>NC_064614.1:337637347-342637347 GCF_023898315.1 Schistocerca nitens
ATACCTTTGTAGTATTCTCCAAGGACATCCAGGAACACACTGTGCATCCACAAAAGGTTTTTGATCAGTCACATGTGACAAGAAAGTTTATGAAAGTACCACTTCATCTTACAGGAGTTCTGCTATTGAAGCCTATTAATGGCCAAGATGGTGTATGATCCGATCTATCACTGGTACAAGCCATAAGGGATTTCTCATTGCCTAGCAACAGTAAAGGAATTACAGTATTATCTTGGGATTGCCACTTTTTATAGAAAATCCATTCCAAAATTTGCGGAGGCACAGCGAAAACTTAGTTCTTTATTAAAGAAAGAAGTCAAGTTTCACTAGACTCCAGATTGCAAAGCACCATTTGAGTGGCTGAAAGAATTATTGACCACTGGTCATGTCATTGCTTCTCCGCACTACCATAAACAGTTTATATTGTCGTACAAGTTGATCAAACATGCCCTAGGCTGTGTTTTTAGTCAAGAGATACAGGGGAAAGAATGCCCAATAGTCTACGCTTCTAGACAGCTCAATGAGGCGGAGAATAACTATTTGACTACTGAAAAGTAAATGCTCAAACTAATTTTTGGCATCACTTGTTTCCATTATTATTTGTAAGGGAAACATTTGAAGGGTATAACTGACCATGGTGCACTGAAATGGCTTCTCAGACTAAAAGATCTGACTTGTCCTCGAGCCTCTGGGCTTTACAGTTCAGTGAATTTTGAGGATGTATATTGTCCAGGGAAGACTCATGGAAAAATGGACAGACTTTGTCGCAAAATATGCACTGTAGAATGCATTGGAGTAAGTATGGAGAGTTGTGCAGGGCTCAGGCCGCTTATCCAGTTTGTCAACAGTCAGTGAGTCAGGTGCAACTCAGCTCTGACAATGGGGCGTTGTACGAGCAAACAAGTGCGGCCACCACATAGGTGTGCCAGAAAACTGACTGAGTACTGAGGCAGGCTCATGATTCCATCTTGACATGAGATAGTGGATGATGTGGCACAGAGCAAAACATTGTGGAAAATTATTGGAAACAAGATGTAAAACATTAAAAACAGAACTGCCTTCCTTGCACTCAAAGATCAAAATGCGTCATCAGCCAATTCCATCTTAAAGATTACCTGAATTGGATAGACCAATCCAAATGATCAGAATGGACATTCTTGGCCCCTTGGCACAAACATCACCAGAGAAGCAATGTGTATTTACTATAGTTGATCAGTTCACATGTGTTTTGGCCATGATTGCAATACCAAATCAACAAGCAGAAATGGTGGTACAGGCTAAGGTTAACCAACAGTTACTGAAATTCAGAACACAGGAGACTGTAATAACTAACTAAGGCACTGACTTTATGTCCAAGTTACTGAAGCATTTATGCTGACTATTATGCATAAAGAAGTTGTAAACTACACTTGCAAGTGAATGGCGGAACTGAAAGGGTACATAGAACATTGAGGAAAATATTAAGTTATTACATTAGCAGTAGAAAAATTATGAGATGTGCTACTATTGTATGTGATAGCAGCATATAACTTGAAAATCCATGAAAATATGAACTTATCACCTTATGAGGTTGTTTTTGGCCACAAAATACTGTCTGCTTTTGAATAATGCCAACCTACTCTGGAAGAAGTTATATCCTCTATCCAAAATTTTGCTAAAAGGTACAGAAGTATCTGGCATCAGGTTAAAAAGATGAATACATAGGCTCTGCAATGGTAGGAAGGCACTCTCAACAAAAAAGTGGAACTGTCTAAGCACCATGTCGAGCAGTGGGTTATGCTATCTAACCCTTATGTGCTGAAAGGAAGGAGCATTAGCAACCACCTTATCAGGAAGTCTAGAGCACAACTGTTTCTGCAGAGAGGATTGGTCTATTTCAGGGTTAACCAGAAGCACTGTATCAGTTATCGGCAGCTCCTTCTGAAAGGGAAGAAAAGTAGTTGGAGGAAATGAAAGAAAGACAGGTATAACTAGCGAACTAAAACAGGATATACCAGTGATTATTCCAACTTACCCCCTATGCTCTTGGGGTGCGAAAGGGACAGGCAAATTAACAGGGAATTTCCTCCTCCATTAGGGTGTGGTCCAGATCCAACCCAGGACCAAATTACGGAGAGCAGATGGTAGTAGCTCCAGCTCCGATCGTTAAGTGCAAGACAGAGGGCAACATGAAAACAAGAGGATTTTTGTGGTGTTCCTAAGGCTGCTGGACAGTCATAAATTGGCAGAAGTTTGCAAGGTATGGCTTTTGAGTGATGGGGCACTATTTACACAGCAGTCAGATGTAGTAATGTTGGAACATAAATGGTCATTAAGCATGAATTTTAACACGTGGGGCACTACAAAATGAAATTCAATGACTTGAAAATACTTTTGGGAAATTGCAATCCATGATACAAGGCAAGATGGGGTTGAATGATGCTTGAGAGAAATGTCAATTACTATATCAGCCTTTGTACATTTACAGGGGCAACTGTGCCAGACAAAAGAACTGGTCATGTGGGTTTCATAAAGAAAGGGGCTACTTAGACTCAAGTGGCAGAATCCTAAAAGACACTATGTGGCACTGTCAATGCAGAAGGCTTAAAGAAGATAAACATGGTGTTGCAACAAATGGGGGAGGGAACCAGCAGACCTTGAAAATGCGCGCCGTACAGGTTGCAAGTCTGAAGAAGATGTGGTGAGCAATACCCAACAACTATGCACCATGGCCGCCACACTCGTGACCTATGTATGGGAATCAGCAGACACAGTAAATCCCATCTTAGGTATATTTAATGACTGACTGGCATTAGCCACACATTTGACCCTCACATGTCTTTTACACACTCCTGATGAAAGTGTCATCAACATGTACACTGAAGCCACATAACTGTAGGAAGCTTTTCTCCGTGCTGTCTGTGGCTATTTGACCCTAATACTCTTGTCTGCAAGACAGTTCTTGGAGGGGCTTCATAAAATTTGAGCCATGTTAACACCAGTAGCAGAGTAGAGAAGGAATCTTTAGCACTGTACTACCATATGGCCAGTGTAGCCAGTACACAAAAGGTAGCTAGGTTAATGGATAAGGTGCAGATACCACTAACATGCAAAAAGACTGCCAATTTGAGTGTTTTGCCATTCACATTTGCACAGTCCACATAAGAAACACTGCAGAAATTTGTGCACTTATGGGTACATGAAATGCATATGTAATCTGGATGTATCAGTGCAAATAATGGTCTTTGCTATGAAGAGTTTTCTCTCGCATCCAGAAGAATTACTGATTTCAAGTAGAAAGTCTAGCAATATGCGAGGTACATTGGCATGGAATGAACCAAGATAGTGAGATAAAAGTCTTTATAAAAGATGACATTTTGTCATTAGACATGCTATAACTGTATTTTTAAAATTTTTTAAGGATTTGCAGTTGTAAATAGTCAATTATTAACATATTTTTTTAGTTATAGATCTGAAGATGATATTAATTGATGCAAGCAGCAATCATTTTTTAAATTTCAAATTGAGACTGCTAAAATAAATATTTTTGAGACAACAGTCACCTCTTCCAAGATCTATGACTCATCCTAATCAGCACCATGCTCAGAATTCGCGCCGTCACCACTGCTGCAGGACCCTTGACTGACCACTACATGGATCTTGCTGGCCTTTTTTTGGCAGTATGCAGTTGGTTATAATGACAAAGGGAACACTCTTGTTTTTGTCATTTCGTGGCCACTAAGAGACTACCAGGGATCATTGTTTCCTAAAATGTTCCAAAATTATAGGGCCCTTTGCTTACTAGCTTTTCTGCCTGTAAAGCATCCACCATTTTCCATCACTCCTTACCATTCTTTCTCCAATGAGAGAGCAGGAAGGCTTGTCTCAACATTAAACGAGGCCCTAATATTATATGGAGTCAACACAACACAGAACCTTTTAGAGCACATCCCATATCACACTATTCGAAAGAAAAAGCCCATTCCAGCCATAGGATCACATCATTACTGGTTTCTCTGGTCACTGGCCCTGGTGTGTTCTCAGTGCCATCAGCAGAGTACAGAAAATAATCATGAACATCATACTGACACCAGCATTAATTGCCCATCATCACAGCCACCAAAAGCATCACCCACTGATTTGACACACACAAGAAGCCAAACTTACGGCCAACAGAAGAATCAACAGCACTACCAACTCCAAATCCTTCATTGGTCACCTGTTAACTGCTGCCAGCAGCATATGAGATTTTCACATCCTCAGATGTGAAAATGCTAGACTCTCCACCATGACTCTTCATAATCATGCCATGGGGCATGTAATCCAACTCCTATACTGACTTCATCAGTGGAAACATCTCAGTGAGCACTGACAAATGTCTGCTACCACTGCTGTAGATGGCATCACTTTGTCCACAGAGTGAGAGTAGGGAGTCTTTCCAGTAATACTTAGCAGCTACAAGGAAGTATAGTCCTTTATCTCATTCTCTCACAGGAGAGTAGGCATTGACCTTAGAGAAAATCAGCTGCATCAGCGACATCAGTTTGACAGTGGTAGCAGTAAATATAGGTTGGTACCACAGAACACACACTGTGGCTGCCAGCTGCACTACTAGAATACCTTATAACTGATATCCATGTCCAAGCTCTGGATATTCTGACTGAACAATCCTACTTCATATCTGAAAACTAACAGAACAAATCAACACAAAAGATGCCATTTCTGACAGGGAACTCTCCACACCACCAACATCTTGTCTTATTTAACTACACCTTGTTTTTTAAAACAACCTTAATAGCCAAAAGCTTTAATTGTGTGAATCTTTTTATTGTGCCTATCGCGACTCAGCATCTCCGCTATATGGTGAGTAGCAACTTTACTTCTCTGATATTGTTATGTTCTAATATATAATTTATTTTTCATCTCCAGTTGCATATTTTCTAGATACATGACTAGTTTCAACCTCTCTGGATCAACTTCAGATCCACGAATGAAGCAAAAAAAAAAAGTATTGTCTGTTATTTTAGAAAAAGTAGAAAAGTATTGTACATAAATGAAGAATTTAGCTATGTTGTTGAGACAGCAATCCTAAGTTTTTGTGTCAGAACCAGGCACTGAAGTACTTTGGTATGCAAATGTGGTCCATGTTTTAAACTAGTAGGGAGGGAGGTGAGAGGAGGGAAGGGAGAAGAGGACAGATGAAAGAGGAGAGAGTGGGACTGGAGAGGGGGAAATAAGGCAGGGAGTGAGAGTGGTAGGGCCATCTGGTGAACATTCTAATATTGAAACACTCTCTTGGAACCATTGTTATGCATTTGGATGTGCTACACAATGAACCTAAGAGACACCCCCTGATAATGCTAGAAGAAACTGAGATTTTTACATGCTGTTTACAAGAGCCTGGCAACACATTAAACCAGCAGAATGACTTTATCAACAATGCATTTTTTGAAACTTTGAAGACTTCTTTCAGTTGTCCACCATGGCACAGTTCACATATGAGCAACAGCTCCATTCACCAAGAAGATACAGCTGCAGCAAGTCGACTTGCACACCATGCTAGCAGCAAGCTGGCACGGAGACTGACTTCTGAACGTATTGTGGAACTGTTTGTCACACAATTCCACCAAGCAGAAGCAAAGGCAGTCAACATGCATTGTTCTAAACTCTTAATATTTTAATGATAATTTGTACATAATTTTCCTTTTTTAATTTTTACATTAAGTTACTGCAATGTTTTACCGGATGTAATCTGGTATGCTCATGAGGTCCCTCCCTATTTGTTCTATACTCTTCATATTTTAACAATTTTTTTACATCATTTTACTTTTTCAATTTTTAGCATAAGACTCTTACTTTTTACCCAAGTTATTATAATGTTTTACCAAATGTAAATTTGTTAGACTCATGATATCTGTACCACTACCCCTCCCCCTGTCCCACTTCTTTCTCCTTGCCCAATTCCCTCGCTCCACTTTTCTCCCTCCCACTCTTCCCCAACTCCCACCCTTCCATTCATCACTTACCAGCTTAAAACATGGACCATAGCTGCATACCACAGTACACTGGTGTGTGGTTCTAACACAGATATGAAGGGTTGCCAACTCAACTACATAAATAAATTCCACAATTATGTACAATACTTTTACATTTTTTGTAAAGTAACAGACAGTACATGTTAAACTTTACTTTGTTTTTACATCTGAATATGAGGCAGGGAGATCAAAACTAGTCCTGTATTTTCAAAAAATGTGCAACTGGGACTAAAAAATAAATGATATATTAGAATTCTTTTAAATTTCAATAGAGTTGCTGTCCTCTCACAACAAATATGTCAGCTATAGTGACAGCTTGGTTTGTTTCATCACGTGGGGCTTAGGCTCCACTGGAGACATCAAATTCTGGTGGTGGCAACACAAGACATCCAGGAATGTTCATATGATTGTAACTGGGTGACTTACCTTCACAGAAATTCAGTACAGTATCCACCACAAATTTCAGTCCACACAGGATGAGTATTTTCAGCCAACATGTATTAGTTAGGAAAAGAAGTGGAATTAATGCAATTTTTAAAATCTTTTTGAATATATTAACTATAAAGTGGAAATTACAATGATGCCAGTAATTGAAAATATGTTGAAAGTATCATAGACCATCTGATTATGTTAGTAATGTGACAAATGTTTATTTCTTTCATTTTTTAAGACTGCAGAAATGGAACATCAGTATTATTTTAGGAGTGGATTTACTGATCAAATATTCCCTATGACAGTATTATATGTTACTCAAAATAACAAGTGTGAAGTGTATAGTTTTATGGAAGAATAACTTCTGATTTTTTAGTATAGGGAAATTATTCACTGACTGAGACGGCAAAGGATTTTTTTGAGAAAAATATTTGGGGCAATGAGAATGAAAGAAACCTGGAGAATAAGGAAAATGCAGAATTACAGACACTTTTTGAACAGATGAATATTATAGTGGAAATCAAGCAGGGAACAATAAGATGCACTAGTCATGTATAGAAAATGTCAGAAGCTTGTTAAGAAAGCTTGAGGGGAGAAGAAGAAGAAGAGGCAGACCCAGGAAAAGGTGGTTTGAAGATATGGAGGAGGACCTTAAACAATGGGTGTCAGGAATTGGAGAAGCTAAAAGAGACACTGCAGACAGAAGACAGGTGCCAAAGCAGGCCACAGTTCTACAAGAAATGTAGTGTTGACCAGTAAGTATGTACATAAGTAAGTAAATTCTACACTGAAAGAGAATTTCAGGCTCAACATTTGCGGGAAATGTGCAGAATGAAGTTGTAAAGTGTGTCTAATATAAGGATGATATAGGGGCTCAAAGGGAAGAATCAAAAGCACCTCTGTTAAACTTAAACTGTGAAGAAGCACAGTGCTTGAACAAAAATATGGAAGCACCATAAGAAAACCATGCTTGAGCATGGATATAGATGCGAGTCAAGCCTGCAGGTTGAACTATTGTATTTGACCACAAACGGGCATTTGTGCTATGTTCTCCATATGTTGTGCTTGTGTCATGGTCAGAACCGTGTTCTGTTAGGATGTGTCTAATATTTTGACTTCCCCTTTTAAAAAATGAGGAGGTCATAAAGTTGTGATTTGCATAGCAATTTCCAATTATATTTATAAGAAATGGTAATTACATTGTTTCACTCAGTAAATAGCTTCTTCAGTTTTGTGATACTTTGACCTTTCATGTAAAATACGCAGCAAACTGTCTTCTTTCAAGAAGTACGTTCTTATAATTATTCCTGTCTGTACTAGCACTCTAAGGATAAGAACATACTGTAACTTCTGTTAACTTTTTAATGCCACTTCTAGAAGTTTTTAAACTAGAAATACTCATTTGTCTCCTCTTTCTTTTTCCTGGAACAAATAGATTCTTCCACTTGCAAAATCTGGATATTCAGAACCATAGCTAGTAAATGGAAGAAAAGAGTGGCAACAACCACTCACATGAGTAACTTCATTGGAACTGGTCAAGATATGCTGCCTATGAACTCCGCACTTTGTGTGATGTTCTGTTATGGGGTTCTGCTAAGAGAGCAGAGTGAACAGAATGCCAGAAATTGAACAGCAGTGACTCTTGCAAAGGTTATTTATCCAAAAAAAAATTGAAAAATGGGGCATATCAAAGACCTGTTTTGTGGTGCCAAATTTAAATTTGAGAGTCACAGCCCTGAAGAAGACACAATAAAACTGTGAAAGGCCAAAAACTTATCACTTGCCAGAGAAAAACTAGAGGTAAAAGAGGCTTTCATAGCAATGTTAGACAAGCTCTCTGACACAATCAGTTGTATGTGTGAAATTAAGCCATTTTCAGAATTTCAGGTCCATTCCAGGTGGTGTTGAATGTAAACATGAAGTGCAGATATTCTACTACTGTTCCATGGATATGAAGATCCCTGTCAAAGAATCGGTGTTTATTAAAGATTAAAGAGAGAATGTTGAATCCGTTGGACAGTATCAAATTGTGTTACCAGATCTACCTGCACACAAAAGACAAATTAAAAAGCAGAAGAGGCAATAAGGGGAACTAAGGAGAAGTTCTCAAAAGCAGAAAACGAAGGAAAAGTTAACATCACAACTAAATGAAATTCCATTCTCCGAAGAAGACCTGCCGTCTGTGTCACGTCTGCTGTGAAGAGAGTATTAACTGTATTTTTCTTACTTGTCACTACTTCTTCCATGTGTTTTTGATTCAGAAAGCTTTAATTGTCGAGTGCTAGTAATAGTGTTCCATAGATTTTGTGTTTGTGTTGAATACAGTCAGAGAGAGTCCCTTTACTCATCCATAGTGCCAGTAGTGTCAGTGTTGTCGTAACTGCCGTCTGCGTCACGTCTGCTGTGCAACGAGCTACGTTAATTTAAGTATATAACTGTATTTTTCTTATTTGTCACTTCTTTTTCTGTGTGTTTTTGCTTTTAGGAAGCCTTAATTGTCGAGTGCTAGTAATAGTGTTCCATAGATTTCGTGTTTGTTTCGAATACAGTCAGAGAGAGTCCCTTTAGTCAGCCACAGTGCCAGTAGTGCTAGTGTTTGTTTTGAATACATTCCAGAGACAGGTAGCGCTATTTTCATTGTTTTCTATAAGAATTGTCTAGCAACCACAGTTTAGTCAACTATCAGCCGCCTTTAGTGAATTAGCAGTCTAGTTAAAAGTTGATTAACTCTCTACAGTAAATTGATTTCTTAGGATGGATAGGATGTGTTACTGCTGTGTACGGACGCAGGAGGAGCTGGCCACTGTTCGCGAACAGCTGAACGTATTGATGGCCGCGGTCAGCCGTCTTCAGGCTGCTGCCTCTGAGTGTAGCGGCAGTGGGGAGTCTGGTGCGTCGCATGGTACACCCCAGGTGTTACATGCTTCACCCACTGTCCCTGCTGTCGAGACATCTTCGCGGGTACCGGGCACGGTTGGGCCACCCCCTCCCCAAGGGGAGTGGCGGGTTCAGCGGCGTTCACGGCACACGAGGCAGAGGGTCAATGTGGAGGCTGGCCATGTGGCATCGCCCACTCTGCCTGTGAGTGGACATGTGGCCGCTCCTTCAGCAAGGTCCGAGCAGGCACACGGGGGGAGGGGTTTATTAGTGATTGGGAGCTCCAACGTTAGGCGGGTGATGGAGCCCCTTAGGGAAATAGCGGAAAGGTCGGGGAAGAAGGCCAGTGTTCACTCTGTCTGCTTGCCGGGGGGGTCTCATCCGAGATGTGGAGGAGGCCCTGCCAGCGGCGACAGAGAGCACTGGGTGCACCCGACTGCAAATTGTTGCTCATATCGGCACCAATGACTCCTGCCGTCTGGGTTCAGAGGTCATCCTCAGTTCATACAGGCAGTTGGTGGAGTTGGTGAAGGCGGAAAGCCTCGTTCGCGGGGTGGGATCTGAGCTAACTACTTGTAGTATCGTTCCCAGAACCGATCGCGGTCCTCTGGTTTGGAGCTGAGTGGAAGGCTTAAACCAGAGGCTCAGACGATTATGCGGAGATCTGAGGTGCAAATTTCTCGACCTCTGCTATCGGGTGAAGAAATGTAGGGTCCCCCTGAATAGGTGAGGCGTACACTACATGCAGGAAATGGCTACAAGGGTAGCGGAGTACGTGTGGAGTGCACATGTGGGTTTTTTAGGTTAGAGAATTCCATCCCTAGGCCCGACAAGACGCCTCCTGACATGCGGCAAGGTAGGAGTAGGCAAAATGCAACAGGGAATAACAATATTAATCTGCTAATAGTAAACTGCAGGAGTGTCTATAGAAAGGTTCCAGAACTGCTCTCATTAATAAATGGTCACAATGCCCACATAGTACTAGGGACAGAAAGTTAGCTGAAACCAGATGTAAACAGTGATGAAATTCTAAACTCAGATTGGAATGTATACTGCAGAGACATGCTGGACAGTGACGGGGGAGGCGTGTTTATAGCGATAAGAAGTGCAATAGTATCGAAGGAAATTGACGGAGATCCCAAATGTGAAATAATTTGGGTGAAGGTCACGGTTAAAGCAGGCTCAGACATGGTAATTGGATGTCTCTATAGGCCCCCTGGCTCAGCAGCTGTTGTGGCTGAGCACCTGTAGGATAATTTGGAAAATATTTTGAGTAGATTTCCCCACCATATTATAGTTCTGGGAGGAGATTTTAATTTGCCGGATATAGACTGGGAGGCTCAAACGTTCATAACGGGTGGCAGGGACAAAGAATCCAGTGAAAATTTTTTAAGTGCTTTATCTGAAAACTACCTTGAGCAGTTAAACAGAGAACCGACTCGTGGCAATAACATATTAGACCTTCTGGTGACAAACAGACCCGAACTATTTGAAACAGTTAATACAGAACAGGGAATCAGCGATCATAGAGCGGTTACTGCATTGATGATTTCAGCCATAAATAGAAATATTAAAAAAGGTAGGAAGATTTTTCTGTTTAGCAAAAGTGGCAAAAAGCAGATTTCAGAGTACCTGATGGCTCAACACAAAAGTTTTGTCTCAAGTACAGATAGTGTTGAGGATCAGTGGACAAAGTTCAAAACCATCGTACAGTATGTGTTAGATGAGTATGTGCCAAGCAAGATCGTAAGAGATGAAAAAGAGCCACCATGGTACAACAACCAAGTTAGAAAAATGCTGTGGAAGCAAAGGGAACTTCACAGCAAACATAAACATTGCAAGTTCGCTGAGGCTTTTTGCGGATGATGCTGTGGTATATCAAGAGGTTGTAACAATGGAAAATTGTACTGAAATGCAGGAGGATCTGCAGCGAATTGACACATGGTGCAGGGAATGGCAATTGAATCTCAATGTAGACAAGTGTAATGTGCTGCGAATACATAGAAAGAAAGATCCCTTATCATTTAGCTACAATATAGCAGGTCAGCAACTGGAAGTAGTTAATTTCACAAATTATCTGGGAGTACACATTAGGATTGATTTAAAATGGAATGATCATATAAAGTTGATCATCAGTAAAGCAGATGCCAGACTGAGATTCATTGGAAGAATCCTAAGGAAATGCAATCCGAAAAGGAAGTAGGTTACAGTACACTTGTTCGCCCACTGCTTGAATACTGCTCAGCAGTGTGGAATCCATACCAGGTAGGGTTGAAGGAAGAGATAGAGAAGATCCAACGGAGAGCAGCGCACTTCGTTACAGGATCATTTAGTAATCGCGAAAGCATTATGGAGATGATAGGTAAACTCCAGAGGAAGACTCTGCAGGAGAGACACTCTGTAGCTCGGTACGGGCTTTTGTTTAAGTTTCAAGAACATACCTTCACCGAGGAGTCAAGCAATATATTGCTCCCTCCTACGTATATCTCGCAAAGAGACCATGAGGATAAAATCAGAGAGATTAGAGCCCACACAGAGGCATACCAACAATCCTTCTTTCCATGAACAATACGAGACTGGAATAGAAGGGAGAACCGATAGAGGTACTCAAGGTACCCTCCGCCACACACCGTCAGGTGGCTTGCGGAGTATGGATGTAGATGTAGATGTAGAAGATGAAGAAACTACTGATGAAAATCCTTTGCAGGTACCAAGTGATGATTTTGATGTAACTTCTACTTCAAGTATAATCAGTGTAATGCATTACAATTGCACAATGTTGCATAACTGAAGTCATCTGTTTCCAGGTATGGTGAAAGAAGAGTATTACACCATTTACCGTGAGCTTGGTGGAAGGTATCTGTGCCATTTTACTCTAGAGGAAGACTTAACAAAAATGAAACCTGGTGAAGTTATTGTTAAGCATCTTGTGTATTTTTAAAATAAAAACAACACTGATAAAATTTGCAGACTATTGGTGGTAACTAAAGTAATTTTGACACTGGTTGGAAAGGAGGAGTCATGTGTTGGGTTGAGACAAAGTTGAATAGTAAACTCATAGTTGGTTTGTTCTCCTCATATTAATGAGCCACCTTTGTGCCCCCTGATCCAACATTTGGATTGGAAAACTTTGTCTAACAACAAGTGGAGTGGTATGATTTGTAACATGCTTATTAGTGAAACATGAAATCAGTCCCTCATTTGTCAGAATAGCCTTTCCAGAGCCTTTGGTTCCACTGAGTGACAATTTTGCCAAAAATCTCTCTACAAATCACTTTTATGGTTACAGGACAACTCACGTTATGAAGGCAGGTGCTCTTCCAAATAATCCTGGAAGCTCACGAGTTTCAAAATACGGTCTTAAAGGTAACACATTGGAACATTACATCTGCTTATTGAATATATTGCTGACGTTTACTATCCCAGCTGGTTTACAATCAAATTGAAATTCTATTGGGTGGAATGGACCCCAACACATTTTTTATCAATCCCAGAAGAAGGCAGTAGCCGATATTGTTTTGCCAACAATTCAATGTTCACCATGGTTTTCATGTAGTGAAATGGTGCTTCAACCACTTTTATGCTCAGAAGACCAAGAAGAAAATACAGCATGGGCCCAGAAGAAATATTGTAGATTCTCCATTTTCGCGGATGACACTACACTACTTATTGATAATTCAGTAGATAAACTTGAGGTAACAGCAAATAAGGTTTTAAATGAAATGGTGAACTGGTTCAACATTAATGGTCTTATTTTAAATTACTGTAAAACAAACTACATTCAGTTCCACAAAACATCCAAAGATGAGGAAATATCTGTAAAGGTAGGTGAGCAGACAATAACCAGGGTAGATTCCTCAAAATACCTAGGCTTGCATATTGATAGCAAACTGAACTGGTCAAACCATATCGTGGATCTGTGCAAAAGACTAAGTTCAGCAACATACGCATTGCGCATTGTTTCTTCTTATAGAAATATGGAAACCATGAAGTCAGCGTATTATGGTTACTTTCATGCAATTATGACATTTGGAATTATATTTTGGGGAAATCAGCCACTGGCTAAAAAAGTAGTGTGTGTACAAAAAAGAGCCATAAGGATCATGTGTGGAGTCCATCCTAGAGCCACATGCAGGAATCTTTTTAAGAAGCTTGAAATACTTACATGCACTGCACAATATATATTCTCGTTGATGTGCTTCATAAGGAAAGAAAAATCCATCTTTAAGCTGAATAGTGCATATCACAGTCACAATACTAGAAGAAAACATGATATCCACTATGAACAGCCAAATCTAAGTATGGTGCAGAAAGGAGTCCATTTCAGTGGCTGTAAGATTTTTAATGCCCTCCCTTCAAGAATTAAGTGTTTGGTAGATGATGATCTCTTGTTTAAAAAAAAAAAACCTTAAGGCAGTTCCTATTGCAAGGATCATTTTATACATTAGAAGAGTTCCTGAACTACACTGTTTAACATTTCTTGTATTGTAAATTGCAAATGTATGCCCAAATTTGTATTTGTAATACCGAATATTTTTATTGTAAACATATATTTTGCAATATTTATTTCTCTGTAACACTTATTATTTTGTAATCTTTATCCACCTCTAAAATGTATTTTTGTAGTGGGACCTAAGTTACTGTTTACTGTTTTTTGTTTTGTAATCTCTATCTATCTCTAAAACATATTTTTTTGTAGTGGGACCTAAGTTACTGTTTACTGTTTTTGTTTTGTTTTATGTATTACCATAAATTCTGGCCAAAAGCTTGTAAAATTGACACGTTCCATATCCTGTGATAGTGTCACAACATGGATCACTGGAACAAGAGATAAATAAATAAAATAAAAATAAAAGATAACTAAATTGAGGAATGAAGAGAATGATATACCAGGAGATCTACCTGTTTGGTCTAGGAAAATACCTGCAATAAATCCAAATGCAACTTCACTTTTGAAACTGACAGAATGGTCAGAAAAAGTATATGAATCTCCACTTAATTGTGAGCTCAAAATATGAAAGAAGAAAGTTTGTTCAAGACACAGGGCAAGTTAAACAGTTCCATGTCATGGATAGTCCATACAGTAACAGAAGCTTGTGGCAAAATGTATACTCATGACAAATGAGAAAGACACATTAGAAGCCAGGGGCCAGGATCCAAGCAAAAGTATGCTGTCTAGGAATTTACTGAAACAAGATTCGATGAATATTGTTGGTTGAAGCTTTTTACACTTTTTGCAATGTGTTTTCAGTGTTTGCTAATAGAAACCGAATATAAAGAAAATTGTTTGTGTTCATTAAACCACTATTTGTGAAAATTTTGGAGGAGTTTACATAGCCTTCTGTCAGAAATTTCAATCAAGAGCAAATTTACCAAGCTAAATGTATATCATTAAAGAAAAACCTTTTAATTTAGGATATCACACATCAAAAGGCACATTTTTGGACCCCCCTCATTCACAAAAATCATGAAATCTTATTTTTGCCCTCTAAAATGACACACCCTAGTGTTCTGTGTAGTTGTGAGTGTCATATGTCAGAGCTCAGCGAATTCAAATGTGGTTAAATTGTTGGTGCTTGTACAGTGAGTGCTTCTGTAACCAAGATAGCCAAAGTGTTCCGTGTTTCAAGAGATTTATATCACATAAAGGGAAAGCAGAAAAACATTATCAACTAAGTCACAACATGGATGAAAGAGTATGCTTAGTGATCATGATGAACAGACACTGAAGAGGACTGTGAATGAGAGGAAGATAGCTGCAAAAGACACTGCAGAAGTTAATGTCACACTCATAAACCCTGTCAGCACCAAACCAACATGAAGGGAGCTCCGGGAGGGGATTGCAGGGTGAGCTGGAATTTCAAAACCACTCATCATTGATGCAAATGCCCTTAACAGGAAAACATGGTGCCAAAACCACTAATCATGGACTATAAAGCAATAGAAGAATGTCGTTTGGTTTGATGAGTGTTGTTTCACACTGTTTCCAACCTCTAGCCACATTTATAACCCAAGAGTGAAATACAGCAGGGGTCAGTGATGATTTGGACAGCCATATTATGGTACTCTACAAGGTCGCAATGCTGTCAAGGATTATGTGACCATTTTGTCTGATTGGTTCCATCCACTGTTGCAATATTTGTTATCCAATGGTGATTCTGTGTTTCAAGGTGACAGGGCCCCTGTTCACACAGTGTGCTTTGACCAGGACTTGCTTTATGAGTTGGTGTGTCTCCCCTGTCCACCACAATCATCAGAATCCAATATTACTGAGCCTTGAAGAGAAGAGTGCATGATCACTATTCACTTCCATCATTGTAACCTGAACTTGCCACTATTTTGAAAGAAGACTGGTATAAGATTCCCTTGAAAACCAAATAGGACCTGTATTTCCCTTCTGAGATGACTGGAAGTTTTCCTACAACTTTTTATGCACAGTAATGTGCTGTGAATCTGATGTTTCCATATTTTTTCTCACCACCTGTATTTTCATTAAATCCAGTGGAATGTTAAATTTAATTACCACTTCAAAGTCAAACCATGTAAAATGATTGAGAAGAAATCTCAGATGATGATGGTGGTGGTGGTGGTGGTGGTGGTGGCGGCGGCGGCAATGAGTTGATGTATAGTAGCCCATACAGTGATACACTCAGGTAAGCAAGAAAGGTAACTGGCCTAGAAACTATTTTGATGCTCAGACTTTAAATTATGTAATTTTCAGTGCAATAGGGTCTAAAGCTGAGATGAATTTTTTCAACGAGTTCATGATGTCTTCAGCTGCCATTCTCTTTATTTCACGTAGAATTGTACAATTTTGGCCTTAGGCCATTTTCAAGCATTTTATGGATGAAAATATGAGTGAGACAATTCATAAGTTGTTTTGGGTGCAATGTGTAACTCTCTATGCCTTAGCATCCAGATACCAGAAGATTACGTAATGCAAGGAGAGTAGAAAATAGACAAGTTGTTTATTTAATGGTAAATGTTACCTTATAAAGCTACTTCATTTTGACCAAACATTTCTATTTTTGATAAGACTATTGTTGCTTAAGGAGTTTCCCAGGCAATTAACAGAAGTGGAATTTATACAAAAAAAGTTAACATTTTTACCTCATCATAGAATAAGTGATGGAATAAAGACAAATACTGAAAACAGTAAGTCAGTGGCAGACATTCCAGTTCAAAGTGATAAAAACCAGTTAGAATATCTGTGTGCTGAATGATGTCTAGAGAAGGTTCACTTTCAAGTGGAACTTTTTAACTGATAAAAATTGTGTTTCAAACCAGTATTCAGTTTTAATATGTTACAAAGTTTCAAAATAGAACAAACACTGCTTCAGAGTGAAAGTTTCATTCTTCATTTCAGATTATTTAAATAATGAGCATTTGAGTTATTTGAGGAAAAGGACTATTGATCAGTTACAGCTCTTGCTTAGCCAAAAAGTCTTTGAAGATATTAAGAGGAGTTATGGCAAAAATTTTTCCTCTAATCAGTTATAATGTACCACCCTGTCCCAGTGGGCTAACAGTAAATATTGTACAGGAAGTCCATTACTTAAAATGAGGAAGTGGGCGATTTTGAAGAACACATGACTGTGTTTTTCCTGATCAGTATGCCTGTTCACATTGGCCAAGGAAATAATCATGCTTGTTGATCCTGATCTTTAATATTTTAAAGTTAATTTTCTGTGCTGTGAATGACATAAAATTATTGAGGATGTAATGAGGTCTTTCAGTTTGATGGCAGTTGTTAACTTTCTCACCAGAGTGACAATGAACTGTAAATGCCTAATTAACAAAATTATTAGAATGAAATTTTCACTCTACAGTGGAGCGTGTGCTGATATAAAACTTCCTGGCTGATTAAAACTGTGTGCTGGACCGGGACTCAAACATGGGACCTCTGCCTTTGTGCGCCTACCACAGTTGATGATGATGATGATGATGATGATGATGTTTGTTTGTTGGGCACTCAACATTGTGGTCATCAGCAGCTGTATAAGTGCCAAATCTTTCCTTTTCCAGTCTCAGTGCTTCCTGAATGGTGATGTGAAGAACACAAACACCCAGTCCCTGGGTGAAGAAAATCCCTGACCCCGCCAGGAATTGAAACCAGGACTGCATGATCCAGAGGCAGCAACACTAGTCACTAGTCCACAAACTGCAGGCCACCTACCCAAGCATGACTCGTGACCCATCCTCAAAGCTTTACTTCTGCCAGTAACTCTTTTCCTACCTTTCAAACTTCACAGAAGCTCTCCCATACAGCAAAACTTCTGTGAAGTTTGGAAGGTAGAAGATGAGGTATTGACAGAAGTAAAAGGGCTTTGAGGTCTGGTCCTGAGTCTTGCTGGAGTAGCTCAGTGGTAGAGCAAAGGTCCTGCTTCAAAGTCTCAGTCTGGAACACAGTTTAATCTGCTGTGAAGTAATAATATTTTTGCTTACAACAGCAGAGTTTCCAGGATAATGGGCAAACAACATTTATGAAGTCTTTCTGACCATGGTGGGGAGCTGTAAAAAGTATGTGATGATAGTCTTGATGAGAACAAGGTAATTCAAGTCACTAGATCATTAGTATTAATTAAGGATTCAAACCTATAGGTCTTAAGCATTTATTTGCAACACATCCAATTACACTCAAAAAATCTCACAACAAATGTAAAAAATAAACTTAACTGTTTCCTGAATGAATTTATTAGCCTGCCGGGGCCATATTTCTTAAGAGGATGTGTAAAAGTACCAAGAGAGCAACAGTAAAAAGACAATGGCTTACAACACACATCAAAAGGTCTTGTAATACAAAGAGAATTCTTTACACCTCACTTGTAACTATTAATGAACCTCAGCATAGGCAGCACTACAAATTATACAGCAGCAATATTATGAATGTGTTTCAAAAATTCTAAGGCGTATTCAGTAAATCTGAAATTGACAAGTCAAATAATAAAACAAAAACAACCTTTAAGGTGATAAAAAGTTGACCAAATAAATGACAGAGAACTGCAACAACATATGTGTGTCACAATGACAGCACAGTAGGTGAAAAGGAAACTGATACTAATATCTTTAGTGACAGTTTTTATCAGAAACTGAAAAGTTTGGTTGTAAAGCGTCTGTGGCTGAGACCATGAACCCTCAGCGAAGAATTGTGCAGATCAAAATCAACCAGGTAGAGGTACCCCTGTCAGGACAAATTGAACTGAGGTTACCCGAGAAACATAAAGTAAAAATTTCAATTAAGTGGACCAAATTCTCTGCAATATATTAATGACCTAGTAAAATACAGTACAGTCATGAACAGGTTTAAATCATTGTGGAAAAAGAGTTGATGAAGCAGGGTTTTCCAGCTACTACTCTACTTTACCACTTACAAGACTAGAAAAGACTCTATGCACAAGAACTATGCATCATTGTAATAACCACAAACATTCTTAGCTACAGTCAAGTCTGGGTTCCAGAAAATAATTTCAACTGAACAGGCAGTAGTGCTGTTTGTTAACTAAGTTGATAAATCAATAAACAATTAAATGCCACAGATTGGAGTTTTATGTAATCTTTTTAGAGATTCCAAATTGGGGTGGACCACAAAATTTTACACAGGAAGGTAGAGCATTATGGCTGAAACGAAGAAGTAGTGATGTGGTTCAGATACTATCTAGATGGCAGAAAGCAGACTGTAGTACTGAGTAATTCAGATATGACACTCAGGTGTTTAAACTAAATAGCATAACATTTTAGGTTCACTGGGGTTCTGTGCTCAGATCTATAGTATTTCTGAAAAGCCAATTTGAATTATTCCAAAATGGAGGATTTACACCTGTGATTATGTAAGAAATAGAGTTCAGTATCAATCACTATTCAAACTATTGCATCGATTTATAACACTGACGAATCAAAACTGCCAACTTTGGCTATTTCCAACAACTGCAGCATAAGGTATCATACTTTGGGAAAACCAGTAACAAGCAAATAAAGTATTTATCATACAATAGATTACCACTAGAAACATGAGTAAGAGTCCATTCTAGACAAACTTCTAGGTACTCCATCAAACAACTGGTGATCCTCAACAATTGGCAAGAACGCAGCTTAGCATGAATAGAGTATACCACGATCAAGATACAAGAAATAAACAGAGGAGTACCAAAGCATCCACAATGCCCTACCATTTAAATTTGTGTGCTCTTGCTGTGCACTGGATGGGTCAGAGCAACCAATAGCCTGGATCAACTATAAAACAGTTAACTGACTGAAACTAGTGTGGAAATAAAAGATTATTTGGAAACATTAGCTTGTAGTGGCGTTTGCACCAAGATGTCATTCATTAACAAAGGTATATAATACAGAACCAGTTCACGTCACACCATTCATAGTTGCCCTTAGTACAGAAAAACATCTTTCTCTTTTCCAATACCACTTCCTAAAGGACTTACTGAAGTGTGATTAAATTTGTGTTTTATAATAAGAGTATGGTAGTTGAAAATTTTTATCACCCTTTATGTGTAAAGCCCTGCATATGAATTACACTGTAAGCCTTAGAATTTGCTGCAAAAGATGTTTAATGCAATTACATGACTCAGTTGACAACCTGTCAATATATTCATGTTATGGATCCAAACTGAAATAGAACAGCAGCAACACATGTAATTACCATCAAAATGAAATATAATCTTACCTTCATATAAGAAGTTTCTACTACCCAATAAGCATTCTGTATTAAGAGTTACAAATATTGGACCCCTTAAAGGATCAGACTTGTCAGTGAAGGGAAGAGAAATAGTATCAGCTGGTATTGGTACCATTTGAAATCCGCAAGTTGGTGCTTTTCGAGACCATCCTTGAATCTGAAATAAATGTTTCAAGCATCATATTTAAAAAGAGGTTATGTTTCTATAACATGTAGAAATAGCAACTGACCATCATACAGATAATATTTAATAACTGTCTTAAAACAAAAATATTTATTTACTTGTGATTAATGGACTATAATATGGACAACGAAAATGGTTTTATCAAGCAGCAGTTGAAGGAAACACACAACAAGAAGTACACATGCAAGTTTTTATAACCAGGGACTGCTTCTTTGGGTCTGTAGAAAGGAAACATTTCAAACAACCCAGGACTAAGCTATGATGAATAAACTACAAATAATCTGTACAGACTGCACATCCCTTGTTCTAGCGACCTCAACACCAGCCCCTTTGCCCCCAAAACAACAACCACAATTCACAACACTACTCCTACACTAAAATAAATATTGATCATAAGGCTCTTCACAGTTTAAAACTAACTGAAGAAACTAGAGCGTCCTGCATTATACTACACGTCAACTCAATCACTCATTTAATTTATTATTTTCATATTTGAAGGGCAGGCGGGATAAAAGGAATACGTCCACTTTTTAAAAAAAAATTCAGGAGAGCAAAAACAATGATTTGAAACCAAATAACTTTTGTCTTTTATAATTCATTTTTAATTTTTCTTAGTTATTTAGTAGTTTTAAGTATATAAATTTACAATTTGTAATAAAAAGTACAGTAAAAAAAAGGCTATTAGGTATTTTTTCCTCCAAAAATAGTCTGAAGTACAAACTTTTGTGGGAAAAAGGTGATTAGTCCACAGGACTTATCCCATTTATTTCAATAAGAGAAACTATTTGCAAAATAATAATACTTCAACCAATGTTTATTTTTTATTTTTTTCACATAGTATTTCAGTTTAATCAACTTTCAACTGTTACAAGTTAAGAAGTTATAGAAACTACAATTAGAGGCTGTTGTCTTCCTGCCTAATTGTGTTGAAGGTTTTCAAAGAAGATCCTAGCTTTAGGTTCACAGAATTTGGCCAAACTCTGTAGCTCTTTATATTTTGCTGCACTTATTGGAATGAGCCCTCAAATAAAAAGACAAGTGATTAGGAATCTAATTTTTTTCTTTAATGAAATTTAAAAAAGGGTCCAATGAAAATAACTTACTATCATAGGAGAGGCCTGGTAGAATGAATTCTTCATTTTGTGGTGGCCAATTGTTCCTTTTCACAATGACTGCTTTTTCTTTTCACAATGACTGCTTTTTCCGAAGCTCCATTGTACGTGATCCAGTAAAGAATGTCTTCAGTGGTGTTGTTGCTCCTTACCTCTCGTATTGGCCGAATTGGAAGATTCCTCTTTGCGTAGAGTGGAGTTAGGTGTTCTGTCCATTTCCGAAAAATGTTTTGCCCAACAATCTGATCACTGTTTTGTGCATTTTCTGTTATAAGTTGAACTACAAAGGGTGAAGGTTTTCGCCGAGCTGCTTCAAAGTGTTCCTTCCAAGCTTCAGGTGTCTCAAGCCAAGCTTTTGGGTTTAATGAAGCCATTTGTCTGTCACAGTCTAAGTAGCTGTGGCCACGGACTGGATAAGTGAGAGTATTTTGGTAAAGCGCATCTCATGGTGGACCCAATAATGCATAAAACGTAATATGGTGAAATTCTTATTTTGGCCACCGCATGCGTCACAAAAGAAGTGTATTTCCTTGATTTCTAGTCGCAGGTGATTATAAAAGAAGTCGTGTAGAAGAGAGCACACGTCATTGTAGTAGTGGTAGGACACCTTCACTCCTTGATTTTGTTCCTTAAACAATTCAAACATTCTTTTTACATTCAAATCTTGTTGCAGGTAAGTTTGTTTGGAATCTTTCAAACCATAATGATTGTTCCTGGAAGTAAATGATTTAATGTGGTTTCTGATTAAATTTACTGCATCATCCTTAATCTTGTGAGGCCTAACATCGTGCTTTCCTTGTTTGCTTTTTGCACAAAATCCACTGCCAGACCAGTGCATACATGTTCTACTCGTTTTTTCCCTATTCCATGAAAAGAACAAAAAGCCTTTCTGCAAATGTCATACTCTGTTGCCTGGCCCTCATCATTTTTACCATGGACTCTGTATTTAAAAGTGGCCGAATTACTTCTAGCCTCTGCTACTGGTTTCCAATTATGTTGACGCTATACAAGAAGAACAGATATAAAGCCGTTAATGTAAGTGCCTTGCTCGTCTGTACTTTCCATGAGATTAAACTGTTGAAGTATCAAATGTTTTACTAAATTTGGTACCACTTCAAAACATCAAAGTCGACATTCACAATATTGGCCAAGAACATGAGTTATTAGATTCATTTTTTTCCTTACAGCTGACATTCTACCACTCACTTTTCTTTTTTTCGTCCCTGAACTTCTTAGAAACTCATCAGCATCATTCTCCATTGTTTGTGAACCCTGCAGACTTGTCAACTGTTTTAGCACTGCACTGTGATGCACTAAAAACAAACTAAGAGCCACAAACTTTGTGCATTAAACTCCACTTACCCGAGTTTAGCAGCACGAACTGCAATGAACACACACTATTGTACACTAATTATCAGAGCTTCTTATTCACTCACATCTTGTTGCAAGACTGAAGACGTGGGCCAATCTAGAAACAAGTCTAGACATGCCTATGAGTCATGGTTCATGGCACAACAAGTGCTGAGACTGATCGCAGTCTTCACGCAATTCCCATAAATCTTTGGATTGAACCCTTTTATTGTGATGTTTAAAGCTTTCCCAGCATACTGATTGTTCCATAAAAACACGGGACAACTGCCGGATATCAGTAACGTCCTGCCACGATATTTCTGTGGAAATAAGATTGTCTGACAACGAGACTCTCATCAATCGAGATAACAGTTATCAGCTAAACTCTGCTTGGAATCCTATTATAGAGAAACTTCGTAGTCAACGTAGTTATCTGCATAAAGATGGAAATTGACCTGATACCAATACGCCAGGCTTTCATAGTGGAGAGCGCGAGGTGCAGCGCACGGAGCCATTATGAACGCGCATGCTGAGCAGCGCATGTGCAATGTCACCTCAGTACGGCTTTAAATAGCGGAGCTCAGCGCGTACTCTCCAGTACTACTACAGTTGCACTCACCTGAAGATGGCCAGAAGACTCTGCGCCGAAATATCGTGGCAGGACGTTACTGCTATCCGGCAGTTCTCCCGTGTTTTTATGGAACAACCCTTTTATTGCTCAAATGGAACGGACTTATCTCCTTTATCCCCGAATAGAGTATTATTGTTTTTTTAATTTTAGAAGGACCGGTGCCATTTATCCCGCAACCAACAACACCATTTGAAAGCCATTGGTTCAACGTATAGTTGGGCATAAAAACATCTTTTTAGAGAATTGATGGACTTATCCCTTTTATCCTGCCAGCCCTTCATTTATTCTTATTCATTCAAATCTCGTTTGTGCATTTGCTTCTTATAGGGAATTAGCAACTTTTCAGTTCAACAGATTAAAAGGCAATGAGTGGGCTTAATCAACGTTATTTGTTCACTGCCTTGTAATACATTGCACTAGACAAAATGCAGCTCCACTGTGAATTCTGTTCTCGAACACGGGATGAGTTGGTTGACATTCATAAGCAGTTGGAAATCACCCTGACTAATGTCAAACAAATGGTAGCTGCTGTGAACAGTTGTGTTGGAAGAGTTCCCAAGAGTCGTGTACCTGTGATACCTGCACCAGAGGTATCTGAAGTACTACCCTCTTCCGTGGATCCTGCCTCCTCTGCAGAAAGTACAGAATCTGTCATTACTTGTCCACTTGACGGTGAGCGGTGTGTCATTGGCAGATGTAGGCATACTGTACAGGGTGGCAGGGACCAGGGAGGACTCAGGGTGCTGTACCGATCCTCTTAACCGAGAAGTTCGAGGTGCTGTCTTTCGCTGAAACTGAGCCAGTGGGACTCACTTCACCTGTTTTTGGGAAACCTGTTTTGTCGAGTGTCAGGAGGAGGCAAATGCAAAACGGTCAGTGCCTATTAATCATCAGAAGTTCAAATGTATAGCGAATGATGGTACTCCTTAGGGAAATGGCAGCAAGGAACAGGAAAGGACACCAGGTGCACTCAACGTACATGACTAGGGGGCTCATTCAACATGTTGAAAAGGCTATTCCAGCAGCCACTGAGGGAAAAGGGTGCAACCAACTGTGGATTGTGGTGCACATTGGAACAAATGAGGCCTGTCATCTGGGCCCCGAGGTCATTCTTGGGTCACTCCAGCGAATGACAGAGAAAGTTGAAAAGATCAGCCTTGCCTGTGGAGTTTCAACGAAGCTCACAATTTGCAGCGTTGTCCCCAGAACAGATCTTGACTGTTTGGTTCTGAGTCAAGTGGAATGATTGAATCAGAGACTTCGAAAGTTATGTGCCAAGTTAGGCTGTGACTTCCTGGACTTGCACCACAGAGTTGAGGAATGTGGGGTTACCCTAAATGGGTTAGGTGTGCACTACACATCAGAGGCTGCTGTACTTTGCTCAAGAATAAACCTGATGTAAACAAACACAAACAAGATGATTGGTCAGCAGATGTAGGTCTCATACACTGATGTTGTTCTGCTGCTGGAAGTAGGTCCAACTTATGTATTAGATATCTTATTGCTGTCACTGTAAAAGAACCTTTAGCACATTCTCACATATTAACAGCCATCAACATTTCTCTAAATCATACTTTAGCTAAGTAAATTTTATTTAAAAAATTGTGTACATTCACAGTCTCTGTAAACACTACTTGTGCTCCGATTGTCTTGTGTTAATACATATTGTGAAAATGGATGACATTGCTTCCTGCTTTGTAGTGAAATACGTGTGCGGAACACCATTAATGGTGAGAAACAAGTTGTTCTTAATGTGTTTCACAGGTTTACTGAGAAAAACCAGGTTTGATGTTTTTCGAGAAACAGTATGTTAAGAATATAGTGTAAGGTACTGTAATTATATGCGTGGTGCAAATGGTAGCATCATAGAATAGCAGTCGTTTATGCTAGTGGGTGGCGGTTCAAAACACGTTGTTGTCTGAAAAAAAATTTTTTCCCACTTTGAACACCTAAATAATTTAAATATGAAATTCATGAAATATATGTTATAACTATCATTTTTCAAGAAAAGATATGTCTTCTAGTTTCTAATTATCTATCACACAGAAAATTCAGTTTTTCTTTGCAAATATACATTCTAAAGTATCGATATTTTATAAAAGACCATTAAAGAGTGTCAAAGTTAAGAAAATATTACACAATTAAATGTTTTGAAGACAAATCAAAAATCAAATACTCTTTATCTGAATATGCCCTTTGTTGTGTAGGGCAGATTTGGTCTCACATGAGCCAGAGTGATAAGCATCGCAGAAACATGGAAAACAATTTTTATGGCATTGAACACACAGTAGAAATGCTGCATTTTTACAGTTGTAACCATAAAACTGCAATCTGAACCCAATAGAATTGATCTGGAGCCAAGTTAGAGAGATTTGTTGGAAGAAATAACAAGACATTTAAGCTGCCAAATGTACTGGGATTAATGCAAGAAGCTTTGACATGTCACTGCCGAACGATGGTGAAATACAGAACAGTAAGTTACAAAAGAGGAGGAGGAAATGTGGATTTTTGGTGGCATGGGATTCTGTTGCTGATTGCCTTGTTATCAATGTAGCAGTACCAAAATGTACTGCATCGCTTGGAATCTGATATGGAAGGAGGTCAGAGATTACCAGACGACTAACTGCAATACCTTCAGTGGCTTCAATATTTAACTACATGGGAAACCAGCAGTGCACTTTTATGCCACATATAGCTCATGCAGAAAAATTACCCTTGGTAAAGTCAGGAATTTTGAACAGTCTTGTGTTTAATTACAATACTATTTTAGCTAAAACTGTTAGCTCAGATGTCATGCTTCCCATCCAGTAACCTAAGAAGTGTATTGTGTGAGTTTTTCCATATATTATTTCCTTCTGTTTAAAAATTAAATGACATTCAAAGCTATATTGTTCTCTGCTCGTCTCCTTTGCATTTCAATGGACTTGAGCAATTCTAGCAGGACAATGCGGAACACTCTTCTGAGTATAAACACTTCCACTGGCCACGTAACTCCCTAGACATGAACATTATTGAGCATATCTGAGATGCCTTGCAACTTGCTGTTCAGAAGAGATCTCCACTCCCTCATATTCTTATGGATTTGTGGACAGCCCTCCAGCACTACTTCAGACATTAGTCAAGCCCATGCCACATGGTGTTGCAGCACTTCTACATGCTCGCGGGGGCTCTACATTATATTACGCAGGTGTACCAGTTTCTTTGGCTCTTTGGTGTATTTAACAAATGTGATATACAAAGATGTTTAAAAGGGATGGAAGGATGATCTACTACACGGCAGAAGATACTTGCCCCATTTTTAAATGCCTTTCTTATTTTCTTAATATTACTATCACCTTTTCAGAAAACTCTGTGACTTGTTCTTCAAATAAAAATGTGAAAATTTGTTGCAGTCCCCACACCCTCAAAAAATTAATTAATTAATTAATAAAAATTAAGAGCTTTTTAGCTTCAGAATGAAGGTTTAAGACCTGGAATGTCAGGCTATCAGCAAGATCATTCATAAAAATATATACACAGTGAACATAACCACCCACATTATATACCTTCTTTACAAGTACTTTCTTCATCTACATCTGCAAATACATCTATATCTATGTTCTGCAAATCACTGTGAGGCACATGGCAGAAGGTCCATCCCATTGTACCAGTTATTAAGATTTCTTCCTCTTCCATTCATGTATGGAGTGCGGGAAGAATGATTGTTTGAATGCCTCAGTGCATGCAGTAATTATTCTAATCTTATCCTCACGATCCCTATGTGAGCGATATGTAGGAGTTTTTAGTATATTCCTAGAGTAATCATTTAAACATGGTTCTTGAAACTTTGTTAATAGATTTTCTCAGGATAGTTCACATGTATCTTCAAGGGTCTTCCACTTCAGTTTCTTCATTATCTCTGTGACACTCTCCTATGCATTAAACAAACCTGTGACTATTCGTGCTACCCTTCCCTGTATACGTAAAATATCCCCCGTTAGTCCTATCTGGTATGGGTCCCACATACTTCAGCAGCATTCTAGAACCAGTCACACACGTGATTTGTCAGCAATCTCCTTTGTTAATTGATTGCTCTAACCCAGTATACTATTAGTAAATTGAAGTCTGCCACCTGCTTTGCCCATGACTGAACCTACGTCATCATTCCAATCTATATTCCTACAAAATGTTACATCCAGGTCTTGTAAGAGTTGGTTGTTTCCTAGAGCAATTCACTGATATTATAGTCATAGGACATTGTGTTTTTTCGTTTTGTAAAGTGCACAATTTTATATTTCTGAACATGAAATGCATGTCATTCGGCATCTCTCTATCTATAGCTGTACGCTTTGTTTTACACCTATTTTGCCGTAGTCTCTGTTTCTTTAGAAATTTCTTTACAATGATTGTATACCATGGAGCTTCCATCCCATTATGAACTGTTCTACAGAGTACATATCTATCCAGTGCAAGGTCACCTATTCTTTCATACTTGAGCCATAGTTCCTTTAGATCCTCCTGCTCTGTGCTGAAAGTTTTAAATTCCTCACTGAGGTATGAAACTACTGATTTTTTATCTACTTTACTGAACATATATATCATTCTGCTTGTTTTAGTTGTCATTTGTACTTTGGTAATCATTGTTGCCACAACTGCATAATGGTCACTGATACCAGTTACAATACAGACATCCTCAAAGACGTCGGGTCTACTTGTTGTCATCAGATCCAATGTGTTTCCATCATGAGTTGGATTCCTAACTAAATGTTCTAGGTAGTTTTCAGAGAAGGCATTTAGTAAAGTTTCACAGGATGTGACTGTCATGGCCCACCACTAATAAAAATGTAATTTTCAGATAAGGTCTCTAGTCAAGTTTCACAGGATGTTTTGTAACACCCCCCCCCCCCCCCCCCACTAACAAAAATGTAATTTTCCCAATTAATTGTTGGATGATTGAAGTCTCCACCAATGATTACAGTGTAACTAGGGAACTTAAGTGGAAGTGATCTGAGGTTTTCTCTAAAGTTTTTGGTACATCAGGAGATGATTATGGTGGGCAATAGAAAAATTCAGTTATCATTTTATGCCCACACCTGATACTGAGCCTTGCCCAAACATTCTCACGTACAGCTTCAGTTTCTACCTTGGTGGATTGAGTTTCTTGTCTACTGTGACAAATGCATCACCTTCATTTCCCATTTGCCTATTCTTTCCATGTACACTTAAATTTTCCCCACAAATCTCACTGCTATCAATTTCAGGTTTCAACCAGCTTTCTGTAACTAGTATTATGTGAACTTCACTACATTTCATGAGCAATTCAAACTCTGGCAGTTTGTTGTGAATGCTTCAGCAGTTTATCCTCAGGATTTTAATACTTTCATCTGTGGGAGGCACTTCTTTTGATCTTACACGAATACTTCTGGGTTTGCTACAGCTGTCGTTATCATGATTGGATGGAGAGCCACCTAATCTGAAAAAACCCTTGTGTGCTCCCCACTCCATTCATCACAAGAATAAACCTCGTGTAAACATTACACTATATATTCTTCTGTGTTTGCTGGAACCTCATTGGATTTCATTCACATGGAGCGGTAGCCAAGCTGTCTCGAGCACAGTCAAGTACGATAACATGGGAACCACATGGAGCCCACCATTCAACGAGAATATGTTTTATCCTGTGCTCCCCACTCACCGTTAGCTACCTGAGTACACTCCGTTCATCATAAGAATAAACCTCATGTAAACATTACACTATATATTCTTTCGCGTTTGCTGGAACCTCATTGGATTTCATTTCACACGAAGCGGTAGCCAAGCTGTCTCGAGTACAGTCAAGTACGATAACAAGAATATGTTTAACTTGTGCGTTAGGCATATATTGACTCAGCGATGATATGGGCAACAGCTTTACCAGTGCCTTTAACTTGGACAGCACTGGCAAGGAAAGTGATCCAACTAACCTGCAGTGATGTGAACAGTTGCAGTTAAGACATAAAATGAGACATTAATGGATGCAGGTGATCAGAAAGGATGTTTACATGTGTGTCAACTGTCAGAGTTGTATCTAGATGTATCAGGGGGTTCCATATCACTCCAACTGTGCATGCCCCACACCATTATAGAGCCTCCACCAGCTTGAACAGGCCCCTGCTGACATACAGGGCCCATGGATTCATGAGGTTGTCTCCATACCCATACACCTCCATCAGCTTGATACAATTTGAAACAAGACTCGTCTGTTTCCAGTCATCATCAGTCCAATGTTGGTGTTGACAGGCCCAGGCAAGGTGTAAAGCTTTGTGTCATGCAGTCATCAAGGGGACACAAGTGGCCCTTTGGCTCCAAAAGCCCATATCGATGATGTTTCGTTGAATGGTTCACACGCTGACACTTGTTGTTGGCTCGGCATTGAAATCTGTAGCAATTTGCGGAAGGGTTGCACTTTTGTCATGTTTAACAAATCTCTTCAGTCTTTGTTGGTCCCATTCTTGTAGGATCTTTTTCAGCAACAGTGATGTCAGAGATTTGATGTTTTACTGGATTCCTGATATTCACGGTACATTCGTGAAGTGGTCAATGGGAAAATCCCCACTTCATCACTACCTCGGAGATTCTGCTCCAATTGCTCGTGCATCACCTATAACACCACGTTCAAACACACTTAAATCTTGAAAACTTGCTATTGCAGCAGCAGTAACTGATCTAACAACTGCACCAGACACTTGTTGTCTTATATATGCATTGCCAACCACAGTGCCGTATTCTGCATGTTTACATCTCTGTATTTGAATACGCATGCCTATACCTGTTTCTTTGGCATTTGAGTGTACATATTTGAATGCACATAAACAGTATATTCAATACTGCACCCCTTCCCCTACTCCTCCCCATACGTATGTAATTGTATACATGAACAAGTCTTTTTTTTTTTTTTTTAAATTGGAATATCGTAACATTATCCTTGTAAAAGTTATTCAAGGATTAATAAAACTACTACTTCTGCTGCTGCTACTGCTGCTGCTGCTGCTGCTATGTTAATGTCTTCCTCACTAACACTAGAAAAGTACTTTAAGTTTTCATCCAGGCATATAACATGCATTTTAAGTCAAACAGTTTCTGTGCACAAGTAGTTCTCAGCACAGTTAAGTAATCTCTAAGCTGTTACTGGTTTGAGCTGTATGGTAATGGTAATAGTAACTGTAATAGTAATAGTAAATGTAAGATTTAAAACAGATTTACCTCAATTATATACAACTAGCTGAGTACCCAGCATTGCTCGGATATGTATTTATTCAAAACTTCTATTAGTCTTTCTCCTTCTCCCTCTCCCTGTCCATTTCCACCATCCCCTGTCTGTTTACCTCCCACACCCTCCACTCTCCGTCCATCTCCTCATGCCCCTCTCTCCTCCTCCCCCCCCCCTCTTTGTCAATATGTTCCTCCTCTTCTGTCCATCTGCTCCTTCCCCTTGTGTTCATTTCTCCTCCCCTCTAATTCCATCTCCTCCCCCCCCCCTCCCTTTGTCAATCTCTTCCTCCCTTCTCTCACTGCTCATCTCCACTTCCACCTCTTCCTCCCATCTCCTCCTGCCCCATCTCTCCATTCGTCTCCGGCCCTTTCCTTTCTATGTCCATCTCCTGCCCCTCTTTGTCCAGCTCCTCCTTTTTCCTTTCTCTGTGCATTTCCTCCTCCCCTCCATCTAATCATCTCCTTTTCCCCCATCTATCTGCCTCTCTTCGCCTCTCCCTGTCACTGTTCATCTCCTTCTCTTTCCTTTATCTTACTCCTCTCCCCTTTCTCTGCACATTTACCCATTCCCTATCTCTGCCCATCTCCTCTTCCGCCTCCTATTGGCACCTCTCTCTTCTTTCCACCTCACTGACTATCCATCTTCTCATCCTACCTTCTCTCTCTATGTTGTCACATTCGCCCCAATTGGAGACTGGTTTTTCTTATCTCTACAGTATAGCTGCCCAGATTGTAACTAGTATGTGTACCAAATTTGATTGATATTGTTCCAGAGGTTTAGGAAGAGCTTTTTACCTGTAGCTTTGCTCATATACACATGTCAAATGTATTCCACACATATTTAAAATAATTCACACATACTTGTACAAAAGTTTCACCTTTAACTTTAGCAATTTTCACTTTGTAGCATCATTTTCATGCAGCTCAATGTTTATGGCATCATATCTCCTAAACTATGTGCAGTACAATTATATAATTTTGCAGGTACATCCAGTGGCACGTGTGTCTACTGTCTGAAAAATGTGATTTGAATAGATTTAGTAGTACAAAAGTAATACATTAAAATGTCATGCAAGATGCGGCAGTTTCCCACACATTTCAGTGTTTATGAGGTCATAGCTCTTGAACTGTGTGTGATAAAATGATATATTTTTCTAGGTATTTTCAGTAGCATATGTGGATACTGTCTGCAAAACATGTTGTGAATAGAGGTAGTAGCAATAAATTAATAAATTAAAACATCATGCATGATGCGGCAGTTTTCCTCACATTTCAGTATTTGATGTCATACCTCCTGAACTATGTGTCATATAATGATATATTTTTGTACACACATTCTGTGAAAAATGTGGAATTGTCTGCAAAAAGGTGTTGTGAATAGAGTTAGTAACAACAAAGTAATAAGTTCAAGTATCATGCACGATGTGGTAGTTTTTCATCACATTCATTGTTTATGAAGTCATACCTCTTGAACTAAGTGTGTAGAATGAAGTAATTTTTCTGGTATATTCAGTGGCACATGTGAATACTGTCAGCAAAATATGTCATGAATATAGTTCTAGCAAGAAAGTCACAAATTAATGCATCATGCTTCATGTGGCACTTTTACTGCATGAACAGCGAAAATGCAGTAATCGATAAACTTTTTTCCTTTCTTCATTTTGTGGGTGTCATCAGCAAGAAAAAGTTTCATAAAGGTTTGAAATTATGTGTAAAGGTTGTTGCAAATCTTTAAGTGCTCTCATTCACAAATACTGAAAGATTAAAATATGGCTATTTTCGCATCTTGAGCTACACTGCTTTCTTACCCTCATCCCCACCTCTTTGAAAGATGGGTGGTTCTTAGCCCAACAGTTATTCTTTCCAGACAGTAAACGATATGTGTACCAAAGTTCGTTGAAATTGGTCCAGTGGTTTAGGAAAGATGTGAAACATACATATACACATACAAACATGAGTACATCCACTTTTATAATTTTTTAATTGGGTAGATAAAAAAATCTACTCACCAAGTGGTGGCAGAACACTCACATAAAAGAAGGTTGTAATTAGGCAAGCTTTTGGAGCCACTGGCTACTTCTTCATGCAGAAGGGTTGAAGAGGAAGGAAGAAGGGTGAAGGAAAAGGGCTGGAGAGGTCTAGGAAAAGGGGTAGATTTTGGGGAAAGTCACCCAGAATCATGGGTCAGGGGAGACTTACCATATGGGATGAGAAGGAAAGACTGATTGTTGGGGACTGCATCGGGTGAGATTTGAAAACCTGATAGCTTAAAGGTGGATGACAGGGTAATATACACGACAGAGATTACTACTAAAACATTGTGCAAGAGTTAATACGAGTGAGAAGCTAAGAGCATTGTATGTAAGAGAGGTGGGAGGGTGCGCTGAAAATTAGACAGGAAAGACAATGAAAGATGTAGAAAACTCCACCTGCGGAGTTTTGAGAAACTGACGTCTGGGGAAAGAATCCAGATGGCGCGTGTGGTGAAACAGGTACCAAGGTCACGAATGTCATGTTTTAGAGCATGTTCTGCAACACGATATTGTGAGTTGCCAGTATATACCCTCTGCCTATGCGCATTCATCCTAATTGATAATTTGGTGGTAGTCATGCCATTGTAGAAGGCTGAACAGTGTTTAAATAATAGCTGGTATATGATATGTGTCACTTCGCAGGTGGCTCTCCCTTTCATAGTATATGCTTTGCCAGTTAGAGGGCTATTATAGGTGGTAGTAGGAGGGCGCATAGGGCAAGTCTTGAAGCAGGGACAGTCACAGGAGTGGGAGCCATAGGGTAGGGAGATGGGTGCAGAAGAGGAGCGTAGGGTCTGACGAGAATATTGCGGAATTTGGGAGGGCGACGAAAAGCTATTCTAGATGTGTCGGGCAAAATTTCAGACAGAATGGATCTCATTACAGGGCATGATTTTAGGAAGTCATGGCTCTGCTGAACACATTCCAGACCAGGATAACACTGAGTCACCAATGGTGCACTCCGAATCTATTTTGTTGAGGGATCAGCAGTACCAGGATTGGATGTGATGGCCTGGGAAATCTGCTTTTAAACTAGGCTGGTGTGGTAATTACGTGCAGTGAAGGCTGAGGTGACTACAGTGGTGTATTGCTATAAAAGAGTCTGTATCTGAAAAAATATGTTTGCCTCAAATGCCAAGGCTGTATCGGAGGGAATGTTTGACATTGAAAGGATTGCAAATGTCAAAATTTAAGTACTGTTGTTTGTTGCTAGGTTTAATGTGGATGGAAGTGTGTAGCTGGCCTTCAGTGAGGACGAAATCAACATCAAGGAAAGTGACATGGGATTCAGAATAGGAACATGTGAAATTTAATTGGGAGAAGGTATTCAGAGATTCCAGGAATTTAAGCAGGTCATCCTCACCATGAGTCCAAAGGGTATAGATGTCATCAATGTGTCCAAACCAAACCAGAGGCTGAAGACTTATGGATCCAATGAAAGCCCCCTCCAAGCGACTCATGAAAAGGTTGGCATAGGAAGGAGGTTTCAAATCTCATCTGATGCAGTCCCCAACAATCAGGGATATGGCCATGGGAACCAGGATGGAATTCAATAGTAGGAAAAGGAAGAGAAGGAAAGTTAGTGGGTGAATATGGACTGGGGGGAGGAGGATGAAGGAGTGAAAGAGTAGCCGCCTGGTAGAATTTTGCACAGAGCATAATTTAATCATACTTAATACTTGGTTTAAGAACCACGAGAGAAGGCTGTATATCTAGAAGAGACCTGGAGACACTGGAAGGTTTCAGATTGATTAATAATGGCTAGAGAAAGATTGTACAAGATTTCCACGGCAGATGTGAACTCTGACCACAATTTGTTGGTCATGAACTGCAGATTAAAACTGAAAGAACCAGAGGTTGTAGAGGGTTTCAGAGGGAGTATTAGGAAATAATTGACAAGAACAGGGGAAAGGAATACAATAGAAGAAGAATGGCTAGATTTGAGAGATGAAATAGTGAAGGCAGCAGGGGATCAAGTAGGTAAAAAGGTGAGGGCTAGTGGAAATCCTTGGGTAACACAAGACAGATTGAATTTAATTGATGAAAGGAGAAAATACAAAAATGTAATAAATTAAGCGGGCACAAGGGAATAAAAATGTATAAAAAATGAGACTGACAGGAAGTGCAAAATTGCTAAGCAGGAATGGATAGATGACAAATATAATGACGTAGAAGCATATGTCAGTAGGCGTAAGATAGGTACTACCTTCAGGAAAAAAAGTAGAGAGACCTTTGGAGAAAAGAGGACCAGCTGTATGAAAATCAACAGCTGAGATGGAAAACCACTCCTAAGCAAAGAAGGGAAAGCAGAAAGGTGAAAGGAGTATATAGAGGGTTTATACAAAGGAGATGCAGTTGAGGCTAATATTATGGAAATGGAAGAGGATATAGAGGAAGAAGAGAAGGGAGATATGATACTACATGAAGAATTTGGCAAAGCACTGAACGACTTAAGCTGAAACAAGTCCCCAGGAGTAGACAACATTCCATTAGAGATACTGATAGCCTTGAGAGAGCCAGTTATGGCAAAACTCTTCCATCTGGTGAGCAAGACGTATGAGACAGGCGAAATACCCTCAGACTTCAAGAAGAATGTAATAATCCCAATTCCAAAGAAATCAGGTGCTGACAGGTGTGAAAATTACCAAACTATCAGTTTAATAAGTCATGTCTGCAAAATACTGTCATGAATTCTTTACAGAAGACTGGAAAAATTCATAGAAGCAGCCTTGGGGAAGATCAGTTTGGATTCCGGAGAAATGTAGGAACATGTGAGGAGTTCTAACCATATGACTTCTCATAGAAAATAGGGTAGGGAAAGGCAAACGTACATTATATCATTTGCAGACTTAGAGAAAGCTTTTGAGAGTGTTGACTGGAATACACTCTTTCAAATTCTTAAGGTGGTAGGGGTAAAATACAGGGAGCAAATGGCTATTTACGAATTGTACAGAAACCAGATGGCAGTTATACAAGTCAAGGGGCATGGAAGGGAAACAGTGGTTGAAAAGCGAGTAAGACAGGGTTGCAGCTTATCCCCAATCTTATACTTAGCAAGCAGCAAAGGAAACAAAAGAAAAATTTGGAGTAGAAGTTAAAGCCCAGGGAGAAGAAATAAAAGCTTTGAGGTTTGCCAATGACATTGCAATTTTGTCAGAGACAGCAAAGGACTTAGGCAAGCAGTTGAATGGAATGGACAGTATCTTGAAAGGAGGATATAAGATGACATCAACAAAAGCCAAACAAGGATAATGCAATCTAGTCAAATTAAATTAGGTGATGCTGAGGGAGTTAGATTAGGAAATGAGACACTTAAAGTAGAAAATGAGTTTTGTTATCTGGGAATCAAAATAACTGATGATGGTCAAAGAAGAGAAGACATAAAATGTTAACTGGCAATGGCAATAAAAGTGTTTCTGAAAAGAGAAATTTGTTTACGTCGAGTAAAGGTATAAGTGTCAGGAAGTCCTTTCTGAAAGTATTTGTATGGAGTGTAGCAATGTATGGAAGTGAAACGTGAATGATAAACAGCTTAGACAACAGGAAAATAGAAGCTTTTGAAATGAGGTGTTACAGAATAATGCTGAAAATTAGATGTGTAGATAATGTAACTAATGAGGAGGCACTGAATAGAATTGGGGAGAAGAGACATTTGTGGTACAACCTGACCAAAGGAAGAGATCAGTTGGTAGTCAAGGGACCACCAGTTTTGTACTGGAGGGAAGTGTGTGGGGTAAAAACCATAGAGGGAGACCAAGAGATGAATACGGTAAACAGATTCAGCGGGATGTAGGTTGCAGTAGTTACTTGGAGATGAAGAGGATTACACAGGATAGATTAGCATGGAGAGCTGTATCAGACCAGTCTCTGGACTGAAGACCACAACAACAACACAACAGGTTTTCAGCTATCATGCCCATTTTAAAAATAGTTAACTTTTCCAACTACAGTAATATATTCATCAGCAACATGTTGTCTTCTTCTGCACTGCACAAGACTATTGTACTTCACGGACAATCCTGCTTTCAGATATGGACATGACAGAGGTTATGATGTGACAATGTTTGGAGGACATGTCACGTACTTCAAATCATCTACATCACTGTGGCTCCGATCAGGTAACATCAAAACTGTCACCTATATAGACAGGAACCAGAATACAAGCAGTACACAGTTTCCATGATCTGTATATTCGGGGGACCAATGGATTTTGAAACAGTAAAACGTCAGTTGCACATCAGGTGTTGGTTTAGTCAAAGAACAAGATTCACAGTCATGGGGAAATGACACTGTCTTAATAGAGAAAGTTTTGGTCCTATGCCACAATGTGAATCTGAATACGACAAAAGCTGCTACATCTCGCAACTGAAGAAAAGTCACACAGAAGACATGCACCAAGCTATTCTGATAAAGGACGTCACAACGAGTGAGGAATTCATCATGTGGTGCCAGTGCATCAATGAAATGCAACAGGAGTCAGATCAAAACAGTATAACAGACTTCCAAATGTGGTCCCTATGGCAGTCGTGGAAGATCACTGCAAACACACCTCTCTTGTAAGTCAGGTAGTAAGAGAAGAAATACAGCAGCTTATGGTAGCTAGAACTATCAGATCAAGTAAGCAAGGCATAGAGCCATGAATGTCAACCTTGTACATCAAGAGGCAATAGAGAATGATGAAGATGATGTGTATCAATTTTTAACACCAATCTCTGCCACCAGAAGAAAACCTGGCCAACTTGGATTTATGCCACAGCCATCAAACAACAACTCAGCACCAGACCAACAAAGATGCAATCACATATTGACCAAATATTTTGAGAATCTCCTCAACTGTGAGTCTCCTAAGACCTCCCCTATCTATCAAGATAGTCCTAGACAATCCAACTCTCACCATCAACAGAAGAAGAAGTGAGAAAAACATCATTCAGTCCCTGAAGAATAACAAAGCACCAGGATAAAATGCTATAGTTGCAGAACTGTGCAAGCAGGCTGGAGACAATTCAGCAAGTTGACCAAGATCCTATGGATCATTTGGGATACTGAGAAGTTACCAGACGTCTGTACATCTTCTCTGATCCACCCCTTACACAATAAAGGTGATTTGACTATATTCATCAATTATAGAGGGATCTCATTGATACCAGTCACCTATAAGAAATTATCTAAGGCATTATTGAACAGAGCTGAATGTCAATTGGACCAAAAACTTGGAGATTATCAGGGTGGTTTTAGAAAAGGACGTTCTTGTGCTGAACAGATCCTCAACTTGAAGTCAGTATTAAGTCAAATCAAACTATCGAATAAACAGTACGTAGTTACTTTCATTGACTTCAAGAAAGCATACGATTCAATCAACAGACACATTCTTATGAGAATTTTGCAGAAAATGGGCCTGGATCAGAAAACTCACAGCCTTATCCAAAAGACCCTGAGTAACACTCAGAAAGCTTTGAGATAAAGACAGGAGTTAGACAAGGAGATGGACTTTCACCCCTTCTCTTCAACTGTGCACTGGACAAGGTGATCAGAGAGTGGTGAAAAGAAATGGAAGTAAAAAATATACCAAGCGGTATTTACCTGGGACACAAACAGAAGGGACTAGTAGTAGACTGTTTAGCTTTCACAGATGATCTGGCACTTATAGCAAGCTCAGTGGAAGTAGCAGTAAAGCAGCTCAATAAGCTCAAACTCCAGGCTGCCAAGGTAAGACTTCAATTGTCACTAGAAAACACAAAATACCTCACCAACATCAGTAATACCCCCCAGTGAACTACAGCTGGAACAACATCAAATTGAGAAAGTTGACAGATTCAAGTATCTAGGAAAATGGTTGGAACCTAATCTATCAGAAGGAACAGCACTAACAACTCAGATTAATAAGTTACAATTAGCATATCGACTAACCAAGAACATCTATAATAAGAAATGCATATCTCGCAATTCCGAACTAAAACACTACAAAACAGTTATCAGCCCTGAAGCCCTATATGCCTCAGAATGCTTGAATCTGAACAGGAAAGGCTTGACAGATAAGCTAGAGATACAGGAGAGCAAGATTCTGGGATTGGTGAGTACAGAAGACAATCAAACCAGGAGCTATACAATCACACTGAGAAAATCACAGATGTAGCCAGGAAAAGACATATCACTTTCTATGGACATATCACAAGGATGGACCAAACAAGATTGACAAACCAACTTCTCAAATATTGGAAGAGCAGGAAGACTGTGACACCAAGGCTGATAGAAGTCAAGAAAGACATCCAGGAACTGAGCATAACTGAAAGTGACATTAGAAACCAAGCACTTCTCAGAAGGATACTAAAAGAAAAGAGGTTTCAAGACAGATCACCTCATAAAAAGACAGGCACCCTTTGGACGACAAAGGACAGAAAGGAGAAACATAGCCAGAGAATGTGGGATTACTGGGCAAACATCAAGTCCCTTTCCAGGCTGAAGATCTGAATATCGTGGTCCTTAGCTGGCCCATTCGAAAGCAGTAGAAAATACAACCAACTCTCCTACACAGTGTAACGCCTCACAGAATAACATACATTTAGAGGACAGGGGATGGCATGCTGGTAGGTTTCCACTGCATACATCCTGAATGTGTTGTGCACTACTGAAGAGAAAGAAGATGAGTGTTCAAAGATTATTATACCACAACATGTCAAACATACAACAATACTACCAGTCAACTGAAGTCTGTGGGATGAAGCTAATTGCTGTAGCTAAATGACATTGTCATTTCTTTTGGAGGCATCTGAAGAACATTTAAGTCACCTGAGGGCCATATTGATCTGTTTTCATATTACAGGTTTCCGTCTGAATCCAAAAAAGTGCCTCTTCACCACCCAGGTAAGAAGTATCTTGAGATACATAGTGAATGGTGGTGAAGGCCATCATGATCCAGAGCAAATAGAAGCAGTCACAGATTTTCCAATTCCTTGTCATATTAATGATGTGAGAATTTTTCTTGGAATATACTCATACTTGGTGTGATTCATATAGGACTCTTGTACCAAGGCATGCCCCTTGAAAGAACTACTGCAGGGATATGCTAAGTTTTCATGGAATGAGATGCAAGAAATATCTTTCCTTCCCTAGAACTAGCATTATATGATAAGAATGCTGAGACAGAACTCAACATTGACACTATCGGTTATGGGAGAGGTGTAGTTCTACTATAAACTAAAGAAGTTGCTGAAAATATGATACCTTATGCTTCCAGAGCACTCTCCTAGTCTGAAATGAACTACTCTACAACCAAGAAAGAGTGCCTTGCAGTTGTTTGTCCATGAACAAGTTCTGACCACATTTATTTGGAACGACATTCATTGTTCTGAGGAACCAGCATTCTCGAGGCTGGCTCACTAGCCTGAAGGTTCTGTCAGATCAGTTGGCAAGATGAGCACTAAAGATTCAGGAATATGCTATGACAGTCTATACAAAATTGGATGCAAACACTTGGACACTGCCTGCCTTTCAAGGAATTCTGTGGCCGAACATGACAGCATGTACAAAATCTCAGTCATTGCTAGATTAAATGACATTGCTGCTGAGCAGAGGGAAGATCCAGAACAGTTGAAAAATATGGAAGCTTTGATGGAGGAGGAACTCCAATTAATTAACAGAGCACTGTGTAAGAGGAACTATGATCCAATGGTGCAGAAATGTTTACTTGTCATCCCAGCTCATCTATGACCAGCTATCCTGAAGTTTTTCCACAATGCTCCAACATCTGGTCACTTGGATTCATAAAGACTCTAGATGGAATCAGACACAGGTATCACTGGCAAGCTCTCTAGCAATCCATTACACACTATGTGAGTCACTATAAGGAGTGCCAGTAACAAAAGCATACGCCACAATTACCTCTGGGGCTCAGTGTAAATTCTGCCTGCGGCAGCACCATTCCCCTTAGCTGAGATCAATCTCTTGGTGAAGATCCTGAAGTAGACACTCTAGGATCAATGGATAAAAGTCTCCACTGGCTATTTCACCTGTTATGCTGTCACCAAAGCTGTGCTGACTGCCAATGCTCTGCAAATTATGAAGTTACGAAGACGTAATTTTGAAGCAGGGGGCCCCCATGTGATCTGATCAGGCTGAAGTTTGCCAGTTCCGACTAGTGTCACGTTGTGACATCACTCACAGCATGACAACTGCCTAACACCCACAGGAAAATGTTCTCACAGAACACTTTAATAGGACATTGACAGTTGTGCTCTCAGTGTAGGTCAATGCTGAATAGAGAGACTGGGATACAATACTGCCCGCCATGACATTCACATACAATACAGCGAAGCAAGACACTACAGGCTGCACAATGTTCCTTCAGTTAGATGGTCACTAGGCCAAAATAACAATGGATACACTATTCCCATGTCAACTGGAAAATACTCAGGATAGTTACATGAAACACCTCATCATGAGAAACAAAGAAGCAAGACAGTTGGTACACCAAGCACTAATTTGGGTTGTGTTGGATCCTTTGTCATTTGTTGGACACCACATATGAAGTTGAGGTTTATGGCACTTCAACAAGCAGAGGTAAGTGCACAGATGTCATACATCTTCTCCACGTGAAGCCCTACTGCAATCCTAAGGTTCAATTCTACAATGGGGGTTTCTAGTGGTGTTTTTTTTTTTCTTTGTTTTCCCCAAGACCAACTTGATGAATGTAAATCTTTGTTGGGAGACGCTACCTTCATTGTTCATCATAGTGAAACGGGAATAACCACCTCACCAGAATACGAGATACTGCTAGTGCTGCTACATAGAGGACCACTGACATGGACTACACTCAGGGTGTTGCAGCTTGCTCCAGTGAGTCCTTCTGAAACATCTGGATGCTCTTTCTCTAAAAAGAGAGAAAATTCCTATGACATGTTGTGTGGTGTACCACTTCACACCACTTAATAGCATGCTGTGCTTCACCAGTTCAGTCACAACCACCAGCAATTACAGTAAAACTTGCTAAAATCAGCAAGTGTATAATTCGGAAATCTGTCCAAAACATACAAGTATTTCAGTCCCGGCGCATTCAGTGCACTTTTATACGCTGATTGTTTGTATACAGCAGAACGCGTCTGACAAGTAAACTGAAAGCAAATCTTATAACATGCTTAATAATTTATTGTATAATGCAGGAAATTGCATTGTATAATGCAGGAAACTTCCCCCATGAACCATGGACCTTGCTGTTGGTGGGGAGGCTTGCGTGCCTCAGCGATACAGATGGCCATACCGTAGGTGCAACCACAACGGAGGGGTATCTGTTGAGAGGCCAGACAAACATGTGGTTCCTGATGAGGGGCAGCAGCCTTTTCAGTAGTTGCAGGGGCAACAGTCTGGATGATTGACTGATCTGGCCTTGTAACATTAACCAAAACGGCCTTGCTGTGCTGGTACTGCGAACGGCTGAAAGCAAGGGGAAACTACAGCCGTAATTTTTCCCAAGGACATGCAGCTTTACTGTATGATTAAATGATGATGGCGTCCTCTTGGGTAAAATATTCCGGATGTAAAATAGTCCCACATTCGGATCTCCGGGCGGGGACTACTCAAGAGGACGTCGCTATCAGGAGAAAGAAAACTGGCATTCTACGGATCGGAGCGTGGAATGTCAGATCCCTTAATCGGGCAGGTAGGTTAGAAAATTTAAAAAGAGAAATGGATAGGTTAAAGTTAGATATAGTGGGAATTAGTGAAGTTCGGTGGCAGGAGAAACAAGACTTTTGGTCAGGTGATTACAGGGTTATAAATACAAAATCAAATAGGGGTAATGCAGAAGTAGGTTTAATAATGAATAAGAAAATAGGAGTGCGGGTTAGCTACTACAAACAGCATAGTGAACGCATTATTGTGGCCAAGATAGACACAAAGCCCATGCCTACTACAGTAGTACAAGTTTATATGCCAACTAGCTCTGCAGATGATGAAGAAATTGATGAAATGTATGACGAGATAAAAGAAATTATTCAGGTAGTGAAGGGAGACGAAAATTTAATAGTCATAGGTGACTGGAATTCGTCAGTAGGAAAAGGGAGAGAAGGAAACATAGTAGGTGAATATGGATTGGGGGGAAGAAATGAAAGAGGAAGCCGCCTTGTAGAATTTTGCACAGAGCATAACTTAATCATAGCTAACACTTGGTTCAAGAATCATAAAAGAAGGTTGTCTACCTGGAAGAATCCTGGAGATACTAATAGGTATCAGATAGATTATATAATGGTAAGACAGAGATTTAGGAACCGGGTTTTAAATTGTAAGACATTTCCAGGGGCAGATGTGGATTCTGACCACAATCTATTGGTTATGAACTGCAGATTGAAACTGAAGAAACTGCAAAAAGGTGGGAATTTAAGGAGATGGGACCTGGATAAACTGAAAAAACAAGAGGTTGTAGAGAGTTTCAGGGAGAGCATAAGGGAACAATTGACAGGAATGGGGGAAAGAAATACAGTAGAAGAAGAATGGGTAGCTCTGAGGGATGAAGTAGTGAAGGCAGCAGAGGATCAAGTAGGTAAAAAGACGAGGGCTAATAGAAATCCTTGGGTAACAGAAGAAATATTGAATTTAATTGATGAAAGGAGAAAATATAAAAATGCAGTAAATGAAGCAGGCAAAAGGGAATACAAACGTCTCAAAAAGGAGATTGACAGAAAGTGCAGAATGGCTAAGCAGGGATGGCTAGAGGACAAATGTAAGGATGTAGAGGCTTGTCTCACTAGGGGTAAGATAGATACTGCCTACAGGAAAATTAAAGAGACCTTTGGAGAGAAGAGAACCACTTGTATGAATATCAAGAGCTCAGATGGCAACCCAGTTCTAAGCAAAGATGGGAAGGCAGAAAGGTGGAAGGAGTATATAGAGGGTTTATACAAGGGCGATGTACTTGAGGACAGTATTATGGAAATGGAAGAGGATGTAGATGAAGATGAAATGGGAGATTAGATACTGCGTGAAGAGTTTGACAGAGCACTGAAAGACCTGAGTCGAAACAAGGCCCCGGGAGTAGACAACATTCCATTAGAACTACTGATGGCCATGGGAGAGCCAGTCATGACAAAACTCTACCATCTGGTGAGCAAGATGTATGAGACAGGCAAAATACCCACAGACTTCAAGAAGAATATAATAATTCCAATACCAAAGAAAGCAGGTGTTGACAGATGTGAAAATTACCGAACTATCAGTTTAATAAGTCACAGCTGCAAAATACTAATGCTAATTCTTTACAGACGAATGGAAAAACTGGTAGAAGCAGACCTCGGGGAAGATCAGTGTGGATTCCGTAGAAATGTTGGAACACGTGAGACAATGCAAAATTGTTGAGGCTTTCGTGGCCACTTGTTGACAAACTGCCTATTGGCTTCTGTCTCGGGTTCTTCGGCCGACGTTCATCTAATGATTTTTCTGACGTTTCGCCAGCACGAGTGGCTGGCATTGTCAAAGCTTCACCCTCCATTGCCGGTGGTGAACTGGAGCCGAGCTCGCGGGCGCAGACTATATGTACCTGGCGCGCCAACGTCCGAGGGCTTCTCCGCGGTCATTTCCGGTGCGGTTCTCCTCTTGCTACCTGCGACGGTCGTTCGCTGCAGTACGGGAAGCCAGGATCCGTTGACCTTAAGGCTTTCCTCTTTCTTGTTCAAACTGTTCGTGTGTTTTTGTATTTCTACAGCTTCTCTGAACAAGCGCGTGTGATAGTGGTTCTCTACAGCCAGAACTTCTGTGTCGGCGAATTTTATTACGTGGTCGGTCTCATTCAGTGCGTGTTCTGCCACGGCCGATTTCTCCACCTGCCCCAACCTGCAATGTCGCTTATGCTCCTTGATCCTGGTGTTAATGGATCGTCAGGATGACTGGACGAAGCCAATAGGCAGTTTGTCACGTGAGACAATACTAACCTTACGACTTATCTTAGAAGAAAGATTAAGGAAAGGCAAACCTACATTTCTAGCATTTGTAGACTTAGAGAAAGCTTTTGACAACGTTAACTGGAATACTCTCTTTCAAATTCTGAAGGTGGCAGGGGTAAAATACAGGGAGCGAAAGGCTATTTACAATTTGTACAGAAACCAGGTGGCAGTTATAAGAGTCGAGGGGCATGAAAGGGAAGCAGTGGTTGGGAAGGGAGTGAGACAGGGTTGTAGCCTCTCCCCGATGTTATTCAATCTGTATATTGAGCAAGCAGTAAAGGAAACAAAAGAAAAATTCGGAGTAGGTATTAAAATTCATGGAGAAGAAGTAAAAACTTTGAGGTTCGCCGATGACATTGTAATTCTGTCAGAGACAGCAAAGGACTTGGAAGAGCAGTTGAACCAAATGGACAGTGTCTTGATAGGAGGCTATAAGATGAACATCAACAAAAACAAAACGAGGATAATGGAATGTAGTCAAATTAAATCGGGTGATGCTGAGGGGATTAGATTAGGAAATGAGACACTTAAAGTAGTAAAGGAGTTTTGCTATTTAGGGAGCAAAATAACTGATGATGGTCGAAGTAGAGAGGATATAAAATGTAGACTGGCAATGGCAAGGAAATCGTTTCTGAAGAAGAGAAATTTGTTAACATCGAGTATAGATTTAAGTGTCAGGAAGTCGTTTCTGAAAGTATTTGTATGGAGTGTAGCCATGTATGGAAGTGAAACATGGACGATAAACAGTTTGGACAAGAAGAGAATAGAAGCTTTCGAAATGTGGTGCTACAGAAGAATGCTGAAGATAAGGTGGGTAGATCACGTAACTAATGAGGAGGTATTGAATAGGATTGGGGAGAAGAGAAGTTTGTGGCTCAACTTGACTAGAAGAAGGGATCGGTTGGTAGGACATGTTTTGAGTCATCAAGGGATCACAAATTTAGCATTGGAGGGCAGCGTGGAGGGTAAAAATCGTAGAGGGAGACCAAGAGATCAATACACTAAGCAGATTCAGAAGGATGTAGGTTGCAGTAGGTACTGGGAGACGAAGAAGCTTGCACAGGATAGAGTAGCATGGAGAGCTGCATCAAACCAGTCTCAGGACTGAAGACCACAACAACAACAACAACAATGCAGGAAAGAGCCTATACACTACTAATGTACGACAGTTCATTAGTTATTCATGACTCTACAAGGACGTTACTTTTAGCACTTCTGTTAAGTGGTGCAAAATCATGAAAAGAGGTCCAGCACAGCACGGTGTTGCTGGTGTGGACCTAAAACCGTGGTGCTCCGTGCAACAACGAATAAGTTACACTCGGTGTTGGTACAGTACATCAAAGGAAACGGTTCGTTCATCAGCGCTCTTTTTGTCAGCTTTCTTGTTCTCCTCATTACTGATGCATGCCAGCTCATACAGGAATATTGCTGCACATCTATCAACACTCTGCTGCAATGTGCACAGTGAAAGAGGTGGGTATTGTTCCATTAAACTGTGGTTTTACCTGGCAAGATCATTGTTTTCTGCCAGTTCCAGTTGAGTAGTAGCACTTTAAATAGATACAATGACATGACGAACAAATGGTACGTGTCATTAAAACTTAACAAAAAGATCAATGTAACCAAGGTGATTGAGAAAGACAAATGCTCTGTGTGCAAAATTATGTTGTGCTTCAAATGCAGTAAAACACAAATTTATGAGACTTTAAGGGAAAAAGTCTAAGATTTGGGATGAATGGGTGAAAGGGAATGGGCAGATGAAAAGAAAAGCAGAGAAGACCGGAAATGAACAAATTAACAAAACAGTGTGGAAATGGTTCATAAGTGTGCGAGGAAAAAACTTACCTTTATCTGCACCCATGTCGGAGAGTGAGGCTCTGAAAGTCAATAAAGAGCTTGGATTTACAGAGTTTAAGGCGTACACAGGATGGCTGGACAGTTTCAAAGCTAAGCACAATAGTGTGTGGAATGAAGTGTATGGAGAAGCTAAGGATGTGCAGGGAAATTGTAGCAACAGAATGGAAGACAATACTGTCCAACTTAATTGTGAATTTTGACCTGAAAGATGTGCTCAGTGTTGATGAAACAGGACTATTTTATCCTGTGCTGCCTTCAAAATCGCTAGCAATTCAAGGTGAAAAGCGCACCGGCGGAAAAATGTCCAAGGAAAGACTCACTGTACTGCTGTGTGGAAATGTGTTACATGAAATGGAGAAGCCACTGGTGACTGGAAAGGCAGCAAAACTGCATGGTTTCAAAAACATAGACGTCACTAAGCTTCCAGTCAGATGGCAAAGCAATAAAAAGGCATGGATGATGAGTGATCTTATGGAAGAATGGCTGAACTCTTTCAATGCCAAGATGAAAAAAAGGAAATTGCCAAGTTCTCCTTTTCCTAGACAATGCAACCTGCCACACAAAAGTAACATTATCAAATGTGAAATTAGCTTGGTTCCCTCCCGGTTCAACCAGCCTCACACAACCCACGGACCAGGGGGTTATTTACACATTCAAGTGTCATTATAGATTATTACTGATGCAATCTCTTATTCTTAGTGTTGAAGAAGCTGAAAGAGGGTTTGCTCCTACACAGTCAGTTTCTGTTCTGGATGCAGTAAATTGGATTGGCTTGGTAGTAAAGGAAATAAAATCCGAAAGTGTCACCAAGTGCTTCAACAACGTGGGGTTTGGGGGTCAAGAACAAGATGCTTCAGTGGCCACTGAAGTTCAAGAAAACGCCGCATCAATTGCTAGATTAATGAAAATGCAAAACATTTTATGAAGAGCAGATGACTACATTCGAAGTGATGACTTTCTGTCAACTCACTCCACTTTAACTTCAGCAACAGATTTAATAGAAATCTGCAACACAGAGGATGATGAAGAAAAAACAAAGGAAGAAGAGGAGGAACAAAATGATGTCCCTAGAAAAATTAATATGCTGAAGAAACCATTGCATGCATAAAAGATGTTCGCAATTTTCAGCACACACAAATTCATAGTTCATGGTGTGGGTTCCTGTAGTCATGTCCTAGTTCATGAACCACGGGCAACGTATGAGTGGCCAAGTAAGTGGTCCCGACAGTCGGGATACCAGCTACTTTGGAATAAGGCTGGGCATCTCGGACATATTCTGAGTCATGGTCACCTTTGTGCTCATACGGCAAAGACTACCAAATCCACCGGTTAGTCCCTCAACCGTTAGGGGTAAAACTCAATGGGACTCGGGGCAAGTAAGGCTAGCAACCTGCTTCCCTGGTACTTTAAATATGATGCTGGCAACAATCAGAGCAAAATGCCTCGGACCTTTGGAGGTGACGGAGTCCCACCTCTAATTGACAAACCAGCGACTCCTAAGATACGACTTGGCAAACAAATGGTAATGAGATGGGGAGCCATTAATATCAATGGGGGCTACTAGGGGAAGAAGGTAGAGCTGGCAGAGGCTGCAAGTAAGATGGGGCTGGACGTTTTAGCTGTTAGTGACATTCGGGTAAGGGGTGAGAAAGAAGAGGAAGTGGGAGAATACAAGGTCTACCTGTCAGGAGTCAAAGCAGGAATAGCACAATGGGGTGTAGGGCTTTACATCAGGAAAGAAATGGAACCCAGCGTAGTTGCAGTAAGGTATGTAAACGAATGAGTGATGTGGATAGATTTGACAGTGTCTAACAAGAAAATTAGGATTGTGTCAGTATATTCGCATTGTGAAGGGACAGATCAAGATAAGATGGATAGTTTTTATGAGGCACTCAGTGACGTAGTTGTTCGAGTAAAGGACAAGGACAGTGTTCTGCTCATGGGTGATTTTAATACCAGGATTGGAAATCGAACAGAAGGGTATGAAAAGGTTATGGGTAAATTTGGAGAGGATATGGAGGCCAACAGGAACGGGAAACAACTCTTGGATTTCTGTGCCAGTATGGGCTTAGTAATCACAAACTCCTTTTTTAAACATAAGAACATTCACCGGTATACTTGGGAAGGCAGGGAAACCAGATCTGTCATTGACTATATAATAACAGATCAGGAATTCAGGAAGGCTGTGAGGGATACACGTGTATTCAGGGGATTCTTTGATGACACTGATCATTATTTAATCTGCAGTGAAATTGGGATTGTGAGGCCGAAAGTGCAGGAGGTCAGGTCCATATGTAGGAGGATAAGAGTGGAGAAACTTCAGGATAATGAAATCAGGCACAAGTACATAACAGCGATCTCAGAAAGGTACCAGTTAGTTGAATGTAGTCAATTACAGTCATTGGAAAAGAAATGGACAAGGTACATGGACACAGTACTAGAAGTGGCTAAAGAATGTCTTGGAACAGTAGTGTGTAAAAGTAGGATGAAGCAAACAGCTTGGTGGAATGACACAGTCAAGGCAGCCTGTAAAAGGAAAAAGAAGGCGCATCAAAAATGGCTACATACTAGAACTCAGGTAGACAGAGAAAGTTATGTTGAAGAAAGAAACAAAGCCAAACAGATAATTGCAGCATCCAAGAAGAAATCTTGGGAAGACTTTGGAAACAGGTTGGAGACCTTGGGTCAAGCTGCTGGAAAACCATTCTGGAGTGTAATTAGCAGTCTTCGAAAGGGAGGCAAGAAGGAAATGACAAGTATTTTGGACAGGTCAGGAAAACTGCTGGTGAATCCTGTTGATGCCTTCGGCAGACAGAGGGAATATTTTGAAGAGTTGCTCAATGTAGGTGAAAATACGATCAGCAATGTTTCATATTTCGAGGAAGAATGGGATAGGAATGATGATGGAAATAGGATCACATTTGAGGAAGTGGAGAAAATGGTCAATAGATTGCAGTGCAATAAAGCAGCTGGGGTGGATGAAATTAAGTCGGAACTCATCAAATACAGTGGAATGTCAGGTCTTAAATGGCTACACAGGATAATTGAAATGGCCTGGGAGTCGGGACAGGTTCCATCAGACTGGACAAAAGCAGTAATCACACCAATCTTTAAACATGGAAACAGAAAAGATTGTAACAACTACAGAGGTATCTCTTTAATCAGCGTTGTGGGTAAAATCTTCTCAGGTATTGTTGAAAGGAAAGGGCGAGTATTAGTTGAGGACCAATTGGATGAAAATCAGTGTGGGTTTAGGCCTCTTAGAGGTTGTCAGGACCAGATCTTTAGCTTACGGCAAATAATGGAGAAGTGTTATGAGTGGAACAGGGAATTGTATCTATGCTTTATAGATCTAGAAAAGGCATATGACCGGGTTCCTAGGAGGAAGTTATTGTCTGTTCTACGAGATTATGGAATAGGAGGCAAACTTTTGCAAGCAATTAAAGGTCTTTACATAGATAGTCAGGCAGCAGTTAGAGTTGACGGTAAATTGAGTCCATGGTTCAGAGTAGTTTCAGGGGTAAGACAAGGCTGAAACCTGTCTCCACTGTTTTTCATATTATTTATGGATCATATGTTGAAAACAATAGACTGGCTGGGTGAGATCAAGATATGTGAACACAAAATAAGCAGTCTTGTATATGCGGATGACTTAGTTGTGATGGCAGATTCGATTGAAAGTTTGCAAAGTAATATTTCAGAGCTAGATCAGAAATGTAAGGACTATGGTATGAAGATTAGCATCTCCAAAACGGAAGTAATGTCAGTGGGAAAGAAATATAAACGGATTGAGTGCCAAATAGGAGGAACAAAGTTAGAACAGGTGGACGGTTTCAAGTACTTAGGATGCATATTCTCACAGGATGGCAACATAGTGAAAGAACTGGAAGCGAGGTGTAGCAAAGCTAATGCAGTGAGCGCTCAGCTATGATCTACTCTCTTCTGCAAGAAGGAAGTCAGTACCAAGACTAAGTTATCTGTGCACCGTTCAATCTTTCGACCAACTTTGTTGCATGGGAGTGAAAGCTGGGTGGATTCAGGTTACCTTATCAATAAGGTTGAGGTTACGGATATGAAAGTAGCTTGGATGATTGCAGGTACAAGTAGATGGGAACAATGGCAGGAGGGTGTCCACAATGAGGAAATCGAAGAAAAACTGGGAATGAACTCTATAGATGTAGCAGTCAGGGCGAACAGGCTTAGATGGTGGGGTCATGTTACACGCATGGGAGAAGCAAGGTTACCCAAGAGACTCATGGGTTCAGCAGTAGAGGGTAGGAGGAGTCGGGGCAGACCAAGGAGAATGTACCTGGATTCGGTTAAGAATGATTTTGAAGTAATAGGTTTAACATCAGAAGAGGCACCAATGTTAGCACTGAATAGGGGATCATGGAGGAATTTTATAAGGGGGCTATGCTACAGACTGAATGCTGAAAGGCATAATCAGTCTTAAATGATGATGATGATGATGATGATGATGATGATGATGATGATGACAAATTCTCCCAACTTGTTGCAACTATTGTATGGTGCAAAAAATTGCCTAGAAAAAAACCATTATGAACAGGAAATTAAAACAAGTTTCCCTCCTTGATATGTGACAAAAAAAGTGAAATGTAAAGCAATAAACAGGGGAATAATATGTATGTACATAAATAATAAACGAATTTAAAGTTTGAGTAAAAATATAGAAATGTCGTGTTACTTATTAATTAGTGTAATAGTCCAGTGTTCTATTGTCCAGTATGCAGTAAATGAACCTCTACTGTGATGAAGTGAAGGTACATAAATACAGTATATGCATAATTAAATAAATTTACTGTACTTTTGTGCACGATACCTGACAAATTTTACATAGCCCAGTGAGTTTTGTGTAATCCAGAAACTTGTCCAATTTGGAAAATTATTCTAGTCCCAGGTGATTCCATTTTGAGCAAGTTTATTTGGTAATAAACTCTGGTTTTCTCACATCTTATAGCTTCATTCTTTAAACTTTGAGGGATATCACTAACTGTCTCCAATGCCAAGAAAATTGAATGTATGTAAAGGGCTCCGTCAAGAACGCACATGCCAGTGAAAAAGCCAGAATAAAATATTCATAAATTGCTCATATCTCATAAATGGTCTGAGAAATGACCTAGTAGATAGTGTCAGAAGTTCCACGCGGCTTTTCGCGGATGATGCTGTAGTATACAGAGAAGTTGCAGCATTAGAAAATTGTACCGAAATGCAGGAAGATCTGCAGCGGATACGCACTTGGTGCAGGGAGTGGCAACTGACCCTTAACGTAGACAAATGTAATGTATTGTGAATACATAGAAAGAAGGATCCTTTATTGTATGATTATATTATAGCGGAACAAACACTGGTAGCAGTTACTTCTGTAAAATATCTGGGAGTATGCGTGCGGAACGATTTGAAGTGGAATGATCATATAAAATTAATTGTTGGTAAGGCGGGTACCAGGTTGAGATTCATTGGGAGAGTCCTCAGAAAATGTAGTCCATCAACAAAGGAGGTGGCTTACAAAACACTCGTTCGATCTGTACTTGAGTATTGCTCATCAGTGTGGGATCCGTACCAGATCGGGTTGACAGAGGAGATAGAGAAGATCCAAAGAAGAGCGGCGGGTTTCGTCACAGGATTATTTGGTAACCGTGATAGCTTTACGGAGATGTTTAGCAAACTCAAGTGGCAGACTCTGCAAGAGAGGCACTCTGCATCGCGGTGTAGCTTGCTCGCCGGGTTTCGAGAGGGTGCGTTTCTGGATGAGGTATCGAATATATTGCTTCCCCCTACTTATACCTCCCGAGGAGATCACGAATGTAAAATTAGAGAGATTCGAGCGCGCACGGAGGCTTTCCGGCAGCCGTTCTTCCCGCGAACCATACGCGACTGGAACAGAAAAGGGAGGTAATGTCAGTGGCACGTAAAGTGCCCTCCGCCACACACCGTTGGTTGGCTTGCGGAGTATAAATGTAGATGTAGATGTAGGTGTAGATACCAAACAAGATTTTTGGCAAGTGATAGCACACGAAGAGGAGAGTATTTTACCATATGAGTGATATGCAAAACTTTAATTTCTGCTGCAGTAGTCAAGCAACTATGTTTTTATATGGAATAATGTAACATTTAAGGACCATAAATAGCTAATGAAATGAAATTTGGTTTGGGTTTTGCAACAATATAAGTGAAGAAGTTACATGTTTATTTTTGTACTGAGAATGGGCCTTCTCATAGCTATTGACCTGTCTCACCCTCAGTAGTGTTTTAGAAGTCCGTCACAATTTCAACTGCATGAGAATGTTAGTGACATGAATATTTGTGAACTCTGCTATGTGTAGGCATGGCAAAAGAGAAGTAACATATTACTCAAAACTCGTCACAGTCCTTCGTGAATACACATCTCCTCAACTACCTTCTTGGTATGGCTGTGATGTAAAATTTGCAGTGGCTTCTTTTGTCAGCATTTCAACCTCACTGAGCATAAACTTCTTGTTGCTTTTTTTCACATTTCTTTTCAACTAGGCTCATATATTCTCAGTTGGATTTAATTGAGGATGATATGGAGGAAGCCTGATTAAACAAAGCCCTTTAGCACTAACCAGTTCGTCAACCTGGCAGCAGGGCTTTTTAGGCTTTTACAAAAGTTCCATTGAGTCTGTCTTACACAATCTAGGTTCACCCTTATCCAGTGGAACATTTCTTTGTACACAGAACAAAATACCTGCTTTCCTCCATGCATTGTAGGAGCTTTATCCATCACAACAGTGTTATGGCAAATTGTCTATTACTATTGTTGAATTTGCAGGAATGTTATGCAGCACATCATGATCTTCAAAACTGGTGTTGACTACTTTTGTTGCGAATCTCGTGTTCAGACGTGCTGCACTCTTATTATTAATGAGACTCCGACACAAAACACTTGTTCACAATTACTGCAGAACATGTTAACACCAGAAAATATAACTTTACGACAATAGCTAATGAATGTAGGTGCATCAAACGCATGACACCATGTGGTACTATTCATCCATGGCATGGATACAGGGGCAATTTGCCTTCCAAACTGCTGGCGGCATGGTCGGGAAAGCCAGATCACCATTGGTGCTACCTGGACAATGGCATCATGTCCCTTTCGGTGAGGCAAACATCAAAAGTCGCAACTAATTTAAACGTACTATAGTCAAATTAATGCAGCAAGGGGCAAAAATAAATGCATTTGCATATTGCTTTACTGTGACTAAAATTCAATATGTAATACAGAATAAGCAGTGTAACCTTATGACACCTCGAGTTTCCTTTTTGCATGAAAGTGTCAGGCCCATTTCTGCCATTCACACCCAAAATCTGATCAGATCTTTTGGATGGAAACAGATTGTCCACCCACTGTACAGTACAGATTTGGCACCAAAAGATGGCAAGGGCGTCACAACAGACAACAAGGTGAAAGAAGCAATTAAAAACTGGTTTCTGCACAGATGGCAGATGTCTATGACTTACAGATACAAAAGCTTGTAAAATATTATGACAAATGTTTAAACAAATGTGAAAATGATTTGGAAAAGTAGAGAATCATGCAAAGAATAAAATAGAAACAGTTTTTTGAAAAAATCAGTGATGGTTTATATTTTCTAATAAGTTTGTACTAACTTTCGGAACACCACTTGTAGATAGCCCAACAGATGTTTTCTATAAGTTTTGTGATATTTGCCCTCTTGAAAATAATGTTGTATCTCGTTTCTCTGGATGTTTCATTTGTTGTTGTGATTTTGTGGAGTGTCGTTGTCTCTCCCCCCCCCCCCCCCCCTCCCTATCCCCAACCCAACCACAGATTCTCATTTTTCAATTGGTGATATCAAACAGTTGAACAGTCTGATTTACCCAGTGTTTTGTGTGTGTTCAGTCTACAGTATTTATGATTTTATGGGATGAAACAGTGATGTTCCCAGGGTGTCATGGGTCATTGTTGTGACTGGCTGATGACAGAAGCAAACTAAGCAACTGCCATGTTGATTTAAGTGTTACCAATGTTAGTGTGTGTTGGTATTAGTATTTATACTTTTGTACTGTTAAAATGTGTAGTTTAAGTAGTACGACATATTAAAGATCTCTCCAAAATGTATCATTTTTAGTAAAATTTGTTATTGTAAAGTATTAGAAAATGAGACTTTCGTGGAAACCAGCCTTTTTAAACACTTCATTTAGTAGGCTAAAGAGGTTGTTATAACAAATAAATTGTTTCTTATCACCTATTAATGCATCCTTTGCTTGTCTTAATTCATTTTTTTTACTGATGAAGTCAGTTTTTCTCCCCATTTGCACTGCAAAATAGTCTGGATCCATTTCACTAAAAGTCAAACAGTTCAGTAGTTCTTTCTCAGGAAGCACATTGCAGCTGCATGAAGCCTATCCTCATTCATCATATATTGCATGAATGTTTTCAATGTTTTTAGTGTACAGGAGCAGTGTTCTGCCTCCATGGTTGTCATTGGAAAGATCCATATTGGCTGCACTTGTTAGGCACTTTGAAGAAAAGATTTTGCCAAACTGTTTTCATAAAGGTAGGGAAATAAAGTCAAAGCACCTAATGCTTTTACAGATACCTTTGGCCTACAAAGTCTGAAGATTGTAATTTAAAGAAATTAACAGCTGCTTTCAGTTCTTTTTATGGGAAAAATCTGATGATCCAAAAACAATGGCTCTAATAGTTGTGCCTCTGATAAATCATTATTAAAACTGAATTGATCATTGATCTAAGTCATGACACAGTCTCAGATATCTTGTGCACACACCTTTCTTGATTCTATGAAACATCTGTTTTCCAGTTGGTTCTTCCATCTGATGCTGCAAAATGAGATACGTATTCAGTAGTTGCCACTGCATCAGTATTGCTTTGTTGTAGCTCACTGAACAGAATTTCACAATGAGGCATGACTTTACTGAAAGATGTAACCAGGAGAGGAAGTCTCCTCTTGCAGGAACCTCCTTAGTCCCATACCTAGCAAGGCGGCACAGTAGTTTGCACACTGAACTAACTTTGGGAAGGATGGGGGTTCAAATCCCCTTTAAATCATTCAGATTTAGGTTTTGGTGATTTCCCTAAATCGCTCCAGGCAAATGCCAGGATGGTTCCTTTGAAAGGGCATGGCCTATTTCCTTTCCCATCCTTAACAAAAAGCAGTCCGAGCTTGTGCACCATCTCTAATAACCTCGTTGTCAGTGGGATGTTAAACCCTTATCTTCCTTCCTTCCTTCCTTTCTTCCTTCCATTCCATTCCATAACTTTGTTTATTGTCCTCTATTCATTAGTATCATCATCAATATTTTTTTCCCACTCGCTTAACAATTCCTGTTTGGTGTTTGTATATAGTGGTTATAGTCCACAGTTTGAAATTCCATCTGATGGACTCAGGTCATATAGGAATACGTTTCTTTACTACCTCATCAAGAATGGCTGTGTGCTTAGGAGACAAATACAGGTAGATCTCCATTCCAAGTGGCTGAAGATTGCCTACACACGATGCATAAAACTTACCTGATGTGCACATAGTGAATAAAGTGAGCATTTTCATACATCTCTTTAATTCTAAATTGACCTCTGCATTTGTGGCCACTCATAACAGGAGCACCATTGTAGCATTGAGATATCATTTTTTTTTTTGTGTGTCTCATTTACTTTCATTTTGTCTAGCTTGCTAAGAATAGTGACAGTTACACTATCTGCAGAGTGTCTTTTAGGTCATACCAAGGAAAATATCTTTCATTTATTGTCCCTAGCAGCTCATAAAAAATTATTAGCACCAGTAGTGAAAAATCTGCACAGTAAGTGGTTTCATCAATTGACTTTGACAGTTCATTCCTCATAAATTGGTTCCAAAAGTTCATTTTGAATTGTTTTGGACAGACCTAAGAAAACCTGTTTTTCTGATTTTTCAGTGTGCTGCTTCAAGATGCTGTCCAGTTCTCACATTAGACCGACCAGCCCTCAAAAAAAGTTTTGGGGTTTTGGAATTTTCTGTTTCATCATGGCCCCTTAAGGCAATCACAAATTTCCTGCAAAATTAAAGGCTGTTTACCATTTTACCCATTTCTTTGACACATTTTCATTGTACATCTTTGTATTAAGGAAGTAAACACTATCTAGTTGGCACATAATGTCGAATTTCCCCAGCACTGAAAAGTGACTAATACCATTTAAATGTTTTTCACTGGAATTATGCTATTTTCACCTTTGCATTACAATTCTTTAAGACTGTGATACCATTCACAATCCAGGCACTATCATTGTGACTGTAACAAGACAGGTGAAACACAAAAATAGACTATTCACTTCACAACCACACAGCTGCATTGTACATTCCTCTGTTGAAATTATGTGTATACCCTTGTGTGTATATACACTGTTTTTGTTCTTTATTTATCTTTAGAACGAGTCTGGGCACAACAATTTTGTTCATTTTTGTTTTAAGATCCGGTTGCAAAGTTTTGCCCATTAAATTGGATGCTTAGTTTGTATTGTGCTACTTTCAGACTCATGGTATGCTGCAGTTGTATAGGCTGATCAAAAAGTTTACATCCGAAGGCAGTACTGTCCAGAATTGGCATACCAATCAGGCAAGATCACCATGAGCATGGAGGCAATCATCCCATTGACATGCCAGGTTGAACATTCCCATTTGGTACAGCACTGAGTCCTGTTGTGCACAGAAGTCCATAACTGCCTGCTGCACATCCTTGTCCAACAGGAATCATTGACCCTTCAAGGGCTTTTTTATGGGGCCAAAGGTGTGATAATCGCATGGGGAGAGACCCGGGTTATAGAGCAGGAGCTCAGGTATCTCCCACTTGTCCGTAGTTGATGATGGTGGCCTCCCAGATTGACAGGTGTCTTGTGTTGGATAGCTACCAGCACGGAACTTGGCACATCACTTTATAACGGTGGTTTTGACTACGTGCTGCCCCATTACATTATTCATTGTCCGATGGGTGTCTATTGGTGTTTGTCCTTCAGCAGCCAAGAAAGCATAACAGCATGTTGGTCCTGTTTGGATGCATTTGGTAAGAAGTTTGCCATAATACATATGTATGAAACATAGCGTGACTTCAGTGCGGGTATATAAGCACTGACGTGTAGGCTAGGGATTACTATGGCATCCATGCCGTTCCAATGTGCATGCAGTGAATGTGGAAACATGATGTTTTTATTTATGGATTTACTTACAATGTATAGACCATCCACTAAACACAGATATCACTCAATCTAAACTACCTTAAGCAAAGAATAGGTGATGGAGATGTAAGGTGAGTGGAACTTTGACAGAACATGATAGAGTCATCACATTGTGGATGCGCACGCACACACACACACACACACACACACACACACACACACACACACACAAAATCATATATACAGACTGAACCCAAATTGGTGCACTGTGAAGCAACAGCAAAGGTCCTAGCAAAATAACTAGAAAAATGTCTAACAGAATTTCATGTCATCTTGTAACCAGAATCAAATCCAAATCTGAAATCAAAGCAGAGCTGTCTGTAAAGTAAAATATTAGCACAGGAAAAAAGTTCATTACAAACCCCAGTGTACAGCTAGAACAGAACAGAACTCTTGGAAAGGGAGTGTTGTTATTTATACAAACGTCAAATATTCCAGAATATACATTCATAAGAAATGCCAAAATATGATACCAATACACAATCTATTACTATTTATTCAAAAACATCACTCATAACAAAAATAATATGTTGATATCTTAAGCCATGTACCACACCTTTTTGGCTGCCACAAATTATCACTGACACCTCCACAACTAGCAGTCGGATGAGCACTCAGACAAAATTTTCATCAAATCATATTAACACCATACACATGACATCTCCAATATTCTCCAACTACAATTAACTTTCGTAAAATGTTAATAGTCACCTCCTGATCTTCCATCTTCCACTACAGTATATGACTTTGAAATATTAATGAAGGATCCATTTTGTAAGAATCATAGCAAGGTCAGGAATGAACAAAACAAAATAATGAAACAAAGGAATGAAACAAAGAAAATAAAGGATGAATACATTACATCCCTATAATACAAAATTTGAGACTCAATTTCCCACAGCAACTAGCATCCTGTGGAAATATTTTATTTCAGAAAGGAAAATTTATTTATAACTAATTCAAAGTTCATGTAAAATGTAATAACTGTTTTTGGTCACTACTAGGACAACCACAGATAAGGTTTAATATATGAATGATTAGGAGCCTCAGCTCATTAATAAATGTCGTCACCTAACACATCACAGCTCAAAACTGACGGGTGGTATCAAAAGATCAAGTTGATCCAAAACAAGTTCAGAACTGAAAACATAAAAAACATTGAGCATGCAGTGAAGCTAATATACATTACATTAAGGATCTCTCCAAAGTATGTTCTTTAGTACAATTTATAGTGATAAAGTGTTGGGAAATGATGTCAATGAATGAATAAATATGCTACACATAGATCTCATATTGGTGTTAGCTTTTGGTGTTGTTTAGCAGTTGTTTATGAAGTGAAAAGGAGATACAATATGTAAACTTTTGGATAGAGTGTGTAATTGGGTCGCCTCTGAAATCTTCAATGTAGCTGTAACACAGCCCAGGGTCTAGGTTAGTTCTAATCAATAAATGAATGGTTCCCTGAGCCATGTTGTACATCATTTTCTGGGCAAGCTGAGTTATACACATAGTAAAGTTGTACATAATCTCTGGAATTGGCTGCTGCTATCATGACGCGAGTTTGGAGAATATGCATCCCTGGAATAACGTATACCGTAAAAGGTAGCCGATGTCAATTGCGTCAGTATTTTTACTCATGCCTTAAATGCAACAAACAAGGGAAAAAATAAAAAAATCAACACAGATAAATGGTCAAATAATGTGAGAAAGAAGCTGCAAAACACTGGAAAACCATATAAAACTGTGAAAGATGATAACATAGATGGGAAATCACCTTAAGACAAGGCAAGTGCAAAAACATTGCATATCACTTATAGGCGTGCTTGTTTATACCAGTACTGGAAGCGGTGAGCAGAGTAGTTTCACTTTCAAAACAATGCTTTAACCTCTACATATTATTGTTTTCTGTAAACATATTAAATCTTCCTCAGTTGACATGCATAAGAAGTTGAATTCACGTTATGCTACAGGATTCAATTCACAACCAGACTATTATGAAGTGCATGGCAGTGTATATCTACTAGCAATCAGTCAGTCTTATGTGATATTATTTATTACATATTACAGGATATAACTGTGGTTACTTCAGGATCTTGCAAGTAATCCTAGTGGATGTTTGCTGTGTTAAACTCACCATTAAACAAAAGCTAACCCTCTATAACAAGTTCTGTGGGTTTGATTACAAGAGTCAATCACAGTTACCTTACAAGTACATACACTTTAATGAACCGGCAAAACAATGAGGCAACAATACAGTTACATCATTGTGATAGAAATGTACTTTCAGGTATTTCATAATGCTTGACAATAAAGAAACACAAATCTGGATGAAAACACTCTGCAATACTTTCTCTCTGACACCACAAATGCTGCAGGTACTGCAAGATAAAATGAAAACTGGTGTCCAGATCTCTACTGATTTATGCAGAAAACAAGCCAATCGATCATATGCTATCTCAGCTAATGTAGAGACTTCAGTTAAAGAGCATATTCAAACTTTCCCTAAACAAATCAGTCATTACATTCATGTACAAACAGACTCTAAATATCTATTCCCAGACCTGAACATATGTATAATGTATAGGCTGTTGAAGTAAAAATACCTGGATGTTAATGCAAGCAAACTCTTATAAGAAGAAATTTTCAAATCAGCGTACAATCTCAAAATTGGTCTTTCTGGAACAGACATTTGTAAATATGTTAATGAGCTGTATATTAAAATGACTGAGGCTGATAATGACATAGATAGGTGTTTAATTCATGTCCAGAGTGAGCTTTGTCACCACAAAGCTGACAATGCTTATGCAGAGCTGAAAACTGATTCTACGATATCACCGGCAAATAAAGCTGTTGCTTTATTATGTAAAGATCTTCAGCAGGCCTTGTCTTGCCCCACATTAAAGTAATCTAACATCTAGTACCAATGGTAACTTTCCTGTTACAACTTGGCCATTAACAGCCTTAAAACAGATGACGCAACAATGCACAGATGGCATGAATGGCTGGGAAAAATGGGATCAGCTGAAGTTGCTTCTTACATGTTTAAATATGTAATAGACATGTACAAGTCATTAGAGCATGACCAACGAAATCAACTTATTGTTTAGTCTGACCACTGTGCTGGCCAAAATAATAACTGGAAATTGCTATCAGTGTACAGGCATTTACTACATGCAGGGTATTTTTCTCAGATTGAGCAAAAATTTTTTATCTCATTCATAGGTTTTTGCCCTGTGACAGAGATATCACACTCATAGAAAGAAAAAAGTAGAAAAATGGCCCAAGTATACTTTTTGATTTTTCACAGAGAGAGGCAGACATCAAACAAGATTTTTAAGTAAAAATTATGAAAGTCATGTGTTTAAAACTTATGTCTCATGACCCAAATGCATTTTTCATAAGAGAAAGCCACAATGTTTTATAAGCTTCACATCATAACACTCTTCTCAAGAAGAGAAGAGGACACTAACTGCATCATGCGTTTCCAATATCACAGCAACAGTTCTCACCATTACAAAAAAAGTTGATTCCTCTTTCACTGGCAAAAAATATGGATTTGATCTTAATGTTGCAGTACTTAAAGCCATGGTACAGAAAATTTTACAGGTCACTGGTTTAGCATACTGTGTTACAAGCTTTGTCACTAAGACTGACTACATTATAAAGCCAGTATGATGAAAACTTTTGTTACTGCTGATAGTATTGATGTTTGTGATAAACAAATACTTCTATTCCACACTGCATTTCTTTACTGTGTTACTAAGTTCTAGTATTAATAAAAATATTTATAAAAATGCTAATGAATGATATATAGCAATTTATAGTGTTGTAGTGATGTACTACTATATTCTAGGGACAGTAATTGTTTTCCTTACAGCAGAATAAATGTGTGCCAATGTACGAAGCAAGCTCTTCTACAAAACACAATTCATAACCCTGGTTATTTTTTATATAAACATGAGCACTTTTACGGTTGAATACATTTTTCATCAGTTCTGAAAAAGGGCAAAATGTGATGTACAACACTGTTATGGGGGACCATTCATATGTCTCAGACTTTCCTAGTACGGATGGAGCCCCATCTTAATCAGAATATTTGAACTTCCTGACCTTACTACGTTTTGCATTAACTCAGTATAGCAAGTTCTATTCATAACTCCAGGCAGAAATATCTGTGTAACCAATTTATCAGTGGATTAATGAAGCATTAATATTTCCACATAAAAAATGCCACAACAGGAGCAAAATGAAGACTTTAAGCAAATTCGTGATATTGGCAAAGGGTTGTAACAGACATAAAATAATACAATATTTTATTAAGATATATTGTGAAAATTCAACATACCAATTCTGCTACAATTGTCCCTGAGGAAGCAACCCACTGCACAACTAGTTCATATGCTCTGTTTGGTCTGAAAACAGACTGATAACGGGCATGACCCCATTCAATGCGATCACTCTTGTTGTTGACATCTGTTTCCAAGTGTGTATGCTTGTATAATGGCACTGGAAAAGGAAACATACACTTATTAATATTTTTCAGTGTTTCCATTAAAAATGTATGCTTACTTGACAATAAACAGATGGGCTGCTGGTTTCATATAAGCAACAATATTTTTAATTATGTTACTTAGTTTGGTGATGCTCAGCATTACTTGCTTCAGTATATATACAAACAATACAAAAGTCTGAGATGATAACATGAACACTCTTAAGGGATCTAATGGTTTGCAAACGGGCAATCATGGCTCTCAAATATACATATAAAAGAATGTGTGTGTGTGTGTGTGTGTGTTATGTCCAGCATCTCCTCCTAAAACACTGGACTGAATTCAACTAAATTTGGTATACTTAGTGCTTACCAAACAAGAATCACCTCACACAGGAACCAGGATATGAGAAAAAAAGATTTTTCTGCATCTGACAAGTAGGCTTCCCTGAATGGCAGGTGTGTTGTGAGAACGTAGGATCGGCATGATAGATAGGCATGTTTTTTTGCAGGAGCCCCACATGCTGATGGGAACAGATGGGGGGAAGGTTGTGTACAGAGGAGGGGATGAACAGAGAGAGGGGGACAGGAGGTAACAGATAGGGGAAGAAGGAGTATGAGGGAATGGGCAGGGAGAGAGGGGGGCCAGGAGGGAATGATTAGGGTAAGAAGGGGGGGCAGGAGGGAATGAGTAGGATGAAAGGGGGCAGGAGGGAATGAGTAGGGTGTGAGGGGGGCAGGAGGGAATGGATGGGGAGATGGGGAGCAAGAGGCAATAGACAGGGAGAGAGGGAACGGGGGGGGGGGGGGGGGGTGGACCCAGAGTGGGGGCATGAAGAGATAGATAGTATGAGGGGATGGGAGGAGACAGGGAGAGATGGATATCAGGATATGGACACAGAGAGAGAGGGTGGGCAAAAGGAGATAGATTGAGAGAGAGACAGGGGGGGGGGGGCGCAGGAGAGAATATGGACAGGAGGGGAGGGGGGAAGAGAATTGGATGAACAGAAAAATGGGGGAAGAAGAGTGGATGAACAGCAAAAAGGAGGAAAGAACAGTGGATGAACAGCAAAAATGGGGAAAGAACAGTGGATGCACAGCAAAAAGGGGGAAAGAACAGTGGATGCACAGCAAAAAGGGGGAAAGAACAGTGGATGCACAGCAAAAAGGGGGAAAGAACAGTGGATGCACAGCAAAAAGGGGGAAAGAACAGTGGATGTACAGCAAAAAGGGTGAAAGAACAGTGGATGCACAGCAAAAAGGGGGAAAGAACAGTGGATGCACAGCAAAAAGGGGGAAAGAAGAGGTAGGAAGAGAGAGTGGCTGATGAGATGGACAGAGAGAGAGGGGGGAGGAGGAGGTTGACAGAGAGAGAGGGGGGATGTGGAGGTGGACAGATGGAGAGGGGATGTGGAGATGGACAGAGAGAGAGGGGGGAGGTGGAGATGGACAGAGAGAGAGAGGGGGGGGGGAGGTGGATATGGACAGAGAGAGAGAGGGGGGGAGGTGGAGATGGACAGAGAGAGAGGGGGGGAGGTGGAGATGGACAGAGAGAGAGAGGGGGGAGGTGGAGATGGACAGAGAGAGAGAGGGGGGAGGTGGAGATGGACAGAGAGAGAGAGGGGGGAGGTGGAGATGGACAGAGAGAGAGGGGGGGAGGTGGAGATGGACAGAGAGAGAGGGGGGGAGGTGGAGATGGACAGAGGGAGAGGGGGGAGGTGGAGATGGACAGAGGGAGAGGGGGGAGGTGGAGATGGACAGAGGGAGAGGGGGGAGGTGGAGATGGACAGAGGGAGAGGGGGGAGGTGGAGATGGACAGAGGGAGAGGGGGGAGGTAGAGATGGACAGAGGGAGAGGGGGGAGGTGGAGATGGACAGAGGGAGAGGGGGAGGTGGAGATGGACAGAGGGAGAGGGGGGAGGTGGAGATGGACAGAGGGAGAGGGGGGAGGTGGAGATGGACAGAGGGAGAGGGGGGAGGTGGAGATGGACAGAGAGGGGGGAGGTGGAGATGGACAGAGAGGGGGGAGGTGGAGATGGACAGAGAGTGGGGAGGTGGAGATGGACAGAGAGGGGGAAGGTGGAGATGGACAGGGGGAGGAGGGAAGGAAGAGGTGGATAGGGGGAGGAGGGAAGGAAGAGATGGATAGGGGGAAGAGGAAAGGAGGATATGGATAGGGAGAAGGGGTCAGCAAGAGATGAAGAGGAGGAGGTGGTTAGGGAGAGTGGGGCAGGAGGAGATAGATAGGTACAGGGATGTGGGAGATGGGCAGAGAAATGTTGGAGGATATGGATGTAAAGAGGGGGAGGAGGAGATATACAGAGAGAGGGAGAGATGGAGATGGGGATAGAGGGGGAGAAGGAGATGGGAAGAGGAGGGGGAGAAGGAGATGGGAAGAGGAGGGGGAGAAGGAGATGGGAAGAGAGGAGGGTGAGGAGAAGATGGACACAAAGAGGAGGAGCAATATATGGGCATAAAGAGGGGGAGGGGGGCTAGACAGATAGGGGAAGGAAGAGGAGATGATCAGAGAAGGGAGGAGGAGCAGGTGAACTGAAGTGGATAGAGAGACTGAGGGAGGAAGAGGTGAACACAGAGAGGAGGAAAGAGATGTGTGATTTTTTTAATCTACTGCAAGCTCTTTGCTTTCCATATTTTTGGAGGAGATAGTATGGACCAAAACAAGAAAAAAATGTCTAGTAAACATGCACTCGAAAATCTTACCTTAAGAGCTATGAGCACTTGTTCATCTTCGCTACTGTGAAACACACCTCTACTATTGGTATGAGATTTAGAGTCCACGTTTACAGGACCTTTTTTCTTGTTTTGGTCCCCTTCCCCAAATATGGAAAGCAAAGAGCTTTCAGTGGAACAGATGGGTTTCACAGTATCAAAGAGGAACAAGTGGTCATAGCTTTTAAGGTATACATTTTAGAGGCCACATTTATTACCCCCCCCCCCCCCCCCTTTTTATGAAAGGGACCTCTCCTCAAAGCGTGTAAAGGGAATTGCACGCACACAATATTTGGTGCAATGTGAATAACAGTATCCACACTGGAAATAGTGTAGATACTCAACAATCCCTAGTTGCAGAATCTTGTGTATAATACAATTGATTGGTTCACTGTCTACTGAATGCAGTGAAATGGTTAACCACAATTCCACTCAATTTGAAATGATAGAAAAATTGGTGGCTAATATGGCATAAAACCTTACATACCAGAGTTACACTACAAATATGCAACTGGAATGTGAATCATTCACTTTGAAAAACTCAACAGATAACCCTATAATGGGCAGAGTTTAGGAACCAGTATTTCTTGCAGGCTTGCGTAAAAATTATAGGAACAAACAGGGCCAGAAATATGTAAACTGGCCAGATGAGATACAGTGCTGTTCAGCTTGAGAACTCCTGCATTTATCTTCTGATGACAGTACACAGGATACACACTTGTGACTGCCCTGCTAGGAGGTGACAGAAACCTCAAAAAAGTTATGCAGTATCTATGATGAGTTGCTTCTGGTCCAAATTTATCTCTCCAGTTTGTCCACTGTTGGTTTGGAAATTTTAGAGCATTTTGAATGGTGAGCTGGACAATATGTTTCCATGATATGAAAGCATCCACATGCTGATAAGAGGTGGTAGAAATATGCATTCTGATGAAGTGCAATCTGTTCAATGTCACAATTACCAGCTTACTAATATCTGCATCCACAACCAAGGAAATTGCAATAATACTCTGGGTCTGTTGTCCAACTGTGTAGTCGAAGTGGAATGGAAATGCAAAAAAATGGCTCTGAGCACTATGGGACGTAACATCTGTGGTCATCAGTCCCCTAGAACTTAGAACTACTTAAACCTAACTAACCTAAGGACATCACACACATCCATGCCCAAGGCAGGATTCGAACCTGCGACCGTAGCAGTCGCGCGGTTCCGGACTGAGCGCCTAGAACCGCTAGACCACCGCGGCAGGCGAATGGAAATGCAGCACATTATTAAATTATAAATGCTTCTGTGAAACAATGTTTATGTACAATGCCTTCCCTTCAGCCACTGTGTCTATTAGCAATATAATGGAAACTTCTACGCTCTGAAACACAGCAAAGAGATACAACAAATTATGACTCATGTACTGTCACTGATATACATTCAATTAAATGACCGTAGTCTACAGTATTCTACATTCATCTATATGAGTGCTAACAATGTCCTGCATTACAACAATGTACAACTAAAACTGTAATATTTGACAATTAGAGAAGTGTCAATATTAAGCAAGCTAACTCAAATATACTGCCATATGTCAGATGATGGAAGCTAACTCAATATACTGACACATCTAAGATGATAACTCAACAGGTCTGCAACTAGTACAAAGCAAACAAATGTTAATGACCTTTTGGTACTAGAAAATGCATTACATATAAAGCCAATTTTGTAGGGCACACTTCACAAGACACCTACAGCGCAAAGAATTTGAGTAGCACATAAACATACTTTTAGAAATCTTCATTGTTTTCCCTGATAGAACTTCTGCATTAAAAACTCTCAGTCACAAACTCAATACTAGTAAGCAATCATTTTCAGTAAAATGCATATCATGTCTACTTTCATCTTCACCTTAAATATGGAGTCACTTTCTGAGGAAATTCCCAGCTATCAACACTTTCAAACTACGAAAACTGGCCACTTCAATCATATTTGGATGCAACTCAAGAGACTCAAGGGCACCTCTGTTTACAATTGCTGATATTCCTCCACCACATATCTACATTATGTAATCACTCATATTCTTTAAACTAATGTCATAAATAAGGACTGGTGGGGAAAAAACCACTATGATATTCATCATCACTTTACCAGACAAAAAAACCTTACATATGCCCCTTACAGCATCACTGCCCACAACAACTGACTGGTCCACTTTAGCCAATATTATGAATTAGGTTCTTCTGTTTTTTGTATGCACAGTACTTTTACTTTCTTTCAGATTGTGCACTTCTCTCCTCATCCGAAATCACCCTTCCCATTCTCAGTTTGTTAATTTTTACTGGTGGTGTGTTACGTTTGTCCTGAAGTATCTTGAGCCCATCTGTCTTGCCCTTCAAATCTGTGATTTCATCATGTCCTCCTTGATCTCTGTTATCCATCTAATGCCACTCTTACTATTCCATAACTTCGCAATTATTCTCCTGCTAATTTTATTTTCTGTTCTCCTCATCAAATGTTCAAGCAGACAGATCTGTTTCTTTTTTATTGTACTTGTCACTGTTTCTATTTCTTTATAAACTGCTTCATTTGAAGCTATTTTTCAAACTCCATCTTAACAGTGTAACTATCCTTCTTACTGTTTTAAGTAATCTGTCTATTGCTATAGTATTGGTTGTTTTAAATATAGTTTTTCTAGCATATGTTATTTGTGGCTGTGCGACTGTTTTGTAATGTTTCAGTTGGTCATCAGCATATCCTAACAGTTTAACATTATGTCAACTTTTTGTGTTCCAACCTTAATGTTCTTTGGATTGTCCTTGTACCATTCCCTCATTGTATATTCAAGGCCACCATTAAAAAGGAATAGTGACAGGCTGTCTCCCTGCCTTAAACCAGTTGTTACTAATGTTCCCCATTGAACTTAATTTTCAAATTTGTATTTGTTAAGGTAAGTTGTATCAGTTTAATTAATTTTAGGTGGAGTTCAAAATGTGTCAAAATTTTCATCAGTGAGGGTCTATGGATAGAAGCGTATGCTTTCTTAAAACCTATAAATGTATTTGAGAAAGGCTTGTCTTGTTTGTGGTAATAAGCCATGATTAATTTCAGAGTAATTATTGGTTTGTCAAGACCTCTCGAAGGTCTGAAGCCTCCTTGGTAATCCCCCACTTCCTTCTCCAGTTGTTCTTTGATCCTGTTGAGTAAAATCTTAGTGGGCTAATTATAGCTGTGGTCCTTTCTTCTGGGAATTTTTCTGTTGCCCAAATCTTTTGTAAAATAATATGTAAAGATGTTTGAGTTGTTTTACCAGCATACTTCTACATTTCCACAAATGCTTGATTTTCACCACATGCTTTATAGTTTCTCATTTCTGTAAGTGCAATTTCTATTTCTTGTAGTGTAGGTAGGTTCATATTTTCTGGTTTGGTTTTTACAAGAATGCTTGTGTCTACTGTTAAAAGCTTTTCAGGTTCATTGCAACTCAAGTACTTGTAGAATGCTTCTGCTCAAAGTTATTTATACTAGACTAATGACATTCCTGAGTCAACACAATTTAATATTTGAAAATCAGAATGGCTTTATGAAAAACAAGTCAACATCAGTAGCATCAGCACAATTAATAGACAAAATAATAACGGCCATGGAGAACAAGGAGTATGTAACTGGAGTGTTCCTTGATCTAGAAAAAGCTTTTGATTGTGTCAACATCACCATATTACTTGACAAGCTGTGGAACCTGGGTATCAGAGGAACTGGCTATGAGCTAATAAAATCATATATGATCAATAGAAAACAATTTGTCTTGCTTAAAACAAACAGTGGGTCTTACAAATCTGAAATTACTGATATCAAATATGGAGTGCCTCAAGGTTCTGTCTTGGGACCCCTTCTTTTCTTGATTTATGTTAATGATATACAGTATTGTTCTCCTAACTGTACAAAAATATTGTATGCAGATGACACATCAATAGTGTGTAAACACAAAGACTATGATAGTCTGGAGGTACTGTGCAACAGTGTAACTAATGAAATAGTCAAGTATTTTAATGAAAGCCATCTAAATGTAAATGCTTCAAAGACAGCAATGATGGAATTTAACACAAGGAAACAAATAGAATTTGACATGAAATTATCCATACGAAATGACATTGTAAAAAAGGAAAAATGGACAAAGTTCTTGGGAATTACAATCCAGGACAGCCTCAAATGGGACATGCATATTGATTCCTTAGCATGTAAGCTGTCGAAGAATGTGTTTGCTATAAATATGATTAGCAAATATTGTAAGGACATGTGTGTACTAAAACTGCTTATCATGCCCTATTCTCATCAAAATTAAACTATGCTGTAGAAATATGGGGTGCAACAAATCAAGCCAACCTAAGTACATTATTAATACTACAGAAAAAAGTTATCAGAATTATTTGTGGTGCCAAACCTCGAGAATCATGTCGGAATCTGTTCCCAAAATTAGGTGTGCTTACCATTATAGGTGTATACATATTGAAAGTTATATTGCTTGTGAAAACAATAAATCCGAATTTCAACTGTGACCTGCACCAGTATGATACAAGGCAAAAGTTCAGATACCATGTAAATAGCCACAGAACAGCTTTATATGAAAAAATGCACTTCATGCTGGGCTGAAGCTAGCCAATGCCCTACCAAAAAGTCTCACAACCCTTCCTACTAACAAATTAAAAGATCAGCTAAAAAGAATTCTAATTGAAAAACCTTTTTATTCCCTAGACGAATATTATATCTGTATGAAAAGTGCTTCATAAGTATGTCAAGCTCATAGTTTTAAGTAACCTGCAACTAATATAATGTTGATAAAAAATATTTGTAATATCGTGATTGTATACTACCAAATGTAAAATCCATCAAAATGTAAAATTTATTAATACAAACAAATCTTTAGTTTGTAATTTATAAACTGACTTATTCAGAAGAATAATCTGTATGATGTCCTGAAACTGTATTATTTCTAGGGATTGTATTTGATTATTCGATGTTGAATAAATATTATTATTATTATTATTATTATTACTATGATTTCTGTATTTTCCTTTGTTATTACAGGCTATTCTTCCATCTTTATTTCTAAGCAGTAGTGTGGGAGCACTGTAATTAGATAATTGTTTATCAAAGGCTTTAAAATAATCTCTGAAATTGGATTTGTAGTAGTTTTCTTCAACGGAATTCGGTAGATCCATTTGATATTGCTGCTTTGTTTTTCTGATGATTTGAGAGACTTTTTTCTTACATTTTTGAGGTTAGTTGCAGTTTTTTTCAATTTTGTGAGGTTGAAATTTTGTCTAAGCTTGATGTTCTTCATCATGAATCTCATCACATTCCATAACCCACCATGCATGTTTTTTACATTGATTTACTGGGGCCACTTCTTCAGCATGTTGTTTTAAAATTGGTATTAATCCCTCAAGATTATCCATTACTATTGTATTTTGTGTTTTTTCCTAGTATTTGTCATTTTTATTAATTTATGTGGGTCATACTTTCTTTTATCTCCAATTCCTCTATGTCTTTTTTTTCCTTAATGGGGTGAATTTGATTTTGATTTTGACTAAATAATGATCTGAACCTGTGTCTGCTCCTCTCAGTACTTTAACATTTCAAATTTTTTTATGAAAGTATTTGTCCTTGGAGATATGGTCTAGCTGTCAGTCTCCTATTGTTCAATCAGGATGTTTCTGTTTCATAAGTTTGTTTGGTTTCCTTTTAAAATATGTAAATTTAGAGATGAGCTCACGTGTTCTGCAAATTTCACTCTCTCTGTGTCCCTTTATGTGGGGCCCATTTTCCAATTATATCACCGTACTTCTTTCCCTTTCCCACTTTGGCTTTAAAATCCCCTATTAAGATTTTTACATTGTTTTTATTGACTTGATTTATTGTCTGATCCAAAAGATACCAGAATATTTTCTACTTCTATCACAGTTCTTGTTAGAAAATTTTTGTCACTGTTAGGGGCATGGGTGTTTATAATAGTATAGATCTTGTTTGTGGTTTTCAGAGTTAAAGTTGTGATTTGTGGAGAAATAGCTTTAAAATCAATTACTAAATCTATCATTTTCAAATTTACGATAAAGCCTGTTCCCTATTGTGGGCACTGTTTCATAATTCTTTGTCCTGGTTTTCCATTGTAAATTTTATAACCCTGAGATTCAAATGGATCTTCTGTTGTATTTATCATATCTTGGAGTCCTGCTATTATGATGTTTTGTCTGTTCACTGCATCAAACCAGTCTCAGGACTGAAGACCACAACAACAACATGAAGTTCATTATTGTAATACTAAATACGCATGCATAGAAATCACTTCCACCAGTATACTTATATATCGACTTGTTCAGGTTCTTATGCGTAACCTGCTGTTGTAGATTAAGGCAATAAAATCTATAGACAGATGGCATTAGAATGTCATTATGATGAAACAGGAGCTGTGTCATAACACGGACACTCCTAGACAGATTAAAAAATTTCACCACAGACAATATTGCGAAGTACCGAAGTATGCCATTACAACAAGACAATGTGGTGGACCTCTCAAAACAAAATTAAACCTACAGAATCTGTTTGATTGAGAGACTGATTTTATTTGATCCTGTAGGATCATATTGTGCATTGCAAGTTGTCATGTAATATGGGCATTGCCAAGAATATAAGACCATCAATACTACAAATTACATAACACTCTGGAGACCAAGCCTGAGCACAGCTTGGGCCACAACTCTGTGTTAAAAAGACCAAGCTCGAATATAGGGCAGGCACCGGTTTCCTCAAAGTGGAGCCCATCTACCCCTCGAAAACTGCATTCATTTCACATGACAACAGTGTATAAATGTCTCTGGACCTGCCTCTTGATTCGTGCTGCCTTCTCATGTCAAGAAGCATTAGTGAACATAACAGCTGCTGTTATGAATGGCAGATTAGATTAGATTAGATTTACTTTCATTCCAATTGATCCGTAGTGAGGAGGTCCTCCAGGATGTGGAACATGTCAGAAAAACAACAATACATGACAAATATTTGCAACTAAAAACAAATAAGCTAATGTACCGTTCCAAAGGTCCCAAGTGGAATGATCGTCATTTTTTTAATGAACACTATATGAGAGTCATTTTACAAATACTAATGCACTGAATTTAAAATAAAAAAGTTTTTTATTTATTTATACGTTAATAAACATGTAATACAACTACTATAATACTTATTTACAATGAACACATTACTGCACTGAAATGGTGCAGAAGTTAGATTGGTTGGTTGGTTGTTGGTTGGTAGTTTTGGGGAGGAAGACCAGACAGCGAGGTCATCGGTCTCATCAGATTAGGGAAGGATGGGGAAGGAAGTCGGCCGTGCCCTTTCAAAGGAACCATCCCGGCATTTTCCTGGAGCGATTTAGGGAAATCACGGAAAACCTAAATCAGGATGGCCGGATGCGGGATTGAACCGTCGTCCTCCCGAATGCGAGTCCAGTATGCTAACCACTGCGCCACCTCGCTCGGTGGGAAGTTAGATTAGTATGCTAACCACTGCGCCACCTCACTCGGTGGGAAGTTAGATTATGTGTGTGTGTGTGTGTAAAATATATATATATATATATATATATATATATATATATATATATATATATATATATATATATATATATATATAAACAAAGATGATGTGACTTACCAAATGAAAGTGCTGGCAGGTCGACAGACACACAAACAAACAAAAACATACACACAAAATTCAAGCTTTCGCAACAAACTGTTGCCTCATCAGGAAAGAGGGAAGGAGAGGGAAAGACGAAAGGATGTGGGTTTTAAGTGAGAGGGTAAGGAGTCATTCCAATCCCAGCAGCGGAAAGACTTACCTTAGGGGGAAAAAAGGACAGGTATACACTCACGCACACACACACATATCCATCCGCACATACACAGACACAAGCAGACATTTGTAAAGGCAAAGAGTTTGAGCAGAGATGTCAGTGAAGGCGGAAGTAAAGAGGCAAAGATGTTGTTGAAAGACAGGTGAGGTATGAGCGGCAGCAACTTGAAATTAGCGGAGGTTGAGGCCTGGTGGATAACGAGAAGAGAGGATATACTGAAGGGCAAGTTCCCATCTCCGGACTTCTGACAGGTTGGTGTTAGTGGGAAGTATCCAGATAACCCGGACGGTGTAACACTGTGCCAAGATGTGCTGGCCGTGCACCAAGGCATGTTTAGCCACAGGGTGATCCTCATTACCAACAAACACTGTCTGCCTGTGTCCATTCACGCGAATAGACAGTTTGTTGCTGTTCATCCCCACATAGAAAGCTTCACAGTGTAGGCAGGTCAGTTGGTAAATCATGTGGGTGCTTTCACACGTGGCTCTGCCTTTGATCGTGTACACCTTCTGGGTTACAGGACTGGAGTAGGTGGTGGTGGGAGGGTGCATTGGACACGTTTTACACCGGGGGCGGTTACAAGGGTAGGAGCCAGAGGGTAAGGAAGGTGGTTTGGGGATTTCATAGGGTCTTCATGGCAAACGAATCTGCTCCACTCCTGAATCCCTGAACCATTACACCAAAAACCTGAAAACAGCTTTCATATCCCGCAACTACCCTCCTGACCTGGTACAGAAGCAAATAACCAGAGCCACTTCCTCATCCCCTCAAACCCAGAACCTCCCACAGAAGAACAACAAAAGTGCCCCACTTGTGACAGGATACTTTCCGGGACTGGATCAGACTCTGAATGTGGCTCTCCAGCAGGGATACGACTTCCTCAAATCCTGCCCTGAAATGAGATCCATCCTTCATGAAATCCTCCCCACTCCACCAAGAGTGTCTTTCCGCCGTCCACCTAACCTTAGTTCATCCCTATGAAATCCCCAAACCACCTTCCTTACCCTCTGGCTCCTACCCTTGTAACCGCCCCCGGTGTAAAACCTGTCCAATGCACCCTCCCACCACCACCTACTCCAGTCCTGTCTACATACAGAAATATGTCTGCTTGTGAGATGTCTGCTTGTGTGTGTATATGTGTGGATGGATATGTGTGTGTGTGTGCGAGTGTATACCCATCCTTTTTTCCCCCTAAGGTAAGTCTTTCCGCTCCCGGGATTGGAATGACTCCTTACCCTCTCCCTTAAAACCCACATTCTTTCGTCTTTCCCTCTCCTTCCCTCTTTCCTGATGAGGCAACAGTTTGTTGCGAAAGCTTGAATTTTGTGTGCATGTTTGTGTTTGTTTGTGTGTCTATAGACGTGCCAGCGCTTTCGTTTGGTAAGTCACATCATCTTTGTTTATATATATATAGAGGGAAACATTCCACGTGGGAAAAATAGATCTAAAAACACAGATGATGTGACTTACCGAATGAAAGTGCTGGCAGGTCGATAGACACACAAACAAACACAAACATACACATTAAATTCAAGCATTCGCAACAAACTGTTGCCTCATCAGGAAAGAGGGAAGGAGAGGGAAAGACGAAAGGATGTGGGTTTTAAGGGAGAGGGTAAGGAGTCATTCCAATCCCGGGAGCGGAAAGACTTACCTTAGGGGGAAAGAAGGGGTATACAATCGCACACACACACACATATCCATCCGCACATACTCAGACACAACCAGACATTTGACAAGACAAGCAGACAGTCAAATGTCTGCTTGTGTCTGTGTATGTGCGGATGGATGTGTGTGTGTTTGCGAGTGTATACCCCTTCTTTCCCCCTAAGGTAAGTCTTTCCGCTCGCGGGATTGGAATGACTCCTTACCCTCTTCCTTAAAACCCACATCCTTTCGTCTTTCCCTCTCCTTCCCTCTTTCCTGATGAGGCAACAGTTTGTTGCGAAAGCTTGAATTTCATGTGTATGATTGTGTTTGTTTGTGTGTCTATCGACCTGCCAGCACTTTCGTTCGGTAAGTCACATCATCTGTGTTTTTAGATATACACACACACACACACACACACACACACACACAAATCAGTTGGTTTTACTGAGAAATTCATCAATGGAGTAGAAGGAGTTGGCCCCAATAAATCCTTCAGGCTTCTCTTAAACTGAATTTCATTGTTTTTTAAACTTTTTATGGCTGCTGGCAAGTTATTGATAATGTGTGTTCCTGAATAATGCACACCTTTTTGTACAAGACTAAGTGACTTTAAATCCTTGTGAAGATTATTGTTATTTCTAGTATTGATTGGTTTGAAAAAGTGATATATTTTTAATGACCAATTTCATTAAGGAATAAATATATTGGGAAGCAGTAGTTAGTATCCCTAGTTCCCTAAACAGGCTTCTGCAGGATGTTCTTGAGTTCACACCACATATAACTCTTACTGCACGTTTTTGTGCCCGGAAAACTTTAGCTCGGCGTGATGAATTACCCCAAAAAATAATCCCATATGACATTATGGAATGAAAGTAAGCATAGTATGCCAGCTTTTTCATTTTTATATCCCCTATGTCTGACAAAATTCGCATTGGAAACAGAGATTTGTTAAGACACTTCAGCAGTTCTGTGGTGTGCTCCTCCCAGTTGAATTTATTATCAAGCTGTAATCACAAGAATTTAACACTGTCCACTTCTTCTATCTTCTTGTCATCGTATGTTAGACATATACTCTTGGGACACCCCTTACAAGTTCTGAACTGCATGTAGTGTGTTTTTTCAAAGTTTAGTGACAAAGAATTGGCTAGTAACCAGTGATTAATGTCCACACATATTTTATTAGCTGATCTTTCCAAGACTACGCTTGATTTGCTATTTATTGCAATGTTTGTATCATCGACAAACAAAACGAACTTGGCATCTGGTAATGTTACTGATGAAAGGTCATTGACATACACAAGAAAAGGTAAGGGCCCCAAAATGGAACCTTGTGGGACCTCACATGTAATTAGTTCCCAGTTGGATGATGCCTGATAGCTTGATACATGTCTCTTTCCTAATAACACCCTTTGTTTCCTGCCAGAGATATAAGATTTGAACCATTTTGCAGCATTTCCTGTTACACTATAATATTCTAATTACTTAAAAGGATATTGTGATTTACACAGTCAAATCCCTTTGACAGATCACAAAATATACCAGTTGCCTGCAATTTTTTGTCTAATAAATTAAGCACATTTTCACTGTAAGTGTAGATAGCCTTCTCAATATCAGAACCTTTTAGAAATCCAAACTGTGACTTTGACAGTATGTTATTTAAGATAAGATGGATATAAAGCCGACTGTACATTACTTTTTCGAAAATTTTTCAGAATGCTGGCAACAGTGAAATTGGACGGAAATTTGATGCTATTTCTTTATCTCCCTTCTTAAACAGTGGCTTAACTTCAGCATATTTCAGCCATTCAGGAAATATTCCACTGATAAATGACTGGTTACACAGATAGCTTAATATGTTACTTAGCTCAGAATCATATTCTATAATTAACTTTGTTGATTTTTCATCATACCCACTAGACGTTTTTGATTTTAAAGATTTTATGATGGATATTATTTCTGTTGGGGTAGTGAGGGTCAAATTCATATTACGGAAGTTGCTTGAAATTTCTGGTCTGAGGTATTCCATAGCAGCATCTACCAAACCTGACAACCCCATCTTTTCAGTAACAGTTATAAAATGTTTATTAAAAAGTTCTGCAACACTATACACATCTGTCACCAATGTATCATTTACTCTTAATGCTATTTGTTCCTCTTCACATCTGGTTCTACCAGTCTCCTCCTTCACTATATCCCATATTGCCTTTATTTTGTTATCTGATATGACTACCTTTTCCTTGTAATATATTTGCTTTGACATCCGTATTACAGTCTTCAATATTTTGCAGTATTTCTTGTAATGTGCTGTAGCATCAACATCGGAACTGTTTCGGATTGACATACAGTTTTCTTTTTGTTTTACAAGATACCCCTATTCCTCAAGTAATCCATGGCTTCTTTGTAGACTTTGCTCTAACCTTGGTAAGTTTTGGGGGAAAACAGTGTTCGAATAAGGTAAGCACTTTATTAGCAAAAGTGTCATATTTTTCATTCATGCCATGAACACTGTAAACATCAGTCCAGTGAATGTCTCTGAGGAGTGTCCTAAAATAATCAATTTTTGGCTTATTGATTACCCTCTTGAGCTCAGATTTAACAGATTTTATATCCTGTTCAGTATTAACATTTAACAGAAGGAACTGCATGTCATGGTCTGAGAGGCCATTGACTATTGGTTTTGTAATATAATTTTGTTCATTGGACTTTTCTATAAAGATATTATCAATGGCTGTTTGTGAGCAAGTGGCTACCCTAGTGGGGAACTTTACAGTGGGAATTAAGTTGAATGATAGCGTTACTAAATCAAATAAGTTCTTATTGGGAGAGTCTTTAAGGAAATCTACATTGAAATCACCAGCAACCACTATTACTTTGTTTTTGGTTGTTAAATGGGCCAGTACAGCTTCAAGGTGGTTTACAGACAGATTAAAGTTACCTGCAGGTGCTCGATATACACTTAATATTATGAAGGATTTTTTGTGAAATTCTAATTCTGTTGCACATGCTTCCATATGCTCTTCTAGACAAAATTTATGAATGTCTATGTTCTTAAATTTATGACAGTTCCTAATGAATGTGGCAACTCCTCCTTTCTCCATTTATGATCTACAAAAGTAAGATGCTAACCGAAACCCTGTAACACTTGAAAGTTCTATACCGGTGGTCACATGATGTTCAGAGATGCAGATTATGTCAGCTGGGTTTGAAGACTCTAATTCATCTATGCAGATAGCTAATCCATTAATTTTATTTCTCAGTCCTCGAATATTTTGATGCAATAAAGATAGCTGACATTTCACATTGACTGAGTTAAAATTTGGTAGAGTTATAATATCTGCTGACTGTTGAAAATTCTTAACCAATAGCTGCTTATACTGATGTAATAAGCTGGAATTATGTTTTTTGATTTCTTTCTCAAACTTAAGGTTTGTCTCAGTTCTAACTTCTCTTAAAATTTGCTTTCTTTCTGTCCACCCTACCCTAAAAAAGGGTCTTTTCTGAACCCTATAACCACTGGTATTTTACCACTCATGACAGTGCCTCCCCCTTTAACTCTCCTGCTACTTCCCCAGGCAATTTACCCTTCCCCTTCCTGTTGAGGTGAAGGCCATGCCTAGTATAATCCCACCTACTGAAAGAATCAACAGGAACCACACCAATATGTGACCCTGCTCCCGACATAAGCAGCCGTTCCAACTCCAAATTAACTCTCTTGACAGAAGAGTTCAAATGAGGTTGGTCATGGCGCCCAAGAACAGATACAAACTCAACACTAGTATGCCTCGATGCTGATGCAATCTTCGCCAGGTCACACTCTATACTGTACCCAGGATCTCTGTCAATACTGTTACCTGCCCCACCCACTATAACCACGGTGAAATCTTTGCAAAGTGATCCTAAACCCTCTGTCACCTGCTCCAGACCAGCACTAGGTTTTAAAAAATTGGTGGCCTGGTATTCTGATCCTAGTTCATCCTGCAAAAGTTGGCCAACACCTCTTCCATGGGAACTACCTAACAACAACACTTTCTTTCTCTTTACTGATTTCCTTACATTCTTACTTTTCAATTTGCTGCTGAAAGTTTGTTGTGCCCTGTCTACACCTGCAACTGCTTGAGGCTCACCAGCTTTTGTCTGAAGCAACAGGTCAAATCTATTTTCCACATTCACCATGAAGCTGTCAGACAAAGTTCTAGGCCTGTTCCCCCTGTTGCCTGTTGCCACTTCCCACATCTCTTTGCCCTTCTCCCTCCTTAAACTGTCAAGATCTTCCCTGGCCTTGTCTAACTCAGCCTGAAGGGCGGCAATTTTCCCCTCCTGTTCTAGTATCTTCCTATCTCTACTACAAATCCTACAAAACCACTGATGAGTCTCATTTATTTCCCCTATTCCTACGCCACTACAGTCACCCACACGGAAAAAACTACAGCACCCATCACACCAAAGCCCCGACCTAACAATTCTATGGCAAGTCAAGCACTTTTCACTCATGATAAACGTAATGGTTTATTAAGAATAAGTCAGTTAAATTACAGATAAACACGAAAATTTGGTTACACAAATTTGGCCTATACGCAACTGTGTGTAAACAAAAACAAAAGTGAAAAAGTTTCTGAAACAACAACTTAAACTTTCGAGAATGAGATTTTCACTCTGCAGCGGAGTGTGTGCTGATATGAAACTTCCTGGCAGATTAAAACTGTGTGCCCGACCGAGACTCGAACTCGGGACCTTTGCCTTTCGCGGGCAAGTGCTCTACCACCACTTGCCCACTTGCCCGCGAAAGGCAAAGGTCCCGAGTTCGAGTCTCAGTTGGGCACACAGTTTTAATCTGCCACGAAGTTTCAACTTAAACTTTACACTACTTTCCGGAAATGCTAGTTAAATAATGAAGAGGTACGCTAATTTAAATTGTTGGAGAGAGCAAGGAACAACTAAATGAAATTATATAGATTTGCTGCAGCAGAATGTAAACAGAAAATACGACTGTACGGTCTTTTCGCGTTTTCTGCTTTATTACGTAAAGAAAAATGAAACTTTTAATGGTACACTTAAAAGGCACACTAATATACCTATTTACCACATAATCAGTACTAATCTATATGTTTTATAATCTAAAATGACTTATCTTTACGAGAACACCACAACTCGCACACCCAATATGATCGCACTGACGTAATTTCATGCACTTGCTCTTTAGGTTTCACAGTCTGCTGCAATTCTGCTAGAAATATGTCTTGTATATTGAGTGAGCAAAATATTTTGAGACCTCTAGACAAATGACCAGGATAGTAAGTATTATATTCAAATGTTTCATGTTTTTATGTTATACTTTCTGACATGTTCCACACCCACAAGAACTGAAGATGAAACGTAAATCTTGAAGCTTGGCCCTTTTTTACTATGTATCACTCTTGAAGATACATCCATTACATATGTGCCAGTAACACTTTGAATAACAGCAGAAATGGCTAGTTTCCTAGGCCCAAAATTCATTTACGGTCCCAGTCTCCACAGTGTACAAGAGTAACATTTCTGATTAGACTTTCTGATGACTGCATAGGACATAATTTACAGATTTATTTTGTTAGAAAAATCTTCAACACTGTAATATTCATTTTCCACTAGATACTTCAAGAGGTACCATCATGCACATTGTTCTGTAGGCTATTGAGCAGACTTCTTATTAACTGGATCCTGAGAGCTGAGACCCTTTTTCAGGAAGTGCCAATGAGACACACTTCTTAAACTATTCTCCTTCCATTTGCTGTGGGTATGGTTTTACGCATTTGTTATCCAATCTGAACTTACTTTCGTGACCACATTATTGCTTTATACATGTATAAAACTGTAAAAGTTAATACGGCTAAACTTTTGAAGCTTCCTTCCCAATCAATTTATGAAAAGGAAGAGACAGATAATGTCCACAATCATGGACCAATATCCTTGCAATCTTTGTTACTGATGATTTTTAGAAACTAATGAATAATAGAGTAGTTGTACATATCGGTACATCTGATTTATTGTCAGACTTGCAGTTTGTATTTAAGAAAGCAGTATCAGTGCCTAACATAATTTATTCTTTCGTGTGTATGCAGCACTTGCATGTTTAAATGAAACATTGAGGGCAGAAGGCATATTATTTAATAAAAGCATTTGGTTACATGGATCATGCTAAACTTTTGCATAAAGTGAAACATCAGAGAAATTACTATTTCATTTTTATAATATTTTTTTCGGTTTTTACATTTTCTTATTAGCTTTCTGTGAATTATGTAGTGACTTGTTTCTTGATCAAACAGATTTGGCCCCACTGTCCCACAACACCTGATGAATTAAATAATGAAACTGAATGAAAATAAATACACTAAATGTTATGCTATGTCACATTTCTTTGAACCCAGGTGGATAGTAGAAACAATAAAGTAAAGAAAGAAACACATGTATTAACTTTCTCAATTCTTTCTACTTTGAACTTAAGCGTAAGGCATTATTCTGATTTGAAGACTGAGGTTCTGGCTTATTCTGCATGATTTCAAAGTTTGTTATCTTCTGGGCAAATGCAGTTAAAGTAAATAAACCATTTATTCAGAAAAAATTAAGACTAAGGTTACTCTTTAACAAAGATATCTGAAAATCTTGCAGAAATCCTTTTGAAGATTTTGGAATTCCTACATTCACCCCAACTATATTCACTCCTTAATGGTATTTGTTGCTAACAATACAAATCAATTTCAGCTTAAGTGCCACCTCCACAACACTATCCAAAAAAGAAAAAGAAATTATTTCTTCTCTTTCAATGCTTGTAAAGGATTCAGGAGTAAAGTTCTGTATTCTGATGCACAGGTAGTCTAGAAATTCCCTTACACAAAACAGGAAATTGAGAATTCTTGTAAATAATAAACAAAATTACAAACATTATTTATTTATAAACTATTGTACAAATTATCTGTTCACCTAGAAAATCTGTTCCACTGAAATGAAGGCAGCAGTGTTAACAGAAAAAAGACCTCTACTGTTACAAACAAAGATAAGCTTTGCAATAGGATATGAATTTTTGATCACATTGCTACTGTTGCTGCCTGTGTGATGATTAATATCCATACAAGGAAGCTGGACCCAGATAATGGAACAAGACACGACATGCGACTCAGTTTATACAGACTGACCACTTTAAGAGAAAACACCAACACACTTTGCTCCACCGGAGCAGCAGAAGGTCGTGGAGGCTGGGGTAGTGGTTGATCCACAGACCCGGGTGGGGGAAGGATTCTGCAACTGTAGAGCAGGGAAAAAGAGGGCACCAGTTCAAATTCCATGGGGTCAGCAGCAGTAAGCGCAGGAGCTAGCCCCACTATCACCCTGTCATGTGGTCAAAGCTAGGACAGTAATGGCAGCAGTGGTGGGTATGCTGCCACCATTGGAAGCCTCCTACCAGAATAACATTGTGAACGAACCTATTGCCCAGCTGGCTTGGAGATTGTGGCACTGAAGGTCCAACTGGATATGGCTGCAACTGTCTTGAATGATGGATCAGCCTCATCTGACTGACATCCACCACAAACAACTGCCAAGACCTTTATGGTCCACCATAACAACCGGCAGCCAACTCTGCTGCTGGCCAAAAGACTGCACCAAAATGGGAGGCTTGAGAGGAAAATGTGGCGGGCAGGACTGGAATGGGGCAGGCGAATTGGGTTGCAACAAATCAAAAGGACCCAACAGCTGGCATCCCTCTAAATGTTCCACTGGGCTACACCCGTTGAACAACAACATCCAGTGCATAGCCAGAAAACTCAACAATGCACTGTCCTGGGATGATGCGCACATGGACATAAGTACGAAACACACCACCTCCAAGTTGGACACCTGGTGGAACATGGCAATAGTTAGGTGCTGGATACCATTGCAAATGCAAAAGTCTTCAAACTACTGTGATACAAATTACCAACTGTTATCAGTTATGAGTGTCTGGAAGAAGCCTCTGATACCAAAATTCATTGACAAAGCATGAACTGTTGCTGTTGACAGATGGCAACATACAAGAACTTTGACAATGCACTGATTATCATACTGCGTCTTAAAACCATGCCTGTAAAGTTGATGTTCACTTTGCCCCAAAGGTGCTCTGGGGCTGGCCAAGGGAAAAAACTGACACTGCGGTGCAGCCTCATTCACGTCCATACAAGATGTTCAGTATCACGACTGATTGCCGACCAGTGGTAATATGCCAAAGCCTTCATAGGAACATACCCCAGTGCGACGCATGCAGCAGCTGGAGTATACAAGGACAAAATGGTGGAGGTATGACCACTCTACAGCTCTGCTCCTCCATAGCCTGCATTAGGACCTCCTGAGCAATGCTGAGGCAATCACAATCATGTATGCCTTGCCAAATCCACTAACAAAAGAGCATGCTCTGGTCACCCCATCAGGACAGCTGAAAAAGTTTTCCAGAAGAGGAGTTGGTTGCCATGATGGCTGCAACTTCCCAAGCCATTAAAGGAAGTCTGCTGCAAGGCATTATTAAAGATGAAAACAAGAGACTCTTGTGGGTAGAACTTGTATCCAGTCCTGCTGGCAAATTCTGAAAACAGCAGCCATTGCCTCCTTTTCCTCCTGTGAATCATTACACTGTGCTGTGGAAAGTATTTATGATGCATAAGTGATAGGCTGCTCAGGGCCATCTGGTTCTGATGTGATGGGACCACACCAATGTCACACGGGGAAGCCTTACAGGTAGGGGTGAAGGTTCACCTGGTGTAAAGGAAGCCAAACAGGGAGCAGAACACAAACACTGCTTGAGGGACTGGAAAGCCCTATGACAATCTGCAGAGCAGACAAATTTGACATCCTTTTGATGAAGACAGTTAAAAGGATGGCAGATGCATGTGGCCTGGGGAATGAACTTACCATAATACAAAATCCTGCACAAAAATGACTAGAGATCCTTCAGGTTCTTGGATAGTGGCAAGTTCACAATAGATTTGACGTGCTTGTCTGTATGGATGAGGTCATCTCTGTTGAGCATATGACCTAAAAAATGGACCTTCAGGGAAAAATACGTTTTTCCAATTGGTAATGAAGGCAGTTCTCTAGAAGACATTGGAAATTCCCCTGCAGATTCTGTAAATGCTCCTCTCATTTGGAGTCTGTGACCCAGATGTGACTGAGGGAATTTATGTAACAAGGTGAATTGGTTATGAACTGCAGATTGAAACTGAAGAAACTGCAAAAAGGTGGGAATTTAAGGAGATGGGACCTGGATAAACTGAAAGAACCAGAGGTTGTAGAGAGTTTCAGGGAGAGCATAACGGAACAATTGACAGGAATGGGGGAAAGAAATACAGTAGAAGAAGAATGGGTAGCTCTGAGGGATGAAGTAGTGAAGGCAGCAGAGGATCAAGTAGGTAAAAAGACGAGGGCTAATAGAAATACTTGGGTAACAGAAGAAATATTGAATTTAATTGATGAAAGGAGAAAATATAAAAATGCAGTAAATGAAGCAGGCAAAAAGGAATACAAACGTCTCAAAAATGAGATCGACAGAAACTGCAAAATGGCTAAGCAGGGATGGCTAGAGGACAAATGTAAGGATGTAGATGCTTGTCTCACTAGGGGTAAGATAGATACTGCCTACAGGAAAATTAAAGAGACCTTTGGAGAGAAGAGAACCACTTGTATGAATATCAAGAGCTCAGATGGCAACCCAGTTCTAAGCAAAGAAGGGAAGGCAGAAAGGTGGAAGGAGTATATAGAGGGTTTATACAAGGGCGATATACTTGAGGACAATATTATGGAAATGGAAGAGGATGTAGATGAAGATGAAATGGGAGATAAGATACTGCGTGAAGAGTTTGACAGAGCACTGAAAGACCTGAGTCGAAACAAGGCCCCGGGAATAGACAACATTCCATTAGAACTACTGATGGCCTTGGGAGAGCCAGTCATGACAAAACTCTACCATCTGGTGAGCAAGATGTATGAGACAGGGGAAATACCCACAGACTTCAAGAAGAATATAATAATTCCAATACCAAAGAAAGCAGGTGTTGACAGATGTGAAAATTACCGAACTATCAGTTTAATAAGTCACAGCTGCAAAATACTAACGCGAATTCTTTACAGACGAATTGAAAAACTGGTAGAAGCGGACCTCGGGGAAGATCAGTTTGGATTCCGTAGAAATGTTGGAACACGTGAGGCAATACTAACCTTACGACTTATCTTAGAAGAAAGATTAAGAAAAGGCAAACCTACGTTTCTAGCATTTGTAGACTTAGAGAAAGCTTTTGACAACGTTAACTGGAATACTCTCTTTCAAATTCTGAAGGTGGCAGGGGTAAAATACAGGGAGCGAAAGGCTATTTACAATTTGTACAGAAACCAGATGGCAGTTATAAGAGTCGAGGGGCATGAAAGGGAAGCTGTGGTTGGGAAAGGAGTGAGACAGGGTTGTAGCCTCTCCCCGATGTTATTTAATCTGTATATTGAGCAAGCAGTAAAGGAAACAAAAGAAAAATTGGGAGTAGGTATTAAAATTCATGGAGAAGAAGTAAAAACTTTGAGGTTCGCCGATGACATTGTAATTCTGTCAGAGACAGCAAAGGACTTGGAAGAGCAGTTGAACGGAATGGACAGTGTCTTGAAAGGAGGATATAAGATGAACATCAACAAAAGCAAAACGAGGATAATGGAATGTAGTCTAATTAAATCGGGTGACGCTGAGGGGATTAGATTAGGAAGTGAGACACTTAAAGTAGTAAAGGAGTTTTGCTATTTAGGGAGTAAAATAACTGATGATGGTCGAAGTAGAGAGGATATAAAATGTAGACTGGCAATGGCAAGGAAATCGTTTCTGAAGAAGAGAAATTTGTTAACATCGAGTATAGATTTAAGTGTCAGGAAGTCGTTTCTGAAAGTATTTGTATGGAGTGTAGCCATGTATGGAAGTGAAACATGGACGGTAAATAGTTTGGACAAGAAGAGAATAGAAGCTTTCGAAATGTGGTGCTACAGAAGAATGCTGAAGATAAGGTGGGTAGATCACGTAACTAATGAGGAGGTATTGAATAGGATTGGGGAGAAGAGAAGTTTGTGGCACAACTTGACTAGAAGAAGGGATCGGTTGGTAGGACATGTTTTGAGGCATCAAGGGATCACAAATTTAGCATTGGAGGGCAGCGTGGAGGGTAAAAATCGTAGAGGGAGACCAAGAGATCAATACACTAAGCAGATTCAGAAGGATGTAGGTAGCAGTAGGTACTGGGAGATGAAGAAGCTTGCACAGGATAGAGTAGCATGGAGAGCTGCATCAAACCAGTCTCAGGACTGAAGACTACAACAACAACAACAGGTGAATCCTGAATCTCCAAATATCTTTAATAAATCACAGGCATAAATGACATTACAAAAGGCAGGCGATTAAGCTGATAAAGCCCAATGAAGGAGTTGAGCACTAAGAAATTCCAAGAAAAAGCATCCAAAATACTGTCCCCCTACCCTTCCCCCAACTTTGCCAGCAGCTCCTCCTCCAGGTACTGAAATGGGTACAAGTCTGCAATGCACTGCGCATTGACCATCTGTTTAAAATTTCTGCAAAGATGCACGGTACCATCTAGCTTCTGAACCGCCACCAATGGGGTGACCCACTGACTCAACGACATAGGATGAACAATGTTAAGGTCCTGCCAATGCTGCAACTTAGCCTTGACATTGTCACACATGATGAAGGGAATAGGGCTGGTGGGCCAAAATTTAGGGTTTGCACATGGTTTAAGGAAGATGTGTGCCTGAAAATTTTCTGCTGCCCCTAGATATTCTCAAACAACCTGTCATACAATCAAATCTGAGGCACTAAATGTACTTCATCCAAAATCGAGAAACCAAAAACAGAAAAGATGTCTTACCCAAAACTGTTATTCTACAATCATGAATTAACCCCTAAATATAAGTTTCTGTTCCACATTCTAATAACACACAGAAACAGAGAATTGTGCCCTCAAAGGAACAAACTGTTTACAGTAAGATAACGTGACATAGTGCCCATTGCAACCCAGGACAGCCCAAGAGCCGGTTAATATCTAAGTTAATGAGGCCATCACTCCCTTGGCTAACTGATAATCAATTGGTCTCCCATCCACTACTACTGTCAGTATAATATGTTGGGGTGATGCTCATGGGATGTCAGAGACCACTCTCGAGTCCAGGGAAAATGATGAGGTCTCCGATTGCCACCCTGTGACTCACTCACTGTCATGAAGTGTTGCCAAATGGCCCACTTTGCAGCACACCCTATATATGGCATCCATGTGCAAGCAATCCCATCAAGAATCTGCAAAAAGTTGTAAGCGGGGATTACAACACTTCAGTTTACATGTACCCACCAAGTCTGATGGAGGTGAACATCAGCAGGGGCAGGGAGAGAAAGCTTCTTGGCAGACACCTAGCCCGCTATCAGTATGGCACAAGTACGGAGCACTTCTGCATTCTGTTTGACCAGTTTCTGCACTGGCTCCTACTGCAGCTTTCGTTGCTGCTCTTGAAGACGCAACTGCTCCTTCCAGCATAGTAAAGATGGTGGGCCACCATGGCCACAATTGAACACTATTAAAAAAAATAACAGCATCACATGTTTAAAGAATGATTGACGTCACCAGTTTTGTACTTATTCAAGCTGACGGGGACTTGACAACATGCTGGGAGCTGAGCACTGGAGGAGGCAATGATTTCTGTGTACACGTCAATCTAGGGGAAAGCAGCAACTCTGAACTCCATGTAGAGATCGAGCAAGTAGGTAAATACAGCATGTAACCATGAGCAACTGACAACTGAATACATGGAGACACAGCGTGAGGCAAAGGCTACGCACACAGACATCGAAACCAGCATTACAGCTGCTGGGCAAGACCTATTGCTGCTGGCAGATAAACAGGTAGTTCAGAGGCTCTTCCCCATGTCATGATTCATCTGCACCCTCTGTGACAGAGGTCTATACTATTCCTCTGTAGTAACCTCACCAACTCCCCCACGTCCGCCTCAATGACAGCTGGTGGGGATACTAAATGATGTAAAACATATTTAGTGAATTTCAACCAATTATAAGCCAGCTTTTATTTATTTTTTCCGTCAGTCTCAATACTCTGACTGGTTTGATGTGGCCATCTACAACTTCCTCTCCCATCTCAGTCTCTCCCACTCACCTACATTTTCATCAAACATTTTCAATTATTTGTTGGATATAATCTATGCATTTTTTACTCTCTAAAGTTCCATCTAGTACCATGGAAGTTATTCTGTGATGTCTTAACACGTCCTATCATGCTGTACCTTTTTCTTGTCAGTGTTCCCATATGTTCCTTTCTTCACTGAATGTGCACAGAATCTCCTCATTTCTTTTCTTATCAGTCTACCTAATTATCAACATTCTTCTCAAAAGCTTTGATTCTCTTCTTTTCCAGTTTTCCCGAAGTCCATTATTCACTACCTCATGATGTTGTGCTGCAAAAGAACTGTCTCAGAAATTTTGTCCTCAGGTCAATGTTTGACAGTAGCAGACTTCCCCGGCCAGGAATGCAATCTTTGTCTTTGGTTGTCTGCTTTCTATGTCCTCTTTGCTTGGTCCATATTGTGTTATTTTGCTTCCAAGGTAGCAGAATTCCCTCCATTTATCTACTATGTGGTTACCAATTTTGATATGAAGTTTGTGTTTATCTCAAGTCTGCTATTCCTCATCACTTTCGTCTTTCTTCAGTTTACCTTCAACCCATATTCTGCACTCAGACTTTTCGTTCCATTCAACGGGACCTGTAAGTCTTCTCACTTTTAGTTAGGAGAGCAATGTCATCAGTGAATCTTATCATTGATATCATTTCACCTTGAATTTTAATCCCACTTATGAACCTTTCTTTTATTGCCATAATTGTTTCTCTGATGTACAGATTGCACAGTAGGGGCAAAAACTGCATCCCTGCCCTACACTCTTTTCAAATCAAGTACTTCTTTCTTGGTATTCAATTCTTAATACTCCATGTTGATTTTTGAAGATATTGTAGAAAATTACTTGTCTTTTCCTGCCTATAGCTTATGACTACATTCCTGAGCCTTTCTGAACATTTTGCACCATAATCTCTTGTCGAACCCTTTTTTAATTCGACAATCCTATGAATGTGTCCTGACTTTCCTTAAGTCCTACTTCCATCACCAAGTTTAATGTCAGAGCTGTCTCTCTGGTCCCAAGCTGGTTGCAATCTAACAAAGCCTCTTTTTTCCAGTCTTCTATGTTATTATCCATGTTAGCAACTTTGATACATGAGCTGTTAAGCTGATTATACGATATTTTTTGCACTTGTCTACACTAGCTAACTTCAAGACTGTGTGGATGCTATTTTCCAACTTGAATAATCGTTTGGTTGCCACTCCCCAGCCCCATGATGTCTAGAGCAATATTATCTATAATTTATGCCTTCCACCTTATTCAACTGCAAATCTTCCACAGCTCTGTTAAACTAACTCTAATAATGGATCACTCTTCAGTATCAACTCCAATTTCTTCTTCTATCATGTTATCAGACAGTTCCTTCCTTTCATAGAGGTCTGTAAGTACTTGCAAATGGTCTATTTTGTTTTTGTTTCAAGTTGAATGAGTGAAGATCAGAGCAACACAGTTTTGTATACTTCAGGTGGAGAAAACTGTTAGCACTCCAGTTGCTCCATCACATTTAGTTGACAACAGTCAACTGCAAAAAAGATATAATAATTTTGTTCTAATTCCCTGTCATCATTATTTAAAAATTGTAATTATTAAACAAAAGAAAATGATATTGTAAATAGCTTGTGCTAAACATGTTGCACTGGTGAACTGCAATTTTTATCTCATCCAAAAAGGTTATAAGTCACATGACTTAACACGGATCACGAAGCACTGCACAGCAATTGAAACTTTACAATAATGCAAAAAGGTGAAAAATATTTTATTTGTGGAACACGAAGATGTTATGTTGGACAAAGAGTTTATTTTGTCAGATTAACCACTTTTCTTGGAGCAGTATAAAATGCAAAAAGTGCAGTCATTGGAAAATTATGGAAATATCTGCAGCATAGAAAACTGACAGAGATTTAAGTGTTGTATATTTTTGGAACTGATATACCACTGCAAATAATTTCTGAAGTTGATCATCATTTCAGGGAACAAGCATACAGCATACCAGTGTTAACATTATAAAAACTATAAGAATAGCTATTTTATGTTCCCATATCAACTGCCACATTCTCAGGATAATTCCTAAATGCACAATCTCTTCTCAATGACCTTGCATCAAAATTATAAAATACATAGTCTGATGTTCATGTTATGCTGGTATATGATCACATAGCAGCACAGCATAACATGACACTACAGCACTGTTTTGCTATGGTAACTGACCTCCCTCCCGTATAGGAGTTCTCCTACCCCACCCACCGTTCCATTATGACAAACTAGGGACCAATCTGACAATTTGCATTCCTTATCATTTCCTCTTTTCTTTCTTTCCAATATTCTTTTGCCTCCATGTAGTAATTTCAAAATATATTTTTTCTCCTCAGGTCCAGCTTGAAGTTTTTTTCTTTTTTTTCTTTGTTTTTTTTCCCCCCACAGACAGATGATGACTTGGTCTATTAATTTATCCTAACAAATGTCTAAATCATATCAAGTCTTCTTTTCTTTGTTGTTTCAGTTATTTTTCTCCATTTTGATATACTTCATCATTGCTTCTTTCCTTCTTATTCTTATTTAATATTTCTAGTTCATCTAGCTTATGATTCTGTGTTAGGCTTTGGTTTACATAAAGGCATTCTAGTTTCACTATCATATTGTAATATATTATTTTATTATTTTTACGTTACTGACAGGTACTTTTTACTGTAGATATTTTTTGCTATTCCATATGCCCTTTCCATTTTTTGTATCTTCTCATTTTCAACCAATTTCCCTGAATTATCTTCCCAGATACTTTAACTGTTTCACCTTCTCTATGGCTAATGACTGTCCATTTAAAATTTTTGCATTTTCTGTATTAATAATAAATTTGGTTTTCTGTGCAGAGGTTCTAAAATCTACTCTACTGTCAAAGACAATGATGTCGTTCCACATCTGCTAGATTTTCAGACAGTGAAGCAAAATCATCTGCAAATGTCAGACAGTTTAATTCAATACACTGTTTCTTTAGTCCTACTTTTATTGGTCATTTTTGATATTCTTTTATTTTTTCCATACAAATTTATACCATTTTTTTCTAATAACCAGAGGGCTGGAGGTAAGTCACTAACATATCTTACACAAGTATTTATTTTTAAAAAAAACTACAAATATGGATTTTACTTTCAGGACCATCTGTAAGCAAGCCATGAATTAGACATGAAAATTTAGTTTTACCACGAAGTTCTTGGGCTCCTATCTCTAGTGTTTTCTTATCAAAAGAGTCAAATAACTTCTTGAAATCCACAAAATTTACAACTGTGTCTTCAAAGTTCAGTAGTGTGTGATGGATTATGAATTTCAAAATGAATATCTGTTCTAAAGTCACTTGGTATTTGTTCAGTTGTTGTTCGAGACTTTTGGTAGTTCTATTCACTTGAAGTTTTTAAAAATAATTTAGACATAACTGGTAGGAAAGAAATTCCTTTGTAGTTACTGACATATTTTTTGTCTCCTTTCTTGTACAGAAGGTGTGTTCAGTGACTTTCCACTCTACTGGAATCTCTTCTGTTTTCTGCTTTTCTTCACACGCCATTTGCAGATCATATACAACCTTTACTTGTAAAATTATGGAAACCAGCATGTTTCTGTATAACTTTATTTACGCCCATACACTCTGCTTATCTTTCATCAATTACATAAAACATGCTTAATATCTTTGGTTTTTGATGAGAGTGAACATATGCACCCACACTACCCTATGTGTGACAGAACTACTAGGAAGTTCAGTAGGAAATTCAGCTGATAGAACAGGTCATCAAACTCATCAAAATGAGCTCTTAACAACCGTATTTTGTCAAAAGTAACATGCAGCTCACAGATAGGTTCTAATGTGGCTATCTGAAGCCTAACCTGAACCACCCTTACCTAATGACCAGAAGGAAGATAATGACCTGTATTCCGCACAGTAGTGATTCTTCTGGAGTGACCAAACTTACGGTCAATGAGGCTGTATAATACGACTGCTCAAAGACTTTGGTGAATCATGTCTAAGCTAATAGAAAGACTGCCAGCAAAGGGAAAGAGTGGGGCAGGGGGAAACGTACTTCGATCTGATGTGCAATAAAACACAGTTAAAGAAGTAGACAACTTGCTTTGGTAACTCAAATGTGAATCCCTGGAGGGAAGGTGGCGTTCCTTTCAAAGAAAATTCTTGAGAAATTTTAGAGAACCAGCACTGAAGCTGACCAAAGAATGATTATCAGGACCATGAAGATAAGACATGAGAAATTAGTGCTCATATAAAGGCATATCGACAGTCATTTTTCCCTCGCTCTCTATGCGAGTGAACGAGGAAAGGAAATGACTTGTAATGGCTCAGGGTACCCTCCTCCATGCAACTGTTTGCTGTTGATGCAAACGGAGGTATATAAATGACTTTACAGACATTATAATTTGGTAGATAAAAAAATCTATTCCTCAGACATTGGCAGCAGGAGAAACACATATGAAAGTTCAGGAAATGTGCACACATTCAGAGCCAGTGGTTCCTATTTCTGGAAGAATGGTAGAAGGGGAATGAAGATGGATAAAGAAAAAGGACTGGTGAACATTACAAAATGGGGAGAGTTACAGGAAAGTCACTCAGAACCAAAAGTCAGGGGAGATTTATCAGATGAGATGAGATAAAAAGACTGATTGTTGGCAACTGCTCCAGACAAGATTTGAGAACTTGAGGGTAGAGGATAGGATAATTAGGAATACAGAGATTATCGCCAAAACATTGTGCAAAAGTTAATAAGAGCAGACAGCTAAGTGCATTATTTATAGTTGACATGTGAGGTGGGTGGGGGTTGGGGGAGGTGGAGGGAAATAGAAAGGTCAGAAAATAAAAGACAGAAAACTAAACGGGAGCGAAGAAATGCTGAGACCAAAGAAATTCACATAAATTAGGGCCAGGTGGATGGCAAGAACCAAGGGCATACTGTAATACCAGTTCCCCCCTGCATAGTAAGAGAAATTGGTGTCACAGAGGAGAATCCAGAGGGCACTTGTGGCAAAACAGGCACCTAGGTCATGGCTGACATATTGCAGACGATGCTCCGCAACGGGATATTGTGTGTTGCCAGTATACACCCACTGTCTATGATCATTCATCCTAACTGATAACCTGGTGGTAGGCATACCAACTTAAAAACACAACAGTGGTTATGTAACAGCTGATATGGAGCAATGGATTGAGGTGTTATTCCTAGTGAGGGGCCTGAAGTTTTTAAGAGGCACTCTACATCAGTTTGTATCATAGGTAGGGGATCTCGATGGCAGATGCAAGACCATGGGAACCAGTATGGCTCCTTTCTAGCCAAAGGTCACTTGGAGGGGACTTTCCTGGACCCATTAGCCTTCAGCCCCTGGTTTGGTTTACATATACTGATGACGTTTTTGCAATGTGGATTCAGGGTGAGGTTAACATATTAAAATTTCTGGAATCTCCTCAATTACATTTCACATGTCTTATTCCGAATCCCATGCCACTTTCCTTGATGTAGAGCTAACTTTCACTGAGGGTCACCTACTAACAAGAAAGAGTACCTACATTCTGATAGTTGCCATCCTTTCCATGTCAAACATTCCCTCCCATAAACACAGTATACAGCCATGGCATTTGAGGCAAACATAAAGTTATTAATGATGTTTCTGATGATGAAAGTGATGATGATACTACAGTTTGTGAAGAATTAGATGGAATGATTCACGTTGAGATTAAACGGGAAACACTGATGAAAGGTATCGATAAAGAGTGAAACTGCAGATCTTGATGATGAATTAGTGAAGAATAGGGAAATACATGATGAACTGCTTATACCAGTCAATATCAGTGAATTAGTGTCCACAAACATGTGAATAAGCAAACTGAGTTGATTAGTGATGAGATTTTTAAAGTTACTTGTGGTTATTTTGATAATGGTAGTGAAATGTGTGATTTATTGAAGGGAATTTGTCAGGACATTCATCTGAATTTTTTTTTTTTTTTTGTGGGGGGGTGGGGGGGATAAATTATGTACCTAACGAAGAGCCAGTAAATTGCAATGTAGTTTTGGAATGCTTACAACCTGTGGGGAGTGGAGAATCTGTGGGGGGAAGAAAAGGTATGGGTGTCAGAGATACAGAGATGGATTTGTTACATGATGATGAAAATATTGATATACAAGGGAGTTCATATATTTGCATTCAAACTGATAACTGGAGATGTAATTGTCTGGTAAACACTGGAAGACCTATTTGTGGAATATCAAAAATGCTTAGAGACAGAGTTAAAGCTGTGGAGAATTTTGCTGAGTTTCCAGTAACTAGAGTTAAGGTTAAAGGTGCCGCTGGAAAAAGTAGTAAAGTGATTATAAGACAGGTTTTATTGCTCTTTAAAATAAATGATGTATCTTACATGCACAAATGTTTAGGTATTGAAAATGTAAATGAAAGTCTAATACTGGGAATGAAGTGGATTGTCAAGGTTAAAGTTAGCTTTAATTGGAGTGAGATGAAATTAACATTTACTGATCCTAAGAGGAGAATTTCTGGGGAGACAGATATTGTGATGATAAATAATAGTAATAGCAATTAGATCAGGGGGGAGGGGGGGGGGGGTGAAGAATTTGATGACAAAGGATACTATGAGGAAGATGAAGTATTTTGTGATGGGGAAATAAATAATGATTCTTACAATGAACATGTAGCAAAATGATAGGGGAAGCTGAAGTTTTGAGTAGAGCATAAGGAAGAACTAGAAAATTTTTTGTGGGAATATATGGATATTTTTGACAAGACATCAGGTAGAACGAAGAATTATAATGTACAATTAAGTTGAAATCTCATGATCCATTTTTCTTTAACCCTTATGATTTTCCCATCTGTAAAAGAAAAGCAGTTTAAATGCAATGCAGAATGGGAATAAGTCGTAGTCAGTACAAGCCTTATGGCAAACCCATTTGTAAAAGGAAAGTGGTGGAAAGGAATCTATAGCTGATAAAAAAGTGGGAAAATGGTAAAGTCCCTCAGGGGGATGCATACTCAGTCTTGCATTATGCATGTGACAAATGTAAACACTCCATCCATGTGGCATTTGCTTTTACAGTAATGTATTTCTGATGTCACATTTTTTTGTTTTTTTGTTTTTTTGTTTTTAGACTATTCTTATAACTTAAACACCTACATATATACATGTCTCTGTTTGATTGGTATACTTTGATGTTTGGATGGAGATCTGGTTATGAAGATGTACTTGGTTTTACATTACACACATACTGTATACTGAGTTTATAACATTTGTACTAGAGAACAATTCTGCCATGCTATGATGAGATTATTTTGCCTACACTATGTCACAGACACTTATATATTTATATCTTTTGTCTCCTGAAAGTTCTTAATTTACGGAATAACTGTATTCATCCATTTGAAACTTCAACATCTCTTACCATGATACTCAGTATTGAGCCAGTAACCATGAGTTGAGTCCTCTGTATCTACTTAAAGTTCAAAAGCTATGACATGGATTCTACATGCATACCTTCAGCAAACAGTTATTTACAAGTGGAAAATTTACGTAACTATGTTGAGCGCAATGATATACTGATGATTATGGATATTGTTTATTACACTACACCATGACATTTCACTCATATGAAAAAGAAGTGATGCTACGTTTGTTTGTTCAGACTGCTATTGCATTCAGCATTTGTAAGGTCATGGATGATGAGAACTGAAAATACTTAACATTTTGTTTTTGGGATTATGAATTGTGACATACACTATTAATACACAGAACAGATACTGAGGAAGAAATTGAGTTACTCTGAAATACTCTGAGAAACACATTCTGAAATGTGAAAGAATATCAGAATTTATCATTAATCATTTAACCACAAGAGAATGGGAAACAAACACTGATACAGACATTTTGACATTATTCTTATGATTACTTATTCTGCACTTACTAGTAACTTTGATGAATTGATACACTTTTTGCCAGAAACATGTACACATGTATTTGATTTTATGAATAGTATTATTATGATGTATAATTTTGTGGAGAAGAGGTGCTGATTATGTCTACATCTACATTTATACTTCGCAAGCCACCCAGCAGTGTGTGGTGGAGGGCACTTTACGTGCCACTGCTGTGGTGAGATAATTTTACAGCTAGATGCATAACATGGTAGTATTGACACATGCCTTGGTATGAAGTTGACCATTTTCCTTGCAAAAATGAGAACATGGATTTTCTTGAATTACAGCGCCAACTACCAAGAATCAAAACAAATGTTTAAAACAAAATCTATGTAGTTTTTTTACGTATAATCTGATTCTGCAATAAAAAATGGGGGTTCCCATTTGAAATTTTAAAGTTGCCTCCCGTCCACCCCCAGGGGGCTGGCGTGGCGGGCTAACTTTAGCACCAGCAGATGTCCCCCTTGAAAATAATCAGCTTTGGATTCTACACATTTTTTCATGTGAAGCTTATTTTTCAAGTTATTCTGGTTTGTCAACTTAAAATTTACACCCTGTATATTGAAATGTGTACTGGCATATCTAGTATGAACCGTACTGAACTGTATTACTTACACTGTACATAAAAATGATGTTGGACTTCTCATGTGATAAGAAAAAGTGAGGGAATGTCTGTTTAATTCATGTTTACTTATACATACTGGGATCAGTCAAGTTGAAAAACATTCTACTGATGACTTCTTACATATTGGAGAAAGAGAGATGATGTTTTACCTGTCACCCTCTGTCATAATACAAAAGAAAACCAATACTGTTCTGCTCTGTGTACAAAGAGAATACGTATTTTAATGTAAAAGAACCTAGATTGAGTAAATATTAATAGCTGACTGGATTTGCCTTTAGCAACGAGAAGAGACTGACCATTGTGAGAGATGCAATACTGTAAACTGACGACTTGTATAGAGGGATTCGTAAAAGTATCAATGTACGTTCTGTTTAAAGTGAAAAGACATAGGGATATGAATCATGGTTGCCTGCCTGAAATTAAAGTTAGAAGATATTCTGAACTGGTCTGCTTATATATACATATATTTCTGGGGAGGGGAGTTATTTAAACATATCAGCTCATTCTTCATATGATTCCAAGGACTAATTAACTGGTTTAGTTTATCTTTCACATGACATGACATAAAGCTAATTCAGGTTGCTTGATTAACAGTTATATCAATAGATAGGACTCGTAGAAAATTTCACTTTATGAACATCGAAATTTAATTTTCAATAACATCATGTCAAAGTACTCGTCAAGATTACGTCTAACCATCGCTACGAATATGTACAATCAATTCATTTACTTATATTCAGCTACAATCAATCAAGTAATGAAACAGACAATGTTTGAAACCAGTAACAACTCTAATTAACATACTGACAGCTTACTATGTAATTGCTAATAATAACAACACCTATTTACTTAGTAAGTACTAAAACTCATAAAATAAAATCTTATTGATGATGTAAACAAAGTGATTATTTCGAAAAAGTAAAAAAGAGAGTACGAGAGAGAGCTGGGGCAAGCAGTATGATGAGAGATTTGTACAAGGACTCTGTGACATAATAAATAACCCAGAAACAACAACTGTCTTTACACATATATTGAGAGCCATGTGGTTCACTGAACTGATTTTCCACTTAACAAACTTCCAAGAAACTGCATCTGTATTGAAGCCTCCAGAGCATCACGAGCAAGATACATTAATGACATTCATTATCATTCTAAAGATACTGAGTTACACCCACCAAATTACAAGAACTTTATTTACAGCTACCATCAACATTACAAAACTTTCAGTTTATTTTCTTTTTGGAACAACATTTTTTGTATCCCCAGTGTTACAGTTACACTACAAACTATTGTTTTAAATTCGAGCCCCAGTTCCTCTACATGCTCCTGTCCTGAGCCGAAAGTTTCAAGTTCCTCATTGAGATATGGCACTACTGCTTCTTCTCAAGTTTACTGAACATACAAATCTTTTTTTACCTTTGTGCTTTGATAACCATTGTTCCTACAATGACCTCATTGTCACCGGTACTAGTTATGATGTAGACACCTCCAAGAGGTCAGGTGTCTATTTGTCGAGAAAAGATCTACTATATTTCTATCAGGTGTGGGGTCCAGAACCATATGTTCAAGGTAGATTTTCAGAGAAGGCATTCAGTAATGTGTCTTGTCACACACACCCCTAACAAAACTGTAATTAAATGGGATTACTACAGTACGATTGGGGAACTAAACTATTAACACACTGAGGTTCCTGACAACTTTTTGGTTACACTGAGAGGTGTGTCTGATGGTCAACAGAAGGATCCATTTACAATTTTATGACTGCCCCTGACAGTGAGTCTTGTCTAAACAATCTCACATGCTTTTTCAATTTCTATCTCATGGATTTTTTTGTCCATTGTCACAAATACACTGGCTCCATTTACCATTAGCCTAGTCTTTTGATATATGGTTCTATTTCCACAAGAACTCTCACTGCTGTCAAATTTCGTTTTTCACTAGCTTTTTGTAGATAGTGTTATATGAACTTCACTGCCTTTTAGATGCTATCAAAAATATACCTTTTTTATATGAATTTATGATGAAATTAGGGAACAATTAGCTTGGAGCAAGGATCCTGTGGGTGAAAGTTTCTAAAAAGCACAAATTTTGTGTTGAAGATTAACACTGTAACATCCCTTTTCACAAAATCGTGAAAATTGTGGAGCTTCAAGCAACAGGTAAGCTATTTTTCTACTTGCTCTCTTTGACTCATTCTTTTTCATAGTTCATCCATTCATTTATCCATCCCTTCATCCATCCATCATCCATCCATCACCATGTCCCATAGATTCCATCATGAGTGAGAACCTTTAGTGATGTGGAACACGTCAAGGCATAAATTAACAAATGATAAACATTCCTTGAAACCTAATCTATACACTATATTAACAATAAACTGACTATACTTCTTAATACAATTTGTGCTTATGCTAGATAAATGCAGCCTACCATACAGCAGACATGCTAAGTCACAGATAGGCGCAACAAAAAGACTGTCACAAATATAGCTTTTGGCCAGTAAGGCCTTCATCAAAACTAGATCACACACACACACTCACTCGCTCATGCAAACACAACTCACACATGCATGACTGCAGTCTCAGGGAATTGCGGCCAGAATGCAGGCAGCAGCACTAGTGCATGATGGAAGTGGTGACTGGGTAGTGGTAAGCAGGAGGTTGGGGTGGGGAGGGATAGTAGGGTGGAGGTGGCAGACAGTGATGTGTTGTTGGTAAGTGCGCAGGGATGAGGTGGAAAGAGGATAGGGCAGCTATGTGCAGTTAGGAGGTAAGACGGAGGGCAGCAGAGAGGTGAGTGGGAGGGGGAGGGGGGTGGGGGGAGAGATAGCGAAAAAGGAGGGAAGTAAAAAGACTGGGTGCGATGGAGGAATGGGGGGGGGGGGGGGTATGGGAACCTTTGTTAGTCATTGTCCTCTCCCATCCAGCCCCTCCTCTCTGCTCCCATTCCAGCACTACACAGCCCTCATTCCTCCATCGCTCCCAGTGATTTTACTTCTCTCCTTTTCGGCTATGCCCCCCCCCCCCCCCACGAACACATCTCTGCTGCCCTCCGTCTAACCTCCCCTCCGTCTAACCTCCCTACTGCACATAGTTGCCCAACCCTCTTTCCATCTCATCCCTGTGCGCTCCCCAGCAGCACGTCACTGTCTGTCACACTTTCCCTATCATCCCAGCCCCTCCCTGCCCCAGCCTCCTCCTTACCCCCACTCAGATGCCTCTCCTATCATGCATTGGTGCTGCTGCTTGCAGTGTGGCTTCAGTTGTCTGAGACTGCAGTCATGTGTGTGTGACTTGCGTTTGCATGAGAGTGTATGCACGTGTTTGCCGTCTAATTTTGACAAAGGCCTTACTGGCCAAAAGCTATATTTGTGACAGTCTTTTTGTTGTGCCTATCTGTGACTCAGCATCTCCACTATTGTTACGTTCCATCCTAGGTTTTCCATTGTTTGATAAATGTAACCTAGTGACTTACCAAGACAGCCACTGCTTTGAAAGAAGCTGCAGTTTCTTAAACCATGTTAAATAGCTGTAGTTTAACTTCTTTTTGTAAATTAATATTTACTTGATAGGTTTATGACTCTTAAAAAAAAGTGACCTATACATTTTGCAACAAGAAAGCAGTATTTATGACAAACAATTACCTTTAACACAGCTTTACAATTCAAACAGGTACTTGCTAAATATCTAAAACATGAATTTTCAATCCTTGAATCTAGGCATTCAGATGATGTGTAGTAGGAACCGCAAATGAGTACATGTTCAACATTGCTCTGAACTTAAAGGGAGTCCAAAATTATTACTTTATGCTGGATGGGGGCCTACTTTAATACCTTTGCAATAGAGTATATAACTATGTTGAACCATAGACTAGGAAGTAAAGTCTGGACCAAAACTGTATAAAAAACTGAATGTGCACAGAACATCTACAAAGAATGAATCTAAGAGATTACCAGTAAAAACAAAGACATACAAATCAAAACAAAAACAAGACCCTTTATGGCCAAGGAAAAGAAATGAACCGTATCGGGGATGTCGTAAGCTACACAGTGCTTCATCTGCGTCGAATATTTCTACCAATTTCATTATATATGCAACGCACCATGTAAATGTGGCAGACTGCTGCAGCAATGCTAGCGCTCCAAGCGGTTGATTTCTCCATGCAGTAAACATAAGATGAATGCTTCCTTTGATCAAATCTAAGGTGAGGCGCTACATTTGATCAAAGAAATTTTGACCAATGCCTAACTTTAACAAAGTTCCTTATTACACTATCAAATCTTATTATAGTCTACTATTGGCCTTACCAATCCAATTCTCAGCAACCCACTGTGAAACACTGCATTATAGCTTGTGGATATTTCACCGGGACACACAAAAAAAAAGAAAACAACTTATAAGTGAGAAAAACGTATAACTGAAAAACGTATAAATGAATTTTTACTGTACACCAAGTTTGTTTAACATTTTGAATGGTTTAAATAACAAAAATTAATTCTGTGAGGGCACAGGCATGATTTACTCAAATATTGGGTTTATTACCTGACCATGCGTCGTTGTTATCCCCATGATAATGACAACATTTATCAAGTTCATCTAACAGGAACTTGGGTGTTGTTGAGGAAGAAGGCTCACTTGTTGGAGATGTTAACTGTTCTTGTTGCCAGCCTGCTGGATGCTTCACTTCAACTTCCAGCCACTCATTCTCAAAACTTGGTAAATCACCTATAGGTCTCACATAGTCAGCATCTGTAATTGTAATTTTCTATAACACACTGTATTTTCTAGTTAAACTTATCATAATAATACTCAAAAACTACCAAATAGAAAACACACACACACACACACACACACACACAGACACAGACACAGACACAGACACAGAGAGAGAGAGAGAGAGAGAGAGAGAGTGTGAGAGAGAGAGAGACGTGGGGGGGGGGGGAGAGGTGGGGGGAGGGGGGAGAGTTGGGGGGGGGGAGGGCATCCTTATGGTAATTAAATGTTCACTTGCACTAAACACATATTTTGATAAAGTTCTAGCAGGTACATTACCAATCTTTTTATGTACAAGGTTGCTAGTTGAGGATACCAATGTTCACATAAACTCAAACCACTGTTGAAAATAAAGTATAGTCTGCTGCTGTTTCCCTGTCTCAATCAAAATTCCACTGTTAACTTGAGTAAATAATCTTGTAACATTTTTTATGATGAATAAATCCGCCACAGTTGTACTAATCCTTTATTTGGATGAAATCTTACACACAAATACAAATGGAGTGGATTTATTCATCACAAAAAATTTTAACAAAAGTTTTGGATATCCCACAAAGAGTAATCTTATAACAATTTCCATTAAAAACTTCTGTGTAGTAGACAGCACCAAATCATAAAACAATGAACCAATATTTTGTGTACTACCACAAGTTTTCTTTATCAGAGTACATTGTCTGATCCAAAACATCCCGATGTCCATTAGTAAACAGTAAAAAAGGGTGTGTCCATCCTTCATTTTTATGAAAGCCTGAACTCTGCTGGGGACACTTTCAATGAGGTGTTTGAATACCTGTGGAGGAATGGCAGCCCATTCTTCTTCAAGAGCTGAAATCAGAGATGGTAGTGATTTTGGATGCTGGGGTCTAGAGTGAATTCAATGTTCTAACTTATCCAAAAGGTGTTCTATCAGGTTCGGTTAGGACTTTGGTTCGACTGGTCCATTTCAGGAATGTTATTGTCCACAAACCATTGCCCTGCATAAGCTACTTTATGACATGGTTTATTTTCACACTGATACTATCATTCATCATCTTTGAATTATTCCTCCACTGTATGCAGTACACAATGCTGTTCTTTGCACTACCTTAAGTATCACTTAGTGTTGGCTATAGAAATGTGTAGCTTATGAGGAGCTGTTCGAACATTGTACCTCATTTTTTTTAACCCCATATGTCCATTCACTGTGCTGGCTGGACTGCTGTTAACATTCTGGAGCTCACAAGTGGTTCCTTCTACTCATTTCATGTGGTTTTTTACAAGCATCTTCCACAATGCTCAATGGTCCCTATCAATCAATACATGAGATCTTCCTGGTTTTGGTTGAGCTGTGGTTGTTCTTTCATTTTTCCACTTCATGATTACATGACAAGTCAGACAGTTTGGGAAGCTTTACAGTAGTTGAAATCTCCCTGATGGACACTCAGGTGACATCTAATGAGTAGTCTATGTTCAATGTCAAAGAGCTCTTCTGACATTTCTGACAGGCCCATTCTGCTGTTACCGTTTCTCCACTGGCAATGCAACATTCCTCACCTCCTTTTATACTGATGCGTCTGCTTTTTGTTACATCTAGTGGTCAATTCCACATTACATAGAGGTATGTAGATACTTCTGATCAGATAGTGTATTCATAGTGGCTGAAACATTGGGTCACCATTTTACAATATGACATGGTGTACAATGCAGAAGATTTTTATGGGAATAAATATACAAATTGACAATAACTGAAAAAGAAGATGTTACCACCAAAAAGCTGCAGTCTATCTTTATTTAGTCAACAAGTGATAATACTCATTGTCACTGAAGATGTTAACAGCACCGACTGGAAGGATGGCGAAACAATAAGATGTAGTAATGAGTAAAGGATGTGCTCAGTGTCCCAATGCTAGTACACCCAGTGACTTTGCAGTCTATGCTACAACAAGTATGGTTTAGTGAGTGGCACATGCCTGAACACACAAACTCAACAGTGTCATTAGGCAAGGTAGTGCTAGTCATCTTCGACAAGAGAGTGTGCTTCACCCCTCCCCCAATGAATATATGAGACACATTTTTCTCTGATAGACCTTTGGAATTACTTATTATTAATTAAAGATCATTTCAGAATGCTCACAAGAAATATCCCATAGCAAACCCTTTCTTCATGTGACTGCAAAACATGTTGTAGCCAGTGAAATGGAAATTTTGTGAATAGGTTAAATTAATTTTTTACAAACATTCCATTAATTCATTTGCATCTTGATACCATGTTTTGTTATGTTGAAGATGCTGCCAGTCTCAATGCTATGTGACTATTTCTTAGAAGCATGCTTCCTCACTGCTATCACACACAGGGGTGAAGTGCCATTTCACAATCATAGTATAAGAAAGACGTGTAAGTTGACAAATTATTCCCTGAGGTCACCCAATAACAGTTAACAACATTACCTGAAGATGACACACAGGTACTTCAATGTGCTTTGTTGAAATTTCACAGAGTTATAGGGTTACCATCAAGCACAATAACTTTGCAGCATTTAAAACATGAGAAAAGCTCTGAACTGCACATTCAGTCACATCCAAGAATGAAGTTCATCATGACCATCATTACACCTGGAGAAATGCCTGGCTTTTGTTGAAAGACTCAGATTGACCAAGGATGCAGAAGAAAATGATTTTTGATTCTGTTTAAGCACCATGACACAACCTCCTTTTATTTAGAGAAACTATGTAAAATCTCCCCCCATGAACCATGGACCTTGCCGTTGGTGGGGAGGCTTGCGTGCCTCAGCGATACACATGGCCGTACCGTAGGTGCAACCACAACGGAGGGGTATCTGTTGAGAGGCCAGACAAACATGTGGTTCCTGAAGAGGGGCAGCAGCCTTTTCAGTAGTTGCAGGGGCAACAGTCTGGATGATTGACTGATCTGGCCTTGTAACATTAACCAAAACGGCCTTGCTGTGCTGGTACTGCGAACGGCTGAAAGCAAGGGGAAACTACAGCCGTAATTTTTCCCGAGGACATGCAGCTTTACTGTATGATTAAATGATGATGGCGTCCTCTTGGGTAAAATATTCCGGAGGTAAAATAGTCCCCCATTCGGATCTCCGGGTGGGGACTACTCAAGAGGACGTCGTTATCAGGAGAAAGAAAACTGGCATTCTACGGATCGGAGCGTGGAATGTCAGATCCCTTAATCGGGCAGGTAGGTTAGAAAATTTAAAAAGGGAAATGGATAGGTTAAAGTTAGATATAGTGGGAATTAGTGAAGTTCGGTGGCAGGAGGAACAAGACTTTTCGTCAGGTGATTACAGGGTTATAAATACAAAATCAAATAGGGGTAATGCAGGAGTAGGTTTAATAATGAATAAACAAATAGGAGTGTGGGTTAGCTACTACAAACAGCATAGTGAACGCATTATTGTGGCCAAGATGGACACAAAGCCCATGCCTACTACAGTAGTACAAGTTTATGTGCCAACTAGCTCTGCAGATGATGAAGAAATTGATGAAATGTATGACGAGATAAAAGAAATTATTCAGGTAGTGAAGGGAGACGAAAATTTAATAGTCGTGGGTGACTGGAATTCGTCAGTAGGAAAAGGGAGAGAAGGAAACATAGTAGGTGAATATGGATTGGGGGGAAGAAATGAAAGAGGAAGCCGCCTTGTAGAATTTTGCACAGAGCATAACTTAATCATAGCTAACACTTGGTTCAAGAATCATAAAAGAAGGTTGTATACCTGGAAGAATCCTGGAGATACTAAAAGGTATCAGATAGATTATATAATGGTAAGACAGAGATTTAGGAAACAGGTTTTAAATTGTAAGACATTTCCAGGGGCAGATGTGGACTCTGACCACAATCTATTGGTTATGAACTGCAGATTGAAACTGAAGAAACTGCAAAAAGGTGGGAATTTAAGGAGATGGGACCTGAATAAACTGAAAGAACCAGAGGTTGTAGAGAGTTTCAGGGAGAGCATAAGGGAACAATTGACAGGAATGGGGGAAAGAAATACAGTAGAAGAAGAATGGGTAGCTCTGAGGGATGAAGTAGTGAAGGCAGCAGAGGATCAAGTAGGTAAAAAGACGAGGGCTAGTAGAAATCCTTGGGTGACAGAAGAAATATTGAATTTAATTGATGAAAGGAGAAAATATAAAAATGCAGTAAATGAAGCAGGCAAAAAGGAATACAAACGTCTCAAAAATGAGATCGACAGGAAGTGCAAAATGGCTAAGCATGCATGGCTAGAGGACAAATGTAAGGATGTAGAGGCTTGTCTCACTAGGGGTAAGATAGATACTGCCTACAGGAAAATTAAAGAGACCTTTGGAGAGAAGGGAACCACTTGTATGAATATCAAGAGATCAAATGGAAACCCAGTTCTAAGCAAAGAAGAGAAGGCAGAAAGGTGGAAGGAGTATATAGAGGGTTTATACAAGGGCGATGTACTTGAGGACAATATTATGGAAATGGAAGAGGATGTAAATGAAGATGAAATGGGAGATAAGATACTGCGTGAAGTGTTTGACAGAGCACTGAAAGACCTGAGTCAAAACAAGGCCCCGGGAGTAGACAACATTCCATTAGAACTACTGATGGCCTTGGGAGAGCCAGTCATGACAAAACTCTACCATCTGGTGAGCAAGATGTATGAGACAGGCAAAATACCCACAGACTTCAAGAAGAATATAATAATTCCAATCCCAAAGAAAGCAGGTGTTGACAGATGTGAAAATTACCGAACTATTAGTTTAATAAGTCACAGCTGCAAAATACTAACGCGAATTCGTTACAGACGAATGGAAAAACTGGTAGAAGCGGACCTCGGGGAAGATCAGTGTGGATTCCGTAGAAATGTTGGAACACGTGTGGCAATACTGACCTTACGACTTATCTTAGAAGAAAGATTAAGAAAAGGCAAACCTACGTTTCTAGCATTTGTAGACTTGGAGAAAGCTTTTGACAATGTTGACTGGAATACTCTCTTTCAAATTCTGAAGGTAGCAGGGGTAAAATACAGGGAGCGAAAGGCTATTTACAATTTGTACAGAAACCAGATGGCAGTTATAAGAGTCGAGGGGCATGAAAGGGAAGCAGTGGTTGGGAAAGGAGTGAGACAGGGTTGTAGCCTCTCCCCGATGTTATTCAATCTGTATATTGAGCAAGCAGTAAAGGAAACAAAAGAAAAATTCCGAGTAGGTATTAAAATTCATGGAGAAGAAGTAAAAACTTTGAGGTTCGCCGATGACATTGTAATTCTGTCAGAGACAGCAAAAGACTTGGAAGAGCAGTTGAACGGAATGGACAGTGTCTTGAAAGGAGGATATGAGATGAACATCAACAAAAGCAAAACGAGGATAATGGAATGTAGTCAAATTAAATCGGGTGATGCTGAGGGGATTAGATTAGGAAATGAGACACTTAAAGTAGTAAAGGAGTTTTGCTATTTAGGGAGCAAAATAACTGATGATGGTCGAAGTAGAGAGGATATAAAATGTAGACTGGCAATGGCAAGGAAATCGTTTCTGAAGAAGAGAAATTTGTTAACATCGAGTATAGATTTAAGTGTCAGGAAGTCGTTTCTGAAAGTATTTGTATGGAGTGTAGCCATGTATGGATGTGAAACATGGACGATAACCAGTTTGGACAAGAAGAGAAGAGAATAGAAGCTTTCGAAATGTGGTGCTACAGAAGAATGCTGAAGATAAGGTGGGTAGATCATGTAACTAATGAGGAGGTATTGAATAGGATTGGGAAGAAGAGAAGTTTGTGGCACAACTTGACTAGAAGAAGGGATCGGTTGGTAGGACATGTTTTGAGGCATCAAGGGATCACAAATTTAGCATTGGAGGGCAGCGTGGAGGGTAAAAATCGTAGAGGGAGACCAAGAGATGAATACACTAAGCAGATTCAGAAGGATGTAGGTAGCAGTAGGTACTGGGAGATGAAGAAGCTTGCACAGGATAGAGTAGCATGGAGAGCTGAATCAAACCCGTCTCAGGACTGAAGACCACAACAACAACAACAACATGTAAAATCTAAATATTCCAAACAAATAATAAATATCCCTTTGAGTGTGTGTCCAGTGTTTTACCAACTGCACCATTGTATAGAGTCATTGGATACAACAGTAATTATGCAGCTGTGACCTAATAACAATAATAAATAATTGAGTGGTTATATACTTGATCAACAAAGGTCATAGTTTAATAACATACGTCTGGGTGTTCTGTAGAGTTGGTGTTCCCATTTTAAGCATGTTATTTTGATGATCGACCGAGCTGACTTCTTCATGTGCTGTGAGTTTTACTGTTATCTGTACTTGCTGCCTGAACTCCAACTGCTCTTGGACGCTATCAAATGCAGCTGTGAAGCTACAGTAATATGACATCATGACACTTCACCGATTATTAGATAATGTTATCTTGTGGACAATTCTAACACTTGTACTATTGTTAACTTTGGTGAGACTAAAAAACCAGGCCCTGATTAAATAATACAAGACACACACATTTCCTTAAGGTATTAGGACTACTTACATATTCTAACTTGGGGCAATGGATTTTGACTGTATCTTTTTGCAGTTTCCATTACATTCCAGACAATCTATGAATTAAATAAAAATTCATCATTTTATACTATTCTTATTGTATTTCTTTTACTTATGGTATGAAAACATAAGAAAGAGATGGAAAGCACATGATGTTGTTTCCAACAGTGTTCCACTGAGCGAGGTGACGCAGTGGCTAGCACACTGGACTCGCATTCGGGAGGACGACGGTTCAATCCCGTGTCTTGCCATCCTGATTTAGGTTTTCCGTGATTTCCCTAAATCGCTCTAGGCAAATGCCGGGATGGTTCCTTTGAAAGGGCACGGCCGACTTCCATCCCCGTCCTTCCCTAATCCGATGAGACCAATGACCTCGCTGTCTGGTCTTCTCCCCGAAACAATCCAATCCAATCCAACAGTGTTCCAACATATGAATATTGTACAAAAAAACCTGCTTTCCATACTGCCACTTGGGAATAATAAGTGTGATATATGGCTCATTTACGCTTCACTGTTTCTTTCCAAATAAGATCTTAGCAACCTTTAGAACCTTCTGTTTATGAGTTTAGTAGTTCCTCATCATGGGAGTGTTTTCAAAATTTCATAATACATACACATTTAAATTTAGTGATCATTTATTTTCATTTCACCACAACAGAACCAAACATGTGCCTATTATTTTTACTGTGCTTAAACTTTTTATTCATGTAAAAAACAAAAAGGAGACTGCCAGAGATGTGTGTAACTGAATCTGTAATATAAGAGCAGGATACATAGCTACTCACCATAAAGATGACACATTATGTTGCAGACAGGCACAATGAAACGACACTTACATATTGGTTTTCAGTCAAAGCCTTCTTCAGAAAAGGAAAAACACACACACACACACACACACACACACACACACACATACAAGCAAGCACATTCACACACACACGACCACTATAACCAGTAGCTTGGACCAGCATTCTGAGATCTCGAGGCCTCAGCAGCCAGAGACAGTGGTCGTGTGTGTGTGTGTGTGTGTGTGTGTGTGTGTGTGTGTGTTGTCTACGTCTACTTTAGTTCATTTGTTTAGCAGTCTTTATGCTGTGCCCATCTGCGACTCAACAGCTCTACTATATGGTGAGTATCAATCTATCCTTTTCATAATAGTGGCATTATTCTATCCTGGACTGGCCATTGTTTCATGTCATAAGTAATTACTCACAATCTCAGGATTTTAGGTAATGGCTCAGTAATTTATAATAAAATGTTATTTTACAAAAAAGAGGGAACTGCCTAAATAAAAGCTTACTTGTACAAACAGGGAAATTCCCTTGAAACAATTGTAAAATTACAAGGGGACACAACAGATAATAAAACAATTTGGAATATTGTGAAAAGGGAAACAGGGCAACTGTGAGCACAGGAAGACTGTATTTCTATCAAACACAATGAAAAGTTTGTTAACAAGAAGTCAGAAGCAGAAAACATTTTTTAAGTGTTGTAGAGAAAACAGAATCCAGCTATTCATTAGAAAATGCAAGGCAGTATATGGATGAGGCAGTACCTACACAATTTGATAAAATTGAAATTCAACCCACCTCTCCTACTGAAATTAGGAAAATAATAAATTCACTCAAAAGTAAAAGCTCACATGGAATTGATGGCATTTCCAACAGAGTATTAAAAGCTTGTTCCCCACAAATAAGTAGGATTCTCAGTCATTTATGAAGTAGCTCACTGAAACAGGGAATTTTTCCAGATAGACTGAAATATGCTATTGTTAAACTACTGCATAAAAAAGGGGATAGATCTGATGCTAACAACTACCGCCCAATCTCACTTCTGACAGTTTTATCCAAAATTCTTGAAAAAGTAATGTATTCAAGAGTAGCATCACATATTTGTAAAAATGAAGTACTAACAAAATGTCAATTTGGTTTTCAGGAAGGCTTTTCAACAGAAAATGCTATATATGCTTTCACTGATCAAATATTAAATGCAATGAATAACTGAACATCACCCAGTGGGATATTCTGTTATCTCTCAAAAGCTTTTGAGTGCAGGATCATGAAATTCTTCTAGATAAGATAAAGTATTGTGGTATGAGTTGGACAGTGCACAAATGGTTTAATTCATACTTAACTGGATGAATGCAGAAGGTTGAAATTAATGGTACAGATAGTCTATAAAAACCAGCAGAGTCCTCTAATTGGGGAGGTATCAAGAATGGTGTTCCACAGGGTTCAGCCTTGGGTCCCTTATTGTTCTTATCACATATTAATGACTTGCTGCTCTATATTCATGAAGATGCAACGTTACTTCTTTTTGCTGATGATACAATTATAGTAATCACACCCAAGAAGCAAGAATCAGATGAGGCCATTGCAAATAATGTCTTTCAGAAAATTATTAAGTGGTTCCCTGCAAATGGACTCTCACTAAATTTTCGAGAAAAAACAGTTTATACAATTCTGTACAGTAAATGGCATAACACCATTGATAAATATAGACTATGAAAGGAAGTCTGTTGCTAAGGTAGAATACACAAAATTTCTGGGTGTGTGCATTGATGAGAAATTGAATTGGAAGAAACACATCCGTGATCTGCTGAAACGGTTAGGTTCAGCTACTTATGCTATTAGGATTATTGCAAATTTTGGTGATAAACATATCAGTAAATTAGCCTACTATGCCTATTTTCACCCATTGCTTTCATATGGAATCATATTTTGGGGCAATTTGTCATTAAGAGAGAAAGTATTCATTGCACAAAAGTGTTTAATCAGAATAATAGCTGGAGCCCACCCAAGATCACCTGGCAGACATTTATTTAAGGAACTCGGGATATTCACAGTACCTTCATGTTACATATATTCACTTATGAAATTTGTCATTAATAACCCATCCCAATTCAAAAATAACAGTGAAGTGCATAGCTACTACACTAGAAGAAAGGATGATATTCACTATTCTGGATTAAATCTCACGTTGGCACAGAAAGAGGTGAATTATGCTGCCACAAAAATCTTTGGTCATTTGCCAAATAGTATTAAAAGTCTGACAGATAGCGAACCAACATTTAAAAGCAAATTAAAAGAATTTCTGAATGACAACTCCTTCTACTCAATAGATGAATTCTTAGATATGAAGTAGTAACTGTATTAATAACAATAATAATAACAATAATAATAATAATAATAATAATAATAAATTATTTTGTGTAAAGAAAACTTATGTTAAAGTGAAACGTTCCACATCATTATGAAATGTCGTATTCATGATCTATGGAACAAGGATTAATGAATGAATGAATGAATGAATGAATGAATGAATGTACATATGAGGAGCAGTATCTTATGTTCTACATGCAAGTTATAAGAATGTCTGATGGAAACACATTAAACTATAAAAAAAACTACCCTAGCTTTTGGATATCAGCAGCACTTGACTTCTGAGGCTAACTGAACAGTGATTTCTATTTCCTCTTGTGATTTTTCAGTTTTCTCAAATGAAATTTTACTTTTGATACAATTAACCAACTTTCTGATAGAAGAGAAAAGATATAATGGAAACTGTTGGAAGAATCCCATAAAAGCTGTGAAGTTTACAAAATGAACAAACTGTAATAAACTTTTACTACAGAATTAAGTTAACTTCGTTACTGTTAAACATTTACAGAGAAAGTAGACACTATTTTATTAGGAGTTGCAAAATATTTGTGGTGTATTTACTGGTTTGTAGTGAGAAAGCCTTACATACCAGAATTCCTACTATTGTTTTATGACATAAGTGGACTTTAAATGTTGCACAACTAGGTGATGTGGTGCAATGGTTACACACTGGACTTATATTTGAGAGGACAGTGCTTCAAATCTCCATAGGATAATCCAGATTAAGATTTTTCACGATTTCCACTAACCGCTTAAGGTATATGCTGGTCTGGCTCTTTTGAAGCGAAGTCGCGCTTAGGCTTAAATTTTGTAAACGTGTTTGTTTCTTGTTTCATGGTAATTTAACTAGTTTCTCGGTAACAAATAAGTAAACTACCGTAAATAGCGTATAACTTCATTGTTTTAATACAGATTTCAGAAAAACAGTGTAACTTTATACCAGAAACTTGCTAATATACATTTGTTTATAGGCCTAATTCTCGTAACGTTTTTGGAGAATCAAACTTAAAGTATCTCGTTTAATTGTCTTTTTTTCATTCCATTGAGTGAAATATATAATAAATAGCATATACCTTCATTGTTTTAATACAGATCTCAGAAAAACAGCGGAATTTTAAATCAGAAACTTGCTTATATACATTTGGGAATAGGCTTAATTATTGTACCGTCTTTTTTTGATTTTCGGTAATTTAATTGATTTATTCTAGCTAAAGTATTATTTTTGCCATGAGTGAGAAGTGCCTGACTTGCAGTAGAATTGTTAGTTCCAGGGTTTGGTGTGATGGATGCAGTAGTTTTTTTCACTGGGGGGACTGCAGTGGCGTGGGTGTCGGGAAAGTGGATCAGGCTCATCAGTGGTTTTGTAGGATTTGCAGCAGAGATAGGAAGATAGTGGAACAGGAGGGGAAAATTGCTGCCCTTCAGGCTGAGCTAGATCAGGCTAGGGAAGATCTGGACAGGTTAAGGAGGGAGAAGGGCAAAGATAGGTGGGAAGTGGCAACAGGTAACAGAAGGAACAGGCCTAGAACTAAGTCTGACAGTTTCGTGGTGAATGTCAAAAATAAGTTTGACCTGTTGCTTCAGTTAGAAACTGATGAGCCTCAAGCAGAGGTAGGTGTAGACAGGACACAACAAACTTTCAATAGGAAATTGAAAAAGAATGTAGGAAAGTCATCGAAAAGGAAGAAAGTTTTGTTGTTAGGCAGTTCTCATGCCAGAGGTGTAGGCCAACTTCTGCAGGAGGAATTAGGACCAGAATACCAGGTCACAAATTTTTTCAAACCAAGTGCTAGTCTGGATCAGGTGACAGAGGATTTAGGTTCACTCTGTAAAGGATTTACCGGGGAAGACACCGTGGTTATTGTGGGAGGGCCAGGGAACAGCATCGACAGAGATCCTGGGTACAGTATAGAGTGTGACCTGGTAAAGATGGCGTCGGCATCGAGACACACCAATGTTGGATTTGTATCTGTCCTGAGACGCCATGACCGGCCTCATTTGAACTCTTCTGTTGGGAGAGTTAATTTGGAGTTGGAACGACTGCTTGGGTCTGGTGCGGGGGCTCATATTGGTGTGGTTCCTGTTGATTCTCTCAGTAGGTGGGACTGTACCAGGCACGGCCTACATCACAACAGGAAAGGGAAGGGGAAACTGGCTGGGGTAATAGCGGGAAATTTAAGGGGGGGGGGGGGGGGGGGCACTGCCATGAATGGTAAAATACCAGTGGTTACAGCTGTTGAAGCAGCACCTTTTTTAGGATAGGTAAGACAGAATGATGTCAAGTTCTACAAGAGGTCAAGATTGAAACAAATCTTCAGTTTAGGAAAGAAATTATACAACACAATTCTAGCACATTGGATCACCAGTCACAGCTGCCAATTATAAATTTTCACCAATCACCAGAAATTTTATCTCCACCAAGTTGTAACTCAGTCCTAGGTAATTGCATTGATGAATTAAAGTCACCCAACCCAGTTGACATAATCTGCCTCTCTGAACACCATGTGACCACTGGTATAGGAACTAGGCCTAAGCAAAATGAGAAACTCAGACAGGAGAGTACTGCAAATATTAGAATAAGGAAAGGTTCTCATAAAAGTATAATTAAAAATAATGTAAGTATATTGCATCAAAATATTGGGAGTGTAAAGAATAAAATAGATGAGCTTCTGGTTTGTTTAGAAGATTAGAAGCTGAGGATGAAATACATATACTATGCCTGTCTGAGCATCACATTGTTACTGATATGGATAAGGTAAATGTAAGTGGATATAAGCTCTCTGCACGTGTAATGAGAGAAAATATGGAGGAGGAGGAGTTGCCATGTATGTCAAAAGTTATCATTGTGCAAAAAGTATAGAAACAAAAAAGTTTTGTGTAGAGAAACATATAGAAGCATGTGCCTGTGAGCTTAAATTAAATAAAGGCACATTTATAATTGTAACTGTATATAGGTCCCCATCAGGAAATTTTCATCTATTTCTGAAAAATTTGGACTCCTTGTTGTGCTATCTGTCAGACAGGGGGAACCAAATTATTATTTGTGGGGACTTCAATGTAGATTCTCTGAAAGAGGGTAATAGGAAAAATGACCTTGAAGTACTACTAGGTTCTTTCAATTTGACACCCGTTATTGATTTTCCTACTCGGGTGGTAAAGGATGCACCTCACTGATAGATAACTTCTTTATAGACCAAGATAAGTTTAACCAGATAAATGCTCAGCCTGTTGAGAATGGTCTTTCTGATCATGGCGCACAGCTAGTTACAATATATGACATAGCTCCATTCAGCAATACTAAATAGTCCTCCAAAATAGTACGTTCAGTCAACGATTTAACAATTGCAAATTTCAGGGAAAGCCTACAGCAGTTAGACTGGGATGAGGTGTACTGTGAACCTGATGCCAATTTAAAATATAATTTATTTCATGACATTTTTGTAAATGCATTTGAAAACTGCTTCCCCAAGAAAATAGTTAAATATAATCGTAAGAAACCTTGTAACAAACCATGGCTTACTAAGGGTATAAAAATATCTTGTAACCGGAAAAGGGAAATGTATCTGACAGCAAGAAAGAGTAGTGACCCAGAAACTATCAAACATTATAAAAACTACTGTGTTATATTAAGAAAAGTTATTAAAAAATCCAGAAGTATGTGTATCATGTCTGAAATCAGCAACTCTGATAATAAAATTAAAACAATTTGGAATATTATTAAAAGAGAAACAGGTCAACCAAGAGCACAGGAAGACAGTATTACCATCAAATTGAATGAAAACTTTATGAACAAAAAGTCAGAAGTTGAAAATATTTTTAATAATCATTTTCTAAATGTTGTGGATATAATAGGATCCAGGTGTTCATTAGAAGATGCTAGGCTGTTAATGGAAGAGGCCATACCTATGCAATTTGATACAATTGAAATCTCACCCACTTCTCCCTCTGAAATTAGGAAAATAATAAACTTGCTTAAAAGCAAAAATTCACATGGAATTGATGGCATTTCCAGCAAAATGCTAAAAGCTTGTTCTCAACAGATAAGTAAGATTCTCAGCCACCTGTGTAATAGCTCTCTGGAACAGGGCATTTTCCCTGATAGACTGAAATATGCTATTGTTATACCTTTGCATAAAAAGGGGGATAGATCTGATGTCAACAATTACCATCCAATCTCTCTTCTAACAGCTTTATCCAAAATTTTTGAGAAAGTAATGTATTCAAGAGTAGCTTCACATATCTGTAAAAATGAAGTACTAACAAAATGTCGGTTTGGTTTCCAGAAAGGTTTTTCAACAGAAAATGCCATATATGCTTTCACCAATCAAATTTTGAATGATATGAATAACCGAACATCACCCATTGGGATTTTTTGTGATCTCTCAAAGGCTTTTGACTGTGTAAATCATGAAATTCTGCTAGACAAGCTCAAGTATTGTGGCATGAGTGGGACAGTGCACAAATGGTTTAATTCGTACCTAACTGGAAGAGCGCAGAAAGTTGAAATAAGCAGTTCTCATAATATGCAAAGATCAGCACATTCCTCAAACTGGGGAACTATCAAGAATGGGGTTCCACAATGGTCAGTCTTGGGTCCTTTGTTGTTCTTTATATATATATTAATGACTTGCCATTCTGTATTCATGACGAGTCAAAGTTAGTTCTCTTTGCTGATGATACAAGTATAGTAATCACACCTGACAAACAAGAATTAACTGATGAAATTGTCAATACTGTCTTTCAGAAAATTACTAAGTGGTTCCTTGTAAACGGACTCTCACTGAATTTTGATAAGACACAGTACATACAGTTCCGTACAGTGAATGGTATGACGCCATTAATAAATATAGACCTTGATCAGAAGCATATAGCTAAGGTAGAATATTCCAAATTTTTAGGTGTGTCCATTGATGAGAGATTAAATTGGAAGAAACACATTGATGATCTGCTGAAACGTTTGAGTTCAGCTACTTATGCAATAAGGGTCATTGCAAATTTTGGTGATAAACATCTTAGTAAATTAGCTTACTATGCCTATTTTCACTCATTTCTTTCATATGGCATCATATTTTGGGGTAATTCATCACTGAGGAATAAAGTATTTATTGCACAAAAGCGTGTAATCAGAATAATAGCTGGAGTCCACCCAAGATCATCCTGCAGACATTTATTTAAGGATCTAGGGATATTCACAGTAGCTTCTCAGTATATATACTCTCTTATGAAATTTATTATTAACAACCAAACCCAATTCAAAAGTAATAGCAGTGTGCATAACTACAATACTAGGAGAAAGGATGATCTTCACTATTCAGGATTAAATCTAACTTTGGCACAGAAAGGGGTGAATTATACTGCCACTAAAGTCTTTGGTCACTTACCAAATAGTATCAAAAGTCTGACAGATAACCAACAAGTATTTAAGAAGAAATTAAAAGAATTTCTGAATGACAACTCCTTCTACTCCATAGAGGAATTTTTAGATATAAATTAAGAAAAAAAAGGAAAAAAAAACAAAAAAATTTTAAAAAAAAGAGTAAAAAATAAAAAAATAAAAAACACAAAAAAATAAAAAGTTGTTATATTAACTTAAGTATGTTGTTAAATTAACTTAATTATGTCATGTATTGGAAAATTTGATTCGTTCCACATCATTACGAAATATCGTATTCATGATCCATGGAACCAGTATTAATCTAATCTAATCTAATCTAAGCTCCCCCAATCTGATATTATGCTGTGCCTCTAATAACCTCACCGACACCAAAATTTTACTTTTGAGACCTTCATCTACCATTTGACTGAACACACAATACTGCCAGTGCACATATTCCACAGAAGAGATATAGTTTTCTATCTCCAGTTTGAGGTAACATATGACTGCTTATTTCTCTGGTTTACACAATAGATATACATATGTATATTTTAAATGAGCTATTTACTTCAGTGATCAATAAAAATGTATCTATATCTACATCTACATATATACTCTGCAAACCAACATGAGGTGCATGGCAGAGTGTACATCCCATTGTACCAGTTATTGGGTGTCTTCCTGTTCCATTCACATATGGAGCATGGGGGAAATGACTGTTTGAATGCCACTGTGCATGCAGTAATTATTCTAATCTTAACCTCATGATTCCAAGAGTAATCATTTGAAGCCAGTTCTTGAAACTTGGTTAACAGATATTCTCAGGATACTTTACATCTGTCTTCAAGAGTCTTCCAGTTCAATTCCTTCAGTATCTCTCTGACACTCTCCCACAGATTACACAAACCTGTGACATTCAAGTTGCCCTTCCCTGTACATGTTCAATATCCCCTGTTGGTCCTATCTGGTATGGATCCCAAACACTTGAGCAATATTCTAGAACCAGTTGCATGAGAGATTTGTAAGCAATCTCTTTTGTAAACTAATTGCACTTTCCCAGTAATCTACCAATAAACCGAATCTACCACCTACTTTACCCACAACTGAACCTATGTGATCATTCCATTTCATTTCCTTACAAAGTGTGACACCTATGTATTTGTATGAGTTGGCCAATTCCAACTGTGACTCATTATATTACAGTCATAGGATAATAAGTTTTTTTTTTATTTGTGAGGTGCAAAATTTTACATTTCTGAACATTTAGAGCAAGTTGCCAATCTCTGCACAACATGGAGATCTTATCAAAATCTGACTAAAGATTTATGCAGCATCTCTCAGATAGTAATTCATTATAAATAACTGCATCATCTGCAAAAAGCCTGATTTTACTATTACTATTGTCTGCAACATCATTAATATACAACACGAAGAGCATGGTTCCCAACACACTTCCCTGGGGCACACCTGAATTCACCTCTACATGTGATAATGACTCTCCATCCAAGTTAGCATGCTGTGCTCTCCCTACCATATGCTCAAACGTTTGACAATAAGCACAGGTGTGGTACTGACTCAAATTCTTTCGGAAGTCAAGATACGTGGCATCTAGTTTGTTGCCTTGCTCCAAAGCTTTCAGTATGTCAGGTGAGAAAGGTGAGAGTTGGGGTTTTGCATGATCAGTGTTTTTGGAATCCATGTTGGTTGGCACTGACAAGGGAACCTCCCCATCGCACCCCCCTCAGATTTAGTTATAAGTTGGCACAGTGGATAGGCCTTGAAAAACTGAACACAGATCTATCGAGAAAACAGGAAGAAGTTGTGTGGAACTATGAAAAAAATAAGCAAAATATACAAAGTAAGTAGTCCATGTGCAAGATAGGCAACATCAAGGAGAACGCGAGATCAGGAACGCCGTGGTCCTGTGGTTAGCGTAAGCAGCTGTGGATCGAGAGGTCCTGGGTTCAAGTCTTCCCTTGAGTGAAGAGTTTTAATTTTTTATTTTCAGACAATTATTATCTGTCACCAGTGTCATATAGAATATATCAGACGTGTTTTCCTGTGGAGGAATCGGTTGACCTATGACCTTGCGATCAAATGTTTTTGGTTCCCATTGGAGAGGCACGTCCTTTCGTCTACTAATCGCACCGTTTTGCGGTGCAGTCGCAAAACACAGACACTAAACTTATTACAGTGAACAGAGACGTCAATGAATGAACGGACAGATCATAACTTTGCGAAAATAAAGGAAATAAATTTTTCACTCGAGGGAAGATTTGAACCAAGGACCTCTGGTTCCTCAGCTGCTCATGCCGACCACGGGACCACGGAGCTCCAACGTTTACGCTCTCCGTGACGTTGCTTATGTCGCACATGGACTACTCACTTTGTATATTTTGCTTATTTTTTTTATAGTTCCACACAACTTCTTCCCGTTTTCTTGATTGATCTGTGTTTAGTTTTTCAAGGCCTATCCACTGTGCCAACTTATAACTAAATCTGAGGGGGGTGCGATGGGGAGGTTCCCTTGTGAGAAGGGCATTCTGTAAAAGGTATCTTATTATGTTTGAGGTCAGAATATGTTGTAAGATTCTACAAAAAATTGATGTCAGGGATATTGGGCAGTAGTTTTGTAGGTCACTGCTACTACCCTTCCTGTAGACGGGTGTGACTTGTGCTTTTTCCCAAGAACTGGGCACAGTTTTTTGTTCGAGTGATCTATGATACATCATAATTAGAAACTCAGCCCCAAATCCAGTATAGATTCTGATAGGGAAGCAATCGGGCCCTGGAGCTTTGTTCAGTTTTAATGATTTCAGCTGTTTGTGAACACCAGTGATACTTATTTCATTCATCTTTTTGGTGGTACAAGGATTAAATTGGAGCAATTCTCCTGGAATTTCCTTTGTAAATAAACATTTGAAAACAGAGTTAAGCATTTCAGCTTTTGGTTTGCTACCTTCAATTTCAGTTCCTGTCTCATTCACTACGAACTGGACACTAACTTCAGTGCCACTAGCACCCTTTACATATGACCAGAATTTCATTAGATTCTGTGAAAGATCATTTGACTATATTCTGCTGTGGTAGTCATTGAAGGCATCATGCATTGCTCTCTTGACAGCCAAATGTGTTACATTCAGCATCTATAGCCCTATGCTTTGTACTACACCTACAATACAGTAATCTCTGTTCCTTTAGAAGTTTATTTACAGTAACTGTATATCATGAAGGTTCCCTTCCATTATGAACTGTTCTACTGGATACATATCTATCCAGTGCAAGGGCAATTATTCTTTTATACTTGAGCCATAGTTCCTCTACATCCTCCTGCCCTGTGCTGAAAGTTTACAAGTTCCTCATTGAGATACGGCAATACTGATTTTTTATCTACTTTACTGAACATATATATGTTTCTGCTTGTTTTAGTTGTCCTTTTGACTTTGTTAATCATTGTTGCTACTACCATGTGATGGTCACCGATAGAATTTTTGATGTGGACATCCTCCAAGACATCAGGTCTATTTGTTGCCATTCGATCTAGTATATTTCCACCATGAGTGGGGTATCTAACCACTTGTTCTATGCAGTTTTCAGAAACGGCATTTAGTAAAGTATTATAGGATGTCTTATCACGCCCACCACTAACAAAACTGTAATTTTCCCATTAACTGTTGGATGATTAAAGTCTCCACCAATGATTACAGTACGACTGGGGAACTTACGTATAAGTCAACTGTTGTTTTCTGTAAGGTTTTTGGTTACATCAGGAGATGAGTCTGGTGGGCAACAGAAAAATCCAGTTATCATTTTATGCCTACCCCTAACACTGAGTGTTTCCCAAACAATCTCACATGCAGATTCAATCTCGGTGGATTTGAGTTTCTTGTCTACTGCGACAAATACACCACATCCATTTCCCATTGCCTATCCTTTCAATAAACACAAAAATTCCACTGCTGTTAATTTCAGTTTACAAGCAGCTTTCCATACCATGCCAAATACAATGTGAGCTTCACTACTTTTCATGAGTGCTTCAAACTCTGGCACTTTGTTGTGAATGCTTCAATAGTTTACCATTAGGCTTTTAGTACTCACCTGTGGGAGGCATTTCTTTCGACCTTATGCTGATAGTTCTGGGTTTCCTACCGCTATCTTTATCTGGATTGGATAGAGATTTGCCTATCTAAATAATCCTTATCACAGCCCACATACAGTCAGCTATCTGAGTAGTAGGCTCTGATGTGTAGTGCACACCTGACCTCTTCAGGGGGACCATACAGTTCTCAAACTTATGGCACAGGTCTAGAAAGTCATGGCCTAGCTTGTCACAAAACCTTGAAAGTCTCTGGTTCCGTAATTCAACTCAACTCAGAACTAAAGGGCCACGGTCAGGTCTGGGGATAATGCTACAAATTGTGAGCTTCAGTGAAACACCACGTGCGAGGCTGGTCTTCTCAACCTTCTCTGCCAGTCACTGGAATGAGCCAACAATGAGCTCTGAGCCCAGAGGATGGGCATTTTTTGATATGATGTGTGCCACAATCTGCAGTCGGTTGCACCCTGTTCCCTCAATGGCTGCTGGAATAGCCTCTTTAACATGCTGAATGAGGCGCCTAGGTATACACACTGAGTGCACCTGGTGTCCTTTACGGTCACTTGCTTTCCCCAAAAAAGATGAGTTGAGTCCCACTGGCTCAACTTCAATAGCAGTGAAAGACAGCACTTCAACTTGTTGCTTAGAGGGATCATTAGAGCACCCTGAGGCTTCCTTGGTTCCTGTCCACAATGCACAGGATGCAGCAGTCACAGTCAAGAGGATGGGATGTGACAGATCCTGTACTTTCTGCAGAGGAGGAGACAGGATCCACAGGAGAGGATAGTACTTGAGCAACCTCTGGTGCAGGTATCACAGGTACATAACTCTCAGGAGCTATCCAACACACCGATTCACAGAAGCTGCCAAACATTTGAAAGTAGTCAGGAGGATTTCCAGCTGCTTACAAACATCAACCAACTCATCCCGATCATGACCATGATCACCAATCCTATTTTAGGAGTCAACATATCCAGAGAAATCTGATCGGTCTGACATAATGAGATTTAATGTATATTTTGTTCTCAGGTAACACTTTCAATGCTGTTTACAGTAAGTTTTCTCACGTTTGCTACTGACAAAATTGTTAGTACAAACCAGTTTTCTATTAAAGAGAAATTGTATTGGCCATTAAATGTATTTCAAAGACAGCAGGAATAAAAATGGAATTGCAAAAGAGTATTTCTACTTGGGGTGTCAAAATGAGCAAGTATCATTCATTTCTGGATGCACAGTTACGAATTCTGAGAAATTCTTGCTGGCATAGTCCATATCTCAATTCAGGCAGGCTAGGAAAAAAAATCTTACCTTCATAGTCTTGGATGATATTGAATTTAGCATATTTTAAAATGAAGGACTAAGTAAGGAACATGTATTTTTTTGTTTTCCGCAAAAAAATTGCTGCTCTGAGATGCAGCCCTCTATGCTGTATCTCTGGAACAGTTCTAGATATTTTGTTGTTTTCTTATTTGAAAGATAATTGCTTTATGATTACAAAGAAATCCTCCATTTGGGCTTATCTGTCAAAGTTCTTTTACTATAGCATTCTGAACCTTTTTATAATTTATGGAAAAAATTTTTTTTTCAAGAATGCCAATCTGCAAAATTTTGATTTTTTTTTTCCTATTGCTAAGTATGATATAGTTCTATATTCCCTGAAAAGGAGAGCTTCCACTTTTAGACTGAACAGGTTTTATAAACAATTGAAATTTTTGCCAAACATAAAACCTGTTTTATTACCACATTATCACATAACAGTATCATAAAAATCAAAACCAAGCCTTATTTAACATAATTTTGGTTCTGAAAGATGAGTAAGACACTAATTTTTCATGCATTTTAAATGGTTCCAAAATGTATGTGAAAAGTCCAAAGACTTAAAGGTTTCAATTTATACAACATCTGTGCACTCTGTTTTGTGCTGGATTTAGCTAGTCAATAAACTAAAAATGTGTTCCACTGCTTCAGTATCTTCCTTTGATACAGAGTAATGCCTTCCTGTTGAACCAATAGGAACTGGAGCATTTACAATCTTCAAAACATTGTGAACAGGAAGTGAGCACTGATGGTGCTGTTGCTGTCCTTCAGCAGGAAACCTATATCCAGAAGCTGGTCCATGTTGTAGCACATAAAGTTCGCTACAATTTTGTTTAACTCATAACTGGTGTCTATAATCTCTGCAATCCACCAGTCACAGTCATACACACATACCACAAACATCCCCCTTCTCGGGTTGTGAAACTGAATATTATACTGCTGTTTTTGAGGTATTGGCCGAACAAATGAAATTTCTTCTTTCTTGCTCTTTAAAGTGTGTGCAATATGAGTTTGCCCATCACTTTGAGTCCAAAAATGTGTCTTCTGAATTCCTTTTGGATCAGTCTTCTTTTTCTGCACACGGTATACTTCCATTTCCTTTTTGGACAGAAGAATGTGGGCTGAGAATGTGTAAGATTTCATGACTCTTGTAAAATTCTCAGCATTCTGGATCTCAGCTTTATTTGGTCTCGAAAAAATATGTTTTGTAGCATGGTGCTTCAGCAATCCTCCTACATCATCACAAGGCCCCTTCCCGTGGCCAGTAGCATTGTATACCCAGTCATTTGGTGCAGGCGACTTACTCAATTCAAACAGCTGGTAACGATCTTTAAAATGACTACATGCACCATCAGAAATAATGATGATCTTCTCTGCCCCTGTTTGCAGTTGAAGAATTTTGCGCATTGCTAGCAAAGCACATGCTGAGTCATGTCCTGTGTCATCAGTTATAATTACAACACGTGTAGTCTTGTTTTGAAACTATGTCACTCCCGTAAAAATTGAAACATGGTCATTACTCCAATGATACTCTTGTACTTCTTGTGGGAGAATTACACACCAGTTCTCAGCAAAATCACAGTGAAACACAAAACATAGTTCTTCAGCCTGTACACACCCTTTCACTTCTGCGATATGTTGCTGCTGCAATTTCTTCAGATGCTGATGTGTTACTGCTTTCACTGACCATTTACCAAGTTCATCAATGAAACTGTGAAAGGAAATAGTTTTCTTAATTAGTTTATTTTCCTCCCATGTCGTATATGTGATTTCTGCAGAGTTATCTGCTACGTCTTCCAGGCCAAGTGTCTGTAAAGACATTCCTCCCTTTCCAGGGCAGTCACCACATTCTTGAAACAAACAAGTCTCTTGCTTTACACCACAGACTACTAAAAACTTCACACGCCCAACAGAGATATCATATGTTGTGTGCTCCAGTAAGTTCTTCCAAGTTACCAAACAAAGTTCAAAATTCATGCAGTGCACACATAAACAGACATCTCTAGGTGGGTGTGGAACTACTCACTTAGGTCATAGTGCATAAAATTTTGATCTTCAAGTATCTGAAGTTGTGTAGTTGCTCTTATAAATTGCAAAAGTTTCTTTAATACTGTGAGTCATGTACCTCTTCACTTTCACAACTTTTTGACCTTCAACTGTTACAGTCATAGTGTCTTTTTCATTTGCACTCTGGTGAGAACAGACCCATTTATCTTCCAGATAAAATGACTGCACTATATGAACTTGAGCTGCTTCTACAGGATGACCATAATAGGGATCTGGTCTTCCAAAGACTGCTTTCACAGACCTCAAATTTCTTGATTTGCCTGCCATGTACTTTGATACTGATGGAACATGGTTCAAAATTGTTTTCTTTGAAAATGGCTCTGGGATAATAGTCAAAACTTGCACCTTTTCACTGTAAGATGCACAATATTCAACAGCTGAATTGATATTTGTGAAATATTTCTGGCAAGAGATGCGAGAGTGCTTTGGTTCATTTTCTTCTGAAGATGGACTTTCTACTTCGAAGAGTGTGATCAGTTTTGCTGTAGTGCATTCATCCATAGCTTTAGTAATTTCTCTGTGGTTTCTTCATGCATAGAGCTTATGACTTGACTTCAATGACCATGGTTTCTTAACAGGACTAACACCTACCTCTGTAGTTAACTGATTCAGGGTATTTAATTCGTGTGCAAAATCAGCATCATCTGCACCATGGGAGGCTTCACCTTGTTCAGATTCTATCATAGTTGTTATTCTGTCAAAACATTTAGAACACAGTCCGCCCCCTGGTAGCTGAATGGTCAGCATGATGCATTGTCAATCCTCTGGGCCCGGGTTCAATTCCCGGCTGGGTCGGGGAATTTTCTCCACCCAGGGACTGGGTGTTGTGCTGTCACCATCATCGACTGCAAGTCACCAAAGTGGTGTCAAATTGAAAGACTGGCACCCAGCGAATGGTCTGCCCAACAGGGGGCCGTAGCCATACGATTGAATAAAATTTAGGAAACAAAAAGTCGTCACTGAAAACATCTTCACTTTGATACAGAGACTTCAAATGAGAACACTTATTCCCAACCTTAGCAAAGTCTGCTTTTTTGTTTGTCTTATACTCTTTCATGGATATGCAAATAGTCAGTACACTTCACTCTCCTGTGGCCCCAGTCAAAAGACGCTTTAAACAGTCCTTTTCACAAAACACACTGCAACTGTGTCAGCCAGCAAATTCCTCACAAAAACACAAAACTCACTGTATGGTCTCAGATTTCTTAGAAGCCTCTTCAGTAAACAAATTAGCACAGAACAACTACAATACAGAAACCTACAATGAACATCCACGACAAAGAAATTGACAAGAAACTACAACAAAGTGCAAGATATATCTGCAACAATTAAAGTGAAAATAAATAACTGCAATAAAGAAAGTGATAAGAAATAACTGCAACAAAGACAATAGAAATAAACATTGTAACAAAGAAATTAGTAAGAAACAACTTCAGTGAATACATACATTACCCTTGAAAGATAAAAAATTTATTTTTTAAAAATAAAACCTGTCCAACTTAGAAGTGGAAGTTCTACTTTACAGAGAATATAATACTATATGGTACTAATCAACAGAAAAAATTTAACTTTTCTGAACTGGCATTTTTGAAAAAAATTTAAAAGGTGACAGTAAAAGAACTTTGACAGATATGTCCAAATGGAAGATGCCATTGTATTCATAAAGGAATTATCTTTCAAATAAAAAAAACTCTAACAACATAACTATAACTGTTACAGATATACAGAATTTTAATTTTTTTTTTCCAAAATTTGCATCTTCAAAACTGCATAATTTTTTTGGAGGAAACAAAAAAATACGTGTTTCTTACTTACTCCTGAATTTTAACATATGCTAATTCAATAACATTCGAGACTATGAAGGGCCCCCCCGCCCCGGACTGAACTGATATGGATTATGCCTACTTCAAAATGTCTATAAAAATAAATAGTGTGGTCTCAGTTCTCTGCGACTACAGATGTGTGTGCAAGTTGCATTTATGTGTGTGTGTGTGTGTGTGTGTGTGTGTGTGTGTGTGTGTGTGTGTGTGTGTGTGTGTCTACTGCTGACAAAGGCCTTAATGGCCGAAAGCTACAGTTGTGTGAATCTTTTTATTGTGCCTATCGTGACTCAGTATCTCCACTATATGGTGAGTAGCAACTTTCCTTCTCTGGTATTGTTAAAAACAAATAGAGTAGTTATATCACTGTTCTCATTCATATTTTATTCAAATGAACCCTTATGTCGATGATACAAGCTCATACAAAAAACATTAAAATAATATAATTTTGAACTATGGAATTCTGAAATGAAAGTAACAACATCATTAATAATAATAATAATAATAATAATAATAATACAACATAGCAGAAGTGAACTGGAGATCAGATCATATGGGAATCTAACTTGGTCACATGTCTGAGTAGAGCATCGTTATATGTGAGAGTAGTGAGCCTTGTTACCTTACAGATTAAGCATGGAAAATTATTTTGAAAAATGCATTCACAAGCAGCCATGACTGCTTGCTTTTAACATCATTTAATTTATTAACAATGAGAAGAAGAAAGTGGTACAGTGCTGAAGAATGAAGTGATAGAATGTGCACGTAAAATATTGAAGTTAAGTCAATGGAGGGAAAATTGTGGATGGAGAGAGAGAATGTAGAGCAGAGTCAGATTCAAGTATCTACACCCACAATGAAGAAGTGAAGTGCACACAATATGTTTTTAGGTGACAATTTTTGAGGTGATATGAGCAATATAGACTCATCTACTTTGTAAACACTTCCCTGCTTTCATTTTATATTCATGATATCCTGCAGCCTTTATCAAGGTTATGAATGGCATTATACATCATCTACAGAAAATCTATGAAGGCAAAATAACAAATTACACAACCACTGAAAATAAGAATGTAGTCCGGTACCAGTTCGACCAAAATAAAAATAAACAAGCAGCCTTGTATATATAAAATCAGTCATCAATTCACAGCTTTCACTGGACAGAAGTGAATGTGAGGGCAAGCCAGGACATTCTGCAAAAATTGTTGTATCCATTGGATTTTACTTTAAGAGGTACTAGAATAAACAAACCACCATGAGCAAATGAGATGATATAGTTTCAACATATAACATAATACTTTTACAAAACTAGATATGAAGATAGTAACTGTTCTCGAAAGAACAGAAACCATTGATGACCATGCAGCTTCTCTAGAATAAATGATAATTAATTGAAACCCTCAGTTGCTGACAGGTGTTGTTGATATACCTCATGCAGACAGTTGAATAGATATTTGCCCATCCACTCATTACTCGGACCCACTAAGGTGACGATTCCCGTAAGAGTTCGAGCAACCTCTGGCATTCGCACAGACGAAGGTCAATTGCCAGGTAGCCTTTAACTAGATATGAATATAGTAACTTTTCTCAAAAGGACAGAAACCATTGATGACGGTGCAGCCGGTCGGGGCACACATTTTCAACTGTCCCCATTGAGGTATATCAACAACACCTGTCGGCAGGTGAGCGTTTCAATTAATTATCATTTATTCTAGAGAAGCTGCATGGTCATCAATGGTTTCTGTTCTTTCGAGAACAGTTAGTATCTTCATACCTACTTAAAGGCTACATGGCCACTGACCTTCGTCTGTGCAAATGTGCATAGGTTGCCTGAACTCTTATGGGAATTGTCACTTCAGTGGGCGCGAGTAATGTGTGGATGGGCAAATATCTATTAGGTACATTACGTATGTAGATTGTGGACACAGTTGGGAATGCGGGTCTCACGGGATGCGTGCAAGGGGTAAGTACCTACAGTCGCGCTAATCATCTGTGTCCTTGGTAGCTCAGATGGATAGAGCATCTGCCATGTAAGCAGGAGATCCCGGGTTCGAGTTCCGGTCGGGGTACACATTTTCAGCTGTCCCCATTGAGGTATATCAACAACACCTGTCGGCAGTTGAGGGTTTCAATTAATTATCATTTATTTTACAAAACTGTACAGTAGCAGAACTAAAGTAGTCATCGGCTTATTCAGAGACATTACAGGTGCATAAATGTTGCCAAAGTGATAGTGAGTCAGGTATATTTTCAAACTAAAGTGCCTGTCATTTTTTAATTGTGGTGCTATGCAGAGCATTCAAATATAGATGTGTTGCAAATGGCATCCCACTTGTAAAAATGTTGGCATGTATGCTGTTACTACTGCCCCATCATATTTCTTGATCATAAACACAAAGGTGCCTGCTAATCTCGCCTGGACTTAAGTCCATTTTCATAGGTAATACTTCATTTCACAATTCTTCTTCATTTAAAGAATACAGGAAGGTGTTAATTCTGGAACATCATTATGAACCATTCTGGAATTTACCTAGAATGATTTTGAAAACCATGGAAACCCCTAATATAAACTGATAGATATAGGAAGTAAGTTTTAATCTTATTTACAGAAACAAGTTTTACAATTTTTCAATTCATTTTAGTGAATTACAATTACCTTTCAAATCCTTTTCCTGCTGAACTATATGGTACAGATAAAAACCAATTATAATTGGATGACGAAAGTCTCCAGATGCGTGGCATATCATTTTCTCATTTAGCATATTCTGGAAAAAATAAAACAAATCAAAATTCATGTGGCAGAATTTGTGTGTGTCTAGACATGCTTCCATTAATTATAAAGCTGTAGTAAACTTTGTCCTATCTTGTTTTATTTCACATCTTATGGTAATTTTCGTGGTTAATCACACCTGGTGAACAAAGGAAGACCCATTAGAAGATCTGCAGGTAACTCAACAACAACAGAGCTGAGCTCTTATTTAGCTTTCCTGCTTTTCTAAAGTACCTGTGTGTACAAGCAGTAAAAATACAAAAGTTATTCATTATATGCTAGTCTGCCAACCTTCTTCCCCTCATTCACCAGAAAATCATCTTATTCTGTTTCAGTCAATGTTGAGTTTTCAAAGAAATGTATAACTTTATCTGGCAACTGTGGCATACATAATACATACAGCTGTAGAGTACCACTGTCATACAATATGGATTTCCAATAGACGTAAATGCATTTACTGTAGTGAGTAAACAACCTCGTATAAATCTGGATTGTGTCTTAAACATATAAATTATAGGTTCCACCAACAGTTTAAAATAAGAAATTTTAACATTGTAAGGAAGCTAGAAATAGCTAAAATCAAACAGTTTATGCAATATTCTTACTCTGAAAGCAATGACAGTTCATGGTACAATGTTCTGCTTTTGTTCTCTCTGTCAGGACCTTACAAAATATGAAGTATTTTACGCAGTGCTGCTAAATCAATATTAACATCCTTGTGTAATCTAGGTTTTTTTTTTTTTTTTTTTTGCATACTACGAGCTACAATAAAAATTTAAAGTTTAAGTTATTTCAGAAAGATTCATCCAGTTAAAGACTATATCTTCTACTTTTTCTTGGTGCCAGTTGTGAGTTACCAGCTCAACAGATTGCCAGTAGGTGTCTCCCTGGTGCAGCGAGCTGCCTCACTCATTCAATTACAGAAATTATGCAAATGATGTGTTAGATTTTCTGTGATTGTGAGAACATAATAAAAATTTAATTTTTCAAAGGGACAGAGCACCACAGCACTTGCACTGGCTTGCAAGAGCATTTCTTAACAACAATATTCCTCAGTGATGAATCAGCCTAAATGGGTGTATAGATTTTGCATCACTGCACCACTAGCCTCTAAGGTTACCTAATCACCCTTCTTTTGGGTGGTGGTGGGGGGGGGGGGGGGGAAGAGGGGGTGGAGAGTAAGGGGGGGTGGAGAGTGGGGGTGCATTGCGACACCTCGTAGTAACAGCATTGAATGCTGTAACATCATGCATGCTCGTAGAAGTATGGGATAAGCTTGATTATCGTCTGAATGTTTGTTGTGCTTCCAGTGAAGGGCCCATTAAACATTTGCGAAAGGTAAATGAAAACTTTGAACTCAAATGTAATAGCAAAAATTACCCACCAGATTACAACTGTGTTCATGTAAAAGGCATACCCCAGCAAAATCAGGGGGTTCTTTCGAAAATAAAACTTTATATACAATACTTTAGGGGTAAAGGAGACCACTCACTGAAAAGAAGTAGTGCCGAGTCATTGATAGGCACACACAAAGGAAAGAAAACTTGCTAGCTTGCAGAATGAGTTCACACACAAAGTATTCATGCTCTCATCCACCCTTGTGCCCCTACACAGTGTTCGTTGGATACACAATCCCAGTATTGTGGCAGGTAGACTAGGATGGATGGGGTTGTTACAGGGTGGAGGTTAGCTAGTGGCCTGCCTGAAACCTAGCCTCTCACATCAAACACACTAACTACATCACTCGCTGACACACTATCATCCCCACCCCTTTACCTCCTGGATTCCTACTCGCCACCGTTAATGTCAGCTCCATACACACCAACATCCCTCATGCCCATGGCCTTGCCACTGTCAAATACTACTACTCCCAATATCCTTCAGATTCCAAACCCACTACCTCATTCCTAATGCAACTTACCAACTACATCCTCATACACAACTACTTCTCCCATGATGGGTAGGTATATGAATAAATCTCCAGCACAGCCATGGGCACCTGTATGGTACCCACCTACGCCACACTTTTTATGGGCCATCTAGAGGAAACATTCTTCACCTCCCAAAACCCCAAACCCCTTGTCTGGCTCAGGTTCATCAATGATATATCCAAGATCTGGACTCAGGAGCCAAGACACCCTATCCTCATTCCTCCACAACCTCAACACTCTCTCTCCTATCTGCTTCACCTGGTCCTCCTAAGCCCAATGTGCTATCTTCCTGGACATTGACATCCACCTCTCTGATGGCTCCATCCACACTAAATCTACAAACCACCAACAGTACCAGCACTTTGACAGCTGTCATCCCTTCTAAACAAAAGATTGCTCCCATACAGCCCAGTCACTCTGTGGACAGCATATCTACAGTGACAAGAACACCTTTGCCCTGTATGCTGAAGGTCTCAAAAGAGCCTTCACAGACAGCCACTACCCCCCCCCCCCCAACCAAAAAAAAAAAAAAAACTACTCTGCAAAAAGATTCCTGAGCCATATTTTCAAACAACCCTAATCCTCCCATCACTCCCAATAATCAGCTACAAAGGAGCACTGCCCTCATCACCCAATATCATTATGGACTGGAAGAATTGAACCATATTCTTCGACAGGGCTTTGATCATCATCATGCCCAAAAATGAGGTGCAGCTCACCCAAGATCCTTGCCATCCCTCATAATGTGGTGTTCTGCCACTCACCCAACTAACAAAACATCCCAGTCCATCCCTATGCCAATCCCAGGGATCACATCCCCGTGGAAGACCGAATCCACTCACCTAGCACTTCCAGTCCTGCAAAAATTATCCTATCCCATCAGAAGCAGGAACACCACTGCAAGCGGCCCTGTCATATACCAAAAATGCTGCCGTCACTGCATGGGTTTCTGTGTTGGTAGGACAACCACTAGTTGTCCATTACAATGAATGGCCACTGCCAAACTGTAGCCAAGAACAAAGTTGACTACCCAGTGGCAAAACATGTCATTGAGCACAACATGCTCGAGTTCAGTGGCTGCTTCATTAACACAGATAGGAGTTATCACTGCAAAACATCCTTCACCCCCATAATCCTCCTAGCCTCAATCTCCATTAACATATTGATGAACACATCATTCAAACTTCCATGAGTAGGCACACTGCAGCTTTTACATCACAATTAGTATTACATTTTTAACCTTTGGCAAAATAATCTATATGTAACTGCTAGCTGCATTTTCATTGAGAAAGCATAACAAAACATTATATGGCTCTATAAAAATAATCTTTTATTTCTTGTTTTCACATTTGTCTATTATTGTCATTGTAATTTACAAGGTGCAGATATTCTTTGCCCCTTCATGATATTTTTTAATTATATCAGTTAACTACACTGATTCACATGAAAACAAGTAACAAGAGAACACATTATGAAATGGAGCACTCGTAAACACACACTCCTGTTTATGATTGTGAATAAATTAGTCAACTTCAATCTGCAGCTCACTTTCACATTGCGCACATGTTGCACATTATGTTTCTTGCATTTCACACATATTGTTTTTGTTCTGTTGCTTTTATGCCTGCCACATATGTAAAAAGCTCCAGGTTTTGCTGGTTCCTTGATCTGCTCTCCTTCATTCCTGTACTCGGGCAAGAAGACATGAATATCCTTGGGATGTGTTTGATGTAATGCTCATTGATTCAAGTGTTATTCTATCAGGCCAACAGCAAGACCTTTCACAAAAATTCATATTCTTTCTTTATTATTAGGAATACTGAATTTGAAATTAATATCTGCATTTATACAAGCAATGTATAGATGCACAAGCTTTATCTTTCTCTTCTGTGTGTGCGCCTCTCAATGGTTCAATGCTTCTGCTACTCGGTAAGTAGTCTATTTTATTCCTAAAGTATTAACATTCTGCCAGAACTTTCCTTACTATATTTAAACTTTGTAGTCATATGCATAGGTTACAATTCACCCCAAGTTTCTATCATCCATGTAAGAGGCAGTCTTGTGAAATTGGATGAATCTTTTTGAAACAACCTGTTGTTCTTTAAACATTTAGTTCTTTTCCTTGTATTCCCTTTTCAAATTCTAGTTGTAATCACCTCTCATCACTGGATTTCTGTATAGATAACTGAGCTATTTAAACATTAAACAGGTCATATGAAGTTTGTTGTCAACAGTACTGAATACAAATATTTGAAAATAAAAGTTCTGTTTAATTTCATTTCTTTAAAAGGACAAATAAAATGCTATTTTGAGTTTGTTCCTCTGAAATTAAATATTATTGGATAATATGGCATCTAGTAGCAGTTTACTTTTTCCCTGCTCTGCTTAAATATCAATCTCAACATGCAGTCATAGATATTTGGACTATCCTAGCACCTTGTCTATGGCATTGTGGAGAGTGCAACTAATGTATGCAGTGGGTGTGCTCACTGGTGCAATACCATTAATTAATAAATACTGCAGCTAGAGGTGCCTCAGGCAACCTATTACATTCCATGGAGCCTCAAAGTTAAGCACCATATGGATATTTGTGGTACGAAATTCCCAGTTTACATTTCTTTATTTGTATTAATTTCTGGACAGATCTGTCATCCTTTACATGAACCTTCAAAGTAATCTGGGCTTAGCTTCTGATACAGCCACAGTAGAACAGAAAAGTGCAATTATGCAATGCTTATCATGGATCCTCAGTTTCTGCAGTTGTGGTTGTGGCAGTGTTAGCTGGAACTGTGATAACAATAGCAATAAAAACAGGAAATGCACCATCAGTAGCAGCTAGATGTGCAACAGCAACACCAGCAAATTTTGAAGTAGCAGATAGCTAACCAACATCATCAACTACTTATCACATTAAGGACATGTATATCTATCTGAACACCAAATTGTTTCATATTAGTAATCTTCAGTTTAAAATAATAAGCAATCATCTTCAAATAAATTTAAACATTTTTTTGGAAATTCAACATGAATGGAAATAGACTAGAGCTGTTTGTTAAGAAAAATTTTTATGTGAACTGAAGAAGATAACCAGAACAGCTGATGTTACACCTGCTGCAGCAACAGCTTGAAGCAGCTGAAGCATTGCCTCCCTCAACAATTTGCTTACTTCAATAAAAAAAATTACTATCATGGCCAACAAACCCACACAGTAGCACCCAGCATCAAGTTTAATCAGTGTGTTAAAGGGCATAAGCAAATGTACACAGCACAGAGTGCAGATTTGCAATATTTAGCACCCAAGTGTGATTTTTCATGCAAACAGTGTGACACATCTTATACTGAATCTTTAATCTATGACACTGTCATACAACTAGCACCATCTAGGCAGTTGGTGCAATGGTGCTAGCATCATCTGATTGTAAATTAAATGAGGTTCTAAGAAAACTGCTAAAGCTTCATCACAGGTTATCTTTGGTGATAACATTAGTGTTGAACATCTCAGTAATATTCAATGTCACATTAAATGATTAACAAATAACAATAGTATTGACTTTCTTAATAGTAATCAATGTTGTGTTCATCAATTAACAGCTGACAGTATGTCAATGTCGCTGTCTGAATTACTAAGTAGTTAGTCACTTGTAGTCCAGTGATGCAGCATACAGTAATTACATCACCCTCCACCACACTGACAGAGGTACATAAGGAAAAGCACTTTGTCTGCCGTCATGCCCTAACAAAGCAATCTGAAATTCAAAAAAAGTTTCTTCTCAATCATTAACCAGTTATCCATCTGCAGCATTAGGAATGAACTGTCCATGTCATGTGTTTTGAATGCAACAAGTGACGGCACCTAGCAAGCAGTTTCCTTTGCTAATGCTCAAAAATACCAGTCACCAGATTGCTGCAGGATATCTAGCCATTTCCTGTAGCAGCTGATAGAGAGCTGCCGATACTCATATCACCATTGGAAATCAATGGTGCGGTGATGGATTTCCAATTGAAAAAAGGCTCAGCTGTGTCCCTGATTAATATGGACACAGCAAACTGATTAATCACTGCCACAGTATGCTCAATACAAAGTGGTGACATATAATAGGTAGTTGATCCTGTTATGGAGTCAAATATCCGTCCAAGCTGAGAACAACAAAGTAGCTAGGCAACTAACCCTGCACAGCAACTAACATTTTTGAAAAAGTTTTCAATGGTGTTGAGTCACAGTCATGCAACATTTTATAAAAGAGTAAACTGCCATTTGACTGTGTATTACTATATTTATCTTCTGTGAAATGGAAAGTTGCCACTCGCCATACAACAGAGATGCTGAATAGCAGATAGCTATAACAAAAAGATTGTTACAAATATAGCTTTCGGTCAGTAACGCCTTTGTCAAAATTAGACAACAAATTAGTTGTTTGGCCTCAGTTGCCTTAGACTGCAGTCACGTGTGTTTGAGTTGTGTTTTCGTGAGTGTGTATGTGTGTGTTTGTCATTTAATTTTAACAAAGGCCTTATTGGCCAAAAGCTATATTTGTGAGTCTTTATGTTGTGCCTATCTGTGACTCAGCATCTCTGCTAGGAGGTGAGTGGCAACTTTTCTTTTCACCGTGTTATTACATTCCATCTTGAATTTTCCATTGTTTGGTATATTTATCTTCTGTATCTTCTAGATTTCAGCTTTTATACCATTATCAGTACAATGCTAAATGTTGTTGGACACTTATTATATCATGTCTATTAAAGCAGTCCAAAGCAGGTAAACAATACTAACCCATGTCTTTACTATATAACTCAGACATCTTAAAGACATGCATTAGTCTTGTTTACCTGCTTTGTACAGCCTTAACAGATGTGACATAACAACAGTCTAACAACTTTAAGCATTGCAGCTGATAATGTCATAAAAGCCAAATCTGTTAGACAGTAAGAAGATAAATATAGTAATATACACCCCAATGGGGGGTTACTCTTAAAATAAATAACTAAAAACGAAAACAAAATATTTGAATTAAGTCACTTTTGTGTTTTATGATTCCAGAATTCAAGACCAAGTAAATCTAGTTTCGAACATCATTCTATTCTAAGAACTTAATACAATAAATACACAGCACAAGCAACTGTTTAAACATGAATTAAGTTGAACATAATTAATTTTTGCAGTTTGAAACATGCACATTATTGCAAAAATCCACAGTACCGAACTTTTACAGGACATGCCCAGTGTCATTCAGAATGTGCAGTTAAGGTGGAACTAAGTAAGTTACAAAGTGTGGGAGTAATAACTCAAATGCCTTCAAGCAGGCACTTATTTCACTGCTATACCACATAAACATAAACCCATTGGAGAAAGTATCAGTCAATGCATTAAAGTATTAGTCAATGCATTATAAGAACACAATGTTAACTTAGGAACATTGTAGGTGGTGCAGAACTAGTACATGTCCCTCCATTACTGACATGTCATGGCAGTAATGTGATGTACATGCGTTAGTTAGTTGTATGGAATCAGCACAGTAAGATTGTGTCACCATGTAGATGTAACAAAATAGTAGAAAGGAGCTATTGTGTTTGGAAGGGCCTATGACCACACTGTGAAAGCAACCTGATTCATTGGTGTATCAATGTGCACTGTCAATGTGTCTACACATAATAGTGTACTACTTTCAGCCATGTAACATGGCATAAGAGAAGTAGTTGTAAAAAGACCCAAACTAACAAAGACCAGGGCAAGTACTTTCAAATGGTTCAAATGGCTCTGAGCACTATGGGACTCAACTGCTGAGGTCATTAGTCCCCTAGAACTTAGAACTAGTTAAACCTAACTAACCTAAGGACATCACAAACATCCATGCCCGAGGCAGGATTCGAACCTGCGACCGTAGCGGTCTTGCGGTTCCAGACTGCAGCGCCTTTAACCGCATGGCCACTTCGGCCGGCGGCAAGTACTTTGCTTTATCAATGACAGTTGGTCTAAATGTGACAAAAAAATGCTGCTGTCAGTGAATGCAGGTCCATTTCAACCAGTTTTGGAGTGAACTTTATGAAGCATGGAATGGGCAATTGGAGATGAGTACCTCACAAAAAAAGGCCATTGCTCTCGGCAGCACTTAAGGCGGCACAGCATCAATGTTGTGTGACGTTTAATGTAACACAACAAACTGACAACCAACTGACACATACACATCACTGTCATGACATATGTCAGTGGCAGAGGGTCACTTATCAATTCTACACTAGCTACTATGTTCTTAACTTAGCAGTGTTTTCTTATAATGTGTTGACTAATATTTTATCCAATGAGTTTATGTTGAGGTGGTATAGCAGTGAAATAAATGTCTGCTTGAAGGAATTTGTTTTATTACTCTCACGTTTTGTAATGTACCTAGTTACACCTTAGCTGAACGTACTGAATGACACTAGGCATGTCCTGTAAAAGTTCAGGGCTGTGGATTTTCACAATGATGTGTGTGTTCCAAACTATGCAGCACAACCTAATTCGTGTTCAAACAGTTGCTTGAGCTGTGCGTGTATTGTATCAAGTTCTTGGAATAGTAGGTGTAAAAAGATCCAAACTAACACAGGCCCAGGCAATTATTTCACTTTTTCAATGACATTTGGTTTGAAGGTGACAAAAAATGTTGCTGTGAGTGAATGCAGGTTCATTTCAATCAGTTTTTTTGTGTCCATCCTTTTGACAGGAGGTCTTGGGGATGATTGCCATTTACTGTTGTGACAAAATAAAAATCTACAGCCATCCTTATGATTTTATTTATTTTTTAGCAACCAATTTCGGCACTTCAATGCGCCATCTTCAGGCTGTAGTTGATGCTGAAGGGGTTGACATGATCCCAATATATACTGAATCAGTGGCCAACATAACTGGTTATGCAGACTATCTGAAAACTTTGCTGTCAGCACTCTAACCACAATGTTATGAAGCATGCACTGGGCACTTGGAGATGAGTACCTAACGAAAAAAGGCCATTGCTCACAACAGCTCATCATCAGGGTGGTGTGATGTGTAGTGTGGTCTTACCCATGATACTGTTGCCCCTTTACAAATGATGGACAGTATAAACTGCATCAATGGCTCAATGACATGTTAAACACACACTGTGGAGGCAGTGGTTCATGTCAAAGGTAGCTCTGTGATGTTTTGGGGAAGTTTTTGTGCCGTGACTGGGGGCCCATTCATTCATGTTACTATGAGCATAAACAAGGATATATATTCCAACATTTACAGTGACCCAGTGTTGCCCTTTCTTCTGCATCTGCAAGATTAGTATGCTATAGACAATCCCGTCTTTCCAGATAATAACACCTGACTTGAAAAAGCTGCTCACATACATTTCCAGCTTGACAAACAGTGAAGTATCTTATTACACGTCTGTTAAACCATTTAATCTTAATTGCCAGGCCTATGTGCATAAGCAGTCTCAGGCTCTGGCAATTCCAGATTGTATGTGTGATGGCCTCCAGTTACTGTATTGGTGAAGTTAATTTTCTTACAGAAAGGCCTAACAATGGCATATTTTAATCTATCTGAGAAAACACATTGAATTACTTAGTGATTAATGATGATTTTCTTAGTTTTCATGGGAACGTGTGAGAAATTATCAATAAATTAAATTTTTTTCTATACTGCTTCTCCAGTGTAATTTTTTCTGAAATTCTGGAATCAATTTCATCACCCACTTTTTAAAAGTAATTATTAAAAATATATGCTACACATGAACTTTTATAATGCTCCTTTTCTCTTTAATAGGCATAATGTGTAGGAATTCTTTTAGCAGTCCTGTTTATGATACAGAATCTTTGCTTGTTCTGGCAATTTTGTAGACTTCCTCTTTCATTCTGAAGACACTCTAGTACCTGTAGTGGATCAAAGCTTCTTTGATGACTTGCTAGTATTGTATTTAATTTGTGTATGCATGAAGGGCTAGAAGAAGGTCTGCTTTAAAATGGATACACATTTATTAAGAAATATGCTGATTTCAGAACTGGCATTAGCCTCATTGTGACTTCACAACAGCCCCATTTTTGAAGCTTTCTCTCAAATTTCTCATTACTTACTGAATAACTGTGCCCACTGCTTCCTTTAAATGTTTCTGAACTGCACTTGTGACTATCTTATGTACTGTGACTGTATGAGGTCTGTTCAAAAAATTCCGGAAGATTCGTAATTTCGTGCCAATGGTGCATTGGAACGAAATGTGATTGGCATCCCTCCCCACATGCCTGTGTTTAATGTGTAACTGCTGGAAGTTTCACTGTTGTACATCTGTCAGTTATTGTTCAGTGCTGTACTGAATAGAATGTTATGTCACACAGTTTGCGAATTTTGAGATGGCCCAGTTGGAGTAGCAATGTGCATTAAATTTTGTGTGAAACCAAGGAAAACACGATTTAAAAATGGGTGGACAGAAGTTAAAGATGATCCTCATTCAGGATGCCCTTTGATATCTACCAATGATTCTCATGTCAGGAATGTCAACAAAATTGTTCATGCCAACTGAAGACTGACTGTCCAAGAGATTGCAGAAGAATGTAACATTTCAGTTGGATCATGTCACGAAATCCTGACATACCATCTTGGAAGCATCATGTTGACATCAAGTTCGTCCCACAGCTCATGAGTCAACACAGAAAGACCTTTGCCTCACAATCTGTGAAGAGCTCTTGGATCTCACAAATGAGAATGAAATGTTCCTTACGAGAATAATACTGGTGACGAGATGTGGGTCTACCATTATGATGTTGAGACCAAGGTTCAGTCTTCACAACGGCTCAGGAAAGGTTCTCCATGATCAAAAAAAGCTCACCAGCTCAGGTCAAATGACAAAGCCATGCTCATAGTTTCCTTTGTCTTTGAAGAATTAGTTCATCATGAATTCATGTCACAGGTACAAGCTGTTAATCAGTGGTACTATCAAAATGTGTTGTGATGTCTGAGAAAATGTGAGAAGAAAATGGCCTGAAATGTGGTAAGACAATTCATGGCTCATGATAACGCACCCTCACATTCATCCCTGTTGCTGCACAACTATCGCACAAAAAACTAAATCACTGTGCTGCCTCATCCTCCATACTCCCCACACCTGGTCCCTGCAGACTTTTTTTTATTTCCAAAGTTGAAAACACTATTGAAATTATGGGAGATTTGGAATGATAGATGAGGTAAAAGAAAATTCACAAATGCCTCCTCATGCATACCAAGACTGTTCCCGGAGGTGGAAACAGTATTGGGGGTATTGTATCAATTGTGGAGGAGAATATTTTGAAGGAGACCATGTACACAGTAAGCAGAAGATAGGTGTAGAAAAATTTTGTGGGTAAAGTTCCAGAATTTTTTGAACAGATCTCGTATGATTACACCTTCCTCTCCCCCCCCCCCCACCTCACCCTGCCATTCCCCCCTCCCCACCCTTTCTGATGCCTCCATCTTGCACCCCCCACCCACCCCCACCCCCAACCCCACCTCTGGACAGCTGCTCATGAGGTGAAGTTGTAACAACAGCCACAGCAGCCAGAGACAGTAATCATATGTGTGTCACTAGCACTTTTGAGTGTGTTTCCTACTCCACAAGAAGGCATTTTGGCTAAAAACTAAAATGTATAGCAGTGTTTTCATTGTGGCTGACTGCAACTCAATATTTCCTGTATACGGTGTGTAACAATCTATTGTGTGTGTGTGTGTGTGTGTGTGTGTGTGTGTGTGTGTGTGTGAGAGAGAGAGAGAGAGAGAGAGAGAGAGAGAGAGAATTTTTGTGGTGTACATTTGTCCTCTGAAGGAACTTCCAGGTTCAAAAAATTGAGAAACAATTTTTAACTTCTTCATTATTTGAATATCCCTTAATGAGTGATTGCCTTTACTCAGTCCATTTTTATACCCTACACAAGACTATCCAGTATTAGAGCAATGACCTATCCAATTATGACACCCAATCAATAGCGGTCTGTAGCATTATATGTAATATCTACTTTATCACAAAACTGCAGGAGACTGTCCTTATACAAGTGAATCTGTCACTGGTTCTCACAAATGTTTAGACAAGTGGAGATACCACAAGATTCCCAAAGAGGATACCAGCAGATATGTTGGAACACAGAACACTGAAGAAGCAATTTGAAGAGGAAGGACAGTTCCATTTTTCAACCTGACTGTTATAGAATCATTGTTATTTATGTAATCCAGAATGGAAAATGAAATTTTTGTCCAACAAATTTGTGGCTGTGACACTTGAAATCTAAAATGGAAAACTTTTTCAAGAGAAAAATGATATGGCTTAAAAACACAGAAAAGTTTACCTACAACAACAATGTTCATGAATGGCTGCAGTCTTATATCAAAGTAGCCTCTTTCAGTTAATATTTTCTCAGCAAATATCACAGAAATATTGGAATCCAGACAGATAAAAAATCTACTCACCAAGCAGTTGCAGCAGAACACACACACATATAAAGGTTCTCCTGCCTTTGCTTGATGAATACACCTTTTTTATGTATCCACTTAAATTATATTTGCATAAACTGATTATTTTCAATGAAATATTGGAATCCCACGGTTTTAGTTTCATGTTGTTTTCCTATATGGGTTTTTTATTTAGTTACTGTTAATTATAACAATCAAATATACATACTGTTAGCAAATTCACTGCCTTTTCTTCATGGTTGATACCCTCCACGTGGTTTATGAGCCACTGAACAGCATCTGCACTCACAAATGTGTTAGATGGTAAACTAGGATGATTTGTCAGGAATCCAACCCCAGTCTGCACATTCTTCATTGCATCCAGAATTTCCTGAATGGATGCATTACTTTTCAGGCGATGCGTAACTGTCTGGTTGACACTAAAATTGATGTAATACCACAATGTAGGGTATATATAAGATAAACATGTAAAAAAACATAAAATGAAAAATAACAAGTATTTCTGTGTTATCTGATTTTCATAGCATTCAGTAGCTGCAAAACAAAATATGTACTAGACAGAAAAATAACAAGTACTATTTTTTATGATATTGCCTCTGTGCTACTGGTTTAAATTGTTGTTCAGTAGTTAGTACTGCTGGCTTTTACAAGGAAGTCAGTAGTTCAATTTCCAGTGACTCCCTAAGTTTTTTCTGATGTGAGAAGATCTAGAATGAAGTCCACTTAGCCTCATTAGGTGAAACGAGATACTGCTTGAAATACTTCCACAGAAATGGCACCAAATAGAAAGGAAGGTTTGCACTAGGTTGAAAGTTTTCAAATATTTATTTATTAGTTTAGATCTTATTATATTTGTTATCGAACACCCTTAATTATTTGATGACATCACTACTTCATGCAAATCAAAGTTCACTTTGTAAGATTTAAGTCATTCTGACATTCCAGATGTCATAATGTTTACAAAAACAACACACTGGCTTGATGAGATCTCTTATTTTACTATCTTGATTCATGCTATGGTGACATAGGGAGAATCCCACCAATGGAGAGTGATACAAAGTCCAGCAACGTCACACTGTCTATAGTTTGTTTTTTGCTTGTTTGTCAATTTGTGTCACTACATCATGAACACCCCCCCCCCCCCACACACACACACACACACTTCTCTTTTCTTTAAAAAATTGATGCTTTACAACGTAGTGAAATATTGTAGTCTTTGGAACCAGTTCCTGTGTGGGGATGGGGAAGAGGTGAGATCCCACAGTCAGGACGTGGTAGCTGCATTGTCTGTGAGCAGCTTATGGTGTGGTGGGTGGTACAGGAGCAGTGACCTCTGCTGCCTCTGCATTCTAGTGTGCCAGCTTCAACCACTCAACAGAAACCATTTCATTCTTTTTCTGTATTGAGTTTTAAAAGCGTGCGGTCAATGCGGCAGAATTTTGAACGGGCCACGGGTATGAGAGGTGGGTGGGCCGAGTCATCACCCCGGAAGGTATGCTGCAGAGGCCCTAGAGTATAAAAACGTTCCCATGTATGTGTAACTACACCACAGAGAAGCATATTTGGGGCACCATTTCTCACACATGAACTCTGTGAAGGAGGCCAGTGGAGGGAGGTCGGAAGGCTTGTTGGTTAGTTCCGCCAGCAGGCATAGCTCTTCACCGTACATGAGTTGTGCTGGTGAATGTTACAGATCATCTTTGACTGTTGATCACAGGCTCAACAGGAACAGCAGTACTGAATGCGACCATGTTATGTTTGCATACATCAACGCCACCTTCAGGGCATGGTGGAACCTCTCCACATACTACTGCCGGCAGGATGGTAGCTGGTGGCGTGTATGTGGAAACAGCCACATAGTTGTTGGTTTTCCTGAAAGTAAGGATGCCATGAACTGCCACCACCTGTCAGTCAGATGGTATGGGCACACCAAACCTCACGATCCATCTCTGCAAGATGATCTTCACCACCTTACCTGCCATGATGTCTGTGACAGGAATAACCTCTGCCACCAGGTAAAGCAATCCACTAGCATTACCAGGTAACAGAAGCCACTGGAGCATGGAATGGGACCTACGGGGTCTACAAGGACATGCCCAACTCACACCAAAGGTGTGATGATGACTTCTTATGGCCAAGAAAATGGTGGTCAATTTTGTTCCGCTGACATTTGTTATATTGCTTTGCCTACACGCAGGAATCTCTGGCAATACTAGGCCACACCACCTTAACCTTCACAAGCTTCACCATAGCCCCTACTCTTAGATGCAGGAGGTTACAAAAGGCTGATAAAAAATTCTCCGGAAGTTGCGCAATATGTAGACGTGTGTGCTAATGTGTGCCACATCGCACCACAGATATACATATGCCTGTGCTGATTTGACTCTCAGTAATTGTAGATTTGAAATCTGCTGCTCCTGTAGTGCGTCTAACTTCCTGTCCAGTGCGTTGCAAGGGCGATGTGGTGCTGTCGTACCATCCTAATACTGGTGTAGCTTCTGGATAAACAGTCAGCGGCAATGTTTTTGTGAGCACTCACGTGGTAGATATTGGTGGTAATCTTGGAAATAAACACCACCTGTTTGATCTATGGAAGTGAACCAATAAGTGAATCTTTTTTAAACAGTGTGGTGATGGAGGAATGGTCTGTGAAAGCCGTGAACTCTCTGCCTTCCACACACTTGCAGAAGAGCTTGACAGCCACATAGACATCATATAGCTAATGATCTATGGTGCTCCAGTTTCTTTGCCTCTCTGTTAACAGCAAGGGGAAGAATGCCAGGGGCTGCCATGTGCAGCAAGTGGAAGAATGCCAGGGACTGCCATAAGTCAATGTGCTGCTGAAAGGCCTCTCTGTTAACAGCAAGGGGAAGAATGCCATGGGCTGCCATGTGCAACAAGTGGAAGAATGCCAGGGACTGCCATATGTCAATGTGCTGCTGAAAGGCAGCACCTACAGACATCTGGTTTGCGTTGACCATAATAGCTGTTGGTGTGTTTTCATGCAGATGATTCAGTAGTACAGCATGTGTGGCACACACTTTTGCCAACTCAAACATGTTTATTGCTTCCTCACTCCAAGGCTCCTTCCTAGTAACTACTGTGTGTTTTCGCCTAAGCAATGTGGTCACTGGTGCCAGTAACAATGCCACATGAGGTAGGTGGCATCAGTAGTAGTTGAGCATACCTAACACCCATCTAAGGCCCTTGAATGTTCTTGGTCGTGTCACTTCTTGGATCGTTCCGACTCATTCCACTAGAGGCAAGATGCCTGCTGTTGGCACCACAAATCCTAATAACTTGACAGTACCCAAGTCAAAAATGCATCTAGCTGTGTTTACCACAACCCCTGTCTGTTCAAGTATATTTGAAAAATTACCATAGGTGCTTACAACGTTGTGCTGGTGAAAGAGAAAACATGAGGGTATCATCCATATAACAACATACATCCACTAGACTTTGGAGATCTTAGTGAATGAACTATTGCCACACTTAGGCAACATTTTTTAGCTCAAAAGGCATGTACAAGTACACATATAAACTGAAAGGGGTCATTATGGCAGTCTTTGCATGTCCCCCAATTACACTGAAAACTGTCACTCCAGCCAATTCATTGTTAATGTGCATTAATTTGGAGAACTGGGTACCTGTCAAGGATGGTTCTCTTATTCAGTATCCAGTAATTTCCCAGTCTCCACAAACCATCTCATTTGGTCCCATATGGAGGGGGGAGGCCTACTGTCTGTCCGAAGGGCACATGCTTCCATCCCCATGTCTCTCCATGTTAACTTTGGATGCGGTCAACTTCTTGTGCTTGAGGTGGCGGATTTTAGCCGCCACTGGTTGTCCCGGGTTCATACAGGTGAAGTGTTGAATCTTTGGTCCCCTTTTATGCCTGTCACCTGACAGTGAAGTGAGGCTAGGGAACTCATCTATGATTCATCAAAACTTGTTCTCCTGCAAGGGGCTTGTGATGACAGCTTGCGCTATCAGGCCTCTCCAGACATCTACGAGTAATTGGAAAAGGTGTAGGATGTGTGCAATTAGGAAATTCCACTTGATCGGCTCCATTAGGCCTATGTCAATGCACAATCTCTTCTCACCGTATGTCGAAATGGGCATGTTATTAGTTGCTGTGATGTAGAGGGTAGCTGCCATACAGTTCAGCTGAGACTGTTGTCCTTGGTAAAATGTTGATGTTGGAATCAGTGTCCACAAAAATTTTGACTATGCTATTTTGAACGTTATGAGGAATCTTTTTGATTTCTGTGAGCCGGTGAAACCAACATGAAAATGATCCATCAGTGAGGCTCCGCTTAGTGAGTATTGACCACTGTCAAATCTCAGTTCTTCAAAACTGAAGGTTTTACAGCAAGGTGAGGCAATAATGTAACTGCAGCGCATGTTTATCATATCCTTATTTGGGACTGGCTGAAAAATGTTGTTGTTGTTGTCCTATGTGTGTGTGTTACGCTATTGCTACTGCCTGAAATCCCACTGCTGGAGATGCAAGCAGAGAAATCACCATGCCTGAGAACCAAGACGATGATGCAGGGGACGATGTGGACATCTTGGCACATTGTACATATGCACCAAGGACAAAAACATGAGTGAATGACTTCAAAGTAGGTCAGACCCCCCACAGCAAGTGCTTGTTGTGAAATAGCTAGGTGGGGGATATCTTTTCTTGTCCATTGTCCACCATTAATCTGCGTGGCCTCTATTCCAGTAAGTATTTGAAGTACTTGATTAGACAGACTTTAAGTGCTGTGTAGCCATGCATGTTTGAAGTATCCTCTGCAAAAACTGTCCAAGCTTCACTTAAGTGACCAAAGACACAATGGAATTGTAAGGTGTCATCCTGTATGTTGCATTCACAGAAAATGCCTTCCACATGTTGGAACCACAGTTCTGGTCTTGAGGTCCACAACACTGGCAGTTCAACTTTTTGCGTGTTCCTACCTTGTGAAGCTGTTTGCTGAGGCTGTTGATCTTGCAGAGTACCTTTCACATTACTGTTGGCCAGTTGCGAAGTGTTGTCATCATACTTTGTTCTTATGTAATCTCCATTTTCCGATTTCATAGTGACACATTTCGTGCAAGGTCACCACTGAAGGTCGGTCACAAAAGGTGGAGGTACTCCATTGGAGAATGTATAGGCATGCTGTAACACCTTTAATTTCACACTATATCTCAGAACAAAATTCAACATCACAACAAAGAGAATTGTGCAAATAGAAAAAGATCCAAAGTCCTTCAGTTACATCTATTTCATAATGTCTTTATACGCTACAATGTCCCAAATCTCTTCCTGTCTTGTGTTTATCTTCTCATTTCTGTATACTAATCATCTTCTCTATAATTAGCCCATACCCACCTGAGCTATCTCATCACCTGGCAAGATTTACTATTCCACACATAGATTCCCTGTAACCTGATTTAAATCCTCTGGTTCCAAATGAGCATGTAAGACGAAGCTGTTTGTTCTTGGAATGAGTCACCAAATAATTCACAGAAAGCTAATATGAAAATTTGAACACAAAAATAGAAAGTAACAAAAATGAAAAGAAATACAATAAAAATATTTAAAATAGCATGTACAATAAATAACACATTAGAGTGCAAGGCGTCAGTGCTCTCAAACTAAATTACTGCAAAAAACTTCTTTACAGGATAAAAGAAGTGTGCCACATGGCAGACTTGTGACTTATTGTTTGATTTGAAAAACTGATAGTTTATCACCCGAATTTTTCAGCTCTGTTGGAAGTTCACTGAAAATTACACCTGAAGGATATACTTTTCGCTACAATGGTTAAAAAAAGTGTCATAATTAAAGTGCAAACAATGTTTCTGTCCAATGATTTAACCTACTTTTTCCAGTATTCCTTTGTTTTGTACTTTACCAATCAATTTAATTTTTAGTATGATTCTGTAGTATCAACTTCAATTACTACTGTTGTTTCCCCAATGTCTGTATTTTACTTGCATATAACGCTGTGCTCCATATTCCCAGTTTTAAAAACATCAGCATCAATTGCATGTGAATATTTGATATTATTGCAGCTCCACCGGTAGAGAGAGGTTTCATCATGTGTGCCCATCAGTTTCTTAGTCGTCTTGGCAACTTATTTCATCTGTAGCATTATTATTTCATTACTATACCTATGCTTTCTCCCATTTTTATACATGGAAGTCATTATGGAGCTCTCTTCAGGTTTAATTGTTTAGTTCTGCATTGCATTCCACTTCTTTCTCCTGAACTACCATTCACACCCTTGTTTAGCACAGTTGTCACTTATAGGGAATAATTTCCACTTAATGTCATTTTTTTCTTATTTTTAACTATTGTTCTTCCACAAGTAAACCTTTCTCTTTATTCTTCTGAATATCAGTCTATTATTTATTACTTCAGAAATTATTAAAACTGATTTTTTCTATTTTAAGCTTTGCAATGTACTGAAAACTACTGACATATTAATGCTGAAATAGATGGCACAGACATTCTGAATGAAAGAATGGAGAACTTTGAAAAAATATTCAACTGAAAACTATTGAATGAAATAATGAATGCATTTATACAAATGGGAAATCTGGAAAAGAAAAAAAACTGGAGGTAGCTGAAATGTCGTTTTACAGTTCAGTGGCAAAAATTAAATTATTAGAGTGGTTCTAGAAGGATTATATAATGAGAAATAGTTCATATGTCTAATTACTAATGTTTTATTTCTTTATACTCGTTAACAAATTTCTTTCGTGAAGTATGAACATTCCGTATCAAAGGTAACAGTGAATATCATCAACCAGATCGTTTATGTAAATCATAAAAAGCAGTGGACCTATTACTTTCTGCTGTTCCAATGATTTCTGATAGATGATGGATAATAATGGTGCTATATTTGTAGCATAGTCAACATAAAATCTTACGGGGATACCGTCTGGGCCAGACGCCATCCTGGTGTCTAAGGATCTTAACTGTTTTAGAATTCCAGATACACTGAACACTATGTCAGCCATACTTGCATTTGTTTGACAACTGAAAGGAGGAATGGTGCTGCTGTCCTCTACCATAAATGAGTTTTTGAAAGCTAGGTTTAGAATTTCGACCTTCTGTTTATCATCATCCATTACATTACCCATACACTCAGCAAGAGAAGGTATTGAATTATTTGTAGCATTCATAGATTTTACATACAACCAATTTTTTTTTTTTTTTTGGGGGGGGGGGGAGTTATTTTTAGAATCTGCAGATAAAATATTGCTTTCAAATTCATTAAACCAATCTCTCATTGACCTTTTGACAGCTGCTTTCATTTCATATAATTTCTGTTTGTCAGCGGGGCAATGACTACGTTTAAAATGGTGCAAAATTCTCTGCTTTCTCAGCAACTTCCTAATATGTTTGTTGAACCAAGTTGGATCCTATCCCTCCTCTATATTTTTGCTAGGCACATATTACTCTATACCTTTAAATTCTGACCAAATGATTAAAATATAAAGAAGCCTACTTTACTTATAAAATTATCCTTCATAAAACAATGAATTGCGACAGAAATTTATAAACTATTTCTGCGTGTCTGTCTTTTTCAAGATACATGCAGCAATCTCCAGGTACTTCTCATCAATAGCCAACAGCTTTGCCTGAAGATGACAAGAAGGTATTCCATCAAACTATTGTAGCTTCAGTGACATGCCTGAGAATCCCTCTGTATTAACAATGACAGTAATAGCTCATTTTCCAGGTATCAATGGCTCAGAGCAATACTACTTTAACTACAATTTGGGAGAAAATGAAGCTACAATGACACTGTGTTGTCCAAGCTAATGTTTTATCTGTGAAACAAAAAAATTGTAACTGCTTCTTTTACTGATACATCATGCAAAGAAGGTGATTCAACATGGTAACTTGAAAATCCCATACATTTTTATTGTAATACAATCGCAACTGCTGTTACAGTCCTTTTGCATTTATACCTTCAGCAACTTGTGTGGCCTTTTATCCTAACTGCTTTTACAATTTTGTTTCATCGAACAAACAAATGAAGTTTATATACCACAGCACAATTACATTACTATCACTGAGAGCTTTTGTCATTATAATTCATGGGAAAAGTGGTTAACTGAAGCAGGAGATGGCATTTGAAGCTTTTTATCTATTCTGTGTTGTGTTTATTGTCTAATATCACCCAATCATCAGCATCATAATTATAATTACTGTATTTGAATGAACATATTGTAGGTACTGTAGTGAAAATCATTGAATCACGTTACAGCACAATGTATTGTGTTGTATATAGCCTAACCTAGCTTCCATTTTGTCTTTTGGTTGACCCTGTATAATGAGCTATGTCAGATTAATGTTACAAATTACTTTAGAAAAGGCAATAGAGGATGATTTTCTGCAACCAGCTTCTTAATCAGAGAACACAAGCTATGAAGGAGTATTTTGTAAGCATAGTCTTTTGTCTACAAAGCAAGCAAGCAACAATCAAGAAGGTAATAATATGGCTGTAGGCTAAGCACTACAGCACAGGTTGGGCTAAAATATTATTATTATTATTATTATTATTATTAATTAGATGCTGAAGAGGGCAACAGTGGTGATTCTTCTGCAGAAGACATTCCAGTGTCTGATGATTCATAAGAATATCAGCCATAAGATCATTCTCAGAGTGAGGATAGTGAACCAATAGTTCCAGGTACAAAGGAATACGTATTTAAGCTTATTTTTTGACTACTCTAGTACATAACCAAGAATTCAGATGGAATAAATAATAGTGTTTGTAGGCAGTCAGCAGATAAACCCGATGTACAGCCAAAACAACTGTAAATAAAAGTATCTGCAAGTGATATTATGGAAGTATAATAAGCCTGCTACATTCAAACCAACCTTTTGGATTCTTTAATTAGAAAGTTATGCTAGAATGGCAACTTTCTTTTTCCAAGAGTACCTCACAAACATAAATAAGAGGAGTGCAAATGGTTGAGAAACATTGAAAAGGAGCTTATCAGAAGGTAAAAGCATACGTGCGCAAGAAAAGCTTACAGGTCCAGGTTGTGGAAATAGAGCAAAGACAGAAATTGCTTGAGACATTTTATGACTTAGAAATTACAGATAGGAAATGTGATTATCTAAGTTAGCTGATTATGAAAATTCAGTGGGTAAAATCTTTTTTCGGAAAACTAGTACAGAAGGTGCAGCGAGTGAGAGCAAATGTGGCATGTGCACTAATCATCAACAAACATCAGATGACATTGTGGAAGGGATAAGAAACCATTGACATTAAGTAGAAACACACAACATCAGAAAGGACAGTTCATGGAAATACATAAATAGCATGCTCAATGTTCAAAAGATGTGTAGAATGAACACTCAGAGCTGACAAGAGGAAAGAGAGGAACATGCATCTGGATGTATGCACATGTTTTCAACACAGAATAAAATTTTAGGTTTTTCAAACCCTACAAAACATGCATTTGATGTGTGTGAGGACTGCAACAAACATGACAAGGAAATAAGACATCTGAAAAAAAAAGACACAGCTTGAACAGAACAAAATTCTGACAAGCTAAAAGTGCAAACTGACAGTACATTTCCATGTGATTGATTTACGGTAGGTACTCAAAGACTCCACATTGTGAAGTGTCCTTGCTCTTTTACAAAAGAAAGTTGGGATCCTGCAGTTTGACTATCTGCAACAGAGTTGCCCAACATCAGGCCTGTGAGCCACATTGCAGACCGTGGATGAAGAATGCGGCCCGCCATAGCCCGACAAAAGTTGTTTTTTCAGACCAGTAGTAACTGAGGAAAATTTTTTAAAATTAACCTTCTTTATCGAGTGTGTTGGCTACCTGCTAACCTACTAGTTGTCCTCTTCCATACCTGCTACCTACCGCACATTTCCCACCAACGGTACATGAGCATACTGCAATGGCCACACAAGAGATGCACAATCACATCCACACTCACAGAGTGAAGTGGTAGAATTTTATAAAAAGTATATAAAATCTGATGAGTAGCCCAATCTATTCCAGTTAGCACTTCAAATGGTGTCCTTACTCAGAAGCACATATATCTTCAAGCAGTTGTCTTCATACATGAAAAATGTAAAATCTAAAATGAGATCTTCAATAACAGACAGACAGCTGAGTGGATGAATATATCTCCAAACATCATGCAAATATGTAACGAAAGAGAAAGAGAGAGAGAGAGAGAGAGAGAGAGAGAGAGAGAGAGAGAGAGAGAGAGAGAGAGAGTGAGTTGTATTCTCTCTCTAAGTTTACATTTCATTAATTTTATTTTTCATTAATTTTAAGTTTTTAATATTCTAATGAAAGTACATATTGCGTGTCAACTGAGAAAACTTGTGTTTTATTTCCATGGGTTTAATTCCTTTACAAAATCATTTTTGGTCTGGCCTGACACAGTGATAAAAGTTAATAATGTGGCCCACTTTGAAATTTACTTGGACACCCCTGATCTAAAACATGCAAATACAAAAGGGGATGTGCTTCATGTGGCACAAGAGAACTGTATGTAGAAGAAGAACAGGCACTGATCTACAAATTCCTAAAGCAGCAAGGTGAGACTGGCTACAAAAATATTTCTTTCTTCTCTGACAATTGCAGAGGTCAGAACCAAAACGGAACTATATATTTATGTATCTGTACAGTGTGAGTACTCTACTAACTGATTCAATTACCCATAAGTTTCTTGAGAAGGCACACATCCAAAATGAAGCAGATAGTATGTACAGTGTTACTGAGAGGACAAAAGCAGACATGAACATTTATGTGCTACAGCAGTGGTACACTCTAGTTGCCACAGCCAAGAAAAATGGTAAGAGGTGTGATGTACTAGATTTCTTCGATTCCAAAGGGGTTTCAAAGATCTGAAACTGAACTACAGTTTACAATGGAGAAAGGGCAAGATGGTCAGATAACGTCAGAATAATAATGGTGAGGAAGGAAGAACCATGGATGATGTCATTTAAATATGAATATATACCAGACTATGACACAATTGATTTAATACACAAATTTCAAGGTTGCAGGCTAAGTATAGAGTATGCTGTAGAAGACTTGCCGTATGTAAATCATCACCACTGCCACTTTCAGAGAAAAAGTTTTCTGACTTGATGCTCCTATGTCAAAAGAACATTATCACAGCAGTTTATCCTGAATTCTATCACAATCTGACACATGAGGAAGCTTGTAATATTGATGAAAAAGATGAATTGAGTGTTAAAACTATTTCAATTTCAGTTTTCCCTGGAAATTTTTTTTTTTTGGTGCTTGTATATTGTCATATTCATAAGCTAGAAAGATTTGGAAATAATAGATGTCATAGAGGCATTGTTACTGCCAACAGAATTTATGAAAAAAAGATGTTTACTTTTGTAGCCACATGCTAATGTAGTACATTTTCAGTGAAATTGAACCTGACATTAATGTGATACATCAATACATTTATCAATAATTGCATCTCTAAAATAACTTCTGGTACATTTTTTTGTTATTAGGTACTTAATAACAATGGAACAACAAAACATTCTAAGCAGCAGTTGCAAGTGTACGTTTCCAGGATGATTTCCGCAAAATACTGTAACTTTAAGTTTAAGAAGTGTTAATTACCATATAACAATGGGTTTGTGATATCAGTGCAATGATTATTGATATGTAGACTCCATTCTTAAATAATGACAGAAAAGTTCATTTTAATGTTAAAGTAAGCATTATCTCTGCAACTCAGAAATAAATTGATCACTATGGTTTAGTACTTAAGTGAACAAACAAACTCCCTTAACTTCATTCAGATACATTCATAAAAATTTATTAATAAAGTACATCTGAAGCAGAATCTCTGAAGCACAACAAATACAACAATGTAAAACTCACAAATGGTCTTGCAGAAAGACACAGTAAAATCAAATAAGGTTGTGATCAATAAATTAAAATAAACTGTGCACGCTGAATACCTGTCATCAGCATTATCTTGGGACTCTACAGATGACTCAAATGCAAATGTCTGTGGAAAGATATTTTTATTTTCATTTACAGCTGCTTCACTAGCTGGTGAGATTCGTCCACTCGTATTCATTCCTTCAGCTTTTATTCGCTCCATTACTTTTGATCCAGATCTAGAAACAAAAAAAGACATTTAGAAATGCAGCTTTCTAGGTGCGCATTTTCACTTCCTTGAAAGTATATCGCAACCTTCCATCAAAAAGAACAATACTAAAAGTAACATCAGCCTGCACCATGAAAAGCGGACAGAAGGAAAAGCAGCTGGAAATAGCATGACACCCACATTTTACAAAATTATATTTAGAATTCAAAAATTAATAAAAAATAGTACACGGATAGAGTCAATGACTTTCGTTACTCTGCTTTAATGAATACAGCAGTGATATGTACATTATTACTCGCTGGATTACAACACTGACACAGATAGCAGACAAGTATTATCTCTCTGTATAGAACAGAAGCTAGATGAAGAGCAAAAATAAATAGCAATGTACCATAGCCATTGATCAACATAGTTCCAATACCACATGCCGAGCTATATGCAAGAAAGGAGGTAAGATTGTAGAAACAAACCTCAAAATTCCAGATTAAAGGGGCTAACATTAACTAAATTTTATTATTACACTCTACTCGTATCCCACTGTTCTTATCCACTCCTGAAACTGGTTTCTGAGACACTTACCTATAATGTCTTTCATCTTTTCTCACCTTTTTTTCTGTTTTGGCTTTTTGCTTCTTCTAATAATGAAACCCACAGGTTTGCCTTTAACTCGCCCACTGTGCAAGTGTCAGACTAAAAAATTTAAGAAGGCATGCATATTATTCCAGCTAAAGGAGCAACTGAAGATAATACTGCATTTCAGATATACACATGTCAACAAAAATTTTGCATTGCCCATTTATTTCGGGACATTTTTGTAGTTATGAAATTGTCTGATGGAGATTTTTCACAGCACTCCTGAACAATGTCAATTTGTGGGAGTGAAACATTCTCTTATTTGGATGCAGCCTTGAATCCATCTAAGCATATCATCGATGAGATCATCAAACTTGCTTGGGTCCACATTGTCCCATTCTTCAAAGGAGATTATCCATAAGTCGTGCAGAGTACATTTATGTTGTAGACAGCATAAAACAGCTTGTTTCATTTATTCCTACACATCTTCGACTGGATACATGTTTAGGAAACAGGCAGGCAACTCCTTTCTGGTGCTCCTAGTGTGCTGAAGGAACGTTTTCATGATAATAGCACAATAGTATATGAGTTATCACCCATCAAGAAGAAATTGTCATCATTGGTCGTGCTTATTGTTACCATGTGAATGTTTACAAACAACGCCAGTGGCGGCCTTCCAATCAGTATAAGAACAGTATAAGAACAGTAACAATAGCAACATATGTCCAAGACATATCAGGGTGATGCAAAACTATTTTTGATGTGTGTACACAGTTCTACTAACAGCTACTGACTTTATCATGTGTCACAACTCACCTTAGAATTAAGTTGAAAATGATGAACAGAACACTCAGAGGGAAGCTGTGTATTGCTTAGTTTTACAGCCTGGGAGTGACTGTTGTCCTATAGGTATGTAAAGGTTATATACTAGGTGACTAGTTGTGTCATGTTAATGTATAACAATTACATGCATATAATAACAGCATAAAGCTATCTCAGAATATAGCCGATAAGTAGGCATAGGGTCAATTTTAAATAAACTTATCAAAGCAGCTGTCTCCACAAATGAAATAAGAACCTAAACCATGCATAACTTCTAAAATAAATAAATAAACATCTGCAAATGGGAGAAATCAGTAAATGAGCTGTACAAGTACAGACAAACAAATGACTACAGTTACAGATAAAATGAATGATATATTAAAGAAAAAGTGGTTTAGCAAGTCAATAATGCACTGGTCCACCTCTGGTCCTTATGCAAGCATTTCTCCAACTTGGCCCTGATTAATAGAATTATTGATGTTCTCCTGAGGTATATCTAGACAAATTCTGTTCAACTGGCATGATCTGATGCATAGGCCTTGCCCATAATGCTCCAATCATTCTCAAATGGAGAGAGAGACAGTGACCTAGATGGCCAAGGTGGGGTTTGGCAAGCACGAAGATAAGCAGCAGAAACTCCCACCGTGTGCAGGGCAACAAAATGGTATGTAGAATGCTGTTGACGTACTACTGTACTGGAAGGGTGCCATGGATGACAACCAAAGGGGTCCTTGATATGAAAAATGAGATGACTGGATGAAACCATGTCCAGAGATGACCTGGACAGCTGTGGGGTACCAATTGGTTGTCATCCATGGCACACTTACAGACAGCAGTACACAACGATATTCTGTGACCCGTTTTGTTGCCCTTCATGGCAAGTCAACCTGGACTTACATTTCAACAAGATAATACCCACCAGCACATGGGAAGAGTCTCTACTGCTTGTTTTTGTGATTGCCAAACCCTATCTTGGTCAGCAAGGTCACCAGTCTCTCCCAAAATGAGAAGGTCTGGAGCATTATGGGCAGGGTCCTCCAACTAGGTTGTGATTTTGAAAATCTATTTGGCCCGTTGGACAGGATCTGGCAAGATATCTCTCATGAGAACATCCAACAACTCTGTCAATTGGTGCCAAGCTTGAGAGCTGCTTGCGTAAGGGCCAGAGATGGGCCAACGCTTTATTGACTTGCTCAGTTTGTTAAGATCTTTCTCTTGAATAAATCATCTAATTTTTCTAAAATTTTAATCACTTTTTTATCTGTACATGTACATTACATCTACTGATTTCCATTCCATTTGAATAATTCCTTTTGTCTTAGTGTGAATGTTATGAAAGATTTCTGTCCAATACACTTGTAGGAATGGCTACAGGACAAATGTAAGGATTTTGAAGCACTTATCCCTAAGGGAAAGATACATACCGTCTCCAGGAAAATTAAAGAGGACTTTGGAGATAAAGAGAAGCAGCTGTACAAATATCGAGAGCTCAGATGTAAAACCAGTTATAAGCAAAGAAGAGAAATCTGAAAGGATCAGATAGAGGGCCTGTACAATGGAGATGTACTTGAAGACATACAGATATGGAAGAGGGTATACATGAAGATGAGATGAGAGATATGATACTGCAAGAAGAATCTCACATAATTCTGAAAGACGTATCTCAAAACAAGGCCCAGGGAGCACACAATATTCCATCAGAACTACTGCTAGCCTTAGGAGAGCCAACCGTAACAATAATCTGCCACCAAGTGTGCACGATGTATAACACAGGTGATATACCCTCAGACTTCAAGAAGAGTATAATAATTCCTATTCCAAAGAAGCAGGTGCTTACAGGTCCGAATATTAGCAAACTATCAATTTAATATGTAATAGTTGCAAAATACTAACACGAATTCACTATAGAAAAATGGAAAAACTGGTAGAAGCTAACCTCAGGGAAGATCAGTTTGGATTCTGTAGAAACATACGAACTCGCGACGCAATACTGACCCTACGACTTATCTTAGAAGACAGGTTAAGGAAAGGAAAACCCCTTGTTTATGGCATTTGTAGACTAAGAGAAAGTTTTCAACAATGTTGAGTGCAATCCTCTTTGAAATTCTGAATGTAGTATGGGTAAAATTCAGGGAACAAAAGGCTATTTACGAATTGTACAGAAAACAGATGGCAGATATAAGAGCCGAGGGGCATGAAAAAGAAGCAATGGTTGAGAAGGAAGTGAGACAGGGTTGTACCCTATTCCTGATGTTACTCAATCTGTATGGTGAGCAAGCAGAAAAGAAAACCAAAGAAAATTTTGGGGTAGGAATTGAAGAAGAAATAAAAACTCTGAGGTTTGCCAATGACATCGTAATTCTGTCAGAGGCAGGAAAGGACTTGGAAGAGCAGCTGAAAGGGATGGAAAGCATCTTGAAATGATAATAAGATGAAAATCACCAAAAGCAAAACAAGGGTAATGGAAATTAGTTGATTTAAACCAGGTGATATTAAGCAAATTAGTTTAGGAAGCGAGACACTTAGAGTAGTAGATAAGTTTTGCTGTTTTGGCAGTTTTATAACTGTGTAGAAAGGATATAAAATGTAGACTGACAATGGGAAAAAAGCGTTTATGAAGAAGAGAAATTTGTTAACATAGGAATATAGATTTGAGTGTCCAGAAATCTTTTCTGAAAGTATTTGTATAGAGTATAGCTATGAACGGAAGTGAAACATGGATGATAAACAGTTTAAACAAAAATAGAATAGAAGCTTTTGAAATGTGGTGCTACAGAAGAATGCTAAAGATTAAACGGGTAGAACATGTAAATAATGATGAACAGAGTTGCAGAGAAAGGGTTTGTGGCATAATGTGACTCCAATAAGAGATTGGTTGATAGGACACATCCTGAGACATCAAGGGATCACCAGTTTAGTACTGGAGGGAAGTGGGGTGCGGTGGAGTAAAAGTCGCACAGGGAGATTCAGGAGGATGCAGGCTGCTGTAGTAATTCAGAGATGAAGAGACCTACACTAGATAGAGTAGCACGGAGAGCTGTATCAAATCATTCTTTGAACTGAAGACTACAACACATGCTTGTCCCTTTCTTGAACAATCCTGTTACAGTTTTTATATGTATATATGTGTAACTATACCTGTAATGATCGAATATAATAGAGGGAAACATTCCACGTGGGAAAAATATATCTAAAAACAAAGATGATGTGACTTACCGAACGAAAGTGCTGGCAGGTCGACAGACACACAAACAAACACAAACATACACACAAAATTCAGCTTTCGCAACAAACTGTTGCTTCATCGGGAAAGAGATGTTTGTGTTTGTTTGTGTGTCTGTCGACCTGCCAGCACTTTCGTTCGGTAAGTCACATCATCTTTGTTTTTAGATATACCTGTAATGTATTTGACAAGGCCCATATTATTACATTAAATAGTCAAAGGAGAAATAACTAAATACATAAATAAAAAACATAAAACAGTTACTAAAAAATATATGAACTTTAAATAAATGGAGATATTATGGAGTGTGAGAGAAAAGTAATGAGACCACAGTTTTTATTTTTTCGAACTACAGTATTGTCACCTTCAAAGTAGTTCCCTCTGGCCGCTATACACCAGCTGAGTCACTGTTCCCAGTCTTGGTAACAGCACTGAAAGGCTTCAGCTGGTAGGGGCCTTAACATGTTGATCACATTCTTTTGTGTTGCTCATGTTCTTTCAAACGGTTCAAATGGCTCTGAGCACTATGGGAGTTAACATCTGAGGTCATCAGTCCCCTAGAACTTAGAACTACTTAAACCTAACTAACCTAAGGACATCACACACATCCATGCCCAAGGCAGGATTCGAACCTGCGACCATAGCAGTCGCGCGGTTCAGGACTGCAGCGCCTAGAACCGCTTGGCCACTGCGGTCGGTCGATCATGTTCTTTGGAATATTCTCCAGAGTCCCAATATTACATCTTTTTATGATTCAAATTTTCGGGAACAGAAAAACTTTACAAGGACTTTGATCAAGGGAAAAAAATGGGTGGGGGGGTGGGGGGGTGAGGGGGGGGGAGTGGAACAACAGCAATGCAGTTTGAGCTCAAAAATTCCATGATTGTAGTGGCCATGTGACATGGGGCATTGTCATAATGCAGCATCCATTTGTTTGCAATGCCTGGTCTAACTCAATTCACTCTTTCCTTGAGCCTAGCAAAAACATCTTTATAAAACACTTGGTTGACAGTCTGACCATGTGGAACAAATTATTTATGCATGATATCCCTAATGTCAAGAGCAAATCATTTTTTAGAAGTTGAAGGTCTCCCTGAGTGAGAGTTATTTTCTACATCAATACTCCGCAAGCCACCTGATGGTGTGTGGCGGAGGGTACCTTGAGTACCTCTATCGGTTCTCCCTTCTATTACAGTCTCGTATTGTTCGTGGAAAGAAAGATTGTTGGTATGCCTCTGTGTGGGTTCTAATCTCTCTGATTTTATCCTCATGGTCTCTTCACGAGATAAACGTAGGAGGGAGCAATATACTGCTTGACTCCTCGGTGAATGTATGTTCTCGAAACTTCAACAAAAGCCCGTACTGAGCTACTGAGTGTCTCTCTTGCAGAATCTTCCACTGGAGTTTATCTATCATCTTCGTAATGTTTTTGTGATTATTAAATGATCCTGTAATGAAGCGCACTGCTCTCCATTGGATCTTCTCTCTCTCTTCTATCAACCCTATCTGGTACGGATCCCACACCGGTGAGCAGTATTCAAGCAGTGGGCGAACATGTGTACTGTAACCTACTTCCTTTGTTTTCGGACTGCATTTCCTTAGGATTCTTCCAATGAATCTCAGTCTGGCATCTGCTTTACCAACAAATAATTTTATATGGTCTTTCCATTTTAAATCACTCCTAATGCCTACTCCCAGATAATTTATGGAATTAACTGCTTCCATTTGTATTGTAGCTAAATGATAAAGCATCTTTCTTTCTATGTACTAGCAGCACACTACACTTGTCTACATTGAAATTCAATTGTCATTCCCTGTACCATGCGTCAGTTCGTTGCAGATCCTCCTGCATTTCAGTACAATTTTCCATTGTTACAACCTCTCGATATACTACAGTATCATCCGCAAAAAGCCTCAGTGAACTTCCGATGTTATCCACAAGGTCATTTATATATATTGTGAATAGCAACGGTCCTACGACACTCCCCTGCGGCTCACCTGAAATCACTCTTACTTCGAAAGACTTCTCTCCATTGAGAATGACATGCAGCGTTCTTTTATTTAGGAACTCTCCAAACCAATCATACAACTGGTCTGACAGTCCATATGCTCTTACTTTGTTCATTAAATGACTGCGGGGAACTGTATCAAACACCTTGCGGAAGTCAAGAAACACGGCATCTACCTGGGAACCCGTGTCTATGGCCATCTGAGTCTCTTAGACGAATAGCGTCAGCTGGGTTTCACACGATCGTCTTTTTCGAAAACCCATGCTGATGCCGACAGAGTTGATTTCTAGTCTCCAGAAAAGTCATTATACTTGAACATAATACATGTTCCAAAATTCTGCAACTGATCGACGTTAGCGATATAGGTCTATAGTTGGGCACATCTGTTCGAGGTGGTTGTAGGGATGTTTAAGGGGGACTAAACAGCGAAGGTCATCAGTCCCCCATTCCAAAAAACAAGCGAGCCGAAAATCGGCGGAGCACGTAAAAACCAAAGGGGGGGAGGAGACGACCCCCCAGGCGCTAAAAGAACACAAATGCAGCAACAAACACTACAGACAAGAAGAGTACAGATGAACACCAGACAGAAAGAAACAGAAGAAAAGAAGATGGCCGGAGACTGGTTGACTGACCACGAGAACAAAAAAAAGGGAAAGAGTCAACCATCTGATGACACACCAAAACAGCAACAAATATTGAGAGACGCGAGGACAAAAGACACAGAAAGGGAAAGGTGCAGGACCTCCCTAAATGGAACCATAAAAAGGACCACCATGGATAAAATTTAAAACGTCATCAGCCATGGAGGCATCATCACATAAAACCAAAGGCAAAGTGCCCGGGAGATTAAAAGACTGCCGGAGGGTGCGCAGTCGGGGACACTCCAACAAAATGTGGGCGACCGTCAGCCGGGACCCACACCGACACAGGGGGGGATTCTCCTGACGCAAAAGATGACCGTGCGTCAGGTAGGTATGGCCGGTGCGCAGCCGACACAGGATGACAGAGTCCCTGCGAGAAGCCTGCAGGGAGGACCGCCACACATCGGTCGTCTCCTTAACAGCCCGCAGTTTATTCGGGGATGTCAGGCCACGCCACTCAGCAGCCCACATCCCAAGCACCTTACGGCACAACACCAACTGCTGATCTCGAGCTGGGAGTCCGATCTCCCAAGCTGGGGCATCGATCGCCCCTTTGGCCAGCCTGTCAACACGTTCGTTCCCCGGGATGCCAACGTGACCTGGCGTCCAAACAAAGACCACCGAACGACCAGAGTGGGTAATGGCAGAAACAGACTCCCGAATAGAGGATACCACAGGATAAGAGGGATAGCAGCGGTCGATGGCCTGGAGGCTGCTCAGAGAGTCACTGCAGATGACGATGGACGTACCTGAGCAGGAACGCATATGCTCAAGAGCGCGCAATATGGCCATCAGCTCTGCAGTAAAAATACTGCAGCCAGCCGGCAAGGAGCGCTGTTCAACATGGGCAGCGTGAGCAAAAGCATAGGCAGTGCGACCATCAATCAGGGAACCATCAGTGAAGACAGTCTCACAGCCCGAAAATGAGGCGAGGAGCGCAAGAAAACGGCGACGGAGGGCCACAGGCGGAACCGAGTCCTTGGGTCTCTGTGCCAAGTCCAGACAGACGGACGGCTGGGGCAAACACCAGGGAGGCGTAGGTGCACGGACCCGGAAGTTCCGACAGCATGGACGCGGAAAGCTATGGAAGGCCCAGACCGAGGTCGCCATTCGGGCAGATGGAGGACCATGGCAGGGAAAAGCAGGCGACGATTGGGATGGCCCGGCGAGCAATGCACGTGGACAGCATTGTCGGTGAGCAGTCGATGGCAGCGAATCCGCAGCAGGGGAACCCCAGCCTCCACCAGTAGACTATCCACGGGGCTTGTACGAAAAGCGCCAGTTGCAAGCCGAACCCCACAGTGGTGTATGGGGTCTAACAACTTCAACACTGAGGGTGATGCAGACCCATAGGCCAGGCTCCCATAATCAAGCCTGGACTGCACAAGGGCTCTGTACAATCGCAACAGTGTGCAGCGATCCGCACCCCAAAATGGCTCTGAGCACTATGGGACTTAACATCTATGGTCATCAGTCCCCTAGAACTTAGAACTACTTAAACCTAACTAACCTAAGGACATCACACAACACCCAGCCATCACGAGGCAGAGAAAATCCCTGACCCCGCCGGGAATCGAACCCGGGAACCCGGGAGTGGGAAGTGAGAACGATCCGCACCCCAAGATGTGTGGCTCAGGCAGCAGAGGGTGTTGAGGTGGCGCCAGCACTTTTGCTTCAGCTGAGTAATATGAGGAACCCATGTGAGCCGGGCATCAAAGACGAGTCCTAAGAAGCGGCAAGTGTCCAACACTTCAAGCAGGTGGCCGTCGAGGTAAAGTTCAGGATGAGGGTGGACCGTCCAACGCCTGCAGAAGTGCATAACTCGAGTCTTGGCTGCAGAGAACTGAAAACCATGAGTCAGAGCCCACGATGCTGCCTTGCGAACGGCTACTTGCAGCCTGCGTTCGGCGACTCCCGTAGTCGTGGAGCCAAATGAGATGCAGAAGTCGTCGGCATACAAAGAAGGAGACACCGACGACCCCATGGCTGCAGCCAGACCATTAATGGCCACTAGAAATAAGGAGACGCTCAACACCGAGCCCTGCGGGACCCCATTTTCCTGTATATAAGATGAACTAGAGGTGGCACCCACTTGCACCCGGAAAGAGCGGCGCAATAAAAAGGTTTGAAGAAAAGCCGGGAGCTGACCACGAAGACCCCACTCATGCAACGTAGCAAGGATGTGATGCCTCCATGTGGTGTCATACGCCTTCCGCAGATCAAAAAATACAGCAACGAGATACTGACGTCGGGCAAAGGCCGTACGGATAGCAGATTCCAGCCGCACCAAATTGTCCGCTGCAGACCGGCCCCGACGGAAGCCACCCTGGGATGGAGCGAGGAGAGCGCGCGACTCAAGGACCCAACACAAACGCCGCCCCACCATACTTTCGAGCGATTTGCACAAAACGTTGGTGAGGGTAATGGGACGATAGCTGTCCACCGCCAGTGGGTCCGCACCGGGTTTCAAGATGGGGACAATAAGACCCTCTCGCCATTGTTACGGGAACACGCCCTCGCTCCAAATGCGGTTAAAGATGGTGAGGATGTGTCTCTGGCAGTCCCTGGAGAGATGCTTCGGCATCTGTGCGTGGATGCAGTCTGGTCTTGGTGCTGTATCAGGGCAATCGGCGAGGGCAGCGAGGAATTCCCTCTCGCTGAAAGGAGCATTGTATTTTTCAGAACGACGCATGTGGAATGATAACGGCGTCTGCTCGGCTCGCTCCTTTAAAGAGCGAAAGGCGGGAGGATAAGTTGCAGTCGCAGAGCTCTTAGCAAAGTGCGCAGCAAGATGTTCAGCAATGGCGGCAGCGTCCGTGCAGACAGTGCCGTCCAAGGAGATCCCAAGGACACCCAGACGGGTCTGGTATCCATAAATCCGCCGGATCCGGGACCACACGAGCGAGGGGGAGACACGGGAGCCCAAGGAGGAGACATACCTCTCCCAGCACTCCTGCTTACGCCGTGCAATAAGACGACGGGCCAAGGCACAGAGCCTCTTAAAGGCGATGAGGGTCTCGAGAGACGGGTGCCGCCTATGACACTGGAGATCCCGCCGATGGTCGCGAATAGCCTCAGCAATCTCCGGCGACCACCAGGGTACAGCCTTCCTCCGAGGGAGTCCAGAAGAGCGGGGGATGGCAGCCTCGGCCGCCGAAATGATGGACGTGGTTAAGACACGGACCACCTCGTCAATGTCACCCTGTGGGGGAGACTCAATGGTTGCAGCGGAAGTAAAAGCCGGCCAGTCAGCCCTGTGGAGAGCCCAGCGGGGCAGGCGCCCAGAAGAATGACACTGGGGCAGTGACAAATAGATGGGAAAATGGTCACTACCACACAGGTCAGGATGCACTCTCCAGTGGAGGGACGGGACAAGTCCGGGGCTGCAAAGAGAGGGATCAATGGCCGAGAACGAGCCATGGGCCACACTGAAATGAATGGGAGCACTGGTGTTCAAGAGGCTAAGGTCGAGCCGAGACAACAAATGCTCCACGGCACGACCGCGGTCATCGATGACAGTCCCACCCCATAGAGGGTTGTGGGCATTGAAATCGCCCAGTAACAAGAAAGGTGGCGGCAATTGGGCCAGCAGCGCAGCCAGCTCATGCTGCGCGACATCACCATCCGGTGGAAGGTAAAGACTGCAGACGGTAATAGCCTGTGGCGTCCACACCCTAACAGCGACAGCCTCTAAAGCCGTTTGTAGAGGTACAAACTCGCTGTGAAGAGAGTTAAGGACATATATGCAGACGCCACAGGACACCCTTTCATAAGCTGCCCGGTTCTTATAATAACCCCGATAGCCACAGAAGGCGGGGGTTCGCATTGCTGGAAACCAAGTTTTCTGAAGAGCAATGCAGAAGAAAGGGTGAAGGCTGATAAGTTGTTGGAGCTCAGCTAGATGGTGGAAAAAACCGCTGCAGTTCCACTGGAGGATGGTATTGTCTATGTCTGAGAAAGGTGTGATGGGACATGGAAGGCAGATTACGCCGCTGGGTCACCTGCTGCCTCCAATTGAGCACCTGTGCTAGCGCTATCCAAGGCGTTTGAGGGACCGGCGAGATCGAGGTCCTCAGCGGACGCCAGAATCTCCACGTCGTCCTCAGACGCAGAGCTTGTAGGAAGCGGTGGGATGGGTGCCACCGCAACGTCGTTAGCCTTGGGGACTTTCTTCTTCTTCTGTTTCTCTCGCTGTGCCTTCGGTGGGTCAGGCTGGGAGGGCTTCACTGGGTCAGTCTCAGGGACAGACGACGACCGTGAGGCCCTACGACCAGGGACCGGCGGTCGTTTGAGCCACTTGCGGCTGTCATCTTTTGTACTGGTCGGAACTTGCGAAGGGAGATCCCCAAGGGATCCCTTCCTGGTGAGAGGAGCCGAAGAAGACTTATTCTTCTCCGGCTGGGAAGGGGGAACTGATGTCCCCGATGGTTGGGGGGGTGTTGCTCCTGAAGTAGATGGAGCAGGAACAACAGGGAGTTTAGTGCCCCCCACCATCAAGGGGGCAGGTGTGGGCCTTCGACTCTGAGAGCTGACTGGAGCGGATGGAACTGTAGCAGGAGTGACAGTTGCGGCATAAGAAGATGTCATGCGCACTGGATGAAGCCGATCATATTTCCGCTTCACCTCAGTGTACGTCACGCGGTCGAGAGTCTTGATTTCCATGATCTTCCGCTCCTTCTGCAGAATCGGACAGTCCAGTGAGCAAGGCGGATGGTGTGCACCACAGTTCACACAGATTGGAGGCGGGGCACAGGGATGATCAGGATGGGATGGTCGACCGCAATCGCGACAGACGAGGTCGGAAGCACAGCGTGAAGACATATGGCCGAACTTCCAACACTTGAAGCACCACATCAGGGGAGGGATATATGGCTTAATTTCCTGGACCATATTTAAGCTTTTATGGGGGGTAATAGTAACAGAAACATCCCCCAACTTCGTACAAATGAGCAAGGCTCGTGACTGGGCAGAGGATGCCGTTTTTATTAAGACTGACCCTGACCGCATCTTGGACAAGCCTTCCACCTCCCCGAACTTGTCCTCTAAATGTTCGACAAAGAACTGAGGCTTCACAGACACAAACGATTCCCCGTCAGCTCTGGTACAGACAAGATACCGGGGCGAATACCTGTCGCTCTCATTCATAGCCTTTCGTTCCTCCCATGGTGTGGCGAGGGAGGGGAACGATTTGGGGTCATAAACGTTACCTTTAAAATGGGCCCTCGAACACTTAGAAACTGCTGGTGGCTGGCCACCAGCAAGAGAAGATGTGCCACGCTTCATTGCGTGTCATCCACCCTGATGCCACCTACTCCGACCAAGGGCCCTCCCCACGGGCGCCACCCAGCCACAGCAAAGGCCACCTGGCAGGATGGCCATTGCCGGGAGTCCCGATGCTCCAGGGAGATGGGCATCTACTCCTTGGCATACCTGGGGAGTTAACGGAGCAGGCATCAGTAGAGCGATCCCTGTGTTGTCAGGGGGTTACAACCAACAGGGTACATGGCGGCCCCACCACAACGGACTGGCTACCGTGCTGGATGTTAGGTGACATGTGGTCCATGGTCACCGTCAGTGCAGAAAGTGGCCCTGCACATTGCTTGGCAGAAAGTGCACACGGGAGAGTATCCATGCCTAAGAGATGTAGAGCGGACAGGACTGCAACGCAACGACGAAGAAGCTGGCGAAAGTTCTCAACGCAAGATGGACACAATGCACCAAGTAAGGCTCCCTTCCCCAATCGGCTCGCTCTTCGGAAAAATTTTGAGATATGGAGGTCAAACCCGACAGGGGACCATCACATAAGGCCGAAACATTTGAGACTCCTTTTAGTCGCCTCTTACGACAGGCAGGAATACCGCGGGCCTATTCTTATCCCCGAACCCGCAGGGGGGCATCTGTTCGACATCCCTTCTTGAAAACAGGGATGACCTGTGCCCTTTTCCAATCTTTTGGAATGCTACGCTCTTCTAGAGACCTACGGTACACTGCTGCAAGAAAGGGGGCAAGGTACTTCGCGTACTCTGTGTAAAATCGAACTGGTATCCCATCAGGTCCAGTGGCCTTTCCTCTTTTGAGCGATTTTAATTGTTTTTCTATCCCTCTGTCATCTATTTCGATATCTACCATTTTGTCATCTGTGCGGCAATCTAGAGAAGGAACTACAAAGCAGTCTTCCTCTGTGAAACAGCTTTCGAAAAAGACATTTAGTATTTTGGCCTTTAGTCTGTCATCCTCTGTTTCAGTAACATTTTGGTCACAGAGTGTCTGGACATTTTGTTTTGATCCACCTACCGCTTTGACATAAGACCAAAATTGCTTAGGATTTCTGCCAAGTCAGTACATAGAACTTTACTTTCGAATTCGTTGTACGCCTCTGGCATAGCCATCCTCACACTACATTTCGCTTCATGTAATTTTTGTTTGTCTGCAAGGCTTTGGCTATGTTTATGTTTGCTGTGAAGTTCCCTTTGCTTCCAAAGCAGTTTTCTAACTTGGTTGTTGTACCACGGGGGCTCTTTTCCATCTCTTATGATCTTGCATTGCACATACTCATCTAATGCATATTGTACAATGGTTTTGAACTTTGTCCACTGATCCTCAACACTATCTGTACTTGAGATAAAACTTTTGTGTTGAGTCGTAAAGTACTCTGTAATCTGCTTTTTGTCACTTTTGCTAAACAGACAAACCTTCCTACCTTTTTTAATATTTCTATTTACGGCTGAAATCATCGATGCAGTAACCGCTTTATGATCGCTGATTCCCTGTTCTGCATTAACTGTTTCAAATAGTTCGGGTCTGTTTGTTACCAGAAGGTCTAATATGTTATCGTCATGAGTCGGTTTTCTGTTTAACTGCTCTAGGTAGTTTTCAGGTAACGCACTTAAAAAATTTTTAATGGATTCTTTGTCCCTGCCACCCACTATAAACATTTGAGTCTCCCAGTCTATATCCGGTAAATTAAAATCTCCACGCAAACCGCACCAGACCCCCCACTGCCGCTACACTACAAGGCAGCAGCCTGAAGACGGCTGACCGCGGCCATCAGCGTGCTCAGTTGTTCGCAAACAGTGGCTAGCTCCTCCTGCGTCCATACACAGCAGTCACACATCCTATCCATCCTAAGAAATCAACAATTTACTGTAGAGAGTTAAGTAATCAACTTTTAACTACACTGCTAATTCACTAAAGGCAAATGACAGCTGACTAAACTGTGGGTACTATACACTTCTTGTAGGAAACAATGAAAATAAGCACTAACTGTCTCTGGACTGTATTCAAAACAAACACGAAATCTCTGGAACACTATTACTAATACTTGAAAATTAAAGCTCCCTAAAAGCAAAAACACACAGAAAAAGAAGTGACAAGTAAGAAAAACACAGGTAATATCTAAATTTACACAGCTTGCTGCAGAGGAGATGTGAAGCAGACGGCATTCCCAAAATGATATGTTTCAGTGATGAACTTGTGCTCTCTAAAAGAAATGTTCCTCATAGGCCTGTTTCAACTATTCAAAGGTCACAATCGAGATTCCCCAATCTGTAGGGATTCGAGAATTTCCACATAAATTCTGGAACAACTTGACCATTTGCCGCCTCAGACACGCGATGTTTTAAAGATAAGTGAGAGAGAGAGAGAGAGAGAGAGAGAGAGAGAGAGAGAGAGAGCCTATTTACTGCACAACACATGTCTGTGTGTGCAGGATTGATGTTTATCGTGGAAAGACAAGAGTTGCGTCAGACGAGCAACGCCGACTAGTGTTTGCTGCTCGTGCCATAGAATCTGTGTGGAGGATTCAAGGAGTAACTATGTATTATTCCTTGTCGATCAAATAAGTGTAATTGTTACAAACAACTGAAACATGATTTGTCTAGAGACTCTTACTTATTCTTGGTGTTAGACTTGCTAGAAGAAAGACCAGGTTTTTTGAATTTCCGAGTGGTTCTAAAACCAACCTCGTTTGTAAATGCTAATCAAATGGGTTAAAAGCTTGAAATACGAGTGAAATACAAGAAGACAGGAATATTTACATGTGAAATGCGAGAACGTTATTCTGCATAATCCAATACATCATTAATTGGTGAAAACATATAGTTTGTATACTTAGTCCACACGTTCTATCGTCAGCAACCATTAGAATGTGAAGACCGACGTGATCAGGACTTGAAGAAAGAGGAATTTTGAAACGAAATCAAGATAAAAAGATATTGTGAGATGCCATAGCAACCATTAGTAACAAGACAGGGCAATTGTTTAGCAGAGTTGGATTCTGTATAAACGGTAAAAAGGGGTGAAAATTAATAATACCATACAGAAAAGACGCAAAGAAAATCTCAACAGTTTAGACTAAGAAGAGTTACAACAAGATCTATTTGACAGCGAAGATCCAGTGTGGAGAGTAAGCAGTCCCCACACACATCGCGGGGGCATGGACCCTGTAACCAGCAACCGATGCCAACGGCGCCAGCTGCTGCTCGCCGGTGCTGACTACAAATCCGTTCACCGACACCAATGCTGAAACCAACCTTTAACACTGCCGGCGCCTGTGCTGTTCACTGGCGCTGATTCCACACCTGCTCACCGACGCAGCCTAAAACTCTACACCAGGTGAGCGAAAGACAATTTGAGTGTGAAGTTAAGGATACTGTTCAAAATAGACTGTCAGTATAGTTATTAAAGAGGTGGATATTTTAAAATGATAACTCAATCTAAAAGTAAGAAAACTGGACTGAGGTAGCAAATTTAATTAAAGCACTAAGTCTTAAATTAGATAACCAAAGAACAGAGTCAAATTCTGAAATTGCAACATTAAGTGAAAAATTAGATGCACAAACTAAAGAATTCACCGCTCAAAATACTTCTTTAAGAAAGGAACTAAATACAACTCTAAATGATCAAAGTCTTAAATTAGATTCAGTGAACACTCAATTAAATAATAAATTGGATGTTCAGAATGGGACTTTAGGATTGTTAAGTGCTAGAGTAGATAAACAAAGTAAAGAATTTAGTCAGTTATGTGAAGGCATGGGAAATGACATTTTAACTACAAAAGTAGAGTATTTTAAAATAGATTTGAAAGAGTAGTTATCTGGTCTGTTAAGTAGTCAAGTAAACCAACTGTTCACTGACTTGAGTCAGACACAGAGCAACCAATTTCAGGACTTAGATAAAAAGTTAGAATGTGATATTGAAGATAAGTATAATAATGTAGAAGCTGAACTTGGCGAAAAATTATGATCATTTCAGAGTTTCTGTGACATTACATTTGATGCTGTAAAGCAGAGGTTGCACACCTTAAAAAGAGCATTTGGAAAGACAGTGTAAAATAGTACTTATGGTCCAATCGCAAATTGCAGGCATGAGCAGTTGAGTAGATGATGTGAAATGAAATGTTCAAGAGAAACTTCAGACATAGTAAATAAAAGTAATCTGGAGGAACAGGTAGAGAAAATAATTAACCGAGAAGTTGCTGAGAGGATAACCCCCAACACCGTTTCTTCAAATTTAGCTTCAGAACTTAATGATGCTAAGAGAGTATATATAATTTATGGAAATAATTCAAACTTATCCAGGATAGAGTAGAAAACACAATAACTTTACCCAATGTTGTGTTACCTAGTAAAGTGGTAACTGTTTTGTTGTGTGGAGGCTTTCACACAAAATTTAGCGAGAAGTATTCGTCTGTTAGTAATCGAGTGAGGTTAATGTCAGATCCATGGGATTCAGGTGGAGTCATGTCTGTCCCCTAGGGACATTAACATTCTGTGTTAATGGGCGGAGTGACGACTGTTGGATCCCGAGTTGTTTTCGGTGTTTCTTCTGTACTATATTTCCTACACCGAATTCCCGTCAAATCTTAAACTATACTGTAATCTATTCTTGAATTCTTTAACTATCCTACAGTGTTAGTACCTAGGAAAATAAATATGACTAAAAGATAAGAGACTTAAGAGAATCATGGACAAACAGTGATCTCGAAACATGAAAGGCAACGAACAGTATATAGTATTAGTGGAAAACATAATATGATGGTACTATTCAAACAGAATAATACCTAGACAACATGAACTGAGCATAATCTTTTATCTGTGTATAAAAATACAGTATAAGCTTAATGACCAAACAACTATGTTATCGTAGTGATGATTTTCTATTTAGTATAGAATATTTTATACCTTTTATGAAATGTGATGTAGATGGGAGGGTTTGTATTGGTTTTGGAAGGGGTGGGTATTTTAGATTAAAGCATGATTTACATTAACAAATAAATCATGGCTAACACAGAACACACGCCACACCTTTCAAACAACCATTGCAAACAAGTGTGACTGATTCTTCACCATTTGCTGTTCCATAGGTGTTGCTAACATTTTTCTTCAGGGACTTCAAGGGCGAAGGTGAGAATGTCCATTCTGTGGAGACGTTTAACACAATGCCTCCTCCGGCTTCCCACTCAAGTACCGTCGAAGTAGGGATCCTGGGGAAGGGGGGTGGGAAGGGTTTCCTGTCTTTGCGGCTATCTTCTTTCTCTTCTTCGATCTTAGCAACCATTGCTACTTTTTCTTTTCTTACTTCCCATTTGAGGACCTATCTATCTTTCCCTCTTTCCATGTTCAACTACTTCTATCACAGAAGTCTTTCTCATTTTACGTGGTTTCCAATAATCTACAACTTATTTTATATAAGTACGCTGAAGAATCAGGCTACACAAACACACTTACACATGCACACAAAAAATACAATTACACAAACAATGATCTTACACATCGAAAGGGGAGAACCGTCAAGCATTGTAGGGGAGAAAAGGAATGCATAAATTGAGAAAGGATGCACACAATGTTGTTTACGGTGACGGTTCTACATCACACACATGGTTATATAAGAATACTTTAGGGAGATATGCACACATTGTCATTTACTGTAATTGATCTACATTGCCTGTTTTTTTAATTATATAAAAACTACAATGATTCCACATTGAGTATGCATAAAGAAGAAGGGTGAGTAAGGAAAGAGAACATAAGCCAGAGGATGATAGTGGGACTCTTATAGCTTGAGTAAAATATATTGAATGAGTATATAGGCATGGGTAGAAGTTGTTTAGTAAAGGAGGACTCTAGGGTATGAACTGAAGTATTAAGAAGCAAGTGTAAAGTGTGAAGTCTATTTTTAATTTTACCAGAGAATATTTAATTATTGTGCACACAAAGACGTATACTAGGGCAAGGAACTATGAGGCCTGCTTGTAAAGTACAGGGGTGGGGGGCACACTCAGCATTTATTGAATATATAAGGCAGATAGGCAGACCTAAGAAAGCTGACCTATACTGTGCGGACAGGGGCACCAAGAAGGGGATTGACCTGTACCATAAGAGAATAGGAATTAAGGGGGGTGTACCTACCAAAAAGGAAGGAGGAAGTGCACTCATAGGGTTGACCCATATGTAAGGTAAAGATACTGATCCAAGGGGAAAAGGACAGTATCGTGACGGAAGTCACACATTTTGTAGGAACTGAGTTCTATATTTCATTTGCATTATTATGTTTTCTGAGTGTCAATAGGAACAGTTTAGAAAAAGAGCAGAAAAGAAAAATTTTAGTCCTCTCAATTTTTAGATATTGAAAGAGCTAACTCCAACATTGAGTGAAAGGTTCATGTTTTATAATTGTAGTAGAATGGAAAAAAGGAATGACCAAGCTATAAGAACAAGAGTAGTTACGATTATTAATAGAAAAAGATGTATTGTTGAAAAATGAAGTGTTATCCTATGTGATATTAATGTACATGGTAATTATGTATAAAATATCGCATGTTCGATCTAAAGGGTGGGTGGGGGGGGGGGGGGGGGGGAAATATGTAGTGACTCGCCAATTTGTAGTGATTCGAGAATTTCCACGTAAATTCTGGAACCACTCGACCTTCTGCCGCCTCGAACATGCGATGTTTTAAAGATAAGTGTGAGAGAGAGAGCCTATTTACTGTGCAACACGTGTCTGTGTGTGCAGGATGGGCATTTATCGTGGAAAGACAAGAGTTGTGCCAGACGAGCAACACTGACAAGTGTCTGCCACTTACGCCATAGAACCTGTATGGAGGATGCAAGGAGTAACTACGTATTATTCCTTGGTGGTCAAATAACTGTAATTGTTATAGACAATTGAATCATCATTTGTCTAGAGACTCTTACTTAATTTTGCTTTTAGACTTGCTAGAAGCAAGAAACAAGACTTGTTTTCTGAATTTCTGGTGGTTATTAAACCAATCACAATGTAATTATATTTAATTGTATCTAATGGGTATCGGTGTAGTTGACTTGCAAGAGTTTATATACTTACATGTGAAACTTGTGGAGATGAAAATATACCTGAACTGAAAGTATGAAAGTAGAGAGTTATTTCTTTTGAGAGAGAGAGCATGTTTAGTCCCTCTAACCAGCATTATTTCTTTGGAGAAGAAGTTATGGAGATTGATGCAGTCGCATATCCAGAGAAGAGGAGAGGCTAAACATTTCAAATAAGTCAACTGTAGTAAGTGAAGTGTGAAGTTCGCAATCCAGTTTTGCACAGTTTCCCTTGTCGCCGAAACCATTAGAAATTGTAACATAAAACCTGATTGCATAATGTTGCTCTAAATTCCACTATTCCATTTTCATAACACACAACAAAAACACAACTTCACTGATGACGCTCTCAAAAATCATGTGATGGCTGCATGCAACTGAAACTCGGACTGGGCATCAGGAAGGGATGAACACACCAGGCTAAACAGGTAGAACAGCATAATGTTGCCAGACTGCTCACATTGTTGTCAGTCTCATTACTTTTCTCACACACCCAGTATATGGTACTATTATGGGCAATATTGTGAGAAGGAAGTTGCTACTCACCACATAGTGGAGATGCTGAGTCGCAGATAGGCACAACAAAAGGATTTTCACCCTTAAAGCTTTTGGCCAATGGCCTTTGTCAACAATACACACACACACACACACACACACACACACACACACACACACACACACACACACCAACAGAACTCACACCAACAGAACTCACACACATGACTGCAGTCTCAGACAACTGAAACCACATTATGAGCAGGAGTGACAACTGGGTTGGGGGAAAGGAGAAGGCTGGAGGGGGAGGGATAGTAGGGTGGGGATGGCAGACAGTGAAGTGCTGCAGGTTGGCAGGTTGGGGGGCGACCATGGTAGAGATCAGGTGGGGAGGGTGGAGGGGGGGGGGGGTTAGTGGACAAAGAGAGAAAAACAAATAAATAAAAATAAAATACATAAAAAATAAAATAATTAAAAAGACTGGGTGTGGTGGTAACCTTCATTAGTTGCTGTGCTCACCCATCCAGCCCCTTCCCTGCTCCCATTCCAGCACTACACAGCCATCATTCCATCACCACTTGCAGCCTTTTTTAAATTTTTTACTTTTAATTTTTTATTTATATTTATTTTATTTTTTCTTTCTATTTCTCCCCTTTTCCACTACCCCCCCCCCTTCCCCACCTCTCCCCTGCCCATCGCCCAACGTGCAGCACTTCACTTCACTGTTCGCCATCCCCACCATACTATCCCTCCCCCTCCCCAACCCAGCCCCCTCCTTTCCCCCACCCAGTCGCCACTCCCATCATGCACTGGTGCTGCTGCTCACAGTGTGGTTTCAGTTGCTTGAGACTGCAGTTTTGTGTTTGTGTGTGTGTGTGTGTGTGTGTGTGTGTGTGTGTGTGTGTGTGTGTGTGTGGGCGCGCGCGCGCATGCGTATGCGTATGTGTGTCTGTTGTTGATAAAGGCCACTGGCCGAAAGCTTTAAGTGTGAAAATCCTTTTGTTGTGCCTATCTGTGACTCAGCATCTCTGCTGTATGATGAGTAGCAACTTTCCTTCTTATAATATTGTTACATTCCATCCTGGAGTATCGATTTTTTGGCCTATTATGGGCAAGGTATTTCCAGATGACATTTATTTATTTAAATATTCTGAACATCATTCATATACAAGGGTTATCCAAAAAGATGTTATCACACATATGGCACTACATAATTTTAAACTTCCTTCTGTTGCAGATTAGAGATAGCTACCCAACATACTTTGGAACAGAGAAGGAAGGTAACAGTTTGGATGAAGTGTTTGAGTCACCCTCAATAGTCTGAAAAAAATTTCAGGAAAGGTGTCAATAAAGATCCTCAGAGTCATCTAACTACTTGTCAACTGCAGAAATTTGTAGGTAACGGGTCTGTGACCAATGACTGTAAACAAAACAAACGATGTTGAAGGCATATTTGTACAGAAGATAACATCATAAATATTCAAAGCATAATTATTAAGAGCCCAAAAATGTCAAATACGAAATTAGCATTGGAAACTGGAGTCACACGGACAAGTGTCTTAATAATTCTGGACATTGATCTGCAAATGTAGTCATACCACTTACCAAAGATAAAGATCCCATCTAATGCTGATAAAATTGCTCGTGTATGAGCTCCAGAAGTGTTTTTAGAAATGATGCATATACTTCCAAGTGCAGTTTTCTTTATGTCAGATGTGGTGTCTGCAGCAACATGAATAAGCACACTTGTGTCATTCGAAATACAGCCAATTACCATAAATTCAGAGAGCACACTCGATCCTCTCCAAAAGTTAATGCAGGGAGAGGTACTTTGAAGTCTGGAGTACTTCGCACCCCCCCCCCCCCCCCTCCCCCTTTTTATTTATTTATTTTTATTTTTTTTTAACCTAGATATGTTGCAGAGTTTTGTAGAATTTTAATGTTGATAATCTTTCTATCCACACCATAACATAAGGTTGCTTCCAGCAAGATTGCGCAAGATTGTGCACTACCACATTATTCGTTAAATGTTTGACACTACATGGATGAGATATTTTGTAGACTCTGGATTGGAAGAGATGGATCTTCAGCATGGCCACCATATTCACCCCATTTGACTCCATGTAATTTCTGGCCATGGGAAATGGTGAAAGAATGTGTGTTTGGTGAAAGAACATGTGTGGTACAATCCTACTGACATTAATGACCATCATGATTGCAACATGTAAGTTGTCCACTGTATGCCTACTGAGGAACTGATGACCTCAGAAGTCCCATAGTGCTCAGAGCCTTTGAACCATTGCCTACTGAGATGTGTAAACAAGCAATGACCTGCATGGTAAACAGGCTTTACACACACATTGAGAACCAAGGAGTACAGATCAATAAAATTCACTAGTTTTATTTTGATTTGTGTATACTGTGTGTGTTTTTATATTTAAAATAAAATAATCATATAATATAAAATAATATAAAAATAATAAAATCAAATAGTCACTTCCCATATAAGTGGTAACGTCTATTTGGATGACCCTGTGTACATCTTGTACTTCCTCTGCATGAAACCACAGGCTGGAGAGCTACTTCACATTTCATCCTTTCTTGAAGGTAGTTTATTAATGTTATCAAGAATTTTCTGTCATCATTCTTTAATTTCTTCCCTGATTTTCAGTCATGACTTCCCTCCCTGTCTACTTCTAACTACGATTTCCTCCATCTGGGTAGTGGACCGGCAGAATGACGGTGCACATAACTACCACACTGTTATCTCCATGCTAATTGTTGTGCATAGGTTCCTCTTCTCACCAGCTTTTCTGAGCATTTATCCCTTTGAGATTCTGCCAGTTCACTGTATATTCAACATTCTGCTCTAAAATCATATTTTAAAAGCCTTCAGTGTTTTCTTTTCCTCTCTCCTCAGTTCCCCAGTTCCTGATCCTACTCACATCTGTTCTCCACATCAATATATGATAACTGTTTCCTATTAAGTAGGGAGACACTCGTGACCACATTTTCCTTTTTGAGACAAGTGATACTTTTTTCTGAGTTATTCCTATTTCACACACATTGTATTCTTTTTGGGGATCACTAAACATCTCCACATTTATATCTCTACCACTGCATTCGTAACTTAAGGCATTATTTAAAATAACTTCCACAATCTGTAGGTACTCTGTAAATAAAGTTTTTATGTTGACTTAAGTCGAATCACTTGATAACTGCTCCCACACAATTTCTGATGTCAAAACCAGGGAGTAGTGATGGGGACAGAAACTTTCAGGATATCAGGGATGTCAGTAATAATTCAAGTGGACCTACCCATCAATTCAGGGCAACTAAATGGCAGAACATCTTGATGGATATAATACAATACATGCTCTCAGCTAAGTCATTTAAGCATTGAGATCTTCATCTCACTTGCGTTCATTATTGTAATTTATCAGCATATTGCACACATCTCCATCTGGGTACTGGAGTAATATCTGAGCAGAGGATAGAAGAGTAACTGTTGAATTATGTAGGATGTGCATAGCTGACCTTTAGTTACGATGTTTAAGACTTGTCCAGTGTTTTCAACTGTTAGCAATACTACAATTATGACTAAACATGAGGAAAGATATTCAAACAACTGACTGTCCCTCTAAATTGAAATGTAAATGAGTAACAAGATGTTCCAGTGCAAGACTCTGTTTATCAGATAAATTGGTTTGATAATTTCACATCCAGGAATGAGACAGAAAATTTTAGCAGTCAACTGCAGGGAACTTTGGCTAATATAATGATCCTGGATGATGCTATCCAATACTTACTCAACAATGCAGAATACAAAGCCGGCATCTTAGCATGCAAAGAATACAGAAACTCAGTGAAATGGACAATCCTGAAGGCAAAATACAATTTTCAGGGATGACTTTCAGATGCTATGGCTGTCAGTAGGCACAATTACAGTGCTCAGCTGCCACCAATAAAATTTAGAGAGAGGATGCATGGAGAAGGAACCCAAGAGTTTGGCACAAGATGTTACTATACCACAGCTGCCTATGACCAAAGCATGGAAATTTTACATGCATGTTATGATGGCAAAAATAGAATTATCCAGGCACATCTTGACTACCTAGAAGATGTTACACTTACAGCATCTCAATCCCCAGAAACTCCTGACGTTTACTGAATTCAATAAGCACATACACGTTCTGCATGCTCTATGGGAGGCCGTAGAGACCTATGGTCGAGTCTTAGTCTCAAAGATACCTTGCTCTTTTCTGGGAGACATATGTTGATGTTGGGTAATTCATTTGAGGAGGAAACAATTGTCAGAAGGAAAAATCCTGAAATGGATGGAGTTCTCATTATAAGAGTAAGACAGGAGGCCTGATGGCATAAAATATTCATGGGGAATCTTGCAGACAAACTACACTGTAATGGCTACAGCAGCCCTCAATGTTCAATATAAGTTTGTTCATTTGGTGGGGGAGGGGACCAAACAGCGAGGTCATTGGTCCCATCGGTTTAGGGAAGATGGGGGAAGGAAGTCGGCTGCGCCCTTTCAATGGAACCATCCTAGTATTTGCCTGAACTAAATCAGAATGAACAGCACAGATGACCTTATATGAGATCCAAGCCTACTTTGTGTTGTTAAATAGCATGGTCACTGGGCAGAAGATTGCAAGAAGGTGAAAGATGTTCATGGCCGGTCCAGAAACAAGTGCATTTTTGCCTCAATCAGGGTCACATGGTAAAAGACTGTATAAAGAAAGGAAGAGTAGTTTGTCACTCTTGTAAGAAGAACCATGATAATTCAGTCTGCAGCAATTCAAAACATTCTACACCATCAGCTACTCCTGCTGAACACAGTTCAGTCAGCAACATGGATACTGGATGTTTATGATTCAGTTACCTCCAGGCAGTCAAATTGTATGTAACAAGGCCCACAGGTGAAAGCAGACTTACATGCTGCATGTTAGATGGTGGCAGCCAGTGTAGCTTCATCAGCAGATCACATTGCTCAAAAGCACCTTGAAAAAGCAATTGAAGCACCATACAGGCAGAAAAGTTATGCATGTTTGCAGGACTGTAACTTGCATAATGGAAACAACCAAAATGTTAATTTGATGGCAAACATAACCTTTAATTGTGATAGCTTGTCATTCAGTGCTTGGGCTGGGGCCAAGATGCTGGAGTTGGCAGTCATGTGTACATGAGGTGTGCCGCTTGTGCATATGAATGGTGTGTGTTTCTCTTTTGCTGAGGGAGGCTGTGGCCGGAAGCTTAGGTAAGTGTCTTTCAATTGTGCCCATCTGTAACTTAATATATCTTCTTTTTGGTAAGTAGCAATCTGTCCTTTCCTAGATTGTTGTCAAAGAGTTTAGGTTGTTAAGTTGAAGAGAAAGTAAACGTAAGTTCTCTTATTTATCTAGCCACACTTGAATATTCTTCCTTGGGAGTTTAATACATGAACTGAATTAAACTTATGAAATCTCAGTGACTTCTTTCATAGTCTCACTCCCTGTATCACAATCAGCTATAGCAGAGAAGCTGCTACCATCATCATCAAGAACAAGAACAACAACAACAACAACAAGTGGCAGCAGCAGTAAAAGTAGCAGCAACAGCAGAGATTACAGAGCAATGCAAATAAAATGGAAGAACTCATAGATCCACAAACAAGAGGAACCAGATTGTTTTAACTCATGGGTCGGGGAAAAAGGAACATAGATAATATTGAGGTAGGTAGTTCCACCATAAAAATTTTGCACCAAAATGTTCAGTGTGAGTCAAGTAAATTAGATGAGACAGGAATTTTATTGCCAACTAAGATAGTACAAGTTTTTATTCTGTCTGAATATGGTCTGAGAGAGAATGAAATAAGGGTTTCTGAAGGGGTAAGTATAATGGAGAGGGAATTGTTGTGTATGTAAGTGTCAAGATGAGGGAAACTACTCCATGACCAACCAAAAATAATTCAGAAATGTTTTTTGAACAAGTAACTGTCTAAATAAAAATGCAGGGAGAGAAGTTGATATTAGATCTGTATCAATCACCTACCTTGCAAATAAAACAATGAAAACTCCAAGTAGGAATGTCAAAGGTGTAGGATAGACAGAGTGCTGCTTACGATAAAGAAGACACATTCAGTGGCAGACAGGCACAATTAAAAGGTACATATATAAACTTTTTGGCCACAGTCTTCACCAGCAAAAGAGAGACACACACATCATTCATACACATAAATAAGCACATCTCATGCACACATGACTGCCATCCACTCATGGGTGCATGAGGTGTGCTTGCTTGTGTGTATGAATGATGTGTGTGTCTCTCTCTTACTGATTAAGGCTGTGCCCAAAAGTTTTATGTAAGTGTCTTTTAATTGTGCCTATTTTCAACTTAATGTATCTTCTTTATGGTAAGTAGCAATCTGTATTTTCCTAAATTGTTGATATAGTTGACAAATAAAGTTTTTAAAAGAAATAGAAGTGCTTTTAGATAAGTCATAAATTAATTTCCTTATATAGTAATAGTGGGGGATCTAAATAGTGACAGCTCTCATACAAAAAGTTTCTGTGATCTGATCAATGCCTACAATCTGAAGTTAGGTGTATGTATCCCAACAAGACGTTGTAAAACTTCACACACACCAATAGATCATGTAATTACTAACATTCCTCAGAGTAGGCCATCAGTGCAGGTCATAAATTTTGCAATCTTGAGTCTTATGAACAAATACTTGAAATATCAGGAGATGGAGGTTTTGTAAAAAAAAATATTGAGATGATTTATACAGATGAAGGGAAATGGACTTGTTAAATAACATAGAGAAGGGACGGGGGTACTTTTGTTAACATTAGGGTACTACTACATAAATAGTGCTTGTCTTGTAGCATCCAAAAATCTAAATATGGTAAATATGAAGAACTGGACCACACAAAACACTATGAAATTGGGTGGATGATCTAAAAATGGCATATGAAAATTGCCTAATAAACAAAATTATGAACAACATTGACACTTATAAGCACAGGAAGAGAGTCTACAATAGAATAATAAGAGGAACTACTAAGCTTACAGAATCCAATTTCAGACACATGAATGTAAATAACAACTTTTATTATGTCTTAATACAAAACAAAGTGCACTGAATGAGATACACACAATGAATAAACAACAGGGGGATATGCCCAAGGAACATCGAACTGTAGTGCCATTAATATAATATACAAAGGGAGATTTTAAATGCAAAAAATAACATTTCAGTTTCAACACTTCACACTATTTGAGTATCTTAAAATCTACTTCTGACATTGTTCAAGCATGTGCACAATATCAAAAACCTATCTTTGGGCAATAGTTTGGTGAAAATGTTTGCATATTGTTTTTCGATTGGAACATACTCTCTTCCGCCTCATACTTTTCTCTTATGAAATGATGTAAGATATCAATGTGTTTTGTCTTTTATGAAACTTGGAATTTTTTTATGAGGTTTATCATGCTCTGACCATCCACATGTAGTATTGTTGCTTCCTCACATTGATTTCCAAAATCATTTATCAGATTTTGCAGCCATATTTCATCTTTCACAGCCACGCTGGCTGCCACATATTATGATTCTGTGGTGCTCAAGGTCACTATCTGATGCTGAGAGGACCATGTTACTGGTCTGTTTGATAACAGAAAAACAAAACCAGAAGTTGACTACCTTCATTCTGTATCTCTCATGCAATCTGAGTCACTATACCAGTACAGAATCATCTTGTCTCCACACTTTCTGCACAATACGCTGAAGTCTTTCATGCTTTGTATATACCTGAAAATGTGTGTGATGGCTTGAAAATGACTAACATCTTTGTTCAAGTATTTGCTCACTGCATTCACTGCGAAAGCCAGGTCTGGCAATTAATAGTTGTGAGAAATAAAAGTGAACCAACTGTGTTCCTGAATGAAAATTTTGCTATAACGGATGCATTTTCATCTGCTGAGTACAATTTCACTTTTGGAAGAGCCAGGATGCAAATTTTCCAAGTCAAAATATTTCTGGATTAGCCTCACACAGGATGCAAATTTTCCAAGTCAAAATATTTCTGGATTAGCCTCACACATACTGTTTGGTGCACAAACAACATTTTTTCTTCTCTATTTTGCTCAATTTCCCATTCTGCAAAAGACTTTCAATTTGAAAACAGTTATTACAAACATTTTCGTCATTTCTTCTACAATGACCTCGAGGGATTCTTCACTTTCACCAGACAACAACCTGTCATCTACACACAAAGCCAAGAAGACCAGATCATTTCCAACTTTCCCAGTGAAAATACATGTATATGTGTCACTCTCTTTGAAATCTAACTTCTTCAAGAGTTTAAAAAATGATTGCAAATAAAGTGCGTAGTGAGTCATATCTCACTGCTGGTGAGACAGTTTCATTGTGGTCCAGTCCAAAGCAAGAAGTAAAGCCTCGAGCGACAAGTCGAGCTTTTCATTGGGAGTCATTTTTGGTTTTCAATGCTTTGATTTTGACTACTCACATTGAATCTATTGTTGTCTGGGTCTTTTATGGCAGGATGAACCAAGTTTCACTTGTTTGGCATGCTTGGAGTTCCTGTTCAATTGATAATTCCCATTTTTCTTTGTCTGGACCTGAGAGTGCCTCTTCAAAAGTGTTTGGTTCAAGACATTCTACTTACTTCCCAGCACATTCAGCTGGGGGTCAAATTCGGCTCCTGTCACATAATTTGTAAAACTGCTGCCAATCTTCAAGTGGTTGTTCACGATCTCAATTTCCCTTTCCTCTCATCTTTAGCTGGAGGCTCAACATTGTGTTCTCCATCTCCACCTTTAGTTTCTTTAGTGTAATATATAGAGAAAACATTAAATATAGAGTAAATAAAATATGGGGAACAAATTATGTAAACTGATATAATCTTGCAATAATGACAATATTACGAAAAAAATACATTCCTATTCACTATATAGTGGAAAAGTCGAGTCACAGATAGGCACAACAAAAAGACTGTCAAATAAGTAAACTTTTGGGCCAAAAGGCCTTCTTCCAAATAAGACCCCCCCCCCACACACACACACACACAACAACAACAACAACTACTACTACTGTCTCTGGCTGCGGAGGCCAGACTGCGAGCAGCTGTGCGTGACAGGAAAAGCAATCTGGATGGTGGAAGTGAGGAGCAGGCTGGGTTGGGGAGGAGGAGGGATAGCAGGTAGGGGTCGGGGATGGTAAAGTGCCACTTTTGGTATCATACAGGGATGAGTTGGAGAGAGGGTGTAGTATGGCTAGGTGCAGTCAGGAGGTTAGACAAGGGATGGGAGAGGAGGAGCGGCAGCAGGAAAGGAGAGAAGTAAAAAGACTGTATGCGCATTGGTAGAGTAGAGGGCTGTATATTGCTAGAGTGGGAACAGGGAAGAGGATAGGTAGCTGAAGGATTATGACTAATGAAAGTTAAGACCAGCAAAGCTGGGAACATAGGTTATATCTTACAGGGAGAGTTCCCACCTGCGTAGTTCAGAAAAGTAGTGTTGGCAGGAAGGATCCAGATGGCAGAGATTGTGAAGAAATCATTAAAGTGAAGATTATTGTTTTGGGCAGTGTGCTCAGCAACTGGGTGGTCCAGCTGTTTCTCGTCCGCAGTTTTTCAGTGGGCCTGCTCATCACTACTGATGCCACCTCACTTTACATTAACAGCCCCAATGTCCATGGCATTGCCACTATTGAAAACTACCTTTCCCAGTGCATGACAGATTCCAAACGTACAACCTCCTTTCTGGTCACCATGACCAACTATATGCTCATCAACAATTACTTCTCCTTTGAAGGCATCACCTACAAACAAATCAAGCATACAGCAATAGGCTCCCACATGGCACCATCCTATGCCAACCTATTCATAGGCCATCTAGAGGAATCCTTTCTAACCACCCAGATTCCCAATCCCCTCACTTGGTTCCGATTCACTGATGACATCCTCAGTATCTGGATCAAGGGTGAGGACACCCCATCCACATTCCTCAAGAACCTCAACACCTTCTCTGCCTTTCACTTCACATGGTCTTCCTGAACCCAATAAGCAATCCTCCTTGATGTTGACCTCCACCTCGAAAGGTGACTACATCAGAACCTCTGTCCATATCAAATCTACCAACCGCCAGCAACACCTCCACTTCAGTAGCTGCCATCCATTCCATACGAAAGGTCGCTTCCATACAACCTAGCCACCCATGGATGTCACATCTGTAGAGATGAGAAGTTCCTCTCGAAATATACCAAAGGTCTCACTGAAGTTTTCACAGACTATAATTAGCCTCCCAAACTTGTAAAGAAACAGATGCCTCATATGCATCCAACTCCCGAAGTCCCACCATGTGGCCACAGATGAGCATTGCTCTAGAGACTCATTACCACCCAGGACAGGAGCAACTGAATCCCATTCTCCACCAGGGTTTCAACTGCTTCTCATCATGCCACAAAATGAAGAATGTCCTACCCACTATCCTTCCCACATTTCCCACAGTGATATTCCACAACCCACTAAATATATACAATACCTTCATCCATCCCCGCACAACTCCTGTTCTGAACTCCTTGGCCTATGGCTCATATCCCTGTAATGGATCTAGCTCCATTCCACTCATGAGCAACAATTATCCCATCAAAGGCAGGACTACCTGTGAAACCAATCGTGTGATCTACAAGCTAAGCTGCAACCACTGTGCTGTTGTCCACAAGGGCATGACAACCAACAAACTGGTTGACTGCATAAATGGCAACCAGCAAACTTTGACCAAGAAACAGCTGAACCACCAAGATGCTAAGCATGCTGTCCAACACAATGTTCTTCATTTTAATGACTGCTTCACAGCCTGTGCCATCTGGATGCTTCCTATCAACACCAGCTTTCTGAAATGCACAAGCGGGAACTCTCAACGCAGTATACCCTGCACTCCCTAACCCTCCTGGCCTCAACCTTCATTAGTCACTTTCCTTCACTCACCTATCCCCTTCCCTGTTCCCACTCAAACACTACACAGCAATCTGTTCCACCAATGCACCCACAGTCTTTTTATTTCTCTCCTTTTTCACTGCCTTCCCTCCACCTCTGCCTTCCCATTCCTAATGCCCTTGGCCTTACTGCTATTGAATACCTTTTCCAACACCCGATGGATTCCAAACCAACAACCTCGAGCCTAGTCGCCATGACCACCTATATCCTAACCCACTATTACTTCTCCTTTGAAGGCATTCCTTACAACCATATCCGGGGTACTGCTATGGGCATCCACATGGCACCGTCCTGTGCTGCCTTATTCCCACCTTATTCAAGGGCCATCTAGAGGGATCCCTCCAAAATCCAGAATCCTGAACCCCTCAGCTGGTTCAGATTCGCTGATGACATCTTTACTATCTGGATCCAAGGTGAGGACACCCTATCCACATTCATCCAGAACCTCAACAACTTCTCCCCCATTTGCTTCACCTGGTCCTACTCAACCCAAAAAGCCATCTTCCTACATGTTGACCTCCACCTCAAGGATGCCTACATCCATATGAAACCTACTAACCCCAGCAGTACCTCCACTTCAACAGCTGCCTCCCGTTCCATACCAAGAAGTCCTTTCTGTACACCCTAGCCACCCATGGTCGTTGCATCTGCAGTGACGAGCAGACCCTCTTGAAATATACTGAGTGTCTCACTGATGCCTTCACTGACCTTCATTATCCTCCCAACCTAAAGCAAAAACAAATCTCCTGTGCCTTATCTTTCCAGTCTCCCACCATCCCACAAAGTCCCACTGTCTGGCCACAGAGCAGCATTCCCGTCCTAACTCAGTACCACCGAAGACTGGAGCAACAGAATTACGTTCTCCGTCAGGGTTTCGATTACCTCTCATCACCCCTGGAATGAGAAATGTCCTGCCCACTATCCTTCCCACCCCTCCCACAGTGGTATTCCACCATCCACTGAACCTACACAATATACTTGTCCATCCTTATACAACTCCTGCTCCCAATCCCTTACCTCATGGCTCATACTCCTGTAATAGACCTAGATGCAAGACCTGTCCCATACATCCTCCCACCTCCATCTACTCCAGTCCGGTCACTAACAGCTCCTATCCTAACAAAGGCAGGGCTACCTGTGAAACCAGCCATGTGGTCTAGAAGCTAAGCTGCAAACACTGTGCCGTGTGTTCTATATAGGCATGACAACCAACAAGCTGTCTGTCCACATGAAAGGCCACCAACAAACTGGCCCTGTTGCTGAACATGCTGCCAAACATGGCACCCTTCATTTCAATGACTGCTTCACAGCCTGTGCCATATGGATCCTTCCCACCATCACCAGCTTTACTGAACTGCGCAGGTGGGAACTTTCCCTGCAATACATCCTATGTTCCCATAACCCTCCTGGCCTCAAACCTCATTAGTCATTATCCTCACTCATCCAGCCCCCTCCCTGTTCCCATTCCAGCACTACACAGCCCTCATTCCACCACCACACCCAGTCTTTTTATTTCTCTCCTTTTCTAATACTCCCCCCCATGTACCCCTCCCTACCCCTCCCCTGCCCGCCATCTAACCTGCAGGACTTCACTGTCCACCACCCCACCATACCGTCCCTCTCCCTCCCTAACCCAGCCTCCTCCTCCTTATCCCCACCAAGTCGCCACTCCCATCATGCACAGGTGCTGCTCCTCGCAGTGCGGTTTCAGTTGCCTGAGATAACATGCTCAAAGAGATATAGCATGGGTTTTGATATGTAAGTCTACTACCGCAGCCACAGCTAAGTCTGTAGCTGATATTACTGGAATGTTAGATGAGAAAAAAAAATCTGTGTAGTTTTCCAAATCATTTAAAGGCATTTAATTATGTGTGTCACAGCAGACTAATATACAAACTAAACTGTTATGCTTACTCAGGGCAAGAAAGAGGAAAACAGAGAGCAGTGTGCAGCAGAAAAGCATAAAACAAGTGGTGGTGCTGTAAATGTGCATATTAATTTTCAGCTTGTAAACTCTGGTGCACAGAGATGATATTAGCAGTAGATGACAATGTACTAATGTTTGCAGATGACATTTCACTCGTAGTAAAAAGTGACTCAGTACAAGAACTAGAATCAAATATTCTCTGCAAATCTCAAAGAGGCTTTTAAACATTTCAGTAAAAAAACCTGTTTGTAAATGCAAATAGGAACAAATACAAACAAATAAAACTATAAATACTAATAATATCTGCCTTGAACTAGGTAACTCATTTATCAAGAAAGTAGGGAATTACACATTATTGGGTGTCAGTATTGATACACACTTGACGTGGAAGGACAATAACAGCAAAATATACTCAAAAATAAACACTAAAATATTCTTAATGAAAAAGTTGTCTAGGACAGTAAACAGTCACACACTGTGAAATATATACTATGGTCGATTCTACCCTCACTTACAATGCATCTTAATCTGGGGAAAAGAAGTACATGTGCATATACATAACAGTGAAGCTTCAGAAGAAGGGTGTTAGATACATTACATGCATTACAGTTTGGCCAAAGACATCCTGCAGAAATAAATTAAGAGAACTTGATATCATGATCTTCACTATTTACAAGGTGTCCCAGGAGGAATGGTCCATATTCAGAGATATGACACAAACAGTCACTGGAAGCAAAAAAGTCTAGTAAACCTGGCTTCTAAACGCAAACCTTGCAAGCCATGTGCACTTCTCCATCTTTGATACTGTGAAAAAAATCTCTTCTACTGCAAGCTCTTTCCTTTCCATATTTTGAGCAGTGGTAGTATGGATCATAATAAGAAAAAATTCTCCAGTAAACATTGGCTGTAATGTGAATACCTCTGGAGCAATAAACTCTTTTTGATCTTCACTATTGTGAAATACATCTCATTTACTGAACATCAGTCACAGCCCTTAAGGTATGCATTTTAAAGCTCATGTTTACCAGGATTTTTTTCCTTGGTTTGGTCTGTATCTCTACCTCCTAAAATATAGATGAAGAAATATTCATAGCTCTGAAGGTGTGCAGTTTGAACGAATGTTTATAAGACTTTCTGCTTTGGATGATTGTTCTTGTCATTTATCTGAATATTGGCTGTTCCTCCTGGGACACCCGTATATTTGCAACAATTATGCTCTGCGCCCCCCCCCCCCCCCATTAACCATAGACCTTGACGTTGGTGGGGAGGCTTGCGTGCCTCAGAGACACAGATAGCCGTACTGTAGGTGCAACCACAACGGAGGGGTATCTGTTGAGAGGCCAGACAAACGTATGGTTCCTGAAGAGGGGCAGCAGCCTTTTCAGTAGTTGCAGGGGCAACAGTCTGGATGATTGACTGATCTCGCCTTGTAACATTAACCAAAACAGCCTTGCTGTGCTGGTACTGCGAACGGCTGAAAGCAAGGGGAAACTACAGCCGTAATTTTTCCCAAGGGCATGCAGCTTTACTGAATGGATAAATGATGATGGCGTCCTCTTGGGTAAAATATTCCGGAGGTAAAATAGTCCCCCATTCGGATCTCCGGGCGGGGACTACTCAGGAGGATGTCGTTATCAGGAGAAAGAAAACTGGCGTTCTACGGGTCGGAGTGTGGAATGTCAGATCCCTTAATCGGGCAGGTAGATTAGAAAATTTAAAAAGGGAAATGGATAGGTTAAAGTTAGATATAGTGGGAATTAGCGAAGTTCGGTGGCAGGAAGAACAAGACTTTTGGTCAGATGAATACAGGGTTATAAGTACAAAATCAAATAGGGGTAATGCAGGAGTAGGTTTAATAATGAATAAAAAAATAGGAGTTCGGGTAAGCTACTACAAACAACATAGTGAAGGCATTATTGTGGCCAAGATAGACACGAAGCCCACGCCTACAACAGTAGTGCAAGTCTAGATGCCAACTAGCTCTGCAGATGACGAAGAAATTGATGAAATGTATGATGAGATAAAAGAAATTATTCAGGTAGTGAAGGGAAACGAAAATATATTAGTCATGGGTGATTGGAATTCGAGAGTAGGAAAAGGGAGAGAAGGAAACGTTGTAGGTGAATATGGATTGGGGCTAAGAAATGGAAGAGGAAGCCTCCTGGTAGAATTTTGCACAGAGCATAACTTAATCATAGCTAACACTTGGTTCAAGAATCATGAAAGAAGGTTGTATACATGGAATAACCCTGGAGATACTAGAAGATATCAGATAGACTATATAATGGTAAGACAGAGATTTAGGAAACAGGTTTTAAATTGTAAGACATTTCCAGGGGCAGATGTGGACTCTGACCACAATCTATTGGTTATGAACTGTATATTAAAACTGAAGAAACTGCAAAAAGGTGGGAATTTGAGGAGATGGGACCTGGATAAACTGAAAGAACCAGAGGTTGTAGAGAGTTTCAGGAAGAGCATAAAGGAACAATTGACAAGAATTGGGGAAAGAAATACAGTAGAAGAAGAATGGATAGCTTTGAGGAATGAAGTGGTGAAGGCAGCAGAGGATAAAGTAGGTAAAAAGACGAGGGCTAGTAGAAATCCTTGGGTGACAGAAGAAATATTGAATTTAATTGATGAAAGGAGAAAATATAAAAATGCAGTAAATGAAGCAGGCAAAAAGGAATACAAACGTCTCAAAAATGAGATCGACGGGAAGTGCAAAATGGCTAAGCAGGCATGGTTAGAGGACAAATGTAAGGATTTGGAGGCTTACCTCACTAGGGGTAAGATAGATACTGCCTACAGGAAAATTAATGAGACCTTTGGAGAAAAGAGAACCACTTGTATGAATATCAAGGGCTCAGATGGAAACCCAGTTCTAAGCAAAGAAGGGAAAGCAGAAAGGTGGAAGGAGTATATAGAGGGACTATACAAGGGCGATGTTCTTGAGGACAATATTATGGAAATGGAAAAGGATGTAGATGAAGAGGAAATGGGAGATATGATACTGCGTGAAGAATTTGATAGAGCACTGAAAGACCTAAGTCGAAACAAGGCCCCCGGAGTAGACAACATTCCATTAGAACTACTGACAGCCTTGGGAGAGCCAGTCCTGACAAAACTCTGCCATCTGGTGAGCAAAATGTATGAGACAGGCAAAGTACCCTCAGACTTCAAGAACAATATAATACTTCCAATCCCAAAGAAAGCAGGCATTGACAGATGTGAAAATTACCGAACTATCAGTTTAATAAGTCACGGCTGCAAAATACTAATGCGAATTCTGTACAGACGAATAGAAAAACTGATAGAAGCCAACCTCGGGGAAAATCAGTTTGGATTCCGTAGAAATATGGGAACACGTGAGGCAATACTGACGCTACGACTTATCTTAGAAGCTAGATTAAGAAAAGGCAAACCTACGTTTCTAGCATTTGTAGACTTGGAGAAAGCTTTTGACAATGTTGACTGGAATAATCTCTTTCAAATTCTGAAGGCGGCAGGGGTAAAATACAGGGAGCGAAAGGCTATTTACAATTTGTACAGAAACCAGATGGCAGTTATAAGAGTCGAGGGGCATGAAAGGGAAGCAATGGTTGGGAAAGGAGTGGGACAGGGTTGTAGCCTCTCCTCGATGTTATTCAATCTGTATATTGAGCAAGCAGTAAAGGAAACAAAAGAAAAATTTGGAGTAGGTATTAAAATCCATGCAGAAGAAATAAAAACTTTAAGGTTCGCCGATGACATTGTAATTCTGTCAGAGACAGCAAAGGACTTGGAAGAGCAGTTGAACGGAATGGACAATGTCTTGAAGGGAGGATATAAGACGAACAGCAACAAAAGCAAAACTAGGATAATGGAATGTAGTCGAATTAAGTCGGGCGATGCTGAGGGGATTAGATTAGGAAATGAGACACTTAAAGTAGTAAAGGAGTTTTGCTATTTGGGGAGCAAAGTAACTGATGATGGTCGAAGTAGAGAGGATATAAAATGTAGACTGGCAATGGTAAGGAAAGCGTTTCTGAAGAAGAGAAATTTGTTAACATCGAGTATAGATTTAAGTGTCAGGAAGTCATTTCTGAAAGTATTTGTGTGGAGTGTAGCCATGTATGGAAGTGAAACATGGACGATAAATAGTTTGGACAAGAAGAGAATAGAAGCTTTTGAAATGTGGTGCTACAGAAGAATGCTGAAGATTAGATGGGTAGATCACATAACTAATGAGGAGGTACTGAATAGGATTGGGGAGAAGAGGAGTTTGTGGGACAACTTGACAAGAAGGAGGGACCGGTTGGTAGGACATGTTCTGAGGCATCAAGGGATCACAAATTTAGCATTGGAGGGCAGCGTGGAGGGTAAAAATCGTAGAGGGAGACCAGGAGATGAATACACTAAACAGATTCAGAAGGATGTAGGCTGCAGTACGTATTGGGAGATGAAGAAGCTTGCACAGGATAGAGCAGCATGGAGAGCTGCATCAAACCAGTCTCAGAACTGAAGACCACAACAACAACAACAACAACAACAACAACAACAACAACCTGCTCTTGGCAGCAAATAGTACTGCAAAGTTACACAGATACACACAATTACAATATGACAAACAGGGACAGTTATTATCTATACAGAAGCTGGCTCAAATTAACCAAAAAGAGATCCCATAACTATTGGGACAATTTTATAAAATAAATTACCATTCAGAATAAAATGCACTGAAAAGGCATACTGTATGTTTTCAGTAACAATTTCAGAAGTTATTTAGTCCCTTCATTAGTAGTAGCCTAAAAGAACACTTAGAAGCTAAACAGAAGAGAGAGTTTCATTCAAACAGGAAATTATTGAGACGTCTGCGTATCGATAAACCAGGAAGCATAAATATAAAATGTATGAACTTTCTCATTATATAAGAATGATCCTGTTGCTGCTTGCTCTTTTTTTGTTTGGTTCAGATGCCTTGGACATATATGCTACTACAAAGTGAGGTAGCCAGAGTGAAGACAGTGAAGATTAATGAGCATATGTGTACATTATAAAAATGAAATTGTGAAAGCATGAATGTGAACAGTAGCATGTGAACGCCTGTGGACATTATAGTGTGTCATTCTTGTTTTTATCCCATCCAGCTTATGTTAAGTCAAATCTTGGATTGGTGTTGGGTATTCAACTCTGGGAGATTAAGTTTCGAATAAATTAGATATGTCTTTGTTATACTGTATGCATACATATAATTGAAATGGTATGTATGTTGACTACATTTATACAATGGAAATTGTCTACAGACAAATTAATGAAAAAATCTCTCTCTCTCTCTCTCTCTCAAACACACACACACACACACACACACACACACACACACACACGCGCGCGCGCGCGCACACACACACACACACACAATTCTAACAAATATCTACAGATATATGCTTGTTCAACAGATATATGCATGCAGATCATGCCAGAAAACATTGTAAAAAGGAATTATCCCAAATAAATTATCACTTTGACTTCATAAATCCAATCATATTCCTAAAATGAAGTATTAGAGGCACAAAGCTACAGGAGGATAAATGGCAAATCATGAAAACAAAAAAAGTTTTGATACTTATAGTCAACTTGTTGCATGCATTACTGGAAAGGTAATGCAAAAAAGAATTTATAACTTATGTGCCTGGGCTTCAAAAACATTAAAAACCTGTATTTGTTTATTAAATACTTAGTGAACATTTGCAGGTTTCAGGCATCTAAGAGACAGACCATACAATTTAAAAATGTATACATGAAAACAAAGAGCACATTCATTTCCAATGAGTAGCACAATCAGACAGGAAAATGATCACGAGCAGACAGGGGAGGTAACACAATATCTGCCCAAGTCAAGTTGTAAGCTAACATCCCACAGATGTTCGGGCTCACGTGGTTCCTCTTTTTCGAAATTTCTTTGCTCAAACTCGTCTAAGCATTGAACTGCACGTGTCGCATTTCATGCCCTAAATTAGACACTTGTGGCCCTTTTGGTTAAATTGTCTGGCTGATGGCAAGTTTGAGAAATACAAAGTTTTAACAGTAATAATAATATCGAGAAATAAATTAACTACCCATAAATGAGTTAGGACACACAGTTGCGATTTGGTTAGAATAATATTTATTCAGAAAGCAAACTAATAGCAAAAGTGGTCATATTTAGAATTACTATTACACTCAAGCACATATCCATTTGACACAGTTCGATCATTCACAATATCATTGCGAAATACAAGCCTAATATTCCACCACGTTATCTTTGCGAAAAGTTAAAGAGTTCACACCAGGCATGTGGCTGCTCACCGCTCAGAGACTAAGTCCCATGATACCACACAACATGGAATTTTCTGAGTTGTTTCACTTCCAAGCTACCTAAAGACCGACTGTCCGCTTTCGTGTCTCTACGAGCACGCCCTCTGCCCATCCCCAGCTGTGTTTCTGGCATGCTGAGCGTTGTTGCTCAACTGACTAAGGCAGTTCCCTTTCCTGAAGCCACCTATCTGATTGGCTACAGCTTATCCTACATTGAGTTATGACTCAGCGCCCGCAGCCCATCTGTCTGGCTCGTTTGTGTGGCCTATTGACAAAACCTTGTAGAAGTGATGCAGTCTAATTACTATGTACTGTAGTACTAACATTTTAAGTTTGACAAGGCCAATACCTGGCATGGTTTAATTTTAATCTTATATTGTGACATTTCTGAAGAAGTCTACACTTTTATAGCTGAAACCTAGATAAAGTTTCTTTCCTTATGCAACTGGAGGCTGAAATTTAATATAATTATTCAACATTATTTCACATTTTAATTTATTTAAGTAATCAAAGCTTGACCACTTTCACGTCCTAAATAAAGTAATAATAATATCCATTACATAATAAACGTTAAATTCTTTTACATAAAACCAATACAATTTCCTTCTTAACTTTGAATGTCATCGGCAGTAGGCTTGCACCAATGTGCTTTCTGATAAATAAATAAATAAATAACAAACGTAACTGTTATGCACCAAACTTGACAACAAATGTTCTATTACCTAATGATTCAATAAGGTGTTATGCTGTCATCGTTCAATGTGTTTTGTGTGGAGGAAATGATGATCTGATGCTTAACTGAAAATATTGATAATATAAATTTACTATATCTTTTGAACAAATTAAGTCACAGAGCTGATATTTACAATGTTTGTCATTTTAATGACGTACTTCTATATGAAATGTCGATCATTAAGATCGACCACAGCGTTCAGATTTTAGCATTCTGGTCTTTGTTACAAAACTTGTTAATTTCACTTCAACAGTAAATCCTAAACTATTATAGATATAACAAATATTCAAGTTTTATCGGGTTCATCAAGAAAATTTATGAAGGATTGTAGATTAAAATAAGTGTGGCTTAATTCCCTGCATTACTATAGAATTAAATAGTTTCCGTAAATGTTACCCTTTGTAGACAATCTTAGGTCTGCCTTATTTAACACTGCTATGTCTCCTCAGCAACAAACAGCTTCTACCGAGTTTCCCTATGAGGCAGGGTCTCATCTGTCTCACTCACACACTACAGCACTTAGGCCTCAATAGATAATAATTGCCTTTGAATTTCCACATCTCATGGTGAATCGGCGCTCTTTGTGGCATGCGGTCCTGGACGACAGGGCTCGTTTCACAATTCTTGTAGGCTGACTCTTTCGGCCATATATTTAAATGAAAGCGCAATGCTCGTTAACTCACAAAGTATCCATATTAGCTTCAGGAAAAAATTTAAAGCAGCTTACAAAGTAGCTAAGTTCTATTTACAGTTTAATGAATAATGAAGCAAAGGCTACAATCGAGTTATTACCCTGAAAAGAAAAGTGGAAAAGTCTCATAAATGAATGAGTACACATCTAGCACTTAGTGGGCTTTAAGATTAACCACTGGCATCTGTGCAAATGGTGAAGATTAAACACCCTAAAAGAAAAAAAGGGGGGAAACAGGATGAAAATCTGGAAATTGGTGTGTGTGATTACATGTACAGACAAATCAAATATTACAACAGAAAAATTGGATCATTTACTCAAGAGGAAGAACCTCCACAAATTGAGCAAGTCAATAATGTATTGGTCCACTTCTGGCCCTTATGCAAGAAGTTATATGGTTTGGCATTGAATAATAGAGCTTTTTGATGTCCTCCCAGGGGATATTGTGCCAAATTCTGTCCAGCTGACACACTAGACTGTCAAAATCTTGAGCTGGTTGGACAGCCATGCCCAAAATGCTCCAAACATTCTAAAGTGGTGAGAGATCAAGCGAACTTGCTGGCCAAGGCAGGGTTTGGCAAACATGAAGACAAACAGCAGAAACTCTCATCATGTGAGGGCAGACACTACCTTGCTGAAATGTAAGCACAATATGATTTGCCACGAAGGGCAACCAAATGGGGCATAGAATATCGTTGATGTATTGCTGGCAGATGAAAATCAAAAGCATCCTGCTGTGAAAAGAAATGGCTCCCCAAGACCATCACTCCTAGTTGTCTGGCTGTGTGGTGGCCGACAGTCCAAATGGGGCATAGAATATCATTGATGTATTGCTGGCAGATGAAAACCACAAGCATCCTGCTGTGAAAAGAAATGGCTCCCCTATACCATCACTCCTAGTTGTCTGGCTGTATGGTGGGCGACAGTCAAGTTGTTATCCCACTATTGTGGGATAAAGCGGTTACTGCATCGATGATTTCAGCCGTAAATAGAAATATTAAAAAAGGTAGGAAGATTTTTCTGTTTAGCAAAAGTGACAAAAAGCAGATTTCAGAGTACTTGACAGCTCAATACAAAAGTTTTGGCTTAAGTACAAATAGTGTTGAGGATCAGTCGACAAAGTTCAAAACCATTGTACAATATGCATTAGATGAGTATGTGCCAAGCAAGATCATAAAAGATGGAAAAGAGCCACCATCGCACAACAACCAAGTTAGAAAACTGTTGCGGAGGCAAAGGGAACTTCGCAGTAAACGTAAACATAGCCACAGAATTGCAGACAAACAAAAATTACGCGAAGCGAAATGTAGTGTGAGGAGGGCTATGCGAGAGGCATTCAATTAATTCGAAAGTAAAGTTCTATGTACTGTCTTGGCAGAAAATCCTAAGCAATTTTGGTCTTATGTTAAACCTGTAGGTGGATCGAAACAAAATGTCTAGACTCTGTGACCAAAATGGTACTGAAACAGAGGATGACAGACTAAAGGCCAAAATACTAAATGTCTTTTTCGAAAGCTGTTTCACAGAGGAAGACTGCAGTGTACTTCCTCCTCTTGATTGACACACAGATGACAAAATGGTAGATATCAAAATAGATGACAAAGGGATAGAAAAACAATTAAAATCGCTCAAAAGAGAAAAGGCTGCTGGACCTGATGGGCTACCAGTTCGATTTTACACAGAGTACGCGAAGGAACTTGCCCCCCTTCTTGCAGCGGTGTACCATAGATCTCTAGAAGAGCGTAGCGTTCCAAAGGATTGGAAAAGGGCACAGGCCATCACGGTTTTCAAGAAGGGATGTTGAACAGATGTGCAGGAACTATAGACTTATATCCTAATGTCGATCAGTTGTAGAATTTTGGAACACGTATTATGTTCGAGTATAATGACTTTTCTGGAGACTAGAAATCTACTCTGTAGGAATCAGCATTGGTTTCCTAAAAGATGATCATGTGAAACCCAGCTCACGCTATTCGTCCAAGAGACTCAGAGGGCCATAGACATGGTTTCCCAGGTAGATGCCGTGTTTCTTGACTTCTGCAAGGTGTTTGATACAGTTCCCCACAGTCATTTAATGAACAAAGTAAGAGCATATGGACTATCAGACCAATTGTATGATTCTATTGAAGAGTTCCTAGATAACAGAATATGCATGTCATTCCCAATTGAGAGAAGTCTTCCGAAGTAAGAGTGATTTCAGGTGTGCCACAGGGAAGTGTCGTAGGACCATTGCTATTCACAGTATACATAAATGACCTTGTGGATAACATCGGAAGTTCACTGAGGCTTTTTGCGGATGATACTGTAGTATATCGAGAGGTTGTAACAATGGAAAATTGTACTGAAATGCCGGAGGATCTGCAACGAACTGACGCATGGTACAGGGAATGGCAATTGAATTTCAATGTAGACATGTGTAGTGTGCTGCGAGTACAGAGAAAGAAAGATGCTTTATCATTTAGCTACAATATAGCAGGTCAGCAAATGGAAGCAGTTAATTCCATAAATTATCTGGGAGTAGGCATTAGGAGTGATTTAAAATGGATTGACCATATAAAATTAATCGTCGGTAAAGCAGATGCCAGACTGAGATTCATTGGAAGAATCCTAAGGAAATGCAATCCGAAAACAAAGGAAGTAGGTTACAGTACACTTGTTCGCCCACTGCTTGAATACTGCTCACCGGTGTGGGATCTGTACCAGATAGGGTTGATAGATGAGATAGAGAAGATCCAACGGAGAGCCATGCGCTTCGTTACAGGATCATTTAGTAATCGCGAAAGCATTACAGAGATGATAGATAAACTCCAGTGGAAGACTCTGCAAGAGAGACGCTCAGTAGATCGGTACGGGCTTTTGTTGAAGTTTCGAGAACACACCTTCACCAAGGAGTCAAGCAGTATATTGGTCCCTCCTAGGTATATCTCGCAAAGAGACCATGAGGATAAAATCAGAGAGATTAGAGCCCACACAGAGGCATTTCGACAATCTTTCTTTCCACGAACAATACGAGACTGGAATAGAAGGGTGGACCGATAGAGGTACTCAAAGTACCCTCCGCCACACACCGTCAGGTGGTTTGTGGAGTATGGACATAGATGTAGATGTAGACTATCTGGCGCATCTAGAGACAGGTGTTAACTGGTCATCAGGGCTCAATTCAAACTGGGGCCCATCACTGAAGATACGTCTCCTCCAGTCAATGAAATTCCAGGATGAAGACATACCTGGAGACTCCCCTGCCAGCAGTTAGGCACCAGTTAGACACACCACTACAAGGCTTTTTCTACACAAAATACATGCTGTATGCAAGGGGCAGTGGTGATGATAACTAATCAGCCTGAGTTAGAAGGATTGCAATTGCAAGTTATGACTAATGTAATTAATTTTAACATTGCTTTGGAGAGGTATTTGCAGGAATCTTGCACAAAGTATAGGCAAAAAAGAAAATAAATGTGAATGGTAATCTTATAAATCATAAAAATATGTCTTAGTGTATAATATTTCGAAAATACTATTTTGAATTCACCAACATTTCACTTCATTTAATTTTTGAGATAAATGTTACTTATAAAGGTGCCTGTACAGTGGAGCAAATGCAGCGAATAAGCAACAATGAATATAGCATTTACTTTGGTGTAAACCAACGAACATAGCATTTACTTAGCTGTAAACAGGCAGCAAGCAGCATTTATTTGGCATTCCCAAGAGTTCACACGTGATCCATCGGTTGTCAGTCTGAGAGTGAATCATCAAAGGAAGTTCGCATTCACACAGCTTTGACGCTGAGATTGGTGTAAACAGAAAGCATTCGCTTTCATAGTGGCCTTTTTCTTTTTTTTCTCTTTGTTACCGTACGCAAAATTGAAACTTGTAGGAATGGAGAATATTGATCCTGGATGTGCTTGTGGGATCCAAGGGATTTACAATGTAAAATATTAAATAAAAATAAAAAACAGACGCTTGGCGAGAAATTGCCAAGATGCTTCTCATTCTGCCTGAGGAAGTGAAGAAGCAGATATCTTTATTAGCTTCTTTCCGACAAGAAAGAAATAAAGAATGTACCAGTTCGGGCTCAAGTGATGGTGAAGCATACCACTCTAAATGGTTTGCTTTCAAGGTGATGTCTTTTCTACTCAACAAAATCAACACCAGACAAAGCAAATGCACAGAGGCAAGATATTCCAAAGCAAGTGCACAGAGGCAAGATATTCCTTAAAGTTGCATTAATAGCATTTTTGTAATTTCATTTAGCAATATCTTTATAATCACTTATTTGTAGAGTGTAGTGTACATTTCTGTGATCACTTTTTCTATAATGAAACATTTCAGATAAAAAGGCACAAAGTGAAACTTTGGTGTAACGTATAACTATGCGAACTGCATTTAGTAAATGCAATGCTGTGGGATTCAATAACATGCTGACTATGATCAGGTCTTGTTACAACTGAGTTCCCTGCCCCAGATTGGCCAACAAGCAACCCACATAAATAAACTGTAAAGAGTAGTGTGTAACCTTCCACAGCTCTGAAAATAACTTGATGTCATAAGTCACCCAACTGCAAGATATATTTCAGTTTTTTGGTTCCATATAACAAGGTGTCTCCCTGTTTTATTCACAGATAGGGAGTGGGGCATGTGACTTTTTATCCAAGTATGTGCAAGCTTGTACATCTCTAATTTTATCTTCATGGTGTCTACAGGCACCATACTTTAAATATATGGTGTTGGGCAGAGGAACAATATGTGGAAATTTCTATGCAGTTTCTTGCTATAGGTATGACTTCTGCCAGTAAATATTGTAACAGAAATCTTGTCACAATGTCTTATATTCTTGAGTGTGACTGTATAAATATAGCAAATTCCTCTCACTCAAAATAAACAACCATTTTTGTTTATATATTAACATGAAAACATGACAGATTTAGCACTCTACATGCTCATACAGTGTTTTCAACTGAATATAAGGTTACATGTTGTTTACTACAGCTCCATATATTACCTCGTCACTTTCTTGTGCCCATCTATTACCTCAATAAACTAAGAGAAACTCAGTGTTGTATCACATGGCAAAATTGCTATCAGTCATAAAACGAACTCTAAAAATATTTTGACAGTGATTGCTCGATATTAGTGAACACAACTTGACATAGGAAGATCTAAAAAGAAATTATGACAGCAGTGGAAAGCACCACAAGTCATCCCATTTGCAAGATAACAAAACTACTTGGATTGTAAATGCAAAGTTATCTGAAATTAAACATTCATGTGGCATAAGTAAATTCAAAGCTGAGTGCTGCCTGTTACTTTTTAACGACCCTTTAAAAATTTATCTGATGCTGTGGGAAACACTCTATCAGTACTGTTTTTATTGACTTCTCTATCAGTGCTGTTTTTATTGACTTGGCACCAGCTGCCAAGACCCAAAGTTCCACCTTCAATCTCTTTGTCGATCATTACTCTTGGTGTGTACAAGTGTCTTGAACTCTGCCTTCTTTAAAAAAAAAAATTAAAAAAAGGGCAGATATGTGTATGCTTGCACAACTACTACACATCTGAAACTTCCTGGCAGATTAAAAATGTGTGCCGGACCGAGACTCGAACTCGGGACCTTTGCCTTTCGCGGGCAAGGTAGGAGACAAGGTACTGGCAGAAGTAAAGCTGTGAGGACGGTGCGTGAGTCGTGCTTGGGTAGCTAAGTTGGTAGAGCACTTGCCCGCGAAAGGCAAAGGTCCCGAGTTCGAGTCTCTGTCCGGCACACAGTTTTAATCTGCCAGGAAGTTTCATATCAGCGCACACTCTGCTGCAGAGTGAAAATCTCATTCTACTACACATCTGTCTATCACATTCCCTTCTCTACCAAGATTGTAGTTGAACACATGTTCATCTGCATGCATTACAACAGCATATAGAAATTTAACATGTAATTCACTCATACACGAGGAGATTATGTACTATTTTGTAAATGTATGCATGTGTACATGAACTAAGTTCCGGTAACACTCTCTCTCTCTCTCTCTCTCTCTCTCTCTCTCTCTCTCTCTCTCTCTAACTCTCACTCTTACCCCCCACCCACCTTCCCTCTGCAAAAAGTGGCTTTAATGCTCTCTTTGACAGATTTTACGTTTGGATAATAAATGTACTTTGAGCTGGTCCATATTTTAGGTGTTGATAGAAATAAATAAACTATATATGAGACCATTTATGTAAGTGCTTTGTTTGCAAAATCATGTAAAGCAGAAAGAATTTGCTACATTAATAAATATTGATTTCTTACAGGATACACATAATTCAGTTGAAGAAGCTGTAGTAGATGAAGATCAATGTAGCATTCTAGAGGTAGTGGAAGACAACTTGGGTAACAATGAAGTTGTTGTGGTATATAAAAGTGTCACAAATGTGAAGTAACCACCACAGGAGGAAAGAAGAATTAATACAGCAGAAGCAAAAATCAGCAGTGCTCTCAACTTAATAAAATCAGTTGGCAACAATATTATCAAAGCTACTGATGTAGAAAGCCTAGGACAGCAAGTGGTTATTATGGTGAATATGTAGCAGTGAAACTAAAAGGTGACATCAGAAATGTATAATACAAAATGAGTGATTCATTATTTCAGGCAGATATGAGAAATTTTGATTAAAAATCTGACGTGGAACAGTGAACTAAGATTTACCACATGTTCAAATGCTGCTCTACTAGTATGAATAATATTGATTTACAGTTTATAGTTCTTTTCTTTAACTGAATCTTTGAACATATATATGTAAAGATTAACAATAATTGTCTTGCCAGGTGACCCATCCAATGCAGAGTTAAAATGCTGTGCAATTGATTTCAAATTTATGCACATTTCTTCGAAGATTTCTGGGGCACAGATCTCGGAGATAAAAATGAACTGTGTTCACTGCCTTGCCTCCAGCTGTCAAAAACCTCATTTCCATTTTCACCCTTGTCACCGAGCGCTCCTCTTGACATATACAAGTGCATCCAGCTCTGACTAATTCTTAGGAAATTATGCAGATATGCACATGCGTACCAACTACTACCAGTTGTCTACACCCAGGAGCACAGGTTTCCTCAACATCTGTAAAATTGCAGACAAAATTCCAAAAGTGTTCTCTACCACACTCCAAGCTCTGCTGAATCTCTAGTTGAACAAATGTTCCACCGACTGTTGTGCATGTTTGCCAGGATACAATTTCAACATATGTTCATGCATGGCAAATGCTTGCAATGTATAAGCTACATTTTTTGTTCTCCCTGCTGGTGGTACCTCCTCTGGTATACCTAGAACATTAGCTTCAACCTGTTTCCAAAATGAAATATTTTTCAGAACTCCGCCATCTGAGTTGTGTTCTTGGGAACCAGCATTTGCATATATAAAACAATATTCTGCATCAACAACTCCTAATTACACAGAAGAAAACTCCAAAATTGTAAAACTCAATTGCACTATTGGCAGGTGCACTAATTTCACAGTGACAACCATCCACAGCTCCAAGGCAGTGTGGAAAGTTCCGCAGCTCTTCAAAGCCCTTTGCAATCTGCAAAAAATATATTCTTTGGCAAGGAAGCTGAAACAACAGGAATAATTACACTATTGTGGCCTTCAAATCTATAAACTGCACTTGTTCAGCAGAAATTGTGGATACACAACTCATGCAGTTGTATATTACTGACTGGCTTATTGGACTATTCTGTATGAGTATGTATGATTGTAAGCGTTCATCTTCATCATATTATATTATATTATGCCTGAAAGCTACAAAGCAGATTTTATTACATAAAGTAGTGATCCCTAACCTGGCAGTAATTATTCCCTGAGGGGTAAAATGAAATTTTTTGATGAGTGGAAGCAAAAGTCTTTGTTTGTGTCTGTCACAAGACTAAATTATTTTTGAAGGATCACTATTGTTAGCACACATACATGTATTGTGTTTTGTACCATGCTTAAGAGTGAGAAATGGGAGTGACAAATGCCAAATGTATGAAAAATGTCTCATCTGACTTTAATGTAGTTCCTACAAACGCACCAGAAATTTCTTCAGTATTCACTCTGAAACAGATAAGCAATTTAAGTGGCACAAAAGCAGACAGTAACTATGAAATGACTAGTGTAGTGTTCTACACAATATTATTTATTACTATTATTGTTATTAGTGGCATTACTCAGAAATGAAGCACTGGCATACTGAAATCTTCCTATTTCAGCCAGTTTGGAAGTAAGGAGGCCCAGCAATAAAATACTTTACAAATGGAAAGTATAGTAAACACATTTTCTGGGTTGATTTTACTTGAGAGTGGTGCACCTTTCTTTTCTGAGGAGGAGTTGTAGATAGTCCTTGTAATGAACTGGGAATTGCTTCATCATTCATTCTAGCACACAAACTACTGAAGCACCACACACTGAAAGAAACATTGTAATCAACATATACATGTTTGAAAGGGGATTTCTAATTATGATATCAATGAAACAAAAAAGTCTTGAATAGACTTCGAGCATGACTTAACAGTGTACATTGTCTGAGAAGAAACCAAGTGTATAAAAGATGATTAGAAATAAGCAGTACCAGTATCTCACACTCAGTTCTTTGTTTAATAAAACACTAACAAGAAGCAAAGATTGTTTATCTTTAATCATTTTATAAATAAAAATTTTAAAAAAATTTTCATTCTAAAATTAGGTTTGGCAATAATGTTCATGATTTGGGAGGGAGGGGGAGGAGAATTAGTTTACACCTGATTGCACTGAGGGGTAGAAGTAATGACTTAGAATGGTTGGGAACCACAGACTTGAAGCAATAGATGTTTTATGGACTGTGTTAGGTCATTTGTATATTTTCACTTTACATTATTCATATTTATTGAAGTTATTTTCTTACCTTAACATAGTCCTTGAGAGCTTCGCATATAGCACTGCAGACTACAGGAACTATTTGTGATATATATGTTGTTGAAATTCGAAATAAATACTTAAAACTAGCATAACTGTCTAGTTGCTATGAACTAGAGCATAAGTGCAAGTCTTTCTTGAAGTAGTCAACTGAGACATATGCATAAAATTTTGAAGCAGGCCTAATGAAGTTGGGACCTCCAACTCAGTGACTAGCACGCTACCACCATGTATTTGACGCTTCTGTGAAGCTTCAGATCCCCATATTTTTCTTTCCCTTTGCTGCTTTGCTTTCTGCAAGACCAACAGTGCAGCTAGCATACACAGCAATCCTGTCTCACTGTTTTTCATTGTGACTATTTCACTATGGTACACTTCTATTGGATATCTGTATATACGAGTTTAGTACCAAATAAACAAAATCACAGTGTTCACTTGCTCAATACACGTTCAACATGGCTTTCTTTCACTCGTCTAGTGTAAGTGCTTGTTCGTAGATACAAGCACATTGTAGTGATCACTCATTAATTGTTCTCTGGATTGCTTATTCGCTTGTGTTTGCTCTGGTGTACAGGCACCTTAGGATTGCATACAATAACATACAACCATACTTGAAATCAAAAGGTTTTAGTTCTTAAAACATTTGTGCTTTAAGTTTAAAAAGCTCACTTAACCAATTTTGCTAGATTAAGCTGTACATAAACACATATACCAACCTGAATGCAGGTCGATCAGCCATGCGATTAGAACCAAGCTTCTCCTACCAGAGAAAATAAAAGTTAATAAGACAATAAAACATGCCCTAGAGGAGTACACAGAAAAATATATATTACATGCTATACAGTCCAAAAATTATTCATTCACTAAACACTGAAGGTGAATCACTTTTTAATGTTTGTTGCTTGCAGCAAATGATAAATGCAAGAACACCAGAAAACGCTGCTGTTTATGAAAATACCTGTGGATAGGACACTTTTACTGGGTGGAGAGGAGAAGGCTGTTTACCTCAACAAAATCCAAGATGATGACTATCATGTTTCAGTTCACAATTTGTATTGCATAAATGATAAGGTGTCTCAGCACATCTTGAAAAATGTACTTTTGCAGATAACAATTTTAAAAAGTAAATTAGTTCTTTCTTCTTTTCACTAATAAAACATCCCGTAAATACTATACTGAAGTGACATACGTAACTTCACCAGCTCCCAATTTATCAACATATAAAAACATTTTTCCTTACTAATTTCCATTTTTCTTTAAAACTCATAGGAAGCAAGTAAATTTACTTACCATTTGATTCATGTGATAATTAGAATTATATGTCAAAGTGTGACACAGGCTACTACATAAATTTCAGCTGTTACGTGAGCCATCAGAACTCACTTCCAACAATTTAAAAATTATGCCCCCTAATCCCTAACTGGATACTGGATGACATGATGGACGGATGACATTATGGATGGTACAACATACAGCAGCCTTAAGAAGGAAGCAATGGATCGCAGAAAATGGAGAGGCAAAGGACCTGCTAATATAGCAGATAACTGATGATGATGAATCCCTAACTTCCCCCTCACCATTACTTCCAGTTTTTTCCACACTTTGCTTCCAATAAAGATAATATCTAAAAAGGTTCCAACCCTAAAAGATTCAATAAAATGTTTTTAAGGTTCCATTCTGACCATTTGTTTCAGCAGATAGAACTGGCAATAAATAATATGAGTTAATTTAGGAGAGACTGTGGAATTCAAAACCAAAATAGTATAAGTAAAATGATTTACATCCTTCAATGAAATTTCATCCAAACAAGCAATAATGTTAAAATCTCAGAGACAATTACACAGACAAATGGAGTTCTCCAAGGAGACCATATGGAGTCTAATGTTGTTCACTGTCAATACAGCAGATGTGACAAACACAATAGAGAAGAGCCAAAAATAGAAATGATACTGTATGCAGATGACATGGTAGTAGTACCGGCAGTAACAGAGGACCTACAAAAGCACTAAGAGCACTAGAAACTTGGTCAAAGGAAAATGGCCTAAAAGTAAACTAAGAGAAGACATTTCAAATGACATTCAGGAAGGGAAGAAAAACAGTATCCAAAGACAAAACACAACACAAAAAACCGTTGCAAACAGTAGGGAAATATAAGTACCTGCAGATTACATTACAGAGAACAGTAACATCTTCCAGGGAAGAGCAGCAGCAGCAGCCACCATCAAAGCCTCATACAAAATTCCAAACATATCCAATCTATTGACAAGCACAGCAATGACACTGCTCAAAGCAACAGTGCTGCTAATCATAATCTGTGTAATATGTATCATATGGGAAAAACTTAAAATAACCCATATGAAATGAATAGAAAAAAGTCAAGACCATGTGTATGAAATGGATACTAGCAGTGGAAACACAATACCACCCCAGTTTATATATGAAGTACCACCCTGACTTACATTTGAACTCATGAACGAGACTTATTTCGCAGATGATACCAGATTACAGCAGGAACTGATTAATAGACCAGAAGAAGGAGATAGACCTATTGTTCTACAACTCATCAGCCATGCTGGACAACAGCTGAACCAGACAGTGTAGGAATTATATAATTATATAATTTATGTATAGATTGTGCGCTCCTGTCTTGGGGTGAAAATGAAGCTTTGCATTTTTTAACCAAAATCTGTATCAGATTGCCAGTAGACATCAGGTAGTAATTTATAAATCCACACACATTCAAAAACAAAGTAACAATTATCTTATTATTCACTAATCACATAATTTACCAAAATATTTGGACTTGTGGATATAACTGCAGTTTACGATGACAAGCATATCAAACAGATTTATAACTTTTCCAGTAATAAACAAACAAATGACAGCAATATGTTATATCAGTTAAGTTAAGCAATAATGATAATGCATGTGGCTAGGTCCGGAGCCCCCTCCCCCAACTGCAGGAAGCCTGGGTGCCTGGTGCAAGTCTTTTTAGTTGGTGCCACTTCGGCAACTCACATATCAACAGGAATTAAATGATGATGAAGACAACACAACACCCACACCCTGAGCAGAGAAAAATCTCCAACCCAGGTGGGAATCAAACCCAGGCCCCTCACATGGCATTATGTCGCACTGACCACTCAGTTATGAAGGTGGACTGTTAAGTTAAATAAACGCTTGGTATGAAGTGATAGATAAAAACAACAGCTGAGAAGTGTAAGAGAAAGAGCAGTGGCTTTTTTTTTTTTTTTTTTTTTTCAAAATATCTACTTTTCTCCTATTAAAGATTCAATAAATCTGAATCAATTCCCATAATTCTTGGTGTAAGTAGAGCAGTCACAACTGGTTGTTGGTATACCTCAGACAAGTTACCCGCAGTGGCTGTTTCTATTTGTTAATGAATAACTTCGAGACTCATTTACCTTGTTTGAGTGCTGCCCTTCATGATAAGAATTAAGGAGTGTAAGTTAATGACTGAATGAAAGTTCTACATCATTGAAAACCTATTCACTAAGGATCTATGAAACACGAGGTGTATCTGCACCTTTACATACCTTTTCTCCAGGACTGATGACCTAAGTGGTGTCAGGGCCAAGGAAAGAGCAGCTGTAATGCTTGAAATTCTTCACATCTCACACAAAATATCGCATTACAAGCTGTTTGTGTTGTGATACATTTGTTATTCCCGACAACAGTGTACTCAATGGATTTTCCAGTACATGAGCCAATAAACAGTGAAACACTCATAAAATTGATCAGTCCACCCCCCCCCCCCACAACATCTTTACAATTGATTCTATAATTATGTTTCAGTGCACATAATATGCTCTAACACTGTACCATCATCTGCTCCAGATTTCCTTTCTCTGGAAGATGTATATGCTGAGAGAGTGTACATTTCCTTAAGTAAAAAATGTATAGCTGCCAACCCTAAGGTTGGCTTTTGCACTTTGTGGTTTATTAATCTCATAATGTACACAATCTACACCATTTGATGCAGGTACAGGAGACACATCAAAAACATGTAAAAACTTCAGCACAAACATGGAAGAACTGATTTAACAACAGAACCCTCGTAACAATGACATTTTTGTCTTGTGTTGTATGTACGACTAAAATCATTCACATGAAATAATTTTTGTCTGCTGTGTAGGAAGATAATAATTTCATAAATGTAAACGAAGAACACAGTTAGGATGTGCATTTTCTGAAACAATAGGTGACAAGATTCTTTTTGTTGTACAGTTCATTTTTATCTGACAATTTTCTTTTGTGGTTTCGGTATTCAAGAGATGTTGTTGGAACTTCCACATAAAGCTATACCATATCTAATGATAGATAAAAAGTAAATATGAGATGCTATTTTTGATTAACTCATTTCAACAGTATTTGCTAATATTTGCACTGTAAATGCAAAACTACATGTTTGTATCAATATCATGCTTGAGAATCATCACATCAGTTTCACTGATTTATGTAAGCACATTTCACTGCTAATGTAACTGAGGAAGCACCGGCTTTCTTAAAAGTACCACCTTTCCTTTGTAATGACCTAATCATGAAGGGTTGTCAATAAAATACAAAATCATCTAGACATGAATATTTATATTAAAAACCTAGATGGAAACATATTGTGCCAGTCACTTTTGTCAGTTCAGTATGGTGTCATATGCATTAAGAAATCACTGTTTTTGTGCTCACTTATTGCAAATTGGACACAAAAGGAGAAACAGTCCTGCACTATATGTAAGAAAACAGGCCCAAATGCTGTATACAGAGGCCTCCAAATGTCAGGCATGACCAAGTTCCAGCCTGAAGTTCGACCCTGTCATTGCCTTGGATTATCAGCAGCCAACAGCAGAAACTATATGTGTGAGGATAATACGCAGTTAAGCATGTACACTAAAAAGGACTTGTAATAACTTGCCTGTATCCACATCTGGACAGTGTTTCCTTTGTACATTTGCTTATGTGTAGCTGTATCTCTTTTTCAATTTCATTCTGACATCCAACGGGACCTAAATGTTTAATTAGAGCAATAAAAACTGACTCCTTTTCATGATTTGTGGTCTGGAATACCATTTTTAAATGTTACTGTGTGCATCTTATTTGTAATAGAGCATTTGACTGGTGTGGCCGCTTGTTCTAAAAATTGTTTAGTAATAATGTTTTGCATTTTTATTAAGTGGGTCTTAAGAATCAAGTGATAACTCAATGTCTCTGCTCTTCAGTATGTTTGAAGAAGCATTAAAAGCAGACCTAAAACTAACCCAGAGTCTCATTTCACTATTAACACCATATGTACCTCCTTAGTCTGACATCTGAGTCATTTTGTACTGTTTCCAACCACAGATACCAAAAAATCTCAACTTGACACCGTCACCATCTCATCCAGTTGCATATAGCCGCTTGAATGGCCTACTTCACCTCCAATCTGATGGTGAGATTCAAAGCAAGTATGTTGCAACTGATATTGGGTTAAGACACCTTGTAATTCACAAGGTTACATTCAGCTGTCATAAGCAAATAAAGTAGCTCAATGGCTCAGTGGGCAAGTGCCAGACAACAGGTCCAAGGTCTTGGGTGCACTCCTCAGACAGTCATAGGATTTGAATCTGTCTCTTATTCATTTTTGGCAATGTGTGTAGATGTTGTCATGCACTGACCATATATTGGCATAATACTGTTTACCTTAGTGGTGTATTGTAGATGCGCTAACTGCAGACGAGCACAGGATGTTGTCACTACAATAATTCAATGAGCCCGATGTAATGCTGTGAGCCACTTTTAGTTTGCTGAAACAGAGGACTTAGCAGTATGGCACAAACTTACACAGCAAGGGGAAAGGTAGATTTCCACACTGACAGTGGCAGTGATGTTTCAGGATACATGGCTGGTAGGGCACAAGTGCACCAATGCCAACTATAGGTACTGGACATTTTGTAATGAAATTTTTCTCTATCTTGCATCTCTACCATGATGACAGGACTGTGTTTGGCAAGGTCACCATGTGGACCTGCCAATAGAAGTCGCTGATTTGAGGCTATGATACGGCTGCAGCTATACACATTAAGTCCCTCCCTGACTTACTGCCATGGCACAGCAGGCCCTCCCAGGTCTACTCAAGCAGCATGTCCAACTCCTGCCGAGGAGGCAGTGGGTCATTCCCTGTGCACACTAGCTGTCTTCCGCCATCACAGGACAAGCACCTAACTGCAGCAGGGTTCCGCTGTCATGCCACAGCTGAGGTGCCATCCGCAACCAATATGGCATCATTAAGTATAAACACTGCTGCCAGAGAATCCTCGCTACTAGCTTACATAACGAGGTCACCAGCACACAGCAGAGGCTCCATTTCAGCATCACAGTCTGCTACACAGTGCGGATGTTTCAATAAAGAACTTGTTACCTTTGCAACTGCCTTCCTCTGGAGCCACCTGGGCTCTCACGTCGCCTCCACCACTTGCTCACACCATCCTGGCTGATAGAAGCCCCACTCTGGACAGGGAGGGAGGGGGGGGGGGCTGTGATATAGCTTGTTGTCAGAATTAGTGTCATCACCTCCACACAGCAAAGCTTCTGGACCACTGCCTATAGTGTCAACATGGTGCAAAGAGTGATAAATCATTTGGTTATTTTTTGTAGGTTGTAACAGACAGACATGGATGCGAGGCACAACTGTCATAGTAACTTGTAGGTTACCTTGTTTAGAACATAGGAGCCAAGTGACTTATCTGAGCTTACAGGTAACGCACAGAGCAGCATTTGATGTCTGTAATGTGTATGTAATGTTTTCTTATGTATGCTGCACGAGGCATGGAGTCAGTGCCTCTAACCTGTTACACAAGTCGTCAGGAAGGTCATATTGCAGGGCAAATTAGAGAGTCTAGCTGGTTCACAATGCAGTGTAAAGGCTAGTTTGTGATGATTTTTTTTTCTTTTCTTTTCTTTGTTATTACTGTGTATATTGGAGGGTACGAGTATTACAATGGCAGAGTTTGAGATGGAAGATGTGTCAGAGCTGGAAGCAGTACAAGCATTGTTAGAGACGTAACACTGTTGACAAAAGATAATATGCAGTTACATGGGCAGCTGACAGCTAGGGATGAACAGAACTGCAGCATTGGGTGGATCCAGTTGACACAGAATCAACTGTTCGCTTTTTTAGAAATCATATGAGTATGTGCACTAGTTATTAGAGGACCTTAAGGCAGTTACAGTGATAGAGTGTCGGACCAATAGTTAGTTGTTGTGGGTAACAAAATTGTGACTGGTTAGAGAAGTGAAAATGTATAAGAGGGTTACAGATGCATTGCAGAATGCAGCAAACTTGGAGCAGTTGGAGAAGGGTCTTTTGCAAAGACACAAAAATCACAAGAGTGTCATGCATTTTTGGGAGCAGTTGAGCCCTACTGTGAAGAGAAACTAAGGAAAAATTTGTGGGAAAGATAAGGAAATGTAACAAACAGACATACGAGTTAGGGCAGAGTGATGTAGCACATGCATTTTTGTTGCAAGTAGGTGAGTAGAGGGTGCTCAAAGCTTCCCTGAGGGTACTACCTTCAGACATGTCAAGGAGAGTGCACACAGATGCACCCAATGATGTTTATTCTGCTATTAGGTTAGTGGCAAAATGCATAGAAATTGAATGTCAACAGAGTGAGGTGGACAAGGAGATTGTAAGCGGCCATTAAATGCAAGATGGAACCCCAAATCCACCAAAAGGTGTTCCCAAGAAGCAACAAATAAGTATGCAGAGATGTAGCATACAGTAATGGGTGTTGTAAGTGATGTTTAAGTTTATGTTGAACACAGGGGTGCATGTGTTGGTTACCAGTAGACACTTAGCGGGTCAGTGGTGATGGAACATGCCATGCTACAGGTTACGTAGGGTTGGGGATAATGATGCGAGGCCATTGGGGTTAGTTTACGTAGATGTTCATACAGGGGCATTTCAGTTTAAGCAGTGTGTAGAAGTGGTACCACATGTAAGCAAGGGCTACAGAATGATCCTGTAGTTAGAGTTTTGTATCAACATTGTGCTAAAACTGGCCTTCAGCAATCTATAACAGAACTTTGTGGAATTACATTCTGGCTAAGATTGCCAGTGTAGAACTGTTGCAAGGGGTGTCTAGCATATTGGACAAACACGCCGAACTGCATACAACTGCATTAAGGATTGATTCGTATGACTGGTGACAGATGACATTGGGAAGTCACTTGGGGTGAATGTGAAGCCAAATTTACCTGTGGGTGTGTTGTGAGTTGTAGAGCCTCTGGAAGAGCACAATATGCTGGATCCAACAAGTTGTTTTGTTAAGAGAAGTGTTGTACACACACAAGAAAGGAATGGCGAGAGAGAGGTACTGGAAAATACACACTGCCGAGAAAAAAATTATTGCACCTGGGAAGATGACGTCAATATCAATCCAGTGATGGCATGTGCCATCTGGAGAATAGTAGATGTACTTATAATAGTTTCAACACCGTCTGCCAACAGATGGCACAGTGGCATAGCTACCAGAGTGCCATCTGTCTCTACCCTTTAATAAGGATTGCTCACAACTCAGTGTGGTGCATATGTGTGAAGCAGGCACACAATCATGCTGCAGTGACACACTTGTGCTTCCTACAGCCAACTGAGCAAGTTTGAAAGGGGTCGAATTGTGGCTTTCTGAGCTGTTGGATGGTCCTTTTGGAGAATTGCCACACAAGTTGGACCTGCTGCACAATGGGGCTGGTATCAGTCGTCGTGTGGACATTCTCAGACACATAGATGAGTTTTGGACATCCACAAAACATAGATCCCCCCCCCCCCCCCCCAGGATTGTCGTATCATAAGGGCAGCAATGGCAGATTGCACAGTTACAATAGCACAGATAAGAGGGCCTGTGCACCCAGATGTGTCAACACAAACTGTTGCAAACCATTTATTAGCAGTGGGACTATGGGCACACACACATCTAGCCCTCTTACACTCACTCCACAGCATCAACATGCATGGCTCAATTGGTGCCATCAGAGGATCACTTGGATCACATCAGCAATGAAGGCTGATTCTGCCTGCATGCAAGTGATGGTCATATGAAAATACAATGTAGACCTGGTGAGCACTGTCTGCAGAATGCTTTCATCCAAGACACAATGGCCCTTCCCCAAGCCTTGTGGTCTGGGGTATGCCAAGCTAGAATTCTCATTCACCTTTGGTGTTTCTGGAGGGGTCGATAACCAGCACTTGGTATGTGTGGAATGTTGTTAAACATGTTCTTTTACTATTCTTGCAACAGGAAGGTGATGTGTTGTACCAACAGGATAGTGCTCACCCACACACTGCCTGTGAAATTCAACTTGCTCTGCAAGACATGCGGCAACTTTCCTGGCCAGCATGATCTCTGGACTTATCTCTAAATGAGCATGTGTGGGATATGATGGGATGAGAAGACACCCATGTGACTTGTTGACCAACAACTCATACAGAACTACGTGAACAGGTCATACAGGTGTGGTATAATGTATCCCAACACAATATTTGCCATCTCTATGGTCAACTGGATGCCTGAGTCTGTGCCTCCATTGCCACCTGTGGAGGCTATATCATGTACAAATAAGTGTGTTTCAGCATAGGTCGATACACGGTACCTCAGAACTGCTTGTGCTATTGACCTGTAAATGTAATCATTTAATGTTCTCCATGTGTAATACTGCAATAATAAATCTTGAATGAATTGGAAACCTCTAAAAGGGTATATTTATTCATTTACTTTCTTTTCATTTTTTATTTTTTCCACCGGCAGTGTAGATAATTTTGGCACGGAAGCAGTGAAGTTAGGGAACGGGATGTTAAGCTTGGACATTCTGGATGAGGGTGAGTTGTGCATGGGGAGTGTAAATCACATGCAGCCACAAGACATTATAAAAACTGAAGTACACAGGAAAGTGGAGCATCTAAATGGATTAAAGAGAGTGGATGGAAGAACTGCTATTTCAATTTAAGAATTTGTTTCTTTCATGGAGTCCATTGCCAGCAATGCCCATGGCACACTATCATATACCAACAGTGAATGAAGCACCAGAAACCATATCAGTTACTTAGATATTTGAAGCTGATCATAAAAGTTTTTAGTAGCCAGCAGTTAGCTGATGGGATAACAGAAGAGAGTAGCAGTCTGTGGGGTGCAGGAACTGTAGTCATACCAAAGAATTCTACAGATGTTTCTAGAAAGTACAGGTTTTTCTGTGGTTACCATCACCTGAACAGAAAGACCGTAATGGATGCATATCACATCCTCAACATTAATGAGTCCATCGGTAACTTGGGGCAATGTCAGTACTTGCTGACCATGTATTTAAGAAGTAGTTCCATCAATTGGAGGTTATTTCTGAAGACTAGCCAAAGACAGCATTTTTTGGTGCCATGGGGGCACTATCAGTACAAGAGCGTGCTGTTTGGATGAAAAAATGAACGGTGTGTTGAGAGATTTGAAACCATGCCAGTGTCAGTGTGTTCTCAAAAGATATGGGGGCAACATAGACAACATGTGGAGGAAATGTTTAAGAAATTGAGGGCTGCATGTCTGACACTGGGAGTGGATAAGTGACATTTTGAATTAGAAGAGGTAGGGTATTTAAGCCAGGAAATTAGTAAATATGGAGTAAGGACAGACTCCAGGCTAATGTATGCTTTCAAGAGTTCTCAGTGCCTAAGTCGATTAAGGAACTGCAGTCTGTTATCGGAGATCTCAAATTAATACAGAACATTCCTGAATGGGTTTGCCTTGGGATGTGTCTGAAGCCAGAAGATTAACAGTGAAGTGTATCATGTAGGATCAGCGTCGAGATAGCTAAATGCAGCAGAGCTTATTCAATGACTGAAAAAGATATGCTGAGCCTCATTTACGGTGTCCTTATTTTAGATGTTATTTTTGTGGGAAAAATTTCAAGTACTGACCAACCACACTGCTTTGAGGTGGTATTTGTGACTGAGGGATCCATCTAGCAGGCAGAGAAGATGAGGCCAGAGACCTAGCGAAGTAACTACAACGCAGTACACAAGCCAGGGACAAAGCACAGGAATGCAGATGCATTGGGGAGGAAGGTAGCAGTGCTGAAAGTTCTTCCAGAATGGCAGGCAGCAAAGAATACTCACAGTGACTGTAAAGAGTACAGGATGCAATCACAGTTTAGTACGTAATGGACTGCTAAGCAAGGAAAGAAGTCTTGGGCTCTGCGTAGTAATAACAACGAACTTTAAGGAAGAGATTTTAAAACAAGGGCATGATCATATGTTATCTGGTGAAGGAAGGTGCAAAGCAACAAACCGGAGAGTAGCCAATAGATACTGGAGGAGAGGATGGCAAGTAGAAGTGGATCAAAATGCAAGGAATTGCTTGCAGTGTGTGCTGCGAACAGACTTGAACTGTAAGAGAGTGCCATTGCAGAAACTACCCTAAGCATCAAAACCATCTAAAATGCTTGGACTCGATGTATTGGAGCCATTCAACCATATGCTACCAAGAAACAGATTCATATTAAAAATTATATGATCACTTTTTTTGGTACATGGAGATGGTTGCTATGCCAAACCAGAGGCAGTGACAGTTGCACAAGCAGTGGATGTTGAAGGTACGGTAACTACAGACCAGGGTATGCATTTCATGTTGGATATATTGAAAGAGCTGAGTCAGTTGTTGCATGTGAAGAAATTAAGAACTAGTTCTCTTCATCCACAGGCCAATGGTAGAATGGAGTGGGTACACGGAACAATTGAGAAAATCTCAAGTAACTATGTGAAATGCACATCACATAAATTGGGATACATGTCTTTGGTATGTTGTGCCAATGTATAAAATACATATGAATACTGGGTTTTCCCCGTATGAGGTGATGTACGGTTCAAAAATGCCAAAATCATTTGATTTGATAAAGGCAAAGAAATGGGGAGTGAGTCTGTGAGTTTGCAAAAACAGTACAAGAAGTATGGAAACAAGTATAGAAGTCAAATACAAAGGTGTTGGAGAATCAGGAGTAATCAGTGAAATGTATGGCTAATTTACCACAGAACAATGTAGAGCAATGGGTGACGAAGGAAAGACAAAGAAGTTCATCACAAGGTATCAAGGACCCTATCAGGTAGTGAAGACTACTTCACCAGTCAACATGAAGCTTCAGTTACTAAAAAGAATAAAAATAGTACATGGTGGGTGTCTGTGACCTCTTCAAGGTAGTGCAGAGTTGACTGTTGATTACAGGCATTTCAAGGGTGGAACTGGAGAAGAACACGAGGAGAAGGAATTAGAGGAAGAGAAAAGAAGATGTGGTTTGGCCTGTGCAAGCAGTACTGCATACAGTAAGATCAAGAAGGTAAGGGGTGTTTGTCAAGGATTTCTATTTTCACTGTATTTGCTTAGTATAGGATTGTAGTGAATAAATTTTTTTCTGTTATTTTTGTTGTACATGAATAGGCTCAGTAGTGGCAGCAGATTCTGAGGGGGGCAGAGAAGGGATATTAGCCCTTATTCTCAGGTTGTGATAAGTTGAGGGCAAGAATGAAAGACATAATAATATTACATTTTGTTGCCTGGATTGGGGAGGAGGTGCTGTAGAACCAACTGCTGGAAGGAGGAATGCTGTTCTCGAGGCAAGAGGTTATGATATTTACCAGTCATTAGTGGTCACTGAAAGTGCTTTTCAACGCAAGAGAAATGCCATATAAGATGAGGAGATTAGAAGTAGTATTCAACAGAATTCGGCAAAGAGTCAAGAAAAATGGGGTGCTCAAGAAAGTATCAGAGGAATGTGATAAACTGCATGGGTCCTACAAGCCAGCTGTGAGAATAAATGAGACAGGTAATGGAAGTTGTGTCGCACACACAACAGAAGAAAGGATTGCTGGATGCTGGGGTAGGATTTTGAAAACAATATTTGGAATGGGAGATAAGGGTCATATTGGAGAAATTGTGGAAACAGTAAAAAAGGTGGTAGAGGAAGTAATCCAACAGAAGTGTTGATTGTTACACAGATTAAGTCTTAATCATCCTATATGGCGGTTGTAGAGTTCTTCCGGGAAAGGCTACATTCTCCACCATGAGTCTGCTCGCATTTGAGGTTACAGACAGGTTATACCTTCCCAACATTTTCTGTCCAGTTCTCTTATGCAAGTAGACAAAATCACTTAACTAAGCTTATGTTTATATGGTCGAGTTGTTTTCAATTTATTGAATAAGTACTTTTTTGCTGTTTTTAAGTCAACTATTACATAAAAAAAAGTTCAACAGCTCAGCTAATATGTAAAAAAAAAGTTCAAAAGCTGGAGCTGTCAAATGCCTAATACAATAATGAGCCTGTCCCAAGTATAACATGCTGTCAATACGTAATCGACAATGGCGAGTTCATTGTCTCCAGGATAACTAGTTGGAATACATATCACTGCATGAGAGGTATCAAATGCGTTATCCCACTTTCAGCTCTCCACCAGCATCTACAGAGGCCCAGAGGCTTGAATCGTCTCTCTCTGCAACTGATGTAGGTCACATAGGAGTTATGGAACTTCAGGTATTTCAGCATAAGTTAAGCAATGCATTACAGCAGATTACTGTTCGGGATTTGAGCACAATCAGTCCCATTCAGTCAGACATACTCAGACTCAAATTGGAAAATATACTGGATGATCAAAAAGTCAGTATAAATTTGGAAACTTAATAAATCATGGAATAATGTAGATAGAGAGGTAAAAATTGACACACATGCTTGGAATGACATGGGGTTTTATTAGAACAAAAAAAAAATCAACAAAGTTCACAAAATGTCCAGCACATGGCGCTGGACAGCAAAACATCAGTGACTGCACGTGACAATTGTGTATAAAAGGAGCTGTAATGAGAGAGAGAGAATCAGATGCGCCAGCAGTCTGCAGCATGTTGATGTTACCTGAAAAGGCACTTTTAGTGAAGCTGTATTATCAGAATGGGGAATGTGCTAGTTCAGCACTATGATCCTATCACCATAGGAAGGGGATTCGAATGGGTAAAGGTCCGTTGACAAATGCAGCTGTGGCGAGAATGATTTTGAAGTTCGAAGCCACGGGTTGTTTAGACGATAGACCCTGTAGTGGCCGACCAAGCACAAGGCGTAATGCTGCTGAGACAGTTCAGGAAGAAATGGAGACTGTAGCTGGTTCATCTATGCATGGGGAAGTCAGAGCTCGTGCAGTCGCAAGTCGCACCAGCATTCCATACACTACTGTTTCGTTGGCACTTAGGCATACCCTCCGATGCTATCTGTAAAAAATCCATCGGCCTCATGAACTGTTACCTGATGATTTAGTGAAGCAGAGGACATTTGTGGTGTGGGTGTTTCAAAAGATGGCGGATGATGACGATTGGTTGAGTAACGTGTTGTGGACCGACGAAGCTCATTTCACACTCCGAGGGTCTGTCAACGCTAACAACTGCAGAATTTGGGCTACTGAAAATCCTTGAACTGTCGTGGAAACTCCATTACACGACGAGAAAGTCACGGTATGGGTTGGATTTACCACATCTACCATTATCGGGCCTTTTTTCTTCGAGGAAATGCGTGATTCTGGTTTTGTAACTGCTACCGTGACGGGTGAGAGGTATGCCGATACGTTACAGAATCGCATCATCCCCAGCCTGGCTGATAAAAACCTGCTGGAATGTACGATGTTTAAGCAGGATGGCGCTCACCCCATATTGCTAGATGCGTGAAAGATCTCTTGCGCGCATCGTTTGGTGATGATCATGTGCTCAGCTGCCACTTTCATCATGCTTGGCCTCCCAGGCCCCCAGACCTCAGTCCGTGCGATTATTGGCTTTGGGGTTACCTGAAGTCGCAAGTGTATCGTGATCGATTGACATCTCTAGGGATGCTGAAAGACAACATCCGACGACAATGCCTCACCATAACTCCGGACATGCTTTACAGTGCTGTTCACAACATTATTCCTCAACTACAGCTATTGTTGAGGAATGATGGTGGACATATTGAGCATTTCTTGTAAAACACATCATCTTTGCTTTGTCTTACTTTGTTATGCTAATTATTGCTATTCTGATCAGATGAAGCGCCATCTGTCGGATATTTTTTGAACTTTTGTATTTTTTTGGTTCTAATAAAACCCCATGTCATTCCAAGCATGTGTGTCAATTTGTACCTCTCTATCTACATTATTCCATGATTTATTCAGTTTTCAAATTTATACTGACTTTTTGATCACCCGGTACTATGTTTGTGTGTAAATGCTGGCACTAAAATAAAGTCATATGGCATGAATGGCTGGGAGACCCTGAAGGGCAGGTTCACCCATCTGACTGGAAAGGTTTTCCCTATCCTCCATACCCACAGGCATATTTCCTTTGTGAAGTATGCGAGTTGTTTCTGTAAGTATACGTTTTAAATGCACATGAGCGTAATTTTGTGTGTGTGTGTGTGTGTGTGTGTGTGTGTGTGTGTGTGTGTGTGTGTGTGTTTGTAGTTAGTGTCATGTTTTTATTGGAGATGATGAGAGAAGGAGAAAGTGAAACAAGGTGCTGGCACATGACCTACACCTCCTGAGGAGCACCAAAGGGCCTGCTGAGCTTAATGTCCCCGTCTGACAGATGGAGCACCGTCAACAGTGCTGCATGCCCTCATATTATGAGAGACTATGAAGGGGTTTGGAACTGAATCCAGGGCACTGGCGCAAAGACTGGTGATCAGGGACTGCATGCTGCCACCCCTCCTTTCCTTCTGACACAAAGGCAAAGGAAAAATTGTCAACAGCACATGGCATTCCCTAACAGTCACCTATTCAAGTACTAGCTATGCTAAAATGTGCTAACTTCAGTTATCAAAGGGATACCAGAGTATTCAGTTCAGCATGGCTGTTGGCAGTGCAGCCCACTCTACAAGTGTCAGCCATTCCTGAATAGAAGAGTTTTATACAGCCTGCCAGTAACAGATATGTGATATGTGTTATGTGATTTATTCATCTCATGATGTACAATTTTCAAATCATTTGATTTGAAGTACAGGAGACATGTCAAGGTTTACAAAATAAACTTTTTTCACTTTTTTAAGAGAAATACAAAAGTATACATTATATTTTACATTTCTAAGTTACAGCTACATATGTACATAAAATAATACATGTAATACAATCGCTGTGTTCAGACTGAGAAGCTGTCCTCAATGAATTCGACAGAATAATAACACTTTTCCACCAGAAGAGTAAAGAGCAATCTTTTCAGTGAACCAAGCTCCATTTTAAATATATTACTACCTTTTATTTTATTGAAAATTTTTAACCCCATATACTCTGACGTTTGGGCATAAAGTTTTAAATGATGTGTTGGAAGTGTGAAGTTATCTCTGTGCCAAGTGCTGTAGTTGAGGTCAGAACGGAAAGTGCCCTAGTGTATGTTGATTTGTACATAGGAACACCACCATCTCATATATGTAAAGTGAGGGGATAGACAGTATTTTTAAATTTTTTAACAGTGGTCTAAAGGATTCCCTTTTTTTTTGCAACACACGTTTCTAATTATTTTCTTTTGTAATACTAGGAGCCTAGTGACATTTGCTGAATTTCCCCAGAAGATTATGCCATAACGAATAATTGACTCAAAGTAGCAGTGATAAACTATCTTTCTGGTATCCATGTATGTGGCATCTGACAACACACACATTGCAAATGCTAAGTTGTTCAGTTTATTTGCTAAGTAATCTATGCATACCTTCCAATTAAAACTTTTGTCAAGATTTAGGCCTAAGAACTTCACATGGTTTGCTTCTGTGATATCCTGATCATTGCAAGTTATCTTTATTTCAGTCCTTTCTACTGATTTAGCTTCAAATTGCATCATTTTGGTTTTAGTTACATTTAGTTTTAGTCCATTTTGATAGAACCAAGATTCAAGTTTTTCTAAAGTATTCTTGACTTTTTCTGGAATATTTTCAGATACCTCATTTTCAATTAGAACTGATGTACCATCAGCAAATAAGACTGAATGAACATCAGTAGCAAGTGGTAGGTCATTTATGTAAAAAGGAAACCGATAGGGACCCAATATCGAACCTTGTGGGACTCCTTGGAGAACTGTTTTCCAGTCTGAGGTACAATTGGTTCCATTTGAAGTTAAAATTACTCTTTGTTTCCTACCTGACAGGTAAGAACTAAACCATTTTAAAGCAGTGTCTCTGATTCCATACATCTGCAATTTTTTGGAGGAGTAATGGCATGGTTCACTGAATCGAAAGCTTTAGTTAGATCACAGAATATTCCAGTGATCTTTCTACCTTTTCTAACGTGGAGCATATTTTTTCGATAAACTCATTTTAGCATCCACAGTGCTTTTACCCTGTTGGAATCCGAACTGGTTTTGAAAAATTATATCATTTACAGTAAGAAATTTATTAATTTGTTTTGCTGAAATCTTTTCAAACACTTTAGAGAAGACCACCAAGAGGGAGATAGGGCAGTAATTTCCCATATCTTCTGTCGAACCTTTCTTGAATAGAGGTTTGATCTCAGCATATTTCAATACACTTGGAGAGCATCCCTGTTCAAAAGATTGATTTATAATAATTGACAGTGGTTGAGAAATAATATCATACACATACTTGATTAAAGATGTTATTTCATCCCACCCATGTGAGGTTTTGTGTTTTAGAGACAATATTTCCTTTTCCTCATCCCTTTGGGTGATTTTTCCAAATTGTTTAAAGATGTGTTCTGGCTGTTTTCCAAATTTGTGATGCCCTGATAGAATGTCCTATCCACATCCGATCTAACTACATTTAGGAAGAATTCATTGAAACAACTTGACATCTGAACAGGGTTTACTATAATTTCATTTTCATGTCTAATTTTCAAAATCTCATGAATTTTTACTTTGGCTCCTAATTCAGACTGAACAACTGGCCACACTGCTTTTGTCTTATTTCTGTGTTCTCGTATGAATTTATTATTTGCCAGTTTTTTAGCTGCCACTACAACTTTCCTAAATACAGCTTTATACTGTTTGACATAAGTAACAGAATCCATATTTCTGTTTGAATTTAACTCATTGTGGAGCTCTCTCTTGCTGGCACTAGAAATTTTTATTCCTGTTGCAATCCATTTGAGTTTACCATTTACTTTCTTTTGCTTATATCTACAAGGAAATGATTCCTTAAATACCTCTAAGAAACAATTTAAGAATTTGTCATAGTTGATCATTCTTGAACTATTGTGGTCTACAGGCCAGCTTATTATACTTAATTTACTGCAGAATAAATCCACTTTACTTTTACTGAGATCACTTTTTATATACACTTCTGGAGGCTTTAGGTTATTTGCTTTTGGGAGCTCAATAAACAGAGCTGAGTGATCTGAAATACCCAAGTCTAAGCAGTATTTGTGCTTATTTCTACTGTCAAATTTGTAGTTAGTAATAATATTGTCAATGCAGGTCACTGATGTGTTTTCCCTAGTGCCTTCAGAAAAATTTAGCTTGAAACCAGATTTCTGAATTAAGTCACAAAATTTTGTGGAACCATTGCTTCCAACTAAGACATTTAAGTTGAAGTGTGCTGCTATAACAACTTTTTTCTTACTTTCTTTCTGAAGTTTTTCTAGGAGGCATTCGAATTTGGCTAAAAACACTTTTGTTACCACACATCCAGGAATTCTGAAGATTGCTATAACCAGTGTGTTCAGATCACTTAGGAAGAGCAACTTTCAATCACGCTCTCTTCATTTAAATAATTAAAACTATATATTACTGTATAACTTACAGAAGAATTGAAATGAATGCAGGAGCCTCCACGAGATTTGCTTATTCTACAAAAGCTAGCAGTTACCTTAAAACTATTAATTCTATTTAATACTTTTATACTATCTTCTGTTAACCAGTGTTCCTTTAGACAGATTATTTTAATATTTACGGATTCTGAAAGCAGAATTTTTAGTTCGTCGATTTTTGAGAATTTACGATTTGGTAGTTCTGCCCCTAAGACATTTATATTCCAATTCATCAATAGATCATTGTTGCTATTAGTTATTGCACGGGCATCCTTTGTTTGGTACCTAAACTTTTTACTTTCAGTTTGAGTTCTTTATCACCCCTATTAGAATGAATTAGTTTCCCTTGCTTCTTAGGATTTTACACACGTCTATGAACATTTTAATAAGGTTCACAGAGCCTAATCTATTCAAGTGCAGGCCGTCTTTTCCCAGACACTTATAGATTAAGAACTTGTTTGGGTCAATGAATACTGCACCAAGTCTGTTGCACTGTTCCCTAATGCCGGTATTTATCCTGTTGATGTAAGTATCACTTACCGATCTTCGGTGAATAATTCCACTAATTACCAGCCTGGATGTTGGGTATACAGTTTCCGCTGATCTAATCAGATTCCGTGTTTCATTCACGATTTCTTCCTCACTGTTACTGCGGAATGAATGGTGAGAGAGGTGCTGCAACTTTTTAGTCATTCATTAATTCAGCACCAAGTGACTACAACACAATTACATGGCATTTCAATATGCTGTCAACAATACACAGTGGCAAGGTTCTATGCAATCCCTTTCCCACTAATACTACATAGGTCACTGACAACATCACACTTACAAATGACATATTTCTCAGTCTTTTTATAGGATTGTACACAAATGTTCCATAAACAACAGCAAGTGACTCATTTAATAAACTGAAAATAACTCCATTATATCAACATGTGCTACGTGAAGTAGTTTTGTCTATTTACATTGGTGAGGTATCGTCTGCCGGTAACCTGAAATTAGTACCAGGGCACAATAGGCCATACCAGGTCTACTCCAGCAGCAAGTCTGAGGACACAGTGGGCCATACCCCATGCTTACCAGCCATCTTCCACCATCGCAGGACAAGCTCCTCATCATTTCCATATCTCCTTACTGACATAGTGTCTGGATAAAACTCCACCCGAACATGCCATGAAAGCCCAACAGTACTGTCTTGACAGGTAAAGCTATTTTATTTAGCTTCAATATAATTATGATTCACCCTTGCCTTTACAATACATAAACTGGATTATGATTTTTGTTACTACTTTTTCTGCCACTGCTGCTCCTGCTGTTGTGGCTGCTTCTATTGTCTTGGTGATTAAGTGAAAATGAGTTGTTATTTCATTATTATTATCAGCCTATGCCTTTTCAGTTATCAGAGGTTCTGAAAAATCTGTTAGTATTTCAAACCAAATATATTCAACAATTATATAGACTATTTAAAGAAACAACTTTTGACTGAGAACAATTAATATTCTCGCAGAAGAAGCTGAACAGCACAGTCACCATGGTGTAGTGGTTACGATATTAGAGTGTTGCATGGACAGTTGTGAGTTGAAAATTCACCTGAACTATAAAATTTTAATTTCTATATTCGGTTTGAGTACATTATAAAAGTATCCACAAATGTCAAGAATCACTGTACTGGAATGTTCTGTAACCGTGTATATACCGTAAGTGTTCTGGCCAGAGGCAGTTCGCTCCACGCTCTTGTATGTGCAAGTGCTGAATAAACCTTCGTTAAGTGAAGTTAGTGTTCATCATTCATCTAATTACACCTCCTTCTACATGACATTATTCCGGTGGAGACGTCAGGTATTGAAACTTGTGATAGCACCCATTATCGATGACACAGTGGCTCCCATCAGGCCACAACAGAGCCGCCGTTTATGTGGTGAGAAAACTGAGTTCGAGCCATATTCAGCAGATCACAATCTTATTGGAGACAGAGGATGTTACGATGACAGCAACTGTGTACCACCATATGAGACATCCTTCCAGGTTCTCTGGTGAGGATGGCTAAGATACAAACAAGTGACTGAAGGTATATGAGTGTGTTGTTGTTGTGGTCTTCAGTCCTGAGACTGGTTTGATGCAGCTCTCCATGCTACTCTATCCTGTGCAAGCTTCTTCATCTCCCAGTACCTACTGCAGCCTACATCCTTCTGAATCTGCTTAGTGTATTCATCTTTTGGTCTCTCTCTACGATTTTTATGCTCCACGCTGTCACCCAGTACCAAATTGGTGATCCCTTGATGCCTCAGAACATGTCCTACCAATCGATCCCCTCTTTTAGTCAAGTTGTGCCACAAACTCCTCTTCTCCCCAATTCTATTCAGTACCTCCTCATTAGTTATGTGATCTACCCATCTAATCTTCAGCATTCTTCTGTCGCATCACATTTTGAAAGCTTCTATTCTCTTCTTGTCTAAACTATTTATCGTCCATGTTTCACTTCCATACATGGCTACACCCCATACAAATACTTTCAGAAACGATTTCCTGACACTTAAATGAATACTCGATGTTAACAAATTTCTCTTCTTCAGAAAAGCTTTCCTTGCCATTGCCAGTCTACATTTTATATCCTCTCTACTTCAACCATCATCAGTTATTTTGCTCCCCAAATAGCAAAACTCCTTTACTACTTTTAGTGTCTCATTTCCTAATCTAATTCCCTCAGCATCACCCAATTTAATTCGACTACATTTCATTATCCTCGTTTTGCTTTTGTTAATGTTCATCTTACACCCTCCTTTCGAGACATTGTCCATTCCGTTCAACTGCTCTTATATGAGTGTATAGTCAAATTTAACAAATGAGATGACACCGTGTGTTTGGCTAACGTATTTTTCTACTTGGAGGGCACTGCCAAGCAATGGTATGAGAACAACGAGGAGAAGTTCACAAGCTGGAAAGTATTAAAAGTGCAAGGCTGAAGATAAGCTAAAGTGCAGGGCACTGCATCCAGGAGAAACCACAGCATCCTACATTCAAGATGTCTTGGAGCTGTGTAAAATAGTGGATCCTAGAGTGAAGGAGGAAGATACGGTTGCACACCTCATGAAGGGTGTTGCTGAGGACATGTATCAAGCCCTACTCCTGAAGGAGGTTTCGACAGCAGACGACTTTATAAAATGGTGCCAGTATATCGAGACAATGCATCAAAAAAGGATTACACATAAGAAGTTTGAATGGCTTCCAAATGTCATAGCAATGTCTGTGATAAAGGAAGACACTGATTTCACGAGTGTTCTTGATCAGATAGTGAGAGAGGAAGTTCACAAGGCACTTGGATTGCACAGCGAGCAAAAAACCGAGACGCTTCAAGAGGTCATAAGGGAGGAAGTGGGACAGACATTGAACCCAATCTCTCATCTTTCATTTCCCTTTAAAATGGTGAAAAGTTGAGACGTTCCTACAATGCCGCATGAGGAACCTGTTTGGGCACCATGGAAGACTGGCATGTGGAGGACCCAGGATAACCAACCTGCATGTTTCCACCGTGGACAACCGGGACATGTGGTGCACTATTGTTGAGAAAGGTAGCGGATATTTGATGATGCCCGCACTATAAGACAGCAGACCAATCTTAGCCGACGCCAACTGCAGGACGACAAAGATGAACAAGAAGATGTGGGTGTAGGACGACTTAGACGACCATCGCCGCAAGCTAGCCGCTGGAGAGGACGCTCCCCAAAATGCCAATCAAGGTCTCCATCGCCGTTTAGAAGCTCCAGGTGATCACCAAGCCGCCACAACCTGGAAAACTAAAAGGTGCGGTTTACTTGGAGGTGAGGCTGCCGAAAAGAAAAATCCTCCCTCATCAATCACTACAAAAATGATAGGAAACTACGTCAATATCCTCATGGATGGCCGACCAGCCCAAGCTCTTGTGCACTCTGGATCATCATATTCAGTCATTTCAGAGAAGTACCATCGTCAGTTGCAGAAAACCATATTCATCGACAATAAAACATCTCTGCTGAAGGTGGCTAACCGGAAATATGTAAAGCCTACAGGAATATGTGTCATTCGTGTGGGTATAAGTGGGCATACCAGCCCTTAGAATTCATCATCTTACAAGAGTGTAGTCATGACGTCATTCTAGGAAGGGATTTTTTGAAAGCTTCTCAGGCAATTATAGATTGTGGTTGCTCGAAGATTATGCTAGACGAGATGAGATACTGTGGACAGGAAGATGCGCATCCGAGTGTGTGGAGACTATGTGTGCTGGATGAAGTGATCATTCCTGCAGTCAGTGCTAGAAAGGTAACTGTCATGTGTCATGCCATGTAAGAGAAACACACCACTGAAGAATAACTTGGTCATCCCAGCCTCTGTTGTGTTGTTTAAGAATGGATTCAGTTAACTGTGGATAGTTAACTGTTGCCGAGAACTGCAGAACCTTCCAAGATGCATGTGCATAGCAAACGCTAAGCCGTTAATTGCAGAACATATGAACGTCATAGAAACTTCCCATGCCCAGTCTGTGGGTGAAATTAGTGCTACCACTACGAGACAAGATCTTCTAGCTTGACTATCACCAGATCTCACTAAGGAACAACAGAAGAAGCTACTTGCCATTCTTCAAGAGTTCTCTGAATGCTTCAATCCACAGTTGAAGAACAAATTATACAAATCGATGGTGAAGCACCAGATTAGCACTAGAGACCATTAACCAATACACCAGATAGCATACCATGTGTCAGCAACGGAACGTCGAATAATTCTCGATGAGGTAGAGAAAATGATGAAGAATGCCATCATTCAACCTTCGCAGAGCCCATGGTCATCACCAGTGGTTCTCGTCAGGAAGAAGGATGGCAGTTGGCGCTTTTGTGTTGATTACGGGAAGCTTAATAAGATAACTAAAAACGATGTTTACCCTCTTCCACGAACTGATGATACACTAGATTGTCTGAAGGGGGCTAAGTGTTTCTCAGTCATGGACATGTACTCGGGATACTGGCAAATCGAAGTAGATGAGGCTGATCTGGAGAAAACTGCATTCATCATCCCTGAGGGCCTGTATGTGTTTAAGGTAATGCCATTTGGTTTGTGTAATGCACCAGCAACTTTTGAATGGATGATAGATAATCTTCTAAGTCACCTGAAGTGGATGATGTGTCTTTGTTATTTAGATGGCATTATAGTGCTCTCAGAGACATTTGATGAACACATAAAAAGACTGAGGGCCATTCTTAAGTGTCTCCAAAAAGGCGGACTGAAACTTAATGCAATAAAGTGTCTCTTTGGGACAAAAGGAATCAAAATACTTGGACACCTTGAGTCAAACAAAGGTGTGCAGCCAGACACAGAAAAGGTGAGATCTATAACAGAATTTCCTATTCCTAAAAGTATTAGAGATGTGAGGAGTTTCCTCAAATTATGTTCTTATTATCGTCGTTTTATCAAAGACTTTTGTATCAAAGCCAGGCCACTCCAGGAGTTGTTAAAAGCCAATGCTAAATTTATCTGGGGTGGTGCTCAACAAGATTCTTTCGATGTGCTGCGAAAAGCTCTGACGACTGACCCTGTACTTGGTCTGTATGATGAGAGAGCACCTACAAAACTACACACAGATGCCAGTGGTTATGGAACCGGTGCTGTTCTGGTGCAAATATCAGATGGAAAAGAGAAAGTCATAGCCTACACTTCTAGGACACTCACAAAAGCCAAGAGAAACTACTCAACTACAGACAGAGAATGTCTTGCTGTGATTTGGGACACATGCAAATTTCGACAGTATGTCCACGGAGGCCATTCACAGTTGTTACAGACCATCATTCACTTTGTTGGTTGACAGGTCTTAAGGGTCCAACAGGATGACCTGCCAGGTGGGCACAGCGTCTTCAAGAGTATGACATTACCATAGTGTGCAAAAGTGGAAGAAGACACCAAGATGCCAACTGTCTCTCAAGGAACCCTGAGCAAGACCATCAAGACTTTGATGAAGATAGTGATTGTCTCGCTGCACTCCAGGATCTCTCAGCTGAGCAGGAGGAGGACACCAAGATATCTCAAATTATGCTTGCCTTAAATTGGTCAGAGGATGTGAAAGGACAATTTAAGGTAGTTAATGGATTACTTTGCAAGAAAAACATTGATCTGTTTGGAAAGAGGTGCCTACCATTGATTCCTAAACACATGTGCTTAGATGTTCTACAGAAATTCCATGACACACCTGAGGCCGGACATTTAGGATTTAGGATCCGCAAGAGATTTTTCTGGCCAGGTTTATTTAGGAGTGTCCGTCACTATGTGTCGTACTTTTGAGAGTGCCAGAGAAGAAAGGCAGTTCCTCAGAGACCACCTGGCTGACTCATACCAATTCCACCAGCCAAAACGCCTTTCCACTGTGTTGGGATTGACCTCCTTGGATGATTTCGAATGTCTGCTAGTGGCAATAGATGGATTATTGTTCTCAATGACACAATATGCGGTGAAAACAGCCGAAGCATTCAAGGTAGCCAAATTCATCATGGTAGACATTGTATTAAAACACGGTGCCCCAAGGTCATTAATTAAGGATTGAGGGAAAGATTTTCAATAGAATCTTGTGACAGTGATAAACCGTCAGTGCAACATTACTCTTCACATGAAAACTGCCAACTATCCACAAACTAACGGGCTTACTGAATGCCTTAAGAAGACCTTGGCCGACATGCTATGAATGTTCGTCAGTGTCGAGCAGAGCAACTGGGATGAGGTGCTACCTTTCATAACGTTTGCCTACAACACCACCAAACAAGACACCACAGGATTTACACCATTTTTCCTGGTGCATGGGCGTGAGGTGACTACGATGATGGACACTGTGTTTCCGTTGCATCCTGATGACGTGGACAACAACTACATCAGCCAGGTGTTAACCAGAGCTGAGGAAGCTCGGCAGTTAGCTCAACTCTGAATGTTGCAGGCTCAAGAAAACAATCGCCGAAAGTATGATGTGAGCCACCGCCCTGTTGTCTACCAGCCTGGTGACTTCGTCTGCATCTTCCTCCTGTTCGGAAGGTTGGTCTCTCTGAGAATCTTCTCGGACACTATTTTGGACCTTATAAGGTTGTAAGACAGTTGTCTAATGTCACTTATGAAGTTGAAGATTTCGACCCCAACACAAGGCAACGAAAGATCAGAGATACGGTCCACGTCCTTCGAATGAAGCCCTATAAGGATCCTGCAACCCAGTGTAAATTAGAAGCTCCAGCGGCAGGCAACAAGCAGAAAGTTGACAAAGAGCATAGTGGCAAAGTAAGTTCTAAGAAGATCACCGTCAGGGCAAACATCAGTCATCAGGAGTCGGAGAATGCAGGACTGATGACTTGTTCCTGGATTAGGACGATGTAACACCGAGACGCTGTTCTCTTAAGGAGGGAGCAATGTCGCAGAAGAAACTGATTAGCACAGTCACCGCAGTGTAGTGGTTTTGATACTAGAATGTTGCATGGAGGGTCGTGAGTTCAAAACTCACCTGAAATCTAAAATTTTAATTTCTATATTCGGTTTGAGTACATTCTAGAAGTATCCACAAATGTCAAGAATCATTGTACTTGAATGTTCTGTAACAGTATATATACCGTACGTGTTCTGGCCGGAGGCAGTTCACTCCGCACTCTTTTATGTGCAAGTGCTGAATAAACCTTCGTTAAGTGAAGTTAGCGTTCGTCATTCATCTAGTTATACCTTCTTGTAAATGATAAAATATATTATCATAAATATGAATTTAGACTGTTTTCAGGGCTGTACTTCTAATGAAAACTTATTGGATTTCGATCCGTGTGGAGGTGTGATAAAATTTTTGGTGTCATGGGAAAAAGGGGCCTGGTGGGAGGGTGAGCAATTGAGTAGGGCAGGTAAGAGGGTACGGAAGGCAAGACAGATTGCACTAAATTTTCTGGGTGGGTGTTCCTGATTCACATTACATGATACTGCTTCTGCGTTGAATACTACATATAGCTGCTAAAACACAAAGCTGATATTTTGCTGAGTTTATAGCCTTTGTCTTAATTGACAGAGTTAATTCATATCACAAAATTTATTGTAACTACAGAACTAGCTGACGCATATGAGACTAAAGGAGAATTGGAAATGAAAATAATGGAGATGTATCCAACAGCAAGTAATACCATGGTTGAGAATAAAATGGCATGAAAGCAATGAGAATGGAAAAGCTGAAAAGTCCAGAAAATAAGCTGTAGAAACAAGAACAGGATGGGGGAGAAAGGGTGGTGAAATAAAATGGCCATGGGGCAACAATGTATCATTAAAAGTGAACAAAACCAATGAAAGTTAAGACGAGGTATCTGCTAGGAGCCAATGGTGTGTTGGAAACCCAAGTCCTACCAACAAAATTCTGAAGGGTCATTACATTAAGGAAAAAATCAAAGACAGTTGACATAATGAAAACATCTCTGCATGTTTATTAGAGTGCTGTACAATGTTAGCTGCAACAGTGCATTCTTTATTACCTGGTTAACTAGCACACTCAGTTCAATGTAGTTAACATCACGGTTTATGGATACTGACTGCGATTTCTCACTATTATGTAGGACTTATTAGTTTACAATTATTTTCTCAGAAGAAAAACATGGACACACATTCTCCAATTATAAGATTATGTTTTACATTAATTTAATGCTACCCTTTCTTCTATGTGGTGACTGAATAAGCACAAAAACCTACTCAATTCAGTTTAGTTAACTGTGCATTTTATGGATCCCATTGAAATCTTTCACCACTATGTAGAACTTGTTAATTTACAGTTACAATACATTTTCTCAGAAAAAAATTGGAAACATGTTTACCATTTATTTTTTTTTATGTTTTACATTAATTTAATGCTAGCATCTTTTCTATGTGGTGACTGAATCAATAAAAAAACCTTGTAGTTTCATACTGATAGAGGATTTGCACTTTTCTCCAACCTGTTAAACCTATCCCCCAATCTCTATTTCCCTTGTACATTTACCTGCCCTATATTAGCTATTCATTAATCTCTGCTACATCCTGTACGTTTTCATAGACATCAGCTTCATTTGTTGCACACTTGATCATCATATTTTGTTTCTCAGTACTTCTGAGAACATCTACCAAATCTTCCACATTTGCTTTGTTGGAAGAGCAAGCATTTACATAATATCTGTAACAACTAGCCACACTTCCATTTTTTTCTCAGTTCACTGCTTAATTTTGGAATGAAGGACAAAAAACTTGAGATTCTGCATCTCAACATTCACAGAGATTCATATTACGCAAGCAAACTCATTTCACCTACCTTTGTGTAGCTGTAAGTTAGTTTTTTGATTAGCGGAATTTGTATTGGACTACAGTCATGAAATTAAGAATTATGAGAATTTGTACATTTTTGTAATTAACAAGGGGCATTGAGTGAACAAGAATCCAAGAAAGCTTAATTTTAATATCAAACTCTGTGGTATATAAGAAAAACATGAACTAGTTGCAAACAAAGAGAAATAAATAAGCAAATCCATTAAAGACACACACACCAAGCTCCCTTTACCCATAGCAACCCGTGCAAAGGCACTGTCAACAATAACCATGCAATTCTAAATGAAAAGTACATGAAAACACATGCAACAAATAACACGCAACACCCTACAGATCCCAATAGTGCCAGGTAAGATCACAAAACAAACCTTGGTCGTGGTTTCTCCAACACTCTGTTACTTCCTAACCGCTCTCTGAATGGTGAATTTCCAACCACACTAGTCTGTAAAGAAAGGTTTGAATTGAATTGAGTGTTTTGTAAGTGTAAGTTCTCATCACACTCTCTATTATGGACAAAAAACTGTACTATGGACAACTTCCGACAGGATTCCAACATCTGACAGTTTGTATTCCATGATACTGACTCACTGGCATTAATTGCAGTTAGCAACATAAGAAGCGCAACAAATTTTATCTAACTTCCCTATCCTCATTTTCAAGTCCAAAATTCAGCTGACATTTTCTTTCAAATATGACTATACAGAACTCATAATAAGATTAAGAGCTTTCCAACATCAAATAACAAACCTATGATCCAAATGCAGACCCAACAGAAACTGCCAATTGAATTACAGTTTTCAAGAAAAGAATCCTTACTATCTTCAACCTTTGATTCTGATGAAACTCTTCATCCTTTCACATAATCAAAATATTATGTGCTTTTCCTCACCATGAGTATGGCATTTTGTGATCATATGAATTTAACGTCATAACAGTGCTGCATGATACATGGCAAATGGGTGGAATCTTGTATGTCTCAGATAGTAAATCATATACCTATTACTTATATTGTTATGTTTTACTCTTTGAGTATTAGAATAGCGAGACAAAGATTCAACCGAAATGGCAGCTCCATAAGCATGTGTTAAGAGCTGCTTAAAAACATGGCCTGACTTCTTGGTGTGTCAAATGAAATCACTATTGTAGCCCAGGACTGATTCCAAATGGAGCTGTTGTTCTTAATATTATTTCACATGAGCATGTTCAAATAAGAAATTCTATGTAGAATATGGATAATTCAATTTAGTCAAAGATTTAAATAGTATGCTGGATTAGGACTCAGACCCAGAACCTTTGCCTCTTGCGCGTAAACTTGCCTTTTGTGTGTAAACCCTCTACTGACTGAATTATACACGCATATTCACAGCCCGGCAGTAACTCTCTTCTACTTCACAAACTGTACAGTTGTTCTCCTGCATACCTTGTGGGACTCACTACCTATCATAGGAAAATGCTAGAAATTCCACATTTTGTATTTTGAATCATATTTACCAACAATAACTGTAATCAATGAGTGTGCAGTGCGTCAGAGTCATGAAAACATTTCAAATGGAAACAGTGATCATGATTTTAATTACTAAATATGCTGATGCAGGCAACTGGGAATTTGTTGCAGTGCTGGGCTGAAATGTTTAGTGGTAAGAAACTACACTGCTGGCCAATAAATTGCAACACAATGAAGATGACATGCAACAAACGTCAAACTGGTATGAACTGCACTACATGCTTGGCTACGTAAATGATTAACATAGTAATATTTCAGTGCAACAACACAAAGCAGGCAGCATTAATGTAATCTACACTCCTGGAAATGGAAAAAAGAACACATTGACACCGGTGTGTCAGACCCACCATACTTGCTCCGGACACTGCGAGAGGGCTGTACAAGCAATCATCACACGCACGGCACAGCGGACACACCAGGAACCGCGGTGTTGGCCGTCGAATGGCGCTAGCTGCGCAGCATTTGTGCACCGCCGCCGTCAGTGTCAGCCAGTTTGCCGTGGCATACGGAGCTCCATCGCAGTCTTTAACACTGGTAGCATGCCGCGACAGTGTGGACGTGAACCGTATGTGCAGCTGACGGACTTTGAGCGAGGGCGTATAGTGGGCATGCGGGAGGCCGGGTGGACGTACCGCCGAATTGCTCAACACGTGGGGCGTGAGGTCTCCACAGTACATCGATGTTGTCGCCAGTGGTCGGCGGAAGGTGCACGTGCCCGTCGACCTGGGACCGGACCGCAGCGACGCACGGATGCACGCCAAGACCGTAGGATCCTACGCAGTGCCGTAGGGGACCGCACCGCCACTTCCCAGCAAATTAGGGACACTGTTGCTCCTGGGGTATCGGCGAGGACCATTCGCAACCATCTCCATGAAGCTGGGCTACGGTCCCGCACACCGTTAGGCCGTCTTCCGCTCACGCCCCAACATTGTGCAGCCCGCCTCCAGTGGTGTCGCGACAGGCGTGAATGGAGGGACGAATGGAGATGTGTCGTCTTCAGCGATGACAGTCGCTTCTGCCTTGGTGCCAATGATGGTCGTATGCGTGTTTGGCGCCGTGCAGGTGGGCACCACAATCAGAACTGCATACGACCGAGGCACACAGGGCCAACACCCGGCATCATGGTGTGGGGAGCGATCTCCTACACTGGCCGTACACCACTGGTGATCGTCGAGGGGACACTGAATAGTGCACGGTACATCCAAACCATCATCAAACCCATCGTTCTACCATTCCTAGACCGGCAAGGGAACTTGCTGTTCCAACAGGACAATGCACGTCCGCATGTATCCCGTGCCACCCAACGTGCTCTAGAAGGTGTAAGTCAACTACCCTGGCCAGCAAGATCTCCGGATCTGTCCCCCATTGAGCATGTTTGGGACTGGATGAAGCGTCGTCTCATGCGGTCTGCACGTCCAGCACGAACGCTGGTCCAACTGAGGCGCCAGGTGGAAATGGCATGGCAAGCCGTTCCACAGGACTACATCCAGCATCTCTACGATCGTCTCCATGGGAGAATAGCAGCCTGCATTGCTGCGAAAGGTGGATATACACTGTACTAGTGCCGACATTGTGCATGCTCTGTTGCCTGTGTCTATGTGCCTGTGGTTCTGTCAGTGTGATCATGTGATGCATCTGACCCCAGGAATGTGTCAATAAAGTTTCCCCTTCCTGGGACAATGAATTCACGGTGTTCTTATTTCAATTTCCAGGAGTGTATATTCTGTATAAAAGGAAAAATTACACTGGGAGTTGCTCATTCAGAAATTCCACTTGAATGTTGTTTGTTTTTGAGAAGATCCTGTTATGCCCCATTCAGAAAGGCCAACATCTACCAATATGTATCAGAATTTGACAGACAGTAGAATTGTTACCTATTGAGACTACAATCTATCATAGAAAAAATTACTGCTAATGTTGTTTGCGATCCCTTGACTGTCATCTGAAAATGATGGGTTCAGGATGGCCATACTCAATGTCATGTGGCACCTCAATAGCTCCATGCAAATTAGTGCTGGTAAGGAGAGACTTACTGTTTGCCTTACCATGAAGGATTATACACAATGCCATATATGTTGAGTCTGGAGATGGGCTTGCCTGCAGCAAAACAACTTTTTAAATGGACAGTGTGGATAAAATTTCATGGAGAGAAATCTTCAGATGTAGAACCAATGCTACAGTTCCCCAAGGTAGTGTTATCAGGACCTTTACTTTTCACTACATATGGACAAAAATATTTTTAAAAAGGTGTAAATGTTCAGAATGAACATCAAACATAATATTAGATTTAATGTCACAGGGAACAAAAAATTAGGGTGCATAAAATATCTGGACAAATGCTGCTCAAATAACTTTTTCTAAGATACAAAACAAATTTACAGTTTGGAGAAAATAAATTTAAATTGTTGCAGTTCACATTTAACTTGAAATTCGTTTATTATGTGTACATATTTTGAACTAAGACAATCTGGTTTGTCTCTTCTATGGCCCACATAACATGGTTGAAAGTTTCAAGACCCACTATGCAATCCCAGGTGCATGCATGACTACAGGGAAGCCCAGACAAGCATGCTCTAGATTTAGTAACTTTCCTTTCAATAAGGATGAATGTAGGAGGAGAAGACTCCAAACTGCTTGTACCAGATCAACATAAATATTTCCAGTAGATGTGAATACTAAGCAAACAGTGATTAACAGAAGCATTAACAAAAAATTCAAACATTTGAAGCAAATCTGAAATGTGCTGAGGTCGATAACATGAACAACCACATAGTGACTGTAATTAGACAAATTAAATGAATGGACCAATGCGGAAGAAATGAGTGAAGATTCATCAATACGAAATAATATCAGGGCAAATTATTTAAATTTGTTGACCTAACAGTGTCACAAATATGTACTTATTATTGAAAATTTGCATCAAACCCAGGACTCGGATTTCCTGTTTGCTGCTTCAAGGTAATCAGGGTAATTAAGAAAAGCTTAACGAGTGATTTGAGAAAAACTGAATATTTCACGAACAGCTCCTATGTCCATAAAATATCAAATCACAGCACAGACTGAAACTTCTCCACTTTCTCTTGATCAATATACTCTTAATTATAATAGAATACCAACTGATGTTTAAATATATATCTTGCTTTCAGAATAAAATTTGAAAATGAAAATAAAAACGAAAAATTTTGAAATAAAGAGAAAAAGAAAAAAAAGGTGAAATGTTTGGTGAAATGATTTGTCTAAAACTAAGAAATAAAACAGATTAGGGACACACTTCATTTGCCTTTGAATGATGCTTAAAATCACGTCCAATAAATGAGTAGCTGACTGAGAATTTGAAATTCAGTGTTTAATTTAGAACCTTATAATTTTAAAGGGATCTGTAGGGTAACTGTCTGGTGGAATTTCACTCAATGGTATCCTTATGTCACTAACATATGAGCATCTGAGCTGCAGTACATAATGTCAAGCACCATTGAACATTCTTTTTGTTGTGACTGTCTGCAACTCAGTAAGTCATCTTTATGGTGAGTAACAATTTATCCTTTTCCTATTATTGTTGACATTTCAACATGAAGTTTCCATTATTCCTCTAATCTATTTTACATCTTACTTTTAGACAAATCATTTCACAAAACTTTTGATTGTTTTGTTCCTTTCTCTCTCCAAAATATTTTTATTCAGTGGACTGTGGTGTATTACTTTTAAATTTTTTCCTTACTTGCAATAAATGTACTTAATTCTTCTGTTGTGATAATGTACAGCATAAAATTTGGTAGTCATAACCGTGATGGCCTACAAAAAATGTGACAAGTCTAAACGCGCGCGCGCGCACACACACACAAGCACACAAGCACACAAGCGCACACACACACACACACACACACACACACACACACACGAGTATTCAGTGAGATACTTATTTTTGATAAGGGCAAAATGATAGCTTTCCCTGTACCCCAAACCATGTATTAGTCTACCAGCTCTCTTTTGTAGCAACACTATTCTTCTCAAGTGCATAGCAACACTATTCTTTTCAAGTGCACATCAGCAGCATACCACCACAACTCTATCCCATATTTTTTATAAATGGGGAAACTGCCATGCAGTACACTGTTTTTAGCATTTTATTACATACAATTTTGGACAGTTTCATAAGCAAGTAAAATGCACTGCTTATTTTCCCTCAATAAAGTTAAAATGGGTTTTTTTCTATTATAGGCTGCCATCTAAATGCATATGAAGGAATTTACAGTCTTCATTGTCTGTATACAAAATTCTACAAATATTTCCTCCAGAAAAAGAAATGGTCCCAATATTGAGCCCTGTGGTATGTCCTGCATTACTGTTTAGGTCATGAACTGAATATTGATATTACCATCCTATTTTGATAATTTATATTTGTGAAATTTTATGGTTTTTTGGGTCGTACATAGGAGTTCCAGATATTATGGGGGATATCGCATGTCTTCAGTTCTGCAAGAGAAGTGCATCGTTGATCAGGTAGAAAGCCTTTGCGAGATCTAAATATATGCTTACAGTATGCTTTCCTTCATCTAGAAAGCTACAGGCTTTATGAAAAAACTCTATGACAGCTGTTGTGGTGCTGCAATATTTTTAATATATGTGCCAGTTTCTGTGAGGTGAAAAAGGCACCAAGCTGTGCCAGCATTACTATTCAAAAATCTTATATAATCTAGGAATCAGTGATACTGATCTGTAGTTTATGCTTCCTCCTCTGATCGTTTTCTTTATACATTGGTCAGACAATGCTCCTTTTCAGTGCACTGGGAAACATACCTTCTTTGATGCTACAATTGTTGTGATATTTAATTGATTTTACAAAGTTTGTGCATTTTTTAATTTCTGTATTGGAAAGACCATCCCAACCACTTGAGTTTTTGTTTTTTAGCAGTAAATTATTTTCCTTATTGCTTGTTCCTTTACTTCCTCAAATTCATAGCCCTTATCTGTTCTGTAGCAGTGTACTGGGTTGTTGAGCAGATCTGTTTACACAGAGGTCATGGATATTCTGTCTGATCTTTGGATATTCTGTCTGATCTTGACTAGTTTAGCTGATAGTCTGAACTCAACTCTTTTTTCCCACTGACTGGTGACTGATTTTGATTTAATTGGATAACAAGAACCAAATGTCTTTACAGAACTAAACAGAATTCATTCCACTTATTATCTGACCCTTCTAACTGGTAGACATTGTCCCAATTCTCTCTAGCTAGTACATTTTTGAATGTGATTACATTTGTAGGGTTAGGCTTCATTCCTGATGATGATTTATTTACTTATTTAAATTCCTGGCTGATCAACATTTAAGTAATCAATTTGCTGGCAATAATCATCAAAGAAGTAGAATTCCGTGTTACTGAACTTAATACTATCTTCATCATATTTAGTAATTATTGCATTGCCTATCCTGCTGGAGGTTAAATCTGCTATTCTGATGTCTGAAGTTACCACATTTACAAGACTGCATGAATTCAACAGATCTGATAATTTTAAATTACTAATATTACAAGAATTTTCATTGGTATTTAAATCACCCAGTGTTTTGAGGTTCTTGGATCCAGCTTTGCCAATCACCTTATTGAAGCTGTTGAAGAAATGATACAACTCTCCATTTAGTGACAACAGACCCTCACCAATTTGTGTTTTGTATTGTATCACAGTGCTAGTAAATTCAAGTGAGCCTATTTTGCAAATACTGTTCAAGAAATAACTTTTTTTTAATATGTTAACATAAAGAACCACCCCACCCCTTTCTGGTGCTGCCTACAGTAACTACTTATTAGGGAAAAGACATACATTATTTCATCCTGTTTTTGGCCATGTTCAGTTACTGCCACAGCATGTGGATTATATTTGTCCATGAATTCCTACTGCAAATGCATAATATTTCTTAAACAATGGAAAATCCAGGCTGGAATGTAACAATATTATGAAAAGGATAGTTGCTACTCACTATATAGCGGAGATGCTGAGTCGCAGATAGGCACAACAAAAAGATTTTCACACTATAAGCTTTACGCCAACAAGGCCTTTGTCAAAAATAGACAAAACACACACACACACACACACACACACACACACACACACACACACACACACACACACACACGAGAGTGCAAACACAGCTGATACACACATGACAACAGTCTCTGGCTTCAGCTGCCAGTAACTGCTACTTTTGACAAAGGATTTATTGGCCAAAAGCTTACCGTGTGATAGTGTTTTTGTTGTGCCCACCTGCAACTCGGCATCTCCATTACATGATAAGTAGCAATTAGGATTTTCATGATATTGTAGTATTTCTTAAGTATTTTAAATACATCAAACAGAACGGCCATTTCCATTCATTATCACATAGTGTATTATAGCAGGAAGACTTATTTGCATGGAATACAGTGAAAGTTTGAATCTTGTACACATCTGCATGAAAATATTTGTTTGGTGCAAGAGTATCTTCTTTCAGTACACATACTGATTGTTCTGCTTTAGGCACAGGGAGCTCATTTCGTACATACAAGAGAGATGTTTCTCTTGGTTTGGACTGTTTTTTTTTTTTTTCTTTTTCAACAAAAAAGGAGAGTGTTACAAAGATAAAAATGTCTTATCATTAAGTAGCCATTATAACAGAAGAATTTCATAGCTGGTAAATAATTCCCTGGCTCATAACCACTGGGCAACTAGTATAATGCAGGGTTGAATGATGGCACCTGTAATTTAGGGTCTTTAAGGAAAGAGGTTAATACAGATGGCTGTACTATTACAGCTGGCATGCAGCGACGAAGAGTTTTCATTGAACACAGTTTATAATTGAGTCACCAATCACATCAATTAGAATGCTCCTCACACTAGCCCAAATACAGTGTCACAGGTTGAGCATTGCTACAAGTTTTGGGTGAAACACTCTATGGGACATGGTGTTGTAAAGCCCAGGCAGTCATACATATGAGGGGGTGATGTCTGCATTTTAATTCTCTTAATGAAAAGCTACTTGCACAGCTAAACATCAGCTGCATCCAGTCGGATCAGAAGCAGTATCCAAACTAAGCCAGTGATTTCCAATGTTTTCACAGGGTCTTCTTTAAATTAAGTTCTTCTGAAAGACAAAGTTGCAGAATAAATGTAGTTACAGTTACATTGTTGTTACCAACAAATCAAAGTAACAAAATTTCAAAACATCTGAGTATTTGTGCAAAAATTCAATTACTATCGTCCATCAAAATTTCAAATACTATCTTCCACCAAAACTTAAGTCTTACAAGTAAAGGGATGAACTTCTAATATTAGCACAGTAAAATTAAAAGCCTACTGGAATATCAGCAAATGCGTTATTATTATCAACATATCTATTGTAACCCTTGATACATATGTCTAAATGTAAATGGATACAAGCTAATATCGTGTGACAGTAAAACCAGTAAAAAAAAAGGGGGGGGGGGGATGTGTACAAAGATGAAACACATATGCTAGAAACTCAGATGGTTTACAGTCACCAGTGAGAAAAATTGTAAGTTTGGTCAAGTTTAGAACTGAAGAGTAATAACTAACTGACTATCTCACAGAAAATTCACAATTTGTGTCAAAAATGGGGCAATAAGCAGACCACAGCAATGAGAAAAGAACAGAGTAGTTGAACGGAGATAATACGGATAAAACCTGGACTGATAACCATGAAACAATCTTTACTGATGAAGATGAGCAGTATGATAGCAAGAGAAAATTGTATTAAATATGACTTGGGTATGCCTGTGCATATCACTATCTAAACTGACAAATTTCAGTACATTAATGGCAGTCATTTGTGCCATGAATTTAGAATGTAAACTGAACCAAAAGTACGAAAACACAGAAAGAAAGATAAAAAGAAAGCAAGAAAGAAAGATGAATAACACAAGAGAAAGAAGCATTAGAATGTTCAGGAGACAAAGAACATGTCAGATGAGAGTAAACTGTGTACAACGTAGGTTACAGGGAGTGAAGCTGGAAAATTACATGTATGACTACATGGGAAGGGTGTGGCTTGTGTGAATGTGTGGGAGTTTTCTACATCTGATAAAAGACTTTTTCCTACAGCTGAATATTTCTAAATTCTTTTTTACTCTCTCCGTCTAGACTCCACGCACCCTTTATGTGGTGAGTGGCAATCTATCCTTTCCATATTGCTGCTATTCAATTCATGTAGTTTCCATTGTTTGGTTTTGTGTGACAGTGTCACATAAAGTGGTAGAGCAGATATGTGTTAGGTTCATATTGTGGGGATGGATAAGTTGCTCCATAACAACAGACTGTAAGCACATGCAAGTAATCTTTTGGCTGTAAAAGCAAGAAGAGACTGACAGGTGCCACATTAATTTCTGGCAACTGTACTGATTAATGAATGAAACTGGGAAGGAAAGCATACGGTTATAAAAGTTTAAAATGCTGAATTAAAGAACTAATGCAGAACTGTGTGTTCTGTTACAAGGACCATCACAACAGTGGTAACAATTTCCATATTATTCTTGAAAAGAAGTAGAATGTGTAGCAAAAAGAATTCAGCTTTCTCCTTTCTCCCCTTACAATGTGGTAACTTGGATCATGAGCCCTATGCACTGCAAAACCCATGTATCAAACACAGAAATTAAATTGTGAGTAGTAGCCAGCCACACGACCCATCAGTAATACACACACCAAAAAATGTTTTGCATCACCCCGGTTCCCAAAACTCCTGAAGATGGAGGTTGACTGTGGATATTGTATCACAGACACAGTCCTTTTGACTGTTCAGAGATGTCACTAGACCACCCCAAAGATTTAAACAATCATGCATGGGCGGTACCTATTAGACGGAGGGGGCCAAACAGCAGATCAGTTCCATTCATTCCACTAGGAAGGAGGTACACGGCTTGTGTTGTCTGTAGTTCAACCATGCCTAGACAGTCAGTACCGCCGTTCGATTGCGTCCGCATTGTTACTTTGTGCCAGGAAGGGCTCTCAACAAGGGAAGTGTCCAGGCATCACGGAGTGAACCAAAGCGTTGTTGTTCGGACATGGAGGAGATACAGAGAGACAGGAATTGTTGATGACATGTCTTACTCAGGCCGCCAAAGGGCTACTACTGCAATGGATGACCACTACCTACTGATTATGGCTTGGAGGAACTCTGACAGCAACAACACCATGTTGAATAAAGCTTTTTGTGCAGCCACAGCACATGGTGTTACAGTTCAAACTGTGCACAATGGGCTGCATGATGCACAACTTCACTCCCGATGTCCATGGTGAGGTCCATCTTTCCAACCACACAACACCATGCAGCACAGTACAGATGGGTCCAACAACATGCCGAATGCACCGCTTTTGACTGGCATCACGTTCTCTTCAATGATGATCAGTGTCGCATGTCTTCGACCAGACAATCGTTGGAGACATGTTTGGAGGCAACTCAGTCAAGCTGAACGGATGCCCTAGACACAGTGTCAAATGAGTGCAGCGAGGTGGAGATTCCCTGCTGTTTTGGGGTGGCATTATGTGGGGCTGATGTATGCCGCTGGTGATCATGGAAGGTGCCGTAATGGCTGTACGATACGTGAATGCCATCCTCCGACCGATAGTGCAACCATATCAGCAGCATATTGGCGAGGCATTCAACTTTGTGGATGACAATTCATGCCTCCATCATGCACATCTTTTGAATGAATTCCTTCAGGATAACAACATCAGTTAACTAGAGGGGCCCGCATGTTTGCCAGACACGAAACCTATCGAACATGCCTGGGATAGATTGAAAAAGGGCTGTTTATGGACGAGATGACCCACCAACCACTCAGAGGAATCTATGCCGAATCACTGTTGAGGAGTGGGACAATCTGGACCAACAGTGCCTTAATGAACTTGTGGATAGTACGCCACCACAAATACAGCCACGCATCAATGCAAGAGGATGTGCTACTGGTTATTAGAGGTACCAGCGTGAACAATAGTCTGGACCACCACCTCTGATAGTCTCACTGTATGGTAGTACAACATGCAATGTGTGGCTTCCGTGAGCAATAAAAAGGACAGAAATGATGTTTATGTTTATCTCTATTCCAATTTTCTGTACAGGTTCCAGAACTCTTGGAACTGAGGTGATGCAAACCTCTTTTTGATGTGTGTACAATGTGTGCTCAGCGATAGTATGACGAAAATTTATAAACAGTGCAGTGAATCATCAATGCAAAGGAATGAAAAATAGCAGTACCAGCAGTGTATATTCAGCTAGCACAACATAACTAGATAGATAGATAGAGAGAGAGAGAGAGAGGGAGGGAGAGAATGTGTGTGTGTGTGTGTGTGTGTGTGTGTGTGTGTGTGTGTGTGTGTGTGTGTGCGCGCGCGCGCGCACATGCACATATACAAGTGCATACTATGTGCTCCAAAAAGGATTTGTTCAATAGCTAGCAAAATGCTTCAGTCTTGTTTATAAGCCTGTCAGTGATTCAACACCTCTACCATTCACACAGTTGTTATCTTTAGTCCTGAATAGTCACAACTATCCACACAATAGTAACACAAAAAATGAGGATATGGTGACTTTTATAAATAACAGAAGGAATAAAGGTAACAACACTCCACACAGATTATGCAATGTGTGGTTGACAAGCATACAAACAAAACTGAAAATGTTCTTATACATTCATACAATGTCCTCCTTCAGAGCTAATACAGAAGACATACAAGAACATGGCCATGTTGTCCTGCTTGACTACATGGTGTACAATAGCTGCTCAACACCTCAACAATATAGTGTGTTGTTACCTCTACTTCCTCCACTACTGTATTCCTCCCACAACTATTTGTTATGATGTGACAATCATGCCAGTTTGAAGCAAGTAAAGTTTTAGCACTTTTTTCAAAAATATCCTGTTAAAAAATGAAAAGGCAAGCTAATTGGTTATTGTGTGCTTCCGTACAACCAACTGAGTATAACAGAATCCACAACAAAAAAAAATGGATGTTGAAAAATCAATGCAAATAACTGTTGTGTAAATGTAATTAAAAATGATCCTGTAATTTTTTGGAAATGTGAGTGTGAGTGTATGAGAAATTGAAATAAAATAGTAACGGGGATGTATGAGACTGCAGGGTTTTCTAACACTTTGGGTGGTGAAATAATATAAAAATACAACACCCATTTGTTCTTTGTTCCAGATAATGAAGTCTGCTCTGGTGAAGTTTGTATCAGTTTGTGAGAAGCTGATTATTATATGCTTTGTAATGAGTAATCCACATTTGTGAGTCGACTGCCATTGACAGTGTTCACACATGTGATACAGCAAGCCACGTTTACAATTGGAGGAACATGTTGCTATTTACAGAGGGGCTATACACTGACATTATCAAAGTGTGAAATCTTACGGGACTTAACTGCTAAGGTATCAGTCCATCATCAAAGTGGCTGAGCTCATGACCTTGTGTAGAAGTTCTGTTTATGTACTGCATAGCCCCCATCAGATGTTCAAGTAAGTTTAATCATGGCTTCTTTGAAATGAGAGAGATGTGTCAAATAACTAGATTGAATAAGTAGTTCAAATGAGAGGTCTAATTGCAAATAGATAAGAACAACAGGTAATATAAAATAAATTAAAAATCTTCCTAGCATTGCTTCTTCGTTGTCCTTTCGGTGTTGTCCCATTAGGCAATACACAGTTCACATAAGAAATTTAAAAGCACTTTAAATCTAAAAACCATACCTCGTTAGCAATCTTGATTCATTTCAAATATAATTTACTTAAAATTTCTTGAATATGAAATGATCTTATTGATAGGATGAAAGCACAGCTCACAACATAAGAATTGCATAATAATGTCCATGCTGGCTTGGAGATTGGCTATTAAAACGGAGATTAGATTTAATCTTGGTGTGCTGCACTTTCCTGTCTTGTAGGTAAAACATTGTGCTCCACTGCTGTCTATTAACCATCACCAAATGACTAGTCAATTGTGCAACACAATTTATGTAGTGCAGAAAAGTAGAACTCTGTGTCTTATTGTGAATGAGAAATTTTCAGCAAACATGAACCTAATCTCAATTATACTTGAAGCTGTCTGAACTTTGACTACTCAAATTCAATAGGCCTACCTTTATGTTACTAAACTATAATACCATGATATGTGAAATATCTTTCGAACATTCACAACCGAGACAGCATACGTGAAACATAAAAAATAAGTAAAGGTAGATATGAACACCACACTACTTTATTAGGCATGGTAATATTAGAAGTAGTATGCTGTTACTTTCTCCCGACCTCTGAGCTGACTTACCTAGCCAGTTATAGGGGGACCTACAGTTTAATGTGGATTCCGAGAAACAGTGTGCAATTTGGCCCATTTCACATTAACAAACTTTGGCCGAAATGAAAGAAGTAATAAGTGACAGGAAGATTCTTGGACTGACCAGGCAATGAATCCAAGACTTTTGGATTCTTAATCTGGCACTTTAACACTAAGCTATGAAAATATCAATGTAAATTGTGCATTAGCTTGTTTCTGCATGGAAATGCATCTTCTTTCATACCACATGATCATGTGTACCTGATTTAATGAAAGATATTTAATAAGATTCTTTGAAATTAATTGACTGGCAAAGGATTTGTAACTTAGAAATAATAATGTAATGAACAAGATTACCCAATGTTGTTGTTGTTGTTGTCTTCAGTCTGAAGTGTGGTTTGATGCAGCTCTCCACGCTACTCTGTCTTGTGGAATCCTCCTCATATCCAAATAACTACTGAAACCTACATCCTTCCAAACCTGCTTACTGTATTCATCTCTTGGTCTCCCTCTACGATTTTTACCCCCCTACATTTGCCTCCAATATTAAAATGATGATCCTCTGATGCCTCAGATTGTGTCCCAGGTGGAAAAACATGTTATGTACAGTAATTTAATGACCTCACAGTGTGAAGTATTAAGCTATAATCAATGACATCTGACTTTCAATGACATTTTACAAACACACACACACACACACACACACGTCATACCACATACATCTATAATTATCAAGAGTTACAGAAGTACTTCTGAAATGAGAAATTAACAATGTAATTTTTGCTGATTTGGGCACATCTAGCAATGAACAACAGCATAACCTGCTGTAATCACAAGGACACCCATCAGATCAACACTAATGCATATGCTGAAGATCAGAACTACATGAAGTTGGCAGTTAAAACATAAAAATATGTATTACAGTGTTAGTAAATTATTGTGACTGGTTAATGATCTCTATTTTATTTTTATGCTCTAAATAAACATAAATAACTGAAAAATAAAAAAACTGATACTGCAACATGCACAATGCTTGTTGTTACTTCCAAATACAATAATCAACTTCCTTCCTACTAATATTACACCCAGGCAACTTTTAGCAACCACAATGCATGCATTTTTTTCTGTTTTATGCCCAGCACTTCTGAGGTAAAACTGCCACTGAACAACTACATTCAAGACTTTTTAGTATTTCTACATTTATGTGCTATTGGCATTTAATATCCAAACATGCTCACAACTGTTGCCACAAGACTGTGCTACAGTAATAGTAAAATTAATGAAACAACCAGTCTTCAGTATAAACCCAACACTAAATATGTGTAACAAGTAATTTTATTTAAACTTACATTTGTGACAGGGATTAGATTCTACAAGAAGTTTAACTACTTTGTACCTGCAAATTAGTTGTTTGTAAACCAGATGCAGTAACCAAATTACTACTTGATGTGTTATTGTGGGAGAGAAAAATCGTACTGGCACTATGTCGGCGAAGAATCAACCTATGATGAGCCTTGTTCCCCGCAGAAACAGGGCTCTGTAACACATGCAACAAGGAAAAGCAACACGGAAAAAATTAACTAAATACATTGTTTAAAACAAGAAACAAAACAATACAATTAGCACTGATACAGTCAACATTTAACAGACTGGACTAGCATGCTTCACTTGAGGGGAAAAAAATTGCAAATTTAAAGATGTCAGACCTATTTTGGGCAGAAAAGCATATGATCACTAAACTAAAAAATTGTTTTATCTTTCAGTACAATTTAAAAGCATGGTCATCCAGAACAACACAATACCAAAATAAATTAAAATATAAAATACCATGCACTGGCATGCACAAATGAAAAGCATGCAAATTACATGAATGTTTGTATAAACCAAGCAGAATGATTAATGCACTCGATACTGAAATGTTATAATTATCTACGATCACTGCTCACTTTAAAAAGGGAAACATAATATTTTTACCTTGGGTTCTACACAAATGTTATGTATGTTATCATGCAGTGCCAATCTTTTCGTTTTTTAAATTGGCACTAATATCAGAAATACAACTAAGATGGTCAAGACTAGAAAGAGACATGTTCATTTAAAGGTGAACACACAGAGAATAGTTATGGCTTGTTAAAACTATGTTCCAGAGGAATCTGACTTTGACACCTGCCTTTCACAGACAATATTCTTTCAAATTTAAGATCTAATTTGAAAATACTTACTCTAGGTTTTTTATGAGTATTTGGCCTTTTAACCTTATTGACCCATGTTTCAATAAAACGAAGAAACCCTTCAACAAAATGACCTTGTTCTTCAGTGGACAATGGTGCATAAATATCACAGTTTTCTGCCCCATCTAAAATCTTTTTTGTTGCTTGATGATTCAAGGGTAGTAGGTACACACGGAAGCGCCAGTATTTCAATGCCTGCAACATCGTTCAATTAAAGCAGTGATTAAGTATAATACTTAAATTTCTGAGTGTTTCATATGATGTAATGCGTAATCTACAGCAATTTTATTATAAATGAGTAATATCTACACTGGCTACATAGCAATGTATATAGAAAGTAATTTGCATAAGCAGGTGCCCTTGATTATTTCAGGGCAAACACTTTTGCTGACAGTTGCAATATGAAGCATACACACTAAATCTGAACACAATTTCTGCAATCCCCCATCTGGCCTTTCCATGAACATTATGACTAGCTGGCAATAGAAATGTACTTCTTGGGCAAAGGCAATTAAAAGACTGCTCTTTTTTAATGTGTATTGCAATAGCTCATTAAAACTGTGCTGCACTGAGATTAAAAGATGTGGTGTTGGTGTGAAAGGGGTCCAGTTTCAAGTCGTCATATGGCACACATTTTTAATCTACTTGAAAACTTAATTAATTATTGCATTCATAAAAATTGAGGCTCAAGAATGATCCTCAGGCAGTGGCAGATACAGAAAAACCTCAAAGAGGGGGCATTAAAGACACATTTACTTTTACCATAATAAAAAATAATCAAGTCACATGCAGAGTTTAACTAAGTTTTATTTACACCGATTGTGCACATATACAAGACAATGCCATCCTATGACATAAAAAATTTACAATTGTGGTTCTCTTCCTTAAATGACGAATTATATGTGCCTATTCTTCTTGGCCAATTGGTTACTTACTTTATCAGTAGGACAATCAATATCTGTGTGAATGTTCAACACAACTAAGCCATTAAGTTGATCCTCATCCATTGTCGACCTTGAGGGTTCTCTGTACAAGAAAACAGTAGAATATTCACGACTTTTCTCGAACAAATGCCACACAGAATAACGTATCGAGATCACAAGAATGGCTGTGACTTTTCTCGTAGGTATGTGTTAGCTATCTATGTGCCAGAGAGAAATGTATAAAATACGATGACGTGGACACGCAAGCTATATAGGAAAGTACAACTACTCAATAACTCAATTCAGTCGAGTCGGCTGATGAAAGAAACAAATGAATAGCATGTGGGCTGAAATGGCGGGTGGCAATGCTGGTGGCCTCGCAAGGGTAGGAGGGGGGGGGGGGGGGGGGGGGAGCGTACCCTGTGCACCTCCCATCTGTCATATGTGCCACTGGGGTATTTCGTAAAATAGTGTGTGGTAAATGTGAACCACATATGACTATAAACCCAATTTATTTTCCTGAAATAATCATTGTGGCTCACCTTCTGCACTAACAGAAAAACTGATAACCCACAACACATTTTTCATGAGAGAGTGAAATACATGGAGTAACAGCAAACTAAAACTCTGAATCAGACCAGGAGTAACACTCAGATTTTAGCCTCACATGAAAAATGTTCTAACGTTACATCCAGGCACATAATACAGAGTGATTCAATGTTTTAATTTGTCACTGTTTTCCATCTGTTTGTGGAAACTCTACAATTGGTTCCCTACAAGCCTTAACTAAATAGAATACTCGAGAGAAAGGAGTGTTTTGCGGTAGCTAGTATTATGGGTAGACATGTTTAGTTGTTACGTCCACATAGAATGTGGCATTTTTATATTTACCACTACAAAGCTGCTAGAAAACTTTATTATACTGCACCTAGTTTTATGAACAAATGGATGGTGTGGCTATGGGAAGCCCCGTAAGTCCTGTAATTGCAAACTTCTTTAAGGAGAAATTCAAAGAACAAGCCTTAGGTACAGCCAGCAAAAAACCAAATGTATGGTTCCGATATGTGGATGACACGTTTGTGCTGTGGAGAGACGTCAGGTAAGAACTAAGCTGGTTTCACGAACATCTGAATAGTATAAACTCCAGAATTCAGTTTACAATGGAGGAGGAGGTAAACGGGAAATTACATTTCCTCGATGTGCTTGTTTTTAGAAATGAAAATGGTAGTTTGGGCCACTCAGTATACCGCAAACCCACGCACACGGACCGTTATTTGCACCGGGATTCAAACCACCATCCACAACAGAAGCGGGGTGTTATCAAGACGTTAGCGGACAGAGCTAGAAATATTTGTGAACCTGAGTTGCTCAACGCTAAGATGTAACACCTCCACAATGCACCAATGAAGAATGGATATTTGTCCACCGAAATAAAAGTGCGTTGAGACAGCCACGCAGAAACCATAGTGACGTACAGGCTACTGCAAAATCTAAGGTTTTCCTGTGGTTTGTTAAAAATGTAATGCAAAGAATAGGGAGGATCTTGACGAATTGGAATATTGACAAACTGCCTATTGGCTCCTGTCTCGGGTTCTTCGGCCGACGTTCATCTAATGATTTTTCTGACGTTTCGCCAGCACGAGTGGCTGGCATTGTCAAAGCTTCACCCTCCATTGCCGGTGGGGTGAAGCTTTGACAATGCCAGCCACTCGTGCTGGCGAAACGTCAGAAAAATCATTAGATGAATGTCGGCCGAAGAACCCGAGACAGAAGCCAATAGGCAGTTTGTCAACAAGTGGCCACGAAAGCCTCAACAATTTTGAATTGGAATTTTACTGTAATTTACAAGCCCACCAGGAAGATACAGGAATACCTTAAGCATGCCAAGGATGCTCGCAAACCACTGAAAAGAGCTGGAGTGTATAGGATCCCATGCAGCTGTGGAGATGTTTATGTGGGTACCACTAAAAGAACTGTTTCAAAACGTTTGGAAGAGCACAAGGGCAATTGTAGAAGAGGAGAAATGGAATGATCAGCTGTTGCGGAGCATGCTTTCCAGCCAGGTAACCACCATATTCGTTTTGAGGAGACGCAAGTACTAGCAGCCACAAGCGGATATTACTAAAAGCTCTACAGGGAGGCAATCGAAATCGGCAAACACCCTAATAATTTCAATCAAAAGGAGGAGGTCATGAAATTGAACGGTATATGGATGCCGGTGTTGAAGAAGATGTGTACCGCCCGTCCCCCACTTGGTGATGGCAATGGCGATCGGCGGCAGCGGACAGTGGCCAATTGCACTGACGTTTTCAAAACAAGTGATGTCACGCCTCGGCGCGGGAGCGCGCGGACACGGAATTTAGCAGGAGTCAGTAGCGATACAGTGGGTGTGTCGGACCTTCCATCGAGCTACAGACCCCTTGACGATGTCCTCCGCAGACGGGGACGAAACATTGGGAATTGACACAGAATTCATCAACCGACCACAGCATAACAGCCCGGATAATTATAATGGACATGATCTTATAATATCATTATGCATTGATGAAAATTTGACCAAAATTATGCCTCTTTAGGCCTGAAACACTGAGGCCATGATTTTTTCCCTGCAATCGTGGTTCTGAATTTTTTGGCAGATGTGGAATTGGTGTGATGCAACTATAACAAATATCTTTCTGCCTCAGGCATGTAATGAACTATCCGGAGGCATGTAATGAACTATCCATGTTTCATCTCCAGTCACAATAGAGCTCAGTAAAGCCTCACCTTCCAATCAAAGGCACTCAAGAAACTCACGGGCACCAGTGACCCTATTTTTCTTGTGCTACTTTGTCAACTGTTTTGGAATCCATCTTGTGCACAGTTTCCGGTATCCCAGCATTTCTGTGAATGTCTCATGTATGACAGCTCTGGAGAGTTGTGGAAACAGCACAGAAATTTCAACCATTTTCAATCACATTCATTCTGTTAGTAACACCTTCAACTTGAACTGTTTTGATTCATGGAAAAATTTTGGTAGGGGTTATTTCTTCTGCAAGTACAAAGCAGATCACAGCACACAGTTCACACTTGGCAGGATTTCTTACCAACATCTTTCATGCAACTGGACACTACAATATGAGTTTACATACTACTATTATCCTACAATGCTTGCTCTGGTCAGTGGATCCCCTCCAAACTCACTCAGTGTTGGTAACCCTCAACAAACAAAAAACCACAGCCTGTTATGGTCACAGTACTCTTAGTTTCTGAATATGCCTCCCACTATATCATTAAGTACTTACTTCAAAGCTAAAATGATGTACACCCCACGTACATTGTGGCAAAATATGTTAAAATATAGTTAAAGCTGTGGGATCAAGTGGAGCTATCAAAACAAGCATAGAAGTGCATCTCAATGATGGCTGCTTCTCTAATAAAAAAAAAAGTAATGTATATTATGTAAATAATGAATAATGTTGAACATATGGACTTCAATACTACTTATCATGTACACTGATAGTTCAGTATACCCTGTCTGGCATAGAAATAAGTGGGGTATGGAGTACAGGCCAGCTGCATGTTGAGGGCTGGACAGTGTTGTGGTATATGTCACATAGTTTGTGACTGACTGTGAAAAGTAGTCATTATCACTTGGTAGTACCATTTTTTATAGGCCCACTTAGTTCATGGTATTAAATATAATGTAACATATTTCACAATAATGGACATGTTGTACATACCATTTCAGCTTTAAAGTAAATATTTACTGAAATAATACAATTATAGCATTAAATAGTTAGTTATTTGAATGTTATGTGAATCATAATTCTGACCTCTTGTTATGATATGGAACAAGCACGTTTAACAATTATAGTACATATCATCAGGGGCTTTTTTATTATTTCTTTTAAGTCCTACAACCAAGCACACCTCTAGTGGCAGCCACAATGTGAGTATTCCATGCTCTATTTCCATTTGTCTTCCTCCACTCTCACTGTGTTCATTGTGGTTATGGCTTCTATCCATTTGGCACTGCGTTGCCATAGTGTGGACATTTCAGAAGCTATTTCTGTATTCTCATGAGACAACCCTCAATCGTTCACAACCACTGCACTGATATATACCACCATAGTTTCCATGGTTTTCTCATTGTGCTTGCAGTGCATTTTCTGATAAATATGTCAATGTTTTTTACTAACACTGAGATCCATAAGGTTTTGAATGAACCATTTGAAGACTCTGGATTTGAAGGGGACTTTTTTGAAAATGAATACAGTGATTTTGATTCTGTACAAGAACAATATTATTTCAGTATTACTGTGCCACTGTTCTACATTATTTTGCTTGAGAAATCTGCTATGTAAGTAACACTTCTACTGAGTTTTCAGATGAAATTCCAACCCAAACAATGCACAATATACTTCCTAATAATCAAGGTAGTATTTCCAATGTAGTGCTGTCTTTAGAGAATCATGCAAGAGAAGACGTTATAGTGTTACAGAATCTTCATATGCAGAATGAAGATAGACTAAGATGGACCACATTAGACAGGCTACCATCATTGCTTGAACTCTAAGATGAAAATTGATTTATGGCAAAAGGGTATGATGGCAGCAGTCCTTTCAATACTTTTCAACTTTTTTCCCTGAATCAATGATGAAGCACATCAAGGCAGAAACTACCAAGTATGTGAAACCCATTGTAGATAAAATGAGAAGACCACATTACATGAAACCCACAAGCATGTGGCACATGTGGACTGGGGTAAAACTTCATGAAATATATTTGTTCTTTGCATTACAATCCATATGTGACTAGTACAGAAAAACAGACTGCAGTACTATTGGTCTACAAATGACTTTGTACCTGCACCATTTTAAGGTTAAGTTCTGACCACAAATGGATTCTCCAATGTTCTCTCTTGCCTGCATGTAACTGAAAATGTTTCATAAATTCCAACAAACCTGGACACAATGACATGCATAAAATCATACCTTTTCTGTATGATTTACTTTCACAGTTTCTAGCATAGTTTTCACCTGATGAAATCCTTACCAGTGATGAGTGGGTGTGGGTTCATGAGAAGAGTTATTTTCCATATCTATGTAAAAAAACACACCTGACAAAATGGTCTCAAACAGTTTATCTCAAGTGATTCAAAGAAAGCATACGTTTCATACACTGAAGTTTACACAGACAAAGGGCAGGAAGACAATTCTGTTAATGCCCTTTTTCGTATGCCTCTGTCTGACTACAAGGTACGCACCATTTTCACAGACAGATGTTAGAGTTCACCAGTTGTTTTTGATTTTGTGAAAGACACTAACACCAAGACCGTGGGAATGTTCACTCCTAATCATAGAGGACTCCATAAACAGAGTGTAGTCAACAAAAAGCTAAAGAACGGTTTGACACTACATTTATGAGGAAGAAACATTTGTTGCCTCTGAAGTGGAGGAACACAAGAGATATTCCACACTTTTCAAGTCTTCACAAGACAACAGATACAAAAGAAAAGGTTTTTTAAAAATCAGGGATGATAAAGAAGATAAAACTTTATGCCATTCTAGACCTCAAACTCGACAAGACAGGTGTATACCTGAATGATAAACTCATATCTTACTACCATCTCAAGAGAAGGCAAATGAAATTATGGAATAAACTGTTTTTCACCTCTTTATAATGGCAGTTGTGAAGGCTTACATCTTGTACTGAAAAACAAGAAATAATAAAGACTACAGGCTGCTATTAGATAAATTTAGCTGAGGAGTTTGAAAAGAAAGGAGGTATACACTAACATACTGCTACTCCCCAAAATGTTTGAAGCAACAGACTTCTAGGAAGCCACTTTGCTGACAGAACTCCTTCCACAGAGAAGAAAGTGCATCCTGAAAGTTTTCAGTAAAAGTAACAATAAAGTGGCGTCTTGGCTGTAAAGTTTCACAGTACATGCCAGAGTGTTTCAAACTGTATTGCGTAAGGGTAGATTAATGTTACTTGAAGTGATAAAAATATATGTAGAACTTTTTTCACTAAACATTTATTTGAATTTAAATAAAATTTATAAGCTAAATTTGCTTTATTCTCTCTTTCAACACACACACACACACACACACACACACACTTTCAGAATTTCTTCTGTGTAACAGGAGTAGTTGTCAAGCATATAGGGTTTCACTCTGTGACAAAATAGTTCATGGGTGAATGGTCGAATGGTCGAATGTCAGAGTCCAATGGGCACAATATTTCGGCAAGTACCCACATTGCCATCATCATGTGCACTGATGAAATGTCTGCTTGGGGTCAGTGCACCACTTTTATTCTCTTCCCCATTCCTCTGATATGCTGCTCTGTCTACTGTCCATCTCCTCCCCCAACTCCGCCTGCTAACAAGCTGCTCTACCCTCCATTTGCACCCAAGTATGCATGCTGGCAGCACCTCTGCTCTTCCTCCACCTGCCCTGAAGTCAGTTCATCATGTGATGTCTCTCTTCTCTTCTTAATCAGATTAATTGTGAGTTCCCAGGCTTTACTAAGGATGTAACCACCATGTTGATTGATCAGAGGTTCTGTAACTTGAATTTCAATAGATTCTAGAAGACACAGTCCCACAAGCTAGATGTCTGTGTCAGAACACCATTAGTATGGTCGTCATCCATTCCATGTAATTATGATAGGCAATATTCCGTGACTGTCAACTTGTTAACCTGCTGCAATTTGATGTGCCATTGGTGTTCTCAACAACAAACTTCGATAGCAGGGATCATTTGACCTTTGTATGTCTTGCCACATTGTCACGTTAAATGATAGACCTCTTATTTCCATAGTCTAAGGTTATCTTCGACACTACCAAGCAATGCCCATGTTTTAGCTGAAAGACTGTCTTCACCTGAGCAGGGTGAGGGTTCATTTATATTTTAAGTTACCTCATTGTGATCTTCAGCTCAGAGTAACCTGTGAACCATCAACTGGTTAAATATTCTTTTTATCTGTAGAATAACTTAATTTTTACTAAAAACAAGGAAAGAGCAACATCATGTCACAGGAGACCTTCTGGGTAACGAATAACAAGCGCTTTTTCAATACATGCATATTTACATTATTGATATAAACTTCTGGTCACTGGAATTCCTTGACAGCATGGCTAGCGCAGAAGACTCTTTGCCACCTTTGATTACTTTGCCTATCAAAACTCCAAGTATGCCTTCAACTCTCTTGGAATGGCACAGACACCACACAGAATAACTCATGCAAATAATAAAATACACAAAACAGGATTTGTATCTTAATAAATCTTCTTACATTATATTCTGAATGATTATTCTGGATAACAAAAATGCATATAATTCTACTAATAAAGCCTGTTCATTTATATTCAAAATTACTATGAGATTTCACTTCCACTCAACAAATTTATTTATTTCCAAACTTTGGCTACAAAATATCTGGGAAATCTCATGCCCTCAGAGTCTCTGGAGAATTCATCCAATCTTTCTGCATAATGCACCACAACATGGAATAAACACAATGGCAGCATCCTCCTGAAGTTCCTCTTCTATTTCCAATAGCCGTACAGTGGATGCACAATGTAGGCCTCTCTGAATTTGTTACTGCTTGTAGCCATTTTTCCGGAACACCGTCCTCAGATGTTCAAGTTCTTGGTTGAGACTTTCATTGTCAGTGAGGGTGTGAGCCCTATGTACCAAAGTTTTGAGCACCCCATTCCTCGGTGCCGGGTGGTGGCAGCTATCTGCCTGTAGGTATAAGTTGGAGTGCATTTTCTTCCACTTCATTTTGTGGCCTAATGTGCCATTTGGTCTTCTTTTACCAGAACATCCAGAAAGCAGAGCACCCCATCCATTGTGACTTCCATGGTAAAACTGATGTTCTGAAACAGAGACATAAGAGGAAGTCATTTGCTTATCTCTTCACGTGACCACATGACGAACATGTAGTCTACATACCAGAAAAACAGACAGATATCCACTGGGCTGATTCCAGGGCTTCCTCTTCGAAATATTCCAAATAGAAGTTAGTGACAACTGGTGAAAGTGGACACCCCATGGCTACTCCTAACTGCTTACAGTAACCAGTGTCTCTAAGAAAGCATGTCAACAAGACATGTCTAAAAGATTGGTTATCTCTGTGTCAAATTTCCAGCCAATATGTTCTCAGGATTCTTGTAAAGGCATTCTGGTCAGAAGGGAGACAATGCTGAAGCCCACAAAGCACACAACAAAATCCACGAAGATGTGAATATCATATGGACTTTTCCAATGTAAGGATGAAGTATACCCTTTAGGTATGTAGGGAGTGAGTTTGCCAGGGCACCAAAGTTGCTAACGATGAAATGTAAAGGTACCCCCGTCTTTGTGACCCTTCGGAATTCCACAAAGTCTCTGTGGAACTTCATATGGAAAGCCACTCTTTTCGTAGAAACAGTGTTAATCTTCCTATCTGCACTGTCTTCTAGCAGCAGCCCCTGTCTCTTTGTCCATTTTCTCAATGTAATTCTCTTAGCTTATGTATGGACACTCGCTCCCTGCTACAGATATTCAGTTTCATAGGTTTTGTTTGCATGAGAACATGACAGGTTTCGTGATGTACTTCTTTAGCTACTGCAGGTGCAAGATGAGCAGTTGCATGTTCCACTGCACTGATTATGTCCATGATAGGTTGTGGATTTGTTACTGGGAACAAAATCGAGTTCATTCTGATGGACTCTAACAGTGTCCGCATCCAGTGGCTTCACTATGACATTGTTGATAGTCTTGAAGGGAGCAACAGACACTTGTGTGTCTGGTGTAATCTACAATTATGATGTTTGGCCTCTGATGGCCTTCTTTTGTGCAGAGTCTCCTGTGTTTCATGTGACATCATCAATCCATTCTATGTCCAGGAATTGAGCTGTTGGCCACCTGTAGATATAATTTGAAAGGTTCTTTGTTAGCCGAGTCCAGACGCAAGCGAGTAAAGTGTACTCTCTGCCATACTATTGCCAGAGTGACATGTTTCTCAATTCTTCTGGTTGCGCTGAGTCGATGTGACGTATTATCTTGGAGAAGTTCGTCACCATACGTTCTCCACGGCATCTCATAAGGAATGCAAAGGCACTCAACAGAAGGCTCCTCCAGTGGTGCAGCTTGTCAAGTATTTTCATGCTGTGATACACCTCCTGCATAGAAGTATGCGATGTCATTTTTCAGCTTCTCATGGTGTACTTTATGACAAAACAGCTGAGTGGTGAATGGCTGGATGTCAGTGTCCAACAGGCATAATATTTTGGAAGCTGACCACATTGGCATTGTTGGCATCATCAGTTGCACTGAGAGATAAATGTGCCACCCCAACCCATTAGCAGTCAATTCATCAACACACCAGATGATGGCAACGTGGTCACATGCCGAAATATTGTGCCTGTTGAACAATGACATCCAGCCATTCACCAGTGAACTATTTTATCATCAAATACACAAGGAGAAGCGAAAGAATTGCATTTCAGTTTGTGTCTGAAGTTAATTTCATTCTTGAGACCTGAGTTTCTCCTGGCGTATACAACTTTCAAATAACTTCCGGGAATTCAGCCAGGTAACACTTTCAGCGACCGCCGATATTTCGGCGGGAGAACACCCCGCCATTTTCAAGGCAAACTGCAACGGACAGGCGGCGTGCATGCAAATTTAATACCTCGGTTCTGCGACAGAAGCAGGAAAGATAACACACACACTGAACACTAGTGCCACCAAAGATGACCAAAGTCAGAGCTATCGATAGTGAGACTATGAATTCACAGGTGAGGCAGCATTGACTCTGTTCCTCTGTTTTTTGACAAGGGAGAGAGCCGGATTACAAACAGAGTTTAAACAGAAACCTCCATCCCTGTTAACGAGGTTGCTCGCTAGTTTAATCTCAACTGCCTCCTTAATGACATCTGTCATTAAGGAGGCAGTTGAGATTAAACTAGTTTAATCTCAACTGCCTCCTTAATGACATCTGTCATTAAGGAGGCAGTTGAGATTAAACTAGCGAGCAACCTCGTTAACAGGGATGGAGGTTTCTGTTTAAACTCTGTTTGGAATCCGGCTCTCTCCCTTGTCAAAAAACAGAGGAACAGAGTCAATGCTGCCTCACCTGTGAATTCATAGTCTCACTATCGATAGCTCTGACTTTGGTCATCTTTGGTGGCACTAGTGTTCAGTGTGTGTGTTATCTTTCCTGCTTCTGTCGCAGAACCGAGGTATTAAATTTGCATGCACGCCGCCTGTCCGTTGCAGTTTGCCTTGAAAATGGCGGGGTGTTCTCCCGCCGAAATATCGGCGGTCGCTGAAAGTGTTACCTGGCTGAATTCCCGGAAGTTATTTGGAATTTCATTCTTGATTAAATTTTTCATATTACTGTGTAGAGGGTCAAAAGTTATTGTGTCTAAATACTTCACTCTTTACTGTGCCACAAATACATCTTTCACTTCAGAAAAAATGGTTCCTCTTATTATATTCTATGCGCAGGACTGCCAGATGACAACTTAAAACTGTCAAAACTAGTTGCAGCATTACAAAGTTTTATGACAGCCTTTTGGTGGTATATACATTGAGGAAAACGTAAGGACTAAAATAAGTTTCACATGATGTGTTACCGCCAAGTAACACAGCTGAATGAAACTTCGACCATACACAGAAAGAACTGCTACAGTATAGTATGGAAGGTAACTTAAAGAAATACACAATGACATTAACAGAGATGACACTTTTATTCAAAGATAATAATCACATTGAAGTTACAGTGACTTTTGATGGTCCCCTGGACATTACAAAAGGCCAGACATGGTTCTCAATAGTGCGATCACTGCAGACAGCAATGCATGCTCTGCAATGTATTTCCCATGATGGCCACAGGGTTGGTAAGGAGTTCTTTCCATTCTTTCACCAGCGCAGTTGACAAATGCTGGATGGTCCCAATGCATCCCTCACATGCTTGATGGGATTTAAGTTGAGGCAATGGGGAAGCCAGCCCATTTGCCGAACGTCCTCTTATTCCAAGATCTACTCAATCTGCACTTTTTCATGCAGATGCACATTGTCATCTATAAAAATGAGCTCAGGGCTGAATACACCACTGAAAAGATGCAAACGGGAAAGGAGAACAGTGTCATCGTAACACTGCCTGTTAAGTGTATCATGTTATAAAATATTTGGCAGTCATTATGTCCATGCAACATTATGCCTGCCCATACCGTAACACGTAGACTACCAAAGAATCATGTTCAACAATGTCCAGGGTTTATTACATGTTCTCACCTCTTACCATATGAGGATACATCCAGAATCACTATTCAAAACCACGAAATGGTTATCTGGCCAAGAAACCACCCCATGCAGTCGCTGTGCAACTGTGGAGCGTGAGACTACGTGCCTTGCAGCCCTGTTAAATATGGCTGCAATTGCACCCGCTGTTTTCGACTGCCTCCTCTCTTTTGGACAGCACTGACTGTGGTTCAGAATGCTCCTCATGCACGTGAAACAATGCTGTGAGCAATACCAAACTCATGGGTTACACTCATTACAGTTTGTCCTCCTTCAAGTTTCCCTGTGATTCTTCTCCATATAAAAACACCCACATGTTGTGTCTGGGCCATGTTGTACCGAAGAATGCCACCATAGTGCACCATAACTTCTTGCTGATTGACACACAGGCTTTTCCCATTCCTTCAACTGCCTCTTGTTATAGGGCCAGCCCCTACTTCGTGTTACTGACACTGACCTCACGCCATGTGACGATCCACCATTCTGTACTCGATTAGACTAGGACACCTCTGACAACATGCTCTCACACTTTCATTCATTTACACCAAACAGTTAACATGTTATATTACTTTATTTAGTTCATCTTTAAGTTTTGCAGAGAAATTTATAGTCTGATGCTAGTTGCCACACATGGGAGGCTACAAATGAAATACTGCAGTAGCTAAAACACATTTATCAGAAGGACCTTAAAATGAAATCATTGTATCATTTCTCTACATGATCACCATTCAGAATTAAGTGTTTATTATAGATTACACCTCTTAATTAGTTGACTAAATCCCTCCCCACAAAACTCTGCTGCATGAGATTGCAATCTGCCAATGACAGCATCTTGAACTTTGTCAGAGCCCAAGTATAACGAGCTAAGCCACATTTTTATGTTTATAAGAAGGTGGAAATCACTTGGAGCCCAGTTGGGGCTGTAGAGCAGTTGTTCAAATATATCCCATTCTTTGGTGTGCCACGCAAAGTGTGGTTAAAAATGTCCCACAAATTAGGACATTGATGGGGAAACTGTTGCTTGTTTTGAATGACTCTTCTCAATTTTTTAATGTTTTACAGTAGGTGTGAGAATAAACCTTTCTTCCATGTTCTATAAAATCCACAAACAAGATCCTTTTCACATTCAGAAAAAAGTAGTCATAACCTTTATGGATGCTATGAGTCAGGGAGGCTTTGTTTGGCTTGTTGAACATAGTATGACTCCACATCATTCATTACTTGTGTATCTCCATTTCAACATAGGAAACTCATTTTTCATCTCCTGTCATTATTATGTTATTCTGGCCTTCTCTTTTCATATACTGAAAAAGGAAGTCCAGAGAAGCAGTCATCTGTTGTGTATTGTTGTTATCAGGACAGAATTTTGAACTCAATAACTTGTGGTACACACTTGTTTAATCAGGCACAGTCACATACAACATACTATGAGAAATTTATGGGAAGTTCTCTTATAGTTGTGATATCATGGAATATCGGTTTTCATAAGTTTATTCAGCAACTTCCCGCACCAGTTCATTGCTGACCACAGACAGGCAGTCACCTCTGGCTGTGACATGACATACTGTAAACAGAGCTGAAGTGACTGATCTTGGTCTCGTGCAATGTTTGAATTCCACATGCTGTGGTGAAGAGCCCAGGCTGGCATGGTTCTGACTGCTAACTGGAGGGCTTGCTGGCCCACAGAGCAGAGTATCTGGGACCAAGCAGAACTGTCAAATATGTGCGCTACCTTGATGTGACATCATGTCCTCTGCCCCAAATATGGTCACAGAGGGAGGAATATCAGTGTCGTGTTTGCTTTTGTGCAGTGCAAGCTATTGTAGTTACAGTGTAAACCATTGTCATTACAGTAAAAAACAGTATACAGTTTTAAAGATGAGAAAAAGACAAATTGGTGGATATACTATGGAAATGAGTGTAAGAGAAGTTACAGCATCAAGAAAGTTCCTTTAATGTAAGTATAGCAAATAATTAATAACTAGTGTAATTTTAATTGCGCCAAAGAGATCAACCTATCATTTAGTAGTGCGCATCAGTAAGTATTGACTGAGCTACCTAAATGTATATTACTTAAACAATAACCCATTGGGAACCATTTAATTTGATATTTGATTAAAACAGAATATTTTACAGAGAAAAGCAGTTACACTACCAGAAAGGCAATATGTGTTGGTAGACATGTAAACACATCACTGACAATATTAAGTTTATAAGAATTCCGTGTTTCTTTGTTATTTTAACTAACTGTTTATTATTTTGTTTGGTTTTACAATTAATTTAAAGATGGACAGTGTTACATTAATTCTGATTGCAGCAGTGAAATAGCTTATTAATTACTGTGAGAAAGAAATGTCACGTTTTTGTACAATTATTCAATGCACAGAGAGCACAAAACTGAATTTGATCAATGCAATTAAAATATGCATTTGTTCAACCTTAATTTGCACGCACACTACCTTATGTAGAATTATATTAATATGTCATTTTATTCAGATTTTTAGGACACACCTAATGGTCATCCACATTTAAGATTCCATTATTGTATAAAGAATTGTAAATAAGGCTGGTGATTGCTCTTAGAGTTGTTAAGTGATATAGATGCTTGGAATTTCCAGGGAAGGGGGTACCAAACTTATAAAAGGCAGTTGCCATCTAGCATCAAGAGCATTGTTGTGAATGGAGTTGTACAAGCAAGATCTATGGCAGTTCGTGTGGTGGTCTAGCAATGTACTTTTGGACTTAGTAGTTTTCTCTGATGATAAGTCTTGATACTTGAAAACATTCTGCAATAGTTCAGAGGGAACTTGAGAGAAATCCGCAATGGTTGGGTAGTTCAGTGGGTCTTACATTTTTCATGAGTTAGGCCAGATCAGACTTGGATTTAAGTGCCTTGATTCTAACTTTAACTCAGTTTGCTACTGGGGACTCTGCTTATTTCAATGCTGATCGACAATTAGGATCGCTGCTTACTGTGCCTATCAGACTTGTATTTCTTTGCATCAGTGTTGATAGTGAACTTTACAACGCTAAAGCAGTAATAGTAGATCATTACCACATTTTTTCATGAAAAATTTGACTTTATGCATCATCGAGAACCGATTTAACCAAAATGTTACCCCCTTGGAGCCCCTGTTCTCAATGTATGCTGCCAATGAGATATATTTCTGAAATCAGAATCAGCACCTATGTACAATCTAATATTATTTAAATCTGATTACTACATCAGCTCCCCATAAACCATGGACTTGCCATCGAGCAATACAGATAGCCATACCACGGGTGCAAGCACAACGGAGAGGTGTCTGTTGAGAGGCCAGACAAATGTGTGTTTCCCGAAGAGGGGTAGCAGTCTTTTCAGTAGTTGCAGGGGCAAGAGTCTGGACGATTGACTGATCTTGTCTTTTAACATCAACCAAAACGGCCTTGCTGTGCTGGTACTGTGAACAGCTGAAAGCAAGGGGAAATTACCGAGGGCATGCAGCTCTGCTGTATCGTTAAATAATGATGGTGTCCTCTTGGGTAAAATAATCTGGAGGTACAATAGCCCCCATGAGGATCTGTGTGCGAGGACTACTCAGGAGGACGTCCACTTCAGGAGAAGCAAAACTGGCCTTTTATAGATCGAAGTGTGGAATATTAGATCCCTTAATTGTGCAGGTAGGTAACATGATGTAAAAAGGGAAATGGATAGGTTGACGTTAGAAGTAGTGAAATTAGTGATGTTCAGTGGCAAAACGAACAGGACTTCTGGTCATGTGAATATAGGACTATAAATACAAAATCAAATAGGGGTAATGCAGGAAAGGGTTAATAATGAATGAGAAAACAGTAATGTGGATAAGCTACTATTAACAGCACAATGAATGCATTGTCATTGCTAAGACAGGCACAAAGCCCATGCCTACCACAGTTGTACAAGTTTATATGCCAACTGGCTCTGCAGATGTTGATGATGATGAGATTGAAGGAATGTATGATAAGGGAAATTATTTAGATAGCTAAGAGAGATGAAAATTTATTTGTGATGGGGAACTGGAATTCAGTAGTGGGAAAAGAATGAGAAGGAAAAATAGTAGGTGAAAATGAAATGGGATAAAGGAACGAAAGAGGAAGCTGCCTGGCAGAATTTTGCACAGAGCGTAATTTAATCATCACTAACACTTGGTTCAAGAATCATAAGAGAAGGCTTATATGTGGAAGAGACCTGAGACACAGAAAGATTTTAGATTGATTACATAATGGTAAAACAGAGATTTATGAACCAGGTTTTAAACTGTAGGACATTTCCAGAGGCAGATGTGGACTCTGGCCACAATTTACTGGTTAGAACTCCAGATTAAAACTGAACAATGTATATGGGACATGGGCAATTTGATAGCTCCCGAGATTGTTGATAGTTTCAGAGGGAATGTTAGACTAGAACTGTCAATGGACTACAGTGGAAAATGAATGAGTAGCTTCGAGAGATGAAATAATAAAGGCAGCGGTGTATCAAATAGGTAAAAAGACAAGGTCTTATAGATATCCTTGGATATCACAATATATATTGAATATAATAGAGGGAAACATTCCACATGGGAAAAATATATCTAAAAACAAAGATGATGTGACTTACCAAACGAAAGTGCTGGCAGGTCGATAGACACACAAACAAACACAAACATACACACAAAATTCAAGCTTTCGCAACCAACGGTTGCTTCATCAGGAAAGAGGGAAGGAGAGGGAAAGACAAAAGGATGTGGGTTTTAAGGGAGAGGGTAAGGAGTCATTCCAATCCCGGGAGCGGAAAGACTTACCTTAGGAGGTACTGACTTTAACTGATGAAAGGAGGAAATATAAAAATGCAGCAAATGAAGCAGGCGAAAGAGAATACAAATATTTAAAAAATGAGATTGACAGGAAGTGCAAAATAGCTAAACCGAAGTGCCTGGAGGGCAAATGTAAGCATTTTAAGCATATTTCACCAGGGAAAATATAGATACCACATACAGGAAAAGAGAAGAAGCTACATGAAAATCAAGAGCTCACATAGGAAACCAATCCTAAGCAAAGAAGGGGAAGCTGAGAGGTGGAAGGAGTATATAGAAGGTCTATACAGTGAGAATTTGACAGGGCTTTGAAAGATCCAAGTTGAAATAAGACCCCAGGGGTAGCCAATATTCCGTCAGAACTACCAATAGCCTTGGGAGAGCCAGCCATCTGGTGTGCAGGATGTGTGAAACAGGTGAAATACCCTCAAGACTTCACGAACAATGTAATAATTCCAATTCCAAACGAAGCAGTTGCTGACAGGTGTGAAAATATCAGTTTAATAAAACATGCTTGCAAAATAGTAATAGGAACTGTTTCCAGAGGAATGGAAAAACTGGTAGATGACCTCGGAGAGGATCAGTTTGGATTCCAGGGAAATGTAGGAACACGTGAGGCCATATTGACCCTACAACTTATCTTAGCAGATAGGTTGAGGAAAGGCAAATCTATGTTTATAGCATTTGTAGACTTAGAGAAAGCCTTTGACAATGTTGATTGGAATACTATCTTTGAAATTCTGAAGGTAGCTGGGGTAACATACAAGGAACAAAAGGCTACTTTCAACTTGACAGAAACCAGGCGGCAGTTACAAGAGTTGAGGGGCATGAAAGGGAAGCAGTGGTTGAGTGAGACAGCGCTGTAGCCTACCCCGATGTTATTCAATCTGTACATTGAACAGGCTTTTAAGGGGAAAAAAAAATTGGAGCATGGATTAAAAATAAAGGAGAAGAAATAACAACTTTGAGGTTTGTGATGACATTATAATTCTGTCAGAGACAGCAAAGGAATTGAAAGAGCAGCTCAATGGAATGGACAGAGTCTTGAAAAGAAGATATAAGATGAACATAACAAGGATAATGGAACTGAATTAAATCAGGTAATACTAAGGGAATCTTATTAAGAAATGAGGCACTTAAAGTAGTACACGAGTTTTGCTGTTGGGGTAGCAAAACAACTGATCATGGCCGAAGTAGGTAGAATAAAAAATGTAAACTGGCAAAGGCAACAAAAGAATTTCTGAAGAAGAGAAATTTGCTAACATCGAATACAGATTTGTCTGTTAAGAAGTCTTTTCTTATTTGTCTTGTGCAATCATGTATGCAAGTGAAAAATGGATGACAAACTGTTTATTCAGAAATAGAATAGAATAATGTGGTTCTAGGAAGAATGTTGAAGACTAGCTGATAGGGCACATTCTGAGACAGCAAGGGATCACCAGTTTAGTACTGGAGGGAAGCGCAGGATGTAATCATTCAACTTAATTCCCACTGTAAAGTTCCCCCTACGGTAGCCACTTGCTCACAAACAGCCATCGATAATATCTTTATAGAAAAGTCCAATGAACAAAATTATATCACAAAACCAATAGTCAATGGCCTCTCGACCATGACATGCAGTTCCTTCTGTTAAATGTAAATACTGAACAGGATATAAAATCTGTTAAATCTGAGCTCAAGGGGGTAATCAATAAGCCAAAAATTGATTATTTTAGGACACTCCTAAGAGACATTCACTGGACTGATGTTTACAGTGCTCATGGTATGAATGGAAAATATAACACTTTTGCTAATAAAGTGCTTATCTTATTCGAACACTGTTTTCCGCCACACTTACCAAGGTTAGAGCAAAGTCTACAAAGAAGCCATGGATTACTCAAGGAATAGGGGTATCTTGTAAAACAAAAAGAAAACTGTATCTGTCAATCCGAAACAGTTCCGATGTTGATGCTATAGCACATTACAAAAAATACTGCAAAATATTAAAAACTGTAATACAGATGTCAAAGCAAATATATTACAAGGAAAAGATAGTCATATCAGATAACAAAATAAAGACAATATGGGATATAGTGAAGGAGGAGATCGGTAGAACCAGACATGAATAGGAACAAATAGCATTAAGAGTAAATGATACATTGGTGACAGATGTGTATAGTATTGCAGAACTTTTTAATAAACATTTTATAACTGTTACTGAAAAGATGGGGTTGTCAGGTTTGGTAGATGCTGCTATGGAATACCTCAGACCAGAAATTTCAAGCAACTTCCATAATATGAATTTGACCCTCACTACCCCAACAGAAATAATGTCCATCATAAAATCTTTAAAATCAAAAACATCTAGTGGGTATGATGAAATATCAACAAAGTTAATTAAAGAATGTGACTCTGAGCTAAGTAACATATTAAGCTATCTGTGCAACCAGTCATTTATCAGTGGAATATTTCCTGAATGGTTGAAATAAGCTGAAGTTCAGCCACTGTTTAAGAAGGGAGATAAAGAAATAGCATCAAATTTCTGTCCAATTTCACTGTTGCCAACATTCTCAAAAATTTTAGAAAAATTAATGTACAGTCGGCTTTATATCCATCTTATCTTAAATAACATACTGTCAAAGTCACAGTTTTGATTTCTAAAAGGTTCTGATATTGAGAAGGCTATCTATACTTACAGTGAAAATGTGCTTAATTCATTAGACAAAAAACTGCAGGCAACTGGTATATTTTGTGATCTATCAAAGTCATTTGACTGTGTAAATCACAATATCCTTTTAAGTAATTAGAATATTATAGTGTAACAGGAAATGCTGCAAAATGGTTCAAATCTTATATCTCTGGCACGAAACAAAGGGTGTTATTAGGAAAGAGACATGTATCAAGCTATCGGGCGTCATCCAACTGGGAACTAATTACATGTGGGGTCCCACAAGGTTCCATTTTAGGGCCCTTACTTTTTCTTGTGTATATCAATGACCTTTCACCAGTAACATTACCAGATGCCAAGTTCGTTTTGTTTGCTGATGATACAAACATTGCAATAAATAGCAAATCCAGTGTAGTCTTAGAAAGATCAGCTAATAAAATATTTGTGGACATTAATCACTGGTTCCTAGCCAATTCTTTGTCACTAAACTTTGAAAAAACACACTACATGCAGTTCAGAACTTGTAAGGGGTGTCCCACGAGTATATGTCTAACATACGATGACAAGAAGATAGCAGAAGTGGACAGTGTTAAATTCTTGGGATTACAGCTTGATAATAAATTCAACTGGGAGGAGCACAGCACAGAACTGCTGAAGCGTCTTAACACATCTCTGTTTGCAATGTGAATTTTGTCAGACATAGGGGATATAAAAGTGAAAAAGCTGGCATACTATGCTTACTTTCATTCCATAATGTCATATGGGATTATTTTTTGGAGTAATTCATCAAGCCAAGCTAAAGCTTTCCGGGCACAAAAACGTGCAGTAAGAGTTATATGTGGTGTGAACTCAAGAACATCCTGCAGAAGCCTGTTTAGGGAACTAGGGATACTAACTACTGCTTCCCAATATTTTTATTCCTTAAAGACAATTGTTATTAAAAATATATCACCTTTTCAAACCAACAGCTCAATTCATGGAATCAAGACTAGAAATAAGAATGATCTTCACAAGGATTTAAAGTCACTTAGTCTCATACAAAAAGGTGTGCATTATTCAGGAACACACATTTTCAATAACTTGCCAGCAGCCATAAAAAGCTTAAAAAGCAATGAAATTCAGTTTAAGAGAAGCCTAAAGGATTTATTGGTGGCCAACTCCTTCTACTCCATTGATGAATTTCTCAGTAAAACATATATATAATAGAGGGAAACATTCCACGTGGGAAAAATATATCTAAAAACAAAGATGATGTGACTTACCGAACGAAAGCGCTGGCAGGTCGATAGACACACAAACAAACACAAACACACACACAAAATTCAAGCTTTCGCAACAAACTGTTGCCTCATCAGGAAAGAGGGAAGGAGAGGGAAAGACGAAAGGAAGTGGGTTTTAAGGGAGAGGGTAAGGAGTCATTCCAATCCCGGGAGCGGAAAGACTTACCTTAGGGGGAAAAAAGGACAGGTATACACTCGCACACACACACATATCCATCCACACATATACAGACACAAGCAGACATATTTAAAGACAAAGAGTTTGGGCAAAGATGTCAGTCGAGGTGGAAGTGAAGAGGCAAAGATGATGTTGAATGACAGGTAAGGTATGAGTGGCTGCAACTTGAAATTAGCGGAGATTGAGGCCTGATGGATAACTGGAAGAGAGGATATATTGAAGAGCAAGTTCCCATCTCCAGAGTACGGATAGGTTGGTGTTGGTGGGAAGTATCCAGATAACCCGCATGGTGTAACACTGTGCCAAGATGTGCTGGCCGTGCACCAAGGCATGTTTAGCCACAGGGTGATCCTCATTACCAACAAACACTGTCTGCCTGTGTCCATTCATGCGAATGGACAGTTTGTTGCTGGTCATTCCCACATAGAATGCATCACAGTGTAGGCAGGTCAGTTGGTAAATCACGTGGGTGCTTTCACATGTGGCTCTGCCTTTGATCGTGTACACCTTCGGGGTTACAGGACTGGAGTAGGTGGTGGTGGGAGGGTGCATGGGACAGGTTTTACACCGGGGGCGGTTACAAGGATAGGAGCCAGAGGGTAGGGAAGGTGGTTTGGGGATTTCATAGGGATGAACTAACAGGTTACAAAGGTTAGGTGGATGGCGGAAAGACACTCTTGGTGGAGTGGGGAGGATTTCATGAAGGATGGATCTCATTTCAGGGCAGGATTTGAGGAAGTCGTATCCCTGCTGGAGAGCCACATTCAGAGTCTGGTCCAGTCCCGGAAAGTACCCTGTCACAAGTGGGGCACTTTTGTGGTTCTTCTGTGGGGGGTTCTGGGTTTGAGGGGATGAGGAAGTGGCTCAGGTTATTTGCTTCTGTACCAGGTCGGGAGGGTAGTTGCGAGATGTGAAAGCTGTTGTCAGGTTGTTGGTGTAATGGTTTAGGGATTCCGGACTGGAGCAGATTTGTTTGCCACAAAGACCTAGGCTGTAGGGAAGGGACCGTTTGATGTGGAATGGGTGGCAGCTGTCATAGTGGAGGTACTGTTGCTTGTTGGTGGGTTTGATGTGGACAGACGTGTGAAGCTGGCCATTGGACAGGTGGAGGTCAACGTCAAGGAAAGTGGCATGGGATTTGGAGTAGGACCAGGTGAATCTGATGGAACCAAAGGAGTTGAGGTTGGAGAGGAAATTCTGGAGTTGTTCTTCACTGTGAGTCCAGATCATGAAGATGTCATCAATAAATCTGTACCAAACTTTGGGTTGGCAGGCCTGGGTAACCAAGAAGGCTTCCTCTAAGCGACCCATGAATAGGTTGGCGTACGAGGGGGCCATCCTGGTACCCATGGCTGTTCCCTTTAATTGTTGGTATGTCTGGCCTTCAAAAGTGAAGAAGTTGTGGGTCAGAATGAAGCTGGCTAAGGTGATGAGGAAAAAGGTTTTAGGTAGGGTGGCAGGTGATCGGCGTGAAAGGAAATGCTCCATCGCAGTGAGGCCCTGGACGTGCGGAATATTTGTGTATAAGGAAGTGGCATCAATGGTTACAAGGATGGTTTCCGGGGGTAACAGACTGGGTAAGGATTCCAGGCGTTCGAGAAAGTGGTTGGTGTCTTTGATGAAGGATGGGAGACTGCAAGTAATGGGTTGAAGGTGTTGATCTACGTAGGCAGAGATACGTTCTGTGGGGGCTTGGTGACCAGCTACAATGGGTCGGTCGGGATGATTGGGTTTGTGGATTTTAGGAAGAAGGTAGAAGGTAGGGGTGCGGGGTGTCGGTGGGGTCAGGAGGTTGATGGAGTCAGGTGAAAGGTTTTGCAGGGGGCCTAAGGTTCTGAGGATTCCTTGAAGCTCCGCCTGGACATCGGGAATGGGGTTACCTTGGCAAACTTTGTATGTGGTGTTGTCTGAAAGCTGACGCAGTCCCTCCGCCACATACTCCCGACGATCAAGTACCACGGTCGTGGAACCCTTGTCCGCCAGAAGAATGACGATGGATCGGTCAGCCTTCAGATCACGGATAGCCTGGGCTTCAGCAGTGGTGATGTTGGGAGTAGGATTAAGGTTTTTTAAGAAGGATTGAGATGCAAGGCTGGAAGTCAGAAATTCCTGGAAGGTTTGGAGAGGGTGATTTTGAGGAAGAGGAGGTGGGTCCCGCTGCGACGGAGGACGGAACTGTTCCAGGCAGGGTTCAATTTGGATGGTGTCTAGGGGAGTTGGATCATTAGGAGTAGGATTAGGATCATTTTTCTTCATGGCAAAGTGATATTTCCAGCAGAGAGTACGAGTGTAGCACAGTAAATCTTTGACGGGGGCTGTTTGGTTGAATCTGGGAGTGGGGCTGAAGGTGAGGCCTTTGGATAGGACAGAGGTTTCGGATTGGGAGAGAGGTTTGGAGGAAAGGTTAACTACTGAATTAGGGTGTTGTGGTTACAGATAGTGTTGATTGGAATTTTGAGGTTTTGGAGGGAGTGGTGCTGGAAATGGGAGATTGAGTAGATGGGAGAGACTGGGTTTGTGTGCAATGAGAGGAGGTTGAGGTTTGCTGGAAAGGTTGTGAAGGGTGAGTGAGTTGCCATTCCGGAGGTGGGAAACCAGGAGATTGGATAGTTTTTTGAGGTGGAGGGTGGCATGCTGTTCTAATTTACGGTTGGCCTGTAGGAGGATGCTCTGAACAGCCGGTGTGGATGTGGGAGAGGAAAGATTAAGGACTTTTATTAAGGATAGGAGTTGACGGGTGTGTTCATTGGCTGAGTTGATGTGTAGGTGAAGGATTAGGTGGGTGAGGGCAATGGATTGTTCAGTTTGGAACTGGTATAGGGACTGATGGAAAGAAGGGTTGCAGCCAGAGATGGGAACTTTAAGTGTGAGGCCTTTGGGGGTAATGCCAAATGTCAGACAAGCCTGAGAAAATAGAATATGGGAGCATAATCTGGCTAGGGCGAAGGCATGTTTGCGGAGGGAATGTAAATAAAACATAATGGGGTCATTGTGGGGGTGTTGTGAGGGTGACCTGGTATTAGAAGGTGAAAAGTGTAACATGAGGCTGAAATGAAAATGAAAATAAAAATATATGGGGAGAGATAAAGGTGAACTGGAAAGTAACTGGAGATCTGGTGTGAAAAAAGGCGAGAAGGTGTTGGTTACAGATGGGCTATGTTGGACTTGGGTTGGTAGAAAGGTCAGGTGGTTGTGTTGCTGCCAAAACACGTTAAAGGACGGAGAAATTTGGGAAAATTTCGAAAAAACTGCGTGTAATGTATTAAAAGGAGTGGTTTTGTCGTGGCAGATTATGAAAATGAGGCTAACAATTGTCTGACGAAGAAAAAATGATGTTAAAACCTGTGGGAAGCGGATAAAAATTATCAGTGATGTGGAAAAAAATGGAAATAAAGCGAAATTTATTAGAACTAGCCGAAATGGTTGTTTAAAAGGTGAAAGGAACTGTTTGTGAACTAGAAATGGTGGATTTTATAGCTGCGGTAGTTTTGAAAGCGGCAAAAAAAATTTTCTTGGTTATGGTTTGGAAGTGGGTTACGTATTATTGAGTATATATATATATAGGCGGGATAAAATTGTATAGCACATTACGGTAAAAAGGAGAAGGTGGATACAAAGTGAAACTACTGGCAAAAACAGAAAGAGAAAATAGGACGACAGAAAAGATTTTGAAATGCAACAGTGACAGTAAAAAACATAATTGTTGGGTTCAAATTACTGATATCAATATAATAGAGGGAAACATTCCATGTGGGAAAAATATATCTAAAAACAAAGATGATGTGACTTACCGAACGAAAGCGCTGGCAGGTCGATAGACACACAAACAAACACAAACACACACACAAAATTCAAGCTTTCGCAACAAACTGTTGCCTAATCAGGAAAGAGGGAAGGAGAGGGAAAGACGAAAGGATGTGGGTTTTAGGGGAGAGGGTAAGGAGTCATTCCAATCCCGGGAGCGGAAAGACTTACCTTGGGGGAAAAAACGACGGGTATACACTCGCACACACACACATATCCATCCACACATATACAGACACAAGCAGACATCTCACAAGCAGACATATTTAAATAAGTCTGCTTGTGAGATGTCTGCGTGTGTCTGTATATGTGTGGATGGATATGTGTGTGTGTGCGAGTGTATACCCGTCCTTTTTTCCTCCAAGGTAAGTCTTTCCGCTCCCGGGATTGGAATGACTCCTTACCCTCTCCCTTAAAACCCACATCCTTTCGTCTTTCCCACTCCTTCCCTCTTTCCTGATTAGGCAACAGTTTGTTGCGAAAGCTTGAATTTTGTGTGTGTGTTTGTGTTTGTTTGTGTGTCTATCGACCTGCCAACACTTTTGTTCGGTAAGTCCCATCATCTTTGTTTATATATATATATATATATATATATATATATATATATATATATATATATATATATATATATATATATATATATATATATATATATATATATATACATACTCCTGGAAATTGAAATAAGAACAGCGTGAATTCATTGTCCCAGGAAGGGGAAACTTTATTATATATATATACTCCTGGAAATTGAAATAAGAACAGCGTGAATTCATTGTCCCAGGAAGGGGAAACTTTATTGACACACTCCTGGGGTCAGATACATCACATGATCACACTGACAGAACCACAGGCACATAGACACAGGCAACAGAGCATGCACAATGTCGGCACTAGTACAGTGTATATCCACCTTTCGCAGCAATGCAGGCTGCTATTCTCCCATGGAGACGATCGTAGAGATGCTGGATGTAGTTGGACCAGCGTTCGTGCTGGACGTGCAGACCGCGTGAGACGACGCTTCATCCAGTCCCAAACATGCTCAATGGGGGACAGATCCGGAGATCTTGCTGGCCAGGGTAGTTGACTTACACCTTCTAGAGCACGTTGGGTGGCACGGGATACATGCGGACTTGCATTGTCCTGTTGGAACAGCAAGTTCCCTTGCCGGTCTAGGAATGGTAGAACGATGGGTTCGATGATGGTTTGGATGTACCGTGCACTATTCAGTGTCCCCTCGACGATCACCAGTGGTGTACGGCCAGTGTAGGAGATCGCTCCCCACACCATCATGCCGGGTGTTGGCCCTGTGTGCCTCGGTCGTATGCAGTCCTGATTGTGGCGCTCACCTGCACGGCGCCAAACACGCATACGACCATCATTGGCACCAAGGCAGAAGCGACTCTCATCGCTGAAGACGACACATTTCCATTCGTCCCTCCATTCACGCCTGTCGCGACACCACTGGAGGCGGGCTGCACGATGTTGGGGCATGAGCGGAAGACGGCCTAACGGTGTGCGGGACCGTAGCCCAGCTTCATGGAGACGGTTGCGAATGGTCCTCGCCGACACCCCAGGAGCAACAGTGTCCCTAATTTGCTGGGAAGTGGCGGTGCGGTCCCCTACGGCACTGCGTAGGATCCTACGGTCTTGGCGTGCATCCGTGCGTCGCTGCGGTCCGGTCCCAGGTCGACGGGCACGTGCACCTTCCGCCTACCACTGGCGACAACATCGATGTACTGTGGAGACCTCACGCCCCACGTGTTGAGCAATTCGGCGGTACATCCACCCGGCCTCCCGCATGCCCACTATACGCCCTCGCTCAAAGTCCGTCAACTGCACATACGGTTCACGTCCACGCTGTCGCGGCATGCTACCAGTGTTAAAGACTGCGATGGAGCTCCGTATGCCACGGCAAACTGGCTGACACTGATGGCGGTGGTGCACAAATGCTGCGCAGCTAGCGCCATTCGACGGCCAACACCGCGGTTCCTGGTGTGTCCGCTGTGCCGTGCGTGTGATGATTGCTTGTACAGCCCTCTCGCAGTGTCCGGAGCAAGTATGGTGGGTCTGACACACCGGTGTCAATGTGTTCTTTTTTCCATTTCCAGGAGTGTATGTATATATATATATTTTCCTACGTGGAATGTTTCCCTATATATATATATGTTGTTGTTGTGGTTTTCAGTCCTGAGACTGGTTTGATGCAGCTCTCCATGCTACTCTATCCTGAGCAAGCTTCTTCATCTCCCAGTACCTACTGCAACCTACATCCTTCTGAATCTGCTTAGTGTATTCATCTCTTGGTCTCCCTCTACGATTTTTACCCTCCACGCTGCCCTCCAATGCTAAATTTGTGATCCCTTGATGCCTCAAAACATGTCCTACCAACCGATCCCTTCTTCTAGTCAAGTTGTGCCACAAACTTCTCTTCTCCCCAATCCTATTCAATACCTCCTCATTAGTTACGTGATCTACCCACCTTATCTTCAGCATTCTTCTGTAGCACCACATTTCGAAAGCTTCTATTCTCTTCTTGTCCAAACTGGTTATCGTCCATGTTTCACTTCCATACATGGCTACACTCCATACAAATACTTTCAGAAACGACTTCCTGACACTTAAATCTATACTCGATGTTAACAAATTTCTCTTCTTCAGAAACGCTTTCCTTGCCATTGCCAGTCTACATTTTATATCCTCTCTACTTCGGCCGTCATCAGTTATTTTACTCCCTAAATAGCAAAACTCCTTTACTACTTTCAATGTCTCATTTCCTAATCTAATCCCCTCAGCATCACCCGATTTAATTTGACTACATTCCATTATCCTCGTTTTGCTTTTGTTGATGTTCATCTTATATCCTCCTTTCAAGACACTGTCCATTCCGTTCAACTGCTCTTCCAAGTCCTTTGCTGTCTCTGACAGAATTACAATGTCATCGGCGAACCTCAAAGTTTTTACTTCTTCTCCATGAATTTTAATACCTACTCCGAGTTTTTCTTTTGTTTCCTTTACTGCTTGCTCAGTATACAGATTGAATAACATCGGGGAGAGGCTACAACCCTGCCTCACTCCTTTCCCAACCACTGCTTCCCTTTCATGCCCCTCGACTCTTATAACTGCCATCTGGTTTCTGTACAAATTGTAAATAGCCTTTCGCTCCCTGTATTTTACCCCTGCCACCTTCAGAATTTGAAAGAGAGTATTCCAGTTAACGTTGTCAAAAGCTTTCTCTAAGTCTACAAATGCTAGAAACGTAGGTTTGCCTTTTCTTAATCTTTCTTCTAAGATAAGTCGTAAGGTTAGTATTGCCTCACGTGTTCCAACATTTCTACGGAATCCAAACTGATCTTCCCCGAGGTCCGCTTCTACCAGTTTTTCCATTCGTCTGTAAAGAATTCGCGTTAGTATTTTGCAGCTGTGACTTATTAAACTGATAGTTCGGTAATTTTCACATCTGTCAACACCTGCTTTCTTTGGTATTGGAATTATTATTTTCTTCTTGAAGTCTGTGGGTATTTCGCCTGTCTCATACATCTTGCTCACCAGATGGTACAGTTTTGTCATGACTGGCTCTCCCAAGGCCATCAGTAGTTCTAATGGAATGTTGTCTACTCCCGGGGCCTTGTTTCGACTCAGGTCTTTCAGTGCTCTGTCAAACTCTTCACGCAGTATCTTATCTCCCATTTCATCTTCATCTACATCCTCTTCCATTTCCATAATATTGTCCTCAAGTACATCGCCCTTGTATAAACCCTCTATATACTCCTTCCACCTTTCTGCCTTCCCTTCTTTGCTTAGAACTGGATTGCCATCTGAGCTCTTGATATTCATACAAGTGGTTCTCTTCTCTCCAAAGGTCTCTTTAATTTTCCTGTAGGCAGTATCTATCTTACCCCTAGTGAGACAAGCCTCTACATCCTTACATTTGTCCTCTAGCCATCCCTGCTTAGCCATTTTGCACTTTCTGTCGATCTCATTTTTGAGACGTTTGTATTCCCTTTTGCCTGCTTCATTTACTGCATTTTTATATTTTCTCCTTTCATCAATTAAATTCAATATTTCTTCTGTTACCCAAGGATTTCTATTAGCCCTCGTCGTCTTACCTACTTGATCCTCTGCTGCCTTCACTACTGCATCCCTCAGAGCTACCCATTCTTCTTCTACTGTATTTCTTTCCCCCATTCCTGTCAATTGTTCCCTTATGCTCTCCCTGAAACTCTCTACAACCTCTGGTTCTTTCAGTTTATCCAGGTCCCATCTCCTTAAATTCCCACCTTTTTGCAGTTTCTTCAGTTTCAATCTGCAGTTCATAACCAATAGATTGTGGTCAGAATCCACATCTGCCCCTGGAAATGTCTTACAATTTAAAACCTGGTTCCTAAATCTCTGTCTTACCATTATATAATCTATCTGATACCTTTTAGAATCTCCAGGATTCTTCCAGGTATACAACCTTCTTTTATGATTCTTGAACCAAGTGTTAGCTATGATTAAGTCATGCTCTGCGCAAAATTCTACAAGGCGGCTTCCTCTTTCATTTCTTCCCCCCAATCCATATTCACCTACTATGTTTCCTTCTCTCCCTTTTCCTACCGACGAATTCAAGTCACCCATGACTATTAAATTTTCGTCTCCCTTCACTACCTGAATAATTTCTTTTATCTCGTCATACATTTCATCAATTTCTTCATCATCTGCAGAGCTAGTTGGCATATAAACTTGTACTACTGTAGTAGGCATGGGCTTTGTGTCTATCTTGGCCACAATAATGCGTTCACTATGCTGTTTGTAGTAGCTAACCCGCACTCCTATTTTTTTATTCATTATTAAACCTACTCCTGCATTACCCCTATTTGATTTTGTATTTATAACCCTGTAATCACCTGACCAAAAGTCTTGTGCCTCCTGCCACCGAACTTCACTAATTCCCACTACATCTAACTTAAACCTATCCATTTCCCTTTTTAAATTTTCTAACCTACCTGCCCGATTAAGGGATCTGACATTCCACGCTCCGATCCGTAGAATGCCAGTTTTCTTCCTCCTGATAACGATGTCCTCTTGAGTAGTCCCCGCCCGGAGATCCGAATGGGGGACTATTTTACCTCTGGAATATTTTACCCAAGAGGACGCCATCATCATTTAATCATACAGTAAAGCTGCATGTCCTCGGGAAAAATTACGGCTGTAGTTTCCCCTTGCTTTCAGCCGTTCGCAGTACCAGCACAGCAAGGCCGTTTTGGTTAATGTTACAAGGCCAGATCAGTCAATCATCCAGACTGTTGCCCCTGCAACTACTGAAAAGGCTGCTGCCCCTCTTCAGGAACCACTTGTTTGTCTGGCCTCTCAACAGATACCCCTCCGTTGTGGTTGCACCTACGGTACGGCCATCTGTATCGCTGAAGCACGCAAGCCTCCCCACCAACGGCAAGGTCCATGGATATATATATATATATATATATATATATATATATATATATATATATATATATATATATATATATATATATATATAACAGAGGGAAACATTCCACATGGAAAAATATATCTAAAAAGAAAGATGATGAGACTTACCAAACAAAAGCGCTGGCAGGTCGATAGACACACAAACAAACACAAATATACACACAAAATTCAAGCTTTCGCAACAAACTGTTGCCTCATCAGGAAAGAGGGGAAGGAGAGGGAAAGACGAAAGGATGTGGGTTTTAAGGGAGAGGATAAGGAGTCATTCCAATCCCGGGAGCGGAAAGACTTACCTTAGGGGGAAAAAAGGACAGGTATACACTCGCACACACACCCATATCCATCCACACATACAGACACAAGCAGACCAAAACAGAAGGAGGAATTAAGACGACAGAAAAGACTTCGAAATGTAACAGTGACAATAACAAACGTCATTGTTGGGTTCAAATTATGATATGAATATAACAGAGGGAAACATTCCACGTGGAAAAATATATCTAAAAAGAAAGATGTTGAGACTTACCAAACAAAAGCGCTGGCAGGTCGATAGACACACAAACAAACACAAATATACACACAAAATTCAAGCTTTCGCAACAAACTGTTGCCTCATCAGGAAAGAGGGGAAGGAGAGGGAAAGACGAAAGGATGTGGGTTTTAAGGGAGAGGATAAGGAGTCATTCCAATCCCGGGAGCGGAAAGACTTACCTTAGGGGGAAAAAAGGACAGGTATACACTCGCACACACACCCATATCCATCCACACATACAGACACAAGCAGCAAGCAATATATATATATATATATATATATATATATATATATATATATATATATATATTAGACGCACGCACACACACACACACACACAAAGATGATGTGACTTACCAAACGGAAGCGCTGGCAGGTCGATAGACACACAAGCAAACACAAAGATACACACAAAATTCTAGCTTTCGCAACCAACGGTTGCCTTGTCAGGAAAGAGGGAAGGAGAGGGAAAGACGAAAGGATGTGGGTTTTAAGGGAGTGGCTAAGGAGTCATTCCAATCCCGGGAGCGGAAAGACTTACCTTAGGAGGAAAAGAGGACAGGTATACACTCGTACACACACACATATCCATCCGCACGTACACAGACACAACGATGGTTTCTGGGGGTAACAGATTGGGTAAGGATTCTCTGCCTACATAGATCAACACCTTCAACTGAAGTATGTGTTGTCTCTACTCTTTGTACCGTAACTGCTAGGTATGATGGAAACCAGTCATTAGCTACCCCTCTTACTCCTAATGCTTCTAATTTATTTAATAGAATCTTGTGGTCACCTGTATCAAAGGCCTTAGAAAGATCCAAAAATATGCCTGTGACACACTCATCTTTGTTAAGATCATCAAGTACAACTTTGGGAATTCTATATAAAAACATTAATAATGCAGATGAGTTCTGAAATTATAAATGAAATGTTACATGAATATTCATTCATTCATTCATTCATCCATCCATCCATTCATTCTATGTTGAGACTTGAGGCTGGACATTATGACTGACAGCAGTTTTATGTTATCCATTCTATGAAGCATACATTTATTTTCAGTACACGGTTCCTTTATGTGAAACCACTACATAAGTTTTTCAAGAGCAATTAGAGTCTCAGTATTGAGTTTCTTAACAGCAGTCATCACACAACCAGTGTAGAAGTCTGCTACAGACTTTCAAGACGTCACAGTCAACAAATTTAATAGGGTAACAAAGAATTTACATTGATTAAAACATGTCCAGTGAAGCAAACACAGGATTCGTTGTGCTCTACTGCAGGACAGAGATCTAATTATTGCCGGAAGACAAATGGAAACTCCCAACTGTGTATGAAATAAATGTTTGAACAATTATTGAATGGAATTATTTGAGAAGAATAAACCATTTTAAAGTGAAGAATCAAATTGTGCTGTTGCTTTGATAACCAGATATGTACCTAATGAACAAAGGAAACTGCGTATATTAAGATGTGCACAGAAAGGAAAATGTTAGGAAATGCTTTGCTGAGGAAATACAATTAAAGACTGCCATCTTACAAACAACAAAGAAGATTATTAAGACAGTAAGATGGAAGATCGACTGCCAATGGCTTTGACAGATGAGGACTGTTTGCAATAGGAGACCGCCGACTTTGTGTGGCCTAGCAGTATCAGAAGCAGCTACTCAACAACTTTACAACATCACTGAGTTGCGGCAGTGCACTGCATTCTACATTATGACACTGCACGTTACATGGTGCAGTCTGTTGAGCTATATTAACTCCAAAAGAGGTTTTTATTTTTAACATGACAGTGTGTACCACGTGAGAACTAGGTGGAGTTTTAGTAGAATTTCATAAGAAAGTGTCAGCAACTGTTGTTAACTGGGGAAGTGATGTTGAAGTATTATTATAATTTTGATTGTATGCAAATTTGATCAAGAAACATGGAAAATAATTTCAAAGAAATTTTATGAGCTGTTTCAGACTTATGTTTTTATTTAATGGGGAGGTTTGAACAATTTCATGTTGACCTTAAAATGCAGACAGAGCAGTAAAATACTGATATAATTGCCAAATAACATACAGTAAATGCTGACAGAAACCAGCTAACCAATATGTTACATGAATATATTGCTGAATCACATCACAAAAATTAATATATAAATACAAACTAATTGAAATTGTAGTCCACTGCATCCATTTTACAAGGAAAATTACTTTGACATAATTAAACAGTTCAATTTAATCAGGAGAGAGGTAAATGATCAGTCTGATAAATTAAATACACATTTCACACATCAGTGTCTTACACTGACAAGGGAAGAATAAATAGGGCAGTTTTCCAAAAGCGTACGGTAGGTAACAGGGTAGGTGCACCAAAGAAGGAGGACCTACACCCATGTTTAGGAAGGGGAAGGATTTGGTATATAGGGATACCATAACCCATTTCTGTAGAATAAAGGCTTTCGATAAGAACAAGATAATGATTCAGATAAATAAGCACTTTCATTTTCCACTTTAGCAACTCTGGAGAACCATGATGATAATTTAACTGAATGAAAAGTCCAAGAAATGATAGTCATTCATTAATACTGCGCTTTTGGCAGGTATTGTATGTCAAGAATCAGTATGGGAGACTCTACTCATGTTCAGTACAAAACTACAACTGGACTGGGGGGAGAGAAAAATAGATTTTGTTAACAATTTAAGATTAACTGCGACGACTTTGGCTGCCATGCAGTATTTAATAGTGAGGTGTCTGGAAAGTTTGATTTTAATAGTATAACATGCAGTCATGAAAATTATTCAGCATAAATGGAGAAAGCTACTAATCAATTAAGAGTTATGGCTGTTCCTGTTGAAAAGCTATTTGTTTCAGATTTAAAGGTGAACTTAAATAAAGGATTGTTTGTAGATGATGCTGCCGTTTATTGACTAATAAAGTCATCAGAAGATCAAAACAAACTGCAACACAATTTAGAAGAAATATCTGAATGGTGTGAAAAGTGGCAGTTGACCCTAAATAGAAAGTGTGAGGTCATCCACATGAGTGCTAAAAGGAACTCGTGAAACTTGGGTTACATGATGAATCAGTCTAATCTAAAAGCCATAAATTCAACTAAATACCTAGGTATTACAATTAAGAACAACTTAAATTTGGAAGGAACACACAGAAAATGTTGTAGGCAAGGCTAAACAAAGACTGCATTTTATTGGCAGGACACTTAGAAAATGTAACAGACCTACTAAGGAGACTGCCAACACTATGCTTGTCCGTCCTCTTTTAGAATACTGCTGCACGGTGTGGGATACTTACCAGATAGGACTGACAGAGTACATCGAAAAAGTTCAAAGAAAGGCAGCATGTTTTGTATTATCACGAAATATGGGAGAGAGTGTCATAGAAATGATACAGGATTTTGGGTGGAAATCATTAAAAGAAAGGCATTTTTCGTTGCGATAGAATCTTCTCACGAAATTCCAATCACCAACTTTCTCCTCTAAATGCGAAAATATTTTGTTGACAACGACCTACATAGGGGTGAACGATCACAACGATAAAATAAGGGAAATTAGAGCTCGTACGGAAAGATATAGGTGTTCATTTCTTCCATGTGCTATACGAGATTGGAATAATAGAGAATTGTGAAGGTGGTTCGATGAACCCTCTGCCAGGCACTTAAATGAGATTCGCAGAGTATTGATGTAGATGTAGATGTAGATGTAGATGTACATGTAGAAGATAGGATTGTGTTCAGATCCATAACTAAAGGGGAAAAGATACCAAAGGATAATTAATTAAAAAGAGACAAAAACCATCTGACAGAGTAATGTTTTCCCCTCAGGGGATTCAAATTCTTTGTGAATTTGTAGAGTGGCATCTACAACATTGTAAGTTGTTCTTTTTTTTCATGTTTCATTTTCTTTACAACAATTCTACCCTCTAAATATTTTGTATATTCTGTCTTTAGCTTCTTTTGGTATCAGTATCTATTCAATAAAAAAAATCATAATTAGGCATTCATATCTTCGCTTTGTTGAAATGATGATACTAAATGCAGGGCTATCCAAAAAGAAGGAACAAATTTCAAACATTTATTGCTTTCAAATTACAGAAGATAGAAACACAATTCCAACATTCCTGGAAAGAGAAAAGTTCAAATTTTTTGCATTCAGTGGGTGCACCATGTATTACATGACAATTACCAAAACAGTGGCTCATTTCCTGCCACACACAAAGCAGCTGGTATCTCATTAACAAATTCACAGCTTCACCGATGTGATCAAGCAGACTTTCAAGAGTGCCAGGCATGAGGGGAAGGGGGGGGGGATAAAAATGTGGTCTTTTACATAACCCCCAGATAAAAGTAAAAAGGTGTGAGGTCTACAGATCTGGGAGGCAACCAGCAATGAAGTTCATCTTCTGCTCCTCCTCTTCTAATCCAGTGTCCTGGAATGGTGTCATTCAGGTAACATTAGGTGTGCTTAGAGAAATTCTCTAAGCATGTCTGATGTTACCTGATGGCTGTTTTCATTAGATAAAAAATTCATATTAAATTATCCTGGAAATCAGATAACCTCGGACCTGCTTAGAGAAATTCTCTAAGCACATCCGACATTACCTGAATGACACCATTCCAGAACATTGGATTAGAAGAGGAGGAGCTGAAGATGAACTTCATTGTTGGTGGCCTCCCAGGTCTCCAAACTTCACACCTTGTGACTTTTATCTGTGAGGTTATGTAAAAGATAGTGCTTTTATCCCCCCTATACCTGACACTCTTGAAAGGCTGTGACATTGCTTTGTTGGAACTGTAAATTTGATAACAAGAAACCAGCTGCTTTGTGTGTGGCAGGAAATGAGCCACCATTTTGATATTTGTCATGTAACACACGGTGCTCACACTAAATGCATAAAAGTTTGAACTTTTCTCTTTCCAGGAACGTTGTAATTGTGTTTCTATCTTTTGAAGTTTGGAAGCAATAAACATTTGAAATCTATTCCTTTTTTTTGAATAGCCCTGTATATTTTAAAGTCGGTTTTACTTGACACAAAGGTGAATTCTCTATGTATTTAAATGTCTACTCACTGGTAATTTAGGGGCAATCACTGTGCACTGACAACAAGAAATGCTTCCCCCCTCCCCTTTTCTTTCGCAGGCTCATGTCATAACTATTCAAGATTATTGGAGTTAGTGACAACCGGTAGATTGGTAGATACTTTTTTTATTATGTACTCATCACATTGATGAGGGGAAGAATAGGTAAGGCAGCTGTCCGAAAACATGTGGTAAGAAATAGGAAGGAGGACCCACAACCACGTTGAGGTACAGAAATTATTTGTATACAGGACACCATGTCTGTAGAGTAAAGGAGTGTTGATGGGAAAAGAGGAACAGTGTGTCTGACTCTCAACGTGTGAGAGGTCACTTTCGTAAAAGTGAAATATTTAATATTTTGAGAGTTACTCCAGTGTTGTGCAGAAGGAAACTTGCCTGGGGTGTAGGAGCTTGAGAAACACAATGAAACTAGGATATCATTAAAGATATGAAGAGTGCCGAAGTATTTGTGGTAGAAATAGTAGGAGTTGAAGAAATAAAAGAATTAGAGCTTCATTGCTACAGGAAAGTTTAAGATTGCTAAGTACTCAGAAGTAATCAATGTTCAAAAACATTGTATTATGGATATATAAAAAATCTATTCACTTAGTGACAGCAGAGAAAATACTTATATAAGATATGGAAATGTACAAGCTTCCAGAGCTGGTGGCTGCTCCTCCTCCTGGCGGAATGGGTGAAGATAAAGGAAGAGGGAAGAAGGAAAAGAACTGGCAAGGTTTAGGAAGTGGGGAATATTACAGAAAAGTCACCTAGAACCCTATCTCATAGGAGACTTACTGGGCGAGATGAGAAGGAAAGTCTGATACACAGATAATTCAGAAGGGAAGAGGGTCTTAGATGAAAGTTGAGAACACTGTTGCAGTTGGTTTTTGTGATCCTGAGTTGTCATTGTTGTGGAAAGTAGTGGTGAAGGCTTGGGGATGTTAAGAAGTTCGGCCAATTTGGTTTGTAGGAGAGGAGAGGTAGTTGGTGGTGAGGCTGTTTTGCAAGCTGGAATGGGACAGGGATAGAAACATCATTGTTGAGGTACTTTAGGAGAGGGTAAGATAGCTTTTTGTTGTGAAGTCTGGCCTGTTGTTGCAGTTTGTAGTTGGCTTGGTGGATGATACCATTCAAGGAAACACGAGGGGCAGATAACTGCAGGATTTTGTAGGAGAGAAGTCTGCTGGAGTGGAAATTGGCAAATGAGATATAAAAGTCACAGATTACTGCAAGAAATTGATGTATTTGAAACCATAAAAGCAGCTAGTGAAAAGTGGGATTACATCCAGAAAGAGGATTTCAAAATTAAGACTCTGGGGTAACTCCCAGGGATGAAAGGTTTCAAGAAACAGAATGTGGTACCTTAATTTAGACACTGCAAAAGCATATTTTGAAAGGACCATATATAATATGTGATGGGATTCATCATAACATAAGAGGACAAGCTGGAGTATTGGAGATGGTGGGAACGGTAAAAAATAACTAGAGGACGAAAAAATGAATGGGAAAAGAAGAACACAAGCAAGAAATAAAGATTGGAACAATTGAAAAATGTAGAAAAATTCGACAAAAATCATGTTAACAGACATGAGCTAAGAAGACATAATGAATGGGAGAGAAGATGATAAAAGCTAAAAGCTTAAGGATAGGGCAAACAGAGAGGGGAAGTCAGAAGAGAAAATGGAATCTGGTATACATGGGTAATAAAATAATGTAGGACATGGCAGTAGCAGTTGTTCACTGCAGTTTGACGAAAAAAAAAAAAATTGGAAAGAATTGCATACATACAAGGAAGTGGTTAGAAGAAAAGCAAAGTCGTATCAACAAAACACTATTGGAAAGGACCTTGCAATGTACAGTGAACCATTAATAAAGTATTATATGAAAATTTGTAAATAACAGTGAACCTAACGAAGCATGTGGAAATCAGTATTAGATAAGGTGCGTGGGCAAGGTGTTGGTTAACAGTAGGTGCTACACGTAAAGAACAAATCAACTAGCACAAAACATTGAGAATGTATGACAGTTTTAACAAGACAGACAGCAAAAAAGACTGACATTTGGGTTACATAAGAAGGAATGATGGCCATAACATAATGTATCAACGAAAATCATGTTTGAAAATGTAATACAAATAGATAAAAAATATACCCACCAGCAGCATCTGGAGAATACACACAGAAAAGACCTGGCTGTGCAAGCTTTCAGAGTCAGTGCCTCCTTTTTCTAGCAGAAGGACTGAATGAAGGAAAGGAATCCCGGCATTTGCCTGGAGTGATTTAGGGAAATCACGAAAAACCTAAATCAGGATGGCCGGATGCAGGATTGAACCGTCGTCCTCCCGAATGCGAGTCCAGTGTCTAACCACTGCGCCACCTCGCTCGGTCAGTCAGTCAATGAGTCCGCATTATTGCCTTTCAGAAGCTGTATGAGATACTCTTTTGGAGGCTGCCAGATAATAAAATGTATCTACCATCAACATATATACACTCCTGGAAATTGAAATAAGAACACCGTGAATTCATTGTCCCAGGAAGGGGAAACTTTATTGACACATTCCTGGGGTCAGATACATCACATGATCACACTGACAGAACCACAGGCACATAGACACAGGCAATAGAGCATGCACAATGTCGGCACTAGTACAGTGTATATCCACCTTTTGCAGCAATGCAGGCTGCTATTCTCCCATGGAGACGATCGTAGAGATGCTGGATGTAGTCCTGTGGAACGGCTTGCCATGCCATTTCCACCTGGCGCCTCAGTTGGACCAGCGTTCGTGCTGGACGTGCAGACCGCGTGAGACGACGCTTCATCCAGTCCTAAACATGCTCAATGGGGGACAGATCCGGAGATCTTGCTGGCCAGGGTAGTTGACTTACACCTTCTAGAGCACGTTGGGTGGCACGGGATACATGCGGACGTGCATTGTCCTGTTGGAACAGCAAGTTCCCTTGCCGGTCTAGGAATGGTAGAACGATGGGTTCGATGACGGTTTGGATGTACCGTGCACTATTCAGTGTCCCCTCGACGATCACCAGTGGTGTACAGCCAGTGTAGGAGATCACTCCCCACACCATGATGCCGGGTGTTGGCCCTGTGTGCCTCAGTCGTATGCAGTCCTGATTGTGGCGCTCACCTGCACGGCGCCAAACATGCATACGACCATCATTGGCACCAAGGCAGAAGCGACTCTCTTCGTTGAAGACGACACGTCTCCATTCGTCCCTCCATTCACGCCTGTCGCAACACCACTGGAGGCGGGCTGCACGATGTTGGGGCGTGAGCGGAAGACGGCCTAACGGTGTGCGGGACCGTAGCCCAGCTTCATGGAGACGGTTGCGAATGGTCCTCGCCGATACCCCAGGAGCAACAGTGTCCCTAATTTGCTGGGAAGTGGCGGTGCGGTCCCCTACGGCACTGCGTAGGATCCTACGGTCTTGGCGTGCATCGGTGCATCGCTGCGGTCCGGTCCCAGGTCGACCGGCACGTGCACCTTCCGCCGACCACTGGCGACAACATCGATGTACTGTGGAGACCTCACGCCTCACGTGTTGAGCAATTCGGCGGTACGTCCACCCGGCCTCCCGCATGCCCACTATACGCTCTCGCTCAAAGTCCGTCAACTGCACATACGGTTCACGTCCACGCTGCCGCGGCATGCTACCAGTGTTAAAGACTGCGATGGAGCTCCGTATGCCACGGCAAACTGGCTGACACTGAGGGCGGCGGTGCACAAATGCTGCGCAGCTAGCGCCATTCGACGGCCAACACCGCGGTTCCTGGTGTGTCCGCTGTGCCGTGCGTGTGATCATTGCTTGTACAGCCCTCTCGCAGTGTCCGGAGCAAGTATGGTGGGTCTGACACACCGGTGTCAATGTGTTCTTTTTTCCATTTCCAGGAGTGTACTAATTGGTTATAATACAAAACAAGAAAGTGATATACTCTGTGTTTTATTTTAAAATTAGTATTTCAGCAACATCGGTCTCTGGGACTATCTGAAGCAACCATCCCCGAGGATATCAAAGTTGAGTACCTCATCATATGGAGCAGCTAAGTTATTATGTGAATTTTTATCAACTGTGATCAAAATTTTCTAGTTTTTATCCATCTTTGTACTTGTGAATAGTGGAGGCCCAAACTGTTAAGTTACTCTGATGGTGTGATTGTGAATTCACTATTACCACTGTCCAATTATAGACAGAACTATAAAAAGTGTACATTTTATTCTCACTCAGCATAAATGATAATTAAAATGCTTCCCTCCTCTCACACATTTTACTTTCTTTCTCACCTGGTCTAGTAAGTTACCCCTGACCATGGGTGCTGGGCAACTTCCTTAACTCTTTCCATTGCCTGAACTTCAGCAGTCTATTCAGTCACAGTGAGGAAATTTTTTATCTACCCATATTGTAAAAACTCACAAGGTAAATGCACCTACATTAATATGGAATAAAAAATTGTGGTCAGGATCTTACTGTTTTCTCATAAAATATAAATGTCAGAAAGCAACGAAAAGGATGTTTCAAGATCCAGATAGAGTTGATAATGAGAACTGCTACAGTTGAGCAAACAGTAAAATATTTTTACAAGATGTTTTTGTCCTAAATCACTTTGGAAATTTCAAGTTATCACTGACTCATAAGATACAGAGAGAAAAGCATAAAAAGCTAGAAAGAAACACTCCTCAGACAGTCAGAAAGATGTATTAAAAGGATTTATATAGCAATAGTGAAGAATACAAAATTATATGAGCAGCAAATTCAGTATCTTTGATTACAAAATTTTATAGATACAGAAGAAAGGATCAATTATTTTAAAAAAATGTACCTGCAAAATAGCAAAAGATCTCACAGTAATGAAGGAAGCAATAGTAAAGAAAGTATGATGCAAAAGAACGGAACTGTGAAAAAGGAAATTAGAGCTTTATATAAACAATATCAGAACATGATAAAATCTGCTGAATCAAACAAAACTATAAACTCCTCAGAAACACCTTCATTATGTTGTGACAAACCACAGAAAATATGGTAACACAAACAAATGAAAACTGTAACAGAACACGGGAGGGGGGTTTGTTGAGTGAATATCACATTTCATTACTGTGATGTTAGTGAAAGTGTTTGAAGATTTCTTTAGATGTTATTACATTTTATGAGATGAATCACAAACATTGGTTGTTAATAAGTAATTGCCCTAAGTAAAGCCATTTGACATATGCAATGCCATTCAAGGAGCGAAGACAGGGAAGGCATCGAGGTGACAGCATTTCGAAGCCAGAGGAAAAGTAATTCAAAAGCAACAAAGGAAGTTTCAAAATTGTTTGGAGTATGTTTACATGTAAACACAATTTCCCAAAACTACCAATATAATTATGGGTAAGAAATTCAGTAAAATTATCACAAAGTGCTTATAATGAAGAAAAGGGGAAAAATAGATTTTAATCAGGCAAAGGAACAAGCTTAGAACTGGGTACAGCACACAGATTTTCAGAAAACTTTGAAACACTTCTTATGCAAAATTATTACCTTTAGAAACAAGGCACTAATACAAAGATTGTGAATAAACAGAAAAATATATATCACAATACTGTAGCTTCCACTGGAATTCATACGAGTACTGGGAAATTCAGAACAGAAACAGGCATCAGGCAAGGAGATTCTACAACAGCAAAAATTTTCTCATTATTATGACACAAATTTTATTTCTTACAATTTGATTCTACATCTCTTCATTAACCACCTAAACTTCAGCATTTGTCTACAGCATCAAATTTCAAAGACTTCTTGTTCCTACTGTTTACTGTCCGTTTTTCACTGTCATATGATGCTTTATTCAAGGCAAAGACTTACTAAAACCTACAATAAATGTTAACATATTATTAATTTTCAGAAAAGGTTTTTTGCTACTACCACTTTATATTTCACAGCCCCTCTACTTTAGCTGTCTCCAGCTATTTTTCTGTTCAGGCTGCAAAAGCCATACACTACCACAAGTGTCTCATTCACTATTCTAATTCCCTCACTGTCATCTAATTCACCTAAATTCCATTTAGTTCAGTCACCAAAAGAAAATTAGGGGAAAAGTTGTGTAACAACAAATTTTTGTACAGTGGTAGCAGAGAGTGCTAAGAACAGGATACTAATAATCTTGACCAATGGAATGCGAGAGTTGAGGTGGAGTAGGTTGGAGGTGCAGAGAAGGGGAGGATTACAATTCCCACAAAAAAAGTCTTATTCATTTTTCTCTGGCATTAATAGTTTCCGCATTTCAGGGGATGGAAAAATAGCAATTATTAAAAATATTAACAACAAAAAATTAATGTTTATCTTTAAATGAAGTGGGTTAAAAACAAATATTAAATATGTGTATCACATGTAAGCACAGTAGAGTCATATTACAGGATAAATTGTGTTTGTTAGTGTAACAGGGTGGAAAGAAGGGTGGGGATGTGTGATTAAAAATGCAAGGGAGATAGGTTGCTCAGTTGTGTTCATGTACTTACCTCCTTCATATGCCTGCAAACTGAAAATCGAGCTGGTGATTCCTAACTCTCTCTAAACCAATACAAGTAGCATAGGGTGTTTCACAAAGTTATAACGAATTTCCACAACACACCTGAAGAATCACTGAGCAATAGGCAATCCGTAACAGGGGGGAGTTTGTTTTCTACAAAGTGTATTAACTCTCTGTGGGAGGGGGGAGTGTATTAACTCTCTGTGGGAGGGGGGAGGGTGTCTGTTTCAACAAAACACGTTAATTCTACATGGAATGCAGATAGGTGTTTCTAAAAATAGTAATGCAAATAATGAATCTGGACAGAATATACATAAATCTCTGCACACTGTTCTACACTGCAAGAGGGGAAATTGACTCATAATCACCAAGTACAGAAGCTACAGTGTTCTTCCTCCACCATGAGCACTGCTAGATTTTTATTTTGCAGACAAACTATACCTCCCCAGCATTGCCTGTCAGGTCACTTAGGCGATTAGCTAAAGTATCTTCACTGAACATGTGTTCATATAGAGCAGTTATTCTCAGTTTATTAAATGAGTATGTATTTGCTGTTGTTAGGTGAGTTTTTATGTAAAATGGCTGAGAAGCTTTTAATTTGTAAGTGTGATGTCAGCGACCTGTGTGTTGGTGGGTAAGGCATCGGACTGGATTGGTAAAGGTGGCACCCTGTTGCTGTTTATAGTGGATAGCACATTGTAATGCCATGCAACTGTGTTGCAGTCACTTGGTGGTGAATCAGTGAATGGCCAGGAAGTTACTGCACTTCTCTCACCATTATGTGTGTTACTGGTAGATGGTATTAACCTTTTCCATTCATGAATTGCTCACACTTGTAGACAGGACTGCACTGAGTGAAGCCACTTCATATTCACAGTATATCTTCCAAGATGGATGTGAATATATCTGATCAAATTACAGTGATCGTGTTCAAGTTTAGAACAGTAGTATGCTTTAATGCATGGTTTGACATATGTTGACATATCTAAAGTTCCACAACTACTAAGTGAACTACTACTGTTGTAGAGGGAGCCAATTTAGGCCTCTGGAACTCTTCAGATGTTGGGAGAGTGCAGGATGGGGTGATGCATTTGATACCTCACATGCTATGAAAAGTATTCCAGATAATGATAGTGGAGACAATGAAATTGAAGTTGTTGAATACTTACTGATATCATATTACACTAGGGACAAGTTTTTCAGTGGGGTAGATAATTGAGTGCTCCAGATTTTGAGCTTCTTTACCTAATAACTCACTCAACAACTGCAAATAAGTTCTCGATCGCTAAATAAACTGAAAAAGTAACTACAAAATATAAACACAAGTTTAGTGAAGTAATTTTGTCTCCGCACATAACAGAACTGGACAGGAAATGCTGGGAAGGTATGGTTGTCTGTCTGAAAACTGTAAAGTGAACAGCATTCATGGTGGAGGAAGTTGCCTTTCTCAGAAGAACACTAAAGCTGCTGTATATGAAGACTAAGAACAAATTTCCTCTCTAGCAGTGTAGAACCATGTGCAGGGATTTATGTAGATTCTGTCCAGATGCTTTTCTTGTGTTAGTGTTATTAGAAACCCCTTTCTGCATTGCATATCATGTTAACACATTTTGCAGAAAACATCACAACTCCCCATCCACACACCCTCTGGCATGTCTGCGCACTGCATCACTTGTGATTTATAAGATGCAAGACACACTGTGGAGATTCAATATAGCTTTGTGAAACATGTTGCAATTGCTATCTGTGACATATTGGGGTAGATAGAATGGGGAATCACCTGTTCAATCCTCTGGCTGCAGGTCTATGAAGGAGGGAACAGTGTCGCAATCTGCTTTCCCTCACACACTATCTCACACAACCTACCCCCTCTCCCCTCACCATCACCCTGTAACAATCCATAGGACACAATCTATCCATTAATATGGTTGTACTGCTCTTAGACATGGTACATACATTTCATATTTGTTTTTACACCACCTCATTTAAAGATAAACATTAATTTTATACCTTTAAAACAATATTTTTCATAACGTACAATATTTTCACCCCCTTCCAAATCGGAACTACCAGTACTAGACAAAAAATGAATAGAACCCTTTTTGTAGGAAAAACATAAAAAATTGACCTTTAAACACTGCACCATCTCAACACTCAGACGCCATGCATCAGGATTTTTATTATATAATAATGAAAATAATCCATTTTTGACAATATAATGTAACTGGATAGATTAAAATATCTACTGACCACATGGTGGTAGGAGAAAACACACGCATAAAAAAAAGATTTAAATTATGCAAGCTTTTGGAACCAGTGACTCCTCCTCCTAGCAGAAGGGTTAAAGGAGAAGGAAGAGGGGTGAAATCAATGGACTAAAGGGGTACAGTTGTGAAAAGTCACCCAGAACCTCAGGTTGGGTCCAATAAGAAGGAAAGACTTTCCTAATCATGCCGTCCGATAAGTCTCCATTGACCCAGGGTTCAGGGACACTTTACCAAATGGTGCCGCTTTCCCTAAACCTCTCCAGTCATTTTCCTTTACCCCTCTTCCTTCCCCTTCAACCCTTCTGCCAGATGAAGAAGCCACTGGCTATAAAAGCTGGCATAAGTTAAACCTTTATGTGAGTGTGTTCTCCGGCTGCCAATGAGTCTGTAGATCTTTTTATCTATACAATTACATTACACTGTCAAGGATTTTTATTATGTTGTTTATGGCACTCCCTCCTACCACTGTACAAATATTTGTGACTATATGATTTCTGACCCAGTCATCCTTTTTTTGGCTTTGTTGACTGAGCTAATTACAATTGTTTTACTTTTGTCAGTGTTCCACATACACCTTCATTTCAAGGCACTATCCATTCCATTCAACTTATCCTCCAAGTCCTTTTTCCTCTCTGATAAGAATTACAATACCACTGGCAAATGTTAAGGTTTTTATTTCTTCTCACTGAACTTTAACCCCATTGCCAAATTGCTCCTTGGCTTCCTTTACAGGTTGGGGGATTGACGACAAATCTCTCTCACCCCATTTTCAATTAATGCCTATCTTACACATCCTCTGGCTCTTATAACTGTAGTCTGTTTTCTTTGTAAGTTTTAGATAACTTTTTTCCTCTTTTATTTTCCATCTGACAACTGCAGCATTACAAAGAATATATTGTAGTAAGAACCTTAGAGTGTTCTCCCCCCCCCCCTCCCCCTTTTTGCCTAAATCTACAAATGCTACAAACGTAGGTTTGCCCTATAAAAATCTATCTTTCAAGATAGATAGTGGGGTTAGTGTTGCCTTATGTGTTCCTCCATTTTGTATGAACCCAAACTGATCCTTCACAGGTGGGCTCCTACCAGTTGTTCCATTCCTCTGTTAGTATTTTGCAACCCTGATGTATTAAACTGGTGGATTAGTAATACTCACTTCGGTCAACTTTACTTTCTTTAATAATTTATTACAAGTACATTCTTTTTGGAATTAAAGGGTATTTAGCCAGGTGGAACACCTTTTTTAAAGTTGGTTCTCTCATAAATTTCAATAATTCCGAGGAAATGTTGTCTATTCCAACTCCTCTTATCTTCATTAATTTCCTCCCTTTCCATAATATTTTCACCCAATTTCTTTCAATTAAATAATAGTTACACATTTGCCTTCCATCTTCCAGTTGCCATTTGCACTCATTATGTTCATACAGCTTCTTCTCTTTTCTCCAAAGATTTTCCTAAATCTCAAATGCAGCATCCTTCTTTTCCATGACCATGCATGTTTTTATAGCTTTGCTTTCCTCCTCTGGCCATTTTGCATTTTCTATACAATTATTTGCACATTTGCATTGCCTTTAGCCTTTCTCATTTGCTATTTCTCTTTTGACTACCAATACCCCTAATTTACAATCAATATAAATACTAGTCATTTTAATAAACTTGTATCACAGAAATATTCAAACATTAAAACTAATGGATAAGTGCGTAGTGAACATAAAAGAAAAAACAAATTTAATAATAAATGTAAATCATTAACATTTTATGCCACCTCAAGTTTGTGTCTAGTGTAAAATAATTTATTTTTATTTAATTTTATTTATTTTTCTTTTTTTACAAACATGGAAAAAGAACTTAAATACCTGCTTCTTTATACTTACCTCAACAAGAGCAAAATCAACATCTCCTCTAGTGCATATGTAATGGTCTAAATAATTCCAATTGTATGTCTCCAGTTTTTCTGTTGTGAAAGACACCCAAGAAATTTCATATGTGTCATGATGTGGGGCATGAAACCGGTAGCGGTAATGAACTTTGAACGGATGATAAGGATGTCTGAAAAATAATACAAAAATAGTACATAGAGATGATATCTAATAAAAAAGCAAAAGCGACAAACAACACAGTTACACAAATCATTGTACGAAAAATAAGTCTCTTCCTCCTACAAGAAGAATAATGTTAATAATATCATCTTGCACCACCTTGATAACATCAGAAGCAATGAAAGAATCACAATCTCCAAGTTTGTTTTGTGAAATTAATAAAAGCTCTTAAATGATTCACTTGATGAATAATAGTAATAAATCCACCTCACATCTCCTCGATGTCTGAATCAACAAAATTCAACAACAGGAAAATTGCAAGTTATGAATTTGTTTTATGTGGTTAATAAAAGTTCTTAAATTTCTTGAGACTCAAGGCAAAGTTAAAACAATGGACACATAATACTAAAAAATGAAACAAATCTCATACCAAACAGAAAATTAAGTTAGAAAACAGTTAAAAAATTAGAGAGACAGACAGAATGGCTGGTCAAAAATTAATTCTACAAGGGCAAAATTCTGAATGCTGCAGATATACTATGCCAAAAAAAAAGATCAATTGCAATTTATAGAATTTGTATGTTCTTACTTCAGAAAGGAAGAAAAATTGATCAATGAAGACTGGAAAGGAACAAGAAACATTAGAATTTTTTACTTTGTTTCCATCTGCACAACAAGAAGTGCAGAAATGCCATCTCCTGCAGCTAACTTAAGTTTACCCATTCTGTCTCACTGTAATTTTAACAACAAGCACATGCCTAGTAAAACACCTGTCAAAGCCACTGTATTTTCCATATCAACTATTAACAACATTAATGGTAATCTGATATGTAAGGACATCATATAAAATTTTACTTGGAACATATCTTAACTAGCAGTGATCTTCGACCTATTAACCATAAATTCAGGTGATTTGAGAAGTGAATAATACGGTACACTCTTAAATTTTCAGTTTCCTTCCTTGTATCTACAACTATTTTACTGAATATTTTTGGACAGTATTCAGTTTTGATTTTCAGACACACATGTAAAATCTGTTTTTATTTCTTTACTCTTTGTTGTTTCCTCCATAGTTGATCCTCAGCTTATCAAATTACAAATGTCCTATAAATGTGACATGAGAATGTTGTTGATTATATTTAGAGAATACTTCAGTTTTTGTACAACACAGCAAGAAAATCATGATACGATGCATGTGACGAGAAACTGGGATATTGTGTCCCCCCCCCCCTTTATTTTTCTTATTTTTTACCTAATTTCAAGGCGAAGTATATCAAATTGCTTCATTAACAATCAGCACATTGATGACTTTTACACATGAATAAAAAAGGTCATTTTCTTAACTAACATTACAGTTTATGGTAATTCTTTAGTATAATTGGTTTTCATTTGTGTAGATAAATAACAAGAGCATCAGGTAAACACATATTATCAGGTAGTATATCTGACATTCCCCCATTCTCAGTTAAGCTGTGATTCTGGAGGAGAGTCTTCCTAGGAATAGCTCAGAAGATTGACGTGGACTGTTCCATGAACAAAACAACAAAATACTTGCAATAAACATGTCAACAGGACAAACATTGAGGGAAATTGCAATTATGTCATGCTACAGCAATGGCACTTAAGAATCTAATTAACTGCCTCAAAACGAAAAACCCTCATGGGGTTGATAACATCTCAGGAAAATTACTAAAATATTGTTCTCCACACATAAACCATGTATTTAGTCACACATCATGCAGTACTTCCCCCCCCCCCCACCCCCCCACCCCCCACCACCCCGCCCAGCGCGCGCTCACACACACACACACACACACACACACACACACACACACACACACACAGTTGTCATGAAAGTGCTGACTCTTCAAGTGAATTTCTGCATTTTGTCATTTTATAACAGGTTCATATTAATGACAATAAGTCTCTTGATTCGTGATGATTTTTTTCCACAAACAAATTGTCTGGGTTTTACATTTCGGTCCAGTCCTTGCATTGTCATTTTTGTTTGGGAGTCAAAGTATGTGGTACAAACTTTGCACATACTTCTCTCCTCTAGAAAACATTCAGGAGAATGTCTTGAGCACTTCATTTAGAGATATTACTACATTCCAATTGGTGAAGTAACAATGTTGGCACACTAGGGTCACATGTCCTCTACTCAACACTGCCTGTTCCCAAATGACTGGTCAAATGTAAACCTGTACTTTAAATTTGTTAGTTCAAGCTACCACCTTAGTTTCTGCACTGTTGGCACTAATATGTGAGGAATAATATCAGTCTCACAACTTTTTGAATGAACAACTTACGCTATTGTAAGACTCCTGAACAAGAAAGGTAGTAACACAGATATTAATAATTACTGACCAGTTTCTCAGCTTACCAACCCCTATAAGGTATTGAAGAAGATTATATGGATGAGAACTGTAACAAAACTACCTCCAAGTAACATACATAGTTATATCAGTTTATGTTTCAAAGTAGTCCCTGCACAGAACATGCCATTTTTCAGTATATGAATCAGATTATGCAAAATTTAAATGACAAAACACTGTCAATGACTTATAAAAACCATTTGACTGTGCAGCTCATATATGATGGTGTGAGAGGTCTTATTGGTAATTAAAAGTATGTAGGTGTAGCACTGAGAAACCCAGGACAGCATACAGCAAAAAAGAACAGGCAATTATTACTACACGTGTGCCACAGGAATCAATACTGGATCCACTCCTGCTCTTGATGTATATAAATCTGTCTCATATATCCAAAAAACAGAAACAGTTCTCTTTGCTAGTGAAAAAATATTATAATCAAGCCTAATGGAAAAATTACAACACTTGAAAACATAAAGAGCACTTTCTTGAAAAATAAAAACCAGTTCTCTGCAAAAGGACTTTCACTGAAGTTAAATAAAAGGCAGTACATAGCCTGACTACACCTTCAGAAGTAATACATGAGAGTTAATCAATAAATAAACATGATATTCTAAATTCAGGAAATTGAACTGGCAAAAACGTTAAAATGTTGGCTTACTTTTCTTACTTTCATCCACTGATGTCTTCTGGCATCATACTCTGGAGTAAGTTATCATTGAGAAAGAAACTATTTGATGCACAGTATCATGTAATAAAGATAATTTGTAGTGTCCACTCTAAAATCTCTTGCAGACATTTCTTTAAATAGTTACACATATTGAGATAGGTCTCCAACTAAATTTACTCCTTTAAAAAAATTTTAGTCAACAAACCAATCACAATTTGAAAATAAAATCAACATTCATGAATAAGATTAAAAGAAAAAATTACTTACACTGTCCTTAACTCAATCTTAGAGTGAGAAGAAAGGAGTTCAGTATTCTACCACAAAAATGTTTGACCACTTAATCAGTGATGGAAGGAATTTAATACACAATAAAATTAACTTCAAACACAACTAAAAGAATATCTGTTTGACATCTCCTTTTACTTCATGGAATAAGTTCTGAACAAGTGAAAGAGAGAGAGAGAGAGAGAGAGAGAGAGAGAGAGAGAGAGAGAGAGAAAGAGAGAGAGTGTGTGTTACTAGATACAATCATTTAAATGGTCAATGGTCAAATGGTGAGAATACTCTCATATTTTCACTGAAAAACAATGCTGTAATTGTGCAAGACAAACTTATTTGACTTCACATTGAGAGACTGTAAGTACAATGTGCACATAACTAAATCTGTGGTGTCATCTTACTATGTGTAACAGATTTCTTTTAAACAGGTAACACTGAACCTGCATATTGGACTCCACTATAAATGTGCTAGATGTTATTAAATGTTATGCATGAAGTAGAGCCATTGCATATATTATTTAATATAGTTTTATCAGTTTTATAATTCAATTATGATGTCTGCAGTCACCAAACACATAATATTCTGGAGAGATACAGATGCTGTTAGGAGGTGGGGAGCCACTCTTCCTGTCATCAGGAGGGTGTGGCTGTTCTCCCACCTGCATACTGTGCGTTTGGTGGGCTGATGGGGACTACAGGAGTTCATCGAAGGTGAAGGTGGCCACAACAAGATAGGCAGAATTATTCATCAAAATAAAGCAGATACATGTGTGTCCCCTTGTCCAACGGGCACAGCCTGTTGTCAATCCACGGTACCTTCATATCAGTGTATCTGCGGCAATCATCCAGCAGGTCATACAAGCTGCTGGGGGCCAGCTGAAGCTAAAATAACATTCTTGGGGGCCAGAGTGACTGTATTGAGCAAAGCCACATGTGGCTAGGCAAACTCTTTACTGGATTGCATGGGCATCCTACCAGTGTCAAACTTCGGACTCTGAGCAGCGTAACAAGTGTCCTAAAACTCCTTGGCATCAGAGTTCTCTATCTGCACCAAAACAAATGCATCACTCGGCTTCGCTCCTTTAGTCACAGTTTTTGCTCAATTTCGGCATTTCCTTTGTGTATGCATCTTGTATTTGCCTGGATACCTCTACAAGCAGCTGCAGTTTCTCTTCCATATCTGGAGAGGCTGCAGTTTCTCTTCCATATCTGGAGAGACGTTGGTTGGTTGGTTGGCTGTTGACATGCTGCTGTCATGACTACTTACTGAAAGTAGTTGAATAACCATGAAACGTGACAAGATGTTTAACATCCTTGCCTCATTACAGAATGTGGATGTCAGAGTACTACCCACCCTGTAAAGCAATACAATCAATGATCTCTGGCAAATCTGATGACGGAGTACAATGCTGGTGCAGGTACAAGTGCTTCAGGACACACCACTCAGAGCACATTGTTGAACATGGGGCTCTGCAGCAGACAAATCTTAAGTGTAACCATGTTCATACAATGACTTTTTCAGTTAAAATTACAGTGAACAGCAGATCAGCAATATTGTACCACGGGCCAATGGAAACATATTGTACCACGGGTCAGTGGAAACATACAAAATTTATAAGTTAAGAGTCTTGTGGTCACTAGCTCACAAATTGCCTATTGGCTTCTAGCTTGGGCTCTGCAGTCAATGTTTCTTTGATAATGTTTTTTGATGTTTCGCCAGCTTGAGTTGCTGGCATTGTCAAAACTTCACCCTCCATCGCTGGTTGCGGACTAGAGTCAGGCTTGCAGCTGCAGATTATATGAACCTTGCGTGCCAATGTACCAGGGCTTCTTTTGGTCATTGCCACTGTAGTTCTCCCCTTGCTACCTGCAATGATCATTTATTTTGAGGTTTTCCTATTCCTTGTTCAAGTTATTGTCATGTTTGTGGACTTCTATAGCTTCCCTAATCAAGCAGGAGTGAAAATTCATCTCCACAGCAAGAACTTCTGTATTGGCAAATTTTACTGTGTGTTCAGTCTCACAGCACACTTGCTCTGCCACACCTTATTTCCCCACTTGTCGCAGTCTGCAATGTCACTTATGTTCAGTGATTCTGGTGTCGATTGATCATCCAGTCATTCCACCACAGAGTCCCCCACAAATATATGGTATGTGGTTATTCCCGACATTCCAACTGGGTCCCTTTTTTCCTTTGCCAATATGTACTGCTCTTTGATCTTCTTTATCAATTTATAAATAGCATGCAGCTTTACTGTATGGTTAAATGATGATGCCGTCCTCTTGGGTAAAATATTCCGGAGGTAAAATAGTCCCCCATTCGGATTTCCAGGCGGGGACTACTCAAGAGGATGTCGTTATCAGGAGAAAGAAAACTGGCGTTCTACGGAATAGAGCGTGGAATGTCAGATCCCTTAATCGGGCAGGTAGTTTAGAAAATTTAAAAAGGGAAATGGATAGGTTAAAGTTAGATATAGTGGGAATTTGCGAAGTTCAGTGGCAGGACGAACAAGACATTTGGTCAGGTGAATACAGGGTTATAAACTCATAATCAAATAGGGGTAATGCAGGAGTAGGTTTAATAATGAAGAGGAAAATAGGAATGCGGGTAAGCTACTACAAACAACATAGTGAACGCATTATTGTGGCCAAGATAGACACGAAGCCCACGCCTACTACAGTGGTACAAGTTTACATGCCAACTAGCTCTGCAGATGACGAAGAAATTGAAGAAATGTATGATGAAATAAAACAAATTATTCAGATAGTGAAGGGAGATGAAAATTTAATAGTCATGGGTAACTGGAATTTGCCAGTAGGAAAAGGGAGAGAAGGAAACGTAGTAGGTGAATATGGATTGGGGGTAAGAAATGAAAGAGGAAGCCGCCTCGTAGAATTTTGCACAGAGCACAACTCAATCATAGCTAACACTTGGTTCAAGAATCATAAAAGAAGATTGAATACATCAAAAAAGCCTGGAGCTACTGACAGGTTTCAGATAAATTATATAATGGTAAGACAGAGATTTAGGAACCAGGTCTTAAATTGTAAGACATTTCCAGGGGCAGATGTGGACTCTGACCACAATCTATTGGTTATGAACTGTAGATTAAAACTTAAGAAACTGCAAAAAGGTGGGAATTTAAGGAGATGGGACCTGGATAAACTGACTAAACCAGAGGTTGTACAGAGTTTCAGGGAGAGCACAAGGGAACAACTGACAAGAATGGGGGAATGAAATACAATAGAAGAAGAATGGGTAGCTTTGAGGGATGAAGTAGTGAAGGCAGCAGAGGATCAAGTAGGTAAAAAGACGAGGGCTAGTAGAAATCCTTGGGTAACCGAAGAAATATTGAATTTAATTGATGAAAGGAGAAAATATAAAAATGTAGTAAATGAAGCAGGCAAAAAGGAATACAAACGTCTCAAAAATGAGATCGACAGGAAGTGCAAAATGGCTAAGCAGGGATGGCTAGAGGACAAAAGTAAGTATGTAGAGGCTTATCTCACTAGGGGGTAAGATAGATACTGCCTACAGGAAAATTAAAGAGACCTTTGGAGAAAAGAGAACCACTTGTATGAATATCAAGAGCTCAGATGGAAACCCAGTTCTAAGCAAAGAAGGGAAAGCAGAAAGGTGGAAGGAATATATAGAGGGTCTATACAAGGGCGATGTACTTGAGGACAATATTATGGAAATGGAAGAGGATGTAGATGAAGATGAAATGGGAGATATGATATTGCGTGTAGAGTTTGACAGAGTACTGAAAGACCTGAGTAAAATAAGGCCCTGGGAGTAGACAACATTCTATTAGAACTACTGACAGCCTTGGAGGAGCCAGTCATGACAAAACTCTACCATCTGGTAAGCAAGATGTATGAGACAGGCGAAATACCCTCAGACTTCAAGAAGAAAATAATAATTCCAATCCCAAAGAAAGCAGGTGTTGACATATGTGAAAATTACCGGACAATCAGTTTAATAAGTCACAGCTGCAAAATACTAACGCGAATTCTTTACAGACGAATGGAAAAACTAGTAGAAGCCGACCTCGGGGAAGATCAGTTTGGATTCCGTAGAAATACTGGAACACGTGAGGCAATACTGACCCTACGACATATCTTAGAAGCTAGATTAAGGAAAGGCAAACCTACATTTCTAGCATTTGTAGACTTAGAGAAAGCTTTTGACAATGTTGACTGAAATATTCTATTTCAAATTCTGAAGGTGGCAGGGGTAAAATACAGGGAGCGAAAAGCTATTTACAATTTGTACAGAAACCAGATGGCAGTTATAAGAGTCGCGGGACATCAAAGGGAAGCAGTGGTTGGGAAGGGAGTGAGACAAGGTTGTAGCCTCTCCCCGATGTTATTCAATCTGTATATTGAGCAAGCAGTGAAGGAAACAAAAGAAAAATTCGGAGTAGGTATTAAAATCCATGGAGAAGAAATAAAAACTTTGAGGTTCACCGATGACATTGTAATTCTGTCAGAGACAGCAAAGGACCTGGAAGAGCAGTTGAACGGAATGGACAGTTCTCGAAAGGAGGATATAAGAAGAACATCAACAAAAGGAAAACGAGGATAATGGACTGTAGTCAAATTAAGTCGGGTGTTGCTGAGGGAATTAGATTAGGAAATGAGACACTTAAAGTAGTAAAGGAGTTTTGCTAATTGGGGAGTAAAATAACTGATGATGGTCGAAGTAGAGGGGATATAAAATGTAGACTGGCAATGGCAAGGAAAGCATTTCTGAAGAAGAGAAATTTGTTAACATCGAGTATAGATTTAAGTGTCAGGACGTCGTTTCTGAAAGTATTTGTATGGAGTGTAGCCATGTATGGAAGTGAAACATGGACGATAAATAGTTTGGACAAGAAGAGAATAGAAGCTTTCGAAATGTGGTGCTACAGAAGAATGCTGAAGATTAGCTGGGTAGATCACGTAACTAATGAGGAAGTACTGAATAGGATTGTGGAGAAGAGAAGTTTGTGGCACAACTTGACTAGAAGAAGGGATCGGTTGTAGGACATGTTCTGAGGCATCAAGGGATCACAAATTTAGTATGGGAGGACAGCATGGAGGGTAAAAATCGTAGAGGGAGACCAAGAGATGAATACACTAAGCAGATTCAGAAGGATGTAGGTTGCAGTAGGTACAGGGAGATGAAGAAGCTTGCACAGGATAGAGTTGCATGGAGAGCTGCATCAAACCAGTCTCAGGACTGAAGACAACAACAACAACAACAACAACAACAACAAATAGTCTTTATGCGTTGTTTGTGCAATATACAACAGATTCTGCCCATCATTTCTCAGAACATATGGCACAAAAGCTGTATCCAATATTTCTTCTTTTGATGTGTCACTTTGCTGAGTGTTCAATTGTATGACACTTGTTATTCAACTAACAGATTACCCATTACTCCTCATAACACTTTCTAGGTGTAGCATCTCGTATCTGAGATTCACATAGTCATCTTTCATGCATTACAAGCATACTAACCAAGCCCTTTTTCTGTCTCAGGTGGTGCTTTGACAGTTTGCGCAGGTATCGGTCCTCATGCATCAGTTTTTGATACACAGTGTGTCCCACATTTTCACTATTCTTCATAACCAGCACATCTAGAAACAGCAGCTGATGGTCCTTTTCTATCTCCATGGTAAACTTTATGATGGTAGAGAGACTATTAATGTGTCTTAGGAAGTCACCAAGCTGCTCTTCACTACACCACCACACAACAAATGTATCATCAGTTTATCTGTACTGCAACACCTTAGGTTCACAAGCTCTCAAGCCTAGCACCTATGCTTTGAAACGTTCAATAAAACTGACAACCACGACTAGACAAAGTGGAGTACTCATGGCGATGCCTTCCAACTGTTTGTAGAAGAAATGAAAAGTGGAATGGGACCATTTTAATGAAGACCGAAGATTACGAACAGGAGATCAAGGGCATATCAGAACTGAACACATACTGAAAATGAAGCACAGATCTATTGCAATGGATCTCACAGAGAATGAATCTATTAATCAAGGCACTTTTCTGTTGGCAAACGTACACAAGAACCGAACAACATAGATGACCCACCAACTCGGCAGTATGGATTACCAAAGATCCATAAGGATAATGTTTGATCAAGAGTACTTATAAGCGCTCCTGGCTCACTAACATTTGAAATGGCAAAACACTATGCCCTTTGCTTCAGCCTTAATTGGGGAAGATCAACACACACAGGAAGGACTTGGGATATTTCATTGAGAAGCTGAAGAAACTGAAACTTGGACCAAACAACATCCTGGTCAGCTTTTATGTTATTTCTTTGTTCACCATAGGGCTACTCAATAATTTTCTGGAATATATCAGTTCCATTTTCCTGAAGCTCTTTCTAGCATTTTTCATCATGAACTATTTCATGTGGAATGGCAACTTATACAAAAAGCTGGAAAGCATCGCAATGGGTAGTCCACTTAGGCCAGTCATGACCCACTTCTTCATGGAACTCTTCAAAGTACAGTTGCTGGACTTAGCACCTTGTAAACCTAAGGTGTGGTTGTACAGATACATTGATGATAACTTTTTTGTGTGGAGCAATGGTGAGGAACAACTCGGCGACTTCCTTGGACACCTGAATAATCTCCAAACCAAAATGAAATTTACCATGGAGGTAGAAAATGACCAACTCCTATCTTTTCTAGATGCACCAGCTACAAGGAGTGGTGAAAACCTGGGTCACCGTGCATAACAAAAACTGTCACATACATACCAATACCTTCACAAACTGTCAAAGCACAACCTGAGCCAGAAAACGGGCATGATTAATATGTTTGTAACATGCACAAGATGAATATGTGAACTGCAGCATCTCAGATGCGAGACGCTAAACCTAGAAAGCATTCTGACGAGCAATGTGTACAGTGTTCCTGCCATACAATCTGAGAGTGACAGATGGAATCAGTCACGTACTGTGCAAACACAGTGTAAAGACTATTTATAAACTGCTAAAGAAGAACATAGAGCATCTCAGATCTACAATGGAGAAAAGGGACCCACTTGAAATGTCAGGAATAAGTACATACCATGTGCATGTGGAAAACTCTATTTTGGAATGACTGGAGACAATCAAACAACACGAGGATCACCAAACTTAGCAGCATAGCAGGTTGGGCCAAGTGGAGAAATTAACCATAGCTGAGCTCACATCTTGTGAGACTGGCCACATAATAAAATTCACTGACATGGAAGTTCTTGCCATAGAGAAGAGCTATCACACCCACTTGTTCTGGAAAGCTAAAGAAATCCACAAACGTGAAAGTAACATCAACAATAAAGAGGAAAGCCTCAAGGTGAACGGATCCTGGATTCCTGTGCTGCAGTGAATAACCATTGTAAAGTAGCAAGGAGAGAACCACAGCAGTAATGATCAGGGGAAAGACTTTAGACTTTGGCACAGCAGGTATATATAACCTGCAGCTGCAAACTTGATACCAGTCCATCACCAGCAATGGAAGATAAAGTTTTGACAATGCCAGCCACCTGTGCCAGTAAAACATCAGAAAAATCATTAAACAAACATTGACTGAAGAACGTGAGACAGAAGACAACAGGCAATTTGTTGAAGGAAATGAGACACCTAATCAAATAAATCATGCTCCTTGTTACAACCAGGTCAATAACCATGTCCAGACACATAATCATTCAAATTAATGGCTGTTTGAAAAAAGCACTGCACTATGGGGACAGTATTATGCTAAGGGAGACATTCACTTAGGCTTCCACTAAACTGTGATAGTAAGTAGTGGCACCCAGACATGAACATTATTGTAGCCACCAGCATCCTGTCATGTTTGACATATTCCCCTGACAGTGCTGGCATCTTCTTACATAATAATCATCTATGTCAAAGCCCAGAATCACTCTACAGTGGTTTGAGGAGCACATCAGTGATCTCATGTTAATGTCTTCACCACCAAATTTGTCTGATCTGAAGATAATGGAACACATCTGGCATACTATAAGATGCCAGTTCAGCACTCACAAACCATTGGTCCATAATTTATGAGAATTGGCTGAACTTTGCTTAGACATCTGGTGTCACTTACTTCCAGAGACCTACCAAGAACTCGTCACATTCATGTCATGCAGAATTGCTACTCTTTTCATTACAAAGGTGGGCTAACATGCTATGAAGCAGGCAGTCATAATGTTTGGGCTCATCAGTGTGTAATAATTTCTGAAATCATTGTGGAACTACAGTGATTTTACTTCCAATTTTTTTTAAAAAAAAGAGTCCAAATTGCAATAAATTATTTTATTTTATTTTATTTAATTTTTTTTTTTTTTTTTTTTTTTTTTTTTTTTTTTTTTTTTTTTTTTTTGTTCCAGTAACTGATTTTGATCTATAAGACCGTCAGCACAGACCAGAGGCTCCAAATGATGTGAGGAACCCGTTCACGAAGATGCTGGGTTGTACCTAACAGTACCTGTCGCAAAGTGGATGTATTTTGGGCAAACAATTGGAACCCCTACTGCCCCTGTTGTCTGCAAAATGTATCATTCTCAGTAACATTTCAAATCTCCTTCTGGACAAATTTTTTTCCAGAAATGTTAGCACATGTGCAGTCTCATGGGATCAATTTAAATATAAGGATGGTAGTCCTTACAATTTCTGTGATGCATGTATGCTTGTTTGTACAGCAGTTTCCTCGAACAATTTATCCAGCACAAATAGTTCATATTAGGTGTCCATTGTTACATTTAATCTTATATTTAAGTTTTCAGTTCTAAGCCCTGAAAGACTGGTAGAAGGTATAAACTTAGGTTGGTCAGCTCTGAGATCATGCCCTTCTTTAACATTCCCCTCCTCTTCCTTTGATGGCAATATGCTGTGTCCAGCACCATGAGTCTAGGTTGGCACTAGCCACCTAGGTTGGTCATACTTCCTCCCAACTGTGTTTGTGACCACTCTGGCTAGTAGTAGTTTATCTAGCCGAGTGCGGTGTTCAGGAAGTGTAACAAGCACAGAGAGGACGGCAGCTACATGTGCTAGGAGGCAGAAGTTGCTGCTGCCCATCAGGATGTTGTCTGGTGTAGTGAATTGGCAGTTGGTTTTTCTGTAGTGCCCGTGTGAAGAGAAAGTAAGCTGCCTCATGCTGCATAGTGGTGGATGGTTGGACCACGAGCAGAGTGTATGAATTTATATTGCATTTGGATTGTGTAGTGCTACTCAGGTACTGTGTACAGTTGGCCAAGTCACCACAATTTCTTTCCTTCATTCACCTACAACCTGGCACTAGTAGATGACTCATCTGTTTCGTGCTTTCATGTAATACAAATTTGTGCCTCTACACTGATTCTGAGGCCTCAGTTTGAGGTGAAACATGCTTGTTTCATTACTATACTCTCTTAGCTAAGGTGATGTTGCATTTTGACATTGATGTACGTCAACTGACTTGGTTCCGAGGCTCATTATTTATTATTGGAAGTCGCTGTGCCAGTATATTGTGTGTTGGTTGCGTCTAACACTGTCCTTTTTAGGTGCCAGTATTGCCACAAGTTTCCCCAAGTGGAATTCCCTGATATTTCCCTGACCTCCACACAAGTTTCAGCATTTTTACATGACAAATTTTAAGATCTCAAGGGCAAGTTAAGCTGTAAGTTGACAACCTGTCTTTGCAGCTACAGCACAAGAAACAATAATGCAAACAAGGAAATATCTAAAAAAAACTTGCAAGCAGATGGAGTTTCCTGATGGGAGCAAAAACCTTAAGTAGTAACACCAACATCTTTTGTAATGAAATGTTTTTAGATGGAGAAAGCAAGTCAATAAAATGTTGCTCATTATTCTCAATTATTACCCACTGTGTTATATCTTTTATCTTACACGTATTGTGTGACTTGTCTTTTGGGAAATATATGAGTACATAGTGTACGAACTGCCAGCAACTGACACTTTTGAAGTAGCCAAAATGTACCAGAACAAATAAAATGCCTATAAAATGCCACACAGCACAATGTACTTGTGGTGAGACAGTCACAATTTCTGAAATCTACTGCCTATGGTCTCTGGCCTGCTGAGGAGCACCACAGTCCTGGGTCCATGAATAAACCATGAGAATTCGCAGAATTATGCCACACACAATCAGACTCAGCCTGCAGGCAGATCGGTGAGACTACATCCGATGGGCAGGGGCTGCACATTAGCACGAACTGAACGGCTTCAGATTGGCATGCCCAATCCATTACAGATACCTGCAGAAATAGCCTGCAGTTTTGGCCCATCACGGAAATCCAATCATGTCGCCAGCTATTCAGGAGCCACAGACAGCATGTTGATTAAATGAGACCATGGTGATCAATCCATGCAACACAGAAATTTTTCAACTGCTCTGAGACTCAATAACAATGAGGATAGGTAGCAACTCGCCATAAAGATAATTGCTGAGCTGAAGAGAGCCATGTAGAAGAGTCAAACACACGCTGACAATTAAAGTTTCAGCCATAGCTTTTGTCAGAAAACAAGTGCAAACACACATTCACATAATCACTCGGACACAACTCATGCACACATGACCACTGTCTCCGGCCACTGCATCTACAGTCTCTGAGAATCAGATCCAAACAAACCACTCCTCAAGCCTCCCTGCCTCTGCTAGGCGGCTGCTAGGCTAGTGGCAAGAACTGGTGGCAGCACTGACTGCAAGCTGAGGGGAGTGGTAGGAAGGGGAGGAGCAGTAGTAATGAGGGGAGTAGGGAAGCGGCGAATGTACTCAGCTGCACCCAGCCAGCGATGATGCATGACGCCTCAGTAAAACCATTTCACCTACTGACACGAAAACAAGATTCTTCATTGTTTTTTCAAATTTCCCTGGTTTCCCTGATGTGTTTGAAATTCCCTGATATTCCCTGATTTCCAGAACCTGTGGCAACCCTGGGTGCAATCTGGGATGATGATATATTCTGTATTTTGAAAGGAGCTCTGAGGTTCATGCCAAAGGACTGGATGTCAAGGCATGCTGCCAGAGATCCAAACCAACTGATGAATAAGGAAAGGAACTGCTTCTTATAGCCTTTGATATTTGATAATATGTACTGAGGCATTCATTGTGGCCTCCCTGTTAAATATTGCCCATTGAGCACTCTCTGAATACCTGTTAGCCTAAAACTGCAGGTCAGGATAAATTGCTTTACATGTTGTCCTGCTCTGGCTAAAAGTATTAAATGACATTTGCTTTTAAGAAAAGGTTAAACATCTATCTACATGATTGGGGAGAGAGCGAGAGAGAGAGAGAGAGAGAGAGAGAGAGAGAGAGAGAGAATGCTTATGGTTAGATTGTTTCTTTGTTTAATTTGGTAAAATTGCCTAGTGGCCAATATTAAGTCTTTTAGCTAAAACAGATTTTAGAAATGTCAGCATTAAATAACTTGAAGATAAAACTTTCGTATGAGGTAGCTGGTGTTGGTTTTTGGTTAAGTGACTTTTCACTTTTTTTTCTAAATTTAATACCAGTGGTCACTCTAGAATTTATTGTTTAAGGTAATACCAATATTGAAATCTAAATTAATTTTGCTACTGTGCTGATTTGCAACAGTGGGTTATTGTTTTTTTGTAAAATGATTGTTTTCTAACTGTTTTCTACACGTATGATACTGCTTCGAAATATGTTGTTATATGTGTATTAAAAGTGAATTGTGTAAATGTCACTGAACTCAATCAATCACTTGACTCTTTGTTTATCCAATGGTCTTGTACCATGCTCCAACCAAAACACAACCACTCTATGAGCAGAAATAATTTCACTACTGTCACTTTCACACTCACAACTAAAGAGAGAGGCACGTCTGCACTGGACCAAGAACCACAGAAAACTGAATGAATATAAACATCAAATAGTTCTACAATATTTTTAATGTTTTGTTTAACATAAACAGATACCCTGCCACAAACTGATTTTGATGAAATCTTATCTACCAGGCCAAATGATAAGCAAGACAAAACAGTCTTGTCACTTAATGTGTTGAATTAATTTTGTTCTCAATGCAACATTTTTCTTTATCTAATGGGAAACATTGGCCCTAATATGTTTATACAGCTGCATCAAGTATGTGTCAACCTTGGAAGCATGCTATACTAATAAAACAGTGCTTTCCTTGTACCTTTGTGTGGCAGTAAACCTTTTAAGAAAAACTGAAAGCTAATATTTTGTTTTGTTTTGGTGGGTCTCCTGTACATTATATCAAAGACTTGAAGTTGTATTCTATGCAAGAGTAAACTTATACTTTGTACTCTACTTACCTTGGCCTATATCTTGTAACAGTAATTGCAGATCCACAGAGGGAAATTTTATGAAACATGCGACCAATGCTCAAAAAATGCTCCTCTGTTTTGATTGTGTCTGTAGTGCGTGTCATCACAACAGAACTAATACCTGCAGAGACTGGGGTAGCATTATTTCCTGGAGTCTGAACTTGTTTACTGGTTACCTGGTTGTTTAACACAATCAACTGAAAGCCCTGTGTAAAACAAAGGTTTGTAAATGCATTACATGATAATTATTTAAAATGTGCCAAAATAACATTTAAATTTTTAAAGTTATTATGCTATGTAATGCACTATGTAATATGAGGAACACAGATGAAAAGGACTTCCTGCTGAAAAGTATTTCACATGAAAAGATAAGCTTTTTGGGGGGGGGGGGGGGGGGAATCTAGGTTTTCAGACATTTTCACGTAAGGCAGAAGATAAATAATGTACAAATCACTCACAGAGAAACGTATTTCAGCGTATCAGATTGGTTTCTTAGTTTTCAGCAACTTAAGGGCAAGTTATAAGATAAATTAATAACTAAAATCATATTCACAATGTATAATCTATTGGAAAATATACACTAACAGAAGTGTAATAATGCCTATTGTTTTGCCATTCTATTAAAAACCACAATGTTCACTGAGTCACATTTCAGAAAACACACTAACTCAATGGATTACTTAGCAAATGATTTCCTTCAGGGGATGCTTATTTCAACTATGTTCTAGTCACCTGCATGGAATTTTGATTGGCTGAGAAGGTATCAAATTGCTTGTGTGGTTGAATTTTTTTCCTTGGCCTCACCAGATGTTGCAGGTGCTATACTGTCCATGGTGCGTTAAGTCGTTTCACTCCTCAGCAGTACTTATGGATTGATAAGTTACTGATGACTGTGACATAATGCCTCTTTTTAGAGCTCATAGTCCCACAATGTATGCTCCAGTGTGTTTGCACACCCATCAGGCCATGTGTTATTTCACTACTCTTGATTTTATACAGGTAAGACAGTGGACCAGACTACCTGACAGGTTGAGGAATCTCAGTCTTAACCTCTTCCTAATGTTATGGAGAATCTCCTATGCTCTTCTGCTTATGATAGAAGTGTCCCATCCATTCCCTCACAGTTTCAAAATACAATTTTGTATTTCTTCCTTCATACTGGACACAATCCCAAGAATTCCATGCAGCAGGTGTTGATTTCAGTAGCATATCATGCTGCACTCATATGGGTGCTGAATCTGATTTTATGAGCTGTTATCTATTAGGTTGTGCACTTGTACTGTACACATGAAAGGCAATGCTAATAGTTTGGTGACATGAAATGGTATTTTTTAAGTAAAGTCAGAACTGACAATATGTAATGTTGAGAAATGTATGCATTAACATTATTTCCTTTCTAGACACCTCCTCTACATGGCAAGTAAAGTTGTTATGTTCATCGAGAAAAACACCCAGACATGTTATCAGTGTGTGTCTTTCAATCATTACATTACTTGGATAGTTTGCTTTTCAATTGTAAGTTCACAGTTTCTTTAGTTACTAAGAACAGTTTAAGACTGTCATCAATCCTGTAGGTCATGGAATGTATTATTACAATTATTTTTTTATTGCCCATCACAAATCACCACATACAGCAAACAATACACTACACACACCACAAGGCCACTTCCACTGCAACTTCTAGAACATGGACTTCAGTCTGGATCACACACAAGCCCCAGGGGCCAGCCCTTTGAGATGGTCTTCATTATTTCTGTCCTGTATGCATTAGCAATGCTTGTCTACTGAAACAACAGAGTCCTATACATTTTAACAGCAACTCTGGATACTCCAACACTCTTGAGCTAACAAAGAAAGATGGCCACTAATCACTGTAAAAAGTGACTGTAATATCAGTCATCATTGTTAGTGCATTACTGAACTGGGTATCTGTCTGTCTTATTTATTACATCTTCCATTGCAATACTTGCAGTCCCATATACAATAGGTACCTGAACATCTTGCCCAAAACATGTTTAGTATTGTAATGAGCAGCCACTCTTACATCAACAACAGTAATATTGATGTTACATATTAAAGATCTGTTCTAATACTTTTTACTGTTTTATTTTATTTGAGGTGTCTACATCTACATGATTATTCCACAATTCACAAATAAGTGCCTAGCAATGGTTCATCAAACCACCTTTAATGTTACATATTAAAGATCTGTTCTAATACTGTTTACTGTTTTATTTTGTTTCAGGTGTTTACATCTACACGATTATTCCACAATTCACAAATAAGTGTCTAGCAATGGTTCATCAAACCACCTTTAAGCTAATTCTCTATCATTCCACACTCTAACAGTGAATGGGAAAAACATACACTTCAATCTTTCTGTGGGTGCTCAGATTTCTTTTATTTTATTATGATGACCATTTTTCCCGATGATGGTGGGTGCCAACAAAATATTTTCACACTCTGAGGAGAAAGTTATCGATTGAAATTTCATGAGAAGATCCTACCGAATGCCTTTGTTTTAATGAGTACCACCCCAATTTGTGTATCATACCCATGGCACTCTTTCCCTTATTTCGCAATAATACAAAATGAGACACCATTCTTTGAAGTTTTTCAATGCCCTCCATCACTCCTATCTGATGTGAATCCCAAACTGCACAGCAGTGACCCAGAAGAGGGTGGACAAGCTTACTGCAACCAGTCTCTTTAGCAGACCTGTTACATTTTCTAAGTGTTCTGCCAATAAATCACACTATTTGGTGTTATTTCCTCACAACATTATCTATAAGATCATTCCAATTTAAGTTATTCATAATTATAATCCCTACATATTTAGTTGAGATCAGGGTCTACAGAGGACCTACAACACTTCCTTGGGGAATGCCAGATATTACTTCTGTTTTACTCGATGACTTTCTGTCAATTATAAAAAACCGTGACCCTTATGACAGGAAATCATGAATCCAGTCTCACGACATCCAATTTAATTAGGAATGGTGCCAAAAGCCTTCTGAAAATCGAAAAACATGGAATCAATTTTATGAGCCCTGTCAATAGCATTCACTACATTGTGAGAATAAAGAGCTAGTTGTGTTTCATAAAAACAATATTTTCTGAATCCATGTTGGCTATTTGTCAATAACTCATTTTCTTACAGGTGTTTCATAATGTTCAACCACAGTATGTGTTCCAAAATTCTACTGCAAATCGATGTTACTGATATGGGTCTGTAATTCTGCGGATTACTCGTATTTCCTTTCTCGGGTATTGGTGTGATTTTTGCAACTTTCCAGGCTTTGGGTATGGATATTTCTATGAGTAAGTGGATGTATACAACTGCTAAGTATGGAACTATTGCATCAGCATATTCTGAAAGGAGTCTGGTTGTTGTACAATCTGGATCTGAAACTGTACCACTCTTGAGGGTTATAAGCTGTTTTGCTACACCAATGATATCTACTTCTAAGTTACTCATGTTGGCAGTGTTCTTGACTTGAATTCTGGAATATTTACATCATCTTCTTTTGAGAAGGAATTTCGGAAAACCATCTTTAGTAACTCTGCTTTAGTGGCCCTGTCATCAATAACATCACCATTGTTATTGCACAGTGAAAGTATTGATTGCATATTGCCACTGGTGTACTTTATATATGACCAGAATTCTGGGGGTTATCTGCCAGATTTTGAGACAGAGTTTCATTGTGGAAACTATTAAAAGCACCTCACATTGCCAATCTCAGGGATTCTGCATTCTTTTAAATCTGATATACTTTTCATTGCTACTGCAATAGTGTTCTGGCCTATTTGGTGTACCATGGTGTGTCAGTCCATCCGTTGTTAGTTTGTTTGGTATACATCTCTCAATTGCTGTTGACTGTATATCTTTGAATTAAAACCTCATCTGGTCTACGCTTACAGTCAGATTAGGAGGAGTGAAGGCTGTCTCTTAGGAAGGTGTCAAGCAATTTTTTATCTGCTTTTTTAAACAGATATATTTCATATTTATTTTTGGTGGGTTTGGATGTTACGGTATTCAGCCTAGCTACACATCCTTGTGGTCACTAATCCCTATATCTATCATGATGCTCCCTATTTGGTCAGGACTATTTGTTGCAACCATTTACACTCAGAGTGGGCTTGAACTAGGTGTTCAAAATAATTTTCTGAGAAGGCATTCAGTACTATTTTGGATTTAATTTTATGTCTATGCCAGCTTTAAACATCTATTTTTGCCAAAATATCGAGGGTAGATTGAAGTAACCACCCACTATAATGGTACATGTGGGGTAGCTATTTGAAATGACAATCCAGTTTTCCTTGAACTGTTCAGCACATGTATCATCTAAATTGGCAGGTTGGTAAAAGGAACCAATTATTAATTTATTCTGGTTGTCAACTATAACCTTTATCCATATCACCTCAAAAGAACTATTTACTTCACTTCTACTATAAGATAAATTACTTCTAACAGCAATAAACACTCCATCACCAATGGTATTTAATTTATCCTTTCTGTACATGTTTATGTCCTTTGTAAAAATTCTGGCTGAATTTATTTCCAGCTTTAGATCGCTTTTCGTACCTATAATGATTTAAGATTCAGTGCTTTCTATTAGCACCTGGAATTCTGGTTGTTTTCCAACAAGGGCTACAACATTTTAAAGTTGAAATATTGGCTGTTCCTGTGTCTACCCTCTTCTTGTGTTCCTCCTGCATCCTTTCACACTGAAGCCCGTTCTGCACTTCCTCTAGGCCTTCTAACACAAAAAGCTGCCCAGTCCCCTCCACACAGCCTCCATTATCTGTGTAGTAGCCACTTCCTGCATGCAGTGGACTCCTGACCTACTTAGTTGAACTTGATATCAGTAAAACTAGGCATCATGTATGCAACCAGTGACAGGGGCTGAGGCCAAAGGGCAAGCAGGTGATGAATTACACTGCCAACTGCTGTCTACTGGGGTACAGTGGTCTCTCAAGAATCTCTCAAAGAAAATGATGCCACTCAAAGGCATGGAAGTGCAAAGGCAACTGTTGTATTTCTGTGCTAATTGACTGAATATTTTTTTTCTGTTCAGCTGAGCTATGTAGTTACACTCAGAATATTCACATCCTTGTAACTGAGACACTATTTTTACGATAGTGGCAAAATAAATTTTAACATCACCTGAATGGTCCTGTTGGTTTGTTTTTCAGGTAAAAATATATATCAAGTGTATGAAATTATTTATTTTTGATGAAAATGATATAGAAATATTTAAATAAGAGTGGAGAGGAATATACTCTTTGAAAGCTTGTGAGGTAAAGAAAAAAGAGGAACTACACATTGTGGAGAAGACAACTGATAGCCATAGTCTTATAAAAAGAGAAAAATGAAAATTTGTTTAGATTCATGAGCATTTAACAAGATATTTTAGGAAACTATTCAGTTTATAGTCCCACAATCTTGTGAACAACAGCTGCCTGAATATCACAACCAAAACTTTTGAGAGATAAATATGTCTGCAGCACTAAGTTATCACTGGCCAAACAATGTGTCTGTGCAATGTGCACTGAGAGTGCTAGTAATAAAAGGAACCTGAATATGTAAACTATTTAAAAATTCAGATGATTCCCAATTGGCAAGGGGAATGCGAAGACTATACAGACAAACTAACAAACAAACATGAATTAAACATCTTAGCTGGATTATTCAAAATAATGAATAGTCTGGACAACAACCTAATGGAAATGATGTAGATGATATCAAGTTGTAGGAAAAATATAGTTTGGTGCATAAAGCTGAAGACTATAGTATGTGGTAAAGTCTGAAAGAGCTCTTCAGCTGGCAATGTTTCACTAACGGTTAACAGTGATCATATCAAAAAACAACTACATACCCTTCTACAGTCAAACCCCCTGGTGCATAGTAAACCATGCACAGAGCTTGCTGAGTGTTAACCAGCTTCTGAGTTCAGGAACCACAGGCTCATTAAATGAAATGGTCAATCATGAGCAAACAGTCTCCCCAAGGAGCTTACCATAGGTCTAAATCAAAAGGCGCACATGGTTTAAAAACTGGTAAATATGCAGTATCATCCTCCTCATCCTCCTCCTTCTCCTCCTCCACACATCTTGTCATTATTTTTCATGTTACTCGTATGTGGATTTTGAAAGATGAAAGGATTTGTGTAGGGTTAAAAATCCAATAGCCAGCTGTAATAATTTCTTCATAAAAATGGGTCAATGCAGACACTCACCTGTATGTGACTGACACATGGCACACAGAAATAAGTAACATCACAGACACACCACTAGTTTTCAAGCTACCAATGTTTTCCTAGTTTAACATATGTGAATGTGTGTAACTTCCATGTTAAGACCACTACTGTGCATCATGCAGTCAACATCCTGCATCACTTTAAGTTATACTGTAAAATTAGTAATTTTGTACACAAGGCATAAAGAAACATTATGAATCAAACAGTTACAAACTGAATAATTATCTAACCTGTGCGAGCCTCTGTGAGACAAGCTCCCGAAACACTTCTGGTGTAGTTAATGGTTTCCTATATATTGCCCTCTGTTGAGCAAAATCAGCATTAACATCATCAGGCAAAAGCGTGTAGTCAGACACAACATAATCATTTTGCAGGCTTCGTTTATCTGGAAAATAATCCGTTGTGATGGGAAGGCAAGCAGGAATGGTCAGAGATTTCCAGTCCACACCTATACATAGAAAAGTAAAATCAATACTTGTTAATCAAATATGGGTTAAAAGAATAATTTACTGTAATTGCTGACAACATTACACTTCTGTGTCACATGTGTACGAGCAAGCACAATTACATGCACACAACAGAATCATGCACATAAAAATCCATGCTCTTAAACACATGCACTTAAAAAACATGCAAATAAAAAAATCATGCACATAGAAAGTTGTGAAACTTTTATGAGCAAAGTAAACCAACATTTCATACTTTCTACAACATTAAATTACCCCCCCACAATAATTATGTTAATATAACATTTCTTATGTATATCCAAATGTTTAAACTTGCAACTCTGAACATTTTACTGTCTTTAAAGATCCACTTGCAGCCTTGAAGACTAAGTCTCTATATTTCTGCACAAAATTAATAGAAAATGCCACAAATGAAGTATATCATGACTGTGGTTCTTCTGTGTACTTATGAAGTTCACAGTCAAATTTATGCCAGGATCTACACAGTGTTCACCGGGTGTATGGAGAAGAGTAACTCTCAAAGAGACCTGCATAAATCTAGCAATTATGCTTCTGATGCTGTGCTGTCATTGAAGAGCCTCATCTCTTGAGAGTCATAACTTGCCAGACAAAGTGACAAATGATCATTTATTACAAGTAATATAGTTAAATATCTGTATTACTGAAATATTTAGATAAAAACTCTTTAGAGACTGCATACCCACATAGAATGCAGATAGATCGAGTTATTCCAAAATACTTTATAAAGATATATTACATAAATGAACTTTTATCATAAGACCAGACTGGAAGAACCTGTAACTAATGAAACTTCAGTCATGAGGCAACCCACATGTCCATTAATCACAGATTACTGTAATATGAAGCATGCAGCACTCAAATTACAAACTTGCTGACTAAATCCTGCAACCCTTCAATGTTTATAAATGATAGTCACATAATAGTATGCCTCCTACTCCCCACAACATGAGTGCTTCTCATATTCAGGGCACCCTCCACAGGACATCAGTTGGACTTCCCCAGAGCTACTGTCCTCTCATCTTGAAAGTATTGCCACAAACCTGGCCATGCCACCTTTGGCAGCACAGTCGCCCTTTCTCGACAATGACCTTGTTGGGTTCTTTTTTTCCAGGTTTCCTCCTACCTGATCTACGCTGTGTGGCCTTCCCTCTCTTTGCGAACACCGATATGCAGCCAGTGTCCAGCCCAGATTCTGAATTCATGTCTCTGCCACCACTGGCACCCGTTCCTGGATCCACCAATCCACTTCCTTTGGGAGGTGCTTCTTCTGCGCGATGGTGCCACACCATCTCTCCCTTACGGAAGAAGGGAAGCCACATCCTTTTGTCACCTATGTCATAGCTGCTGACCCCATTAAGAAGGCTCTGCCATCTCCTCTGTAGGAAAGACGAATGCTGTAACCCCAGTTGGAGCTTACGACCCAGCTGCCAACCACACAACAGTGTATCACAGGTTGCCGTCTTTCCTAGCAGCCAGCAATCCAACCCCGTATCATGCTCCCAGCACCTACTGTGGTACCTCATGATGCTATGTTTACCATATACAATGCTGGTATCATTATCACTAGCTCACCTCTGCGAGTCATGTGCCATTATCATGATTTAATATTATTCTTCCATAGGCCAGCTCCCTATGGGACACTGTCAAGCTGCTCACTAATCAGTTGATATCAGAGCACACCTTCTATGGTTCTCTAGGCTTAACACCAGCCACGCAAGCGTCTGCACAGTCAGAGCTTCAGTCATCAAGTGTGCAGCACCTGCCGATTGGAGCCTTTGGCCTCAATACTGTGTTCAAACTGCCATGCCATAGCAAGTGGATCCACTACGGACAGTGTCCACATACTAAAGTTTCCTGGGTATGTCAGAGCTACCATACTAGGACTGACAGTGTACTTTGAGGTACAGAAGCTAGCCTGCATGTGGGCTGTACATTTGTCATGGTGTCAAATTATCATTAGATCATGACAATCTTTTAGTTGTATTGATTCAGAAGCTGCCTTCTGTTGAACTTGCTTGGGCATTGTGTTCATAAAGTTAGATTGTTCTTTTGCTACCTGCATACACATGTTCATTAGCAGCATGTGTTACCCACAGTGGAAATTAGCAGATATCAAAAAAGAACTCAAATAATGTTATACTACTATGTTCTTAATTTTATGATCATAATTGTCCATTTCTGATACCAACAAGTCATTTTTATCTACTCAAAACTTCATGAGTCTTTATAAGATGAAGACTTAAAACTGTACACTGTAAATCCTTTGTACGATTATTCAGTTTTTCATCTGTGTTGCTCCTCCGATAGCTGAATTTCAGCTCTTCATTACTATTCTGATATCAATGGTAAATAATAGAGGTTTTGAATGGCCTTATAAATTCATCAGAAAATCATTTATCTAGGTTAGGAACAGCAGTGCACCCAACACCAACCTTGCAGGTCTGCACACTTTACAGTGCCCTATTCTGATTTTATTTTTATCCACATAGTGCAATTTTCAATGTGACTGCTTCCTGTATGTAGATATAGCTCCATCTAGGTGAGAAGGATGTCATTAATATCTCAAAATTTTAAAGTCCGAAGTAGACTTTTATAGTGCACACAATCACACACATTGGTAAAAGCATACTCTTCATCAAAATGATAGCTTTTGTTGTTTAACTCTGCCACAACTTCATTTTCGAGATCATTTAATGATGCCTTCACAAAGAATGAGGATGTATCCTATTGTAAGCTAGTTTCTCAAAAAAGTAACAAAATACTGGAAGATGCAAAATCAAATTAATGTGACTTGAATATTTCCTTTTTCATAGATGTGTCTCACAGAAGAGATTGTTACTGATGTTTTCTATTAATTACCAAGCAATTTTTTGAAAATGGACTATTAAATTTCAAGAAAACAACACAATATTCAATTCTGTGCAACAAATAGTGTCATACCAGCAACTGATGCAGCCCATGAACAAAAGGTAATAAATAAGGTAGAATGTTCCAAATCTTTGGGTTTACATATTGATGAAAACCTAGATTGGGAGAAGCATATTACTGAGCTTCTCAAACAATTAAGTTCAGCTAGTCTCGGAAACAAATGAACCAGTCTCCCGACATATTTTGGATATTTTCACTGAATAATGTCTTAAGGAATAATTTTCTGGGTAACTCTTCACATAGAAAGAAAGAAAGAAAGACATAAAGCAAGCAGTAAGAATAATATGTGGTGTTGCCTGCTGTCACTATGCTTGTACCTGTTCAAGTAGTTAGGTGTTTTACTTGGAACATCATGATAAACACATTTGCTAATGGAATTTCAGAAGAATACAGCTGCCCACACCTATAACACTAAAGGAAAAAATTATCTTTATTACCAATTATTAAAGCTGCCATTGCCCAGGAAGAAGTTCAATACGCAGCAAAAAAATTTGATATGATTTGTCCAATAATATAAAATGTCTGACAAGTAGCAAAGCAAGTTTTAAATCCAACCCAGAACTATTTTTCCTCCTCCTATCCCATACAAAAATTTCTATTTAAAAACTGGTAGACTGTAAATTTAAAAAAAAAAAATTCTAGTTCTTATGTATAGTTACACGAGTAGAAGTAAAACACAGCATGTTCACTAAGGTTAACACTAATCATGTATACGTATCATGTACACTGACTTGCTCCACATCATTTTAATAAAAGAATAATTCAAATAATCTATGAGGCTTGTAACTAATTAACTACTGCCAAATTAAATTTGTCAGGAAGTGCCACATGTAAGGCTAGTTTCTCAAAAATGTTTGAAAATACCAGACAACATGAAATAAAACTGTAATTGTATGTGAAAAATCTGGGATGGAATAACAACAATAGGAAAGGCTGGACTGCTACTCACACATAGAGGCGGCGTGGAGTTGCAGACAGGCACAATGAAAAATGCTGAGAGACATTATTCACACAATTCTTGAAGCCACTCTGTACAACACAACAGTTAAAATATTAAAGTAACCAATGTTTCAGCAGCATTGCATCAGTGACAATCAGATCATATACTGATTGTCCTGTCCTGGAGTTAAGTATTTCTGTTTATTGGGTAGTTACCAGTGTCATAATACCACCAACATTATTACTTCACATTTTTAATGGCCTAAACGTATCACTGGTCTATCATCTATCATGAAAAGGGAACAATGCATATGGCGGGCCGTTAATGGACTTTCAAGCTTGTTAATGATTGGTAACTTACTGCAGACTGACAACTAGCTTTTGGAGGCTGTGTTTTCCTGCACGCAGTTGTTGAAATACACTGACAGTTCTGTCTATTGTAACCAGTAAGGCTGCAATACAGACTCATCTTATGGTCTATCACACAAGGATTTTGGTCAACCAGAATTTAGAACGACAATGTGGGTGACCACGTGGCACAGTTAGAAACATGACAGTAGTGAACACAATAAGGAATAATGATTACAAAGTGCAAATTCTGACTAATATATTAAAAATAATAAACTATATTATGTGAATAAAGACAGTGCATATGTTGTAAATACAAGAGGTGCTGAGTAATTGGTAGGCCTGTCACAAAGATGTAAAAATGCTTAACTTTTAGGCAATGTTCTGCTTTGGAGATAAAAAATGCACCCAGATGCAGATACTATACTCTCCTAACAAACTATATTATGTTAATAAGGACAGTGCATATGTTGTAAATACAAGAAGTACTGAGTAATGGGTAGGCCTGTCACAAAGATGTACAATGCTTAACTTTCAGGCAATGTTCTGCTTTGGAGATAAAAAATGCACCCAGATGCAGATACTATATTCTCCTAACATTGCTGCTTAACTGGAATGAGTAGGTATCTTGCCTTGGATGGGTGGTGAGGAAACAGAATGTCTATCGGGTGAGAAAATGTACAAACAAGACCTCCCATGAGCGAACCTAATATGATGGGCTACAGGTTGTCACTAGGTGGTGGCCTTACTAGACACTGGCCTGATCATCTGCCATCAACAAGAACAGCAGAGGCAGAGCGGTCATTGTATTTCTATGACTACCAGCAAGAAAATTTAACCTCCAGAAGCTAATCGATAAATTGCTATGGGCCAAATGTAGCAGCAATCCCAGAGTCTATGAATACCACCCCCTATGTTTCTTCATTCTGTTCACATAGGACAAAACATTGTTTATTTTAGTATGTAAGGCATTTCATAGAGTCTTGAAGTGTGTTATCAGTATTTTTTTCTGAATTCAATTTCCATTCCAGAAGGCTCCTTTTTGGTCCTCTGGTTACCTACTCCAGCCTCATTTTTGTGCTCTGCATCTTCTCCAGTGAATCCGGTGTGTAAAAAGGTATATCCATCTTGTGTTTGGTTTTCTCCAAAATGTAGACGTCTCATCTTACCACGTGCAAGAGTGTCCAAATGGTCCTCAACATCTCCTTTTGCAGCCTGTTAAAGTCTGCTGGCTTCTCTCAAAATTATGACAGTCCAGAAAACTATTTTACCAAAGGTCATCAGCTTTGATTCCATCTGGCTGCCTTTTCATGTATTTGTGGGAGTCCCAGTCATTGACCCTCAGCTCCCTTGTCTGGTGATGGGGCTGCTACCTCAAAGCTGCCAGAGTTGCTTAATTTTCTTTTAAGGGTTTACTCCTTGAGGATGTCTGGCTTCCGTATAACTAAGTGTCCCTCTGCAATTTGTTTATGATTTGAGACAACAAGAAAAGAACATGGTAGGGAGGCTTAGTATTTGAGAAATGGACCAGTGGACCATTGTGGAACACCCATCATCTGGCTCCTCCCCTTTAACCAATCCAACATGGGAGGCCAGCATGGTCCTCTGTATCCAAAGCACACAAACCACCTCACCTGCACGGACAGTGCTCTGTCCCTTGATAGCACACTTTATGACAAACATTCAAAATGTCATAGTTATCCAATGCTACACTCCTACAGAAACCTCAGATTTTGAACTGAAAAATGAGTTTTACCACACTTTACATGACCCATTACAAGAACCAGCAACTGAGACATCTTGATTTTATTATAGGAGACCTAAATGCAAAAACTGGAAACAAAAATGAAGGCCTGCAGCTTGTAAGGGAAGTCCATGGAACTAAGAAATGAATGAAAATGGGGATATGTTTCCAAAACTTCTTTGTCAGTCAGGTGTGAAAACTTATAACAACAGCAAACCGAGAAGAATTCCATACTGAGCTAAGGAACCACTATAAGGCACTCCAAGAAACACAGGAAGATAATGAAAATAATATTGGTGATATATGGACTCAGGTTAAGACATCTGTTGGAATGTGAGTAGTACATGGAATTTGATCAGCTGTGGAAAGGAGATTAAGGAAAAAGTAAATATGAGTAAAATAAGGCAACAGAAAACTTGAATACTAGCTGAGTATGCAGCTACTGACTATCTAGCAAAGAGAAGAGTGAATAATGGCAAGAGAAAGTGGCAGCTTGAACAAAGCTCTGAGAACAGAGAAAACCGCAATGAGGGTTCACAATGAGCTGAAGAACTATACATCACAACAAAAACAATCAATTATTGACAAAATTATTTAACCGGATAGATAAAAAATCTACTCACCAAGCAGCAGCAGAACACACACATGTAAGACTATTGTAATTGGCAAGCTTTCGGAGCCAGTGACTTCTCCTTCAGGCAGAAGGGTTGAAGGGGAAGGAAGAAGGTTGAAGGAAAAGGGGACTGCACCAGACGAGATGCAGTCCCCAACAACCAGTCTTTCCTTCTCATTCTGTACAGTAAGTCTGCCCGGACCTGCAGTTATGGGTGACTTTGGAAATCTACCCCTTTTCCTAGACTTCTCCAGTCCTTTTCCTAGACCCTTCTTCCTTCCTCTTCAACCCCTCTGCCTGAAGAAGCCACTGGCTCCGAAAGCTTGGCAGTTACAACAGTCTTTTATGTGTGTGTTCTGCCACCACACAAAGAGCTATACAGCTTCATTAGAACATTGTATAAAAAATTACAATAAAAAGTTTCAAAAAGAACAGAACTATGAAAAGTAAGGCGGGTCGATTCTTGATGACAGACGAAGACCAAATTAGAAGGTTTCTGAAGTTTTGAACAGAGAGAAAACTGAAGGAGGGGGCGGGGGTTGTATGGGGTGTGCCAGATGCCAATTAGAGAATCAATATAGTCATACCAACTGAGGCTGAAATCAAAGTGGTCTTCAAACATAAAGAATAAGAAGGCCCCAGGAATTGATAATATTGCACCTGAGGTGCTTAAAGCAGACATTGACACCATTGTAAACTTACCGCATCCATTGTTTGAGAAGATACGGACAGAAGAGAAACTACCAAAGGCATGGAAAGCTGAACTAATTATCAAATTGACATGAAAGGCGATTCTAGCAATTTTAATAACTGGCAATTTCTGTAACAAGTAAAGTACTCTGTAGATTAATGCTAAATCATATTAAGGACTCTGTGGAGGCAAAGTTGAGAAAAGAGCAAGCTGGATTCAGAGAGCACTGAAGTTGTGTTGATCTCATGCAGATTGCCAGAACACACTCTACCTTACATTTATTGATTTTGAGAAGGCATTTGACTCTCTTAATAGTAGAGTTATATATCACATCATGGAACAATATGGAATACCATCAAAGGTTATCAATATGGCTACGAAATCTTTCGCGACATATTTCTTGAATAAAAGTCTCTCGGTGTACATGCCACATCAATTCAGGATAAAACTCCAAGCTTTCGACCACTACCTCCATGGTCGTCATCAGGGCTAAAACTGACTGTCGTGAACTGCGAGGCTCCCACTTTTATATGCAAAGGATGGCTTCTGATTGGCTGGAATACGTCATAGCAACAGCCATATGGCGCATAGTGAAGTGGTGCCCTCTACTTCCATAGATGTAGTTTCTATCCCCCGTTGCTTGCAGCGCCATCCCTTGAATCGGGAGGTAAAGTGTGGGAAGTTTTCCTCTGCGATTTTTCTTTATCCAGTGCACTCTTCTAGGTATTGCTAAGTGCATAACCGTTGTCTCTGTTCAAGTTATTATCACTAAGTCTAATTTCAACTGCTTCCCGGACACAGAGTCCCAGTAATTCAATGTGTGGGCTATTACTCTCGTTTCTTCAAATAAAATCTTATGCTTATTAAGCAGGCTATGCTCAGCCACCGCTGATTCTTCCAAATACCTGTATTTCAGGTGGCACTGGTGCTCGATGCAACGGTCAGCAATGGTTCTTACCGACTGGCCACGTAATTCTTGCCGCATTCGCAAGGAATACTATAAATTCCTGGCACCCTTAAGGCAAGATTATCTTCAACTGGTCTCAACATTTCCTTAATTTTCCTAGGTGGTCGGAAAACTGGTTTCATTCCTTGCCTCTTTAGGACTCTGCCTATCCTGCTTGTTGTAGCACCGCAAAATGGAAGCTGTGCTATGTGTTGGTCCCCTTCTTGTTTATGGACGGCATTGTGTCTTACTTTCTTTGACAATACTGATTTAATTTCACCGGCAGAATAACCATTCCTCTTGAAAACAGTCGTCAAATGGTTAATCTCGGGACCGAGGTAGTCCTTGTCGGAAATAGTCCTGGCTCTGTGTACTAAAGTATTCAGCATAGCTCTTTTCTGAGATGGATGATGGAAGCTGTGGCTATGTAGATATAAGTCTATGTGCGTTGGCTTTGGCCCAGTCATCCATCCAGTTTTTGCTCCACCAACACATCTAAAAAAGGTAACTTCCCTTCCTTCTCTACCTCCATTGTAAATTTTATGTTTGGATGTACACCATTCAAATGTTCGATGAACTGCTGCAGAGTGTCATTGCCATGTGGCCAGATTAAAAAGGTGTCGTCGACTTGTCTGTAGAAGCGTGATGGGCGGAGGTGAGCACTGGTCAACACTCTTTCTTCAAAATCCTCCATGAAAACATTCGCTATTGCTGGTGATAGTGTCGAACCCATGGCTGTTCCATCTGTCATTAGTATCGGCTTAAGGGTGCCAGGAATTTATAGTATTCCTTGCGAATGCGGCAAGAATTACGTGGGCCAGTCGGTAAGAATCATTGCCGACCGTTGCATCGAACACCAGCGCCACCTGAAATACAGGTATTTGGAAAAATCAGCGGTGGCTGAGCATTGCCTGCTTGATAAGCATAAGATTTTATTTGAAGAAACGAGAGTAAAAGCCCACACATTGAATTACTGGGACTCTGTGTCCGGGAAGCAGTTGAAATTAGACTTAGTGATAATAACTTTAACGGAGACAACGATTATGCACTTAGCAACACCTAGAAGAGTGCACTGGATAAAGAAAAATCGCAGAGGAAAACTTCACGTACTTTACCTCCCAATTCAAGGGATGGCGCTGCAAGCAACGCAGGATAGAAACTACATCTATGGATGTAGAAGGCACCACTTCACTACGCGCCATATGGCTGTTGCTATGACGTATTCCAGCCAATCAGAAGCCGTCCTCTGCATATAAAAGTGGGAGCCACGACAGTCAGTTTTAGCCCTGACGACCATAGTGGTAGTGGTCAAAAGCTTGGAGTTTTATCCTAAATTGACGCAGCATGTACACCGAGAGACTTTTATTCAAAGCTTATCAATATTATTAAAGCAATGCATGAGGGATATGAATATAGGGCGCTGCACAACAGGAAACTTACTGAACCTATCCAAACAAATGCTGAAGTGAGGCATGGGTGTATTCTGACAAATACTTTGTTTTTGTTGATAGTGGACAGTGCAATGACAGAAGTTACTGATGGTGGAAGAAGAGGTATTCAATGCAGAATGCAAGACAGGCTTGAAGACCTGGATTCTGCTGATGATATCTGTTTGTTCTTGCAAAGACATTGTGACATGGAAGAAAAGGTAGCAAGACTGCAAGTGGAAGCAGAAATAGCATGACTAAAAGTAAAGGTTCACCAGACTCAAGGAAGTGAGAATCAGACCTGAAAAACAGGCAAAGCTAACAGAGTATGAAGAGGAATTGGAATAAGTAGACTCCTTTGCAAAACTAGGAAGTGCTGCCTTTAAGATGGAGAAGCAGAGCAAGCTGAAACTATTCAAAAGCAACATAAAGTCAGTCAATCTTGCACAGTTGTGAAATATGGCAGGTAGCAAACACGATTCTAAAAATGCTGAAAGTCCTTCATTAACTGGTGGCTTGGGCAAATTATAAATGTGAGTTGGCCAAATTTAATATCTGATTGGCCAAAGTTAATATCAGATTGGCCAAATTTAATATCAGATGACAAACTGTAGGAGATTATTCACCAGTGATCAATCCGTGAGCAAATAAAGGAAAGGAAATGCATGTGGATCGATCACACAATACAGAAACAAAACGGAGCTAATGCAAAGACACCTCTGGATTGGAACCCACAAGTAACATGTAGATGTAGCTGCCTGACCTACAATCACCTGCAAAATAATGGTGGAGGATGAAGCTCTGAAAGCTGCTAACAGAATCAAGTGAAAGGTATTTACTGCTGCCCTATGATTCAAGAGGAAGAATAAGAAGCAAGTCAAATAAATATTTTTTTTACATTTTGATGTAGAGCTACACCTGCAATGATTTTAATTTAATTTACACTAGCTGCTGAAATTTATGTGATTACATCAGTGACATGCATGGACAGAAAGTTTACTATTATACACAGGGACTGTTGAGGAAGAGTAAGCAGAAGCAACTAAATGATGTGAACCTCCGTAAGAGGAGACAGAATTATAATTTCATCCCAGAGGTACTCTGAATTCAGGACCAAATGGATGGCAGGAAACCAAGAGCCTTTAACAAATGGGCCCACCACCTTTACTGAGGAAAGCATCCTGGAATTCAGTGGCAATTTGGTCTTCAACAACAGAGCACAGTTTCAGAAGCACCTATGGCTAGAATCAAAAGTATTATCAACAGGTAAAATGATAAGTATGCCTACATTGAACTAAAACTGAATAGTATTCATTATATGAATACATTAAAGGAGCTAACTTGAAACACACAAGGAAAGAATCAAGAACTGGATGCATCTTTGATTGTCAGGATCGCATTTTAGATGTTCAGTTAGCAATAATAATGCAGTGCAAGGGGTTATTTTTTAGACCAGAAATCACAGCATTAGATGCAAAGAAAGATTAGCCAAGTAAGGACTAACAAATAACAACAAGATAAGGTCCTGATGGGAGTTATAGGTCCTCATGTTGGCTGAAGGCCAGATATCAGATGCAAAGTACTGTGCTACAGCTAAATTTGCTGTTTCAAAATTACCATTTATTAACAAAATGTATAGTTGCTGTTAACAAAGTTCCATTTGTATGCTGGAAACCACAAGCTGATATATCACAAACGGGCTGACAGCAGGGCGTCAGAGACAAGAATAAAACTGTAGAGACTGCTAAGTGTAGTGGTGGCAGAGATGCCAATGTACAAACTCGTGTCTGTTGCAAAACAGGTGGCCTAGTGCCCCTACAACCCAGGCAGTCCATAGCATCACTGGACAATGTTTATGAAATTGAGTTCCTAGCCTCAATTTCTTCCTAAAGGCACCCCTCTACAGTTCCTCAAAGTTTGTCAGTATTGTTTTCTTACATTTTTGAATATTCATGTAAGTAATAAAGACTCAAAATTACATTTCAAAACCCACAAACAAACCATAATAGAAACAGTGATGTATTTTACCATCCTGTACTGTCTTTTAATGTCAATTATATGAACCTTTATGTGAATCTTTGCAGCTTCCAGCATTTTTCAATGGAAGATTCTGTTTGACTTTATTGCTTTATTGTCATCTCGTTGATGACGACTGGCCTTTCCTGCAGTCAGGTACCATCTCTGAATAACTTTTTGTGGGTTCCTACACTGTTATCATTTGTTGCCTTTATGCTGTGATCTCCTAACACTGATTCTCATAGTGGAAAGAGGAAACAACACGGATATCACACAGCATAAAATGAAAATGGCCATTAGTATCTTAATCTCTCTTGTGATGATATAAAATGGCTTTAATTTTCATTCATTTCAGTTACAGAGATGGAATGTGTACATTAAGAAGATACTAAAACTCAATTTTGCAACTCAGGAACAATGGAGGATACATAAAATGATAAAAAATACCAATTATCTACATAAGAGCTAAGAAATCATCAGACAGTGCTGATAGTTCGCAAGAACCAAGTCATGATTGAACACTCTAAACAATAAAGAAGCATAATTCGACCCATCCCTAAGATCGAAAACCCGCAACTGCCTAGTGATTACCGATCAATTAGCATACTGCCTGCTGTTTCCAAAGCACTTGAATATATTGTTCATGACCAAATCACTGAACACTTGCATGAATTCAGCCTATATGACAAATTTCAATCCGGTTTCCGTAAACATCACAGCACAAACACTGCTCTAATTAAAGTAACTGATGACCTGAAAATGCCACCGACAATCGAAAGGCAACAATATTGACGCTACTGGACTTCAGCAAAGCTTTTGACACTGTTAACTTTGACATATTGCTCAGAAAAATGCAACAGCTTAATTTCTCTGATAGTGCAATGGGATGGTTTGAAAGCTACTTAAAAGACAGACAGCAATGTGTTGTCTGCGTAAATGAAAAATCTTCCTGGAAACATGTTTCCTCGGGAGTGCCACAAGGATCAGTCTTAGGACCACTTTTGTTTTTCTTTATATGTCAACGATATTTCGTCGGTTCTGTCCTCCTGTAAATATCATTTCTATGCCGACGACCTCCAGCTCTACCTAAGTGTCAGACCTGAAGATGTAAACACTGCAATTGCTCAGATGAATGATGATCTGTCTTCAGTAGTGACATGGGCGAAAAACCTGGGGCTTAAACTAAATGCAAAAAAGACGCAAGTAATCTTAATAGCCCATCAGAAATTAATAAGTTCAGATTTCCGCGAATGGCTACCTCCTATTCTGCTCAACGGTACTCCAATACCATATCAGAAAACAGTGAAGAACTTGGGTGTAACTTTGGGTGAGCATCTCAACTGGCCGGAGAATACAATCGCAGTGTGCCGAAAGACGTCTGCTTGTCTCTATGCTCTCAAAAAGTTTCGGTACATGTTTCCACCAGACTTGAAACGCCAGCTCGTGCAAGCACTCGTTCTACCAAACCTCCACTATTGTGACGTGATTCAACAAGGCATGAGTAGTGAAAACAAAAGACGGCTAGAGCTAACCATGAATGCCTGTGTGCGTTACACCTGCAACATTCGCCGATATGATCATGTTAGTGCTTCATACTCCAAGCTAGGGTGGCTGCGGCCGGACAAATTGCATGACTATCACACTCTATGTCTACTTCACCGATTCCTCGTCACGCAAGCACCCCAGTACCTTGCTTCAGAGATTAAAAACCTGTCATGCCATCATAATCGAAACACGAGGTCACTCTTATTTGGTATCCTAACTGTGCCCAGTCACAAAACAAAAACTTTTGCAAACTCCTTCTCAGTTGCCGCTGTCTGCCTCTGGAACAAATTGCCCCTTACCTTGCACAAAATTCAATCTCCTGCTGCTTTCAAGAAGAAGTTGAAGCATTTCCTACTATCATCCTCATAAAGTTCTCCACAAAATTAATGTACAAGGCCAATCCTCTCATCTGTCAAATAGCAAAGCTAGCATATCCTATCTTGCTCCTGAGATGCCTTCCTCTTCATCTATCCCTATTAGCCACGCAATCTTCTTTTCCTTTATATTTCCTTAATTATGTTTCATCATGTCTCTCTATTCTTCTCCTCCCTTCACCATGAGTCTCCCTCATACTCCCTGCTGCCAGCACTCCTATATAAAATCTGTCTCTTCAATAATGTCTAATTATAACAGTACTTATGATCTACGAATATAAACTCTATGTGTATGTATTTTTCCAGGTGTACCTTTCTAATTGTTTATTTCACTTTTTGTACTAGATGTAGTTTAACATGCCTACTAAAACATATAAATGTAAAATAAGTAGAATGCCTGGTTAGATGTAAGAGAGGGCCTCATGGCCCTAATCTTGCCAGGTTAAATAAATCAATAAAATAAAATAAAAATAGACACAGCTGAAATAACTGATTACCAATATAGGATATATGGAGTACCTCTAGTCAATAAAGAATGCTGCCCACCTTCAGTTTTATAGCCAATGTGATCAACTCACCTACCTGCCTACAAACTTGTGAAGTATCTGGCCAGAAAAGCATGTAACCTACTGAGAGACATAGCAGCACATGTGAAGCATATTGTTCATTTTCCCCATCTTGTGTAGGAGCAATAAGTACAGAGCTTGGACATAACAGTCAGGTTTGACACTAAGTATTTCTTTAACAATATAAAAACATAACAGGAAATGCAGAAATGAATGCCACCTACCACATTTAACTAATGTGATACATATTATGAGTAAACAGATAAAGTGGCAATGCACTCCCCCTTACTCCTGTGGTAAGAGAGATATTCATGGAAAATTTCATGAAAAATCACTATCACCATACTGTTAGCTGAATTATGTAGATTATAGATCCATCTGGGAAAATTCCATATGTATAACACCATCATGCATGAAAACATACAGAAACAGAAAAGTAATTGTGTGCTTTCGTTTCTGGATGTGAAGATCCAAAGAACTTATGTGGACATACTGTGAGAAGCAGAATACTAGGAAACCAAATGGTATCTACACTCCACATCCCACAATAGTCTACCTCAGTCCTGTAAAAGCTGACTACCTGTGAATACTTGATAATTGATTCTAACATCAAGCAACAACTGAAAGAACCATACTGTGTTTTCTATACCAATGAATACAGGAAAAAGTGTCACAAAGTCCAGCAGAGACAAATCCATATTAAATGAAAACCAGAAATAGCTCCCGATAGTGCACTTACCTTATGTCAATGAACAAGCAGGTTCACTGTGGCTGCACCACACCAATTTGACATAGTAATGGTACAATCCAGAACACTGTAATGTCACTTAAGATTCTGCAAAGGTTCCCAATTTGCCAAGTTTATACGAGATACAATGGGAGTGCAGTGCTGCCTACAATGAGGGAATTGGGAGGCCCATTAACACACACACTGGAGAACATGAAAAAGATGGACTAACTAATAAATTCACAGCAGCAGAACATTACAGCAATTGTGGACAGCCTCTATGGTTCCGAAAGGCCCAAATGATTGCAAGGCAGCTGTAATCCTGAATCAATCCAATAAAAGTGAATGGCCTTAACAGCAATTGTATGTCATGGTTGCTATCACATTGTAATGACCTACAAGCTGTCACTGGGTAGAAGCCTCACAGACAGCAGCAAGATCATCAAAGCAAATGGTACAGGAGGAACTGTCATCATATATCCACAATCGCACATAGGAAAATATGTCTGCCAAAAGCTAACTGTCAACCCACAGTGTGTCACCAATTACCAGCAATTTAAGGAATACATACAAATAATAGCCTCCATAATAGGCTACACCCCCAACCCCTCTACTCACAATACACCAATGATATTTTACAACCACTAAAAATGTAGCACAACGATGTCGCCTGACCAGAGAGATTGTTGCTCTATGTTTATGATATTAGTTGAGGTGCAATATATATAAAGATTGAAACTGTCTACAACAAGCCTGTGTGGTTAGTTCCCTGCAGTCTCACCAACAGCATTTGAACAGGGAAGTTGTACTGATCTTTGATATGATGAAGATATTCCAGGATATGTAAGAAGTGCAGTATCACATTGTAATAAAACAAATGCATTTGAAAATGTAACAGCATCTCATCTGTTTACAGATGTGTATATTTTTCAGCTGTATCATGACTGCATATAGTTCGCATTCATCCTTACATTTCTGAATAATACTGATTATAAGAATATTGTGTCAAAACAGCTACAGATCTTATAATTCTACTGATGATGTAAACTTTCACAACCAGAGATGTCAAACTTATTAAAATATTCTTGGCTATTATGTGTTATTTCTTGTTGAAATCCAACTTTTTGTCTCCATCTGCAGACGACATTTTCAAAGCTACAATCCTTGGTTCTCACTTTTTATAAGGTCTGATGCATGCCCAGGCTCACTATCAACTCAAAGAAAATTAAGTTTCTGTATGCTCTTATGCTGAGGTGTGACATTTCATGTTTTGCAAACTTGAGTGCAATTGGCTTTGTCAGTTACTGTCATCCACTATTGCTATTACTGTGGTGAAAGACTGGTACACATCTTCTGCAGTATCGGAACCCAGATACCATTCAGTTTTAAAATTTCCTCCACCAAATTAAAATTCCTACCAAATTAAAATTCCTGGGATGTTTATAAATATCTATGGTCTCTCTGTATATCTTTTCATAGTTTTTGCTTGTGGCTGCCAGTACCAGTCTTATCAAACTGAATCTGATGGTCACCTCACTGCAAAACATTTTCTGCAAAAGCCGATCTGTCTGTTTCTCCCATTCTGTAGTTGCTTGTGTTCTTCTAGTCGTTTTTTGACCGTTATAAACACCACAGTGATTTTATTCAGAAGGAGGAGGGTGTGAAATTGAGTGGTATCTGGATTCTGGTGATGAAGATGAAGTGTAATAGTCTTCCACTCATTGTTATAGCAATAGCAGATGACAGCAACCACCAAATCTACTTGCACTTGAATTTTCAATACATATGACATCATACTTCTGCACAAGAGCACTTAGAAACGGAATTTTACTTAAGCCAGTAATGAGCCAGGGTGTGCACTGTCTCTCAAAAAAGCTACAAACCCCATTGAAGAACCAAGAAATTCTTCCGACCATGGCACAATAGCCTGGAATATTTCAATAAGTGCGCCAGATATTTTTCATCTGGGCCATGACTGGATATAGTTCACATTTGTCCTTAGATTTCTCAACAATACTGATTATAAGAATATTGTATCAAAACAGCTACAGATCTTCTCATTCTACAGATGAATGATTATTAAATTTACAGAAAATCTAGCAACATACTTTTATATTTTAAAATTTACTATCACCAACAGCTAAAAATTGCAGAAAAAGAAAAAAACTACTCTACTGAAAGGAATTTTATGTTGTTCTCAAACTTTTGAGTAGCAGTACAGCCTGAAACATATTTTGGTTGCATCATCATATTTAAATGGGGGAGGCTTAATGTAAACAGCAGAAGTTACATATATTCTACATTTCTTAAATGTATGTTGAAAATGCTTTCTGATGGAGAAGTGACACAGCAGCATTTTTCCCTATGTTAATCACCCATTACAAAGAAAATGCTATTTTGAAATGATACAGCTCACAAAGAGCAATTTCTTATAATCAATTTTCAGACAGCAAAAATGACCTATAATGCAGCATTTCAATGAAGATATTGCCCCCACTTTCAAATCAAGGGAATTAACATACAGTTAAAAAACTCACAAACATTACTGATCTACACCATTCTGTCAGATTTATTTTCTGTGATAAGAACATATGGGAATTATAAGATACAGCAAAGCTTCTGAGTGGTTCAAAGTGGAAAAATAGCCTGTATGAGGAACATTTCAGATTTTATAACTGAAACCAGCTCTTTTGTTTTTCAAAGGCTGAAAGTTAATAACATACCAAAAAACATATTAACAAAAAAGCTACAAACAACAAACAAGAAAAGTAATATGGAAAGAAGTACCAAACAGATGTTCTACACTCCTGGAAATGGAAAAAAGAACACATTGACACCGGTGTGTCAGACCCACCATACTTGCTCCGGACACTGCGAGAGGGCTGTACAAGCAATGATCACACGCACGGCACAGCGGACACACCAGGAACCGCGGTGTTGGCCGTCGAATGGCGCTAGCTGCGCAGCATTTGTGCACCGCCGCCGTCAGTGTCAGCCAGTTTGCCGTGGCATACGGAGCTCCATCGCAGTCTTTAACACTGGTAGCATGCCGCGACAGCGTGGACGTGAACCGAATGTGCAGCTGACGGACTTTGAGCGAGGGCGTATAGTGGGCATGCGGGAGGCCGGGTGGACGTACCGCCGAATTGCTCAACACGTGGGGCGTGAGGTCTCCACAGTACATCGATGCTGTCGCCAGTGGTCGGCGGAAGGTGCACGTGCCCGTCGACCTGGGACCGGACCGCAGCGACGCACGGATGCACGCCAAGACCGTAGGATCCTACGCAGTGCCGTAGGGGACCGCACCACCACTTCCCAGCAAATTAGGGACACTGTTGCTCCTGGGGTATCGGCGAGGACCATTCACAACCGTCTCCATGAAGCTGGGCTACGGTCCCGCACACCGTTAGGCCGTCTTCCGCTCACGCCCCAACATCGTACAGCCCACCTCCAGTGGTGTCGCAACAGGCGTGAATGGAGGGACGAATGGAGACGTGTCGTCTTCAGCGATGAGAGTCGCTTCTGCCTTGGTGCCAATGATGGTCGTATGCATGTTTGGCGCCGTGCAGGTGAGCGCCACAATCAGGACTGCATACGACCGAGGCACACAGGGCCAACACCCGGCATCATGGTGTGGGGAGCGATCTCCTACACTGGCCGTACACCACTGGTGATCGTCGAGGGGACACTGAATAGTGCACGGTACATCCAAACCGTCATCGAACCCATCGTTCTACCATTCCTAGACCGGCAAGGGAACTTGCTGTTCCAACAGGACAATGCACGTCCGCATGTATCCCGTGCCACCCAACGTGCTCTAGAAGGTGTAAGTCAACTACCCTGGCCAGCAAGATCTCCGGATCTGTCCCCCATTGAGCATGTTTGGGACTGGATGAAGCGTCGTCTCACGCGGTCTGCACGTCCAGCACGAACGCTGGTCCAACTGAGGCGCCAGGTGGAAATGGCATGGCAAGCCGTTCCACAGGACTACATCCAGCATCTCTACGATCGTCTCCATGGGAGAATAGCAGCCTGCATTGCTGCGAAAGGTGGATATACACTGTACTAGTGCCGACATTGTGCATGCTCTGTTGCCTGTGTCTATGTGCCTGTGGTTCTGTCAGTGTGATCATGTGATGTATCTGACCCCAGGAATGTGTCAATAAAGTTTCCCCTCCCTGGGACAATGAATTCACGGTGTTCTTATTTCAATTTCCAGGAGTGTATATCTACATCAATATTTCACAAGCCATCTGATGGTGTGTAGTGGAGGGTACTTTGGCATCACTATCTGAGCCCTGCTTCCCTGTTCCATTTGCAAATGGTCCATGGGAAAAATGATGGTTGGTAAACCTTTGCATTAGTGTTAATATCTCAAATTTTCTCATTGCAGTCATTTCGCAAGACATATGTGGGAGGATGTAATATATTGTCCAACACTTCCCAGAATGTACTCTCCCAGAATTTCAATAGTAAACCACTCCGTAATGCACAACATCTTTCTTCTAGTGTTTGCCACTGGAGTTTTTTGAGCATCCCTGTAATGCTCTCGCCTGACTAAATGAACCTGTGATGAAAAACACTGCTCTTCATTGAATCTTCTCTATCCCTTCTATTAGTCCTACCTAGCAAGGGTCCTCAACTGATGAGCAATACTCAAGCATCAGTTGAACAAGTGTTTTGTAAGCCACTTCTTTCACAGATGAGTTACATTTCCTTAAGATTCTTCCCCTGAACCTCATTCTAGCATCTACTTTCCCTACTCTCTGTTTTATGTGGTCATTCCACTTAAGGTAGCTCTGTATAGTTACTCCTAGATATTTTATGGCAGACAGTGTTTCCAGTAAATTATCATCAATTGTGTAGTTGTATAGCTGCAGATTTATCTCCCTGTGTATGTGCAATATCTTACGTTTATTTACGTTCAGAGGCAACTGCCACAGCCCACACCATTTATCAATCCTCTGTATGTCATTTTGTAAATCAATACTGCCTTCTGGTATTGCTATTTTCTTATAAACAACTGTATCATTTGTGAACAGTCTTAAAGAGTTTACGATGCTTCTCACCAGATCATTTATATACATTTTAAATATGTAATGGTCTTCTCACACTTCACTGGGGTACTCCAGAAATTACATTTCTGCCTGTCAGTTTTGTTCTACCTGTAAGGCAGTCTTGAATCCAGTTGCAAATCTGGTCCAGTACTCAGAGAGCTTGTGTGTGTGTGTGTGTGTGTGTGTGTGTGTGTGTGTGTGTGTGTGTGTGTGTTTTAACTAAACAGCAGAGGAGGACACGCAACACACCCAAATGTGTTCCTGAAGTCAAGGAACATGGCTTCCGACTTTTAGAGGAGATTAATAAGTGAGTATAAAATATGTACCATAATCCTAAGTCAGATTGACATCAGTGCTATAGACCTATAATTATGTGCATTTTTCCTACGACCCTTCTTGAAAATGGAATCACCTGTGAGTTTTTCAAGTTTTTAAGTACCCTTCATTGCTAGAGTGACCTACAATAAGCCGCTGCAAGTAGGGGAGCACGTTATTTCGTATAATCTCTGTAGAATCTTCAGGTAACTCATGCAGTCCTGATGCCTTTCCATTATGTGATTGCAGATGCTTACCTGTTCCAAAATTCACTTATCCCATTATCTGCTATTTTGATGTTTTCATGATGACTGAAAGGAGGAACCGTATTATGATCTTCCACATCAAAACCGTTTCGGAAGACCAAATACAGTAATTCAGAATTTTCCCTGTCACCTTCTGTTTTGGTGCCAGCAGGGTCACAATACATGATTACAATCTGCTTACTGATTTTACATTAGACCAAAACTTCTTAGGACTTTTAGTCAGATTGCTCAGCAAAATGTTACTTTCAGTCATTGAATGCTTCTCTCTTTGCTCTCCTTATGCTCATTTTTCCTTCATTCAGCTTTTATTTGTCATCTACGTTTTGACTTCTCCTGAATTTGCGATGAAGTTCTCTGTTTATGTAGTAGTTTTCAAACATGATTATTAAACTATAGTGGATTTGGCCCATCCTTGAAGACCTTGCTCAGAATATACTTGTCTAAGGCACACTGAACTATGTTTCTGATTTTTTTTCCATTGGTCTTCTACATCTTCATCCTCAGCTCTGAATATCTGCTGCTGATTACTCAGATACTCTGCAACTTGTTTCCTGTCACTCTTACTAAGTAAAAATATTTTCCTAGATTTCTTAACATTCCTTGTAATACTGGTAATCATAGTAACTTTCACTGACTTATTATCACTGGTAGCCTCCCTCCTCTAAAAATATTTCATCTATCTGTTTGTTGCTATGCAGCATAAGATGCCAGCTTCACAAGTTGGTTCTCTCACTATGCGCTCAAAGCAATTTTCAGACAAGACACAGAGAATAATGTCACACGAATACCTGTCTCTGGCAACAGTTTTGATTGCATGATTCTCCAATTCTATACCTAGCAAGCTGGGGTCACCCACTATTATAATAATATGGTAAGCAAAGTTATTCACAAAATTCTGCAAGTTCTCTCTGAAGCATTCTACCATTACAGCCCCTGGTGCAGGCATTCTATAAAAGCATCTGATTACCATTTTTCACTAAACTTTTGTGCTTAACTTCATCCAGATCAATTCACATTCAGAATCTATGATAACCTACATACAGAGTCTGCCAGAAAAATGTATATACTCTTTGTCAAGCTCTATTGAGATACCGATATTGTCATTTGAACTAGGTTACAAGTGTGTTGTAGTTTGGTATTTGACTCAACGGATGTTAGTACCTTCATCTCGGTATTGAGAAAACAAGATGGTGGGAGCATGCTTGACATTCGACCAATAAAAATGTATTGTGAAGTAGTTTTTCCAGTTTGATAATGCCGCTGAAGTGCAACATCAGTGGAGGTGGAAGTTTGAAACAGAACCGTCAACCCGCCACACAATTAAATGCATCACTGACAAGTTTGAGTTGCAGGGAACAATTTGTGATATTCACAAAGAAAGACCAAGAAGACAGTGTACAGCTACAATCCTGCTTCATTGGCTCTCGTGTTGGAAACATTTGTTATTGCTGCAGTGTGGAAAGATTACATTCCATGATTACTGCATCCAATTAATGATGACAATCCTGATTGCCAAACACAATTTTGTGAACAGGATCAGCAAATGGTAACTGAAGAAGAACAATTTGTGATGAAGGTAGTTTGGAGTGACGAGGCACAATTTAAACTTAATGGAACTGTGAATTGGCATAACTGTGTGTACTTGGTGCCAGAAAATCTGCATGTTAATGTGGATAAAGTGGTCAATCTACCAGGGGTTCACGTGTGGTGTGGACTATCATATAGGGACTTAGTAGGTCCCTTTTTCTTTGATGCTACTGTCACTGGAGAAGTGTACCTGGAAATGTTACACACATCAATTTTGCCAGGTATACGTGCACTTTATGGAGATGATGAAGAGGTCTTCTACCAACAAGAAGGGGCGTCACCACACTACCACCAAGCCAGATAAGCTTTCCTGGATGACAATTTTCCGAAGCACTGGACTGGATTAAGAGGGCCCATTGGGTTCCCTCCCAGTCGCCAAATCTAACACCTATGGACTTTTACTTGTGGCTAACTGTGAAAGATAATATCTATCAATGTAAGCCATGCATGCTGGAGGAACTTTGCCAGAAGATTACAGTGACATGTGCAGCAATCTCCACTGTAACACTGACTGATGTAGTTGCGGCGACCGCTAGTCATTCTGTTATGTGTCTAGCCGCCATTGGTAAACATTCTGAACATTTAAAGTGACTATGCGCTAAACTGAATGTTGTACAAAATGTGTGATCAATTATTAAACTTAAAATAAACACATAAGTAATAATTTTCATTCCTTAAAGTATGTATACATTTTTCTGGCGGAGGCTGTAGACATTATGAAATTCTTCCCTCCTATAAATATGCTGCTACCTTTGGCAACTAGCCTACCCTTACAATAACAATATCAGCCATCAAGGCCTTCATCAGAAATGGACGAACCCCCTCTCCGTCTAACCTCCTGACAACACCTAGCTGCCTACCCTCTCTCCGCCTCGCCCCTGTATGCTCCTGCAAGCAGTACTTTACAATCCCCTACCCTTACCCCGTTATCCCTCCCATGCCCGCCCCAGCCTTCTCCTTATCCCCATCACCTAGTTGCTTCTCCCATCATATGCTGCTGCTTGCAGTCTGGTCTCAGCAGCCAGAGGCTGTGGTCGTGCGCATGCGTGTGTGCGTGTGTGAGTGTGTGTGTCCGATGAAGATCTTGATGGCCAAAAGCTAACTTTCTGACAGTCTTTTTGTTGTGCCTACCAAGACTCAGCATCTCCACTATATGGTGAGTAACAACTATACTTTTCATAATACTACCCTTACAATAAATATTCCATTTCAAGATTTCATTGTTATTCACTTATGGTTTCAACCAACTTTCCTCTCCCCATAATATAATTACCTTTAATAATAAATTATTATTCTGGGACCTTACCTGAATGCTTCTGCAGTTTACTAATATCATCTTTTCTATCTCTGATTTGCGAATATGAGCATTCTCTGAGAACAAACTGGCTGACGTTTCTTCAATTTCATCAAGCAATTCATCTCTGATACCAAGGGGTTTGGGGGGAGTGAGGAGTGTTCCATTAACCTAAAAGCTCTCATGTGCACACTACACTCTCTCTGCCACCCTAGTAGCTAATTTCTGTGTTAAGGCACACCTGACCTGTTAACAGGGATCCTACAATTCTCCACCCTAGAACTGAGGTGGCATCTAATTGGTATTATTCTATGAGTTAATGTTAGAGCTTAATAACTGATTGGCATCGTCTATGTAGAAACTACAGATAGTGGCCACAGAAGCTACTGTGTCATGGAATAAATCATTACATAATTCACAAAATACTTACAATAAATTTCAAAACAGTAAACTAATTGAAAATTAAAAAATGTAAAAACAAAAGATTGGCAATAGTTACACACAAACAATATGTTACAACGAAAGTTTCAATAATGATGTGAGGAAATTCTGATCACATTAAAGAGACTGTGCCATAAGTAAGGCTTTCAACTTACATTTCAATATCTGGGATACACAAAATTTTTGAATTGTATTCTATTTTTATCGGTCCTGGTTTCTATAAAAGCACCTCATGCATAAGACAGTAGGCAACTCAGTTGTACACATACAAGTGAAAGTGATTGCTATGCATACATATCTGCTGGAAGTCTACTGAAAAGGGGACATGAAGGATAGTACACTCTGTCTTGTACAGCGGTTACTATCCACAGCAGGAACATGTACAGAGATGGCAGAGTCAGTTAACTGAGACATTTTAATGGTCTGCACAAAGTTAACAGACAGACAACAGATCATCCTGACATTCAATTACTAACTAAGAATTATGTTTGTGAATGCGATGATAGCTCTAAATTAAGATAACACAAGAAATAATCAAGTGCAAATAGACAAAGTGAATAAGATTTAATATTTCATTGTGATTGATCACCATTTCATTCCTATTAGAAAGAAATGTGGTACTCATAAACTACTTTATACACAAACTGTTTGACTAGGGAAGATCGTACTGTGGTTCATCATTCACATCACTGCACAGATATCAAAACGACAGACTGAAATAATTAATCATGAGACAGAAAAACAACTGAAATCACTTAACACATCAAAGGCACCTAGATCTGATGGGACACACACACAATTCTACACACATTACAAGAAAGAACTTGCTCCTTCTAGTAGCAGTGTACCATAGGCCGATGTGGGACAGGTTATTCCCAATTTTCGAGAAGGGGCATCAGACAGACACCCAAAACTGTAGGCCTATATATGTGACATCTGTATGTTATATAATTTGGAACATGTTTTATGATTGTGTATTATGGCATCTCTGGAGACTCGAAATCTCCTCTGTAGGAATGAACACAGATTCATCAAACAGTGGCCTCTCTTCATCCACAAGATCAAGAAGCCAATAGATACCAGTACTCAGTTTACTCCCATATTCCTTGACTTCCGAAGGAAGTCCTAGTGAACAAAATATTTATGTTCAGAATATCAGACCAACTGTGCGATTAGATTGAAGAGTTCTCAGCAAACAGTAAACATCTAGAAGTCAGCATTTGGAATGATTTATGTGGAACTAACACATAAAACTGACTGCAGGTGCGGCAGATCCCAGACTGGGACTGATTAGAAGAATCCTCAGAACATGTAGTCCATCTACAAAGGACGTAGCTTATAAAACCCAAGTTCGGCCAATTCTGGAATACTGCTCACTAGTCTGGTATAGACACATGATAGGGTTGATGGAGAAAATAGAAAAGATCAAAAGAAAACCAGTATGTTTCTAATTCTGCAGACCATCATGAGGTGCATGGTAAAGTGTTAACACACTTCCTTGGGATACTTTACATCTATCTTCAAGAGTCTTCCAGTTCACTTCCTTCAGTATCTCTCCAACACACTCCCATGGATTAAACCAACCTGTGACCATTCATGCAGCTCTTCTCTGTATATGTTCAATATCCTCTGTTAGTTCTATCCGGTACAGGTCCCACACACTTGAGCAATATTCTAGAACGGTTCACATGGGTGATTTATAAGCAATTCCCTTTGTAAATTGATTGCATTTCCCCACTATTCTACAAATAAACTGTAGTCTACCACTTGCTTTACCCATGATTGAATCTATGTGAACATTCCATTTCATATCCCTACAAAGTGTTACACTCAGGTATTTGTATGAATTGGACAATTCCAACTGCAACTCATTTATATTACAGGCTCAGGATACTACTTTTTTCGTTTTGTGAAGTGTGCAATTTTACATTTCTGAACATTTAGAAAAAGTTGGCAATCTTTGCTTCATGTTGAAATCTTGTCAAGATGTGACTCAATATTTATGCAGCTTCTTTTGGATAGTACTTCATTATAGACATGTCTGCAAGGTCATTAAAATACAACATGAACAGCAAGGGTCCCAACACAACACTTCCCTGGGGCACAACTGAAGTTACTTCTACATATGATGATTACTCTCCATCCAAGGAAACATGCTATGTGCTCCCTACTAAAAAGTCCTCAATCAAGTCACAAATTTCACTTGATACCCCATGTGATCATACTTTTAACAATAAGTGCAGGTGTGGTGCAAGTCAAATGCTTCTTGGAAATCAAAAAACACAGCATCTATCTGGTTACCTTGATCCAAAAGTGTCAGGATGTTACATGAGAAAAGTGAAAATTCGGTTTCACATTTTTGGTGTTTTTGGTTTCACATTATTGGTGTTTTCGAAATACATGCTGGTTGGCAATCATGTGGTCATTCTGTTCAAGATAGCTAAATATATTTGAGCTCAGAATATGTTCTAACATTCTACCACAAATCGCTGTCAAGGATACTGGATGGTAGTTTTGTGGAACTTCTACCACCCTTCTTATAAATGGGTGTGACCTGTGCCTTTTCCCAAGAACTGGGCATGGTTTTTTGCTAAAGGGATCTGTGATAGATTATAGTTAGAAGAGATTCCATTGGGCACTGGAGCTTTCTTCAATTTTAAGGAATTCAGCTGTTTCTAGACACCACTAACACTAATATGAGGTGGAATCCAAAATTTTTGGGACTGGTGCTGCCATCTGGAAAGTAGGAGTAGTAGATCTTTGCATCACTAGGTGGCGAGAGCTCCATATCTGATGAGTCAGTGTGCAGAGTGGCATTCAGCTGAGTGGACGTGTTGCATGTCCACAGTGATTTCCATAATATTTACAATTAAAAACAGTCTTGATCACGACTGTTTTTAATAGTAAATATTTGTTAGACATTTATCACTGCCTCTCCCATAATGTATTCAAAAGTAATTTCCATAATACTCTGTGTTTGGTGTGTGACGATTTTACGATGGATCCGCAAACAGAACAGCGTGTGTGTACCAAATTCTGTGCAAATTTCGGGAAAAGTGTTACAGAGACCCTTGCAATGATTCAACTACTGTTTGGTGGACAGAGCATGAGCCATCTGCATGTGTTTGAGTGGCATGCTCAGTTCAGCGGCGGCCATACAGACATCGAAGTTGATGCTCACACTGGAAGGCCCGATAGCTGCATAATGCCAGACATTGTTGCCAGACTTCAACAATTAGATCATGCAGACCGACATCGAACCATTCAAGACCTTGCGGATGAAATGGGTATTGGTTATGGGACATGTCAATGAATATTGACTGATGAATTGGGCATGCATCGTGTCGCCATAAAATTTTTGCCAAGGATCTTTACTGCGGATCAGAAGGCACAGCGTGTTGAAGTGTGCACGGACCTTCATCAGACCGCATCTGATAATCCAACCTTCTTGTCATGGGTTATCACCGGTGACGAGAGCTGGATTTACAGTTATGACCCAGAGACAAAGCAACAATCGTCCCAGTGGAAGAGCCCAGGCTCTCCAAGACCCAAAGAAGCGAGACAGGTGAAGAGCAAAGTGAAGAGCATGATTATCATTTTCTTTGACACCAAGGGATTGTGCAGAAACAATTCATCCCAACCAACCAAACAGTGAATTCTGCATCCTACTGTGACATTTTGCGACAACTCCATGAAAACGTGCGGCAAAGATGGCCTGAACTTTGGCATCAAGGGAACTGGCTGCTGCATCACGACAATGCACCCTGTCACACATCCTTGTTCACCAGGACCTTTTTGGCAAAAGACAACATGGCGGTTGTACCCCACCCACCGTACTTGCCAGATCTTGGGACTTTGTGCTATTCCCAAAACTGAAACTCAAGATGAAAGGCCGTCAGTTCGTTACTCTAGAGAGGATTCAAGAATCATTGCTGGCGGTGATAAACACCCTCAAAGAACAAGACTTCTAGAAAACGTTTGACCAGTGGCAGAAACGCTGGCACTGGTGTGTACATGCGGATGGGAACTACTTCGAGGGTAATGGTGACCATTAGTCTAAAGGTAAGGTTTTCAACAGATGGCAGCACCAGTCCCGAAAATTTTGGATAGCACCTCGTACTTATTTCATTCATCTTTTCAGTGGTGCGAGGATTAAAGTGGGGCAATTCTCCTGGGTTTTCCTTTGTAAAAGAACATTTGGAAACAGACTTAAACATTTCAGCTTTTGCTTTGCTACCTTCAATTTCAGTTCCTGTCTCATTCACTAGGGACTGGACACTAACTTTGGTGTACTAACATCCTTTGCAAATGACGAGAGTTTCTTTGGATTCCGTGAAAGATCACTCGACAATATTCTGCTATAGTAATCGTTAAAAGTAGCACGCATGCTCTCTTGATGGTCAAACACATTTCATTCAGCATCTCTCCAACTATAGTCCTGCTCTTTGCTTTACACCTATTATGCAGTAATCTCTGTTTCTTTACAGTGACTGTATACCACAGAGGTTCCCTCCTATCATGAACTGTTCTACTGGTTACATATCTGTCCAGTGCATGTTCAACTATTCTTTTATATCTGAGCCACAGTTTCTCTACATCATCCTGCCCTGTGCTGAAAGTTTCAAGTTCCTCAGTGAGATATGACACTACTGGTTTTTTTATCTAGTTTACTGAACATATATATCCTTCTGCTTGTTTTACTTGTCCTTTGTATTTTTATAATCATTGTTGCCACAACCATGTCATGGTCACTGATACCAGTTTTGATGCAGATGTCCTCCACAAGATGAAGTCTATTTGTTGCCATTAGATCCAATATATTTCCATCGAGAGTGGGGTTCCTAACAATCTGTTCTAGGTAATTTTCAGAGAAGGCATTTAGTAAAGTTTCACAGGATGTCTTATCACGCTCACCACTAACAAAACTGTAATTTTCCCAATTAACTGTTGGCTGATTTAAGTCTCCACTGATGATAACAGAATGACTGGGAACACGCACAACTGAACTGAGGTTTTCTCTAAAGTTTACATTTACATCAGGAGATGAATCTGGTGTGTGACAGAAGGATCCAATTATCATTTTATGCCCATCCGTGATACTGAGTCCTGCCCAAACAGTCTCACATGTAGCTTCAATTTCTATCTTTGTAGACTTGAATTTCTTGCCTACTGTGACAAAGACACACCTCCATTTTTCATTTGCCTATCCTTTCAATATACACTTAAATTTTTCCCAAAAATCTTACTGCTACCAATTTCAGGTTTCAAAAGCTTTCTGTACTTAGTATTATGTGAGCTTCACCACATTTCATTATCGCTTCAAACTCTGGCACTTAGTTGCAGTTTACCATTAGGATTTTAATACTCTCATTTGTGGGAGGCATTTCTTTCGATCTTACACTGATACTTCTGGGTTTCCTACAGCTTTCATTACCTGGACTGGATGGAGAGTTTTCTAATCTAAATGACCCCTTGTGCACCCAACACATTTACCTGAGTAGCAGCTTTTGATGTGCAGTGCACACATGACATATTTAGTGGGATCCTACAGTTCTTAACCCAATGACTCAAGTCAAGGTAGTCAGAGTCTATAGTGTCACAGAACCTTTGCAGTCCCTTGTTCAGTCCTTCCACTCAACACAGAACCAAAGGGCCAAGATCAGTTCTGGGGGCAATGCTGCAAATTGTGAGCTTCATTGAAACTCATTGCACAAGGCTAGTCTTTTCAACCATCTCTGCCAGTGGCTGGAATGACACAAGAATGACCCTTGAGCCCAGATGACTGGCGTCATTTGTTCCAACATGCACCACAATCTGCAATTGGTTGCACCCTGTTCCCTAAATGGCTGCCAGACTAGCCCATTCAACATGTTGACTGAGGCCCCCAGGCATACACCCTGAGTGCACCTGGTTTCCTTTCCTGCCCTTGCTGCCATTTCTCTAAGGAATACCATCATTCGACATATGCTTGAACTTCTGATGAGTAATAGACCCCTACCCTTTTGCATTTGCCTCCTCCTGACACAGGACAAAACAGGTTTCCCCATAACAGGTGAAGTGAGTCCCACTGGCTCAGTTACAGTGAAAGACAGCACCTCAAACTTGTTGGCTGGGTGGATCAGTACAACACCCTGAGTCTTCCCTGGTCCCCATCCACCCTCCATAGGATGCCTAGATCTACCATTGACATGCCACTTGCAGTCAAGTGGACAGGTAATAACAGATCCTGTACTTTCGGCAGAACAGACAGGATCCATGAGAGGATAGTATTTGAGGTATCACAGGTGCACAACTCTCAGGAGCTCTAACAATACGCCGGTTTGCAGCAGCTGCCCATCACCTGACAGTAGTCAGGATGATTTCCAGCTGCTTACAATCAACAACCAGTTCATCCTGTGTTTGGGAACAACATTCACAGTAGGGCTGCATACTCTCACCTGTGGGAGGCATTTCTTTCAATCTCACACTGATACTTCTGAGTTTCCTACAGCTACCATTATCTGGATTGGATGGAGAGTCGCCTAATATAAAAAAAACCTTGTGTTCACTCCACGCAGTCAGGTACCTGAGTAGTTCCTCGCACATCTTGCAAAGAGACCATGAAGCAAAAATTAGAGAGATTCAAACTCATACATAGAGTTACCAACAAAAGACCTTCCCACACACCATTCAGGACAACCAAGAAATGGGGGAAGCAAAAGTGGTACACAAAGTACTCTCCACCACACACCACAACATTTCATTACAGATTCATCTGGTAACCATGAAAGCATCATGGAGATACTCAACCAACTCCAGTGGCAGATTCTAAGTAAGACAGGCTGTTCGTCACAGTGAGGTTCACTGTTGAAATTCTGAGAACGCACATTCCTCGAAGAGTCAACTAGATGTTGTCCGTTGTAACAACACAAGTACCATAATTTCTGTCTCCAACAACACCAATTGCAAATGTTTTATAACAGATAATGTCTCTGTCAAAATAAGCCTCCAATCCCTGTAAAGGCTTGTCACTGCCTCTCACCAAAGCAACAGACAACCATGAATTGCCTGTGACAACTTCATTTGTAGTACAAGAAAAGGTAATCTTACAGCCAACAAATGTAATTGGCCCTGCTAATATCTCCGTTTGAGATGTAGCATTTGGTGTCTCCTCAAAACTCAAAACAGTCTTGTAAACAGGCATTCTGCTCCTCCTAGAGTATCTCCTACGGCGGTACGGCATGGCTGTGTGCTGCGTGCTGCTGCCTGCAGTCGACTAACGCAGAAACAGGAAGCGCGCCCAGACCCCAGCGCTGGCCTTATCAGCCGCCGGATGTTGCGCAACCCATTCACACAAGTTTGATTATAGCCCGCCGCGGGCCTAGTAATACTAGGGCCCGCGGCTCCCAGCAGCCTCGCTCAGCGGCTAAGTCCCGTTCAAGGACACCCGCCTCTAAGGCGGCGCACACAGCACATCTAGCAAAATGACCTTGAAGGAAAAATTAGAGAGTTCGAGCTCACACACAAGGTTACTAACAACAGATCTTCCCACACATCATTTAGGATGAACAAGAAATAGGGAAGTCACAGTGGTACATAAAGTGCCATCAACCACACACCACAACATAGCTTATGAAATATAGATGCTGAAGTAGATTTTGCCTGTCTGCAGATGATGCAAGGTGTTAAGTGCGTCAATAGTCGATGAATCATTAAATCCACAGTGCGTAGAGGGCGTGGTATTTCCCTGAAGTGTCTCTATGATACTTAGTGGTGGTTTGGCCATACTCATTAAGGTTCCAAGATATAGGAATAAGGACGTTAACTGAAGCATTCTTGTTGGCTGACAGTTGCCTTCTCTTCTACGTCTACAGTTAAGTATACTGTAGGTACTTCCATCTTCAAAGATGTCAACAGCAGTGTTCCTGGTATGGTGAACAATTAAGCACCTGATCACTCCTTGAATGGCTTGCTAAATCACTTGATCTTAATGCCACAATTTTTTTGGGATTATTTGGAACAATGGGCGAAACACATCAATCAACATCCCAGCAATTTGGTAGCCGTAAGGGATCTAATCATCAATAAATGGCTTCAAATAAATATGGCATACATGAAGAAACTTGTGGACCCTCTTCCTCATAGAATTGATGCCACTATCAAAGGCAGAGGTAGTGTTACATGTAATTAGCATGATGACTGCTGAGGGTGACTTATATTTTATTCAGTGTGTTTGCATACTAGTATGTTTAACGTATACAAAGCTGTGACGAATGTGCATCAGAAGCAATAAAAGCATGTTTTCATCACTTGTAGCTAGCTGCAACAGCTTAGAAGAGTCATCTGATTACTGGTAACACTTCACAAAGCGAAATCACAGTCTCAGTGAGAAGTGTAATATTTTTTAGTTTCAATGTCTTGCAAAATTTTCTCCAGTTTTATGATTCATTTATATTAAACACCTTTGGCTCTGCCAAAGTTGCTCTCATATCATGAACTGTAAAGCATGTGTATTCATTTACCTGTGCATAGATTCACAAAATATTATGACTTCCAGAACCATGTGCCAGTTAGCATTTACAGCAGCATGGTGGGGAACAGAACGCATCAACTATATTGTCATTGGTTGTACACTATCACTATACAGAAAACAGTTGGGGCTTTTAGACTGTGTTCCAAAATCATTCCTCTACAACTGACAATAAAATGTACACTTGTAAAACTTTCTGGATGACACATAGACATCTTCACACTAAGCACTCCATTCTCAAATGCTAAAAGAAAGAAGTATACGTGGAAGAGCCAAAATATTACAACCACCTGTGTAATAGCATGCAGGTTCATCTCTGAAATGCAGTATAGCAGTGATTCTGCAAAGTTCATGGTAGGTCTCTGGAATTATGTAGCACCAGATGCCTATATAGGAGTCATGCAATTCCCTTAAATCACACGCTGGTCATAAGTAGGTGTGGAGCTGCCATGCTATAGTGCCCCATGTGTGTTCCATCAGGTTCAGCTCAGGTGAAATTGGTGACCACGATACCAATACGAGTCCACTATCATGCTCCTCAAACCACTGTAGTGTGATTCTGGCCTTGTGACACAGATAGTTGTCCTGTTGGAAGATGCCATTGCTGTCAGAAAAGACATTAAGCAAGAAGTGATGCAGTCGTCCATGACAATATTCACATCACAGCTGTCATGGTGCCTTTGATTTCTACCTAACATTTCACAGAATCTCTGACAAATGTTCCTCTTAGGCATAATACTGTCTCCAACAAACTGCACCATAGCACACTGAATGTTTCAAGCAACCGTTTTCATGGATGATGGCATATTTGAGTGCAACCATCAAACTGATGTAACAAGAAACATGATTCAACAATACCAGAGATGGAAAGTTGCTACTCACCATATAGCACAGATGCTGAGTCGCAGTAGGCACAACAAAAATATTCACACAATTATTCGCAATTCAGCATCTCCGCTATATGGTGAGTAGCAACTTTCCGTCTCTGGTATTGTTACATTCCATCCTGGATTTTCCATTGTTTGAAGAAACACGATTCATCTGACAGGGTGACATCCATCCATAGATCCATAGTCCAGTTCTGATGATCCCATGCCCACTGCAATTGCAACTTATCACAATGTTGGGTCAAACTGAGAACACACAGGTGTCATCTGCTGCAGAGCCCCATGTGAACAGCAGAGAAGCTTTGCCATTTCAAAGATGCTCATTTTCACGGGCCACATCACAACAATCTGTCCTGTGTCAAAGTCACTTGTGTCAGAGGATTTCCCATTTGCAGCTTGTACCATCAGTAAACTGATTCCCAATTCTTCTCTTTTTTTCTTTTATACTTTCCTTACCACATCACATGCCTACAATGCCATCACATGGAATTCAGTTTCGTGGTGGGCTGTGAATTAAATGTTCTTGGCTCATTACTGCGTGACAGCTAGAAATGTGTTATAATATGGAGCACTGGACACCATACACATTTATAAGATGAAAAATCAAAACCTGTATATGGAGGATTATTGGGAAGAGAGAAGGATGGACTTGTGAAAATGACACTGTTTGTTCCAATGAATAGGAAGTAAGAAGTTTAGGAAGGGAAGAAAGAAAGCACTACGTCATTAAGGAATTAATAAAATAGCTAAATATGACAGCAAGAGCAACATAAATCACAGGAGTCTGGAATAAAAGAGCAGAATGACTGCTGACATTAAGAAGATGAAGAATGTAATAACAGGTACTGTAAAAGGCCAAACAAACTGTAGTTGTCATGAAAGTAGAAGGCAATTAATTTCAAAAATCAATAGTATAATAAAATATACAGATTATAACAAGTTACAGAAATGGAGCTGAAGAACAAAGATCCTTGTGCAAAATTCTGGAGAGATAAGGTCAACAAAAATATCAAGTTCTTCAACTACGAAACTGTTATCCATGATTTTTGGATATTCAGTTCAAAAAAGAAAGAATTTCAGATGAGAACAAGAGTTTTCTTGATCTGCAGGAATAGCTGAAATGCTGCATAGTATAGTAATAAAAGTTCTGGTAGAACACAATAAATTTAGGAGTAAAGGAGGCAACTCATTGAATAGTAAACAATTCAGCACTTTTACTACCTATTTCCTTTACTTCTAAATGGTTTGAAATGCAGTATATTATTACACGAAGTTTGGCTGGTGAATTAATAATTATTTTCTGCATTAGACAATTCAATAAGAACTGAATGCTGAGTTGACAAATGCTGCTTTTCTGTAACACACTACAGTATCACAATACTGCTTATCTGTACCACTATCATCATTTACAGTACTCCACTTTCCACATATACAACATAAATAGTATACTTCACGACTCCCTACACAGATTATTATATTTGTTTGATGTGAACAGAACAGTAGTGCAGCAGAAGATGCCTAGGAAAGAAAATGCTAAGTTTGGGCACTTGAAGAGAATGAATCAAAATATACTATGCAAATTTGAATAGGGGTATTATATACATTTGTAAAGTGTCTCAGAACAACTATAAAATTTGAGGTATAATGTACTTAATATCTGAATTTCTAGAGATCAGATGAAGCAGTAGTAACCCGACCAGAAATATAGATAAGCAGGGCCAACCTGTACTGTCAACGGCCACTTTTACAGATCGTATTATTATTATTATTATTATTATTATTATTACTGTGTTTGGTTTATTGTCTCCAATTAAGCTCACATGTTTGAAAACAAACTGCCTGAAACATGAATGGTTTTACACCATCTTACCACTTCCTCACTTTTTATGGTTGTTTACTACTTTATTCTGACTGTCTGAGCATGGAATTTATAGCCGAATTCAATTTCTGTAAAAAATCTTCTGGGTGAGTGAGACCATATTAAAATATAAAATAAAAACATGTCTCAGATATGACTGCACACTACCTTCATCAGGATGACTATTTATGAGGTTGCAGTAGTTGTATAGGTACGACACATAAGGCATGTTAATTCAGTAGTGCTCATAGTTTGACAGCTGAACTGCAAAAGCCATGTACCCCCTGTAAAGCAAATGCGTGCTGAGAGAGAGTCATTTCCATACTGGCAAAAATAAAGGACAACTGGGGACTTTCTATATGTGAATGGCATGGTGAGTTCATTAGCAGAAGGAAGCCATCAGTGACGGAACTGCAAGTGAATAGAATGATGAGCATGGGACTGAGAAAACATTAGAAAATCAACAAACAACTGAACTTCCAACTGTTACTGGGCAAAATACTATGTCAGGATACTGGAGATCAGCAATATAATAAACACTGATTACTATTTAAATGAGACAAATACAGACATAGATTCCTATTATCTTCATCAACTAAATGAAGACAATAAAGTTGATGGTATCTGTCACCAACGGCTTTAAAAATTCAGAACAATGACTGAAATTCTATAAGCTAACCAAAATCTGCAGATCCATTCAAGTTTTCTGATAGAGTACTTAACCAGACCGAAATTCAGAGTACCAATATCTTGGATTCACATGAGCTCAACTTACATTCCTTATTTAAACTCACAAGGGGAGGCTGCCAATAGTGAAATTCAGATTCGATTCATTCTGCGCATAATAAAAGCTCATGGCCATAGGTGTAATGTGCAAAGCACCAAGATGCACTTCTCAGCCGTTGTCTAGAAAATCGACAGTTAAAAGAAACCGTTGCCATGAAATACTCTCTACGATAAATAAGTTTTCTACAGCGTCGTGGCGCAGCGGTAAGCGCTCGGGTTCGTAATCAGAAGGTCGCCGGATCGAATCTCACGCCATGCAACTTTTTTTTTATTATTAGTTTATTCAAATTATATATATATATATAAAACAAAGATGATGTGACTTACCAAATGAAAGTGCTGGCAGGTCGACAGACACACAAACGAACACAAACATACACACAAAATTCAAGCTTTCGCAACACACTGTTGCCTCATCAGGAAAGAGGGAAGGAGAGGGAAAGACGAAAGGATGTGGGTTTTAAGGGAGAGAGTAAGGAGTCATTCCAATCCCGGGAGCGGAAAGACTTACCTTAGGGGGAAAAAAGGACAGGTATACACTCGCACACACACACATATCCATCCACACATATACAGACACAAGCAGACATATTTAAAGTTTGGGCACACACACACACACACACACACACACACACACACATACACATCCTTTCGTCTTTCCCTCTCCTTCCCTCTTTCCTGACGAAGCAACCGTTGGTTGCGAAAGCTAGAATTTTGTGTGTATATTTGTGTTTGTTTGTGTGTCTATCGACCTGCCAGTGCTTTCGTTTGGTAAGTCACACCATCTTTGTTTTTTATAGAGGGAATCATTCCACGTGGGAAAAATATACACTGCTGGCCACCGTAAATGCAACACCCTGAAGGAAGCATACGAATCAAGTGAAATTTACACCATGGGTTTGCAGCGATGAGATATGCAACTGATTAGAATTTCAGCGCAGACGCACATCACGCGCGCCTGTGGCGCCACCTCATAGCGCCATTTAAGGCTTGGTGATTTCGACGAGTGTACGTTCGGCATGTGTGTTTACCTTGTGGTTGTTTCATAAGACGATCAGTTATGCCTCGTAGACAACAGCGAACATCGTTTGATCAAGTATCCGAGTTCGACAGAGGAAGGATAGTGGCTTACCGAGGTTGTGGATTATCATACAGAGAAATCGCTAGTCGTGTTGAACGAAACCAAACAACTGTAATGCGGATATGTGACCGTTGGATGCAGGAGGGTACGACGGACCGACGTGGTCGATCGCATTCACCTCGGTGCACCACTGCACGTGCTGATAGGCAAATTGTGCGCATGGCAGTGACGGATCGCTCAGTGACATCCCGAACCATAGCACAGCACATTGCGTCTGTAACGCATCATCCAGTGTCTGCGCGTACCATTCGACGCCGTTTACAGCAGAGTGGTCTGTCCGCAAGACGTCCATTGCTTCGTCTACCATTGACGCAGAACCACAGACGTCTCCGTCGCCAATGGTGTGATGACAGACGGATGTGGACTTCAGAATGGAATGACGTTGTCTTTACTGACGAGGCACGCTTCTGTCTGCAGCACCACGATGGTCAGATTCGAGTGTGGAGACACCGTGGAGAGAGGATGCTGGACAGCTGCATTATGCACCGCCACACTGGTCTTGCACCGGGTATTATGGTATGGGGCGGTATTGGATATTACTCTCGCACGCCTCTAGTATGCATTGCCGGTACTTTAAATAGCCGGTGCTACATATCCGAGGTGCTGGAGCCAGTTGTCCTTCCTTACCTTCAGGGCTCGGCCACAACCATATTTCAACAGGATAATGCGCGACCACACGTGGCACGCATTGCCCAAAGGTTCTTCATCAATAACCAGATTGAATTGCTTCCCTGGCCGGCTCGCTCTCCGGATCTTTCGCCGATAGAAAACATGTGGTCCATGGTTGCTCAACGAGTGACCCAGATTACATCCCCACCTGCCACACCAGATGATCTTTGGCAACGTGTGAAAGCTGCTTGGGCTGCTGTACCCCAGGAACACATCCAGCGTCTCTTTGACTCAATGCCGAGACTTGTGGCAGCGGTGATCTCCAACAATGGCGGCTACTCTGGCTACTGATTCTGGCAGGAACCACATGTCACAGACGTCTGTAAACGTAATCATTTGATACTTGGTCAACATGTTATCTACAAAATAAATTTTGTTGTGCTACCTCTTGTCTTTCTTGGTGTTGCATTTACGGTGGCCAGCAGTGTATATAAAAACAAAGATGATGTGACTTACCAATCGAAAGTGCTGGCAGGTCGATAGACACACATACATACACACAAAATTCAAGCTTTCGCAACAAACTGTTGCCTCATCAGGAAAGAGGGAAGGAGAGGGAAAGACGAAAGGATGTGGGTTTTAAGGGAGAGGTAAGGAGTCATTCCAATCCCGGGAGCGGAATGACTTACCCTAGGGGGAAAAAAGGACGGGTATACACTCGCACACACACACATATCCATCCACACATATACACACACAAGCAGACATATACTCTTTGTCTTTAAATATGTCTGCTTGTGTCTGTATATGTGTGGATGGATATGTGTGTGTGTGCGAGTGTATACCCGTCCTTTTTTCCCCCTAAGGTAAGTCATTTTGCTCCCGGGATTGGAATGACTCCTTACCTCTCCCTTAAAACCCACATCCTTTCGTCTTTCCCTCTCCTTCTCTCTTTCCTGATGAGGCAACAGTTTGTTGCGAAAGCTTGAATTTTGTGTGTATGTTTGTGTTTGTTTGTGTGTCTATCGACGTGCCAGCGCTTTCATTTGGTAAGTCACATCATATATATATATATATATATATATATATATATATATATATATATATATATATGGTTATAATAGAGGGAAACATTCCACGTAGGAAAAATATATCTAAAAACAAAGATGATGTGACTTACCAAATGAAAGTGCTGGCAGGTCGACAGACACACAAACAAACACAAACATACACACAAAATTCAAGCTTTCGCAACAAACTGTTGCCTCATCAGGAAAGAGGGAAGGAGAGGGAAAGACGAGAGGATGTGGGTTTTAAGGGAGAGGGTAAGGAGTCATTCCAATCCCGGGAGCGGAAAGACTTACCTTAGGGGGAAAAAAGGACGGGTATACACTCGCACACACACACACATATCCATCCACACATATACAGACACAAGCAGACATATGGTCTTTATATATATATATATATATATATATATATATATATATATATATATATATATATATATATATATTAGTCATTCCAATCCCGGGAGCAGAAAGACTTACCTTAGGGGGAAAAAAGGACGGGTATACACTCGCGCGCACACACACATATCCATCCACACATATACAGACACAAGCAGACATATTTAAAGACAAAGAGTTTGGGCAGAGATGTCAGTCGAGGCGGAAGTGCAGAGGCTAAGATGTTGTTGAATGACAGGTATGAGTGGCGGCAACTTCAAATTAGCGGAGATTGAGGCCTGGTGGGTTATGGGAAGAGAGGATATATTGAAGAGTAAGTTCCCATCTCCGGAGTTTGGATAGGTTGGTGTTGGTGGGAAGTATCCAGATAACCCGGACGGTGTAACACTGTGCCAAGATGTGCTGGCCGACACCAAGGCATGTTTAGCCACAGGGTGATCCTCATTACCAACAAACACTGTCTGCCTGTGTCCATTCATGCGAATGGACAGTTTGTTGCTAGTCATTCCCACATAGAATGCATCACAGTGTAGGCAGGTCAGTTGGTAAATCACGTGGGTGCTTTCACACGTGGCTCTGCCTTTGATCATGTACACCTTCCGGGTTACAGGACTGGAGTAGGTGGTGGTGGGAGGGTGCATGGGCCAGGTTTTACACCGGGGGCGTTTACAAGGATAGGAGCCAGAGGGTAGGGAAGGTGGTTTGGGGAGCCATTCTTCCTCAAATCCTGCCCTGAAATGAATATATATTGCTTATGCATGTGGGTGAAGGCGGATCGCTCTCTAATTGTACCGCCTCCATTTTTCCGTTTGTTTAACAGGGTGTACCAAAGCTCTCACGTCCGCACTGATTTTTGACGATGTTATAAGTTGCGCTAGGGACCGCATCTACCTTCTTTCGAAGTTATCAGGCAACTACGCTGTTATGCGGCGGCTTCTTTCGGCCCATTCAACATCTGTCTTTCAAGTGTAACGAGCGAGTAACGGAATTTATATTTCATACCTGCCACAGAAAATTCTATTCTAATTCGAACGTTTGACTTACGCTATGTGTATTCGTTTCGGAATATCGTTTCTATGTCTTCCGTTAACTATACGAGGTTAACTTTATGAAGACAATTAATAACATTTGTGAAATACAACTTTGTTTGCGGAAAACATAATGATGTTCGAAGTCGCCAGTTTTTCCATGACAAACGACTTTCAACAACTTATTATATGCATAATTGTTGCAACTGATTGCCGGGGATTGTGTGTGTGTGTGTGTGTGTGTGTGTGTGTGTGTGTGTGTGTGTCATTCCACGTGGCAATGTCTGCTTGTGTCTGTGTATGTGCGGATGGATATGTGTGTGTGTGCGCGAGTGTATACCCGTCCTTTTTTTCCCCCTAAGGTAAGTCTTTCCGCTCCCGGGATTGGAATGACTCCTTACCCTCTCCCTTAAAACCCACATCCTTTCGTCTTTCCCTCTCCTTCCCTCTTTCCTGATGAGGCAACAGTGTGTTGCGAAAGCTTGAATTTTGTGTGTATGTTTGTGTTTGTTTGTGTGTCTATCGACCTGCCAGCGCTTTCGTTCAGTAAGTCACATCATCTTTGTTTTTATATATATATATATATATATATATATATATATATATATATATATATGTGTGTGTGTGTGTGTGTGTGTGTGTGTACACATTTGAATTACAAAAAACAAATACTAAAAAAAAAAAAGGTGCATGGTGCGAAATTCAATCCGGCGAGACCTTCGGATTACGAAGTTATGGTCTTACGTTAAATCAGTAAGTGGCTCGAAACAGCATATCCAGACACTCTGGGATGATGATGGCATTGAAACAGAGGATGACACGCGTAAAGCTGAAATACTAAACACCTTTTTCCAAAGCTGTTTCACAGAGGAAGACCGCACTGCAGTTCCTTCTATAAATCCTCGCACAAACGAAAAAATGGCTGACATCGAAATAAGTGTCCAAGGAATAGAAAAGCAACTGGAATCACTCAACAGAGGAAAGTCCACTGGACCTGACGGGATACCAATTCGATTCTACACAGAGTACGCGAAAGAACTTGCCCCCCTTCTAACAGCCGTGTACCGCAAGTCTCTAGAGGAACGGAGGGTTCCAAATGATTGGAAAAGAGCACAGGTAGTCCCAGTCTTCAAGAAGGGTCGTCGAGCAGATGCGCGAAACTATAGACCTATATCTCTGACGTCGATCTGTTGTAGAATTTTAGAACATGTTTTTTGCTCGAGTATCATGTCGTTTTTGGAAACCTAGAATCTACTATGTAGGAATCAACATGGATTCCGGAAACAGCGATCATGTGAGACCCAACTCGCATTATTTGTTCATGAGACCCAGAAAATATTAGATACAGGCTCCCAGGTAGATGCTATTTTTCTTGACTTCCGGAAGGCATTCGATACAGTTCCGCACTGTCGCCTGATAAACAAAGTAAGAGCCTACAGAATATCAGACCAGCTGTGTGGCTGGATTGAAGATTTTTTAGCAAACAGAACACAGCATGTTGTTATCAATGGAGAGACGTCTACAGACGTTAAGGTAACCTCTGGCGTGCCACAGGGAAGTGTTATGGGACCATTGCTTTTCACAATATATATAAATGACCTAGTAGTTAGTGTCGGAAGTTCCATGCGGCTTTTCGCGGATGATGCTGTAGTATACAGGGAAGTTGCAGCATTAGAAAATTGTAGCGAAATGCAGGAAGATCTGCAGCGGATAGGCACTTGGTGCAGGGAGTGGCAACTGTCCCTTAACATAGACAAATGTAATGTATTGCGAATACATAGAAAGAAGGATCCTTTATTGTATGATTATATGATAGCGGAACAAACACTGGTAGCAGTTACTTCTGTAAAATATCTGGGAGTATGCGTGCGGAATGATTTGAAGTGGAATGATCATATAAAATTAATTGTTGGTAAGGCGGGTACCAGGTTGAGATTCATTGGGAGAGTGCTTAGAAAATGTAGTCCAGCAACAAAGGAGGTGGCTTACAAAACACTCGTTCGACCTATACTTGAGTATTGCTCATCAGTGTGGGATCCGTACCAGATCGGGTTGACGGAGGAGATAGAGAAGATCCAAAGAAGAGCGGCGCGTTTCGTCACAGGGTTATTTGGTAACCGTGATAGCGTTATGGAGATGTTTAATAAACTCAAGTGGCAGACTCTGCAAGAGAGGCGCTCTGCATCGCGGTGTAGCTTGCTCGCCAGGTTTCGAGAGGGTGCGTTTCTGGATGAGGTATCGAGTATATTGCTTCCCCCTACTTATACCTCCCGAGGATATCACGAATGTAAAATTAGAGAGATTAGAGCGCGCACGGAGGCTTTCAGACAGTCGTTCTTCCCGCGAACCATACGCGACTGGAACAGGAAAGGGAGGTAATGACAGTGGCACGTAAAGTGCCCTCCGCCACACACCGTTGGGTGGCTTGCGGAGTATGAATGTAGATGTAGATGTAGATGTAGAACCCGAGCACTTACCGCTGCGCCACAACGTTGTCAAAAATTATTAATCATAGAGAGTATTTCACGGCAACGGTTTATTTTAACTGTTGATTTTCTCGACAACGGCTGAGAAGTGCATCTTGGTGCTTTGCCACATTACACCTCTGGTCATGAGCTTTTATTATGGGCAGTATGAATTGAATCTGAATTTCACAATTGGCAGCCTCCTCTTGTCAGTCTGATCTGCAAAGCATAAGTAACTCCCATTTTCAGTATTCTTCTAGTGTTACAACATGCATAAAATGACAAATTTTGAATTAACAAATATAATATTTGTAAAGAAAAATGCAACAGTGGGGAATTCATGGATAAAAGATACAGAACAAATTTATTTTCACTATAAAATGAGCTAAGAATTTATGGAGGGCTTTTAGTGACATTCCAATACAGCTGTTACTGCTCAGAGTTTGAGTACAACAAAACTACAATAACATTTCCTTTCTTTTAAATAGCTATAAATAAAATTTTAATCTGATTCAAACCTATTATAACTTTTCCAACTGATCGTATGATTTCACGCGAGTGATGCACCCAACAGACAGACATGAAAAGAAAACAAAAAATGAGACACACATTAGCAAAAGCACATAAAGCACAATTCCTGTTCAGTTTACAAAACAATATCAAATAATAAGCACAATAGTTGACTTTATATAAATGCTCACCCAACATGGAACGCTGAAATTCTTCGACATGAAAATTAAGACAGACAAGTAATTGTAAAGACGACGTCACATGTAATTATAGTAACATTATCCCACATACTATACATAATGCTTACATTTTATTGGTAGACCATACACAGTTTCATGTAACTGAACAGCACTTTCTACAATGCATTTCATTTTCATCAGAATAAAAGTAAACAAAACTGAAAACATCTGCGGTACACCAACTGCTGCAGCCATAATCAGACACATGCACAATACACTCATCCAGAAAATCTTCACCTCCCTCCACTCTCTCTCTCTCTCTCTCTCTCTCTCTCTCTCTCTCTCCCTCTCTCTCTCTCTCTCTCTCTCACACACACACACAAAGAGAGAGAGAGAGAGAGAGAGAGAGAGAGAGAGAGAGAGAGAGATTTATTATTTGATGTATTCTCTGGTCTCATGTGTAGATAAATAAAGTGATTATGAATTGTATTATAAAACATCACTTTAAAAACAAAACATGAAAACTGATGAGTAATCTTAATACTGAGACTTGTAAATATGACATTTTCAAATTCCATATCTCTGATGATTCCATGAAAAAATATTAATAAATACACTTGCAATTAATTTATGTATGATTTGTCTTTATACTACATTGATGTACTTATAATGAGCTCAAAACATGTGTGTAATAGAACAGGAGCGATCGTTTACCTGCTGCTGAAACCAGAATGATTGTAGTAAGAATGACAAAAACATAATTTTGATAATAGGTGATTTTGTAAGTTTCAGAACTTGACAGTATAAACATTCACTTGTAATTTTCACTGAAACTAGATTTTATAACTCACAAATGGCATGGTATGTATTGTGTTTCCCTCTGCTTTTCTCCTACAAATATATTTATATAAATACTCATTCATGCACTGATAGTGTCGGTTCCATATACGTTTGTTCTTTACCACCCTTACTTTTTTTGCACTTCCCACTTCTTTCTTATTTCTTTTGTTCTGTGGTTTTTTTTTCTATTTTCTTTTCTTTCTGTCATAAAGCATCTTACCAAATTAATTCATGTGCTCTTGACAAAATGTCTCATACAACACTCCCACCCTTTTTCAGTATGTCTTTTGTGTTTCCTCTCTTTTTCTGATAACAGTTTAAAATTATGAAGAATTACTTAGTTCCTAAATTTGTTTTTTCCATTAAAATTAAAGACCGCAATGGTAATGTAGGTTACTCTCCCTAGGTTACCAGCACCATACATTTACATCTTTTAGAACAAATTACATCAATTTGAAATATCAGAAATATACTTTAGCTCAGTATGGCTTCATCTTTAAGGCAGCTGGTTCTAGACTATTATCCCCACTACTAAATATCCTTTAATTAACTTTACCATTCTCAGAATCTTTCACCTGGAGATCTTTCACTGTGTAGTGGAATAGTTCTATTAGTTATTTTTTTTTTTTTAATTTTATTTCTTGTCAAAAATGTACAGCTGAAAATAACACACAGTGTCATGTTTTCTAAGTTTTACAGTCCAAGTACAGTTCAAAGTATTAAAAATTTCTACTTACGCATTTACCCTTATTAAAGTGAATGATAACAGTAAGGATTTGGTGGAGGATTTTTCAGTACCTATACATTTTATGTAATGTAATGGCATAGTAATGGTCCCCTTGCTATGGAAACATGAATTTTCCAAATTAAATTCTACAGAAACAAAGTCTGAGAGAAACTGTAGCTGCAACATGCTATAAAATTATAACTTAGATAATATTTAATTCACACGAAAAATGTCACGTAAACACAGGCTCTTGTATGTATCCTTCTATATAAATGCAAATTTCATAACAGTTTTACTTAGCTTATTCATGCTGAAAAAATGTTCTCAATCACACACACACAAACACACACACACACACACACACACACACAAACACAAACATAATACTAATGTTTTCAACTAGCTTTAAGGTTTTACTAAATTAATTACAAATTCCTGAATCACTTTCATAATAATTCATGACAAATTGCTGACAGAACTACCGTCAATTATTCGATTGTTAATAGATCTAAGTTAATACACCACATACTCTAATTTTCAGATCTCCTTCAACCCTAAACACACACACACACACACACACACACACACACACACACACACACACAAAGTGGGCAAGCAATAAAACTGAAAAACATGCAAACATGCATAGAACAGGGGACAGCAGACAACAGTCACATTAGAATCCTGAAAGGTTTCTTTCTAATAATGTAAGGAAATTATTCCTGGTCAATATTATTCCGAAAATAATATTTCTTTTTAAAGGAAGAGGCTGTTAATTCTGATGTCTGTGCAGTACAACTGTCACTGGGAAAATAAATGACAAGGGAATAAATTAAATTTAATGGCAACACATACTTAATTTTTTTTAATTATGCAAAAGTACTAATAAGAATATATTCTATGTGACTTGTTCAATACGGAACATAACTCAAAGTAAAGTTTTATCAGGACACCAAATAAAATGACACATTTTCTTAAAATAACTGACATTATATATGAAAATACTGATCAATTTTCATGAAATTGTTTTCCAACCTGTAGTAAGGGCAGGAGTCCACTCCTGTTCACCTGTAGCACCCCAAAGGAGAATCAGACTCTTGTTAGCTGGCATACGTCTCTCGGATGTCCCAGAAGACAACAGATTGGGGCGCACTGATCCAGGGATCTTCACATCTACGATTCATTGTGCCATGCATTACACTAGCTACTACCAATCATTAAAAAAGCATGCACAAATGTTGTGATAACTCTGAAGAAATGCTGACATACACAGTGCCGCAAAATGTATAAAGCAACTGATCAAACAGTCCACAGGTGTACTGCCAGTTCATAGTGTCCAACAGGCACAATATTTTGGCGATGAAACATGTCACCATCACCAGGTGAACTGGTGAACTGAACTCCTGAGGCCATGCACCTGACTAGTATCCCATGGCCCCCGCGAGCCACTCCATCCACAATCCACACCCGTGACCATGTGTTGGCAGTTGCGGAGATGCTATTGTCGGCGTCTGTGATGGCACTGATGTGAGTTCTCTATTTGCCTTGGTTGCCAGGTCGTTTTGTTTGCTGAGAGTCTTCTTAATTACACTCAGCGCTGGTTTTGAAGCCTTGTTACGATAATAGCCACAATTTCAGTTGATGAGATCATCCCTGGTACAAATTTCTATGGCCTCTCTAATGACGCTGGAAGTCTGGCCAAGATACTGGTACATTCATACTCCATTATGTGATTCTTGGACAAACAGTGCTCTGTGAGTGCTAACTTGTTGGGATACAGCAGTCCAATGTGCCTCTGGTGTTCTCGGCAATGATCTTTGATGGTGCGCACTGTCTGTCTAGTATATCTCTTCTCACATTGACATGGAATCTGGTATAAGCCAGCCTTCTGCAAACCAAGATCACATTTGACACTTCCCAATAATGCTCATATTTTATTGGGTGGGAAAAAGATGGTTTTTACTCAGTGCTTCTTCAATATGAATCCAATGTTTCCCGATAGTGCACCAGTGTACGGTATAAACGCAGTGGCTGCATATTCCTCCATGGCTTCTTCCGTGTCCACAGATTGTACTATTGTTGTGGTGTGGAGTGTGTGCCTAATCTGCCATTCTGGGTACACCTTTTTTTCAGAATACAGTTCTGAGATTCTCTAGTTCCTGGGGCAGACAATCTGTCTGAAATGGTGCGCACCCTGTAGATAAGTGTTTTTAGTACCACATTCCTATGTACCTCACTGTGCATTTTCTTCTGATACAGCTCTTCTCTTGACCATGATGTCTAGGAATGGTAATCTTCTTTCTGTTTTGGTCTAGAAGGAAGACTGCCATCCCTGGATGTCACAATCTAGAGAAGAGTTGATGGCACCATGGGCCATGGTGTGCATCAGAATAAAATGCACACTAACCTGTATTTGCATGCAGAGGGCAGTCACCACCCTTGGGAGAGGAATTGGGTACTAAATACACTTGTACATGGGGGGTGCACCGTTTCAGATGCAGAAAGTTTGCCCCAGAAGCTAGAGCACCTCAGAATTGTATTCCGAAAAAATGTGTACCCAGAATAGCCGATTAGACATGCTCTCCACCCCACCATAACAGTACAATCTGTGGAGACAGAAGAAGCCATGGAGGGAGGGGCAGCCATTGCCTTTATACTTACACCGGCACACGATCAGAAAAGATCAGATGCATGTTGAAGAAGCACTGAGCAAAAACTATCTTTTTCCCACCCAATAAAATGTGAGCATTATTGGGAAGTGTCAAACATGATCTCAGTTTACAGAAGACTGGCGAATACCAGATTCCATGGCAATGTGGAAAGACATATATTGGATAGACAGTGTTCAGCATCAAAGTTCATTGCCAAGAACACCAGAGGCACACTTGACTGAAATATCCCAACAACTTTGCAGTCACAGAGCACTGTTTGTCCGAGAATCACGCGATGGAGTATGAACATACCAGGATCTTAGCACAGACTTCCAAATACTGGGAAAGTGTTGTTAGAGAGGCCATAGAAATTCGTACCAGGTACGATCTCATCAACTGATATTGGGCTATAATTTTAGCAAGACTTGGGAACCAGCACTGAGTTTAATTAAGAAGACTCTCAGCAAACAAAACAATCTGGTGACCATGGCGGACAGAGAACATACATCAACGCCATCACAGACACTGATGCTGATGCTAGCATCTCTATGACTGCCAATGTGTAGCCATGAGTGTGAACACCAGATGGAGTGGCTCACGGGGCCAGGGAAGATTAGTCAGCCGCATGTCCTCAGGAGCTCAGTTTGTGAGTGCACTTGATGATAGCAACATGTTTGATCACCAAAATATTGTGCCCATTGGACACTATTAACAGGCAGGACACCCATGGACTGTTCAATCAACAAATATGCCAGGAGAAACTGAAGAATCACATAAAGGAACTGTTTGCAATATTTGAGACTTTTCTTATTATCTGTGAGCGATGAACAGCATCACAATTTAAAACACATTGCCATACACTACTTTCCTTTTTAAGATTAGTGTTTCTAAAATTTACATTTAATAGTTACTTGTTAGCAGTGACATTACTCCTCAATTTTCAACTACTGGGAACGTCACCAACACTTAACACAAAAATAATTCATCAGAAAACACTAGACAGGGAAGATAGCACATCTCTACAAAGTTTAATCTGTAGAAAACCCTGAACATTAAAAAGGGGTGGGAGAAGGGGGACAGGATATGCACGAAGACTAAAAAAATACAAAGAAGTTATAAAGTTGAAATTATAATAAGTGAGGCATGTGAAAGACATATAGCAGTACTGCATTTTGCAGAAGGCAGTTGTGTTATAATGTCCTCAAGTATTTGACAATACTGTGTTGCCTCCAGTGATGTGTGGTAATATTTTGCTAAAACCAATGGCTTGAATATTCAAGAAACTTCACTAATAAGTGAGAAAGAATGACTCATTATATGATTATAATGCAACATTGCCAGGTTGTGTCCATTTCATTAAGCAAGGTACAAATTACAGCAAATCTGTGAAATCAAAAACTGTGAAGAAACCTTAACATATAATAGTTCATCAAATCATCAGGGAAAACAGCTGACAATAATTTCAACAATTTCTACAGAAGGATCACTCAGCAGTAAACAAGTATCCAAAATCTACTGAAACCCAGTTAGAAAATGTTAAAATGATAACTACTCTCTAGCATTTTAGTAACAAATGATCCACAAATAACTCACAATAACACAAACTCCACAAAGGTTTCTTTACATAAACTTCTTTTTATTAACTGTAGTTATAATTAATTTGAAAAGCAACACAATTTCACCCATGATGCAATTAATTTCATGAAAATCTTTATGCACAAATAGGGTATTACACTGTAAAATCTAGGCAACATTTATTCTCCATTCATAATAAAAAATTCCTTTTTCAAGCAATGATAAACATGTAATTCCTACAAATAGAGGTATCTGATCTGACTAAATACAAAAACAGCCTGAAACTCAGTCTTACATCATCAAAATTATCAGCTAATTGAGGAAAGAAGTGAAGAGTACAAGCAATGTTGGTGGAAAGCATAATAAGACACAAACACACTAGGCCAAGTCATCCATGAAAAGAACATTAATACCATATTCCAAATGACAATGAAAGTCTGAACTCAAAAATATCATTGAAACAGACAAGGTATTACAACCAAAGAGGTGGAGAATAGAATAATACACGTGTGCTAAGAAATACCGGAAGTTGAATTAAATAAAAAAGGAAACAAATGAAAAAAGGTAAGTCAATTAGTTAAAGTACTTGCTGTTGAAATTACAGCCCAAAACTAATATTTAACAAAAAAAAAAAAAAAAAAAAAAAACAGGAAAAAGAAAAAAAATAAATCAACAATCTGGAATATACCAGAAACAGGCAATGCAACTTTACTGCATGGGAGATAAGTTGGTAGAATGAGAAATCATAAAGTGAAAGGGAAAACACACAAGGTCTGCTCAAGTGATGTAGTAGTTACAAGAAAAAAATCAGTATATGGGTTATTTCTATACAACACTGTAACACAACCTACTACAACAGTGTGATGATAATCACTCAATTCCAGACAAATAAAGCATAAGATTGACAAATATTATAAATTGTTGACGCTGTACAAAACATTTCAATTTTGGATGAAGCTGTGAGAGCCCAAGATTTTTGTTTGTGGCTGACATTAAGACCTATTTTATCAGAGGCACATGCACTTACGTAATGCTGCTCAAGAAACACCAAGAACAGAACTGGTAGATGCAAGAATGAGGATAAAAGGCTTTTTTTTAAGATCCAAAAGTTGTTTGGTGGAGTACAAACAATGGAAGGAGTTGAGGAGATGAGTGGTCAAAATGCTAAAAACACACACATGCAGGGATGAGTTATCCCAGAGCAGCAGCCTTATAGAGATGAAGGATGACTGGATGAGAGGAACAAAGAGGACAGGAGTGGGAGACAGTGGTGAATAGAAGGGAGGGTGATGGCCAGGAACAGAAGAACAGCAAGAAAACAGTAGAGGAATATGCCACCAGCAAGTCCAACTAGGAGCCAGGCACATGATGAAGTGGAGGTATAGGAGATGTGGAGGCGTGGGTGCAGACAGAACAGAGGTAACGGGAGACCACATAGAGATCAGAATTGGTGTAAAATAGTGGATAAAGTGATTGAGCTACAGTGAAACAGAGAAATAGGAGGAAGAGAGATAGAATCGAAGGGGCCAAGAGTGGGGTTGCGTGAAGGACAGAGGCTAGTGGAGTTTGAGCCCATGAAGATTATGAGTTCAAAGGTTTGCTATAAGGGCAATTCTTATCTATGAAATCCAGAAGGAGGAGTATAATCCAGATGGCATGGGTTGTGAAGCAGTTGTTGAAGCTGTACATATCTTCTTGAGAAGTATATTGTGCCACGGTGTGGTTGACTTTGTTCTTGTCCACAGTTTTTGGATGACCATTTATTTAAGTTGACAGCCGGTTGGTCATCAAGTCCAGCTAATAGAGGTTCAGATGTTACAGCAGAGTTGATCAAAACTCTTACCTCATCAGTCATATCCTGTGAAAGACTCGCATCCAAGACCTGTACTATACATTTACTCAGTATGCATTATTCCAGTCCCATCTCAGGTATATCACTCCCCTTAGAGGCAGGGCCATATGGGGTCATTTAGTAACAGTAATTCAATCCATATATATAATATATATACTCTGCCTGACAAAACAAGTGAAGGATCCAGAAGGGGAGGAGGAAATTAAATGAGACCTCACAGGTTGAGAGGGTAGGTGTTGTTTCAGCAACTTCAAAATCATGTCAAATTTACAAAGGACTTGGCTGTGCAATATTCTTCTTCTTCTTCTTCTTCTTCTTCTTCTTATTATTATTATTATTATTATTATTATTATTATTATTTCTTTACTTTCTCAGACGTTAAGTCTGGTTAAGAATGGAAAGTGACGCGGACCTTGATCAAGCGTCACTTCCTATTAACTGTACGGTATGTGTTATATTGCATTTAGGAACTTTCGGGTAATTGAACATGTATCAATAATTACGGATTTCTGTAGTTGTATATATATGTTTGGATGTAGCTGCATTGCATTGATTTACTGGTGGATATTGTGTGGTATGACTCCTGTAGTTGATAGTTGTTATTATTATTATTATTATTATTACTACAAATTGTGGGGTGCTCGACAATGTGGTTATCAGCACCCTTGCAAATTCCCAATCTTTTCACAGTCCAGTCTCACCAATTTCCTGAATGATGATGAGATGATGATGACAACACAAACAACCAATCCGCAGGTGGAGAAAAATTCCCTTGGAAGGGTTTCATTAAGTTGTTGCATCCTTTCCCAGAGGCAAGTTGGTCCACAGCTGTTGTGACTGGTTTTTGATATCCTATATACTGGCACTGGGACAGAGCTGATGATTGAGCTGGTCCCACAAATGTACTATACAGGGCAGATTTCTGGCTCTTACTGACCTCTAGCACAGCTCAGCAGGCAGTTCATGGACACACATATCATGTGTGGACAAGCATTGTCCTGTTGAAAAATTGCATAATGATCCTGATGCATGAGGGGTAACACATGTGGGAGCAGGATGATCATGACACGAGAAACATATTTTTCGTATTTTTAAAGTAGTTTTTTTTCATTGAGAGAAAATTAAGAAGTGAAAAGAAAAGGGAAATAATTGTGAAAGATAGAAAAATATGCCCCCCCATGAACCATGGACCTTGCCGTTGGTGGGGAGGCTTGCGTGCCTCAGCGATACAGATGGCCGTACCGTAGGTGCAACCACAACGGAGGGGTATCTGTTGAGAGGCCAGACAAACATGTGGTTCCTGAAGAGGGGCAGCAGCCTTTTCAGTAGTTGCAGGGGCAACAGTCTGGATGAATGACTGATCTGGCCTTGTAACATTAACCAAAACGGCCTTGCTGTGCTGGTACTGCGAACGGCTGAAAGCAAGGGGAAACTACAGCCGTAATTTTTCCCGAGGACATGCAGCTCTACTGTATGATTAAATGATGATGGCGTCCTCTTGGGTAAAATATTCCGGAGGTAAAATAGTCCCCCATTCGGATCTCCGGGCGGGGACTACTCAAGAGGACGTCGTTATCAGGAGAAAGAAAACTGGCGTTCTACGGATCGGAGCGTGGAATGTCAGATCACTTAATCGGGCAGGTAGGTTAGAAAATTTAAAAAGGGAAATGGATAGGTTAAAGTTAGATATAGTGGGAATTAGTGAAGTTCGGTGGCAGGAGGAACAAGACTTTTGGTCAGGTGATTACAGGGTTATAAATACAAAATCAAATAGGGGTAATGCAGGAGTAGGTTTAATAATGAATAAAAAAATAGGAGTGCGGGTTAGCTACTACAAACAGCATAGTGAACGCATTATTGTGGCCAAGATAGACACAAAGCCCATGCCTACTACAGTAGTACAAGTTTATATGCCAACTAGCTCTGCAGATGATGAAGAAATAGATGAAATGTATGACGAGATAAAAGAAATTATTCAGGTAGTGAAGGGAGACGAAAATTTAATAGTCATGGGTGACTGGAATTCGTCAGTAGGAAAAGGGAGAGAAGGAAACATAGTAGGTGAATATGGATTGGGGGGAAGGAATGAAAGAGGAAGCCGCCTTGTAGAATTTTGCACAGAGAATAACTTAATCATAGCTAACACTTGGTTCAAGAATCATGAAAGGAGGCTGTATACATGGAAGAAGCCAGGAGATACTGACAGGTTTCAGATAGATTATATAATGGTAAGACAGAGATTTAGGAACCAGGTTTTAAATTGTAAGACATTTCCTGGGGCAGATGTGGATTCTGACCACAATCTATTGGTTATGAACTGCAGATTGAAACTGAAGAAACTGCAAAAAGGTGGGAATTTAAGGAGATGGGACCTGGATAAACTGAAAGAACCAGAGGTTGTAGAGAGCTTCAGGGAGAGCATAAGGGAACAATTGACAGGAATGGGGGAAAGAAATACAGTAGAAGAAGAATGGGTAGCTCTGAGGGATGAAGTGGTGAAGGCAGCAGACGATCAAGTAGGTAAAAAGACGAGGGCTAGCAGAAATCCTTGGGTAACAGAAGAAATATTGAATTTAATTGATGAAAGGAGAAAATATAAAAATGCAGTAAATGAAGCAGGCAAAAAGGAATACAAACGTCTCAAAAATGAGATCGACAGGAAGTGCAAAATGGCTAAGCAGGGATGGCTAGAGGACAAATGTAAGGATGTAGAGGCTTATCTCACTAGGGGTAAGATAGATACTGCCTACAGGAAAATTAAAGAGACCTTTGGAGATAAGAGAACCACTTGTATGAATATCAAGAGCTCAGATGGAAACCCAGTTCTAAGCAAAGAAGGGAAGGTAGAAAGGTGGAAGGAGTATATAGAGGGTTTATACAAGGGAGATGTACTTGAGGACAATATTATGGAAATGGAAGAGGATGTAGATGAAGACGAAATGGGAGATAAGATACTGCGTGAAGAGTTTGACAGAGCACTGAAAGACCTGAGTCGAAACAAGGCCCCGGGAGTAGACAACATTCCACTAGAACTACTGATGGCCTCGGGAGAGCCAGTCATGACAAAACTCTACCATCTGGTGAGCACGATGTATGAGACAGGCGAAATACCCTCAGACTTCAAGAAGAATATAATAATTCCAATCCCAAAGAAAGCAGGTGTTGACAGATGTGAAAATTACCGAACTATCAGTTTAATAAGTCACAGCTGCAAAATACTAACGCGAATTCTTTACAGACGAATGGAAAAACTGGTAGAAGCTGACCTCGGGGAAGATCAGTTTGGATTCCGTAGGAATGTTGGAACACGTGAGGCAATACTGACCTTACGACTTATCTTGGAAGAAAGATTAAGAAAAGGCAAACCTACGTTTCTAGCATTTGTAGACTTAGAGAAAGCTTTTGACAATGTTGACTGGAATACTCTCTTTCAAATTCTGAAGGTGGCAGGGGTAAAATACAGGGAGCGAAAGGCTATTTACAATTTGTACAGAAACCAGATGGCAGTTATAAGAGTCGAGGGGCATGAAAGGGAAGCAGTGGTTGGGAAAGGAGTGAGACAGGGTTGTAGCCTCTCCCCGATGTTATTCAATCTCTATATTGAGCAAGCAGTAAAGGAGACAAAAGAAAAATTCGGAGTAGGTATTAAAATTCATGGAGAAGAAGTAAAAACTTTGAGGTTCGCCGATGACATTGTAATTCTGTCAGAGACAGCAAAGGACTTGGAAGAGCAGTTGAACGGAATGGACAGTGTCTGAAAGGAGGATATAAGATGAACATCAACAAAAGCAAAACGAGGATAATGGAATGTAGTCAAATTAAGTCGGGTGATGCTGAGGGAATTAGATTAGGAAATGAGACACTTAAAGTAGTAAAGGAGTTTTGCTATTTAGGGAGTAAAATAACCGATGATGGTCGAAGTAGAGAGGATATAAAATGTAGACTGGCAATGGCAAGGAAAGCGTTTCTCAAGAAGAGAAATTTGTTAACATCGAGTATAGATTTAGGTGTCAGGAAGGCGTTTCTGAAAGTATTTGTATGGAGTGTAGCCACGTATGGAAGTGAGACATGGACGATAACTAGTTTGGACAAGAAGAGAATAGAAGCTTTCGAAATGTGGTGCTACAGAAGAATGCTGAAGATAAGGTGGGTAGATCACGTAACTAATGAGGAGGTATTGAATAGCATTGGGGAGAAGAGAAGTTTGTGGCACAACTTGACTAGAAGAAGGGATCGGTTGGTAGGACATGTTTTGAGGCATCAAGGGATCACAAATTTAGCATTGGAGGGCAGCGTGGAGGGTAAAAATCGTAGAGGGAGACCAAGAGATCAATACACTAAGCAGATTCAGAAGGATGTAGGTTGCAGTAGGTACTGGGAGATGAAGAAGCTTGCACAGGATAGAGTAGCATGGAGAGCTGCATCAAACCAGTCTCAGGACTGAAGACCACAACAACAACAGAAAAATATGAAAAGGTTTTCAAAGACTGCTACCTCTCCAAAATTTGTTGACTTACATGATTTGATGAAGCAATATGTTTTAAGCTGCAAACCTCATCTTCAGGCTTCATGGCAATACAAAAATATTTATCAAAACTTGACATAGATAGGAGGTGGAATCCAAAATTTTTGGGACTGGTGCTGCCATCTGGATAGTAGTAGTAGTAGATCTTTGCACCACTAGGTGGCGAGAGCTGCATATCTGACGACTCAGTGTGCAGAGTGGCATTCAGCTCAGAGGGCATGTTGTGCGTTCACATTGATTTCCGTAATACTCTGTGTTGGGTGTGTGGCAATTTTACGGTGGATCCATGAACAGAACAGCGCATGTGTATCAAATTCTGTGCGAATCTCGGGAAAAGTGTTATAGAGACCCCTGCAATGACTCAACAAGTGTTTGGGGGGACAGAATGTGAGAGCAACAATTGCACCGGGGGAAGAGACCGGGCTCTCCAAGACCCAAAAAAGTGAGACAGGTGAAGAGCATGATCATTGTCTTCTTTGATACCAAGGGAATTGTGCACAAAGAATATTGTCCCAACCAACCAAACAGTGACTTCCGCATACTACTGTGATGTTTTGCGATGGCTCCGTGAAAATGTACGGTGATGATGGCCTGAACTTTGGCATCAAGGGATTTGGCTGCTGCATCATGACAACGTGCCGTCACACATCCTTGTTCACCAGGACCTTTTTCGCAAAAAGCAACATGACGGTTGTACCCCACCCACCGTACTTGCCAGATTTGGCACCTTGCGACTTTGCGCTATTCACAAAACTGAAACTCAAGTTGAAAGGCCATCGGTTCGACACTCTAGAGAGGATTCAAGAAGCATCGCTGGTGGTGATAAACATCCTCAAAGAACAGGACTTCCAGAAAACTTCTGACCAGTGGCAGAAGTGCTGGGACTGGTGTGTACATGCGGATGGGAACTACTTCGAGGGTGATGGTGACCATTAGTCCAAAGGTAAGATTTTCAACAGATGGCAGCACCAGTCCCAAAAATATTGGATAACACCTCATATTAATCATACTGCAGGTATCAACAGCTCCTATTTCTTCACCAACTTCAATTCAATATATTAAATTAGAAAACACATAATAATTAAGAATATATCTGTATCTATTTTCCAATAGCAATATCTTTGTAAGTTCTTAAATAAGTTTTACACTATCATTCTTAATATCAGTCACAGTCACTATAATGTATTTCATCAACCAACATCAGAGATGTGATAGAAAAATATACAGAAGATGTTGCAAGTTACTGATAATACCAGGGCTGACACTTCAAACAACCTTTGTTTTGACAGCTATCTTGTTGCCAGCTTACTTCTGCTACATGGTACAGTTAATTGTGATGTCACGTTTTAATGTTGATAGAGTTCTTGTGTGTCAAACTCTTCTGAAGCACTGAAAGTTCACAGGCTCCTGAGAGGTTTTCCTCAGTTACCCATTACTAGTAACACTACTAGGTGCTGTGTTTTACAGAGAAGCTCTAAATGAACATGCAAAGGAGTCTGAACGTCATTGAAATTTTTGTCATTCAGACATTCGAGTCACTGGTATTTCTTGGGACGCCACAGGCAACTCTTTGCTGCACTTGTGAGTAATGTCAGGCACAGATCGAGCAAACTCAGTGTCACACAAAGCTCAAAAGGAATAGCACAGTCAAGCAACAACAACAAAATGTAATATGAAGGAACTATCATTCCAACTACTAGGGACAACTTTAATTCTCAAGCTCCTCTTCCCACTAATGCGAAACTTGTCACATCTACTCATTTGTATGCTACTACAGTACGTGATTTTTCCCACCAGTCCCCTACATCCATCAGAATTATAACTTATAAAATAATGGAAAATCTTGTACACTCACACCTGCTGCCCTTCACAAATGAAAAAACTTTCAAACTAGTAATGTCGTAAGATGAACTATAAACTATTAAAGAACTAACTTTGTTCATTCATTTAACAAAGACTTTTTTTTTTAAAAAAAAAAAAAAAAAAAAAGCTTACATGTCTGCCTTATGTGAACTGTCTTATACTTCTGTTCTTACAATTTTCCTATATTAAATTACCAAGACATGATATGCACTAACATATACATGGATGTCTGACATCAATCAATCAATGGTGCAATTCACGTTCAGTTTGATGTACTGTTGCGATTTATGCAAAGTTATGTTTCGCTTTACTGGTGAATTACTAAGGAAAGCAGTAAGTCAAATCCTGTCCAACAACTATCAACACTAAAGTTGTAGCACAATAAATACAACAAGAAGTCTCCTTCATCTTATATACGTAAGTACAGGTGTCCCGTGCAGCTGAAGGTCTCAGGTAAATCATCTGTATACACAATTCAGGTTTAGTATCTCAGATTCATTAAATTCCATTCATCATGTATAAATATGATAGAACTCATCTTAACAAAAATAATCAAATTAATACGGATCATCTCAAGAAAAAATTGTGAAGTGTGGACTTCATTTATTCAATGATTTATACCAGACCTGCATACTGTTCATTAAAACTGTTAAACGATTTGCCAGTAAGGTATTTATAGTGATAGATAATGCGTATCCCACTTATATTCCACAGGTAAGTAAGGAAAAATTGAAATCCTCCCCAGGTATGAATAAGTAAGATTTCAATTACAAAATTTTAAATAATACATAAACAACATGGTAAAGTTATACATAAATTTTGTTCCCTTCACATAAAATCTCTCAAAACTTTTCATGTTAAACCTTCCACTTGTTTATAAACAGTATTTAATGCTTACCCATTGTTTGGGCTGGACATTGCAAACTGTGGAAAGTGGCATTCAAAGTGGAGAGATTCAGGAATGATTTAGGCTCAATTCTGTAATTATGCTAACAATGCTGATAATAGCTCTGATAGTGTAGAATATCAGGGACCAAACTTATTAAACAGGTGATACTTGCAGTAAGAGATACCTTTGAGATACCTTATGCACTGGTAATAGGTATGATGACCTTCATAACCAGAACAGTCTCCTTATTCCAGAGCTGCTAATTTTACACATCCTCCATATACACTGCCAAACATAAGTATCGGTGAAAAAAACCTCTACTGTAAAATAAATAGAGGAGTTCCTACTTCAACATGTCCTCTATGCACATTCCACCAAACACCAATATCATTGCATAAAGCCTTCTAGGGTACAATAAATAGAATGGATTGCTTCACCAACCATTCTAATATATCATGTTAAGATTATTTCTGACTCTTAACATTGATGTTCATTTTATGTTCACACATTAATTGCTACCCCTTAGCTATGCCAAACAACAACAACAACAACAAAATATTATCTTACTAATATCATAAGGTAGTGTTCACAACTGCATATCTCATTTCTCCACTATGATTAAAAACAGGTTACCATTCATGATTCGGTTCTGCATAATGCTAGTTAAATACTATTCCTAAATATTTTAGTTACAACAGGCTGAAGTATGATCCACTGCAAATACCCAATAAGTTTTGGATGGAGTGCAAGTGTGTATAGCATTAATTTTGTAGAATATGAATGTGGTGTAGTGTTTCATCTTAATTGGTTCATAATAGTCATATGTCTTATTTTTTGTTCTATGTTATTACTCCTGTTCCTGTATCTATGTCCTGATGTATTGTGCACTTGACTCTTGTGATCTCTATTGTAATGGTTATGCAATATGTTGTGTTGGTTACTGTTACTGCTATTGCTACTTGCTTGCCACTTTTCCAATTATCTCTCAGTGCTGTCTATTTGTTCCAAATATTCTAATAAATTATTATTTTTACTCCAATTTTTTCCTAAAAGCTTGTGTCTTACCATCCGTGATAAACTGCTGGTAATCACTTCTAACAAATGCTCCTCCACTATGGAATCATCCAACTATTTTGGCTTTATTGATATGCCACTTTAGGAAGTCTCTGTAACCCTTCCAAGAATTATTGTTGTATGGTTTGGAACATAGGCATTCTAGATGTAGCTTCCTTTTTGCATCGTCACTCCAATATTTTCACTTGAAACCTCTTCCTAAATCTTTGTAGATTTGAAAATAACCTAATTGTAACAATCCCCACTGTGCTGCATTTCCAGTCATATGACTTACCAAAAAATCTTATAGTAGTCTGCCCACACTTCAGATAACGTACCTCTTAAAAGACTTCAGAAAAGAAACAATGTATATCACCTGATGGTGTAAATTTTGGAAATTCCCTTTGCTTAATACAGCATTCAAACCACTGCAACTGTTACACAGAATCTTACCTTTTTCCTAATATATCTTCAACCTCTTTCCTTACTTCTCATTTTGTATGCTCTTTATTTAAATTAGTATTATCACGTGATACCTCTTTTGTAATATTTAAGTAATCGGCACTGCTACTAGTTGTTGATCCATCACTTATGAGTTTAGTAACTGACAATGTGGATTTAGTCTCAAAAGGGTCCTTAGGTTTACTGTGTAGCCATTGTTTTGTAGTTTCCATTCTAACTCATGTTTTTGCAACCTAAGTTCTAGCTCCTTAACGATTATGGAAATTGAAACTATATTCTTATTTGTAAATTTGCATAAATGCCTTTAATTTCTAATAATTCTTTCTCTAAAATTTGCACTTTTTGAATGAAATTGTCTTGTTCAGATCTCGTCATACGTAAATGTTCTATTTTACCAGCTAGCTTTCCTTTGAGGATTTCGAATTACTGATTGCATGAACCCTTCCATGATTTGATTATCCTCTAAGAAAACAGTGTTACGTTATATAAATGTATAAGTAAGTCTTGAATGTGTAGTTGACTATTTACATTACTAAGTAAATACTGTTTATGACAAAATTACGTCTACCCCTTTCTATCAATTTTATCGTCAAAATTCATTATGTGAGATTTATTTATATCATTTAATCTAAAGAAACTACTACCCAACTAGGATTAACTTTCATCCTCCAGCTCCTCTTCCACTAAGATGAAACTTTTAATTCTTGTTCATTTAAACACTACTAAAGTATGTGATTTTCCCACCAGTTCACTACACCCATCAGAATTATTACTTATAAAATCATGAAAAATCTCATATCATCATAGTGTCATTTGCAAACTTATGAACAATGGTTAACAAGATTCAAGCAGCCACAGAAATGGAGGTAACTGAACATGCCTGAAGAAAACAGATATTTCATATGAACAAATATGACCACAGCATATAACCAAGAATATAAATAACAACTTTTAATATCTATGAGACCTTTTTTTAAATGTGTTTGTATCGTAATTGTAGCCTGAAGATCATAGTTGTTCCTCGAAATATGTTACTCCATTTAATTGTTTAAGTAATTCAACAAATTTTATGGCTGGCAGTGGTTTCTGAAAAATCTTTTTGTATTTCTGAAACAGTTATAGTTGACTGACATTCACTATAGCTCCAAAAAGATGTAAAGTAACTGGAAATAGCTGGATCATAAGTGACACATACAGATAACACAGCCAAATAGTCAAACAGTTTTCTCCTTCTCATTTGTTCTCATAATTTTCATTTTCTTTCTCTTTGGCTCTTTTTTCTGATATTGGTGACTTGCTGGTTTATTGTGTACATATTAAAACTCCAAATTAAAAAATTTCTGATTCAGTTCCTGCCGCCCCCCACCCGTCTAATGAGACACAATTCTGTGTAGCTGAAAAGTCATGGAGGTTTGTATTTTACATAAAACTGAAGATGTTCTCATAAGTTTCTGGATGAGCCAATTTACAGGTCACAGTAAAACTAGAGCATACTACATGCAATAGGATCATATCTACTAAGTGTATGCAGCATTTAAACTGAACTTCACGTTGACATGTTTCATTTGTAAGCTGCAGCTTTTGACTCTTTACATATAGGATTTCTCTCAACTGATCAGGGTTTGAAGCAAATGCTTCTTCTTTCTTTTCAGTTGTAACCAAATTCATTTACCTGGTTCTGAAAGCTTGACATTCAAAGTATTCCTTTTTTCAGGCGTACAACTGCGTGGCAGCTATTCTCTTACAAAGGTCTGTTGGTAAGTAGGCACTCTTCTTCTACTGCTAAGGGATAAATCTACTACATTTGGTTCAGCACTTTTCACTTTAAATATCGGTATGGAGATTAAAAGGTACAAGCACGACTGTAGGGAGCATTATCAGCTTCATATCAAAAGTGGTATCATAAGAAGAGTTAAGTTCTTGAAAGTAGTTTGAAAATCAAAAATGTTTGCAGAAAGGTAACATTACAAATGCCTAAACAAAAGTATATGACCAAGGTAAGCTAATCAAAAACACATCCAAAAAAGTGCTCTTTCTGCACATCAGTAAAGAACATCCATAATCTGAACCATCAAGTGTGCTAAAAGTAGATCATAAATAGAATTTGTAAGACTGCTGAGAAAGGAGTCATTGTTCTGACAAAACATTTGAAGAGAAAGAGTTAATTATTCCACAAGATAAAGACTATGTATAATCTCTTTATAAGGATACTGTTCATCTTAAAGACAGCCAATTACAAAAGCCATCTGGGTATCTGACAATACTATTCAAAAAGGAGAATTTTAAATTTATTAGTTGTAGTAACCCAAACATTCCTACACCTCTGTCACCACTACCACTGTGCGTGTCTCACATTTGAGTAGCATGCTGTTCGGCTGCTTCTTATTCCCACCAGAGGTCGCCGACCATGGTAAAGGGCCTCGACTGCCTGCAACCAAAAGTCAGCAGCCCCTGGCAGGCAAATGCTCTTTATATTGTCTTGCACCGGCTCCAGCTGGTAGCCTTGTAGCCTTCACTAAACTGTATTATACTACTTATATTCACGTTGTCACACCGTTTACTAATAAACAGTAAACGTCTCATAACCATGTCTTTATTGTGTTCAGAGTTAGAACATTATTGACAATGATATATGATAAACAACATATGTGCATTTTGAGAAACAAAATTAAAACTGCAGGATGTAGAGAGACGTAATACATTTATTTATGTATGTACTACATTCCTCCTACAGTACTGGATCAATTTCAAACAAACTTGGTACATACACCATTTGCTATTTGGAAAGGAGTACTGTGGGAGTTAGAACCACCTACCTCTCAAAGGTGTAGAATGGCGGTGAGACGGGAGTGTAATGAACTGTACGCAGTGAGAGCACTTAGCAACTTATGACGAACTTCACACATAATTTCAAAAATGACAAAACTTTTTCTTACTGACAACCCAACTCCCAGACATAGTGGCAGGTCGAAATGCTGCCCAGAATATAACTCTGAATTCCTGACAGAAGAACAATGGTGGGCTGTTGGTGGAAGTCCATGGGTCACAGCCAGTGTTGGTACAGTTATGGTGAACTCCTAGTGATGACTGATGCATGGCACACAATCTGGCGTGCTGATCATGATGTGCTCGAGTGGGCCAGTGTTTCAATGCTGGTTCTTGATGCTGAATTCGTGGAAGTGTTCCATTTTGTCAGCTACTGTGAACCATCTGGAACAGGGCAATGGTTTGGGTCTGTTGTAATTGGCAGCATGTGTCAATGACCAGGAAGTCAGTCAAGCAGGACTGGCTTCCCAAAGATTAGCTCCAGGACATTGGCACCCGGAATGGTCTCACAGAAGTCTTGCTTTTGCTGAGGGGTGCTGATCGAACAGGGGCAACAGCTGGATGCACCCAATGTCTGTGGCTTGCGGCCTAATTTAGGTGCTCCAAGATTCACTACAGGTCATCTTATTACATTTCTCGCCTTCTATGAAGAAAATTAATTCTGTCAGAAACATAGTCACTGGATTAATTATAATTACATACAGTTCACATTTGCATTCCCAGTGTCGGTTTATCCTTATCATCATTTACACTTCCTTTCCTTTTTGATCAGGCTAGCACTTCTCTCACACCTGAGCCTGTATGTCCTCATTTTGCACTCTCCTCATTTTAATTCATTTTCTGAGTTCTTTTAGCAGCTACATTATTTCACATTGTGGGAAGGTAACAGGGTTCAGGAAAAGTATACTGTCTGCGTAAACTTACTAGCCTTTTCACTTAATCTTTACATGCTAAAAATCTCATCTCCCATGTTCTCTTATCATATATATCGCATACATCTAGTATTTAACAAGGAAAAAGTCCAGAAAAATTCTCGTATACCACATTAAGATACAGCCAGCATTTACAAAACACTATTACTCTTCCTGGTACTGACACCAAAACAAAACCAGGCATTCCTTACATTAATCTTTATGAATACTAATTCATTATGTTATCACTACAATAGAAATCAGTAACAAAAATTTTCTATAAAATAAAGGGGCCAATGGCAGCATTTCCATTGTTGTGTTCTTACTCATACTGATGGGGCAAAACTCTGTAACCTCATCCTTGTAAGTCTAACTTCTCATCTTCACAATAGATCTCCAATACTTCATAATAAATCTCAATATCTTCTCAAACAGACATCTATCATTACAAGAAGAAACGAGCAGTTCAATAGCCCTGCTTCACTTCACTGAGCTCTCCAATACCATGGAATTACTTCCTGGACCTCAGTAATTTTTCAGCTACCCTCGAGTGCCTGTAATACATTTTGCTGAGAGACTATATCCTGAGCTACCTTCTTGCCCATAAGACACCCTTGAAGAATTTCATAGAATTTTCCCGTCACAATCCTAATGAACTTTTTGATGGCAATACAAACAAATCACTGTGAGTTACTCAGGGCATGAAGCTGGAAGTCTTTGCAAATTAGACTGTGTACAAGTTACTGCTATTAGAGGTTCAGCTCTTGGACCTGCACCAAACGCTACAACTGAGTCTACACCAGACATACTGAACAACAAAGACACAAGGCTACAATGATACAAAAATACACAATGTACGGATTCCATGAGTGAAAAAAGTTGTGCTGCAACTCACATCTGTTGTTGTCCCTTTTGAATCTTAAGCACTCTATCTTCCTTCTATCCACTTCCCTTCTACCTTCGGAAAGGCGCTGTTACAGAGCTATTGCGTTGGCTGCTGTCTTCTGGGTGTCCATCCCCATCATCTTCATTGTCATCACCACCAACACCACCACCAACGTCCTGATCTTCATCTCCATCTTCAGCAGTCTCCCTGACACCAGTTGTTAAGGATGGGTAAAAGTTTGTTACTGGAGGTGTCAACTGACATGGTAGAAGGTCATGGTGTCTCAGCATTGTGGTGATGGCATTGCCCAGAGTCAAAGTCTTGACCAACGGTTGGAGAGCAATAGTGAGCTGCTGGAGTAATGCTGACTGCTCAGGACAGGCAGTGAGGCAGAGGTCCGTGGGTTGCAATGGGTGACGGCAGTTACAGTGAAGACTTCAAGGCTAATTCAGTAGAAATTGTAGTGATGACTGACACACGGCAAGCATCACGGGTGGCCCTGCTGCGGCAATCATGAAGTATTCAGCTGGTCCAAGGTTTAAATGCTGGTGCTCAGCGCTGAATTTGTAGAAGTGCTGCATTTGCGGGCCACTGCAAACCATCTGGGCAATGGCCAGAGTCTGGCACAATCAGCACTTCACATCGATGACAAGGAAGCCAGACAAACCAGAGTGGTTCCTTGAAAGCTTGATCCAAGGCGTTGACACCCAGAACAGAGTCACAAAAATCTTGCTGCTGCTGAGGGGTGCTGATCATGCAGGGGCAACTACCAGATGCGGCCGATGTCCATGGCTTGTGGCTTGGTTTCAGCACTCAAAGTTCTGCTACAGTACATCCCGTTACATTATATAAGGAGACAGACTCCAAGAGACCAGCACTTTGCAAAAGGCTGTATTGGCAGTATATGCTTTCCAAAATGGACACACAGCATGCTGAAATGGCTAGAAACCTGGGAAGATTTTACTGCAAAGACACATCACAAAAACCTTCATTTGCATAAACTTGAAATTGGTCTACTACATAGTGAGGGATGAATCCATCAGCATTATTGTCATGTAATTGAATGACAGTATGTCTAGTGGCATCTGTCTCTGAATAATAAAATATCACATACTTAAATTTGTGAAATGAGTAAACAACGCTGAGATGACAATACATTCACCAGCTCTATGACAATAGGAAACAATTGTGAAATTACACCCAGTTTGGTTATGACAATATTTTAGCTTCCTTCATATGAATTATTTCACTGGCAGTTGGTGAAATCCTGATATTGTTGAATACAGTACAGGTGGAGAACAGAAGGCTCTTTATAATCTAGACAAAATGTTAAAGTCTCCAATTAATGCTCACCATTCTGTATGCAAGGAGTGAAACTGGATCAACAGTAAAGAACACAGACTGGAAATCTCAAGATTCTGACAGTCAACTGCTGAAGCATTCATAGGTAAGTACCAGAATTCATTGCTCTACAGAAGAACTGTTGTACTCGAACTACACTCAAAAGTTAGATCTGGATGAAACTTAAAATAGAGCACTCTTGAGTAGTTAACAAGACATGAAACATTTATCAAAACGTTAGGTTAAATTATCTGGGAGGGGATGCATTCATTACAATTAATAAAAATATGATATCAAACAAGGTCGAAAATCAATCTGATTGTGACTTATCTGGACACAAGTAACTAGACTAGGTGCCAAATTAGTTACTGGAAGCTTTTACTGGACATCTAATTCTAATTCAGCAGTTAGTTGCAGACCAATTCAAATTTTAATGAAGTGTAAGTTCCATCGTTTGGAAGAATCTTAATTCAGCAAATGCAGTAGGAGGAGACTTTAACCTACTGAGTGAATTCTATGCATTCACTGCCAGTGGAAGAGAGAGGCAACCTTCTGAAATAGTTCTGAATGCTTTCTCTGAAAACTGTCTTGGATATTTACCATGCACTTCCAGAAATTAAGAGAACTCAATTGCTTAAAAAGTCAAAAAGGCAATATATTTATGAAAAATTTACAAGTTCACAAATATACATCAAACACTACATATCAATGTAGTTGCCTTTATTCTCACTGCATTTTGTGACATGAGGATAAGCTTTCTGTCACTTTCATTTAAAAAAAGTTTCACACTTCCTCTTTGGCACTTTGCTTGACAGTGCTCTGGATCTCATCTTCAGTAGAAAGCCTATTTCCAACTGTAAACAAGATGTAAATCTGAAGGTCACATATCAGGGCTGTGAGTGGGGTGACTGATGATGTCCCATCTGAATGAACTTGAGTTGCTTGGTGGCGCTGGCTGTGTGAGGATGTACACTGATATGCAACAAGCATACACTGTTGATTAAAATTTCTCTCCTATTGTTCTGTATCATCCTCAATAGTTTTTCTTACGGCTTCATAGTGTATCAGTAAATGATTCCCCCATGGACAGAAATTCAATGAGGAGAAAGGCCTTATGGCCTCAAAAGATGAAGGCCATGACTTTTCAGGCCAAAACAATGGTTTTAAATTTATTTGTTTGTGGTGATGAGAGATGTTGCCACTGTAATGTCGTCTTTTCACCTCAAGGGTGAAGTGGCTCATCAATGTTTCATTGCCAGTTGCAACAGTTCAAGGAATTGTTCACACTCAAGTTCGAAGCACTCGAGAAATTCCTGAAGAAGTGATTACCTTGACTTTTTTGTTGATCTTTGAGCTGTTTTGCTACCCACCTCACACAAAATTTTTGAAAACAAAGTGTCTCAGTAATGATTTGATGCAGAAGAGATCTGGAGATTTCTAGGAACACAGTGTTCATAGTAAAAGTCAACTGACATCAAATGGTTGCAGACAAGCTGACAGGCAAAGTTAGTAGAAATTCTTGCTTTTGCTACAACATGTAACGACTTCCATGATGGTATATTAGTGACAGATTTTTGTGAGAATCCTAGAAAATTCTAATCCTATTTGAAAATACTACGCAAGTCCAAAGTTATCAGGCACACGTCAGTCAGTCTGGTGGAGAAATAAAAGATAGAAAAAGGAAAGTCAGTCTTAAACCACAAATTTAAAAACTAGTTGAAACCAAATAAGGCACCTGGCTCTTATGGCATCCCAATTTGTTTTTGGGTGGGCATGACAGTCTCAACAACTTTGAAGGAGGATATTTCCCAGCTGTATTTCAAATCGCTTCATTTGCAATAGCAGTTTTGGACACATCCCATTTTCAAGTGTATTTATACAACAGGGGTGGATATATTGTCCTCATCTTGTCAAAAAATCATGTGGTGAGGTAAGGAAAATGTATCCACACCTGTTGCTATAAATGTACTTGAGTATGGGTTGGGCCCAAAACTAGTAGTACTGGCTGATGGAATGAATTCCTTATTAATTGTGTACTCTGTAGGCTTGGTCTCTTACTTAGTTCCATTTTATCATGAATCTCTCAGACAGTCTCAAATGGCTGGAAAATGGTACAGATCACTCCCTTGTATGTAAGAGCAAAAGTATGAATGCAGAAAATTATAGATCAATATCCTAACATCAATCTACTGCAAAATCCTTCAGCACATTCTCAGCTGAAGTATAATAAATTTTTTAGAGGGAGAAAAAGTATACAGGCAGTAAGCCCTCCCCTTCCCATTTGTGAATGGAAAGGGAATGACAAGCAATAGTACAAAGTTCCTTCCCCCATACACCATGTAGTGGCTTGCACAAAGTATGTAAGTAGATGTAAAAACTGAGCATACCATGTGTGAAGATGTTGTAAGAGTTCCTACAACATTATATTAAAAATGCAATAAGTTTGACTCTTACGAATCTCACAAAATTACAGAAGAGAGGTATATCAAAAAAGCAGAACTGTTTTACAGTAAGATTAGTACTGCCCGAAACAGGTTTAAAATGGGGCAGCACTGAACCGCTAGCCTTGTTCCTAAATCATTTCATTCAATGTTTTATCACATTTAATGGGCACATAAAATTTCATTCTGGTTCAAAGACAAGGGAGAGATGCAGAACATGGCTTCCATTTATCTAGCTATTGTTGCCAAGTTAAGACTTCACAATGAAAAGAAATGCTTAGATGATGATGCATGCGCGCGCGCGCGCACACACGCGCACACACACACACACACACACACACACACACACACACACACACACACACACACACACACACACTTTGTTACCTGTTGGTTTAAAGAGCTGCTCTAGTTTTACCACAACATTCTGCGCCTATCAGATGATTATTTTTATTTGTTTAATTACACTAGTGTATGATACCTTTTGCAAACAATTTCCATTGATACAAACTTTTCTATTTTAAATCTGACAAATGTGATACTTCCCGCATACAGGCTCACAGAACATTACAGATACTTCACTGTAATGTAAACATGTGTATTTTGACCACACTACTGACACTCGAGGTCATTACATCTCTGTGTGTTGTGCATTGTACGTTTTGCTGTTTTTGGCATGTACAGTTGACAAGACAAAACTGTTTGCACAGAAAATGAGTAAGTTTCACATTGAGCATTCTTAGTGTGCACAGTCATGTCACAAATTGCGGCAAAACTTTCACCCCATTAATGCCCATGTTAGGTTATAGTAGCAACCTATTATCATACACTCCTAGAAATGGAAAAAAGAACACATTGACACCGGTGTGTCAGACCCACCATACTTGCTCCGGACACTGCGAGAGGGCTGTACAAGCAATCATCACACGCACGGCACAGCGGACACACCAGGAACCACGGTGTTGGCCGTCGAATGGCGCTAGCTGCGCAGCATTTGTGCACCGTGGCCGTCAGTGTCAGCCAGTTTGCCGTGGCATACGGAGCTCCATCGCAGTCTCTAACACTGGTAGCATGCCGCGACAGCGTGGACGTGAACCGTATGTGCAGTTGACGGACTTTGAGCGAGGGCGTATAGTGGGCATGCGGGAGGCCGGGTGGACGTACCGCCGAATTGATCAACACGTGGGGCGTGAGGTCTCCACAGTACATCGATGTTGTCGCCAGTGGTCGGTGGAAGGTGCACGTGCCCATCGACCTGGGACCGGACCGCAGTGACGCACGGATGCACGCCAAGACCGTAGGATCCTACGCAGTGCCGTAGGGGACCGCACCGCCACTTCCCAGCAAATTAGGGACACTGTTGCTCCTGGGGTATCGGCGAGGACCATTCGCAACCGTCTCCATGAAGCTGGGCTACGGTCCCACACACCGTTAGGCCGTCTTCCGCTCACGCCCCAACATCGTGCAGCCCGCCCCCAGTGGTGTCGCGACAGGCGTGAATGGAGGGACGAATGGAGACGTGTCGTCTTCAGCGATGAGAGTCGCTTCTGCCTTGGTGCCAATGATGGTCGTATGCATGTTTGGCGCCGTGCAGGTGAGCGCCACAATCAGGACTGCATACGACCGAGGCACACAGGGCCAACACCCGGCATCATGGTGTGGGGAGCGATCTCCTACACTGGCCGTACACCACTGGTGATCGTCGAGGGGACACTGAATAGTGCACGGTACATCCAAACCATCATCGAACCCATCGTTCTACCATTCCTAGACCGGCAAGGGAACTTGCTGTTCCAACAGGACAATGCACGTCCGCATGTATCCCGTGCCACCCAACGTGCTCTAGAAGGTGTAAGTCAACTACCCTGGCCAGCAAGATCTCCGGATCTGTCCCCCATTGAGCATGTTTGGGACTGGATGAAGCGTCGTCTCACGCGGTCTGCACGTCCAGCACGAACGCTGGTCCAACTGAGGCGCCAGGTGGAAATGGCATGGCAAGCCATTCCACAGGACTACATCCAGCATCTCTACGATCGTCTCCATGGGAGAATAGCAGCCTGCATTGCTGCGAAAGGTGGATATACACTGTACTAGTGCCGACATTGTGCATGCTCTGTTGCCTGTGTCTATGTGCCTGTGGTTCTGTCAGTGTGATCATGTGATGTATCTGACCCCAGGAATGTGTCAATAAAGTTTCCCCTCCCTGGGACAATGAATTCACGGTGTTCTTATTTCAATTTCCAGGAGTGTATCTGCAATATGTACTACACATAATATTGGAAATTAATATCAATTAAACATTATGCATGGAAGTATACGATGTCGACAGTGATAGTGAAATATGCCGTGACTTGACCAGTGGTGCCAGATGTCCAAGAGGGGTGTTAGTGTAGCTGTGCAAGTAGCTCATGGTCAAAGTGAGGTAGCTCAGCACATACAGTCAATGGACTGGCCACCCTCTGTCATAAAAAACTAAGTAAAATTTGCAAGTTGCCAGTAGTTGGTTGGTTTAAGGGAGGGGGAAAGGGAGTCACTTGTTTAATGGGAGTTTGGTTCCCCCAATTGAGCAAATTTTCTCTATCTCCACTGTGGTAGGTCAAATGGCCTTCCTGTGGTACATTCTCTTGTCTTGATGAGTATAACACCGGTGCATATTATCTGCAGTCTTTAAGAGAACTATGTAGTGGTTCATGGTGTGGGTTCCTGGTATCATGTCCTAGTTCATGAACCACAGGCAACGTATGAGTGGCCAAGTAAGTGGACCTGACAGTCGGGATACCAGTTACTTTGGAATAAGGCTGGGCATCTCGGACATATTCCAAGTCGTGGCCACCTTTGTGCTCAAACGGCAAAGACTACCAAATCCACCGGTTAGTCCCTCAATCGTTAGGGGTAAAACTCAATGGGACCCGGGGCAAGTAAGGCTAACAACCTGCTTCCCTGGTACTATAAATATGATGCTGGCAACAATCAGAGCAAAATGCCTCGGACCTTTCGAGGTGATGGAGTCCCACCTCTAATTGACAAACCAGGGACTCCTAAGATACGACTCGACAAACGAATGGTAACAAGATGGGGAGCTATTAATATCAGTGGGGGCTACTCTGTGAAGAAGGTAGAGCTGGCAGAGGCTGCAAGTAAGATGGGGTTGGACGTTTTAGCTGTTAGTGACATTCGGGTAAGGGGTGAGAAAGAAGAGGAAGTGGGAGAATACAAGGTCTACCTGTCAGGAGTCAAAGCAGGAATAGCACAATGAAGTGTAGGGCTTTTCATCAGGAAAGAAATGGAACCCAGCGTAGTTGCAATAAGGTATGTAAACGAACGACTGATGTGGATAGATTTGACAGTGTCTAGCAAGAAAATTAGGACTGTGTCAGTATATTCGCATTGTGAAGGGACAGATCAAGATAAGATGGATAGTTTTTATGAGGCACTCAGTGATGTAGTTGTTCGAGTAAAGGACAAGGACAGTGTTCTGCTCATGGGTGATTTTAATACCAGGATTGGAAATCGAACAGAAGGGTATGAAAAGGTTATGGGTAAATTTGGAGAGGATATGGAGGCCAACAGGAACGGGAAACAACTCTTGGATTTCTGTGCCAGTATGGGCTTAGTAATCACAAACTCCTTTTTTAAACATAAGAACATTCACCAGTATACTTCGGAAGGCAGGGGAACCAGATCTATCATTGATTATATAATAACAGATCAGGAATTCAGAAAGGCTGTGAGGGACACACGTGTATTCAGGGGATTCTTTGATGACACTGATCACTATTTAATCTGCAGTGAAATTGGTATTGTGAGGCCGAAAGTGCAGGAGGTCAGGTCCATGTGTAGGAGGATAAGAGTGGAGAAACTTCAGGATAAGGAAATCAGGCACAAGTACATAACAGTGATCTCAGAAAGGTACCAGTTTGTTGAATGTAGTCAATTGCAGTCACTGGAAAAGGAATGGAAAAGGTACAGGGACACAGTACTAGAAGTGGCTAAAGAATGTCTTGGAACAGTAGTGTGTAAAAGTAGGATGAAGCAAACAGCTTGGTGGAATGACACAGTCAAGGCAGCCTGTAAAAGGAAAAAGAAGGCGCATCAAAAATGGCTACATACTAGAACTCAGGTAGACAGAGAAAGTTATGTTGAAGAAAGAAACAAAGCCAAACAGATAATTGCAGCATCCAAGAAGAAATCTTGGGAAGACTTTGGAAACAGGTTGGAGACCTTGGGTCAAGCTGCTGGAAAACCATTCTGGAGTGTAATTAGCAGTCTTCGAAAGGGAGGCAAGAAGGAAATGACAAGTATTTTGGACAGGTCAGGAAAACTGCTGGTGAATCCTGTTGATGCCTTGGGCAGACAGAGGGAATATTTTGAAGAGTTGCTCAATGTAGGTGAAAATACGATCAGCAATGTTTCAGATTTCCAGGTAGAATGGGATAGGAATGATGATGGAAATAGGATCACATTTGAGGAAGTGGAGAAAATGGTCAATAGATTGCAGTGCAATAAAGCGGCTGGGGTGGATGAAATTAAGTCGGAACTCATCAAATACAGTGGAATGTCAGGTCTTAAATGGCTACACAGGATAATTGAAATGGCGTGGGAGTCGGAACAGGTTCCATCAGACTGGACAAAAGCAGTAATCACACCAATCTTTAAACATGGAAACAGAAAGATTGTAACAACTACAGAGGTATCTCTTTGATCAGCGTTGTGGGTAAAATCTTCTCAGGTATTGTTGAAAGGAAAGTGCGAGTATTAGTTGAGGACAAATTAGATGAAAATCAGTTTGGGTTTAGGCCTCTTAGAGGTTGTCAGGACCAGATATTTAGCTTACGGCAAATAATGGAGAAGTGTTACGAGTGGAATAGGGAATTGTATCTATGTTTTATAGATCTAGAAAAGGCATACGATCGGGTTCCTAGGAGGGAGTTATTGTCTGTTCTACCTGATTATGGAATAGGAGGCAAACTTTTGCAAGCAATTAAAGGTCTTTACATAGATAGTCAGGCAGCAGTTAGAGTTGACGGTAAATTGAGTCCATGGTTCAGAGTAGTTTCAGGGGTAAGACAAGGCTGCAACCTGTCTCCACTGTTGTTCATATTATTTATGGATCATATGTTGAAAACAATATACTGGCTGGGTGAGATCAAGATAGGTGAACACAAAATAAGCAGTCTTGCATATGCGGGTGACTTAGTTGTGATGGCAGATTCTATTGAAAGTTTGCAAAGTAATATTTCAGAGCTAGATCAGAAATGTAAGGACTATGGTATGAAGATTAGCATCTCCAAAACAAAAGTAATGTCAGTGGGAAAGAAATATAAACGGATTGAGTGCCAAATAGGAGGAACAAAGTTAGAACAGGTGGACGGTTTCAAGTAGTTAGGATGCATATTCTCACAGGATGGCAACATAGTGAAAGAACTGGAAGCGAGGTGTAGCAAAGCTAATGCAGTGAGCGCTCAGCTACGATCTACTCTTTTCTGCAAGAAGGAAGTCAGTACCAAGACTAAGTTATCTGTGCACCATTCAATCTGTCGACCAACTTTGTTGTATGGGAGTGAAAGCTGGGTGGATTCAGGTTACCTTATCAATAAGGTTGAGGTTACGGATATGAAAGTAGCTAGGATGATTGCAGGTACTAGTAGATGGGAACAATGGCAAGAGAGTATGCACAATGAGGAAATCAAAGAAAACTGGGAATGAACTCTATAGATGTAGCAGTCAGGGCGAACAGGCTTAGATGGTGGGGTCATGTTACATGCATGGGAGAAGCAAGGTTACCCAAGAGACTCATGGGTTCAGCAGTAGAGGGTAGGAGGAGTCGGGGTAGACCAAGGAGAAGGTACCTGGATTCGGTTAAGAATGATTTTGAAGTAATAGGCTTAACATCAGAAGAGGCACCAATATTAGCACTGAATAGGGGATCATGGAGGAATTTTATAAGGGGGACCATGCTCCAGACTGAACGCTGAAAGGCATAATCAGTCTTAAATGATGATGATGATGATGATGATGATGATGATGATGATGATGATGATGATGTAGTACTAGCTAACAAATACCGTATCGCAAAACTTGTGAAATTTTAAACAAAATTCACCCAAGTTATTTTAAGGACATTCCTTTTATAGGAGTGAGAGAATATTATAACTTTGAGAGACAAGTGATTTTAGATTGATCAAATGTCTAGCAAAAGTTTAGCTTTCATGAAGCTCCATTTGACATGTAGAAGAAAATCACAAATGAAACAGATAACAACATAATTTTTTTCCAAATTACACACTCAAATGTAAGCACCCAGCTCAAAAGCAATTCTTTCACCATTTTATTTGGCAACACTAAAATTCAGTATCACTCTCAGTTTTGAACACAATCAACTCCAAGTTAAGTTGCCGATGAGAGAGTCTTGTCTATATCTATATAACTATTCGCAGCAGACAGATTGGGAAAGCAGAAGCAGCAGAACAAAATCATTAAGATGAAACTGAGTAACAGAACAAATGTTGAATGCTAAGCTCATGAAGTTTGGTCACTAAACAAAATTTCAAATGTGCTATGAAAAACAAGTTCAGCTATTTAGTCTATTGGGACTACATAAGACATTTAAATTCTGTTGGACAACATTTACTAAAATCTGGCTGGATGCATATGTAATCTGAAAGACTTTAGCAGACATGAAACTGTGTAATCTTCCAAACTACAGGACAAGTGTAGAACACGGGTTTCCACTGCAAATTATGTTTCATTTCTCCCTATTTTTGATGCAAAATAGAACTTAATAATTTCGGTCTTCTGATGGTATGAAACTATAGATGTCACATGACAAAACACAATATGCTTTGCCTTACTGCTGTTGTAGCTTAATTTGAGAAAATGACAACTTATGTTGTGATTTGACATTGTGTTTTATTTACCCACATCATTACTGAAAATGATGCTGATTACAGAAGAAAGGTGCCTATTATGTGAGGTGACCCAGCTGGAGCCTAAATACTCAGCTCTTTTGGGAAGTATCAGAACTTAGTTCTCACAATTGCTGAGTCATGTAGTAGTGACAATAAGACCATTATGGAGCTGGACACTGTCAAGAATATTTGATTTCAAAAAAGTTGAATTTCAAATTATATGAGTGTATGTCCTTGTAGGGCTTTAATATCTCAAATATAGCAGCTGTAGCAACACTAATCACATGACTATATTCTTTACAAAGTACTCTTCCTCTCGCTATAATTATTTGTCCTTCAAACTGAGCAGCATAAATATGAGGCTGGGTTTATAGTGCAATACGGCTTAATACTAAGTGTGATACCATGAGTACCATAATATGTGAAGTATCATATATTAGAACATGCTACCGCATATTAGGATAACTTCAGCTTGCCTCCCTATTACCTGGATTCAGACTCATACTTTTACTAAGTAGTCTGACTGTGAATTTTGTGAAGCCGTTTGGTGGTGATACTGTTGTGCTAAGACCTGATGGGCATCATATCACATTTGTAAATCATGTCCACATCTTCTGTTTATCACACCATCCACACATAAAATTCAACCTCTTGTGAGGATTCACGAGACCATTTAAAACACATTATCACCAAGAAACAGAAACCTTGTTTGCAAATATCCCACGTCAAGCAGTAACCACATTTTTTATTACGAGGCTATTTGGAGTGGCCAACTTGGGAGCAGTAACAATGGCAAATGTTTCACATGTCCTCTGGTAGACAGGACTCTTCCCATGTAACAAGCATACACTTAGAGTCAATGAATTTTCAGTACACCAGGATTTTGACATACAAGATGCAAACAAAGAAGTAAGTGTGACTCCAAATTGTACCTGGCCAACTCCCAAGATCAGCATGCCACAGCAAGTGGCACCAGCTCTGGTAAAATCAGCACATTCTGAATCTGTTAAGTAGCTAACATTACTTCCAAACTAGGAACATTTAAACACAACTCAAAGAGAAGAAATCTATAGTAGTACCAAAGGAGATAGAAATGAAAGTTTTGTTCTTGGAAAAGAAAAAGAGTAAAACAGAGTGAACATAGTCTCCAGTCATTTGGAGTCTCATACAAATTTAATTGAGGACAATGCTTCAGATGTGCAATATGAAGAACACACTGAAAGCATATACTGCAGTGGTCACTTCTCTGAAGACTTCGAAAAATGGGCACAGAGAGTGGAATGCTTTGGGCTCCTGAGGAATACTAACACTTTGCCGTCCAGTGACACCACAGTGGTGCCATGCGCGAAATAGCAGTCAACAGCCAGTGACACCACAGTGGTGTCGTGTGCATAATATCACTCAGTGGCCGGTGACACCGCAGTGGTGTTGTGAGCATAGTATCACGCAGTGGCCGGTGACAGCACTTTAGTATCTTTTTCATTCTGTTGGTGTTACGTTTAGGTAACAATAAGTTACACACGTCAACAAGTCTTTTGTTTTTATAAGTACTTGTGCACTTTCATCATGGCATACGAAAGAGACAATACAATTATTTACAATGAATGCGTGGACATCTTGTCGGATGTTCCAGATGACTTGGCCGATTGGGAAGAAGACATTGGATATCAAAAAAATGAAAGTGAAGCAGCATCGTCGGAAGGTAGTGAAATAGGTCCAGGAAGAATTTGGCGAATGCTACGGTTGCCAACTGAATCAGATGGATCAGACGGAGAAGACAGACTATGATTTACTAAGGACCAATAATAAATTTGAACAATCTCCGGTTCCACACACATTTCCAAAAGATACACAGAGCATCATGGATATCGTAGAATTATAAAATGGTAACAATCTATTTGAATATATTAGCAATGAAACCAACAAGTATTACAGTCAAAATAGCAATAGAAGGAAACTGGATTTTAAAAAATTCCAAATTTGTGAACGTTAGGGGACCCGAACTTAGAAAATGGTTTGGGCTTGCTATCCTTATTGGAATTGTAAATAAAACATATTATCATTTTTACATTTTTCCAACAACAACAACATACCAGATAATGCCAACGGCTTTTCGAAGTGCAATTCGTAATTGATTATTTTTCCAAAAAGTTTAAAGAAACATTTAATCTAAGTCAAAACATCTCAATTGATGAAGGAATGATGCCGTGACATGAACAGTTAAATTTTAAAGTTTACAGTCCATCGAAAATTATGAAATATGGCGTACTCATTCGGATGCTGTGTGATTAGAGTATGGGATACATTTCCTCATTCAAGATATATTCCGACGCTGGACAACTTTTAGCAAAAACAGTGATGGAACTACTGACAACTTCTCATGGAAAGTGGCATCACCACTACATGGATAATTATTATAACAGAGTAGAACTTGCAGAGAAGTTACTTGAAAAGAAAATTTGACTCTGTGGAACAATACGGCAAAACAGAGGGTTTCCGGAAAAATTAAAGCACGCAAAAGTCAATGTGTTTGAAGCTTGTAATCAACGGAAAGGTGACAAGCGGCCGGCGACAAGCCAAGTAACCCGAATTAGCGCTGCCAGTGCCAAGCGAGCGAATAAATTTGTACGAGACGTGCGGACGGCAAAGTGCTAACTTCAAAAAGAGTTTTTGTATGCTACGACTGCACTTCTTTTGCACCTTAAACAAAGATGGAGAGGCAGTAAGGAAGAGAATATTATTTTTTGGGTTCACCTGTTCTTACAATTGGTGATATTAAGTGCTTTCTCTGACTGTCTCACATTAAGACACCATTTTTATTTTGAGTCAAATTGACTTGTTTCTAATTTTTCAAATTTACATATAGTAAGTGTTAAATAACATGAATTCAGTTCATAAAATTTAAAGTACAATGACTTCATATAAACTTCCAATTAACAAACAGAGAGTTATATCAAGTGTTGTCATATAAAGTGGAGCAATGTCAGACAAGAAAAGTTTCACATCAGGGTATCCAAGGTCTACTCACCATTGGCATACCTTCTTCATCAGACAAGGCATGGAGGCATGGAGGTAGTTAGCCCCTGTAAAGGTGTGTAATCGCCGGTGAGATTCTTTCATGTATCCAACCCTAGGACATACAGATGGACAGGTATGCATGGGGCCGGTGTTCACCAGTGTATATTCAGTGGGTTACTTGGCCCATAAATTTTAAATAAGATTTTAATCCAGCACTCGAACAACCCAGTTGAACAGGTTGACATTAGCCACTTGTGAAAACCATTGCTGAACGATCTGACTCTTGTGAACTGCTGAGTTGTCCAACTGAAGCTGGATCAGTCCACTGGGATCACATCCTCACAATTGGCACCACAGTATGTGTCATAACATGCATGTACTGATTCAAAGCAAGAAGATCATACAATCGATGAAGTATAAGTATACCTAACCCATCTGATAATGTCCAGCTCCTGCACAAGGCTGTGATGCAGCACACATGCAAATGTTGTGCCATGTATTGTGTGTCGGATTGTCCTCCCTGTGACCTGTAGAACACTACCAGACCATCATTCACTCAGTGACATATTGCCTCATCTGTAAAGATGACATGGTGCCAGTCACAGTCTACATTCACTTCAATGAACACAAGCCTATAAAGTATGTGATCATCAGAGTAGGCCTCTTCATTTGCAGCCCTATGGGCTCAAAGGCCAACAACCTGTAAGGATCTGTAAATAGCTTGTAAGTACCCATGGAAATTGGTCTCATTTTTTAGTTGGACGGCCTTTAAAAAGTGATGTTCCATGCTGGTGTCAAGTAACATGTTGTCTTACTGAGGTATTGACATATTTCCTAAGCCCAACTCTTGAAGGCAGCCAATTGCCCCTGCACTGCAGTTTTATCCACTTCTGGGCACCCTGATGTTGAACAGTGCACGTGGTTGCCACTTAACAAGTACTGAAATCATCTACCTGAACAAGTGTCAAATCCTTTCTCTCATTGCCTGCATATGCCGAGATGTCCTGGCAAAAAATGTCAAATCCTCTATCTCATTGCCTGCATACGCTGAGACGTCTTGGCAGGAAATGACTGTTTGCCATATACCTATCTGTGGTGCAGTATATTATCATGTTTGGTGTACCTTGACGACATTCACGTTACACTTACAACATATCAACAAACAACATAAAAAATAATATGGTATCGAGTGGATGCAAACCCTAAACACTAAATGTAAAATACAAGGTGTAACATACAGTAGCAATCAAAATAATTCCTGACATGTCATAAATTACTTCAATTAAATAAAAAAGTATACACACAGCCTTTCAAAATCATTTCAGAATTGAGGAAATGAAATTTAAAGGAAAAGCAAGTCTTACAATAAAAAAATATACATGTGGAAAATAAAATTTCGTAAAGCAAAAATTGGCTGACAGAACTCTACCAAAAAAGCAAGAGCCATATGCTGCAATACACACTCAAATTTGCAGCAATGTTTCCCAGAACGATGAGTCAGAGGAGACTTACCAGGCAGGATGAGTCTTCCCTTCTCATCCCATCCGGTTAGTATCCCCTGACCCGGCCTTCAGACCAACTTTTTCATAACTCTCCCCATTTCCTAAATTTCGCCAGTCATTTTCCTTCATTCCTCTTCCTTACCCTTCTACCTATCTGCCAGAAGAAGAAGCCACTGGCTCTAAAAGCTTGCGCATTTGCTTAACTTTTATACAATTCTCTCACACCATTACATGGAAAGTATATTTTTTTACCCATCCAATTATATTATATTTTCAAAAACTGGTTATTTTTGTTGATATGTTAGCATAAAATGTGAGTCTGTTTGGGGGAAGGGGGGCAGTGGTTTGTACCTGTACTCATATCTAAAATGTGTTTCAAAATTGTATGGTTTTGTGCTATTGCTAAAATATGGTACTTTTCCAAAAGAGTGATGTGTCTACTATTATGGGCAACAATTACTCCCATATTGTTTCTTGTTGGTTAATGGAGCCTGCTGTGAGAATTATCAAATCATTGTGGCAGCCTGGTTGGAACTCTACTCCTGTCATGACAACTGAAGAGGATGAGGATGTGTTTTCACCATGCCAGAAGAGACCCACGTCTGCCACTGACAGTAGCAAGACTGAGGACACTGAATCATGTCCAGGTGATTCACTTCCCCTTCCACAGTGCCAAGTCTGTGGCCAGAGACGGCCGACTAGAGGCCACCGGTGGGGAAGTGGGGATACAAAGTGGACACCTATAACAACCTTGCACCCTCTACTCTATTCATAAATATCAAGTACTGTTGCCATCTTTTATTAACAAAGGCAGCTCTCACCTACTAAACTGTGTGAACTTGCTACAACCTTGGCTTCCTTTTATAGTGCCTAAGTTCGGACTCGCAAATAAAAACAATAAAATTAACACTTTGAGCAATTTTAAAAGTAAACTGTACTCTCTTACAAATGTTAACCACATTTGTACCTATCTGAATATCAATTAGGCTATCTTATTTCTTCCGGAGCATTTAGTGGAAAACTGGAGGGTAGTCATATCCAGAAATTATGTCTACACTTCACTTCACATCTTACCTTTAATTATAATTTTGCTAATTAATGTTTCCCACTAAAGTAAAGTTCCAGTATTTACCACTGATGCAGAAATAGATACAAACTCATCCTGAGAATTTTCCTCCTGAAAATCAATAATTCTACTTTCAAATACTGGACACCAGCCACGAAGAATGAATTTATAGTATAAGCTGACCATTAAACTTCAAACAGTTAATGGATCTATATTTCAAGAAATTTAATTTTTGCATTTAGTACGAGAATGAAACTCACAAGATCTTATTTGACTTCCTCGTCAAACATTACTTTATGAATCATGTAAAGAAAAATGGGGTTAGTCGCTGTCAACAGACTGGATTTATTTTAGTCTCAAGAGATGTAGCAAATGGATTTAGGCAAAGGAATTCAAACAAGAACTGTTGTAATGTGACCCATCAAAGTTGTGTGTCTTCACTTTCCTATGCTAATGAAGCACACAAACATTGTATTAAATGCAGCTACTTTTCCACTTAGTAAATAATAATTTTAAGATAGGATCTAAGCAAAGTAAATAATAGGTACCTACAATAAGGTGGTGACACTTCTTAGACTTAGCCGTCAATATACTGACCCAGAAGCATTTTTCATCACAGTTTATGTTAATACAGTTCTGGTTACCCTTTACAAGTATACTGGAGAAAAATTCCGCCTTATTTAAGACTTTTTAACAGTTTTATTTTTACCCACACGTTTCAGCATTTTATGACTATCTTCAATAGCACTATTTGTTTATTTTCTTTCTGGAAATTTATTGTTACTTGTTAACCTGTTATGTAGGTTATACGAAGTATTAGCTCAAAAGTACTTCCATTTGCAAAAGGTGTGACTATTAAGTGCCAAATATTTTACATTAGTTTACATACAGTACAAAGTCATATGTCACTGAGTTGGGGCATTATATGTTGTTCATTTATGATATGTTTAAAGATTTTGATTTTAAACTAAATTTGGAGATACTGTGGAAATATACATTTGTTTATGTGCCCCACATGATGCTATTAGTTATGTATGCTGGTAGCTTAATATCTACTAGTTTGTTATCTGCAAAGAACAAAATATTTTTTTTAAATTTTTTTTCCTGTTTATTGTTCAGTTCTGACTGGGAATATATATATATATATATATATATATATATATATATATATATATATATATATAGTTATTCAGTATATCTAAAAACAAAGATTATGTGACTTACCAAACGAAGCACTGGCAGGTCGATAGACACACAAACTAACACAAACAAACACACAAAATTCAAGCTTTCGCAACAAACTGTTGCCTCATCAGGAAAGTGGGAAGGAGAGGGAAAGAGGGAAGGATGTGGGTTTTAAGGGAGAGGGTAAGGAGTCATTCCAATCCCGGGAGCGGAAAGACTTACCTTAGGGGGAAAAAAGGACAGGTATACACTCGCGCACACACACACACATATCCATCCACACGTATACAGACACAAGACAATATGTATGCTTGTGTCTGTATATGTGTGGATGGATATGTATGTGTGTGTGTGTGTGTGTGTGTGTGTGCGCGAGTGTATACCTGTCCTTTTTTCCCTCTAAGGTAAGTCTTTCCACTCCCGGGATTGGAATGACTCCTTACCCTCTCCCTTAAAACCCACATCCTTTCGTCTTTCCCTCTCCTTCCCTCTTTCCTGATGAGGCAACAGTTTGTTGCGAAAGCTTGAATTTTGTGTGTTTGTTTGTGTTAGTTTGTGTGTCTATCGACCTGCCAGCGCTTCGTTTGGTAAGTCACATCATCTTTGTTTTTAGATAGATTTTTCCCATGTGGAATGTTTCCCCCTATTATATTCATGTTATTCAGTATGTTACTTATGATTTTTCATGTTGTGGTGTTTTTCTCCTTGCTTGTGTTCTGTTAACACACTTATATAATTGGTAGCTCGCAAAATTAGGGTTAGAGAGAGGGAGGGGGGGGGGGGGGTTGTTACACAGAAATAGGTAGTATGAGTGAATGAAGAGAATGTAATTTTTGAAAGGCGGAGGGAAGCATTTATGTCTTCCAAGCCTGTTCTCTACCATGTTCTGGGTTCAGTATGCTATGATCAGTCCTAGTCCCTCCTACACACAGGGTGGGCAAGTTTGTTGTCATAAGTCATTAAGTACCATTTGTTTATTACTGTCTGCTGTTTGTTGTGGGTTGTGTTATATCTGTGTGTGTGTGTGTGTGTGTGTGTGTGTGTGTGTGTGTGTGTGTGTGTGTGTGAGCACATGTGTGTGTGGGTGTGTTTTTCTCGATTATGTAAATACTTTTTAATTAAAGGAAACAACTCACCAAAAAGGAAGCTTTGAGTTGTCGATAGGCACGCACAAACAGAAAGAAATTCTGCTAACTTTTGGAGTAATCCTTTTTCGAGGTATAGTAAAACTCACACAGGAAACACATACATATGGATCCACACAGGCAAGCACATAGGCACACACATGCCTATGTGCTGTGCTGACTAGGCAAAAAGTGCCAATGCTCCATTTCAGCACGTGTGCCAGGATGAGGTAGGGGTTGTGTCAGATGGGGTAATAGGAGGGTTGGAAAGGCAGGAGGCAGGCAGAGGGATTAACAGTTGGTGGCTAGGGGCTCGGAGGAAAGCAGCCACTTTTCAAGCTACAAATGTGGGATAAAGGGGTGGCATGTACGTGGACTAGGCAGTTGATGCATGGTTGTCAGAGGCAGTAGGGACTGGCACATGCTGAAGATGTGAATTGGGAGAGGGTGACAGGATGGAAGAAGGAGAAACTGTTGGGTGGAGGTCTGGGGACAGTAGGTTACTGAAGACTGAGGCCAAAGATAACTCCAATCCATGTAGTTTAGATGAACTGATGGTGGAGTAAAGGATCCAAGTGGGCTGGGTTTTGGAGTAGCCATTGAAACGTTGTAAGACCAGGTGGCCAACTTTGTTCTTGCCCATAGTTTGGCGGTGACCTTTCATCCTGGTAGACAGCTGGTTGGTAGTCATGCCGACATAAAAAGCTGTGCAGTGAATGCAACAGAATTGGTATGACCCCTGTGGCAAGGGGTTGGGATTGGGAGTGGCATAGAGATGGACGAGGATACTATGTAGGTTGGATAGGTGACAGAACACCACCTTTGGAGAGGTGGGACAGATCTTGGATAAGATGGTCCTCACAGATTTCTTCAGTGCAAGGTGATACTGGGTAACAAGGGAGGCACTTCTTTGTATCTGATGACCAAATATAACCCTGCACTGGAATAACTGAACCATATCCTTCATCAGAGCTTTGATTATCTCTCATCGTGCATTGAAATGAGGAACATTCTACCCAAGATCCATCCCACTCCTTGCAAAGTTGTGTTCTGCTGTCCACCCAACTTAAACAATATCCTAACCAATTCCCCCACTACTCTCACTCCCAACCGCTTGTCTTTACTGTGGTAGCCCAAGGTGCAAGACCTGCCAATCCGTAGACACTGCATTTTCTAATCCAGGCCTGTTACAGATTTATTCTACCCGACCAGGAGCTGTGCCACCTACGAAAGCAGCCATGTCATCTATCAACTATAATTCAAACACTGCACAGCCTTTTATGTCCATATGACTAACAACTAGCTGTCCAGCCAGATGAATGGCTACCATCAAACTGTTGCTGAGAACAAAGTTTACCATCTGGTGGGACAACACACAGCTGAGCACAACATGCTCAATTTCAATGGCTGTTCCACAACCTGGGCCATCTGGATCCTTCCCCCCACCACCAGTTTCTCTGAACTACACAGATGGGAGTTATCCTATCAACAAATCCTACACTTCCATAATCGTCCCCGCCTCAGTCTCTGGTTACCCACTATCCCCACACCTTCCATCCAACAGTTTCCCCTTCCTCCACCCTGTTACCCCCTCCGAATTCATGTCCCCATATCACCCACAGCATGCGCTGCTCCCCACCGGCTCTGAAAACCATGCATCCCATTCCTAGCTCATGTATCTGCCACCCCTCCCTCCTACGTTCTAAGCTGGCAAACCAGCTGCCACTCTCTGAGCCACTAACCACCAACTGCCAGTCCCTCTCCTTGCATCCCCCAATTCCCTCTCCCACCCATCACTCCATCCGACACAATTCCCACCACAATTTGGTCTACATGCCGAAATGCACTACTGGCACTGTCGTCCAGCCAGCATCATGCAGGGGAATGTGTGTGCGCACGCAAGTGCACACGTGTGGGGGTTGGGGGAGGGGGCCATGCACACTGTGCATGCACATTTTACTGTAGGTCAGAAAGGGATTACTCCAAAACCAAACTAGTTTTCTTTCTTTTTATGCGTGTCTATCAACATCTCAATGCTGCTTCTTTTCAGTGACTGGTCTCCTTTAATCCAAAAGTATTTACTTTCTACCAGAACTTTCCTACATGTCGGAATTACGCGTTGCTTGTTTTTATATTTTGTCATTTATTTTGTCTACTATCTTTGTATATCATATCATCTACATACTGGTACCAATATTTTACTTTATACTGCTTCAGTTTTACAATTTTGTCAAAGAGTTGATTTTGATTCATGAATATGTTAGCTAGGAGGGCACTGAATGGGAATCCTGTAGGTAGATGTAAAACTTGTTGTTGAATGTTAAGTAATTTTTTCTGTGATGAGCTTAAGTATGCTTGCTATTTCTTGTATGTTTGTAGCTGATATGTTTTCTTGCAGTTGTAAATTTCTTTATATAATGCTGATAAGTTTCGTCTGTCGAAATGTGAGTGTACATGGTAATTATGTCAAAACGACATTAATGTTGCTGCATTGGTATGTTTCATTTCTTATTTTTTTCTATTACATCATTTGAGTTCTTTAGGCTTCTGTTTTCTGTGTGTTTATGTACTGTCTGCAGCAATGTGTGTGTGTCTGGCTAAGTAGTAAGTTTGTGCATTGGTAAAGTTTATCAATGGTCTGGTATTTACTTTGTGAATTTTACACAAAAATTTCAGAGTGAGGATCTTGGATTTTTTTGCAACATTCCTTTAATCTGTGTGCGTGTGTGTAAAAACTGTTTCCATGTTTTTTAGAGTTTTCTGTAGTTTCTCTGGTATCTGTTTGTTGAGTTAGTTCTTTGATGTTGTTGCTCTGAGTGAATTCTAATGTTTTATCATAGTATTCCTTCTTTTCTATGGGCACAACTTAATTTCCCTTCTCAGCTTTTCTGATAATGAATTTTCCCTGCAATTTGTTTTCTATAGCCTTTTGTACATTTTTTCTTCAGTAGTCTTTGTGTTTCCATTTATGATAGTTTTGTTCTCTTATATATCCACATTATTTCCAAATTTAGTATAACACCAAAATCATTAAGCATGTTGTAAATGAGCAGTATACACTGATGAGCCAAAGAAACTGGTACACCTGTCTAATATCATGTAGGGCCCCCATGACCACGCAAAAGTGCCGCAACACAACGTGGCATGGACTCGACTAATGTCTGAAGTGGTGGTGGAGGGAAATGACACCATGAATCCTGCAGGGCTACCCATAAATCTGTAAGAGTACAAGGGGTTGGAGATCACTTCTTAACAGTAACTTGCAAGACATCCCAGATATGCTCAATAATGTTCATGCGGAAGCATTTAAACTCAGAAGAGTGTTCCCCCTGGAGCCACTCTGTAGCAATTCTGGATGTGTGGGGTGTCGCATTGTCTTACTGGAATTGTCCAAGTCTGTTGGAATGCACAATGGACATGAATGGATAAAGGTGATCACACAGGATGCTTACGTACATGTCACCTGTCAAGACTTGTATCTAGAGTCAGGGGTCCCATAACACTCCAACTGCACACGCCCCACACCATTACAGAGCCTCCACCAGCTTGAACAGTCCCCTGCTGACATGCATGGTCCATGGATTCATGAGGTTGTCTCCATACCCATACATGTCCATAGGTTGATACAATTTAAAATGAGACTCATCTGACCAGGCAACATATTTCAAGTCATCTGCAGTCCAATTTCATTGTTGATGAGCCTAGACATAGCATAAAGCTTTGTGTCATGCGGTCATCAACAGTACACGAGTGAGCCTTCGGCTCCAAAACCCCATATCAATGATGCTTCGTTGAATGGTTTGCACACTGACACTTTTTGATGGCCCAGCATTGAAATCTGCAGCAGTTTATGGAAGGTTTGCACTTCTGTCACATTGAACGATCCTCTGCAGTCATCGTTGATCCCGTTCTTACAGGATCTTTTTTCGGCCACAGTGATGTCAGAGATCTGATGTTTTACTGGTTTCTGATATTCAGGGTACACTTGTGAAATGGTCATATGGGAAAATCCCCACTTCATCGCTATCTCAGAGATGTCGTGTCCCATCACTCATGTGCCAAATATAACAGCACGTTCAAACTCATTTAAATCTTTATAACCTGTCACTGCAGCAGCAGTAACCAATCTTTCAACTGTGCCAGACTCTTGTTGTCTTATATAGGCATTGCTGACCGCAGTGCCGTATTCTACTGGTTTACATATATATCTGTATTTGAATATGGATGCCTATACCAGTTTTTTTGGCTCTTCAGTGTATAATACATCAACTCAGTGACATGTGTCTTAAATTTGTACTGCATGCAAACTAATGTAAAATATTTGACACTCAAGAATCACTCCTTTTGTAAATGGAAACACTTTTGAGCTAAAACAACCTACACAGGAGGATAACATCTAATAATAATTTTTCAGAGAGAAAATAAACAAATAATACCACTGGAGATAAAACATAAAGAGCTGAAATGTGTCTGGGGAAAAGTAAAACTATAAATGGATGGCTTGCATAAGACAGAACTCCTCTCCAGTTTTTCTTAGTAAGTACAGAAATAAAAAGAGCTATAACATCGAAAAATTGATTATTCACAAGAACTATAACAAAACAGTCAGTAGTTTGCCCTGTCAGAAGCAGAGCAGTTGAGAATATGATGCAAAAATGCTCTGCATATTCTTCATGTCTCACATTATTTAGAAAGATGAAACACACCACAGTGCCTAACTTTTGTAACCAGTGCCTATCTTTTGTAACCATTCTTGAAGGAAGATAGTGCGACTGTTACACTATCCTATTTCAGCCTGGATATCTCTTGCGTCCATGGCTACAATTTACATGAGATGACTTACTACTGCAGAAGTACCAATTATTGTGTTCCTCCATAAATTGCATCAATGTTAACACAAAATGTTAAAAACTCTTGAAGTGTATACTATTATGTGACGTCATTCAATCACTGTTAGCTGGCTACTTCCTCCACTTATGTCTCTGTTTTATGCCTCATCCCACAGAAAAGGCATTCCACATATGGAAACAACAGACCCACCTGCCAATCCTATACTAACAATGTCCACTCTCTCAGCGTATCACACATTTTCTCTTGAAGAAAATGCATTCCCAAAATGGAACAACATGGGTAAAAAGCTTGGTAGTCCTCAGGTCTAATGGCTTCCCAATTTTATTGGCTGAATACTACTGTTTCGATAGTTATAAATTATAGCATCCCCAGAAAGTTCTTAGACTTTAAAATATGACTGTTCTAATTCTTAAAACATATGACAACTAAATAAAATATTTAATTACTAACCACATATTACTTTTAGCATCATTTTATAACATCTCTCTCCCAAGAGTCCTTTTTTAAATACTCATTAATAAATCAGTAGAAGATTGCTTGCTGAAATATCACACCTTTTGGGCGATTCCACCTGGCTGAATAGTCAAGAAATACTCAAAATTACTATTGTTATTGTTGTCGTCATCATCATCATCATCATCATCAACATCATCATCACTGTATTATTATAGTTGTGTAAGATATAACAGAACCTCACATTCTCACTTCATTAGTTGCTTCAAGTGTTGGTCTCTTAAGATGTAATGTATCTTGTTTTACTCTTGCTGTTACATCAGTAGTATGCTGTCAGCAAGTACACACAGTAGTTTTTGTTGTTATCTTTTGGAGGTGAGATATTTATACTCCTACTTCTCTCTTTTTCCCCTTGATATCGGGGCATACGCAAGTAGGTATTCCATTTATATGTCATATTCATGTAGAATTCAAAACAATTACTTCTTTATCGTTTCTAATATTGGCACTATCTGCTATTAGTGTAACCTTGACAGTTTGCCATGTATTCTCAAATTACCTTTTAAGAACTGTATAATTTCATACAGACATACTATATTTGATGTGACCATCAAGTGTTAGTAGTGTTGCTGAGTGTGGCACAAATCTTTTTCATGCTTCTCGTACAGCATGTGGAGCACCTTGGTACAGGTTTTTCAACAGCAGTATTGGTTTTGAATATAATGTCATCACCAGTCGTACTTTTCTTTCCACTTTTAAAATTGAATGGTATTATCCAATGGTATATGTCAGGCATCCTGGGAGAACAGAGTCATTCTGCGTTCTCCCAGGACACCTGACTTTTACTGCTGGATAATGCCTCGGGAGCCGAAACTGGTTCTAGTTTTGCAAAGGAAAAAAAAAAAAAAGTTGCAACTGGGGCAGACATTTAATTCAAAATCTTTTTCATGACACTTTAAATCTGAATCTTTTCTATTCCGTCATTATTTAACATTGGGTGAGAATTATTAGCAAATTGTTTGCCAGGTGATAAGATCATATGTAATTGTCCTGCACATAGTTTTCTCAGCATTTCACAGTTTAGGAGTCTTTCGTATTTTATATTTGTGTGACAAATTTTTTTTCTTCATTGTCCCTTTGGAATTTAATTAGATATGCCATCAGTTAAAGGTTATTTCTAGCAATGGAAAACACATTTTGGTTGTATATTAAGATTAGCCCTTTAGCTTTCATGACATTTCACTGTTGATGTTTAAGAGCTTTTTGTGTAAGAAACCTAACTAAGTAAGGATGTAAATTTGAAACTATACTGGCAATTATTCTTTCTACCCATCTGTCACATATTAAGACCTTGTCAACAGTCTGTCTGACAAAAGTGTAATTGTTCAGTAGAATACAAGAGCTTCAATAGGGACCTTACAATCCTCATGCAGTTTGCTCATTACTGTTTCCAAAAGCATAATTCTCAAAGAGTGCTTTACCTTTTTCTTCATAATAGGCAAGCTATACATGGAATTCACGGGTGGTTGTGGACCATTTGATTGTTCTCACAGTTTTAATGGCTGCCGTTTACTGGTGTCTTGTTTCATTTCATCTCACAGTAGCATGTACTGCATTTCCGAATTGCTTCATAAAACTCTGTTTGCCACAATTTTGTACTTGTTCAAAACTTTTAGTTGAATTTTCATAATTATGACAAGATGCAAGTACTGTAATTTTGGTTATTCTGACAGTGTTACTAAAAATGTTATGTTGATAAAATAAAACCTGTGCAAATAAAACTTTGATACAATATTGCTTTCTGTTTTATGTCTCACACAATATATTTGAAAAAAGTAAGAGCTTGAACATTGTCTCAACAGTAAAAAATGTAATTTTTAGTAACATCATTTATAGCAGATGATCATTTCTGTATAATTCAGCAACTGGTGTATATTATTCACCAAAGAAGTGTCTGTGCAATGACTTTGCTGGAGACTGAGCTACTACTAACAGCATAACTTCAAGTGCATGATGTCATAACTGAGCTGTTACACCTTGTTGTATAGATGGTGTTGCTTTGAGCCCATTACCGTCTCCTTCATTATCAACATGGAGATTTCAAATGCTCACATCCATATTTGCATGAAACTTGCACCTTGAGGAATCTTCCTTCAGAGACAGTGTTTTCAGCACAGTAGTGAATGCTGTAGCAAAGACAGTTGATATCCGAGTCTTATCAATGTTCTTGGCTTCAGAATACAGTATCTCTAGTATAGCCTCTCTCTCCTGAACCTCCATTCCTTCAATGAAGGCCTTATATTTTTGATCTCCCAATGGGTGATCACGTGAACAGTTCATACACTTGCTTGATGTGGTACAAGCATCATGTGTCTCTTGTCCACATTGCCCATATGTAGCCTTTCCTTCATATCCACGGTTGTTTCCCACTTTAAGCAGCCCATAGATTCAGTGGCATTAAGTCTCAAGCTAGGCAAACAAAACCAGCTGTTGTCTATCCAGATATAGTTCAAGAATTAAATGTTAATGCAAAGCAACTATTTTATCAAACATTCCAGTGTGCTCCTCCATTATGAGTTATACATCAGTAATACCTTCACCATCTCCTTCCCATTCTTTTTTCAATTCTTCAGTATCAATGTGCTAGAGTCACAGAAATAGACAACACATTTGATGAAGTTCAGTAGTTATCAGGTACTTCTGCTGTCTTCTGTGCTGTGGATTTCGGTAGCCTGTCTTTACCAACAATATTGCTTTTTTGAAAATTATATCACCTTCAAAGGACCTGCTATGTACTGGAGGCCTTTAGAATATAGGTGGAAGACACCTATTCCAACCCTTAGCTTAATTAATAATGATTCAAGGCTGCTTATATTCTCAATGGTTCAAGTTCATTCTTAATCATATTTTCCTAGTTGCTCAATCAACATCAGAAGCGAATAAAAACTGCATCAGTTGTTTACAAAATCACAAAATTCACCAAATTTGCCTGCCACCTAGAACCATGTTGTGGAATTGTGGTTTATTCTTCTCATGACATACATTTGCAATCCATTTGGTTTGCTTATAGGCGACATGTCAAAAATTTATAATACAGTTACAATGATTTTGACACTAATAAATAATAGCACTAAAGCAAATAATACTCTAGAATTATATTTTTTGGAATATATAACACACTGTATCCAGCTCAAATTTCCAGTTTGTCCTACATGAGTTCATCCATTGAGTAATAACACTTCACTGTCAGTGCCTCATATAGCTTTCTTTCAGGTGGACCTAAATTCATCTGCATGAACTTGTTACCTTTTAATTTATTACAAATTTTCATTCCAATGTGTTGAGGTACCAGGGCACACAGTTTGAGGAAGTGATTATTTATTTTTTTATATATGTACTCACACACACACACACACACACACACACACACACAACCATTCTAATCTACACTACTCTATAATGACAAGATAATGTTTAATGTTTTTACCAAAAATTTCCGCAAGTTTGTGACTGGTTTACTTCAGATTTCTACAAGATACTCTAATAAACATTCAAATAAACTCCAGCTACATAATTTTTGCTGATGTCGTCCAGGTTTCACAACCGCACAAAAGTATCAGATGTAGTAGTATCATATACAGCTGGATATTATTCTCCTGTGAAATCAGCTGTGACGTGAATAGACTGTTCAGGCTAAGGAACATGTGATTATTGTTTACTATTTGTTGATGGACTTTTTTTGCATCTTCACAACTGCCAGCCAGTGTCCTACGTACTTCACTTAGCAAACGAAGGCCACAAACTCAACCTGCTGAAAGCCCTGGAAATTAACAAACATCTTGCTCACAGTCCAGATCAAATCCTAAATGACTAGACACAGCTCAACACCTCCCCTCTCCTAAACTTCATATAATCATATCTGTTGTTCATTACTTCCCACACTGTTTGTTCCTACATATTCCCATTTTCCTGCATTCATTAAGTTCTTTTGTTTTGTTGAAGTTGTCTATGTATTCCATATAGACTGTAGTTTCAATTGTTAAGACTTTCTTTTAACTGGTACTTGTGTTTAACACATCTTGTAGTTGTCTCTTCAAATATTGTTTATATATTACTTGGTTCATTTATTTAATGCAAACTGTTACATAGTCACAGTTTTGGATATAATGTTAATGTTAAAGTGCAATACCACCACTCTCTCAAAGATTGCATTTACTGTATGTTCCCTCAAACACCTCCATTTTCCTGCATTTATTTATTTCTGTTTTTATTATTGATATTTCTTAAGTTCATTATGTATTCTGTTGTTACATTGATAATTGTTTCTTCTTTTAATTGGTTTGTGTATCACTCTTCGTGTTTTATACCTCCTGATGTAGCCTTGTCAAGTACTAATTTAATTTTATTTTATTAGTTTTGTTTATTAATAGTAAGTGTTATGTAGACATGCTGTTCCTATTTTGTGTTAAAGTTTTTGCTGTCTACTCCATTTTTATTTATTTATTGTTCAATTTTTTACTTCTTCATTGCATTAGCATCACACTGTGAAAGATGTTACTGTATGTTTCTGCTTCAGACTAAATGTATCACTTCTCTTCCAATGTTATTTGCAAACATTGTAACTTCTTTGGCAACAATACTCAGTAAATGCCTGAAGATGGCCTTGTAAGCTGAAAATTGGTTAACACAATAAAAGTTATATTGCAGAACAAAAGCAAACTGGTGCTTTTCATTTATTATAATGTTGTTCTACTAAGAACCAATGGAAGACTCTGTTAACTTTACTTTTATTTGTAAGTATGGAACCCAGGTAACTGATTTCTTGAACTCATCCAAGGGTATGCTTGTCAACAACAATGGAAGGAAGGAGAGCTTGATGGTATGATACAACAAGATATTTGATTTTATCATCAATCCCCACCAGCCCAATTTTCTTCATATTGTGCAGAAACCAGGAAGTATCAGGGCACAATTGCTCCAGAATGTCTGGCGCCTGTTCCCACCATCTCCATTTCTCTGTTTTGATCAGTGTCACAGCTTACTTTTTCCAAGGCCAAGTTGTACAGTACTGGCACCAATTGATCTCCTTGTCTCAATACTTTCGAATATTGAATGGTGGCGATAGCTGGTTGTCACCCATTCTTGACCAGTTGATTGAGAGTAGCAAGCTGTAATTAGTCAGATGCATTTCGATGGGATGTGAATTACCTCTAACATTTTCCATAACATAATGTGATCAGTGCTTCCATAAACTTGTCAAAAATCTACATCAACATCATACTCCACAAGCCATCTAATGGTGTGTGCCACGAATAGTGCGTGGGAAGAATAACTGTCGGTAAGCCTCTCTACTGGCTCTAATTTCTTGAATTTTCTCCTCTGGTCAATACGTGAGATGTATGTGGGGGGAAGTAATATGTTGTCTGACTCCTCCTGAAAAGCGCTGCCCCAAAATTTCAATAGTGAATCTCTCCATGATGCACAACACCTCTCTTGTAACATCTGCCAGAGGAGTTTGTTTAGCATCTACGTAATGCTTTCTCGCCAGCTAAGTGATCCCACGACAAAACAAGCTGTTCATTGTTGGATCTTCTCTATCACTCCTACCTGACACGGATCCCAGATAGATGAACAATACTCAAGAAATGGGCAAACAAGCACCCTATAAGCCACCTCTTTCATGAATGAGTAACATTTCCTTAAGATTCTTCCAAATGAATCTGAGTCTAGTGTCTGCTTTTCCCACTATCTGTTTTATGTGGTCATTCCACTTAAGGTCGCTCTGGATACTTACGCCTAGATATTTTACAGCATACACTGTCTCCAGCTGTTTGTCATCAATAGTGTAGCTGTACAGTAGTGGATTTCTTTTCCTATGTATGCGCAATATGTTACATTTATTTACATTCATGGTCAACTGCCAGAGCCTACACCATTCATCAATTCTCTGCAGGTCGTTTTGCAAATTCTTATTACCTTCTGGTATTTTAGCCTCTTCACTGATCTGGTCTCTACAGATTCCTGACATTCTTCACTGATCTAAAGTTTACTTCTGTGTTTTGGATGGCCAACAAGCTCTTCACTCACTAACACTGCATTCTGTAACATCAACCTTGCACCTTCCACATTGTTAGTGTCCTGTTGTTCCACAATTTAATCTCAATACCCATGTCTCACTTCTACATCTCCTTATTTATCCTTGTCAAAGCATACTATACTTTCAGCATTACTTTACTACTTGGTAAACAGTTTTAGACGTAGTTTGACAACAACCAAAAAATGATTGGACTTCATATCTGCATCATGGAAGGTTCGTACATATTTGAACGTCAATGATGTCCTTGGTCAACAAGAACATGGTCAATATTGTTCATCGTTCTTTCATCTGGTGATATCCAGGTAAACTTACATACCACTCTAGCAGGGAGGGCAGGGTGGTGGGGGGCAGGGAGTTCTAATGGTCATTTTCCTTGTGTCAGCAAAGTCAATCAACCTGATACTGATCTCATGCTTGTTTCATGGCTACTACCAGGACCAATTGTTGGAAGATATTCATCCTCTCTTCCCACTTGGACACTGAAGTCTCCTATTACCAACTGAACTGAACGTCTTGTAGTCGTCTAATCCATTCTCTAGCTCCACAATGCATTATCAAACATTTGGATGGACATGGGCTGAATATTTTTTAAACTATGTTGATATACTAATACCTGAACAATTTATGTGGTAGGGAAGATCTTGTAGAATGTAAATACTTCTGGATTAAAAGGGACCAGTCACCCAAAAGACAAGCATTGAGTTAATGATAGGCAAACACAAGAGAAAGAAAACTCGCTCGCTTTTTGGAGTTATTCTTTGATGGGCTAGGATAGAAACAAACAAACGAATACAAAACACACACACACACACACACACACACACACACAAAGAAATGCATGCACAAACTCATGCACACGTGTGCCCACACAATCCTATGCCCCTACATGGTGCTGGCTAGACTAATGCTGTTGTCTGCAGGTGAACTGGTTGTGGTAGGGAAGTCGGGTGGGGTGGGTACAAAGAGAGGAAGGCGAGAGGCAAAGTGATGGACTGGGGGTGGATAATGGGCAGCTAGGAGGGGTTTGGCTAATTTGTCAGCTAGGAATGCGGGAGGGATGGGTAACAGCTATATGGGCTGGCACAACTGTGGTGGACTGAGGGAAGCGCACATGCTGAAGGCAAGGTAGGGCTGTAAAATGGCAGGGTGTGACAGGACAGAGTAAGGTGAAACTGTTGAATGGCAAGTATAGGAAAAGTTATTACAGGTTGAGGCCAGGACAATTACAGGAGCATAGGATGTGTTGTAAAGATAACTCCCATCAGCGTAGCTCAGAAAAACTGGTGGTGTAGGAAAGGATCCAGTTGGCTCTGGTTGTGAAGCAACCACTGAAATTGAGTATGTTGTGCCCAGTCACAAGTTGTGCCATTAGGTGGTCAACTTTGTTCTTGCCAACAATTTGGTGGTGGCCATTCATCCTGATAAGAATTCTTACCAAAATAAAAAGCTGTAAAGTGTTTGAAGCAGAGTTGGTATAAGACATGGCTGCTTTCACAGTTGGCCCAGCCTCTGATGGCATGGAATAAGCCTGTGACAAGACTGAATAGGTGGTGCTAGAAGAGCTGATTGAGCAGGTCTTGCACCTTAGTCTGCTCTGGGATACCATCCCTGTGGCAAGGAGTTGGGAACAGGAGTGGCATGAGGATGGACTAGGATGTTATGTAGGTAGGGTGCACAACATAATGCCACTTTAGCAGGTGTGGGAAGGATCTTTGGTAAGATGTCCCTCATTCAGGGTGTATACACAGGCAAGGAAAAAAATTCCCGTTGTTTCCCGGATTTCCCTGTTAAAAAATAAACTTTCTCCCCAGTGAAAATACAAGTGACAGTATACTTTCCCTCGGGATCATAAAACTTATCAATCCTTTGAATGGTGAAGGTTTTATACACTGTCATAGAACCTGCCACCACTCTAGGAAATGAAGCACAGAAAAAAAATGCGTTTCGGAAAGATCTTTGATGCGCAACAACATGTATGCTGCATATTTTTGTATTACAAAAGTATATAGTCAAATTCCACCAAACACAGAACGTTAGTTTCCGAAGCATTGAAATTGAGATTGCGATGTGCTTTTGTAAGCCAATCATAGCTGATGTCATGTGATCTCACCAGCTGATGATACCAGATATTTATCACGTTTACATGGGGCTCTCAAAAATGTATCTCCTAGTACCGATCCTGGGTGGTTATGTAAACATTTCAAAATCGATTCTCGAAATCCACTTCTTATTGCCAGTTTTCCAATTCCACAATAGATTTTCACTCCCATATAACCACAACCAGTTTTGACATGTGCTTAGGCTGTCAGGTTTCATCTTATTTTTAAAGATTTTCGGGTAATATGGACGGAGTGGCTTTTTGTACAGTGAACGATAAGTAGAAATGTTAGACTAACTATTTACAACTCGTCTAATTGAAGAGAAATAGCAATCGTGCTGACTAGGCCGTAGTTAACTGGGCTAGCAAATCCACTTCACACCTTAACGCTTAAACACAACAGCGAAAAATTGTTTCCAAAATTTGGTTTTCGTCTTTCGGATGATGTTTCACATGTAAAGGTAGTGATTCAGAGCATAGGACACCTCATGTAGTCAGCCAGCCTATAGTAACATCACTGTTGAGTAGCACGAACACACAAATAGGAAAAGTTAATGGTTTAAATTAATGTACATAGTGTTGCTACAGGAAAAGCTAAGCTTTCACATATAACATTTGTCTTTTTTGTGTGTGTTACACTTCGATACATCGAACGAATGTGCCAGTAAAATTTAAAGTAATGACGTAAATGTCTGTTGTTCTAGGTTCGAAATTTTTCTAAGCGGTTGGCTTCAAAGTGTTAAACTTTAATAAAAGAAAATAAAATGCTCTATGAGTTAAGGAACTCTAAGCACATTCCCACACATAACATAACTCTTATTGCATATAATAAAATGCACTTTGAAAGTAATACATTTGAAATGACCAATTGCAATATATTCCCGCGACCTGTTAGAATTCGTTTCAACAGTTGCCAAGAGTGCCAGGAAACGGCGCTACTGTGCCTGCGCAGTTACAATGACATAGATAGACCATATGTTCGTATGTGTATGGCATTAAGAGATCTTACATTACGTCATAAACGAAACGGGACATCAGAGGATACTCCATGAGCATCGGAATTTCGTAAACCATACTAAAATGCACAATTCGATTTAAAGAGCACATTCATATGTCCAAATTCACAAAGAAGTAGGCCCCAAGCTGACATTAAACTTTTCAGTGAGGTTTTCATAATGCAAATTTTCTTGGAGTACCAGTACTGTATTATCTCATTTTTAGTTCTTTATTATGGCATAATGCCATACATTCCAAAAGACAACAACGTGCACTTGAAATTCTGCAAACAGTTGACACTAGCCAATAGTGTTTCAAATAAATTGACTGCCTCTGCTGGAACCATTAATTAAAGCCAATTTTTTTAAGAAAATCGACAAAAATAACTTCACTGTTCTGCAAGGCAATTAATACTCAACTGCCAAAAACCTGGAAATACTACAAAATCAGAAAACAAACTAATAACATATTGTAGCCGTCAATAATTATGTGAATATTTTAATTCACTTTAGAGCTCCCGGCCACAGAAATCCGTTTTGTTCTTGAGAGCTGTGCACCAAGAGGAAACAGCAAGATCACTAAACGTAAAAATGGTTCACATGGAGACTACCCCTCATCCCGCTACAACTCAGACTGCTCTGTGCATGCGCAAATCTGGCAGCTTAGGTGCGCCAGAAAAATGTTTCCGGATAGCATCTGGCTTCTTGTTGCTACTGCTGATACAGCTCATGTCTATAAAGTTACCTTGGATACAGCTAACAGCTGCACTTCAAGTAACCAGAAGTGGGAGATCATACTGCTCACATGTGACTCAACTGTGCATGTGCAGAAGCTCACTGACTGCTCAAATTAACCTAACACTAACTGTTGTGACACAGTTCATGGTTATGAAGTATTGCAAGTTGCATAGTCTTCATCCTAAAGCCTTTGACACATTTTGCTGTTGGCAGACACTTGTGTGTGCACTCTGTTTTGTTGCTGTAAATGGCGCATTTCCTTTGCAACTTAAGTTTTATTTTTTTATTTTTTTCCTTGTTTGTGCTTTATTGCTGCAGTACTGTATTGCAGTAACGGGCTAAAGTAAAATTCTTTGTTAGAGTATGAGTTCTTACCAGTAAAAACTACAAAAATTTAACTTAAAACTAAAACAACGAAAAAATTCCGGAATTCTTAAAAATTCCCAGGCTTTACCCAGTTTTCTCCTGGATAAAAAAATTTCCAGGTTTTTCCCAGATTTCCTGGTTCTCCCAGAATGTATACACCCTGTCATTTCAAGGCAAGATGAGAGATAATCAAAGCCCTGGTGAAGGATATGGTTCAACTGTCCCAACCCAGGGTGATATTGAGTAACGAGGAGGGTGCACCTCTGTAGCTGGTTCTTGTGGTAGGAGTAGTACTGGGGACATGTGAAGATATAAAAGTATTGGGAGGGGGGGGGGGGGGGTACTGCCTGCCTGTGAATGTCTTTGTGAGGCTTTCATCATACTGGCAAAGGAGTTCTCAGAACTGCAGAAATATTGTCCACAGATGGCTAGGCTGTACGGGAGAATTTTTTGCTGTAGAAGGGATGGCAGCTGTAGAAATACAGGTACTGTTGGTACATACATTTTGGCAGCAGCCATCACTCCCACAGCAAACTATTCTTTCCATACAGTCTAGTCACCTGTGAAAAACATATCTGCAGTGACAAAATTCCCTTTCCCAGTATTCTGAAGGCCTCACAATTGCCTTCACAGTCAGGCAATATCCCCATACCTAGTCCACAATCAGATTTCCCATGCCATATCCTCCACAAACACCCACTCGTACTATCACCCCCAAGAATCAGCTCCAAAGGAGCACCACCCTCATCACCCAATATCACCACGGACTGGAATAACTGAACCATAACCTTTGCTGGATCTTTGATTATCTACCATCCTACCCAGAAATGAGAGTCATACTATCCAAGGTCCTTCCCACACCTCCTAAAGCAGTGTTCCATCATCCACCCAACCCACATAACAGTCTATTCCATCCTTATGCTTCCCAACCCCTTGCCACAGGGATCGTATCCCTATGGCAGACCAAGCACCATGACCTGCTCAATCAACTTACATAGCTACACCTATTTCATACTACCACGAAGCTGTCCACCAGGATGAACAGTCACTACTAAAACTGCAGCCACCAGGTAGCACAACATGCAGCTGAGCACAACATGCTCAGTTTCATTGACTGCTTCACAATTTGAGCCACCTGGATCCTTCCCTCCACCACCAGCTTCTCTGAACTACACAGATGGAAGTTACCCTTATAGCACATCATCTCCTCTCGTAATCGTCCTGGCCTCAATCTCAGGTAAACCACTCCCCTTGCACCTTCCACCCTATCATTTTCCCTTCCTCCATCTGTCACTCACTCCCAGTTCATGTCTCACATTGCCTTCAAGTATGTGTCACTACCCACCGGCCACTGCAGTTGGGTCAGCCCATATACCTGCCACCCCTCCATCCCACATTCCAAGCCGGCAAACCGGCCATCTCCCTCCTAGCCATCAATCATCCAACCCCAGTCCGTCTCCCTGCCTCTAGCTTCACTGTCCCTCTACCCACCCTAACTGACACTTCTCCCACAACAACCACTGCACACACTGAAAACTAATGTTCATCTAGCCAACACCATGTAGGGGTATAGTTTTGTGTTTGTGTGTGTGTGTGTGTGTGTGTGTGTGTGTGTTTTACTCTTGCTCATCAAAGGATAACTCTGAAAAGCTAGCAAGTTTCCTTTCTTTAGTGTGCACCTATCAACAACTCAATGCTGCTGGCTTTTGGTGAGTAGTCTTCTTCAATCCAAAAGCTTTTTTTTGCGTGATGGCCTAATAAACATTCATATGGACTTAGTAATTATTATTATTATTATTATTATTATTACTATTGTTTATTTTGGATTGCTCACTTTTAAGAGATCGATTTAAATTGAGTAATCGTGATTTCTATTCCTTCATTCTTCCCAAATTCTCTTCACATGCCTGCTGTGCTCCCTTTTGCATTCTTCCAACCATTTATTCCCTGTTCTTTTTTCAGTGCATTTTTATTTACATGTATGTTTCTTTATCATGTTCCTGAAGTGTTCTCGATTGTTTATGTTGTCTTGAGTGATTCTCAGTTTCTTAATGTCTTCCTCTGTTTCAGTGATCCACTTTGTCTTGTTTATGCTAGTAATTGTTACATCAAATATTTGCCTTGTGAGCTTGTTCTTGTTCCTCCTGCTGATATGTCCTAAAAATTTCATCCTTCTCTTTCTAAAGGTCTCCCTTATTGTCTCTACCTCTTTGTAGACCTCTCTTGTTGGCCTCTTTATCCAGATTCCTTCATGAGACATTGGTCCATAATTTTCCTCAGAATTTTTCTTTCTTGCTTTTCAATCTCTTTGATTTTGGTATGACCATGAATCACTGCAGTTTCTGCAGCATACAGCGGTTCTAGTAGAACACCTCCGTTGTAGTGCCTTAGTTTTGCATTGACAGAAATAGATTTTTACTGTAGTGATTCCAAGTGAGCTTATATGCTTCTTGTAATTTGCAGATTGACTATGAAGTTCAGTCCTGATGACTGGATTATCTCTCCTAGATACTAAAGTACGTTACTTTTGCCACTCTCCCATACTAAGTTTTAATGAGGAGATTGCCTGCAGGCTTGCTTTTCATGTACTGAGTCTTATCATAAGAGATTTGTAGGTCAGTTTTCTGTGAGATTTCATGAAGCTTCTGCAGTGCAAGTCTGGCTTCTTCTCTATTGTTGGTTAGAATGGCAAGATCATCCACGAAAGCCAGACATTTCTCATTGATTCTCTGCTCTTTTTTTACCCTGAGTTGAATTCCCTTTATTTCCTTTTCCCATGTCCTCACAATTTTTTTCAGAATCATGTTAAATAGAAGGGGGGCGGGGACCATCTCCTTGGCAAACACCAGTATGAATATGAAATGCTGTTGATGTTTGTCCCATGAATTTAACTTTGGAGTTTGTACCTATTAATGTCTGTTGGCTAACTGATCTTGTTTTCCTGCCAATATTGAATTCCTCTAAAGTGTGGAATAATGTTTGCCTATCTGTTGGGTCATAAACTTTTTTAAAGTCGACAAAAGTTACCACAGTATTGCTACATTGTCTCATTTGCAAGATTGTCTTTAAGTTCCATATCTGTTATGCAAGATCGACCTTTGCGAAACCTGCCTGATACTCTCCTGTAAACTGGTCCACCTATTCTTTTAGTCAACTTAACACGACTTTTGAAGAGAATTTTATATACCACAGGGACCAATGAAATTTCCCTGTAGTTATTTGGATTGGTTTTCGTTCCTTTTTTATGGAGAGAATGAATTAATGCACATATGCATTCAGCAGGTATTTGTTCAGTTTCACAAATGTTGGATGTAATTCTGTGAGTTGCTCGAGTGAGGTTATTGTCATTTAATTCCCTACTTCTGCTATTATTCCGTCTTCCCCAGGAGACTTCTTGTTCTGCAAAGAATTGGTTTTTTCCTTTACTTCTTTAAGAAATTGTGGTTCTGAATCAGAATTGTATGGGGTTTTTTCAAAAGCTAGTTGTTCTATTGGAGACTGATGACCATAGATGTTAAGTCCCATAGTGCTCAGAGCCATTTGTTCTATCGGAGACTCGCAGTTGAGGAGTGAGTGAAAATAATTAGCTAAAATTTGACAGCTATTTCTTGCGGTGGTTTCCAGTGATCCGTCAGGCTGGCGAAAGCAAAGATTAAGTGGTTGATATCCTGTCAGGTTTTTCCTGAAAATTTTGTAAAAATTTTTGGTGTTGTTCTTGATAAACTCTTGTTCAATGTTTTTAAGCTTGTTTATACCATATTTACACTTTTTGCTTCGCATTGCCTTAGATCAACTTTTACGTATTGTCAAAAATTCCTGCCATTGTTGCTACTGAAAGTTTTCCATTCTTGTATTCTCTCTTCTATTGCTTGATCATATGCACTGTTCCACCACCTGTGCTTTCTCCTTCTTGGGGTCTCCCTATTCTCATAGTGTTTTTTCTGAACTTCTGCAAGTTCCTTCCAATGTGTTGGATTTGATTGCCTAATTTACTGAAGAACTTGCTGAGCTTCTGGTATTCTGGATGAATTCTGAACGTTTTAGTCATTTGTGGGTTTTTTTCTGTTAGGTTGAAATTTAATCTTTATTTGCAGCAAATGGTGTTCTGATTCAAAAAAAGTCTTTCTTGTTTGTGCGTTGAGTATTTACTTGGTATTCTTATGGGATATAACAATGTGGTCTATCAGAAACTCACCCAAAGTCGAGTTTGGTTATCTCCATGTTATAAGTTTGTTTGCAGGTTTAAGGAATTGTGTGAACATGATTTTTTAAGATCAAAATTTTCGCAGAAGCTGATTAATATCTCGCAATTTTTATTTGATCTCTTGTGTGCCATGTGAGTTCCTGTCTTTTCCTGAATTTTTTTCTATTTGGCGAGTTGTCCACTGAAATCTCATAAAAGAATTTTCACATGATGTGTAGGGATTTTACCTGAGGTTTCCTCCAGTAGTTCACAGAAGTCATCTATTACCTGTGGATCTCTTCTTCTGTAATCATTCATAGGAGCATGTGCATTTACCCCTATGTGTGTGTGTGTGTGTGTGTGTGTGTGTGTGTGTGTGTGTCTTGTTTCCAGATTTTACTCAGATTGTGGATACGCTGTTAGCAAACATCTCAAAATGTTCTCAAGTGGTTTACCTCAATTTTTTTTTACACAATGCACTAATAAACATTCAGACAGACATAGGCTACATTTTTTTTGAACAACAATATATAGGTTGTCTCTTATAACTGACTGCAAGAAAGAATGCCATGCTGTGAAAATGTGCGATTGTGTTGTCATTCTTGCAATCAAACTATTACACAAATTGGTCCTCCTATATATATTCTTGACCCTTTTATATATAAAATTGACTGCAACGAATAAACTAAACCAACAATCTGTTGTGTAGACACAACAGTTGGCTGTTTTGGTTTGTTCCTCGCAGTCAATTTTAACAGAAAACCGGTAAGTTGTATTTATGGCTATCAGCTTATGATTAGAATACTATTACAGAATCAGAATCATCCAAAACTTTGTAGTACAACCCACTTGCAGCTTAAAACTATGTGATGTACCGTCTTTGAAGCTACTGTACCCACAGATCCAGCTACTATCCCCACAGATCCAGCAGATCTACATCTATCTACATCTACAAGGCTTCCCTGCAAATCACATTTAAGTGCCTGGCAGAGGGTCATTGAACCACCTTCACAATTCTCTATTATTCAAATCTCGTATAACATGCGGAAAGAACGAACACTTATATCTTTCCATACGAGCTCTGATTTCCCTTATTTTATCGTGGTGATCATTCCTCCCTATGTAGGTTGGTGTCAACAAAATATTTTCGCATCCAGAGGAGAAAGTTGGTGATAGGAATTTCATGAGAACGAAAAACACCTTTCTTTTAATGATGTCCAGCCCAAATCCTGTATCATTTCAGTGACACTCTCTTCATATTTTGCAATAATACAAAACATGCTGCCCTTCTTTGAACTTTTCGATGTACTCCGTCAGTCCTATCTGGTAAGGATCCCACACCGCACAGCAGTATTCTAAAAGAGGACGGACAAGCGTAGTGTAGGCAGTCTCCTTAGGTCTGTTACATTTTCTAAGTGTCCTGCCAATAAAACGCAGTCTTTGGTTCGCCTTCCCCACAACATTTCCTGTGTGTTCCTTCCAATTTAAGTTGTTCATAATTGTAATACCTAGATATTTAGCTGAATTTACAGCTTTTAGATTAGACTGATTTATTGTGTAACCAAAGTTTAATGAATTCCTTTCAACACTCATTTGGATGACCTCACACTTTTCGTTATTTAGGGTCAACTGCCAATTTTCACACCATTCTGATATCTTTTCTAAATCATTTTGCAATTTGTTTTGATCTTCTGATGACTTTATTAGTCAATAAATGACAGTGTCATCTGCAAACAACCTAAGAAGGCTTCTCAGATTGTCTCCCAAATCATTTATATAGATAAGGAACAGCAAAGGGCCTATATAACACTAATGCCAGAAATCACTTCTGTTTTACTCAATGACTTTCCGTCAGTTGCTATGAGCTGTGACCTCTCTGACAGGAAATCACAAATCCAATCACACAACTGAGACGATATTCCTTAATCACGCAATTTCACTACAAGCCGCTTGTGTGGTACAGTGTCACAAGCATTCCGGAAATCCAGAAATATGGAATCGATCTGAAATCCCTTGTCAATAGCACTCAACACTTCATGTTAATAAAGAGCTAGTTGTGTTTCACAAGAACGAGTTTTCTAAACCCATGTTGACTGTGTGTCAATCGACAGTTTTCTTCTAGGTAATTCATAATGTTTGAACACAATATATATTCCAGAATCCTGCTGCATATCGACGTTAACAACATGGGCCTGTAATTTAGTGGGTTACTGTTACTACCTTCCTTGAATACTGGTGTGATCTGTGCAACTTTTCAGTCTTTGGGTATGGTTCTTTCGTCGAGCGTATGGTTGTATATGGTTGTTAAGTATGGAGCTAATGCATCAGCGTTCTCCGAAAGGAACCTAATTGGTACACAGTCAGGACTAGAAGACTTGCTTTTATTAAGTGATTTAAGTTGCTTCACTACTCTGAGGGTATTTACTTCTACATAACTCATGTTGGCAGCTGTTCTCAATTCGAGTTCTGGAATATTTACTTTGTCTTCTTTTGTGAAGGCATTTTGAAAGGCTGTGTTTAGTAACTCTGCTTTGGCAGCACTATCTTTGATAGTATCTCCATTGCTATTGTGCAGAGAAGGCACTGACTGTTTCTTGCCGCTAACATACTTCACATACAACCAGAATCTTTTTGGATTTTCTGCCGGGATTTGAGGCAAAGCTTTGTTGTGGAAACTGTTAGAAGAATCTTGCACTGAAGTCCGTGCTAAATTTTGAGCTTCTGTAAAAGATTGCCAATCTTCGGGATTTTGCATCTGTTTACATTTGGCATGTTTGTTTCGTTGTTTCTGCAATAGAGGTATCTCTCATAACCCATCTACAAATGATCCTAAACCAAACCATTTACCCATTTATTTAAGCAACTTAAATTCCAAATCACGGTTTTGTTTGCAATACCAATAAACAAATCTTAAGGGAAAGAGGGGGGGGGGGATGATAAAATGGCCGGGGAGCATGGGGGGAGGGGGGTGGAAGGCAGGAAATGGACAGCGAGATGGGGGAGATGGACAGAGAAAAGAGAGAGTATGACATCACTACTTAAATCCTAATTTCCCATACATATTTAGCAATTGCAAAGCATTATTGGGTTTGCTAATAGAAATATAAAGTGATACGGATACCACATGATACATAATAAGGCTATGAATATCCTTATATAAATACTTTTGATAGCAGAAGGAAGACAATATCATGTCTCCACTGCACTTCAAACAAAAAAAAACCTTCCAATATAAGTTTAAAACAGCTTTAAATCTGTAAAGATAAATGGACAACATGGGCAGCTGTTGAACACACTACTGCCTATAAATTTAATATGGACGCCAATTTGTTGCAGGTAGTATAAATTTCTTAATATTATCAAATGCAATTTTGTATGTTTTGAAAGACTTATACTGAGAATCTTGTTACTCACTGTCCTGAAATGCTACTTGTGATGACGATCTTTGTAGTGGTCTCGAAACACTTGATGAAGATGAGTTCTCATTTTGGGGAGATGAACTTAAAGTAGCTGTTCCATCAAATATAGGTTGATCACTTGCAGGTATTGTAGGTACAGCCTGATAATGATGCTGCTGAATTAGCACTCCAGTAGGTCCTATAAAAATGGATATAGATTTTACCAGTTATGTTAATCCAGAACCAAAAACCTGAGCTTAGTTCATATTTATTTACATCTTACATAATAACAGGCAGCCCTGTCATGAGTCCATGTCAGATACATGTTTCATGGAACAAGTTGGAGAGATGTTAGAAGGATCTATATAGTTACCAAAATTTACATATTTTGTCTATCACTGGGTCGTAACAAACATTTTTTATGTTTTTAAGAGAGATACTGGCAATGAAATTTTGGAAAATGGTTGTGTGGATGGGAGTGCAGCTAACAAAGTATCCTGGAATATAAACTGTAAATTGAAGATTACATTATTGTTAAGAGAGATGTATCTCAGACTGGCTGCAAAGAATCATGTGGTTAATGTGATTAAATTGTCACATGAAAGAAAACACATCTAAAAATGATTAAGGGTGACTGGAGTTCAAATCTCTTGAATGGTCAGCTGGATGTCTGAAAAATTGCCTCAAAATGGTCATGCCCAGACTACTACTCAATAATGCGTAGGTACCAATACAATAAAAAAGTACTAAGAGTTCTCCATGAGAAATTTTCATGTTCAATAGGTGTATAATACAAAAAGCTGTTTTTATGAATACAAACCTTTAGGGAAAATATGAGTCCAGCGTCTCCTGTTTGATGTCAACTTTATTGTTACATGAGAAGGATCAAATGGATTAATTAGTGCTCTTCCTGTCCGTGGAAAATTGACTTGTCCTTGGGGCACGTTGTTTGGAGATCCAGCACTTCCAACAACAGGTCGGACTGGAGGAGATGTTTCAGCTTCCTGTATTTCAGACTGTATTGCAAATGCTTTCTGCTTAAGTGCTGGAATACATTTCAAAAATACAAAACTCTTGCAAGAATAACCATCAATTAACAGTGCAACAAAAGATGTATTTATTTATTTATTTATTTTTATAGTTTACTATTACAATGGAAATATTTACTTGCTTCCTGAACATATTTCACCCAACAAATCAGGTAGCATGTGGAGGTTTTTTCTATAAATATCTATCATTAACTCCACATTTAATGATAAATTATGTAGGTTTTTCTTGAACAGGGAAGAGTCATTTATACAGTTTTATCTGAAATTGTATAAAGCTGAACTAAATCAAACACAAGTGAAAGGAACTGTTATTCCGGTATAAATCAAACAAGCCAATGTCACGGAAATGACATTTTACCCACATGTGAATGTAGTAACATATATTTGTCTACTTGTTGAATAAATTTCATTCACATCCTTAGCTCTTAACGAATGTCCATCAGGCAAGAGGAATGTTCTTAGTTCACTGAGAATACCATCTGGGTTGGTTTTTTTTTTTTTTTTTTTTTTGCCCAGTTTTATCAAACAGCACAAATTGTACAATTGGCATTGGACAGGTCAAAGATATGTTACAATAATACATAGTATTAGCAAAATAGCAGGCAAATGACAAATAGGTACCTACCACAATTAATTTTGTTACATATTCAGAATTCTCTGACAGAACAGTAACAGTGCTTTATTAGAAATGCCTTTAGTTTAGCTTTAAATATTGGATGAGTAGCATTTTTTATTTCCTCTGGTATCATATTGTGTAGTATTACACCAATATTAATAATGCTCCTCTGACAGGTGGTTGTTCTGTGATATTTTTGATGTATATTTTATTTCCCTCTAGTACTATATTTATGTACATTTTTGTTCTGTAGCAGTTTGCCTGTTTTCAGGAGATAGTGAACAAGATAGTTCATAAATTAATAAACTTGGAACATTTAGAACACCAAGCTCAGTAATATGGTATTTACAGGACTCCATCTTTTTAAGGCCATAAATTATTCTTAGAGCTCTTTTTTGCATTCTAAAAACCTTGACATTGTGAGTTGAGTATCCCCAGAAAACGATCCCATATCGGACTAGTGAGTGGAACTGTGCATAGTATGCTTGCAGTGCTGTCGTTTTGCTTGTTGCAACCTTTAAAATTATTAGCCCATAGCACACAGATGATAGTTTTCTAGACAAGTTATTTATATGTGTGTCCCACTTTAAGTCTTGCTGAACCCATAGACCCAAAAATTTTGTGACATTTTCATTTTCTAGGGGATCATTTTTTAATTGTGCTTGAATAGACATTTGATTAGTTGGAGGAATTAAATGCAAATCGACACACACAGTTTTTTCAGTATTTATAATGAGTTTGTTTTTTGTGAACCACTCACAAAGTCTTTTCATAGAACTTTCTGCTGTGGACTGCAAAGTTTCTGGACTGTATCCAGTGAGCAATATGCTGGTGTCATAGGCAAACAGGATAGTTTTTGTGGGACTCATATATTCAACTAAGTCGTCCACATAAATCAAGAAAAGTAGTGGACCTAAGATCGAGCCCTGTGGTACACCATATTTATTGGTAATTTGCTAGAAATAACGGAGTTGTTTCTTGTTTTATTCATTTTGTTGAATTCATACTGAAGTGATACTTTCTGCCTGCAGTTTTTTAGGTATGAACATAACCAGCTATATGATGCTACACCTATTACTCCTCATCTTTCTAATTTTTCAAGCAGAATGTTATGGTCCAGGACGTCAAAGGCTTTTGACAGATCTAGAAAAATACCTGCAGCTAATTTATATTGATCAAGGGATTTTAAAATGCAGTCTAAGAATTGGAAATTGCTGTCTGCTTATGACCAATACTGAACATGCAACTGAATATTAGCAATGAGAGCTGTTAATAAAAGCAGGAAAAATTCTCAAACAAAACTGTTTTAACTAACTGTCATGAAATTACTTACAACAGGTTCTTCAAACTTAGTTATTTTACAAATGTTGAAAAGTAAATCACTTTCCATGGCAATTTATGTATTCTACTTCAGATGGTGAAACACTAATGAGACTCTGCTTGCACACAGACCATGAGATCGTTATTCTGGATGCGACAAAATTGGAACCCTTGTACACTTTCCTTTCAATGTTAGGATTTCCCAAATCAGCATCTATGAAACCAGTAATATCTTCTTCTCACTCAATACAGGTCAGATTCTCATGTACAAATTCTTTGAAATATCGCAAGAATTTACTTAGTTTCTCGTCAGCGAACAATATTATGATTATTTCTTATTCAAGAAACTGACTGCATAAATTTCAGTCAGGTTGAGTACCATCAACAATGTATGACAGAGCTGTAGCCAATACTCTGGATAATGAGTGCTGGCTCATATGGTGGAGGCTGTTAAATCTACCTTGCCTTCAATTGTTAATTTAGTCCTTATCAGTTTGTAACTGGTCATCCTGAATTGGTACAAAATTTCTCCATTGTAACCATCTTGACTTAATGTCTATTTTTGGGTAGGGCAATGAAGCAGAGAAAACCTACGCAACTCGAAGCCATCTCTAGTCAGAGAGCAGTGTAACTCTAGTCATGTCTTAGCAACTAATATAGCTTTCAGATTTGTTCAAAGAACTGAATAGCACACATATCAGCAAGCTGAGGTCAAGCACTAGCAGTAACCTTGTACTCAACAGCTGTCAACAAGCTCAGATTTTGTCAAGTCAAAACTCAATTTTTGCTTTCTTAGCAGCAGTTTAAGACCCAGGAGCATTAATCATACAGATATCACAATACCGCACCACCTCAGTGTTGTATCACAACAGAAAGGACATAGGGCAGCCAGATGACAACCCACCCCCAGGAAGTATTACTGTCTTGTCTGTAGGGTTTCCTTGATTATTACAATATGAATGGCTTTTTTCTCTTTAACCTTCTGTAATATGGACAACCACAGACAAATTATTGGTATCTTCACAGAAGGCCACTTAAATCACACATGGAAGCTTCCCATGAGTCACATAAACCCTAAAAAAGGTTTGAATAATTAACATAAATCAGTAAACTGCATTCTCCCCCCCCCCCCTTTCAAGTGGATATTCCAGTAGTACGATCATGTCAGTCAACCCAGAAACCTGTTATCACTGTCAGAAGAGTTTGGGAGTAAAGGGGAGGACCTTATGACAAGTAAAAGCTCTGATATGGTCCATCAGGCATGCTCAGCGGTGTAATTGGAAGCACAATGCCTATGAAAGACAGAGACCTGGGTTCACACCCTAAGCTGGACTTGCAGTATTAACTTGATACATACATTAACTTCAGTAATTACTTCGGAAGGCTGAATAAAGTTTTAATTAACATGTGTTTCTCAATTGAAGATAGATTCAAAAAATTTTCCTCCAATATAGAAACTGTATCAGTGCTATGAGCAAATGAATAACTGCAGTTTTTGTCATTAAAAACAAGTGTTCAACAGGCAGAGGGGGAAAAAAGTTTTGAAGGAAAGAAAGAGGACAGAGAGAAACAAAAGAAAAGTCTTTGAATTTCTTGAGAAGAATACTTCTTACACTCATTATTAAGTGAAACTTACATTCTGCATTTCCAGATGACTGCTGTGGTGATGACGCATGACTTGAGTGGTGATATGGTATGGAAATTGCAGCTGAACGAGGCGCAGAACTGCCCGTTGGAGAGCCAATATCGCCCCCTGAATGATGAATGTCTGGGTCTGACATTTTTCTGCTCACAGTTTTTTGTCCACTGCTTGACTGAGTATCCAGGGTCCCACTTCTTCTGGTGCGGCTATTCATGCGTTGTAAACTACGAGAAAATCTGGAAGTGATTCAAAAACTCAGAATGTTACTTCACTTTTCTACAATATAACAGTCTCTCATCAAATGAAAGGAAGGTTATGAATAGGTAGTGTATCGTATAACATTTTCACACACTTTAAATGTTAAACAAAACTAGCCGCTTATTATCTGATCTTGAGAATGTACAGCTTCAACTGCAAATTCACTTACCAGCCAAAAATAAAGAAAGAAAGGATTATATTCCTGAATCACTTAGAATGTTCTTGATTGATCTCATCTACATTAAAAGCCATCCCACACACATCAACAAGTTGCTCAACTCATATTGCCACCATTCTGATCGACATCTACCACCTAAAACCCATGGGATCAGCAAAAAAGTTCTCTAACTGTGAGTACTTACATAAACCTTTAAAAATGACCCACTTCACACGAAACTGTTAACAGAAGACAGAATGACATTTCACTAGTCATCAAATATTCACAACTGTTGCATTATACAAGATAACACACCTGACTTTTTTCTAACTCCACTCTGTGTTTATAACCAGTGTAAGGGCTTCCAATTAATAATGATGACACATGCATACATGAAATGTCAAAAGGATTTAGGAAACTGTGTATTAAGAAACTTTTTATCTCCTCCAAAGTTTTTTTTTAAATTTAAATTTTGGTAAACAAATCTGATAGGAGGGGGGAGAATCTAAATTATAGGAACTTTTAGGCTTTACATTTTGAAGTATTTTGAGTTTATTCAGGCAGAGGAAAACTAAAACACTTGACAATTAATACCAAAGAAGAATATTAGAAAGTAAAGTCATTTCATATACCTGTCAGTGTTTCTCACTTCCTAAAATATAACACAAAAAATTTTGAAACTCAGCTGGAAAGTGGGAGGAGTAAGATAAGCTTCTAGTAATTAGGAAACTGGGGCACCACAGTCATGTAATAATCAGGTTCCCATTTCTGTAAATGTGATATTTTGGTTCTGACAATGATGGAAAGGAACATTTTCTACTACCTTTTTTCCCCTAATTAAGTTGTCTTTGGTGTACATGCCATACAGTCAATATTTTATTGCTTGGTAGTGCATTTCTAAATAGTCAGAGGTGCGCTATTGTCAGACATTCTTTACAAGACAGCTAGTAAGACAGATATAAATAACCAGTATCATGACTTACATCCTCCTTGAAAGTACTGGAAAAAAATATGCACACAACAGAAACACACAAATCCTACAACAGATACAAGGGAAGCGCCCCCCCCCCCCCCCCCAGGGGTGGGACTAAATTTTTGAAACTAAAGAATAGAAACTTCACGTTGGAACATCACCAATGTAAACAGATTACTATTTACCATAATGATGACATGTTAAATTGCAGGCAGGCACAATTAACACCACTTACACAGAAGCTTTCATTTCATATACCTGTCAGTGTTTCTCACTTCCTAAAATATAACACAAAAAATTTTGAAACTCAGCTGGAAAGTGGGAGGAGTAAGATAAGCTTCTAGTAATTAGGAAACTGGGGCACCACAGTCATGTAATAATCAGGTTCCCATTTCTGTAAATGTGAAGAGAATGTGTAAAGGGAAGAGAGACTCAATATTCATTCAAAAAAAGCAAGCACATCTCATCCACATATGACTTATCTCCGGCAGCTTGACCCAGAATGCAACTGGAAAGTAGAATGGAAGCAGCAATCTCGAGGTGTCAGGGAAGAGGGACACATAGCAGTGTATGAGTGGAGGGAGAGAGGAGCACTGTCTATATTGCCAACAGGTGCAGCGCCAGGAGGTTTTGGGGCAAGGATGTAGGGAAAACGGAGTGAAAGAGGAGAGAATAAGGGAAAGATGGGCAGGTGTGTTAGCATACAGTGGCAAACAAAGAAAGTAGGAGAAAAGAATGGGAAAGAGGTGGCATGACAGAGGGGAGGAAACTATTGGGAGGAGAGTGTGAGGACAGTATATTACCATAAGTTGAGGCCAGGATGGTTAGGAGAGTGCAGAATGAGTTGTAAGGATAACTCCTATCTGCACAGTTCAGAGAAGCTGACAGTGGAGGAGAGGATTCAGATGGCTTGGGTAGTGAAGCATCCATTAAAATCAAGCTTGGTATGCTTATCTGCATGCTGTGCTACAGAATGGTCTACTTTGCTCTTAGCCACAGTTTGGCAGGGGCGGTTCATTCTGGTGGACAGCTAGATGGTAGTCACACCAATATAAAAAGATGTGCTATGATTGAAGCAGGCCTGCTTTCAGAGGTGGCCTGCCCACTGATGGGGAAGGAAAACCTGTGACAGGACTGGAACAGGAAGTCCAGGTTGGACAGATCAGGCAGGTCCTGCACCTGGGTATTCCACAGGGATATGATCCCCATGGGAAGTGGTTGGGATTGGGAGTGGCATGCAGATGGACTAGGATGTTGTAGATGTTGAGTTGTCAATAGAAAACCACTTTAGAAGGGGTAGGAAGGATCTTGGGTAGGATTACTTTAATTTCAGGGCATGACGACATGTAATCAAAGCACTGATGAAGAACGTGAAACAGTTGTACTCCTCCAGGGTGATATTAGATGATGAAGAAGACACTGCCTTGTAGCTGGTTCTTGGGGGTGATAGGAGATTGGGGTTGTGAGGGAAATGGCACTAGAGATCTGTTTGCAGACTAGGTCTGGGGGTATAGCCTTTCTGCTAAGGCCTTGGTGAGGCCCTCAGTATAGTAGACATGGGAGTTATTCTCACTGTAGGTATGCCATCCTCAGGTGTTCAGGCAATATGGGAGAGATTTTTTGGTGTGGAAGGGATTACAGCTGTCGAAATGCAGGTGCTGTTGGTGGCTGGTGGGTTTAATGTGGACAGAGGTGTGGATGGAGCCATTACAGAGGTGGTCAACATCTAGGAAAGTGGCATGCTGGGTTGAGGAGGGCCACATGAAGCAGATTGGACAGAAGGTGTTGACGTTGTGAAGGAAAGAAAAAAGGGTGTCTCGGCACTGAGTCCAGATCATGAAGACATCATCAATGAACATGAACCAGATAGGGGTTTGGTGTTTTGAGAGGCTAGGAAGGCATCCTCTGTATGGTCCATAAAAAGGCTGGTATAGGAGGTTGCCATGTGGTTGCCCATGGCAATGCCGGATATTTGTTTATATACCTTCCCTTCAAATAAGAAGCAGTTACGGGTTAGGATAAAGTTAGTAAGGTGTATGAGGAATGAGGTAGTGGGTTTGGAGTCTGAAGGAAATTGGGAAAGGTAGTGTCCAATAGTGGTAAGACCATGGGCATGAGAGCTGTTGGTGTATAGGAAGGTGGCATCAACAGTGACGAGTAGGGATCCAGGAGGTAAAGGGATAGGGATGGGGATGGTGGAGAGTTGGTGAAGGAAGTGGTTGGTGTCTGATGTGGGAGGCTTGATTATGGACAGTTGGTTGGAGGTGTTGGTCAATGAGTGCCAAAATTCTTTCAGTGAGGGAACAATAACCAGCCACAATGTGGCATCCAGGATTTTTGGACTTGTGGATTTTGGAAAGCATATAGCAGGCAGGTGTGTAGGGTTTAATAGGGGTAATGAAGGAAACAGATTCAGGGGAGATGTTCTGGGAAGGACCTAAAGCTTTAAACAGGGATTGAAGTTTGTGTTGCAATTCTGGGATGGGATCGCTGTGGCATAGTTTATAGGTGGAGGACTCACATAATTCATGGAGGCTTTCTGCCAGGCGGTCACGAAACAGTGGTGGAACCTTTGTCTGCAGATAGGATGATGAGGTCAGTATCTGTTTTGAGGTTGTGAATGGCTGTTCTTTCTTCTACTGAAAGGTTGGTGTTCTTAGGAACGGACCTGAGGGAGAATGGTGAGGCTAAGTTGGAAGTAAAGAGGGAATGTGACCAGCAGGTGGTCAAGTGGTAGGATCTCAGTTGGATGGTGGTATGAATTGAAAGAGGCAGGGTTTGATGTTGGAATTAGGGTGGTCTTCATTGGAGGAACTGGTGGCAAAGAAGTTGCTTCCACTTCAGGGACCGGAAGAAGGTGACTAGGTCTTTGACAAGTCAAGCAAGGTTAAATTTGGGTGTAGGGCTATAGGTGAGGCCTTTGGATGAGTCCTTTGGATAGGACTGAAACTTCTGTTGAGCTGAGGATTTTGCTGGAAAGGTAGGTGAATGTTTTAGCTCTTGATTTGGACTTTGTGGAGGGTTGGTAGGGAGTCTTGGGGGATGTGAAAAGTTGAAAAGGTCAGCTAGACGGGGTTTAGCTGCTATGGTGGTGTGTGAGAAGGCACACTACAAGTAAGATAGGGAATGGATAGTGGTACCCCAAGTCAGCAGTAAGACGTCAGCAGGTTGGATAACTAATGGAGGTGGTATCTGGAATGCTCCTCCATGTGCTGGAGAGCAAGAGATTCAATTTCAGAGATGTAAAGTATGGAGTAGGGATTACAGAGTAGTAGTACCTTGCGGAGGGAGCAGATGTGGCTCTGGGATGCCTGTGTCATGGAGATGTGTTTTTGCAGTACCAGGTTTGTGAGTGCCAGGGATTGGCAGAGTCTGAAAAGGTGTAGGTCACTGTGAAAGGAGGGGTGGTACCCAGAGAAAGGAATCTTTGCAATTGGGACATTTGGTGGGACTTCATGGTTCAGGCAGCATTTCAGAAAAAGGATGTGGGACACGGTTTCAGCCATAGAAAGGGATACTTCTCTGAACTGGTGCAAAAGATGGAGCAAGGGTTCACTGTGACAGGAATGGTGCAAAGGAAACAGGAATGACACAAAAATTGGCAAAATAGGTGTTGACGGTTGTGAGAGGAGCTATATAAGCAAAAAGATGCATAAGGATGGGTGAAAATATGCAAAGACATGCAGAAACACACGCAGATACACAAGAACACGCACAGATATGTCAAAATATGAACACAGATGTAAAAATATGCATAGAAATATGTGAAACAGTGTGAAACCACGTAAATATACACACAAATATGTCAAAAATGAACAGAAATATAGGTGAAAAGGGTCAGTGAGGTACAGGAGAGAGAATCTGGGGCACTGAATGCTGCATCAACAATTCGCGGGGTCCCGAAGTCGTCTGTGTTGTGTGTGGACGATCACTGATACAGTGTGGCTTGGAAGTAGATGTAGTTTGAAAGGCGGTGAATAAACACAAGAAAGATGAGGAAAAACAGACACTGAGAAGTGTAATGTTATAATGAAGGGTAACAAAGGAAAACTTCACAGGGTTATAGGATGGAACAAAGCCATTCGGCAAAACTCAAACAATGGAAACTCAAGGTAAGAATATCTACAATGCAGGAAAACACAGATTGGTACTTACCATACAGAAGAAACGTCAAGTTGCAGACAGTTACACCCTAATTTCAATACTGAGCCCTGCCTCTTCCCTTTCATACCACCATCCAACCTTAACCCCCTCCCACCTAACCACCCACTGGCCACCTTCCAAGAATTCCTTACCTCTAACCTACCTCACCATCGTCCCCCAGGTCCCTTCCTCAGTAGACCACCTTTCAGTAGAGGAAAGAACAGCTATACACAACCTCAAAACAAATACTGACCTAATAATCCTACCTGTGGAAAAGGTTCAACCACTGTTATCATGAATCACAGTGACTAGCTGGCAGAAGGCCTCCACCAATTATCTGAGTCCTCCACCTATAAACTCTGCCATAGTGATCCCATCCAAGAAGTCGAAGATAAACTCTAATCCCTGCTTAAGGCCTTAGCCCCATCACAGAACATCTCACCTAAATACATTTCCCTCCTCACCCTATTGTACCCTGCACATCCACCTTGTACCTGCTCCCCAAAATCCACAAATCCAACAATCTTGGATGCCCCATTGTGGCTGGTTATTGTGCCCCCACCGAAAGAATTTCAACCTTCATTGACCAACACCTCCAACCAACTACCCATAATCTAGCCTCCCACGTCAAAGACACCAACCACTTCCTTCACCAACTCTCCACCATCCCCATCCCTTTACCTCCTGGATCCCTATTCTTCACTGTTGACACCACCTCCATATACACCAACATCCCACATGCCCATGGTCTTACCACTATTAAACACTATCTTTTCCAATTTCCTTCAGACTCCAAACCCACTACCTCATTCCTCAAACACCTAACTAACTTTATCCTAACCTACAACTACTTCTCAATTGAAAGGAAGGGGTGTAAACAAATCTGCGGCACACCAAAATGGCACCCTCTTATGCCACCATTTTTATGGGCTATCTAGAGGACATCTTCCTAGCCTCCCAAAACACCAAACCCCTAGACTGGTTCATGTTCATTGATGATACCTTCAGGATCTGTACTCAGGGCCAAGAAACCCTATCTTCATTCCTTCACAACCTCAACATCATCTTTCCCATCCACTTTACATGTTCCTCCTCAATCCATTGTGCCACTTTCCTAGATGTTGACCTCCTCCTTCCTCATGGCTCCATCCCCAACTCTGTCCACATTAAACAACCGCAACCCCTTGCTACAGGGATCATTCATACATACATACATACATACATTAATCCTTGTTCCATAGATCACGTATACGACACTTCATAATGATGTGGAATGTGTCACTTTAACATAAGTTTACCTTAAATAATTTTTTTTATTTTCTACTGCATATCTAAGAATTCATCTACTGAGTAGAAAGAGTTGTCATTCAGAAATTCTTTTGATTTGCTTTTAAGTGTTGGTTGGCAATTTGTCAGACTTTTAATGCTATTTGGCAAATGACCAAAGATTTCTGTGCTAAAGTGAGATTTAATCCAGAATCTGAATGGTTAATTAATGACAAATTTCATACATGAATACATGTATTACAAAGGTACTATGAATATCCCGAGTTCCTTAAATAAATGTCTGCAAGGTGATCTTGGGTGAGCTCCAGCTATTATTCGGAATACATGCTTTAGTGCAATGAATACTCTCTCTCTTAATGATCAACTGCCCCAAAATATGATGCCATATGAAAGCAGTGATAGGGAATGGGCACAGTAGGCTAATTTATTGATATGATTATCACCAAAATTTGCAATAATCCCAATAGCATAAGTATATGCACCTAACAATTTCAGCAGATCATCGATATGTTTCTTCCAATTCAATTTCTCGTCAATGCACACATCTAGAAATTTTGAATATTCTGCCTTAGCAACAGACTTCTGTGCATAGTCTATATTTATCAATGGTGTTATGCCATTTACTATAAGAACTGTATAAACTGTGTTTTCTCAAAATTTAGTGCAAGTCCATTTGCAGCGAACCACTTAATAATTTTCTGAAAGACATTATTTAATGTTTCCTCAGCTGATTCTTGCTTGCTGGGTGTGATTACTATACTTGTATCATCAGCAAAAAAACTAGCTTGTATCTTCATGAATATAGAGTGGCAAGTATTGTAGCCCTGATCCCTATCAATACTGTTTCCCACTACACTCAACATCGTCCTTCCTAAAACCCTTGCACAATGATCCTACATCCTCTATCACTTGGCTAAGAAATGCACTGGGCTTGAAAATACTTGTGACTTGGTACCTGTCACCTAATTTTTCTGGGAAGATCCGGCGCACACCTCTCCCATGGCTACTACCTAACAAAAGAGCTTTCCTCCTACTTCCTACTTTTTTGAAACAATTGGTTTCCTAGTGAAAGTCTGTTGAGTGCTGACTACACTTACATCATATCCCTGCGGAAGACCCAGGTGCAAAACCTGCCCAATCTATCCACCCAGCACTTCCTATTCTAGTCCTGTCACAGGTTTATCCTATGCCATCAGGGGTTGGGTCACCTGTGAAAGCAGCCATGTCATTTACCAGCAGTGCTGCAATCATTGCACAGCTTTTTACATTGGTATGACTGCTAACTAGCTGTCCATCACAATGAATGGCCACTGCCAATCTGTGGCCAAGAGCAAAGTAAACCATCCTGTGGCACAGCAAGCAACTGAAAATAACACACTTGATTTCAATGGCTGCTTCACTACCCAAGCAATTTGGATCCTTCCCTCCAGCACCGCTTTTCTGAACTGTGCAGATGGGAGGTATACTTACAACACATTTTCCACTCCCATAGTCATCCTGCTGGCCCCAATCCACGGTAGCACATTGTCCCCACACCCTGTACCCAATAGTTTCTGCCCCTCTGTCTTCTCATGTCCTCATCACTCTCACCTCTCACGTCCTCATCATTCTCATCCCCACACTGCTTATTTGCAGCCCTCTACCAATACATCAGCTGTCTTTCCCCTCTTCTTTTTTTCTCTTTTTTTCTCCACATCACTGCTCCACAAACTCCTGACACTGCACCTGTTGGCAGCTTAGTCCCTGCACACTCCACCAGACAGTGTTCGTCTCTCCCTCCACCAATATATACGACTGGCAGTGTCTCTACCCCTACCCCTACCCCTACCCGTACCCCTACCCCTACCCCTACCCCTTTCCCAGCCCATCCAGATTTCTGCTTGCATCCCACATGATGCTGCATTCCGGCCTCAGATGTTGGAGTTGGTGGTTGTGTGTGTGTGTGTGTGTGTGTGTGTGTGTGTGTGTGTGTGTGTGTGTTTTACTGACAAAATCTGTGGCCACAAGCTATATGTTAGTGTCTTTTAATTGTGCCTGTCTGCAACTTGACGTCTTTTCTTTACAGTAAGGAGCAATCTGTCTTTTCCTACATTGTTGATATTCCTACCTGTAGTTTCAATTTTTTCATTTTTGCCATAAATACATAGAGATACATAAAAATATGCACAAATACACAAAAATATGTCCAAATATGCAAAAACGCATGAAACCATGTAAAAATATGCACAAATACATTAAAACATATAGAAACATGGGAGGAAAGGAACAGATGAGGTTTGGGACTACATGTAGGTTGCAATAAGGAGAGGGGAAAGAGGATGGGTTACGTTGAGGAGCACAAGTTCATGTGTCACGAGTAGGTGCGGAAAATAAAACGCTAAACTGCATCAGGATGAGGGATAAAGCAGGATCAATAGGAATAAATATTATTATAATTATGAGGAGGAAAAATTTGCAGCATCAGATCCTACGTCAACAATCCACATGGTTATGAAGCCATGTGTTGTGTGTGGATGATCTGCTTCACCTGGTCCTCCTCAACCTAGTTTGCCACTTTCCTAGATGTTGACTTCGTCCCCTCTAATAGCTCCATCCACATCTCAGAGCACATTAAACCATCAACCACCAACAGTGCCTGCATTCTGACAGCTGTTATCACTTTCACACAAAAAATTCCTCCCATACAGCCTGGCCACTGGGGGATGATATAACTGCAGTGACAAGAAATTCCTTGCTCAGTATGCTGATGGTATCACCAAGGCCTTCACAGATAGGCACTAGCCCCAAGACTTAGTCTGCAAACAGATGTCTTGTGCCATTTCCCCTCACACCCCCAATCCTCCACAGAGGAGTGTCCCCTTCATCACCTGATACCACCCCATACAGGAACAAGTGAATCACATACTTCACCAGGTCTTTGACTACCTACTGTCATGCCCTGAAATGAGGGACATCCTACCAGAGATACTTCCCACCTCTCCTAAAGTGGTGTCTGTTGCCCACCCAACCTCTACAACATCCCAGTCCATCCCTGTGCTACTCTTCACTCCAACCTCTTGCCACGAGGACCATATCCCTATGGAAGACCCAGGTGCAAGACCTACCCAATCTACCCACCCAGCACTTCCTATTCCAGTGCTGCCACAGATTTATCCTACCCCATCAGGGGCTGGGTCATCTGTGAAAGCTGACATGTCATTTACCAGCTCTGCTGCAATCACTGCACAGCTTTTTACATTGGTATCACTACCAACCAAGTGCCAACCATGATGAATGGCCACCACCATGCTGTGGCCATGCGCAAAGTAGACTACCATGTGGCACAATATGCAGCTGAACAAACATGCTTAATTTTAACGGCTGCTTCACTACCTGAGCCATTTGGATTCTCCCCTCCACCACCAGCTTTTCTGAACTGTGCAGATGTGATTTATGGTTGCAATAAATTATCTGCCCTAAAAACTATCCCAGCTTCAATGCCCACACCCTCTACCCAACAGTTTCCAACCCCTCTATCCTATCACCTTCTCCTCATTCTTTTTTCCCACCCTCTTTGTTTGCTGCCCTCTGCCAATGCACCTACCCACCTTTCCCCACTCATCTCCTTTCTTTTTTGCTCTGTTTTCCCCACCTCCTGGCCCACATCCTCCAACTCTCCACCTGCCAGCAATCTAGTCCCTGCACACTCCGCCAGTACACAGCTATCCCTTCCCTTTCCCTGCCCATCCATTCCATGTGGCAGCTCCATTCTGGTATGAGCTGCCAGAGTTAGTTGGTGGTCATGGGTGCGTGAAGTGTGCTTGCTTTTGGGAATGAATGGTGTGTGTTTCTCTTTCTTTTTCTGATGAAGGCTGTTGGCAAAACTTATGTGTGAGTGCCTTTTAATTGTGCCTGTCTGCAACTTATTGTGACACATTTATGGTAAGTAGCAATCTATCTTCTTTTACATTGTTCCATGTACATGAAGGTGTAGGTTACAGTCCCATGTACTCTGCCTTGCAGGCATTCATTAAAGGCATGTAATGGATGAAAAAGAACTTCATATGATAGTCTAGAGCATCAGTTCTCCAACGTTTTTGTTGATGGAACTCTTTTGAAATATTAAATATTTTATGGAGCCCTAAACTAAGCAAAACCTGGTATTATGTTCCTTCTTTAATTATAATCATTTAATGAAAATCATAAAAAATAGGTACACTATATACTATTGAATTCTACAACAATATATAATAATACATACACAAAAAACACTGTATTGATCCCACTGTAAACTAATAAAATTGTTTCCATGTAATGGGAGGTATGAAATTGTGTGGTTTTTTTTTATTATTATTTTTAACCAATTGCGGCTTGATAGAAAACAGTTGGAGGTGCATCCAGTCTATTGCTGTATTTTGTATTTGAAGCTGTACATGCAACACTGATGTTTACAAGAGTTATTTTTATCACTGTGTGGCAAGATTTGATACGCTTTCTTCTTTATATAGATATAATTTTGGTGGAGCCCCCACACGGGCCTTGCAGAGCCCAGGGCTTTACAGAGCACACTTTGAATACTACTGCTATAGTGATTTAAAAATAATAGTACTATGCAGAATGGCAGCTTAACATGGTGGTTAAGGTAAATTCGTGATATATGGAAGGTGTACATTCGAGTTCCATTACATGCTTTGATATTTTTTATTTTAAATCTTTATCAAAATGACTTTGATCATTAATTTATTCAATTAATTGGTTTAAACATAATTTTTATTTATTTCTAAGCCTACACTGAATCATTTTCATCATTGTATTCACTTTTTTATTTGCTCTCTGTTTCTTCCTATCATTCTTTTTTTTCAGGTGGAATCTTTGTGCATGAGATCTTAATTATTTTTATTTATCTATCATAGTATTTAAACGTTTGAAAATGTTGGTCTATCAGTTAAAAAACAAATGACAAAATAATCTATTTAGATTGGATGTGCAGTGCTGTCAAAAAATGTATTTCTAATTACAATATGTACAGTTTTCTGGATGGCAATCACTGTACAAACACTTAAAACAAATTCTTGTTGCCTATGGACAAAAGAATGCAGATGGACATTTCAACAAAAGACAGGATTATAAATAAAATGAATTTCAAGCAAAACGAGAAAAGGAAAATATAAAAATGATAAAATGAAAGAAATTAAATTAAGCAGAGTTGGAATGCCCTATCCCAACATGTTAAATTTAGTGACTTGGCCTCCCTGTATTTCAGGAACCACTGCAGCCATTGACAGAATATTAAACTGTATGTTCTGAGGCTACTGAACTACAATAATTGCATTTAAGCCACTGCTTTTAGAAATACAATTTTTTAATTACACAGTTAAAAATTTTTGTACATTATCCTAAATAATTTTAATTATACATAACATGTTCTTCGTTTAGTTCAGTAGACTCAGGATATGTATGTTACAACTCTCTGAAAATTTGAATACTCTATTCGAAGTGGTTTCTGAGATTTAAGGAAAAATGCAACAGAAAATGTACATTTTCAGGAACAACTTTCAAAGTTTCAAAAGACTGTAACTCACTTAATATATACTTATTTTTTTTTTATTTTTAGTCACTCAGAACTACCCTACACCATACTGTATATCATCCCTTGATCTTTTTCCAAATTTTTTCTTCTGTTCCGCTTTCTGGACTCCTTAGTGGCCCAACTGAGCTGCATACACCACTTTATCAATGCAAACCTTGTCCATCTGTTCAAGTTCTCTGATGCACTTTGCTCCAGGATTAATTCTCATATGCTGTAGCACTTTCACCCTACCAATGTTGTCATCATTAAAAGCAATAACATCATCACTGACCCCCCTACTTCAGTGTCTTCCAATCCAACAAAAACATTTTTTGGTAAGAGTGTCACAAGATTATTGAATGACTCATTGGGATTTTGAGTCTGACCATGCAGGCACTTCTTCAGCAATTCAGGATTTGCCAGGTCTCTGTAAATAGGCTTTATGATATCCATGACTGCTGCTGGGATGGAATGTTTATGGCTGTATGAACTGTTTGAGTACTGGGCATTGCGGTAATTGCACCATGAATCAGGTCCAGGAGGGCAACGGTGGTGTACTGGTTTTTCATCAGTTGACATTCTGTGGAAGAAGATAGCCCATATTGCCTGCTTCATTTTCAGCAAATCCTCAGTGTTATTTCTAATGGCCACCCCATAATACTGCTGTAGTTCATAAATCATTTTATCTGTCAGCCTGCCTCTTATGGTTTCACCATCAGAAAGTTTCTTGTCTCTCAAACTTTGTTTCAACTTCCTCAACCTGGTGTCCATCCTCTTCTGGACATGACCCTTATAATACAGCAATCCACAGCCTTCTATATAAAAAATTACTGATTTTATTAGATCTTGAAGTAATGCATGTAAAAATTTTAATATTTTCAATCAGTGTAGATTATATTTAAAAAATAAAATAATATGCTTCCCATGTGGGTTTATAAGTGATATATCATTTTATTCGGAAAACTGCTAGGTTTATAATGAGATAAAAATTGAAAAATGTGAAAAAAAAATTCCATTCCAACTCCTTAACAAATGAGGATAATTAAAATCATGTGGACAAAGATTTCAGATGAAAACAGAATTACAGAAAGAAAAAATGAGAGCAAATGAAAAAGTTCATACAAGGATTAATATGATGTGACAAAGGATTGGGAATTTAAAAATTACATTTAAACAAATTAACCGAATAACTCTAATGATCAAAATCATTTCCATAAACATTTAAATATAAAAAACTTCAAAGCACCAAATCTGACCCAAACCCACAATTTTGTGGACATCAGGAATGTATCTTAATCACTAAGCTATTTCACCACCCTGAATAACAGTACTATTTTTAAAGGTCTACAGAGTCAAGCAAAATTCTTTTTCATCAATAAGTCACAAACAATGGCCCTCTTTGATGAATGGCTGTAGGGTATGATATCTGGGACCTAACCTACATCACAATATAGATCATTTCAAAATGTCACCCCTTGGGACATCCTCTTATTCGTCAATTTGAATTTGTATTTCAAAACAGAAAGTTTTACAATGTACAGTACAAGTTTCATTCTGAATCCTCTCAGAGTTAGGGAACTGGGCTCTATGACATTGTGTGACCAGTTCTTTTCCCTTTTTCAGTATGATTAAAATGATTTTGTGTGTGACTCACATCACTGAGACGATTCTGTCTGCAACACCTCATTGACATTGCAGGACAGATTGTGTAATGCTTTTTATGGCAACAGTGAGTAACAGACAGCAATACAAATAAGCAACCGATGTTGCAACCAATGGTATTAGAAAATTATGTCAGAGGAAACAGAAAATACTGAAAAGTGCTTAAGAATGACAAATTACAAAAATACACTACACCAACAGAACAGAAAATTCCAAGAACAAAATTAAAACTATATAGTCGGTTCTTGAAGATTTGTCAACACAGAATGTATATAGTCAAAGCATTACAGCTCTCTTGTGTGAGAATGAAACTCTTAGTGATCCTCCAGAATTGTGCAAAATATTTAACATTAACTTCCTATCAGTACTTGGCTAACTAAATCAAAATTTTAGTGACACAGTTAAATACACAAAACCCTTAAAGAATGAAATTACTATGAATTCAGACCATTAGCTGCTCTAAGGCATTGATAAATATCAATGGCAACAGTTGAAAATGTGTGCCCCAACTGGGTCTCGAACCAGAAATCTCCTGCTTACTTGGCAGACGCTCTATCCGACTGAGCCATCAAGGTCACAGAGGACAGTGCAACTGCAAGGACTTATCTCTGCCATGCTGCCCACAAGACCCACATTTCCATCTTACTGTCCACACACTACACTTGTAGTGTCCCTGCCCACTATACTCATTACTTGCGGCAGTCAGTCTACCGATTCTCCTAAGAGTTTGAGCAATGTGAGTGCATCTTCACTCAAGATGATCATCGGCTGGTAAGCCTTATTTATATGAAGATGGTACCTGTTCTTTCAGACAGGTCTGAAAGAACGGATATCATTGGTGATCTTGCAGCTCTTGAAGAATGAAATTACAATGAATTCAGAACATACACAGCTTACAGGTGGGGCACACATTTTCAACTGTCCCCGTAGGCATCTAATGGTATGAATTCATTGTAATTTCATTCTCCGAGAGTTGCAAGATCACCAATGGTATCTGTTCTTTCAGACATGTCCAAAAGATCAGATACCATCTTCATATAAACCCTTAAGGGGTAGTATACCAAGTCAATTATATCACATGCAGAAATGAGAAAAGATGAAACTTAATTATTGGATCATTAAAAAGTAAAGACTCCTATGTTTATGATGAAATACCAAGGAAGATTATGAAGATCAGTGCACAATATATTAGTTCTGCACTCAGCCACCTGTGCAATGTCTTTTCAGATGGGGCCAGTTTCACAACTAACAGAAATACTCTTTAGCAAAACCACTTTATAAGGAGGGAGAAAGAGATAATGTAACAACTACTCGCCAGTTTCTTTGCTAAATGTGTTTGTGAAAATTTTTGAGAAACGAATATGTAATAGAGTATTGGCAAATCTCAGTTCACACAATTTGTTGTGAGACTCATAGTTTGAGATAGGGAAGAATGTATCCACAGAGAAAGCTATTTATTCTTTTCTCAGTCAGGTACGAACAGGGCTAAACGATAGCCTGAGGGCAGCTGGTATTTCTTTGATTTAACAGAAGCATTTGATTGTGTGGAATAAGTAATATTTTGCATCAGTTGAGACAGATATCGTTAGGGGAGAAGCCAAAAAATGATTTTCTTCATGTCCTGGAAGTAGGAAGCAGAGGTCTGCCCTCTAATATCAACAAACAGAGAAGAGATTTGAATTCAACTGTAAAATTGGGTATACTACAAAGTTATGCATTGGGCCCATTGCTTTTCTTGATGTATGTCAATGATCTGCCACTAAACAAGACAAACAACTTAATTCTTTCTCTCTTCTCAAATCACACAAGTGTTACTGTGAAAGACACACAATGTACTGCAAATAAGCTAGCTAACAGGGCAGTTGGTTAACATCAGCATGTGGCTTTCAGAGAAGAGATTAACACTTAATTGCAATAAAGCACAACACACACATATTTTTTTTAAAATAACACATTGCCATTTGACTGTTTTGTTGTTTATTTAAGTAAAACCCAGGTTTCAGCCTTTTATGCCATTTTCAAGTCTCTGATTTTATGTCTTTAACATATGTACAGTTTTTATTTTCACAAGATAGTCAACTATCGTCAGTGAAGTCAATAATTTGAAATTTTTAGGCCTGAAGGCAAAGGAAAACTTTGAAAAAGCAATGAATTTTGGATAGTAGATTCTACTCACAATTAATAAAATATTCCAGGCTATAGTGCCATTGTCAAATGGATTTCACATTAAAACCTAACATTCCATCTTCATCTGCAGAGCACATATTCTCTGATTTCCCTTATTTTATCGTGGTGATCATTTCTCCCTATGTAGGTTGGTGTCAACAAAATATTTTCGCATCCAGAGGAGATAGTTGGTGATAGGAATTTCATATATGACACAACAATTCAAACAATGGAAAATCCAGGATTGAAAGTAGCAATATTAAGAAAAGAATAGTTTCTACTAACCATATATAGCGGAGATGTTGAGTCGGACTGTTGGAAAGTGAGCTTTCGGCCAACAAGGCATTCTTCGAAATTAAACACACACACACACACACACACACACAGTCTGTGGCAGCTGAAGCCAGACTGTGAGAGACAACCGGGTGGTGGGGGTAAGAAGGAGACTAGGGCGGGGATGGAGAAAGATGGCAGAGTATGGGTACAGGATGATAAAGTGCTGCTTGTGGGAGTGTACAGGGATGAGATGGGGAGAGGGTGGGACAGCTAGGTGCAGTCAGGAGGTTAGATGGAGAGCAGTGGTGGACAGAGATGGGGTAGTGGAAAAGGAGAGAAGGAAAAAGGCTGAAGAGTGCTGGTAGAATAGAGGGCTGTGTATTGGTGGAATGGGAACAGGGAAGAGGCTAAATGGATAAGGAAAATAACTAACAAATACTGAGGCAAGGAGGGTTATGGGAACATAGGATATATTACAGGGAGAGTTCCCACTAGAACATTTCAGAAAAGCTGGTGTTGATGGAAAGTATCCATATGGCACAGGCTGTAAGCAACCATTGAAATGAGAAGCAATGGGTGTTCCAACTGTTTCGTGGCCAAAGTTTGTCGGTGGCCATCCATGTGGACAGACAGCTTCTTGGTAGTCAGATCCACATACAATGCAGCACGGTAGTTGCAGCTTAGCTGGTGGGGGTCGGGGGGGGGGGGGTATGAATGGGACAGGTCTTGCATCGAGGTCTATTACAGGGATATGAGCCGTGAGGCAAGCGGTTTAGAGCAGGGGTTGTGTATGGATGGACAAGGATATCGTGTAGCTTCAGTGGCAGTGGAATAACACTGTGGGAGGGCTGGAAAGGATAGTGGATAGACATTCCTCATTTGAGGTATTCCAAACCCTGGCGGAGAATGTAATTCAGTTGCTCCAATACTGGGTGGTACTGAATTACAAGGGGAATCTCAGTATATTTCGAAAGATACTGCTCATCACAACAGATGCGACAGTCATGGGAATCTGGGCTGTATGCAAGAGACTTCTTGGTATGGAATGGGTGGCAGTTGTTGGAGTTTAGGTATTGCTGGTGGATGATAGGTTTGATACATACAGAGATAATGATGTAGCAATCTTTGAGACGGAAGTCAGTATTGAGGAAAGTGGCTTGTTGATTAGGGCCAGGTGTAGCAAATGGGGGAGAAGGTGTTGAGGTTCTGGAGGAATGTGGATAGGGTGTCCTCACCCCAAATCCAAATTACAGAGATGTCATCAGTGAATGTGGACCAGGTGAGGGGTTTGGGATTCTGGGTGTTTAGAAAGGATTTCTCTACATGGCCCATGAATAGGTTGGTATAGGATGATGCCATGTGGCTGCCCATAACTGAACCCCAAATTAGTTTGTAGGAAATGCCTTCAAACGAAAAGTAATTGTGGTTGAGGATATAGTTGGTCATGGCCACTAGGAAGGAGGTTGTTAGTTTGGAGTCCGTCGAGTTTGGGAAAGGTAGTGTTCAATAGTAGGGCATTAAGGATGTTAGTGTAAAGGAAGGTGGCATCAATAGAAACAAACAGGGCACCATGTGGTAAAGGAACAGGAACTATGGAGAGCCAGTGGAGGAAATGGTTGGCATCTTCTATGTAGGAGGGTAGGTTGTGGGTGATAGGTTGAGAAGGTGTTGGTCTATGAGAGAAGAGATTCTCTCAGCAGCGACACAGTACATGGCCACAATAGAGCATCCTGTGTGGTTGGGTTTATAGACTTTAGGAAGCATGTAGACGGTATGAGTGCGAGAAGTAGATGGGGTGAGGAAAGAGAGAATCTGGGGTGAGGTTATGTGATGGGCTTAATGATTTGAGGAGATACTGGAGATCCTGCTGGATTTCTGGAATAGTATCACTGTGTCAGGATTTGTAGCTGGATGAATCTGACAGCTGGGGGAATCCTTCTGCCAGGTAATCCTTGCATTCAAAACAACAATTGTGGATCCTTTCTCAGCAGGGAGTATTATAAGGTTCCGAGCAGGTTTTAGATGGTGCATTGTGGTTCTTTCTGTGGATGTAATGTTAGTTTGTATGTTGAGGGATTTGGGGAACGATGGTGAGGCAAGGTTCAAGGTTAAGAAAGTTTGAAAAGTTAACAGGGGGTGATTTGGGGGCAGTTGGGGTGGATCATAGTTGGATGAGTGAACTGAGTCAGGCAGTGTTCAACATTGGTCTTTTGTTAAGTATAATTGGTAGGGTTGGTGGTGCAAAAATGTTTCAACTGTGGGGATCAGGAGAAGGAGAGATGGTGCTTAACAAGTGCTGCGTGGGTGAATTTGGGAGTGGGGAAAAAGGTGAGGCCTTTGGAAAGGACTGATACTTCTGTGGGGCTGTTGATTTTGGAGGAAAGTTTCACGACAGTGTTTCAAGTCTGTTTAGGTTCTGGATTCTGTGCAGTTGTGGGACAGGCTGTTTGAGGGTGGAGCAAATTTAGCAGGTCTGCAAGACATGGTTTGTCAGCTATGAGGGGACATGGGGGATTGGTTGGATTAAAAGAGAGGAAAAGGGAGACATGGGGGAGGTTTGGAGGTTGTTGTAGAAGTGGTGGATAGTGGTAGTCCAAGGCAGAAGTAGGAAGTGGACAGGGTGGGGAGTTCTTTGAAGTGGTGTTGTGCAGGTTGCTCTAGTTCCTGGAGGGCAAGAGTTTCAGTGTGTGTTATGGGACCCAGGAATTTGGAATTCTATAGCAGGAGAATTTTGCAGATGGAGAGTAGGTATGGCAATGTGGTTTGGGACTGATTCATGGTGTTTTGCAGACTATGTTGGTGAGGGTTAAGGATTATCATAATCTGAACAGATGGAGGGGGGGGGGGGGGGGGGAGATTCCATGTGCAAGCAACAACACTGATGTCCCTACCTGTGCCCAAGTACCTCCGCTATATGGTTAGCAATAACTACCCTTTTCATAATATTGTTACATTCCAACCTGGATTTTCCGTTGTTTGATTTTGCTGACAGCTTTTCTTCCATCCAGTAACCCAGTGCTGTTTTCCTTTGTTACTATTTTATAATGCATTACTATACTCAATGTTCATCCTTGTTTCTCTTCTTTCCTGTTTCTCTTGTCACTTTACAAGCTGCACTGCATGCTCTACTTACGGACTACACTGTATCAACCATTTCAGGCATGTACAACAGATGGCTACACTACACTGACCGTTTGTACATCATCTCATGTCCCACTTTACTAATGCTGATGATCATTAATCCTATTGCTTCAAATTGATCACTCTCGCTTATTTTTGTGCATTATTTCTACTATCTTTCCTGTGCCACACGTACTTGAATAACACCCTACCAATCCCTCCCCATCCCCCACTCCCTCTGCGCTCTATTCCAGTTCAAACCTACTAACTTCAACCAATCTAGTCACATCTGCTAACCCCCTTCTTCACACTTATCCACCAACAGACTTGCAAACCACATTACAATAATTTAACCTATTTTTCTTTGTTCTCATAGTGCCAATTTCATTTGGTTTTTGCCTTGCACTATTGATCTACTCCCTCAGATGTAATGTTGTTCCCCCTTACCTCATTAATTTCATCCTTTTCATGATTTTTCCACATGTCTGGGTGTATTTTTGTGATTTTTTGGGCATAATTCTATGTTATTTACATATTTTTGTGTCTTTTTATCCACCACCATGGATCCTTGCTCCTTCTGTCTACAACAATACAGAAAAGTTTTCTTGTCCCTGGCCAGTACCCAGTCTCACATATTGTTCTGCCATTGTTGCTTGGCTCATGGAATCCCCCCAAATGGCCTTACCAACAAATCACTCATCTCCAGCTGCCACACTTCCTTCCACAATGACATCCATCTGATCAGATTATGATAATCCTTAACCCTCACCAACATAGTCCAGCAAAATCACATCATCAGGCTCAAACCTGCTTGCAATATTTTCCCTCCATCTGCAAAATTCTCCTGCGATGCAATCCCAAATTCCTGGATTGCATAACACAGTTTGATACTCTTGCCCTTCAGGAACTAGAGCAACATGCACAATGACACCTCAACAAACTCTCCACCTTATTCACTTCCTACTGCTGCCTTGGACTACATCCATCCACCACCTCCACAACAACCTTCAAACCTCCCCCATGTCCCCTCATAGCTGACAAACCCTGTCTCAAAGACGTACTAAATTTGCCCCACCCTCAGAAACTTCCCCCATTATTACACAGAACCATGAACCTAAACAGAGTTGAAAAACAGACATGAACCTTCTCTTCCAGAAGAATTACTCCCGCAGAAGTGTTAGCACTTTCCAAAGGGCTCAACTTTTGACCCACTCCAAAATTCAATCGTGCAGGACTTGTTAAATACCTTCTCTCCTTCTTACCAACCCTACCAATCAGACTCAACGAAAGACCAATGTTGAACACTCTCTGACTCAGGTCACTCCTCCATCCAACTGTGATCCACCCCAACTGCCCCGAAATCACCCCCTGTTAACTTTTCAAACTTTCTTAACCTTGAACCTTGCCTCACCATCATTCCCCAAATTCCTCAACATACAAACTAACATTACATCCACAGAAAGAACCGCAATGCACCATCTAAAACCTGCTCCAAACCTTATAATACTACCTGCTGAGAAAGGCTGTACCACTGTTGTTTTGAACCACAACGATTACCTGGCAGAAGGATTCCCCCAGCTGTCAGATTCATCAATCTACAAAACCTGATACTATAACACTGTTCCAGAAATCCAGCAGAATCTCCAGTCCCTCCTCAAACACCTAAGCCCATCACAGAACCTCATCCCAGATTCTCTCTTTCCTCACCCCATTTACTCCCCGCACTCCTGCCGTCTACATGCTTCCTAAAGTCTATAAACTGAACGACACAGGATGCCTCATTGTGGCCATTTACTGTACCCTGCTGAGAGAATCTCTGCTCTCACAGCCCAACACCTTCAGCCTACCACCCACCACCAACTCTCCTACACAGAAGATTCCACAGTTCCTGTTCCTTTGCCATATGGTGCCCTGCTCGTCTCTATTGATGCCACCTTCCTTTACACTATCATCCTTAATGCCCTACTATTGAACACTACCTTTCCCAAGCTCGACGAACAACCTCCTTCCTAGCTGCCATGACCAACTATATTCTCAACCACAATTACTTTTCGTTTGAAGGCATTTCCTACAAACTAATTTGGGGTACGGCTATAGGCAGCTGCATGGCACCATCCTATGCCAACCTATTCATGGGCCATGTAGAGAAACCCTTTCTAAACACCCAGAATCCCAAACCACTCACCTGGTACACATTCACAGATGATATCTCTCTGACATGGATTGAGGGTGAGGACACCCTATCCACATTCCTCCAAAACCTCAACACCTTCTCCCCCATTTGCTACACCTAGTCCTAATCAACTAGCCACTTTCCTCAATATTGACCTCCGTCTCAAAGATTGCTACATCATTATCTTTGTATGTATCAAACCTATCATCCACCAGCAACAGCCTAGCCACCCATGACTGTCGCATCTGTTGTGATGAGCAGTATCTTTTGAAATACACCGAGCATCTCATTGAGGCCTTCACAGACCATAATTACCATCTCAACCTAGTACAAAAACAGATCTTCCTTGCCTTATCTTTCCAACCTCTCACCACCTCCCTGAGTCCTACCATCCCTCCCTTGTAATGCAGTACCACCCAGTACTGGAGCAACTGAATTACATTCTCCACCAGGGTTTCGTTTACCTGAAATGAGGAATGTCCTATCCACTATACTTTCCAGCCCTCCCACAGTGTTAATCCACGTCCACTGGAGCTACACCTGTGAACTATACCTGTGAACTATTCCATATGCTTGAACCTTCACTAACAGCCTGCAGTGGATTACTGTGTCAAATGATTTACATAAATCCAGAAATACGAAATCTGCCTGTCACCATTCATCCATAATCCACAGTATACCATGTAAGGAAAGGGCAAGCTGAGTTTCGGATGACCTATGCTTTCTGAAACTGTGCTGGTCTGTGGACATAAGCTTCTTGGTCCCGAGAAAATTTGTTACATTCAAACTGAGAATATGTTCAAAAATTTTGAAACAAATCGATGTTACAGATATAGGTCTGTAATTTTGCGGGTCCGTTCTTTTATCCTTCTTATATACAGCAGTCAACTGCACTTCTTTCCATTCGCTTGGGACATTGACCTGGATGAGATATTTGTGATAAATGCAAGCTAAGTTAGTGGTCAATGCTGTAAAGTACTCTTCGTAAAATCAATGTAGGATTTCGTTGAGACCTGATGACATTTGTTTTCAACTCTTTCAGTTGTTTCTCTAGTCTATGTTGTCCATACGGGAATCTGTTTGACGGTCAAACAACATTATGTTTGTATGATTCTCCTGTGTGAATGATTTCTTAAATGAGAAATTTACAACTTCTGCTTTTGTTTTGCTATCTTCAACTGCTACACCAGACTGATCAACAAAGAACTGGATGGAAGCCTTAGACCCACTTAGTGATTTTTCACAGGACAAGAATTTTCGCAGGTTGTGTGCCACATCTGCTAAGGTAGTAGTAGTTGTATGTAGTGGTAGTAGTTGTATGCTTTGCATACAGATCTTTTCACACACATACGTGAATCTCTACTAACTTTTGCTTGTCATTATTTGTGCAGTCTCTTTTGCATCGAGAGTGCAACAGCCTCTGCTCCCTCAGCATTTTCCAGATTTCATTCTGGGTGTATACGTGGACAAGACAAAAAAAATTCCCAGATTTTTCCTGGATCTCTCGCTTAAAAATACATTTTCTCCTGGGTGAAAATACACTTTTTCTGTTTTAAGTGACAGTTTATTTCCATCAGAACTGAAAAACTTATAAATCCTTTGAATGGATATGGTTTTATACAGCAGCATAGAATTTCTCGGCACTTTAGAAAATGAAACTCAGGGGGGAAAAACACGTTTTGGAAAGATCTTTGAAGTGCAGCAACATGTACGCTACATATTTTCGTATTGCGAAAGTACGAATTCAAATTCCACCAACAGGATAAGTTAATGGTTTAAGTTAATATACATAGTGTTGCTACAAGAAAAGAAAAGCTTTCGCATATAACATTTGTCTCTAAGATTAATAAGCTCAAGAGAAGCTATGCTTTCACATATAATGTTGATCTGTTTAGCACATGTTACACTTTAAGATACATCACACAAACATGGCAGTAAAATTTTTAATACTGACATAAATCTTTGATCTTCTGGGCTCGAAATTCTTCTACTTAGCTTGTCATCAAAGAGCTGATTTTTAAATGAGAGCAAACAATTTAAGAAATTCATCTTATGTTCTCACACATAGTTCATCTTGCGTAAAAGAAAATTTACTTTGAAAATAACACTTTTCGAACCACAATTCGCAATATTTTCCAACAACCTGTTAGATTCATTTTTAGCAGTTTCCAGAGAGGGCCAGACAAGAGGCGTCACCAAGCTTGTGCAGCTACAGTGACGCAGAAAGCCCGTGTGTTCATATGTGTAAAACATTAAAAGATCTTTCTTACATTATGTCATAAAAGAAAAAAGACATCAGAGGATATTCCAAGAGCACTGGAATTTCGTGATCCAAACTAAAATGCATAGTTCACCTTAAAGTGCACATTTGTATGTCCAGATTCCCAATGTCGTAAGCCTCAATTTGATATTAAGCTTTTCGGTGTGGTTTTCGGGATGTAAATTTTCTTGGAGTACCAGTACTGTATTATCTCTGGTTCTTTATTACGGCACAATGCCATACATGCTAGAAGATGAAAACGTGCACTTGAAATGCAGGGAACAGTTGAAACTAGCTAATAGTGTGGAATTAAACAATTTGTTTCAAATAAATTTACTGCCTCAGTAGGAAAGCTTAATAAAAGCTAATTTCTTTAGCAAACCAACAAAAATAACTTTATTGTTCTGCAAAGCAATTGATGCTTGATTGTCAGAAAGGTGGAAATAAAATAAAATCTTAAACTAGTAACATATCTTAGCCTTCAGTAATTACGTGAATGCATTTTAATTCACTTGATAGCTCCCAGCCACAGAAATCCATCTTGTTTTCATTTGATGTGAGAGTAGTAAATGAAGAGGAAACAGAAAAATCACTAAATGTAAACACAGGTCACATGGAGACTACCCACACCTCCGCTATACTCAGACTGCTCTGCACATCAGAGATTTTTCAAAAATAGGTTCATTTTGCAGCGCACATCTTTCTGAAGAGTCTGATACATAAAGCATATATCTTTGAGGAAATGTAAGACATGTTATTTTGCCTTAAGTGCGCCGAAGTGTAGTGCCACTCCTTTTCAAACAACTTTCTTATACCACACGTCACTGTATTTCGCTCTGTGGAACTCAAACATGTATATTTTGTAATGGACACCATCAAACTATTTCATGACAGTGGAAATTAAAATGTCCTGTAGTGCCTCTCCTGCTCCCAGTCGGCCGTTTTGACATCCTGTCCCTCTTAAAAATATTTATTTATTTATTTATTTTTTTTTTAAATCACAATTCATACTGGATGGGATTATTTGTAACTGGGATTGCAAGAACTCTTCAGAAAATCTGGACTCTTTATTGCCTATTAGCTAATAACTTGCTGTTCTGTGTGAGATAAAATTAAATATAGGCTACCTAAAACCAGTAAAGATAACAGAAAGGCAAGACAGTACACATGTCTTCAATCCTTAGGTCCTAGCAATTTCTCTCTCTAAGCTTGCTACAGCTTTACATGGCATGCTTTCCTTTCTGCGAAAGAACTATTACCTCATCAAAGTTCGTCAAACATTTTGCTACATGAAAAATCGAAATGTCGTCATCTGATACTAAAAAAACTGTTAATACAAATAGTAGCCAAGACTGGTGTGGTTTCTCGTTCTGATGATGTCTATTTTGTCACTGTGTGCTGAATAAAACAAAAAAGGCCTTTCTAATATTGCAGATATTCTAACACACACCAAATAAGTGAGACTGGTTTGGCAATGATGATCATTTTTATAGTATGACAATATAATTCACGAAGTACGAATACGAAATACCTATTTGGCCTACTACAATCAAAAAGCTTTATGTTAGGCAATAGTTTCACATTTCATTCATATGTTCCAGTTTTTCATGCACTAGACCAAAAAGTAGTAGAACAAAATTTTTGTATAAATTTGGAATTGTCATATTCTTCCATAATTTGTGTGATGTCCCCGTTTCTTCTCCTTCCTCATTCTAACAATCATTCTTGTGATCACTAACTCTGTAACTATTCCCACCACTGTCAAAGTCATTCTCTGGCTAACTCTACTAACCCTGCCACAATCACCAGTTTAGTTTTCCAGCGATTATTCTCTGGTTAGACATTATTACATGTTCGTACAATGCGCTTTCCACGCCACTCCTAGAATGGAACTTCAGCGGCTGCTAGCTGGGGACTACGACTGGCCCTGTCTAGTGTAGCGATCTGGCCCAAAATTTCCTGTCAGAATTTCACTTTCTTTGAAAAACCGTGAAGAAAATACATAATCTTTCTTACCTGTTATTCCTGTTAGTCATTTATTTCCACTCTGGTAGTCTGAATCTATGGATTTTGCTAGTAATTATTTGCAAACCAAATGAACCACCTAAACAACCAGCAGTTGGCATTCACCAGTTAGGCTTTATTCCGCTCAGCTTGCATAGCCCCATCCTGATTTGTCTGCAGGAAAGTTCATTTCCAGAAGCGATGAGGATTCCCCTGACAGACATCACTTACCCTATGCAAGCACTCAAAAATCAACTTTGACTGTGTTCGAAAATGTTCAAAAACAAGCAGGGGTGCATTTCAAAATCATATGAATAATTGATACACTGACGCGTGCTGGATGCTAGGTGCTTTGTGAAACAAGGTTTTTTTTCCTCAAGAATATGAATTACGTTAGCAAAACATATAATATTGGATGACTAATTAAGTAATGATTATACTATAGCATATAATTTTCTATTTTGTACTAAATATTTTATACCTTTTATGAGATGTGATGTAGATGGGAGGGTTTGTATCAGTTTGAAAGGGGGTGGGTATTGTGGATAACAGCATGGTTTATGAGAATACATAAATCATGGCTAACACAAAACACATACCACACCTTTCAAACAACCCTTGCAAACAAGTGTGACTGATTCTTCATCACTTGCCATTTCCATATGGTTGCTAACATATCCATCAGGAACCTCAAGGGTGAAGATGGGAATGTCCGTTCTGTAGGACACGATTTAACACCAAACCTCCTCCGGCTTCTCACTCAAGTACCTGCGAAGTAGGGATCATAGGGAAGTGGGGTAGGAAGGGTTTCCTGTCTTTGGGGCTATCTTCCTTCTGTTCTTTGATCTTAGCAACCATTTCTATTTCTTTCCTTTCTTACTTCTCATTTGAGGACCTATCTATTTTTTCCCTCTTTCCATATTCACATACTTCTATCGCAGAAGTCCTTCCTACTTTCCGTGGTTTCTAATAACCTACATCTTATTTTTCAATAAGAAGGCTAAATAATCAGACTACACGAACACACGTCTGCATACACACAAAAAGAGATAGATACACAAACAATGAGGTAACAGATTAGAAAGATGTGAGAACCGGCTAGTGTTGTAGGGGGAAAGATATGTGTACATCGGGAAATATGCACACATCTTTTTTTTATTATTATTATGGTTCTACAACGCTTATTTATATAAAAAACTATCAAATATATAAGAACTATGATGATTGTATATCAAGCATACATAAGGAGGCATGAGTAATGAAAGAGAACATAATCCAAAGAAGTGTAAGGTAGTGGGACTCATATAGCCTAAGTAAACATGTTATCTACTGAATAGTATATAGACATGGAATCTATTAAGAGTAGAGAAGTTGGAAAATAGAGGAAGGCTCCAGGAATGAGATGAAGTATTAAGAACCAAATGCGAAGTGTAGAATAGATTTTCTATTTTTACCAGAAAATATTTAATTATAGTATACATAGGAATGTATACTGGGGGTAATGTACAATGAGGCCTACTCAGAAAGAATAAGGGGGGGCGTACCCAGCATTTGCTAAATATATAGGGCAGGTGTATCTACATGGAGACAGGATGACCTGTGGCCTGAAAAAAAGGGATGTTTTATAAAGGGGTGTACCTACCAGAATGGAAAGAGGAAGTGCACTCATACGGTCTACCCACAAGTACGATATAGGTACTGATCCTAGCAGGAGGGGACAGTATCGTGACAGAAGTCACACATTTTATAGGGATTATTCTGGTAAGTTGAATTCTATACATAAAAAGCATTATTACATGCTATGTAAGTTTACAAGTGTCAAAAGGAACACTTTCATGGCACCTAGAGTTCCTCCAAACTACATAAAATATTATAAATAAAACATACTTAGGAAAGGAAGTATCAAAGGTGAAAACAGAAAATAGATTTATCAAGTGTCACAAACAAATGTAGTTAATGATTGGAAAAAAAAAAAACTCTCATGTTTCCTAAATACTAGTCAGGCTTACTGGACCACTAATGAGTACTCAAGTCTAGTCATTAAAGACTCACTCAGCTAAATAGTGTGCTCATGAAAAAGAAAAAGAGAGAGAGAGAGAGAGAGAGAGAGAGAGAGGAGAAGGAGAAGGAGAAGGAGAAGAAAGAAAGAAAACAGATTGTTGGTGTGGAAACCTATGAAATAAAAGTATAATGTTAAAATGTGAATTGTTATTATGTATGATATTAATGTACAAGATGATTACGTATAAAATATCGCCTGTTCAATCTGAGGGTGGTGGGGGGAGGGGGGGGGGGGGGAAAGATAAGTAGTGCTTCAAGATTTTCTGCGTAAATTCTAGAATCACTCAGCCTTCTACCATCTCAAACATATGATATTTTAAATATACACGTGAGAGAGGCTATCTACTGTGAGTCGCCTGTCTGTGTGTGCAGGTCCAAAGAGTGTAATAAGAAGACTGTAGACATGGCGGTCGAACGGCACCCGCAAGTGTTTGCCAGCCACACCATTGAAACTGTAGTGAAAGAGCAAGAGTGCTTATGTATTCTGTCCTGTTTTATAACTTTGACTACTGTAGTGGAAAAAAAGAATAGTTGAAATATTGTTAAATGGTGTTCATTTTGGACATGAAGGGGGTAAGACGTGTGTTCAGATTCAGAATGAGAATGGACTTGGGTTTTAAGCCAACCTTTTCATATGTGTAAATGGACTCTGTTTTTAACCGTTGGACACACGAAAATACTTACTTGATAGTGTTTGTTTATGTGGTGAATGAGTTTTGTAAAAGTTTGATGTTCAAATATATGCTGTGAAGTGAAGCAAAAGAAACTGTGTACGTCTGCGGAGAAGAGTCTTTCGGAACAGTGAAGCTGGCAGAAGAGGCACCTTTTCTTTTTGGGCACATAAAAAGTAAAAGTAGCGACTGTACCCCAGAGGGGTGGCTACAGACAGCTTCTGACTCATAGTGGGCGGCTGATTTTAGGCTGGGCAACCTACTGCCTATCTGGAAAGTAACGGGAAACTAACATATTTCATTCCCAAGCAGTAGATTCCAGAGTTAAAAGTTCCTCTCATTCGGATCTCCGGGAGGGGATGGCATTGAAAGTAGACATATTTGAAAGGAAGAAAGGGACAATGACGGAAGGAAGGATTGGAACATGGAATATGAGGACACTACTGCAAGCAGGAAAGCTAGAGAATGCAAAACAGGAGATCGAAAGGAACAGATTAGATGCCCTTGGTTTGTCTGAAATGAGATGGGGAGAGAATGGGGATATAGAAAGTGGAGCTTATAAGCTCTTTTACTAAGGGGAAAATGGAGTAGGAATATTTATAGAGCAAAAGCTGAAAAATAAGGTAATGAAGGTACAACATATTGATGGAAGACTTATGATGATACGACTGAAGGGTAGTTCAAAAGATTTGATGTTAATACAGGTATATATGCCAACCAGCCAGCATAGTGATCAGAAAGTGGAAGAATATTATGAGAAAATACAAGAACTCATCAAAAAAGAAAATAGAAATGCCTGCTTATCATCATGGGGGTGTGGTGATGGGTGAAGGAAGAGATGAAGATACAGTAGGAAAAGTTGGATTAGGAATAAGAAATAAGAGAGGTGAACAACTAATTAGTTCCCCTAAAGAAAATTCATTAGCAGTAACACGTTATTTGAACAACAAAAAAAGAAACATTACACGTGGATATCAAATGGGAATAGGGAAAGATATCATTGGACTACATCCTGATACAAAAATGGTTTAGGAACTGTTTGGAGACTGCCAAAGATTATCCGGGAGCGGATATAAATCCAGACCACAACCTAGTATTGAGGAAATACAAGTGAAGTTGAAAAAAGTCTGGAGAGGTGAATCAAAAGAAAGACCAAACATAAAAAGACTCAAAAGGTAGGAATGGCATCAGATTTCGAAAACAGATTTATGGAAAAATGGAAAAGAGGTAGTGTTGGTGAAAGTGTTAATGACAAATGGACAAAAATGAGGGAAGGACTCATGGACTCTGTCACAGAAGTACTAGCAATAAGTACCTGGAAAGAATAGGTAACAGAAAACATGTTGAAAAAGATGGAAGAGTGGAGAAAGTGGAAAAATATAGAAACTGAAGAAAGCAAAAAGAGGTACAGGAAACTGAATAATGAATTAAGAAGAGAAACTGAAGAAACAAGGGAAAAATGGATGAAACAGAAATGCAACAAAATAGAGAAAACGGAGAAAGAGAGAAAGTATGAAACGATGTATAGACTGGCTAGTGGGATAGTTTTTGAACGTAAAAAAAGAGGAACAACATGGAAAAAGGAAGAGCGGATGGTACTCTAGCAGAGAAACCACAGGAGATTTTGAACAGATGGCAAGAATATAATGAGTGTCTGTATAAGTGGTATGAAACACAAAGAGAAATTAAGATTGAAGAAGAGCAATATGTCCTGGAAGATGGAAAGGGATTCACCATCTTGGAAGCAGAAGTAGAAAAGGTGCTGAAGGAGATGAAGAATAGGAAGGTATGTGGAATTGATGATTTGCCAGCAGAACTGTTGAAAGAGTCTGAGAAACAAGGCAAGAAAAGAAATAGTCTACCACTGTAATGAGATATATGACACAGGGGAATGGCCTGAGGACTTCCTTACAACAGTTATGATACCAATAGAGAAAAAGAGAAACACTAAAAATGTGAAGAGCATAGGACCATCAGTCTAATTTCTCATGCAGCTAAAGTGTTGCTGAAAGTGTTCAATAGAAGGAAAATGGAAAAAGGTAGAGAAATCTTTGCTGTTTTTATAGACAGCTTTTGACAGAGTTCAGTGGAACAAGTTGATGAATATTTTGAAGAGGAAAGGAGTAGATTGGAAAGAGAGATGACTGATACATTATCTATATTTACACCAGAAAGTAAGGATAAGGACTGGAAAATAATGTCAGAAGGAATCAGCATTGGACAAGGCATTAGACAGGGTTGTTGCCTTTCCCCACTGTTCTTTAACATATACCTTGAAGAAATTATTGTGAAAGGCTTGGACGGGAAAAGAGGAACATGTATTGGTGGAAAGAGAATAGCATGTATAAGATTTGCTGATGACATGGTATTAGTGGCAGAAAGTGAGCGGGCAGTGGATAACATGCCGCAAGATCTGAATGAAGCTTGCAAATGGGATGCAAATAAACACAGCAAAAACAAAGAGTATAGTCATGAATACAAGACACAGACTGTCCAATATTAAAATAGGACAAGCTATCATTAGCCAAGTAAGTGAATTTAAATATCTTGGAAGCCCAATAACTCACGACTTGATATGTCACCACGAGGTGAAAACTCAGTTTGCCATAGCGAAGGAGGCATTCAACAGAAAGAGGAGACTGTTATGTGCCAAATTAGATATAGGTCTAAGGAAAAGGCTTCGCAAATGTTTTGTCTGGAGTGTGGCACTATATGTGGCAGAACCATGGATACTGAGAAGAGAGGATGGAAAAAGGTTAGAAGCATTTGAGATGTGGAGGAGAATAGTGAGGATAAACTGGATGTAAAGAGTGAATAATGAAAGAGTACTGGAAAGGGCTGGTGACAGAAGATGTCTGCTGAAGGTTATAAGAGAAAGGAAAAAGAACTGGTTGGGGCATTCATTGAGAAGGGAATGCTTGCTAGCAGATGCTTTGGAAGCACTGGTATGTGGAAGAAGGCTGAGAGGAAGAAGGAGATATGAGACGATAGATGACATAAAGAGAAGAGAAAATTATGCGGACCTGAAGAGGATGGCAGAAGACCGGAAAGCCTAGAGAGCTACCATGTGAAAACTTGCCTTTTGGCAGAACACTAATGATAATGATGGTGGTGGTGGTGTTGATGATGATGATGATGATGATGATGATGATGATGATATGAAGCAGACCATTCTTAACATGAAAAGTTTTTATTTGATTAAATTTATCGTGGTCTAGGAAAACATTATCTATCAGTGTGCTGAAACTTCCTGGCAGATTAAAACTGTGCGCCGGACTGAGACTCAGTGCTGCTTTCCTGTTCCATTCAAGTAGGAAAATCAATAACTGACGTCAAATTGAAAGAACCAAGTAATACTTCAAGGTCAATCTTTCTACTGGACTCTTTCAGAAAATCTACTTTGAAATCGCCACAAACAATTATATGCTTCCCCCCGTCTGACAGATAGCACAACAAAGAATCCAAGGTTTTCAGAAATAGCTGAAAATTTCCCAATGGGGACCTATACACAGCTACACTAATAAAAGTACCATTGTTTAGTTTAAGCTTACATGCACATGCTTCTACATGTTTCTCTATACAAATTTTTCTAGTTTCCACCATTTTCATATTATGACATATTTTAACATATATAGTACCTCCTCCTCTCCATAGTGTCTCTACTTATATGTGCTGAACCCTTGTATCCACCTACATTTACTATTTCCACACATGGGACATGATGTTCAGATAGGATAGTACATCTATGAATAGAGAAGAAGCTCATCCAGATTGTTTTCTAATCCCCTGATATTCTGATGCAATATACTAACATTATTTTTCACTATGGTTTTATGAGAATCTTGTGACATACTAACATCATATTTCACTGTACTGTTATGATCTTGTGATATTTTAACATATCTAGTACTGCCTGTCTGAGCTTCTCATTAAGCTTAACTTCAATCAATGTTGGATGATTGGACACTGATCTTAGCCTAAAAAAGAAATACCCCCATGAGTTTCAGTGCCCTCCCCCTTAAAGATTTTGCCATCGTCCCAGCCAATTTACTTTCCTCCTGAGATGTAGGCCATGTCTTGTGAAGTCCCACCTACCAATACCATCAACAGAAACCAAACCTATGCCTGACAAAGTAGCCACCTAAAGCAGCTGGTCTAACTCCGTATCAACCCTCCTGACAGACCTGTTCAAATGGGGCCGATCATACTGCATGAAAACAGGAACCAAGCAAACATTTGTATGGTTCGTTGCAGATGCTATTTTTACCAGGTCACCCTGAATATTGTAGCCCTGATCCCTATAGATACTTTTTCCCACTCCATCCACTACCACAACATGATCCTGCTTCGTAAAACCCTTGCACAATGATCCTACATCCTCTATCACTTGGCTAAGACATGCACTGGGCTTGAAAATACTTGTGACCTGCTACCTGTTACCTAATTTTTCCTGCAAGATCTTGCCCACACCTCTTCAATGGCTACTACCTAACAACAGAACTTTCCTCCTACTTTCTACTTTTTTCAAAACAGTTGGTTTCCTAGTGAAAGTCTGTTGAGTGCTGACTATACTTACATCTACTAGAGCCTTTTCCTTTGTTGATTGAGGTATTAAGGCAAATCTATTGTTTATGCCAATGATGAAACTATCACATACTGTTCTTTTTCTGTGGTTCCTGTTCCTTGATACCACTTCCCACCAGTCTTCACCCTTCTCCCCCCTTAACCTCATCAGTTCCTACCTAGCAATAACCAGTTCAGCCTTAAGGGGTCTAATCTTCCCTTCCTGTTGAGCTATTTTCCTATCCCTTGAACATACTCTGCAATACCATGGAAGAGACCAATTTACTTCCCCAATTCCCATGCCACTACATGCCCCCCCCCCCTCCCTCCCTGATATAGCCATCTGTCACGGCAGCTGCACAAAACCCCAGTACTAACTTTCCTATGGCAGCTCAAACCACTGCTCATTCATGGTTCTTTACAATATAATATGCAATTTTCATCTAATAAAAACAGAATTTGACATGGTCAGATTATACATGTCTGATTATAAGGAACTATGTCCGGGAGAAACTCTTAACAGTATAATAACTGAAAACTTGTACTGAGAATAGAAGAATGATAAGATCAATTAATGACTCAAAGCTAAACCATTTGATAAAAAAACTGAATTCAATAAAAATAGATAACATAATAATAACCATGTATGTGTTAATGACTCAGCCAATAAAATTCTAAACAGATAATTTGGAGCATGTTGTCCTAAATGCTACAAGAAACTATCTAAGTAGAGTCAGTGTACTAAACCACAAAATCTAAAAACTTAATGCACTCTACATTCAAGTAGAATAAGAATCATGGTACTACTACAAAGCTGCATGGGAAATTATTAAAACAGAAATAAATTGTGATGATAAAGTACTCTGCACACCAGCTTCACCTAACAACCAAAATGCACTTTTTTTGGGAGGGGGGGGGGGGGGGGTCAGTTCTCACTCTGATGACAATGCTATAGAAGGTGGGAGTAAAGCAGAGGCACTACTGCCAAGCTCAGTAATTTTAGAACAGACCCAAATTATATTATTAAATATCTTAAAAAACAAACTGTAATGTCATTGACTAAAATAATGTGTAAAATCTTAAAAGAAGGTAATTATTCACATTGTCTGAAAACATATGTAGTCAAATGAGTTGATAAGAAAAGAGATGTAGCATCTCTGGATAACTATCAACCTGTATCTCTTATACTTATAATATCAAAAATAACAGAAGGCTGACCGGCAGAAGTTCAGTGAAGAGCGTGACTCAAAAGTGATAAACATTCCACCACAACCTGAAATGTACGAAACCTTCATCAAATGCTTCCAACAAATTTCGAGGAAAACTATTCCGAGAGGATGCACAACTCAGTATGTTCCAGGCATGTCCAGTGACTACAATCTGTTGTTAGAAAGATACCAAACTCTCTATGAAGAGAATCCATTTGCAGAAGAAATGATCCAAGCTGGTGAAATATTGCTGCAAGCCATTTCAGCATCTCGCAAGGCCAAGAGGAGTAACCTGGTAGAGAACCTCGACATGAAGCTGAACAGTAGACAAGCCTGGAAATTACTTAAAAACCTGAGTGGCAACCCTGTAAAATCACAAGACAATTTAATGAGTGTGACTCCTGATAAAGTGGCAACCCAGCTCCCGCAAATCAGCAAAATAAAAGGACGGACTCCCAAAGAAGCTCTTCAGTGCGACCCAGACATGAAGCATTATTTTCTTAGGGATCCCTTCAGCATGGCTTAACTCGAAGCTGTCATCTCCAGTTTGAAGATGCATAAGGCTGCAAGTGTCAATGACATTAGACTTGTATCTAAAAACAAAGATTATGTGACTTACCAAATGAAAGTGCTGGCAGGTCGACAGACACACAAACAAACACAAACATACACACAAAATTCAAGCTTTCACAAGCTTGAATTTTGTGTGTATGTTTGTGTTTGTTTGTGTGTCTGTCGACCTGCCAGCACTTTCATTTGGTAAGTCACATCATCTTTGTTTTTAGATACATTTTTCCTACGTGGAATGTTTCCCTCTATTATGACATTAGACTTGAACAGATAAAGAATTTCGGCTGTAAAATGATGGAGTGGTTACTAAGCCTAATGAACACATGTGTCACCAAGCTACACATCCCCAAAAATGTGGTGGAAGTCTCGAGTCATTGCAATACTTAAGCCTGGGAAGGAACCAAACAATCCAAAAAATTTTTGACTTATCTCCCTTTTATGCCACACCTTCAAGATATTAGAATGGCTAGTACTTAACGAAATCGGTGCCAGCCTCGAAGTAGTTTATCCCACAACAAGCATGCTTTTGTGCTGGCAAATCATGCTGTAGTCAGATCTTGAATCTAACAGAGCACATCAAAGACGGTTTTGAGCGTGATGAGATTACTGGAGTCGCTTTTGTTGATCTAACAGCTGCATATGACACTGTGAATCATAGGAAACAATGTATGACCTTACTAAGGATATCAACTAACATCCCTTATCAGCACCTTCCTTCAGAACAGAAGATTCCAAGTTTCATTACAGCATAAGAGGAGTAGGTGGCGAACGCAGAAGAACGGTCTCCCCCAAGGCAGCGTGCACACTCCAGCACTGAACAATATCTACACAAATGATCAGCCAATACCAACTTCATCTATGCCGGTGACACAGCAGTAGCTGTTTAGGGGCCAGCCTTTAAAGAAGTAGAGGGAAAACTGTCTCTAGCAATGGATGAACTCTCCAAGTACTATTATGCCAATCACCTGAAGCCCGATACCAGTAAAACTCAAGGAGCGCCTTCCACTTACTAAACAGGGAAGCGCAGCAAAAGCTGGACATCACATGGCAAGGAGAGCAACTGAAACATTGTCCAAAACCAGTCTATCTAAATGTCACACTGAACAGGGCTCTAACGTACAGGCAGCAATGTCTAAACATGACACAGGAAGTCATTACTCACAATGGGATACTTAAGAAGCTGATTGGCAGCAACTGGAGAGCCAATTCGCACCTTCTAAGCACTTCTGCACTTGCACTTCGTGTATCAGCCACTGAGTATGCTGCTCCTGTGTGGGAAGCTTCCACTCGTACTAAGCAAGTCGATATTGCAGTCAATGATACTGCAAGGATCATCTCAGGTTGCTTGAAGCCAACACCAATGCAGAAACTGTATCCGATTGTTGGAACAGCCCCACCCAACATCTGGAGGGCCATTGCTGCAGACAATGAAAGAACAAAGCAGGAGAATCACCACTAACATCCTCTGTATGGTCATCAGGCTGCAAGATCCCACCTTAAATCCCGCAATAGTTTCCTTGCTAGGATTGCGCTACTGGAGGGAGCACCAGAGGATATTCGACTTGCAACATGGAAGAGCTCACTGCAAATAGACGTCTCACCAAAAGAAGAACTAGCTCCTGGTGCAAACCTACAATACCCTGTATGGAGGTCACTCAACCGAGTGGGCGTCCCCCGATGCAAGACCAACCTGAAGAAATGGGGAATCCTTCCAGTGAGCACTGGCACCTTTTGCAACTGTGGAGCTGAAGAAGATCCAAGCCACCTACTTGTACGCCCCCTCCAGAACAACCCGTGCACACTACAAGATGTGTACAAAGGAAATGACAAAGCTATCACAGCTGCTAATTTTTGGAAATGCTGACAAGACAAGGAAATGAATGAATGAATGACAGAATATTGAAGATGAGCCAAGATTTTGAAGCTAATGAAAGCTAATGATATACTTAGCTCCTCACAATATGGATTCAGATTCAGAGTCTCTACAGCCAAAGTAGTTGAGAGTATGGTAGCAAAGGTATAAAATTTTTTTGAAGATAAAGAGAGAATCTGTGAAACGCCGTTGGACCACAGGAAAGTATTTGATATGATCTTCCGTAACATTCTTATATGTTTATAAAAAAAAATTTTAAAAATTAAAAAAGCCATGAAACAGACTGCCATAATTATGTATAGAATGCCTCCAAGAACTTCCTGCTGTCTTCTTGGGGATACTGAACACTACCTCACAAAACATCTATTCAATCACAACCTTCATAACTAAATATTCTTCTCACTATGAAACAAGTGATACATACTTCAGCCATTAGACAAGAAAGAAATGTGACTTACCTTGTGACATGAAGAACTTATTTCTAGTTCAGGAAAGTGTAAAATACACTAGTGCCACAACTTTAACTATATTCCAAGTTATATTAAGTCCCTACAAGGTAATAATCTATTAAAAAGTAAGTTACAGGAATTTTTCCTTGAAAAAATTGTTCATTCTCTGTATTGTAAACAACATGTATGCAAACTACTGTAGCATAAATTACATGCAAAAGATAAAATACATATTTTGACACATTCCACACCTTGAATCTACATGTGCTAATGGATCTATGGACTAAATACTTTTTTTTACAAAATAAACACTTCTTGTGTCTCAATGAAATTTAGTGAAAATGTGTTGTTTTTTATCAAGGTGCTGAACATGCAGCAGCAATTTGCTATACTAATATTTGTCTCAGTTGCATTAGTAGTTACAGAGATCTGTCTTTCAAGAATTGGTTGCCTTGAAAAAATATAGAGAAAACACTGGAAATTGCAGAGAATGAATATGTAGCACTGTAGTTACATTCAATGTTTTCAATAATTAGCCTCTTTCCAAAGCCATTTACATGCAGACAAAATTGTGTACAAGGCAACCAAATGAAGCGAATATATTAGTCATATTCATATGCCATTGTTCTACTTGGAGAAAAAATTTCTCCGAACTGTGCAGTAACACACAAAATAGAAGAGATAATAGAAAACTATTGGCAAGTCACACAATTTTCATAATAGTGTAAGCAGCACTCTCAGTGGTATGCCCAAAGCCATCCTCAGTTATGTAATGGAAGAATCACTAATGTCGAATCAATCCCAAAGTCAATCAAGAGAATGCTTGTCAGAATAACTTTGGCTACTTAGAAAATCTGAACGACTGAGCTCCAGAATAATTTTGAATTAACATTTACAGCAGATTATTTAACCTTATAATAATAATAAACACAATATAGGCAATGTGTTACTTCTCTATTCAAGTATCACATTTAAGTTAATGAACTGACTGACAACTTATAAAATTCACTGACTGCATAAAATAATTCCATATCCACAATAAAACCTTCAGATGAGTCAGAGATTCTACAATTATTCTGCACACTATGACTTCATTTCAGAATCTGATAGTGGAATAATTCATATATTTACCTTGCTGTATGAACAGGAGGCAACTGAAAAACCTGTGCATCATAAGCATCATAATCAAACAATGAATTTGGCATACAGTCATCTTCTTGAAGCAATTTTGATTTTGCTGCCTGGATCAGCCCATTGTTTGAAACAGTCAGTGGTTTGCTTCTCTTGGGTGGTAATTTGATTCTTGGAATAAAATTTGAATATGCTACCTTCTTGTTTGTGGAATAGAAACTGTAAAAAGAAATGTGTATATTATCATTTCATTCTAACAGATAACTGCATGAAATTTACAATTAGTGGAATAGAAACTGTAAAAAGAAATGTGTATATTATCATTTCATTCTAACAGATAACTGCATGCAATTTACAATTAGTGCATTGTTTGAAACAGGCAGTGGTTTGCTTCTCTTGGGTGGTAATTTGATTCTTGGAATAAAATTTGAATATGCTACCTTCTTGTTTGTGGAATAGAAACTGTAAAAAGAAATGTGTATATTATCATTTCATTCTAACAGATAATTGCATGCAATTTACAATTAGTGCTTACAGGAAGCTCCTAAAATTGCTACCCTCTTGGAGGGCTTCAAAATGTTAAGCAGGAATTTATGCTTTCAAATGTAAAGATAATATGCATAGTCCTATTTTTTAATATCATAACCTGTAGTAAATATGAAACACTATGAAAATTTTCAAATTTATTAAACGAACGAACGGCACAAAATGGATTGTCATACAGCTTGCAGAGGCCTTTTCAAAGATATTGCAATTATTACAATAACTTCCTAACAAATTTGCTGTGAATGACGAAGAGGTGATAGTGATTTACACAATCATTACACAAAACACAAGAATATTTTCCATGTTGACTTTGGCTCCTTGTCTGTATTCAGAGTGGGGTGTTCTGGTGTGAAAGTCTTCACACAAATTGCCATCTGACATAAAAAATAAATTAAGAATCCCTATAAATTCAAAAGTCCTGATAGCTGCATGACTTGTGGCAATGCTCCTTGGAAACAGGCTCCATTACTGTGGAAAATACATAATTGTTGTTCGGTGATAAACATCAAATAATCACATAGACATTAAACCACCAATAGAAGGTAATGTGAGTGAAAAAAGAGTATCTTTTAACAAAGCAGCACCTTAGCTATTAATTTTTGTTGTGTTTAACTTGATTAAACATAAATTGTTTATAGAACTTTACGTTCCAATAAATACTTTCCTATTTATCACCGAGTGCTTCAGAACTTCATCAACAGTCAATTTTTAACACAGCGGCTAACACTTGTTTCATTCTGTTATGTTTACTTTTGTTCGTTTCATATCTATGAGGTCTCCTTCACATGTGATCTACAGAACATGATGAATAGATAAATGAATAAATGAACTGTTCTTGTTATAAGAACTTGGAATTTCTATCCAATTCCGCCATCAACCTCTACATTTTCTACTGTTTTCTCAACTTATTCCATGCAACTCCTTTGGTGGTTCTAAATTTAAGATGCATGTATCGATTTCTCTATTTCCTGCCCCTTATTTTTTTTATCAGAAGTAACATCTATTACAGACAAACGATGATGATGATGATGATTATGATGATGATGATAACACTAATCATAACTCACTCATTGTACCTACTTCATTATTAAACAATGGAAAGAAAGAAGGATGGACATTGAGTGTGGCTCGTAAGCAGAGCGTGCAGTGTGGTTTGTAAGGCAACAAGAGAAACACAGGAAAGAAAAGAGAGAAGAATGGCTTTTGAAATAATAATGATATTTCCCTGAGATTATGTATTATAGTTCACTACTGCAAAAAGAAGTAAATAAATAGCAACTTAGTCACACTGGCACATAGCAATGATACCTGTATATTAACAACAAGAAATGTCACAGAATCCAAACCCTGGGTATCTAATCCTAATTTATTATTTAAGTTAAAACAGATTCATAAAAACATCATAGTTCTGCAAGAAAGTCTTTAGTATCAAATAAAGAATGGAGCAATTTGTAGCATTTTTGTGTCGCTTGTTAGTTTTCGGCTGCTGTTGGTTTATTTATCAGTTGTCATTTTTTGTTTGTAGTTAACTGTTGCTCTTTGAGATTACACATTGTCATTTTGTCATTTGGAGACAGACTTTCTTGCAGAACTATAATCACTATGTTTTGATAATTACATACAATATGATTTCATCTTTCAGTTTCCAGAACTAAACTTTCATTCTCACATGGTGTGGAGTGAATGCTGAAATGAAACTAACAGATTAAAGCTTCAATGGCAGATAGTGTCTCAAAACCAGATTATGCCATTCACAAGTGAAAATCTGTCCAATTTAGTTTTCCAGATGCTGTTGCCCAATAAATACAAAATTTGACACTCTATATTTGATGTGAGTGGTGGTGGTTAGTGTTTAACGTCCCGTCGACAACGAGGTCATTAGAGACGGAGCGCAAGCTCGGGTTAGGGAAGGATTGGGAAGGAAATCGGCCGTGCCCTTTCAAAGGAACCATCCCGGCATTTGCCTGAAACGATTTAGGGAAATCACGGAAAACCTAAATCAGGATGGCCGGAGACGGGATTGAACCGTCGTCCTCCCGAATGCGAGTCCAGTTTGATGTGAGTATACAGTTCAAACAATTTCTTAATGTATTTCCCAATGAAGTTGAAGCAAAGTAGAAACAATACTTCTCCCATGTTATAATGACAAATGAAGCAGAGGGCTTTGCAAATAGTTCTGATATGCATTCAGCTATTGCTAAATTTTTTCTGTGAAATTCTTCAGAAAATGAAAAAACTGTGGCAGCCAATTACATTTTATTTTCTTCTGCTGTCACTTACTGTAAAGTGTACTTACAAAACAGCGAAGTAATATTGAAAAGTAAAATAATATTGTCAATACTACTCTATAAATGAAAGGATAAAATAAATGTAAATTTGTACTTACATACCTCAGATTTATCCAATGTGGCATGCTATAATCGTCTCCTGCACTGAAGAGTGTGTCTTTATTGTGAAACTGGAAAAAAATATAATTTTTCTGTACTGTTCTCAAGTCATTACTTCTTTCATTATCTGCACCCCCCCCCCCCCTCTCTCTCTCTCTCTCTCTCTCTCTCTCTCTCTCACACACACACACGCGCGCGCGTGCGCACGCACACACACACACACACACACACACACACACACACACACACACACACACACACACAGAGAGAGAGAGAGAGAGAGAGAGAGAGAGAGAGAGAGAGAGAGAGAGAGAGAGAGATTTAACAGATGGAATAATAAGAGGAGTTCAAAAGGGATGTCTCAGATAAAAAAAAGAAACAAAAAGAAAAACAATTTCCCCAAAAGCCACATGCAGAGAAAGGCACGTCAGTTCCTCATAACAAAATAAGCAAAACATCAAAACTGTATTAACAGAATGACAAAATGAGAAGCAATGCCAAATGTGGTGAGTTAGTCACTGGAAAGGAGAGGACAGGGAATGGGGGGGGGGGGTCTGTACACTTGCAGCAAATCATTCTTTCACTAACTCATTACTTTCTTCCTAAATAATGAATCTGAGATACAATGGAAAATACTTGGTTTCTGACAGGTCTCCTTAATTATCACATTGCCATAGTGTTATACCAATTCCAAAATAGTTCATTACACTGGAGTTCATCACTTTTCTCTGTCATCATTTCATGAAAGAAAATAGTCTCAAGGCTCATCCAGTTTACTGTACGAATTTGCTGATTTACATGTATACCACTGAGCGAATCAGACAAGATGCAGTTATTGCTATGATCCACTGCTTGCTTTGTCCCCAGGCTCTCAGATATTAATGCAAGCAATGGTTTGTTTGCAGCATTTATATAATGACTAGCTGAATACCCAGCATTGCCTGGTATGTATTTATTCCAATCTTCTATTAGCCCAACTCCTGCCTCCTCCCTCTATCAATTTCCTCCTTCCCTGCCAACTCCCTACTCTGTCCATCTCCACCACCCCCCCCCCCCCCCCTCTTTCTGTCCACCTCCTCCTCAGCCACTCACTGTCCATCTCCTCCTGCCCCTCTATCTCCATCTTCTATTCCCCCTCTCTTTGTCTGTCTACTTCTACCCCTCTGTCCAAGTCCTTCTTCCCTCTGCCCATCTTCCCTCCCCCTCTAATACCATCCCCTCTTCCCTGCTCTCTTTGTCTATCTTCTCCTAACCCCTCTCTCTTTCCATCTACACCTCACCTTCTCTCTGCCCATCTCCTCCTCTTTCCTCTCTCTTCCTCACCTTCTCTCTGTCCATTTCCTCCTCTTTCCTCTCTGTCCATCTCCTCCTCCTCTTTCCTTTCTCTGCCCATTTCCTCCTTCCCTTTCTCACTACAACTCCTCCTCCCTCCCTCCATCCATCCATATCCTCCAACACCTATCAGTGTCCATTTTCTTCAGCCCTTCTTTCTTTCCATCTGCTCATCCCCCCTCTCTCTGAGCATCTTCTCCTCCCCGTCTGTCTTTGTCATCTCCTCCTCCTCCTCCTCCTCCTCCTCCTCCCCCCAGTCCTCCTCCTCCTCCTCCTCATCCCCCCCAGTCCTCCTCCTCCTCCTCCTCCTCCTCCTCCTCCTCCCTCCCCCTTAGTCCTACTCCCCCTCCACCTCTCTCTGTCCATCTCCTCCTCCCCCTCTCACAGTCTTACTCCTCTTCTCCCCTTCCATCCATCACCACCACCTCTCTCTATCCATCTACACCTGCTCCTGCCTCCCACTCTTTCCATCTGCTCATCATCCTCTCTCTGTCCATCTGCTCCTCCCTGCTCTAAGTCCATCTCCTCCTTCCGTCTCTCTTTGTCCATCTCTCCTACTCCCTCTCTTGGTCCATATCCACCCCCCTCTCTACATCCATCTCCTCATCCCACTACCTGTGTCCATTTCCTCCTCCCCCCCTCCCATCTGCCCACCTCTTATGCCTCCCTTCTGTCTTCACCTTATCACACCCATTCCAATAGAAAGTTGCTGCTGCTTACCCCCAAAGGATTTCTTTCCAGATAGTACATAATATGTGTACTACAATTAATAAAAATCAATCCAGAGCTTTACAAGGAACTTTTTAGCCATGAATTTGCCAGCATACACACGTCACATATTTCATGTGCGTGTAACATATTTCACACATGTCTGTACACATATTTCAACTGTATCTGTATTAAAATTCGCCATGCAGCTTTGTTTTCATGCAGCACAATGTTTATTATGCCATATTTCCAGAAATTTGGGTCATACAGTGGTATAATTCTGCAGGTACACCCAGGGGTATATGTCGATACTGCCTGCAAAATGTGTTGTGAATAAAGTTAGTAGTAAAGACGTAATAAATTAAAATATCATGCACGATTCATGATTCAGCAGTTTTTCACGTGTCTAAGTATTTATGATACCATTATCCCTGAACTCTGTGTCGTGCAATGGTTTAATTTTGCTGGTACATTCAGTGGTATATGTGGATGCTGTCTGCAAAAGTGTCACAAATACAGTTATTAGTACAGAAGTAATAAATTAAGATGGCATGCCTGCTGCTCCAGTTTTATTGCATGAACAGAAAAACTACAGTAGATTATAAACTTTTCTTCCTTTCATCATTTTGTGAGAGCTGTCAGCAATAAGGAGTTACTTAAGGTTTGAAATTGTGTTAAAATTTACTTTCTCATTTTCCAATACTGGTTTAATATAGTCTGGCTATTTACACATCATGAGCTATGCCACTTTTTCAGGGCTAGTAGTTAACACGCACGCACGCACACACGCGCGTACACACGCATGCACACACGCACGCGCACACACACACACACACACACACACACACACGCGCGCGCGCACGTACACACACACGCACACACACACACACACACACACACACACACACACACACACACACACACACACACACACACATGACACAGTGGAGTAACTTGATGTGGCATAGACTCAAGAAGTTGTTGTAAGTTCCCTGCAAAAATATTGAGCCATGCTGGCTCTACAGCCGTTCATAAATACGAAAGTGTCGCCAGAGCAGGATTTTGTGCATGAACTGGCCTCTCAAATACATTCTGAACATGTTCAATGGGATTCATGTCGAGCAATCTGAGCAGCCAAATCATTAGCTTGAAGTGTTCAGAATATTCTTCAAACCAATCGTCAACAATTGTGGCCCAGTAACATAGCATAATGTCATCCGTAAAAAATAGCACAATTCCACCCATAAAAATTGCATTGTTGAATGGCTGCATATCTCTAAGAAGCGGAACTTGACCATTTCCGATCAACAATCGGTTCAATTGGACCAGTGGACCCAGTCCATTCCACGTAAAAACAGCTCACACCATTATGCAGCCACCACCAGTTTACACAGTGCTTTGTTGACAACTTGGGTCCATGGCTACAAGGGGTCTGCACCACACTTGAACCCTACCATCAGGTCTTACTAACTGAAATCAGGGTTCATTTGACCACATTACAGTTTTCCAGTCATCTAGGGCCCAACTAATATGGTCACAAGGCCAGGAGAGGTGCTGCAGGCAATGTCACACTGTTATCAAAGCCATTCATGTCGGCTGTCTGCTGTCAGTAGTCCATTAGCATCAAATTTCTCCACACTGTCCTAAATAAAAACTCGTTGAATTCTCTAACAATTTCCTAAATGGAATGTCCCTTGCATCTAGGTCCAACTACCATTCCGCATTCAGCTTCTGTTATTTCTCGCCATGCGGACATAATCAAGTCAGAAACCTTTTCACGTGAATCACCAGAGTACAAATGAAGCTCTTCCAATGCATTTCACTTTTATATATTGTGTATGAAATACTACTATGATACGATATGATATGTATATATTACTGTCTCATGACTTTAGTCACGTCAGTGTACATACATATATATGTACAATCATTTTTGTAATATGTTTGGATTAAATGGAATGATCAAGTAGTCTCAGTCATAGGTAAAGCAACTCTCAGACTTTGGCTCACTGGAAGGGTAATGGGAAAATGAAACAATTCTGCAAAGAAGACTATTTAAAAATAAATAAATAAATAAAATAATTATTTTTAACTCATGGCAGATACGTAAAGATATATGCCAATTAACAGATGATAGCCAACTTACAAAAACCAAAAAACCAATATTAAGTGAAGAAGCTAGGATAAGTACTTCAGATCCCTAGGTATCACTCCCACAGCGTATGCAAAGACAACATCATACTAATTATCATAGTGTACACAGAGGCACTTAGTCATTCTTCTCATGCTCAATATGTGACTGGAATAGGAAAAACTGCCATCTCCATGCATTTCTCAGTGGTTCACAGAATATGTAGCTAGATACAGATTAAGGCTAGGACTAAGTGAATTATGTCCATGGACTTTTGACCAACCGAAGGGGACTTAAAACTTACTACACAGTTTCTCAGAATTTCATATGTTTGAATCCTCACAAGCACCTCAAAGCTAAAAGTTAATTTTCTGCAGAGAGAACATGTCTGCAAAATGCGAGTGGTTTTTTGTATTAATTAAAGATTTTGATTTGATTTGGTGCAATAGTGGTCTTAGCCTCCTGTTGTCCACACAAAAACTAAGTTTATTGTGCTGAATCTCTCCATGTCATTCTATTAACACTAGGACTGCCGAGTGGTCAATTTGACCACTTCTTATATTTTAACATGTTATTATTCGGTCAATTTCTAATCTATGCTGTTGTGAGTTAAAGACTTTTCCTAAATGTTTATGTAGATCATATAAATAGTCCAATATTCATTTTATCTTCATTAGTTTTCTTTGAATGACCACTTATACTTAAAACCACCGAGTGGTCACTTTGACCACAGTACATGTATATTTGAAAACAGATTATTTAAAGATTGTTGTGCGTCACTCCCCGGATTTATTCTTAGCACTCATCTACAATGTACTAAATATGTTGGTTACTGAAGTTTATTTGCATTGTTTGAATTTAAAAGCTCAACAATGCAATATGTCATTTATTGTTTGCTATTGGGTTTCGCATAAACAAGACTGATTATTTGAGTACTGGTCTCAGAGCAGTAGACATGGCTCAGATGTCACAGCGATACAAACCATGGCCATGGCCACTTTCAGATGAAGAAATTGTCACACTTTTGTATGAATCAGATGCTGAAAATGATCCTGAAGTTGAGGACCTCGTGGAAGATTCTACAGATGAAGATTACCAACCTGTCGCTAATGTGGAGAGTGACAGCTCCGAGACTGAGGATGAAGGTAATTTACATTCACTTATATTATTATTATTATTTCTTTCTTGTCTCAGACGTTATGTCTGGTTAAAAATGGAAGGTGATGCGGACCTTGATCAAGCGTGACTTACTTTTAACTGTACGGTATATGTTACATTGCATTTAGGAACTTTCGGGTAATTGAACAAGTGTCAATAATTACAGATTTCTGTAGTTGTATATATAAGTTTGGATGTAGCTGTATTGCATTGATGTACTGGTGGATATTGTGAGATATGACTCCTGTAGTTGATAGTATAATTGGTAAAATGTCAACTTTATCCTGATGCCACATGTCCTTGACTTCCTCAGCCAGTTGGATGTATTTTTCAATTTTTTCTCCTGTTTTCTTTTGTATATTTGTTGTATTGGGTATGGATATTTCGATTAGTTGTGTTAATTTCTTCTTTTTATTGGAGAGTATGATGTCAGGTTTGTTATGTGGTGTTGTTTTATCTGTTATAATGGTTCTGTTCCAGTATAATTTGTATTCATCGTTCTCCAGTACATTTTGTGGTGCATACTTGTATGTGGGAACATGTTGTTTTATAAGTTTATGTTGTAAGGCAAGCTGTTGATGTATTATTTTTGCTACATTGTCATGTCTTCTGGGGTATTCTGTATTTGCTAGTATTGTACATCCACTTGTGATGTGATCTACTGTTTCTATTTGTTGTTTGCAAAGTCTGCATTTATCTGTTGTGGTATTGGGATCTTTAATAATATGCTTGCTGTAATATCTGGTGTTTATTGTTTGATCCTGTATTGCAATCATGAATCCTTCCGTCTCACTGTATATATTGCCTTTTCTTAGCCATGTGTTGGATGCGTCTTGATCGATGTGTGGCTGTGTTAGACGATACGGGTGCTTGCCATGTAGTGTTTTCTTTTTCCAATTTACTTTCGTCGTATCTGTTGATGTTATGTGATCTAAAGGGTTGTAGAAGTGGTTATGAAATTGCAGTGGTGTAGCCGATGTATTTATATGAGTGATTGCTTTGTGTATTTTGCTAGTTTCTGCTCATTCTATAAAGAATTTTCTTAAATTGTCTACCTGTCCATAATGTAGGTTTTTTATGTCGATAAATCCCCTTCCTCCTTCCTTTCTGCTTAATGTGAATCTTTCTGTTGCTGAATGTATGTGATGTATTCTATATTTGTGGCATTGTGATCGAGTAAGTGTATTGAGTGCTTCTAGGTCTGTGTTACTCCATTTCACTACTCCAAATGAGTAGGTCAATATTGATATAGCATAAGTATTTATAGCTTTTGTATTGTTTCTTGCTGTCAATTCTGTTTTCAGTATTTTTGTTAGTCTTTGTCTATATTTTTCTTTTAGTTCTTCTTTAATATTTGTATTATCTATTCCTATTTTTTGTCTATATCCTACATATTTATAGGCATCTGTTTTTTCCAACGCTTCTATGCAGTCGCTGTGGTTATCCAATATGTAATCTTCTTGTTTAGTGTGTTTTCCCTTGACTATGCTATTTTTCTTACATTTGTTTGTTCCAAAAGCCATATTTATATCATTGCTGAATACTGCTGTTATCTTTAGTAATTGGTTGAGTTGTTGATTTGTTGCTGCCAGTAGTTTTAGATCATCCATGTATAGCAGATGTGTGACTGTGTGTGGGTATGTTCCAGTAATATTGTATCCATAATTTGTATTATTTAGCATGTTGGATAGTGGGTTCAGAGCAAGACAGAACCAGAAAGGACTTAATGAGTCTCCTTGGTATATTCCACACTTAATCTGTATTGGCTGTGATGTGATATTATTTGAATTTGTTTGGATATTAAGTGTGGTTTTCCAATTTTTCATTACTATGTTTAGGAACTGTATCAATTTAGGATCTACTTTGTATATTTCCAATATTTGTAGTAACCATGAGCGGGTTACACTATCAAAAGCTTTTTGGTAATCAATGTATGTGTAGTGTAGCGACCTTTGTTTAGTTTTAGCTTGGTATGTCACCTCTGCATCTATTATCAGTTACTCTTTACATCCTCGTGCTCCTTTGCAACAGCCTTTTTGTTCTTCATTTATAATTTTGTTCTGTGTTGTATGTGTCATTAATGTCTGTGTAATGACTAAAGTTAATATTTTGTATATTGTTGGTAGGCATGTTATGGGGCGATATTTAGCTGGGTTTGCTGTGTCTGCTTGATGTTTAGGTTTCAGGTAAGTTATTCCATGTGTAAGTGTATCAGGGAATGTGTATGGGTCTTCAATGTAACTGTTAAATAATTTAGTTAGATGTGAATGTGTTGAGGTGAACTTCTTTAGCCAGAAATTTGATATTTTATCTTTTCCAGGGGCTTTCCAATTGTGAGTAGAATTAATTGCTTGGGTGACTTCATGTTGCAAAATTATCACTTCAGGCATTTGTGGTATCATCTTGTATGTGTCTGTTTCTGCTTGTATCCACCGTGCATGCCTGTTATGTTGTACCGGGTTTGACCATATGTTGCTCCAGAAGTGTTCCATGTCTGTTATGTTTGGTGGATTGTCTATTTTAATGTGTGCGTTATCTATTGTCTGGTAAAATTTCTTTTGGTTTGTGTTGAATTTTTGGTTTTGTTTCCTTCTATTTTCACTTTTTTTGTATCTTCTAAGTCGTTTGGCCAATGCTTGTAATTTCTGCTTCTTTTCATCTAACTGCTCTATCGCTTCTTGTTGTGAGATTTTACCTAACCTTTTTTGTTTTTTGTCTGATATTTCATTTCTTATAAATTGTGTCCGATGTCTTTTCTCAATTTTTCTATTCTGATCTGTAGCCTGTGTTGCCATGATGGTTTTGTTGGTTTCTTCTGGGTCTTGGTTGGTTCTGATCTCTGCCTAGTGTGTATATTTAGTGTAGTGAGTGCTCCTATATAAATCAGTAGTTGTAACTCTTCCATTGTTGTATTTTCATTTATTTTGTTGTGTATGACTGTGTTGATAGTTGTTGTTGTTGTTTCGATTTGTGGGTTATTTGGTGGTCTATGCAAGAATGGTATAATGTCTGTATTTGTGTCTTTGTATTCTATATATGTCAGCTGAAATTTTTCTTCTATATCTAACATGTGTGTCACTTCGTGTTCTATTTGTGCTTGTTCTGGTGGCTGTCTTAAGATTTCGTTTCCCTCTGACTGGTGAATTGATGCGTGTTGTTCTTTGTTTGTTTGCTCTGGGATGTTTGAGGCCATTACTGTATTTTCGTCTTCTTCTGATTACACATTATTTTGTTCTAGTATTTGTTGTACTTGTTGTTTGATGTTTTCTAATTCTGACTGGGGTATCCTGTTATTTTTGATTATTACACGGATCTGATCAGCTAGTTGTTGTTCTGTTAAAAATTTTAATTCTGGGTATCTGGTAATAAATGTTGTGTATACTTGTGATCTGTATCCAGTTGTGTTTGTTCCTAAGTTTGTTGCTTGGTAATAACAGAACATGAGGTGTTGGTTAACTTCATCTGACCATCTCATCCTCTGTCTTTGTTTTCCTTCTAGAGTGGTTGCAGGAAGCATATCCTGCAAAACACCTCTATTTGGATTTAAATCATTTTCCGTGTGGCTAGCAGTGTCGTTACCATTGTGGACGGGCATAGGGTTCAAGCGTCATCCCCGACCATGACAGCGCTTGTCCGAGGCTTCATTAGTTCTGTTCTGAACCAACTAATCACACTAAAAGGGGGGTTAGCCCTATTAGTGGTTTGTTCTTTTCGTCACCTTTTACGACTGGTAGAACATACCGGAGGCCTATTCTTTTCCCGGGCCTCCACGGGTTTTATTATTATTATTATTATTATTATTATTATTATTATTATTATTATTTTTACTGTATGAATAATGATCACTATTATAATAGAGCTGACATTTCTACTGCTACTTCTGTTACTGCTATTTTATTGTGTGGTATGTTATCTTTATAATGAGTTGTAGCTTTCTAATTGTCTCTTTCCTCACGCAGTTGTTGAACCAGGACCAAGCAGTAATATAAACAATGCTAGAGAAGGGCCTACCCGGGGAAAAAAAAGAACTGCACCTCCTGTAAGTGGACCAATACAGAATCGACATAGAAGAGGAGAATGAAGTGAGGGTTCACTTCCAGAACCTGGCTCAAAACTCCTGGGGAAGGACGCGATCACGGAGTGGACTGCAGTAGACTTCGGTGTTACTACTCCAGGTAGGATAGGTCAACAGAATATATTGAAAGAAACACAGAGACCTACTCTACACGCAAAGAGGCACGTCTCAAATGATAATGTTTCAAGTGCCTGGCGCCTTTTAGTTGATCAATCAATGTTGAAACACATAAAGAAATGCAGAGAAGCAGAGGCACAACGGCTTCTTGGAAATGATCCTGGAGTTTGCATTTAGAAGAATTAGATGCATTTGTTGCTTTATTATATGTTCGTGGTGCACTAGGTGCCAGATGTATTGAAGTAGATGAGTTGCAGTCGAAAAAGTGTGAGTCCCATTTTTCACTGACACAATGAGCAGAAACAGGTTTCGAGAAATTTTGAAATATCTGCGTTTTGATGAAAAAAATACACGGTTGGAACGTTTGAAAAGTGACAAATTTGCACTTATATCAACTACTTGGAACCATTTTATAGAAAACTGTCAGTTGAATTACATACCCGGATCAAATGTCACTGTGGATGAACAACTTTTCCCCAGCATAACCAGGTGTTTGCAAAAACAGACATAATGTCTTATGGGATAACAGTAATCAGTGATTTTATAATGTTACTTAAAATCCGTCTTGATTGCAAATTTTTTATTCATATGACCGGTTCTGAATGAACCGAAACCTGTCATATGATTAAAAAATTTGCAATCAAGACGGATTTTAAGTAACATTATAACCAGGTGTCCGTATTTGCAATATATGCCGAATAAGCCTGATCAATTCGGAATCGAATTCTGGCTTCTAGCAGATGTAGAAACAAAATATCTTTGTAATGGGTTCCCTTATGTAGGAAAGAATGAACAGAGGGCACCTAATGGGAAACTACCAGAACAAGTAGTAATGAAGTTGGTAGCTCCATATCACAATAAGGGGCGAAATGTAACTACTGATAATTTTTTCACTACGGTCACACTTGGGGAGAGACTGGAAAAAGAGAAAACTAGTCTTGTCGGCACTATCAAACGTGCAAGATAAGAAATTCTGAATACTATAAAAAAATGAGAACTCCTCTTTATATGTCTGTTCTCTTGAAAAGGGAAGGTGGTACTCTGACTGTTTACCAAGGGAAAAAGAACAAAAATGTTCTTCTGTATAGCACCATGCACACAGATGTTGAAATACAAAATAATTCGAAACACCTTCCCGAAACAGTGAGCTTCTACAATAGCACAAAATTTGCTGTAGATGTCTTGGACCAGATGACGAGGAAATATTCTGTCCGCTCTGTTACTCGTCGATGGTCTGTACACGTATTTCACAACATCCTTGATTTAGCAGCCATCAATGCATGGATAATTTTCAAGCTAGTGACAGGGATCAAAATAAGTAGGAGGAATTTCATCCTAAATCTAGCAGAAGCATTACATAGAGCCTATATGGAAACCAGAAATCAGGAAAGGATGCAAAGGGATGGAAAAGAAAAGGAAGAAAAGGATGATGGTGATGATGAAAGAGAAAAAGCAGAAATTCCTGCAAAAGTAAGAAAACTATGCCAAACAAGGAAACGCAGAAACATGACAAATGAAGTGTGCAGTAAATGCAAGAGAACTGTTTGTGGGCCATGTACATATAAAGTAATGAAGACAGTAGTTTGTAATGCTTGTAAGTAGGATTAGGTACTATACATGGTCATATTTTATGATAGGTCTTTCTCTTAACATATTCATAGGTACTTAGTTTCTCCAGTAAGATTAATTTCTATTAATTTTAAAACTACTGCAATACAATTAGTATGGTTGCAGATAAATATTGTGAACTATGTTCTTTAATATTAGTAATATTATGTTCCCATTGTTGTAAAATACAATGATACTGTTATAAAATGTAATTAAAGTGATACATTGTTATCAAGGTCATTAATATTTACATTAAACAGCACAGCATGTACTTACAACGAAAGTGGTCACTTTGACCACATCGGCGGTTCTAAGTATAGTACTAGTTCCAGCGGTTCTAGTGTTAAAGCCAGTCAGTACCCTAGATGAGTTGTAGGAGTCCCTTTACTAGGTCCCTGTTAGATATATATAATCTCTTCAGGAATTAGTAACACAAATGTCTGTGCCTTTTGGCATCCAGTGCATTACACTGTAAAATTGCATTTGATGCGATTTCAAACCCCACAACACAGTCTACACTGAGGGGCTTCTTTCGCTATTCACTTCATGTATAGATGTTTCTTGAAGTTCACATGTCCAGTTATTACACTTACAATGAGTTAACTAAAGTTTACCAAACACAAAACTATGACTCATTATATGATTACACTTGCCATCAACTTCTGCAGACAGGTAGTTACGACATGCAGCTACTGACCATTAACAGCTTGAAATACACAGTACACTGAAGTCAGTTTTTGGCTTTCTAGAGCAAGGCTACGACACAGTTTTTCATCAAAACAGAGATCTTGGAATATCAGCAATGTTCGTAGACTGACCGCAAGAGCCTTCTTTGGTTGAAAGGAAACTCATAACTCATTTTGGTTGGCTAGTCTCACAGTCACCTTACCCCCAAATAAAAGCAAATGGAGAGCAGTAAATTGAACTTTTAATGTGTATATTACAAGTATACTGTCCAGTTCAATTACAAATAAATTTGCACTCGCAATGTGCCTGAATGACATTGTTTTGACAAAACTTTGTGACAAGATGTGTGAAAGTAGTAAAATGAGCAATTAGAGCAATATGAGTTCAACAACTTGGAAATAGTTGCAAGAAGGCCACTTAGAAGTTGTTACAGGGTATTTTATCTCTGCTAAATATTGTTAAGACCTTAAAAACTTATTAAGATGATTCCACTGGTAGATCTATGTTTATAAACAATGTTCTGTATTTCTTGTATCTAACAATCAAGGCTGATTAACATGCTGATAGCAAGGCTCCACTGTGGTGGTGTTTAACCTTTATCCACAATGAGCATTCCTATTAAGCCTGTGAGTGTCACACTTTTCTATTTGATGCTCTTCTTTTTTGTAGCAAGCGAAAGCTGCAAGAGTCTCTTGCAGTAGTCACAACTTAAATGCTTGCAAATTACCAATACACTACTACCTTTTGTTACATTCAAAGTGTTGTCTGTTCTAACTATCACTCAGTGCTTGTCATTCCACAGAGACAGGCTCCCTTCGTAAATGAACAGAGGACTACAGGGACAGGGCACAGGATGGGGGGATGAGTGGGCAGTATAAGTGGCATTTGGGGTGTGGACTAACATACCCTTTTCTGGATGCTGTTTCAGTATGCACAAGTGACTGTTTTGTAATAAATCATCAGGATCACTCCAGCTGACATCCAGATTAGTGCCTTCTTTTCAAGACCACCTTCTATGAAAGATCCAGACTTGAGGATAACCACTACAAAAGAATGAACATTTTAAGGTTTCTTTCTATGGTGCCTATAATGGGCAAAGCAGCTAGAGGACTACCCATTCTTGTGGTGATAAATATACTCCAATAGCAAGTGTTCCTCCAAATCTTGACACTTCACTGTAGAAGCTCATAGAGCCCATAAGCACTAACAAGGAACCCCTTGAGTGCAAGCTTGCAAGATCAATCTTTGCTAAGGCTCATTTGAAAGTGTTGTGTTAACATTTAAGGCAGGAAAAATATTAGTTGCTGATGCCTCACCATGTGCATGAGTAGAGCAACAGAAAACAGGTGTCCAGGAGGTGCAGATGTCAGCCTTCTATGGGATGTATGTATTACACTTCACAAAATGGACATTCTCAACATTCAAGAAATGTTCAAAATGAAACCATTAATTTGCACCATGAACACTGAATGAAAAATGGCACACCACAGAGATCACAAAGGTTTACACCATATAGGTGCCAAATGGATCAGTGACCATGTACATATTTAATCGATGGTCTGAATTCAGTACTTCACGCACATGACACATGTTGTCATTGGTTCTTGATGTCAATGGCTCTCAGGAAGGGGTTCATCCTCCACACTCTCTTGGCCACCTTCAAAGAGCTTTGACCACTTAAAAACTGCAGATTGAGGCATGCTTTCATCCTTGAAAACTTGGCAAATCACGGCCAACGTCTCCATACCAAACTTTCCCAGTACAACGCAAAATTTGATGGTGTACCATTGTTCAATAGTTTGCTGCATTTTGCACTTGCATAATGTCACTCCACAGGATTCCACAAAAAACACAATCTTGCTTGAACCAATGCTCGCAGACGACAGGCACTTGGTGCATGTTGATGGTCACCCCCCCACCCATTCCCAATGGACATGTGCAGTGCGAGCACGCTATGGCATCCAGTCACGTCAGTAAAAAATTGTTCCCGATGCTTTTTATAGGGATCCTGTATCTTTCACATGTCAGTTGATTCAAATAAGAACAAGGGTTTGTCAGTATTGCATCAGTGTCTGTACGATGGATATAATTTGACTTTTTCTTTCTTTTTTTTTTTCTTTAAGTGTCCCATTAAATTATTAACCACCTTCTTTACTTTGTACGTGAATGGTAAGGAGGAAAAACATAACACAAATTCTCAACTTGTTATGCAACGCAGTATAATGTTCTCAAAACAGTTTTCTGTGTTCAATTCCCCCCTCACCCTCACCCTTCATCCTCTCCCTCACCCTCTCTCCTCCATCCTCTCCTTCCATCTCTCTTGTCCCTCACAATCTGTTTCCTTTGCAATTCCAGCTAATACAGTTACTTTTTTACAAATCATTTCCTTTTCTTTAACAGTTAAAGAAAGACAACAATTCCAACAGTACATAAGTACAGGCATTTTTGTTATTTCAGTCTGCTGTATTCTAACCAACATTTTTAATCTTTCTATTGTAACTTTCTAGTGCATTACATAATGTTATCTCCATTGGTCCAGACTGGAACAGTGAGATGACAGTTCAAGAACAATACCCATATATCTGTTGATGGAACGACAGAACACGAAGAACTGTAACCCAACATAAAACAGGCAAAACTACCCAACACGTGTACAGAAATAGCAAGGAACAGCATGAAAACAGAAAAGACCTGAAACATGATAGAAAATTAATTGTGGTACAGCAAGGCAAAGGGAGCAAATTAATTTATTTATATGACGGATATATGTAGAGAAACGAGAAGCTGAATATGAATGATGGGAGGGGATAAGAACAGCAACATGAAAGTGAATACAAAAAGATCAAAAGTAGGAGACCAGTACTTACCTTCAACAGAGGTACTGCATGTAGTGGCTGTTCACCAACACAAACTAAGTCACTACCCACACCGTTATCAATAATTCGTTGTTTAGTAACATTAGTAAGTTCTCGGTCAACTTCAAAAACACCGACTCCTGGTGTAATTACTACCGACAATTGACCAGTTCGATCAAAACTGCGATCCAAGTAATGCTTTTCAAACACTGAAATAATGATTACATCACTCGCTATAGTAAGAAAATTTCACAAAAATATATCACAGGCAGCATGGATTTAACAGCAAACACCAATATTACCATTGAGAGACATGTTTAACACTTCCAGAAAATTTCCTTGAGCAGCTGTAGAATTCACAGCCTTTGGAACATGTTCACCAGGTCTTTTGTGATACTCTAGAACTATTTTTTGATAATCAGTAAAAAGACGTCGCAACTGGACCAATATATTTGTCCAGTCTTCATAGCGCTCATTCTGGACAGCAACTCTGAAAAATCAGACAACAATGGTACAATTACACAAATTCTAGCACGTGTAAATTTTTCAGAAAATTACCTTTATTATAACCACTAGCTACTCTTCCATAAGAAAACTAAAATGTATGAGATAAATAAATAGTTTCACAATATTTACAAAATAAAAAAATCTTGGTCAGTATAAGGTTTATTTGAATGCAAAGCTGATGTCACAGTTGTACAGATACTTTTACTTATAAACCATAATTGACCAAAAGAAGGGATTGGTTGAAAGTAGAACATATACCGAGACATTAAGGAACTGTCAATATGGTAATGGAGGGAACAGTGGGCTGGGAGGAGGAGGGGAGGGAGGGGGATGGGGAGAGGACTGGGGGGGAACTGTACAGGGAGACCAAAGCATAACCACAGCAAAGTATCAGTCTCGAGACTCACTGTTTCCTGTAACCTTTCACAGCATTATCTATGGACACATCGACACCAACCTGGTCGCCAAAAACAAAAGCAAGACTCATCACTAAACACCACCTAAGATCATTCAATGGACTAGTTGGCTCTGGCTCTACAGCATGCAAGTCTCTGTTGTCTGAGGTGTGGTGCGTGCACCAGAAAACGCATGCCAAAATGTGGGCAACACAACCTTCAACCTTACATAAAAAATTAGAGCTATACACATAAAATAACAGGTCACATTAATTACCTTGCACAAATGTGCCCAGTACTGAACACAATAGTGATGAATATCCAAAGCTCTCAGCTGGTTATTACTAAATCAAATTTTTAAAATCAAGTTCAATGCCCTCACATCGCCAATGGCAGAAAGGCAGGCCTGAGTTAATAAGTGTGATAGCAAAATGTTGAACATTACTAAACAACAGTGTTTTGAAACAAATCTGCAGACAGCATCAGCACACAAACACTGGACTGTTTAGTAAGAGTGAAGAAAGCACTTAGTTTCAGACTCCCAGGGAATATATTATTATAATCACACATGGGAATAAATCATCTCAAACAATGACACTTTCCTATGGTGGTAGGCGACGTACAGTTATCTAAGACTGAAATGTATCTGCCTCACCACACAATCCAGAATGGAACACAGCTGAAAAGAAACCTGAAAAGAAAAACTACAGATAGGATGGAACATTGTGTCACAATAAAAATTTGTCCATTTTCATCTGATCTAACTGGTACCTAAGGCCATGTGACAAAACAGCTCCAACAAAAAACTGCAAAATATGAATATAACACACACTAATATTTGTGGGCAGTGCAGTTATGTAGATGTATTGATCCACAGGCATACTTGTGGAAATGCCACCTGCATCACACTAACAATAAGGCAAAATTCTGGCATAGTTAAATAAAACATCACGCAATGCAATAAGATTATGGATTTATTGCATCCAAAGAATTGAACATTTAAAAATAAAGAAGACCACAGGAATGTGAATCTTGAGTCACTCTGCAATTTATATAATAGAACATGCAAACTCTACCCTGGAAGAATACAAAAGTGTACACTGAAACAGAATTAACAAAAGAAAGAGTGTACAACAGATATGGAGAAATATATGGCAAATTATTCGAACTAATATTGCAATAAAATGAAAAATGAAGGGGACGAGATGGAACATTGTACCAAGATCAAAAAGGAATACTTAACTGTGTCTTCATTTACATGATGAGTCTGCAATTCACAGTTAAATGTTTGAAAGAGGTTTCTTAGAATGACATCCATATTACTTTTATCATTTAGTGTATTATTATAAATTTCAAAAATGTTACTTAACTACTACTCCAAGTAGAGAAAAGGTGAAAAAGAAAAAAAGGCAAAAATATGAAAAAGAAAGGAAGAAAGAGAGAAAGAAACAAACTTGTGTTCAGTGTTATCAATGGACACACACGTTGGCGTGACTCTACTGCCATGTCAAAGGAAGCTGCAAACACTGTCAGTGAAGATTAAAAATTATGAAGCACCCGAGTACTACGTTCTTAATTGGCATCAACCTGTATCCAAAGAGTCAACCTTTCAATCATACAATATGAGAAACCCTACACACAATACAAGGTGTAATTTCTGTGTTACCAGTATACTTCTATATGTTAATTTTTGATAATAATATTACTATGTTCAATAACTTGTAAGTTAATAAATATGTATACACCTGACAGCACTCAAGTATGAGGGAAAACTAAAGTAGTACAAAATACAGAAGTAAAAACTTTGTCATTGATGGATCAATGCAAGATCCAATGATGGCAACTTAGATTTGCCAAAGCTGATCATCATAAATAAAATTATAATTAGAAATCTTGGGTGTTGAAATTTTTACTTCTCTTTTTCATAATAAAAAATTATTTTATGAAAGAATAATATTTATGCTCCCATGTCCCACACACTAGTAATTCAACCTTTCTCAAATTCCTAAACATGGTGATACACCGCACATGCATGTCCACTGGGGATTAAATGTTGTAATCACAACCTCAAAAGTCCCAGTAATTTTAAACATACCCAATAGCTACCAACATCTTTCTTCATCTATAGCAATTAATTCTTTCTGTGCTGAAATTAAGCTTGAATAAGGATATATCTAAGTCCAAATATCCCACAGACAAGGCAATACTGGAGTATCACTTTCATTGTTTTCAGTCAAAGTGCATTCATGCTTAAACATTCGACTAAAAATTAGGAGTTTTATTACACACGTCAAGAGTCAAGAAAGTTCATTCATAACAATTTCTTGGAAATGAAAATCAATGGCAGTAAGTACAGCCAGAAATAACCAACACTTACATTCAAATATGGTTTATGGTAACTAACAGGCAGAAGGGATAAATAACATTCCATAGGAATTTCTAAAAATCATTGGGGGGAGTGGCAACAAAACGACTATTTTCATTTGTCTGTAGAATCTATGAAGCTGACGTAATATCATCAGCCTTTTTGAAAAACACCATCCACAAATTCTGAAGATAGCAAGAGCTGACAAGTGCAGAATCGGTTTAATAGCTCATGCATCCAAGTTGCTGACAAGAATAATGTACAGAAGAATGGAAAAGAAAATTGAGGATCTGTTAGAAGACTATCACTTTGGCTTTAAGAAAGGTAAAGGCACTAGAGAGGCAGTTCAGATGTTGCAGTTGATAATGGAAGCAAGACTGAAGAAAAAACATGATACGTTCATACAATTTGTCGACCCGAAAAAAAGCACTCAACAATGTAAAATAGTGCAACATGTTTGAAATTCTGAGAAAAATAGTTGTAAGCTATATGGGATGGTGGGTAATATACAATGTGTGCAAGAAACAAGAAGGCACAATAAAGCTGGAAGGCCAAGAACGAAGTGCTCCCATTAAAAAGGGTGTAAGACAGGGATACAGTCTTTCACCCCTACTGTTCGCGTTATACATCGAAGAAGTGATGAGGGAAATAAAAGAAAGATTCAAAGAGTGGGATTACAATGCACACTGATAGGATATCAATGATAAGATTCGCTTATGATATTGCTATCCTTAGTGAAAGTGAAGGAGGACTGCAGGATGCATTGCATGAAATGAACAGTCTAATGAGTACAGAATACAGATTGAGAGAAACTCAAAGAAAGATGAAAGTAATGAGAAATAGAAGAAATGAGAACAGCGAGAAACTTAACATTATAACTGGGGTCCACGAAGTAGACGAAGTTGAGGGATTCTGTTACCTAGACAGCTAAGTACCCTATGACAGACAGTGTGTGGAGGACATAAAAAGCACACTAGCACTGGCAAAAAGGCATACCTGCTAAGAGAAGTCAACTAGTATCAAACACATGTCTTAACTTGAGGAAGAAATTTCTGAGGATACACAGCATTGTATGGTAGTGAGACATGGACTGTGGAAAAACCAGAACAGAAGAGAATCGGAGCCTTTGAGATGTGATGCTACAAAAGAACATTTAAAATTAGGTGGACTTATAAGGTAAGGAATGAGGAAGTTCTTCACAGAATCGGTGAGGAAAAGAACATATGAAAACTACTGACAATAATGACAGGACATCTGTTAAGGCATCAGGGGATAACTTCAATGGTACTAGAGGGAGCTGTAGAGGATAAAAACTATTGTGGAAGACAGAGATTGGAATACATACAAGTAAAGGAGTATGTAGGGTGCAACTGTTACTCTGACATGAAAATGTTAACACAAGATAGGAATTCGTGGTGGGCAGCATAAAAGTAATCAGAAGACTGATGACTCAAAAAATAAAAACCTTCGCAAGTGAAGTAATATGAAATACTATTACACTATAGAACACAAACAGGAAGTACTTTTGGTTCAAACCCCTACATAACATAACCAACAGTCCACCTGCATAAATGGTTTCAACCTAACTCCACAGAGAGCAATCTCAACGCCAAATGTAGAACAAACAGCTCACCACATGGATGCTCAGCACATACTAGCTGCATTTTCTTTCTGATGTTTCAGCTACATATACTTTAACCACAGAAGTAAGAACACTTTCACAAACAGCAAATCAACAACCTTCTGCAGGAGCTAACAAGGTGCCACCATTTAACCAAAACTAGAGTTTTCAGCTTTGGAATAGATTTTAAAACTACTAAACTGATATGAAAATGGATTAAACATCAATAGAGCCTACCTGAACAATCTTCATTTTGCACATGAACTACTGTCAACTTCAGCAGAATTTTGATAAAAGGTGGAAGGACTCAATACAGAAAATGTGGAAGTAGGGTACAAAATTGTTCATATTTATTTACAGTAAGTATTCTGAAGGGGTGATATGAAGACCAGCTATGATATTTTCAAAAAAAAAAATGCAGAAGGGATGTTGGAGTTTAGCATATAGTCAGTTTTGATGTCGTTAGAAGCAAAACACATGTGAGAAGCAGACGGATATTAGAAGAAGTAAATAAGATGATGACAAATGTTTGCAGTTTGCCTGGGAAATTGAATTTCGTGTTCAAATGATAATTCCAAACACATCTGAAACAGGGTGTGAAAAACCAGCTTATAATGCAAGTTATAACCTACAGCAGTGTTGTATAGATTTTAAATGTGCAAATCCTTGAAAAAGATAGTGCCTCTACAATCACTGGAAAGCAGCACTTCTCTGTTAATGTACAGGGGCAGGTAGACAAATGAATGGGTGTGAGAAAAGACATGGGTTGAGGATTTCATAGAGACAATTAAGTAATTTCATTGCACATGGACCAAGGAATAGCCAAATATACAGGCAGATGAGAGACCACTGAAACTTTTTGACAGACTTTCAAAGACAAGATATGACCAATAGAACAACCTGATGGAATATAGGTTATTATCATATGGAAACAGGCAAAACAAATGTGAATGTGTGAAAGCATTGCAGAATTCTGAGCATTACTTAAAAGTTTCCAAAAAACAGCATTAGCTAAGGATGTTCTCCAAAAAATTAATAAGGTATCAGACAACTATGCAGCAGTACATACAAAAGGGTTGGTAACAACTAAATTACCTAACTATATAGATTAGATTAGATTAGATGTACTTTTTGTTGCAACTGATCCATAGTGGGGAAATCCTCTTGGAATGGAAGATACCAGAAAACAAGAAAACACAATAAATACTTACAAAATGCAGATAGATATACTACTGTACTTTCAACTGATCACAAATGAAATTATGCTTCTCAATGTGTAATTAGTTTTTAAAAAAAACTTAAAATTTTTTATGTATAAACGGATATAAAACTTGTAACCAAATGTTAAATGTTCAATATGCTTAGGTGCACATGATAATTCTTAGGCTACTGTAGCTACACATCATCAAATAAATAAATATAAATAAATAAATAAAAAGCATTTTATAGCATTTATTTGCAATGACTGCATTACTGTAAACATTTGTACTGAAATCAGATTGTACACAATATTCACATTATGTGATATTATTAATAACAAACATGTATCAACTGGTTCTGCTAACAAGGGAACCTCCCCATCGCACCCCCCTCAGATTTAGTTATAAGTTGGCACAGTGGATAGGCCTTGAAAAACTGAACACTGATCGATCGAGATAACAGGAAGAAGTTGTGTGGAACTATGAAAAAATAAGCAAAATATACAAACTGAGTAGTCCATGTGCAAGATATGCAATATCAAGGAAATTGCGAGCTCAGGAGTGCCGTGGTCCTGTGGTTAGCGTAACGAGCTCCGGAATGAGAGGTCCTTGGTTCAAGTCTTCCCTCGAGTGAAAAATTTAACTTTTTGTTTTCAGTTTATGTGACAAACTCTTATGTTCTCATCACTTTTTTGGGAGTGATTATCACATCCACAAGAAAACCTAAATTGGGCAAGGTAGAAGAATCATTTTACCCATTCGCCAAGTGTACTAGTTAGGTGGGTCGACAACATATTCCTGTCATGTGACGCACATGCTGTCACCAGTGTCGTATAGAATATATCAGACGTGTTTTCCTATGGATGAATCGGTTGACCTATGACCTTCCGATCAAATGTTTTCGGTTCCCATTGGAGAGGCACGTCCTTTCGTCAACTAATCGCACGGTTTTGCGGTGCGGTCGCAAAATACAGACACTAAACTTATTACAGTGAACAGAGACGTCAATGAACGAACGGACAGATCATAACTTTGCGAAAATAAAGAAAGTAAAATTTTCAGTCGAGGGTAGATTTGAACCAAAGACATCTCGTTCCGCAGCTGCTCACGCTAACCACGGGACCACGGCGCTCCTGAGCTCACATTTTCCTTAATATTGCCTATCTTACGCATGAACTACTCAGTATGTATATTTTGTTTATTTTTTCATAGTTCCACAGAACTTCTTCCTGTTTTCTCGATTGATCTGTGTTCAGTTTTTCAAGGCCTATCCACTGTGCCAACTTATAACTAAATCTGAGGGGGGTGCGATGGGGATGTTCCCTTGTAAGAAATTCATCAATAAAGCCTTTTGACTCTTCTCAAACTGAACTTTAGTATTTGTTAAACTTGGTATGGCTGCTGGCATGTTATTGAATAGTGAACATGTTTATGAACTGAAGTAAGTGTCTTTAAATATTTGTGAAAGTTATTCTTATTTCTAGTACTGATTCCATGAACTGAACCGTTGGTTTGAAAAAAAAAAATAATAATAATAATAATAATGACAAATTTCATTAAAGAATAAATATATTGGGAAGCAGTAATTAGTATTCCCAGTTCCTGAATCAGATCAATGGGGAGAGCAGGAATCTGAATAGTTAATCCTTGTTAATTGTTAATTAAATTACAGGGCATTTAGTAACCTAAATAAAAATCATAATTATTCTTCTGCCAAATTTTTTCTCACTACTGAGAAATTCTGTGAAGTGATGTGAAGTGAAAATAATGCCAATGCAGCATGAGAAAAAGCAATTTCAAAATAGGCAAAAAGCTGCCTAGACTGCATGTACAGCCAAATTTCTTTCGATCTCAGCCACCACTAAGAATGAAGAAAAAAACAATGGTTTGTGGAATATGTAAACAAGAGGCAGGAACCAGTCACCACTAAGAATGAAGAAAAAAACAGTGGTTTGTGGAATATGTAAACAAGAGGCAGAAACACCACTAGTAAATTGCATGACACTATTAAGAAATACTGTTTTCGGTCTATAAAAAAAAATTCAACTTCATTATGTATCCATATTTCCAGAATAGCCACAGAAGATTCTCTGTAAATAAAAGTGAAATGTTTCTGGTGTAAAACACTCTTTAATTAATTGCAATAAGCATAAGATGGAAAAACCTGACAGTAATTGATTGTAACACCTGCTTTGGAAGATGGTCATGCAGGCAAACACATTAAAATATTACAATCACCTTGCTTTGTGCTGGTGACCATGCTGCATATAATATAGTAATGGTGTCGACAGTGATGGATAGCACTGGCCACAATGGGGGTGGGATATTAGGAGTAAACTGGGCATGGTGCTCAATCTGTCCCCTTATTCTGGATGTGTCACTTCAATAGTGGGAAGCAGGAGTAAATCACATTCGGTCTCCTCCTTCCCCCTCTCTCTCCACGTTATTATCCCAAACTCAATAAGAGGCTGTCAGTTCTTACCCCCACCCCCAGTATCTCTTTCCAGATCATAACTAATATGTGTAGCAAGTTTGTTTGGAATCTTTATAGGGATTTAGGATGAGCTTTCTGCCCACGTACAAACATGTCAAATATATTTCACAAATATTTAACATATTTCAAACTTACTTGTACACATATTTGATGTGTATCTCTAGCAAATTACACCCTGCATTTTCATTTTCACTTATCTAAATGGTTATTATGTTGTATTTCTTGCATGGTGTCTTCAATGACATAGTTTTGCAGGTATATCGTGTGGTACATGTGGCTAATGTCTGTGAAATGTACAGTTAGTAGTACAGAAGTAACAGATTGAAATGTCATGCTTCATGTGGCAGTTTTACTGCGTCATTATCAAAAATGTACTAACCTACTAAGTTTTTTCCGTTTATCATTTTGTGGTGATTGTCAAGTAGAAAAAGTTTCATAATGGTTTGAAATTGTGTGTTAAGCTTTTTGACAGTTACTAAGTGTCCTCATTCTCAAATACTGGATGAATAAAGTATGAGCATTTGTACCTCATGGATTACCCTGCTTTTCACCACCACCCCTTTGATAGATAGGTGGCTCTTATCCCCACAATGATTCTTTCAAGCGAGCAGTAAGTGATATCTGTATGAAGTTTGGTTGAAATCAGTGTAGTAATTTAGGAGGAGATGTGGATCATCATACATACACCTATTTATATATATGTATGGATAGAGAATGTATAGCATATTCACGCACGTGTGTGTGTGTGTGTGTGTGTGTGTGTGTGTGAGAGAGAGAGAGAGAGAGATTTTTTTTTTTGGAGGAAAGGGGGGGGGGGGGGGGCGTTGTGAATGGGTGACATGATGTAGGTGGATGTTGCTGATTATGGGTTTAAGGAGACTTAACACATAAGCACACCAATCTTCTATTCACCTCCCAGCACAGAATCAGCGTATCCCATCTGTCTGCAACTATAATTTTCTCTATGTGCAAGTGTGAAAAAGTTTTCTACATGTTTGTGTAGCATGGGCTAGTTTTGATTACACTGCAAAAATTTCTCTGGGAAGCCCTTGCATATCCTTTGTACAGTCCAATCTCTCCCCACGCAATTTCTATATTTTTGGAACCCTGAAGAAAGACATTTGTGGCCATCAGTTGTTTTTTGGATGAAGAAGGACACACCTGGGTGCAATCATGGTTCTGTGCACAACAATAAACACTTTTCCATGAAAAAATTTACCATCTTGTCTCACAATGGAATGGGATAAATGTATTAACAGTTATGGTAATTACTTTTGAAATAATAAACAGTTTACTTACTTTTTTCCCCTCTGTCTCATTTTCATACGACTGCTCCTTAGATCTGGGGAAGATGTGGGTACCAGCCCAGTACTCACCTATTGGTTTGTGGAAAACCACCTAATAACCACTTTCGGACTGACTAGCATATTGGCCTTCATTGTTCACCCACTGTGTAGATTCAAACTGGGACCTGCACACTTCCCCATCCTGGGAGACAGCGCATTACCATGCACAGCTATCCAGGTGGGTGACACATGTAGGGCTGTGGTAACTGTGGTGGTGGTTGTGATATTCAGTCCAAAGACTGGTCTAATGTAGCTCTCCATGCTACTTTATCCTGTACAAGCTTCTTAATTTCAGAATAATTACTGCAACCTACATCCTTCTGAATCTGTTTACTGTATTCACCTCTTGGTCCCCCTCTATAATTTTTACCCCCTCTCCCCCCCCCCATTTCCCTCTAGTACTGAACTGTCAATCCCTTGATGTCTCAGGAGGTATCCCGTCAACCGATCCCATCTTCTAGTAACAACATATTTCAAAAGCTTCTATTCTCTTCTAGTCTAAACCTTTTATCATCCATACATGGTTATACATCACACAAATACTTTCAGAAAAGACTTCCTGCACTTAAATTCATATGAGATGTTGACAAATTTCTCCTCTTCACAAACACTTTTCTTATCATTGCCAGTCTCCACATTATATCCTCTCTACTTCAACCATCATCCATTATTTTGCTCCCCGAACAGTTCAAATGGTTCAAATGGCTCTGAGCACTATGGGACTCAACTGCTGAGGTCATTAGTCCCCTAGAACTTAGAACTAGTTAAACCCAACTAACCTAAGGACATCACAAACATCCATGCCCGAGGCAGGATTCGAACCTGCGACCGTAGCGGTCTTGCGGTTCCAGGCTGCAGCGCCTTTAACCGCACGGCCACTTCGGCCAGCGCTCCCCGAACAGTAAAACTCATCTACTACTTTTGGTGTCTCATTTTCGAACATAATTCCCTCAGTACCACCGGTTTTAATTTGACTGCATTCCATTATCATTGTTTTGCTTTTGATTATATTCATCTTATATCCTCCTTTCAAGACACTGTCTAACCCATTCAATTGCTCTTCCAAGACATTAGCTGTCACACAGAATTACAATGTCCTCAGAAAATATCTAAATTTTTATTTCTTCTTTTTGGACTTTTGAGTCCTACTCTTTTTTTTTTCCAGATTGAACATCAGGGATAGATGTCTCATTCCCTTCTCAATCAGTGCTTCCTTTTCATGCCTCTTGACGCTTAACTGTCATCTGGTTTGTAAATAGCTTTGTGCTCCCTTTATTTTATCCCTGATACCTTCATAATTCAAAGAGAGTATTCCAGTCAACATTGTCAAAAGCTTGCTCGAAGTCTATCTTCTAAGAGGAATTGTAGAGTCTTGATTACCTTGTGTGTTCTTACATTTCTCAAAAATCCAAACTGATCTTCCCCGAGTTCGGCTTCTGCCAGTTTTCCCAATCTTCTGTAAAGAATTCATGTTAGTATTTTGCAAATCATGACTTATTCAACTGATAGTTTGGTAATATTCACCACCTGTCTCATACATCTTACACAACAGATTGAAAACTTTTTGTCATGGCAGGTACTCACAAGACAATCAATAGTTCTGATGGGAAGTCATCTACTCCCACGGCCTTGTTTCGACTTAAGTTCTTTCAGTGCCCTGTCAAAATCCTCTCACAGTATCACACCTCTCATCTCATCTGATCTTCATCTATATCCTTTTCCATTTCTAATAAAATTGCCCTCAAGTACATCTCCCTCGTGTAGACACTCTATATATTCCTTCCACCTTTCAGCTTTCCTTCTTTGCTTAGCACTGGTTTTCCAACTGGGCTCTTGATATTCAAATAGCTGCTCCTCTTTTCTCCAAAGCCATGTTTAATCTCCCTGAAGGCAGTATCTTTCTTTTCCCTACTGATATATGCTTCCAAACACTTAAATCTGTCCTCTAGCCATTCCTGTTTAGCCATTTTGCACTTCGCATCAATCTCATTTTTTAGACATTTGTATTCCCTTTGTCTGGCCTATTTGCTTTATATGTTCTCCGTTCATCAGTTAAATTTAGTATTTCTGGTGTTATCCACAGATTTTTACTATGCCTTGTCTTTTTCTTCCTCTGCTGCCTTCACAATTTCATATATCAAGGCTACCCACTCCTCTTCTACCATATTCCTATCCCCTGTTCTTGTCAATCATGGTCTAATGCTTTCTCTAAAACTCTCAACAACCTCTGGTTCTTTCAACTTATCCAGGTTCCATATCCTTAATTTCTTACCTTCAGTTTTAATCTACAGTTCATTACCAATAAATTGTGGTCAGAGTCCACATCTGCCCCTAGAAATGTCTTACATGTAGTCATATGCCTATATTTAATGTTATATTATGTGTTCGATTAAATTAAAAAGTCTGTGGTTTTTCAGATTAAGTGCTTAATTAGATTAAAAAGTGAGTGGTTTTCTAGGTTGGGCTGATCATTTATGAGTTGTTTTCTGTAACTGTTTTCTGAATGTGGTAGTTTTCTTGTAGGGTGAGAATGAGTTTCTTTGTTTATCTTTATGATTTCTACATCTGTAACTCTGGTGGTAATTTTACGTGGGTGTTTGTGAAAATGTTCTGCAAATGTTGAATGGTTTTCCTATACTTCAATACTATTTGTATCATGTGTCTAATGTTCTCCTGGTCTGACCTATATATCTTCAATCACATGTATCAAATCTTAGTTGGTATATTCCTCATTTCTGATATAGACCTGTTTTTTCTATTGCTTTTTAAAGTATTTTTAATTGAACTGTTGATTTTTGGGTTATTTTCATGCCTTGTTTATGAAAATATTGGATATTCTGTGTGTGTATTTGTGCTTATATGCCACTAACATCATATTTTGTTTCCTTTTTATTTTCCACTGTGTTATTCCTGTTCTTGTGTCTTGTAGGTGAGGATTTGGATGATATGACACCTGGTGTATTATTGTATCTGTTGTTGTCAGTTTTCGATATATATCGAATGTGTGTTGTGAAGCCTAACAGCTGATTTCAGCCATATCTGAAGTCACATATAGAAAATTCATTTATTAAATACTGTCAAAGGCAAGCAAAAATCACCTTAGGGAAATATTGTAGAAACAATAACTATGTACTAAGGTTCTACATACTGAAATTTACTGCTTATTTTAGTACGAATGAATAATATTACCTAGTAGTAGTTCGCAAAAATGTAATCACAAACATTGCAATGTAATTTATCAAAAATTACTACCATCATATTTTAATGTAACATTAACACAAATGTATTTCTATATAATGTTCTTAAAGTTTTTGTGTGTTCAAAGTGACAGAAACAAGTTAACATGTTGAAACTGTACAGTTTATGGTGAGGGCATTATTAGGAAATGTAAACAAATCTAACTTTCTAATAACCAAGCCAGATACATAAGTTTTGCCTATATCACAAAATTCTATATTTAATTTCATCTCCCAATATATGGTAGGAACACTTTTTATTAATTAGGTTGGCTGTAAGTAAAGAAAGAAGTAACTAAATTGTTGTTATATTGGACACCTCGTATTTAACTACAAAAACACAAAAATTACTGTGACCTTTGTATTTAAAAATGTTTACCTGTATTTTGCCATCCCAATTGTCAGCTTACTCTAAAACTTTTAATTACAATGGAGGAAAAGACAGACTGCTACTTACTGTAAAGGTAACATGCTAAGTTGCAAACAAACACAATTAAAAGGCTTTCGTCCACAGTCTTTATTGGAAAAAGAGAAATAGACACCATTCATTCACACAAACAAGCACACTTCACACTCACGTGACCACTAACTCCAGCAGCTCAGGCCAGAATATTTTAAGTTAATTCACTAAAGTCTGTTTACAACAATTAACCCATTGTAATGTTTACTATAATACTGGCGAATTTTTGTAGCCAACTAGTCAGTCTTCCATTCAACTTTGAGATAGAATCTATGTTTGCTGGTCCTAAAAATGTGGTAATAAACTGTATTATTTAAAATAGTGCATCTGTAAACTTGATTATCATACACGTCATGTGTAAAGTCTGCAGATTGGAAGAATTTCAGATTATCTACGAGAATCAGTTGTTGCAGCAAAGAAGAAAAAAAGATGATACACATTCATACTTCAATGAATTTACCCCCTCGTCTGATGAACCATTCAGAATATCAGCTGTTATAATGAACAGCGACAGTTTCTTTCATACTTCAGCAGATTCTGAAATGGCATAATGTTTCAGTTGGTTTTCTGAATCTTTATGGTGACCTCTAAGAAATATAACTATTTTGCTCTTTTCCTGTTGTAAAATTTATCTTATCATGAATTGAATTTATGTCTGTATGTAACTGGTCAATTTTACTACTTGACTCTTCTATCAGCACGAGATGTCACCTATACATTTAGTCCAGTTCAAGAAGTTATACTTATCTGATGCTACTGTGTTAAATATGACCTGTTCTACATGGTCCATGAAAATGTTTGCTATGGTTCTAGGCTCTACGGATCCTATAGGTAATATTTCACTTAGTAAACAGAATACATTATTAAAATGGAAATAGTTCTATTGTGTTATTACCTATAGTAGCTTGGCTGTTTCTTTGCTGTACTCATGTGGAAGTGTAGTGTGTCTTTTAAGATTTTGTTCTATGATGTTTACTGTTTTGGTTATTGGTATATTGCATGTTCTCCACATCCAATGAGAGGAAAGTGGCTGAGGCTGGAACCTGTACATCTTTTAAGTAGTAGTAGTAGTAGTAGTAGTAGTAGTAGTATTAACAGTAGTAGCTTTATTCATTTGTAGATCTCTTTCTACACGGATATAGGACATTCAAAGTATTTACAAATTTAGATCACTTTAAAATAAGATGATTCGTGTACACATATATTTACAGATTTCTAGTTAGAGACAATCATTAGATTTACTCCTGGTATACAATAATTTTTTTTACAAATAACTTATTAAATAATGTAATGTCACATTGTTCACTCAACACACACAGGTGATCTCTGGGCCATTTTCTGTACCACAACTTCCCATTTGCTATCCTGAAAAACTGAGTCATCATCCCTCCATAGTGAGTGAGATGTTGAGCTCAGAAAGAGGAAGAGGTGTTAGTTAATATTGTGCTACGCATAGCTTGGGGGTAAGTATTTCTGGAATGGGAGTAACACTACTGGGAAAGTCATTGATGTATATCAGGAACAGTATTGGTCCTAATATGCTACCTTGCGGAACCCCTATATTAATGTATTTTGGTTCTGATAAGTGTTTTACTACTACCACCCCCCCCCCCCCAATTAACCATGGACCTTGCCGTTGATGGGGAGGCTTGCGTGCCTCAGCGATACGGATAGCCGAACCATAGGTGCAACCACAACGGAGGGGTATCTGTTGAGAGGCCAGACAAATGTGTGGTTCCTGAAGAGGGGCAGCAGTCTTTTTAGTAGTTGCAGGGGCAACAGTCTGGATGATTGACTGATATGGCCTTATAACACTAACCAAAACGGCCTTGCTGTGCTGGTACTGCGAACGGTTGAAAGCAAGGGGAAACTACAGCCATAATTTATCCCGGGGACATGAAGCTTTACTGTATGGTTAATGATGATGGTGTCCTATTGGGTAAAATATTCCGGAGGTAAAATAGTCCCCCATTTGGATCTCCGCGCAGGGACTACTCAATAGGACATCGTTATCAGGAGAAAGAAAAATGGCGTCTACGGATCGGAGCGTCGAATGTCAGGTCCCTTAATTGGGCAGGTAGGTTAGATAAATTTAAAAAGGGAAATGGATAGGTTACATTTAGATATAGTGGGAATTAGTGAAGTTCGGTGGCAGGAGGAACAAGACTTTTGGTCAGGCGAATACAGGGTTATAAATACAAAGTCAAATAGGGGTAATGCAGGAGTAGGTTTAATAATTAATAAAAAAAATAGGAATGCGGGTAAGCTACTACAAACAGCATAGTGAGCGCATTATTGTGGCCAAGATAGACACAAAGCCCACACTTACTACAGTAGTACAAGTTTATATGCCAACTAGCTCTGCAGATGATGAAGAAATTGAAGAAATGTATGATGAAATAAAAGAAATTATTCAGTTAGTGAAGGGAGATGAAAATTTAATAGTCATGGGTGACTGGAATTCGACAGTAGGAAAAGGGACAGAAGGAAACATAGTAGGTGAATACGCATTGGGGGTAAGAAATGAAAGAGGAAGCCACCTTGTAGAATTTTGCACAGAGCATAACTTAATCATAGCTAACACTTGGTTCAAGAATCATAAAAGAAGGTTGTATACATGGAAGAACCCTGGAGATACTGACAGGTTTCAGATAGATTATATAATGGTAAGGCAGAGATTTAGGAACCAGGTTTTAAATTGTAAGACATTTCCAGGGGAAGATGTGGACTCTGACCACAATCTATTGGTTATGACTGTAGATTAAAACTGAAGAAACTGCAAAAAAGGTGGGAATTTAAGGAGATGGGACCTGGATAAACTGACTAAACCAGAGGTTGTACAGAGTTTCAGGGAGAGCATAAGGGAACAATTGACAGGAATGGGGGAAAGAACTACAGTAGAAGAAGAATGGGTAGCTCTGAGGGATGAAGTAGTGAAGGCAGCAGAGGATCGAGTAGGTAAAAAGACGAGGGCTGGTAGAAATCCTTGGGTGACAGAAGAAATACTGAATTTAATTGATGAAAGGAGAAAATATAAAAATGCAGTAAATGAAGCAGGCAAAAAGGAATACAAATGTCTCAAAAATGAGATCGACAGGAAGTGCAAAATGGCTAAGCAGGGATGGCTAGAGGACAAAAGTAAGTATGTAGAGGCTTATCTCACTAGGGGGTAAGATAGATACTGCCTACAGGAAAATTAAAGAGACCTTTGGAGAAAAGAGAACCACTTGTATGAATATCAAGAGCTCAGATGGAAACCCAGTTCTAAGCAAAGAAGGGAAAGCAGAAAGGTGGAAGGAATATATAGAGGGTCTATACAAGGACGATGTACTTGAGGACAATATTATGGAAATGGAAGAGGATGTAGATGAAGATGAAATGGGAGATATGATATTGCGTGTAGAGTTTGACAGAGTACTGAAAGACCTGAGTAAAACAAGGCCCTGGGAGTAGACAACATTCTATTAGAACTACTGACAGCCTTGGAGGAGCCAGTCCTGACAAAACTCTACCATCTGATGAGCAAGATGTATGAGACAGGCGAAATACCCTCAGACTTCAAGAAGAATATAATAATTCCAATCCCAAAGAAAGCAGGTGTTGTCAGATGTGAAAATTACCAAACTATCAGTTTAATAAGTCACAGTTGCAAAATACTAACGCGAATTCTTTACAGATGAACGGAAAAACTAGTAGAAGCCGACCTCGGGGAAGATCAGTTTGGATTCCGTAGAAATATTGGAACACGTGAGGCAATACTGACCCTGCGACTTACCTTGGAAGCTAGATTAATGAAAGGCAAACCAACGTTTCTAGCATTTGTAGACTTAGAGAAAGTTTTTGACAGTGTTGACTGGAATACTCTCTTTCAGATTCTGAAGGTGGCAGGGGTAAAATAAAGAGAGCGAAAGGCTATTTACAATTTGTACAGAAACCAAATGGCAGTTATAAGAGTCAAGCGACATGAAAGGGAAGCAGTGGTTGGGAAGGGAGTGAGACAGGACTGTAGCCTGTCCCCGATGTTATTCAATCTGTATATTGAGCAAGCAGTAAAGGAAATAAAAGAAAAATTTGGAGTAGGTATTAAAATCCATGGAGAAGAAATATAAACCTTGAGGTTCGCTGATGACATTGTAATTCTGTCAGAGACTGTAAAGGACTTGGAAGAGCAGTTGAACGGAATGGATAGCGTCTTGAAAGGAGGATATAAGATGGACAGCAATAAAAGCAAAATGAGGATAATGGAATGTAGTCGAACTAAGTCGGAAGATGCTGAGGGTATTAGATTAGGAAATGAGACGCTTAAAGTAGTAAAGGAGTTTTGCTATTTGGGGAGCAAAATAACTGATGATGGTCGAAGTAGAGAGGATATAAAATGTAGACTGGCAATAGCAAGGAAAGTGTTTCTGAAGAAGAGAAATTTGTTAACATCAAGTATAGATTTAAGTGTCAGGAAGTCGTTTCTGAAAGTATTTGTATGGATTGTGCCATGTATGGAAGTGAAACATGGACGATAAATAGTTTGGACAAGAAGAGAGTAGAAGCTTTCGAAATGTAGTGCTACAGAAGAATGCTGAAGACTAGATGGGTAGATCACATAACTAATTAGGAGGTATTGAATAGAATTGGGGAGAAGAGGAGCTTGTGGCACAATTTGACTAGAAGAAGGGATCGATTGCTAGGACATGTTCTGAGGCATTAAGGGATCACCAATGTAGCATTGGAGGGCAGTGTGGGGGGTAAAAATCGTAGAGGGAGACCAAGAGATGAATACACCAAGCAGATTCAGAAGGATGTAGGCTGCAGTAGGTACTGGGAGATGAAGAAGCTTGCACAGGGTAGAGTAGTGTGGAGAGCTGCATCAAACCAGTGTTAGGACCGAAGACCACAACAACAACAACAACAACAACAACAAGTGTTTTACTAAATGTTTAGATCTATTTGAAGTATGTGTCATCTCTACTCTTTGTACGCTAGCTGTTAGGTATGATCGAAACCAGTCATTAGCAACCCCTCTTACTCCTAATGCTTCTAATTTATTTAATAGAATCGTGTGGTCAACTGTATCAAACACCTTAGAAAGAGCAAAAAAATATGCCTGTGACACACTCATCTTTATTAGGAGCTTCAAGTACAACTTTTGTGAATTCTACTATGACTGACTCTGTATTTTTGACACTTCGGAAACCAAACTGTGATTCGCTTAAAAGTTTGTATTTATTCAGGTAATTCATTAATCTGTCTTTTATAATTGCTTCTATTATTTTTTAGAATGCTAATAGTAGGGAAATGGGCTGGTAGTTTTCTATGTCTTCTGCATTACCTTTCTTAAGCAAAGGTTCAACTCTTGCCTGTTATAACTGCTCTGTAAATGTCCCTGATGTGAAGGATTCATTTATTATATTTGTTAAGGGGCCTTGTATAATCCCTATGCATTGTTTCAGTACACACATTGGTACTTCATCTAAGCCAACAGACCTCTTATTTTTTAGTTTTTGAATTGTTTTACTGACTTAATTCTCTGTGGTTGGAAGTAACATAATTGTCTTTAGTGCAATGTTATTTACAGGTGTTATATTTGTTTGGGGGAATTTTTGCTGTAACTTGCTGTAACTTCTCTACAATACTTGAAAAATGCTCATTTACATAGTTTGCTAAGTGATGTGGATCATTTATTAATTTATCCCCTTCCCTTATCAGTATGTTATTCTGTGTTTGTTTGCCTCTCCCCGTTTCCTTTTTTATAACATCCCAGACTACTTTGCTTTTATTCTCTGCATTATATATTATTTTGTCATTAAAAGACTTTTTTGCAGCAATCAGCACCTTCCTATATATCTTTTTGTATCTATGATAGTAATTTAAGAATTCTGAATCGTTGCGAATCTTTTGCATGGAACTGAGGTGTTTAAGTGTTTGGGAGGACTTCTTAATACCTGCTGTTATCCACCTGTTTTTGTGAGATGTTGATACAGACGTGCATACTTTTGGAAATGCCTTTTCAAAGTTCAATATAAACAATGTGGAGAATTTAGAGAATTTCATATTCACATTGGTTTCCTTATACATTTCATCCCAGCTTTGTTTTTTTAGTTCTTTAAAAAAATCTTTTATTTTGATTTCTGATAGATGTCGTTTGTAGGTTTGTAGTTTAGGGAATGATTCGAGCCTGACTTTACTGTTGTTATTTGACAGAGACGGTCTGATAGTCCGAGATGTTTTACAGCTACATCACATTTTTCCCTGTCCATATTTGTGGCCACATGGTCAATTACTGATGAAGTTGTCGTGGTAATCCTTGTTGCACTATTGACCAATAGGGACATGCCAAAACTTTGAAGGATGTTTATGAAGGTGCTGCTGGATTCATTTATGATGTTAGTGTTGATGTTAATGTCCTCACACAGAATTATGTTGACCTTTGTACTTGGGACTTTATTTAGAACTTCTGTTAACTTATTGAAAAAAGTGTCCACGCTACCACTGGGAGATCTATAAACACACAAAATGATTAATTTCTTGGTGATATCAAGCCCTGTTAATTTAATAGCTGATATTTCAAAGTGTTTGTTACGGTACTGTTGAATCAATTGTGTAGTGTTTTTTATAGTTCTATCCTCTGTAGTTTTGTGATAAAATTTTCAACATGTGTCTTGGATGTGGGTATGTCGGAGCATTTCTGTAATTCACTACAGCTCTGACTGGGATCTGTTTCTTATGAAACTTTGGTTGGCATTGGAATGAAAGTGCACTGTGATTTGTCTGTAAAAGTTTTCTTGTTTCATTGTTTCATTGTTTCATTGTTTCATTTTCTTCATTGTCTTCAATGTCTTCAATTTCTTTCTGTGTTTTTTTGTGATTAACTCTTGTGTCTAATTGATGTATTACTCTTAATCCATGAGGATCACTGTGTTTCCTTTATCTGAGCACTATGGGACTTAACAGCAATGGTCATCAGTCCCCTAGAACTTAGAACTACTTAAACCTAACTAACCTAAAGACATCACACAACACCCAGCCATCACGAGGCAGAGAAAATCCCTGACCCCGCCGGGAATCGAACCCGGGAACCCGGGCGTGGGAAGCGAGAACGCTACCGCACGACCACGAGATGCGGGCTATCTGGTATATATGATAGTGTTAGGTTGCTGTAGTTTCTTAAATGTTACGGGGTCTGTACTGTTTTAGTTTCCTGTGTTTCCTTTCTTCTAAGTTATTATTATATTTTCAATGTCATAGCTTACCAGGATGCTTGTCAGACCAACATTTACCTGACTTGTTTTGTTTCTGTTTCCTATATGAGAATGTTTTCTGACTCAACTAAGAGGTTTTCTATGTATTTTTCAAGCATTTGCATGTCAGACCTTTTTCAAGCAGTTTCAGTTCTTCTGTATGCAACACAGTGTCTTGGACAGAACTGATGTTTTTTAATTCACTGGATGTAATTCGTGACTGTGTTCAGTGTTGGTTTACCTTTTAAAATTGCAATCTTTCTTTGGGGGGTTTCTTCCTTTTTTTCTATGACTGTACATGTATGACATCCAACCTTGGTAACAGCAGAAACTGGTGTTATTATTCACAACTTTTATAAGATTAAGGTATACTTTGTATAGCTCCCCACTAAGGACTTGGTTTCTGGCATAAAAAGACTTTATTTTTGCATTTAGCCAAATTTTTTGAACTATTTGCCTCATTTTCTGCACACTTGCAGAACTGTTTTTAACCTGTATTTTAATATATTTAGCTATAATATTATATGATCCACAGGGGTGAAAGCAAGGGGAAACTACAGCCGTAATTTTTCCCAAGGGCATGCACCTTTACTGTATGGTTAAATGATGATGGCGTCCTCTTGGGTAAAATATTCCAGCCAGGTAAAATAGTCCCCCATTCGGATCTCCGGGCGGGGACTACTCAGGAGGACGTCGTTATCAGGAGAAAGAAAACTGGCATTCTACGGATCGGAGAGTGGAATGTCAAATCCCTTAATCAGGCAGGTAGGTTAGAAAATTTAAAAAGGGAAATGGATAGGTTACATTTAGATATAGTGGGAATTAGTGAAGTTCGATGGCAGGAGGAACAAGACATTTGGTCAGGTGAATACAGAGTTATAAACACGAAATCAAATAGGGGTAATGCAGGAGTAGGTTTAATAATTAATAAAAAAAATAGGAGTGCGGGTAAGCTACTACCAACAGCATAGTAAACGCATTATTGTGGCCAAGATAGACACGAAGCCCACGCCTACTACAGTAGTACAAGTTTATATGCCAACTAGCTCTGCAGATGATGAAGAAATTGATGAAATGTATGATGAAATAAAAGAAATTACTCAGTTAGTGAAGGGAGATGAAAATTTAATAGTCATGGGTGACTGGAATTCGACAGTAGGAAAAGGGACAGAAGGAAACATAGTAGGTGAATATGGATTGGGGGTGAGAAATGAAAGAGGAAGGCATCTGGTAGAATTTTGCACAGAGCATAACTTAATTATAGCTAACACTTGGTTCAAGAATCACGAAAGAAGGTTGTATACATGGAAGAACACTGGAGATACTAAAAGGTATCAGATAGATTATGTAATGGTAAGACAGAGATTTAGGAACCAGGTTTTAAATTGTAAGACATTTCCAGGGGAAGATGTGGACTCTGACCACAATCTATTGGTTATGAACTGTAGATTAAAACTGAAGAAACTGCAAAGAGGTGGGAATTTAAGGAGATGGGACCTTGATAAACTGACTAAACCAGAGGTTGTACTGAGTTTCAGGGAGAGCATAAGGGAACAATTGACAGGAATGGGGGAAAGAAATACAGTAGAAGAAGAATGGGTAGCTCTGAGGGATGAAGTAGTGAAGGCAGCAGACGATCGAGTACGTAAAAAGACAAGGGCTGGTAGAAATCCTTGGGTGACAGAAGAAATATTGAATTTAATTGATGAAAGGAGAAAATATAAAAATGCAGTAAATGAAGCAGGCAAAAAGGAATACAAACGTCTCAAAAATGAGATCGACAGGAAGTGCAAAATGGCTAAGCAGGGATGGCTAGAGGACAAAAGTAAGTATGTAGAGGCTTATCTCACTAGGGGTAAGATAGATACTGCCTACAGGAAAATTAAAGAGACCTTAGGAGAAAAGAGAACCACTTGTATGAATATCAAGAGCTCAGATGGAAACCCAGTTCTAAGCAAAGAAGGGAAAGCAGAAAGGTGGAAGGAATATATAGAGGATCTATACAAGGGCGATGTACTTGAGGACAATATTACGGAAATGGAAGAGGATGTAGATGAAGATGAAATGGAAGATACGATACTGCGTGAAGAGTTTGACAGAGCACTGAAAGACCTGAGTTGAAACAAGGCCCCGGGAGTAGACAACATTCCATTAGAACTACTGACAGCCTTGGGAGAGCCAGTCATGACAAAACTCTACCATCTGGTGAGCAAGATGTATGTGAGAGGCAAAATACCCTCAGACTTCAAGAAGATTATAATAATTCCAATCCCAAAGAAAGCAGGTGTTGACAGATGTGAAAATTACCGAACTATCAGTTTAATAAGTCACAGCTGCAAAATACTAATGCGAATTCCTTACAGACGAATGGAAAAACTGGTTGAAGTCAACCTCGGGGAAGATCAGTTTGGATTCCGTAGAGATGTTGGAACACGTGAGGCAATACGGACCTTATGCCTTATCTTAGAAGAAAGATTAAGGAAAGGTAAACCTACTTTTCTAGCATTTATAGACTCAGAGAAAGCTTTTGACAATGTTGACTGAAATACTCTCTTTCAGATTCTGAAGGTGGTAGGGGTAAAATACAGGGAGCGAAAGGCTATTTACAATTTGTACAAAAACCAGATGGCAGTTATAAGAGTCGAGAGGCATGAAAGGGAAGCAGTGGTTCGGAAGGGAGTGAGACAGGGTTGTAGCCTGTCTCCGATGTTATTCAATCTGTATATTGAGGAAGCAGTAAAGGAAACAAAAGAAAAATTTGGAGTAGGAATTAAAATCCATGGAGAAGAAATAAAAATTTTGAGGTTCGCTGATGACATTGTAATTCTGTCAGAGACAGCAAAGGACTTGGAACAGCAGTTGAACGGAATGGACATTGTCTTGAAAGGAATATATAAGATGAAAATCAACAAAAGCAAAACGAGGATAATGGAATGCAGTCGAATTAAGTCGGGTGATGCTGAGGGAATTCGATTAGGAAATGAGACGCTTAAAGTAGTAAAGGAGTTTTGCTATTTGGGGAGCAAAATAACTGATGATGGTCGAAGTAGAGAGGATATAAAATGCAGACTGGCAATGGCAAGGAAAGCGTTTCTGAAGAAGAGGAATTTGCTAACATCAAGTATAGATTTAAGTGTCAGGAAGTCGTTTCTGAAAGTATTTGTATGGATTGTGCCATGTATGGAAGTGAAACATGGACGATAAATAGTTTGGACAAGAAGAGAATAGAAGCTTTCGAAATGTGGTGCTATAGAAGAATGCTGAAGATTAGATGGGTAGATCACGTAACTAATGAGGAGGTATTGAATAGAATAGCGGAGAAGAGGAGTTTGTGGCACAACTTGACAAGAAGAAGGGACCGGTTGGTAGGGCATGTTCTGAGGCATCAAGGGATCACAAATTTAGCATTGGATGGCAGCGTGGAGGGAAAAAATCGTATAGGAAGACCAAGAGATGGATACATTAAGCAGATTCAGAAGGATGTAGGTTGCAGTAAGTACTGGGATATGAAAAAGCTTACACAGGATAGAGTAGCATGGAGAGCTGCATCAAACCAGTCTCAGGACTGAAGACCACAACAACAACAACAACAACAACAACATATATGATCCACAGCTATTGTTAAGCTTTATATGTTACACAGTTTTATGAACACTGAGCTGTATTATTCTAAAATTTATGTGGAGGCCACTTGGGAATGCCTGTTAGGATGTAAATAATATGTTTGCAATACAGCATAAAAATGTAGTTTCAAAAAACAGCTAAGAGTGAATGGTAAAACCAAATTTCTTTCGACTTCAACCTCAGCTAGCGATGGAGGAAAAATCAGTGGTTTGTAGAACAGCAAACAATTTTAATCCATAAAAAACTAAAATGTACTACCATATTATGATCCATATTTCTAGAATGATCACAGAAGATGCTTGTTAGTAAAAGCGAGACACAGCAGACAATGAGTCGTTAGCTGTTCAACAAAAAATTGAAGCCAACTTGAAAATCCACAAAAATAGCATCCCCAATCCCTTAGAAATGTGATAGATATTTCCCAAGTCTTAACAATGCTCATCTGAAAAAGCAGAGAGCCTATCTGCAGATAAACTTCTGCCCTGTCTCTCTAAATAATTTGTAAAAAATGTTAAAACTAAGGCTTACTGATACCCAAGTTCCACAAACACTACATAATCAGTAGTGATTGGTTATAATGTGCTACAGCACACCTTAAATATTGCACTAAAATTACACCATTTCACTTCAAATTTGAGACAGAATTATGCTATTTCTCTTCAAATGAGAGCTGGAAATTGCACTAAAATTACACCATTTCTCTTTAAATGCATACTGGTACACAAATAAAATGGACAAAAGCATCTATTGTAGCATTCTCTCCCCATGGTAACTAGAAACCAGTGTTAAGTGCTGAAATGATAGTCAGCCCCACTATGATCAACTCAGACAAGCAGCCCAGTTGTATGTTTTCTACTGTGCATGCTCTGATGTGAAGTCAGCCCTTCTGGCACTGCTCACGGCACCAGATAGGTATTTTTCTTTGAAACTGCATGTAGCATACTGAGCAAGAGTACAGTATGCGGAATTTATAAGGTGCCGCTGCCGTGACAGCACCATGTCCGGGTAATCGAAACAACAGATTGCCAATTCACCAACCCACGTTTGATTTTCACTGTTTCCAACCTTTTTTTCCATTTTATTTGATTCCTCACAATATTAAATCACTTGTGATAATTACATTACTAACCCTTGTAACTCAAAAGGCTCAAGGGCACCACATTGTAGCATATTCGTATAATTTTGCACGTGCTGTCACTGTACATAAGGAAGGCTCCTCTTTCCATAGCACACAATAATAAATGAACCAGATTATGTCCTATTAGTAATCGAGTGACGAAAAACAACTTCATCTCACTGAAGTTACCAGGGGAAATGTGTACTAGTAAGTCACTGATTCAATAAATTTCACCTTACTGATTGTTGAACCTGCCCGAATAACCATTCACATTAGTATGCATCTTCTGTGACTTGGTGAGGAGCACCAACCCCAGCAGATTAATGAAGCCTCCCGGTTCACTGGCCACTTTGGATGTGCATTTTATCCACTTTGCCACATCCAAATAGGTGAGTGTCAAATTGGCACCCATATTCCGCCTCAGTTACACAATTCAGAAAATGTTAACACACTTTAATGTGGGATAATAGTAGACACTGAAAGTCAGGGTGCATAAATTTCATCCAGAGGGTTGAAGGGGGTGAGGGGAGGAGGTGACAGGAAGGGCATCCAATCACCCTCTACTTCAAACATTTCCAAATCCAAAAATGAACTTGTCAATCCTGTAATGATATGGAATAAAGGCTCCATTTTCTAACACTGCCCAAACAACATCGTCAATTACAATTGCAGTGGGCACACCATCATCAGAGATTGGATTGTGGATTGGTGGAAACATGTCACATGGTCAGATGAATCAAGTTCTTGTTATGCCAGGTCATCAACCAAGCAAACAGCTGCTCCAAAATGTGCACTGCATCACAGACATGGGCCAGTGAGGACAATATTATTGTAAGGGGGCATTCCCCAGGGTGTCTTTGAGATCTAAGTTAGTAATCAAAGGCACCATGACAGTTGTGGGAAAAGTAAACTTTGTTGTGGATCACTTTCAACCCTTCATGCGTGAGCTCTTCCCCAACAGTGATGGCAACTTCCGGCATGATAACTGACCATGTCACAAAATCAGAATTGTGCTACAGTGGTTTGAGGAGAATGACAGTAAAGTCACACTGATGTCTGGGCACCATAATTCATCTTATCTGAATCCGACAGTACACATCTGGGACACTACTGGCCACCAGCTTCATGCCCACAAATCACTAGCTTGTAATTTATGGGAATTGTGTCACCTGTGTAAAGACACCTGGTGCCACATGCCACCGGAAACCTTCCACAGACTTGTCTAAACCCCACAATACAGAATCGTTGCTGTACAGCATTCCAAACGTGGAGACCAACACATTATTATAATGTTTTGGCTTATCAGTGTATTTTGGGTAGTCAAAAAGGATTTAAAGGATTAAATAGACAAAGGTACTTTTTACATATAAAATTAAAAGGCAAACCTGTAGAAGTCTTCATAAAATCTCCCCTTATAATCCTGCTGCAAACATTCATTCATATATGACGGGAACTCTTCAAGACTATTAGCCCTGTAAAATGTACGTGAAAAGAGCACAATTGTAACTTCATGATTGCTCCCGTTCTTCTGCAAAACAAAATTACTTTTATCAGACAACCATGTAAAATAAAGGAGAAGCAACAAACACCAGAAAAAATACCAACCTTCCACTTCTGAAAGAGATCAGCAAGAAAACCATTAACAGCTTTCTCAAAGTACAGATCACCATGTATGTCAAAGTCCCACATTTCTGAGCTCATCTGGATAAACAGATATACCATACTTGTGGATGAACGAAACACAACCTAGAACATGACATACAGGTTTCAGAATTGCCAATTGATCACACTTACAACAGAATACCGTAATGTGTATTATCAGTACTACACAAAGAGGGGACACCAAACTAATAACGTAAGATACTCAATTTCAATACTGCAATAAACAAAAATGAAACATGATTTTTCCATTACAAATATTGTACAATAATAAAATATGGAGACATATTTTGTTTGCAGAGTAATTACGGAACATTTCCAAAACAGATATGACAAGCCATCATAACATTGTAAGCTTTTATAAAAAGCCATTTTCTATCACAAGTGGGAGAAATATCCACCATGTTTTATGCAGTATTCTGTAACTGCAACCTCTGAAGTTCAAATAGGACCAACTCCAAACAACAATATTTTACACATTTACAACTAATTTGTGTGTCAAGTGCAGCTATGGATGGCAGAAAATTATTCTTCTGTTTCTCAACAACCCCTTTCACTATATCAAGAAATTCAAACACAGTAGAAATTCATTTCAAGATTCAGTTTAGATGGTCAACAAGAATCATCTCTTTCAAGTCTACATCTACGTGTGTACCGTGCAAACCATAAGGTGTGTGCAAGAGTCTACTTAGCATGGTAACCCATGTTAGGGTTTCTTTCTTTCCAGTCCCTTGTGGAGTGCTGGAAGAATGAGTGTTTAAATAGATTAAGAATGACTGAAAAGGACACCCTTTACAACTAGGCCTATAGTGAGCATCATTTGGGAAGCCAGTCTAGTAAAAACTAGACTGGTAAAAACTAGACTAGTAAAAAACTGCCCTGCACATCCATATCCATCAATCATTGGCAGGCAAAGAGGTTTAGTCCCTTTCCAGGAACTTTTGCCACGATTAATATTAGGTGTCGATAACTGATATTTTCCAGACTGCACAATCATACCCACACTTCAGTGGCAATACGGTCTTATTCAGCATTGGTATTGGAGCAGCAACTACCCCAAGAATGCAAGGACATTGTTTATCTTGTAGACATGAATAACTATTACTCATCTTTTACAACTGAATTTTAATTTTTTACTAACCAACTATTTTGTAAAACTGCATCAAACATATCCACAGAGACAGCCGTGCACACTAGTGTGACACTCTCAGGTGGTGGGAAGAAGCACCAGCTCCAGATCAAATAAGCCCTGAGGATTAACAATAACAACAAGTGTGCCTGCCAGCCTGCATGTAGTTTCCCCACATCTGACTAGGTGAATACTGGGCTGCTACCCATGGCTCACCTCAGTTACACAATTTGCAAACATTTTCACTTTCTCGTAACACTAAATGCCGACAGATGTGGTAGGCCAACATAAGTTACGATGGGTGGTGACAGATGGTCATCTGCCATGCTCTGCCACTAACATTCCGAAATCGAATAAATAACTTGCTGACTTCATGAAGACAGGGGATAAGGCCAGGAAAAAGGAAAGATAATTGCTTAAGACATCTACAATGATCTACAACACAAATAATCATAATATTTATTTTCTTTTGAATTTCTAAGTGTCATTCTCTTATCAGTATGTTAAGTCTTAAATGTGACTGAACCAGAGAGGAGGCAATCACTCATTTGGATCTTCTCCAATTATACTCGTCCAAACAAAAGTGAAAACAAAAAGCAATGTGAGTAAAAGAATGCTGTGAACCACTGTAAGTGGACATGGTGACACACACTAACTTTGAGAAAGATTGTAGTGTGAAAACATATTAATAAACTTGAGTACACCTGCCTGTGCTATTATTAATCACATAAGATGAACATTTGTGGGATATTACATGATACATCTTAGGGTAACAGAAGAACAGTCACTTCTGCAATAATAATGGAACAACGTTGACACTCTTTGATTTCTTTTTTCTGAAAATGAAAGAAACTAAATATTTACAAACATCATTTTGAGCAGCTGAACCTTTCTACAGATTACCTTCCCCAGACAGCATTATTGTGATATTGGGTTGGTGCACGAGTACGTAGCATCTTTCCATCAGTTCAATAAACATAAAAGTAGTATCACATCACACAGTTTTCCTGGTTATCATTCTTGTACTGCATCTGCAAGATGCCTCAGTTGTTGACAATAAATATCAACAGCGATGGTTACAGCTCAGGGAAGCAATTTTTAGTACACAACACCGTTGCTGTTCCACCAGACGCAAAACATTATCTTTCGTGGATGTGGGCAGGTCTTTGTACGTGGAGTTACTGATTTGTTTGGGCTCAACTATTCCTTTATTTTCCTTATGTTAGCATTAAGACACCATTTCTCATCACCAGTAACAATACAGGATAGGAATGGTAAGTGTTGTTCATGAGCAAATTGGTGATGAGCAAGCCAAGATGCACTTATGGCCACCCAATGATTTTTGTGATTTTGGCTTGGAGTATGCGGTACCCATACACCTGATTTTTTAATCTTCCCCACTGCGTGCAAGTGTCACTTGACGGTGGAATGATCACAGTTCATCACATATGCCAGTTCTTGAATACACTGACATGGTTCATTGTGGATTAATGTGTTTAAATGATCTATATCAGACCTGAAGGTCTTCCTAAATGTGGAGAGTCACCAATGCCAAAACGATACTTCTTCAAACAAGAAAGCCATTTTCTTGCCATGCTCTGTCCACTGGCATTATCCTCATACATGGCTCAAATGTTTCTGGCTGCCTCCACTGCTGTCTCCACTCTATTCAATCCAAAGAGAAGAATATGTCAGGAATGTTCTGATTTCCCCACTTGGTACTCTATTTTCTAGCATCCACAGATCCACTATCATCAGATGACAAAATGACAGAATGTAAACTCAAATAGCAACAGTGAATTACAAATAAAAAATGATAGTTGATAATTAAACCTCTAGCAACCAGAATACCAACATGCAAAACAAAAATGATACGAACTTATGCACCAACCTATTAGTTTTAATGGTTGAACCAGAGCATCAAATCTGGAGAAAAGAGTGATCAGGAGACATGAAAGAGAGGCATGAGTTTGCATTACTTTCCTGAAACTACCACTGACCTCAGTATACTTCCTTTAGCAATACCTCACTTACATACTACAGTAATTAATGGTCACAACACATCCTGTTACAAAAGATACCTTCAGACAGACAGAACCAGACATACATTGTGAAGTAGCTTTTGGGACTGAAATGTGAGTATGTAGAAGGGATAAACAAGACATTCTGTTGCAAATATAACACGCCTTTTTGCCAACAATACCTTCTTGGAAACATTTTTGTGTGTTTCTGCAAGCTTTCAAATGCATGATGCATGCTATTCTTTGTCAGCTCTTAAAATCCATTTTATAATCTGTGAGCACAGTTTAGTTGCTTCAATGTTGTCCAATCTTAGGATGAATGGCCTTATTCAAATGCACAAGAGTAGAAAAAATTGCAAGAAAGAAGCTGGAACAATAAGTGAGGACTTGGTTCTTAATATGGCATTATGTACTGTTACCATGACATCAACACTATTTCTGATGAAGCTGTGGTTCATTCTCTGAACATGTAATAGGTGCTGTAAAGGTAATTTGAGAATAAATGCCATTTTAATACTTTTTCCTAACAGTCAGGAAATATGTTCTCCCTTCTTTCTTGGACCTAAGGCACCTTTAAATTGTGCCTTGTGCTGGAGAATCTAGCTTATCTACTTTTGCAGCTACTGTAGCTTGGACAGACAACACAAATTTATCAGACTGCGGCATGTATGCCAATCACCTTACTATACACTGAACACATAAGATGAGGCAACTGTATGAAAACAATAATAAAATGATAACTGAACACAAACATAACGCAGCAGGGTTTAGATAGGCACTCGCCCATGGCAGTTTCTATTGGAAGTTCACAGTATTGCTCTTTTGTGGTGCACTCTCACGGATGACAGCACACTGATAATGCACACAGCTTTCAAGTGTGTGCACATTACTTCATTCCTCTTCCCTTGGGGAACTGCTCGGATTCCCAAGATGTCCAAGGCATCCTCCTCCACGAGGCTCTGACTGAGGTGACGTGCTGATTCTGGGGCATATGGTCGGAAGCACTTGGGGCGTGGGCTGCATCGCAATCTGCCTTCTCATGTCAACTTGTATGATAGGACGGGTGACGTCAGCGCGAGCTCCATGTCCACATCAGGCGTGGTGGCGGCAGCATCCCCACAGTTAGTAGCTGAGGCGGAGGGCATGGCTCCAGTGTGGATGGCAGCTGCATCATTACTGGTAGAGGTATTGGAGCAGCCACGGGTTCATCCACTGGAGACAGGAGACCTCATATGTCGTGGCAGGGACCCAGCCACATCAGGTAATCCGTTGAGTGATGTAGACTGGTGTGGTGACATCTATGTCCCATCTGGGTTTGTCTGGTTGTTAAAGCACAGGTGCAATTGGTCGTAATGACATGCACAGATGCCCTCCTCTGTACGGACATCACAGTTGTGGCAGCCATGACATCAGGAGATGATGGTGGTGATCCATTTTGAGCTATGACCATACCTGCATGCCCAGACAGTCACCCTGGGCCAGAAACGGGACAACTGCTGCACAGGTTGGCGTCCCTGGCCAGGCCACAGAGAGCAGGGACATCTGGGGTTGACACCTATGGAGCAGTTTGGTGGAACTGTTTTCGCTGAATGGGGTCAACCGATAGGAAGAAAGAAACTGAGCCGAGGCAATGCTGGACAGGTACAGTCATGTATTTTTTCATTTCAATTTTGAATGCTCTACCTAACATTTTGGCCTCACCATTGGACTGCAGCTGGAAGGGTGCGGCAAAAATGTAGCGAATCCCGCAGGTGCTGCAGAAGGAGGCAAACTCCTGCGACACAAACTAAGGCTCATCATCAGATACCAACGTTGCCGGAAGTCCTTCGATGGAAAAAATTTTCAACAGGGCTGCCATGGTGGTAGAGTCCAAAGTTGATGGAAAACGAAAAACATACAGGAACTGAGAGAATGCATCAATTATTATTAGCCAGTATGCATTAAGGAAAGGGCCAGCGAAATCTATGGAGATGGTCCCAGGCCTGCTACGGTTGTGGCCACGGTGATAATGTTGCCCATGTGGTAGCTTGCTGCAATGCGCATTGATAACATGCTGTAATCAAAAGGCCAAAAAACATGATGGCAGGCTAGCACCTTGGTGTGTGACTAACCCCCTGTGACCAGCGTTCAGCAATTGCAGGATCTCTGTGAGCTGAGGGAATCACTTTGTGAGGAGCTGAATAGTCCACATCAAGGAGCGGAACATCATCATCGACACAGGAATGTAGCCCAAACACATAATGGAGGACGGTCAGCTGCACACAATGCAGACAGCGATGTTGTATGAAATGTATCACTTTCCACAAAATTGGATGGGTAGCATTCGCCTGCATGACCCAGGCGCTAGCGATTGAAAAACCATCGACAGTTTGTTGAGCACATTCAGCAATATGGAAACAGAGTAACTTCTCCCAACAGAAACTTGGTCCGAACTGGCCGGAAGACAGATGAGTACATCAGCATTCACATATTCAGCCATCGAGTGGATGTGAATCTCGTAGTTGTACCGAGAGAGGAACAGCGCCCAACATTTAAGGCAATGCACTGCTTTATTTGGCAAGCATGTTGAGGGGTTAAACAGTGAAACTAACAGCTTGTGATCCACAATGAGATGGAATTTTGCACCATAAAGGAAAACATGAAAGTTCTTTAAGGTATTCACAATGACGACTACTACTTTATCTGTGTGTAAATATCTAGTCTGAGTCAAATTAAGTGTCTTTGGCACGTATGCAATAGGCTACTCGCAGCTATCAGAATATTTATGAGATAATGCCACCCCCAGCCCATGCTGGGACATGCCTGTTGATAACACTTTATGTTCACTCAGTTGGTATGTTATGACGCAAGGTGCCGATTGTAACTTAGACTTCAGTTTGGAAAACACAGTTTCACACATCTGCGACCAGTGGAAAGACTTCCCCTTATGCGGCAAGGCATATAACAGTTGTGCAACTGATGCCCCCCCTCCCACACACACACACACACACACACACACACACACACACACACACACACACACACACACACACACCAAAAACTGATGATAATAAGCAATCTTACCTTAAAAAAATAAATAAACAAATAAATAAAAACCTGCAGTTCCTTGACCAACATAGGACTTAGAAGAGCCACAACAGCTGAGACATTTTGTCTATGGGATTTGATACCAGCATTAGAGACCTTGAACCCAAGATAAACAACAGAGAGCTGTAAAAAGCAGCACTTTTCCAAATTGCATTTTAAGCCGCAGTCCTGTAACACTGAAAAGAGCATACAAAAGTTGTTGAGATGTTCAACAGTAGAAGAGCCAGAAACCACAATATTGTCAATATAGTTGCCACAGCCAGGCACGGACTTAGTGAACTGTTCACGAAACCACTGATAATTGGCCAAGCCAAATGGTAACCGCAAGTATTGATACAAGCTAAAAGGCATGTTAACAGCCAAGAGCCGTTGAGGGTCAGCATCAACGTGAAGCTCCAAACATGAATCGGAGGGGTCGACCTTGGAAAAATACTGACCACCAGTGAGCTTAGCAAATACTTCATCAGGGTGTGGCAAGGGACACATGTCAATTAGAGACTGAGCATTCACAGAAACACTGAAGTTGCCCCAGAGGCGTAACCGTCCCGAAGGCTTCTTGACAATGACTAAGTGGGGGGATGGGGGGGGGGGGGTAGTCCATTTGCTGGATGTGGTCAGTTGGACGATGCCAGAGGCTGTGAGATGGTTGAACTCTGCCTTGACTTCGTCATGGAGGTATATAATGCACTGATCAGAGATGAGATTAACTTTATAGGAAATAGTAAACCCAAGGTTAAAGGTGTCCAAACCGAACAAATTTTCAGAGCATGCATTGTTCATTGCCAGAAAACTTTGCAGACAAATCACAGATTTATATGCAACTAGGGCCAGGAAACTACCTAATGTCAGAACACTTTGTTGACTGTAGGTGAATAATGTACATGACACTGGTGCTAATGGGGGAGAACCCAACAAAACCTTTTGATAAACCTTGAAATCAATAAAAAGCTTACTGGGTGCAACAGAGATTGCCAATATACAATTGACATCCATGTCAGCATCTGCAATAGGCTTTTGGAATTTCGCATCACAAACAGTAGCAATGTGGCCTGGTCTGTTGCACTGGCAGCAAACGACCTACCGCCTAGGACAAACCAGCCCATCATGAGTGACAAAACATGAGCACAAGGGAAGCAGGGAGCAGAGCACTTTGTTGTTCTTCATTACTGGGCTTGCTGTTGTAGCAGTCCAGCCTGCCTTATTTATTTCTTTGGTTGTTGTCCTCGGTGTCTACGTACTGCGTTACTATACTGGCTGAAAAATGGGTCGTGGATTCCGGCACAGACTATGGTAAATAATGTAGCCAACAGATGCACAGCTGTGTTTCACAGTACTTTGTACATCCCCTCAATAATACACAGTTATATATGTATGGCCAGTTCACTACTATTTAAACTTTCGATAAGCCTCATTAACAGCTTGCAGGCAAACCTCCACATACTGCTACAATAGTTTACTGTTGAACATCTACAAGCAGTAAAAATATAAGCACAAAGTTCACAGCCTTTCAAATAAATTGAACAGTTACTGTCACTGCTTCAACACATGGCCTATTGGTGTAATACTTATTTCACTGTTAAGCTGATGCATTGTTGTTGTTCTAACCAACAGAGGTTCCTCGACTGAAACTCTGTCGTGGACTGACTGTCTCATGACCGAAAATCGGCCCTTATAAATAATCACAATAATAAGTGATGAAATAAGTGATGAAGTGATGAAACTACACATTGTTCAAAGTTAAATTTACAGAAATTACCATTATAACTTAACTCATTAAATTAAATGAATAAATCGAAAAATTGCGTCTTTTTAGCAGTTTCTTCTACTGCAAGAGATGAGCCGAATTATTTGTTTAAATGATGAAATTAACATATATAGTTATGTAAACAATACTTTTGACAAAACTGTTAATTACTTTGGAATTAACGAAGGGCTGGTTTTGCTGACATGTTTTCGAATAGAGTCAAATAGAACCTTTAAGAATGCTAATATTCCATCTTCCAAATGTTTATAATTAGTACAGAATTTATATTTGTTTATACGTCAACGACAGAATTTAAGTTGCGAAACAATTGCTGATTTCACCCTATAACAAAAGATACTAAGAAGGAATAGTCAAAATAAATTAGATAATCAAAAAGGTGGGAATTTAAGGAGATGGGACCTGGATAAACTGACTAAACCAGAGGTTGTACAGAGTTTCAGGAAGAGCATAAGGGAACACATGGCAGGAATGGGGGAAAGAAATACAGTAGAAGAAGAATGGGTAGCTTTGAGGGACGAAGTAATGAAGGCAGCAGAGGATCAAGTAGGTAAAAAGACGAGGGCTAGTAGAAATCCTTCGGTACAGAAGAAATATTGAATTTAAATGACGAAAGGAGAAAATATAAAAATGCAGTAAATGAAGCAGGCAAAAAGGAATACAAACGTCTCAAAAATGAGATCGACAGGAAGTGCAAAATGGCTAAGCAGGGATGGCTAGGGGACACATGTAAGGATGTAGAGGCTTATCTCACTAGGGGGTAAGATAGATACTGCCTACAGGAAAATTAAAGAGACCTTTGGAGAAAAGAGAACCACTTGTATGGATATCAAGAGCTCAGATGGAAATCCAGTTCTAAGCAAAGAAGGGAAGGTAGAAAGGTGGAAGGAGTATATAGAGGGTTTATACAAGGGAGATGTACTTGAGGACAATATTATGGAAATGGAAGAGGATGTAGATGAAGATGAAATGGGAGATACGATATTGTGTGAAGAGTTTGACAGAGCACTGAGAGACCTGAGTCGAAACAAAGCTCCAGGAGTAGACAACATTCCATTAGAACTACTGACAGCCTCGGAAGAGCCAGTCCTGACAAAACTCTACCATCTGGTGAGCAAGATGTATGTGAGAGGCGAAATACCCTCAGACTTCAAGAAGAATATAATAATCCCAATCCCAAAGAAAGCAGGTGTTGACAGATGTGAAAATTACCGAACTATCAGTTTAATAAGTCACGGCTGCAAAATACTAACGTGAATTCCTTACAGATGAATGGAAAAACTAGTAGAAGCCGACCTTGGGGAAGATCAGTTTGGATTCCGTAGAAATGTTGGAACACGTGAGGCAATACTGACCTTATGCCTTATCTTAGAAGAAAGATTAAGGAAAGGTAAACCTACTTTTCTAGCATTGGTAGACTCAGAGAAAGCTTTTGACAATGTTGGCTGGAATACTCTCTCTCAGATTCTGGAGGTGGCAGGGGTAAAATACAAGGAGCGAAAGGCTATTTACAATTTGTACAAAAACCAGATGGCAGTTATAAGAGTCGAGAGGCATGAAAGGGAAGCAGTGGTTGGGAAGGGAGTGAGACAGGGTTGTAGCCTGTCTCCGATGTTATTCAATCTGTATATTGAGGAAGCAGTAAAGGAAACAAAAGAAAAATTTGGAGTAGGAATTAAAATCCATGGAGAAGAAATAAAAATTTTGAGGTTCGCTGATGACATTGTAATTCTGTCAGAGACAGCAAAGGACTTGGAAGAGCAGTTGAACGGAATGGATGGTGTCTTGAAGGGAGGATATAAGATGAACATCAACAAAAGCAAAACGAGGATAATGGAATGTAGTCGAATTAAGTCGGGTGATGCTGAGGGAATTCGATTAGGAAATGAGACACTTAATGTAGTAAAGGAGTTTTGCTATTTGGGGAGCAAAGTAACTGATGATGGTCGAAGTAGAGAGGATATAAAATGTCGACTGGCAATGGGAAGGAAAGCCTTTCTGAAGAAGAGAAATTTGTTAACATCGAGTATTGATTTAAGTGTTAGGAAGTCGTTCCTGAAAGTATTTGTATGGAGTGTAGCCATGTATGGAAGTGAAACATGGACGATAAATAGTTTAGACAAGAGAACAGAAGCTTTCGAAATGTGGTGCTACAGAAGAATGCTGAAGATTAGATGGGTAGATCACATAACTAATGAGGAGGTGTTGAATAGGATTGGGGAGAAGAGAAGCTTGTGGCACAACTTGACTAGAAGAAGGGATCGGTTGGTAGGACATGTTCTGAGGCATCAAGGGATCACCAATTTAGTATTGGAGGGCAGCGTGGAGGGTAAAAATCGTAGAGGGATACCAAGAGATGAATACACCAAGCAGATTCAGAAGGATGTAGGTTGCAGTAGGTACTGGGAGATGAAGAAGCTTGCACAGGATAGAGTAGCATGGAGACCTGAATCAAACCAGTCTCAGGACTGAAGACCACAACAACAACAACAACAATCAATTACATACCTAAAACTAAGCACAATGGCAAAACAAGAGGGGAATTAAAATGATCCCAGCTAGCTTCATCAACTGTGCTGCTGCTGCAGCTGTGGCTGCTGCAGTGAGTTGGGGTGGCTGCCATGATGTTTTGCTCATGTGTGGACTGTTGTCACCATATCATCTCCCTGTGAACCGTCCGACAAATGGTGCGCGGAAGGGTGTTAAACTTCTGCAACCTCACCAAGCAAATTCAATCTGAATACCCATAGCCCTTGAAACCTCAAATGATCATGCAATAGTCAGGATGTCACACAGGGAAGGGTTTTCACAATAAAGGGCCCACATAAGAACCTCACGATTGGAGGCCAACTGAATGATTGTATCACGAACCATTTGGTCGGTTTACAACTCCTTATGAACATCAGTGACAAAGTGGCAATGATGGCTTAAGCCGTGAAGCTCAGTTGTCTAAGTCTCACAGGAATGTTCAGGTTTCTTGCAGCATTGACAGAACTCAACTCCAGTAGCAATGACGTGCGTCCGTTTACAGTAGTATTTCGAAAGAAGGTCGCACATGGTACAAAAAAAGAGTGAAGACAGATTCTGCTGGAGTTGATACATGTGAGGTGTTAGCCACGACAAACAGCATGGCATAAGGTAACATTAGTCAATCCAAATGCATGAAACACTGCTGCAACTGTTTTTTGTAGGCTTCCCATTCTTTGCCAGGCTCATTGTAAGCTGGAAACAGTGGGGGATATATGGCTGGGGTAGTGACAGGCAGAACAGGAGGTGCAAGGGGACATGCAGCAGGCGACATATATTGAGATGGGTGTGAACTGACCAAAACAGAAAAGTGTTTGCAATACCTGGGTCTGATTGTGTAGCACTGTGATAAATGCTTCCCACTGTTGACTGGGATGCTGCAACACTACAGTATGAACCCCTTTGCTGGTCAACCAGCCAGCACAAAAACTCATCAATAGCACCATCAGTCATCATAGATGCAACAGAGGACCAACCAGAGACTGAAAACAACACGGAGAATATCCCCCCCTCCACCCCACCCCCCCTCCCCCATCATCACTTGTGTTGTAACTTGGTCACACAACACCACCAAGAACGTTAGTACAACTTTGTTAGACTGTAGCACGTATGCTAATCGCCATAACATGTACAGAATAAAATAAAATAAGACAAAAGTATGCGAGCAGTAATAACATGATAACTGAGTGTGAGCATAGTGAGGCAGGATTTAAATAGGCACTAACCCGTCCTTGGTGGGCTCGATCAGAATTTCACAGTATTGCTCATTTATGGCACACTCTTGCAGATGACACAGTACTTGTGTGTGCAGCTTTCAAGTGTTCAAGCATTACTTCAGCTGCCTTTTGTTCACAAGTACATATGTATATGGCCCCAACAGCTTGGGGTCATATTAAGACCATTGTGCATACTATATAGAAACAGTGGAATGAAATCCGTCACATTACACAAAAACGGTGTTGCTGGTAAACTGGTAACACCAATAACAGTATATTTATTGATTTCTGTTACAGCTGATGTAAAAGCACAATGCATACTTCATTTAATGCAAAAATGTTCTTAGACAATCTTTATACAGTATAGCATGATAAGGTACATTTACTGCCACTTTTCATAACTTTCTAATGCTGTTAGGATTCAAACAAAAACAGAATGTTATACCATTTTGTGAATATTTTCTAATATCTATTCCGTTCTGTGATACACAGAATACATCAATAGTCTTCAAAACATGTAACACTCTTGCCACATAATGCATAAAAATACTGCTCTTATTAAATACACAATGTAAAGAGCTATAATTAACAAGGAATCTGTCTTTCCTGAGCTGATCTTATTCCTCAATAAGGCTCTTCACAGATTAAAATGACGAATTACGGCATCAACATATCAGTACACGCTGCACAGCCTTCTTAACTAGTCAGCTCATTAAAGATCATGTATCCACTTCTGGCACATAAAGAATAGTATAACATCATTGTAATATGGTCTGAAAATACACTGGAGCAGTCTTATTTTAATCTGTAAACTCACAGCCTTGTTAGCACCAGACAACGTTATTGCTAAGATTGTGAACTGTTTAGTTCTTGTACACTCTCATTTTTATATTCATAAAACATACTTATGAATAGAACAACAAAAATAATTTTTGATAATATAATGTAATTGAATAGATAAAAACTCTGCTCACCAACTGGTGGCAGGAGAACACAATAAAAAAAAAGTTTTACATATGCAAGCTTTCGGAGCCAATGGGTCCTTTCTCCAGCAGAAGGACTGAAGCGAAGAAACAGTGTTGAAGGAAATGTACTGGAGAGGTTTAGGAAAAGGGGTAGCATTCGGTAAAGTAGCCAGAGCCCCAATTCAGGGGAGACTTACCAGACAGGATCAGAAGTAGTGTGGCATGTTTTGAAACACACAGGCATACAAACAACTACATTACATTTACATCTATACTCTGTAAACCACTGTGAGGTGCGTGGCAGAGGGTACATCCCATTGAATCAGTTATTAGGTTTTTCTTCCTGTCTCACTCATTATGGAGTGCGAGAAGAATGATTGTTTGAATGCCTCTGTGTGCGCAGTAATTACTCTAATCTTATCTTCAAGATCCCAGCAAGAGCGATACATGAAGTTACTTCTCCTTCTGACAATGACTCTCCATCCAAGATAACATGTTGCACCCTTCCAAAAAGTCCTCAATCCAGTTACAAATTTTACTTGAAACCCCATATGATTGTACTTTTGACAACAAATGTAGGTACGGTACTGAGGTAAATGCTTTTCAGAAATCAAGTATCTACCTGATGGCCTTGATCCAAAGCTTTCAATATGTCATGTAAGAAAAGTGCCAATTGGATTTCACGTGATCGATGTTTTTGAAATCCATGCTGGTTAACATTGATGAGGTCATTCTGTTCAAGACACCTCATTATGTTTGAGCTCAGAATTTGTTCTAAGATTCTACAACAAATCAATGTCAAGGGTATTAAACAGTAGTTTTGTGTATCACTTCTACTACCCTTCTTGTAAACGGTTACGACCTGTGCCTTTTTCCAGAACTGGACAAGGTTTTTTGTTTGCGGGATCTACGATCGATTAAAGTTAGAAATGGGGATAAGTCAGCTGCAAATTCAGTATGGAATCCAACAGAGATTCCATTTTAATTATTTCAGCTGTTTCTCAACACCTCTAACACTTATTTCATTCATCTTTTCAGTGGCACAAAGATTAAATTGGAGCAATTCTCCTGGGTTTTCCTTTGTAAAGGAACATTTGAAAATGGAATTAAGCATTTCAGCTTTTGATTTAGTACCTGCAAATTCATTCTTGTAACATTCGCAAGGGACACTGTCTTTGGTGCCACTGACAGCCTTTACATACAACTAGAATTTCTTTGGGTTCCGGGTTCTGCTAAAGATTACTTGACAGTATTCTGCTACGGTAGTCATTACTCTGTTCACAGCCAAATGCATTTCATTCAGCATCTCTCTCTCTCTCTCTCTCTCTCTCTCTCTCTCTCTCTCTCTACATATCCCTGCATTTTCTTTTATACCTTTTATGCAGTAATCTCTGTTCCTTTAGAAGTTTCTTTAAAGTGACTGTATACCATGAAAGTTCCCTCAGATTATGAACTGCTCTACTGGGTACATATCTATCCAGTGCATGGTCAACTACTCTTTTAAACTTGAAACAGAGTTCCTCTACATCCTCCTGCCCTGAGCTGCAAGTTTCAGGTTCCTCATTGAGATATGGCACTACTGATTTTCTATCTACTTTATTGAACATATATAGCTTCCTGCCTGTTTTAATTGTCCTTTTGACTTTGTTAATCATTTTTGCTACTACCATGTGAAGGTCACTGATACCATTTTTGATGTGGATATCCTCCAAGACATCAGGTCTATTTGTTGCCATTAGATCTAATATATTTCCACCATGAGTGGGGTACCTAACCACCTGTTCTATGCAGTTTTCAGAAAAAGCATTTAGTAAAGTATCACAGGATGGCTTCTCACGCCCACCACTAGCAAACTATAACTTTCCAAATTAATTGTTGGATTATTAAAGTCTCCACCGATGATTATAGTATGACTGGATAACTTATGTACAACTGGACAGAGGTTTCCTCTAAAGTTTTCGGTTACATCAGGAGATGAGTCTGGTGGGTGACAGAATGGTCCAATTATCATATTACGCCCAATTTACAATGATAGTGCTTACCCACTGCAGACAACCAATTTATTATCTATGGCTCAAAAGTAAAGACATTAATATCTATGAGTAACTATGACGTCACTGGTCAAAGCCGACGGGCTGTATCCCGTTCTTCAGTTGAACCATTTGCAGAGTTTCGAGTAGCAGTTGGGCAGACCCAATCCATGTGGTACCAAAGAAGAAGAACGGATGGCATCCATGTGACGATTACAGACAGCTCAATGTAAGGACCATACAGGATCGGTGCCCGATGCCACATATAGAAGACTTCTCTGCCAACGTTCATGGTAAGACTATATTTTCCACTATTGATCTAGTCGAGCATATTGTCAGATCTCTGTTGCCGTAGAAGATAGCCCTAAGACAGCAGTGACAACACCCTTCGGTCTCTTTGAGTTCACTGGGACCCCTTTTGGTCGGTGCAACGCAGAAGAGACTTTTCAATGTTTCATGGATGGGATCACTAGGGACTTAGACTTCTGTTATCTTTACATAGATGATATTTTTGTGATGTCTGTGAGAGAACATTTACATCCAGAATGAAACTTTCACTCTGCAGCGGAGTGTGCGCTGATATGAAACTTCCTGGCAGATTAAAACTGTGTGCTGGACCAAGACTGAAACTCGGGACCTTTGCCTTTCGCAGGCAAGTGCCCTTCCAACATTTTTAACATTTACATCATCTGGCTCGGATAGTTAATCGTTCACACACACACGGCTTAGTACTTAATCCTTCAAAGCATACTTTTGGAGCAAGGGAAGTGCAATTTCTGGGTTACACAGTAGAAACGCATGGTATTCGACTGCCACAAGATAAAGTGAAAGCCATAAACAAGTACCCTCGCCCCATTACAATCAGAGAGCAACACCGGTTTTGTAGAGGTCATAAATTTTTACCAAAGATATGTATACAATTACGCATCAATAACAACGCCCCTGAATGAATTTCTTAAGGGCACACCAATGCCAAATGGCAAGTTGCATTGGACAAGTGAAGAAGAGTCTGCTTTTCAAGCTGTAAAAACAGCAATTGCAGAGGCTGCACAATTAGCACACCCCTTGGCACAAGTTCCACTTGCACTTATGGTTAACGCCTCGTTCATGCTGTACTGCAACAACAGGCTGAGTGTTGTTGGGCAGCCCATAGCATTTTCATCAGAAGTTGTCACCTTCATAGCAACATTAGGCAACCTATGACCACGAACTGTATGCAGCTTACGCCGCAATCAAGAAATTCAGCCATTTATTAGAGGGCCAACAGTTCAACACTTATACAGATCACAAATTGCTGTATTAGAGGGCAGATTGTTCAACATTTATACAGATCAAAAACTGCTAATTTATGCCTTTTCTGTAAAACCTGAGAAAGCATCACCAAGGCAACTACACCATATACATTACATTAGTCAATTCACCAGCTGCATTGTTTATATACAAGGGAAGCAGAATATACCAGTGGATGTGCTATCATATGTAGAGGCTGTGTATGCTACAGCATACACATGCTCACATGTTGAAGCTGTAACGGCTACCATTGATTTTGATGCCCTCGTATGGGCCCAACAATGTGATAATGAGTAACAAGTTTTGTTGAAACAACCTGGACAACTGAAGTTACAATGTGTCGCAATGCCTGAAGCAAATGTTGAATTGTATTGTGACCTATCTGGAGTGAAAGCTCATCCATTTGTGCCTCCACATTTTTGAGCATAAGCAATTGCTTCAGCACACAATGTCGCACATCCAGGAGTACAAGCCACTATTAAATTGGTCAAACAAAGTTCGTCTGGCCTGAAATGCACACAGATTGTAAAACATTTGTCAAGCAATGCACTATGTGTCAGAGGAACAATATCACACAGCATGTCAGAGCACCGCTAGGCACATTTCTGCCGCTGAATCAACATTTCGAGCATGTGCACATTGATATCATAGGCCTGCTCACAGTTTCAGAAAGCTATAATTATTATCTTACAGTTGTAGACCGATTTACCAGGTGGCCTGAAGCATTCCCCAAGAAGGATATCATAGCTGAAACTGTGGTACGAACATTTTTTCGCAGTTGGATTGCCTGATTTGGCGTACCACTAGGGATTACCACAGACCAGAGATGACGCTTCGAAGTCTACCTTTTCAGAGCATTAGCTGCATTATTAGGCATGAAGCGAACACCACAGCCTACTATCCTGCACCAATTGGTATACCTGAACTCCTGCATCACCAACTGAAAACAGCTCTGCGATGTCACACAACACAGAACTGGATGGAGGCACTACCTATTGTACTCCTCCGACTACGGACATCATTCAAATGCAACCTAAAAGCTACGGCAGCAGAGCTAGTGTACAGGCAAATGCTAAGTCTGCCAGAATTCTTGCACAGCATGCAGATGATACATTCAATGCAACAGATTTTGCTGCTAGATTATGGGAGCACATACACAGTTTAGTTCACCGGCACCCAGAAGTTGGGCTGGGAGACACTTGTGTGTGTTCGCAGAGCTTAGCACTGCACTTATGCAACGACACAGTACTTATGATGGACCATATCTGGTGATATCTCGTCTCCCACCTTCCAAACTTTACAGACGCCAGGAAGTTTCATATCAGCGCACACTCCACTGCAGAGTGAAAATCTCATTCTAGGAACATCCCCCAGGCTGTGGCTAAGCCATGTCTTCGCAGTATCCTTTCTTTCAAAAGTGCTAGTTCTGCAAGGTTCGCAGGAGAGCTTCTGTAAAGTGCGCAGAGATCATCGTCAATGTTTCAAAATGATGTCTTCGACAAGGAACTTTGCAATTTTCTGGGCTTCAGTAGTCAGCACAGCTTTGATGAAAGCCCAGTAAGTGAGGTAGTCCATGCAGATTATTATCCATCTAATACTGTGTGTCACCTTTAGAAATCTCCCCAAGAGATCGATTCCAATTCGGTGGAATGATGCTGCTGCAGGCAGGATTCATACCAGATGCCCTGGAGGTAATTATGACATTTCTGGAGATGAAAAGTCTCCTCTGAAGGAATCAACATGGGTTCTGAAAACAATGACTCTGTGAAACGCAGGTCACTCTGTTCATCCATGAGACCCAGAGAGCAGTACATATAGTCGCCCAGGTAGATACTATGTTCCTTAACTTCCAGAAGGCGTTCGACACAGTTCAGCACTGCTGCCTAATTGAAAGAAATACAAGCGTCTGGGATATCAGACCACCTGTGTGAATGGAGCAAATGGAACACAAGGTGTTGTTCTCAATGGAAAGAAGCCTTTAGACGTGTCCCATGGGAGAGTTGTAGGAACGTATAGAAGTCACAATGGTAGAAAATTGTACTGATATGCAGGAAGACTCACAGTGGATTGATGCTTGGTGCAGGGAGTGCCAACTGACCCTCAAAATAAACAAATGTAACATATACAAAGACAGAAAGACCATTTATTGTATGATTACATGACTGGAGACCAAACACTGGAAGCAGTTACTTCCATAAAATATCTAGCAGATGACTACACAGCAATTTAAAGTGGAGCAACCATATAAAATGAACTGCAGGTAAGGCAGATGCCAGACTGAGATTCACTGGAAGAATCCTCAGGAAACGTCCTTCAACAAAGGAAGTAGCTTAACAAAACACTCATTTGACCAATACTTGAATATTGCTCATCAGCAAGGGATGTTTACCAGATAGTATTGACAGAGGGAACAGAGAACCCTAAGAAGAGCAGCACATTTTATTATAGGTTTATTTAGTAAACATGGGGCCATCATAGAGATGCTCAAGCAATTCCAATGGTGGATGCTGGAAGAGAGATGTTCTGCATCACAACGTGGTTTACTCTTTAAGGTCCGAGAGCATACATTCCTAGAAGAGGCAGCCAATATATTGCTTCCTCCTACATATATCTTTTGAAAAGACCATAAAGATAAAATCTGAGAGATTCAAGCTCACACAGAGGCCTACCAGCAACCCTTCCCATGAACTATTCACGACTGGAGGAGAAAAAGGGGGAAGTGACAATGGTACACAAAGCACCCTCTGCCACATGCTGTAAGGAAGCTTGCAGAGTATAGATGTAGATGTAATTGTGGCATGTGCTTCCATTGTTCGCATTTCTTAAAATGACTCTCATAGTATATAAGAAACTATCAGCCTCGAATGTGGTAATGAAACCAACCTTTACCTAGGTTTCAGCCCAAATAATTGAGCCTTCTTCAAAAGATATATCTGAATCTATAATTTGTCTAAGAGGGCATGGTCTAGAAATAAAACTAAAACAGTCTGAATAGGCTTAGTCATTACCGCAATTGAGGCTGATAGTTTCTTATATATTAGATTATCACGATTGCTGACTGGGCTGCAATGTTGAAAGTACAAAGACTCTCATAGTGTCTGACTAGTCGGTAGAGACCTTGACATCAATACTTCCATCTGATTCTGTCTGGAGTTTTTACGAATCCCAGGTGACCAGATGTTGGAGTGTTATGGAAAACTTCAGGACAGTTTGCAGTAGATGAGCTGCAATGATAAGCAAAGATTTCTGTCCCCCTGGACCATAGTTACTCTTATACAATGTTCTGTTAACTAACTGTAAGTCTCCTTTCATCAGTTCTCCACTTTCATGGCTTTCAGCAGTGCTGGATCTTCCCTCTGTGAACAGTGATAGTGTTTAATGCAGCAACAACTGAGATTTTACCCATACTTCTGTGTTTCATTAAAGGATTCCTTGAAACACAGTCGATGTCCTTGTGCTCACATCCACTTTTGTATACCACTGTGACAAAGTACTCCTAAGCCTCAGTCCCCATCTTGCCAGCAAATCTGGCGGATCCTTCAGGCTAGTCCACAGCAGAGAGAATGGTGGTATGGCTAGAATGCGAAGGCCCCAACAACTGCAACACACTTCTTCTCAGTTTCAGAGTAGTTCATCTTGAACATGTAGAATACTCTGGAAGCATAAGCTGTCACTTTTTCCTTCCTGAATTTGTACTAGAACTGCGCCTATTCCGAAACTGCTAGCGTCGGAGTCGAGTTATTTCTCAGAATTATAATCACACAATGCTAGAAATGGATAATATGTTAATACCTCCATAAGGACAAGGACAGATCTTCCTTGCATCTCATTCCAGGAGAATTTGGCACCTCCCTGCAATAGTTCTTGCAATGGACGTTACTTGGTACACAAGTTCTTTATGAAACACCAGCAGTATGAGCACATTCCAAGAAAAATTCTCCAATGAGTTGGAACACCTGTGAGTGCTCCACTTTTCTCTGCACAATAGGTGCAGCAAGATTTTAATTCTAAGGTGATGAAGAGGCTCCTTTTCAGATTCATGCACAGGCCTGAAGTCTGAACACAATTCAACATAGATGTTGGGTAGCTTAGATGTACAAATGTCTTCAAAAAAAATGACAGCGCCATCCAGGCACAAATGACAAATCATTCACTTAAGGTGTCACAGCAGGTTGTCCATTGTGTGTCTGAAGGTGGCTAAAATGTTACACAGTCCAAACAGCATAACTTTAAACTCATAGAGGTCACCAGGCAAACTTTTCCTGGTCAGTCCCATCAACCATGTCTTGCCAGTAGCCAGTTCGCATGTCCACAGTTGAGAAATACATTGCTCCTTTCAAGTAGTCTTTGCTGCTAGCAATGTACGGGAGCAGACAGACATCTTATTAGTGATTTTCTTCAGTCGTCAGTAGTCCACACAGAATTGCCATGTGCCGTGCTCCTCCTTCCAAAGACCACATGAGAGAACAAAAGACACTCTGTAGGTTCAATGATATCATCTTACAGTATCTTCTTCACTACTTCGCAGATTGTCCTTCACTCAGCTGGCAAAACCCTATCAGAGTACTAGCTAACTGATGGATGAGCCCCTGTGCTGATACAGTGTTTTACTAAGGGCTGTTTGGTCTGTTTTTTCTCAGTCCTTGATTTGAAAGCACCCAAAAATTGACACAAAATAGCTATCACTTGCTGATGTTGTTCCTTGGTCAAGCCAGAACGTATTGCATTTCGATACAAGCTCTCTACCTTGCATTAACTGATGTATCAGAGCATGATTCTTTGTCAGTGACACAAAGTAGCCCCTTCAGTATGGGTTGTGGCTACTCATGGTAGACAGTGATCCAAAGTTCTCTTTAACCACAGAAAATGCTTATGTTTCATCACTGGCATGTAGATTTGTTTTGTGAACCTAAGTTGCTTTTTGCAGTTGATGAAGGCTTCACAGTTTAAATGAGAATCTCAAATGACAACTGGATTTTGTGTTACTGACAGTAGTGGGATAACATCGCCTTCAACGGAAATTGCCCAGTGCATTCTTTGTTACATGCACTTCCTTCAACAGCTTTGACAATCTGGAGCTCTGATCATCCACATTCTATGATTTCTTTTGATTCCTGCAAGAAGTCCTGTCCACGAATAGAATGACAAACTCAAAAGACTGCATTCTATTAGTTTTTCTTGCAAAACATGTTCCTTTCGGCTGAACATATTTCTCATTTGCAACCTTTAGGACAATCACTTTTGTATCATGGAACATAATTTTCCTTGCCTGAGAGTGATAACCATTTAAAGTTACAGAAAAAGAAGCACCTAAGTCAACTAGCACCCTGATGGATTGGCCATCGATGAGATTTTCTGACATTTTGGTAACTGTCATCCACAGAGGATTTTCATCAGTGATTGCTTCACCTCCACAGATGGTCACCTCAGTTAGTTTTCCTAAATTTGACAGCTAGGTGAGCAGCTGGTACCTCTATACAGAGATGGGGACAAGTTGCAGTGTGTTAGGGAGTGACCTCATCCAGGATAAAGTGATGAACATCACCCCACAGTTGGCTTGAATAGGAGTTGTGATGGCTGACTTTCTGCAGTGTAATAGTTGTTGAATGCTCATCTTCTGTCTCCATAGTAGCATACATGTTCCGGGTGCCTTCAGTGAAAACATACCAGCACATTGTTCTCCATCCTCCAAATGTCTGTGTTTTTACAGGGCACTGTATTTCACGGAGAAGTTGGCTGTACCAGCATTGGTCAGATGTTGGCTTGTTGCTTAATGGCTGCAGCAAAAATTTGAGTTGGCTGAGTCCGTTCTTCATGGTACCTTTGAGATAGGTGCCAAAGATTGATACACCTATTCTTAGACTTTCTCTACTATCTCCTGACACATGGGATCCATTTTCCTGGCTACTGTCCCTTGTATACTTGGTCCAACATTTCTGGCTGCTATACACTGTTGTTTCTCTTGTGTTACAATCTGGAACAAGAGAGAGGTGAGGACATGGTGGTTGTCCACAGCTGCCACACGGACCACATCTGGCAGTAAGTCATACCCCTTTCCTGTGACTTTTCTGTTGCATTTCCTCATTTCACTGACACCACTTCATGAATTCCACTCACGTTCTGACATCCTTTACAGAAGAGCTTGTTCCATGTGTTCTGTGATGCTTTTCATGAAGTGAGAAATTTTGCTGGCTGCTGTCATAATTGGATTTATGATGCAGCATACAGCCGAAATATTCTTTATGTACGAGTGTCTTGCTTCCCCATGATGCTGGACTCTGTTCTTCAATTGCGGATTTGCTATTAACTGCCACTGAAAAGTTTTTTTCAGTCTGGCCTGAGCTTCTGTTCATTGTTCTGAAACCAAGGCTGGCTTGTGCCACCCATGTAGTGGTACACAACTGCCAAACACATGTCATACCATCTGTTATATTTGGTGACTTGGTGGGGCCTTTCCAGCCATTTCGTCAGGTCATAACTAGTTTCTCTGGGAAACACTGATGGCTGCTTGAGGCGCAGCTGATTTACTTTTGTTTTGAGAGCCATCTGTCTCCTGAAAATATGGCTCTTGTGAATTATGTACTGCTTGTATATTAGTTCCTGTCTGTGTAGGGGATGGCTTTTATGTTGCATAACTGGGACCAAGATGGTGGAAACTTTTTGAAGTACCTCGCGTCTCCACCAAACAATCGTCGAAGCCACAATCAAGTCCAAATCAAAAGGCAGGGTTATCAACAAAGTACAATACTTAGAAATGAAAGCACATTTATTACTGATACCAATGTATAGCCAGAACAGAACTGAACTCCTGAATCAACAGTGCAGCTATTTATACAAACATCAAATATTCCACAATGCTGGTACTTACACGAACATCAAATATCCCAGACTACACAAACATAAGATATTCCAGAGGTGATAAATAATGAATAACACATAACTGATGGTGGTCAGTTATGAACTGATGACACCAACATGCCAACCAGCGATGATAATGACTATGCCACACTGCATGCGCCACAGCTCGGGGCAATATTTTATCGTGTTTCTGACAAATTTGATGTAAATTTTTAAATGAAAATATGTTCAACTTTTTTACTTATCCTACACCTTCAAGGAATGTTTTCACTTAGGATCTGTGGAAGGAACATGAGAATACACTATCTGATCAACAGTATACTGAAAGTCCTTTGTAATGTGGAACTGACTAATACATGTCATAAGATGCTGACTCGCCAGTAGAAAAAAGAGGCAAGAGTACTGTGTTGTCCTAACCTCCAGGGGACACCATCTTATTGTAAAGATGACTGTGCAGGCAGAGAGTTTTGCAGGTAGAGCCTCCAATGCTGGACACATCTCAGTGGATGAACCAGACAAAGCGTGTCCCACAATGTGGCACCTCTTCCCACATCCATTCCCATAGCCATTCACCAATTCGCTAGGTACACACAGCAAGGTGTGATGTGACCTGTACCAAGAGGTACTCCCACTATTCACTGGATTCAGTAAAAGTCAAGGCAAGAAACAGGGAAACACACCTACAGCACCGCAGCCTCAGTTTTTAGCATGTTGGTTATCCAGCAGGGATATCCACTGGTCAATGTCACCTCGCAACATCAGGAGTTAGTTCAGGTGGCTCTCTTTCTAAAGACTGGGGAAGTCTAGTCAAGGTCACAAATTTAGGAGGGTCTTTCTGGACAAATGTGCTCTAATCTTTGTCTGTGATTGAATGGGAACAGTTGATTGGTTTAATAAGATGGTGCCCAAGATATCCCCAGGGGAGACCAAGAAGTTGTTTGTCAAGACATCAGCTGAACTCTTCAAAATCGCAACGATTCTCGTATCAATTTGGATGCCAAAACTTCTTAAGGAAGCTCCTCCAAATACACTGTTCAAAAAAATATTGGTGCAGAACCAGAAGGTCTAAACAGAGGACTCATGCCAGGAATTTAAGGTGCACGAGGTAACATCTCCTAATCTTATTCATGCAACTCTTGAGTTAAGAGACTGAAGTTATGGAGGTGAGTAGTGTAGTGGTGAATGAGTGGCACAGCTTCAAGCAACCTGTCAGATTTTGTGCATGAATGAAAACACATTCCCCTGGCACTTTGTCCACGTAGGACTCTCTTAATAAAGATGATTCCATGGTATTCCTGAGCAATGGTCATCATCTGTTTGATCTTTGATTAGCTCAATGAAATTTTTACTGTCATAAGGATTGACCTCTTCACTAGTTTGACTGTGATTTCAATCAGCAATAGCGGTGATTCACTGCAAGAAAGCTTGACCTTCAAACATACACTCTTTAAGTTGCAATATCGAGTTATTTGTACTTGTGGTCAGCATTCAATTAGAAATTTCTCTCTTGATCCAATGTTAATTTTTTTTTCTTAACTGGAAGCTTAGACCAAGGAATATGATGGCAGTTTTGTATTTCTGGAGTGATTGAGTGAAGAGCTCAGTTCTGTAAGCCTAAACAGTAACTTTTGTGAGTTCTCCTCTCTTGTCATTCAAAGGCTGTGGTTTCCTTCTTTGTGGGTTACACGTGTCACCAGATTTGCCTACCCAGCCCATTCCTAGGGGTTTTCATTTCATAAATTCCTTCACAATAGGAAAACACTTTGGTGAGAGAATATAAGCTGTGAATCTTATGTATTGTTAGAGTACCATTAGAATTGCATTTGTTTCTTTGGCATGTGACCAATGATGGTTGACGTGAAAAGGCTGTGTGTTGGCAGTACTCGATATAAAGTAATGGAAGCCTGGCTCACTCGTCAGAGCATGGAGTGGGACGTAAAACTAGAATTTTTTTTCTTGATAAATGAAAATTACTAGTGATGTGCGTAAATGTGTGCCACATAACAAAGTACATGGTATGTATTTTTATATACATCTGCCAAGCTACAGTGACTGAACCAGTAACACTGCGATTATGTTCATGAGAGAGAGATCAGCAGAAGTGTGGTTTGGCTGTGAAGAAGATTCAGATTTATGTATGACAGCAATGTGCAAGCCTAAGAAAGAACAAATTTCAGAACAGATTTGATTTTTATCAGAACTGTGTTACCCTAAATGGTATAACAACAACTATTGTCTTCCTCCATTTTGAACCTTATAGGGTACTGAAACACTTCAGTATATCTACGGATGGCTGTGCAGCGGAGCAAAGAACAGCCTGTGCTGGAGCTTTAGGTAGGCAGTGTAGGCCACGGTCATAAAATAAACTTTCCTATCATCTAAAAGCTACATTATTCCATCCAGGTTGCTTACGCAGTCTCATACTTTTTATAACAAGCGTACCAAATGGCATATTCTACCAGCAAAAACACATTAAGGAATGTACAGATCCTTGACTGGCCTGCCCTGCCCTTTCTCCTGACTTGTCCATCACAGAGGACATCTTGGATGCCTCCAGCGTGCAATCTTCATCAACTGATGCAGCAAGAGGTCTGGACATGGCAAGAAACTCCTCAAGATGGTATTTGGATGCTTTAGCTACCATTCCACAACAAACACGAGAGTGTATTCCTGCCTGTAGGGTCACATCTCATATTGATGCTGATGATCACAGATGTAAGATCCAAATGAAATGAAATTTCAAGCATTTAGTATCATTATGTGATGAATATAGCACAAAGTTTGATCAGGCTGGTGCTTCATGGTATAACACTTTCCTTTCCAAACTGTTTGTTAAAGATACAAGGAAATTGAGGCATCTTCAGTCAGTGCCCTGGTTCATAGGTCACGGTGGTGAATTCCATAAATGACAGCCTTAAAAATAAATTGTACAATCATTTACACATTTTGTTCCACATATCACATCAGGAATTAAAGCCTTCACGGATATAGAACAATTCATGTTACACATTAAGAGATTGAAGTAGTCACTGCAGGTTACTTCATACGGCATCAAAACAACAATAAGAATACTACAAATATTTAAGCTTTTGGACAAAGTAAAAGTTCTCTCTCTCTCTCTCTCTCTCTCTCTCTCTCTCTTTCTCCCTCCCTCTCAAGAGCAAGCGCACGCATGCACGCACACACACACACACACACACACACACACACACACACACACACACACACACACCTACTGTCTCTGGCCATTAAGGCATAGCTGCTGTTGCTACATGAATTTGTGAGAATTCTACTTCTGAGGAAGGATTTTGTCTTAAAGTTTAAATATTTCTAGTATTCTTTTCATTGTCCCTGTCTGCAGCTCAACGCCTCCTCTATGCAATGAGTAGCAATCTATCCTTTCCATACTCTTGTTATTCGAACCTGGACTTTCCTTTGTCTGACTTACACTAACAACAAATTATGATTAATGCAAATGTAGACACACCAATAATTATGACGCTTATTTCTATATTACTCCCATATGTATACTGAGATGTAAACAGATAGTTTAAAAAAAAATCACTGATTCTTCTCTTTCTTTCTATTTAATACTCTGAAGAAAGTCTTGAGCATCTTTACAGAATCCACTACCTGCTGCCTATAACTGGTGTAGTTAAGATCTGTCTAACACCAACATTAGTGTCATGTGGAATTTACATCATGTGTCCAACTAGTCTCATAAATAGTTGAAGGAGCATGTAATGAGATAATCTGGTGCTTTGGTTTTGGATATTTAAGATTTTCAAGTTCCTACCCGATGTTGCTCAGTAATCTACTGGAGGCTTTTACACTAGAAGAAAAAACTCATTTATTAGGGAAATTATTTGAGTTCTGTAACTGTGGTTGTGAATTGCATGTTCATCCTAAATTTACTCTTATTAATAATCACAAATACGGTGCATGGAGGAGGGTATAACGTCACGAGTCAATATGCAATAGCATTTATTGCACTACTCTGCAGTACGGCTTGTAGATTTGGAGCTGTTGGCGCTGATAGAAACAGCCGCTTGTATCTTAGCATGACACATTCGCACCTGTCACTAGCCTAACCATGGGAAGCGGTACCTGTGTCAATTCGAGCGACAGAATATTCAAGCCCTAAAAATCTAAATAAACTATATTAAATATCATTCCATTTACTTAAAAGTCAATATACTGCCCTTTGTTATTCAAGAGAAGATTGTGTAAAAATCTCAGCTTTCTAGCTGGCATACTTTCAGTCAGAGAAAATTACCTAAGACACCCCAAACCGACACTTGTAAGATTACAGTCAGTTAGGGTTCATAACAATTTGTCTTTTAGTATCATTTGGAATCATTACTGAAGTTCACAAAATGTTAGGTCAATTTGATTAAATTTTCATAATTAAAAATGTTAACTATTTTTCATTTTCGTAATATAAAATTCAGAAAAGATCAGTATTTATTTAATGTGGTGTTGTGTGAGTAAATTAGAATGAGTGTGTGTGTGTGTGTGTGTGTGTGTGTGTGTGTGTGTGTGTGTGTGTGTGTGTGTGTGAGGGGGGGGGGGGAGACATACAAAAAAATTCAATATTATCTCAGGTTAAACATTACATAACTGTATCATGGTTGTGTTAAACAAGCAAGTTGCAATGAAAAATGTAATTTCCCCACCTTGCTAATGACGTATGTCTAAGGATACTTGCTTTTGTAAAAAGGCAGCCAAAATAGCCGTTTACAGAGTAATAGTTTTCTAAAGTTATTTCAAGATTAGTTTTCTTCTTGTTTGGTTTTGTTAAACATTTTATTAATATTTTCATGATGAAGTGCATCTGTGAAGTTTATTGGCATAAGACAGTTTTAGCGCGAGGAAGAACTCAGAGGATTGTTTTTATTGGCTGGTCATTTTGAACAACCAATCAGCCTTAAGCATTTCCCGCACATTGGAAGTAGTTATTGGCCCTGGAAGGAGCGGCAGTGACTCAGTTGCTGGCTACCTATCGGATGTGCAGATCATGTTAGACGTGTCCATCTACATTATGAGTAAAATGAAGAAGTTACTGGTTTCTCGAGTCCAGATTGTACTGCCACGAAAGCAATTGCATTTATGAACAGATCGTGAAAATCTGAGCTTTATGAAGTGATCTGTTGGAAAAATAAATGCGTGTGAACTTTTGGCCTTTGCAGAATTCCGCATGGCATGTTTCATACCCGTTTATGGAATAGTTGGCGAGCAATTTCTGTAAATAGAAATCCACTGAAAAGGACTGAAACTGAAACCCATATATTGTAGCAGAGTATTGACTGTACATCGCGTAACAATTCGGGTTGGACTTAAGTACCTTTCTGGCTGCCTAGCATGTGTACTAGGTTGCATGAACTGTGAGGTGAGGACAGTGATGATATTTGTTAATTAAATTCTGGCTGAAGGCAAGTGTTTATTTTGAACCTAAAGAAATAAAAGAACTTGCTGCAGACTTTGTCATTTTTTCTAAAGAGATGAAGCAATCACCCTCCACCCAAAATTTGTTATATTATAGGATAGCTTGATGCCAGAGTTAATGCGAACTTTGCAAACATAAGTATTGATGGTGTTTTTCTTCAACACTGCTTTTAACATTGTCTGAACGGTATCTATGGATGCAGAGAAACGGGCTGTTGATCTGACACCATACTGAGATAGGTGAAACTTTTGTAGTGAACAGTATGATCAGAGACAGTGAGGAAGCACAGGCGAAGCATTTTTGACCTGCCCCGCCGCAACTGATGCATTGGCTGGGAAAAACAATAATAAAGTTTGGAAGTGTAGGAACTTTATAAAAGCAGCAGTGTCAAGTAAGCCCATGAAGTGTTCACATGTGTGGGTAAAGGAGCTGTAGTATGACAAGAGGCACAAGTGAAATGAACTTTCATCCAGAAACAGCAGCAAGTGGAACGAGGTGGCAGACTACGTCAGCGACCGCTGAACTACAAGAGACGATGGTTTCTACTGCAGCGGACTGGCATCTGAAGCGGTTGGTAGCCGTGGCAGAAGCGGTAGCCCACATTCTGGTTCAACCTAGGCAGAGCTTGGTGGATGGACCTGCAGTTTCATCTCACCGTGCAGTCAGCCGGATGAGGCCAAAGATAAGTAGTGTTCTACTTAAAGTTTTGTGTGAGCGTGCCAAGAAACTTTGCAGAATGGTTGAAAACAATCAGAAAATAGATGAGAAACTGAAGGTAGATTTAGGTAATGTAAATTATGAAGATGATTCAATGATATGTAATTTCAGTTTTGATGTATCACAAACAGAGGACAGTGGTATACGTGAGTCAATGTCGTCTAACTATGGTGTAGATAATGAACTGAGCACGGTGGAAGAAGATGCTAAATATATAACTGTTACTGTTAAAGAAATTAAACAGGAACCAATGTCAGTGGCTTGTGAACCAAAAGATAGTGATTCAGATATGTTTGCGACTATTCTCAAACATATGAAGGAGATGGGTTCGGATATAAAATCTTCATTAAGTTCTGATATTGACACCAAAATTAATAAAATGGGTAATGACACTGATACTAAAATGAATAAATTAGGTACGGATATGGATACTAAAATGAATAAAATGGGTTCAGATATAAAAACTTCCTTAAGTTCTGAAATAAATGAGTTACATACTGAAGTAGATGGGTTAATGTCGGAGGTTAACCAAGGGTTCATTAATTTGTCAGCTGAGATGGAATCCAAAACGGAAAATAAAATTTTGAATTTGAGGGATTCCTTGAAGAATGATATGATTGTGTACAGTAACAATGTTAAAAGTTACATTAATCAGGTCAGGCAAAACTGTAATATTGCTATTGTAACGGTGAAAAGCGAACTAACTACACAGATTGAGCAAGTTGCTGTGGACAACCAACAGTCAAAGCAACAGTTACATTTAGAATTAGACAAAGTTAATGAACAGGTCAATAATGTAGACAAGCACTGTGAGGAAAGTCACACTGTTTTAGCAAATAAAATCAAAGAAGGAAATGATGTGTGTGCAAAGTTTGGTATGCAAGCTGCTAGTACGATTACTAACATAGAAACTACCATCCAGCAATTCAGTACCAGTGTGAATGAGCAATTGTGTAACCATGAAAACAGATTAACCAAAGTAGAGCAGAATGTTAATAGCAGTAATGGTTGTGCGTTATCTAATGGTGTTGTGGAGTCATTTGAAATTGCGTATTTACATCATAGGCAATTTTTGAAATTTGATCCCAGTAAAAACGTTCACCCTAAACAATTTTGGAGTGATTTCGATGAGGTTTTGCCAAAAGTATGAAGTGATAAGCAGAAGATTGGATTCATTACTTTAAATTTGATGGGAGAGGCAAGAATTTGGGGAAACTTGGCCTCCAATAAATATGACCGATTAGTGGAATTCAAACAAGCCTTTTTTGATGAGTATTGGGGAAAAGAAAGCAAATGGAGGTTTTAAATAAATTGTCAGGGCAAAAATACATCCCAAGAGAGATAGCATAAAAAGATTTGTACAGAAATGGGTTACGACTTTGTCCTATTTGAATGCCAAAGTAGAAACAGAGCAAATTATTATGGGGATTGAAAATAAATTGCCATTGTATTGGCGAAATAAGATCATTTCTGCACCCAGAGATGACCGGTTTGTGCATTATTTGGAAAGAGCTGAAAATATTTTAAAAGAGGAAGAAAATACTGGTGGAGATTTTAGGCCTCCTGCTAGACCCAAAGACAATAGAGTGGATGTCAATGTAAATAGAATAGGCATACAAAGAGATAATGGTTACTGTGGTAGATGCATAGGGAGAGGAGGTACCGCTGGAAGCAGGTTCATAGGCAGAGTACAATATTTTGATTGCCATCAGCTGTAGTATGATGACGTAACGGGTAGGCACGGCCCGACAGGTGACAGAAATGTCAGAGGAAATTACATCACACAGCAGAGAAACGATTAGCGGTCTGTGATGACGTTTGTGTTTGCAGACTGCAACCGTACAGATTGAACGTGCTAGTGACGCCCTTTGTAAAGAAGGCACCTACTAAACCATGCTTTGGAAGTAATGTAAATGAAATCAGGAAGGCAGAGGAGAGCGACAATGAAAAGCAATTTATTTATTTAGAAAATGAAGTAGCATTTCGTGAAAGGGAAAGTCCAAATAAACACCACAAATACTGTGTTAAGAAGGAATTAAATACTGAAAGGGAAGACTCTGATCAGGAGGTGGGGGTAATCAGCACTGCAAAACAGATGCAAAGCTACCCATAAACTGTGAAACTATTAAAATAACTGGTGAAATAGCATCAGAAGTGCAGAAGGAAGAAAATAATATAGTGGAAAAAGGGAGTACTATTAGAGGAGGAAGAAGGGTCAGAAGAGGAAAAAGAAAAAAAAATGATTTAAATAATTCTGACAACACCTTGGATAGGGTTGCAAAACAAAGATGATTATGGGGGGTGAGAAGTCAGAGATGTTTTGATTTGTATATAGTGGACCGGATAGTAAAAGCCACCACTACTAATGAAGTAAAATGGGATCCATTTAATCTAAATGTACTTTCCACAGAAGGGGTACGTTTTGACAGGTGCAAAGTAGTGCAGGATTTGTTATAACAACTTGAGTCTGTAGTTAGAAGAGAATATGTTGGACAACCTATCACTGAAGTCACTGTGTTTAAAGAAAAAGTTCCTTGTTTAATAGATACTGGTTCTGAAGTTTGTGTAGTGTCCCAGAATTTTGTGAATGCTCTCCCTAAAAGTAAGCAAACAGTGATAATGCCCATGAGTGGGCTGAAAATTGTGCTGGTCACTGGGAAAAGCAAGAAGGTGGTTAAACAGGAAACATTGTTACCAATCATAACACGTGGAGTACAAATACAATTAAATTTTTTTATTATTAATGGACTCAGTGTTGAAACGATGGTAGGTGTCGACTTCTTACACAAATATGAAGGGTGGGTTAATTTTGGGACTAATTATGTAATTATTAGAGTACATGAAAAACCAGTAGTTATTCCCTTCATAGGTAAAAGACATTGTGTAAATAATGAATCAAGTGATATTCCAGTAAGATACTGTAGGACCACAGAGGAGATCAAGGGCTATAATGAACATGGCTAAAGAAAGGAAGTAGATTCTTCTGAAATAGAAAATGTCCGAATTAGGATCAACGAAAATTTGGAAGAATTAAAGGATTTTACTGACATACAAAGAGATGATTGAGATGAATTTTGAACAACCATTGTGAAGTGTTTTCAGACCAAGCCGGATTAGTTTGGAATTATGGGTGCTATTTAACTGTGAAAGAGGATGCACATTTGTTCCGAAAACCATTTGCCTTTCCAGAAGTGCATAAGGAAGCCATCTGAGATTTGATACAGAACATGCTTGAATGGGGAATAATAGAAAAAGTGATTAGTGTATATAATAACCCATTGTTTGTAGATGGTTCCATTAGGCTTGTTTCAGATGCCAGATCGTTAAATAAAATTATCTTGCCAGAAAGTGATAGGTCTGAAAACATAGAAGAATTATTACAAAAATTTAAAGGTGAAAAATTTTTCAGATCCATGGATGTAACATGTGGTTAATGGAACCTCCCATTGGATAAGAATCTCGAAAGTACACAGCTTTCCTGTTTAAGGGGAGATGTTACCAGTATAAGGTAGTGCCTTTTGGTTTAAATATCAGTGTTTGTGCATTTGTTAGAGCAATGTCCCAGGTTGTAGGTGGCCATTTGTTAAGGAAAATTATGTGGACGATGTATTAATTTCGACTCCCACTTGGGAAGAGCACTGCCTGTTGTTAGACAAGGTGTTAGAAGCAATTAAAATGGGGGGAATGAAACTGAAATCAGACAAAACAGAATTTGTTAAGAACGAAATTAAATTGCTGGGACATATTGTTAGTGGTGTTGGGATTATGCCCAATCCAGGAAAGATAAAAGCCATCAGAGATTATGCAGTGCCAACCACACACAAAGAATAAAGGGAATGTTTGGACTTTTCAGATTTTACCGAAAATTTGTACCTGGTCTTTTATTTAATGCATCTTGTCTGAGGGAACTTTTAAGTGGACCCAGGAGTGTCAAACAGCTTTCGAAGAACTTAAAGAAGCACTAGTGAACAGTCAGATTTTGAACCATTTTCAAAACCTTTTTGTCTAGGATCAGATGCATGTGATTACAGTCTGGGGATGGAATTATTGCAGATCGAAACAGATGGTGAAGAACACACCCACAAAACCATCGCATTTGCAAGTTGATCATTGCAACAAGCAGAGAAAAACTGTAGCATTTCTGAAATGGAAGCCTTAGCCATTATTTTCGAATTGAAAAAATTTGAGCAATACCTCTTGGGACATTAAGTTATAATATTTACTGACCATAGTGCTTTAACATATTTAGATACTTGTCAACTCAAACACAGTAGACTGAGGAGGTGGTCTATGTATTTACTGCAATTTAATTATGAGATGAAGTATATAAAAGGTTCTGAAAACATAGTGGCACATGCGTTATCTAGAAGCATAATGGAAAAAGAGCGGGAGGTAGATCCATTAAGGAACAGGGATTGTGACGAAATTTTGCTAGCAGCCATTCAACTGCAGGAAGAGTGACCAATTAAGAGCATCTGTAAGGATCTCAAGATAGGAACAAAACCAGGACAATAATCTGAAATTGGTAAAAAGCAGGATGGGTCACCCTGATTTTCCAAAGTTAGCTGAATATTACCAGGTATACAAAGATATTCTTTTTCAATGAAAAAAGAATACGAATGAAGATTGGCGTTTTGCTTCCCAGAATAACAGAATTATACAGGGACATATGTACTCTGTGGAACCTCAGAACAATTTAGCAGCGGTGGATCTTTTTGGCCCTCTGCCAGTTTCTAGGTGAGGTTGTGCATATGTGTTTGTGTTGGTGGATGGATTTTCAAAGTATGTGAGATTTTACCCTATTAAGAAGGTGAATTACAAAGTAATAGTGAGTAAATTGGAAAAAGACTACTTTGTAAACATTGGGGTGCTGAAAGCAATTTTGTCAGATAATGAACTGCAATTTATTTCTAAGCGTTTTGAGGAATGTTTGAAGAAGAGAAACATAGAACACATTAAAATTTCAGCCTATTTTCCACAGGGAAACACATGTGAAAGGATCATGAAAGAAATTAACCATCCCTGTAGAACATACTGTCACAAGAAGCACTCTGTTTTGGCTAATTACTTGGAGTATTTTGAAGAAGTGATTAACAAAATGAAACATGAAGCCATGGGTTTTGCACCAGTAGAATTAATGGGTGGAATTAGACCTAATAATCTCCTCTTTGAACTAGTAGAATTTCCGACTCTTACGGAGGTAGCTATGGAGCACAAGAAGGAGGTAGTACATGCCAATATTAGGAAAAAGGCTTTGGAAAGGAAAAGAAGACACAATGCAAGGGTGAGTCCAACAAGTTTTCAGATAGTTGACCTAGTGCTTGTGGAAACTAAAGAAAAGTCTAAGAAACTGGCATCCAAGACTAAAAAATTCACTGATGAGTATGTCAGACCTTGTAGAATTATAGCCAAACCTCATGCAAACACCTACAGATTAGAATATGTCAAGTCACACAAATTGCTGGGCTTAAGAAACATTATTGATTTAAAGAAATACATATTGAAGGAACAATTTAAAAGCAGTAACTAAGAAGCCACAGGTAATGCACATTCTTTGCGATGTCAGATGTTTGACAAACACCAGGCATCCCAAGTTGTTGGCAATATTACTTCCTTTTCATTTTGTGTTGTCCACCTTCCTCTTCATCATTCAGAACCTTCGCTATGGTCTTTACTTCTTCTCTGCTGAGGCTGCTAAAGGTTCAGGAGAGGAGACTTGTAAGTTTTATATTTGATTTTTATGATTGCCGAGAAAATAATATAGTATGGGGATAAATAATGAAAGATACAGAGGAGACAAGTTTATTCAAATTTAGGGTGTACTGAGTTACCTTGTAGGGAATATGAACAATCAAATATGAAACCTCCCAGTCTCGTTTTATAAGCTCTTAACAGCCCCACTCTTCACATTCAGAAAGCTAGTGTTCCAGTAGATGACTAAAACACTAATCAGTTTGATAAACAAATGGGAAAGAGATGGTAAAGCATACAGTAATGTGATTAATTTTCTGAAGTCTGTGACATGTAGAGACATTGTAAGAACTGTTTTCAAGGCAAGAGAAGATTGCCTGCATAATGAGTAAATGAAATGGTATATGAGGTGTTTGGAAAGCCACAGAGTGGTTGCCTTAAGTGTATTCTACTAATTTCAGTAATGTATCAATTTTTATTTTTTATTTTTATTTTTTGTAGAGCCACAGGTGTTGGCATGAGTAATGTTCAGTATTTTTCTATAAGGATTTTTGGTATTCTCTGTTAATAATGTGTATTCCTTATATATTGTGTCTAATCTGCAATGGAGAGCCACTGAAGTTGGCATGAGTCATGTTTAATATTTTCTAAAGAGAGTGTATTCTCTGTGTATAGTAGTGTGTAATATGTGTTACAGAGCTACTGAAGATAGAGTAATTTTCAGTAATTTTATAAAATGGTTTTCTCTTTTTATATAATGTGTATAGGAGGATTTGCAGAACTTCAGAAGGTGGTCTGAATAATTTTCAGGGTATTTAATGATTTTGCATTCTCTTATATGATTTATGATGATATTTTTCAGAGCTGCAGATGGTGGCAGAAATTTATTTTCAATATATTTAATGATGTAATTTTTTTCTTGGTGTATAAAATTAAGCAGTAATTTTTTTCTGGAAGAAAGTAAGAAAAAAAGAGTAAAATTTTGAATCAGCAATATTTGTAAGAGTAACTTGCTCAATGATTAAAACAGATTTTGGAAAAAGAATTCAGTAGTAGTGCCAATTTCGGGTACTGTTACAGATTTGAGGGAGACAGTTAATTCATTTTTCACTGAGTTAGTTAATACTAAATGACTAAATGTAAAGAATGTTGGATTAATAATGAATATGAATTTGCCTGAGAAGGAGTTTTGAGTAAAGTGAAACTGTTACTACAGTATAATTTTGAAAAAAAATTAAAAGTTCTTTGAAGAAATTTTTACTTTTGAATCTGAGAGTCACACTTTGAGCAGCACACCACTAATACTGTATTCAAACATTACAGGATTGTTTTCCATATTCATTTGCATTAACTCACATGTTTCCACATTTAGAGCAAGCTGCCATTCACACAACAAGTAGAAATTCCATGCAAGTCATCCTCCTACAGTCACTTAAACACTACACTGCAGAATCATTAGCAAAGAGCCACAAATTGCTGCGCCCCACTACATGTCAGATTGTTTATATATTTATAGTGCAAGACTGGTCCTATCACATTTTCCTAGGAAACTCCTGACAATACCATCATCTATGACGAATATTTACCATCCACGACAAAGTATTTTATTCTATTACTTAAAATGTCTGAATCACTTACATATCTGAAAATCTATTCCATTTGCTCAGACCTTTATTAATAGTCTGCAGGGTGGTACTGTGTGATACACTTTCCAGAAATATAGAAATACGGAATCTGATTTCATCCATGGTTCACTTGATATCATTCAAGAAAAAAGTGAGCCGAGTTTCACACAGGTAATGCTTTCTGAATCTGTGCTGATTTGTGTACAGGAGGTTTTCTCTCTGAAGGAAATTTATTACATTCAAACACAGAATATATTCAAGAATTCTCCAACCAATCGATGTTAAGGGCACTGGTCTGTGATTCTGCAGGACCCTTCTGAGATACTAGTCACCTATCTTTTTTTCTTTTTTCCCTAGTTGTATGGTAACATGGTACTTGGCACTGGTTGAGGTAGACACGATAAATACACCTAAATAGGAACCTAATCCAAAAGAGTGTTTTCTGTAAAACCAAACTGAGATGAAACTGAGACATATTGACCTATTTGTTTTTAGCTCTTTCGGTTGTTTTCAATGCCAGGGTTGCCAATTTCTATGTCCTTCATACAGGAGAATGTGCAATGGTCAAATCACCAGGCCTCCTACTTGTCACTGTTGATGGTACATATCTATATACCAACATCCCTCAAGCACATGGCCTTGCAGCTATCGAACACTACCTCTCACCCAATATCATCCCAAACTTGGCCATAGCTTGTGGCCTAGTGGTTAGCATCACTGCACACAGAAGTAGTGAGTGACAAGTTGAGAATTTGGGCTGGATGTGAAGTATGCTTGGGTAGCTAAAATGGTTATAGTGAACACACAAGTACTGTGGGAAATCTGGGTTCAAGTCTCAGTTTGTACAAATTTTCACTTGGCACCATTGAATTATTTCAGTGCCCTCATATGGCTGACTTCAGTATTTCTCTTTCATCATCTAGATAATGGGATCCAGATTTTAGTCCCTGCTTGATCGGAGATTTTCTTCACTTGGCGACTGTGTGTTTGTAATGTCCTAAGGTATGTATCTCATCTTCATGGAAATGCATGTTGCTGAGGTGTCAGTTAGTAAAGCTTGCACCAGGTGGCCGAACAACACCAGATGGGGTCTTCCCAGCCATACAGTCATTTCATTTCATTTCCTCCCTGACTGGAGCAATTGAGCTACACCCTTCACCGGGTCTTTGATTATCTGTCACGATTCCCAGAAATGTGGACATCCTATCAAGCTCCTTCCAACCCCTCTTAAAATGGTGTTCCATCCCACCCCATCAGAGACAGGGTCAACTGCACAAGCAGCCATGTCATAAACCAGCTGTACTGCAATCACTGCACAGCATTTTATGTGGACATGACCACCAATCAATTTTCCACCAGAATGAATGGGCATCACCAACCCGTGACCATGAGCAGAGTTAACCTTCCAGGGGCACAAAATGCCACTGAGCACAACATGCTCGAGTTCACTGACTGCTTCAGAGCCCCTTGCCATCTGGATCCTTCCCTCCAACACCAGCTTCTCTGAAGAACACCGATCAGAGTTATCCTTGCAACACATCTGATGTATTTTCACACTCATGATGCACGCAATTTCAGACATCACGTGTCCATACAGTTCACAGGGCCCCTTATAGAGGCCACATAGACCGGACCACCCCTGGTATGCCCTGGTGAGCAGCCAAAGAAACAATATTATTTAAGCTATGGCAAACAAATGCTTGGCCTATTCTGTAACTTGTATTACTGTTGTCCAGTCAATATGTGTTCAGTGCTTCGTATGACCTGTACTTCATTGTATCTTAGGTGTTACTTGATAAAGTACTATGATCCATAACTCGTGTTTGTTCTTGCTATAGCAAACTTGGCAATGAAGATAGGATATGTTTTCTGTGTGTGTTAGTATCAATGCTAAGTCACCTGACAAACATCTTGTTGAAACAAATACTTCCCAAATACTTCCACGTATCATTGCCCAGCAGTCAGCTTTTGCGGATCGACAGCAGGCTCTCGCCACCACTCTCAATAAAGTGGCATATCCATGTTCATGGCAGGTTACTCTTCCATCAGTGCAACCATTGCCCTTTCTGGCATAAGATGAATCGGCTGAAGATTGGGAGTCTTACAAGACATGGTTATGTCAACATTTCCAGGCTTTTTGTGTGAGCTATGCAAACCAGTGTGGGGCTTTCTTTCCTGGGTTTCACTGCTCATTTATCACTTGTTGCACCAACTTGTGTCTTTGCAAGAACCAACCAGCTTATCTTTTGATGAAATGTGCAAACCACTCTCAACCTATTACTGTGACAGAACACGTCTCTGTGACGCACGCGGAATTTTACCATTATCAGAAATACCTAAACCAATTTTACAAAGCAATGAACTCCTGTTAGGCACACTGCAAGTATTCAGGATGACCGGGAAGCCTTTGCCACAGTACAACCATCAACTCAGCATCGCACGGGGCAGTGTCAGCTCTGACCACAGCAGCAACTGGCCGCGTCACAACAGTGGCCATGTGCCCTCTTCCATCTTGCCCATACTGCCTAAGCATTGGGCCATTTGCAATAAGTATTCATAATGCATTGGTGTGTAACTCCTCTTCAAGTGTGGCAAACACAGTAGTGGCAATGGACATAAACTGTTATCTCTATGAAGACTGTCTGCTAGGACAAATTTGTTTATTGACTTGCATATGTTTAATAAACCGCTAAAAATGCAAGTAGACACAGGAGCTGCAGCCACTTTAGTAAACGCAGCTACAATAGATTTTGTAGCATCTTCTTTCATATAGTGCTTCATTATAGATAAACGCACATCTGAAAAAAGTCTTAGGTTACTATTAATACTGTCTGCAAGGTCATTAATATACGACACGAACAGCAGGGGCCCAACACACATCCCTAGGGCACACCGTAAGTTACTTCTACATCCGTCCATGACTCTTCATCCCAGATAACTTCTTGTGTCCTCCCTATCAAAATATCCTAAACCCAGTCACCAATATCACTTGATACCCTGTACAATCATACTTTTGATAATGAGTGTAGATGTGGCACTGAGTCAAATGCTTTTCAGAAATCAAGAAATACAGCATCTACCTAACTACCTTGCTCAAGGCTTTCAGTATGTCACATGAGAGAAGTGCGAGTTCGGTTTCACATGATTGATGTTTATAGAATCCCTGTCGGATTGCAGGAAGGAGGTCATTCTGTTCAAGGCACTTCATTATGCTTAAGCTCAGGATATGTTCTAAGATTCTATGACAAATCAATGTCAAGGATGTTCAACAAGAGTTTTTTTGCATCAATTTTGTGTTCGCAGTATATTCAATCATACACAAAACTTAAAAGAGAGTCTAACTCAGCCACAAATCCAGAACAGAATAGAGAGACCATTGGGGCCAGGAGCTATGTTCAGTTTTAACGACTTCAGCTGTTTCTCATTGCCACTGACACTAATATCTACTTCGTGCACCTTTTCAGTGGTACAAGAATTGAATTTCAGTTCCTGTCTGATTGATGAGTGGTGGCTGCTATCTTTCATGCCACTAAGAGCCTTTACATATGACCACAATTTCTTCAGGATTTGTGAAAGATCATTTGACAACATTCTGCTGTGGTAGTCTCTGAAGGCTTCACATATCTCTATCTTGACAGACAAATGCATTTAATTTAGCATCTCTCTATTCATAGTCCTATGCTTCGGTTTGTTTGGTTTACACCTGTTATACAGTAGTATCTGTTTCTTTAGAAGTTTCTTTACAGTGACTCTATACTATGAAGGGTCCCTTCCATTACCAACTGTTCTGCTGGGTACATATCTAGACAGAGCACAGTCACCTATTCTTTTAAACTTGGCCTATAGTTCGTCCACATGCTCCTGTCATGTGCTGAGAGTTTTGATTTCCTCACTGAGATATGACGCTACTGCTCTTTTATCTAGTCTACTCGACACTACTTCCTACTTATTTTAGTTGCCCTATGTACTTCATAAATCATTGTTGCCACAGCTGCCTCATTGTCACTGATACCAGTTTTGATGTTGACAACCTCAAAATGTCAGGTTAATTTTCTGCCATTAGACCTAATATTTTTTCAACACAAGTGGGAATCCAAACTTTCTGTTCTAAGCAGTTTCCAGAGAATACATTTAGTAATGCTTCGCACAATGTCTTGTCACACCCACCACTAACAAAACTGTAATTTTCCCAATTACTTGTTTAATAGTTAAAGCCTCCAGTGATAATTACAGTATGAATGGGGAATTTATGCACTAGCGAACAGAGGTTTTCTCTAAGGTTTTTGGTTACATCAGATGGTGTCATGGTCATCTTTTACAGATTAGGAATTTGCTTCAGAAACTTTGTATGAAAGTACTGATGACAAATTACTGAAATAGGTGCATGACAGACATCACTTACATTCCACTCCATTCAGTTTATGCTGCTACATTTCATAAAACTACCTTCTTATAATATAACGTTTTACATGTCTTGATGAAACTTACTTTAGTATCATTTGTAATCACACCGCAGGCTACTCTGTCACCCATTGACCACATTTCATAGACCTGGCATCGAATTGTACCACCACAGAACTCAATTTTCTTGTTCACATACACACATGTATCCACCTAGAAAATATAGTAGAAAAAAGTTATAAAGTTAATGTAATACACTTCTCATTGTAACACACATTTTTTCTTTGCCTCTCAACTCCCCAGTTCTCAGCCAACAGATATGACAAAACAACAAATATAATACATTCAGAAACACTGTAATGGCAGTCATAGCGCCATTAAAATTGTATAATTAATATGTTACTCTATAAGTGTTTTGTGAAAAAAGTAGTTATGAAACAGTTTTCACTCATTACATCACCCATAACACTTTTATGGGGAAAGTTTCAGTTACAAAAAACACTTGAACACTGTTTAACACACTTCAATTTTAACTACATGGGTGCACGATAAACAGCAGAAAACACATCTCCCATTTTGCTTATTGGCATGTAGGAGATGAAGCTAATTATTTCTTTTCCTGGAAAACTAAAGGGAAGTGTTTGGAGCTTGTTTCCTCTACTTTACTCCATGGACAATGACAAAGAAAAAATGTATAGAAAGTATCCCACAGGAAGCATAATTTAAAGTCTTATTTCTTTCTTTTTCCTTACCAGACTGTTCTTTAGTCTCCACATTTCGCTTCGCCCCAAATACTGGTCTTTGAATGTCAGCTCAACAGAATCCAAAGCTACATCTGCAGGGTTTACTATGTTCACACACACATCAGCATATGTTCGCAGTTGAAATGCAGTGGCAATACTCTGTTCAACACTTATCGTATCTGAGGAAAAAAAATAATTTAAGAAGTCAGTACCTTCCAACAATGATCCATAATATGCATTTTTAGAAAACTAGTAAAAATAAAAAAAAGTTATGCCAAATTATATGATGATAATTTTAGAGCATACTTCTTTCACTTTCTTCATATCCTGAAAATTGAACAAATTTGTCATTAAGGACTTATCATCCCTTTAGATGTTTGAGATCACCCTGCAACTCTTGTAAAATTCATCAGATGCAAAGGTCAAAATATTACACTGAGAATCTTAGAAAGGACATTTTCAACTGGATTGCTATTACATATTACATGCATTTATTCACAGCTGCATCAGTGCACAGTGTTTTGTTTAAGAGGACACTGTCCTAGTGCCAACCATGTACACATATTCCATGTACATAATAATACTGAACTATCTGCTATGCATTTTTTTTAAAAAATCAAATTCATCTGAGCTGTTCTCATAATTTACACTATAGGCACATCACATTTTCAAAGTTTCTGTTCTCTTCTAGACTGTATTGCTTATCATCCACATTTCACTTCCATATCAGGACTAAAATCCAGAAAAATAGTTTGAGGAAAAGAGTGCCCGACACACAAATTTATATTTGATCGTAACACATCTAGCTTCTTCAAGCAAGCTTTTCTCAATATTCCCAGTCTGCATTTTATATCCTCTTCTCCTTTACCACCATCATTTACGTATTTTGTTGCCCAAATAGTAGAACTTGTCTAAACCTTTAGTATATCTTTCCTAATCTAATTCCCTCAGGATTGCCAGATGTAATTAGAGAGCATGTGTTTGCCCTTGTTATACTTTTATTCATGTTCCACTTAGTATCCCTTTTCAACATACTACCCATTCCAGTCCACTTACCTTCCTGTTCAACTGATCGTCCACGTTCTTTGCCCTCTTGCGACAAAATTACAATGTCATCAGTATATCAATGTTTTCAATTTCTTCTACCCAAATGTTAATTATGCTAAATGTACAGATTTAATAACACTGAGCATAGGATACAACCTGTCTCACTGCCCTGTACACTACTGCCTCCCATCCACATGCTTCAAGTCTTAGAACTGCAGTCTTGTTTTTGTATAATTTATAGATAACTTTTCACTCCCTGTATTTTATCCCTGCTACATTCACAATTTTCAAGAGTGTACTTCAAACAACACTGTCAAGAGAGGGAGAGGGAGAGGGGGGGGGGGGGGGGAGAGAGAGAGAGAGAGAGGGGGGGGGGGGGAAGGGGAAGAAGAAGAAGAAGAAAGAAAGAAAAAGAAATGGAAAAGTTGGGATGAGATAACAACAGTAAAACTGGAAAGATTGCTATTCAACACAGAAAAGCCACTTAGTGGCAGACAGTTGCATTTAACATAAATTTAAAAGTAGATTGTGTGTGTGTGTAGGGGGGGGGGGGGGCTAGTGTTTTTCTATATCTGAGGAAAAAATTTTTCTGATAGCTTCATAGCTTGGTCTACTTTTAAATATACTTAAAATGTGCCTGTCAGTAGCTCAACAGCTCCACTCTGTGGTAAGTAGCAATCCATCCCATGTCATTGCTAAAAGCTTTTCCTAAATCTACAAATGCTATAAATGAAGGTTCCACTTTTTTAAATGCATCTTCTAAGATGATCTTCGGAACCCCTACTGATCTTTCGACAGGTCATCTTCAATAAGCCATTCATTCCTTCTGTAGATTATATTGTGTTAGTATTTTACAGCATTATTTACTAACCTGTCGGTTTGATAATACTCAGAACAATCAGCACCTGCTCTGCTTGGCACTGTGATTATTAAATTCTTCTTAAAGTCTGATGGCAGGTCATCTGCCTAACATATCCTGCACACCAGGTGGAACAACTTTGCCATGATTGATTCTCTTATGGATAGAGTGAGCCAGTGTCAGCATTAAATTCTATTGGACTCAAATCTGCTACAGCCAATGCCAGATTGTAATTCCACAAAGGCACAGTGTGGTCAGAAAGCATTCTGTTTAGGTTTGCATAATTCATAACATTTTTTCTCTTCTCTTTTGACATATTAGTAACCACATCACAATGTTCTCATTCAACAAATATCTATGCCTACAGTGATGTACTCAGTTTTTGCATAAATAGAAAGAGTGCTTCAGTGACCTCTTTCTTGTTCACTGAAAGAAATGGGTGCATTTGTTTGATATTGCATCTTTTCACTGAAGCCATCATCTTGCGCTACAGATTAAATACAGTTAAATGTGAAAGTTAATGCATCATTAAATAGAAGAGTAGATGAATAACAGACCATGCTTCATGTAAGTCAATAGCTTTTGTTTACTGACAAATTAGTTTGAAGCAAGGATTCCTCTAAGAGTCTACTCAAATTCCACATTTATTAGAGGTACTGAGTGGTACTTTATTCACTTCAGAAGGCTATAAGTGTACAAAACTGTGTGCAACAGATGATGTGCGGCAACAATAAAGTAATACAATTTACAGTTTTGGTTCATCATCTCAAGATATAACTTTTTCTGGCACTTCTCCCAATCTTCACATCTAAATGACCCAGATTATTTAATATGGTGCTCTCTCTCTCTCTCTCTCTCTCTCTCTCTCTCTCTCTCTCTCTCTCTCTCTGCTAGGGCAACAGACTGTTTTCAACCACCAACCGATCAGTCAATTTTTTTTTTCTCTCAGTTGGTGTTTTCAGTTAAATGAAACAACCAAATGAAACTAGTCTCTGTGGCCATGTCTGCTATATGCATGTTTTCACTCACTCACCGAGTTTATGTGGTTTCACTCAATGTGAGACAATCGACAGGCGTAAGTCTCTATCAACTGCAGCTGTTATATGAATGTTTTCACTCAGTCTCTGGGTTTGGTGATTTTGCTTTTCTTCACATCCTTTTCTATGGAGGGGGGGGGAGGGGGGGGGGGGGTGACAGTTGGGGCACGCGTGTGGCACCACCATCACTACAGCCTCCTCCTGCTGTTGCCACAGCAAGCATTGTAGCCAGTGCGAGGAGGTAGAATGGTGGTCAGCACAGGTGGAGCACACTGCTGGGACCGGCACTAGTGGCTACTGGCCACTGCATCACTTTCTCACACCAGCTGCAACCCTGGCCCTGGCAACAGCACGACGCTGACATGAAGCGAGCAGGACACTCAGGGGCTAGCTACATAGATAGGTTTTCTTATATAATTAATTAATGGACATCATCACATCTTTTCAGTAAAATGAAATGCAAACAGTCACAGAAATCTGCCATGTATCCTTTCTTCTTCACATACCCTTAACAGAACTTTCATGCCTGCAACTTTGCACTACCAGTGAAGCTTTATTAGTTACATGATGTTAATTGCACCTGGAACAATTTAATGCACAGCAGTTTATATGTCAGTTTTAAATGATGAAAATAAGAATTAGTCCTCCAGTACATAATTATATGAGTATTTATATTACATATTTTAACTTTAGCATAACCACTGAGATGTCTTCATGTGTACCTGGGGTTGCAGCTACCTTCTAGGACTATATGTAGCCCTAGTTTGTATTGTATACCACTGTTTTACTTCACCTAATGAAAACACTACAGACTGGTTTCGCTCAAGAGAATAACTGGATAATTCAATCAAATAAACAATGGATTCAGCTGAATGAACGAATGAATACATATTTCAACCAACAGAAAAACTAAAGACTGTTTCACTTGAAAAGGAAGAATGAATAACTCAGTCAGTACTCAAAACAGTGCCAGATTGTGTCAGCTGTTTCCATTCAGTTGCTCCCAAAGACTGGTTTCACTCTAAAGAATGAATAAATAATTCAACGGATACATAAAGCTACAACTGAATGAGTTGATTGTTTTCCAACAACTGACTGAATCGACTGTTTTCATTCGACTACTTCCAACCCTATCCTTCTCTCTCTCTCTCTCTCTCTCTCTCTCTCTCTCTCTCTCTCTCTCTCTCTCCCTCCCCCCCCCCCCTCCTCTGTATTGCAAAATCATTTCTGCTCCTTTCTGAAATATACACACTGAATAGAGCCCATAAATCAAGAAATGAGCATCTACACTTCAACAAATATCACTGAAGAAGGAATATTAAAAAATTTCAACTGACTTATACAACTAATAATGTTATTTTATTTTGTTTAAGTACAGGATTAAATGTAAATTTGTACACTAATGTCAAGACACATGGCAAGCCAATATCCACATATCCCTTCTCAGTCGCAAATTCTTGGAACCTTCGTAAGATCATCCTTATACATCAATGTATTACAACCTGGAAAAATTGTAAATGGCTTATCAGCTTTAATGGTTAGAAAATTTTTCTGGACAGCATGTGCTATTGTAAAGACTATGTCAAGGTGTGCCCCAGCAATGTTTACACAGAGAAATAAACAGTGTCAATATAAGTCTGTCAAATCTATTGGAACAATATGAGGAATACTCTTAGAATTTTTAACACCAATATCTCCTCAAATGAAACACTGCATTATAAACATAAACCAGAATCTAAATGATAACCAATGAAGTGCTAACAGTGCAACTCCCCAAGAATGTACAAAATGCTGTTCACTGCATGTAAAGTGACAGGCACTCTTAGGATGTAGCTGTTTCGGATTCCAGAATTGGATTCTTTTGAGGGTTTTGAATCTCACCTAAACTATCAACATTGAATGTTAACAGAAGACACACGGAAAGTGGAGACCAGAATGGACTGAGAAAAGATGACGGCTCTATAAAGCAATATGATTTGTGGCAAACTTAATACACTGAGTTCACAATCTCTTCAAATCCGTCAGACAGAGACTTTATGAGTACTGTTTTCCACTGCTGTTTTAGAGTTTTAAGCAATGGTGCACTGCCATGAGTGTGTAACAAATTATTCTCATCTTTTACTACAATAATAAAGTTACATAGCTGAAATATTTTTGCATTTTCCACAAAAGTACATACATGCCTTTACCTAAATATGAACACTTGCTCTTTATTTCTGCTGTTATATGTTTCAATCTAGGGTGAATGAATCAATCAACAGATGGGAAAAGCAAAAAAAGCGATAATACAAAAATGATGTATGCATTATGCGCATAGGCTGTAGGTACTACTGATAATCTCAATATCTGAACAGTGTGTGAACAGCATGAGGCTAAACTGGGACCATAAAAACATATTAATAATACTAGCTTGGGATCCATAGATTTTCAAAACCAGAGAATTAATCATGCCAAAAAGTACAACTAGAACATCTTTATTTTTGATCATTTTATACAAACCGTTTATACCCAAGGCAACTGCATAAACAATGTCAGAAAAATCACATTTGCATTTTTTTATTTTTTTATTTTTTTTTTACTTACCTTTGCTTTGCATGTCTTCCTTGAATGAAGTAACCTGCAACAACAGGCGGCTGAACTCATCTTCAGGAAGATATATTTCAACTACACTTCCTTGTTTAATGCCTGGAAAATCCTTAGGATTGATAATAAGATCCTCACCTGCCACAAAAATAACAATAACGTACAAATCAAAACGCAATTTTCCAAAGAATGTAAAAAGGAATGGAGAGTAGAAATTAGTGTCACATCAATAACAAGGTCACCAGATATGGAATACAAGTTAAAGCCAGGGAAGGACATCAGCTGTGCCCTTTAAAAAACACCATCCCAGCCTTTGCCTTGAGCAGTTTAAGAAAACCACAGAAAATATAACTACAGATGGCCGAAAAGGGATGTGAACCATCATCCTCACAAATATGAGTCAAATGTGATACCACTGCACCACTTCACTTCGGGCAAAGTGTGTAGTTTAGTATAATCATGTTGGATGTGTCTGAGTCAGGAAACATATAGACAGAAATATAATAATGAAAAGTCCCTGGTGGAACATAAGTAAGGCAAGAGTGAAGGTAACAGCTCACTTTTGTGTCTCACTAAATCATCAATAGGTTCATAAATAAGCCTAAGAACACTACTGAGCATTTGGAGAAATCATTCTTCACAGTTAACAGAGTGTACACACACACACACACACACACACACACACACACACACACACACACACACACACACGTCTGCTGAGCTACAGTGTCCTGGCCGACAACTTTTATCAATAGCCAGCTTGACTTGAGTGAAAGATTGTATTAGCAGGTATGGGAAGAGGAAGAAAGCAGACAGGGAGCAGAAAGAAGAATTGGAAGTAGAGCTAAGATAGATGGGCAGCAAGTGCACAGGATAGGAAAGTGGCATTGCTGAGCTCACTGTGGTGCATGAAGTAGGAGTCATGGACATTGCATGAAGACATGGAGTAGTGGACCGGAATTTGATATAGAATGGGGGAAGAGGGCAACTGCATAGAGAAGGATGAGAATGTACAATGAATGAACTGAGGAGTGGGGTGCAGAGGTGGAGGTGGATGTGGGAAAGGTGCTAGCAGACACTTACGCCAGAAGGATCATGGAATCAAATGATGTGTTGCAAGGAAAATTTCTATATAGGTAATTAGGAGAAGTTGACATTGGCTGGAAAGGAGGAAGGATTGGGGAGGGGGGGGGGGGTGAATCCAAATGGTAGGATCATGGGCAGCCACTGAAATCAACAACAACAATATGCTCAGAAGTACGTTAAGTCGCGGGGACACCAATACTACTCTTGGCCATAGTTTGGCAGTGGCCACTCACTCAGGTGGACAGAAGGTTGGCAGCCTTACTCACATAAATGGTAAGCTGCAGTTACAGCATAGCTGGTAAATGGTATGACTGCTTTCACAAGTGGTCACACCTCTGCTAGGATAGGATAGGATATGCTTGCCATGGAAAGTGCAGGATGGCTACATTGGACAGGTCTTGCACCTGGGTGTCCATCATGGGTATTACTCAGGCAGCAAGAGGTTGAGAGTAGGTGTGTCCTTAGAATACACTAAGATATTTTAGGGATTGGGTGGGATCTGGAATACCACTTTGGAAGGTGCAGGAAGGATTGTTCTCTATCTCCAGATATGATGATAACTAGGTGAAGGTCTTTCAAAGAATATGGGCAAGTGGTTCAATAGGGTGTTGTTGGGTGATGAGAGGGATGCTCCTTTGCAACTGGTTCGCTGAGATGACAAAAGATATGGAATACCTCCAAATATCATGTCACACCTCCTTTTGCCTGGTGTTGTGCTGAGACTCAATTAGCACAGACTCAACAAGCCATTGTAAGTCCCCTACAGAATACTGAGCCCTCTGTCTCTACAGTTATCCATTATTACAAAAGTGTTGCCAGTGAAAGATTTTGTGCATGAACTGAGCCCTTGATTATGTCCCATAAATGTCTGAGGGGATTTATGTCAGGCGATCTGGGTGGCCAAATCATTCACTCAAACTGTCCAGAATATGCTCTAAACCAGTCGCGAACAACTGTCGATCTGTAATGTGGCAAGTAGTTATGTGGGAACATGCAGTCCATGAATGGTTACAAGTTGCCTCCAGGTAGATGACAATAAACATTTCCAGCCAATATCGGTTCAGTTGGATCAGAGGACCCAGTCCATTCCATGTAATCATCACAGCCCACACCATTGAAGAGCCACCATCAATTTGCACAGTCCTTGTTGACAACTTAGGTCCATGGCTTCATGTGGTCTGCTCCACACTCAAAACCTACCATCAGCTCTTACCAACTGAAACTGGGACATCTGACCAGGCCATAGCTTTCCAGTCATCTAGGGTCCAACCAATATGGTTCCTAGCCCAGGAGAGGCACTGCAGCACCTGCACATTGTTCAAAAGGATATGTTCTTCATAAATCCCACATTGACTTCTACCATTATTCCATGCAGAACTGCTTGTCTGTTAGCCCTGACAACTCTACACAAACAGCACTGATCTCGACCATGTAAGTGAAGGCCGTTGGCCACTGCTTTGTCCATGGTGAGATGTAATACCTGAAATTTCTAAGCACACTCTTTACACTGGGGCCCTCAGAATATCAAATTCCTTAATGATTTCCAAAATGGAATGGCCCATGCATTTCAAGTCTGTTAATTCCTGTCATGCAGCCACACTCATGTCAGAAATCTTTTCCCATGAACCGTCTGAGTACAAATGATAGCTCCACCAATTCACTTCCCTTTTATACCTTGAGTATACAATACTACCGCCATCTGTTTATATGCATATCACTATCCCACGACTTTTGTCACCTCAGTGTAAATCTGCTTGTGAACTATTTTTGGAGAGGGGATGGGCGATAATACTTGTCTGTGAAAGCTTTAGTATGCCCTTTGGCATACTGTGCATAGAATTGTTTATTCCTGCAAATGCACTACACAATTGAGGCCAGATTGTGTAGGAGAGACTTTTTATTGTGGAATTGGGGGCAGCTATCAAGGTGCAAGTATAACTGATAATTAATGGGCTTGATGTGGGAAGAGATTCTTATAGAATAATCGGACATTTCTGCTTAAAGTAAACTCCAAACGGCCACACTGCTTGCAACTGATACTTTAACATTCACTCGACTGTATGACGAGCAATGGTATAGAAAGTCAGTCACTATGATGTTGATAGCAGGCCATACAAGGTGTGCTCCATGAGAAGAGGCAATAATGAAAATTGAAAAGAGGACTGGAAGGATTAAAATTAACACACACACAATTTTCTCACAAGAATTTAAACGATGTACTATTCTATTGATTCCTAACATAATCTAATCGTCAGTTAAATTATCCAATGACAATGAGCTCCCTTGTAGTGTCTTTGGCATTTTCAAGATGAAACAAAATATCTCTGAAATGTCCACACAGGAAAGATTTTTCTGTTAATGCCTCCAGAGAAGAGACAAAAACAGGAGTCTTTTCCTTGCTAACAGTTTCAATTCCTTAATATGTTTTCTGAACCCATTTGTATACTGCTCTAATATGGCATTCATCAGTAGTGGTATCACCACAGTGAAAGAATTAAAATAGTACATCATACAGTTGGATGATCACTGGACTACAAAGGGCTCAGCCACATACACATTAACAACTCCAGCCTAAAAGCTTAGACTAGAGTTCAGATGTTACACACAATTTCAAAAGATTTACTACATTTCTCTAAACGTCAGCTAAAATAGAGGGCAGGACTCCACTTAACATCCCACTGGAATGATTGGTATGAAGTAGACCACTGCTTTTCACCAGCCACAGCTTACTGCACCTTACTGCCAGTCACTCCTACTCACACAGCTGTATGGCTCTCCAACTCACAGTGGGACTCCTTGGTCTCATGCTCATTTCACCAGATTCCCACATCCCATGGTACTCAGCAGAATGGCACATGCCTCCCTTGCTGCTGAACAAGGAGAGGGCCATTCTGTCTGTCATTTTCTCTATTGGAAATATTTGCTGCAATATCTACGGGGCACTATGGGAATTGAAGCAGATGTGACTTTTTTGCTTTGGAGACATTTCATCTGCACTACATACAATGTATTCAGTGGGAAGGAAAAACCTGAGGACATGACCGGGAAACACAACAGCAACGGGAGCCCCCTTGCTTATAACTATCAGTGTACACTATATTAAAACCACGATGTCTACCTAAAAGGCTAGCAAACAATGATGCAAGTTATATCTGGAGCATGTTCCTTCTTATTGTTTATCAAATTTACAGGTAATTCTGCATCTCTGTAGCAGCCAGGATGAAGATCTGCCAAATCTCAGTGTAGAATTTTAAAATCAAACTCGACATTTTTAAAAGCAGTTCCTTCTGGATGGATTCCATTGAGCCTCATTGCTCGCTTACTATTACTGAAAAATTATTAGCTCCTACATGTTTGGATAGTGCTGATTCCACAACTATTGTACATTTAATGAAAAGCCACTTCAGCTGCTTAATTAGAACTTTATTAATTGCACATGAAGTGTTTCAGCCTTTATACTAGTCCATTATCAAGCACACCTGAATCTGCCATTGTTAATGCATAATATGGATGTGTATATACTTTATGTAGTAGCAAATGGGACACAAAGCTTATATATGTATAGTACAAGTGCTGAAAGATTAAATAACTTATGTTATGCTGTAGAGAAGCAATGTCAATGACAAAAACAGTAAAAGTCAAGTAGATTTAAATAGCTTGCACCAAGTGAGGTCATAATGATAAAACTATACAACCTGAAACATCAAAACTATTACAATGCTTTAGCTTCAGAACAATTATTCCCTCGTGTGTTTCAAAATTTCAAATTGCATGTTTTCCAAACAAAATACCAAAAGTAATTATTTCAATTTAATATAAGTGTAAAATAAGTACAGTGTATGGATGTTTAAGTTGAGCCCGAGATTAAGTCCTCTAATGAGCAAAATTTAAAACACTGAGAACTGCTGAAGGGTATAATGTAGCTTGCACACATTGTCAACTGCTAATATATATATATAACAGAGGGAAACATTCCACGTGGAAAAAATTATCTAAAAGAAAGATGATGAGACTTACCAAACAAAAGCGCTGGCAGGTCGATAGAAACACAAACAAACACAAATATACACACAAAATTCAAGCTTTCGCAACAAACTGTTGCCTCATCAGGAAAGAGGGAAGGAGAGGGAAAGACGAAAGGATGTAGGTTTTAAGGGACACAACAGTTTGTTGCGAAAGCTTGAATTTTGTGTGTATATTTGTGTTTGTTTGTGTGTCTATCGACCTGCCAGCGCTTTTGTTTGGTAAGTCTCATCATCTTTCTTTTTGGATATATTTTTTCCACGTGGAGTGTTTCCCTCTGTTATATATATATATATCTGGGCATAGCTTTGAAATTGTGGAATGGCTTTAAAGGAAGTTGTCAAAAACGGGGCAGCAGATACCTAAGAAACTGTTGTTTCTTAATGTGCATTGCTCTTTGGGTGTCTTTTCCTTGGACTTTTTTTCGGTAGGTGTACATTTCTCAGTCTTCATAAATATCCAAAAAGTATCCCTTTTTCACTGTATGGAGGACTGAGCGATTGTTTTCCATACTATGTACTGTGTGACAATCTTGCATGAGGTGAGCTGCGAAGGCTGATTTACTCCGGAGATGGGAACTTGCTCTTCAATATATCCTCTCTTTCCGTTACCCACCAGGCCTCAATCTCCGCTAATTTCAAGTTGCCACCACTCATACCTCACCTGTCATTCAACAACATCTTTGCCTCTGCACTTCCGCCTCGACTGACATCTCTGCCCAAACTCTTTGTCTTTGAATATGTCTGCTTGTGTCTGTATATGTGTGGATGGATATATATGTGTGTGTGTGTGTGTGTGTGAGAGAGAGAGAGAGAGAGAGAGAGTGTATACCCGTCCTTTTCCCCCCCTAAGGTAAGTCTTTCCGCTCTCAGGATTGGAATGACTCCTTACCCTCTCCCTTAAAACCCACATCCTTTCATCTTTCCCTCTCCTTTCTAATTCTGAAAACAGATGGGTGTGCAAGCAATGGTATGGTGGTCAGGTATCAGTAGTACGGCTATTTTTTATAGGCTCTTCAAAGCGACAGTTCATCCCATTTTCAGAGGCTTGAAAGAGAGTTGTCTGCTCCCCATGAACTGGTGCTAAAATATTTCAAAATATGCTGAGGGAATTAAATTAGGAAATGAGATACTTAAAGTAGTAAAGGAGTTTTGCTATTTGGGGAGCAAAATAACTGATGATGGTCGAAGTAGAGAAGATATAAAATGTGGACTGGCAATGGCAAGGAAAGCGTTTCTGAAGAAGAGAAATTTGTTAACATCGAGTATAGATGTAAGTGTCAGGAAGTCATATCTGAAAGTATTTGTATGTATGGAAGTGAAACATGGACGATAAATAGTTAGACAAGAAGAGAATAGAAGCTTTCGAAATGTGGTGCTACAGAAGAATGCTGAAGATTAGATGGGTAGATCACGTAACTAAAGAGGAGGTATTGAATAGAATTGGGGAGAAGAGGAGTTTGTAGCACAACTTGACCAGAAGAAGGGATCGGTTGGTAGGACATGTTCTGAGGCATCAAAGGATCACCAATTTAGTACTGGAGGGCAGAGTGGAGGGTAAAAATCGTAGAGGGAGACCAAGAGATGAATACACTAAGCAGATTCAGAAGGATGTAGGCTGCAGTAGGTACTGGGAGATGAAGAAGCTTGCACAGGATAGAGTAGCATGGAGAGCTGCATCAAACCAGTCTCAGGACTGAAGATCACAACAACAACAACAACATCATAGTACTTTTAGGGACCTTGCTTCTAGGTCTCACGCTGTGATGAACAGATAAGCTTTGAATAAAATGTGAAGCCCAGAAACCTCATAGTTCCTTTAAAATTAAGAATATTGTCCATATAGAAATGGCAGTCACACTTGCAACACAATCTTGGGGTCTCTCTATCTCTCTCTCTCTCTCTCTCTCTCTCTCTCTCTCTCTCTCTCTCCCCCCCCCCCCCCCTCCCTTTTTTTACAAGTTTTTAATAACAAATTCATCAATGTAACAGAAGAAGTTGTCCAGGAAAAATGATTTTAAATTAGATTTAAAACTTGCTTCACAATCTGTTAGACATTTTATGTTCCTGGGCCAGTGACGTCTAAATAAAGGTCATTTTTCCCTCTAGAGTTGTAGGTATGGACGTAATTGCTTTTCTCAAATTGTGATGGATTATTTATGACTAATTTCACTAGCAAATATATGTATTGTGACAGTGCAGTTAAAATGCCTGGCTCCTTTACGAGATACCTAAATGATAATCAGCTGCATGTAAAGCCATCAGTTCGATAAAACTTGATGACCTACACAAATCCAACACCTTGGAAAGGTCACAAAAATTCCAAACTGGCAATATAATATTATTTTAGGCTTTTACTATTTGATGAGTGAATGTATAAATAGCATTCTCAGTTGAGCAATCCTCCTGGAATTCAAACTGTGATATGCTAAGTAAGTTGTTTCCAATTGTGTGCAGATATTCTTGAGTACATTACTTTTTCAGATGTTTTGGAGAAAGATGTCAGTAAGGAAACTGTGTGATAACTATTTAAGCCTGTCTTGTCACCTTTCTTGTGAAATGGTTTAACTGCATACTTTAACCAGTCTGGAAAAATTCCCTGTGACAGCAACGCATTGCATATATCACTAAGGACATTACGTATTGAACTGGAACAACTTTTCACAATTCTGTCTGAAATTCCATCAACCCACAGGATCTTTTGATATCCTTTAAAAAAACCTTATAAATGTTCAGCATGTAACCATATTTACAAATTAATATGTGATGTACTTGTAAAAGAGTCATTCCACATCATTAAGATTTACCACGCAAAACGATCCGTGGAACATGAAATTAACTCAATTATTTACGCTTGTATTTTTTGTTTAATATATATTTATCACTTTTAGAAAATGGCATATGTTAGGCTTTTATTATAAATAAATAAACAGACTTAACTGACAACAATTTAAAAACTTCACTACACACTTGTGCAGCTGCTAAGCAAGTCTGTCATTTGTTCTGTTCTGACAAATCAAACAATGAATGCTTATCATCATTGTTTTAATTAGTGGGAAAAAAGAGTTCTTATCTTTGACATAAAAAAGACAGTCAGCAATACATTCTAGAAGAACTTAACTGCCATGAACAAGAAGAAGAAGACATTCTAGAATGGACGAGTGTCGTCTAGAATGGACGAGTGTCGACGGTGCTGATGCAGGGCACCAAATCATCCTGTCTAGAGTTAGCTCCCATGTCGATGAAATGTTCTGCCATCACCTAGGCTAAGCCTGTTGAGGTGGTCAGGAGATTATCATTGCACATCATGTAAGTTATTGAGTATCTCACACCTACCCCAGAACTCAGAAGGCTTCATGCAACAATTTATATAGTGTCCAGGATTTCACAACATGATCTCTTTTTCACTTCTTAATAATTCAGTGATATATCACCTTTGCTAACCAAAAGGCTACAAGGTTGCAAGTGGGTGGAATTTGAATAATTTCAGAGACACTTTCCTGTCTCTTGTAGAATGGTGCTCCTCATTTCACCCAACTACTGGTGTCCTTACCTGACCCAAAACTTGAATTCACAGACGGAATGTACTCTCAGAAAAAAAACACTGTACAAAGTGCAGTGGGCTAAGATTAGGCTAGGTCAACAAATATGAGCACTTTTTATATTGCCAATACCAAATATTGCAATTCCCACAAGAAAACACTACACAACCACGATGTAGGTGTCCTGTGAAAGCATACAAGATGTGTAAATTAACCTAGAAGCAAAAACCATGTTATGCTTGCTTCACCACAACCTAACACTGAAAACAAACTGCTTAAACCTCACAACCCAATAGGCTTTGCTACAAAATTATCAGTGGATATCTAATTCTACCTCCAAGTGTGAGTGGTGTGTATTTATCCACTGAACAGAACTGCTTTATAGCTTTAGATACCAAACGTATATCGGGAGGACGACGGTTCAATCCCACGTCCGGCCATCCTGATTTAGGTTTTCCGTGATTTCCCTAAATCGCTCCAGGCAAATGCCGGGATGGTTCCTTTCAAAGGGCATGGCCGAATTCCTTCCCCGTCCTTCCCTAATCCGATGAGACCGATGACCTCGTAGTTTGGTCTCTTCCCCCAAACCAACCAACCAACCAAACGTATACTTTATTGTATCAGAACTACAGGATTTGCTCTACACTAGTTTCTTCCTAGTTTTCTTCTCTCACCAATTCCAAACACACATTTCCTACCACTGAACATGAGAACTGAATTTGAATGAGGGCAGTAGACCGCCAGGATGCATTTAATTGAGAAGTCAATGTTCAATCTGCATGATTTTGGTTATATAAATGGGCATAATTTACCAATTACTCTGCTTCTACCTCCAAATGTGAGTGGTTTGTATTCCTCCCCTGAAGAGAACTGCTTTATAGCTTTGAATATCAAACATATACTTTATTGTATAAGTACTTCAGGACTTGCTTTACACTAGTTTCTTCCTAGTTTTTGTATCTCATCCACTCCAACATACACTTTGAACCACCAAACGTGAGAATTGAATCTGAAGGAGACACTAATCTACCAGGCTGCATTTAAATGAGAAGTCAATGTTCAATCTGCATGGTTTTGGTTATACCCATGGACACAATTTACTCCAATTTCTTCCCCGCCTGCTTCCCCAGATTCTTTGCACAGTAGACATTAGATTTCTCCTTACATTTGAATTCTCTCAAACTTCTCTGTCATATATACCATTACCTGTGGTTCGTTTTTATTACTTTTCTGTTTGTTCATATCATAAATTCATTTCATTGGCATTTTTCCCTATGGTCTTGGGCTTTAATCTTTATTTGTATCACATAATTTCTTTTCAGTTTAGTTGTTATCCATGCTCTCTCTCTCTCTCTCTCTCTCTCTCTCTCTCTCTCTCTCACACACACACACACACAGAACACATTTAAAATCAACCCATTTCTTTATGTTCGAGAGCAGTGAGAGTGAGTGAGTGAGTGAGTGTGTGTGTGTGTGTGTGTGTGTGTGTGTGTAAAAGGCTGGCGAACAGCCATTCTGTTGAGAACGTCAGATGCTGAAAGGAAGCTGACGTATGGATGGGCATTTGTGCGAAATGTAATTCTTGTTAGACAAGCAGAAAGAGAGAGACACGTTTGAAACATAAAAAGATCAAACAATGGAAAATCCAGGATGGAATGTAACAATACCAGAGAAGGAAAATTGCTACTCACCATATAGCGGAGATGCTGAGTCGTGATAGGCACAACAAAAAGATTCGCACAATTATAAATTTCGGCCATTAAGGCCTTTGTCAGCAGAAGACACACATACACACACGTGCACACACATATACTCACTCAAACACAACTTGCACACATGTCTACAGCCTCAAGAGATCTGAAACCACACTGCGAGCAGCAGCATCAGTGCAACCATTTCCTCAACCGACTCTCCACAGTTCCTGTCCCTTTACCACACGGCGCCCTGCTTGTCATTGTTGATGCCACCTCCCTGTACACTAACATTCCTAATGCCCATGGCCTTACTGCTATTGAACACTACCTTTCCAGATGCCCTATGGATTCCAAACCAACAACATCCTTCCTAGTCTCCAAGACCAACTATATCCTCACCCACAATTACTTCTCCTTTGAAGGCATTACCTACAAACAAATCCGTGATACGGCTACGGGCACCCGCGTGGCATCAATCCTATGCTAACCTATTCATGGGCCATCTAGAGGAATCCTTCCTAAAAACACAGAATCCTAAACCCCCACCTGGTTCAGATTCATTGATGACATCTTTGCTATCTGGAGTGAAGGTGAGGTCACCTTATGCACATTCCTCCAGAACCTCAACTTCTCCCCCATTTGCTTCACCTGGGCCTACTCAACCCAACAAGCCACCTTCCTAGATGTTGACCTCCACCCCCGCCCATATCTAATCTACTAACCACCAGCAATACCTCCACTTAGACAGATGCCACCCATTCCATATCAAGAAGTCCCTTCCGTACAGCCTAGCCACCCGTGGTCATCGCACCTGCAGTGACGAGTAGTCCCTCTCAAAATATACCGAGGGTCTCACTGAAGCCTTCACTGGCTGTAATTATCCTCCCATCCTTGTACAAAAACAAATCTCCCATGCCCTATCATTTCAGTCTCCCACCACCTCCCAGAGTCCCACAGTCCAGCCACAGAGGAGCATTCCCCTTGTAACTCAGTACCATCTGGGACTGGAGCAACTGAATTACATTCTCCGCCAGGGTTTCGATTACCTCTTATTGTGCCCTGAAATGAGAAATGTTCTGCCCACTATCCTTCCCACCCCTCCTACCGTGGTATTCCGCCATCCACCGAACCTAGACAATATACCGTCCATCCTTACACAACCCCTGCTCCCAATCCCTTACCTCATGGCTCATACCCCTGTAATAGACCTGGATGCAAGACCTGTCCCATACATCCTCCTACCACCACCTACTCCAGTCCAGTCACTAACATCACCTATCCCATCAAAGGTAGGGCTACCTGTGAAACCTGTCGTGATTTACAAGCTAAGCTGCAACCACTGTGCTGCATTCCATGTAGGCATGACAACCAACAAGCTGTCTGTCCGCATGAATGGCCACCAACAAATTGTGGCCAAAAAACAAGTGGACCACCCTGCTGCTGAGCACGCTGCCAAACGTGATATCCCTCATCTCAATGACCGCTACACAGCCTGTGCCATATGGATCCTTCCCACCAAAACCAGCTTTTCTGAATTGCACAGGTGGGATCTTTCCCTGTAATACATCCTATGTTCCCATAACCCTCCTGGCCTCAAACTTCATTAGTCGCTGTCCTCACCCATCCAGCCCCCTCCCTGTTCAAATTCCAGCACTACACAGCTGTCATTTCTTTTTATTTCTCTCCTTTCCGCTACTTACCCCCTCCCCCCTCTGCACCTTCTCTCCTGCCCTCCATCTAAACTGCAACACTTCAGTGTCTGCCACTCCCTTGTGTGTGTACTGCTGACAAAGGCCTTAATGGCTGAAAGCTATAATTATGTGAATCTTTTTGTTGTGCCTATCGCGACTCGGCATCTCCACTACATGGTGAGTAGCAAACATAAAAAGAGGCATACAGATTGAAACAGAACAATGTACTTGAAGTGCCAGTAATGTTTAGGATCAAGTGTTACGACTATAACATCTACTGGCAGCATCAACACTTATTTTAGCCTATTTCAAAGAGTAATCAACATGCACTATACAGTATGGCACATCCAGCAGTCCATTAATAGATGGCAGGTATGATTTTTCTGGGTTTCCTGGTACATCTGTTTGAAATAAACGTCTTAGGTTTGCCGCCAGTTAACACTGTGCCACAACACTTCATTGAAACAACTGTCTGACATTTTCAGATGCACAGTTTTAACTGGCAGAAACCCAAGAAAAGTATTTGAGATGCAAGGTACTCCTAAATAATTTCTATCTTGTCATTCAAACAGATAGTTTTTTCCGCATACAAGTTAATGACAGTAAACACACTTGTGTCGAGAGACCAGGAAGGTGACTTGCCTTCTTTTTCCGAAGAAAAAGGAAAAATTACTAAGACGTTGGAAGCTCTATGGGATGCATTACTTTCACTAAACTGGTGGCAGTGGTGGGCATTTGAATTCATTTCTGTATATTTTCAGAGAAATTGCACAAGAATCAAGCTTCAGTAAAATATGTGCTCAAATATATAGTTGAAAAAGCACTGGAGTAATATACAACATTGGCAGTTTTTGAGTAAGTACACCAAACTGAACTGAAGTGAATTGCTCGCATTGCCTACTAGAATGTTACTAGTACAAGGATATTAAGAAATGTAGTGACCAATAAGGATATGGTTAGATCAAGATGTCAAGATGAATGCAATACAAGAGGAAGACAAAGTGCTTGGACATTTTCCTAATTTACTACAACAGCAAAAATTTAAATCATTATTCAACATAGTTGTCCTGTCACACCACCATGACATCACACAGCAGTTACATCACGGGTCAAAGCAGACAGGTGGTATCACAAATTTCAGTTAACCTACAGGCAAGCCATGGATACACTGTTTTAAGCAGAATTAATGGAAATCCAATTTGTGGAGGGGGGTGGGGTGGGGGGGAGGGGTCATCATGACTGTGTGCACATTGCTCCAACACTTCCAAATACACCATCTGATGGGTTAGAACAATATGAGCAGCAATGTGTGGACACACTTTGTCGTGGGTGGGTGGGTACAATGGTTGCAAGGGACAACAGGCCTTAGTGTTTGTTTGAAATTGTATGCTTTGGCTCATTGCAAAGCACATCACTGGAATGTTGACTGTTTCCTCTTACCCCTTTCCAGATGATGATCCAGAATTTGTCCTTGAAAGTACTAAAAAACTGGGAACATCACATTTCCTGCAACATGCTCACTCTTTTAATTTCTTTCTCTCTGGGGATCAAAAATGTTTCCACTCCATGCCCTGGCATTTGCTCTCTGGTCCAAAGTTATGAATGCATGTTACATCTCCAATGATGTTTTGCTTCAAAAACATTTCTTCCTCATTACCGTGATGATCAGGCAGCAGCATACAAATTCTCACACAATGACACTTGTGCTCTTCAATGAGTTGTTTCGGGACTTTTATTTCAGAGACTGTACAAAGGTTGAACCTGTTACAGATGACATCATAAGCAGAACCACAACTAATATGCAATATAGTCTGCATCTTCATCAGCAGTCACTCAATGGTTACTCAAAAACAGCCCATGAATTTGCTTAATGTTGACATTAGTTGTGGATAAGACTGGATATCCTGCCGTTTTCTCATCTTTCACTTGTGTTTACACACTTCTGAATTGTTCAATCCACTAGAAAAACCTTCACCACAGTAAGATCTATTCCCCATATTGTGTTTAAAGTCTTCCATAAAATTCAGCTCCTGATACAGGTTACAGAACACTTATCTTCATTGTGAAAAGCAGAGCGGCACCACCATGTTTACTTCACACAAGAGCAAATCATACTGATATGGCAACGCTGCAACCTTTCACAAGTGAAGAGAACAGTACAATCTAGCAGTTGGTGAACGGACAAAGCCATAATAAATGTCGGGTAGACCGTTCACCTGGTGCAAGTCTGCCAATTTGATGCCACTTCACTTCAACGACTTGCGCGTCAATGGGGATGAAATGATGAGGGTCAACAGAAACATCCGATCTCACGCGTCGGCTTTGACCCGTGACGTAAGGGTGTTGTGGTGTGACATCATTACGGCGCGGAGTTTGGTTTGTGAGTGTGGCGTGTTTGTAGATGTCGTGTTGTTGTTTGTTGTGCCCTCTGGTGGTATGTTCATGGTTTTCGTTTGTTTGGTGTGTTGGGCTCAGTTTGCTGTTGCGTAGTGGTGAGTGCTGCGTGCGTCTTTTTGAAGGGGAATTTGTATCAGTGAGTTAACGGTTTTGTGTGATGGTTAATGTAATGATGATTGCTGTACGTCGGGTGAGTTTGTTATTAAGTGTGTTCGGTTGTGGTTTTTTGTTCAGGAATGGATATGAAAGACCGGATTAATAGTGCTCGGTTGAGGGCTATGATGGGCGAGACTGCTTTAGAGCTGATCAAATTTCTTCAGCTATTTGGCTTAATTGCCGAAGTCGTGAAGTGCGGTGTGTGCCGCGAACCAATGAAATTGGTTAAAGTTCCGGCCTCTCGGACCAGGGACGGGTACATGTGGCGCTGTCGCAAAGATGACATATGGCGTTCTATACGGCGCGGGACCTGGTTCGAGAAGTCTAGATTGGGCATGCGTGAGATTATGCTTGTTACATATTATTTTTGTTATAGGTCCCCACAGAGTTTTTGTGCGCATGAGACTGGTGTGAGTGAGAGGACTGTTTTAGATTGGTATTCCTTTTGTCGTGAAGTGTGTTCGGAATTTATTAAGTACAGGGATAAGTTGGGGGGGGGGGGGGGGCATGGGGTGGTTGTGGAGGTGGACGAGTCACAGTTTGGGAAAAGGAAGTATGAGAGGGGGAAGTCTGTGGCTGGTCTTTGGGTGTGGGGGGCTGTTGTTCCGGGGGATGGGGGTTCCAAATGTGTTTTTAGGGTTGTGGAAGGGAGGTCGAAGGCTGAATTAGTGGGGTTAATTGAGGAATATATAGAGACGGGGTCCACCATAGTTTCAGATGCTTTTTCTTCTTATAGGGGGTTGGGTGAGAGGGGATTTAATCATTTAGTAGTGAACCATAGTTTAGAGTTTAAGAATTATGATACAGGGGCTTGTACTAATACAATAGAGGGGATGTGGGGGGGCGGTTAAGTCAGTTATCGGGAGGGGGAAGAGGCGCTCTTCCAACCTTCAGTCTCATTTAGATGAGTACTGTTGGCGGAAGAGTGTCCCAGAGGGCTATTGTATTGTTCGTGTTTTTTTAAGGGCTGTGGGTAAAATGTATAGGCCGAAAGTGGTTAGTTAGGGGGGGGCTGGGTGGGTGGGTGGCTGTGGTTCAGGGTGGGGTGGGTGGTTTATTTTGTTGTATAGTGTTTGTTAAGGTGGGGGGGGGGGGGGGAGGGGGAGTGTGTGTGTTTTTTGTTTCAGTTGTGAAGGATCTATTTTGTTGAAGTTTTTGTTGAGTTGTAGTGTGTGATTGAGATGATTTTTATTTTGTAGTTGGTTTTTGTTTGTGGGTTTTTTATTTTGGGGTTGTGGGGGTGGGGGGGGGTTGAGGTGTGGGTGGGTTGGGTTTTTCTTTTGGTTCAGTATTTTTTTGTTGGTTTGTGTGTGTGTGTGTGTGTGTGTGTGTGTGTGTGTGTGTGTGTGTGTGTGTGTGTGTGTGTGATTGTGGTGGCCAATCTAGTTTGTGGGGCTGGAACTTTCTTTTGGTAAGTTCCCTTTTTTTTTTTTTTTTTTTTTTTTTTGGCGTATGTGTTGTGTATTGGTATTTGTATTGGGAGATGTTTATGAGTTACATAGGTCAACGGTAGTGGTCGATCATAAGTTATGGCATCGGGAGTTGCTGTTGAGCAATATAGGTCAAGGGAAGTGTTCGATCCCAATTTATGGGATCGGGAGCTGCTGTAGATATATGTAGCTTAAGGGAAGAGTTTGTTCGTAATGTTTCGCGGTGTATTTTGATTTGTGTATTGGGGGATGGAATCGGGAGATGCTGTTGAGCTATATAGGTCAAGGGAAGTGTTCGATCCCAATTTATGGTATCGGGAGCTGCTGTAGATATATGTAGCTTAAGGGAAGAGTTTGTTCGTAATGTTTCGCGGTGTATTTTGATTTGTGTATTGGGGGATGGAATCGGGAGATGCTGTTGAGCTATATAGCTCAAGGGAAGTGTTCGATCCCAATGTATGGGGTCGGGTGCTACTGTAGATCTATATAGGTCAAGGGAAGTGTCCGATTCCAGATAAGAACGTGTTTTGTGGTATTTGGTGAGTTTTGTGATGTCGATTTTTTTTCGTCGTCTTACGTGGTTTTGTATGGCGGTGGGTGGCTAAATTTGTTCATATTTAGTTTCTCCCCACCCAAAAACCCCCAATTTCCCACGCTTGTCCCGTTAGAGTCATTAGGTTTTTTGTGAAATCTGTGTGTGTCTTGTTTTTCTATGTATTTTCGTCTTTATGATACGTATGCAACGTGTTTATGTCCGCCATATTGGAATTGTCGTTTTTGGTCGTTTCCGCCATATTTGTGACGTCATGGGTCAAAGCAGACGGGCGGGATCGGACGCTTCCGTATTTCCAATGATGATGATTAGGACTACACAACACCCAGTCCCTGAGCAGAGAAAATCTCTGACCACACTGGGAATTGAACCCGGTCCCTTAGGATTGACATTCTGTCTACAAATTATTAGAATGAAATTGCAGATACTTATTGGCCTACTCTGGTATATAATGACTACAGATACCAGAGCAAATGTACAAAGAGAGGAAGATATAGTTTAGTTTAATGCCTCAATATCAAGATCATTAACACGGGTGGAGTGTAGACAACGTGCTTGACTGACTTTCTTTGAGCAGCCATTCCAATTAATGAATGAAGTACTTCTGATAAAAGAAGGAAAGGTGCTTCCACTCCATGATTTATTTATTTATTTATTTTCCAATTATCTATCATAATACCCAGGCAGTGCTTCTCAATAACAGTGCATTGTCTTAATCACTGCACCACCTCACTTGATTTGAGGAGAGGTAAACTGGTAACAATGAAAGATGACCGATAATATATCAACAGTTGATGCACTGCAAAGAGCAGATTAAAATGTTTTCATCCATTTTTAGCACCTTTTATTTGTATCTATAACTTTATCTGGCCTTCCCCAACAACTCTGAACATAAAATTAGGAAGAGAGGGGGGGGGGCATAATACTAGTTACAATGGTGAAGAAACAGTTCTTACGTTTGAGCTCACACATACATTAACAACAAAATAAGCCACTGACAGAGAGAATAAGCAAAGACAAGCAAGGTACTGAAAAACAGGCAGCCGTCAGGTTCATTAAGTGCACAAGTTATGCACCACTGAATGTACATTATGAATGTGAGGGATAAAAGCAAGCTACTTAGAGCAAGTTGCAAGTCTCAAAGAGTTACAAAATAGAAGTTTATAAAGACAGCATGAAGAAGTAATTAGAAATTAAAATGAAGGTGAAGCAATTGTGAACATATGTAACTTCAATATAATGTAAGTGTACCCTCTTGGCAAATGATGGAATTTTCAGTATCATTCTCATATTCATCCCTAAATACTTCTTCCATCATACAGGGTGTTTCAAAAATGACCGGTATATTTGAAACGGCAATAAAAACTAAACAAGCAGCGATAGAAATACACCGTTTGTTGCAATATGCTTGGGACAACAGTACATTTTCAGGCAGACAAACTTTCGAAATTACAGTAGTTACAATTTTCAACAACAAATGGCGCTGTGGTCTGGGAAACTCTATAGTACGATATTTTCCACATATCCACCATGCGTAGCAATAATATGGCGTAGTCTCTGAATGAAATTACCCGAAACCTTTGACAACGTGTCTGGCGGAATGGCTTCACATGCAGATGAGATGTACTGCTTCAGCTGTTCAATTGTTTCTGGATTCTGGCGGTACACCTGAACTTTCAAGTGTCCCCACAGAAAGAAGTCACAGGGGTTCATGTCTGGCGAATAGGGAGGCCAATCCACGCCGCCTCCTGTATGTTTCGGATAGCCCAAAGCAATCACACGACCATCGAAATATTCATTCAGGAAATTAAAGACGTCGGCCGTGCGATGTGGCCGGGCACCATCTTGCATAAACCACGAGGTGTTCGCAGTGTCGTCTAAGGCAGTTTGTACCGCCACAAATTCACGAAGAATGTCCAGATAGCGTGATGCAGTAATCGTTTCGGATCTGAAAAATGGGCCAATGATTCCTTTGGAAGACATGGCGGCCCAGACCAGTACTTTTTGAGGATGCAGGGACGATGGGACTGCAACATGGGGCTTTTCGGTTCCCCATATGCGCCAGTTCTGTTTATTGACGAAGCCGTCTAGGTAAAAATAAGCTTCGTCAGTAAACCAAATGCTGCCCACATGCATATCTCGTGCAGCAATGGTAGCGGCGCTGAGGGGCTGCCGCGTTTGAATTTTGTATGGATAGAGGTGTAAACTCTGGCGCATGAGACGATACGTGGACGTTGGCGTCATTTGGACCGCAGCTGCAACACGGCGAACGGAAACCCGAGGCCGCTGTTGGATCACCTGCTGCACTAGCTGCACGTTGCCCTCTGTGGTTGTCGTACGCGGTCGCCCTACCTTTCCAGCACGTTCATCCGTCACGTTCCCAGTCCGTTGAAATTTTTCAAACAGATCCTTTATTGTATCGCTTTTCGGTCCTTTGGTTACATTAAACCTCCGTTGAAAACTTCGTCTTGTTGCAACAACACTGTGTTCTAGGCGGTGGAATTCCAACACCAGAAAAATCCTCTGTTCTAAGGAATAAACCATGTTGTCTACAGCATACTTGCACGTTGTGAACAGCACACGCTTACAGCAGAAAGACGACGTACAGAATGGCGCACCCTATATCTTTCACATCACTTGCAGCACCATCTGTTGTTGAAAATTGTAACTACTGTAATTTCGAAAGTTTGTCCACCTGAAAATGTACTGTTGTCCCAAGCATATTGCAACAAATGGTGTATTTCTATCGCTGCTCATTTAGTTTTTATTGCCGTTTCAAATATACCGGTCATTTTTGAAACACCCTGTATAAGTTTATATCTCCTGACTACATTCCTTCATCTTTAATTTTACTTCTTACACTTATTCCCTGACCTCTGACCATAGCTACTAATATCTTGTATCCTCTTCTTTCTCTTCTACTTTGTTGATAAATTTTGAATTTTTATCTGGCACTTTTCACTTCTAGCATTGTTTGTAAAGGTGAAAAAAAGCAAAGTTCCACTGTGTTCAGAATCCACATTAACCTGTAGCTCCGCCAATGCTTAGTTGGGTGTCAGTTAAACAGTCAGAGGAAGGCAATGGCATACCACTTGTTAATAGGGCCATGCATAGTAAAGCACTGTGGAGTCAGAGCTTTGGGTAGATGGAAAGCTTCACCTTCATCTTACTTGTATCTGTCTCATCTATATGTATCCTGCTTTTACTACTCCATGCACGTCTTATTGTACATGACAGTGTGCTGCTTGGTAACCAATATGACAAAAATTGCAGTACTACGAGAGAGAAAAACAACTTTATTGTTCATAACTGAAGGAAATGAGATGGCACAACAATACAATGATGTGAAACATTATCTTTTTTGGTAAAGTAACCAGTCAAATTTTAATAAAGCTGCTTGCTGACAACCTTATCAAGTAATATTTTCACAGCATTTTTTACCTGCTGTGTATAGTGGCAGCTCAATAATTTGTATATGATCAAGCAACAGGGCACTTGTTAGGGAATACATGAGTGTCCTTTGCTACTCTTGAATCACCATTTTGAACCACACTGAACTTGGTAAGTTATGCACTGGGCCACCCTTGGACTTTTCAACATATCATGGACATAAACATCAGACTGCACTACCAGTTAGTTTTTTACCACAACCTTTATTTGGCTTTCTCATTCACTGGTAGTACGTCAACTCACAACCAAACTGTAACCTTTAAACATAACCTAGGTTGTGCTACACATCAGCCTGTCACCTCGACCAAGATTTTGGGGGAGGGCAGGTGATTCCAATACCACACTTTAACCATGAACTGGGCACATCAGGTTTAAATACATACAATTCAATTTTTTTTTTCACAGTGTCACGCCCGTAAATAGATGTGATGTACAGACACTAGTTGTTGTGATGTGTAATATACCACGACTGCTGATTAAGGCCACTCTTTAAAAACCATTGCCCTCAAAACTAGTATCCTGACGCGTCCCGATCTTTACAATTTGTTGGGGCTATGGTAAGACCGATGGCAATCGCAACTTCTCATTGCTGTTGATAAATGGCAAGCACCACGTTAAATAAGTATCACAAAATTACGACATACCACTAAACGATTTGTGATGTACTATTAATTTGAAAAGTTTCATGGTCTATCTTTCTGAATGCCGCACAAACCACTTTCAACGCCCACTTTACCGCATCATAACATTACAACCCGTTGTCACAAGTCTTCCAAAGTATACAAATGTAACAAGGGTAGCAGAAAACAAAGATATCTGAGCCGACATATACGCAACAAGTTGTCTGCACAAAGGACTGCGCCAGGTTCTGCGCACAACTAATCTGCAAGAACGCAATACAGAGTGAGGACAGGAGATCGCAGCAAAATTGGCATGCGAAACATGTTTGACACAACTGTTTCTTCAGCCTAGTGTTTCTCGTCCTTCCATCTGCAGTGAAACGTAAATTGGTTGATGATAAATTTAGAGAGATGTGAGCATTCCTCATGCACACTAATTATAAGATATTTGTGAAACCGAATAATGATAACCACATATCAACGAACAGGATAAAAAGATACTGTATCATAGTTGCCATCTAAAACGAAAGTATACTGGAAAACAATACTTTGACGAATTTGAATTGCAATCCTCAATATTCCCCTTCAACTGAAATAACTCTCAACCTACTTTGATAACATTTAAACGATCTCGTAGCTCTTCCAAATTGTTCACTTGGTAATGGCTTAGTAAACAAGTCAGTTAGTGGTTCCTTCATATTTATAGAACAAACACAAATATTTCTCTTCCTTTGTACAGAGCAAAATATAGAAACATGTGCCTATGAGCTTAAACTAAACAATGATAGCTTTATGAGATTAGTGAAACTGAACAGTTCAAATTTCTATGTGTTCAGATAAATAGTAAACTGTCTTGGAAAGCCCACGTTCACGATCTTGTTCGAAGACTTAATGCTGCCATTTTTACTGTTCCAACTGTATCTGAAGTAAATGACAGTTCGACACTAAAAGTAGTCTGCTTTGCTTATTTTCATTCGCTTATGAGTATGGTATTATATTTTGCAGTAAATCTTCCCATTCTCAAAGTATATTTTTGCCTCAGAAACGGGCAGTTCGGGCAATAAGTTGTGTAAGTTTGCGAACCTCTTATCGACCGCTATTCATTAGTCTGGGTATTCTGGCATTGCTCTCTCGATATACATATCCTTTACAGTCGTTTCTTGTTAACAATATCAGCTTATTCTCACGAACTAGCATTTTTCACTCAGTTAATACTAGGCAGAAATCTAATCTGCATTTGAATCGCACTTCCTTGACTCTTGTGCAGAAAGGTATGCAGTATACTGCTGTATCTATTTTAAATAAGCTATCACGATAATTAAAAATTTTGGCAGTAATCCACGCTCTTTCAGATCGAAACTGAAACAGAAGCGTATCCTCATAGCCCACTCCTTCTATTTCGTCGTGGAGTTCCTTGGAAAATTAAGCTGATTCCTTTGTTATATGGCTTGTCTTTTTTGGGTCCATAAACATTTTAATTTATCTGTTATTATTTTTATCTTGTAATTTCATGACCTTGGAGATTTAATCCTCAGTTTGGTTCTACGGAACTAGACTGTAAAATAAAAATGAAAATATTTGTAGATGGCGCCTAGTGTAGATCGGGAGTATGTTAGTTCCGTACAAAAGTCAAAAGATAACGAGGAAAAGTGTTCGATATACAACAAATTCTGCGTGTATTATGACAGTACATGTATGCCATGTTATATTATCGCAAAAGTAGACGCCAAAAAAAAAACTGGTAACAGGAAAATGTTATAATCAGGCATCTCATCCAGCAAGTACTTCGACTCATTCGTGGGAAATGGTGAACTCTGATACAACATGCCATTGCAAGAAACGTGTTGTAAAAGGTATAATGTGCTTAAATTGTAAAATGGTTTTTCATTATTCGTGTGTTAATGTCAGTCCTAAAAGGAAACTATGGTTCTGCAATAGCTGTTTCAAATGCGACTTAGGCCAAAAACCTAATATGAGAAACACCAAAGACGAAGTTATCAGTGCTCTACTGGAAGAGTTTTCAGTTATAAAACAACACGAACAGTATGAAAAAGAAGCAAAGAGGCTTAGCGTTTTACCTCAAGATACTGTAACTTTTGTTAATAACAGTTCTGTTGTTTATGTTTGTAGAAAGTGCGGGAAAAACACAAACAGTGGTGTAACCTGTTGCGAGTGCGAAAGAAAACATCAGTCTAAAACTCCCGACCATGTTCCAAAACTTTACATTTTAGGCGATAGCCACAGCCGCGGTATTGTCTCACGCATAAATAAAGCTTCAAATGTGAAATCGATGAGCTTTGTAAAGCCTGGGGCGCCCCTCTCAGAAATAAGAACACTAGTTTTTTTCTGAAGAAATAAAAAAGCTGTCTTCGAAAGATTTTGTTGTCCTCTTTGGTGGATCTAATGACATTTATCAAAATGATACATCTAAAGCCTGCTGCGAATTAAACAAGTGTTTATCTGAACTAAGTCATACGAACGTTATCCTCGTAAATATACCACAAAGGTACGACTTGATGTCCTGGTCGTGTGTAAACAAGGAAATTAGTGCCGCCAATGAACTTTTTTCCTGTATATGCAAACAATATAGAAATGTTTCTGTTGTTAATATTAATACCATTGGACGCAGATTCCACACTACTCACGGGCTGCACTTAAATGGCCTTGGAAAGCAACTTGTTACATTCAGAGACTGCAATACTTACCAACAACATCATCAGTGGTACCTGTATCATCATCACAGAAAGTATCTCTAGGAGTGACTTATGCAGAATCAGATACAGTAACAGAAAATGCAGCAGAAGTACCTAAAGAAGCAATACTAACAGAAGTAGAATCAACAGCAGCGTCAGAAGAACCACGTTAAGTAACAGCAGAAGTAACTCCTCCAGCATTAGAACCAGCTGCTACAGCAGTAGCTCCATCTCCCACACCAGCAGTAGCAGCACAAACTACTTCACCAGCAATAGCAGAAGAAACACCATCAGCAACAGCAGAAGCAACTCCTCCAGCAGTAGAACCAGTTCCTATAGCAGCAGCACCATCTCCCACACCAGCAGCAGCAGAACCAACTCCTTTACCAGTAAAAGCAGAAACAACTTCTCCACCAGCAGCAACTAAACCAACTTCACCAACAGCAGAAACAGTACCAGCTCCTCCTCCATCACCTTCAAGAGTAGCAGAAAAGAATAGACCAGTCCCAGTAAGTAAAGTATCATCTTTGTCTCATGATGAAGTGATACCAAATGATTTGGGAAAACATGTTCCTATAAAACTTGTGGACAGTAAAGTGAAACAAACTTCCAACCATGTTTCAAACAGACCCAAAAAATTACCAAATAGAAATGAAGATTTTTTATGGTTTATCCCAAGGAAGTCCAACCGCCACCTAACATAGATTCCAGGGCTGAAAAAACAATTAAATGTTCTCCATTGCCCCATAATACTGTACTCCTCCCCTCCTGTGACAGTAACTCTATCTTATTTCTGCACTTAAATGTCAGGTCTCTGAAAAATAAAGCTGATGAGCTTGGTATACCATTAAAAAGTAACAAAAGAAGGATTTTATGTATAAACGAACATTGGTTAAAGGAAGAGGATATAAAACTGTATGTACCATCAGGTTTCCGATTAGCTACATACTTCTGCAGACCCAGTGAATCCTATGGGGGTTCATCCATATATATTAGCAATGATCTAGACTTAAAAGTTTTCTGTTCTTGAAGTTAGTGACCTATGCATTAAAGGTGTTTTTGAAGCAGCTGCTTTTATTATACCTAGTATACAGCTCATAACTGTGTCTTTATATCACACTCCTGAAAGTAATGTAGAACAATTTATAGAACGTTTAAAAAAACTTGTGATCAGTATACAAAAATATACTAAATACAAAATTTTAATCTTTGGGGATCTAAACATAGACATTAGGAAAATGGCAGCCAGAAATGTTAATTTAGTAAACATGTTAAGATCCTATAATCTCTTTTGTGCTAATGAATGTCCTACAGCCGGCCGCGGTGGTCTAGCGGTTCTGGCGCTGCAGTCCGGAGCCGCGAGACTGCTACGGTCGCAGGTTCGAATCCTGCCTCGGGCATGGATGTGTGTGATGTCCTTAGGTTAGTTAGGTTTAAGTAGTTCTAAGTTCTAGGGGACTGATGACCACAGATGTTAAGTCCCATAGTGCTCAGAGCCATTTGAACCATTTTGAAAGTCCTACAAGGCACTCCTCCTATCTTGACAATCTAATAACAAATGTATACAAATGTGAGTTTGAGCTAGGCTTATTTAATGTCGATTACCTGTCAGACCATAGAGGTATATGGGTGAAACTAATTACTAAAAAACCAAAAGAAGATGAGGAACAAACTCAGTGTGTCAGACTATCTACAGATATAAATATTAGCAAGTATAGAGAAGAACTTAAGTCTATAGATTGGAATACTGTTATACATTCCTCCAGAAATGTTGATGAAGCCTTCAGCACATTCCTCAAAATCATTTCTGAAATCTTCCACACATGCTGTCCACTGGTTAAAAAACAAAAAAAACAAAAAAGTTAGGAAACCTAGCCACTCAACTTTACAGGAGTGGTTTTCACCCCAATTACAAAAACTGAGACTCTTGGTAATTACTTGTCATGATAAGGTCAAAAAGGGAGCAGTAGATAAACAAACTTACAAAAACCTGAAAAGAAAATATAGATCTGAAATTAAAATAGTCAAGTGTAAGGCAAATGGTGATTTCATTAAAAAATCACACAATAAATGTAAGGCTGCATGGAAAGTAATAAAATCAGAGCTAGGTATGGATATAAACTACAAAGACAACACAAATGCTGCTAACGTTACTGCTGATGATTTCAATCACTTTTTTGTCAACTCTGCCAATCTTAGCCTTCCAACCCACAGCAACCAGAATTCCAATTCAACACACACACCTATTTCTCACCCCATATCTGGCAGAAATTTTCAACAAAACATTGCAAACATAGTGTCAGCTTGTAAATGGAGAGAAGTACAAGTAACTGATATAATTAAAGCAACCTCTAAATTAGGATACTCTAGATCTGAAGATGTGTATGGCCTGTCAAACTATGTAATTATAAAAGTTGTAGATCTCATAACATATCGTCTTTACATACTGATAAACTGGATGCTCTCGAGTGGACACTTTCCAGAATGTCTCAAAAAAACAGTTGTCATACCATTATACAAAAAGGGTGACAAGTCCTGTATCAATAATTATAGACCAATTTCACTTGTGCCTATTCTCTCAAAAATAATAGAACATTGCATACTGCAGCAAATATGCATACACCTATCAGACAATAATATATTAAATGATTCTCAGTATGGATTCAGGTCAAACTTATCGACAGTCAAAGCAGTTGAAAACCTTATCTCTTTTGTACTAAGTGCATTTGAGTCAGAATTATCTGCTGAAGCCATTCTAATTGACTTGAGTAAGGCTTTCAACTCAGTTAACCACAAATTATTATTAGATAACCTGTGTTGCTATGGAATCAAACACTTGGAACGCTCACTAATTGAATCATACCTCAGCAATAGAAAACAAATAGTAAAGCATAATGACCAACAGTCACAGACTTTAAGTATAAAACGAGGTGTTCCTCAGGGCTCAGTGCTTGGCCCTCTACTATTTACATTGTTTGTAAACGACTTTCCGAATAACTTACCCTGTAAATCTATCCTCTATGCTGATGACACAATATTAGCTAATTCTGGAAAGGATATAAACATATTGAAGGAGGAAAGTGAAGAGTGTCTCAAAATATCTAATATCTGGTTTAAAGCTAATGACTTATCTGTGAACCATGAAAAGACTGTCAACATAATCTTCAGTTTATCACACAGTAACAAGGAGTTATCATCTGTTAAACTAATAGGAATACACATTGACTCAAAATTAACTTGGGACACACATACAGATTATGTATGTCGAAAGCTATCACGAGTTATCTACCTACTAGCCAAACTACACACATGTGTTACACAAGATTTATTGATTTATTGCTTCAGTCATACTATGCCTTCTTTCATTGCCATCTACAATATGGCATTCTTTTATGGGGTAACTCTCCAGGAGCCAAAAAAATTTTCACTTGGCAGAAGAAAGCAATTACACGTTTTTACGGAATCACTGACAACAAGACCTCATGTAGACCTTATTTTAGAGACTTAAAAATTCTCACAGTCCCATCTCTTTACATATATTGTTGCGTATTAAACATAAAAGAAAACTTAAACCACTACACTATAAGGAAATTAGTTCATCAACACAATACTCGACAAACAAATATGACTGATATACCCACAACCAGGCTTAAGAAAACCCAATCTAGCTATGAATACACAGGCATAAAATTATTCAACACTTTACCCGTACAGGCTCAATTGGTTTCAATGGATATTTTCAAAACTAAAACCAAAGTGTGGATGAAGAAAAATACTTTCTACAGTGTAGAAGAATTTCAGAATAGTTGTAATATTTTTGTTATATGAAACATAATGTACAAATAGCTATAATACTTCTGACAACATTGATTGCATGTTAATGCTGATAAATTATGGCTTACTGTTATGTATGGATCTAGGTGTAGAGGCTGTTGTAAGCTAATAGATTACAACATTGCTATATTTTTACTATGTAATATTTTGGTATGTAAAACATAATGTACATTAGCTGTAACTCTTCTGACGACATCGATTGCATGTTAGTGCTGAAAGATGGATAAAATAAATAAATAAATATCTATAGGTCCCCTTTGGGGGATTTTCAGCTGTTCCTGAAAACCTTGGGTTCTTTGTTGTACTATCTGTCAGGCAAAGGGAAGCAAATTATTATTTGTGGGGATTTAAATATAGGTTTTCTGAAAGAGTCTGATAGACAACCTTGAAGTATTACTTGGTTCTTTTAATTTGACATCAGTTATTGATTTTCCTACTAACAAGGGAACCTCCACATCGCACCCCCCTCAGATTTAGTTATAAGTTGGCACAGTGGATAGACCTTGAGAAACTGGACACAGATCAATCGAGAAAACAGGAAGAAGTTGTGTGGAACTATGAAAAAAATAAGCAAAATATACAAACTGAGTAGTCCATGCAAAGATAGGCAACATTAAGGAGAGTACCAGCTCAGTAGCGCTGTGGTCCTGTGGTTAGCGTGAGCAGCTGTGGAAGGACAGGTCCTTGGTTAAAGTCTTCCCTCAAGTGAAAATTTTAAATTTTTATTTTCAGACAATTATCAAAGTTCAGGCACACACACACAATCAACTTCCCTCTCCAAAGTTCCAGGACATGTTCAGATTTGCTTGGACATATGCAGGATTTGACGGTGTACACACGGAAAAATTTGAAAACGTTAAAAACATACGTTTTGACAGAGCACAGGGAAAACTGTGCGACTGTGAAACTGTTGCATTCATTTGTTGCAGTTTATGAGACAAACTCTTGTGATTTCATCACTTTTTTGGGAGTGATTATCACATCCACAAGAAAACCTAAATCGGGGAAGGTAGAATAATCTTTTTACCCATTCGCCAAGTTTACAAGTTAGGTGGGTCGACAACATATTCCTGTCATGTGTCGTATAGAATATATCAGACGTGTTTTCCTGTGGAGGAATCGGTTGACCTATGACCTTGCGATCAAATGTTTTCGGTCCCCCATTCGTCTACTAATCGCACGGTTTTGCGGTGCGGTCGCAAAACATAGACACTAAACTTATTACAGTGAACAGAGACGCCAATGAACGAACGGGCAGATCATAACTTTGCGAAAATAAAGAAAGTAAACTTTTCATTCGAGGGAAGACTTGAACTAAGGACCTCTCATTCCACAGCTGCTCACGCTAACCACAAGACCACGGCACTCCTGAGCTCACACTCTCCTTGATGTTGCATATCTTTGGCATGGACTACTCAGTTTGCATATTTTACTTATTTTTTTCATAGTTCCACACAACTTCCTGTTTTCTCGATTGATCTGTGTTCAGTTTTTCAAGGCCTATCCACTGTGCCAACATAACTAAATCTGAGGGGGGTGCGATGGGCAGGTTCCCTTGTAAGGAAGTACAGGAAAGCAGTACACTGAGTATGTTTTTACCGACCAGGATAAATTTAGTCAAATAAAAACGTTTCCTATTAAGTATGGTATTTCTGATCTTGATGCACAGGTAGTTACAGTATATGACATAGCTCCATACAGTAATGCAAAGCAGTCTTCTGAAATAGGGCACTCAGTTAACAATTTAAGAATTTAACATTTCAGGGAAGTCTTGGAAGGGTTAGACTGGGCTGAGGTGTACGGCGAACCTGATGCTAATTTAAATATTAACCTATTTCATCGTACCCTTGTGAGTATATCTGAAAACAGTTTCCCTAACAAAACAGTGAAATATAATTGTAAGAAGCAATCTAAAAAGCTGTGGCTTATTGCACAGATAAAAATGTCATGTAACAGAAAAGTGAATGTATCTTATAGCTTGGAGGAGTAATGAGCCAGAAACAGTGAAACATTATAAAAATTATTGCACTATATTAAGAAAAGTTCATAAAAAGTCCAGAAGTGTGTCCATTATGGCTCATATTTGCACTCCGACAATAAAATTAAAATAATTTGGAATATTGTTAAAAGGGAAACAGGACAACTGAGAGCACAGGAAGACTCAATGAAAAGTTTGTTAACAAAATGTCAGAAGTAGAAAATATTTTTAATAATCATTTCTTAAGTGTTATAGAGAACATAGGCTCCAGCTATTCATTAGAAAATCCAAGGCTATATATGGTAGAGGCAATACCTTGTGCAATTTGATAAAATTGAAATTGAACCAAACTCTCCTGCTGAAACTAGGAAAATAATAAACTGACTCAAAAGTAAAAGCTCACATAGAATTGATGGCATTTCCAGCAGAGTACTAATAGCTTGTTCCCAACAGAAGAGTAGGATTCTCAGTCATATATGTAGTAGCTTACTGAAACAGGGTATTTTTCTAGATAGTCTGAAAGATGCTATTGTGAAATCATTCCATAAAAAAGGGATAGGTCTGATGCTAACAACTATTGTCCAATCTCACTTCTGACAACTTTATCCAAAATTTTTGAAAAAGTAATGTATTCAAGAATAGCTCATATATTTGTAAAAACGGAGTATTAACAAAATATTGGTTTGGTTTTCTGGAAGGCTTTTCAACAGAAAACATCACCCATTAGGATATTTTGTGATCTCTCAAAGGCTCTTGACTGTATGAACAATGAAATTCATCTAGATAAGCTTAAGTATTGTGGTATAAGTGGGACAGTGCACAAATGGTTTAGTTCATATTTAACCGGAAGAATGCAACAAGTTGAAATTAACAGTAATCACACGCAAAAAATAAGAATTAGCTGCGCCAGTTTCATTCACTGCTTTCATATGGCATCATGTTTTGGGAAATTCATCATTAAGAGGAAAAGTATTTTTTTTTACACTCCCAATTCAAAAATAATAGCAAACTGCACAGCTGCAACCTAGAAGAGATGATGATCTTCATTATTCTGGGCCAAATCTCACTTTGGCACTGAAAGGGTGAATTATGCTGCCCCCAAAAATCTTTGGTCATTTAATAAATGGCGTTAAAATTCTGCCAGATAGTCAACCAACATTTTAAAAAATTAGAAGAATTTCTGAATGTCAACTCCTGCTGCTCAGTGGATGAATTTTTAGATATGAAGTAGTAACTGTAAAAAACTGTGTAGTGAAGACTTATGTTAAACTGACCCATTTCCCATCATTATGAAATGTCATATTCATGATCTATGGAACAAGTATTAATGTAATGTAATCCATTTAGAAATTTATGTTCCCAGATTCATTTGCTATATATCAGAAAAAGTGAAAAATCATGTTCTTTTATATATCTCTCATCCATGTAAAGAGTGGATAATTTAATTAATTGTAAGAGAGGGACATGTAGCATTATATTATCCAATGAAAAAATATTCTTTCATGATATAGAGACATTCCATGTTGCGAAAGGAGGGAGATGATGATAACAGAGTTGATGAAAGTAAACTTTTTAACCAAGGTCATTGTATAGGAACGTGGTTCAAACATCCAGGTGCTCAGTGTAAAGATCATATTCAGCTGCTAAAGCTAAAGTGCACAAAATGAAAAACAAAATGAGACAGCATTTCATCAAAGTTTACTACTGGTATCTGGAAACATTCTTTTGTGACGAAACGAGCCTTACAACGTTTAGTATCGCCACAAGATGTTACTTTGACTATGAATAATTATTTTGAATTGTTTTCTTTCTGCCTGCTAGTAAGTCAGTCAAAATATAAATCTCGTTTTCAAGTAATGACTGATGTTCACCATTTAAGGCTTCTTTCGTTTTTCACAGCCATCACAATAAGTTGCTTCTTTGTATGAATTTGGCTCAGTAATACCGGCAAAATTAACAGTCATTTCTGAAATACTTAGCGTTCTGTTTCGTATGATGGGATGATTTTCTAATTTCGTGTAATGCAGGTTCTGTATATGAATGATACATTGTCACCCATTGCTGTTCAGTGTCATTTTGTGCCGTTTCAAGATAATCTGTGTTTCTATTAACATCAGTAGATTGTGTTGGTTCCACTACTTTTTCAATGATGTTTGGTAATGAGCCAGCTGAGAGGTACCCACACCATTTTCGTCAGTCACACTACCATTTGTGATGTTATTTCCACAGCAGTATTTTGAATTTTTGGTGGACTGCACAACACCAGCCTCCACAAAAGTCCTTGGTGAATCTAAATCAGTCGGATGTTATAATTTGCAACCTTCACAATACCTAACAAGATAAATTCTTTGTTCGTTTTTCTGTCAGTATGACTACTTCAAATTTCTTCAGAAGTAACATTTTGAGAAACTTTTGTTGGAGATTGACTCTTCACTTAAATCGCTTCAGCCCTAAATTGTTTGTTTAGTCCTGTATCTGCCAACCTCGATCTTTCCTTTTCAGAGGTCAGCCAATCGGACAATCCACAACTCCGTTTAGTTCCAGTGTGTAAGGAATTGTTTCATGTCGAATTCGATTCATGTTGACAATTGACAATTGTTTTTCCATTATATGTTTGAAATATTTTAATTTTTCGATCGTGCGCTGAACTCAATGAAAGTATCACACATATCTTTTGTTGGTGCTGGCATGTAACTGGATGAAATTCTTGACATGTTGTTGTTGTTGCTGTGGTCTCCAGGGCAAAGACTTGTTTGTTGGAGCTCTACATGCTGTTCTATCTCGTGCAAGCCTCTCCATCTCTAAATAACTACTGCAACCTACACCTTTTTCAACCTGCTTACTGTAATTATCTCTTGGTCTCCTTTTGCAGTTTTTACACCCTTCACTTTCCTCCAATACTAAATCAGTGATCCCTTTGTAACCTCCCCCTCACTTATCGACCTTAATGACAGTGAAAAATTAAACCGCGTGTACCTAATGGGAATTTTGGAAAAGCAATCGTCACCGAAGTTAATCTGTCGGTAAAGAGGGAGGAAAGGGTTACATCTAAATGAAAGGAAAAATGCAAATGAAACTGGTGGAAATTAATTTTGAAAAGGGGTAAAGTTAATAAAGAAAGTAAATGTGCGGCCGTTACGTCAACAATTAACTAGCGGTAATTAGATATTTGAGATTTGGGGGAAGTCACGGTCGCCAGTCCTAAGGACAATTACTATAGTAACTGAAAAAGAAAGGTTATTACACATATAATTAGCACTAGAAGCGTGGCAACTGAAGGTTGACACGTGTAGTGTGAAAACTGAAAGTTTGTCAGAAGTAATAAATTTCGCTACACTCTGACTTAATTTAGCAAAAGAATTAATAAATCCGGAAAATCGAAAGTTAATTTAGTGACTGAAGTTAATAGTGAGCTTTCTTTCTGAAGCACATCGAAATCCAGCAGAATACGGTTAGCCTTGGACTACCTCAACAATCATTTCAAAAGCAACTTGACTCTACGCAATTTAGAAACAAGAGATTTAACTTTGAAGTTGAATTAAATGATTCTGAATAATTAACAATAGTAAAATTTAGTACGTACCAAGCTGAGCTGCAGTCACAGGTAAGCTAAAATATGCTAACAAAACTCGCACTCTTAATTTGTGCTTGTGTAATCTAATTATTGTAGCCAGCTATGCTTTAACTGCACTTTGAAACTAAAGTAATGAAATGCAATGATAGTACTTTAATGCTGGCGTCTGAATTTCAACGACACTCGGTTTCATTTCGGAAAAGGAAGGGACCCTGCTTGGTAATGCAATTGGGACAATGAGCAACAAAGGTTCATGCTGAGTTGCTGTAATTTTGCGAGGCAAATGGAACAATTTGAAAAGCTGAGGTCTGCCATACAGTTCTGAAACTTTACGTGCTTTTAGTCTTCCTTGTTAGTTGATTGAAGGTTTGAAGCCGTCGATCGAGGAGGTGACGACAGTCACTCATTGTCGGCCGTCGCTGTTGCAGAAGCTGGATGTTGGCGCGCGTTCTTCTCAACACGGTCACCAGACGAAACGGGCTCTTGATGTGCGCCAGCTAATGCTTCCTGTCCGCGACACCGTGTCAGAAACTATCATCGCAAGTCGAGCGCAATTACATGCTGCTAAACCCCGAAAGCGCGGCAACTCGCGGGAGCGTCACACCACACACCTGCTCCACTCGCTACTCCAGCCAGACTCCAACTGCCCTGCCCGCGCTCCACGCGGCAGAGTTAACACTACCAAAGATCCTACACACTTTGATCCTTCACACGACCTATCGATGTAATCGTTCGATAGCAGTTTTCCCTAGGCAAGACCCAGCGTAAAAATACAAATAATATTTACGAAACAAACCAATTATACATCGACATAAATGCATATATATATATATATATATATATATATATATATATATATATATATATATATACAAATAGTAAAACAATTACAATATATAAAGGCACAGAAATGTCATATATTCAGGTAACAAATTAAGGAAAAAACTTACAGTACAACAGATGGAAATAGGAGGATATGCATTTCCGGCGTTACACCTTGATGTTGCAGAGTGTATCGTATCAACTGATCCCTTCTTTTAGTCAAGTTAAGACACAAATTGCTTTTTCCCCACTTCTATTCACCATCTCCTCATTGGTTACATGATCGACCCATTCAGTCTTCAACATCACTCTGTAGCACCACGTTTCAAGAGCTCCTATTCTCTTCTTGTCTGAACAGTTTATCGTTCACGTTTCACTTCTTAACAAGGTTACACTCCAGACTAACATCTTAAGAAAAGACTCTCTAACACTTCATTCTACATATGATGTAGATGTTCACTAACTTTATCTCTGATACCTCTTATATTTTGATGAAATATGCTAATTCCTTCTCTACTTGGAAACATTACATCCTCTGGAGGTGAGCCCTAAGTTAGAGGCACTTCCTTTAAGCAGGTATACCTATCAGCTGACTTCAGTCTAAAAAAGGTGCAGCTCTAACACCAACTACTATAGGAATTTTTCCATGAGTGATACCACTACCACCACCACCACCCACTACACTGTCACCTATAAGCTTAGCCAGCCTCCCCTTTCCATACCAATTGAGATGCAGGCCATGCCTAGTGAAACCCCATCTACTGATAGACCCAACTGGCACCACTGAGATGTGATCCATGCCCTCCGCCATCAGTGCCCTCCCCAGCCCCACATTAACGCGCCTAACAGCCGCATTAAGGTGAGGCCGATCATGACGCTGAAACAGTTGCACGAGATGCACATTAGTACCACCAGTTTGAGTAGCTATCTTAACCAAGTCACCACTGACATCATATTCCCTGTCCCTATCGAGACTGTTCCCTGCTCCACCCACTATCACTACCTGATCCTATTTCGTAAAATTCTTACGTAACTCCCCTATGCTTTCAGTCACCTGAGCCAACCATGCATTAGGCTTCACAATGCTGGTGACCTGGTACTCACTCCCCAACACTTCTTGCAACTGCTGGCCCACACCTCTACCGTGGGAACTACCTAGCAGCAGAACCTTCTTTCTGCTAGACTTTGCAACTAACCTAGGCCTCCTAATTGCTGAGGACTGCTGCAAGTTACCTACATCTACGGCTACATGAGGCTCCTCTCCACTCAACTCTGACAGTTGGTCGTATCTACTGCATGTATGCAAAGTAAAACTGTCTGAGTACCTCCTCTTCCTAGCTACCTTCTTGCCAACTGCCAGTTCCCATTCCCCACCACCCTTCACCCTCCTCAACCTATCTAGTTCCTCCTTTGCGCATTGTAACTGCACCTGAAGGGCACAGATCTTACGCTCCTGCTCCTCTATTAACTTGTTTATACTACAGATTCTACATTCCCAGGAGAGGATCTCCCTAAAATGACCATTGGCTTCCCCACTGAATTCCCCCCAATGAAAATACTTTGAACAAATCCCACACCGTAATCCACTACTCACAAACCTACGACAGAGCCCACACTTTTCACTCATGGTAAATTTTACAATTACTGAAAAAAAAACTATACGTCTACGTTACCAAAGTTCAGTTACACCAGTAGAACTATTTAAGAACTAACAATAATGGTCTCGAAATTTTCTGGCTACTAAGAAAGCAGCTACTTGTATTAATACTACTACAACACAGCCGATACCAATACCAGCAAAACTTCACAAAATTATTAGCTACAACCAATAAATTAAAACTACCACTGTAACACTAAGCGAAGTTAAAACACTATATGAAAATTTTACTGAAATATTTCACTAGAAAGAATAATAAACGTGAGTTGAAAACTAAAGCACGAAAATTACTAACGACTTCAACACACTGAAAACTAAAAACACAGCGAGCGAACGATTACAAAAGTTTATTAAGTCGTTATTTCGCCACAAACGACACGCAACACCGCTGAAATCTATTAAATTTAATAACTGTATTACAGAGCACAAATAAGTTTGTCAGTATTTAGCTTATATCCGCTACAGCTGCAGTGCACGCCGCAAAATGTAAACACACTGCTGGAACGGAAGTCAGCTGGTGGGCCTCCAGAAGTATAGAGCAGGTCTCTTCTCAGTCTTGATGATTGATGAACTTCATTTAATCTATCTGCTACTTGAGTAGCAACTGCTATCGCTGTCCCAGATATAATTACATGACTTTTGTTGCATATACCATATCATCAAATAATATTCACAATCTACATTTTGTTGACGACTAAAACAGCAATTTTTATCCTAGACCTGGAACATCATTAATACCTAATTGCTTATTCTTGGCTGCATCTGTGGTAACTTTAGGTCGACATTGCTCTCTGCGTTTGCCTCAAGATTACCATTTCTACTACTGAACCTCCTGTAATTATGGTTGATTCGAAAACGTTGAACGACTCTCGGTTGCTCGTCCTGTGCCACGTAAATATAAAATCTGCGTGCTGTGCCATGCATTCATACAGCGCAATCGAAGACGCGGCCGACGCTTTCTCGAGCACCGTGCGCCAACGCTCCAGGGGCAGCAGTGCAGCATACCTCAAAGTGCGCAGAGTGGGAGCGCCATAAGAGGTGCAGCAGTCATTCCGCTGGTGTCGACGGAGCTAATCAGGATGCAGCTCCACGTGATTAGGTCGCGTCGTCGCGACCTGGAACGGAAGTCATCTGGTGGGCCTCCAGAAGTACAGAGCAGGTCTCTTCTCAGTCTTGATGCAGTTACTGTGACAGCGTTTATGAGAGATGTACTTTAGCTACATACCTGGACACGAGTGATTACGCTGAGTTATCTTTCCCCTTGTTGTCAGAATAAATCTTCTAAGTTGCAATTAATTCCGACTTTCCATTTGGCAGTTTGAACCTGGGACACAACAAATTTTCCAGGCTTCTAGTCGATCCTCTGGCGTCGAGTTAAGAGTTTTGGCAATTTTTTCTCATCTGTCAACGATCTGATAGTGTTTGTGTGTCTGTTAATGGAGTTGGTGGTTTTTTTCTCTTCTTGTATGGTATTTAGATATTCAGTTTTCAGAACAGCATACTGCACTCAGGTTCTATTTTGTGGTTGTCTGTCGTCGCTTCTGTACCTTACTCTCCTGTTTTTAGTTTTCATGCTAGTATATTTAGAGTTGTTAAAATGTCAAAACAACAAGAACCTGTTTCTGTCGTTCCCATTACTGAAGTTTGTAATTTTCAGTCTCAGAAAATCGATGAGTTGATTGCGGCATTAAAACAATCTGTCGCTCTGAATACTCAGCTGCAGCAACAGCGAACTCAGCCTGCATTACCAGTTCCAGTCATATTTCCATTCCGTTAGTTTGACCCACAGCAAGAGGAATGGGACGTATATCAACACCAGTAACAGGCACATCTCAGCATCTATAATGCAGTACATCATCAGAGGTACAGAAAAAATTTTCTCATCTCTTGTAAGCACCTCTGCCTATAACCTTTGCCTGAAACTCAGTCCTGACTACCGTCCTGAACAGTTGTCGATGGACCGTATCCTCTCACTGCCAGACAGTTATTTTGAAAACAGGTGTTAGGAGCATCTGCAAGGTTCAAATTTTTTCGTCTACATAAACGTTCCGATCAGTTGACTTATCAGCGAGTCACAGAACTCCAAGGGCTGCTACAACAGTGTCGATTTACTTGTGACTGCGGTAAAAATTTTAATGATCAAATATCGAGTGACGTGATACTGCACAACTTGCCAGACTCTAGAATACGTGCACCTATCTTACGGCATCAAAAGCCCTCCCTCCAGAACGTGCTAAACATTACTGACAGTCATAAAGTTAGTTTCGATGCGTAACAGGACATGTCTTCAGAATCTGTGTGTCATTTGTCGCGTGGTAGTACAAGGTGCGGTTCTAGTGCACGCAAAGCAAGTGCCAGTGCAGTAAACACTCCGCTCTGGCAACGCGAAACTCGCGCGCGCCGCAGCTCGCGTAAACAAGTCCAAACTGTGTCTGCGTTTTTCTCTAAGTCTCGTACTGATAGTAATAAATCTTGTACACGGTGTGGCATCCAACATAAAAGGAAGGACTGTCGATTCTGCAACGCTACATGTTTTATGTGCGGAGAACGGGGCCATGTTTCAATTGTTTGTCAATAGAGTAAGCCTAGTCGCACACAGCAGCGTATGGACATAGGTACTGTCTCTTCCAGTAGTGCTGAGGTGAATTCAGTGGTTCCCAGCCCTATCTGTGTCTATGTGTCGTCGATAACTGGGCAGGAGCTTCCACAGTCGGATTCTGTCACCCAATGTATCCCTCTTGTTTCATAAGCCATCACACCAAGAGTAGTATCGGAACTCATGTCTTCCACCATAGGCGAAGTGGCCGGTCCTGGACTTCAACCTTCTGCCTCCGACCAGCTTGGTTGTGGTTGTGCAGACTTTTACTATGATTCTCCAGACAATGCTTTGAGTTGTGAATTTGTGTCAATGTCAGTTAGCAAGGGTTCAAATCACGCCAACAGCTCTGCAGTTCATGTGGTAAGCTCTGAGTGTGGACAGCAATTTAACAGCCTTTCACACGTCAAGTCAAGTACACAACGTCGACAGGTACGTCACAGTGACTTTCGAAACAAAGTTCCATCACAGCTGACGTCAGTTGTTTCTACAGTCTAGTAAGACTACAAAAAACTGTTTATTGATGTGTTCATTGAATGGTTACTGGTGCAACTGCAATTGGATACGGGAGCTAGTGCCACCTTGTTGAACCAGTATACGTATCAGCTCCTCGGTTCCCCACATTTGTCTCCCTTTACCGAAGTTCTGTCTGTATACAATGTTTTAGTTTGTTTGTGCGCTACTGAAGTCAGACGTAGTGTTGGAATCTTTTGATTCACCTAAAATTTTCGGCATGGACGCATACGAACTGTTGGATTTCTCTCTTATGGACAGTGTGCTTCAAGTAGCTTCTCACATACCCCTACAGAAATTTCAGAACAAAATTGCAAAAATTTGTGCCAAATATTCCGACATTTTTCAAGAGCGACTCAGTAAAGCAAAGGGGTTCAAAGCCAACATCACTCTTAAACAGGGTGTGTAGCCTAAGTTTGACAGAGCCCGGCCGGTACCGAGCTTGCTCAGAGACATCTTTGCGGCCGAATTGAGTAGCCTACAGGACATTGGCGTCATTCGGCCTATTTCAGTATCTCAGTGGAAATCACCAGTAGTGGTGATAAAGAAACAGACTGGAAAGTTACGGCTTTGTGCTGACTTCAAGGTAACGGTTAATCTGCAGATAGTTGTTGATTTGTTTCCTATCTCTCAACCTGAAGATGTGATGGACCGTTCTGAATGGAGTGAAGTATTTTTCCAAACTTGGTCTCACCGAAGCGTACCTGCAGTTGCATCTTGATTACGCTTCCAAACAGTTCATGGTTATCAATACAGACATGGGACTATTTCAGTTTCAGCGTCTTCTATGTGGTTGGCATCTGCTCAGCTCTGTTCCAACGGTTTTTCGAGCAGCTAGGCGCCGGTACTAATCCTGAGGAACAATTATCAAACCTAGAACAGTTATATCAGATCTTGTCCGACTCTGGTTTGTATTGGAACAGAAGCAAGTGTACGTTCTTTGCCACTGAAATTGAGTATCTCAGACATGTAATAAATGGGCAGGGTATCCATCCCTGCCTTCGTCATTTGGAAGCCATCTAGCGTCTTCCTGCACCTACGAATGTTTATGAACTTAAGACAGATATGGGCAAACTTTCTTAGTACATCAAGCTTCTACCAGATGTTACACAAATTGCCGCTCCGCTCCACAGGCTTCGCCATTGAGGAGTACTGTTCCACCGGACTATCGAGTGTGACCAGGCATTTCAGCGCCTTAAACGAGCTCTTCTCTCTCATCGGTGCCTTGTGCTTTATGATCCAGACAAGCTGCTTTTTTTGGCAATTCATGCAAGTTCATATGACATACGTCCGGTCTTGTCTCACTGAGTTGATGGTAAGGAATGCCCCATAGCGTTCGCGTCTTAAGGTCCTCACCCCTACCCAACAAAACTATTCTCTGATAGAGAAAGAGGCATTAGCGATCAAATATGGAGTGACTAAATTCCATCAATACCTGTATGGTCGAAAGTTCTACTTAACTACCAACCACAAGCCGTTGACATCCTTATTCAGTACAACAAAAGGGCTGCCTGATCGGATGGCATCAAAGTTTACAGCGATAGTCTCTCATTTTGTCCAATTATAAGTATGAGAGCATGTTTTGGGCTGTCACGAAACACACCAGTGTGGACGCCCTCTCCAGGACAGGATGCAGCCTTTATTTCCTCGGATGCTGCGTGGTTCCAAGTTGAAGATGCAGAACAGCCGGCCCTTCAAGCATTTCCTCTGGACGCCAAACTTGCTGCTCAAGAGTCAGCCAAGGATTCAGAACTCGCCGCGACTCTCCATTATTTTCTGGATAGATGGCCGTCTTCGAGATCTTCGATTCGTGAGGCCGGCGTTCGCCGCTTCTTCAGTATCCATTGTTTCTTGTCATGTCGCTCGGGGGTCCTTCTCCTGTACACGGATAATGGTCAGATGCGTGTCATCATCCCTCAGTCTTTGCGTCGAAGAGTTTTGCAGTTGCTTCATCAAGGACATTGGGGTGTAGTGAGAACTAAGCAACTCGCCTGTCAGCATTGTTCTTGAACTGGCATGGATCGAAACATCGAACACATGAGTGGACGGAGTCGCGCCTGTGCTGAAAACCAGGCAGTGCCAAAGCAGCAGTTCTTCTGCTGGCCAAAACCTTCAGCGCCATGGCAACGCGTTCACGTCGATTTTCTGGTTCTCTTCTGGAACACCCGATGGCTTCTGCTGATCAGTGCCTTCAGTCGAATTTGCTTCGTCCTTCCCATGTCATCAACGACGAGCTCAGCAACCATCCAGACCTTGCAGAGTGTCTTCTGCATTGAAGGACTCCAGAAACTTTGGTCAGTGATAACAGTTCACAGTATACGTCCACAGAGTTTTGTCAGTTTTCTCAAGTCAATGGGATTATGCACATAAAAACTGCTCCTTTCTCTCCTCAGTGAAACGGAGAGACCAAACGATTTGTTCTAACGTTTAAATCTCAGATGACCAAACTTCGTTACATGATGCCCAGGGAGCAAGCAATCCTCACTTTCCTTGGCTGTTACCGTTCCCTTCGTGCTATCAGAAAATCTCCAGATGAGTTACCCCATGGGCGGCCTCATGGCACACTACTTCATTTGCTGTCATCACGTCCCCCACATTATGTTTCAGGGCACCGTTCATAACACTAAAGACTAGGGGATCCAGTCTTCTTCCAATCTTCCACAGTTGTTGTCCAGCATGGCTTTCCAGTATTGTAGAATGCATGGAAGCCTACGCGCAGTATGCCGTTCGCTAAGCCAACGACGACTTCTGCTGTCATGTTAATCAGCTCCATCCCCACTTCTGTCTGTATTCTGCTATTTTCCCACAGACTCACTGCACTCTGGATTTTTCAGAGGTGGAGTAGTACCCCTCTGCCTCTGCAGTCTGTCCCAGCAGTCCAGCCTTCCATGCTGGAAATAGTCAGCAGTGGGGGAAAACCCATTCCGGTAGTGGCGCATCAGGCGCCCTCTGGTGGATCAGTCGCAGGCACTGGCGGGGATGTTGTCAGCCGCCTATAGAGCTGATGGATGTCTCCAAGAATTCGATCACAGTGTCATCGTTCCTGCTGGTGGGCACTCTGAACATCGTTTCCGTATGACTCTGTCCTCCCACCGCATCTGTGGATGCCCTTATTCCAAGGTTCTGAGAAGATTCGAGGAGCCGTGGTGTTGCGCTGTGCATTCATACAACACAGTCAGTGCATATAAGACGCGACCACCACCTTCTCGAGCACTGTGTGCCAATGCTGCAGGGGCAGCAGTGCGGCATACTTCAAAGTGCTCATTGTGGCCGCCACAAGACATGATCAGGTCGTGTCGTCACAGCCCGGAAGGGGAGTCATCTGGTGGGCCTCCCAGAGTATGGAGCAGGTCTCCTCTCAGTCGCGAAACTGTTACTATGATAGTGTTTACAGGAGATGAACTTTGGCTGTGGATCTGGACACGAGTGATTATGCTGAGTTACGTTTCACCTTGTTTTCAGGATAAATCTTCGAAATTATAATTAATTCCTACTTTTAATTTGGTAGTTTGTACCAAGGGACTCAACACTATGTACCAGTCATCATCATTATACAAAGATGTAGTTAGAGCCATCAATGCACTTACGTTTTCAGCTTTCTCGGTATTCACAGAATATGAAGATTTATGTGATTTCTTCTTAGTTCCACACTAACTCGCCTTATGACCAATTTTCTGACATTATAACATTTAAACAACTTGTAATTTCATGTATAGCAATTACCTTATGGTGTTTAGTCTCCGGCTCGACCTGCCAGCAGCGAATCTGTTGTTTCATTTGTGGCACCAAATTGATGTTTCGTTGATTCTTGAGTTAACAATTGACTCACTAAATCACCAGAAATATTGACACTTGAACACTCAATAGACATAATCAAGGGTTGGAAGTCTGCTGGCAGTCCACTTTGCATGATTACAACTATCTAGTCATTGTCCATTATCTTACCAATGCCTCGAATTTGATGAGAAAATGGCACAATTTTCGATAAATTTGCTCCCATTTTTTTGTCAGAGGCCAATCATACATTCGTCAAACATTTTAGCAGCCTGATGTAACTAGATAAATTATTATCTTCGATACTGATTGTAAATTTTACCATCCTCCTCCAGGAGATAAAATTTCAAAAGTACTGGATATACAGTGGAATTTACAATTAAACAGATGTTGGAAGTAGGATATCTACCAACTATACAGGCCTTAGTTCAAGCATCCACCATTAGTCAGCTCTGCAGTCGTCAAATAATACAAGATGGGAACGACAGGAAATTCAAAAATGCAAGATGGTACTGGTGGGAAACTTGAAAATTGGCGATGGCAGTGCTGGGAAATTGAAAAATGCAAGATGGTGGTGTTGAGAAACTTAAAAAATGCAATATGGCGGTGATGGGAAATTTAAAAATGTAAGATGGTGATGGTGGGAAATTTAAAATGCAAGATGGCAGAGGGCCAAATCAGCAGTTTCTTGACTGAGAAGTAGCAGCTCTGGACCGGAAAACTGACAACAGTGTACTGACCACATTCCCTTCCATATCCACATCCAGTGAGCCCTATCGGTTGAGGATGATGCAGCAGTTGGTTGATATGTTTTGCTTTCCAAGGTCTATTCGGATGGAAGAGTGGTAGTATGATGGTAGAGTAGAGACATTTAAATATCCAAGATGGCAGAACTAGCGCAGCTGTGCTTTGAAACTCCTCCCCTTCTCCTCTCCCTACCCCTACTGCCCCCACCAATCAGTATTTTGCCCACCACTAAAATGAAAAACGCAATAGCACCCTACTGTTTCAGTGGGCACTAAAATTAAATAGCTGGCAACATCGTAACCCCAAAGCATCCGTCATGGATCTGCTCAAAAGCATCTGAATGATCTGATTTTTTGCACCGTGTTCAAATGTATTTATCTAAAAAGATATATAAAGGTTGTAAATTGCAATATTTCCACTTCTAAAACATGTCAGCAAAACACAGACACACACACACACACACACACAGGTTAAGCAGGGCTTGTGAGTGTCCATAAATCGATCTCTACAAAAAACTTGGTGTAAGCCACAAAAGACCTCAGATGAAATATTTTCCACTCTTAAATAGGTTTACATTGCTTGTCAGGTGTCACAAGTTAATGCAATGTCCAAAAGTCTGCAAAAATATGTCAGCAATACAAAATATGCCATGTTTATGTGAAGTGTCGTAACTTTATTTACACTAATACAAGTATGCATGTAATGAGTGTACACTGTCAAATTAAGCATACCAATTCTATTTCTAACTCTAAATTGTTACAAAACATATGCGGGTAAAACTAACATCCTCAACAGGTAGTTAACGTCAGTTTTAGTCCTAAATGAGACTATGTACAAAAATGAATCTGACCAAGCCTGTAACTGCACACATACACATACATGTTGGGTATGATACCAAGCTAAGCAGGGAAGCATATGATCAAATAGGCATTCTGGATTACTGCAGCTACTGTAAGAATGCAGTTATTTTCATTGTTAGGCCTACACTTGATGTAAGTCACAGTGGAGACTCATATTAAATATTTTTACATTAGAATTGTTCTACGATTTTTTCAAGTGTTTCAATGTTAATTCAACACTTAAGTCTGCAAAAATGTGACAGCAGCACAATGTTTATATTAATATTATTTCCTCATATTGTGAAAAAAATGCATCAGCAATGGATACACACACACAAACACACACACACACAAACACACACACACACACACACACACACACACATGTGCATATGTGTGTGCAAAAACAATGTTTATTTCAAGGGTTAAAATGGCATCTCCAAATCTGAAATCTGTATCAAAACACATAGAGAGTGTTGGCATTTTGATCTGAGGCAAGTTATTGGTGGTTCATAGCACAAACTGACATCAGCTGACATTTTAGAGGTTTCCCAATAATGCATCAATAGCTGACATTTTAGATATTTTTCAGCAATGCATCACTTTTTATCAAGCTACATTTTAGGGGTGGAGAGAAGAAGATAAAGTATCATGTTCTACACTAGAAAAAAATAATAGATCTTATTGGCACACTAGTATTGCTTTTTATTGCACTGAAACTAGGACTACAATGTACAAAATCAACCTTACGAGGAAGACTGCAACATTTCTCGATCATAACTATGGTGCCAGGACTCTTTAAAGCTTTACACACTGTATTTCCATAATCTATTACTAAATAATATCATAATCTAACCGTAAAACTCTAAACTATGAAGTGTAAAACAACACATTTTAGACCCAGACAAACGAACTGACTAGGAGCCAGCATAGCATGGGAAAAAGGTGTTTTGAAGAGTTCTTTATAAACTACAATTTCTCGTAATACACAAAACGTGGAATACGGAAAGTTTACTTACAACACGGACAAAGATAGTGGTTGAACAAGACAGAGATGAAATATGGCCAGAGTTAATAGTTAATGGTGGAACGAGATAGAGATGAAAGATCGATGTATTAAAAATACAATATTTAAGCGGAATTAAATTATGTATCAAAATAAGTGAAGATTTTGTGTACAGAACACATGGAGGTTATTTATAATTATACACAAGTACAATCACAGATCTCTGACTGCAAATAAAAATTCGAAATCTCCATCAAAATAAAAATTATATTATTTCTCAAATTACCTAAGATTTCGAGTACAGATCCACCTGGAACTACTGTCGTAGCTTAACTGTTCTATAGGATAAAAAATACTTATGCTTTAGAGATTTGCTGTACTGATAAGGCTTACAGATGAAGCAACACTTGTTGAGATCCAAAGTTCAGTATCTCCAACACAATTTGCAGGCACAATATGAACTCCCTGATTAAATATTTCCACATCTAAATTGTCTCTATTGCTTAGTAGAATATATGCAGGTGCCTTATTGGCACTACTTCAATAAATTACATGTTAGTCATTGAGCTTAATGTCCGCCCCGACAGCTGAATTGTCAGCGTGACGGATTGCTGTCCTAGGGGGACTGGTTTCGATTCCTGGCTGGGTCAGGGATTTTCTCCGCTCAGGGACTGGGTGTTGTGTTGTCTTCATTATCATTTCGTCCCCATCCGGCGCGCAGGTCGCTCAATGTGGCGTCGAAGGTAATAAGACCTGCACCAAGGCGGCCGAACCTGCCCCGTAAGGGGCCTCCTGGCCAATGACGCCAAACGCTCATTTCCATTCATTGAGCATAATTCAGTGTAGGCATCACACATTAAAGAAGCAAAAATATGTAAAAATTAGTTCTATAACATTACAAAATTAATGCTGATTCATATGATGGCTTAATGTGCACTACACTTGCAGCCCATTTTAGCTAGTCCACCATTCACCTGTAGATTTTCCCACACTTTCAAGGCATTTGGCATTGCAATAAGATCATAATGCCTAGCATCAGCAAATGCTTTTGTTGATATGTCAAATGGTGATTATCCAAATCAGTAATAAAACCTTCTTGGAAGGTGGTGCTGTTGAATGTTTCCTAATATCATAATCCTACAGTCTTGTTCCAATTGGCAACTCAGCTATGGTCTGACACCATGGAGTAAAGTTAATCATTCTTTATCTAAGCACTTCATTTTTCTAACAAAAGAAACTCCCTATAGAAACTGCCTAGGGTTTAGTGGTAAGTAAATGTGACGAACAGTGAGAACAGATGAGATGCAACATAGAAGTCTTACAAAAATGAAAACAATTAAATGGGTATAAACTATGTTACAACAAAGGAATTCAAAAGTCGGACTTCCAAAGAGGAATGCAACTTCAAAAACTTTAAAAACATATGTTTTGACAGAGCATAGAGAAACGGTTTCATTGTGAAACTGTTGCGTTCATTTGTTGCAGCTTATGTGAGAACCTATTATGTATTCATCATTTCCTTGGAGTGATTACATTCACATTCATACAAACATCTTTGTCAGGCAGGGAGGCGTATCTCGCTCACTTACCAGTTGTAGAAATTAGGTGCATCGATAAGAGATTCCTATCATATGCACACATACTCTCACTAATGTCTTGTATAACACACTAGACGCACTTTCTGGTGGAGAATTCGACTGACTTGTCGCCTTGTCATCAAGCATTTGCAGCTCCCATTTGAAAGTCACTTCCTTTTGGCTGCTAATAGACTAGCTGTGCAGAATCAACTATCATTGTAGGCCCCTGCTTTACATCTCACTATTGCAAATGGATGTCACACCACAGTGAAAAAGTAAAAAGTTGGCATGAGGAAGGTTTGAACACAGCTCGCTCACTTGGCAGTCCAACACCGTAACTACTTAATGACGACGCTATTTCTCTTCACTGGTGCTCTATATTGTACTTCTTGTACTTGGACCGTTCAGTGTTTCTATTCTTCTTTTTTCTCACAGTCCAGTACACTTTCTTCCTGTTTTCATGCGTGATCTGTGTTTAGTTTTTGATCAGCTGTCCACTGGGCCCTCTTACCACTATATCTGAGCGGATGCGATTGGGAGTTTCCCTTGTAAGTAAGACTTCAGCCTCATTTACAGCAATACCTAGAGGCTGAATTTTCTTACTAAGAAACTGTGCTATTGCTCCAAAACACAATAGTTTTATTGACAAAATCTCATCTTAGCTCAGCCAAAACTTATTTAAAGTCAGCGAAACACTGTAGTGACCCCTAAGTTAGAGTATTAACTTTAACTTCTAGTAAAAAACGTTTGTAATCTTCTGTTATCATACAGTGGAGACTATATGACACTTAACCGTACGTCGACATATTAAATCAAAATTGTAACAAACTGCCCTTGTAGTCACGATGTTACAGCAAAATTGTAACAAATTGTCCCAAACATGATGACGTTACAATGATGGTCAGTTTACAGGATGATCATCATCATGTCCTGTGGGCAATGATGGTTAATTTATAAGGTGACCACAACCAGACGTGCAGCAGGAGCCGGCCGAGACACAAGCAGCAACAGGGAAGTAACCGAAATGGTGACTTTTACGAGTTACTAACCAGGAGCGAATTTTATAGTATCATCCTTGTGCTTTAATAGTTCAGTTTCTTGAGTTTATGCGTGTTAATTTAATATCTAATAGCCACAGTTCTCGCGTTTTCGTTTTCGTCGGAAAGTAAACCGATTTTGTGACATATTACATCTTCCTAAACAGAGACGAATTATTTAGTTTCAACTGCTGCTTCGGTAGTTAGATTTTTTAATCTCTGCGTATTACTCTAATTTGCTAGACACAGTTCCTGCGTTTTCATCAGGGTCTACAGTAGAGTTGCGCTGATAGTGCGTTTATCGGCATAGTTTAAGACTTTCATGGTCTTTAGTATGGACAGGGACTGCGATTGTGTGCGGATGCAAGCTGAGTTGGTGACACTCGTTCTCAATTTCAGGCTGTGATGGCTTCGGTTACACAGCTTTAGGCTGCAGTGGACAGGCACAACTGTTGTGGTCCAACTATGGGGACTCAACGGACGTCCAGCACATCTGAGTCCTCCGATCTGTCCTTACCTGTGGCCAGCCCAGTTACTGCTTGCACTGAGGTTGACCCCTCACCTGTGGTCGAGTGGGAGGTCGCCCTGGGGCGTAGTAGGCGGCGAAAGACTTCCCAGCGGCCGCAAGTAAGGCCTTACTGGTTTGTTTGACAAAAAGGTTCCATATGCTGTCTGTGGCTGACACTGTCACTGAGCCAGATGCTGTCGCATGTCTGTTTCAGAGGAAACCTCTCAGCCAGCAAGATCTGGACAATCACAGAGGGTGAGATTATTGATAGTTGGGAGCTCCAACGTTAGGCTCGTTATAGGGCCCCTTAGGGACATGGCTGCCAAGAAGGGAAAGAAAACCAATGTGCACTCCATTTGCATACCGGATGGAGTCGTTCCACATGTGGAATGGGTCCTCCCAGTTGCCACGAAGAGCACAGGATGCAGCCAACTGCAGGTGGGTGGTCACATCGGTATAATGGTGTGTGTCACTTTGGACCGGAAGGGACTCCTTTGGGGCCAAGCAGCTAACAAAAGTGGTAAAGGCTGCCAGTCTGGCTTGCAAGCTGACCATTTGCAGCATTGTCAACTGGACCCACTGTGGACCTGTGGTACAGATCAGAATGGAGGGTCTGAGTCAAAGGCTCAGACGGTTCTGCGACCATGTAGGCTGCAGATTTCTCGACTTGCGCCAAAGTGTGGTTGGGTTTAGGGTTCCGCTGAATATATCAGCGTCCACTATATGCAGGAGACGGCAACACTGGTAGCAGGGGCTGTTTGACGTGGACTGGGCGGTTTTTTACGTTAGAGGGTCTAGGGAAAACACAAGAAGGGCTTCACTCACAAAGGGTGCAGGCCAAACACAGGAAGAACGTAGATATAGGAATCATCGGTATAACAGTTGTAAATTGTCGTTGCTGTGTTGGGAAAGTACCAGAGCTCCAGGCGCTAATAGAAAGCACTGATGCTCAAATCATTATAGGCACTGAAAGCTGGCTAAAGCCGGAGATAAGCTCAGCTGAAATTTTTGCGAAGAACCTAACGGTGTTCCGAAATGATAGGCTAAACACGGTTGGCGGGGGCATGTTTGTTGCTGTTAGAAGTAACTTATCTTTTCGCGAAATTGAAGTAGATAGTTCCTGTGAGTTAGTATGGCAGAGGTCGCTGTTGGCAACTGGAATAAAATAATAACTGGATCCTTTTACTAACCTCCCAGTTCAGATGATACAGTTGCTGAAGGTTCAAAGAAAACTTGAGTTTGACTTCAAACACATACCTGACTCATACGATTATAGTTGGTGGTGACTTTAATTTGCCCTCAATATGTTGACGAAAATTCATGTTTAATTCCAGAGGTACAGATAAAACATCATTCGAAATTGTGCTAAACGTATTCTCTGAAAATTGTTTCGAGCAGTTAGTTAATGAGCACACGCAAATAGTAAACGGTTGTGAAAACACACTTGACCTCTTAGCAACAAATAATCCTGAGTTAATAATGAGCATTAAAACGGATACAGGGATTAGTGAACACAGGGTTGTCGTAGCGAGACTGAATATTGTACCCCCTAATAGACGAAAAATATACCTATTCAAAAAAGCAGATAAAAATTCACTTGACGCCTTCCTGAGAGACAATCTCCATTCCTTCCAAATTAATAATATAAGTGTAGACCAGATGTGGCATGAATTCAAAGAAATACAGTAGTATTGGCAGCAATTGAGAGATTTATACCATATAAATTAAGAAACGACGGAGCTGGTCCTCCTTGGTACACGAAACTGGTCAGAACATTGTTGCAGAAGCAATGAAACAAACATGCCAAATTTAAACAGACGCTAAATCCCCAAGATTGTCAATCTTTTACAGAAGCTCGAAACTTAGCACGGACTTCAATGCGAGATGCTTCTAACAGTTTCCATAACGAAACTTTGTCTCAAAACCTGGCGGAAATCCAAATAGATTCTGGTCGTATGTGAAGTATGTTAGCGGCAAGACACAATCAATGCCTTCTCTGCGCGATAGCAATGGAGATACTATCGAAGACAGCGCTGCCACAGCAGAGTTACTAAACACAGCCTTCCGGGATGCCTTCACAAAAGAAGACGAAGTAAATATTCCAGAATTCGAATCAAGAACAGCTTCGAACATGAGTAACCTAGAAATAAATGTCCTCAGAGTAGCGAAGCAACTTAAATCACTCAACAAAGGCAAGTCTTCTGGCCTGGGCTGTTTACCAGTTAGGTTCCTTTCGGAGTATGCTGATGCATTAGCTCCATACTTAACAATCATATACAATTGTTTGCTTGACACATGATCTGTACCCAAAGACTGCGAAGTGGCATAGGCCAAACCAATATTCTCGAAAGGTAATAGTAGTAATTCACTTAATTACAGGCCCATATCATTAACGTCGATATGCAGTAGGATTCTTGAAAATATATTGTGTTCAAACATTATGAATTACCTTGAAGAAAACGGTCTATTGAACATACAGCCAGCATGAGTTTATAAAACAACGTTCTTGTGAAGCACAACTTGCTCTTTATTTGCATGAAGTGTTGAGTGCTGTTGACAAGGGATTTCAGATTGGTTCCGTATTTCTTGATTTCTGGAAGTCTTTCGACACTGTACCACACAAGCAGCTTGTAGCGAAATTGCGTGCTTATGGAATATCTTTATGTGACTGGACTAGTGACTTCCTGGCAGAGAGGTCACAGTTCCTACATAGGGAGAAACGATCATCACAATAAAATAAGGGAAAAGAGAGCTCACACGGAAAGATGTCAGTGTTCGTTCTTTCCACGCACTATACGAGAGTGAAATAATAGAGAATAGTGAAGGTTGTTCGATGAATAATCTGCCAGGCACTTAAATGTGATTTGCAGAGTATCCAAGTAGATGTAGATGTAGATACCGCTGAAGGACTGAGATGGCGTGGAGTTTTACAATTATTTATTGAACTTTCTTTACAATTTCTCCTTTGTCGTCGCTGCCCAGCCCTGCGGATCCCTCCGCCTGGCTGCTGCTGCGTAGATTCTCTGACAATGCGCGCAACGCGCGCCGCTGATTGCACTCGGGAGCCTCAGGCCACCAGTGCTCCGCTGAAGCCAGGATGCCCTGTACAGGCCCACCCACGGAGCCGCATCGCCGTGAGGTCAGCTGCCGACGCCTGCTGCACTGGCGGCTGGGAAGTCATCAGTCGCGATGTCCGCGAGGTCCTGTCATGGACGGACCACGCGCCGTGGGGCCAGGTTGCCGTGAAGTCCGGGCGTCAGTCCTCGGCGGCGCCTGTGACCAAGACCGCGCTGTGGCTGGTCTTGCTGGAAGTTCTCACTGTAGTTAGTCAGCCATGGTGTCGACCGAACTCAGGCCAACCCCCAGAGCTGAAGTTGACATCTGGCGGCGAATGGATGACTTCTGCAAGCTGAGACTTCCGGATTCGTCACCTACAAAGATTGAACATTCGGACACAGACCACGTCCATCCTCAGATCCGAACTGCTTCCTAATGGATACTGTCTGTTGCTGCCTGCGCTTAACTATTTATATCCAGCAGGAGGACGTTTTATACCCTTGGTGGTAGCTTTTTGTTATTACTCCCACAGTATATTGCAGCGTAACGTAGTGTGCTGGCCTCACTTCCCCTTACTCAGCACTCTCCAGGCTTCACTCAGTGCTCAGTCTGTGTGCGTCCTTGCATCAGTCTGTTGGTAGATTGCTGCTGCCAGCCAGGCTATCGGTGCTTGCCTTCTTCGCAATGCCTCGGTCGCCGGTGTGCCTCTGTTTTGCCACTCTCCACTGCGTGAAGCAACACTTACTACATGTGACCGCAACACTGCCTCCTCCTAAAAATTAAATTCGTCCCCAAATTTACCCTAGACATTAACTCTAGCTTTATCCTATATTCTACTTCTTCCCTATATACATCCAGGTTGCCCTTACTCATGCCCTACTGGTAATCCATTCTACAGGAATCTCATGGAGCGGTCTTGCATTAACATGTTGAATATTCTGTTTTAATAAGACATATACCACACTGATAAATACAATCAACACAGTAATAGTACTGGTTGAAATACCAATGGTCACTATGCTACGTTTCTGCCTGTTATTGTACTTCTCCACATGCCTTAATAATTCTGCATTGAAATTTGACATTTCTCCAAATCTACTAGATTATCTATCGTTTGCAGTAGAGTAGCATCCAAGGTGTTGTTAATATATGTCAAATTTTCTCCTGGAGCGATGCTGAATGACACATCTGGCCAGTACAACATCAGATGAATATCTGTAACGTTGGTGACTCACGTGACTGTCCCTGGTAAGCTGAAACGATCCCCTACTATTTCACAATTTGTCCTGTTGATTAGCAAACCACTGTCCCATAATTCCATCTTCGTGGTTGCTGTCCAACTCCCATTTTCATAACACCTGGCTGACATCCTCTCCGTAGCGAATACTGAATACAACCAATGCCTCCCAACTTGCTAAAAATGTGGCTTAGGCTTCACTATTATTCTCCGACACTCCGAAGCTTCTGCGTCTGCCCTAAATAACTGGATCTCACACGACCCCTTGCCCGTGAAAACAACCCGTGATGGACAAATGGAAACTGGCTCCATTAGACATCTACTCAACTCTAAACTCGACATGGTAGCATGAGTATCACCCCCTCCTTAGAAATTAATAAAACCTCCTGTGTCCTGAACTGTATGCCCTTCCCCATGCGCTCCCATTTGACCAGAGAGGGATGCACTGTGTAACAGTGATACTGTCTCCCCACACTAGTTACTGGAAATCTAATCTCTACATACATCTCAACTAGATCCGTTGTTATCTTAATCCTAGACATACGATAAAAAAGTGACATACTAGCTTCAATTATCGGCACTACGTGCTCTACCCCTCTGGAAACTTTCCCTCTGCCTGCTTCAGACTCCATCTGAATTTTTCTGGTGACATCAACGTCACACTCACCTGCCTATGCAATGCATGATGTACTGCCTCCTGCAATTCATCCATCCTCACTCGTGCATCTCTAATACTGTTAACCAGTTCCTGCAGCAATTTAGCCATTTCAAGCTTCCTTTCCACTATATCCAATCGTGTTTGTACCTGTTACAGATCCGTATTCAATAATTTCTGTGTTTGTTCTATATATGCTCGTAACCCTGTAGCCATCCCCCGCACCACGTGTGTCACATTCAACAACTCTGTACCTAATCCCCGTATCTCTGTTGTGTGTATATCCACTAACTTCCCTATGCTTCCTCCCTGTCGCGAATAACTGTTAAAGAATTGTTCTAACACTCAATATCGTCTCTATCCACTGTTCCAAAATTTGTTTTCAGCAACTTCCCACCTGCATTCAACCAACCCCTCTTTACTCTCTTTCTCCTCCCTGGAATCATGCTCATGACTTGGCGCAGTTGTTCCCTTATTTCCTTACATATATAATATATAATAAATATTATTATTATATATAATTTCCTTACATGATCTGTCCAAAGCCTTGTACTCTTCTTACACGTCCCGTAATATTCCGTTCTTAGATGCAACCGTTTCCACACTTGATACCACCTCCTGTATCTTCCGCATCATGTTCCTTACCTGCAGGATGTTGAGTGCCAGCCAAAGCGTCCACTCGTGACTCATGAGGACCACATCTGTTTGTTTCCCGAACAACACCCCACTTCGCAACGCCATATCCTGTACCTGACCAGCTTGTGTCAGCTACCAGAGGACTACGCCTCATACTATCTACTTGTACCCCATCCTGCGTCACCTACAGAATGGAGAGAGAAGGAAAAAACTTCCACCACTACCCCTTAATACCAATAAAATAACCCTAGTCTGTGTACAAAAATAATACACATGTGATAATTACTGCTAACTACACATCCCTCGAACACAACTTATACTTAATACCCAGTTTACTGTCTGCATCTGGCGCTTCTTTCCGCTTTCTGCCAGAAGGAGAAGTACATATACACAGATCTACTACACCCTGGAACGGCTTAACTCTACTAACGTGAACCACCATTGTCTTGATAGGCAATTGTAATTTTACATTGACAGGTGATGCCATTTCCACACCTGGTACGGTCCCTGGATCTTGTTTGTGAACTTCTTGGTTCTCCCTTTTGGAACATACGGATTAGCTAGTAGCACCCATTGGCCTACTCTGTACTGTGCAACTTCCTCATTGTACCTCCCATCCGTTCTTGTCGTTCCAACGCTTTCATGTTAGCTCGTCTAACTCTCTGCCATACTTCCTTAATGGTTTTCGCAAATTGCCTTACATGCTCGCCCTCTGCTCCCAGCCTTGAACTAAGCATGTCAAAAGGTGATGGCATCTTCTGCCCGTACACCACTTCATACGGTGACAATCCTGTCGACGTATGTACCTTACTATTATATGCACTGCTTACGAATTGCAAGTACACATCCCGGTCGGTGTGTTGACTGTTTACATAGTGACACAACATCTTAGCGATTGTGCGATGCACTCTCTCCATTTGTCCGTTCGCTTGCGGATGGAATGGACTAGTCTGTAGTTTCTTTACCTTCAGTAACTTACACAGTTGCTTCATCAGATGAGACGTGAAATTAGTACCTTGATCCGAGATTAAGGACTGAGGTATCCCATACCTGAGTAACCAATTATTAACCAAAGCTTGTGCCACCGTATTTGCTTTCTGATCTGGTAATGTGACCATGACTAAATACCTAGAAAAGTGGTCAATCACTGTTAACACATACTTATTCCCTGCTGCACTCCTATTAAATGGGCCTAATACATCAATTCCGATTTGTCAGAAAGGTCTGTCTGCCTCTGGTAATCTTTGAAGCTGAATCTTTTCATGGCTCAAGTCCACACGCTGTGCGCATGGCACACAATGCCTGACGTACTCGTCCACGTCTTGACGTCGTGTCCTCCCCAAAACTTCAGATCTTAACGCTGCTGGTACGACGACGCGCGGGCCGCATTTCGTCGACCTGCAAAGTGACCCGTCCTGTACTAGGAACTGCGGTTGCTTTTTGAACAATTGGCAATCACTATCCATGGCTTGTGCTCTTTTCCACTCATCTTCAGTCACTCCTGTTACTTGTAATACTGCCACTTTCCTGCTCAATTCGTCAGCATTGGCATGTTTCACACCTGGCTTGTGTATCACCTCATAATCGAACTCACTGAATTTCAGCGCCCATCTCACTAGCCTACTCTCTGGGTCTTTCAGACCTAATAACCATTTCAGAGTTGAATGATCTGTCACAACCTTAAACCTTCTACCGTACAGATATCATCGAAAGTACGAAATCCCGTATATTACCGCTAACAATTCCTTCTCCGTCGTGGAGTAATATTGTTCCACCTTGTTAAGTTGACGAGACGCGAACGCAATCGAATGTTCTTTGCCATCAATTTCTTGCCCAAGTACAACCCCAACAGCGTGATTAGACGCGTCACAGTGTAGTATAAACTGCTTCGCAAAGTCTGGAAACTTCAAAACTGGATCTGATGTCAGTATCCGTTTCAACTCTTGAAATGCTTTGTCGCACTCTGACGTCCACTGGAAGGTAACCCTTTTCTTAGCAACTTAGTAAGTGGCCTCGCTATTTCTGCGAACCCCTCTACGAATTTTCGATAATAGCTGACAAGACCAATATATGATTGCAGTTGTTTAACCGTTTGCGGAACCAGAAAATCTCGTACTGAAGAAGTGAGACGAGGATCTGTCCGTACCCCGTCCTGACTGATAACATGCCCGAGATAATTTACTTGTGCTTTCGCAAAATGGCATTTGTCCAAACTTAATGTTATCCGTGCTGCCCCTAATCTTTTAAACACCTCCTGTAACCGTTCCACATGCTGCTCTATATCTCTTGAAAAAACTATAATGTCATCCAGATGCACCATGCATTTTTTCGGTTTCAACCCGCAAAGGACTCCATGCAACAATCTCTGAAATGTTGCTGGAGCGTTTTTTAGTCCAAACGGCATTCTTTTATACTCGAAGTGACCGCAATGCGTCGTAAATGCTGTTTTTGGCCTGTTGTTGCTCTATTAATTGCTCTACTACTGGTTATAATTGTTTCAGTAGTCTGTATAGCTTACGATACACCGGAGCGTGATTCCGTATCGGAATACGATTCTGTGTTATCGGTGTAGCAGGTAACGTACCCTGTGCTTCACACAATGCTTTATACTTTAGTAATAATGCTTCCATACCCGACCAATCATTTCCTCTCAAATAATTTACCTTGTCACGAAGTGCAGACCTGGCGACGGTTTGCTGTACATCATAGTCTAGCCTCGAACTATCGATGTCCTCTTCATCCATTAACTCTACTGTGGCTATTACTAATCCCTTCGGCAGATCGACATCATCCCGCCCGAAGTTATCTAAACTCACCCGAACCATAAACTGCCCATTTATGTCCGTTACCCGTGATACACTCCTACAAATAAAGCAATGCTTTTCGTCTAAAACCTCATTACTCGGTAGTGGCTCTACCAAGAATAACCCCTGCTGTGGCACATCGACATCCACCGGAACCCATATCAACTTCCCTGTACCTGTTGGTACTTTGACACACGAAATCACCTTTAATGCACTTGTACGCTGTTTAGTTGGTATCACCTTAGCTATCGGTGCACGTTGCGACTCTGAAACATTTGCAACGGCTGAACCCATTGAGAACAAGCTCCCATCGAGTTCCAGCGTATGTTGCGAAAGGTCAATTTTGGCGTGATGTTTAATCTGAAAGTCCAGCCCAAGTATCGCTGAAAATCCCTGTCCCACAGTTGACAGTACCTCCATTTGCTCCCAGAACCATACGTTCCCTATCTTAAACATGAGCTGTGCTGTCCCTAGTGCATCTAATTTTTTATCACCTACCGCGCGCAATCTGTATCTCGGAGCTTCCAATCCTTTCTTGACCACAAGGTCCACACTGACAACTGATACATGCGCTCCAGTATCCACTAAAACTCTTCGCCACTTATCTTTTATCCAAACCATCAAACTACAATCCGCCTCTTCGTGCACTCTCTGAGTACCTCTTTTTACTGGGAATGCCTCCCGATGGCAGGAACACTCCCTTTCTCGTTTAATAGTTTTTTACCTGCTATATCATTAACCAGGTTTTTGGCTTTATACTGCCGTGCCTTATGCCCTATTTTCTACAATTGAAACACTGCAGTTCCCGACATTGTCCCTTAAAACGACCTTGCTTCCCACAACGGTAACACTCTTTGGAAGACGTCTAAAACTCTATTCTCTGCCTCTTTCAATAGAAGATAATTTGCACTGCATCTTGCGTTAGCTCATACGTGTGCGCATTCGTTCTCCTAATTCTGTCTGAAAATTCTTCTACCGTTTCACCCGTTTTTTGCATCATCCTCCCCAATTTTTCTCTATAAAATCTGGCACTGTTTTGTTTCCTAAACCTTTTCAATAATCCCTCAGCCAAATCTGTGAACTTAGTAACATCTTTTAACCCTTCGTGGTATGCCACATAAGTCTTTGCGTCACCTACTAACTGTAACCTCGCCATTTGCAAACACATTTCATCCGACCAGCCACACAGTCTAACCGTACTACGTACATCATCAATGAAAACATTCACATTCTCTGATGTTTTACCTGAGAAGGAAGGTATCAAATTAGTTGCTGAACAATCTGCCACACTGGAAAAGACGGTACTTTTGCATTCTACACTATCGCTTCCTGAGCCTGATTAATTATTTTCCAACAATTGTTGCTCCATCCTCTGCATGTGCTGCTTTTGCAACTTACTTTCTTCAATTAGTTTCTTAACTTGCTCTGTCAATACGACTACGGCGTCACTTGTGCCGGTTGCACATGTCTCTGGCATTTTCCGTGTGGTATACCTCACTTCACAAAAATAAAATAGTATTACCCAGAAGCAAGTTAATTCCAAGCACGTCTAATGGCAAACCATCTAGACTTACCACACTGCCCCGTTACATGACCATAGAAGCCACACACATCACAAGTGCTTGGTGCAAATTTATCGGAGGAGCGACGTGACCTGTTAATCCACACACTCCGCATTTAGATGGTACTAAGTTAACGTGACTATCATTCCCACGAAACTGCGATAAGTCTACAGGGCTGCTAGGCCTTTCAAATGACACTCTCACATCCCTTAACGTTACCCTCGACATGTCGAGCTACACAGAAAACATAGAGAGAAGGCAGTTGCTAGACTCACCCTATTCGGTGTTTCTCGGTTGCTCTGCACGGTGCTAGTCAAAGTCGTGGCGTGGGTGCGCCTGACACCACTTGTTACGACTTCTGCACCACTTGTTAGCAGCAGACACAGTGGCTGCGCCAAAGACTGAGACGGCGTGGAGTTTTATAATTATTTATTGAACTTTTTTTACAATTTCTCCCTCGTCGTCGCTGCCCAGCCCTGCGGATCCCTCCGCCTGGCTGCTGCTGTGTAGATTCTTCGACAATGCACGCAACGCGCGCCGCTGATCACACTCGGGAGCCTCAGGCCGCCAGTGCTCTGCTGAAGCCAGGACGCCCTGTGGTTGAGGTGAAAGCGTTGCCGCTCGGCGCCCCAGTACGGGCACGCCCACGGAGCCGCGTCGTCGTGAGGTCAGCTGCCGACGCCTGCTGCACTGGCGGCTGGGAAGCCATAAGTCGCAATGTCCGTGAGGTCCCGTCATGGACGGACCACGTGTCATGGGGCCAGGTTGCCGTGAAGTCCGGGCGTCAGTCCAGCGGCGCCTGTGACCAAGACCGCGCTGCGGCCGGTCCTGCTGGAAGTTCTCACTTTAGTTAGTCATCCATGGTGTCGACCGAACTCAGGCCAACCTCCAGAGCTGAAGTTGACATGTGGCGGCGAACAGATGACTCCTGCGAGCTGGAACAGACTTCCGGATTCGTCACCAACGAAGATTGAACATTTGGACACGGACCACATCCGTTCTAAGATCTGAACTGCTTTCTAATGGCTTCTGTCTGTTGCTACCTGCGCTCCATTATTTATATCCGGCAGGAGGACGTTTTTTAACCTCGGTGGTAGCTTTTAGTTATTACTCCCGGAGTATATTGCAGCGTAACTTAGTGTGCTGGCCTCACTTCCCCTTACTCAGCACTTTCCAGGCTTCGCTCGGCGCTCGGTTTGTGTGCGTCCTTGCGTCAGTCTGTTGGTAGACTGCTGCTGTCAGCTAGGCTATCTGTGCTTGCCTACTTCGCAAGGCCTTTGTCGCCGGTGTGCTTCTGTTTTGCCACTCTCCACTGCGTGAAGCAACGCTTACTACATGTGGTCGCAACATTCCATTCGATTCCATCCCATTGATGTCCAGGATGAGCGTAACTTAAATTACTTTACGAAATTTAAACAAAATTATAAAGTTATCAAAATTTATGCATTTTCAAGAAAGAGGAAGTTTTGCCAGCAACAAAGTTAGAACTAACAGGAAAATAGTGCAAAAAAAGGGAGAGAAAGGGAGAGAGAGAGAGAGAGAGAGAGAGAGAGAGAGAGAGAGAGAAACAAGACAGGAACCTATACAGTGTATTTTGTGCTTTTGAGTCTTATTAGTCTGTTTTATTGTTTGCTTTGTTTCGTGATATGTGATAAAGGTTCCATGAGGGTTTGGATATAATTTCTATGTTCTTTGATAGAATAAGTGCCAGGTATATGGAAACTGTTGTTCACACATTTCATAACATTCACATTTATTTTCTAGAGAAAATATAAACCTATAGACATATCTAACAATGTTTGGAAGTCAATACATACAGCTTTTTAACTCACCCATTCGTTATAAGTACGCATAATGTTAAATAGAACTGCATTTATCTCCAACAATAATTGTGACTTTTTCATTGATTAAAAATATTATTTTATGAAATTATTTCATCAGTTATCTTCTTATTTTTGAAGTGTGTAAACTTTTTCTTTGTCAAGATGTTGTGAGAACTAAATCATTTTTTGCTTTCAGATATCTGGCTGCCTTTGTGAGAGCACGCTACTGAAAAAATATGCAAGTCATCATGGAACGTTAATGAAAACAAAGTAAAAATAATATAAACATAGAAGCACAAAATCCAGTGGTATAACATAAGTAAGTGTTGTGAGAAAATATTACCTTCCGATGTTACTACATGGTGTCACTATTCCTCACCATTGTCAATATGAAAACTTTCTTCTCAAGAAACCTTTATGCTGATATCCCATTCCATTCAGTTAAAAGCTTTTGTGATTGCTGCTATTTGAAATACGTTGTGTCTTGATGTTCTATTTTATCCTGTCAAGTGTGAATCGATCCTTAAATCCAATTCATGCCAGATGTCGAGGGAAAAGAACAGAATGGCAGGTGTGTTAGGTGCAGATTCAAGGGGGTGAGGGTGATGACCCCCTGTCCCCAAAGAACATTTTACTAAAACAGTGAGAAAAGTCTATATCAGTACTAGCAGTGTACTTATGTGTTTCGTGTGGTATTGTTGTGAACACTCGCCATGAGGTATGATGGAAATGAAAGGAGATTCAGCTTCTGGTTGCACCCAGCCAATGAGAGAGCAGTTGACAGATGACTTGTTTTGAAGCAGGAGATGAAGAAATGTTGTCACACTCTAACATTAATATATCACAACCCCCTCCCCCCAAATTGTATCACATTCAGAAGACACAGTCAATATCCATGACAACAAAGATTAGAAATTTAATTGCTGTTTGATTCATTCACAGCAATTTAGACTGTGCTATTAAGTTCCAACCTAACCAAAACCTCGAAATTCGTGACAAATTCGGGAAAAGCAGTCAAGTATTTGTAAGATTATTAATTTCATTAGAGCTCATTTCACTCGTGGCCTTGTAACATGTGCTATTAGATCCCAACCTACCTACAATCTCATAATTCGTTACATATTAAAAAAACAGCTAAATATTTAAAAGAATTGTGAAGAGGAGAATGATTACAATTTCGGCGCTGGGAATTCATTGCCTCTTTCCTCGCCTCTCATTGGTAATGTGGAAGTATCATCCCACTGGCTACACAAAACTGATGTGCTGCCAACCTACAACCAGTAGAGAAACACCACCATGATTGACATGGCCTTGAACAAGGCATTAGTAAAAAAAAATAAATCAAAATTTATATTCTTACGTGTATAATTTTCCAAGTTTCTAAGACAATATTCAGAAAGTAAAGTAGTATGAAAATAGTGTACAAATGGTAGGGAATTCTAGAAAATTGCGAACTAAATTGGAAATAATACACGTTTTAGTTGTACTGTTTGATGCTAGCTCACATGGATATGCTTGTGGACTTACTCACTGCTGATAGCATTTCAGCCAGGTAAGGGCACTCTTTCACAGGATGACAAAACGTGCTACCAGAGACAAACCGACACTATTCTTGAATCTACAAGTAGAACTAGCAAACCTCTGGAAGCTGGATAAGTTAAGACAGAAAGGGAAAGGCCCCCCAGTTAGAAAAAAATACAGAAAATTCATCTTTCCTTACCATAGCTGGAAATGACTTCTCATTCACATACTCACATAGCCATAGTCAACAGATCTGTGTTCACAATCCTAGTGCTGCATGAGATACTGATTATGACGAGTGTAAACTTCTATGTTGTATGGTATAAATTATTATTCTAGCAAATTTTGCTAAAGTGATGTGCTAAGCATTAATGTAAAGAAGTTATTACTGATTATGTGGGTGATGCTTACATACAGCATAAAATAATGCACACAGAACTGAAGTGCAGAGAAACATTTTTCATTTCCAGAAACACAGATACACATTCATAAACAAGCACCGACTGGAATAATAGAATGTCATCAAGGTATGCAATACAAAAAGGAAACTCCTTTAACACTTTGCCCACAGAGCATTACCAGTACTGTGCGCCATTTCTGAGAGTAAATGGAAACCTTAGAGCTGTCTAAACCACACGTGAAATCTTGAATGTTTGGTGTATAGTACCTGTCAGGGACTGTCCTCGCATTTAGTAACCATTAGGGCGGGCGCACACGGGAGACCTACTGTCGCGCAACCATTTCGTCTTTGTTTCTTTCCTGCTGCTTCGGTTTTTGAGAGATCGGACACGATGAGCAACTGTTTCCTGACAGCGGACCCATTTTCAAGGGTTTTTGTAGTGCAGTCGACCAGTGGACAGAGATGGATTGTTTCGAGACTGCCTTGGGTTGTGCTCTTATCATTCGACAAAGGACAAAACAACGGGAAAGGAAGTATTGGATTCACCTGCTTATGTCTAAAAGACTAAATAAAAGCAAGTTCTCTTTAATATTTCGAGGGCTAAGATGTTACCCAGAGGAATTCTTCATCTATTTCCGCGTGAGTGTAACGTCACAATTCTGGGACCTGCCATCACCTACCAAAATATATAAAAATATGCGAGTGGCGATTCCACCAGAAGAGAGGCTTGGTGTTACATTAAGGTAGGTTGCATGAAATTACACAATTTTTATTTAGTTTGATATTATTTATTATTCGATAAAACCAGTTAATAACAGTACTCATTAAATTTTGTATAAAATATGTCCAAAGCAAATGATTGAAACGGCAGAAAATGAGTGCAGGTATAATGATTAAACACTGTTGCGTGTAGTGACATCATACATAATTTCTGATCCATCTGAAGGCACAGTAAAATTAGTCAGGTATGAGTTTACACTGTCGCAATCATGAGGAGGAGTAAGGACGGTGTACAAACTGTTTCCAGCGGTAGGTTGATTGTCAGACATAGATGTTGCAGTAAGCACTCGCAAAGGGGTGGAGAAGCTAGAATACCGAACGCCACCACTAAAACTATCGCGTGTCTCATTTGGTAGACACATGTTCTGGAAACGTCTTATTACCTGAAGAATCTCAATTTGTGCATCGATTATTCGGTGATGGGTATTGAAGAGACATTGCAAAATGTGTTGCAGGGTCATCCATCGATGAAGCAGTTTCTTTCTTCTGTCGTAGTACATCGAGTAAAGATTTTTCATAACTCTTCTTATTTGGATTGTAGGAGGTATGTGGAGAACAAACAACGGGCGGCATTTGAACGTTCTCTGTTTCCTAAGGTTCCTCATCGCTTACTACTCGTTCAGCATTTCCACTTCTTTCACGTTCATCTACGGTTGGTAGAAGAAATAAAAGTTGGTTGTAAAATTTGTTCTTTCGGCGCTTTCCGGCTGTTTGTCCTGCCTTGGCCGATTTTTCCTCTCTTGCAAAGCATGTCCTTAGATTTTTTCCATCTTCGTTGTACCAATGTTCCTAGGAAACAAAGACAATAAATTGAAACGCTTGACCTTGTTGTAGATTTTAATTTATTTTTGTTGTTGTTGTGGTCTTCAGTCCTGAGACTGGTTTGATGCAGCTCTCCATGCTACTCTATCCTGTGCAAGCTTCTTCATCTCCCAGTACCTACTGCAACCTACATCCTTCTGAATCTGCTTAGTGTATTCATCTCTTGGTCTCCCTCTACGATTTTTACCCTCCCCGCTGCCCTCCAATGCTAAATTTGTGATCCCTTGATGCCTCAGAACATGTCCTACCAACCGATCCCTTCTTCTAGTCAAGTTGTGCTACAAACTTCTCTTCTCCCCAATCCTATTCAATACCTCCTCATTAGTTACGTGATCTACCCACCTTATCTACAGCGTTCTTCTGTAGCACCACATTTCGAAAGCTTCTATTCTCTTCTTGTCCAAACTGGTTATCGTCCATGTTTCACTTCCATACATGGCTACACTCCATACAAATACTTTCAGAAACGACTTCCTGACACTTAAATCTATACTCGATGTTAACAAATTTCTCTTCTTCAGAAACGATTTCCTTGCCATTGCCAGTCTACATTTTATATCCTCTCTACTTCGACCATCATCAGTTATTTTACTCCCCGAATAGCAAAACTCCTTTACTACTTTAAGTGTCTCATTTCCTAATCTAATCCCCTCAGCATCACCCGATTTAATTTGACTACATTCCATTATCCTCGTTTTGCTTTTGTTGATGTTCATCTTATATCCTCCTTTCAAGACACTGTCCATTCCGTTCAACTGCTCTTTCAAGTCCTTTGCTGTCTCTGACAGACTTACAATGTCATCGGCGAACCTCAAAGTTTTTACTTCTTCTCCATGAATTTTAATACCTACTCCGAATTTTTCTTTTGTTTCCTTTACTGCTTGCTCAATATACAGATTAAATAACATCGGGGAGAGACTACAACCCTGTCTCACTCCTTTCCCAACCACTGCTTCCTTTTCATGCCCCTCGACTCTTATAACTGCCATCTGGTTTCTGTACAAATTGTAAATAGCCTTTCACTCCCTGTATTTTACCCCTGTCAACTTCAGAATTTGAAAGAGAGTATTCCAGTTAACGTTGTCAAAAGCTTTCTGTAAGTCTACAAATGCTAGAAACGTAGGTTTACCTTTTCTTTATCTTTCTTCTAAGATAAGTCGTAAGGTTAGTATTGCCTCACGTGTTCCAACATTTCTACGGAATCCAAACTGATCTTCCCCGAGGTCCACTTCTACCAGTTTTTCCATTCGTCTGTAAAGAATTCGCGTTAGTATTTTGCAGCTGTGACTTATTAAACTGATAGTTCGGTAATTTTCACATCTGTCAACACCTGCTTTCTTTGGGATTGGAATTATTATATTCTTCTTGAAGTCTGTGGGTATTTCGCCTGTCTCATACATCTTGCTCACCAGATGGTAGAGTTTTGTCAGGACTGGCTCTCCCAAAGCTGTCAGTAGTTCTAATGGAATGTTGTCTACTCCAGGGGCCTTGTTTCGACTCAGGTCTTTCAGTGCTCTGTCAAACTCTTCACGCAGTATCGTATCTCCCATTTCATCTTCATCTACATCCTCTTCCATTTCCATAATATTGTCTTCAAGTACATCGCCCTTGTATAAACCCTCTATATACTCCTTCCACCTTTCTGGCTTCCCTTCTTTGCTTATAACAGGGTTTCCATCTGAGCTCTTGATATTCATACAAGTGGTTCTCTTCTCTCCAAAGGTCTCTTTAATTTTCCTGTAGGCAATATCTATCTTACCCCTAGTGAGACAAGCATCTACATCCTTACATTTGTCCTCTAGCCATCCCTGCTTAGCCATTTTGCACTTCCTCTCGATCTCATTTTTGAGACGTTTGTATTCCTTTTTGCCTGCTTCATTTACTGCATTTTTATATTTTCTCCTTTCATCAATTAAATTCAATATTTCTTCTGTTACCCAAGGATTTCTATTAGCCCTCGTATTTTTACCTACTTGATCGTCTGCTGCCTTCACTACTTCATCCCTCAGAGCTACCCATTCTTCTTCTACTGTATTTCTTTCCCCCATTCCTGTCAATTGTTCCCTTATGCTCTCCCTGAAACTCTCTACAACCTCTGGTTCTTTCAGTTTATCCAGGTCCCATCTCCTTAAATTCCCACCTTTTTGCAGTTTCTTCAGTTTCAATCTGCAGTTCATAACCAATAGATTGTGGTCAGAATCCACATCTGCTCCTGGAAATGTCTTACAATTTAAAACCTGGTTCCTAAATCTCTCTCTTAGCATTATATAATCTATCTGATACCTTTTAGTATCTCCAGGATTCTTCCAGGTATACAACCTTCTTTTATGATTCTTGAACCAAGTGTTAGCTATGATTAAGTTATGCTCTGTGCAAAATTCTACAAGGCGGCTTCCTCTTTCATTTCTTCCCCCCAATCCATATTCACCTACTATGTTTCCTTCTCTCCCTTTTCCTACTGTCGAATTCCAGTCACCCATGACTATTAAATTTTCGTCTCCCTTCACTACCTGAATAATTTCTTTTATCTCGTCATACATTTCATCAATTTCTTCATCATCTGCAGAGCTAGTTGGCATATAAACTTGTACTACTGTAGTAGGCATGGGCTTTGTGTCTATCTTGGCCACAATAATGCGTTCACTAATTGTTTGTAGTAGCTAACATGCACTCCTGTTTTTATGAAATAAATATGTAAACTATTATAATTCAATTACTTTAAATCATTTACGAAACTTAAATAAATTATTATAACTTCTTTTCAGGTATCTAGCAACTGGATCAAGTTTCAACTATCTTTCATAGAACTACTTGATTGGTACTAACTCAATTCACAAAATAGTGAAAGCAACATGCATTGAAATATGGAATGTTTTGTAATCTATGGTCATGCCAGAGAAATTTGAAGGAGAGTAGTTGCGCATTGTAGAACATTTCTATAAAAAAACCATTTCCCCAACATCTTAGGTGCTATAGATAGAAAACAAATACAAATAATACAACCTCAAAATTGTGGCTCAGAACTTTTTAATTATAAAAAATTATTTTCTGTGGTGTTGATTGTGTGGGTCGATGCTGAATATCAATTTTTCTTCATAGATGTGGGTACACCTGGAGCAGCAGGTGATTCCTCAGTTTTAATAATTCGAATATGGGCAAAAAGCTGCAATGTAACCTACTGAATATACCGAACGATCGAACATTGCTTGGTTGCTGATGAAGCTTTTGGTTTATCAAGCCACATTTTGCGTCCATATGCTAAAAAAATGCTAACCCCATTAAAGAAAATTTTCAGCCTTAGCCATACAACTACTTGTCGCATCGTTGAATTCACATTTGGCATACTGGCGAACAAAGACCTCTTCATGTTATCATCGATTTCCACATCAAAGCATGTTGTGTGCTCCACAATTTTGTGCGCAGAAGAGATGGAATCAACTTTACAGACTTGATTTATGAATATCCACTGTAGAGTATAGACATTGAACACCAGGCAAGAACTATATCTGCTGTCAATATACGCAACTATTTTGCAATCTGTTTTACGTCCATTGGAGGATCTGTTCCAAGGCAATAAGATGGACTCTGATTTCACTGCGACTCAACAACATTGAAAAACGTACTTGTTCTATCCACAAGAAGAAATGTAATGTAATAACAATGGTAAAGGTATGTTAATAAAAGCAACTTTGTAAATAAAAACTTACCTGCTTCTTTTTTTTTCATAGAGAGTTGTGACAAGGTCGTACTCCGCACGTTTACACACATTTATTCCCAAAGATTGCTTTTCAAATTAGCGTCAGAATAATTTTTTAAAGTTTTATTGGACAATGCAGGCCTCCTTCCTGCTTAATTTATGAGCAATTCACTATTGATGCCTTCATCCCTCACAACAGCCGTTTTACAAACTTCAAAGTTTCCAACTACAGACAACAGAGACGGCAACTACATTGTCGCCCGTGTGTAAGCGCACATATAACCTTTGGGAGGAGAGACAGGTCACCCATCTGTCGGCGGCCAGAGCAGCTGAAAAGTTGTGTCACTGTTGGGTCGCTCCATGTGTGCTCTTACATATATTGTACAGACTGTCGAAAAGACGAGACAGTTGCGCGACAAAAAGTCTCCCGTGTGCGCCCGCCCTTAGGACGTCGCGAGTCGTCTTCCTTGTGAACAAAATTTGTGAGTGTGATCACAGGGGACAGGATGACGAATTATCCAAACTTGGAGTATTTCTTCGAATATGGCCTTTTTTCTGTTAGGCGATCTGGGGCAGTTCTGTAGGTGCACTGGAAAGGCGTTTGAATTTTATGGTACCTATATTATCCACAGGTAGTGTTTGACGCCACTAATCTCTGCTGGTACCAGTAAATCTGTATGCACTGACTATTGTCGAAATTCAATTATAATCCTTTTGCCTTGAGCTGTCTGTTATTTTTTCGAATATTTCATCAGCTGTATTTTCAGTAAAGGGACTCTTAGCATTTTTATTCCTAAACCATCAATATCATGTGCAAAAAGTCTGAAACTGCAAAGGCCGATCATTTCTGCATTTACACACATATTTGGTAAGCCACTCTATGGTGCATGGCAGGCGGTACCTCGTACAGCTACTAGTAACTACCATTCACGATTCACTCGCAAACAAACTGAGGGAAAAACAACTTCTTATACAGTTCCATACAAGACGCAGTTTCTTTTACCTTCATGGTCCTTACACGAAATGTGTGTTGAAGGCAGTAGAATCATTCTGCAGTCGGCTTAAAATGGGTGTTCATTAAATTTTGTCAGTAGTTTTCTGCAAAAACAACATCATCTTCCTACCAGGGATTCCCACTTCAGTTCACAAAGCTTCCCTATACTAGTCCTGTATTGGTCGGACGTAGTTGAACAGATCTAGAAGCACACCTCTAAATTGCTTCAGTGCCTTCCTTTAATCCAACTTGTATATCATAACAACCGTTATTTTGCGTTAGCATATCAGGTTTCACACAATGAAAAGCCTTTTCTGAGCCAAAAATATCCTCATTCAAAGTAATTTTTGATTTATTGATTGTAGTATATGTCAAGGTAAATGTATCCTATATAGTTGACAACTCTTTTTGAAATTTAAACTGTTTGCTACTGTTTTCCGGTATTAAGTGTGTATAAACTAAGTTGTGCATTATCTACACAAAATGATTTCTTAAGTTTCATCTCCTTTTTTGTAAAATGCCTTGACAATGACATGTTTATGATTCGCTTGGAAAGTGCCACCATAAAAAAATTCATTACATAAATAACTCAATTTTTTACTAACAAGGGAACATTTCCAGATGAAAATAAATGATCCTTATGAAACTTGGTGGGTGTGTAGAAGGTCGAAATAATGCAATACATCATTTTTAGATTTTGAATTGCTATCACTTTTAAGGGGTAAAACACACCCTGAAAGGTAATTTAGAGGATCTTGGAAAGCATGATATTTAAAAAATTTGTTTCACATAAAAGTTGAAATGTAATGAATGTTGTAGAAAACCTGATAATCAATTTCTGTAATCATTTGAAATTTTGCAAAATGACCAATCATCATTAACTGATTTTGAAAATGAAAACTTCTGTTACAGTATAAATTAATGAAGATTTTGCACCACACCCATCCATGTGTAATGAAATGGTTTCTGAAATACTGCTTTTGGAAAATAAGCTGTACACAATGTGCTATAGGAGTATTTTCAAGATACCTAATTAAAATACTTCACCATTCATTGTTATTATAAATATTTATTCTACTTATTCTCGCTTTTTGTTATAAATTGTTACTATACATTTATCTTATTTTCACTTTACCGCTTTAAATATATGTATTTTGTCAATTGAAAATAATAAGTTACTCATTATTATGAGAAAAAATCATTAAACAATGATAGGTCAACAATTTTACAGTTTTAACTTCTTGAGGAAGTTGAGTGTTTCTACACCACGCAAATATTATTAGATCAGAGTTCAGTAAAACAATTTGATAAAAAATATATATCTTTAGACGCTATCCATGTCCATATGTGAGATGATAGTACATAACACACTCTCAGAACCAGTAATGACTGAGCTGTACATTGAATAATAGTGCTGCACTTGTCACAGTTGTTTATAGAGCCTGTACTGAATAATTATCCTACAAAGAAATGTTCTCAGCCTAACATGACACAAATATCATTAAACTCTGAACTTTAGTACACTGTTCTGACTAATGACAGCTCACTGCTCTGCAGCTCTGCATTCTATTGAAAATAGACTTCCAGCAGTGCCAGTGTACAGAACCCATAGAGGACATGTCTTCATTGGCGTCTCTCATTCACGGCTGCATTTGACAGTGACTGTCTTTAGCTTCTGGTTTTGTTGAGAAGCATCAGCTTTACCATGAGACCTCACTCTTTAGTCGACACCACAGTACTAGTGACTGAATCTTGATTATAATGCTTTTCAAGTAGAGATCGACATCTGTGCATTCAGCAAATCTACATCTGAAAATATCCTCAAAACGTTCTTCAAAAATCGAAATCTGTGTATGTCCAATGGCCCTACCTGCTCTTTTGAGCCTCTGGGATCACCAGGTGAACAAGTTTCTTGTCCTCAAGTATGACACTCAAACTTGATTTTTCGCACTAACCACACCCCTTTTCATAGTTTTAAAAGAAACTAATGGAGAGATTGGACTGAGAATTCTATAATCTCCTTTGAAGCCCCAAATGTTCTCGTGGAAGCATCAAAAACTGACAAACTAATGTCTGAGAAAGTCAAAACATATTTTGCAGGACTTTTCTTTCTCAGTGTGGGAGAAAAATCTGGATTGTTGTTAGATTCTTGGGTTGGTCAATGTGAAAGAACCGTTTTGAGCGTCATACCTCAGTACAAGAAATTTGTTCATCTGGTGATCTCAAAAGGCTCAATGGGATGGGTACAGATGTTGGATGTATATGGCATTCGATACTGGAAGAAGTATAAGAGAAAATTTTCAGGCCTAGTTTTGCTGAAGTGATTATAATGTCAATCTCCACTTGAGAAACAATGTAACGAACCTGCAGTCATGAGTATGTAATCAATTCTCTTCACCAAAGTTTTCCAATGTTGAATGGTGCCTGATACAAATCAGTATATTAAGAGGATCACCTGCCACAATTTTAAATCTTGAAGAATTTTGTTTTATATTGAGTTGTCATTTTTGTGTGTTACAAGAAGAAATATCTTTCACTTTATGTGCATACTGTAAAGAAAGTTATGTTTTAAACCTACCTAAATTACAAGCCTGATTAAAAAATAGTGGATGGACGCTGCACAAGGAACAATGTCCATAAGTGGTTAAGGAAAACATTTATTTGACGACTACACTACTAAAAAAACATGAAACAGCCTGAAAATTTGAAATTACTGAAAACAGTCATTTGCTGGTGTGATGGATTAGACAAAGGCAATAGGAATAACAACAGTGAGAGAAGTCGCAACCTCGTCCTTGAGTATCATCAGCATGACACCAATAATTATTGACAGAAAGAGGGCGGAATTAATCGCATCTGGTTAAAGTCGTGGTGCGAAGCATCAGTTTACACGCCTGGCTACATTCCAGATGAAGAGACATCATGGCGCTGATGTGTCTCGAACTTTGCGATAAATGTCGCCACATATCGTTTCTGTCATGGCGTGGGCTTGGAACGCAAGACCATGTTGACTCCATAAGGAGCAGGTGAAGACTGAGGGCGAGGCTAGGTCGTCAGAAGCCTTGCTAGGAACTGAGTTATTGTCCTGTATCAGTAGCCAGCGGCCGTAATATGCAGGTATATGGTTGCATGGCACAATCAACAGCTTGAGATGGAAATAAATGCGTGAAGGAAGAAATTCTCTGCCTTAGCAGACGGCTTGTAGCGAGCTAGGGACCTACAGAACTGGGAGTCGGTCAGGCAACAGAAGCGGGCATCGTATGTCGGGATGCCGAGTGTGAAGTGTGCAGAAAGGCCAGCTGTCAGTAGTGCCAGTCCACTGTGTGACAGTGAGCAGCAGCATAGTACTGGCAGTGGGTGTGAGCAGTGAATAAGCTGGTGGTGTGTGGGGTGGAGGGTTCTGGGCTGGGTCAGCCTGAGCCAGTGTCCAGTGCTCCAGCTGCAGGAGTGCACAGGCGCTGGGCGCAGTTGTCAGCACAGGTCTATGGAGGCAAGGGCACAGCAACATTGCCAAGTAGCTGCAAGGAGGGGCTAACAGCCAGTTGGCCACATTTGACAGTTGGAAGCACATACACAGCGAATGTTAATAGCTAATGCCTCTGGCATGAGGGTGGGCAATGACAGCTCTCGTATGTGGCTCTGGGAACATGTGAAATAACGCTGTAGTGGAAGTGGCGAAGGCTGTGGTGTGATAACAGGAGAGTACCTGGCTGTTGGTGGAGGTGGATGCAAAATCACCACGTTGAGCATAGGCTTCAGGAGAGGGAGAGCATTCTGTGTGTTGGGGATGCTGGTGACGCTGTTGTCAACAGCCAGTGGATTGGGGGCAGCACCAGCGTAGCAAGGTGAGTTTCCCAAAGTGTCTTCAGGCGCAGTGTGGTATGCCGGAGTCTCAGGGTCTCAGGAACATCAGCAATGATGGCGCAGTTGTAAGTGCTGACATCTTCATTAACATTCATGCTCGTAGGCGTCTTCCACAAAAGATACAGGTGCCATTTTCAGGTTGATGATGCCTGCCAAGGCTTTGTGGAAAGCAAGTACCATACAATGTATTTAGTAGGGATAATACATACTGTAGATGATACACTCTGGCAGCATCACACTGGAAATATCATAGATGCAAAACAGTAGGTCTCACATCCCAACCCAGTCTGGCACACAATGTAGAAAACTATAATGCAAAAAAGTAGGTGTTTCATCAAGGCCCACATTGCCAAACAGTGGGTCTGGTACCCCAGCTCAGCGCAGCATACAGTGTGGACACCATAAAGCAGAACAGTGAGTCTGATATCCCAGCTAGCCCAGAGTGCAGTGTGAACAGTACAGTGCAAAATACTGCTCTAATGTTTTGAACTACCTCTGCATGTGGTGTAAACAACACACAGCAAAACACTGGGTTTTATATCATGTTTTGATCCAGTGTGCAGTGTGAACACCGCAATGCAAAACAGAGGTACTGTGGATCTGATTCCATGGCCTGGCCCAGCAAACAGTGTAAACACCGCAGTGTAAAACAGTGGGTATCATATCCTGACCAAGACATGTGCACATTTTTAACATGGGGTGTGATATCCTTGCCTAGCCAGGTACGTATTATGAACACGACAGTCTCAACCAGTGGGCGCTGTATCGCAGCCCAACACATAGTGTGAAGACGCCGATGCCAGTCGAGAAGTGAAACCATTACTTTTTGCTATCAGAGCAGTTGGCAGAGACATCTTTTGAAGAAGTATGGGGATAGTTGTTTGTTAGACGCAACATACAAAACAACATATGATATTCATTTATTTTTTATAGCTGTGAATAGTAATGTGGGCTATTTGGTTGTCGGTTTTTTTTGTTCAGGATGAAAATGCAAGATCCATTCATGAAACGCTACACATTTTTAAGGACTTGAACAAGCATTGGAATTCCCTCTACTGGATTACTGATTTCTCAGAGTCGGAGATTAAGGCAATTGAACAAGCATTCCCTCAGACAAAAGTTTCTTTGTGCGTTTTCCACTGGAAACAGGCATGGGGAAGATGGTTTTTTAAAAAAAAGATAATCTACATGTACCAAACGACATGAAGACATTTCTGGATATATGGCAAGAAATTTCAGAATCGCCAACAGAGAGAGAATTTAGAGATCATGTAGAAGAGTTGCGAATGCATGAGGTTTCTCAGAGAAATGAGCATGCATGGCCATACTTTAAACAGCAATGGCTATAGGTATGTGAAAGATGGGTGAAAGCGTATGAGTACAAGGCTAGATTTGCAACCATTGACACTACAAATGGAGTTGAAGCCATGAACAAGGTTGTAAAACTTTTTTTCCTAAAACTCAACGCAGACAGCACTTCAATGGGGGTTACTAAGGTTATAATAAATCAGCTTCTTCCAAGCCTAATAAGAAAGTACTGTCTGCAGAATTCTGCTGTCCAATTATATAATAAAGATCTTCCACTGTTTTTGCATTTAAAAAAAAACGAGCTTGTGAAACATATCATGCAGCGATGTGTATCAGCAAAAATTGAGTTAACTGCAAGATCAGTGAGTGGGAGATCGGACAGTTCATTTTGTGTGGAGTGCAATGTCCAAAAACTGTAATTATGTTGTAAACTTTGGTATACCATATTGCACATGTGAAGATTGTCAGAGATATAAATACCCATGCAAGCATTTCTGTGCGATCTTTATTTTTTACCCACAGTGGAATTTTGATAAAATGCCAGAAAGTTATAAGAATAGCCCATTAATCTGTCTTGAAGTAATTTATGGGGTTGGCGTCAGAAGTGGCTCTTCAGTAATTTCGTGTGAAGGCAGTAGCAGTGACGAAGCAGTTGAGGTCACAGTTGAAGCAGCTGAGGAGGCTGTCAAGGCAGCAAATATAGATGGTCTAGTTGAAACCCCAAATATTATTTTGCAGTAGTTTGCAGCAAGGGAGCTGTGTAAACAGATTTACAATCTCACATACAAATGCAGCAACAGTGAAACATTAAAAAATAACTTAGCAACTGTGTGCAAGATTTGCAATTAGCAAACCCTGAAGTTGGTGGTCTCCCATTATAAGTGCCATCAAGTTCCAAACAATAGAGAAGAAAGATGCCAAAAACCACACATGATATTTCTGAAACACATTATAACTTTCCATTTGAAGGACAAGAAATGACAGTTTATTTGTATTTTAGATAGCTCTATGTCTATGTAAAATACAAACAAGTTCCGTCATTTCTGATCCTCGAGATGGAGTGCTATGAGGTCTTTATGTTGGTCTCTGATTTTAAACTTTGTTGCACATTTGAATTTCGAAGTAGTGGTAGATGAAATATTATAAAAATAATAGTTTCTACACTTGTGTGTGTGTGTGTGTGTGTGTGCGTGCGTGCGTGCGTGCGTGTGTGTACACTTTTGAAAAAGGTCCAAAAGATAACGTTCTGACAGTCTTTCTGTTGTGCCTTTCTGCGATTCAGCATCTTCACTATTTGGTGAGCAGCAACAACAATCCTTTTCATAGCATTGTTACATTCCATCCTGGATTTTTCATTGTTAATCAGATTTTTCTATGGAATTAGACAAGATGATAGTGTAGAACTTGCAAATTTTTAAAATATGAAGTGAAAGATTTTAACTTTAAAGTTAGGTTAATTCAAATATGGGACAATGTTGAGAGTTGGAAAGGCGGAAGAAAGATATTAGATATATCTTAAAGTGGCATTGAGATGTCATATGACTGATGTAGGAAAGATTTTGCATTTCTTTCTCCAAGTAAGAATGCACTTGCTCTCACTTGCTTCAATACATGTCTAGCGATTTACATGTAACTGAGAAAAAGATAAAGACTGCCCTGTTAATGAATATGTGAGATCGCCCAATATCACTCTGACAGAAGAGTATAGTATTTCTTTGATATGGTATCTGGTCAGGAATGTCAATGGGGACCAAATTAAGTAAGAATTCAGTTTTTTAATTGCTTTGGAAGCGTAATGTGTATCAGTTCCACACATATTGGATATCTACCTCCTTGGTTCTAATGTTCTTAATAGCTTTGCAGAGTTACTGCAGATTTCTGGGCATATGGGAAGAAATTTCAGAATCACCAACAGAGAATTTACAGATCATACAGAAGAGAATAATGAGGCCTCATTATTCTCTTCTGTATGTTCTGTAAATTCTCTGATGGTGATTCTGAAATTTCTTGCAATGTGCCCAGAAATCTCTTCATTTCATTTGGTATATATTCAGCCATCTTTCTCAAGCCTGTTTGACAGAAAAGGCACAAGTAAACTTTCGCCTGAGGAAATGCTTGTTCAGTTGCGTTTGTGGCCGAACTCCCCGAATGGGGCCTCCCAGCCAACAATACCATACAATCATTTTCATTTATCTCTACCTATGAGAAATCAGTAACCTCTAGATGGGATTCCAATCCTTGAAAATGGCTAGCACTTCATGACTGGATCTCGCATTTTCAACCTGAATGGAAAAAAAACAAATTGCCCCTTTACAGCTATGATAAAAATAAAGGCGTATTACATGTTGTTGTTTGGTATGTTGCAAATCACAAACAACTATCCCCTTACTTCTTCAAAAGATCTCTTTGCTAACAGCTCTGATTGAAAAAAGTAATGGTTTCACTCCTCCATTGGCACCTGTATCATGTCTGTAATATATCATGTGTCTGCTTGATTCCTTGTGCCACTCATCAACCAGATTCTGCAATCTAGTCTCATCAAACAATGCTTTATTTGTACATTACAAGATACAATATGTGTGACTATAATTTTTTTCAGTGGGGTAAAATGTAGTATTCATTCGACCTGGTAGGTGTGTACCAGTGAAATTATCAATAAATGTATCTAGAGCCAACTTATTTGCTATATGATGTCATTCCATCGTGCACCTGAATTCATATTTCCTTTACAAGCTTTTGTTAGAATGTGTGTGTGTATGCTGATTTGCTGGAGGAGCAAGGAGATAGTCTTCCAGCTATCTTTGAGACTGTTAATGGAACCGCTTTAGAAATGCGTGTTCTGATTGATATGAAAAACAGTTTTCAAATTTTTTGTACAAACTGTAAACAGTTCCTCATTTGGTGATTGTGGAAGATATTGTGATAGACACAGTATTGATCCACTGTCAGGAGGTAAACCTAGGATTTCCTTCCAGTATGTGTCAAGTCAAGTAAAACTGTGGTTGGAGAAATGTTTTCCATTCTTAAACAGAGTATTTGTAACCCATTACGCTGGACTGCACTCCATGTATCAACACTTAAAAATGTTTAGTGCTTCACTGATGACACTGGGTACAATTTTAATTTTTTGAAGACTTTTCCATGCCAAATAAATTAAATTTTGAATTATCCATTTAAGCTTGTTATTTTCTGTGTGGAAGATGGATTTATGTTAATGTAATATTTTTAATGTTGATTGGGGTAAGGTGTAATCATAAGTAAATGCCTAATAAAATAGATTGATTTTTATACTTTTTGTTTGTGTATAATAATCCTATAGCTTGGTGACCTGATTTGTGTGTATAAGATATTATCATTTCATGGGAAATGAGGCAATAGCAGATCAGAAATTGTTACAGAAGATACCTAATTATCAACATCTGTAAGCAGCTAAAGGTCTGGATTTCATTATAATTTCATTCTTCGAGAGCTGCAAGATCACCAATGGTATCTGTACAGATACCAGCTTCATATAAATTAGTAAGGTTTTTACTGATGATTATTCACCAAAGCTGGCAAAACAGCCTGCATTCAGTAGTAGTACTATATAATGGTGATGCCTCAGTAAAAACCTTGGAGCTTTTTACTGGTTTAGTTTAGCAGGAGCAAATTATATTCTTCAAGGTATGTTTCACATGCAATGAAGGAACCTCTCAGCCTTGAATGTCATGTAATTTTGCACTCTGCTGCTAATCTTTCCTTTTAGATTTATTAAATTTCTTAAAGAGGCTTCAGTTACAAACACTAGCAATCCACATACGTACCATATGTGACTGATTCTCGTATGTATCATAACCTTATTTCAGCTTCACCCTGTCATTGCTGGGGATTTGTTACTCCAAATAGTAGCCACATTAAGGAAGATTAAGAAAAAAGTCATTTACAAACTAGTGAAAAGGAGGCAGGTTTCCCCAAAAGTATAAAGGGTGCCATAAGTAGTCACTTTCATTGGATTAAGTTCTTTCCATATCCTTTCTGGAGATTTCAGCCAGCTGCATCCTACTGTAGAGATATGACAAATATGTCATTGCAAGTGCCAATAAATCCAGTTTGTGTAACAGCAAAGTGTAATAGACTAACCAAAAACCTTAAAGTTATATGACCAGAGTGGAAAGAAATTTTTAAACGCACAAAGGACTGGTAAGTAACTACCTTCATTTACGGACCATTTTCCAAAAAATACACTTCGTGTCATAGCATTCATATTGTACATAATCTTTCTGAATATTTTTATTGTAGCAGGAAGAATGGGGATTGTTTAACTTGTAATGTATTCTAAGGTACATTACAAATTGTATATAAAATTCATGCAAAACAGTGGAGTTGGAATATGAATACAATATTATAGGAGACAGATGAAGACTAGGTGGGAGATAGGCTAACAGAATAATTTCACATGGTGATGAAAGACCTGCACCCAAACAAGGTACCTGGAGTAGACATTCCCTCAGACTTGTGGAGATCCTTCAGACAGCCAAGTCAAAGTATTCTATGTGGTATGCAAGATAAGAGCCAAGCGAAATACCTTCACATTTCAGAAGAAAGTAATAATTCCTATTCCAAAAAGCCAGGCACTGAAAGTTGTGATGTTACAGAACTATCAGTGTGGCAAGTCATGGTTGTAGTTTGACACAAATTAACTACAGAAGAGTGGACAAACTGGTATCTGCCAACTGACCTCAGGAAACATCGCTTTGGTATCTGGAAAAAAGAAGCAACACATGAGGCAGTATTGATCCTATGAAAAATCTTACAAGTGGATACAGAGAAAGCGTTTGACACTGTTGGGTGGACTATACACTTGGAAATCCTGAAGGTAGCAAGGATAAAATACAAAGACTAAACTTTGCACACTGATGAAACAGTAATATGTAAAGAATGAAAAGTGTGCAGTGCTTGGGAAGGGGGTGAGATGGGGAGTGAAGTATTGTAGAAGGCGAAACCAGTGATGAATACAGCCACTTTCCCACGGGGGGATATATAGCTTGACCGGGGTGGGGGGAGAGGACAAAGTTATATATAGGCTTAAAATTTAAGTGATAGCGTTCTAAAGACGTAGCAGCGCTATTAATGTTAAAAAATTTTCATGAATAGCTAATATATAATTAAATAATATGTAGGTTAAGTACTAAGCTCTTAGGTTAAGCATAAGTTAATTATATCAAATGATAAAATAATTTTATTGCATGCAAAAAAAACCTCACATTTACATCAAACTAATACGTTGAGGCTTTTTTACAGCATATCTCTTGATGACGTCATCTATGAAAATTTCTGTTGGCTCATCGTCCCCTTCAGTTGAAATCTTCACACAAGCTTGGAGCGTTTCCTGACCCATCCTATTCCTTACTCTTACCATCACCCTGTTCATTGTACTAAATGACCTTTTCACACTGCAATTCGAAACGAGAATGCACAATACACATTCAGCGAGTGTCCGTAGTGCTTCATAGCCGATGTCGGCTCTCAGAATGAAAGTAGCAACATCAGGAGATGTATCGTCTAATTTATTACTAACAACGTACCTAAAAGAATGAAAGTCTGCAATAACAGCGTCGACGTTTGTAAGTCCCAAAATCAAGCACAGTTATTTACAGTCATTCTCACTAAACTCTAGAAATTTTTTTAAAACTTTCAAAATATGCACTTGTATTGCCTTCTCATCAAACCGTTGCTCAATTTCATCAATCATACTTTTAACAAATTTCCTTACGCTTTTCATAGCTTTAATCTGCTCCTCTACGTTCGTGAATAGCACACCTTTAACTTCTGTTGCATCCTCCTGCAGTTTTTTAATTTTATTAAGAGTTTCATTTTCTGCACTATGTCCATTGCAGTCACAAAGAGAGTCAATGTGTCTTAAATGTCCGAGAGTTCCAGAAACAAGTAGAGGGATTTGCGAAATTTTAAGTGATTGTCTCTGCAATACTTTACATAAGTTTGAGACTGCATTTAATGTATTGTCTAAAATTACTAAACCTACAATGAAATTGGAATTCAGCATTTCTAACAAGATTCCTCCAGATAAACTTGTTAAATCCGCGCCGTTTTTGTGTATATGTTCACAAGCTATTATAATGGACTTGTGGCCGGCCGGTGTGGCTAGGCGGTTCTAGGCGCTTCAGTCTGGAACTGCGCGACCGCCCCGGGCATGTATGTGTGTGATGTCCTTAGGTTAGTTAGGTTTAATTAGTTATAAGTTCTAGGGGACTGATGACCTGAGATGTTAAGTCCCATAGTGCTCAGAGCCATTTGAACCATTTAATGGACTTGTAGGTTAGGAAAATAGCATCAAATAAGTGATACGTACTTAACCATCGGATGTCAACAGCTTCGGGTATCTTTAAAACAGGTTGCTCTAAGGGTCAACAGAAAGGTCCGATCTTACTCGTCGGCTTTGACCCGTGACGTCAGCGTGTTGTGGTGTGTGACGTCATTACGGCGCGGAAAACCTAATACATGGTTTGATGTACTCTTGTTTAAAGAACATGTATACGTAATATGAAGCAATTTGATGAACATATTGATCTGTAGCGTAGCCCACTTGAGGTTAGGTTGGGAGTTTTTTTTTTTGGAATGCGGCCGCGGCAGAGGCCGCCTATGATTCGAAAATATTGATTTGACACTAATGAAGCCTGTGGGGGGATGGGGGGGCACTGCAGACTCCCCCCACCGCATAACGACATATTTAGTTTCTCCCCACCCAAAAACCCCCAATTTCCCACGCTTGTCCCGTTACACTCATTAGGCTTTTTGTGAAACTTGTGTATTTCAGTGTTTACAATACGTATTCGATGTTTTTATATCCGCCATATTGGAATTGTTGTTTATGGTCGTTTCCGCGGTATTTGTGACGTCATGGGTCAAAGCCGACGGGTAAGATCGGACGCTTCTGTATTTCCTGCTCTAAAGCACACTGAATTTCATGCAAAACATTTTCTCGTTTGGAAGAACCATGAAAAAGTTTGTAAATGTCTTTAACAACATGTAATGTGCTTTTTATAATGGCGTGTTTATTCCTAGAGTTGGTGGCAGCAATTTACAAAACATGTGCTCTACAGTGAATTTATTGCAGCTTATGGCCCTTCCTCTCTGACAACCGAGCGCGGACTCCTGAGATAGAACCACTAAAATTAGAAGTGCCGTCGAAAGAAAAAGATAATAATCTGTCGTAAAAAAGTTTTCTTTTCTTTAGTTTAGTATCAATTGCTGTAAATATGGATTCAGCTGAAGTGCTTTTCAACTCAACGAGACATAAAAGCCTTTCCTTCACTTCAAACGATGGAGACGGTGGAACATATCGAACTACTAAAGACAGTTCACTTTGGTTGGAAAAATTTGTAGATTCGTCTGCCATTAATGAAAAATATTTGGCATGGAGAAGTGTTTCATCTTGTAAGTCTAAAGACTCTCTCAAACAAGTCAACAATTCTGACATAGTATACTTACTAAGATAGGTGGACCTTTCGCTCTGAAATTTTAACCACTTTTCAAGATTAATGCCGCTTTTCAGTACTACCTTACGAATTAGAGGTTCATGTGGGGTATTTCTTCCTTACTAAGGAAATACAGACTTTGAATTAAGGATGACAATGCTTGGCGGTTTAAAGCTTTTTCATTTTTACTTTGTTTAAATACCTGTGTATGAATTGGAGGTTTAAATCCCTGTAATCTACAGTTTTCAAGTGCAACGGCTCTTGCATGTTTTTCTGAGTTGGAGTGCTTTTCTGGTTTTCCCTTGCTTCTGGTAGCTTTTCTAAATTTAGTGAAATGTACAGAAATGAACACTCCTTCTGTTTTCTGTAGAGCTTCGATATCGTTTTTTAAATGGATTTCACACAATTTTCAGAAAGCCCCACACCACTCGTGATCAAAATACAACCAATTGTACTTACACTCCCATTTTTGCTGATACTTAATCTCGCATTCAATAGTTTGTTTAGAATTGCAATTTCCTGATGGGCCAGAAATAGCACATTTATCGTTTGAAAACTGTGGAAGGAAAACTGAAGACTTGGTAGACCTATGCATCACTAGCAGGTCTTTCAGTAGACTCACACTCGTCTTTGTCTTTTGCAATACACTATCTTTTATTGGAAAAGAAAGAAATTAAAATTTGTTGTTTTGACGTTGTATTTCGGCACTAACACTTCTTTTTATGTTATAAACTGACGAAGACTGCACATAGTACACTGCATAATCACATCACACTTCCATAGTAACCTGTCGACTGACTGTTACAGACTTACAACAGTTCCAACATAGCATTGAGTTTTTATACAACAATGAAAGCTTAGATTATACTCGTAGAGCAGCGTTGCCAAACGTCCCACTCATCTTGGAGTGTACCGCTTCTTTAGGCAAAAATTGTGTATCCCCATTGACACTGCAGAAATCATTGTCAAGTGTACACAAATATTTGGTTTGAGCTTTGACTCATCGATTAGGAAAAATCTATATGGCTATTAAATCTTGGAAATAGTCCCAGTAATGCAACAAAAAAATTAAAACAATCTTTTATAATGTCAGATGCTACTTCTGATTCCGTAGCAATACCCGGGGACGTGTTTTGCGACGTCAGGTTTATTCTAAGGGCAAATAAAGTATAGATACGAGTGGCGGATAACAATAAAGTTCGCAGAGAGGGTGGGCTGCATAGCTAAGGGATTAGCTTACACGTTAGGCCGATTGGAGGTGCGTCGAGGGAAGACATGAGAGAGGAAAGGCTGACATTCCACAATCGGCGTTGCAAACACACCTTGCAACGCTTAGCTTTACCGCACACTTATTATACAGCAACTTCTAATTTGTTGATGTTGGCAATAATAATAATAATAGGACAATGGACGCTAAGTGTTCCAAACCGAACCGATAAGTAATGAAACCAAACTATAGGGACCCGGGCGCCACCTATTGTGTTACATATTCATTTTGCTTGTAAAAACTGCATGTCATCACGACTTCTCCATAGTTGACTCCAAACTTCGTTAGCAACAGCAGCTGGCGTAGTTTAAATTTTGTCACAATGGTACAAGTTAACAGAACAGGTGATAATTTTTATGTTTCACCACAACTATAGATATGAATTTCTCGGGGGGAATTTCCAATTTCTGGGAGGGACTATCCCCCTCCCCCCAGGCCACCCCCTGAATTCATCACTGGGCGAAACCACGATTTACAATATCTATGTTTAAAGGGGTGTTGTTCCTGTGCAACAGGAATTAATTTTGTGTACAATCCTTACTGTGGTTTGTATTACTAATCTTTTGAGGGGAATGGAAATATTAAAATATTGGTATACAAATTCAACAAAGGTTTTCAACTCATCAGTGTCATCTTCAATTTCTGGTGATTCAACATGCATTTAAAATGCTTGGCTGTATATTAAGACACTGTCTGTAGCTCTTGCCAGTTCATTACACACAATTCAAAGATTTAACAGTGGAACGAAAGACCTGACATAAAAGTAGTATTCACTGAGCGATTGGGTATGACAATTGTTCTTCCCTGGCAAATTTTTACATATAAATTATAGCCATAGGAGTTACTTACTAATTGAATTGGGTGTACACAGCTACGATCAACATAATGAACCCACAATAAGTACCAATGGTATCTTTAAGTACTCATCTTAGCAACTGAAATGGCTACACATCCATGCTGATAAATGAAGCCATGTTTAACATCGTCAGATGGATTTTACTACATTAGATTCAGTTCTCGTTCTATAGACCCAAAAATGGGACAGTTCTCATGGATGTGGAATATGTCAAAGGATAACATAAAAAATAAAGGACATCTGAATATAACACTTCCCTGATCATTCGTCAGGAGACAGTCAGGATATGTAAATACGTTACAGTAAACTGGAACTGCCAATATTTACAGAATTAATACACTCAAAATGAAACAGTTATGTACTTTTAACAAATTTATCATACACAAAACACCTAATCTTGACTGTTGTGACCACCAGCTGTAAAACCAAGTCTAAGACATTTTTACTTCAGCTGGTCTAGCAGTCCCTGTTAAGAAATTCATCTATAGAGTAGGAGCTGCCTGCCTAAAAATCTTTCAAACTGTTTAAACTGTGCTGTTTCTGAAACAAAATTTTTAATGGTTCCTGGAAAATTATTGAAAATGTGTTCCTGCATATTGGACTCCTCTTTGGACCAAGGTAAGCAATTTTAGGTCTTATTGTTCCTAGTATTTTACTATGTGCTGAACTATTGTTTGGAAATACACACTCATTATTAGCAACAAATATCTTTAAGCAATAAATATGCTGAGAAGCATTAGTTAGAATAACCACTTCCTTGATCAGGTTTTACATGATTATCTGAAATTCCCACCACAAGTGAGGCAACTGCTTTATCGTGATCTGTAAATGCATTTGACTATGTAAATTGCACTATCCTTTTAAGTGAATTTGAATATTATGGTGTTACTAATTACATGTGGGGTCCCACAAGGTTCCATCTTAGGGCCCTCCATCTTAGGGCCCTTACTTTTTCTTGTGTACATCAATGACCTTTCATCAGTAACATTACCGCATGCCAAGTTTGTTTTGTTTGCCAATTATACAAAAATTGCAATAAATAACAAATCAAATATAGTCTTAGAAAGATAAGCTAGTAAAATATTTGTGGATATTAATCACTGGTTCCTAGCCAATTCTTTGTCACTAAACTTTGAAAAACCACACTACATGCAGTTCAGAACTTGTAAGGGGTGTCCCACGAGTAAATGCCTAACATACGATGACAAGCAGATAGAAAATGTGGAGAGTGTTAAATTCTTGGGATTACAGCTTGATAATATATTCAACTGGGAGCACACCACGGAACTGCTGAAGTGTCTTAACAAATCTCTGTTTGAAATGGAAATTGTGTCAGACATAGGGGATATAAAAATGAAAAAGCTGGCATACTATGCTTACTTTCATTCCCTAATGTCATATGGGATTTTTTGGGGGGGTATTTCATCCAGCAGAGCTAAAGTTTTCTTGGCTCAAAAAAGTGCAATAAGAGTTACATGTGGTGTGAACTCAAGAACATCCTGCAGAAGCGTGTTTAGGGAATTAAGGATACTAACTACTGCTTCCCAGTATATTTATTCCTTAATAAAATTGGCTTTAAAAAAATATCACTTTTTCAAACCAACAGCTCATTTCATAGAATCAGTACTAGAAATAAGAATAATCTTCACAAGGATTTAAAGTGAGTTACTCTTATACAAAATGCTGAGGATTATTCAGGAACTCACATTTTCAATAACTTGCCAGCAGCTTAAAAAGCTTAACAACCAATGAATTTCAGTTTGAGAGAAGCTTAAAGGATTTATTGGTGGGCAACTTGTCCTACTCCATTGTTGACTAACTACTGCACCATTTCAGTGCAGTAATGTGTTTACTGTAAATAAGTATTGTAGTAGTTCTATTATATGTTTATTACCTTATAAATAAAAAAAGTTAAATTTTAAATTCAGTACATTAATGCAATCTTAGTAAATGAGTGTCTGTAAAATGATTCTTTCATATAGTGTTCATTACAAAAATATGATGATCATTCCACTTGGGACCTGTGGTTGTAAATATTTATCATTTTTTCACTGTTTTTCTGATCTGTTCTACATCCTGAAGGGCCTCCTCACTACGGATCAATTAGAATTAAAGAAAATCTGTGTTGTTGTTGTTGTGGTCTTCAGTCCTGAGACTGGTTTGATGCAGCTCTCCATGCTACTGTATCCTGTGCAAGCTTCTTCATCTTCCAGTTCCTACTGCAACCTCCATCCTTCTGAATCTGCTTAGTGTATTCATCTCTTGGTCTACCTCTATGATTTTTACCCTCCACACTGCCCTCCAGTACTAAATTGGTGGTCCCTTGAGCCTCAGAACATGTCCTACCAACCGATCCCTTCTTCTAGTCAAGGGCCACAAACTTCTCTTCTCCCCAATCCTATTCAATACCTCCTCATTAGTTATGTGATCTACCCAACTCATCTTCAGCATTCTTCTGTAGCACCAAATTTCGAAATCTTCTATTCTCTTCTTGTCCAAACTATTTATCGTCCATGTTTCACTTCCATACATGGCTACACTCCATACAAATACTTTCAGAAACGACTTCCTGACACTTAAATCTATACTCGATGTTAACAAATTTCTCTTCATCAGGAAAGCTTTCCTTGCCATTGCCAGTCTACATTTTATATCGTCTCTACTTCGACCATCATCAGTTATTTTGCTCCCCAAATAGCAAAACTCCTTTACTACTTTAAGTGTCTCATTTCCTAATCTAATTCCCTCAGCATCACCCGACTTAATTTGACTACATTCAATTATCCTCGTTTTGCTTTTGTTGATGATCATCTTATATCCTCCTTTCAAGACACTATCCAATACGTTCAACTGCTCTTCCAAGTCCTTTGCTGTCTCTGACAGAATTACAATGTCATCGGTGAATCTGAAAGTTTTCATTTCTTCTCCATCGACTCTTATAACTGCCATCTGGTTTCTGTACAAATTGTAAATAGCCTTTCGTTCCCTGTATTTTACCCCTGCCACCTTCAGAATTTGAAAGAGAGTATTCTAGTCAACATTGTCAAAAGGTTTCTCTAAGTCTACAAATGCTAGAAACGTAGGTTTGTCTTTCCTTAATCTAGCTTCTAGGATAAAGTAAATCTAATCTAATCTTATTACATCTTCTGCAGTCTAAAATCTTTTGCCCAGTTTCACGAGGTACCTCAAAATATGAAAGCAAGCGAAGTATGCAAGTTTTTTTCTATGTGTATCTCCTACATCTGACATCATTCACATTGCAGATACAAACTTGTTTAGGCGCTTCAGCAATTTTGTGGCACACCCTATAAAGGCACATTTGCATGCCATGCATGAGTTTCCTCGGAAACGCGAAATCTCAATCTCTGACAAATAAATAAAGCCTATGGCACAGAACTGCAGCGCTATGCGGCTGATAAAACAAAATACAATTATAACACTCTTATGTTTCATTAAGAAGGTGGAGGTCTTGCAGAACAACTGGTGCGGGAAGCACGTATATTTTATTAACTGGCACACCGCCATATTTGAAGTTATATAAGAACACTGCGAGTTGCAATCTTACTAGGCACTCGATTCTGTAAAGAATTTATACTTATGAAAGTAAGTAGAATTATTTAACTGTAGGCTTATTCGTTGAATATATCTGATTTAACTAACTGTGTAAACTTTTTTATGTTTAGTAGACAGTCACCTCTGTACGATGTATTGACATGGCTGGCAAATTATTCTAATATTGAGATTTAGATTTTGAGTCCGCACCTACAGCAGCAGTCTTTGGAAACGATTTAAATACGAAGTCCGATTATTTGAGTCACATTTCACGGTCAACTACGATTAACATTGCATTTACGAAAAAGCCATTGTCAAGCGTCTGATACCAAATAATTAAACATCCACGTTCCAGATAAGCAAATATTAATTACAACCAATCACTATAATACATATACAATAATTAATATTTTATTTATTTTATTTATTTATTTTATAACCCCCTTCCTAACTAAATTTATTATTGAGTTGTAACCCCAGAAATTTAACACTGTCAGCCACTTCTATTTGCTTATCTCCACACATTATACACATGCTGGAAACAAATCTTTTACAAGTTCTTATCCGCATATAGTGTGTCTTTTCAAAGTTTAATGACAGTGAAGTACTTTTAAACCATTTATTAATTAAAGTCAGTGAAAATTTGATTAGTAGCCATTTCTAAATCTGTGCTTGACTTGCTATTTATTGCAATGTTTGTGTCATATACCAACAAAACAAACTTAGCAACTGGCAATTTAACAGACAAGAGGTCATTACTGTAGACAGGAATAAACAACAGATTCAAGATGGGACCTTGAGGAGCACCACATGTAATTACGTCCCAATCAGATGAAGACTATGTGCTTACTCTGCATGTATTTGCAATGACAGCCTTTGTTTCCTGTTAGTTTGGTCAGACTATAACCGTTATGCAGAACTGCCAATGACATCACAATATTCTGATTCTCTTGAGAGAAAGCAATGATTGAGAGTCAAAGGCTTTTGATAGGTCACAGAAAATACCAGTAGCCTCTAATTTGTTATCTTATGAATTATTTCCACAGTATGTGTAAATACCCTTCTCTGTATCACTAAGCACAAGCATCCCAAACTGTGACTTGGAGGTGTTGTTTGCAGTTGGATGCTTGAGAAGATGCTTAGACACAACCTTTTCAAACATTTTTGGAGAGGCCAGGAAAAGTGAAAATGATCAAAAATTTGACAGTCTCTCTTTAACCTCCTTCCTGTAAAGAGACTTAACTTAAGCATAGTTTAGCCAGTCTCGAAATCTTCCACTGATAAGAGATTGATTACACAAACAACTTGAGGCACAACTCAACCCACATGAACACTCTTTAAATAACTTCACTAGAATACTTTGAGTTTAAGGATTTTATGATCGATGCTACTTCTTAGGGAGAAGTGAGTGTCATTTCCATTTTACTGAAGTTATTTGCAGGGAGTGGTCTCAGATGTTCAATTGCACTGTTATCTGCCAGTAATAGAAACAAAGTGCTGTACCTATATAAGAAGTTTGGAACCCTACATATATTTTTTACCAATGTCTAATTTATTTTAATTTGAAGTTTTACTGGAATTTTCAAAATGCAGAACATGTATGTATCACAGCATCAACAACAAGTTTAAATAACATATGACTTCATCTCAATAGGAACTCAGACTGGTACTTACTTCACCGATGACAGCAGAAACGATTTTCTTTCACTGTTATCTGAAAGGTAAACAGTAGCCTGTCTTCCTAATCACAGTTAATGTAACATTGCTGTTACTGTAGTCATTTTAAATCTGGTGATCTTGCCACACAGTAGTGTATCCTATTTTATCATTATTTACAGGATACCAGATGCAAAGCAGTAGTAAAACAAGTGTGTTCTGGAGACAATTTCTAAATCAAATCTTTGTAGCACAATAAATATCTTACATCTCTCATCATTTGAACATCTGAATCAAATCTACAATGACTTTGCATTATGTGGTGCAAATAAATGAGGTACCATGATACTGGAAGGGTGCAGAACAAATTTTTATACGCTCTCACAGTAACAATGGCTACAATAATGCTTTATGAAAAGCTTCATAGTGTTCTGTCGTTTGTAAATTTTTAGTAAAATTATCAGAAATTGAACAGTCACAGCCATATGAGTAGGAAGTCCACATGAACTTGATTCATGTACGAAATGAAATATTTCATTCAGCTGTGAAGTGTGCATAGTTAAATTGCCAGGAAAGTGGAAATAACGTGAAAGGTTTAAGATAACACTCTTTGTAACACAGCTTTTTATTTACTCTTCTTTCTTCCTGCTGAGAGAGCTGTGAACTCCATAGCAAACTGACTTGTTATTTGTGAAGTCACATCATTTAGCCATTCTTCTTTTATATATATATATATATATATATATATATATATATATATATATATATATATATATATATATAATTATATATAATTATATATATATAAAATAGAGGGAAACATTCCACGTGGGAAAAATATATGTAAAAACAAAGATGATGTCACTTACCGAACGAAAGTGCTGGCAGGTCGATAGACACACAAACAAACACAAACACACAGACAAAATTCAAGCTTTCGCAACAAACTGTTGCCTCATCGGGAAAGAGGGGAAGGAGAGGGAAAGACGAGAGAATGTGGGTTTTAAGGGAGAGGGTAAGGAGTCATTCCAATCTCGGGAGTGGAAAGACTTACCTTAGGGGGAAAAAAGGACAGGTATACACTCGCACACACACACACACACACACACATATCCATCCACACATATACAGACACAAGCAGACATAAATAAATATGTCTGTATATGTGTGGATGGATATGTGTGTGTGTGTGCGAGTGTATACCTGTCCTTTTTTCCCCCTAAGGTAAGTCTTTCCGCTCCCGGGATTGGAATGACTCCTTACCCTCTCCCTTAAAACCCACATCCTTTCGTCTTTCCCTCTCCTTCCCCTCTTTCCTGATGAGGCAACTGTTTGCTGCGAAAGCTTGAATTTTGTGTGTGTGTTTGTGTTTGTTTGTGTGTCTATCGACCTGCCAGCGCTTTCGTTCAGTAAGTCACATCATCTTTGTTTTTACACACACACACACACACACACACACACACACACACATATATATATATATATATATATATATATATATATATATATATATATAAATTTTGGTGGGGACACTGCAAATAATTATTTAGGCACAACACACAAGTTTTCTTACTAATTTGACTGTGGTAGAATGAACACAGGAAGTTTATTAAAGAATTTTATGGTGCCCTTGGAGGTTTCTTTCATGATCCTTTAAAGCCTTTTTTGCATGATCAAAATTCAGTTGTATGATCATAGAAACCATTATTAATATACAAGATTAGCCAAACAAACACCACTTAAATGTATAACAAAGGCTGTTTCTTCTGAAAAGTTGTTTTATAATTAACTAGAAGACTGCAAAAGGCATTAACTTCCTATGAGGCATAAGCTAGAAAACATATATATTTTTAACACAAGTAACAGCTGTTGGTAAACCAATATTTCATAACACTATTCATGAAGTCTTCTACTGGTAGATCTCTTAAATTAAATACAACCTTTTGAGTTTTACTTTCATTAAGCAGGAATCCATTAGCTCGAAACCAGCCTGTAATATTGTGTCATTTGCCACAGTTTGGAGCATATCCGTGTCTGAGCTGATATTGAAAAAACTGGTATCATCTGCATAGAGAATGGAGTGAGTATTTATGTAAGATGGTAGATCGTTTGTCATTAGGATAAATAGCAGTGGTCCTAATACTGAGCCTTGTGGTATACCGCACTTAACTCCAGCTATGATCTCTGTTTACCAATACAAAAATTTTGTTTACAGTCGCTGAGGAAAGATTCGAAAATGTTGTCAACTTCACTGTTTGTGATTCTGTAATACACTAGTTTGTTGAGGAGTGAAATTTGCTCCACACAATCAAAGGCTTTGCTGAGATCACAAAACGTAGTCTGAGCAAAATTTTTTCCTTAATAAGCACTTTTAAATCTGGGAGTCAATGGCATAGAATGTGGATTTGCCCTTCCTAAAGCCAAATTCTACCGCAGTAATAATGTTATTACATGTCAGGTAATGACAAACTGGGACATCTGTTTATACATTTAGTAAGACGATATACTATGTGCCCAATTATCTTTTTTAACATATTACAAGAAATACCATATATATCTTCACTATCAGAGGGCCTAAAATTATTTACAATAGTTAAAACAACATCTGGCGTGACCTCTGTTAAAAGGAATTTATCTTTCCGGGTGTAGTATACATTATGATATTTAACGAGATCAGCTACAGTTTCTTGTGGCCTCCCAATGCTTTTCCCTAATTTGGTTAACAGATTTTATACAGTAGTTGTCAATGCTGACTAGGTTATGTTGTTTTTTGGCCTCGTTTAAAGCATACTTAAATTCCTTTTGTGCTCTTTAGTACCTTTGTTTAGCCATATCAGTTTTCTGAAGTCTGTAAGAATGTCTATACAACAACAACCTCGTTTTCATATTGGCTAGTTGAGCAGTATACCATGGATTCTTATCCCTATATCTATTACTGTTACTTTTAGGGTTAACTTTACATTTGTACTGAGGGCAGTTGGTCTCGAATATATCTAAGAAAGAATGAAAAACTCTATCGAACAATGTATCTTCTCTCTATGGTTATACATGATGGTTTATGGAACGTTACGGAAATAATGCATTTAATTGCTAAGGTGTACACGTGACGCACACCTTTTATGCTACCTATTTGGTCCTCGACGGAATAAACAGATCAATCACAGCATGGTCAAGAAACAGGTAAAATCTGTTGAGGTGAGAATCCGTAAGATTTATTTACTTGTACAAAATTTATAAATACATTTCCATTTCTCCGCTACAGTGTACATGCGATAAGAACCTCATCTCTTTCACATTACGGTCACATATCAGCGGATCACAATCGCTTCAAGATCATTCAGCAGACACGCACCGACATGTTAGCATACACTCCAGTGTGGTTGGAATAATTTCACCTTACTCGATTCGACCACGGATGTCGATCAGTCGACAAGTGTGCAGCGCGTATGCGTATACGTCATTTTGAGGTCACTTCTGAGTGGTTCTGGACCACAATGATGTGTGTGTTAGGTTTCCCTAAGGGTACAGCCTTGTGGCCAGCGCCAACTTTCACCTTTTGCCCAGGGATTCTCGACCCCACCACGGTTCGCCAACCACCTTAAGGCAAATGTCGACCGGGAGAGACGTCCAAATTCGAGCTCATAGTGGCATCAGAGATCCCACGCGATGCGACATGTTTCAGAGGCGCCAAAACGATCGCCTCGGATGTCCCAATGTCACTGCGGCCCAAGGCAACAGCCTGGAGCCTGTAGACCACTGCCAACGCAGTTTCCAGCTGTTTACGGACGGTGGCCAATTCCCCCTGAATCCCTATACATCCCTAACAATTTTTTTCCTTTCTGATGACTAGGCGATTTACACTATATGGGTACTAAAACGCGATGTTACAGCTGTCAAATACTATAATACACCCGAAATTTATGAATTAAACTACGTAAGTACCCAAAAACACACAAAGATATTAAGAATTAAACTATGAAACAAATAAGTGAGCTCAGAGTACGACTTGCTGCTGGCTGCTGCTTATCCAACAATGGCAGGATGCTCACTGGCTGGGACCAACCGACACTGGCCATTCAAAACTTAAAGCAGATGACTGATGACTATGTGAATTTACACTATTCAGGTACTAAAACGTGATGTTACAACTCTCACCCACATCTTTTATTTTATTTCAGAAAACTTATCATTAACATCTGTTTCCAACACCTGAACTATGACCTTAATACTTACAATTTGGCCGTTCAAAGCATCCACCGAATTTTTAAAGTAAGAATGGACTGTTGCCATTTTGCGATTTGCGTTTTTGTCGACATTTTCATTGATATTGTCCGTTCTCACAACGTTCTCTAGCATTCTCTTTTCGGTTATGTCTCCTTTTAAATCATAGATCTTTTTACACATATCCTCGCAATAACTTTTCATCTTTGAGTCTAGCCGGCACAGTACGGATGAGCATACATAAATTCCATAATTACTTCCTCCTGTTTACTGGTTGACCAGTATTCGTCTTCAAATCGTTTTAAGAATTCGTCAAATGTTTCCCAACCGCTCAGGTCGCCAACTGCCGAGCTGTCTGCATCACCACTCAGTCGTGTACTGGCATTCCAGAAACGAATTTCTTCTGGCAATTCTTATGGACTTACATTTGTCCATCAACACGACAGGACTACTACCAACTTTTGGGTCAGATTTATCAATCTCACTGCTTATTTGGCTCTGGCATGTCCCTCCTACAATGTAAGTGGCGCTTAGATTTCTTGTGTTCTCCAAATTTTTAACACACTCATTTATCTCACCCATATCTTTTCTTTTATTTCAGAAAACTTATCATTAATATCTGTTTTCAGTGCCTGTACTTTGACCTTAGTACATAAATTTGGCCATTCAAAGAATCCACCAAATTTTTAAAGTCAGAATGGACTGTTGCTATTTCGCGATTTGCGTTTTTGTTAACATTTTCATTGATATCGTCCGTTCTCACAACAATATCATGTTTCAGTTGATTTTCGAGTCCTTCATGTACAAAGTCGCCCAATTGTTGTTACATGTTGTCTTTGACTTTTTCATTTCGTTCGTAAAAAAATTATATCATATCTTTCCTGTCATTACTAAATTTATTATCTGAGTCATTTATTTATTTTCACAAGATTTTGTTTGAAATTTCTGTTTCACCTCTCACAGCCGTTATTTCCTCTGTTACAGAACGTATCTCAGTACTTATGGTCTTCGTCATGGATTTAATCACACTGCTTATTGAATTCATAATTTCGCTTTTCACAGAGATAATCTGGCCGCTTGTTTGCTCACTCATTTTTGAATCATTTGCATTAAAGCATTCATACTAAATAGCAGCAAATTACTACCTTGTTCCATTGTCTGTTTCGTTTTCATCTCTGATACTTTTACATCACTTTTACATCCTGTGTCATTCATTTCCAAATTATCACTACTGTCATCAAATATTTCTTACTTCACCTTTGCATTATTTACACATTTCATTCCTCAAGTTTTGTTTAGTTTGTCGTCAATATCTGAAAAACTCTCGAACATATCTATGCTCACATCGTTAGGTCGTAACCCCTAGTCTGCTGCATTGATGTAACTAAAATTTTCTCACTGTTATTCATTGAGAATAACCAGGGCATAGGACAGTCGTAATTATAATACATTGTCCTGTCATTGTCGCCATGTAGAACCCTCCTACCTCTCCTTCTAATTAGGCTTTTCTATATGACTGTGAACCTAAAGTCCCTAATTTGTGGGAAAAAGGCATCTACTCTGAAGAATAATGCAAAACTGAAACAAATAGATGAAGCTATAACCGAATTGTCACTGCTCAGTACTTAAGAAATGACAATTAGGAGCAAAGTTCAGTTAACTTTATATATATTTATTATGTGAACTAATTTTTAATGAACAGTAGTTAGTAGAAAATTTGGAAATATGTTTCCAAAGTATGTCATTAATGAAGATAACCAACACTCGCCAGTTTCTCACTGGAACAAAAATAAAATACTTGTAAGCAATCTTATGGAAGAATAGTTATTGGCATCATGATGTAGGAACAGTACTTAACACACACTGTCAATTACTTCACATTACATATGTCGCAATAGTCAGGTAATAATCAAATAGTAAACACATACAACATATATATTAGTTTTCAAAGATCAATTAACGTAAGATTGCTTACCGGCTGTGGACAGAAACGTTTTGTTACGTTACTGACTGTAATACTAACAGTCGTAATTGTACCAAGCAGGAAGATTGTTTAAATTTACTCATTGATAACGACTGTCATTTACCTAGCAGTTACTATGATATTTCTATGTAATAAAAGTTATAAATTATGCCAATAGCTATACATTAGAACTGTGCTTTGACAATGAAATTCAGTGTCCAAGTTATGTAAAGCTTTTACTACAAAATTTGTTATTTTTAGCAAATGAATTAATACTGGCTTTTGCATCATTGTATTTCTGACATATTTCATACTATAGCCAAATATTTCATTATTACATAATTATCCAAAAGTTGCAAAAATTATGTTTTGATAATCTAATAAATTAATGTTCACTTCATTTTCAGTTCGTTTTCTGATTATCTCAGTTCGTACAAAGGGATAACATGGATACTACTTGGATAACGACTTAGGAAAGGTATTTACGTGACAATATGCATGGATTGCCCGACAGGTACTTGTCGGCGCCATTTGTCGCCTGCGTCTTTTTGCCGTGAATCATTTTAAACAAATGGCTCTGAGCACTATAGGACTTAACATCTTTGGTCATCAGTCCCCTAGAACTTAGAACTACTTAAAACTAACTAACCTAAGGACATCACACACATCCATGCCCGAGGCAGGATACGAACCTGTGACCGTAGCAGTCGCGCGGTTCTGGACTGCGCACCTAGAACCGCCAGACCACCACAGCCGGCTCTCATTTTAAACCTGCACACACAAACATGTGATGCACAGTGGGTATAATTCTACCATCCCACATTCATATCCAGAATATCGTGTGTTCAAGATGGTAGAAGGCTGAGTGGTTCTAGAATTTACACAGAAATTCTCGAATTACTATATATCCCCTCCCCCCTGTCAGATCGAACACATGATATTTTATGCATAATTATTATGCAAATAATATCGCTCATAATATCATTTCATAATTTAACAGTGTACATTTCTTACATATGTGTACATACATATCTTTCTTTTTAGTAACAATTTTCGTCCTCTCTAGCACAATCTTCCGCTTAGTGTTTTTCTACTCTTTTCTTACTTTATTTTGTTATTAAGACATGAGCATTTACGTGTGGTTTTAGTCAGCTTCACTAATACTGAAGACTTGTGAGGACTCTTTTTCGTTTCTTTATTTCCTTTTTTTTCAATCATAAGCTTCAGGTGTTTATGACACATGAGTAATCTATTTTCTATCCTTATCTTTTGTACTACCTTTTTTCTAGTATGTACTATTTTCATTATTTGTAGCTTGGAGGAACTCTGGACGAAATGAAAGTGTTCTTTTGACACACATTTATTTCCACAAAACATAATAATGCTAGGCGTTCATAGAATTCACACTTCTCAGAATCATCCCTACAAAATTTGTGACTTTTGTTACAATACTGTCCCCTTCTCCTAGGATCAGCACCTATTCCTTGCTTGTGGGTTGGCCTTATGAGAGCACTTCTTCTTTCCATTCTGGTAGGTAAGCCCCTTACAAAGCATCCCTATATTTTTAGGCCACAGATCGTCATATCTCCACATAGGTACGCCTGCCCTTTATACTTAGTGAATGACGGATATGCCCCCGTTATCCTTTCTGAGTAGGCCTCATGGTTCATTATCCTAGTATACAGTTCTATGTATACCATAATTAAGTATCTTCTGGTAAAGATATAAATCTATCTTAAGCTTTCCATTCATTCTTTAATATATCATTTACTCCCTAGAGTCCTCGTCTACTTATCAACTTCTATATTTTCAATAGATACTACGTCTACATATACTATTTACATCCCACTAGCCTTCAGTTCATCAGAGTATTTATTGCACTGACGTTTATTAATGATCAACATGACTAATTCCTCTCCTACTATCGTTTTCTTTCTTTGCTCACGCCTCTGTCTTATTTATCCATTACTCATTACTACTTTATTGTTGTTCGTTATGTAGCATTTTCGTTCCAAAAACTTATATGCTTTTGTCTCTCTTTGCGCATCAGTTCATTGATCCTGTTCTAATCTGTGTTTCGAACTGTCACTGTTCTTCGTTTATGTGCACCTCTTCTTACGTACATTCGATGTAGAACCATCATAACTTCCTATATATGGACGCATATTTTAATATGTACACACATTTTCCCCTACAACAACTTGCGGTTCTCACATCGTGACAGGCTTTGTCTTATGTAATTTAAGGCTTGTGTAGAAGTGTATATTTGCGTGTATGTGGATGGTGTTCGTGTAGTCATATTTTTCGGCCTTCTTATCTAAAGATAAGGTTTAGGTTTCTAGTAAACACGGAAATAAGGAAGGACTTCAGTGATAGAAATTTGTGAATATGGAAAGAGGGAAAAATAGACAGGTCCTCAAATGTGAAGTAAGAAAAGAAAAAATAGATATGGATGCTAGAATCAAAGAAGAGAATGCAGATAGCTCCAAAGACAGGAAACCCTTCCAACCCCCCTTTCCTAGGATCCCTACCCCTCAGGCACTTGAGTGAGACACCGGAGAAGGTCTGGTGTTAAACTGTCCCCTACAGAACGAACTTGTCGCTCTTTCACATTTTGAGGTCACTGAAGGAAATCCTAGCAACCCTATGGAAATGGCAAATGATGAAAAATCAGGCGCACTTGTTGGTGAGGGTTGTTTGAAAGGTGTGATGTGTGTTTTGTGTTAGTCATGATTTATCTGTTCTTCTAAATCATGCCTTTAGTTACAATACCCACCCTTTTCAAAATTTTTACAAACCCTCCCATCTATATCACATCTCATAAACGGTATAAAATACTCTATACAAAATTGAAAATCTATACACTATGGTATAACAGTTGTTCAGATAGCCACATCATATTATATTTTCCACAAATATAATACTCTATTGAGTTTATTTCGTCTAGAAATCACATTTTTCTGTGATTCTCTTAAGTTGTTCTCTATTTTATGGTCATATCCGGTTTTCTAAGCAATAAGATTACAGGATAGTTCTAGATTTTAAAGTAATTTGATGCAGGAAAACTATTTTGGAACAAACACCAAAGACAACTCGGTATCTGACAGTCGTTACTCTGCCCGTTAACTCAGAATGTTAACGTCCCTGGGGGATATATAATTTAACCTCCTTTACATTGTATTTCCCCTTCTCTAATCCAGTTGTGGGATCTACTAAAAATAGCGTCTTAGGATGGATCACTGTTTGTGCCCAGAATGGTTCATCTCATAAAAGGTATAAAATACTCTATACAAAATATAAAATCTATACACTATGGTATAACAGTTGTTCAGATAGCCAAATCATATTATATTTTCCACAAATATAATACTCTATTGAGTTTATTTCGTCTAGAAATCACATTTTTCTGTGATTCTCTTAAGTTGTTCTCTATTTTATAGTCATATCCGGTTTTCTGAGCAATAAGATTACAGGATAGTTCTAGATTTTAAAGTAATTTGATGCAGGAAAACTATTTTGGAACAAACACTGAAGACAACTCGGTTTCTGACAATCGTTACTCTGCCCGTTAACTCAGAATGTTAACATCCCTGGGGGATATATAATTTTACCTGCTTTACATTGTATTTCCCCTTCTCTAATCCAGTTGTGGGATCTACTAAAAATAACACCTTAGGTTGGATCACTGTTTGCGCCCAGAATGGTCCCTCATATTTTTGGATAAACTTATGATTCTCTTTTTTCAAAGTAGAGCTGTGAAGATGTTGCTTTGTAAGAACTAGGTCATCGACTTGGTACTGAGGTTCCACAGCCTTTTCATTATGCTTACTTACTCTTTGTAGCGCCTTTTCAATTAAATTCTTAGAAACTGTTTCCTGATTTACTTTGTAATTAACACTAGCTTCTTCAGACCAATTAAAACACTTAATTAGAGGTTCTATAAAAGGTTTGCCTATAACTTCTAAAGGTGTCAACCCAGTCGATAAATGGTGTAATTCATTTAGGGTAAGTTCAAAGTCCTTAATTTTCATTGCTCACGAAGTATGATTTTCATGGCAGTAAGTAAGACATAATTTTCCAATTTCCTTCATTACTCGTTGATGGGTTATAATTGGATATTAACAGTTGTAGAATACTTTCCCACTTTAGGAATTCTCTAAATTCGTTACTCACAAATTGTGGTCTGTTATCTGTAACAAATCGTTTTTGTTTACCTACTTCTAGAAAGTATTGTTGTAAACAGTGTATAACAGTCTGTGTATTTGCTCTTTTAATGGGATATAGTTTAACATATTTTGACCAGCATTCTACGATAGCAAAAATATATGATACTCCTCCCTTTCCTTGTGGAATTGGTCCAAAATAATCCGCCGCTGTGAGGTCGTGTAATGAATTAGGAACAATGCGATACATTTTGTATTTCACATAAATATAATTCTCTTTTACTTTCTGGCAAGTTTCACAGGTTATAATCAAAGATGCTATTTTATGACCTAGTTTCTTCAAATAATAAAACTTATTCAAATGGGATTTACATTTTTTGATTCCAAAGTGTCCAATCCTGTGTGAACATACCACACAAGTCCCTCTTCCATTACCTTTGGAATACATAAGCGCCAAGGCTGTGATGTTATGCTGTCTCTCCAAAACAAGTTATGATCTATAATTTTCTATTTCCCTAACTGATTAAGAGGTAACGAGTTCTCGATACACATAGAAAATATTTCTGTGAAATAGGGATCATGATGGATATTCCCTGTTATTCTTTGAGCCATTTCCTTTACAATGATTTTCGGATATTCTGCTGCCATAAAATTAATGGCAAAAATAACTGAGTGCTGTTCCATACGTTTCATTTCTTCCATTCCTATGGGTAGCCTTGATAAAGCAGCAGGTACAATATTTTTGGAACCATTTACGTATCATATCTTAATATCGTATTCCTGTAGGAAAAGCATCCATCACATCAACCTACTGTGTAGTAATCGACTACTCATCAGAAAGGATAAAGCTTGATGATCTGTATAAACATGGATTTGTAATCCACATACTAGTGTTTGAACCTTTTGATACTCCACACAATCGGCAATAGTTCCTTTTCGGTAGCTGTGTAATTTAGTTCATGCTTATTTAGGCTACGGCTAGCAAAAACTATGGTTCTGTGTTCTACACTACTTGGATCCCATTCTCCTTGGCAAAGTTCGGCAGCAACACCATAATTAGATGCATCTGTCGAAAATTTAAACGGTTTGCCCATTACTGGATGATGAAATATGGCTGACTTAACAAGCAAGTTTTCAAACACATCATTTGCTTCTTGATCTCAAGTCCACGGTACTCCCTTTCTTAATAAACTTAAAATTCTTGGCTCATTTAACTCTTGCCCTCGTACATACCATCGATAGTATCCAGCCATACTTATAAATCAATTTAATTGTCTTACATTTCTGGGATGCTGACATTCTTTGACAGCTTTTAAGTGTTCTGGGTCCAGTCTGATTCCCTATAGGCCTGCAATATGACCCAAGAACTTAAGTTATTGTCGCCCGAAAAACGATTTAAACAGCTTCACTGTTATACCTTTTTTAATTTTTTCAGAATCTTGCACAAAATTAGACAATGGTCCTCCCAAGTAGCTGATATTATTAAATTCTTTAATAAGTCCCTCCCTATTCCTTCATCTAACACACTTATAAATATGGACACGGAGATATTAAGTCCTAATGGCAATGCATTGAAGATGCGCATCCGAGTATGTGAAGACTAGGTGTGTTGGATGAAGTGATCATTCCTGCAGTCAGCACCAGAAAGGTAGCTGTCGTGTCATGCCATGCATCAACCCATGGATCCTGTAGTGGAATGTAAGAGAAGCATACCACTGAAGAATAATCTGGTCATCCCAGCCTCTGTCGTCTCGTTCAAGAACGGATTCGGTGAATTGTGGCAATGGAAGTTCAAAGAAGATCACCGCCAGGGCGAACATCAGCCATCTGGAGTCAGAGTAGGCAGGAACAATGACTCGTTCCCGGACTAGAAGGACGTAACACCGAGATGCTGTTCTCTTAAGGAGGGAGCAATGTCACAGAATAAGCTGAGTAGCACGGTGGTGTAGTGGATATGATACTAAATGTTGCATAGAAGGTCGTGACTTCAAAACTCAACTGGACTGTACAATTTTGATTTCTATATTCTGTTCGAGTACATTCTAGAAGTATCCACAAATGGCAAAAATCATTTTACTGGAATATTCTGTAGCTGTATATATACTGTATGTGTTCTAGGTGGAGGCAGTTCTCTCTGCGCTCTTGTACATGCAAGTGCTGAATAAACCTTCGTTAAGTGAAGTTAGTGTTCGTCATTCATCTACTTACACCCTCCTCTGCATGACAATATTAGGGATTCATTAACTTTGTCTTGTATACAAGTCTGATGTGTTACTTGATCCACATTTTCGATTTTCGTTGATATTTGTGCTGTAGCTGTTAATCATAGACACTGACACTCAGTTGTTTGTTCCTCAATGTGGCTATTTGTTACAAATGGTATCCAGTATCTATTGTCACCATAACAAAGAAGATGTTCGTCAAAGTTTAAGATGGTTTAAACTCTGAGCTGCACGGGATTAGCCAAGCGGTCATAGACACTGCAGTCAGGGACTGTGCGGCTGGTCCTGGTGGAGGATCGAGTCCTCCCTCGGGCATGGGTATGTGTGTTTGTCCTTAGGTAATTTAGTTTAAGTATTGTGTAAGCTTAGGCACTGATGACCTTAGCAGTTAAGTCCCATAATATTTCACACACATCTGAACATTTTTTTAAACTCTAACAACCAATCTAAACCAAACAGTACATCTCTATTAATATTCTCTTATTAATAGCGTTTGATGAAATAATGTATGTCAAATACTACAGTTCACTTGAGTTTCGTATTTTACAAGTTTCCTTTTTGTTCCTATTATCCCGAATATGTATATTCCAGTTCTGACAATAATAGTATGTGCTGTTTCTTGTGTATCGAGTTAAAAATTTCGTTTGAGATGAGTGATACCTCACTCCCTGAATCTATAAATATGTTAACCTTGGAAGTTTCCACTGGCCCTGCTATTATAGGTTGTGGGTTATTAGTAGCTAAGCTTGGTTCTTCAGGCAGCAACCATTCCTTTGTGGATATTTTGTGTGCAACGTTAACATACTTATATGGAATAAGGCCTCCTAATGTATCTCCATGACCTGGGCCCTAGCCCTGGATCCAGGTAGAACAACTTTTTCCTCATTACTACTAATTATGGGTTGGTTACCAAAACGAGATACTACATTCCCATTTTGTGTTTTATGGTTACTCAGTACAAATTCTTGAGAAGATACCGGATCTCAATTTGAAGGTGGGTGTTTCTTTTGATAATTGCTGTTACAAGTTTTCTTACTGTCTGGTGTACTTTTGCTAAGTTTGCCTCATGCTTTTTAAAATTATTTCCGCTAAGTTCGAACTTTCACTTTGGTGTAAGGTTTTGTTGCAGTCCTTATTTATTGCATAAAATGCGTCAACAAAAGACAATAACTATTGTATATTTTTCCAACCACTACACAAGATGTCTTTTCTTGCATAGATTGGAAATCGTCTAATTAAAATACGCACTAGTCCTTCTGCTTCAATTGGCTTATTTAAAAACTTTTCACTCGTTTAACGACAATCGAAATCTTTCCTTGTAGTACTCCAAGTATTATTATAATATTTTCGGTCCCATAGAACTGATATTAACTTTTCTTGAGCACAGGTAGACAAGTACTTCTCTTTAAATTTCTTTTGAAAGTCTCCCCAAGGGGAAAAATTCTCAGTATTTACTGTTCCCCATTCTGAGGCTTCACTTAGAAGGTACCCAAAAGCAAATTCTTTCTTCTTGTGATCTTCCCAATTTTTTGGTAAAGCTTGGTGAAATCTTTTTAAGAAATGATTTGGATGTACTTCTCCATCTGGCTTAAATTTAGGGAATTGTCTAGATAACCTTGAATTATCTCCCCATTGCAAATCAGTCATCGCTTCACTAGTTAATACAATTAGGTGAAATTACCCTTTTTCTACTTTATCTTGGATAAGCCTAAATACTCTTCACAGGTTGTCCATACTTGGTATCACTAAGTTCGGTGAAGGAATAGGGGATATGCTTCCAGATGTCCAAAAATGTGTGTGAAATCTTATGGGACTTAACTGCTAAGGTCATCAGTCCCTAAGCTTACACACTACTTAACCTAAATTATCCTAAGGACAAACTCACACACCCATGCCCGAGGGAGGACTCGAACCTCCGCCAGGATCAGCCGCACAGTCCATGACTGCAGCGACTTAGACTGCACATCTAATCCTGTGCGGCTTCCAGATGTTATTCTCTCGGTAAACTTTCGATCTATACTTTCTCCAAATTGTTCCTCCAAAATAATTACGTTTATAACATCAGAGTTAGCTATTTTCTCTTTGAAATTTCTTTCTACATTATGTACTTGTGTATTGACAGCTGTAATTTGCAATTGAATGATTGGCATTAACTCATTCTGCTTATCTACACTCTCTTGCAAAGTATGCAACCCATAACTTACCTCACTGATATTGTACACGTTTTCAAAAGATCCTAACTTTTCAGTAAGTTCGAATTCTACAGTATTACATTTGCTCTTAATGTTAAGTTTTCACCTTTTCGATAAATCTTGGAAAGTGTTACTCTGTTTCTGACAAACATATTATTTATATGAGTGGTCAAAGAATTGGTCAATTTCTTTAAATCTGCTTTTAAATTCTCTACTTTATGACTTATTGTGTCGAACTCAGTCTTCAAAGCACACATGCCTTCGCATAGATTATTAAATTCTTTGCTTTGAGAGGCGACTTTCGCGTTTAACAAACCTAAATTTGTCTTTTGAATATTTAGAGTTTCACTCTTAGCATTTAAAGCTTCACTCTCGGTATTTGAGAATTTACTAAGTCTAGTTCTTTACTTGGAGTCGCACTCTGAGCATTTAATTGAGAATTTAATGAGTTTAAATGAAGACTCTGAGCTTTGATTAAATTTATCAACTCAGCCCAGTCAGGCACGTCTTTGCTAATTTTCATGGCCGTAGCTGGGTCTTGAGTTTCCCCAACCTGATGTATCTTTTCCATACTTTTATATGCGTTAGCTCCTGCAAGCATTTAAAACTAACTTTAAATATGTTAATTACACAATAAAAGTTCACTAAACAGTATCTTCTACAAATTCGTACTAAAGTAATCAAGTTTTATTTCACGCTCACCCAGCATAGAATTCACGTTGTGTAGGTGAGTGGATGTGGAGGCAGGCCAGCACTGGTGAACAGCAGCTGGAGCCGGCGTCGTTGGTTGTAGGTTGGTTTCCGCGTCTGCGTCCCTGTAATGTGTGTGACAGCTGTATACTCCCCACACTGGATCTCCTTGGTTGAAGCGTTCTATGCATACTTCTTCTTAGAGAAATACGTCCAAATCTTCTTTGCTGTTTTTATCGTTGTGACTTTTTATTTTTTCACCGTTTTTCCATTTAATTTTTGCTCCATTGGATACTTGAGCATATTCCAATTTCTCGGAGTAATTACCTTGTTTTATTACGTTTGGTTATCATGGCAACAAGTAACAGCTTCTTTTCTCGTTTTTGACTTAAAATACCTGTTTTATCGGTCCTGTCACGATCGCCACGTTCTAACATTTTCGGCCTAAAGCGTGTGTGCGAATCTGGGTTATTTCGGTTTATTCACCCAAACCACCTTCCACTTCTTTATGAGGTGACTTACTTGGAATTTACAGCCACTCTTCTTTACTGGATAGCCTGCTGCTGGAAACCATCTTGACTTCTTCTCTGTCGAATAACGCGAGGTACAGGAATTTTTAGACTCTTTCTACTTATGAAATAAGTAGACATACAAGCTTTGCTTCTCGCCAGTTAACGATGTATTCGACTTTTATTTGCAATAAAACTCTCACTTTCAACATAAATATATAACTTCTGGTTAGTCCCTCGTACCGTCGAACGTCAAAAACAAACTAAATTATAGTTAAAAGAAAGTTGGCTTTGATACCATAACTTTTCTTAACATAAATCAGAAAATAAGTCTTGCCTATAGCAAGGTTATGTCAAGAGTTTTCAAGAGTTCTCTTTCAACTGTTTTTGTTTTAATAACAATAGTGAATGACCCAATAAGCACAAAGCTGCATATAAACTCCTTGGTTCTACCTTGCACACTCACTAAAACATCTATGGATTGCCAACAGGTACTTGTCGGTGCCTTCGTCCGCTGTGTCTACTTCCTTCCTGTGACTGTTTTTAAACCTGCACACAGAAACATGTGACTACGCAGTCGGTAGGATTCTATCATCCCACACTCATATCCAGAATATCGTGAGTTCGAGACGGTAGAAGGCTGAGTGTTCTAGAATTTACACAGAAATTCTCGAATCACTACATACTTACTTCAAAAAATTCAAGCATCTATTGAATCGAACATCCAGAAGTAAGTGCAAGTATAGCCTGTTTTTGAAGATTTCTGTCAAAGTGCGTGTTCGAAATGAGCAAATAATTTCTAAAGTTATTTCAGAGAAAAGTTTTAACAAAGAACAAGACCTACATAATGTTCATTTTCATTTTGTGTGTATTACAAGTTCGAAAGAACTTCAACTAATAGGTGGATCCCGTCGTTTTCACTCAAGAAATAATGCAAGTGTCTCATTTGTAGAAATCATGCGAATTAGCTGATTTAACTGCCCCCCCCCCCCATCACGCTCACACATACATACACATATACTTATAATTTTAGTCACACCATTGACCTTAGCATTTTTATCCAAGTGCAAGGAGAATGTTGATACAGTTGTTCAGATTAACCCATATAAAAGGGCATTAGATCGAGAACTTTATCACAGTGTTACAAAATACGATTTACAGAAAACATAAGCGATATAACGTACCATGTCTGCCATTCAGCAAAGCTGGGAAGTAGTGAGGGACTCAATAAGTCAACCTTTGACATCACCAGTCTTGAAATCTGGCCATGTAGTTGTCAAACAAACACAGAGGCTCTTCACTTCTACCACTAATCTACGTTCCTATAAAACTTAATTTCCGCAAATTTTGTTCATTTACATTTTAAAACCAAGACAAATTACACTTCCTTACTTTGCGAAGGTGAGCTGCCACTGCTTTGTTTGCCTCATCTTTTGATGACTGCCAGTGTAATCGAATAAATTTTATTGTTCTGGCGTATTTTTCTTTATTCGTGAGTGAACAGTGGGAAACGCTTGGTAAGTATAGCATACAGGTTCAAAGATACTGGTTTTCCAGGACAAATTTTTGCATCCATGGATCTGGGCAAACATTGATTCAAAATTACTAGCTGTATCAAGCCACAATTCTGAGAATACAAGCAGACCCCTCGGGAAATGATGCCCAGCCATCAATCTGATGTATACTGAGGCAGTGTCACTAACTCGCCAGTGGGCATGGCCAGTGTTCTGTTGTACTGTCTGCACTGATATGCTAGATATCCAGCAAGATATTTGTATCCTTCAACGCCACTGCCAGGAACCAATGTTATTGATGAAATATCAGAATCCCATTCTGTGAGATCTAGGTCTTTGATCTCATTTATGTCCTTCAACCATTGGCAATGCCTCAACCATGTCCGGCACAATGTTCCCAAACACTGCTTCAGTCTCAAATCTTCCTTCTTCACCAGGTGTAACCCACTGACTTCTGGAGGCGTACCATCTGCATGGTGTGCTGAGGCACCGCGGCCTGCTGCGTAATCCGGCTACCTGCGCTGCTTGCTGTCCCTAATTGCCGCCGCCGGGACCGGATCAGCCCGCGCTGCCCAACCCGCCCTGTGCTGAATATTTCTCGGCTGATTACGACTCACGCCGAGCCAGCGTGAATTTTAGATTTCGAGCTGTAATATCTCAGGCAATAGTTTTTGTACAGAAATCAGATTTGGCCTTCTTGTACAGCTTTATGCGTTCTCTTAAGAATAATAATGAAAAGAATTTTACTAGCCAGATTGAGCCAGAAAATTGTAGGTAGATCGGCCAAAAAAAAGGCGCCCGAAAAATTTCGAAGTTTGGCTTCTTGCGTCTCCTGAACTAATGCTATTACGAACGTGAAATTAGGCAAATAGTAACCTAAGAACACAAGGTACGTAAATATATAGTTTCATTTTCATAGCACTTTCCGGTACTGAATGAATTAAGCACAAAACTGAAGATTTTGTAAAAACTTCAAAAACGCGATTTTTCGTTCTGATTTTGTTGAAAAACTATGCTCTGTACAACATATCAATCTGTATAACTGGAATAAAAGTTGAGCGCAAAAATCAGGCCTGAAAACAATGTAAACTTCGGATTCGCATATCTAGTAGAGTGAACACATTATGAAAATGAAATTTAGAGTGCAATAGATTGACAGCACAACGATAAGGAATAAAACTTTTTATTCCCCTATTATTTTCCAATAATCTACAAATTAGTCGAAAAGATGTTGATTTTTATGAAAAGATGAAAGCAGGGTATATTCGATACTTCTTTTATAAATACTGTTTTCTATTAATGTGTTAAGCCACCACCCTCCCCAGAACAATGAGTTTAATATCCAACGTTGGCTAACAACAGAGGCAAAGTAGCAAGAAAAATAGCACTGAGAAAAGAGTTTTAGCTTTGGCATGATGTTTCTCGTTGATCAAAGGCGTTTAAATCAGTTATGGAAAACAGGTTTTGTACAAGTAGACCGAAAGTGGTCTATATTTGTACTACGAAGGATAAAAGAATATAACGTGTTAATAATTTAAATGTATTGTACATAGCTTAATATATGGGTCTTGTTATACTAGCGCAATGTACTCGGCGTAATTACATTTGCTACAATACAGATATTACGCCATCTCAATCACGAAGTCCTTTAATTTGTCAGTAAACTGCTACATATGAGAAATCAGGCTTCGTTTGAATAATTTTACACCTCTTGCATCTATTCCCATCCTTCTTTTCAATCCAGGATTTGGATTGGCACTGGCGAAGTTAAATAGATTTATATATTTTTTACATTTTTGCCTTTTTTTAAGGAATTCATTCAGAAGTGTCAATTAATTTTCTCAGATTTAGTTCCCACTGATTACTAATGGTTCTTTGTGTGATAAGTCCCAAAGCAGGGTACAACACGTAGCGGAACACTGCAAGTTTTGCATTTGGTATCTAGTTCCCCGGCGCACTTTCTGTTTCGTGCAAATCACGCATCTGCGCATTAGCATACTTTTCTGCGAATATTCACTCACGATAACAGCCAGAAAATGCCTCCCTGCGAATTGCAGAGGATTCTCGTCATTGTAGCGCCTTCCCCTATCAGCTTTTCTCCATTCTGTAGCATATTTTTCTACAATTTCCCTTACGAGAGAAAGGTGAATCTCTGCGAGTGCCATTTTTTGCCCTGTTACCGATCGGTGGAGAGATGAGTATTTAAAATGCACAAATCCAGAATGTGAAAAAAATATTTCTTATACCATTTCACAGTCTTACGCACTGATCCAACTGAGCTCAGTAACGTGTCACAACGGTCAACTGCGGCCATACTCGAATGGTAATCCAAAATACATCGCGGGTACTTTATTTTTTTGCCAGTATTTCTGTCATTTTCTCTGTTTCAACCATTTGTGTGGTGTGACTTGTGGTCAATATGCACACCTCTCTCTTATCGCACCAATTGACAGCAAGAACCTTGTCAATGGACTTAAACTCAGTTTCTCATCGTTTTAATGTCTTCTGCAGTTTTGGAATGTTGCGTCTATTCTTACGAACAGTGCCACATGCGGCTGTTCCAAGGTTGTGAATCTAGAGGAAATGGTCCGGCTGGAGTATCAATTATCGACATATAGAATATGACCATGTTCCAAATACGGTCGCATAAGAGTTGCCACTATGCCGCCACTTTTTCCCAATTTGTGGAACCCAATTTATGTTGTTGCGCCTGTATATACAATAGAATCCAAAATATACCCACTCTAGAATGAGATTTTCACTCTGCAGCGGAGTGTGCGCTGATATGAAACTTCCTGGCAGATTAAAATTGTGTGCCGGACCGAGACTCGAACTCGGGACCTTTGCCTTTCATGGGCAAGTGCTCTAGCAACTGAGCTACCCAAGCACGACTCACGACCCCTCTTCACAGCTTTACTTCTGCCAGTAACTCGTCTCCTACCTTCCAAACTTTCAGAAGCTCTCCTGCGAGCAGTTCGAGTCTCGATCCGGCACACAGTTTTAATCTGCCAGGAAGTTTTATACCCACTCTAACAGTCACACAGTACAAATGTCTTTATTCCGAATCTACTTCGCTTGGTTGGAATAAATTGCTTAAAAGGTAATCGTCCTTTGAACAACAAGAGACTTTCATCTCTACAAAGTTTGTGATGTGGGAGAAATGAATTACGAAACGTCTTACGAACTTTGTCAACAATCGTCCTAATTTTAAATAGACTGTCGCCTCCACTACTCGCAGAGTTATCACTGAAGTGTAACATTCTCAGAAGTAGAACGGTCTCGGGACATAATTTCGCTGAAAACTGGTGTGTTCAAAAGTGTATCTCTGGACCAATAAACACTTAATTTTGACTTCTTACCTTGAAGACAAGACAATACATTTCCTCAAATCCAGTGTCTTTCCACTTTGACAGTCGAGAATTTACAAGTTCTGTAGTATTTTCTCTGGTGTAAACGTAAAAACGATTTGTTTCGTCTGCAATAAATTGCAACAGTTCTTGAGACATAAATATCACAAAAAATGAGAGAATGCTTGGGCTAGTATCTAACTGAAATTTGTGTCCTGAACTTGAGTCATCGAAGTAATGGTTTAGCGGCTGGATATCGTTTATTTTTTTTTCAGTCAAATGTGTCACTTAAGCGCGCTCTTTTCCAAACCGTTTCTCTGTCACTTTCTGATTCCTCGGATTCAGAGGAACTGCTGACTGTAATCCTTGCTCTCCCCTCTGATGCAAAGGGCTGAGGACTACAGCTTCGAGACTCTGTTGCTAGCAACGTCAGATAATTCACACTCACTGTCGCTCTTAGTGAGCATATCCAGGATTTCTTATCTGTGCAACCACGGCGACGTGCATTTCTCACGTAGAAAACTGACGAAAATACAGGAATCGAAGTCGAATTCTGAAAAGAGGGAGCGCAGCAACAAACATATATGCACTCTTGAACTGTACAGTCAGACCACTGAACAGCTACTGGAAGATCAGGACAGAAAGACAGCTCTGCGTGTTTCGACGTCTGTAGCGCTCAGGTAGCTGTGACTCAGTGCGTCTAAACTCATCCCAAGCAGTGGATAGGCCGGTGGCGCGGTACACGCCAACACGTGGTTAGCACAGTAGTGACGACCCAAGGGCCACGCTTATACACGTCAGGCGAGCCAGGGGAATGGCGGGGAATGACGAGTTAACACGCCTACAGAAGTCACAGGGTTAAGAGACGGTCATTCGAAAGAGGAGTATCGTGGGCATTTGCTCCTAATAACAACAGTCTTAGCTCTTAGCTCTTTAGCTCGACTAGCGTTGGATGATTGTGAAAATGTTCAAGGCCTCTTACAAGGGAAAAAAAGTATCCCAAGGCAGTCTTGATTTAGCATTGCAGTGAGAATGTATTCAATATTATAAGCCGCTAAGTCACTGAACAGGCTCAACAGTGAGCAAAGTTCTCAAAAATCCTTTTTGAAGTAGTAGCAGATGCTCTAAGGAACTGACACACATGATCTCGCAGCGCTTATAAAATTTACACAGGCACCTCTCCTGGGCTCGAAAATGAACACCGAATACATAGGCTAGTCGTTTATTATTTTCGCGAATCCTTGAATTAAGCACATCGAAGGTCTCACCCATTATCTGTATCAAATCATTGATGTCCCTTTCTTCAGACATTAGACAGCGAATCGGCTGTGCAGTTGTGTGAGAAAAGTGGTTGAGCTGCTGAGCGCACTCACTGTCAATCTCTGCCCTTCACTGTAATGCGTTGCTGAAATAACTTAGAGCCTATTTTTATCTCGCCACTGTCCAAAATTAAGTGTCTTGAACACGGCTTTTGTAACTGTCCTGTTTTTCAACATAAAGCTTTGATTGAGTAAATGGCTACTTGAGAGTTCCAGAAAATGTGGGATGTCAGCAAACACCCACATACACTTCAGAGGATCACTTGGGTGGATAAAACAAGTGTTTCTGTGAGTAACGCCAAGCTCTTTCCAGATAGAAGCATTCTTTGCATTGATGTCTGCTACTGCAGCCATGCCATTAAAGCAAATACTAGCAATGGAAATAATAATTTCGGTCAAGAGTGCAGCTGACATTTGAATATAAAAATCCAAGTAGATGGCTGCTTCTATATTGCAAAAAACTCTTGCACCATAACAATGAGGAAATTGCTGTGAGGTCCACGTATCCTGTCACCTGGCTAATCAGAACAAAGTCTGCTATAAATGTTTGTTTCATCAAATGACAAAACACAGATATGTTACCTGTCAGTCAATGCTCTAGCCAGTAATTTCATCACAACTAAAATATCATTTAAAATACCTGGATGGCGACTGAAAGTGCAGTTTATGCAACAACGCAATGTTGACACTGCAGGTAGATATACGAGTGTTTCCTTAGAAAATTGTAACTTTTCCGCAAAGCAACTGCAAAGTAATCACTTGGAGATGTCCATTCTACCCTGTCGAACCTGTTTTCCCCCATGAAATACAATTCTGATTTGACTGAAAAAATTACATTTTTCAAAGTATTCGATTAATTTCACGAATTACAAAAGCATTTTCATTTCTTTCTCTGTAATGCAGACTTCGTTTCTTTGATGACAATTGACTTCGAAGATCATTATTACGTGCTCACTGTTTCTTGCACTTCTTTTTCAGATGAGCGGTTCTCCTCTGTAATGCTGCTATGAAATTCAGAAAACTGGCTTTATCTGAATCATCAGAAACAACTTCATCTGTAAATGTACATTTATCAGCACATTTCTACCTTGGTGATAGCTTGTAAATCTCTCTATGCTTCTTCTATGGATCTTACACTTGTTGAAACGTTCCTTCCTTTCTTCTGTTGCACGTGGTTTGCTATCACTGGCGCTACTGCTACAAAGAAGATTACATGACGGAAATGCATCACTCTTAAATATTAGTTTCCGCGGTAAATTTAGCAGTTCTGAACGCAAGTCTCTAACATATAAGTTTCTTTGAAATGACGAGAACATATTCTAGCATTTGCAACATTTACAGCGTCTTTGCTGCAGCATTTCTACAGCCAAATCTTTTGTAGACTTGGATAGTGAAGGAAAGCATACAGCACAACTTCAGTCCCTTTTGTCTTGCAGTTGTGAGGATTACGCCAGCAACAGCACAATCTGGCATTGCTTGCATACACTGAAAACACTTCCAGTTGCAAATCGCTCACAGCACAGAAATAACGAAACGAAAACGACAACATTCACGAAGAAACACAGCCTCAACATACAAGAATGAACAATTAGGGCGATGTGTTCCACTGTGAAGTACTACCATTCACTCACTGCCGTAAAAGTTGTTACTGTTCGACAGCTGGAGCGCACTAGCATTCCAAGCGGCGAGAAAGGAGAACTTCAGATACCTCGTAAGCTTAATGTTTTTTTTTCATCCCTTTCCTATGTGATTTACGAAATATTTGAATTATTTTTTTGTCTCCAAGAGTTTGTGTATTATCAGAAGACACAGATGTTTCTAAAAACGATTCTAAAATAAGCGCAAGTAGGATAAAAATCAGGATCCAGTGGAAGTTACAACAGATTCATGAAGAAACACCTATGACATTGGATAGAACTGGAGGTTACCACGTTGATATCGAAAGAATATAAACACATAGATTCACACATAAGAAGCACAAACATGTACCTCTACATGCAAAAGGGATCGACACCCAATTTTGTTGTTCGATAGCCTACTGTGTATTAGTCATTGTCCTCTGTTGCCACAAGTACGACCTTCATATTTATACTATTCTAAGTGGGACAAGCAACTGCCAAATAGAAGGAGAAATATACTGTGGTTGTAAATGCCAAGTCCTCAAAGCCAATAACACTATCAGCGATGTCATATGTTAAATTTGTCATTAGAGAGTTTTCATCCAACGACACATGCACTAGTTTATCACTATCAGATAAACTTTGTACCTTCTGCATTAAAAGATGGAACATATTGCCACTTATCTCAAATGTAATTTGTATGCCTTCACATACCTCTGTAATGTACCCACTGATGGAAACATAAAACACCAAACAGCCCTTCTTTTGTCTTTCCATCTTGCAGATGGCATGCTAATCTGGCTTAACAACAAGTTAAGGGCATCTTTTTTTTAATGTTGGGAGCCTAGTCTTCAAAATTTGTTTATCCTTCTTCACTTGATCATTTTCATACAGTCTCTGTTGCTATCTGTACTTAAAATGATAGGCACTTTCTTCTCTCATAACAGTTTTGCACGATGTCTTGCGATCTACACATTCTGATACTCCACACGCTTTTTCTAGACACAATTTACTGCTGTTAATTTTACCACTTCATTGTCAAAGCAGGTGTGTTGACGATTCAGATGAAACTGGCACTGATATATGGAGAGTTGAACTGGCTGCTTCTGTGCCATAAGAGTGCTTTACAGCTTAGACAGATTGTCGAACCTTTGTGGCAGTGTCCTCTTCATTATCAGTTGAGGTGGCTTTTTTGGAATGTCAAACAATGTAGTTAAGTGCATTCATGAACTGGTTTTGTTCAACGTGTAGCAGACAAAACTTAACATTATTATAAAGGTAAACATGGTCTTTTTTTCATAAGATGTTCTCATCTGCTATTCAATATCCATTTTCTACTCCTAAAACAGAACATTAATCATCAATATACATGTGGTTTGCAAGCGAATACTGACGATACAGTTTAATGACATGATGGTATATACCTCTCAGGGTCCTTACGAAACTTAAAAAAAGACAAATGCGGTATCTTTTTCTCGTTCTTGCTGCAATTTATTGCGCTACGCTACGTTACCATGTGTAAAAACCATTGTACAAACCAAAATAAACAACTACTATTCGCTTTCGTTTTCACAATCGCGCCGAACTCAACAGTTTAACTTACTGGCCGCTTGGCGCGCTGCCCACACAGTGGTGAACAGAATCGAGGTTTATGTTAGACTGTGGTACTGCGGAGAATGGCAGGAATGCGTTTGCTTGGCGCAGTGCTTCCTGTGCTTCATCTGTTTCTCTTTGTTGTTGACAAGATTTGCGTGAACGCTGGAATGGGCAATAGACAATGCAATATTGCATATAAAAGAATATAGATATGATATGGTTTTGGGATCCAAGAGAGCGACCGCTTCGTTCACAGGTTCGAATCCTGCCTCGGGCATGGATGTGTGTGATGTCCTTAGGTTAGTTAGGTTTAAGTAGTTCTAAGTTCTAGGGGACTGATGACCTCAGAAGTTAAGTCCCATAGTGCTCAGAGCCATTTGATCCAAGAGATCCGCAGCACAAATGGCAAAAGAAAAGAAATATTACTGGTAAAAAATTGGCGAAGTACTCAAAGGTCCTACTGAGGACGTGAGAAACAGGAATGTACCTACAGCTTTTGCATGGGGAGGGGGGGGGGTCCAACACTATCATTTAGGAAGGTAAACCGGTCTTCATCCACCACATAAAAGGGTTTTGCTGTTAGCGCCAATAGAGTCAATCAAGCAGAAATGATAAAACCCACAAATACGTTAGCATCCATATTAAATGCGGGTAAAACTGTAGAGAAACACTAATTGATCGAAGTGTCTTTAAATAAAACCTATGTATTGTAGCTGTTAAGGTATTTATTTATGAAAAAGCAACTAACTGTAAGCTAACATTGGAGGCAATTATATATTTTTGAATATCATTATTAATCATTTATATCAAGCAATAATATTATTATATTAGTCTTTGTATTTAAATTGTGACACTTTGGCATTTTGCCGTAACTTCAGGTCATAAGTTAATTTAAAAATAAACATTAATTACTTTAACTTAAAGTATTATATTTAGCCTTTTACGTCTTGCTGCTAATAATTTCTTCACAATCTAGTTGCGCCAGCAGGGGTGCAAAATTTTTTTATCTGCCACTGTTTGTCACATTTACTTTTCAGCCAATGAACAGTCACCATTTTTGCTGGCTAAAAGATGCTACTTCAACATGGACAAAGTTGCAACCATTATTCAATATTAAACTTCATAAAATTATATCGCACTGTACAGTCTCAGTGATCGTAGTTTCAAGATTAGATATCACAGAAAGAGAGCTCCAAAACAATCACATGCTTTCTATGTTTATATTGGCCATGGAAAACTTATTTTAGAAAAATTATAAGAAACTATTAATAAGTGGTTGAATAATTCTGTAAGTTGAGATTTACACTGCCAATACGTGTGCCTGTAACCACATGAAATTTCATTAACATCAGACTAACACGTTTCAAGAGTTTTGAAGTGAGTAGTTCCTAGGGAAAACGCCCATAATCCGGGCAATTGTTACTATAAATGCAAATAGAAAATATTTATTAAAAATTATAACTACATTCCCTCATATAATAGCCTAACGCAGAGTTAAACTAGAAAACATTGGTATAATGTATTTTGCGATAGGCTTATTTGTTCACTTGTAATTAAATGTTAAACTAGAAGTATCTTCTTTATTTTTTTACAAAACTGCGGCTCAAAATCATATAATCCTTTTTATAATGGTAAATAGGAGACTCTCCCTTCTTTGCTTCATCCTCAGTTTTCCTGGATGGTCCCACTTCTTCATGCTGGGATTCCGCACCACATGGTGACATGCCACTCTCTTTCGAAACAAGTGCATCAGAATTCTGTGTCTCTATTTTAGAAAAAAAACCAGAAGGGATTCTGTCTTGACCATTTCATAGTTTTTTTTCAAACACGACTCTTTTTTAGCAACTAAACACACACACACACGCACAGTTTAAGCTGGCTTAACACACGACGCGCGAAACTACGTCACTCTAATTGTGACTGCTCAAGGGGAAGCAACAGAACAAACTGGATTGGTTCCGTTCAGTGTTGCCAGCTAAAAATAAGTTAATTCCGCTACGAGCACATCCATATTCCACTACAGTTTCAAATGTAATTTATGATATAGTCTACATAATTCCTGACGACATACAGGCTAAATAAATAATTTAATCTATAAACAAATATATTCCATATCTTTCCAGCTGGGCCATTTAACGACCAGCGACAGCTAGGACGACAGTGTCCAGTGATGGATCTGAATATCGTGCTTCATTCAAATAGTTGCTGTTAATATAGTAATTGTAGTTTGATGCGACAGGTGATTTTCCTCTTTATATGTAATCTGAGCTGGATAAGGCGTAATGAGTTAATTTTCAAGTTTTTTTTTAGCATTTTGTGTTTCAATGTTTATTAAAATCACAGGAAATGTATGAATTTGTTGATGCAGTAATATTTTGATCACCTTCAGTTCTCAGATAATAATTGATACGTTTTTCAAAGTTACGGAAATGTTCCTCCGTAATTGTGTACGAAATATAATAATGATCAATAACGGTTCTTGTTTTGGATGTCTAGTCATACTTTCAACAAGTCACTTAACGTTTCTGCAAGTAGCTAAATAAGTCTTTTAGTTTTAATGTCTATCATCATGGAGTAGTACTTGGCAGTGAAAATTGACGAAGGTTTTACATTTCGCCAAAGAAAGTTGAATTCCGCTACATTTTTAACAATTTCAGAATTTTGCCGCTACGCCACGAAGGCCAAAAATCTCCAATATGCGTAGCGGAATTCCACTACGGTTGACAAGATTGCACTCACTTCCGTTGCACACATAGTGAGGGTGGGGTGGACACCCCGCCGCAGGGCACAGCTATTTTTTGCAGACTCATTCACTACGCCAACCAAGCGCAGTGCGCGACTTCTTGTGGCACGGGGTTTCAAAAGCGGGTATTCTTCTAACATTGGCGTTTTTTGTGTAAAAGAGGGGGACCTCCTGGACCCCGCCCCCCTTATATAAGTCCGTGGTGCTAAAGGTGATAAATTTGGAGTGAATAAGCACAAGCTTCATAATTCTTTTTATTACAAATGAAAAGTGCAATAAACATCCTTGAAACCAAAGAAGTGCAAACATGTGTGTATTATGTTGATTAAAATTAAAAATATACGAAAGACCTGATCATTTCTTTGCTTATGTTCATGGTATCCGTAATTCACGGCTGATGTGGCAGTGTTAGTTACAGGTTTTTGATGTATAAAAAATAGTTTACCTTAGATCACGCTATCTGTTATCTAAGCCATTAGTTGCCCTGTTCGGCAGGCCATATGTGCTATTCACATTTCATTAATCACGTTTTATTGACATTATCTTCCTTAAAAATACTCTGATAAAATCCTTGAAATGCTTGCCGTATGTCACTACAGCCAACATAAATTACGGCACATGACGCAGTAAAAGAATGCAAAGTTCGTGCATGCGCACTGCTCGAGATGCCTGAGTACTACCACAGTCTAATATGTTAGACTGTGGTGTAGTGATGGGCTAAACTGCGATTTTCCGATATCAGTGATTTCTGTGAATGCTACTTTTCAGTATCTGTTATTCTTAACTGTGATTTGTCGCAGTTAAGAGTCGCAGTTAAGGAACCTAAGTCGCGTATCCCTCCGCCACTGCTATTTCTGCTACTTCCGCGATTTCTGCGACTTCTGCTACTTCTGCGACTTCTGCTACTTCCGCGATTTCTGCTACTTCTGCTACTTCTGCGATTTCTGTGACTCCTGCGATTTCTGCGACGTACCACCGTATGAAAAAGTTACATCTGTCCACACAGAAAATTGCATCTCAACAAACCTGTCATTGGTAAGTACGTTTTACGTTTATTCTTCCGTTGGCTTTAATTTTGTATTAAAGAAACAACTGTGAAGATATTAATAGTGTAATTAATATGTAAGTAGCCGCACAGTACCGTAATAGTTCGTGTTTAGAAAATGAATTCTAACATATTGTTATGTTCATAGGTACCTGAACTACATTTCAGTCACTCAGTAAAGTGATAATTCAAAATATCATTGTCAACAGATCTGAAGAAATTGCCAGTCTTTAGACCGTTTTCGTCAGACGAGAGGTTAGTTTCTAAGCGTTTTGATGGACTTAATTACTTAAGTGAGATCGTTCTTGCGAATGTGATACAGCAAATATTAGCAAATGTGATATAGCAAATATTAGCAATCTACTCTGTCAATTATATTGCTAGTAATTAGTGACAGCAAAAATTGTTTAATAATCCTTGTGTTTTTGCAGACGCAGTTCTGACTGATTACTGGTTGCTGTACATATCTATCCACATCAAGGCTGTTGAGAGAGACTCGTGAAGATTCAAGACAGCTCTTAGAGGATTTGCAGTTTAAAAGTGAAATAATTATGAAATAAGTGTGTGGCTGATTAAAGTGTTTTATTGAAGTTGTTGTGCGATTTTAAAGGAATAATAAATGTTAAATACATTGAGTGAATAATAAAAATCTCATTTTCCACATGTTAAGCCGTCCTATACCCGTAATTTTCCGCCACTTATTTATTGGTAAACACTTGTTGGATACCGACGTGCCGCCCCCCCCCCCCCCTTTCTCCACAATCTTGGTGTGACACTGACCTGTAACATATCCCGAAGTCTACAATATGCATTTTGAGGCTGTTGATATGAAAGTGGGAAGTACAGATCTTCCAGTTAAATCAGGAATAGCTTAAGTGCATTACTTGAAAGTGACACAGGAAAAGCTTACTTATGTAGGTGGTAGTAGTGCCGGCAAAAAGTTCTTGTGTGTGAAGTTGCCATGTAGAACACCAGGTGTAAAACTTTTCTCCCGAGTCTTGAACTGTGTCGGAACAAAAGTGAGGCATTCATATGACTGTTTTCATTTCTCTACACTTATACAAATGTCTGAGTTCTGCTGTGTTAACATTGCAAAGTCCTGTAGGCATGTGGAGTATTAACCAAAACTGTCATATTGGAAGCAGAATCAAACACATTTGTTACGTTACTTGATATTTTCAGGAGAAAAAGGCAATGTTGCTTCTTATTAATATAATACATTCAGAGTCACAGCAGTATTTGACCAGCCATAACTGATGCTGAATGTGCATGTCGTCATATAATATGAAAGGCTTATTTCAATAGTGGTACAAGTCCATTACCTACACTCTTCTGTCTATAATGCTTCTGAAATTAGTGATCCAAACAAACATAAATAAAGGTTCATCTCTAGCAAGAAGCCATATGTTTGAATATTTCTGGTATCTCAACTGCAGATTTTTCAGCGCTCATTTAACTTTACGACTCTATATCTCAAAATTAACAAAAATGGACTTGTACCACTATTGAAATAAGCCCTTCATATGCACACACAGCACATCGATCTCGTGAGGCACAAGGCTCTCATAACGAAGTACGTACGTCGGTCGACAGATGACACTAGGAAAAGTATGTTAACTGCGCTTTTTAGTTGCTACTTGCGACTCTTAGTTGCGATTTGTCACAGAAATCGCAGTTTGAATCGGTAGCGAATAGCGTAGTATGAACTTTGCTCAACAGATGGCAGTGCTAACTGCGCTTTTTAGTTGCTACTTGCGACTCTTAGTTGCGACTTGTCACGGAAATCGCAGTTAGACTCCATAGCGTACCGCAGAGATGGGCGTAGTACGAACTTTGACCCACAGATGGCACTGTTAACCGCGCTTTCTAGTTGCTACTTGCGACTCTTAGTTGCGACTTGTCACGGAAATCGCAGTTAGACTCCATAGCGTACCGCAGAGATGGACGTAGTACGAACTTTGGCCAACAGATGCCACTGTTAACCGCGCTTTTTAGTTGCTACTTGCGACTCTTAGTTGCGACTTGTCACGGAAATCGCAATTAGTCTCCATAGCGTACCGCAGAGATGGACGTAGTACGAACTTCGGCCAACAGATGCCACTGTTAACCGCGCTTTTTAGTTGCTACTTGCGACTCTTATTTGCGACTTGTCACTGAAATCGCAGAAAGCAGTGCTAAATTCGACCAATAGATGGCTCATGTCTTTGAATGTGAAATACTACTTGCGACTGCTAACTGTGACTGAAATCGCAGTTAGACTCTGTAAAGTTGCTACTGTGATATCTGTGACTTCTCAGTCACGGTGATTTCTAACATACGCGATTTCCTGCCCACCACTACTGTGGTGCTACTCTACTGCTGTAACACAAACAACGCCATCCGAAAGTCGCATGATAATCCCTGATTAATGTTGAGAACATACTCTACTCTAAAAATATTCATTCCTTCATGCGAACGCTGCAATTTTTTTTAGTAAATATCCTATGCGTGAGCCAATAAAGTGCAATTCCTGAGTTCACTTCCACAACTGGCAACAGGCTCCAGTCTACTGCAACGTCAACCTCTCGTATACGCTTTACGGGAAATTTTTGCTTGTTTACGTGACTGGTGGAGTAACGCGGTGAGCGTTTGCTTTCGTTTGAATAGCAATTTTGTCAATTGGGTTATTGGTGAAAACGTGAAACACTATTCTTAAAATTTGATAAGGGATATTTCGTGAGAAGACAAGACTGTAGAAAGTATTGCTTTAAAGTATTTGTCAGCGTTAGGTAATGTTGCAATAGCACCCGGAAGAGCGTTGAATGTATGACACGTGGTTTTCTACTGTGAGAATACGGTTGGTGTTTATTTCTCTACGAATGAACGTACGTAAGTGGTAATAGGATTTCAATGACGTTATACAATTTGAAATGTACAAAATAATGGTTTTCCACAGTAAATAAGAAAATGTAATCCAACATCGTCATTATGTAACCAACTGTCATTTCGTAGAAAATTAACACAGTAAGAAAGCTTTCAATCAATAGGAAATAGCAGTGTACTGCTTGTAACATTTCTTTCAGATGACAGGTAGATCTCCATTTTTCCTTTTCAAACACTAAATGAAGTTGAATGCTATATAAATTGTAATTGCTGTTGGTTTGAGATGGGTAACTGTTCAAGACCTAGGCTCATGTGTTATTGAAAACAAAAAGTCTTAAGTGCAGCGATGTATGATCAATATTGGAATACAGTGTTAGCTAGCTATAATAAGTGCAGCAACAAAATTGAGTTTATGTGTATGAATGTTTCGATTGTATAGGAACGAAAACAAAATACTTGGTGTTGAATAAAGGATAAATGCTATCATTGTTGTTATTACTGTTATTTGGCAGATTGCAGAGACCAGTGTAAGGATGCTTCAGTATTTAGAGCATAGTCACCTGATAATAGATTAAGGTATGAATGGACACTCCATATATTGACAGCCCTCATGATTGTCTCTGTACTTAGTAATTTATTTGTCAAAGGACAATTATTAAATATTATAGACTTCGTCAGCATAAAACGATAAAACCATAAGATGCGTATATTAGATATATGAACACACACAAGTTGAAAGAACAGTACAGTTAGTTGACCGTGGCCTTATTGGAGGAACTATTCTGCTATTTGTAAGAAGTGATTTATAAAAACATAGGAAAAGCTAAATCAGGATGGCCAGACTGAGCACAAGTTTTCATCCTTCCAAATCTGATACCTGTGTTGTAACAAGTGCACTATCTCAATTGGTTATATCTAACAGACAGTTCTCTTACATTTTCACATTCTTGGAACAAGTTAGCATGTTAACAAAAAGATAATTAAACACTGTTTAGTCTTCAACCATTTGCACTACACACAATTCAATACACTTCAGGACCATGACCATGCTACCATGCTTGTACTACACATACAGCATCCCCTTGTGATGAGTGAAATGTTGAACTTTGAAAAATTTTTTTGAGATGTTATTAGCCTTAAGCTGAGGTAATATGTTAGTATTATGCAGTAGCAGTCAAATTTTTATTATGAAAGCCTATTCAGAATCGTTTAAATAGTTGTAATCTGTGTAATACTTAAGAGGTATGCTTTGACTTCCTTTTTGAATAATTATTTTCTAGTTATCATCTTGGGCAAATTATTATGCAGTTTTAATGTCTGATAGAAACTGCTGTTTTTTTGTTTGCCTTCATTGGCTAATGCAGCTTGGCCCATTTCCTATGAGCCTACTGCCACTAACATACACACACACATCCTATAAGGACCGTGAAGGTGCGAAAAGAAAATCCAGAGGCATATGGAAGCATATAGAGTGTCATTTTCCCGTGCTCTGTTTGTGAGTAGAGCAGGAAAGGGAATGACTAGCAATAGTACAAGATATCCTCTGCCATTCATCATATGGTGAATTGCGGAGTATGTTTGTAGGTGTATATTGTGTACAGAACTATGTGTGAGACATATTGTATGCTTTATATGATATTAAGTGTATGTGTGTGCTAAATAAGAGAAAAATTTGGTTAGAAGTGTTCAGATTCAAACATAAATGGATGGATACACAAACAAAAATCAGTTATTCAGGAGAAAAATTCAATTCACGATGGTACATGTAACTAAGAAATACTTGTGGACAACACAGACATCTAAAAGAAAAATAGACGTTTGCACTTTGTGCAAATAAGACATACTTACAAACCTGGACACTCAAAAATTTGTTACATTGTCATCTGTGCATTGTTAATTAGTCTGGAACTTCCTTCCTAATATAACAGAGAGGAATGTTTCTTAGTGACAATCGTAATAACTTTAATTTGTTAAAGAGGTTCACATTTAAATTAAAGGTATATTTGCTCATGTGAGAAGGTATAAAGGAATTAATGAATTATCTATTGAAGAAAGATATTAAAATTACTGCATATATGATTATGGAGAGAGCTGGTAGAATGGAAATAATTTAGGTGTAAAGGTAATGCATCACCTAACAGTAGAAGTATTGAGCCATTGACAGGAACATAAATGAGACTGAAAACTTTGCAAGTTTTTAGACAAATTGTTTTTTGAGCTAGAATAAAAGTGCACAAATACATATATATGTACATTTACAAACACACCTCTGTACAGCTATAATTTGCCAGGTGAATACACTATGCCAGGAATGCAGTTTTACTGGAGTGTGGGGTTATGTTGTGTGGAGTGAGCCAGGGGATATAGGTGTGAGGAAGGGCCACAAGACAGTGTCTGAAGGCTGGGAGAGAGTCTGCAGGTGCACAGGATAGCAGCACAGGAGGGAGAGGGAGCAGATAAATGGGATAAGAATGCAAGATGGCTCTGGCACATCTGAATTCATGAGTGCATGGTAACAGTGAAGTGGAGTGGAAGGGGTGACAGAATAGAGCAAGGAGAGAGTGGGGAAGAGGGTATGAGTGCAGGAATGACTGAAATCAGGTCCGGGGTAGGTTGTATTGGGTGTGGGACAGGGGGCTAGTGAACAAAGGATGTGTTGCAAAGGTGATTCCCATCGAAATAGTTCAGAAAGAGCTGGTGTTGGGGGGAGGGGGGGGGGTGGCAGAGGAAACAACAATCTAAATTTCCTGGTTTGCAAAGCAGTCATTGAACTTGAGCTTGTTGTGCTCAGCAGCATGTTTTGCCATTAAATGCTCAACTCTGCTCTTGGGCACAGTTTGGAGGTGGCCATTCGCTACATGGGCAGCTAGTTTGTGGTCGTGTCCACATAAAATGCAGTGCAGAAATTGCAGCGGACCTGATACGTTACAGGCCTGCGTACACATGGAGAGGGAGCAATAGTATGAGCCTGTGGAGTAGGATATGCTATGTGGGTGTATCAGAGAGGTATTGCATGTGAGTCTTCCTTAATGAAGTACCTCTAATCTGAAACTTCCTGGCAGATTGAAACTGTGTGCCCGACCGAGACTCGATCTGTTTATCACCCACAAGTGCAAGGCTGCAAAGGAGTTAGTTATATGTTCCACAGATAATTTGACTGATTTTTTTATTGAAAGAGTGTGGAGTCACTTTACGGGATAAGTATAAATGCTTAGTTTTTACATTAATGAACACATTCTTTTTTAGCCCTACTCATGCAACTGCAGTTGAAAAAATAGTTTAAAAAAACTGGCTACCAGTTTTTAAATAAAAGTGTAATAGCAGTAATTGTTCAGAAGAAATGAATTTAACTTGCTTCACTACCTGTCAGACATTTTATATTACTGGACAAATTATCAAAGATTTTTGTGGTGCTAACTAAACCTCTTTCTGAACTGTTGGTAGTTTTAGTAGTGGGAAGTAAAAGGCATTTATCCTCCTAGTGTTGTAGGTGTAGTTCCACAGTATGAGTGAGTTATGTGGAATATAAATTACACTGGGTACTAAGTACACGTGATACTGTATTTCTCGTTAATATACAGGATACAAAGAACATTCAACATGTTAACAAGCTAAACACTGACTGCCACAGCCAAAGCGTTGACATCACTGGGTGTTTCTGAGGTCAACAATATGACTGTGGCCTCTGGGTAGTTATACAGTTCATTGAGCCCCCACATAGGCATGCACATCACTGTTCTTTTCAAATTGTGATGGATTATTTATGATGAACTTTGTTATCAAATATGTATATATTTTGAAAGTGCAGTTGAAATGCCAGACTCCTTGAAGAAGTATGTACGAGGATGACTATAAGTCAAAACCACATATTAATCTTATCGTTCACTTTTGTGCTGTCAGTACTTTCTTTACACTAAGTGTTGAGTTACACCAGAAAATTTTGCCATAAGGCATTTTTAAATGGAAATATTCAAAATTTGTTAGGAGGCTGATTCATTTGCCTCCAAGATTAGCATTTATATGAAGAGCAAAAGTAGCTGCACTTAATTGTTTGAGCAGCTCAGTAATATGCTTCTTCCAGTTCGAGTTTTCATTAGTACGAACAGCCAAAATTTGGAGCATTCTATGCTCTTTACTGACTCCTGTTCCTGTAAGAGCATTCTATTCCGTTTACTGACTCCTGTTCCTGTACTGTGTCAGTTGATGTATGACTTTTATTTGTTGTCAGAACTGAACGTAATATATTTTCTGAAAATTTAAGGAATTCCCATTTTCAGAGAAAAATTTAGTAATTTTTGAAAAGCATCATTAACAGTTTCTTCAGTTGGTTCTCTCTAACTGACTGACAATCTAACCATATGTGAAATTAACAAGAAATTAACAATGAACAAAGTTATTCCTGGAACTTTCGGTATTGCAGCTGGAGAACAGCGACTTCTTGCCATGATATTTCAGCTGACAAACTTTCAGCCATCTTCCAGTGAGTGTTTTGCTCTAGAGGTTGTTAATTCATGTCACTACCTTTATACCAAAAATAGGCATGAAGATGCATGTGCGGAGGCAGCTGCTACATGGGCAACCTCTGTCAAGTTATGCCCTCTCTTCAAAAACTGCTCCATCTACAGTGTGCAGGTCCATGCGTAATGTGATAATGCATGCTCTCTGTCGGAATGCAAAATCACGAAATTTAGATTCAGATGTCAAAATTAATAAAATTAAGTGTCACTAGACACATCATTGAACGTAAAATATTTTCTTTTTGAAGAAATTATAGAAATGACTGGGTCCCATGCCTCTTCCTGTCAAAAGCCAATCATGATTGATAAGATTTTGCGCTAAATATATTTCCAGTGATTTCTTAATAATTGAATCTCAGAAAGATCTCGTTGAGGCCAAGATTCCTGTGGCAGAATAATCTATGGGATGTTCTGGGGAGATACAATTCTCCACTATGGCTGACTTAATGGGCTATGAAACATTTTATGACCAATGGCACTTCTAATGAATTAATAATGATGATAAATGTAAGTCTCAGATATAATAAGTGTCCAAGTCCAACATGTTCAGAAATTCAGAATGTGTGAAGCTGGCTTGGTAATATGGCACATTCAGCCACTCAGTCAAGTAATTCATAGAGCTCTTGTTTACATCCAAGTTTAAAATTGGAAATAATACAGCTAGATATCTCTGGACTGTTGACTGAAGATGCCCTGTGTCAAGGTCAGTGGAATATCTCAGTACATGGTGATAAGATAAAAGCATGTTTAAATACAGATTATTATTATGTACATATTCATATTCAGTACCAGACTTCTAGCTGGAGCACAGATGTAAATATCTATGATGAACTGTATTTGTAAATGTTTTATTTTTGTTGTGTAGTTGCAGGAGTACATGTTTTTTTAGAACATTTCTAGAGGTGCAGCTACCTGATCTCACTAAAATGTTGCCATTCCTTACTTTAACCAATTGAAAGCTATGCAGTTATGGCTCATCAGGATTAATTGTGACTCTTATGTCCTATTTACAGCCACGTTTGTAAACAACTTGTTTCAAGATGTCTAAGACTGAAGTAATACAGAATCCACCAATTGAAAATAAGTCTCTTTATGTTCCTCCTCTGGAAGAACTGAAAAAAGGTAAATGTTTATTTTCAAAATTTTGTAGTGTTAATACTGGCTGCAGTTTTTGAGTACTGCAGAATGCAAACTGTATCAAAAGGAAAATTCACTTGGGGGGGGGGGGGGGGGGGAGAAGCTGTTATTCACAGGGAGACAAAATGGCAGACCAGTACATATCTTGAGGTGGTGAAATTCAAAGAAGGCCCTATACATAAGTATAAATGTCTCTCAAAGTATGTCTTATCAGCAGTATTTGGAAGTTTGTCTCCTGAATGTAAAATCTGTCAGAATACAAATTTGCAGTTACAGTAAAAGTTGGTATATGACAGTTATATTGCTTGCACAGGCATTGTTTCTACTCACATTGCACTTTAAACATAGAAACTAAATATAAAAATTTCTTTTAACATGTGGCCTGTTTTAAACACAGCCATCACCACAAATATCATCGATTCAATTACATGTTATACAGCAGTTACTGTCTTTATTGGTCTTTTATGGTTGATGCATTCTATTGATATACATATTTAATTGTTTTGATCTGTTAATGGTAAGATGAAAGATTTATTTAATTATTGCTTGAACAACAGTATGAATATGTCATGATATACAGTGCAAAAATTAATTGCTTATGAATGTAAAGAAAAATATAGTTGTATGAAGATAATATAAAACAATGCACATGCTATGAGGATGTGGAAATGAAATATCCTCAAAGGAACTATTCTGTTATTTGCTTCATCAGTTAGGAAAAAACCACACAGAAAAACGTAATTAGAATGGTTGGACAGGGATGTGAGGGCTACTTATACAAACTGTATTCACTGCCAGGCACTGCTTTGTGGAAAGCTGCAGCTCACATCAACATATATTACAATTAATGTTGTACTATGAGTGCCAACAACAGAAAGCGCAAATTTATTTCTCTGCTACCTGGCATCTTATTTTAATCCCCTTTCTTCTTCCATTGGCAGGGTCAGGTACTGCTGCAATTTGTCTGCTACAATGAATTTAAATTTAAGTATTCCATACAGGTGAACAGACAAATCAGAGTCAGAAGCTGCTTTAATTTAGCTTCGAAGTCAGGAAATTTGGTATTTCTTTTGTTGTGTAGGGGCTTATTGTAAAAAATACTGCCTGACCTATTAGGTCTTTAACCATTAGTTTTAAATGCTTACTTTCTACATGATGAAAATGGCACCAATTTTAAATATTGTTGAGCTGAAATTAAAATGATGTGTATTTTGCTCTTAAAATATATCATCTTTCCTTTTACACCAGAATGTACATCGGTAGCTATTTAACTACCTTTCATTCTTTTATTATGCCTTGATTAAAATACTTATTCCATGTGAGAATGACGATTAACCTTTATTACATGTAAGTACAAACTTCTGATTTGAACAATGACACTAAAAGCTGCATTGGTAGCTGTGTGCAGCACCTGCAGTAACATAGGGATGTTTTGTTGAGCTCCAGCCATTGCACGATATCAAGGAGTACCTCAAACAAATAATAAAATACAAAACAAATATTTGAACATACATAGGATATCATATGCATATCATGGAGAGGATGCTCACATTTGAATGACTGAGGCAGAAAATGTGAAATATATGTACTTTATCGCCTATTAGTAGTTCGTGGAAAAGATGTGTGCATACAATGGAAGCTCAGACCAAACTGTGATAAAAATAAGTCTGCAGCAGAGAGCTGTATTGCTGACCAAATTGCTGCTAAGTTGTCGTAAAGACAACCTCCCCACCCACTATCAGAGTGCGAAGCACTGTGTGGAGGGGGGAGGGGGAGTGGACAGTGCTGTTGTTGACCTCTTCTTGACACAGGTGTGCGTGACCAGCCATGCCACAGCTGGCTACCTAAGTGGGGCATGGGTGGATCATTTCTTGGCACATCAGTTGGTGCTTACTGCAAAAACTCGTTAACTACATTTAAGGATATATTTACAAAACTGATTTTTTTTAGTTTCTTTTTTAAGCCACAAATAATTGTGTAATCACAAGAATTGTTCCATTGCTGTAATTAACTAATGATGATTTGTAGAAAAGCTTAATGCATGAATGGATTACGTTTTAATAATTAAAATGCAAATATTGCTGCACTTATTTTGACAGGCTTCATTCAAATTATTTATCAACTTGAGTAAAGTTCTATTAAAAACACATCACTAAATAGTTGGAATCAATATAACCATTCATTTTATTAGAACAATAAATGATTATAAAACACTGAAGAAGTTATTTTTTCCTGCATTTTATACACCTGCATCACTACTGTCACTATGTTCTATACTAGTTCAGGAAATACGTCAGTGGCTGCAGTTGGAGTGAGAAGAGATTTATACCAAGTGTGAAATTCCTTGGAAATAACTCCCTTTGTGCATAACTGTATCAGGCACTTCTTTTTCTTTCCACTTATTGGCAGAATCTTAGGATGAAGATCTTGTAAGTCAGTACTTTTCATATTTAAAGGATGTCCTTTACCAAGTGAATGTATTTCCTTATAATCAGATGAGTGACTATACCAGTACTCTATCATTCCTAGCTTGCATTTTTGATGGTGAAAACATTTAATTGTTAGCTAGTTAACTTTATTTCCCAGACATCAGTATTTCTGTTTTTAATGATAGATGCAGAAAGTTTAGATAAGTCTTTGAATTCTTTATGTTTCAATTTGAGTACAGCATAAGGTGAACCTTCCTTGTTTCAAATCATTTTCAATCTTGAAACTTCCTGGCAGATTAAAACTGTGTGCCCGACCGAGACTCGAACTCGGGATCTTTGCCTTTCGCGGGCAAGTGCTCTACCAACTGAGCTACCGAAGCACGACTCACGCCCGGTACTCACAGCTTTACTTCTACCAGTACCTCGTCTCCTACCTTCCAAACTTTACAGAAGCTCTCCTGCGAACCATGCAGAACTAGCACTCCTGAAAGAAAGGATATTGTGGAGACATGGCTTAGCCACAGCCTGGGGGATGTTTCCAGAATGAGATTTTCACTCTGCAGCGGAGTGTGCGCTGATATGAAACTTCCTGGCAGATTAAAACTGTGTGCCCGACCGAGACTCGAACTCGGGACCTTTGCCCGCGAAAGGCAAAGGTCCCGAGTTCGAGTCTCGGTCGGGCACACAGTTTTAATCTGCCAGGAAGTTTCATATCAGCGCACACTCCGCTGCAGAGTGAAAATCTCATTCTGGAAACATCCCCCAGGCTGTGGCTAAGCCATGTCTCCGCAATATCCTTTCTTTCAGGAGTGCTAGTTCTGCATGGTTCGCAGGAGAGCTTCTGTAAAGTTTGGAAGGTAGGAGACAAGGTACTGGTAGAAGTAAAGCTGTGAGTACCGGGCGTGAGTCGTGCTTCGGTAGCTCAGTTGGTAGAGCACTTGCCCGCGAAAGGCAAAGGTCCCGAGTTCGAGTCTCGGTCGGGCACACAGTTTTAATCTGCCAGGAAGTTTCATATCAGCGCACACTCCGCTGCAGAGTGAAAATCTCATTCTGGAAACATCCCTCAGGCTGTGGCTAAGCCATGTCTCCGCAATATCCTTTCTTTCAGGAGTGCTAGTTCTGCTTGGTTCGCAGGAGAGCTTCTGTAATGTTTGGAAGGTAGGAGACGAGGTACTGGTAGAAGTAAAGCTGTGAGTACCGGGCGTGAGTCGTGCTTCGGTAGCTCAGTTGGTAGAGCACTTGCCCGCGAAAGGCAAAGGTCCGAGTTCGAGTCTCGGTCGGGCACACAGTTTTAATCTGCCAGGAAGTTTCATATCAGCGCACACTCCGCTGCAGAGTGAAAATCTCATTCTGGAAACATCCCCCAGGCTGTGGCTAAGCCATGTCTCCGCAATATCCTTTCTTTCAGGAGTGCTAGTTCTGCATGGTTCGCAGGAGAGCTTCTGTAAAGTTTGGAAGGTAGGAGACGAGGTACTGGTAGAAGTAAAGCTGTGAGTACCGGGCGTGAGTCGTGCTTCGGTAGCTCAGTTGGTAGAGCACTTGCCCGCGAAAGGCAAAGGTCCCGAGTTCGAGTCTCGGTCGGGCACACAGTTTTAATCTGCCAGGAAGTTTCATATCAGCGCACACTCCACTGCAGAGTGAAAATCTCATTCTGGAAACATCCCCCAGGCTGTGGCTAAGCCATGTCTCCGCAATATCCTTTCTTTCAGGAGTGCTAGTTCTGCATGGTTCGTAGGAGAGCTTCTGTAAAGTTTGGAAGGTAGGAGACGAGGTACTGGTAGAAGTAAAGCTGTGAGTACCGGGCGTGAGTCGTGCTTCGGTAGCTCAGTTGGTAGAGCACTTGCCCGCGAAAGGCAAAGGTCCCGAGTTCGAGTCTCGGTCGGGCACACAGTTTTAATCTGCCAGGAAGTTTCATATCAGCGCACACTCCGCTGCAGAGTGAAAATCTCATTCTGGAAACATCCCCCAGGCTGTGGCTAAGCCATGTCTCCGCAATATCCTTTCTTTCAGGAGTGCTAGTTCTGCATGGTTCGCAGGAGAGCTTCTGTAAAGTTTGGAAGGTAGGAGACGAGGTACTGGTAGAAGTAAAGCTGTGAGTACCGGGCGTGAGTCGTGCTTCGGTAGCTCAGTTGGTAGAGCACTTGCCCGCGAAAGGCAAAGGTCCCGAGTTCGAGTCTCGGTCGGGCACACAGTTTTAATCTGCCAGGAAGTTTCATATCAGCGCACACTCCGCTGCAGAGTGAAAATCTCATTCTGGAAACATCCCCCAGGCTGTGGCTAAGCCATGTCTCCACAATATCCTTTCTTTCAGGAGTGCTAGTTCTGCATGGTTCGCAGGAGAGCTTCTGTAAAGTTTGGAAGGTAGGAGACGAGGTACTGGTAGAAGTAAAGCTGTGAGTACCGGGCGTGAGTCGTGCTTCGGTAGCTCAGTTGGTAGAGCACTTGCCCGCGAAAGGCAAAGGTCCCGAGTTCGAGTCTCGGTCGGGCACACAGTTTTAATCTGCCAGGAAGTTTCATATCAGCGCACACTCCGCTGCAGAGTGAAAATCTCATTCTGGAAACATCCCCCAGGCTGTGGCTAAGCCATGTCTCCGCAGTATCCTTTCTTTCAGGAGTGCTAGTTCTGCATGGTTCGCAGGAGAGCTTCTGTAAAGTTTGGAAGGTAGGAGACGAGGTACTGGTAGAAGTAAAGCTGTGAGTACCGGGCGTGAGTCGTGCTTCGGTAGCTCAGTTGGTAGAGCACTTGCCCGCGAAAGGCAAAGGTCCCGAGTTCGAGTCTCGGTCGGGCACACAGTTTTAATCTGCCAGGAAGTTTCATATCAGCGCACACTCCGCTGCAGAGTGAAAATCTCATTCTGGAAACATCCCTCAGGCTGTGGCTAAGCCATGTCTCCGCAATATCCTTTCTTTCAGGAGTGCTAGTTCTGCTTGGTTCGCAGGAGAGCTTCTGTAATGTTTGGAAGGTAGGAGACGAGGTACTGGTAGAAGTAAAGCTGTGAGTACCGGGCGTGAGTCGTGCTTCGGTAGCTCAGTTGGTAGAGCACTTGCCCGCGAAAGGCAAAGGTCCGAGTTCGAGTCTCGGTCGGGCACACAGTTTTAATCTGCCAGGAAGTTTCATATCAGCGCACACTCCGCTGCAGAGTGAAAATCTCATTCTGGAAACATCCCCCAGGCTGTGGCTAAGCCATGTCTCCGCAATATCCTTTCTTTCAGGAGTGCTAGTTCTGCATGGTTCGCAGGAGAGCTTCTGTAAAGTTTGGAAGGTAGGAGACGAGGTACTGGTAGAAGTAAAGCTGTGAGTACCGGGCGTGAGTCGTGCTTCGGTAGCTCAGTTGGTAGAGCACTTGCCCGCGAAAGGCAAAGGTCCCGAGTTCGAGTCTCGGTCGGGCACACAGTTTTAATCTGCCAGGAAGTTTCATATCAGCGCACACTCCACTGCAGAGTGAAAATCTCATTCTGGAAACATCCCCCAGGCTGTGGCTAAGCCATGTCTCCGCAATATCCTTTCTTTCAGGAGTGCTAGTTCTGCATGGTTCGTAGGAGAGCTTCTGTAAAGTTTGGAAGGTAGGAGACGAGGTACTGGTAGAAGTAAAGCTGTGAGTACCGGGCGTGAGTCGTGCTTCGGTAGCTCAGTTGGTAGAGCACTTGCCCGCGAAAGGCAAAGGTCCCGAGTTCGAGTCTCGGTCGGGCACACAGTTTTAATCTGCCAGGAAGTTTCATATCAGCGCACACTCCGCTGCAGAGTGAAAATCTCATTCTGGAAACATCCCCCAGGCTGTGGCTAAGCCATGTCTCCGCAATATCCTTTCTTTCAGGAGTGCTAGTTCTGCATGGTTCGCAGGAGAGCTTCTGTAAAGTTTGGAAGGTAGGAGACGAGGTACTGGTAGAAGTAAAGCTGTGAGTACCGGGCGTGAGTCGTGCTTCGGTAGCTCAGTTGGTAGAGCACTTGCCCGCGAAAGGCAAAGGTCCCGAGTTCGAGTCTCGGTCGGGCACACAGTTTTAATCTGCCAGGAAGTTTCATATCAGCGCACACTCCGCTGCAGAGTGAAAATCTCATTCTGGAAACATCCCCCAGGCTGTGGCTAAGCCATGTCTCCACAATATCCTTTCTTTCAGGAGTGCTAGTTCTGCATGGTTCGCAGGAGAGCTTCTGTAAAGTTTGGAAGGTAGGAGACGAGGTACTGGTAGAAGTAAAGCTGTGAGTACCGGGCGTGAGTCGTGCTTCGGTAGCTCAGTTGGTAGAGCACTTGCCCGCGAAAGGCAAAGGTCCCGAGTTCGAGTCTCGGTCGGGCACACAGTTTTAATCTGCCAGGAAGTTTCATATCAGCGCTCACTCCGCTGCAGAGTGAAAATCTCATTCTGGAATTTTCAATCTTGCTAGTCTGAATATGTTTAGCCAATCCTGGAGGATAAAACAGGTACATGTGTGACCAGATTCAAGTAATGTATAAATTTGTTGTCTGATCCAAGTATAGGAACAACACAGCTATGTTTTGATTCCTGTTCTGAACCTCACAAGTGTCAGAGAACAATGAAATGTGTTTTATATTTGCTGGAATCTGTTTAATGTATTTCATGATGGAGCTACTGATTTCTGAGCTACCTTTCTTTCCATTTAGCTCAGTCCAAGCATAGTAGAATGCATCACACGGCCCAGACAGTTCATAGATAGCGAAATTGTGTGCACAGATTTTCAGACTACAGTATATTTGACTGACTTCACTTGAAGATGTTTGCAAGACAGATTGTAAATCAAATGTGGAACTCACAAATGTCTTGTGTGCTTTACTTTTTTTCTTTATCAATAACTTTTGCTTTACGGCATTCATTTCTCCTTGCAGTATGCTTGTTATACTACGTTTCCAATGCTTTCTTTTCTCTATAACTCTTTACTTTCTCATAACTCATGCATTTTTGACATTGATCCTTTGTAGGTTTGTAGTAGGCGAGATTGTAGTTCTGACAAAATATTCTTCTTTAAGTTTCTTTTTTTTTCTGACTTGTCTGAAATCCACACATTCTTCTTTGTACAGACTTTACATTTTAGATATACTTAGTTTGTTGTCTAAGTACAGTCGTTTTGTGGATTTCATTGATTAGTGAGACTCCATTGTAGGAAACTTTTCTGTATGTTCTTTAACTTTGTGCACATCATCTAGTTTAGTTTTATTATGTGGAATTCTTTTGCCGCTCTTATCTCTTCCCGTTACATGCAGTATCAATGGCTTAAGCCGAAGTACATGAAGTTTCAGTAAAGAAGTTCTTACAGATTCTGATTTTTTTTATTGTCTTTATTTAAGTACTAAACCTTAGGAGCATTACATTGTTTCAGTGGCTGATCAGTATTTTGTCTTCGTGCTGGAGTTAGACTCACTGTGTTACCAAGAATAAAATCTTTCTGCCTTGCATAGTCACAGTCCCAGAAGCTTCTACAAAAGGAATACCTCATTTCATCTCAAAAATTTTTATTGCGGTTGTATATACATCTTTCACTGGGTTTAGTTCTTTAGATTCAATTTTATACTTTTTAATTATATTTTTCTTCCATCCTTTGGGATCACTTTAATTCCACCTTGATCGTTTACCACTGTTACTCTCTTTTACAGCATTGATATCTTTAATCATGAGATCTGTACTGTCTATATCACTAGAACCTGGATCATAGTCATGATCCTCATTGTCATGTGAGATCGTTGCTAGTTGCAACTGAGGTGGTAATTTCACAATCCTCAGTATTCTTAGGATGTGATCTGGTAACGAGAATGGCATCAGTTAATGTTTGGATGCATATCTAGAATTGAAGCGGTGTCTTAGTGTGTAGATGTTTGTCATAAATAACTTGGTGCAACTGGTGTTCTGTAGTCCTGGCTAATTGCTGGAGTATTACTGTCATCAGCATGCCATATTTATTGGTTGTTGTTGTTGTTGTTGTTGTTGTTGTAGTCTTCAGTCCTGAGACTGGTTTGATGCAGCTCTCCATGCTACTCTATCCTGTGCAAGCTTCTTCATCTCCCAGTACCTACTGCAACCTACATCCTTCTGAATCTGCTTGGTGTATTCATCTCTTGGTATCCCTCTACGATTTTTACCCTCCACGCTGCCCTCCAATGCTAAATTTGTGATCCCTTGATGCTCAAAACATGTCCTACCAACTGATCCCTTCTTCTAGTCAAGTTGTGCCACAAACTTCTCTTCTCCCCAATCCTATTCAATACCTCCTCATTAGTTACGTGATCTACCCACCTTATCTTCAGCATTGTTCTGTAGCACCACATTTCAAAAGCTTCTATTCTCTTCTTGTCCAAACTGGTTATCGTCCATGTATCACTTCCATACATGGCTACACTCCATACAAATACTTTCAGAAACGACTTCCTGATACTTAAATCTATACTCGATGTTAACAAATTTCTCTTCTTCAGAAACGCTTTCCTTGCCATTGCCAGTCTACATTTTATATCCTCTCTACTTCGACCATCATCAGTTATTTTACTCCCTAAATAGCAAAACTCCTTTACTACTTTAAGTGTCTCATTTCCTAATCTAATCCCCTCAGCATCACCCGATTTAATTTGACTACATTCCATTATCCTCATTTTGCTTTTGTTGATGTTCATCTTATATCCTCCTTTCAAGACACTGTCCATTCCGTTCAACTGCTCTTCCAAGTCCTTTGCTGTCTCTGACAGAATTACAATGTCATCGGCGAACCTCAAAGTTTTTACTTCTTCTCCATGGATTTTAATACCTATTCCGAACTTTTCTTTTGTTTCCTTCACTGCTTGCTCAATATACAGATTGAATAACATCGGGGATAGGCTACAGCCCTGTCTCACTCCCTTCCCAACCACTGCTTCCCTTTCATGCCCCTCGATTCTTATAACTGCCATCTGGTTTCTGTACAAATTGTAAATAGCCTCTCGCTCCCTGTATTTGACGCCTGCCACCTTCAAAATTTGAAAGAGAGTATTCCAATCAACATTGTCAAAAGCTTTTATTTATTGGTAGCCAGGAGTAATAGAATGATGTCACTAACGACATCGGTGTGCTTATGTAGAGGGCTCTGCAGTGTGACAAAATTGGAGCTGTCATTGAAATTGCCATGGTTGTAGAAAATACCCTTGGTGATAGTGAACCACTTAACGAGTTGTTCCAGGTGAAAGGATAGTAGCTTGGATTGGGAGCTGGACCTAAAAGAATTGTCATCAAAATTTTGGCATGTATGTGACGCCACAGCTTGTTAAAGAGCAATGGCAAATAAGCCCTTCTGCAGTGGCTGCGATACAAAAGAAATCTCGCAAAAGTGTTTGTGTGTGGCCTGACCCCTGGCGCTGCACATGACGATGCAAACGGGTTTGTCGGAACTGTACTCTGTGCAGTAGATGCAACAAAATACAAATAACATTTCAGTGTGTCTGTCTGTGACAGTCTGTTGAATAGCTTCTTGTTGGTGTGTGGGAACGGATTGCATTTGTACCAAAGTCACACAGAACATCGGTAGTTGGTGCACTTTGTTTGGATACATGGGGTCCTTGTTGACATCTACGGCACTGCCCAAAAAAGTCACTTTTGCATTTGACAAAAAGCAAAGGCTGATACAAAGCACTAAACTGAACGCTATATAAGTCGCACCCTTGCACTCGTTGTTCTTTTGCCGTGTAGTTGCAAGATGGTTCCATTGTTGTCAAGTATGAGATGGGACGAAGGATGCAGGATAATCCATAGAGAGTACTGAAGTTAGTCATGAGTCACCAATGTGGAGAGGATCCGGGGAAGGACACTCACAGTCAAAGATTGAGACAGGAAAAGTGAATACAACGAAAATTCAGACCAGACTGCCACAAATGTAATCCTGCAGCTAAGAGTTGTGCCATTGACCAAAGAGTTTTACTGTATTATTAACACAAACACTGCTGGGGTGCCACAACATAAATAACATCTTTTGGGTCTACTGTGGTCTTATTAAAGTATTATTAGAACTAAAAAAACTAATTTATATGATTGCTCATTTATAAGTGACAAGAGTACAAAAAATTTTGTAAGATCAAATTTCAGAATTCAATTCACCCGAATTCTGTAACTTCACACATGTCACGCCATTTAAATGAGTATGTGTGTTTGTGTATTCTAAATCATGAATTCCTCTAAGAAATACCATAAGAAGAATAATTTTTTTCCATTATACAGCAACTAACTGAGCATTAATCATGTTTGCCTTTTCATCTCATTTATTAATCTACTCAAAACATTCCTACCATTCATGATTTGCTTTTGAAAGCTAGTAATTCATAAGTTACATCAGGTTATGTTTTTTGCTTGATTATTCTTTATACCGGGTGATCAAAAAGTCAGTATAAATTTGAAAACTGAATAATAACACATATGCTTGGAATTACATGGGGTTTTATTAGAACCAAAAAAATACAAAAGTTCAAAAGATGTCCGACAGATGGCGCTTCATCTGATCAGAATAGCAATAATTAGCATAACAAAGTAAGACAAAGCAAAGATCATGTTCTTTACAGGAAATGCTCAATATGTCCACCAACATTCCTCAACAATAGCTGTAGTCGAGGAATAATGTTGTGAACAGCACTGTAAAGCATGTCCAGAGTTATGGTGAGGCATTGGTGTCAGATATTGTCTTTCAGCATCCCTAGAGATGTCGATCGATCACTATACACTTGCGACTTCAGGTAACCCCAAAGCCAATAATCACACAGACTGAGGTCTGGGGACCGGGGAGGCCAAACATGACGGAAATGATGGCTGAGCACACGATCATCACCAAATGACACGCGCACGAGATCTTTCACGCTTCTAGCATTACTTTTTTTTTTCCTAATAAAACCCCATGTTATTCCAAGCATGTGTGTCAATTTTTACCTCTCTAATCTACATTATTCCACGGTTTGTTAAGTTTTCAAATTTATACTGACTTTTTGATCACCTGGTACTCATATAATTATTACTGTCCTTATTTTTCTTTTGAAGTAAAAAACCCATGTGGACTTACACATCATACATTTTGCTAACACCATAATATCTCTATATAATCCTTTTAATTACCTTTTCTTTACAACTGAAATTTAATTATACTCCATGCAACTAGGTTCTACTTTGAGAGACCTATCACATCTGATGTACCACAATTTTCCACTTCTTAAAACAATGAGGTCCTCTTGACTTAGGCATATCACAATCTTCCACTTATCATCATGAGGGAATCAGGAAATCTATCTCCAAAACCATGATTTTCAGCTTTTTAAATATATATTCTTATGGTAATCGGTTGTATGTTGCATCAGAATTATGTATCTCTAGCTCTTCTCCCGGCAAGAATAATGTGCTGCCTGTGTCCAAGCCACAAGTGTATTTTAGAGACAGACATATTGGCACTTATGTTCTTGTGCCTCAGAGTAATGCATCTCAATTCTGGGATCAGCAAAATGTATCATCACTTACATTCTTCTTACTTTGTGATGAAAATTTGGAACTACATTTTAATCCAGCAGAAACCACTATCAGCTTGTTTTGCAAAATGTTTTCTTTCACTTGTGTGCTTCTTTCCTGTGTACAAAAAGAGAGAAGTATAGTAGCAAATAATAAATCGTACCACATCAGGTGGAAATGTTGTGTAATACCACACTACCGAATTGCTCATCTGGCCATCAATTTTTGGAACAGTTTATGTATGATATTTCAAGCTATTGCATTTTCTCAAAGAACATCAGCATGAAGAGAAATACTAGCCAAAACAATACTTGTCCTCTATATGCACTGTCAATGTGATCACAGTGCTTTCATTGTCATGTCACATTTTGTTTAGTTTTGTAAAGGATGCACTATGAAGGGGTTGATGTTAGCGTGCACCCCCGTTAGATATAAAATGACTTCAAAAGGAAGAAAAATGGTGTTCTAGTGATGAATCAAACTTACAGCAATGAAAGTCAACATCCAAGAAAGGCAAGTCATTTCTAATTATAAGAACCTAGGCAAGCTGACAGAGGAAATGAAGTTGAAATGGAAAATAAAATGAGCAAAATATGTAAGAACACAGACAAGTGGAGAAGGATATAAGATAAATGAGTAGGCAGTCAAGAAAACCATATACATCAACTGCTAAGGAAGATGTGCCAGCCAGAACATTCAAGAACAAGAATTGTTCCAAATGCACAAGAAAGTGTAGCGAGGTCATCAGCAAGACTAATGTGAAAGAGATGTTCTATTGATTCTAGATGATGAAAAATGTAGAAAAGCAGCAACAGTACTTAGTTCCACTTGTTAAGAAGATACTTGAACCAAGGTCATGTTCCTCAGGTGCACATTCTTGAAGAAATGTGGCAAAGAAGAACTTTCTCCTGAGAGCTGTTGGTGATGTTCAGACGTACATGGTTGACAGTTCATGCAGTAAATGTCTGTTTAAATACAGGTGTTAGAACTATTAAATATAAAACTGAATGAAGAGTCCCGTAGTCCACTGTAACTGTATTTATTCAAGTCAGTTATACTCCCACACAACTGGTTTTGCAACTATTGAAAATTATGTCATATGGTGTGGGGAGTAGTTACAGAATGCTGTAGAATAACAGTTGGTGTAGCTAGGCAAAGTTGTCAGCCCTCCTCATGATGAATGTCATGTCTGTGTTAAAATCATGAACTGTCATCACTTTACCGAGTAAAATGTATTCTTGTCAGCCCATGTCAAGCAACAGACCATGCCTCTCATAGATGTTATCCAGAGAATTACTGGGCCCAAAAGCCGACAAGCTCACATTTGTTTGTCACCGACATAGCAGCTGACAGAATTTCCGTCACTGTCTCAGTATCTGGAAGGCAACCACAGCACATGCCTCGACTCATTGCTTATGATGTCAGTTGATGTTGGTGACAAACACACATGAGCATGTCGGCTTTTGGGCCCAATGCTTCTCTTCTGGATAACATCTATTAGAGGCACGGTCTGCTGCTTCACATAGGCCGACAAGAACAGATTTTAATTGGTGAAGTGGTGACACTAGTGATATTAAAACACACCTAACATTCATCATTAATTATGGTTTTTTTATCAATTTATGATATTTTTTATCAATTTATGATATTTTTTAACAATTTATGATGGTTTTTTTATCAGTTGATGATGGTTTTTATCAATTGAGGAGGGCTGACAACTTTGCCTAGCCGCACCAACTGTTATTTTTCAGCATTCTGTAACTACTCCCCACACCAAATGACATAGCATTTATATACACCAGAAGATGCCGTGTAATAGTTGTGTGTGTGTGTAATCAACTTGAATAAATACAGCTGCAGTGGACTATTGGACTCGTCATTCAGTTTTATATTTAATAGTTTTAACATCTGTATTTAAACAACTGTCTACTGTATGAGTCGATGAATCGTGTACAACTATTTTAACTGTGGTTGCCCCAGTTTTAAAATTATCGTTTTTTCCTTAGCGCTTTTAATGCAACAGAAACATTTACACAATACATACAGAAGAAAAGAGACAGCAACAACATGATTTTGACTAGAGATTGAAATTACCGCTACAGTTGTAAGGTTCTTTTATTTAGGGCATGACTAGTTTCAGGCTCTTATAACGCCCATCTTCAGGTGTTAGAAGTTCATGCTGTGACCCTGAGTGCCGCATTGGACTCTGTGGCACTCTGGGTCACAGCACAAACTACTAATGCTTAAAGATGGACATATAAGAGCCCAAAACCAGTTGTGTTCTAAATAAAAGAACCTTATAACTGTAGTGATATTTTCAGCCTATGGTATAATGGTCAGTTGCGGATGTTCCTCCTACAGGATTTTTTGTATGATTTTTGACTGCCGACAAGAGAGGTTGTCATAATCCGAGTACAAGGAACTCTGATGAGGCAAGAGAGGGAATAAGGAACCATATAAAGTCATTTCCTACTGTTACATTGCATTTCTGCTGACAGAGCATTGTGTGACAGTTATTACCAGGAGAACTGAATATACAAATAGTACATAAATTATATAAGAAACTTTGTGGAGAGGAACACGTTACTTTTGAAAAATATTAGCTCTACAGAAAAATATTCAATACCAAAGTATAACCTAGGGATTGATGTATCTAGAAAAGATACAGGGCAGAAAAAGACCAGCACTCAGAACACCTAAATAGAAAAGAAAGAGGCAGCTAGAGAGAGAGAGAGAGAGAGAGAGAGAGAGAGAGAGAGAGAGAGAGAGAGAGAGAGAGACAGACACAGAGGTATATATATGGCTACAGTTGCCAGAGACTGCAGTCATGTGTGTGTGTGTGTGTGTGTGTGTGTGTGTGTGTGTTAGTATTTGTGTCTTTTCAATGAAAGGCTTGCTCCTTGCTGGCTGAAAGCTTATTTGTGTCAGTCTTTTTGATTTGCCTATGCGATTCAGCATCTCCGCTGTATGGTGAGTAGTAAATTTCCTTCCATAATATTGTTACATTCTATCTTGAATTTCTCATTGTTTGACACACACACACACACACACACACACACACACACACACAAAAATAGTGATACAAGAAAACCTGAAAATTACATATGGCATGAAGTTCTGGCTAAATGAGGATCAATTTGAATAGGATCATGTATATTTTAAGAACTCCAGAAGATTGCGGATGGCCACCTAGTTGTTTTGTTCTCTGAAACCTGCAGAGGACAAAATCCAAACGTCAGTATGGGCACCATATTTCTTCATGCTGTGCAAACTCTGACAATTCCTGTGATACAGCAATGCTTCTTTGAGCCTGACCATTCTTTCATGAAGTGTGATTCAGTCCGTGCCTGTATAAAGAGGGCTGCAAAAAATGATAGCATTTATAACTGCTTTAAAACAAAGGCCGTATGAAGTTGTGGAAATGGACCAGAAGGACTTCATAGATTTTGACAGGAGTGGTTGAAAAATACAACAATTAGCAATGAAGGAATCAAGTACTATGGCTTAAGGTGATGCACTTTCAGTACTGCAAAAGTGATGTTAATCACTTTTTCCCCTAACATTTCCGTAATCAACAATTCAAAAGTTTGCTAGTATCCAGAAAATCCTGAAATTCTGATATAGTTTCTGAGTTGTAACTGAAATATCGTGGTGCACTGAAACTTCAGGAAGAGAAAATAAAAGACCTCATGGCTCTTTGCTGTTCCAGCATTATGAAGGCACCATACCAGGCATTTTACAGAAGTTTTCAAGAAAAGGAAGCTGGAAATGTGGAATGCAGAAGCAGTGGTTTTCATGAAGTTAGTGAGAAAGAGTGAACATTCAGTTGTGACATTGGTAGCAAAGCTGCTAATAAGCTTTTATTTTAACTGGAGCTGATATAGAATGAAATTTTCATCCTGCAGTGGAGTGTGCGCTGACATGAAACTTCCTGGCACATTGAAACTGTGTGCTGGACCAAGACTCGAACTTGGGACCTTTGCCTTTTGCGGGCTAGTGCTCTACCATTGAGCTACCCAAGCATAAAACATTTACTCCATATTGGCAGACACAAGATATTTTAATATATTTTAATTTGAGGATGAATGTGATTTCGTATTTAGAAAAATGTTATGTTCTTTCTACTGCAGTACCAATTACCATAACTATCGTGACCGGAATCTGTTTGGACATTGCTTCAACTCTTGCAGACCTGTGAAAACATATTTTTAATGTACTGGAAAGTAAAGGGGTGCAGTCAATGGAATGTTTGAATATGAATACAGGGACTGTAGAATGGTACCCTCTTAGGTAAAATAAGAAAGGAAAAGGAAAATTAGGAGTGTTAGAACCAATAAAGAAAAGAGAAAGGTAGTCTTCCCACTCCCCTCCCCGATATCCCTCCCTGCGGGATACTGCAATGGTAGGTCAGAGTATGGAGGTGTGTGTTAGTCCTACAGAAAGGACACAGCTACTTTTCCACCACAGGCTCTGTAAGCTGTTCTAACACCCTACTGTAGAAAGCCTCTGGAGAGTGATGCAATGCAAATAGTAACTTCTCTTCAACATCTGATCCAGATTGTAAAGTGGACTGACTAACTAGTCACACATGCAGCTCCACTCTTAAATTCATTAGGTATGGTAAAATAAGAGCAATAGTGACTACCTATGCTATTCTGAAGCTAACTACTCTTAGAAAATTACACAAACTAAACCATATCATTCAGAAAATTCCAAACCGAAAGTTCCCTTTGTACAAAACCTATATCATTTTAATGTTACTACCCTGTGGAAAACAGTACAAATGCATACCAGATGTCATCATGTAATAAATCAAACCTACAAAATCCTAGTGAAAAAAATGATTATAGACCAGTAAACTTACTCTAGAAACTTGCCAGGGGATTTATGCTACCTTTAATTTAGAGCATGTTTCTCATTGTCGAACATTGCCAACACTAGCATTATAATTTCTGGTGGATTCTCTCATTTGAGCTAAATTCCAACCAGAAAATTAATATCTCATGTAACAAGGAAAAACAAAGATGATGTAACTTACCAAACGAAAGCGTTGGCTTGTTGATAGACACACAAACAAACACAAACACACACACAAAATTCAAGCTTTCGCAACCAACGGTTGCTTCATCAGGAAAGAGGGAAGGAGAGGGAAAGACGAAAGGATGTGGGTTCTAAGGGAGAGGATAAGGAGTCATTCCAATCCCGGGAGCAGAAAGACTTACCTTAGGGGGAAAAAAGGACAGGTATACACTCGCGCACACACACACACATATCCATCCGCACATATACAGACACAAGCAGACATTTGTAAAGGCAAAGAGTTTGGGCATAGATGTCAGTCGAGGCAGAAGTACAGAGGCAAAGATGTTGTTGAATGACAGGTGAGGTATGAGTGGCGGCAACTTGAAATTAGCGGAGGTTGAGGCCTGGTGGGTAACGGGAAGAGAGGATATACTGAAGGGCCAGTTCCCATCTCCGGAGTTCTGACAGGTTGGTGTTAGTGGGAAGTATCCAGATAACCCGGGCGGTGTAACACTGTGCCAAAATGTGCTGGCCGTGCACCAAGGCATGTTTAGCCACAGGGTGATCCTCATTACCAACAAACACTGTCTGCCTGTGTCCATTCATGTGAATGGACAGTTTGTTGCTGGTCATTCCCACATAGAAAGCTTCACAGTGTAGGCAGGTCAGTTGGTAAATCACGTGGGTACTTTCACACGTGGCTCTGCCTTTGATTGTGTACACCTTCCGGGTTACAGGACTGGAGTAGGTGGTGGTGGGAGGGTGCATGGGACAGGTTTTACACCGGGGGCGGTTACAAGGGTAGGAGCCAGAGGGTAGGGAAGGCGGTTTGGGGATTTCATAGGGATGAACCAAGAGGCTACGAAGGTTAGGTGGACGGCGGAAAGACACTCTTGGTGGAGTGGGGAGGATTTTATGAAGGATGGATCTCATTTCAGGGCAGGATTTGAGGAAGTCGTATCCCTGCTGGAGAGCCACATTCAGAGTCTGATCCAGTCCCCGGAAAGTATCCTGTCACAAGTGGGGCACTTTTGGGGTTCTTCTGTGGGAGGTTCTGGGTTTGGGGGGATGAGGAAGTGGCTCTGGTAATTTGCTTCTGTACCAGGTCGGGAGGGTAGTTGCGGGATGCGGAAGTTGTTTTCAGGTTGTTGGTGTAATGGTTCAGGGATTCCGGACTGGAGCAGATTCATTTGCCACGAAGACCTAGGCTGTAGGGAAGGGACCATTTGATGTGGAATGGGTGGCAACTGTCATAATGGAGGTACTGTTGCTTGTTGGTGGGTTTAATGTGGACGGATGTGTGAAGCTGGCCATTGGACAGATGGAGGTCAACGTCAAGGAAAGTGGCATGGGATTTGGAGTAGGACCAGGTGAATCTGATGGAAGCAAAGGAGTTGAGGTTGGAGAGGAAATTCTGGAGTTCTTCTTCACTGTAAGTCCAGATCATGAAGATGTCATCAATGAATCTGTACCAAACTTTGGGTTGGCAGGCCTGGGTAACCAAGAAGGCTTCCTCTAAGCGACCCATAAATAGGTTGGCGCACGAGGGGGCCATCCTGGTACCCATGGCTGTTCCCTTTAATTGTTGGTATGTCTGGCCTTCGAAAGTGAAGAAGTTGTGAGTCAGAATGAAGCTGGCTAAGGTAATGAGGAAAGAAGTTTTAGTTAGGGTGGCAGGTGATCGGTGTGAAAGGAAGTGCTTCATCGCAGTGAGGCCCTGGACATGCGGAATATTTGTGTATAAGGAAGTGGCATCAATGGTTACAAGGATGGCTTCCGGGGGCAACAGATTGGGTAAGGATTCCAGGCGTTGGTGTCTTTGATGAAGGATGGGAGACTGCATGTAATGGTTGAAGGTGTTGATCTACGTAGGCAGAGATACATTCTGTGGGGGGCTTGGTAACCAGCTACAAAGGGGCGGCCGGGATGATTGGGTTTGTGAATTTCAGGAAGTAGGTAGAAGGTAGGGGTGCTGGGTGTTGGTGGGGTCAGGATGTTGATGGAGTCAGGTGAAAGGTTTTTTAGGGGGCCTAAGGTTCTGAGGATTCCTTGAAACTCCACCTCGACATCAGGAATGGGATTACCCTGGCAAACTTTGTATGTAGTGTTGTCTGAAAGCTGACGCAGTCCCTCAGCCACATACTCCCGATGATCAAGTACCACGGTCGTGGAACCCTTGTCTGCCGGAAGAATGACGATGGATCGGTCAGCCTTCAGATCACGGATAGCCTGGGCTTCAGCAGTGGTGATGTTGGGTGTAGGATTAAGGTTTTTTAAGAAGGATTGAGATGCAAGGCTGGAAGTCAGAAATTCCTGGAAGGTTTGGAGAGGGTGATTTTGAGGAAGAGGAGGTGGGTCCCGCTGTGACGGAGGACGGAACTGTTCCAGGCAGGGTTCAATTTGGATGGTGTCTTGGGGAGTTGGATCATTAGGAGTAGGATTAGGATCATTTTTCTTCGTGGCAAAGTGATATTTCCAGCAGAGAGTACGGGTGTAGGACAGTAAATCTTTGACGAGGGCTGTTTGGTTGAATCTGGGAGTGGGGCTGAAGGTGAGGCCTTTGGATAGGACAGAGGTTTCGGATTGGGAGAGAGGTTTGGAGGAAAGGTTAACTACTGAATTAGGGTGTTGTGGTTCCAGATTGTGTTGAAAGGAATTTTGAGGTTTTGGAGGGAGTGGAGCTGGAAGTGGGAGATTGAGTAGATGGGAGAGACTGGGTTTGTGTGCAATGAGAGGTGGTTGAGGTTTGCTGGAAAGGTTGTGAAGGGTGAGTGAGTTGCCTTTCCGGAGGTGGGAAACCAGGAGATTGGATAGTTTTTTGAGGTGGAGGGTGGCATGCTGTTCTGATTTGCGGTTGGCCTGTAGGAGGATGCTCTGAACAGCCGGTGTGGATGTGGGAGAGGAAAGATTGAGGACTTTTATTAAGGATAGGAGTTGACGGGTGTGTTCATTGGCTGAGTTGATGTGTAGGTGAAGGATTAGGTGGGTGACGGCAATGGATTGTTCAGTTTGGAACTGGTATAGGGACTGATGGAAACAAGGGTTACAGCCAGAGATGGGAACTTTAAGTGTGAGGCCTTTGGGGGTAATGCCAAATGTCTGACAAGCCTGAGTAAATAAAATATGGGAGCGTAATCTGGCTAGGGCGAAGGCATGTTTACAGAGGGAATGTAAATAAAACTTAATGGGGTCGTTGTGGAGATGTTGTGAGGGTGACATGGTATTGGAAGGTGGAAAGTGTAACATGAGGCTGAATTCTCAAACCCAATCATCCCGGCCGCCCCACTGTAGCTGGTTACCAAGCCCCCACAGAACGTATCTCTGCCTACGTAGATCAACACCTTCAATCCACTACATGCAGTCTCCCATCCTTCTTCAAAGACACCAACGCCTGGAATCCTTACCCAATCTGTTGCCCCCGGAAGCCATCCTTTGAACTATTGATGCCACTTCCTTATACACAAATATTCAGCATGTCCAGGGCCTCGCTGCGATGGAGCACTTCCTTTCACGCCGATCACCTGCCACCCTACCTAAAACCTCTTTGCTCATTACCTTAGCCAGCTTCATCCTGACTCACAACTTCTTCACTTTCGAAGGCCAGACATACCAACAATTAAAGGGAACAGCCATGGGTACCAGGATGGCCCCCTCGTACGCCAACCCAAAGTTTGGTACAGATTTATTGATGACATCTTCGTGATCTGGACTCACAGGAAGAAGAACTCCAGAATTTCCTCTCCAACCCAAACTCCTTTGCTTCCATCAGATTCACCTGGTCCTACTCCAAATCCCATGCCACTTTCCTTGACGTTGACCTCCATCTGTCCAATGGCCAGCTTCACACATCCGTCCACATCAAACCCACCAACAAGCAACAGTACCTCCATTATGACAGCTGCCACCCATTCCACATCAAATGGTCCCTTCCCTACAGCCTAGGTCTTCGTGGTAAATGAATCTGCTCCAGTCCGGAATCCCTGTACCATTACACCAACAACCTGAAAACAGCTTTCGCATCCCGCAACTACCCTCCCGACCTGGTACAGAAGCAAATTACCAGAGCCACTTCCTCATCCCCCCAAACCCAGAACCTCCCACAGAAGAACCCCAAAAGTGCCCCACTTGTGACAGGATACTTTCCGGGGACTGGATCAGACTCTGAATGTGGCTCTCCAGCAGGGATACGACTTCCTCAAATCCTGCCCTGAAATGAGATCCATCCTTCATGAAATCCTCCCCACTCCACCAAGAGTGTCTTTCCGCCGTCCACCTAACCTTCGTAGCCTCTTGGTTCATCCCTATGAAATCCCCAAACCGCCTTCCCTACCCTCTGGCTCCTACCCTTGTAACCGCCCCCGGTGTAAAACCTGTCCCATGCACCCTCCCACCACCACCTACTCCAGTCCTGTAATCCGGAAGGTGTACACAATCAAAGACAGAGCCACGTGTGAAAGTACCCACGTGATTTACCAACTGACCTGCCTACACTGTGAAGCTTTCTATGTGGGAATGACCAGCAACAAACTGTCCATTCACATGAATGGACACAGGCAGACAGTGTTTGTTGGTAACGAGGATCACCCTGTGGCTAAACATGCCTTTGTGCACAGCTAGCACATCTTGGCACAGTGTTACACCGTCCGGGTTATCTGGATACTTCCCACTAACAACAACCTGTCAGAACTCCGGAGATGGGAACTTGCCCTTCAGTATATCCTCTCTTCCCGTTATCCACCAGGCCTCAACCTCCACTAATTTCAAGTTGCCACCACTCATACCTCACCTGTCATTCAACAACATCTTTGCCTCTATACTTCTGCCTCGACTGACATCTCTGCCCAAACTCTTTGCCTTTACAAATGTCTGCTTGTGTCTGAATATGTGCCGATGGATATGTGTGTGTGTGTGCTAGTGTATACCTGTCCTTTTTTCCCCCCTAAGGTAAGTCTTTCCACTCCCGGGATTGGAATGACTCCTTATCCTCTCCCTTAGAACCCACATCCTTTCGTCTTTCCCTCTCCTTCCCTCTTTCCTGATGAAGCAACCGTTGGTTGCGAAAGCTTGAATTTTGTTTGTGTGTTTGTGTGTCTATCAACAAGCCAACGCTTTCATTTGGTAAGTTACATCATCTTTGTTTTTAGATATACACTCCTGGAAATGGAAAAAAGAACACATTGACACCGGTGTGTCAGACCCACCATACTTGCTCCGGACACTACGAGAGGGCTGTACAAGCAATGATCACACGCACGGCACAGCGGACACACCAGGAACCGCGGTGTTGGCCGTCGAATGGCGCTAGCTGCGCAGCATTTGTGCACAGCCGCCGTCAGTGTCAGCCAGTTTGCTGTGGCATACGGAGCTCCATCGCAGTCTTTAACACTGGTAGCATGCCGCGACAGCGTGGACGTGAACCGTATGTGCAGTTGACGGACTTTGAGCGAGGGCGTATAGTGGGCATGCGGGAGGCCGGGTGGACGTACCGCCGAATTGCTCAACACGTGGGGCGTGAGGTCTCCACAGTACATCGATGTTGTCGCCAGTGGTCGGCGGAAGGTGCACGTGCCCGTCGACCTGGGACCGGACCGCAGCGACGCACGGATGCACGCCAAGACCGTAGGATCCTACGCAGTGCCGTAGGGGACCGCACCGCCACTTCCCAGCAAATTAGGGACACTGTTGCTCCTGGGGTATCGGCGAGGACCATTCGCAACCGTCTCCATGAAGCTGGGCTACGGTCCCGCACACCGTTAGGCCGTCTTCCGCTCACGCCCCAACATCGTGCAGCCCGAACCAGTGGTGTCGCGACAGGCGTGAATGGAGGGACGAATGGAGACGTGTCGTCTTCAGCGATGAGAGTCGCTTCTGCCTTGGTGCCAATTATGGTCGTGTGCGTGTTTTGCGCCGTGCAGGTGAGCGCCACAATCAGGACTGCATACGACCGAGGCACACAGGGCCAACACCCGGCATCATGGTGTGGGGAGCGATCTCCTACACTGGCCGTACACCACTGGTGATCGTCGAGGGGACACTGAATAGTGCACGGTACATCCAAACCGTCATCGAACCCATCGTTCTACCATTCCTAGACCGGCAACGGAACTTGCTGTTCCAACAGGACAATGCACGTCCGCATGTATCCCGTGCCACCCAACGTGCTCTAGAAGGTGTAAGTCAACTACCCTGGCCAGCAAGATCTCCGGATCTGTCCCCCATTGAGCATGTTTGGGACTGGATGAAGCGTCGTCTCACGCGGTCTGCACGTCCAGCACGAACGCTGGTCCAACTGAGGCGCCAGGTGGAAATGGCATGGCAAGCCGTTCCACAGGACTACATCCAGCATCTCTACGATCGTCTCCATGGGAGAATAGCAGCCTGCATTGCTGCGAAAGGTGGATATACACTGTACTAGTGCCGACATTGTGCATGCTCTGTTGCCTGTGTCTATGTGCCTGTGGTTCTGTCAGTGTGATCATGTGATGTATCTGACCCCAGGAATGTGTCAATAAAGTTTCCCCTTCCTGGGACAATGAATTCACGGTGTTCTTATTTCAATTTCCAGGAGTGTATTTTTCCCACGTGGAATATATATATATAACAGAGGGAAACATTCCACGTGGAAAAAATGTATCTAAAAAGAAAGATGATGAGACTTACCAAACAAAAGCGCTGGCAGGTCGATAGACACACAAACAAACACAAATATACACACAAAATTCAAGCTTTCGCAACAAACTGTTGCCTCATCAGGAAAGAGGGAAGGAGAGGGAAAGACGAAAGGATGTGGGTTTTAAGGGAGAGGGTAAGGAGTCATTCCAATCCCGGGAGCGGAAAGACTTACCTTAGGGGGAAAAAAGGACAGGTATACACTCGCACACACACACATATCCATCCACACATACAGACACAAGCAGACATATTTAAAGTTGCCCAAACTTTAAATATGTCTGCTTGTGTCTGTATGTGTGGATGGATATGTGTGTGTGTGCGAGTGTATACCTGTCCTTTTTTCCCCCTAAGGTAAGTCTTTCCGCTCCCGGGATTGGAATGACTCCTTACCCTCTCCCTTAAAACCCACATCCTTTCGTCTTTCCCTCTCCTTCCCTCTTTCCTGATGAGGCAACAGTTTGTTGCGAAAGCTTGAATTTTGTGTGTATATTTGTGTTTGTTTGTGTGTCTATCGACCTGCCAGCGCTTTTGTTTGGTAAGTCTCATCATCTTTCTTTTTATATATATATATATATATATATATATATATATATATATATATATATATATATATATATATATATATTGTGTGTGTGTGTGTGTGTGTGTGTGTGTGTGTGTGTGTGCAGCTGCTGACAGAGGACAGATGGTATAAAGATCACAGTAATTATTACCAGGAAATTGGTCCTTATGGGAGATTTTAATGAAAGAACAGGTCAGAGCTTGATGGTAAAACAGTAGGAAGGAATGGAGAGAATGCTGTAAATGAAAATGGGAAAAGATTATTAAATACATGCACTGCATGGGATTTAAAAGTTTTAAATTGTTTCTTTCTCCTTAAGTGAATACCTAAATACACATGGCAAGAGATTTGAAAACAGTCATAGATTAGCTTATATAAAAGAAAAATTGTAGATTTAGGGTGAGTGTCATAAGGGTATACAGAGGCTCAGAATGTGGCTCTGACCATTTTATGCTTGGATCAAATTTTGTCTTTTCAGTTTGAGGGAGAAAGGGTACATCAGAAAGATAGTGTTCCTATTAAAATTCTGGATGCTGATAAATATAATGTAAATACTCTCACAGATGAAAGTGTGAAATTTATTGATAAACTGAGACTAGCTAGCAAAGTTTTGATGGAGGTGAAATGCTGAAATAGAAGTATCAATAAACTAAAAGATGTGTTCATATGGCAGCATGTGAAGCACTGAGCCAACAAAGCAAAGAAAGAAAACAAAGTCCAGAGTGGTGGACACAGAACAAAGGGGGCAAAATAGGAGTGAGTAAGAAAATGTATAACAGTTGGCTGTGGGTGAGGGATGTTGAGTATAGAAAAAAGTATTTGAAAACAAACATGGAGGGTAAAAAAGAAGCCTGGGAAACTGTGAACAGTTTAAGGAGAGATGTGAAGGAAGGGACAAATATAATATTTATTGGCATTAGAGAATCATAAAATCATTTCAAGACATTCCTTACAGGAGAGAGAACTGACCACAAGGACATGAAAATGGATTTCAGGAATAAATTTTCTGTGGGGGGAAAAAGTGGACCAGAAAACTATAGTGGAAGTTAAAAGATCTGTGAAAGAAATGGAAAATCTCCCAGTGTAATTAATGAAGTATGGGCCGAGTTTGTATGGGAATGGGATTGTTTGAGTAAGTTGTTCAATACATACATGTTGGAGGGAGAAGAAGTGCCCAGGGAATGGCATTCAGCATTTCTAAGTCCTTAGAATAAGAAAGATAGTAAGAAGGTACATGAAAATAATTGTGGAGTCTGTGTTACACCCCCCAGGGGCTCAGCATTCATTTGCTGAGTACGGGCATGGCGACCCCGGGGTCCTGAGCTGGGGACTGGTCGGCGCCGCCGGTCTCCTGTCACCGTAACCCCCGGACATGCTTCAGCGACCACCGTATGGCGCGGCGGTGGAATGTTGTGTGCTGCGGGGAATGGTAATCTTGGCTTGACCGCCTGGATTGCGAGGAAGGCCACCCTCTATAAAAACCCCCCAATCTTACGGTGTGCTCCGCGCCTATGAGATGCATGGCTGTTGGGGTGGAACAGTCGCTAGCGGCCAACCTCTGGGGCACCTGCCGCACCCCAGTTGTATACGGCTTACTCAGGCACGCGGGGCTCTGTCTGAGCGGACCTTTAGTTCCCTAGCTGCTCGTGGGACCGCAATGGACCCTTCGACCTCTACATTTCCCCCAACCAGTGGCTTGGGTGAGCCACTGGTAGGAAAACACACCCCATCGAAGAAGCGACTTCGTGCTGCGAGTCCTCCAGCGCCTAGTGTTGATCGAGATTTATCAGACTGTTGTAACAGAGCACATGCTGATAATCAGAATGTGTTTTTGATTATTAAACGGAAGGAGGGTAGCTTTGAGAGGGTTTCTCCCTTTTACATCCACAAGGGTCTTGAGGGAATTGCAGGAACACTTAAATCTGTGAAGCGACTGCGCAATGGGACTCTGTTAGTTGAGACATCTAGTTCCCGTCAAGTCACTTCTCTTCGGAAGGCAGCCTGTCTCGGTGAGTACGCTATCGAGACCGAGCTCCACTCCACTCTGAACTACAGTAAGGGTGTTGTGACATGTCGGGACTTGGTGGATATCCCCACAGACGAGTTAAAATCTGAATGGGCTGATGAAGGTATTGTTGACGTGCAGCACATTATGAAACGAGTCGATGGGAACCTAGTCAAATCCGACTCGTTTATTCTCACGTTTAGTTGCCCACGACTCCCAGAGCATGTTAAAGCGGGGTTCTTACGTTTGCCAGTAAGGCCATATTTCCCCAACCCAATGTGCTGTTTTAAATGTCAGCGCTTTGGGCATACTACGTTGGGGTGCAATGGGATAGCCACTTGTGGTAAATGTGGTCAGCCTGCCCATGAAGGAGCCGATTGTTCATCGCCTGTGAAGTGCGTGAATTGCTCTGGGAGTCGCCCTGTCTGGAGCCGGGTCTGCCCCATCTATCTCGACGAACGGAAGATACAGGAGATTAAAACATCTAAGCGCATCCCCTATGGTGAGGCCAAGAAGCTCTTTAAGGCCATGCAACCTCCTGTGTTTACGACATCTTTCGCTTCCGCTCTGAAAAAACCGGTACAAATGGCCACTGTTGCTACGCAAACGGAGGTTGCTAGTGTTAGCACTAATACCTGCGTTTGCCAGTGCACTTGTGCTGCTGCGGTTGTTTTGAAACCTGCGGCTCTCCCCGCAACGTCGGACAAGGCCGTGGTTGCTGACATTGGGGTACTTCCTGCCTCTTCCCATATGGCGCCTTCTGCCCAGGCGGGTACAGCTCCACCTGCTGCCAAGGCTCTGCCTTCTAAGCCCCCCAAGACAAAGACGCTGAAAGTGAAGGTTTTGCCACCTGAGGAGACTGGTCAGGGTCGGTCCGATGACGAGGCCATCGTACTGTCTGACATCTCCCGTGGGTCGTCATCGGAGCTGATGGACATTGATGTCGACCGGGGGCGATCTTCTCGCCCCAGGAATAAATCTCCGGCCAGTACGGGCTCTCCTCCAAAACACAGAGGCAGGGTGAAAGTTCAGCCACCCTGATCACTGGCTCCCATATTACAGTGGAACCTGAATGGGTTCAGGACGCATGTGGCCGAATTACAACTCCTTGTACGAGAGTGCCCTTTGTGCTTATGTCTCCAAGAGACACATTTTCGGGCCACTGATGTTCCTTCTTTACGGGGCTATACCGTATATCGGAAAGATGATCTGACGGGGGAAAGGGCAAAAGGTGGTGTTGCGGTTTTTGTCCGTGACATGCACCCCTCATCTGAGCTCCCTCTCGTTACAGACTTGCAAGCAGTTGCAGTTGATCTTCTTGTGGGTCGGAGGCTCACTGTCTGTTCACTTTACTTACCACCTCAGGATGCGATAGACTCTGAGGCTCTCACAGACCTTATTAGCCAACTCCCCCGCCCATTTCTTCTTCTGGGGGACTTCAATGCTCATAATGTCTTATGGGGCTCTTCGACTACTTGCCCCAGGGGTCGCATTCTGGAAAACCTCATGATGTCTGAAGAACTGTGCATCCTCAACTCTGGTGCTCCCACCCATTTCTGTACTGCTTCTGGGTCGTCATCAGCTATTGACCTTTCCTTTTGCTCTCCAGCACTCACGGATTCTGCTCTGTGGGAGGTTGCTGCAGACCTCCATTCTAGTGACCACTTCCCCCTTTGGATTCACCTTCTGGATGAGGCTGAGGCATTACCAGTGCCGCCCCGGTGGCACCTCTGCAGAGCTGACTGGACACTTTTCAGCCAACTGGCTGTTTTGGAACACCTTGCCAGCGTCCACGAATGGGTTGACCATGTTACAGCCGTGATCTCCCATGCTGCTGAATTGTCAATCCCACGGTCATCCGGTCATCCAAAGAGGTGTCCTGTCCCTTGGTGGACCACTGAGTGCCGCTCAGCCATCTGAGTCCGCCGTGCAGCTCTGCGCGCCGCTTCAAGTGCAGTCCCTCCGCTGACAATCTTGCGGCCTTTCGGGTGGCAAGGGCCAAAGCGCGGCGAGTGATTAAAGAGAGCAAACGACGGTCATGGCAATCGTTCTTGAACTCCATCTCCCGTTCCACTAATTCTACGAAAGTATGGGAAGTCATCAGGAGGATTTCCGGGAAACTCGGCCAGCTACCTGTCACGGCATTGCTGCATGAGGGAAGTCTCCTCACGGCGCCGAGAGACATTGCCCAGACACTGGCTATGCATTTTGCGGAATCTACCGCTACTATTCACTGTGATCCAGCTTTCTGCCGCTACCGCACTGCCATCGAGAGGGGTCACTTGGACTTCCGGTCTCCAAATTCGGAACCCTACAATTGCCCCTTCACAATGTGGGAACTGGATTCGGCACTGTCTGAGGCTCATGATACTGCACCTGGCCATGATCAAATCCGGTACAGCATGCTGCAGCACTTGTTACTGCCTTCCAAGGAAGTTCTCCTGAATTTTTTTAATATGATATGGTTATCTGGCACGTACCCTGACTCATGGAGGGAGGCGATTTTGATACCCCTCCTCAAACCGGGGAAGGACCGAACGCATCCCAGTAGTTATCGGAGTATTGCTTTGACGAGCTGTGTCGGGAAGACGTTGGAACGCATGGTCAACCGTCGCCTGGTTTGGCTGCTCGAGACCAGGCAGCTCCTTAGCCCCTCTCAGTGTGGCTTTCGGAGATGTCGTTCCACTATCGACAACTTGACCCTGCTTGAGGCGGCCATCCAGCAGGCCTTCCTGCGTAACCAGCATTGTCTAGGTGTCTTCTTTGACATTCATAAGGCGTATGACACTACTTGGCGCCGCCATATCCTCAATAAACTCCATGAGTGGGGCTTTCGTGGCCGTCTCCCCATCTTCATTCGGTCCTTTCTTTCCCACCGCCTCTTTTGATATAGGGTTGGTAATGTGGTATCTGATTTGTATGTGCAGGAGAATGGTGTTCCTCAGGGAAGCGTTTTAAGTGTCACCCTCTTTGCCGTCGCCATTAACAGTATCACATCCACTGTCCAGAGTCCTGCCCAATGCTCGTTGTTTGTGGACGATTTTGCTGTTTTCTGTTCTTCCTCCAGTCTTGTCACTGCTAGTCGGCAGTTGCAGCTTACGATACAGCGATTAGAGGCATGGACTGCGAAGACGGGTTTTACCTTTTCTGCAGACAAATGTGTGTGTGTTCATTTTAATCGTTCTCGACGTCTTTTTACCTCCCCTGAATTGCGTCTGAGGGACACCATTCTTCCTTTTAGACACACTGTGAGGTTCCTGGGCCCCACTTTTGATTCCAAGTTGTCGTGGTTGCCTCACCTTAAAGACCTCAAGGTGCGGGCCCTGAAGGCGCTGAATATTTTGAAGTGTCTGAGCCATCGGTCCTGGGGAGCAGATCGGGCGCGTCTGCAGCAGTTTTATAGGGCTTTCGTCCGATCGCGTCTTGAGTATGGTTGCACCGTGTATGGGTCCGCACGGCCTTCGTATCTGAAGATCCTTGACGCAGTACACCATAAGGGTATCAGGCTGGCCACTGGTGCCTTCCGTACCAGTCCCATCCCCAGCCTGTGTGCTGAGGCAGGGGAACCGCCGCTTGCCATCCGGCGGAAACTCCTCATGGTGCGACGGGTGTGTCAATTCCTTGCCTGTCCTACCTCCCCTGCGTACCCTACCGTTGCCCGACCGCCTATGGAACGTCTCTTTTCCAGTCGTCCCAGGGCTACGAGACCATTTGGGATTCGTGCCAAGCATTTGCTTGAGTCCCTTGGTGTTGAGCGTGTGGCCCCCCAACGACAAGATTTTACTCGCCTGCCTCCCTGGTTGCTCCAGAGGCCCAGCGTCCTTTTAGACTTGTCGGAGTACCGGAGGAGCTGCACTCCTGCGTTTGTTTTTACCTCATTTTATGATATTTTAAACCAGCATCCCGACCATGTACCAGTATTTACAGATGGCTCTAAACAGGGGGACTCTGTTGGTTGTGCTGTTGTTTTCCCTGATCGAGTCGTCAAGTTACGGCTTCCTGCGGCGTTTACCATCTTTGATGCCGAATTGTTTGCGATCCTGCGGGCATTGGAGCAGATGAGATGTGTTCCCAGTCGTAAGTTCCTCATCTGTTCTGACTCCCTGAGTGCCCTTCAGACCATGCAACACTTGTACCCAGCGGATACGGTCGTCCAGAACATCCATGATGCCCTACTCCACCTGCAACGGCAGGGGAAGGAGGTTTCCTTCTGCTGGGTGCCGGGGCACGTGGGTATTAGAGGAAACGAACTGGCGGATGTGGCTGCCAAAGATGCGTGTTCCCTCCCTCACGTTGTTGCATGTGCCGTCCCCCTCCATGCTGTTACCTCCCTCCTGCGTTTTCGCGTTCTGCGTCAGTGGGAAGAGGAGTGGCTGGCAGTCGGTGAAAATAAGCTGCGTCTGGTCAAGGCCACCACGCGGCCATGGCGTACGTCCTACCAGTCATGCAGGCGGGATGAGGTTCTCCTCACTCGCCTCCGCATTGGGCACAGTCCCTTCACGCATGGTTTTTTACTCCGGCGGGAGGACCCCCCAATCTGCAGTGCCTGTGGCGTCCAGATTACTGTCCGCCACATTTTACTTGACTGTCTTTTATTCTCTGACCAGAGGGCGGCGGTTTCTTTGCCCCCGGATTTGCCCTCTATTTTACAAGATGACGCAACTGCTGTAGTTAAGGTCTTACGGTTTTGTGTCCTGTCCAATTTGTTGCCTCGGATTTTAGGGAGAGGGTTTTGATGTGCTGCTAGGTGACTGGCTCACTCAGGTTTTAGGTAAGAGGTCCGCCAGTCCCGATAACCTCTGTATGTGAGGATTTGAAACTGCGTCATATCTGTGTCTTTTAGCTGTTCTCCTTGTTCCCTGTCCGTCCCTTCACTGCATGTGTTCCTGTTTTTATGCGTTTGGGCGCTGATGACCCCGCTGTTTAGCGCCCGTAAACCTCAAACACACACACTCTGTGTTACAAATTCTATTGGTCAATTGTATGGTCGAGTCCTAAAAGACAGGATAAGAGAGGATGCTGATGGTTGCTGAAGAGTAAAGTTGATTCTGGAAGTGAAGATCTTCTAATGGCATTTTTGCTTTAAGATAGCTGATGGCAAAGAGGCTGGAAATAAATCTGAGTAGCTATTTAATGTTCATAGAATACAAGGAGGTGTGTGAGAGTTGGGAGAGAGTGATCAGTGTGTGGAATAAAATTTGTCACAGCCTTTGAGAATTACAAAAGGATAGAAGCAAGGATGCTGCTTGTCTGCTTTATTGTTTAAAATAACATGTATATCTAGAAAGTCCTAGATTTGTGCAGGAATGGACATTCAGATAACAAAGAATCAATGTTTGTTCACATTGATCTTCACAAATCATCAGATAGCGGCAGCCAATAAAGAGGTGCTTTATGTCAAGAACATTAAGAGAAGAATATATCTAAAAACAAAGATGATGTGACTTACCGAACGAAAGTGCTGGCAGGTCGATAGACACACAAACAAACACAAACATACACACAAAATTCAAGCTTTCGCAACAAACTGTTGCTTCATCAGGAAAGAGGGAAGGAGAGGGAAAGACGAAAGGACGTGGGTTTTAAGGGAGAGGGTAAGGAGTCATTCCAATCCCAGGAGCGGAAAGACTTACCTTAGGGGGAAAGAAGGGGTATACACTCGCACACACACACATATCCATCCGCACATACACAGACACAAGCTGTCTGCTTGTGTCTGTGTATGTGCGGATGGATATGTGTGTGTGTGTGTGAGTGTATACCTGTCCTTTTTTCTCCCAAGGTAAGTCTTTCCGCTCCCGGGATTGGAATGACTCCTTACCCTCTCACTTAAAACCCACATCCTTTCGTCTTTCCCTCTCCTTCCCTCTTTCCTGATGAGGCAACAGTTTGTTGTGAAAGCTTGAATTTCGTGTGTATGTTTGTGTTTGTTTGTGTGTCTATCGACCTGCCAGCACTTTCGTTCGGTAAGTCACATCATCTTTGTTTTTAGACAATACAAACATGTATTGATAAAATCAAACAAAGGTTATGCAGAAATGATGCAAACAGCAAAATATGGGAATTTATAATTTCAAATTGGCGGACAAGGTCTCACACAAAAATAAGCACGCACATTCCACAGATTTTTTACTTAGCTGATTCTGTGACAGCTTCTACACTGGTGGGCCAAAGATGAACACTACAGCACCAATTTACCTCAGTGAAAATTGCAAAAATGTGCAACACAAACAAAGCACATCTTCTGCCTGCAGCAGCTAACAATGCATATCCTCCACAGTGATCACTCAACATCTAATGCTATACATGCCTCTTATACTCTAGCAGTCTTGGGAACAACACTAAACATGAACAACACTAGTGCACTCTGGTGACTGTTCTAGCTGTCAGAGAGAACTGCAACTCTAACCATTTACACACCTGCTGATGGTGTGTAAGTGTATGAAGTTACAGTAAGATCTGGACATGTCTTCTGAGTGTTTCACTTTTCTTGTCAGGCAATGTGTATCAATGACTTTCCAAACAGAATAGGACATTGAGAAAAAGTTATCTTTGCTCAAAAGTAATGCCAAATAGTAATGACTCCAAATTTTTTATGTGAAAACTCTTAAAGCTTTTAAATAAAACAAATCTTATTAACATTCTACATCTTTGTTCTTCCTGTCTACATATTTGTAGCCCTCTGTTACTGGAAGGAGGGCTCCAAATTGTAGCATGTAACTTGGTGGTACGTAATGTAATTGTGTCACTATTTGAGAAACAGCATGTTACAATTGAGTTTTGAATTCAAAGAATTTATCCACACATGAAGCACTCTCTCCTTCAGCATGACAATGCCAGACCACTTATGTGTCCTGTGATATCTGCAACAATCTAATGCCTTGGGGTCACTGTCATTGATCATCCTCCATACAGTCCCTAAATGGCTCTATCCAATTTTCATCTGTTTCCAGAACTTAAAGAACATCTTCAATGACTCCACTTTGAGAGTGATGAAGTGGTGCAAGCAGAGATGAAGTTGTGGTGCCATCAACAAAGTCAATCATTCTACAAAGTGGTCTCTCACTGGGAGAGTATGTTGAGAGACTATATTGAGAAACAAATTAAAAAATGGAAAATCCACAATGGAATAAGAAATGTAACGAGAAATAAAACTGCAGGGAGGCAAGTTCCCCACCATGTAATTACTGAGATGGGTGACAGTGCTAAGTTGGATTATTAGTCTTGAATATGTGAATTCTTCATGGTGGCTTAATAAACACTTTTTTCCCATATGAAATCAATTTATCCACATTAAAACACAGTGATTTAATTTCTTCATATAGTCCATGTAAACCATGCATAATGCTCATAATATGGATCATTTTACGATAACTAACAACAAGACTTGTTGCTGCCTTCTTCGTATGTGCTGCAGCATTGTTGTTAACAGTAAAACATTGGCAAACTCCACACCATCTGGTCATAGAACTTGCACTGCTTCATTAAATAATCTTGCAACCATCACCTGATTCAGAGTAGTCATTTCTTTCTTCCTTGGCAGAAAACAGTTCTGAAAAATCACTTCATCATTTTTAATACCCCAACAACAACATTCCCAACTTTAATGCAAACAGAGTCTGGTGTTTTGTCTAACATGAGACAGATTTTCTCATTTTCACACACAGAATGAAGTAGTTGTAGAGTCTGTTACTAACACTTTGGCAGGTACTTTTTTCTCAATGTTGACTCTTCAGGAACGCCACAGCTGGAATATTTTGAGAGAAACCTCCTTAACATTGGATTATTTATCTTTGAAAGGGGTATGTCAACTGACACAAATGCACTACATAACTCTTCACAATAAACTGAAAATATATCAGGTCCTACTGTCACGGCCGTCAAATTTTATTAATGTAATGAAATGCAAGATGCATGTGACACAGGGCTGGTGCAAAGTAGAGTGAGCACAATTGTCAATACACAGAGGTGACAGGGGTGTGCTCACAACTAGTCACTGCAGGGGCAGTAACAAGTCTGTACACTACAGCAGTAGCAGCAACCAGACGGCAGAGGAGACATAAAAATATTAACAAGACCACTGTGTTTGAGAAAAATTTCAACTGAGGTGGGACATTTCCTTAATAAAAAACAGTCAGGGGGAAAAGAAGCTACAGGAGAAACTCATATAAGGGCCCTGAAAATCAGTTTATAAGCAGCAGTGTGAGTCAAAGGAGTCAGTCTTTGAGTTAGAAGAAGTGATTACCATGAAGCAGAGAGATGTGGTGCTAATGACCGTAGCAGTTTTGCGCCCTAAAACCATAACAAAAGGTAGATGCGGTAAAATAACTGAGTTGGTAGGAGCAGTCACTGTGGAGTGACACTTTGATGCTAATGCGTAAAAACTACAAGAAGTCTGTATGAATCTGATTGGGGACAGCTGAGTTTCTGAAGATTATTCAGCAACATTTATTCTCATGAGTTTTTTGCCTATAAGTAAAAAGCAAACTTTGTAGAGTTTGTCTCTAGCAGTAGCAATGAGTAATAGTTATTATTTTCCATGTGTTAGAATATAAAGAGGAACAAGCGCTGTCTCGAACGTGTCTCCTATTATGAATGGTAGCATACAGTTGCAAAAAGTAATAGGGGATATTTTCTGTATGTCAGAATATAAAGAGGAACAAGTGCTGTCTGTGAAACAGGCAAATTGTCCGCGTCGAAAATGGTCTGTACAGCGCCCACATCACACCACGCGTCTATTTGCGCACCAGCAGCGTGAGACACTTCAAAAGATTGAGCGATGCTGAGAACTTCTGACAACGACGGGTTTGGCAGTTGTAAGGCACATTGCCGAACTTCTTTATCAGGAGCAAGCCGTAGAATAGCGTCCCGAACCATTGAATCAGCATAAGACTCATGATGAGTGTCCGTGACAAACTAACATTTCCTACTCAGACCGTGTAGTTCCGCCGCCCAAGCCCGGTAAGATTGATGGGGCTGTTTACGACACCGGTAGAATGCCATGCGGGCGGCAACGACGTGGGTGCTTTTTCGGTAATAGTTAGACAATAATTCACACATTTCTTGGAAAGACAGAGAGGCAGGTTCCCACAGAGGGGCTAACTGAGATAGCAGCTGATAGATCCGTGGGGAAATCCAAGATAGAAATAACGACTTACACATAGGAGCGTCGACAACGCCGAAAGCCAAGAAGTGTTGCCGCAAACGCTTCTCATAATCCTCCCAGTCTTCAGTGGCCTCGTCGTAAGGAGGGAACGGAGGTGGAGAAGAGGAAGACAGACGATGAGTAAGGGACGTCGACAACGCCTGAATAGCAGCCGTCAGCTGTGTTTGTTGTGCCTGAATAGCAGCCGTCAGCTGTGTTTGTTGTTCAATGAGCGCTTGCATAAGCTGTTCCATGTCTGCCCCGACACGAACACCCAAGTCCACAACGCAGGAAAAAAAATATCCGACCTCGTCGCCAATATGTTGTAACCTTTAATCACTAATAAATTGCGTGGATCTGCAAAAGTAGAAACTCTAGCGGGTTACATACTACTAACTCCGTATCCGTCATTCGACTGCTGTGCCGTGACATGCGGCCGGCGCCGTTCATAGCCAGGTGGTGCTCCCGCGCTCGGCCGAGCTGCGGAGCGCCTCTATCGCCATGTTCGCATACTGACGTAGCGGCACTTTTAAATGTCGTGGCACTGTCACAACTCAGACCACATGGTGTCCATTTCAATCTCCAATATACCTGTAAGCTATCTTGCAGTGGTCATGAATCTGTGGCGGTTTGAGGCTCCGTGTTTCCCTGTGGACTTCGTATGCTTCACAATGCAGATGGCCATTTTGATGCTGCCCAATACAATCATGTTATGGGTAATGTTATGCTCCCTCAGTGTGACAACTATATCCTGGGGGATTAATCTGTTTGCAGTGAGATCAGTCTCCTATGCACATGTTAAGCAGGAGTGGTTTATGAAACACAGTGAGATTTCTATTCTCAACTGGACTCCTGTACCAAGTCTCAGCCCATTTAAAACATATGGTTGCATGTGAAACAGACCTTAAGGGAAACAGGCTTGACCATACATCAAGAACCTGTGATGACCTTTGGAAAGTTACCCTAGCTGTGTGGGAGGAAGTGGCAGAAAATGAGAGGTTTATTACTCACCTCATAAAATTCTTTCCTCACAGGGTGCAAGTGGTTACTGAAGTGTCTTTAGATGGAATATTAAGCAGTGAAAATACCAGATAGTGTATCCTGTTGAGGGTCTAAAAACCTTATTAAAAACTGTGAACTGTTTATCCAACTTCATTAATTTTGAGTTTTCTATAGATTAAAAAAATAATGCAGTAAAACAAAAAATAATTACCAGAAGTTTGATTCAGCCCAAATACTACCATTGCACAGTTGCTTATCAGTCTGTTGACTATGCCACCACAGTGCAAAGACACTATACATAGTGGTATGATATTCAGATATTTTTTACTATTGTAAAGTCCTTGACTCCACTTCAAGATTTCAGGTGCCAGGTATGTTTTTAGAGGGTCCTTGCTGAGTATCGGGAAGCCATAACTCCATCAGTTACATTCATAATTACAAGTGTCCACTACTTTCGTGAGCAGTACTCCACACTGTGTAATGTTATTGGCTTCTCTGTAAATGGTGGGTAACAATTCATATTCCTTTTGCACAATGAATACTTTGTCCCTAAATGAGAAGTTACCTCAACAGTACCCCATTTCTTCTGAATGAAAATATGTCCTTAAAGTCACCAGTTATTCTTATGGCACCAATAAGCATACATGAATGTTTTTGATGCCTAGTATATAGTTTTCCAGTTTGTTTTCATCAGTGTAATTACTTGAGAATGTAGAAACATCCATGTTTATCACCTTTTGTTGCCCCAGTAAATCAACATAATGTTGTCACCGTACATTAAACTTAGGACAGCCAAACTTGGAGCAATAATCTTCAGAATTTGATACCAATAGAAGCCAGCTGGCTGAGGAGACTTGGTCTTAGATTAGCAATATTATGCAAAGGAAAGTTGCCCCGCACTATATAGCGGAGGTGCTGAGTCACAGATAGGCAGATGCGACTCAACATCTTCGCTATATGGTGAGTGGCAACTTTCCTTTTCATAATATTGTTACATTCCATCCTGGAAGGTTGTATACATGGAAGAACCTTGGAGATACTAGAAGGTTTCAGATATATAATGGTAAGACAAAGATTTAGGAACCAGATTTTAAATTGTAAGACATTTCCAGGGGCAGATGTGGACTCTGACCACAATCTATTGGTTATGAACTGTAGATTAAAACTGAAGAAACTGCAAAAAGGTGGGAATTTAAGGAGATGGGACCTGGATAAACTGAAAGAACCAGAGGTTCTACAGTGTTTCAGGGAGGGCATAAGAGAACAACTGACAGGAATGGGGGAAAGAAATACAGTAGAAGAAGAATGAGTGGCTTTGAGGGATGAAATAGTGAAGGCAGCAGAGGATCAAGTAGGTAAAAAGACGAGGGTTAGTAGACATCCTTGGGTAACAGAAGAGATACTGAATTTAATTGATGAAAGGAGAAAATACAAAAATGCAGTAAGTGAAGCAGGCAAAAAGGAATACAAACGTCTCAAAAATGAGATCGACAGGAAGTGCAAAATGGCTAAGCAGGGATGGCTAGAGGACAAATGTAAGTATGTAGAGGCTTATCTCACTAGGGGGTAAGATAGATACTGCCTACAGGAAAATTAAAGAGACCTTTGGAGAAAAGAGAACCACTTGCATGAATATCAAGAGCTCAGATGGAAACCCAGTTCTAAGCAAAGAAGGGAAAGCAGAAAGGTGGAAGGAGTATATAGAGGGTCTATACAGGGGCGATGTTCTTGAGGACAATATTACGGAAATGGAAGAGGAGGTAGATGAAGATGAAATGGGAGGTATGATACTGTGTGGAGAGTTTGACAGAGCACTGAAAGACCTAAGTTGAAACAAGGCCCTGGGAGTAGACAACATTCCATTAGAACTACTGACAGCTTTGGGAGAGCCAGTCCTGACAAAACTCTATCATCTGGTGAGCAAGATGTATGAGACAGGCGAAATTCCCTCAGACTTCAAGAGGAATATAATAATTCCAATCCCAAAGAAAGCAGGTGTTGACAGATGTGAAAATTACCGAACTATCAGTTTAATTAATCACAGCTGCAAAATACTAACGTGAATTCTTTACAGACGAATGGAAAAACTGATAGAAGCCGACCTCGGGGAAGATCAGTTTGTATTCCATAGAAATGTTGGAACACGTGTGGCAATACTGACCCTACGACTTATCTTAGAAGAAAGATTAAGGAAAGGCAAACCCACGTTTCTAGCATTTATAGACTTACAGAAAGCTTTTGACAATGTTGACTGGAATACTCTCTTTCAAATTCTGAAGGTGGCAGGGGTCAAATACAGGGAGCGAAAGGCTATTTACAATTTGTACAGAAACCAGATGACAGTTATAAGAGTCGAGGGACATCAAAGGGAAGCAGTGGTTGGGAAGGGAGTGAGACAGGGTTGTAGTCTCTCCCCGATGCTATTCAATCTGTATATTGAGCAAGCAGTAAAGGAACCAAAAGAAAAGTTCGGAGTAGGTATTAAAATCCATGGAGAAGAAATAAAAACTTTGAGGTTTGCCGATGACATTGTAATTCTGTCAGAGACAGCAAAGGACTTGGAAGAGCAGTTGAACGGAATGGACAATGTCTTGAAAGAGGGTATAAGATGAACATCAACAAAAGCAAAATGAGGCTAATGGAATGTAGGGTGACGCTGAGGGAATTAGATTAGGAAATGAGACACTTAAAGTAGTAAAGGAGTTTTGCTATTTGGGGAGTAAAATAACTGATGGTGGTCGAAGTAGAGAGGATATAAAATGTAGACTGGCAATGGCAAGGAAAGCGTTTCTGAAGAAGAGAAATTTGTTACCATCGAGTATTGATTTAAGTGTCAGGAAGTCGTCGTCGAAAGTATTTGTGTGGAGTGTAGCCATGTATGGAAGTGAAACATGGATGATAAGTAGTTTAGACAAGAAGGGAATAGAAGCTTTCGAAATGTGGTGCTACAGAAGAATGCTGAAGATTAGATGGGTAGATCACATAACTAATGAGGAGGTATTGAATTGAATTGGGGAGAAGAGGAGTTTGTGGCACAACTTGACTAGAAGAAGGGATTGGTTGGTAGGACATGTTCTGAGGCATCAAGGGATCACCAATTTAGTACTGGAGGGCAGTGTGGAGGGTAAAAATCATAGAGGGAGACCAAGAGATGAATACACTAAGCAGATTCAGAAGGATGTAGGCTGCAGTAGGTACTGGGAGATGAAGAAGCTTGCACAGGATAGAGTAGCATGGAGAGCTGCATCAAACCAGTCTCAGGACTGAAGACCAAAACAACAACAACGACATCCTGGATTTTCCATTGTTTGATTTTTGGTCTGAGATTAGTTTAAATTAGGTTAGATGTGATTTTTATTCCAATTTATCCACAGTGAGGAGATCCTCTGGGATGGGGAACATGTCAGAAAATAAATATACAACAAGTATTTACAGAACAAGAGCAGATATGCTAATGTACCTTCCACAGATCCCGAATAAAATGGCCCTTGTTGATGTGGAAAAAACAATTAACAGGATATAAAACTTGTCAGTAAATATTAAATATTCAGTACACTTAGGTACATATGATAATTCTTAGGTTATTGTATCCATCCATCATCAATAAATAAATAAATAAAATTAAAAAAAGTTACAGTGCTCGCATTACTGCACAAAATTTGTACAGAAGTCAGATTGTTCTCAGTATTCACATTAAGTGATATTATTGATGACATACACGCATCTGTTGGTTCTGCAAAGAAATTCATCCACGGAGTCAAAGGTAGAAGTTGTTGGCCACAAATAAATCCTTTCGACTCTTCTCAAACTGATCTTTATTTTTAGTTAAATTTTTTTTATGGCTGCTGGCATGTTACTGAAAATATGTATTGCTGACTAGTGGACACCTTTCTGAACCAAAGTAATTGACTTTAAATTTTCAGCAGCTCTGTGGTATGTTCTTTCCAGTTAAATTTATTATCAAGCTGTAATGTGAAGAATTTAACACTATCAACTTCCTCTATCTGCTTGTCATAATATTTTAGTCATATACTGGCAGGAAACCTTTTACAAGATGTAAAATGCATATAGTATGTTTTTTCAATGTTTAGTGGCACAGAATTGGCTAGGGACCGTTTATTAATGTCCACGAAAAATTCATTAGCCAATCTTCTAAGGCCATACTTGATTTGCTATTCATTGCAATGTTTGTATCATCTGTAAACGAAAAAAACTTGGCACTGTTAATGTTACAGATGAAAGGTCTTTGATATGCACAAGAAAAAGTAAGGGTCTAGGATGGAACCTTGGTGGACGTAACATGTTATTGGTTCTCAGGTGGATGATGCCAAATAGCTTAATAGAAGTCTCTTTCCTGTTGGCAGCCTTTGTTTTCTGTCAGAGATATAGGGTTTGAACCATTTTGCAGCACTTCCTGTTACACCACACTATTCTAATTTACTTAAAAGGATAGTGTGATTTACACAGTAGAACGCCGTTGACAGATCACAAAATGTATCAAAAGCCTGTAATTTATTTTCTAATAAATTAAGTACATTTTCAGTGCATATGTAGATAGCCTTCTAAATATCAAAACCCTTTAGAAATCCAAATTGTGACAGGGATAATATTTTATTTGTGATGAGATGGTTAAAAAGGGTGACTCTATATTACCTTTTCTAAAATTTTTGAGAATGTGGGCAACTGGATGGAATTGATGGTGTTTCTTACATCATTTAGTATTCAAAGACTGAACTTCAGCATATTTGAACAATTGAGGAAAATTTCTACTGATAAAAGAATGATTAAACAAATAAGATAAAATGTCACTAAACTCAGAGGCATACTGTTTAATCAACTTTGTTAATAGATGATCATACATTAACAATGTAGCTCAAAAGTTTCAGTACAAAATTATTTTCTTACAATTAATTTTTGCATGCATTATCTCATTATAGTTGTAAAGCATCTTTGGATGTAACTTTTCAGTTCTTGGCAGTGGCCTCACAAGCAATTTTGCAGACGTCATTGTTGAAGTCGTGGACTGTCCTGATTTAACACAGCAACCTTTTACCTTGGCATGCAAGGGTAAGTCTTGGCATAATGTCGCGTTATCATTATATCATTCAGAAAGGAGTGGCACATTAAAGACTTGGTATATTCACTGGAAAGTCTTCAGAAACAACATTTGTGGTGCAACAAGATTGAGATAGTAATAATCTTAGTTGTGGCCAACGTAATATATAAGTTTGAGTTAACTAACTGGGAAGAGAACGTATCTTGAAATGAATAACTGATACCGGCGACTGTGAAAGACTCATTAGTCTACTGCATCCTAAGTATAGGTATTAGAGCATGAAGTCATTTGACAGTTACAATATTTTCATTCTTAGGTTGTAGCCAGTGTTGACAACAGCCATCAAGACATAAAATTATGTTAAATAATTAGTTTATTTGTTTTCAGTGGCCAGATACAATATTTATTATAAAAATAGTTTCTTAAACTTGAGAAGCTGAGTTGCAGTGGAGTAAAGGAAACATGGCAAGTATAAAAAATGAAACAAATAGATGAGATGTTTGTCTATAACAAATTATGTTTGAGTAACAATGGACATTTTGCAATTCTTTAGATTTAATTTATCACACAGCAATTTCTTTCTCAGTAAGACATCCACAAAATGCTACTGGGAAACTTCCCCAGCTAAGCCAAAGTTACTGTATGGAGCCATTTCATTGTAGCTTATCACAAAGTTTACCTCTTAGAGTAGGTTTAATTTTTACCTTTCACCATGAAATAAACTTCATGCCATAACTTATTTATTTTAGTATTATACATTGATGTAAGTATAAACTTTTTGCTTAGAAAAGTGTCTGTGTAGATTTCATTTTACCTTAGGCAGTGCAGAAAGCCAACTGCCACATAGAAAAAGTCTGGTCCAGAAAATCAGCCATTTACGTAATTTAAAATGTTACTGTCACATCTTAGTTTGATATATCTTAAAAGGCAATACATACTGAAAATACCAAGCTTCAAGGTTTATTTTCATCTTTATTTTAGATCTGTGATAGATTACAAATTTTACAATAATAATGATGGAAAGTATAACTATCCCAAAAAAAATAATAAAAATAAAAAAAAAATTGTTTGAGATACAATCTTCAGCAATTTTGCATGTAAGTGGTCTTTGTATGAAAAGTCTGAAACATTTTGGCATTCAGAGACATATGTTACAATCAGGGCAATACCAACTTGTTTATTTTGTGTTTGCTTTGGCAGTCAATTAAACATATCTTGGAAACCATGTTGGCTGCTGCTTCAACTCAGTTCCAACAGTTTTATAAGGGAAGTGCCGTACTACAAGCCTGTTGCCAATGTTACACTAGGAACAACTTCTTGAGTCAGTGTTGTACCTTTACGGAAGAGTCCTTCACCAATTTCTTCAGACTATTGGCCACTTAGATATTTTTCCCTCCAATCCAGTTCTTCCTCTGGAGTATCTAAAATTTCTTACTCACTCAACAAATGTGATACATTTATATCAGAACCGTAGAGAACATCAAAACCTAGTGAGTTCATACACAAATATCGCAACAACCCTAGCACACATTGACTTAGTCTCGACACTGACTCTTAAGTTTGCTATTGATTCTGTTGACGTAATTCTATGAATTGACAATAGAGAGCAGCACCTGCCAAGGGATAGCTAGTGTGACATCCCTACATTGTTCTCATATGAAGCCAGTCCAGTTTTCGAGTGATAGTGGCTAGTGCATAGTGAAACATCAGGGGCTGAGATATACTTCGGCATGGTCTTTTGAATAGTGTGTCATGGCTGGGTGTGTTCAGGATTCATAGCCAAAGTGTTAATGTAAAATGATGGTTCTGTATTTATCTATTGTATTTTTCTGTTTTCAGTTTCCCAAATATGAGTATCTATAGTCAGACCTACCCATGTTTGTAATTCTTCTTCTTACTGTTTCCACTTACTCTAAATTGATAAGTTAGTTTCAAGGCAGGGATTATTGTTATTGTGGAATATACTGTTTTTATTGTAATGAATAAGTTAAAAGTAAAGTAAAGTTTCCCAAATATGAGTATCTATAGTCAGACCTACCCATGTTTGTAATTTTTCTTCTTACTGTTTCCACTTACTCTAAATTGATAAGTTAGTTTCAAGGCAGGGATTATTGTTATTGTGGAATATACTGTTTTTATGGTAATGAATAAGTTAAAAGTAATTTATCAAAATACTTTAACAGGTATCACAGTTTAGCCATCTGTAACTTTTACTCTAAAGCAAAGTTATGATGCCTTAACATTTGTATGATTTGGTACATTGTTGCTATGTGCAAATCTCTCTCTCTCTCTCTCTCTCTCTCCCCCCCCCCTCCCTCCTTCCTCTCCCTTCCGTCCCTTCCCCTCCCCCTTCCCAACCCTCCCTCCCTCACCCCACCCACCCGCCCACTCCTTCCCCTAGTCCCCATCCCCTGTGGTTGCCCAGCAGAGTGAGTGTGAGTGGGTGGAGAGAAAAATTGGGACAAATGGGGAAAGGAATGCCGTGCACAGCATGGATGGGGTAGTGGTGTATTTGGGTGTGGAAATGGCGGTAACCAATGATTGTTAGATAGTTGCAAAATGTGGATGAATTCTGGTAGGTAACGATCAGTAAACTAGAAAACTGATCAGGTAGAGAAGGAGATAGTGTGTGTGTGTGTGTGTGTGTGTGTGTGTGTGTGTGAGAGAGAGAGAGAGAGAGAGAGAGAGAGAGAGAGAGAGGCGGTGGATGTGGGAAGGCACCCACCACTAAAAGTACCACCAGTTTTGAAAGTTCTCACTGACTAATTCCAAAGAAAGCTCTGCTGAGTTTTAATAACAAGAGTAAATACAGAGAATATGAAAAAATATTCTTCAACAGAAACATACAAATAAATAATGTTTGAGACAGAATATTTCAATAAGATAAAATTGGGGAGAAAGGATAGACAACATCTGGAATCCATTACGCTAAGAGGAAAGAATTTTAAGGACTTTTGTAAATACGTAAAACATATGCAACATGGAAAATAATAAAATACTCATAGATTCAGGTTCATAGTCTTTGTTTGCCATTGACCACATGCAGCGGAATAGACTGTATATTGATGAAATGATACAATAGCAATCACTTATTAATTAATTTTCACATTACATGTGCAAATTATTTATCCTACATTAACCAGCTGTACAGAGTTGCAATCGTAGTATTAAAACTGAGATTCTACACTTCAAGTGTCCAAAATTCTGCTAAACTGTATAATGGATCACACAACTTACTTTCAAAATTATTAAGAGGTGTATTGAGTGCAGAATGTGATAATTGATTAAAAGATTTTCAGACAGTTCACTTTGTGGGAGTTGCCTGCTTTGTCAGCCTGTGCCTAGTAATATCAATATTCTTTCTGTTTCTGGTGTCATGACATAGTATACTCTCTCCAGTGTTAAACTCTTGTTACGTTGTTTTAGCATATATCAGTGATGCATAGATATAAAGATTTATCACTGTCAATATTTTGATCTTAGTGAATAAAGGACAGCTGTGTTCCTTTGGACCAACCTTACTTGTTATTTGTAGCATCTTTTTCTGACTCAGTAGTACATCATTGCAGCATTGAAGAAGAATGGTTCAAGGACAGGGCCATGAGGCACACCAGACATGACTTTCTTCAACAGAAGACACAAGCTGTCTTCTATTATTATCATAGATAAAGATGAGACTTAAATGTCTCGAGGAAAATTTAATTATAAATTCACCTGAGGTACAGGATTTCCCCATTATATCCAATGCTGGTGTGTTATTTCAATGCCAGAAAGCCCTGGCAGTGGTGACAATATAGGGGGAAAATAAGCTTAAGATATGAATTGAAGTTTGTGTTGGGGAGGACATTGGACTTTGATAGTCCTTGCAGTAATGTTAGCCATGGTGCTGTGGTGGTGTAATGATCAGCATACCTGCCTTGTAAGCAAGGAGATCCAGGTTCAAGTCTAGGCTGTGGCACAAATTTTAATTCATTTATTCAGCTTCCATCATTATTGTAGATAAAGATGAGAAATGTCTCAAGGGAAACATAACTATAAGAAAAGTGTTAATTATTTCTAATTCTGTATTATTTTTTCCATAATACTGTAGTTTTGTTAGTAAGATGTGAAAGAAAATACAGTCAAATATGTTACTCAAACCACATAGCTCAAGAGAAATCGTATTCTTATTTTCAGCTCTGTTTAATGTCTGATTAACAAATTTAAGCACTGCAGAAGTGGTATTTCTTCCGCATTCTTCCATGCTGTCTTACTACAAAGAAGATCAGGTTTTTCAGAGTGGTTACTAAGCTCTATGTGAAAAATTACTTCATATATTTTGGAAAAGATTCTAACAGTAGCCACTGGTCTGTAGTTCTCCAGGAGTTCTTTTCCCCCTTTTTGTATGTAGATATATCTTTTGAAATTTTGAGCTGGCCTGGGAAAACTGCAAATTCTAGGCATTTATTCACAATAAAAGCAAGCTGTTTGGAAATATGGTGTATAGTCCTTTTTATTGTATAGTTATATAGTCAGTAGCAGTCCAGACTTTTCAAGTTTGAAAATTAAGTTGAAGATTAAAGCAAACATTTTGTGGAACATTATCAAATTGGAAACAAATAAAAAATGTCAGAAATGAAAACGTGCATTTGCTTCAGCTTTGAGACAAATGGAAGTGGAATGAAATAATTGCATGCCAAATGCTGTGAATTCCATTGGAAAGTGGTTAAATGGTGTGTAATTTTTAGCACTGTTCTAAGAATAGACTGGAAAATAAAAAGTGACAGCAAACTACATGTATGTAACCACTTAGGAAGAAACAGAGTAAATAAAGGGGGGAGATTTGTGATTCATTAAATTACAAAGTAGATTTATTGTGGGATATGTATAGATATACTTATCATCAAAGGGGAGGATATTCATCCACTATGGGATCACGAAATACACTGTGTAAAGTGTGAACATTTATATTACCAAGCTTTGCACAAGGACACTGTTTCTTTCACCATTATATTAAGTCTGGATCTCCCTATAAAACCATTGTAGACTATGTACAAACAGGACTATAATGTCTAGAATCTGAAGTTTAAGAAACACAACAGTGTCTGTTACACACAGCTGGCTGTCATTTTTGTTATCTGGTTGTTGAGTTTTTATGTTATAATGGTATTTACCCACTTTCAGAGACACTATCTTTCAGCATGGCCCTGTCTCCACTCATCTGACACCTGTAAATCAAATCCAGTATCTTTTTAGAAGTCTTATAGTGGGGTATGCACACATACTTCAGACAAATATTTTCCTAATTTTTGCCATTTTTGTTGTGTTTAATATTTCTAACTGTGCGTATTGCTAAGTTTCTTCTCTAGTTCTTTGGGAACATTACCAATTTCTCCTCTTTATCATTTCCTCTTGCCTTTGAATGAAGGATGAAAATTAAAGTAATGATGCCTTTTGCCCTTCACATACCATGACTGTAATGAAGATGGAGGATAGTTTGCAGCCCAGAAGATCTGTTATGTTTTCTCCTCTCATATTCCATTCAGGAGTTATAGTAATTTTGCATCTAAAGACTGTCTTTGCTGTAAAAAGTCCAGAATAATCTTTTTATCTAAGTTACTATATTCCAATAATCCCTAATCTGTTTTTCAACTGAAGCTGGGAATTCCATGATATTTGTTCTTTTGCTTACTGACAGTCCCAACATTTCCCAGTTTCTCAACTGGAAATTGACATGTCTCTTTCATCCATGACAAGATTGTAATTTTACCAGATCCATGCTGTGTGAGAAAAACTGAACGTTTGTATATACATATCTTGAGATTTGATGTGCTGATAGATGGTGGAACTACATACTTGTGTGCTCCACGTTCTAAATTTCCTTTGTGTAGTTTTTGTATAAAATGCATTTAGCCTGAAAAACATTGGCCATATGATCTCAGTTGATGATTTTCATCTATTCAATCAGCAGATTCATTCTAACTCAGTGTGATAAAACATTTCGCAGTTGGCTCCACTGTTGCATAATACATATATGAGGACTATGAAATATGTCTGCCTTCTTTAACATCCAAAAATCTTCTACTCTTTAACTTCAGAGCATCGAACATGGCGGACTTAGTCCAAAATCAAATAAATGATTATATTTTAAACTTCTTACACAGTCGATGAATGGAAGACAATATTTGTGACAAAAAGTGAACAAAAGTTGGTGATTTTCGTGTAATAATTCTACATTTAAGTAATGATCGTTCATTACAGAAAGACAGTTTATAGTTCCTGTGTTTAACAGGCCAGTGGACATGGCTGTGGTAGTTGTACTGAAAATTCTTTTGACAAAATAAATTTTTTAAGTTTGCATTTCTTTGCAAGTACATTTCTGAGTTTTGTATGTTACCTTAGAAGTATACAAATCAAAATATAATTCTGATATCAGTGATATTCTAAATCAAGGACATTTTGAAAGACAGTTCAAATATTTCACAGTTTGATAACAACTCAGTACAGCAAGACTGTCGAGATTTAAAGTTTGTTGCATATGTCCCATTGTAGCCTTGCTGTTACCTGTACAAATGCTGTTACCTGTACAAATATGCCTTCAGTAGCTGTGCTTCCATCAAATCTGATGGAAACCTTAGTGTTGAAAATAGGCCATTTGTCAGTAACATAGCCTGCACCAGATCTGCATTTAAAACACTTTACATGCGTATGGATGTTGAATAAACCACTGTTTACTTAATTTATGCACAGATAAGTGAATAGCCACATACTACACTCTGTTGATGTCCTGTAGTATTGTCTTAGGGCAGAAACCTAAAACTGAAGTAACTATTCATAAAAGCTTATATGTAGCGAACAAATATTTAACACAGTCTCAGAATTATACTCCTAAAACACAGTATGAAGATAATATGGATTGTAATTATCATTTGGAAATATCACATTTCTCAGTCTAATGCCAATGTAACAGTTTTGCATTTGCCGTTATTAGGAGAATAACACTGTTGTTGTGAATAATTACAAGTTCACAGTAAATCATTAAAACCAGCTACTGGATCATGGAGTGAACTGCCAGACATGAAATTTAGATAAAACCCAGTACATTTTCCAACTTGTAGTCTGTACTAAATCATTGGCAGTACATTTCCCAGCATTGATGGACACAGATCTCGTACATTCCATAACCTTCAGCAGAATCATTAAAAATGGCTTTCAACATGCCCCTTTGATAAGTTTACATTAATTAAAACTGAAGTTAGCTATTATTGTTTACTGGAGTTCCATGAATTAAAATTAAAGATGTACATTTCTGAGTAAATGAATAGCGGGGAATTTCATTTTGAAAAGGTCTTTTAGATACAAAAATGATTTCTATCAAATTTTGCTAGTTAATTTGCCTTAATATAGAATTCTGTTTCAGTAACAGCATTTTAACTAAGTATCTTAATTACCTAGAAACTAAATGAATGAAAGAGTTGCTAATATATTTTCATCACTGAGTATATGAATCCTTTAGTTATGTATGTAGCTTTTTCATGTGCTTCATCAGGAAGTTAGTAATCAGGCATATGTTTACATGTGTACAGTGACAACAAAATCTGAAATTACTGATATTTTTAATTAGCACAGTTTTTAGGCAAAATAATCATACTTATTGGATTCTAAATAATCAAAAGAGGGAAATAGATAATTAAGTTAAGATGAATATGTCATTAGACAGTATTCAAGATTTTTAGATACTGTGCACATGTCCTATAAATGGTAATATTGAAGATATCCAAAACTTTCAAAAAGAAATAAATAAATAACTGAGTAAATAATTTTGTGAGGAAAAAAAAAAAACATATCAGCTGGACAGATCCATCTGCTTTGTTACACTGTCTTCTAAGCTTCCTGATAAACTACAAATGCCCACAAGTTGTTACATTTTGTAAATAAGCAAATTTTCAAGTTATTTATTTTGTTAAATTACATTTCATTAATATCATGTATTAATTCAGATGGCCTTTTGATCTATTACAAATGTTATGATTATTATGAAGCTAAACTGAATGCTATTGTTGTTTAAATTGCTTCAAAATCTATTATTCCTATATGTTTGCATGTTCCAAATGTGATTGTAACTACGGTTTCTTAATAATTTCTTTGTGCTAAGAATATAAGCTGAATAGTTTGAGTATGTACAGGTATAGGTAGCAAAGATAGTATTCCAAAAGTTCGCTATTAAAATTATGAGTATTATATGTTGATAACTGAGCACTGAAAATGTTAGTAAGGAATGTGATCCACAATAAAGTAATGCACTCTTCAATATCTGACTGGATTCCTTGTTGAAATATGCGAAACCTGGTCTAAAGCACTACACAGTGCAGTGGTTAATATACTGAGCTCATATTTGGGAGAAACAGCGTTTAAATGTCCATCTTACTATCCACATACAGGTTTTTGAGCACTCAACTGTTCAGGAGAAATGAATTCTTTTAAAAAGTCATATTCAATTCCTCCCTTGACTAATCTACATCTCCACATACACTGTAATTCAATAAACAAAAAAATCTACTCACTAAGCGGCAGCAGAAAAAGACGCATATAAAAAGTATTATGTATGCGAGCTTTGTGAGCCACTGGCTCCTTCTTCTGGCAGAAGGTTTGAAGGGGAAGGAAGAGGGGTGAATGAAAAGGACTGGTGATATTTAGGAAAACGGGTAGAGTTTGGAAAAGTGACCCAGAACCATGGGCTAGGGGAAATTTACTGGACAGGATGAGAAGGAAAAACTGATTGCTGGAGACTGCACTGGGCGAGATCTGAAAGCCTGAGAGCTTAAAGGAGGAAGACAGGATAATATGCAGTACAGATATTACTGCTAAAATATCATGTGTTAGTTAAAAGAGCAGAAAACTAAGTGCACTGGATGTAATAGAGGTTATAGAGAGACAGTGAAAAATAGACAGGTCAGAAAATAAAAGATGTAGAAAACTAAAATGGAGTGAAGAAAGAAAAAGTTACTGTGGAGAAATGCTCAGACCAAAGAAATTAATGTGGTGAGAACCAAGGATATGTTGTAGCTCCCGTTCCCACCTGCAGAGTTCTGAGAAACTGGTGTCTAAGGCAAGAATCCAGATTGCACATGTGCTGAAACAGGCACCAAGGTTACAACTGTCATGTTGTAGTGCATACTCTGCAACAGGATATTGTGTGTTGCCTGTATATATCCTCTGCCTACGCCCATTCACTCTATGTGATAACTCGGTGGTAGTCACGTCGATACAAAAGGCTGAACAGTGTTTACTTAATAGCTGGTATATGACATGCATCGTTTCATAGGTGGCTCTCCCTTTGATACTGTACATTTTGCCAGTTACACGGCTGTTACAGATGGTGGTTGGAGGGTGCATAGTGTGTCTTGCAGCGAGGACAGTCACAGGGTTAATAGCCATAGGTAGGGAGATGGGTGCAGAAGAAACACATGGTCTGACTAGGAAGTCACAGAGATTGGGAGGGCAACAAATAGCTATTCTAAGTGTAGTGGGCAAAATCTCAGATGGAGTGGACCACATTTCAGGGTACGATTTTAGGAAGTTGTGGCCTTGTCGAAGTAGCTGATTTATACATTCAAGGCCAAGATAATATTGGGTGACAAGTGGTGTACTCTTAAGTCATTTTTTTGGAGGGATTGGATGTGATGGCCCCGAAAATTTCCTTTTGAACTAGGTTGGTCAGGTAATGGCATCCACTAAAGGATGAGGTGAGAATGGCGGTGTATTGCTATGAAAAGTCTGCATCTGAACAAATATGTTTGTGTCAAATACCAAGGCTGTATGGGAGGGAACATTTGACATGAAAAGGACGGCAACTGTCAAAATGTAATTACTGTTGTTTGTTAGTATGTTTAATGTGTGGACAGAAGTGTGTAGCTGACCTTCGGTGAGTATGAGATCAACATCAAGGAACATGGCATGGGATTCGGAATGTCAAATGTTCCCTCCCATACAGCCTTGGTGTTTGTGGCAAACGTATTTGTTCAGATGCAGACTCTTTACTACAGCAATACCCCACCACTCTCACCTCAGTCTTCACTGGACATAATTACCCCACCATCCCAGTTCAAAAGCAGATTTCCTGGGCCATCATATCCAATCCTGGTACGGCTGATCCTCAAAAAAAAAAAAAAAAAAAAAAAAAAAAAAGGAGTACACCACTTGTCACCCTGTAGTATTATGGTCTTGAATGTATTAATCAGCTACTTCAACAAGGACGTTACTTCCTAAAATCATGACCTGAAATGAGGCCCATTCCGTCTGAGTTTTCCCACGACATCCAGAAAAGCTCTTCATTGCCCTCCCAATCTCTGCAATATCCTTGTAAGACCCTATGCCCATTCTGCACCTATCTCCCTATCCTATGATTCCTACCCCCCCCCCCCCCCCCTCCCCGAGTGCCCCCACTGCAAGACTTGCCCTGTGCACCCTCGAGCCATCACCTGTACCAGCCCCGTAACTGGTAAAATGTATACTATCAAAGGGAGAGTCACCTGTGAAAGTACACATCCTATACCAGCTGTTATGTAAACAGTGTTCGGCCTTTTACATCAGCATGACTACCGCCAAGTTATCAGTTATGATGAACAAGCATAGGCAGAGGGTAACAACACACAATATCCTGTTGCCGAGCATGCAGTGAAATTTGACAGTCATGACCTTGGTGCCTGTTTCACCACACATGTAACATGGGTTCTTCCCTCAGACAACAGTTTCTCAGAGCTCTGCAAGTGGGAACTGGAGCTACGACAAGTTCTTGGTTCTCGCTAGTGACCTTGCCTAAATTTACATTAATTTCTTTGGTATCAGCATTTCTGCACAGTAACTATGCCTCTCTTCATTCTATTTTAGTTTTCTAGCTTTCCACTCTTATTAACTCATGCATGATTTTGTAGCAGTCATCTCTGTCTTGCACCCTGGGGACTGGGTGTTTGTGTTGTACTCATCATTTCATCATCATTGTCATTCATGACAGTGGGTGGATTGGATTGAGAAAAACTTGACTTGCATAAAAATTGGGACTTTGTATGGGTGCTGATGACTGCACAGTTGAGTGTCCCACAAATCCAACATCATCATCTGTCTTGCGTATTTCCCTATCTTCCACCTTTAGGCCTTCAGGTTTCCAAAGTTGCCTGGTGCAGTCCCCAACAGTCAGTTTTTCCTTCTCATACGGTCCAGTATGTCTCCCCAGACCTGGGGTTTTTGGTGACTTTTCCAAACTGTACCACTTTCCCTATACATCTCACCAGTCCTTTTCCTTCACCCCTCTGCTTTCACCTTCAGCCCTTCTGCCAGGAGGAGGATCTGCTGGCTCTGAAAGCTTCCATATATAATAACTTTTTTGTGTGTGTTTTCCTGCTGCTGCTTAGTGAGTAGATTTTTTATCCATACAATTACATTATGATTTTTAAAAATTGATTATTTTCTTCATATATACGGTGTCAAAAGAAAATTCAGTTAAGAAAACTAATAAATTATGATACAGGATTACTGACCTTCTCGTACCTTCAGAAGGCAAAATTTTAGTACTGCCAGTAGACACAGATAAAAGTAATAACAAATCGTAGTTGTCAAAACTACTTGTTTCTTCCTCTGAGAGAAGGATTGCTCGGGGAAAGTTAAAAAGAAAGGGCAGGTCATTCAGACTACAGGATGAGAGGGACCCACCTGCTGTGTGGATGAGTAGTCACTGCACACTGTATGGTTGGGTGGAGGAGGGGGCTGTACCTCATACCATTTGCAAATTTCATTCCTATTCCATTCACATATGTGGTATGGAAAACATAACTGCCTATAAGTCCTGGTATGCTCATGCTTATTAGGCCTCTGTAAGGTATATACACTGAAGGGCCAAAGAAACTGGTGTAGGCAGGCATATTCAAATACGGAGATATGTAAACAGGCAGAATACAGCACTGCGGCTGGCAACACCTATATAGCACAAAAACTGTCTGGCGCAGTTGTTATATCAGATACTGCTGCCACAATGGCAGGTTATCAAGATTTAAGTGAGTTTGAATGTGGTGTTATGCATGAGCGATGGTACACAGCATCTCCGAGGTAGCGATGAAGTGGGGATTTTCCTGTACGACCATTTCATGTGTGTACTGTGAATATCAGGAATCTGGTAAAACATCAAATCTCTGATATTGCTGCAGCCGGTTAAAGATCCTGCAAGAATGGGACCAACGATGACTGGAAGAGAATTGTTCAATGTGACAGAAGTTAACCATTCCATAAATTGCTGCAGATTTCAATGCTGGGCCTTCAACAAGTGTCACCATGTGAACCATTTAACAAAACACTGATATGGGCTTTTGGAGCTGAATGCTCACTCATATACACTTGATGACTACACGACACAAAGCTTTATGGCTCACCTGAGACTTTCAACACCCACTTTGGATCATTGATGACTGGAAACATTTTGCCTGGTTGGACGAGTCTCATTTCAAATTTTATGGAGTGGATGGACTTGTACAGGTATAGAGACAATCTCATGAATCCATGGACCCTGATTGTCAGCATGGGATTGTTCAAGTTAGGCTCTGTAATAGTGAGGGGTGTGTGCAGTCAGAGTAAATGTGACCCCTGATATGTCTAGATATGTAGCCAATGCTTTTAATACATACTTTGCAAATATTAGTGAAAAATTACTCTCTGACATAAAATCTTCAAATAAAAATCCTGCTACAGCACCATCAAATCAAAATAGAAACTGCAACTCCCTATTTTTTACTCCAACCAACCCTAAGGAAATTATATCAATTAGAGAGTTAAAAACAAAATTTTCAACAGGTGTGGATGAGATTCCAGATTATGTCATTAAAAATGTGGGTGACCTCATTGCAATACCATTAGCCCACATTTTCAACAGTTCATTAACAAATGGAGTCTTTCCTTCCTGCTTAAAGACAGTGACACTGAAACCACTGTTCAAAAAGGGTAAGAAAGAAGACATAGCCAATTATAGACCTATTGCCTTGCTATCTACATTTTCGAAAATACTAGAAAAAAATTTTCATAAGAGGTTGCTAGAGTTTCTAGAAAAGTGCAAAATATTATCCACAACCTAACATGGCTTCCGGAAAGGCTGATCAACAGAAACAGCAATATATGAATTTCTGGATGAAGTACTCAAAAAAATTGATAGTGGACAAAAAGTAACTGGCATATGCCTTGATCTGTCTAAGGCTTTCGACATCATAGACCACACCCTATTGCTGCAGAAGCTTGAAAGAATTGGTATCAGAGGTATGCCTAACAACTGGCTTAGATCATATCTTACTGACTGCAAGCAAGTAGTAGAAATACATTTTCACAAAGAAAATAAATCAACAAGACACTATTCTGATTATAAAGCAGTAAAATATGGAGTACCGCAGGGCTCGGTACTGGGCCCCATTCTATTTTTGATATATATAAATGACCTAACATCAACCAACCAGTACCATAAGAATTCAGATGTCAGACACAGATATTGCAAGTGTGCCTAATACAAAATAAAAAACAGGATAATCTTAGATCGGAAACTCACACCATATGTTATTTAATGAGAGTGCTAGAAAACTGCTGTCATAAGGACTGTCTAATGACAGTTTACTATTCTAATATACATTCTGTCCTAAAATATGGGATCACTTTCTGGGGTAACTCACCATCCTGCCTAAAACCCTTCAGGATGGAAAAAAGAATAGTGAGAATCATGGCTGGAATAAAAAGGAACAAGCCATGTAGACCATTATTTAAAAGGATGGGGATTCTTCCCCTTCCATGTATTTTCCTATTTGAAAGTGCAATGTTTATAAAGAAATATACAATAACAAATCATAGTATCCTCCCCAAAAATGAAAATGTTCATCATCATAATACAAGACAGAAAACTGACTTTCATGTACTCCATACAAAAACCAGTTTGTGCCGAAAAGAAACATTACACCATGGAAAAATTATCTACAATAAATTGCCAAGAGAAATTAAAGTAAAGACTGATGTAAAATTTTTTAAAGGAGCATTAAAAGAATATCTGTTGACACATTGCTTTTATAGTGTGGAAGAATTCCTCCAAAATCCTCGAGAGTCTAAGTGATGATTATGCAAATACTGTAACCATTAATACTGACATATAAATACATTCAGATGTAATTCTCAAGTTTCTAATGGGCTTCAAGTATAAGTTGTATACCGACTTGCCCAGTATATGAAGTAAAATTCTGTGAATGTAATTCTCTAGTGTACATGTCAACTCAGAGTGTAGAAGAGTTCCTCAAAAATCCTTAGACCTTAAGTGAGGATCATGCAAATACTGTAATCGTTAATATTGGCTTATACATGTTGTTGTTGTTTGTTGTTGTGGTCTTCAGTCCTGAGACTGGTTTGATGCAGCTCTCCATGCTACCCTATCCTGTGCAAGTTTCTTCATCTCCCAGTACCTACTGCAACCTACATCCTTCTGAATCTGCTTAGTGTATTCATCTCTTGGTCTCCCTCTACGATTTTTACCCTCCATGCTGCCCTCCAATGCTAAATTTGTGACCCCTTGATGCCTCAGAACATGTCCTACCAACCGGTCTCTTCTTCTCGTCAAGTTGTGCCACAAACTCCTCTTCTCCCCAATCCTATTCAACACCTCCTCATTAGTTATGTGATCTACCCATCTAATCTTCAGCATTCTTCTGTAACACCACATTTCAAACTATTTATCGTCCATGTTTCACGTCCATACACGGCTATACTCCATATAAATACTTTCAGAAATGACCTACTAACACTTAAATCTATACTCGATGTTAACAAATTTCTCTTCTTCAGAAACGCTTTCCTTACCGTTTACAGTCTACATTTTATATCTTCTCTACTTCGACCATGATCAGTTATTTTGCTCCCCAAATAAGTGTCTCATTTCCTAATCTAATTCCCTCAGCATCACCCGACTTAATTCAACTACATTCCATTATCCTCGTTTTCCTTTTGTTGATGTTCATCTTATATCCTCCCTTCAAGACACTGTCCATTCCGTTCAACTGCTCTTCCAAGTCCTTTGCTGTCTCTGACAGAATTACAATGTCATTGGCGAACCTCAAAGTTTTTATTTCTTCTCCATGGATTTTAATACCTACTCCGAATTTTTCTTTTGTTTCCTTTACTGCTTGCTCAATATACAGATTGAATAACATTGGGGAGAGGCTACAACCCTGTCTCACTCCCTTCCCAACCACTGCTTCCCTTTCGTGCCCCTCGATTCTTATAACTGCCATCTGGTTTCTGTACAAATTGTAAATAGCCTTTCGCTCCTTGTATTTTACCCCTGCCACCTTTAGAATTTGAAAAGAGTGTGTTCCAGTCAACATTGTCAAAAGCTTTCTCTAAGTCTACAAATGCTAGAAACGTAGGTTTGCCTTTCCTTAATCTTTCTTCCAAGATAAGTCGTACGGTCAGTATTGCCTCACATGTTCCAATATTTCTACGGAATCCAAACTGATCTTCCCCGAGGTCGACTTCAACCAGTTTTTCCATTCGTCTGTAAAGAATTCGCGTTAGTATTTTGCAGCTGTGACTTATTAAACTGATAGTTCGGTAATTTTCACATCTGTCAACACCTGCTTTCTTTGGGATTGGAATTATTATATTCTTCTTGAAGTCTGAGGGTACTTTGCCTGTCTCATACATCTTGCTCACCAGATGATAGAGTTTTGTCAGGACTGGCTCTCCCAAGGCCGTCAGTAGTTCTAATGGAATGTTGTCTACTCCCGGGGCCTTGTTTCGACTCAGGTCTTTCAGTGCTCTGCCAAACTCTTCACGAAGTATCGTATCTCCCATTTCCTCTTCATCTACATTCTCTTCCATTTCTATAATATTGTCCTCAAGTAGATCGCCCTTGTATAGACCCCCTATATACTCCTTCCATCTTTCTGCTTTCCCTTCTTTGGTTAGAACTGGGTTTCCATCTGAGCTCTTGATATTCATACAAGTGGTTCTCTTTTCTCCAAAGGTCTCTCTAATTTTCCTGTAGGCAGTATCTATCTTACCCCTCGTGAGATAAGCCTCTACATCCTTACATTTGTCCTCTAGCCATCTCTGCTTAGCCATTTTGCACTTCCTGTCGATATCATTTTTGAGACATTTGTATTCCTATTCAGTTGTAAACTTCAAGTTTCTAATGTGGTTTAATTATAACTTACACATTGACTTGCCCAGTATATGAAGTGCTGTAAAATTTTGTGAACATAATTTTCTGGTTTCTAAAGTGTTTTAATTGTAAGATATACTTTGACCTGTCCAATATCTGATGTGCTGTACTGTACATGTAAGATTTACTGGACCAATAAATACAATACAATACCATTTGCAAGAAGGTATCATGTATGAAAACAGAAGGCTATGTTCCACATGAATTTTTTTTTTTTTTTTTCCTCTCTCTTAACATACACTGATTATTACTCTCTTAGGTCTTTGGCACTGTAATATTGTCATAGTCACTAATCCAAGTCTGTTTGAAGACAGTCTTGAAGAGATTGTACTTGTTTTTAGCTAGAAGGTTTTAAATAATTTGTTTTATATGAGAGCTGTTGGACTAGTTGTTCCAGGCAGTTATCTGACATTGGGTTCAGTATTACTTTTCAGTACTGATTTTACTGGTGGTAAGATGTAAATAGTTTTCCAAGTCAGTATTCAACAAATGAGTCTCCCTGACTATTACCACTGACCAAATTAAAGTCCTCTCTGTTGCTACCATTGCTGCAGAATGTGAATCTATGAAGAACTGGGGGGGAGCCCTTGCTTATGACTAATAACGATCAAGGGAACCAACCTGAGTAGATTACAATGCCCAATGCAGATGTGAGCATCTTGGAGCTGTCAGTATGGCTAAGGTAACAATGTTGATAGATTGTGCTATGAAAAACAAAAATAGATGGGCAGCTCACCAACTTGTAGTCCTGGCAATGTGGTAATTCAACCCCTGTTATCCATACAACTATGGCACAGATAACAAACAATGTGACTTGGTAAGTGATAATGTTGAATGAAGAACTGTGAAGGGTCTGCTGGCATGTGATCAACTTGTGAAAGTCTTGCATTGGTCATAGACTCTGAGATTCAGAAACACTTTGGTCTGGAATGAAACTACTGTGAGCACATTTCTGCCAGAGTTTAGTGTTGTCAGCTGTTTTTCCAAATTCTTTAAGCCCTGGGAGGCTAGTCTGTCACAAGTAGGGTTGTTATAAACCCTACAAACATGTGTGAGTTCTTGTGACATAAACACTGTGTATGAAAGAATGTGATAGTAGACTAAAGGAACTGAATTAAGTGCAAGTGAAACCACATTTGAATTTGTGTGAAGTTAATTTGAACAGTGTTCCATAGAAGTAAAGTGAAATGCAGGGAAACCTTTTGCAGCTAAAGGAAAAGTGGATTTCTAAAAACTGAAAAAAAGTGAGCAGCAAAAGTGATGTCAAGTATCTTTTGACTATATCTGCGGTAGTGTTGAAGAAAAACCAGATGTCTTCAAAATATGTAAAAAGAATAAATTCCAAATGCCTCACCACTTGACAGTTTTCTTGGGGTAGCCAATTGCCTTGTCTTTGGTGGTTATCTTGTGGTAGCTAATTGTTATAAGAGTGTCCCAGGATGAATGATCAGTATTCAGGGGTGTGGCAGGAATTTTTATTTGAAGGAAAAAAAAGAAAAAAAACCTCATATGGACATATGCCCTATTCCAAATGGTTTTCATGATAGGACACACTTAATGTACATTTCCTTTTGTTCTGGTGGTGCACATGTAAGTGTCTTACCCTAATTGCTAGATTGGCCTTTGTAGTACAATTAAGTGACCACCAACATTGCCAGACCTTACGCCATTAGTTTTTTGTTTATTGGACTAGATGAAGTGTGAGATGAGGTGTACAAATGAAAGGTGTATATGCAGAATGAACTGCTTTGTCACATCATGGATGCCGCTGTCCTCGTTAGGGAACGTGCAGAAGAACTCAGATAAGCAACACAACATGTTCTCTCAAAAGTGAACAAATGCATTGAAGTTGATGATGGCATATTTGAACTTTTACTGTAACCTGCACAAAAGCTCTCGTATGACATGTTCTTTAATGCTTAGAGATGAATTTGACAAAAAATATGTATTTTTCAACTGATTGGTTGTAAAATTCATGTTTTAATGTTTACTGACTGTTGTACATGAGCAAACATGATGATGTATTGAATAATGCAGAAAATAAATAATGATGTATATTAAATGTGTTTTTTCTCAGAACCCATTTGTAATAGGGCATATGTCCATATGCAATTTCTTGCGTCAAATGATCGTTCCTACTGTATCTCTCAAAATTGACCGTTCCTCCTGAGACACCGTGTATATCAGTTGCTGTGGAAGATGCCCACTCAAACAAACATAATAAAGAAACTGTATATAATGTGGTAGTCCTAAAACACATTAGAATATCAGGTGTTTACTATGAAGCAGGTTAAAAATAGATTTAAAACTGAATTGAAATTAACTCATTAGGGAAGATGTCAGAAATGAAGATGATGAAAATTTATTTAAGAACAGGAAGGTATTCTGTATTAAACTAAGCAAAAAATTCAACATCTTAGAAACTGAAGATTATATATACATAGATAGAATGGCCAATTATTTAACAAATCTTCTTAAGCAAACAATAAAATATGTTGCAAATCCAGAGAGAACAAAGGAAAAGAAAAACATCAAATGAAACATGACAACTATTCAAGAGAAGGCATATTTGTAAGCAAATGTTAATGGAGCCTTGGTAGAATATGCTGAACTATTCGTAAATGCCTTTGATGGGGTGCCGAGGAAATAAAATGAAAATGTGATATGAGGAACAATTGAAAACAATAAAAGTATGAAGAAGACAAAATAAAAATTTACACTGGATACACAACACATTTTGTTAGCTAAGGTGGCCGATGACACAGTAACTAACAGAGACAGTATTTTATAATCATTTGAAGATATATTCAAATACTTGTATAGTTCAGGAGATGAATCAGAGACATGTATAGTTAGTAATGAAAGTAATGATATTATGGGTTAATGCCCCTCATTGTTTCAAAGCCATTTGAGATATGAAGAAACAGTAGGTTCTGTAAGTTAATTGGGCTCCAATAGGAACAGTTGAAACTGGAGGCAAAGTAATAGAAAAGAAATATGCAAAATTCTTTACAGAATGTCTGCGGAAGTAGACAGTCCACCAAAACCAGAACAATGCTGTGCTGATGTTAATACTTGTTTCACGAGAAAGGACATGGACAACACACAAGAAAAGCTGCAGACCTATGGGATACTCTCTCTAAAGTACAAGATATTTATTAAAATTATTTTCAGTCACACCAAAAAGCATTAGATTTTAATCAGCCAAAGAAACAAGCTGACATTAGAAGAGAATATAGTACAGTGGAACACTTGCTAGTCGTGAACAAAGTTAATGAACAGAGTGATGAGTATAAACTACCACTTTGTCTGGGATTCAAAGAGTTTGAAAAACCATTTTGACATGGTTTCAATGAAATCCATACTAACAGTCCCAGAGAAACATGGTGCAGATTCAACCTATGTGAGTACACTGAATAATATATACGACAATGCTACAGCTTCAATTACATTTCAGTAGGATGGAGTGTTATTAAGATTTGGAAGAAGAGTCACTGAACTGATCCTCAGCAGGCCTAGAGGAAGATTTTATATCCTTGAACAGGGAAAAGAAAGAATGGACATACAGGTTAATGGAACATCCCTGACCACCTACATTTTGCTAAAGACATTCTACAGTTTGTCTCTAATGCAGATAAACTTTAACAATAAATAGATGAACTTCATAAAGTAAGTTTGAAAGTAGATCAAGCACAATTACAGTAAGACTGAAATAATATATATTCAGTTGGTGTGTTAGAAACAATAAAGTCATCAGTCAGCTGCAAATAACCAAATGGTTTAAACTGAAGAGGACAGAAACAAACAATACTGTCATAATTCAGACACAGTGGTTTAAACCGAAATGGACAGAAAAATGAAAAACCAGTCCAAAATTCCAAACTTTACTTTTTTTTTCACTCGATGGTGGTTGGACATACAGGTTAATGGAACATCCCTGACCACCTACATTTTGCTAAAGACATTCTACAGTTTGTCTCTAATGCAGATAAACTTCAACAATAAATAGATGAACTTCATAAAGTAAGTTTGAAAGTAGATCAAGCACAATTACAGTAAGACTGAAATAATATATATTCAGTTGGTGTGTTAGAAACAATAAAGTCATCAGTCAGCTGCAAATAACCAAATGGTTTAAACTGAAGAGGACAGAAACAAACAATACTGTCATAATTCAGACACAGTGGTTTAAACCGAAATGGACAGAACAATGAAAAACCAGTCCAAAATTCCAAACTTTACTTTTTTTTCACTCGATGGGTAGTTTCGGGCTGAGACCTATTTTCAAATCATCGTAACACAGTCAAAAATGAGATTACCGAAAATGTGAAAACCATGTCAGAAATGTGCAATGAACAGTTACAGTGCATACAGCATTCTTGAAGCTCTAAAAGGACAGAGGTGAATGAATTACAACTTTTGCAACCTGCAGAAGTAAACTCATCTATTGATAGTCACCAACAAATGGAAGCCACACACAACAAAGACACCTGTAGAAGAAAAAGCAACAAGAAAGGTAAATGAAGCAGCTACTGATGTAGTACAGGAAACAGCAAGCAGACACAAAGGAAGAGAAGCCTCCAAGATAACTGCCACCCTAATGAACAAGCACAGCTTGTCTGTTTTTCACCAAAACGTAAGGGGACTTAGCAGAGTAGATCAGCTATCAGTTACGATCTTTGTGTATAAAGTATGATAAATATATCACAAATGACATTGATCTGTTAAATTTAGATGATTAAAACATAGCTAGCTGCTATGGTAGGGACATCAAAGGAAGAGGCGGTGTAGCTGCATTTATTAAAAATAATGTAATATTTAGATCTGTATAGGTATGGAAATACTATTTAGAACAACAGTTTCAAACATGTGCAGTAGAATCTTGTATGGTGAGTCTCCCCTGACCTGCGATTCTGGGTGACTTTCCCAAAATCTGCCCCTTTTCCTAGACCTCTCCACTCTTTTTTTCTTCACCCTTCTTCCTTCCCCTTCAATAATTCTGCCTGAAGAAGGAGCCACTAGCTTCGAAAGTTTGCCAATCACAACAGTCTTTTATGTGTGTGTTCTGCCACTTCTTAGTGAGTAGATTTTTTATCTATCCAATTAAATAGAAGTAACAGCAGGTTGCACAACAGTAGTAGTAGTGACAATTTACAGGGCAATTGGGGCTAAGTACAGGGTCTATCTGGTTAAAATAGAATTATTGTTGTCTGCTTTATTTTCTAAAAATAATGAAATTATCATACTTGGGGACTTTAATGTACACGTTCCAACTAAATGCAACAAGAAAATAAACCTTCAACAGCTGATGATTCCATATAATCATATATCAGTACTTGACTTTCCCATTATGATCACATCAGAGAGTCAGACTTTGATAGACAATGTATATATAGATTTAAGTACGTGCCATAACTTCACTGTCACCCCTGTCTTGGATGGGCTACCTGACCATGATGGACAGTTCCTTATTCTGCGTGACAGAACATCTCTCAAGAAAGCTACCACCTGGAAATCTATAAGACTAATGACGAGAGACTCACTGGAAATCCTTAAATAGTATAGAAGTAGTGCTGAAGTCCAGTATACAGGGTGGATGAGGTTAGCATTAAATTTAACATGAATTCTCATACCCTTTGAAGAGGTTTTTCCAAAAATGTTTGCCAGAAACAATACTTCACATCCCTCAACAAACTTTGGATCACAAAGGGAACTTAACAGTCATACAAAATACAGAGGGAACTTTACGTTACAGTTAGAATGTCTAAGGACACAACAAAAATTGGTCATTATAAAATTTACTACACGATCATAATGAAGTTGTTACAAAAAGCAAAAGCATTATATTAGTATATTATTAACAAGAAATTGATACGTCTAATAATAAGGTGAAGACTACTTGGCATATCGTTAGAAGGGAAATGGGGAAGAACAAAAGAACTTTAGAAGACTTCCAAATCAAACATAAAGGAAATCTTGTATGCAAACATGAAAACGTACCCAATATTTTCAACAGACACTTCTTGTCAGTGTCAGAACAAACAGGTTGCAAGGCCTCTATTAATAAAGCCTTGAGTCTTATGCAAAATATTATTCCCAAAAATTGCAATAAAATTCACATTAGCCTTGTCAAAATATCTGAAATTGAAAGGACAATCATCTTTCTGAAGAATAAAAATTGCAATGGAGTAGATAATATGTCTAACAAACAATGGGAAAGTCAGGATGAAATGCAACAATGGTACGAAAAGGATAGTTCCTACACACCATATATTGAAGATGCTGAGTCGCAGATAGGCACAACAAATACTGTCGCAAAGTGAGCTTTTGGCCAACAAGGCCTTCTTTGAAATTAGACAAAAACACACACACACACACACACACACACACACACACATCACTACAGTCTCTGCCTCTGGCTGCTGAAGCTGCGAGCAGCAGCATATGGTGGGAGAGGCAACCAGGTAGTGGGAGTAAGGAGGAGGCTGGGCTATCGACAGCCTAACAGATTCAGATATATGGTTGTGAAACCACTCTTCAAGAAAGTTGAAAAAATGGGAGTTACAGATTAGAGCCTATTTCTCTTCTGACTGCCTCTCCGAAGATACTAGAAAGTCTCATGTGCACAAGAATTTTTCAACACCTAGATAAATTTAATATTCTCAACAAAAGACAGTTTGATTTCTGAAAGCATCTGTCAACCAAACTAGTAACCTTTGCTTTTATAAATAAAGTTCTGGGGTCTCTAAATGACAAAATATTGACAACAAGATTATCCTGTGATTTATCAAAAGCCTTTGACACTGTAAACCATCAAATATTATTACAGAAAGTTAACCATTTAGGAATAAGTGGTGTACCAAATAAGTGGTTACAGTCATACCTCAAAGATATGAAATAGAACAGTAGAGACAAATTTTTGAGTGGTCTGGCTTCATCAGAATGGAAAAGAATCACATGTGGAATGTCACAGAGGTCCATTCTTGATCATTTACTGTTTATTTATAAATGACCTACAACATTGTACAAAGATATAGTGCAATTTCACCATTTTTGCAGATGACACCAACATAATGATTGATAGTTATATGTGTGAAAATCTTCAAGGAACTATTAACAATATTCTCATTGATTTAGTAAAATTGCTTAGTGTCAATGGGCTCTCATTAAATTTTAATAAAACCAACTATATTCGGTTCATTGCAACTGCCAAAACTGAGGAGGAGCTAACAGTAGGCTGTAGATCGAATTGTAGAAACCTTTTCTGGAAACCAAAAATGCTTACTATTACTTATCAGTGTATATTTTTTCACTTATGTGTTTCATCACGAAAAATACTGAGTTGTATAAAAGGAATAGTGACTGTAATGAATACAGTACAAGGAGAAAGCATGGTTTACACAATGGTTGTAAAAATCTGGCAGTGTAGCAGATGGGTATACAGTACACTGGCACAGAAGTTTTTTGCTCATCCTCCAGATATTATGTAAGTTTGATAACAAGTCCATGTTTAGGGAGCCTCTGAGGCATTGTCTTCAGGAAAGGTCATTTTAAAGTTAGGATGTGTTTCTTAGTCACAATGAAAAAATCTTTTAGAACTTCTAGAATTGTAAATGGATAGATAAAAAAATTTACTCACCAAGCAGTGGCAGGGGAACACACACACACAAAAGGATTTAACTTTTACAAGCTTTTGGAGCCAGTGGCTCCTTCTTCTGGCAGAAGAGTTGAAGGGGAAGGAAGAGGGGTGAAGGAAAAGGGCTGGAGAGATTTAGGGAAAGGGTTACAATTTTAAAAAGTCGGCCAGATGAGAAGGAAAGACTGATTGCTGGGGACTGCAACAGATGAGATATGAAAACCTGAGCTCTTAAAGGTTGAAGACAGAATAATATGCAAGACAGAAATTACTACTAAAACATTGTGCAGGAGTTAATAAGAGTGCAAAGCAAGTGCATTTTTGTAACAGAGATGTAGAAAACTAAAATGTAGTAAAGAAAGGAGTAGTTACCGTGAATAAATGCTGAGATGGAAGGAGATAACATAAATTATGGTCAGGTGGGTGACAAGAACCAAGGACGTATTGTAGTGCTAGTTCCCAGCTGTGGAGTTCTGAGGAACTGGTGTCTGGGGGAAGAATCCAGGTGGCGCATGTGATGAAAAGGGCACTGAGGTTATGACTGTCATGTTGTACAGCATGCTCTGCAACAGGATATTGTGTACTGCCTGTACACCCCTTCTGCCTCTGTTGATCAACACTCGCAACCCATAGTACAAAGAGTTCCCTCCTATGTTAAAGATACCAACAACTTTCTAGATCGTCTGAAATCTGTGCCCATCCCACTCCTACCACACACTTCGCTTGTCACCGTTGATGCCATCTCCCTCTATACCAACCACCAACGCCTGCCCCCCCCCCCCGCCCCGCCCCCCCCCCCCACCACCACCACCACCACCACCAAGTACGTGGTCTGTCTGCTGCTGAACATTTCCTCAGTCAACGCCCACCTGATCCCAAGCCTATGACATCCTTTGTGCTCACATTAATCAACTTTACACTTACCAACAATTACTTCACCTTTGAGCGCAGACATACAAACAGATCAGGGGTATGGCTATGGGAACTAGTATGGCTCCTTCCTACACCAAGCTTTCCATGGGTTGCTTGGAGGGGACTTTCCTTGGATCCATGTCTTCAGCCCTTGGTGTGGTTTAGATACATTGATAACATCTTTGCCATATGGACTCATGGTTAGTCCCGTTAAAATTCCTAGAGTCTCTAAATACTTTCTCTAAATTAAATTTCACATGGTCCTATTCCAAATCCCATGCCACTTTCCTTAATTTTGATCTCATCCTCACCAAAGGCCATGTACAAACAACAGTACTTACATTTTGACAGTTGCCATCCTTTCCATGTCAAAGGTTCCCTCCCATACAGCCTTGGCAGATGCAGACTCTTTACAGCAGTACACCACCACTCTTACTTCAGACTTCATGGGACATAATTATCCCAACAGCCTAGTACAAAAGCAGATTTCCTGGGCCATCACAACCAATCCTGGTACTGTTGCTCCCTCCAAAAAACAATTTTGGGCCACACCACTTGTCACCTGGTCTTGAATGTATCAATCAGCTACTCGGACAAGGACCCAACTTTCTGAAATCATGCCCTGAATTGAGATCCATTCTGTCTGACATTTTGCCCACCACGCCTAGCATAGCTTTTCGTCCCCCTCCCATTCTCCACAATATCCTTGTCAGATCCTGTGCTCGTTCTGCACCCATCTCCCTATCCTGTGGCTCCTACCCCTTTGGCTGTCCCCACTGCAAGACTTTCCTTACGCACCCTGCTACCACCACCTACTCCAGCCTCGTAACTGGCAAAACATACGCTATCAAAGGGAGAGCCACCTGTGAGACGACACGTGTCATATACCTCCAGTTATGTATTCACTGTTCGGCCTTTTACATCAGCATGACTACCATCCAGTTATCAATCAGGATGAACGGGCATAGGCAGAGAGTGTATGCAGGCCACACACAATATCCTGTTGCAGAGTATGCTGTATAACATGACATCATGACCTCAGTGCCTGTTTCACCACACACACCATCAGGATTCTTACCTCAGACACTAGTTTCTCAGAACTCATCAGGTGGGAACCAGCACTACAACATGTCTTTGGTTCTCGCCAGCCTTCTGGCCATAGTTTACATTAATTCCTTCTGTCTCAGCATTGCTGGGCGCTGTGGCCAAGTGGTTCTAGGCACTTCAGGCTGGAACCACATGGCTGGTAAGGTCGCAGATTCGAATCCTGCCTCGGGCAAGGATGTGTGTGATGTCCTTAGGTTAGTTAGGTTTAATTAGTTCTAGGGGACTGATGACCTCAGATGTTAAGTCCCGTAGTGCTTAGAGCAATTTGAACCATTTTGTCTCAGCATTTATTCACAGTAACTGCTCCTTTGTTCATTACGTTTTAGTTTTCTACATATTTCATTTTATGACCTGTCAAATTTTCGCCATTCCCCTTCCACCTGTGTTACAGACAAAGCACTTAGCTTTTCACTATTATTAACGTGTGCATGAGGTTTTATTAGTAATCTCTGTCTTGCATATTATCCTGTCTTCAACCTTTAAGCTCTCAGGTTTTCAAATCAGGTCTGGTGCAGTCCCCAAGAATCAGTCTTTCCTTCTCATCCCATCCGTTAAGTCTCCCCTGACCTGGGGTTCTGGGAGACTTTTCTAAACTGTACCCCATTCCCTAAACCTCTCCCGTCCTTTTCCTTCACACCTCTGGCTTCCCCTTCAACTCTTCGGTCAGAAGAAGGAGCCACTGGCTCCAAAAACTAGTGAAAGATAAATCCTTTTGTGTGTTTGTTCCCCTGCTGTCTCTTGGTGGTAGACTTTTCCCATTATATTATCAGTAATTGATTATGTTCCTTGTTAATATGATCTAAGAATGAACAGCCTTGTAGATTCTTATCTTTTAGTTTTAACTTTCTAAGTCAAACTTAAAGGTAACACAGTTGTGATCCAGTATTACTATTGTCTTTTTATAACATTATTACCTATGTACTAATTTGTTTAAAAAGACCACACAAATTATTATATAACATGTAAAAAAAGAATTGACACACTCTATATCCTTGTGATCTTATCACAAGTGGATCGAAGAGTAAGAAACAAATAAATAAATAAATAAATGCATTGGGAACAAAACTGTACAAATTAACAATGAAGTCATAGAACCAAATGAAGACATTTTATATTTATGTTAGTTGCATCTGGTGACTAGATGGAGAGTAAAAGAAATAAATATTAGAATGAAAATGGTTTGAATAATTTTGTTAAATAATATATGGTATAATTTGAAATAAATTCACTGTCTGCGAATATCTTGGCATCAGCGATACCAGTGATATTATCATCTTGTGCCTACCTTGGAATGTAATATTCACTTGCATGTCTGGATGGACAGACATTAATGATGATGACAGACATCTGAAATTAATTCAGAATCAATTCCCTGAATGTGAATATGTTGGCATCACCTATGATGGGTATAGATGTTCTAGCTATTGGCGACATGTGAAAATTTGTGCCAGACCATAACTCGAACCTGGATTTCCTGCATACTGTGAGTGGTTGCCTTAACTACTTCGGCTATCCATGCATGCCGCCTGGAGCAACCCAAACGTGCACATGTTTTACTGTGTATACCCCTATACCGTTGTTGTTGCGGTCTTCAGTCCTGAGACTGGTTTGATGCAGCTCTCCATGCTACTCTATCCTGTGCAAGCTTCATCATCTCCCAGTACCTACTGCAGCCTACATCCTTCTGAATCTGCTTAGTGTATTGATCTCTTGGTCTCCCTCTATGATTTTTACCCTCCACGCTGCCCTCCAGTACTAAATTGGTGATCCCTTGATGCCTCAGAACATGTCCTACCAACTGATCCCCTCTTCTTGTCAAGTTGTGCCACAAACTCCTCTTCTCCCCAATTCTGTTCAATACCTCCTCATTAGTTATGTGATCTACCCATCTAATCTTCAGCATTCTTCGGTAACACCACATTTCAAACTATTTATCATCCATGTTTCACGTCCATACACGGCTACACTCCATATAAATACTTTCAGAAATGACCTCCTAACACTTAAATCTATACTTGATGTTAACAAATTTCTCTTCTTCAGAAACATTTTCCTTGCCATTGCCAGTCTACATTTTATATCCTCTCTACTTCGACCATCATCAGTTACTTTGCTCCCCAAATAGCAAAACTCCTTTACTACTTTAAGTGTCTCATTTCCTAATCTAATTCCCTCAGCATCACCCGACTTAATTCGACTACATTCCATTATCCTCGTTTTCCTTTTGTTGATGTTCATCTTATATCCTCCTTTCAAGACACTGTCCATTACGTTCAACTGCTCTTCCAAGTCCTTTGCTGTCTCTGACAGAATTACAATGTCATCGGCAAACCTCAAAGTTTTTATTTCTTCTTCATGGATTTTAATACCTACTCAGAATTTTTCTTTTGTTTCCTTTACTGCTTGCTCAATGTACAGATTGAATAACATCGGAGAGAGACTACAACCCTGTCTTACTCCCTTCCCAACCACTGCTTCCCTTTCATACCCCTCGACTCTTATAACTGCCATCTGGTTTCTGTACAAATTGTAAATAGCCTTTCGCGCCCTGTATTTTACCCCTGCCATCTTTAGAATTTGAAAAAGAGTATTCCAGTCAACATTTTCAAAAACTTTCTCTAAGTCTGCAAATGCTAGGAAGGTAGGTTTGCTTTTCCTTAATCTTTCTTGTAAGATAAGTCGTAAGGTCAGTATTGCCTCACGTGTTCCAGTATTTCTACGGAATCCAAACTGATCTTCCCCGAGGTCGGCTTCTACCTGTTTTTCCATTTGTCTGTAAAGAATTTGCATTAGTATTTTGCAGCTGTGATTTACTAAACTGATAATTCAGTAATTTTCACATCTGTCAACACCTGCTTTCTTTGGGATTGGAATTATTATATTCTTCTTGAAGTCTGAGGGTATTTTACCTGTCTCATACATCTTGCTCACTAGATGGTAGAGTTTTTTCATGACTGGATCTCCCAAGGCTGTCAGTAGTTCTAGTGGAATGTTGTCTACTCCCGGGGCCTTGTTTCGACTCAGGTCTTTCAGTGCTCTGTCAAACTCTTCATGCAGTTTCGTGTCTCCCATGCCATCTTCATCTACATCCTCTTCTATTTCCGTAATATTGTCCTCAAGTACATCGCCCTTGTATAGACCCTCTATATACTCCTTCCACCTTTCTGCTTTCCCTTCTTTGCTTAGAACTGGGTTTCCATCTGAGCTCTTGATATTCATACAACTGGTTCTCTTCTCTCTAAAGGTCTCTTTAATTTTCCTGTAGGCAGTATCTATCTTACCCCTCGTGAGATAAGCCTCTACATCCTTACATTTGTCCTCTAGCCACCCCTGCTTAGCCATTTTGCACTTCCTGTCGATATCATTTTTGAGACGATTGTATTCCTTTTTGCCTGCTTCATTGACCGCGTTTTTATATTTTCTCCTTTCATCAATTAAATTCTATATTTCTTCTGTTACCCAAGGCTTTCTACTAGGCCCCATCTTTTTACCTACTTGATCCTCTGCTGCCTTCACTACTTCATTCCTCAAAGCTACCCATTCTTCTTCTACTGTATTTCTTTCCCCCCATTCCTGTCAATTGTTCCCTTATGCTCTCCCTGAAACTCTGTACAACCTCTGGTTTAGTCAGTTTATCCAGGTCCCATCTCCTTAAATTCCCACCTTTTTGCAGTTTCTGTAGTTTTAATCTACAGTTCACAACCAATAGATTGTGGTCAGAGTCCACATTACATCTGCCCCTGGAAATTAAAACCCGGTTCCTAAATATCTGTCTTACCATTATAAAATTTATCTGATACCTTCTAGTATCTCCAGGCTTTTTCCATGTATACAACCTTCTTTTATGATTCTTGAACCAGGTGTTAGCTATGATTAATTTATGCTTTGTGCAAAATTCTACCAGGCGGCTTCCTCTTTCATTTCTTATCCTTAATCCGTATTTACCTATGATGTTTTCTTCTCTCTCTTTTCCTACTATCGAATTCCAGTCACCCATGACTATTGAATTTTCGTCTCCCTTCACTACCTGAATAATTTCTTTTATCTCATCATACATTTTGTCAATTTCTTCATCATCTGCAGAGCTAGTTGGCATATAAACTTATACTATTGTAGTAAGTGTGGGCTTTGTGTCTATCTTGGCCACAATAATGCGCTCACTATGCTGTTTGTAGTAGCTTACCCACACTCCTACTTTTTCCTTCATTATTAAACCTACTCCTGCATTATCCCTATTTGATTTTGTATTTATAACCCTGTATTCACCTGACCAAAAGTCTTGTTCCTCCTGCCACCGAACTTCACTAATTCCCACTATATCTAACTTTAACCTATCCATTTCTCTTTTTAAATTTTGTAATCTACCTGCCCGATTAAGGGATCTGACATTCCATGCTTCGATCCATAGAAGGCCAGTTTTCTTTCTCCTGATAACGATGTCCTCCTGAGTAGTCCCTGTCCTGAGATCCAAATGGGGGACTATTTTACCTCCGGAATATTTTACCCAAGAGGTTGCCATCAACATTTAACCACACAGTACAGCTGCATGCCCTTGGGAAAAATTATGGCTGTAGTTTCCCCTTGTCTTCAGCCGTTCGCAGTACCAGCACAGCAAGGCCGTTTTGGTTAGTGTTACAAGGCCAGATCAGTCAATCATCCAGACTGTGCCCCTGCAACTACTGAAAAGGCTGCTGCCCCTCCTCAGGAACCACATGTTTGTCTGGCCTCTCAACATATACCCCTCCGTTGTGGTTGCACCTACGGTTCGGCTATCTGTATTTTCTGAGGCACGCAAAAACAATAATGTTTCACTTTTGTTTGAAAGTTTTTGCTTGTATATATAGCCACGTGTTGGGTATGTATAGCCACATGTTGGAGCTGTGTGTTGTGTACAGCAATTGAGAAGTGGACAAAGAATAAAACTGTAAATTTTGGAAATGCAATTAATCTACAACCAAAACTGTGATACTTCAAAATTAATGTATACAAAGATTGCAATCAGATGGGGGGGGGGGGGGGGAGGGGGAGGAGGAGGAGGAGGAGGAGGAGGAAAAAAAAAAGACCAGTTGACAAGCTGTTGGCAATGAGCTTGGGACCATGCTTGATAAAGCATACATAAAAATCTGAAGTCTTTGGACTTTTGCCAAATGCAAGGCGGGAAAGTTGCATAGGAAGAGTGAAAGCATGGAAGCGTAGGTGGCTCTTCATCCATATGGTTTGCATTTGATGTCATGAGTTTCATACTATCTCGAGATGTGCCTGGAGCAGGAATTAACATTATAAACAGTGGTATGTGCCAATGAACAAAAAGATATAAATAACTGTGCTCTTATTTTGTAATTCCCTTAATGTAATCTTTGAGTCCTTCTACCAAAGCATTGCACATTTATGGAACTTACTTGAAACAGAACGTGTCCACAAAGTCCAATTTATCTTGTTCTTTTTAACTTGATTTGTTGTGTGGTTTAAAAGCAGTACCACCAACCACTCTCACTTCCACTAGCTCACATTTTGTGGCAATAGTGGGCCCACTTGTAAAAACTTCTGGCCCTAGAAATATATTGTCACAAACACTGCTGGGGGGGTTAGTGGCCAGTAACGCTGTACTGGTGGATGGAATTCATGCAGCCACACTGTTTCTGAACAACATTGCCGTGGTATTTTATCAGTCAGCAATATGCAATTTTTATGGCCCATGCAAATGTACCTTCTTGACATTCAATATTGGTCCACTGCCCAGCATGCAAATGGGTAAGCATTATTGTGACTGCTATAGGGACCAGATCTAGAGTTTGAACAAAAGGATGCACTTGTTTTCACTTTGGACAATGTTTTGTAGCAGACCTTGCTGGATTTTCCCTTGACAGCATGGGATGTCACAGTGCTGACAGCCTTTTTCCAGAAAATTCTTTCAGCTGTCTATGTGGGGTGGCAAGAGTGCACTCTTTTGGGGGAAGATTTGGCTTGGTGTTTATTCTTTCTCCTATGTGATCAACTCAGCTTCGTCTAGAGGGTCATCATGCTTGTCACAGAGGAGCGAGGCTGTTGAGTCGTTGTCCCTTCAGTGTTGTTACTTTGAATACTCCAGCTGTTGCATGCATCACGCTGGAATATGACTAACTGCAATAGTGAACAGCTTGTTCAGGCTTGTACACAGTACCAGTCCTGGAGCAGCCTTGGGTAGGGTGCAGATTGACTTTGCAGACCCATTTTTTGGAAGTGTGTGGTTGTTGGTGGTTGATGCATTGTAAATTTTCCCCCTATGTCACCAAGCTGTCCTCCATGACATTGACAGCAACTGCTCACACATTGTTGGTCATTTTTGCTATTTAGGGCTCTCACACATCCTCATATCCAATAACAGTCAGCAATTTGTGTTGCAGGTGTTCGAAGACCTTTGCATTCACAGTGGTATCCAGCATCTGCCAGGTACCTCGTTTCACCCAGCATAGCACTCAGATATGGAGCACTACATATTTATGTTCAGTACACAAATGTAGAAGTATATGTCTGCCTCATCCTGAGATTATCACTATTGAGTTTCTGACTGTATACTGGACAACGCCAGTTGATAGGTGCAGTCTAGTGGAATGTTTGCATGAGCACCAGGTGTGGGGTCTTTTGGCTTTTTTGCACCCAGGGTCACCTGGCCCAGACCATCTTGGTGTACCAAATTTTCCTCACAGGGCTGATGTTTGGATCCGTTCTTTCAGTTACCAGCCATCACAAGGGTCGTCAGTTGTTGGTGTTAGTTGTCAGTCGGGAGAAGATCACCCATCATTCCAATTAGTTGCAGCTGTGACTGGTTGGGTCTTTAACACCATCATCTCCAAGCCAGCAATTTCACAGTGTTGTTTCAGTTGGAAGCTCCCAGTTGTGGCAGAATGCTCACCTGCTACCGCCCACTCTGCCCACCCACCTTCGACCACGAAGTAGAGAGGCAGCAGGGATAGCTCCTGCATCCCCTGTTCTGGAGTCCATGAAATTTGGACTGGTGCCCTCTTTTTTTCCTGCTCACGGCAGAGTCCTTGCCCTTACCTGTGCCTGGGACTGACAGTTACCACAGCCTCTGTAGTCTTCCACCCCTCTGGGACAGCAAGCTGTATCAGCATCGCATCCCTTGGTGTTCAATCTACTACCGGGGAATCTTGCGGCCTCTCTGATATTGTGACAGAGGTCACAACACAAACTGGGTCATTTTTGGCCTACATGGCCTTTGCAGGGGGGAGGTATTTAGCATCCCTGCCCGCGGACATAGGGATGCAGAGTAGCTTGTGTGGTTTAGGGCACAAGAATAGTACAGAACACTGTCATGGAGGATGTGGGCTTATAATGGCATGGGTAGTGCCACTGTCCCAAGTGTTTGACTATTGTGGAAATAGGCCTGGTTTGGCAGTTTTAACACTGTTTTCTAAACCTGCTGACCAAGCCCTCACCTCACGCAGTGCTCCATTTCCATGTGCTCAGCTGTCAGTTACTCATGGCTGCATATTGTGTTTTCCTCCTCTAGATGGTGTTTGGACTCTCTGCTTGCCTGAAGGTTGACTCATATGTCAAGATTCGTTCACTCTTCCAGGATTCATTTCCTTGGGTGGTAGTCAACCATCTGTTGGCTAGTATAGTTACATTCATGCCAACAGTGATGATTCTGCTGTGTTGTCACATTCAAGCAGATACTGAACATACTATACATATTATACATTAATTAGTACTAGAATTTCACAAGATTTTCTGTGATGATATGAGTTTTTTGTTGGGGTGTTTAGTTTTATGGGTTATTTGAATCTTATTCAGTAAAATGGTCAAAATTAGTGTTACTGACTCTTACCTAATTTAAATCAAACAAGAATTGTACCTCTACAGATAGCTGTTGTAGTCTGCTATCTGATATTGACACTACACTTACTGTTTTGAATTTTTTTTTTACTTAAATATAATTTTTATGCTCAGAATCAACATTCCACCTAATAATTCAAACTGTTCTTCTTGAATAGAAATAATAAAACTAATTTTCAGTAATTAATGTAGTAACAAAAATATTCAATTATTGATAATATAATGTAAATAGATGGATATAAAAATCTACTCACTAATCACCGGCAGGAGAAAACACACACACCCACACACAAAAGAATTTAACTTTTACAAGCTTTCATTCAGAGGCAGTGGCTTCTTCTTCTGGCAGAAGAGTTGAAGGGGAAGGTAGAGGGGTGAAGGAAAATGACTAGAGAGGTTTAGGGAAAGGGGTACAGTTTAGAAAAGTCACCCAGGATCTCCGGTCAGGGGAGACTTACCAGACAGTATGAGAAGGAAAGACTGATTCTTGGGGACTGCGATGGACATGATTTGAAAGCCTGATAGCTTAGAGGTGGAAGACAGGGTGATATGTGACTGAGATTACTACCAAAACATTGTGCATTAGTTAATAAGAGAAAAAAAGCCTTAATTCATGTTAACTCCTTCTATCTCAGCCTTTATTCACAGTAAATACTCCTTTCTTCACTACATTTTAGTTTTCTACATCTTTCATTTTCTGACAGAAGTATACCCAAGGTAAACTGGATTTTCTCTGCAAAGAACATTGTACTTAAAAAAACTGTCTTTTAGGAGGCTATTGCCATGCTGTAAGAGAGCAAAATTGATGTCAAAAACTACACAATACTATAAGCATATCCTCAGTTTACAATCCACAATTTTTAACACTTTATCATGTGTTAAGTTAAGAACTACTCAATTCCCAATTGGGCAAACAGTAGCCACACACCAGACCAAATGATACATAGCTGAACTACACATCATCTATCTTGTTAGTCACAATACTATCGTGCTCGATTCTGAGCTGCATGTTTTCTTCCACGCACCATCTTTTGGCATGCATCTTGGCCACATCTGCAGCACTTATGTCCCTATAAACACTTTGCTGCAAGGGCATTTGACCAGTAGCTGTTTCTTTTAATGTGCAACATGCTATTGTTTCACCATCTGGTTATGGGAAAGAAATTTGTACTAACCGTCTGAAGGTGTATATTCAGTAAACGACAATTTTTATTGTGTAAATAATTTCAGAATGCTCTGACAATGGTGTGCTCAATCAGACTACCTGTAATTACAGTTACTGACATGAAGCTATAGATACCCATTGTGTTCTGCTTGCCAAAGGAGTATAGTAAACACTGTCATGATTTCTTCCTTGGTGAGTAAGTGTCCCAGTGTTTGTCAATTCCTAATGATGGAGAACTGTTAATTCAATATGTAGAGTCTTTATATTGCTGTCATTTGTTATCATTAATTTGTAAATTTCATTTGATTACTTTCTACTAACACTGTGTAACTTGTATACTTCTTATCACAGTGTATAGCATACAGTAAAATGCTATCCTTTTTGCCATTTTAAGACACATTGTGATGCATTTCGGCTAAATTACACTGAAAACAGTATTACTGTATTTTTCAAACAATCTAGGATAGAAGGTAACAGTATTATGAAAAGGAAAGTTACTACTCACCAAATAGCGGAGACGACAGACACACACACATGACTGCAGTCTGGTATGGTTTCAGTTGCCGGAGATTGCAGTTTTGTGTGTGTGTGTGTGTGTGTGTGTGTGTGTGTTTTATCTATTTTTGACAAAGGCCATACTGGGCCGTAAGCTAACTTGTGACAGTATTTTTGTTGTGCCTATCTGCGACTTAGAACATCCGCTATGTGGTGAGTAGCAACATTCCTTTTCATAATATTATTGCCGTATTTCTGTCATTTAAGGTATATTGCCAGATCTGACCCAAAGAGAAAACTTTCAGCATCACAGATATTAAAACCATGGAGATGTAATAAGGGGGACAATGCTACAGACTTATGCTGTACATTGCTGTGAAGCTGGCACCACCACGTTAGATGTCCCAAAATATTGGCAGAATACTATGAACAATTGCTTCTTGTTCTTAATTTCTGTCATGTGCTTGCAACAGTTGTTTTAGATAGAGAATGTTATAGTGGTTTCATAAATAACACAGCATTAGGAGGGCATTTTATGAGATTTTTTGGTCTTAAAATTTCATCCAGCACTATGACACAGTTTGCCTTGTTCATGTAACTTTTTTGTGTTATACATTGTGAATATGCAGGAAGAGAAGTGTGTGATATGACAAGCTGCCAGACTGACGGAACTGATGCTCAGTGTATGTCCTCTTCCTGAAAATGCTCAGAATATATTTTACAATATTTGGTCAGTTGTTTCTTTCTCACAGCTCTTACCCAAAGAACTTTTCAAGTTGGACTGATAAGAAATCTAAAGTAAAATGACAGAAATAAAACAGTTACAGTAAAAGTAAACAATGCAACCGAAATTTATGTATATGAAAGAAAGTATTGCCTGAATGAGCCCACTTACGAATGAAATGTGATTCCCTTACAGTTTATACATGAATCAGAATGATTAGTACTCCCATAAATGAGGCAATGTAGAATGTTTCAACAAAACACTTTCTCGAGAAGTCAGTGTTTGGAGGAGCTAGCATGGTTGACATGAGCTTCAAGTTCGTGATGTCATAACAGCTCCCCTTATTATACTTCCATAGTTGAAACCAACATTCCTAAAAAGCTTTATGGTCCCTGATTTAGTTGTTCCATTTGTTGATTTGTTTCAGGTCTTTGTGGAAAACCCCGTCTTGTTGAAATTGGTGGTGTTCCATATCTTGTGCCCTTAGTGAAGAGAGAGAAACTGTATGATCTTAAATTACTTGGAAATCATGCAGAGCTTAATCCAGCTTTCATCATTGGTGCAGGTGCTGGACCATGGCCACATGCTGGTGTTAACTGTGAGGTGAACATAAAATTAGTGATTGTTAATGAAGCAAAGTATGAAGTTTACTGTAATATAATTGTAGTTTCAAAAATGCTTCAATATCTATTTAATCATCTGCCTATTACTAAAAAGGAGTAGCACAAATAAATTGGAAATTCTGAAAGAAGTGGGGCATCATATTCTGAGGTAATTCATCGTTGAGTAGAAAAGTATTCATTGCTCAAAAACGTGTAATCAGAATAATTGCTGGAGCCCACCCACAGTCATCCTGCAGACATCTATTTAAGGATCTAGGGATCCTCACAGTAACCTCACAGTATATATATTCAGTTATGAAATTTGTTGTTAATAATCCAACCCAGTTCAAAAGTAATAGCAGTGTGCATAGCTATAACACTAGGAGAAAGGATGATCTTCACTATGCAGGGTTAAATCTGACTTTGGCACAGAAAGGGGTAAATTATGCTGCCACAAAAGTCTTTGGTCACCTACCAAACAGCATCAAAAGCCTGACAGAAAGCCAACCAACATTTAAAAATAAATTAAAAGAATTTCTAGATGACAACTCCTTCTACTCATTGGCAGAATTTTTAGATATAAATTAAGGGAGGGAAAAAAAACCAACTTAAACATTAGTGTCATGCAATATTTTGTGTAATGTAATATCTTGTACAGACATCTTTTATTAACCTGACACGTTCCACATCATTACGAAGTGTCGTATTCATGATCTATGGAACAAATATTAATCTAATCTAATCTAATCAAGTTAGGGACCTAAGGTAGTGAGGTTAAAGAGGGAGAAGGACTTGTGTAAAAGGGTTAGAGGCAGTGGCATGAAGAAGAATCAAATGTAAGAAGTGAAACAAATAAGGAGACTTAATATAAATTAGTGTAGAAGAATAACTGGAGTTGAATACATGGTGGTTGAGAGGATTTCAAGTGCACTTCCTAAACTGCTGGTTCTTTGAAGTGATATAGAAACCTCATAACTGGAACAGGTATCGTAATTTGTGTTGTTGTGCTATAACATGTACTTATGAATATGCTTATGTGTTACAACTGTTATTAAATATCTTTGCCTGTTATTTTGAACAGCTAATTTCACGTTGTCCATGAGGACAGTTTTTGCACAGACATACACTCCTGGAAATGGAAAAAAGAACACAATGACACCGGTGTGTCAGACCCACCATACTTGCTCCGGACACTGCGAGAGGGCTGTACAAGCAATGATCACACGCACGGCACAGCGGACACACCAGGAACCGCGGTGTTGGCCGTCGAATGGCGCTAGCTGCGCAGCATTTGTGCACCGCCGCCGTCAGTGTCAGCCAGTTTGCCGTGGCATACGGAGCTCCATCGCAGTCTTTAACACTGGTAGCATGCCGCGACAGCGTGGACATGAACCGTATGTGCAGTTGACGGACTTTGAGCGAGGGCGTATAGTGGGCATGCGGGAGGCCGGGTGGACGTACCGCCGAATTGCTCAACACGTGGGGCGTGAGGTCTCCACAGTACATCGATGTTGTCGCCAGTGGTCGGCGGAAGGTGCACGTGCCCGTCGACCTGGGACCGGACCGCAGCGACGCACGGATGCACGCCAAGACCGTAGGATCCTACGCAGTGCCGTAGGGGACCGCACCGCCACTTCCCAGCAAATTAGGGACACTGTTGCTCCTGGGGTATCGGCGAGGACCATTCGCAACCGTCTCCATGAAGCTGGGCTACGGTCCCGCACACCGTTAGGCCGTCTTCCGCTCACGCCCCAACATCGTGCAGCCCGCCTCCAGTGGTGTCACGACAGGCGTGAATGGAGGGACGAATGGAGACGTGTCGTCTTCAGCGATGAGAGTCGCTTCTGCCTTGGTGCCAATGATGGTCGTATGCGTGTTTGGCGCCGTGCAGGTGAGCGCCACAATCATGACTGCATACGACCGAGGCACACAGGGCCAACACCCGGCATCATGGTGTGGGGAGCGATCTCCTACACTGGCCGTACACCACTGGTGATCGTCGAGGGGACACTGAATAGTGCACGGTACATCCAAACCGTCATCGAACCCATCGTTCTACCATTCCTAGACCGGCAAGGGAACTTGCTGTTCCAACAGGACAATGCACGTCCGCGTGTATCCCGTGCCACCCAACGTGCTCTAGAAGGTGTAAGTCAACTACCCTGGCCAGCAAGATCTCCGGATTCGTCCCCCATTGAGCATGTTTGGGACTGGATGAAGCGTCGTCTCACGCGGTCTGCACGTCCAGCACGAACGCTGGTCCAACTGAGGCGCCAGGTGGAAATGGCATGGCAAGCCGTTCCACAGGACTACATCCAGCATCTCTACGATCGTCTCCATGGGAGAATAGCAGCCTGCATTGCTGCGAAAGGTGGATATACACTGTACTAGTGCCGACATTGTGCATGCTCTGTTGCCTGTGTCTATGTGCCTGTGGTTCTGTCAGTGTGATCATGTGATGTATCTGACCCCAGGAATGTGTCAATAAAGTTTCCCCTTCCTGGGACAATGACTTCACGGTGTTCTTATTTCAATTTCCAGGAGTGTATACCATGAAGTGTATAGAGGATGTAGGAAGTGCTGTAGTGTCCACTTTGATTTCAGTTTGGTGTAATCTCATTTCTGGACATGATTTAGGAAAATGAGAATGATGGCAGAAATTTCAATTCCAGTTTCAGAATAACAGATAGAATTTGGTCTCAAGTGAAATGCTCATGTTAATATGGATGTGGACTTGCATAATCTTTTCTTACATAAAATGCAGTTTATGCTATTGCTTCTGTGGAGCAGTTGTGGCTGGGAAACAAAGATTGAAACCTTTCATTATAAGTCTTTTTATTTTACAAGAGGATCCTAAGTATTCCTTAAAACATCTGATTTTTGTGCTTGTTTTATGCTATCTTGGTAAACTGTTTCTCTAACACAATTGTCCTTCAATGCCAGATGGAGAAACAGATTAATGGGATGCCTTCATTATCATTGTTGCTCATCTTTCCATTGTATTTCTTGGAGATGAGAGAATGTTTTGCTTGTTTGTTGGCACTATCAGCCCATGAATATTAGTTCCTGTGGGAGCAGTATAAAAATTAGGAAGGGCGCACTTGATGTTTCATTGACTACAAACCCATTATAAATAAGACACTACCTGAGTCGAAGAATGATGGGGAAAGAATTGGCCTTGCCTTCATTAAATGAATAATTTACATCTGCATCTATACTCAGTAAACTGCTGTGAAGTATATGACATGGGATATGTCCCATTGTGTCAGTTAGTAGGACTTCTACCTGTTCCATTCATGTAAGGGGCATGGCAGGAACGATTGCTTACATGCTTCTATGTGGACTGCAGTTATCCTAATCTTGTCTGAAATCTCTATTGGAGTGATGCAAAGGGAGTTGTAGTATATTGCTAGATCCATCACTTGAAGTTGGTTCTAGAAACTTTCTAAGTAGGCTTTCAAGGGATAATTTGCTTCTTATTCAAGTATCTGCCAATTTAGTTCTTTCAGCAGCTTCATTACACTTTCCCAAGGATCAAACAAACTTCTGACAATTCATGCTGCCCTCCTATGCATCTATTCAGTATCCCCTGTTAGTACTATTTGGTACAGGTCCCACACAGTTGAGCAATATTCTATGGTGGGTCACACGAGTATTTTGTATGCCATCTCCCTTGTAGACTAACAGTTGCATTTCATTAGTATTCTGCTAATAAACTTCAGTCTGCCACCTGCTTTGCCTAGACTGAGATTATGTGGTCACTCCATTTCATATCTGTACAAATTATTTCACCCAAGTATTTGCATGAGCTGACTAATCCCAACTGTTATTCATTTAAACTGATTTTTATTCTTTTTGTAAAGTGCACGATTTTACATTTCTTAACATTTAAAGTGAGTTGACAGTCTTTGCACGACATTGAAATCTTTTCAAGATCTAACTGAATATTTTGTGCAACTTTTCTCTACTTTTCCTTTCATACAATGTATCCATGTCATCTAAGTGCCAGTTCTTCTGTCCTGTCCTGTAATGGTTTCTCATCCACTAATTCCTTATGCTCTTATTCCATAACCTGTCCTACTTTGTCTCTCCAGTAATTCTTTCAAGAATTTCCTCACTAGCTTGTATTTTGCTTCTCTGTCTTCCTTACATTATCTAGGTCTCTGAGGCATATGGCAGGATTGTAACATTGTATGCCTGTTATATAACCCTTTTGCTGTTTTGAGGGACATCTGTGCTCCATACCAGGCTCCTAACACTCTTCTGGGATGCTTCTGCATGTGTCCCCCCCCCCGCATTTATTTCTCTGTCATTTCTTCCATTCTCCACCGAGCGAGGTGGCACAGTGGTTAGCACACTGGACTCGCATTCGGGAGGACGATGGTTCAATCCCATCTCCGGCCATCCTGATTTAGGTTTTCCGTGATTTCCCTAAATCATTTCAGGCAAATGCCGGGATGGTTCCTTTGAAAGGGCACGGCCGATTTCCTTCCCCATCCTTCCCTAACCCGAGCTTGCCTAACCTAACCTAACCTCTTCCATTCTCCTGTATTTAGCTTCCCAGATACTTCAAATTCCCCACCTTTCTCAATCATTCCCCATCAACTATTATTCCTGTTGTGACTGTCTTCTTCTTCGTGGCTGTGCTTTTCATTTCACATTTCCTTATCCCATATCCTTGTTCTGTTTGTTGCCATATGTCCAACTCCTTGTTTCCGTAAATAGCCGAATCATCTGCAAACTCCATGACCTTCATCTTTACTTCCCAAAATACTTGTGCCACTCTGGTCGTTATCCCATCCGTCACCATAAGGAAAAGCAATGGTGAAAGTACACTCCTTCCCTCAAGCCATTCTTAAGTTCCATCCAGTTTCATCTCTCTCCTCCCAGTGTCACACAGCTCTTACTCCCATTATACATTTCTATTATCCTCTATACCATTTGCTTTTCTACTCCTTTGTTCTCCAGGGTCTTTCATACCTTGTTTCTACATACTATTAAGGTAATATTATATTATTATAAAAAGTGTAATTGATCTAAAAACTGGAAATCACTAATTGAATCTTACTATGTTTATTTTGTATTTATTACAGTGCATAATGAATTTGCTCTACTTTTTCAGATGATGGCCAACATGGAACTTGAAAATGGTAAAATTAATAATCAGACACGAATATCTAAAGTCAGTCAAGAAGATGACAGCTGCATACTTGAGATCCTCCCAAACAGTGAAACCAGGTGTGCACTTCTGGCAAATCTTTTTTGTTGTGAAGGGAAACCAGGGAAGGTAAGTAATGAGTGTGTGTTTTCCCTCTTATCCTCCTTACACAGTCCAGTTTCTTCCATTTCTGTAGACTGAATCATAATCTTATGGTATCATAATCTGGGACAACTCTTTTTTTGGGAAGAAAGTATTCGTTTTGCAGAAGCATCTAATAATGATAATATGTAGTGTCCATACTAGAACCTCTTCTAAATGATTCTTTAAATAATTGAACATACAAAAAACAGCTTCACAATACATTTACTCCCTTATGAAGTTTTTTTGTGAAGAATAAATAACAATTCAAACAGAACAGTAACATTCATAAATACATTACACAGAGAAGTAACTTACTTTGCCATCAAACTACCCCTGGTGTACAGGACTGCAAGTGGGATTTGGGCAGAATGGATAGTTTAGTTGTAAGGGTTGATTTAGAGTCATAAAATGAAAGTATATATGTGTTTTTATTGCTGTTTTGGATTACAAGGAGACCCTCCAGGGTGGACATAGTTATTCTGCATGCAGGTCACATAGGCAACAGGGGTAGGTGAGCAAAAGTTAAATGATTTTAAAAAGGAACAATGGTAACACAGTGCAAATGTGGTTAGTAAAAATAGACTGACATGGATACATGTTACAAAAGAGACAGAGGTTGAAGGCATAAAGTTGTCTGCCCTGTAGGAGATGCTAACTTCAAGAGACCAGTGACAGACTGCCTAATTAACCATTTGCCCTGGAAGAGATAGGAGGTACTCCAGTCCATGTTGTGACTGACAACTGAGGTTGTACAATCCTTCCCCCTTCTGGAAAGATCCATGGTACATGGCCGAAGGAATCCTATGAGGGGCTTATAGACTCAAGGGTAACAGAGTACGGTTAATGTTTTTAGTTTGCTTTACATCTAAGTAGTATACATACGAAAAGTTGTTACATGGAATAATTTTCTGGCCTTTACAGTAGCTGGGTTAGGCAACATGGGACAGAGACATGAAGTGCTAAGGAGAAGCCATTTCTGAAATACTTGCATGACTAATATTAGAGAATGCCCTGGGGAAAATAATACGAGTTAATAAGGCATTTGGATTCTGAGGGCTAAACATGACAACCAAAATGTTGATTTAACTGTATCAGTTAATGTTAATCGAAATTATAAGTAATAGAGATCATACAAAACAGAATCAAAATGTAAATATGTATGCATTCAGTAGAACACATCCAAAGTAATGATGCTGTTAGAAGTGGGATGAGTTTTAAAGATTAGTTATGTAATCTTAAATTCATAGTACTTTTACATGAAACAGAAATTCTCAGTAAAACTGTACTAACAGCACAAAATGTACCTCTACATCATCAGAACCCTTCAGCATTATAGATCCCATAATATAAACAATACTTCAACAAAGTCCATAAAAAAAAACGAAAATCTGTTTACTCATAGCAGAAGAAAATTAAAAACTGTGAGCAAATACTCAGAACTCATGACAATATACATCAGTACTCAAAATGAGCTTAGAACGCATAACACAGCTATTATGTAAAAGATGAACTTTGTTATAAATGAAAACAAGTATTAAAAACATGTAAACATCATCTTCAAAAGTAGTGAGCATGACATCTCCCTTAAAAAACAACTGATCCAATCCAGTAAAGGTGTGAGGTGAATAGCAAGGACTGCAGTAGTAGTTACAGTATATAATGAACATTCATTTATTATTTGGTAAACAACAACAAAAATTCAACTGTTACCATTGACTATTGTAGAAAACATTCTTCAACCTTGCAGTAGCAACAGGTAGTGGACGGCTGCTGCACTTGTGCTGCCAACTTCACAGTCTTCCATGATGATGGCGCCCCTGTGTAGTATTCATTGTGCTAAAGTACCACAGTAAGCATTGTTGAAAATGAACATAATTCTTGAAATGAACTGCCGATTTACAGTAAATCGTTAAAAACTGTCACTGAATCACAGAATGATATCCCAGATGTGAAATTTCGATAAAACTCTGCACATTGTGTGAGTTATAAGTTCTGCTAACATGTCTGCAGCACATTTTTGAATACAGATCTTGGTCGTTTCATAACCTACTGCAGAATGTCTATAATGGCTTCCAGCAGCGTATCTTTTATAAGATTACAATAATTAAGACTGAAGTTATCAATTGTTGTTTGCTGGAGCTTTGCAAGTTACAGTTATTAATTTACATTCTTGATTATTTGAATAGTGGAGAGAGATTTGTTTGACCAAGGACTTCTAGATAAAAAATAACTCCTATTAAATTACTGTGGATAAATACCAAAATATAGGATTTTACTTCACTATCAGTGATTTTTGTGAGAAATGCTAGTTACTGTGGAGTTAGATTAGAGCAGGTCTTGCTAACATGTTCGCATCATTAACTGTATAGATACTTCACTTACTTATGTGTATTTTTGATCTACTTTATCTGAAAGTTAGTTATTGGACATATGTTTACACACAAACACTGACAATGAAGTTTTATGTTACTGTAATTTTGTAATTAGTAGAGTTCTTAGGTAAACTAGTCACACCAAAGGATTCTAATTAACCAAATTAATGTAAGGGATAATAAAGTTTAGTTGGCTGAGCTATGACATAATATTCAAAATTTTGGGTTCTGTGCACATGCTACATAAATAATACTAGTGAATATATTTGCAAAAGAATAAAAATTTTGAAGGGAAAAAAAACGTAAGTGGGGAACAAATCCACCTGCTTTGTTACGAATGGCTGTACAGAGTGTACAATAAAGATACAGTGATGGTAGAACAGGAAGGAAGATCACTGTCATTATAACAGAATTAGATAAGGCAAGAAAATATCATGAGGCTTAACCATAGAGAGTATGTCCCTAGGTGGCAGATTAAGGAATGCTCGTCAACGCCCCCTGACTTTAGAAGGCAGGAGGGAAATAAAATACTTTCCATTGACCAAAAATGCTGAAGAGAAAACTCCAATAATGAATCCACCTACAGTAGGCCCAGAAGGCCAGTAGTGGATAAAATTACAAGCCTTGGGAAGAACGGATATAATGGAAGACAACCCAGCAATTCCCAAGGACTAAGACTTGGTGCACTCAACATACAGATACTGATAGGGAAGGTGGAGGAAGTGGTGATCTCATGAATGTGAGGAGACTGAATATTTTAGGATTGCCAGAAACCAAATGGAAGGGTAAAGGAAGTAGAGATTTTGAAGTGGACATAGGCTGTATTGGTGTGGGAATAAATAAGAAGGAAAGCACAGAGTGGTGTAGTTATGAGAGGAGGGTTGAAAGAGGAGGTGAAGGGAATAAGTAGTAGGATAATGAATGTCAGAATGGGGTCTACCATCAGAAGTGGAGGTGTTGCAGGAGATGTGAACCTTGCACTGAAGATGGAGTGACTACATGTGCTGGAAAAAAGACAAGTGTCCTAGAGACATCTATTTCTGCACATGGGCATTGTTACCGTTCACTTCCCAAAGTATGGGGACTCTGCAGATGAGTATGTCCACAAAATGGGTGGGTGTGGGGAGGGAGGCAGTGCTCAACTAAAGGCAGTTGGGGAACTGCAGAAAATCCAATGGTACCTGCACATAGTCGTGTGGCAGGCTTCCAAGGAAAGTGGGTTGATGTTACCAAGGAAAGAGTGGAAAAACCACAGAGTCTATTGGTTAGTGATCATCATCTCAATAACCTGTAAACTATAACCTAGGTGACCAAGTATGGATTTTTGTACATATGCATGAAGTTGGACTATTGGAAAAATGAATTAAGTGCTGCTTTGGTCCATACGGAGCCTATGCTGCTTGTCACATAACCTATAAAGTTGAGGATAGTGTTCTAACACTGATGAGACCTGCATGGCAATCACAGTGTGTGACAAAGCATGCTGGAATAGTTTTACTTCCCCTCTTGTTTTGCCATCTGCCTCCTTAAAATTCATTTTTTCATTTCCTACTAATTAACATTAACGTACATGAGTATAATCTGCATTTTCATAAAAGAGGAACGTTGGCCCTCAGTTTTAAAGAATATAACACCAGATCTAATTTTGTGCTTAGTTTTAGGTATGTAATTGATTTTCTAAATTTATTTCGACTATTCCTAGTTAATACTTTGTTATGGTGTGGAATCAGTAATTGTTTCATAACTTAAATTCTATTGTTGACTTATAAACAAATACAAATCCTGTACTAATTGTAAACATCTGGAGGAACAACTAATAGTATTCTTAAAGGATCTGTTTGGCTCTGTTCAAAAACATGTTAGCAAAGCCAGCTGAAAATTAATTCCAAAGTAATTAACAACAATATCTGTTTGGCCTAACTCTTGTAGTAGAAGAAACTGTTAAAAAGATGGAATTTTTTGATGTATTTAGTTAATTTAATCAGTTAACTTTAGATTGTAATTTCTGTAAATTAAACATCAAACAATGTATAGTTTCATTGCGCATTATTGTGAGGATATATAAGGGCCTGATTTTTCATCCCGAGACAGTCAGTCCACGCCTGAGTTTCAGACAAGAAACCTGTGTTCGTTAGAACAACAATACATCAACTTAATGTGAAATAAGTGTTACATCAATAGGCTCTGTGTTAAAACAATGACAGTGTCTGTTCAGTTTATTTGATAGACTGTGAATGTGTGTTTACTATTTTACTGCTCGTAGATGTTCAACAGTAAACTATTGTAGCAGTATGTGGATGTTTGCCAGCAACCTATTAATGAGGCTTATCGAAAGTTAAACAATAGTGCACTGGCCATATAACTGTGTAATATTGGTGCAGGGGGTGGGGGGTGGGGGTTGGGGGGGGGGGGGGGTGGAAACGGTGAAAGTAAAGAACTGTGAAACACAACTGTGCACCTTTTGGCTACATCATTTACAGTAGTCACTACTGCATTTCCACCCCACCCCCTTTTCTTTTTTTCAGCCAGTATCACAACGAAGTACATTGATACCAAGGACAATCAATGAAGAAATAAATCAGGTGAAAGTCACAAGTGCCTCCATAGAAGTAACTCTATTTGAATGTCACAGTGGCAATGAGAACATGAGAAATTGATTAGATTGTGGGAATCAACCACCACTACCATAAGTCCACTCTGAAAAAAAGTGTACGGCCAAACTTTCAGGAAACATACCTCACACACAAAGAAAGAAAATATGTTATGTGGACATGTGTCCGGAAATGCTTACTTTCCATGTTAGAGCTATTTTATTACTTCTCTTCAAATCACATTAATCATGGAATGGAAACACACAGCAACAGAACGTACCAGCGTGACTTCAAACACTTTGTTACAGGAAATGTTCAAAATGTCCTCCGTTAGCGAGGATACATGCATCCACCCTCTATCACATGGAATCCCTGATGCGCTGATGCAGCCCTAGAGAATGGCGTATTGTATCACAGCCGTTCAAAATATGAGCACGAAGAGTCTCTACATTTGGTACTGGAGTTGCGTAGACAAGAGCTTTCAAATGCCTCCATAAATGAAAGTCAAGAGGGTTGAGGTCAGGAGAGCGTGGAGGCCATGGAATTGGTCCGCCTCTACCAATCCGTCGGTCACCGAATCTGTTGTTGAGAAGCGTACGAACACTTCGACTGAAATGTGCAGGAGCTCCATCCTGCATGAACCACATGTTGTGTCGTACTTGTAAAGACACATGTTCTAGCAGCACAGGTAGAGTATCACGTAGGAAATCATGGCGGTGAATCGAGGAAGTACAGTACATACTGAAGAAACTAAAATGAGCTCTAACATGGAAATTAAGCATTTCCGGACACATGTCCACATAACATCTTTTCTTTATTTGTGTGTGAGGAATGTTTCCTGAAAGTTTGGCCGTACCTTTTTGTAACACCCTGTATAGTGAACAATACTGTATACTGTGAGTTGGCCATTGTGGTGTAGTGCTTGTAGCTCTGAGTCAATGGTTGGATTCATTGCATTCTGCTGTTACTTTAACATACTTGATTTCTAGAAAGTTCTGGGTGTTACTTTGTTGTTGTTGTTATTGTAATCAATCTGGAGACTTATTTGATATAGATATTCTCACTAATCAATCCATTGTGAGCTTCTTCATCTCCAAACAACTGTTGCAGTTGTGCTCTCCCATTAAAATTTCTCCACTGTCAAATTTATGATCCCTTGGTGCCTCAGGACATTTCCTATCAAACTATCCCTTCTTTTAGTTAAGTTTCAACATCAATTTCTTGTCCCCCTGATTCTCACAGCATTAGAAATGTGATGAAACATAAAGTTAGGTGAGCAATTATGCACAGAGGAAGATAAAATAACAGAAAATGATGTTTCACAAAAATCACAAAATAAATGGCTTGAAGGCAAGATGTAGTAGGTACACTAGAAATTATGAATTAGAAGTGAAGCTGAAATAAAAGGCAAAGTGGAAACTTGCTTTTCTGTCAAATAACATGAGACATAAATTGAACATACACTACATTTCCAAACTTCATGTACTTTTAGATATGAATCATTCATGCATTTGTATGCTGTTTTTATGTGTGATGCTTCATGCTTACAACTTTCTTTTTTAGGTCCTGAAGATACATTGCAAGAAGAGAACAGGAAAGTTTGACTTTATAGCCAGCATACGAAGAACACTTACCAAGCACTACAGTGACAAACCTGTGGGTATGTTTGAACCTTACAGCATTGCACTTAATGTCTTTCCACTTCTCTAAAGATGATCTTTAGTGAAGAGTTGGAGAGAGGGAGAGGGAGAGGGAGAGGGAGAGAGAGAGAGAGAGAGAGAGAGAGAGAGAGAATCTTCATGTTTTGCAACATAAAGACTGTTCCATAAAATTTTGGGCATGCAGACACATAAATTCAGCTTCTTCTTCTAATATTTCAGCTGAATACCAACCAGCCATCTCCAGAATGAACTGAAGGGACTAACACACCAGCACTTGCTCCGTCCTTTTAAACCCAAGGATGGATCCACAGTGTATAAGGCCAAAGATACACAAGGTGCCAGAGACATTGATAGGTGCCAAAGGGGTGTAACATATGCATGGAAATTAAATCTATGACTGTGCATTCGTTCCACGCAGTGATATCGAGGTGTCATGGAGAGCTGCATAATCGCGACGTCTTTGTGATTTAATTACAGAAATTGCCAGATTCCATGATTTGTCCAAGCTGAAGATGCTATCTCTATTAATTAAATTCATCACTAACCGAATTTCAATTGCTTCTTTCACTACTGAGTCCCAGAAAGATGAAGTCATGGCTAAAATTTTGACATTATTGTACACCATAGTGTGCCTAGTGTCAATAAAGTGCTCCGCCACCACATATTTATTACGTTGTAAGAGACGAGTGTACCTGCAGTGCTCTGTGCATCTCTCCTGGACTGTAAGTGTCATGTCTGATGTAGGAAAGGTCGCACTCACAGGCTTCCGAAGCACCAAATCGTCATTAATGGAACCCAGGAGTGCTGCAGTCTTTGGTGGAGGGCGAAAAATCACTTTTAATTTGTGTTTACTGAGGATCTGTCCTGTTTTCGACAAAAAGCTTCCCATGTATGGCAGGAAAGCCATGGATTTAAAACTTTCCATGTCTTCATTCGCTTTTCTTGTGCCCACTGTCGATTTCATTTGTAGTGCCGTGCGTATCTGCTGTGGAGAGTACCTACAGGCTTCAAAAACTCTTCTCAGGTGTAGAAGCTCATCCTCCAAACTGCTCTCATCACCAATGATGTGTGATTTGTGTACTAGAGTTCTGAGTACACTCATTGTCTGCTAAGGATGGCAGTTTTAAATCCATGGCTTTGCTGCCATATGTGGGAAGCCTTTCATCAGAAATAGGACAGATCCTCAATAAACACAAAGTGAAAGTGATTTTTCACTCTCCACCAAAGACTGCAGAACTCCTGGGTTCTGTTAAAGATGATTTGGTGCTTCAGAAGCCTGGGGTTTATAAGATACCCTGTGAGTACGGCCTTTCATACATCAGCAGACAATACTTATAGTCCAGAAGAGATGCACAGAGCACCAAGGTACATATGTCTCTTACAACCTAATAAATCTGTGATAGCGGAGCACTGTATTGACACTGGGCACTCTATGGTGTATGATAATGTCGAAATTTTAGCTACGACTTCATCTTTCTGGGACTCAGTAGTGAAAGAACCATTTGAAATTCAGTTGGTGAAGAATTTAATTAATAGAGATAGTGACTTCAGCTTTGAAAAAATCATTGAATCTGGCAATATCTGTAATTAAATCACAAAGATGTCGCAATGATGCAGCTCTTCGTGACACATCGATATCACTGTGTGGAACAACTGTGCAGCCATAGATTTGTATATGTTATACCTCTTTGCCACCTATCAATGTCTCTGGCAACTTGTGTATCTTTTGTCGCATACGCAATGGTTCGGTCCTCAGGTTTAAAAGGACGGAGTAAGTGCTGGATCGTTAGTCACCTCAGCTCACTGTGAAGATGACTGGATAGTGTTCAGCCGAAATATTAGAAGAAGAAGCTGAATTTGTGTGTCTGCATGCCTGAAATTTTATGGAACAGAGACACAGACGGTTTTACTCACAAAAAATGTGTTTTATTTGTGTATTCAAATTTCCAGCGATTTCTGTGAGAAGAGAGGTTAGTTAGTTTCATGTTCCATGGATGATTTACTTGATAAATCGTAAAGATGTGGAACAAGGCAGTTTACATCTACATATACTGCCACATATCACAAATTATTTTGTAAACGTGGCTACAGGCTGATCATTTGCAAGCATTTTTTTAAAATGTCATACAGACATTTTATGTCTTGGGCTATTGATCAAGAATTTTGATTGCAGCATTGTGCACCTCTTTTTGTGGCTAAGAAAACCTTAATGTGGTATAATGGATGCCATTTTTTTCTGGAATTGTTCCTTATGAACTGTAGTGGATTATTTACAATAAACTTTTGATGGAACACATATGCTGTGGAGCAGTAGTCAGAATGCCTAACTCTTTAAACAGATGTCTACAAGATGATCATGGGTGAGCACCACATATTATTATTATTATTATTATTATTATTATTATTATATCACATTTTTGAAACATGAAGACTTTCTTTCTTAAAGAGGAGTTAACCCAGAATATTATTCCATATGACATTATTGAATGAAAATATGCGATATATGTCAACTTACTGATTTGTCTCTCACCAAGATTTGCAATGATTCAAACTGTAAATGTCGCTGAACTAAGTTGTTTTAGGAGTCCCAAAATTTGCTTTTTCCAGTTTAAATTCTCATTGATATGGACACCAAAGAACTTTGAAGTTTTCACCCCTTTTATTATTTCCTCACCATATTTTACACTTATGACTGGTGTAGCACCTCTAGTGTGCACAACTGAACATGTTGTGTCTTTTTAAAATTGAAGGTGAAACCATTCACAGAAAACATGGCAATGATACTTTTAAGAAAATTGTTTACCATTTCTTCTGTTGCTGTATGTATGCCTGGACTGACACATTTTTGAGAAACAACAGCAGACTTAAAATTGAGCCTTGGGGAACCTATACATGATTTCTCTCCAGTCAGAATAATATCCTCTGACTACGTTGGGTTGAATTACCAAGCACAACATTCTGCATTCTTTTTGAAAGATACGGCATTATCCATTTGTTTGTTATTCCATGAATCTCACAAAATTACATTTTATTTTGGAGGATACTGTGATTCACATGGTTAAATGCTGCAGACAGGTCACAGAAGATTTTGTTATTCAATGCTTGTAAATTTTGATGAGTGAACATGGAAATGACAGTCTCAGTAGAGCACTTCTTCTGAAATGCAAACTATGATTTACTTAGGATATTATTGCTGCCCATGAGAGATTCCATTCTAGAATACATCATGCTCTCAAAAATTTTGGAAAATGAAGTTGGTAGTGAAACAGGTTGGTTGTAGTTACATTTCTCGTGTCCCCTTTTTTAACAAAAATTTTAACATACACATACTTCAATCTCTTTGGAAAAATGCCTTGAGTTAATGATGCATTACAAACTTCAGAGAAGACATGGCTTATTATACAGCCAGTATTATGCTATACTATATGTATATTAATTTAAACCCTCAACTTTTCATATTTGTGTGTTCATGCTACTTAAAAGTTATGTTGCTATTGGCTGACTGCATCATATGTCCTGTGTTCTAAATATCTGCCATCATTGGCTGGCGAGATCATGTGACATGAGCTTTGATTGGCTGACAAAAGCACATTGTGCAACACAATCTCAATTTCAGTGCTTTGGAAGCTAGTGTGCTGTATTTGGTGGAATTCGTATTTACACTTTCATAATACAAAAATATGCAATGTACATGTTGCCGCACATCAAAGATCTTTTCAAAATGCATTGTTTTGTACGGGGCTTCATTTTCTAATACCAGGAAGTTCTCTACTGGTGTATAAAACCTTTATCTTTCAAAGGATTGATAAGTTGCACAGTTCTGATGGAAAGTAAATTTTCACTTAACACAAAAAAATGTACTTTTACACAGGGTATAGTGTATTAACACCTTGGAAAAAGTATATTTTTAACCAGGAAATACCTCTATTATAGGCCTTCCTTTTATTATGCATGAAAAAATTCTTAATGTGAAGTATTACGATACTGAATATTATTGTTCATTGATTTAATTATAACACTGTCTCCTTTTTTGTTTAGGGCTTGGAGGAACTTTTCTTTTAAAACAAGGAAAAGCTAAACAGCACATCATGCCAGATTTCTCAACAGTGCCACTCCAGTCTGATGAAGATGTTGAACATTGGTTGAAGTTTTATAACATGTCAGCTCCACTAATTGCTGTAGGAACATTAATATCAGCTGATCCGGTTTGTATGAATTTTACGCATACTCATGTACTAAGTATTGTATAATTTTAAAATTTATGAATGCTCTCAGACAGTGGTTGTCTTAACTTATAAAGCTTCTGACTACCACTGAAACAGAGCTGGCCAGATCCTCCTATCTTCTCTTTATACACACATGTTAATAATTAACTTCTTAAACTTTTCGTTCAAGTATCTAGAAAGTACACGTGTAGTGTTTACCTGAATTTATCAAAACTTTAATCAGGCTTTTCCTCAATTAAATTTATTATTCATGCTGTTCTTTTCAATATACTGATTTCTTTATTGTAGTTAGTTATGCTGAAAATCAGTTAATTAAAAATTATTAATAACTGAAAACTTTCCTACAGTTTGAGATAGGAAACTTTGACTGAGCTAATCAGTCAAGTTGAGTATGGCAACACCACTCATTAGAAAGACTGGAATTCCAATCTTGGAGCAGCATACTTCAGTTTCTGTGAAATTAATTAACACAAGAAATAACTGTAATTAAAGTTCAAATACAACCAAAATTACTTTCACCATTTGTACCATTATGTCTGTTAGATTCCAGACATTACCACTACACCTTTGTTGTCCTATTTTTTCCAAATTAAATGATACCTTTCACTAATTAATTAAGTCACTAATTAAGAATTTGCTGTAATTCAAATAACTGATTATAAATCTAAGGATGATGCCTGTACTTGTAAATAGGTTATCTCCAGCATTGATGTATAAAGTGGTTCCATTATCTTTTGCATTTTCCTAAATTACTAGGATTGTGAATTACAATGCGATCACATGCTGCTGTCTCATGGCTGAAAGCTTTGATTTTATTTTGTCTTTATTTAATTATATTAATTTTTCATTCAGTGTGTCTCACATACGCCACATTCGAGCACGAATGGCAATATTTATTTATTTGGATTTCGTTGCCTTTAATTGTACGTGTTTTATTATGCTAAGCCTTCTTCCTAAATGTGTAAGGCATTTTTAAAATGTTCAAATGTGTGTGAATTCCTAAGGGACCAAACTGCCAAGGTCATCGGTTCCGAGACTTACACACTACTTAAACTAACTTAACGCTAAGGACAACACTCACACCCATATCCGAGGGAGGATTCAAACCTCCGGCAGGAGGGGCTGCACGATTAGTGACATGGCGCCTCTAACCTCTAATGGCAGGCATTTGTAAAACTGTTTCCTTAATACACAACTAGCACTGCAAAGATGGTGCTTCTACAAACTGATTATAAAATGTACATACTCATTCATAATTATTCGTAAATGAATATGCATGTGTCATTTAGTGATACAAAGAAATTTGCAGAGCAATAAAACCAGTAATGGTTTGTGGAGTTGAAGGGACCAGACTACAAAGGCCATCAGTCAAACGAGTAATACAGGAGAAATTTGCAGAGCAATAAAACCAGTAATGCAGGCCCATAATCAGTATTTATGGAAACTGCCACTAACTGCATGCCGTAGTATCAACTCAAACAAGCTTCAATATTTTCCTGGGGTATGGTGTTTGAGGTAATTTGTGTCCAAGTGCTAAGTACTGTTGTCTGCCTCTGGGATTAGTACATTCAGTGTATGATGTCTCATGTGCATGGGCTAGAAAGAGAGGCATCAATATTTTTCATGCAGACAAAAAAGCATTGAACATTCCTCACAAGAGTGCGTTGTTGAATAGCACCATCAGAAAATCACCAAAAGGTGGGTACAGTTTTGAGTTCAAGAACTCCCCTGATCCAAGCATTAGTGCTGATAGAATCTACAATTCATAGAAGCCAGAATTATGGATTATAGCCAAAGGCATCACTCTACATATATAATGACAATGGATAATGCACTCTAGGCTACGTCAACTGCTTGGTAGAATACAAATTTAAGTGTCAGACTACAAATCCAAAGATGAGCAGTTGAGCTTCCAGTTGGTCGTAGAATTTTTTCAGTTATCACCAGCCTGAGACACTGTGCACTCAACAAGCAGTTCCCACTGAAATGTTGTTCAGCACACTGATTTGCTGCCATTTCTACATCTACATACATACACTGCAAGCCATCATATAGTGCACTGTGAAATGTACCACTACTAGTCATTTCTTTTCTTGTTCTACTCACAAATGGAACAAGGGGAAAAAAGCTGTCTATATGCTTCTGTATGAGCCCTGATTTCTGTTGTCTTCTCTTTGCAGTTCTTTGTGAAATGTGTGTTGGCTCATGTAGAATCATTATGCAGTCAGCTGCAAATGCTGATCTCAAAGTATTCTCAATAGTGTTTTTTGAAAAGAATGTCACTTTCCTTCCAGGGATTCTCATTTGAGTTCACAAAGTATCTCCATAATAATCACAAGTCAATTGAAACCATCTGTAATAAATCTGGCAGCAGGCCTGTGGATTGCTTCAAAGTCTTTCTTTAATCCAACCAGATGGGGATCCCAAACACACTAGCAGTTCTCAAGGATGGGTCACATTAATGCTCTATATGTGGCATCTTTCTGCAGATAAGCTACACTTCCCTAGAATTCTCCCAATAAACCAAAGTTAACCATTCACCTTCCCTACTATTGTGTTTATGTGCTCGTTCCATTTATATCGCTTTGCAACATTATACATAGATAGCTGATCGAAATGACTGTGTCAAGCAGCACAACACTAATTTTGTAATTGAACATCACAGGATTTTTTTCCTACTTATTACTTAGATTTTTCTACATTGAAAGCAAGCTGCCATTCACCAAAGTAAATAGGAATTCTGTTTAAGTCATTCTGCATCCTTCCACAGTCTCTCAGTGACTGTACTTTCCCTTATAATATAGCATCAATACCAGACCGACATAGATTGCTGCTCACCTTGATAGATCATTAATTAATTTAGAGAACAAAAACAGTTATATCACAATTCCCTCAGGCATTCCTTGTGATCCCCCTGTCTCTGATGAACTCCTGCTGTCCAAGACAAAGTATTTCGTTCTGTCATTGTTGTGGTCTTCAGTCCAGACACTAGTTTGATGCAGCTCTCCATGCTACTCTATCCTGTGCAGGCTTCTTCATCTCTGAGTAATTACTGCAACCTACATCCTTCTGAATCTGTTTAGTGTACTCATCTCTTGGTCTCCCCCTATGATTTTTACTCTCCACACTTCCCTCCAATACTAAATTGATGATCCCTTGATGCCTCAGAATGTGTTGTACCAACCGATCCCTTTTTCTAGTCAAGTTATGTCACAAATTCCTCTTCTCCCCAATTCTATTCAATGCCTCCTCATTAGTTACATGATCTACCCATCTAATCTTCAGCATTCTTCTGTAGCACCACATTTCAAAAGCTTCTATTCCTTCCTTGTCTAAACTATTTACTGTCCATGTTTCACTTGCATACATGGCTACACTCAATACAAATATTTTTAGAAGAGACTATCTGACAATTAAATCCAGACTAGATGTTAACAAATTTCTCTTCTTCAGAAACGTTTTTCTTGCCATAGCCAGTCTGCATTTAATATCCTCTCTACTTTGACTATCATCAGTTATTTTGCTCCCAAAACAGCAAAACTCATCTACTACTTTAAGTGTCTCATTTCCTAATCTAATTCCCTCAGCATCACATCATTTAATTTGACTATATTCCATTATCCACATTTTGCTGTTGTTGATGTTCATCTTATATCCTCCTTTCAAGACTCTGTCCATTCTGTTCAACTGATCTTTCAGGTCCTTTGCTGTCTGTCAGAATTACAATGTCATTGGCAAACCTCAAAGGTTTTATTTCTTCTCCATGGATTTTAATTCCTACTCCAAATTTTTCTTTTGTTTCCAGTACTGCTTTCTCAATATACAGATTGAATAGCATTGGGGATGGCTACAACCCTGTCTGACTCCCTTCTCAACCACTGCTTCCTTTTCATGCCCCTCGACTCTTATAACTGCCATCTGCTTTCTGTACAAATTGTAAATAGCCTTTTGCTCCCTGTATTTTACCCCTGCCACCTTCAGAATTTGAAATAGAGTATTCCAGTCAACATTGTCAAAAGCTTTCTCTAAGTCTATAAATGCTAGAAACATAGGTTTGCCTTTCCTTAATCTTTCTTCTAAGATAAGTTTTAGGGTCAGTATTGCCTCCCGTGTTCCAACATTTCTATGGATTCCAAACTGATTTTCCCCGACGTCGGCTTCTACCAGTTTTTCCATTTGTCTGTAAAGAATTCGTGTTAGGAATTTGCAGCCATGACTTATTAAACTGATAGTTCTGTAATTTTCACACCTGTCAACATCTGTTTTCTTTGGGATTGGAATTATTATATTCTTCTTGAAGTCTGAGGGTATTTTACCTGTCTCGTACATCTTGCTCACCAGATGGTAGAGCTTTGTCATGGCTGGCTCTTCCAAGGCTATCAGTAGTTCTACTAGAATGTTGTCTACTCCCGGGGCCTTATTTTTACGTATGTCTTTCAGTGCTCTGTAAAATTTTTCACGCATTATCATTTCTCCCATTTCATCTTCATCTACGTCCTCTTCTATTTCCATAATATTGCCCGCAAGTACATCACCCTTGTATAGACTGTCTATATACTCCTTCCACCTTTCCATTTTCCCTTCTTTGCTTGGAAGTGGTTTTCCATCTGAGCTCTTGATATTCGTACAGGTGGTTCTCTATTCTCCAAAGGTCTCTTTAATTTTCCTGTAGGCAGTAACTATGTTAACACCTACTGATGTAAGCCTCTACATCCTTACATTTGTCCTCTAGCCACCCCTCTTAGCCTTTTTGCACTTCCTGTCGATCTCATTTTTGAGACGATTGTATTCCTTTTTGCCTGCTTTATTTACTGCATTTTTGTATTTTCTCCTTTCATCAATTAAATTCAATATTTCTTCTGTTACCCAAGGATTTCTATTAGCCCTTGTCTTTTTACCTACTTGATCCTCTGCTGCCTTCACTATTTCATCTCTCAAAGCTACCCATTCATCTTCTACTGTATTTCTTTCTCCTGTTCTTGTCACTTGTTCTCTAATGCTCTCTCTGAAACTCTCTTAAACCTCTGGGTCTTTCAGCTTATTCAGGTCCCATCTCCTTAAATTCCTACCTTTCTGCATTTCCTTCAGTTTTAATGTACAGTTCACTACCAATAAATTGTGGTCAGAGTCCACATCTGCCCCTGGAAATGTCTTACAATTCAAAACCTCATTCCTAAATCTCTGTCTTACCATTATATAATCTATCAGAATACTTTCAGTGTCTCCAGGCCTGTTCCATGTATACAACCTTCTTTCATGATTCTTAAACCGAGTGTTATCTATGATTAAGTTATGCTCTGTGTAAAATTCTACCAGGCGGCTTCCTGTTTCATCCCTTACCGCCAATCCATAATCACCTACCGCTTTTCCTTCTCTTCCTTTTCCTACTATCAAATTTCAGTCTCCCATGACTATTAAATTTCCATCTCTCTCCACCACCCGAATAATTTATTGTATCGCATCATACATTTCTTCAATCTCCTCATCATATGCGGAGCTAGTTGGCATATGAACTTATACTACTGTAGTAGGGGTGGGCTTTATGTCTATCTTGGCCACAATAATGCGTTCACTACACTGTTTGCAGTAGCTTACCCGCACTCCTATTTTTTTATTCATTATTAAACCTACTCCTGCACTACCCCTATTTGATTTTGTGTTTATAACCCTGTATTCACCTGACCAGAAGTCTTGTTCCTCCTGCCTCCAAACTTCACTAATTCCCACTATATCTAACTTTAACCTATCCATTTGGTTCAATTATTTAAAAAATGTTGACGCCACTCACATATCTGGGAATCTGTTTTATATGTTCAGACCTCCATTAACAGTCTGCAGTGGGGCACTGTGTCAAACACTTTCTGGAAATCTAGGAATATGGAACGCGCCTGTAGTCCTTCATCCATCGTTCACAAGATATCATGTGAGAAAAGCACAAGCTGAATTTTGCATGAGCAACGGTTTTTAAATCTATGCTGATTTGTGGACAGAAGCTTTTGTGTCTCAAGAAGTTTATTATATTGAAACTTGGGATAAGCTCAGTGTAGAATGGAATGTAATAATGTTTGATTAAGATACACTCAAGAAGTCTGCAGTAGTCCAATGTTAAGGATATTGGTCAGTAATGTTGCAGGTCCATTTCTTTACTGTTTTTATTTACCTGTCTTTTGGGACTTGATGCAGTCACAATGCTGTACAGTACTCTCTGTAAAAATGAATTGGGATTCCATCTGGACCTGGTGACTTATTTGCATTCAATTCTATTAGTTGCTTCTCAACACCAGGGATGCCTCATCCAATGTCCTCCATACATGAGACTGTGCAGTGGTTAGACAACTGCATTTCTGTATTATCCTTATCATTGTAACTATAATCTATCATAGATCCCTCAAATGAAAAATGCTGCCAATTCTTGGAAAAAAGCGCAGGTAACACCTGTCTACAAGAAGGGTAGTAGAAGTGATCCAAAAAACTACTATCCAATATCCTTGGCATTGATTTGTTGCAGAATCTTTGAACATATACTGAGCTCAAACATTCTGAGGTGTCTTGAACAGAATGACCTCCTCAATGCCAACCAGCATGGATTTTGAAAACATCAATCATGTGAAACCCAACTCGCACTTTCTCATGTCACATACTGAAAGCTGTGGATCAAGGCAGTTAGCTACATGCTATATTTCTTGATATCTGAAAAGCATTTGACTCAGTACCACACCTATCCTTATTGTCAAAAATACAATCATATGTGGCGTCAAGTGAAATTTGTGACAAGATTGAGGACTTTTTGGAAGGGAGGATGCAACATGGTTTCTTGGATGAAGAGTCATCATCAAATGTAGAAGAAACTTTGTGTGTGCCCTAGGGAAGTGTGTTGTGGCCCTTGCTGTTCATGACCTAGCAGACAGTATTAATAGTAAAACCAGGCTTTTTGCAAATGATGTAGTTACCTGTAATGAAGTAATATCAGAAAGAAGCTGCATAAATGTTCAATCAGATCTTTATAAGATTTCAAAGTAGTAGAGAGACTGGCAACTTGCTTTAAATGTTCAGAAATGTAAAATTTTGTCCTTCACAAAACGAAAAAAAAAAAGTAGTATCCTATGACTATAATATCAATGAGTCACACATGGAATTTGCCAACTCAAATGCATGGGTAGGGACACGAAATGGAATGGTCACATAGATTTAGTCATGGGTAAAGCAGTTGGTAGACATAGGTTTGTTGGTAGAATACTGGGGAAGGAAGTACAGTCAATCTATAAAGGAGATTGCTTACAAGTCAGTCATGTGACCATTTCTAGAACATTGCTCAAGTGTGTGGGATCCATACCAGGTAAGCCTAACAGGGGATATTTAATGTACACAGAACAGGGCAGCACAAATGTCACAAGTTTGTTTAATCCATACTGAAGGAACAGAACTGGAAGACTCTTGAAGACAGACGTAAACTATCCCAAGAAAGTCCATTAACTAAGTTTCAAGAACTGCCTTTAAATGATGACTGTGGAATGTACTACAACCTCCTATGTATCAGTCACATGGGGATCATGAAGATAAGATTAGAATAATTACTGCACACATAGAGGCATTGGAACAATCATTCTTCCCATGCTCCATACATGAATGGGACAGGAAGAAACACTAATAACCGGTACAATGGAATGTATCCTCTGCCATGCACCTCATGATGGTTTGCATTATATATATATGTAGGTGAATAATTTCATAAATGTGAAATTTAAAATTATAGCTTTCCTTTTGGTGTCTTTTATTGCCACAGCAAAGTAGTCAATGGGTAACTGTATAGAAGCCTTCAACTCACTTAGTGATTACATGTAGGACTGTAGCTTTAATGGGTTCTTGGCAAGATTTTTCGACAAAGTATTGGGATGGAAGTTGTGTGCTTTAATGGGTTCACTGTAGCTAGAAGCATCTTCAGTGTCACGTCAAGTATATACTTCATGAGTGAATAAGTGCTCGTAGTTCAACTAGCACGAGCCATCCAATTGTGCTGGCAGATAGTGGCATACTTGCCAAATTTTCCCAACATTGTACCAACAGATGAGTAGAAATTCCCATAAGTACCACAAGGATCAGCTGTCCATTGTCATGTGCCTGTGATACATTGTTAAGACTTGTCCCTTCTTTATGTACTTCTTGCACACGTATTCACCACTGCAGTAGCAATATGATTATTGTGGACTATTATTTTATAATACAATAGTCAGAGATTAATATTGACCAGCTATTTATTATTAAGAAGTTTTAATGATGTGAATTTGTTGAGTTCCCTGGCTTGCATAACAGTTTCACTTGCAACAGTTACCGCTTGGTATCATTGATACACTACCTTCAGCACTCCTCTAAACATCTCGTAGATACAACTAACATGACTATTCAGAAGACACAACTATTCTTCAGTTCGTATTTCTAGCTTTTTTTTTTTTTTTTTGTTAGTCCTGCTTTTAGTCCCATGTCATTTATTCCCTTTATGATGATGCAACTTCCACCAAATTGACTGTATAGTACTAAGTTTTTATATGAGTAACATTTTATCATTTAAACAGAAATATCACAATTCTATAGTGACATTCAAATTTTATTATAGAGAGGAATTTTAAATGTTGTAAGTTTGTATAAACTCCTCTCAAAATATTTTTTCACCAGATGCATACCTGTGAACATGTTTGGACTGAGATTCAAGGGCAGCAAGAGATTGAAAAGAAGGCTGAGATGTCACTGTTTCAGCCTCTTGCACTCTTCATTGGTGGCCCTCCTGAGTTCATCATCAAGTTTATGAGTGGTGTTTCTGTGATGACAGATTGCAAGTTTAAACTGGTCTCAAACATTATCAATCGAGTTTGTGTGTCAGCAGAGACCATAGGCCATTTCATTTGGTTGATTCTTGTCCCCTGGATGATGAACTGTTCTGTCCCAATTCTGCACAGCTGCTCAAATTACTTCCCATATTGATGCGAGGCATCCAGTGTACCAGGCCAAAACATGACTGACACACCCCCGTGCTAAACTCTCAGGGCATTGTGCCTGAGGTAGGCATTGGTACGTTTGCACACTTCTGTGATGATTGCCTAGCATTAGATAAACCTTTCACTCTTCAGTGAAGAGTACCTGATGCCATGGTGTTGTTGCCAATGGGCAACCTGTGCGAGACAGATATTTTAACATTTTATGTCTGACAGTAATGGTTGTATATTCAAATGATGTTGCTGTGGTGTACGCCAATTCAGCTGCCAGCTTCCCAGTCTGACAACCCTTCTTGCAATAAAGTGATGATGCGTGTATGGTCTCAGCTTGACATGAACCTTCAGGGCATGTAGAGATATAAATATTGTTCATAATCCACATTGTCCCATCCATAGTTGGAGACACATTTTTTTCTACTGAACTGTACTAAGAATTCAGGTTTACTTCTACTTCATTATATAGGTGAGTGAGATTTCCACTGAAAAAAGCTATACAATATATAATGGAAGCACAAAACATTTTTTGAGCAGAGAGAGAGAGAGTGAGTTTTTTTATAATATGTTAATATGTGTATTTTTTTACAGGGTTTAGATTTACGAGTGCAACATTTTCATAGCTTCAGTCATCATGGAGAAGGTGGACACTACCACATAGACACAGAGCCTGACACAGTGGAGTATCTGGGTTATTTTTCTGTGGCTGAATGCATCTATAGAATTGACAGACCAAAAGAAACCCACATGGTTGGCAGAGACTAGTATGTAACAGTAATCATTTCTGAGAAACTGTGTAGTAGGCAGTTGCAGGATATGGGGCTCTCAGTAGTAATGAAATGTTTTATAAGTACTACAGTGACAGCCTTTCATACCACAAATTAATAATATTCAGCCATGAAATGTATTTTGTTTGCAAATGAATGGGTTTTGGGAATAGAGACAAAAGATTGACTTTAGCCTGCAAAAGCGAAAAGTTTTTGCTGTGTATTAATGTTTTTCAGTGTTTCATGAAGAAATTGGACTATGACTTGTAAAAAAATAAATCAGAAGTGTGTATTAATGTTTTTCAGTGTTTCATGAAGAAATTGGACTATGACTTGTAAAAAAATAAATCAGAAGTGTTTGCAAATGTATTTTTATCTGTTTTGTTTTACCATGAATAGTACTTTATGATACAAGAGCTACATACATTGAAGAACACTGATTTAATCAAGATTTTGGTACAAATATTTTACCAGATTTATTTAGTGCTCAAGCTGTCATAAAACACTGCTTTAACTAATTGCACCAAAATTTAAGTTTCAGATGGGCACCATGATGAAAGTAGATGCTTACATCATTTGCTGTAGGTTCATTTGATCAGTATGTGCAGGGTGATTATATGTGATTGACATGGTTTCAGCAGTGTACTGTAGCTACTTTTTGAGTAATATCTCAGAACTTTGCAGTCATACAGGAAAGCTTTGTACCTTTTATTTTATTACAGAAGTTAGGAAGCACTCGAAAAGCTCATGTTTGCCTTAGTCTGTTACGACAGTGCAATGATAAAGTCTCGTAAAGATGCATCAAGTGCTAATTTCATTCAACAATGTTAGCCACAAGCTGCATATACCAAGAGTAAACCAGTGAGCCAGTTGACAGCACTGAAGGAACAAGTGAGTATGTGTGAATGATCATTCTACAGAAGTTGATGAACATACAATAATCAAACATTTGGGAGATCTTACAGAACAGCATATGAGAGAGATTGTTTCTTTTGTGAAAAACTTTTAATTAGTGAGAAAAGACATTTTTTGTGAAAAAGCCATGAACAAATAATATGTGTGCATATGAGACACAGAAAATCCCTGTACTACACTGGTGCAAGTCCACAACCTGCCAAAATTTACTATGCCCTGTGAAATCTTGTAGTTTAAAGTTCACAGCCCCTTCTTCTTGACAGAATAAACTATTTAAGTAGACATGTCTGAACAGGACACATTTAGAAACTGATATTTCATCTGCTAACAAGATAATGCTTCACCCCATTTTCATCTCAGTGCTCATAAATTCCAAAACAGGGAAGCTGTTGGATATATCACTGTGGTGGCAGTGATAAAAAAAAAAAAATTCTGTCAAGTTCTCTATGCTAACCTGAAACAAGGAATATACAATTTTAATCATTACCCAAAGCATATATGTTGGTCTTTGGTGTACCAACCTACCTATGCTGATGGCATGTTTTCTCTTTGTTGGTTTTTGTGTGGTAGTTCCTTGCTTACTTTCCACTGTCAAAGTATCTTTTCGTAATCATAAGAATACAGTCAGTTTGTTGGGTGATTTGTGTATTACCCCTTGTAATATGGAAGAATCCTATAAATTGGTGATCCCTCAAATACAAAGGAACACAAAAACCCCAATCATTGTAAATTCTAACAGTACTTTGCATCATGACTTCAGAGGGGTTCAAATGGAAAAACAGTTTTTATGACTACAAGAAGATCTGCAAAAGCAGATTAGTGATATCCAAACTCAAACTGAAACATGCAATATTTTATTGCCAGAAGCAGGAGACAAGACTGTAAATATAACAAGCAATTCACCCACCAAAATCAGCACAGTTTCCACATCGCAAATCAAATAGCAAATTCTGAAATTCCTACCACAGAAACCAGAACTGTGGATTGCAACATTAGACGTGGGGTTGCACAAAATGCTCTTACTAGTTATCACATAAAATTATTTGCGGCAGTTAACAATTAGGTGCCTGAGCAGTTATAATGGTTTCAGACATTACATTAACGTCGTCATCACAATAGCAATATCTCCATTTGAGGGACGCTTTAGTCAGCTGTGTGTGTAAATCAGTGGACCAATGCATGTGACTGTTATTCCACTTTGAATGTATCAGTGATGGAATACCATCATAATTCTGGTGCCCCCTAAGAAGCACTACTGGTGCCACCTTAGAAACATAGTTTAAGAAGAAGAAATGTTGGATGCAATGCTATGTCATGTTTGGCTAACACTGTTACCATTACCAGTAAAGACTTCCACGGAAATGTGTGAGGAAGGTGATATTAAGTCTTTGTTATCAATAGCAGACAAAGTTCACGCTATGATAGAACAGGCAAATATTTCGGCAGTAATATGAGCAACTAACTACATCAGCTCAGGTAAGACTGGTGTTATATGATATGAGCAGTAACTGAATATTAATTAACAGCTTCGAAGCAAAGTGAAATGGACACACTTCAGAAGTAGTTTTTGGCACTGACAGTAAACAAACAGATCAGCACCACGCAAAGTAGACAGTCACTCATTCTTTTGGCAGAACAAAGTGGTTGGCCAAATGGCAGAAGAGAAATGTGATCGTTCAAATGGCTCTGAGCACTATGGGACTTAACTTCTGGGGTCATCAGTCCCCTAGAACTTAGACCTACTTAAACCTAAGTAACCAAAATATAGCACTCACATCCATGCCTGAGGCAGGATTCGAACCTGTGACCATAGCGGTTGCGTGGTTCCAGACTGTAGTGCCTAGAACCGCTTGGCCACCCCGGCCAGCGAGAAATGTTCCTCAGTGTGCTGGGACCACAGGCACCTTGGTAGTCAGGCTGGCAGGTGCATATCTCCGTGCGCACTCCCAAATGGCCTCAGCAGCCTGTAGTTGTTGCAGCAGGCCATGCTGTTCCCCGAAAGCACCAACTCATAAATGAGGGAACCATCATTAGTCCTGGAAGCACTGTCAGTGACGTACAAAATTAACCTAGACACAGCACATAGCAGTAATAAATCAAGACTACAGCCACACAAGCAGCAAATCAAGCATGTTTGTTTACATTTTCATACCATTTGTATATGATGGACAGGCATGTAAACTGTTGCTTCCTCATCAACTTGGGTTGAGGTGTAAGTACACTACCATACAGACAGAACCAAGTTGCACCAGGGGATGCATCTCTCCACCCTAATGCAACCAACAGCTCACTCATTACACATATGGTGAACATGAAGTAACTATTGACTTGGGTTTCAGTTGGAAGTTCTGGTATAGATTTGTTCTAGCAAATGTTATTGAGCTAATATGGGGAGTGGATTTCATTCATCACTAAGAACTGGGAATAAGCCACCATACAGCACAGATCAAGATAGCCTGTGAGGTGGCCACAAGAGAATAGGCAAAAGTGCTACAAATGCCACCACCTCACTCTATAATTATGTTATACCAAAGGCCCGACAGGAAGTTATCAGCCACATTGGTAAAGTATTGCATAATATGGTGAACCATTTTAAGACAAAACCTGGCCAATCAGTCTGTCAACAGCCATGGATATTGGCACCTGACTGTTTTTCCACGGCAAAAGCAGAATTTGAAGAAATGTTACAAACACATATCTTACGCAGATTTGATGGCCCATGGGCATCACTGCCATCACCATTATATCTAATGAAGAAGAAAGATGGCACCTGGAGGCCCTGCTGAGATTACCACACTCTGAACACACATACCACCCCTGACTGCTGCCCAGTCCCTAATGTAACAAATTTCACAAATGTGTTAGCCAGAGCTACAGTTTTTAGCATGACTGACTGTAAAAAAGCATATAACCAGATTCCTGTGCCAGGAGGAGACATCCCAAGGCCTGCAGTGTAACACCTTTTGGTCTTTTTTACAAATGCTGTTTGGTCCAAAAAATGTCACCAGGCAGGATTTTGTAGATGAAGTACTATGGAGACTGAGGGTTTTTTTTCTCTTTTTTTATTATCTAGATGATATTTTGGCACCTTCCCAGACAACAGCACTACATGAGAAACACATTCAGCAGGATATAGAATTACAGTTTGATAGTAAATAAAACAAAATATGTTTTGCGCCAAAAGCACTTAACATTCCTTGGTGGCTTTGATGGTTTAAAATAAGGTGGGAGAAGGGACCAAACTGTGAGGTCATCGGTCCCTAAACATTCCTTGGTCGTATGGTTTCTATGGCAAGTATCTGTCCACGCAAGAAGAAGATAGAGGTCATTAAAAATATTCCACATCCAACTGCTTTTTAGCAGGTAAGAAGATTCCTAGCAATCATTAACTTCTAACACTGACATCTGCCGGAAGCAGAATACAGTGGGCCAATGTCTTCTACAGCAGATACCAGACATGCCTTTGAAAAGGTAAAATACAGCTTTCAAGAAGCAGTTCTCTTGTTTCACCCAGCCCACAATGTGCCATTAGCAGTAGTGATAGATGCTAGCGAGCAGGCTACTGGCGCAGCCATGCATCTAATTATTGAAAAGTGTGGAAACTTTTAGATTTAGAAGCGCACACCAACTGGAGTGCATATGATGGAGTCACTGACCATCTATGAAACTGTGCAGCACTTCGGCCCTTATACAGAGGGCAGAACATTTGTGGTCTGCATGTATCATAAACCAATTATGCCTGGTTTTAAGAAACTCAAGGTGGGTTGTTCCCCGAACAATTTCACCAGCTAGAGTTCATTGGTCAATTTACGACAGACATAAGACACATAAGAGGGGCAGAAAATGTAGTTCCTGATTTTTTTTCTTTAGGACTGGTGCCATCTCTTGTACAATAAATTACAGTGCACTGCAGTGCAAGCCACAAACAGCTACAGGAGTCTCTGCAAAGCAATTCAACTGCCTTCCAGCTCAAGCAGATGCAGTCAATACAGACCAAAGATCTTATTTTGTGTGATATGTCTCGAAACTTACCCAGACTTTGTGCCTGAAATGCTACATAAAACTTATAATTATCCTGCACAACTATATTGCTGACAATAATAGACAAAATATGTAGCATGTAACTTTAGTAAATGAACAATGTTTCGCGGCATGACAATAGCCCATTGAGTGACATGTACATAAAAAACTAAATCTCTGCTTACCTTGTGGACGGCTGCTACTTTCCAGGGGCTGAGACAATTAATACATACTTTCTAATATTATGGTCTGGGTTTTTCAATTAATATGACTGAAATACATTTATTGTTGTTATCTCAATGGTTTATTGTGTTGATCCACAAACAGAATAGCCACAAAAAATTATCTTCACTCTCAAAAAACTTTTGACTGTTACAACTCGGAGCATTCTGAGTTAAATATGTCTGACTCCTTCAACCACAGAAAACCAATTTCATGTATGGCAGAAAACTGACTGACATAAGTGTGCTGTTTTGACATGGTCATCAGTTCAAAGATAATGTTACACCAAAGAAATTTATTAGAAAATTTAGATCCAAACAAATGTTCTCGGTATATTACAAAGTCATCTATTGAATTTGTATTCATGCAATGATTTATTTCATTCAAATTATTTTTGCTTTACAAAATGTATGACTTTATTTGTTTTTAATTAAACTCAGCATAAATGGTGTCAGGATGACAGGCTTTCATAGTGCACTTATTCTTGCATAAAAAGCATACTGAATGTTCTCATAATTATCAGAAAGGATAAATAAATAGTAATAATGAATAAATGCAATGATCAACCAATCTCCACTGCCAAAATCACAAATTGTATGAGTATTACCAAAAATAGGTCTGACGATTCATAAGGAGACAGACCAGCATTGATCTGGAAAAAGAAAATCTACCTAGGATTGTTGCTATTACCTCCCTCACAGAAGGTCCTGCATAGCTAATTCTGACAGTTTCTGGTGCTTAGACAGAACATTGTGGTGTTGTTGTGCAAGACTCACACTACTCCCTTGATCATTGAACTTAGGTGAATTTGTTTTGCCGATCTTCTTTTCAGGATAGCCGGCTGCGATGGTCTGCCTCACTTCTTCTCTGAAGATAAGATGCTGTTTTGGAGGAAGTTTCTCTACTCTTAAAATAACTCGATACACTCAAGATACTTTGAACTCAATCCCACTATATTTTCACAACACATAACAGTTTTCAGAGACAGGAATTATTTTTTTTAAGTTCAACAATTTCCAGCCTGTCAAATACTATTACATATTCTGTACCATAAATACAGTACTATAAATCTTTCAAAGTTCTAGTTAGTCCATCATCTGGACTTCACGAAAGTAAGCGAATAATTAAGATAACTGTCTTTTCTTTTTCTTTCAACATCCTTCAACTGTTTTTAATAATGACTGACGTCGCACTGTCACGGAGTATGGTGCGCTTGCTCCTTGTGCTGGATGTGTAAATTCTGAGACGAGTGCTGCGGATACCTGCCTGCGTCTATCAACCGCCTGATACACGCCAGTCCTGTGTGCGCGCACACACACACACACACACACACACACACACACACACACACACACACACACACACACACACAATCATGGCTCAAACACGTGATATTTTATACATGTTCTCTGTGTACATCAATATCATATACATATAACATTAATTTACATTTCAATCAGTTTGCATTACATTTCTTTTAACAATTGTGTATTTAATATATCTCCCTTTCCCCCTTTCTTCTACAACTATAAAACTTGAACCTTTTTATCAATACTGGAGTTAGCTCTTTAAAAAATCTAAAATTTTTGAGGACAAGGATCTTTCTGTTCCCTTTCCAATGTAAATTCCAGGTACACATAACTCTTGAATATTCTGTTGCTTTGTTCTTACTTCCTGTACTACCTTTTCTCAGTATGTACGTAATCATTACTTAGTGCAATCTGGAGGAACTCTGGGTAGAATAAGTGTTCCCTTCTTGGACATTTGTTAACCTGACAAGGCTAGTAGAATAGAGAATTCAAACTTACCAGAATAATCTCTACCAAATTGTGAGAATTCAAACTTACCAGAATAATCTTTATCAAATTGTGTGACTTCTGTCACGATACTGTCCTTCATTTAGGAACAGTAGCTATAGCTTATATGGGTTGATCCTTTCTCCTTCCGTTTTGGTAGGTACGCCACTTTTAACTTCCTAATCTATGGTACAGGTCGATCCCCTTCTTGGTGCCCCTGCCTGCGCAGTATAGGTCAGCCTCTTTTTGGTCCGCCTATCTGCCCTTTTTTCCATTCAATAAATTCTGGGTGCACCCTCCTTCTCCTTCCTGAGTAGGCTTCATAGTTCATTGCCCTAGCATACATCTTTATGTACACTATAATAAAATACCTCCTAGAAAAATTAAAACTCTACATTACCCCTGACACTCACTTTACAATACTTCCTTCAACGCCTTAGAGTCCTCCATTACTCTTCCAGTTCGATGTTTCCAATAGACACCACACTTGAAAATATCTCCTTGTCCCACTATCCTACAACTTGTCAGAATCGTTGTTAGACTGACATCCAATCCAAATATATTCCTATACATTTAAGTATACGATGTAGCATGTTCATAATGAACCACAAAGTGTATCTCCTTCTCCCATGTACACATACTAATGTAATACCATCATAATAACCATGAATACTCTTAATTTATCCCTGTACATACCTGTATATGATGTGGAACTGTCACCTCAAATAACCATTGACAGTTCTCACATTATCTTTTCTGTTTGCCGTCTTTGTGTTTAATTGTGTGTATGCATGAACCATGGACCTTGCCATTGGTGGGGAGGTTTGCGTGCCTCAGCGATACAGATGGCTGTACCGTAGGTGCAACCACAACGGAGGGGTATCTGTTGAGAGGCCAGACAAACATGAGGTTCCTGAAGAGGGGCAGCAGCCTTTTCAGTAGTTGCAAGGGCAACAGTCTGGATGATTGACTGATCTGGCCTTGTAACATTAACCAAAACGGCCTTGCTGTGCTGGTACTGTGAACGGCTGAAAGCAAGGGAAAACTACAGCCGTAATTTTTCCCGAGGACATGCAGCTTTACTGTATGATTAAATGATGATGGCGTCCTCTTGGGTAAAATATTCCGGAGGTAAAATAGTCCCCCATTCGGATCTCCGGGCGGGAACTACTCAAGAGGACGTCATTATCAGGAGAAAGAAAACTGGCATTCTACGGATCGGAGCGTGGAATGTCAGATCCCTTAATCGGGCAGGTAGGTTAGAAAATTTAAAAAGGGAAATGGATAGGTTAAAGTTAGATATAGTGGGAATTAGTGAAGTTCGGTGGCAGGAGGAACAAGACTTTTGGTCAAATAGGGGTAATGCAGGAGTAGGTTTAATAATGAATAAAAAAATAGGAGTGCGGATTAGCTACTACAAACAGCATAGTGAACGCATTATTGTGGCCAAGATAGACACAAAGCCCATGCCTACTACAGTAGTACAAGTTTATTTGCCAACTAGCTCTGCAGATGATGAAGAAATTGATGAAATGTATGACGAGATAAAAGAAATTATTCAGGTAGTGAAGGGAGACGAAAATTTAATAGTCATGGGTGACTGGAATTCGTCAGTAGGAAAAGGGAGAGAAGGAAACATAGTAGGTGAATATGGATTGGGGGGAAGAAATGAAAGAGGAAGCCGCCTTGTAGAATTTTGCACAGAGCATAACTTAATCATAGCTAACACTTGGTTCAAGAATCATAAAAGAAGGTTGTATACCTGGAAGAATCCTGGAGATACTAATAGGTATCAGATAGATTATATAATGGTAAGACAGAGATTTAGGAACCAGGTTTTAAATTGTAAGATATTTCCAGGGGCAGATGTGGATTCTGACCACAATCTATTGGTTATGAACTGCAGATTGAAACTGAAGAAACTGCAAAAAGGTGGGAATTTAAGGAGATGGGACCTGGATAAACTGAAAGAACCAGAGGTTGTAGAGAGTTTCAGGGAGAGCATAAGGGAACAATTGACAGGAGTGGGGGAAAGAAATACAGTAGAAGAAGAATGGGTAGCTCTGAGGGATGAAGTAGTGAAGGCAGCAGACGATCAAGTAGGTAAAAAGACGAGGGCTAATAGAAATCCTTGGGTAACAGAAGAAATATTGAATTTAATTGATGAAAGGAGAAGATATAAAAATGCAGTAAATGAAGCAGGCAAAAGGGAATACAAACGTCTCAAAAATGAGATCGACAGAAAGTGCAAAATGGCTAAGCAGGGATGGCTAGAGGACAAATGTAAGGATGTAGAGGCTTGTCTCACTAGGGGTAAGATAGATACTGCCTACAGGAAAATTAATTAGACCTTTGGAGAGAAGAGAACCACTTGTATGAATATCAAGAGCTCAGATGGCAACCCAGTTCTAAGCAAAGAAGGGAAGGCAGAAAGGTGGAAGGAGTATATAGAGGGTTTATACAAGGGCGATGTACTTGAGGACAGTATTACGGAAATGAAAGAGGATGTAGATGAAGATGAAATGGGAGATAAGATACTGCGTGAAGAGTTTGACAGAGCACTGAAAGACCTGAGTCGAAACAAGGCCCCGGGAGTAGACAACATTCCATTAGTACTACTGATGGCCTTGGGAGAGCCAGTCATGACAAAACTCTACCATCTCGTGAGCAAGATGTATGAGACAGGCGAAATACCCACAGACTTCAAGAAGAATATAATAATTCCAATCCCAAAGAAAGCAGGTGTTGTCAGATGTGAAAATTACCGAACTATCAGTTTAATAAGTCACAGCTGCAAAATACTAACGCGAATTCTTTACAGACGAATGGAAAAACTGGTAGAAGCGGACCTCGGGGAAGATCAGTTTGGATTCCGTAGAAATGTTGGAACACGTGAGGCAATACTAACCTTACGACTTATTTTAGAAGAAAGATTAAGAAAAGGCAAACCTACGTTTCTAGCATTTGTAGACTTAGAGAAAGCTTTTGACAACGTTAACTGGAATACTCTCTTTCAAATTCTGAAGGTGGCAGGGGTAAAATACAGGGAGCGAAAGGCTATTTACAATTTGTACAGAAACCAGATGGCAGTTATAAGAGTCGAGGGGCATGAAAGGGAAGCAGTGGTTGGGAAAGGAGTGAGACAGGGTTGTAGCCTCTCCCCGATGTTATTCAATCTGTATATTGAGCAAGCAGTAAAGGAAACAAAAGAAAAATTCGGAGTAGGTATTAAAATTCATGGAGAAGAAGTAAAAACTTTGAGGTTCGCCGATGACATTGTAATTCTGTCAGAGACAGCAAAGGACTTGGAAGAGCAGTTGAACGGAATGGACAGTGTCTTGAAAGGAGGATATAAGATGAACATCAACAAAAGCAAAACGAGAATAATGGAATGTAGTCAAATTAAATCGGGTGATGCTGAGGGGATGAGATTAGGAAATGAGACACTTAAAGTAGTAAAGGAGTTTTGCTATTTAGGGAGTAAAATAACTGATGATGGTCAAAGTAGAGAGGATATAAAATGTAGACTGGCAATGGCAAGGAAATCGTTTCTGAAGAAGAGAAATTTGTTAACATCGAGTATAGATTTAAGTGTCAGGAAGTCGTTTCTGAAAGTATTTGTATGGAGTGTAGCCATGTATGGAAGTGAAACATGGACGATAACCAGTTTGGACAAGAAGAGAATAGAAGCTTTCGAAATGTGGTGCTACAGAAGAATGCTGAAGATAAGGTGGGTAGAGCACGTAACTAATGAGGAGGTATTGAATAGGATTGGGGAGAAGAGAAGTTTGTGGCACAGCTTGACTAGAAGAAGGGATCGGTTGGTAGGACATGTTTTGAGGCATCAAGGGATCACAAATTTAGCATTGGAGAGCAGCGGGGAGGGTAAAAATTGTAGAGGGAGACCAAGAGATCAATACACTAAGCAGATTCAGAAGGATGTAGGTTGCAGTAGGTACTGGGAGATGAAGAAGCTTGCACAGGATAGAGTAGCATGGAGAGCTGCATAAACCAGTCTCAGGACTGAAGACCACAACAACAACAATGCATATGGGTAGTTGTGTAGCCGATCTTTTTTTCAGGATAGCTGGCTGCAATGGTCTGCCTCACTTCTTCTCCAAAGATAAGATGCTGTTTTGGAGAAATTTTCTCTACTCTTAAAATAACTCCGTACACTCAAGGTACTTTGAACTCAATCCCATTATATTTTCACAACACATAACAGTTTTCACATACAGGAATTATTTTTCTTAAGTTCAAAAATTTCCAGCCTGTTAGATACTATTACATATTCTTTACCATAAATACAGTACTATAAATCTTTCAAAGTTCTAGTTAGTGCACCATCTGGACCTCACAAAAATAAGTGAATAATTAAGATAAGTGTCTTTTCTTTTTCTTTCAACAACCTTCCACTGTTTTCAATAATGACTGACGTCACACCGTCACGGAGTATGGTGCGCTTGCTCCTTGTGCTGGGCGTGTAACTTCTGAGGTGAGTGCTGCGGATACCTGCCTGCGCCAATCAACCGCCTGATACATGGCAGTCCTGTACACACAGTAGACACAGTTCCACTTTGACACATTCATCTTTAAAATAGCGCGTGTTCAAGATGGTGGAAATACAAGTGTGTCTAGAATTTGCCCTGAAATTCTTGAGGCACTACATTATGTATGACATGTTGTGACTCTAAAGAACCAAGTACCTCCAAAAAATGTAGCCATTCAGTAGCTTTATTGTAGAACATTTCATCTCGTGAAATTTTGAATGCAAACTTTTTTGTTAAAGTGATATGTGATAAAAACAAATATATTAACTGACTGTGTTATGACAAAAATAAAGCACAATTTTCTACAATGAATTTTGACAAAATTTTGTTTAAAAATATCTTACCAAGAGTCTCGATTTTTTCATTATAAGACATACATATTGATTCCTGTGTTTGGTGAGTGGCAAATATATTTAAATATACACACCACTTTCAAAAGCGATCTTCAAATGAGTATGCAAAATACTAGTACTGAAAAATGAATCTTCATGTATGTTAAAAACAAATGTTACTTTCTTTCCTGAAAGAGAAAATGAGGTTACAGAAAAAAATTCATACAACACACATGACATTTTACTAGAAAGTTTTGAATATCAAACAAGTGAAAAAGAAACATTGTGAAATTGCAAATTTAACCAAACCTAGTGTAAATGTGATAAGATATAGCATGAGATAATTACTGTAGTCCTTTACTAATCATAATTTTGTGTGTAATCTGATAGCTGCTAATTGAAGACTTAAAAAAACATTTGAGTATATTATAAGTTGACAGTACTAACACAGTTATACCAAAATAATAATGTACGTGCTAGAAAAATTGTATGTAGCTACTTCTTCACATGTTAATTCAATTGACAAATATTTTAATGCAAACATTAATAAAAATGTTCAGTTGCCTTGTGAGTACTATTACAACAACACGAATAGTAACATCATGTCTGCAATCAGCAGGGTACTTACATATCAAGTTCATTCCTGTTTCTACTTATTTTTCTCCTTGCCCATTGATTACTGAAGTCCTAGCTCTTTTGTGTCATGCCTTTGGTTTAGGTAGCTGTCATTCTTATAATGTTACAATTTGGTTTGTGATACTGTTCTGTCCTCCAGGTTATAGCCTCATATATTTGAACCATCATTCTTTGTAACTATGGAAAATCCAGGATGGAATACTGACAATGTTATGAAAAGGATAGATTGGTACTCAACATTTCCACATCGTTTGTGTGATACTAATTGAGTTTACATAAATACATAAAAGTTACATTCTACGATGGAAGAATCAGATATTCAGCTTCTTAAGTATAACCTTCAAGGAAGTATATCTTTGCTAAGTGAAAAAGGTACAACCTATTCTAGTTCTTAATCTAATAATACTGTTTTGTTCCTGCAGAGGCATACATTCTACCAGGCAACAAAAGTCATACATCCTAAATTGTAATGAACTGGTGATGAAATAAAGAGACTAGTATAGGCATTTCACTGTACTACTAGAGGAAATAAAATATATTACATTAAGTTTACTGTATACAGCTTCCTGAGGAGTTTCACTCAAGGGAAATAAGGAAATTTTGATCAACATTATTCTATATACAGTTTTCAAAGGCATTTCTCTTTGAAAGTTTAAAAATAACTATAAAATTTACATATCTTCTCTGATGTACAAGTGGTGTTCACTTCATTAAATTGGGCTCTCTCATTTACAGAAAATAATGTGCAAGAGTTAAGACTGACAATTTTACTGCTGGCTCATACTTCATTTCAGAAACCATAAAAAAAGTTTTGTTTAGAAATTTCGTGCCTTCACAGGATGTGACATAGTAAATGAAAATGGTAAATTCGTGCACAACATTAGAATAATCTTTCCCATAGCTATGACTTCTTCAACCCTCACTTCTTACTTAGTTTTTAATCAGCATTTTCAGCTTCATTCCTCATGAGTATTTCAAATAGTCTTTACACAAAATATCTGGCACTGAATTCATGTTATAGGAAATGGCAATATTATACACTGACAGTTCAATAAAGACGCAAGGGTGAACAATGACAAAATACCAATAAGTAATTTATTTTTAATTTATACGATCATTAAACAATGGAAAATCAAGGATGGAATGTAACAATTTTATGAAAAGGAAAGTTGCCACTCACCATATAGTGGAGATGCTGAATTACAGATAGGCACAACAAAAAGACATTCACAAATATAGCTTTTGGCCACTAAGGCCTTCGTCAAAAATGGGTGACAGTTACACACACACACTCACACAAATGCAACTCACACACGACTGTAGTCTCAGGCAACTGAGGCCACATTGTGAGCAGAAGCACCAGTGCATGATAGAATTGGCAACTGGGTGGGGGTAAGGTGAGGCTGGGCTGGGGAGGAGGAGGGATATTAGGGTAGGGGCGTCGGACAGTGAAGTGCTGCAGGTTAGACGGTGGGCTGGCAAGAGGTAGGGGGGGGGGGGGGGGGGGAGCAGAAAACGAGAGAAGTAAAAAGACTGGGTGTGATGGTGGAATGTGGATTTTGTAGTGCTGGAATGGGAAAAGGGAAGGGGCTGGGTGGTTGAGGCCAATGGTTGAGGCCAGGAGGGTTACGGGAACGTAGGATATATTGCAGGGAAAGTTCCCAACTGTGCAATTCCAAAAAGCTGGTTTTGGTGGGAAGGATCCATATGGCACAGGCTGTGAAGCAGTCATTGAAATGAAGGATGTCTTGTTTGGCAGTGTGCTCAGCAACAAGGTGACACTTGTTTCTTGGCCACAGTTTGTCGGTGCGGCCATTCATGCGGACAGACAGCTTATTGGTTGTTATGCCCACATAGATTGCAGCATAGTGGTTGCAGCTTAGCTTGTAGATCACATGACTAGTTTCATTAGGATAGGCGATGTTTGTGACCAGACTGGAGTAGGTGGTGGTGGTGGTGGTGGGAGGATGGATGAGACAGGTCTTGCATGTACATCTATTACAGGGGTATGAGCTATGAGGTAAGGGGTTGGGAGCAGGGGTTGTGTAGGGATGGACGAGTATATTGTGTAGGTTCGGTGGAAGACGGAATACCACTGTGGGAAAGATAATGGACAGGACATTTCTCATTTGAGGGTACAATGAAACGCAGTCAAAACCCTGGCAGAGAATGTAATTCAGTTGCTCCAGTCCTGGGTAGTACTGAGTTACGAGGGGAATGCTCCTCCGTGGCCAGACAGTGGGACTTTGGAAGATGGTGGGAGACTGGAAAGATAAGGCATGGGATATTTGTTTTTGTGCAGCGTTGAGAGGATAATTACGGTTTGTGAAGGCTTCAGTGAGACCCTTGGTATATTTCAAGAGGGGCCACTCATCACTGCAGTTGCGACGACCATGGGTGGCTAGGCTGTATGGAAGGGACTTCTTGGTATGGAATGGGTGGCAGCTGTCGAAGTGGAGATATTGCTGGTGGTTTGTATGTTTGATATGGACAGAGCTACTGATGTAGCCATCTTTGATGTGGAGGTCAACATTAAGATTTTGGGTGTTTAGAAAGGATTACTCTAGATGGCCCACAAATAGGTTGGCATAGGTGCCATGCGGGTGCCCATGGCTGTACCCAGGATTTGTTTGTAGGTAATGCATTCAAAGAAAAAGTAATTGTGGGTGAGGCGACTAGGAAGGAGGTTTTTGGTTTGGAATCTGTCAGGCTTTGGGAAATGTAATGTGCAGTAGAGGTAGGGCCGTGGGCATTAGGAAGGTTAGTTTAAAGGGAGGTGGCATCAATAGTGATGAGCAGGATACCGTGTGGAAAAGGGACAGGAACTGTGGAGAGCTGGAGGAGGAAATTGTTGTTATCTTTTATGTAGGAGAGTAGATTCCGGGTAATAGGTTGAAGGTGTTGGTCACTGTCTAATGTCACAGCCGCTGGTGCATTTGTGAGTCGAGTAGGAGTACTGAACCAGAGACTTCAAAATTTCTGTCACAGGCTAGGCTGCGACTTCCTGATATTGCGCCATAGGGTTGAGAACTGTAGAGTCCCCCTAAATAGGCAGGTGTTCACCACACATCAGAGGCTGCTACTCAGGTAGCTGACTGAATGTGGGATGCACACAAGGGTGTTATAGATTAGATGACTCTTCATCCAATCCAGATAACGATAGCTGTAGGAAACCCAGAAGTATCAGTATAAGATCAAAAGAAGAGCCTCCCACAGGTGAGAGTATTAAAATCTTTATGGTAAATTGCCAAAGCATTCGCAACAAAGTGCCAGAGTTTGAAACACTCATGAAAAGCGGCTAAGCTCACATAATACTAGGTACAGAAAACTGGTTGAAACCTGAAATTGATAGCAGTGAGATTTTTGGGGAAATTTAAGTATATATTGAAAGGATGGGCAAATAGGAAATGGAGGTGAGTGTATTTGTCACAGTAGACAAAAAACTTCAAATCCATCGGGATGGAAATTGAAGCTGCATGTGAGACTGTTTGGGCAACAATCAGTATCAGTGGTGGGCATAAAATGATAATTGGATCTTTCTATTGTCCACCAGACTCATCTCCTGATGTAACCTAAAACTTTAGAGAAAACTTCACTTCACTTGTAGGTAAGGCGTAGTCCACATCAATTCAGGCAGGCTAGGAAAAAATCTTACCTTCATAGTCTCAGATGTTATTGAATTTAGCATATGTTAAAATGAAGGAATAAGTAAAGAACATGTATTTTTTTGTTTCATCCAAAAAAAAATTGCTTTGAGATACAGCCCTCCAAAGATGACACTGCACATACCATTTTCAAGTTGCAAATTTTGGAAAAAATGTAAAATGCTGTATTTCTGGAACAGTTCTAGATATATTGTTGGTTTTTTAATTTGAAAGATAATTGTTTTATGGTTCCAAAGAAATCCTCCATTTGGACTTACCTGTCAAAGTTCTTTTACTATAGCATTCTGAACTTTTTTTTATAATAATGCCAATCCATAAAATTTTGGTTTTTTTCTGTTGATTAGTACCATATAGTTCTACATTCCCTGAAAAGGAGAGCTTCCAGTTTTAGGTTGAACAGGTTTTATAAACAACTGAAATTTTTGCCAAACATAAAACTTGTTTTATTACCACGTTATCATATAACAGGCTCATAAAAATCAAAACCCAGCCTCAGTTAACATAATTTTAGTTTTGAAAGGTGAGTAAGAGACTCAATTTTCAAGCATTTTAAATTGTTCCAGAATGTGTGTGAAAGGTCCAAAGACTTAAAGGTTTCAATTTATACAACTTCTGTGCACTCTGTTTTGTACTGAAGTTAGCCAGTCAGTTAACTAAAAATGTGTTCCACTGCTTCAGTATCTTCCTTTGATATTGAGTGATGCCTTCCTGTTGAACTAATAGGAACTGGAGAACTTACAGTCTTCAAAACATTGTGAACAGGAAGTGAGCACCGATGGTGGTGTTGCTGCCCTTCGGCTGTAAACCTATATCCGGCAGCTGGTCCATGTGGTAGCATAAAGTTCACTACAATTTTGTTTAACTCATAACTGGTGTCTATAATCTCTGCAATCCACCAGTCACAGTCATATACACACACCACAAACATCCCTGTTCTCAGGTTGTGAATCTGAATATTATCCTACTGTTAACGGAAAATCTCATAAAAAGATGTGAAACAAATACTAACAAAGGGATAGAGGGGCTGGCCAGTACTTACCTCAGCTCAGTACAGCCAATAGATACACAAAAAACAGAATCGAAAATTTACGTTCCAAGCTTGCGGAACAAATGTTCCTTCATCAGGGAGGAGAGAGGGGAAAGAAAGGGAAGAAGGGAAAGTGGATTCGGTTACTCGCAACCCAGGTTATGAAGCAACAGGGAAAGGAAAACAGGGAGGGTAGCAAGGATGGAGGCATGGTTGTCAGAGGGAAGCCAAAGATATTCTACTGTAAGTACTGTGCCAGCTTCAAACCAAAGAGGATGCATACAGAAGTAAAGAGGTATATAGTATAAAGATAAACACAACTATGTAGGATGAAAAGGTGCGTGAATGGCTAAAGAGGAAAGGGAAAGAGAAGACTGAAGAGTAGATGGGAGTGAGGTTGTTTAACGTAGGTTCAGTCCAGGGGGATGGCGGGATGAAAGGATGTGTTGGAGTGCAAGTTCCCATCTCCGCAGTTCAGAGAAGCCAAATGGCACATACGGTGTAGCAGGTTCCTAGGTCCCTAGAATTGTGCTGGAGGGCATGCTCCGCTACTGGGTATTGGACATCTCCTAGGCGGACAGTCTGTCTGTTTCCGTTCATGCGCTCAGCCAGTTTAGTTGTTGTCATACCGATGTAAAAGGCTGTGCAGTGCAGACATGTCAGCTGATAAATGACATGTGTAGTTTCACACGTGGCCCTGCCTTGAATTGTGTATGTTTTACCAGTAGCGGGGCTGGAGTAGGTGGTTGTGGGGGGATGCATGGGGCAGGTTTTGCAGCGGGGTCGGTTACAGGGGTAGGAACCGCTGGGTAGAGAAGGTAGTCTGGGAATATTGTAGGGTTTAACAAGGATGTTACGGAGGTTAGGGGGGCGACGAAAGGCAACTCTGTGTGGTGTGGGGAGAATTTTGTCAAGGGATGATCTCATTTCAGGGGTTGACTTGAGAAAATCATATCCCTGGCGGAGTAATTTGTTGATGTGTTCGAGGCCAGGATAATATTGGGTGACAAGGGGGATGCTTCTGTGTGGTCTGGCGGTAGGAACATTGTTGTTGGAAGGGGAGGAATGTATTGCTCGGGAGATCTGTTTGTGGACAAGGTCTGCAGGATAGTTGCAGGAGAGGAAAGCACTGGTCAGGTTATTGGTGTAATTGTTGAGGGATTCGTCACTGGAGCAGATACGTTTGCCACGAATACCTAGGCTGTAGGGAAGGGAGAGTTTGATGTGGAATGGATGGCAGCTATCGAAGTGAAGGTACTGTTGTTTGTTTGTTGGTTTGATATGGACAGAGGTGTGGATGTGAGCTTCAACAAGATGAAGGTCAACATCCAGGAAGGTGGCTTGGGTTTTGGAGAAGGACCAGGTGAAATTCAGATCCGAAAAGGGGTTGAGGTTATGGAGGTAATTATGGAGTGTTTCTTCACTGTGAGTCCAGACCACAAAGATGTCATCTATAAACCTATACCAGGCCAGGGGAAGCAGTTGTTGGGTCTTCAGGAAAGCCTCCTCCATGCGGCCCATGAAGAGGTTGGCATAGGACGGAGCCATCCTGGTTCCCATGGCCATTCCCCTGATTTGTTTGTAGGTCTGGCCTTCAAAAGTGAAGTAATTACGGGTGAGGATGAAGTTGGTAAGTGTGATAAGGAACAAGGTTTTTGGAAGATCTTCGGGTGGGTGTTTGGAGAGGTACTGCTCAAGGGCAGAGGGACCATGGGTATGTGGGATGTTTGTGTAAAGGTATGTAGCATCTATGGTGACAAGAAAGGTTTCAGGTGGGAGAGGAGTGGGAATGGATTTGAGGCGTTCTAGGAAGTGGTTTGTGTCTTTGATGCAGGATGGGAGTCTGCGGGTGATAAGTTGGAGGTGTTGGTCTACCAGAGCTGAGATATGTTCTGTTGGGGCTTTGAAGCCTGCTACAATGGGACGGCCAGGATGGTTCTCTTTGTGGATTTTGGGTAATAGGTAGAAGGTAGGGGTACGTGGCTCAGGTGGAGTGAGTAAGTCTATGGAGGCCATTGTGAGGCCTTGTGAGGGACCTTGGATTTTTAGGATTTTCTGCAGCTCAGTCTGGATGGAGGGAATGGGATCCTGGGTAACAGATTTGTAGGTTGAGGAGTCAGAGAGTTGACGCAGTCCTTCTGCCACATACTCCACATGGTCAAGTACCACAGTTGTGGAGCCTTTATCCGCCGGGAGGATGACAATAGAGCGGTCTGTTTTCAGCTCCTTAATGGCACAGGATTCAGCTGGGGTGATGTTGGGGGTTGTCGGGATGTTCTTCAAGAAGGACTGGGAGGCAACACTGGATGTGAGGATTCCTGAAATGTCTGCAAGGGATGGTTTTGGGGGAGGGGAGGAGGATCCCTTTAAGAAGGCGGTCGGAACTGTTCTAGACAGGGTTCAACACTGGGTCTAGTATTTGGGGGCTGTGTTTGGGTAGTGAAGTGCTATTTCCAGTTGAGGTTCCAGGTGAATGAGAGGAAATCTTTAACCAGGGCAGTGTGGTTGAATTTAGGCATGGGGCTAAAGGTTAAGCCTTTTGATAGAACAGATGTCTCTGGAGGAGAGAGGGATCTGGATGAGAGGTTTAGAACTGAATTGGGATTGGTGATATGTGGCATTTGACTTTGGTTATAGTTGAGATTTGGTCTGTGTGGGGTATGTGCTGGGATGGGGAGATTGAGTAGGGTGGCTAGGCTAGGTTTGTTGGCTATGAGGGGGGGTTTGTTGAAGGTTCTGTTGTGGTTGGTGTTTGCGAGGGATAGGGAGAGGGACCCCATTTCTTAGGTGTTGCACGGATAGTTTTTTCAGGTGGTGTGTGGCATGGAACTCAAGTTTGCAGCTGCTTCTAGGATGATGTTCCTGAGTGTGTTCTCCAAGCAAGGGTTTGAGAGGTGGAGGACTTTGAAGAGGGATAGGAGCTGTTGGGAGTGGTGGTTACATGAAGTAGTGTAGAGATTCAGGACAAGTTGGGTAAGGGCTAAGGATTGAAGGTTCTGGAAGTCCAGGAGAGACTGGTGGAAGGAGGAATTGCACCCAGATATGGGAACTTTGAAGGTAAGTCCTTTAGGGGTGATTCCAAAGATTAAGCAGGACTGGAGGAAAAGTATGTGGGATTGCAGTTTGGCTACGGTGAAAGCATGTTTCCGGAATGAATGTAAATAATGTGGTGTAGGATTAGGGTACATAGTGGGTAACTGGTGGGTAGGGAAATTAAATAACTAAAGTTAAAATAGTAATCATAAGAAGGAATAAAACACGGAGGGAAGGACGAGAAATAAAGAAATTGTGTTGGTAATGTTCAATACCAAAGGAAGACCACTAAATAAGAAAAATACGGAAAAAGTTGACCAGACCAAGCAAGTATGTCCAGATCAGGGGAAAAGAACACACGTTGCTCAAAAACAGAGATAGCGAGTGGCGAAAAAAAAAATAAATAAAATAAAATAAAATCGCGCGTGCCGCAAAAAAGATCGCGCGTGCCGCAAAAAAGATCGCGCGTGTCGCAAAAAAGATCGCGCGTGTCGCAAAAAAGATCGCGCGTGCCGCAAAAAAGTTCACAGCTGGCGCAGAAATGTCCCAAAAAAAATTTCCTGTGGCAAAGAAAGATATCCAATGGCACAAAATTATCGCCAGCAACACGAAATCAACAAATTACTCCGCCACGGATATTACTTTCTCAAGTCAACCCCTGAAATGAGATCATCCCTTGACAAAATTCTCCCCACACCACCCAGAGTTGCCTTTCGTCGCCCCCCTAACCTCCGTAACATCCTTGTTAAACCCTACAATATTCCCAGACTACCTTCTCTACCCAGCGGTTCCTACCCCTGTAACCGACCCCGCTGCAAAACCTGCCCCATGCATCCCCCCACAACCACCTACTCCAGCCCCGCTACTGGTAAAACATACACAATTCAAGGCAGAGCCACGTGTGAAACTACACATGTCATTTATCAGCTGACATGCCTGCACTGCACAGCCTTTTACATCAGTATGACAACAACTAAACTGGCTGAGCGCATGAACGGACACAGACAAACTGTCCGCCTAGGAGATGTCCAATACCCAGTAGCGGAGCATGCTCTCCAGCATAATTCTAGGGACCTAGGAACCTGCTACACCGTATGTGCCATTTGGCTTCTCTGAACTGCGGAGATGGGAACTTGCACTCCAACACATCCTTTCATCCCGCCATCCCCCTGGACTGAACCTACGTTAAACAACCTCACTCCCATTTACTCTTCAGTCTTCTCTTTCCCTTTCCTCTTTAGCCATTCACGCATCTTTTCATCCTACATAGTTGTGTTTATCTTTATACTATATACCTCTTTACTTCTGTATGCATCCTCTTTGGTTTGAAGCTGGCACAGTACCTACAGTAGAATATCTTTGGCTTCCCTCTGACAACCATGCCTCCATCCTTGCTACCCTCCCTGTTTTCCTTTCCCTGTTGCTTCATAACCTGGGTTGCGAGTAACCGAATCCACTTTCCCTTCTTCCCTTTCTTTCCCCTCTCTCCTCCCTGATGAAGGAACATTTGTTCCGCAAGCTAGTAACGTAAATTTTCGGTTCTGTTTTTTGTGTATCTATCGGCTGTACTGAGCTGAGCTAAGTACTGACCAGCCCCTCTATCTCTTTGTTAGTATTTATTATCCTACTGTTTCTGAGATGTTGGCTGAACAAAGGAAATTTCTTTCTTTTTGCTCTTTAAAGTGTGTTAAATATGAGTTCGCACATCACTTTGAGTCCAAAAATGTGTCTTCTGAATTCCTTTCACAGGAGTAGTTTCTTTGAGGCCATTCTTCTCTTTTCTGCTCAAGGAAGTCTTCAATTTCCTCTTTGGACAAAAGAATGAGGGCTGTGGATGTGTAAGATTTCATGACTCTCATAAAATCCTCAGCATTCTGAATTGCAGCTGTATTTGGCCTGGAAAGATTATGTTTTGTTGCATGGTGCTTCAGTAGGCCTCCTACACAATCACAATGTCCCTTCCTGTGACCAGTAGCACTGTATACTTAGTCGGTTGGCACAAGTGACTTACTCAATTCAAACAGCTGGTAATGATTTTTAAAATGACTAGGAGCACCATCAGAAATAATGATGATCTCCTCTGTCTCTGTTTTCAGTTGAGGAATTTTGCACATTACTAGCAAAGCATGTGCTGAGTCATGTCCTGTGTCATCACTTATAACTGCAACACTTATTTTGAAAATATATCACTCCTGTAAAAATTGAAAACTGGTCATTACTCCAATGACACCCTTGTACTTCTTATGAGAGAATTACAGGTCAGTTCTCAGCAAAATCACAGTGAAGCTCTAAACTTAGTTCTTCAGTCTGTACACACCCTTTCACTTCTGCAATGTGTTGTTGTTGCAATTTCTTCACATGCTGATGTGTTACGGCTTTCACTGACCATTTACCAAGTTCATCAATGAAACTGTCAAAGGCAACAGGTTTCTTAATTAGTTTATTTTCCTACTATGTCGCATATGTAATTTCTGCAAAATTATCTGCTACGTTTTCCAGGCCAAGTTTCTGTAAAGACAGTCCCCCCTTTCAAGGGCAGTCATGACATTCTTGAATGAAACAAGTCTCTCGCTTTATGTCACAGACTACTAATGACTTCACATGCCCAACCAAGGTATCATACGTCACGTGCTCCAGTAAGTTCTTCAATGTTACCACTCAAAGTTCAAAATTCGTGCAGCACACGCATAAACAAACATCTCTAGATGGCTGAGGAACAACCCACTTGGGTCGTAGTGCATAAAATTTTGATCTTCCAATATATGAAGCCATATAGCAGCTCTTCTAAATTGCAAAAGTTTCTTTAATACTGCGAGTCATGTACCTCTTCACTTTCACAACTTTTTGACCATCAACTGTTACAGTAATAGTGTCCTTTTTGTTGGCATTCTGGTGAGAACAGTCCCATTTATCTTCCAGATAAAATGTCTGCACTATATGAACTTGAGCTGCTTCTACAGGATGACCGTAATAGGGATCTGGTCTTCCAAAGACTCCTTTTACAGACCTCAAATTTCTTGATTTGTCTGCCATGTACTTTGATACTGATGGAAATGTGGTTCAAAATTGTTTTCTTTGAAATTGTCTCTGGAATAATAGTCAAAACTTGCACCTTTTCACTGTAGGATGTACAATATTCAACAGCTGAATTGATATTTGTGAAAAATTCCTGGCAAGAGGTGCAAGAGTGCTTTGGTTCATTTTCTTCTGAAGATGGAATTTCTACTTTGAAGAGTGTGGTCAGTTTTGCTGTAGTGTATTCATTCATAGCTTTAGTAATTTCTCTGTGCTTTCTTGATGCATAGAGCTTATGACTTGACATCACTGACCACAGTTTCTTAACATAGTTGACTGATTCAGGGTATTTAATTCTTCCGCTATTGATGCAAAATCTGCACCATCAGAGGCTTCACCTTGTTCAGATACTATCATGTTGTTATTCTGTCAAAACATTTAGAACACAAAAAGTCGTCACTGGAAATATCACAAATGAGAAGACTTATTCCCAACCTGAACAAAGTCTGTTTGTCTTATATATCACTCTTTTATGGATATGCAAATAGTCAGCACACTTCACTCTCTTGTAGCTCCATTCAAGACATTTCAAGCAGTCCTTCTGACAAAACACTCTGCAACTGTGTCAAAACTGGCGAAGTCCTCATGAAAACTCACTGGATGGTCTCAGATGTCTTAGAAGCATCTTCAGTAAACAAATTAGCACAGAACAACTACAATACAGATACCTGCAATGAACAACCATGACAAACAAGCTGACAAGAAATTACAATAAAGTGTAAGAAATACTTGCAACAATGAAAGTGAAAAGAAATAATTGCAACAAAGATGATAGAAATAAGCATTGTAACAAAGAAATTAGTAAGAAACAACTTCAGTGAAGACATGCATTACCCTTGAAAGTTAAAAAAAATGATTTTTAAAAATAAAACCTGCCCAACTTAAAAGTACTACATGGTACTAATCAACAGAAAAAAATCCAACTTTCTGGATTGGCATTTTTGAAAAAAAAAAAAAATTTTCTGTAAATTACATTTTTTTCTGTAAATTGTAAAAAAATTCAAAAGGTGACAGTAAAAGAAATTTGACAGATATGTCCCATCGGAGGATACCTGTGTATTCATAAAGCAATTATCTTTCATATAAAAAAACTCTAACAAAATATCTAGAACTGTTACAGAGCGACACCATTTTAAAAAATTTTCCAAAATTTGCATCTTCAAAATGGTGTTTGTAGTGTCATCTTTGGAGGCATGTATCTTGGGGCAGGAATTTTTTTGGAAAAAAAAAATGTGTTTCTTACTTACTTCTGAATTTTAACATATGCTCAATTCAATAACATCCAAGACTATGAAGGTAATCCTCCTGCCTGAAATGATATGGATTATGTCGTAAGTTCCCCAATCATAGTGTAATCATCAGTGGAGACTTCAATCATCCAACAATTGGTAGGGGAAACTTACAGTTTTGATAGTGGTGGATGTGATAAGACATCCTATGAAACTTTACTAAAGCCCTTCTCTGAAAACTACCTAGAACAGGCAGTTAGGAACCCTACTCATGATGGAAATATATTGGATCTAATGGCAAAAAATAGACCTGACCTCTTTGAGGATTCCTCATCAAAACTGGAATCAGTGACCATGACATGGTTGTGGCCACAATGATTACCAAAGCACAAAACAACTACAACAAACAGAAAAATATATGTGTTTAGTAAATAAGATAAAAAATCAGTAACTTGAAACTTTCAGCACAGATCAGGAGCTTGTTGAGGACTGTGGCTCAAGTCTAAAAGAATAGTTGACCATGCAATGGATAGAAAGGTATACCAGTCACTATAAAGAAACTTCTAAAGGAACAGAGATTACCATGTAATAGGTGTAAAACAAAGCATAGGGCTATAGATAGAGAGATGCTGAATGAAACATGTTTGGCTGTCAAGAGAGTAATGCATGATGCCTTCGATGACTACCATATCAGGATATTGTCAAACGAAATTTCATAAAATCCAAAAAACTTTTGGTTGTATGTACATTCTACACTTTGATCTTAGCCAAAAGGCCGAGAAGCAATGGTCTTATGTAAAGGCAGTTAGTGGCACCAAAGTTAGAGTCCAGTCCATAGCAAATGAGACAGGAACTGAAATTGCAAAGTAAAAGCTGAAATGCTTAACTCAATTTTCAAATGTTCCTTTACAAAAGAAAACCCAGGAGAATTGCCCCAGTTTAATCCTCATACCACTGAAAAGTTGAATGAAATAAGTATTAGTGTCAGTGGTGTTGAGAAACAGCTGAAATCATTAAAATTGAACAAAGCTCCCCGAGTTACATCTACATCTACATCTACATCCATACTCCACAAGCCACCTGACTGTGTGTGGCAGAGGGTACCTTGAGTACCTCTATCGGTTCTCCCTTCTTCTCACCTCCCCTCTTCTCACTGTAATATATTGTAGATCCCTCAAACAAAAATCCATGCCCAGCTCTTGGAAGAAGGCACACATCACACCCGTCTATAAGAAGTGTAGTAGAAGTGATCCACAAAACTACCTATATCCTTGACATCGATTTGTTGTAGAATCTTAGAACATATTCTGAGTTCAAACACAATGAGGTATCTTAAAGAGAATGACCATGTCAATGCCAATCAGCATGGATTTTGGAAACATCAATCATGTGCAAACCAACTCGTACTTTCCTCTCATGACGTATTGAAAGCTATGGATCAATGCAACCAGGTTGACGCAGTGTTTCTTGACTTCTGATTTGACTCAGTAGCAAACCTATACTTATTGTCAAAAATACAATCATATGGGGGTATCAAGTGAAATTTGTGATGAGATTGAGGACTTTTGGTAGGGAGGACGTAGCATGTTATCTTGGATGGAGAGTCATCGTCGGATGTAGATGTAACTTTGGGTGTGCCCCAGGGAAGTGTGCTGGGACCCTTGTTGTTCATGTTGTATATTAATGACCTGCCAGACAGACTTTTTGAAGATAATGAAGTTGTCTATAATGAAGTACTATCTGAAAGAAGCTGCATAAATATTCAGTCAGAGTTTGAAAAGATTTCAAAGTGGTGCAAAGGTTGCCAACTTGCTCTAAACATTCAGAAATGAAAGTCTCACTTCAAAAAAATAAAAGAACATAGTATCATATGACTATAATATCAATGAGTCACTGTTGGAATCGGCCTACTCATACAAATACCTGGGTGTAACACTTTCTAGAGATATGAAATGGAATGATTACATAGTTTCAGTCATGGGTAAAGCAGGTGGTAGACTTCAGTCTATTGGTACAATACTGGGGAAGTGCAATCAGTCTACAAAAGAAATTGCTTACAAATCGCTCATGTGACCAGTCCTAGAATATTACTCAAGTGTGTGAGACCCATACCAGATAGGACTAACAGGGGATATTGATCATATACAGAGAAGGGCAGCATGAATGGTCACAGGTTTGTTTAATCCATGGGAGAGTGTCACAGAGTTACTGAAGGAACTGAAATGGCAGACTCTTGAAACTATCCTGAGAAAATCTGTTAACAAAGTTTCCAGAACCAGCTTTAAATGATTACTGTAGGGATATACTACAATCCTCTATGTATCGCTCACACAGGGATCATGAGGATAAGATTAGAATAATTACTGCATGCACAGAGGCATTCAAACACTCGTTCTTCCCATGCTCCATGCATGAATGGAACAGGAAGAAATCCTAACAACTGGTACAATGGCAGTACCCTCTGTCATGCACCTCACAATGGTTCGGAGAGTATAGATGTAGATGTAGACGTAGATGTACCTCTTTGCCACTGTAGTGGAGTATATAAGTCCACGGCTGGCATCTTTTTGTCTGTCTTCTGACTAACTCTGATGGTATGTGGCCGAAATATCAGTGGAAGGAGTGGTATTTGCACAGCTGCATGCTCGAAATTCAATAGATTTCTCATTACACCATAAGAAGCTAAAAATGCATAACAAGTACAGTTTACTATTTTTTGACAGCTATGTATGCAATGACATTAATGACATTCTCAGTTTGACTCACAAAATAATTATAATCACAATGCATTCTGTACACATACAAAGTAAATATTAAGTTTATCTGCAGAGAGATATAACAAAAGTAACAACCAATGAAATTCAGTTTAAGAGAAGCCTAAAGGATTTATTGGTGGCCAACTCCTTCTACTCCATTGATGAATTTCTTAGTAAAACGAACTGATTTGTATATAAGTACAACATAACTTCTGCACAATTTCAGTGCAGTAATGTGTTCATTGAAAATTTGTGTGTGTGTGTGTGTGTGTGTGTGTGTGTGTGTGTGTGTTAGTATAATCTAACTTCTGCACCATTTCAGTGCAGTAATGTGTTCATTGTAAATAAGTATTACAGTAGTTGTATTACCTTATAAATAAATAAAAAACTTTTTTATTTTAAATTCAGTGCATTAGTATTTGTAAAATTACTCTTAGTGTTCATTAAAAAATGACGATCATTCCACTTGGGACATGTGGAATGGTACATTAGCTTATTTGTTTTAATTGTAAATATTTGTCATGTATTGTTGTTTTTCTGACATGTTCCACATCCTGGAGGACCTCCTCACTACGGATCAATTGGAATGAAAGTAAATCTAATCTAATCTAATCTAATCAGAAAGATACACATTTTCCAAAGTCACAAGACACAAACAATTTTGTTTGTTTGATTTAGCAACTGATTAGAAACTGAACAGGTGTCTGATCTAAAACAACTGAAGTACTACAGAGACCAAAAACCTGCATACATTCAAAATTCAAATAATTTTTTTGTATTTCTATTCCAAATTTTGGTGTTAAAGTAAAAAAAAAAAAAAAAAAAAAATTATGAAAGTTACAATCAGAAAACGGTTCCACTTAAGGATAATGTAGGTAAGTCTTTAACACAGTGATGTTTTATTAGTTTTCTAGATTTAGGATGAATTAATCAGCGTGCACTTTTACTTTAAAAGGACATAGATATTTAAGAACTTCCATTACGGTGCAGTCATAAGTTTGGATATTTCTTGTGCTTTTACTAAAACACAGTCTTCCATCCTAAACTCTTTCTTTTGCATTGTACTTCTTTTCCCTTAATTCATGCTGTTCTTTCATTATCTATGTATTTCCTCTGTTGCTTGTGCTGCCATGTCTTTGCACACTGGAATTTCAACAGTTTCAGAAATAAAATTGGATGGTTTCTGTTGTACATAATTTCCAAAGGAGAAGAACCAGTAGAAGAATGTTGTAGGCTATTCATTATATCTTCAACTTATTCAATCCAAGATATATGGTTCTTCTTGTGGTATATTCTACAGTCTCCCTATTTCTCTCCTGTACCTTTCAGCTGGGTTGGAAGAGGGTTGTATACAGAAATCAGAAAGTGTTATACTTTTTCTTGCTCAACAAATGCTCTCCATGATTTAAAAGTGAATTGAGATCAATTATCTGAAAGGATTGCTTTAGGTGTGCCTGCATTAGAAAAAATAGATTACGCTAATTCCTAGACCTTGGATATTTATTACATCCCACTTTCTATTTTCTGTAACTCTTTTTCCACTGTCTCTCTTAAAAAATAGGAATAATGTATTCTTATGTGTCCGTTAAGTACCTTCCTTCCCATTTTTTAGTTTTATCTTTAATGTATGGAACATCTGAGTCATCACATTCAATTTTCATGCAGCAAATTGTTTTTAATTTTTTGAAATTGATTTTTCATCTCTCTTCTTTCTCTCTTAATATTTTCCCATGAGTTTTTAACAAGTATACAGATACATTATGATCTCTACTACAAGTGCTTTTCTTGTCATAGTTAGTTATGAAATGATTTAACTGTTAACCAAACACTGTCTTTGCCTTGTTTCACAAATTTTATTATTGTTACTGCACAACCTAAGTTTCCGGTTATAAGCCCATTTTCAAGTACATTACTGATTCCCAAAGATGATAATGCACAGATAAACATGATGATAAAGCAAAGATAGTCATCATCTTAATGTATTGATCCATGGCTTAGTGTAAAATTACTTCAGTGACCATTTTTTAACAAATTACATATGGAATTACATAATTCAGCAATGCACTAACATGAATAAACATACCTGGGAATAAGAAATTTTTATCTACTGATGGATTGAGGCCCAAAGTTTTACTTCTATCCTGAGATGTGCTATCACCTACAAAGAGGTGAATAATTGAATTGGGTTTGTTCATTTAATATTAGGTGTGGGGATGTACAAATCTGTTTTTCAATTTCTAAAATTTCCTCTTTGTGTGAGACTTGTACATCTGTTATTTGCAGTTATTGTTAAGGAAATATTCCACAAAGACAATCAGGCTTCTTCAGTCTCCAGCTTCTATGATATTCTTTAAGCCTGGTGCAGATTGACCTCCCCATCTGTCCAATGTAGGAAGACTGACACTCGTGGCATGTGATTTTATAAACCCCACTTTTTGTGATTTCTGGTTGTTTGTCGTTTGCATTGAACAAGCAACTACATATTGTCTGAGGGACATAGAAAAACACAGAGAATACATCAGTAGATAAAAAGTTCTTGGCTGATGCAGAACTTTATTCCCAGGTATGTTTAGTCATGTTAGTATATTGCTGAATTGTGTAATTCCAGATGTAATTTGTTAAAAAATGGTCACTGAAGTAATATTACATTAAGCCATGGATCAACACATTAAGAAGTTGAGATGGCTATCTTTGCCTTATCATCTAGGGTTGTCACAAGTTCTGGAAATCAGAGAATTGCAAACAAGTCACGGAAATCAGAGAAATATTAGGGAATTTTGAAAAAAACACTGTAAAAATCTCGTTTTTTGTCACAGTAGATGAAATGGTGTGTTTACTGAGATGTCATGCTTTGTCAGTGGCTCGGCACAGCTGAAAATGTGTGTCACTTCCCTACTCCCTCATTCTTACTGCTTCTCCCCTTCCTATCACTCTCCTCAGCTTGCAGTCAGTGCTGCCACCACTTCTTGCCACTAACCTGGCAGCTGCTGATGAGAAGCAGGGAGGCAGGAGGAGGGTTTTGTTTGGATCTGATTCTCAGAGATTGTTGATGCAGCAGCCAGAGATGGTGTCATGTATGCATGAGTTGTGTCTGAGGGACTGTGTGAATGTGTATATGTGTGTATGCTCTTGTTTTCTGACAAAGGCTATGGCCAAAAATTTAGTTGTCAGAGTGTGATTGTCTTTTCTATGTGTCTGTCTGCAACTCAGCAATCATATTTACGATGAGTTGCTACTTATCCTCATTAGTATTGATTCTCAGAGTATTTGTGCAAGTTATCTGTTCCTTGGATTTATAAACGTGATCTCACTTCATCAACATGATGTCTGTGACACGTAAATAGCTGGCCACAGGAGTGGACTTCCACGACAGGCCAAAACAGCAGGCCACTTCTGTGTGTATCTCTAATGGATTGGGCCTACTGATCTGAAGTCCATTATTTCCCACTAATGTGCAAGCCCTGACCATCAGATCTAGTCACACCAATCTGCCTGCAGTCCGGGTCTGTTGCTGTGTGGCATAATTCAGTGGATTTTCGTGGTTTATCCAGTCCTGGACTGCAGTGCTCCTCGGCAGGCCAGAGGCCACGGGGAATGGATTTCAAAAATTGCTACTGTCTCACCGCAAGTACATTGTACATTTCAGCATTTTATAGACATTTTATTTATTGTAGTACATTTTGGCACTTTGAAAATAATTTATATATTAGAAAGTATGGATGATAAGAAGAAGAAAATTGTGGCAGTCACTGGTGGTTTGTATGCTATGTATTTCTTGAAAGGAAAACCACACAATACCTGTAAAGTAATAGACATAGCACATTGACTACTAATAACTGACCATAAGAACATAGTAGAACCAAAATTTTATTGGTGGTCATCTTTAGTGTTGGTTTACACAAGTTTTCCCTGCCTTATACACTTCTTTCAAGAGGTCTACTTTTTTCTGAGGTTATTTCTGAAATCAGTGAAGGTATTTTAAATTTGTCTTGCGACTCCAAGGAAATGCGTATTTTTGTCACAAGTGTGTTTCATTTTATTGAAATAAAATAACAACAGAGGTCTTATTAAAACAACTTTCCAGCACCTTTTCCCTTCCGTGCTGCATGTCTATCCTCTTGCTATTCTTTTTCCTCTCCCTTGGGGAACACATCTGAGGTGTTTTTGGGAATGTTCTGCACTGTCTGAAGCTGACATAAGAACACTCTCACCACTGTTTTTTGTTCCTTTTTCCTTTCTTCATTCACATTCTCCTGTCCTTCCTCCTTTTTTTTCTTCTTCCTCCCTGTGTGCTCCTGAAGGCCGGCTCACATATCTGACGTGTAACAGGAGACTGGATAATGCATAATTCCCAGTCCCAGGTCTACAGGTAGGGTTCGCACATTCCCCCTGGTACAGGCCAGGCTCAGGGATGGGTGATTGCCCGAGCTGCTAACTTCCCAAATTGCCGATTGATCCCTCTGTCAAGTGTTTGGGATCTGAGGTGTGCACAATCATCTTCACAATCAACATCTACAAAATGTACATGGAATGAGACTAACAATTCAAAGACCCTCCCAGCTGCACCATGGTTTCTCACAGTTTCATGTAGTGAAGATGGTCAGTGCTTTGCAATGGTAAATCCATTTATTATTCAGAAAGGTGTTGGTGCAATTGCCAGCCCTATGAAATCCTGCTCAGGTTTACAAAATGGCACTTTGCTTTTGGAGACTACTTCTGATTCTTGAGTACAACAACTGCTTGCCACTTTGCTTCTCCACGGCTATCCTGTTCTTGTGGGGGCCCATAGAACTCTGAATTCTACCTGTGGTGTTGTTTGCACTAGGCTGCTCGACGGTCTGACCAAGGCCAAAATCCCAACATACCTCTCTGATCAGGGCGTCATTGCCATCCATTGGGTGACAAAAAAGATAGATGCCTCCTTAGTACCCACACGCAGTCTTTTTCTCACCTTTGATAGTGTGGTGCTTTTGTCCAAAATCAAAGGAGGCTATGAAGTTCTTACAGTCCGACCATACTTTCTGAACCCAATGTGCAGCTGCCAGTGTCATCAATTCGACCACACCTGGATGTCTTGTTGACACCCAACCAAAAGGGTAACCTGTGGTAGGGATGCGCACAAGGGCGATTGTTTGCCTCCTTCTCCTTGCTGTATCAACTGCAATGGTGACCATTGCCTCCTCCTCTCAAGGTTGTCCTGTGTATCTCGATAAACGGGCTGTCCAGGAGATCTGGTAAAGGAAAAAGTTCCTTAGCTGGTTGCTCACAAGTTATTGGCTAATTGCAAACCCTACATTCTTCCATATTTCACTTATAGTACTGTTTTTGCTACATCTCGCTCGATGAAGGACATGGCCATGCAGACATGCGACCTCAAATTCAGCTCTGACGTTGTGAAATCGCCCACTGTCCTCTTGTCCAGCTGTGCAACAAGCCATCGAAATCTCGCCTCACAGTGCGAAATCACCAGCAACACAACCAGCAGGCTGGAAAGGACAGAAGGAATACTCCCTTGAAGACTTCATATGTCCCTACAGCCAACCAACACTCAAGTCTTCCTCTGCTGACCAGTAAGGCTTGAATAAGTCTAACAAAGGCAAATGGTCTTCTCCTTCGCTGACTCGAAGATCGTCTTTGACAGTGTCGCCATGTGATACCTTGACCCAGCTGACCTCTGTGTGGGCAGAGTGCACTGGATGGGTAGAGATGGTATTAAGAGCACCTGACGGCAAGGTCTTTAGCGCCTGTACAAAAAAAGGATTGAACGAGGTCAGAAAAATACCCAGTACAGAAAGATAAAACAGCAAGTAAAACACATATAACAAAGGGTGGAAAACTATGCCAACCCACACCAAAGCAGGGGACGAAGCATGGTGTCAGTAGTAAAACCTGAACGACACAGGAAGAAGGTGGTAGAAGGAGCAGATGGATGTGGATAGTGGTTCGCAAGGAAAAAAAGGAGGTGCCAGCCACTCTGCAACACACTAAGACTTCCCAGCCTAAAAGTTTAGGCCAGAGTCCAGACACATCGCCAAACTTTAACACCCTAATTACACTCGTCTCATCATCGGTTAAAATAGAGGGCAGATCCCCACCAATTTTTACTGCTACCCTTGCGTTACGGTATAAAATGCACTCTGTTAAAATGTGGTGAATAGAGATGTGCACACTACAAGTATCACAAAACAGGGGATCCTCCCACCATAATAGAAAGCTATTTGTGAGAGGACAGTGCCCAGTTCGATGACAACTGAGTGTGACTTCATCCTGCCTGAGCAAGTGGCAGGAGGAATGCCATGGCTGGGCTGCTGACTTCACCAACTGCAGCTTATTGGCCATCACTACCAGCCATTCCTCCTCCCACAACTGCATGCACTTCCTGTGTAGGACAGAAACAACAAACTGCTAGGGAATAGGACACTGTGCCATGTCCTGCCCTATGCAGACCTCCTTGGCAGCCCAATTGGCCTGTTCATTGCCCCATATCCCTACATGACTGGGCACCCAGCAGATTGACACCTTCTGAACCTGCTGGTGGAGCAAGTAGAGTTGGTCAAATGTGAGCCGGACCAACTCCTCAGCTGGGTACAGGTTCTGCAATAATTGTAAGGCACTAAGAAAGTTGGAGCAGATGAGAAAAAGTTTGCCTGGAAGACAACGTATCTGCTCCAGTGCCTTCAGAATCGCGTGGAGCTCCGCTGCAAAAATGGTATACTCAGCAGGAAGGCCAATGACACGGTCTGGGAACACTACAGAGCAGCCAAGGGAATTCCCTTGTTTGGAGCCATCAGTGTAAATGACCGTGAAACTGTGACGCATATCTAAAATGTAAAAAACAGAGATTGGTATGTAAAATCTGGTGTACTATCCTTCTTAAATTAGTCAAATCTAAAATAATTCTGGGTCTCTGGAGGAGCCAGGGTGGAAATCTGCTCTAACCTGGACATAAAACATTCAGACCAGCCACGTCCATCTCTAAAGGGCAATCCTGTGTGCAAATCCCATTGGGCCTTGTTGCACATTGCCGGGTATGAAAAGTCGTGGCAGTGGAAGCCGAATAATGGTATGGTATGCAGGTGTGTATGGTGTGGATAGTGTTTTACTTGTATATATCTGGCGCACCATAAGAAGCCATCGCCTGATGTGAAGCGACGGTTCACCATCCTCTGCACAGAGGCTTGGTATGGAGCTTGTTCTGAATGCCCCAGTGGCCAATTGAATGCCTTCATGATGCACCACATCCAATATTTTCAAACACTGAGATCTTGCAGACCCATACGCTGTGCACCCATAATCAAGCTGAGATGGCACAAATGCCCTAAAAAACCGGAGCAGACAAGTCCTGCCTGCTCCCCATGTAGTGTGACTAAAACATTTTAAAATACTGAGAGCCTTAAGTGACCGTTTCTTCAGGTCCTTAAGATGTGGCAACCGTGGAAGTTTGCTGTCAAATATAAGGCCCAAAAACCTCACTGTGTCTGTAAAATTAAGAACAGTGTCCCTCATCCTCAGCTTGGGAAAGTTTAAAATGGAACAAGAATGGTTAAAAAGAACACACGCAGACTTCCCGGTTGAAAACTTAAAACCTCTGTTCTGCACCCATTCATCCAAATGTCGAAGAGTTTGTTGCAACTGACATGTTGTCGTGGCAAGGCTGGAAAAGAAGTAAAACACAGAAAAGTCATCCACAAACAAAGAACACTGGACAGGACTTTGCACTGCTGACGTAAGCAAAGACAGTCACACTTAAAAACACTACCTTGAGGGACACTGTTCTCCTGCTCAAAGTGATGAGACAGGATGTCACTGACTTGGTATCAAAAATACCATGGCAAGAGAAAGGACCGAATAAAAATGGGAAGACAACAATGAAAACACCAGTCATGAAGCTGCTTGAGGATAAAATGCCTCCAAGTAGTATTGTAGGCCTTGTCGATGTCAAAAAATATACCTAAGAGGTGATGCTGTTGCAGGAAAGCCAGTTGTATAGCCACCTCCAGGAGGGCCAGTTTATCAAAGGTGGAGTGAAGCCTCCTGAACTCAAGCTGAAAGCGACTAAGGAGATGCCTGGATTCTTACATCCAGAACAGAGGGCAGCTGACCATTCGTTCCAAGGTCTTTCCCAGGCAGTTAGTGAGGGCAACACTGCGGTAACTACTTGGGTGTGTACAGTCCTTCCCAGGTTTTAAAAGAGGAATCAAAATGGCATCACACCCAAGTCAGGAAAGTGACCTGACGCCCATATGTCATTAAAAAGTGCGAGGAGGGTACCTTTGTTTGAGTTGGTGAGATGCCACAGGATACTATAATGGATTCTGTTGTGACCAGGGGATGTGTCACGAGCCGCAGACAATGCAGAATCCAGCTCCAGGTGGAGAATGGACAGTTGTAATCTCCTTCAGAGGGGGACCGGAAATCCAAACTGCCCCTCTCAGCGACCACTCTATGGTGCTGGAAAGCTGGATCCTGACTGGCAGTGGCAGTAGCTCTGGCAAAATAGGCCGCCATTGTCTGGGCAATGTCTTGTGTATTGGTTTGAAGAGTTCCATTCCCCATTACAGCAGCCATGTGGCACCTCCTGCCTCTCCCAGAAATTCGCCTGATGGTCTCCCATACAACAGAGCTCTTTGTGGAACGAGTAACAGTGTTCAGGAACTATTGCCATGACCTCTTCTTGCTCTCTCAAATAATCCGGTGACACTTTGCCCTCACCACCCAAAAGGCTGCAAGATTGTCTGCAGTTGGCGAACACATGAACCTACGCAGAGCTGCATGCCTAGTCCTGATTGCAGAGTGGCATTTGTCACCCCACCAAGGTACATTTTGGTAATATGATCCACCCATTCCTCAACATTGGCACAGTGTTCAAACTGGGCTAGCTGCCAGTAAAGTGTCCAATCTGCACTATGGAGCACCCATCATGGTGGCTTACTGTCAGGTTCCACTCGATCTGGCAAGTGGATCCAGATGGGGAAGTGATCACTGCCATGCAAGTCGGCAACCACTTCCCATTGAGCCATGTGAGCAAGGGTTGGAGAACAAAGCAAGAGATCGATGGTAGAGAATGACCCAGTTGTAGTGCAAAAGTGTGTGCTCTGTCCCGTATTTAGCAGATACGCTCACGATGACATGAGAAGCCTCTCAACTGCTCTCCCCCGGGGACAGGTATTTGCAGAGCCCCAGTGTGCATTAAAATCACCACACAGGATGAAGGGGTGGGGGAGTTGTGTAAGAAGGTTGTTGAGAGCCTCTTTGTAAAGCGCATCATGTAGTGGCAAGTACAGTCAACATATTGTCAATGGATGACACAAGTGCACTGATATGGCAACTGCTTGTAAATTCGTTGTGAGGGAGAGAGGTGAGGAGTGAGAGTCGGTACTGACGAAAATACTGACTCCTCCTCTATCTCTCTCTCCACTCAGGTCGTCCTTCTTGTGGAGGACATAGCCCCAAAGCTCAGGGATGTATGATTGATGGAAAAGAGTCTCCTGGAGACACAGACACAGTGGTCTACCCTGAGATAGTAGACGAAGTTCCTCCCCTGCAAATTCCACTGAAGTATGGGAACCATCTATCACAAGGGTAGCACCTTCATCCTGTCTCTCCACTGGGGTGGGGAGACTGGAGCAGGTGGAGGGGCAGTCGTGGGTCAGGTGATTGCCTCACACATCCCTCATACTCCATCAGCTCTGGGGAAGAGTCAGATGAACCATCATGTAGAATCTGATCGATATGGTTGGATGGTTTACCACTTGACTTCACTTGCTGGTGCTGCTTTATAGTGGCTTTTTGCGATTTTGTGGGCTTTGCTTGAGTCAGAGGAGGAGTGGTAATGGCCGTGCTGAGTTTTTGAACAGGCTCAGCGGTGCCTGGGGCTCGCTAATTTGACCAGTATAGCTTTGTCTGCAGACGTAGAGGGGGTGGGTGGTCTGCAAGCTTTGGAACACATGTTGCCGTGCAAGTGCACTGACATGTGCGGTGTTTGTTGTGCCAACTCTCGCTACCTCCGTTTGTGTAGACGCATCAGATTTCGGAGTAGGTTTCTGAGGAATGGTCACAAAAGACGTAGCAAAAGTGGGAGGCTCTATGGACTTGTAAATCATTTTGGCTTCACCATAGGGGATACACTTAGTTGTTTTTATTTCCTGTACCTTGCATTTTTCTAGAAAGATTCTGCATCCCTACTCCACACTGGGTGTTGCCCAGAGCAATTGATACGTTTAGCTGGAGACGAACAATCAACTCCTTCATGAGCAGCCTTACCACAGTTGCCACATGTCGCTTCTCCTTTACACCCAAGGGTTGTATGCCCAAAATGCTGGCATTTAAAACAGCGCATTGGGTTTGGGACATATGGCTGTACGTTTAGGCGAAGAAAGCCTGCCTTGACGTGTTCTGGGAGTTTGGGGATGTTGAAGGTGGGAATGAAGGAGTCAGATTTCACCAGATTTCCATCCACCCTTTTCATAATGTTCTGAACATCCACAATTCCCTCTGGAGCACACTCACTCTTCAGTTCTTCAAGTGGTACATCAACAAGGTCCCTACATGATACAACACCTTTGCTGAAGTTCAAAGTGCTGTGGAGCTCATTACAGATTTTAAAGTCCTGGCAATTCCTTCTAACCCCTTCTGGATGTGAAAAGGCGAAACCTTCCCAAAACTACCTTCTTTCCTTTCCTGTGTTCTGTTACTCTTTACTGCTGTGTGCTGCCTTACTCTCATGTATGGAGGGCTGGCTACCTGAGCCCTCTTATCAGTTGGGGTGTTAGTACCTTCCAGTTACCCACCCGTTCCACTGGGAAGAGGAAAAGAAAATTTCAGAGGATCCATTTTGGTACCACAAGGAGCTAGGGAAATAAGGGTCCACTCAGACAGAGCCCCACATGACTGAGTAAGCCTTATACAACTGAGGTGCAGCAGGTTCCCCAGAGGTTGCCTGCTAATGACTGTTCCATCTCAACAGCCATGCATCTCCTCAGCACACAGGTTTTTTTGTTTTTTAAAAAAAAGGTTTATTCCATCCTTGTGATCCGGGTGGTCAAGCCAAGATCCCCATTCCCTGAGACACACAACGTTCTACTGCCGCACCACACAGTGGTTGCTGAAGCATGCCCAGAGCTTATGGTGACAGGAGACTTGTTGCTATTGACCAGTCCCCAGCTCAGGAACGCTGGGGTCGCCAAGCCTGTACTCAGCAAATCAATGCTGAGCCCCTGAGAGGTTTCTCCATTTGACTCTGCAGGCCGACAAAAAAAGAAAGCTGACACATCTGTGGACCTCATGGAGCAGTATCCTCCTGCCTCTGTGCTCTGTAGTAGCGAGTCTTTGCATGCTGGCACTTGGCAAAGGCCGAGGTGACACCCCTTCATTTTTTCCTCCTCACGACTCTCCTCTAATGGAATGTTGGCCTTCAATCCAACAAAGAGGGTTTATGACTGGTTTAGAATCACAGCATCCACTTTTACTCTGCCTTCAGGAAACAAAATTGCGTCCTCACGATCACTTTGAGCTTTTGCATTTCTGCCTGGTCTGTTTTGACCTTCTGCCAAAGGTCAGCATTCCATCTCATGTGAGAGTAATGCTGCTCTTACAGCATGATGTTCACAGTCAACCCATCTCCCTGACTACCCATCTTCAAGCTGTTGCAGTTCACCTTTTGCTTCCTCACTTGACATTTTCCTGTTGTACCATTTACTTTCCTCTGTTATTCAGTGTCACCAGGACCGACTTCCTCCAGATTGCTGGGCAGATACCTCACCCATTTCTGCTCGCGTTCACTTTAATGAGAACCATCTTATTTGGGATTTTCCCAGAACCTGTCTGGGAGGTGCCCTCTTGGCTGACCTTCTTAATCAACTTAACCTTTTCTGCCTTAACACAGGAGTGCCCATGTTCCTTTCAGACCCCTCACACACCTATTCCCATTTGGACCTCACCCATTTCTGCTCTCGTTCACTTTAATGAGAACCATCTTATTTGGGATTTTCCCAGAACCTGTCTGGGAGGTGCCCTCTTGGCTGACCTTCTTAATCAACTTAACCTTTTCTGCCTTAACACAGGAGTGCCCATGTTCCTTTCAGACTCCTCACACACCTATTCCCATTTGGACCTATCCTTCTGCACTGCCCATCTTGATCATTGTCTCAAGTGGCCCGTTCTTTCTGACACCTACTCAAGCGACCATTTCCCGTGTGCTATCCATTTGCTTACTCCTACCCCACCTCCGTGCACACGCAAATGCCAGCTTATTAAGGCTGGCTGGAGGCTTTACCCCTTCCTGTCGATGAGCAAAATTTCCCCAGTTGTGATGACAAAGTGGAATATCTTACAAACGTTATCCTTACTGCTGCAGAACGTTCCATTCCTCACACTTCCTCTTTACCATGCTGTGTCCTGGTCCCTTGGTGGACTGAGGCGAGCCACGACACATTCCATATGCAGAGATCATAGGATGATGGCATTCATCATAAGCAGATGCATGCACAGTGTCATCGCGTTCTTCAGGATAACAAAAAGGCTAGCTGGATTTCATTGACTAGTTCTTTTAACAGTTCCACCCATTCTTCTGTCGTGTGGGCCAACGTCTGACGGCTCTCTGGAACCAAGATCTATTCCCCAATTTCCAGCCTGACAGTAGCAGACGATGTTATCGTGGACCCTCTTGCTATCTCCAATACCTTGGGCCACCATTTTGTGGAAATTTCCTCCTCTGTAAACGAGCGGACAAGGCTCTCTCAGAATCATGATTGTTACAATGCCACCTTTACTATGAGGGAGCTAGATCATGCTCTCACTTCATCCCAATCCTCCACCCCTGGGCCAGATGCTGTTCACATTCAGATGTTGCAGCATTTTTCTCTTGGAGCAAGCACTTTCTCCTTCAAATGTTCAACCACATCTGGGCAGAGGACATGTTTCCTAGATGCTAGCATAAAGCCACTGTCATACCCATTCCTAAGCCCAGTAAGGACAAACACCTTCTTTCTAGCTACTGCCCCCTCTCTCTCACCAGCTGTGTTTGCAAGGTGATGGAACATATGATTCATGCCCGGCTAGTATGGTGGCTGAAGTCTCACAATTTACTAACCACTGCACAGTGTGGATTTTGAGCACGCCGTTCTGCAGTTGACCATCTCGTTACTTTGTTGACTGATGTCATGAATCGTTTTCTGTGTTAGTCCCAGACCGTGGCCTTGTTTTTTGATTTGGAGAAAGTCTACGACACCTGCTGGAGGACTGGTATCCTCCATACACTCTACACATGGGGCTTCTATTGCCGCCTGCCCCATTTCCTTGAGGAATTTTGAAAGACCAAGTTTAGAAGGTATGTGTGGGTTCTGCCTTGTCAGACACCTTTATCCACAAAAACGGTGGGCCTCAGGCTGCTGTCCTGAGCATCATCCTCTTTGCTATCCCCACTAACCCTATAATTGCCTGTCTCCCACAAGGCATCTCCTGCTCCATTTTTGTTGACGATTTTCCCATCTATTGTAGTTCTTCACAGACCTGTCTCATTGAGTGGCATCTTCAGCGATGTCTCGATCATCTTTACTCACGGAGCATTGACAATGGCTTTCGTTTTTCCACTGACGAAACCATTTGTATGAATTTCTGGTGGCGCAGTTGGTTTCTCCCACCATCTTTACATCTTGGGCTGTTGCTTGTCCATACATTAAAACTACAAAAGTCAATTCCTGGGCCTTTTGCTCAATAGGAAACTGTCTTGGTCTTCCCACATGTCTTACCTTGCAGCCCACTGTACGCAGTCCCTCAAAGGCCTACATGTTGTCAATGGTACTTCCTGGGGTGCAGATAGAACCACTGTCCATTGTTTGTACCGGTCTCCTGTCCGTTCGAAATCAGACTATGGGTACTTTGTTTATGCATCTGCTTGTCTGTCCCTCTTACACTGTCTCAGTACTATCCGCCATCATGGTATCTGTTGGGCTACTGGCTCATTTTAAACTAACCCGATTGAGAGTGTTTATGCAGAAACTGCTGAACTACCACTGCCCTACCACCATGACTTTCTCTGCAGCAGATTTGTATGCTGTTTCTCTGCTGTGCATGGCCACCCATCCTATGCCTCTTTCTTCCATGATTCCTTTGATCACCAGTATGGGGCATGCTCCTCTTCGCTGTTACATCCTGGAGTTCACTTTTGGCTCTTGCTCCGGCATATTTATTTCATGCTCCATGCTAATTTTTGTGGTGAGTGTGAACCCTTCACCACCTTAGTTTCATACAGTGGTCTTCATTTGCTTCCTAAGGACACTGTACCAGCCTCGCTGTATCACCTACATTTTCATGACCTCCACATGGAATTTTGGGATAGTACCTTTGTGTACACTGATGGCTCTCAGACTGGCCGTGGTGTCAGGTGTCTCTTCATCATTTTTCAGTATCAGCTTCCGGCACACTGCTCAGAATTTACAGCAGAGCTCTTCACCCTGTATAAGACCATGGAGTACATCTAGTGACACAGGGTTTTCAATTGTGTCATCTGCTCAGACTCTCTCAGCACCTTTCAAAGCCTCTGTGCACTATACACCGTCCACCCCTTAGTGCAACAGGTCCAAGAAAGCTTTCAATTGCTGTCTTGATGGAGCCACTGTGATATTTATGTGGGTTCTTAGTCATGTCGGTCTGACAGGAAATGAGGCTGCTGATGCTGCTGCCAAGGCTGCAGTCCTCGTACCTCAGCAGACTAGTTCTTACATTCCTTCTGATAATCTCTGTGTTGCCGTCTGTCAGGAGGTTGTGTTACTTTGGCATCACGGCTGGTCTTCCCTTCGTGGAAGCCCTCCCACCGTGAGGAGGTCACTTTAATTAGGTTGCGTATTGGGCAGTCTTTATAGCCATCGCCCTTTGTGCACATTGCACCCAACGTTTAAATTTAGACCATTTGCTGACAGAATGCCCTTTTTTTGACTGTTAATGTTCCTGTTTGATTTGCTGTCTGAGTTATTGGCTGTTTTAGTGAACAATGTGTGGGCTGTCAGCCACATTTTATTTTTTTATCCACCATAGCAATGTGGCAAAGACCATTGAATTTTTAGTTCTGGACCTCCATTTATCTATTGTGTATTTTATAGACCTTGTGCCTGTTTTTACCTGGCTTCGCTTCCATCATTGGGAATTGACATACTAGTCTTTTTTAACTCCTCTCTTCGTCTTTGTGTTTCACAGTTTTCACATGGGTGTGTTTGACCGTAGTTGTTTTTGTGCCCTAAAACAAAACAAAATGGGAGAAATACAGAAGTCTTTACTTTTTTTGTCAACTTATATCTTTACTTACCCTTGAGATCTCAAAATTTGTCAGGGAAAAATCTTAAAACTTGTCTGGGAATCGGGAAATACCAGGGAATTTCACTTGGGGAGACTTGTGGCAACGCTGTCATCATTGTAACTGTGCATTATCTCTGTGAATCAATACTATACTTTAAAATGGGCTTATAACAGAAAACCTAGGTTGTGCAGTAACAATAATAAAATTCGTGAAGTAAGGTAAAAACAGTGTTTGTTTAGTTAATTTACAATGTTTCACTAGGAACCCACAGTTGATTCAATTAAAATGGTTCAACTGTTGTTACAGCCTTACCCCTTAGTGCACTTTTAATTTTCTTCCACCAGATTCTATAAAAAGTTTCAAATTTTTTCCAAGTTTCTTCCAAAATTATTTTTCCTGACTATTGTTGGTCTCATAATTCCAAAGTAATCTTAACATTATTTATCCCTTGCCTTCTGTGCTCTTACACAGATTCAATTTATTCAAATTGTGGTTTCTATTCCCTGGTGTCCTAATGATCAGTGATTTACTGGCACCAACAGGCAACAACTGATTTTCAGAATCAAATTCAAAATTAACTTCATCTTCACCATCTAACTTCTTTACATCTTCCTCTTTTATTTTTACATAAGCCTCAGTCTCATCTTCCAAATCTTCAACATTAATACCTGTATCACTTTCCTCATTTAGACTAACCTCAATAACATTATTGCCAACCTGTTCATACTCTTGTATTTGATCATCAATATCATGCACTACAGTGTTAGCATTGACTGGATCACATACTTCCTCTGATCACATACTTCCTCATCAAACCCACACCCTAATTTAGAATATACATTATTCTTATTTTTCCACTTCATTATTTTCCAATTTACTTTCTGCCAAACAATAAGATATCTCAGTATCCAAATCTAAGGTTTCATCATTTTGTGTATTATTGCTTTCCAACAAATTATTCTTATCATGACAATCCAAAACTTACTATCAAATACCAGCCATTTAACCAGTATGTATGATATCGCAGTGCCTGTGTTATTCTGAATTACAATGCAACGTTCTTTGGGTTTGCATAAATGGGCAAAGAAACACACACTGTGGCAACTACAGCCATTATGAAATACATTAAATGTATTCACAGTCACGAATATGGACAACCATCAGCTGTAGAATGGAATGATGACAACGAAAATCTGTGCCAGGCCGGGACTTGAACCTGGGTTTCCCACTTATCGTGAGCAGTCACCTTACAATTTGGCTATCCAAGCATGACTAACAGCTAGACACACACTTCCATAAGTTCTCCACCCTTAGTCTACAATCTGTACTTGTACATCCATTATGTATATTCCTATACAGGTGAGACATTTCACTTGAAAGTCTCTTGCACGGTGTCAGCAGATAAATATGATATTTCATTGCCTGTGTTATTCTGAATCATGATACAATGTTCCTTTGGACATGCATTTCCAAAGGAATAGGCTCTGTGGTGACTACAGCAATAATTAAATACAAATTCTGTTCAAGAATTCTGGGGTACTTCGTCCACAATTTTTTCTACACTTATCTTTCACTTATTGTGCATGATCACTTTCGAAATACTCTCCTTCAGAATTGATATACTGCTTCCAATGCTGTTTCCACTTCCGGAAGCAGTTGTAAAGGGACACCCTCCTCTAGAATTACTTTTCCTCAACACAAGTAGTTGATACCAAAAATAATTATAACTTTTTAAACAGGTTAATATTACCTCAGCTGTGGTTTCTAAAAGAATTTCATATGATTTTTTACATGATGTGGAATATTTCAGGCTATAATCACTAAAAAGAAATAAATTTTTTGTTGTTGTTACAAACGATATGTACTAGCTCTCTACATACAGTTATTTTTTTTTTTTTTTTTTTTTTTTTTTTTAGAAATATTTGAAATTTCAAAATATCTGACACACTTAAAGTTCTTATTATTAATTGCACAATCTGATGTTATTTATAATGTTTACTTCTGGATTCATTTATAAAGTATTGATATAAATTGGTGTAGATTCACTTGTCAAGAAAATTTGTAAACACTTTGGAATATTGTCAGGGCTGCAGAATGGATAGGCACTAGTGGGCATGCTTCTATTGTGATCAGAGGTGTTTTTAGTTTCGGCAATAATAATGTAATTTTCAGTCTTGTCGAAGTGGAAATTGTAGAGACAGTGTGTTATACAAAAATTTGAAAGAATAAAAATTACAGAAACAGAAATTACTGCTCAGACAATACTTCAGCATTATTTACATCAATTGGAACCCTGAGATTGTATAATACAATAAATTTCAGGTTCAAGAATCAGCCCCTACACATGAAATAATGGAGCCAACTATGAGAAAAGAAGGTAAGTAAAGAGTTTATTGTAAATCTGACTCCTCTCGAAGCTTATTAAAAGAGTTAATTATAATGTCAATGACAATCAACAAATGATATGAGGGAAAGGTAGATTACACAGTCTTGGTACGCCTCTTGCTGGATCTCATGAAGCACTGTCTGCAAATTTTCTTTTATCTTGTCTATCATTGAAAACCTTTGTCGTTTCAATGGGGTTTTCAACTTTAGAAATAAAAAAAAATCTGCAGGGACCAGCTATCAAAAGTACGGAAGATGAGGCTGCACAGTGATTTCGATTTTTGTGCATTAGTGATGCACCAACAGGTATGAACGTTCTGGTGCATTATTGTGTTGTAAGAGCTATGTATTGTCTCATCACATTTCAGGCCGTTTCCTTCTCACATTTTCTTGTGGGCATCACATCTGTTACTGATAGCACCAACAATTAACAGTTTATCCCTGTGACATGAATTCATGATGAACGAATCCTTCAAATTCAAAGAAAATCATCAGCCTGGCTCTGACATTTGACCTCACCTGATGAGCTTTTCTTGGTCTCAGGGAACCTTTCCTGACCCTTTGTGAAGACTGAACCTTGGTCTCAACATCCTAACTGTGGACACACATCTCATCACCAATTATGATCCTCTTAAGGAGCATCTCTCCTTCCCCCATGAACCATGGACCTTGCCGTTGGTGGGGAGGCTTGCGTGCCTCAGCGATACAGATGGCCGTACCGTAGGTGCAACCACAACGGAGGGGTATCTGTTGAGAGGCCAGACAAATATGTGGTTCCTGAAGAGGGGCAGCAGCCTTTTCAGTAGTTGCAGGGGCAACAGTCTGGATGATTGACTGATCTGGCCTTGTAACATTAACCAAAACGGCCTTGCTGTGCTGGTACTGCGAATGGCTGAAAGCAAGGGGAAACTACAGCCGTAATTTTTCCCGAGGACATGCAGCTTTACTGTATGATTAAATGATGATGGCGTCCTCTTGGGTAAAATATTCCAGAGGTAAAATAGTCCCCCATTCGGATCTCCGGGCGGGGACTACTCAAGAGGACGTCGTTATCAGGAGAAAGAAAACTGGCATTATACGGATTGGAGCGTGGAATGTCAGATCCCTTAATCGGGCAGGTAGGTTAGAAAATTTAAAAAGGGAAATGGATAGGTTAAAGTTAGATATAGTGGGAATTAGCGAAGTTCGGTGGCAGGAGGAACAAGACTTTTGGTCAGGTGATTACAGGGTTATAAATACAAAATCAAATAGGGGTAATGCAGGAGTCGGTTTAATAATGAATAAAAAAATAGGAGTGCGGGTTAGCTACTACAAACAGCATAGTGAACGCATTATTGTGGCCAAGATAGACACAAAGCTCATGCCTACTACAGTAGTACAAGTTTATATGCCAACTAGCTCTGCAGATGATCAAGAAATTGATGAAATGTATGACGAGATAAAAGAAATTATTCAGGTAGTGAAGGGAGACGAAAATTTAATAGTCATGGGTGACTGGAATTCGTCAGTAGGAAAAGGGAGAGAAGGAAACATAGTAGGTGAATATGGATTGGGGGGAAGAAATGAAAGAGGAAGCCGCCTTGTAGAATTTTGCACAAAGCATAACTTAATCATAGCTAACACTTGGTTCAAGAATCATAAAAGAAGGTTGTATACCTGGAAGAATCCTGGAGATACTAATAGGTATCAGATAGATTATATAATGGTAAGACAGAGAGTTAGGAACCAGGTTTTAAATTGTAAGACATTTCCAGGGGCAGATGTGGATTCTGACCACAATCTATTGGTTATGAACTGCAGATTGAAACTGAAGAAACTGCAAAAAGGTGGGAATTTAAGGAGATGGGACCTGGATAAACTGAACGAACCAGAGGTTGTAGAGAGTTTCAGGGAGAGCATAAGGGAACAATTGACAGGAATGGGGGAAAGAAATACGGTAGAAGAAGAATGGGTAGCTCTGAGGGATGAAGTAGTGAAGGTAGCAGAGGATCAAGTAGGTAAAAAGACGAGGGCTAATAGAAATCCTTGGGTAACAGAAGAAATATTGAATTTAATTGATGAAAGGAGAAAATATAAAAATGCAGTAAATGAAGCAGGCAAAAAGGAATACAAACGTCTCAAAAATGAGATCGACAGGAAGTGCAAAATGGCTAAGCAGGGATGGCTAGAGGACAAATGTAAGGATGTAGAGGCTTGTCTCACTAGGGGTAAGATAGATACTGTCTACAGGAAAATTAAAGAGACCTTTGGAGAGAAGAGAACCACTTATATGAATATCAAGAGCTCAGATGGCAACCCAGTTCTAAGCAAAGAAGGGAAGGCAGAAAAGTGGAAGGAGTATATAGAGGGTTTATACAAGGGCGATGTACTTGAGGACAATATTTTGAAATGGAAGAGGATGTAGATGAAGATGAAATGGGAGATAAGATACTGCGTGAAGAGTTTGACAGAGCACTGAAAGACCTGAGTCGAAACAAGGCCCCGGGAGTAGACAACATTCCATTAGAACTACTGATGGCCTTGGGAGAGCCAGTCATGACAAAACTCTACCATCTCGTGAGCAAGATGTATGAGACAGGCGAAATACCCACAGACTTCAAGAAGAATATAATAATTCCAATCCCAAAGAAAGCAGGTGTTGACAGATGTGAAAATTACCGAACTATCAGTTTAATAAGTCACAGCTGCAAAATACTAACGCGAATTCTTTACAGACGAATGGAAAAACTGGTAGAAGCGGACCTCGGGGAAGATCAGTTTGGATTCCGTAGAAATGTTGGAACACGTGAGGCAATACTAACCTTACGGCTTATCTTAGAAGAAAGATTAAGAAAAGGCAAACCTACGTTTCTAGCATTTGTAGACTTAGAGAAAGCTTTTGACAACGTTAACTGGAATACTCTCTTTCAAATTCTGAAGGTGGCAGGGGTAAAATACAAGGAGCGAAAGGCTATTTACAATCTGTACAGAAACCAGATGGCAGTTATAAGAGTCGAGGGGCATGAAAGGGAAGCAGTGGTTGGGAAAGGAGTGAGACAGGGTGGTAGCCTCTCCCCGATGTTATTCAATCTGTATATTGAGCAAGCAGTAAAGGAAACAAAAGAAAAATTCGGAGTAGGTATTAAAATTCATGGAGAAGAAGTAAAAACTTTGAGGTTCGCCGATGACATTGTAATTCTGTCAGAGACAGCAAAGGACTTGGAAGAGCAGTTGAACGGAATGGACAGTGTCTTGAAAGGAGGATATAAGATGAACATCAACAAAAGCAAAACGAGGATAACGGAATGTAGTCAAATTAAATCGGGTGATGCTGAGGGAATTAGATTAGGAAATGAGACACTTAAAGTAGTAAAGGAGTTTTGCTATTTAGGGAGTAAAATAACTGATGATGGTCGAAGTAGAGAGGATATAAAATGTAGACTGGCAATGGCAAAGAAATAATTTCTGAAGAAGAGAAATTTGTTAACATCGAGTATAGATTTAAGTGTCAGGAAGTCGTTTCTGAAAGTATTTGTATAGAGTGTAGCCATGCATGGAAGTGAAACATGGACGATAACCAGTTTGGACAAGAAGAGAATAGAAGCTTTCGAAATGTGGTGCTACAGAAGAATGCTGAAGATAAGGTGGGTAGATCACGTAACTAATGAGGAGGTATTGAATAGGATTGGGGAGAAGAGAAGTTTGTGGCACAACTTGACTAGAAGAAGGGATCAGTTGGTAGGACATGTTTTGAGGCATCAAGGGATCACAAATTTAGCATTGGAGGGCAGCGTGGAGGGTGAAAATCGTAGAGGGAGACCAAGAGATCAATACACTAAGCAGATTCAGAAGGATGTAGGTTGCAGTAGGTACTGGGAGATGAAGAAGCTTGCACAGGATAGAGTAGCATGGAGAGCTGCATCAAACCAGTCTCAGGACTGAGGACCACAACAACAACAACAAAGGAGCATCTCGTTCTCATTTGCACGAATCGGAAGATCTTCACAGATTGTAAGGCGAAGGTGTTTCTGGTCTCGACTCGAGCCTTGGGAAGAACTTGGCAGCAACATGATGCATTGCAAGATGCTGTGTCAGGATTTAATGACATTATCTGACTGAAATGTTACGTTCCTCTTCAACCACTCAGTCAGTTTTTGATTAGCATGCAAAATTTCATTGATGTTAACGACATGAGCATCATCGGTAGACATAGAAGGGCATCATGAATGATGGTCTTCTTTAAATGTCTGGCCATTTTTAAACCATGTGAACCATTCATAACACCAAGTACGGCTGAAGCACTCATCGCTGTAGGCTTCCTGCATCATCTGGCGTGTCTCTGTAAGGGTTTTCTCAAGTTTCACGTAAAATTGAATGCAGGTGTGTTACTCCTCTAACTCTATCATCCTGAAGTTTGCAAACTTTGTGACACAACATTCTACTCAGTACAGCACTGAACAATAACTAACAGACTTACAACATGAAACTTCTGACAGTCACACATAAATACAGGTATGGTGCAGGGATGCCATCCATAGTTTGGTTAAACACAGCATTGGCGCAAAATTACTAATGTTCCAGAATTGTGAATATGGATGACCATCAGATGTAGAATGAAAATCTGTGCCAAACCAGGACTAAAACCTGGATTTCCCACTTATTGCGAGCAGCCGCCTTACCATTTGGCTATCTGAGCATGACTCATGGCCAGATCCAAACTTCTGTATGCCGCCAACCACATATCTATAACCTGTACTCATACATCTATTATGTATATTCCTGTACAAGTGAGACATTTCACTTGAAAGTCGCTTTCCCGGTGACAGCAGATAAAAAAAATATTGCAGTGCCTGCACATATGGAAGTTTGGGTCTGGCTGTGAGTCGTGCTCAGATAGCCAAATGGTCGGGCACCCACTCACAATAAACAGGAAATCTGGGTTAGAGTCCTGTTTCAGCACAGATTTTCATATTCGCAATTGTGAATACATTTAATGTATTTCATAGTGGCTGTAGTCATCGCACTGCCTGTTCCTTTGGATATGCGTGTATGTCCAAAGGAAATTTGCATTTTAATTCAGAATAACACAGGCACTGATACATTGTATTTATCTACTAACACCGGGCAAGCAACTTTCAAGTAAAATGTCTCACCTGGTCGAGAATATACATAATGGATGTATGGGTACTGGCTGTAGCCAGTCCGGCAGAGATTTTCATTGTCGACATTGCATTCTAAAGCTGCCTGGTGTCCACATTCGCAATTGCAGTGAATATATTTAATGTATTCAACCAGTGTAGTGTGTCAGTGCCATCTCACATTATGGCAACCCCTTTTATCATTTCAACAAAGCTCAGTTGTCCAACTTTTATTTAAATCTCCTGCTCCAAAATTACAAACCCCCTTTGGAGAGATTTTCAGTTTCACAGTTTGTTGGTATTTCATGTATTTGCTTTTTCTCTGATCTTCCCCTCCCATATTCCTTTTCTCAAAATCCCTTCCTCAATTTCTGTCTCTGCCGTTCACATTTTAATCCCTTGTCATTCTTTGTTGTGATGATCACATGCAACACTCTCACTGCGCAGATGCGATGTATGCAGAGAGATTGTTGCATTTGGATGTATAACAGAACATCACCTTGAACTCTAAATTAGAATAGTAATACTCAATACAGTAAATAGTTTTGAAGTGACATATACTCCAATGTCTGATTTGAAGACTGTCAGGTTCTGTATATTTATCTTTGCACATTTTAACCTTGCTTGCATGGCAATGGTGTCTACAGCTTACGGCTATTGAATCGCATATAATAGTTCACAAAGCACATTGAATATACCATTTAGCATAACCTTGAAACAAGCATAAAACATTAGCTAGCCTTCTCTGTCCATTCCTCTGTATTTAAACTAATGGCCCGAATCAAATTGGTGATTGTGACAATGTAAAATTATTTATTGCTGCAATTTCTTTACATGTAATATTTTGTGTAAGTATTGTCTTTGGCTTTGTGTTTAACAACTTGAAGATACTGTCATCTTTGGTCATGCGGGGAGGAGACGGATCTTTGAAACACAAGGTTTGGGGTTTTTTATCTCTAGCGGCGGTTGGGGGAGGTTGTGATACAGATGTGGTGGAAGATGCTTGAGTGTAAATTTGGTGAAAGACAATGTTTCTTTTTATATTGGTGTAGAAGTGTTAAATGCGAGAAGATTTATTAAATAGTGATGTGCATAAACTGAAATAACTCTTTTCCTCTAAAAAACAAAATACCACATTACCATACAAACCAGTTAGTCTCATCCTAACATAAAGAAAACCACGGGAACCTCTAAGTGGAATCACTCCTAAACTTAACGAAGCCAAGATATATTATGAAGACAATAATGAAGCCATCATCGTAAAAGTTAAGTACCACACTGTTCATACTTGTTAATGACCTCTAACTATAAATCTGAACCTCCTGTAGATTCTAAAGTCACCATGTGGACCAAGGAGTAGGACAACTTGTAGTCTGTGGAAATTTAGGAAGGAAGAGGTTTGTTAAACTTGGGCGCTCATCCGGGGTATTACAGGTAAATGCAATGAGACTAATTGTGCTTGGTTTGCAGGACACTATAAACTCTACAATTTGTAAAACATGAATAACAATGTACACATTTCTTGGACCAGAATATGAAAATTGGACAAGAAAAAGTAGTGTGAGAGCCAACAAAGTACTGGCTTATCAGAAAGGTGGACCTGTGATCGACATTGTGGTGTGAAAAGATAAGTACAGTTCTCCCTTGTTTTAAACTTTTCGTCAAGACTGTGTTTAAACATGTGGTTTCATAATGACACTATCAGAAGAAATTAAAAAGAAAGTGGGAGAAATGTTAGCTTCGAAAGTATGTGGTGTAAGTGGCGATCTAGATGACTGACAAACCAATCAACAGGACTGGGTATGGTTAGTTTTGCCAGAATGGGACAAATGCAGTCCAAATTAACGATGGCAATGAATTCAAATAGTGAATTCCTAGAATCAAAAATAAATGCATCCAGTGAATCGCTGGAAGCAAAAATGAAAAGCAATGGTGATTTACTGAGAGAAGAGATCTCAAATTTAAAAATTCAATTAGGAGAAAGTTTGAAGGGTGTGAACTCCAAAATTGTGGCTGTAAAAAATAAGTTTGTAGTCTTAGAAAATAAATTGGCCACAGTTAGCTCAAGCCAAGGGAAAGAGATTGAAAGATTAACCTCAGCTCAGAGAACTGTGGAGGAGAGGGTAGACAAATTAAGCCTATATACAGAATCAAAGTTAATTCCTTAGATGCTGAATTAAATAAAATACAAGAGTCTGTAACATGTAACTTAAGTGTGATAGACAGAAGTTTTACTGAAATGCAAGATAATTTTGTGTCTAAAAATTTATGTATGAATGGTGGGAGTGTGTGGAGTAATTTACCTGTAAAAAGTTTTCCTTGTGATAGCAAAACGAGGATAATGGAATGTAGTCGAATTAAGTCGGGTGATGCTGAGGGAATTAGATTAGGAATGAGACACTTGAAATAGTAAAGGAGTTTTGCTATTTGGGGAGCAAAATAACTGATGATGGTCGAAGTAGAGAGGATACAAAATGTATACTGGCAATGCCAAGGAAAGCCTTTCTGAAGAAGAGAAATTTGTTAACATCGAGTATAGATTTAAGTGTCAGGAAGTCGTTTCTGAAAGTATTTGTATGGAGTGTAGCCATGTATGGAAGTGAAACATGGACGATAAATAGTTTGGACAAGAAGAGAATAGAAGCTTTCGAAATGTGGTGCTACAGAAGAATGCTGAAGATTAGATGGGTAGATCACGTAACTTATGAGGAAGTATTCAATAGAATTGGGGAGAAGAGGAGTTTGTGGGACAACTTGACAAGAAGGAGGGACCGGTTGGTAGGACATGTTCTGAGGCACCAAGGGATCACAAATTTAGCATTGGAGGGCAGCGTGGAGGGTTAAAATCGTAGAGGGAGACCAAGAGATGAATACACTAAGCAGATTCAGAAGAATGTAGGTTGCAGTAAGTACCGGGAGATGAAGCAGCTTGCACAGGATAGAGTAGCATGGAGAGCTGCATCAAACCAGTCTCAGGACTGAAGACAACAACAACAATTTACACCCTGTAGACTTCTTACAACACTGCTCTGACAATCCTGTTCCTGGTATGTATGATAATCTAAAGATTAAATTTGTCAAAGAATTTCTTGAGGGGGGGGGAGCTTTGTCTTGGGCAATCCAACATTTTGATGAGTGGAAAACGTTTGATGATTTTAAGAAGAGTTTCTTAAATAAGTTTTAGTCTGAGACTGAACAGGTTAGGATAAAAAGTGAATTTCTAAATGGGCCTCATTTCAGTGGCAGAATCCACTCCATGAAAGACTTTTGCAGGGATTAACTTAGGAAATTGGTGCATCTAGATAAAGCCTTTGATAAAATGACACAAATTGATGCTCTTAAAAGAAGGTTACCTGAAAGAATACAGTGGGAATTAGTACATGGACCTGACTACTGCTTAGACCAGTTTCTAAAGTATATAAATAAATTAGACAGGGCAATAGAGAGAAATGTGCAGGAGTTTAGTAATGGAAACCATTACAGTGGGAGGTGGAATTCTGATTACTATGGGGAGAATTCTAGAAGGGACAAGAGAGATTTTCAGAATGAACACCAATATGATAGAACAAGAGAGTAAAATGGTAATGGGAGAGGGACAAACTGGGAAAACAATGGTGTAAATAGGAACAACAGATGGGAAGGTAACAACAGAATGACTACAAACTGAAGGAGTGACAACAGAGGTAGCCATCCGGAAAACTCTGGACCGCCTCAATGAGGGGCCACAGCTTTGGGGTGAACAGATTTAACCATAAAAGGACCACTAAGTTTCACACAAAACCAAATAGTGTAAATAACTGTACCATTAACAAACAGTTAAACATAAGAAATACCAAGTGAATTATATAAGTTTTGATAAAAAATTTGGGATGCTAAGTGGCACAGTAGACCACGGCAAAATAAACATAGGAGAGATCAAAGTACTTGATTCAATTCTGGATAAGGGGATGTTAAAAGATTTTTACAGCTGGGCAAAAAGGGAAGAGCAAGTTAATCATGAAGAGAGTAATAAATGTTTTAGTTCAGTATTGGGGGGTGGGGGTTGTTCATACAAGAAGGTAATGAGTCAGCTGATGACGAAGCAAAGGGATATGATAAGAAAAGTGAAGTGATAGCTGAAAATAAATTGTTACATGTCTGTCCTGATCAGTTCATGGTTAATCGAAGTGGTGATAACAAAAGTGAAAATATTGTGAAAAAATTAGATTTGCATGAGATTATTGAAAATAAAGGAAGCGAATTTTTAGAAATTCTGTGGAACTAGTATAATGAGAGTTGTACTAGCAAAGTGTTTTGGTATCATCTAGGTATAATTAGTAGAATTGTATGCCCAAGCTGGTGGGAGAGTAAGAGAAAGAGTCTGAGTGAAAGGTACATAAACAGTAGCGAATTATTTTGTGTCCAGCGAAAGTGTAAACTTGATACTACTAACTTAGAATTTGACAATTAGTCAAAGTCAAATTGAAGGAAGCTGTTAGAATTGCAAGATCCGAGTTTTGCAGAATGTCTGTTGGTGTTAGGTTAACAGCACTTTTTATTCCCTTTGTATTCCACAAGACTGCTTTTATTTCTTGCTATTCTGGTTTTCTTCTTAGTTTAGTTGAGCTCTGCTCCCTCTTCGACGAAATCAACATACTTTTATGTTTTCTGGCCAGAATTCTTGTTCTTGTGTGATTTGTAGCTTCTCAAACGGAATGCCTACTTTGAAAGCTTTTTTGTTGCCCAGTGTGCGAAGTTCTTCACATTCTAGTTGTCACAGTATTCCGTTCTTGTTATTTCACTACTGTAGCAGTTGTGGTGGTTCTCTTTAAGTTACCGATATATGGCCATGCTGTTGTTTCTGCTGCTTGCATTTCTTCATCTTTTTTTGTATCCATTATGGTTTTATTTTTACTCTGGTTTCTTCTGTACTGGCTCCTCCCTACCACAGTACTCCAAGTTGGTTCCTCTAGTTGATTAACCTGATTTTGGGTTTTAATATGTTGCTAATGTGCATTGATTTGGACTTGTAGCTGATTCTGTTGCTAGAGCAGAGGATTTCTGTATATTGTCGTTCCCCTTGGTTTAACTTTGTTGTTAAGTATACATGTACCGCACTACACTAACATGTAATACACTACACTATCAATCACGTTATTGTAGATTTACAACACTATAAAGTGATTGTAAAATTACAAGTACTCACAAATTATGTACATTACTTTCTTGGAAAAATTTCGGTCATAGTTTGCTGATGTTCATGGGAACGATAATATTTTGTAATTTCACAACCAATTGTAAAGATAGCATCCGTAAACCCAGGAGTGACGTTGGATGTTGAAGCGAACCGTTCTAAACAGTCCAAGGCTGTAAACATCTCTTGATGGGTAGGTGGAAAGGTATCTGTATTCTCTTCCTCTTCATTTCCTTCTGATGGCCCTTCTTGCACCTCGTTCACCGCTTTTGGCACATCTAATTCCACAGAAGCACATACGGCAACATCGTCGTCTACACTAATGAATTCTTCGAAACTAATCCCAGGGTCCGCAACGTCTTACAGAACTGTCCATTCATCAGGTGAAGTGGTATCTTCTAACTCATGGACATCTTCAGTGTTGCTATGTCTCCAAGCTCTGTTAAAGCACTTCCCCATATGATGTGCCGATACTGAGTGCCAGGCTGCTGCGATAGCTTTTATTGCATCAAGCAGATTCCAATTTGGGGTTGCACTATTGTTTTCAGCAGCACGAATTGCAGCTCTTACAAGTCGCTTATGATAAGCTCTCTTTATGAGAGAGATTATGCCTTGGTCCAAAGGCTGAAGGCGGCTTGTGGCGTTGGGTGGAAAAAACTGAACCTTTATGTTGGATAGGTTCAGATCATGAATGTTATGGGCAGTACAGCTCTCCAATGTAAGAAGAACATGTCTATTTTGAGCAACCATTCGACTGTTGAAATGAAGAGGCCACTTGCGAAATGATGTGCCATTGATCCAAGCTTTCTTGTGGTGAGAGTAGATGCAAGGTAAAGTGTCCATATTTATCTTTTTAAAACAACGTGGTTTCTCGGATTCACCGATAACCCAGGGACGAAACTTCTCACTGCCGTCAGCATTACAGCACAGTACAACAGTCACACGTTGTTTGCTTCATGCTCCACCATGACACTTATCACCTTTTATCCCCAGGGTGCGATTTGGAAAAAGATTGTAGAAAAATCCAGTTTCATCCATGTTAAACACATCACTTGAGGCATACTTTTCCCTCACTCGGTTGAATTCATGCAACCAGCTGTTTGCACTTTCTTCATCAACTTTATTTGCTTCACCACAAATTTATACGGATGAAATTGAATGTCCCTTTTGGAACCAATACAACCAACCAGCAGAACAACGGAAGTCTTCGATGCCCATATCTTTAGCAATATCATTTGCTTTTGACTGAATCACAGGGCCAGTTAAAGATATGTTAGATGCACATATATGAGTGAACCATTCTAGCAGTAACGTCTTGATGTCTTCATACTTGGTGGTAGGAAGTCGTTTAGATTTGTTTCCAGAAACTGATGCCGCAGCATTAATAATTTTTCTCTATTCCTAATAATCGTAGATAAAGTAGATTTAGGTATTCCAAATTGCTCTGCAATTGCTGTTTTCTTGGTACCACAGTCCACTTCATCTAGAATCTTAAGCTTTAACTGTACATTTAGAGGTGTCTGTTTCCTCTTTGCCATTGTAGCGTGCTACAGTACCAGTTGTAACTGTAGTTTTTATTCAGAATTCCAGCTCGATATGGCTACAACTAACAGAACACCTGTCAAATCTGGCACTCAGTACGTTCCTATAGTCTGGGAGACGAGTCTTTGGTATTGACAGCTCGGTAGCGTCTTTCCGTTGCCCAGCGACCGCAGGCAGGCAGCCAATGACGGCCTGAATTTGAGCGGGTAGCAAGGGCCACGTTGCCGCTCTGAAACCCGGTCGCGCGCGCTTATGAAACTTACCAGTGTCTCGCGTGCAGGCGGTGCGGTTGTTCGTCATTTGTCTGAAGTTGAATTCGCAGTTTATTTCGTTTTTGTTGTTTGTAGTGTTTCTTTGTTTATGTTTTGTTGTAAACAATGTCTAGTGTGGCGGGTAGTACCAGCCCAACACAAGAAGTGAAACGGAGGAAGAAAAGTGTGCTACACACCCAGGCCCGTGAATTCGTGTGCTCTGTGAGGGATTACTTTGAGAAAGAAAAGGACAAAGGTGGGCCCTTAATTCCTGTTGTTCAGGTTGTGAAGAGAACTGCAGCAGCATTGAAAATAAGTAAGAACACTGTTGTAAAGATAGGGAAAGAACAGTATAGTGTAGATTGTGACGAGAGTGGCACAACAAAGCTGCAAACACCAGGAAAGAAGCGACCGAGAAATAAGCAGGTGACAGCTTTGGACGATTTTCAGAAAGACGCTATTCGTCGTCATATATACAGCTATTATAAGAGAAGGGAACATCCCACTCTATCTAAATTACAGGTGTCGCTTCAGAAAGACGATCTTTTTAAAGGGAGCAAATTTTCATTGCGTACAGTGTTGAAAGACATAGGCTTCAGTTATTCACTGTTTAACGGACGCAAAATATTAATGGAAAGGACAGATGTGGTTGCATGGCGGTGCAGATTTCTGCGCAGGATCATGGGTGTGGAATTCGAAAGTATAGTGTGGTTAGATGAAACTTGGGTCAATGCCAGCCATTCTTTACGTAGAGGCTGGAATGATGAAACGCCCGAGGGGACAATGGCAGTGCCTGTTGACAAAGGAGGGCGTATTATTGTCTTACATGCAGCAACATGGAAAGGTTTTGTGCCAAACTGCTTGAAAATGTTTCAGTCAAAAAAGACGGGAGATTACCATGAAGAAATGAACAGTGTAGTATTTCAAGAATGGTTCGAGACATCGCTTATGACGAATCTGACAAGTCCATCAGTGATTGTTATGGACAATGCGCCTTATCATTCCGTTGTTCACGATAAGGCACCAACCTTGGCAACAAAAAAAGACGATATCATTCAGTGGTTGAAACGGCGAAAAGTAGATTTCAGAGAAGATTTAAGGAAGGCGGAACTGCTCGAAATTGTGGCACAAAAGAAACCCCAATTTCCAACATATGTAATTGACGAGATTGCTAAAAGGCACGGACATGAAATCGTTCGGCTTCCTCCATACCACTGTCACTTCAATGCAATTGAAGGAGTGTGGGCGCAGATAAAAAATTACATTGCTGCAAACAATAAAAAATTCACGATCTCTGAAGTGGAAACTCTCCTTCCAGCAGCTATCAATAGAGTGACAAGCGAGACGTGGGCTAAAATTGTAAACAGCACTGCAAGTGCCATCAGAGAGGCGGCCAAAACCGAAGGGGTTGTGGAAGAATGCATCGAAAATTTAATTATACATCTGGGAGAGAGCAGTGATAGTTCGAGTAGTACTGAGGAAGACAATGTCAAATCAGATTCTGACAGTGATGTGAGTGGTGTTTTTCCATTACAGTAACTACAACGTATTCAGGAATGTAAGGAGGGAGTTTGCTATCGATCTACAACCAGATCATCATATTGTGAGTACTTTCTTCAGATTATAACTCTTAATACACTGACCAATTATTCTGTAGCTTGTAGTAGAACAAATTAATAATGCTAATGCTTAACAATGGAAACCAAAACTGCTAATGTTCAACAACTTGCGAAAATAGTTTTCATTTCAGTTGTGAAGTATTTTGTCTCGCTTTTATTTCTGCTGCTAGAGAATGCGTGTAGCAGACAGTACGCCGCGTGCTGTGAGCCACGTTCGGCAACAGCGCCGACTGCCCGCCAGAACTGTCAGTACCAATCACTCGTCTGACGGACTATAAATGCTTCTGCACACATTATTGAATGTCTTACAATGTACAGCATACGCTGATTGTTGAGGTGATAATTGCAGCTACTGACCTACAATACGTTAAAAACGAGTCAACAATAAGTGTAATTAGCTTTGTAGCTACAATTCCTACATTCATTTCGGAAAAAAAATTATGCTTTAGAATACTCTAAGGTCAGAAGTTTGTGTTACAGTGAAATTTAATTACACTAGGAACTGAAACAGAGGTCGTAATTCGCCTTAACCAAAATTCGTGTTAATTGATAAGACATACCCTAAGAACTAATGTATTCCTGGTGGGACCAATATTTTGTTTGCATTAACTGCGAGTTCGTCTTATGCGAGTTCGCGCTAACGAGGTTATACTGTATTTAGTTTGTATGTTGTTTCCATCAGTTTTAGTTTTCTCTGGGCCTAGGTGACTTTCCTTTTCTAGAGTTTTCTTTATTTGCTCCTGTATTAATATCCCTAGTTGGTTTTTTAGGAAATCAGTTATCTCCTCAGTTCTCTCATGTCCATCTTTTTTGCTTTTTCCAGAAAGCTACCCACACCAATGTCTCCGTTGAAGTTCTTCTCAGATCCTGTAGGTGTCTCTTCCATTTGTCTCTGTCCAGTATGTACTGTTTCCTGTGTTTCGCCAATAGATGTCGCTAGGTGCCCAGCAGTCCACTGTCCGCTATGTGCTGTTTCCTGTGTTTCTCCGATAGATGTCGCTAGTTGTCCAGCAATGCCGCTGCCTTCTCCCTCGCTCATCTCCTCTTGTTGGATGTTCCTAACCTCTCTTGTAGGATTCCTATTCTCCCCCTTCTTTGCTTTTGTTTCGTTTTTCAAAGATTCTAAGCATTTTCTTATTTCACTCACCGCCTCTAGTAATTCGTTCTTCATTTCCTTCTTCATATATCATCCTTCTTCTGTCACTTTTCCGATCATCATAATAGCGTTCTCAATACGATGCACTGCCCTGACCAGTGACCACCATCTTTCACTTCCCAAAGGTAGAGGAGACCCAATGGACCCAAACAAGTACAGAGGCATAGCCCTGGAAAATACTCAATTCAAGATGTTTTCAAAGATAATTACACAAAAAATCAAAGCCTCTGTGGACAGAACAACAAATGGGTTTCAGATCTGGAAGATCAACACTTACGGCAGTCAGGCTTCTTCTAAACAACATCGATGATGCGCTACAAAAGAAACAAATGTTCTACACAGTGTTCACAGACCTTACCAAAGACTTTGACCTACTGGAAAGAGATCTCATAGTCCGAAAACTGGAAAACACAATGGGAGAAGATAGCGTATGGGCAAGAATAATCAATTCAATCCTCGAATACAACTTAATCACAATATCAGACAACCTCTCTTTTTCGAACCTCATTATGCAATTGAATGGAGTCTTACAGGGTGACCCAATGAGCCCCTTGCTGTACATTCTTGCCACAGAAGAAGTACTCCAAATTGGAGAAAATGAAGAAGATATATATGTATATGCATACGCTGACGACATAGCCTTAGCTTCAACAGATAAAGAGAAGCTGCAGAAAATCATTGAGAAAATAGACGAATGGTGCAGTGAACACAAACTACACATAAACATAACAAAGACAAAAATGGCAATTTTCAGAAAAGGAGGCAAAACACCCAAGAATAATGAAATCAGCATCAGAGGACAAAAAATAAAACTCTCATCAGAATTTAAATACCTAGGGGTGACATTGCAACCAACAGCCAAATGCTTCACAAAACATTCAACAGAATGTGCAGCCCAAGCAATAAAAGCAATACAGGACATCTGCCTACTAAGTCTAGAAACAGCCATGAAATTATTCAACGCAAAAATCTTGCCAATCCTGGCCTATGGGATGGAGGTTATATGGGACCACCTGACAGAAAAAAATCTAGAAACACTAGAAAAGGTAAAATAGACTTATCTAGCGAGAGAGACATTCCTAATTGAAGACATCAAACTTTGATATATGGTGCCACACACCAGGGCTTCCAGAAAGCAACTGAAGATCATGGAGGCAAACGAGAAAAAATGTGGCCAGAGTTCTATGGCACCAAAGCAATGACGAACCGCTCATGGACAGCACCAAACTTCAAGCTGCGACATGTTGTAACTAGACTTTCTATTCACAGCTTTCATCATCTAATTTGCAAAAACAAAACTTATCACAACCCAACCACAACATGTGTATGCAAACTGTGTAACGAAGCCTGTGAACGATATCACATAGAATTGTGCAGTAAAAGAATGGAATTGATAAATGAATAGGCAAAAATGTAAATGTAAAATGTTAAGCAAAGTAATTGTATATGGCTATTTTGCTGCAATTTTATTAAATAAATAAATTGAAGGAAGCTGTAAATCTAAATGAAAGTCAGAAAAATCAATTAAGAGAAGTGTTATGGGAATTTCAGGGCACATTTAGTGAACCAGGGAACGTAAAAGACTATCAGTGCATCCTTTCTTCCTAAAATCTTATGGCATTCCATTCTCCAGGAAAAAAAATGTAGAAAGGAAAATCCAAAAAATGGAATCTTGGGGGATTATAGAAAGAAGTAGAAGGGCGTACAACAACCCATTAGTAGTTGTATCTAAGAGAAATGGTGGGGTTAGACTTGTACTTGATTCTAGGCACCTGAATAAGTTTTTGATTAGAGAAAATGACCATCCTGACAATATGGATGAGCTTCTGCACAAATTTGATAATGTAAAATTTATAAGTAGTCTAGACTTGACATCTGGTTTTCACCAAATACCCCTTGAACTTGATTCTAGGAAGTATACTGCCTTTTTGTATGGTCGTAAAAGTTACCAATATTCTGTTGTCCCTTTTGGATTGAATGTATCTGTTGCTGAATTTATCAGAGCACTGGATTTTGTATTAGGTGCTGAATTGTCTTCAAAATTAATAATATATGTAGATGACATTCTTGTGACTAGAAGAACCTGGGAAGATTATTTAAACCTTTTGAGACAAGTCTGTTCAAAATTGAGGGAAGAGGGAATAACTGTAAAATTGGAAAAATGTAGTTCTGAAGTTAAAGAACTGAAATTATTGGGACATAATATTTCAGCAAAGGGAATCTTACCTGATAAGGATAAACTTGAGACCATTGTAAACTTTCCTACTCCCAAGAACAAAAAACAACTCAAGTCCTTTTTTGGTCTCACTGGATTCTATAGAAAATTTCTTACTTCCCAGGCTTTAAATGCAAATTGCTTAGATAATTTACTAAAAAAAGAATACTGTTTGGGATTGGATACAAGAATGTCAGGATGCATTCATGGAAATAAAGCAACAACTGTCCAAAGTCAAATGTATAGGCCTGTTATGTCATTACCATTCTGTATAATGACAGATAGCAGTGAGACAGGGTTAGGGGCACACTTGTTTCAAAACATGGAAGTAGAAGGAAGATTAGAACACCATTCCATTGCTTTTGCTAGCCGTGTTTTACAAAAGTATGAAAAATCATATATAGTCACAGACAGGGAACTACTTGCTGTCCACTAGGCATTCAATAAGTTTAAAAATTATCTGTTAGGTCACAAAATAATTGTCTTCTCTGACCATAAAGCAGTCTTACATTCAGGAGTGCAGACTCTATCATGACCGTATAACAAGGTAGGTTTTATTTTTTCAACAGTTTGACTATGAGATCATATTTATTCAGGGTAAACATAATGTCATTGCAGATGCCCTTTCCAGTCTACCAGTGGGTGCAGATTTTGAAAAAACTTATGGAAAAGAGGAGAAAGAGTTCAAACTTATGTACTTAAAGAGGGTAAAAGATGAAGCTCAAATACTAAAATTCTGTAATGATATTTGTAGAAACCAAAATCATGATGAAAATTGGAAATTGGTTAAAAGTTATATAGGGAAAAGGGAGTATAAAAGGTATATCAGAATTATAAAATAAAAAAGGGGTTTTGTTTAGGAGACCTAGACCTGACTTAGACAATTGGAAACTGCGCTGGCCTGAGCAATGTATTGACACGTTAATCAGTTACATACATGAAAGCTTTGGACACTGAGGAGCAACAAAATGTATACAGAAGATACAGGAAAATGTATACTTCTACAATATCAGGAGGGTGAAGAAGAAACTTGCAACCTGTGATTGTTGTCAGAGAGTAAAAGTGAGTAACCAAAAACCTAAAGGGTTGATGTGTAGGAATGACATGTCGATAGTCGACGGGACACTGAAACATTCTCTTTGCGAGTGAGGTTCTTTGGAGGAAAGAGTAGCGTCAATTTCCTGTGTTAACGTAATGTATGTATTGTGTTTGTGCGGTACAATAAAAGTGATAATTCCCAGTATGAAATCCATGCAAGCGTTTTCCTTTATGTAGTAAAATTACTCCTACGTAAGTGGTGACCCCGCAACTAAGTGGTATGACAGTAGACAAGTTTCTTTAAATATTTTCCGCGCCGTCTCGTATCGACATGTCGTCTGCACAAAACCTCTTACGCGACATCGATGGCGTCATCCAGAATATCAAGAAGGAGCTCGGCACAATGCAGCAAACCCCTCAGTTCACAGTGCCACGGATTCCTAAAGCTCATACCGACTTCGTCCATGACGTTATGTTTCCAACCGCACTGCATGTACCAGCGATTCTTGCGCTGCTGTCACAGGATATTGCCTCGCACAACCAGCCTGCAGGACACGCTGATATCAGACCAAATGTGCTGGCGTTTTCAATCACCTGCGTCGGTGCCGCTCCCACGAGTTTCAAACTTTCTGTTCGCCGGCTCTCTTGGCCCACCCATATTGCGGTTACAAATTCGGCCCCCACCTTTTGTTCCCAAACATCCGGAAATTTGTTTCGCTATTATGGAGAACATTTTCATGCAACAACAAATAGTCAATGATTTTGAACAGTTCACGCTAGTGATATGCAACCTGGAACAACGTGCGTCGTCAGTGGCATCAGATATAATTGTGCAACTCCCACCACAACAAGCCTAGACCACCCTCAAGACGGCATTAATTTTGCGTTGCACAAAACCTGTGGACCAACGGATAACACAGCTCCTGTACCACGAGAAATGCGGTGACAGTTCGCCTTCAGACTTTTACCGGCATTTACATGCTATGGTGGACCCTTCCGTGTTTTCAGACACATTACGTGTGCACATCTGGCAACAGCAGCTACCTCCGCAGGTGTGCTTAACCTTAATTGCTTACGAGGGCCGGCCATTAAGCGAGTTGCTGCAAGTGGCTGATAGAGCGCACTCCCTGCTCGACTCGCACACCACAGTGGCCGCCGCCGCAACCACCTTGGCCAACGACACCAGCCGAGCACAGCTGGAGTCGATTGACACGGCGCCTCCAGCTTGTGCTGCCACAAGCGCATGACGAGCGCCGGATGCGACCGAAGATTTCCGATCTCTCCACGTTGCCATTGATCAGCTGACGGCCCAGCTGCAGCGGTTAAAGCCACGTGACATTGCGGCGGCTGACACACACACATGCGTCGTCACCAGCCAACACGCACGCGGCATCACGCAAACAACAGCACCGGTTATTGCTGGTTCCACCAGTGTTTCGGCACTCAAGCTACGAAGTGTAAGGCACTGTGCTCACATCCAAACGCATCCCACGGCCTGCTTTAGGCGCAGCCGACCGTGACAACAAGCAACTGTGCCTAAACTCACAGACACATGGGAGGAGAACACCCCCATTTCAGCACGAGCCTACATTATGTGGATCAACTTCTCACACAGCTGTAAGGTATGCAGCTTCACAAAGACTTTTCATTTATGATCGCTCTACAGGATGGATGTTTTTGGTTGACACCGGCTCAGATGTCAGCACTCTGCCTGTAAATTTCTTCCCTTCAGACAAACGTGCTGACGAGACCACTTTGAAAGCAGTCAACGATTCTGTCAACCACACATATGGACAGAAAACACTTGCAGTGGACACTGGGCTACCAGAAAAATGCAATTGGACCTTCGTTATGGCTGATATCAACCAACCTATATGAGGTGCTGATTTCCTGGCAAAGCATGCATTGCCCGTGGATTTACGCAAGTCACAACTCGTCCATTCTGCGAATGGATGGGTTATCCCAGGAATACAAGGACGTCCGACCTTGACATGCATGCACAAGGGTAGATAACCTCAACGCACCCACCGGGGACGACACCATAGCGACGAAGGAATCTGACTTGCAGATGGCTCAGATGACATCAAAACAGTTGACGGCACAACAACAGGCTCCTGCTGTTTCAACTGCAAAGGCGACACCCAAGCCACAACATGGATCAAGAAAGAACAGGGTGAAGCATGAGATGGTGCACCACATCTTTACAACTCCAGGCCCAACAGTCTCCTCACCCGTTCACAGGCTTGCACCTGATTGCTTGCGGGAAACCAAGACCCTTTTCAACGAGATGCTACAAGAAGGAACTATACAGCCATCCAACAGTCTGTGGTCCTCTCCTCTGCACCTCGCCCATAAAAAGAATGGGTCATGGCGCCCGTGCAGTGATTATTGAGCTTTTAATTCCTGAACTGTTCTGGACAGATGCCCTGTGCCACATATACAGGATTTCACCCATTCACTGGCCAGGGCGACCATATTCAGTGTTTTAGATTGCCGTAAGGCTTATAATCAGATCCCAATGGCAGAGCAGGACATACCAAAGACTGCAGTGACAACCCCATTTGCGCTGTTTGAATTTTTGGTGATGCCATTCAGGCTGAAAAATGCTGCCCAAACATGGCAACGGTTTATGGACAGCGTGCTAAGAGGACTACCATATTGTTTCACCTATTTAGACGATATTCTGGTGTTTTTGAGGAATGTTTCTGACCATCAGAAGCACGTAAACGAGGTGCAAAGCAGGCATAGTGCTCATGGAATAACACTTAACAAGGACCGTGTTTGGAGAACCCGTGGTGACCGTCGTAGGTTATAAAGTGTCAGCTCAGGGCATTTTCCCACTGCCAGAGAAGCTGGAGTTGTTGCGTACCCTACCGTGGCCTAAAAACTACCACAATCTCCGACGATTCCTAGGAATGATAAATTTCTATTGTCGCCACCTCCCCGGAACAGCAGCAATCCAGACGCCACTGAAGAATGCCTTGGCCAGACACAACAAAATTGGCAAGCGCCCACTCCCATGGACACCCGAGATGGACTCTGCTTTCAAGGCACTGCAAAACAGCCTTCACAATGCAAGGGGGCTTGCACACCCTGCACCAGGAGCGCAGCTAGCCCTAGTAGTGGACGCAAGCCAAATTGCAGTCGGTGGAGCACTGCACCAGAGAGTGAAGGGTCATTGGCAGCCACTAAGTTTCTTCTCACAAAAACTACAGATGGGTCAAACTTGTTGGAGTGCATATGACAGGGAACTCCTCGCAATGTACAAAAGTGTCAGGCACTTCCGCCCTTTCGTTGAGGGCAGGCAATTCACCATATACACCGACCATAAACCTCTTGTGGCAGCTTTCTACAAAATCAGCGATTCATGTTCCCCCAGCCAGGCCCGCCATATCAAGTTTATATGCCACTTTTCGACATAAGTGCGTCACATCCATGGTGCTGACAACATTGTGGAAGACTATTTCTCACACATTAACAGGATAAGTCCAGTGTTGGATTATTCTGAACTGGCAAGGGCACAGGCTTCAGATGCGCAGCTGCAGTCATTGTTGGTGGACTCATCCACTGGCCTACGTTCACAACTTGTGGACGCCCCCTGCAGCACATTTAAGGAATGGTGTGACACCTCCATGGGTTTAGACCACGCCCATACATCACTCGATAGTTCCGACGAAAGGTATTCAACAGCATTCTCAACCTGGCACTCCCAGGCACCAATGCCTCAGTGAAGTTAGTGACGGACCGTTTTGTGTGGCCTTCAATCACGAAAGATACACAGGAGTGGACCCGCAGCTGCTATCAGTGTCAACGTAGAAAAGTGGGACACCATGTTCACACTCCAGTAGGACAATTCCCAACCCCAACAGCACATTTTGGGCATGTACACATTGACTTGGTTGGACCCCTCCCCCATTCGGAATGTTACAGGTACTTGTTTACGGCAGTGGATCGTTGTACACGGTGGGCTGAGGCTACACCAATCAGGGACATTTCGGCAGAGACTACTGCACGAGCATTCTTGGAAACTTGGGTAGCTTCTTTTTGGGCGCCCCTTTTTCGTTACCACCGACCAATGATGCCAGTTCGAGTCGACACTGTTCCAACAACTGTCGAAACTCTGTGGATTCCAATGAAACCAGACAACTAGCTACCACCCGGCCAGCAATGGTTTGGTGGAAAGGTGGCACCAGACTTTAAATGCTGCCCTGATGTGCCATGAGGACTCATGGACTCGAGCGTTGCCATTGGTTTTGCTGGGGATATGGACTGCATTAAAAACAGACATCAGTTGTTCCTCGACAGAGTTGGTATATGGAGAACCACTACATGTTCCAGCAGAATTCCTTGCACCAGTTCCTCTCCCAGATGAGACACAACTACCCCACCTCTTGCAACAAATGAGGAATCAGGCAGGGATTCTACATGCTGCCCCGACGTCGCAGCATGGCACGCATCCAGTGTTCATACTCAAGTCCCTCGATACTTGTTCCCACATCATGCTCCGCACAGACCTGGTACGTCATTCTTTACAGCCACTGTACACTGGACCATACCATGTGCTAGGACGGGGTACACACACAATGGATATCCTCCTCCAGGAAAAGTCAACCAAGGTTTCCATTGGATAATGACAGCACCGACTGCAATCTCACAGACAACTTCAGATACAACTCGAAACGAACCCATACCTTCCGCAGAGCCAGACAGCTGTGACCCACCGGAGCTCGACCCCAGGGGACCTAATGCAGCAGCGGAATCATCAAGCAGCACCCACACCCGCACTATCCACACTCAGGCAGGCCGAGAGGTGAAGTTTAAGTACCCCACCACACCGGGTGCTCCGCACTTCAGAGGGGGGGGAGTGAGGTTCTTTGGAGGAAAGAGTAGTGTTCATTTCCCACGTTAACGTAATGTATGTATTGTGTTTGCGTGGTACAATAAAAGTGATTATTCCCAGTATAAAATCCATGCAAGCATTTTCCTTTATGTAGTGAAATTACCCCTACAGATGCAAAACATTTTACCAAACAAAAACCTTGAATTGACAGCTACTGATTTGTATGGACCACTACCAAAATCAAGGGGAGGGTACAGTTACATCTTCATTATAGTTTATGTTTTCTCTAAATTTATAAAACTGCACCCATTTATTGGTCCTGTGAATCACACTGTACAGGGGCACATAATTATATAGGACAAGTCAAATAATTTGCAATAAAGTTTAACAGAAAATCTGTTGTATGGTTTTCAGTATATAGCAATATAACTCTAACTTATGGGAATAACATTTCACAGATACACAAATAAATTTTACACACACACACATCTCTTACTTTCGGCCTTGATTATACAGACACACACATATGTGTGTTAGACCACATATAATACACAGATAAATCTACATGTACACATTTCTTATTTTGGCCTTAATTGTATAAACTATTTAAATTTTTCACATATTCACATTGTAGATAAAAATTCATTAACACTATAGTAGCAATTCTGTAGCAAGTATTCACTTATTGCAGTTTTGGATTTATGCATGCCAGTTATTGCCTTAATTTTTTAGTTAGTTTGTTATACAGTTTTTTTCTTGCTTGCAAGGGTCCTTTTTGTTTTAGTGTTGTATGTGAAAACTGCATATGTAAATCTTGATTATTCCTTGTGTTGTATGTTTTTTTTTTTTTTTTTTTTTTTTTTTGGAGCAACCTTGCTATTTTCATCTACAATTTTCCTTATAAACATTATTGTTTCTAGGATATATAGGCATGGTAATGGAAGAATATGAAGCTTTTTAAATGAGGGTTTGCATGAAGATCAAGGTGCTGAGCTTTCCATGACTCTTATAATTCTTTTTTGTGCAATAAAACAGCTTTTGCTGGATGGTGAATTTCCCCAGCAAATTAAACCATATCTTAGTAGTGATTCTGCTTGGGCATAGTACACATTTTTTATGGCTTGCATTGATGTGCATCCAGCAAGAATTTTTATACTATAACAAATGATATTTAATTTACTACATAGGTGTTGTGTATGTTTCTGCCATCTTAGGTCATCTTGGATCCAAACTCCCAAAAATTTGGTGCTACTTACAATTTCAAGTCTTTTTCCTAACAGTTCTATGGTTGCAGTTAAAGGCTGTTTATTCTGCACTGCATGTAGATGCATAGTGTTTGTTTTATGTGTGTTTATTATTAAGTTGTTCATTGCAAACCGTTCTGATACATGTTAAGTGGTCTTTTTTATTTCATTTTGGAGCTCTTCTGGGGTCTTTCCTTTGATAAGTATATCTGTATCATCAGCATATTTAATGTACTTATAGTTAGGGCTGGATGGTTCCAGGTCATTTACAAACAGCAAGAACAAGACTGGTCCCAGTACGGAACCCTGCGGCACACCATATTTAACACACTGTTTTTCTGATTGATAGGAAGTTAATTTTTTCCTTCTTTGTACAAGACTTCAACTATTTGGTGTCTGTTTTGTAGATATGACTTTACCCATTCATAGGCTGGGCCTCTGACACCAACATTTTCTAGCTTTCTAAGCAATAGACCATGGTTAAAGAAAGCAACCAGTAAACAAATTATTATCAAGCTGATGAATCATTATTTCACAAATGTTGGTATACCCCAAGCCATCATGTCTGATAATGGGTCACAGTTTACATCTAAATCATAGAAAATTTTTATTGAAGTTAAAAGAATAAAGCATATTTTGATTTCGGTCTGTCACCCATCAAGCAAACCAGTGGAAATGCACATGAGGGAAATTGGAAGGCTTTGCAGAACATATTGTAGAAAAAATAATGTTAATTGGATTGAAAATGTCACTGACTTCAAGGATATAATGAACAACCTACAGCATTCATCCACCGGTTTTTCACCTTATGAGGTAATGCAGACGACCTGCAAACTTGATTTCTGAGAATGTTAATTTCCCACCTTGTCAAACTATGACACCCCAGGAAATGGAAGCAGCTGTTAGGAACACTATGAAAAAGCAAGGAGAGGTAAGAAAATGGAGATATGATGCAAGAATTAAAGGAGTACAGATCAGGTCAGGAGATCTGGTTTTAGTAAAAACACAGTAAAAATGTAAATTGATGACTTCAGAAATAAAGAAATTTTTTGACATCTATCTAGGCCCCTTTGAAATCAAGGAAAATCCACACCCTAATGCCTATAGGCTAATCTACCTAAAACCCAAGAAGTTATTTGGGCTGCGCAATGTTACAGAGTTAAAACTCTACAAACATGACCCATAAAAGAGTCGTTAATAAGTAAAATGCTGTTCATAAAGAAATAGTTGGATGGAACAACTATATCACTTAATTGTTTTATTATTAAAGGAAAACTTGCTGTTGAAGTGTGGAACTATGTCAGCTAAATGTATGAAGTAGATTTTGTGTTAATGTTAATTATGTTTGTACTGATTTCTCTTTGTTCTGTAATATACCCATTCATTAAATTTAATATGAGGTCAGTGTGTCAGACTACGAACCATTCTACTGTTTCATAGTAATGTTTCTTAACAGCAGCCAAATGTAATGATGTGCATACTTTTAAAGTAATAAGATATGAAGAGTGTTTATGTTTAAGAAAACAAAACCTTGTCATTTGTAAGCTATGTCAGATGGAACATTATTTAATGGATAAAGCAAACTAGAGATATTTGTCAGATTATGAGAGTGTCTATTGAAAGACCAGGTATGTTCTAGTGTGTTAAAAATATGGTGGGTAGTCATGAAATTTAATTATGTGAATTAAGAATGTATTGAGGTTTAGAGCATTATGGAGACAGTTGTTGATGTTTTACATTTGAAACTCTTGTGATGGATTGAAGGTTATGTGGTACAAATTTTGAAGTTTATATTGTGAGAAAATATTTTGTAATAGTTTAGGTAATTTAATGTTCAAGTGAATGTAGAGATGTTAGGAATTTAACCCATGCTCTGTTACACAATTTGAAATAATTTCTATTCATGACAGAGTGCTATTTGAGACACAGGAGAGTAAATCAAAATGAAACACTGTTTAATAGTGATGTAAAGTTGAGGTATAAATACTAACAATCTGACACGATGGAAGTGTAGAGTTAGTCATAAGTTGACCTATAAAGCTGGCGTGGATTTACAATGTGAGAATATTGCAATGATAGAGACAAAATCATATAAGGAACGTCTCAGCTACCTTATTATAAAGGAAACATTATATCATAAATGTGTAAACCAGTCTGACTCAGAAAATATAGTGCTGATCAGGTATCATTGAATTAGCACTTGATTCATCATGTGATAACATTTGTCACATATACCGGGACATGAATTTTCCCTAAGAGACAACCATTTAACATTGTGTAAAAGTATTGCATCATTTTGAACTATGTCTATTTTATGTATGTGGTTAAAAGAACCTGTTTACTTTAAAATAATGATTTCTTTAGATTTAATAGTTGTTTTGGGCACAAGCCATGCCATACGGTATTTTATTGAAACACTTATATTAAAAGGTTGTGAGAGATGCCCTCATTCTACAGTTCACTTAATGTATTCTAAAGAAACCCCTGACACTGTTATCTGCTATCTGCAGAGTGAGTTCAACTAAGATGCACTGAGTCAGTGTTAAAGTAGACTTGAATTTATACAGATACTATATAATTATGTACCCATTTTAACATGACTCTGCAGCTACCGTGATCAATTAAATATAAGGTGCCATATTTTTTTGTAAACTAGAAGTCCATTGCACTTCTTACTCAATACACCCAATGTAACCTTCAAATTGTATATTATGGAGAGTATATATATAACTAAGATCCCTTGGGAAATTAATTTTGTTACTAACTTTTGGAACTAGAATTTTTATTATGATATGTGTATTAGATATATTTTGTTCCATGTCTGTACTATAGTTAGGGATATAGTCGGACTCACACCCTTCTTAAAAAGAACTTTGTCTATGCATGACAAAACTTCCTCCAAAAATTAATGCTATAATGGACATTTCAGATAAGAGATGAAAAAAGCATAATACTGACAGCTGAGGAGGAAATGTGAAAATACGTTTATAAATTACCATGGACAACCAGTATTGGGACACTATGTGAGCAAGGTGGTGATCATCCGATGGATATTTATCAAGAGACGAGAAGGCACTGATAAGTACCATAAGTGAACTACCACAATGAAAATTGAATACTGTGTAATCAAAGACTCAAATGGAAAAAAAATTCTCCAGCAATTTAAATTTGCTAGCTTGAAGAGCCTTAAACTATATGTTAAAACTTTTGCATGAATTCAATTGTAAAAGTTTTGGATTATCGGGGGGGGGGGGGGGGGGGGGCGTATTGTAACAGAACGTCACCTTGAACTCTAAACTAGAATAGTAATACTCAATACAGTAAATAGTTTTGAAATAACCGATACTTCAATGTCTGATTTGAAGTCTGTCAGGTTCTGTATATTTATCTTTGCACATTTTAACCTTGCTTACATGGCAATGGTGTCTACAACTTACAACTATTGAGTTCTCTTTGTATTACAAAACAGTCCACCAAATATGTATTCATGCAATAACTTGTTCTATTCAATTATTTTTACTTTACAAACTGTAAGACTAATTATTTTTGACCAGACAAACAACAACTACTTATAATTAAATTCAACATAAATGGTGTTGCTACTCACCATACAGCAAAGATGTTGAGTCGCAGAAAGCCATGACAAAAAGACTGTCACACAATTAGCTTTCAGCCAACAAAATCCTTTGTCAAAATTAGACAACATACACACATGCACACACTCACGCAAATGCAACTCTCGCATACATGACCACAGTCTCTGGCAGCTGGAGCCAGAGTGTAAGCAGCCAGGCATCGTGGGAGAGGCAACCAGTGGGGGTAAGTAGGAGGCTCGGGGGGGGGGGGGGGGGGGGCAGGTGGTGGGATATCAGGGTAGGAATGGGGGAAGACAAAGTGCTGCTGGAAGCATGCAGGGACGAGGTGGAGAGTGAGGCAGCTAGGTGGAGTTAGGAGGTTAGATGGAGGGTGGGGGAGAGTTCCCAGCTGCACATTTCGGAAAAGCTGGTGTTGGCAGGAAGGATTCAGATGGCACAGGCTGTGAAGCAGTCACTGAAATGAAGGATGTCATGTGGGGCAGCATGTCCAGCAACAAGGTGGTCAGTTGTTTCTTGGCCACAGTTTGTTGGTAGCCATTCACGCGGACAGACAGCTTGTTGGTTGTCGTGCCCACCTAGAATGCAACACAGTAGTGGCAGCTTAGCTTGTAGATCACATTACTGGTGTCACAGGTAACCCTGCCTTTCACGGGATAGGTGATGTTTGTAACAATATCTGAGTAGATGGTGTTGGGAGGATGTATGGGACAGGTCTTGCATCTAGGGCTATTACAGGGAATTGAGCCACAAGGCAAGGAGGTGGGAGCAGGGGTTGTGTAGGGATGCACAAGTATATTGTGTAGGTTCAGTGGGTGGCAGAATACCAGTGTGAGAGGAGCAGGAAGGATAGTGGGCAGAACATTTCTCATTTCAGGCACAATGAGAGGTAGTCGAAACCCTGGCAGAGAATATAATTTTAGTTACTCCAGTTCTGGGTGGCACTGTGTAACGATGGGAATGCTCCTCTGTGGCCAGACGGTGGGGCCTTGGCAGATGTTGAGTGACTGGAAAGATAAGACACAGGAGATTTGTTTTGGTACGAGAGGGTAATTATGGTCTGTAAAAGCCTCAGTGAGACCCTCAGTATATTTTGAGAGGATTGACTGTCACTACAGATGTGATGGCTGTGGGTGGCTTGGCTGTATGGAAGTGATTTCTTGGAATGGAATGGGGAAAGAGGCACTGATTTAGCCTCCTTTGAGGTGGAGGTCATCTTTGAGGAAGGTGGCTTGATGGATTGAGTAGGACCAGGTGAAACAAATGGGGGAAAGGTGTCGAGGTTCTGGAGGAATGTGGATGGGGTCTCCGCACCCTTGATCTAGATCACGAAGATGTCATTTGTGAATCTGAACCAAGTGAGGGGTTAGCGATTTTGGGTGTTTAGGAAGGATTCCTCTATATGGCCCATGAATAGATTGGCATAGGATGGCGCCATGTGGGTGCTCATAACTGTACCTTGGATTTGTTTCTAGGTAATACCTTCAAAAGAGAAGTAACTGTGGGTCTGGATATAAAACTTTCTGGTAGACTAAAACTGTGTGCCGGACTGAGACTCTAACTTGGGACCTTTGCCTTATGTGGGCAAGTGCTCTACCATCTGAGCTACTCAAGCCCAACTCACACCCTGTCCTCAAAGCTCCACTTCTGCCAGTACATCGACTTCTACCTTCCAAATTTCACAGAAACTCTCCTGCGAACTTCGCAGAACTAGCTCTCCTGGAAGAAAGGATATTGTGGAGACGTGGCATAGCCATAGCTAGGGGATGCTTCCAGAATGAGATTTTCACTCTGCAGAGGAGTGTGTGCTGTTATGAAACTTGTGTGCTGGACCGAGACTCAAACTTGAGCTCAAGTCTTGGTCTGTGACACAGTTTTAATCTGCCAGCGCACACTCCCCTGCAGAGTGAAAATCTCATTCTGGTCAGGATAAAGTTGGCCATGGGGACCAACTTCTCCCAAAGCTCCACAGTCTGGCCACAGAGAAGCATCCGCTTGTGACACAGTACCACCCAGGACTGGAGCAACTGAATCACATTCTCTGCCAGGCTTTTGACTACCTCTCGCCTTGCCCTGAAATGTCCTGCCCACTGTCCTTCCTACTCCTTCCACAGTGATATTCTGCCACCCACCAAATCTACACATATCCTCGTCCATCCCTACATAACCCCTGCTCCCACCTCCTTGCCTCATGGTTCAAATCCCTGTAATAGCCCAACATGCAAGACCTGTCCCATACATCCTCCTACCACCATCGACTCCAATACTGTCTCAAACATCACCTATCCCATGAAATGCAGGGCTACTACCTATGACACCAGTCATATGTTGCATTCTACATGGGCATGACAACTAACAAGCCGTCTGTCTGCATGAAAGGCCGCCGATGAACTGTCCAAGAAACAACTGGACCACCCTGTTGCTGAACATGCTGCCCAACATGACATCCTTCATTTCAATGTCTGCTTCACAGCTTGTGCCATCTGGACCCTTCCCACCAACAACACCCGCTTTTCTGAAATGTGCAGGTGAGAACCTTCCCTGCAATATAACCTATGTACCCATAACCACCTCCCCCCCCCCCCCCCCCAGTCAGAACTTTTGTTAGTCATTGTCCTTACCCATCTACCCCTTCCCTGTTCTCATTCAGCACTACACAGCCCTCTGTCCCTCTGTTCCACCAACACACCCAGTCATTTTACTTCTATCCTTTTCCGCTAACCCCCTCCTCCCACCCACCATCTAACCTCTGGACTGCATCTAGCTGCTCCACTCTCCACCTCGTTTCTGCACACTCACGGCAGTACTTTACCATCCCCCCTCCCCACACTGCTATCCCTTCCCCCAGCCCCCTCCTTACTCCCACCTGGTTGCCTCCCCCATAATGCCCTGTGCAGTTTAGCTCAAGCTGTCAGAGACTGTGGTCATGTGTGTGCGAGTTGCATTTACGCGAGTGTGTGCGTGCACGCACGCGCATGTGTACGTGTGTGTGTGTGTGTGTGTGTGTGTGTGTGATGTCTAATTATGACAAAGGGCTTGTTGGCCAAAAGTGTTGTGCCTTTCTGTGGCTCAGTATCTCTGCTATATGGTAACAGCTATCCTTTTCATTATATTTTACATTCCATCCTAGATTTTTCATTGTTTGATTTTGCCTGATGGCTTTTCTTCCACCCTAACTCAGTGCTGTTTTCCTTCGTAACTATTTTCTAATGCATTACTATACTCTGTGTTCACCCTTCTTTCTCTTCTTTCCTGTGTTTCTCTTGTCACCTCACAAACAGCACTGCACACTCTACTTGTGAGCCACACTGTATCAACCATCTGGGCCATGCACATCAGATGGCTGCAAGACCACACTGACTGTTGGTGCAGCATCTTGAGACCCACATTACAACCACCGATATCATTAATCCTGTACCTTCATATTGGACCTTCTCCCTGCGTTACCCTCACGTATTTTCGTGTGTCATTTCCCTCACCTTTCCTGTGCCACATGAACTTGTATCTCATCCTACCACCCTCTCCCCACCCCCACTACTTCCCCTCTCTATTGCAGTTCGCACCTACTAATTTCACCTATTATAGTCACTTCTGCCATCCCACTTTTGACACTTATTCACCTATAGTCCTGCAACCCACATTACACATATTATTATTTTTCATTTGATCTCGTTGTGACTTTACGCTAATTTCAGTTGGTTTAGCCTTTCACTATCGTCCTACTCCCTCAGATTTGAGCCTTTTTCTCCTTATTTCATACATTTCTTCCTTTTTGTTATTTTCCCTTGTGCATGAGTGTATTTTTGCAAATGTATTTTTTTCACATTGTTTCCACCACCATGGATCCTTGTTCCTTCCATCTGCATCAATAGAGAAAAGTCATTATCCCTAGCCACAACCCAGCCCCACATACTGTTCCTGGGTTCTTGTTTGGTCATGAATCCCGCCAAATGGCCTTATCATCAAATTACCCATCTCTGGCTGCCACCCTTCCTTCAACAATGACCTTCATCTGTTCATATTATGCCAATCCTTAACCGTCACCAACATAGTCCAGCTGAATCACATCAATCAGGCCCAAACCATCTTGCAATACCATGTGTCCATCAGCAAAATTCTCCTGCTATGCAATCCCAAATTCCTGGATTGCGCAACACACGTTGAAACTCTTGCCTTCCAGGAACTAGGGAAACAAGTGCAATGCCACCTCAAAAAATCTCCAACCTGCTCACTTCCTACTCCTGCCTTGGACCACCAGTAACATAGCCACTGCAACAACCCCCAAACCTCCCAATGTCCCCTCACAGCTGACAAACCCTGTTTCACAGACCAACTACATTTACCCCATCCCCCAAAACCTCCTCCCAGTACCACACAGAATCCAGAACCTAAACAGACCCGAAACACAGTCGTGAACCTTTCCTCAAAATGCCATAATCCCACAGATATATCTGTCCTTTCCAAAGGCCTCACCTTTTGACCTACCTCCAAATTCAGTCATGCAGGACTTGTTAAAGACCTTCTCTCCTTCTCCCAGTCCCTACAATGGAAATAATTTTTTGCCACCAACCCTATCAATCAGACTCAACCAAAGAACAATGTTGACTCCTGCCTGGCTCAGTTCAGTCCTCCATCTAACTGTGATCCACCCCCACTGCCCCCAAATCACCCCTTGTTAATTTTCCAGAATTTCTTAACCTTGAACCTTGCCTCACCACACAGAAATGGCTTTTTGATAAAAATCACATCTTAACCATTCAGAAGTAACTTCTGATTTATAACATAATAAAATACTAGTAAAACTAGATATTCTTTAGCTGTAGTAAATCAAATACCGGTTTTTATAAACTAGGATAACTGACAAATAGAAAATCTGCTTATTATATTACTTGAAAAGAAACAGCCCTCTCAAAACATGCTGACTTCTTAAATGTTAGCCTTATGTTCATTTTTGTTAAAATAATGCTAGAAAACTTAAATGTGAAATGTAGACATCTTTGCTTTATAATGGCACAATATGATCATCACAGTGAGACTTTTGGTTCAATTCTGCAAGTGACAAATGGCAGATCAGTTCACCCTTTGCACACTATACCTGAGGTTCTGTTGGACTGCTGTGTGCAATATGCACATTATCAGACTTATATGAAGGATCTTCCCCTTATACTGGGTGATAAGAAACAGTCTCAAAAGCCTTTAAGGGTGTTGTATGGTAGGTTGTACAGAGAAATGATGGTTAAGAAAAAAATTTGATATGTTGTGCCATTTCTGAGTTAATTAGCACTGAAACTATCAATTGGGTCTTTGCAAGCACGAATCCAAGTGGCCCACCAGTGACAGTGTCACCAAACATGTTCTTCATTCATTTTCCTAAAACTGAACAGGAGTGTGATACAAAATTTGGACTAGGAACAGTAGTAAGGACTGAACGAAAGGCTGATCAGTATCGTGCACCATCATCTAAGCTACAAGGTCAACTGACACTAATTGTACCTGGTGGGCCACTGGAATTTCTGTGTGCAGCAGCCTTATTGGTTAACTTCAATGGTGATTAACCCTCGCATTACCAAGCAGGGTATTCTGACTACCCCAGGTTGAATTTTTCCCTATAATAATGTTATCTGAAGGGCCACATGCCTGTGGTTTCATGACTTCGTACTGAAATGATTAACATTGAATTCACACTCACGACTGTCTAATTTTTTTGGTTTTGTCATTGTTATTCAAGTCATTTATTGGTGGGATTGTGAGCCTACCCTGCTTGGTATGAAACATGTTATTTTCTTATTTGTAGAAAAAGAAGAATTTGGGAAATATATCTATCATTCATCTTCTTTGATGAGTTTTGCCATAGATCTAATGTTTGTTATTCTTGCTGGTTACTATTGTTGAGTTGAATTTGATGTTAACTGTTGAGCTGACATTACACGAGTCAGTATTTCATCTGCAAGTAAGGATGTCCAGAGGACTTCCTAGCGAAGAGATCATGGAAATTCTATACCATTCTGATATCAGTGACGACGAAAATGAATGGGACATTGATAATGAACTTAATGAATATATGGAACCTCTTGACAAAGACCATATAATAGTATCAGATGAAGCTGATGATGAAATACCAGAAGACACTACACATTCACGTGAACAAGTAGAAGAAGAAGAAGAAGAGGATGAAGAAGAAGAAGAAGAAGAAGAAGAAGATGAAGACACTGGAGATTTGTTTGTTTCTAGAAGTGGACTACAATTTCCTAGTGAACCACCAAAAGGTGGGGGGCGTTAATGTCACAACATTTTGAATGTAACAACTGGCCCAGTGAATAATGGAAAAACAATCAAAACAATAACAGAGTCATTTTTATTATTTATCTCACCAGAAATCGTGAGCATCATTGTAGAAGAAATGAACAGGGAAGCCAAATGAGTAATTTCTTTGAAGCTCATTCTTCGAACAAAACGACATGGAGAGATATAAATGCAACTGAAGTGTACGCTGTATTAGCAATTCTAATAGGAGTTGGTCGAAGTCATGGACATTGCAGAAGTGCTTCCGATCTGTGGGGGGGGTTATGTTGCCTTTCGGCAACCATTCTTTTCTGCTGCCATGTCAAGAAACCGATTTTTGTCTATACTGAAATTCTTGCGATTTGACAACAGAGACACAAGAGCACAGAGAATTGAAGAAACCAAGGACAAGCTACAAGTCATCAGGGTAGTGTTCGACAATTTCAATCTAACTTGTGCAAGAACTTCTATCCTTATGAATAAGTGACTATTGATGAACAATTAGCAACATAATGAGGAAACTGCCCTTTTAGGGTTTATACAAAGATCAAGCCTGGCAAGTATGGCATTAAAATTTGGGTTTGTGCTGATGTGAGGACATCTTACTTATTACGGATCCAAATTCACACAGGAATGGTGGACAATACTTGGGAAGTGAATCAAGGACAGAGAGTTGTTTTGGATCTGATGGAACCATTTCTGAGTAACGGTCATGGTGTAACAACTGATAATTTTTTACCAGTGTTCCATTGGCTGCTGAACTACTAAAACGAAACACGACATTGGTTGGTACCTGGCATTCTAATAAGAAAGAGATTCCAAAGGAATTTATGCCAAACAGAAAGAGAGAAGTTCACTCTTCAATGTTTGCTTTCATAAATGACTTGACCCTAGTTTCCTATGTTCCAAAGAAGGGAAAGGCAGTAATACTACACTCTACTCAGCATAATGAGAGACAAGTGAGTGGTGAAGAAAATGAACACAAACCAGAAATCACTACAACAAAACCAAAGGTGCTGTAGATAATGGGGACAAGAGAATACAGTTGTGTTAGAGGAACGAGGCTGTGGCCACTTAGAATCTTCATGGAAATGATAGATATTGCAGACTGAATGCATATATTCTGTACACTCAAAGATTTCCTGAATGGCAGAAGAATAACCGAAGCCGATGTAAACTCTTCATGACTGAACTGGCATTTGGACTCAGCAAAGGCAACATGAAAGAAAGAGCCAAAAGTATCAACAGTCATCATGAAGATGAACAAGATGCACTGAAAGCTTGTGGTATTGCAATTCCTACAGCAGTGATCCAGATCCAGTGTTCCAAGTTACCAACGCCACAATGCTGTCAAGATTGCAAGAGAAATGAAGATCAGAAAACAAGATTCTGTTGTGTAACATGCAAGAAACCTGTTTGTAATATACACAGAGAAGAAACTGTTACTGTGAAGTGCATGCAGTGCAAAAATTTACTTGACTGAAAAGTTGAAAAAAGTCTTGTGTTATTTTACTGCAGTGACTGTTGAGGTACATAGATTATTAATTTTCTGTTCGTTGAATACTGAATTTAGTGAAAGATATAAAAATTTTATTGTACTTTGTATCTGTGATTTGATTAAATACTTCTAATAAACTGAAAAGCTGTTTTTCAATACTACCTAAACCCATTCAATGGAAATAACGAAATCTGAGAACAAATATAACAATAAAACACAAAACTCTTTTGGGGTAGTCCAAATACCCCGCTTGGTAAAACAGAGGTGTGAAAAAGCTTGGTAACAGGAGGGTTAACTCAGTCACCACATGATGTATCAGACTTTTTTCTTAACAGTTATTTCTCAGGACCTTATAAGCTTTTCAAACTGTTTGTGACCATCCTGTATAGCACTGTATTCTGTCATAAGCAACATACCATTACAGAGTAGATTTTTTACAGCTTAAGTATGTCATTATTAGACCTATTTACAAGGAAAGTAGGAAAGCGTATATTCAGAAATTTATCAGCAGATATCACTAGTAAAACACCAAGAGTAATGTATACATGGTACTTGAGAATGTTCACCATTTTTGGAATAATTTCATGCTTAATTTTAATTTATATTATTGAAGGATTTTTTAAGGCAACATTAGCTTCTTGAATTTACCAAACAGCTATGACTTTCACCAAGTTGTATTTTCTGTGACTTATCCCAAACATTCGGTTCCCTGCATCAACTTACGAGAAAATAAATTATTTTGGTATTAATAATATATTGTTGTTAATTTGTTTTCATGTTAAATAATTAAAAATACTGAAAGGTTGATCAGGAAACTCATATGTAGTGTGCGTAATGAACTGACATGTTCAGTATCAGTAGAAATAACTAATAGTGTGCAACTTGCATCTAAAATTTAATTTCTATACTTGCCCATACAAATGTAACTTGACCTTCTTTTCCAAGGTGACACATGAAATTCATTGGAACCTGCAAAACTTATATGACATTCAATAGTTTCTGTTTTTGTATTTTAATACTACAACTTATCCATAGTGTCACTTTCTAGCAATAAATATTTTCAGTCATAGTTAATAAAATGAAGTGTTAATGATATATTGCCAACAGCAGGTCAGTATAAGTTGATCCCTGATGGTCTCAGTGGGCTGGGCATGGCAGCTTAATGTGCTGAGGTGTAACATGTCAATCGTAGAATGAGATGTTTCACATCCTTGATATCCATTGGCTGATGAAAATGTTCAAGGGTTGAGGTAGCAGCAAGCACCCCACTTTTGGGAGTATTTTTGATGGTTTGTGCAGATCAAAATAGTGCCGATCCTATGCTACCAGTTATGTGGGACCTGGACTGGCATTTCTACCTGCTGGTGGAATCATTTGCTCCATGTAGCAGCAAGGGAAAGGCATGGAGTGCCTGTGACCTCCATGATGCCAAAGAGATCATCACAGTATTGATGTTGTTTTTTATTGCACTATCATTCTATGCAAGACAATATCTAGCTGTAATGCAACACATGTATAATTGATTCATTAAGTAGAGGTGTGCACTATAGAAAATACAGTGAGTTCATCTTCTCTGAGTCTGTTATTTCACTGGAACTAAAAAAGGCTCTTTCAGTATCTTAGATGCAATGGATCAAAGTCCACAGGGGAAAAGCTGTGTTTTGGTTCAAGGGTACTGAATAACAGGACCCTTGCAGCATTGGTACTGTACTGTGACTGTGAGAAAAAAAATAAGAGAAGCTTGAAACCTAGCAAGATAAGGAAGTTAAGGACCAATTACTGGACTGTTTCAATAGCCTATTCCTAACACTCCCATTAGGAAAATAAAGACCAAGGAAACATTCCATTTGGTGACCTTGGTGAAGGGTGTGAAGAGAAGGTGGAAAGAAGGAGACAGAAAATGAAGTTAAAAAAAAATTTAATTTCACAAAAATATCGGAGAATACACGGCATTGTCAACAGCAATGGGGGTCAACAATTGAATGTCTAACAATACACATGTTATGTTATGTAGCCTCATTTGAAATATTCATATGTTAAAGAAGACATCAGTGTTTGTGTGTGTGTGTGGGAGAGAGAGAGAGAGAGAGAGAGAGAGAGAGAGAGAGAGAGAGAGAGAAATTTGTAGAGAATTTGAGGATATAAATTGTGCATACATATACGATTCAATTTGCCACTTGGAAGAGCTTATGTTGGGCTCAGAGAAGAAGGTTACCAATGTCTTAGCAGCTGACAGACCTTGTGAGAGCAGTTCAAGTCTGTGTGCAGTTTATGGTGTCATGCAGTTACAGCAGTTATGTGTCATTGCTTATGACATAGCAGTTCCAGCAGCAGCCTGCTACAGCTGAATGATTCAATGTGTTCACGGCAAGCCAACAGCCCAACTGCAGTTCACCACAGCATGCAATAACAACATTTGGTGAGCTGTATTAGTTATGAATTTGCGACAAAACTGTATGACTTGTATGTTCATAGTGGACATTGTTAAACAGTGACATAGATGAACTACAGAGTTGTGGTGAATTCCAAATTATAAATTTAGTAATATCCTATGCCTCTAACCACTTGTGCGATAGCAACTTAGTCACAGTAAGTAAAATATAACAGCTTTATTGGCTACATTTCAAGAGGATATGTTTAAAAAATTCCAGGGATGATAAGTGCATGATAAGTGAAACTGAGACAATCTTGAAAAACTCATTCTATCCAAACTATTAAAGTTAAAGACTTCTCCCTGCAAGAGAGGCACTCTGCATCGCGGTGTAGCTTGCTCGCCAAGTTTCGAGAGGATGCATAGAAAGAAGGATCCTTTATTGTATGATTATATGATAGCGGAACAAACAACAAACACTGGTAGCAGTTACTTCTGTAAAATATCTGGGAGTATGCTTGCGGAACGATTTGAAGTGGAATGATCATATAAAATTAATTGTTGGTAAGGCGGGTACCAGGTTGAGATTCATTGGGAGAGTGCTTAGAAAATGTAGTCCAGCAACAAAGGAGGTGGCTTACAAAACACTTGTTCGACCTATACTTGAGTATTGCTCATCAGTGTGGGATCCGTACCAGATCGGGTTGACGGAGGAGATAGAGAAGATCCAAAGAAGAGTGGCGCGTTTCGTCACAGGGTTATTTGGTAACCGTGATAGCGTTACAGAGATGTTTAATAAACTCAAGTGGCAGACTCTGCAAGAGAGGCGCTCTGCATCACGGTGTAGCTTGCTCGCCAGGTTTCGAGAGGATGCGTTTCTGGATGAGGTATCGAGTATATTGCTTCCCCCTACTTATACCTCCCGAGGAGATCACGAATGTAAAATTAGAGAGATTAGAGCGCGCACGGAGGCTTTCAGACAGTCGTTCTTCCCGCGAACCATACGCGACTGGAACAGGAAAGGGAGGTAATGACAGTGGCACGTAAAGTGCCCTCCGCCACACACCGTTGGGTGGCTTGCGGAGTATGAATGTAGATGTAGATGTAGATGTAGATGTAGAATGACTGAAATCTGCAATTAAGAAGACATACATGCAACAGTAGACAGTGATTATGCAGACATGCAGATATGAGGGTATGCCATTTTAATAGGGAAGCACAGACCCCAATATTCAATATTGGAGAGTTAGTGATCGTTCAAAATCATCACCAGAGTGCCCACATAAAGAAAGAAACTAGTAAATTTTTCCCTACGTATTGTGGACCCTATGGGATTGTAGTATACCACATCCAAAAATGAGGTATCTTGTAGAGCCTACAACAAGCCAAGATAAAGGTCTACATAACATTGATATGATAATAAGATGATTTAAGTCCTCTGGTGACCCTGCATTTGAAGCAAGTTCAGCAGAGTGGCATATGTCAGGCCACAAGTTAAACTGTTTATTTATTTATGCTTTTGTTTTCCAGATAAGTTTCTTTGCTCTTTTTGTGTCCTATAATCTTTTGAAAGATATTATCTCTAACTATACTATCCTACAATTAGGTTTATGAAACACCTAACTCGGACTAGAGTATGTATGCTCTGTACAAGAGCACGCAAAATCACTCATAAAATGATACCTCATATACATTTGAGTAACATTTATGCTGGTTAAAATTTATGACTCATTTCAAATCTATATTTCATATATTTTGCAGGTATACTGTATTTTTTTATACATATCTGCAATAACTTAAGCATACTTAGGTAACGTGAAATACATGAGAAGAAGTGTGCTAAGTACCTCAGTAGTTACCAATCAGCTGTTCAGTTTGCTATTGCTGACAGTGTGTTGGCAATGCAACAGACAAATACAAGCAATTGTAGAAAGTCAACAAAAAAAGGCAATATAGACACATGAATAAATGTCAATAATGAATTTCGTTATAAGATTTTATAAGGGAGATATTTTGTTAACATTTGCTAATAAAATCTAATAGACAATAGTGGGTTTACGAAAATTTTCTATGTGCGGTATCAGTGTAGTAATATTTGAGTGTCCATGATGCAAAATCTGCTAAGTGCATGATAAGTGAAACTGAGACAATCATGAAAAACTCATCCTATCCAAACTATTAAAGTTAAAGACTTCATTTATTTTTTAAAAATAATTAATTACTCTGTGTTAATGACTGAAATCTGCAATTAAGTTTTATATATTAAAATCTTAAGTGAAATATTGACTTAGCGGTTTTTGCGCACAATTTATGCAGTTAGCAGTTTTTGCAAATGTATCAATACAATTATGAAACAAACATTCGTTTGTAAAACCTACTATTTAGTGATATGTTAGGAATGACAGAAGGATGGAATTTAATTATTGTGAATATAAACAGAATATGTTTTAGTGCAAAGAGAAGTCTGATAATTCTACAAAACTGGCATACAAAAATACAAAGGTGACATTTTACCAGGAAAAACTGACTTATTTAACATAAAAAAGAGAACAGAAAAGAATGTTCAACATTAGGGTTTTTTAACAGTTGCATACCAATTGGGGGGGGGGGGGGGTCAGTAATTGACCCCAACAAAGTTTTTAAGCTAAAACTCCTGTCGTGTTCATTAGTTTATTTAATAAATACATGACATTTATCGTAATTATAATTGCTACAATCTACAATAAGAACAGCTTTTGGTTTACACTCATTGTTGAGTTATAGCGATTGTTATAACTGAAGGTGTAGCTGGTCAACAATCACCACTCGCAGTTAACCGGTAAACAGTGTGGTGAGTGGAAGGTAATATCTTTGTGGCATTTGACAGAATGTACAAGAAGATGAAATTGACAGATGACGAAATTAGAAATTTGCTTGAGAGTTCAGACTATGAATTTAGTGGTGAACTATCCGAAATCTCAAGCAGTGAAACTAAAGATGTAGTCATGGAAATTCCAGATCAAGTAGTTTCTGACAGGAGCAAGTTGGATGAAAGTGAGCAGGGTAAGTATTGATTTTTATAACTTTTTGCAGATATTTTGGAGTATATTAGGATGTGTGTCTCGGTAGAGTGCTTAGTTTTCTAGTGTTCGGTTATGTTTTCATATTTTATAGATATTCAACCAACAAGAAGATGGCCCAGGCCGAAAGCACAAATTGATCAACTTGAAAGAGACATGGTGGCCCCGTCAAGTATGATATGGAAGAGAAGCCCTTACGTAAATCAAAGGAGGAGGTCTGTTGCTAACGTAATGAGAACCCCGAAAGGAACTAAGCCAAGGATAAAATCTGATACACCAGGTAAAGCTTTTCTCATGTACTTCGGTGATAACATCCTGGATAACATTTTGATGTGTACCAATCAAAAGCTTGGAAATCTTAGGGAATCATCTGAAGATATTTTCATAAAAAATTCGAAAGCATTTGAAAGGAAGAAATTGTGTCAGCAATTGGAATTCTACTGAACTATGGAGTCCATAGACAGAACAAGGACAGTTTACTTGATATATTTAGTAAAGAAAACTTTCCGATGTACTGAGCTTCATTTTCAGAGCATAGACTGAGGCTCTTTCTGAAGTGCTTGAGTTTTGATGATGCTCTAACTTGAGCAGCTAGAAGGCAGACCGACAAATTTGCTCCTATCAGGGATATATGGAACATGATAGTAAATTTCTTGAGTTTTATAATCCTAGTGAGTCAGTCACAGTGGATGAAGAACTTGTGACCTTCCATGGGTGATGCCCATTCAGGCTCTATATTCCAACAAAACCAGGAAAATATGGAATAGCGGTGAACCTGTTATGTGATTAAGATACAAAATACTGCTCCGCTGGAGATCCCTATGCTGGAAAGCATGCTAATGAGAAGAACCATAACAGTGGCCCTGAAATAGAAGATTGAATGAAATGTCTGACTTGAAACAATCTGGAAGAAATGTTAACATGGACAGAAAGTTCACTACCGTTCCACTCGCATCTGATCTTTTGAAACAGAAAATAACTACAGTTGGTACTAATCGAAGTGACAAACACCATGTTCCTACAGAACTCCGTCCTGTTTCTCTAAAAAAAGCTACACCGGGAACAATCTGATTTGACTTTAGTGATGATGCCACTTTAGTCAGTTACATGCCTAGGAAAGGAAAGGTTGTCACAGTATTGTCATCCCAAGATCATGATATGAATGTGACGGAAGAGAAGCCAGACATCATCCTATTCTACAATAGTACAAAGTCAGGGGTGGATACATTCGATAAGTGTGTAAGTACGTACAGCTGCCGTCGAGCAATGCGTCGATGGCCTATGGTGGTGTTTTTCAACTTGATTGACATTGCAGCATACAATTCATATGTTGTATTTCAAGATACATGCAAGAAATGGACAAAGAATTACCTGACAAAGAGTTCTGGAAGAAAGAAGTACCTGAAAGATCTTGCTCGTGAACTTTGTGACCTCAACATGAAAAGACGTACTCAAAACGCTGTAGGCCTGCACTCAAAATACACTATAGTGTTATCAACTTTTGGGTATGAGTGTAATCAAAATCAAGGAGCTGTGAGCAGAGGAAACAACGTTACGGAGCCGCCACGGAAAGTAACACGTGCAGCTGTGCATAATCTGCCAAAGAAAGGACGCTGTTACTTATGCGCCAGAAGCAAAGACCGTAAGTACATGAAATCTTGCACTTCTTGCAGGAAATATATCTGCTCTGCACACACCAAGAAAGAAGTAGTAGTTCATACTGTAAAGTGTACCGAGCGAGGTGGCGCAGTGGTTAGCACACTGGACTCGCATTCGGGAGGACGACGGTTCAATCCTGTCTCCAGCCATCCTGATTTAGGTTTTCCGTGATTTCCCTAAATCGCTTCAGGCAAATGCCGGGATGGTTCCTTTGAAAGGGCACGGCCGATTTCCTTCCCAATCCTTCCCTAACCCGAGCATGAGCTCCGTCTCTAATGACCTCGTTGTCGACGGGACGTTAAAAACTAACCACCACCACCACCTGTAAAGTGTTCTGAATGTGAATCTGAGTAATTCTTGTAATTATGAAATTAATACAAATAAATGTAAAAAAAACTACTTATTTTTTACTAAAATGTCCCAGAAACCCTTTCCCAGTAATAATAATCAACATTTTAATCTTCTAATCTGCCAAAATTATGGAAATACATAAGTAATGTGATTTATCCTAGATAGAGAATGTGTAATGGTTGTGGGCTCAGTCGCTGACCCTTCGCATTGGCGTTGGCCAGTTCAACATACAGCACTGGTATGCAACTGTTAAAAAATACCCCATTGTGCTTTTGACATCACAAGATATTGTTGAACATAAAATAAGTTCCAAATTGCATCTTAGTAAAATGTTGATAAAATTTTAGAAAATAATAAAATAGGTGAAAAGTTGCATCTTAGTTAAAACTGTGACAAAAAATTCCAGAAAATAAAACTACCTGAAAATTGCTTTTAGGTGGTCGACCTTGACACTGTCTATTAACTCAAACTTGCTTCTGGTGTCTTCTTTGTTCTGAGGGTCAGCAGCAGCAGGATATCTCTTAGGAGTGCCTTCCTGCTAATCTAACTCCTTGGTGTAAAATTTGAGTTTGTCTTCACTAAAATGGAGCTCCAAAAGCTTTTTGACATTTCTGAGTTTGGTGTTGGGCCATTTCCTTTACTGAAATTTTTTCCCCTCTTCAGGATGCTCTTCACTTCTCCAGCTTCAAAATTATAGAAGGGCTTGCCATGGACTAGACAAATCTTCTTGTTTTTGCTTGTCACGAAAATGCTTTTTTGACTTTTTGAATCTAGAAATGCCAGTTACCAGTCTCTTTCACTAAGCCTTACATTTAATTTACAGTCTCTTTCACTAAGCCTTGCATTTATGCCATAACACTCAGTGTGAACACAGTTTTCATTTCATAATATGGGGTTTATTAATACTTTTGATGCTATTACCTTTCTGTTTTGGAAACATTTCTTTTCCACTGATCAGAACTCCCCCTACTTTTCCAGAAGGGACTGTTGCCCTCAGTCTCATTCTGGTTATTTTCAGTTACTACTACGGGTTCAAATTTTTGCAGAATTCCTAGTATTTCAATTACTTTCACTTTGTTTGTACTATCTTCGGCATTTAAACCATCCACAAAATTACTCATTTCTCTTCAAAAACCTCATGCAAATAAATCAGCACACACACTCCTTATCAGCTGAACTTTGATTACCGGCATACATTACGACAAAGCATCGGTAACGAGAGCTTCACTGTTGCATACGCATTTGCTACATCGCAGCTAACCTAACTCCGAATAAGAAAAATATCCTTTCTAATCATAACAAACTGAAAGGTAGCTTTGAATGTCTATATTGGTAAGTCTGGTGTCAGTTGGTGTGTTTTGCATCTGGACATGGCATGGCAATACCATGCCTGTTGAACTTGGTGGATTTTGCAAATGTTTGACATTTAGCGGGCTTTGCTGGCATAGACAATGTGTAGTTAGCAGCTTTTGCAGCCAAACATGATTTCCTACAGCCATTTTCAATGATTTATATTGTGTTTTGCATCCTGAAACATATTCCATCTTGTGGGTGCTGAAAAAAACTATAGTGCAGTGTGCTAACTCAAAATTGACAAAAAATGCATTTAGCGGCTTTTGCATCTGGGCTACTCATTTAAAGTTAGACAACAGACAGATGAACATGAGACACTGATGACTGACAATGTGCTACAATAGGGGCTCTTTGAAGCCATTTTTTGGAGTCTGTGTTGGTGAAGTTGTGACAAGACCATTCTATGGGCAACGTCAGAATACCCATAGATAAGAGAATTAGAAATTATCTAGCATGGGTAATAAGGACAAAAAGAGATTTCTAAAGTGTAATTACAAAATTAAAATATCTGAATGATGGATCAGCAGGGAAATTATACTGTGTTAAACAAAGAATGCAATGAAAAAGATAATTTTATATGAGTTCCTTAGGGACAGGATCTGAACATAGCTCGGTTGACTAAAGTTATTACAAGAATCAATTGGGGATATATGAGCTGAGTTGAGTGAAATGTTATGTGAAGTCCCAGAGGAAAAAGAACTGCAAAAACCTTAACACTTTTTGAAGTTATAACATTACACAACTGTTTGAAAATTGAGGTTTATTGTAAATGCATTAAACTTTTAGAACTATGTTTATGAGCATGATGTCTTTCACCTCAGTGGGGTAATGTGAGGTGTAACGTATCATTTGTAGAATGAGATGTTTCATGTCCTTGATATCCATTTGCTGAGAAAGGTATTTGTGGGTTAGCAATAGGAATTGTACCAATCCCATGCTGTCGGCGATGTGGGCCACGGACTAGCATTCCTGCCTGCTGGGTGGAATCATTTGCTCCATGGAGCCACAAGGGAAAGGCATGGAGTGCACATGAACTCCATGACAACAAAGAAATCATCACGGCATTGATGTTCTGAGTCCAATGTGACATGGATGCATGACAACATCTAGCTGGAATGTAACACATGTGTAGTCAATTCATTAAGAGAAGTTAGAGTTGTACATTACAGGAAATACAACTTCTCAGAGTGTGTTATCCCACTTAGACAAGAAAAGGCCCTTTCAGCATCTTAGATGCAATGGATCGAAGTCCACACGGGAGAAGCTATGTCATGGTTCAAGGGTACTGAATAGCATGACCCTTTCAGCATTGGTATTGAATCATGACCACGAGGGAAAAAAATAAGAGAAGTATGAAACATAGCAAGATATGAAAGTTATGGATCGACTACTGGAATCTTTCAATGGCCTATTCCTAACACTCCCATTATGGAGATAAAGACCAAGGAAACATTCCAGTACCTACCTCAACAACTCATGTAATGCGATTTTGTAAATATCTCTGTGGCAATGCTTTGACTAATGCTGTCATACATAAGCCACAGATGATACACGACAAACATTTGAAAGCATGAACAAATGTTCAGAAATAAAGCACAGAGAACAGAGATTGTAGACATACATCATGAAAACCCATGCTCATAACATTATCTTTTAATCTAATGAAAATGCAAACAAAATAATGTAGAACAGAGAATAGAGATCATACAAGCACATCACATAAACCCATAATTGTATAAGAATCTTATCAGATGAAAAACAATAAGAAGACCCAGTTTATCAAAGTCCGTAAAATAAATGAAATTAATGAGTCAGATGCAATAATTAGGGGTTTTGGATGATTATGTCCTAAAACAGATCTACAAACATTGCCACAAAAGACAATACTAACAAAAATAGTAGGAAAATTAATCACACAACATGAAAAATAAGATGTACCACATGCTGCCATCCTGTTCTCCAACTGAGGTCGAGGATACCAGTGTTAACCACGAAGGAAAAAGTGACCAACCAAGCATTGGTATTGCCAGTGCCAAACAGAACAACATACCTAACGTTGGTACCCTGTAATATAGATCAACTGAAAAACAGGATGCTAGGTATCACCCACGATATAAAGAATTACAAAACTGACATAAATATTCTAGTCTTTACTCATGGTGGAAACACCAACTGACCAACCATTTGTATCCTGTTCTTCAGTTGACCTGTATATCTCAAATGAATAACAGGATACTAGTCTTACCCAAAATGGATAAAACAACAACTCTAACATAGGCATCCTGTTATACAGTTAGCCTATGTATGTCAACCAAATAATGGAATACCACTGTTACCCAAAACATTAAACACCAACAAAACCCAATAACGACAGAAAAAAATATAAAACTGAAACAGAAAAAAATTAAAAAACAAAATTAATGTTATAGAAAAAGAAAACAATAAACTCAGCATACACTCCTCCAGAAAACACCTAAGCTGGCCTTGAGAAACATTGGCCTTGAAGGATGTCAAGAAATCACATAATTACAGGCACACAAGCAGAAATAACTGCACAAACATATAAAAATAAATACATACACAAAAACATACACACACAAAATCACAAAGAAACTAAATAAAAATTTAAAAAAATGTAAATAGTATACCAAACCACAACATGCAGCATCGACTATTCCACTTCCTTCTTACCTGGATTTACAAGAAAGCAACAAAATCAAAATAACAAAACCCAAACACACACGTCAAACATTACCCAACACAAGAAACTAAAACAAAATCAAAAATAAAAATATCTCAAATTAATACCCTAGGAATATTAGCTCCCAACCCTTTCCCTAATTAACATTAAACCTCCCATCCCCCCCCCCCCCCTCCCTGAGATCAATTTAGCTTTTGGTCTATACATCTCTGCAACAGCTTAAGAAAAAACTTAAATGGGAAACATGTATTGGCTATGTCTACTTACATACCCTGCAAACCACCATATGGTACAGGGCAGACTGGTCCCTATACTACTACTACTACTACTACTACTAGTCATTTCATTTTCTGTTTGACTTGGAAATAGAGCAAGTGAAAAATGACTGTCTGTATGCCTCTGTATGAGCCCAAATTTCATGGTCCTTCCACGAAATATACATTGATGGCAAGAGAATCATTCTGCAGTCAGCTTCAAACGCCAGTTCTCTAAATTTTCTCAACAGTGTTCCTCAAAAAGAATGTTGGCTTTTCTCCAGCTATACCCATTTGAGTTTCTGAAGCATCTCCATAAAACTTGAATGTTGTTCAAACCTACTCATAAAGAAAACTAGCAGTCTACGTCTGAATTGCTTCGAAGTCTTCCTTTAATCTGACCTGGTACAGAAACCAAACACTCAGGAATAGGTTGTACTAACATCTTCTATGTGGTCTTCTCTACAGATGAATCAAACTTTCCCAAAATTCTCCAGGAAGCCGAAGTTGACTGTTCGCCTTCCACACCACAATCCTCACATGCTCATTCCGTTTCATACCTCTTTACACTGTTATCCCAGATATTTAAACAAAGTGACTGTTTCAAGTGGGACATTACTGATGCTGTATCTGAACATTATGGATCTGTTTTTCCTTCTTGTCCATATTAACTTCCATTTAGAGCAAGCTGGCATTCCAACTAGACATTTCGTCAAAGTCATATTGTATCCTCCTACAGTCACTGAACTTTGACACCTTCTTGTACACCACAGCATCATCAGCAGACAACTGCAGATTGCTGCTAATAATGTCCACCAGTTGATTTATGTGTATAGAAAATAACAGCAGTCCTATCAAACTTCCCTGTGGTACTCCTGGCAATACCTTTGTCTCTGATGACCAGTCACCATCGAGGAAAATGTACTGGGTTCTATTACTGAAGAAGTCTTTGAGCTACTCACATAAATGGGAACCAATTCCACATGCTTGCACCTTTGTTAACAGTCTCCAATGGGACACTGTATCAAATGCTTTCCAGCAATCTAGAAACATAGAATCTGCCTGTTGCCCTTCATCCATAGTTTGCAGTATATCATGTGAGAAAAGGGCAAACCAAGTTTCACACAGGCGGTGCTTTTTAAATCCTTGGTAATTTGTGAACATAAGCTTCGCGGGCTCAGAAAAATTTATTATATTCGAACTGATAATATGTTCCAGGATCCTGTAGCACACCAATGTCAGGGTCTGGTCTCTAATTTTGTGGGTCCATTCTTTTATCCTTCATTTGTACAGGAGTCACCTGATCTTTTTTGTGTTTGCTTGGGACCTTGTGCTGGATGGGAGATTCACAATAAATGCAAGCTAAGTAAGGGGCCAATGCAATAGAGTACTCTTTGTAAAACTGACTTGGGATTCCATTCGGACACGGAAACTTTTTTGTTTTCAACTCTTTCGCTTGTTTCCGTGTACCAGGGATGCTTATTACTACTATGTCTTCCATACAGAAGTCTGTTCAGTGATCAAACAGTGGTATGTTTGTATTATTCTCCTTTGTGTATCATTTCTGAAGTGCGAATTTAAAACTTCGGCTTTCATTTTGGTATCTTCAACTGCCACACCAGACTGGTCAATGAGTGACTGGATGGAAGCCTTAGACCTGCTTAGCAATTTTACATAGGATCAGAATTTTCTTGGGATCTCTGTCAGATCTGACCTGGGTGACAATCTGTGCAGTTCTCTTAGGTTGTTCGCAGATGATGCTGTAATTTACCGTCTAGTAAGGTCAACCGAAGACCAGTATCAGTTGCAAAGCGATTTAGAAAAGATTGCTGTATGGTGTGGCAGGTGGCAATTGACGCTAAATAATGAAAAGTGTGAGGTGATCCACATGAGTTCCAAAAGAAATCCGTTGGAATTCGATTACTTGATAAATAGTACAATTATCAAGGCTGTCAATTCAACTAAGTACCTGGGTGTTAAAATTACGGACAACTTCAGTTGGAAAGACCACATAGACAATATTGTGGGAAAGGCGAGCCAAAGGTTGCGTTTCATTGGCAGGACACTTAGAAGATGCAACAAGTCCACTAAAGAGACAGCTTACACTACACTCGTTTGTCCTCTGTTAGAATATTGCTGCGCGGTGTAGGATCCTTACCAGGTGGGATTGACGGAGGACATCGAAAGGGTGCAAAAAAGGGCAGCTCGTTTTGTATTATCACGTAATAGGGGAGAGAGTGCGAGAGATATGATACGTGAGTTGGGATGGAAGTCATTAAAGCAAAAACGTTTTTCGTCGCGGCGACATCTATTTACAAAATTTCAGTCACCAACTTTCTCTTCCGAATGCGAAAATATTTTGTTGAGCTCAACCTACATAAGTAGGAATGATCATCAAAATAAAATAAGAGAAATCAGAGCTCGAGCAGAAAGGTTTAGGTCTTTGTTTTTCCCGCGCGCTGTTCGGGAGTGGAATGGTAGAGAGATAGTATGATTGTGGTTCGATGAACCCTCTGCTAAGCACTTAAATGTGAATTGTAGAGTAGTCATGTACATGTAGATGTAGATCTTTTGCTGTGTTATGACACTGGTATTAGTCGTATGCTTTGTGCAAAGATATTTTGACAAATGCACGAACCTCCAAGAATATTCAGCCAAATGCCCCTGTTATGTGGAAATGCCCCATGTTTCTCTCCCTGCAACAGATGTCATGGCCCCCAGTACCCCTTATAGTGTTGGTGCATGGCTCAGTATGAGAATTTCTGAAATCGATGCTATGGTTAACAAGTAAATAAGAAAGCCCTCTTGCTCCAATCTCTATACAATGGATACCTATCAGACATAGTGATAGAGCCCCTCAGCAACATGCTAGTCATTTAATTTGACCAACACTTTCTTTGTTTAATTATGAACCAACGTGAATGCAATTTCAGAACTTTCTGTCACTAAAATAACAGCCCCTCCCTGAAACCCATAACATCACAGGCTTGGTTTCCCTTAAAGCAGCTTCCTCAATTTCTACAATGACCTCTGTACTTTAAATACTACCCACCAACTTCTTGACAAAATGAGTACCAATTGATTATGTACGATCCCTCACTTGACATTATGCAAACACAGGATACCTCAGACAGCAAGAATAAGTAATCTTCATAATGTCTCTCAAAGCCAGTTTAGATTTTTCAAAATATATTCCTCTTCTAATGGAACACCACAACCTGTCCTTGCTACAACTCCAAACATATAAATCATTAGTGTGGCACGGGGTCACTCTCGACAATTGTGTATTTTAGGCACGCTCATGGCAACAAACATATTCAGCAATTAATCCTAATATTTGTAAAAAACTAATTGTAGATAACATATCTACACCCATATGAACATCAGCCTGTAGTGGTTAATAAAAAAAAAGAAAAATAAGAGAGAAGAAAAGAAAAAGTTTGAAAATGTGGGAAGAAATCGTAAGCGAAAATGGGTTTTTTAAAATCGTTAATGACCGTGAAAAAGGGGAAAAATGAAAAGCAAATCGGACTTTGTATTACAGAAAAGCTATCGGACCTCGTTATTCGGAAAAGCTATTGTTGGGGTGGTCCTTGTGGCGTTTTTGAGCAAAAGTTAAACCAATTTCCACTACAAATTTTTTTTAAAAAGAACAGAGAATAACAAAATGTAACTGACGGGGAAATGGCGTAGCTTTGAGTTCATTCTTTACCAGGTTAACATGTCTTCTTTCGTGCGGCGTCCAGGTCTTCAAAAATCTCCTTCATTTCTGCGTGAAAAGTCGGCTCCGAAATCTTACAATCGTTCAGGAATCACTAATTTATACCAATTAAAATCATCTTGATACTGTATGCAATTTAATTTACTTTGCTACTTCCATCCTCCGAATTTTTTAACAACTTCCACAATATGTCCACACATTAAAATCAGATCAAGACTAGCTAATAAGTTTTTTTAACGTCTTCATCAGATCACGTCTGCCTTCAGCTTCGGCTATCAAGAGACAAAAAAAAAAAAAAAACGGATAGAAAACAAAAAGTGTTACCATTGTAGTATTTTCTCTGCCGTCGAGCGCTCATACCGCTGCGACGGGATATTTTTTATCTGAGGGAGCGAGTGTAGCGCGGCGAAATTCAAAGCCCCGCTACATCGCCCCCTCGACTGTCACGCCAAAACATTTAGCGTGGCAGGCTAGCAAACAATAGAATAGATATACCTAAATGTCTATTATACATATTTTCCCAGGAAACGCCACGTGCATACTTAGAGGATTATCTTTGTCAATACTTGGTTTCTAAATCTATATACTACATTCAATTGTTACAGTTTTGATCCTTTTTACACAATTAATATATATTTACATACAGTTTGTTTGAAGAAGCTGCTCGGCAGATCAGTTAATGTTGTGCTCTTCCAGCGTTGGTTTCCCAATGAAGCACGTAGTCTTTGCGCGTGCGCAGTAGCATCACTGAATTTCGCGTGCGGCAGTTTCAAAATCGCTGTGTTATGACAGTCTTGAACAGTATTCACTCTCACATAGTGTTCATTACAAGTTGTTATTCCAGCATAATTGGCGTGTTAAGTCCGGTGACACCATAAGATTGAGCGTGTGCGTGATCTGAAGCAACGTCCATGTCTTCTGTTACGACACAACACTCCAGGTCCTTGTGCGTTTTCATGACTATTGTTCCCGGGGCATATATGGTCGATGTAGTTTTTAGCTTCCACATCGCCTACGACAGGTGCTGAGTTTATTGTCTCCAAAGCATCTGAAGGCCGGCCAGGAACAACGGCGTCGATGTTCGCAAAGGTAGGTGTTTCATCACGTTGTTTACACTCGCCAACAAACGTTCATTTGCAGTGTGAAAATCCTCATTATCGTCGAAGTAAATTGCAGTTTATATCGATTTACAAACAGTTATTTGGTTTATGCACCAAAAGTTTCACAAATAACACAAAATTCGTCGTTTATAACGTTCACAGTTTAACACTTTTTTGCCATATTTACATTTTTAACAAAGTTTACCGTGTCCCAGCATGTTTACATAGTTAATTATGAAAGCTTACATTTCGTGGTCACATTTCAAAATATGTTGACAATATGCAAAGTTTTAACACATATACAAATACATATAAATTTACAAGAATATGCATGTGAAATATTTACACTAAAAATTAATTAAGTCCCATTGGCTTTCCTTTATTGGGGTATTAATTTTTTAATCAGGTTTGGGCGTGCCAAGGGATGCAAGACTTAATGTTTAAAAGCACGGGCTTTCCTTCATTTATTATTTATCTCTTTCTTTTGATTCCATTTCTTGGCTAGTGGTTGACCAGGCTTGTAATGCCATACTCAATTTTCTTCATGTCTTTTTATTCATACCTGAAAGTTTGCTGTCACACAATATATTCTTACATTCCATACTTAAACAATACCCAGCTGCAGGAGGTGGTAGGATAATGGAGAAAGAAAGAAAGATAGACTGGAAGAAACTATTCACTACCTATAAACTACCAAATCCTACAGCTACTACATAAAAAGAGTACACAATACGTTATAATGTTTGCATCACCTTCAAGGGGTGTGTGAAAGGGGGTGCTTACAATTTACCAAATCATAGGTAAATGTAAGTGTCCTTACGTCAAGTCTGTGTAGGGTAACATCATGACAGATTCTCTGTTTGTGTTGTGATTGTTCATATGACTTAGCGTATTATACCTTAACAAATCCTTGCATGAGTGAATCGCATATCTGCTCAGTACATCCTCAATATCACCGCTTCTTGTGGATACCGTCTATACAAATGGAAAATGTATCTCAGAGATTGTCTCTCTCATAATGTGTATTATATGATAACATATCAAATTTCCTCTCAAGATATATCGCAAAACGGCCTTAATAACTCTATCTTTTGCTTCCTCAGGGTTTTCTGTCTTGTGTAAAAAAAATTTTTTTTCTTTACAAATGTATTCACATGAGGGCTGTGTAAAAACTATATTTGAACTTAAGTTCCTTAAAATATCATTCTCCTGTCTGAACACAAACTATAAATGTTTTCTTCCACACAGTGGCTTAACAAAACTTAACAAAAGGTTACCAAGTTACACTTCTGCCATAAATTAAAGCTAATGTGTTTCCAAGCTACGTTCTTATCACACTTATCTCCACAGCTGTAATCATCATTATGTTCACTCTGCTTTTCTTGCATTCATTCATTTTCAAGGGCACAGAAAATAGATTCACATTTAGTGTCTTGTACTCACGTGTTCTAACTCATCACAAATGTTTTCTTTCAAATTGAAATTCTTATATAATCTTAAAGATGTAGACTGTTTACTCACTTCTCTATGTAGCACAATATTACCAAAACATTCTCACTCATTCCTTACTCACATATTCATCATAATATATATATCCTTATACATTAAACATATTCCTCATCAAACATTAATATATCACATACGTGGGGCCATTTGGCACTTCCATTCTCATAAAACTCCAATAATATTTTCCTCAAATAGTCTCTTGTCTCCAACTACTTCACAGTAACTTACCTTATATTAACTTAAATATTAACTCATTCATACTGATCATTCATTCTTACGTCCTCATTCATTCTGCTACATACCTACGTCATTACTGATCTCAATAGCTATTATCTCCTGTCATTAGAGTGCCTTGAAATAATTAATTAGTTGTTGATTCACCTTATAATTTACAACCAATGTAACCTGTTTAGATCTCATTCCCATATGAATATCTTTTCTCATTCAGTAAGTGTACTCACCTGGGTTTACATTCTCTTCATAACTATGTGTACAAGTGTAACTGCAGTATATAATTTCCATAAATGAATGTTTGTGTTCTTAGGCTGTATAACTTAATGTTCGTGTATTCAATACAAATATCTATGATCTCGTTTTCACAGCAACTTGCTCATGTTCAACTTAGTTATTATTATATTATGTTGTTTTAGTGCACAAAGGGTTTTAAATGTCTGTGGGGATGCAGCCCCCTCGGCTTGTGAGATAACGGGTATTCTAGGGAGTAACAACCTGGGTGAGGTATGCTTGCTATTCTGAAAGGACCTGAATATAATAGCTGCCATTTTCTGTTCAGTTGTTTTAATTTTTTAGACTTGGGATGTGAACGCAGCAGAACAAGGTCATCCACCTGATAGGTTTGTGTATTTGTAACATGTTTGTCATACTTCTCTTTCCTGATCTTGGCTTTATTGCACAACGTAGTGTATGCCTGTCTTACTTTCTCTTCCAAAGGTGTATGTGTTGTGGATGCGGTTAGCTTTGGAATGGGCATAGCCCACTTGTTCTGTTCAGGTTTGATTAATAATAATTCCTGTGGTGGGTGTCCTGTTGAGGCATGAGGCAAATTGTTTACTATCTGCTCAAAGGGTGCTAAAAATTCGATCCACTGTGTGTTTGCGAGGTGAATGTATTCTCATGAATTGACCAAACTCTAAAAATCCTTTCTACGGGGTTCCCTTCCGGGTGAAATGCTGATGTAAGAATATGTTTGATGTTGTGTGTGGCAACAAAAGATTTCCATTTTCTTCCCGTAAAATAGGGTGCGTTATCCGTGATAATGCTGTGGGGCTTGCCAAACCTTGTAAAGTAACTGTTAGTCAAACGTCTAGCAATAGCAGATGCGTTGACAGTGCGGATAGCATACAATTTTAAGTATTTTGAGAAGACATCAAGTACAGCAACGATGTATTTCACACCTCCACGAGCTCTGGGATAAGGTCCGGCGATATCCAACGATACTAACTCCAAAGGTCGGGTTGGTATAATAGGATGTAATTCATTCAAAGATGATCGGTTGGAAAATTTTGCTTTTTGGCAGATGATACATTTACGAACAATTTGCAACACTCTCCGACGCAGATTGGGAAAATAACAGTACTGTACTATTTTATCAGTGCATTTGGTGACTCCGTAGTGTCCCCAAGTTTTGTGTGTGAACAGAATAAAATCAACATGCGCGTCGGGTAGACAGACACACCAATGGTGCGAGTCTGGGGTACGCCTATGAAAAAGTACATTTTTGTGTATTGTGTAATATTTTTGTAAATGTGAAGAAGGATCTGTACGTAATTTCTTTTTGATATTTGACCACCTGGGGTCGCTGTCCTGAAGTGAAGCAAAGTTCTTGCACATATTGCGGTAGTATGGGGCGTATGTACCATCATACATAAGTAATATGTTAAAGTCTGATGTTTGCTCGGAAAGTTCCGAAAAATCCTGTATGCCTTGGGGCAAACGGGACAGGGCATCGGCTACTACGTTTGATTTACCTTTAATGTAAATAATTTCGAAGCTGTATTCTTGCAGTGAAAGGCACCACCGGGTGAGCCGTGAATGAAGCAATTTGCATGATAGCAAGAAAGAAAGGGCTTGGTGGTCTGTGTATATGCGAGTATGTTTACCCCAAAGAAAGTAGCGAAACTTACGGAATGCCCAAATAATGGCAAGAGCCTCCCGCTCCGTCACCGAGTACGACCTCTCGCACTCAGTGAGTGTGCGGCTCGCAAAACTTATCGGTTTGATGACAGATTGTCTTGATTCGGATTGAATTTGAAATAGAAAAGCTCCAAGGCCGTATGATGACGAATCCGTGGCTAGGCAAAAATCTGACGTCATGTCAGGGTGGCAGAGGAGGGGTGCGTTCACCAATGCATCTTTAATAGTCTGAAAATCAGCTTGGCAAAACTCTGTCCATCTCCAAATTGTGTTCTTTTTCAGTAGGTAAAGTAAGCAGGTGAGAGCTGTTCAGAAGCTGTTTTGAAACAAACTTCCGAAAGAAAGAAGATAAACCTAAGAATGCTTTCAACTGTTTGCGGTTTTGTGGAGGAGGGAAATTACGAATAGCATCAATCTTCTTAGAATCGGGACGAATACCTTCCGGCGAGACAATATGGCCTAAAAACTTGATTTCACGCCTTCCTACTTTGGACTTCGAAAGATTTACTGTGACTCCAGCTTGTGAAAATTTAAATAAAATTTGCTGTAACAGATCAATATGTTCCTCCCACGTATTTGTTACCACGACAATGTCATCGACGTACGCCGTGACGCGTGACAACAAACACGGGCCGAGAACGGCGTCAAGCGCCTCGATGAACACGCCCGCGCTTACGCGCAAACCAAAAGGCAACACACAAAACTGATAACTGCGTCCTTCACAAAGGAAAGCAGTGTATTTACGACTGTCATTGTGAAGGGACACCTGCCAGTACGATGAGCGGAGGTCAATATTAGTTAGGTATTGTACATTATAAAATTTTAGCAACTGTTCATCCAAGTTGACGGGTCTTGTGTTAACAGGTATAATAATTTTGTTGATTTCACGTGCGTCTAGCACCAATCTGACATTGCCATCTTGCTTGCCTACCGCCAGGATAGGACTGCAATAAGGGGAATGTGATTTTTCTATAACACCCCAGGTCAACATACGCTCGATTTCACGTAAAACTGCAGGTTTCTTCGCCCATGGAATATTATAATGTGTCCTACAATAAGTCTTATGTGGCCTAACATCCATTTTGTAGCTATAACTACTGATTACACCAGGCCTCTCACTGAAAACTTGTGCATAATCACATAATAATTTGTACAGTTCTTCTTGCTGTTGTTTCGTTAAATAGTCAGATTCGACACATTTCTGATACAATAAATCCTGCTCAGCCTCCTGATAGTCTGAATCTTCAGGTGTTAAATTACATGCACTAACTATGGTAGGATATACCAATTGAAATTGACTTACTTCGTAATGTTTTTGTCGTGGTTCAATCGTCTTGTTAAGTTCAACATTAATTAGTTGTTCTCCTACGGATAATTGACATGCCATTACTTAAATCTATGATTGCTTTGTGTTCATTCAAAAAATCCATCCCTAGGATGCAGTGTACGATAAGCTTGTCTACAATCAGAAAATTACACTTGAACTGTGTATTGGAAAATGTGAAGTTAACAAGGGCTTGCAAGCGTATGTTCTTAGATTTAGTACCTGTGGCACTAACCACGTGGCAATTCTGTACAGGTAATGTAGGTATGTTTATAATTTGTTTCAATTCATTATAGAATGCGGTTGACATCACACTTGCAGCAGCACCAGTATCGAATAAAATTTGTACATCATAATCGTTAAACTTAACCCATGCCGTAGCTTGTATGAATTCTTTAACACAACTGTTTGATTTAATGTTTATCTCGTCGGTTAATTCCTGTTCTGCTGTCATTTTGTCATCGTACCTGAGGAAACAAACCGTCTCAGCCGTTGCGCTCTTACAACACCTCACGACCGAAGTACGAGCGCTTAGCTCGGTCGTCGACTGTATTCCGTCGTCTGCTGTGTTTGGCCGGGTTCATTGACCAGCTCCACTATCTTTACATTCCGGCCGGTTGGCGCCCACGCATCAGCTGATGGCGCGCCGCAATTGTTATTGCTACTTCGTGGCGGGGAGTGCATAACTGTACTGGGGAACGGTGGTGGATTCCGTGGAGGGTTATGATTTGTCATGCGTGAATTTTGTGTGTTCCACATATTCTGTCGGTGATTGTTGGGATTGTTATTGTTTTGGTGGTAATTATGTCTGTTATATGTCATGTTCCTGTCAAAGTAGCCCGGGTTGAACCGGTTATTCTCACGTCTCCTATTGTTGTTGTTGTTGTACTGTCTGTGATTTTCATTTTGTATGTTTCCAGAATGAGATTTTCACTCTGCAGCGGAGTGTGCGCTGATATGAAACTTCCTGGCAGATTAAAACTGTGTGCCCGACCGAGACTCGAACTCGGGACCTTTGCCTTTCGCGGGCAAGTGCTGGTAGAGCACTTGCCCGCGAAAGGCGAAGGTCCCGAGTTCGAGTCTCGCCAGCACTTGCCCGCGAAAGGCAAAGGTCCCGAGTTCGAGTCTCGGTCGGGCACACAGTTTTAATCTGCCAGGAAGTTTCATTTTGCATGGATTTACCATTTTGATATGGGTGATAATTATTATTATTATTTCTTTACTTTCTCAGACTTTTTAGAAGTCTGGTTAAGAATGGAGTGACGCGGACCTTTATCAAGCGTCACTTCCTTTTTGCTGTACGGTACATGTTATATTGCATTTAGGAACTTTCGGGTAATTGAACATGTATCAATAATTACGGATTTCTGTAATTGTATATATATGTTTGGATGTAGCTGTATTGCATTGATGTATTGGTGGATATTGTGTGGTATGACTCCTGTAGTTGATAGTATAATTGGTATGATGTCAACTTTATCCTGATGCCACATGTCTTTGACTTCCTCAGCCAGTTGGATGTATTTTTCAATTTTTTCTCCTGTTTTCTTTTGTATATTTGTTGTATTGGGTATGGATATTTCGATTAATTGTGTTAATTTCTTCTTTTTATTGGTGAGTATGATGTCAGGTTTGTTATGTGGTGTTGTTTTATCTGTTATAATGGTTCTGTTCCAGTATAATTTGTATTCATCATTCTCCAGTACATTTTGTGGTGCATACTTGTATGTAGGAACGTGTTGTTTTATAAGTTTATGTTGTAAGGCAAGCTGTTGATGTATTATTTTTGCGACATTGTCATGTCTTCTGGGGTATTCTGTATTTGCTAGTATTGTACATCCGCTTGTGATGTGATCTACTGTTTCTATTTGTTGTTTACAAAGTCTGCATTTATCTGTTGTGGTATTAGGATCTTTAATAATATGCTTGCTGTAATACCTGGTGTTTATTGTTTGATCCTGTATTGCAATCATGAATCCTTCTGTCTCACTGTATATATTGCCTTTTCTTAGCCATGTGTTGGATGCGTCTTGATCGATGTGTGGCTGTGTTAGATGATACGGGTGCTTGCCATGAAGTGTTTTCTTTTTCCAATTTACTTTCTTCGTATCTGTTGATGTTATGTGGTCTAAAGGGTTGTAGAGGTGGTTATGAAATTGTAGTGGTGTAGCCGATGTATTTATATGAGTGATTGCTTTGTGTATTTTGCTAGTTTCTGCTCGTTCTATAAAGAATTTTCTTAAATTGTCTACCTGTCCATAATGTAGGTTTTTTATATCGATAAATCCCCTTCCTCCTTCCTTTCTGCTTAATGTGAATCTTTCTGTTGCTGAATGTATGTGATGTATTCTATATTTGTGGCATTGTGAGCGTGTAAGTGTATTGAGTGCTTCTAGGTCTGTGTTACTCCATTTCACTACTCCAAATGAGTAGGTCAATATTGGTATGGCATAAGTATTTATAGCTTTTGTCTTGTTTCTTGCTGTCAATTCTGTTTTCAGTATTTTTGTTAGTCTTTGTCTATATTTTTCTTTTAGTTCTTCTTTAATATTTGTATTATCTATTCCTATTTTTTGTCTGTATCCTAGATATTTATAGGCATCTGTTTTTTCCATCGCTTCTATGCAGTCGCTGTGGTTATCCAACATGTAATCTTCTTGTTTAGTGTGTTTTCCCTTGACTATGCTATTTTTCTTACATTTGTCTGTTCCAAAAGCCATACTTATATCATTGCTGAATACTTCTGTTATCTTTAGTAATTGGTTGAGTTGTTGATTTGTTGCTGCCAGTAGTTTTAGATCATCCATGTATAGCAAATGTGTGATTTTGTGTGGGTATGTTCCAGTAATATTGTATCCATAATTTGTATTATTCAGCATGTTGGATAGTGGGTTCAGAGCAAGGCAGAACCAGAAAGGACTTAATGAGTCTCCTTGGTATATTCCACGCTTAATCTGTATTGGCTGTGATGTGATATTATTTGAATTTATTTGGATATTAAGTGTGGTTTTCCAATTTTTCATTACTATGTTTAGGAACTGTATCAATTTAGGATCTATTTTGTATATTTCCAATATTTGTAGTAACCATGAGTGGGGTACACTATCAAAAGCTTTTTGGTAATCAATGTATGCGTAGTGTAGCGACCTTTGTTTAGTTTTAGCTTGATATGTCACCTCTGCATCTATTATCAGTTGCTCTTTACATCCTCGTGCTCTTTTGCAACAGCCTTTTTGTTCTTCATTTATAATTTTGTTCTGTGTTGTATGCGTCATTAATTTCTGTTTAATGATTGAAGTTAATATTTTGTATATTGTTGGTAGGCATGTTATGGGGCGATATTTAGCTGGGTTCGCTGTGTCTGCTTGATCTTTAGGTTTCAGATAAGTTATTCCATGTGTAAGTGTATCAGGGAATGTGTATGGGTCTGCAATGTAACTGTTAAATAATTTAGTTAGATGTGAATGTGTTGAGGTGAACTTCTTTAACCAGAAATTTGCTATTTTATCATTTCCAGGGGCTTTCCAATTGTGAGTAGAATTAATTGCTTGGGTGACTTCATGTTGCAAAATTTTCACTTCAGGCATTTGTGGTATCATCTTGTATGTGTCTGTTTCTGTTTGTATCCACCGTGCATGCCTGTTATGTTGTACCGGGTTTGACCATATGTTGCTCCAGAAGTGTTCCATGTCTGTTATGTTTGGTGGATTGTTTATTTTAATGTGTGTGTTATCTATTGTCTGGTAAAATTTCTTTTGGTTTGTGTTGAATGTTTGGTTTTGTTTCCTTCTATTTTCACTTTTTTTGTATCTTCTGAGTCGTTTGGCTAATGCTTGTAATTTCTGCTTCTTTTCGTCTAATTGCTCTGTCGCTTCTTGTTGTGAGATTTTACCTAACCTTTTTCGTTTTTTTTCCGAGATTTCATTTCTTATAAATTGTGTTAGCTGTCCGATGTCTTTTCTCAGTTTTTCTATTCTGATCTGTAGCCTGTGTTGCCATGCTGGTTTTGTGGGTTTCTTCTGTGTGTTGGTTGGTTCTGATCTCTGTCTAGTGTGTATATTTAATGTAGTGAGTGCTCCTATATAAACCAGTAGTTGTAACTCTTCCATAGTTGTGTTTTCATTTATTTTGTTGTGTATGATTGTGTTGATAGTTGTTATTGTTGTTTCGACTTGTGGGTTATTTGGTGGTCTATGCAAGAATGGTCTAATGTCTGTATTTGTGTCTTTGTATTCTATATATGTTAGCTGAAATTTTTCTTCTATATCTAGCATCTGTGTCACTTCGTGTTCTATTTGTGCTTGTTCTGGTGGCTGTCTTAAGATTTCGTTTTCCTCTGATTGTTTAATTGGTGCGTGTTGTTCTTTGTTTGTTTGCTCTGGGATGTTTGAGTCCATTACTGTATTTTCTTCTTCTTCTGATTGCACATTATTTTGTTCCAGTATTTGTTGTACTTCTTGTTTGATGTTTTCTAATTCTGACTGGGGTATCCTGTTATTTTTGATTATTACACGGATCTGATCAGCTAGTCGTTGTTCTGTTAAAAATTTTAATTCTGGGTATCTGGTAATAAATGTTGTGTATACTTGTGATCTGTATCCAGTTGTGTTGGTTCCTAGGTTTGTTGCTTGGTAATAACAGAACATGAGGTGTCGATTAACTTCATCTGACCATCTCATCCTCTGTCTTTGTTTTCCTTCTAGGGTGGTTGCAGGAAGCATATCCTGCAAAACACCTCTATTTGGATTTAAATCATTTTCCAGTTGGCTAGCAGTGTCGTTACCATTGTGGGCGGGCATAGGGTTCAAGCGTCGTCCCCGACCATGACGGCGCTTGTCCGAGGCTTCTTTAGTTCTGTCCTGAACCAACTAATCACACTAAAAGGGGGGTTAGCCCTATTAGTGGTTTGTTCTTTTCGTCGCCTTTTACGACTGGCAGAACATACCGGAGGCCTATTCTTTTCCCGGGCCTCCACGGGGATTATTATTATTATTATTATTATTATTATTATTATTCCACGAATTTCTGCGGTTGTTCCTACTGTCATACACGTTTCCATTTGAATATGTTTCGCGCACAGGTATCGTATTGTGTCGCGGCGCGGACGGATGGTTCCACCAACCACCGTCACTACGGTTCCTTTGGGGTTTCCATTTGAATATGTTTCGCGCACAGGTATCGTATTGTGTCGCGGCGCGGACGGATGGTTCCACCAACCAACGTCACTACGGTTCCTTTGGGGTGGGTGCTGATTTTTTTTTTACTAATATGCGTAAAATTTGAATGGCGTGAATCGCCTCTGTAAACTACGTCCATTTGATCTAAGAAGTTTAAGAAAGTCTTAACGTCATTCTCCGGTACTCCTATTAATCTGTCTCGGTATGGAAAGGGTAAGTGGCTCTTTAAAGTGTCAATTATAGCTGGCAAGTCGGCTGGTTTGGACCAGTACAGTGTCTTGTCTAGGTACCTCTCAAAGTATTGTCTTAATGTCTCTTTTTTAGGGTCATAGATCTCGGGGTTGCACACTTCTCTCCTTAGACTCTGTTGCTCATTCTCGGACCAGAATTCGTCCAAGAAACCTTGTTCGAACTGTTCAAACGTAAGGCACCGCCGCTTCATAGCGGCACCCCACTTAGCTGCTCGTCCTCTCATGAGATTGGTGACGTATCTGATTTTATCTACTTCTGACCAACCACGTGGAAAAACACCGTCAAATGATCTAATAAACACAATAGGGTGGACTTTGTGCTTGTCCTCATTGGAAAATGTCTGGAAATACCCATGCCTCACAAACGTGTCATCGGCCATGCCGGTTGGTATAGCACTATTGACGTGGTTTGTGTCACTTGCTACTCTAGGTGTCGTACCGTAATATTGCTCGTTTGGTGGAAAAGAAAGCGGCACATTGTAATTTTGATTGGAAATAGGTGATTCCACAATAGGTGTTCTGTCTGTGTCATTAGCCATGGTTTTAGCTGTTTTGTCGTTCCCTGACGATGCATTTGCACCAATCGCCAAACACGGCACAACATTGTCTCGTAATTTTGTCACTTCGTCTTCTATGTGTTTTGTCTCGTCTTTAACATGTGTCTTTGTTTTTGAAAGTATGTCCTGTGTAATTGTTTCAAGTTTTTTGTCCAGATAGTCGTCACACAATTTACATTCGTGTACAATTCTTTCGGCCATGTTGGTGTCGTTGTTTAGTGACGCGAGGTCCGCTCGATCTTCTAATTTTTCTATCTTTTCTTTGAGGTGGGTTTGTTCAATAACTACCATTGTGAGCTGTTGGGTAATATTTCCCACTTCTTCAGTCAGCTTTTCTTGGGTGAAGCTAGCTGAAGTGTGGGCCTGAGCTAACTCTTCCACACGAGTGTTCACTTCCTGCTGCACATTAACTATTTGAGTTAACTGATTCTCACATCGGGTGATATTGTTTTTTGTTTCATGTGTGAATGTAACAAAAGTTTCTTCCTGTTTAGTGACTCGGTTGGACAAAGTCTCAAATCTCTGGCTGAGCTTTTGAGTGGTGTTATTTAATTCTGTCATCTGTTTTGTCGTTCGTTCAAAATTTTCGGTCATAGTACGGTTTAATACGTCAAATTTTTCGTCGCTTTTATCTAGCCTTTGTTTAAAGTCCTGACCAAGTGCGTCCAGTTTTGCGTCAATTTTCTGACTAACGTCTCGTTTCATGTCTGCAAATAACTCTAATAGTCGGTCCAGTTTGTCAGTTTCCTGTGTCCGATTTGTGTCACATTGCTGAATTTGTCTCATATTCGGTTCTGACATTGATGTTAACAATGGCGCTGACGGTCTAGTCTCGCGTCCATTACACATTTCGTCATTTAAAGTCGCCATCTGTGTATTATCACAAATGTTGCGAGTTTGAGGCAAAATCATTGCATTGATCTGTGAACTCGTCCATGGAGGGAAACGCGGACTTTCTTGTTGGTTGAACGATGAATCTACTTCACTTAACTCATCTGCCGAAACTATCTCTACCTTACCGCGTTCCATTGTAATAGGATATATAATCGTAAGTCAAAAAGGGAATAATATAAGTCTGACTAATAAAGATTTGACTCAAATTTAGGTTGAAATATTTTCTCGTCAATGTAAATGATTGCTCTATTGCAAACAATGGTTGAGAAAGATGCAGCAGGGCGGACAAAATTTTTCGTAACAAATGACTGTTTGGCGGTCAAATTCACGATCTTCACATGCTACAACAATACGGTAATTATGACAAACTACAATAGAGATAGATGATTTTGAAAAAATCTAGAAGAAAACTACAGGATGCGTGGAAAGGGAAAAATGGATTCTGCAGTTGGCTATTGAATGTTTGAATGAAACATAATTGTGTGACTCACCATTAAATTTTCTGTCCTGCAGCGGCTGGTCAAACATTTCTGCGTAAATCGTATTCGTCAAAGTATGGGTTTTCTTAATACATCTCCATCGGATAATCACCAAACGGTCTTAAAATAACAGTTTTGCATCAATATATGCCATGAAAAGAAAACAGATTGAATTAGTTACAAAAATTCTTTACAATATTGTTGTATAATCATTTGTACAATAAAGTTGGTGTTTTCGTTACCCTTTAAACTTCAGGATTTTTGTTTATTCTCTGTTGGGAAAAAATACAAATTAAAGTTTCAAATTTGCTCAAAAACGACACATCCGTCCTGTCGCGGGAGCCAGTTGTAGTGGTTAAATAAAAAAAAAAGAAAAATATGAAGAGAAGAAAGGGTTGAAAATATGGAAGAAATCGTGAATAAAAATGTTTTTTTTCAAAATCGTTAATGACCGTGAAAAAGGGGAAAAATGAAAAGCAAATCGGACTTTGTATTACAGAAAAGCTATCGGACTTCGTTATTCGGAAAAGCTATTGTTGGGGTGGTCCTTGTGGCGTTTTTGAGCAAAAGTTAAACCAATTTCCACTACAAATTTTTTTTAAAAAGAACAGAGAATAACAAAATGTAACTGACGGGGAAATGGCGTAGCTTTGAGTTCATTCTTTACCAGGTTAACATGTCTTCTTTCGTGCGGCGTCCAGGTCTTCAAAAATCTCCTTCATTTCTGCGTGAAAAGTCGGCTCCGAAATCTTACAATCGTTCAGGAATCACTAATTTATACCAATTAAAATCATCTTGATACTGTATGCAATTTAATTTACTTTGCTACTTCCATCCTCCGAATTTTTTAACAACTTCCACAATATGTCCACACATTAAAATCGGATCAAGACTAGCTAATAAGTTTTTTTAACGTCTTCATCAGATCACGTCTACCTTCAGCTTCGGCTATCAAGAGACAAAAAAAAAAACGGATAGAAAACAAAAAAAGTGTTACCATTGTAGTATTTTCTCTGCCGTCGAGCGCTCATACCGCTGCGATGGGATATTTTTTATCTGAGGGAACGAGTGTAGCGCGGCGAAATTCAAAGCCCCGCTACCAGCCAAGCCATCCTTACTCACTTGCATGAATATATCCATACTTAAAAATGAATAACAATATCTTAAAATTGCCTAGAGTGAATAAGAACTCTACCCAAATATTTAAAAATTACTCAGAATGAAACTTAAAATTTATAAAGGATTATCTTAAAGACTTCATACACTCAGTATCAGAGAAAATTATGACAAATTAAAATGTGTACACAAATTCTTTGAAATGGTAACCAATAGTGAAACATGAACACAATTTCTTTCTTTTAGCACTGCATTCATTAATTTAAATTTATGATTTTCATGCCTCATTTTCCAAGATAACTGATTTCATATCTATGGCTCAGAAGCAAAGAAATTATCATCTATGAGTTAAATATGATGTAATTGATCAAAGCCAATGAGTTGTATCCCATTCTTCAGTTGACCACAGGGCAGCTTCACACGCCTACCTCAACCAATCATACATTGTAATTTTGTAAACATCTCTATGGCAACACATCAGTAGTGTCACAGATCTATAGACAGATACTGTTGTCACTTCCAGCTGTTTGCACGTAGCAGTTGAAAGCTGGAAACGGCACTTCTAGATGTCGGGGATCTCCTTGTGATAACTGGACTGAAAGGTCATTTTATTTGTGTAGTGCTCTTGTATGATGCTTAACATAGTCAATTAAGTGATTACACTACTTCTCTGCAATAACTTTTTATTTTCTCAAAAAAATATTACAGCTGTAAGAAAGTAGCAAACAAAGAGCAATTAATTATTCCAAAGCATAAAAAATCACTTTCCAAGTTTCCTTTCCCATGACAGTTCCTACACAGCTCCCCTGTGATAGAGTGCAGCTCCCAGACTGTGTGGGTGTTTGAAGTGCATTTGTTGCCCTGCCCCACTATGAATTAATGGAGTCTCTGGTATCAAGTGTTGGTTTGTCTGGAGGAGCAGTAGCTGCACTTTCTCCTGTTTGCTCCTCTTCATCTGCACCCTATACTGGTGTAGCAGGTGCCGGTTTTGTCTACTTCCCTAGAACTGTCTCGTCATCAAATGTGAGGATATGAGCCAGTTTCACTCGTTCTATTGATACAGCCAGCTGCTTGCCATTACACTGTATGCATAAGGTATGCTCATCTCTTAACACTTTGCAACGCCCAGTGTATGGTGGTTACAAAAGGATGCATACTGCATCTTGCCAGGCATAATGTGCAAATGTGTTCACAAGTTTTTGTGGATGAAAATATCATTATGCCTGTGCCATAATGCTAGAGTTGGACATAGTTTCGCAACTTGCCTCTGTACTTGTTGAAGAAAATATGGTACATTTGCATCTTATGATCCTGGCTGGTTAACTCCAGCTGTTAGGATTGTCTCAGGGAGCAGCTGTCTTTGTTTTTACCAAAAGTGGAAGTTATTGATTCATGATCCATATATACAGTAAATGTTTTGACTTCCACATAGTGTCAAAATGTACTATCACTTCATAAATGACTAGCAGCTCATCGTCATATGTGCTTCATCTGTCCTGCCCTTCTGTGAGCTTGTGCAAGGAAAAAAATCCAACAGCTGCCATTGGTTTTGCACCAACCGACAGTGTGTGGCTTATGTCTACCACCATTGCTAGGGGCATCTCGCGAAGTGGGTGGCTAAAAGAACTGTGTTTTCTAAACTGGCTTTGCACTGGTCAAGAGACCATTGCAAGTCTTTCATCCATGGCAGTGATTGTAGTACTTAGGTATCTTTACCTGCCAGTGCTGCCATCATAGGTGCTTGCATCTTGCCTGCCTGGTAAGAGCCGACGATAGAAGTTTAAGACTGCTAGGAACCTCCTTAGCTGATGACAGTCCATCAGGCAAGATATGTCCTGTATGACATTAACATTGTCTTTCATAGGATGGATGCCAGTCACTGAAGCCAAAGACACTGTGTGACTGAGAAATGTTACATGTTTCTGTCATGGATTACATTTTGTCTTGTTGACAGCTCTGCAATACTTGCTGATCTGTTCAAAATACCTTCTTGACTATCAAAACATCATCAAGATCTGCAAAACAGCAGTCTAGTCCCTGCAGTATGTCATCTATGAAATGCTGCAACTCTGTGCAGCGTTTTTTAGCCCAAATGGCATTTGTAAGTATTTGATTGAACTGAATAGGGTTTGTACTGATGTCTTCAGCACTTGGATATTTGATTATAAGCCTTTTTTTTTGCAATCAATGATACTGAAAATCATGGCCCCTGGAAGCACATCAGTAAAACATGTAACATTCAGCACTGGATACCAGTCGAGAATTGTGCACGTATTCAATCTGAGGTGATCTCACCAAGGCCTCCGAGTGCCATCTTTCTTCATAACAAGATGCAGTGGTGATGTCCATAAGCTATTTGACCTGTGCAAAATCCCTGCACACAGCATATTGTCAAATTCTGCTTTTGCCATGCCAAAATAGCCACACACTAACCTTCTTGGCTGCTGCAATATAGGTAGACCTGCTACAGTGTTAACATGGTGGACTGTGTTATGCACAGCACTTTTTACTCAACTCTCACTACTGTGGTTCTCATCTTGTATCTCCGAATTCAGACTTGAGGCCATTACACTCACAGCCATCTCTCCCAATTAACCTCTCACGACCTATCCATCCATCTTAATTTGCCCTGCACTGAGGTCTACCTGGAGCTGCTGGTGGCTGATGAAGTCTGCACCCAATATGAGTTCCACTACATCCACTAGCACAAACTTCCATTGGCATTTTTTACTTAACTGGAGATAAACTTCTATCTCACTCTCTCTTTATGATGAATTGCCGATTGCCTTGAGGTGGGCAAGATTAGTTGGCGTTGCTCTCTTTTCCTTAGGGGCTGGCAATGTGCTAACATCTGATCAGGTATCAAGAAGAAAGCAATGGCCCATCATACAATCCCTCACATACAACCTACGTGGCTACATTAGCAAATTGGATTGGTTACTCACATGCCTGGTGGCGACAGTGTCCACAAATCTCATTGTCGTGATTTTGTTTTCTCCTGTGACCCACTGTGCCTATTGCTAGCTGCTGACTTCATTTGTGTAGGTAGATGGGGATTACAGTTTTAGACAAAAAAAATTTATCGCTGGCTGGCTGCCACAGAGGCTAAGACTTAGTCATTCACCTAAGGTGGCCAATGAAGTCGATTGCCCCACAGAATTCGAAGTACGACAATATACACAATCTGGCAACATCATGGAACACAGTAGTGTCTGGAGGAAGTGCTGTAATTTCCTCGAGAGGCTACAAGGCTGCAACTGCTCACGGTCTATTGGTAAACATCACACAATGTAGCCACGAAGTCATAAGATTGAATCTACTCCACTCCCCCCCCCCCTTTTTTTTTAATCGGACTTTAGTTGTCTGCGAAAGTAGATAGTCTGATGGAGCTCAAAATGATTCCCTTCGTTTTCTAGCCTACGTGTAATATCAGAAATATCAACAATTCCACCACACAGGTCGCAGCTGTTATAACATCCACTATATATATATATATATATATATATATATATATATATATATATATATATATATATATATATTATTATGAGTGGAATATGAACGTGTGGATAATATTCATTCAATTATGTAATTATTTCTTAAAAAGATGATAATTATGTAAAACAGAGACAATATTTGTCTCGCATTCTTTGTTAATCTATGTCATTCTTTTCTTTTGTTTTGTACCCTTTTGTCGTCTTCTTCTGATGTGCATCGCTGACGCAAGATGCGAATCGATTTGAGGTCTGTTAAATGAAAAACATTTAATGTAAAATTATTGTACTTTTATGTTCATTTGCTGGTAAAAACAAATAGAGCCAAATGCGTTAAAACTATTTATGATTAATTATTGAAAATTCTTTTCCTTCTTTAATTATAATTTTGTATTAATTGTTTTATCATAGCTGCAAGAAGCGCAGCCATTGTTAGTTGCAATTATATAGCAACTTCGTCTGTACTTCTAGTTGAAAATAGCATGGGTTTGTGTTAAACTAATTTTCAAAACAATTTAATAATTTTTTTACTGGTGGCATCAATTTAAATGATTTAAATGATTTATTGGGAAAAGGAAAATCTTATTACAGAGGCAAATTTAAATTACTTGAAACTTCAAACTTTCAGTATTCCAATGTGTAAGAAATAAATGTGCACCGGTGGTACTGAACTCTATTTATAAAAGAAAAAATTAATCGTACCAGACTGCATTTTCTAAGAACAGTGCTGATGGTATTTATTGTTGAACAAGATTTCATTGCTGATTTATGTGGCCAAAATTAAACTACGCACGAATCACAGAGAAAAATATTTCTGGTAGCATACGTCAGTGTTGTGTGCGGGTGGTATTCTGTGGTTCCTTTTCATGATCAATTTGCTGAGAATAATTAAATCCATCGAAGACAAAAAAATTATAAAGCTCTGATGTACGATCTGTAATTTTAGTGATATGAACACAGCTTACGGTCAACATTATTACACTACGTCAGGTGGAATTCTTGTGCAATTTGAACAAAATAATTATTCGGGAGAAGTTGTAGTTTGAATAATGCATTATACATGTGTATAATACTGTCAGTGTCATTTACAAAATCAAATCAATGCAACTGCTTTAAAAAAAAAAAAAAAAAAAAAAAAAAAAAAAAAAAAAAAAAACACACACGCACACACATAGAGAATCGTATCATCCATATTCATAGCACTTGTCGATGTTGATGATACACAAAAACCGCCACACTGGCGCCCAAACAGGGACCACCAATGCACATTTGTTCATTTAAATAAAATAATAACATAAAAATTTTGTAATTTATTACAGGTATAAATTGCCACAACAACTTATTAATTATTTGTATGTATTGTCTTTTCACGAACATTGACACCTGTCCACCGAGTTGCTGATACTACTAATACTAAGAGCTGGTGCGACAGACGAATCAAATAGAGCACCACTGACCACTTCAGAGGAGTACAAAGGTAGGAACAGGGATCCATCTTTGCTATATTATATAAACATTCGTTGCATTCAACTTAGATGCAACACCAGCAGCCATAAGTAGTACAGATCCAATAAACCGGCTGCGAGAAAGTTACTACTAAATGTTAAAAATTTGAAAATGATTCTCTACACAGATCTAAAGAGTTTTCAGTGTTGATATGGTCTTTGAATGTGTGTGTGTGTGTGTGTGTGTGTGTGTGTGTGTGTGTGTGTGTGTGTGTGGGCGCGCGCGCGCGTGTGAGTGTATACCCGTCCTTTTTCCCCCTAAGGTAAGTCTTTCCGCTCCCGGGATTGGAATGACTCCTTACCCTCTCCCTTAAAATCCACATCCTTTCGTCTTTCCCTCTCCTTCCCTCTTTCCTGACGAAGCAACCGTTGGTTGCGAAAGCTAGAATTTTGTGTGTATGTTTGTGTGTCTATCGACCTGCCAGCGCTTTCGTTTGGTAAGTCACATCATCTTTGTTTTTATATATAATAGAGGGAAACATTCCACGGAGGAAAAATATATCTAAAAACAAAGATGATATGACTTACCATACGAAAGCGCTGGCAGGTCGATAGACACACAAACAAACACAATCATACACACAAAATTCTAGCTTTCGCAACCAACGGTTGCTTCATCAGGAAAGAGGGAAGGAGAGCGCTTTCGTATGGTAAGTCACATCATCTTTGTTTTTATGTATGTGTTAGTTATAAGATTATTTTGTGTTGATGTATATGTGTCAGTGATATATATAGACTTGTTGTGTTATATTGTGTATAAAATGGTTAGGCCCAGGAAACTGGTTAAACCTAGTGATGATACGGAGGCAGAAATGGTATCAGATCCTCCAGTAGAACAACAAGCTATACCGTTACAGGATATGTTAACAGCATTATTCGAAAAATTTACTACCCAGCAGAGGGAAGAAAGGGCTAAGAGAGAGAGAGAGGAACTAGAAATTAAAGACCAAGAAAGGGAAAGTAAATTAGTTGAAAATATCAACAACATATATCTTAAAAGAGATGAGGAAATTGTCCGCCAGAACTTTAAACGAACGGGACAGTGCAATTACTAATCATGTGAAACAAGAGATCGATGCAGTGAAATCCATGATCGAACCATTAGTGAAAATTCCAGTTGAGGTTAGCAGCCTTCAAACTGCTGTGGGTAAACTTGAAAATAGATTCAAAGCTCTAGCCACAGCTGTCGAAACATTGCAGGAAGATATTCCTTCCGAAATTCATAGGCAAGTCAAAACCGAGATAGCCAGAGCGATGTATCCTGAAAACCATAACCCACAAAATCTGTCAGTATGCAGCAATAACCACACTGATGCTGACAGGCAAACGTACACAGAACATTCTACACCGAATCTTCTTGTACCACAAAGAAAACCAGACTTTGGTAATCAAATGATTTTGCCGCAGCAATGCGTGACAAAAAGAAACAATCATGATAACGAAGCAGAGTGTACTTCTAAAAAGGTAAATGCGACACCTGCAAATTGAAATATGCTCACTATTTTTTATTTACTTAAATTTGGCATATTTCGTGACAGTACCTTTTCTGTGAAATGGTTACTAGATGATATTTGTCTTGGCTTCAGTTGTCTAGTGGAAATATGATTCCACAATGCATCTTTGTCGGCTGCAGAAATGACCTGGTTCAATGCGTTTGCCTCATTTTTGGTGCTTCAAATACCATTTCTTCGAATGTGGTTTCTTCTTAAAGTTTATATAAAAAAATAGTAACATAATTCATTTTTCTTTTGTTCACTTCCAAATTATTATGACGGCGAACTGCACATTGTTCTACCGTCAACACACACCAAGAGTTAACTGCCGAGAGCCGACTGACTGCTGCTGCTGCTTTCATCTGCTACTTTCCCCTCTTTGGGGAAGTGTGAGGGGGAGTTTGTAGCCTTTTGGCTTTTACTCCCCTGTGTACATGTGTGTGTGATTTTTCTATATATTTTTGGTGTCTGTGATATGTGATGAATTGTTGTGAATGTGTCTGGTACTTGCCTGAGGTAGGCGAGATGATTGGTGTTATATGGGAAGGAACTGGACTAGGGATTGGGTATTGGGATTTTCTCTTCAACTTAATCGTCGAAGATCGTCATAGGGCGCTTGTGCTTATCGCGGGACATGTCATACCAACCTAGGGAGTGGATGAGTGCATTTCCGGATCTGGAGGAACCTTCATAGAAGGCCCTTGCCAGATCCTGGAAACGCTCTCTCAGGAGTGGGATTTCGGCTGTGGCGTGCAGGTCGTCTGTGGGGAATCCAAGAGGTAGATGCAGTGCCCTTCTGAGGGCGCGGTTCTGCAGCCTCTGGAGTTTGTCCAGGTGCTGCTTTGCCGCGTATCCCCAGACAGGGCACGCATACTCCATTACCGGCTGGATCAGGGCCTGGTATACATTTACTGCTACTGGGCAGGGAAGGTTGTGTTCAGGATAGGGTATAGGATGGACATTCTGGCGCAGACCATTCTGTGGACCCCGTCTATGTGGGGTTTCCACGTAAGACGAGAGTCCAAGGTTACGCCAAGGTACTTGGCGGTTCTGCGCCAGGGGAGTTGGGTTCCATTTAGGTGGAGGTGGAGGGGGGGACGTTGAGGAGGTTCGCGCCTTCCGAGCCTTCGGGTAATCAGCATTGCCTGTGTCTTTTCAGAATTGATGGTGATGCGCCAGCGACGGGCCCAGGTTTCTGTGTTGTCTAAAACCCTTTGTAGCCTACGAATGATCAGGTCCTTGTTCGCATTTCTTGTGTAGAAGGCTGTGTCGTCCGCATACTGCGCGGTCTGCACCAGGGGGGCCATTGGAGTGTCCGCAGTGTGCAAACTGTACAATACGGGCCCCAGGACCGATCCCTGTGGCACCCCGGCACGAATACGCCTTCTGGTGGAGGTGGCAGTTTCTACTTTGACAGAGAAAGTCCTATTCGTGAGGTAGCTCTTGATCAGCTGAACTATGCTCCCAGGAAACCCTTGTGTGTACAACTTGTAGAGTAGTCCTCTATGCCATACTGAATCAAAGGCTTTGGCTACATCTAGTAGCACTATCCCGCAGTACCCTCTGTGGTTGAAGCCCTCTGTGGCTGCTTCAACCATTCTCATGACCTGTTGTGGGGCAGAGTGGTTCTGCCGGAATCCAAATTGGAAATCCGGCAGAATTTGCTCTCTGGTAATATGTTCTTGTATGGGTCTTAGCAGGAGGCGCTCATAGATCTTGCTGAGAGTTGGCAAGAGGCTAATTGGCCTGTAGTGCTGCGGGAATAGAGGGTCTTTCCCTGGTTTGTGTATCGCGACCACTTCCGCATGTTTCCAGCAAGCTGGGAACTCGTGGGAACGAGTAATCTCGTCGAGGACGTTCGCGAGGTGTGTGATCGCTGTGGGTGGGAGCTTTTTGACTAACTGGTTTGTGACACTATCGTGCCCTGGCGCCTTTTTTGTAGGGAGGGACCCGATTACTCTTGCCATGTCCTTGGGGGCAAAAAGTATGGGTTCGTCCTCTGGGTCCTCCTCAGCATTGAGGAAGACAGCCAGTTGACGACTGACTACCTCTTCATGCTCTTCATCCTGGGGTTCTGCCGTTTGAAACTGCTTCTTGAAGGAGTCGGCGAGGGCGTTGGCCTTCCCAGCATGGCTGTAGACCAGTCCTCGCTCGCCGTGCAGTGGCGGCATCCTAGCGCATCTTTTTGTGAATTGTTTGGTTGCTTGCCATAGTGTATTGATCGTCTACTTTGAGAGCTGTGAGGCGGTTTTGCCATTGCTGGTTTCTGTGCTCATTGAGCGCTACCTTCAGTTCTCTCTGTAGACGATTGAGCAGCCTCCTGGTGGCCTGATTTCTGGTGATCTTCCACTCTTTTGCCACTCTGTTCTTGTGTCGGATTTGAGCTAGCAAGTGTTCCGGGAGCTGTATTTGCGGTGGAGGGCCATCCCTTTGTGGTGGGGTGGCCTCTTCCGCTGCCTGCAAGATGGTGCCTGTCAAGTCTAGTAGCGCTTGTTCTACTGTTTTGGCAGTAGGTGGCGGAGCGCGAACAATATCAGAGGCGACAGTTTCTTGGTATCGCTCCCAGTCTGTGCGTTTGTAAGACGTCTGGTACCGTGGGAGTGCTACCCATTCTCCCACATCGACTTCTAGAATCACTGGGTTGTGGTCGGAGGACATTGTGTTGATTGTCCTTGCGGTCACAAATCCTGCGATCCTCCTAGTGAGAGCTATGTCTAACACATCGGGCCTGCTTCCGTTTTTCGGAAAATGTGTGGGCTCGACTGGACCCCATGTTTCGAAGTGGTGGGTGCGCGCTAGTTGTTGCAGTTTGGCGCCTGCTCTGGAGGTTACTCTAGAATTCCAGTCAGGGTGTTTGGCATTGAAGTCTCCCCCTATTACGAGTTTGTCTTCAATTTGCCCTAGAGCAGCTATGTCTCCCTCATCTATCTGGTCATGTGGGGGTCGGTAGACTGCAACAATTGTTAGGGGTCCAGTGGCAGTGGTTACTTCCACCGCCACTGCTTCGATTTTATTGGTAGCTGGTAAGAATACCTGGTGGTGGGGGATCCCTCTTTTTATGTATATGGCCACTCCTCCGCCTTGGGTTGGCCTGTCTTTGCGATAGCTAACATAGTTGGGGACTGTCGCTTTTATTCCCGGTTTTAGGTGGGTTTCCCCCATCATGCTTATGTCGATGGAGAACTCCTTCATGAGTTCTCTGAACTCGACCTCTTGATTAATAATGCCGTCTGCGTTAAAGACGCACATTGTCAGGCTTTGGATGTTTGGTCGTCTATTCATGATGGGGTTTTGATACTACTGAGGAAGTCGCAGAGGGGAGCGACTGCTGGACTGTTGCCTGAAGGGCAGCGAGGATCTGTGTGTTCTGCTTCTGGGCTTCCCTGAATTCCTTCATCATTTCCATGACGAGGTTCATGGTCTGCACCATTACACCTAACAACTGATCTATGGGGGGGGGGGGGGGGGAGTGTGTCTGGGGTTCCCTAGGGCTTTCTCTGTCATGGTGGACCTGGTCGTTGTTGCTGTGTATTTCCCGGTGGTGTTCTTGCGATAGTGTCTGGTGTTGTGGTGGTTGGGCAATGCTTTCATGGTTCCTCGAGGGAGAAACCACTTCCGCATATGTTGCCCTTGGTGTGTCTGGCCTTGGTTTTACCCAGGCCTTGTCTGTGTGTGTTGTCATGTTTTGGTTTCTTGTGTGTCTGGATGGGTTTGTGGTGTTTTCTTTTCGTGTGTGGGGGGCGGCCTTTGCGCCCTTTGCTTGCTGTGTGTGTCTTTTATGGACCTCACAACCTTGGTAACCCACTGTGTGGTTTTTGCCACACAGCGCGCACCTTATTTGCGGGTCCGTGTGTTTTATGTTGCAAGTTCTTGTGTCATGGGCCTCGGCGCATTTTCTGCACCTCACTGCCATGGAGCAGTGTGCCGCAATGTGGTTGAGGCCCTGACATCTGAAGCACTGCACCGTCTTGTTTTTGCGGCGCAGTGGTTCAGTGGTCACAAGGACCGCCAGGATCATCTTAATGTCCCTTTTGTTTTGTGGGACGTCCGGCAGTGTGACCTGATACAGGGGCCATTTGCTCCGTATGTTTCCCATCTGTTGGACCGCCTTGACGACGTACCCCTGGGCAGTCAGGTCTGTTTTGATCGCCTGGGGGGCCACTTGTCTTGGTAGGTCTCTGATGACTATGTTTTTATTACGTGTTTTTGTTGTAGGGAAAGTGTAGTGGGGTATGTTTTTGCTGTTGAGAAGTGTTTTTATTGTGGTGTAGTGCTCGAGTGTGAGTAATGTTATTTTTATTTTGTCACCACCAGCAGGTTTTGCCTTAAAATTGCCTCCCCCGATTATTGTTTTTAACATTTCGAAGAGTTCCTCGTAATTCTGAGTGAACTCCGCGACGATCGGAGGGAGGTGGTGGGTGACCTGATTTTGTGTTTGTGTTGTTGTGTCTTGTGGTGTCTCTGGCTCATCGGCCACCGCCTGGAACCTGTTCGGGGTGGGTTCCACTCCCCGGGCCGGCGGGAGCCTCGGCTGGCGAAAGGTTTTCCTCGCCAGCACGAAACCATCCGAATCCTGCCCGGTTATGCGGTTCCCTTCCAGTGCCGGTGTTTCCTGGTCCCCTCCTAGGACGACGACAGGTGCTGTCGGGGGTGCAGGCTCCTCAGAGGGTGTGGAGGTGGTTGGGATGGGGGTGGTGGAGTGCTTTTTCCCTTTGGAGTGCTTCTCCTTCTTGTCCTTCCTTACACGCCGTTGCTTGGATGTGGTGGACTTGAGTGGGGGGGATTTGAGGAACTGGGATCGGGTAGGGGGTTGGGTGGCAGTTGCGGGTTTGGGAAGGATTTTAGTCGGTTGATTGGGCTTCTGCTTGCCATTTAGGTTGCGGATATGTTCAGCAAGGAGGCCACAGCCGTTGGCAAGCAGGAGAGGGGGGAGGAGAGGAGAGGGAGGGGCAGGATCGCAAATACTGATGATGTATTTGTTTGTTTGCATTTAGTGTATTTTTGCCATGTCGGTAGCGGAAAGGGGGCTTGCTGCCAGGTTATTGTCAGTTGCAACTTTTGTTGTCACCGTTGGGTTTTCTGGTGCATTGCTGACCCTACTATGACGATGGCAGACGCGGAATTCTGAACGGGGGCGGCGGAAAACATTTCTGTGGTTCCGCGGCCCGCTTCCAGGTCCTGGCCTACTTTTTCCCTGTTCTTGGGGGGGACAGAGACTGACTCTGCGGCAGCTGAGGTGCTCGAGACGGCCGGCCGCGCGGCCCGTGGCAACAAAACAAGAAAGAGCGCCTCGTGTCGTCGGCAGAAAGAGACCGCCGCGGCCCCAAGGCGCCACCCAAGCTCAGCATACCACAACGACGAGAAGACACAACAACTCTGCCAGGCGACGCCATGCAAAAATTTTTTTCCCAGTGCCGTCCGTGCTAAGACCTCGGCGCAAGTGCCCATCAATGTTTTAATAAAAACAGAGCCGGAGATTTTTACTCCCGTGCAAGCGGGGGCCTATGGCTGACAGTACGCGAGTGAGAGGAGCGATGCTCAACCCTCGACTGCTACTCAGCGAGTGCCGACTGACTACCAGGGGGGTGAAACTCATATAGGGATTTCCGGTAACACGACGTTGGTTTGGTCCCAGGCCACTTGGAGCGCTGCAAGTTTGGCAATTTATAGTCTCGTGTTCCTATTGGATGACACAGTCTTCCATAATTGTTTTGCTATCGTAGCAACGTGATCGTGATTTTTCGTTTAAATTGCAGTGTAAGTATGTTGCTATTATTCTGCTTAATTTTTGGATGCATTCGTAATATTTGATGGTGTGATGATTCAGTATTTACTTTTTTACTTTTGTTTCATATAGAACACGAGGTTGTATCATCACATTAAGTTCTGTGGACTCTTGTATATTTGTTCCTGCAAAGAAATACAGTTTCCGTTGCTCAGTTTACTTAAAGGGTAAGTATATTTCTTATTTCTGTTCATATTTCCTTGTATTTCATAGAGAATCCCATGCTAGCAGCTTTTGACATAGTTGGTATTCAACTTTCCGAATTCTGTAATGGAATATAATTCTGGCTTTGATTTATGTTCCTTTTTGCCACGAAGTACTCTTAGTGACATAATAAGTACCATTTATTGTGCCGTTTACTACATACCACATATTGGACGTGTTACAATTGATTCGTAATGCCTCGAGTGTGTTCTATTTCCCGTTTTCGACAGTAAATATTCTGTACAGTACATAACACTCTATCCAGGTAAAAAGTGTTTGTTGCTGTTGAGGTACGTTTACACTGGGATACATGTATCGCGACATGTATGAGCGACATGTCAATTTGACATGTCGCGATACATCACCTCATACAAATATTCACGGAACTTGTATGCGGACCCTCGAGCTCATACATGTCACGTATACATTTTGTATATCGCTTTTTGGCCATATACGCGACATGTATGAGCGACATTTGAAGAACTCGCGCATGCGCAGAACTATAATTTCCTGTCGTCTTGGCGCCTGCCGCTTATTTTGACGATTAGCGCATGCGTAGTACCAGGCTCTTTGGCGGCTGTTTGAGTTTTGGAGGTGCCGACTGTCCTTTGTTGTGTAGGTATTTGTATATTGTGTCGTGTGTTGTGTAATACTTTAAAATTTGCCATGACTCCTTGGTCAAAACAAAATACACTGCATTTTATAGAGGCAGTGCGCAAGCATCCCTGTATATGGGATGTGAAACTAGGAGACTATAGGAACACTCAGAACAGGTACGACGAGTGGGAGGAAATTGCTAAGGCATTTAACGTGTCAAGGAAGGAATGTGAGGACAAGTGGCATAATTTAAAAAGCCAATATAGTCGCAAGTTAGCGAAAAGGAAGAGCAGCAAAGGAACTGGAAGTGCTACAAGCAATGTGTACCACTCTACATGGTATGCTTTTGAAAGTATGCAGTTCATAAGAGACAATTACAAACCACTCTCTCATAGGAGCACACATGAAGTAGCACCAGTAAGTAAATTTGTTATATTATTTTATTAATCATATATGTGGCAACATTTTTTCGTTCTAATGCTTTGTATAATGTGAATATGAGAAATATGATTCTCCATACTGCTATGGTTTGAAGTCCTGAATACTGCAGAAGAACAGAGCACATTCCTTTATTTCACCATTTAACAATGATGTGGAACTTATTTTCCATACTGCCATGGGATGGAGCCCTGAATACTGCAGAAGTAATCAGCTTATTCTCTTCTGTTGTCATTCAGCAATGAAGTTCCTCAGCCAGTTCTAGGCAGTGGCTCCAGCACAGTAGGGGTGTCCCTCCAGGACCCGGGTATTACGTTGCAAGCATCTCCCTCTCTGTCGTATGTTCCTGCTGGACAATACCTTTGAGATTTTCTGTTTTGAAGAAAATTATGTAAATAAACACAGGCTAGTGCCACCACTGTAGCCTTTTCCGGACTGGAAAGCATTTGCTTCCTCAGCACTCTGTAAACAGCACTTATAATCCCAAATACATTTTCTATTACTCTTTTTGCTCTGCATGCTCTATAGTTAAAAATATGTTGCCAACTATTTTTTTCATGCAGACCTGGAAATCGTTTCACAATATTTTCCTCTAGGCCAAAGGCTTCGTCAGCGACGAAAACATATGGATCAGGCTTGCTCCTACCAGGAAGAGGAGTTGATGGTGGTATATTTAGAGTTTTGGTTTCTAACATTTTGTAAAATGTGGTGTCTTTAAGGACACCACCATCTGAAATCCTCCCCTGTGTGCCAACATCAGTGTAAATTATTCGATAACTAGCATCAGCAATTGCTAGCCAAACAACGCTGAAGCGCTCTTTATAATTAAAATAAACTGTTCCACTCGTGGGTGGTGCCACAATGTCAATGTGCCTCCCATCTATAGCTCCCAAACACCAGGGGAAATTCCATTTTTCTTCATATTCTTTGGCAATTTTCAGCCATTGCTCTTAAGTAGCAGGAAGCTGGAAAGAAAATTGTTACTTTTTTAATTTAATTTACGCATGGACACTCGAAAAATTCTCAATACATTAAGATACTTTGATTATAATGTATGTATAACATATAACTGACTTTGCCTTAGAAATGTGTTATGTATTTTAAAGGTCATGGAAGCCCCAGCCACAGAAGGAGATGGTGTATGAGAAGGAAGCATTAGTTTCCCTTTCGATGTAACAGAAATGGAGGAGGTGACATTTTCCACGCCCCCACAAGACATTGTGGAAGTGGAAACTACTCCAGTCATCTCTGTGCCTCCACATGAAAGTGGATCTGCAACCGTGTCACCCTGTACCACTCCAAGTCAGAGTGGAACTGGTAGATCAAGTGCACTGAAGAGAACCAGGAGAAACCTGGATGAAGACCGAGAAGGTCTTTTACAGACCAGAAAAGTTGACAACAATTTAGCAGGCAGAAAAAGGGACCAGTTTACCCACTTGGGTGACTTGGTCGCCAATAAGCTCAGATTTCTTTATGAAAATGGCCATACTAGAATTATGGCAAGACTTGAGGACGGAATACACAGATGTTTGCAGGAGGCAAACGATGAACTAATAGATGCAAATGCAACATAATTTATGGATTCTTTAAAAACATGTATAAATGTTGAAATATGCATGTCATGTGCTGTCAAGTACTACTTAATAAAAAACTAAATACAAATTAAAGTTGTTGGATATCTTTACAGTGCAGAAAGTGTCCTCAGAAATTGTGATATTGTATTACTGAGTGAAGCATGTCAGTCGTTCCAAAGAACTAAAAGCTAACCAATTTCAGCAAAATTTGAGAAATTTATGGTGCAAAATGTACTTGCCGTTAAAATTTTAGTTCCTATTCCAGCAGCCTCACGTGGTTATGTTGGCAACATCAACGACGCAGTAGAAAATTTGTGCTGCTGTTCCTGGTTGACAGTTACTTGTATGCATCCTCGTCTGCTCGTTAAAAGTAATTGCCCTCGTAAAACGAAGATTTCATGACAAAACATTTGCACTGTCGCGTGATTGCTAATGCCAACATCTCACACACGGTTGTCGGCATTAGCATCCGTTGTCAACATTATCACGCGAGGCCGCCGCGATAATAGCAAAAAATTGATATACGTGCCAGATGCATGAAAAAAATATATAATGTATTACATACTATGATATATATAAAACCTTTGCCTTCACTTCTTGGGATAAAACTTGCACAATGGCCTCGCAAACACGAAGAATAATGTTGCATATGGCACTTTTTGATATTCTATGCAGATACCTTAACGTCGAAAAGGAATCCCCAGTGGCCAAAAAACGGAGTGCTACTGCCAACTGATCCTCTGGTGGAATCGCTTCCCGAAAGTTTGTGTTGGTTTTGGACACAAGAGGAGCTACAAGAGATAACAAAACGTGGAAATCCTCCATACTCATATAATATAATTTCTAAAATATGCGCCATCCTCTAGCATTAATTCATGAACGAGCATTGCGTAAGTTCCGTGAGTAGCGCGTTTGCGAAGAAACTCTCTCTGCCACCATCTACGCTTCCTCCGCCTTTTCTTCCTATCATCTTCCAAAAGAGCAAGTGTACCAGCAAATAAAAATGTGAAATCTTCCAAATCGTCGTCGGAAGCCATCGCACAGTGATACAAGTAAACCAGTGTAAACGCACGCTCATACATGTATGAGGTTGATACTTGTCAACTCAAACAAGTCGCGATACATGTCGCAAAGTCGCATATACATGTATCTCATACATGTGCCGATACAAATCGCAGTGTAAACGTACCTTTGTATCGACAAAAGTTGTGTTCTCACATAATAAGACATTTGTTTGGAAGTCACACAAAGCAGGTCCTTCCAGCAGTTGGACATTTACACGTATTATTGTGGCAGTATCCAATGCAGTATAAATCTTCTCGCACTTTAATGCTCAACACAATGTAATACAGATTTACAGCTGTAACTGTTACTGATAATGTACAGTTGAATTTGGTATCTACCATGGTATCTAGATGCTGAAATATACTGAAATGGTACAATAAGCAGTGTTTCTACTGCCTGATAGCACTGTTTAACGAAGTAGTGTTGAATATAGAATATAATGCAACTATGCTCACGCAGTTATATATAGAGTGATGTGCATATCCGTAGTAAAAATGAGAATTTGTTTCGTTTTTTCACTCTTCTGTAGCAATACCACATCAGATTACGAGCCATGACAACAGTTATCAATACTTCAGTACAGGATAGCTGCATTTAGACATAAGCTAATATGATTTTTGATAGTGAAATTAATTTCACATTGAGTTTTCTTTAACATTAATCAATGTAAACCATACCTGATCTTTTTTCTCGTTCCTAATTTTTGGTTTGAATGACATTTCAGACACATGAGGCTGGATCATACAGGAAGAGAAGAATCCAGTTTGAGATTCAAATTGAAATACTCGTGCAAGTTTCCCGGATGCAGGAGTAGTTATTATGTAAAAACAAATTCCAAACACAAGAATAAACATTTCTATAAATTTCCAGCTGCATCAAAAAGTGAGACTTTAAAGAAGTGTAAATTGATCTGTAATATAGATGGTGTCAACTGTAGTTAATTATGTGTGTGAGGATCATTTTTAGGAAGCAGATTTTGTGAACTTTACCAGACACAGGCTAAATCCTGGTGTTATACCAAAACACATGGAATTGGTGTTGTATCGCCCTCACCCCACCCATCTGTGTTACACTGGTGGTGGTGGTGGTGGTGGCGGTTTCACCACATCGGGTGCAAATATAAGTGTGCACGAGACAGGTCACAATGCAAAATCTACAGTAATACAACGAAGCAGTCCCCCTTTACAGAGCACAGATGATGGTGAGTACAGCTTTTTATCCTCACCTGTTTATGATGTTGAAAGTAGTCCAGGTGTAATGGGATCTGACGTTTTTAAACGTGATTTAACTCCAAGAAAACACAAAATGTATAAACTGCATAGAATTACAGTTTCCAGAGTTTGTAAATTGAAAAAACAGCCACAGAATGAGAGGAATAAATTGAAAATTCTAAAAAGAGTTGTATGATGACAGGAAATTTCAGTTAATTGAAGAAGAGTTGAATGATGTGACTAAAACTTTTATTAATTGTCAGTTAAGAAATGCCAATATGCAGCCCACAGCAGTACGGTGGTCTATACAAGATAAGGCATTTGCTTTATCTATTTATAAGCGTAGTCCCCGGTGGTACAGATATTTGGCCACATACTTCTCCCTTCCATCTGTCAGGGTGCTCAAGGGAGTGCTTTCCCACATACCATTTGATACAGGACTTAATCCAGCTTTATTAAACTTTTTAGCAAGGGAAGTAAGTAATATGCATGAAAATGACAAGTATTGTGCTCTACTTTTTGATGAAATGTCTCTGGATGATGGTACGTACTATGATGCACACAAACAGCTAATTATGGGTATCAGGACTTGGGTCATTTAGGACGTTCACCTGTAGCTGCTAGTCAAGCATTGGTTTTTATGCTGAAAGGCATTCACAAAACTTTAAAACAAGTTCTAGCATATTACTTTACCGCAACCACTTTCCACTATACCCATTTGAAATCACTCATTGTTCACATCACAAGTGAACTACAGAATATTGGGTTCAAAGTGGTTTGTACTGTATGTGACCAGAATGCAACAAACCAAAAGGCCCTTAAGCAACTGTGTGAAGCGAATTTGTTGAAGCCCAGTATATTTCATTTTGTCGTCAACAATCAACCAATTGTTACCATTTATGATGTACCGCATCTGCTCAAAAACACTAGAAATGCTTTGATAGATAATAAAATTCAATTTGAACCTCACAAAGCAGCAAAGTTTGAGTACATCAGTACAGTGTTCTTTCTGGATTTTTATAAAAAAAAATAAAATAAAATAAAAAAAAAAAAAAAACGGTTCAAAACTCTACCCACATTAAAAGCACAAAACTTTAACTTTTCTGATTCCCATATCAAAATGAAGGTAAAAGTTGCTGCTGCACAAATGAGCCATACTGTTGCAGCTGCAATTGAAACATATGTTTCTACTCACACATTACCATCTGAAGCTATACACACAGCTGAGTTTGTGGAAAAAGTAGATAATCTCTTTGATTCACTCAACAGTAATGAGCAATATCCCAGGGATGGAAAACAATTTAGGTGTGCTTTATCAGAAAATTCGCCACATTCAGAAATGTGGTATAGCATATTGAGGGAAATAGGCAGCTGGCAAATAATAGATTTAAAAACGGGAAGAAACAAGACTAATATGTTTAGCTTCATAAAAGGTTGGCAGATTACATTACAGTCTATTATTTTCTTGTGTAAGACCTTGAAAGTGGTTGGCTTTAAGTACTTAAATTTAAAGGCGTTCAATCAAGATGCTTTAGAAAATGTCTTTTGTTGTATAAGACAACATGGTATTGCTAAACAAACCCAACTTGTTTTCAGTTTGTACAAGCTCTGAAGACTTGTGTTGTCAATCATATGACTTTGCCTTTCAAAGCCATGAGTGTAAGTAACTGTGAAAATTATGATTACATTCCCTTGAGCAGTTTGTGTCACTTTTTGGCAGCTAGTGCTAGCAGTGAACATTTAAGTGAATGTGAGATGAATGACACTGATACACCTGAGCAAATTTATTCTTACTCAGATGGTATCATCGAGTCTGTAGAAGATCAACAATCCTTAGCCTATGTAGCAGGCTATGTACTAAAAGCCATAGATGTACCAGATGATTGTGAAACATGTAATACCAGTCTCTACTCCTCTGTTGTGACTGAAAATCATTTGTTTACCTCATTTAAAGAGAATAGTGAGGAGCATTCTCATTTGAAATATGCAAGTGAAAGAGTCATGATTTTCCTAAGGGCACTCCATGATCAGCTGTATGAGTATCTAAATAGTCATGGTCACACAACAAGACTACATGATAATTAAAAAAAAAAAAACATTTGTTCTGTCTCATACAACAATTTGTAATAAACATGACATTGAAGAGAGACTTCTGAAGATAAGTATTCCATTTATAATATACAAGTATGTGAAAGAAAAGAAATTTACAAACAAGAGGAAATTGTGTATGCAACAACTTAAAAAGAAGTTCAAATCATGTTAAAAGACTTTGTATTTTGTTTATTATGTGTACAATGAGAGTAAGCTCCCTATACATATAAAAATGTTGTGTTAAAAGCAGCCGGCCGCGGTGGTCTCGCGGTTCTAGGCGCGCAGTCCGGAACCGTGCGACTGCTACGGTCGCAGGTTCGAATCCTGCCTCGGGCATGGATGTGTGTGATGTCCTTAGGTTAGTTAGGTTTAAGTAGTTCTAAGTTCTAGGGGACTGATGACCACAGCAGTTGAGTCCCATAGTGCTCAGAGCCATTTGAACCATTTTGTTAAAATCAGAGAATTACATGTTCTTGTATCAAAATCATGGCTTTGATTTGTTATGACAAAATCTGGTAATTCAGCAGGAACATAACTTAACACTTTCTAGATGTGATGATTGGATTCTAAAAGTATAATGAATAAAGTGCTGTCAAGGGAAATTTGTGTTAATTTTCAGTAGTGTACCAAACAAAGTTTTCAAAGAGGAAGTAAATAAATAAAAATGTTAAAAATAAATGTTGTACCAGCGTCTTCTTTCATTATTTAAACATGATGGGTGTTGCCAAAATAACAGCCAAGTTGGGGAAAAAAGAAAAAAAAAATGTTATGTGTTGCAGGTCATTTTCTTTGTATGTCTCATTGGCAAAAACATTTTGGCTATATTCATGGAGTGTCTACCTGCTTTGCTCCCAATTTGATTTTCAGTTGATGTAAAGTAGTATTTTGTGTGTTTCATAAATTTATTTGAACTGTGTAGAAGTTCAATTTCAGATGACTGAATATCCATAAATAACAATCAACAGAAAAAATAATAAATCGGATTTTGTAGACTTTACAGTACATCCTTGGTTTGTAGCACAGATTTTTTTGTAAATGACCTCTTGATTATCCATTAGCTGTGTAGTTATTTATTTGTGTAACCTACTATTCCACTTTCAATCACGTGAGTGGACATAACGTGCTTTAGGATATGTGGAAACGTAAAAATCATTTATATATGCATGCAATGTCAGCTGATTTTTTAGTCTGACATGTGCTAAAGCTCGTTTATTTCCACATGATAATGGCCACACAGCCAAAATCGCAATATTGAGTTTTACAAAAAAATTTCGCAGTCAAAAGGTGACGTCGTAATTTACGAAAATTTTCACAATGTAAACTGCAGCTACGAGTAGTTAATGTTTGTTTTTGAATGAGATTTCTTTCATACATTACTTTGCAAGATCTCAAAAATCTTTATTACTGCATTATGCAGCCCACATTCAAAGATTAAATGAAAAATATTGTCATCTAATTCGCGTATTTAGAAATAAACATAAGAGATTTTCGCGCCATATTTTTTCGTATTGAAGTTCACAGCCAGGCCACAAGTAGCGCTGGTGTCGTTCTGTGTTTCCGTATAGTAACGTGGGCTTTGCACTTCTACTATATTGGTGTTCTGTGCTGACTACAGTCAAAGACGACTCCAGCGTCAAAGACATTTTACACAACACACAAGCTTCCACTTGTAATCAGTCTCTTTGATATTCTTCGTCACATTTACTAATAGTAATCAATATGCTGTCACTCTCAAAAATATAAGTAAATTAACATAAGGTAAGGCAAATTACAATAAAAAAAATTCTGACAAAAATATAACAAAACATTTACAATTTGGTATCGACAAATCCGGTAGAAAATAACACATCTCCCAGATCCATTACAAAATGATAGCAGTTCAATGCAACTGACAACTAATGCATGAAGAGAGTCTCATCAAGCATCGGCAGTTTCAGATCTTCAATGAAGAAAGCAAAAGAAACGTACACCCTGTTGTATTTATCCGTAATTTCAAAAGTGTTCACCCAAAATCATGGTCAGAAGAACAAAAGATACAATTTTTAGTATCACATATATCTGGTGATGCGTCATTATGGGCATTAAATGCCGCAGAAATTTGTAAAACCTTTCATGACTTTGAAAACGCGTTTTTAGATCAATTTTGGTCAGTGTCTATTCAAGAGTGACTTCGTAAAATAGTATACAATGCCGAAGTCTATAATCCGAAATCAGGTTCATTAAGGAAATATTTTGAAAAAATATGTTAACATGACCAGATACTGGGATGAGCCAGTTACCACTAGAGATTTGTTACGAGTACTAAAAGCCAGACTACCAATCCACATTAGAGAGAAACTGTTCAATGTTACAGACACCGACTCAAAAGAATTTCTGTCTGTAATCGATTCCTTGGATCTTGCGCAGAAGGCCGCCAGAAAAACTTCTGATGTCACCAGCAATACAAACAGTCCGAACGGAAAGAATTTATGGAATTCAAACAAGGTAAATAGGGGCGAAGCTAGCCCTAAAAAAAATAAAAATAAATCTTATGGAAACAGCAATTACAACAATAGAAACCAATACAACCAAGACGGTGGTTACAATGATGATAATAACAAGGATTATAGGAAAGTTGAAGAATACCAACAGCCGAATGGTAATCCAAGGCAGCATCACAATCAGAATTCAAATTTTCATAGTGACATTAATAAACGAAAAAGATGGAATGACCACAGACCAAACAATCCATACAAAGATAAGCCAAAGAATATGCGCAGAGATAACGAATATTGGCAGCAACCAGGACCAAGCCTTTGGCAACCGTCGCAAGGTTCTTTTAATACAGGCCAGACGGTAAACTATGTCCAAGCTATTCCGATGCCAAACAGCCAATATCCACCGTGGTGGGATACAAACAGGCCACCTCCAACTACAACAGAAAATTCACAAAATGTGAAAATAACAGAGGTACCTTCTGATACCAAACAAAATTCACAGAACCCGACAAACTAATTGCGGTCCCTGTAGGCCTTCACCAGGTGACCGAGGGCAACAAGGAAGGCAATAGGTCGAAGAAGCATAATATAAACATGATTTGATATCAGCATGGAAATAAATTAGAAGATGATTTATATCAAGAACCTGTCATTTCTGATAAGGTAGAAAAGGAAATAATTCAAGCAAGTGTCAACGGGAGTACAAATGGGATACCAACTACAATTCTGCTCGATACAGGTGCAAATGTATCCGCAACTAGGAAAATTACCAATCTTACCCGTCGCAAATTGCAAGGTTATTGGAGCATTGGGAAATAAGATACAAACCATAAAATTCCAGACACAGGTGGAAGTTACCTTAGGAAATGATCGCTTGACATGCACGTTCCTATTGATAGATAACTTATCTGTACCAGTGGCACTTGGACTTGAGTTCCTTCGGGAAAAGGAAGGTATAATTAATCTTGCCCGAGGGACGTGTGATCTTAATCACCAACAGCGACCAATAACTTTGATGTTGAATCGGGAGTTCGGTGCAAACCTTCCATTAGTGCAAAAGGTACACCTTTCTGTCAGTAAACAGAAGATGTTAATGTTGAACCAAGAGCACCTGCAGATACGTAGTCAAAACCGAAATAATGATGTACCCAGTCATGCGAATAACATCGTGGCAACAATACAAGAAAAAATAAAGGAGACAACTTGCATTAATACTTCTGAGGCTAAGCAATTGACTGAATTATTGTCTGAATATCATGAAGTATTTGTTGAACAACCTGGTATCATAAAAGATTATCAATATAAAATGAATCTATTCCCGCACAAGACCTATTGTAGAGCAGCTTACTCGGTTCCCTGGACTAGGGGCTATATTGCGATAAAGACATGAAAAAAATGCTTGTAATTAGAAAGGACTAATAAGAGGTGCTAATGTACCGAACATTAATAAATGTGATGTTTAGTTTTAGTAATGCAATGATATTATATGTTTGTTAGTTTGTAGATTTACATGTCAAGTGTCACAATATAATATTCTTGAATTATTTGTGCAAGGAGTGAAGAATCTCCATGATAAACACATTTTAATAAAAGAAATCAGTATCTTCATAAATGTTCACTTAAATATTATTCTATTAGATGTAATGAATTTTTTTTTATTATTATTATATCTTTTTTTTTACATATCAATGAAATGCATAAAATATTTTAAATGAGATTGAGTCATATAGTCCCATACATGCAACGATTGTTGGTCATGTGTGAGCTGTGTGATCATGTCAGCCACCTCTCAAATAGTAACTGACTGTGTACTAATTAGTGTACACATTTCAGTATGAATTTATATAAAATGACTTATCAGGGACATTCCGGTTAAAAGAAGTCAAACATGGATCTCTGTCCCACGAAATGATAAAATATGTGTATTTCCCATGAACATGGAAATGTACTGTTATCTCGATTGTTCGAGAATGATCTAATGATCACAACAATGTAGCAGATTCCTAAAGTTTTATACTGTATGATGTTTACGTAACTGGATAAAATTTTGATCTTGTTATTCAGTCATTGTAATGTGAAAATATGTGCAAATGTACCAGACCTCTTTTCATGAAAGGTGTCGTTCGCATATAGACTGTGTGTAAGTACTATGGACATGTACTCACAGCAATCAGAAACTTGATCTGTGTCTTACAAGAACTGCACAAAAGTCTAGTGGACACTGATTTATTTAGCGAAAAATGTGAACAGTGATAAACTGTGATCAAGAAACGTTAAGAACACTCATGTAGTGTCGAAGGTAACAGCAACGCTATGGACGTTAAGTTCTGTTGCCAATATTAGCAGTTAAAAGGAACTCATGACCTCTAATAATTTGATTCGGAGCGTCTTTGCGGGTAAAAATTATGTGACTGACTGTAGAGCCAGCCGCGCCGCACAAAAACAATGCAACATTGCCTTCGCAGCACATCGCGAGAGAGAAAGTGTAATCACATTCTCCGAGTATACACAAAGCACGCTACGGACACGTGTGTGATTAACAGTGCCGTGATTGAAATGTGCATATTGTGATGAATTCCTAAATGAATCACTACATTGTATTGAACAGTGTCAAGATACAGGACAAAATTAATTCCTTCTGTGTGAATGCGAGTGATATGGACACTAACAAATTTTCTCCACAGGATGGTAAGAGTGTTTATCTTGTCACTGACACATATATTTTGACATTTCATGTACCCGTCTTGAACTGAATGACGAGGCACAAGAGAATCAAGAGCTGCTGCAGGGGTAGTTCCGGCCAGCAGCAGATCGCATTCATGACGCAGCAGACGTCAGTTGACGCTAAACCGACGCAGCCAGGGGCGGACCGGTGGCAGTCACTACCTGACTGCGTTTCGACGGGTCGACGTGGAAGAAATTTTTGTCATACACAAGAAATATATTAAAACTGTTAAAAAAAAAAAATCATAAAACTTCAATGTATTTCGCACATACGACAGAAACATAAATTCGTGTTCCAGTTTGTACAATCTCAACTATGTCAAACCTGACTGTAAGTAGTAGGTGAATGTATTGTCTTGAAGCTCCTTGGATGGTTTTGATCCTGGTTTTCCGATTCCACCTAACCCAAATGGGTGGGGAATAAGATAATCCGGGAAGTATCCGTAGCAATTTCCGAGGCAATACAGTCACGGAGATTTTTTTTTATTGCTCAATTCAAATACAACCTTCTGTGACAAGTTACATTGAAGTCAAATATTCGGACATTGTTGTTGTTGTGGTCTTCAGTCCTGAGACTGGTTTGATGCAGCTCTCCATGCTACTCTATCCTGTACAAGCCTCTTTATCTCCCAGTACCTACCGCAACCTACATCCTTCTGAATCTGCTTAGTGTATTCATCTCTTGGTCTCCCTCTACGATTTTTACCCTCCACGCTGCCCTCCAATACTAAATTGGTGATCCCTTGATGCCTCAGAACATGTCCTACCAACCGATCCCTTCTTCTAGTCAAGTTGTGCCACAAACTTCTCTTCTCCCCAAGCCTATTCAATACCTCCTCATTAGTTATGTGATCTCCCATCTAATCTTCAACATCCTTCTGTAGCACCACATTTCAAAAGCTCCTATTCTCTTCTTGTCCAAACTATTTATCGTCCTTGTTTCACTTCCATACATGGCTACACTCCATACAAACACTTTCAGAAATGACTTCCTGACACTTAAATCTATACTCGATGTTAACAAATTTCTCTTCTTCAGAAACGCTTTCCTTGCCATTGCAAGTCTACATTTTATATCCCCTCTACTTCGACCATCATCAGTTATTTTACTCCCTAAATAGCAAAACTCCTTTACTACTTTAAGTGTCTCATTTCCTAATCTAATTCCCTCAGCATCACCCAACTTAATTCGACTACATTCCATTATCCTCGTTTTGCTTTTGTTGATGTTCATCTTATATCCTCCTTTCAAGACACTGCCCATTCCGTTCAGCTGCTCTTCCAAGTCCTTTGCTGTCTCTGACAGAATTACAATGTCATCGGCGAACCTCAAAGTTTTTATTTCTTCTCCATGGAATTTAATACCTACTCCAAATTTTTCTTTTGTTTCCTTTACTGCTTGCTCAATATACAGATTGAATAACATCGGGGAGAGGCTACAACCCTGTCTCACTCCCTTCCCAACCACTGCTTCCCTTTCATGCCCCTCGACTCTTACAACTGCCATCTGGTTTCGGTACAAATTGTAAATAGCCTTTTGCTCCCTATATTTTACCCCTTCACCTTTAGAATTTGAAAGAGAGTATTCCAGTCAACATTGTCAAAAGCTTTCTCTAAGTCTACAAATGCTAGAAACCTAGGTTTGCCCTTCCTTAATCTTTCTTCTAAGATAAGTCGTAAGGTCAGTATTGTCTCACGTGTTCCAACATTTCTACGGAATCCAAACTGATCTTCCCCGAGGTCGGCTTCTACCAGTTTTTCCATTCGTCTGTAAATAATTCACGTTAGTATTTTGCAGCTGTGACTTATTAAACTGATAGTTCGGTAATTTCCACATCTGTCAACACCTGCTTTCTTTGGGATTGGAATTATTATATTCTTCTTGAAGTCTGAGGGTATTTCACATGTCTTGTACATCTTGCTCACCAGATGGTAGAGTTTTGTCAGGACTAGCTCTCCCAAGGCCGTCAGTAGTTCTAATGGAATGTTGTCTACTCCCGGGGCCTTGTTTCGACTTAGGTCTTTCAGTGCTCTGTCAAATTCTTCACGCAGTATCGTATCTTCCATTTCATCTACATCCTCTTCCATTTCCATAATATTGTCCTCAAGTACATCGCCCTTGTATAGACCCTCTATATACTCCTTCCACCTTTCTGCTTTTCCTTTCTTTGCTTAGAACTAGGTTTCCATCTGAGCTATTGATGTTGATGCAAGTGGTTCTCTTAACTCCTAAGGTCTCTTTAATTTTCCTGTAGGCAGTATCTATCTTACCCCTAGTGAGATTGGCCTCTACATCCTTACATTTGTCCTCTAGCCATCCCTGCTTAGCCATTTTGCACTTGCTGTTGATATCATTTTTGAGACGTTTGTATTCCTTTTTGCCTGCTTCATTTTCTGCATTTTTATATTTTCTCCTTTCGTTTCCGTTCACTATCTGAATAATTTCTTTTATCTCATCATACATTTCATCAATTTCTTCATCATATGCAGAGCTAGTTGAAATATAAACTTGCACTACTGTGGTTAGCGTGGGCTTCGTGTCTATCTTGGCCACAATAATGCGTTCACTATGCTGTTTGTTGTACTCACCCACACACCTATTTTTTTATTCATTATTATACCTACTCCTGCATTACCCCTATTTGATTTTGTATTTATAACCCTGTATTCACCTGACCAAAAGTCTTGTTCTTCCTGCCACCAAACTTCACTAATTCAGTTTTCTTTCTCCTGATAACAACGTCCTCTTGAGTAGTCCCCGCCTGGAGATCCGAATGGGGGACTATTTTACCTCCGGAATATTTTACCCAAGAGGACGCCATCATCATTTAACCATACAGTAAAGCTGCATGCCCTCGGGAAAAATTACGGCTGTAGTTTCCCCTTGCTTTCAGCCGTTCGCAGTACCACAACAGCAAAGCCGTTTTGGTTAGTGTTACAAGGCCAGATCAGTCAATCATCCAGACTGTTGCCCCTGCAACTACTGAAAAGGCTGCTGCCCCTCTTTAGGAACCACACGTTTGTCTGGCCTCTCAACAGATACCCCTCCGTTGTGGTTGCACCTACAGTACGGCTATCTGTATCGTTGAGGCACGCAAGCCTCCCCACCAACGGCAAGGTCCATGGTTCATGGGGGGTGTATGATCATATGGGATATTAAGTGAAAGTATGGACATTTGGGATATTAAGTGAAATTTGTGACTGGATTGAAGATCGGTTGGTAGGACACAAGAAGTTATCTTGGATGGAGAGTGATCAGCAGATGTAGAGGTAACTTCAGGTGTACGCCATGGAAGTGTGATGAGTCCCTTCCTATTCACATTATATATAAACAGGTTGACTGCCAAGCAGCTGTCTGCAGCCAAAGCACAACCTCACACCTGATGCCATGTGGCTGCCAGCAGCCACAGTAGTCTCACAGCCAACAGTGTGTACATGGCCTGACCTTGCCTTGCCTTGTGGTGAAACACTTGTCACTAAGCATGCAGCAGTTTACGTGTTGCAACCTTGTGAATAATATTAAAAGTAACCTCAGCGTCTTTGCAGATGGTGCAATTATTTGTAATGAAGTACAGTCTGAAAGAAATTGCACATATATTGTCAGAGCTTCATAACATTTCAAAGTGGTGCAGACTGGAAACGTGCTTCAAATGTTCAGAAATGTATAACTGTGCACAAACTGTTAAAAAAAGTAGATCCTACGATTATTATGTTAGTGAGTCACAACTTGATTCATTAAACTCATACAAATACATGGGGGTAACACTTTGTAAGGACATGAAATGGAACGATCACATAGGTTCAGTAAACGGTGAAGCGCGTACCAGACTTCAACTTACTGGTAGAATGCACTGAATCTACAAAGGAGATTGCTTACATATCACTCATGTGACCCATTCTAGAATATTGCTAAAGTGTGTGGGACCCATACCAAATAAGACCAGCAGGGGATATTGAATTTAAATAGAGAAGGGCAGCACTAATGGTCACAGGTTTTTTTTTGACCAGCAGGAAAGTGTTACAGAGATTTTGAAAGAATTGAACTGGCAGACTCATGAAGACAGACGTAAACTATACTAGGAAAGTCTACTTCAAAAGTTTCAGGAAATGGCTTTGAATGGTGCCTCAAGGAATATACCCCCCCCCCCCCCCCCCCTTCATATTGCTCTCAAAGAGATCAAGAGCCCAAGATCAGACTAAATACCACGACAAATGCAGAGACATTTAAACAGTCATTCTTCCTATGTACCATTAATGAATGGAATTTTTGCAGAGTATGGAGGTAGGTGTGACATACATTACGTCCTTGAGAGTATAGTTGTCACCTACAAAGTTTCCTGTTGCTACTGTTTTCATTGATCCACCTTGTTTGGTAACCTTGACAACAGAATTATAGTCCTTCACATTTATTAAGTTGTCCACCTCATTACATGTACGAGGTGTGATCAGACCTTCAAATCAGTCACCCACGGTATAACACACTTGTGCCAGTGCCAATTTTGGATGCACTTGTGGAACTCACTTTTCATTTTGGTGTTCATGTCCTTAAGCAGTTCTGTTTTTATTTCATAAATGGTGCCAAAACATTCTTTCATAGTTCTCTTCAACATCAGGACTAGAAAGAAATGCAGGGGGCCATGTCCAGTGAATACAGTTGCTGAGGCAACATAATGTTTTTGTTTTTTGCCGGAAAACCATGAACAGGCATTGATGTGTGAGTGGGAGCATTATCGTGATGCAAGTGGTTTTGCCATAATCCTGCTCATTTTCTTCACTTTGCTTCATGCAAATAGTGCGTAACTTGCAGGTAGTGTTCCTTATTGGCCATATGACCATAAGGCAGGAACTCATGGTGCACTGTCCCATTGCAGTCGGAGGAAACAGTGAGAAGGACCTTCATGTGTGATTGAGCTTGTCAAATTATTATTATTATTATTATTATTATTATTATTATTATTATTATTATTATCCCCCCCCACCCGTTGCTTCATGCAGTTTCCATTGGGACAGTTGGGCCTTGATACCCATATACCAATATACTAATTTTTAGTCACCTGTCATAACCTTCTTTTACAAGTTTTGCATCATTGTAGACTTCATTCAGTGTTCCTGAGAGATGTCATTTTTGTCAAAATTCAACAGTTTTGGAACAATCTTTGCTGCTACACGTTTCATACCCATAAAAAAAAAAATAATAATAATAAAATAAAATTAAAAAAAAAAAATAAGAAAAAAAATTGCTTGGCATGAGCCAAAGGATATGCCAATGTCATCAGTAACCTCTCTGATGGTAATTCAGGTGTTTTTCAGAACAATTTTCCATACTTCTCCCACATTATTGTCAGTAACTGATGTGGTAGGGCATCCATGGCGATCATTATCTTTGCCTTCTTGACCCTCTCTGAATTGCATATATCACTCGTAAAGTCTTGTCTTACTCATAGTAGATTCGACAAAAGCCTGAGTCAACATTTTGAATGCAGTGCTGCACTTATTCCGTTTTCAAGCAAAATTTGATGCAGATTGTTTGATCCATTATTCTGGGTAGTAAAAATTCATCCAGAACTATAAAGCGAATACAAACTTCTTGACTGTCAACAATAAACTAAATATTCAACTGATCAGGAAGATGTGTACCAACACGATAAAAGAAAAGTTTTGAAAATTGCATGTATAAAGCTTGAGAAACTAAAAGATTCCAGTGACTTCTTGATCGCACCTCATATGTCCTGTACATGCACTATCAACAACCATGATCATTTATTTTTTTCTTGTTAGTTTCTTCTGAAATCTTCTCTTTGTTTAATTAATAAGCAGTAAATGCAGTGTCTTCCCTCTCATTTTCTTCAGTGATGTCTTCTATGTTTTCTTCAATGACTGGATCTTCTTTGATGTCTTCTAATGTGAAAAATGCTATTTTTCTGTTGACTTTGTTCTTAGAACATTCTCTCAAGAGACCTACACCTGGGCTATTCGAATCATGCTCGTTCTGCATGTCCACATCTGATGTCAGAAGTGCGACATCTCATCTTTCAATCTGCAGGGGCAACAGCCTCCAGAAGCTACACATCTGAACCTACCTGGGTTGCAGAGGGCTACGTTACACTGGAGCAGCCAAACCACCATAGCTGCTGCCTGCCACATACTGCTGGGTCACAGTGGGTTCAGCTGTGTATTTTCCATTGATGACAGTGGAGCATCTATTAGTTGGAGACAGCTACAGAGCCATCACCAGGTCTTGCCATCATATTCAGACAGATTCACCACATAAATTACCAGGCACCATACTGCAGCCACTGGTCTGCCCAACTGAGAATGAATGCTACAGACTTGTCATGAAAAATAATGATATTTTCCCTTTTTTATTATTGTATTTCCAAATGCTCTGGATGTAAAGTCATAACATTTTGCTTACTTTAGTTTGGCTTTTACTGTTCACGCTTTCTCTAAATATTGGTGATAATAGTGAGAAATACTTACTTAGTTTCTTTCACATAGTGATTTAATGATCCTGATAAGGGTCGCATGAAAACTCTGAGGTGATTTAAATAATTTTCTAATGTAGAATGGTACAAACAAGGTGGGGAGCCACTGACTACGATCCTGTGGAGGTGCAGTCTTATGATAAGATGTCAGGTGCCCTCAATTGATCTTTGAATGTGCAACCCTTAAAGCATTGTCTTCTGGTGAGAATAGTTGCTTGAGGAGATGTCTTTTTCTTATGGCTCAGCTATCAATTTCCTTTTAAGAACTTAACTTAAAGATTTCATAGCTGTTCAAGCTAAAATGCAGTAATAGTCATCCCTTCGATTTTTCTTGCTTTCAATTGGAGCCTTTTGTGCTCCTACACTCAGTTCACAAATGTTGTCTATTGAATGCAGATGGCCTACTACAATTACTACTTCATATCTAAAGATTCATCTGTTCAGTAGAAGGAGTTGTCATTCAGAAATTCTTTGAATTTGTTTTTCAATGCTGGTACGCTATCTGTCAGACTTTTAATGCTATTTGGTAAATGACCAAAGACTTTTGCGGCAGCATAATTCACCCCTTTCTGTGATAAAGTCAGATTTAACCCAGAATAATTACTATCATCCTTCCTTCTAGTGTTGGTGCTGTGCACTTTCCTATTATTTTTGAACTGGGATGGGTTATATAATAAATTTCATAAGTGAATATATGTATGAATATATATATCTAGGAATATACAACAATCCCCTATTTATCAGTCACATAGGGATCATGAGGATAAGATTACAATTATTACTGCTTGCACCGAGGCATTCTATCAACCATTCTTCCTGCACTCCACACACAAATGGAGCAGGGAGAAACCCTAATAACTTGTACAATGGGATGTACCCTCAACCATGCACCTCACGGTGGTTCACAGAGTGCAGACGTATTGTGAAGGTACTGTGAATGTCCTTAGTTCCTTAAATAAATGTCTGCCAGTTGATATTGGGTAGGCTCCAGCTATTATTCTGATTACTCCCGCTTATGTGCAAAAGAGTACTTTTTCTCTTAATGATGAATTATCCCAAAATATGATGTCCTGCAGACAATCAAATGACTAGATCAGAATAGTTAGACAAAGCAAAGACATAGATACAAAATTCAACTGCGTTGCCAACAGTACAGAGAAGGCTTGTTTGGGACAAAGTATTGTAGTGCAGAAGAACAATTGGTTGACATACTTACCAAAACTCTACAAAGGTCAAAGTTTGAGAAATTTGCATATGTTGTTATGAAACAATTACCATCACTACTACTTAGATACATATTAGGTGATAACTGTTTACTGTGAGATTAACTAAAAATGTAAAACTTATGACATAGACGTACAGAAAACAAACATTGTATTTTACAGATGATGTGGAAAAAGCTGAAGAGTTGTTACAAAAACAATGTTTCCTCTATGGTTTTTTAAAGTCTGGATCTAGAATAACAAGCAGAATGTGAGTTATCTGAGTGGGAAAAAATATGTATGTGGTGTGTATCGTATGAAATTGGCAATAAAATAATTTATGTAGTTCAATTAGTGTGTATCTCATAGTATTTGAAGTGAAGTGAACTCAGAAAAGGATAAACACACCACCACACGCTGTTCATCATCGTAGGCCACACAGAGTACACAGCTGCAGTGTACTGCTGGAGTGTGTAAGGCAACTACAGATTGAACTGAACGAAATTCTAAAGTTAATGACTGACGGGATTTGAGACAACAGCTGATCTACCTGATTTATAAAATTGATGCCAAGGATCTGTACTTTGGTGTGTTATGATCTCTCATCGACTTTTGTGGACTTTGTACATTCTACACAATATTCTTAATCATCATCAGATGTACTACTTAAGTATTAAGTTGCCAGTTGTTTGGTATGAATATAAATTACCAATAAATAAATATAAACCTTACAGTGTCAAACACATTTTCTATGTTGAAGATTGACAAGAAGACACTAGCTTTTTCCTTATTCTTATTAATAAGAGAAGTCACACCCTGCAGGCCGCTGATCTGATGGATGAGCTTCAGCCTACTAGTTGGGGGCCACTCACAAGTAGCCCATATGAAAGGGTTTATGTCACTATCTTTCTGTTTTCAAAGAAAATTATGGTTTAATACAATATTACAGTTCCTTTGTTATTCCCAATATGATGCTAAGTTCCTTTTGACTTACATGCATGTCCAAAGGAACTTTGCACCGTATTCGGAATAACACAGTCACTGCAATATCGTAATTATTCACCAACACCGGTCAAGTGACTTTCAAGTAAAACGTCTTGCCCGTACAGGAATATACATAATGGATTTACGAGTACAGGACATCAACACATGGTTGATGACGTATGGACCTTTCGGTCTGGCCATGAAGTGTGTATCGATAGCCAAATGGTAAGGCGACCGCTTGCGATAAGTGGGAAATCTGGGTTCAAGTATTGCTCTGGCACAAATTTTCATTGTTGTCATTCCATTCTGCAGCTGACTGTTGTCCATATCCACAATTGCAAATACATTTAATGTATTTCATGATGGCTGTAATCGCAACAGTGCATGCATGTGTAAAGGAATTTTGCATCATATTTGAAATAACACACACACTGCAATATCGTATTTATCTGTCAACACCAGGCAAGCGACTTTCAAGTAAAATGTAAAATACATTTAATGTACGATGGTTTAAGGTCAAAATGCAAAGTGGACAAGGTATAGTTATTGAAAGACTCAGAAATAAGGAAATTTGATTTATATGTAGCATGCAATTTAAAAGTTTCCAAGAAATTGAAGAATCACTGATTTGGATCCTTTGCTGACATTTTAAATGAGGAAAGTACAATGTGTACAAACAATCAAATAGATGACCTCGAAATACGTATGCACATCCACCATTCATTTTTTTTTGTGCACAATTTTTTTTAACTAACAATATATAACTTCAATTCTTTTATCAAGAAGTAAACAAATTGTAAAACAGGCGAATAGAACCTATAAGCACAGATCAAAAATCACTATTCTTTGATTTCTTACAAGGGAACCTCCCCATCGCACCCCCCTCAGATTTAGTTATAAGTTGGCACAGGGATAGGCCTTGAAAAACTGAACACAGATCAATCGAGAAAACAGGAGGAAGTTGAGTGGAACTGTGAAAAAAATAAGCAAAATATACAAACTGAGTAGTCCATGCGCAAGGTAGGCAACATCTAGGAGAGGGTCAGCTTACGAGCGCCGTGGTTAGCGTGAGCAGCTGCGGAACGAGAGGTCTTTGGTTCAAATCTTCTCTCGAGTGAAAAGTTTAATTTTTTATTTTCAGACAATTATTAAAGTTCAGGCACTCACACATAATCAACTTCGCTCTCCAAAATTCCAGGACATGTTTAGATTTGCTTGGACATATGCAGGATTTGATGGTCTACACACAGAAACATTTGAAAACGTAAAAAACATATGTTTTGACAGAGCACAGGGAAAACTATGCGACTGTGAAACTGTTGCATTCATTTGTTGCAGTTTATGTGACAAACTCTTATGTTTTCATCACTTTTTTGGGAGTGATTATCACATCCACAAGAAAACCTAAATCGGCCAAGGTAGAAGAATCTTTTTACTCATTCACCAAGCGTGCAAGTTAGGTGGGTCGACACCATATTCCTGTCATGTGGCGCACATGCTGTCACCAGTGTCATATAGAATATATCAGACGTGTTTTCCACTGGAGGAATCGGCTGACCTATGACCTTGCAATCAAATGTTTTCGGTTGCTATTGGAGTGGCACGTCCTTTCGTCTACTAATCGCACGGTTTTGCCATGCGGTCGCAAAACACAGACACTAAACTTATTACAGTGAACAGAGACGTCAATGAATGAATGGACAGATCGTAACTTTGCGAAAATAAAGAAAGTAAAATTTTCACTTGAGGGAGGACTCGAACCAAGGACCTCTCATTCCGCAGCTGCTCACTCTAACCACGGGACCACGGCGCTCCTCAACTCACATTGTCCTTGGTGTTGCATATGGACTACTCAGTTTGTATATTTTGTTCATTTTTTCATAGTTCCACACAATTTCTTCCTGTTTTCTTGATTGATCTGTGTTCAGTTTTTCAAGGCCTATCCAGTGCGTCAATTTATAACTAAATCTGAGGGGGGTGCGATGGGGAGGTTCCCTTGTTAGTAATTATTAGTTACAGGCCTGAAAGACTAAGAAACTTCCCTTATTTTTAAGTACTGTATAGATTCCAAAGATCCTTCATAACCTTTGACCTAAGTTTTTTGGAAAATGATGTTCAGTAACATAAATTCTTTCAGTTTTACTTTTGAGTGCCCCCCCCCACTTCTTCCGCCACAAATAATCTCCTGAAGCCCATTGAAATCAGTGGGTCACAATGTCTAGCCTCTTTCCCCATTGAAATCAGAGGGTCACTATTTTTTCCAAAACCATTCAGCTCCAGATCTGCATTCTGGTCCTGATGACTCATTCGGTGCCAACTAACTCCTTATCCTGCACCAATGGCATTCTCTCTGTTGTTCTTTTCATTAATTTACAAGTCCAGATGTTTTCATCACTCATTCTTGGCTTCATCCATAGTGGAATGATTATCTGGCAATCTGTTGGTATGATCCTGTTCTACAGATTTTGGACATAAGAGCAAAAAACTTTCAAGTTCCTGTACCTTCCACTATTATTTATAAATTATGCATTAGCAATTTTGTATCATAATAACTCATTACTCTATTTATACTGAATTCACATAATTCATTCTGGATTTTGGATTAAATCTATACAGTAACTTAATTTTGTGTGTGTACTGAAAAAAGTTATATGGGACAATCTATTTTTGGGCATCATCTTTTAAAATTTTTATCAATAGTCCAACTTCAAAATGGGTTATGTTAACACACACTTAACATTACAAATTTGATCATTTGTATTAAAAGAATGCTGAGGTGGTTAGTATTGGTTTTTATTTTGGGAATTGATTAGTATACCAAATGACATTTTGTCCTACATTCCCCCTGTGGTTTTCCTAGTGCAGACACTACTGAGACATTTCCATTTCAGAAAATCTATTCTGATGCAAGTACAGCCATTACAAGATTATACAGCCATCACTGTACTAACTCTGTTCATCAAGCTCTAGTATTGTAATAATTATATTCACAAGCCTAAAATTATCAGCAACAATATGTAATTCCATGCAAAAAAAAAAAAAAAAAAAAAAAAAAAAAAAAAAAAAAAAAAAGTGGATGGCACTTTCTTTCACCCCGTGTGACATACATTGCTCACATGTCAGCTATAATGAGATACCACAGAGCATTTGGCATTTTCATTGCTTCTGCTAAATGTGAAAAATCTATGATTAATGAAGTAAGAAAAGACAAACCCCAACTGTATAGATGAGACTCTCAACATTGGACTGGCCCATAAACAAGCTGGACATTGTAGTTTTGTTTGTTGTTGTTTGTTTTGAGATCCTTTAAGTTGGTTGGATGACAGAATTTGGGTTATTATGTTCAACATAACAAAGTACACAACTTTCAACTTCGCTTTATTTATAAAACTGGTAAGTGCAACTACGCACAATTAATACTGATCTGTACAAGCATATCCTCAGTTGTTAATCAAAGTGCTGATCTAATCTGGTTCTCAATGTCTGTCTGTTATCATCAGGTCCTTATCGATCTGTTTATCTTTACTAGCACCTTAAAGGTACCAATATTTTAGTACATTTGCTGAGAGGGCAGTTCTTTTTTTGTTTCAAAATATCAACTCCCAATGCTTTTTGATTGTTTACATCTTCACATGTGACTTATAGCATACAAATTTATGAGAAAATTTTCCACAGACATCCTAAGGGTTAAACAATGGAACATATATTTTGTAAATTACTGTTAACATTGACGTTCTTAATTTCACTAGAATGTGTGTGTACAGTTAACATTACATTTAAAAAAGGCTTTCTACTGGATATCAAATTTTCATTATTTTATGTAAACTTACTTTTGAAGAAATTTTCAGAATATCGGTTTGACATCATTTCCTTATATCCTGACTATTTATTTTGGAAACAACAGTTTGGCATAATGCCTGTAACCAAAGCAAGATTCTATGAGAACAATAGCATTACAAATTGTACTGTAATTAAAGCAGAAATTAAAATTTCTTTACGCTGATTGTGTCAAATAATCACTTTCCCAAATTTTGTATAAAAAATGTGTGTTTACAATAATATGACTTATATAAAACATGGCAACACTTTCTTAAGGACCAAACTGAGTAATCAAATTCTTACTGAGTTGTAAATGTTAAATGCAAATACATTTACTAAGTCATGTTAATAATGTTATATGAACTTATTGTCATTTACACACAGCTGGACAAATAAACCCACAGGTCTCAGTTTTTAGCTCAGTCTCAATTTTTCTGAGTTCCAGGTAGTATTACACAGCATGTCTCAGTCTTGGCCACATGCAATATGTTTGGTAAAGATCGATGTAATTATCAAAAGTAATAATACAAAGTGAAAAATTGATCAAAAACATGGTTATAGTTTGTTAATTAAAATGGGTATCTGACATCCAACATGTATTAAGAACCACAATCAATTTAAATAGCAACATAGCAAGATTTTTAACAATCAGCCCTACCATGAAAAAGGGGACAAGGCTAAGCATAGTTCCTGTTAGAAATTCTATCAAGATGCTTGATGAACCAGTTAGAAGACAAAGATTTGTTTTTATTGTCAATAGATCATACTATTTTGTTTCAAAATGTTACAAAATGGTGTTAGGAGCTAGGATTGATGACAATGCAGTTTCAGTACTAAATATTTTGTTTTGTATCTTAGATTGCAATCATCTGCAAATTTGGGATGTTTTGCAAGGACAAACAAAATCATACTGGGAAGCCAACAGTCATACTGCATACTGGAAGGATAAGAGGAAAGAAAGGCCAAATGGAACACAGTGAGTGATTTCAGATTGGATTGGAACCTCAACAACTTACAAAGCAAAAAGACAAGCACTGTTTTTCATTGTGATTTTTGATCAGTGACTGTAGTACTTTGTCTGTGAAGTCACTTTCTTTTACAGTTCTAAACTGAAGGAAGCACCTCAAAACTAATTAAACAGGAGCTGATGTCAGACAAAGAGATGGGGGAGGCTTCGAGTTATGAACAAAGTTTTCATCCAAAAGGGGGAAATGCTATGCTTGCACAGTTATGGAGGAGGAAAAAAAAATCGAAGTGCAAGTTGACTCAAGTGCCAAACACACAACAAATTCAATATTTTTAACAGTGAATCAAAATATGAATTAAGTAACAAAATTAAATTCTCAATAGGTGAGCCAGACAGTCAGATAGCTGAAATAAACAGAACTGAAGAGTAAAAAAGCAAGCTAAGTAGCCAAAGTGCAGAAAGCACTCCAAAATTGATGAAAAACTTTCATAAGTGATGAATGAGTGAGAAACTGAACTTTTCAATTGTAAAAACCAAGGTTGAAACTGTCAAATTGAATTAAACAGTAGATTAAGACAAAAACAAATTAATGCTTTGTGGAATTTCACTTAGAAGATGTACAAAACAATGTAATTAATAACACATATGTTAAAGTTGTTGATGCGAGCAAGAAGCAAAGGAAAGAAAAGAAAAATTTGGACTAGGAAATTAAATGCATGGGGAAAAAATAAAAACTTTGAGGTTCACCGACGACATTGTAATTCTGTCAGAGACAGCAAAGGACTTGAAAGAGCAGTTGAACGGAATGGACAGTGTCTTGAAAGCAGGATATAAGATGAACATCAGCAACAGTAAAACGATGATAATGGAATGTGGTCAAATTAAATCAAGTGATGCTCAGGGAATTAGATTAGGAAACAAGACACTTAAAGCAGTATATGTGTTTCACTACTTGGAGAGCAAAATAACTGATGATAGTCGAAGTAGAGAGGATATTAAATGCAGACTGGCAACGGCACGGAAAGTTTCTGAAGAAGAGAAATTTGTTAACATACAGTATGGATTTAATTGTCAGGAAGTCGTTTCTGAAAGTATTTGTATGGAGTGCAGCCATGTATGGACATGAAACATGGACGATAAACAGTTTGGATGAGAGGAGAATAGAAGCTTTCAAAATGTGGTGCTACAGAAGAATGCTGAAGATTAAATGAGTTGATCACGTAACTAATGAGGAGGTACTAAACAAAATAGGGGAGAAGAGGAATTTGTGGCACAACTCGACTATAAGAAGAGATCTGTTCATAGGACACATTCTGAGGCATCAGGGGACCACCAATTTAGTACTGGAGAGAAGTGTGGGTGGTAAAAATCATAGAGGGAGACCAAAAGATGAATACAGTAAGCAGATTCAGAAGGATGTAGGGCGTGGTAGTTACTCGGAGATGAAGAGGCTTGCACAGATAGAGTAGCATAGAGAGCTGCTTGAAACTAGTCTTTGGACCGAAGACCACCACCATGTAAATGAATTCTGTGGTCAATTAAGAAATAATTGGAAACAACTTTGCAGTACTGTTGAGAATAACATAGTTTTGTGCAAAATATATGTTTCCAATGGGAAAATACGTGGCATTGACTTGTCAACATCATTCATTGTTCACCAGCTTTATCCTGAAACACTTTTGTACTAAGACTGCAAATGTTGCAAATTTATCTGGAGTTATCAATATTGGTGAATAGTTTCAGTTTTTACGTGTTGTCACATTAAGAAGACAAGAAACAGCTATTTGTAGAATTAGAGGTTTGTTTATTAGTGTCAGAGGAACTAGTAGTGTCAGTTTGAAAGTGAATTTGAAGAGGAGTAGAAGTGAAATGTTGAAGTAGAATAGTATACAGATATGAAAATACCGCACACAAAGTACCACCGATTGTTCTACCAAAGAAAATTAAAAGCCAACTGAAATGAAGTTTTGGTGTTGTGTGTACTTACTGCCTGGCCTCCCAACACTCCAACAAGACTGAACTATCATTGATCCTGTGCTGCGATTTATAGCCAAGTTCAACTCCTCATGCGTACTACTCCCATTGATGCTCTTTCGTTTTTCAGAGCCTATACTGATATTCCCTAAAATGCACGGCTTTGCAGTTAAAAAATCAAGAACTCCTGAAAAGGAGGTTGAAAATGAGATGGAGAAAGATAAGCAAAGAACCACTTGTTCACCTTATCCAGGCCGAATGTTCAGAAAGATTAGTAGATTCTTCATAAATGTGGCAGCCACTGTATTTTGCTCCCATCAACAAAGTTAAAAAATAATCTTTGTAACGCTGAAGGTGATCCAGGTGCAGTGTCTACTGCATTCACGTGACTGCAGCTAGTCTTAAGAGGGGGAGAACAATTGAGGATAGAGGCAAGGAACAACAGTGACACATGCCAAACAACCACACAAATCAGCAGTCACCAAGTACCACCTTGAATTAATCATGAAATGAAATGTGGCGATTCCAGTATTTTGGTGCAAATCAAAATTTCTAACACAGTAAATTAAAGAGTCTATCGAAATAAATGTTTCAAATGTAGTAAACAAGGACAAACGTTCCAATTTATACAAGGTTTGGAGTCAGGTACTCAATTTATTAAAATCTTACCAACCCATCACATCCACCAGAGCTGGGAAATGCTACAAGACATTATATCAGAATGTTCATCACAAGCCAAACTAGACTATAAACAGTGGTGCTCTGGTTTGAATGCTAAAACAAATAAATGTCGTGTGACTAGGGCCTCCCGTCGGGTAGACCGTTTGCCGGGTGCAAGTCTTTCGATTTGACGCCACTCTGGCGACTTGCGCATCAATGGGGATGAAATGATGATCATAAGGACAACACAACACCCAGTCCCTGAGCGGAGAAAATCTTTGACTCAGCCGGGAATCGAACACGGGCCCTTAGGATTGACATTCTGTCGCGCTGACCACTCAGCTACCGGGGGCGGGCGGTTGGAATGCCGAGTCCATGCAGCAGGTACACATGACAGCAAAACTTTCAGCAATTGAAGATGTAGATTCAGTCACCAAATATTGTGGAATAAAGGGAAACAGCACCTCTGCCATATAAGAAGAAGTGCACCATTAATCAGTCATGGCAAGAAAATCAGATGATTTTGCGAATAGTTTCCAGGAACAAGTGGAGGGCAAGATCTTCTCTGGAAGAAGTTGTGCACTAGTTATGGCAAGATTCAACGTGCACTTCGGACTGGCTGTGGTAAGGTGGCTCGTGAACAAATGCTCCCACTAAAGAAAGTATAGCAAAGGACTTTCTCCATAATTTTAGCACAATTAAACCTGCATTTGGGGGCTGAATATTAGGCCTTATGAGGGGGTCAGACTTTTATTAAACAGATAGGCAGCAATGCTGATAGCTTGAAGACTTGTGTCTGGAAGTAGTGTGTATTTAGAATTTGCCTGAGTGTAGGGGGACTGTTGTAAGATAAAAAGCCAGGGTCAAGAAGCTACTGGCATTAGGATGAGGGTTAATGGTGGAAATGTGCTCTTTGGCAGCCAGTGGTACAGTGTCTGCAATACAGCTTGGGCTGGAACTGTGAAGGCAGCTAAATGGGGGAGTGGGCAGCTGCAGAGGTGGGCATCCCATTGAAAGCGACTCTTGTGCTGTAGCGGTAAAGCAGATCTCTCTCATTACCCTCTTCCACTAAATTTATGATATTATACACAATATCCTGTGCCTGACCGTGAAGGTGGCTGGTGGATTTTCACAGGTGTCCCCCATTGCAGTGACTGTAGCTGCTATGGCCTCGCTGGGTTATACCGCGGCATCTGGAACCACACACTGCGGGCCTCTGCTGTGATCGTGGCTGGAGGAGCATGGCAGTGATGGCAATGGGACAGGTCAGTGCCCTGTCTCAGCGACCTATGCCAACCTTTTTATTGGCTATCTAGAAGGGACCATCCTGGTCTCCCAAAACGCCAAACTCCTAGTCTGGTTTAGGTTCATTGATGGTATCTCCATGATCTGGACTCTGGCCAAGACACAACCTCAACAGCTTATCTCGTAACTGCTTCAAGTGGTCCTCCTCAACCCAGCGTGCCACCTTCATGGATGTTGTGTAGAGGATCGAATGATTCGAGTGATTAAGTTAGTTAAATGTAGGAGTTTTACAGTAATGAAGTTAGTTAAAATGTGAAGGAATGTTGGGAGTCAGAAATCGTGTGTGTTACATACTGTTGTGCAACTCAGTGGTAGGGTAGTGTGATTTAAGTGGGTCGGCACAGTGCCGAGTAAAGCATCATGTAGGAAAACACTGTGTGACAGTGTTGATAGGGAGTTTTGGGGGATGTGGTAGGTTCAAAAGGTCAACTAGGAGGGTCTCTTGTGTCCTATGAGGGGTTAAGGAGTAGGAACACTGTGGGTTCGGTAGGAGTTGGATTACAGTGCTTAGAGGCAGCACTAGGATGTCAGCAGATTGAATAGCTTATGAAATTTGTCTGGAATGCTCTCATAGATGCTGGAGAGCAAGGGATTCAGTATCAGATGTGATGTATGTAGCAGGAATTACGCAGTAGCAGTTTCTTGCAGAGGGAGCAGATGTGGTTCTGGGATGCCTGTGCCATCTAGAGGAGAACTTCCAAGCTCCCACAATGCTTAACCCCAAGTCTGGTTTAGTTCATTGCTGATATCTTCATGATCTAGACTCAAGACTATGACACCTGGTCCTCAACTCATTGTGCCACCCTCCTGGATGTTTAACTACTACTCTGTGGTGGATCCCTCCACACTGCCGTCCACATTAAACCCACCAACAATACCTGTATTTTGACAGCTGTCATCCCTTTCACACCAAAATTCCCTCTTATACAGCCTGGTCACCATGGGACAGGGTATTTGCAGTGACAGTAACTTCCTTGCCCAGTATTCTGAAGGTCTCACAATGGCCTTCATAGACAGGCACTATCCCCCCAGACCTAGTCTGCAAACATATCTCTCATGCCATTTTCCCCTCATACACCATATCCTCCCACCATCCCTAAGAATCAGCCGCAAAGGAGTGCCCCATTCGTCACCCAGTACCACCCTTGACTGGTTCAACTGAAGCACATTCTCTATCAGAGCTTTGATTACATATCATCATGCCCTGAAACGAAAGATAGCCTACCCAAGATCCTTTCTACTTTTCCTAAAGTGGTTATTTGTCAACAACCCAACCTCCATAAAATCCTTGTCCATCCCTATACCACTCCCAATCCCAACACCTTGCGCAGGGATCATATCCCTGTGGAAGACCCAGGTGCAAGATGTGCCTGATCCACATACACAGTACTTCCTATTCCATACCAATCACAGGTTTATCCTACCATATCAGGGGCCAGGCCACCTTAGGAAGCATGTCATATACCAGATCTGCTGCAATCACTTCATAGTTTTTTATATTGATATGACTACCAACCAGCTGTCCACCAGGATGAACAGCCACTGCCAAACTGTGGCCAAGAGTAAAGTACATCACCCTGTAGCACAACATACAACTGAATGTAAGATGCTTTATTTCAAGGGCTGGTTCACTACCTGAGTCATCTGGATCCTCTCCTCCCTTCCAGCTTTTCTGAACTGTGCAAATGGGATTTATACTTATGAAATGTTCTGTGCTTCTGAAATTATCCTAGCCTTAACCAATGGTAACCTACTGTCTCCACAAGCTCCACCTAACACCCCCTCTGTCTTATCTCCTTCCCCCTATTCTTGTCTCCCACCCTCTTTGTGTGCTGTCCTCTGCCAAAGCACCCGCCTGTCTTTCCTCTTCCCCACTCCTCTCCTCCTTCACTCCCCCATCCCCAACCCTTCCTGCCTGACAGCCTCCCAACACCGCACTTGTTGGCAGTCTAGTCCCTGCATGCTCCGAGACAAAGTGATGATCTCTCCTCTCATGTGTACCCCGCTGTTCTTTCCCTGCCCCCTCCAGATTGCTGCATTCTGGTCAGAGATGCCGGAGTTGGCAGCATGTGTATGCAAGGTGTGCTTCCTTATGTTAAAGAATGTGTGTGTGTGTGTGTGTGTGTGTGTGTGTGTGTGTGTGTGTGTGTGTGTGTGTGTGTGTTTGTGTGTTTCATTTTTTGAAGAAGGCTTTGGGCAAAAGCTAATGCGTAACTGTCTTTTCATTGTACCTCCCTGCAACTTAACGTGTCATCTTTATGATAAATAGCAATCTATCTATTCCTTATATTGTTGCTGTAGCATTGGGAGAGTTCTGACAAGGGCACCATCACTGTGTGTGTGTATCGGTGGAGTTTCAGGACTTGCGGATGATCCAGGAACGAGGTCCAAGTGAGGCAGAGTCCAGTTGGAGGTAGCATGGCCGTTGAATAGAGATGGCGCCATTGGATGGGCCATGGATAGGATACAGCTAGCACGATCCAAGAGTGACAATGAGTTGTGCACTGATGGTTCTCAACTGCAGCCAACATCAGGCCCAGCATGGATGACCAACGAGTCAAAGTGTGAAGACTCACATGACAGAGTGAAGGACTGCAGTGGGGCAAATGGAGATCTGACTGAGGGGCCGGTAATTGTGGTTAGTGCTTGGCCAGGAGTGACACCAGGTGTGATATGGCTCTGGTCGGCCAGGTGGTGTCCTTTAGAGCCGCCAAGTGGAAGAATATTGCTGCGGTGACCATCAGGCATGTGATCTACAGAAGATGAACAATGGCAGCATTAACTCCATCGACTCTTGTGCCTCTACTAGTGAAACTGGCGTCGCCTGATACCGAGGTGTCTACAGCAGATGTGGTTGACAACAAACACAGTATGCTTATGTCATGGTTGTATTGTTTATTATGTATCTCCTGCAATGTTATCACCAGCAGCCTACAGAGGAGGCAACCCACAGTACACATCTATGTTGTGCAACAGTTCATCTCAGGCAGATACAATACATGGCTTAGGAAGGAAGAGATGAACTCACCCACAGCTCAGGCTGTAAACACATCAGCTCGAGAAGCCCTTACTCTGCACTAGCTGTACTCTCAAGCAGCAGCAGCTTCCTCAGATTCTGTTGAGAACATTGTTCCAGTTGTTTCACTGTACTGGTCTCTGCATTAAAGGTAGGTCCTGAATTTTACATATAATGTAACTGAGAAATAAGCCCTCTACTGGAGCTAGTCAAGGCTAAACCCCTATTAAGAGGAACTCATAACATCTTACAATATGGATGAAAGTACAAAGTACATTTAGTGGGCTGCATCTACAATATTTCTGATATCCAGTTCTTGTCTCAATGTATTAATAATTTCACTGTTTTAGAACCCGTTTAGAGCATGCCATAGTATGAAGTCAAAAGAAAACTTAAGTTGTGAACTAAACCTTTAGATGATGTAAACTAATAGAGCACAGAAAAATCTAGCTAATATGATGGGAAAATTATCTATGCTAAATCACCAATAGCAGTCAACATCGACTAACTGCTCCTGTGGTAACAATGGGCTGTAAGATGTGAGGTAATGCCCATTTACCAAGCTGGCAGTGGGCGTACTATGTAGACATGACTGGAGGCAGAGCAAATGCAAAGCAAGTGAGCAACCATTTCTACCTGTCCACTGGATTTCCCCATGTACTGTAGTAGGGATGGGATGGTTGAAGAGGCGCCAAAGGTTGAATTCATCAAAGATGGATGTCTTCGCAAGCATAGAATCATCATATGAAAAATCCACGAAAATTACAACAGTGAGAAACATACATTACCACTTTAATAATAACTATACTTCAAAAATGACAGAAGTTACATTGGCACAATATGTGAACCACATCGCTTAAACTTTTGAGAATTAATATCTCTTAAACACTTTGAGCAACAATTACAGTCAAGATATTGGACCAGTAGATTGCACCCTTTCCTACCTGTTGTCTCTCATTTGCAGCCCCATAACATCCCATGCACCACTGTTTGTGCATTTATTTAATAACTTTTTTGCTTCTTTTAAGAAATTTTATTTGGCAGTAATCTGTAGTCCACACTTCAGTAAAAAAGAGTGTTATTAAATGTAGAGTAGTACAGAACTATAGTGTTTCAAAGGACTTTGTAGTCAAAAATAGAAACGTCTTTATATGTTACTTGAATACCTAATGATATTGTTTTCAATTGAACAACAGTTCTCACATCCAACATTTTTTATGTAATGAAAATCTGAAGAAAAATTCAGACCATCAATGATATGATAGAGACTGTTTTTCTTTAAGGAGCTCCTGAATGTTAAAGCACGTCTAAGGTCACTCTCCACATTCAGGCGAGCATGGTGTTTTGTTTTCATGATGGCTACTGTCGAGAATCTGGTCTCTTATAGGACTGTACATGAGAACTGCATAGGGACTTAAGGCTTCCTTTTCCACTTCTGGATGAACAGGAAGGAAACTGACCCAAAATTCTTCCATCCCCATTTGTTGCAAACTGTTCTTTAGCACTTTAATCAGTTTAATAGCATCATCCTGTATTTCATCAGCATGTGCATGCACATCAGCTACAAAAGATTATGGGTAATCTTCCTATTATACCCTGCCAGTCTTCTGAAGACAAATGAGGAACTCTTCTTGAGGCTTTCCAGGTGTTCACTGATGATCACTTTCCAGCCGTTGACATTGCACTGTTGTCTATATGGAAGTTCACTGTATTGAGAGAATGATGAAAAGTTAGTAATGGGAGCACCCAGTGATGCTTCAGTAAATTTGCCTTTTCCAAGAAGTCCCTTATGGCATCACTGGCATCCACTATTGTGGTGTTTCTACTTTGTAGTTTCGGTCAAGTTATTCATGATTTCAAAGAAGCCTGCAAGGTATGCTGTGGAAAATATAAAGCAGACATTAGTGAATGAATGCTGCTCTGCTTTCCCCCGACTCAAAAGAAATAGTTCTACCTCTGATTTCAATTCATACAGCCCACTAAGCATATTGACCTATCAAAGCCGCCAGACTTGTATGAAAGATTAATGACTGATGTTCAGCACTGATCAAGAGACAGACTAGGAAAAAAATTGATCAAGAGACAGACTAGGAAAAAATGTGTTTTCAGAATAATCGACTTAATTATATTAAATACACGGATAGCCTCTTTCAGTGCAGTGTTCAGCTTCTCACATAATTTTAGAAGCTAGAGCTTGCCTGTGGATCTTACAGTGAAAACCAATAAGATTATATCTATTTATTTGGCAATACTTAGGAAGCTAGAAAGTGAACCCAACATGGCTTGTGCTCTATCAGTACAAATTCCCATAACTGTCCCAAGACAAACCATTTTGAACCAATGGTTCACTAATGGTGGAAAATAAGTCCCAAACTTTTGATGTTTCCAGGTAACAACAGTTCTACCATTACTTTCTTCTCGTCCGTAAACCGGCAGTACACTATTAAGTGATGTCGTTGAAGATATAATCACACTGCAAGGCAAAAAATAGAAATATTTTCAGACTTAACTAGCTGTTCTTTCACATTCAGTGCCATTTCTTCAAGCATACATTGCACACTGTTGTTTGAAAGATGTATGTCATCCATTTTTCACTCTTCTCCAAAACCAATTCTTGTTACTTTAAAAATGGAAGATTTGTATACATCTCACCAATTCTATGTGTTTTTTTAATATAAAAAAAAGGGAAATATCAAATGATTCTTCAATAACTTTCTCATTTTCCTGCTGAAAGATCCCAGTCGAGTCTAGTTTCACTGACCATGTGAAAACTCTTTTTGCAAGAAAAAACTTTTTTATATTTTTCAATGGCAAATGAGATGTTAGATGATGTTCCAGATGTAGAGCCTGCCACGAGTTGTTACTGAGGACATTATAACATGGAACTTTGCGTTTCAAAGAATGTGAATCCATACTTTATGTATTCATTATACAGTCTTCTTGTAGTAAACTTTTCACTCAACATACAAAACCAACTGAAGTACTGTACACTTCTACAGAGCACAACAGGCATGAGAGTTAAGAATGCAGAGCACAAACTGAAGAATGTGTTCAGTCAGCAATAATTTGGTGATGCACGAGGATGCTGCTGCAAACTCTACAAACTGTAATAAGACTATAAAATTTTGATTCATCTGAGCTGTCTGCAACAATGTACAAATCTCTTGCCTCAGCCCCCCCCCCCCCCCAAATCTGGGGGCCACCCACTCATGTTGAAACTACTGTGTTTGATGGTAGCTGAGGTCGCCGGCTATAGCTAATGAATGTCTCACACTGACGATTATCATAGAGACTGTATTATTTAACACTGAAATTTTTGTTAATCATGCAAAAGTGTCAGAATAACAATTCATCCACACATACACTCACGACTGCAGCAAGTTGTACCCAGAACCATACAATATTTTTCAGGATGTTACATGGTCAGTTTTTAGATTGACTTACCATAAATATTCATTTGGCCGCTAATAAAGATATGGGTCATATGAATGTGGTACATATTTTTTAACTTCTGTACTACCACAATAAAGACGTAGCGAATAGACATGGCATATGAACAGTCCATATGTATTATTAATTATTTTTATAAGGTTTTCTTTGTTATAAGTGTGTGTGTGTGTGGGGGGGGGGGGGGGGTTATCATGTATGGTCTGAGAAGGACTGGTGGAGGCAGAGACTCTCCTCTATACATAAATATTACCTGTAAACTGTATATATTTTGAATGGTGGTCCAGTTTGTTCATTCGATGTATAGTGGAGGGGGAAAAAAAAAAAAAAGAGGAGATAACTCGTGCACAAGTGTCAGCTCAAGTTGGTTAGGGCTACTAAAGTGATGGAATTTTGGGCAGCAAGGGGCTGCTCAGTACTTCAGATTTTGTGGGCACTTTGTAATATTCACTGAATGGTTGAACTTTGAATCTGGCAATCAGGCCTCTAATGTGGAAATTAGAATTATTTTTGTTGCTTTTGAGAATTATTGTGTTAACCTCAAAGACTGTACGAATGCTTACGGGAATTTACAGTGTTTAAAATACTACTGAACTCCAACGGTGAGTCAGTCTGCTACTTATTTATGAACAGTAAATGTGTTATAGGACTTTATAATACGTGCGTCTGAGATGGAAGTTGAATGAGGGACTCTGCTTGCACTTTTATCATATTTATATAAACTTAATTGCACATATTGGCTGTAGAGTTGCCATTCCATTTATTACATGTTTCTTGGACTGAAAAATCTTCAGTTCATCAAAACTCAAATCCTACCATTATTTATCCTAAGTGATCTCTCTCATTTATTTTCAAATTCACTCACGTTTATTCCCAAAACCTGCCTGTTTCAGAAAAATTTCAAATGCAGGAGCAATTGTGAAACTGATTTATTTTGGTGGGTTTAGCTGCTGGCCTTAGTGTTGTGTGCGACTAAATGCTAGGACACATATGAGCTAATTTTCGAACTGAGCAATTCACTTGCCCATCCTCCACCAGCAGGTACTTGGTTCCTTTGTCAGGTGATGTTCTTAGGTCAAGGAATACTTAAGTGTGTCTGCGCTAAATGTCTTGACATTAGATGAGTTTACAAAGAATAACCTTTCAAGTTTTAAGCAGCTTTGCAAAACACACTGTCTCATAGCTAAGAGGACAGTGTGTGGCTCTCCACCAATTATATCCTCTTACATGGAACTGCGTCATAAAATAAACACAGGCATCTTGTCCCTTTATCAATAATCTGCTTAAAGAAATTGAGATTTTTTTCCCCTTCTAATTATTACTATGTTGCAGAAATCTATTCATCCAGTGCTCCTGTAAGAGTCACAATATAATAATAATAATAATAGCTGTGTGAACACATGGGCAGAGTAACGTGCTTCACCAAAAGAGGACGAAAGTAAGGAAATATAGGTCTATTTCAGTTTTGTTATTAAATCTGACATGCACAATGTACACATGCTTATAGTTGATATACAGTTTTAATTCATCCAGTCATTTATTGCTAACAAAGTACACAGCCTTCTAAGCTACTGGTAATAGAAATACTAGTTTACAATGTTTTTTTATTGTTTTTAAAAGCACATATCTTTACTTATCTCATTACACACAAAAACTTTTCCTTTTATGGAATACTAAAATTCACACACATAAAAAGTAAATTTTTGTAACAGTAAATATAAAATTACCACTTATGCTCGAAAAGTTCGCACAACTCTCACAACAAATTGCCGGCAAATAGGACACTCGCTTAGTTGCTTTCCACATTTCATACAAGCAGCCATATGTCCACATTCCAAAATAACACATTCAATAGGAGCATCCATACATATTTTGCATAATTCTTGAAGGCTCAAATTGTCCAACTCTGTTAAGACAGAATAAATGTATATCAGAACCGAACTACCTTACATGTAAAAGATTTAAAGTTCTGCATTTTACATAAAAGAGCCAAGTATAAAACTAAATAAAATATTATTTTCCTTTTAAAATACTTTACCAAGTAACCCAACTGAGATTTATTGTGAATTTGTGACCTATCAGGTTAATAGTTCTAGATCAAATGATAAAACCCACCCTCACGAATAAAGCTGCTGTTGAGGCATTTTCACCCAACACTGAAGGTAGGATACTGGGAAAGTTAAAAGTCCGCCACACAGCACCTAAAAGTGGGCAGTCCAGCAAGAGGTCAATGACAGTCATCTGTGAGCCACAGAGACACCAAGGTGGTCCTCGCAACGGAGGAGGTTACCGTGCGGCAGAACCAGCAGAGGACAACTGATTCCCTGCGAGAGGATGCATGGAAGACTTGCGCACATTTGTAGTCTCCTTAATGACATGCAGATTGTTGTGCGTACTGTTATGCCATTCTGTCTCCCAAAGCCGAAAAAACCTGCTGCGTAAGTCAGAATGCAGGTCAGTTTCAGAGATGCCTATCTCTAGAAGCAGTTTCTGTGTAGCCTGTTTGGCCAGCATGTCGGCATGTTCGATGCCTGAGATTCCGACATGTCCTAGGGTCCACATAAACACCACTGAACAATGGGACCATTCCAGGGCATAGATGGACGCTACCAAAGGATGGGGAAGGAAGCTCCCATCGCTAGGCGAATGCCACAGTGGTGCTCTGGATCGAGTAAACACAACGCTGATGGCGCTGCCGAACCGTAAACCAGACTCCCATAGTCAAGGCGGGATTAAACAAGGGCTCAGTAGAGCTGCAGCAGTGTAGAGCTATCTGCACCCCAGTTGGTGTTGATCAGGCAGTGGAGGGCACTGAGGCGCTGCCAGCTCTTCCACTTAAGCTGACAAAGGTGAGGTAGCCAAGTCAATCGGTTGTCAAAAACCGGTCCTAAGAACTGATGTGTCTCCGCTACAGTGAGTGGATCATCATTAAGGTAAAGTTCTGGTTCTGGATGAATGGTGTGATGCCTACAGAAATGCATGACACACGACTTAGCGGATGAAACCTGGAAGCCGTGGGCTCGAGCCCATGACTGCACCTTGTGAATGGCTCCCTGTAGGAGCAGCTCAGCTACACCAGTACTGGAGGAGCAGTATGAAATGCAGAAGTCATCCACATACAGAAAAAGTGAGACCATGGTCCTACAGCTGCTGCTAGACATTAATAGCCACTAAAAATAGAAAGAAACTCAATATGGAGCCCTGCAGAACGCTGTTCTCCTGAATATGGAGGGGGGGAGGACTACGGGAGGCACTGACTAAGACACGGTAAGTACGGAGCGACAGGAAGTTTTGGATAAATATCAGGAGCGGGCCCCAGAGACCCCACTCATACAATGTGGCAAGGATATGATGTCACCAGGTCATGTCGTATGCTTCACATAAGTCAAAAAAGACAGCCACCAGATGTTGGTGTCTGGAAAAGGCTGCTCGAATGGCAGGCTCTAAGGACACAAGATTATCAGTGATAGAGCGAACCTGGCGGAAGCCACCTAGACACGGAGCCAATAGGCCACATGACTCCAGGTCCCGACCCAACTGCCAACACACCACACTTTTTAGCAGCTTACAAAGAAAGTTGATGAGGCTGATGGGCCAGTAACTATCCACATCAAGTGCGTTTTGACCGGGTTGAGCACCAGAATGATGGTGCTCTCATGTCATTGTGACAGAAAGACACAATCGCACCAGATATGGTTGAAGATGACTAGGAAATGTTGCTTGTAGTCAGACGAAAGATGTTTGATCATCTGACTGTGGATCTGATCCGGACCAGGTGCTATGTCGAGGCCATGTGCAAGGACACTGAGGAGCTCCAACTCTGTAAATGGGACATTATGGGGTTCACTGTGGCATGAAGTGAACGAGAGGACTTTCCTTTCCATCCACCGATTGAGGTTGCAACAGGCTGGGAGGTAGTTCTCCAATGCAGAGGCTCAAGCATAGTGCTCAGCAAAGTACTCGGCAATCACGTTTGCATTGGTAGACAACATGCCACTGATGTTAATGCCAGGGGCACCTGTTGGGGTCTGGTACCCAAAACGATGACTGATCTTCGTCCAGACTTGGTAAGGTGATGTATGGCATCCAATGGTCAACATGTACCTCTCCCAACACTCCTGTTTCCATCTTTTTATAGGTTGGCGAATGCGGGCATGGAGCTGCTTAAAGACTATTAGGTGCTCTAAGGAAGAGTGTTGCTTATGTTGCTGTAGGCTCGCCAATGCTCTATAATTGCCTCAGCGACTTCCGGCAACCACCAAGGGACTGTCTTTCACCGGGGGGCACCATGAAGATCAAGGGATCAGGTTTTCCGCCGCAGAAATGATCGTTGTAGTGACCTGCTCAACTAAAACATCGATGGCACCTTGTGGGGGAGATTCAGCAATGACAGCAAAGGTGAAGGTTTCCCAGTCAGCCTACCCATCTGGGTAGGCATCCATGGGCAAGACATCGGGGCAGTGACAAGAAGATGGGGAAGTGGTCACTACCACACAGGTTGTCATGTGCTCTCCAGTGGATAGATGAGAGAAGGCCAGGACTGCATGAGTATGTGCCATGTGCCACACTGAGATTTTATATATATATATATATATATATATATATATATATATATATATATATATAGGGAAACATTCCACATGGGAAAAATATATGTAAAAACAAAGATGATGTGACTTACCGAACGAAAGCGCTGGCAGGTCGATAGACACACAAACACACACACAAAATTCTAGCTTTCGCAACCAACGGTTGCCTCATCAGGAAAGAGGGAAGGAGAGGGAAAGACGAAAGGATGTGGGTTTTAAGGGTGAGGGTAAGGAGTCATTCCAATCCCGGGAGCGGAAAGACTTACCTTAGGGGGAAAAAAGGACAGGTATACACTCGCACACACACACATATCCATCCACACACACACACACACATATATATATATATATTACTCCAAATCCCACGCCACTTTCCTTGACGTTGACCTCCATCTGTCCAATGGCCAGCTTCACACGTCCGTCCACATCAAACCCACCAACAAGCAACAGTACCTGCATTATGACAGCTGCTACCCATTCCACATCAAACGGTCCCTTCCCTACAGCCTAGGTCTTCGTGGCAAACGAATCTGCTCCAGCCCGGAATCCCTGAACCATTACACCAACAACCTGACAATAGCTTTCGCATCCCGTAACTACCCTCCCGACCTGGTACAGAAGCAAATAACCAGAGCCACTTCCTCATCCCCTCAAACCCAGAACCTCCCACAGAGGAACCACAAAAGTGCCCCACTTGTGACAGGATACTTTCCGGGACTGGACCAGACTGAATGTGGCTCTCCAGCAGGGATACGACTTCAAATCCTGCCCTGAAATGAGATCCATCCTTCATGAAATCCTCCCCACTCCACCAAGAGTGTCTTCCCGCCGTCCATCTAACCTTCGTAACCTGTTAGTTCATCCCTATGAAATCCCCAAACCACCTTCCCTACCCTCTGGCTCCTATCCTTGTAACTGCCCCCGGTGTAAAACCTGTCCCATGCACCCTCCCACCACCACCTACTCCAGTCCTGTAACCCGGAAGGTGTACACGATCAAAGGCAGAGCCACGTGTGTAAGCACCCATGTGATTTACCAACTGACCTGCCTACACTGTGATGCATTCTATGTGGGAATGACCAGCAACAAACTGTCCATTCGCATGAATGGACACAGGCAGACAGTGTTTGTTGGTAATGAGGATCACCCTGTGGCTAAACATGCCTTGGTGCACAGCCAGCACATCTTGGCACACTGTTACACCGACCGGGTTATCTGGATACTTCCCACCAACACCAACCTATCCGAACTCCGGAGATGGGAACTTGCTCTTCAATATATCCTCTCTTCCCGTTACCCACCAGGCCTCAATCTCCGCTAATTTCAAGTTGCCGCCACTCATACCTGTCATTCAACAACATCTTTGCCTCTGCACTTCCGCCTCGACTGACATCTCTGCCCAAACTCTGTCTTTAAATATGTCTGCTTGTGTCTGTATGTATGTGTGTGTGTGTGTGTGTGTGTGTGCGCGCGCGCGCGCGCGCGCGCGCGCCTGTCTGGCTGGGAGTGCTTCACTGATTCAATCTCAGTGACTGAGGAGGACCGTGAAGCCCTACGACCAGCTACCTTCGGTTGTTGCAGCAACTGGTGGGTGTCTGCTTTGCCACTGGTAGGAACATGGGAAGGGAGCAATTCACAGGATCCCTTCCTGGCAAGAGGAGCAAAAGAAATGCAGACCACTGCCCTTTGTGGCTATAAGGGATATTACAGGAACCGTAGTGAATATAATAAGAGTGTCAGGTGGAGTTTGCGTCTATGTCTTTAAATATGTCTGCTTGTGTCTGTATATATGTGTGCGCGCGCGCGCGCGCGCGCGAGAGAGTGTATACCTGTCCTTTTTCCCCCCTAAGGTAAGTCTCTCCGCTCCCGGGATTAGAATGACTCCTTACCCTCTCCCTTAAAACCCACATCCTTCCCTCTTTCCTGATGAGGCAACAGTTTGTTGCAAAAGCTTGAATTTTGTGTGTATGTTTGTGTGTCTGTCGACCTGCCAGCACTTTCATTTGGTAAGTCACATCATCTTTTTTTGGGGGGGGGAGGGGGGGGGAGGCGGCTGTATTTAATTTAAGAGGCAGAGGTCAAGTTGTGACAGTAAATTTTCGACCTCCCTACCTCATCCAGTAAGCATGGCTGGAGGAAGATATACATTAAAGGCAGTTATTTTCTGCGTTGTCCTTATCCTGACAGCCACAGCTTCAAGTGAGATTTGAAGGGGCACAGGTTCACAACATACCAAGTTGAGGACATAGACGCAAACTCCACCTGACACTCTTATTATAGTCACTACGGTTCCTGTAATATCCCTTATAGCCACAAAGGGCAGTGGTCTGCATTTCTGGGAACCAGGTTTCCTGGGGGGCAATGCAGAAAGCAGGTGTAAAGCTTAACAGTTGCCATAGCTCAGCCAGGTGGTGGAAAAAACCACCACAATTCCACAGGAGGGTTATGTGATTGTGATACTGGGAAGGCATGGAACACTCAATGAGGTAGTCTACGCCTCAGGGTCATCTGCTGCCACCAGTTGAGTACCGGTGCGATCAACATCTATTGTGTTGAGGGCCCAGAGAGAGCTAGGTCCTTAGCAGACACCAGAATCTCCATCTCATTCTCAGACGCAAAGCTTGTAGGTAGTGGTGGTGTGGGTGCCAGCGCAGTGCCTTGGTTCTTGGGGGTCTTTTATTTTTAGGTTTCTCTCGCCGCTCCTTAGGTTTGTCTGGCTGGGAGTGCTTCACTGATTCAATCTCAGTGACTGAGGAGGACCGTGAAGCCCTACGACCAGCTACCTTCGGTTGTTGCAGCAACTGGTGGGTGTCTGCTTTGCCACTGGTAGGAACATGGGAAGGGAGCGATTCACAGGATCCCTTCCTGGCAAGAGGAGCAAAAGAAGACTTAATCTTCTCTGGCTCAGCAGTGGGGATTGATGTCCCCAATGGTTGGGCGGGGGGAAGGGGGGGGGGGAGAGGAGGGTGTTGCTCCTGAAGTAGGTTGTGCAGGTGCAACAGGGAGGGAAGTGCCCCCCCCACCATCAAGAGGCAAGTGGAGTCTAACAGCTCTGAGAGCCAACTGTACACAGTGGAACGGAAGATGGTAGAACTGTTGTCATAGCGGTGGCATAGGTTGATGTCATATACACAGGATGCAGCCTCTCATATTTTCTCTTAGCTTCAGTGTAGGTCAGTCAGTCCAGGGTCTTGTATTCCATTATTTTTCTTTCTTTCTGGAGAATCCTGCAGTCTGGCGAGCTAGGCGAATGGTGCTCTCCACAGTTGATGCATATGGGAGGTGGACCATAAGCAGTATTGGGATGTGAAGGACATCCACAACCCACACAGGTGATGCGGAAGCACAGCGGGAAGGATCTCCAGCACTTAAAGCACCACATCTGGAAAGGGACATATGGCTTTACGTCACAGTTGTAGACCATCACCTTGACCTTCTCGGGTAATGTGTCACCCTTGAAGGCCAAGATGAAGGCACCAGTGGCAACCTGATTATCCCTTGGATCCCGGTGGACAAAATGGACACCTCGCCTCTCTAAATCGGCACGCAGCTCATTGTCGGACTGCAAAAGAAGGTCCCTGTGAAATATGACACCATGGACCATATTTAGGCTCTTATGGGGCGTGGTGGTAATGGAAACATCCCTCAACTTGTCATAGGCGAGTAGTGCCCATGACTGGGCAGAGGATGCTGTTTTGATCAAGACTGACTGACTGCATTTTGGAGAAGCCCTCCACCTCCCCAAATTTGTCCTCTAAATGCTCCACAAAAAACTGAGGTTTCATTGACAAACAAGATTCCCCCATCAACTCTCATAAATACGAGGTACTGGGGTGAATTGCTTTGTTGCCATCCTTAGCCTGGCGTTCCTCCCATGGTGTGGCCAGAGGAATGATTTGGGGTCATATTTCTTAGCACTGAAGTTAGACCTTGACCACTTAGAGACTGCTGGTGTCAAACACCAGCAAGAGAAGACCTACTACGCTTCATAACATGTCATCTGCCCTGATGCCACCCACTGCGACCAGGGGCCCTCCCCATAGGTGCCACCCAGCCACAGCAAAGGCCACCTGGCAGGATGGCCATTGCCGGGAGTGCCAATGCCCCAGGGTGGCGGGCATCTACTCCTTGGCATACGTGAGGAGTTAACGGCGCAGACACCAGCAGAGCGACCCTTGTGTGGTCAGGGGACTGCAACCAACAGAGTACATTGCAGCTCCACCACGACGGACTGTGCAGAAAGCGCTACTGCACAGAGGATGGAGGAAAACCCAGGAGGGTAACCTCCCTCAACAGCTGGAGAATTAGCAGAAGTGCAGATCCACGTCGACGAAGGATGTGAAAAGTCTCAGCGCACGATTGACACTACGCACCATGTAAGGTGCTCTTCCCCAATTGGCTCGCTCTTCAGGAAATTTTGAAAATGGAGGTCAAACCCTATAGGTGACCATCAAATAAAGGCTGAAATGGGTGAGACTCCTTTTAGTCACCTCTTACGACAGGCAGGAATACCCTGGGCCTATTCTAACCCCCAGACCCGCAGGGGGGAGCAAACTTAATAAAAGCAAATCTGAACGTTTCACCATATGTTTCTAAAATTTGTCTGCCTCACATTCATACAACAATAGTAAGAACAAGAAGATATAATTTATTTAGGAACATTATGAAAGTAATTTGGATAACCTATTAACTTCTCACACTTTCACTATCCTGTCTTCATAATATGGTGCAATGTTCTAAATACACTATGTGATCGAAAGTATTCAGACTCTGGCTGAAAATGACTCGCAAGTTTGTGGCATCCTCCATCGGCAATACTGGAGTTCAATTTAGTGTTGGGCCACCCTTAGCCTTGATGACAACTTCCACTTTCACAGGCATACGTTCAATCAGATGCTGGAAGGTTTCTTGGGGAATGGCAGCCCATTCTTCAAGGAGTGCTGCACTGAGGGGAGAGATCAATGTCGGTCAGCAGACCTGACACAAAGTCTGTGTTCCAAAATGTCCCAAAGGTGTTCTACATTATTCAAGTCAGGACTCTGTGCGGGCCAGTCCATCACAGGGATGTTATTGTCATGTAACTACTCCGCCACAGGACGTGCATTATGAACGGTTGCTCGATCGTGTTGTAAGATGCAATCGCCATCCCCAAATTGCTCTTGAACAGTGGGAAGCAAGGAGGTGCTTAAAACATCAATGTACACCTGTGCTGTGATGGTCCCACTCAAAACATCAAGGGGGTGCAAGTCCCCTCCACGAAAAACACGACTACACCATAACACCACTGCCTCTGAATTTTACTGTCGGCACTACACACTCTGGCAGATGACATTCACCACGCATTCGCCGTACCAACACCCTACCATTGGATCGCCACATTGTGCACCATGATTCGTTATGCCACGAAATGTTTTTCCATTGTTCAATCGTCCAATGTTTACACTCCTTACACCAAGCGAGACATCGTTTGGCATTTACAGGCATGATGTATGGCTTACAAGCAGCCCCTTCACCATGAAATCCAAGTCTGATTGCCTCCTGCCTAACTGTCTTAGTACTTACAGTGGTTCCTGATGGAAATTGCAATTCCTGTGTGATGGTCCAGATGTCTGCCTACTACACATTATAACCCTCTTCAACTGTTTGCAGTCTGTCAGTCAACAGGTGAGGTCGGCCTGTAGCTTTTGTGTTGTACGTGTCCCTTCAGTATCACATCGGAAACAGTGGACCTAGGGATGTTTAGGAGTGTGGAAATCTTGCATACAGACCTATGACACAAGAAACACCCAATCACCCGACCACATTTGAAGTCCATGAGTTCCGTGGAGTGCCCCATTCTGCTATCTCATGATGTGTAATGATTACTGAGGTCACTGATATGGAGTACTTGGCAGTAGGTGGCAGCACAATGCACCTAATATGAAAAACATATGATTTTGGGGTGTCCGGATACTTTTGATCACATAGCGTATTACAGACAATGTCCTTATAACTGAAGGACACTGGGAGTAAAAGGCTTCTCAATAGTTCACAACAGAAAAATAGTAAAATACAAAAATGATATCAGCCTTCCATCCCTGGGGTATGATGCTGCCTCAAAGGTAATGGGATGCATAATGCCTAAGTATCTGAACTACAGTCCTAAAACTAACAGCAACATTGACATCATTGTGCCAGAAACTAATTACCTTAATATCTATGACAATTTGAAAATTAGTTTGATTATGCTAAGAAGCTCAAGGTTGAAAGGAAAGAAACATTTATTTTTCATCACAAAATCAACTTATTATACACTACCTGTTCTTGATTTGTGATTATCGTGCCAGAGACGAGACAAACGTTCTATTAATTCTGATTTTTCCACACACCCTCTGAAGTCTACTCTATTCAGTGACAGAATTTCCTTTATTTGCTTCACGGAAAGTTTTTCCATCTCTTCGGCACTTTTTATATCTTCAAGTGATATTCCACTGCAGGCCTAAAAGGAAAAAATGTGAATGTCTTACAAATATGTTTATATTTAGATAATGAGTAAACACAAGGTGCATCACTGCTCTGGATGAGATGAGGAGTGCGGATGTCTCTCTGTTGATGCTCCCGTGTAATGGTTTGTGAATATGGGGAGGTGGGGTGAAATCGAGATTCGAGTGGCCAAGATGTGCAATCACCCCAGAAATTATTCCAAAAGTGCATAAAATTGTCATGGAGGATCACTGACAAAGTTAGAGCAACTGCTGAAGCTATAGGGATGTTATCTGAACAGGCATATCACATTTTAACAGCGGAATTTTGTACGTGAAAATTATCTGCTAGATGGGTGCCGCAATTCAACCAGCAACACATCAGAATGGAAATGTCAAAAAAAAATATCGGACCCATTTTCGGAACAACCAAAAGGATTTTTTTTGCACTGGTTTATGACAACAGATGAAACTTGAGTCAACTACTATACCTCAGTGACGAAACAACAGTCAAAGCAGTGGAAACATATTGATTCACAACCACGAAGAAAGTAAATGCTATGCAACTGGCCAGAAAGGTCACGACATCAGTTTTCTGAGATATGTTCTAAATTCTGCTGATGGATTATCTTCTCACTGTTCAAATAATACTACAGCAAAAGATATGCGATACTGGCAAAGCGAGAAAGGAAATAGGGAAGTCACCAGATGGGTATGCCCGGGCTCTGCACGCGGCAGTAAATGTTCCACCTACAGCTGTCCCACCCCTGATCCATAACAGTCAACAGCACCCACTATTCAACAGACTGCAACACCTACAACAGAAAACTGGGTGCAACAGAAAGAAGGCAAACTGAATCTGCACTACCAAGGGAAGGGAAATGGGGCAAGGAGGGGGAGGGAGGAAGGGGGATTCCACCAAGATACAAGCTACTGTCTGGAAGGCTCATTACATACAGTAAAACTAAGGGTTAACCTGATATGACCAATGTGAAGTCGACAAAGGAGTGTGGAGTCCTGCTGGGAGAAGCAAGAGGAAGAGCACCACACTCAGTTGTCTCCTCACTTTTGCAGAGTTTGTTAGATGGGACAGTAGTCCACCAGACATCACTCCATTTCCAAGCAAGCAGAATCTCATGTGCACATGCAAATTAGCACCTGGTATTGGCAAGCAAGTGCTCCTCTAGTCAAATGATTGGCCAGTTCATTTCCTGGGATACCAACAGGACTTAGGACTCTGAGAAAGACAACTGGCCAGACAACATGACGGAAATCAGTGAGAAGGTCATAAATAATGGAGACCTAAGGGTAGCAACAATAGCATTGGTCAATAATGCGGGAGACTGCACAATGAGTGAAAACATATTAAAAGATGGTAAATTGAGGTCCGTTTAATAAAATGGAGGGCTCTGATAATAGCTCTCAGCTCTGCTGTAAACACACTATGTGCGTCTGAAAAGTACCGGTGACCAAGATCATCATCCAATGGTGGACTGGATCAAACGGTTTCAAAGTTGAAGGAGACACCGAGCCACAAACCTGGCAATCCCAGACCAGATGGGACGAAACCAGGGCCCAGTAAACACGGATAAGGTTAGCATGATCCACACCCCAAGATGTGTGGGCAAGAAAGCAGAGAGCTTTAAGCTTCCACATGCAGCTATCTTCAGGTGATGAATCTGGGCAGCCAATCAACTTTTTATCAAAAAGGAGGCCCAAGATACATGACTGTGCTACAACATCCAGCTGCTGGGTACCTAGGTAAAGTTCCAGGTCACGATGGACCACGATATGATGGCAGAAGTTATTAACTTACATTTTTGTAGGAGACAGCTGGGAAGCATAGGAAAGAGCTCATGCTGAGGCCTATTGGATGGCACCTCGGAGCTAGCATGCAGTAGAGGCTACCAACTGGGAGCTGTACCAAATGCAAAAACCATCAATATACAACACAATGATGACCAGTGGCCCAACATGTCACTAGCCCACTGATAGTAAAAGGAAGAGTGTGACACTCAACACACAGCTTTGTGAGATGCCATTATCTTGGACCCGTGAGGAGTTGAGTGAACTGCCAACTCTAACCTGGATCAACCGATGGACAAAAGTTTATGAATAAAAATTGTTAGTTGGCCTCGAAAGCTCCAGTCACGGACTAAAGTTAAATGTGATGATGCCAAGCAGTGTCCTGCAGGTCAAAAAAGACATTGATAAGGTATTGGTGTTTAGAAAAATCCTGTTAGACTACAGCTCCCAACCTTAAAAATTTCCTCACAGAAACTCCCACAAAGATAGGGGGACAAAAGGCTCCACATCTCGAGAACTCATGATCTGTAGGCAACCATCCTCTCAAGTAGCTTACAGAGTATGTCAGTCAGTCTAATCAGCCAGTAACCGTCAAGAGGTGCTGTGTTCTTGCCTGGCTTAAGGACTGAGACCACTCTGTCATCTCGTCATCATGAGAGGAAGGCACCTTGGAGCTAAATACAGTTAAAGACCATGAGTAGATGTTGCATTTGGGGAACATTCATGTGTTGGATCATCTGACTTAATTTAATCAGGGCTTGGGGCTGTGTCTTGGAACAAGCCAAGAGCATGGCGTAGTTCCCAGTTCATTACAGGATTCAGATTGGTGGAGAATGAAACATAATAGGATGTCTTCAACTTATCACTTCTGCAGTAGGTACCTACAAAGGGAGACGAAGCCAAAGCTACCGCAAAGTGGGTTGCAAGGTGTTCTGCAAGAATGGATGAATCAGTACACAGACCACCCTGTAGGAGCTGTTGATCATTGATGGCCCATAAAACCAAGGAGCTGAGGAGTTAGGAGAGGTATTAACAAGGAGCTAACACCTTACATAAAGAGGCACATGTTCCCAGGGAGAAGAGAGAGCAGTTTCAGCAATCCTCCTTACTGCATCTGATTAGATAGCGAGCCTCAGTATGGAGTAACTTGAAAGTTATAAAGCTAAACTGCGATGGATGTCTTTTCATTCATTGTAGGGCTCAGCAGTGATCCTGAATAGCTATTGCAATGTCTTTGGTCTATCATTGCACCAGCCGATGGATGGGTGTGAGGGGAGGAGGGGGGGGGGGGGCTGGGTTGAGAACTGTAGAAAGGGGAATAGAAGTTCCGGCAGTGTGGAACGGAGATGCTTTGCACAACACAGGCATCAAATGTAACAGCAGAGGCATACGAAGGCCAGATGCCTCTGAAGTGCCGAATATGACAGTCAGTCAGTCTGGTGATGGCAAGGAAACTACAGTATCACCAAGAAGTGGTCACTGTCACAAATGTCATCATGTAGTGACCAATGTACAGAAGCCGCAAGATTGGGTGAAGAGACCATTAGATAAATAGCTGGAAAGGTGCCATGGGTGGCACTGAAATGCGTAGGAGAACCATCATTCAGGAGAAACAGACCACAGTCTGTGAAGTGCTACTCCCCCACAGGGAGTGGTGTGTGCTGAAGACCCCAAGTAGGAGAAAAGGGTGGGCAAGGGGCGGGGGTAATAGTTTGATTAATGTGGTCAGTTCAACACAAGGAACTGGCCTGCCTGGAAGTAGGGAAACACTACAAATGGTAATAGCTGAAGTCGTTTGCACCTGCACTGCTATTGCCTCCAATTAGTTACAAAGGAGAGTCTATTCACTGACACATCTGTACAAACTCCAGGTAGAGACCTCTTCAGATGCTCTTTCAGCATGGTTCCGACAGAATGTGCAACGACAGAGCATTAGAGAACAGTCATCAATGAAGTGCATTTCTTGGACAGCAATGCAAACTACAGAAGAAAAGCAAATACGATGATGTAGCTCTGGCAGGTTTCAGTAGTATGCATTACAATTCCACTGAATGGTTGTATGAATGGTGGCCAGGTCAGGTGTGAAAGGGACAGGAGGACTGGACATGCTGCAGTTCACTGTGTGTGTGTGTCACCAGTGGGGATGCAACCACATCCACAAACATCAGCTCAGATTCCAAATGCGTGGGGCGATCAGCACCTCCAGGGGCACCAAAGGAGCCTTGCCCCAATTCTCCTCCTCTTCCTCCTCCGTAACCTTTGGTGAGCAAAGTTTTGTATGTCCATCCTTGTAACTGGAGGCCTGGGGGAGTATGGTCATTTCTTATCTTAAGAAAACGAAACCACCTACAGCCGTCCTTATGATGTCATTTATTGTATGGCTTCAAGTTTCAGCACTTCAGTGCACCATCTTCAGGCTTTAGCTGATGCTGAAGGGTTTAACACCATCCATATACACGATGTCTCAGTGGCTAACATAACTGGTTTATGCAGACTAACCTGTAACTGTAATGATGTCTCTCCAACCATCAACTGTCAACTGCAGCTGTCGTGCAAACTCAGCCACCAACAGTGTGATCTCTGCATGGTCAGGGGACTACCACTATGCAGGTAATTGGCTGTACAGTTATTCATCAGTTGACGCTACTTCGTCAAGACATAAAGTAAGGTTTTTCAAAATTGGTCTATTCTCGACGACAAATTTATCAAAACTGGTTTCAAGATTCTGCAACAACATGGCTTGGCAACACGCACAGTCCCTGACCCGTCTCTGCCATCACACCTAAACAAACATCATCCCCTCCACAATGCCCTAAATGCCTCCCCTGTCCCCTACCCCCAGCTGTAGAGCCACCTCCTGATGTGATGCACATTATAATCAGTCCAAACTTTGAAGATCAACTGCATACACTTGTACATATGAAGTAATCAAGGGGAGCAAGTTACCCTGATATAACAGGCATTTACATTGACATTAAGTTCCTAGGTCTTGGCAAAGCTACTACTGTTTTATGCATTTGTGTCATCAGACATAATAAATCTTATGCATACACCAAGAGAATTACATCAGCCAGTGCGTGTCAGATTGCAACACTATACTGACTTCACTCAACAATAACCAAGTGCTTACATATGAGTTCCAAAAGAAAAGCAAATGAAGAACACTTTAAGAGAATTCCTTATCATGGAGCAGCAGTTGGTCTGATTTATTTATTTAGCATCCAATAAATCACACATGTGATAAAGAATTTGTCATTTGATTACAAGTAACACATACACATAATAAATGAACAGCAAAACAAATTACATACACATAGTACACAAGTAGTGTACAAGAACTTATTACACAAAAACACAAGTATGTGCTCATGATAATTATAGATCATGAACTATGCCTTATACACAAAATGTATTACGGATATTTAACAAATTTTTCATAAGTACCATAATTACGAAGTTTAAAACATAATTAAATTAGTTTAAATTAAAAAAAAAAATAAGTGCAGGTTTCAATCCACAGAATACCAACAGGTATTCATTTACACTGTAGTAGCATTTTTCCATCAAGTATTTTTTTACTTCATGCTTGAAATTATTTTTGCCTTTCAATTCTTTAATTTGAGATTGAAGTGCATTTAAAAGCTTTATTCCTAAGTGGCTAACATGTTTCTGACTCCTAGGTTTTGCTACATAGGGAGCGTGGAAGTCTTTACAATACCTTGTATTGTGATCATGGTACCTTGAGTTGGTTTGGAGATTGCAATTATTTTTACTGATCATTTCCAGGTATTTAAAAATATATACCGATGGTATTGTCAGTATCTTTAGTTGTCTGAATAAGGGTCTACAGTGAGTTTGTGGTGGGCTGTGTGTCACGATATGACTAGCTCTTTTTTTGCATAATAAAAATGTCAGTCTTGACCTGGTTTTACCCCAAAAACTTATGCCATAGCTTGCAACTGATTGGAAATAACTAAAGTACACCGCTCTAATACATTCCTTGCTACATACCTTTGATATTATTCTTAAGGCAAAACATGCTGAGCTAAGTTTCTGAATAAGATATACACTGTGTTCATTCCAGTTTAAATCTTGGTTAATTCACATTCCCAGAAACTTTGTGGTGCACACTTTTCCTTTTTGTTTGCTATCCAGCACAAGGCACATATTTTCCCCTTGACACTTGCTTTTATACTGTATAAAGTTTGTTTACTTTGTATTTAATGTCAGCTTATTTGAATAAAACCATGACTGTATGTATGAGAGCATTTTTTCTGCTGTAGTAAACAATTATTCTTTTATATCACTAATTATGATACTCGTGTCATCTGCAAATAGTAGAATTTTGGCTGAGCTGTCTGGAGCCTGTATATCATTGATATAAATTAGAAATAACAATGGGCCCAGAATGCTGCCCTGTGGAACACCTATTTCAATTTGTTTTGGTTCAGATACGAGTTTAAAATTGTGACGATTGTTGGATGACCTCAGCTCAACAACTTGTTACCTGTTTTGCAGATAAGATTCAAACCATTTTTAACAGTACCCCTGATGTCTATTGCTTTAATTTTTCCTAGTAATATTACATGGTTCACAGTATCTAAGGCTTTGGATAAATGTAGATTAATTCCAACAACCTGTTTATTTGACTCCAAATTTCTTACTATTTCTGTTGTGTAGTCCAAAATGGCTGTTTCTGTACTGTGCCCTGCTCGAAAACCATGTTGACTTATTTATTAGTTATGTTTTTCTAGATATTTTGTAACCCTGATTTTCATTAATTCCTCAAGTACTTTGGAGAAGGCTGGGAGGAGAGATATAGGTCGGTAATTTTCTATTTTATGTCTGTCACCATTTTCGTATAGAGGTATCACGTAAAATCTCTAAAGTTTTTCCGGAAATATCCCTTCACTAAGGGACAAGTTTGCTATGTGCACTATAGGTTTGACAACACATGGAGCAATTTTCTTAATTATTGATACAGGTACATCATCCAACTCAGAGGACATTTCGGATTTCAAGCATTTAATGACTTTTAGAACTTCATGCTCATCTGTTGGGATTGCCATCATGCTGGTATTTACCATTGGAGTCGTCGCTGTTGGTTGTTGCTTAAATTTACTACTTAAAGTAAGGGGAATATTCACAAAATAATTGTTTACATAGTTTGCCATTGCATCTTTTTCTATGGGGATATTTTCATTATTTTTAAGATTGATTTCCTGTTCTTAAGTTTGACCCACAGTTTCTTTTTTTAGCATTTTCCACATCATTCTGGACTTGTTACTAGCCTGCCTTATCAATCTATCATTGCTTAATAATTTTGCTTTTGCTATTACTTTGCGGTGAGTCTTTTTGTATGTCCTCACATACTCAACAAACTGCTGATCGTGACATGTTTTTAACTTTAAACTTAGTAATTTCATGGTTTCACTTGACTTTTTAATTCCAGCTGTAATCCAGGTCCCTTTGGATCCAGATGATCTATAACTCAAAAGCTTTTTTGGGAAACACATTTCAAAGAATGTCATGAAAGTGGAAGCAAATGTATTGTAAGCATCATTTGTGTTTGTTTGTGCCAAGACCTCTGACCAAACTGCATTTTTTAAATTATTTTTGAACTGATTACAATTTTCAGTAGAGAAAAATCGTTTGTACTCCTTTTTATTTTCCTCCTCCTTGGGAGTTGCAGTGAGATTAAAGGTTAGTGCATTATGTTCTGATAATCCTATATTCACATTTGTAACTGCAACTTCATGTGTGACCACATTTGAGAAGGTGTTATCTATTAGGCTTTCACTGGGATCTGTTGTTCTAGTGGGAGCTGATATGTGGGTGAACATGTTGAAACTTTTTAGTATGTCTAAAAACTAGTTTTTACTGAACTCTGGACCAATAGATTAATATTAAGTCACCTCAAAGAATTATGGTAGAGTTCTCATTTGAGAAAATGTTGAGCATTTCTTCCAAATTCTTAAGAAAGACTTCAGTATCTCCAGATGGTGATCTGTAAATTGCTGCAACAATTATTTTCTTCTTTAAACTACACTCCTGGAAATGGAAAAAAGAACACATTGATACCGGTGTGTCAGACCCACCATACTTGCTCCGGACACTGCGAGAGGGCTGTACAAGCAATAAACACACGCACGGCACAGCGGACACACCAGGAACCGCGGTGTTGGCCGTCGAATGGCGCTAGCTGCGCAGCATTTGTGCACCGCCGCCGTCAGTGTCAGCCAGTTTGCCGTGGCATACGGAGCTCCATCGCAGTCTTTAACACTGGTAGCATGCCGCGACAGCGTGGACGTGAACCGTATGTGCAGTTGACGGACTTTGAGCGAGGGCGTACAGTGGGCATGCGGGAGGCCGGGTGGACGTACCGCCGAATTGCTCAACACGTGGGGCGTGAGGTCTCCACAGTACATCGATGTTGTCGCCAGTGGTCGGCGGAAGGTGCACGTGCCCGTCGACCTGGGACCGGACCGCAGCGACGCACGGATGCACGCCAAGACCGTAGGATCCTACGCAGTGCCGTAGGGGACCGCACCGCCACTTCCCAGCAAATTAGGGACACTGTTGCTCCTGGGGTATCGGCGAGGAGCTTTCGCAACCGTCTCCATGAAGCTGGGCTACGGTCCCGCACACCGTTAGGCCGTCTTCCGCTCACGCCCCAACATCGTGCAGCCCGCCTCCAGTGGTGTCGCGACAGGCGTGAATGGAGGGACGAATGGAGACGTGTCGTCTTCAGCGATGAGAGTCGCTTCTGCCTTGGTGCCAATGATGGTCGTATGCATGTTTGGCGCCGTGCAGGTGAGCGCCACAATCAGGACTGCATATGACCGAGGCACACAGGGCCAACACCCGGCATCATGGTGTGGGGAGCGATCTCCTACACTGGCCGTACACCACTGGTGATCATCGAGGGGACACTGAATAGTGCACGGTACATCCAAACCATCATCGAACCCATCGTTCTACCATTCCTAGACCGGCAAGGGAACTTGCTGTTCCAACAGGACAATGCACGTCCGCATGTATCCCGTGCCACCCAACGTGCTCTAGAAGGTGTAAGTCAACTACCCTGGCCAGCAAGATCTCCGGATCTGTCCCCCATTGAGCATGTTTGGGACTGGATGAAGCGTCGTCTCACACGGTCTGCACGTCCAGCACGAACGCTGGTCCAACTGAGGCGCCAGGTGGAAATGGCATGGCAATCCGTTCCACAGGACTACATCCAGCATCCCTACGATCGTCTCCATGGGAGAATAGCAGCCTGCATTGCTGCGAAAGGTGGATATACACTGTACTAGTGCCGACATTGTGCATGCTCTGTTGCCTGTGTCTATGTGCCTGTGGTTCTGTCAGTGTGATCATGTGATGTATCTGACCCCAGGAATGTGTCAATAAAGTTACCCCTTCCTGGGACAATGAATTCACGGTGTTCTTATTTCAATTTCCAGGAGTGTATATAACTGAATGGCTACTGCTTCAAAATCCTTTTCTATGACTAATGGTTTAGCCAAATTATGAAGCTTTCAAATGGAAAGAGAGAGAGAGAGAGAGAGAGAGAGAGAGAGAGAGAGAGAGAGTGTGTGTGTGTGTGTGTGTGTGTGTGTCAAGGACTGCCAGTGTTATTCCAGGCACACATCTAGTGATAAGTGAGTGTTTGGCCACCAGACATCAATGGAATGCAGAAGCAACACAGATTTGAGTTGATTATGTTATTAGAGATGTAGTACTGTCTCAGATAGGCACTTATGAGGGTCATTCCAAAGTACTGCCTCCTATTATTTTGTGGTGACTTTGGATGTTCATGCCAGATGTCATTGGTGTAGTGACAATGACTGAACTTCCTCTTTCACTTGCAGGTGGTCCCAATATTCTGCATTAGTTGGCACCAGCTGAGGAGTCTCCTAAAATTGAGTCTGATATGGATGCGGGTATACAGCAGCAATGGGTGCTTTAATTCCTTGCTGCTGAAGAAACTGCACCAACTGAAATTCACTGATGCTTGCTAAAGGTGTAGGAAACGAAACAATAGACGTGAGCAATGTGAGGCAATGGGACGGCATTTTCAAGGTGGTGAAAAAGGTGTGCATAACAAGCCACAGCCTGGTTGACCCTGCGCAGCTGTCATCCCTCGCAATTAAGTCCATCTTGACCAACTCATCCATGCTGAACAGCAGATAATGACCAGAGAATTGTGTGCAAAGCTGAATGTCAGCTGTGATGCCTTGGAAACAATGTTAGGACATCTTGGTTATCAGATGGATGCTTACAGAAGAAAAAAACTCACTAAATGGAAATTTGTCAGGTTCTGCTGGACCAATAGGAAGCTAACAATTTTCTGAATAGCATTGTCACTGGAGATAAGATGTGGTGTCATCACTAAGAGACGGAATCCAAAAGACAGTCTATGGAATGGCGACATGCAAATTCTCTGTCAAAGAAGGAATTCAAGACACAGCCGTCTGCAGGTAAAGTGAGGTGCACAGTCTTTTGGGATATCCAGTGTGTGGTTTCTTTTGGATGTCCTGGAGCCTGGAAAAACTGTAAATTCAGCACACTACAAGACAACAGTGACCAAACTGAAAGCCCAAATTTCAAGGGTAAGGCCAAAAGAAGAACAACTTTCACCTGCAACATGATAATGCCAGGCCCCACACAAGTTTTGTAATCATGTAATTCAATGTAAAATTTGGCTGGACTGTCTTACCACATCCACTGTACAGTCTCAATTTAATGTCTTCAGACTTCCATCTGTCAAAGATGAGCTACAAGATAAACATTTTCAATATGTGGATGCTGTTGTCAAAGCTTTAAGAAAGTGGTTAGTCTCACCCGATTCCAATTTTTACAAGTGTGTCATGAAAGTTCTTGTTCATTGTTGGCAAAACTGCGTAACAATTGGTGGTAACTATGTGGAAAAATGAGTCTGCAGCTGAAATATTGCTCTATTTAGCTGTGCTGTTGCAATTTATGTACCTCCAGCTGTTACCATGAATAAAAATAGGAGACATTACTTTCCGAAAGACCCTCGTACATCTATCATGACTTTGTCCAACAGCAACACACACTGAACGCTTAAATATAAAAATTTATATGGCAGAAATGAAGACCAAGCCACGAAAATAACAACATTTACTTTACCATTAAAGTTCTGTAATCCTGATTTACTTCCTGGTGAAATATTTCAAATTAAACCATAGCAGAAAAGTTAATCACTAATTTAAGGTCCCCAGAAGAGATGCACGATTTTCTGTTAGTTGACACTTATTGTCATAAAAAAAGGCAGTAAATAGTAACACACAGCACAACTCTACGGGTGCATGAAAGTTAGCAATAGCAGGACTCTTAGATTTTATCTATGTAGTTTGATATATTAGATGCACAGAGAAATCCCCCACTGTATAACGTTATTAAATGTGACCACCAACAAGTTATGGGGAAATCAGGGGGTTTCCAAGGTGGCAAATCCGTTGCCATTACGGAGCAGTTTTGACCTCTTGTGTGTTTTGTTGAAGGGGGGGGGGGGGGGGATAGGAGAGGGACGGTTAGACCAGTTAGTAATTGCCCCAGAGTACATGACAAGTGCTTGATACAATCAATAAGGTCTTGTTAGCCATAGAATTAAGCTATTTTGTTCCTTCCAGAACTGGCCAATTACATTCAGCCAGAACAAGTTCTTACAGTGTGTTAACCATTAATAATGATGGTATTTTTACTAGGGTTGTTACAAAGTAATAATAATTATCAAACTCTAAGTACCACCATGTCACTTCAGTAACATCTATTTTATTCTCAACTGTTGTACACTTTCAAATGGAAAGCCTCTAATGGGATTTATGCTCACAAAATAAAAATGTGAGAGAACTGTTGCCCTTTAAAATAGAAAAGCTGAACCATATTTTTACAGAGATACACACAAACACTTATTTCCCATTACAAAACATACATAACATATGTGCATATTTACCTTAAACTTGGTATCTTTCTGTATGGTATCTTCCTGCTGAACCACTCCATCAATGGACCCATGATTAGCATTACTCCACTGATTTTCAGAGTTGATATCTATGCTACTGCTTCTGTGTAAATTGCTATCATTTGAAATTCTGCCACTATCACTGCCCAAGTTTGAACAAGAATTTGTAGCTGTACTACTTTGGAATGTGTTCACTGGTTGATCAGCCATGACATTACTGGCAGAAGCAGGAGAATCAGTGTATGATGCAAAATCTTCTGCAGAATTGCTACGCTGTTGTTGCTCTTGCCTCTCCTCTCTCCAAGATAAATCTGTTTGACTATGAAATCCAGTTGTTGCATACCTTGGCACATTATTAGCACCATTGACATGTTGAAGTAGCAAATTTATCAAGTCATCTTTCTCTGCAAAATTGAAAAAAATCATAAATGTCACTTAAGGTTACACACAGAGAGAAATAAAATACGCAGTGTAGTGGAGGAAAAAAAATGTTACATACTGCATAAAAAGTAAATGTAGCAAGGATAATATCAAAGTGATATGCACCAATAAAAATAGCTTCACACCCCATCCCCACAGAAGAATGGAAAACTGCTGTCAGAAAATAAGGAAGTAGCATGGAAAGAAGAAAGAATTAATGATCCAAGCCCAGCAACAATTATGAATGAAAATAAATGAAAGATGGGGGAAAATTGTTTCATTCCTTTTGATTCATTCCTCTTCAGCTGTGCCGCAGGCAAGTACGGTGGGTCCCTTTCTCTTCATGTTTCGTATTAAATCTTTGACTGCTGTGGACTTCATATTTAGCAATTTTTTTTTTTTTTTTTTTTTTTTTTTTTTTTTTTTTTTTTTGTTTTAGGGCGCACAACGTCAACGGTCATTAGCGCCCAGACTACTTTAGGAATGCACCGCGAGTCACAAGTTTAAAACAGCAACGAAACGGAAAACACGATGAAAGACATACTGACAGGCATAGGATTAAAAAAGAAAACAGCTTAATCAAATGTCCTTTGAGAGGGTTGTCAAATTAATAAAATGAAGAACGCGAGCAGCTGCTCGTGGGTCATCCGCTAAAATGGCTTCTACAGTACATGGCAGGCCAAGATCGAGACGCAGGGTGTTAAAATCCGGACACGACGTTAAAATGTGGCGGACAGTCAGCAATTGCCCACATGGGCAGAACGGCGCCGGTGCAGCCGTCAGCAGATGGCGATGGCTGAACCGGCAGTGGCCAATTCGCAACCGGGCCAAAACTACCTCCTCCCGCCAAGAAGGGCGTGAGGAGGACGTCCAAGCCACGGGGAGAGCTTTCAAGGCCCGAAGCTTGTTGTCTGGAAGTGCAGCCCAATCGGCATGCCACAGCGATACAATGCGCCGACAAATTACCCTGCTACAATCTGACGAAGGGACACAACAAGAAGCTGTCCGAAGCTGGAGGACCGCAGCCTTGGCCGCGGCATCTGCAGCTTCGTTCCCAGGGATACCGACATGGCCAGGAACCCACAAAGCTAACCGGAGAACCGACGTCCACCAGCTGCTGAAGAGAGCGTTGGATCCGGTGCATGAAAGGGTAAACCGGGTACGGATCACCGAGGCTCTGGATAGCGCTCAGGGAATCGGAGCAGATGACATATGCAGAATGTCGGTGGCGGCAGATGTAAAGGACAGCCTGGTAGAGGGCAAAGAGCTCAGCTGTGAAGACCGAACAATGGCCATGGAGCCGATATTGGAAACTTTGTGCCCCGACAATAAAGGAACACCCGACCCCGTCATTGGTCTTAGAGCCATCTGTATAAATGAAGGTCATATTAATGAACTACGAATGAAGTTCGACAAAACGGGAGTGGTAGACTGAACCGGGGGTAATCTCCTTCGGGAGCGAGCAGAGGTCAAGGTGGACGCGAACCTGAGCCTGGAGCCAAGGTGGCGTGTGGCTCTCGCCCACTCGAAAGGTGGCAGGGAGTGAAAAATTAAGGTGTTGAAGGAGGCGACGAAAGCGAACTCCAGGGGGTAGCAGGGCGGAGACATACAACCCGTATTGACTGTCGAGAGAGTCATCAAAAAAGGAATGATAAGACGGGTGGTCGGGCATTGCCATTAGCCGACAGGCATACCGACAAAGCAGTATATCGCGCCGGTAGGTGAGTGGCAACTCACCAGCGTCAGCATGAAGACTCTCGACAGGACTAGTATAAAACGCTCCGATCGCAAGTCGTAAACCCCGATGTTGTATGGAGTTGAGGCGGCGTAAAATGGATGGCCGTGCAGAGGAGTATACGAAGCTCCCATAATCCAGCTTGGAGCGGACGATCGACCGATATAGGCGAAGTAGGACGGTTCGATCCGCTCCCCACGACATACCACTGAGAACACGGAGGACATTTAAAGAACGGGTACAACGGGCAGCCAAATAAGACATGTGGAGACCAGCTAAGTTTCCTGTCAAAGGTAAGGCCTAAAAATTTGATTGTCTCCACGAGTGGGAGAGCAACGGGACCGAGTCGTAAGGACGGTGGGAGAAACTCTTTGTAGCGCCAGAAGTTAACACAGACCGTCTTCTCGGCAGAAAAACGGAAGCCATTGGCGACACTCCAGGAGTAAAGACGGTCAAGAGAACGCTGAAGACAGCGTTCCAGGAAACACGTACGCTGCGTGCTGCAATAGATGGTAAAATCGTCCACGATAAGGGAGCCTGATACATCAGCTGGGAGGCAATCCATTATTGGATTGATCGCTATGGCGAAGAGAGCGACGCTCAAAACTGAGCCCTGTGGCACCCCATTCTCCTGGCGAAAGGTGTCTGACAGGACAGAACCCACACGTACCCTGAACTGTCGATCCATTAAAAAGGAACGAATAAAAAGAGGGAGGCGACCGCGAAGGCCCCATGTATGCATGGTGCGGAAATGCCCGCCCTCCAACAGGTGTCGTAAGCCTTCTCCAAATCAAAGTACACAGCCGCGGTCGGGCGCTTCCGCAAGAAGTTATTCATAATGAAGGTCGACAAGGTAACCAGATGGTCAACAGCAGACCGGCGCCTACGAAATCCACATTGTACATTGGTAAGTAGGCGTCGAGACTCAAGCAGCCAAACCAATCGAGAGTTAACCATTCGCTCCATCACTTTACAGACACAGCTGGTAAGCGAGATGGGTCGATAACTGGAGGGCAAGTGCTTGTCCTTCCCCGGCTTAGGAATCGGGACAACAATAGACTCGCGCCAGCATGCGGGAACATGTCCCTCAATCCAGATGCGATTGTAAGTACGAAGAAGAAAACCTTTACCCGCAGGAGAAAGGTTCTTCAGCATCTGAATATGAATAGAATCAGGCCCTGGAGCGGAGGACCGTGATCGGCCAAGTGCGTTTTCGAGTTCCCGCATGGTGAATGGGGCATTATAACTTTCACGATTTGAGGAGCGGAAGTTAGGTGGCCTAGCCTCCTCTGCCCGTCTGCGGGGAGGAAGGCAGGGTGGTAATGAGCGGAGCTCGAAACCTCTGCGAAAAAGCGGCCGAAGGCATTGGAGACAGCCTCAGGGGCCACAAGGACGTCATTCGCGACCGTCAAGCCAGAAACTGGTGAGTGGACCTTAGTGCCAGATAGCCGGCGCAGGCTACCCCAGACAACAGAAGAAGGAGTAAAACTGTTAAAGGTGCTTGTGAAAGCAGCCCAGCTGGCTTTCTTGCTTTCTTTAATAATACGACGACACTGTGCACGTAATCGTTTATAATTGATACAATTCGCCACTGTAGGGTGGCGTTTAAAGGTGGGTAAAGCACGTCGACGAGCACGTAAAGCGTCTCTACATGCTGCGGTCCACCAGGGGACCGGTACGCGACGTGGAGAAGAAGTAGGGTGAGGGATGGAATATTCAGCAGCAGTGAGAATGACTTCCGTGAGAATGACTTCGCAGCTTGGGAATGTTTGATCCTGAAAGGTCGCCCTGGAAGAGAAGAGCCCCCAGTCTGCTTTGGAGATGTTCCAACTAGATGAGCACGGAGAGGGGGTATGCTGCAGGAGATGGATAACACACGGGAAGTGGTCGCTCGAATATGTATCAGAAAGTGCATACCACTCGAACCGGCGTGCAAGTTGGGGAGTACATATAGAGAGATCTAAATGGGAATAGATGTGAGATGTGTCCGAAAGAAAAGTAGGGGCGCCAGTATTGAGGCAGACAAGATTGAGCTGGTTGAAAAGGTCTGCTAACAGGGAGCCCCTCGGGCAGGATGCTAGAGAGCCCCAAAGGGGATGGTGGGCATTGAAGTCTCCAGTTAACAAAAAAGGTGCAGGTAGCTGAGCAATAAGTTGCATCATGTCTGCCCTGGTAACGGCAGACGACGATGGAGTGTAAACGGTACAAATGGAAAATGTAAAAGTGGGGAGAGTAATGCGGATGGCAACTGCCTGCAGGCCTGTGTGCAACATGATGGGATCGTAGTAAATATCATCCCGGACCAGCAACATAACCCCTCCATGAGCTGGGATACCTACCACAGGGGGTAGGTCAAAACGCACAGAGGTGTAGTGTGCCAAGGCAATTTGATCGCATGGGCGCAGCTTCGTTTCCTGGAGGGCTACGACGAGCGGACGGTGCAAGCGGAGCAGCAACTTCAAGTCCTCTCGGTTGGAGCGAATGCTGCGAATATTCCAGTGAATAAGTGCCATCGTAAGAAAAAAAAAAAAGGGGAAGATGAAAGAAGGGGTCACCTCGAAGGCCGCTGAGGGCCTGGCTTCGAGCGAGCACTGCCGCCGCTATCAGTAGGCGGACAGTCAGCGTCCATTGGGTCTATAGGTTCATCGGCCATCTTGGGAAGATGGCCGGGAGGGGAGCTTCCTCCGCCGGTGAACGGCCAGATGTTCGGCTACCAGCGGTGCGGCCAGGCGAAACGGATGACGGCCTGGGGCGGCAACCGCTGGGTGGCGCAGGAGAAGAAATGCGCCGTGGCGGAGAAGGAGAACTGTGCTTCCTATTAGCCTTCTTGGAAGGTCGTTTGGTGGAAGTACCGGTCGAAGGCTGGGAGGTCGAGGTATGTAGGAAGTCTGCACGGGACGGTTCCTTCTTGAAGGCCCGTGCATCTGACTTCTGGGTCTTCGTCTTAGCAGAAGCTGATGAAAGGGGCTGGTGTCTGTGGGGTGATGGGAGGAAGAGGAGACGTCGACCGCGCGATCTTAGCACTGGCCGAACGGACGACCGTGGTGCTGAAGGTCAGATCGCATGTCTGGGTTGCCACCTCCCTGGTAGTCCGACGAGAGGCGAGGACAGTACTGTATTTCCCCGCTGGGGGCAGCGTGGGCTTCCTACTAGCCAATAGCTTGCGAGCAGCCGAGGTGGACACTTTCTCTTTGACCCGGATTTCTTGGATACAGCGTTCTTCCTTATAGACAGGACAGTCGCGGGAGGATGCGGCATGGTCACCCTGACAGTTCACACAACGAGGAGACGGAGGTGGACAGTCACCCTCATGGGCATCCCTGCCACAAGTGACACATTTAGCCGCATTGGAACAAGACTGGCGAGTGTGATTGAAACGCTGACACTGGTAGCAGCGCGTAGGTGTCAGGACATAGGGGCGAACAGAAATAACCTCGTAGCCCGCTTTGATGTGCGATGGCAGCTGAACACTATCGAAGGTCAAGAAAAGTGTCCGGGTCGGTACAAGGTCATTGTTGACCTTTTTCATGACCCTATGGACAGCCGTCACGCCCTGCTCAGCGAGGAAAGATTGAATCTCCTCGTCAGTCAAGCCGTCGAGGGATCTAGTATAGACCACACCACGAGACGAATTCAAAGTTCGGTGAGCCTCCACCCGGACAGGGAATGTGTACAGGAGTGTGGCCCGAAGCAGTTTTTGTGCCTGAAAGGCGCTCTCAGTTTCGAGTAATAAGGTACCGTTACGCAACCTGGTACAAGATTTGACAGATCCGGCTATGGCATCGACGCCCTTCTGGATAACGAAAGGATTGACAGAGGAAAAATCCTTTCCGTCCTCAGATCGAGAAACGACGAGGAACTGTGGGGCAGGCGGTAGTACTTTTGTCACTGGTAGCTGGCCACGTTTCCGTTTTTGGGCAGAAGTCGAGAGAGATGGAGTGAAATCCATTGCAGAGGAATCCCCCATGATTGCCAGCGTCTCCGATGGCGCGCTCCTTCCTTGTGGGGACCCTCTCAGAGGGCACTCCCGCCTTAGGTGAATGTTTACACCTCAGGTCACACCTCCCGAGAAACAGACGGAGGGACCAATCGGCATGGTCAGAAGGTATCAGCTCAGGCAATCACCCCTCTCCGGGCCTGGCCTTTACCAGGGGGTACGCGCGTGCCTTACATGTCTACCCAGGGCGGGGAATTACGCGTTACCCCGTCACCGGCTACGCGTGCGAACGCGTGGGTCGGCCTTCAGGCGCGCACAGGGAGGAAGGAAGAAGAGGAAAAAGGAGGGAGGGAGGGAGAGAGAGAGAGAGAGAGAGAGAGAGGACAGTGTCTCAAACGCCGAGGCGGAGACCAGAGAAGGCAAGGAGAAGAAGGCAATGAGAAGGCAAGGAGAAGAAGGCAATGAGAAGGCAAGGAGGGGAAGGCAAGAAGATTATGCAGGGGAAAGAGTAAGGAAGACATTGAGGTGGAGAAGAGCAAAGAAAGGAACCAACCAAAGGAAGGAAGAAACGAGAAGTGAAAAAGCAAAATGACCGCAAATAGAGGTCGTGGAACCGTCCCGTCTCCGGACGCAGGCGCTAACTACCCCCTTGAGGGGGAGGGACTCCTTTAGTCGCCTCTTACGACAGGCAGGAATACCTCGGGCCTATTCTTACCCCGGACCCGCAGGGGGGATATTTAGCAATGCATGAGCCATGATCAACTCTGTGCAAAGTTCATGCAAATACTTTAAAATTTCGTGAAATGCTTTTTCTCAATCTGAAGCAGCACAGTTAACTATGACGAATAACTAGAATAAAATCAGTCCTTTACTGAGCAAAGATGCCAGACTGCAAGATAAGAAAAAAAATCAAATATTTTCATCTTCTAGTTTTCTTACAATAAGGTGATAGGTATTTCACAGCAGCCAGAATGCCATCTCTCAGCATGGATAGTAGAATTATGCAAGAAGTATAGCAATGGCAAAGCTGCACTCAGCACACAATGCTGTGAGCACATCTGTAGCAGTCAAATAGTTAACTGTTATCTGACTTTTGCAGATGCAGTTACATGTAATGAAGTAACTTAATACCTGAAGCTGTTCTCACATATATTAAATCCAATCTTTACAGGATTTCAAAGTTACGAAAATTTCCAAGCGGTACAAAGATTGAGAACCTACTTTAAAATATAAAAAATGTAGGTTTGTATAGTATGATCAAAAATGTAAAATTAAGCTTGTCACAAAACACAATAATGTAGCAGGATTATCTTACGATTACAATACTGTAGTGTCACTACTTAGTTTAACTAGGACTTTGAATAATTTATAAGGAGACACAGTGTAACGTTCTGTCAAGCTACTACTGAACAGAAAGCGTAGTGTGGCATCATGTGGATTATTACAACATGTACGCAAATTGATTGGGAGACAGGCTAGCCGCACTCAGCAGAGAACTGCACCATGCAGTGGTTTCAACCAGAGCAGGCAGGACAGTGACATCACACTAGGACAAGAGGCTTGTTATGAGCTACGCGACTCTGTGCACGGTTTTAGTGTAAAGTAGCAGATTTTGCGGCAGAGGCATTCGGAGTCCAGGAGCACAACCATGACAGCAGGGCCACATCAGATGACATGATGGCTGGGTATCACAAGCTGCTGCCATGGGTTTGAGACTGGGTCAAGCCAGCTTTCGCCAGCATTGAGTCTCCTTGTAGGACTTCGTACAACAGTGCTGCTGACCTGCTGCCTGCACCTATCACCGTGCGAGTCTTGCCAGAGAGCAGAAGGTTCTCTCTCGTGCACAGCAGTCTTCCTTTGCCTTCACTGTGGATGTCAACAGACCTGAGCTATCGAAATGTAAGCGTCCGCCACAGCAGAACACCATCACAACATAAAATGGAGTGCTGCTGACATCAAGGACGTGGCCCACTGCCAGGCCATCGCTCTGCTTCGTGTTAACATCACAGTGTGCTGACACTGTTCCCTCTTGCCAAGATTGAAGCGGCTGCCTGTGATCCTTTGACAGACTGCATCACCAAAGTGTGACATGTCTGCCTCACACTGCTAATGATCTGATGTGTATCTGAAGCTAATAAAGTTTTGTTTCCCTGTCATCAGTGTATCTGCTGGGCCCTACCAGCCTGCAGCAGTGCTATTCACACCAGCAAACGTCACTGGCACTCTTCAGAAATGTCAGGAAAGTTGATGTTGCCACAGTGAACAGTGTGCATAATAACCTGCATGGAGAATTGGCTATGAAGAAGCTGTGTATGAGGCGAGAGCCACGATTGTTCACACTCAACTGAAAGCACATCCGGTACAACATTTCAACATAATGTCTGGCGATATTTAAGTGCAAGACTTTTTGGAGTGACATTTTTTTTATTTAGCGCGCAAAACTGCTATGGTCATTAGCGCCCCGTCTGTGACTTAGGAAAAGGTAAAAAACTAAAATGGAAACCAGCAGCAATGGGAACGAAACTCAAAAAATTGGAGAAACTAAAAGCAGAAGGAAAGCTTAAAAACCACTACAGAAAGGGGTTGATTGTACCCAAAAAGAGCTTCAAATGACTGACGTCATCTCACTGGCTCTAATAAACTCGAGAAAGCGATCGGCTGAGCGCGTGTCATCTGCTACAATGGACGATATATCAGGCGACAGCTGTAGACGGGCGCGTAACGGAGTAAAATAGGGGCACTCAAGTAAAAGGTGCCTTACCGTCCACAGCTGAAAGCAGCGGGGACAGAGTGGGGGAGGATCGCCGCTTAAAAGATGTCGATGGCTAAAAAGACAGTGCCCTACCCGGAGTCTAGTTAAAATTACCTCCTCCCGACGACTCGTTCGGGAAAAAGAGGTCCAAGCACAGGAAGAGCTTTCACGTCCCGTAATTTATTATGGGGAAGTGTCGACCAATGTGCGTGCCATAAAAGAACAACACGACGACATAAAACACTCCGTAGTTCAGCGAAGGGAATCGTGCGAATAGCTGGCCGAAGACAAGAGACCGCAGCCTTGGCCGCTATATCGGCCGCCTCATTTCCACAGATACCAACGTGTCCTGGGATCCAGAGGAACGTCACCAAGATGCCCCCCAAGTGGAGCAAGCGTAGGCAGTCCTGAATCCGGTGGACCAGAGGGTGGACAGGGTAGAGAGCTAGGAGACTGAAGTGAGAGCTGAGAGAATCTGAACAGATAACATACTGTATCCGCTGATGGCGACGGATGTATTGGACAGCCTGGAGAACAGCGTAAAGCTCCGCAGTATAAACCGAACACTGGTCGGGAAGCCGAAATCGATTTGGGGTGTCGCCAACAATATAGGCACTCCCTACACCAAACGATGTTTTTGAGCCATCAGTGTAAGTAAATGTGGCTTCCTTCATCTGTGCACATAGAGCAGAAAATGCCCGACGATAAACAAGTGAAGGGGTACCATCCTTGGGAAACTGACAAAGGTCACGGAGCAGGCAGGTCCGGGGACGGAGCCAAGGCGGTGCTGTACCCCAAGTTGTTAAGAAAGTTTTAGGAAAGCGGAAGGAAAGAGAATGGAGCAGTTGACAGAAGCGGACTCCCGGTGGTAGTAGGGAGGAAGGGCGGCCTGCATACCCTAAATCCAAGGAGGCGTCGAAAAAAAATGTCATGGGCCTGATTAGCAGGCATGGAAGACAAATGGCTAGCATAACAACTTAGAAGGACAGCTCGCCGATTGGACAGCGGAGGTTCAGCAGTCTCAGCATAAAGGCTTTCCACAGGGCTGGTGTAAAAAGCTCCAGACACTAAACGTAATCCATGGTGGTGGATAGAGTCGAGACGCGGAAGAATAGACGGCCGAGCAGAGGAGTAAACTATGCTTCCATAGTCCAATTTCGAGCGCGATAGAGGCGGAGAAGGACCACTCGGTCCGCTCCCCAGGAGGTACCATTCAGGACATGGAGGGTGTTGAGGGATCGTCGACAGCGAGCCGAAAGATAGGAAATGTGGGAGGACCAGCACAGTTTTCTGTCAAACATAGGACCCAAGAATTTAGCGACATCTGAAAACGGAAGGTTGACAGGTCCTAGACGTAAGGAGGGTGGAAGAAACTCCTTACGTCGCCAAAAATTAACACAAACGGTCTTACTGGGAGAAAAACGGAAGCCGGTTTCGATGCTCCAAGAGTGGAGGCGATCGAGACATCCTTGAAGACGTCGTTCAAGAAGGCTAGTCCGTTGAGAGCTGTAGAAGATCGCAAAATCGTCCACAAAGAGGGAGCCCGAGACATCAGGAAGGAGACAATCCATAATTGGATTTATGGCAATGGCAAACAGTACAACACTTAGCACAGAGCCCTGGGGTATCCTGTTTTCTTGGGAGAAGGAACGGGAGAGAGTAGTGTTCACCCGCACTTTAAATGTGCGCTCCGCCATAAATTCGTGAAGAAAAAGGGGCAACCGACTGCAAAAGCCCCAAGAGAATAGTGTGCGGAGGATGCCTGTCCTCCAACAGGTATCGTATGCTCTCTCCAGATCAAAAAATATTGCTACTGTTTGGCGTTTCCAGAGAAAATTATTCATAATATAAGTGGAGAGAGCAACGAGATGGTCAACTGCAGAATGATGCTTTCGGAAACTGCATTGGGCAGGTGTTAAAAGACTGCGGGATTCCAGCCACAAAGCTAAACGGTAATTCACCATACGCTCCAAAACCTTACAGACACTACTCGTGAGAGAAATGGGGGCGACAGCTAGAGGGGAGATGTTTGTCCTTTCCAGGTTTCGGAACAGGAACAACGGTAGCTTCCCGCAATCATCTGGGAAAAGTACTGTCGGTCCAAATTCGATTATAAAGGCGAAGGAGGTAACGCAGACTATGGTATGATAAATGCAGCAACATTTGGATGTGGATACCATCCAGTCCTGGGGCGGAGGAACGAGAAGAAGAAAGTGCATGTTGGAGTTCCCGCATGGAGAAAACAGTATTGTAGCTTTCACGATTTTGAGAGGAGAAAGCAAGAGGTCGCAATTCCGCTGCATGTTTCTTCAGGAGAAACACTGGCGGGTAATTTGAAGAGCTCGAAATCCCAGCAAAGTGTTGACCCAATGAGTTAGAAATTGTGACGGGGTCCACTGATGTATCACGTGTGACAGTGAGCCCAGAGACCGGGGAGAAACTAGGCGCGCCTGATAACCGTCGAATCCGACTCCAAACTTCCGAGGAGGGAGTGAAGGTGTTAAATGAGCTAGTAAAGAAGTCCCAGCTTGCCTTCTTGCTATCGCGGATGATGCGACGGCACCGTGCACCGAACTGCTTATAGCGGATACAGTTATACAGTTGGCCAAAGTAGGATGGTGTCTGAAAACGCGAAGAGCACGTCGCCGCTCACGTATTGCGTCACGGCATGCCTCGTTCCACCAAGGAACTGGGGGGGCGCCGGGGCAATTCGGAGGTGCGAGGTATTGAATGTACGGCAGCTGTAAGAATAATGTCTGTAATATGAGTGACCTCATCGTCGACGCTAGGAAAGTGACGGTCATCGAATGTCGCTAGAGACGTAAAAAGATCCAATCAGCTTGGGCAAACTTCCAGCATCTGGGGCGCATATATGGCAGTTGCGGCTGCAATCGAAGGACACATGGAAAGTGGTCACTCGAGTGTGTATCAGCAAGGGCGAACCATTCGAAGCGCCGAGCTAGCGGAACAGTACCGACCGCAAGGTCCAAATGAGATAAATTTGTCATGGAGGCAGACAAAAATGTAGGATCCCCAGTGCTGAGGCAAACAAGATCCGCTTGGTGGAAGACGTCTAGCAATAGTGAGCCACGCGGACAAGGATGTGGAGATCCCCAAAGCGGGTGGTGGGCATTGAAGTCCCCAACCAGCAAATAAGGGGGTGGAAGCTGACCAAGAAGACGAAGGAGATCAGCTCGTGCCATTGGTGTGGACGATGGAATGTATACAGTACAAAGACAGAACGTGTATCAAGAAAGGGAAAGACGGACAGCGACTGCTTGGGAAGAAGTGTTTAAGGGGATTGGGTGATAATGGAGAGTATCATGGAGAAGAATCATGAGTCCCCCATGTGCTGGAGTGCCTTCAACAGAGGGGAGATCAAATCGGACTGACTGAAAATGGGGGAAAACACAGCGGTCGTGGGGACGCAGCTTTGTTTCCTGAAGACAGAAGATGACCGGCGAGTAGGATCGTCAATTCATCCCGATTGGCTCGAATGCCGCAGATATTCCAATGGATAATGGACATAGGGTGGACAGAAAATGGAAGAATGTGACCAAGGTTGCCGTCAACTCAACGACTGCTCAGAGCTTGCGACCGACAGCGTGGAACAGCACTCAGCCGAAGGCAGAAGATCCTGATCCATAGGTTGTTCAGGAGCAGCTCCTGCCACCAGCAATCGGCCGGTTGATCGGCCACCAGCAGTGCGCCTTGGCGACACAGAAGACTGCCGAGGGTGGTTACCGCCAGGTGGTGCTGTAGATGAGACACGCCGTGGCGGAGAAGAAGAGGAACTGGGTTTCTTATTACCCTTCTTGGAACCATGATGTTTAGATGAAGGAGGAACAGATGGTTGTGAAGTTGGGGTACGTAAAAAATCTTCACGAGTATGCTCTTTTTTGGAAGTCCGGGTGTCTGACTTCTGGGATCGAGATTTAGCAGAACCCGATGAAGGATGAGCCATAGAGTGAGCAGGCGAAAGTGGGAAGGTTGAACAGGCGATCTTTGCACTGGCCGATCTGACGACCGTGCCACTAAAGGTGAAATCACAAGTCTGCGTGGCCGCCTCCTTTGTTGGCCGAGGAGAGTCAAGGACAGTGCTGTATTTTCCTGTGAGGCACAGTGGGCTTTCGACTGGCGAATAATTTTCGAGCAGCAAAGGTCAACACCTTTTCCTTCACTCTGATTTCCTGAATGAGCTTTTCGTCTTTAAAAATGGGAAGCAGCGTGGTCACCCATACAGTTGATGCAACGAGGGGATGGAGGTGGACAAGTACCCTCATGGGCATCCTTGCCACACGTAACACATTTGGCCAGGTCGGAACAGGACTGGCTGGTATGATTGAACCACTGACACCGATAGCAACGCGTAGGGTTTGGGACGTAGGGGCGAACGGAAATTATCTCATAGCCCACTTTTATGTTTGATGGGAGTTGAACTCTGTCAAATGTCAAGAAGACAGTACGGGTTGGAACGATGTTCATGTCAACCCTTTTCATGGCTCTATGAACAGCCGTTACGCCCTGGTCAGACAGGTACTGTTTAATTTTCTCGTCGGACAATCTGTCGAGGGAGCGGGTATAAACGACTCCACGTGAGGAATTTAAAGTGCGGTGCGCTTCCACCAGGACAGGGAAGGTGTGGAGCAGTGAAGTACGTAGCAATTTTTGTGCCTAGAGAGCACTGACTGTTTCTAACAACAAGGTGCCATTTCGTAATCTGGAACAAGACTTTACAGGACCTGCAATTGCGTCGACAGCTTTCTGAATAATGAAAGGGTTGACCGTGGAGAAGTCGTGACCTTCGTCAGACCAAGAAACAACAAGGAACTGTGGCAACCATGGAAGAACTGTCTTTGGCTGAGACTCAGTGAACTTACGCTTGTGAGCAGACATAGTGGAAGATGAGGAAACCATTGCGGAAGAATCCCCCATGATTACCGGTGTTTCCGATGGTGCGCTCCTCCCTTGTGGGGGCCCAATCGGCACTTTTGGAAGGTATCAGCTCAGGTAATCACCCCTCCCTGGGCCTGGCCTCTACCAGGGAGTATGTACGTGTCATACCTGTCTACCCGGGGCGGGGAATTACGCGTTACCCCTCACCGGCTACGCATGAAAATGCGTGGGTCGGCCTTCAGACACGCACAGGGAGGAAAAAAGAGACAGGGAAAAACAAAGATAGGGAAAAGAAAGAAGAGAGGTCTCAAACGCTGCAGCGGAGAAAAGGGTAAAGAGAAGAGGTAAGGAAAAGAGAAGGACAAAGGAAGGATGAAGACGTGCAAGCAGAGAAAGCGAACAATGTGTTACATTTTCAAGCGTCCATCTCCGGACGCAGGCACAAAACATACTCCCAGAGGGGGAGAAAGGGAAGGACAGAGCCGGAGGTGAGGGGAGGGGGGGGGGGCGAAAATGGGGGATAGGGAAGGATGCGGAAAAGGAAGGTATGCAGCCCGGAAAGGAAGGCGGGCCACATCAGCTCGGGGTCCCGTGCTCGCTACGCACGTATCCACAAAAGAGTTGTGGACGCCCTGGGGGGTGACTTTTGTTGAAACCTGGGGCCATCAAGTCAGAACAGCAGTCAAAACAATGGGCAAAGGTTGGTGAAAGTGCACCAAAGAAGATAAAGACCATTTTGGCAGCTGGTAAGGTGATGGCCACTATTTTTTTTCCCCAAGGAATTCTCCTCATATCTTACTTGGGAAAAAGCAGAACACAACAGGACCCCATTATGCTTCATTGTCGGATTGCTTGAAACTTGCAATGGCTGCAGAAGACCGAGGTTGGCATATAAAAAAAGTGCTCTTTCATCATGATAATACAACATCCCACAGATTAGTGGTAAAAGTGGTGAAACTGCAAGAATTTGGCTTTGAATTGGTTCCTCATCCACCATATTCACCTGACTTAGCCCCAAGTGACTTGTTTCCTGTTCCCTCACTTGAAACTTTGGCTTGCTTGTAAGACATTTTCATCAAATTAGGAAGTGATATTTGTAGTCAATGAGTATTCTGCAGAGTTTGACAGAACCTATTTTTCTGATGGGATGAAAACCTGGAAGGTCACTGGACCACTTGTATATTCCTCAAACTAGAATGTCAAGAAGGTGAGTTTTTATGAAACAAACTTTTTTCTTGCTTTTTTACCAAAATTTATCAAACCACCCTTGTAGCTGACAAGTGTGCTGTACATATTATTTTTGGGTTCTTATTTCTGAGATATAAATATGAGTAAGAGAGAGGTAATGGCGAAATCAGAGATACAAGGTGTCACTGGAGAGGAGGTTATGCCATTGTTAATCAATTAGTGCAACTGGAGGCAGGCAATACATTTGTGTATAATAAATTAGCAGAGAAGGAGGATGAATTAGGATTGTTGAAATCACAAGAGTCTGGGGGCAGATCCAGCTGTTGTGAACCTCGTCGCTCTTTTCCGGCAGGTCTACTAAATTATCATTTGTAGAGGATCTCACGTCATCAGCTGACAGAGGGTTAGTCAGACAAACCGTTGTTACAAATAGCAAGGCTGCACTTTTCAGGGGGAGAAAGTCATTTGTATGTTGCACAGAGGCACTGGACAACAACTTTTGAGCAACTCTAGCAGGGATTGGAACAGTATTACAGGAAGCAAAATAGTGTGTGGTTTTTCTGCGAACAATTGAATGGATTTTCTAAGAGGCCTAACAAAGCCATGAAATATTTTGTTGACATAATTAGAAAGCTTAATGTATACACATATGAGTTAACACCTAGTCAGGTTGTAATTAAGGTGTTAATATAGGAAGCTAAGTAAAGGGCACTATGCTTTTCTGAGGGTGCAGATTGTTGCACTTAGAGGTCTCCATGCAGAAATGCTATCCTCAGGGTGCACACTGCTGCTCTTAGAGGTCTCCCCCATGCAGTAATTAGGTTGGAATTTGAATTTGAGAAGACTGATGTTGCAACAAAGGGAAGAGATTGTGAAAGAGCATTCGGCAAATATATGACGATTTAATTTCGGACATATGGGGCACATACAGAGGCAGTCCTGCCAGCTATTTAATAATAGTGGAGGTACGAATTATCAGTGGTCTCGTGGGAACAACAGCTGGCACAGTATAGACCAGCAACAGTATTAAAATAATAAAGATAGGGGTGATCTGGGTGGTAATAAGCACTGATTTAACTTACGAGGGAACCCCAGATCCACCAAAAAGCATTCCCAGTAAAAGTAAATGCGTAGGCAGAACGCGCCATAGTGGGTGTAATAGGTGGTAAGAGTAAGTTTTCATCAGACACAGGGAGGCATGTGTCTATAGTCCCTGGAGAGTTGGCAGGTATGAGGCAGTGGAACCCAACACATTATAAACTGTGTGCGATAGAACATAGTGATTTACAGCCATTAGGATCGATAATGATGGAAAAAGTGTATGGAAGTGGTGTCTTATGTAAGTGAGGGCTACAGCATGATCCTTGGGCTATACTGTGTCAGCATCATACCATAAACGACCTTTAATTATGTGTGGTTGAGCTCAGTGGGAAAACATTTCCACTAGGGTAAGCTGTGTATCTCTAGTGAGGCATCTGCTGTACAAGGTAACACAGTTACACCACATACAATGACATTAAGGCTTAATTCGCATGATTGTGGGACTGCGTGTCGAGTGGTGCTGGGAAGTCACAAGGGCGAATATGGAGCCTGACTGATCGCTACGTACGTTGTGCGAAGTGGAACTACTGGAAGATAGCGATTATTAAATGCAGCATGGTTTACAGTAAAGTATCATCCACACACATCAGAGGTCTGTAGGTAAGGTAGTGCCCGACCATGTGAATGATTTTGGTACTGACAAGTTAAGTTGTTAAAGATAATATTGGTGCCAATGTTAGAAATCCTGGAGATGGAGGATTGCTGCACGGAAAGTGTAGGCTAGAAGATGGCACAAGATGCTGCTACGACAGCATTTCATGATACAGTGAAGCATTTTAAGGGAACAGAGGACACAGATGGAAGAGATGTTAAGAGTTTCAGGACTTTTTTTACTGTGAGGCCCCTGGGATGAGAATTTTAATTGTACGAAATATGTCGCAGTCATACACAGGAAATATTGATTCTGTTGCTATTACTGTCATTTGAATAGTAAGACTACAACAGGTACCTACCCAATTCCAAATATCACACACACACACACACACACAACACACACACACACACACACTGATAGTCTTTGGCAGTGCCGTACTTCTCAACAATGTACTTGAAGAGTGGGTACAAGTTCAAATTGGCTCCAGAGGATAGAGTGGCTAGTGTGTTTTCAGCATCTGGGGGCATTTTACTACTGAAGAAAGAATGGTTTAAAGAATGCACCAGCAGCCTTCCAGCTTTTGTTGGGCCAGGTGCTGAAAGGATTGAAGCTTCATCAATGTCTAGATTACCTAGATTGCATAATTAAACAATGGAAACCCCAGGTTGGAAAATCGGCAATATTACAAAAAGGATAGATTGCTACTCACCGCAAACATGACCCACTGAGTTGCAGAAAGGCATAACGAAAAGACAGTTTTTGGCCAAAAAACCTATCCACATAAGCAAGCACACCTCATGCACACATGACTGCTACCATAGGTAGGTCTAACCGGAATACAACTGTCACATAAATAACAATCTGGAATGGGGCAGGAGGGGAGGAGGGTGGCAGGGTACAGGTGGGGGAAGAGAAGAGAAGAGCGATGTTTAGTGGGACATGCAGAGACTAGATGATGGTGATATGGCGAGAATGCCAGGTGGAGCGTTGGGAGGTGGGTTGGGAGGCGGGGGGGGGGGGGGGGGGAGATGGAGAGGAGCAGTCACTTGTGCACGAGGTGTGCTTGCTTGTGTGAATTTGTTTGTGTGTATGTGGTTAACAGTCTTTTCATTGTGCCTCTTTGCAGTTCAATGGGTCATCTTTAAAGTGAATAGCAATCTATCCTTTTCCTGATATTTTAGACTACATGTTTTTTCACTTGTATGCAAGAATATTCACCAAGGACTGAGGAGGGTGTTCAAGAGGTTATGTAAGAGCTAAATGTTGCAAGTTGTGTTGGCAACACCAATCATAGATTACATCAGCATTTTCTCTCACGTCTCCTCTCTATCTCTGCAATGGCCAAAAATATTCCCTTGACTCCACCACTACCCATGGTGTGAACCATCTGTCTTTTGTGCCACTTATAACTCATTCAGTGACATGACATGTTAATAGGAAGAAAACAGGATGAAGTCAAGTGAGACGTCAAATAAGAGCACAGAACTGAAGTAAACTTTACTTCAAAGACACACAAAATCAGGGAATTTTTAGCATTGATCTTATGGGTTTTTCACAGTGGATAAAAATTTATGTCTTAGAATTGTGAAAAATGTAAAATCGAAGTTCCACTGTAATGTTGTCAAGTCCATACACTCAAAAAAGGACAAAGAACTTTGTGACAGTACCGTGGCCCTTACCAAGCAACAAATCATGTGAACATGGAACTTCAGTTTTCAAAAATTTTTACGTACTTGATGTCTACAACAGCTGTCAGAGGTGAGTCAGAATCAATCCCAGAGGGAATATAAGTGCAAACAAGGAAGAAAGCAAGAGAGATGGAATAGGAAAGTAAACAACAGGAGGAAAATGTCCATATACCTCGTATGCTGTAAGTGTTACGGTCAATGAAGTAGTTAATGTGTTGCTTTGTTATGATTTTTGCAATTTTGCTTATTTTGTTTGTTTGTGTTACAGATTGTTAGGATAATTAGGGGTAAGTCTTCAGTTGAAACTTCCAGGATGAGAGGATGTGGTCGGTTTACAACTCTGCAAAATGGAAGTTTATCCACCCAGACTATATGGACTCCCAAAGGTACATAAACCACAGGTCCCGATGAGACCAATTGTGAGTGCTATAGGATCTCCAACACAAGAGGTGGCCGATATCTCGCCTGCTTGCTGCAACCATACATTGGCAGAACGGTCAGTTACATTAAAAACTTGGCGCATTTTATTGAAAAACTGAGGGAGATTAACGTCAGCCCAAGTGATTCTTGTGAGCTTCGATGTACTGTCATTGTTTACCATGGTGCCTGTAAACAAAGTTATTTTATATATAGCAGATATTTTTCCGAATGACATAGTGGGTTTATTTAAACACTGCCTGATGACAACTTATTTCCAGTACAACAACAAGTTTTACGAACAGATTGACAGGGTGGCGATGGGAAACTCTCTCAGCCCAGCTGTTGCCAATTTACTTATGGAGATCTTCGAACAGCGAGCACTGCAGATTGCCAGTAAAAAGCCAACTAAATGGTACTGCTATGTTGACACATTTGTAGTGTGGACTCATGGTGAAGAAGAGCTGGATGTCTTCTTGGTGCATCTGAACAGTATTAACCCGAAGATACAGTTTATGATGAAGAAAGAGAGCAACAGTCAACTCAATTTCCTGGATGTGTCAGTAATTAAACGGGTGGATGGGACGCTGGGCCACAATGTATATAGAAAGAACACTCACAAGGATCGATACCTCCACAAGGAATCAAACCATCATCTCAGGCAAAAAAGAGGTGTCATGAAAACCTCGATGGACAGAGCCAACAAAATCTGCGAGCTGGCTTACTTGCAAGATGAATTAAATCACTAACTGTCAGCCTTCATGAAAAACGGATATACCAGTAAGGAAATTGATCGAGCCCTCCATCAAAGAAGAAAAGAAGCCAGAAGTCAAGAGCAACAATGGTCACCTACTGGAAAAGTTTCCCTATCGTTCATTAATACAGTCACAGAATGTATCGGGAAAGTTCTGGGCAAGTATGGGATCGAAACAATCTTCAGACCCACCAAGAAGATTAAGGAATATTTAAGAACTGCAAAAGACGCCTAGCAACACCTGGGGTATACAAAATTCCATGCAGTTGTGGACAAGTAGATATTGGAACAATGAAAAGAAATGTAAACATCCGCTTAGCGAAACATAAAAAACTGCCACTTAGGACACATCAAAAAAATCGGCTGAGCATGTTTTTCAAGATGGGAACCACAAAATTAAATTTAATGAGACAAGCGTTCTAGCATGAACATCTCATTATCATACGCATGTGTATAGAGAAGGAAGAGAGATTCACAAACACCATAATAATTTTAATAGAAAAGAGGAAGTTTTAAAGTTGGACAAAATATGGATGTCGACGTAGTGCCAGCAGAATGACAATCTATTACCCTTAATCGAGAATGACGACGACTTCCGAAGATAGGCATACCGTCAGCATCACGTGACGAATGGTGGTGCCCTCTATGCGCTCTATAAATGCGAGAGTACCTGGAGTCTCAGTGGCAGTAGCCGGACGACCTCGGAAGATGTCTCCCGCAGATGGAGATGAAAAGTTAGGTGGAAATTTTATACATCGACCATGGCCTCTCAGTCGGGAAGTTTCAACTGAAGACAACACTGGCCGTGAAAGCCTACACTGTATGATTAATTACGGGTAAGGTTATGTGTATTTAAACTAAGCAAAAGATCCAACAATTGTAGCTTAAGCATCCAGGTGTCCTATAAAGTCATCAGAATTCTGGATATGGCAATCACATTTTCCTGTCAGTGGTCCCAACAGCAAATTAACATATTTAACGGGGAAAAACGTGGGGGCTGCAATATTTCTCGCTATTGGGGGAAAAGGGGACCCATCCTTATTTATCTTTGGTAGGCCTGTGCCAACAGACTGCACTTCTTCCCCCCAAGACTGTACAGCCGACCAAAGATACGTAAGGATGGGAACCCTATTCTTCCAATAGTGAACAATATTGGGGAGACTACTTATTTCCTCTGTAAATTTTTTTATTTTACTGTTTGGACATCTCTTAGGCAAATGTGACCATCATATCTGGAATTCAGAGGACTTCATAGAATGCCTGAAGACTCAAAGCTACAAACATTGAATCTTTTGGTTAGCCTTGATGTTTTATCTTTATTCATGAATGTACCTCTGCAGGACTCATTAGAGTTTATCAGCATTAAGTTTCAGGTAAGACATTGTGACATTGTTCGAACGTGAACTTACCTCAACTTATTTCTTATTCAATAACCAGTATTTTGAACAAGTTGATGGTGTCGCCATGGGAAGTTCTCTGTCTCTCATGGTAGCTGACTATTTTATGGAAGACTGAACAAAAAGTGCTGCAGTTCACAAGTCCCCAACCTTCCTGCTTCTGGTGACGTGTAGACAATGTATTTGTGATGTGGCTCCATGGAATAAACACATTACCCATGTTTCTCTAGCATTTGAACTTTCTCCATCCGAATGTACAGTTCCCCTTGGAACGGAAAAATATGGCATTTTACCATTCCTGGATGCCATGGTTAGAAGAAAAGTCGATGGTACACTGGGACAGAGTCTAACGTAAACGAAATCACAGAGAGTTTTATTTACAGGCAAGAACATTGTGTTAACACTACTGTCATATACACCTGGGCCAACCTGATAAATCAGTGGTAGAAGAGCATAGCCTGTACATGGGACATTGCACGTTTTATGATAAGACCTCAGCATTATCTTTCTGGGACTCTGTCCACTGTACACACAAATGTGGCCTCCTTAAAGACAATCTTAACAAGGATGGACGTTTTTAATTAAAAGCGGCCTGGAATACACCACTAGCTGCCATTAAATCAAAACAGAATAAACAAGAATTTTTATTCATAACGCAACGCAGCGCACTGCTGACATTTAATTCACCACAGGAGCATCTGGCAGCACAGTCACCGCCCACAGTGCAAGCGCAAAAGGTCTCTACAGTTCCTGGCAGGGGGCACTAAGAGCACCACTTTCCTCCAACTCCAAGCACCTTCCCACAAGTGCATATTGCCTGCTCCTGGCCTGTCTAATTTGGAAGATGGCATGCACCTATATCAATCAGTCATGCTTTTTAGCAGTGACAACAGCAGCTAGCACCATCTGAAGATGTTGAACAGTTGTATTGATAAAAATATTGTGAGATTTTCACAAAATGATCCAACAACAAACCCGAGAAGAGTATTTGCACCCCACAATTACATTTTGCTACTGAGTTTAGTGTGTATAGTCTAGTGCTGTTCAACAACAAAGAAAATTATGTGAAATGGAGACAGACACAAATGAATTTTAAATCATGTCATCATGTGTCACATGCAACATATGAAAGTTCATTCAAGATGGGAATCAAAGTCACTCATGATTTCCAAACTCTGTGATTGGAAAAAAGCATAACCACGTGACGTCTATTTTGATTAATAGATGCTTATAATGGGCAACATTTTATCACTAGAAATACCCCAAAAAGATCTATTTTAAGAGAAGTTTATTTTTACAGCCTTAGTTGCACAACAACAAAAATTATCAATGAATAGTTTAGATCATACTTAACAGTCATCCTCAGATCCAATTAATAAAATAAAATAAGAAACAACTTACAGAATTTTGGCATTCTAATAATACTGGAGTTCCCCCAGATGATAGGTCAAAATCCTTTGGTAAGAGTAAGAGTAAGAGTACTGCATATTTTAAAAATTTTCCAGTGTGTGCCTACACATCCTATCTACCGGCACCTTTCAAGTTTGCGACAACCCCACATTGTGGTGCCATCCAAATATCGCAGTGCTGTAACAAAGTCGGCACCTCATATTGATACCACAGAAGAAAATAATGTGGAACATTAGTCACTGCCTCTGCATTGCTTTTCTGAGTGGCCACCTCCATCCAGACGGTGGCAATACATTCATATTGATTTTGCGGGACCATTATAGAAAAAACAATGGTTGTTAGTGGTTGACACTCATAGTAAGTTTCCTTTTGTTGTTCCTGTGAGATCCACCTATCTTTAAGGTCTTCCAGAGGTCACTGTCTTGGAAAATGGCCCACAATTCACATCAGCCAATTTCCACCAGCTTTGTGCCACCAATGGCATACATCATGTGACAACTGCACCTTTTCACCTTCAGTCTAACACTAAAGCAGAACCCTGTGGCATCTCCTGCAACCACCATAGAAACAATTCATTCCACCAGATCAGACAAAGTTGCAGCCACAAGATGTTGTCTTTCACATAGTTTTCGGGAAGAAACAGCATTGGGAATGCGAAGTCATTACCAAAGCAATTGGATGTTGTTCATACATCAACCAAGGTTCTGCAGAACTGTAGCGGTGCCACCAAAACCAGCTGTGGCAGGTGTCTGAGGTGTCCAAGATTCTGCCGCAGAGTGTTTAGCCACACTTGGCACGGCACAGAAATCTTGTGTCTCCGCACTCACGGACTGGCCGATCCACTGTGGTGCCCATGGACCTCAATGCCCTGCCACTGCCACTAACACTGCCACCGCTGCCAACATCGCCACCTATCCCACAGCCTGAACTGATTTCTATGGACATGCCACCCACCATGTCATCACACCACTCCAATAAATCCCTTTGTCATTCACCTGACCACAGCATCTGTATCTCTGGTTGCAGATGTGCACTCGGACTGGTTTTTTTTTTTGCCAGTGTTACCAGTAACTCTAATGATGGATATCAGGGTGTGAGCAGGGATGTGCCATTGGCCATCATTACACCTCCCTGCCTCCTGATCTGCATCCACATTCAGTGCCTTCCCCCCTATCCTCCTCCACCTCCTCCTCTGCCACTGTCATGTACATTCGCCCTACATGACAGTGTAGATGTTTGTGGAGTGGGAGTGGGGGAGGGGGAGGAGGAATGAGGTGTCATTCAAAGATCACGGTGCCTTAAAAAGCTCAGAACATCGCATCAATACCACAGAAGGTAACCATGTCTGACTAAATGCTGTGACAGCGAATGGAAGGCGATGGCAAAACCACACCCTCACTCAGCTTCACGGTGCCACCACACTGAGATGCCGATATGCAGCCAAGCAGAGGAAGGCTCATCCCAGTTTGTGATCAATTAAGATGACAGCATCATCTCAGATACAGCACCATTGTATTTCCTGTCTTATGCCCAACTCCAAGTGAGAGGGGTCATGGGACTAAATGGCCAGGTTTCAGTCCCACGATTCCAAAGTTACTCATGAAAGAGAGCGGGTCTGCTAAAAGTGGATGGATCCAATCAGAGGAATCACATTATCAAACGAGAAAGTTAAAATACACAGTAGAAGGAATAAAACAGTAGACCAAATCCAAAAACTGGAAAAAATGAGCGGTCTTTCCATGGCTGACTGGCCATGAGGTCTCAGACCGAGAAAACATGAAGAGAGGCTCCCAATCACCTAGCCTCTGCTCTAGGAGTAAAGCAAAACCTTATATCTGAAAATAAATACCACTTTCACAGAGGAAACTGAGGACCATCCATGAATCATCTGCTAACATTAAAATTAAGGCACCTGGAAGACTATACTTAGCACAAAAGGCCAAAGAAGGGGACATTCCACCAATATATGGGATACCGTCAGTCTGGCTCCACAACTACATTGAGGAGGTGGTTTGTTACACAAGAGGAAACAATGGGTGAGCCTGGTATGACCAATGCGTATAAGGCATAAGATAGTGGACTCTTTCCGAGAGGAGTGGAAGGAAGGGCATCAAACCACAGTAGTCTCCTTGATTGTGTGAAGTTTATTCCTGAGAGCAGTAGTGCACCAGATGTCATTCCACTTTTGGGCAAAGAGAAATTTGACATAGATCCACATATCCACAGCTGGAATTATGAAAATGAATGGGGTTTAAGTATCTGCTTCACTACCCAAATGGTCAGCCAATTCATTCCCTGGGATACCCACATGACTAGGGACCGAGAGAAAGATAACTGAGCAGGCAGCATAGCCAAGGGCAGAGAGAAGGTAATGAATAGCAGAGACTAAAAGTTTACGAGAGTCATTGGTTGATTCCTGCAGGATGTTCAAGTCGGTGCACATTAAAACACTATGGAGGGACGCCCGAGTGGCAAAATGGAGGGCCCTGTTAATGACTAGCAGCTCTGCTGTGAACACAGTACATGATCCCAACAATAAATTGTGTTCTAAGCCAGGAGGAGAGGTGAAAGCATATCCTGCTGTATCTATCATCTTAGAAATGTCAGTGTAGAAGATGGCAGCACCCTGCAACTCTCCAAGGATGGAACATACAAGACGCCAAACGACCATAGGGGTAATAGCGACCTTAGGACCCTGGAATTGGTTGGTCCTAATCTGTGGTCTAGGCACCATCCGAGGAGGGGGGGGGGATGAGAGGAAATACAGGGGGGTGCATTCCAGTGAGTGGACATGGGTATCTTGACAGAGACAAGTGAGATGCAATCCAACCGGCAATCCCACCCGCCCACCCTTGGACGATTGTCGGGAAGGAAACATCCCTCATTTGTTGACAGAACAGGGTACATGGGATGGTCAGGGAATTTGCAAATGGTGATTACATAGGAAACCAAAAGCTGGCTTCTTCATATTTGCAGAGGAGGAATCCCCGGAGACTGTCTGTCAACAGGACTAGTGCGAAAGGCACCAATATCCAAATTCACACTACAATGTTGAACAGGTTCAAGTATTTTCAGAGTGGCAGGAGCTGCTGAACCATAAACCTGACTACCATAGTGTAGTCTGGACAAGACCAGAGCACAGTAAGAACGGAGAAGAGTAGCACAGTCTGCACCCCAAAATGTGTGGGTCAGGAGGCGGAGAGCATGTAGGCTTCAGGTGGCGAATATGGGGCAGCCATGTCAGCTTTTAATCAGAAATAATGTTCAAGACATGGGACTCTTGCTGCAACATCTAGGAGCTGGTTGCCTAAAGTTCTGGATCGAGGTGTACTGTGGGCCAACGACAAAAATGCATAACCCATGTTTTGGAGGGATAAAACTGGAAGCCACGGGAGACAGGCCACGCAGAGGTCCATCATACGGCACCTTTGAGACAGAGCACAGCAGATGATACCAAGTGGGAGCTGCACCAGACACAAAAATCGTCGATGTACAATGCCGGGATAACCAGAGGCACAACAGAGGTTACAAGCTCATTGATGGTTGTGAGGAAGAGTGTAACAATACAGTACCCTTTGGGATACCGTTCTCCTGAATCCGAGGAGTGCTGAGTGAAGTGCCAACTCTAATCCGGAAGAGCCAGTGGGATAAAAACTCATGGATAAAAATTGGAAGAGGGCCACAAAAACCCCAGTCATGGAGGGTAACTAAAATGGTGTGTGTAGTGCAAACAGTAACATTCAGAGGCGGTAGTGTTATGGTGTGGTCGTGTTTTTCATGGAGGGGGCTTGCACCCTTCATTGTTTTGCATGGCACTATCACAGCACAGGCCTACATTTAAGCATATTCTTGTTTTTCACTGTTGAAGAGCAAGTCGGGGATGGCGATTGCGTCTTTCAACACGATCGAGCACCCGTTCATAATGCACGGCCTGTGGTGGAGTGATTATATGATAATAACATTCCTGTAATGGACTGGCCTGCACAGAGTCCTGACTTGAATCCTATAGAACACTTTTGGGATGTTTTTGAACGCAGACTTCAAGCTGGGACTCACCGACCAACACCAATACCTCTCCTCAGTGCAGCACTCCATGAAGAATGGGCTGTCATTCCCCAAGACACCTTCCAGCACCTGACTGAACATATGCCTGCGAGAGTGGAAGCTGTCATCGAGGCTAGAGGGGGGGGATCACATAGTGTATATCCAAAACAGGAGACAGGTAGTGTAATTACCCCTTCATGAACTATGGACCTTGCAGTGGTGGGGGTGGCCTGCGTGCTTCGACAATATAGACAGCCGTACCCTAGGTGCAACCACAATGGAGGGGTATCAGTTGAAGGCCAGACAAATGTGTGGTTCCTAAAGAGGGGCAGCAATCTGGTTGGTTGATCTGGCCTTATAACATCAACCAGCATGGCCTTGCTGTGCTGGTACTGGAAACGGCTGACAGCAAAGGGTATGCAGCACTACTGTATGGTGACATGATGAGGGCCTCATCATGGGTAAAATATTTCCTAAGTAAAACAGACCCCCATTTGGACCTCCAGATGGGGATTACTCAGGAGGATGTTTGTGGGATTAAAGGGACCAGACTGCAACGGTCATCGGTCCTTTGTTCCAAAACTTAAAAACTACCACACAGAGTAAAAAAAAAAAAAAACGGATGATAGAGAAAACAGACAACACAGGACAAGAAAAACTCAGACAAAGAACAGACATAACAAATTAAAATCACACTGAGTGTGGCGGTGGTTGGCCAACCATAGAATAAAAAAGGGAAAGCCAACCACCGAGAACACATTAAAAACTCAGTTTAAAACCGTAGGCCAAAGGCCAGAATCAACACAAAACAATAAAATAAAACAAACACTCAAATTAAATGATAAAATCCCCCTGCCTGAATAATACGTAAAACTAAGCCAGCCATAGCAGGGTCATCAGATAAAAGGGCAGGGAGCGTATCAGGCAGCGCAAATGTCTGCCTGACCACAGCTAAGGGGGCAGGCCAACAAAATGTGGGCCACTGTCAAAGCCGCCCTGCAGCGACACAGAGGAGGGTCCTCCCGGCGCAGTAAATAACTGTGTGTCAGCCAGGAGTGGCCAATGCGGAGCCGACAAAGGACGACTGAGTCCCTGCGGTTGGCTCGCATGGATGATCGCCACACAGTCGTCGTCTCCTTAATGGCACGGAGTTTATTGGGCGTGATCCGATCGCGCCATTCAGCGTCCCAAAGCGCAAAAACTTTTCGGCGGAGGACTGCTCACGAATCAGTGTCTGGGAGGCCAATGTCCATAGATGGTTTACTGATGGCCTCTTTCGCCAGGCGGTCAACATATTCATTGCCCGGGATACCGACATGACCGGGGGCCACACAAAGACCACAGAGCGGCTGCAACGGGCAAGAGTATGCAGCGACTCCTGGATAGTCATCTCCAGATGGTAACGAGGGAAACACTGGTCGAGAGCTCGTAAACCGCTCAGGGAATCTCTACAGATCACGGACTCACCTGAGCAGGAGCGAATATACTCTAGGGCACGAAAGATGGCGACCAGCTCAGCAGTGTAAACGCTGCAGCCAGCCGGCAATGAACGTTGCTCGGAATGGTCCCCTAGAGTAAGCGCATAACCAGCACGACCAGCAACCATCGAGCCGTCAGTGTACGCAATGCCAGAGCCCTGATACATTGCAAGGAGGGAGGGAAAGAAAGCGGTGGCGGAAGGCCTCCGGAGGGACTGAGTCCTTCGGGCCCTGTGCCAATTCCAGCTGAAGGCGAGGGAGACGCACACACCATGGGGGTTTACGCAGAGGTATGGCCCCAAGCCCGGCGAGAAGCTCTCGGACGTGGACCGCGATCGCAGGAGGATGTCATCATCATGAAAAATGAAACTGACAATCTACAGATTGGACAATCAAATGTTAGATCCCTTAATTGGGCAGGCAGGTTAGAAAATTTAAAAAGAGACATTTGATATAGTGGGAATTAGGGAAGTTGGTTGGTTGGTTGGTTGGTTTGGGGGATTAAAGGGACCAGACTGCGACGGTCATCGGTCCCTTTTTCCAAAAAATTAAAACCACCCAAAGAGAATAAAAACTAACAGCAGGAAAGACATCAGACGACACAGGACAAGAAATACTACTACAGAGATCAGACAAAACAAATTAAAATCACACAGAGTGTGACGGTGGTTGGCTGACCATAGAGATAAAAAGGAAAAGCCAACCACCGAAAACACATTAAAAACTCAGCATAAAACCGTAGGTCAATGGCCAGAATCAACACAAAAGAACAGAACAAACACTCAGAGTAAACGATAAAAACCCCCTGCCCGAATAAAACGTAAAACTAAGCCAGCCATAACAGGGTCATCAGATAAAAGGGCAGGGAGCGTATCAGGCAGCGCAAATGTCTGCCTGACCACAGCTAAAAGGGGGCAGGCCAACAAAATGTGGGCCACTGTCAAAGCCGCCCTGCAGCGACATAGAGGAGGTCCCTCCCGGCGCAGTAAATAACTGTGTGTGTCAGCCGGGAGTGGCCAATGCGGAGCCGACAAAGGACGACTGAGTCCCTGCGGTTGGCTCGCATGGATGACCGCCACACAGTCGTCATCTCCTTAATGGCACAGAGTTTATGGGGCGTGATCCGATCGCGCCATTCAGCGTCCCAAAGCGCAAAAACGTTTCGGCGGAGGACTGCCCGCAAATCAGTCTCTGGGAGGCCAACATCCAGAGATGGTTTACTCGTGGCCTCTTTCGCCAGGCGGTCAATATGTTCATTGCCCGAGATACTGACATGACTGGGGGTCCACACAAAGACCACAGAGCGGCCGCAACGGGCAAGAGTACGCAGGGACTCTTGGATAGCCATCACCAGACGAGAATGAGGGAAACACTGGTCAAAAGCTCGTAAACCGCTCAGGGAATCACTACAGATAACGAAGAACTCACCTGAGCAGGAGCAGATATACTCTAGGGCACGAAAGATGGCGACCAGCTCAGCAGTGTAAACGCTGCAGCCATCCTGCAAGGAACGTTGTTCGGAATGGTCCCCTAGAGTGAGCAACCATCGAACCGTCAGTGTAAACAATGCCAGAGCCCTGATACGTGGCCAGGATGGAATAAAAGCGGCGGCGGAAGGCCTCTGGAGGGACTGAGTCCTTCGGGCCCTGTGCCAAGTCGAGCCGAAGGCAAGGGCGAGGGACACACCATGGGGGTGTATGCAAAGTGGCCCGGAAAGGAGGTGGAACAGTGAAAACCCGAAGCCTGGAGATGGACGACCGATCGCGGGAACAGGAGACGATAGTTTGGATGCCCGGGCAAGCTTAAAACATGGGCAGCGTAAGCGGCCAGCAAACGTTGGCGCCGTAACCGCAGGGGAGAGACACCTGCCTCCATTAGTATGCTGTCCACAGGGCTGGTGCGGAAAGCACCAGTGGCAAGCCGTATGCCGCTGTGTAGGATTGGGTCCAGTACCCGCAGCGCAGATGGGGATGCTGAGCCATAAGCCAGGCCCCCATAATCCAGACGAGACTGAATTAACGCCTGGTAGAGCCGTATCAGGGTAGATCGGCCGGCACCCCAGCTAGTGTGGCTCAAGCATCTCAGAGCATTTAGATGCCGCCAACACGCCTGTTTAAGCTGCCGAATCTGAGGCAGCCAAGTCAGCCGGGCATCAAAAACTACACCCAAAAACTTGTGGGTCTCCACCACAGCAAGGAGTTCGTCGGCAAGATAAAGCCGCAGATCAGGATGGACTGTTCAGTGCCGGCAGAAATGCATAATGCGGGTCTTGGCAGCCGAAAACTGAAAACCATGCGCTTCAGCCCAAGACTGCCCCTTGCGGATAGCGCCCTGTAGGTGACATTCAACAGCTGCAATGCCAGTAGAGCTGTAGTAAAGGCAGAAGTCGTCAGCATACAGGGAAGCGGAGACAGAATTTCCCACGGCCGTTAATGGCTATTAAAAACAGGCAGACACTTAAAACAGAACCCTGTGGCACACCGTTCTCCTGGACGTGAGAGGAACTATACGAGGCCGCGACTTGCACGCGGAAGGTACGATACGACAGAAAATTGCGGATAAAAATCGGCAGAGGACCCCGAAGACCCCATCCATGAAGCGTAGAAAGGATGTGATGACGCCATGTCTTATCGTACACCTTCCGCATGTCCAAAAAGACAGCGACCAGGTGCTGACGGCGGGCAAAGGAAGTACAGATGGCCGACTCCAGGCTCACCAGATTGTCGGTGGCGGAGCGGCCTTTACGGAACCCACCCTGAGACGGAGCCAGAAGGCCCCGAGACTCCAGTACCCAATTCAAGCGCCGGCTCACCATCCGTTCAAGCAACTTGCAAAGAACGTTGGCGAGGCTAATGGGACGGTAGCTGTCCACCTCCAGAGGGTTCTTTCCAGGTTTCAAAACTGGGATGACAATGCTTTCCCGCCATTGCGACTGAAACTCCCCCTCGACCCAAAGACGGTTGTAAAGATCGAGGAGGCGCCGCTGGCAGTCCACTGAAAGGTGTTTCAGCATCTGACAGTGGATGCCATCTGGCCCAGGAGCGGAATCAGGGCAAGCGGCTAGGGCACTGCGAAATTCCCACTCACTGAATGGAGCATTGTAAGATTCTGGGTGGTGGGTGCGAAACGAAAGGCTCCGATGTTCCATCCGCTCTTTAATGGAGCTGAAGGCCAGTGGGTAATTGGAAGAAGCGGAACTAAGAGCAAAGTGCTCTGCCAAGCTGTTGACAATTTCGCCGGAGTATGTACAAACTGCTCCATTCAGTGAAAGCACAGGGACGCTGACAGGGGTCCGATAGCCATAGAGGCGTCGGATCTTGGCCCAGACCTGCGATGGAGAGACATGGAGGCCAATGGTGGACACATACCGCTCCCAGCACTCCTGCTTGCTTTGGCGGATAAGGCGGCGGGGCCGCGCACGCAGCCGTTTGAAGGTGATGAGGTGTTCAATGCAGGGATGTCGCTTGTGACACTGTAGCGCCCGCCGGCGATCTTTAATCGCTGCAGCGATCTCAGGCGACCACCAAGGCACAGTTCGCCGCCAAGGGGACCCAAAGGAACGGGGAATGGCAGATTTGGCGGCAGTAACTATGCCGGTGGTGACCGATTGAACCACCGCATCAATGTCATCATTAGAGAGAGGCTCAATAGCGGCAGTGGAGGAGAACAAGTCGCAGTCAGCCTTATTCATAGCCCATCTGCTAGGGCGCCCAGAAGAGTGACGCTGTGGTAGTGACAAAGATCGGAAAGTGGTCACTACCACACAGGTCGTCATGCACACTCCATTGGACAGACGGTAAGAGGCTAGGGCTACAGATTGAAAGGTCAATGGCGGAGTATGTGCCATGCGCCACACTGAAGTGTGTGAAGGCACCATCATTTAAACTCGAGAGATCGAGCTGTGACAATAAATGCTCAATGGTGGCGCCTCGACCTGTTGCCACTGACCCACCCCACAGAGGGTTATGGGCGTTGAAGTCGCCCAATAGCAAGAAAGGTGGCGGCAATTGGGCTATCAGCGCAGCCAGGACATGCTGCGAGACATCATCATCCGGTGGAAGGTAAAGACTGCAGACAGTAACAGCCTGTGGCGTCCACACCCGAACAGCAACAGCCTCTAAAGGTGTTTGGAGAGGGACAGACTCGCTGTGCAGAGTGTGAAGAACTTAAGAGGCAGACGCCACCAGACACCCTTTCATATGCTGCCCGGTTCTTACAATAACCCCGATAGCCACGGAGGGCGGGGGTTCGCATTGCTGGAAACCAAGTTTCCTGAAGAGCAATGCAGAAGAAAGTTGGCGGAGCTCAGCTAGATGGTGGAAGAAACCGCTGCAGTTCCACTGGAGGATGGTATTGTCCATTGCGGAGAAAGGCGTGACGGGACTGGGAAGGCAGATTACGCCGCTGGGTCACCTGCTGCCTCCGATGGAGCACCCGTGCAAGTGCTATCCATTGTGTCTGAGGGATCGGCGAGATCGAGGTCCTCAGCGGACGCAAGGATCTCCACCTCATCCTCAGATGCAGAGCTTTTAGGTAGCGGTGGAGTAGGTGCCACCACAGGTGTCTTGGACTTACGGGTCTTCAAAGTCGTTTTCTCTCGCTGTTCCTTTGGTTGCCGTTGTTGAGAGGGCTTATTGGAGTCAGTCTCTGGGACCGAAGAGGATCGCGAAGCCCGTCGACCAGCGACCTGTGGCTTCTTCAGCCACTGGTTGGTGTCTGCTGTGCCGCCGCTGGTAGGAACCTGGGAAGGGAGTGACCCAAGGGATCCCTTCCGAGCGAGAGAAGCCGAAGAAGACTTACGCTTCTCCAGCTTAGAAGTGGGGACTGGTGTCCCCGGTGGTTTAGTGGGTGCTGCTCCCGAGGTAGATGGTGTGGGAGCAACAGCGAGAGAAGGGGGCCCCCATCGTCAAGGGGGCAGGTGAGGTCCTCTGACAGAGCTGACTGTATATCTTGCAGCTGAAGGAGCTGGAGCAGGAGTGACAGTGGAGGCATAAGATGACATCATGCGCACGGGATGTAGCCGTTCAAATTTCCGCTTAGCCTCAGTGTAAGTCAGTCGGTCCAGGGTCTTATATCCCATGATTTTGCGTTCTTTCTGTAAGATACTGCAGCCCGGCGAGCAAGGGGAATGAGGCTCTCCACAGTTGATACAGACGGGAGGCGGAGCACATGGAGTATCGGGATGAGATGGACGTCCACAATCTCGACATGTGAGGCTAGAAGTACAGCGAGAGGACATGTGACCGAACTTCCAGCACTTAAAGCACCGCATCGGGGGAGGGATATAGGGTTTGACGTCACACCGGTAGACAATCACCTTGACCTTCTCTGGTAAGGTATCACCTTCGAAGGCCAAGATGAAGGCACCGGTAGCTACCTGATTGTCCCTCGGACCCCGATGAACACGCCGGACGAAATGTACACCTCGGCGCTCTAAATTGGCGCGCAGCTCGTCATCCGACTGCAAAAGGAGGTCTCTATGGAAAATAACACCCTGGACCATATTTAAACTCTTATGTGGGGTGATGGTAACATGAACATCCCCCAACTTGTCACAAGCAAGTAACCTGCGTGACTGGGCAGAGGATGCCGTTTTTATCAAAACTGACCCAGAGCGCATTTTGGACAAGCCCTCCACCTCCCCAAACTTGTCCTCTAAATGCTCTACAAAGAACTGAGGCTTCACGGATAGAAACGAGTCACCATCAGCTCTGGTACAGACGAGATACCTAGGCGAATACACGTCACTGTCATTCATTGCCTTTCGTTCCTCCCATGGTGTGGCCAGGGATGGGAACGATTTGGGGTCATAAACGTTAGCTTTAAAATGAGCCCCCGAACGCTTAGAGACTGCTGGTGGCTGGCCGCCAGCGAGAGATGATGTACCACGCTTCATTGCGGGTCATCCGCCCTGATGCCACCTACTCCGACCAAGGGCCCTCCCCACGGGCGCCACCCAGCCGCAGCAATAGCCACCTGGCAGGATGGCCATTGCCGGGAGTCCTGATGCCCCAGGGAGATGGGCATCTACTCCTTGGCATACGTGGGGCGTTAACGGCGCAGGCATCAGTAGAGCGATCCCTGAGTTGTCAGGGGGCTACAACCAACAGGGTACATGGCGGCCCCACCACAACGGACTGGCTACCGTGCTGGATCTTAGGTGCAAAAATGTCCAAGGTCGTCGTCGCAGTTAAAAGCAACACTACGGAGTGCAGCGTGGTAATCGCACCCAGGGACGTATCCTCGCCCAAGAGATGGAAAACGAGCGGGACACCATTGCAACGACGAAAAAGCCGGCTAAAGGTCTCAGTGCACGACGGATACAGTGCACCATGTAAGGCGCCCTTCCCCAATTGGCTCGCTCTTCGGAATAGTTTAGAAAGATGGAGGTCAAACCCGAGAGGGGACCATCACATAAGGCCGAAACATTTGAGACTCCTTTTAGTCGCCTCTTACGACAGGCAGGAATACCGTGGGCCTATTCTAACCCCCGAACCCACAGGGCGGGGGGGATTAGGGAAGTTCAGTGGCAGGAGGAACAGGTCATCAGGGCACATCAATACAGGGTTATAAATACAAAATAAAGTAGGGGTAAAGGAGAAGTAGGTTTAATAATAAATAAGAAAATAGGAATGTGGGTAGCTACTATGAACAGCATAGTGAATGCATTATTGTAGCCAAGATATACACGAAGGCAACACCCACCATAGTAGTATAAATTTGTATACTAATCAGCTATGCAGATGAAGAGACTGGAAAAATGTATGATAAGATTAAAGAAATTCTTCAAATAGCTAAGGGAGAGGAAAATTTAATTGTGACGGGCACTGCAATTCTATGAAAGGAAACTGAAGATGAGGAAAGTAGTAGATGAATGTGGACTGGGTGAAAGGAATGAAAGTAGACACTATGGGTAGAATTCTGCCCAGAGCAAAATTTAATCATAGCTAACATTTGGTTTAAGAATCATGAAAGAAGGTTGTATTTGTGAAAGAGACCTGAAAGCTTTCAGATTAGTTATTTTAAAGGTAAGATAGAGATTTCGTGACCAGATTTTAAACTGCAAGATGTTTCCAGGGGCAGATGTAAACATGGACATAAATTCATTAATTGCGAACTCTAATTAAAAATGAAGAAATTGAAAATAGATAGCAAAACAAGGAGATGGGTCCTGGATAAGTTGAAAGAACAAGAGATCGTTGAGAGTTTCAGAGGAAGAATTGGGCAACAACTGACAGAGAAAAGGTACGCAGTAGAAGACAAACAGGAGATGAAGTAATGAAGGCAGCACAGGACCAAATAGGTAAAAAGACAAGGCCCAGTAGAAATTCTAGGGTATCCCAGAGCATATCAAATTTAACTGATGAAAGGAGAAAATATAAAAATGCAGCATGTGAAGCAAGCAAACGGGAATATAAACTTCTAAAAAATGAGATTGACAAAACGTGCAAAATGGCTAAGCAGGAACAACTAGAGCCCAAATGTAATGACATACAAGCATATACAAGGTGTCCCCCCCTAAGAGTCATCAGTGTTATTTTCTCTGATGTTTTGGCAGACATCTGCAATTTCGTTTTTGCCATGTGTAGCTGGAGTCAGTCCAAATAAATACTGCTCATCATATCTTCCACTCAACACCTAGTGTTGACGGAGAGCGTCCGTTTGTTTCCATTACAAGAAAATGCTGAATTTTATATGCCCATTCAATAGAGTAATCCTAAATTTGTCTAGGGTGATATTCATTCTATCAATAAGCATTAAGAGGGACAGTAAAACATGAAGCATAAACATTACTCCAGCAGTGACTGACGAATGTTGCTGTAGTGCTGTAGCAGTCACCATGGACCAAGGCAGTGCTACTGCTGTTGGAATACTGGTTATTCTTCATATTTTGCTTTCCCTGTTAGTGCATACCAATAAAACACACATTGGAGTGGACTAATATGGGACCACTCTATAGAATGAGCATGTGAAGGTCAGCTATAAAACTCAGTTTGTTTGAAACGGAAAACTAACGGATGCCTTCCTTAGACACTGAGTGTTTCGCGAAAGATGTTATGAGCAGTATTTGTTACGACTGACACCACCTAGACCAAGAGCTCAGATAATAAACTAGTGCTATGCAAAGAAGGGAAAGCTGAGGTGTGGAAGGGGTATATAGAGAGGCTGTATAAGTGACGTTAACTTGAAGCCAATATTACAGAAAGGGAAGAGGATCTAGATGAAGGTAAGATTAGAGATTTGGTACTGCAAGAACAATCTGACTAAACACTGAATCTCAGACTTCAAGAAGAAAAAGTTCCAAATCCAAAGAAAGCAGGTGCTGACAGATCTGAAAATTACCAAACTATCCATTTAAAAGGTCATGGTTACAAAATACTAACACAAATTATTTACAGAACAATGAAAAACTAACAGAATTTGACCTAGGTGAAGATCAGTTTGGACTCTGGAGAAATGTAGGAACATGCAAGGCAGCGATGACCCTACGACTTCTCTTAGAAAATAGGTTTAGGAAAGGCAAACCTACGTTTTTAGCATTCGTGAACTTAGAGAAAGCTTTCGACAAAATGCTCTCTGAAGGTAGAGGGCATAAAATGCCAGGAGCTAAGGGCTATTTATAACATGTACAGAAACCAGATGTAGTTATAGGAGTCGACAGACATGAAAGAGAAACAGTCGTTGAGAACAGAGTGAGAGAGGGTTCTAACTATCCCTGATGACATTAAATCGATGGAAACCAAAGAAAAATTTTGAGTATGAATTACAATCCAGGGAAAAGAAATAAAAACTTTGAGGTTTGCCGATGACGATGTAATACTGTCAGAGACAGCAAAGAACCCTGAAGAGCAGTTGATTGGAATGGACTGTGTCTAGAGAGGATGACATAAGAGGGACATCATCAAAAGCAAACCAAGGGTAATGAAATGTAGTTTAATTAAATTAGGTGATGCTGAGGTAATTAAATTAGGCAATGAGTCACTAAAAGTAGTAAATGAGTTTTGCTATTTGGGCAGTAAAGTAGCAGATTATTACCAAAGTAGAGACGATATAAAATACAGACTGGCATGGCTAGAAAAAATTTTCTGAAGAAGAGATATTTGTTAAAATCTAATACAGAGTTAAGTGTTATGAAGTATTTTCTGGAGGTATTGTCTCGATTGCAGCATAGTATGGAACTGAAATGTGGATGAGAATTATTTCACGCAAGAAGATAATTGCTTTTGAAATGTGGAGCTACTGAAGAATGCTGAAGATCAGATGGGCGATCATGTAACCAATGAGAAGTTACTGAATAGAACTGAGGAGAAAAGAAATTTGTGGCATGAGCTGACTAAAAGGACACATGAACACTGGACACATTCTGAGACATCAAGGGATCACCAATTTAGAATAGAAGGGAAGGGAGAGTGGTTATGCGAGTGCAGGGCGGGGTGGTAAGAATTATTGAGTGAGACAGAGATGAATGCACTAAGTAAGTACAAAATGACGCGAGTTGCAGTAGTTATTCGGAGATGAAGAGGATTGCACTGGATACAGTAGTGTGGAGTGCTGCATTAAACCAGTCTTCGGACTGAAGGCAATGACAGAAACAATAGAAATTACTTGTTTACAGATCTGATTTTCAGACTGTACCAATAGGGGTACCACAGGACAGTGTTCTAGGATGTCTTATTTCTTATTTAGGTAAATTAGAGATTCCTATCAATGGGACTCTCATAAATGTGTTTACTGATGACACAGATGATGGAACTGATATAAAACAGGTATTGCCAACATCTGCAACCAGAGTTTAGGAATACATGCAAAACTGGTTCGAAATGTACTAGTTAATCTTTAATCTATCAGAAACCAATTATATTCATTACAGAAAAAAGTTAAATCCTGATCTGGACCTCAGAATTCAAAATAAATGAATTGAGAGAGTAGCTGTTACCAAATTTTTAGGTGTGCACATTTAAGAAAATTTAGGATGGAAGATCACATCCTCTATCTCACTAAGATAAGCTCAGCTTGCTTTGTACCCTATGCACAATTAGTAATACATGTAGTAGACAATGTAGCTTACTTCCATTTTGTTATTACCAATAGCTTCACCTCTTGGGGTGGTTGTAAGGCAAACCTGCAAACTACCATCACTATACAAAAGTAAGCTGATTGAATAATTACCAACAGTTCAAGGCTAACACCCTCCAAACAATTATGTCAACAACTAAATACTCCACCCTTGCTATTACTATATATACAAAACAAGTGTAATTAACACAAATAGACTGACAGTTTCAGAACTGATGTAGACCTTCATTCTTTTAATGACATCCATGTAGAAAAGGTAAGCACGGCTTCAGCACAAAGACATACATACATCCAGGATACTAGACTTTACAAAAACTTTCAGCACAGATAAAAGAAATAAACAAGATTTCTTCATTTAAGAGAGCATTATTCAAATCTTTATGTTTTTATTACAATGTAAATGTGTACCTGCAATAAACTTGTGGTAAACAACTATATTAATTCATTGCAAGTCATCAAGTGCTTGCTCTAATGTCGTTTAATATTTTGAGAAAAATGTAACACATTATTTGTAATAAATATCAACTACATATTCAAAAAATAAATTTTTGTAATTCATCAGTATTGTATACTGATGGGGGACAAAAAAAGAAAAGAAATTGCAGCACCAAAAAATAATGAAAGTGAAGCAATGAAATTTTGGGAACACATTTGGCTAGGTTACGTATTTTTAAGAGATTAACATAGCAAGATCAAAGGTTAATGCAATTGCGAGATAAAACATTGCAAATGTAAAACCTGGTACATTAACAACCAGTGATATACCAGAATGTTGAATGCAAGCACACAAATGTGCATGGATTCTGTTGTACAGATGCCAGTTGCTGGATGGAGTTCCATGCCTGTTGCACTTTGTCGCGGATGATGTTGGGTTACAACAGCAGTATGTGGGCGAGATTATCTGTTTGAAAACACCCCCTGGAAAGCTGTTCACAAATGGCAGCACAAAAGGTCAAATCACCGAACAGACATACATATTTTCAGTCATAGTGCTTGTGATAAAAACAAGGTTGCTCCTGCTGTCATACAAAATCGCATCCTAGACCATAACTTCATGTGGAAATCCAGTGTGTGTAGCCCGCAGACAGGTTGCCTGCAGGCCCTCGACTTGCCTTCTCCTAACCAACACATGGCCATCATGGGCACCAAGGCAGAACCAGTTTTTATCAGAAAAAACAACAGACCTCCAACCTGCCCTCCTATGAGCTCTCGTTTGACACCACCGAAGGCACAAATGGTGGTTTTTTGGTGTCAATGAAATGCACGCTCCAGGGTGTCTGGTTCAGAGCTGTTGTTGAAGTAACCGATTTGTAACAGCTGCAATTTGCATGAAAATGCTGTGAGACAACACAACCATCTGGTTACAATTTTAATGACTTATGTCTTGACCAGGCTTATTTCTCATCAACCTTACACTTTTCCACTTTCTATCATTTTGAAAGACAGTGCTATGTAAGTCAGATGAAAACATTAGATACACTGCTTCACATCAACATTCTCGAACACAAAGCAAGTGCAAACTGTCTCATGCTTGAGAATGTTGACGTTATACAATGGATCTAATGTTTTTATACGACTGACATACGACTTTGAAAAAAACTGGAAAAGTGTAAGGTTGACGAAAAATAAAAGCCTGGTCAAGACATATGTAAAGTTATTAAAAGTGATTTTTAACCATTTGTGGTCCCAACTGTTGCTCAAATTGTTTCTGCAGATGCAGTATGATACACCACAGCCGTACAGCAAAAATGGTCTTCCCTCTCAGTAGTGCCACAGGGCATTCTGGAATGCAGTCATCTTGCAGCTGTACATTATTATGATCACTGCCAAATCATATGGCGTGGCTACACTCATGCCAAGTCTTTCTACAATATTGCACAAGGAGCATCCTGCTTCTCGTAGCCCTATTACACAACCTCATTCAAACTACGTGAGCTGTTGATGATGGCATCTGTCATATTAAAGGCTTTCTTGACTAACAAATTCACTATGTCCAATCTCTAAGGTAGGTAACGCTCATGACCATTACAACACATATTTAAAGCAAACCAGATTTACGTACTCCCAATGGCGCTACTGGCGCCACTCTTATGTGACTGGTGCGAAATGGGAATACATCATCATCTTTCAGATGTAGAAACATGCCTACCAACTTTCATTTATGTTTCAGACCTACTCCTTCATGTAGTGATTCTTTTTTTCAATCATTGTATATGTAGTTTTGAATATTGTGCAGGGTACTATACATATTTTATGTTTTTATGAAATCCAATCAATCTATACTCTCTCTGAATGACTAAACTACTGCTACTACCACTAACGACCTTTGCATATAATGCAAGCGATGCATATACAATGCCCATTTACTTATTAGTTCTATGTGAGACTTTTGTTTTCTTGTGAACACATATTTTCGAAGCACTGTAGTTTAATTTTATGCACAAAGAAATTAAATAAAGCACTTAGTTCTCAGTGCAATTTCAACAAAAAGAAAAGGCCAAAAAATTATACATACCAACACATCCTCTTGTAGAAATTTTCTGGGAAGAGAGATACAGCTGCAAATCTCTCACTCTTAGTTGAAGGAGAAGAGAACGATTTAGTGGACGAGCACTCAAAATTCGGCATTTTCTACACATGTACTTCTTGTCTGACAATCGTATACATGGTGACTTGATTGAACAGTCATCTCTTCTTGGAAGTAAACAGTGTTTGCAGTAGTAACGAAGGCAAATGCCACACTGTTTCTAAAGAAAATATAATCAGTTCAGTGTCCCAGACAGGAGTACTTTAATTTTGTAGTTTATTAATCATTTATGATCTATCACACTACGCTACTTTTAATGTAAAAAGCATTTTAGTTTTGACTTTTACCATACAAAGGTATTCACTCCATGGCTGCTTTTATTTCTTGCAGATGCAAAAGTGAAGCATATACTTTTATGTGCCCAAAAATACAATGAACTGAATGGAGAAACTATACACATTATCAAATCTCCAACAAATACACGTATTACTACTACTACTACTACTACTACTACTATAGTTATATAATTGACATTTCCAAATCATGACCAATTACAAACACTGAATTTTCAACAAAAGAGAAAACTGGTTTTTCATTTAGATAAAATGGTAAGTTGCAACTAGGATTATTTTAAAAAATGAATTTCCCAGGTAAATTCTAAATTAAAAATTATCTAAATTCAAAAACTGTTAATATGGTTTTACTTTAACTTATCTTTGCTATGCAGAGTATTTGGATAGTTTGTTGTTGGCATTACTTACATTTACCTGCATAAACACACGCACTAACATATATTTTCAATATTAATGTAGCAACTACTTACTTTTCTTTTGAAGACAGAAAACCGAATAGAGCATTCCTCACAAGCCATCTTCTTTTATTTGATAATGAATTATAAAAGTGAAGGATAATTCAATTATCATCCATTTTGCCTGTAAAATATCAGTATATGTAACAGTTACTACTCAGTCATTAATTTCTTCCTATGAAATTAACATACATGTTCTGCCCCATTACTAATGAAAAGCCATGCTCTATTAGAAATGAAACAAATAACAAAGAAAAAGCAAAATACCATAGGATGGATGGACTGGATGGACAGGGAAGAGTCAATTGACATCACATTTCACCACTTCACTTCTCAGCACTGATGAGCTACATAGCCATATAGCGGAAAAATTCAAACGGGTGAGGAGGGGGGGGGGGGGAAGGGGGGGCAGGCGGTGTCAAATGATTGCTGTCCTTAAAACGTGATTCACCCTTGTTTCCTGAAAACAGTATATCCAACTAGCAATGGAAGTTTGGTTTTGATATTTGTTAAATATGGGTAGCAAAAGATGGTAAAGGAAAACAACGAAGGATGGGCAGTAAATAAGATTTTAGTAGCAAAACATAGCACAGAAACATGTTAATTCTTTTCTTGTGAGCATGAAGAACTACAACCTTACAGAAAACTTCTCTTTCAAATATCCTTTCAGCATTTGCAGTGGTTTGAAGAGTTTTAATGATTCATTTCCTGAGAACCCTTGCAAGTTTGGCTAAGGGCATCCCTACACTAGGAACAAAACCAAGTACCTCAGCCCCACCTGCTCTATACGTAGCAGCTGTTTTATGAGGAACAGGTGGTGTACCCAGGAGAACCCAACTGGCCCCCAAGATTGCTGTTTTCTACAGAGAACACTTCGAGGAGGTAACTTTTCAAACTGCCTCGCTCAAAACCAGACCTCTCTTACGTTAATGACATTTCTAACATACAGGGTGTACATAAAGTCCGGGAAACTTTCAATTATTTATTGCACAAGAACCAAACATTGTACAGATATCACACATGTTATTTTGAGGAGAAACCCTGAAAGTTTTTTTCCATGTATACCGCCACAGCACAGTTTCAACGGGTATCTGGTACCCATAGAGACATCTGATCTTTGTCCAAATCTGCGAAGGAAAGGTATGTGGCGCAATGGTTGAAACTTATAGTTCCCAGCATTCTCACTTCTATCTTTTTATTAGTGTTGGTCCTGGGCACAGAGCCACTTGAAGGCAATGAGGTGCTCCATCGATGGGTGCCACTTATGGCATTTGAGAGCCTACCTAGACCTCTAATGGCTTTTGCGATTTCTGATGATCACCAAGAAACTGTCTTAGACTGGGGTCGGTCCGTAGAACTGGGAACCACTAAATCAGCTGCCAAAAAGAATTGCTATAGTTGTATTCTGGACTGCCTCATCAAATCTCCATGCGGCGGAGGGGATGAAAGGGTGACAGCAGAGGCTAAAATACCCCACCCCAGTCAGCACTGTTGAGAGCCCATCTGGGCAGGTATGCAGGGGAGTGATGCTGAGGGAGGGAAGGGGAGTGGTCACTACCATAAAGGTTATCGTGGACTCTCAAGTGGATGGATGGGAGGATACAAGAGCTGCAAATGGAAAGATCATGGCCGAATAAGATCCGTATACCACAATCAAGCATGTAGGGCCACCAGTATTCAAGAGGCAAACATCAAGTTGTGCCAGTAAATTTTCGAGGTCTTTACTGCAGCCAGTGATCATTGTACCACCCAACAAAATGTTATGGGTGTTGACATCATCCAAGATTAGGAAAGGTGGGGAGAGCTGAGAATCCAATGAAAACAGTATGTTCTCAGACATTTCTTCATTGGGAGGGAGATGAACATTGCAGATGGCAATATCCGAAATGCCCTTATATATAGTGTGTCCAGAACATACAAGCTAACACCACCCAACACACTGTCATAAATAGCAACAATTCTTATAATATCCCTAATATCTATAAAGGTCCAGGGTACAAGTTGCTGGAAACCAAGTCTCCTGAAGGGCAATACAGAAGGCAGGGAAAGTGCTTAAAAGATGTCTTAGCTCAGCCAGGTGGTGGACCACAATTCCACTGGAGAATAATGTTGTCGATGTTCTGTGAGGCCATTGAAGGGACCAAGGAGGCACGTTATGACCTAGGGTCACCTGCTGCTGCTGCTGCTGCTGGTTAAGGCATAAACACATAGGTTCTGGGTTCTGTTTTGTGGTGTGACCCGGTGCCTCAGAGGCCACCTGCTGCTTCTCCACCTCAGCCACAGGAGTGGAACAGGCGGGGTACGGTAGCATGAGGACCACTGGAATTTCCTCCCTCTTGGAGTACTACTTCTTATCTTTCCTCTTCTTCTAGGACTTGGATGATTGCAAGAGCTTCTTTGGATCATTTTCAGGCAATGATGATCGCAAAGCCCTGCAACCAGTAGTCTGTGCTCCTTCAGCTAGTAGCTGGTGTTTGGTTGTAAACCGGCAGTAGCCTTGGAAGGAAGGGTCCCAAGTGACCCCTTTCTAGCAAGAGAAGCTGTCAGACGAAGGTGCTCTGTCTTTCGCTGGGAGGTGGGGACCAATGGCCCCAGAGGGTGGGAAGCCAATGATCCCAATGTAGGTGTGAAAAAAGCAGCAAGAGGAGAGCCCCAACCATCAAGGGGGCAGGCTTGGTCGAGTGGCCCTGACGGCACACGTAGGTGGTGTAAGGGGCAGGAGTACCATCGCCAAAGGGGTAAATGTCATCGTAGCTGCAGCATATGACACCATCCTACATGGTGGGTGCAGCCACTCATACTACTACTTAGATTCTTGACAAGTTTGTACAGAGTCGTATATTCTTTTATTTTATTTTCTTTCTGCAATCCAGAAAGTAGGGAGAATGGTGCTTTCCACAGGCAACACAGATGGGTGGGAGGGGCACAAGGAGCATTCACACGCAGTGGTCTTCCGCAATCTCTACAGATGGGTGTGCTTGCAATGCGAAGACATGTACTCAAATTTCAAACACTTGAAGCATTGCATAGGAAGAGAGGGGGGGGGGGGGGGGGGACACACTCATGGTTTCACATTGTACTGGTATACCATCACCTTGACATTTTCCGATAATGAATCACCCTCAAAGGCCAAGATGAAGGCACTGTTAACAATCCTGAAGTCCTTTGGCCCCCTATGGACCAGGCAATGAATTACCCTCAGATACCTAGATGAAGGCACTGGTAACAATCCTAAAATCCTTTGGCCCCATATGGACATGACAAAGTGTGCACTCTCATACAATCCAAGTTGACGCATAGCTCATCATCCGACTGCAAGATCAGGTTTCGGTGAAAAATGAAGCCCTGAACCATATTTAGACTACTATGAGTAGTGACAGTCACCAGTATGCCACTCAACTTGTTAAAAGTGAGCAACTCCGGTGACTGGACAGGGAATGCTGTTTGGATCAAAACTGATCCGCTTTTAATTTTACAGCTGCCTGCCACTCCCCCAAACTTGTCTTCTGTGTTTTCCAAGCAGAATAAGAGCTTTTTGGCCCAGAAGGAATCCCCAACCGTCCTTGCGCAAACCAAGTATTTCAGGGAGTATTTCTCTGCTTGCTGCTTAGCCCTACATTCCTCCCACAGTGTGGCCAGGGAAGGGACCATTTTAGGGTCATATCTTCTGAATTAAACAAGGACATTCCTTCCATACAGACTGCTGGGGCTGTATGACCACTAGATGGAGATAACTTCATCCACTTCACTTGCAGCTCATCTGCCATGGTGCCGCCCACTTTAAATGGGAGCTCTCCTTATGGGTGCCACCCTGCCTCACCAATGGCTACCTGGCCAGTAAATCCTTTGCTCGGAGTCCCTGTACCCCAGTCACAATGGGCACATACTCTTGGTGGGCATGGGGAGTTTTCAGCTCATGTACAAACAATGTGATTCTTGCACAGTCAGGGGCTACTACCATACAGGTACATGACAACTCCCCCCCCCCCCCACCACCACCACCACCACCACCACCACCACCATCACCGCAATGGCATGGCTATCATGCTGGGTTTTGTGTGTATTGCCTTAATAAAGGGAAGAGTTCAACGATGGAAAGGCACAAAGGGTCAGCATACACCACATTGTGCAACCTTCCCTGAATGATCTGCACTTTTGGAGACTTTTGAAAACTGGTGGTAAGTAGAACCCAACAACAATGTGTTTATTTAACGAAAAGTTACAGAGATCACTGGAAGGGGAAACACGAGTCCCAAATCATAATCATAACCATGTTCAAACTGGGCCTGTGCCAAGAAAACCATCTGAGTGGATGAAGGGGGGAAAAGGATATTGGAAGTACAAGTGTGCAGCATGTAAAGGAAGTAATGCTGCATAGGCTGGAGGCCTGTGATACCCAAGCATCTACTCACAAAGGAATTCTGAACCCTGTGGGGGGGGTCCAATTTTTCTGAAATTGTAATCATTTGTTTTTCTGTTGAAGTATGTCACACCATCTGATTTCTGTGTCATTCAGATAATTTCTTCATGATGTGTCTTTGCTTTAGAGGGTACATAAATGGTCTGATGGACAGTTTGAGCACCAATTTGTGCCTCTTTGCTTACGATACAAGACAATTTAGACAAAATTTCTAGTTGGTGTGATGACTGGCTGCTTGTTGTAAACGTAGTAAAATTAACATTAATTCAGGTGAGTAGGAAAAACAATCCCATAATTTTTGAATATGGCATTAGTAGTGTGTTGCTGAACACAGTCGTGCCAATTAAATCTAAGGGCATAATGTTGCAAAGCGATATAAAATGGAATGACCATTTAAGGATTGTAGTAGGGAAGAGAAATGGTTGGCTTCAGTTTATTAGGAGAATTCTGCGAAAGTGTGGTTCATCTCTAAAGGAGATTGCACAGAGAACACCAGTACGACCCATTCTTGATTATAGCTCGAGTATTTGGTATCTGTAGGATGTCAGATTAAATGAAAACATTGAAGCAATTCAGATGCATGCTGCTAGATTTGTTACCAGTGGATTTGATCAACATGCAAATATTATAGAGATGCTTAGTAAACTCAAATGGGAGTCCCTGGAGGAAAGACTATATTCTTTCTCTAGAACACTGTTGAGAAAATTAAGAGAACCAGCATTTGAAGCTCACTGAGAACAGTTGTTCTGCTGTCAACTTAAATTTTACATAAGGACCATGAAGATAAGAGAAATCTGGGCACAAATGGCGCTTATGAACCATCGTTTCTCCATAGCTCTGCACGTGGAACAGAAAGACTAATGGTGGTACAACGTACCCTTCCCCACACACCATACGGGGGCTTGCAGATTATGCACATAGATGAAGATGCCAAGGAACCCATCACAGTAAGTAGTTAACAACCCAGCAAGTACAGTTCAGATTTGGCCATTACTGAATAGTGTGGAGTATTTAACTACAAGTCTCAGATTATGTTCTTTCTGAGGCTGCGAAGTAAGCAGTTACACAAATTTTGGGACATTTCTCAGGTACAGTGAATGGATTTACTTCTATTCCTTTTTTTCAGTGGTAATGTATAAGTACAGGGTGTCCCACATAAAACCAGTATGTTTCATGTACCGTTTAATTATCTCTAGTTGAAATGCTTATGAAGTGGCAACACTGTCTCTAAAGTTGGCTATACTGCATTTTACTGGAAAGTTGAGAGCTACTGTGTGTTCATACATCAGTTGTTGTTAGAAGCTCTCATTGTTGAGTTGTCACAGAAATGGAGCATCTTGCACTAGACAAACAAATTGATATTGTGGAGTGTTAGATAAAGACAGGCTCCATCAAGGAATGTAAAGAAATATTTCAATTGAAGTGTCCTGGTAGGAAACTCCCCTCGACCAGCACTTTGGATCTGTACAAGAAATGGGGGGGGGGGGGGGGGGGCTATAAGATCCGTTCAGCAAGTGCAGAGGAACCAAGACCCCAGACTCTACAGACAGATTGCACTTGCATTATGAGAAGTCCCCGCAAGTCATTAAGGAGATTACTGCAGCAGGTTGGTGTATCTTTCACAGCATGTCATCGTGTACGAAAAGACGAACTTACAAGTCTATCGTGTAGGTGTAGGTGTAGAGCAGGAGCTGTAGTTTGAGGATCAGGAAAAAACAGAATTAATAATTTTAACTGGCTGTGAACGTCAACTGCTGATGGTTACTTAGATCCCTCGCTTCGTGTCAGACAACACCTGTTTCATTTGTCGGGTTATGAAAACTTCTGTAATTGCAGATACTGGTTGGAGCACAACTCTCAAATTCTGCACGAAGAAAGGTTGGCTCGTTGGTTTAAAAGACGGGTGGGGGGGGGGGGGGGGACTACAAGGTCATCGGTCCCTTGTTCCTAATAAAACAATGCCACAATGTGAGAATAAACGAGACGAGACATATAACACAAAATGGAAAGAAAGGGAAAACAACAAGAACAAAGGAAAGGCAACAAACACTAAAAGGAACAAAAAGAGACAAGAAAACAACAGAGAAATGCTAGAAATAGAAGACAGTAAAACAAGAAAGCAGATTACAGTGGCTGGCTGACCATGAGAATAAAAAGGAGAAGCCAGCCAATCTGCAGCACATTCAAACCTTCACCCTAAAAGGACTAGGGTGGAGGAACAAAGAGACAAAGGACATACTCTAAAACTTGATCAAATGATAAAACCCACCCTCATGAATAAAATGTAAAACTAAATCAGCCAATGAGGCTTTGTCACAAAATTAGCGGCAATGAGTCTGGTAACCCAAGATTCCATCACTGGGCAGTCAAAGTGGGACAGTGCACCAGAAGACGAGCCACTGTCAATTGGGCGCTGCACCGACACTGAGGCTTGTCTTCATGGCGCAATAGATAACTGTGGGTCGCACAAGTGTGGCCAATGCGGAGCCGGCAGAGGACATCTGATTCCCTGCGAGAGGCCTGCATGGAAGACTTCCACACATTCGTAGTCTCCTTAGTGACACACAGTTTGTTGTGCATATGTTATGTCATTCTGTCTCCCAAAGCTGAAAAACCCTGAGGCACAAGTCAGAATGCAGGTCAGGTTCAGAGATGCCCGTCTCCAGAAGCGGTTTCCACATAGCCTGTTAGGCCAGCCTGTCGGCAAGTTCGTTGCATGGGATGCCAACGTGTCCTGGGGTCCACACAAACACCACTGAATGACGGGACCGGTCCAGGGCATAGATGGACTCCTTGATGGACACCACAAAGGATGGCGAGGGTAGCACTGGTCGATAGCCTGTAGGCTGCTCAAGGAGTCAGTACACAGAAGAAACTGATTCCTCGGGGCATGAACGGATACAATGAAGTGCACAAGACATGGCCACCAGATCTGCACTGAAAACACTGCAGCCATCGGGCAAGGAATGCTGTTCAATATGGCCTGTGTGGACAAAGGCGAAGCCAACATTACATCAGCCATCGAACTTCAGAGTCCCGGAACACTTCAAGAACCTAGCGGAAGTGACAGCAGAGAGCCGCAGGGTTAACAGAGACCTTAGGGCCACGCGTAAGGTCCAGGCAAAGCTTCAGCCTACAGCTACACCATGGATGCGTACATGAATGGACCTCGAGGAGAGGTGTTAAAGGGAAGGTCTCCAGATCAGATAGAAGTGATCGCACGCAAACTGCAATCGTTAGCCCTGACCTGGGCCGCTTATGCGGGAGTTGAACTGCCATGGTTGGGAAAAGAAGACTGTAATTAGGATGTTCAGGAGAGCTATGAATGTGTGCAACGTTAAACTGGCAATCAGTTGTGCACGTCTGATCATCAGAGGGACTCCAGTCTCCACCAGTATGCTTGTCACCGGACTCATCCTAAAAGCCCCTGTCGCTAGTCGAACTCCGCAATGGTGCAATGGGTCAAGCAAATGTAATACTGAGGGCTCTGCCAAACCATAAATCACACTCCCACAGTGAAGGCAGTATTGAACAAGGGCTCTGTAGAGCTGCAGCAGCATGGAGCGATCTGCACCCCAGTTGGTGTTGCTCAGGCAGCGGAAGGCATTGAGGTGCTGCCAACACTTCTGTTTAAGCTGACGAAGATGAGGAAGCCAAGTCAAACAAGCATCAAAAATCAGACCTAAGAATCGATATGTCTCCACTACAGAGAGTGGATCCTCATTAAGGTGAAGTGCTGGTTCCAGATGAACGGTACGACGCCGACAAATGCATGACACCAGTCTTCATGGTGGGAAACTGGAAGCAATGGGCTAGAGCCCATGACTGTGCCTTGTGGATGGCTTCCTGTAGGCAACTCTCAGCAACACCAGTACTGGAGCAGCAGTATAAAATGCAGAAGTCATCTGCATACAGATAAAGCGAGATGGATGGCCTGACAGCTGCTGCTAGACTATTAATGGCCACTAAAAATAGAGGGACACCCAAAACAGAGCCCTGCGGGACTCCATTCTCCTGGATATGGATGGAACTATGGGAGGCACCAACTTAGACACAGAAAGTACAGAGCGACAGGAAGTTTTGAATAAAAAATGGGAGCGGGCCCCGGAGATCCCACTCATACAAGTAGCAAGGGTATGATGTCACCAAGTCGTGTCGTATGCTTTACGTAATTCAAAAAAGATAGCAAATAGGTGTGAGCATCTGGAATAGGCTGTTCAGATGGCAGACTCAAGGGACACAAAATTATCAGTGGTAGAGCAACCCTGGCGGAAGCCGCCCTCGCACGGAGCCAGTAGGCCAAGTGAATCCAGGACCCAAACCAACTACCAACACACCATACGTTCCAGCAGCCTACAAACAATGTTGGTGAGGCTGATGGGCCAATAGCTATCCACATCAAGCGGTTTTTTAGCAGGACTGAGCACCGGAATGATGGTGCTATCCCACCATTGCGATGAAAGGATGTCATCGCACCAGATACAGTTTAAGATCACAAGGATATGTCGCTTTTAGTCAGATGAGAGATGTTTACTCAGCTGACTGTGGATCCGATCAGGCCCAGGAGCTGTGTCAGGGCTATGTGCAAGGGCACTGAGGAGCTCCCACTCCGTAAATGGGGCATTATAGGATTCACTGTGGCGTGTAGTGAACAAAATCACATTCCCTTCCAGCCACCGTTAGAGTGTGAAAAGCTGGGGGTAATTCTCCAATGCAGAGGCTCGAGTAAAGTGCTCAGCAATCGCATTTGCGTCGATAGATAACATGGCATTTATAGTAACACCGGGAACACTTGTTGGGGTCTGGTACCCAACACGTTTATCTTTGCCCAGACTTGGGAAGGTGATGTATGGCACCCAATTGTCGAGACATATCTCTCCCAGCACTTCTGCTTCCGTCGTTTGGTAAGTTGGCAAACGTGGGCACAGAGCCGTTTAAAGGCTACGAGGTGCTCCAGGGAAGGGTGCCACTTATGCAGCTGTAGAGCTCGCCAACACTCCTTAATTGCTTCAGCGACTTCTGGTGACCACCAAGGGACTGCCTTACGCCAGGGGCACCCTGAAGAGCGAGGGATCGCGGTTTCTGCTGCAGACACAATTGTTGTAGTCACCTGCTCAACCATCACATTGATGTTCCCATGTGGGGGAGATTCAACAGTGACAGCAGAGATGAAAGTTTCTAAGTCCACCTTACTTAAAGCCCATTTGGGCAGGCGTCCGTGGGCCTGATGCTGGGGCAGTGACAGGAAGATACCTTAGACAAGACATGCAAAGTCCACACCCACCACAGTAGTAAAGGTTTAAACGCCAACTAGCTCCGCAGATGAAGAGACTGAAGAAGTGTCTGACGAGACAAAAGAAATTATTTAGATAGTAACGGCAGACAAAAATTTAATTTTGATGGGGGGACTCCAATTCAATAGTAGGAACTGATAGAGATGGAAAAATTTGTGAACATCGGCTGGGGAAAGGAATGAAAATGGCTAAGCAATGTTGACTGGAATACTCTCTTTCAAATTCTGAAGGTGGCAAGGGTAAAATACAGGGAGCGAAAGGCTATTTACAAATTGTATAGAAACCAAATGGCAGTTATAAGAGTCGAGGGGGCATGAAAGGGAAGCAGTGGTTGGGAAAGGAGTGAGACAGGGTTGTAGCCTCTCCCCGATGTTATTCAATCTGTATATTGAGCAAGCAGTAAAGGAAACAAAAGAAAAATTCCGAGTAGGTATTAAAATACAGGGAGAAGAAATAAAAACTTTGAGGTTCGCCGATGACATTGTAATTCTGTCAGAGACAGCAAAGGACTTGGAAGAGCAGCTGAACGGAATGGACAGTGTCTTGAAAGGAGGATATAAGATTAACATCAACAAAAGCAAAACGAGGATAATGGAATGTAGTCTAATTAAGTCGGGTGATGCTGAGGGAATTAGATTAGGAAATGAGGCACTTAAAGTAGTAAAGGAGTTTTGCTATTTAGGGAGTAAAATAACTGATGATGGTCAAAGCAGAGAGGATATAAAATGTAGACTGGCAATGGCAAGGAAAGCGTTTCTGAAGAAGAGAAATTTGTTAACATCGAGTATAGATTTAAGTGTCAGGAAGTCGTTTCTGAAAGTATTTTTTTGGAGTGTAGCCATGTATGGAAGTGAAACATGGACGATAAATAGTTTAGACAAGAAAAGAATAGAAGCTTTCGAAATGTGGTGCTACAGAAGAATGTTGAAGATTAGATGGGTAGATCACATAACTAATGAGGAGGTACTGAATAGGATTGTGGAGAAGAGAAGTTTGTGGCACAAGTTGACTAGAAGAAGGGATCGGTTGGTAGGACATGTCCTGAGGCATCAAGGGATCACAAATTTAGCATCGGAGGGCAGCGTGGAGGGTAAAAATCATAGAGGGAGACAAAGAGATGAATACACTAAGCAGATTCAGAAGGATGTAGGTTGCAGTAGGTACTGGGAGATGAAGAAGCTTGCACAGGATAGATTAGCATGGAGAGCCACATCAAACCAGTCTCAGGACTGAAGACCACCACAACAACAACAACAACAACAACAACAACAAGCAGGAATGGTTAGAGGACAAATGTAAGGGTCTAGAAGCATATATCACTACGGAAAACATAGATTTACAGGAAAATTAAAGAGACCTTTGGAGAAAAGAAAAGCAGCTGTGTGAATATCAAGAGATCAGATGGAAAACTAATCCTAAGCAAAGAAGGGAAGTCAATAGATGGAAGGAGTATATAGAGTATCTATATAAGAAAGATGAACTAGCAGGAAGTATTATAGAAATGGAAGAGGATGTACATGAAGATGAAATGGAATACATGATACTGCAAGAAGAATTTGATTGGTTGGTTGGATTAAAAGAGGGAGGAAGGGACCAAACTATGAGCTCATCAGTCCCTTGTTCTGAATAAAACAATGCCACAAGTGTGAGAATAAAACAAACTAGACTGACAAAACGAAACAGAATGAAAGGAAAAAAAATCACAAGAATGATGAAGGGCAACAAACGTGTAAATGGACAAAAGAGGAACAAGAAAACCACAGGAACGAGATGAAGAGAGTAATAACAACAAAGCAGAAGACCATGGCTGGCTGGCCATGAAAATAAAAAGGAGAAGCCAGCCACTCTGCAACACATTCAAACTTCCACCCTAAAAGCACTAGGTTGGAGGACACAGAGACAACGGACATGCGCTAAAACTTAGATCAAATGATAAAACCCACCCTCACGAATAAAACGTAAAACTAAATCAGCCAATGAGGCTTTGTCAGATAAAATTAGCAGCAACGAGTCTGGTAACCCAAGATTCCATCGCTGGGCAGTCAAAGTGGGACAGAGCACCAGAAGATGGGTCACTGTCAACTGGGCACCACACCGACACTGAGGCGGGTCTTCATGGCGCAAGAGGTAACTGTGGGTCGCACAAGTGTGGCCAATGCGGAGTTGGCAGAGGACATCTGACTCCCTGCAAAAAGCCCCCATGGAAGGCTTCCACACATTTGTAGTCTCCTTAGTGACACACAGTTTGTTGTGCGTACTGTTATGCCATTCCGTCTCCCAAAGCCGAAAAACCCTGCAGCATAAGTCAGAATGCAGGTCAGGTTCAGAGGTGCCTATCTCCAGAACCGGTTTCCGCATAGCCAGTTAGACCAGCCTGTCAGTAAGTTTGTTGCCTGGGATTCCGATGTGACCTGGGGTCCAGACAAACACCATCAAACGACTGAACTGTTCTAGGGCATAGATGGACTCTTGGATGGTCGCTACCAAAGGATGACAAGGGTAGCACTGGTCGATAGCTTGCAGGCTGCTCAAGGAGTCAGTAGTCAGTACACAGGAGGAATTACTCGCCTGGGAATGAGCGGACGTGCTCAAGAGAACGAAATATGGCTGCCAGCTCTGCAGTGAAAACACTGCAGCCAATGGCCAAGGAGTGCTGTTCTGTATGTCCTCCATGAACATATGCAAAGCCAAAATGACCATCCGCCATTGAGCTATCGGTGCAAACCAGTTCATGGCCCCGGTACATGTCAAGAATCGCGAGGAAGTGACAGCAGGGTTAACTAAGTCCTTAGGGCCATGTGGAAGGTTCAGGTGAAGCCGTAGCGTAGGTGTACATCATCGAGCTGTATGTGAATGGACCTCAAGCAGAGGTGGTAGAGGGAAGGACTCCAGTTCAGACAGAAGGGAACGCACGCGAACCACAATCATTAGCCCTCACCTGGGTCGCCGATGTGGGTGACCATAATTTGGATGCGCAGGAAAACTACGAACGTGTGCAATGTAACTAGCGAGCAGTTGTGCACCTTCAATGGAGGGACTCCGGCCTCCACCAGGACACTAGTCACCAGACTCGTTCTAAAAGAACCAGGCGCTAGGTGAACGCCACAGTGGTAAACTGGTTCGAGTAAACGCAACGCCGACAGCACTGCCAAACCATAAACCACACTCTCATAGTCAAGATGGAATTGAACAAGAGCTCTGTAGAGCTGCAGCAGCTTAGAGCGATCTGCACCCCAGTTGGTGTTGCTCGGGCAGCGGAGGGCATTGAGGTGCTGTCAGCATTTCCGCTTAAGCTGACAGAGATGAGGCAGCCAAGTCGATCTGGCATCAAAAACCTGTCCTAAGAATCGATATGCCTCCACTACAGTAAGTGGATCGTCAGTATGATAAAGTTCTGGTTCTGGATGAATGGTACGACATCTACAGAAGTGCACGACAAACTACTTCGCGCCTGAGAACTGGAAGCCATGGGCTAGAGCACATGATACTGCCTTGTGAATGGCTCCCAGTAGGGGCCGCGCAGCAACACTAGTACTGGAGGTGCAGTAAGAAATGCAGAAGTCATCTGCATATAGAATGCGAGACTGGTGGCCCTACAGCTGCCTCTAGACTGTTAATGGCCACTAAAAATAGAGACGCATTCAATACGGAGCCCTGTGGGACTGCATATCTCCTGGATATGGATGGAACTGTGAAAGGCACCAACTTGGACACAGAAAGTACAGAGCAACAGGAAGTTTTGGATAAAAATCTGGAGTGGGTCTCTGAGAACCCACCCACATAATGTGGCAAGGATATGATGTCGCCAGGTCATGTCATACGCTTTTCGTAAATCAAAAAAAGACAGCAGCCAGGTGTTGGCATCTGGAAAAGGCTGTGCAGATGACAGACTCGAAGGACTCAAGATTATCAGTGGTAGGGCCACGTGACTCCAGGACCCAAACCAACTACCAACACACCATACGTTCCAGCAGCCTACAAACAATGTTGGTGAGGCTGATGGGCCAATAGCTATCCACATCAAGCGGTTTTTTAGCAGGACTGAGCACCGGAATGATGGTGCTATCCCACCATTGCGATGGAAGGATGTCATTGCACCAGATACAGTTGAAGATCACAAGCATATGTCGCTTGTAGTCAGATGAGAGACGTTTAATCAGCTGACTGTGGATCCGGTCAGGCCCAGGAGCTGTGTCAGGGCAATGTGCAAGGGCATTGATGAGCTCCCACTCTGTAAATGGGGCATTCTAGGATTCACTGTCATGTGTAGTGAACAAAATCACTTTCTCTTCCAGCCACCATTTGAGAGTGCAAAAGGCTGGGGGTAATTCTCCAATGCAGAGGCTCAAGCAAAGTGCTCAGCAATTGCATTTGCGTCGATAGATAACATGCCATTTATGGTAACACCTGGAACACCTGTTGGGGTCTGGTACCCGAAAGCACGTTTGATCTTTGCCCAGACTTGGGAAGGTGATTTATGGCACCCAATGGTCGAGACATATCTCGACCAGCACTTCTGCTTCCGTCGTTTGGGAAGTTGGCGAACGTGGGCACGGAGCCATTTAAAGGCTATGAGGTGCTCCAGGGAAGGGTGCCGCTTACGCCACTATAGAGCTCGCCGACACTTCTTAATTGCTTCAGCGACTTCTGGTGACCACCAAGGGACTGCCTTTCGCCGTGGGCACGGAGCCGTTTAAAAGCTATGAGGTGCTCCAGGGAAGGGTGCCGCTTACGCCACTATAGAGCTCGCCGACGCTTCTTAATTGCTTCAGCGACTTCTGGTGACCACCAAGGGACTGCCTTTCACCGTGGGCACCCTGAAGAGTGAGGGATCGCGTTTTCTGCTGCAGAAACAATAGTTGTACTCACCTACTCAACCATCACATCAATATTACCGTGTGAGGGAGATTCAACAGTGACAGCAGAGGTGAAAATTTCCCAGTCCGCGTTATTTAAAGCCCATCTGGGCAGGCCTCCGTGCGCCTGATGCTGGGGCAGTGACAGGAAGGTAAGGAAGTGGTCACTAACACACATCATAATGTGCTCTCCAGTGGATACATGGAAGAAGGCCAGGTCTGCAAACTGAAGAGATCAATAGCCAAATATGTGCCATGTGCCAGACTGAAATGTGTGGGGGCACCTGTATTTAAGAGGCAGAAGTTGAGTTGCGACAGTACATTTTTGATCTCTCTGCCTCGGCCAGTAAGCACAGTGCCATTATGGGCATTAAAATCCCCCAGAAGTAGGAAAGGTTTACGGAGTTGATCAATCAGTGCAGCCAATGCGTTCAGGGGTACTGCACCATCTGGAGGAAGATATATGTTGCAGGCAGTTATTTCCTGAGTCATCCTTATCCTGACGGCCACAGCTTCAAGAGAGGTTTGAAGGGGCAAGGTTCACTACGTACCGAGTTGAGGAAATTGACACAATCTCCACCTCACACTCGATTGTTGTCACTATTGTTCCTGTAATATCCGTTATAGCTGCAGAGGGCAGGGTTCTGCATTGCTGGGAACCAGGTTTCCTGGAAGGCAATGCAGAAAGAGGGTGTCAAGCTAAACAGTTGCAGTAGCTGAGCCAGGCAGTGGAAAAAACCACCCCAACTCCACTAGAGGATGACGCGATCAAGAGGCTGAGAAGGCATGGAACATTCTATGAGGCAGTTTATGCCTCAGGGTGACCTGCTGCCACCAATTTATTTCCTGAGCAGTCTGTATCCATAGTGTCTGTGGGTCAGGCGAGATCTGGGTCCTCAGCAGACTCTAGAATCTCCATCTCATCCTTAGGAGCAAAGCTTGTAGGTAGTGGTGGTGTGCGTGCAACCGCAAATCCCTTGGCCTTAAGGGGTCTTCTTTTTGGATTTCTCTCATTACTCCTTGGGTTTCTCTGGCTGGGAAGATTTCACTGATTCAGTCTACAGGACTGAGGATGATCGCGAAGCCCTATGACTAGCTACTTTTGGGCACTTCAGCCACTGGTGGGAGTAATCTTTCCCACTAGCAGAAACTTGGGAAAGGAGTGACCCAAGAGACCCCTTCCTAGTGAAAGGTGAAGAAGAAGATTCAAACTTCTCCGGCTGGGAAGTGGGGACTGGTGTCCCTGGTGGTTGAGGGGGCGAAGGGGGGGGGGGGGCAGTCCTCCCGAAGTAGGTGGTGTGGGAGCAACAGGAAGGGAAATGCCGCCCCCCCCCCCACCATCAAGGGGGCAGGTGTAGTCTTCCGGCTCTGAGAGCCAACCGAAATTCGCAGAACGGATGCGGCTACAACTATTCTCATAGCATGGGCTTAAGAGGTGGTCATAGCCACAGGATGTAGATGCTCAAATTTCCTCTTAGCCTCAGTGTAGGTGTCAGTCGGTCTAGGGTCTTTTATTCCACGATTTCCCTTTGGCGCTGTAAAATCCTGCAGACTGGTGACCAAGAGGATAGATGCTCTCCGCAGTTGACACAGATAGGAGGCGGGGCACATGGGTTATTGGGATGTGATGGACACCCACAATCTCGACATGTGACGCTGGAAGTCCAGCGGGAAGACAAATGGTCGAACTTCCAGCACTTAAAGCACCACATAGGGGGAGGGATACATGGCTTTACATCACACAATAGACTACCAACTTGACATTCTTGGGTCATCCTAGAAGGCCAAAAGGAAGGCACTGGTGGCAACCTGATTACCCCCCGGACCCCGATGGACGCACCGGACAAAATGAATGCCCCATCACTAAGTTTGCAAACAGCTCATTGTCAGACTGCAAAAGAAGGTCCCTGTGAAATATAATACCCTGGACCATATTTAAGCTCTTATGAGGTGTGATGGTAACGGAACATCCCCCAGCTTGTCACAAGCTAGTAATCCTCTTGACTGGGCAGAGGATGCTGTTTTTACCAAGACTGACCCCGACCGCACTTTTCTTCTAAATGGTCTACAAAAAACTGTGGCTTCATCAAAACGAAGGAGTCCCCATCAGTTCTTGTACATACGAGGTACCAGAGTGAATAAGGTTTGCTGCCATCCTCAGCATGGTGTTCCTCCTATGGTGTGGCCAGGGAAGCCAATGATTTAGGGTCTTACTTCCTTACATTGTACTGAGACTTAGAACGCTTAGAGACTGCTGGTGTTTGATCACCAGTGTGAGCATGTGGTACACTTCATCGCGCATTATCCGCCCTAATGCCACCCACTCCGACCAGGGGCCCTCCCCACGGGTGCCAGCCAGCCGCAGCAAAGGCCACCTGGCAGTATGGTCACTGCCGGGAGTCCCGATGTCCCAGGGTGACAGGCATCTACTCCTTGGCATACGTGGGGAGTTAACAGTGCAGGCATCAGCAGAGGAATCCCTATGTTGTCAAGGGGCTACAACCAACAGGGTACATGGCGGCCCCACCACAACGGACTAGCTACTGTGCTGGAACAAGTCCATGGTCATCGTTGGCACAGAAAGTGACACTGCATAGTGCATGATGGTAAACACACCCAAGAAGGTGTCCTTGCCCAAGAGATGGCAAATGAGCAGGACTGGAATGCGCCGACGAGAAAGCGGGCTACAGATCTCAAGGCACGATGGACACAATGCACTGTGTAAGGCACCCTTCCCCAATTGGCTCACTTTTCAGAAAAATTTTGAAGAATGGAGGTCAAACCCTACAGGGGACCATCACATTAAGGCTGAAGGTGTAAGACTCCTTTTAGTCGCCTCTTACGACAGGCCTATTCTTACCCCTGGATCCGCAGGGGGAGAATAATTTGACAGAGCTCTTAAAGACTTACGTCCAAACAAGGCCCTAGGCATTGACCACGTTCTGTCAGAACTAGTGACAGCCTTGCAAGTGCCAGCTATGACAAAATTCTTCTACCAAGTACGCAAAATGTATAACGCGTAAAATGCCCTCAGATTTCAAGAAGAACGTAATATTTTCAATTGGAGAGAAAGCAGGTCAAGACAGATGTGAAAATTACTGATATAACAGTTTAGCATGTCATGGCTGCAAAATACTGATATGAATTCTTTACAGAAGAATGAAGAACTTGTAGAAACCAAACTCAGTAAAGGTCAGTTTGGATTCTGGAGAAATGTAGGAACACATGAGGAAATACTAACCCTACAACTTCTCTTAGAAGATATGTTTATAGCATTTGTAGACTTGGAGAAAGCTTTTGACAATGTTGTCTGGAATACTCGCTTCAAAATTCTGAAGGTAGCAGGGGTCAAATGGTTATATACAACTTTTACAAAAACCAGACAGCAGTTATAAGAGTCGAGAGATGTTAAAGGGAAGCAGTGCAAATTGTACACTGACCAAGCAGTAAAGGAAACCACAGAAACATTTGGAGAAGGAACTGAAGTTCAGGTGGTTGTTGTTGTTGTTGTTGTTGTTGTTGTTGTTGTCTTCAGTCCTGCGACTGGTTTGATGCAGCTCTCCATGCTGAAGTTCAGGGAGAAGAAATAAATCCTTTGAGGTTCCCTGATGACATCTTAATTCTATCAGAGACAGCAAAGGACTCTGAAGAAAAGCTGAAATGAATGGACAATGTCTTGAGTAAGCAACGAGTCTTCATCTGATTGGGAATTAACTACATGTGATGTTCCTCAATGTTCCATCTTGGATCCACTGCTTTTTCTTGTGTACATTAATGATGTCTCACATGTAACATTGCCAGGTAAGTTTGTTTTGTTTGCAGATGATGCAAACATTGCAATAAATACCAAGTCGAGTACAGATTTAGAAATGACTGCTAATCAAATTTTCACTTACATTAATAAATGGTTTAAAGCTAATTCACTGTTGCTGATCTTTGAAAAAATGCACTATTTGCAATTCAGAACCTGTATGAGATTTCCTTGCAGCATGTGTATAACATATGAAGACTTGCAGTTGGAAGAGGTTGACATTGTTAAATTTCTGGGATTACAACTCTAAAATTAAGTCGGAAGGGAAGCAAATACCACTGAATTACTGACATGCCTAAATAACTCTGTATTTGGCACACAAGTGATGTCAGATGTAGGAGATATATATACTTTGCTTACTTTCATTCTATTATGTCGTATGGGATCATATTTGGGGTAACTCATCAAACAAGCAAAAGTTTTTAAAGTGCGGAAGCATGTAATAAACTCATTTCAAGCTCATCATTTACAAATCAATGCAAGGAAGACTGTTCTAACCACTGCTTCTCAGTATATTTATTCCTTATTGAAATTTGTTGCAAATCAATACTAGGAATAAGAACAAGCTACATAAAGATATAAAATCTCTTACTTTGGTCCAAAACGGGGTCCAATATTCAGGAACATACATTTTCAATGAACTACCAGCAACCATTAAAAACTTGGTTTCAGATAAAGCACAGATTAAACAGAGTTTGAAATACTGTGTTCCATTCTGACATTTGATTAATTCTGTAAATATTAGCAGTTCCAGTTTAGTCTAATGTATTCACATATTTTGACCATCTCTTGATAAATGATCAGAGAAGTGAGTATTATAGTCAAATGTTCTATGTTTTCTGTGTTATAATTTGACGTCTTCCACAACCACAAGAATCATTTTCTTTCTTGGTTTATAGAACGAACTCTGTATCTAATCTAATCTAATCTAATCTTGAAATAGGGATATGATATGAAAATCAACAAATGCAAAACAAGGATAACTGAAGGCAGTCTAATTATATCAGGTGATGTTGGGAAAATTTGGTAAGGAAATGACACACAAAGTAGTAGATGAGTTTTGCAATTTGGGCATGAAATTTGTTATCAAATATAGATTTGACTATTAGGAAGGAAATTAATTAGTAAGTCACTTTCATTTTGCACAATAGGATGTACTGATGAGGAATGAGTCATTTTACATTTACATCACAAATTAATTTGTACACAAGTTTACATTTTGAGAGTTTCTAATTCTTTTTCCAAAAAGAACAAAAAGATATATGATGTGAGTCAGTAATTCCTACCCACCACCTTTTACACATTACAGTAACAGAAATGCTTCTACAGAATAGATGGATCTGTCAAGGAGAAACTTTCTCAGCTTGTTTCCAAATTTACCCTGCTGTCTGTCAGACATTTTATATCACTTGGAAAGAGATCAAAAATTTTTGTTGCAGCATTGTGCACCCCTTATTGTGCTAAGGGCAACCTTAAAGTGGAGTAATGAATGCTGTTTTTCCTTCAGGTATTGTAATTATGTACATCATTACTCTTTTTGAACTGTAGTGAATTATTTAAAACAAACTTCGTGAGGGAATACAAATGTACTATGAAGCAGTAGTCAGAATGTCCAACTCCTTAAACAGATGTCTACAAGACGATCGTGGGTGAGCATCACACATTCTTTCTGCATCTTTTTGTGCAATGAAGATTTTCTTTCTTATCCGAGTTTCCCCGGAACATTATTCACTATGACATTATTGAATGGAAATACACAAAACACGTCATCTTAATGATTTGTCTCTCCAACCACATTTGCAATTAGTCATTGCAAATCGTGGGAACTAAGTTGTTTTAGGAGATCCAAAACGCATTTTTTTCTATTTAAATTCTCATCAGTATTGACACCCAATAATTCTGAAGTTTACACCCTATTTATAATTTCCTCACCATGTCTTACACTTATCTCTGGTGTAGCACCTCTAGATGTGCAGAACTGAGTATGTTGTGTCTTTTTAAAATTGAGGGCAAGGCCATTCACAGAAACAAGTCAACGGTACTATTAAGAATTTTGCTAATCATTTATTCTGTTTCTGTATCTATGCTTGGATTCATTACAATACTAATGTTGTCTCCAAAAAGAACTTATTCTGCTTTCATCGGTTACATGGAAGATCATTTACATATACCTCCTCAGTGCCAACCAGCAAGGATTCAGAAAGCGTTGACAATGTGAAACCCAACTGGCACTTGTGTCACATGACACACTGATAGCTCTGGATCAAGCCAGTCAGGTAGATGCAGTATGTCTCTATTTCCGAAAAACATTTGACTCACTGGTACATCTATGCTTATTGTTGAAGTACCATCATATGGGATTTCGAACGAATTTTGTAATTGGACTGAGGACCTTTTAACAGGGAGGACGCAGCATGTTATCTTGGATGGACAGTCTTCGTCGTATGTAGAATTAACTTCAGATGTGCCCCAGGGAAGTGTGTTGACATTCTTGCTGTTCATGGACCTTGCGGACAACATTAATAGTAACGTCTGACTTTTTTGCAGATGATGCAGTTATCTATAATGAAGTACTGTCAGAAAGAAAGTACACAAATATTCAGTCAGATCTTTGAAAGATTTCAAAGTGGTGCAGAGGCTGACAACTTGTTTTCAATGTACAGACTTGTAAAATTGTGCACTTCACACAACAAAAAACCTAGTATTCAATAACAATAGTCATTGTTGGAATCAGCCAACTCATACAACTACATGGATGTAACACTTGGGATATGAAACAGAATGATCACACAGCTTCAGTCATGGAAAAAACAAGCAGTAAACTTCAGTTTATTGGTAGAATACTGGGGAAACGCAATCCGTCTACAAAACATATTACTTACAAATAACTCTTGCGATTGGTTCCAGAATATTGTTGAAGTGTGCGGGACCCATACAACATAAGACGAACAGGGGATATTTAACACATACAAAGAAGGGCCTTATGAATGGTCACATATATGTTTCATCTGTGGCGGAATGTCACAGATTCTGAAGGAATTAAACTGCAGGGCTCAAAAACCCCAAGAAAATCTATTCACAAAGTTTCAACAACCCGCTTTAAATGACAACTCTACTAATACATTACAGTACCCTACATTTCTCTCACACAGGCATCATAAGAATAAGAAGGATACCTACAGCAGGCACAAAACCATTAAAACAATCATTCTTCTTGCACTCCATACTTGAATGGAATGGGAAGCAGCCCTAATAACTGGTACAATGGGATATATGCTATGCCAAGCACCTCACTGTGGTTTGTGGAGTATAGATATAGGTGTAGATATGAAGACCAATAGCTCACCCAAGACTGAGCATCAGGGAACCGCAGCGATATTTCTTCTCCCCAGTCAGCACTATGACCCCAGACTTGGTTGAATTACTAAGTACAACTTCCTGCAATTTTTTTTTTTTTTTTTTTTTTTGGTTAGATGATATTATTCATTGGTTGGCTATGTATCATCAATCCCACAAAACTTCAATTTATCTGCGAGAATACTGTAATTCACACAAGATAGGCCACAGGCCATTACAAAAGTGTCCAATTCTAGTCATCTGCTTTGACAGATGATTTCACCAATATGGCAGAAATGGCTAGTTGCAGGATATACAAAACTGTGATGATGGCATCACTACATTCACACACTAACAAAAATAAAAATGACAGTTTTCTCACTGATTATAAATACTGCTACAATGTAGCATTCCTGTCACAGAGAATTAAACTGAGTGAGAAGACAAACACATGGGTAACCCAAGGGATTTAAAAAAAAAATATCAGCAACCACCCTTAGAAACCTAAGTAAACATGTTATAATAAATACAACAATAAAACCATACTACAGGAAATATAGAAGGATCTATAGGAAAGTTTTAAAGGCAGCAAAATGGCTAAGCAATAATACATACATTAATAAGGGAAGCAATAAATCAAAATAGATTTGGAATGTTATAAACAATAGGAAAACGTAAAACCAAGACTCATAATTTCAAAATTAAAAGTGAGGGTAAAGTGATAGAAGATGATCAACAGGTAGCCAATATATTCAATGAACATTATGTGAACATCGCACCGAACCTAATTAAAAGTCTGTGCAATTCAAACAACAAAAACATAAAAGGGAAATACGGAAGCGTCCGATCCCGCCCGTCTGCTGTGACCCATGACGTCACAATATGGCGGAAACAAAAACACACACACACACACACACTTTCCACAAGAAGCCTAATGACACTAACGGGACAAGTGCGGGAAATGGGGTGATTTGGGTGGGGGGCAAACTAAATATAAACAAATTTAGACACCTTACGTAGCTACAACGTGTAAGTGAAGACAGCCACCTCCCCAGGGGTCGTAACCCTTGCAACCCATAGAAGATAAAGATGCTTCAGTAGCTGATTAGTGTTTTTTGTCTTTAAAAAAAATCTCACGGGATAGAACGAACAGATCAGAAAGATAAATATAATAAACTAAAACAGAAATTGGAGGAAACAGATAATTAAAATAAGTAATAAGTTTTCAAATTAAAAAAAAAAAATCTCACGAGATAGAACGAACAGATCAGAAAAATAAATAAAATAAGATAAAACAGAACTGGAGACTGCCACACTCAAACCAAACTCCGCGCTGTCATGACGTCACACACGACAACACCCTTACGTCACAGGTCAAAGCCGACGCGTGGGATCGGACGCTTCTGTCGACCCCATAAAAGTACCAACTTGTGAAAAGACAATGTTTCTGTACCCAGTAACAGAATATGAAGTTAAAAATGCTACTAATAAACTAAAAAATAAAATGTCTTGTGGTATTAACGGAATTCCAGACAAGGTAATCAAACATAGTTCTACCAGTGTATATACTCACCCAGCGGACATTACTAATACTTCTTTCAGGACAAGGGTGTTCTCATCAAAACAAACTCTCAATGATAAAGCCACTTCACAAAAAGGATAGTACAGCTGACATAAATAATTATAGGCCAGTGCCATTATTGTCAGGTTTCTCTAAAGTAATTGAAAGAGTAATGTATGAAAGGATAGCTCACTTCCTGAATAAAAATAAAATACTAACGCTCAAAACGGTTTTAGAAAAAACAGACCCACAGAAACGGCAGTCTTCCAATTCATGAAAATGGTTCTAAATGCCTTGTACAAGAACAAATTAAGATGTGAAATAGTCTTAGATTTATCTAAAGCATTTGATTTAATCAGCCATGACTATTATGAAACTAGGATGTTATGGGGTCTGGGGACTTGCCTTCAAATGCTTCAAGTCTTATCTCTCTGATAGACAGCAGAAAATACAAATATGTCATGAAGGCAAAGAGTGTCTTTCAGATTTCAAAAAACTAGATATGGAGTGCCCCAGGATTCCGTGTTAGGCCCTCTGTTGTTCTTGGTGTACATAAACGATTTGCCAAACCGTCTGACAGTTGCAGAAACTGTGATGTTCGGTGATGACACTAGCATTTTTATAAAAGGATACACTGAGGATAATCTACAGCAGTGTCTCTAGAACATAAATGAGACAGGAAAATGGTTTAGCAATAATGCTTAGATCATAAATAAGGATAAAACAGTATTGATGAATTTCAGTAATATTAAAAGTAAAGCTAGAAGAAGAGTAAAAGCTGAGTTAGGGAACTATGTTATTGCACAAGCTCCATTCACAAAATTCCTCGTTATATGGGTGGATGAGCACTTTAAAAGCATCTAGAAGTTCTGAGTAAAAAATTAAGTAAATGCTGCTATGTGCTAAGAATGCTTCAGGAAGGTTGCAACACTGAATCATTGCTGTGTGCCTATTATGCTTACATAAATTACCAGCTCAAAATACTTTTTAGTGCATTGCCTTCTACAATAAAGAAAATTAAAGGATTTCTTAAATTCAAGGTAGATCTTAAACAATTTTTAGTAACACACAGTTTTTATAGCATTGAAGAATATCTGAATATGGAAAAAATAATATTTATATATACTGACATAAAACGTATTTATTATGCAAGTTTTTGAAACAAATTAAAGATAAGAAACTACATTGTAATTGACTACATCCATACAATGTATATTGTTAACGGATGAATACAGAGATCGACTGATTGAGTACAAAACACTGAGTGAAAGACGCAATAATGAACTCTTCTCAATGAATTCCTAAATGTACAATGAAGAAGTTGAATTTATACACAGCTGGAAAAAGAAGGCACTCTTTCTCGACTCAGACAAACAATTTATAATGCCACGTACAATAAAAAAAAAATCTCGGTAATACCGCAAGCAGACACTATATTTCGATAAGTTTAAACAATAACCCTCCATATTTAATGAAATTCCAAATGAACAAGTTTTGGGGAGGGCGTATTTAATAGAACGTATGCAAAAATCACAATTTCTAAAGTCAATTGATCCACATCCTTACACCGATATGAAAGAGAAACATTTCGCTAACACAGTAAAACGTGTTTACATCTTGTAATTATTGTTTTCGTTGTTGGTCGCAAGTTCTTAAAATTGGTTTCAGGAACTTAACACAGTCAAAGCAACTTACAATAAATTTCGCATGATGGAAAGGCGCAATATTTAACATATCGATTAAAAGTGTACGGGGCATGTGAAAGGTTTTTGTGAGACATGAATCTTGGGCTGCTAGTACCACTTAACATCCGTTTTGTTTCCGAAACCGTTACTTCAAGCTTTTTTGAGTCGATTACACTGTACATGACCACAAAAATATAGCACAAAACCATGTCTAATATTCCACAGTCCATAAAAAAATAGTTAACTCAGTGAGAGGATATTAGCGCTATACTAAGGCAGAAACCCGCCCATTCTCACTCCCTTCAAACGTACCGCTTCTCTTTTACTTAACGACGGCCCAAACCCTCCACCCAACATTTCTCTATAAAACCACTCTGTCTTGCAGAATAATGTAAATGAACAGTACACATGACAATCATACAACACAACTCACTGGTCAAATGTTTATGTTCTGATGTGACATTTTGCATCTCTGGCAACATACCCCAATCAGCCGTCAGACCAAGCACTACTTTGTTTCAAGATTAAGACTATCGTCACAATAAAGAAGGAAAATGAATATTTCCTGATAAATCGTACGTGACTTGTCAGCATGCCTGATAATGTGCTCATAGCTTGCCAGTGAAGAAGCAACGACATAATATAAAAGGTCAGCTGCACTAATTTCGCTGTTTCACAGTACTACAGAAATTAGTTACTGACACCTGTCACATTATTTCTAATTAGACACATATTGTATGCTAAATATCTATCTGGGTTACAGCAATAAGAGTAACAACTGAGAGTACTCTTTAATTTAATATTTATTAATTTAACTTTCATTGTTATGCTGTTCAGAAGATGGAATCGTCTCTGCATATGTAACTAAAAGGTGCAAAAATCTCATTATATTTCGATATTTTAATATTATATAATATTGTATAATTATATAGCGATATTTTAAAATTCCTGAAAGATTCAGAGCAAAAAGCTAATCTTTTTAAGCCTCCTTTTAAAATTCATTTAAGACATTTATTTTAACGTTTATTTTAAAAGCCTCCTGTAAAATGGGGTAAAATAGGACAGTGGGGTAACATGAACCACTTTGACATTAACTGAGTTAAGTGCACGTTGTGGCTACATTGGTGATTTGTGGATATTGTTGGGATGTGGTCTTTATTTCATTTTATTTATCCACCCATAGACAATAGATGTTATATGGAAGTTGTACATGTAATTTAGTGTACAGTTAGGTTAACTGGCCCATTTTTACATTTTTTGTATTTATATCTCTCACAACAAGTGAATATTTAGTGCATAATTATTTTGGTTCCATGTAGTGAATGTTTGTAAAAAAAATAAGAACCAGACCTAATTGTTAACAAAAGGAGAGACCAAAACGTAACATAGATGCAAGTGGTCCATTGTAGGAAGGGCCACAGTCACACAAGTGTTGATCCCTGTGATTAGTGGGGACCAGGCAGACAGGATTTTTAGGTTAAAGCGAAACTCCAGACAGACAACAATCAAGAAAAATAGTATAAAAGAAGCTTCATGTACAGTAATTAGAGATAAAGCTAAGGGTAGTATCAATTTACTTCATCTAAAATATCCAGGGAATAAAAAATAAAGTAGTAGTGACTGTGGGGATAGAAATTGTAAGTATAAATAGGTATAATTTAGCAACTTACACTTGCAGATCTAATGTGGATAGAGGAGGAGTTGCCATTAACACAAAACAAGGATATAAATAAATTGTAAAAGTAAGCAAATTCTGTGTCAATCAGCACTTTAAAGTTCGTGCATGTGAACTACAGTTAGATAATGTAGTGTTGATATTAGCAATAGTGAACATGTCCCCATTAGGAGACTCAGACCTATTCATAAAAAAAGTCTTACTACACATTATGCTCTCTGTCAGACAGAAAGAAGAAGTTATTATTCTGTGGTGAACCAGAAGTGTTATTAATGACATAATCGTTTTCCCTACACATACATCTGAAGATAGTAGCACTCTAATAGATGTATTTGCACAGCAATAGGATGTAAAACTGACCCACACTTTCCCTGTGATAAATGGATTGTCAGACCATGATGCACAACTGATAAACTTATAAAATCTAGCAGGGTGTACAGTTCAGAGACTGCTAAGTAAAAGTGTAAAGTTGCTCAATCTGATATCTATAGAGCACTTCAGAGAACGTTTAAGAAATGTTAATTGGGAAGATGTATATAATGAATGAAACGCTAATGAAAAATGCCACTAATTCCTTGATAAATTTATATCCCTTTCTGAACATTGTTGCCCACAAAAGTTACTAACTGCAACAACAAACAGTTTTCAAAGAAACCTTGGATTACCAAAGATATTACAGTGTCTTCAGAAAGAAAAAGAAAACTGCATGAGACAGCAAGAATTAATAAAACACCAGAAGTAATTTTACATTATAAAAATTATTGTAACATACTGAGAAAACGTGTCAGGAAATCATGAAATATGGAATGTTGTTAGAAGGGAGACAGGAAAAGCGAGTACTGGGGTAGGTAGTATTACTATTAAAGAGAATGAGACTATCTTAACCAACAGTACACAAGTAGATAATCAATTTAACAACCATTTTTAAATGTAGGTAAAAAATTGGTGAGAATAGTTCAAAAGAAAAGGCCAAGCAGCACATGGAAGAGTCAGTTTTGAGAAATCTTAATCAGATTAATTTTCGCCTAACAACCTCTTGTGAAATAAGAAGAAATCATAAAATCTTTGTAAAATAAATGCTCTTTTAAGTAGATGACATATCTAACAAGATATTAGAAGAATGTGGAGCAGTTACAGCTGATGTTCTGAGTCAGCTATGTAATGCATCACTTAACTCAAGGTATGTAACCCAGACAGGTTAAAGTATGTCATTGTCAAGCCTCTCTACAAAAAATGGTACACCGCAAATGTCAATAATTACTGCCCAGAGAAAATAATGTATCCAAGAGTGGTTAGCCTTCTCAACAGTAATGAGATACTTAGTAAATCACAGTCTGGATTTCAAAAATGCTGCTGCACTGAGACAATATACAATTTCAATGCCCACTTAATAGAGTCTTTAAATAGTAAAATGTCACCAATAGGAATTTTCTCTTACTTATCCAGAGGATTTGATTGTGCAAACCATGACATTATGTTACAGAAATTGCAATTCTATGGTACAAATGGCACAGCATGTGAGTGGTTTATGTCATATCTACATAACAGGAAGGCAAAAACTTTGTTTGTGTGGTTTAGTTGATTTAAGGAAGTTTGCCCCTTCATCTAACCGGGGTGAAATTCCATTAGGTGTTCCACAGGGTTCGATCATGTGTCTCCTTGTGATCTTGATATACATGAATGACATCCCTTCTTATCGAAGCAAGAAGCTAAACTGACATAGGTTGCGATGATACAAGCATCATTATTAATCCAGTGAAAGAAACTCCAATAGAAAATTATACAAATAATGTCATTGGAAAAAGTTATTAACTGGGTTCTGCGAATGGGCTTACTCTGATCTTTGAAGAAACGCACTACATCAAATTTTCTGCTGCAAAGAGTACAGTTCCTTCAATAAATATAACATATCAACAGAAGTCAATAGTCAGGGTAGAGCATACTAAGTTTTTGGATGTACATATAGATGAAAATCTTAATTGGAATATTAATATTTGGATCTTCTAAGGCGATTATGATCAGCAACTTTTGCAATCAGAATAACTGCCAATTTTGAGGATATAGAAGTTAGTAAACTAACATACTTTGCATACATTCACTCTCTGATGTCATACAGAATAATATTTTGGGGAACTCAACTCTTAGGGCAAAAGTATTCACTCCTAAAAAAAGTGGTTAGAATAATATGTGAGGCTCATAGTCGCAAATCTAGTAGGTATCTGTTTAAAGGTTAGTAATTCTTACAACAGTTTCAAAGCGCATTTAGTCACTAATGAAATTTGTTCTCAACAACATGGACCAGTTAAAAACAACAGTGACATCCATGATTATAATTCCATAAGGAAGAAAGACTTACACTATCCTCTACTTAACTTCTCTTTGGCATAGATAGGGGTAAAATACGCTGCTGCAAAACTTTTCAATAAATTACCTGTTGAAGTAAAATGCCTGACAGACAGCAGTAATAGTTTCAAAAATAAATTGAAATCATATGTCCTTGAAAACTCCTTCTATACCACAGATGAATTCTTGAATGGAAATAAATAAATCTATAGATATAATACATCCATTTTTGCCATTTAAGGAAATGGGACAGGCAATACAATTTTTAAGCTTTAAAAACAAAAATACATAACAAAACCTTGATTCATGTGTGTGTTTCTTATGCGCTTGACACATTACACATCATAACAGTTACTGTGAGACTGACCAGTGGAACACATAACTAAATAAAAAACTAAACTAAATTAACCCACTGCAGCAAGTTAATTGAGTTATGTGGTGGGGGTTACTGAGCCACTTTCATTAACAGGTATACATTCAGAAACGAAATACAATACACATGACAATCAGACAACACAACTCACTGATCAAATGTTTATGTTCCTACATGACATTTTGCGCCTCTGGCAACATACCCCAATCAGCTGTCAGACCAAGCACTATTTATTTTCAAGATAAAGACTATCGTTTCCTGATAAATCACTCGTGATGTGTCGGCATGCCTAATAATGCATTCATAGCTTGCCAGTGTAGAAGCAACAACATAATATAAAAGGTCAGCTGCACTACTTTCGCAGTTTCACAGTACTTGAGAAATTAGTTACCGACACCTGTCATGTTCTTTCTAATTTGATACATATTGTGTGCTAAATATCTATATGGGTTACAGCAATAAGAGTAACAACTCAGAGTACACTTTAATTTAATATTTATTAATTTAACTTTTATTAATATGCTGTTCAGAAGATGGATTCGTCTTTTCATACATAACAAAAAGGTGCAAAAATCTCATTGTATTTTGATATTTTAATATTAATTTCCTAAAAGAACCAAAGTGAAACGCTAATCTTTTTGAACCTCCTTTTAACATCTGATTTAAAACAGGACAGTGGGATAATATGAACCACTTTGACATTAACTAAATTAAGTGCATGTTTGGCTACATTGGTGATTTGGTGATATTGTTTCGTTATTGGGATGTGATCTTTATTTTATTTTATTAATCCATCCATAGACAATAAATATTGTATGGAAATTGTCCAAATGTAGGTTACAGTTAGGTTAACTGGACCATTTTTACATTTTGATTTTTTGTATTTATATCTTTCACAACATCTTCTGACTTTCTGATGCTGACTGGCAGCCTGTTACAAAGTTTTGTGCCAATATGGCTACATGCCATTTTAACTGTTTTTTGTTCTTTTGAGTATGGAGTGCTGTGCTAATATATATATATATATATATATATATATATATATATATATATATATATGTGTGTGTGTGTGTGTGTGTGTGTGTGTGTGTGTGTGTGTGTGTGTGTGTGGGTGGGTGGGTGGGTGGGTGGGTGGGTGGTGTGTGGGTGTGTGGAATCACCAAAATATTACCCCCTAAGTAGCAAGAGACTGACAGTAGCCAAAATACACTCCTGGAAATGGAAAAAAGAACACATTGACACCAGTGTGTCAGACCCACCATACTTGCTCCGGACACTGCGAGAGGGCTGTACAAGCAATGATCACACGCACGGCACAGCGGACACACCAGGAACCGCGGTGTTGGCCGTCGAATGGCGCTAGCTGCGCAGCATTTGTGCACCGCCGCCGTCAGTGTCAGCCAGTTTGCCGTGGCATATGGAGCTCCATCGCAGTCTTTAACACTGGTAGCATGCCGCGACAGCGTGGACGTGAACCGTATGTGCAGTTGACAGACTTTGAGCGAGGGCGTATAGTGGGCATGCGGGAGGCCGGGTGGACGTACCGCCGAATTGCTCAACACGTGGGGCGTGAGGTCTCCACAGTACATCGATGTTGTCGCCAGTGGTCGGCGGAAGGTGCACGTGCCCGTCGACCTGGGACCGGACCGCAGCGACGCACGGATGCACGCCAAGACCATAGGATCCTACGCAGTGCCGTAGGGGACCGCACCGCCACTTCCCAGCAAATTAGGGACACTGTTGCTCCTGGGGTATTGGCGAGGACCATTCGCAACCGTCTCCATGAAGCTGGGCTACGGTCCCGCACACCGTTAGGCCGTCTTCCGCTCACGCCCCAACATCGTGCAGCCCGCCTCCAGTGGTGTCGCGACAGGCGTGAATGGAGGGACGAATGGAGACGTGTCGTCTTCAGCGATGAGAGTCGCTTCTGCCTTGGCGCCAATGATGGTCGTATGCGTGTTTGGCGCCGTGCAGGTGAGCGCCACAATCAGGACTGCATACGACCGAGGCACACAGGGCCAACACCCGGCATCATGGTGTGGGGAGCGATCTCCTACACTGGCCGTACACCACTGGTGATCGTCGAGGGGACACTGAATAGTGCACGTACATCCAAACCGTCATCGAACCCATCGTTCTACCATTCCTAGACCGGCAAGGGAACTTGCTGTTCCAACAGGACAATGCACATCCGCATGTATCCCGTGCCACCCAACGTGCTCTAGAAGGTGTAAGTCAACTACCCTGGCCAGCAAGATCTCCGGATCTGTCCCCCATTGAGCATGTTTGGGACTGGATGAAGCGTCGTCTCACGCGGTCTGCACGTCCAGCACGAACGCTGGTCCAACTGAGGCGCCAGGTGGAAATGGCATGGCAAGCCGTTCCACAGGACTACATCCAGCATCTCTACGATCGTCTCCATGGGAGAATAGCAGCTTGCATTGCTGCGAAAGGTGGATATACACTGTACTAGTGCCGACATTGTGCATGCTCTGTTACCTGTGTCTATGTGCCTGTGGTTCTGTCAGTGTGATCATGTGATGTATCTGACCCCAGGAATGTGTCAATAAAGTTTCCCCTTCCTGGGACAATGAATTCACGGTGTTCTTATTTCAATTTCCAGGAGTGTATTCCAGCCTGGCGACCTCTGAGATAAATTAAGTTTCTATGAAAGTTTCATTGCATCGTTGTTGAGATTTTAGTTTTCATCAAAATGAATCCCTCTCTGTCTATAGTATGAACACCCAAAACTAGACCATCATTTACATTTTGGTTTTTTCTCGAATTGCATATAATTTGTTTTATTTGCCATTAATGTCGACTTGTTTGCATTTAACCAATAGTGGACATTCTTTAGGACTAGATCAGTAGTTGTTTGAAACAGCTGCTTTAGTACACTTATTATCACACTAGTATCATCTGCAAACATAATGGTATTGGCTGCACCATCTGAAGTATGGATTTTATTTATATAGACAAGAAACAATATTGGGCATAGAATACTGCTTTATTGTATTCCTATTTCCACTTTTTTGCATCTGATATTAAATTTGTGTTGTGGTTGGAGTAAGTTGACTCCAGTCCTACAATCTGTGTTCTGTTTAGTAGGTATGATTCAAAACACTTTTTTTCTGTCCCATGAATTCCTAACACATCCAAATTTTCTGAAAGAATGCCATGACTGACGGTATCGAATACTTTGAAGAGATCTAAATATACTCCTACTATGCTATTATCGTTTTCTAGATTTTTGATTGTTGTTCAGTCTAGCACACCACTGCTGTTTCTGTATTTTTATCTGGAAGCCTTGCTTATTTCTGTTTAGCAACTTATGGTCATTTAGATATCTGTTGATGCTGTGCTTTATCTGGTTTTCTAATATTTTGGAAAATGCTGGGAGGACTAATATTGGCCAATAGTTTTCTACTTTATACTAGTCACCATTTTTTAAATAATGGCTTCACTTTTAAGCTTTCCACCCTTTCTGGGAACACCCCTTCACTAGATATTTCGATATTTATATGTTTATTTATGAGTCTTTCGGCATATTTTTTGTGCAGTTGGCTACATCAATCGATGTTATACATGTACATGTACTTTTTAATTAATCACAAACAGTTTGTAGCACATTTACGAATTAATGATTCTCATTACATAATTTACATTCTAGTATATCTCATCACATAAACCACATACTCTTACATAAATAAATATATCAGCTCTTGTATTACATATCTTAATATTAATTGCAGAAGTACACATATTTCTTCTAGTATCCAATTATGTATATGATACATTTGCATTTTATGTGAATAAGAAAGTGTATTATGATTACAAAGCTTTGGCACTTTTATTTACAAGTAATTAACGTCTTCTACCTCATTATACGTGTCCTTCAGTTTACATTGAAAGTATAGTTCTACTGAATAACATGCCATGTTCTTTAACCATACCTCTAACACTACCTTAAATATACTTATAGTGAGGATTGTTACTAATTGTGGCAGTTTATTTTACATCTTCAGACTTAGGTGTTTGTGGCTATTACGTATCAGTGACAGCCTTGAACACTGTATGTGTTGCATACAGTTGTTTCTACTGCTATGCATATGCACATTCATTCTCAGACTATACACCTGTATGTCTTCTTTGATTTATAGTCAGTAGTTATTTATACACACATCAAAAAAGGTTTTGCATCACTCCAGTTCCCAGAACACAGACACAGTCCCTGTGACTCTTCAGAGATGTCACTAAACCCACCCAAATATGTAAACAACCATGCATGAGCAGCGCCTATTAGATGGAGGGGGTCTGACAGCTGATCAGTTCCAGTCATTCTGCCAGGGAGAAGGTATACTGCTCATGTTGTCTGTAGTTCAACCATGTCTAGATGGTCAATACTGCTGTTCGAATGCGTCCAAATTGTTATTTGTGCCAGGAAGGGCTCTCAACAAGGGAACTGTCCAGTTGTCTCAGAGTGAACCAAAGTGATGTTGTTCAGACAGGGAGGAGATACAGAGAGACAGAAACTGTCGATGACATGTCTCGCTCAGGCCGCCCAAGGGCAACTACTGCAGTGGATGGCGGCTACCTACGGATTATGGTACGGAGGAACCCTGACAGCAACGTCACCATGTTGAACAATGCTTTTCGTGCAGCTACAGGACGTCGTGTTACGACTCAAACTGTGTGCAATAGGCTGCATGACCCGCAACTTCACTCCCGACGTCCATGGCGAGGTCCATCTTTGCAACCACAACACTATGCAGTGCGTACACATGGGCCCAACAACGTGCCGAATGGACTGCTCAGGACTGGCATCATTTTCTCTTCACCGATGAGTGTTCAAGCAGAAAATAGTCGGAGACGTGTTAGGAGGCAACCCAGTCAGGCAGAAGACGTTATACACACTGTCCAGCGAGTGCAGCAAGGTGGAGATTCCCTGTTGTTTTGGGGTGGCATTATGTGGGGCCGACGTACGCCGCTCATGGAAGGCCCTGTAACGGCTGTACAATACGTGATTGCCCTCCTCCGACCGATAGTGCAACCATATCAGCAGTGTATTGGCGAGGCATTCGTCTTCATGGATGACAAGTCGCGCCCCCATCGTGCACATATTGTGAATGACTTCCTTCAGGATCAGGATGACGACACATCTCGACTAGAGTGGCCAGCATGTTCTCCAGACATGAACCCTATAGAACATGTCTGGGATAGATTGAAAAGGGCTGTTTATGGACGACGTGACCCACCAACAATAGTGCCTTGATGAACTCGTGGATAGTATACCACGACGAATACAGGCATGCATCAATGCAAGACAATGTGCCACTGGGTATTAGAGATACCTGTGTGTATAGCAATCTGGAGCAACATCCCTGAAGGTCTCATTGTATGGTTGTACAACCTGCAATGTGTGGTTTTCATGAGCAATTAAACGGGTGGAAATGATGTTTATGTTGATCTCTATTCCAATTTTCTGTACAGTTTCCGGAACTTTCGGAACCGAGGTGATGCAAAACTATTTTTGATGTGTGTATAAAGACTTATATACTGAGTAGGCTGACGTATTTCTTACAGGATTCTCTAGAACCCAATCCTTGAATACATCTGACTGCTTTTTCTACCATCTGAAAATGTAGCTGTCTGTATCTGGTGAACCCGAAACAGTACTCCATACTGCAGCTGTGACTGGAAGAATACGAAGTTACAGAGATCCAATGACTTTTTGTTAATAGAATACTTACGTTTACACTGAGATGATGAAAGTCAAGGGACAGTGATATGGGCATACAGAGATGGCGGTAGTATCATGTTCACAAAGTATAAAAAGGGACTGCATTGGCAGAGCTGTTATTTGTACTCAGGTCATTAGTGTGGAAAGTTTTCCAACACGATTACAGCTGCCCAACTCTAAGTAAAAGACTCTGAATACGGAATGGAGCCATTCCTTTTTGACAGCGTTACGGAATTCGATATTCTGAGTCCACAGTGACAAAAGTGTATCAAAAATACCAGATCTCAGGCGTTACCTCACCACACAGACAATACAGTAGTCAAGCACCTTCACATAACGACCGAGAGCTGTGGTGTATCCATAGAGTTGTCATTGGTAACAATACGTGAATAACTGCAGAAATCAGTATGGGATGTACGATGAATGTATCCATTAGGACAGTGTGGCGAAATTTGGCATTAATGGTCTATGGCATCTCGCGTGATTTATGTCAGATCCCTTAATCGGGAGGTAGGTTAGAAAATTTAAAAAGGGAAATGGATAGGTTAAAGTTGTATAAAGTGGGAATTAGTGAAGTCCGGTGGCAGGAGGAACAAGACTTTTGGTCAGGTGAATACAGGGCTATAAATACAAAATCAAATAGGGGTAATGCAGGATTAGGTTTAATAATGAATAAAACAATAGGAATGCGGGTAAGCTACTACAAACAGCACAGCGAATGCGTTGTTGTGGCCAAGATAGACACGAAGCCCACGCCTACAACAGTAGTACAAGTCTATATGCCAACTAGCTCTGAAGATGACGAAGAAATTAAAGAAATGTATGATGAAATAAAAGAAATTATTCAGATAGTGAAGGGAGACGAAAATTTAATAGTCATGGGTGACTGGAATTCGGTAGTATGAAAAGGGAGAGAAGGAAACGTAGTAGGTGAATATGGACTGGGGGTACGAAATGAAAAAGGAAGCTGCCTGGTAGAATTTTGCACAGAGCATAACTTAATCATAGCTAACACTTGGTTCAAGAATCATGAAATAAGGTTGTATACATGGAAGAACCCTGGAGATACTAAAAGGTATCAGATAGATTATATAATGGTAAGACAGAGATTTAGGAACCAGGTTTTAAATTGTAAGACATTTCCAGGGGAAGATGTAGACTCTGAACACAATCTATTGGTTATGAACTGTAGATTAAAACTGAAGAAACTGCAAAAAGGTGGGAATTTAAGGAGATGGGACCTCGATAAACTGACTAAACCAGAGGTTGTACAGAGTTTCAGGGAGAGCATAAGGGAACAATTGACAAGAATGGGGGAAAGAAATATAGTAGAAGAAGAACGGGTGGCTTTGATGGATGAAGTAGTGAAGGCAGCAGAGGATCAAGTAGGTAAAAAGACGAGGGCTAATAGAAATCCTTGGGTGACAGAAGAAATACTGAATTTAATTGACAAAAGGAGAAAATATAAAAAGGCAGTAAATGAAGCAGGCAAAAAGGAATACAAACGTCTCAAAAATGAGATCGACAGGAAGTGCAAAATGGCTAAGCAGGCATGGCTAGAGGACAAATGTAAGGATATAGAGGCTTATCTCACTAGAGGTAAGATAGATACTGCCTACAGGAAAATTAAAGAGACCTTTGGAGAAAAGAGAACGACTTGTATGAATATCAAGAGCTCAGATGGAAACCCAGTTCTAAGCAAAGAGGGGAAAGCAGAAATATGGAAGGAGTATATAGAGGGTCTATACAATGGCGATGTACTTGAGGACAATATTATGGAAATGGAAGAGGATGTAGATGAAGATGAAATGGGAGATATGATACTGCGTGAAGAGTTTGACAGAGCACTGAAAGACCTGAGTCGAAACAAGGCCCCGGGAGTAGACAACATTCCATTAGAACTACTGACAGCCTTGGGAGAGCCAGTCCTGACAAAACTTTATCATCTGGTGAGCAAAATGTATGAGACAGGCGAAATAATCTCAGACTTCAAGAAGAATATAATAATTCCAATCCCAAAGAAAGCAGCCGTTGACAGATGTGAAAATTATCGAACTATCAGTCACAGCTGCAAAATAATAACGCGAATTCTTTATAGACGAATGGAAAAACTGGTAGAAGCCGACCTCGGGGAAGATCAGTTTGGATTCCGTAGAAATATGGGAACACGTGAGGCAATACTGACCCTACGACTTATTTTAGAAGCTAGATTAAGAAAAGGCAAACCTACGTTTCTAGCATTTGTAGACTTAGAGAAAGCTTTTTACAATGTTGACTGGAACACTCTGTTTCAAACTCTGAAGGTGGCAGGAGTAAAATATAGGGATCGAAAGGCTATTACAGAAACCAGATGGCAGTTATAAGACTCGAGGGACATGAAAGGGGAGCAGTGGTTGGGAAGGGAGTGAGACAGGGTTGAAGCCTCTCCCCAATGCTATTCAATCTGTATATTGAGCAAGCAGTAAAGGAAACAAAAGAATATTTGGAGTAGGTATTAAAATCCATGGAGAAGAAATAAAAACTTTGAGGTTCGCCGATGAGATTGTAATTCTGTCAGAGACAGCAAAGGACTTGGAAGAGCAGTTGAACGGAATGGACATTGTCTTGAAAGGAGGATATAAGATGAACATCAACAAAAGCAAAACGAGAGTAATGGAATGTAGTCGAATTAAGACGGGTGATGCTGAGGGAATTAGATTAGGAAATGAGACACTTAAAGTAGTAAAGGAGTTTTGCTATTTGGGGATCAAAATAACTGATGATGGTCGAAGTAGAGAGGATATAAAATGTAGACTGGCAATGGCAAGGAAAGCGTTTCTGAAGAAGAGAATTTGTGAACATTGGTTATAGATTTAAGTTTCAGGAAGTCGTTTCTGAAAGTATATGTATGGAGTGTAGCCATGTATGGAAGTGAAACATGGACGATAAATAATTTGGACAAGAAGAGAATAGAAGCTTTCGAAATGTGGTGCTACAGAAGAATACTGAAGATTAGATTGGTAGATCACATAACTAATGAGGAGGTATTGAATAGAATTGGGGAGAAGAGGAGTTTGTGGCACAACTCGACTAGAAGAAGGGATCGATTGGTAGGACATGTTCTGAGGCATCAAGGGATCACAAATTTAGTATTGGAGGGCAGTGTGGAGGATAAAAATCGTAGAGGGAGACCAAGAGATGAATACAATAAGCAGATTCAGAATGAGTAGGTTGCAGTAGGTACTGGGAGATGAAGAAGCTTGCACAGGATAGAGTAGTGTGGAGAGCTGCATCAAACCAGTCTCAGGACTGAAGACCACAACAACAACATAAAATATTTTTCTCTTTCTTTCTATATGAGTATCGTTATTACGTAGTGGGCTTTTCTCAAAATTAATTGCTAATAATCTTCCGTGATTTATGATAATATAAAATATTTTTCTCTTTCCTTTTATATTAATGTTGTTATTAGTGGTGGGCTTTTCTCAAAGTTAATTGCTAACTTGGTTTTTAGTTTAATTTTGATTTTTTCTTTGATTTGAATTAAATTGCATTTTGTAAGACGGTTTGTTCAATGAAAGTTAATCCTTAGCAAAATCATTAATCATGTTAATAATTGTAAAACACACTGATCTTGTAACACGTTACATCTAAGTTGAAAAATGAAATAAACTTTTTTTAGGTTGTTGTCTCGGTTAAATGTTTCTGCTCAAACATGAGATCTCTAATTATTATTTGCATTTGCCCATACACGCTCGAGAGAATAATTTCTTAGCATTTTCTTTCATATTGCATTGCAGTCTGAGTCGTGGCTCTGGATCTCGGCTGTTAAACTGAAAATAAAAATCTTAAAGCTATGTCTTCCGTTGCAGCAGGTGGCGGCTGTGGAAAAAATGACTATTATAATTGAAGCGGGTGAATAAATCGCTCCCGCTAATTTCATAAATTAAAATTGCCACGTGATTGCGGCTGAGGCTGCAACGGCGACTGCAACTGTTGCTCTGAAAATAACTTTAATTACTGATATTCAAAGGAAGCGGACATGAGATAGGGCTCACCTCTTACAACTAAAAGTGAATAATAGCATGAATCTAATATGTTATGTGCTTACAAGTACAATAATGCTTACATTCAACAGCACTCGCCAAGATGTCCGACTACTCGCATTGAAGACAAGAGAGGGAGTGACAACGGATAAAAGATGACAAAAGATGGTTCCATTTCCATCTGTGTGGTCCATTATTGTCAGATGCATTTTTTTAATATTTGCACTCGAAAATGATGGACAGAATTTTACATGATAATTATAATAATACACATGAGAGAAAATTACATATTGCCAGAGTGGGTAATGTTCGCGAATAATCCAATATTAATTTTTTTTTCAAATACCACTTTCAAGTTTTTTGTAATATTTCTACTGGGGACAGTACAGGCAGCAGACGACTGTGCGAGTGCCTTTGCTAACAGTATGACATCGCCTGTAGCAGCTCTCCTGGGCTTGTGACCATATCCGCCGGCCCCTAGATGATTGACGAATCGTGACCTGTTCTAATGAGTCCCAATTTCAGTTTATAAGAGTTGAGGGTAGGGTTCGAGTGGGGCACAGACCCCACAAATCCACAGATGCATGTTGTCAACAAGGCACTGTGCAAGCAGGTGGTGACTGAATATGGGATATATTTAAATGGTATGGACAGGGGTTCTCTACTCCAACTGAATCAATCATTGACTGAGAATGGTTATGTTCAGCTACTTGGAGACTATCTGCAGCCAGTCGTGGACTTCATGTTCCCAAACAACAATGGAATTTTTATGGATGACAATGCGCCATGTTACCTGGCCACAGTTATTCACGATTGGTTTGAAGAACATTGTGGACAGTTGGAGTAAATGGTTTTGTAATGCAGATGGCCCGACATGAATCCCATCGAACATTTATGGGACATTATCGAGACAACGTGCACTGGCCACACCTTCACAATTATGGGTGGCTATAGAGATAGCATGGCTCAGTATTTCTGCAAGGGGCCTTTCAACAACTTGTTGAGTCCATGCCGTATCAAGTTCCTATACTATATTGGGAAAAATGAGATATGACATGATATTAGGAGGTACCCCATAACTTTTGTCACCTCAGTGTATATAGCAGAAAAATCACACATGCCAGTTTATCTGTCAGATATTTTATATACTCTTCCCTTGAGTGTCTTTGATCTATTATGAGGCTCTACAGTTTGACACTTGATTCTCTTACTTTTGTGCCTTTAGATTCAAATATATTTCCTCTGCATTTGTTTTATTTATACCCAGGCGGCTAGCTTTACACCATTGACTAATTTTTTTCAGACGGTATCTTATATCTGTCTATAACTACTAATATATTCTCACCAGATGAGATCATAGGTGTATCATCAGAATAGAGAACATTTTTTCATGCACATAGTTTGAGAAGTCATTAAAATAGACAAAAAAAGGAACAGCCCAAGGACAGAGCCTTGTGGGATTTATCTCTTAATTTTCATTAGTTCTGACCTCTTTTTGTTGACCTACACTAATTATTGTCTGTTGCTTAGGCAGGATTTAACTAAATTTAGTGGTTAAACCACAAAACTATAGTATTCTAGCTTTTTCTATGATAATGTCATTTGATACAGAATCAAACCCTTTACTTAAGTCTATAAGTGTGGAACTGGTAACCAATTTCCTTTCATTACCATTGTGAATTACAGTTAACAGGCTTTCAATAGCCTTTATGGCTGACTAGTTAGACCTGAATCCAAACTAATTCCATTCAGAAACTCGTTATTCTCAAAATACTTGCAGATCTGTACAGTGTATTTATGTAGCTCTGTATGATTTTAGATATTAAAGAGAAAACTGATATTGATCTAAAGTTACGGCTCTGTCACACTTTTAACATATAGAGAGGCTTTATGACTTCCTTAATTATAGATTTTAGAACATAGTTACTGAACCCATAGTAGTCCTCTGTTCTGGAGCTGCTCAGCTTGTTTACGTAATTTGCAATTTCTTCTCCAGGCGAATTTTACATTTGGTTTGGTCTCTGATCACGAAAAGAAGGCCTCAGCATCAGATGTATTATTAGTTTGTGATACAAGGGAACATGCACTGATTACAAAATTTTCAGTTAATTGGAATACTGATTTCTTACTTTTGTGTGTTTCTCCTGCTTCTCTCTATATTCCAAGCTGCTTCATATTTATTTTTAGAATGTAAAATGTACTCTTCATGTTCTCACAACTTTCACCAATTCTGTCCTTCATCATGAGTAAAACTGTCTTGATTCTAATGAGTTAGGTGTGTACCACATTTTTGTTTGTTGTGGTTTGTGTCCATTCCTAGGGTGGCATTTTTTGGAACAAGGGGACAGTTTCATTGTAGTGCATGGTTTATGATGAAAATGAATGTGGAGAAGTATTCATTCATACCTTTCTCACTGGTTGATACACTGGACTCGATTGGTCTCAGTTCACTTCTCAGTATTTCAGTGTTCTTTTCACTTAGAACTCTGTACATAATTAATATCTCTGAGTTATCAATAGGCAGATTTCCAATTCTGAGCCATATGCCACCATGGTCATATATTCCTAATCTGATTGTGTCACATACTACTTGATTTTTCACACATATTGCTAATTACGTTGTCAAGGCATGCTTCGACCCTGGTTGATGTTTCATTTAAGCCATAAAAGTTCGTTAATAGTAACATATGCAGTAAGTATATCACGTTTTTTTCTCTTTACTCTTATATCTGGATTAATATCTCCTGTGATAAAAATTTATAATGCTTATATTTAGCACTCTTCAAAAACAAAGCAGAGAGTTTATGTGCAAATGTTTCTTCATCATAAGCTCTTGTTCAGTAAATGATGCAATAATGAGGTTCTGTTTGTGTAGTGCCATAGCAGAAATTTCAAAAGCATTTTTACGTGCAGGCTAGAGAGATCTATAATTGAATATTCCAGATTCATGTTCTTGTTATAGATGGACACTCCACCTTGGACAATGTTTGTTTTACAGTAACTACTGCAGTTGATAGAGAGTTACCAAATGATAGAAATAAGTTTATGCCTGTGCTTTTAAGCCAGTGTTCGTTCATTCATTCACACAGAGAATGCTGCAATTAATATCATCCAACCAGTACTGGAACCTAGTAACTTTACTTTTCAAAGACTGCATCTTCATGTGTAACAAAATTAGGTCGAGTGTTTTTATTGGGCCCAGTTTGTTCATTAATTTTTAGGTCTTTTATACAAGGTTTTGCTGTTCTTTGTTTTTACCAAGACTAGTATAGCTCAGGCCTTGTCAGACTCATGTGTTTTGCTGATCTGGTTCTGAGGGTTGAGACATGTTGTCTGAATTGATAGAGGAGGTTAATTTGTTATACACAACATTAAGTATTTATTGAGCCAATAATGTCTTTCGTAGCCCATATAGGTTGCAATGATGTCTTGCATGGCAAACTCTTGAACAGTTACAGTTATTCACAGGTGGATGACTACAAGTAACACAATCTTTAATATCAGTAAGTGTCACATTCTTAAATTGTTAGCAGCTAGATAAAGATAATCATATGCTTCAGCTATTTCACTGTTTACACAGGATGTTCATGTCAAGTCCTAGCACTGAGGTACTTTTTGTACTGTTACACTGAATGATAAGCTGAGTACCTGTGCCAATGGCCTTGTAATCTGTATAGCTGTCATCTATTACTGCCAACATTTTATTTTTCAAGATTTTCACCAATTTTAACATTTTATGTTTGTTTGCTGGCTCTACCCTCACGTTACAAGCAGGTTCTGAAAAATCTGGTTTTGTTGGTTTGTGAATGTAGAGCTTAATGAAGTTGTTGAATTTATGAAATAATTGTTTAAATAATTTGCCTAATCTTGTGTTTTAATAGTGACCTTTTCTACTATTTGAGAATGATATCCTGGTCTTTACATCTCTTCACTGTTTCAGTCTTCACAATATCCCATATAGCTTTTGATTTGTTATCAGATTATCTTATTACACTATCATCTTCATAAATTTTGCTTTGGAAATTGCTATTTGATATACTGTCCTGTAATTCTTAACATATTCTATGAATGTGTGGCCTGGATGTTTTTATTTTAGATACAAGTCACTTTAGAGTTCCACAAGAAGTTTTCATGTCAGCTGTGATCTGTAACCTGGCTACATATTGCCATCTGCTATGATTCTTGAAAGCTTCTTTGGAAAATACATTTCATAATATACAATGATAATTGAACAAAATGAGTTATCTTCATCATTTCTATCTGTTAGACACAGTACTTCTGCCCACAGAAGTACTGGTTTATTTTGAAACAAAAAGTTGTTGAATTTGTTGAAGGAGAGTTTAAACTTATTTTTAATGTCAGATGTTTAAATTTTAATGTTAAAAATGGCTCAAGGAACTCTGATTGTCTTGAAATTATCTTCATTGTTGAGTCAATTTCAATACTATTGTAACATAACAGCAAATATTGCTGTTACACTGGCACACTTGAAAGTTCAGTGTTGCAAACACAAGAAATGTTGCTTACAAAAATTCTTGTGAAGGCACAATCTTGGGGTAATAAAGCACAGTGTCTTATGTCACTCCTTGTTATTTCAGTATCCTATGTGACCTCTGTTATTATTTATAAGTACAATATCAATGTGGTAATAGTATTTTTTCGATTTTAGGAGTACGATTATGCCTAGAAATCTAAAAAAAGCCAGGGACATATAAAATATCGTTATTTCAGTCATGAAGAACTGCAGAAAGTGATTGATACTGTTAAAGACACCCTCAAAAGAGGCCTTTAAACCTCAGATATGCATACAAAATATTGTCAAACATTCAAATGTTGCAATTTTATTCTAATTACTATGTGAAGTTCTAGTTAAATGGCAAATAGAAAGCTCATGACTACATCAGATTCAAGTATACTTAATTCTGAGATTCTGTAACCGGTAGGAATATTTTTTGTTAAAACTGAAGCCACTAATTGACTAAATTCTTTGATGACTACAAGTGTTCACTAGAAATTGTATTTGCCTCATATTCTGTTTGCATTGTATGCTTATTTCATCAAAGTTTGCAACATAATAGGTCAGCAATGTAAAATGCTTGCAACATTCTTTGTAATTCAAGAGGAATTATTCAGTCCTTTATTACAAATGGAAATGTGTACTGATATTCAGCCCTAACAATCACTTTGAACTATGTGGCTACTATTAAATGATAGCTTACTTAATTTGTGTTAGGTAAACGATTCGACTTATATTTCGCTTATAAATCAACCAAATCTATTGTTAATTTCGGTATATTATCTTGGTTCACACTTATAAATTATTTCACAAACTACCAATTCATACTCATCAGGAAATAATGTTCCTTTATTATTGTAATTTTGTAAATTTTCCTCTTAAACAATGCTATTCATTGTTACTAAAAGTATAAAGAGATGTGCAACAGCATTGTTATTAAACAGACTGTAGTCAGTTTTTGGAGCATCAAGATCTATTCAAGTTTGAACTGTTGTTAACTGTTGCATATCACGTATGCAGTAACAAAAATATTCTTTGCAACTCCAAACTTTCATTGATGATTTCCACAATGTGGAAAAATTGTTACAATTTTTTACAGCAACATATTATGATCAACAGGACATCAGCAGAAAATCAGATATGAATTTTTGGTACGGGCACATCGTGTTCTGTACCTGGTGGAGGAACCATTTTTATTATTCATTTCTGATGAGACTATTCAATGAGATTTCAAAATGGACATTACTGTTTATCAGTTTTAAATAATTATATTTACTCACTTTCCCTCAGTAATGTTACAAAGTGTTAGTAGGAGCTGGGATGTGTTTCAGGCTGCACACAGTGCCGATGTTATCTGAAAGTTTCAGGTTTGCATATTTTTCAATAATAAGGACTGTGGACAATTGTGGACGATCACTGAGAGGACATGTGGATGATCGAGTTGATATTAATTGCGTGCCAGACTGCTGCCTCACATCACAGTGCAATAAAAAGATTAGTAGTTTCATCAGTAATGTTTTTCATTTGATTTGTTAGGGCTTGTATGATACTTGTGTTTTGAAAGGTTTGTGTGTGATAAATGTGTAGAATTTTTTTCAAAACAAGCATGAACAATGTAAGTGAGATAGGCACATTGATAAAACAGATTGTAATAACGACGAGGTGCAGCATCTTCAGTCGTCGAATTCGGTGTTAATCACCAGGGAGAAAGAGGATACTGAAGTTAATGCAAGCAGTATTTGTTTGCAGCCTCAGTGATTTCAGCAGCCATATCCATTAAAAGATCTTTTTGATCTGTTAACGATATTCTTTGGTAGCAAATTGTCAGAACAAAATAAGAGTATAAATAAAAATTTCGATCAAATAGGAAATATATTTAAAAGAGATAACAGAAGCCTTAACATAGGCTAATAGAAACATAAATTGTACTGTTGAGAGATTCGACGAAGTTGAACTAGGTGTGTTTATGGAAGTGACTGATATGGAATTGAAAGTAGTTTACAAGAAGGCTACTGTTGTCAGATGATCCATGTATTGTCACCTCTGGGGAGATTTGTTTAAGTAACTTCTTTATTCTGTCCCTCGGCTGTAGTACATCAGGAAGTTCTTGGTGAAGGCGTCCAGTTGTCTCTCACGAGAAACAATAGACGTCTGGCATTGCTGACAGTTCAAAGAGCGGGGCCGAGCATGGAGTCACTTGAACGCTGCCGTCACTGATGTCTCCAGCTGCCACCATGATGACAGTGTGGCAACACAGCTGATGACACTGCGGAGGCGCCCAGCGAGCTGGGGGCTCTCTGTTCCAGAGGCAGCTGCCCTTTATGACTCAGGCTAGGCTTCCTGTCCTGTGGTCGACCTTGTACTGCGTTCCGGTATGTCACTCTAGGTGTCACAGGCTCGTGGAGTAGGCTGTGATACTGACATAAGAACATTTTAGTGCATGAGTGGCTGAGTTTATGGTCCCGACTATGTTAATTTAGGGCTTAAGGCACGTGCCTTACACTCTTCGCCGGCCGCGGTGGCCGAGCGTTTATAGGCGCTTCAGTCCGGAACCACGCGGCTGCTACGGTTGTAGGTTCGAATGCTGCCTCGGGCATGGATGTGTGTGATGTCCTTAGGTTAGTTAGGTTTAAGTAGTTCTAAGTTTAGGGGACTGATGACCTCAGCTGTTAAGTCCCATAGTGCTTAAAGCCATCTACACTCTTCTGTGGTCGCAAGTGAGGAAAGGCTTCTGTCCATCTGTTAGCATATTGCAGCATCAGCTGGCTTTACTTTGCAACACCTGGTGGCTGTGGTTTGCTTCACCACATATAGTAAATACTCTTGCCTACCTGCGGCTGGCTCTGTTGCAACTCACTTCTGCTCTGGCATAATTTTGGCCAAGTATGGTCACTATGCTACATACCCTCCTTTTTTTATCAAGACCAGTCCCTCAGGTACACCAAACTAGATTACCCTTTACGCTAGAGTTCATGGCGACTGGCTCTTGTGGCTCTGTTTCACTTCTTAAGAATTTACAGGACTCCTTGCCCTGCTCCTTAACTCAAACACCATGGAACTTACAAGCTAAAATGAAACAATTATCACTAACACTACCCCCTTGTGCGTTGATCTTTCTTCTGCTGCTTTAATGCTCAGGCTCTCTGACCCACTAGAATCTGAATGACAGCTTGGTCTGAACTTAGTCTTGTGCTTCGTCTTCTACATACAAGGACTAAGCTCAGCAGAACAATTGTTGCTGCGGTGCTTGATATGACAAATTACATAGTGCACTAAGGTTTCCAGGGAGACTCGTCCATCCTGCTGGTTGAGAAGCATGTTTACAGACTACTTTAATTCTGGCCCTAGAGTTTGATTTAAGCTGGTTAGATTTGCGGCAGTTAGCACTTCCAAGGGCTCCTCTGGCCAATGAAAAGGAGGTTGCAAAATATTTAGGTCTGTCATCCCTGAAATCGTAGGCCCCATTATATCGCACGCTGTTCCATGTAATAACAAACCACTCCTGTTTAATTCTAGCCTGTTTGATGACATAAGCTTTCTCAGCGCGAAACAACCATCTTGCCAAAGACAGAGTACAATCAATTTGCTCTGTCCAGCTGAAAGTACAATTCCAGCTTAAACACTTCTTTAATGCACCCTCGTACATCATTTTGTCCCATCATCAATTTCACTGTGCAGGAATCCTGGCCCTCTCTTATTACCATATTCAGAAAGACTCATTTCCCCTCAGTAGCATTTTTGTAACTTTGCTTCCTCCATTTCTACGTATATTCCCTTGTCTTTTGCAATTAATAATAGCCGCTGCATTTTTACAGTAACAAATTTCTTCAAGACAAGATACGTACGTACTATATAGTACTCCAATGTGCTTGTTTCGTTGCTACATTTACAGAAAGGAAAATCTAAATTTTCGTTCTATCAATTCTCACAGATGCTGTAGCTACCTTGAAATAAAAAGATAATTTTTTGTGCCTGGGTTTTAAAACCAACCCCAACTCTGGCAGTAGTTCATTCTGTACTTTCATTAGACATTCTAAATACTGCTCTGGAAACAACAAGTTTACCCCTAGCTGACCTCTTATAGCCTGCTGCATAGCCTCCTGTAGTTCTGTTACTTTTCCTCGTGCTTCCCAAACACTATTTTCTACAGGCTGCAACCATTTTGTCATTACTATTTCCCTATCTAAGACTTCTGCTTCGGTTTGTAGTTCCCTGATAGTTTGATTAATTGTCTCTTCTGCTGCTCTGATATACAACATTACTTCCCCAGTCAGTTGTCGTAGTAGTCGTGTGTTAGTCAATACATCCTTCTCTAAACTTGCAATCTGTGTAGTGTGCTAATCACTCATGGCTCTGTTCCATTTTACCCACTGCTTAACCTCTTCTGTGGTATCGTTCACCCTTCCAATGGCTTCCTCATCAGCAGTGCCAAATATTGTTTTCATAAGCTCACCTCCAGCGCCAATCCAACCCTTTTCCTTCGCCTATGTGGAATAAGCCTCAGTACTTGTGTCATCTCATTCCTTAATTTCTCATACATTCCATGTACTCTCCCATACATCCCAGTACTTCCTTTCAGTATCCCATGCCTTTCTGTTCCATGACGAAACTTATTGAATGCTTCTTCCAATCTTCTCACCTTGTTATGCATCTCCCATGCACTGAATACCACCTGTATCACCCAGCCATGACTGGCGATCACTATGTCTTCCTGACTGTCGAACAACACTCCTTCTTTCAGGCCCTGGTTCTGTAACGCTCCCACCCTGTCGAGGATCAGTGGTCCCTCTATGAATCTCATCATATCGCCTTCTCTTCTCCTCATCTACAGGCAGGAATACCTGTCACTTTCCTTCCCATTAAATTTATTGCTGCTCCACAGCCGCTTATACTAATTACACAAATTCTATAGCTAAAAAAATATTAAATGACTATCTCCTAGGCGTTAATCCATTTAGGTTCATCATTACCATTTGACTCAAAACCTCTTGTTTATATTCTGATACTTTTGTACTCATTCTCGCCTATCCTTGAATAACTCCTGTTCTCCCTTGAATAGGTTTCATCCATCCTACTGCACAGTTGTGATCCCCATCAGCAACTGAATCCTACAATTACTGACAGTGTCGTGTCTACCTCTTAACATGGCCCCTGAGCCTTTGCAAAAAGTTTCTTTGTCTCTCCCTTTAGCATGTACAAATTTGATAGCATCATCCACTAACCAACCTAATACTGTGGCATTCTAGCTATGCGGCCTACTGCTTCTTCCTGTTTCTCCAGTGCTCATGTATTTGCCCCCATACTCTATTCCACATTTCCCTGATTACTCTGGCAAATTCCTTAATGGACTCTCCAGTCTTCCATTTCAACATGTCGAAGGGTGATGGCATTTTACGACCATACACTACTTTATATGGCGATAATCCTGTAATACTGTATGTGTATTCTGCTTTTGAGTTGTACACAGAGACGACATACTTCAAATAGACATTGCAGTTGTCGTATCTTAGTCAACGTAGTATCCAAGCATCTTCCCAATTGTCCTATGCACTCTTTCAGTTTTTCCATTCGCTTGTGGATGAAGAGAACTCGTCTTTAACCTATTCAGATTCAATAACTTACACAATTCCTTGAATAGAGCTGACATGAAATTCGGTACCTGGTCTGTTACTGTTGTTTCAGGCACTCCAAACTGTAGCATCCAATCATTCGTAAGTGCTTGTGCCATTGCTTTTGCCTGCTGGTTCAGCTACATGACTATTCCTATGCACACTGAAAAATGATCTTTGATTTTGAATATGTATTTATTCCCTGCAGGTGTTTTATTGAATGGATCTGAAACATCAATCGCCAGAAATTCGAAGGTGCTAATGCTTCAGGTAATCTCTGCAATGGTACTCTTGTTCGATACAAATCTGCTCTCTTGTGCCACGTATGCAGTTCTTCACATACAGGTTTACATTCATCTGCTCATTCCTCCACAATACCTTCCTGGTACTCTTCTGTTGGTAGATCTACAATCTCCATGATTCGATAATTGTGATCATGAGCTTCTTTTAGCACTCTATTCCTTAGTTTTGCTGGTACCACTACCCACAGTCCCAACTTGGTTTCTCTGCATAGCAATGCATGCTGTATATAAAACTGTGACTGCTTACAATATTGCTTACATTCATCATTCGCTCTCTGTGTGGTTGCCATTTCTTATGTTGATTAGCCCCCATATGTAATACTGCCACTTTTCTACTTAAGCCATCCACATTTCTGTGCTTATTTCCAGGTTTATGCATGACTTTGAAATCAAATTGACTTCGTCTTACTGCCCATCGTATCAACCTATTAGAAGGATCCTTTAACACCAGCAACCATTTTAATGCCACAAGATCTGTTATTACTCTTAACCTCTCACTGTACATATGACATTTGAAATATGTGATTCCGTAAATAAGGCTTAACATCTCTTTCTCCATTGCAGAATAATATCTTTCTGCAAATTTTGTTGTCTTTATGTGTATGTTGCCGGATCTTCTATGCCTTCTACCTCTTGTCACAACACACAACCAAGTTCGTGTTTTGATGCATCACTTGATTAAACAAATTCTCTATTAAAATTTAGAAATACCAACATCAGACTCGATGTTAAAGTTTATTTTAGCTCCTCAACTGGCACACTTCTGACCATACAAATTTATTATCCTTTTTTTTAGCAACTATGTAAATGGCCCACTTGGAAAAAATAATTCCTTTCATTCCGAAAGTAATTTTTCCATTTGTTCCCTATTGCTTCCATCCAAGTGCTTCACTTTTCCTCCTAGTGTAGTTTCAATGGCATTTGGAGATTGTCTATGGCTGATACCCATCGTGTCCCATTCTTCTTCCTATAGGATATCTGTATTAGCGATTAACAATCCCTTCGTTAATCCCATGTCCTCTGCACTAAAATTATCGATAAAAATAGCTACCTTCTTTGCGTGGTGGATACAGAAGAACTTCAGGGAGGTGGCGCTAAAGATATCTTGAGCTATCTTCACTTTTACCGTAATAAAAAATAATCATATCACATCCAAAGTTTAAGAAAGTTTTATTTAAACTGATAATAGACATATACAAGACAATGCCATCATATGATATAAAAAAAAGTTAGAATTGTGGTTCTCTTCCTTAAATGATGAATTCTATGCACCTACTTTTCCTGATTACATTGTCAATTGGACAGTCAATGTTGGGGTGTTCATTCAACAGAGCTAAGCCATTAAATCGATGCCTATGTGCCAGACAGAAACGTATAAAATACGATGATGCAGACACGCATGCTACATAGGAAAGTACAACTACTCGATAACTCGATTAAGTCGAGTCGACTGACGAAAGAAAAGAACGAATAATGTGTGGGCTGACTGGCGGAGGGGCGCCCCCCATATGTATCCGCCCTCTTTTCACTCTTTATTTCTTATACGCATACAATTTGTATGGAGTGTAGCCATGTATGGAAGTGAAACATGGACGATAAATAGTTTAGACAAGAAGAGAATAGAAGCTTTCGATATGTGGTGCTACAGAAAAATGCTGAAGGTTAGATGGGTAGATCACATAACTAATGAGGAGGTATTGAGTAGAATTGGGGAGAAAGGAGCTTGTGGCACAACTTGACTAGAAGAAGGGATCGGTTGGTAGGACATGTTCTGAGACATCGAGGGATCACCAATTTAGTATTGGAGGGCAGTGTGGAGGGTAAAAATCGAAGAGGGAGACCAAGAGATGAATACAGTAAGCAGATTCAGAAGGTACTGGGACATGAAGAAGCTTGCACAGGATAGAGTAGCATGGAGAGCTGCATCAAACCAGTATCAGGACTGAAGACCACAACAACAACAATGCGTACAATACTCTTTTAACTAAGCAACCCATCTGATGTAGTTCTTCATTCTCTTCTAACAGTTCCACCTCATACAAAATCCCTCCCAGAAAGCTAGACTCAACACTGAACCCAAGTAATTTCCCAGTACCTTTAAATACTCAATTGTGCAAACCAATTCTTAGCGTGATCGTTCGTGCTTTAATCGATCTTTCGTGACAGACTCCCCTTAGAACACCGTTACCGTGGCAATGGATTCACCTGACTGGAACATTTTTCTGTCAAGTTCCACCCTATGTTGCTGAAGATCGATTACACACAACGCTGATATAAGAAATCTAATCCAAGAATCATGTTGTAGCCCTCACTCATGTGTGCCAGAATCTCTGCAATTGTTTAAATTTAACCATATCGGAGCAAAAGTCTATGTCCACTATCCTAATGGTGCGACATCTTTGTCCCCAGCTCCACGCAGTCTGTACTGTGATATTTTCCATTACTTATGTTTCACCAAATCACTACTGGCGACCGACACATGCACCCTTGTGTCCAATAATACACTGCCACTCTTTTTTTTTCTACTATTCCTCTTATCGCACAGTCCACATTTGCATACGATTTTGTAGCCTCCAATGTTACTGGCAATGACTCTAGGTGGACATGGGGTACCCATTGGCGTTTAACACCATATTCTTCCCCAGTCCTCTACTTATAAAAACTATTACTTCCTCTTACTTTATTCGCATTATCCTGAAGCTGGCGACACTTCCTCCTTTCATGCCCTGTTTGTCCATACCTAAAACATTTTATATTATCTGCAAACACTGTCTGTTTACCCTGCATTCCAGTTGGCAAATCGATCCCTCAAATTCTGTAACTAACAGCACTGCTGTGCACAAATTTGTCGGACCACTGTTCATACACATCTTAATATTTCTGCACACAACCCTCTTACGAAAGCACTGAGAACCCCCACCTTCTGGCAATTTAATTTCATTGACTGCTGCATCCTGTTCTAATTCATAGATACATCCATTAACTTTCCTTATCCTATCTACAAATTGTTCCACAGTTTCCATATTTCTCTTAGTTAACTCTCTAATTGTTTCCTATAGTGTCTGACATTATGTTGTTTTGTATATCTCTGAATTAACACATCTTTAAAGTCTTGAAATGTGCCTCCCTTAAGAGCTTCTATATACCCTACATAAGTTTTAGCTTCCCCTGTTGGTCTCAGTTTTGCGACACTCAATAATTCCTTATCAGTCCAAACAGTCAGTCTCAAACAGATTTCCAAGGTCTCCCACAAAGACCTGCACATCTTCGATAGTCTCACCAGAAAAAGGAGCAATTAAACTTACTACTGATAAATCTGCACCCAGTTCTGACAATTGCGATTCTACCAACCCACACAGTTCTGTGTTATCCACTATTAATTATGCTGCCTTTGCTAACGAAGTGCTTACTGCTCCCGGCACTGACACACCTTGTGACACTGGTTCCATCAAACCTTTGTCCTTGACAACACTCATTTTGAGAAGTAATATTCACATGACAAGGAAACAAAATACATTAACTTAACTCTTATGTCTAATCATGAGCCATCTCAAATCTAGAATCGAAAACAGTATCTTTACAGCATACACATAGCTTAATGGTCAAAGTTTTATGCAGAATGAGTCAAAACGCAGTTCCAGCAAATGAGCAATCTGACACAGAAAGTCACTAATTCTTTGATCGTGGTACACACTGAGCTCATATATGTAGCACTGTCCAAACACTGATGTTTTTCGCTCGCCATCAACACAATGTGTAGCAGTATGTACATGGCATGACAATCACCTCACTTTCTTCTTAGAGGTGCCAAAAAATAACGCAACTAATAGAAATAACCCGTTATTGAGAAGTAGCAGTTATTGTGATAACCGCTCATCTGATACTAGCAGTTATTTCAATAACTGCCAACAGCACATCGTGCCATCTGTTTACCAAAGATCGTACTACGTCAACTCATCTGAGATTTGGCTACGTTGGAGAGGAATAGACCATAGCTCTGACTACCTTCAGCGCAAACAGTTAAATAAAGTAAATATAAGAGTGGTGGCTGATAGAAACGACCATCAAGGCACTGCATTTAGTTTGAGTGGTATAATGAAACATATTATTATTATTGTGTACCATATATAACATTAATACAGAAAAAAGGAGAGATAAAGAGATGCTTTTCAATTTTTAATTTTTTAGATTCAACTGTTGTTCCTATAAGTGATAGTGGGTGGACGTGTGACGAATTCCGCCGCATTGGTATTGCTTATTCTAATTGTGCGTTAGAAAATATTAAAAATACTTATCGAGGTAGCAAAGCTTATTCATTCAGTCACGCAGACGCTACCTGTCTGTTCATATCTCCGTGATGTGCCGAGAATCCTGCATCAAGAGGATTGTAGCTAAAGAGAAGAATTCACGTGAGCAGATGAGAGTAGATCTGGAGCCAGTATTGTCATACCAATCTCCAAGCATAATGGCGATAACAAAACGGAAGTACACAAATTTACGAATGTTAGATGTTGAATATACCTATGCAATCTTGAAGGTCTGTTGATATTAGTGCCACTTAAAGTTCACCCACAATATGAGTACTTTCTAATCATTTTTCAATCATTATTTCAAAATTTTCCTATTAATTATTTAAGTAACAAATTTTTATTAAGATTTCCTCACATTTCTAGTCCCCCTGCCATTGTTTAATGGCGACCGTTCAAAGGATGGCGCTGAGCGGAATATGAACAACCTTTCAATTGTTCCATTAAGTTTCGGGTGTGCAGCCGCAAGAAATCTCCTTCTTCTTCTAATATTTCAGCTGTATAACGTTACATGAACGTTATACAGCCGAAATTCTTAGCAGAATTATGAAAGAAAAAATTTTCAAAACCGGAATTTTGTTTGTATCGATATCTTTCAATTAAAGCAGTTTTATGTGCGTTTTCATTAATGAACCTATGTATTCTATGATGCAGTCCTACTGATAAAGTCTTACAGAATTTGCAAGAATTATTTTGCACCGTAATGGTGCCTTTATACAGATTTTTGTCTTTTATAGAGAACTACACTTCCCATTAAGGATATTAATTGTAAGGAAAAGAGATTATTTACTGCAAGAGAGACAGCACTAAGCGCGGCCATATAAGCATACTGTGTAGCAGCTTCCTACCTTTACTGTTGAAATCAGCATTCTTGGTGCATCTCGTTTGTAGGCAGTATTTAATTTTTACTTTTCTCCTTGAAGCCGTTAATATTTCCAATCTCATGGACATGTAACAAATGCAACAAATGCCTCATGAGTTGCTTGTAAAAATACAAATGGATCCTTCATTTCCAAAAAAATTTTTATGTCAACAATTGAAAGGTCTGTGAATCTTCAGGTTTTGGCGGCGCAAAGACTGTTCCATTAAGTTTCGGGTGTGCAGCCGCAAGAAATCTCCTTCTTCTTCTAATATTTCAGCTGTATAACGTTACATGATTCTGCTAAGCATTATTCACAATGTAGTCAAAGGAAATGACCATTGTTGAAATATCATTACAAAATGCAATATGCCAAGATGGCGGAAATTCGCGATTGACAACAGCTGAAAGTAACGCGCCACCTCGTGAACTCGCCGATAGGTACCAAAGCAATCAGGTTGGCGTCCCATTATTAAAAAATGATGACACTGGTGATATAACATATCATGATGTCACTTTTATGACACTCGATGAGACAATTCCTCACTTCTCACTGGGAAACATTTTTCCAAATAGTGAAACTGAAGCGCACGACAGCGAAACTTCCTCTAGCTATTTGCTCGTTACGTCGCGAACGGTAGAGCAGGAAACAGTTCAAAAAAGAAATGTAAATACTAGTGACACCCACAATTTGACACAACTCATATAACTAATAACACAACAGCTTACAAAACAAAGAGGAATTTCAGGAAAATATACGCGGCTAGCACTCAAGCTTATTTCAAGGTGGATATTGAGTTTAGGTTCAGTTGAAAATTCAAGATTGAAAAATCAACCTGTTACACAGCTTATTTCAAGGTGGATATTGAGTTTAGGTTCAGTTGAAAATTCAAGATTGAAAAATCAACCTGTTACACAGTTTACATCAAGCTGTAAAAATTTAGCTTGAATTAAAATAATTTTCCCAAGCTTGAAATAAACTGTTATTTCCCTGGAAGGCTGTACAGCAGATGCGCGCGCAGCATAGCTTCCATAGACGTCCACGGAAGCGTCACAAGCGTTTATAAGCCTTGCAGTTGCACTGACACTGCTGTTTACGGCCATTTTATTTTTGTGACGTGCGTTAATGATTGTTGACTGTTGTGAAGTTTGTTTTATACTGGAAAATATTTCGGAAAGTGTGTGGCGTCCCCTGCCTTACTGCTACACTGGGTCTGAAGAAGATATATAGAGTATTACAGGTACGCTGGTGCATTTTTTCTCTAGTGGTACGTTAATATTACAAATGTTAAATATTATTACGTAACGTAAAGAAATATCATATTCTTTTACGTAGAAAAATTGAACCTGGATGAAAGTGAAATGGATTACCAGCTAAGAAAACATATTACAAGTTGTTCAGCAAAAAGATGTCATTTTAAACTAGCTCTCTAGTACGTGGCACCAATAAATTAAAACTTAATGTTATTTTACCTTTTTAAAATCTCGCCTTTTTATATATATCGCCCTATTACATTTGTTTACTTGTAAATACTTGCGTGTGTCACACCATGAATGAATAATCATGAAGTGTGAAAAGTTTCTTTGCTAATACAAATAGTAATGACATGGTGAACGGGAAAAGTGCATCAAGAACCAGTCACTACATAGGTGTCAGTCTTTTTTATTTACGTAGCTTTGACTGGTCTTCAATTGCTCTTAATTTTGTTGTTCCCTAGGTGAAATAATACTGCAAGGCCTACTGGTATTTCTTACTTTTATTGTTAGGCTATTTGTAATGTGGCTGAAATCTAATAAACGGCAATATTAAAATATGACAAGGAGAACATTTTTTGTTCTTTTACATTTCAGTTCCACTGAACTGGTAATTTCTTAGATTCATTTCGATTTCATCTTTTATTTCATTTTGATTCAGTTTTACTCACCAAAATACACTCCTGGAAATGGAAAAAAGAACACATTGACACCGGTGTGTCAGACCCACCATACTTGCTCCGGACACTGCGAGAGGGCTGTACAAGCAACGATCACACGCACGGCACAGCGGACACACCAGGAACCGCGGTGTTGGCCGTCGAATGGCGCTAGCTGCGCAGCATTTGTGCACCGCCGCCGTCAGTGTCAGCCAGTTTGCCGTGGCATACGGAGCTCCATCGCAGTCTTTAACACTGGTAGCATGCCGCGACAGCGTGGACGTGAACCGTATGTGCAGTTGACGGACTTTGAGCGAGGGCGTATAGTGGGCATGCGGGAGGCCGGGTGGACGTACCGCCGAATTGCTCAACACGTGGGGCGTGAGGTCTCCACAGTACATCGATGTTGTCGCCAGTGGTCGGCGGAAGGTGCACGTGCCCGTCGACCTGGGACCGGACCGCAGCGACGCACGGATGCACGCCAAGACCGTAGGATCCTACGCAGTGCCGTAGGGGACCGCACCGCCACTTCCCAGCAAATTAGGGACACTGTTGCTCCTGGGGTATCGGCGAGGAGCTTTCGCAACCGTCTCCATGAAGCTGGGCTACGGTCCCGCACACCGTTAGGCCGTCTTCCGCTCACGCCCCAACATCGTGCAGCCCGCCTCCAGTGGTGTCGCGACAGGCGTGAATGGAGGGACGAATGGAGACGTGTCGTCTTCAGCGATGAGAGTCGCTTCTGCCTTGGTGCCAATGATGGTCGTATGCGTGTTTGGCGCCGTGCAGGTGAGCGCCACAATCAGGACTGCATACGACCGAGGCACACAGGGCCAACACCCGGCATCATGGTGTGGGGAGCGATCTCCTACACTGGCCGTACACCACTGGTGATCGTCGAGGGGACACTGAATAGTGCACGGTACATCCAAACCGTCATCGAACCCATCGTTCTACCATTCCTAGACCGGCAAGGGAACTTGCTGTTCCAACAGGACAATGCACGTCCGCATGTATCCCGTGCCACCCAACGTGCTCTAGAAGGTGTAAGTCAACTACCCTGGCCAGCAAGATCTCCGGATCTGTCCCCCATTGAGCATGTTTGGGACTGGATGAAGCGTCGTCTCACGCGGTCTGCACGTCCAGCACGAACGCTGGTCCAACTGAGGCGCCAGGTGGAAATGGCATGGCAAGCCGTTCCACAGGACTACATCCAGCATCTCTACGATCGTCTCCATGCGAGAATAGCAGCCTGCATTGCTGCGAAAGGTGGATATACACTGTACTAGTGCCGACATTGTGCATGCTCTGTTACCTGTGTCTATGTGCCTGTGGTTCTGTCAGTGTGATCATGTGATGTATCTGACCCCAGGAATGTGTCAATAAAGTTTCCCCTTCCTGGGACAATGAATTCACGGTGTTCTTATTTCAATTTCCAGGAGTGTATAATTGTGGATAGAATAAAACGTCTACATTTTTCTAAACGGTAGTTTCCTTATAAGCTTACAGTATGAGGTGTATATGATTTCAAGTAAATGCTTCTTTATAATTCAGATTAAATGGTCCTGAAACTGTTAAAAATAGTGATGTGTGGCTTCTTCATGAAGTCATCGCAAAGTTACCCAAATGTCATCTTTACTTTCAAAATTTCAAACAAAAAGTTATTTCAAATTACTTTAAAAACCAAAAGCAGCTGCTTACTCAGTGACGTTTATACTAGTTAATGATTCTTACTACATCAGTGAGTTTGAAGTTATTTTGCTAATCTGGGGCATAAATTGTTTTTAGGTTGATCAGTTTCAACGTTTTACATTTTTTATGTTTAAGTATGGCTAACATTTTCTTTTACCTGTTACAGGAGCATTATACCAGCAGAAGTCAGCGATATTTGATCCTGCTGTGGTGTGTGTGCTGGGGCCGGAGGGGCTTCAGAATAATTAAATTTTAAATTAAAACAATTTTAAACACTTTGAAAATAAAATTTTTTAAACATACATACATGTCTTGATAATTTTTTTCACACCATTTCCATTCTGATATCTATTTAATTAATTAGGTTCAATAAATTCAGATTACTAATTATGTAGCTTAAAACAAGCTGTAAATACCAGGCTGTATTCCACGTGTGTAGATACAGCTGGAGCCAAACTTGATAAGTCAAGCTTGAAATATAGCTTGAACTCTGCCAACTTTGATGTTTGTTTCAAGCTTGAATCCAACTAACAGGCCGGAATATTCCAGCTTTGATCAAGCTTATAAACTTGAACTTTACATCTGGAAACAAGTTTGAAACCGGCTTACTGTGCTATCTGGGTAGGACAACAGTTTGCACAGCAAAGGCATTTAACGATTTCAGGAATAGTATTAGTCAACAGTTCAGTGAGGTGAGCAAAACTATACGCACTGAATTATCTGACGAACTATCCGGGAAGTTGACAGAGCTCGGTAAACAACTAAAACAAGAAATAATTACCGACATGTTCCGCAATATAAATACGTTAACGGAAAAGGTAACCTCTGTAGATCGTAAACAAGAACAACTAGCAAGTGAGTTGCAAAACGTCAGTGAAGCATGTTCCCAAAATCAGAAGACGCAATCCCAAGTGGATGCGTCGCTAAAAAATGTGACGAACACAGTCAGCGAGCTTACCCACAGAAAGACACAAGTTGACTCCAAGAGTACAGTATATCAGTTAAGTTTAGCGTCAGAATTTTCCAAAAAAAAAAAAGAGAGATGTTATACACAGATGTAGAGGAAATAACTGGAAAAGCTGAAGCCGGGCAGCAGCCTTGCTGAAAAGGTAGTGTCAGAATGCAAAATTTACGTAGTTGCTGTAGAAGAAGCTATAAAAGAGAAGGAAAGTCAACTTCCAGCTAAAATAGACTCGGGTTTAAAGGAAGCAGAGGAAAGGATACGAGGCAGTATTGCTAAACCCGCTAACATTCCAAAAAAACATATGACAGAAAACAAACCTACGATTTTTAGGGAAGTTAGATACCTTCACTGGTTACCCACCATACGGGGTTAGCCCATCGATGGGAAATAGCGAAGGCTGCACAATGCAACAACTCTTGCCGGCAGTTCCATCTGTCCAACGAGCGCAGTTGCCATGAGCTACCTCACAAGCGAACATAAACATGCTTGTCACTGACAGCGTGGCGTGTTGTCAACATTTCTTGCAGATGAGGGATTACTTAGTCATCGACAATTTCCGATATTTAAGGGAAAAGAACACACCCTGTAGTCTTTATCAGAGCATTTTGAAATGTTTTACCTTGTACCTGGACCGAAGTACAGAAAAGTACATTTGTTGTTGGATACACACAAGGTGACGTTCTGCTATAGGCTACGGACATGGCGGAACGTTGCCCCTACTATGAACAGTTTGAGAGAGTATTTCTGGATAAATATTGGTCTGAGGCCGTACAAGAGAGGCTCAGGCGTGAAGTATTCAACCCAGCCCTGTTCAGTGGCAAGTACGGAAAAATATTTGAATAATACCAGATACTGGACGAACCCGGTATCTCAAGTAGACGTGCTGAAAATTTTAAAGAGCCGTCTTCCTGTCCATACTAGGGAAAACTCATCATCAACCCGGAACACGACACTGAATACTTTCTGTCTGTGCTGGAATCAATGGATTTAATACATGAAGAGAGACCAGTGCAGCCGAAGCCTGTTAATGCGCCGATATCGACACAGAGATTTACGGACCAGCAAGTAAACAATGGATTCGTAGTACAACACGGATGGCAACCTTACCCCACACAGACCTATGTTAATGGTAACAGTAATCACAATGGCAAGGAGAAAGCCGTAAACACAAAGGTAGATGTAAAAGAAATGGGCAATAATTTAGCAAAATCAATTACAATGGGCGAGTAGCGTATGGCCAGCCTGTACAGTATCTACAGACACAAGCTACGGCAATCGTTCAAATGGTTCAAATGGCTCTGAGCACTATGGGACTTAACATCTATGGTCATCAGTCCCCTAGAACTTAGAACTACTTAAACCTAACTAACCTAAGGACATCACACAACACCCAGCCATCACGAGGCAGAGAAAATCCCTGACCCCGCCGGGAATCGAACCAGGGAACCCGGGCGTGGGAAGCGAGAACGCTACCGCACGACCACGAGATGCGGGCTACGGCAATCGTCAGCCGATCGCTTGGTAAGCGCAAAACAATAACAGACAACCGAATAACGCACAGGCAGCGGAATTTGGCCAGCAAAGTAACACACATATGTCAAGTAACACGCAAAGGCAAAGAGAATTTCAGTCGAGAGCCTCTCAGGACAATAATTGGCGTAACCAAACACCAAGGTTCAACATAGTGGAAGTTATGCCTAACGTAGAGGTCAATGCCACCGAGTCGTCGCAAAACTTGAACCGGTCACGGTAGGGCCCCGTTCTGTGACCTTGGAGGGGAGTGGGGGCACGAGCAAAATCGAGATTTGCATTATCAGATACGATCAAGGTAGGTATACAGTCTAAGTTGTATATATGAATAACAATATTAGATTTAGGATGCTGGAAATTCACATCCCAGAATTTATATTGTTAGTTGATAAGAAAAATTTTTGTTTAGGTTTTTTCTTATATGTCAAATGTATAAACGATAAGGTAAGTTGGATATAACAAGGAAGAATTTTACTTTAATGTATCTAGAGATGGCGATACTTTAAACACAACGCCTCGCCTTGAGCGTAGCCCAGTTGTAGATGAATAAACGAACGTGTGAAGCACATGGTGGCGCGTATTGCAATGCACAGCTCGCCACGACGTTGGTGGTAACAGAGCGACGCAGTGTATACACTTTTGGGAGAAAGTTAGTCAACAAACTGAAAGCGTGTGGGTGCCAGACATAGCTGAAAGTATTGGAGCACCAAAAAACAAACAGACCTGCTATGCCTGCACTTGCATTTCTAGATCCTGTTGCATAAACTGGGACATAGAAAATTAAGGGAGAGTCTATACTACAACTACGACTAACTACACAATACATACAAAGATAAACTAAGGGATTATATACACGGAAGAGGATCCTAAACTACGAAATATTTACTGAAGTTACGTTACTATGTACACTATATCTATATATCTACAAATTTAAGTATTGAAAGTACATGCACTAAATATAATGAAGGGGCCAGAAAACCTCTTGCTGCAGGTACACAAGTGAGTACAATATGAGTGGCAAACTGAATAAGAGGTCGCCCCACACTGATAATACACTTTATCTTTCAGATTTACAAGGTAAGTAGAGATGTTCACATGAGATTAAAAATGGCTCTAAGCACTATGAGTCTTGACATCTGAGGTCATCAGTCCCCTAGACTTAGAACTACTTGAACCTAACTAACCTAAGGACATCACACACATCCATGCCCAAGGCAGGATTCGAACCTGCGACCGCAGCAACAGAGTGGTTCCGGACTGAAGCACCTAGAACCGCTCGGCCACAGCGGCCGGCCACATGACATTGAATGATTTTGTGATAGCACAAGTGCACAGTGAAGTAAATGAGTACATGGTTAAATATATAAAAGAGATATTAGTGACCATTGAACCACTATAAACTTATCTATGATACTTTACTTTTAAGTTAGTATTAAATTTTTTCTTCCAGGGAACGATGTATCAACATGCCATAAAGTGAAGAAAGATAAATGCTTGTCGAGTGTTAGGTGCCATATAAACACAAGAACGGGCTGCACCGCAAGTAAAAATAGTTTTATGTTTATGATAAGTATGAATGTGCTAGTGTCAAAATATGTATAGAAGAATACAGCTGCAGTACGACGTATATCACAATGCTGAGGTAAGGTGGAGCACTACCAAATAATCAAGGGGTGAAAAGCCACGCAAAGTGGCTGCGCAGTTTGAGCCGCAGTGCCATGGACTGTGTGGCCGCTCCCATCAGAGGTTCGAGTCCTCCCTCGGGCATGGGTGTGTGTGTGTGTTGTTTTTAGCATAAGTTAGTTTAAGTGTTGTGTAAGTCTAGGGAGTGATGACCTCAGCAATTTAGTCTCTTAGGAATTCACATAGATTTGAACATTATTTTGAAGGGGTCAGAACCTAACAACTGTGAGCGTCGACTACACATGAAAGCGACAAACCTGATTTACATTGAATTTTTTTGTACAAGTTTGTTACTTATATAAACACTTTTTTTGCTCATTGTACATGACATATAGTACCGATAATACACCTCTAACAACTGTGGTGCTTATTACAGTGCTTCGACAGTGTCTTTTCCATCCCATCTATCCACTGGTATACTGTTGATAACCACATAATGACTGACTGACATCACTTGTTTGAAGTGGAGAAAGAGTCTTGATGGAGGAGCAACACATTCTTGGGCGAGGGCTAGCACCGAAATAGCGATCGCGTACATGACTGCAATATGACGGATTAATCGAAATGGAACACCGAGCCATATGCTGGCCCATCACAGTGAAAGATGAGTTTAAACATAGAGGTCGCCAATCACCTTTGGATGGCTGTCTGGAAATGCTCGACAATGCTGAATAACTCTTCCAATTTCGATATGCTGTGACTGTCTTTTATTTCAATCATTCATTGTGTATGATGTGGGATCAGCATGCGATGGCCTATTTTCTGTGAGAATCAATGGATCGAAGCATGTTAATGTCACTTTAGAAACTGATACAGACCTTAAAGTCATGGTGGAAAAAAAAATCCGTGGTGGTGCACAAAACTACAGTCATACGCTGCTTGAACGTGTTACAGCAGAAAAAACAATGTATCAGACAACAGAACAGGGACCCTGTCTTGCAACTGTCAGTCTGTGGGATATGGTCCTCCTACGATACAGGTGATGAAACTTTACACTTATCTGTGGAAGCAACTTCAATAACTGGTCACCGGCCGGCCGAAGTGGCCGTGCGGTTAAAGGCGCTGCAGTCTGGAATCGCAAGACCGCTACGGTCGCAGGTTCGAATCCTGCCTCGGGCATGGATGTTTGTGATGTCCTTAGGTTAGTTAGGTTTAACTAGTTCTAAGTTCTAGGGGACTAATGACCTCAGCAGTTGAGTCCTATAGTGCTCAGAGCCATTTGAACCATTTTTTTTTTAACTGGTCACCTGCTCCAATGGATCAATACCTATATGTTTAATAGGATCGCCACCCATGCTCGGTGCCAGCACAAAGACAGTACTTGTTTTTGACGTATCAGAAGAGAGAGATGGAGTAAAATCTTATCGATTTCTCTGTCGGATGAATTTAGCGGAGCTTTTACAGTTCATAGTTTCTCTCTGTTGGTGGGTACAAAAAAACAATTATAGAATGTTTGGGTGACAGACGTGTATGCATCCTGAGGGACAGTGATCTCCTTCTGACTGCAGTTCCTATATGTAGTTTGGAAACGCATCGCAGTGCAGTAGCAAAACCCTCGTCCATCTTCCAGTCCTTCTCCCAGTTCCTGTACTGTCTTTTATACTACCTCGAGTTGCAGGAGAAAGCTCCCTGTCAACGCTGGCCCTACACATCGTACACCATTGGGGGAGCTACGACAATGTATTCCCATTTTCACCGAGTGGTCAAAAAACACGCTACAGTCGATTAACTTCGCTCAGACTATTTCTATGTCGGTTCCAGAAGGTGGTAGATATAGCGTTCTTTTACCTCTGCTTGGTAAACTGAGATAATCACCTGGACAAAGCTGCAGTGAGGGCGGGGTAGGGACTGAGGAACAGTTACAAGAAGCAGAGGGACTGTCTAAAGCCACGTTGGTGTTTTGCTGTAGCAGTTTGGTTCGAAAAAGGTGACTTATTTTGAGATATGAGAGTAGCATGAATATGATTCACCCGTGGCTGTAATCATTAAAAGATATCTCCATAGTATCCAACGCAGGTATGTGGTTAAATGGAAAGACTTGATTCCAAATCGCAGGCAGCATTTCTACCAGAAAGCATAATGCTATCAGTGACTCTCATGTTTACCTGTAGAACCTAGACCGCTTTTTATGCAGGGTTATAGTAACATAGTCATTGTGATTTTCTTTTAATAGCGAGGTCTTTACGCGGAATGTATGTTGGTGGAGTTAGAGTCCCTCTGTGGTCAGCTTCAAATGTTGGTTCTCAATAGTGTCCCTCGAAAAGAACATTGTCTTCCATCCAGGGATTCCCATTTGAACTACCTGGTGAGTGTAATCCAACGACTGAAAAAGAAAAATTACTCGCCATGTAAAGTGACTCTCATGATGAATTTAATTAACTACCCTATCAATTTGATATCAGTGACATGCTGCCTGCTGGATGGATGTGATGGTTAGGGCACCACAGATATGATCGTTGACTTGGTGTTTTTTCGTTGATTTAAGATATTTGAATATCTCACCTACACAGGGAGAGACGACCATCATAATAAAATCAGATGTATTACTGAATTTATAAAGTGATACGTAGCATAAAACTTATAGTTACAACTTCTCTGTGCCATTCTGTTAAGAGAGAGTCCGAAAGCGAGGAGGCGTTCTGTGACAGTGGTAGATCTTGGCACGCCATCATGAGCCAAGAATGTGTTTAATGTTCTAGTCCTGTGACGCAGGACGTGCCAGATAAGAAAACATATTTTTCTACATCTACATCTACATCTACATCCATACTCCGCAAGCCACCTGACGGTGTGTGGCGGAGGGTACCTTGAGTACCTCTATCGGTTCTCCCTTCTATTCCAGTCTCGTATTGTTCGTGGAAAGAAGGATTGTCGGTATGCCTCTGTGTGGGCTCTAATCTCTCTGATTTTATCCTCATGGTCTCTTCGCGAGATATACGTAGGAGGGAGCAATATACTGCTTGACTCTTCGGTGAAGGTATGTTCTCGAAACTTTGACAAAAGCCCGTACCGAGCTACTGAGCGTCTCTCCTGCAGAGTCTTCCACTGGAGTTTATCTATCATCTCCGTAACGCTTTCGCGATTACTAAATGATCCTGTAACGAAGCGCGCTGCTCTCTGTTGGATCTTCTCTATCTCTTCTATCATCCCTATCTGGTACGGTCCCACACTGCTGAGCAGTATTCAAGCAGTGGGCGAACAAGCGTACTGTAACCTATTTCCTGATGAAAGAATAGTTAGAGGGAATATAGCCTATGCCATGGTCCTATACAGGATTTTCACAACAAGTAATGATACTTTAGCAATGTGAAAACGAGTGTATTGTCCGTTTTTTTCTGTCTTCGAAAATAACTCGTATAAACGGGAAAATCTACATTTCGCACGAGAAATTTGAGGTGTATGGTGAACATCATCGCTACCTCGGTTTGGGCAAAGTAGACTTTTTAAGCCGGTTGGCCTACGTCTGGGTGGAATTTTTTAGAACTACTGTATGCGTCCAAGCTGCAGCTGCTTGTTTCACAGTGGACTGTGGCTGGCTGCAGTGGTGGTTACCAGGAGTCAGCAACCAGAAGTAACGGACTAGTTCAGCCTGGGCCAGGTACAAATAATGCTCCTACCTGTGCGACCTTGCCCAAGGCAGTAAGGGCTGTTGCAGTGACCAATGTGCTGGGTGAGCACGACAGAGCTGGACATGTGCGTGTTGCTTGTGAGAAGATTGAAAATGGATGTTTGCAGTGGACATATTGATAACATCTGAATTCCTACCACTCCAGTCATCCCCAGATGTCCTCCATGACCGATGATGGTGCACTCTGGCATACACACACGTCAGTAGGAGGGCAATCTGCGTATCATCCCATGATGCCTTGTTGCCAAATTTATACGAGACAGCAGATCCAAGATGGCGGCGATAGATGTGGCTATGCCGCAATGACGTCATGGAGGGATGTTCAAATTTTGCCAGGAAAATAGGTCAATTGGGCTACCTCCACTACCCTATCACCCTCCCCTCCCCTCTGCCCTTCCCTCCCCCCTCTCCAAGAAAATGGCAGCAAGTTCAAATTTTGGTGAGGAAAGGTCACTTGGGCTACCTACACTAATCTAAGAAAATGGTGGGAAAATTTTGGCTGGAAAAAAGGTCAGTTGGGCTACCTCCACTAACCTAAGTCATCCAACCACCATTTCTTCCTTGGAATTGGCGGGAAAAGTGGTCAGCCTGTGCTGGGCTGCTAGAGAGGAAAGAGTGTACTTTATTTTCAGTGGGAAGTTGGAGCAGTTTATTTAGGGATGGATTTCACAAGGTTTATTTATTACCTGATACAAAACACTCGCTCTGACGTGCTTGGGGTCACAATTCACAGCCTACAGACCTGGAAACTACCCGTAAATAGCCAAAATTACGCAGTACACTGATGTAGAGGTGTGGAAACAACTTGTAAACTGTCAAAATAATGCATGTAGAACGCTCTGCAGACACGCTCCTAATTATAAACTGTCGAAATAACGCATGGCACAGCCTACAGACTTGTTCACAAAATAATGCAACAGACATGTTGACTAAGCATAAAATTGGCAAAATAATGCATCTGTGATGCTCTGCAAATACGCTCACAACGCTTAAACAGCCGAAAATAATGCACTGCGCATACACTCATTGCATGTAAAAACGCTTTCGAACTATCGTTAAGAAATTCGATTGCAACGTATCAGCAAACTGTTCCCTACAGAGCCCACAAGGCAGCGCATTCAAGCAAGTCCCACATGCGATATGCGTCTGAGCGTGCACACATTCACCATTGCTGATGCATAGCTTTTGTACTTGTGCAGGCCTAATTGCCAAGCGAGAGATGGTTGCCTAGCGCCTCACCATCGCAAGCACAGCCAAAAGGTTGTCTGACGTCACATGTCTATGTAAATAACAGCCAAGTCTCCCTCTGGACGAGCTACAGAAATCTATTGCAATGCTTCCCAGAATAACACAGGATGCAGTCTTCCTAGCGAACCTAATGGGACATCCTGTTCCAAATGCGAGACGTGTCGAACGCGCACAAGTGTTTACCTGCCCAGTATGGCTGACGCATAGACGCGAGATGTTTGCGTAGCGTGGCTGGAATTTTCGCTGTCCTACAGCTACTGGTCTGAAGATGTCCTAATGCCACAATGGCAGATGAGGGACAGCATCACACCAGAGATGGATAGTCTACTTCAACTTGTCTTTGAACACTTGAACAAAGAATACATCAACTTACTCTCAGAAATTTCCAAAGATACCGTGCCCCCATTTTGTTCGAACCAGTATGTAGAGGCGCCTATGTCCCAGTACAAAGGATGTCTTGTGAATGAATGGATCATTCTGATTGGCTCTTACTGAATTTACCCACCAAATTGCTGCTGCTGCTGCTCGTGTGGGAGCACTGTCCGCCATTTTTTTCTGCAGACGAGACTTTCAGCAGCAAAGCTATATTGTACAGATCGCCATATTGCATTGACAGTTAAACCCTGCAAAAGTGGTCTACAGATCGTCAAATATGGAATGACACTTCCTCAATCACACTGCTCTGCCACAGACGACTGCAGCTTGAATGTTTCAGCGTGAAACCGATCTCCACGTACCATACCGATGTAGTAAGCACACTATTCCTACCCTGCGCCATACAGAATCACTACTTCTGCACCCTACATATAGCTATCGATCACCAGACACTGTGTAACACTTATATCGATTAGAAGTAGCTTTATATTATATAACTGTGTATCTACAATTATGGAGTGTGTATTCTTTTTCATTTAAAGTCCTTGAGCTATGGCAAGAAAATTAGAATTTTGTAATGTAACAGGATGACCGGAGTGGGTGACGTGGTCGGGATTGTAAGGCGTGGCTGGGTAGAAGAAGGTGGCTGTTTTTAGCAATCTTCCTCTTTGTTGTTGGTTCTCCCAATACATTTTCCAGTAGCTCAGCCCCACCACTCGTGTTGTGGTGGAAAAGTGCTGATGCATGCAGTCCGGGAACGCGACGCTGGGCTCGGTCAGCGGCTGTGCAGGCGGTAGGAGGTTAGCGGCATGAGGAGCGGCCCAGCACGCCTCCTGCAGACGCGGCGGCTCGTGACGACGCCGGGAGTCGCCGGTGCAGCAGCGGGCAACACCCTCCCCCCCCCCCCCCCCGCCGCCGGCCAGTCCTCGGGGACAGCGTCACTGATGACGACGATGACGTGACAGCGACCAAATGCCCAATCGGTCGAGCCGAATGCCGACGCCCACCTCTGATGCCCTTAAATAGTACAGACCGCTGCTGAATCCGCCCGTTACGTGGCGGCGTGTTTATTAGAAGGTTCTCGATGACTTGGCTAACGCAACCGCGCCACACGCGGCCCGCGCCAGCTTAATTCTGCTAATGCTGCGTTCTGATGGCTTCTGCGCACGTACACACATACCGATGCACATTGCTAAACTGTGTCACCTGCATAACGCGCTGGCCAGCCTTCGTCCGCCGTCTGCCGTGAGTCTGGCGCATCGCGCTCTGAAACACACTAAATCACAATTTCGCACCCCATTTTCCTAAACATAACCCCTTGTCCTCCACAGTATATATGAAAAAAGCGAAAGGATATCTTAAAATGAAAAATTATTATAATATGTGTATGTTCATAAAAAGAAAATGTTTATCGATAGCTGGTCATGCTTAGGGCACTTGTATTTATTACATGTAATAGCTGTATGGAAGTCCCCCACAACGGAAGTGGCTTGGCGCGATGTAAAAGGTAGTTTTGGCGCTCAGACTGAGTGGCTCCTTGGTATGAACGGTACGCAGTAAGTGGCTAGCCATAGACAGTACACTTCGACGGTGCTAAGAGAGGCAATTGGAAGTTGCTTTACAAGGGATTTGCCTCAGATGTGGATCTGGCTATTATTTACTATTCTTGACATAATGTAATGGCTCTGATATGTTGAAAATCCGAGGCCAAGAAGAGATTTTATGGAGTATTCGAACATCAAGAGCCATGAGTACAGTTAGCCGCCATGTCGCTTGCCACCAATCTTCGCCACTGCTTCACTAACTCCATACATTCAGTAATGTATGTGGGCATGGACCAGTTAAGTTGTGTGTTGTTTTAATAATAATCACAACGTTATAAATCCGTGTCCTGAACTATATTTTCTATCATGATCACGAACCTATGCAGGGTCCTCACCTAAGTTCTACTAAACCAAGTATCCTGGTTTAAATGAACAATTCTTGGATTCAAGTGATTAATAGTGATATTTGTCTAATATAAAAGGAGTAATAAAAGCTAAAGTTAAAACCACAAAAGTGAAGTTGGATAGGCGTTTGCTAAAGTATCCATAGTTTATTACAAAATATAGTTTTGTAAGATTACAGTGCAAGATCGTGTAAATATTATTGTCTAGAAAACCTGCTTCATAGGTGATAAAAAGGCAAACAAGTTAAGCTCATTTCAAAAATAAGTGTGGTTTTGATTTCTATCATGAATGGTTTCTTTTTTGAAGTTAAGTAAGTCCAGCATTGTATTGTATTGTCTTGCAAAGTAAATTATGAACTACTCTAAGTGAAGTGAACGATTAGCTGTTTTAATTGGTGTTTTCTACTGTAATAATCAGAGAGCATTGACTAGTGAAACTATACTAGTTTATGGGTCCCTATCTTATTCTCCACCTATTAGAAAGAAAATCAAATTATTGCCATTGCTAAGGAAAACTGATATATATAGAGGCTTTTAAACAGTGTATTTATGATATTGTTCATCTTTATTTGTTTTTTTTCGTGTCAGTTAAGATAAAAGCCCCTCATGTCAAAATTTAGTTCTGCACTTCATGCAGTAACATTTCAGTATTTGATTAAGTAATGATGTTGAGTGCACCTGTCATTAGTATGAGGTTGGTGGAAATTTGCTTCCTGTAATTCACTGGTGTGTGCGTTGTTGGTAACTGCTGCTACACATAGTTCAGAGTGCACTGTGTCTGTGTGCTATTCAATGGGAAATATCAACAAAAGAAGCTTCAATAACCAATATCCAATTTTCTTAAACATATATTTCCAAATTAATGTGCCTCATTGGGTTGGCGACCATTCATTTTTTTTTCATTCCCTTATGATTTTACCACTTTCATTGACTCCAAAGGTTAAAGTCCGTTTATTTTTTTCTGTTGATTTCACCATATTCAAAATTATAGTCCGATACCTTTGTCCATTTGAAATGTCCCCTTTGAACGATTATACAAGATTGTGCTTAAACTGACACACAATATTTTTAGCACAACGCAATCTGACTTTCAAAAATCTCTACAAAAGAATGGCCCTGACTAACATTAACCTATACGTTTCACAAATCACTTACCTCACAAAAATCTTCGTTACTCGAACTACTGCAATACAGCGAGCGCCACTACTGCCAGCTAAATAAAAGATTCAAACTACGGAAGGCACTAACTACTGATAGGCATAGTTAGCAAATGAAAGATTTTAATAGAGAACAAACTATGTATTTACCTTAATAGTCATAATATATATAGCAGTGCATGACATCCAGTCTTACAAATTTCAGAAACTCCGCCATCTCTCTCCCCACATCCACCACTGCTGGCGGCTCACCTCCAACTGCGCAACGCTACGCGCTGTTAACATCCAGCTGCCCAACACTACAATGGCGAGTTTTACAACAATGCCAACCAGCCACTGACTGCACACAGCACAGCCAGTGATTTTCATCAGAGCGCTACGTGGCGTTACCAATATAAAAAACCTAAACAGCCTACTTACATAGCCCCCATGCTCCCCACAAAAAATTTTACAAATTGTTTTGGGCACTGGCCAATACAGAATTGAAAAATTTTTTCATAATTGTAGTAAGAAAGATATCAAATGCACACACTTATTAATACAATGTTGGTCAAAAGCTAAAATTTTCTCACAGTCCATAAAGACAGTCCTGATCATTCATCACAGTAAAATTGCAGTGTTTTTTTTTTCAAAGCCTGAGCAGTAAAAGACAATGCACACGGAAGTAGTGGATTTCCATGCAGTCTTGAAGAAGTAGTGTTGTCCTTCCAACGGAAAGACAGTGCTGACTCTTGACATGCTGACAGGTAATGGGCCACAACAGAGCAAACCCACAGCAGAGTCATTCGACGTTTTGAAGAATATTGGTAGGTAGGTCATCACAGAGTAGACCCACTATATTCCTGGAGAGAGTATGGTATTGGTGGGCCACCAGAGGTGCAGACCCACTGCAGTCCTTGTAGAAATAATGGTACTGGTGAGTCAGCAAAGGTGTAGACCCACTGTAGTCCTTGTAGAAATGGCCAGCAGACATCTGTTGTGACTGTGCAGGTGCACAATCACCATTGAAGAGTCTTGCGGATAATATAGCAAGTCCATAACCACCATTTGTGCACTCACAAAGTTTTTGGAATTGTCCTTAGAACCAGCAATGCTGTCATCCAGTCCCTTGCTGAATTATTAACACACGTGCAAACACTAACAGTCCCTACTTGTCACATATTGTCCATATACTATGACCAACAGAAACGTGTGCAGTGAAATGTAACTTACAAGTTAATAATATGATGAACTGGTGTCAATTACAATTTTAGAACATAAGAATACAATTACAGAGGTACAAAATACACCATTAAAACATAATAATACAGATAACATTTGTAGTAATAGGGGCTTTACAAAAGAATAGAAATAAACATATACATCAGTGTTACAGGAATTATGACATGAGTACATACATAAAAGATCAGAATAACTTTCGAAACATCAACTTCACACATGAGCATTAAAACAGAACAGAGTAAATAATGTTTAAACATCTTTACAAAGTAAATAACATAGTATTAGAAACATTCTACAACATAACAACATCAGCTAAACACATAAAGACAGGAAAAACACAAATACACAAGGGAACACAAGCACATAGTGGGATAACACAAGGAAAGGACAGGATTTCTTTTACTGCAGTATTTTGCAAACAAAACTTTCTTTACTTCTCGGAGATCTCCCTTCATTCTTCATTATTCCCAAAAGGTCCTATCTATACCTGCTTTCTGTACTTTTTTCGTATAACTTCTCAATGCATTTCTTCCAATTCATCGCAACTCATTCTCTTATATAGTCTACCCCCTCTTAAGCTAACTTAAATCTACTGAGCTCAGATGCTAAACTAAGGGACGAGGCAATGCAGCAGCACAAAACAATCTACACAAACAGCAATGACAAAAAAATGGAAAATTGTAAAGCAAGCTACAGTAAATCTAAATTACCAAGCAATGCAACATTACAACTAATATGAGCCAATGTGCAGCAACAAGAAAAATAAATCAGTAGTAAAACTAGCTTAACAGAGTAATACAAAGTTAAATTTAGTAACACTATGCCTGGCACACAGCAGCAGCAAATGCAATAAATTATATCTAAGCATGACAAAGCTCAAGCAGAAAAAATAGTACACTAAAGACAACAATGCAGATAAAGGAAATGTATAATAACATCTTAATGTCTATGTAATTAAAGTGGTGCACCACAACTTATTCTACAAAATAAATTACCAAGTACTTGAAAAGAAAATTATGAATGCAGTTCCTGTGAAGGTAAATGTCTTTTTGTGCTCCCTCATTTTTTTGAAAAAAATTATTATTTACTCGATCTGTAGACAGAAAATATTTATATTAGTACATCTATAAATTTTATTTTAACCAATGCTGCAGCGCAGCTAGAAACTAGATATTAAACAAATTGAGTAAATAAATACATAAAGCAAGCCATATGGCATTTCTCTCAATTAGCAAGACAATAGTCATGAAATGTTTCTCATCGTTTCATTAGGCATTTCAGTAAATATCATAAATTAAGAGCTCCACAGTATAATCATATGTTTTCAAGTTTGAGCGTGTCGTATTTGCGATGCTTTCTACAAAGGAATATCAATAGCGAGGATAATGGCCTCCCTTTTTTTTCTACCTGTGTCTCTGAAAGGCACACACTAATGGCTTTTTTCCAGGCGACTGTCGCACAGCTGCCCACGACGCATTACGTGCAGGTGGTCACTTAACTTTCTTACTCAAATATTTACGACAGCAGTTTCCGCTACAGTGACAGTCTCATATAAAAATATTTCACAGGTCAAGAATTTGCGTTACAAGTCTGTAGAAACAAAATCCTATTGATATAACAGAGTCCAAAAAAATTTTCGTCGGCATTGTAATACATTCACGCATTTACATACATTTCATAACTCTTAAAGTACGATTCTTGGTTTCCAACAACCTTTTTCACAAACCAGAGTCCCTAAGCACTACTCATTATCCCTTACCTTATTCGTCGATACTTCTTCAATATTTCATCATAACAGATACGTTAGATACTCAAATAACTCATATAGCATCAGCTTATTGATCATAAACATACCGCAACAGCATAATACACATAGTCATCGTAATAATAACATCATAACACCTCAGTCAACTCTCAAAATCGTCGTAGCTCCTCCAATAATTTCAAAACCTAAAAAAATTCTCTGCTCATTTCAATAGTGTCATCTACCTCAAGCATACTTTAAAAATCATGATCTCATACCAAATACATCATTCAAAGCTTTCATAGTATCACAATGGTTCCGAAAAAATATGAAGAGTTCACAAAGTACAGACAAAATACAATTTCGTAAGTGTGAAGTTATCGAACTGTGTAATTACGTAAACATCTGTCACTGACATAGTAAAAAAAAATGCTTGTCTCTCTCAGTTAAGTAATCAGATAGCTGTGTAATTCTGTGTTGGAGAAATATGGTACCAATGTGTAAAGTTGTATAAGCAAATACCATATTAGCTAGGGCTCCTTGTGTTTGCCACACACATGGTACACAAAGTACGCGTGTACCCCCCTGAGGATTAATGTAATTATACCCTCAGGTGTTACAGATTACAGCAATGGAATGAAATGTATCACGGAAAACCTTTGTATCATTGTACTTCAAATATCTTAAAAAAATAAATGTTTTAAGTGCGAAATTAATCACTCAAATACGTGTACTGTAGCGCTAAACTGTGCGTCATGTTGTAAGATAATCTCTGTAGAAGTCTTGTAGTTATCGTCCTCCGAAAGCTAAGTTCTGCAGAAGTCAATGTACTTACCTCATGATAAACAAAAGTGAAATGCTTTGTGTATAGATATCGTAGTTATTACGCTTATTGTTGTGATGAAGAAAGTACTGTACTGTAACGTATTGTTGTGCTACGGAAAAGGCTGTCTCATTGTAGCTATACCACAAAAGTTACTACTAAAACATGTTTTACTTTCCAGAATAATTCAGAAAAACTGTGCAGATATAAAACAGAAACACTGAAAAAGCAACATTGTAAATTGTTACTCATTAGTAGCGTCGTGATAAAATCGTGTAGCTGACACATAAACTAACCACTGTGTCGTCTCGTATCTCACAGAAAGTACTTTAAATCCAGAATGTATTTTCAAGTAATCCAAAATGTTGCATTAAAATCTCATTAGCAGTACCTGTATATGTTCTAAGTATGTAAGCCTTATAGTCGTTACGTAATTGTGCAACTAACAAGCAAGAATGTACACACACAATAACACTGTGACGTTTGTTCACTATTATTTCTCAATTTACTTTGGAGCCTAGTGTTACGTTTTTCATACGCCATTATTGTCACAATATTTCACACGATAACACAGAAAAGCACAATTTGAAGAGCAAAAATAAGAGAACTCATTAACATAGCACTGAAAATAATATCTAGTTAATTGCAGCTGCGAAATACTTGGTGCAAATCTACATGCATGCCACAACTGTTTTACTGTACAACAATGAAAGACTGCAACTACAAAGGAGATTTTCTCTACAATTACGCGCTAGCAATAAACAAAAGCTACACTAATTACACAAACTACAAGAAAAAATCAGAAGATTCCAGTCAGGTATCCTCGGCTAAGGGTCGACATATGAAACGTCCCCTTAGAAAAATTTATACACGACTGTGTTTAAACTGACAAACAATATTTTTTAGCGCAACGCAATCTGACTTTCAAAAATCCCTACAAAAGAATGGCCCTGACTAACATTAACCTATACGTTTCACAAATCACTTACCTCACAAAAATCTTCGTTACTCGAACTACTGCAATACAGCGAGCGCCACTACTGCCAGCTAAATAAAAGATTCAAACTACGGAAGGCACTAACTACTGATAGGCATAGTTAGCAAATGAAAGATTTTAATAGAGAACAAACTATGTATTTACCTTAATAGTCATAATATATATAGCAGTGCATGACATCAAGTCTTACAAATTTCAAAAACTCCGCCATCTCTCTCCCCACATCCACCACTGCTGGCGGCTCACCTCCAACTGCGCAACGCTACGCGCTGTTAACATCCAGCTGCCCAACACTACAATGGCGAGTTTTACAACAATGCCAACCAGCCACAGACTGCACACAGCACAGCCAGTGATTTTCATCAGAGCGTTACGTGGCGTTACCAATTAAAAAACCTAAACAGCCTACTTACACATTAGACAAATGCACAGTCAAAATTCGAAATCCTCTCAGAGGGTAACATTAGAGTGTTTCATGGCACATTAGTGATATACAGGGTGATTCAAAAAGAATACCACAACTTTTAAAATGTGTATTTAATGAAAGAAACATAATATAACCTTCTGTTATACATCATTATAAAGAGTATTTAAAAAGGTTTTTTTTCACTCAAAAACAAGTTCAGAGATGTTCAATATGGCCCCCTCCAGACACACGAGCAATATCAACCCGATACTCCAACTCGTTCCACACTCTCTGTAGCATATCATGCGTAACAGTTTGGATAGCTGCTGTTATTTCTCGTTTCAAATAATCAATGGTGGCTGGGAGAGGTGGCCGAAACACCATATCCTTAACATACCCCCATAAGAAAAAATCGCAGGGGGTAAGATCAGGGCTTCTTGGAGGCCAGTGATGAAGTGCTCTGTCACGGGCTGCCTGGCGGCCGATCCAACTGTTTATACCAACGTTTAATACACCACCTATCAGGAGGGTTAACACCATACTTCGTTCGAAATGCACGCTGAACAACTGTCGTCGATTCACTTCTGCCGTACTCAATAACACAGAAAGCTTTCTGTTGAGCAGACGCCATCTTAGCATCAACTGACGCTGACGCCTAGTCAACAGCGCCTCAAGCGAACAAATGTACAACTAAATGAAACTTTATAGCTCACTTAATTCGCCGACAGATAGTGCTTAGCTCTGCCTTTTGTCGTTGCAGAGTTTTAAATTCCTAAAGTTGTGGTATTCTTTTTGAATCACCCTGTATGTTGCTTTTTGCATGACAGGACTAAAGGTTCGGTTGTTAGGGAAGAGTGACACATACACACTAGTGTTATAACTCCAAGATATACCGTGAAGACAGACAGCAAAAGCACCTGCATCATATATACTCCTCACAGCACTAGATATTTTCTGCACAGTCAGGTGGTCATCCACTGCAGCCGACGGTCACAAGTCACCTGCACCCACATACACACTGGCCCGGTGCGTCACCAGAGTGCCCTTAGTGGACTGAGGTCATACTCGGAACTGCTGTACAAATGCTGGATCGGTTCCCCTAGGCACAAAGGGTTTAATGTTTCTGGCCCTTACTGCTTACTTGCTTTCTACACCCATCTCCAGACTCTGGGACTACAAGAACATATGTATTTTCACATGATTTACCAGAATATCATACCATTTTCGCCATATTTCTCGGTATCAGGCACTTAACAGTATGCTATCGATCGCTTGCACACCATAATTACGAAGATATAGACTGGAAATTATTTCTCTAGAAACCCGAAACTTTAGCAAGGTGGAGTGTAATGTAAACCACTGAGAAGACCTTTGTGTGAAAACTCAGAAAAAAAAGAGGAAACACATTTCCACTCGTTAATACCGATGTTGGTGATATAACAGATTCCAAATCATCTTTTTCCAAATTTCCACGGAGAACACACGTGATTATGAAGGCTCCCCAACTCATACTGTGTAATGGCTCGCTATTCAGTCTCCTGGAGGAGGACACGGTTACGTCAGGTACATTCCTGTACCCCAACAGGCCTTTCCATTTGGACAGCTCCTGCCGTTAGCTGGAAAAGTGAATCATTCCCGTCACAGGCCACCGCCGCTGTATGCCACGCTCCTCCAGACAGAATCATCCTAGGAACCGGCCACATACATATTTGATCTCTATACTTAAATTAAATATAACGATTGCAGTTTCAATTGGACGACATTCGACAATGAGCGAAGTATCGGAAATACCCCCTGCTGATTGATGGCTGTGGTTCTGGAAATAGAAATATCTGTACCATTTTTATGACTTGACATACTTTTCCAAGTAAAAAAAAAAATCCTTCATTCCTTTTGCGGCTATCGCAGTATTACAATCCATACCTTCCCTTACAACAGGACATAATAATTTTCTTTGCACATGTCCAAAAGAACATACACACACACAGACACACACACACACACACACACACACACACACACACAATACTTAAAAGCCCGATGCTCAAGGCGAACCTATCATGTATCCCCTACTACCAAGTGTAATACTTCGCCAATAACTGATTGCTGGCGATACGGAAAATAAACTGAGCGAGAATCAACAATGAGTGGACATGTTCCATAAGTTTTTCTTGCGAGTGGTCCATCAGTGTCTTAGAAAGAGAGACGTTATCGTCTTACAAGCCGCCAGATGTTAAAAACACCATCGCAACGACTGTTACTGTCACACGCGGTCTTGGTTCTACAGGTGCTCACAAGTATCGCTAACGATATCCATGTTAAAAACTATACAAGCCTTATAAATAGTGGAATGGCATTACCTCCGAATGAAGTGCTTTTTACACACAAATACCTCAACACTGAATATTCACAGTGATCGCTGGAGTGTATATTAATAGACCAAAAGTGCGGTTACACGCCGCCGGCGGTGTAAGCTCGTAATAAAATCACCGAATTTAGAAAGTGATTCGCCTAAGGAATGCGGTATGAAGCTCGTATTTGTAGCCCCCTCATACCGCCGCTAGATATACCTCCAGTATTTGTAACGCATTTTGTCTCAATGCCATGTCAGAGGTTCTGCGATATATCCACTGGGTTATAGGCGATGATTGATTGAGAATGACTACAAACGGCAGATGGTGTGCTGACTGAGGACGTAAGAAATGTATACAGGCTTTTTAGATCACTAGTGCTATGCTTTCTGGTAGAAATGCTGTCTGCGATTTGGAATCTAGTCTTTCCATTCAACCACATATCTGCACCTGAGGCTGTAGAGAAGTCTTTCAATGATTACAACCACTAGTGTCACCTTTTTCGAACCTATCTGCTACAGTCAGTGCGTTATGACCGTGTTTTGACCAGTCGATGGAAATGGCAACATTTTGTCATAACTGCATCAAGCATGCACAATGTGTAAGGTTGGCGCCAAACGAAGCCCACTCCTGCAACACGAGGCAGTATAAAGATGGTACGAACTGTTACAGTGGTGTTTCTTATCGGGAAAATGAGAAAGACTCAACATCATACAGGTACTGCAGCCCGAAGCAGATCCACGTCCCTCAGAGTCCATTCACGTCTATCACCCCAACATTCTATCATCGTTATTCTGCACCATCCAACAGAGAAAAATTACGAACTATTAAAAACTCCGCTAACTTCATCCGATAGAAAACGCAATGTTTACTGCATGTCAAGCTGAAAGCACACACGAAAATTTCCCAATGAGACGATACCTCCAGTCTGCAGCAGTGTAATTATGTAATTAGGACATGTAGTTGCTGGATGTGAGGTTTTCCCACCAAATAAAAGTGAGCTACAGTCCCTGTGAATTTAATTTTATAAATAAAGAGTATATCCTTTGCTACATAATTGAATTTCCTGTAGTGAGATCCTTCCTCTCCTGCTGAGACTGGGTCTTTTTCCACCAGTTTCCGGGTGCATGAGGGAAGGAGAAAGGCTGGGGGGTTTCCTGGAAGGGGAGTTTAAGTAATTCATCGATTTAATTAATTAGTCAATCAAATTGATATCAAAAGTGTGCTTGTATTGGCGATTGGAGTCCCTAGTGGGATGGGGGAGGAGGAGAGGAGGAGAGGAGGAGGGGGAACAATATGTTAAGGACCTGTGAATCAAGTTTGCTCTGATTGCATACTTGCCCTGAATGTATGCAGGCTGCACTAACAAATCGTACTGATGCTGACTTGGTTTCACTATTTATATATGTACTGAAACAATTCGAAATTCTTAGTGAAAAGAAAAGAAGTGACGTTTATCGATTTTTATTATCGAAAGCATCTACAACAATAACAACAGCAACATTTTATGTAAACAATGAAATTTGAGAGAAACTACAATACACAACATATACTGTAGCAATACGAAATTGTTAGAGATAAAATAACATTTATCGGGTGTGGTCCCTCGAAATCATCTGCAAGAACCTCAGACTCGTTCGCCGCGCTTGGTAGCCGAGCGGTCTCGGGCGCCTTGTCACGGTTCGCGCGGCTACCCCCCGTCGGAGGTTCGAGTCTCCCTTTGGCATGTGTGTGTGTGTGTGTTGCCCTTAGTGTAAGTTAGCTTAAGTTAGATTAAGTAGTGTGTAAGCTTAGGGACTGATGACCTCAAAAGTTAGGTCCCATAAGACCCTACCAAAATTTTTTTTCAGACTCGTTCGCCACAACATATTACATATTTGATGAATAATATATACACTAATGATGATATTGCTGCTGCTGAAGCTGCTGCCACTGCTGCTGCTGATGCAGCTGCAGGCACTGTTATTGCTGTTGTAGCTATTGCAGCTTCTGCCACTGTTGTTGCTGGCACTTCTGTTGCTGTAGCTGTTGTCTCTCAGCCTCTTCAATTACCCGCTGTGTATATGCTGGAACCCTAAGACATGTATTTGATACGAAGTTTTTCGTGAAAAAAATCCCTCGAAATCATCAACAGACTCGCTGGTCACGCCAATACTACAAAGATGGAATGTATACTTATAATGCTGCCGATGCTGCTGCTGTAGCAGCTGCTGCCACTGTCCCTGCTGTTGAGCCACTGCATTCATTTCATCCACGATTTGGTGTTGGTGGATACGTGCTGAAACAGTGGGAATAGTTGCATTCAATACAACGAAAGTCATACTGGAAGACAAAAGTTACAGTTACCGTTACCGTTTGAATCTCTACGATGAATGCACGCGAGGAAGAGAAAGACGATCTACCTCACACTACGGCGGTTGACGACAGATTGAGGGCAACTGGTCGATGCGGCATCTTAGAGGAGCTCATTTCTGTATCTCCTAACTTCGTTACTAGGGTGAGAAATTCAGTGATAATGTGGTCTTGATGCGTTCATTTGCTGCTAATTTATTTCTACGGATACCGCAAGATGCAGTGGTCTTGAGAGCAACTGGGGGTGGAATGGCCTTTATATACCCTCTGCCCCCTCAACCCACTACTTCCTCCAGGGTGCCAATAGGAACGCAGCGCACACTGAACAGGTCGTTGCCGGAGCACAGCCTGTGTCTTGCTGATTTTTGCTATTCGACGAAACAGAATGTAAGATTAAATATTGGTAATGCTCGCCCCCCATGTCGCGATAACTCTAAGTTCAGCTTTCTATGTATCCAGGGTTGCCATAATTTCTGTCTGACAAGCCGGGACGTTTCCTTCAAACTGACTAAAAATGGATGTAATTGAGAAGTAGAAATCGGAACAAAGTGGGCTACTTCTCTTGAGCTAGAAAAATGAAAGATTGGAGCAAATGCGCTTTTAATTGCCTAGAGCTACAGCTATACAAAAAATAACGGAAATCTGGAAGACCACTGTGTATTTGTTTGACTGTGTCGGACACTAACAATTATTTCACAATTGCTGTTGATTTTGTTATGCCCAACGCCATGTTTTTTGTGGGGGATTCGGAAACATTAAAATGTTTGGAGCTTAGCGTTTCAAAGACATGATGACTTTTACTGATATGACAGACAATTTATAATTTCTCAGCTGTTATAACTGACACTCTTTATGAATGGATTTGAAACAAGTAACTGTCCATTTCTTTAAGTGCTTCTAGAGTGCAAGTTTGATTTGTAGGTTGCATTAGCTAAATGATCCTTAATATCTGGTCTTCCCCATTTGTAATAATATGGTAACACAAATTACTCTTTCTGCTTCATAGTCACGCCTCCCCCGTTTTATGAAGAACCATTCATCTGAATATATTTTCCTTGGAATGAAGACTTCCTCTTCGGCATTTTGAGTTCACTTGAAACAATCAAGCACCTTAATAACAAATTAACCGTGATACAACTAAGAAAAAGAGAATCACTTTGCTGCAAAGCTTAAACTAAAGTAAGATAAGGAACATTGATGGTGGTCCATCAGTGTGGCAACATGCATTCGAGTCATGGTGCTTAAAGGACGGCTCATACTTTAAAATGAGTTCATCCCTTATAAATACGTCAGAAGCAAATAAAATATATATCACTTAGTAATGGTACAAGTTGTGTAGAGAACATGTAGTAATCAAAAGCGTTCACATGGCGACGACTCTTAATCAGTTTCATGTAATTATACAAGAGCACATTATACACATTTCTTGACTTCACCCGCTCAAACACGTTGTAAGCATTATGCAGGAAGCTTTTCCCATCGAATCCGTAGTTCTTAAGGCTAATTGTTGTAACATATTAAGGAAGTAAGAGTTCTATAATTTTTTTCCAGATGTGTGCTACAGCTCTGTCCAGTCACTATCTCCCATTAATAGCGATAAATAAATCATGACCATACTTTGCACAATACACTCACTTCCACCCCTCAAATTCACTATCATAATTACGGTTTTACCTTATTCACAGACATCCCACACACACCTGAAGCTGAATAACTGAATGACGATGGATTCATAGTGATTATTCAGTCACATACAGCGGGTGCACTGAAAGGGATAAACAAAAGACTGTTGTACGCTTGGAATAAAGCATTCTTTGCTTTCAACCCTGTAGGAGATTTCTATATAGCATGGTATTCGTTTCTGAAAATTCAACTCCTGCACACAAATGCCATAGGGTCTAAAGAGGTCTATATAATTAAGTCGCCGTTTCTCGCACACGTAACAAACAAAATCTTTATATGACACTCTAATAGGATTTTTTGATTTTTCGTAACAAACTCAATTTCGCCAGCTGCAATAACAGATCCGTCTCGCAGTGATCCTCTTCCTGCTCCAAAGTGTTAAACGAGTGTGGAGCTTAGAAACTAGAACTTAAAATGTTCTTACCCTAGAGCGGTTCTGCGGTTTCTCCACCCATTTGCTTGGCCCCTGAAAATTAGCCCCGAATGGATGTACTCTATATTACACTCGCAATGATTTATTAGTTAGAGGAAATTTGTATGATGTGGGTGGTGGTAGGTAGGTCTATGTGAGCTATGCATGGAATGCACTGAGACAAACCTTGATTTGGCAGTCTGAATATATAAATGATGCCACTGTGGTTTGCCATCAATTCAACACATTGATAACCATAAGGGTTATGAGAGAGATTTTACATGGAAAATTATGTGCCATGTAGGTATTTAAATTTCAACGTGATATTTGTTCCAGAACAGAGGAGACATTTCCAGTTCATCACTCGGTATCAGACTGCAGCAGAAATCGTAATATTTAATTGTAGTTACACTGATGATACATGTACCTAGTTCCCAGTATTTTTGTGAGTCTGGAAATTGCCATAGAAAGCATAGCAGCAACTAAGAATGTCAGGGCTGGAAACAGCATCTCAGTGGATGCCTTTGTTCAGGACTGGGGTGTGCCCATCTTTTGTACATCAGTTCAAATAGGCTGAGAAAGCCTCCGACTTATGACGATTAGGCTCTCAGCTCCCCCTGGGTGGGTGAACAGTAATCTAATACCCAGTTTGCATTGAGTCGCCTTGAGCTATGTGTGCTGTGTGTAGGCTCAAACGAAAAATGAGAAGATTCAATATGATTAGTGTTTGTGCTGAGAGTATTCACAGCATTTGGACTCCTATCACTCAGGTCCTCCTGGGGTGGGGACCCTCCACGGCCAGTAGGCCTGTCTTGCTGACACACACTACTGTGTCTGTGGTCATAGGCCGCGTTTACAGTGGTAGTTTCGTCCATTGGCGTAGTACTGCGGCATTGTGTGTGTGGGCATCTGGAAGGTGAGTACATGGGATGTAAGGGTGTCTTCAACGATCTCAGGTATCTAGCCATGAATGGATTGTGTTTATCAATACATCGTAGTAGTATTTATTGTTGTTACTATACTATGATGCAGTAGACCCTTTCCTCCCTCCTTCCAAATGTAGCTGAGAGAACCAATTTAGGAATTCTATAGTACTTTTAAAAACCCAATAATGGCATCAAATTGCCGAAAGATCAATTTATTGTTTCCAATAGTTGTATTGCATGCACGCATGCATTCGGTGTAGGTCGGCATGGCTGCCGCATGTGTGGCTCTCTCTCCAAACCAGTGTGGTTGAGGCTACCATGCATTCAGCTGACAGCGCACTTTGTGATCGCGAGTTTGTGTGATCGGAAGGATTTTTTTTTTATTTCACCAGGTATGTTTAGTGGAATCTTTCTGGTGGAGGAGGGTGTTTGTGTTCTCAAACACTGGTGCATGCAAGACCTCAGATCTATTTAGCACTGTGATCTATTTGTGATGGAAATTTCAGTACCTGATTTGCATAATGTTTTAATGAAATATTGAAATGTTGGCAATATGTTTAATAATCATTGTAAGGTGGAGGTGAGTGTTCTATGTGATCTTGTTGACTTCTGTACATGTTGAAACGACTTATTTGATAGGGTAGTGCAAATAGATTATTTCCCTCCATTTTTGATATGGAAATTCCGCCAACATTCTCTTGTGACAGACAGAGACATGAAACAAGTCTGGAATTAGCTGATCAACATAATGCTACCACTTGATGGTTCGTTTGAGGGCCGCGAAATCAAAGGAGGCCGATATCTACTCTGTGGCCAGTGGTATTTAGTAATGTGACCTGTAATTAGGACACTGAGTTGTTTTGACCTTCATGGCGGCGCACTGACGATAAACACACACATGGGAGACTCCAAACGGTGACTACTATACTGCACTTCATTCCATTCCTTGGTGACTACAGTCATTATGTCATGAAGAGCAAGGGTGAGGGGTACAGTCATGATATCAAACCAAGTGGGGGAACCCTGTCTTCCATAAACTGATTAAATAAAGAATATGTATCAATATATCATAGGCTTTTGATTTGAATGTCATGTCATGAGATCCTCTCTCTCCAGCACAAGTGAGTCTTTTCCTACCAGTTTTTTCTGTGAGGGGTAGGGAGGGAGGCGGGCGAGGACAAGGGGGTGGGACATCCTTTGGTGGTGACACTGTGCACTAGCTCAGTCGATCCCTGCATGCCAAGGTGAGCTCACACACAAAAATTTCCAATACGACGACACCTCCAGTCTGCAGCAGTGCAATTACATAATTAGGACATATAGTTGTTAGATGTGAGCTTTTTCCACCAAATGAGTGAGATCCAGCCCCTGTGAATAGATTTTTATAAATAAACTGTTCATCTTATGCTATATAATTGAATTTCCTGTCATGAGATCCTTCCTCTCCAGCAGAGACTGAGTCGTTTGCCACCGATTTCCAGGGGGAGGAGTGGGAAGGGGAAGAGCTGGGGGGGTTTCCCAGAAGGGGGCTTAATTTATCGACATAGTTAGTTAGTCAATCAAATTCATATCAAAAGTGTGCTTTTATCAGTGAGGGGAGTTCCCAGAGGGGTGGGGGGGGGAGGAGGAGGAGGAGGAGGAGGGAAAGGGGGTTTGGTGGGTGAACAACAGGTTAAGGACCTGTCAATTAAAAGAGAAAAATAGGATTTCCGCCCAAATGCATACTTGCTCATAGATGTAGGAAACCAACACTAACAAAATGCACACATGCCACCCTTGCCCCACTACTCATCAGTGCGCAGAATATTAATTATTTTGAGAGAAGAGATAAACTTGTCGTTGCTGCTGCATTCAACTGCATTGTTCTCTTTATATTACTCTGTTTCATTTATTTATTTTCCTTGGTGTGCTGCTGGAAATTCAAATATTAGTCGATAAATCTCTTCATCATCTTCATCCTCTTCTAACAAGTATTTGTCTCAATCATATACGTAATGTTCCTCATTATCCTGATTTTCTTAGACATCAGCAAAACCAGTATAATTCTCATGAGCTTTTGTGTCATTGGATGAACACCTTCTGATATCATTACTATTTACTGAATAGTGATGAATTTCTGTCCTTACTGAATATACAACAAAATAGGAATGGGTTTCTGTTAATTTGATTCTAGGATCATCGTCTTCATTTTTCTTTAAAGGTTATCTTTTTGACAGTCTTCTCTAAACATTGTTTGAGTTTGGGGAATGGGATTATCTCATCAAAATCTATTTGACCACACAATGTGTGCAAGGCTTTTTCCTTTCCTCCCCTTCTAGTAGCAAGGGCAGAACCTCTTCTAGGTCACTACCTCTCATATCTTGCTTTACTTTCCCTTTTTTCAACCCATTTTATATTTGACAAAGTTCCCCAAACCATGCCACATTGTCTGACCAGTCTTCAAAAGTGCCCTTATAATTACCTTCTGTAACAATATGCCCTTCCTTCAGTACTTAAGAACCATCTTCTTTGTGATCCATAATTGCTGTTTCTCTTCCTCCCTATATACCCGATATATATATATATATATATATATATATATATATATATATATATATATATATATATAATTTCAGCTTCATCTACCTCCTCAACAATTGTTTCTTTCTTAACTTCAGCTGCCTGTATACTGAGACTTCCTCTACTACACCTTTTCATATTTGTTTGATGTCTATTTCGACGTGCTCTTTCAGGTACTTTCATTCAATTTCCCTTCAAGTTGTATGATTGCTTGTTTTATGCAAACGACATTTGTTCTCGACTTTCTGTAAGAAATCGTCGACAGTTTTATGAATGCTGCCGACATAATTTTTTGAATTGCCAAGTAGTTTCTTCAGTCACTTCCACGCTATCTCTGATTCTGAACACCTATCTTTCGAATATTCTAATGTCTTAAACTAGCACCTATGTAGTCCTTCATGATACTATGTGCACGATCGTCTGGCACTGACGCAACAACGAACTTGTCCTGTTTTTGCACAGACCAAAACTCCTCTACAAATTTCTCTTTTAACTTCTGGAGAGTCATGTTTGATGTGCCTAAGTTCAATCCCAATGTATTTGCACTATTAGGAATAGCATCATTTGCTAAATTAATGTTTTCCTGATCTTTAATGCCCTTTGGCAGCACCCAGTCACAGTTATTTATGAAATCTGCTAGCTGCCAACCCCATTGTTTGGTTTGAGGATTGTACTTTGCTCAATAGCTCTGATTTTTGCACAACCAAAGGAGTGTTACTAGCTTTATTTTGCAACTCGATGTGTAATGACTCCACTTCATTACAAATTTATGTAGTCACATCATCTACACTGCTTTGTACTTGAGTAAAAGCTTAGTGTACTTTCGTGAAAGTTTTTTTAATGGCACGAAATCTTCGTTTCTGTTACTTTGGTATTTATTACCAGAGAGAGTTCCTGCAATTTACTCCAAACTGTTTCTACACTTCCTTCTATTTTTTTCTAATTCAGTATCAAGTCTCTCATTGATAATGTTACTTCATGCTGGCCATTTTGTTACGTCATCTTTCGCTGAAGAAATGGAAATACTGAATTCAGTAACCAGATTTGAGTCTTGATTTTTGTCTACAGTTTCTGGTTTTTAGGTTTTGATTGAGTAGCGATTTCAGTTTCTGTCTTCTGGCTCTCATTTCTAGCTTGTGTTTGGACCTGAGTCACAATATTAGTTTGCATACCCCAACATTATCATTAACTGTGGTCATGTACATGGTCATTTTTTCAATATTTCCATTAATTCTTAAGTAGAAGATTGATGTACTGCCCCCATTGCTCAAGTCTTTTCGGCATTTTGCTGATCGAAAAATGTAGTTTCATTTTCTAATTTGCTTACTACTGCTGTGAATTCTCATAGAGGGTGTGTAATTTCAAGCACACTGTCTCTGATGGTGGTGCCACCTGCTGGCTATTGCTTTCACTCTCTCCTCACAGATGCGCTGTCAGCAAGTACTTCATAACTGCTAACACTGTCAAGTTCGATCTTGATTTTTTCCTGTCCCTGATCGTTATTAGCCCTGCACCAGGCGAGACGGGTTAGTTTTATGCTGCCGTACAGATAAGTGATTTAGTGTGTAATGAAACTCTGTTTAGTTCAGGAAACTAGTTTAACACGTGTATTAGTGTGGTTTGTAACCTTTAATAAGGTTTCACTTCTCTTTGCGTATTATTCTAGAAAACGCGAAAGGAACATAAAGTAGGGTTACGATCGTATTCTTGAATACATTTTAGCGCAGTAAAACTTATAGAATCTCATTTAATTGTTCTGTTCCATCCCAGCAAGTTAATAAAAGCGTATCTCTTTGTTGTTTAACTCTTATTTTGCGAAACACAGCGTAAATTTTAAATTCCGGTATCTGGAAACTTTGTACATACGGTAGTAGCTTTGTTTACATACAGTTGCGACTAGGCCTCATTTTTGTAAACGCGTTTTGCTTCTTCTTTTCGGTAATATAACTTACTGTCACTAAAGTAAGTTTGTTTACATACGATTGAGACTAGACCTAATCTTTCGTAAACGTGTTTTCTTGTTTCTCTGAAATTTAATTTGACTTGACTCACTAAAGTAAGATTTTTGCCATGAGTGAAAAGAGCCTGACGCGCTGTAGAATTGTTAGCTCTGGGGTTTGGTGTGATGGGTGCTGTAGTTTTTTCCATTGGGATGACTGTAGTGGCGTGGGAAATGGGGAAGTGGATCAGACTCATCAGTGGTTCTGTGGGATATGCAGTAGAGATAGGAAAATAGTGGAACAGGAGAGGAAAATTGCTGCCCTTTAGGCACATTTAGAGCAGGCTAGGGAAGATCTGAACAGGTTAAGGAGGGAGAACGGTAAAGAGAGGTGGGAAGTGGCAACAGGTAATAGGAGAAACAGATGTAGAACTTTGTCAGACAGCTTCGTGGTGAATATGAAGAATAAGTTTGACCTGTTACTTCAGTTAGAAGCTGATGAGCCTCAGACAGAGGTAGGTGTAGAGAGGGAACAACAAACTTTCAGTAGAAAATTGAATAAGAATGTAGGGAAGTCAGCAAAGAGAAAGGAAGTTTTGTTGCTAGGTAGTTCACATGCCAGAGGTGCAGGCCAACTTTTGCAGGACCAGTTATGATCAGAATACCAGCTCACAAATTGTTTTTAAACCAAGTGCTAGTCTGTGTCAGGTGACAGAGGATTTAGGTTCACTCTGTAAAGATTTTACCAAGGAAGACACCGTGGTTATTCTGGGTGGGCCGGGCAATAGTATTGACAGAGATCCTGGGTACAATATAGAGTGTGACCTGGTGAAGATTGCATCAGCAACGAGACATACCAGTGTTGAGTTTGTGTCTGTTCTGAGACGCCATGACAGACCTCATTTAAACTCTTCTGTTGGGAGAGTTAATTTAGAGTTGGAACAGCTGCTTGGGTTGGGTGCGGGGTCACATATTGGTTTGGTTCCTGTTGATTCTCTCAGTAGGTGGGATTATACTAGATATGGCCTACACCTCAACAGGAAAGGGAAGGGTAAACTGGCTGTGCTAATAGCTAGAAATGTAAGAGGGGGAGGCACTGCCATGAGTGGTAATATACCAGTGGTCATAGGTGTTGGAGCAGTACCTTTTTTAGGATAGGTAGGACAGAACAAAGTCAAGTTCTGAGAGAAGTAAAGACTGAAACAAACCTTCAGTTTGATAAAGAAATCAAACAGCATAATCCATGCACATTGGATCAGCGAACACAGCTATTGGTTAAAAATTTACAGCAATCAGCAGAAATTTTATTTCCACCTGATTTCATATCGGTAAATGTGAAATGCCAACTATCTTTAGTGCATCAAAATACTCACGGGCTTAGAAGTAAAATTAATGAACTACTTATGTGCATTGACAAATTAGAATCATCGAACCTAGTTGATATAATCTGCCTCTCTGAACATCATGTGACCACTGGTATATGTTAAACCTTACAGAATTTGAGTTAGCCTCCTACTTCTGTAGACAAAAGATGGAGAAAGGAGGAGTTGCCACATTTGTTAAAAACAGTTTTAAATTTAAGAATACTGACATTAATAAATTTTGTTTAGAGCAGCACTTAGAAGCACGTGCAACAGAGCTAGAATTTCATAATAGGTCCTTTATAATTGTAGCCATATACAGAGCACCTTCAGAAAATTTCAACCTGTTTATAAAATGTCTTGAAGTTTTATTATCTCATCTAAAATTAAAAAACAAAGAACTAGTGGTTGATGGTGACTTTAATACAGATGTCCTGAAAAAAACTGTCAGTGAACAGTTACTGAAATTAGATACTATGTCATTCAATTTAATTTCTACTGTAAATTTCCCAACTAGGGTATACAAATGTTCTAAGATTGCCATTGATAGTATATTTATAGACAATTCTAGGCAACTAAGCCACATTACAAAACCAGTAGTAAATGGGCTATCTGACCATGACATGCAACACCTAACATTAAAGTTTGAAAATTGTCAGGGTAAAACCTCTATCAGAACTGAGTACAGAAGGCCAATGAAACAGTCAAAAACTGAGAAATTTAGGAGATTGCCCAAAGAAATTAATGGGATGGATGTTTACAGCATCCAAGACGCAAATGGAAAATACAAATAATTCATTAATAAAGTTAGCACCTTATTTGAAAATTGTTTTGCCCTGAAGGTAACTCAAATTAAGCAGAAGTCTAATAAGAAACCATGGATCACACTATGGATAAAGATATCATGTGAGACAAAAAGGAAACTCTATCTGATATGTAGGGACACCTTTGATACTAGCATTATAGCTCATTACAAAAATTACTGCAAAATATTGAAGAAGGTTATCCAGAAATCTAAACACCTGCATTATGAGAAGATAAATACATCCAGCAATAAAATAAAAACAATATCGGATATAGTTAAGTCAGAGACAGGTAGGACCAGAAATGAGGAGGAACAAACAGCTCTAAAAATAAATGAAACCGCGGTAACAAACGCATGTTGTGTTGCAAACCATTTAAACAAGTATTTTGTCTCTGTTAATGGTAGCATGGGGTTGTCAGGTTCAGTAAATAATGCAATGGAATATCTGAGACCAGTGCACACAAGCAATCTCAGTGAAATGGAATTGACACTTACCTCACCCAAAGAAATAGAATCCATCATAATGTCCTTGAAATCAAAGCATTCTAGTGGTTATGATAACATATCAACAAAGTTAATAAAAGAATGTTCATGTGAGCTTAGTCATATCTTAAGTTATTTGTGTAATCAGTCACTTGTCACAGGAACATTTCCGGACTGCCTCAAATATGCTGAAGTTATACCTCTCCACAAGAAAGGGGACAAAGAAATGCCATCAAATTACCGACCAATCTCACTTTTGACAGTTTTTTCAAAAAGCTTTGAAAAGGTTACGTTCAAGCGTCTACTTAAACACCTTAGTGAAAATAACATACTGTCAAAGTCACAGGTTGGGTTTGTTAAGGGTTCTGATATTGAGAAAGCTATTTACACTTACAGCAAAAATGTCCTTAATTCATTGGACAACAAATTAGAGGCAACAGTCATATTCTGTGGATAGGCGTTTGACTGTGTGAATCACAGCATTCTTTTAAGTAAATTAAAATATTATGACATCACTGGTAGTGCTGCAAAGTGGTTTCAGTCATATCTTACTAATAGTAAACAATGGGTGTCATTATGTAACACTTCAGCAGTAGGCGATCAGACATCATCTGACTGGGAAGAAATTACATCTGGTGTTCCCCAAGGTTCCATACTAGGTCCACTACTTTTTCTTGTGTATGTGACAGAAAGAAAGCAAATTTTAAGAGAGGTTAGAACTGAGACAAATCTTCAGTTTGAGAAAGAAATCAAAAAACATAATTCCAGCTTATTACATCAGCATAAACAGCCATTGGTTAAGAATTTTCAACTGTCAGCAGATATTTTAACTCCACCCAATTTTAACTCAGTCAATGAGAAATGTCAGCTATCTTTATTGCATCAAAATATTCGAGGACTGAGAAATAAAATTAATGAATTAACTATCTGCATAGATGAATTAGAGTCTTCAAACCCAGCTGACATAATCTGCGTCTCTGAACATCATGTGACCACTGGTATAGAACTTTTAAGTGTTACAGGGTTTAGGTTAGCATCTCACTTTTGTAGATCAGAAATGGAGAAAGGAGGAGTTGCCACATTCATCAGGAACTGTCATAAATTTAAGAACATAGACATTCATAAATTTTGCCTAGAACAGCATATGGAAGCATGTGCAACAGAATTAGAATTTCACAAAAAATCCTTCATAATATTAAGTGTATATCGAGCACTTGCAGGTAACTTTAATCTGTTTGTCAACCACCTTGAAGCTGTACTGGCCCATTTAACAACCAAAAACAAAGAAATAGTGGTTGCTGGTGATTTCAATGTAGATTTCTTTAAAGACTCTCCCAATAAGAACTTGTTTGAGTTAGTAACACTATCATTCAACTTAATTCCCACAGTAAAGTTCCCCACTAGGATAGCCACTTGCTCACAAACAGCCATTGATAATATCTTTATAGAAAAGTCCAATGAACAAAATTATATTACAAAACCAATAGTCAATGGCCTCTCAGACCATGACATGCAGTTCCTTCTGTTAAATGTTAATACTGAACAGGATATAAAATCTGTTAAATCTGAGCTCAAAAGGGTAATCAGTAAGCCAAAAATTGATTATTTTAGGACACTCCTCAGAGACATTCACTGGACTGATGTTTACAGCGTTCATGGCATGAATGAAAAATATAACATTTTTGCTAATAAAGTGCTTACCTTATTCGAACACTGCTTTCCCCCAAAACTTACCAAGGTTAGAGCAAAGTCTACAAAGAAGCCACGGATTACTCGAGGAATAGGGGTATCTTGCAAAACAAAAAGAAAACTGTATCTGTCACTCCGAAACATTTCCAATGTTGATGCTATAGCACATTATAAGAAATACTGCAAAATATTAAAGACTGTAATACGGATGTCAAAGCAAATATATTACAAGGAAAAGATAGTCATATCAGATAACAAAATAAAGACAATATGGGATATAGTGAAGGAGGAGACCGGTAGAACCAGACATGAAGAGGAACAAATAGCATTAAGAGTAAATGATACATTGGTGACAGATGTGTATAGTGTTGCAGAACTTTTTAACAAACATTTTATAACTGTTACTGAAAAGATGGGGTTGTCAGGTTCGGTAGATGCTGCTGTGGATTACCTTAGACCAGAAATTTCAAGTAACTTCCTTAATATGAATTTGACCCTCACTACCCCAACAGAAATAATGTCCATCATAAAATCTTTAAAATCAAAAACATCTAGTGGGTATGATGAAATATCAACAAAGTTAATTAAAGAATGTGATTCTGAGCTAAGTAGCATATTAAGCTATCTATGTAACCAGTCGTTTATTTGTGGAATATTTCCTGAATGGCTGAAATATGCTGAAGTTAAGCCACTGTTTAAGAAGGGAGATAAAGAAATAGCATCAAATTTCCGTCCAATTTCACTGTTGCCAGCATTCTCAAAAATTTTCGAAAAAGTAATGTACAGTCGTCTTTATAACCATCTTATCTCAAATAACATACTGTCAAAGTCACAGTTTGGATTTCTAAAAGGTTCTGATATTGAGAAGGCTATCTACACTTACAGTGAAAATGTGCTTAATTCATTAGACAAAAAATTGCAGGCAACTGGTATATTTTGTGATCTGTCAAAGGCATTTGACTGTGTAAATCACAATATCCTTTTAAGTAAACTAGAATATTATAGTATAACAGGAAATGCTGCAAAATGGTTCAAATCTTATATCTCTGGCAGGAAACAAAGGGTGTTATTAGGAAAGAGACATGTATCAAGCTATCAGGCCTCATCCAACTGGGAACTAATTACATGTGGGGTCCCACAAGGTTCCATTTTGGGGCCCTTACTTTTTCTTGTGTATATCAATGACCTTTCATCAGTAACATTACCAGATGCCAAGTTTGTTTTGTTTGCCGATGATACAAACATTGCAATAAATAGCAAGTCAAATGTAGTCTTAGAAAGATCAGCCAATAAAATATTTGTGGACATTAATCACTGGTTCCTAGCCAATTCTTTGTCACTAAACTTTGAAAAAACACACTACATGCAGTTCAGAACTTGTAAGGGGTGTCCCAAGAGTATATGTCTAACATACGATGACAAGAAGATAGAAGAAGTGGACAGTGTTAAATTCTTGGGATTACAGCTTGATAATAAATTCAACTGGGAGGAGCACACCACAGAACTGCTGAAGCGTCTTAACAAATCTCTGTTTGCAATGCGAATTTTGTCAGACATAGGGGATATAAAAATGAAAAAGATGGCATACTATGCTTACTTTCATTCCATAATGTCATATGGGATTATTTTTTGGGGTAATTCATCAAGCCAAGCTAAAGTTTTCCGGGCACAAAAACGTGCAGTGAGAGTTATATGTGGTGTGAACTCAAGAACATCCTGCAGAAGCCTGTTTAGGGAACTAGGGATACTAACTACTGCTTCCCAATATATTTATTCCTTAATGAAATTTGTCATTAAAAATATATCACTTTTTCAAACCAACAGCTCAATTCATGGAATCAATACTAGAAATAAGAATAATCTTCACAAGGATTTAAAGTCACTTAGTCTTGTACAAAAAGGTGTGCATTATTCAGGAACACACATTTTCAATAACTTGCCAGCAGCCATAAAAAGCTTAACAACCAATGAAATTCAGTTTAAGAGAAGCCTAAAGGATTTATTGGTGGCCAACTCCTTCTACTCCATTGATGAATTTCTTAGTAAAACCAACTGATTTGTATATAAGTACAACATAACTTCTGCACAATTTCAGTGCAGTAATGTGTTCATTGAAAATTGTGTGTGTGTGTGTGTGTGTGTGTGTGTGTGTGTGTGTGTGTGTGTTAGTATAATCTAACTTCTGCACCATTTCAGTGCAGTAATGTGTTCATTGTAAATAAGTATTACAGTAGTTGTATTACCTTATAAATAAATGAAAAACTTTTTTATTTTAAATTCAGTGCATTAGTATTTGTAAAATGACTCTTAGTGTTCATTAAAAAATGACGATCATTCCACTTGGGACCTGTGGAATGGTACATTAGCTTATTTGTTTTAGTTGTAAATATTTGTCATGTATTGTTGTTTTTCTGACATGTTCCACATCCTGGAGGACCTCCTCACTACGGATCAATTGGAATGAAAGTAAATCTAATCTAATCTAATCTAATCTTAATGACCTGTCATCTATTAGATTACCAGAAGCCAAGTTTGTCGTATTTGCAGATGATACAAACATTGCAATAAATAGTAAATCAAATACAAATATAGAAAGGGCAGCTAATCAGATGTTTACTGATATTAATAAGTGGTTCATTGCCAATTCACTGTCATTAAACTGTGAAAAGACCTACTACATGCAGTTCAGAACTTCCAAGAAATTTCCTTCTGGTGTGTGTATAAAATATGACATGGAAACAGGAGGAATTGAGAGTGTAAAATTCTTGGGATTACAACTTGATAATAAATTCAGTTTGGAGCAACATACTAACGAATTGCTAAAGCGCCTAAACAAGTCTGTGTTTTCAATGCAAATGATGTCAGACATAGGAGATATAAATATAAAAAAACTGGCAACATTTCCTTATTTTCACTCCATTATGTCATATGCTTTCATGTTCTGGGTTAACTCCACAAACAGAGAAAACATTTTTAAAGTACAAAAGCGTATAATAAGAGTAATGAGTAGCGTAAATCCAAGAACATCATGTTGAAACCTATTCAAGGAATTGGGCATATTAACCACAGCTTCTCAGTGTATTTATTCCTTAATGAAGTTTATTGTAAATAATACATCACTTTTTCTAACTGCTTAGTGCACAGTATCAGTACTAGGAATAAGAACAATATATATAAAGATTTAAAATCACTTTCTCTTGCCCAGAAAGGAGTCCAGTATTCAGAAAAGCATATTTTCAATAAGTTACCAGCAACCATTAGGGGTTTAGTTTCAGACAAGGCACAATTTAAACATAATTTAAAAGAATTATTTAGTGGCCAACTCCTTCTATTCCATCCATGAGTTTCTCAACAAGTGCAGTAGACCATTTTAATGAAAATTTATTATACTTTAATTTTTGACAATACTTGGTTGTAACAGCCAGGTAACTACCTACTGTGCGAATGATGGATGTATGGAAAGCAGTTGTAAGTCTTAAGTCTGTAAATAGTGGAAGTTTAATTTGAAAAATTGTACATAACTGACTGTTCTTAACTGAGGAGCACTGAAATGAATAATGTACTTCAATGTTTGACAATACTTGATTGTAATAGCCAAGAGACTAGCAAATGCCTGAATGATGGATTTAATGAAAGCAGATGTAAGTATTAAACCTGTAAATATTAGAAGTGTAAATTTAATTCAAGTACGTGATTTTACTGTTTATTGACTGACGACCATTAAAATTAATGAAACTCAAGTTTTTCTAATTAAATTTTTGTAATGTGTTTATCTGACATGTTCCACAGCCAGGAGGATTCTCTCTTCTATGGGTCTATGAAATGAATAATTAATCTAATCTGTTAGAAATCGTCATACTAGATAATTCTTTTTCCTGTCTCTCTAGTATCATAATACAATCTAATACAACTTTCATTACCATTCTGAACTGCCTCAGTTTCACTACTTTACAAGTTGTCATATACTTTACGAAATACTGTTTTTTTTCGTTTCTTGTTGTGAACAGAATTTAAGTTTTTTTCACCAGAAAAGTCTGAAAAGTCCTGTCACAGTCGCAATTGTAACGGAACCCACTGGTTCACTGTGTCACTGATTCATCATTTATTTCAAAGTATGTGACTCGCATATAATTGAACTTTTTAATTACTTTTGAATACATTATGGGAGTGAACAGTGATAAATGTGTTACAGATATTTACTATCAAAAACAGTATTGATCACAATTTATTTATTACAGTTACCGGAGTAGTGATTCTCCAGCAGAGGAGGTTGTTACTCATTGGTCTGAAGATGATCACAGTAGTAGATGAAACCAGTCACCGTAATAAATAAATTGTGATCAAAACTGTTTTTGATAGTAAATATAAGAACTTTTTAATGTTTTTATATTAGGTAAAGTGTTTATTTTCAACTATAAAACTAGAAATTTTTAGCTATTGCAATAGTTGTGTTTGCTTTAAATTATGCTTAATACAGTAAAGAATGATGTTTTAAGTTTTTAGAATGGAAAAGCTTTGACACCTATGAAGCTATGTTAAGACATGCCATTATAACGGCCGCTTTTACGGCAGAGCGGCTTACGATTTCGCTGCTGTCTTGTGCATGTTCAAAAACAAAATGGGCTCCCTGTCCAACTTCTTTCAATTTCCAGGAAAACACAGCCTTTCGTGCTCTTGGTCAAACATTGGCATTGAATCTGCACAATATCACTGTTATTACTGTTGCTGATTTTAACAATATTTAATTCATGAATGGACCATATGTAACAAAGGAATATAACAGGGCTTGTTTTACAACAGTGTTGGTACACAACAAAAAAATATTACACTGGGAACACTGCACCGACTACCTGGTAGTCTTACCCATACCAATGTAGTAACGAACAGACTGTAGACTGGTATAACCTTACCATACAACAGCCCTTATGAAGAGATACTAATACTAGGAAGACTTGTAGTCACTAGCTGTGATGGAGCAATTTAACTTTATTCTTTCAGAAGTTATTTAACTGTTACTGAAGTGAATTTACGTTATTATCAGTAATTTTTCATTGTTCTACTTGGATTCAAGATGGATGGAAGCTGTGGCTTCTGAAATAGTGCAGTGGCTTCCGTGTTTAAAATTAGCAGTTACATATTATTGAAAATTGAATAACTGAAAATTAAGTGAAATAAATCCCAATGTCTGAAACTTGAAGTGAATCCGCAATGTAGCCACAATTTTTATGTACATAAATTTAAAGCTGTGTTTTACATGTTCATACTATTTGCAACAATCTATCGTTGTTGTTATTCTGGAATTATTTTATAGTATCTTTTGACCATTAAGATTTGCTCAAAAATATTTTAACAAACTGAAAAGGAAATTTAGGATTCAGTGTCTTACTTTAGGAGAATAACTTTAACAAACACTTTAGAAAAAACTGAATCGATCCAATAATTATATATATTGCTTGTTACTGTAACATCCATTACACTTTTAATTACTTGGATTTAATAAGAAGTCTTGCCTTGATTATCACAGACATTGTGGTGCTATATATGATGGCTGCAGAATCATAAATTTTACTTTCCCACTAATGCCAGTATGACACTATCATATTTCTTTGACAAAGATATTTGACATGGTGCAAAAAATGGGTATTACATTGTCATCATATTTACCTCCAAAGTTCAAGATGGCTGACAGCAACAACTTGTTATTGTGCACAGCAGTTACATGTATTATAATTGCACGGTGTGCTACATTGTGAAGGGAAGCAGGAAAAAAAAAAAGAAATGTACCTGGGTGAAGCTGTGGGTTTTATGACGAGACAATAAAGGCTTCAACAAAATTTGTTACATGAGCCTCTAGTGGAGGACATCAAGTTGTACATAAATTACTTAAGAATGGGTGAGCATACATTTCAGTATTTGCTCAGTAAAGTGTCTTGCCATATCACAAAGCTCAATACGCACTTAAGAACTGCTATATCTGCAGAAGACAGGCTCACAGTAACACTCTGATTTCTTGCAACAGGAGACAGTTACTATAGCTTACAGTACAGCACTCGAATACCACAGTGCACGTTAACTAAAATAACACCTCAAAAGCTTAAACCAATTTATAAAGCACTAAAGGGCCAATATCTATAAGTAAGTAAATATTCAATACACTTTATGTGCATTAAGAACTATTTTTGTTGTAGGTGAAACTAGTAATTTCTTTTGTGTTCAACAAGTAAAAAATTAATAGAACTGTATAAAGCTGATACGCTTTACAATGTGAGGCATCTGAGTACAAGATTAGATCAAGAAGACTGGAGAGCTCTGAATAAATGAAATAAGTATGTCAATATGTACTTTTGCTTTCTCGTGAGAGTAGCTTGAGCAGAGGCCATTTATTTTCTTTTTTATGTGATCAGCTATGCACCCAGGTCAATGATCTCCACAATTGTTTTGTAGCTCTCCAGTCTTCTTAATCTGTTTTTGTAGTCCAGATGCCACACATTGTGAAGCACCTCATCAGCTTTATACATTAATATTAATTTTGTAGTTGACGGCACACATGAATTAAGCTTCGCAGCCGTGTTTACAAACACGCTATTGGTGACAGAACGCTGCAGCGATGCTAGCAGTGATGAATGACAGAAGACAAACGACTTTTATGATCAAATCTACAGCGAGGTCCTAGATTTGATCATATTTATTTGATGACAGGCGGTATTTGACAAATTTCCATATTACATCATCAAATTTCTTCGACATAAATATTTGACATATCAACTTTGACAAAAAAATATGAAAGTATAATACTGGCCTAAGATGGAGTTAATTTATTACTACCACGTTGCTTGTGGTAGCCATTTTACTTTAAGTTGCATTAGCTCTAAATTCTATCTTAAATAAAAGATGGATATTCTTGTTGTGCAAAACCCACAATTTCTGGAGATGACTTTAGCACACACAGGTTGCTGTCACACGAACTTTCGCTCACATAAGTACCGTTTCAGCACTCACAGAATTTTGACAACGTCAGACATAGTGCAACCACATACATACACCATGCTACTCTGCCTGTGACTACTGCCTTTTCGTTGTGTTCCGCCCTTTCACCATGCCTCTAGCACCAAGTGATTTCTCGACATTCTTAGATAAATTGTCAAAAGAAATTAAAAACTGTAATTAACACATGAATATTACAGTCAGTATGTTCATAAGAAAACTTTCTTAAAAAGCTTCTGGTTTCTTTAAACAGTATCTAATATTTAATCTACTTTTTACAGATTATCAATATATTTTGTTCACATCGATAATTTTAACAGTTTTGAAAACATAAATAGCTGTATTTATCCATTGTTTGTAGCCACAGTTTAATTGAAATTTTTATTACTTTTTTGGTTAAATTTAGGCATTTACTTTATGGACAGACAGTGTCAAATTACGTTTGGTGAAGAAGAATGCAGAGGCAGTCTGTACTTTGTGCATAAGCCCACTGTGATGAAGTTAACAGGTGTCTTTATGACCAAAGAAAGTATCCAGATTTCTATCATATTGCAATTGTTGTTGCCATTTCATGCACTGTCAAGCAACAAAATCTTTCATCTCATGCAAAAATTTAGCTTCTGAGATTAATCTCTCTTTTGCAAGGTTCGTAACTCCTGTGCGTCTGAAGTGTCATCCAAACAATAGGTCAGTGTGCTCGTAGAAGGCAACTCTAAGATATTTTTCCGGTATACCTGTATAGTTTGGTTTGTACTGATTCCCACTCTGATCTATGTTATATAGTATCCTCTGTTCATCTGGGAGAAGATTTCTTCAAATTTGCTATTTACATAGGAAGAAAGTAAGATTTTGCATTTGATGGATCTTGCTGTGCTGTTTTAATTATATGTGACAAAATTTTGTGATAACCATTAATATAGCACTCCAATTTATGAGTCGCTTCATTGAGTTCCTTTTCAAGATGTAAAATTTTAATCCACTCTCTCTACAGTTTCAGTTGCATTTTATCTTGTTCTATTTTGGTAACCTTTCAGTCTAAAGGATATGAATAGAAGAATGGCAATTATTATTGCTGTGTTATTTGTGCAGGGATACACCAAGCCGACCACAGTGGCCATGCGGTCCTAGGCGCTGCAGTCCGGAACCGCGCAACTGCTACGGTCACAGATTTGAATCCTGCCTTGGGCATGGATGCGTGTGATGTCCCTAGGTTAGTCAGGTTTAAGTAGTTCTATGTTATAGGGGACTGATGACCTCAGATGTTAAGTCCTATAGTGCTCAGAACCATTTGAACCATTTTTTGGATACACCAAAGTAATGTTTTGATCATTGGTTTGCTCAGTGTTTTCATATCTCCATTTTCTGTATGTTGCATCAACTCAATGCTTGATAATAATCCTAAGTTCTCATTTCAGTTCTCTAACTTTATAAGCAGTATAAATAGGGAAAGCGAAGGAACAACAATATCCTGCAATTTTTTAATACAGATCGATAGTCAGACTCCAGGAAATGAAGGCTATATGTCACCTAAGATCTAGAATTTAAATTGAGTGTGAAAGCTGCTCTGGATATTGCTTTAAGCCATTGTTCTCTGGGATCAGTTTGGCCAGGAAATTTCATCACTTTACCACTTGGACTCATGGAAAAGGGCACACACCAATACATGACTGTTGTTGATAAACTAAAACTTGTAACAATATGTTTCTATGTTAATGCAGTGCATGGGCAGATCATAAGAAATAACTAATTTGAGCAGATGAACTGATGGGGTGAGAAATTATAGAGTGTATGTGAAACATGAAATGTACATCGGATTTATTCAAGATCTGCAGCGGTCTCTTATAATAAATTACTGTGTTTACATACCTGCCTATAAATGAAATAAAGTCGCTACAGTTACTTTGTCACACTTCGATATGCTGTCACAAATCTAGACAGGGAAATGACAAAGTATGATGTTTACTCTGTTTGGACTGTTGATTCCAATGCTGTCCAACATGGGTCTACTGCATACTACTAGGACCGCAGCAACAAAACTGGTGCTGGATTGCTCAAGTGCTGAGTGAAGTGAGGAGAATAGTAGCAGGCGCATAAGCCTAAGCAGCTCCAGTGGATGGACACTGAAGTGATATCAAAATTGTGTATATGCATCCAGCAGCACATTTCGAGAAAGCTTTGATTGACGCAGACACAGTCTTGTACTGTGGATCCCTTAGAAATCCCGGAAACAACAGCTAAATATTTCACTAGCAGTAATTTGTTGCAATTGAGGACATAATGCAAGACAGTAAATTTCGTTATAGATTGGGTGTGAAATCTGTTCCTGATATTGCTTGAAGCAATTGTTCTCTGGAATCACTTTGGCCAGAAAATGCCTTTCACTTTACCTACGGAATAAACAAGCACAAGATTTATTAAAAAGGAAAAGCAAAATAAATTTCCATGAAAGTAAAGATGTGTGAATAGCTCCTTTCTGTACAGGTCTGAAACCTCGCTGTATAGGCTAAATGATGAGGTGAAACTATTTTAACCACAGTACTTGGAAGGTATGTCTGAACAACCTCTGAAAGTTTGTTGGTAGAGTTCTAGTTCATCCTGTAAGTCTCCCAATGTTAATGTCGAAAATACAGATGCTGGAATAGATATGTACTGCACTTTTAAAAACTCATTCACATTTGTGGAGACTTAAAATTACTTTCATGAAAGTGGTTCTTGCATATCTCATGCAGTTACAGTATTTCAGAAGGGGCAACCAACGCAACAAGTATAACCAAACATGGAGTCTCAATTATTGACAACATTCTAACACATTAACCATAAATATTGTGAGTTCGCTGTTGAAACCTTTGTGTGTCAGATCATTTTGTTCTATTTAGAACATAAAATATCTGCAAAGATACAAAATAAAGTAGCTGCATTGGGTATTTCATACCTCAGAAAGATGTGAAATTGCAGTGCAGATGACCAGACAGACTGGATCAGAACTATGTTCAAGAACACATGAAAATGAGAAATTCAATATATTCATGATAAAACAAACTAATATTTTCGGAGACATTTCCTAAAACAGCACATTCTGTTAGTGAATCTAGTATATAGAAGTTGGTAATGAAAGGTATCAGAAAATTCTCTGGAAAAAACTCAGATACCTCAGCTATATAAAAGATAATGCATGTGACCCAGGCCAGTCGTACATGTCTGCGACCCAGCCTTCTTATAGTTTTTTGTCAGATATGAAACATCATGCAGCAAACTGCTTTAGGCAGTAAAAGAAATCCCAAATGATAAGATCACCTGGAACTCAATCAATGTAAGCAGAGCCATTTGCAATAAATTAAAACAAGAAACTGATAAAACAAAGCCAAAGCACATAAAAATCAGACGACTGTTTAACAGACAATCTTAAGAGACTGGCCAACTTTGTAAACAACTACTTTAGTAACAAAAGATCTCAATTGTAAGAGTACTGCTGCTACCCACCACTGGGGGGAAATATGTGGGAACATACACAAATGTAATAGTAAAATGTCCAGAGGTCTAAACAAGGCTCTAATGTGTCTACTAAGAGATGGGATTTGCATTATAAAACAACAGACACGAAATATGAGTTATTCTCAAAAAGGTTGCTTCACTGGCTACCTAAAGGATGCAAAATATCTTTCCATCCACAAAAAAGTAACACTGAAAATATAGGGAATTACAGGCCAGTTTGATTAATAGCTATTCCAATAGAAATTATTATCAAACATACTTAAATATTTAAGTAAATACCAACTTCCATGCAAAGAACAGTTGCGTTTTAGTTCTGGAAAGGGAACAGAAGCTGAGGTAGCAAGGTTTACAGTAATAGTTTTAGAAGCCCTAGATAAAGGAGGACATGTAACAGGTATTTAAAATTAAAATTTAAAACAATCTTGAACACAATCTTATTAAAATATTTTTTATTGGAGTGAGTGACCGGTTTTGACTCTATGAAAGAGTCATCTTCAGACTCTGTAAAGATACATTGCCAAAGCACTATAAACGTTATAATTAGCATAAAAAATATAAATAAGACAAATAGTAATAAATTATACGCAGAGCAGTGGATGAACACTGCTAGATGAGTTCCGTCAACCCTCAATGCTCATGCAACTGCTGACTGTACATGGAGGGAATGGGTTTTAATAGGGCTGGTCACACCCACTTTTCTGAGTATGATATCATAAGGAGCCAAACAGAAAACACGTTCATGATTAGATAACTTAATACATAACTACAAAGAAACAGTTACTGTTGGAATACATCATATAGTATACATCATTATGACAAAATTATACATCATAAAAGGATAAAATTACAGGTTTGTATCCAGATTAAAATTATGTTTTCTTCTAAAATCTGTTCACAAGAAATTGTCTATGTCAGGCTGGACTTAGTATAGGTTCTAATATTGGCAACGAAATGCTAATGTAAGTGTATGGTGAATAGTGGGAACCAGTTGCCTGATACCACTATGGCAAGTACAAAGTGGACATCAGAAATAAGCGACAACTAGCATCATTTGATGGAAAAATATGGATCACAAATAAAAAAATGAAAAGTGTGAAGTGACAGTTTACATGTTGTTGTGTTGTGGTTCTTAAAATAAGAAACATTATAAAAATGAGATACAAATAGTTCAAAACGTAGTTGTAAAATACTAATGATAAAACAAGTGTCAGCATAATATAAAAAAATATATGAATGTAATAATACGAAAACGAAAGAGCAGTTCTTTATAATAAGTCTTCAAAAAGGTAATAAGTAGAACTAGGGTTCACTTTTACAATGTGCATATATTTCATTTTCCTCTAATGCATTAAGAATTGCTAATTTTGGAACAGAGTGAAGGATTTTTGAATTTGTATGAATGAAGAACCATTACTTAACGCATCAGAGGAAATTGAAATCTATGCACATTGTAAAAGTGACCCCCTAACCCTACTCAATGAACAGCTAGACTTAAGGGAAATCATTTTTATGACCTTTTTGAAGACCTATTATAAAGAACAGCTCTTTCGTTTTCGTATTATTATGTTCAATACATTTTTTATATTATGTTGACGCTTGGGTCAAAACCGGTCACTCACTCCAATAAAAAAATATTTTATCAGATTGCGATCAAGACTGTTTTAAATTTTAATTTTAACTACTTTTAAGATCGCTGACTATGGCTAAATGGCTCTGAGCACTATGCGACTCAACTTCTGAGGTCATTAGTCGCCTAGAACTTAGAACTAATTAAACCTAACTAACCTAAGGACATCACACACATCCATGCCCGAGGCAGGATTCGAACCTGCGACCGTAGCGGTCGCTCGGTTCCAGACTGTAGCGCCCAGAACCGCACGGCCACTCCGACCGGCGCTGACTATGTTTTCAAAAATCTTATACAGGTATTATAATAGAGCTCAAAAAACCGTTTGATATAGTTAATCATGATATTCTTCTATGTAAACTTGAAGCACTAAGAATAATATGGGTTGTATATGAATGCTTTAGATCCTACCTAGCAGACTATTTTCATGGAGTAGAGATTTCCCAAATTTCACATGTCTCAAAATATGTGGTAAAACGTCTCTGAGATTCAGAATATTTGAACATTGGAGTCCATCAAGGGGGTGTGTTAGATACAGTACTGTTTCTCAAATACATTAATGGCACCCCACTCTGGGTCACACAGGGTGAAACAGTGTTATTTGCTGATTACAAGCATATAATAATTAGATAGGATTATAGAAGCGTAAAAAGAGTAATATCATAAACAGCTATACATCAAAAAGCTGAAGACCAAAAAACTTGAAGTACATAATGAGACTATAGAGAATATGGCTACCACAAAAGTTTTAGGTATGAATGTTGGTGAGCAGTTAAAGTTGTAGAGCTTTTTGTGACTAATTGTCCATAGCTGTTAAATAATTTGAAAACCTATGGTTGTGCCACCAGCTGTACAGTTTTATGTTTATTCCTTACTGGTAAAGAAAAGAAATATAACTGTAGAGGTAGTGACACAAACATGCTTTTCCCAACTGAAGTGGGATGAACATATCAGAGTAATTGAAAAAAGAATTAGCACAGTATGCTCTGCCTCACAAATATTAACCACATGTATAATAGTTCATGCTTAAGAACAAGATACTTTGCACACATACATTGTATCATCAGTTATGGCATAATACTCTGGAATTCAAATGCTCAGAATATGAAAAATGAATTCAGTCTGCAAAACCCAGCTATCAGACTAATGAACAAGAGTCACAAAAATGTCCAATGCATTTAGCCATTTTTAAGAAAGTGCAATTTTGCCAGTTTCAAGAGAATGTATCTTTCAAACTGCAGTTCTTATACAGAAAAAAACTGAGCAGTATGCAGCTCCATATGTCAATGCTGAACAAGATACAGTGATTGCTTGCACCTATAGAGAAAATAAAATTAAGACCCAAACCACTATGTTTTACCAAGGAGTTCATGTGATATAAAATTATTACAGAGTAGTCAAAGAAGATGGAGTACATTATTAAGCAACACAATACACGCCTAGTTCCTAAATTATTTAATGTAATTAAAAATCAAGATGTATTATTGGAGGATTCTTGTGATTCATTTCTCTTGTTTGAAAGTCATTTCTGTTTCTTTAATCTTGCCTCATGTAATTCAGTGGTGGTCAGTACAGAGTGAACCAGAATCACGCCAACAAACCTTTAGGGATCATAGTATGTTTTATTTTATATGGTACTTCATCCTTTAGTATCTTTACACGCAATCAGTCTCTTCAAAGTTAACACAATAATAACAATAATAATAATAGAAAATTGGGTAAATGTCATTAATCACAAGAAAATAATACAAGATAGATACACTGTGTATTTAAGTGACAATAACAACAACAGGTTTCCTAGTAAAGCAGTTACAAAATAAATGAACTACATAGTTAGGTGAATTACAAAGTTAATAAACAATTAAACAGACAAATGAAACAATAATAAAACAATTGCATAGCATGGCATATATAAAGTTTGTTGTTAATTTATTGCTCAGTCTTATAAGAAATGTGTCATTTGTTGACCCACACTCAAGGAATTCTTGAGCAGAGTAGATTCCTGTATTTTCGTCTATCTGAAAAGACCAGTTTTAAATTCATGTGCTGGTAGTCTGCAAGCATTTTCAGGTAATATGTTGAAGCAGTCAAGCCCAAGATATTTGTAAATGTTATGGATCTTCGCCAGTGTAGCATATAAAACACTGTATATGCACTTCTTGTGTTATGGTTATGAAGTGTCCTCCTATGGACTAGAACAAAAAAGAAATGTCAAGTAAACATGGGCTCAAAAATACATACCATGAAAGCTATGAGCACTTCTTAAGCCTCGCTGCTGTAAGACACATTATTTCCAATGAAAATTCCCTGCTTTACACACCTTGAGGGTTGGTAGTGGGGACCAAAACAAGATAGCCCCTCTGAGAAGTTTATCAGGGGAGGTCTGGTTCAGCATGTATATGTCTATAACCATGAATTTCTTATGTATATCGTTTTTTTCATTATTCTTACCTTATTTACTGCTTTCACAAATAATGCATGTACATCTGCTGTTCAAAAAGTATACAACTTTTACTTATAAAATCAGTCTTTATTCAGACAAAACTTTTTGACGCCATTATCTCGAAAGCAGTAACCTTCAGCTCCTATTCATCTCTCTCAACGCTGCTGCCACTGCTGGAAGCATTGCTGGAAGGCCTCTTTTGCTATGACGCGTAGATGCTCCATCAGATTCTGTATAATATATTCCCTGTTCTGAAATCTGGTCCCTTTCACTGTCTTTTTCAGTTTAGAGAAAAGCTGGAAGTTACTCATTAGTTAGTGAGGGTATAGGGAGGCTTTGCTTGTGCAGAAACATCTTAATTAATTGAGAATGATGAGTGGGTGTGTTATGGTGATCATGATGCCTACAAATCTGTTCTTTCTCGTCTCACTGCTCCTTGAAGGCGATGCAGAACCTCTTGAAGGAACTCCTTGTTGACATGCCTACCTCCTGGTGCATACTTGTGGTGGACCACACTATTAGTCAAAAAAGGTGGTGAGCATGACTTTCACATTGCTGCAGACCTGCCTTTTTTGGGCCTCACGTATGTTGCATGTTTCCATTGCGATGACTGGAACTTTGTTTCTGAGTTGAATCCATAAACTCAGGATTCATCACCAGTGATCACTGTGTTAAGAAAGTTAGAATTACGGTTCACAGTATCCAGCATGCCCTGTGCAATCTTTGAACGAAGTTGCTTCTGCTCAGTTGTTAGCAACTTTGGTATACATTTTGCTGAGATCGTTCTGATGTCCAAATATTTCGTTAAAATGGAGAGAACGGATTCAGTACCAATTTTGATCTCACCTGCAAGTCCTCTGAACGTGATTCGTCTATCCTGTATCACCAGGGTCTTTGCGTGATGAATAAGAACCTCATTTGCGGATGTTGAGGGTCTGCCTGAATGTACTTCACTTTTCATTGATGTATGGCCATCTTTGAAGCGTTTGTACCAGTCCTTTATGTATGTGGTATCCATTGCTTCGTTCCCAAATAATTGTCGAATCTCGCAAATTGCTTCTACTTGAGAATCGCCAAACAAAATTTTATCGAATAAAGTTGTTCCACTTTTTCTGTCTTTTTGCCCAAAACACAAAATCCGAGGACCACCACTTACACTTCTTCACTTGTCAACAGCCAGGCAGTGAGTGGTTGTTTCTGCACTCGAGAAGAAAACCAGCCATGTCTATTATGTATGTGTAAAAAGTTAGAGTGCGCGCCCTGATACCATTGTTGAACTCAACAATTAAAAATTTATGACGGATATTTGTTAACAGCTCACATATGTATAATGATGAAATCATTTTGTGAATGTTGCAGTTTTCACTGCACAAGGAGTGGTGTACACCAGTTGCTTCTTAAAGGAATATTTTAGATATCAAGTGCCACTACCTCCCTCTAGCAGGAGGTCATGCCTACATCCGATTAAAGACGATTACATTAGCTGGAAAAGACCGTTTCACACTGACCATCACGTCATCTGTTAACGTCACATTACGTCGTGTTAATTCTCTTAGCACAGTACCGAACAGGTAAGCGTAGTTTTGAATTACCTTTCGCGATTCAAAAAATTCGGAGTATAGTATCGGAATAGAGGAACTAATAACGATAAGATTTATTAATGGCCAAAGCAAATCCAATGCATATTCTTGACTAGTTTTGTGTGGTAAAGTGCTCACAAGTGAACCAACATTTGAAAACATCAACATTTATTTGCTAAATGTAGATATATACAAACAAATCAAAAAATATCTACAAGGGAATAAATAGAACCTGTTCACATTATCCAGAACGTTTTCGTTACTTCCTAACTAATAACGTCACAAACAACTGCCCTTTTCTCCTTCATTAAAGCTGCATTCTTCACTTAAAATGTTATTAATTGAAAATTACTTTACCAGCTTACGTTCTTGTTTGTATACAACGTGGGTGGCAGCTCTGTTCTGTTATTGTAAAACCTAAATAACGTTTCACTTTCAGACATCTGAGCTCGCTTGTGGAAGAACACTCAATAGAAAAGATATCCAAGTCACCACAGAACATTTTCAGTTTGCCACAATAGCAAAACACAATAGTAAAAGAAAGACAGTGAAGAAACAAAGGCATGAAATCCATGAACCATGAACCTTGTCGTTGGTGCCGAGGTGTGCATGCATCAGCGATACAGTGATAGGTGCAACCAAAATGGAGGGGTATCTGTTGAGAGGCCAGACAAACACATGGTTCCTAAAGAGAAGCAGCAGCATTTTCAGTAGTTGTGGGGGCAACAGTCTGGATGACTGACTGATTGCGCCATGTAACATCAACCAAAACGGCCTTGCTGTGCTGAAAGCAAGGGCAACATACAGCCTAATTTTTCCTGAGGACATGCAGCTTTATTGCATGGTTGAATGACGATGGCATCCTCCTCAGTAAAATATTCCAGAGGTAAAATAGTCCCCCATTTGAATCTCCATGTGGGTGCAAATGGTTCAAATGGCTCTGAGCACTATGGGACTCAACTGCTGTGGTCATAAGTCCCCTAGAACTTAGAACTACTTAAACCTAACTAACCTAAGGACAGCACACAACACCCAGCCATCACGAGGCAGAGAAAATCCCTGACCCCGCCGGGAATCGAACCCGGGAACCCGGGCGTGGGAAGCGAGAACGCTACCGCACGACCACGAGATGCGGGCCTCCATGTGGGGTTACTCAGGAGGACGACGTCGTTATCAGGAGAAACAAAACTGTGTTCTACAGATTGGAGCATGGAATGTCAGATCCCTTAGTAGGGTAAATAGTTTAGACAATTTAAAAAGGGAAATGGATAGGTTAAAGGTAGATATAGCGGGAATTAGTGAAGTTCGGTGGCAGGAGCAACAAGAATTCTGGCCAGGTGAATACCTGGTTATAAATACAAAATCAAATAATGGCATTGGAGGAGTAGTTTTAATAATGAATAAAAAAATGGCAACACGGATATGCTACTACAAACAGCATAGTGAATGCATTATTATAGCCAAGATAGACACAAAACACACATCTACCACAGTAATGTAAGTTTATATGCCAACTAGCTCCACCTGTTGATGAAGAGATTGAAGAAATACATGATGCAATAAAGGAAATGATTCAGATAGTTAAGGGAGCCGAAAATGTAATGTTCATGGGGGACTGAGTGAAGAAAAATATTATTTTTTCTTACTTTTTTCTCTCGTTCTTTTCTTTTTATACATACAAAAAATATATATAATAGTAATTTTATACCATAGATAACATTGACAAAAGATAAAAAAAAGAGAGATAGAGACACGCTCTTCAATTTTCTAGATTCATCTATCTGTTTCTATAAGTGGTAGCGGGTGAACATGTGACGTGTTCCGCCTCATTGGTATTGTTCAGAAGTGTTCATTCTAATCGTGCATTACAAAATGTTAAAAACACTTATCAAGATAGCAAAGTTTATTCATTTGATCATGCCGAGGATACCCGTCTGTTCATATCTCTGCGACGCGCCGAGAATCCTGCATCAAAAGGATCGAAACTAACAAGAAGAGTGCTGCTGCTACGGTCACAGGTTCGAATCCTGCCTCGGGCATGGATGTGTGTGATGCCCTTAGGTTTAAGTAGTTTAAGTTAGGTTTAAATAGTTCTAAGTCTAGGGGACTGATGCCCTCAGATGTTAAGTCCCATAGTGCTTGGAGTCATTTGAATTTTAACAAGAAGAATCTGTGTGGGCAGAGGGCGATCCACAGCCAGTATCGTCATACCAATTTCCAAGCATAATAGCTGTAACAACCGGATGTACTCAAATTTACAAATGTTAAATGTTGAATATATGTATGTAATCCTGAAGGTCTGTTTATATTAGTGTCAGTTAAAGTTCTCCCAGAATATGAATACTTTCCTATCCTATTTTAATCATTCTTAAAAAATTTCCCTTTTTATTATTTATGCTCTAAATTTTTAAGATTTCCAATATATATATATATATATATATATATATATATATATATATATATATATATATATATATCACATTTCAAGTCCCTCCGCCACTATCCAATGGCGACCGTTCAGAGGATGGCGCCGAGCATAATATGAACAGACTTTTCAATTGTTGAGATAAATTTTTTTTTGAGATACATGATCTCTTTTTATCGTTACAAGAAACTAATGTAGCCATTTTTGTATTTATCACATGCCCGTGAGATTGGAAATATTAACAACTTGAAGGAGCAAAGTAAAATCAAATACTGCCTACAAACGAGACACGCCGGGGATGCTGATTTCAGTGGTAAAGGTAGGAAGCTGCTATACAGTATGCTTATATGAACACGCTTGGCGCTGTCTCTCTCGCAGTATATAATCTCTTTTCCTTCCCATTAACATCCTTTACAGAAAGTGCATGTCTCTATAAAAGACAAAAATCAGTCTAAAGTCACTATTAAGGTGACGTGTTTCCAAGTAAACTTAAGCAGTCAACAGTAATACCAGTTTATAAAAGTGTCATTATTATCTGTATTTTCGGAAATAATTGAAAGAATTATGTATAACAAATTGCTAGACTTTTTAAACAAAAATAAAATTCTTCTAAATGCACACAATGGTTTCAGAAAAGGCAAATCTACACAAACAGCTCTCTTTAGTTTTCTCAAACTTGTTTACAAAGCTATTGAGGACAACGAACTGCTCTGTGAGTTGCTTTTGGACCTTTCCAAAGCGTTCGATCTTATAAATCATAATCTACTACTGTTAAAACTGTATAATTATGGTGTGCATGGTATTTCCTACAAGTGGTTCAAATCATATTTAACCGATAGGAAACAAAGAGTACAAGTTTCTTGGGATGGAAATGTGTACCATTCTGAATATAAATAAGCTAATTATGGGGTGCCCCAGGCCTGTGTATTGGGAACTTTGTTATTCTTGATTTTTAATAATGACCTACCTCAACAGTTTTCAACAGCTGATACCATATTATTTGCTGATGATACCAGCTTGATTATAAAAGGGTAAAATGATTATGAGATGCACCAAAAAAATCGACAAAACAGCAGAAGTGGTAGAAAAATGGTTTAAAGATAACTGTCTGGATGTCAATGACAAGAAAACTGTGTGGATGAACTTTAACCATATAAGGAACAAAAACAGAACCAATGTAAAATTCATATTGTCGAATAGCCAAATTCAGTAAAAGAATCCCATCACATTTTTAGGATTATGGGTGGATGAGCATCTGAGATGGTTAAAACATGTAGAAATGCTTAACAAAAAATTAAACAAGTACTGTTACATATTAAAAATGCTTAAAGATTGCTGCAGTACCGAAACAGTGTTAAGTGTTTATTACGCATACATGCATAGTCAACTGACATATGGAATAGTGTTATGGGGAAATACCTCTTTTGCAAAGCAGTCTTTTAAGCCTCAAAAGAAAGCTTTAACATTAATAAGTGATGTTGCTTACAGGGCACCATGTAGAGGTATCTTTAAAGAATTAAAAATCATGACTTTACCATCTATATTTATATTTGAAAGCATACACTTTCGAAGATGCTACTCCAGGTGGGTGTAAAATGAATGCGCACAATGGAAAATAATAAACAGTAAAATGAAGTTTTGGCCCTGTCTGACTACTACCACACTGAAGCAGATCTTAGGATCTCTTATTGCACAAATTACAATCTAAACATAAATGAATGATGAAGGCAACTAATCCTACTAAATGATAAACGTTGTTACTGCTTATATATTTATTTTCGATTAAAAAAACTTTATATTGCAAAGTTTACATTTCCTAAGTACAATTACAAACCAATTGCCCAGTTCTGCCCCTTATTTTGACTGCGAGGTCTAATATCAAAGACTAGAAGACACTACTTTCAAAGATGATCTACAGTGGTGTTGAACCTCAGTGGAAACAAACTACTGTGATCACAGCTGTTTAGCTTTTATAGCCCTAATAAGCTGCAGCAGTTTGCGATGTCACCATATGTACTGCGTCCGATGCATCAAAGTGATTGTTCTCGTACTCGTCTGCGACGATGGAAGAACTCCAGCCACAAGTAAACTCTTTCAAACACTAGGACGGCAAAAGGCGGTCCTTTGACTAATATACTCTAATACTGTCTTCTACGCTCTGTGTTCTACAGACGAGAAACGCGAACTAGCAGCCACATTGACGAAGTTCAGATAACGTCTCAACGTAAGTATAAGTAGAGAACTGTTCTCAGTTACTGAACACTGTGTACGCAATGACGACTTTCAACCCGGAGGTGAAGCCCAGAATCTTATAGGTTCGCAACAATACAATGCCTAAGTATTCTAACGATAAACTCTCCTGAGAGCAAAGACAGCAAGTCTGTCTATACCAACAAAGCTGACTGATATCGAGCTACTGTCGCACATGTGCGCTCACAGCGGAAGACCTCGTCTCTCCACCGCTGCCCTCCCAGCAAGGCTCAGCTCCCCACCATCGTAATTCCGAAAACGAATCGTATTCCCGAAACCACGGAATATTCTCCCTCTCTACAGATTCTTCCGAACGCCGACCAACCATATTTTAGTGTTTTTTCGTCCAGCGCGCAAAGTTTGTGAGGAAATGCCTGTACTCATACAATGGTACACTTCTGAGTAAAGATCCTTGGAAATAACCCAGCCGGCGTGGTTTCCGAGGTGTCGGTTCTTCGTTCCTCTCATCTGCATCCAAGATTTGCGAAGTTCGGAAGTATTATCCGGTTATCCTTCCGACCCTACTACAATAGCGCCCGATACCGACCAGTCGCCCCTGCATTGTACTTCGAGCTCTGATGTCATGACGTCCGTCTAGCTACTTCCTGTGTTTAAGCAGGACCAATACCTGTGCGGGCTTTCCACCCAGAGCTTGAGTTCTGCCTGCTGTTTCATCTCCACTGTCGTTCCAACCTCTTCTAATGTAGGTAATCATTCATTACGCCATTCTGATAATAAAGACACTCCGTCACCTTTCATGCAATAAGCGTTAACAATTATTTACAAGGCGTATGTGACAATGTCAGTCTCCTTTATATATTCATGTATACGATGTACAACCTATCACATGATACCTAATTGTGTTTGCAGATCACAGCAAAGTATTTAGATGAGTGGTTGTAAGGTGCGAAATTATAGCCATCTTATAGTTACCCCCACATAACGAACTATTTTGTACTTGGAAGGGGTAATTCTTATAGTATTATCTCACCCAGTACAAAATCATGTAACCATCAATTTTCTCTACAAGGGCACAGGAACGCTTTAATCATGATATGTTCTTCTACAGTCATTCTGCATCAATTCATGGGCTTACTGCCATTAATTTACTTATTACATGATTATTATAATCTGTCTACCCCTTATGCTTGGAACATTGTTCCGAGACATGACAATTGGAATATTCAATATAAAAAGAAAATTAACTGACTATAACGGAATCATTTGTGTTGTTACCCCAGGTGATAATCACACGAATATTTTGTGAGGATCTGTAAGCAGTGGCTCCTTGAGGTTCAGCAATATGCGAACACCGAGAAGTAAGTTTAAACGGTTTTATTAACAAAGGCGGATTATAAAACACGTACGCTACGTGCACCCTTCATCACTGTGTCTTACATCCTAACACCGGCTAATTACGGTCGTGTCGAAAGGCTCCATGGTGAGCTAAGAACAGAGACATATTCATGCCCGAGACCACGCTAGTTAATATGGCGCGGTTCAGACGTCGGCCAGTGGCGTACTCCGCATTGCAGTGCGGCCGCACGAGTGTCTGCTGACCAAGCAAGTTGTCAACATTCCAGACAGTTCGTCTGTCGAGTGTGTGTTACATATCGTACGGATGCGCGCAATCGGTAGACCATTACATCACTCTCCCCAGAAAAAAAGATCAACCATAGGTGGCTCAAAACGACCTCCTGGGGGTTATGAATCAATTTTGCCATTTGTGGCATCAGAAGGCGTTGCAACATGTATTTCATTTGCAGACAGTAAAGTTCGGTACAGAGAAGTGGGCTTTCATATATGGAGAGTGCTGTTGACAAAAGATATATTAATAAAAGCAATAAAACCCAATACTGACAATCAAGTAAGCATTGACATTACTGGATCAATCGAAGGACTTAATTCTATTTGCTGCTTCAGTGAAGTTTAACTCACTATTGGAAGAAATTACCTTTTCATGGATATCCGTAATTAAATTACCATCTTCAGAAAAACTTGATGAGGAATGCTTTCCATATGTTAATATGTATGACCATATGTTAATATGTATGACTCATTTGTAATAAACAGATAACATTCTCGTTAAAGGCAAATGTCCAGTTGCATGAAATGTAGTTGGCAATACACTAGGCATATCAAATAGTTCACATGATAAATCACAACGTGTGACATTCAAGATTAATCCACTGTTCAATTTGACTGTAAAGGTTAACTCAGGTGTATTATAATTTTTACATGTAAATGTGACATCAAGGGTAGAGTTAAACAAGAAAATTATACCTTGAGAACATCATTCAAGAAATGGATGATAAAGATGCATTAAAATTCTTGGGCAATCATTTCTTGGGAGATGATTCATAAACAATTCTTTCTAACAGCTGGACCCTCTACTGCCTAAGAAGACTGCCGATTCAGGGGAAATAACTTATGACTTCATTTACACATATGAAAATCATTTTCATTTAGGGACACAAAATATCTTCGATCCTTGCTGATCAGTAGATAATCATTCAGTACGTACTTTACATGAATACCTGCCTGTCTCCATTTCACAGGGTAATTATAAATCTTATACATTTCAAAATTGTGCTTGGCTCTAGCAATGGGAATAGAAACAATAACAGTTAATTCATCTTCAATCATTAAAAAGTATTTGGTGGTTAACTTGTAGTTAACATATAAACTGTAAGAGTTAACAGGGTAAATCATAGTATATGTTGCATCTAACTTTCGTTCATTTGATAGTAGGATCTGTAAAAATTGTTCTGGATGTAGTAGTACACTGCTCAAACAATCATTTGAACTACTTTCTAAGGCTGTTCTTAAGTTAAGAGCATCAATTCTAGCATTTGATGAAGTATCAGTAATCCTTAACAAAAGAGTGTTTAGATCAAAGTGAGCACTCACAGCATTTAATCCTTGGAATAGTTCTGGGATATTTTCGTTCGTTTAGTTAAGAATTACGTGGAAATGTGAGATAAATTGCTTTACAATCTCTTCAACGAAAACTGTGTGCTTAGTAATGGTTCTTTGCATATTCTTTAATATGATAATTTCATTAGAGAGGTTAGTTGGATCTGTACTGGACTGTTGATCAAGAGCTAATATTTTGCCTTTAACTTCCAGTAGATCTCGACTAGTTAAAGTACCAAATACAGTACGAAGGATACTCTCTCCAAAATCAAACCATGCACGTTTACGCCTAATTAAAGTTTTGTATGGCAAAAGCTTTAAAAAACAGTAAATCACTTCTTGATAATTAGCAAATGTAGACTCTACCTGCATTTTGACTGTGATCCACTTATTATACCAACATGTACCCATTCCGAAAATTGTACCATTACCATTTAACAGAACGAATTAGATCAATTTGCTTCTTTACAGAACTGAACTGTTGCTGGATTTCACTCAGATTGTACTTAAGGACAAGTTTAAATTAGTTGTTGAAACTACCATGTCTGCCCATGGTTCAAACGAAACACCTGTACTCTGTGGTACTATTACTACAGCATTAGTTCGAATAAAAATGAACATGGTTAATTAGTTCTAAATACTAGAGTTAACAACGAGCATTAAATTAATGAGTTTCTTGTGGTAACCTGTGGAATAAAAGCTTTAGTTTCACTTGTGCACTCGTGTAATAGCTTCAAAACTAAATTTTCACAACACATTTACATAAGCACATGGCTGAAATAAACACACACATTGCACTCTTACACACTACACACGTTTACACAGATTGTAGGGATGTCTGGCACAGGATCGCTCAGAACGTGGCGATGCCTCGGCCTCATAGTCTGAAATGCGAGCTTGCGATTCTCGCTTCCTGGGTTTGAGAACAGCAGGTTTGCCTCTCGGTCGGTCGTTGTCGTCTTGCGATACTCCAGGAAACCTACCCAGAAATGGCTTTACATGACTGACACGAACGACAATCGAACAAAAGTGTAGTTGGAGCTTAAGAGTGACTGGCGAGAACACCTCCAAGATTGGATATGGTCCTTTCCAAAACTTCTTAAACTCTTTGACTTGACTCATCTTTAACACCATATTGCTCAGATACACAAGATCTCCAACTCGATACTGTGGCACTGCTGCTTGGCGGTCGTGTTGTCTTGCTTGTTGAAGAAAGGATCGATGATTTCGCTATTTCACTACCCTCTATGCTTCCTTTAGCTTGCGTGCTGGATCCCTTACGTTATCATTGCTGATTCCAGCAGTCTATCATGCAAAGTCCAAGGATAAATGTATTCTTCTTCCGTAGACGATCTCTCATGGACTTAGGTCAGTTGGGCTGTGCATTTTGGCATTGTAGCAACTTACCAAGTACAGTAAATGGACATACCAATTGCTGTGTTTGCTGCTCACATAATGGCTAACAATTTTAATAATTGTTCTGTGGTCTCGCTCGACACTTCCATTTCCTTCAGGATATGCTGGTGTAGTCCTTAACTGAGTTATTTGCATGAGCTTACAAGTCTGTTTAAGTAATTCACTCATGAAATTCGTTCCTTGATCACTAATTGTACTTAATGCTGATCCAAACTTAAGAATCCATTTTCTTACAAAAACTTTAACTGTAGTCTCAGCGCTCTGATCAGGTATTGGCATCATGAGAAGTTATCTAGAGAAATGATCTAACATTGTCAATATGTATATGTTTCCATCTTTAGTCTTAGGCAACGGTCCTATGGCATCTAGTTCTACTTGTTCAAATGGTTCACTTGTCTCTAGCAGTTCTTGCAATGGTGCTCTACTTTTTCCTACATTATTCCGTCTGTTACAGGAATCACATTGCGAGACAAACTCGAAAACGTCAACGTTGCGGCTCGGCCACCAAAACATTTGAGCTATTCTAATGTTTGTTGCTTTTTTACTGCAATGTCCTGATAATAAAGAATCGTGTTGTTCTCTTATGATTTGCTCTTTCATGCTTTCTGGAGTAAGTAGGCGGTTTCGTTTAGTAGTGATTTTGTACAATAATCCATCTATTTCGACAAAACGTTGATCATTTTTCCACAGTTTGCATTGTGGATCTTCTTCCTGAGCTGCCTTTAACTCTTCTTCTCGACTTATCATAACCCAAACATTGACTTTTCGACTCATTGCATCAGCATTCACATGTTGTTTACGAGGTCGGTGAATAATCTTAAATTGGTACTCACTCAGTCTTAATGCCCATCTTGTTAACCTGGAACTTGGATCCTTTAAGCTCAGTAACCATTTAAGTGTGGCATCATCTGCAATAACTGTAAATTCTCTTCCTGTTATGAAACATCTGTCATGTGTTAGAGAAAAAACCAAAGCACAGAGCTCCTTCTCAGTAGTAGTATAATTACATTCTGCTTTGTTTAATTGTCTTGAAGCAAATGAGATTGGATGTTCATGACCGTCAACTTCTTGAGACAAGATTGCACTTATGGCAAAATTGGATGCATATGTTGAAAGAATAAAAGGTTTACTGAAATCCGGATAGGCTAAGACTGGGGTTATGGTTAGAGCAGTTTTAAGTTCTTCCATTGCCTTTTTGTACTCCGTTGACCAATTAAAAGTGGCTCCTTTCTACAGTAGCTGTGTCATTGGACGTCCCATATTCGCATAACCAGCTATAAATCGTCTGTAGAAATTGGACAATTCGAAGAATGATTGTAATTCTTTAAAATTCTGTGGTTCAGGAATATTCTTTACATCTTCAATCTATTTTGGATCAGCTCGAACAGTTTCACCGATTATAACATGACCAAGATAGTTAACTTTACTTTGTGCAAAATGACATTAATCTATTACTTACTTACTTTCCGTGTCCGGAACTGGACTTCAGACTTCCAAAAATCTGCAGCCAATATGGCCTTGTCATTTGCCTCCCATAAGTCATTCATTGTGCAGGGCTGGTCTAAATATGGGCAGATAAGTAGGTGTTGAGGATCCTGGACAGAACCACACAGACAGAGAGTATTCTCATTCTCTTTTAGGAAACCCCATTGCTGCAGGTTTGTCTTGCACTTTCGCACTTCTACCCTCATACGGCTTAGCGTTCTTCAGACTGTGTATGGTAGGTCTCCACCAGGCACCAGTTCTTCTTTTACATATTTATGGGAATTTCTCACCTTTTCAAACGATTCTCTGCAGCCGACCCTTCCAGGGCTCGGGTACGTGACAGGAAACTCTTGCTCAAACAAAGCCGTCGGTCAGCAGGCTGGGTCCATATTAAGGATGACGCATGTCCTTTTCTTGCTTGGTTTTTTCGGCTTCGGCAGCGATGTCATGTCGTATGTTGGGCGGTGCGATCCCCATGATTAAGTACATCTTGTGCACTGGGGTTGGCCTCAAGCATCCGGTAATAATCCGTGCCATTTCATTCACCGTGACATCAACTTTTCTCGCGTGTGTTTATGCAGACCTTACTGGAGCGGCGTATTCCGCGGCTGACACACTGAGCTCAAGGGCTGAAGTTCTCAGGACTTTTGGGTTTGCACCCCAGGATCCGCTGGTTAATTTCCTGATGATGTTCTTTCTAGTTGAGATTTTTTCCCTTGTGGCATTACAATGATGTTTATAGGTCAGTGTGCGATCCAACGTGACACCAAGATATTTGGGCGTTTTACAGTGCTCCAGACTTTCACCTCTCCATATTACATTTAATTCGCGATTTGCCTCCCTGTTCTTTAAATGGAATGCACAGACCTGCGTCTTGGAAGGGCTCGGCCTTAGGTGGTTTGCCTCATAATACTGGGAGAGAGCTTTCAAGGTACTGGTTAATTTCTCCTCTACATCCATAAAATTGTTACCTTGAGCTGCAACTGCAGTGTCATCGGCATACATAAATTGGCACGTGATGTTTGGCACTGGTTGGTCATTTGTATATATATTATACAGAGCTGGGGCGAGGACGCTTCCCTGAGGTAGGCCATTCCTCTGATTTCTCCACCTGCTCTTCTTGCGCTGGAGACAGACGAAAAATCTCCTATTATGCAGGAAAGTACCTATCAGTGATGTTAAATGGTAATCACTTGTCACATTATATACTTTCCTAAGGAGCCTCCGATGGTTTACAGTATCATATGCAGCTGAAAGGTCTATGAATGCCACTCCCGTGATACCTTTCCTCTCAAACCCATCCTCGATATGTTGGGTCAGGTTCAGGACTTGACCGCAGCACGATTTGCCTGGTCGGAAACCTCCCTGCTGTTGGATGATCTGTTGTTCCAAGACGCTTTCTATGCGACTTAGCGTCAGGCGTTCCAATATCTTAAAACAGTGACATAAAAGAGACACAGGTCGGAAGCTTTTTGGATCATCAGAGTCCTTTCCTGGTTTCAGAAGTGCAACCACTCGGGCTTTACTCCACATCTTTAGAATATGGAGCCTTTGTACACATGCGTTTATCAAATCTAGCAGCCACTGTAGGGTATTACTGCCAAAGTTTTTAATTTGCTCGACTCTAAGTTCATCGATACCAGGAGCTCTGTTAATCTTCAAGCTGGAAATGACTGCAGTGATTTCTGACATTGTAAATGGTGTCTTGAGGTGATGATTTTCCTCTGCCGGGTCACGTGCTAATGGTTCCTGGTACTTTCTGCCGTGGGTTTTGCCATTCATAAGGAGTCTAGTGGCGACTTGGTCTGCCGTGACGTTAGTACATTTATCATTTGACTTTGTGGCGTCACCGTTAAGGTTCTTTAACAATTTCCATGCCCGCCTACTGTTCACTTTCATGTCCAGGTTCTCCATGAGGTCACACCATTTGGCTTTGCGGTTCTCAGCTATGACTGACATGAGTTCATCCCCTGCTAGAAGTGTCTCATCATCAAATGGGTCGTTATCGAAGAGCTTCTGGTATCTTTCCAGTAGTGGCTTTGCGTCCTCAGACAGTCCCGTAGTATGCTGTGTTCTGCATCCTCGCGGTATTGTTTTCCTAGACACCTTCTGAACGAGTTTGACAAAAGAGTCGTACATCCCAGGTTGTGGGGGGATTTTTGTTATTTCTACATCAATGAGCTCTCTAAATTTCTTCCAATTGGCCTTTTTAAAATTTAACCTTCTTTTGAAAGGAACTTGTTCAGGCTTAACAACTTCATTGACCGTGCAAATTACGGGTCGATGCTGCGTATGGGGAATTGGTTCTCCAGTCAGTTTTCCACATTGGGCAGCGAGTTTCTTGCTAACAAAGATATTATCGGGATTTTCTTCCATCTGCCACTATTAAAGGAGCTTGGCAGTTTCGGGTCATGTATGAGCAGTAGATCGTGTACCTCAGCCCAGGTCTCTAGTTCCACTCCGCTGGTGTTAGTTTCTTTATAGCCCCATGTAGTGCTCTGACAGTTAAAATCGCCCAATACAAAATTAAAGTCTTGGTAACTTGCCAGGCTCAGTGAAGACAAAATCTGATTCTGGGGGTTTGTACACAGAGGTAACGTTATACTGCTGAGTTCGAATGGTTAACATCTCGATGTCTTGCCTGTCAGTCAATGATGCAGAAGTGACTCTAATTCCTGGCCTGGCGAAGATGGCACTACCGTACCGTTCATGTGGTCTCTGCAAGATCATCTTCATTCCATCTATTTTGGGTGTGGGTCTTGTACTGTCCCGATGAGTTTCTTGAATCAGGAGGAAGTCACATTGATATTCTTTACACAAGTCAGATAATAAAACTTCTTTGTCTCTCGATATTTCTTCAATGTTTATCGACATCATCACAAGTGGCCTTTGAAAAGACTGTTTGGGTATGGTCTTATTGGTCTTCTTTTAGGATTAGCCGCTGATAAATCAACGTTGCCTGGGGTGCGCCCGATTGCGGTTCTCGTTTGTATCTTGCTGTCGCAATCTTCGGGGAGGCTCCTTCATTGCACCGCATTAATCTATTGATAAGGACAAGTTTGCACTTCTTATACACTCAAAAACTCCCTGTACTCGTTTGAAGATCTGGCAGATTTGCATCTCGCAATGATAGCAGATTCGATTCTCCTTACAATCCTTACGCTTGTGACCCAGCTTATTGCATCTGTAGCATTGTACTGTTGTGTTGAAAACTCAGCGTTCTTGTTTCTGCATCTCATTAGTGCTTCAACGAAACCAACAGCTGATTCTACTGCTTCCTGAAACGTTTCACATCGTGCCAATCTAACAGATTTGCTTACTTCCTCTCCGTGCAACCCATGAATGAATGTGTCCAAGGCTCTCTGGTTGGATTCGAACAACTGAATGCGATTTTCATTTTCATCTTCTACTAACTCGTACGTTTGAGCGTTAATGTTTCCAATTCTGTCGGCAAACCGCTCGATAGATTCGTCTCGTCGCATTTGCAAACTGTGAAGCAGCTCTCTGTAAAATCTGATCGCGTTTTTGCTTTTAATTCTCTGAGCAACAATCGCTCTGAACTCATTGTAATCTTCTGTTTTCACACAAGTAGGCTCCGCGCTAATGAAATCTTGTGCTGCCTCCTGAATTCTTAATTTGGCAACTACTAGCTTATCGGAATCTGTCCATGATCCTAACTGGGCGGCACCTTCAAGTTTACGAAAAAACACCTTCAAATCATCTCCGGGTTTCCCGCTAAACACTGGTACTGATGGCAGTAATGAAAAATTCTTTATTGTAGTTGTACCTGTACTACATGAACTATCATTTGCCAAGTCTTTCGGAATGTTACAATGGCTTCTTTCTGCTTTTAACTGCCGAATATCTTCTTGCAGTTCATTAATAACAGTTTGTAGATCGACAACGTTACTCTGACTGGATTGCGACATTTTGTCTAATTTAATGCCAATGAGTCACTCAAATGTAAAATAAAAATCCATCACTGCCTTTCGTATTCTAGCCAAACTGTAGTAGACCAATCTGAATTCCTGAATTCCTGCAATGGATGTCCCCACGTAGACGGTAGATGTTCATGCTACTGCTGCTCGAAGTTCACATTGTGCTTCACCCCTCCAGGACTGTAGATTTTCCATAATTATCCGCATGCTGACACCACTTCTCTAAGGGGGTCGTTTGTGTTGTTGTCCCAGATGATAATTACACGAATGTTTTTTCAGGATTTGTAAGCGGTGGGTCCTTGAGGTACGGCAATATGCGAACACCGAGAAGTAAGTTTAAACAGTTTTATTAACAAAGGCGAATTATACAACACGTACGCTACTTGCTCCCTTCATCACTGCGTCTGACATCCTAATATGGCTAATTACGGTCGTATCGAAAGGCTCCATGGTGAGCTAAGAACAGAAACATATTCATGCCCGAGGCAACGCTAGTTAATACGGCGCGCTTCAGACGTCGGCCAGTGGTGTACTCCGCATCGCAGTGCGGCCGGACGAGCGTCTACTGAACAAGCAAATTGTCAGCATTCCAGACAGGTCGGCTGTCGAGTGCGTGTTATATATCGTATGGCTGCGCGCAATCCGTAGATCTTTACATAAAATTACAAAATTTTTATTCTCTTTCAAGAATGGCATTTCCCATCTTTCTTTAGACGTTAAGGCCCACACTCTCTGTCATTCATCCATCATTAAGACATAGGTTGAGGCAAGAAATATTAAAGTAAAGTATCCTAATCATTTGAAAGTGGTCATCCAATAAATTACATGTGATTCGTTTAGCCTTTAATATGCAAAACAAGCAGTTGTGTCAGTTACTCAAGCGGTTATCTATTGGTCATTATACCATTATACAAACTTCTGTGAAACATCCTACGTAATTTCACTTGGTCATATTTATGCTCTTGGCTTACATTTTAAAACAAACATCATTTCACAAACTGATTTACCAAGTCTAGTGTTTCCCTAACGTGTATACCCTTTAAACATATGAAAAATCTTATGTTCTAAAGCATTCTTTGACAAACTGCATTTACATTTACTGTGACAATTAATATTTGTAATAAGAGTTCGGATCGATCACCAATTTAACTAATGTGTTTGTTCAGTGTGTAAAATGTAATACATAAAACATTGAAAACCCATAGCATCATTAACAAAGAAAATTACAAACAATAATTTTACATAAATACATACACAAATAAAATTCTGCAAATACACAAATACATAAAAACAGTGAAAGACATCACGTCATTATCAAAGACAATGTCAAACAATATTTTAGATGAATACATACACAAATATTTTCTCAAGGCTACCCTGAAATCTAAGTACAAAATGTTTACACAATGATAGATATCAGAAACGGTTAGTTTGTGGGTGTAACTGTTCAGTGCTCACTACACTATGCACCTTTTTGTCAAGAGTCACAGACTGATTCGGATTTCACAACGCACTTTCGTTCTTCATTTGTGTTCGGGGACAGAAGCTACAGTTTCTTCTTTTTGTGAAGTTTAGGACGCAAGATTATTTGAGACGGAACATGTGGCCTTTACAAGTCAGTCTTTGGACCCTCAGCCGATTGTTGGTCCCATCAAGTTACCAGTCTCTCGCAGAACTGATGATGTGGAAGGATCCTTGGATTATACAGCCAGGTAAGTGGGTTTATGTTAAAACAGCCAAGTTTTCGTCCAATTTACACACGGTATGAGGGAGGTACAGTCAGCTAGGATCGTTATAGGTCACCTAGAATTCTTCTGTGTCGGCTAAGAGAAGTGTAATTGTGCCTAGTCTTCAGTTCTTCATGTTTCTTCTTTTACTATGTTAGTGTTCCTACTCTTCTGTTCTTCATGTCGCTTCTTTCTCTTTATATAACTATTGTATTTTGGATAAGGATATCGGTAATTATGGACATGTAGGTTATCTGTTTGGTGACACTATACATGGAACTTAAGTCATTGTGTGTGACTCAGATTCATCAGAAGTCAATGCCAGGTGACTGACTGCTACAGTTTATGATGTTATCAGCCTCTGTCTGGTGGAGGACCACAGAAGAAAAGTAAATAGAGTTCATGATTCCTTACAGCTATTAGCAGTTCCGCTGTAGGCTTAACTGACTGTATTATGTCTGCAATTGGTTTATCTCATCCCCGTCATGTAGTACAACTGTGGAGACAAGTCATTAGTGATTTTTTAAACACCACTCTGCTACGCTGGCCGCGTTATCTGATGCCATTGTTTGCCGCCCAGTCAAGGTCTTCAGTCAGCCGATGAATAGCCCACGTCCGTGTCCGCCTATATCCGCCGTTAGATGACTATCAGCGCCCCTTGCATCTGGACCGTTCCATCTGCACACCATGTTGTTGCTTCCAGTGCGTCTAGAAAAGTTTTTTGCGCATCCTGTGGTCACTAATGCCCACAATTAGTTTCCAATTTACAACAAATACTACACAATACATAACACAATTTACTGACATTTATGAAATATAACATTTTAAGATGCATTCACTAGTGAGGTCATTTATCTTTACATTTATTACTGTTTGAGTTGTACAATCATCCAAGAGGCTCACATATTTACTATTATTATTATAATAAAGATTTAATGTATGAAGTTAATGTTAATTATAAAGTAATACACCACTACCTACGTCAATGAATTATTAAGTATTCGTCGGCACCTGTATACCTATAAAAATACATGTTCATTAGTTGTTCATACAATAATAGAATTAATCCTCATCAAATTCCAATGTTAATAGTTGCAAATACTACTTGTTAAACTATTTGCTAAACTATTTGTTGAACTATTTGTTAACTACTTGTTAAACTACTAGCCAGTAGGATGTTCATACTATTTGAACTATTACACTGTCGTGGGTATCACAAGAACGTCCGATCTCTCAGATCTTGGTTCCGTCGTGGCTGTCGTCGTGAATATCTGTGAACAATAAAGCGCATGTCTGCACCCACAAACATACACAAATGAATGGGCCACTTCTTCATTTCATGCTCCTCGCGTGCTTCCTGTGGACAATCACACTACATAGCTAGTTTAGTGCAAATACTGATCATTTATTTCAATCATGCTTTCACATACTTTTTCTCATGGTTTTACTCAGTAATACATTTCCTTCTCTGTCCCTCTTCTTCGGATCTGCTACTGTTACCTTTCTCTGGTGGTCTCTTTTTTTTCATCTTAATAAAATTACATTTATTTTATTAGTGGTACCTGGAAATATAAAGATTTTAGTACATTATATAAAATCGCTGCTCATCAACATGACTGTATATCCTTATGTATTACCCTCTAAGTCAGGTGCTTTGAACGTACAGCTTCGTACTTTTCCTTTATTACATTTTACATGCCTATATCCCCTTATTACACTTCCATTTCATGTCCCTGTAACACTCAAATAATACGGAATTCCGCAGAACTGGCCACCATGTACTCAATTATTCCAACTCTTTGGACAGCATAAGTACAACTTTCCCATACAAATAACGGTGCGCTCTCACGTAGACACGTGGAGCTGGACACCTATTGAGCTCCCATTTCTCTGAATGGAGACAAATCACACTTGGACGACACACCTGCATGTCACCATAAACCCTATTTGCAAATCACTCATTTATGATCTCACTGCTAAACATGTAAAATCGATACTCATTTCTACAAGTTTAACTACTGATGTTCTCTGCTAATACGTTCCACATGAATTGGTTAACATTTTTTTTTTATCTGTTCACACATCTTTACAACATTTTTGCTGTACCACACGTTTCTCAATTTCACTTTATTCCTTCATGCACAGATAGCACAATTTAACTCTAAACACTTTCTAAAATTGTGCGCTCAGCTTGCTGTGCACATAGTGATAACCTACAAAAAGAAACATGCCCTAATTTTCTTACCCACGACATCCTGCCCTTTTATGTAATGTTCTACCTCTTTTAACATGATAATATTATAGAAAATTTGATAAATCTACAGATCCCTTCAGTGTAATACTTAACTTAATTGCTGACTATATACACTCCTGGAAATTGAAATAAGAACACCGTGAATTCATTGTCCCAGGAAGGGGAAACTTTATTGACACATTCCTGGGGTCAGATACATCACATGATCACACTGACAGAACCACAGGCACATAGACACAGGCAACAGAGCATGCACAATGTCGGCACTAGTACAGTGTATATCCACCTTTCGCAGCAATGCAGGCTGCTATTCTCCCATGGAGACGATCGTAGAGATGCTGGATGTAGTCCTGTGGAACGGCTTGCCATGCCATTTCCACCTGGCGCCTCAGTTGGACCAGCGTTCGTGCTGGACGTGCAGACCGCGTGAGACGACGCTTCATCCAGTCCCAAACATGCTCAATGGGGGACAGATCCGGAGATCTTGCTGGCCAGGGTAGTTGACTTACACCTTCTAGAGCACGTTGGGTGGCACGGGATACATGCGGACGTGCATTGTCCTGTTGGAACAGCAAGTTCCCTTGCCGGTCTAGGAATGGTAGAACGATGGGTTCGATGACGGTTTGGATGTACCGTGCACTATTCAGTGTCCCCTCGACGATCACCAGTGGTGTACGGCCAGTGTAGGAGATCGCTCCCCACACCATGATGCCGGGTGTTGGCCCTGTGTGCCTCGGTCGTATGCAGTCCTGATTGTGGCGCTCACCTGCACGGCGCCAAACACGCATACGACCATCATTGGCACCAAGGCAGAAGCGACTCTCATCGCTGAAGACGACACGTCTCCATTCGTCCCTCCATTCACGCCTGTCGCGACACCACTGGAGACGGGCTGCACGATGTTGGGGCGTGAGCGGAAGACGGCCTAACGGTGTGCGGGACCGTAGCCCAGCTTCATGGAGACGGTTGCGAATGGTCCTCGCCGATACCCCAGGAGCAACAGTGTCCCTAATTTGCTGGGAAGTGGCGGTGCAGTCCCCTACGGCACTGCGTAGGATCCTACGGTCTTGGCGTGCATCCGTGCGTCGCTGCGGTCCGGTCCCAGGTCGACGGGCACGTGCACCTTCCGCCGACCACTGGCGACAACATCGATGTACTGTGGAGACCTCACGCCCCACGTGTTGAGCAATTCGGCGGTACGTCCACCCGGCCTCCCGCATGCCCACTATACGCCCTCGCTCAAAGTCCGTCAACTGCACATACGGTTCACGTCCACGCTGTCGCGGCATGCTACCAGTGTTAAAGACTGCGATGGAGCTCCGTATGCCACGGCAAATTGGCTGACACTGACGGCGGCGGTGCACAAATGCTGCGCAGCTAGCGCCATTCGACGGCCAACACCGCGGTTCCTGGTGTGTCCGCTGTGCCGTGCGTGTGATCATTGCTTGTACAGCCCTCTCGCAGTGTCCGGAGCAAGTATGGTGGGTCTGACACACTGGTGTCAATGTGTTCTTTTTTCCATTTCCAGGAGTGTACATTATCCTTTACTGTCGCCATACCAACTCACTTTAATCCTTCCTACTTATTCTACACTATTTTGCCGCACTCCCCCAGGGTTGGGGGGGGGGGGAGGGGGTCTACTTTCAACTGATTGTTCCCGATTCCTGTCGTTATTCGTTCCACACCATCCTTGGTCCGACCATTGATGAATTTCTCTATTGTCGCCCCATGATGCGCCATTGATTTGTGGCTACCTAAATGCTTCAAATGGCTCTGAGCACTATGGGACTTAACATCTGAGGTCATCAGTCCCTTAGAACTTAGAACTACTTAAACCTAACTAACCTAAGGACATCACACACATCCACGCTCGGGGCAGGATTCGAACCTGTGACCGTAGTGGTCGCGCGGTTCCAGACTGAAGCGCCTAGAACCACTCGGCCTCCACGGCCGGCTGTGGCTCCCATCTCTGGTCATTTTCTTCACTACATTCTCTGCCATAGTTCCTCCACTGTCCATTATTCCCACTACGATCTCTCTGGTCCATGTATTGGTGAGGCGGACGACTCACATTGTTTTGCCAATTATGGCCTCTATTATCCCTCCGTTGTTCTCCCTTCTTTTACCTTGCACCTCTCTCTGCCTACGTTTTTCTCGCGCCTGCTGCTCATCGAAAGCGAACTCCAACTCTCTTAAGATACCCTTGAATCCTTCTACATCACTTCCACATCGGCCGACGAGCGTTTGCCAGTAGGAAATTGGCAACTTCATGTAACACAATCTTATGATCTAAGCCGGTGTGCATGGGTCGTCCAAATACTGACTTTTCTTGGTCAAGTTTTCGAAAACTTCACCGGACTAAGGAACCCTGAACTCTCCAAGTCTCTGCTCATTATTATTTCCTGCTTGATCCTATCCTGTGTCTCCTTGGACCAGTATTTGTTTAAAAATGCGTCACGAAACTCTTCGTATGATGTGCACGTTTTGGCAATGTTCCACATGCATTCGGCCGTTGTTCCCTCGATATGTGAACATACGAAGTCCAGTTTGTACCTCAGAGACCAGTGAGGAGGTAATGATACATCAAATTGTCCAATTAAAGTTTTCGGGTGTAAGATATTACCGTCGTCTTTGTAGTGCTGAAATTTTCGTACAGAGATAAAATGCTTCAAATCGAACATTTCATTAGAGTTTCTTCCCACTCGGCCTACCACATTCTTACTTGGCGCTAACGTTCCCTGTCTACCGTTACATTGGGTGTCCTCTCTTCTACTTTCTGTACCGTTTTCCTCACTGAAAAAATGTTCCGTGGTGCGCATTATCGGATAACAATTATACATATGAAATGTTTCATTGCTGTTCTCCATATTCGTAATTTGTGATCCAGCCGTGCCCTGTGTAGATGACCGGACCATATCTCTAGTGAAATTTCGTTGCTCTGCAGATACACTTTCAGTCTGTAGTTGACGAGCAACTCCATTCGAGCACATTCTAATATCGTCTGGGCTTGGACATGTTCGTGTAGAGTTTGAACTGGCTCTTTCGGTTCCTGTTGTTTCCAAATAGCCTACTACTTCTTTTCTGAGAGGTGATTTTTGCCTTGGTTGCGACCTGACTTCCTGAGATAATTGCTTAATTCCGCTCTCTATGTTCTGTTTAAATTGGGATAGCTCCTCGGTCAATGCCTTATTTGGTGCAATTTCCGTCTTTTGCAGCTGCGTTATTTCTACTTGTTTCACGCTCCTCTGTAACTTCGTTAATGCACATCTACCTATCTTTGTCGTATTTTCTGTATTGTCTAATGTTTCAATAGCAATCCGCTTTGCACCCCTCTCTAGCAATCGTGCCTCGTTCGCGGTTCCTCTGACCTCCGCAATCTCTCGTTCTAGTTTTGTTCGGAGCGTTACTACCTCATTTCTCACTTCCCTCGTCTCACGTTTTATTGACTGAATTTCGACACTATCGTTCTGAATTCTACTTCCCATTTCAGCACTAACGTTTTGAATTTTACTTCCCATTTCAGAGCGTACTTCATCATTCCCCAGTTTTAGTTGCTCTCTCAATTTAGCGCTGACCCCTTGAATTTTATTTCCCGTTTCGGCACTAACGTTTTGAATTTTGCTTCCTATTTCAGTACTAACCTTTTGAATTTGACGTCCCGTATCTGAGCTGACCTTCTGCATTTCAGCACTAACGTTTTGAATTTTACTTCCCATTTCTGAGCTGACCTTCTGCATTTCCGCACTAGTGTTTTGAATTTTATTTCCAATTTCACTTCCCATTGTTTTCAGGTGTGTAAGGATGTCCAACACACCTGTGTCATCTAAATCTTCTCACCTGTTGTGACTTTCCATTCCTCTACTCTCATGAGATCTTCTCCCCTTTTCCTTTTCCATTTCTTGGTATTCAAAAAAATCGTTCCTGCGCGCCCCTGATATGCTGCCTGGTGACGATACGATCCACCACATTTCTTAGTTGTTCTGCGTTCATTTGAACTCCCTACATTATATTCCTGTATCTTTTCGATTGCCCCAGTGTGTTGCTGTTCCTCATCTTCGCTATCAGATTGGCCACCACAGGTTTGACTGTGTATATCATCCTCAAAAAATTCCCTTGTATCGGTATTCCCCTCACCAGTGCCTTGTGCTGCTAACATAGCTAACTCTTTCTCATCCTATAGGCTTTCTTGACTACCCCGTGTATCTGCCATTTCTATATTGTTACAACTAGTGTTCTGTTGTGCTACTAAGCTCGCTTTCGCCCTAGTTAACATGGGCTGATCCCTGATTACAATTACCTCTTAAAATACACTCAGTTTACAATACCCACATTCATTATGTAACGGCACATAAGATAAATATCTACAACAAAGAAGCTAAACTAGTTGTAACGTTGTGAACGAGCAGTCTCATTACAGTACAACAAAATACACTGAGACATTATATAACATAAATCAATAAATTGCAGCCAGTGCGCTGAAGCGCAACGTCTCTGAAAATAAATACATTAAAATACACAAAAATTATTTTTAATGTTATCGCGTGACTTTACCACTGCAAACTATACACGCAAGCTAGTGATCACTACCAGTAACACCTAAACATTAAACGAGAGAAAAATTTTGAAAATTTCCGTGGTTTCAAACCACTTTATGACTACTATCAGAAGAGTCTAAGTAGGATCCTGGCAGGGTAAGCTATATCCAAGATGCTACTCCAAGCGGGTGTAAAATGAATGTGCTCAATGAAAAATAATAAACGCTAAAAATGAAGATTTGGCCATGTCTGACTACCCATGGAGGAAGACCTTAGTATCTATTAATTCTATAAATTACAATCTAAACATAAATGAATGATGAAGGCAACTAATCCTAATAAATTATAAACGTTGTTACTGCTTATATATTTATTGTTGATTAAAAAAACCTTTATATTGCAAAGTTTACATTTCCTAAGTAAAATTACTAATCAAATGCCCAACTACATCTACATCTACATCTACATCTATACTCCGCGAGCCACCTTACGGTGTGTGGCGGAGGGTACTTATTGTACCACTATCTGATCCCCCCTTCCCTGTTCCATTCACGAATTGTGCGTGGGAAGAACGACTGCTTGTAAGTCTCCGTATTTGCTCTAATTTCTCGGATCTTTTCGTTGTGATCATTACGCGAGATATATGTGGGCGGTAGTAATATGTTGCCCATCTCTTCCCGGAATGTGCTCTCTCGTAATTTCGATAATAAACCTCTCCGTATTGCGTAACGCCTTTCTTGAAGTGTCCGCCACTGGAGCTTGTTCAGCATCTCCGTAACGCTCTCGCGCTGACTAAATGTCCCCATGACGAATCGCGCTGCTTTTCGCTGGATCATGTCTATCTCTTCTATTAATCCAACCTGGTAAGGGTCCCATACTGATGAGCAATACTCAAGAATCGGACGAACAAGCGTTTTGTAAGCTACTTCTTTCGTCGATGAGTCACATTTTCTTAGAATTCTTCCTATGAATCTCAACCTGGCGCCTGCTTTTCCCACTATTTGTTTTATGTGATCATTCCACTTCAGATCGCTCCGGATAGTAACTCCTAAGTATTTTACGGTCGTTACCGCTTCCAATGATTTACCACCTATGGCATAATCGTACTGGAATGGATTTCTGCCCCTATGTATGCGCATTATATTACATTTATCTACGTTTAGGGAAAGCTGCCAGCTGTCGCACCATTCATTAATCCTCTGCAGGTCTTCCTGGAGTACGTACGAGTCTTCTGATGTTGCTACTTTCTTGTAGACAACCGTGTCATCTGCAAATAGCCTCACGGAGCTACCGATGTTGTCAACTAAGTCATTTATGTATATTGTAAACAATAAAGGTCCTATCACGCTTCCTTGCGGTACTCCCGAAATTACCTCTACATCTGCAGATTTTGAACCGTTAAGAATGACATGTTGTGTTCTTTCTTCTAGGAAATCCTGAATCCAATCACAAACCTGGTCCGATATTCCGTAAGCTCGTATTTTTTTCACTAAACGTAAGTGCGGAACCGTATCAAATGCCTTCCTGAAGTCCAGGAATGCGGCATCAATCTGCTCGCCAGTGTCTACGGCACTGTGAATTTCTTGGACAAATAGGGCGAGCTGAGTTTCACATGATCTCTGTTTGCGGAATCCATGTTGGTTATGATGAAGGAGATTTGTATTATCTAAGAACGTCATAATACGAGAACATAAAACATGTTCCATTATTCTACAACAGATTGACGTAAGCGAAATAGGCCTATAATTATTCGCATCTGATTTATGACCCTTCTTGAAAATGGGAACGACCTGCGCTTTCTTCCAGTCGCTAGGTACTTTACGTTCTTCCAGAGATCTACGATAAATTGCTGATAGAAAGGGGGCAAGTTCTTTAGCATAATCACTGTAGAATCTTACGGGTATCTCGTCTGGTCCGGATGCTTTTCCGCTACTAAGTGATAGCAGTTGTTTTTCAATTCCGATATCGTTTATTTCAATATTTTCCATTTTGGCGTCCGTGCGACGGCTGAAGTCAGGGACCGTGTTACGATTTTCCGCAGTGAAACAGTTTCGGAACACTGAATTCAGTATTTCTGCCTTTCTTCGGTCGTCCTCTGTTTCGGTGCCATCGTGGTCAACGAGTGACTGAATAGGGGATTTAGATCCGCTTACCGATTTTACATATGACCAAAACTTTTTAGGGTTCTTGTTTAGATTGTTTGCCAATGTTTTATGTTCGAATTCGTTGAATGCTTCTCTCATTGCTCTCTTTACGCTCTTTTTCGCTTCGTTCAGCTTTTCCTTATCAGCTATGATTCGACTACTCTTAAACCTATGATGAAGCTTTCTTTGTTTCCGTAGTACCTTTCGTACATGATTGTTATACCACGGTGGATCTTTCCCCTCGCTTTGGACCTTAGTCGGTACGAACTTATCTAAGGCGTACTGGACGATGTTTCTGAATTTTTTCCATTTTTGTTCCACATCCTCTTCCTCAGAAATGAACGTTTGATGGTGGTCACTCAGATATTCTGCGATTTGTGCCCTATCACTCTTGTTAAGCAAATATATTTTCCTTCCTTTCTTGGCATTTCTTATTACACTTGTAGTCATTGATGCAACCACTGACTTATGATCACTGATACCCTCTTCTACATTCACGGAGTCGAAAAGTTCCGGTCTATTTGTTGCTATGAGGTCTAAAACGTTAGCTTCACGAGTTGGTTCTCTAACTATCTGCTCGAAGTAATTCTCGGACAAGGCAGTCAGGATAATGTCACAAGAGTCTCTGTCCCTGGCTCCAGTTCTGATTGTGTGACTATCCCATTCTATACCTGGTAGATTGAAGTCTCCCCCTATTACAATAGTATGATCACGAAACTTCTTCACGACGTTCTGCAGGTTCTCTCTGAGGCGCTCAACTACTACGGTTGCTGATGCAGGTGGTCTATAGAAGCATCCGACTATCATATCTGACCCACCTTTGATACTTAACTTAACCCAGATTATTTCACATTCGCATTCGCTAATAACTTCACTGGATATTATTGAATTCTTTACTGCTATAAATACTCCTCCACCATTGGCGTTTATCCTATCCTTGCGGTATATATTCCATTCTGTGTCTAGGATTTCGTTACTGTTCACTTCCGGTTTTAACCAACTTTCCGTTCCTAATACTATATGCGCACTATTTCCTTCAATAAGCGATACTAATTCAGGAACCTTGCCCTGGATACTCCTGCAGTTTACCAATATTACGTTAACTTTTCCTGTTTTTGGTCTCTGAGGACGGACGTTCTTTATCAACGATGATGATGTTCTCTCTGGTAAGCCGTCAGGTATTTTATCGTTTCGCCCAAGGGGGGGTCCCTCTAACCTAAAAAAACCCCGTGTGCACGCCACACGTACTCTGCTACCCTAGTAGCTGCTTCCGGTGTGTAGTGCACGCCTGACCTGTCTAGGGGGGCCCTACAGTTCTCCACCCAATAACGGAGGTCGATGAATTTGCAACCATTATAGTCGCAGAGTCGTCTGAGCCTCTGGTTTAGACCCTCCACACGGCTCCAAACCAGAGGACCGCGATCGACTCTGGGCACTATGCTGCAGATATTAAGCTCAGCTTGCACTCCGCGTGCGATGCTGGTTGTCTTCACCAAATCAGCCAGCCGCCGGAAGGAACCAAGGATGGCCTCAGAACCCAAGCGGCAGGCGTCATTCGTTCCGACATGTGCTACTATCTGCAGCCGGTCACACCCAGTGCGTTCAATAGCTGCCGGAAGGGCCTCCTCCACATTACGGACGAGACCCCCCGGCAAGCACACCGAGTGCACACTGGCATTCTTCCCCGACCTACCCGCTATTTTCCTGAGGGGCTCCATAACCCGCCTAACGTTGGAGCTCCCTATGACTAATAGGCCCGCCCTCTGTGACTGTCGGGACCTTGCCGGAGAATCGGCCACTGGCCCAACAGGCGAGGCATCCTGTGGTGGCTCGGAAACGATGTCATCACCACTAGGAAGCAGGCCGTACCTGTTGGAAAGGGGTAAGGCAGCTGCCACGCGGCCAGATCCCACCTTCGCCTTTCGGTCAGGCACGCGCGAGCCCACCACTGTCCGCCATTCACCCTGGAGTGATGGCTGACCGGTAAGATGCTCACTGCCGGAAGACGCAGCGACATCAGGGGTTCCATGTGATTCCAAGGCCACCGAAGTAGGCATAGGTCTCACCACAGTTGCCCCAACGCCACTACGAGCCGACGCCTGCGCCTCGAGCTCGATGAGCCTAACAGACAAAGCCTCCACCTGCCCCCGAAGAGTGGCCAATTGTCCTTGCGTCCGCTCACAACAACCACAGTCCCTACACATGACTATGTTTACCCTACTCTTTACGGTGACAAATTCCCAAGATAATCTTCTGATGAGCTACTCTGATAATCAAGAAACACTCACTGAAATACGAGACGCGAAAACTACGCTAGGTTTTCCCAGAAAAACTATTTAAAAGCTAAGCGCAGCAAATAAGTACAAAATAAATTTCTCTCCTAACGATCAAGAACTGTTAGTTTCTATGCAGAGCAGATAAACACTAATAGAATCCCTTCCTTAGTGGAAGGTCGTAAACAAAATGCAAAATAAACGCTTTATACAAACAGTACTCGCTGCTGCTGGTGCTGGTGCTCTCGCTCTGGCTGTCACAAGACAACTGCTGATTCAAGTGACTAGTGGCTAACGGCCGCGAAACAAACAAAAGACGGTTTTAGGGCGCTTTCTGTTCTAAACGATCAAGAAAACACTAAGAAATCTAACACGAAAACTACGTAAAGTTTTGTCAAGAACTGTTAGTTACTATGCAGAGCAGATAAACACTAATAGAATCCCTTCCTTAGTGGAAGGTCGTAAACAAAATGCAAAATAAACGCTTTATACAAACAGTACTCGCTGCTGCTGGTGCTGGTGCTCTCGCTCTGGCTGTCACAAGACAACTGCTGATTCAAGTGACTAGTGGCTAACGGCCGCGAAATAAACAAAAGACGGTTTTAGGGCGCTTTCTGTTCTAAACGATCAAGAAAACACTAAGAAATCTAACACGAAAACTACGTAAAGTTTTGTCAAGAACTGTTAGTTACTATGCAGAGCAGATAAACACTAATAGAATCCCTTCCTTAGTGGAAGGTCGTAAACAAAATGCAAAATAAACGCTTTATACAAACAGTACTCGCTGCTGCTGGTGCTGGTGCTCTCGCTCTGGCTGTCACAAGACAACTCTGTCGCTTATTATGACTGTCCGGTCTAATATCAACAACGTGAAATGACTGACATCATCTACGTACCAAACACTAAAGGGCACTACATTCAAAGATGATCTACAGTGATGTGGAACCTCAGTGGAAATAAACTAACGTGGTCACAGCTGTTTAACTTTTATAGCCCTAATAAGCCGAAGCAATTTGCGATATCCGTATGTACTGCGTCTGATGCGTCAAAGTGACTGTTTTCGTACTCGTCTGCGACGATGGAAGAACTCCAGCCACAAATAAACTCTTTCAAACACTAGGACGGCAAATGGCGGTCCTCTGACTAATATACTCTAATACTGGCTTCTCGTCTCTGTGTTCTACAGACGAGAAACGCGAACTCGCAGCCACAAGGACGGAGTTCAGATAACGTCTCAACGTAATTATAGGCAGAGGAAGTGCTCTCAATTACTGAACACTGCGTAATCAATGACGACTTCTAAACCCAGAGGTGAAGTACAGAATCGTATAGGTTCGCAACAGTGCAATGCGTAACTGTTCTAACTATAAACTCTCCTGAGAACAAAGACAGCAAGTCCGTTTGTACCAACAAAGCTGATATCGAGCTACTGTCACACACGGGCGCTCACAACGGAAGACCTCGTCTTTCCACCGCTGCCCTCCCAGCAAGGCTCAGCTCCCCACCATCGTAATTCCGAAAACGAATCGTATTCCCGAAACCACGGAATATTCTCCCTCTCTACAGATTCTTCCGAACGCCGACCAACCATATTTTAGTCTTTTTTCGTCCAGCGCGCAAAGTTTGTGAGGAAATACCTTACTCATACAATGGTACACTTCTGAGTAAAGATCCTTGGAAATAACCCAGCCCTGCGTGGTTTCCAAGGTGTCGGTTCTTCATTGCTCTCATCGGCATCCAAGATTTGCGAAGTTCGGAAGTATTATCCGGTTATCCTTCCGAACCCACTACAATTGCGCCCGACAGTGGCCGGTCGCCCCTGCATTGTACTTCGAGCTCTGATGTCATGACGTCCGTCTAGCTACTTCCTGTGTTTGAGCAGGACCAACACCTGTGAGGGCTTTCCACCCAGAGCTTGAGTTCTGCCTGCTGTTTCATCTCCACTGTCGTTCCAACCTCTTCTAGTGTAGGCAATCATTCATTACGCCATTCTGATAATAAAGACACTCCGTCACCTTTCATGCAATAAGTGTTAACAATTATTTACGAGGCGTATGTGACAATGTCAGTCTCCTTTATATATTCATGTATACGATGTACAACCTATCACATGATACCTAATTGTGTTTGCAGATAACAGCAAAGTATTTAGATGAGTGGTTGTAAGGTGCGAAATTATAGCCACCTTACAGTTTCATTAAAAACGATCACGTTACAATTTTGAATAGTGTTATCCACCATTATCAAACAAGGAACAGGTATGACTATCACAGGGATGTGCACAGAAAGTCAATATATCAGGACAGTGCTGTTTAGAAACAAAAAATTCTCTACAATGCATTGCCAAATAGCATCAAAAAATACCAAACAGTAATACATTCAAAAAAGGACAAAAAAATCTGCTAATAAACAACAGCTTCTACAGATTAACAGATACCTGGAATTTTGCTCAAATCTGTAGACCTACTTCCTAACTCTCTAAACAAAAATTCATAAGTGTCAACCATACCTAGATAAAAACAAACTTCTTTCATCAATGTATGTATGTAATTATGGACCTATATTTTGTGCTGTATGTAACTAGGCCTAGTTAACGAAAGTACTGGTACTTAACAGTTTTACTAAAATGGCTGAGCACTATGGGACTTAACATCTGAGGTCATCAGTCTTTTAGTAAAATCAACCAAGTGGTTTCGCAAGCTTTTCTTCTATCTGTTTGTACATAAGCAGAATAATGTTTTTGTTATAAAGATACGAGGGCAGTTCAATAAGTAATGCAACACATTTTTTTTCTCGGCCAACTTTGGTTGAAAAAACGGAAATTTCTTGTGGAATATTTTCAAACATTCCAGCTTCGTCTCGTATAGTTTCATTGACTTCCGACAGGTCGCAGCGCTGTACGGAGCTGTTAAAATGGCGTCTGTAACGGATGTGCGTTGCAAACAACGGGCAGTGATCGAGTTTCTTTTGGCGGAAAACCAGGGCATCTCAGATATTCATAAGCGCTTGCAGAATGTCTACGATGATCTGGCAGTGGACAAAAGCATGGTGAGTCGTTGGGCAAAGCGTGTGTCATCATCGCCGCAAGGTCAAGCAAGACTGTCTGATCTCCCGCGTGCGGGCCGGCCGTGCACAGCTGTGACTCCTGCAATGGCGGAGCTTGCGAACACACTCGTTCGAGATGATCGACGGATCACCATCAAACAACTCAGTGCTCAACTTGACATCTCTGTTGGTAGTGCTGTCACAATTGTTCACCAGTTGGGATATTCAAAGGTTTGTTCCCACTGGGTCGCTCGTTGTCTAACCGAACACCATAAAGAGCAAAGGAGAACCATCTGTGCGGAATTGCTTGCTCGTCATGTGGCTGAGGGTGACAATTTCTTGTCAAAGATTGTTACAGGCGATGAAACATGGGTTCATCACTTCGAACCTGAAACAAAACGGCAATCAATGTGGTGGCGCCACACCCACTCCCCTACCAAGAAAAAGTTTAAAGCCATACCCTCAGCCGGTAAAGTCATGGTTACAGTCTTCTGGGACGCTGAAGGGGTTATTCTGTTCGATGTCCTTCCCCATGGTCAAACGATCAACTCTGAAGTGTATTGTGCTACTCTTCAGAAATTGAAGAAACGACTTCAGCGTGTTCGTAGGCACAAAAATCAGAACGAACTTCTTCTTCATGACAACGCAAGACCTCCCACAAGTCTTCGCACCTGAGAGGAGCTCACAAAACTTCAGTGGACTGTTCTTCCTCATGCACCCTACAGCCCCGATCTCGCACCGTCGGATTTCCATATAATTGGCCCAATGAAGGATGCAATCCGTGGGACGCACTACGCGGATGATGAAGAAGTTATTGATGCAGTACGACATTGGCTCCGACATCGACCAGTAGAATGGTACCGTGCAGGCATACAGGCCCTCATTTCAAGGTGGCGTAAGGCCGTAGCATTGAATGGAGATTACGTTGAAAAATAGTGTTGTGTAGCTAAAAGATTGGGGAATAACCTGGTGTATTGCAATGCTGAATAAAACAACCCCTGTTTCAGAAAAAAAATGTGTTGCATTACTTATTGAACTGCCCTCGTATATTGGTACCAATGATAAGATTTTGCACATGGTGTAAATATGTAATATTTTATACTGTTCTGTACTTTGACAAGTCCAATATCATGAATGTGATAATACGGGCGCTAAATAAATAAATAAAGTTTATTTTTGTAGCTGTATTTTTATTATTTCTTCGGTATGTGGAAAGGACACTACAAAAACTTTGTGTAATGCAACAGTATGAAAAACTCTCAAAAAAAAAAAAGCTCAAAAACATACGAAACCTGCCTGCAAAGTGTTAAGTGTGCATGTGAGGATGTGGGTGCACGCATGATGAGCTAAAAACCGACAGTACTTCGTGTAACATGAATTTTCTGTGCTCGACAATGTCGTAAAAACATGAATTCTCTGTGCTCGACAACGTCGTACAAACATGAATTTTCTGTGCTTGACAGCGACGTAGAAGGGGCAAGATACTTACATTGTCGGCGAATGTCAGATGTATGGCTGTTATGTCCCAAGGTATATAGAAAAAGCAGGTAGGCCATTCTGGCCCCAAGCGAGTAAAAAACTCCCAGACGCCCTTGCGCGCCTTGACGTCACGGAGAGGACGCTGCAGTGCTGTGCATTCAGTGGAACACAGAAGTGGTAGTGTACATCCTATAAAAGTAATTTGTTTTGAGACAGTCATGAGCAAGGATCACTGTCACTGTGCCATGGTACATTGCATTAATACTGTTCGAACGATGACGGACGTTATTTATCACATTTTTCCCATGGATGAGCACTTGCAACGTTGTAATGTTGTTGCATTAATTCGTTCTGAAAGCGGTGCTGATATTCAAGACCATAAAAGTGGGTTAAAAGCTGTGAGCTATCTGAGGAAGTTAACCTTGCATTACTGTGCAACTGTTTCACCAGGTATCCAGTCTAGCTTACCAAATTCCCAACCAGACTAACATTAATTATAATCTTTTAGTACTCATCTTACGAAAACCGGTGATATATATATATATATATATATATATATATATATATATATATATATATATATACACTCCTGGAAATTGAAATAAGAACACCGTGAATTCATTGTCCCAGGAAGGGGAAACTTTATTGACACATTCCTGGGGTCAGATACATCACATGATCACACTGACAGAGCCACAGGCACATAGACACAGGCAACAGAGCATGCACAATGTCGGCACTAGTACAGTGTAGTACCTTTCGCAGCAATGCAGGCTGCTATTCTCCCATGGAGACGATCGTAGAGATGTTGGATGTAGTCCTGTGGAACGGCTTGCCATGCCATTTCCACCTGGCGCCTCAGTTGGACCAGCGTTCGTGATGGACGTGCAGACCGCTTGAGACGACGCTTCATCCAGTCCCAGACATGCTCAATGGGGGACAGATCCGGAGATCTTGCTGGCCAGGGTAGTTGACTTACACCTTCTAGAGCACGTTGGGTGGCACGGGATACATGCGGACGTGCATTGTCCTGTTGGAACAGCAAGTTCCCTTGCCGGTCTAGGAATGGTAGAACGATGGGTTCGATGACGGTTTGGATGTACCGTGCACTATTCAGTGTCCCCTCGACGATCACCAGTGGTGTACGGCCAGTGTAGGAGATCGCTCCCCACACCATGATGCCGGGTGTTGGCCCTGTGTGCCTCGGTCGTATGCAGTCCTGATTGTGGCGCTCACCTGCACGGCGCCAAACACGCATACGACCATCATTGGCACCAAGGCAGAAGCGACTCTCATCGCTGAAGACGACACGTCTCCATTCGTCCCTCCATTCACGCCTGTCGCGACACCACTGGAGGCGGGCTGCACGATGTTGGGGCGTGAGCGGAAGACGGCCTAACGGTGTGCGGGACCGTAGCCCAGCTTCATGGAGACGGTTGCGAATGGTCCTCGCCGATACCCCAGGAGCAACAGTGTCCCTAATTTGCTGGGAAGTGGCGGTGCGGTCCCCTACGGCACTGCGTAGGATCCTACGGTCTTGGCGTGCATCCGTGCGTCGCTGCGGTCCGGTCCCAGGTCGACGGGCACGTGCACCTTCCGCCGACCACTGGCGACAACATCGATGTACTGTGGAGACCCCACGCCCCACGTGTTGAGCAATTCGGCGGTACGTCCACCCGGCCTCCCGCATGCCCACTATACGCCCTCGCTCAAAGTCCGTCAACTGCACATACGGTTCACGTCCACGCTGTCGCGGCATGCTACCAGTGTTAAAGACTGCGATGGAGCTCCGTATGCCACGGCAAACTGGCTGACACTGACGGCGGCGGTGCACAAATGCTGCGCAGCTAGCGCCATTCGACGGCCAACACCGCGGTTCCTGGTGTGTCCGCTGTGCCGTGCGTGTGATCGTTGCTTGTACAGCCCTCTCGCAGTGTCCGGAGCAAGTATGGTGGGTCTGACACACCGGTGTCAATGTGTTCTTTTTTCCATTTCCAGGAGTGTATAAAGACAATTTAAATAAAAAGAAATAAATCAGTTTATATTTGGACATTTATTTTAACATTGATCATTGTTCCATTAAAATTTCACCATATAAAACTTGATTCATAACTAAACTGGTGCCTTATTTAGGATTGTGAAAATGTGAGTTTGTAATCTTACGGAACACATCAAATAGGGAGCTAAGATTGGGAGACTACATACAACACTGCATTCATAAAATAACACACGAAGAACGTTGAAACATATGCAAGAGGAAATTAACCACAACCAACCGATTCAATTTTCACCCAAAGAAGTTATGTTTGTAGCGCAATCCTGTCCATCATGAAATTACCACACACTGGTATACTAAATTCATACTAACTGTCTGTGAAATCTTTCCGAAAAGAATAGCTGAGGGCTACTTTGATGCTTAGACCACATGCTTCACGTGGTCAACTTGGTTTACACAAAGAGTGTAACTCCACAATAATTTTGATAATTAAAATAAATTACATCGAAATGCAATTTACAAAAGAAAAACCTCGAACTGGTTACTATCGTCTTACTATTAACCTGATGGGTCAAACAATTGTATCAACACGTGGTTCCACTTTACTCACAAAGTAGTGACAAAGCAACTACCGGAAGATATTCTGAACTTCACACTCAAAGTACACTGCGTTGCAATTTAAGGTAACATTAGATATTTTAGAGCTAAACCTGAAATAAAGGTGATTAAATTTTCAGTTAGGCTGAACTTAAGAAATCCATTGTCCTACGGACTTAGCAGACACGCGCATAGCCGGAGATCTTACCACTTCAGATGCTCGCCGCAGCCAGACTGACCTGGGATCCTACCGAGCGTGCTTCACAAATACAAACGGAAGTGACCAGAAAGGCAGCTTCCTATACCAACATGACAAGGGACAGACAGGACCATACTAAGAATAGAAACCTATCTGCTTTTAGAAAGCGTAGCTACCTGTTCCGACGTTGGTCCTACTGTTCTCTAGCAGACAGGCTTGTCTGCTACCATCCAGCATGCAACTAGAAATACATTTGCTCATTCATCCTCTCACACAGAAGGGAAGGGGGATGACAGTATCTTACCATATACAGTATATAAAAGAAAGTGGATGTAGGTTCCGTATGAGACTGTGTGACATGACTTACATATAAACTGTGTTTTAAAGTGTAGTAGTGTGACAGATCGTTCTTGTTTATGTGTAAAAGTAACACGTTTCACTGCTCAGTCTCCTCCCAGATAGTAACACCACAGTAAATTTAGAATAGGAATTTATGCCGTAAATGACAACAGATTTAAGAAATTAACATGAAAGGAATCCAACAGAGACCTTTCAACGTGAATGGATAGTTCGATGCAAACGCAAGGACAAAGTGAATATGAAAACTGCACGTGTGTGTTCAGCTCATTTTCGGCCTGAAGAGTATGAACGGGAGCTGAGAAATGAGATTCTAGGGTTACCTTCAAGAAAGAAGTTATTACTAACAGCAATCCCCTGCATAAACATTCCGAACTAGCATGGAGAAGAAATTGCGGAAAGCAGTGATGCAAACGAAAGGGTAAGACGTCTGCACGTACATAACACTTTAAATAATTGAAACTGAACAATTGCCGTAATACAAACGAATTCACATAAATATAACGCTTTTTGACGCATTACTATATTGCTTTACTGGAGTAAATGACTCGCTATATTGTACAGGCAATAAATAATGTTGCTCAGGTGTATTTGCTTTTCCTCCTGGATATAATAGCTTCATTTGTCGTATAAATGGCCGCTAGTTTTACGTATTCTCGATATGTTAACCATTTTAAAGCTAGTATATAGTTCAACTGACAAAAATTGCATATTTCGCGTAGTGTGTTTCTGTAAGAATAGCTGATACTTAAAGGGTTGCCTTGGTAGCGTAGTGGTATGATTTCTGACTCCCATGTTGGAGGTTATGGGTTTTTTATACCAGTATTTCTTCTTCAATTTTTATTTTTACATTTTATGAAATTAAGCTATTGTAGCCCCTTATGCCACTGATATTTAATCGCTTTTGTCAATTTATGTGATTTTTAGTGAGAAATTAATGCAGTTGCACAGTACTTAGTAAAAAATTTTAGGAATAGTAGGCCTACTCGGTAAATAATTTTAGCAATAATAAAAATTAAATTAAATTCATTTCTTAGGGAACCGGAAGTCGTGCACAACGCTGTGGAGCAAGAAGTTTGCAAAAGCGAGCTTTGACGACTTTAGAAACTGTCACCGAAAAAAAAGAAAGTCGACCGAACCACATGTACAGATTTCGTTCATGAACTCACTGAAGTAGAAGGATTTGGAAATTAAGGAACTGAGGGTTGAGACTGAACTTAAATTAAAAAAAAAAAAAAAAAAAAAAAAAAAAACTGAATGAGCAGAAACAAGCGGCACTAAAAAAATGTGATGCAGCGTTACGAAGTAAAATGAACGATCTCCGACGTGTTCTTTCGATGAAGCGGGCAGAAAAGTCATCTGACGCGAAAGAAAAAGTCAAATTGCACAAAAGTGTAAATAGTGTATTGTCAAAGTGTTTTAGACTGGCGCAAATAAGACGCCTATTAAACGAAAATGAAAGGGTAAAGTGGAATTCAGAGGACATTGCCCATTCATTGACTTTAAGAACTCTTGTCACCTAAAGCATACACTTATTCGCGAAAGCGAAAAATTCCTTTGCTGTACAGGGCAAACCTTCAGAAATGGACAAAGGAATTTAAATGCAGACCGGATATTCTTGAAGATATCTTGTGTTTATTGAAAGCCAAGTCACACACTTTTATTCCTCAAGAGAGACTAGCAGTTCTGACATTTGACAAAATGAATGTTGATGGCCGCATATGTTACGATTTGTCTGGAGACTTAGTAGTCGGACCATGTTCCAATGTACAAGTTTGCATGATACGTGGGTTGTGTAAGCAGTGGAAACAACCAGTTTACTATGATTTCGACACTGTGACGAGTAGTAATTTGCTTCAGAACATCATTAAGGCAGTTCAGGAATCAGTGTTGTTGCTGTGACGTGTTATATCAGTGGAAAAAATATAAAAGTTTGGAAGGAACTGTCTGTCGATACAGAGAGAACCTATTTCGTAAATCCACCAGACGACACCAGGAATGCATGGGTTTTCTTCGATGTACCACATCTGTTAAAGTTACTATGGAACCATTTCTTGGATACAGGCATTACACTACCTGATGAAATGGATCCAAAATATCTAAGGCAGCTATACAGGAACTTTTAAAGCATCAAAAGAGTGACTTAACGATAGCACACCACATTACTGAAGCGCACTTAAACGTAACTGGACGAGCAAGGCAGAATGTACGGATGGCAGCGCGCCTATTTTCACGACGAACAGCTCAGGCTTTGAAGTATGTTCTTCATAAATACGTTGAAAGTAATTTTATTGAACTCATTAATGACGTCTTTGATGTCTTGAACTTTAGAGTTCTAAAAGATGAATGCCCACCCTGCGTAGTGGGTTTGGAATGAATCTCACAATTCAAGAAAATACTTTGGAGAGATTTCTTAGATATCTGCTCAGCAATGCACGTTGGTGACAAAGAAAGAATGTTGCCTTTCCAAAAAGATTACATAACTTCAATAAAATCTCTCTTTGGTCTTTTCGAAAGTCTGAACAGTATGAAAGTTAGCTATATATTAACCTGTAGACTGAATCAAGATTGCCTGGAAAAGCTTTTTTTCTAGGGTACGAGGATTAGGTATATTTTATAACAATCCTACACCTTTTGAAGTAGGGAACAGGATACGTCTCCTTATACTGACGGGTAATGCAAGTGATATTTCTTTCTCTGGGAACACGCCAGTTACTAAAGAATTAAACACAGAGTCTTCCCAGTATGACATCGACCTGGATTCTGCATCCCTAAGTTTCATTACCAGTGAGCTCTGTGTAAATGTTGTTGATGAAGTGCCGCTGTAAGAAATCTCAGAAACTGTGAATGTGGAAGAAAATTTACTGACAGATGTGGTAAGAATGGGGGATGACTCTGTAATCTCAGATGTTCTTCCAAGTGCGGTAAAATACATTGCAAGCTATGTTGCATTTAAGTGTCACAACATTGATAAATCACGAAGCTTTCCAGCAGCAAAAAGTGAAGGAGATCATGCTGCAGACTGGATATCAATTATATCTTGTGGTGGTCTTTACACTCCAACGCCAGCATGGAAAAACAGAGTGCTGCAGTTTGAAGACGAATTTGATGCTTTTCGTGGAGTGTGTTGCGATTCTTTGTTGCATGGATTAGACAAGCTTTTGATATGATATGTTGAAAGGGATGGAAAACATGTTGTTATTCTGTCTCCAGGAAGGCATAGATCATTTTCCAAACCTCAGCTGCCAAGTAGTGATATCGTTCTTTGCTTGTGTGCAACCCAATGATACATCACTCAGTACATTTTACATTTCTGCTATAACTCCAGACTTGCAGAGCAGGTGTAATTCTGACATACACTACTACTATCCATTAAATTATTTCCACCACAGACTCAAAACCACCGCGACTTGGGTGCTGAACATTCCATACACATTTCTGATGAGCAGTGCAATTTTTGAACCGCTAGATCATATTTTAGTTGTTCATGAGAATCATTCTTGTACACACAAGGTGAGAGTGTAGAAAATACACACGCATGCGTCCACGCACGCACACACACACGAAAAGTGTTAACATATGCCATACAACACTGCATAAAAATACATATAGCTGGCAAGTTCCACACTCTATGTTCACAGACTATATTACCTTGGCCACCAGATGCAACACTGATTCTGTCTGACACAAACTATTTATAGGTTTCCAAAGATATATAACAGCAACTGTTTATGAACTTCATGTCTGATTTCAGTTGGGAAATTATGGTATGTTCACGTCATCCAATATGAAACGATCATCAGGGATGGTAAACATATGTGACGAAACACCAATGACTTAAGAGAGTCGTAGTGTGTTCCCTTGTTATCCATGACATTTCAACTAGACTTGCAATGAACATTCAGCTATTATTTGGTATTCAGTCACTTTCATCGTATTTGGAATCACTGATTTATTTTATAATGATATTGTATTTTTCTTGTAATTGTTGAAGCTGTTATTGGTACATAATCAAGTTCCGCATTATAAAAATTAACAAAAAACTAGTTGTCAAGTAAAATAAATTGGTCTTCTGTGGCCACATTTTTGAATTCTCATGATTAAAATTTAGAAGTGGAAAATAATGGTGCTGAAAGTCTAATTTTTCTGCATCTTTAGCCAGTAAAATACTTCTTTTCTTCTTATAGACATTCCCAACATCAGAGAAAAGATGCTCTTAACAAACACTATTTCCTGGTGCTGACAAATATTTTGCTGCAAGATTTACTAAACATGGAAATATATCTTTTCTTGCTGGCCACCATGTGTATGGATTTTCATGATATAATATGTTCTTAACACTTAAATAAAGGTATATTTCAGTTGGAACCGCATTTTTTTTTCTCTGATACTTTGATATTTTCTTTCAAGCAGTCCATAAAAGATGAGAGAATAGTCGGGCTTGGACTCTGTGTAAACAAACAAATGTCGTAAAGTCTCTGTGCTCTATTTTAAAACAAAAGTTTCCTGAGGTTCATGAAGCAGTTATTACTCTTTACTTAAAAACGAGAAGATTTATAAGGATTAGGCATCTCAATCAAGAAGCAAAGTTGGAAGCAATGAAGAAATGTGCTGCAAAGAGGAAGCAGTTATGGATTGCATCGTCGTCTGGTAAACGGCAGTAGAAACAGACTACATAAACATTTGCTTCTTCATCAAACGAGTGAGTTATTTTTTTATCTTAATTATCATTTATTTACTCTTAATGTGTACAAAACCTGTCATGCCCCTTGTTTTGACTTGTACAGATGCGTATCGAACGAAACCGAAAGTAAAATGAACGAGTGACATGGCACTGAGTCTGTGGTGCGGCGCCTTTGAATGTAAGCATACGGCTGTGCTGCACTAGGGTCCTCGTCGTGACGTCACGGCGCTCCACCCAATAGCAAGCGTTTTCGTCTGAGTGCCCCCCGCCCCCCTGGTTATCCCCGCTGAATTAGTATGAGTGACAAGATGAGATACTTTCCTTGGGCTGCTGATACGGAAACCAGTTGTCAATGCATTGAAGATTTGCAAACTACCGCGCTGGTGAACACGAGTTTCACGATTCTTTGCAGTAAAGACTACGTGGACGCACGACACGGGCATTCTGACGTCACGTAGAAGAAGGAGTAAGGAGATGAATGACGAATGCTAACTTCACTAAACGAAGGTTTATTCAGCACTTGCACATACAAGAGCGCGGAGTGAACTGCCTCTGGCCAGAACTCATACAGTATACATACAGCTACAGAATATTCCAGTACAATGATTCTTCACATTTGTAGATACTTTTAGAATGAACTCGAACCGAATACAGAAATTAAAATTGACAGGCGAGGGGAGTTTTGAACTCACGACCTATCATGTAACAGTTTAGTATCATCACCACTACACGAAGGTGCTACTCAGCTTGTTCTGCGACATTGATCCTTCCTTAAGGGAACAGTGTCTCGATGTTACGTCCTCCTAGTCCGGGAACGAGCCATCGTTCCTGCATACTCCGACTCCCGATGACTGATTCTTCGTTCGCCACTACACCCTTCGTCACCTTTTCGTTTGTTGCCTGTCGCTAGAGCTTCGAATTTACCCTGGGTTGCAGGATCCTTATAGGGCTTCATTCGAAGGACGTGGACCATATCTCTGATCTTTCGTCGTCTTGTGTCGGGGTCGAAATCTTCAACTTCATAAGTAACATCAGACAACTGTCGTACAACCTTATAAGGTCCAAAACAGCGCCTGAGGAGCTTCTCAGAGAGACCAACCATCCAAAAAGTAGTGAAGATCCAGATGAGGTCACCAGGCTGGTAGACAAAAGGGCGATGGCTCGTGTCATACCTTCAACGATCGTTTTCTTGAGCCTGCAGTGTGCGGAGTCGAGCTAACTGCCGAACTTCCTCAGCTCTGGTTAACAGCAAGCTGATATAGTCGCCGTCCACGTCATCAGTATGTAACGGAAACACAGTGTCCATCGTCGTCGTCGCCTCACGCCAATGCACCAGGAAAAATGGCGTAAATCATGTGGAGTCTTATTTGGCGGAGTTGTAGGCAAACGTCATGAAAGGGAGCACCTCAGCCCAGTTGCTCTACTCAACACTGACGAACGTTGATAGCATGTCGGCCAAGGTCTTATTAAGGAGTTCAGTAAGCCCGTTAGTTTGCGGATGGTAGGCAGTTGTCATGTAATGAGTAATGTTGCACCAACCCTTTATCTCTGTCAGAAGATTCGATTGAAAAACTTTCCCTCAATCCGTAATTAACGACATTGGGGCTCCGTGTTTTAATACAATTTCTTCTACGATGAATTTCGCTACCTCAGATGCTGCGGCTGTTTTCATGGCTTTTGTAATGGCATAGTGTGTCCGATAACCAGTGCAAACAATAATCCATCTATTGCCATTAACAGATGTCGGAAATCGTCCGGGGAGGTCAATCCCAACACGCTGGAAAGGCGTTTCGGCTGGTGGAATTGGTATGAGTCGGCCAGGTGGTTTCTGAGGAACTGCCTTTCTCCTCTGGCACTCTCGACAGTGCGACACATAGTGACGGACACTCCTAAATACACCTGGCCAGAAAAATCTCTTGTGCATCCTATCGTATGTCTTAATAAATCCTAAATGTCCGGCCTCAGGTGTGTCACGGAATTTCTGTAGAACATCTAAGCGCATGTGTTTAGGAATCACTGGTAGCCACCTGTTTCCAAACGGATCAAAGTTTTTCTAGCAAAGTAATCCATTAACTACTTTAAATTGTCCTTTCGCATCCTCTGACTGATTTAAGGCAAGCATAATTTGAGATCATTGGCTGAATAGTGCAGTCGAAATAGTGAAGTGGTTCTGGTACTAGATTGTTGCCTGGAGGGTCCTGGGTTTAGAACACACCTGACCTGAAAAATTTTAATTTTTATATTCGGTTCGAGGACATTCTATAAGTAGCCACAAATGGCAAGAATCATAGTACTGGAATTTTCTGTAGCTGTATATGTACTGTATGTGCTCTGGCCGGAGGCAGTCCGCACCACGCTCTTGTATGTGCAAGAGCTGAATAAACCTTCGTTACATGAAGTTAGTGTTCGTCATTCATCTAATTATACTTACTTGTACATGACATTATTCTGGTGGAGGCGCTGGGTATTGGAACTTGTGATACCGCACATTATCGACGACACAGTGGCTCCCATCAGCCCACGACAGAGCCGCCGTTTACGTGGCGAGAAACCCGAGTTCGAGCCATATTCAACAGATCGCAATCTATCGGAGACAGAAGAACAAGACGTCACGATGACAACAACTGTGTGCCACCACATGAGACATCCTTCCGGGTTCTCTGGTGACGATGTACGCGATCCAAAAAAGTGGCTGGAGGTATATGAGCGTATAGCCAAATTTAACAAATGGGATGACACCGTGTGTGTGGCTAACGTATTTTTCTACTTAGAGGGCACTGCCAAGCAGTGGTATGAGAACAGTGAGGAGAAGTTCACAAGCTGGGAAGAATTCCAAGCGGAACTGCACAAGTATTTCGGTGACACACAATGACAGAAGTGCAAGGCTGAAGATAAATTAAAATGCAGGGCAAAGCGTCCAGGAGAAACGACAGCATCCTACATTTAAGACTTATTGGAGCTGTGCAAAATAGTGGATCCTAGAATGAAGGAGGAAGATAAGGTTGCACATCTTATAAAGGGTGTTGCTGAAGGAGGTTTCGACAGCAGATGACATCATAAAATGGTGCCAGTATATCGAGACAATGCATCAAAAAAGAATTACACGTAAGCAGTTTGAACGGCTTCAAAACGTCGTATCGATGTCTGTGATGGAGGAAGAAACTGGTTTACAAGTGTTCTTCATCAGATACTGAGAGAGGAAGTTCAGAAGGCACTTGGATTGCATGGCGAGCACAAAACCGAGACGCGTCAAGAGGTCATAAGGGAGGAAGTGGAACAGACATTGAACCCAATCTCTCGTCCTACATTTCCCTTTAAAACGGTAAAAAAGTCGAGACCCAGGAGAAGTTACGTTCCTACAATGCCGCATGAAGAACCTGTTTGGGCACCAAGGAAGACTGATGTCTGGAGGACCCAGGATAACCAACCAATATGTTTCCGCTGCGGATGACCAGGACATGTGGTGCGCTATTGTCGAGAAAGGCGGCAGATATTTGATCACGCCCACGCCAGATGACAGCAGACCGATCTTAGCCAATGCCAACCCCGGAATGACGAAGATGAATAAGAAGATGTGGGTGCAGGACGACGTAGGTCACCATCGCCTCAAGCTATCCGCTGGAGAGGACGCTCCCCAACACGCTGATCAAGGTCTCCATCGCCATTTACAAGCTCCAGCCGATCACCTAGCCACCGTAACCTGGAAAACTAAAGAGTACGATCTTCCTTGGAGGTGAGGCCGCCGAAGAGAAAAATCCTCTGCCGTCGATCAGTACAAAAATGACAGGAAACTACGTCGATATCCTCATGGATGGCCGACCAGCCCAAGCTCTTGTGGACTCTGGAGCATCATATTCAGTCATTTTGAAGAAGTACCGTTGCCAGTTTCAGAAAACTGTATTCTTCGACAGCAAAACATCTCTGCTGAAGGTGGCTAATGGGAAATATGTAAAACCTACAGGAAGATGTACCATTTGTGTGGGTATAAGTTGTCATACACAGCCCTTAGAATTCATCGTCTTACAAGAGTGTAGTCATGACGTCATTCTCGGATGGGACTTTTTGAAAGCTTCTCAAGCAATTATAGATTGTGGTCTCTCGAAGATTATACTAGATGCGATGAGATACTGTGGACAGAAAGATGCGTATCCACTTGTGTGGAGACCATGTGTGCTGGATGAAGTGATCATTCCTGCAGTCAGCGCTAGAAAGGTAGCTGTCACGTGTCATGCCATGCATCAACCCATGGATCTTGTAGTGGAATGTTAGAGAAGCATACCACTGAAGAATAATTTGGTCATCCCAGCCTCTGTCATCTCGTTTAAGAACAGATTCGGTGAATTGTGGATAGTTAACTGTCGCCGAGAACTGCAGATCCTTCCAAGACGCATGTGCATAGCAAATGCTGAGCCCTTAATTGCAGGACAGCTGAGCGTCATAGAAACCTCCCATGCCGAGTCTGTGGGCGAAATTAGCGCTACCACTACGAGACAAGCTCTTCTAGCTCGACTATCACCAGATCTCACTAAGGAACAACAGAAAAAGCTACTTGTCATTCTTCAAGAGTTCTCTGAATGCTTCAATCCACAGGTGAAGAACAAATTAGACAAATCGACGGTGAAGCACTGGATTGGCACTGGAGACCATTAATCAATAAGCCAGAGAGCATACCATGTGTCAACAATGGAACATCGAATAATTCGCGATGAGGTAGAGAAAATGATGAATAATGTCATCATTCAGCCTTTGCAGAGCCCATAGTAGTCCCAGTGGTTCTCGTCAGGAAGAAGGATGGCAGTTGGCGCTTTTGTGTTGATTGCAGGAAGCTTAATAGGGTAACTAAAAAGGACGTTTACCCTCTTCCACGAATTGACGATACACTAGATTGTCTGAAGGGGGCTAAGTTTTTCCCAACCATGGACATGTACTAGGGATACTGGCAAATCGAAGTAGATGAGGCTGGTCGTGAGAAAACTGCATTCATCACCCCTTAGGGCCTGGATGAGTTTAAGGTAATGCCGTTTGGTTTGTGTACTGCACCAGCAACTTTGAACGAATGATGGATAATCTTCTAAGGCAACTGAAGTGGACGATGTATCTTTGTTATTTAGATGACATTATAGTGTTCTCAGAGACATTTTATGAACACATAAAAAGCCTGAGCCCCATTCTTAAGTGTCTCCAACAAGCCGGACTGAAACTTAATCCAAGAAAGTGCCACTTTGGAACAAAAAAAATCAAAATACTTGGGCACCTTGTGTCAAACGAAGGTGTGGGGCCAGACCCAGAACAGGTGAGACCTATAACGGTATTTCCTGTTCCTAAAAGTATTAGAGATGTGAGAAGCTTTCTCGGATTGTGTTCTTATTGCTGTCGTTTTATCAAAGACTTTTGTATCAAAGCCAGGCCACTCCAAGAGTTGTTAAAAGCCAATGCTAAATTTATCTGGGGTGGTGTTCAACAACATTCTTTCGATGTGCTGCGAAAAGCTCTGACGACTGACCTTGTGCTTGTTGTGTATGATGAGAGAGCACCTCCAGAAGTACACACAGATGCCAGTGAGTATGGGATCGGTGCTGTTCCGGTACAGATTTCGAATGGAAAAGAGAAGGTTATAGCCTATGCTTCTAAGACACTTACAAAAGCCGAGAGAAACTACTCAACTACGGAAAGAGAATGTCTTGCTGTGATCTGGGCCATGTGCAAATTTCGACAGTACCTCTATGGCAGGGCATTCACAGTTGTTACAGGCTATCATTCATTTTGTTGGTTGACAGGTCTTAAGGATCCAACAGGACGACTCGCCAGGTGGGTACTACGTCTTCAAGAGTATAACATTACCATAATGTACAAAAGTGGAAGAAAACACCAAGATACCGACTGTCTCTCAAGAAACCCTGTGCAAGACCATCAAGACTTTGATGAAGATAGTGACTGTCTCGCTGCACTCCAGGATCTCTCTGCTGAGCAGAAGAAGGACACCAAGATATCTCAAATTATGCTTGCCTTAAATCGGTCAGAGGATGTGAAAGTGCAATTTAAGGTAGTTAATGCATTACTTTGCTAGAAAAACTTTGATCCGTTTGGAAACAGGTGGCCACCAGTGATTCTTAAACACATGCGCTTAGATGTTCTACAGAAATTCCATGACACACCTGAAGCCGGACATTTAGGGTTTATTAAGACATACGATAGGATCCACAAGAGATTTTTCTGGCCAGGTGTATTTAGGAGTGTCCGTCATTATGTGTCGCACTTTCGAGAGTGCCAGAGGAGAAAGGCAGTTCCTCAGAAACCATCTGGCCGACTCATACCAATTCCACCAGCCGAAACGCCTTTCCAGCGTGTTGGGATTGACCTCCTCGGACGATTACCGACGTCTGCTAGTGGCAATAGATGGATTATTGTTTGCACTGGTTATCGGACACACTATGCCATTAAAAAAGCCGTGAAAACAGCCGCAGCATCTGAGGTAGCGAAATTCATCGTAGAAGAAATTGTATTAAAACACGGAGCCCCAATGTCGTTAATTACGGATTGAGGGAAAGTTTTTCAATCGAATCTTCTGACAGAGATAAACCGTAAGTGCAACATTACTCATTACATGATGGTTGCCTAGCATCCACAGACTAATGGGCTTACTGAATGCCTTAATAGTACCTTGGCCGACATGCTATCAGTGTTCGTCAGTGTTGAGTAGAGCAACTGGGCTGAGGTGCTCCCTTTCATGACGTTTGCCTACGACACCGCCAAACAAGGCCCCACAGGATTTACGCCATTTTTCCTGGTGCTTGGGCGTGACGCGACGACGACAGTGGACATTGTGTTTCTGTTACATCCTGATGACGTGGACGACGAAAAATCAGAGATACGGTCCACATCCTTCGAATGAAACCCTATAAGGATCCTACAACCCAGGGTAAATTCGAAGCTCCAGCGACAGGCAACAAGCGGAAAGGTGACAGAGAGTGTAGTGGCAAACGAAGTTCTAAGAAGATCACCGCCATGGCGAGAAACAGTCATTGGGGGCCAGAGTATGCAGGACCTGTAACGCCGGAAATGCATATCCTCCTATTTCCATCTATTGTACTATAAACTTTTGCCTGATTTTGTTACCTGAAGATATGACATTTCTGGTTCTTTATATATTGTAATTGTTTTATTATTTGTATATATATATATATATATATATATATATATATATATATATATATATATAGATATGTGTGTGTGTGTGTGTGTGTCGATATGTAATTGGTTTGTTTTGTAAATTTTATTTCTATTTTTACGACGCTGGGTCTAGCCTAGGGAAAACTATGCTATCGAACGATGACATCGATAGGCCGTGTGGAGAACCAAAGTATTTAGGATCTTTGGTAGTGTTAACTCTGCCGCATGAAGCGCGGGCAGGGAGGGTCTGGCTGGAGTAGGGCAGTGGAGCAGGTGTGTTGAGTGACGCTCCCAAGAGTTGCCGCACTTCCGGGTTTGGCAGCATGTATTTGCGCTCGACTTGCTATGATAGTTTCTGACACGATGTCGCTGATGGGAAGCATTAGCTGGCGCACATCAAGAGCCCGCTTCGCCGGCGACAGTGTTGAGAAGAAGGCGCGCCAACATCCAGCTTCTGCAACAGTGATGGCGGACAATGAGTGACTGTCGCCACCTCCTCGACCGACGAATTCAAACCTTCAATCAACCAACAAGGAAGACTAAAAGCATGTAAAGTTTTAGAACTTTTCAAACTGGTCAATTTGTGTCACCAAATTACAGCAACATAGCATGAACCTTTGTTGCTCATTGTCCCAATTGCATTACCAAGCAGGGTCCCTTCCTTTTCCGGAATGAACCCGAGTGTCGTTGAAATTCAAACGCCAGCATTAAAGTAATATCATTCCATTTCACTGCTTTAGTTTCAAAGTTCAGTTAAAGTATTCATAGCTGGCTACAATATTTAGATTACACAAGCACAAATTAAGAGTGCGAGTTTTGTTATCATATTTTAGCTTACCTGTGACTGCAGCTCAGCTTGGTACGTACTAAATTTTACTATTGTTAAATGTTCAGAATCATTTAATTCAAGTTCAAAGTTAAGTCTCTTATTTCTAAATTGCATAATTCAAGTAGCGTTTGAAATGATTGTTGAGGTAACCCAAGACTAACCTTATTTTATTGAATTTCGTAGAGCTTCAGAAACAAAGTTCACTATAAATTTCAGTCACTAAATTAACTTTCAGTTTTCCGGTTTTATTAATTCTTTTGCTAAATTAAGTCAGAGTGTAGCGAAATTTATTACTTCTGACAAACATTCAGTTTTCACACAACACGTGTCAACCTTCAGTTGCCACGCTTTTAGGGCTAAATATATGTGCATTAATCTTTCATTTTCAGTTATTATAGTAGTTGTCCATGGGACTGGCGACCGTAATTTTCCCCAAATCTCAAATATCTAATTAACGCCAATTAATTGTTAACGTAACGACCGCACATTTACTTTCTTTATTAACGTTACCCCTTTTCAAAATTAATTTCCGCCAGTTTCATTTGCATTTTTCCTTTCATTAAGATGTAACCCTTTCCTCCCTCTTTACCGACAAATTAACTTCGGTGACGATTGCTTTTCCCAAATTTCCATTAGGTGCACGCGGCTTAATTTTTCACTGTCATTAAGGTCAATAAGTGAGGTGGAGGTTACAGACCGATGACTCGTTCCCATACTAGATCAACGGAACACTTAGACACTGTTATCTTAAGGAGGGAGAAATGTCGCAGAAGAAGCAGAATAGCGCAGTCGCAATAGTGCAGTGGCTATGACGCTAGATTGTTGCATGGAGAATCGTGAGTTCAGAACTCACCTGCGCTGAAAAATTTTAATTTCTATATTCGGTTCGAGTACATTCTAGAAGTAGCCACAAATGTGAAGAATCATTGTACTGGAATGTTCTGTAGCTGTATATATACTGCATGTGCTCTGGCCGGAGGCAGTTTGCTCTGCACTCTTGTATGTGCAAGAGCTGAATAAACCTTCGTTAAGTGAAGTTAGTGTTCGTCATCATCTACTTACACCTTCCTCTACATGACAGTATTAAAAACGTGAAACCGAGCAGGAACGGTAACGGACGTCGAGCCGCGCGCAATTGCTTGGCAAGCTAAACACTGGACAGATATTGTCTGACAGTAATGGGACCATGCACTTACAGCATACACTTTGTTAGGAAGGAGAACTTATGTATGTATGTGTTAAGGGAGCTGACATGCCTATATAAATTGGTAATCACAGATGACGACTCAAATGGCCAAAAAATAAAGGCTATGCCCATACCGGCCAGAGTTATTAGCCCATAAAAAGAGAAATAAGCTCTGACACTTTGCACCTCTGCATGACGTCAGTGCACAGTGGGGGGCAATTATAGTGGAACATATTATTATTATTATAATTTAGGCTTTCCCAGTGATCTAATAACATCTTGGATTGTTGTGTTCTTCTGGATATCAGCGTCGTACTTGCACGATATTTCGGTAGCCGAACTCGTTACCTTCATCAGGTGCTACCTGAGACTACTCCTCGAGTGTTTTTTTTTTGCACTTTTCATTCCCTTCTCAGATGGAGAAGGGCGGGCTGTTATAGAGCGTGCGTTGAGCTCTTTTCAGCCATGGGGTTAAAGTTGTTCTGTTTTGGCACTGTTTATTTTTTGCTGGGGTGCAAGGAAGGGGGGGGATTTCTCCCAATTGGGAATTTATTTGCAGGAGTTTGTAGGGGACAGTTCCGGTATTTACCTTAGCGGCCAAGGAAAACCTGCAAAACCCGGCCAGAACTGCTTGTTATGGCTCTTTCTCTTTATTTACCGAGTTGCCAGCGTCGTTGGCGCTGGCGTTCACGGTGGGCAAGGGCGGCTTCGCGTTGTCTTTCGCGTTCCGCCTCTCGCTCTCTTCTGTATTTTTCTTCTCGCACATAGCTTCTTATGAGCTCCTTGCTTACCAAGTAGCTCGTTTGATGCTCACTGCGGTCGTCAATGTCCGGGTTGGTGACGTCCAGGATCTCTCTGTCCACAAGGTTATGGCTGTGATTCACAAACTCCTTGGTTTGGACACATGAGTCCTGACGTGCTCCCTTGCCTTCTAATGTGGCCTGTGTGGCCCGACTTATCGTCATCTTCTTCGGCCAGGCCGTTTGTGTGGCTAAGTCGTCTTTATGCAGCTCATCCGTCTGCAGCGCCTGCGTCTCCTTGGTGGTATCGTGGCGGAGGGATTCACGGAGGGTGAGGCAGGCGGCCTCCATCTCTGCATGGAGAACCATGCGGAATCGTGTTTCCGCCTCCTGGAGGGCCGACTCGATGTCGGGACCAGCTGTCGCCGCCGTCTTCCCACTCGCTGCGTCGCGCCGCCGCCCCCCTCCTCCGCCCTTGCCACAGGCGGCGGGGGAAGGCGGCCGCACGTGAGCGGTGGCCGTCGTCGAATCTCCTCCGGGTGCCGCCGTTGTTCCCGCGGCGTTGCCTCCTCCTCTCGCTGTTTCCTCTGCCCCTCCGTTGCTCGCCGCGGCTGCAGAACGTTGTCGTCTCCTTCTCCTGCGGCGTCGCCTCTTTGCCTGGGGCGCCGTCTCCTTTGCAGTGGCGGGATTTCGGCCGTTGAAGGCCTGACATCCGCGCCAGTTGGCGACGTGCTCACCGCCGCAGCGGGCGCACGTCGGTTTGACGTCTTTGGTGCTGGTACAGGTGCGGGTGTCATGGTGACGTCCGCACTCGACGCACCTGGCGGCGTTGCGGCAGTGCTTTGCCACATGCCCTTCCTCCTGGCACTGTGGCTTCGTGTCCAGGTGGGGGGGGGGGGGGGGAGAGTCTCCGGCTGCACGTGGAAGCCCAAGAGCTTCCGGATGTCGAGAATGTCCCCGCCGTTGTCCGCCGCTGGTGTGGCGACAATAAACAGAGGCGGTTTCTTCCTATTGGTTTTGTTGTGCAACCTGACGGTTGCCTCAACAAAACCTTGGCGGCGCAGTCCTTCTTTCACCGCTCGCTCCGTGAGGATCCAAGGCAGTCCCCTCAGGAGCGCCTTTGTGACTTCTTTGCGACGAGTCTTTTGACTCATCGCACCTCTTTCCGGGGCGTCCACCGTGTGAGCGGCCACAAGAGCCTTCAGGGCCCTGTAGTCGTTCCAGTCAGCGGCCTGGAGCTTCATGGTGGCGTCGGAGTCGACGGACTCAACGACGACCTCCTTGTCACAGCTCTGCCCCATCTCATCATAGAGTTCCACCCACTCCACCTCCCTGCACTTGATGTACAGGGCGGGAGCGGGGGAAACTGCTTCTTCTGTCGCCGAGTTGCCGCCTCTCGCGACATCACGTCGCACGCTGCTCATCTTTACCATACTGCGCGCTAGGGTTTGACAATTTGCTTTTTGCCGTTAAAACGGCAGCACGACAATTTGCCACCCGCGCGCAATACGATCTCCTCGCTTACTCTCCCGCAGTAGCAGAGCGCCGCATGCTACAGTGACCTCCTCGAGTGGACCAGGTCCAGTATTTATGCCTGTGGCCTTCCCCCTTCACCAGGCGCTCCCTCTGGGGTCCGCGCCCGCTCGCTGCGATCTTGTGGAACATTGCCGTTCCCTTTTCCGTCCGCTGCAGTTCTGGGTGTTCTCTTTGCGGTCCGCGCCCACCAGACACGCTCCTGGGTGTTCCATCTTTGGTCTGGTGCGTTTGGAATCCCGTCTGTGGTACCAGGCATTCCCCATGTGGTCCTCTCTCGCTCACTGTGATCTGCTGCAGCGTTGCCATTCCATTTTCGGTCCGCTGCGGTTCTAGGTGTTCCCTCTGCGGTCCGCGCCCGTCAGTTCAGACCCTGCGCGTTCCATCTTCGGTCTGGTGCGCCTGGAACTCTGTATGGGGATCGTTCTCCATGTCCAACCCTTCAGTTCTTCTATTTGGGGAGTGCTGCAGCTGTCCCCGTTGCTTCTTCAGCAATTCCAGAGCAGGATCCCCAGCTCTACTTAGCTGGTATCCCATGTAATGGTTCATGAGATTATCGGTCACATTTATCTCTATTGACTCCCTCATAACATTGTCCCAAAATCTGGGCCTCTGTGCTAGAAACTTGGTTTCTTCATAATTCATGGCGTGGCCTAGCTCTAGGCAGTGTTCAGCAATGACTGATTTTGTTGCCTGTCTTAATCGGGATTGCTTCTGATGTTCCTTGCACCTGATATCTACTGTTCTTGTCGTCTGGCCAATGTAGGACATGCCACAGTGGCCAGGTATATTATAAATCCCTGGTTTCTGTAAACCTAGGTTGTCCTTAACATTTCCCACCAGTCCCCCGATCTTGCTAGGTGGACAGAAAACACACTTGATAGTGTGTTTATGGAGGATCCTACTAATTCTGGCAGAAATAGAGACAGCGTAGGGCAAATACACCACCTTCTTTGCTTCATCTTGCTCTGCTTCTGGAACTTGTGGTGTAGTGGCTGGTTGGAGTGCCATCTCAATTTGTTTCAGTGTAGATCCAGGACTGCAGCGGATAGGAAAGGGAATGGAAATGCTCCAGAGGATCTCAGTGAGCGGGCGCGGACCGCAGAGGGAGCGCCCGGTGAAGGGGGAAGGCCACAGGCATAAATACTGGACCAGGTCCACTCCGACTATGGAACGAGCCCCTACAACTGACTGACATGGCGACATACTTCGGCGTCTACCTTGACAAGCACCTCAGCTACCAAACTCACCTACAATACCTGCTCAACAAAATGGGGAAACGACAACAGTTAATTTGACAAGTATAAGGACGACTGTATGGCTGCTTCACCAGGATAGCCATACACACATACAAGACATACATAAGACCAATCTACGAATACACCGCTGCACCACTGGGCGGAATACCAAAAACAGTAGCAAACAGACTGTACTCGACAGAACGCCCACTACTGCGCAGCGTAGCAAAGCTACCATACTGCACCCCTATCGACGAAGTATACGAGACAACACGAATAACCCCACTACAAACAAGATCGGCAAAACTTAGGGCAAGATACGGCTCACACATCCTACACAAACGACCCGATATGGAAGACATAGTGACGACCAAACCACACACAAAGAGACGCCCAAAAACCAAATACATATACCTGGCGTGTACAGTAGAACAAAATACATCAACCGAGTTCCCTGACTTAGCACCCACAATGACACAACAGACAGGAGGAGAAACTACCCTGCCCCACCTAGACGAAAGACAGTAATACAGTAACAAACGACCTAGTGCACCACAACAACCCCCTGCATTCAACATACAACACACCTCATAACACTGAACACAATAGCTTTAAGGAAATCATAGATAAGATCAAGATCCATTGTAGAAACCAGCTCCAAGTACTACCAAAAGGAAAGGAGAACATGTAAACCTAGATATAAGGCAAAAAGAACCATTGTAGCAACCAGCTCCAAGTGCTGTGAAGCAGGAAAGGAGAACATGTAACACTAGTTTTAAGATTAGTTAGAAGCTAGAGGATATCACCCACAACAACAACGCCCTCCTCCATCCTTCTGCACTTTCGTGGGATGATTACATAGGGAAAATTAAATGTAAACACTACAAGAATCCCCCCATTAGGTTAACGTGTCACTTCCAGTTATATTGTCAAATCACCCCCACATACCTTATTAAGTCATTTCACTCATCACATTTAAACTATTATCGCCATTTCAAATTCAAGTAATTGTCCAATTAGTTTTGTCAAATTAGTTAATTGTTAAGTAAGTTCAGTTTCGAGGAGTAGTCTCAGGTAGCACCTGATGAAGGTAACGAGTTACGCTACCGAAATATCGTGCAAGTACAATTCTGATATCTGGCAGAACACCCGACAATCCAAGATGCCATTATATAGATAGAGAGATGCTCTTTAATTTTTTTAGATTCATCTGTTTGTTTCTATAAGTGATAGCAGGTGTATGTATGATGAGTTCTGCCGCATTGGTATTGTTCAGAAATGTGTATTGTACTTGTGCGTTAGAAAATATTAAGAACACTTATCGAGATAGCAAAGTTTAGTCATTCAATCATACCGACGATATCTGTCTCTTCATATCTCCGCAATGTGCCGAGAATCTTGCATCAGAAGGATCGAAGCTAACAAGAAGAATTCGTGAGAGCAGAGGAGGTTTGATCCGGAGCCAGATCGTCATACCATTCTCCAAGTATAATAGCGGTAACAAATAGGATATATATTCAAATTTACGAATGTTAGAAATTGAATATATGTATGTAATAATGAAAGTCTGTTTATATTAGTATTAGTTAAAATTCTTCCAGAACATGAGTACTTTCCAATTCTTTTTTAATCATTCTTTAAAAATTTCCCTTTTAATTATTTAAGCTGCAAATTCTTATTAAGATTTCCAATTAATATATCACATTTCAAGTCCCTCCGCCACTATTCAACTGGAATTCGATATTTTGAAAATGAAGAGAAGGAAAAGAAGTAGGTGAATATAGTCTGGGGGTAAGGAATGGAAGAGGAAGCCGCTTCGTAGAATTTTGCACAGATCTTAACTTAATCATAGCTAACACTTGGTTTACGAATCATGAAAGAAGACTGTATAGATCAAAGAGGCCTGGGCGCACTGGAAGGTTTCTGATAGACTATATAATGGTAAGACAGAGATTTAGGAACTGGGTTTGAAATTGTACGAGATTTCCAGGGGCAGATGTGGACTCTGATGACAATTTATTGGTTATGAACTGGAGATTAAAACTGAATAAACTGCAGAAAGGTAGGAATTTAAGGAAATGGGAACTGGATAAATGGAAAGAACCAGAGGTTGTAGAGAGTTTCAGAGGCAGCATTAGGGAACTGTTGATAAGAACAGGGAAAAGAAATACAATAGTAGAAGAATGGGTAGCTTTGAGAGATGAAATAGTGAAGGCAGCAGAGGATTAAGTAGGTAAAAAGACAAGAGCTAGTAGAAATACTTGGGTAACAGAAGAGATATTGAATTTAACTGATGAAAGGAGAAAACATAAAAATTAAGTAAATGAAGCCGGCGAAAAGGAATACAAACGTCTTAAAAATGAGATCGACAGGAAGTGCAAAATGGCTAAGTGGGGATGGCTGGAGACAAATTTAAGGATCTGCATGAATATGAAGAGATCAAATGGAAAACGAGTCCTAAGCAAAGTAGGGAAAGTAGAAAGGTGGAAGGAGTATATAGAGGATCTACACAAGTGTGATGTACTTTGTAATATCTCTTTATATTCAATGAATTATTCTGATACAATCCTACCCTTGAATGACGTTTACTAATTTTCTATCTTGACACTCGCAGAATCCATGCACAAAGTAGTTTCATACAATAGCTATGCCATGAGCGCATAATTATTCTTTGTAGTACTCTCTCTCTGGTGGTTGTTAGAAAAAAGGCTTCCGAGATTGTCTTCGTGCCGATTAGCCTGAGCATTGTTTGAAGAATTGTAATCTGAATATTGAGATTTATGCCAAAGGTAACTGATACAAAATTGTACGATTAAAAGGGATATATATATATATATATATATATATATATATATATATATATATATATATATATATATATATATTGCTCCTTCATACAAAAGGTGTGTAACAATTTACATTATTTGACATTTGATAATTAATGATATTCATCGATATATTGCGTAGTTGTTAATCAGAAGGGAACTTCCGAAAGACTGGATACGAACCTGCATTTAATAATCCAAGAGCTCCATTACTGCTTCGGAAGGTTAAACTTCATCAAAGCCAAATATCTGCTTGATCTGAGGTTTCCTGACTGATTATACAACACTCCCAAAAATACGAGGCATTTTATTTGTACAGATTAGCAGACTACTGCAAAGTATGAGCCTGCAGAGAAGAATTTCTGAATCATTTTGAGTGACTGAGTTATGACTGTGTTTCCTATTATGAATGGTTGATTGCTCGAACGAATTGAGAACTACATCACTGCATAATTACATAGAGAGGAGGAAAAATTACAGTGGCGCCAGTGTGACAGGACTCTCTTGGATTGTTATACAATATATTTACTTCTTCTTTCATGAAAACCAACGAGAACGAGAGGTACCTAATCTGAAGAGAGATTCAGTGCCCATAGTCAAAGATTGCTGATACCAAGGAACGATTTCAACTATTGGACAAGGCATATACTGCAGAACAAAGCCAGATAATTCCAATTTTTACATTTTGTACTTGAAATAGTTTGAAATTAATTTAGAAAGAACCCTTTTCCAGATAGTAGTTAGATTGTAGAACTGTATATTGTGTGATTTTCGTATCTGGACATTGAACTTTATACCATCTATGAAGTAATTTGACACTGTATTTAGTGACTATAACCTGATATTGACAGTTATTTAATGGTATTGACTAGAGCGGCATTTAAAATGTCGTTGAATCAGCAACGAGACGTGCAACAATCTTCAGCTGTTTGCGCAGAAGCAAAGGCCATGGAGAGCAATACTGAGACTGTTGTGGCTAGCGGTATCAATATAAATAATCCCGCTGGTTCAGAAAACATTCATACAACATCTGATCAGACTGTTGTTGACCCATTAGTTGTTATTATGCAACAGTTGTCTCTATTAGCCGAAAATGTGTCAAACCTTGCGATGGCTCAAGTAGAAATTAAACGAGATTTTGCAGAAGCCCAAGTGGAAGTAAAACAAGACTTATCCATTATACGAGACTTGTCCGTTGTACAGCAAGATTTTGCAGAAGGCCAAGCGGAGGTAAAACGAGACTTATTCATTATACAATCTGAAGTAAAACGAGACTTATCAGCCATATAAAATGAACTCCAAAATAAATTAGCCGAAAATCAAACAGAATTACAAAATCAATTAAGAGCAACCTTTACCGAATTAGATCAGAGATTAAATACCCAGACGCAGGAAAAAAAAGAACAGGCAGAAACGACCGAACAGAATCTTATTGCTCAATTTGAGCAGCTCCGCCAACAATGCCAAGAAACCAATAGTAAATTACAAGCGGAACTAACCGAATATGTATCTGTCAAAATTGACACGATACAAAACAAGTAGAACTGTTTCGTCAAGTAATACAAGCTAAAGAGGACATACAGTGTTCCGTAGCTATGATACCAGAAATTATAGAATCCCAAGATAATCTAAAGAAGCAATTTGACGAAGTGAAGGAAAAACAGACGACAGTGGAACATTGAATGTACTTGCGGGAAATTTTTCAGAAATGACATTAGAGCGGCAAAATTTTCCTTCGGAAACGATAGAAGAAACTGTGAAATTAGCTTTACAGTCAATTTCAGAGAGTTCCGAAGATAATTTTTTCAACAAAGGGTTAAAGGAAGTTCATGAACAATTTGGCGAAGAATTCTCGCGTTGGAAAGAAAATATCGAAAGATCACTAAATCTCTCGCAGGAGGATTTAGAAACAGCGAGAAGTAGGAAACAAAATTCTCAATCTGCGCGTGACATTTCGTCCACGTCAAGATCTGATGTAGACAGAACTGAAATGTTACAAGTTAGATTCGATATAACCGATAACCACAGGGAACAGTACGAACAGGATGATTTTTGGAATCGTAGTACCATTGAGGAAAAGATGATTAAACAGAGACAGTTTCAAATCTTTAACCCTGACAAAAGGAATGTTCATCCTGCAGTCTTTATTCGAAGTTTCAGAGGTCTATTTCCACGATCTTGGACGGAATGGTGAACGATTAGTTTTGTATCTGGATATATACAAGGATCAGGAGCATTGTGGGCATCCGAACAAATATCTTCTTGTAAATGTTATAAAGAATTTGAGCAGGCTTTTCTAGCAAAATATTGGTCTGCTGGAATACAAGAAAGACTTAGGCAGGAAGTATTATATCCTGAGCCTTTCTCATTTTCTAGAGGATATCTAAAGAGATATTTTGAGAAATACATTAATAAATCTTTGTATTGGTATGTACCGATTCCTTTTCCGGATATACTTAGGATACTCAAGTCCAGACTACCCACCAGTATAAGGAATCAGCTGTTATATATAAATTATAAGAATATAGACTCATTTATGACTACGCTTGATCAAATTGATTTATTTGAGAACAATAAAAGGTCAAGAGAAATGTCATATCAAAGAAGAGCAATAAAGCGAATCCGATCTGCAACTCGAATGGGAATGGCAGCAATGGTAGCAGTAACAATAATCATAGCCAACTACACTACTCACGGAGATTTAGAAATGGACAAAATGCAAACAATAATTATTACCATAATGGAAACTTTAGTAATGGTGCAGCGAGGGGCTATTTTAGGAACAATAGGAATTTTAATCGATATAATCCAATGTATGGCAACACAAGACATTTCTACCAACACGAATCACGCAAGACAATATAGACTGAATTCACCACAACAACCGATAATCACTGAAGTAGCTGACGAGACAAATACCAATCGGACCAACAATTAGTCAAACTAAACATGACCGCATCGTGCCCCGGAGGAGCGGTCAGGGGATCTGTTAGGGGCGAAACAGTAAAATTACAATTGTTAAAATATAATGATGGTGAGCTGTTGACTGAAGAGTTAACAAAGGATTTAATAACGTGTCATAATGACAGATCGAATGTTCCAGTATCAGAAGTATTTGTTGAAACAGAGGAAGTTCCAACGAATGTGATATTAGACACCGCCGCTTCCGCCAATGTTATCTCAGGCACTCTTTTTAGGAGATTTGTTAGGAAGAAGAAGGTACCAATTTTGCCGGTATAGATCTGCAAAATCATCAGAGCTGTTGGAGCACGCTCTCCCAATGTCAAAACACAAACACAATTAGAGATGAAAATGAGAAATGTAGCAATAAAATGCACGTTCCTTGTAGTGGAGAAGTTATTAGTGGATTATGTTCTTGGTATTGGGAGTATGCAGGAGTATGATTGTCAGATTGATTTTTTGGAAGGAATAGTTAAATTTAGATTAAATGGAGAAGAGAGAGCACTGGATTTAAATAGAAAAAAGATGGTGCATGAGAAATATTGTCACGGTGCCATAATTCAATTAATTGACACTACAAATGGTCGTTGGAAGGAGCTTTCAAAGGATTTGATACAACAGGAGGACTTTAACTGAACAACAATGATAAAAGCTAGTGAATCAAAGCAGCTTACCGGAGAACAAACGCAGCAGCTTCATTATTTGTGAGAGGCATATGAAGAGATTTTTGATGAGAAACCAGGAATTATTAAAGAGTATATTTGTCACCTACAAGTGAAGCCACATCAGACTTCCTGTTACACAGACTACCCGATCCCCTGGCGTTTAAAACAATCTGTTCAAAGGTAGATAAATAGAATGTTAGAATGGAACTTGATTGAGCCATCAACTAGTCCATATTGTTCTCCGCTCTTAGTCGTTCCAAAACCTGGAGGTAACATAAGATTAGTTCTGGGTGCGAGAGAGATTAATAAAATAATAGTACCTGTAAGAACTCATCTGGAAAATATAGATGAATTAATTCAAAATTTCCAGGATGTTTCATACTTAACTAGTGTTGATTTGAGAAGTTCGTACTGGCAGGTCCAAATGGATGAAGAATCTAGAAAATATACCGCATTTTTCTATGCCAGGAGAAGTTACCAATTTAGAGTTGTCCCATTCGGACTTAATATTAGTGCCGTAATATTTATTTCAGTGTTGGATTATGTTATTGGACCAGAGTTGCGTAGTCGTATAACTGTGTTTGTTGACGACTTATTAATAGCCACGAAAACATGGGAGGAGCATTTGCATATTTTGGAAAGGATTTTTGCTGTTTTCAAGAAAACCAGAATTACACTAAACATACAGAAGTCTCATTTTGCTTTACCACAAATTAAGTTCTTAGGACATATGATAGATGCGAAAGGTATCCTGCCTACCGAGAAGAAGATAAGTGCAATTCGAAATTTTTCATCACCATGGAATAAAGACAGCTGAAGGGATTTATAAGTATGGCATCGTTCTTCCGTCGTTTCATAAAGAATCAAGCCATGAATTCTGAGGCATTAAACCGGCTTGTACAGAAGGATGTGCCTTGGAAATGGACTGAAGAATGTGAACTAGCTTTTCGAGAGATTAAAGACCAACTCGTTTACGCATCGTTATTATATCACCCTGATATGAATTGTGAGTTCTGTCTGTCCACGGATTCATCAGATGCTGGATTAGGTGCTTGTCTCTTCCAAATAAGGGAAATAAAAGGGGTACCAACATTCTGCCCGATAGCATTTGCTAGTCGAGTGTTATCGCCCTGTGAAAGAGCCTATACGACCACAGAACTTCAAGCACTTGCCGTTATCTGGGCATTCAAGAAGTTTAACTATTATTTATATAGTTCGAAAACGATTGTCTATTGTGACCATCAATCACTAACCTTTTTGGAAACATGTAAATTATTACATCCCAGACTTTCACGTTGGACAATGACACTACAACAGTACCAATTTAAAATTATTCATGTGTCTGGCAAAGAAAATATTATTGCAGATGCACTTTCAAGATCCCCAGAAGATTTAACGCCAGAGCTAGAACCAGTAAATACTTCGGATTTTCCAGTATTACTGTTGCAGGATAATATCTACACAACTTATTATGTACATCTTTGTAGAGATATGGGAAATTTACAACGAAAAGGCCCTCGATGGAAGAAGATAATTCAGATAAAGGAACAACAAAATTCAAGGGTTAGTTTAGATCATTATAAATTAGTAAATGGAGTATTATTCTTCAGATGTGGGAAGCACAACAATCCATGGTGCGTATGTATCCCAAAGGAATATGAGGAAAACTTAATTTGGTTTACCCACTTATCATGGGGACATTTTGGTGTGATCAAATGTGCCAATAAAATTGGAGCATACTGTTATTTTCCGAATATTCAGAGAAAAGTGCACCAAACAATACAAAACTGTTTACTCTGTAAAAAGGCAAAACCGGATAGTAGAGGCAGTAAGCATGTTCTGCATTCAATTATTCCACGAGAGCCAAGGGTGTTAATTTCGTGTGATATCTGTGGCCCTCTTCCACAATCAGGAGGAGGAGTCAAATTCATTTTTGGATTCTTTGACGTATTTACAAAATATGTAAAACCAAATCCATTAAAGTGTGCTACTGCCAGAGCTGTTGTAGTGAGATTGGTGCGTGACTATCTTCCGCATGTAGGTTTACTGAAATCCATAATTACAGATAATGCCAGAATTTTTACTGGATTTAAATGGAAGCAAACATTAACGCAGCTTGGTATTCGACAAATTTTGACATCATGTTATAATCCACAAGGTAATCCAATAGAACGAGTTTTCCGAGAATTAAACCGATTCATGCGTACATACTGTCACAGTAAACAAACATCATGGGCTGATTATTTGTCATTATTTGAACAAATATTTAATAATCTGTCACATACCTCAATTAACTTTACTCCAACAGAGCTTATGTTTAGTCAAATTGAAAAGAACTTCTGGATAAACCATCTGCCAAAGTATGAAGACCAGAATTTAAAATGGGAGGAAAAGATTCGACTCGCACTTGTCAATTTAACTAAAAAGGCAATACAACGGAAATTGACATATGATAAACGGATTCACCGGATTCAGACGTTTCATCTTGGAGAAAAGGTTTTATTGAGGCGACACATCAATTCCTCTAAACTGATAGAGAACATAAAGAAATGGAATCTATTTATACCAGACCATATGTTATTGTAAATATACCAAATCCTGGATCATACTTGTTGGCATATCCTGAATCGAAAAGAATAAAGGGATTATACCCGCATAATGATATTAAGAAATTTTTTGAAGGATCGTAGATCTGTGATACCAAATATGGAGAAGAATTTAGAGTGGAATTTGACTATGAGTCGAATGTGTAGAGGAGAGCGGGGAAATACCGTGCGCGTAATCCATTTTTCAAATATTTCGTATTTTTCGAACTATATTGAAATGCTGAACACCTTTTTTGGGCAAGAAATCAATGCCCCACGCGTTTGTGGCTTCATATTTGCTATATTAAATCGATTTGCGTTGCTACAGCTGTTTTACAAAAGTGTTACGTTGCACGGTATTACTCTGGGGGGTGTGGTAATACTGCGCAACATATCGTATGATACAGCATAGCACATAAAATGACGAAAACTCTGTAAAAATAAATCAAATTAAAAAATTATTCAGAATTTATTTGGAATTGAAAAACATAAATTTTACAACTTATTAAATTTTCTAAAGACAGAAAATCCTTTTACTGTTAAAACAAAATTATTGGATTATGGTGTCAACTTGTCTCTGAACACATTTATCCCCTGTTTTAATGGCAGTAGTCGCAAATATAGTTTTCAGCTGTGTCACATGCACTACACTCTGAATGAACCCATTCACTGCAAATCACACATCGAAACCACAGCTCCCTGTTTTTCCCAAACTCTCCGCAAAGCATGCAAACAGAGTTGTCGTCCCTAAAAGTTCCATTCTTGCTCACAGGCCTAACACTAGTTTCTCTGAAAGGGTGAATGTCATCCATCTCATCGTCACTAGAAAGTTTGTGCAATGCTAGGTCCAAATCATCATTCGATGAAGAATCAAAAGAAAGATTCCGTCGACATTTCTTTGTTTCAAATTTTTGAGGTCTTATCTTTGAAGCAAACTTTCTGAACTTGCTTTTTCCCTTAGGCTCTAGCACTGATTTCCTTTCTCTGTTTGTTAATTTTGCTTTTGTGCTCTCTGCTGCTTTTTGTAAACTAGCTTTGTTAGGAGTCAAAGTAAAAATTGTGGAATGATATTGTCTGGCAGTTTTCTTGAGTTTAAGAGGTCCTGGTAAGGGAGAAATATCTTTGAAATGTAGCCCAGCTTCGGGCTGAACATGTAGGCCTAAGGCTTTGTCTCTATCATCAGGGATACTAGTCGCTGTCTGTGAAGAACAGAGCACAACTGTGTCACTACTTTCATCATTATTAGCGCTGCAATCCCCAACAACTGGTAAAGCTAGTCCTATTTCTTCGTCTGGGTGCACACGCATGAAATCTTCGTCAGTAAATGTGGTAGGATTTAGAGGGAATATTCCTGTTTTGTTAAAGCCAGAGATACCATTTTCAAATTAGCAATCCTCATGAAGCCTTTGCTAAAGATAGGACAAATGTCGTAAGGAGTTTTTTTCAGGTGGGGATTAGACCTCAAAAAACTCTCACATTCTTCATTAAATGCAGTCTTCAGGTTACTGAAAAAGGCCACATCTAAAGGTTGTAGCCTGTGTGAGCAATGAGGCAGCAGTGTTACCACTACTATTCCATTGTCTTTACAAAAGTTGTAGGCATCTAGAGAGACATGGCTGGTGTGATTGTCTAAAATCAAGAGAATGGTGTGGTCCTTTGGTAAAGTTAGCAAAATGTTTCAGCAACTTTGGGAAGAGCTCCTCAGTCATCCAACCAGTCTTGCTACATTCGTATATTGAATTTGGTGGTCCTCCTCTCTGTATGGCAGGCGTCATCCAAACCCTCGGAAAAATAAACATTGGGGGCACATATACCCCACTGGCACTCACTGCAGAACACACTGTAACATTTTTCCCACGTTCCCAGCTTGTTGCTGAGCCAACTTGTTTAGCTCCTTTGGGTGCTAAAATTTTTCCTGGCTTCTGAATCTTTGATATTCCTGTCTCATCAAAATTGTGAATTCTGGAGGCATCGAACTTAAGGACATTCCACAATGGTGAGATTCAAGGAAAAAAGCTTAACTTCACTTGAATTAAAAGCTGAGATCCGATTGAGGCTCGTACCCTTAGGTTTGCGAATGCTGACTGATGGATTTCTTCTAAGAAACCCAGAGAGCTAATCCTGTATAGCTCTTTTTGATATTTTATTAAAATTATGCTGAATATTATTTGCCATGGCATATTCATAAACTAATCTCCTCAACTCCTCCGACAATATTCCATAAAATGTCTTTGCTAGCAAAAGAACATTCTTAGCTATGTCATCTTCCTATTCTTTTGAAAATATAGGTTTTCTACCCAAATTTACTTTAGAGCAATTCCCTGTTTTTAGCCTATCTCTTAAAGTAGAAAGAGGTATTCCATACATTATTGCAGCTACTCTCTGTCGCTTTGCATTTTCTATAACATTGTGGAGTGCGCAATTCATTTTCATTTCATGTTCCATCCACCATTTGCTCGTTTCTGTGGTTCTGGCTCTGTTTCTCACCATCTGTGATTAAAAAAAAGAAAGAAAACTTGTAAGATGACACACATACACACACACTTCCAAATATATAGTTCACGAAAATACCAAAAGAAATTACCATATGGGGCAATACCGTTCACCACGGGGCAATACCGTGCGTCGGGCACGGTATTGCCCCGAGACAACATGACTCGCCATTGTAAATTCTAACCCAACAATCACGAAATTTAATGTCTAACATTTGATGTTTAAAGGAAGATCAAGAAATGGGTAATTAAATAGAGCTATTTTAAATATTGTTGCTATTAACATATTTCTCTCGCATCTAGACTTATTATCTTCAGAGTTTATAAGAAAACAGTCGAAATCAGCTGAAACCGATTGTCGAAGACGTCTGCGCCGTTGAACGATATAGACCCCTCTGTATGTGACTATAGTTACTTCCGCTATGTGGCAGCACTATGCAGCGCTCTTTGCGCTCCATGGGAAACTGGATAAAGCGGTGCACGGTATTACCCCGCTGTACGGCATTGCCCCGCTCTCCCCTATATAAATATCAAGATGTTTATGTTGTTTAGAGGGTAAGAGACAGTGAGATTACTCCTGTGATAGGTTAAGAGGCAGTGAGATTACTCCTGTGATAGTTTAGCACAAAATTTTAAGATAGGTAGAAGAATTTGTTAATTACTAGTGTTTGTTAGTGTGGACTATGAGCAGAAGCCATAGTGATATACAATGAAAGTGCATCTACATTTCCTCAAGACACGGCACTTATGTGAGAATTGCATGTGAAACTTGAACAGTGTGGGATGTGTAGGTAAATACCCTGTGTGTATGATGTGCGCTGTTCGCACAAGAAAACAAATGAACTGTTTAATGAAGCAACAGTCGATAATGTCACTGCTGCAAACAATTGATGAAACTCTCTGGTTGCACGAGAGAAAATTATTATAATTTTTAGATTTTTTTCATTATGCCTTCTCTACCAGGAGAATTAATTTAAGAATTTTAATTAACATTATAAGAATAGCAGTTTGTGTGTTTCATATTATGGACATAATTGTTGAAATATATTTCCATAAATGTTCATGAGAGAATGAACAAGATTCTGCGAGTGGATGATTTGTTAAATGAACATACATAATCATTAATGATATTTATTTGCAGGTGGATCTATAAATCAATTAATTATATGAATAATTAAAATTTTTCAGAGAATTTTTTCTAGAAATTATTCCTTTTGTGGAGTCGTGTCATATGCCTATGTTTAAAATTTTTCATCAGGTGTAAACTTAAATTTTATCCATAATTTCGTAACTGAAAGCAAACCTTGGACAGATTCAATGCTCTACTTCCACCTGCACTATAACAAAACGAAGATTAGATTAAAAAAAATTTTCGGGAGGAATACATTCGATATGAGCTACAACAAAATTTAAATGCGAACAGTCTATTTGGCAATGTTTTGGACAATCAGCAGTTGTAATGCAAAACAACTTTGGTATTGAGGACTACAAAAAAATTTGCGATTGCCAGGACTGATGGATGTTCCAGTCTACTACAGATGGAAGAACATAAGAATCCACTCCGATTTTGAGTTGAACGATTAAATATGTACTTTGTTGCCTTAATCCACTCTCTTCCAGAGATTTATTCTGTCAGAACCTTTTCTTATTCGACTTTAAACCTGTTCCATGTTCACATCCCTGACCATCTGTTCCTGAGATCATCTTGCTGTTTCTACGGCACATTACCAGCTTCTGTCCTGACCATAAGCCATCGCCTGTCCTCCGTACCGCCTTCACCAAACGCTGTACGTCGCCTACCCGCTGTCCATACCCAGTGTTCCTGTTCCATCGACTTCACAATGAGATCGCCGGCTACATCGTCGAAAGAAGAATTTTGAAAATTTCTTTGGAGCACTATTGTAAATTTTTTTTTGGCTATGGGGCACTTTCCCTTCGATCTAATCTATGGAGCTTCTATATATTTCAAAATTACTGGATTTAGGCTTTCCTATATTCTTTAATACCTGTGCTGGGGTCTATTCTTCCGGGTTTTCCAGGGTTTCCTTGTGAAGGCCAGTTCCCAAATGGGTAGACCTTTCTCGTAATTACACCAATCTACATCTTCCCTGGTTATGTACTCGGGATGCGGGTATACCCCAGTACATGTAAAAGCTATAGCTTAGGTATTCTCGTAACTTACTGTCTTAACATGCTAGCCATACTCTCTATAGTAAAATTCTGTTAATTCAAAATATTCCTCTTTTGAACAAACAACCCAACAAACTTTTCTGTTAGCTCGCAAAGTGTATTATCACTAACTTTGCTTGCTGCTAGAGGCAATTGTAATATCTCTTTATATTCAATGAATTATTCTGATACAATTCTACCCTTGAATGACGTTTACTAATTTTCTATCTTGATACTCGCAGAATCCATGCGCAAAGTAGTTTCATACAATAGCTATGCCATGAGTGCATAATTATTCTTTGTAGTACTCTCTCTGGTGGTTGTTAGAAAAAAAGGCTTCCGAGATTGTCTTCGTGCCGATTAGCCTGAACATTGTTTGAAGAATTGTAATCTGAATATTGAGATTTATGACAAAAGATAACTGATACAAAATTGTACGATTAAAAGGGAAATATATATATATATATATATATATATATATATATATATATATATATATATATATATTGCTCCTTCATACAAAAGGTGTGTAACAATTTACATTATTTGACATTTGATGATTAATGATATTCATCGATATATTGTGTAGTTGTTAATCAGAAGGGAACTTCCAAAAGACTGGATACGAACCTGCATTTAATAATCCAAGAGCTCCATTACTGCTTCGGAAGGTTAAACTTCATCAAAGCCAAATATCTGCTTGATCTGAGGTTTCCTGACTGATTATACAACGCTCCCAAAAATACGAGGCATTTTATTTGTACAGATTAGCAGACTACTGCAAAGTATGAGCCTGCAGAGAAGAAGAATCATCGCCTGATTTCATTCTATCAAGTAAAATTTCTGAATCATTTTGAGTGACTGATTTATGACTGTGTTTCCTATTATGAATGGTTGATTGCTTGAACGAATTGAGAACTTTTTTAAATGTTTTAAATGGCTCTGAGCACTATGGGACTTAACGTCTGTGGTCATCAGTCCCCTAGAACTTAGAACTACTTAAACCTAACTAATCTAAGGACATCACAAACATCCATGCCCGAGGCAGGATTCGAACCTGCGACCGTAGCAGTCGCGCGGTTCCGGACTAAGCGCCTAGAACCGAATTGAGAACTACATAACTGCATAATTACATAGAGAGGAGGAAAAATTACAACTTGAGAGCAAAATTATGGAAATGGAAGAGGATGTACAAAAAGAAAAATGGGATATATGATACTGCATGAAGAATTTGACAGAGAACTGAAAAACCTAAGTCGAAACAAGGCCCTGGGAATAGAATTTGGTGAGCAAGATGTGTGAGACACGCGAAATACCATCAGACTCCAAGAAGGATATAATAATTCCAATCCCAAAGAAAGCAGGTGTTGACAGGTGTGAAAATTACCAAACTATCAGTTTAATATGTCATGGTTGCAAAATACTAACACAAATTGTTTATAAACGAGTGGAAAAACTGGTAGAAGCCAACATTGGGGATGATCAGTTTGGATTCCATAAAAATGCTGGTACACTTGAGGCAATCCTGACCCCTACGACTTATCTTAGAAGATAGGTTAAGGAAAGGCAAACCTATGTTCCTATCATTTGTAGGCTTAGAAAAAGATTTTGACAATGTTGACTGGAATATTCTCTTTCAAATTCTGAAGGTGGCAGGTGTAAAATACAGTGAGTGAAAGGCTATTTACAATTTGTACAGTAACCAGATGGCAGTTATCATAGTCGAGGGGCATGAAAGGGAAGCAGCGATTGAGAAGGGAGTGAGACAGAGTTGTAGTCTGTCCCCGATGCTATTCAATCTGTATATTGAGCAAGCAGTAAAGGAAACAAAAGAAAAATTTGGAGTAGGAATTGAAATCTATGGAGAAGAAATAAAAACTTCGAGGTTTGCCAATGACATTGTAATGCCGTCAGAGACAGCAAAGGACCTGGAAGAGCAGTTGAACGTTATGGACAGTGTCTTGAAAGAAGGATATAAGATGAACATCAACAAAAGCAAAACAAGGATAATGGAATTCGGTCGAATTAAATCAGGTGATGCCAAGGGAATTAGATCGGAAAATGAGACACTTAAAGTAGTAAATGAGTTTTATTATTTGGGGAGCAAAATAATTGATAATGTTTTTTTTTTTTTCAGTGTGTCCATTGTGGTGGAAGTAGAGAGGACATACAGATTTAAGTGACAGGAAGTCGTTTCTGAAAGTATTTGTATGAAGTATAGGCATGTATGGGAGTGAAATATGATCGATAATAAGTGTAGACAAAAAAGAACAGAAGCTTTCGAAATGAGGTGCTACAGATAAATGCTGAAGGTTAGATGGGTAGATTACTTAAGTAATGGGAAGGTACTGAATAGAACTGGGGAGAAGAGGAATTTGTGGCACAACTTGACTAGAAGAAGGGATCGGTTGGAACGACACGTTTTGAGCCATCATGGGTTCACCAATTTAGTATTGGAGGGAAGCGTGGAAGTTAAAAATTGTAGAGGGAGACCAAGAGATGAATACACTAAGCAGATTCAGAAGGATCTAGATCGCAGTAGTTATTCGGAGATGAAGAGGCTTGTACAGAATAGAGTAGCGTGGAGAGCTGCATCAAACCAGTCTCTGGACTGAAGACTACAACAACAGTAACAACATGAGTGAGCTCAGCGAAAATAGATTAATTTCTGGATGTTAGCAGACGACGTCGCCGCCAAAACATCCTTCCCGAGAAACCTTGATGTGAACTGACAGCCTGCTGACGACCTGTTTCAATGCCTCCATTTGAAAAACGTGAAATATTTTGACGTGACGTGACGAGACGGTCCGTGTGAATTGGGCTTAATAAACTTATGTCAACCTATATATCAATTTTGTTTCTTGAGACATGTTTGGATAAACAATTTTTCATCATCAGGTAAAGATAGAGTTTGGTTTTTTTAAAGTTGCTCTTCTGAATATGCTGTAATAAATTATACTTTTGACTTGTTTCTAAAATTATTTGTAGCACACGTGCAAGACAGACGTGAATATCGAAATGTTTTCTATAATAAACAGGACGACTTGGAGTGACTGATAATGTCAGTTATTTAATTTGTTTTGTAGAATATCTCAACTGTAAGTTGTTTCGCATCAGCATCCTGACGTTCTAATTAATTTAATTCAATATTATTGTGCCCGGAATCTTCAAGTTTCGTATGTCAGACATATTCTCATCTTCATTAGATATTGAATTTGTTATTCAAGTTGTGGTAGTACGCAGTGAGGATCCGTTTCGCGGACGAATACACACAGGAAATGGGAAACATTAGTAATTTACTTTATCATGTGTTAATAAGATTTGAGTTGCTTTCAAGAAATCGGTACACAAATTAGGGATTATGAAGTGAGGCCCATGAATATGGAACTTGATCAAGCGCAGTGTGGGCACCTACATGTTGACTTAAGTCTCAACACCGGGATATAGTCCATCAGTAATAGGTGCGGCCATGTTGACCTATAGCAGAAAACTTTTGGAATAATTTTGGCCACAATAATTGTTCAGGTAACATAATGCCGAAATGTGATAGCTGTACGAAGTATACTCCGGCCACATTTGCCTGGATATTGCTCTTGGGCGCAACTACTCTCTTCTTCTATTTTCCGTAAGTATGCATTTGAGAAGCCAAATAATAAACACCATTTGGTTTTAGTCATTGAATCCTTGTTGACAAGTTATGGAAAGGTTGTGATACTGCCCGTCTGCTCGTAAGTTGACATCAAAATTGTGTGACGGTTCTGCTTTTTTTGTAAACTATCATTCTGTAACGAACTGACATTTAGTGATCTAGCTGTCAAGCAACAAGAGGCCGTATGTTATTAGCTGCTTAAAGTATTTACTTGTTAGTGTTGTATTGGTAACAGATTTTTCGCAATATTTATGGTATTTACGTGTCAGCTTGTTTATGTTTTCCCTGTTTTACAATCATAGGGTGTCGTAAATATGGCTACATGATAACGGGAAGTGCCAGTAGTAGCTGTTAGATTATGTTTAGTTGGAAGTTTTTTACAGTAACTGTTATTAAATATAACGTCAAAACAATGCGGTACGCTCCAGTGTTGCCTATGCATTTATTTCTGCTGGAGTGTCGTATTTAACGTGTAATAACAAACAAGTTTTGTTATAGAAGGGAAGGAAAAAAAGCACGGAGATTGAAATATTGACAAACATATTTTGTTATTTCCAAAGTTAAAAGTACTGAAAAATTATTTTTGCTAGCAAATGAGCATCTTCAGTCGAGCTCACTGTATTGCTTGTCCTGTGACTGCTGTAATGTAAATTATGATTAGCTGACTATGTTATGTACTGTTTATCTAAAGCTTGTGTGCAGTATGTTATTGCTAACCCACATGTTATTTGAAGTAGGTACTGTACGTTTTTCTTGATACAGACTCCATTTTTTCATTATTTGTGTGTGAATTTGGGCCTGCATGAAATAATTTTAACACAAATTGTTTGTGAAATATCATTATTAATTAATATCTACAACTGTAATATCAAATGGGGAAGAAACTTAGTCAAAGGGAGTCAAGTGCCCACCTCCTACTGAAGAATGTTGTAACAATTCTGAGAGTGTCGAGACAGTCAAACTGTATTTTATTTGATTGTTTAGTGAGTTGTAAACTGTTCCAGGCTATATATAATTTCTCATTCAGGTGATACTTATGGATTTGCTCTCTTCCTTCCTCTCCACCTTGCCCTCTATGTTCAGGAATCCATTAGTACTTTACCTCCACAGTAAAATCCACATTTTCCCCACCGTGGTATGAAATTTTCAAGTGCTTGATTTGTTTAAAGGCATCAGCATAAAGTTCCACCACCCAAGCATTATTTGATGACTATCTGATGCTGCTTTCAGTTCTTATGATGGAAAAAAGTGGCAGGTACTAGTTAATGATATCAAACATGCTCTGGGCTTGTGGCAAAAAAAATTATCAATTATCAACCAATGTTTCCAAAAGATACTCCATTAGTTTTTTGGTGCCACTTAATGCTTCTGTAGATTTAGTGATGTCATGCGTAAGTAGTTCCTTGAGGCCTTTACTTCCATCTTGTTGGTGGCTTCATCAGTTCATTGAAAGGTATCACATTATCTACAAATACTGGATTAGGTTGGACTAGAAATCAGTACACTGTTCATTCAGTAGAGATTTTTCAGGCTGTGGAACATGTTGTGGAAGGGGTGGGGTGGGGGGAGGGGTATGTAGTTTGAAAAAGAACATTGTATACATATTTTTATTTATAAATCAATGGTTAAAAACTTACTGCAGACATGCTACTACAAACATACTAAAATGAATATACAAATAAGTATGCTGTTACAGCTAGGCTTCATGAAAATAAACTGTTTACAATCCTTTCTGGCACTGATAACATCACTACACTGAAGAGATGCAGAAGTTGGATATTATTCATAATACGTAAATCAGAAGGGGATAGAATTGGCAGACATGACCACAAATAAATTCTGCAGCCTCGTGTTGAAGTGTATTAGCTTGACTCTTCATAGTTGCTGGCAAATTATTGAAAATGTGTTTTCCTGTTTAATGGAAGTGGCAAAATAATCAACTGTCATGGTTCTAATTTCTGGTGGAAAATAATCACCTAATTCCTGGTTATAATTTCTAGTGGAAAATAACTGTGCAAGGAAAGTTTGTAGGCTAGTAAGACTCAGATGGGTTTCCAGAGATGTTAATCTTTTGTTCTGAGTATGAAACAGCATTCGCATGTTCATTGAACTTTTAAGTTAGCTATGACATATGTGTTAAATCCTGAAACTTGGTAGTTCATAGTTACGTTTGAATGGTTCAGGGATCTACTCTGTGTCTTTGTGTTTGTGCATGTGACTTAAGACCTGTTGCAAATCTTTGTAACAGATTGTTTTCATGGCTTGCTCGTTGCTCAAAATAAGATTTTGCTAAATAGCTGATCATTGAGGAGGAGGGGGGGAGGGGCAAAATTTGATTATCTGAAATGTTTGGCATTTTACCTACTTTCTAGGTCTAGGAAATATTTTGTGTAGGCCGGCCGAAGTGGCCGTGCGGTTAAAGGCGCTGCAGTCTGGAACCGCAAGACCGCTACGGTCGCAGGTTCGAATCCTGCCTCGGGCATGGATGTTTGTGATGTCCTTAGGTTAGTTAGGTTTAACTAGTTCTAAGTTCTAGGGGACTAATGACCTCAGCAGTTGAGTCCCATAGTGCTCAGAGCCATTTGAACCATTTTTTTATTTTGTGTATGGTAGAAACTGGTTTCATGTCCTTGTACAGCAATCGTTATCTAGGTACCCCTAAATCAGGTCGGGTGATAGCCGCGTGGTCTGAGGTGTCTTGTCACGTTCTGGGCGGCTCCCCCTGTCAGAAGTTAGTCCTCCCTTGGGCATGGGTGTGTGTAGTGTTGTTCTTAGCATAATAATTTAGTTTAAATTAGATTAAGTAGTGCGTAAGCTTAGGGACCAATGACCTCAGCAGTTTGGTCCCAAAAGACCTTACCTGAACCACCAGTTCGGGTGATAGCAAGGATATAACTTCATGTGGTGGAAAATGTGCTTACTCATCTATTTCAGTATGAGAAGCAATTAGCTGTCATAGATCAACCACTACCTGCTGAATTATCTGCGTATTTAAAATATTGTACCAGTAACATTTCAAAGCAGTGTGCATATTTGAAAATAATTGTAATCCTGTGATTAGTACTCATGTATCATTTTAACAATTTGCAGATGTGTTGTAAAGCATTCTGTATGCCCATAGTGACATGTTGCATGACAGTTCTCTAAGAACGTAACTGTAGCAAAAAAGCAGCCTTTGAAATAGCAGCTGAGGTGTTAAGAGAAAATGAAATTCTGAGAAAATTTAAATTAAAACTTGAAAGGGGTGTTGTGAATTACCTCTGACATTACTAAGATTTCATTATCCTCCTAAAGGCTTACTTTGTCTTCTGTTTGGGATCAAGATGAGATATGTACAATAACTGGAGTACTTTGAAAATTGATGGATTGGAAACTGTTAGAGGAATTTATCCTTGTATTACAGATTACACATTAATTTTGTTGTTTATTCTCTTTGTTATCATGAGTTACATAAAATGTTAAATAATAAAAAGATTGATTAATGCCAGCTACTATTAAGGACTCCTGTATCTAGTGAAGCAGCACCTACTGCTTGCTTCAAATGACTTTAGGTTAGGCGGATGCCATATCTGATTCCGATAAACACTAGATATTTGTTCTCATAAAGAAAATGGTTACCTTTCTAATTAATCACAATCATATGCATCAGTGTATACTTCCTTCAGATTTGAAGATTTGGTTATCTGTCTGTAAATTTAGTGAAGTATTGGTTTGGAGAATTCATTCAGAAAAGTACATCTGAATCACTTTCTTGTGATACCACGTATGAGCCACTGTAATTCCGTGGTGATGCTCTGAAACAACCAACCACTTATCACATTTTCTCCTCTTGCTGGTAACTCTTCATACCACTAATAGACAGGGGTATTACAAGTTTGTATTTACTTTTTGTAGAAAGCTACTGAGTTACGTAAAAGAGGCATATGTAGATCCTGTTGTAAATCAAATATTTTAGTTTTCCTTATAAATTGCCTTTTGACGATATCTTATCTTTATCTTTGACTGGAAATCTGTATTGGAAAGTTTGTGACGCTCATTATGTTCTTTCCTCAACACACTTTTGTTTTTGTCAGAAGGCAGTTTTGATTTTATTTGATTTAACAAGGGAAACAAATAACAATGGTTTTAGCCACTTGTTGCGCGCACCGAAACAGTGTATGAGAAGGTGTTTCTTCTTGTCATTCTAGTAAGGCCAGCCACTACCACTGAAGATTAGTACAAGACCCTTCACTAGGTCTTTCTGAGACACAATCTCTTCAGTAATTAGTAACCCAAGTATTTTGTGCCTTTTAACTTCAGTGCTTCACATTAGAAGATAGTGGTGCAGTTTCATCCCACAACTGCATAGTCTGCACTTACGGGTTTCTATCTCTTTATTTAAAGTGTGCAGATGTTTCCTGAAGCTCGTACGGTCAGTTGTTAGACCTACCATGAGTTTAATCTGTCTCCTGTTCAAGCTGAAGAATGCAGAACTTAACTGAAAACATGGTTTTGTCATCATTTGCATGCCATGTTTCTCTTTTTGGATTTTAATGAAAAATTCTACCTGCTGCCCTCTGATGTGGCACCCAGGAAGAATGATTAATGCTTCTGTGTGTGCTGTAATTAATCTAATATTGTTATCATGATCCCTATGTGAAAGAGTTGTAGGGGGTTGTATATTCTAGTCATCGTTTAAAGCTGTTTCTTGAAACTTCGTTAATAGACTTTCTCAAACCTATGATCATTTGTACTGCCCTTCTCCGTATATGTTCAATATTGCCGATTAGTCCTATGTGGTATGGGTTCCAAACACTTGAGCAATATTCTAAAGTGGATTGTACGAGTTATTCGTAGTCTATCTTCTTTGTAGACTGATTGCGCCTCCCCAGTATTCTGCCAATAAGTCAGTAAACTGCACACTTTTGGATGTCTGAAGCTTTGAAGTAAGCTGAAATCTTACCAAAATCTGACTGAATATTTATGCAGATTCTCGCAGACAGTACTTTATTGTAGATAACTGTAACATCTGCAAAAAAAGTTTCAGGTTACTATTAATATTGTCTGCGAGGTCATTAATATACAGCATGAACAGCAAGAGTCCCAATACACTTCACTGGGTCATACCTAGAGCTGCTTTTATAGATGCTGATGACTTTCCATCCAAGATAATATGCTGTGTTGCCCCAACCAAAAAGTTCTCTGTCCAGTCAAATTTTATCTGGTACCCCATATAATTGAACTTCTAACAGTAAGCATAAGTGTGGTACTGGGTCAAATGCTTTTCGAAAAGCAAGAAATTCTGCATCTACATGACTGCCTTTATCCATAGCTTTCAGTGTTATGAGAGAAGTGCGAGTTGGGTTTCACATGATTGATGTTTTCGGAATCGATGCTGGTTGTCATGAAGGAGGTCATTCTGTTCCAGATACCTCATTATGTTTGAGCTCAGAATATGTTCTAAGATTCTACAACAAATCAATGTCAAGGTTATTGGATGGTAGTTTCGTGGATCACTTTTGCTACCCTTCTTGTAGACGTTTGTGGCATGTGCTGTCTTCCAACTGCTGGGCATGGTTTTTGTTAGGCATCTTCAATAGATTATACAATGGCCATTCAAATGAAACCCGGTCTCAAGAGTAAAGTAACAGTAATGATTTTATTAACTCAAATATGTTGTTATACACAGTACACATACTCAAAAATAGTCGCTACAACTGTTGGCACGTTTATCCCATTGCGACACTAGCCGGTTGATTCCATCCTTGAAGAAGCTAGTAGGATGCTGTCGACTCCAGACCCTGACCCAGTCACACACTTCGCCGTCCGTTGCGAATCGATGTGCGTGAACAGCTTGTTTTAGAGATTCAAACAAGTCATGCGGTGAAAGGTCCAGACTGTGCAGTGTATGCTCTAGTGTTTCCCACCAAAATAGCTACAATGTTGTCTTCACCACATTGGCCATGTGTGGGCAGGCATTATCATACAGGAGGATAACGCCATTGACAACATGCCTTGGCGTTTTGACTTGATGGCTCATCTAAGGTTCTGTAAAGTGACTTGATAACGCTGGGTATTGATGGTGGTTACCCCTTCCAGGAACTTCACAAGCAGTGGGCCCTTGTGGTCAGAAAAGGACATCATGACCTTACCAGAACTGGTGTTCACGGCCTTTGACCTCTTTGTAGGTTGTGAGGTTACATGTTTCCACTGCTTGCTCTGACGCTTGCCTTCCGGTTCAAAATGGTGACACCATGTTTCGTCACCTGTGACAATATGTGACAGAAAGCTGTATTCCTCCTCATGATAACATTGCATATGACTCAAAGGAAGTGCCATTTGAGTATTGCGCTTTTCAGTGGTCAGTTGGTGGGGAACCCACTGTGCACCGATTTTTCGAAAGTTCAAGTGTTGATGCATTATGGTGTGGGTGGTGTCCACGCCAATACCCAGTGACCAATGTATCTTGTCCATGGTGATTCTGTGGTTGTCAAAGACAAAAAGCATTCACTTTCGCAACCATTTCTGGTGTGATGACACGATGAGCCTGCCCAGGACGAGCATAGTCTTCCAGTGACATGTGCTCCTCAACGCATCGTTTGCGCCATTTCACAACACTTGAATGGCTCAGCCTGTACTCACTGTACACAGCCTTCTTTTGTAGATACATTTCATCGCCTCGAACACTCTCCACTGCCAAAAATCAAATCATTCCTCGTTGTTTTTGTGTACTCACCTGCACGTTCGGTAGTGGACGATAACTTGTGTGACCACCTTCTCTTTGGCGTGAAACCACACTGTCACTATGCAACATCAAATGGTGTGCATGCCTCACACTCTATCAATAGATGACACCACCATACCTGCAGTTATGTGGTGCCACCTTATGTGTAAGGCAAAGGTAGACCCACTGACCAGGTTTCATTTGAATGGATCTCATAGTTAGGAGAGGGGCCAGCTCAGCTGCAAATTAAGTACAGAATCTGATAAGGTTTCCATCGGGCCCTCGAACTTTGTTCAGTTTTAAAGAGTTCAGCTATTCCTGGACACATCTGACACTAATGCTTATTTCACTCATCTTCTCAATGGTATGAGACGTCTCCTTGGTTTTCCTTTCTAAAGGTCCTTTTGAAAGCAAAGTTAAGCATTTCAGCTTTTGTTTTGCTAGCCTCAATTTCAGTTCCTGTCTCATTTTTTAGGGATTGGACACTTTGGTGCCACTGAAAGCTTTTACATATAACCAGAATTTCTGTGTTTTTTTTTTTTTTTTTTCAAAGATCATTTGATGATATTTTGCTTCACTAGTAATAGAAGATGTCATGCACTGCTCTCTTGTCAGCCAAACATGTTCCATTCACTGTGCTCCTGTCTATGGTCCTACACTTGGTTTTACACCTGTTGTGCTGTAGTCTCTTCTCCTTCAGAAATTTCTTTACAGTGACTATACCATGGAGGGTCCCTTCCAATATGAATTGTTCTACTGGGTACATATACATCCAGTGCATGGTCAAGTGTTCTTTTGAATTCGAGCCATAGTTCCTCTACATGCTTCTGCCATGTTCAGTAAGTTTAAAGTTCCTCATTGTGATATGAAATAGCGCGCGCGCGCGCGCCCACACACACACACACACACACACACACACACACACACACACACACACTACTTCCTGTGGTTTTTTCATGAGACCTTTATTTTCTTGCTCATAGCTTTCTTTTCTTTCTTTCATCTGTCCACTTTCTACCAGTCTTTTCAGCTGTTGTCTCTGGCTGGACTTCCCACTTGCCTATTTTGTTCCTGCAGTATCCTGAATACTGAGTTCAGCACGAATAAGGTCTCTTTGTACTTGTTCGGCCCATGTCATACATCTTAGGTTTTCAGTGGCTGTGAGTATCTGGCTTGAGAGTCTTTACTCAAGGAGTCTGTGTATGTGTCCATAGAATTGAAGGCGTCCTTTTCTAATGTCAGCAGCAGTATTTGAAATTTCCTCTGTAGTTCTGTTGGTTTGCAGTTTATATCCAGCTTCAGTTTTTCGTGGTCCAAGGATTTTCCTAATTATCTTTTGTTCTTCTTTTTGTAGTTCTTGTAGTAGCTTCTTGTTATGGAGTAACAAGGTTTCTGCTGCGTATAGCACCTCGGGTTTAATGGCAGTGCTGTAGTGCCTGATTTTTGTATTCGTGGACATCCACTTTTTATTGTAAAGTTGGTGTTTTCGACTGTAGGCTCTCTTTAGTTTCTGTGCTCGAGTTTCTTGAGATTTTTTTTTTTTTTTTTCCAGTGGGTTCTAAAATTTCCCCCAGGTATTCAAAATGTGGAACTCTGTTTATCCATCCATATTTTGTGGTGAGATTCTGTATGTTTGAGTGTACACACTAATTCCGTTTTCTCAAAAGAAATTTGCAAGCGAACCTTCTCGGCGCTTTCCTTGAGTATTCCTATTTGATGTTTTGCAGTTTGTTCATGGTTTGCCAAAATTGCAAGGTCATCGGCGAAAAAAGATCATTGTTGTCACAGCTGCTTCATGGTCACTGATACCAGCTTTGATATGGACATCTCAAAGATGTCAGGGCTGTTTGTTGCCATTAGAGCCAATATACCTCCATTGTGAGTGTGGTTCCGAACTATCTATTCTACGTAGTTTTCAAGGAAGGCATTTAGTAATGTTTCTCAAGATGTATTATTGCCCCGCCTGCCCGGTTTCCTTCAGGAATCTTAAAAAGACCAAGTTTTCAAGGTACGTGTGGGTTCTGCCTTGCCGGACACATTTATTCAGCAAAACGATGTGCCTCAGGGTTTTGTCCTGAGCGTCATTCTCATTGCTATCTCTATTAACCCTACAATGGTCTCCCCCCCCCCCCCCCCCAGGCATCTCCGGCTCCCTTTTCGTCACGGTTTTGCCATCTGTTGCAGTTCTCCATGGACTTGTCTCATTTAGCAACGACTTCAGTGATGTCTCGATCATCTTTACTCATGGAGCATCGACTATTGCTCTCATTTTTCCACTGAGAAAAACATTTGTATGAATTTCTGGCACTGTAGTTGGTTTCTTCCACCGTCTTTACATGTTGGGCCTGTTGCTCTTCTGTTAGTTGAAACTATGAAATTCCTGGCGCTCGTGCACGATAGGAAACTTTCTTGGTCCTCCCACGTATCTTACCTGGCAGCCCGCTGTATGCAGTGCCTCATTGTCCTCAATGGTACTTCCTGGGGTGCAGATAGAACAATCCTCGTCCATTTGTAACAGTCCCTCATCCATTCGATGGTGCCTTTTACACTAGCCCGGTTGAGAGTCTGTATGCAGAAGCTGCTAAACTACTGCTGTTCTACCACTGTGACTTTCTCCACAGCAGATATGCATGCCGTTTCTATGCCATGCATGGCCTCCCATCCTCTGCCTACTCCTTCGATGACTCCTTTGATCGCCAGTATAGGGTGTGTCCATCTCTTTTATCTCCTGGTGTTTGCTTTCGGCTCTTGCTTTGGCATCTTAACTACACGCTACCTGCAACTTTCCTCGTGGGTGTGAACCCTTCACCACTTTGGCTTCGTGTGGCGGGCCGTGTTCACCTTGGCCTTCATTCACTTCCTAAGGGCACTACTCCAGCCTCATTCTATTGCTTTCAGTTTCATGACCTTTGCATGGTACTTTGTGATACTACCTTTGTGTACACTAATGGCTCTGGGACTGACCGGTGTTGGGTGTGCCTTTGTCATTGGTGCCGACGTATCCTGGTATTGACTTCCGGAACACTGCTCAGTATTTACAGCAGAGCTCTTCTGCCCTGTATCAGGCCATGCACTACATCCAGTGACACAGGCTTTTCAATTGTCGTCTGCTCAGACACTCTTTGCACCCTTCAAAACTTGTGTGCTGTACACCATCCATCCCTTTGTGCAAAAGGTCGAGGAAAGCTGTCACTTGCTCACTCTTAATGGGGCAACTGTGATGTTTATGTGAGTTCCTGGTCACATCAGTCTGGCAGGAAATGAGACTGTTGATGCTGCTTGCCAAGGCTGCAGTCCTTGTACCTTAGCCCACCAGTGTAGCAACATGGCATAGGTCATTTAATTTTTAGTTCTGGACCTCTGTTTCTGTAGGGCGTATTTTATAGACCTTTCTCCATGTCCCTGTTTTTATGTATCTTCTCTTCCATTGATTGGGATGGATGTGCAGTTGTTTTTTTTAACTCCTCTTCTTTCTTCGTGTTCTACAGTTTTGACATGGCCACATATGACCCTAGTTGTTTTTGCGCCCTAAAAACAAAAGGAATATACATTTGAGAAGCCTCCAGCCTCGCTACCCTCAGGGGTCCAGCATTTGTTTGCTGAGTACGGGCTTGGCGACCCCAGGGTTCCTGAGCTGGGGACTGGTAAGTGCTGCCAGTCTCCTGTTAAGCTCTGGGCATGCTTTATTGACCACTGTACTGTGTGGCAGTGGAACAATGTGTGTCACAGGGAATGGGGATCTTGGCTTGACTGCTCGGATCGTGACGATGGTAAAAACCTGTATAAAAAATCTCTCAATCTCAAGGTGTGCTGCATGCTGATGAGGTGCATGGCTGTTAAGTTGGAATAGTTGTTAGTGGGCAACCTCTGGGGAACCTGCCGCACCTGAGTTGTATAAGGCTTACTCAGGCATGCAGGGCTCTGTCTGAGTGGACCCTTGTTTCCTTAGCATGCATCAGTTGAATTATAGTAACAGGGCTTATGGAGTCATAAATAAAAATGTGTTTTTGGTTATTTAGAAGGAGGGGACATTTGAAAAAGTGTCCCCCTTCTCTATCCATAAAGCCTTGGAAGGACTTCCTCGAAGCGTCTGTGGAATGGTTCCCTCTTGGTTGAGACTAACAGGGCAAAGCATGTGTAACTACTTACGAAGACTGAAAAATTGGGTGAATGTGATGCAACTGTTGAACTGCATAACTCCCTTTACTCTAGCAAAGGTGTGGTCACATGCCGTGACATTATGGATATTGACATAGCCGAACTTAAACAGGGGATAGTGGATGTAGAGCAAAGGATGTGTAGGAATAATGTAGAATTTTAGAATTCTCCAACGTTGTCTTCTGATCACATCATGGCAGGTTTTCTTCGACTTAGGGTCAGGCCTTATGTACCTAACCCTATGCGGTGCTACAAATGCTAGCGTTTTGGTTGCACAACGCTGAGTTGCGGGATTGAAATGACCTGTGGGAAATGTGGAAAGGCAGCCCACGAAGCTGGGGTTGACTGTCCATCTCCAGCAGTCTGCGTTTACTGCTCTTGGGAGCTACCAAGTCTGGAGCCGAGACTGCGCTGTTTTTGCAGAGGAACGAAAAATTCAGGAACTAAAAGTCACCAGCTAATCACCCAGGCTGAAGCCAAAAAGGAATATAAGCCCCCTGCGGGTCCGGGGTAAGAATAGGCCCGAGGTATTCCTGCCTGTCGTAAGAGGCGACTAAAAAGAGTCCCTCCCCCTCAAGGGGGTAGTTAGCACCTGCGTCCGGAGACGGATGGTTCCACGACCTCTATTTGCAGTCATTTTGCTTTTTCACTTCTCGTTTCTTCCTTTCTTTGGTTGGTTCCTTTCTTTGCTCTTCTCCACCTCACTGTCTTCCTTACTTTTTCCCCTGCATAATCTCCTTGCCTTCTCATTGCCTTCTTCTCCTTGCCTTCTCATTGCCTTCTTCTCCTTGCCTTCTCATTGCCTTCTTCTCCTTGCCTTCTCATTGCCTTCTTCTCCTTGCCTTCTCCTTGCCTTCTCATTGCCTTCTTCTCCTTGCCTTCTCATTGCCTTCTTCTCCTTGCCTTCTCATTGCCTTCTTCTCCTTGCCTTCTCCTTGCCTTCTCCTTGCCTTCTCCTTGCCTTCTCCTTGCCTTCTCCTTGCCTTCTCCTTGCCTTCTCCTTGCCTTCTCCTTGCCTTCTCCTTGCCTTCTCCTTGCCTTCTCCTTGCCTTCTCCTTGCCTTCTCCTTGCCTTCTCCTTGCCTTCTCATTGCCTTCTCATTGCCTTCTCATTGCCTTCTTCTCCTTGCCTTCTCTGGTCCCCGCCTCGGCGTTTGAGACACTGTCCCCTCTCTCTCTCTCTCTCTCTCTCTCTCTCTCTCTCTCTCTCTCTCTCCTTTTACCTCTTCTTCCTTCCTCCCTGTGCGCGCCTGAAGGCCGACCCACGCGTTCGCACGCGTAGCCGGTGACGGGGTAACGCGTAATTCCCCGCCCTGGGTAGACATGTAAGGCACGCGCGTACCCCCTGGTAAAGGCCAGGCCCGGGGAGGGGTGATTGCCTGAGCTGATACCTTCTGACCATGCCGATTGGTCCCTCCGTCTGTTTCTCGGGAGGTGTGACCTGAGGTGTAAACATTCACCTAAGGCGGGAGTGCCCTCTGAGAGGGTCCCCACAAGGAAGGAGCGCGCCATTGGAGACGCTGGCAATCATGGGGGATTTCTCCGCAATGGATTTCACTCCATCTCTCTCGACTTCTGCCCAAAAACGGAAACGTGACCAGCTACCAGTGACAAAAGTACTACCGCCTGCTCCACAGTTCCTCGTCGTTTCTCGATCTGAGGACGGAAAGGATTTTTCCTCTGTCAACCCTTTCGTTATCCAGAAGGGCGTCGATGCCATAGCCGGATCTGTCAAATCCTGTACCAGGTTGCGTAACGGTACCTTATTACTCGAAACTGAGAGCGCCTTTCAGGCACAAAAACTGCTTCGGGCCACACTCCTGTACACATTCCCTGTCCGGGTGGAGGCTCACCGAACTTTGAATTCGTCTCGTGGTGTGGTCTACACTAGATCCCTCGACGGTTTGACTGACGAGGAGATTCAATCTTTCCTCGCTGAGCAGGGCGTGACGGCTGTCCATAGGGTCATGAAAAAGGTCAACAATGACCTTGTACCGACCCGGACACTTTTTTTGACCTTCGATAGTGTTCAGCTGCCATCGCGCATCAAAGCGGGCTACGAGGTTATTTCTGTTCGCCCCTATGTCCCGACACCTACGCGCTGCTACCAGTGTCAGCGTTTCAATCACACTCGCCAGTCTTGTTCCAATGCGGCTAAATGTGTCACTTGTGGCAGGGATGCCCATGAGGGTGACTGTCCACCTCCGTCTCCTCGTTGTGTGAACTGTCAGGGTGACCATGCTGCATCCTCCCGCGACTGTCCTGTCTATAAGGAAGAACGCTGTATCCAGGAAATTCGGGTCAAAGAGAAAGTGTCCACCTCGGCTGCTCGCAAGGTATTGGCTAGTAGGAAGCCCACGCTGCTCCCAGCGGGGAAATACAGTACTGTCCTCGCCTCTCCTCGGACTACCAGGGAGGTGGCAACCCAGACCTGCGATCTGACCTTCAGCACCACGGTCGTCCGTTCGGCCAGTGCTAAGATCGCGCGGTCGACTTCTCCTCTTCGTCCCATCACCCCACAGACACCAGCCCCTTCATCAGCTTCTGCTAAGACGAAGACCCAGAAGTCAGATGCATGGGCCTTCAAGAAGGAACCGTCCCGTGCAGACTTCCTACGTACCTCGACCTCCCAGCCTTCGTCCGGTACTTCCACCAAATGACCATCCAAGAAGGCTAATAGGAAGCACAGTTCTCCTTCTCCGCCACGGCGCATTTCTTCTCCTGCGCCACCCAGCGGTTGCCGCCCCAGGCCGTCATCCCTTTCGCCTGGCCGCACCGCTGGTAGCCGAACATCTGGCCGTTCACCGGCGGAGGAAGCTCCCCCTCCCGGCCATCTTCCCAAGATGGCCGATGAACCTATAGACCCAATGGACGATGACTGTCCGCCTACTGATAGCGGCGGCAGTGCTCGCTCGAAGCCAGGCCCTCAGCGGCCTTCGAGGTGACCCCTTCTTTCATCTTCCTTTTTTCTTACGATGGCACTTATTCACTGGAATATTCGCAGCATTCGCTCCAACCGAGAGGACTTGAAGTTGCTGCTTCGCTTGCACTGTCCGCTCGTCGTAGCCCTCCAGGAAACGAAGCTACGCCCATGCGATGAAATTGCCTTGGCACACTACACCTCTGTGCGTTTTGACCTACCCCCTGTGGTAGGTATCCCAGCTCATGGAGGGGTTATGTTGCTGGTCCGGGATGATATTTACTACGATCCCATCACATTGCACACCGGCCTGCAGGCAGTTGCCATCTGCATTACTCTCCCCACTTTTACATTTTCCATTTGTACCGTTTACACTCCATCGTCGTCTGCCGTTACCAGGGCAGACATGATGCAACTTATTGCTCAGCTACCTGCACCATTTTTGTTAACTGGAGACTTCAATGCCCACCATCCCCTTTGGGGCTCTCCAGCATCCTGCCCGAGGGGCTCCCTGTTAGCAGACCTTTTCAACCAGTTCAATCTCGTCTGCCTCAATACTGGCGCCCCTACTTTTCTTTCGGATACATCTCACACCTATTCCCATTTAGATCTCTCTATATGTACTCCCCAACTTGCACGCCGGTTCGAGTGGTATGCTCTTTCTGATACATATTCGAGCGACCACTTCCCGTGTGTTATCCATCTCCTGCAGCATACCCCCTCTCCGTGCTCATCTAGTTGGAACATCTCCAAAGCAGACTGGGGGCTCTTCTCTTCAAGGGCGACCTTTCAGGATCAAACATTCCCAAGCTGCGATAGTCAGGTCGCACACCTCACGGAAGTCATTCTCTCTGCTGCTGAATATTCCATCCCTCACCCTACTTCTTCTCCACGTCGCGTACCGGTCCCCTGGTGGACCGCAGCATGTAGAGACGCTCTACGTGCTCGTCGACGTGCTTTACCCACCTTTAAACGCCACCCTACAGTGGCGAATTGTATCAATTATAAACGATTACGTGCACAGTGTCGTCGTATTATTAAAGAAAGCAAGAAAGCCAGCTGGGCTGCTTTCACAAGCACCTTCAACAGTTTTACTCCTTCTTCTGTTGTCTGGGGTAGCCTGCGCTGGCTATCTGGCACTAAGGTCCACTCACCAGTTTCTGGCTTGACGGTCGCGAATGACGTCCTTGTGGCCCCTGAGGCTGTCTCCAATGCCTTCGGCCGCTTTTTCGCAGAGGTTTCGAGCTCCGCTCATTACCACCCTGCCTTCCTCCCCCGCAAACAGGCAGAGGAGGCTAGGCCACCTAACTTCCGCTCCTCGAATCGTGAAAGTTATAATGCCCCATTCACCATGCGGGAACTCGAAACCGCACTTGGCCGATCACGGTCCTCCGCTCCAGGGCCTGATTCTATTCATATTCAGATGCTGAAGAACCTTTCTCCTGCGGGTAAAGGTTTTCTTCTTCGTACTTACAATCGCATCTGGATTGAGGGACATGTTCCCGCATGCTGGCGCGAGTCTATTGTTGTCCCGATTCCTAAGCCGGGGAAGGACAAGCACTTGCCCTCCAGTTATCGACCCATCTCGCTTACCAGCTGTGTCTGTAAAGTGATGGAGCGAATGGTTAACTCTCGATTGGTTTGGCTGCTTGAGTCTCGACGCCTACTTACCAATGTACAATGTGGATTTCGTAGGCGCCGGTCTGCTGTTGACCATCTGGTTACCTTGTCGACCTTCATTATGAATAACTTCTTGCGGAAGTGCCCGACCGCGGCTGTGTTCTTTGATTTGGAGAAGGCTTAAGACACCTGTTGGAGGGCGGGCATTCTCCGCACCATGCATACGTGGGGTCTTCGCGGTCGCCTCCCTCTTTTTATTCGTTCCTTTTTAATGGATGGACAGTTCAGGGTACGTGTGGGTTCTGTCCTGTCAGACACCTTTCGCCAGGAGAATGGGGTACCACAGGGCTCAGTTTTGAGCGTCGCTCTCTTCGCCATAGCGATCAATCCAATAATGGATTGCCTCCCAGCTGATGTATCAGGCTCCCTTTTCGTGGACGATTTTACCATCTATTGCAGCGCGCAGCGTACGTGTTTCCTGGAGCGCTGTCTTCAGCGTTCTCTTGACCGTCTTTACTCCTGGAGTGTCGCCAATGGCTTCCGTTTTTCTGCCGAGAAGACGGTCTGTATTAACTTCTGGCGCTACAAAGAATTTCTCCCACCGTCTTTACGACTCGGTCCCGTTGCTCTCCCATTCGTGGAGACAACAAAATTTTTAGGTCTTACATTTGACAGGAAACTTAGTTGGTCTCCACATGTCTTATTTGGCTGCCCGTTGTACCCGTTCTCTCAATGTCCTCCGTGTTCTCAGTGGTATGTCGTGGGGAGCGGATCGCACCGTCCTCCTTCGCCTATATTGGTCGATCGTCCGCTCCAAGCTGGATTATGGGAGCTTCGTATACTCCTCTGCACGGCCATCCATCTTACGCCGCCTCAACTCCATACAACATCGGGGTTTACGACTTGCGATCGGAGCGTTTTATACTAGTCCCGTCGAGAGTCTTCATGCTGACGCTGGTGAGTTGCCACTCACCTACCGGCGCGATATACTGCTTTGTCGGTATGCCTGTCGGCTACTGGCAATGCCTGACCACCTACTTATCGTTCCTTTTTTGATGACTCTCTCGACAGTCAATACGGGTTGTATGTCTCCGCCCTGCTACCCCCTGGAGTTCGCTTTCGTCGCCTCCTTCAACACCTTCATTTTTCACTCCCTGCCACCTTTCGAGTGGGCGAGAGCCACACGCCACCTTGGCTCCAGGCTCAGGTTCGCGTCCACCTTGACCTCTGCTCACTCCCGAAGGAGGTTACCCCCGATTCAGTCTACCACTCCCGTTTTGTCGAACTTCGTTCGAAGTTCATTAATACGACCTTCATTTATACAGATGGCTCTAAGACCAATGACGGGGTCGGGTGTTCTTTTATTGTCGGGGCACAAAGTTTCCAATATCGGCTCCATGGCCATTGTTCGGTCTTCACAGCTGAGCTCTTTGCCCTCTACCAGGCTGTCCTTTACATCTGCCGCCACCGACATTCTGCATATGTCATCTGCTCCGATTCCCTGAGCGCTATCCAGAGCCTCGGTGATCCGTACCCGGTTCACCCTTTTGTGCACCGTATCCAATGCTCTCTTCAGCAGCTGGTGGACGTCGGTTCTCCGGTTAGCTTTATGTGGATTCCTGGCCATGTCGGTATCCCTGGGAACGAAGCTGCAGATGCCGCGGCCAAGGCTGCGGTCCTCCAGCCTCGGACAGCTTCTTGTGGTGTCCCTTCGTCAGATTGTAGCAGGGTAATTTGTCGGCGCATTGTCTCGCTGTGGCATGCCGATTGGGCTGCACTTTCAGACAACAAGCTTCGGGCCTTGAAAGCTCTTCCCGTGGCTTGGACGTCCTCCTCACGCCCTTCTCGGCGGGAGGAGGTAGTTTTGGCCCGGTTGCGAATTGGCCACTGCCGGTTCAGCCATCGCCATCTGCTGACGGCTGCGCCGGCGCCGTTCTGCCCATGTGGGCAATTGCTGACGGTCCGCCACATTTTAACGTCGTGTCCGAATTTTAACACCCTACGTCTCGATATTGGCCTGCCATGTACTGTAGAAGCCATTTTAGCGGATGACCCACGAGCAGCTGCTCGCGTTCTTCATTTTATCAATTTGACAACCCTCTCAAAGGACATTTGATTATGCTGTTTTCTTTTTTAATCCTATGCCTGTCAGTATGTCTTTCATCGTGTTCTCCGTTTTGTTGCTGTTTTAAACTTGAGACTTGAGACTCGCGGTGCATTCCTAAAGTAGTCTGGGCGCTAATGACCGTTGACGTTGTGCGCCCTAAAACCACAGGAAAAAAAAAAAAAAAAAAAAAAAAAAGGAATATAAGGCAACGAAACCTCTTGTCTTTACCACTCCTTATGCTTCCATGGTGGAGAAATCTGTTCCTAAGGTTGACGCCATGATACAGACGTCGTCCAGTTTACAAACCTCCAACAGCACCTGTACTTGCATGAACATGCCAAGGCAAAACGAGTAAGGGTAAAGCAATCCAAGCAGTTACCACAGAAAAGACCAGCAACAGTTCCATAGTGAGTGTCAAGAAGGCATGCAACAAGCACAGTGCCTCCAACGCCCCCTTTCCCCCTCATTCTCGAAGGGATAAGATGCAGGGAAAGGTTAACAACGTTCAGTTCAAAAGCTGTCTTGAGCGCTGTCAGAGGTCATTCTTTCACGTCTGACTAATGAAGAGGACGTCATAGAAATAGACGCCTTTGATCCAGGCAGCCCCTCCACTCCCCTTCGCTCTAAAAGTACTTCACCTCTGTGGTGCAAAGATAGGGGTAAATTAAAACCACATTGATGACATGGGTCGTATCCTACAGTGAAACTTGCAAGGGTTCAGCATGCATGTGTAGGAACTCCATCTTTTATCTCAGGGTCGACCACTGTCTCTGTGTCTCCAGGAGATTCATTTCCAGCAATCGTACACTCCTGAGCTACGAGGCTATGTACTCCACAAAAAGGACAACCTAAGTGGAGAGAGAGCTAGAGGAGGCATAGGTATTTTTGTCAATACAGACTACCACTCACTGCCCCTCCCACTTAAGATGGCTTTACAAGCAGTTGCTGTATCAATCCACATGCGTCATCCGTTGAAAATATGTTCTGTTTACTTACTCCCATATGATGCACTTGATGAAGAGGCCCTAACTGACCTTATTACTTAGCTCCTCTGCCCTTTCATCCTCTGTGGCGGTTTTGATGCACACAATGTGCTCTGGGGCTCTGCAACTACCCGCCTCAGGGGTAAAGCAATTCAGAGGCATCTCATGTCGTCATGCGCATACTTGCTAAAAGCAGGACAGAGCACTCACTTCTGCACAGCAACTGGGTGGTTCTCTGACATTGATCTTCGCTTTGCTCTCTCGCTCTTGCTCACATTGCTCAGTGGGAAGTAGTTGATGACTTGCACGGAAGTGATCACTTACTGATTTGGATTCACCTGCCAGATAGGATGGAACGCAAAAGGAAACCGCCGCGATGGGTGCTCAGTAAAGCCGATTGGATACGTTATAGCCACCCACCAGGGGGTCCACAACTGTTTTGTGGATACGTGCGTAGCGAGCACGGGACCCCGAGCTAATGTGGCCCTCCTTCCTTTCCGGGCTGCATACCTTCCTTTTCCGCATCCTTCGCTCTCCCCCATCTTCGCCCCTCCTCCTCTCACCTCTGGCTCTTTCCTTCCCTTTCTCCCCCTTTGGGAGTATGGTTTCTGCCTACGTCCGGAGATGGATGCTCGTAGATGTACCGCATTCTTCGCCTTCTCTGCTTGTATGTCTTCATCCTTCCTTTGTCCTTCTCTTTTCCTTACCTCTTCTCTTTACCCTTTTCTCCGCTACGGCGTTTGAGACCTCTCCTCTTTCCTTTCTCTTTCTTTGTTTTTCCCTTTATCTTTCTTTCTCCCTGTGCGTGTCTGAAGGCCGACCCACGCATTTTTGTGCGTAGCCGGTGACGGGGTAACGCGTAATTCCCCGCCCCGGGTAGACAGGTAGGACACGTACGTAACCCCTGGTAATGGCCAGGCCCTGGGAGGGGTGATTACCCGAGCTGATACCTTCCGAAAGTGCCGATTGGTCCCTCCGTCCGTTTGTCGGGAGGTGTGACCTGAGGTGTGAACAATCACCTAAGATGGGAGTGCCCTCAGCGAGGGCACCCAACAAGGAAGGAGTGCGCCATTGGAGACGCCGGTAATCATGGGGATACTTCCGCAATGGTTTCCTCACCTTCCACTATGTCTGCTCACAAGCGTAAGTTCACTGAGTCTCAGCCACAGACAGTTCTTCCATCGTTGCCACAGTTCCTTGTTGTTTCTCGGTCTGACGAAGGTCACGACTTCTCCACGGTCAACCCTTTCATTATTCAGAAAGCTGTCGACGCAATTGCAGGTCCTGTAAAGTCTTGCTCCAGATTACGGAATGGCACCTTGTTGTTAGAAACAGTCAGTGCCCTCCAGGCACAAAAATTGCTGCGTACTTCACTGCTCCACACCTTCCCTGTCCGGGTTGAAGCACACCGCACTTTAAATTCCTCGCGTGGAGTCGTTTATACACGCTCCCTCGATGGATTGTCTGACGAAGAAATTCAGCACTACCTGTCTGACCAGGGCGTAACGGCTGTTCATAGAGTTATGAAAAGGGTTGACACGAACATCATTCCAACCCGCACGGTCTTCTTGACATTTGACAAAGTTCAACTCCCATCGAAAATCAAAGCAGGCTATGAGATAATTTCCGTTCGCCCTTATGTCCCAAACCCTACGCGTTGCTATCGGTGTCAGCGGTTCAATCACACCAGCCAGTCCTGTTCCAATCCGGCCAAATGTGTTACGTGTGGCAAGGATGCCCATGAGGGTGCTTGTCGACCTCTATCCCCTCGCTGCATCAACTGTATGGGTGACCAAGCTGCTTCCTCTCGTGATTGCCCCGTTTTTAAGGACGAAAAGCTCATCCAGGAAGTCAGAGTGAAGGAAAAGGTGTCGACCTTTGCTGCTCGAAAATTATTCGCCAGTCGACAGCCCACCGTGCCTCAGACAGGAAAATACAGCACTGTCCTTGCTTCTCCTCGGCCAACGAAGGAGGCGGCCACGCAGACTTGCAACCTCACCTTTAGTGCCACGGTCGTCAGATCGGCCAGCGCAAAAATCGCCCGTTCAACCTCACCACTTTCGCCTGCCCACTCTATGGCTCACCCTTCCTCAGGTTCTGCTAAATCTCGAGCCCAAAAGTCAGACACCAAGACTTCGAAAAAAGAGCATACTCGTGAAGATTTTTTACGTACCGCAACTTCACAACCATCGGTTCCTCCTTCATCTAAACATCGTACTTCCAAGAAGGCTAATAAGAAGCCCAGTTCATCTCCTTCTCCGCCAAGGCGTGTCCCATCTACAGCACCACCTGGCGGAAATCGCCCTCGGCCGTCTTCTGTGTCGCCGAGGCGCACTGCTGGCGGCCGATCAACCGGCCGATCGCTGGTGGCAGGAGCTGCTCCTGAACAACCTATGGATCAGGATCTTCTGCCTTCGGCTTAATGCCATTCCATGCTGTCGGTCGCAAGCTCTGAGCAGTCGTTGAGTTGACAGCAACTTTGGTCACATTCCTCCATTTTCTGTTCACCCTATGTCCATTATCCACTGCAATATCCGCGGCATTCGAGCCAATCGGGAGGAATTGTCGATCCTCTTACGATCCTACTCGCCGGTCATCTCCTGTCTTCAGGAAACAAAGCTGCGTCCCCATGACCGCTTTGTTCTCCCTCATTTTCAGTCTGTCCGATATGATCTCCCCTCTGTTGAAGGCACTCCAGCCCATGGAGGACTCACGATTCTTCTCCATGATACTCTCCGTTATCACCCAATCCACTTAAACACTAACTTCCAAGCTGTCGTCATCCGTCTTTCCCTTTCTGGATACACATTCTCTCTTTGTACTGTATACATTCCATCGTCCACACCAATGGCACGAGCTGATCTCCTTCATCTTCTTGGTCAGCTTCCACCCCCCTATTTGCTGGTTGGGGACTTCAATGGAGATCTCCACATCCTTGGCTCACTATTGCTAGACATCTTCCACCAAGCGGATTTAGTTTGCCTCAACACTGGGGTCCCCACATTTTTGTCTTCCTCCACGACAAATTTATCTCATTTGGACCTAGCGGTCGGTACTGTTCCGCTAGCTCGGCGCTTCGAATGGTTCGCCCTTGATGATACACACTCGAGTGACCACTTTCCATGTGTCCTTAGACTGCAGCCTCAACTGCCATGTATGCACCCGCGACGCCGAAGTTTGCCCAAGCCGATTGGACACTTTTTTCGTCTCTAGCGACATTCGATGACCGTCACTTTCCCAGCGTCGACGATGAGGTCACACATATTACCGACGTTATTCTTACAGCTGCGGAATGTTCAATACCACGCACCTCCGAATTGCCCCGGCGCCCCCCAGTTCATTGGTGGAACGAGGCATGCCGTGACGCAATACGTGAGCGGTGACGTGCTCTTCGCGTTTTCCGCCACCATCCTACTTTGGCCAACTGTATCCGCTATAAGCAGTTCCATGCGTGATGCCGTCGTGTCATCCGCGATAGCAAGAAGGTAAGCTGGAAATTCTTTATTAGCTCATTTAACACCTTCACTCCCTCCTCGGAAGTTTGGAGTCGGCTTCGACGGTTCTCAGGCGCGCCTAGTTTCTCCCCGGTCTCTGGGCTCACTGTCGCGCATGATACATTAGTGGACCCCGTCGCAATTTCTAACTCATTGGGTCAGCACTTTGCTGAGATTTCGAGCTCTTCAAATTACCCGCCAGCGTTTCTCCTGAAGAAATGTGCAGCGGAAGTGCGACATCTTGCTTTCTCCTCTCAAAATCACGAAAGCTACAATACTGTTTTCTCCATGCGGGAACTCCAACATGCACTCTCTTCTTCTCGCTCCTCCGCCCCAGGACCGGATGGTATCCACGTCCAAATGTTGCTGCATTTATCAACCCATAGTCTGCGTTACCTCCTTAGCCTTTATAATCGAATTTGGACCGACAGTACTTTTCCCAGATGATTGCGGGAAGCTACCGTTGTTCCTGTTCCGAAACCTGGAAAGGACAAACATCTCCCCTCTAGCTGTCGCCCCCATTTCTCTCACGAGTAGTGTCTGTAAGGTTTTGGAGCGTATGGTGAATTACCGTTTAGCTTTGTGGCTGGAATCCCGCAGTCTTTTAACACCTGCCCAATGCGGATTCCGAAAGCATCGTTCTGCAGTTGACCATCTTGTTGCTCTCTCCACTTATATCATGAACAATTTTCTCCGGAAACGCCAAACAGTAGCAATATTTTTTGATCTGGAGAGAGCATACGATACCTGTTGGAGGACAGGCATCCTCCGCACACGGTTCTCTTGGGGCTTTCGAGGTCGGCTGCCCGTTTTTCTTCGCGAATTTATGGCAGAGCGCACATTTAGGATGCGGTGAACACTACTCTCTCCCATACCTTCTCCCAAGAAAACGGGGTACCCCAGGGCTCCGTGCTGAGTGTTGTACTGTTTGCCATTGCCATAAATCCAATTATGGATTGTCTCCTTCCTGATGTCTCGGGCTCCCTCTTTGTGGACGATTTTGCGATCTACTACAGCTCTCAACGAACCAGCCTTTTTGAGCGACGTCTTCAAGGATGTCTCGATCGCCTCCACTCTTGGAGCATCGAAACCGGCTTCCGTTTTTCTCCCAGTAAGACCGTTTGTGTTAATTTTTGGCGACGTAAGGAGTTTCTTCCACCCTCCTTACATCTAGGACCTGTCAACCTTCCGTTTTCAGATGTCGCTAAATTCTTGGGTCCTATGTTTGACAGAAAACTGTGCTGGTCCTCCCACATTTCCTATCTTTTGGCTCGCTGTCTGCGATCCCTCAACACCCTCCATGTCCTGAATGGTACCTCCTGGGGAGCGGACCGAGTGGTCCTTCTCTGCCTCTATCGTGCCTTAGTGCGCTCGAAATTGGACTATGGAAGCATAGTCTACTCCTCTGCTCGGCCGTCTATTCTTCGGCGTCTCGACTCTATCCACCACCGTGGACTACGTTTAGTGTCTGGAGCTTTTTACACCAGCCCTGTGGAAAGCCTTTATGCTGAGACTGCTGAACCTCCACTGTCCAATCGGCGAGCAGTCCTTCTGAGTCGTTATGCTAGCCATCTGTCTTCCATGCCTGCTAATCCAGCCCATGACATTTTTTTCGACGCCTCCTTTGATGTAGGGTATGCTGGCCGCCCCTCCTCCCTACTACCACCAGGAGTCCGCTTCCGTCAACTGCTCCATTCTCTTTCCTTCCGCTTTCCTAAAACCTTCTTGACAACTTGGGGTACAGCACCACCTTGGCTCCGTCCCCAGATCTGCCTGCTCCGTGACCTTTGTCGATTTCCCAAGGATGGTACACCTTCACTTTTTTATCGTCGGGCATTTGGTGCTCTATGTGCACAAATGACGGAAGCCACATTTATTTACACCGATGGCTCGAAAACATCGTTAGGTGTAGGGAGTGCCTATATTGTTGGCGACACCCCAAATCACTTTCGGCTTCCCGACCAGTGTTCGGTTTATACTGCGGAGCTTTACGCTGTTCTCCAGGCTGTCCACTACATCCGCCGCCATCAGTGGATACAGTACGTTATCTGCTCAGATTCTCTCAGCTCTCTCCTCAGTCTCCAAGCTCTTTACCCTGTGCACCCTCTGGTCCACCGGATTCAGGACTGTCTGCACTTGCTCCACCTGGGGGGCGTCTCGGTGGCGTTCCTCTGGCTCCCGGGACACGTTGGTATCTGTGGAAATGAGGCGGCCGATATAGCAGCCAAGGCTGCCGTCTCTCTTCTTCGGCCAGCTATTCAATCGATTCCCTTCGCCGATCTACGGAGCGTTTTATGTCATCGTGTTGGTTTTTTATGGCACGCACATTGGTCGACACTTCCCCATAATAAATTGCGGGACGTGAAAGCTCTTCCTTGTGCTTGGATCTCCTCCTCCCGAACGCGTCGTCGGGAGGAGGTAATTTTAACTAGACTCCAGATAGGGCACTGTCTTTTTAGCCATAGACATCTTTTAAGCGGCGATCCTCCCCCACTCTGGCCACACTGCTCTCAGCTGTGGACGGTAAGACACCTTTTAATTGAGTGCCCCTATTTTACTCCGTTACGCGCCCGTCTACAGCTGTCGCCTGATATATCGTCCATTTTAGCAGATGACACGCGCTCGGCCGATCGCGTTCTCGAGTTTATTAGTGCCAGTGAAATGACGTCAGTCATTTGAAGCTTTTTTTTTGGGGACAACAAACCCCTTTCTGTAGTGGATTTTTAAGCCTTCCTTCTGATTTTAGTTTCTCCAATTTTATGACTTTCGTTCCCATTGCTGCTGGTTTCCATTTTTGGTTTTTTGCTGTTTCCTAAGTCACGGACCGGGTGCTAATGACCATAGCAGTTTTGCGCCCTAAAACCAAAACAAACAAACAAACTAACTTTATAGCCAGTTGGCCCAGTTTTGACATTGTGCTAATGTCGAGGCATGGGTGGATCATATTACCAAAATGATCCATCATGCCTTTGCAGCATCCATTCCACAGTCCACGGGACAACAGAACAGGCAGTCTGTCCCTTGTTGCCATTTTGGCGTCAGGTCACTTTCGCGACTCGTGGCGTGAGGCAATTTTAATTCCTCTTTTAAAGTCTGGGGAAGACTGTACATGTCCAATTAGTTATTGTAGTGTTGCCCTCACTAGCTGCATGGGGAAGACATTGGATTGGATGTCAACCACCGCCTTGTCTGGATCTTAGAATGCAGGCAACTCCTTAGACACTTCTCAGTGTGGGTTCAGAAGGTATCGTTCCACTTTTGATAGCCTTGCCCTCCTGGAGGCAGCTATGCAACAGGCTTTCCTATGCTGGCATCACCTTTTAGGTATATTTCTTGACATCAAGAATGCCTGTGATACTACTTGGAAGTATCTTATCTTAGGGCAGCTTCACGAATGGGGTTTTCGTGGTTGTCTTCCCATTTTTATTCAGTCCTTCCTCTCACTGTGATATTTTAGATACCAAGTCGGTGACGTCCTGTCTGATCACCGTGAGCAGGAGAACGGTGTCCCTCAAGGTAGCGCTTTAAGTGTGACTGTCTTGGCCATAACTATTAACAGCATTAAGTCCATAGTGAAAATTCCTGTCCAACGTTATCTGTTTGTGGATGACTTCTTTGTGTTTCGCTCTTCTTCATGCCTTGCAACGACATGATGTCAGTTCCAACTAACTCTTCGAGGTTTGGATGAATGGATGCAGAAGAGTGGTTTTAAGGTTTCCATCGAGAAGTCTGTGTGTGTTGTTTTTAACCGTTCCCATTCCATGGTAAACATTCCTGAGTCGAGGATGAGGGACACTGTAAAAGTGTTGTTGTTGTTGTTGTGGTCTTCAGTCCTGAGACTGGTTTGATGCAGCTGTCCACGCTACTCTATCCTGTGCAAGCTTCTTCATCTCCCAGTACGTACTGCAGCCTACATCCCTCTGAATCTGCTTAGTGTATTCATCTCTTGGTCTCCCTCTAAGATTTTTACCCTCCACGCTGCCCTCCAATACTAAATTGGTGATCCCTTGATGCCTCAGAACATGTCCTACCAACCGATCCCTTCTTCTAGTCAAGTTGTGCCACAAACTCCTCTTCTCCCCAATCCTATTCAGTACCTCCTTATTAGTTATGTGATCTACCCATCTAATCTTCAGCATTCTTCTGTAGCACCACATTTTGAAAGCTCTATTCTCTTCTTGTCCAAACTAGTTATTGTCCATGTTTCACTTCAATACATGGCTACACTCCATACATATACTTTCAGAAACGACTTCCTGACACTTAAATCTATACTCGATGTTAACAAATTTCTCTTGTTCAGAAACGCTTTCCTTGCCATTGCCAGTCTACATTTTATATCCTCTCTACTTCGACCATTATCAGTTATTTTGCTCCCCAAATAGCAAAACTCCTTTACTACTTTAAGCGTCTCATTTCCTAATCTAATTCCCTCAGTATCACCCGATTTAATTTGACTACATTCCATTATCCTCGTTTTGCTTTTGTTGATGTTCATCTTATATCCTCCTTTTAAGACACTGTCCATTTCGTTCAACTGCTCTTCCAAGTCCATTGCTGTCTCTGGCAGAATTACAATGTCATCGGCAAACCTCAAAGTTTTTATTTCTTCTCCATGGATTTTAATACCTACTCTGAATTTTTCTTTTGTTTCCTTTACTGCTTGCTCAATATACAGATTGAACAACATCGGGGACACGCTACAACCCTGTCTCACTCCCTTCCCAACCACTGCTTCCCTTTCATGTCCCTCGACTCTTATAACTGCCATCTGGTTTCTATACAAATTGTAAATAGCTTTTCACTCCCTGTATTTTACCCCTGACACCTTCAGAATTTGAAAGAGAATATTCCAGTCAACATTGTCAAACGTGTTGTTCGAACACGTAATAACGCCTAACCAGAAAATATTCATGGGATAACTAAACATGTGATTCTGACAGGGGTAGTGAAGTTAATTGGCGAACAAATTTTGACAATGGCAACAATAGGTACAGAATTGGTGATGACAAGATTGTTAGAACGAGGAAGGAGAAGAAACGGGGACATCACACAAATTATGGAAGAATAAGACTATTCCAAATTTATGTTGAGAAGCTGGTGTGTATGAATGAAATGTGAAACTATTTCCTAACATAAAGCTTTTTGCTTGTAGTAGGCCTAATAAGCTTTTGATATTGGTACTTCGTGAATTACATTCTGTCGTGTTATAAAAATGGCCATTTGTGCCAAAACAGTCTCGTTTATTTGATGTGTCTTACAAATCTGCTGCCATATTAGAAAGGCCTATTTTGTTTTATCCAGCAGATAGTGACAAAATAGAGGTAATCGTATCGAAAAACCACACCAGTCTTGGGTATTATTTGTATTAACAGCTTTTTCAGTATTAGATAACGGCATTTAGTTTTTTCATGTAGCAAAACGTTTGACTAATTTGATGAGGTAATAGATTCTTTCGCAGAAAGGAAAGCACACCATGTAAAGCTGTAGCAAGATTAGAGAGAAAAAATGCTAGGAGCTAAGGTTTGAAGAAATGTGTAATTTCTTGCTTATCTCTTGTCAGTATTAGTTTTATATATCCTGTATTTAATTTTATGTCGCACAAAACAGCAAGTTATTAACTAATAGACAATAAAGAGTTCAGATTTTCTGAAGAGTTCTTGTTCTCTCAATTACAAATAATCCCATCCGCTATTAATTGTGAGATTTTTTTAAATAGGGGCAGGCTGTCAAACCAGCCGATGGGAGCGAGGGAGGCACCACAGGACATTTCAATTTCCATTCGCCTGAATATAGTTTGGATGTCCGGTAGAAAAATGCTTTATGAAGAGGTGTGGCACTGCACTTTGGCATACTTAAGACCAAATAATATGTCTTTCATTTCCTCGAATACATATGTTTTATGTTTCAGACTTTTCAGAAAGATGTGCGCTACAAGATGAACATACACTCCTGGAAATTGAAATAAGAACACCGTGAATTCATTGTCCCAGGAAGGGGAAACTTTATTGACACATTCCTGGGGTCAGATACATCACATGATCACACTGACAGAACCACAGGCACATAGACACAGGCAACAGAGCATGCACAATGTCGGCACTAGTACAGTGTATATCCACCTTTCGCAGCAATGCAGGCTGCTATTCTCCCATGGAGACGATCGTAGGGATGCTGGATGTAGTTTGTGGAACGGCTTGCCATGCCATTTCCACCTGGCGCCTCAGTTGGACCAGCGTTCGTGCTGGACGTGCAGACCGCGTGAGACGACGCTTCATCCAGTCCCAAACATGCTCAATGGGGTACAGATCCGGAGATCTTGCTGGCCAGGGTAGTTGACTTACACCTTCTAGAGCACGTTGGGTAGCACGGGATACATGCGGACGTGCATTGTCCTGTTGGAACAGCAAGTTCCCTTGCCGGTCTAGGAATGGTAGAACGATGGGTTCGATGACGGTTTGGATGTACCGTGCACTATTCAGTGTCCCCTCGACGATCACCAGTGGTGTACGGCCAGTGTAGGAGATCGCTCCCCACACCATGATGCCGGGTGTTGGCCCTGTGTGCCTCGGTCGTATGCAGTCCTGATTGTGGCGCTCACCTGCACGGTGCCAGACACGCATACGACCATCATTGGCACCAAGGCAGAAGCGACTCTCATCGCTGAAGACGACACGTCTCCATTCGTCCCTCCATTCACGCCTGTCGCGATACCACTGGAGGCGGGCTGCACGATGTTGGGGCGTGAGCGGAAGACGGCCTAACGGTGTGCGGGACCGTAGCCCAGCTTCATGGAGACGGTTGCGAATGGTCCTCGCCGATACCCCAGGAGCAACAGTGTCCCTAATTTGCTGGGAAGTGGCGGTGCGGTCCCCTACGGCACTGCGTAGGATCCTACGGTCTTGGCGTGCATCCGTGCGTCGCTGCGGTCCGGTCCCAGGTCGACGGGCACGTGCACCTTCCGCCGACCACTGGCGACAACATCGATGTACTGTGGAGACCTCACGCCCCACGTGTTGAGCAATTTGGCGGTACGTCCACCCGGCCTCCCGCATGCCCACTATACGCCCTCGCTCAAAGTCCGTCAACTGCACATACGGTTCACGTCCACGCTGTCGCGGCATGCTACCAGTGTTAAAGACTGCGATGGAGCTCCGTATGCCACGGCAAACCGGCTGACACTGACGGCGGCGGTGCACAAATGCTGTGCAGCTAGCGCCATTCGACTGCCAACACCGCGGTTCCTGGTGTGTCCGCTGTGCCGTGCGTGTGATCATTGCTTGTACAGCCCTCTCGCAGTGTCCGGAGCAAGTATGGTGGGTCTGACACACCGGTGTCAATGTGTTCTTTTTTCCATTTCCAGGAGTGTATTTTGAAAATTAGATTTTTTTAAATATTGACTCGGTTCGCAAATGTAGATCCAGGCTGATGCGCAGAGCAGTCTGAGTTATAGTGGGTAGTCTCCACATGACCCGTGTTTACATTTAGTGATTTTGCTGTTTCCCCTTCGTTTACTGTCACGTCAAATGAAAACAAAACAGATATCTGTGGCCGGGAGCTATCAAGTGGATTAAAACACATTCTCATAATTACGGAAGGCTAAAATATGTCATTAGTTTCAGATTTTATTTTATTTCCACCTTTCTGACAGACAAGCATTAATCGCCTTGCGAAACAATGAAGTTATTTTTGTCTGTTTGCTAAAGAAATTTGACTTTTATTAACCTTTTCTGCAGAGGCAGTCAATGTATTTGAAACGAAATGTTTAATTCCACAGTACTGGCTAGTTTCAATTGTTTGCTGCATTTCAAGTGCGCGTTTTCATTTTCTAGCACGTATGGCATTATTTCATAATAAAGAACCAAACATGATATAATACAGTACTGGCACTCAAAGAAAATTTACATCCCGAAATCCACACTGAAAAGTTTAATACCAGGTTGAGGTCTACTGCATTGGGAATCTGGACATACGAATATGCACTTTTAAGTATGCACTTTAAATGCGCACATTTTAATATTGTTCACGAAATTCCGATTCTCTTGCAGTATCCTCTGATGTCTTGTTTCTTTTATGCCACAATGTATGATCTTTCAATGTTTACCACGTACGTACATACGGGCTTTCTACGTCATGATAGCGGTGTCGCCTGTTACCTGCGCTTTCTGGCAACTGCTGAAACAAACCTATTTCTAACAGGTCGCGGGAAAATATTGCGAATAGTGGTTTGAAAAGCATTACTTTCAAAGTAAATATCCTTTTACGTAAGTTGAACTATGAATTTATTAAATCACAGAGCGTTTGACTCTCATTCAAAAATCAACTCTTTGATGACGCACCATTTAGAAGAATTTCGAACCCTAAAGATCAGACATTTATGTCATCATTAAAAATTTTGCTGGCACATTTGTGTGATATATCTTAAAGCGTAACACGCACAAAAAAGATAAACAGTATATGCGAAAGCTTAGCTTCTCTTGCAGCTTGAGAACAATATTATATGTGAAAACTTAGCTTTTCTTGTAGCAACACTATGTATATTAATTTAAACTATTAACTTTCCCTGTTTGTGTGTTTGTACTACTTAACAGTGATGTTGCTGTTGGCTGACTACATCACATGTCCTATGCTCTGAATATCCACTGTCATCGGCTGGTGAGATCACGTGACATGAGCTACGAACGGCCTACAAAAGCACATCGAAATCTCGATATCAATGATTCTGAAAGTAACATGCAGTGTTTGGTGGAATTTCAGTGTATACTTTCGTAATACGAAAATACGCAGTGTACATGTTGCTGCACATCAAAGATGTTTCCAAAACATGTCTTTTTTTCCCCTGAGTTTCGTTTTCTAAAGTGCCGGGAAATTGTACGCCCGTGTATAAAACCATGACCATTTAAAGGATTGATAAGGGAAAATATACCGTCACTCGGGAGAAAGTGTATTTTTAACCGGGACATCCGGGAAAAATCTGGAAATTTTTTTTCCTTGTCCACGTATACACCCTGCACACTATATCTCCGTGCATGTTGACCTACCCCCTGTGGCAGGTATTCCGGCTGATGGAGGGGTCATGTTGCTGGTTCGGGATGATATCTACTACGATGCAATCAAATTGCACACAGATCTGCAGGCAGTTGCCATCTGATTCACCCTCTCCACTTTCACATTTTCCATTTGTACTGTTTACACTCCATCATCATCTGCCTTTACTAGGGCGGACATGATACAACTGATTGCTCAGTTTCCTACACAATTTTTTTTGATTGGAGACTTTAATGCCCACCATCCCCTTTGGGGCTCTCCAGCATCCTGCCCAAGAGGCTCACTCTTGGCAGACCTTTTCGACCACCTCAATCTAGTCTGCTTAAATACTGGTGCACCTACCTTCCTTTCGGACGCAACGCATACCTATTCCCACTTGGACCTCTCAATATCCACTATCCAACTTGCACGTTGGTTCAAGTGGTATGCTCTGTCTGACACATACTCAAGCAACCATTTCCCCTGCATAATCCATCTCCTGCAACACACCCCTTCTCCACGTTCCACTAGCTGGAACATCTCCAAAGCTGACTGGGGGCTTTTCACCTTGCTGGCAACCTTCCATGATCAAAACTTCTCCAGCTGCAATAGTCATGTCGCATACCTCATGGACGTTATTCTCACTGCTGCTGAATATTCTATCCCTCGTACTTCCTCTTCTCCCCGTCGAGTCCCAGTCCCCTGGTGGACTAAAGCATGCAGCAATGCTATTCGTGCTCGGCGATGTGCTTTATGCACTTTCCTACGCCACCCTACGATGGCGAACTGTACCACTTACAAACGACTCCGTGCACAATGTCGTCGTGTTATCATATAAAGCAAAAAGGCTTGCTGGGTGGCTTTCGTCAGCTCATTCAACAGTTTTACTCCTTCTTCTGTTGTCTGGGGTGGCCTGCGCCGGCAATCTGGCACCAAGGTCCACTCCCTAATTTCTGATTACTGGCCTGACTGTAGCGAATGAATTCCTTGTGGATCCTGAGGATGCCTCAAACGCCTTCGGCTGCTTTTACGCGGAGGTTTCGAGCTCTGCCCGTTACCACATTGCCTTCCTTCCCCAAAAACAAGCAGAGGAGGCACGGCCACTTTCTTTCCAGTCTTTGAATAGTGAAAGTTACAATGCCACCTTCACCATGCGGGAACTTAAAAGTGCACTCGCCCGGTCCCGATCCTCTGCTCCGGGGCCCGATGGTATCCATATTCAAATGCTGAAGAACCTTTCTCCTGCACTTAAAGGCTTTCTTCTTCGCACCTATAATCACATCTGGACTAAAGGTCATGTTCCCACATGCTGGCGTGAAGCAATTGTTGTTCCCATACCCAAACCAGGAAAGGACAAACACCTTCCTTCCAGTTATCGCCCCATCTCCCTTACCAGCTGCGTCTGCAAGGTGATGGAGCGCATGGTAAATTCTCGATTGGTTTGGCTCCTTGAATCTCGATGCCTCCTTACCAATGTCCAATGTGGTTTTTGTAGGTGCCGCTCTGCTGTTGACCACCTAGTTACCTTGTTGACCTTCATTATGAACAACTTTTTGCGTAAGTGCCAGACGGTGGCTGTGTTCTTCGATTTGGAGAAGGCTTAAGACACCTGTTGGAGAGCGGACATTCTCCGCGCACCATGCACACTTGGGGTCTTCGCGGTTGCCTCCCTCTTTTTATTAATGCACTTTTAATGGATCGAATGTTCAGGGTACGTGTGGGTTCTGTTTTGTCAGATGCGTTTCGCCAGGAGAATGGGGTGCCCCAGGGCTCCGTTTTGAGCGTGGCCCTTTTTGCCATAGCTATCAGTCCAATAATGGATTGCCTTCCAGCTGACGTTTCAGACTCCCTTTTCGTGGACAACTTTACGATCTACTGCAGCACTCAGAGAACATGTCTCCTGGAGCGCTGTCTTCAGCGTTGTCTAGACCATCTATATTCCTGGAGTGTCGCTAACGGTTTCTGTTTTTCCGGTTGAGAAAACGGTCTGTATGAACTTCTGGCATTACAGTTTCTTCCACCATCCTTACATCTCGGTCTCGTTGCACTCCCATTCGTGGAGACGACAAAATTTTTAGGTCTTACATTTGACAGGAAACTTTGCTGGTCTCCACGTGTGTCTTACTTGGCTGCTTGTTGTACCTGTTCCCTAAATGTCCTCCGTGTTCTCAGCAGTACGTCATGGGGAGCAGATTGAATGGTCCTGCTTCGCTTATATCGGTCCATTGTCCGATCAAAGCTGGATTTTGGGATCTTCGACTACTCTTCTTCCTGGCTGTCCATCTTACGCCGTCTAACCTCTATCCACCATCGGGGGTTACGTCTGGCGACTGGAGCATTCTACACCAGCCCTGTTGAGAGTCTGTATGCCGAAGCTGCTGAATTACTGCTAAACTACCGGTGCGATATGTTGCTTTGTCAGTACGCCTGCCGACTGATGTAAATGCCCGACCACCCGTCATATTTCTTGTTCTTTGACGACTCTCGTGACTGCCAGTACGGGCTGTATGTCTCTGCCCTGTTACCTCCTGGAGTTCGCTTCCGTTGCCTGCTTCAGCAACTTGATTTTACCCTCTCTATGACTTTTCGAGTGGGTGGGAGCCCGATGCCACCTTGGCTCCAGGCTCAGGTTCGTGTTCACCTTGAACTCAGCACGCTCCCAAAGGAGAGGACTGTGGATTCGATATACCGCTCGAGGTTTGTCGAACTTCGTTCAAGGCTCGCTAATAACGTCTTTATTTACACAGATGGCTCCAAGACTACTGCTGGCGTCGAATGTGCCTTTGTTGTTGGGGATGGGATGGTACCTTTCAATACTGGCTCCTTGACCAGTGTTCAAGCTTTACAGCTGAGCTTTTTGCTCCCTATCAGGCTGTTCAGTATATCCGCCGCCATAGTCATTCTCCCTATGCCATCTGCTCTGATTCTTTGAGCGCCATTCAGTCTCTGTGACCCATATTCAGACCACCCTCTCGTGCAACGAATTCAACAGTCATTTCAGTCGCTAGCTGATACCGGCGCTCGTGTCCTCTTTTTTTTTTTTTTTTTTTTTTTGTGGATTCCTGACCACGTTGGTGTGCCTGGGAACGAAGCTGCTGATGCTGCGGCCATGGCTGCTGTCCTCCTGCCTCGGAAAGCTTCCTTTTGTGTCTCATCAACTGATGTTAGTGGGGTTCTTTGTTGGCGCGTTTCATCATTGTGGCATGAGGCTTGGTCCTCTCTCCATGAAAATAACCTTAGGGCCATCAAACCAATCCTGACGGCTTGGATGACCTCCTCACGCCCTTCCCGGCGAGAGGTCATTTAGGCCAGGTTGCGGATTGGATATTGCCGATTTAGCCCTGCAGTGTCCCTGTGTTCATCCATTGACGGTGCGCCATGTTTTATTGTCCTGTCCCCGTTTTATTCACTCTCGTGTTGTCCTGTGTCTGCCGTCTACCTTATAGGAACTTTTAGCTGATGACGCTCGAGCAGCTGCTCATGTCCTTAAGTTTATTACATTGACGGACTTTTCCCCAACAAGATCTAACTTTTATTTTGTTTATCTGCGTCTTTGTAAGTACTTTCTGATGTTGCCCCCTTGCATTTTTCTAAGCTATTAGTGCACTAATGTTTGTGACTGGGCACTAATAACCTTAGTAGTTGAGCGCCCAAAAAAAAAAAAAAAAAAAAAAAAAACCAAAAATCAATGTTAACTGGGTAAAAGTAACATCAGCTTTGGGTGATGAAATTCCCAAAAGGCTTCAGTGAGATTTGAGGCAACTGGAATGCTGAGCAGTTTTCAGAGACTGGAATCTGCAATAATGACAACTTATTTTTCAGTGATATTGAAGTGTTTTAATATTACAAATAAATTCTTGCAAAGCGTTGATATCTGTATTATCGCGAAATATGGGAGTGTGTGTCACAGAAATGATACAGGATTTGGGATGGACGTCATTAAAAGAAAGGCATTTTTCGTTGCGACGGAATCTTCTCACGAATTTCCAATCACCAACTTTCTCCTCTGAATGCGAAAATATTTTGTTGACACCAACTTACATAGGAGGAACGATCACCAAGATAAAATAAGGGAAGTCAGAGTTGGTATGGAAAGATATAGGTGTTCATTCTTTCCACGCGCTATAAGAGATTGGAATAATAGAGAATTGTGAAGGTAGTTTGATGAACCCTCTGCCAGGCACTTAAATGTTATTTGCAGAGTATCCATGTAGATGTAGATATTGACATTGAGACTAATGTTGTGCGATTCTTTACCTGATTATATTAGAGAGAATCATTCTATGTATGAGACATGTGAAAATGCTGGCATCCAAAAGAGCAAGAAAATATGCACAAAGTAGCCACCCAAAGGAGAAAAATTAAGGAAACTGGAAGTGGACGAAATACTACTTTCGAAGAAAAGGAAGATTTTAGAGTGACAACATTTCTGGTTGTTCCAGACATGTTGATATCTGAATTGGTGACAAGAAAAAATTGTTGGAAGAGTTTTATAGAAACAATGAGTTCCTAGGTAATTTTTATGGACATGACAGTACTGAACTATTGAAATGAAATGTGTTAAGAAAATTGCAACAGCACTACAAAAGTGGGATGGAAGAGTAGTGTCATTTATTTTGTGCACAGTCTTGCATGAAACCCGCATTCAAGAACTGTTTCCAGGTTTGGAGTCTACACTAAGAATAAGTTTGTCAAATGTTGCAACCAGCTATTCAGCCTAATGCTCTTTCTCATTCCTTAAAAGACTCTAGAATTATTTGTGGTCATCTTTATGACAGTACTGTCATCACCTCCGAGATTTCTGACTAACACAGCAGTTAGACTATGAAGATGTGGTCTATGAATTTGCTATGAAGAAAGCACACCTTAAACATCTTTGCCTAACTTAATACCAGTGAGTCCAGTGCTTGTTATTATTTATTATGAGCAACAACAGTTGCAATATTCAGTTATGTACACATGTAAGTTACTTGGGGGTACATTTACATGTAAATGAGGGGTGGAAGTATTTTTGTCTGTCTAGGGACAGCAAATTAGTATGTTGTTGTTATCAGTCTAAAGACTGATTTGATACCACTCTCCTCACTACTCTGTACTATGCGAGCATCTTCGTCTCCAAATGACTTTTTTTGAACCTGCTCACTGTGTTCATCTCTTGGTCTTGCTCAACAATTTAAGCTGCCCCTCCGACACTTCCCCCCTGCGGGTCCGGGGATTAGAATAGGCCCGAGGTATTCCTGCCTGTCGTAAGAGGCGACTAAAAGGAGTCCATCCCCCTCACGGGGGTAGTTAGCGCCTGCGACCGGAGACGGACGGTTTCACGACCTATAATCGTGGTCTTTTTGGTTTTTCACTTCTCGTTTCTTCCTTCCTTTTGTTGGTTCCTTTCTTTGCTCTTCTCCACTTCACTGTCTTCCTTACTCTTTCCCTTGACTTCTCCTTGCCTTCTCATTGCCTTCTTCTCCTTGCCTTCTCTGGTCTCCGCCTCGGCGTTTGAGACAGTCTGTCCTCTTTCTCCCTCTCTCTTCTTTTTCCTCTTCTTCCTTCCTCCCTGTGCGTGTCTGAAGGCCGACCCACGCGTTCGCACGCGTAGCCGGTGACGGGGTAACGCGTAAGTCCCCGCCCTGGGTAGACATGTAAGGCACGCGCGTACCCCCTGGTAAAGGCCAGGCCCGGGGAGGGGTGATTGCCTGAGCTGATACCTTCTGACCATGCCGATTGGTCCCTCCGTCTGTTTCTCGGGAGGTGTGACCTGAGGTGTAAACATTCACCTAAGGCGGGAGTGCCCTCTGAGAGGGTCCCCACAAGGAAGGAGCGCGCCATCGGAGACGCTGGCAATCATGGGGGATTCCTCCGCAATGGATTCTACTCCATCGCTTTCGACTTCGACCCACAAATGGAAACGTGACCAGCCAACAGTGACAAAAATACTACCGCCTGCCCCACAGTTCCTCGTAGTTTCTCGATCTGAGGACGGAAAGGATTTTTCCTCTGTCAACCCTTTCGTTATCCAGAAGGGCGTAGATGCCATAGCCGGATCTGTCAAATCTTGTACCAGGTTGCGTAACGGTACCTTATTACTCGAAACTGAGAGTGCCTTTCAGGCACAAAAACTGCTTCGGGCCACACTCTTGTAGACGTTCCCTGTCCGGGTGGAGGCCCACCGCACTTTGAATTCGTCTCGTGGTGTAGTCTATAGTAGCTCTCTCGACGGATTGACTGACGAGGAGCTTCAATATTTCCTCGCTGAGCAGGGCGTGACGGCTGTCCATCGGGTCATGAAAAAGGTCAACAATGACCTTGTACCGACCCGGACACTTTTCTTAACCTTCGATAGTGTTAAGCTGCCATCGCGCATCAAGGCGGGCTACGAGGTTATTTCTGTTCGCCCCTATGTCCCGACACCTACGCGCTGCTACCAGTGTCAGCGTTTCAATCACACTCGCCAGTCTTGTTCCAATGCGGCTAAATGTGTCACTTGTGGCAGGGATGCCCATGAGGGTGACTGTCCACCTCCGTCTCCTCGTTGTGTGAACTGTCAGGGTGACCATGCCGCATCCTCCCGCGACTGTCCTGTCCATAAGGAAGAACGCTGTATCCAGGAAATTCGAGTCAAAGAGAAAGTGTCCACCTCGGCTGCTCGCAAGCTATTGGCTAGTAGGAAGCCCACGCTGCTCCCAGCGGGGAAATACAGCACTGTCCTCGCCTCTCCTCGGACTACCCGGGAGGTAGCAACCCAGACATGCGATCTGACCTTCAGCACCACGGTCGTCCGTTCGGCCAGTGCTAAGATCGCGCGGTCGACGTCTCCTCTTCCTCCCATCACCCCACAGACACCAGCCACTTCCTCAGCTTCTGCTCAGTCGAAGACCCCGAAGTCAGATGCACGGGCCTTCAAGTAGGAACCATCCCGTGCAGACTTCCTCCGTCCCTCGACCTCCCAGCCTTCGACCGGTACTTCCACCAAACGTCCTTCTAAAAAGGCGCATAGGAAGCACAGTTCTCCTTCTCCGCCGCGGCGCCTTTCTTCTCCTGCGCCACCCAGCGGTTGCCGCCCCAGGCCGTCATCCGTTTCGCCTGGCCGCACCGCTGGTAGCCGAACATCTGGCCGTTCACCGGCGGAGGAAGCTCCCCCTCCCGGCCATCCTCCTGAGATGGCCGATGACCCTATAGACCCCATGGACGATGACTGTCCGCCTCCTGCTAGCGGCGGCAGTGCTCGCTCGAAGCCAGGCCCTAAGCGGCCTTCGAGGTGACCCCTTCTCTCATCTTCCTTTTCTTACGATGGCACTTATTACGTGGAATATTCGCAGCATTCGCTCCAACCGAGAGGACTTGAAGTTGCTGCTCCGCTCGCATCCTCCGCTCGTCGTAGCCCTCCAGGAAACGAAGCTACGCCCATGCGATCAAATTGCCTTGGCACACTACACCTCTGTGCGTTTTGACCTACCCCCTGTGGTAGGTATCCCAGCTCATGGAGGGGTTATGTTGCTGGTCCGGGATGATATTTACTACGATCCCATCACGTTGCACACCGGCCTGCAGGCAGTTGCCATCCGCATTACTCTCCCCACTTTTACGTTTTCCTTTTGTACCGTTTACGCTCCATCGTCATCTGCCGTTACCAGGGCAGACATGACGCAACTTATTGCTCAGCTACCTGCACCATTTTTGTTAACTGGAGACTTCAATGCCCACCATCCTCTTTGGGGCTCTCCAGCATCCTGCCCGAGGGGCTCCTTGTTAGCAGACCTTTTCAACCAGCTCAATCTTGTCTGCCTCAATACTGGCGCCCCTACTTTTCTTTCGGACACATCTCATACCTATTCCCATTTAGACCTCTCTATATGTACTCCCCAACTTGCACGCCGGTTTGAGTGGTATGCACTTGCTGATACATATTCGAGCGACCACTTCCCGTGTGTTATCCATCTCCTGCAGCATACTCCCTCTCCGTGCTCCTCTCGTTGGACCATCTCCAAGGCAGACTGGGGGCTCTTCTCTTCCAGGGCGACCTTTCAGGATCAAACCTTCACAAGCTGCGATCGTCAGGTCGCACACCTCACGGAAGTCATTCTCGCTGCTGCTGAATATTCCATCCCTCACCCTACTTCTTCTCCACGTCGCGTACCGGTCCCCTGGTGGACCGCAGCATGTAGGGACGCTTTACGTGCTCGTCGACGTGCTTTACGCACCTTTAAACGCCACCCTACAGTGGCGAATTGTATTAATTATAAACGATTACGTGCTCAGTGTCGTCGTATTATTAAAGAAAGCAAGAAAGCCAGCTGGGCTGCTTTCCACAGCACCTTCAACAGTTCTACTCCTTCTTCTGTTGTCTGGGGTAGCCTGCGCCGGCTATCTGGCACTAAGGTCCACTCCCCAGTTTCTGGCTTGAAGGTCGCGAATGAAGTCCTTGTGGCCCCTGAGGCTGTCTCCAATGCCTTCGGCCGCTTTTTCGCCGAGGTTTCGAGCTCCGCTCATTACCACCCTGCCTTCCTCCCCCGCAAACAGGCAGAGGAGGCTAGGCCACCTAACTTCCGCTCCTCGAATCGTGAAGGTTATAATGCCCCATTCACCATGCGGGAACTGGAAAACGCACTTGGCCGATCACGGTCCTCCGCTCCAGGGCCTGATTCTATTCATATCCAGATGCTGAAGAACCTTTCTCCTGCGGGTAAAGGTTTTCTTCTTCGTACATACAATCGCATCTGGATTGAGGGACATGTTCCCGCATGCTGGCGCGAGTCTATTGTTGTCCCGATTCCTAAGCCGGGGAAGGACAAGCACTTGCCTTCCAGTTATCGACCTATCTCGCTTACCAGCTGTGTCTGTAAAGTGATGGAGCGAATGGTTAACTCTCGATTGGTTTGGCTGCTCGAGTCTCGACGCCTACTTACCAATGTACAATGTGGATTTCGAAGGCGCCGCTCTGCTGTCGACCATCTGGTTACCTTGTCGACCTTCATCATGAATAACTTTTTCCGGAAGCGCCCGACCGCGGCTGTGTTCTTTGATTTGGAGAAGGCTTACGACACCTGTTGGAGGGCGGGCATTCTCCGCACCATGCATACTTGGGGCTTTCGCGGTCGCCTCCCTCTTTTTATTCGTTCCTTTTTAATGGATCGACAGTTTCGGGTACGTGTGGGTTCTGTCCTGTCCGACACCTTTCGCCAGGAGAATGGGGTGCCACAGGGCTCAGTTTTGAGCGTCGCTCTCTTCGCCATCGCGATCAATCCAATAATGGATTGCCTCCCAGCTGATGTATCAGGCTCCCTTTTCGTGGACGATTTTACCATCTATTGCAGCGCGCAGTGTCCACGTGTCCTGGAGCGCTGTCTTCAGCGTTCTCTTGACCGTCTTTACTCCTGGAGTGTCGCCAATGGCTTCCGTTTTTCTGCCGAGAAGACGGTCTGTGTTAACTTCTGGCGCTACAAAGAGTTTCTCCCACCGTCCTTACGACTCGGTCCCGTTGCTCTCCCACTCGTGGAGACAATCAAATTTTTAGGCCTTACCTTTGACAGGAAACTTAGCTGGTCTCCACATGTCTTATTTGGCTGCCCGTTGTACCCGTTCTTTAAATGTCCTCCGTGTTCTCAGTGGTATGTCGTGGGGAGCGGATCGAATCGTCCTACTTCGTCTCTATCGGTCGATCGTCCGCTCCAAGCTGGATTATGGGAGCTTCGTATACTCCTCTGCACGGCCATCCATCTTACGCCGCCTCAACTCCATACAACATCGGGGTTTACGACTTGCGATCGGAGCATTTTATACCAGTCCTGTAGAGAGTCTTCATGCTGACGCTGGCGAATTGCCACTCACCTACCGGCGCGATATACTGCTTTGTCGGTATGCCTGTCGGCTACTGTCAATGCCCGACCATCCTTCCTATCGTTCCTTTTTTGACGACTCTCTTGACCTTCAATACGGGTTGTATGTCTCTGCCTTGCTACCCCCTGGAGTTCGCTTTCGTCGCCTCCTTCAACACCTTCATTTTTCACTCCCTGCAACCTTTCGAGTGGGCGAGAGCCGCACGCCACCTTGGCTCCAGGCTCAGGTCCGCGTTCACCTCGACCTCAGCTCGCTCCCAAAAGAGGTCACCCCCGGTTCGGTCTACCACTCCCGTTTTTTGGAACTTCGTTCGAAATTCAACAACATGACTTTCATTTATACAGATGGCTCTAAGACCAATGACGGGGTCGGGTGTTCCTTTATTGTCGGGGCACAAAGTTTCCAATACCGGCTCCATGGCCATTGTTCGGTCTTCACAGCTGAGCTCTTTGCCCTCTACCAGGCTGTTCTGTACATCTGCCGCCACCGACATTCTGCTTATGTCATCTGCTCAGATTCCCTGAGCGCCATCCAGAGCCTCAGTGATCCGTACCCGGTTCACCCTTTCGTACACCGGATCCAACACTCTCTTCAGCAGCTGGTGGACGTCGGTACGCCGGTTAGCTTTATGTGGGTTCCTGGCCATGTCGGTATCCCTGGGAACGAAGCTGCAGATGCCGCGGCCAAGGCTGCGGTCCTCCAGCCTCGGACAGCTTCTTGTTGTGTCCCTTCGTCCGATTTTAGCAGGGTCATTTGTCGGCGCGTTGTGTCGCTGTGGCATGCCGATTGGGCTGCACTTACCGACAATAAGCTTCGGGCCTTAAAACCTCTTCCCGTGGCTTGGACGTCCTCCTCACGCCCTTCTCGGCGGGAGGAGGTCGTTTTAGCAAGGTTAAGAATTGGACACTGCCGGTTCAGCCATCGCCATCTGCTGACGGCTGCGCCGGCGCCGTTCTGCCCATGTGGGCACTTGCTGACGGTTAGTCACATTTTAATGTCCTGTCCCGATCTTAAAACACTGCGCCTCGATCTTAACCTGCCTACTACTTTAGATGCCATTTTAGCGGATGACCCACGAGCAGCTGCTCGTGTTCTTTGTTTTATCAATTTGACAAACCTCGCTAAGGACATTTGATGATGTTTTTTAATCCTATGCCTGTCAGTCTGTCTTTTATTGTGTTTTCCCTTTTAGTTGTTGTTGTCAACTTGTGCCTCGCGGTGCATTCTTAGAGTAGTCAGGGCGCTAATGACCATTGAAGTTGTGCGCCCGAAACCCACAAAAAAAAAAAAAAAAAAAAAAAAAAAAAAAAAAAAAAAAAAAAAAAAAAACCAACCTCCGACACTTGTGCACACAAAGTTCTCTTCAGTTCTAAATCGATGACCTCTTGATGTCTCTGAATGTGTACAACCAACTGACCACTGTTTTAGTCAGATTATACCACAAATTTTGTTTCTTACCGATTCTATTCAGTATATTCTCATTGGTCACATGGTATACCCATCTAATCTTCAGCATTTTTCTGTAGCACCAAAGTTCAAAGGCTTCTGTCCTCTTCTTGTCTGAACTGTATGTCATCCAGTTTTCACTTATGTGCAAGGCTACACTTCAGGTAATTACCTTCAGAAAAGACTTCCTAACATTTAAATCTTTGTTTTATTGAACAACTTTCTCTTCTTCAGAAACATTTTTCTTGGCATTAGCAGTCCACATTTCGTATCTTCTCAATGTTGGCCACCATCAACTATTTTTCTGCCCAAATAGCAAAACCTGTTTACTATTTTCAGTGTCGCATTTACTAACCTAATTCCCTCAACATTGCCTGATTTAATTGGACTACATCCAATGTCCTTGTTTTGCTTTTGTTGATGTTCATCCTTTCAAGATGCTGTACATTTTGTTCAACTGCTCTTCCAAGTCTTTCCAGTCTCTGACAGAATTGTAGTGTCATTGGTAAATCTCAAAGATTTTATTTCTTCTGCCGGAACTTTCAGTTCCTACTCCAAATTTTTCTTTGGTTTCCTATATTGCTTGCTCAATGTACAGCTTGAATAACATCTGGGATATGCTAAAACACTGTTTCACTCCCTTTTCAGCCACTGCTTCTCTTTAATGTCTGTCAACATCTGGTTTCCATACAAATTCTATCTAACCTTTTGGTTCCTGTGTTATGTCCCTGCTACCTACAGAATTCCAGAATGTATTCCAATCGACATTGTGAAAAACCTTTTCAAAATCTAAGACAGCTTTAAAGATAGGTTTGCATTTTTCTTAACCTACCTTCTATGATAAGTTGCAGAAACATGTGAAGCTGACCATACATTTTTTCCAGAATCCAAACTGATCTTCCCTTAGGTCAGCTTCTGTCAGTTTTTCGATGCTTCTGTAAATAACAGCCATGACGTATTAAACTGGTATTTCAATAATATTCATGCCTGTTGGCACCTGCTTTCCTTGAAATTGGAATTAATATATTCTTCTTTAAGTCTGAGGGAATTTTGCCTGTCTCATACATCTTGCAGATGAGGTGGAATAGTTTTGTCATGGCTTGCCCTCTCAAGGTTATCAATAGTTGTGATGGAATGTTGTTTACTCCAGGGGCCTTGTTTTGACATAGGTCTTCCAGTGCCCTGTCAAATTTATCCCACAGTGTCATATCTCCAATTTTATCTTCATATATCCTCTTCCCTTTTTATAATATTGCCCTCCATATAGCCCCTCTGTATACTCCTTCCACCTTCCGCCTTTCAGCTTTCCCTTCTGTGCTTACTAGTGGTTTTCCATCTGAGCTCTTGATATTTGTACAGCTGTGTCTCTTTTCTCCAAAGACATCATTGCTTCATTGGGGGACTTCCAGCAATGGATTACTGGCCAGGAAGCCATTGCTGTGACTGGCTAACGCCCATGGGGAGAGCTCGTGTTCAGAGTGGGAACACAGTAGCTGATAGTTCACACATGAAGAGGTTTAAACTTTCTCCCACTGGTGGTCACAAGACCCCATCACTATCCAAATGGAAAAGCCTCATACGCTGCAATGAAGTATAATCCCAATGCGCTCCCCTCCCATGCCATGCTTTGGGAGGAATGAAGGACTAGTCAACATGGAGCAAAATCCATCTCCCTATACCTGGTGTGTTTCAGGATCAACTGGGACACCATTTTGGCCCCGAAGCCTTTATTTTTTGTTGAACACACTGAAGACAAATACGGGGAAGTTGTGGCTTCTTTAAGATGAAGAGCGGTTCTCTCCTAATTAAAAAGTCATATCCTGCCCAGTCATAGGTGCTGCTCTCTTGTGAAAAGTTGGGTGACATTCCTGTGACTGTCACTCCCCACAAGTGTCTCAATATGTATGATCCTGGGCATCACCTACATTGTCATCTTCTTTTGCAATCTGGCAATAAACTACAGGCCAACTTTGAGCGACAGGGTGTGCACTTCATTTGTTGTGTCCATAAGGAATTAAGGGGAAATGGAGCTGCTACTGGCATCTTCAGCATGGCTTTTGAGGGTGATTCATTGCCTGAGAAGGTTAAGGTGATGGTCTTCCAGTGTGATGTGAAGCTGTTACGTTCCTCCTCCAATGAGATGTTTCAGGTGTATGAAGTTTGAACATATCTTCCCATTGCACCACTACTGCAGTCTGCAAGTATTGTAGATGGACTGCTGCACACGAATTTCCTTGTGCTCTTCCCCACAGTCTATGTAGTAAACTGCAGTGAGCTTCACTCTTCCTGCTCAAGAGATTGCTCCATTTTTAAGTGTTGGAACTGAGCAATGTGGCATAGTGGTTAGCACACTGGACTCGCATTTGGGAGGACGACAGTTCAAACCTGCATTTGACCATCCTGATTTAGGTTTTCAGTGATTTCCCTAAATCACTTCAGGCAAATGCTGGAATGTTTTCTTCGAAAGGGCATGGCCAATTTCCTTCCCTAACCTGAGCTTGTGCTGCGTCTCTTCATTGTTAAAGGGGTGTTAAACACTAATCTCTTTCCTTTTAAGCATGAGAAGAAAATCCAGGAGCATAATACTCTGGACAAGCTCGCATATCAAGAGGACAAAGTGTGTCTTAATTCTTACAAATGACCCACTTTTACTCTACAGCTGGAGTGTCATTGCCTTCTCCATTGACTGTGCTTTACTCTCTTGTGCCTCTTACAGTGGGCCCTCAGAGCTGCCCAATGATACCTGCCCCCAGGTGATCGGGGGCTCTTCTAGTGGTTTCATTGCACCCACTTTGAGAGCATTGGCTCTCCACCTGCTGGGGCCATTTGTCCCCATCCCCCAGCCAGAGGTACTTCATCCTCCTCCCGCTTCTCTAGCTAGGAAGAGGTCCCTCTGGACTCTTCTTTCCATGGTTCCTGCTGGTTCGCAGTGACACAATCTGGTATCTGAAGGAACCACAGGCTGGTGACTGTTGGACTTCTCGTTCTTCATCTGTCCCTGAAATCAATTCAGGGACATCTTCGCAGTTCTCATCTTCTAAGGAGGGGGAGGACAAAGAGGACAAAAAACGTCCTTGAAGATGAAGAAAGCTCCAGTGGTCCCCAAGCCACCAGACTCTGCTTATACTCAGTATGTGCCCAAGGTGGAGATTCCATCGCCCTGAGACTCCAGATCTCCCCAGGCAATGTGCCACAGAACTTATCAGTGGATCCATTGATGTCTCAACCAATGGGAGCAGTCATGATCCCCCCCCCCCTCGTCCCCTTGGTCAGCCCCCCCCCCCCCTGGTCACTTCATACACTCACAGTATTCAGACAGTGATCCTCCAGTGAAATTGTAACAATTTTTCCACCACCTGGCTGAGTTACGGCAGCTTTTAAGCATTTGTCCTGCATTCTGTATTACCATCCAGGAAACAAGGTTTCCAGCAACTCGAGCCCCTTCCCTTCGTGGTTCTGAGGTTATTTTAACAATCATACTGACTAAGCGTGTATCGGGTGGAGTTTGTATGTATGTGCTGACTCTTAACAAACCTTAGAAGGCTGTGGCTGTAGATGTAAGGGCGCATCAGGATTTTACCGTTTGTAATGTTTATCTCCCTCACAATGATGTCATGTCCCTGGATGTATTGTCTGCATTACTCTCTCAGCTCCCCCACCTTTCCTAGTCTTGGGAGTCTTCAACAGCCATAATGCTTCGTGGGATGGTACAGTGATCAGTGACTTTGGTAACAACATCGAAACTTTACTGGCATGGCTCGGTCTTTGCCTCTTGAACTCTGGTGATGCCCACACACTTTATGTGGCCCACAAAACTTATTCGGCCATTGATCTCTCCTTTTGCAGCCCTGGTCTTCTACCTTCTATCCACTGGAGGGTCCATGATGATCCGCGTGATAGTGACACCTTCCTGTCGCTCCCTGAGGGTTGCTCCCCTGCATGCCCACCCAGATGGTTTCTCTGAAATGCTGAATGCGATGGGTTCACCTCTGCTGTTGTCCTTAGCTCACCATCACAGTGCTGAAACGTATCTTAGTGGATTGTCAGCATCACATCCTTGCCCTCGTCAATTGGATCCAGAACAAGGGTTAGATCCCATTTTAGTGGCGAGGAAGTGAGGTAGTTAAAGTTCTGAAACTCAGTAAGAACCCCTAGAGATGGCCAGTTATCACCAAATCATCCTTACTGACGTTCTCTGTAAGTTGATGGAATGCATGGTGAGCGAGTGATTGTGTCAGCTCCATGAGTCTCGGAGTCGTTTGCCTTCTTCTCAGAGTGGTTTTCACTTAGGCCGCTCCACTGCTGATAATTTGCTTCATCTGGAGTCCTCTATCTGGATGGCCTTTGCAAGTTGTCAGCGTCTCATTGCTGTCTTTTTCGATCTGCAAAAGGCTTAGGACACGACATGGCGTCCACTGTATCCTTACTATGTTACACAAGTGGTGTCTCCGCTGTCCACTCCCAGTTTTTGTCAAAAACTTCCTGTCACACTGTATGTTCTGGGTTCAAGTGCGTGCTTCACTTAGTACCCCCCACATCCAAGAGATGGGATCCTGTAGGGCTCTGTACGGAGTATCCCCCTCTTTCTGGTGGCCATCAATGATCTAGTGACGGCTGTGGGGTCGAAAGGCACAGTTATAGGGTCTCACGCTTGGCCTTCAGTTTTCAGTCACCAAGACTTGTGTTGGGCACTTTTGTCACAGTTGTACTGTGTGTGCGTGCGTGCGTGCGCGCGCGTGTGCAATGGTAACAAAAGTGCCCAACACAAGTCTTGGTGACTGAAAACTGAAGGCCAAGGGTGAGACCCCACAACTGTGCCTTTCGACCCCACAGCCGCCACTAGGTCATTGATGGCCACCAGAAAGAGGGCGACACTCAGTACAGAGCCCTGCAGGATCCTATCTCTTGGATGTGGGGGGTACTAAGTGAAGCACGCACTTGCAGAACATACAGTGCGACAGGAAGTTTTTGACAAAAACTGGGAGTGGACAGTGTAGACACCAGCGCGCGTTTCAGAACTTGAACTACCTCACTTTCTCGCCACTAAGATGGGATCTAACCCTTGTTCTGGATCCAATTGACGAGGGCAAGGATGTGATGCTGACAATCCACTAAGAGACGTTTCAGCACTGTGATGGTGAGCTAAGGACAACAGCAGAGGTGAACCCATCGCATTCAGCATTTCAGAGAAACCATCTGGGTGGGCATGCAGGGGAGCAACCCTCAGGGAGCGACAGAGCTTTACCTAGACAATAAATTACTTCTTGTAGTTGAGATGCACTGCATTTTGGGACAGGGCTTAGATTACCGGCTGACACGGCTTCCCCACCTTCGCCAGCTTAGCTGGCGACACCTCAATACACTTTGCTGGCCAGCTTAGCTGGCGACACCTCAATACACTTTGCTGCCTCAGTAACACTAAATGGGGTGCAGATTGCTCTATCCTTTGGGGCTCTACAAAGTCCTGATTCTGTTCCATCTTGAGTATGGAAGTTGTGCATATGGTTCAGCATCACCCTCGGCATTGGAGATACTGGACCCCATTCATCATTGTGGAGTCACACTTGCGACAGGAGCCTTCCAAACTAGCCCTGTGAACAGCCTACAAGTAGAGGCTGCAATACCTCCATTAGCTATCAGGTGCCAACAACAGATGCTGAATTATGCTATATGCGTTCCTATCTTTCATAAACATCCCAACTACAGTGTCCTTTCCTGTGGGAGGAAGCTGCACCTCCAATAACAGTGACCCAGAAGCAGGTTTGTAATCATTGTGCTCTCCCAGTGTCTCTGTTTGGAGCTGCACCTTCCTCCACTGTCACCTCTAGTCAGAAAGACATTGCATTAGCCGCCATGGCTTGTGCATAAAACTGGGATTTATCTCAAAGTCTCCTTTGATCGAAAAGATTGTGTTGACTCTGAGATTTTTCGCTATTGTTATTGGCTCTCCTTGAGACATACGTAGACCAGCTGAGGACAATTAAGGAGACCGCAACCATGTGGCAGTCTTGTGTGCTTTTCATAGGGAATCCACTGTCCTCTGCCAACTCTGTACTGGCCACACTAGATTGACACGTGGTCACATTATCTGACATGAGGATCCCCCTCACTGCCCCACTTACTCATAGACTGCCGTAATTTGGCTGCTTTGAGGCGGCATCTTCCTGGCACGCTACATATGGTGCTAGCAGACAAGACCAAAGCAGCTGATCTGGTGTTATATTTCATCCACGAAGGTGGTTTCTGTTCACCCCTGTAAGATATAGGGATTTTTGGCCCCACTGAATGCCTGAGGGATTGGTGCGACCTCCCCCCCTCCCTTCCATCAACGGTCCCTTGTTGGATCTTTCTCGTTGTCCCAGCCTGGCTCTACTCTTTCTGCCTTTTTTATTTTCTCTCATTATTTGGTTTTAATGCCATGTCTTGACTGATCTTTTAACAACGTCTGTGCTGTATTTTTTCTGGGCTTTCATCTCTGCCCCCTGCGGGTCCGGGGGTTAGAATAGGCCCGAGGTATTCCTGCCTGTCCTATGAGGCCACTAAAAGGAGTTTTACACGTTTCGGCCTTTGTGATGGTCCCCTGTAGGGTTTGACCTCCATTCTTCAAAATTTACTCGAAGAGTGAGCCAGTTGGGGAAGGGCGCCTTACAAGGTGCATCATGTCCCTCATGCATTGAGATCTTTAGCTCACTTTCTCGTCATCGCATTGCAGTCCTGCCCATTCTCCATCTCTTGGGCTAGGACACCTTCCTGGGTGTGTTTTCCACCATGCACTATGCAGTGTAGATTTCTGCATCGACGACCACCATGGACTTGTTTGCACCTGATTCCAGCACAGTAGCCAGTCTGTTGTGGTGGGGCCGCCATGTATGCTGTTGGTTTGTAGCCCCTGACCACACAGGGATTGCTCTGCTGATGCCTGCACCGTTAACTCCTCACGTATGCCAAGTGGTAGATGCCCATCCCCCTGGGGCATCGGGACTCCCAGCAATGGCCATCCTGCCAGGTGGCCTTCGCTGAGGCTGGGTGGCATCAATGGAGAAGGCCCCTGGTAGGAGTGGGTGGCATCAGGGCGGATGACAGGTGATGAAGCGTAGTCCATAATCTCTTGCTGGTGGTGAAACACCAGCAGTCTCTAAGCGATCACGAGCTCAATTCAACACACAGAAGTATGACCTGAAACCATTCACCTCCCTGGCCACACCATGGGAGGAACGTCAGGCTAAGGATGGCAGTGGATCTTATTTGTCCTGGTACCTTGTATGTTCGAAAGCTGATGGGGAATCTTTCATGAGGATGAAGCCTCAGTTTCTTGTTGGGCATTTAGAGGACAAGTTCGGGGAGGTGGAGGGCTTGTCCAAAATGCGATCTGGGTCAGTCTTGATCAAAACAGCATCCTCTGCCCAGTCACGGGAGTTTCTAACTTGTGACAAGCTGGGGGATGTTTCTGTTACCATCACGCCCCATTAGAGCTTAAATATGGTCCAGGGTATCGTATTTCACAGAGATCTTCTTTTGCAGTCGGACAATGAGCTGTGCGCCAATTTAGAGCGGCGAGGTGTAAATTTCGTCTGGCGTGTCCATCAGGGTCCGAAGGATAATCAGGTTGCCACCGGTGCCTTCATCTTGGCCTTTGAGGGTGATACATTGCCCGAGAAGGTCAAGGTGATGGTCTACCAGTGTGGTGTAAAGCCCTATATTCCTCCTCTGATGTGGCGCTTTAAATGCTAGAACTTCAGCCATATGTCTTTCCGCTATACTTCTAGCGTCACATGCCTAGATTGCGGATGCAAATCGCATCCCAATACTCCATGTTCTCCACCTCCCATATGTGTCAACTGCGGAGAGCACCATTCACCTTGCTCATCTGACTGTAGGATTCTCCAGAAAGGAAAATCATGGAGTAAAAGACCCTGGACCGACTGGCCTGCACTGAGGCTAAGAGAAAATTTGAACGCCTGCCTCCTGTACATATGACATCGTCTTACGCCGCTGCAACAACAGTTTTGGCACTATCAGCTCCGCCAACCCCAGAGCCGGAAGACTACACCTGCCCCCTTGATGGTGGGGGGCATTTCCCTCCCTGTTGCTCCTTGCACCACCTACTTCGGGAGCAATACCCCCCCCCCCCCCCCCTCCCAACAATTGGGGGCATCCGGCCCCACTTCTAAGCCAGAGAAGCGTAAGTCGTCTTTGGCTTCTCTCGCTAGGAAGGGGTTCCGTTGGTCACTCCCTTCTGAGGTTTCTTCTAGTGGGAAAGACAACACCCGCCAGTGGCTGAAGAGCCCAAAAGCAGCTGGTCTTAGGGCCTCACGCTCATCCTCAATCGTGCAGACTGAGCCAGTGAAGTCCTCTCAGCCAGGGAAGCCCAAGGAGCGGCGAGAGAAATCCAAATAAGAAGGCCCCCCAAGACCAAGGAAATTGCAATGGAACCCACACCACCACTACCGAAAAGCTCTGCGGCTGAGGATGGGATGGAGATTTTGGCATCCGCTGAGGACCTAGATCTCGCCAGGCCCTCAGACACAATGGATATAGACTGCTCAGGCAATAAATTGGTGGCAGCAGGTGACTAAGGTGTAAGCTGCCTCATTGGATGTTCCATGCCTTACCAGTCTCACGATGTCATCCTCCAGTGGAATTGCAGCGGTTTTTTCCACCGCCTGGATGAGCTGCGGCAACTGTTACGCTTTACACCTGCTATCTGCATTGCCCTCCAGGAAATCTGGTTCCCAACAATGTGGACTCCTGCCCTCCACGGCTATAAGGGATGTTACAGGAACCATAGTGATTATAATAGAGTGTCAAGTGGAGTTTGCGTTTAGGACATAAACTCGGTCTGTAGTGAACAAGTGCCCCTTCAAACCCCTCTTGAAGCTGTGGCTGTCAGAATAAGGACGACGCAGGAAATAACTGTCTGCAATGTATGTCTTCCCTCGCTCTTTAGGGGCAGCCCATTGGTGGTAGCCGGAAGTCGGTGAAGCAATTGAGGAGCATTGGTAAGCTCTACAGCGGCCTAACCGGCACCCTTCCCTAGAGCACCTCACAGCCTTTAAGCGGCTCGCTACCTTATCAAACAGTGGGAGGAGGAGTGTTGGGAGAGATAAGTCTCCACTATTGGGTGCCATATGTCACCTTCCCATATTTGGGCAAAGATCGAACATCTTTTCGGGTACCAGGCCCCAACAGCTGTCCCCTGGTGTTACCATAAATGGCGAGCTATGTACCGATGCAAACGCAATTGCCGAGCACTTTGCTCAAGCCTCTGCATTGGAGAATTCCCCCCCCCCCCCCCCCCCCCCCCCCCCCCCGCCCTCCACTCCCTCCTCCTCCCAGCCTTTCACACACTCAAACGGTGGCCGAAAGGGAACCTCCTCTCGCCTCTCGTTCACTACAGGCTACAGTGGGAGCTTCTTAGTGTCCTTGCACATTGCCCCGACACAGCTCCTGGGCCTGATCGCGTCCACAGCCAGATGATTAAACATCTCTCATCTGACTAAAAGCTACATCTTCTCGTCATCTTGAGTGGGCTCTTGTGCGATGGCATCTTTCCATCGCAATGGTGGGAGAGCACCATCATTCCGGTGCTCAAACCTGGTAAAAACCCACTTGATGTGGATAGCTATCGGCCCATCAGCCTCACCAATGTTCTTTGTAAGCTGCTGGAACGTATGGTATGTCGGCAGTTGGGTTGGGTCTGGAGTCACGTGGCTTGCTGGCTCCATGTCAGGGCAGCTTCCGCCAGGGTCGGTCTACTGCTGATAATCTTGTGTCCATAAAGTCAGCCATTCGAACAGCCTTTTCCAGATGGCAACATCCGATTGCCATCTTTTTTGACTTGCGTAAAGCATACGACACAACTTCGTGACATCATATCGTTGCCACATTGTATGAGTGGGGTCTCTGGGGACCACTCCCGATTTTTATCCAGAACTTCCTGTCTGTACTTTCCGTGTCCAAATTGGTGACTCCCATAGTTCCATCCATATCCAGGAGAATGGAGTCCCGCAGTGCTCTGTATTAAGTGTCTCTCTACTTTTAGTGGCCATTAACGGTCTAGCAGCAGCTGTCGGGCCCTCCGTCTCACCTCTGTATGCAGATGACTTCTGCATTTCGTACTGTTGCTCCAGTACTGTTGTCGCTGAATGGCGCCTCCAGGGAGCCATCCACAAGTGCAGTAATAGGCTTTAGCCCACAGCTTCCAGTTTTCAGCCACAAAATCGTGTCGTACACTTTTGTCGGCATTGTACCTTTCATCCAAAACCTGCACTTTACCTTTTTAATGACGATCCACTCACTGTAATGGAGACATACCAGTGTCTAGGACTGTTTTTTGATGCTGAATTGATTTGGCTCCCTCATCTTCGTCAGCTTAAGCAGATGTGCTGGCAGCATCTCAGTGCCCTTCGTTGTCTGAGCAACAACAAATTGGGGTACAGATCTACAGAGCCCTTGTCGAATCCTGAATTGGCTAGGGGAGTGTGGTTTATGGTACGGCAGTACCTTCAGCATTGCATCTATTTGACCCTGTTCACCACTGTGGGGTTCGATTAGCGACAGGAGCTTTTAGGATGAGTCCGGTGACCAGTGTACTGGTGGAGACTGGTGTCCCTCCACTGCAGATCATACGTGCACAACTGCTCGCCAGGTACGCAGAACACATTCATAGTTCCCCTGAGCATCCGAATTACCATCTCCATTTCCCGCCCACGGCAGTCAATCTCCCTCATCGGCGGCTCAGATCGGGGCTAACGATTGCGGTCCGTATGTGGTCCCTTCTCTCCGAACTGGAGTCCTTCCGTTTACCACTTGCGGTCCGTTCATGTATGCCTCCATGGTGTAAGCCTCAGCCGCAGCTCTGTCTGGACCTTTTGCATGGCCCAAGGACTCCGTTAACCCCACCGCTCTCCGCTGTCACTTCCCCTTGATTCTTGACGTGTTCCGGGGTTCTGAAGTGGTTTACACCGACGGCTCACAATGGCTGACGGTTACATAGGCTTTGCACATGTTGATGGAGGACATACTGATCAGCACTCCTTACCAGTTGGCTGCAGTGTTTTCACTGCAGAGCTGATGGCCATATCTTGTGCTCTTGAGTACATCCGCTCATGCCCCGGTGAGTCATTTCTCCTGTGTACTGACTCATTGAGCAGTCTGCAAGCTATCGACCAGTGCTACCCTCACCACCCTCTGGTAGCGTCCATTCAGGAATCCGTTTATGCCCTGTAACAGTCCCACCATTCTGTGGTGTTTGTGTGGACCCCAGGACACATCGGAATCCCCGGGAACGAATTTGCCGACAGGCTGGCCAAACAGGTGACCGCTTCTGGAGATAGGCATCTCTGAAGCTGATCTGCGTTCTGTCTTATGCCGCAGGGTTTTCCAGTTTTGGGAGATGGAGTGGCATAACAGCACACTCAACAAACTGAATATCATTAAGGAGACTATGAATGTGTGGAAGTCCTCCATGCAGGCCTTTCGCAGGGAATCAGTTGCCCTCTGCTGGCTCCGCATTGGCCATACGTGGCTAACGCATGGTTACCTACTCTGTTGCGAGGACCCACCTCAGTGTCGCTGAGACTCCCAAATGACAGTCGTCCACCTCTTGCTGGACTGCCCACTTTTAGCTGCTCTGCAGCAGACTTTTAACTTTCCCAGCACCCTGCGTTCGGTGTCGGGCGACAATGCCTCCACAGCAGCTTTAGTTTCACGTTTTATCTGTGAGAGTGGGTTTTATACTTCTGTCTAGGTTTTAGCGCACATCCTTTGTCCCTCTGTGTCCTCCACCCCAGTGCTTTTAGGGTGGAGGTTTTAATGTTTTGCTGAGTGGCTAGCTTTCCCTTTTTATTCTTGTAGTTGGCCAGGCACTGTAATCTGCTTTCATATTTTACTCTCTTCTGTTTATAGCATCTTTGTTGTTTTCTTGTCCTCTTTTTGTTCCTTTTAGTGTTCGTTGCCTTCCCTTCGTTCTTGTGGCTTTTCCTTTCTTTCCGTTTTGTGTTATATTTTTCGTCCATTTTATTCTCACACTTGTGGCATTGTTTTATTAGGATCAAGGGACCAATGATCTCATAGTTCGGTCCCTTCTCCCGCCTCTAAACCAACCAACCAACCAACCAACCTACCTGTCATCTCTGTTTTTCTTTTTTTATTGTGGTAGTTACACTCAGGCTTTCTAGGATTTGCCTTTCACTTTCTTCCTTTGATGGCCACTCTTGGTGTGCCTCTTAACGGATGAGTGGACTGGTGACGTGGCAGTTTAGTCCCTTTCATTCCAAACCAACCATCGAGCACCTCAGGTCTGTGTCAAGATAGGAGATATACCAGTCACCGTTTCTCTTCATAGCAAGCTCAGTAGAATTCAAGGTGTTATCTTCCATTGGGACCTAATGCTCCAAATCGATGAAGTGCCGGTTACTAATGTGGTGTGGCATGGAGTCCATTTTGTTCACTGCATCCACAAGGGGCCCGAGGATAAGAGTGGACCCTGGAATTTTTATCCTAGCCTTCGATTCTGACATTTTCCCAAGAAGGTCAAGGTTATGGTTTATATGTCTGATATCATGCCTTATTTTCCTCCTCCAATTTTAATTGACAGAGGTTCTGATGCATCCTCCCGTTGTTTTAATGAGGCTGTCTCTTGGGCATATAGAAGGGCATCACGTCAGGGCAGTCCTTGTAACCAATCCCCTCAATGTGTCAACTGTCTGGAACTGTATCCTCCTCGTAAACTGCAGTGCTGAGTGTTAAACAGGGGAAAGAAAATTTAGAGTATAAAATGCTTGACTGCCTGTCTTATCAAGATGCAAAGAAAATGTTTGAAAGTCTTCATCCCAGTGATATGGTCTCAGTTTTGTGACTGTTGCCACAGTCCATACTTCATGCGACGGCAACGTCTTGCGTGACACCTCCTGGCTCTGGTTGTATTCCAGGGCCTGCCCCACAGTTGGGGGCAGACAGCTCCTATGCCTCCTACCCCTGTAGCACTGGTGGTTCCCACACCATTGGCGTGGCCAGAGATACCTAGTCATCCTCTGACATCATCAGTGACGGGGACAACTGTCAAGGTGCCCCCCCCCCCCCTCAAGCCAAGGACAAGCAGCCACAGGCTGCAGGCTGAAGAAAAATACAGTCTTCTTCACTCCCTGAAGGTTTCTTCACAGAAATGAAAGTCTCACAGTAATAAGGATAACCAGAAAGACAAACTACTTTGAGGTTTTTGCTCTCCACCCCTGCAAAGGTCAAGCCTTTGCACCTTGATGACAGATCACACAATCAGGTGGACAGTGACCTGACAGTGCAGTAATCACACCCATCTTTTCCATTCAGCACTTTCTTAGACCTGACACCAACGATCCTTCAATGGAGTTATAACTGCTGCTATCGCCACCGGGCCAAGCTCAATCATTCACTGGCTACTTATTCTGTAATTAGCATAGCCTTCCGGAAACACTGTTTGCGGCAACATGCCTCCCTGCACAGAAAAACTACAACCCCAACTGTACCAATGGCATTAATGTCAAGAGAGCATCCGGTGGTGTCTGTATCCTCATTAACTGTTATATTTTCAGTGAGCAGGTGTCCCTTACCACTGCACTACAGGCAGTGGCCGTTAATGCCTACCTGTCAGTTCAGATGAAAATATGTAATGTTTATCAACCCCCATACAGACCTTTCCGTTATCATGAACTGTTAGTTAGTGGAACATCTTCCTCACCTCCTCCTCTTATGAGGGGGGGGGGGGGGGTGCTTTCATGCTGATAAGTCTCCATGGGGCGGCAACACTGTAAGAGGCCAAGTACTAAAACATTTCCTTTAAGAATTGGACACTTGCCTACTCAACACTGGAGCTGCAACACATTTCAGTGCAGCCCATGGAACATAGTCAACTATTGATTATACAGTTTGCAGCCCGTGTATCTTGCCACTGATTCAGTGGCACATCCACGATGACCTTTGCAATGGTGACCATTTTCATCAGGTTACCTTCCATTCAGAAGGCTGTTGCGTGCAGTGACTGTTATATTGTCTTGTAAATAATAGATTTCAGCTATCAGTCGTCCTTTTTAAATTTTATTTGCAGATCTAGATTTCGGCTAGAAACCAGCCATTCTCAAGGCACTATTATTTTTGATCAAAGCATGTAATGCCTGTTGACCGGGCTTCATCCACAGTTCATTGAATACTACTGTTGGAAAACGGGCATTACGTGCATTGATCAAAAGTGATAGGCATTGAGAATGGCTAGTTTCTAGCTGAAAACTAGATCTGCCAATAAAATTTAAAAAGGACGACTGATAGCTGAAATCTATTATTTACAAGTGACCATTTTCCTATTGTTCTCTCCCTCTCCACTCACAGACAATGATTCCCTCCTGCAAAAATCATGAGTTGTGCATCTTTGCTGACTATGGACTTCACTCCGAAATTTATATCGGTGACCAATTGCTTGAAGTCGTCGAAACTTTCCAGTTCTTTGGTATGTTATTTGACAAGAAACTAACTTGGCTGCTAAATGTGCTCTGACTCAAGACAACTTGCATGAAGAAACTAAATGCTATCTGTTTTCATAATAACTCCTCGTGGGGTGTGGAGTGCAAAGTTGTTCAGAGATTTTACTAAGTGGTGATTTTTATCACACTTGGACTGTGGATGTGTTGCCTATGGGTCAGCAGCACCATCCGTACTGAGCTTGCTGGACCCGGTTCACCAGACTTGTGTGGGGCTGGTGATGGGGCCCCTTACGTACGAGCCCTGTTCACAGACCTGTAGTGAAAGCTGGTGTCTCGTCACTGCGGGTTAGACGACAGCAGCTTCTGGCAAATTACCGAGCGACGTGCCGCAGTGGTTAGAAACTGGACTCGCATTCAGGAGGACGACGGTTCAATCCCGCGTCCGGCCATCCCGATTTAGGTTTTCCGTGATTTCCCTAAATCGCTCCAAGCAAATGCCGGGATGGTTCCTGTCAAAGGGCACGGCCGACTTCCTTCCCCGTTCTTCCCTGATCCGATGAGAGTGATGACCTCGCTGTCTGGTCTCCTTCCCAAACAACCCTTCTGGCAAATTACACCGTACAGTGTGTTAGATGCCTCCTCCACAACCAACAGTTCAGACTGTTTGCGCACTGCCCAAAACTGGGTAGACCAGCAGGGATCTGACTCGATACTCCACTGAAGGACATCCAACAGCCTCCATTAGTCTGTGTTTCTCGGGCTCCCTCTTGACACCCCCTGTCCTGTGATAAGAGTAGACCTCTTTTGTGGCCCCAAGAAGGATGCTGATTCTACCTTTCTCCAACACCTGTGTCGTTCAATCCTGCACGTCTATTCTAATTAGGTATGCATCTACACTGATGGATCGAAAGTCAACAACAGGGTTGGTTTCGCTTTTGCACATGCAAGGGGGTGTGAGAAGCACATTCTGCCAAGTGCCTGCAGTGTATACACTGTGGAGTGGGTTGCCAGATCTCAGGCTTTGCAGTACGTCAAATCCTGGCAGTGATGAACGTTCTGATCTGTAGTAATTCCACGAGTTGTTTAAAAGGCATATCCCTGTGGTATCCCAAAGATCCTTTGGTTGCCAACATCCAGGACCTACTGGTTGACATGTACAGCTCTGGAAAGACAGTGACCTCCATGTCGACACCAAGCCACAAAGGCATTCCAGGAAATGAACTTGCTGACTGTCTAGCTAAAGGTGCAACTACAGTAGATCATCTTGACATTGGAGTGCCAGGCACAGACTTAAGATTACAACTTCAGTGCAATATTTTGAAGTGCTGGGAATTCAAATGGCAGACTACTGTGACCCAAAACAAGTTAAGAGTGATTAAAGAGTCCACTGAGGCGTGACCTACATCTTTCCGGGCCTCTTGGAAAGATGACATTGTCAGCCCCATGAGACTGACGCATGAGTTCCTTCTGTCAGGAGGATTGTCCTCACTGCACCTGCGGTAACCTGCTGATGATAGCGAATGTTCTTGTTGAGTGCACTATGCTGGCTGCTCTGTGGCACACTCTCAACTTCCCTGCCTCACTACCTCAGATGCTTGTGGATGACGAGGCGGCCACTGCTGAAGTGTTGCGTTTCCTGAGAGAGGGAGAGGGGTTTTTGTACTGAACTATAATACATAATACTCCCTCTGCTTCCAGTGTTAGGGGTAATTGTGGGGGGGGGGGGGGGGGGGGGGGGGGGGGGGGAGGGGAGAGGAGAGGAGAGGAGAGGAGAGGAGAGGAGAGCATCCCCTGCTGCATCTCTGTGACACATGTTCCTTGAACCTACTGATAACAAGTCTAGCAGCCTGCCTCTGAATTATATTAATGTCTTCCATTAATCCGTACTGGTACAGGTTCCGAACACTCAAGCAATACTCAAGAATAGATTGCACCAGTGTCCTATATGCAGTCTCTTTTACAGATAAGCCACATTTTCCTAAAACCCTCCCAATAAACCAAAATTATTCATTTGCCTTCCTACGACTGTCCTCACATGGACGTTACATTTTATATTGCTTTGCTGCGTTATGATGATTGGTTTGTGGGGCGCGGTTATCAGCGCCTGTACAAAGTCCCAATTTTTACACAGTTCAGTTTTTACACAGTTCAATCCAGCCACTGTCATGGATGATGATGATGATGATGATGATGATGATAACAACACAAACAGCCAGTTCCCGGACAGAGAAAATCCCCAGCCCGCCCAGGAATCGAACCCGGGACACCATGATCCAGAGGCAACAACGCTAACCACAAGACGATGAATTGCGGACTTTGCAATGTTGTGCCCACGTATTTAAAATACATGACTGTGTCAAGAAGGACACTATTACTGCTGTATCTGAACATTACGGATTTGTTTTTCCAGCCAATCTGTATTAACTTACTTGTGCGCATTTGGGGTTAGCTGCCATTTATCACACCAACTAAAAATTTTTTTTAAGTTCTCTTGTATCATCCTACAGTCACTCTACTTTGACACCTTACCATACATCACAGCATTATCAGCAAAAAACTGTAAATTTTTCTGCAAAATAATTTCTATGTATTTAGAAAACAGTAGCCCGACCACACCTCCCTGGGGCACTTCAGATAATACCATTTTTCTCCTGAACATTTGCCATCAAGGACAACATACTGGCTTGTATTATTTAAGAAGTCTTAAAGCCACTGACATATTGGGAATCTGTTCAGTATGCTTGCACCTTTAACAGCCTGCAGTGGTGCACTGTGTTAAATGGTTGCCGGAAATCTAGAATTATAGAATCTGCCTGTTGCCTTCAGTCATTGTTCACAGTATATCATGTGAGAAAAGGACAAGCTGAGTTTTGCACGAGTGATACTTCCTAAAACCATGCTGATTTGTGGATATAAGCTTCTCGGTCTCAAGAATTCATTAGATTCGAACTGAGAATATATTAAGGGATTCTGTAGCAAACTGAAGTTAAGGATATTGGTCTGTAATTTTGCAGGTCCCTTTTACCCTTCATATATGCGGGAGGCACCTGCTGTTTTTTTCCTATTATGTGGCAACTGGGCAAAAGATTAGCAATAAGTGCAAGCTAGGTAAGGGGTCTTTGTAAAACTCCAAATTTTTCAGCTGTGTGAAACAATGGTATGTTCGTATGATTCACCTGCGTGAACAATTTATTAAACAAGAAATTTAAAACTTTGGCTTTCGTTTTGCTATCTTCAGCTGCCACACCAGGCTGGTCAACAAGGGACTGAATGGAAGCCTTAGACCCACTTAGCGATTTTACATAAGCTTAGAATTTTCTTGGGTTCTCTGCCAAATCTTTTGCTAAGATGTGATGGTGGTAGTTGTTGTTTGTTTTGCACATAGGTCTTTTCACAGACGCATGAATCTCTACTAACCTCTGCTTGTCATCATTTTTGCATTCTCTTTTGAACTGAGAACGTAACAGCCTGTAGTTGCTCAGCGTTTTCCTAATTTCGTTATTAAACCATGGTGGGTCTTTTTCACCCTTAATCCATTCACAAGGCACAGAACTCTCCAGACCACAGTTTATAGTCTGCTTAAACTTTGCCCGTAATACCTCTACGTCCATTTTACTGGAAGTAAGTGATGTCGGTACTCTGTCTACATGAAATGCTATCAACTGCTTATCTGCTCTTCCTAGCAGAAACATTCTCCTAGCATTCTTGACTGATTCGTTAACTTCCTTACTCATAGCTGCTGTAATGTCATGATCACTAATCTCCATTTCTGTACTGACATTGTCGTAAAGTCCAGCCTGTTTGTAGCTAAAAAGTGTAAGATATTTCCATTGCGTTTGGGCTGCCGAACTGGCTGCTCAAGACAAGTTTTTAGAAAACTTGTTCAAAAGTATTTTGCATGACTGTCTGTTGGTACCCCCTGCAATAAATCCACAGACATCCCAGCCTGTACTCGGAGGTTAAAGTTGACTCCCACTAGCATTGCATTATCTGTTTTTTTTTTTTATGTGCTAGCGATTGGACTTTCTTTGAATGAGTCTAGAACTGTCTTAGCAGAATAAAGTGGCCGGTAAAAATGTCTAACAATTAACTTAGTTTCATGTACATCTATTATATGCAGCAAGATAACTTTTCAGTCAGACACAACTTCAACGTCAATAGAGATAAAATTTTTGGCAATTGCAGTGAAACTCCTCCTCGTATGGCCTCTACTCTTTCTATCTGATACATGTTCCATGACTTGCTAAATATCTAAGAGCTTTCCACTACAGGTTTCAGCCAGCTGTTGGTCCCGAGAATAATTTGAGCACGGGAAATTTCCTGGAGGGTGGTAATTTCAGGAACTTTATTATGAATACTTTGGTAAGTTACTGATAAAATTTTGATAGTTGAAGTGTCTTTATTCTGAGCACGGTTTGACGTCCTCCCGTATCGAATATTGAGTGTTTGTCACAGTACCTCAAACTACTGACTAGCCTAAAATCCCTCACGTGCACTCTACAAGTTCTCTGCTACCTGAGTAACTGCTTCCTTTGTGTAGTCCGCTGACCTATAAAGGGGAGTCCTACAAATCCCAACCTGACCCTCCAATTGGCTTCAAACCAAAGGACCCCTGATTAACTCTGGGAACAATGCTACAAATTGCGATCTCTGCTTGCACTACTTTTGCGAAGCCAGCAGTCTTCACCACCTCCGCCAGCCATTTGTATGAACTGAGGGCTGCCTCAACTCGTGCAATAGACGTCATTGGTGCCAACGTGAGCACAGCTTGCAGATGACTGGACCCTGCAGTCTTGATAGCTGCAGGCAGGGCTGACTCAACATATTGAATGAGACCCCTCAGCAGACATACATTGGCTTTTGTTCCAGCCCTGAATGCTATCTGCCTAAGGGCTTCCGTAACATAACTAACATTTGAGTGCCCAATAACAAGTAAACCGCTTCCTCAATATGTCTGCTCGCACCTTGCTGACTTCCACTCGCAGGATGAATGGGTGAGGCCAGGCGGCCAGTCTCCACGAATGCGTTACCACCTGCTACTCACCCTTCAGTGAGGGCGGGTCCACTGTCAGGTACAGTAGGAGGTGCCTTGGCACCAGAGCATGTGGGTGAAACAAACATCTGAGGTGTCTCTTGCGACACACCGGATTCTTCACCACTGCTATGCCCTGAGGCAGTGTCCCCGAGGGCTCACCACTCTTTGAGTTTTTGCCTGCCTTACACAGGGCCCCAGTCTTAGCATCACCTCTTCCCTTACTGTGCTGCATGTATATCCTCCCACTGTTCTTTTTCTCTTCCCTTGGGAACACATCTTGGATATTTTTGAGAATGTGGTTGCAGTTTTGGTAGCTCAGCATTGGTACAGTCCTCATCTGTTTTTCTTTCTATCTTCATTCTCCATCTCCTCCCCTGCCTGTGCTTTGGTGTTTGGGGTTTTTATTTGTTTCTTCTTCTCCCCCATGTGCTCCTGAAGGCCAGCACACATTTTTGATGCATAACAGGTTGCCCTGGGTAAAGCATAATTTCCAGCCCCCAGTCAATGGGCAGGGTTTCGCATGTACCCCCTGGTACAGGCCAGGCCCGGTGGAGAGGGGGGAGGGAGGGGGGGGGGTGGATGATTGCCTGAGCTGTTACCTTTCCAACTGCCAATCCATCTCTCTGTTGGGAGTTTGGGAGGTGTGATCTGAGGTGTGACAACCACCTAGGACATGAGTTGCCTTCTGAGGGAGGCTCCCAGTTGGAAGGAGCATACTATCAGAGATGCTGGTAATCATGGGGGATTTTTTCACAATGAGCCAATCATCATTTTGGTGTAAGTCTGCTAAAAGGAAAGGGAATGAGGCTAAAGATCCAAAGACTCTCCTAGCTGCACATCTGTTCCTCATGGTATCACATACTGAAGGTCAGTCCTTTGCTATGGTTAACCTGATCATTCTTGAGAAAGGTGGTGTTGCAGTTGCGGGCCCTATGAAATACTGTTCTTGTTTCCATAATTCTAGAGACCAACTGTGATTTTTCAAGCCCAACAACTTCTTACAGCTTGTTTGTGTCGAGGCCCATCAAACAATGAATTCTTCATGTTGTCTTATTTCAACTTGGCTGATTTGTGATCTGACAGAGGGAGAAACTTAAACTTACCTCTCTGACCAGGGCATCACTGTAGTCTGTCGAGCAATGAAAAATGTTGATGAAAATTTAGTGCCTATATGCACTGCTTTTCTCACGTTTGATCAATTAGTGCTTTCATCAAAGATCAAAGCAGGCTATGAAATCATCATGATCTGACCATACATTACAAACCCAATGTGTTGCTACCGGTGTCAGTGTAACAACCACACTCCCGTCTGGCAAAACACGGCCGGATGTGATACTTGTGGTAGGGAAGCTCACAAGGCCGATTTCTCATCGTCTCCTCTTCTCCGCTATACCAGTTGTAATGGCATGGCGACCATGCAGCCTCATCCCATGAAAGTCTCTTATATCTCGATAAGTGGACCATCCAGGAGATCCAGGTGAAGGAAAAAGTACCTTACCCTATCGCTTGCAAGTTGTTGGCTAATGAAAAGCCCTGCATTTTACCATCTGGCACTTTTAGTACCGCTCTTGCTACACCTCATTCCACAAAGGACATGGCCACACTGACTTGCAACATCCAATTCAGTACTCCAATTGTAAAATCACGTAATATCAAAGTAGCATCCCTGTCTCCTCCTGCAAATCCAAAACAAGCCACCAAATCTTCCCCCTGGCAGCGAAATTGCCTTCCATGCAACCGACAGGCTGGAAACGACAAAAGGAAAACTCCCATGAAGACTTTAAGTCCCTCCAGCCAATGACCGTTTTGAGTCTTCGTCTGCCAATCTTCGTCTGCCAAATGTTCGAATAAAGGCAAACAGTTTTCTCCTCCCCAACTCGGAGATCCTATTCAGTGGTATCAGCGCATGATACCGTCATCCGGCTGTCTTCCATTTTGCTGATGCAAACCACCTACCGGTTTTCTGTCCTGGAATTCGCAGGCTGAACCAGGGAGAATGCTGTTGCCTGTGTAGATATCATGGGACAGGACCCTCAAGCCTCTGCACTCTGTAGCAGTAAGTCATTGAAGGCTGGCACTCGACACCTGCCGAGGTGACTACTCTTCCTTTGTTCCATCTTCCCCATTCTCCTAAGTACCTAAGCGGTACTTCCTGGGGACCAGATCAGACCACCGTCCTCCATTGATGCCAATCCCATGTCCGTTTGAAACTAGACTACAGATATTTTGTTTATTCATCTGCACGTCTGTCCATTGTACACCATCTTATTACAATCCACCATCATGGAATATGTTTGGCCACTGGTGCCTTTTACACTAGCCTGAGTGAGAGTGTCTCTGCAGAAGCTGCCAAACAACCACTGTCGCACTGGCATGACATTCTCCTCAGCGGGTATGCATGCTGGATGTCTCACATGTCTGGCCACCCATCCTATGCCCTCTTTTTCGATGACTCCTTTGACTGCCAGTATGGGGCATGCCCGTCTTCTGTTACCTCTCGGAGTTTGCTCTCAGCTACTGCTCCAGCAGCTTAACTTCTCACTACCTGCCACGTTTCTGCTGCGTGTGAACCCTTCACCACCTTGCCTTTGTGCAGTGGCCCATGTTAATCTTGGACTTCATTCGCTTCCCAGAGAAACTACTGTGGATTTGATCTATCACTGAAAGTTTCTCGACTTTTGTGCGACTTTCTCTCAACTTTTGCATGACTTAGTGATAGCACCTTCATGTACACTGATGGCTCTATGATTGACCGTGGTGTGGGGTGTGCTTCTTCATTGCCACATATAATTTTCAGTATCAGTTTGTAGAACACTGCCCAGTATTTATAGCAGAGCTCTTCGCCCTATATCAGGCCACCCAGTACCTCTGGCAACATGGGATTTTTAGTTGGTGTCGTATGCTCTGATTCTCTGTGCCCTGCAGAGCCTCTGTATGCTGTACATGGTTCATCCCTTAGTGTAATGGGTCCAAGAAAGCCTCCACTTTCTCACTGTTGGGGAGCCAGTGTGATGTTCATGGGTCTGGCAGGAAATACTGCTGCTAAGGCTGCAGTCCTCCTACCTTGGCCTGCTATCTCTTCTGTTCCTTTGGATGATATCCATGTTGCCATCTATTGGCAGGTGGTGTCACTTTGGCATCACCACTGGTCTTTTCTTCATGGGAGCAAACTCCAGGGAATTAAATCTCTCCCAGTGGCTTGGCTGACCACCTCTCGGCCCTTTCGCTGTGAGATCATTTTAGCTCGATTGTGTGTTGGGCACTATCTTTTTAGCCATTGCCATTTGTTAAGTGGTGATCCCCCACCACTTTGTGCTCATTGTCGTCAACCTTTTACAGTTTGCCATTCCCTGACTGAATGAATTTCTTTTAAGTGCTTACGTTCCAGCATATGTTTGCCGTCTGAGTTATTGGCTGTTTTAGTGCATGAAGCTTGTTTTACTTTTTATATATCATAGCAGTGTGGCGAAGGATATTAATCTTTGTTTTGGGACCTCTGCTGTGCCTGCCACGTTTTTTGCGGACCTTTCTCAAAGAGCAAGACTTTTCTTTTTTTAAAAAAAAAAAAAAAAAAAAAAAAGGCTGTCTTTCCTTCCATCAGTTGGGCTTAATGTATAGTTGTTTTTAACTTCGTTTACTTCTTGGTGTTCCAAGGTTATGACATGGGTGCTTATGACCTCAGTTGTTTTAATGCCTTAAAACAAATAACCGCCAACCCTGAGGCAGCAGCCTGAATGTGACTGTGTAACCAAAAGTGCATTCAGCTGTTTGCGAACTGCAGCCAGCTCCTCCCGCACCCGCACACAGCAAGCACACAAAACTTACCCATGTTAACCAGTCCTAACTGAAGAAGTGAACTGTAACAGCTGACAGACTCAGAGATATGCAACTTGCTACCCTCCTGATGTGTCTCCAATGGACACCGATGCATTCGCGAGCTATGTAGCTGGCTTTTCAGAAGAAATTAATATTGCACTACAGACTGAATGAATTTACACATACAAAATGTGAGACTTGATCTCTTAAACAGAAAAACACCTACAAAATTCAAGAAATGTGCTACAAGAAAAACACAGGAAAAGATAAACACTTAAATTGCCATTCTGTAGATATATATCAGTTGAGAGCTGGGGCCTGACCTTGATGATACAGGACTAGACCAATCATCCTGACTAGTACCTGCAATTACTGAAAAGGCTGCTGTCTCCCTTCTGGAACAATTTGTTTGGCTGGCCTCTCAACAGACACCTCTCTGTTGTGGTTGTGCATATGGTATGGCCATCTGTATTGTTAGGGCACACAAGCATCCTCCCATCAGCCAGACACTTGGTCCTCAAACACCTGGGGAAAGGTGAGAACAGAAATATTTTGATGAATAAACTTAATATTGGCACGTCAGTTATTTATGACATAAAAACGAAAAGATAAACTAATGAAATTTGCTTCTCAGTTGATAACGACTGAAAAATTGGCTTCCAGACAATTTTTTAAAAATGACACAATCTTAACAATTAGGTAGGTTATTGTAAAAATGGTTCAGTGCATTATGCTCTTAAGGAAAGCTGGCAATGCGGCCAATAATCATTGAAAAGGCAAAAGAATTTAGACGATATTTAGGTGTTCCAGAAAGTGAATTCAATTTTCCGATGGTTGGCTTGTTGATAGTGTAGAATTTAACGACTTTATGTAACTGGAGAAACAGTTTCAGCAAATCAAGACTCAACAGAAAAATAAAAAGATGAGTTTGAAGGAAATAATCAGATAGTAATATCCTTCTTTCGGATGACTGTAAAGCACATCCGTCAGTAACTGAATTAGTTTCTGGAAACACATTTGCTACACTTCTCTCACCTAATATAACATCACTGATCCAACCACTGGATGAAGGGATAATCCAGAATTTTAAATGAATATTTTTATAGCAGCTCATTCATTCACAATCTATTAAATGCCAATTGTGATGTAACTGACTTAAAAAAAAGTTCAATATAAAAGATGCTGTCACACTGTCTTGGGCTCAACTGAAAAAAAGTTTCTTTACAAAGGTGCTGGAGAAAACTTTGGGCAACTGCAGATCCTACATTTGATTTAATGTCAGGCTGTTGAGAAGGGACAAAATCTTCAGTGTCTGAAGGTTTGTATGTTATAAGAAGTGTAACGAACAACAGTTCTTTGGAGTACGTATCTGAAGAGGAACTTGTGGAATGTGTTAAAGTGGATAACAATAAACCTATCTAACAGGAGTTGACCACTGAAGACATTATCCGAAGTATAGTGAATCCTCAACTTATACACAATCTCGAAGAGAGTGCCTCAGTTGAGGAATTGGAAGACAAGGAGACGGTCAACTGGGCAAAAACCGCAGAATCCCTAAGTAAATTCATCACTTTCGCTGAGTGTAATGCTAATTATAATGCCACTGAACTTACTGATTTACACATCATTAGAAACAACTTTTATGCCAAGCAACAATGATCTGGAAAACAAGACATGAGAGATTTTTTAACCCAAATTTAAATATTGTAGAGTATATGTATGTAAACTAAATGTGTTGAATAAAAATTTGATACTGGCCTAATTTTGAGCTAAAGTTATTAATGTAATGATTCTGCTAATCCAGATTTTAATGCAAAACACAGTGTTACAGCTGTCTGGCTCAGCCTATACCAGCAGTAAGAGGTACTGCCAACCGTCTGGACTTTTCAGTAATCCGGCACTGGGCCAGTCCCGAATGTGCTAGACTATCAGACTTCTCCTGCGATTTTTCTTTGTCAAAAGACAGTCTTGTCAGACTGACTAAAGTGTGCCATTGCAAGCCCTCTCTTTAAGAAAGCTAGTAGGACAGATATTACTATCCATCAGTTTCTCTATTAACTCTTTTCTCAAAAGGTTTGGAAAAGGTGATGCATTTAAAGATCATGCAGACCACCACATTCTTATGGAATAACACGAAGTTTATTACTTATTACTTATTACTTTGAGGCTACAATGAGGAGGTTGTTCACTTAATATTTAACTGATAGGAAGCAAAATATCGTATTAAATGGCTTATGTGGCTCTCATGCTGAATCTTCTTTGGAGTGGGAACAAATAATACTTATCACATTCCACAATGTTCGTTTCTGGGATAATTTTTCTTGCAGTAACTGCATAGATGTTCCATATCACTCTGATGATGAGACAGGAATAACACTTAGAGGAACAATAAATGAAATATTCAAAAGTATTGTTAATCAGTTCTGTTCTTAGTAAGTCGCCTGTCACTTGCAAAAGCACAGTTCATTCTATTCTGTAAAAGGCAAGATTCTAACTGAAAACTTGGTGGTAGTCATGCCGTTGTAAAAGGCTGAACAATGTTTACATAACAGCTGGTGTACGACATGGTATATGAGGTGTCACAGGTAGCTCCCCCTTTGATAGTATGTTTTTCCAGTTACAGGGCTAGTGTAGGTGGTGGCAGGAGGGTGCATAGGACAAGTCTTGCAGTGCAGATGGGCACAGGGATAGGAACCATAGGGTGGGGAGACGGGTGCAAAAGGAGCATAGGGTTTGACAAGAATATTGTGGAGATTTGGAGGACTATGAAAAGCTGTTTTAGGTGTGATGGGCAAAATCATAGACAGAATGGATTTCATTTCAAGGCGTGATTTTAGAGAGAGAGAGAGAGAGAGATCAGCAGTACCAGGATTGGATGTGATGGCCCGGTAAATCTACTTTTGAACTAGGCTGGTGGGGTAATTGCATCCAGCCAAGGCTGAGGATGAGGAACAATATTTACAAAGGGACATGGAAAATACCAGGAAGAAATGAAGCAAACCAAATAGACCACATATTAATATCAAAGAAGTGGGAATCCGATACGGAAAATGTGCGCACTTTCCGAGGAGCTAATTCACATTCTGACCGTTACCTAGTAGGAGCCAAAATGTGACAGAAACTTGCCATGGCTGCAAGACGAAGTAGTACCAGAGTAAAGAAGTGGAATATAGAACAACTGAAAGATAGGTTTGCTGTTCAGGAGTATCAAAACAGATTGAGACAGGAGTTACAAACAAAAGATGGAGGAGATGATATATACAAAGAATGGAACTCTATTAAAGGTGCCAGTAGGACAAGGGGACACACTCTTTACAATGCTTTTCAATCCGACTCTTGAAGCAGCCATGGCGAAGCTTCAGATGTCTGGTTACATAGGCAAAAGCTGACTGAGATATGCGCATATGCTGATGATGTAGCAGTTATCAGTAGAAGCAGGGTATCACTAGAGAGGACAGTATGTGAGCTGAAAGAAGCCACAGGGCCTAGAGGTCTTTCCATAAATGAAACAAAGACTTAAGTACATGAATTTCACCAGGAAGGAAAATAACAACTTGGATAGACTATCAGCAGATGGTTTAAATTTTGAACATGTGCAGAACTTTGACTATTTGGGTTCTGATATTAACAGTACAAATTCCATGTCAAATGAAATAAAACTGTGCATTATAAATGGTAATAGATGCTTCCACATGTTTAAGAAACTGTTGGCTTCTAGGTTATTAAATAGGCAGCTGAAGCTGCAACTATGTAAGGTCATGATCAGGCTAGTTGTAACCTACAGATGTGAAACATGGACACTTGAGTGTTCTTGAGCAACAGCTCATGATATTTGAATGTAGAGTGCTGCATAGGATCTATGGGGCAGTTCAGGATAATAATGGTTTCTGGAGATCTAGAACAAATACTGAGCTGGACCGCTCCATACAAGGAGCTTACATCATAAGAATTACAAACAGTAGAAGAATTGCCTGCCTTGGGCATGTCCTCAGGATGGACACTGGAAGTACAACTAAAAAGATTTTTGAAAGGAGGCCAGCTGGAAGAAGACAGAGAGGAAGGCCACGAAAATGGTGGATAGATGATGTGGAAGAAGATATAAAATTTTGGAGTCCAAGGATGGAGGAGAACTGCGCTGGAGAGGGCGGAATGGAGGAAACTTGTTAATCAGGCTAAAACCCACACAGGGTTGTAATGCCATGAGGAGGAGGAGGAGGAGGAGGAGGAGGAGGAGATGACTGAGGTTAGAATGGTGGTGCATTGGTGTAGAGTGTCTTCACCTGAGCAAATACGTTTGCTTCGAATGCCAAGGCTGTGTAGGACGGAATATTTGACATAGGAAGAATGGCAGCTGTCCAAATGTAAATACTGTTGATAGCAGGTTTAATGCAGACAGAAATGTGTAGCTGGCCTTAGGTGAGGATTAGATCAATATCAAGGAAAGTGGCATGGGATTCGGAATACGACCATGTGAAATTTAATTGGGATAATGTATTTAGAGATTCCAGGAGTCCATAAGGCAGATCAGTGTATCTAAACCAAACCAGGCGCTGACAGCTTATGGATCCATGAAAGCCCCTTCAATTTTCATAAAACCATCAATTACATTGTTGTAGACAAAATTAAAAAACATGTCTGTTTCCATCAGAGGCATGGCCACTACTACTACAGTCTGTGGTACTCACAGACTGTTTCAAAGAGTTTACAAACTTTCTTGACAAAAGAAGAACCTTTACTAATTTATATCATTATTTTGTAAATGAGTCCAGAAAGGAATTTAGTAATTAGCTTTAGATTGTGCAATTAATAATATGAATTTTAAATATGCCGGATATTTTGTAATTTCAAACATTTCTAAAAGAAGAGTAATTTTAACTGTACGTACAGAGTACTAACAAATTAATTTCTTTTTACATATTTTAGCCCAGAGCATAACACATATGTTTACAAAATCATATGAAGCTCATTCAGTTAAACATCTCATATAATGTTCACCTATACAAGAATCGATAGTTTAAATGGTATCGGTTATTTCTATAAATAAAAAGATAATGTCAGAGGAGGGTGTCCCATTACAGTGTGAGGCCATAGTGCAAAAGCATGTTTTAGAAAAGAATGGATGTAATATGCTATGCGATTCATTATGTGAAGAGAGGTCAGTTTGGAGTGTTAGAAATGGTGGTAGTGGTAAAAAGGAGAAGCAGAGGGTGAAAAAAGGTAGAAAAACTGAAGAAAAGTACGGAAAAATGAGAAAAATTCATGTGAAAGTTGTGAGAACAGGGAATGATTGACAAGAGGTAATGAGTGGGTGAGAATTTCTTGCCAGTAAAGTGGTCTATATGATAAGAAAAAATGATTGGCGAAGAAAAAATCGAAAGGTAAAATTGTGAAATAGAGACAAAATTTTAAAAACTGTGCAAACAGAAAGAGAAAATCATAGGAGAAAATGTAAACTATTTTACTTGACAAACAAACTAATGTAGGAGATGGCAGTAAAAGTTGATCAGAGCTGTTGGGTGGAAAACAAATGCAGAAAAACATGAAAGAATTATGTATAAACAAGGTAAGTGGAGAGTAGGAAAGAAAGTAGCTGTCAGATTAGCAAATAAATTGGCAGAAGACAATTGGGAGAAGGCCCTGTAGTGTAGTGTAGTGAACCGTAAACGAATTTTTATTGGCAAATTCATAAATAACAATGGAATTGTTGTATGCAAATTCATAAACAATCGACCCAGCTACTTGCATGGAAATCAATACTAGAAAAGATCTGGGCGGTACAGATAAGTAAACAAACCAACTAGCACATAAGTTATAAAACAGTAATGTCCTTGTAAGACGCTATGCTCCTTTTGCACCCATCTCCCTACCTTATTGCTCCTACCCCTGTGACCATCCCCACTGCAAGACTTGCTCTAAGCACCTTCCAACCACTACATACATCAGCTCTGTAACTGGCAAAACATACACTATGAAAGGGAGAGCCACCTGTGACACAACACGTCATACACCAGCTGTTATGTAAACACTGTTCGGCCTTTTACATTGGCATGACTGCCACCAAGTTACATCTTTCATTGTCTTATCTGTCAGTCTTTCACCGCCCATCTCCCACTTCTATTACATACAATGCACTTAACTTTTCAGTGTTATTAACTCGTGCATGATGTTTTAGCAGTAATCTCTATCTTGCATATTACCCCTGTCTTCCACCTTTAATCTCTCAGGTTTTCAAATCTCACAAAGTGCAATCCTCACAATCAGTCTTGCTTCTCATTGCATCAGGTAAGTGTCCCCTGACCTGGGGTTCTGGGTGACTTCTCAGAATGTTACCCCTTTTCCTAAAGCTCCCCAGTTCCTTTCCCTTCACCCCTCTTCCCCTCCAACCCTTCTGCCAGAAGTAGCACCTGTGTGTGTGCGTGTGTGTGTGTGTGTGTGTGTGTGTGTGTGTGTTTTGACGAAGGCCTTATTGGCCAAAAGCTTATATCGTGACAGTTTTTTTGTTGTGCCTCTCTGCAACTCGGCATCTCCACTGTACTGTATACTGAGTGGCAACTTTCCTTTTCATAACTGATGCACGTTTTACACCAAGCAATGTGGCACAGTGGTAAAACACAGGACTTGTATTCAAGAAGAGGGCAGGTCAAACCCATGGCCAGTCTCACACATTTAGGTTTTCTGCAATTTCTGTTAATTAAGGCAAATGCTCGGCTGGCTCCTTTGCAGAGGTACAGCCAACTTCCATCTTTATACTTCCTTAGTCAGAACTTGGGCTCCATCTTAATGACTTTGTCAGCAATGAGACCTTAAATTGCAATAATCTGTTCACATATTTTTTAGTTTTCTTTTACTTCTGTGCATCTGTAATTGTACTTTTAATAGTAAGTGGAATGCTAATTTATATTTTGATTTGCATAATAATGTACACAGCTGAACATGATTGCTGCAATGTATGGCATAGCATAACAAAGGATTTAATTCTGCAGCACTTATTTTGTAGTATTGCAGGGAGATGAATACATAGATAAAGGGTAAACTATTAGATAGGCATGTAATGTAGAAAGTTGTGTGGTGTACACACATTCAAACAGTGCATTGTACAAAAAGAAATGAAGTTCTTGAAGAAAATTACATCACAGTGCACAGTGAATCAGCATAGGATTTCATAATTTAATATGAAAAAAGTTTGTGATTTAATAGTTACAGTTAGTAAATTAAATTTTATACTTTGGAATCAAATTGAATCAATACCACAAAGGAATTTCCTGTAAAAGCTAAGGAAGTATAAATAGTGAAGATAATGTTTCTGTTCATTGAGTGGATGTCTTATTCAAAACATTCCCTTAGTGATTGCACAACATGCAAAAGAGTATGTGTAGGAATAGCTTCCCCATTTGCCCTTCTGATTTTCATTTGTGTTTGTTTGGCTTTTAGTAATTTCGTGATATATACTGTGTATCGTACACCATAATCCTTCCATTTATGCAGCCTCTTTTGTTCTCTTGTGTCTCAAGGTATGAATCATCATGAGAAGATATACACTGATCAGTCGGAACATTATAACCGTATACCTGTTTATCGATACAGACCCGTCCAGACGAAAGCGGCATCAGCCAGTGAAGAATAACTGATACTCAGACACAAGCATTGTGCATGTAATATCAGTGAGCATGCTTTCTGGGAGTAGAGTAGGGAAGGTGCATGATCTGAGTTTGACAGCGGGTGGATTTCACATGATGGCCTGGAGGCTCGCCGTTAGCATTTCGGAAACTGTATGACTTGTCGATTATTTGAGTAGTGTTGTGATGCGTGTCTTCAACACATTGTAAAATGAAGGTGAAACCATATCCAGACGTCAAAGCGTTGGGCAACCGCCCCTCATTACAGATGTCGAAAGTTGTAGGAGCAGGTGGAACTAACATCACACTTTAATGCTGGGCAGAGTACAAGTGTGCCTGAACACACAGTGCACCAAACAATCCTAACAATGGGCTTCTGCATCTGACGACCCATGCATGTGCCCATGCTGACACTGTGACATTGGCAATTGTGAGTGAAATAGACATGTGACTGTTGGCACTGGATGCAGGTGCAGTGTCAGAGTATTGCTTGGTCTAATGAATCCCAATATCTTCTTCATCATGCCATGGAAGGTACGAATCCATTGGCTTCCAGGGGAACAGCTCCTTGACACCCATACTGCAAGATGGAGAAAAGCTGGCGGCGACTCCTTTGTGCTCTAGGGAACATTCACATGGGCATCTGTGGATCCATTGGAGTTCTTGCAAGGCATCATGATGGCCAGGTAGAATGGTGCGTGGGTAGCAGACAGTGTACACCCTTTCACAACGAACGTGTTTCCTGATGACAGTGGCGTTTTTCAAAAAGATGATGCACCATGTCACAAGGCAAAGAGTGTGATGGAGTGGTTTGAGGAACACAATGCTGAGTTCCAGTTGATGTGCTGGCCCCCCAACTTGCCACTTGCTGGAAATTTGTGCAAGTTAGGTGACTTGTGTGTGCAGATGTGCTGCCAACTCTCTCCAGTGACCTACCAAAGCCTCATTGATTCCATGCCATGCCGCATCACTGCTGTTATTTGTGCCAAGCTGTTGGGTAGGTGGTTGAAATGTTCTTGCAGATAACTGACTCATAAAACATCTTAGTTCAGCCATATTTGCTCTTCAAATAATTGAAAATCGTGGGGAGAGGCAAATTAGTAAGTTAACATACTTTGTAAATTTTCATTCAGTAATGTCATAGAAGCAGTGTTTTGGGGCGGCTCTTATTTAAGAAAGTCAGTTTTCATAGCTCTAAAACACAGATGCTCACCTATGTTCGTCTTGTAGACATCTGTGTAGGGAGTCAATCATTTTCACTACTGCTTCAGTATATTTATTTCCTCATGAAGTTTATTGTAAATAACCAATTATAGTTGAAAACAGTGTTGTACACAATTAAAACAGCAGAAGAAAAAAATGACATATTATTCAACATTAAGGTTTTCTTTAGCATGAAGAGGGTGTACAGTACTGCCACCGGTATTTTGGTTTTGACCACTTACTTAACAATATAAAAGTCTGACGGACAGCAATGTTAATTTCGAAAGCTGAAAAAGTTCCTCCTTGACAACATTTTATTTCGTAGAAGAATTACTATTTTTGTAGTGTATGGTGAGTAGGAATTACTAATTCACATCTGTGTTCAAAAATTAAAAGGTCTTGTAAATGGTCAGCATGTAGCCACATTGTCATATTAACATGTAATATGAATGTAAACTGACTCGTTCCACTTGATTGCGATTATTTGTACAAATGATTCACGGAATGTGAATATCTCAAACTCTGGTGGTTATTTCTACTGCTTATTGAATTCTTATTTTTTGTATTAATTTTGGTATATGCACTTATGTTATGTAGGTCATATAGAGCATGATTCAGACAGCTTTTTCTTACTACCACAAAATAACTTTCAAATCTGTGACACAGGACACATTAAATTACTTAATTTGTGAAGTAATTGTTTATGTGCAAATGTATGATTTTATTGGATTTGTCGCTATTTAATCACAATTATTCTCTTGTGCAAATTGGGAGGATTTATTTGATGTATTTTTCTTTTATTCTGATTTTCCAGGTGCCAAAAGTATTACCTGTTCCAATTTCCATGGGTTCCTGCATACCAAGGAGTTATTACACTGTTTGTAATTACCAATTTCACGCTGGCAACCTTCATGGATCCAGGTGTCATACCAAAAGGTATTGTTTGGCAATCATTATTAAAAAGAAAATAATGAACTTTTATTTTGGGAAGTGTTCATGTATGTATTACAGTGGTGTGCGCATAAGAAGGCTGCAGGTGGAGTGATGCACAGTGGCAAGGAGCAGACCATGTGACGCTCCTGATTAGTAGCATCATTCAGGTGCATCAGCCTGTAGCGAGCACTTCGGGATGTGCATACAGCATTTGCTGTGACTTGTGTTAATTTAGGTAGGGCCTATGGTGAGATTAGCCATGCCGGGTTCATTGTGGGTGGTTTAAAGCAAACACAATAACTGTTGTTTTCAGAAGTGCCAGAGGAGTATATAAATTTTACTAGGGAGTCAGAAGCAGAAACAATGGCCCAGTGAAATACTGGCCGCAAAGTATTCATCCCTTCTTGTATACACACTACTTTAACATTAAGCTTGTATTATAGTTGAATAGTAATGAAAGAGAGTATTTGCAATAAATAGAGTACACGGTGAGTGGCATAACCTATGACTTCGTAATGTAATTGTGTTTCTTAATTTAATGGTCCATAATCATTAGACACATTGCATCCAGTTCTCTACAGCAAATAGAAAAATTAAAATTCTTTGACTAGCCATTGAACTAAGCTGTTTCAGAAGCTCACCCTGCTCCTTGCAGACATTATTTTTGTAAGTACATATTCTTAAAAATTTGGACCATTCTACCCAATTCATTGGCTGTGGACCACGTGTTACGTTACGGTATTATTTTATTTGTTTGTAGAGAACTGAATATAATTTATGTTTTTGAAAGTAAGGGAGAGTTAATTTGTGAATAAACACTTCTTAATTTTGGAAAATTGTTATTGACTTTTTTTCTCTTGCTGTTCCATTAAATTACGTCACCTGCAAGATGAATAAACTATGCTGCATCTAAGTTGACTGGAAGGTACTTAACATAAGAGGAATTGGAATAGACTCAAAATTGAACCCTTTGCAACCCCCTCCATGAATCTTCGTAAAATTTTTTGACCTAACGTATAACTTAGGAATAAAGAGAAGAAAGGAAGAATCAAAATATCAATAATCACTACAAATAAAAAAGTGGTATACGTTATTCAAAAGCATGCAGTGGCTCAGAAAACATTTAAACATACAGCCACAAAAATAATTGATAATTTGTTTTATAACACAAAATGTCTAACAGGCAAGAAAGCAAATTTTAAAATTAATCTCGGCTAATACTGTTGGATGAAGTCTATTCCGTAGAGTAATATTAGAATGAAACGCTGGTAGCAAACATTGTATCACAGCAGAATTTTATTACTTTGTTGTTAAACCTGTTTTTCACAGGTAATTAACAGAGTAAGGTTAGATATTAAATTTAAGCAGCTGTGCTATTTAGTCTTGTACAGACGACATGGGGCCATATTCACAAATAAATCGCCCCCCAGGGGGCTCGCCACTCTTTGGTGGGTTCATGCTTGGCTACCACAGGGCCCCAGCCTTTGCAGCATTTTTTTCCCTTCCGTGCTGCATGTCTATCCTCTTGATATTCTTTTTCCCCTCCCTTGGGGAACATGTCTTGGGTGTTACTGGGAATGTTCTGCATTGTTTGTCAATGAGGGAAGAACAGTCTCACCATTGTTTGTTTTTACTCCCTTTTCCCTTCGTTGTTTCCCTTCTCATCTCGTTCCTCCGCTTCAGCGTTTGAGGTTCCTAGTTTTCGTCTTCCTTCCTGTGCGCTCCTGAAGGCCGGCCCAGGCATCTGATGCGTAACAGGTGACTGGGTAATGCATAATTCCCAGCCCTGGGTTGACAGGTAGGGTTCTCATGTGCCACCAGTACAGGCTGGCCCAGGGAGAGGTGATCACCTGAGCTGCAAACTTCCAAAATTGTCAGTTGGTCGCTCCGTCAGGTGTTCGGGAGGTGTGACCTGAGGTGTGAACAATCTCTTAATGTGCACTCCCTTGTGAAGGAGGCCCCCAGTTGGAAGGAGTGCGCCATTGGAGACACTGGCAATCGTGTGGGATTTTCTTGCAGTGAGTTAATAAACTTCACAATCGGTGTCTATGAGACGTAAACGTAATGAGGCTAATGATTCAAAGACCCTTACTGCTGCACCACGGTTCCTCGTGGTCTCACGTACTGAAGATAGTCAGTCCTTAGCCACAGTAAATCTGTTTATTGTTCAGAAAGGTGTTGATGCAGTTGCTGGCCCTGTGAAATCCTCTCGTTTACAGAATGGTGCTTTGCTTTTGGAGACTATTTCTGATTTTCAAGCACAACTGCTTGCCGCCTCGCTTCTCCACGGCTACCTTGTCCGTGTTGAGGCCCATAAAACTTTGAATTCTTCCTGTGGTTTTATTTATAATAGGCTGCTCGACAGTCCAACCGAGGCTGAAATCCAGTCTTACCTCTCTGATCAGGGTGTCATTGCCATCCACTGGCTAATGAAAAAGGTATATTTCTCCTTAGTGCCCACCTGCACTCTTTTTCTCACCTTTGATAGAGTGGTGCTTCCGTCCAAGATCAAAGCAGGCTATGAAAATATCACAGTTCGGCCGTACATTCCAAATCTGATACGCTGCTACCAGGGCCATCGTTTAAACCACAATAGAACGTCTTGTTGGCACCCAGCCAAATGTGTAACCTGTGGTAGGCATGTGCCTGAGGGCGGTTGTCCACCTCCTTCTCCCCACAGTATCAACTGCAATGGGAGCCATGCCATCTCCTCTTGGGATTGTCCCGTGTATCTTAATGAGCTGGCTGTCAAAGAGATCTGGGTAAAGGAAAAAGTGCCTTAACTCAGTCGTTTGCAAGTTATTGGCTAATCGCAAACCCAGCGTTCTCCCATCTGGTACTTATAGTTTTGTTCTTGTTACCCCTCACTCCATGAAGCACCTGGCCATGCAGACATGTATCCTCCAGTTCAGCTCTGAGGTTGTTAGATCGCCCAGTGTCAAGGTAGCATCGCCATCCCCTATTCATCTGTGCAACAAGCCATCAAATTCTCACCTCAAGGGGCGAAGCCACCAGCTACACAACTGGAGGCTGGAAAGGACATAAGGAGTACTCCTGTGAAGACTTCCTACGCCCCTCCATCCAATCAATACCAGAGTCTTCGTCTAACCGGTATGGCTTGAAGTCCACCAAAGGCTAACGTCTTCTCCTTCACCTACTCTTAAGATGCTCTTCTACGGTGTCGCCATATGATACCTTAGCCCCGCCAGCATCCATGTCGCCAGTGCACACCACCAACCGTTTTTCAGCATTGGATTCCACAGACTGACCGCACAAGCAAGCTGATGCTTCTGTGGATCCCATGGAGCAGGATCCCCTTGCTGCTTTGGCCTGTGATAGTGACTCTTCACTTGGCATCCGCCGAGGTGACACCCGTACATCTCTTCCTCATCATGACTCGCCTCCAATGGAATGTTTCGTGCCCTTCAGTCCCACAAAGAGGATTTACAGCTGCTTTTAGCATTGCAGCGTCCCCTTGTACTCTGCCTTCAGGAAACAAAATTGTGCCCTCACGACCGCTTTAAGCCTTCACATTTCTTTCCAGTTTGTTTTAACCTTCCTTCAGAGGTCAGCATCCCATCTTATGGGGGTGTCATGCTGCTCATACAGGATGACATTCATAGTCAACCCATCTTCAAGCTGTTGCAGTTCACCTTTTCTTTCCCCACCTGACTTTTTTCCCTCTGTACCATTTATGTCCCTCCACCATTTGATGTCACCCAGTCATATTTCCCTCAGCTTATTGGGCAGCTACCTCCCCCATTCCTGCTACTCGGTGACTTTAATGCCCATCATCCCCTTTGGGGTTCTCCCAGGACCTGCCAGAGAGGTGCCCTCTTGGCTGAGCTTCATAACCAACTTAACCTTTTCTGCCTTAACACTGGAGCACCCACTTTCCTTTCAGACTCCTCGCACACCTATTCCCATTTGGACCTTGCCTTCTGCACTGCCCAACTTGCCCATCATCTGGAGTGGTCCATTCTTTGTGATGCCTACTCGAGTGACCGTTTCCCTTGTGCTAACCATTTGCTGACTCCTACCTCCTTGCATGCACACCAAAATGGCAGCTTACTAAGGCCGGCTGGAGGCTTTACTCCTCCCTATCGATCTTTGATGAACACGATTTCCCTAGTTGTGATGACTAGGTGGAATATCTCACAAACATTATCCTTACTGCTGCGGAATGTTCCATTCCTCACACTTCCTCTTTGCCACGCCGTGTCCCAGTCCCTTGGTGGACTGAGGCGTGCCGCGATGCAATTCGCGCATGGAGACGTGCTCTCCACATTTTTAACCATCATCCTACGATGGCAAACTGCATTCATCTAGAACAAATGCATGCACAGTGTAGTCGCATTCTGTGTAATAGCAAAAAAGCTAACTGGATTTCATTCACTTGTTCTCTAATAGTTCCACCCCCTCTTCTGTTGTGTGGGCCAACTTCTGACAGCTCTATGGGACCAAGGTCTGTTTGCCAATTTCCGGCCTGACAGTAGCAGACGATGTTATCATGGACCCTATTGCTATCTCCAACACCTTGGGCTGCTATCTTGCTGAAGTTGTGAGCTCTTCCAACTGTCACCCTGCCTCCCTCCATCGAAACAAGCGGAGGAGGTTTGGGTGATATGGTTCTCTTCACAGAACTGAGTGCTACAATGCCGTCTTTATAATGAGGGAGTTAGATCATGCTCTCAGTTCATCCCGATCCTCTGCACCAGGCCCAGACACCATCAACATTCAGATGTTACAACACCTTTCTCTTGCGGGCAAGCACTTTCTGCTTAACACATACAACTGCATCTGGGCAGAGGGCACATTTCCCGGACTTGGCGTGAAGCCATCATCATAACAATACCTAAGCCTGGTAAGGACACAAACCTTCAGTCTAGCTACCACCCCATCTCTCTCACCAGCTGCGTTTGCAAGTTGATGGAACGTATGATTCATGTCTGGCTGGTATGGTGGCTTGAGTTGCTCGATTTACTAACGAATGCACAGTGTGGATTATGAGTGAGACGTTCTGCAATTGACCATCTCATTGCTTTGTCCACCCATGCCATGAATGGTTTTCTGCAGAAATCCCAGACTGTGGCCATGTTTTTTGATTTGGAGAAGGCTTACAACACCTGCTGGAGAACTGGTATCCTCTATACTCTGTGGGGCTTCTGTGGCCGCCTGCCCTATTTCCTTCAGGAATTTTTAGAAGACTGACTTTTCAAGGTGCGTGTGGGTTCTGCCTTGTTGGACACCTTTACCCATGAAAACGGTGTGTCTCAGGGATCCGTCTGGAGCATTGTCCTCTTTGCTATCGCCATTAACCTTATAATGGACTGTCTCCTGCTGGACATCTTCGGCTCTCCCCCCCCCCCCCCCCCCCGTTTCCCCCCCCCCCCTCCCTCCCTCCATGGACCTGTCTCACTGAGCGGAGTCTTGTACCGGTCCCTTGTCCATTTGAAACTTGACTATGGGTGCTTTGTTTATGCGTCTGCATGTCCCTCCCTCCCTCTTATGCCGTCTCAATACTATCCACCATCATGGCATCCGTTTGGTCACTGGTGTCTTTTACACTAGCCCTGTTGGGAGTCTGTATGCGGAAGCTGTTGAACTGTCACTGTCCTACTGCTGTGACTTTCTCCTCAGCAGGTACGCATGCCGTTTGTCTGCCATGCGTGGCCACCCATCCTGTGCCACCTTCTTCGATGAGTCTCTTCATTGCCAGTATGGGGTGTGTCCCTCTTCCTTGTTACCTCCTGGAGTCTGCCTTGCACTTGCTACGGCGGCTTAACTTCATGTTAGCTGCAATTTTCCCTGTAGGTGTGAACCCATCACCACCTTAGCCTTCTTTTGCTTCCTAAGGACACTACTCCAGCCTTGCTCTATCGCCTTCAGTTTCACGACCTTCGCATGGAACTTCGCGATAGTACCTTCGTATACACTGATGGCTCTTGGACTGACAGTGGGGTCAGATGTGCCGTCGTCATTGACGCCCATGTCTTTAAACATTGGCTTCCGGAACACTGCTCAGTATTTACAGCAGACCTCTTCACCCAGTATCAGGCAACGGAGTACATTGGACGACACAGCCTTTTCAGTTGTGTCTTCTGCTCAGACTCACTCAGTGCTCTTCATAGTCTATATGCGCTGTACACCGCCCATCCCTTAGTGCAGCGGGTCCAGGAAAACTGTCACTTGATCAGTCTTTTGGTGGAGCCACTGCAACGGTTATGTGGGTTCCTGGCCATGTAGGTCTGCCAGAAAACAAGGCTGCTGATCCTGCTGCCAACCCACTGGTTCCTATATTCCCTCTGACGATATCTGTGTTTCCATGTGTCAGGAGGTGGTGTACCCTTGGCATCGCCAATGGCCCTCGCCTTCACGGGAATAAGCTCCGGCTTATTAAGCCTCTTCCAGGGACTAGGACGACCTCTTCTCGCCTCTCCCGCCGGGAGGTGGTCATTTTAACTAGGCTCCGTGTTGGGCACTGCCTTTTTAGCCATCGTCATTTGATAAGTGGTGCTCCCCCACCACTTTGTACACATTGCACCTGAGTTTTAACTGTCCGCCACTTCCTGATGGAATGCTTGTTTTGTAACCACTTACATTGCCGCTTGGGTTTGCCGTCTGAGTTATCGGCCGTTTTAACAAATGACGCACAGACTGTTGACCGTGTATTACTTTTTATTCACCAAAGCGATATCGTGAAGGCCATTTAATTTTAAGTTTTGGACCTCCGTTTCTGTATGGTGTCTTTTTTAGCACTTTCTCCACATCCTTGTTTTTAGCTGTCTTCTCTAATGTCACTTGGGACTGACGTGCAGTCATTTTTTATCTCCTCTCTGTCTTCGTGTTCTATAGTTTTGACTTGGGCACGTATGACCCCCGTTGTTTTTTTGCACCCTAAAGCAAAATGAAGAAAGCCAACAAAACAAACAATTGATGTATACATAGCTGCCATGTCCTGCTTCATTTTGATAGAAATTGTCCAAATCACTGATTACATTTTGGGATGGTGTGATTTTTGCACCAAACATTATTTTCTTGGCTTGATTCCGAGGAACTGATGTTTCTTTCCTGAATGATGAGTAACCCCAGAAAATTGTCATAAGACATTGAGTGGAAGTTAACACGTTTTTAGAGGTGTTGGCTTGTTTATGAAACTAGTAATTATGTGGTGGTGGTGGTGGTGGTGGTGGTGGTGGCATTGTCATCATCGTTGTCAGTTACCTATATACTAAACTGGACAAAAATAAAGGGTAGCTGCATACCTGTCCACATGCACATTCATGCCATTTCCTCACACCATAGCAAAACTGTAATATACGACTGACATAAAGTACTAAATAAAATGAGGATTAGTTGCTAAGTGCTAAAGCTTTTCCCAGGTACATGCGGCAGGCTTCCCTTAATTAAAAAACAGGGAAAGAGCCAACTACTCTAAAGTAAAAATTGGTTAACAGTTAACCAACTTTTACTTTTTTTCCAAGTTATAAGAAGTTGTAAGTCAGAATTGTATAATTAAAAATTAAAGTTTCAGTTAAAAATGCTTATTGAAAGAACATGAACATGCAGACAAAATTATAAAACTGTCTGATAACCTTTGTTGGTTTGCTCACTGACTGAAATGGATGCACCAGCCATTCTTGGACACTTTAAAAAAACTGCTCAGTAATTTGGGCAAGGCACAGGAGAACACACACAACCTTAGTCTTTCTGCACCTTTGTCTCTTTATTGTTAAAAACAGTGGACGAATTTCCACCAAGAAAACCTTCTGCCTTCTTGTCGGAATGTAACACGTAATAAAGAAAATGTCGCACTGAAACTGGTATGCCGCAAGCATTGCACACTGGTGGGTCCTCCCACTGGAGAATTACCTGCATGTTGGAGAACGATTCTCTATTCTCAGTTGCTTTACAGTCAGCTTTTCCCACCTGTGTGATTGGAGGGAAGTACGTCAAGGCAAAACTGTTAGCCTCACAAGCCTTAATTGATACCTCCAATCATTCCTCCTCCCACTGATGCACAATTCATCTCATCAGTGAGGTAGTAGCTCTCAAGGGGACAGTTAATTTTGTTTTAAATATCCCTTGCTCATGTGTCAGCTTGGTAGATTTTCCTCAATTCTCACATGGCCTGATACCCATCAGAATGTTTACTTCTCTTGCCTTTTTAGTGTGTGAAAATTATCTCAAATTGAACTGCTTTGTTTGCTGGAAACATTTGCTGAGAGGTCTGTGGAGCTTTCAGGGAATCAAAGTAGATGAAAAAAATAAATTTGTTTCAGTTGTATCTTGCTGCTCCAGTGTGTTAAGGCCTGATTAGTGCTGGAAGTTGAATCCTAAGGTCACTGAGAGGGGAAACTAGTGTGCTGCTGACATTATGGCCCACTTAGACCCATCAGTGTAAATAAATATAAAACTTGCAGCTCATATAAAAGTTAGTAAAAGGCTTGTTTGAAAATAAAATCTAATGTAAAATATTTCTTGAATTTATTATTATTTTTCCAAATTGAAAATCATCATGGGTCTCGCCCCAAGATAATGTAATACACAGATTGCCAATCCTTACGGCAAAACAGGCAACTGCAACAGTTTCTGTAACAGGCAGCAGGTGTCCCAGGTGACACTACAATTCTTATTGACCTATATGTGTCACGGTATTGGCAATGCTGTTTCTTTGCGAACTGTCTGTAAGAGGGCAGGTTTGTTGTCGATCAGCAGAAGTTGGCTCATATGGAATGCTGCACTCTGAATGTGTTTATCCCACAGCTAACTTGCTGAAGGTTTGCTGTGGTTTCTGGTTTGCTGCAGTTTCTCCCTAGCTGTTTTTCTTGAGTTTTCAATCAGTGAAAGCATATTAGCATCCACAATTCTACAACCGAAGTTTACTTCTACTAAAGGAATACTACTTTCAAGTACATGTGGAATAAATAGTGAAATTGATGAAAAGTAATGCTCATGAAAGTTTCTTGCATGGTAGTGTTAGAGTGCAGACTGCATCATGAAAGCTTTCTGATAAGTTAAGAGAGTTCTGCAATTGCACTGTCACCTTCCCTCCTATCCATGTCATGTTTTCTGGTAATGCACACCTCTATGAATTAGAGGCAAATGCTGTTCGATGGTTCAAAATGTCAAACAAATTGTTCATAAATTCTATAAAACTACATGTGTTCTCTGCTGTATCAATCTTAATTCTTTAACTGTTATATAAGTTCTTGATCATGTTGATCCTACAGCTGACATTAATGGTAATATTAATGAAACCACCTCAGCTATATTAATATTTCTTTAATGATTAATGTAAACCATCTCAGCTGTATTAATACACAGTTACTATGTTAAGACCAGTTTCATTTCTTTGAACCTCTTCAGGTTGACTAGTACTAGTTGAGGACCGGAAGATGTTCAAAGAAACGAAACCAGTTGTAGCATAATAAAAGTGTACTAATAAAGCTGAGGTGGGTTTCAGTAATATAAAAGTTCTGACAGCTGCAGCAACAAAGTGGCTGAGCATCTGAACTGTCATTTTTCATATTCATTTTCTGGAATGAATCTAGTTGCAAAACTGTCAATGCATTTTAATGTTGTTTGCTTTTATTGTTCTTCTTATCAGTGCCGTATGCCTTCCAGATGCCTTCAAATGAAATACCATCACCGTTCAAAGTGAAGTTGTCACTAAGTAGATAGTTCTGTATACTTTTAAATAAATGTGGGACCTCATAAATAGCTAACACACTATCCATTTATCCTGGAATAAGGTCTGTCAGGTATAAACTGTAAGTTCTTGACCACACTTAGATTGCTAGCACCCTAACCATATTTGTGAGGTGGTTGTGTATTACATTCCAGACTTTTAATACTGGGAATGTGGTCTTTACTGCAATGGTATTTTAAGCATGATTAACTTTGAGCATACGAACATCAACACAGACTGCATTCTATCATGTTAATGGTAAGTGGGTGTGAGCGAAAATTGTCATGTTTAGTTTGTAGGAGTTCAATCACTATCCACTGTGTCTTGGACGTTTCTGCAAAAGTTCAGAAGCACTTGATTTCTAATCTCTTCTTCTAAGTCACATTTCATAAGTGGAACAAATCCTGTCTATAATATTGTTCCCCTTTAGTGCTTGGCTTTTTTAATGGTGAGAGATAATTTGGTAGTGAATGCACAATCTCAGTGTTTGCAAGCATTTGTGTGATGAAATGCTGGTCGTGTCATGTTCCTTTACATTCGCTACCATGAAATGCTAGTGGAACGTGTAGTAAGCAATAGAAAGGAATGGCAGAGATCACTAAAAAATTGCTCACTTAAGCCTGGTTTACACTGGAGCAAACACAAGCGAATGAGCATAAGTGAACCAGAATTATCTCGGTGTCAGTAGTAGACAAGCGCGAGCAAACAACATACAGTTGTGTTCGGTATACATTCATCGGTGCTCACTCATGTTCAGCTTGTCGTTGTCTTCTAGCAAAGCATCAAAGGATGCTAAAGTCCTCTCCACTTTGGCACTAGCAGTCCAGAGTATTTGTCTGCTGTTTTGCATGCAAATTGCTTTATGTTGATCATTGGTAACTAATGCTCTGCCGGATTTTACGTAATTACATATTTTGTTGCTTTAAATGTAGTTATAAGAAAAACTAAAATGTCAACGAAAGTTGTAAAGTACATATTGAGGTATAATACATATTTTGCACTATACTACATAATTTTACATATTTAAATAAGTTCAACATGTTTTAGGTAAATAGCAAGAAAGGGGGAAAAACTTATTTTCATTGTTCCATTTCTCATACTGTTGTCAATCTTGTTACACTCAAAGCTAAACTGCACAAGTTTAATGTGGACAACTATCTCATTTTAAATGCTTTACTTCCTTGTTCTCAAACGCTTCAGTGTGTAACAGTCAGTTGCATTTAAGTTAACCATGGCACAGGTTACGTCTTCATTGTCAAAGCTGAAAATGCGGATTTCTATTGACATTGTTTTAACCACTGATGGTAAAATAGTCCTCTGACAGACCTGTGGTAAACATATAGGATGGACAATGAAATATCAAATTGAACATCATTTATGAAGCAATTTACATATTAGGAATAAACAATGGGTTCCTTCAAAGAAGCAAATAATACTTGCACAGTTGCAGGGACACTCGACGTCATCTGATAGTGAATTTTACAAAGAACTAGGTTTTTATATTGCTTGCAAGGAACATACCCCAGAGCAAACTTCATGTACTTGAATTTAAGTATTTCTTACAGAAATACTGCAACAGCAACATTCCTGGCGAAACCACTGTCTGGAAGAATTACCTGGATTCTTACTGTGTTGTCATATGAGAGAAATTTAAGGCTGACATTGGCAAATCAGGTATATGTATTTCTGCTGACCAGATGACTGATGATGTAGGCCATTTCATTTCTAATCTAATTGTGAGCAAGTTGGACTCTTAGACTGCATGTAAACCTTACTTAATTTTTTGTAAACCTTTGGAGGCAACAAATAGCTCAACAACTGTTAGATTGATTCATGTTGAATTGAGCTACTTTCGGCAGGTGGCATAAAAGAAGTGTCCTATTAATGTCTACAGATGCAGCTGTTGAAAGCGGGGAAATCGCTTAATGTATTACATCCAAACTTAGTGCATGTTACATGTACAGCCTATGCATTGAAATGAGTGTCAGGCAAGTAGACAAAAATTCCCAGAAGTAAGTACACTGATATTAACAACAAAGGTGGTTTTCTTGAAATGCTACAGGAAGCAGATATCTGATATACCTCTGCCTCTGGAGTCAGTGATAACAAGACGGGTAACATGGATTGAAACCATGATTTTCCACAGTAAGCACTTTGAAGCTGTGAAGTCAGCGGTGGAGAACTCCTCTTCTGATTCTGCAGTGTCTGCAAGTAAATTGTTGTCAGCATTCAACAGCCAAAGTGCTCAGTTCAGTTTTGTATATAGCAAGTACTTAAACTGTCTTCTTAACAGTATCAAGAAACTGGAGACTGCAAGTATGCCTCTCAAAGAGGCTGTGGTTGTAATGGAAGGTGCAGATAGGAAGGTCAGTGTTCTGACAGGTGGAATGGATGATGCAGTTTCCAGTAAATCGTTATCCATACTAAATAAGAACTCTGGATACTGAAATCTTGTTATTTTGTGAAATTATAAAACCCCCTTGAGAATATAACTACTAGCACAATCCCTCTGTATTTGCTCCAATTCTCTGTGCTCTTCAGAGCCTGTACCCCATCCATCCCTTAGTGCAATGAGTCCAGGAAAGCTTTCACTTGCTTACTGTTGAGGGAGCTTCTGTGATGTTAGTCCATGATCTGATGAGCAACAAGGCTGCTTACGCTGCTGCCAAAGCTGCAGACCTTGATCCTCGGCCTGCTCATTCTTCTGTTCCCTCAGATGATCACTGTACCCCCTGCAGATTAGGCCTGAGGTATTCCTGCCTGTCGTAAGAGGCGACTAAAAGGAGTTTCAACACATTTCAGTCTTCAATGTGATGGTCCCCATTGGGGTTTGACCTCCATTTTTCAAAATTCTACAGAAGTAAGAGCATTTTGGGGAAGGACACCTTACGTGGTGTATCACCGGTCCTCAGTGCACTAAGACCTTGGCACTCATCATCGTAATGGCGTCGTAACTGCACCCACTGTTCATCAATTTGGGCCTAAACACCTAATGGGTTGCCCAAGTTACGCCCATAGTGCGTCCCCATCTGCACCTACGATCACGATGGACTTTCCATGGCACCCGAAATCCAGCACGGTAGCCAGCCCGTTGTGGTGGGGTCATCATGTACCCTCTAGGTTGTAACCCCCTGACAACACAGGGATCGTACTTCCAATACCTGTGCTGCGTCCTCCCCATGTAAGCCAAGGAGTAGATGCCCGTCTACCTAGTGCATCAGGACACCCGACAACGGTCATCCTGCCAGGTGGCCCATGCTGAGGCTGGGTGGCGCCCGTGGGGAGAGCCCCTGGTCGGAGTGGGTGGTATCGGGGCGGACGTTTCGCAGATGAAATGTCAACATGCATCAGGTCACTCTGCGGCCGCGTCTTCTAAGGGGAAAGGTTCTGTCTCTGTCTCTGGTTCTGGTACTTCTGCCTTTCCCCCCTTGGCCATTCCCTGGGAGGAAGGACAGGCCCGCCGGCTTGGGGCAAAATACTTCCCCCGCTATTTAGTCTGTTCTCGGACCAATGGGGGGACGTTCGCCTCCTCCAAGACCATGTTCTTTGTACAGCATATTAAGGATATCTTCGGAGAAATCGAGGCTCTTAGTAAAATGCATTCGGGGTCCATTCTCATAAAGACCACCTCCGCTACAAAGTCGGCGGCGCTCCAGGCATGCGACCGACTAGGGGACATCCCAGTGTCCATTGTCGCACATCTGGCGCTCAGTAGGACGCAGGGGATTATTTTCCATCGGGACCTCCTGCTGCAATCTGATGAGGAGCTCAGGGCCAACCTGGAGCGCCGTGGCGAGCATTTCGTCCAGCGAGTCCAGTGTGGCCCCAAAGGTCGTCTCGTTGACACTGGGGCCTTTATCCTCGCCTTCGAGGTGGATGTTCTCCCGTAGAAGGTAAATGTGATGTGCTACCGATGCGACGTGCGACCTTACGTCCCGCCTCCTATGCGATGCTTTCGATGTTTGCGCTTCGGGCACACGTCGTCACGGTGTGAAGCTGAGCTCCTTTGTGGTGATTGTGGACGTCCTCTTCGTGAGATACACACATGCACCCCACCACCTCGGTGCATCAATTGTCCTGGCCTCCACTCGCCTAGATCTTTCAACTGCCCCGCATATCAGAAGGAGAAGAAGATACAAGAATTGAAAACCTTGGACAGTCTGTCTTATTCTGAGGCCAGGAAGAAATATGACCGCCTCCATTCCGAGATGTTGACAACATAGTTTGCTTCGGTTGAGTCCACTCCTTCCGCAGTATCCTCACCCCTATCCTGCTCCCCTCCACCTCTCACCCCATCCGGGGTCTATGCCTCCGCCTCCCAAATCCCTCCCTTCCATATCCTCCTCCCTCGCGACCACTGCCCACTCTGCCCCAGGGGCCACCATTCCTTCTCCTCCTCCTCCTCCTCCCCCTCCTCCTCCTCCCTCTCCGCCGCCTGAGAAGCGATCCTCTTCTCAGGCGTCCATCGGGGAAACGTTACGGACCCCGGCTTCCGAGGTCTGGCGTTCAAAAAAGGACCCCGAGCGTGAGGACCTTCTTCGGGTCCAGCCCCCACAGCCCACCATCCCTGTGACTCATTGGTCTTCCAAGAAGGCCTCAAAGATGAAGACCTTATCCTCCTCTCCACCCTGGCGCATTTCGTCTGATGCTCCATCCGACAGTCGCTGCTCCCGGCCATCCCCCGTTTCGCCGGGATGCTCTGCTGCCAGGCGCTCAGCTGGCCTGTCGTCGGCGGACGATGCTGCCCCTCCTGCGCAACTCAGGAATGTGGCCGCAGCTGGCGACAACTCGATGGAACAGGATCCGCCTCCCGACGGTTGTAGCGATGTTCCCTCGAAACCTGGCCCTCTGCGGCCATCGAGGTGACCAGCTCTTCACCTGTTTCGTTCCCCCTTTCTCTGATTCGCGATGGCTCTGTTACATGGGAACATAAGAGGTATTCGATCTAATCGGGAGGAGTTACAACTGCTCCTCCGCCTGCGCTGTCCGCTCGTCATTGGTCTCCAGGAAACGAAGTTACGCCCAAGTGACCGTATTGCTTTTACCCACTATACCTCAGAGTGATCTGACCTAACCCCTGTGGACGGTATTCCAGCTCATGATGGGGTCATGTTGCTCGTTCGGGATGATGTCTATTACCATCCCATCCCATCCCATCCCATCCGATCCCATCGACCACCCCACTCCAAGCAATAGCTATCTATATTACTCTTTCTGTTTGTACTGTCTACACTCCATCGTCATCCGCAGTTAGTCGGGCTGACATGATGCACCTGATTACTCGGCTTCCTCCGCCGTTTTTATTGTTTGGCCACTTCAATGCCCATCATCCCCTTTGGGGTTCTCCTGCTTCCTGTCAGAGAGGCTTCCTCTTGGTGGATGTTTCCAACCATCTCAATCTTGTCTGCCTCAACACTGGTGCGCCAACTTTCCCCTCGGACTCTACTCATACCTACTCCCATTTGGACCTCTCGATCTGTTCTACTACTCTTGCCCATCGGTTCGAGTGGTATGTCCTTTCTGACACCTATTCGAGCGACCATTTCCCCTGTATTGTTTGTCTCCTGCACCTCACCCCATCCCCACGTCCCTCGAGCTGGAACATACCGAAAGCTGACTGGGGACTTTACTCCTCCCTGGCGACCTTTCTGGACCAAGACTTTCTCAGCTGTGACAGTTAGGTCGAATACCTAACGGCTGTTATCATCAATGTGGCCGAACGTTCCATTCCTCGCACTACCTCTTCTTCACGTCACATTTCAGTCCCCTGGTGGAATGAGGCTTGCAGAGACGCTATCCGTGCTCGACGATGTGCTTTACGCACCTTTTGCCGCCATCCTACGCTGGCGAATTGTATTAATTACAAATGCCTCCAAGCGCAATGTCGTCGAGTCATCAAAGATAGCAAAAAAGCTTGTTGGGCCTCTTTCACAAGCTCCTTTAACAGTTTTACTCCCTCGTCTGTCGTCTGCGGTGGCCTGCGCCGGCTGTCGGGCATTAAGGCCCACTCCTCGATACCTGGCCTGACTTCCGGTAATGAGGTACTTGTGGACCCTGTGGATGTCTCCAACGCCTTCGGCCGCTTTTTCGCGGAGGTTTCAAGCTCCGCCCATTACCACCCTGCCTTCCTTCCCAGAAAAGAGGGAGAAGAGGCTCGGCGACCTTCCTTCCACTCGCTGAATCTGGAAGATTATAATGCCCCCTTTACCATGCGGGAACTCGAACATGCTCTTGCACTGTCCCGGTCCTCTGCTCCGGGGCCAGATACCATTCACGTTCAGATGCTGACACACCTTTCTCCGGCAGGCAAATGCTTTCTTCTTCGTACCTATAATCGCATCTGGACCGAAGGTCAGGTCCCCATGTGTTAGCACGAGGCCGTCGTTGTCCCCATACCCAAACCTGGGAAGGATAGATGCCTTCCTTCTAGTTACCGCCCCATTTCTTTTACAAGCTGTGTCTGTAAGGTGATGGAGCGCATGGTTAATGCTCGGTTGGTTTGGATTCTTGAATCTCTACGGCTACTTACCAATGTTCAATGCGGCTTTCGTCGTCGACGTATCGCTGTTGGCTGCCTTGTGGCCTTGTCGACGTTCATCATGAACAACTTTTTGTGAAAGTGCCAAGTGGTAGCTGTGATTTTCGATTTGGAGGAGGCTTGTGATACCTGTTGGAGAGGAGGTATCCTCCGCTCTATGCACAGGTGAGGCCTACGTGGTTGCCTGCCACTTTTTATTGATTCATTTTTAACAGATCGAATGTTTAGAGTACGTGTGGGTTCCCTCTTACGCCGTCTCAACTCCATCCATCATCGGGGGTTACGTCTTGCGACCGGAGCATTCTATACTAGTCCTGTCGTGAGTCTTTATACTGAAGCTGCCGAATTACCATTGACCTACCGGTGCAACATACTGCTTTGTCGGTATGCCTGCCGGCTGTTATCAATGCCCGACCACCCCTCTTATCAGTCCTTCTTCGACGATTCTCTCGACCGTCAGTATGGGTTGTATGTGTCTGCCCTGCTGCCCCCTGGAGTCTGCTTATGTCGCCTGTTTCGACAATTGGATTTTGCCCTCCCTACCACCTTCAGAGACGGTAAGAGCCCGACACCACCTTGGCTCCAGGCTCCGGTTCACATTCATCTTGACCTCAGCTCGCTCCCAAAGGAGGGTACTCCGGATGCAGTGTATTGCTCACGGTTTGTCTAACTTCGTGCGCGACTCGCCAGTAACAGCTTTATTTACACTGATGGCTCCAAAACTGATGATGGTGTCGGCTGTGCCTTTGTCGACAGGGACATCATCTTTAAATACCGGCTCCTCGACCAGTGTTCCAGCTTTACGGCCGAGCTTTTTGCTCTCAATCAGGCCGTTCAGTATGTCTGCTGCCACCGCCATTCTCCGTATGTACTCTGCTCTGATTCACTCAGTGCTCTTCAGAGCCTTGGAGCTCCATATCCGGTCCATCCCTTGGCGCAACGGATCCAGCAATCCCTCCATTCTTTTGCTGATGATGGCTCTCCTATTAGCTTTGTGGGTTCCAGGCCATGTAGGAGTGCCTGGGAATGAGGCTGCTGATGATGCGGCCAAGGCTGCAGTCCTACTGCCTCAGCCAGCCTCCCTTTGTGTCTCATCATCTGACATTAGTGGGGTTGTTTGTAAGAGGTTTGTGTCATTATGATTGGATACTTGGTCGTCACTTCAAGAAAATAAGCTCCGGGCCATAAAACCGTTCCCAACAGCTTGGATAACCTCCTCCCGACCCTCTCGGTGAGAGTTGGTCATTTTGGCCAGGTTGCGAATTGGGCATTGCCGGTTTAGCCACCGCTACCTGCTATCCGGTGACCCCGCCCCGCAGTGCCCTTGTGGTCATGCATTGACAGTGCGCCATGTTTTATTGTCGTGTTGTCCTGTCTTTGCCATCTACCTCACAGGAAATTTTAGCTGATGACGCTTGAGCAGTTGCTCGTGTTCTTCGTTTTATTACTTTGACGGACTTGTCCAAAGACGTCTATTTCTCTTAATTATTTTATCTGCGTCTTTGTAAGAACTTTCTGTTGTCCCCCCCCCCCCCCCCCCCAATTGAGTTTTACAAGATTATATGTGCAATTACATTTGTGACTGGGCGCTAATGACCTTCGAAGTTGAGTGCCCTAAAACCCCACAAGAGAGAGAGAGAGAGAGAGAGAGAGAGAGAGAGAGAGAGAGAGAGAGAGAGAGAGCGAGCCCTCTTGCCGTGAAGAGATCAGTTTAGCTAAGTTGTGTATTGGGCACTGTCTTTTTAGCCATCACCATTTGTTAAGTGGTGCTCCCCTGCCACTTTGTGCTCGTTGCCCTCAACCTTTGATGGTTTGCCATTTCCTGATGGAATGCCCGTTTTCTTAACCACTTATGGTCTCATTTATGTTTGGTGTCTGAGTTATTGGCCATTTTAGCGAATGATGCTCAGCTGTTAACTGCGTTTTACTTTTTATCCATCATAGCAATATGGTGAAGAACATTTAATCTTTGGTTCACGACCTCCATTTCTCTATGGCATATTTTATAGACCTTTCTCCACATCCCTGTGTTTAGTGGTCTTTCCTTCCTTTGATTGAGCTTAATGGGTAGTCATTTTTAGCTCCTTTTATGCCTTCGTGTTCTACGGTTCTGACGTGGATGCATATGATCATAGTTGTTTTCACATCCTAAAGAAAAACAAACCAAACAATCCCTCTGTATAAATATGCACCATTGACTTCTTGCGACGTTGGGCAATCTTTCTCTGTTTGCTGCTGTGGTCTTCAGTCCTGAGACTGGTTTGATGCAGCTCTCCATGCCTTATAAAAACATATTGTTGGACAGAAGACTGTGCACAGTAACATAACATTTTGAAAAGTATATTATAAAGTTTTGCATTCCATTCCAGCGTGACTTAAATGCTTGGACAGGAGACACTGTTACTTCAGTACTTTGTAGCAGAAGTGAACGGAGTAAGAGTTAACATAGATATTTGACCTGCCTACCTCTGAACTTGCATTTTCTAACAAAAAAAAAATTAAATTTTGGCTTTTACATATAATTGATGCTTTACACATGTCACCAATTTGGGTTACTTATTTATGTACATATTTCTTTTTTGATGTAACATGAAATCTGGGCTGCAGTAATGAGGACCCAAAAAAGATGTTAACCGACATGTGTGCAAAGTTTAGGAATAATGATAAAGATTGTTAGAGTTGCAAGTTTCACACTTATGTAAAAATTCAGACACCTACATACTTAATTTCCTATTTCATTCAGACACCTACATACTTAATTTCCTGTTTCATTTTTCCTTGCTTTGTCAAAAAACACCACGGAAAATAATTTTGTATCGGTAACGAAGATTTACGTCATTGCTGTAACTTAGTGTTAACAAGTGGACTTGTGTGACATTATTATTACTAAAAAATATAATAAATATAAATAAATAAATAAATAAATAAATAAAGTGTTCAGAGAGTTGTCACACTATGCTCATTCCCTTGTGTCCCCCTCCCTTTCTTCTAGTGTGAAAAGTTGTTCACAGATACAAACAATAGATAGTGAACACTGGAGAACTGTCTGTGAATGCTTGCTCGCTCGTGTTTGCTTCCATTTATGTTAGTCTGCAGCAGGCATTAGAATATGGAAGTGATATCGTATGATGATTTTTCGTTGGTTGGGGGGCTCAGTCGTAATAATTGCCACCATTTGACTAAAAGTTTTTGTTGTTTACTTATTTCTCTACCGTGTTTTCAGCTGTAGTCTGTCTTTAAGTGCAAGGTGAAATCGGAAGTAATGTTCCTTAAATTGGGTTTATCAGATGTTATTGCACTGCGCTTTGCATGTTTTATTGGTTTGAGTTTTTACCTTTCATTTGAAAATGGCTCCACAGCCAAAATTGTGATGGTAAGTTTATTTATTTATTTATTTATTTATTTCACCGTCAAGTGTTGGCAGTGTGATTTCATTTAAAAATGATTTCCTATGGTTTTTCTGTAACCTTTCGTCATCTTTGATGGGAAATCTGAATGTTTTTAGTTCAGGAATAGCCAGTCTGTTCTTTCCTCAATTGATGTAATCGTAGGCATTTGGCACGATGACTCAATTAACTGTTGACACTATCTCAGAAACAGTTGTACTTGACACACACTTCCTGCCGCGAGCAACTAGGGGCTGCTGTGCTTGGACAAATTTTCCTCATATTTCACTGAACGAAGTGCCATCTGGTCGTTGGTGCCACAAGTGAGGATGTGACAAGATTGCTGTGTGGTGGTTGGTCCCTGATGATGATGGTTGCCTGCCAGAGCAATGATTTTGTTTTTATGTGATCTGGGGTCTCACTACTAACCAGGGAAAGACATTTGCTCCATTGTTACAAACTTGTGTTAAAATATGCGGGTCTGCCACACTGAGTTCTAAATTTGCTCTTTTGATGTAATCTCCAATGGTCGTGTTGCTGTTGTTACATATCCTTGTTCCCCGATAAGAAGCTTGAAAGCTGTAGGAGCATATGGTAGGTTGAGTGGTTACAGGTGGTTCCTCAGCAACAATGTTGAGTATAGGGCTTGAGCTGAGGACTTCTGTCATCAATCTAAATCTGTCAGGGTGAATGGCGTCAAAGTTCATTAGACTGGACGATTCTGCAGAAGTATTTACAGTACAGATATAAGCCAGTTGAGATTGAACAGAGGCTTTGTAAACTAACAATGAGGAGGATCCGTCTGCCCCCTTCCATCCCATGGTATGTGCCTGTAATAATTTAAAGATGTTGGCAACGTCTAGAGCTCTTATCTTATGATGACTGATTTGTGGCAGTGAGGTGTGCTTTTTATTTTTTTATTTTATTTTTTATCGAAGATGATGCTCAGGTACTTCCTTGATTTCTTTAAAATAAGAATGATGATCTCCAGTAGCAGTTCAGGTGGATTACAAGCATGACATACACATTTAAAATTGACACTCACTACTTTCTCCAAAGAAAAATTTGAAACCTGTGGTTTTTGCTAATAATCAAAGCCTTTTTAATTTTAATTGTAGTTGTTTGTCTTTTGATACCAGAATATCAGCAAAAGATTGAAAAATCATCCACAAAAATAAAACACTGGACAGCAGTTGTGACTGTGGACACAGCACTGCTACGTAAAAAAGGCATTTAATATGCCATCCTGAGGGTCATAGTTCTCTTTGGTTTGTTGGCCTGAACATGCATTGCTACTCAGAACTTGAATACAGTCCTTTAGAGGAGGACCATACTCCAATGGAAAGACAACCCCAGGATTCCCAGTCATACAGTTGTCAGATAAAATAAAAATACATTGGCTTGTTTTTCCGAAATTCTTTATTTCTATTAATTTTAGAAATGGATGTCTGGACTACCAGTGGCTTAATTTTCTTTTTGTGTGAAATTCTCAATATCTCCTCCTTTCTTTAACAGAAGTATTTTACCCAATTTTTTGACTGCATTTAGGAAATCTTTAATGAAAATACTTGAAATTTGTGAATTATGTTGCTGTTTAATCATTTAGTTTGTTATATAATCTTGTGTACTTGCTGGTTGTCCTTGATCTTGTTGCACTGTATTCCTTACATATCAAATTCTGGTATCAGCAGTATTAATTTCTGCCATGAGTTTTTCATATCTTCTCAACTTCTCATTATATTTTATTTTTTAAGTTGAATTTTCAAACAATTGACACAAATTTATTGAGAAATGCATACAATTTCACATTTCCATGTGAGTCCCAATACGGCTCATCCTTTAATCTTTGTCCTATGTATTATTCCCAAAAAATTCTATCTTGGTATTGTTAATCACTGTTTCGTGTGGACCAGTTTCAGAGCTGTGTGGTGCTGAATTTTTCATTTTCTCTTAAAAGTGGTAAAATCTAATTTTGTCAGCAAGAATATAAACTTTAAAGAAGTGTCACCAGCGTTATTGTCCAAGAGCAGGAAAGTTAACTGTTGAAATTGCCCACAGTTCTTCAACTGATAGTAGAGGCGAAGTAGTCAGCATTTGAAATCATATCAGAATTGCCTGATCTTTCAGTTTAGGCCTTGCACTTGGCAAAAAATCCTAGCACGATTGTTTCTGGATACTGTGCTCCAGCCAATGGTGGTAAACACACTTTCTATCTGTTTCCAGACAGTTGCCAATTACTCTAGTCTCCACACACAAAAAGCACTATTGCTGCACATTTCCTGCTTTGCATATTTATGTAGGAGACGGATGATCTCAGATGTTAAGTCCCATAGTGCTCAGAGCCATTTGAACCATTTACAGAGTAAAATTATCACTTTCGCAAAAATGAGCAGTGACTTACTGGACACCTCAATACTGCATACAGGATGACAAAACAAATGACATGTAACTTTCTGCTGTAAGCCATGGAACTCCTCTATATAAACATTGTTGCTGTGAGCTGGTGTTAACACCTGTACTTGTAAATGCCATTCAGGCAGGTATTTGTAGTAAAGTTTATTCTGTGTACCAGGACTTGATAGCATGAGATAGCAGCAAGTCAAGGTCTGCCATGTCTTTCACAGAGATTTGTAAAAACCAGCAAATGTCTTTGAGTAGTAAAGTTACCAATTTAAAACACAAGAGAGAAAAACGGCATTCTGAAAAATTGTGCTGAATCATCAATTGGTTGTCAGGTTGGTAGTGTTATAACAGTCTTTCAAACTTTGGTGTTTTACTAAGGGAGCCAACAAACCCTAATCTGAAATCCACTTAGCTGCTGGGTCGAAGATAAGGCACATAAAAGCTTCAGTGTTAAAATGACTTTTTTTTTGCTGCAGTTAAACGTTAACAGTTCAGGACCCATGTAGAAGTACTTAACACAGAGAAGACCCGTGAGTCCTTGCATACAAGAGGCCCATCTCTACAGATGCTGTAGCCTCCATAAAAAGGATTACCTCATATACATGACAAGTGAGGTAATAATATTTGGTCTGCACCAGCCCTCTAATAATGCTCTCGGATGCTCTTTACAACCCTATTAAACAGCACCCCCTCCATCTTGACCCTCATCCTCCTTTGTGGGATTTTGATGCATATCTATATTACTAAATGGTTAACCTGATTCATGGGATTCTGTACCAGTTGCAGATTACCTGTCTAACTGCTTCCAGGGGCAACAGAAATTTAATTTCAGTATTTAATATAATTATTGACAGAGTTCTAACATGTAAAATGCTGTCATCATCTAATCATTAATGGATATAATCTTATATTAAAGGTTTGACACAATAAGGCAAGTATTGAGAGTTAGAAAATGTGCATATGGCTTGAGGCAGCATAACTGGATGTCGGACAATTTTGACACATTTTGGTCTAACAAATTTTACATCTCAACAGCACTGATTTAAATCCCCTGGATTATTACGTACTAGCTGGTTTCTTGATGCCTCATGATATGTCATATAAACTAACCCCATCTTAAAGTCAAATTTTGTCATAAATAGTGCTCCTCGACTTGATTCAGTACTTTCTTGTTAGTTATCCTATCAGTCCATCTAATTGTCACTATATTTCTGTAGCACATTTCGAAGTCTTTTGTTTTCTTCTTGCCTGTACTATTTACTGCCACATTTCATTTCCATGTAAGGCTACACTCCAGATAAATATTTTCAGAGAAGACTTCTCAGCATTTGAATTTATAATCAATGTTTACTTTTCTAGCAATGCTGTTGCAAAGTCTGCATTTTTTATCATCTCTACTTGTGCCATTGTCAGTTATTTTGCTGCCCAAATAGGGAAACTAGTTTACAACTATTAGTGACTCGTTTAGTAATTTTCTCAGCAGTGTCTGATTTAATTTGACTACATTCAACTACCCTCCTCTTACTTTTGCTCTGCCAAGTCATGATAGATAATTATAAATAGAACATTTTTCATCATCAGGTATGGGGTCCTGAAATGCATACTTTTCCAGAATTCGAGGAAAGAAACTTTTGCAACTGCCACTTCTGTACCCACATGGTAAACGCATTTCGCCGCCAGCACCGATAGCGCAACGGCCAAGGTAGCTGGCGGGGAATTGTAGAACCCGGTTTCGAATCTCAAAGAAACCTAGCAGGTGTTCTTGTTTTCCTTTGTATTTTTCCATATGTCAATTGAAAGGAATAGGAGGGTTAGTAACGTACGTAAATCAATAAGGAATGATAAGAATATGGTAGGCAAATAAATTTCTCGAACCTCTTGGGATAGTAAACAACTAAAATGTTACTCCAGGTCACTTTACAATGGCTCTTCCAGTCGCCGTTACGTGTCCTCATTTTTCTTTGAACAACTAGATGGATGGTACTTGTCATATAACCGTTCGAAACAAATATACTCACGGCACCAAGAACATCTAATGAATGCAGTCTTTCGACACCTACAATGTTCCCCCCGAAGAGTCTGCGGAAAACAAACTTGGTTTACATTTAAAAATGTCTTTTTCGGGAATTAATTTTAATGCATACCACACATACGGTATCATTGCCCGAAAAATCGGTGCTGAAAGTTCGTTATGAATTATACCGTGAATAGTTATTGCATCCGTGCGGTTGTGCAATTCCCGCTGGATTTCCAGAAGCACACTGCGATTCTGATGCCTGGAAATAAAGTTTTTAACCTGGCGATAGAAATAAACATCACACGGCTGGCACATGGTGTGCAGTTTGGCGGTATTACTTTTACTGTGCACGTCGGCTGACCCTCGTCATCTATAAACATTGTCTTGTACATTGTAGTATTAATTTGTCCACTCCAGTAATCCAATATTAGACAAAACTTGTTATCAGAGACGTATGGTTTTAAAACATTCTCAAGAAATGTTCTGTAAATCGCATTCGTCAGTGTTCTGGATTTGGAGCAGGTAATGTAAACATTTTTCAACGAGTCGGTTAAACGATTGACCTCTTTTATAACCCGAGGACCAACTGTAACATTAGTTTCTTGTAAACACAGGAAAACCTTAGGCAACACTTTTCCAGAGGCTGTGATGGCATATTGCGCCGTGTACGAATATGTTAGTTTGTTTTCACTACCAACTGCGACAAGAGTTCGTTTTTCTCCCTTATGCGATAACATGCGTCGAATGTTCACCCGATACTCGCATCCTGTTTGATCGGTGTTGATCACGTAATCACGATTAAAACTGGTCATAAGTGACGCCGTTTGCATGCTGAAAAGAGCCGCCACTTTCTGTATATATTCCATATTTTGTACCTCCTTATGAGAGACGTATTTAGTGACGTGCTGTTGACAAATTTTATACTCCGATTTGAAATTTCTTGCCAAAGATAATGACGCAGCAAACGTAAAATCCTTGTTGGCCGTATATTGAAGCGCTGCACCTGCAGCCCACTCCTGAAGTATTCTCGTTACAACGAGATTCGACAAATCGGAAGAACACCACATTCATTCACAAAACGTGTTTAATTCGGCACATTAATGATGGACAAATCACTTATTTATCGCCTGGTATTTGCTGTAGCTTATCCCTGCTTTAACGATATCACTTTCCCACAATTTCGAGTCCTTCTTCCTTTTCGGCACTGTTGTTGCTCCATTCTTTTTCAGTGTTTGTAAGTTCCAATTTGGATTATTCCTGGCTAGCGCTACCGCCTTTACTTTTACTTCAATGGGTATAGCGCCATAGTTCAATCGTTTAGTAACCAGTTCGTAATACTCATTGGGAACAGATGAAACATATATTCCCAGTGACGTGGAGATTTCCAAAGTGTTATGACCATTTTGCGATTCACTAGTCGGGATATCTTCCACTGAATCACCTTCTGCTTCATCTTCATGGTATAGTACTTCAGTATCAACAAAAGTCATTTCATTCGTCAGCTCCAAAAATCGCTTGACGATAGCCGCTCCTATCAATATGGAACGCCGAGAAACAGAACTGCCTGCTTCCGGTAGTGCATTGATAATACATCTGTCTTTCAACACTTTTACAAACCAAAACACAGCGTCGGTAACTTCCCGCTTGCCACCGTCTGTGACAGGCTCCCAACTATATATTACAGCGCTAGTCGAAGGGTGTACATCTTCCATTATTCAGATTATGCATCTGAAAGATATGACACAACAAACAATAACTAGTTACTACGGCATAAACAAACGAGCAAATTACTACAAACTACATACAGTACTAGTCATATATTATTTACGGAAGAACACAGTATTCATTAACAAAACGTATTTAATTCGGCGCATTAACGATGGAAAAATCACTACATGTATCCGCGAGGTTCGCGGCAGCCTAATGACGGAAAACAACTCTTCTTCGATTGACTTCTATAAGGCTTCTGCTGGACACCTTCACTCTTCCAGGTTCATAACTATGATATGACGAAGAGGCAACCGAACAACATAACTTTCCCCACGTGCGTTCTGTCCCGTGCCTCGCTGTAAACAAGCGTCGCGCGGTTGGCTATCTGTGGTCCCTCGTGAGGAATTCGCAGCACTCTTACTCGGAGTTGTTTTCATGTGACAAGGCTTAAAAGTTTAATACTTTACTAACTTACTGCGTTTGGGAAATTAGTTTCCCTACCTTATTATTACCATTCCTTATTGATTTACTTACCTTATTAACTCTGCTATCCCTATCAGTTGAGATATGGAAAAATACAAACGAAAAGGATAACATCCGCTAGGATTCTTAGAGATTCGAACGCGGGTTTTCCAAATCCGAGCCAGTTACCGTGGCCGTTGCGCTATCGGCTCTGTCTGCAGAAAGCTTTTACCTTGTGGGTACAGAAGGTTGTTGTTGTTGTTGTTGTTGTTATGGTCTTCAGTCCTGAGACTGGTTTGATGCAGCTCTCCATGCTACTCTATCCTGTGCAATCTTCTTCATCTCCCAGTACCTACTGCAGCCTACATCCTTCTGAATCTGCTTAGTGTATTCATCTCTTGGTCTCCCTCTACGACTTTTACCCTCCACGCTGCCCTCCAATACTAAATTGGTGATCCCTTGATGCCTCAAAACATGTCCTACCAACCGATCCCTTCTTCTAGTCAAGTTGTGCCACAAACTTCTCTTCTCCCCAATCCTATTTAATACCTCCTCATTAGTTATGTGATCTACCCACCTTACCTTCAGCATTCTTCTGTAGCACCACATTTCGAAAGCTTCTATTCTCTTCTTGTCCAAACTGGTTATCATCCATGTTCCACTTCCATACATGGCTACACTCCATACAAGTACTTTCAGAAACGACTTCCTGACGCTTAAATCTATACTCGATGTTAACAAATTTCTCTTCTTCAGAAACGCTTTCCTTGCCATTGCCAGTCTACATTTTATATCCTCTCTACTTCGACCATCATCAGTTATTTTACTCCCCAAATAGCAAAACTCCTTTACTACTTTAAGTGTGTCATTTCCTAATCTAATTCCCTCAGCATCACCCGATTTAATTTGACTACATTCCATTATCCTCATTCTGCTCTTGTTGTTGTTAATCTTATATCCTCCTTTCAAGACACTGTCCATTCCGTTCAACTGCTCTTCCACGTCCTTTGCTGTCTCTGACAGAATTACAATGTCATCGGCGAACCTCAAAGTTTTTACTTCTTCTCCATGAATTTTAATACCTACTCCGAATTTTTCTTTTGTTTCCTTTACTGCTTGCTCAATATACAGATTGAATAACAGCGGGGAGAGGATACAACCCTGTCTCACTCCCTTCCAAACCACTGCTTCCCTTTGATGTCCCTCGACTCTTGTAACTGCCATCTGGTTTCTGTACAAATTGTAAATAGCCTTTCGCTCCCTGTATTTGACCCCTGCCACCTTCAGAATTTAAAATAGAGTATTCCAGTTAACATTGTCAAAAGCTTTCTCTAAGTCTACAAATGCTAGAAACGTAGGTTTGCCTTTTCTTAATCTTTCTTCTAAGAAGGGGCAGTTGTAAAAGTTTCTTTCCTCGATTTCAGGAAAAGTATGCATTTGTGGACCCCATACCTGATGATGAAAAATGCTCTATTTACAATTATCTATCGATCCCTCCAATTTTGAGTCAATTGCTCATCATAACCTTTAGGGGTGATATTCTCAAAAATGCGGGGGTGTTGACCCAAAATATCTTAGATTCCTTCATTTCAGGTTGTACACAAGCGACCTGCCAAATTTGAGCCGAATCGGTTGGCTGTAAGACGATCTTCTTTTAGTATCTTTTGAGGCCAAAGCTTAACATATTCATTGCTTAGACATTCACTGCCATTGTGATTCTTGAAGATTATTTTGCTAATGGATCACATGTTCTTTGACATTCCAAGTGTGCAACTGTTTCATATCTTATTTCTTGAACTAATATTTTTCATGGGAACTATCTACCCTCTTCAAAAGAGCTGGAGACTTCAAAAGTTGTTGTACTCTTCATGTCATATGGTTCACTGTCAAAAGTAGTTGTGAATTTTTTCTAAAATCTTGTTTGAGTGGCTGGATTGGTAGGCATTGAAAATTTTACATATTTTAGTTGCACTTAGGCCTTTTTTTGAGATAATTTTCAGTACAGTAGCTAGTAAACACACAGGTTCACAGCTTGCTTGGATAGTATATTGTCATTGTGTGCATTCAATAGAGGTCTATTCATATGTAACACAATGCAGGCATTGTCGATTTGCATCCTGCATTATAAAGAAGGAACAACCAACAAATCAAAATTGTTTATGGTAAGAGGGTTATTTGATTGTAATATCACAACAGAAATTGAGTGTTCATGTCTCAGGATGTTACTTTATACTTTGTTGAATTGTTATTGTTGAAGCTTCTGTTATATGTTCTGTTACGATTATTTTCTTTCTGCAGGTGATTAGAAAATAATTTTTGTAAACAAGCATTTAGTCACATGTTGTTATTTGTTAATGTTGTTGTTGCTGTGTAGCTTCCCCAGAAGAGGACAGGGAGGATGACTTTAGAGCACCTCTATACAAAAATGTTGAAATAAATGGGATTACTGTTCGCATGAAGTGGTGTGTCACCTGTCAGTTTTATCGTCCACCACGGTGCTCTCACTGTAGTGTGTGCAATGTTTGTGTTGAGGTAAGTAACCCTAGTCCACAATGATGCCATAATACCAAAATTGGTTTTCAGTGATGTTAAGATAATGATTGGTCACATGCATAAAAATTATAGCTTTACCATTTGCTATGAAAGTACTATATTGGTGGGGGAGGAAATGGGGTTTGGAATAATTGATGTTTATGAAACCTATTATCCCTGTCCCTTCCTCCCCATCCTCCTCTCTTGTAATCCCAACCCCTCTGATATGTCTCAGAATGTGTTGCTACTAGTCCTGCATAAAGTTCCTATAATTTTTTCTCTCTTATTGCTTGTATCTTACCATAAATGGAAATGTGGTAAAAAGTAATGCACCAGTTGTTAGATATTTAAAAATGTGTGTGAAGTGTCTACAGATTAATCAAGTTGTGCAGCTGCTGTTTACACATAAAAAAAAAAAAACCAGATTTGTCAGATCTTCTGTAAATGCATCAAAGACTGCAAAGCTCATAACGAAATGTGATAAGGCTTGACACATGTAGTGGACTGCCAAAAACAAATGCACGATTTTTACCTGAGCCCTCTCCTCCCACTTAAGCTGCATGCTACAATGAATGTTTAGCCTTAATTCTTCCTAAAATGTAGTATATCTTGCTCAGGTTTTCTTAAGCTTTCATTTTTAGAGGCTGTCTCAATATTGTCATATTGCCCCCCAGTGAACAAGGTTGGAAAGCCAGTGCGCCATTTGTCTGTATTTCATTGCTCATAAAATGATTACCTTCGGGTAGAGATTAGTAACCAGTCAGCATAAGAAGTGTAGATGAGTGTAGAAAATGACATAAGAGTTAAAACTAATAAATCTAATCTGTTTTAGTTGGTTCTCAAATCATGGAAACATTCAGGTGGTTAAATGTTATCCAAGAAAGTCTGAAAAATTGTCAGTTTTAAGGAGTCTACACTAGAAAATTTAAGCAGACTAAAAGTGTATTATAAAATAAGTACAAAAAGGCAGTTGTATCCATAACTTTGTCACTGGAATATGCCTTTGGCAAAAGTGTAATGATACTGGCACTGTTTACAAATTTTTTACTTGATGCTGTTGTGTATATGAATAGATGTTATTGATAAATATACTTGCAAGAAATGGTTATTTTTGTGTGGTCACTTGTTCTTGTAAACTGTGTAAATGTTTCTCTAGTCATTGTTTTCAATTCTGCTTAGCAGCTTCATTCCTCTTATCATTGATGTAGGTTGATGGTGCATACGTCAAGGTCCTGATGTAAAATATTTTATTCCAGTTCAATATGATGGTGCATGTGGTCCGAATTTAAACATTGTATTGCTACCATGCTGTCCTCAGCATAAACTCTTGATGCACTTAAAATGAATTTGTTCAATAGAGCTGAAACAATTGTTTGAATAAATGTGCAGCATAATTGACAGTATTTCAATAAAAAATTATAAAATAGTTTTCAGAATCAGATAGTTAGATAGCAGCTTAATGTAGAGAATATTTATACTGGATTTCATAGTGTGAGTGTGTGTGTGTGTGTAAGAGAATGCAGTAAAAGTGATAAATTTGAAATTTTCTGCACAATACCTAGCCAAACTACTGTGCTATTGTCAGTATGCCCAGTTATTCTCAGATATGCCAAGACTCCTCCCCCAGTGTGTCAAATGGTATTGGTAATTTTGCAATCTGTATTTTTGTATGTAAAGTGCATATAAAGAATTCAATTGAATCTGTCTTGCATTGTATTGCAGCCTTCAAAATTTTTCTTATTCATCATTGTGTTGTACAACTTCGACCTCATATTCTTGAAGTAGTGTCTGTATACAAATGTATAACTACTGTTAATTTGAGTCTCATTAAAATATACCAGGATACTAAGTTGTATTTTAATGAATTTCTTAGTGTTTTGCCCCATGTACAGTGGTGTGAACAAATGAGTGGGGGTGGAGGGGAAGGTTTTCTCTGTATATGGGGATGAAATGTTTTTTGACACACAAATTTGACAATGACATAATAGCCCAGAATATTATAATAAGTGTGACATTTGTCGCAAAATTTTCGTTTTATTATTTGCTTCAGTAGTACTTCACAGTTTGTAGCTGACAGTCTTCATGCTTTGTTGCTGAATTACCTTCTGTACATAAATCTCACCCCTATCGTAAGTGCAAAACTGTGACAACATGCTGTAAGAAAGAACCGCTGTTCAGAATGGTGTAAAATGTGAACAGAATGTTATTGAAGAACGGGGAAATGTTACGAAAACAAAAAAAGTAATGAAAGTTTTCCAAATGGATGGTGCTGTAAGCATCATAAAGTAAACAGGTTTGTTAAAAAATGACAGATGAATCACAATACAATGGCTGTGGTATGAGTAGCACATTAAATCGACCACATTGTGCAATGTACACGACTGCACAAGTTTGGCATTAGACAGTTGTGGCACTGTTAGTTAAGTAAGCCCACCCACGACAGCAAGGTTGTACCACATCAGATGGGAAAAATCAATTTTAAATCATCCTGAGGCCAAAACCTGCATAAAAAAGAAACAGTGACATTGCTTTCTAATTGTTCTGAGACTGGCGCAAGGCATGTTCAGTATACTAGCCACCATTTTCTGCCACAAGTTGAAATTCAGGAACAGCATGTTCCGCAAGATATCAGTGTATCAGGGGCATTCAGAATGCGTTACACAATGCGTGCCTTCAATTCAGCTATGTTTGTAATTGCAGCACAGCATCTTTCAGTCAGCCCCACTGTCAGAAATGACGTAAATTAAGATTAGGTGACGGGGACGACCAGACTGTAGGTAAATGATGGCCGATAATTCGAGAATTTCTCTGTAGCAGCTACTGCAATGGCTGTGCAGCATGTGGACGAGCACCATCTTACAGTAAAATGATCCATTCACACTTCCACGCTGTTGAAGGGTTGGAATGAAGTTTGTGCAAAAAAGACTGTTGTAGCATTTATCAGTTACAGTATGGATAACGAGATCCTCAGGACCCATCTCCTTGAAGAAATATGCCTCTATGGTAAGTGATGCTGTCAAACTGCACCACACAGTTACCTTCACAGAATGAGGTGGTACCAGTTGACGTGCAAGCAGAGTTTACTTTGCCTGTATTCTGTAATTCTCTGTATGGACCTGTTCATGGAGATGGAAATAGGCTTTGTGTGTCCACAATGTTCCATGGTCATTCATTGTTCACTTCCACATGAGCAACAAATTCTACACCAAATGTTTCTTACTGACAGGTCAGTGTCAAGCAGCTATTTAACATGGGTAATTTTATATGGATAGCATTGCAGAATGTTTCATAAAAATTAATGCACAGTGCTTACAGGCATGACCAAAGTTCGGGCAATTCCCCATGCACTTCATGTTTGCACACTACTCCTGGACCCCTCCTGCAATGCTGATGTTGGATCAGTTGTTTTCCTCCCTCTGCCACGTTACATTACAAGAGAACCTGTCTTTTCAAACTTAATAATCATTTCTCCAGACCCTTGGCAGACATCAAACAAATCCTTTTTCCATACCCGTAAGTGCCCAGAACTTCTGCAGAGTTACTGGCGCACCCTCACTGCCTTTGTAGAAGAACTTTACCAGCAGTACATTGAGACAGTCATGTTAAGTGTCTCAGACACAAACTGAGGAACAGCCATGTACCCTACATGTTGTATTTTGCATTTCTGCTACTTACAGCACTATGTTGTGGTATAATTTTCATTACTTTCTTGTTTGTTCACATAATTTTTCCCCTTCTTCGATAATATTCCATTCAAATTCGACATCATTCTGAATAGTGGTTAGTTTTTTTAGTTTTACCCTGTCCAAATATAAGAAAACTTTATGTAGGTCTAACCATATGAGTGCATTTTTTAGACACTGGCCTCAGATACAGGAGGACAGAGGCTTATAATCTGTTTGCTATCCTGATTTAGGTTTTCTGTAGTTTTCTTGTCACTTCTGCAAATATCTCGGTAGTTCCTTGCACAAAGCTAAGGCCAGCCATCTGCCTCATCCTCTCATTAAAATTTTGTGTATTTTCGTATGGGTTTTCCTTGTATTAAGCTGACATCATTATAAAATAATCCTTGACCAAATAAATTACTAATAAATGACATGGTCAATAATTTATTAGGTTGTTTCTGCTTTGAAGTGACATGAACATGGATGAAACAATAAACATTATGAGGAAGTGCTTTTTTTCATGTCTACCACTCTGTCACTAGACAGCAAGAACCAGAGTACAGAATGTGTGGTAAAAATCAGTAGATAGCTACTTCTAACAGGAAACCTCTTGTAAGCAAAGTTTCCTTTTACTCTAGAGTTTATTCTAAGCCATCAATAAAAAGTGTTGCTTGCTACGTTTAAAGTTTCATTAACTGAATTCTCTGTTTGTGCTTACCGGAAAATAGTAACAATATTAAAAAGAAGAAACTTTCTGATGGTCTGCAAAATTATATTTATCATGTGAAGGTGGCCTGCGAAGCTGGAGGCCAGTTCATGACCAAATAAATAGAATTCTCCAAAACATTAGGAAGTGTTTTCCTTTTTAGTATTATTTTTAAAGTTTCATTCAATGCCACTAATCAAACCAAGTGAGCTAACTGGTATCTAAATGCTGTAAAAATAAATAAATAAATAAATAAATTAATTAATTAAATAATTAATTACTTTCCTTTGCTTCGGTGTTTGAATTCTATTGAAGGATTTATGCCCCTATGAGACAGTAAACTTGATAAAGACCAGTTACTCTCAGTACTGGTGGTGAATATATGAAGTTAAACTCTAAAACATTTATCTTCACAATGTACACTTCTGTAGTATCACTGGGTTGTGACCCTGGATTTATTTCAATTATTGCAACTTGTGGCAGAAATAGGTGTAGATAACAGAAAAACTCACTGAAACTTACATTATCATATTAATTATTGTTAAGGCGATTTTCACCTTTCCTTATGTAAGCAAAGATTGTTTAATTTTGTGTCACATGTTGTTCCCCACACCACATGACCTATGTTGTGCCTGCACTCTCAACATACTGCTGTGTCATGACTGCATCTCTCTCCTCCCCCCCTGCCCCCCTCCCCCCACCCTTATACTAATGAGCTTAGATTCCATATAATGTGCTCACCATGTTTTCCGACATTCTCCACCTCATCCCTCTGGGTGTTTTACCCAGACGTTGAATTTGGACTGATGGGTCGCAAGGCCCTAAAGTTACATGTCCCATGACCTTCCAGCTTCTGTTCCTCTCAGTTCTTCAGGATTAACAAGATGCTACCATCACTTACACTGACAGTTTGACCTTGGCTAGGATGAGGTATGCTTTTCCATCTCCCGTTGGTCAGGAGCATTTGTTGCTGGGTACATGTAGTGTTTTTGTGTGTGGAGCTGATAGCCTTTAAGAGATCTACATTTTACTAAACAGAGTGCACTTGATCATGTTTCACTTTGTAGTAACTCAAAGAATAGTCTCCAGACTACACATAGCACTGTTGATCAGACCTACTGCTGAATAGTGCTCTTTCTTTGGTTCCTCTGAGGAAGAATCCACCATCTTACTTCATCTCTGCATTGGTCATAACAGATTAACACATAGTTTTGCTTTTGTAATGGGCCATCCCTACATTGAGCTTATGGAGCCTTATAAACAGTAGTTAGACATCCTGGTGGAATGCCTTGTCTTCGTGGCTCTTCATGCTAAGCAGGGTCTTCTGAATTATTTGCCTCTGATATTGGCTGGTGACCCACTGATTTCGAACTGGTCCTCTGTTTTCTCCTTGAAAGTGGTTTTTATTCATGGATATAATGTTTTAAATGATTGGCAAGTTGGTTGAGGTCAGGGCAGCTCTCACTGTGTGCTAAGTCTGAAGACCGTACATGCTAGGCCAGCTTCCTTGGCATGCCTTTTTCATTGTTTCAGTTGCTTTCAGATGAGATTCGCTCCTTCTTTCTGCAACTCCCTATTTTCCATTTTAGTAGTAGTAGTTTGTGCTATTCCTCTCTTTGCCTATCATAAAGCAGGGTTTGAAAACATACGGCAGAGACAGAACACTCACCTGGCCCCCACTCTCTTACTGACCTGATTATGTCTCTCACATTACTTTATAAATGTCGACCCAACTGATATCTACTGCATTTTCAGCCTCCTCATATATACTGTAATGAATCTCCCGGCTGGAAGGCATTCCTTACTGTGTAACTATCTTCACCCTTAATCAGGTTGACGAAGTATCAGATGTGGGTGGTGTTTCTCTGGGTGCAGATGAGTCCTGGCAGATTGTTCATCTGCTCTGTCGTACATATTGGCCTGACCCATGTATTTGAGTAACACTTAAGTTCTCAGCTCTGGTATTAATATTGCTTTCGATGCCTCGATTTTTCTTGATTTGGACAAATTTTTAGTTTATGTGCCTCTAACTCAGGATGAACTACCTCTTGACAGAGAGACTGCTTACCCCCCCCCCCCCCCCCCCCCCTCCAGCTGCCCCTTCCTCCCAATTACCCTTTGCACCACCACCTCTGGGCTCCACCTCTCCTCCTTCCTGCTTACTCGAATGGGAAGTAAGCTTAATATGTAGTGCAGAGGGAAGTAAGTATAATGCGTAGTGTAGTGGGAAGTATTCCCCTGACATGCTGCAGTAGGGGGGAATGCCTGCCAGGCGGTTGTGTTAAGGATTGATCATGCTGTATAATAAACATAAACATTAAAAGTTCTTGTATTAGTACATAATATTTACAGTAGCGTAACAAAAATTTTTCATTCCATAACATTTGATTTGTGTCTGTATGTTTTTCAGTTTATGACACAGCAATAATTGAAAACTACTTACTTTTCAGACCTTTGATCATCACTGCCCATGGGTGAACAATTGCATTGGAAGAAGAAACTATCGTTTCTTCTTTATGTTTCTTATATCTCTCAGCATGCATATGACAAGTATATTTGCTTTGTGTTTAATATACGTTTTGAAAAACAAGGAGAAGCTAACTGAAGTTCACACTGTTATATCGTATCCTTTTTTTTAATATTTAATGTATCTGCTGGTTTCATAGTTCTGTTGCTTTGGAGAAACCATTCGTAATATTGCTAAGATTTGAATTAAATTAAGATAACATTTTGTCTTATTGGTTCCTTTAATTCTGAAATTTGGGATTTTCTTGGTTGCTGATTAAATAAGGTTAATTTGGTTCATAGGGACTATGTCATGAACATTACATACTTCATTTCTAAATACACAGTCATTGTAAAAAGTCACAGCAACTTTTAGTGATTCCAACTTCAGTTATTGTCCTTTTCACTTTATCAGCGGTGTTGTGAATAAGTTGTACTGTTTCCTACAGAGGTTATGTAATACGCTATAGACATGGGACACAGCACACTTTTTTTTCCGAGGTATACAACACTTTGTGAGAGACGTGCACAATCAAAACACTAAAACATCAACTTTTTAGTACCTGTTTAATTTCAGATGGTGTGAAAATATGAAAATTTTGAGTCAGTAGCTAAGTTGAAAATGGTAATTTACTAGTCTTAATGAAGGAATTAGTGCAGTTTTTGGAAAGAGTGGACAGTGCAGAAAAGTTGCTTTGGGAGGGAAAAAAAAATTGAATTCATCTGTCAAACAATGGAAACTCCAGGTAGGAATATCAATAATGTAAAAAAAGATAATTGCTATGTATAATAAAGATAACATGCTAAGTTGCAGGCAGGCACAGTTAAGACACTTACACGCAAGTTTTCGGCCACAGCCTTCGTCGGAAAAACACACACACACACAGACACACACACACACACACACACACACACACACACACACACACACACACACACACACACACATCATTCATTCACACAAACAAGCACACCTCATGAACACATGACCACAGACTCCTACATTTTGGCTCAAGCTACCGGAGTCGGTGGTAATGTGTGTATTAGATACGCTTGTTTGCGTGAGTGAATGTTTTGTGTTTCTGTTCTTCTGATAAAGGTTGTGGCCGAAAGCTTACATGTAAGTGTCTTCTAATTGTGTCTGTCTGCAATTTAATGTGTTATCTTTATGGTAAGGAGCAGTCTAGCTTTTCCTACGTTGTTGAATTCATCTATCTTACATTCTGTACTCTGCAAAGTGTGGGGTCTTGTGCTGATTGAGTGTATATACTTCATCTTTGGCAATTAAAAAGGCTATAAATTAACTTTAAGGTGTGTTTATATGAAATATTTTTCTTGCTGAGCTAACCTGTTTCTTGTAATTTTCAGAAAAACCTTTTAATGGACACAGTTTTATGCTGTGGGTTATAGCAGTGGTCGTATTGTTTATATACTGTCTCCTAAAGATATTATAATATTCATTTTCTCCTAACTGTGTGAATTTTGACGATATTGCTGGTAGCTGTACGTTGAAAGAATTGTGCGTCAAAGATATGAGACATTTCACATTTTTATGAGTTGTCTTATTGTAAGTGTCCTTTCAACTATCCAGATAGTTTTTGGGAAAAATTATTTTATGGTTGATCAGAGGTGAAAAAGAGTTAAAGAAACACACAGATCAGTGTGACTGAGCTGGGGAAGTTGTATTGTCAGCATTTCAAAATGGTACAAATGGCTCTGAGCACTATGGGACTTAACTTCTGAGGTCATCAGTCCCCTAGAACTTAGAACTGCATCCTTCCCACCATGATCAGCTTTTCTGAACTGTGCAGGGAGGAACTCTACCTACATTATATCCTGATGTCAGTGGGAAGGATCCAGATGGCACTGGCTGTGAAGCAGTTTGTTAGTCATTGCCCTTTACCCCACCTTTCCCCTTCCCCTCTCCATTCAGTACTACACAGCCCTCTAATCCACCAACGCGCACACAGTCTTTCTACTTTTCTCCTTTTCTGCTGCTGTCCCCTCCCGACTGCACCTAGCTGCCCCACTCTCTCCCACCTCGTCCCTGTATGCTTCCACAAGCAGCACTTTACTGTCCCCCACCCCACCCTGTTACCCCTCCATGCCTATCTGCGACTCAGCATCTCTGCTGTATGGTGAGTAACAACTGTCCTTAGCCAAATAAAAGTGTAATAAGCATGTACTTTAAATATAGAAAGAATATAGTGCTTTCTATTAGGAACTCAGGAAACTTATGTTTTTATAACAATTAACTTGTTTGATCTTGCAGACCATAAAGGAAAATATGTTCTATTCCTCTTTGCACTTTTTTAAATTTTGTTTGTTATGAATAGACGTTCAGAACAAAGGCAGATTAGAGGCGAAAACAATGGAAGAGCAAATACAACTTCAGTCAGTTAAAAGCAACAAAATGCTCATTTCTGATTACTGATTTTAGTTCTGTGTTATTCCTTTGTGTAAATAAACTGAAGTTCCCATATTAATGTAGAACAAACTTTAATCTATCAGCTGTGAATTCTCCTGTTTGAAGCTATGTATTGATATGTGCAAATGCTGTGCGTGGATTACTGTGCTGATAACTGCATTTGAAATATCTGTACTCTGTATGTGACTGTGACAGCTGCATCAAGTTGATAAAAAGCTCAACCTGATGGCTGCTGTCTAGTAGTTGCTACACAGAACATTTATTTAAATTCTCAAACAGGGCAGTGCAACTCAGTTAAACACTTTGTGAGATTCTCAAGAATTGAGATTTTTGTAGAGACTTTTCAGCAAGACAAATTCCCATCCCTAGCAAATACATTATGTGTATTCTGTTATATATATTTTCCATTCATTTGCTTTCATTTGTCAAGAAGTCACTGTGGCTAGCATTAAAAAGGAACACATTTCAGAATAATTATTACTCTGCAGCAGAGTTCCCAGCTTGGTGCATAGTTTTAATTTGCCAGAAAGTTTGAAATTGGCGCATACTATGCTACAGAGTGAAAATTCATCCTGATCTGGGGCTAAGTTAGGTCTCGGCAGTGTACTTTCTTCCAGGAGTGCTAGTCCCACAATGTATGCAGGATAACTTCTTTGAGATTTGAAAGGTAGGGGTTACTGAACTGGCAGAAGTAAAGCTGAGATCGTGGGTTGTGAGTCCTGCTTGGACAGTTAAGTTGTTACGGTACTTGCCTGCAAAATGCACAGGTCCCAAGTTCAAGTCCCATTTCGGCACACTGTTTTTAATCTGCCAGGAACTATCAAATCAGTGCATACTCTGCTGTAGTGTGAAAATTATTGTTGAATGTTGTCCTGTATCACCCTCTTGTAATTGTTTTTAGAATTATGATACATTTTTTCATACCTTTAAGACTTATTCTGAGAATAAAATTCTCTTGGAGGAATAAAAATTGGTTTTGCAGACATCAGTCTTGTGAAAGTCTGCTTGCTCTATTTATCCACGAGAACAAGAACATAGAATGGTGCCCAGAATAATTCTTTGTTCCTCGAGTTCTGAGTAACAATTGACACAGTTGTGTACTTCAAGTGAATAGTGAACAAAATACAAGGTTATAGAATATATAATGTGTGTTGACTTTAAGGGATAACTCAGCATATTATTCTTAATCTGCTAATGTACTTATTCCTGTCTCAAGACTTTCAAAACCTTATCTGTTTTCTTTCTTGTAGTTTTACACGTTTTCGAAAATGTATTGCTTTGGCAACTCATTCCCATGTTTAGCTTTAAAATATAAGGAGATATTGTAGGTTGAAGTGGGTAAAAGGCATTATCCCAAGATAACTGTGGCTCATTGCTAATCTTTGTTACAATAATATGAAAATTTTATATTTGAACATACAAATTAAAAGGTAGATAACATATACATATAAAAATCACACTAGAGTGGTGTTATAAATATGTTTTTGTGTTAGATTCTGAAGCATGGTGTGGTGCACAAGGGGTCCTATCACCTGGGGCAGTGGTATTGTGTTTCTCTCTGAATATGTTTCCCACGTGGATCCTGTTCCTTGTAGCAAACTGTGCATTCATGTGGCAGATTGCTCTTCTTCTCTGCCAGTTTAATGACTTCTGGGAAATGTCTTTGTGTCAACTGAAGAGGGTGGGGCATTCATCTTGGTCAGCTTGACTTAGGAGAAATGACACTGCCTTTGTATTTATCAATTATTTTTTCTGATAGGTTCAACCTAAGTTCCTCTCATTGTGTCTTTGTAGTCAGTCACAAGCTTTGGCTTTTTTAGTCTCACCATATCCATAGTGTGGACAGTTGAAAGAAATACCATGTCGTCTTGTATTTCTAATGCAGTGCTAGAACTTTTCCTCATCTTTCAACTGCAATTTTGCTCCTGTGCTATTTTTTATTTCAAAGGGATTGTGGCATCTCTTTTGGGGTCCTTTTTTACTGTTACATAACTATTGGTGGACTTCAAAATTAGGAGATCTGTTTACTGTGGGCAAGTTTAAAAGCTGTCAGTAGACTAACCTTCCTTCAGGAGTGGTATTAAAAGTGCCAAAACAACTTGTGATGACATTGGAAAAATCAATAAAGTCTGCATCCAGCTCTGTCTCTTTCCCCCATATAAATAATCAGGGACCACATGTATCCACTAGAAGATTCACAAAGCATGTAGAATTTTATCCCAAATCTCACCCTTTTCATTGGGATATACTGTACCCAACCCAGTTGTCCCTTGTACAAAAATAGACTTTCGTCCACCATAATGTCTCATTGAGGAACATCAGAAGTTGGAATTTTTTTCATAGTGCTGTTAAAGTGGCCAGATTTGTTCAGCTTAGGATTTGGGTAATTTATAGCACCATACACTTTATCAGAAAAATGAAGGTACTATTTGAGTTGGCAAAACCTCTTGTAAGTTATTACATCATAGAAAAATGGAGTTGATATTCTTGCCTGCTACATCCAAAACATATGCAATTCAGGTTTCTGAACAACACTTTGCAAAATGGTTAGAGCAAGGAAAATTCAAAGATCTTGACACAGTAGCTACAAAACATTACATTAGATTGTTGAAACACATTGGCTGATATGTTTAGCTATTTCCACATGTATCATTTCAGTCAAGTCTCTGTCAAAAAAGTTAACAAATATTTGGAGTTCACTATGAGCAAAAGGAATCGTACTGTGGGGATTATCAGCAAACAGAAATCTTGGTGGACTGCAATCAGTATTTTGATCCACAACATGCCGCACTCTCACCTGATACCAATTTATATCGGTGTCTTCCTCACTTGATGAAAGTTCAAGAAAGACATCACCAGATTGCGAAGCAGGAATATCTTCCTACTGCTCTTCCTCGCTGAAATAATCACTATTCATTTTAGAAGACTACAGGCAGACATAATACTGCAACAGCCACAGCAAAATGCTACAAAACAACTTGGTTATGTTGCAACAACTTCACAAGCACTAGCCAGTAGCAGTAAACTGTAACAAAACGTGAAACCGCAAAAAATGCCAACTAGTGACAGCGAGAGGAGCTACAAAGATTATAATCTGGATGCTGGTGCTAACTAGTGGCAATGGCAATTTATAATCGGGATGTTCGTGCAGGGTTGCATAAAATTTGGAGGCCAGAGTTTTCTCTGGGTAATTATTTAGGAGGTCAAGGTGCAGAATATTCGGATGTAAATTCAACTTCATGCATATCTTGAGGGAGAATTACAAAGCCATTACTGATCACAATATATGTAAATGACCTTGTGGATGACATCAAACGTTCAGTGTAGCTGTTTATTGATGAAGTTGAAGGTATCACTGATGTGGAGTGACATGTGCAGAGGGTGATGCTTGATTTATGGGCTGGAAGTTGGCTGTCTACAGAAATAAAATTAATGTATCACACATAAATAACTGGAAAGATCCATTGTTATTACATTACACTCGCAGTGGTCAGTCAGTGCAAAGTGGTAATAATAGTAAAATATTCAGGAGAGAGAGTGTGTGTGTGTGTGTGTGTGTGTGTGTGTGTGTGTCTGGAGTGCTATAAAGTAAAACTGTTAAAGTAATAGTAGGCAAAGCAGAGTTTGAGATAAATTGTGTGTTGTGAAGGGTTTACTGTTGACGTTCTAGAACACATTTAACTAAGAAGTATCCAGCAACATACTATTTTCTCTCACATTTATACTATGGAATGATCATGAGTGGCAGAGAAGAGAAATAAAGAGATAGAGTGCCTACCCTCCCTGTTTACCTTTCCCCCTGTTGCTTCATAACCTGGGTTATGAGTAACTGAATCAACTTTCCCTTCTTTCCCTTTTTTTTTCGTATCTCCTCCCTGACGAAGGAACAAAGTTCCGAAAGCTAGGATAAAAATTTTCTGTTCTGTTTTGTGTATCTATCGGCTGTACTGAGCTGAGGTAAGTACTGGCCAGCCCCTCTATCTCTTTGTTAGTATTTGTTTCACATCTCTCTCTCTTTGTTAGTATTTGTTTCACATCTCTATCTCTTTGTTAGTATTTGTTTTACATCTCTCTCTCTTTGTTAGTATTTGTTTCACATCTCTCTCTCTTTGTTAGTATTTGTTTCACATCTCTATCTCTTTGTTAGTATTTGTTTCACATCTCTATCTCTTTGTTAGTATTTGTTTCACATCTTTATATGAGATTTTCCATTAATCATTTAGATAAGAGAAATAGAACGTCATACTGAGGCTTAGTGTCTGTCGTTCTTCCAGTGTGCCATTAGCAAATAGAATAGGAAAATAGGGTGGGTGGTGGTGGTGGTGGTGGTGGTGGTAGTAGTAGTAGTAGTAGTAGTAGTAGTAGTACCACCACCACCACCACCACCACCACCTGAAGTACGCTTTCCACACACTGTAACATGTCTGGTGGTGATGGTGGTGTGTGTGTGTGTGTGTGTGTGTGTGTGTGTGTGTGTGTGTGTGTGTGGAGGGGGGGGGGTGTTAATAATGAAATAAAATGTTTAATTCACTTATTAACACATATTTATATTCTGTTTTATGCAGTTGACAAATACTTCAGTGAAGTAAAATTATACTGATCAGTTCCCCTATGCAATACTTGTAGCCAAATTGTAAAGTTTAATCCATTGAAAGAAAAACCATTTGCACTATCTTGCCATAATATTTGACTCTGTGGTTTTTGTGTAGTAATGTATGATTCCTTGTGGAGGATGTGTGGGCTATTGGAATTTTCATCTACTGCATTTCTGTCATAGTGTTTGAAGATCTCTGGTGACATTTTTTCTGATTTTATGAAGAAATAGGTCAGTTTATCACACTTAATCATTCTTAGGACATGAATGTGGGTAATTTGGTTTGCTGACCAAACATTATTGATGGTTGCAGTGACAAGTTAATGTTATGATTTAGTGTTGATAGGTGTGAAGAATGGAGTGAAGTTTAAAACTTGGATGACAATTTAAAATTCGCGCAGTGGGATCAGTTTACTGTATTTTCTGCTGTAAACTGTTTGGTTTCTTAGGTAATTTTCAGGCCCAGACGGCAGTCTTTAGGTACTATTAAAGAGTTTCTAATGGCCCCTAATAGTGCTAATACATTTTTAGCAGATAATCTCACAGCCATTAGTACATTCATTGGTTTACCAGTAATTTGCTAACTGGCAGGGCACTTCTACATGATGTGCTTCCAGTATTTATGGAATTTTATTCAGTGTGTGTCTATTTTATCAGTAACACTCACTTTTATGCTCCCTGTGTTTTACTTTCTCTTTGCTTAGCCCTTTTTATCAGCTTTTGTTGACTGCAAATTTCTTCTGCTGCACCACACATGGCAGCACACTGGTAAGATAGGGGCTCACATTTGAGAGGGCAAGGATTCAGTTTTCCAGTGTAGGTTTTCTGTGACTTCCCTAATTTATGTAAGGCAAATGCTGAGATTGTTGCTTGAAAAAAAAAAAAAAAAAAAAACAGCAGCCAATTGCCTCTTCATTCTTTCCTATTTAAATTTTTGTGATCCATGTCAAACCACCTTCCATTGTTGTTACTCAGATGCCCTTGTAATTAACAGGACATTAAATGTAAACTTCCTTCCTACATTCTGTCCAACTTTGCTTGCTGCCTGTGTGTGATACATTTTGCTGTGTCCCTTTTCCCTCCCCCCTGTTACATGCTTATAACTGTTTTGATTGCTCATTTGGCCAATAGCACAAAGCAGGAGTTAATTATTTAAAAAATTGTAGTAACTTAATTTTAATGAGCAAATTTTTTATGGTGAATTGTGGGATCATAAGATACTATATTTGAAATGTGATATCTATTGAGAGTATTATGTATACAATCTTGTCTCTCATGTCCTTGGTGTTTTCTGCTGTGTGCATATATTACTTTCCTGCTGTTAGGAACATTGAACAATTAGTTATCTAATATATTTTAGTGGAACTTGGTATTTTTTAATAGTTCATTTACAAGTAAAACTAAATTGAAGGAATGTTTTAAGTAATGACTGTATCAATATGGCCGGCCCCAGTGGCCGAGCAGTTCTAGACGCTTCGGTCCGGAACTGTGTGACTGCAGCGGTCACAGGTTCGAATCCTGCCTCGGGCATGGATGTGTGTGATGTCTTTAGGTTAGTTAGGTTTAAGTAGTTCTAAGTTCTAGGGGACGGATGACCACAGCAGTTGAGTCCCATAGTGCTCAGAGCCATTTTTTGTATCAATATGGAATCTAGTAAAAAGTGCAGTGCTGTAAGAGTACAGCATTGAGCTGTGTCAGTGTGAATGCCACAGTTATTTCCATAAATACTTAATGACACCATGATTTGTGATGAATGCAGGAAAGATGTACTCAAATTGAAAAAATAGAGCCAATCAGTGATGAAAATGTGGAAGAGGAAGAGTCTTCTGGATCGGAGGTAATCATCCTGGACAAAGACCCAGACTACCATACAACTTCAGTGGTTTTTCAAATGCTTAATACATCAATAAAATATTCTCAGGTTTCTCAAGCCATGGCAAGTGGTTATCTGCCCACGAGCTTTCTCCAGAGAGCTCTGCAATTGTTACGTGGTTGACTGTGGGTGGAGTGCCACTACTGTGCTTATATAGCCATGCCGCCATCACTGATGACACTGGTGCATAGTCCCATGCCATATGTGGCAGTTTTTGGTGACACGACCACTGCACCTGGTTCAACTCTCCAGTTGCAGTATCCCAGGCCATACTCAGCTGCAGTCCACTGGCTTTATTGAGGATGTTGTCTGATAGTTTGATCTCTATTGCTTCATGTATTATGTTATCCGAGAAGCCTTTGGTCTGTTTAAAAATAGCAGTGTCATCAAATGCAATTTGGTGTCCATTTTCCAGTGCATGCTCTGCTACAGCTGATTTTTAGGGATAGCGCAGGTGAAAACACTTTTCATGTTATGTGTGACACTGTTCAGTAGCGCGGACAGTCTGACCGACATAAAACTGCCGCCACCCATACAGTATTTCATGTATTCATATATTCAGGTGTTCTGAGGCCTACATCGTCTTTCACAGGCTTCATTAGTTGCCGGATCTCTGGTGGGGGCTAGAAGACTTGCCATGAGAGCAATGCATTTGTACTTAATATATCACCTAAAGGACTAGCAGAGTCCCAAACTGGTAAGAAAAGGAAAATCTAAACACTATGCCAAATCAAATGTGAATAAAACCTTTGTCAATGAAATGTAAAATTTTGTTACTGCTGAAACTTCATCAGGTGATGACACTGATATTGACAAATCTGGTCAAAAAAAAAAAAAAAAAAAAAAAAAACGTAACTATTGTTTTTTAGTTGTACAAGTAGGCCAAAAGATTTTTTACAAGTTCACCTGAAAAGTGTCCCCTGCGGGTTCGGGGGTTAGAATAGGCCCGCGGTATTCCTGCCTGTCGTAAGAGGCGACTAAAAGGAGTCTCAAATGTTTCGGCCTTATGTGATGGTCCCCTCTCGGGTTTGACCTCCATCTTTCCAAATTATTCCGAAGAGTGAGCCAATTGGGGAAGGGCGCCTTACATGGTGCACTGTATCCGTCTTGCATTGAGACCTTTAGCCGGCTTTTTCGTCGTTGCACTGGTGTCCCGCTCGTTTTCCATCTCATGGGTACGATTACCACGCTGCACTCTGCAGTGTTGCTTTTAACTACGACGACGACCTTGGACTTCATTGCACCTAAGATCCAGCACGGTAGCCAGTCCGTTGTGGTGGGGCCGCCATGTACACTGTTGGTTGTAGCCCCCTGACAACACAGGGATCGCTCTACTGATGCCTGCGCCGTTAACTCCCCATGTATGCCAAGGAGTAGATGCCCATCTCTCTGGGGCATCAGGACTCCCAGCAATGGCCATCCTGCCAGGTGGCTATTGCTGCGGCTGGCCGGCGCCCGTGGGGAGGGCCCTTGGTCGGAGTAGGTGGCATCAGGGCGGATGACCCGCAATGAACCGTGGTACATCATCTCTCGCTGGTGGGCCTCCACCAACAGTCTCTAAACGATCAAGGTCTAACCTCAACGGCAGGAAATATGAACCACGATCATTTCCCTCCCTGGCCACTCCATGGGAGGAGCGTATGGCAAAAGAAGGCAGTGGAGAATATTCACCCCGGTTCCTTGTGTGTACGCGAGTTGATGGGGAATCGTTTGTCAACCAAGCCCCAGTTTTTTGTGGAGCATTTAGAGGACAAGTTCGGGGAGGTGGAGGGCTTGTCCAAGATGCGCTCTGGTTCTGTGCTCATCAAAACGGCATCCTCTGCCCAGTCCCGGATGTTGCTCAATTGTGACAAGTTGGGGGATGTTTCAGGTAGCATCACGCCGCATAAGAGTCTCAACATGGTCCAGGGTATTATATTCCACAGGGATCTTCTTCTGCAGTCCGACGATGAATTACGTGCCAACCTCGAACGACGAGGTGTTCACTTCGTCCGGTGCGTCCATCGGGGTCCGAGGGATAATCGGGTAGCTACCGGTGCCTTCATCTTGGCCTTTGAGGGTGATGTCTTACCCGAAAAGGTTAAGGTGATGGTTTACCATTGTGATGTGAAGCCATATATCCCTCCTCCGATGCGGTGTTTTAAATGCTGGAAGTTCGGGCACATGTCATCTCGCTGTACTTCCAGCATCACGTGTCGGGATTGTGGACATCCTTCACATCCTGATAATCCATGTGCCCCGCCTCCTATCTGTGTTAACTGCGGAGAACACCATTCCCCCTGCTCGCCGGACTGTAGGATATTCCAGAAAGAAAGGAAGATAATGGAATATAAGATCCTGGACCGCCTGACCTACCCCGAGGCTAGACGGAAATACGAGCGGCTCCATCCTGTGGCAATGACGTCAACCTACATCGCTGCTGCAACGACGGTTCTTCCATCATCACGACTCGGCTCTACGATCGGTCGGCATCCACCAGCCCCCTTGCTTGTGGGGGGGCACTTCACAACCTATTGCTCCTGCTCCATCTACTTCAGGAGCAACACCCCCCCCCCCCCCCCCAACAATCGGGGACATCAGTTCCCCCTTCCCAGCCGGAGAAGTGTAAGACTTCTTTGGCTACTCTCGCAAGGAAGGGGTCCCTTGGGGACCTCCCTTCGCCAAGTTCCAACCAGCGGCATAGCAGACACCCGCAAGTATCTGAAACAACCACCGGTCGCTGGTCGTAGGGCGTCACGGTCGTCTTCAGTCCCTGAGACTGACCCGGTGCGGCCCTCCCAGCCAGAACAACCTAAGGCACAGCGCGCAAAGCAGACCAAGAAAAAGGCTCCCAAGCATACTGACATTGCGGTGGCACCTGTCCCACCGCAACCTTCTCTCTCTGCGTCAGAAGATGAGGTGGAGATTCTGGCGTCCGCTGAGGACCTGGATCTCGCCAGTCCCTCGGACGCAATGGATGGCTGTCGTACAGGTGGTGACTCAGTAGCAGCAGGGGCCCAGGAGGCGTAATCTGCCTCCCCAGACCCTTCACGCCTTTCCCATCCATGGACAATACCATCCTCCAGTGGAACAGCAGCGGTTTCTTCCACCATCTAGCTGAGCTCCGACAACTTATCAGCCTTCACCCTTTCTTCTGCATTGCACTTCAGGAAATTTGGTTTCCCGCAATGCGAACCCCCGCCCTCCGTGGCTATTGTGGTTATTATAAGAACCGGGCAGCTTATGAAAGGGTGTCTGGTGGCGTCTGCATATATGTCCTTAACTCTCTTCACAGCGAGTTTGTTCCTCTGCAAACAGCTTTAGAGGCTGTCGCTGTTCGGGTGTGGACGCCACAGGCTGTTACCATCTGCAGTCTTTACCTTCCACCGGATGGTGCCGTCGCGCAGCATGTCCTGGCTGCTCTGATAGCCCAATTGCCGCCACCTTTCTTGTTGCTGGGCGATTTCAATGCCCACAACCCTCTATGGGGTGGGACTTTCTCCGATGACCGCGGTCGTGCCGTGGAGCATTTGTTGGCTCAGCTCGACCTTAGCCTTTTGAACACCGGTGCTCCCACGCATTTCAGTGTGGCCCATGGCCCGTTCTCAGCCATCGATCTCTCTCTTTGCAGCCCTGGCCTTGTCCCATCCCTCCACTGGAGAGTGCATCCTGACCTGTGTGGTAGTGACCATTTTTCCATCTATTTGTCACTGCCCCAGTGTCATTCTTCTGGGCGCCTGCCCCGCTGGGCTCTCCACAGGGCTGACTGGCCGGCTTTTACTTCTGCTGCAACCATCGCGTCTCCCCCACAGGGTAACATTGACGAGGTGGTCCGTGTCTTAACCACGTCAATCATTTCGGCGGCTGAGGCTGCCATCCCCCGCTCTTCTGGACTCCCTCGGAGGAAGGCTGTACCCTGGTGGTCGCCAGAGATTGCTGAGGCTATTCGCGACCGTAGGCGGGCCCTCCAGCGTCATAGGCGGCACCCGTCTCTAGAGACCCTCATCGCCTTTAAGAGGCTCCGTGCCTTGGCCCGTCGTCTTATTACACGGCGTAAGCAGGAGTGCTGGGAGAGGTATGTCTCATCCTTGGGCTCCCGTATCTCCCCCTCGCTCATGTGGTCCCGGAGCCGGCGGATTTATGGATACCAGACCCCTATGGGTGTCCCTGGGATCTCCTTGGATGGCACTGTCCGCACGGACGCTGCCGCCATTGCTGAACACCTTGCTGCACACTTTGCTAAGAGCTCTGCGACTGCAACTTATCCCCCCGCCTTTTGCTCTCTCAAGGAGCGAGCCGAGCAGACGCCGTTATCATTCCACACGCGTCGTTCTGAAAAATACAATGCTCCTTTCAGCGAGAGGGAATTCCTTGCTGCCCTCGCCGATTGCCCTGATACAGCACCAGGACCAGACTGCATCCACGCACAGATGCTGAAGCATCTCTCCAGGGACTGCCAGAGACACATCCTCACCATCTTTAACCGCATTTGGAGCAAGGGCGTGTTCCCGTCGCAATGGCGAGAGGGTTTTATTGTCCCCATCTTGAAGCCCGGTGCGGACCCACTGGCGGTGGACAGCTATCGTCCCATTACCCTCGCCAACGTTTTGTGCAAATTGCTCGAACGTATGGTGGGGCAGCGTTTGTGTTGGGTCCTTGAGTCGCGCGGTCTCCTCGCTCCATCCCAGGGTGGCTTCCGTCGGGGCCGGTCTGCAGCGGACAATTTGGTGTGGCTGGAATCTGCTATCCGTACGGCCTTCGCCCGACGTCAGCATCTCGTTACTGTCTTTTTTGATCTGCGGAAGGCGTATGACACCACATGGAGGCATCACATCCTTGCTACGTTGCATGAGTGGGGTCTTAGTGGTCAGCTCCCGGCTTTTCTTCAAACCTTTCTATTGCGCCGCTCTTTCCGGGTGCAAGTCGGTGCCACCTCTAGTTCCTCTTATACACAGGAAAATGGGGTCCCACAGGGCTCGGTGTTGAGCATCTCCTTATTTCTAGTGGCCATTAATGGTCTGGCTGCAGCCGTGGGGTCGTCGGTGTCTCCTTCTTTGTATGCCGACGACTTCTGCATCTCATTTAGCTCCACGACTACGGGAATCGCCGAACGCAGGCTGCAAGTAGCTGTTCGCAAGGCAGCATCATGGGCTCTGACTCATGGTTTTCAGTTCTATGCAGCCAAGACTCGAGTTATGCACTTCTGCAGGCGTCGGACGGTCCACCCTCATCCTTAACTTTACCTCGAGGGCCACCTGCTTGAAGTGGTGGACACTTGCCGCTTCTTAGGACTCGTCTGTGATGCCCGGCTCACATGGGTTCCTCATATTACTCAGCTGAAGCTAAAGTGCTGGCGGCACCTCAACGCCCTCCGCTGCCTGAGTCACACGTCTTGGGGTGCAGATCGCTGCACGCTGTTGCGATTGTACAGAGCCCTTGTGCAGTGCAGGCTTGATTATGGGAGCCTGGCCTATGGGTCTGCATCACCCTCAGTGTTGACGTTGTTAGACCCCATACACCACTGTGGGGTTCAGCTTGCAACTGGCGCTTTTCGTATGAGCTCCGTGGATAGTCTACTGGTGGAGGCCGGGGTTCCCCCGCTGCGGATTCGCCGCCATAGACTGTTCGCCGAATATGCTGTCCACGTGCATTGCTCGCTGGGCCATCCCAGTCGTTGCCTGCTTTTCCCTGCCATGGTCCTCCATCTGCCCGAAAGGCGACCTAGGTCTGGGCTTTCCATAGCTGTCCGCATCCAGTCCCTGCTGTCGGAACTGGGGTGCTTCCCTCTTTTGCCTCCCTTCCGGGTCCGTGCACCTACGCCTCCCTGGTGTTTGCCCCGGCCGTCCGTCCGTCTGGACTTGGCACAGGGACCCAAGGACTCAGTTCCGCCTGTGGCCCTCCGTCGCAGTTTTCTTGTGCTCCTCGCCTCATTTTCGGGCTGTGAGGCTGTCTACACTGATGGTTCCCTGGTTGATGGTCGCATTGCCTACGCTTTTGCTCACGCTGCCCATGTTGAGCAGCGCTCCTTGCCGGCTGGCTGCAGTATTTTTACTGCAGAGCTGGTGGCCATATTGCGCGCTCTTGAGCATATGCGTTTCTGCTCAGGTACGTCCATCGTCATCTGCAGTGACTCCCCGAGCAGCCTCCAGGCCATCGGCCGCTGCTATACCTCTTCTCCTCTGGTGCCCTCTATTCAGGAGTCTGTTTCCGCCATTACCCGTTCTGGTCGTTCGGTGGTCTTTGTTTGGACGCCAGGTCATGTTGGCATCCCGGGGAACGAACGTGTTGACAGGCTGGCCAAAGGGGCGATCGACGCCCCAGCTTTGTAGATCAGCCTCACGGCTCGCGATCAGCAGCTGGTGTTGCGCTGTAAGGTGCTTGGCATGTGGTCTGCTGAGTGGCGTGGCATGACAGCCCCGAATAAACTGCGGGCTGGCAAGGAGACGACCAATGTGTGGCGCTCTTCCCTGCGGGCTTCTCGCAGGGACTCTGTCATCCTGTGTCGTCTCCACATCGGCCATACCTACCTGACGCACGGCCATCTTTTGCGTCAGGAGGATCCCCCCCTGTGTCGGTGTGGGTCCCGGCTGACGGTCGCCCACATTTTGTTGGAGTGTCCCCAACTGCGCACCCTCCGGCAGTCTTTTAATCTCCCGGGCACTTTGCCTTTGGTTTTATGCGACGATGCCTCCATGGCTGATGACGTTTTAACTTTTATCCGTGGTAGTCCTTTTTATGGTTCTATTTAGGGAGGTCCTGCACCTTTCCCTTTCTGTGTCTTTTGTCCTCGCGTCTCTCAAAATTTGTTGCTGTTTTGGTGTATAGTCGGATGGTTGACTCTTTCCCTTTTTTTGTTCTCGTGGTCAGTCAACCAGTCTCCGGCCCTCTTCTTTTCTTCTGTTTCTTTCTGTCTGGTGTTCATCTGTACTCTTCTTGTTTGTAGTGTTTTTTGCTGCATTTGTGTTCTTTTAGTGCCTGGGGGGAGTCTCATCCCCCCCTTTGGTTTTTACCTGCTCCGCACATTTTCGGCTCGCCTGTTTTTGGAATGGGGGACTGATGACCTCTGCTGTTTAGTCCCCCTTAAACATCCCAACAACCACCACCACCACCACCACCACCACCACCACCACCACCACCTGAAAAGTGAAATAAACAGGAAGACAAAGAGCAAATTTAATGCTTCTAATTACATTGTTTGGCAACCCAAAGAAAATTTTGAAAGAAAAAGAATATATGGTAGGTCCAAACCAAAGCCAGAGAAACGTTTACCAATAGAAACTGTGCATTCATTTTATGAAAATGATGTTAGCTAGGCAATGGCAGGTATTAAAGACTGTGTGACTGTTATGGAACAAATTGGAAGTAAAACAAAAACATCAGAAAGACGTGCATTGTGTAACCTTAAAGCAGTTTACAAACACTTTAAACACAAGATTTCTAACATAAAAACAGTTTTTTCTAAATTTACTGTGTTGAGACCAAAACATTGTTTATTAGCAGGACAGAGTAGCACACACTCTGTTTGTGTAGGCACAACTCACCAAAACATACAATTTTTGATAGAAAATGCCAAACTAAATACAGTAACAAATGGCAACATAAACAATTACAAACGACACATTGCAAAAATGCTTTGCAAACTATCATCATTTGACTGCAACATGTGAAATTGTGAATTTTGTAAAGGAGAAACTGTAATATGTAAAATTATACAAGACATGTAAGAGTTCAGATCTGCTAGTGGGTGTCAGTTGACAGCTGCAATCTGGAAATCGTACAGATAACTCCTGAATAATGTATATAGATTTATTCTGTAGTAAGATGTTCTCTTTGATTCGGCTTGACTTCTTTGCCAAACAACTCTACAAAAGAAAGTCTTAATGAATCAGAATTAGTTGTCACATGTGAATTTTCAGAAAATTATAGTGTAATTCTACAGGATCAACCTCAGAGTTATCACTGGACATCCTTTAGTTATTTATTACAAACACCAAGACAAAATTGAGCATCTGAGTTTTGCATTGTTTCAGATTGCTTAGAGCACAATACAGTTATCTGCAGCTCGTGGTCTAGGGGCTAGCATTGCTGCCTTTGGATCACAGGGTCCTGTGTTTGATTCTCGGCTGGGTTGGGGATTTTCTCTGTCTGGGGACTGGGTGTTTGTGTTGTCCTCATCATTTCATCATCATCATTTGTGGCTGTGGCTGGATTGGACTGCGTAAAAATTGGGACTTTGTACAGGCGCTGATGACTGTGCAGTTGAGTGCCCCACAAAATAATAATAATAATAATAATAATAATAATAATAATCATTAACAGTTACATTGCAGACCCATACATATTCCCTGATACACTTACACATGGAATAACTTACCTGAAACCTAAAGATCAAGCAGACACAGCAAACCCAGCTAAATATCGCCCCATAACATGCCTACCAACAATCTACAAAATATTAACTTCAGTCATTACACAGAAATTAATGACACATACAACACAGAACAAAATTATAAATGAAGAACAAAAAGGCTGCTGCAAAGGAGCGCGAGGATGTAAAGAGCAACTGATAATAGATGCAGAGGTGACATATCAAGCTAAAACTAAACAAAGGTCTCTACACTACGCATACATTGATTACCGAAAAGCTTTTGATAGTGTACCCCACTCATGGTTACTACAAATATTGGAAATATACAAAGTAGATCCTAAATTGATACAGTTCCTAAACATAGTAATGAAAAACTGGAAAACCACACTTAATATCCAAACAAATTCAGATAATATCACATCACAGCCAATACAGATTAAGCGTGGAATATACCAAGGAGACTCATTAAGTCCTTTCTGGTTCTGCCTTGCTCTGAACCCACTATCCAACATGCTAAATAATACAAATTATGGATACAATATTACTGGAACATACCCACACAAAATCACACATTTGCTATACATGGATGATCTAAAACTACTGGCAGCAACAAATCAACAACTCAACCAATTACTAAAGATAACAGAAGTATTCAGCAATGATATAAATATGGCTTTTGGAACAGACAAATGTAAGAAAAATAGCATAGTCAAGGGAAAACACACTAAACAAGAAGATTACATATTGGATAACCACAGCGACCGCATAGAAGCGATGGAAAAAACGGATGCCTATAAATATCTAGGATACAGACAAAAAATAGGAATAGATAATACAAATATTAAAGAAGAACTAAAAGAAAAATATAGACAAAGACTAACAAAAATACTGAAAACAGAATTGACAGCAAGAAACAAGACCAAAGCTATAAATACTTATGCCATACCAATATTGACCTACTCATTTGGAGTAGTGAAATGGAGTAACACAGACCTAGAAGCACTCAATACACTTACACGATCACAATGCCATAAATATAGAATACATCACATACATTCAGCAACAGAAAGATTCACATTAAGCAGAAAGGAAGGAGGAAGGGGATTTATCGATATAAAAAACCTACATTATGGACAGGTAGACAATTTAAGAAAATTCTTTATAGAACGAGCAGAAACTAGCAAAATACACAAAGCAATCACTCATATAAATACATCGGCTACACCACTACAATTTCATAACCACCTCTACAACCCGTTAGACCACATAACATCAACAGATACGAAGAAAGTAAATTGGAAAAAGAAAACACTACATGGCAAGCACCCGTATCGTCTAACACAGCCACACATCGATCAAGACGCATCCAACACATGGCTAAGAAAAGGCAATATATACAGTGAGACAGAAGGATTCATGATTGCAATACAGGATCAAACAATAAACACCAGGTATTACAGCAAGCATATTATTAAAGATCCCAACACCACAACAGATAAATGCAGACTTTGTAAACAACAAATAGAAACAGTAGATCACATCACAAGCGGATGTACAATACTAGCAAATACAGAATACCCCAGAAGACATGACAATGTCGCAAAAATAATACATCAACAGCTTGCCTTACAACATAAACTTTTAAAACAAGAAGTTCCTACATACAAGTATGCACCACAAAATGTACTGGAGAATGATGAATACAAATTATACTGGAACAGAACCATTATAACAGATAAAACAACGCCACATAACAAACCTGACATCATACTCACCAATAAAAAGAAGAAATTAACACAACTAATCGAAATATCCATACCCAATACAACAAATATACAAAAGAAAACAGGAGAAAAAATTGAAAAATACATCCAACTGGCTGAGGAAGTCAAAGACATGTGGCATCAGGATAAAGTTGACATTATACCAATTATACTATCAACTACAGGAGTCATACCACACAATATCCACCAGTACATCAATGCAATACAGCTACATCCAAACATATATATACAACTACAGAAATCCGTAATTATTGATACATGTTCAATTACCCGAAAGTTCCTAAATGCAATATAACACATACCGTACAGTTAATAGGAAGTGACGCTTGATCAAGGTCCGCGTCACTTTCCATTCTTAACCAGACTTAACGTCTGAGAAAGTAAAGAAAGAAATAATAATAATCACAATACAGTTGCTGTTTAGACCTTTCAGAAGAATCTAATTTCATATATAACAAATTTCAAAAGCTTCTCTAACAGTTTGGACGACTTGAAGTGTTGAAGTATGTGTGCGACCTTTCCATTTCCTTTACATGAGTTGACTTACTTGTGAGTGCGCAGCCGATCTTCTTCGCTGGTTAGACAGCTACTGGAATATCTAAAAACTTCTTCTCCAAAGAATGATGCTAGTTAAAGGGACCTGTAAGGGTCTCTCTCTCTCTCTCTCTCTCTCTCTCTCTCTCTCTCTCTCTCTCTCTCTACATTTCAACTTCTATAAAGAACAATTTCTCACATAAATATTTGACTTCTTGTAAGTCACCCATGTCGTCTCCCATTACACACCGTTAAGTTACTTCTACAACGGAATTGGTTTAAAAATCACATTTCTATTATACAGATATCAGGAACATGTCTTGCCTCTAGCAAGTCCAAGTTAAGAATTACTTAAGTCTTTCTCAACTCCACTGTTCCTTTGTCACTAACAATAGTCACCAATACAAAACAGCACAGAATAACACAGAAGTTCCTTAGTTTTTCCGTGTGCTTTCACTATGACTTCCATGGATTGACCGACAAGTACTCGTTGGTGCCGTTCGACCCCCGTGTCTACAGTCTTCTCACGACAAATTTCAGACCTGCACACACAGACAGGTGATGCACTGCATATAGGGTTCCTTTTTCCCCATTCACATCTAAAATATCATGTGTTTGAGATGGTGGAAGGACGAGTGGTTCTAGAATTTACGCAGAAATTCTCGAATCGCTACACTTACAAAAAAAATTATCAGATGGTTCAAAAATAAAAATAACTTTCTGAAACTTTTTTTGTGAGGAAAACCTCAAAATAAAAGTTTAGTGGCACTTTGTCGCGACAACGTGTTGGAAAGGGGCTTACGTTGGGTTAGAGGGTTCCGTTAACAGACTGGCAGCTCTTGCAAGTTTGCAAAGGTATACCACAACCAGATCCAAACCCCATGAGATCTATTTGAGTGGGCAGTGCGTACAACAGAAAACCAGTCCAAAGTTGCAAATTTTACTTTTTTTTATTTACTGAATGTCTATTTTCAGGCCGATACCCGTTTCTAAATAATTTTAACATAATCAAAAATGGTATACCCTGAACTGTTCATTGCGCATTTTTGACATGGTTTTCACATCTTGGGAGATACCATTTTTGACTATGTTAGTTGATTTGAAAATGGGTCTTGGCTCAAAAATAGTAATAGAGTAAATAAAAGAATTAAAACTTGCAACTTTGGACTGTTTTTTTTTTTTTTTTGTGCTGATTAACAGAACTTCTTGACAGACAGCTATTCCAGCATGCTGGAAATTCATGATCAGTAGATAAAATAAAAAATAGATTTTGCCTATTCCACTCAAGAAGAGTAAGCTGCTTCAGAAATGCTCTTAAAAAGCCAGCTTGAAGAAGCATTGACACTAAAAGGAACAAAACAATTTTGTGCAGTCATTCGCAATACTACATCAGAATTATTAGTGAAACAGTTTTCAGGTAAACGTGTAGTGTTGAGAGAGGGAGGTAACTACATCACAGGACAAACCAAAGTTACAAGATGTATCAGACTACATGTGTATACCAACAGCTTGTGGCTTGGGTAAATTTTAGAAAAGAATTAAGAACTTGATGAAGTGAAAATAACTTCTCTTCAACCTTGTGGACCAGCTACTTCAGTCTCCTTTCCTACACATGCGGGTGTCCTATGAGTGCCAATTGTGGATGTTCTCACAAAAGTAAATACATTTACTCTGGCTGGGAGAACATACACTCTTGTTGAAAGTGATGTAAGCCAAACCTAGTTGGCTTTTTTAAAATATAATCTTTAAAAGTCCAAGAAAATTTTGGGAATTGCTTTCAACTCAAACCTTAATATTTTTACAGATTAGTGTTAATTTATATTTTGTAGATAGTTTAAAAGTTATCATTAGCTCCAACAGTATAGTGTTTCATATATATATGGGAACCTATTATGCAAAAACAAGCATCATGTATGTAATTACTTTTTTGTTTAATAGTCTGGTCCAAGCAATATGGATCAGAACTACTATAAATACTTCCCTTTCTTCATACCTTATTAAAATTTGAACTTATAGATCTCATGTTAAGCATTCTTGGTTTACTAATTAATAAGCTATTAGTCTAAATTCCATAAAATTAAAGGAAGCAATCAGCTTTGTTATAAAATATGCTAATTGGTTTTGTTTTAAGACTGTGATATTTTGATTTTTCAAATACTATTTTGTTACCTTTCTTTATAGTTTAATTAAAATCACTATTTGTTAAAGGTAGATCTGGTCAAGCAGAGCTATTACTGAAAAACAGGAGTCAGGATTAATTTGTTTAACAATAAACCCATTATTACGTTATATTTATATTTTACCATGTGATTTACAACAGTACTAAGTATTTATGGAAATATTTTGAAAATTTTAAATTAAGTGCTTTTTGGAAAAAAATTAGATCAAAATTTAAATTTGTATTTTGAAAAAAAAAATCATAATTAAAAGTTATGTTGTTGTATACCATTGGAAAGAGCATAAAAAGATACAAAAATACACCTTTTCCAGTTCTCTAGCTCAATTAGAACACCTCCTCCTAGAGTGATTTAAATAAGTCTGTGAACACTTTTTTGACCAGTTTTGGAAAATTTTACATGCCCATATTTGAGAAAAGGTTTAAGCTAAAAAATAGGATTTTTTTTTCAGTCTCATCAACCACTTTGAGTTTATCAGAGTGTAGCAAAAATCTAAAATGGTGAAGTAAACTGTGTGTGTGTGTGTGTGTGTGTGTGTGTGATCTGACATGGAATGGTACAAAGTAGTCATTACCATTTAGAACAACATTGCTTTAATGACACATTGGCTATATCAGCAAAATCTAATGATTCTGCCTAAATCATATGTAAACACTGTTTGAAAAATTACTTTGTACAACATTTCTTATTACAGCTTCTCATTGAAAATGATGTATTTTTTATTACATTTTGGAGAAATATATTGGCTATAATGTCCAATGTTCGTTTTTGTTTCGTATATGCGATACCAAGAACAATATAATGCCCATTTTCAAACCCTTTATTTTCAGTAGCTTTTTGGTTTCAAATTGGTATGTTCGTTAAGTCAGCCCAAGCATCACCTTAAAAATGTCTCATAAGAGAGGGAAGTATTTAATATTGAAGAAGGGTCACACATAATATGCTGATTAGAAAATGGCAAAACAAATGTCAGCATCGCAAAGGGAACGGCTACCTCATACTTGATTTCTACGAGCTCAGTTATTGAAAAATGGTGAGGATGAGGATCACATTTCTTGTGTAGAATGAACACAAGCACTTAGTCCACCTTTGTCACTTTGTGAAATAGAGTACATCACCCAGGTAAACAACAGTCTTAACGTGTCCGCCTTGGTGAGTGAAGAAGAAATTGTAACAGATACTGAAAGCTAACATGTGATTGACGAAAATGAAACTGAACAAGAACCGTTTATTGTGCCATCATTTAACAAAGATCTCAGTGCCGTGAAAAGATGATCTTAATACAAATAACATCAATGAGGCTTTAAAACAAATGCATCGTGAAATGCAAAAATTGTGTGCCCATCTTAATGTACGTGTTACTATATCGTGTTTTAAAGTTAAAGAAATTGGTTAGAAAGCTAAGCAATTCTGTCTTTGCTATGGATGTAGGAAGCTAGAAAATTACATCCCATAATGTGTGTTTATTTATTGATTTGTTTGTTTGTTTATTTATTGATTTGATTGTTTGTTTATTTTTTTATTTATTTTTTTTTTCAAAGTACGGATGTGACTAATTATGTATTTGTTGTGTGTTTTGTGGTTATGTGTGTGGGAGATTTTAAATGTGATAGGTACAGTACATCACTTGTGTACATAATGCAGAAGAGAAACATAGGAGAAAGTGAAGGCCATCTTGTAATTAATGCATTGAATAATATTGTTTCATTTTGGTACTATTCATTAATTTTTGTTATACAGTAACTGGAACAGAGTTGTCATTCATGGCTTCTATACCATTCAGTTAGTTTTAAACATGATCAACATGTTCTCCCTTTAGTTATCAATGATGTTGTTGGCATTTGAGAAAAACTTTGAGAAAAACTTACGTTGTTGGTATATCTTTCTTCGTTTACTAAGGGTTTTTACATTTTGCTGTCACATTATTGCTGTAGGTACTGCGTAAATTAAAAAAAAAAAGTCCTATTCAGTCCCTCTCCACAAATACCATAGGTATCCTGTATTTCTGCCGATTCAAGAAGTTTTAATTCTTCAGCAACCTGTCTCCCCCCCCACCTGCCCATTCCGACCCCACCCCTCTCTGATCGTCCCCCCCCCACCCCCAATAAACTTCCCGTTCCTTTGCCCCCACCCATAAGTTTTTTGTTCCTCCACCCCCCTCCCCCCTCCCCGCATAACCTTCCTGTTCCTCCTCCACCACCTCCCCTCATAACCTTCCTGATCCTCCTTCACCATCTCCCCTCATAAGCTGCTCATTCCTGCCCCCCCTCCCCCCCAAGCTGCTCATTCCTGCTCCTCCCCCTCCCCCTAAAGCTGCCAAGCTGCTCGTTCCTGCTCCCCCCCCACGGCCAAATTGCCAAGCTGCTCGTTCCTGCTTCCCCCCCCCCCCCAAAGCTGACAAGCTGCTCGTTCCTGCTTCCCCCCCCCCCCCCAAGCTGACAAGCTGCTCGTTCCTGCTTCCCCCCCCCCCAAGTTGACAAGCTGCTCGTTCCTGCTTCCCCCTCCCACCCCAAAGCAGCCAAGTTGCTCTTACTGCTCCCCCCCCCCCACCAAACTGAAAAGTCTCTCGTTCATGCTACCCCCCCTCCAAAGCAGCCAAATTGCTTGTCCGCCCCCCCCCCCAAGCTGCCAAGTTGCTCGTTCCTGCCCCCCCCCCCCCCAAAGATACCAAGTAGCTAGTTCCGCCCCCCCCCCCCTAAAGCTGACAAGCTGCTCGTTCCTGACCCCCCCCCCCCCAAAGATGACAAGCTGCTCGTTCCTGACCCCCCCCCCCCAAAGATGACAAGCTGCTCGTTCCTGCCCCCCCCCTCCCCCAAAGATGACAAGCTGCTCGTTCCTGCCCCCCCCTCCCCCAAAGCTGCCGAGCTGCCCCCCCCCCACACTAGCTGCCGAGCTGCCCCCCCCCCACACTAGCTGCCGAGCTGCCTCCCCCACACTAGCTGCCGAGCTGCCTCCCCCACACTAGCTGCCGAGCTGCCCCCCCCCACACTAGCTGCCGAGCTGCCCCCCCCCCTCACTAGCTGCCGAGCTGCCCCCCCCCCCTCACTAGCTGCCGAGCTGCCCCCCCCCCCTCACTAGCTGCCGAGCTGCCCCCCCACCCCTCACTAGCTGCCGAGCTGCCCCCCCACCCCTCACTAGCTGCCGAGCTGCCCCCCCACCCCTCACTAGCTGCCGAGCTGCCCCCCCACCCCTCACTAGCTGCCGAGCTGCCACCCCACCCCTCACTAGCTGCCGAGCTGCCCCCCCACCCCTCACTAGCAGCCGAGCTGCCCCCCCACCCCTCACTAGCTGCCGAGCTGCCCCCCCACCCCTCACTAGCTGCCGAGCTGCCCCCCACCCCTCACTAGCTGCCGAGCTGCCCCCCACCCCTCACTAGCTGCAGAGCTGCCCCCCACCCCTCACTAGCTGCCGAGCTGCCCCCCCACCCCTCACTAGCTGCCGAGCTGCCCCCCCACCCCTCACTAGCTGCCGAGCTGCCCCCCCACACCTCACTAGCTGCCGAGCTGCCCCCCCCACCCCTCACTAGCTGCCGAGCTGCCCCCCCCACCCCTCACTAGCTGCCGAGCTGCCCCCCCCACCCCTCACTAGCTGCCGAGCTGCCCCCCCCACCCCTCACTAGCTGCCGAGCTGCCCCCCCCACCCCTCACTAGCTGCCGAGCTGCCCCCCCCACCCCTCACTAGCTGCCGAGCTGCCCCCCCACCCCTCACTAGCTGCCGAGCTGCCCCCCCACCCCTCACTAGCTGCCGAGCTGCCCCCCCCACCCCTCACTAGCTGCCGAGCTGCCCCCCCACCCCTCACTAGCTGCCGAGCTGCCCCCCCACCCCTCACTAGCTGCCGAGCTGCCCCCCCCACCCCTCACTAGCTGCCGAGCTGCCCCCCCCACCCCTCACTAGCTGCCGAGCTGCCCCCCCACCCCTCACTAGCTGCCGAGCTGCCCCCCCACCCCTCACTAGCTGCCGAGCTGCCCCCCCACCCCTCACTAGCTGCCGAGCTGCCCCCCCACCCCTCACTAGCTGCCGAGCTGCCCCCCCACCCCTCACTAGCTGCCGAGCTGCCCCCCCACCCCTCACTAGCTGCCGAGCTGCCCCCCCACCCCTCACTAGCTGCCGAGCTGCCCCCCCACCCCTCACTAGCTGCCGAGCTGCCCCCCTCCCCCTCACGAGCTGCCGAGCTGCCCCCCTCCCCCTCACGAGCTGCCGAGCTGCCCCCCCTCCCCCTCACGAGCTGCCGAGCTGCCCCCCCTCCCCCTCACGAGCTGCCGAGCTGCCCCCCCCTCCCCCTCACGAGCTGCCGAGCTGCCCCCCCTCCCCCTCACGAGCTGCCGAGCTGCCCCCCCCTCCCCCTCACGAGCTGCCGAGCTGCCCCCCCTCCCCCTCACGAGCTGCCGAGCTGCCCCCCCTCCCCCTCACGAGCTGCCGAGCTGCCCCCCCTCCCCCTCACGAGCTGCCGAGCTGCCCCCCCTCCCCCTCACGAGCTGCCGAGCTGCCCCCCCTCCCCCTCACGAGCTGCCGAGCTGCCCCCCCTCCCCCTCACGAGCTGCCGAGCTGCCCCCCCTCCCCCTCACGAGCTGCCGAGCTGCCCCCCCTCCCCCTCACGAGCTGCCGAGCTGCCCCCCCTCCCCCTCACGAGCTGCCGATCTGCCCCCCCTCCCCCTCACGAGCTGCCGAGCTGCCCCCCCTCCCCCTCACGAGCTGCCGAGCTGCCCCCCCTCCCCCTCACGAGCTGCCGAGCTGCCCCCCCTCCCCCTCACGAGCTGCCGAGCTGCCCCCCCTCCCCCTCACGAGCTGCCGAGCTGCCCCCCCTCCCCCTCACGAGCTGCCGAGCTGCCCCCCCTCCCCCTCACGAGCTGCCCCCGTCCCCCTCCCGAGCTGCCCCCCGTCCCCCTCACGAGCTGCCGAGCTGCCCCCGTCCCCCGTCCCACTCACGAGCTGCCGAGCTGCCCCCCGTCCCCCGTCCCCCTCCCGAGCTGCCGAGCTGCCCCCCCTCCCCCTCGAGAGCTGCCGAGCTGCCCCCCTCCCCCTCGAGAGCTGCCGAGCTGCCCCCCCTCCCCCTCGAGAACTGCCGAGCTGCCCCCCCTCCCCCTCGAGAGCTGCCGAGCTGCCCCCCTCCCCCTCGCGAGCTGCCGAGCTGCCACCCCTCCCCCTCGCGAGCTGCCCCCCTCCCCCTCGCGAGCTGCCCCCCTCCCCCTCGCGAGCTGCCGAGCTGCCACCCCTCCCCCTCGCGAGCTGCCACCCCTCCCCCTCGCGAGCTGCCCCCCTCCCCCTCGCGAGCTGCCGAGCTGCCACCCCTCCCCCTCGCGAGCTGCCGAGCTGCCACCCCTCCCCCTCGCGAGCTGCCGAGCTGCCACCCCTCCCCCTCGCGAGCTGCCGAGCTGCCACCCCTCCCCCTCGCGAGCTGCCGAGCTGCCACCCCTCCCCCTCGCGAGCTGCCGAGCTGCCACCCCTCCCCCTCGCGAGCTGCCGAGCTGCCACCCCTCCCCCTCGCGAGCTGCCGAGCTGCCACCCCTCCCCCTCGCGAGCTGCCGAGCTGCCACCCCTCCCCCTCGCGAGCTGCCGAGCTGCCACCCCTCCCCCTCGCGAGCTGCCGAGCTGCCACCCCTCCCCCTCGCGAGCTGCCGAGCTGCCACCCCTCCCCCTCGCGAGCTGCCGAGCTGCCACCCCTCCCCCTCGCGAGCTGCCGAGCTGCCGAGCTGCCACCCCTCCCCCTCGCGAGCTGCCGAGCTGCCGAGCTGCCACCCCTCCCCCTCGCGAGCTGCCGAGCTGCCGAGCTGCCACCCCTCCCCCTCGCGAGCTGCCGAGCTGCCACCCCTCCCCCTCGCGAGCTGCCGAGCTGCCACCCCTCCCCCTCGCGAGCTGCCGAGCTGCCACCCCTCCCCCTCGCGAGCTGCCGAGCTGCCACCCCTCCCCCTCGCGAGCTGCCGAGCTGCCACCCCTCCCCCTCGCGAGCTGCCGAGCTGCCACCCCTCCCCCTCGCGAGCTGCCGAGCTGCCACCCCTCCCCCTCGCGAGCTGCCTCTCCTCCACCCACGCGAGCTGCCTGTTCCCCCCCCCCCCCAACCCCAAGCTGCCTGTTGCACTTCCCCCCCCCGCCCCCCGCCACCACTTTGCCCGTTCTGACCCCTCCCCATGACCATTTCCGCGTTCCTCGCTCAGCACCACCACCCTGCCACCCTGCCCCCCCCCCCCCCCCCCTCCGGCCTCACCCCCTATACCGCTTCTTCCACTCTTCCCTCTCACACTCTGTACCGCTTCTTCCACTCTTCCCTCTCACACTCTGTACCGCTTCTTCCATCGCCCCCCTCCCCCATGTCCTTTCCTACTCCCCCACCATTCTGCCCCATTACTTGCTCTCTGCTGCATCAGCTGGTGTTAGGGCTCGCTCCCCCCAGAATGTCCCTGATCAGAGGGATAGTGTTACAGATGAGCCATGGGGGCAACAGTCCTTGTGCACCAAGGTTGCTCTCTGTCTCTTAGTTCAGGGACTCGCTGAAGCCAGCTCTTGCTTCGGTCCCTGCTCTCCTTGACTGGAGGAGCTGGAGGAGGAGGAGGAGGAGACATGGGACGAGTCCGCTCCGGTGATGTTGCCTGCTGCCCCCCCCCCCCCCCCCCCTCCTACCCCTATGCACAACCCTTACTCCCTACCTTATGCGCCGGAGTCTGACCTCTTGTTGCTGGATTTTGTCCTGTCCTTGTGGATGACAGATGGTGGATTTAGAATCCTATCTTGTGCTTATTCAGTGGACGTGTAATGGATTCTACTCTCACCTATTTCCTGTCACACTGCTGATTCTTGTTCTATGAGAGCCTCACTTTGAGGATGCTCATTCTTTGACCTTTCATGGGTTCTATGCTTTGTCAGAACTGTATCACCCTTTGAAGGCTTCCGGTGACATTTGCAGTTGGTCTGTGTGGACGTTGTTAGTACATAAGTGTCCTTTGTACCATTTTGGGAGCAGTTGCAATCCGGTACAACTTGGACCTTGTAGTCGTGGTTTGCAATATTTCTCTCTCCCAACATGCCACATATGCCCTCTGCCCAACTTCTGTGTTCCAGCAACTCCGCACTCCCTTTCTGCTCCTTTGGGATTTTAAGGCCCATCAATCCTAGTGGGCAGTGGTTTTTCATGTAGTTGGGCTCTTCTCGTAGAACAGTTTCTTGCAGTCCACTACATGTGCCTTCTTCGTGGTGATTCCCCTGCCCATTTTTTGCTGCTTACAGCATTTTCTCTGCTGCTGACCTTTGGCTCACTTCCCCTCCTCTTCTCCCTTCATTATACTCATTGCTGTATGATGACCTCTGCAATAGCGACCACAACCTGTTAATTGTCATTCCCCTCCCACCTCTCGATGGCCAGTTTACTCACACAGCTTTCCATTGTGTTGAGGTCTCTTATGCCTCCCAGGTCATGTCTGCCCCTTTTTTTTCAGGATGAAGTCGTCTGTGACTCTGTGTTCACTCTGTAATACAGTTTTCAGTTCTCTTCCCTTAAGTTGCAGGTGGTGCATTTCTGTTATCATGCCATACCGTATTTACTCGAATCCAAGCCGCACTTTTTTTCTGGTTTTTGTAATCCAAAAAACCGCCTGCGGCTTAGAATCGAGTGCAAAATAAGCGCAAGTTCTGAAAAATGTTGGTAGGTGCCGCTACAACTAACTTCTGCCGTCGAATATATGTAGCGCTACACAGGCACGCTTTGCAGGCACAAAGATAAATACTGGTGCCAAAACCTCTGAGTCAGTAAATAAATTAAAAAAAAAGGTGGAAGACGAGCTTTTTTTCTCCGCCTTGAGTTTCGACCACTGCATTTTCATACATTATCCAACGAAGTAAATACAAATTCCGTATTGTTCATCTTCGAATGTAGCAGCATTTCAATGTACTATGAAAATCCGACTGGCAAGACTGTTTGGGATGTTTGTCAATATGGCCAACTCTACGTTCTGAATTTTTTCCTACCAGTGAGAATTGAGAATCGCATGCAGTATTCTCTTCACCATAAGAATAATACAAATACAAACATTTTGCCATGTATTCTTTCGTGTTTGCTGCTATCTCATTTAAATACTGTCTGCCTAACAAACTTCGAAACTAGTGTGAGACAACAGCAAACGCGGAAGAATATACATATCATGTCGTGTTTATATTCGTATTATTCTTATGCCTAAGAGTGATACAGTCAGAAATGAAGCACTGCAATTGACTAGATTTTTAAATTTAAGATGACTCTAATTTCTGTGCAGAATGTAATGTACAAAAGAGGCGCCTGCAAAGATTTTCAAACGGCGAAAAATTTTAGCTAAACTCTCGTTCAGAACATCTATCATACGCAGTCTATTATTCGGTTCTTGTTGATCATTATCAAAGAAGCGGCGGTAGCGCGCACAAAACCAAGCCATGCCGCGATCGGCGACAGGTCGTAAACACACATCAGAATGCGACAAACAATGCATGACAGTACAACAACGCATTTTCAACTTAGAGTGACGTAAACACCTATAACAAAGAGAGCAGCACTTATCAGATCAAAGAAAAATAAACAATCAATTCAAAACAGACGAAGCACGTGAAAAAGGAAAGGTACCCGTATAAATACGGACCTGACGCATAGCAATGGCTACCTGGTAAAGCTTAACTGCTAAGCTTACGACTCGAACCAAACTACTGTAGCTGTATCGTCATTCATTCGACCTAAATTGTGTTTCATATTACAATGGACCAATTTTGTTTCGATTTGGAGGTGCGGCCTAAAACTTTTCTCTCCCTTGAATTTCGAGTCTCAAATTTCAGGTGCGGCTTAGATTCGGGAAATTTTTTTATTTCGTTGATTTCGAGTCTCATTTTTCAGGTGTGGCTTAGATTCGAGTGCGGCTTAGATTCAAGTAAATACGGTAATCCATCTGGATCCAGGATCCTGACAACAAGCTAACTTTGTTGCCCCATATCCTCTGTCTGAAGATTGGTTGTTTTCGTAAGCTAAATGTCTTTTGCTTCCTTGCCCACACCTCTTGGGACAGAGAATGTCATGCTTCTCCACCTTTATCGGGCTTTAGTTCTGTCCTGTCTGGACTATGATTCTCAAGTTTGTGGCACAACTGCCCCTTCCACGTTACTACTGTTGTACCCGATCTACCATCCTGGTTTCCATTCGGCCACTAGTGCCTTTTGCAGAAGCTTTCTTGATAGTCTTTTGATTGATGTTGGCATCCCTCACCGTAGAATCAGACAGAAGGAGACCTTCTGGCCAAAGGCTTATATGTTTAGTAGTCTTTATGTTGTGCCTGTCTGTGACTCGACATCTCCGTTCAAGATACCCAAAATTCTCAGGAAAATAGTTGTAAGCTATAGGGAAATATGGGTAATGTACATAATGTATACAAACCAAGAGGGAACAATAAGAATATAAGACAAAGAATGAAGTGCTCAGACTAAAATTAACAGTGTAAGACAGCAATGCAGTATTTCTCACATGCTGTTCAATCTGTACATAAAAGAAGCAATAGTGGAAATAAGGTAAGTTTAGGAGTAGAATTAATTACAGAGTGTAAGAATATCATGAATGAGATTTGCTGATGAAATTGGTATTTTGAGTTACAGTGAGGCAGAATAAAATATGTATTGAATGGAATGGGCAGTCCACTGAGCACAGAATGTGGACTGAGAGTAAATCAAATAGAGAGATGAAAGTAATGAGAAATAACAGAATTGATGTGGGTCATAAACTGAACATCAAAATTGTGGTCTGCCGGTTAGATAACATGAAGGAATTCTGGTGCCGTGAAAGTAAAATAATGAACCAAGGGAGACATAAGAAGCAAACTGGCACAGACAAAGGGAGTGTGCGTGTGGCCAAACAAAATCTACCAGTATTGAACATTGCTCTTAATTTGAGGAAGAAATGTTAGAGAATGTACATTTGGAATAAAAGAAATTGTAGGAAGTGACTCATGAACAAAAAGAAGAGAATTCAAGCATTTCGGAAGTGGTGCTTTAGAACGTTTTGAAAATAAGTATGACGGAGGAGGAGGAGGATGATAGGATGCGGTATGACATTGGAATAGTTTATGTTGTAGAGGGTAAAAACTGGAGGAGAAGATAGATATTGGAATATATCCATCAAGGAGACATTCATGTTGGGTGTAATTGCTACTCAGAGATGAAGTACTTGGTGCAGGAGAGGAAATTAAGGCAGACCGCACCAAACTACTCAAGACTGATGACTCTCCTCACCCCCATTATCCCCCACCCCCCCCAAAAATTAATAGAAAGCTGATTTCTATAATTTCATAGTAAAATATTATTTGTATGTATGCTGCTATATTGTAATGGTACACTCAAGGTTTTAACAATGTCATTACTGTGAACAAGTGTTTCTTCAATATAACTCTTGTAGTAAAAAAAATCTTGTTGGCCATATCAGTATATTTTTCTCTGTATGTATGATTTATGAAAATATCTGCCAATGTGCTAGAGGTAAAACCGCTTATGGTGACACCATCTGGTTGTGAATATATTCTATCTCGGAACATAAAGTAATTAGAAGACAATATTAACTGCAGTAACTGTACATTTTTTTCATTTTGCCATGAAATAGAGATTATGCTATTAGAATTTAATTGTCAAGCAGTCTCGAATTCTTTTACTATGGAACTACAGAAACAACATTCTGTTGTGTTTTTAGGTTTGGCAGTAAAATTACAGTAGAACCCATAAATTTGCTGTGTACTGGAAACAAACTGTACTGTATGAGCCATATCAGTCAGTGCCATCCAGAGATATCTAAAAAAAGGCCTTTCTTCACTCAATGGTCAACACATTCATTAATCTCCCTTTAGGTGAAAGTTATATACAATGGTATTTTTTTTGTTGTTTGAATTTTTTGTTTTAACATTTGATCGGTTATAAATAAGACCAGTTAGCAGTTAGCTAGTTAGCTTCATGTTCCATGGAACATTCGTACAATTGATTGTAATGATGTGAACCGAGTCATTTTACGCTCACGATACCCAATCATATGTAATATGGCTACATGCCATATTACGGTGTTACACATTACAAAAGCAGAAATCCTTGTACAGAATAGGTGTCAATGAAATTATTTTTCAGTTTAACTTTGTTGCCTGACATTTTAGGTCATTGGGCAAGTGATATTTTGATTGCAGTGTTGTGCCCTTCTTTTGTGCGAAAGAAAACTACAATGTGGTGTAATGAATGAGGTGGTTTATTTACAACAAACTTCATAAGGAAACAAATATACTGTGAAGCAGGAGTAAAAATGCTTAACTCCTTAAACAGTTGTGTACAAGATGATCATGAATGAGCACCGTATATTATTCGTACAGCACATTTATTTTTGAGACATGAAGACTTTCCTTCTTAAAGATGAGTTAACCCAGAACATTATTACATATGACATTATTGAATGAAAATACACAAAATATGTAACTTACTGTATAATCATTTTTTTACTGTATATAAAAATTACTTTTGTACTAGAAGTTACATAAGCCTATGGTTACTTTTTGACATAATTACTGTATTTGTTGATGCATTTGTTGTACCTGTGAACAAACATTCCAATATGCTCTACATAAAATGGTCTGTCAATGAACTGAAACGAGTCTTGTTTTTATCTTGAAGCTCCTTGTTACTTTGGAAATGCTATCTCTGAGCCACCTATGTAGTTCAGGGAAAAGATAAGTCACTCAGTGCTAGACTATCAATGTATGATGGGTGATTGAAAATGTCACATTGAAATTGTACAGGGAACTGTTGGATTGCACCAGCAATGTGAGTAAACGGACAGTTACAGATCACAAAGATTCCAAAAGTCGCTAAGTTCATCATGGTCTGTGGCTTACTGAACTCCAAAAGCTTGGCTCCAAAACATACCATTTGGTTGTTGAAGGTTTGTTAGAATTGTTTTTCTTTCATGGTGAATTTGTGTGTCTCCGTTGTTGTCATTGTTGTTTTGTTTCGGGTGTGTCATTGAATCCAGCTCACATTTCTATTCGCAATTCAAAGGCATTGACATTTCCTATGAGGGTATTCGAAAGCTCATTCACAGATATGACAAATGCCTCAATTGTTATGGTGATTATTTAAAAAAAGTTACAATAAGTGCACGCAACTTTTAATAATAAAACAATACTGGAAATTCTTGGATGGAACAATACATAAAATAAAGGAAAGGCAACTACTCGCTTACAGCGGACATATGCATGGAGTACAGTAACACAGAACAGAGAGGAACATCCACACTAGCTTTCAAGGACTAGTCTATTTCTAGGAATAGCACACACAGTTGCACGCAGCCATACTCGGTGTGTGTGAATGTGTGGGCCGTTGCTAGGGAAAGAGGTGATGCTCAAAACCTAGTGTGAATGCTGTTTCCTGTTACATGTTTCTGTGCTCCACACATCAATCCCCTGTAGGTGAGTGGTTGCCTTTTGCTCTTTGAGCTATAAAATAGTTTTTTAGATACAAGTGTCTTTTATTTATGGGCTACTGGAAGTCTTAAAAAAAGTCCCTCATATACTATTTAGCAACATATAATGGCTGCAGTGATAGTGTATTAGGAATGTAAATTAGAAGATTATGGAATGGGAATAGCAAAATACAATACAATTCGTGTGATCCGTCACCTTTGGGTCTGGTCTGAGGTATGGATCGGGATGGAAAAAAGGTCAGATTATCAGAAAGTAAAGAAATACACGGATTTACATTAAAATAAACAGTCTGTGAACTCAAAAATGACTGCTGTAGGTATGCATATTGTTCTCTACAGTAAAAACGTTGCAATAAACCACACAAAAGCTGCTATTATGTATTGGAAAAAGAGCAATACTACTGAACAGTACGTTCTTACTATAATGTACTGTACAGCGTTGGTATGTGATAGGCACACTAACAAACACAAACACACAAAATTCAAGCTTTAGCAACCCACGGTTGCTTCTTCAGGAAAGAGGGAAGGAGAGGGAAAGACGGGTTTTAAGGGAGAAGGTAAGTCTTTCCGCTCCTGGGATTGGAATGACTCCTTACCCTCTTCCTTAAAACACACATCCTTTTGTCTTTCCATCTCCTTCCCTTCTTTCCTGAAGAAGCAACCGTGGGTTGCAAAAGCTTGAATTTTATGTGTGTGTTTGTTAGTGTGTCTATCAACATACCAACGCTTTCGTTTGGTAAGTTACATCATGTTTGTTTTTAGTTGTACTATAAATACTGAGGGTTGTGTATGCACTAGTAAAAATTTACTTACAAAAAAATTTGGGTATTGACTTTTGTGCACCAGATGAAATTCTAAACGTAACTGCAGTGTTTCTCCATTTCTTGCTTCACAAGATGTCAACAGGTGTTGCAGGTGAGTTATGCTCAGCGTTGATGTGTGAAATCTGGGTAGAGGGCTTGTTGTAATCACCATCAGAGTCCATGTTCACAGTTTCTTGTCAAATTTCATCCAAAACAGTGGCAGTAATATGGTTGTCATTGAGCTATTTGCTGGTTTCATGGTTTTGTCACATTGGTCAATCCACTCTTCAGCTTCACTGTCGGGGACATTAGGTTGTGCAGTTTATAGATCTTTAAAGATTTCCTGCATGTTGTGGTTTTGTTCACCTTTGGTCTGGTCACTTTGTCATAATGTTTCTAAAATTGAACTGATCTATTTCCTCTGGTACTGCCTCTTTATCCATTCTATCACTCCCTTATGCATTGATAGGATAAGTGATGCAACATTTGGTGTCCACTTCCACTAAATCATCCTCAGATGGATTTGATAGTGTGTTGTTAAACAGCAAGAGGGCAAAAAACAGGGAGCTGTTTTTGTTTCAAGACTTTTCAACAGATGGAATGAACTCATCAAAAAACCACATTTGAAAAGATTGCAGTCCATCCAAATAAATTTGTGAGTGTGATGATAAACCGGCAAGAAGGTAAGGTAGTGATGGTTTTGAATACTTTGTAAATTTGCCAGTAACAAACATGAAAGCTCGTATTTACCATCAGCGTTACTGGAAGGAGCAGCGATTAACTTTCCTTTTTTAAGTTTCGTTACTGCTAAGGTTTCATTCTATGCAGAAAGGGCTTTGTTTGGCAGCAGTTTATAGTTCAGGCCTGTCTCATCTGTATTATAAGACTTAGCAAGTTAACAGTTCATTTTCTTTGACAATTTCTTGAAACTTCACAGAAAACTCCTTAGCTGCTTGGGCATCAGCAGGTTGTTTCTCCAGAAATTGGAACAAACCGAATACCATGATAAGTTTCCAGCGGAGAATCCAGCCTTCACTATCTGTGAACTCACTTGGGCCTCTAGTTTTTTGTGCAAAGCTGTTGCTTTTTCTATTGTAATGGGTCAATATATTGGGGTTCCTTTCCGTGGTCGAATCACATCCACGGTGCATTGTCGGGCAGTTAAAGTTCAGATTTTTTTCAATGTTTTGCGATTCTTAAAAGCATTTCCATTATCTATTGTCACTGTACACGATTTAATGTTTTTCCGGCTTCTTCTCCAATCTTTTATTGTTGTAACATCTACACTGAGTTTCCTGTTTCTTGGCAATTTTTCGGTGTGATTCCCCTTTGTACAGTCTTTGTACCACAGCTAGCTTTTCATTTAATGAAAGAGTAATGTGTTCATGTTTCACTCCTGATGTGTGGAAAAAACAAACACAGCTGTAAAATACAATCAATGTAAAACAAGTACTTGCATTTTAGATTAGAGATTAGATTTACCTTAATTGCAATTGATCCACAGTGGAGGAGGTCCTCCAGAAAAACAATAATACATGACAGATATTTACAACTGAAACAAATAAGCTAATGTACCTTCCACAGGTCCCAAGTGAAATGATCGTCTCTTTCCTCCCTCCCCCTCGTGAACACTATATGAAGGAATCATTTTACAAACACTCATTTACTGAGATTGCATTAATGCACTGAATTTAAAATTAAAAAACAATTTTTTTGTTTATAAGGTAAAACATATAATAGAACTACTACCATACTTAGTCACAATGAAAACATTACTGCACGCACGCACACACACACACACACACACACACACACACACACACACACACACACACACACACACCAGTTGGTTCTACTGAGAATTTCGTTAGTTGTTAAGCTTTTTATGGCTGCTGTCTGAAAATGTGTCTTCCTGAATAATGCACATCTTTTTGTACAGGAGTAAGTGACTTTAAATCCTTGTGAAGATTATTCTTGTTTCCAGTATTGATTCCATGAATTGAGCTGTTGGTTTGAAAAAGTGATAAATTTTTAATGACAAATTTCATTAAGGAATAAATATATTGGGAAGCAGTAGTTAGTATCCCTAGTTCCCTAAACAGGCTTCTGCAGGATGTTCTTGAGTTCACACCACATGTAACTCTTATTGCACATTTTTGTGCCTGGAAAACTTTAGCTTGGCTTGATGAATTGCCCCAAAAAATAATCCCATATGGCATTATGGAATGAAAGTAAGCATAGTATGCCAGCTTTTTCATTTTTATATCCCCTATGTCTGACACAATTCGCATTGCAAATAGAGATTTGTTAAGACGCTTCAGCAGTTCTGTGGTGTGCCCCTCCCAGTTGAATTTATTATCAAGCTGTATCACTGTAATGAACACAGAACAACAATGTCATAAAACCACCGAACTGTAAGCACTAAAAAATTTACGGTGTATTGCTATACAGAAAACACAGACAATGAGAAACGATTCTATAGTTGATGGAACACTAAAACTAAAACAGACAAGTGATAACAACAGTTTACTTATAAACGGCAATACAATAAACCAATGGTGCATTGGCTAGTGAGTGACTGCCAAAATTAGGCACAAGTTTGACGCGTAGACAAGTGGACCCAGAAAAATTATGATATACACGGCTTTGCCTTACTGTGCTGCAGTGCCAGATACATTAGTCCATAAATTTCCTAAGAGGTTGTACGAGTCACGTTCTACACTGACAACAAGATAGGAAAAATAACCAGGCACACCATGCACAAAACAAAACCATTTAAACAATCAGGAATTTATGGACTCAGATGTGGCCAATGTGAAAGTTTCTATGTGGATGCAAACAGCAAGGCGTTTTTCCACCAGATTCAGTGAGCGCATGAACACAAGTAAGTCCTCATTTAATGTGAATCTGTGTAATTACAGTCATAACCCCAGCAGGATTCAAAGGTACTGCATGGGATGGAGAATGGTAGATTAATTGATTCTCTGGAGAAAATTTTATTCATGTCATTGATAACAGCCATTGACTATTGTTATAAAGGGTGACACTGTCGTATGAGGACATTGTAATTTTTAAGCTATTTCTATGCAGTAACGAGACATTGAATCTTGTAAATATGTGACTGTGAACAGGCAGCAAAATTGGTTGTGTACTTTTTTAAAGTATGTTTTGTTGTATCTTTGTAGATGTTGGACAGTAGCAGATCAGCTGGAACTGCAATAACATAATAAAAACAATTACAGTGAAAAGTGTAAAATGATGTAGTTTAGGCAATAAATGGAATTTTTGGGATGCTTTACTTGTTATTCTAGCTGAATGGGTGAAAAGCCAAGTGGTATAAGTCATCTGTGTGTTATACACACATCTCACACGCACTATCTGTTGTTTTGTATTTTTTTCTGTGTTCATCCTTAACACAATTTACAGCATAGTTTTGATGGGGAACCTTTACTCTTCAGCGATCTTCCCCATATATCGGCGCTTTCTTATGATGTAGAATTATAATTGCTTCATGATATGTTAACAGGTAGGCATTGGGCTTAGCACGGGGTACTATGAACAGTTGTACAGTTACATATTTAAAGTGGATGTATCTACTCTCTCTATTTTATGTGACACTCTATATCCCAGTAGGAAATTTTGTTCTTCATTAGTGTTTTCTTCTAGATTATTCTGTTATTGAAATTGTTCTATTCAGTTGAACTATAACTAATGAGTAAAACAGTTTCATTGATGCACTTAGGAAGTTGATTATTGTTATACTCACTGTGAAATTTATTTATGCTCAGGTGGTGCTTCTGCATTTTTTCGGAAACTCAAGTTACAGAGTTGCAGCGTAATCCTGTGATGGGATGTGGGATTGTTAGAGAAGAGAGGGGAGGGGTGGGGATAAAAGTGGGGAAGAGACTTACTATTTTTTAAATATGGAGAAGTGATAAGTATCCTGTTCATTGTTATGATACATCCAATATGGTTTCCACATTCACATCTCAGAATCTTTATTATGTCTGCAACGTTCACAGTAATATTGACTGATGAATATGGTATCTTCCTTGTTCTGGTGAGGATCACTATTGGAGTGCCCCTCATGAAATTAATTTCTGGCCGAACTAAAACAAATTTGTTGAGCAAGCAGTTGACAAGGGAATTGTGTACTGCAAATTTACTATTGTAGAGATGTATAATTGTCTTTTACATAAATATGTCCATTGTGCATTGCTTACATTAAATGTGAGAAGGTGAAGGACCTTTTTTCCCCCTCCTCTTTATGAATGTAAAAGCCGTGTGTCTCTGTTTATACTTTGTTACCAGCTGTATAACAGAAGATATTTTAAAAGAGAGGCACACAGCAGTAATTCACAACCCTATTAATTTTTGTTACTCCTGTATCTCGATTTTGGCTGTAAATAGCCACCTTCAGTGCATTTTAGTTACAATCCAACAAACTTGTGGCAGTAAATGTAAACAATCATCTCAGGTTCCTTCTGCCTATACAGCAGTAAGAGCATATGGTGACATGTACTGTTCTGAGTTTGTTGCATTGCGCTGAAGATATTTATAGCTGAGATCTAGATATGCAAGAGTGATAAAAACTAAAGGGACTGTGCTTTTCCTTCCTTATCGCCTATGGTCACTGTGCACAACAGTTCTTTCAGTCCATAAAATTGCTTATGTGTTAAAAGAATCCCAGACAGATAGCATGCATTCTTTCAAAAATATACAAATGGTTTTCCATGTAAAGCGTGACTTCATTGCACCAATGCGCTCTGTCTCGAGGTACTGTAAATATAGAGTATCACAGATACCAGTAATTATGTAAATGACAACAGATTACACTATGTTGTTGTTGTTTTTGTTGTTTTTGTTTTGTTGAAACTTCCTGGCAGATTAAAACCGTCTGCTGGATCGAGACTTGAACTCAGGACCTTGCCTTTCATGGGCAAGTGCTTTCTCGACTGAGCTACCCAAGCATGCATCGTGACCTGTCGTCACACCTTCAATTTTGCCAGTACCTAGTCTCCTACCTTCGAAACTTATTATTTTAACGAAAAAGTAGGAAAAACTAAAGAACTAGTCTTCAGTGAAACTGTTTTGATATCCTACCAAAAATGATGCAGGTTGTTTCATAGATTTTCTTTTTGGCAATAATATATATCCATAGTACATTCTATGAGAAGAAAACAAATATAAATTAATTGACCAGTAGGAAATGGAAATGGAATTGAAATTGAAGTTCACAACATATGATCAAACAATAGAGAAATTCTACAAAATGTTACATTATTATATCACTAAGGAATTTCACTAATCATAAATTTGTAAGGTGCACATCATAAAAAGGATAAATATTAGAAAGAAACAGACTCCAAAGAAGTAGTCAGAAATTAGATTCTAATAATTTATTGGAAAATAGTGAGATACTGGATAAAATGATGGTAAAAAGTTCAGCAGCTTAAAAAATGTATACAGGTAAATACAAGTGTAAGGGATAATTATTTAGCAGTTGCGCCTAGAAAAATGACAAAAGATGTAGAAAATATGAAGAAATCTGAAGAAAAGAATCTCGGATTGTACAAAGGGACTAATTATTAACGGGAAAATAATAAGAACCAAAGAAAAATAATTAGAATAAGCAAAACTATTCGAAAAAGATTCTGAGATGATATGAAAGTGTACAGTGGATATTGTAAAAGTGAGAAGAAAATAAAACAAATGTTGCACCAATATTACATTTCATCATTTAAGATGGCAGGCAGCAAAAAACTGATAAAGTGGCGGCAGGAGAACACACATAAGGTATTGAAATTTGCAAGCTATTGGAGCCAGTGGCTCCTTCTGAAAGATTGGTTGAAGGGTAGAGGAAGAGAGGTGAAGGAAAATGACAGGTGAGGTTTAGGAAATGGGGAGACTTGTGAAAAGTCATCCAGAACTCTGGGTTAGGGGATGCTTACCAGATGGGATAAGAAAAGACTGATTGTTGGTGAGATTTGAAAACCTCTAATCTCATCTGGTGCAGTCCTTGATGATCAGTCATTTCTTCTCATCCTATCCAATAAGCCTCCCCCCTCATCTGGGGATCTGGGTGTCTTTTCTGAACTCTCCCCATATCCTTAACCTCATCATTTTCCGTAACCCCCTCATTTTCCGTAACCCCCTCATTTTCCTTCTGCTAGGAGGAGGAACCACTGTCGCTGAAAACTTGCAGATTTCAATATCTGTGTTTGTATGTATGTAAGTAAGTATGTATGTATGTATGTATGTATGTATGTATGTTTGCTACCACTTAGTGAGAAGATTGTTTTATAATATAATTACATTATATTTTCAAAAATTGATGGCAATGGAGATAAAATTGTGCAAACAAAGCATGTTCTTGGCATTAAAACCATCAGAGCTAATGCCAGCGTATCAGATCTTTAATGAAAATAATGTTGTGTAAAGCTAAACAGACTAGTAATTAATATAGTTAATAAGGACCCACCGATAATAGCACAGATGTGTTAAACCATGTAAATCGAAGAACATTTTACTCCTAAAGGAGACAGCTCACCAAAAGGTAGAAGTGTCGAGTTGTTTACAGGCACACACCACACAAAAATGAAAGCAAACTTGATAGCTATTAGAATTAATCCTTTCTCGAGACCCCCCCCCCCCCACCACACGCACACACACACACACACACACACACACACACACACACACACACACACACACACACACACCCACCCCTGTGCCCTACAGTGTCCTGACATAATATCAGTAGTGCATTGTGGGGGGTAGACTAGGGTGAACTGGAGTTTGTGTGGGTTGGGATGGATTGAAGGAGCTAGGGGCTCAGAGGGAGACAGCAGTTTGCTGGCTAGGACTGGGGGAGGTAGGTGAGGCAGGTGCACGGGCTAGGGATATGATGTATGGGTGAAGATGGGGAGATGTGAACTGGGAGAGGGTGATCAGATATAGGGAGGAGAAGCTGTTGGGTGGAGGGTTTGGGGCAATGGGTTAATGGAGATTAAAGCCAGGAGGGTTATGGAAACGAAGGACGTGTTGCTAGGATGACTCCCATCTCCATAGTTCAGAGAAGGTGGTGGTGTAGGGAAGGGATGATATGGATTGTGAAGCAGCCATTGAAATTGAGCAAGCTGTGCAGAGCTGTATGTTGTGTCAAAGGGTGCTCAACTTCGTCCTTGGCCACAGTGTGGCCATTGGTTGTCATACCAAAACAAAAAGCATTGCAGTAATTTCAGCAGAATTGGTATATGACGTGGTTTTTCACAGGTGTCACTGCTTCCAATTAGGTATGATAGTCCTCTGGCGGCACTGGACTAGTGTGAGGTGCGTTCATTGGGCAGATCTTGCACCTGGGTTGTGTGCAGGGATATGATCTCTGCAGCAGAGGGTTGAGAGTAGGAGTGACATAATGATTGGCTAGGATGTTGGGTGGGTTGGGTGAGAGACACAGCTTTTTCTGTTGTTATGACAACCAACCACTTGTCCATAAGAATGAATGGCCACTGCTAAACTGTGGCCAAGAACAAAGTTGACCATCTGGTGGCACAACATGGGACTGAGCACAACATGCTAAATTTCAATGGCTGCTTCACAACCTGGATCATGTGGATCCTTCCGTCAACTAACAGCTTCTCTGACCTATGCAGACAGAAGTTATCCTTGGAAAACATCCTTCACTCCCATGATTGTTCTGGCCTCTGTCTCCATTAATCCACTGTCCTCACACACTCCACCCCAACAATTTCCCCTTCCTCTGGCCTATCACCCCCTCCCCATTCACATTACTATGTCACCTTCATTTTACACTGGCGCACACACCCATGCATCCCATGCACTTGCCACCCCTCCCTCAATGCAGCCCTAGCCAGGAAACCATCTGTCTCCCTCAGAGTTGCAACCCCTGCCCCCCTTCCTCCATCTCTCCTCGCCTTCCTCCGTCTCTCCTCGCCTTCCTCCGTCTCTCCTCGCCTTCCTCCGTCTCTCCTCGCCTTCCTCCGTCTCTCCTCGCCTTCCTCCGTCTCTCCTCGCCTTCCTCCGTCTCTCCTCGCCTTCCTCCGTCTCTCCTCGCCTTCCTCCGTCTCTCCTCGCCTTCCTCCGTCTCTCCTCGCCTTCCTCCGTCTCTCCTCGCCTTCCTCCGTCTCTCCTCGCCTTCCTCCGTCTCTCCTCGCCTTCCTCCGTCTCTCCTCGCCTTCCTCCGTCTCTCCTCGCCTTCCTCCGTCTCTCCTCGCCTTCCTCCGTCTCTCCTCGCCTTCCTCCGTCTCTCCTCGCCTTCCTCCGTCTCTCCTCGCCTTCCTCCGTCTCTCCTCGCCTTCCTCCGTCTCTCCTCGCCTTCCTCCGTCTCTCCTCGCCTTCCTCCGTCTCTCCTCGCCTTCCTCCGTCTCTCCTCGCCTTCCTCCGTCTCTCCTCGCCTTCCTCCGTCTCTCCTCGCCTTCCTCCGTCTCTCCTCGCCTTCCTCCGTCTCTCCTCGCCTTCCTCCGTCTCTCCTCGCCTTCCTCCGTCTCTCCTCGCCTTCCTCCGTCTCTCCTCGCCTTCCTCCGTCTCTCCTCGCCTTCCTCCGTCTCTCCTCGCCTTCCTCCGTCTCTCCTCGCCTTCCTCCGTCTCTCCTCGCCTTCCTCCGTCTCTCCTCGCCTTCCTCCGTCTCTCCTCGCCTTCCTCCGTCTCTCCTCGCCTTCCTCCGTCTCTCCTCGCCTTCCTCCGTCTCTCCTCGCCTTCCTCCGTCTCTCCTCGCCTTCCTCCGTCTCTCCTCGCCTTCCTCCGTCTCTCCTCGCCTTCCTCCGTCTCTCCTCGCCTTCCTCCGTCTCTCCTCGCCTTCCTCCGTCTCTCCTCGCCTTCCTCCGTCTCTCCTCGCCTTCCTCCGTCTCTCCTCGCCTTCCTCCGTCTCTCCTCGCCTTCCTCCGTCTCTCCTCGCCTTCCTCCGTCTCTCCTCGCCTTCCTCCGTCTCTCCTCGCCTTCCTCCGTCTCTCCTCGCCTTCCTCCGTCTCTCCTCGCCTTCCTCCGTCTCTCCTCGCCTTCCTCCGTCTCTCCTCGCCTTCCTCCGTCTCTCCTCGCCTTCCTCCGTCTCTCCTCGCCTTCCTCCGTCTCTCCTCGCCTTCCTCCGTCTCTCCTCGCCTTCCTCCGTCTCTCCTCGCCTTCCTCCGTCTCTCCTCGCCTTCCTCCGTCTCTCCTCGCCTTCCTCCGTCTCTCCTCGCCTTCCTCCGTCTCTCCTCGCCTTCCTCCGTCTCTCCTCGCCTTCCTCCGTCTCTCCTCGCCTTCCTCCGTCTCTCCTCGCCTTCCTCCGTCTCTCCTCGCCTTCCTCCGTCTCTCCTCGCCTTCCTCCGTCTCTCCTCGCCTTCCTCCGTCTCTCCTCGCCTTCCTCCGTCTCTCCTCGCCTTCCTCCGTCTCTCCTCGCCTTCCTCCGTCTCTCCTCGCCTTCCTCCGTCTCTCCTCGCCTTCCTCCGTCTCTCCTCGCCTTCCTCCGTCTCTCCTCGCCTTCCTCCGTCTCTCCTCGCCTTCCTCCGTCTCTCCTCGCCTTCCTCCGTCTCTCCTCGCCTTCCTCCGTCTCTCCTCGCCTTCCTCCGTCTCTCCTCGCCTTCCTCCGTCTCTCCTCGCCTTCCTCCGTCTCTCCTCGCCTTCCTCCGTCTCTCCTCGCCTTCCTCCGTCTCTCCTCGCCTTCCTCCGTCTCTCCTCGCCTTCCTCCGTCTCTCCTCGCCTTCCTCCGTCTCTCCTCGCCTTCCTCCGTCTCTCCTCGCCTTCCTCCGTCTCTCCTCGCCTTCCTCCGTCTCTCCTCGCCTTCCTCCGTCTCTCCTCGCCTTCCTCCGTCTCTCCTCGCCTTCCTCCGTCTCTCCTCGCCTTCCTCCGTCTCTCCTCGCCTTCCTCCGTCTCTCCTCGCCTTCCTCCGTCTCTCCTCGCCTTCCTCCGTCTCTCCTCGCCTTCCTCCGTCTCTCCTCGCCTTCCTCCGTCTCTCCTCGCCTTCCTCCGTCTCTCCTCGCCTTCCTCCGTCTCTCCTCGCCTTCCTCCGTCTCTCCTCGCCTTCCTCCGTCTCTCCTCGCCTTCCTCCGTCTCTCCTCGCCTTCCTCCGTCTCTCCTCGCCTTCCTCCGTCTCTCCTCGCCTTCCTCCGTCTCTCCTCGCCTTCCTCCGTCTCTCCTCGCCTTCCTCCGTCTCTCCTCGCCTTCCTCCGTCTCTCCTCGCCTTCCTCCGTCTCTCCTCGCCTTCCTCCGTCTCTCCTCGCCTTCCTCCGTCTCTCCTCGCCTTCCTCCGTCTCTCCTCGCCTTCCTCCGTCTCTCCTCGCCTTCCTCCGTCTCTCCTCGCCTTCCTCCGTCTCTCCTCGCCTTCCTCCGTCTCTCCTCGCCTTCCTCCGTCTCTCCTCGCCTTCCTCCGTCTCTCCTCGCCTTCCTCCGTCTCTCCTCGCCTTCCTCCGTCTCTCCTCGCCTTCCTCCGTCTCTCCTCGCCTTCCTCCGTCTCTCCTCGCCTTCCTCCGTCTCTCCTCGCCTTCCTCCGTCTCTCCTCGCCTTCCTCCGTCTCTCCTCGCCTTCCTCCGTCTCTCCTCGCCTTCCTCCGTCTCTCCTCGCCTTCCTCCGTCTCTCCTCGCCTTCCTCCGTCTCTCCTCGCCTTCCTCCGTCTCTCCTCGCCTTCCTCCGTCTCTCCTCGCCTTCCTCCGTCTCTCCTCGCCTTCCTCCGTCTCTAATCGCCGTCCTCCGTCTCTAATCGCCGTCCTCCGTCTCTAATCGCCGTCCTCCGTCTCTAATCGCCGTCCTCCGTCTCTAATCGCCTTCCTCCGTCTCTCCTCGCCTTCCTCCGTCTCTAATCGCCTTCCTCCGTCTCTCCTCGCCTTCCTCCGTCTCTCCTCGCCTGCCTCCGTCTCTCCTCGCCTGCCTCCGTCTCTCCTCGCCTGCCTCCCCCCACCGCCCACTGCTCGCCTTCCCACCCGTCTCTGCTCTAACCACCCCATACAACATGCACTCCACCCCAGTTTGCTTGCCAAACTGCAATCATGTGCTTGGAGACGACTCAGTGCTTCTGCTTTTTCGGTGAGTGGTCTCCTTTACTCTGAAAATAAGTGTTGTGAATAAAATATAAACTGTAAATTTTTTATAAGTTTTTAAGCTTCAGTAAAATTTATACGTACAAACTTACTTGCTGGTATAGTCTCGTAAACAGAAAATACATTTTTCTCAGCAAATAGATGGATTCTTCATCCCGTCTTTGTCAAATGAATATGGCTGTGATAGCAGCCAGTTGTGCATGAATTCATCGTGGTCAAATCTCTGTACGCAGACTACTTCCTGTAGTGGTCCAAACAAATGAAAATCTCAGGGTGATAGCCTGGACAGTAGGGAGGTTGCGCTAGTCACATCCACAACAATTCCTGAGTTTGAGTAACTGTGTGAGGTTGAGCACTGTCATGAAGCACAATTACATTCCAGGTTGGAAACGCGCGCTTCTCCTCTAATGACATGGTCGAAAAGTTGAGAATAGTATGCAGTGTTAACAGTATGATTATTGTAATGGTGCGTCCATGTTTCATGGCAGGCCACAATCTGGTGCAAAAGATATTCCCCTTCAGTTTGGTTGTGTGTCAGTAGCCATTTGCACACTTGAGATGATGAAATTTGTGCTCTGCAGCGAGAAGATGAGGCACCCACCTTGCAGACAGTTGCTGTAATCTGAGATTTTCAATAATGATCGCTTGAACATAACTGTAACTTATGCCAACCTCAATAGCAATTTCAGCGACTGTTATGTGGAGATCGTCTTCAGTGAGCTGGCTAACAGTGTGAATATTCACCTCATTTATGCTGGTCGTCATCCTACTCTGTTGAGCTACATCTTAACTGTTTCTTGCCCTCATAAAAACTGTTTGTGCCATGTATACACTTGAGTCTTTCTCAGGGCGTTATCCCTGAACTGCACTGCAAGTCTTTTCAAAATTATTTTACAGTTTTATACCCTGTGTTGTGAGAAACTTAATTATTGTGTGTTGCATAACAGATGACAGTGGCTCTTGCTCTGATGCAGCTATTCTGATTAAAGAAATGGCAGGATAACATTCTAGCTGAAAAGAGGAATTGCTTGAAACAAAAGCAACAATGTACAGAGATTGTGCCACTCTGTGTCTACAAGATAGCACATAAAACAAAAATTCTTGTTTATATTCAAGTCATCCTCATATTTTCATTCTACCAGAACTTTCCTGCTACAATTATACGCAAGAATAGTGTGAAGAGTTGAAGTGGAACTTGATGCTGTAGTGTTAGTATTTAAGTACAGTACATATTGATTCAGGTCTATGTAATGGCTTTGTGTGAAGCAGTGTGCTGTGATGTTATTTGTAGCTATGCTTATGGATGTATTAATGTATGTGCACACTCAAAATAAGAGCAGAAGAGTCAAATTTATTAGGACAGTAAATCAAAAGCAGTGCTATGCATTTGTGTGACATAGAAACAAAAAGATTTTTTGTGGGATATTTATGGTTTCTAGTTAGTGAAATTCAGACAATCTATTGATTACTAACAAAACTTTGGGTTCAGTGTAATTTCTTTTGTTTCTCAGCCTGCTGAAGACAGACAAATATGCAGGGAAGCCGAGACATTACCCCACTTCTACATCAGCCATTTCAACAATTACAAATGAGAACCAGGTAAAAACCTACATGGATAACAGCAATGGGGTTAGAAATGCCAGTTCCAATGCTTATAATAAGGTAAGAGTAAGGAATTGCATTGCGTAATATAATTGTTTTGCTTATTTCACTTCTCTCTTAGTTAAGCACTTAACACTGAAGCAATTTCCAAACATAGCTTTCTTGTAGGTTCATTATTTATGGTGGTGTGGTTTCCTGAGTAGCTGCAAAGACCATTCAGAAACTGTTTTGTTGAACAGTTCTGAAACTTTAAAAGCTTTTTTCTTCTTTTTTGCTTAGATAAAACCCCTTTGTTTGTTATGTTTGTGTTGGACTTGTAATGCAGTTTTAGCATTTATTCTTCTTTGGTTATCTTATTGTATGAAAATACAGGTAAAGTTTACTTTGCCCCATTTACATTTGGTATGTGTGTTTTGTATGTATTGTGTTTTTGAATGTTGTGAATAGCCTGAAAGAGAGTGATGTGGCAGTATAATTACTTTCATAGGGAGAATATATGTTACATTTTTATACAGGGAGGATTGTTACTTTGCACTGTTGTTGCTATTTACTTCAGAATTAGGTGTTGTTCACTGCAGAAGCTAAGGTGGAAAGAGGAAGAACCTTAGGAAAGTAAGAATTAAGACACTTTTATTTTCAGTAACAATAAAACAGGAGTGTCAGGAGTATCTGGAAAGTTGATACCTCTCCCTCATGTGATGAGTAACAGATTTTACTTTGTTGACCTGTTTCAGTCCAGAATTGAACTTTCCCAATATGTAATTGCAGTTGGATGTGGATAAGCCTCAAGTCACATGTGATTAGTCTTAGAAACTGATAAATAAAGCAGTACCAATGCTCTTTACCCTGATAATAATAGTTATGTGTATGTTCTGGCAAATATTCATCTAGTGGCTGTTGTATTGTCTCTCGGCAGAAACCAGTTGCTCTTTTCAGTTCTGTTTTGACTGGGCCATTGCACTGTAGAACTTTCTGACACAGTAACATGGGATTTCGATATATTTCATACATTTAACTTGCAGGAAAATCTCTTCAAGTAGTACTTACACATTTGATCATCAATTTTTGCCATCTTCAAGTTCCATCTTTGCACTTTGTCGTTGTGTTCTGCCAGCAAATTGCACTGTTCATCCCATATGGAAAATAATAATAATAATAATAATAATAATAATAATAATGTGGAAAAGAATAGGCCTCCGGTATGTTCTGCCAGTCGTAAAAGGCGACGAAAAGAACAAACCACTAATAGGGCTAACCCCCCTTTTAGTGTGATTACTTGGTTCAGGACAGAACTAAAGAAGCCTCGGACAAGCGCCGTCATGGTCGGGGATGGCGCTTGAACCCTATGCCCGCCCACAATGGTAATGACACTGCTAGCCAACTGGAAAATGATTTAAATCCAAATAGAGGTGTTTTGCAGGATATGCTTCCTGCAACCACCCTAGAAGGAAAACAAAGACAGAGGATGAGATGGTCAGATGAAGTTAATCGACACCTCATGTTCTGTTATTACCAAGCAACAAACCTAGGAACCAACACAACTGGATACAGATCACAAGTATACACAACATTTATTACCAGATACCCAGAATTAAAATTTTTAACAGAACAACGTCTAGCTGATCAGATTCGTGTAATAATAAAAAATAACAGGATACCCCAGTCAGAATTAGAAAACATCAAACAACAAGTACAACAAATACTGGAACAAAATAATGTGCAATTAGAAGAAGAAGAAAATACAGTAATGAACTCAAACATCCCAGAGCAAACAAACAAAGAACAACACGCATCAATTAAACAATCAGAGGAAAATGAAATTTTAAGACAGCCACCAGCACAAGCACAAATAGAACACGAAGTGACACACATGTTAGATATAGAAGAAAAATTTCAGTTGACATATATAGAATACAAAGACACAAATACAGACATTAGACCATTCTTGCATAGACCACCAAATAGCCCACAAGTCGAAACAACAATAAAAACTATCAACACAATCATACACAACAAAATAAATGAATACACAACTATGGAAGAGTTACAACTACTGGTTTATGTAGGAGCACTCACTACACTAAATATACACACTAGGCAGATATCAGAACCAACCAACACACAGAAGAAACCCACAAAACCAGCATGGCAACACAGGCTACAAATCAGAATAGAAAAACTGAGAAAAGACATCGGACAGCTAACACAATTTATAAGAAATGAACTATCAGACAAAAAACAAAAAAGGTTCAGTAAATTCTCACAACAAGAAGCGATAGAGCAATTAGATGAAAAGAAGCAGAAATTACAAGCTTTGGCGAAACGACTTAGAAGATACAAAAAAAGTGAAAATAGAAGGAAACAAAACCAAACATTCAACACAAACCAAAAGAAATTTTACCAAACAATAGATAACACACACATAAAAATAGACAATCCACCAAACATAAGAGACATGGAACACTTCTGGAGCAGCATATGGTCAAACCCGGTACAACATAACAGGCATTGCACGGTGGATACAAGCAGAAACAGATACATACAAGATGATACCACAAATGCCTGAAGTGATAATTTTGCAACATGAAGTCACCCGAGCAATTAATTCTACGCACAATTGGAAAGCCCCTGGAAATGATAAAATAGCAAATTTCTGGCTAAAGAAGTTCACCTCAACACATTCACATCTAACTAAATTATTTAACAGTTACATTGCAGACCCATACATATTCCCTGATACACTTACACATGGAATAACTTATCTGAAACCTAAAGATCAAGCAGACACAGCAAACCCAGCTAAATATCGCCCCATAACATGCCTACCAACAATCTACAAAATATTAACTCCAGTCATTACACAGAAATTAATGACACATACAACACAGAACAAAATTATTAATGAAGAACAAAAAGGCTGCTGCAAAGGAGCGCGAGGATGTAAGGAGCAACTGATAATAGATGCAGAGGTGACATATCAAGCTAAAACTAAACAAAGGTCTCTACACTACGCATACATTGATTACCAAAAAGCTTTTGATAGTGTACCCCACTCATGGTTACTACAAATATTGGAAATATACAAAGTAGATCCTAAATTGATACAGTTCCTAAACATAGTAATGAAAAACTGGAAAACCACACTTAATATCCAAACAAATTCAGATAATATCACATCACAGCCAATACAGATTAAGCGTGGAATATACCAAGGAGACTCATTAAGTCCTTTCTGGTTCTGCCTTGCTCTGAACCCACTATCCAACATGCTAAATAATACAAATTATGGATACAATATTACTGGAACATACCCACACAAAATCACACATTTGCTATACATGGATGATCTAAAACTACTGGCAGCAACAAATCAACAACTCAACCAATTACTAAAGATAACAGAAGTATTCAGCAATGATATAAGTATGGCGTTTGGAACAGACAAATGTAAGAAAAATAGCATAGTCAAGGGAAAACACACTAAACAAGAAGATTACATATTGGATAACCACAGCGACTGCATAGAAGCGATGGAAAAAACGGATGCCTATAAATATCTAGGATACAGACAAAAAATAGGAATAGATAATACAAATATTAAAGAAGAACTAAAAGAAAAATATAGACAAAGACTAACAAAAATACTGAAAACAGAATTGACAGCAAGAAACAAGACCAAAGCTATAAATACTTATGCCATACCAATATTGACCTACTCATTTGGAGTAGTGAAATGGAGTAACACAGACCTAGAAGCACTCAATACACTTACACGATCACAATGCCATAAATATAGAATACATCACATACATTCAGCAACAGAAAGATTCACATTAAGCAGAAAGGAAGGAGGAAGGGGATTTATCGATATAAAAAACCTACATTATGGACAGGTAGACAATTTAAGAAAATTCTTTATAGAACGAGCAGAAACTAGCAAAATACACAAAGCAATCACTCATATAAATACATCGGCTACACCACTACAATTTCATAACCACCTCTACAACCCGTTAGACCACATAACATCAACAGATACGAAGAAAGTAAATTGGAAAAAGAAAACACTTCATGGCAAGCACCCGTATCATCTAACACAGCCACACATCGATCAAGACGCATCCAACACATGGCTAAGAAAAGGCAATATATACAGTGAGACAGAAGGATTCATGATTGCAATACAGGATCAAACAATAAACACCAGGTATTACAGCAAGCATATTATTAAAGATCCCAACACCACAACAGATAAATGCAGACTTTGTAAACAACAAATAGAAACAGTAGATCACATCACAAGCGGATGTACAATACTAGCAAATACAGAATATCCCAGAAGACATGACAATGTCGCAAAAATAATACATCAACAGCTTGCCTTACAACATAAACTTTTAAAACAACAAGTTCCTACATACAAGTATGCACCACAAAATGTACTGGAGAATGATGAATACAAATTATACTGGAACAGAACCATTATAACAGATAAAACAACGCCACATGACAAACCTGACATCATACTCACCAATAAAAAGAAGAAATTAACACAACTAATCGAAATATCCATACCCAATACAACAAATATACAAAAGAAAACAGGAGAAAAAATTGAAAAAAAAAACCAACTGGCTGAGGAAGTCAAAGACATATGGCATCAGGATAAAGTTGACATCATACCAATTATACTATCAACTACAGGAGTCATACCACACAATATCCACCAGTACATCAATGCAATAGAGCTACATCCAAACGTATATATACAACTACAGAAATCAGTAATTATTGATACATGTTCAATTACCCGAAAGTTCCTAAATGCAATATAACACATACCATACAGTTAAAAGGAAGTGACGCCTGATCAAGGTCCGCGTCACTTTTCATTTTTAACCAGACTTAAAAACGTCTGAGAAAGTAAAGAATAATAACAACAACAACAACAACAACAACAACAACAGTGTGGCTTTGAACATACAGGGCTGTCGAAATTTGTTAGGTATTAGTTGGATTTTCTGTATGTTTGTCTGACAGTGCTGCTTTTATATGTAGATCATTTTATTTTTAGAGTTCAATTTAGAGTATTATGTGAGCTGATGAATTTAACTATTTTTTTCACTTTATCATGTTGAAAATGTTCATTTGTCATTCTGTAGGGTGGGTCTTGCTTTAAGGGTTATTGATCTAAGGAAGTTATGGAAGCAGTTAAAAACAAATTGAGATTTTATGCTGTTTAGAGCACTGAGTTGCAGTCATGACGAGCAGGGTTCAGATAACTATCCATATTCGTTCCCTAAGTTACAGGAGTGCCAGGATGGTTTCTAAAAAGACATGACCATTTTCTTTCTCATTCTTATCATACTTCAGCTTGTACTTTCTCTCATAATCATCTTGTTATTGACAGGATTCTAAACTCATAGTCTACCTGTGGCTGGAAGCAGCTTCAACATAGTAAACAGTCTTTCACAGCATGAAGTGAAGTGACATGGCAAATTATTCTATTTGGTGTTTTGTCTGAGTGTAGCTAAAGGAATCTTAGTGGCCTGGTTTTAGTCATGCTAATGAGAAGACAGTCCAAAAATTGGATAGTGGATGATAAGAATCTGTGAGGAGGATTGGTTAAGTACAAGTGTTTCAAGTAGATAGTAAGATGGCACAATCACGAGAACCTCCAGGGAACATTCAAATATCTGGAACACTTGGAGAAAAAGGATACATAAAATCCCTGTACAGAGGTCATGGTTGATTCATTATGTGCTCTAAATCTGCATTTACATTTTTACTTCACAAGTCACTTCAAGATGTGTGGTGGAGGATATGTTTGGTCTCATTATCATTTCTCACCTTCCCTATTCCATTTGTAAATTGTGTGTGAAAAGAATGACCATCTGTAAACCTCTTACATCAGTTCTAATTTCTGTAGTTTTCCTGTTGTAGTCATTCATTGAGACATACGTGAGAAGAAGAGATGTTGCCCAACTATTTTTGCATCGCTCTTCTCCATGTTATATAAGGCCTCTCTTCAAACACCTGCCACAGGAGTGTGCTGAACAACTCGGTAATGCTCTCACACATACGATACTGTCTCATAATGAAACTCATTGCTATTCATTGGACTCTCGGATCATTCTTAAAAGTGCTTTGCAAGCAACTTTTTTCAAGGATGTATTATACATTCTTGGATTATTGCAATGAATAAGTCTTGCATATGCTTTTCATTAGTTTTGTAGGATCATACCACTTCAGGTTGATCTGGACAATTGGTATTCTACAATTATTACTGTTTCCAGTGATTTATTGTCAATAGTGTAACCACAGAATAGTAAAATGTCTTTGCCTGGTTACATGCAATATGTTAAATTTTTGTGCCTCCAGAGTCTACTGCCAGTCTCTGTACTAGTCTTTGATACGCTTTGGTCCTTCCTGCATGTTGCTGCAACCTTCTGGTGATGTAGCCTCCCTATAAACAAGCACATCATTTGGGTGCATTCACATTTATTTCATGATGAAAGAGAAATACTGACTTCAATGGCTACAAGTGAAAATTTGTACCGCACCTGCACTCAGACCCAGATTTAGAGGGTTACTGCAAGTTCTGGAAATCGGGGAATATTGGGAAGTTTCAACAGTGCCAGGGAATTTTGGAGGGGGAAGCATTGGAAAATCTCATTTTTGGCTCAGCAGATGGAATGCTTTATCTACTGTTCTTGCTGATGTGGTATCCATAGCAGTCAAGCCTCATAGTAGTTAAGCCTGATGTATTACATGCCACGAAATTGGTATGTGATAAAAAACTTCATGATGAAGCTAGTCTTATTCCTGTCAAAGAAATTAACTTACATCGTGCTATATGGTCTGAGCAGAGAAAGGAAAAATGCCTACCAAAGGTACTGTAACTTTCAGGACTGAGTGCAGGGATTTTGTGATCTAAATCTACTCAAATCTCCGTCTAAAGACAACTTTTGATATATAGCATTTGTAGATACATATGCATTTGTGATAAATTTGTAATAAATAGCAGCCCAAAAGCTAGCAAGAATAGAGTAGAATCTAGTGCCTTGCAGAAACTATCTTAATAGAATTGGAAGAGTGCTAAAGACTGTGATAAAGTTGAGAAAAAATTTATACATCCCCTTGGTAAGCAAAAATTTTTGGATGTCTGCACAAGATACAAGAGAAGGGAGATGATTTTTGAATGGTGATACCATAGGTCAGCATTTGTGTAGCTTCAAAAGCTTCTGAGTGATTGTCAAGCCCTTGTAGAGCAAGATTTTTTCATTAATAAAGAGCGTATGATAGTCAACCAAGAAACCCAAGTCTTTGGGGTAGCTGTATGTTAAGTATATGGTGGCCTGAAATTAGCTAGTGGTGTCTTAAATATTGACATTAACAAGAGAATGATTCTAGAATGATTCTTTCCGTATGGCAAGGCTTTCAAGCAGAAACAATTTGAAAAATATGAAGCCGAGAGAGGTAGACAGAAGAGGTCCATCGTCCAGCAAGTTAATGAGCTGGAGGCCAAAAAATAACTGATGCTGGCAGAGAGAGCCACTGAACTGAATGGAACTGATGAAGAGATAGCTTCTCTCACAGGCTTTTGACTGGTTTTCAATGATTGGATTTAATTGTTTGACCTTTTATAAACACTTGAGTATTATTTGACAGAAGAGGGGCAGCAGCCTTTTCAGTAGTTGCAGGGGCAACAGTCTGGATGATTGACTGATCTGGCCTTGCAACACTAACCAAAACGGCCTTCCTGTGCTGGTACTGCAAACGGCTGAAAGCAAGGGGAAACTACAGCCGTAATTTTTCCCGAGTGCATGCAGCTTTACTGTATGGTTAAATGATGATGGCGTCCTCTTGGGTAAAATATTCTGGAGGTAAAATAGTCCCCCATTCGGATCTCCGGGCGGGGACTACTCAGGAGGACGTCGTTGTCACGAGAAAGAATACTGGTGTTCTATGGATCGGAGCGTGGAATGTCAGATCCCTTAATCGGGCAGGTAGGTTAGAAAATTTAAAAAGGGAAATGGATAGGTTAAAGTTAGATATAGTGGGAATTAGTGAAGTTCGGTGGCAGGAGGAACAAGACTTTTGGTCAGGTGAACACAGGGTTATAAATACAAAATCAAATAGGGGTAATGCAGGAGTAGGTTTAATAATGAATAAAAAAATAGGAGTGCGGGTAAGCTACTACCAACAGCATAGTGAACGTATTATTGTGGCCAAGATAGACACGAAGCCCATGCCTACTACAGTAGGACAAGTTTATATGCCAACTAGCTCTGCAGATGATGAAGAAATTGATGAAATGTATGATGAAATAAAAGAAATTATTCAGGTAGTGAAGGGAGATGAAAATTTAATAGTCATGGGTGACTGGAGTTCGAGAGTAGGAAAAGTGAGAGAAGGAAACATAGTAGGTGAATATGGATTGGGGGAGAGAAATGAAAGAGGAAGCCGTCTGGTAGAATTTTGCACAGAGCATAACTTAATCATAGCTAACACTTGGTTCAAGAATCATAAAAGAAGGTTGTATACATGGAAGAATCCTTGAGATACTAGAAGGTATCAGATAGATTATATAATGGTAAGACAGAGATTTAGGAACCAGGTTTTAAATTGTAAGACATTCCCAGGGGCAGATGTGGACTCTGACCACAATCTATTGGTTATGAACTGTAGATTAAAACTGAAGAAACTGCAAAAAGGTGGGAATTTAAGGCGATGGGACCTGGATAAACTGACTGAACCAGAGATTGTACAGAGTTTCAGGGAGAGCATAAGGGAACAATTGACAGGAATGGGGGAAAGAAATACAGTAGAAGGAGAATGAGTAGCTCTGAGGAATGAAGTAGTGAAGGTAGCAGGGAATCAACTTGGTAAAAAGACGATGGCTAATAGAAATCCTTGTGTAACAGAAGAAATATTGAATTTAATTGATGAAAGGAGAAAATATAAAAACGCGGTCAATGAAGCAGGCAAAAAGGAATACAAACGTCTCAAAAATGATATCGACAGGAAGTGCAAAATGGCTAAGCAGGGGTGGCTAGAGGACAAATGTAAGGATGTAGAGGCTTACCTCACGAGGGGTAAGATAGATACTGCCTACAGGAAAATTAAAGAGACCTTTGGAGAAAAGTGAGCCACTTTTATGAATATCAAGAGCTCAGATGAAAACCCAGTTCTAAGCAAAGAAGGGAAAGCAGAAAGGTGGAAGGAGTATATAGAGGGTCTATACAAGGGCGATGTGCTTGAGGAAAATATTATGGAATTGGAAGAGGATGTAGATGAATATGAAATGGGAGATATGATACTGCGTGAAGAGTTTGACAGAGCACTGAAAGACCTGAGTCGAAACAAGGCCCCGGGAGTAGACAACATTCCATTGGAACTGCTGACGGTGAGCAAGATGTATGAGACAGGTGAAATACCCTCAGACTTCAAGAAGAATGTAATAATTCCCATCCCAAAGAAATCAGGTGTTGACAGATGTGAAAATTACCGAACTATCAGTTTAATAAGTCACAGCTGCAAAATACTAATGTGAATTCTTTACAGACGAATGGAAAAACTGGCAGAAGCCGACTTCGGCGAGGAGCAGTTTGGATTCCGCAGAAATGTTGGAAGACGTGAGCCAATACTGACCCTACGACTTATCTTAGAAAATAGATTAAGGAAATGCAAACCTACATTTCTAGCATTTGTAGACTTAGAGAAAGCTTTTGACAATGTTGACTGGAATACTCTCTTTCAAATTCTAAAGGTGGCAGGGGTAAAATACAGGGAGCGAAAGGCTATTTACAATTTGTATAGAAACCAAATGGCAGTTATAAGAGTCGAGGGGCATGAAAGGGAAGCAGTGGTTGGGAAGGGAGTGAGACAGGGTTGTAGCCTGTCCCCGATGTTATTCAATCTGTATATTGAGCAAGCAGTAAAGGAAACAAAAGAAAAGTTCGGAGTAGGTATTAAAATCCATGAAGAAGAAATAAAAACTTCGAGGTTCGCCGTTGACATTGTAATTCTGTCAGAGACAGCAAAGGACTTGGACGAGCTGTTGAACGGAATGGGCAGTCTCTTGAAAGGAGGATATAAGATTAACATCAACAAAAGCAAAACGAAGATAATGGAATGTAGTCTAATTAAGTCGGGTGATGTTGAGGGAATTCTATTAAGAAATGAGACACTTAAAGTAGTAAAGGAGTTTTGCTATTCGGGGAGCAAAATAACTGATGATGGTCGAAGTAGAGAGGATATAAAATGTTAGACTGGCAACGACAAGAAAAGCATTTCTGAAGAAGAGAAATTTGTTAACATCGAGTATTGATTTAAGTGTCAGGAAGTCGTTTCTGAAAGTATTTGTATGGAGTGTAGCCATGTATGGAAGTGAAACATGGACGATAACCAGTTTGGACAAGAAGAGAATATAAGCTTTCGAAATGTGGCGCTACAGAAGAATGCTGTAGATAAGGTGGGTAAATCACGTACCTAATGAGGAGGTATTGAATAGGATTGGGGAGAAGAGAAGTTTGTGGCACAACTTGACTAGAAGAAGGGATCAGTTGGTAGGACATGTTTTGAGGCATCAAGGGATCACAAATTTAGCATTGGAGGGCAGCGTGGAGGGTGAAAATCGTAGAGGGAGACCAAGAGATCAATACACTAAGCAGATTCAGAAGGATGTAGGTTGCAGTAGGTACTGGGAAATGAAGAAGCTTGCACAGGATAAAGTAGCATGGAGAGCTGCATCAAACCAGTCTCAGGACTGAAGACCACAGCAACAACAACATAGAGCAATTTTTTTTCTTCTAAAACATCATAATGCCCGAGCATAAACATGTCCGTAATTGTAAAACAGGTTGACTTTGGCAATATAAGCCGAATGTATGTGCATCTGCCTGATTACACTTCTTGAAAAACAGGAAGACTTGTGCTGCCCTGATTTTCTGTTACGCAGTCAGTTATCTTAATGTCTGTCAATTTGATAATCCTGTGATGATCGAAAGGAGGAACAGACTTACGATCTTCTGCAGTGAAATGATTTTGAAAGATCTAAATAAAGATTTTAGCTTCAGATGTGGTACCAGACTGGTCACTTACTGACTGAACAAATGAGTTTGATCTATGTACTAACTGTATGTAAGACCAAAACTACTTAGGATTTTTAGTCAGTTGACTTTTGAAATTGCTGAAAGCTTTTCACATTGCTCTACTTCTTCTCATTTTTGCTTGTTCACCTTTTGTATGTCAACTAGTCTTCTGTGTGTAAGCTCCCTGTGCCATTGTAGCAACTTTCTAACGCAGAAATTGAACCATAGTGAGTCTTTTCTGTCTCTTTCTTGACACATACTGGAATAGAATTTTAAACATTTGTGCTGCACATCTTTGCCCACAAGCTGAATATTTAATGTTTCTGTTCAGATGCTGTGCAGTTCTTTTTCCCTGTCACTCTTGCTAAGCAAAATTATTTTCTTACATTCATTAACACTCCTCGTATCACCCACATTTGATGCTATCTGTCTTACGATCACTAATACCCTCCTCTATGTTCAGTGATTTAAAAAGTTCAAGCTTGCTGCTTACTAGTGGCCTAAGGTGTTGCCCCCAAAAGTTGGTTCTCTGTATATCATCTTGACATTATTTTCAGACAAGGGATTTGGAATAATCTCTCACAAATCCCTGTTTGTGGTACCAGTTTGAATCATACATCGTCTAGTCAAATTAATGTGACCACTTGTTAGAAGCCTGAATAACCTCCTTTTGCAGTGTGGGCCACTGGTGAGACCAGGAAGAAAATCAGAGACTTTCTGGAAGGTACCAACAGGAATGTGGAGCCATGCCAACTCCAGTGTTGTGGCCACCTGGGCTAGGTTTCCCAGTGGAGGATCCATGGCATGAACAGACCAATTGAAGTGGTCTCATGGATTCCCAGTTAAATTTAAATCCAGATAGTTTGGTGGCCAGGAGAGTACAGTAAATTCGTCCTGGTGCTCTTTGAACCACACACCTACACTGTGAGCTGTGTGAACCATTGCATTGCCTTATTGGTATATGCCATTGTGCTGAGTAAAAACAAAGTGCATGCAGGGGTGGACATGGTCTCCAAGGATGTGTGCATGCTGGTGGTGATCCATTGTGCCTTCCAAGATGATGAGATCACTCAGGGAATGCACTCAAGCCTGGAACCTTTAGACGATTGTTGTGAGGTATTTGCTTCGAGACGTTTTGTGCTGTACCTGCCAATGGCCATCTGTCTGATGGAACGTAAAATGTGCTTCATCTGAAAAGGCCGCCAGTTGAATGCAGTGGGCATCTAGTTACGGATTGGCATGCAAATTCCAGCATTCATTGCTGATGAACAGCAGTCAGCATGGGAGCATGAGCAAGACACCTATTGCGGAGGCCCATGTGCAGCAATGTCTGCTGACCGGTCTTTGAGGGGACACTGTTGGTAGCCGCTTTGTTCATCTGGGCAGTCAGTTGCTCAACAGTTGCACATCTACTCGCCTACACACGTCCACAGCTGTCGTTCACCCGTCATCATTGGCCCATGGTGTACCACAGTTGCTGCGGCACCGACTTAGAATCACTCCATTTTGCCATGCACGGTATACTTTAATCAAGGTGGCACATGAACAGTTAACAATCTTTGCCATTTCGGAAATGGTTCCACCCTTGATCCAAAAGCCAGTGATTATGCCCTTTTGGATGTCAGAGAAATCGCTCCATTTCCACAATAAGACTGCACTGTTTACCTCCCTTTCCTGACACACTTCATATACCCTCCAAGGCTAGTGGTGCCACATGCTGTCTGTTAGTAGTAATTGCATGTTGATGTTGAATTTAGCATATGGTTACATTAATGCAACTGGTCCATGTATCTACCATTCCATAGCAGTAAAATTAAAATCTTCCCTTATTACAATAGAATAATCAGAAAACGTACTCGTGTTGTTCTACAAGCTATCTCTGAAGCATTGTGCTCCTATGACTCCCGAGTTGGAGGTCTATTAAAGCATCAGCTTACCATCTTTAATCCCAGTTTGATGCTTACCTCCACCCAAACTTTCACATTCAGATTCTGTAATAACTAAATGAGGTACTGAGTTCTGTAGGGCAATTGATCTGCGACCTCAATTGGCATTTAGCGTTTCATTGCAGTAGTCATTCCAACCTGAATTTAAGATTTTGCTTATGTTCACTGCTTCTTTCAGCCAGCATTATGTTCCAGATACTATGTTGGCATTATTGCATTTAATAAATGTGAATAACTCTGGGATCTTACTGTGGATGCCTCTCCAGATTGCTAATAGCATATGGATATTTTCTCTTTTTGATCTCGTGTAACAAAAGTGCTCCTCTGGGGGGTAACGTGGCTGACCTGTCTCAGATTAACAGCAGGTAAATCGACATCTATTCTGTCTCTCTCTCTCTCTCTCTCTCTCTCTCTCTCTCTCTCTCTCTCTCTCTCTCTTTCTGCACATGCTAGAAACATTGCAATATGCTCTCTCCATATTTCTATTACCCATAAACATTTTGAAGAATTTAGTCACTTCCCTATCTACGCTTCACTACGTGGGACTACATAAACCCCTTGTGACGCAACTTAGTGTACAGTTCCTACTGGAGTTTAAGATGGAAAAAAAACCCAAAAAGAATGACAAACATTAAATCAATCTTAGACTTGTTGATTCTAACAGCTCGCCTCACTGCATTTTATATAGCGAGCTACTTCTGCATAGTTCCATTGTACTTGCTAAGATGCACTGACATATAAAAACCATACACCGCAATTGAAAAGACCAGAATGATGAGTTTTTTATACATAAGAAAGAAGACTTACTATGAAGTATGTGACTATAAAAGCTAGTAGTAGTCGTATCTGGTCAGCTGTCGCATTGCGCAAGTTGATGAAGCACACACTATCACTGAGAATTTAATAAAACAGTGTGTGGCAGACATAATACAATGTCTGCTGGAGGGCAATTAACCGTAAAAACATTAACTTCAGTGTCCGCTAACACAACACTAACAATAACAAAATAAGCACATTTGTGAAATAAAGGTAACAATACTACTAAAAAAAGGTAATAAAAAGAGTTACCATTCACTTCTTCCCAGAAGCATGCAAGAATACATTGGAATTAAGTGGTACATACAAAGTAGATGCTGATGCTGCAGGCTCCTTCCTGCTCTATGACTGGAGACAGCTGATAGCAAATGTGTGTGCAAATAACACTGCCAACCAAACATAACAAGCAGATGAAGATACAGTAAGCCAAAAATCACACTTCAGTAACTTATGAAACAAACTGTATTTAGAGCTACAACCAAACCAAAATTGTAAATACACTTATGTTCAGAAAGAACAGAACACCTCGAATGGCTAGAGATAGGAAATCTGTATTCACAGGATATGTACATCAGTGTGTTCTGCATAAATTATTAGCATTTAAGTCACTTCAGTTCAGCATTTGTTCTGTGCCTAATAGGCACATGGTCTGCCATGGGTCCATACATGAAGGCATCGGCGCATATTAGACGCGAATGGCGACCTGCGGCAAAGCTGTCTGTGTTACTTCCACCTGGTTCCAAAGTTCATCTGTGATGTTGGCATTGGGTCACTGTGCTGCACCCATCGTTTCACCATATCCCACACATTTTTGATTGACGAAAAGTGTGATGATCTTGTGGACCAGGGCAAAAGCTGATAGTCTGTGACACTTAGGAGGCATGTGTCCGTGCAGTAACATTTGCTCATGAATTGTCTTGCTCAAAAATGGCATTTGGTGTGTTTTGCCATGCTTCCATTAGATTCAATGTTCTCTCTATTTTCTTTCATTGTTTCTTACATTCAAACATTTTATAGTGAATTTCACTCGAAAGTCTGAAGTGTTTCATGGCATCACTACCAATGAAAGTACAGTTTGCTTTACTTTCTGTATTGTTCATAATAATTCAAATAGAGCTAGTGAAATCAGTCCTTCATTACTTTGTGTAATTGTTTTAGTTTTGGAATGTTTACATAAAGGTAAATTAGTCAAGAGGGAATGTAGGTGGCAGTTTTAGAATGGTCTTTGTAAAATTGGTGCATGGTCAGTATGATTGCAGTTTTCAAGCTTCAGGTTTAGTGGTTGGGATTATGGTTTAATTGGATGTTCTCTGCTTTCTTTAAATATGCTTCTCTCCTGAAATTTGAGTGTGCATAAATCTTTTTAACTATTTTCATGGTGAAATTTGTATGTAAACGTTCAAAGGTTTAGTTTGTTTAAATTCTTCCATATATGTGCTTCAAAGTACAATTAAATATTTTTAAAGCAACAAGTATGAATTTTGTAGAATGTGAAGTCATCTTCAACAAAGCCTGTTGCTGTGGATCAAATTATAAATGCTCTAATTTTGTGAAGAAAAAGAAAGTATAACGAAATTTAGGAATGTCTTTTGATGTTTATATATAATATAAACTGATAGATAAAAAATCTACTCACGTCAATGGCTCTTTCTTCTGGCAGAAAAGTTGAAGGGGAAGGAAGAGGGGTGAAGGAAAAGGACTGGAGAGATTTCGGGAAATGGGTACAGTTCAGAAAAGCCACCGAGAACCCCAGGTCGGGGGAGACTTGCCAGACAGGATGAGAGGGAAAGACTGATTGTTGGGGACTCCACCAGACAAGATTTGAAAACCTGATAGCTTAAAGGTGGAAGACAGGGTAATATGCAAGACAGAGATTACTACTAAAATATTGAGCACGAGTGAATAAGAGTGAAAAGCTAAGGGCATTGTATGTAACAGAGGTGGGACAGCGAAAAATAGACAAATCAGAAAATGAAAGATGTAGGAAACTAAAATTGAGTAAAGAAAGTAGTAGTTACTGTGAATAAATGCTGAGACAGAAAGAATTAACATAAATTAAGACCATGTGGGTGGCGAGAACCAAGGACGTGCGGTAGTGCTAGTTCCCACCTGCGGAATTCTGAGAAATCATTCCATAAAATGAGATCCATTCTGTCTTGAGATTTTGCCCACCACACCTAGAATAACTTTTTGTCGCCCTCCCAGTCTCCTTGTTGGACCCTGTGCTCCTTCTGCACCCATCTCCCTATCCTATGGCTCCGCCTCTGTGACCATCCCCACTGCAGAGACTTGCCCTATGCACCTTCCTACCGTCACCTATTCCAGCCCTGTAACTGGCAAAATGTGTACTATCAAAAGGGGAGCCACCTGCAAAACGACACGTCATATTCCAACTGTTATGTAAACACTGTTAGATCTCTTACATTGGTGTAACGACCATCCAGTTATCAATCAGAATGAGTGGGCATAGGCAGAGGATGTATACAGGCCACACACTATATCGTGTTGCAGAGCATGCTGTACAACTTGACAGTCATGACCTCGGTGCGTGTTTCACCGAATGCACCATCTGGATTCTTCCCCCAGACACCAGTTGCCCAGAACTCTGCAGGTGGAGACTAGCACTACAACATGTCTTTGGTTCTTGCCAACCCCATGACCTTAATTTAGGTGAATTCCTTCCATCTCAACATTTATTCACAGTAACTACTCCTTTGTTCATTACATTTTAGTTTTCTACATCTTTCATTTTATGACCTGTCAGCTTTTCGCCATTCCCCTCCCACCTGTGTTACGCGTGAAACACTTAGCTTTTCACTCTTATTAACTTGGGCACAATGTTTTAGCAGTAATATCTATCGTTCATATTACCCTGTCTTCCACCTTTAAGCTCTCAAGGTTTTCAAATCTCATACAGTGCAGTCCACACAATCAGTCTTTACTTCTCATCCCGTCCGGTAAGTCTCCCCTGACCTCTGGGTTCTGGGTGACTTCTCTGAACTGTACCCCTTTTCCTAAACCTCTCCAGTCCTTTTCCTTCACCCCTCTTCCTTTCCCTTCATCTCTACTGGCAGAATAAGGAGCTACTGGCACTGAAAGCTTGTAATAGTTAAACCTCTTTTGTGTGTGTGTGTGTGTGTGTGTGTGTGTGTGTGTGTGCGCGTGTGCGTGTGTTCCCCTGCCGCCACTTGGTGAGTATATTTTTTATCTGTCCGTTTATATTATTTTATCAATAATTGATCATTTTCTGTGATGTTCTTAGGTAGTTAATACTAACTTGTATGTAAATTTTGAAAGCACATATGGTAGATTTGTAATAATTCCTTTATGTGTCACACTTACGCATCTGATGCAATCACCAATTGGCTCTGATGCATGGCATGGGAGGTCACAATTATTCTTACAAGGGAACCTCCCCATCGCACCCCCCTCAGATTTAGTTATAAGTTGGCACAGTGGATAGGCCTTGAAAAACTGAACACATATCAATCGAGAAAATAGGAAGAAGTTGTGTGGAACAATGAAAAAAATTAGTAAAATATACAAACTGAGTAGTCCATGCACAAGATAGGCAACATCAAGGAAAATGTGAGCTCAGGAGTGCCGAGGTCCCGTGGTTAGCGTGAGTAGCTGCGGAACCAGAGGTCCTTGGTTCAAGTCTTCCCTCGACTGAAAATTTTACTTTCATTATTTTCCCAAAGTTATGATCTGTCCGTTCGTTCACTGACATCTCTGTTCACTGCAATAAGTTTCGTGTCTGTGTTTTGCGACCGCACCGCAAAACCGTGCGATTAGTAGACGAAAGGACGTGCCTCTCCAATGGGAACCGAAAACATTTGTTCGCAAGGTCATAGGTCAACCGATTCCTCCACGGGAAAACACGTCTGATATATTCTATACGACACAGGTGATGACATGTGCGTCACATGACAGGAATATGTTGTCGACCCACCTAACTTCTACACTTGGCGAATGGGTAAAAAGATTCTTCTACCTTGCCCGATTTAGGTTTTCTTGTGGATGTGATAATCACTCCCAAAAAAGTGATGAAAACATAAGAGTTTGTCACATAAACTGAAAATAAAAAATTAAATTTTTCACTCGAGGGAAGACTTGAATCTAGGACCTCTCGTTCCGTAGCTACTCTCGCTAACCACGGGACCACGGCGCTCCAGGACTCCCAGTGTCCTTGATGTTGCCTATCTTCGCATGGACTACTCAGTTGTATATTTTACTAATTTTTTTCATAGTTCCACACAACTTCTTCCTGTTTTCTCGATTGATCTGTGTTCAGTTTTTCAAGGCCTATCCACTGTGCCAACTTATAACTAAATCTGAGGGGGGTGCGATGGGGAGGTTCCCTTGTTAGCAGAGCATCTCCTACCTTACCATGCACAACTAATTTGGCTTGAAAAAGATGTTTTGCTAATGCAGTCTTCGACCTCTATTGTCACTTATGACCACAGCAGTTGAGTCCCATAGTGCTCAGAGCCATTTGACCTCTATTGTCACCTACCAATCTGTGGCTGGTGCAAATAATTCTTTAAGTATGACAAGCTCTGTTTTACAATGTGAAGTACAATTTATGCACTTCACAACCACAGGTAATAGTATCTGTTATCCCACAGTTTGAAGAGTTATGAAGACTCATTTCTTGCAACCATCTGAACTAGTCCTTTGCAGACAGTGCTGATAGGAAACTTTGTGGCACAGTAAAACTGTGTGTGGTCCCAGGAGTGCAACCCAGGACCTTTGCCTGTTGCATGAAAGTGCTCAAACAACTGAGCTACCTGGACATGACTCACAAACCATCCACATAGCTTTAATTCTGAAAGTATCTCATCTCATACCTTCCTAAGTTTACAAAAGTTTTCCTGCAAACCTTGCGGAACTAGAACTTCTGGGAGAAAGGATATTGCAGAAACATGAAAGGATATTGCGGAGACATGGCATATAAATATCTCTCTCTCTCTCTCTCTCTCTCTCTTTCTTTTTTTAGGATTGGTTGAGAGTCACGCTTGGGCATCTCAGTTGGTAAAGCACTTGCCTGTGAAAGGCAAAGGCCGTGGATTCGAGTGCCGGTCTGGCACACAGTTAACTTTGATGCTGCCTCCTTAGTCACAATGTAAAAGTTTGAGAAAGACATTGCAGCATTGTTTAAACATATGATTATCTCATTATATTCCTTACTTAATAACTGGTACTTCAACTTGGGGTCAATGTCACCATGGGGAGCTGCTTGTCTCCTTTGGTGGCCAACTGTTTGACATAGGAAGTATGAATAATAATGGCTTCAGTCACAATTTTTTCATCTTTCATTGAATCAACAAGATGCATTTTGGACTTTGTGGGTCCATCATTGTGTGCAAATTGTTTTAATACCCAGATCAGTTCTGCTCATGAGTGAGGGGATGCAAAATATGTGTTCCTGTTTTTAGATGTGGAGTTTAAATTTTGCCTATCATGTGATGGAAAAGAATATGAGAAACATTGTTAACAGACGTTTATTTATCCATTTTGTAAAACACAGTTGTTACATTGATTTCCTAAAATAGCTTAGGAGTTTTTTGTGAAATGGGACCTAGTTTAGGGGTGCTAGTAAATATTTTCTCTTCTTTTAACTATGGCAATTTGTCGTCTTATTTTTGCGGTTGTGTGACTGAATTATCAATTGTGTTGAACAATCACGTCCATAAATATAGTACATGGATAAAACTAGACTTCATGCTTTTGGCTGTGTATTGATGACACATTTTTGGTGTAGCTCGTGGTGGTAGATGTGGCTTCTGAAGATTTGGTTTTTACTGTTTGCGACCATGTTCAGAACAATAATTTTTACCAGTTTCACCAGTTCATAGGCCACATTAATTCTCAGGGTTTTCTAGCAGTTGCATGTTCATTTATAGCTGTAAGAGGAAAGATGAGTCTCTCTTTAATTGGTTGAATGCCATGTCTAAATGACAGTCTTAATTCTCAGAGAATATTTTATTTTCATTTTGTATAGATATTCATTTTACGTCATTAAACACTTCTCAGATATTCACTCTTAGTTTCTTTTTCTTTCCACTTAATAATCAGTGTCAGCAAGCAATTCTTCAAAAATATTTTAGTTTAATGTTTAAAATTATATTTGTTCTCTACAGGAGTTATAAGCATTGGGTAGGAAAAGAAACTCCTCTCATTGCAACATAATTTGTCGTCTGATACAGATGTACATACACTGCAACTTGTGTACAGTGCCTGGGAACTCAACAAAATTTCAAACATTTGTGAGCATTATAATATGAGATGTTACATTGCAGATAATAATTTTGTCCATTTACTTTATTTCTGCAATGAATTTCTCTTTCACAGTGGTGTCAGAGGTTGATAATAGTGAGTGGTGGGATCTTATGGTGATTGCTGGCTGTTGTAAAAGCTGAGCTGTTGGCCGGTACGATGTCTGTGGTCTTTGAAACAGACTCAGCTGTCAGCATGTTACCATTCACACTATTGCTATGTAACAGAAAAAGAGATATTTATGAAATATATGTTTCATGTAATTTTGTAATAATTGTATATATAAAAATCATATATTAAATTACTACTACATCTCCTTACTTGTAATCACTTAGGTGGATCTCGCTCTGCTGTAATAGCCAGATCAAAACAGAAAGGGAAGAAAATGGTCTCCTACTATTTTTATGTGTCATGGTTAGTAGAAAAGCTGGTGGGACACAAGTGCATAGTATTTACCCCACACTTACTGGCACAAGAACTATATTTGCAGGCCAAAAGCTGTCAACACCCTTAACAGAGCAGTTGTTTCTTGTGGCCTGTAGTTCATAGGGGACCTGTGGTCGCCATTCATGACAGTCTGCTAAGTGAGTTGCAACTTCAAAGATAAGAACAGTGTTACAACATAATGGTTATTCATACAAACAGATACATAATTCATACTGAACAAAGCGACTGATCCAGGGATGTAAATAAAGATTTGTAGGTACTCATTGAAATGGCCTTCTTCACCCTTTTGTAGGATGACTTCTAGAATCAAAAGGATCCTTGAGATTCTGTGCCAGTGTGGGAAGTCTTACATAGGGCAGACATGTTGTACTGAGCAAGAATGTTGTTGAACATCGTTGACATACATGCCAATGCCAACCTGTTAAATCTACAGACAGCCTCATCAACAGGAATGCAGGATTTCATATAAGCATTGCCTGGAATCTGATGCTGGCTACTGTTAAATTAGAGTGGTTCAAAGACCTCAGAAACAGACCCACTGTAGTGCAATTGCATAGTTTTAATTCAGCTTATAGGCTCAGCAGTGTCTAGCGCACTTTTAAAATGTCTCTTTATGAGCACTGTTTTCATTCAATTGAGAGTTTTTCCATGCATGCTAGATTCCTACTTATGAGTCCAAACGTTTGGACATTATAATGCGGTTATCACCAGTTGCTCCTTGTTGCAGTAAATATCAAAACTGCATGAAAATGTTGTTTTGATAAAATATTTTGAGACTTGCGCAATATTATCTGGAGGCAGATTTGAGAAATGTGTTGGCAATGTTATTAAACATTAATCACATAATGACTGCATTTTCTTTTAATACACTTCTTCTGAAATACAGCTTTTTTAAGTGGTCATAATTCCTTCACACTGCATAGTGCTTGTGAGAGATTCTGTTTGTTAATCACAACGGAGTTTGGCCTACTAATAATAATGAATTTTAGCAAAATTTGTTTGAAACTGCAGTTATGAACTACTTTTTCTGTCGCATGTAATGTTACCACAAAATGTATTGTTATATACAGTGTGTGCATAAAGTCGGGGAACACTTTCGATTATTTATTGCACAAGAACTAAACATTGTACAGATATCATACATATTGCATTTTGAAGACACTGGAAGTTTTTTTTTTTTTTTTTTTTTTTTCAAACATTCGATATGCGAACCATGAGTGACCCGGTAGACATCAGTATAGTAATTGAATTCTTGCCATACCCATCCCAACATGACATTGTCGACTGTGGCAGTCACTTCCCGTACTCTCTCCTGGAGCTCTGCTACATCACATGGTGGAATAGGCACATACATCAGACCTTTAATGTGTCCGCACAGAAAAAAAGTCCTGTAGAGTGAGATCTGGTGATTAGGGAGGCCATTTCATGAACCGGCTGTCCCCCTTCTGTAGCATGGCTGATCCATCCCTGTTGAGGTACCCATGAATAGGGTGGAGCCCCATCCTGCTGAAAGATGAACGGAGAGTCCGATTGCATTTGAGGCATCAGCCTTTGCTGCAACATGTCCAAGTAGGAATATCCAGTGACAGTGCTCTTGGCGAAGAAGAGTGGCCCGTACAGTTTTCGAAGTGACAAGGCACAAAAAAATTTACTTTCGGCGAATCACTCTCAAATTCAATGCATTTGTACTTTGTACCCCAGGTTCAACAATTATGCCTGTTCACTTTCCCATTTGTGTGAAAAGTGGCTTTGTTGCTTAAAAATTAAGCAATCAAAAATGCCATCCCCATCCTCATACAATTGTTGCAACTGCAGACAAAACTCAAAACGCTTGTCTTCGTTGTCATCATTGAGCTTCTGCACTAGCTCCAATTTGAATGATTTCATAGACAGCTTCTGTAGCAGTGCTTTCCACACTGTCTTTGGAACTATTTCGAGTTGCACAACACACCAATTTCTTTGGACTCCTTATGAATGTTTCTCGTACGCCCTCCACATTCACTCCACTCACATTGGGATGTCCACTTCTCTTTGCTGGGCACAAGCAACCCATCGTAACGAATCTGTTGTGCCAGTGGTAAATGGCTTTCCTCGTTGGTGGCTTGGTACTGTACTTGGTTCTAAAAATTCATTGAATATTTGTAGCACACTGGTTTTTGTCAAACTCCAACACACAGAAAGCTCGCTCCACACCTGAACTCACCATGTTTGTGACTAGCGCTGACTATCAGCAAATTACCAAATTACACTGTGGCGGTATTTGTATGATATCTGTACTATGTTTGGTTCTTGTGCAATAAATAATTGAAAGTGTTCCTGTACTTTATGTACACCATGTACACTGCTGGCCATCGTAAATGCAACACCCTGAAGGAAGCATCCGAATCAAGTGAAATTTACACCATGGGTTTGCAGCGATGAGATATGCAACTGATTAGAATTTTAGTGCAGACGCACATCACGCGCTTCTGTGGCGCCACCTCATAGCGCCATTTAAGGCTTGGCGATTTCGACGAGTGTACGTTCGGCACGTGTGTTTACCTTGTGGTTGTTTCACAAGACGATCAGTTATGCCTCGTAGACAACAGCGAACATCTTTTGATCAAGTATCAGAGTTTGACAGAGGAAGGATAGTGGCTTACCGAGATTGTGGATTATCATACAGAGAAATCGCTAGTCGTGTTGGACGAAACCAAACAGCTGTAATGTGGATATGTGACCGTTGGATGCAGGAGGGTACGACGGACCGACGTGGTCGATCGCATTCACCTCGGTGCACCACTGCATGTGCTGATAGGCAAATAGTGCGCATGGCAGTGACGGATCGCTCAGTGACATCCCGAACCATAGCACAGCACATTGCGTCTGTAACGCATCATCCAGTGTCTGCACGTACCATTCAATGCCGTTTACAGCAGAGTGGTCTGTCCGCAAGATGTCCATTGCTTCATCTACCATTGACGCAGAACCACAGACGTCTCCGTTGCCAATGGTGTGATGACAGATGGATGTGGACGGCAGAATGGAATGACGTTGTCTTTACTGACGAGGCACGCTTCTGTCTGCAGCACCACGATGGTCGGATTCGAGTGTGGAGACACCGTGGAGAAAGGATGCTGGACAGCTGCATTATGCACCGCCACACTGGTACTTTAAATAGCCGGCGCTACATATCCAAGGTGCTGGAGCCAGTTGTCCTTCCTTACCTTCAGGGCTCGGCCACAGCCATATTTCAACAGGATAATGCGCCTCCACACGTGACACGCATTGTCCAAAGGTTCTTCGTCAATAACCAGATTGAATTGCTTCCCTGGCCAGCTCGCTCTCCGGACCTTTCGCCGATAGAAAACATGTGGTCCATGGTTGCTCAACGAGTGACCCAGATTACATCCCCAGCTGCCACACCAGATGATCTTTGGCAACGTGTGGAAGCTGCTTGGGCTGCTGTACCCCAGGAACACATCCAATGTCTCTTTGACTCAATGCCGAGACGTGTGGCAGCGGTGATCTCCAACAATGGCGGCTACTCTGGCTACTGATTCTGGCAGGAACCACATGTCACAGATGTCTGTAAACGTAATCATTTGATACTTGGTCAACATGTTATCTACAAAATAAATTTTGTTGTGCTACCTCTTGTCTTTCTTGGTGTTGCATTTATGGTGGCCAGCAGTGTATTTATGGTCTTATGCTGCTGAAAGCTGTTTTGTCAGGCTTATGTGCACGATGGTTCAGTGAAAGTGGTGCAGAAAAGATTAATAACGTAAGAATGTGAGAGATCAGGATTTTCTGTTTTGTGAACACCAATATTTTGTAATGTACATCACTGTTGCAATAATTCCAAGGTTTTGTTCAGGTGGTTTCATGATGGTGAATAAATTAGCAAACCGGTAAGATGTCCTACATGGAAAAGTTTCTGTCTTAGTGAAAGTTGTTCATTGAATTATGAGACAGAATTAATGACTATCACTTACTTTCAGGAGGCACATACTTAGTGTTGCTGATAAAAAGAAGGAAAAAAAAAGATTCCTCATCAAACTGTGAAGCCCCAAGGTATGCCCACCGGCCCCCATGTCGCCCTTTGCCTTACGGTACCATGTGGTTGTGGATGTGGTATGGAGGGGCATGTAGTCTGTACACAGTACATACAAAAATAAAAGTACATGACTGTCCTAGCTCTTGGAATTAGTAGGTCCTTACTCAGGGAGGGATGGGGATAGGTTGTGGGAGGTACAACAGGTCACTCACACCCATAGTTAGGACAATGGTAGTGTTGTGTACACTTTGTTAGTAGTAGTCTATTCTTTTCATAATATTGGATTAATCTTCAGCATTCTCATATAGCAGCATGTTTCAAAAACTTATGTATTCTTCTTGTCTGGACTGCACTTTGCCCATGTTTAAATCCCATGCGAAGCTTCTCTCCAGACAAATACCTTCAGAAGAGACTTCCTAGCACTTAAAGTGTTATTAGATGTTCAAAAATTTCTCTTTCAGAAATTCTGATCTTAATAAATAGCATTGTTAAGGGGACTGTTTACTGTTTTTACTTTTTTTGAGAGAATTAACACAGCCACAATCTCATAGTGTCAATTGAGAAGAACTTGAAATGTGTGAAATTTAAAACTTTCCATGCTATAGTTCGTTCAATGAAATTTTGTGTGAACTGTCAGATCTCGATAGCCTGCTGTGATGATATTTCGGTGCTGGGTCTTCTGGCCACCTTCAGGTTTATGCTGGTGAAAGTACAGTGATATCCTCTGTATAAACTGTGCTGGTGGATGCTTGATGCACCCACTTGTCACTGCACATGTGTTGCTAGAGTGTATGTGTGTCTGCTGCAAATCTGTGTGCTGCTGAGAGTGCTCTCCTTCATATTGAATCAGTCATCTTCACAAGGTAAAATTGTAGGATGAACCTAGTTACCCAGAGCACGAAGTTTTTCAATAATAAGATTTCATGCATTACATGTTCATATTTTCTGTTTGAGCGTAGCAATTCATATATAGAAAAGTTCTTGTAGAATGTGATTACTTGTGGTGTAAAGGAGATAACTCGGCAAAAAGAAGCAGCATTGAGATGTTGATAGGCACACAGAAAAGAAGTTGCCTTCTCAATGCTTGTGCTTTTCGGTGAGTGGTCTCCTTAGTTCAAATGAGTTTAAATAATATCTAGGGCAAACGATGTGCACCGTTCATCAGTGTGGCATACTCGCCTCCTCAGAGACAGCAAATCTGTTACTGCTTAACACTGTAATTCTACTGGTCATTCAATTAAAGACAGTGAACCAAATATCATGGCCTGTACTTCAAACTTTTGGAAATCGGTTATCAGTGAATCAATGGAAATAAGACTGATGGTCTTATCAATTGTGACAGCAGTTTCCAGCCACATAATACATGGAATCCTGTTAGGGAAAATCTTTATGTTCTGCATAACTGGCATCAGTTTGTGATTTTACCATTTGAGGATGATAGATCTGATATTGAGGACAGTGCTCTCAGCAGTGGCCGGACTTGCAACATGTGCATGTGCTCTAGCAATGCATGTGCAGTGGCAACTGGGTACACCACATGTGCCAGGGCAGTTTAAACAGGGGAGCTCAGATCACTTTCGGCAGTATACATCTGAAGTTGACAGACGACTTTGCATCAAAATATTGTGGCTGCACATTATTGTCATCCGGTAATTTACTCATAATTTTATGGAACAAAATGAAAGAATGCAATTTAATTCTTTTGACACAGATGCAAACCAAGTTCCTTGGATTCCATAGGCAAAACTCATCTGGCAGAACTGTTGAAGACACACATACTTATTCTCTTGTACTTCCCAAATTTGAGGAGACACTCCTGCATATCTTCCTTGACTAGTTCTTCTGGGAGAAAAGCAAGTCTCTGTGCATCTTGGAAAGTAAGAGAAAGGTACTGCAGACAGAAGCTTTGAGCTGGACCACAAAACCTGGATAGCTCAGCTGAACAGAATTGTTTGCAGGTGGCAAAAGTTTTGGTTCAAATCTGTTAATCTGATAGTTCGTTCTTTTATTTATTGTTTCAGCTGCAGTGATGGCAAGCTGTGTTCTAATGCAGCAATGATAAAGTCCTAGACACTTCTTGTTTCGTAACTCTGTGTTAGAGAAAATCTCTTCTTCCAGTGACAGCAGAACTATATTGTTTTTCAATAGCAGTCAGTTTTTTTAAACAATTCTCTCAGTAAATATAATGTAGCTGTTTGAATGGTTTGGTACCACCTGCAGTTGACACTTTTTCTTTATGTATTATTGTACAATTTTGATTTTAAAATATTTGCAGGATGCACAGTTATTGCTATTGTGACAGATGCACACGACCAAAACTGGGGAACCATGTACCAACATAATCATGAGTTGTTATGTTTTATTTTATTATGTAGCTGTGAAAGTAATAATTTATTGCTTTTTATTGTACTTGACTGGTAAACTATACACCTGTACTATTTTATTTATCCTGTAACATCACTCCTAACTCTACATGAAGAAATTTGAAACACACATGCTACTCATGGCACCTGTGTGCATGATCTATGCATATCTACTGTGTTGGTTAACAAAGCTTTTGTAACAGCATTTTCCGTAGTACCATGTCCACATTAACCATTGTGTGGTCATAACTTGTAAGCTGAGTGCAGTGATGTGTGGAAGTACATATATTTTATATGTATGATGTGCAGTTGTATCAATAATGCAAGTGATACTGGTTCTGGCAATGACATTTGCACAGCACAAGCTCAGTGATTAATCTTAGTGCATTTTATCATGTGATATGTTATTGTCTTTAACTTTTAACTGATTGCTAATACAATGAATTCTTTTGTTGCGTTTACCGTGATACTTGAAAGTGGTGCAGTAGTATTCTAATAAAGAAAAAAATTACTGCTGCAAGAAATTTCTCACAGCTGCGAATCCAAGTTCAATGAAGATCTAGTATACCTAGTGAAATAGTTTCATGTAAAGTTGAATTCCCAGTTCAGTCGACACATTTTTATCATTTGTAGGAATATCAAAACAGGAGATAAATACTCTCTCTCTTTCTGTCTTTCTTTCTTTTTCTCATGTTGAGTGCCTTGTCTTTTAATAATGTATCAAAAGGAAAATTCATGGGTGAAAATGGTAAAATCATAAGGAATGGAGTGGCTGACTGTACTGGGCTTCAGGAGGCAAAATTCTACTTTTTGGAACTGTTAGGTCCTTACTTGGCATAGGAAGAGGATATGTTGTGGAGGTTGGAGAAAGGGGTAAATCATGGAGACTCCAGGTTAAGAGAGGTCCACCTGTAGTGAGGACAAGATAGACTAAATTAAAATGGATGATGTATGCCATTATGAGGTCAAAGATAGTACATTGGTAAATAAAAAGCGTGATTAGGAATGGATGGAAGGCAGGTGGTGTATGGTTATGTGAGGAGAAAGGGGGAAGAAAATGAGTTGAGTTGTTAATGGAAGTTAAGTCCAGGATGATTACAGGATGTGATGATCGCTGCTTTTGCCACTGAGGAAAGAATTCACAGTTCTAAAAGATAGGCATTTTTTATAATTTTTTAAGATGACTATTGGTAGGAGTTGCAATTTTGCTTCCTGGAGGTAGTTACTGCCCAGCCTTGCTATCGCCTTGTAACTTTAAACTGTTCTTCTGTACAATGCCTGCATCAAAATAATAAAAGATTGGCCATTAGACACAGAATGGGGTGACGACGGTTTGCAGTTACCCACATGCTCAATATTGCCACAGCAGAAGCAGTAGCTGCACCGTTTAGTACTGAAAGCTTTTGTACTTTTTCCATTAATATGGAGTACAGTGTTTGCCTTGGGGGATTGCAATAACATTATCACTTTGCTCTTTACTTTCATTATTAGCTACAAACATTCTTGCTCGTATTATAATAAACAAAAAGAAACAAAGAAAAAATTAACACAAAGAAACTATTCACTTGATGAAAACAAATAACAAAAGCTATGTTAGTGGTTGTAAGTGTCGCCCACAGAGTGATACAACAACATCAAAGAAAGTAGTTCTTCACTATCTTGGTTAAGTGTAATGTAAGTTGTAAAATTCATGTATTATTCAGTGTATTAACACGTTGAAGCAGTGCCTTGGTTCTTATGGGCTATCTGGAACAGATGGGCTGAAACTGTCAGAAGCTTTGTCGAAATCTGCCAGTCACAAAGAAAGTGGGCATTCGTATTTGTTGCTCCAGCCTGTGATTTCGTTTGACTTGCATATGGTTCAGTGTTCTGTGTCCTCTTCTAAAGCTGGTTGGTTCCTTTGCTTGATTAAAATTGTGATTTTGTTAAATATGATTGATGGTAACTTCATTGAATATCTTGTTTGTTATTAATGAGAAAGTTAGTGAAATTTGTGAAAAAGTTACAAAGAAGTTCTGGTTTGCATTTAGAACTCTTCCATCTAGATTAAAAATATGAACACAATATTTAGTCATAGTCAAGTTCAGTCACAGAGTTCAGTAAATGGATTATTGGTAACTATTAGCAAAATGTTGAGGACCACAGTGCTAGAAACAGGTGTACTTATTACCGTAGGTGCTGCAATCAGTGGGCTTCCTAGTCTCACTGTTTTTCAAAATCCTGAATACATTTGAGTTAGTGTTTTAAGCCTTTCTGGGCTAAAATCACCATATCGAGATACAGCACAGGAGTGGAATGGCAGAGAAATAATCTGAAAGGAGGTCTGTTGAACCTTCTTCAGAACAGTAAAATGTGAGTTGCAAAGTGATCATCTCAATGTAGAGTGAAAAAGTCTGCAAAGACTGGAGAGCAGAACTGATAATGTAGAATAGACATCAGCAATGAAATCGCCGATGACGTCTAGTAGTCTTTAATGATGATGTACTCTTGTAAACATATCTGAAAAGAATCTGTACAGTATTAGGTATAGCAGATATTTAGTCTGATGTAACCAGTTAAAAAGGTTACATGTGTTTTTGATATTATTGGTGATTATGTTGTATAAAAAGGGATCAGGGAAATTTTATTAAATTTTGCTGTAAGAATGGAAAAAGTGCAGCAAAGTTTTAGAAACGTTAAGTGTTACTTTTTTCTGAGTTTTCTGTGAATGTAACAAGGGTTCACAAGCAATATAAGCATTTGAAAGAAGGCCATGAAAATGATGAGCACCCTGTACGCTCCACCACTTTATCAGCCAATGAAATTGCAGAAAAAATATAAGAAATGATTATGAACAATTCCCGAATCACAATTGGAGAAACTGATGATTATGTTGACACTTGCTATGAAATTGTTTGGTTGTTTTGGGTATGAAATGGATGACAGCAAAATGGTTCCAACATTGCTGAATTGGAACAAAAACAGTTGTGAATGCAAATTGCCCAGAAGTTGCTACATGAAATCAGTGACAATGCAGAGCTATTGAAAAGTGTCACTGTTGTTGTTGTTGTTGTTGTTTTTTGTTGTGGTCTTCAACCATGAGACTGGTTTGATGCAGCTCTCCTTGCTACTCTATCCTATGCAATCTTTTTCATCTCCCAATACCTACTGCAGCCTATATCCGTCTGAATCTGCTTAGTGTATTCATCTCTTGGTCTCCCTCTACGATTTTTACCCTCCACACTGCTCTCCAATACTAAATTGGTGATCCCTTGATGCCTCAGAACATGTCCTACCAACCGGTCCCTTCTTCTTGTCAGGTTGTGCCACAAACTCCTCTTCTTCCCAATTCTATTCAATACCTCCTCATCCTCTACCTACCTAATCTTCAGCATTCTTCTGTAGCACCACATTTTGAAAGCTTCTATTCTCTTCTGTCCAAACAATTTATCGACCATGTTTCACTTCCATACATGGCTACACTCCATACAAATACTTTCAGAAATGACTTCCTGACTCTTAAATCTATACTCGATGTTAACAAATTTCTCTTCTTCGGAAAAGCTTTCCTTGCCATTGCCAGTCTACATTTTATATCCTCTCTACTTCGACCATCATCAGTTATTTTGCTCCCCGAATAGCAAAACTCCTTTACTACTTTAAGTGTCTCATTTCCTAATCTAATTCCCTCAGCATCACCCACCTTAATTCGACTACATTCCATTATCCTTGTTTTGCTTATGTTGATGTTCATCTTATATCCTCCTTTCAAGACACTGTCCATAACGTTCAACTGCTCTTCCAAGTCCTTTGCTGTCTCTGACAGAATTACAGTGTCAACGGCGAACCTCAAAGTTTTTATTTCTTCTCCGTGAATTTTAATACCTTCTCAGAATTTTTCTTTTGTTTCCTTTACTGCTTGCTCAATATACAGATTGAATAACATCGGGGACAGGCTACAGTCCTGTCTCACTCCCTTCCCAACCACTGCTTCCCTTTCATGCCCCTCGACTCTTATAACTGCCATCTGGTTTCTGTACAAATTGTAAATAGCCTTTCGATCCCTGTATTTTACCCCTGCCACCTTCAGAATTTGAAATAGAGTATTCCAGTCAACATTGTCAAAAGCTTCTATATGTCTACAAATGCTAGAAACGTAGGTTTGCCTTTCCTTCATCTTTCTTCTAAGATAAGTCGTAGGGTCAGTATTGCCTCACGTGTTCCAATATTTCTACGGAATCCAAACTGATCTTCCCCGAGGTCGGCTTCTACCAGTTGATCCATTCGTCTGTAAAGAATTCGCGTTAAGTATTTTGCATCTGTGACTTATTAAACTGATACTTTGTTAATTTTCACATCTGTCAACACCTGCTTTCTTTGGGATTGGAATTATTACATTCTTCTTGAAGTCTGAGGGTATTTCGCCTGTCTCATACACCTTGCTCACCAGATGGTAGAGTTTTGTCAGGACTGGCTCTCCCAAGGCCGTCAGTAGCTCTAATGGAATGTAGTCTACTCCTGGGGCCTTGTTTCGACTCAGGTCTTTCAGTGCTCTGTCAAACTCTTCACGCAGTATCGTATCTCCCATTTCATCTTCATCTACAACCTCTTCCATTTCCGTAATATTGTCCTCAAGTACATCGCCCTTGTATAGACCCTCTATATACTCCTTCCACCTTTCTGCTTTCCCTTCTTTGCTTAGAACTGGGTTTCCATCTGAGCTCTTGATATTCATAAAAGTGGCTCTCTTTTCTCCAAAGGTCTCTTTAATTTTCCTGTAGGCAGTATCTATCTTACCCCTCGTGAGATAAGCCTCTACATCCTTACATTTGTCCTCTAGCCATCCCTTCTTAGCCATTTTGCACTTCCTGTCGATCTCATTTTTGAGACGTTTGTATTCCTTTTTGCCTGCTTCATTGACCGCGTTTTTATATTTTCTCCTTTCATCAATTAAATTCAATATTTCTTCTGTTACACAAGGATTTCTACTAGCCCTCGTCTTTTTGCCAACTTGATCCTCTGCTGCCTTCACTACTTCATTCCTCAGAGCTACCCATTCTTCTTCTACTGTATTTCTTTCCCTCATTCCTGTCAATTGTTCCCTTATGCTCTCCCTGAAACTCTGTACAACCTCTGGTTTAGTCAGTTTATCCAGGTCCCATCTCCTCAAATTCCCACCTTTTTGCAGTTTCTTCAGTTTTAATCTACAGTTCATAACCAATAGATTGTGGTCAGAGTCCACATCTGCCCCTGGAAATGTCTTACAATTTAAAACCTGGTTCCTAAATCTGTCTTACCATTATATAATCTATCTGATACCTTCTAGTCTCTCCAGAATTCTTCCATGTATACAACCTTCTTTTATGATTCTTGAACCAAGTGTTAGCTATGATTAAGTTATGCTCTGTGCAAAATTCTACCAGGCGGTTTCCTCTTTCATTCCTTACCCCAATCCATATTCGCCTACTACGTTTCCTTCTCTTCCTTTTCCTACTATCGAATTCCAGTAACCCATGAATATTAAATTTTCATCTCCCTTCACCATGTGAATAATTTCTTTTATCTCATCATACATTTCATCAATTTCTTCATCTGCAGCGCTAGTTGGCATATAAACTTGTACTATTGTAGTAGGTATGGGCTTTGTGTCAATCTTGGCCACAATAATGCGTTCACTGTGCTGTTTGTAGTAGCTTACCCACACTCCTACTTTTTTATTCATTATTAAACCTACTCCTGCATTACCCCTATTTGATTTTGTATTTATAACCCTGTGTTCACCTGACCAAAAGTCTTGTTCCTCCTGCCACCGAACTTCACTAATTCCCACTATATCTAACTTTAACCTATCCATTTCCCTTTTTATATTTTCTAACCTACCTCCCTGATTAATGGATCTGACATTCCATGCTCCGATCCGTAGAATGCCACTTTTCTTTTCTCTTGATAACAACATCCTCTTGAGTAGTCCCCTCCCGGAGATCCGAATGGGGGACTATTTTACATCCGGAATATTTTACCCCTTCCCCCATGAACCATGGACCTTGCCGTTGGTGGGGAGGCTTGCGTGCTTCAGCGATACAGATGGCCGTACCGTAGGTGCAACCACAACGGAGGGGTATCTGTTGAGAGGCCAGACAAACATGTGGTTCCTGAAGAGGGGCAGCAGCCTTTTCAGTAGTTGCAGGGGCAACAGTCTGGATGATTGACTGATTTGGCCTTGTAACATTAACCAAAACGGCCTTGCTGTGCTGGTACTGCGAACGGCTGAAAGCAAGGGGAAACTACAGCCGTAATTTTTCCCGAGGACATGCAGCTTTACTGTATGATTAAATGATGATGGCGTCCTCTTGGGTAAAATATTCCGGAGGTAAAATAGTCCCCCATTCGGATCTCCGGGCGGGGACTACTCAAGAGGACGTCGTTATCAGGAGAAAGAAAACTGGCATTCTACGGATCGGAGCGTGGAATGTCAGATCCCTTAATCGGGCAGGTAGGGTAGAAAATTTAAAAAGGGAAATGGATAGGTTAAAGTTAGATATAGTGGGAATTAGTGAAGTTCGGTGGCAGGAGGAACAAGACTTTTGGTCAGGTGATTACAGGGTTATAAATACAAAATCAAATAGGGGTAATGCAGGAGTAGGTTTAATAATGAATAAAAAAATAGGAGTCCGGGTTAGCTACTACAAACAGCATAGTGAACGCATTATTGTGGCCAAGATAGACACAAAGCCCATGCCTACTACAGTAGTACAAGTTTATATGCCAACTAGCTCTGCAGATGATGAAGAAATTGATGAGATGTATGACGAGATAAAAGAAATTATTCAGGTAGTGAAGGGAGACGAAAATTTAATAGTCATGGGTGACTGGAATTCGTCAGTAGGAAAAGGGAGAGAAGGAAACATAGTAGGTGAATATGGATTGGGGGGAAGAAATGAAAGAGGAAGCCGCCTTGTAGAATTTTGCACAGAGCATAACTTAATCATAGCTAACACTTGGTTCAAGAATCATAAAAGAAGGTTGTATACCTGGAAGAATCCTGGAGATACTAATAGGTATCAGATAGATTATATAATGGTAAGACAGAGATTTAGGAACCAGGTTTTAAATTGTAAGACATTTCCAGGGGCAGATGTGGATTCTGACCACAATCTATTGGTTATGAACTGCAGATTGAAACTGAAGAAACTGCAAAAAGGTGGGAATTTAAGGAGATGGGACCTGGATAAACTGAAAGAACCAGAGGTTGTAGAGAATTTCAGGGAGAGCATAAGGGAACAATTAACAGGAATGGGGGAAAGAAATACAGTAGAAGAAGAATGGGTAGCTTTGAGGGATGAAGTAGTGAAGGCAGCAGAGGATCAAGTAGGTAAAAAGACGAGGGCTAATAGAAATCCTTGGGTAACAGAAGAAATATTGAATTTAATTGATGAAAGGAGAAAATATAAAAATGCAGTGAATGAAGCAGGCAAAAGGGAATACAAACGTCTCAAAAATGAGATCGACAGGAAGTGCAAGATGGCTAAGCAGGGATGGCTAGAGGACAAATGTAAGGATGTAGAGGCTTGTCTCACTAGGGGTAAAATAGATACTGCCTACAGGAAAATTAAAGAGACCTTTGGAGAGAAGAGAACCACTTGTATGAATATCAAGAGCTCATATGGCAACCCAGTTCTAAGCAAAGAAGGGAAGGCAGAAAGGTGGAAGGAGTATATAGAGGGTTTATACAAGGGCGATGTACTTGAGGACAATATTATGGAAATGGAAGAGGCTGTAGATGAAGATGAAATGGGAGATAAGATACTGCGTGAAGAGTTTGACAGAGCACTGAAAGACCTGAGTCGAAACAAGGCCCCGGGAGTAGACAACATTCCATTAGAACTACTGATGGCCTTGGGAGAGCCAGTCTTGACAAAACTCTACCATCTGGTGAGCAAGATGTACGAGACAGGCGAAATACCCTCAGACTTCAAGAAGAATATAATAATTCCAATCCCAAAGAAAGCAGGTGTTGACAGATGTGAAAATTACCGAACTATCAGTTTAATAAGTCACAGCTGCAAAATACTAACACGAGTTCTTTACAGACGAATGGATAAACTGGTAGAAGCGGACCTCGGGGAAGATCAGTTTGGATTCCGTAGAAATGTTGGAACACGTGAGGCAATACTAACCTTACGACTTATCTTAGAAGAAAGATTAAGGAAAGGCAAACCTACGTTTCTAGCATTTGTAGACTTAGAGAAAGCTTTTGACAACGTTAACTGGAATACTCTCTTTCAAATTCTGAAGGTGGCAGGGGTAAAATTCAGGGAGCGAAAGGCTATTTACAATTTGTACAGAAACCAGGTGGCAGTTATAATAGTCGAGGGGCATGAAAGGGAAGCAGTGGTTGGGAAAGGAGTGAGACAGGGTTGTAGCCTCTCCCCGATGTTATTCAATCTGTATATTGAGCAAGCAGTAAAGGAAACAAAAGAAAAATTCGGAGTAGGTATTAAAATTCATGGAGAAGAAGTAAAAACTTTGAGGTTCGCCGATGACATTGTAATTCTGTCAGAGACAGCAAAGGACTTGGACGAGCTGTTGAACGGAATGGGCAGTCTCTTGAAAGGAGGATATAAGATTAACATCAACAAAAGCAAAACGAGGATAATGGAATGTAGTCAAATTAAATCGGGTGATGCTGAGGGGATTAGATTAGGAAATGAGACACTTAAAGTAGTAAAGGAGTTTTGCTATTTGGGGAGTAAAATAACTGATGATGGTCGAAGCAGAGAGGATATAAAATGTAGACTGGCAATGGCAAGGAAATCGTTTCGGAAGAAGAGAAATTTGTTAACATCGAGTATAGATTTATGTGTCAGGAAGTCGTTTCTGAAAGTATTTGTATGGAGTGTAGCCATGTATGGAAGTGAAACATGGACGATAACCAGTTTGGACAAGAAGAGAATAGAAGCTTTTGAAATGTGGTGCTACAGAAGAATGCTGAAGATAAGGTGGGTAGATCACGTAACTAATGAGGAGGTATTGAATAGGATTGGGGAGAAGAGAAGTTTGTGGCACAACTTGACTAGAAGAAGGGATCGGTTGGTAGGACATGTTTTGAGGCATCAAGGGATCACAAATTTAGCATTGGAGGGCAGCGTGGAGGGTAAAAATCGTAGAGGGAGACCAAGAGATCAATACACTAAGCAGATTCAGAAGGATGTAGGTTGCAGTAGGTACTGGGAGATGAAGAAGCTTGCACAGGATAGAGTAGCATGGAGAGCTGCATCTAACCAGTCTCAGGACTGAAGACCACAACAACAACAACAACAACAACATATTTTACCCAAGAGGACGCCATCATTATTTAACCATACAGTAAAGGTGCATGCCCTCGGGAAATATTATGGCTGTTGTTTCCCCTTGCTTTCAGCCGTTCGCAGTACCAGCACAGCAAGGCCGTTTTGGTTAGTGCTACAAGGCCATATCAGTCAATCATCCAGACTGTTGCCCCTGCAACTACTGAACAGGCTGCTGCCCCTCTTCAGGAACCACACGTTTGTCTGGCCTCTCAGCAGATACCCCTCCATTTTGGTTGCACCTCTGGTATGTCTGTCTGTATCGCTGAGGCACACAAGCCTCCCCACCAACGGCAAGGTCCATGGTTCTTGGGGGGTAGAGGGGGGGGGGGGGGGGTGATTTGTGTCACAACAGGTGACAAACATGGTTTTATGGATATAACCTTGAATCTAGGTCTCAGTCGTCTCAGTCGAAGTAGTCTGGATCACCAAAACAAGAAAAAGGTTGACAACAGTGGTCAAATTTGAAGGCTAATGTTCACTGTGTTCTTAGATTTTAATGGCATGATCTGTCCTGAGCTCTTGTCACTAGGTTTAACACATAAGGAGTACAACTTAAAAATTCAATACCATTTTTGTAAAGCATTCTGGAAAAATGCTCAGACTTGAGATGAAATAGTTCGTATATTTTGCGCCAAGCTAATGCATCTGATGAGCTTTGTTGCTTGTTTGTGAATTTTTGACCAAAAACAATACTGTAAGGATGCTCCAACCTCCATATATGCCATATTGTGCCCCATGTGACTTCTTTTTGTAACCAGAAATAGAGAAAACCTTTAAATGGCTGTTGTTTCACAAACCTAATTGAGATTAAAACTGCATTACTGAGTGAAAGCTCTCCCAAAAGTAAAGTTCCAAAAGTGTTCAAAGGACTGGAAAAAGAATTGGCATATGTGATTAATATGTAATGATGCTGTTTTGAAGGGGATAACATTGATGCAGATTAATTAATAAAAGTTTTCCAAAACAAAAAATTCCCTTTAGTTTTTAAACACACTTTATATAAATCATGCCTTGTTTTGTTGTTAGGGTGGCCTTTGAGGTGACTCGAACAGTATTTTGTGGTTTCAGCATGTGTTGCACTACCTGCAATCCAGACTGAACTATCAGTTCCTGGCAAATTCCTAGCAAGCTCTGAAACACACAATTCTCATCCACTTGTAGTGGATTGTATGTTGTAAGAATTGATTTTTGCACAGTCACTCCACTCCACACCACACGTCTTACAGACTTCTGGTGGGGTGTTGCAGAGCTGTTTTAGTTGATGGCGGGCGAGACAGCCAAATTATTGTTGACAGTTGACAGGGCAGGAAGTGGTTCGTAGATGTTAGTTCTAAAAGTTCAGCTGACCACCCACTAAATTACTGGGCAGTAAATACAGAAAAGGATGATGACTATGGCACTCTGACATTTTAGGCTCTTTCAGTAGATACCTTTTTATTATCTATATAACATTGTGCAGCAAACATGACTAGTGGGTGACTGACAACTTCAAGAAGACACAAGAGTTTGACGTGCCATGGTTTTGATTAAACTGTGTGACAATGTAATCAAATCCGCAATAGGCTTAGAAACCATATGTTCTTGTGCAGTGGACTGGTCGTGTGTTGTTTGATGTATTATTGTTACCTCCTTGACAATATAATTTCAACATTGATGTACGTTTTCTCAGTAGTGGTCTTATCTTTCAGCATACATACCTAAAGAATGTTCACCTTCTATTTTGTAGTAGTTTGAAGAACAAAATGCCACAGTTCTTGACAGGTATCATATGTTGTTTCATGATCTGTTCTATCTGTCATTGGATGTGTAATGCAGTTCTTTTACTCCACTATATGAATATTATTTATACATACTCATAAGTGGATTTTTGTGAATTGGGATAAGAATCATATTTTGTGATATTTATGTTGACAGTTTAAAATTTTACTAAAACGAAACTTCACAATATAAATATGCAAAAATATGAAAACTGAATTATTTTAATAGCAACAGAAATGTTATTTGGTGTTTCATTGCCAACATTGAATCTACAAGTCTGGGGCTCTGGCTTTTCATTTTTCTATCTCATTCAGTATTTGTTAATGTGAAAAATGCTGAGTTACACATAAAACTGTTGGTCACTCAATAACTGGCTGGCTAATTCAGTTCTTGGAGGTCATAAGAAAAACAGTACATATCACCTCCCCTCCATACTTAGTGAAGCACTGTGGTGTTCAACCAACCTTCAGCTTGATGATAGTTGTAGCCCTACCTCCTTTTTCCCCCTTTTCTTTTTTCTTTTTTAATCTACTACCTAAATAAATTTCTGCCTGAAATAAAAAAAAATGTATTTTGTTACTAGTAATGAAATGTTGTAGAGTACATTAAGTCAAATCTAAGGTATAATGGTTTAAGTTGCATATTTACAACAGGCGTTTGAAAAATTGAAAACTGACAGCACTCCATTTAGTAAAAGAATTTGATTTAAGATTTTGATGATATTTTGATAGGATTTACATGATTAAAATTAAAAATAAAAATTACATGGTGGCAAACATTTTAAATAATTATATATAATTCAATATAACATTATTGGTGAAATATTTGTGAAATTCTCGAAAACAGTTTCATCTCTTGTGTACATACAGATGAATATTGCTTACTACACATGAATACTGCCTGTCCTTTACAGTTCGGTTTCTGTAACCTGAGGCCAGTGACCTTCTGCATCAGTTTGGGTGGATTTATGTGGAACTGGTTTTGTTGAATCCTGGTGCTTCTTACATAGTGGTTTTGCCTCTGTACTGGATCAAGGCCAATCTCTGGTTTTATTTGTCATGTCTTTTCCATGCTTGCAGGTCTGTGTGTTTCATCCTGCCTAAATTTGGTTACAATGTCTCTTGGCGAAATCACATATCAGAGCCATTGGCTGTTTCATGTAGAATCTGCACATACTGATACTGGTGCTCAAAAGATGAACCCTCCATTTATTAGCGTTGCTTTGGTATGATGGAAATTTGCGTTAATGGATTAAGAAATATTAGGATAGTATGTAGTGTGGTAAAAGATAATATTAGGGCAGCTTTAAGTGAGGAAAAAATCCATATAATAATAATAATAATAAACCCCGTGGAGGTCCGGGAAAAGAATAGGCCTCCGGTATGTTCTGCCAGTCTTAAAAGGTGACGAAAAGAACAAACTACTAATAGGGCTAACCCCCCTTTTAGTGTGATTAGTTGGTTCAGGACAGAACTACAGAAGCCTCGGACAAGCGCCGTCATGGTTGGGGACGACGCTTGAACCCTATGCCCGTCCACAATGGTAACGACACTGCTAGCCACACGGAAAATGATTTAAATCCAAATAGAGGTGTTTTGCAGGATATGCTTCCTGCAACCACCCTAGAAGGAAAACGGAGACAGAGGATGAGATGGTCAGATGAAGTTAATTGACACCTCATGTTCTGTTATTACCAAGCAACAAACCTAGGAACCAACGCAACTGGATACAGATCACAAGTATACACAACATTTATTACCAGATACCCAGAATTAAAATTTTTAACAGAACAACGACTAGCTGACCAGATCCATGTAATAATAAAAAATAACAGGATACCCCAGTCAGAATTAGAAAACATCAAGCAACAAGTACAACAAATACTGGAACAACATAATGTGCAATCAGAAGAAGAAGAAGAAGAAGAAGAAGAAGAAGAAGAAGAAGAAGAAGAAGAAAATACAGTAATGGCCTCAAACATTCCAGAGCAAACAAACAAAGAACAACACGCATCAATTAAACAATCAGAGGGAAACGAAATCTTAAGACAGCCACCAGAACAAGCACAAATAGAACACGAAGTGACACACATGTTAGATAGAGAAGAAAAATTTCAGCTGACATATATAGAATACAAAGACACAAATACAGACATTAGGCCATTCTTGCATAGACCGCGAAATAACCCACAAGTCGAAACAACAATAAAAACTATCAACACAATCATACACAACAAAATAAATGAAAACACAACTATGGAAGAATTACAACTACTGGTTTATATAGGAGCACTCGCTACACTAAATATACACACTAGGCAGAGATCAGAACCAACCAACACACAGAAGAAACCAACAAAACCAGCATGGCAACACAGGTTACAGATCAGAATAGAAAAACTGAGAAAAGACATCGGACAGCTAACACAATTTATAAGCAATGAAATGTCAGGAAAAAAAAAAAAAAAACGAAAAAGGTTTGGTAAAATCTCACAACAAGAAGCGATAGAGCAATTAGATGAAAAGAAGCAGAAAGTAAAAGCATTGGCCAAACGACTTAGAAGATACAAAAAAAGTGAAAATAGAAGGAAACAAAACCAAACATTTAACACAAACTAAAAGAAATTTTACCAGACAATAGATAACACACACATTAAAATAGACAATCCACCAAACATAACAGACATGGAACACTTCTGGAGCAACATATGGTCAAACCCGGTACAACATAATAGGCATGCACAGTGGATACAAGCAGAAACAGACACATACAAGATGATACCACAAATGCCTGAAGTGATAATTTTGCAACATGAAGTCACCCAAGCAATTAATTCTACTCACAATTGGAAAGCCTCTAGAAAAGATAAAATAGCAAATTTCTGGCTAAAGAAGTTCACCTCAACACATTCACATCTAACTAAATTATTTAACAGTTACATTGCAGACCCATACACATTCCCTGATACACTTACACATGGAATAACTTATCTGAAACCTAAAGATCAAGCACACACAGCAAACCCAGCTAAATATCGCCCCATAACATGCTTACCAACAATATACAAAATATTAACTTCAGTCATTACACAGAAATTAATGACACATACAACACAGAACAAAATTATAAATGAAGAACAAAAAGGCTGTTGCAAAGGAGCACGAGGATGTAAAGAGCAACTGATGATAGAGGCAGAGGTGACATATCAAGCTAAAACTAAACAAAGGTCACTACACTACGCATACATTGATTACCAAAAAGCTTTTGATAGTGTACCCCACTCATGGTTACTACAAATATTGGAAATATACAAAGTAGATCTTAAATTGATACAGTTCCTAAACATAGTAATGAAAAATTAGAAAACCACACTTAATATCCAAACAAATTCAAATAATATCACATCACAGCCAATACAGATTAAGCGTGGAATATACCAAGGAGACTCATTAAGTCCTTTCTGGTTCTGCCTTGCTCTGAACCCACTATCCAACATGCTAAATAATACAAATTATGGATACAATATTACTGGAACATACCCACACAAAATCACACATTTGCTATACATGGATGATCTAAAACTACTGGCAGCAAACAAATCAATAACTCAACCAATTACTAAAGATAACAGAAGTATTCAGCAATGATATAAATATGGCTTTTGAAACAGACAAATGTAAGAAAAAGAGCATAATCAAGGGAAAACACACTAAACAAGAAGATTACATGTTGGATAACCACAGCGACTGCATAGAAGCGATGGAAAAAACAGATGCCTATAAATATCTAGGATACAGACAAAAAATAGGAATAGATAATACAAATATTGAAGAAGAACTAAAAGAAAAATATAGACAAAGACTAACAAAAATACTGAAAACAGAATTGACAGCAAGAAACAATACAAAAGCTATAAATACTTACGCTATACCAATATTGACATACTCATTTGGAGTAGTGAAATGGAGTAACACAGACCTAGAAGCACTCAATACACTTACACGATCACAATGCCACAAATATAGAATACATCTCATACATTCAGCAACAGAAAGATTCACATTAAGCAGAAAGGAAGGAGGAAGGGGATTTATCGACATAAAAACCTACATTATGGACAGGTAGACAATTTAAGAAAATTCTTTCTAGAACGAGCAGAAACTAGCAAAATACACAAAGCAATCACTCATATAAATACATTGGCTACACCACTACAATTTCATAACCACTTCTACAACCCTTTAGATAACACAACATCAACAGATACGAAGAAAGTAAATTGGAAAAAGAAAACACTTCATGGCAAGCACCCGTATCATCTAACACATTCACACATCGATCAAGATGCATCTGACACGTGGTTAAGAAAAGGCAATATATACAGTGAGACGGAAGGATTCATGATTGCAATACAGGATCAAACAATAAACACCAGATATTACAGCAAGCATATTATTAAAGGTCCCAATACCACAACAGATAAATGCAGACTTTGCAAACAACAAATAGAAACAGTAGATCACATCACAAGCGGATGTACAATACTAGCAAATACAGAATACCCCAGAAGACATGACAATGTAGCAAAAATAATACATCAACAACTTGCCACACAACATAAACTTATAAAACAATACGTTCCCACATAGAAGTATGAACCACAAAATGTACTGGAGAATGATGAATACAAATTATACTGGAACAGAACCATTATAACAGATAAAACACCACCACGTAACAAACCTGGCATCATACTCACCAATAAAAAGAAGACATTAACACAACTAATTGAAATATCCATACCCAATACAACAAATATACAAAAGAAAACAGGAGAAAAAATTGAAAAATACATCCAACTGGCTGAGGAAGTCAAGGACATGTGGCATCAGGATAAAGTTGACATTATACCAATTATACTATCAACTACAGGAGTCATACCACACAATATCCACCAGTACATCAACGCAATACAGCTACATCCAAACATATATATACAACTACAGAAATCCGTAATTATTGATACATGTTCAATTACCCGAAAGTTCCTAAACGCAATGTAACATATACCGTACAGTTAAAAGGAAGTCACGCTTGATCAAGGTCCGCGTCACTTTCATTTCGAACCAGACCTAAGGTCTGAGAAAGGAAAGAAATAATAATAATAATAATAATAATAATAATAATAATAATAATAATAATAATAAAACTAACGGTAGTAAACATAGACAAAATAATACGTCTAGTGTACCAATATTTGTCAACATTCTGCAAATTTTTATAGGGTTGCCACAGGTTCTGGAAATCAGGGAATTTCAAACATATCAGGGAAATTTGAAAAAACAAACACTGGAAAACTCGCATTTTTGTCTCAGTAAATGAAATGATTTGAATACTGAGGTGTCATGCATTGTTGCTGGCTGGGTGCAGCTGATTAAGTGTGCCGCTTCCCTACTCCCTCATTACTACTGCTTCTCCCCTTTCTACCACTCCCCTCCACTTGCAGTCAGTGTTGCCACCACTTCTTGTCGCTAGCCTATCAGCTGCCGATAAGGCACATGAGGAGTGATTTGTTTGGATCTGATTCTCAGAAACTGTAGAAGCAGCGGCCTTAGACAGTGGGCATGTGTGCATGAGTTGTGTCGAGGTGACTGTGTGTATGCGCTTTTGTTTTCTGACAAAAGTGACAGCTGAAAAATTAGTTGTGAGAGGGTGATTGTCATTGGTATGTGCCTGTCTGTGGCTCAGAAATCATCTTTACAGTGAGTTGTTACCTATCCTCATTATTATTATGTGTCAGAGTATTAGAACAAGTTATCTGTTGCATGGATTGATCACCATGGTCTCATTTCATCGACATGCCATCTGTGGTTTGTGAATAGCTGGCTGCACAAGTGGATTTCTGCTCCGGGCCAAAACTGCAGGCTGTTTTTGCAGGTATCTGTAATGGATTGGGCCTGCCGATCTGAAGCCATTCAGTTCCCACTAATGTGCAGGCCCTGCCGATTGGATCTAGTCTCACCAATCTGCCCACAGTCTGGATCTGTCTTGTGTGACATAATGCAGTGGATTTTCATGGTTTATCCATGGCCCCAGGACTGCAGTGCTCCTTAGGAGGCCAGAGGCCATGGGTGATGGATTTCAGAAATTGCAACTGCCTCACTGCAAATACATTGTGCAGTGTGGCATTTTATAGGCATTTTATTTGTTCTAGCACATCCTGACATTTCAAAAGTATGGACGATAAGAAGAAGAAAATTGACGATAGAAAGTTAGGAAGTATGGACGATTAAGAAGAAGAAAATTGTGTCATTTGCCGATGGTTGGTACATTATGTACTCATATATTTCTCAAAAGAAAAATCGCACATTACCTGTAAAATAATAGATACAACGTAGTGGGTAATAACCAACAATAACAAACATAGTAGAACCAACGTTTTATTGGTGGTCACCTACAGTGTTGGTTTACACAATTCTTCCCTGTCGCATATTTAAAGAGGCCTACTTATTTGTGAGGTTTTTTCTGAAATCAATGAACGTATTTTGAACCTGTCTTAAGACTCCAAGGAAGTGCGTAGTTTGGCACCAAATGTGTTTTGTTTTATTGAGGTAAAATAACATCACTGGTCGTAACGAAACTCTCATACCATTTGGCTTGCTTTCTCCGTCTAAATACAGTTAATTACAAAAGATTTTTGCTCATATCAGGAAGCGCCATCTGCTTGCAAGTAGTTTTTTCCCCACTATTTCTTGTACAACAGCTGCAAAGACAGACTGCCAACTTATGTCTTAACATACTCTTGAAATCTCAAAAATTGCCAGGGAAAAATCCTACAGCCTGTATGGAAATCAGCGAAATACCAGGGAATTTCATTTGGGGATGCTTTTGGCAGCCCTGTTTTATATATGTATTACATTTCCAGAACATACAGAAAATTGAAGTAGCATCATGAAACATTCATCATGTGCAAATCACTGATGAAGATGTGATAGTAAATCTTTTTCTGTAGATCTCTTGCAGACTGAACAATGAGTTGGGTTAAATGAAGATTAGATGGGTAGATCACATAACTAATGAGGAAGTATTGAATAAGATTGGGGAGAAGAGAAGTTTGTGGCACAACTTGACTAGAAGAAGGGATCGGTTGGTAGGACATGTTCTGAGGCATCAAGGGACCACCAATTTAGTATTGGAGGGCAGTGTGGAGCGAAAAAATCGTAGAGGGAGACCAATAGATGAATACGCTAAGCAGATTCAGAAGGATGTAGGTTGCGGTAGGTACTGGGAGATGAAGAAGCTTGCACAGGATAGAGTAGCATGGAGAGATGCATCAAACCAGTCTCAGGACTGAAGACAACAACAACAACAACAACAACAAAAAATTTGGTTGCAGTGTCTTTTGATAATGCTGTTACAATGTAAGATATCACATTATCTGTTAATGTTAGCTTTAATTCTGGCTTTGTTAGGTTGATTTTGAAATGATTTCTTCCATCATATGTGAGAAGTATTGAAGCAAGTAAAACAAATTTATTATGAACTTTATTACACTATTACTGTTAAAGTACACTTTGATTTATCAAGAGATCTATTTTATATGTAGAAATGTTGTACTCTTTTGGGGTATTTATCACACTAAATACTTGTAAAAAAGCTAAACTGTATGCTGGATCAGAACTAGAATTATCTCTCTTTGCAGGTAGTTCCTCTTCCCGTTGAACCATCAAGGCAATTTCACCTCTTCAGATAAATTTTGAAAAAGCGCTCTCTCTCTCTCTCTCTCTCTCTCTCTCTCTCTCTCTCTCTCTCTCTTGCACACACGAGTTTTAGCAATTCCAGTTTTCAAACCTCTTTTTAGTTATCTCCTCTATCACTAAAATCATGTTTTAGTGGCTTCATCTGTAACTGCTTAAGTGTCAGTCTTTTATGATATCCTTGTTTACTTATGAAAAAACTGGTAATTTTATTTATAAAATTGTTATACTTCTCGTGAACCCAGCTTCATAAAAATTACTTCCAAAAATTAAAAGAATTTTATAAATATGTTTAGAGTTCGTACGTACACTTCTTTAACATTGCATTTAACATTTCATAATCATTGCCAATAAATGAAGAAATTCCCTTGTACAATGATATGTTTAGCAGTATTAATTTAGTATTTGAGAATGAAATAATTTTGTCATCTTTGGGAAAAAATGGAAGTCAATCTAATATAGAGGTTTTCAATTTGCCGTCTGTTTCTACAAGCAATGAAGTGTCCAGGGACATACCTTCTGGCCTACAGTTGTTTTCCTTTTTTCTCTGTTTGCGGGATAAGTTGTTTGATCGGTGGTTAATAAACATACGCCAGGACCTTTTATTGCTAAAAGAGTAAGAACAACAAAAAAGTCAGAACTGATCAGTTGCCGAACGTATTACAAAGAAGTGAGTTTGAGTTTGAAGATAATGAATTGGAGAAGAATAACTGGAATCTTGAATCCAGAAATGTGTCATAGTGATGGCAGTGTGGAAACAGAGCTTTCAAATATGTTAAGTGGCAATGCAGAATCGGAAGATATGGGCGATGATAATGGCGAGACCATAGATGATGAAGAATCCATACTGGCAGATTTTAATAAATCAGGTGAGGCATCGCATGACGAACCACACAACATGCAATATCATCTATTTACAAAACAGGGATCTTCTCTTATTCATTCTACTAGTAATATTCCAATGGATTTCATTAGGCTACTACTTGTGGAAGGTGCACTCCAGTTAATAGTTGATGAAATGAATAACAGTCCTGTGAATATATTTCTGAGCAATAATACGGACTGGTCTAGGATTTGTAGCTGGAAATCTTTTAGTACAGATGAATTACTTGTCTTCTCAGATATTTCATTACATATGGATAATGTGAAATCCGTCTGATTGCAAGACTGTTGGAAGAAAGGTCCTCCATTTCAGAACATAAGAATAGGGATGAGCATGAACAGAGATAGTTTCATGATCATTTTATGCCCATTACATTTTACTAAAAATCTGTAGCCAGGACGCCCAAAACCCAATGATTTACTGTATAAAATATGACCTATATTAAGTTATTTTAACAACAGAATATGACAAGTGAAGTGAAGTGAAGGAAGAGATCTATTTTTAGTTGACCCAATGATTCTTTGGAGGGGGATTACCCTTCAGAGAATATAAATGAAACAAAAGGCATAAATATGGCATAAAATGGACATGCTGAACAATCCAGGTGATTTTATAAATAAATGTGCTGTGCACTGCATATGCTTAACAGTAAGGGTGGAAATCTTTCACTGAAAAGATTGTTTTTTATTTGCTGGAGGAGAAACCATATTAGCCATATTGAGATGGACAGTTATTAAAATAACTTTGTGTTGGGTAAAATCTTATTGAATGTGAAAACACAATGCTGGCACATTAAGGTTAAATAGGAAGAACACACTGCAAAACAAAGCAAAGGAAACACAATTGATCGGAAAATGGAAGAAAAGACTAAATGTTATCTAAATTTCCACAATATTTCATAATAGAATGAAGAAAGCGACAAAGTCGTGAAACCACTGCAGTTGTCAAATACTGCACAGATATGCAGGACCAGATGCTGTTGCATTATTTATGTACCCGAAGACCATCTGTGGCCTAAAAAACAAATTCTTCCAATTAATTGAAATGTTACTTTTCAGTTTGCTTTACCTTTTCAACAAATACTAGGGGAGGAAAGTGAAACTATACGATGACAGATTAAATGTAGTAAAGTGGTTTTGTTTATGTAACCGAAGATCATATGTGGCCTAAAGGAAATACTCTTTTCATTTTTTTTTTACCTGTTCAACAAATTCTAGCAAGTCAAGTGAAACTACGTGATTACGGAATAAAAATAATAAATGAACTACTTACTCTAATAGAAATACAAAATAATACGAAAGAGATGTCATAATAAAATACGCATTGGGCAAATATGGGAACCAACTGAAGTGAAAAAGCAAACCATGAGGAAGAGGAGTAAAAAGGGCAGTGAACAGAGCAGGTGTACTGGCTCACCAACTGAATGTAAAGATGGTCGGAGTGCTGACGCATTATCTGCGAATCCAGTAATGCTGGGAAGGGATTGGATATGCATGGGGATCGTATCAACCTGTACCGCCGGCCGAAGTGGCCGTGCGGTTAAAGGCGCTGCAGTCTGGAACCGCAAGACTGCTACGATGGCAGGTTCGAATCCTGCCTCAGGCATTGATGTTTGTGATGTCCTTAGGTTAGTTAGGTTTAACTAGTTCTAAGTTCTAGGGGACTAATGACCTCAGCAGTTGAGTCCCATAGTGCTCAGAGCCATTTGAACCATCAACCTGTACCGCATGCATGGGGATCATATCAACCTGTACCGCAGTTGTCCCAGAGACCTCCTGCTAAAAGGATGGACATGCAAAAGCTGAATGTAAAGACTGTCCAAACAGTCGTGGATTCTGTTTGAACTGTTGTGTAGTAACACAACTAGTTAGCATTCTGTTTATAATGGATATTGTTAATATTCCTGGAGAGGGCTAATTCTTTCAGCTGAATAATGTCTGTCATGCCATTTGTTCAATGTTTTAAAATTGTTTTGATGTTTTCATGGCCAAATTTTTTCTTCTTCACTGAAGATGCACGTTTACTCATTGTTTGAAATGTTGTTTTGCATTCACAATAAATCAGAGGTGCTAACAAGTTTTATTTGAAGTAATGCATATGACATTTACAAGCTTATCATGAGATAAAAGTACACCTGACACTTACATGTGTCAAATTGACTGTCACTATCTCAAGTATAGGATATAAACTGCATTTTTTCCCCACCTCTCAGGTTAGCCGTTAGTGGCTTATACTTAAACCAGCAGTGAAAACATCATATGAGGTAGGTGCATGAAAGTAAGTAAAGAGAAGCAACCTCACATTTCAGTGTCAGACGTAGTGGAGATTACTCTCGTAATGAAGATGACAGCATTTTGTTTATGCACATGATCTCAAAATTGATACTTTCAAGACAGCTTTCCACCTACCCTTCCATCATTTTAAAATGGTATAATTCACTGTCTATGTGACAACCTTGTAACATTAAAATTTCACTTGTACAAAGAGTTCCACATCAGAAATAGTATGCATTGTGTTTTGTCACAGTTAAGTTGTAAATCTGTTCTCTGAAAGCAATATGCTGATGTTACTGACTGCCCTATTAGCTACATAATTCATATTATGTTCCATCTCTTTCGAAATAACACTTAGATGACGCAAGCACTTCTCTCTTTGCAGTTACCGTCATGTTTGCTGGCACATCATTGAATTATATCAGATCAAAACAGAACCTTGCGGCAATCCTCACCCCCTCCCCCTGATTACATGACCCCAGTCAGATTGAAATGCTTGCTTTTTTGTTGTGACTGGAGGACAGCATTTTGCTTCCTACTTTCCGCCTATGAAATAAACTGTTGTTGAGCTTTGTCATTAATCCCATAATTTTCCAACTGTTTCAAAAGTATTGCCTGGTCAACATCAAAAGCTTTTGTAAAATCAAATAAATCAACCACTGTCTTCAACCTATCATTTAGCCCTGACAGTGCCTCACACACAAAATAATAAATTTCATTTTCTTTGGATACTCCTTTCACGAGACTAAACCGTGAATCTGACAGCAATGTACTGAGATGTGCCTCTATTCTCTTTCATGCTGTTTTTTCAAAAACACTTGTAGGAAAGAAATTGGCCCATCATTGTCTACATTCTCTCTTTCACTCTTTATATGAAGTGGTTTCACTAATGGGTATTCCATTCTGTCAGGAAACTAACCACATATGGAAGACATACAGTGCAGGTGACTGAGAACGGAACTAGTATGTGCAGCACTAGTCTTCAAAACCTTCTTGAAATTTCGTTACATCCGTGGCAGTCTTCAGTGATTTGATAGTTAAGTTAAAACAAGGCGCTCCCATACCTAAGTACACACAGTATGCTAATCACATCAAGTCGGTATGTGTAGTAGTAGTAGGCTGCAATCTTGCAATTGTAAAACTGTTTTTTATTAATGTCTGACATACAGCATGAATGGGCACAATTCACGCACTCATACTTAATAGCTGTTTTATTTACTTCATCAGTCTGCAGATTTGTTTTAGTTTGATTGCTGTTTCAATAGTGCAATGTTATTTTGTCATGTAGTTATTGATGATGTTAAATAAAGGCTCCCCTATCCTTATAATTACCGTATAATATGCAGACACACTGATGTATTAAGGTGTGTTAACTCCCACTGAAAAGATTTGATGCATTCATTTATTACAGAAGTAGCTAATGCACAAGTCACGTGAACTGCTATGCAGTAGCGACACCTAGTGTGCCGTACTGTGCAGACATGTCAGTAGTGGTGGGATTAAGGTCTAAATAGTTTCTTCATAGAATTAGCATGTCTGTTGCAACTATGTGTATGTTACTGAAATTTTATAAGAAATCGATGGAGCTTCTTTGTCCAATAAAAATGTGACTGTACTATTTTTATTTATGCCAAATTGATATGATTAGCATACTGCGTATACTCGGGTATGTAATTTTTTTTGTTTTTGCTTAAATGGATTTATGGTGCTGTAATTTGTATGAAAAATGCCGCTGTACATTTTTAGGTTTGAAGATGGTCATTACCAGTCAAAATTAGTAACGTAATTTATAAATATTTTTCTGATCCATAGCTGGATTATAGAAAATATAAATATCTCCCTGTATCACTGGGAAATTTTTCTAAGAGGATGTTGCAACTCTTAATTAAAATTTTGACTCATCTTGCCAACTATTGATAGGAAATGATTATTAAATATTGAGCACAATGCTGGTAGATGACTAACAGTTTCTTCCTACAATAGAGGTGTAATATGATAAGCATCAACATTCTGTCCCAATACCTCTTTCACAACTGACTGAATGGATTTAATTTTGTCCTAAGAGCTTTGTGTTCTCTTGGTGCATTGTTTTAATCCAAATGATGACTGTCTTCAGCACTGTGCATTATTGTTTGTAGTGAAATTCTGAAACCAGGCTCCGATTATTCTTTATATTGTGATGAACAGCACCCCCCCCCCCCCCCCCCCACACACACACACACACACACCACCCCCTCTCCATCAGCCATGGACCTTGCCGTTGGTAGGGAGGCTTGCGTGCCTCAGTGATAGAGATGGCCGTACCGTAGGTGCAACCACAACAGAAGGGTATCTCCTGAGAGGCCAGAGAAACGTGTGGTTCCTGAAGAGGGGCAGCAACCATTTCAGTAGTTGCAGGGGCAACAGTCTGGATGATTGACTTATCTGGCCTTGTAACACTAACCAAAACAGCCTTGCTGCACTGGTACTGCGAACGGCTGAAAGCAAGGGGAAACTACAGCCGTAATTTTTCCCGAGGGCATACAGCTTTACTGTATGATTAAATGATGATGGCGTCCTCTTGGGTAAAATATTCCGGAGATAAAATAGTCCCCCATTCACATCTCCGGGAGGGGACTACTCAAGAGGATGTTATCAGGGGAAAGAAAACGAGTGTTCTATGGATCGGAGAGTGGAATGTCAGATCCCTTAATCGGGCAGGTAGGTTAGGAAATTTAAAAAGGGAAATGCATAGGTTAAAGTTAGATATAGTGGGAATTAGTGAAGTTCGGTGGCAGGAGGAACAAGACTTTTGGTCCAGTGAATACAGGGTTATAAATACAAAATCAAATAGGGGTAATGCAGGAGTAGGTTTAATAATGAATAAAAAAAAATAGGAGTGCGGGTAAGCTACTACAAACAGCATAGTGAACACATTATTGTGGCCAAGATAGGCACGAAGCCCACGCCTACTACAGTAGTACAAGTTTATATGCCAACTAGCTCTGCAGATGAAGAAGAAATTGATGAAATGTATGATGAGATAAAAGAAATTATTCAGGTAGTGAAGGGAGATGAAAATTTAATAGTCATGGGTTACTGGAAATCGAGAGTAGGAAAAGGGAGAGAAGGAAACATAGTAGGTACTCAGAGTGGCAGATTCAACGTGCTCTCCGGCCAACCACTGCAGCACAACATGTTGAGATGGATGAAGTCATGAGGGAGAAGGTAGGCACTGCATTTATTCCATACACAGGCCCACTCTAGGGGAAAATCGCCCGCATTCTGAAGAAACACTGGGTCGGAACTGTGTTTTGTCCTCCGAATAAAACTCGTGCGCTGGTGGGGAGTGCCAAAGATGACCTCGGTTTGAGGAAGGCCGGCATGTACCAGATTCCGTGTCAGTGTGGCAAGTCCTATATTGGTCAGACGATGCGTACCATCGAGGATCGTTGCCGTGAACACCAGAGGCACACTCGACTGATGTATCCGAGCAAGTCGGCGGTCGCTGAACATTGTTTGTCGGAAAATCACGCTATGGAGTATGACCGCACGAGGATTCTGGTACAGACGTCGAGATACTGAGACAGCGTTGTTAGAGAGGCCATCGAAATTCGCACCAATGACGACCTCATAAACCGTGACTGTGGCTAAAATCTTAGCAAGGCTTGGGAACCAGCGATTGGATTAATCAAGAGTAAATAGAGCAAACGTATAGTTGTGACTACCACGGCGGACAGAGCCAACACCGACGTCATCTCAGACGCCATTGCAATCAGTTCCACCGCGCGACCGTGGCGCGGGGCGCGGACGGCGGAGAGAGCGTACCGCGGGCGGACGGTATTTAAATCGGCCGCCACCGCGACCGAACCCAGTTCCCTCTGAGCAGCCATAGCGTACGGATCTCCGTGCCGGCACGTTCACAGGAGCTCAGTCCGTCAGTTCACCTGATGATGGCGACATGTATGATCGCCAAAATATTGTGCCCGTTGGACACTATAGACCGGCAGCACACCCGTGGATATTTTGATTAGGTTAATACGGATTGTCAGTAAAAAATGAAAGGGGGAGCCATCTGGTAGAATTATGCCAGAGCATAACTTAATCATAGCTAACACTTGGTTCAAGAATCATAAAAGAAGGTTGTATACCTGGAAGAATCCTGGAGATACTAAAAGGTATCAGACAGATTATATAATGGTAAGACAGAGATTTAGGAACCAGGTTTTAAATTGTAAGACATTTCCAGGGGCAGATGTGGACTCTGACCACAATCTATTGGTTATGAACTGTAGATTAAAACTGAAGAAACTGCAAAAAGGTGGGAATTTAAGGAGTTGGGACCTGGATAAACTGACTAAACCAGAGGTTGTACAGAGTTTCAGGGATAGCATAAGGGAACAATTGACAGGAATGGGGGAAAGAAACACAGTAGAAGAAGATTGGGTAGCTCTGAGGGATGAAGTAGTGAAGGCAGCAGAGGATCAAGTAGGTAAAAAGATGAGGTCTAGTAGAAATCCTTGTGTAACAGAAGAAATACTGAATTTAATTGATGAAAGGAGAAAATACAAAAATGCAGTAAATGAAGCAGGCAAAAAGGAATACAAATGTCTCAAAAATGAGATCGACAGGAAGTGCAAAATGGCTAGAGGACAAATGTAAGAATGTAGAGGCTTATCTCACAAGGGGTAAGATAGATACTGCCTATAGGAAAATTAAAGAGACCTTTGGAGAGAAGAGAACTACTTGTATGAATATCAAGAGCTCAGATGGAAACCCAATTCTAAGCAAAGAAGGGAAAGCAGAAAGGTGAAAGGAGTATATAGAGGGTCTATACAAGGGCAATGTACTTGAGGACAATATTATGGAAATGGAAGAGGATGTAGATGAATATGAAATACGAGATATGATACTGCGTGAAGAGTTTGACAGAGCCCTGAAAGACCTGAGTCGAAACAAGGCCTCGGGAGTAGACAACATTCCATTGGAACTACTGACTGCCTTGGGAGAGCCAGTCCTGACAAAACTCTACCACCTGGTGAGCAAGATGTATGAGACAGGTGAAATACCCTCAGACTTCAAGAAGAATATAATAATCCCCATCCCAAAGAAAGCAGGTGTTGACAGATGTGAAAATTACCGAACTATCAGTTTAATAAGTCACAGTTGCAAAATACTAATGCGAATTGTTTACAGACAAATGGAAAAACTGGTAGAAGCCGACCTCGGGGAAGATTAGTTTGGATTCCGTAGAAATATTGGAACACGTGAGGCAATACTGACCCTACGACTTATCTTAGAAGAAAGATTAAGGAAAGGCAAACCTACGTTTCTAGCATTTGTAGACTTAGAGAAAGCTTTTGACAGTGTTGGCTGGAATACTCTCTTTCAAATTCTGAAGGTGGCAGGGGTAAAATACAGGGTGCGAAAGGCTATATACAATTTGTAAAGAAACCAGAAGGCAGTTATAAGAGTCGAGGGACATGAAAAGGAAGCAGTGATTGGGAAGGGAGTGAGACAGGGTTGTAGCCTTGTTATTCAATCTGTATATTGAGCAAGCAGTAAAGAAAACAAAAGAAGAATTCGGAGTAGGTATTAAAATACATGGAGAAGAAATAAAAACTTTGAGGTTCACCGATGACATTGTAATTCTGTCAGAGACAGCAAAGGACTTTGAAGAGCAGTTGAACGGAATGGACAGTATGAGATTTTCACTCTGCAGCGGAGTGTGCGCTGATACGAAACTTCCTGGCAGATTAAAACTGTGTGCCGTACCGAGACTCGAACTCATTCTGGAAACATCCCCCAGGCTGTGGTTAAGCCGTGTCTCCACAATATTCTTTCTTTCAGGAGTGCTAGTTCTGCAAGGTTCGCAGGAGAGCTTCTATAAAGTTTGGAAGGTAGGAGACAAGGTACTGGCAGAAGTAAAGCTGTGAGGACGGGGCGTGAGTCGTGCTTGGGTAGCTCAGCTGGTAGATCACTTGCCCGCGAGAGGCGAAGGTCCTGAGTTTGAGTCTCGATCTGGCACACAGTTTTAATTTGCCAGGAAGTTTTGGAATGGACAGTGTCTTGAAAGGAGGGTATAAGATGAACATCAGCAAAAGCAAAACGAGGATAATGGAATGTAGTCAAATTAAATCGGGTGATGCTGAGGGGATTAGATTAGGAAATGAGACACTTAAAGTAGTAAAGGAGTTTTGCTATTTGGGGAGCAAAATAACTGATGATGGTCGAAGTAGAGAGGATATAAAATGTAGACTGGCAATGGAAAGGAAAGCTTTTCTGGAGAAGATAAATTTGTTAACATTGATTATAGATTTAAGTGTCAGGAAGTAGTTTCTGAAAGTATTTGTATGGAGTGTAGCCATGTATGGAAGTGAAACATGGACGATAAATAGTTTGGACAATAAGAGAATAGAAGCTTTCAAAATGTGGTGCTACGGAAGAATGCTGAAGATTAGATGGGTAGATCACATAACTAATGAGGAGGTATTGAATAGAATTGGGGAGAAGAGGAGTTTGTGGCACAACTTGACAAGAAGAAGGGACCGGTTGGTAGGACATGTTCTGAGCCATCAAGGGGTCACAAATGTAGCATTGGAAGGCAGCGTGGAGGGTAAAAGTCGTAGAGGGAGACCAAGAGATGAATATACTAAGCAGATTCAGAAGGATGTAGGACGCAGTAAGTACTGTGAGATGAAGAAGCTTGCATAGGATAGGGTAGCATGGAGAGCTGCATCAAACCAGTCTCAGGGTTGAAGACAACAACAACAACAACAACAACATTATTGTGATACAGCTCTTGCTTCTGCCTACTCCATCATATTCTGTTGCCATTAGTTATCCAGATCAGATGCTTATTGGTACTGCATACCTGCCTGCAACCTTTTTTTAATAGGAAGGTGCTATTAAAGAAAAGATAAAGACTTTAGGAAATGCATTATATTTGTCATTCAGTTTGTCTGTGTTGTAGATTCGTCACCAAGTTTAGCCTTAGAGATTGGCTTTAAATGTCTGCATTGCAAGTGGAGTCATATATCTAAATATTTTGTTTACTACTTTGGGACATGACTGCAATGATTCTTATCAGTATCAGCCAGCGCATCATGATCTGACTGCCTATAACTAATTTTTCTCACACTGTTACTCTCAGCTAGAGAACAATCTATGAAGATATTGTCTGTGATTGTGCTGCTGTTTTTCTGAACTCTGGTTGGAGAGTATTGTCTGTGCCAGGTTGTAGGATTTAGTAAACCCATTAACATTCAGTTCCTGCAGAATGATTCAGAAAGATAATTTTGAGATCCCCACATAAAATTAACATTAGGTATTTCTTAAGAACCGAGCCTAGCAAAGAGTGAAGTCTGGAGAGAAAACCAGCTATTGACTTTTGTTATGATAGTTTCAGAGTGAAAGCTAATTTTTTATGTTTGTAACAAACTCTACTCTATTAATTCAGCTTTGTCATTAGTCTTTATTATTTAAGAAACTAAAACTCTTAAGACAGCATCCTAACTGTTTCATAATTATTATCTGTTGACATATTAATTACCATGAATTATTGGAAATAATGGACTCATTTTAGACAGGACTCACATTCAGGAGGATGACTGTTCAAATCCCCATTTAGCTATCCAGATTTAGATTTTCTGTGATTGAGGTTTTCTGTGATAAATTGCTTAACCCATTACATGCCAAATTAATGTTCTTTTATCTGCATTTGTTTCTAGCTGCCGTAAGGACTGGGAAAAGGAATGTAAGATAAAAGATAATGTTGATGTAAAAGCTGTATTTTAGTTGATCATCAAATGAGGATTATGGCACATGCCACTTTCTGTAACATTTGCTTTCTTTTTGTGTACCAGACCACAAAGCATTTAATATGGAATCCCACATTGCACACAGAACACTACTTCCTTGCATTTTTCTTGCAAATTCCGCATTTTCTTATTTTCCCAATGCCACGCTTTGTCACACGTCCTGTTCGAGAAGTTCAGAGTTCAGCTGAACACGTGAAGGGGATGTCTTGAGGAATGATGGACATTCTGCCCTTTTTCAATCAAAAGCAGTGGATAATTGAGTAGGGTATGCCCTTGCCACCATCCTTTTGAATTGAACCAGAGGAATATTTTCATTTGCAGGGAAGTAGATGATGATAACAGTGCATGACCCACTGTCTGAATCTGGAACTTACTGGTTTTCCATGAATGAATTGTTTTAGGAATTCTTTTAGATAACAGTGTTTGCAGTATAGAACCATTTGCTCATCAGTGCTCAGGCTATCAGGAAAAACTTGAAATTTAAGTAATTTCTTATTCAGCAAGTCCATTACGGGACGAATTTTGACAAGTTTATCCCCTTTGTCAGCTGTAATTCCGTTAAGATGTGTTATTGAAGTGAAGGTGATGGTACTACTTCTTCGTCTCCTCCTCCTCCTCTCTCCCTCTTTCCACTGGCAGTCAAGTTCAGTACTTGTTTAGCAAAATTTCTTCAACACAGTCAACTGCTAAAGGCTTTTGTTGTAGTGCTGCTACCAAATGCCATTTGTACTGTTCAGTTTCTGCTAGATCAGGGTAAGTTGTACCGTAAGTTGCATCTTGTGTTGTGCAATTTCGTGATATTTGCTTTCATGTCTTTCCTGCAATGGCCTGCGTTTTCCTGGTCTTCCCTTTCTTTGTTAGTACAAACTTTCAAGGTACCTGAACACTTCAAAACATATTTGACACTTGGTACATAGTATCCCACATATCTGTAATGCCCAGCATTTTTATTAGTTGGCAAGGTGGCTGTACCAATGTTGTTATTCTATTCAGTGCTGGGATGGAAGCAAAGTTCTTCCATCACTCATGTTATCTAAGAGTACCAGATAATATAAGAGTCACAACACTGCCAAATGCCAGTAAGTACAATTTGCATTTGCTGACACAGTTTGTTAAACAAAAATTTGAACTTATACTATTTCAGGGCAATATACGTCTGTATCATTAGGCCCTTGATTGCAATGACTTTCCAGTTTCTGCACCCACAACAAGACAAACTCAAGAGTCTGATATTCCTAGCCTTCAAGAGCTTTTGTAGTGTGTCTGAGTGAGTCCAGAAATAAGATCTCTTGCAGTATCATCGTCATAACGGAGAAGTTTTATTGTGTTACACTACTCCGCAAGTATTTTCTCCACTAGACTGTCACACATCACAACAGTCTATTGCGTTGTGAAAGATTGGTCCATCACTCTCCATTTTTTGCTTCAAGCTTGTTAATGAACACACATTATCAATTCATCCATGAAACAGGTGATACCTTTGGCAGTATAAATCGTACAATAAACCATTGTATCATTGTACATTTAGTTCTTATTAAAAATATGTTTAAGACAATTTTCAAAAACATCCTAACAGAATGATTACAGTGCCTTACGTGTATTATCATCTCGATCAACAAGAGATGTAATCTTTTTAATAAACTGGAGATTTATTCCTGAACTGAATAAAGTTTCTGCAAGGTGAATCTAGATAAATGCGGCTGATTCTTTTGCCATCTCCTGCTCCTCATCTGAGAAGTGAATTGTTGCCAAATCATATTTATTGGTGTCTCCTTGCTATAATGACACCATTCATTGACCACAAGTAGTTACCATTTTGAATATGAAATAGACCAGACTACATATCTACTATACAAAAACATACACACCCAGTATCATTTTCACCTGTTATTTGGTTGACCGTCCTTTCAATACTGCAGGGTGGTATATATTATTGGAGACATCCACCTGTTCAAAATGTGAAGTGACTTTACAAGCTCCCCACATAAATCGCGAAATCCTCAACCTACTACTAATGTAAATGGACATAAGTATTCAGATACACATTTGTACGCGCGGTTTAATAAAAAAAAAAAAAAACTATCACTGGAGCTGGTAGGCAATAATATTTCAGAATGTTCACTTTGGCACTTTCTGCAGACAAATGCCTTGTGGAACTAAATGACAGAATAGCAGAATACCTGCCATGGTAAACATAATCAATACGATTTCCATAACAAACTTGGTTATGAGCACTGTCATTATGCTGAGGACACATTCTTCGGAGCTTTCATGCTTTCTTTTGCACTCATGTTACCCTTCTGTGATCCTCCCATATGCAGTTGAGCTGCATGTGATCGATTACACTATAAAGACGGAATCAGTGCCTAAAATAATTTCTCAGCACAAACCTTATTTCTTGTAAGTAAGAGTATAGGTCGTGTGTGTGTGTGTGTGTGTGTGTGTGTGTGTGTGTGTGTGTGTGTGAACATGTTTGTAGCAGGTTAACTTCCGAAAGGCTTTATTTCCTGTGTAACCTATTTTGACTAAGGAAAATTCAGGCATTGTGTGCTATTTTTATTAATCTTCAGATGACAGTCATGGTTGACTGAAAGATGTAAGACGTATGGAAAATCATAGCCTATCCAACATAAGTGGTATGAGTATCAGCTAGTGACAATGAAAATGTTCTAAAATTCATCTTCAAGCACTAGAGCTGTGTCACCTCATGGTATTTGCTACAGGGGAAAATGAAGAAAGATCTTTGTGATAAAGAGGGATATCATTTTATGGTCAAAACAGGCTCTAAGGAATTTGATTGACTGTACCAATTACTTAATCGTAAAGCATTTAGTAAACATTCTATGAGGTTCATTGTCTCACACCCAGTTTGAGGATTTAAAATTCCTTAGGTGAAGTGCTTTAGCACTCTTTGTGCACTCACTTCTGTTAAATTGCATTCTGTATGTTACCCTTGTGCACTCTGCTCAGTGGGCATTTAATGAATTCTATTTGTGTGACTTAATGAAGGGGGTAAGGTGTTGGGCTCACAATCAAGTGAATTGGAGTTAGTCCTTCTCCAGCTATTCAAAGTGTTATTATCTGTTTCTGTAAATTGTTTCAGTCAAATATCAGACTGGATCCTTTGAAAAGGATATGACTAGTTTTGTTCCCCATAGTAACTACTCCAAACTATTCTGTGTAGCCATTTCTGCCAAACGTTAGAGTAATCCCCCCCCAAAAAATTACCTGGTAGATCTGTAGTCAGATTTGATCAGGAAAGTACCCTTCCAGTATTTTAACTGAAATTTTTGCTTTGTGGTAATGTTAAAGAGCAAACTAGTTATGTGGAACATTATACTGCATATGTTTCAAGGAAACGGAAGATATGTAATTTAACAGAACAAAGTAAGGCTACAGAATGTGAACCTAAACAATAGTATTAATGGAACAATGAAAATAATAAGTTTTTGACACTATAATGTAATTGCATAGATAAAAGATACTCACCAAGTGGTGGTAGGAGAACACACGATTGAAGGGGGAGGGAAGACGGGTGAAGGAAAAGGACTGGAGAGCGTGAGGAAAAGGGGTAGCATTTGGAAAAGTCACCCAGAATCCCAGGTCAAGGGAGACTTACTGGATGGGATGAGAAGGCAAGTCTGATTGTGGAGACTGCACTGTATTAGATGTGAAAACCTGAGAGCTTAAAGGTGGAAGACAGTAATATGCAAGATACAGATTACTGCTAAAACATTGTGCATGGGTTAATAAGAATGAAAAGCTAAGTGCTTTGTATGTAATATAGGTGGCAGGGGATGGAGAAAAAATTGACAAGTCAGAAAATGAAATATGTAGAAAACTAAAATTGAATGAAGAAATGAGTAGTTACTGTGAAGAAATGCTGAGATGAAAGGAAGTAATATTAATAAAGACGAGGTTGGTGGCAAGAACCTTGGACATGCTGTAATGCTAGTTCCCACCTCTGTAGTTCTGAGAAACTGGTGTCTTTGGGAAGAATCCAGATGGCATGTGTGGTGAAACAAGCATTGTGGTCATGACTGTCATGTTGTAGAGCATGCCCTGCAACAGGATATTGTGTATTTTTGGTATACACTTTCTGCTTATGCCTATTCATCCTAACAGACAACTTTGTGATCCTGATGTAAAAGACTGAACAGCATTTCCATAACATCTCTTAAATGACATGTGGCTTTTCACAGGTGGACTCCCTTTAATAGTATATGTTTTGCCAGTTACAGGGCTGGTATAGCTGGTGGTAGGAGGGTGCATAGGGCAGGTCTTGCAGTGGGGATGGTCACAGGATAGGATAGGAAGATGGGTGCAAAAGGAGCATAGGGTCTGACAGGGATATTGTGGAGATTTGAAGGGCGATGAAAAGCTATTTCAGGTGTGATGGAAAAAAAAACAGACAGAATTGATCTCATTTCAGGGCGTGATTTTAGGAAGGAAGAGGGGATAATATGCAAGACAGAGATTACTGCTAAAACATTGTCGATTAGTTAATAAGAGTGAAAAGCCAACTGCATTGTACGTGATGACGTGGAAGGGGGATGTGACAAACAGACAGGTCATAAAATGAAGGATGTAGAATACATTAACGAAAATCAAGGGCAGGTGGATGGTAAGAACCAAGGACACATTGTAGTGCTAGTTTTCAACTGCAGAGTTCTGAGAAACTGGTGTCTAGGGGAAGAACCCAGATGGTAAGTGTGGTGAAATGGGCAATGAGGTGACAACTGTCATGTTGTAGAGCATGCTCTGCAACAGGACACTGTGCATTGCTGGTATACAACTTCTGCCTATGCCTATTCACCATAACTGATAACTTGTTGGTAGTCATGCCGATGTAAAAGGTCGAGTAGTGTTTACGTAACAGCTGGTATAAGACGTGTCATTTCACACGTGGCTCTTCCTTTAGTAGTATATGTTTTGTCAGTTACAGGGATGATTTAGATAGTGGTAGGAAGGTGCATAGGGCAAGTCTAGCACTGGAGATGGTCACAGGGGTAGGAGTCATAGGTTAGGGAGATGGGTGCAGAAGGAACAAGGATGTTGCGGAGATTGGGAGGATGACGAAAAGCTATTCTAGGTGTGGTGAGCAAAATCTGAGACAGAATGGACCTAATTTCAGTGCATGATTTTAGGAAGTAATGTCCTTGTCGAAGTACGTAGTTGGTAAATATAAAGTCAGTTAAGGTGAGGGGGAAGGATATCATAGGTTTGGAATCAGTTAGACAGTGACTGAGGAAATGTTTAGCAGCAGACCGACCATCTACATGGGGGTTGTTGGTATTGGGGGAGGAGGCATCAATCGTGACAGGCAAGGTGTATGGTGAGAGTGTGATGGACACAGATTTCAGATGATCTAGAAAATGGACGGTGTCTACAAAATAGGAAGGAGGTCTTTGTCCTGTGGGTTGTAGAGGCTGATGAAGATTTCGCTTCTATATTAAAGACATCAACCATTTCCTAGATTGTCGGAAATCTGTGCCCATCCCACATCCAATGCACACTTTGCTTGTCAGCCACCTCATTCTACCAACATCTGTCACACACACATGGTCTTTATGCTGCTGAACATTTCCCCAGTCAGCACCCACCTGACTCTAACCCTAAGACAACCTTCCCGCTCACCTTGAGCAACTTCAGACTTACCAACACCTACTTCACCTTTGAGGGACAGGCATACAAACAGATCAGGGGCATGGCCATGGAAATCAGGATGGCTCCTTCCTATGCCAATCTTTTCAAGTGTCACTTGGAGAGAGCTTTCCTGGTATCTATAAGCCATCGGTGCCTGGTATGGTTTAGATGCATTGATGACATCTTTCCATATGGACTCACATTGAGGCTTACCTGTTTAAATTACTGGAATCTTTAAATACATTATCCCAATTAAATTTCACAGGGTCCGATTCCAAATCCTATGCCACTTTCCCTGATGTTGATCTCATCCTCACCGAAGGCCAGCAACACATTTCCGTCCACATTAAACCTGCTAACAAACAATAGTGCTAACATCTCGATAGCTTCCATTCTTTCCACATCAAACATTCCCTCCCATACAGCCCTGGCATTTGAGGCAAACATATTTGTTCAGGTGCAGACTCCTCATAGCAGTACACCACCATTCTCGCTTCAGCCTTCACTGTATGTAATAACCCCACCAGCCTAGTTCAAACACAGGTTTCGCGGGCCATCACATCCAACACTCCAAAAAACAACTTTGGACCACACCACTTGTCAACCAGTATTATGCTCATCTTGAATGTATTAATCAACTACTTCGACAAAGCCATCACTTCCTAAAATCACGCCCTGAAAGACTAACTTCTAAAAAGCTATTTTTATTCTTATAATGTTTCCTACATACGCTTGAGATCATGTTCATGATTGCACATGTAAGTCACTCCTCCCCTACTGGTGGGTAATTGGTCAAAAAGATCTGCTGCTGAGTGGCTGTGCAATAATGTGTGTATTATAGGGTGCAACTTTTACAACATTTATTGCCTTTCACCCTTTGACATGCTTCTCAAGATCTGTTGATCATACATTTCAACCTAAGTTTTATAAACTGTAAAATTTATTCATGTGTTTTAAACATTTATGTACTCCAAAATGGACATACATTCTGTGATAAAATTAACTAAATTGCACTGTACCGTTTGTGTATATTACGATCTCTATTTTACTCACACTTTCATGATTCTCTTGGATAGCCCAGTCTGTGACCAGTATTTATTTCTAAATTTATCTTCAAAATACTTTCATGAAATAAATTGTTCAGAGAACATTCCCCCACTTGGCAGCATTCCCTGTTACATAATTTAATGCAAAATCTATTTTCCAGGATCCTTCCATTTTTGAGGTAAAGAACTTGGAAAAACTCATAAGAAGTATGTTGGGTGTACATCTCCATCAGGTTTAAACTTCAGGAAATGCTTGTATAGGTTAATGCTATTGCCTAATTGTAGTTTTTCTAATAAAGTATTTGTATCTGAAGATTTCCCTATGCACTGACATTCTGTGATTTCTTGTCTCATTGTAGCTAACTTATCCCAAAATTGTTTAAACTCATTATTTGGTTGAGTTATTTTCATCCCTGGAAAGCTGTGCACTATTTAAAGTTCATGTCCTCTCTTGAAATTTTTCATCTATTAAGGCCTGTACGTTTTCCTCCAATCCTCCAAACCCGTAAAGATACCACATAAAGAAATGGAATCTCCATTCTTGCACCTTTGCTCTAAAAGTTCAAAACAATTTTGCACATGTGAGATCTGATCCTTTACAAGTTTACATTCCTTTACTGCAAATTCTCGCAAACTATATACATCAGTATGAATTTCCCTAATACGATCTTGAATTTCATTACATACAAGTTCACATTGTTGAAGCATTTCAGTATGAATTTAGTTTTTGAAAACATTTAATTTATGAATTAATGTATTCACTAAATACTCCTCAAGTTTCTCATCAAATTGAGCAAATTTCTCATTGTTACTGGTAAGTACCTCCTCCTGGGGTAACTGTATTTTATTATTAATGTCTTTAAATTGATTTTGTACCTGCTTAGTAAGTTCATCAAATTTTTCCAAAATTGATTCTAAATTCTTTTCTCCTGACATGGTAATCTGTCTTGTGATGACAGGCACAAACAAATAATTTATTTCTTGTCTCATCGCACTTATTGTCCATATTGATATTTTTAATTTTAAAATTAAGTTTTTTCCACACTTGTCTTATTGTACTAGTCACAACACATACCACTTTTTAAATTGGTTGCAAGCACAGCTCACCACTAACTTTATACTGTGTGCTGTCGACAGACTGCATGTCGACTGCTAGATGCTCACAGCTGCATGCTGCCGATGAACTCTGTGTAGGCAGCAATGTGCCGAAAACTGCGCGTGTGCTGCAATCTTTTAAGGACTGCTTGTAGACTGTGTGCTGTCCTTGTGTGAATACTGATTTGTTTCTCTGCAACAGAGTTCTTCTTCCTTTTTCACTCAATTTTATTATTTGTTTCAGATTCAGTTTGACTTCAGTAATATATAGAATATCTTGTTGTCCCCCCTCCCCCTTGCAATGCATTTTCTCCTTTGTGCTTTCTTATAAAATTTTCTTAGCTGCTAATGTCGCCACATAAAGTGTTGGTTGGCTTGGGCTGTGTGGTGGTTTTCTATACTTCACATGCTTACAGGTTGTGGGTAAAGGTGCTGAAAATTAACTTCTCATTCCCTCCACCACTTAATTAAGAGGTGAGAGTCATTTACCTTCTTATATTATCTTCAGAATTTCAACTACAATACGTTTATTATCTCTAACATTTTGTGTTCTATCCGCTTCCATACAGTCAGTGGATGTTTATGTGTGGTATCAGCACCTGTGATTTAATACACCTCCAAACGGGGGTGCTCACCACTTACCGACTTCTTTGTCATGAACATCTTTTCTCTGATGTATGTATTTAAGGACATGATACATCTTATTCATTGAAAAGATGCACAGGGTTGGAACTAACCAGGCCATTGTCAGAGAGGATGATTTTGATGTGGCACAACCTACTGTGAAGAGTGGGTGTCGCATAGCCTGTTGTGAAGGCTAGGATACGGCATTGGTTGCTGTCAGTTGTAGAGCAGCCACTCTAGGGTCACTGCCAAAGCGGCAGGAGGTGATGGTAGTTTGGACTCTCAGCTTGCTGCTGCGTATGGAGAAAGCTGTGGCTTGGACATCAGATGCAGTGCAGATTTTTGGTCATCCTGCATGTCGTTCGAGTCCAGATCCATAGCAGTAATGGATGAATGGCAGGAGGACAGGGAATGCCAGGCACCCACCACTTGGGATGTCGTCCTGGAATTGAACCCCATGCCTACTGTTGTGGTCCTTGGGGTGGGTGAGAAGGACCACTCCCGCTGGTGTGACCCTTCCAGATGTGAAGTTCGCCCTGGATGGTGCAAACAGAGCTCACTCCTGTGCCAACGGAGGGTGCCTTGAGATGTGGCCAGCATGACCATCTGGCAGCCTTGCTAGGTGGTGATGGATCCATGTTTCCAGTCAGGTGTATGTCCAAACATGCGTACCATATGAGGACACCTGCCTTAAAGGGTATGAGCGCTGCTTTTTCTTGCGCTGATGGAGGTTGCGATGGATCTCACAAGGAACAGTGAGGGTGTCCATGCAAGAGTTCCACCAGGCTTGCTCAGGCATTAGTGTTGCCCAGTAAAAGGGTAAAAGAGAAAGCAGAGCAAAATCAATAGGAGTGAATGTCAATGGTTTTTCCATCTGTATTTTAAATGTTCATACAAAAATTTCAGCCATGCAATTAGAGCTTGGCAGTGTTGAACCATGGGTGCAATATCATCGTCGACCTGCGACCAGTATGCATACTGTCACACAAGATTCTTCTTTATAGAAATGTCCCAGTGGGACTGATGGAAGAGTGGCAGTATTCAGGTGTGCAGAAGCCCCAGAATCACCCTCGACATTGATGGTCACGTTGATTCAATAGAACAACACTTTTGAAAAGATGAAGGATATGGCATCATGAAAAGTTTAATGGAGGCTGTCAAAGAAAAGTCTTGTAGCTAGCTAGTTTGTACCACGTGGCAAACCTGTATAAAGAGTGAGTCCCTGCTGCTGTGACATATCTGGAAGTGATGGGAAACTCTTACACTGGCTGTGCCAGTTGTGAATCAGTTGTGAAAGCAATGTCTCTCTTGTTTACCATATTTCTCATTGCAACTCATGGGGAATTGTGACAGCACTTTTACATTCACTTGCTAGGTTGATGTATGACAATCGATGGAATTCTGGTAATTTGATGAGAAAAGAGCCCCATATTGTAATCACTGAAATGTCCATTCAGGCAGCTTTGACTTGGGGCCAATTGTGGACATCAGTAATTTATGATCTGTGACCAGACAAAATTGGTTGTCATACAGAAAAATGCAGAACTCTTGGACACCAAAGATAATAGCCAATGCCTCCTCCTATATTGGGGAGTAATTTTTTTGCACTGTGCTTAGTATCTTAGAGGCAAGTGCGATACGCCGTTCTGAATGTTTACGCTGTGCGAGTAGCCACTTGGTGTGAGGTCTGAGGCGCCTTACCACGGTTTGCATGGCTTACCTCGTCGGAGATTTGAGTTCTCCCTCGCGCAGGCATGCAATCGTGTGCGCGTGTGTTTTCCTTAATGTAAGTTAGTTTAAGTTAGATTAAGTAGTGTGTAAACCTAGGGACCAATGACTTCAACAGTTTGGGCCCTTAGGAACTTACAACAAAAACTTCTGAATGTTTATGTATGCAATATAACTACTCCAATGGCTTATGGCAATGTATCCATGGCCAACAAAAGAAGTAAATGAGGTCGATACAAGGTCAGGCAAGATATGGGTTGGAGACATGGTGACTGTCTGTGAACCACTGGAAAGGGTCCCCTTTTCTCTGCAGTCTGTTTAACATGCTTGGTATCATTAGTATTTGATTGATAATTCAAGGATTGTATGTAAACTTTCTCATAAATACCTGCAGGTCCTTTGCATGTTTTGGCATAGGAATCTGGGAAATGTGTGCCACATTCTCTGATTTGGATTTAAGACAGTCTTGGCTAGAGAAATATCCCATATATATATAGTGGAAGAGTGAAAGAGAGAGCATTTTGACTCAAATGTAAAAGGGCATAAAGAAGTATTTAATACCAGAATGGCTTTGGAAGCTGTGTCCAAATGAATTTGAAAATAAGCTTGGAGAATATCAGTCTTGGAGAAATAACAACACCCTACTGATTTTGAAAATAATTCACCAGGACATGGGTGAGGGGAGTGAGTCCACAATTGACAAAGCGTTCACCGTGTTTTTGAATTCCCTCAAAGGAAGAATCTGACTGCTCTAATGCTTCAGTGCACACTTCACTGTCTGGTATTAATGTAGCCACCATAGCATGTATTAATGACTCTGCATATAACAGTATGCGACAATATGTAAAGCCGCATTTTCTAACAGGCCACATAGATCTGCAACTCGCGACACAGAACTGGCTGATGTTGACTTACAGTGCTGAAGGAACTTTAAAGGAGTGGCCCCCCACATACATTTTTGTTGCAAAATATTCACTTAAATTGAGTGAATAGTAGCATTGATGAGTCAGATAAAAAAGGAAATTTTTTGTGCAGGATAACAAAGCTGTGGGTTTGTAGCTAACACAAAGGTTCACCGTCACTCGGTGCACTTAATGTTATGTACCTGGAAATGGAGTACTAAATGCTGTTGATGCACTTCCTTGTCCTCGTGAGCTTCATTGAATGACTGGAAAACCAAGAATGCCAGAAACAATTCTGGATACATTAGCTTCTGTGTGAACTTGTGCTGCTGCTGCTAGAGTTGTCATCCTCAGAGTCGAAAAACTACTTGTTTGTTGTGGTTAAAACACTCAGAAATATTGCCCGAGATGTTATACTGTGGCTAGGGGTGAATTGCAGCTCCAAAAAATTCTCATTGCTACTGTTATAAATCTTCTTCAACAACACAGATTTTATTAACCCTTTCCATTAAAACAGTGAATGGCACTCAGCATTGCAGATTTTATTCACCACTCCAGTGTTGAGCCTCAAATTTTTCATAGGTGTCTTATGCTACATTCTCAAATCTGACTGTACTAGACATCAACGCTGCATAGTACTACCATCTAGTGAAGCCTGTGTTAACTCTCTGTCAACTGTAGCAGTTGTATTGAGAGAAATGTTGTAATTATTATGTTCAAGTTAGTAGGAACCCAATGGCCAGTTCTTCATGCACAGTCCTTTCTGCGGAAGAGGTTGTAGAACTTTTAAGAGGAATGTCTAAGTGAAAAAGAGAATGGCAATGATTTTGGTGATGACAGTGGTTCATTTGTGAACATGAAATTTTCACTCTGCAGCAGTGTGTGTGCCGATGTAAACTTCCTGACAGATTAAAACTGTATGCCGGACCGAGGCTTGAACTTGGGACTTTCGTCTTTCGGGGGCAAGTGCCCTACTGACTGAGCTACCCAAGCATGACTCACGCCCCGTCCCCAGAGCATCAATCCTGCCAGTATTTGAGTGAAATGATGGTGGAAACAGTCTACCCTGCAGAGTTTCAAAAAAATCACACAATGTATTGTTATGCTTATGCAAAGGTATTTGAATGTAAGTACACTATTTGTTTTAATGTTTACCCTAATTGTTGGTCAGTGGCCTCATTGTTTCTACAAAGAGATTTGCACAGTTTTCAGTGGTGTACTCTCTGCCCGGGCAGTGGTGATTTAAGTAAGTGCACAAGGAGATGCCAAGTGTCTGCATTATGGAGTGCACAAAGTATATACAAATAAATCACAGAAATAATGGTTCCCATCACTCTTGGAAAAGTACAAAATGAAAAACTCTGGATTTGGATATCTCTTCACCAATGCAGTGCTCTGGAAGTCTGCTGAGTAATTCTCACTTTAGTGAAGGAGAACACTGTTCATAGGTTAAACAGGGAAGCACTTTAATGTGAATCAAACTCTTTGTGCACTCATATGTTGTAATTTCATTCACCATAAACAAAGATAGTACCACATTAGGCAGACAGGCAAATCCATGAGCTAGTTGCATGTCAAGGGTACGTAACAAACCGAAGTCCAAATCACAGTCCAGGAGAAAACCACTTAGCGCAAGGTCTTCATCAATAGATACTTGGAGAGCATGCTGTAAACATCACAGCTGGTTGACAAGTGAAACTGTGGTAGTCCACAGCAGTCCTTAAATCTGTTACATTTATTTTGCCATGAGACCTGACACCAGCAGACGTATTCTCCCATGTCATACCTAACAACCTCAGTTAATGCACACATAATTACATTTTTTGATCCATTAGTTTATCTGATGGGATTAGACGAAAAGTTTTTCAGCATTTCCGTAGTGCTATCCGGTAGGCCAAAGAACTGTATGAGCATTTGCACTGTCTTATCTGGTGTGTGTCCCAAACACTCGAGCATGGGTTGCACAGATGTTTTATAAGCAATGTCCTTTGTAGACAGATCGCATTTTACAAGTATTTTTCTGCTGAACCAAAATCTGCCATCTGATTTACCTGCAACTGAGCTTGTGTGATAATTCCATTTTATTTCCCTACAAATTAATGTGCTCAATTATTTATATTATGTGATTGACTCTAGTTGACTTGCTGATCTTTTAGCCATAGAATATTATGATTTCAAATTTTGTGAATTTCACAATTTTACATTTTTGAACAATTGAAGCAAATTGCCCGTCCTACAACATTTGGATATTTGTGCAGATTTTTTTCAGACACTACTTCATTGTAGATAATGTTGTTGTTTGCAAAAAGTTTGAGGTTGCAGTCAGCATTCTCTGTCAGAACATTAATAGGGACAGAAAGGGTTTCAACACACTTCTGTGGCACAAGCCTGAAGTTACTTCTACATCTGTCTATGAATCTCCATCCAACATAACATATGAATTATCCCTACCAAGAAATCAATCCAGTCACAAATTTCATTTCCTGATTGTACTTGCATTAAGTATTGGTATGGTTTTCAGTTACACTTTCTGAAAATAAATAATACTGCATCTACCTGACTGCCTTAATCCATGGAATGCAATGTGAGAAAAGTGAGAGTTGGGTTTCAAATGACAGATACTTACAGAATACATGTTTTGTGTTGAGCAGATCATTATCTTTGACAAACATCATTATTTTGAGCTTAGAATTTGTTGTGTGCTCCTGCAACAGATGGATGCCAACAATATTGCCTGGTAGTTTTGTGGATCATTTCTTTTATGTTTATTGTATACAGATTTTAACTGCGCTTTGTTCCACCTTCTGGGCACAATTGTTTGTTTGTAGCATCTGTATATTACGGTTAAAGGAGAAGCAACTCTGTGTGGAATTTGATATGGATTCCATCAGAATCTGGACCTTCATTCATTTTGAACATGATTACAACACCCTCTAATTACATTTGTCTTACTTTTTTTGAAGTTCAGCCACGTTCATTTAAAAAAAAACTATCCATTCAGGCAGCAAGAGAACTGCTCATGGAAGGGGGGGTTCCAGGTTCGAATCCTGGTTTGGCCCACACTTTTGATACTCCATGAGATTGTAACATCCGTCAACATAAATATTGTGAGTGAACATTGAAAGCTATGCAGGTACATGATGCGAATAAGTTGATACAAAATCTGGATTTGGAGACTTGGTCTGTAATATTCTGGAGGGTATTAAATTACATTTTTTTGCTAAATGCTAGTTTATTAGCTCGGCTATAAAAGCCATGTATAGAAACCACTTGTATTTGAGTGTATAAGTGGCCCACATAATCTGAAAGCTAGATTTAAATAATTAAATAAATAAATAAGTAAATAAAACTGAATTTTTGTGTGGATCAGTTTCATTATTTTGGCTGTAATAATCCAGAGTCACCACAAATCATTAAACATTCTGCCTTATTTTGCTTTCATTGATGTTCTGTTTTGGCTGTGAAATCATTTTGAAATGAATGTCTAGTACAACCAGTCAAAATGGAATATCTAGGTTAGAGTGCAAGCACTCATCTAAGCACAGTATGGTAAAACTCGGGGCTTATCACAATTTGAGACATGACACAAAGTATGTCTCGAACAACAGTGACATAACATACCACCTAAGCCAACATCTTATATATTTATCATTATCCAATTTGATAAATGGTTTGGCTTTAATGCAAGTATGTCCATTTGAAAATGGTTTCATAGTCAAAACTGCACAATAAATACAGAACAGTAAATGTGGGCTTCAATCCCTCCCATGGCAGCATCTGTGACGAAATGATATCATTCAATCTGTCATTGGTGTAATGTCCTGGAATGCTGCAGAGGTGCTGTGTTCCAGCATTTATAATGTTGTTTGAACTGTGTTACATGTGATAACTTCAATTTGTTGGCTTTTCTGTTTATAGTTTTTATAGTATTTGCAGCAGTATCAATTTTCTATTGATGTAAAGGAAAGTAAATTCTTTGCTTACAGTCAACAGAAAATTACATACTCGCATTGAGAACTGTTTAAAAGTTTTGTGAAACAGTGATAGTTGTTTGCATATGTAGTGAAGAAGTGACCTGTGTGGTCTGGCAAGATTGTCATATTTGTGCAGTTGTCCATGTGCATCTCCATCTATATTCTACAATCAACATGATGTGCTTCTCAGCGGATAGTTCTTATTGTACCACTGTGTAGGTTTCTTCTTGTCCCATTCGTATATGGTGTGTGGAAGAATTACTGTTTAAATAACTTTGTGCACAGTCTTGTCTTTGCAGTCCAAAGAGGAATATTATATTCCTCCGCATTTAATACTGGTTCTTCAAGCTTCAAGAGTTGGGTTTCATATGATAGTTAATTTTTGTCTTAAAGTGTCTCCCAGTTGAGGTTTTTCTGCATTTCTGTGATGCTCTGTCACAGGTAAGACAAACTTGTGACCAGTCATGCTGCCCTTCTTTTGTATATGATTATCCTCTGGTAGTTTCAAAAACTTCCACAGTATTCTTGGATGAATCACAGAAGTGTTTTGTAGGCAATATACTTTGCAAACTTACTGCACTTTCCCAGTAACCTAGTAATGGATTCAAGTTCGCCACTTGTTTTACATCAGACTGAGCCTATGTGATTGTATTTCCTATCCCCAGAAATTGTGGCAAGCTAGATTCCAGTCTTGTACCCACTTTGAAACCTTATCAAGATTTGACCGGATGTTTGTGCAGATTTTTACGTTTCTGAACATTTAAAACAAGTTACCTTTCTTGTACCCACTTTGAAACGTTATCACTATCTGATTGGATGTTTGTGCAGATTTTGTCAGATAGTACTTTATTAAAAATAATATCTGAAAAAAAAAGAGTGTACTGTTAATACTGTCTGCCAGGTTATATATAAATAACATGAGCAGGATGAGACCCAAAATGCTTCCCTGGGGCATACTCGAAGTCAGTTCTACATCTCGGTGAATCTACATGCAGTGTAACAGCCCCCCCCCCTCCTCCCCACTTTTATTTATTTATTTATTTTCAAGAAGTCCTCTGCCCAGCTCTTTTCTTGATGAAGCTGCCAAAAAATTTTCTAACATGTTACTCTTGCAACTGAAGAAAGCTGTGTAATTCTTATGAGATATAAGGTAACTCACTAGTCATTCGTATTTATCCTGTTTGCATTTATCTAAGTCTCACAAGATAATATTCTAATGAAACTCCTTAATTAGGAATGTTAGGAATGAAGTATTCATTACACAAAAGATAGTAATTAGAATGATGCGTGGGGTTCACAGTTTACATCTTGCAGGCTCTCATTTAAGCAGCTGGGATTGTTAATCACAGCCTGACATTACATGAATTCCTGATGGATTATGTCGTCAACAGCCCATTCCAGTTTGAGAGTAATAAAGGTATCCACAAACAAAAATCTAAAAGTGTCAGTACTTACCTCTAATCAGTCTAACTTTGGTGCAGGAATTTGTGTATATCAGCAGTAGTTTCATATCAGCACCCACATACGAAGCTGATTGAAAATTTCATTCTAAAAGTAAGTAGTCAGTTACAGTCCCGTAAATGGCCAGCATTTTGCCTTGTATGTGTACATATCTTTTAAATGTATAGCAATGTATCACAATTAGCAAATGAATTCTGAGGTCTTTTGTGCTCTGGAAAATGTCTGTAGTGTCAATTGTTTGTAAGAGATTGGTATTCAGGAAATGAGTTTGTTTGAGTGAGAAACTTTGTGTTTGAAGTATTTCTACTTTTGCTGTGTAATATATTGCTTTAATTTATTTTGGAAATACTTTTTCTGTGTGTTACTTTGATTAGATTTTGATAGCAAATAGATGTAAAATAAATGTAGAACTTTAAGTAATGTAATAAGGTAATCCTCTTGCGGTTGACACTCTCATTTTCTCTGTGTTTGTTTTGTAATACACAATACAGAAATGTGGTTTTGCCTTGAGCAAAGACAGATGTTTCTTGTTTTAATACCTGAATATGTCTCATACAAGTTTCTCCATCTTCAATGGATTCATTTATTCTCTTTCAAATAATACGTAACAATGTAATGAAAAAGATGGTTGATACCATATAGCTGAGACGCTGAGTTGCAGAAAGGCACAACAAAAAGACTGTCGAAATGTTAGCTTTTGGCCAATAAGGTGGCCTTTGTCAAAAACACAGGTGTTCGAAGAGCATGAGGAGGAGTTCACCGTACTTCCCTGGCCACCATACTCCTGGATTTAAACCCAATTGAGAATCTGTGGGACCATCTCAGTCAGCCTGTTTGCGCCCTGGATCCTCAATTGAGACACCTAGTGTAGCTGGCCATCGCACTGGAATTGGCATGGCTTCACATCCCTGTTGGTACTTTCCAGAACCTCAACCTTACTGACGCTTTTCCCACATGCCTCGCAGTGGTCTGCATTGCGAAAGATGGTTATTCAGGCTTTTGACAAGTGTTCTTATTAATCTGATTGAACAGTGTAAATTGAGTTGTAGTCTTGATATGTGAGTTGTTAGATTCCAGATGTGTTTTGTTTTTCTGTGTTGGTGTTGGTTGCCACCAGTTTCTTTTGTATAAAGCTGTTTGTTCTGTAGGCTATTTTCAGTCTTTGTATTTTGGGTATGTTGCCTATCTTGTGAGCTGCGTTGTTGTACGTGAATGTGTGCCATTTGTTTGTTTTGTGGATGTTTCTTGTTCAAATGTGTTGTGTGTGTTTTCATTGTGTGCTTATGGTTGTGTGTTGGTGATGGCTGCTGTGTTTTGGGTGTCTTTAGTTTTTCTTTTAATTTTGTCATTTAATCCATCATGTTTGTTATTTTGTCCATTTTCAACAGCTGTTTGTTTTGTTATTTGTGGCTCATTTTTGTAGTTGTCCTCATTCAGTGCAATTTTATTCAACCTGCATAACATGTGTTGGAAATCAGATTCTTCATGGGTAATTGGGTGATTTGAGTTTCGATGTATGGTTTTGATGTTGCTTGTAGGCTTTCTGAATATGGGAAACTGATGTTGGTTGTTGTGTCTGTGTATTGTGATATCTAAGAAATTTAGCTTTTTGTCCTTTCTTGATTCTATGGGGAATTTTTTCTGAGGGCTGTCAGTGTTTGTCATAGTGGAGTAGTTGTATACTTCATGGTTTTCATTTAGAACACATTAGATTTCGTCCATGTAATAATGCCAGAATATTATTCTGTTGAGTCTGGCTTTTCTGTGGTCATACATTTTGTTCTCAGTGCGATTTAAGATGATGATGATGATGATGAGTCCACTGATTGATGATCCTATGGGGAGCCCAGCCTGTTGCGAGTAGCAGTGGTTGTTAAATGAGAGAGAGTTTTGCTCTTTGATGAATTTTGGAGTGTTTGTTATTTCTTTTATATGGAGTTTAGCAATTTGTTATAATCATAGTTTGGTGATGTTGATGGTGGGAATATTGGTGTACATGGATGCGATGGCGAACGATTTGAATGTGGCTGCTGTGGTTATGTTGATGTGTTTGCTCTTTTGTATCAGCTATTCAGTGTTGTATATACTTCAGCTGTTTGTGTATACGTAATGTTTCTGTAAGTGTGTGTGTGTGTGTGTGTGTGTGTGTGTGTGTGTGTGTTTCTCTGGCTAGGTGATGCATAGGTGCACTTAATTTATCAGATCACCACACGAATGGTAGTTTAAGAATAAAACAGCAGATATTTGTTGATCACAGAACATAATTGTAATGCCAGTAATACTACAAAGTAACAGTAGGAAAAAAAGAAAAAAAGTGATGCTTTTGTTTTAGGCCTAACACTCTGGCAAAGTATGTAACATAACATTGCAAAACCCCGATTCTTGGCCTTTTACTTGGGCCATAAAATAACATGAATTGAGCGGTAGCCAAACTTGGTCCTCCTCCTAATATTTCAACTGTAAACTGTTCAGCAAGGGGGTTTTGATAGCATGTATCTCTGCTCCTGTGTGTTATATTTTCCACATGCAAAGGTATAGTTCAAAAAATATTTTTTTCCTGCCTCCCGTTGACACTGGAGAGTTGCCAAGGAAATGGAATCATTTGCAGCAACAGGTTGAACAGGTCAACAAAGATGGATAAAAAGCTGTCCCATCTGCCTTATATACTGGTAATATGAGCCAATAGCACAGGCGTTCATGAATAAACATAGTTGGAACAAATATCATATGGGCGACAGTGATTAATGTTAGTTTGATGCCCTCTGTGGTGGATGCTGTGTCATGAATTCTGGTTGACAGGGTAACAGTACCATAGTCAACGTGAGGTAACTCGAGCAAGTGCTGGATTTCACGTTTTTGTCGACATTAAAACCAACATCACAATTGATAAGTCAATCGTCATGAAGTTTCTATGTTGACCAGAATTTGTGACACAACATTCTCCAGAAAGAAGGGGGTTATGGCAGCACATACCTCTACTCCTGTGTGTTATATTTTCCACTATATGTTATCCATTTACCCATATACAGCTGAAATATTAGCAGAAGACGTTATTAGGCAATGGCTGAATTTCTACAAATGGCAATGACTAAATTCTGCAACTTTGTGAATCATTAATAGCATTAGGTATTACACTGTCATGAATGGTCTTTCAGCTGATGGCAAAACGTAATAATCTTCTCGTGCAGTAACAGTGTTGTGTATGTTCCAGTTGTCGCCAGGACGAGGTGAAGGTTCTGACACAGACATGGAGCCCACAGCATCACAGTCACAGGATTGTGAACCTACACCACCTCTGCAAAGGCATGGTTCAAAAAATAACTTTTTCCTGCCTCCTGTTGACACTGGAGAATCACCAAGGAAACCAAGCCATTTGCAGCAACAGGTTCAGCAGCAGCAGCAGCAGCAACAACAACAACAACAACAACAACATAGAGGACCCTATAGTCGTGGAAGTCCTCATCCAAGACCAAGGTACAAGATTATTGTTACAGCAGTTGTTCCAATGCAGTATTAAAACACACCATCTCAACTATCCATGTGCTAATCATAGGGATGGCAGAGTAATTTGATCTTTTCGGTACTATCCAATATATACAGACTACTTTCAGCTCTTTTCCTGCCAGTTTCTACTTAATGCCTACCTGCATTCCTCTGCCTCTCCGCCCCCCTGCGGGTTCGGGGGTTAGAATAGGCCCGCGGTATTCCTGCCTGTCGTAAGAGGCGACTAAAAGGAGTCTCAACTGTTTCGGCCTTATGTGATGGTCCCCTCTCGGGTTTGACCTCCATGTTTCTAAATTATTCCGAAGAGCGAGCCAATTGGGGAAGGGCGCCTTACGTGGTGCACTGTATCCGTCGTGCATTTAGACCTTTAGCCGGCTTTCTCGTCGTTGCAATGGTGTCCCGCTCGTTTTCGATCTCTTGGGCGATTACCACGCTGCGCTCTGCAGTGTTTCTTTTAACTGCGACGACGACCTTTGACAGTTTTGCACCTAAGATCCAGCACGGTAGCCAGCCCGTTGTGGTGGGGCCGCCATGTACCCTCTTGGTTGTAGCCCCCTGACAACACAGGGATCGCTCTACTGATGCCTGCGCCGTTAACTCCCCACGTATGCCAAGGAGTAGATGCCCATCTCCTTGGGGCATCAGGACTCCCGGCAATGGCCGTCCTGCCAGGTGGCTATTGCTGCGGCTGGGTGGCGCCCGTGGGGAGGGCCCTTGGTCGGAGTAGGTGGCATCAGGGCGGATGACCCGCAATGAAGCGTGGTACATCGTCTCTCGCTGGTGGGCCTCCACCAGCAGTCTCTAAGCGATCGAGGTCTAACCTCAACGGGAATAAATTTGATCCGAGATCGTTTCCCTCCCTCGCTACTCCATGGGAGGAACGTCTTGCTACAACAGGCAGTGGAGAATATTCACCCCGGTACCTCGTGTGTACGCGGGTTGATGGAGAATCTTTTATGTCGACAAAGCCCCAGTTTTTTGTGGAGCATTTAGAGGACAAGTTCGGGGAGGTGGAGGGCTTGTCCAAGATGCGCTCTGGTTCTGTGCTCATCAAAACGGCATCCTCTGCCCAGTCACGGAGGTTGCTCAGTTGTGATAAGTTGGGGGATGTTTCCGTTAGCATCACGCCGCATAAGAGTCTCAACATGGTCCAGGGTATTATATTCCACAAGGATCTTCTTCTGCAGTCCGACGATGAATTGCGCGCCAACCTCGAACGACGAGGTGTTCACTTCGTCCGGCGCGTCCATCGGGGTCCGAGGGATAATCAGGTAGCCACCGGTGCCTTCATCTTGGCCTTCGAAGGTGATGTATTACCCGAAAAGGTCAAGGTGATGGTTTACCGTTGTGATGTGAAGCCATATATCCCTCCTCCGATGCGGTGTTTTAAATGCTGGAAGTTCGGGCACATGTCATCTCGCTGTGCTTCCAGCATCTTGTGTCGGGATTGTGGACGTCCTTCTCATCCCGATACTCCATGTGCCCCGCCTCCTATCTGTGTTAACTGCGGAGAACACCATTCCCCCTGCTCGCCGGACTGTAGGATATTGCAGAAAGAAAGGAAGATAATGGAATATAAGACCCTGGACCGCCTGACCTACCCCGAGGCTAGACGGAAATATGAGAGGCTCCATCCTGTGGCAATGACGTCCACCTACGCCGCTGCTGCAACGAAGGTTCTCCCGTCATCAAGAATCGGCTGTAAGATCGGTCAGCATCCACCAGCCCCCTTGCTTGTGGGGGGCACTTCACAACCCGTTGCTCCTGCTCCATCTACTTCGGGAGCAACACCCCCCCACCCATCGGGGACTTCAGTTCCCCCTTCCCAGCCGGAGAAGCGTCCGCCTTCTTCGGCTACTCTCGCAAGGAAGGCGTCTCTTGGGGACCTCCCTTCGCAAGTTCCGACCGGCGGCACAGCAGACACCGGCAAGAGTCTCAAACAACCACCAGTCCCTGGTCGTAGGGCCTCCCGGTCGTCCTCCGTCCCTGAGGCTGACCCTGTGAAGCCCTCTAAGTCCTCCAAGCCTGACCCACCGAAGGCACAACGGGAGAAACAGCAACAGAACCAGAAGAAAGTCCCCAAGAATACCAACATTGCGGTGGCACCCGTCCCACCGCTTACTACCAGCTCCGCCTCGGAGGACGAGGTGGAGATTCTGGCGTCCGCTGCGGACATGGATCTCGCCAGTCCCTCGGACGCAATAGATGGCTGTTGTCCAGGTGGTGACTCAGTAGCAGCAGGGGCCCCGGAGGCGTAATCTGCCTTCCCAGTCCCTTCACGCCTTTCCCATCCATGGCTAATACCATCCTCCAGTGGAACTGCAGCGGTTTCTTCCACCATCTAGCTGAGCTCCGCCAACTTATCAGCCTTCATCCTTTCCTTTGCATTGCTCTGCAGGAAACTTGGTTTCCAGCAATGCGAACCCCTGCCCTCCGTGGCTATCGGGGTTATTTTAAGAACCGGGCGGCTTATGACAGGGTGTCTGGTGGCGTCTGCATATATGTCCTTCACACTCTGCACAGCGAGTCTGTCCCTCTCCAGACGCCTTTAGAGGCTGTCGCTGTACGGGTGTGGACGCCACAGGCTATTACCGTCTGCAGTATTTACCTTCCACCGGATGGTGCTGTCGCGCAGCACGTCCTGGCTGCTCTGATTGCCCAACTGCCACCACCTTTCTTGTTGCTGGGCGATTTCAATGCCCACAACCCTCTATGGGGTGGGACTGTCTCCGATGACCGCGGTCGTGCCGTGGAGCATTTGTTGGCTCAGCTCGACCTTAGCCTCTTGAACGCCGGTGCTCCCACGCATTTCAGTGTGGCCCACGGCTCGTTCTCGGCCATCGATCTCTCTCTTTGCAGCCCTGGACTTGTCCCATCCCTCCACTGGAGAGTGCATCCTGACCTGTGTGGTAGTGACCATTTTCCCATCTATTTGTCACTGCCCCAGTGTCATTCTTCTGGGCGCCCGCCCCGCTGGGCTCTCCACAGGGCTGACTGGCCGGCTTTTACTTCCGCGGCAACCATTGAGTCTCCCCCACAGGGTGACATTGACGAGGTGGTCCGTGTCTTAACCACGTCAATAATTTCGGCGGCCGAGGCTGCCATCCCCCGCTCTTCTGGACTCCCTCGGAGGAAGGCTGTACCCTGGTGGTCGCCGGAGATTGCTGAGGCTATTCGCGACCGTAGGCGGGCCCTCCAGCGTCATAGGCGGCACCCGTCTCTCGAGAACCTCATCGCCTTTAAGAGGCTACGTGCCTTCGCCCGTCGTCTTATTGCACGGCGTAAGCAGGAGTGCTGGGAGCGGTATGTCTCATCCTTGGGCTCCCGTGTCTGCCCCTCGCTCGTGTGGTCCCGGATCCGGCGGATTTATGGATACCAGACCTCTATGGGTGTCCCTGGGATGTCCTTAGACGGCGCTGTCTGCACGGACGCTGCCACCATTGCTGAACACCTTGCTGCGCACTTTGCTCAGAGCTCTGCGACTGCAACTTATCCCCCCGCCTTTCGATCTCTCAAGGAGCGAGCCGAGCGGACGCCGTTATCGTTCCACACGCGTCGTTCTGAGAAGTACAATGCTCCTTTCAGCGAGCGGGAATTCCTCGCTGCCCTCGCCGATTGCCCTGATACAGCACCAGGACCAGACTGTATACACGCGCAGATGCTTAAGCATCTCTCCAGGGACTGCCAGAGACACGTTCTCGCGGTATTTAACCGCATTTGGAGCGAAGGCGTGTTCCCGTCGCAATGGCGAGAGGGTCTTATTGTCCCCATTTTGAAGCCCGGTGCGGACCCACTGGCGGTGGACAGCTATCGTCCCATTACCCTCACCAACGTTTTGTGCAAATTGCTCGAACGTATGGTGGGGCGGCGTTTGTGTTGGGTCCTTGAATCGCGCGGTCTCCTCGCTCCATCCCAGGGTGGCTTCCGTCGGGGCCGGTCTGCAGCGGACAATTTGGTGCGGCTGGAATCTGCTATCCGTACGGCCTTTGCCCGACGTCAGCATCTCGTTGCTGTATTTTTCGATCTGCGGAAGGCGTATGACACCACATGGAGGCATCACATCCTTGCCACGTTGCATGAGTGGGGTCTTCGTGGTCAGCTCCCGGCTTTTCTTCAAACCTTTTTATTGCGCCGCTCTTTCCGGGTGCAAGTCGGTGCAGCCTCTAGTTCATCTTATATACAGGAGAATGGGGTCCCGCAGGGCTCGGTGTTGAGCGTGTCCTTATTTCTAGTGGCCATTAATGGTCTGGCAGCAGCCGTGGGGTCGTCGGTGTCTCCTTCTTTGTATGCCGACGACTTCTGCATCTCATTTAGCTCCACGACTACGGGAGTCGCCGAACGCAGGCTGCAAGTAGCCGTTCGCAAGGCAGCATCATGGGCTCTGACTCATGGTTTTCAGTTCTCTGCAGCCGAGACTCGAGTTATGCACTTCTGCAGGCGTCGGACGGTCCACCCTCATCCTGAACTTTACCTCGACGGCCACCTCCTTGAAGTGGTGGACACTTGCCGCTTCTTGGGACTCGTGTTTGATGCCCGGCTCACATGGGTTCCTCATATTACTCAGCTGAAGCAAAAATGCTGGCGGCACCTCAACGCCCTCCGCTGCCTCAGCCACACATCTTGGGGTGCGGATCGCTGCACGCTGTTGCGACTGTACAGCGCCCTGGTGCAGTCCAGGCTTGATTATGGGAGCCTGGCCTATGGGTCTGCATCACCCTCAGTGTTGAAGTTGTTAGACCCCATACACCACTGTGGGGTCCGGCTTGCAACTGGCGCTTTTCGTACCAGCCCCGTGGATAGTCTACTGGTGGAGGCTGGGGTTCCCCCGCTGCGGATTCGCCGCCATCGGCTGCTCGCCGACTATGCTGTCCACGTGCATTGCTCGCCAGGCCATCCCAATCGTCGCCTGCTTTTCCCTGCCATGGTCCTCCATCTGCCCGAACGGCGACCTAGGTCTGGGCTTTCCGTCGCTGTCCGCGTTCAGTCCCTGCTGTCGGAATTGGGTTCATTCCCTCTTCCGCCTCCCTTCCGGGTCCGTGCTCCTACGCCTCCCTGGTGTTTGTCCCGGCCGTCCGTACGTCTGGACTTGGCACAGGGACCAAAGGACTCGGTTCCGCCTGTGGCCCTCCGTCGCCAATTTCTTGCACTCCTCGCCTCCTTTTCGGAATGCGAGACTGTCTACACCGATGGTTCCCTGGTTGATGGTCGCACTGCCTACGCTTTTGCTCACGCTGCCCATGTTGAACAGCGCTCCTTGCCGGCTGGCTGCAGTATTTTTACTGCAGAGCTGGTGGCCATATTGCGCGCTCTTGAGCATATGCGTTCCTGCTCAGGTACGTCCATTGTCATCTGCAGTGACTCCCTGAGCAGCCTCCAGGCCATCGACCGCTGCTATCCCTCATGTCCTCTGGTGTCCAATATTCGGGAGTCTGTTTCCACCATTACCCGCTCTGGACGTTCGGTGGTCTTTGTTTGGACGCCGGGTCACGTTGGCATCCCGGGGAACGAACGTGTCGACAGGTTGGCCAAAGGGGCGATCGACGCCCCAGTTTTGGAGATCGGCCTTACGGCTCGCGACCAGCAGCTGGTGTTGCGCCGTATGGTTCTTGGGATGTGGGCTGCTGAGTGGCGTGACATGACTGCCCCGAATAAACTGCGGGCTGTCAAGGAGACGACCGATGTGTGGCGTTCCTCCCTGCGGGCTTCTCGCAGGGACTCGGTAGTCCTATGTCGGCTGCGCATAGGCCATACCTACCTGACGCACGGCCATCTTTTGCGTCAGGAGGATCCCCCCCTGTGTCAGTGTGGGTCCCGGCAGACGGTTGCCCACATTTTATTGGAGTGTCCCCGACTGCGCACCCTCCGGCGGACTTTTAATCTCCCGGGCACTTTGCCTTTGATTTTATGCGACGATGCCTCAATGGCTGACAATGTTTTAAATTTTATCCGTGGAAGTCCTTTTTATGGTTCTATTTAGGGAGGTCCTGCACCTTTCCCATTCTGTGTCTTTTGTCCTCGTGTCTCTCCGAATTTGTTGCTGTTTTGGTGTTTAGTCTGCTGGTTGACTCTTTCCCTTTTTTGTCTCGCGGTCAGTCAACCAGTTTCCGGCCATCTTCTTTTCTTCTGTTTATTTCTGTCTGGTGTTTGTCTGTCCTCTTCATGTCTGTAGTGTTCGTTGCTGCATTTGTGTTCTTTTAGTGCCTGGGGGGGAGTCTCGTTCCCCTTGGGGTTTTATCTGCTCCGCGCCTTTGTCTCGTCTGTTTTTTTTTTGGAATGGGGGACTGATGACCTTAGCTGTTTAGTCCCCCTTAAACATCCCAACAACCACCACCATCTGCCTCTCCCCTCACCTCCATGTCTGCTACTTGCCCTTGCCCCCGGCTGTGCGCCCGCCCCTCTCTGCCCCCGGCCCCGGCTGCGCGCCCGCCCCTCTCTGCCCCTGGCCCCTCTCTATTTCATGCCATCCTTCATAATACCAACTCTGTTCTAACACCCCCCCCCCCCCCCCACCGCCCTTTCTGTTGCATCTCCACCCCCTTGAGATCCTTGCCTGCTGTTGTGGTCCAGCCCACCACCATCGCCCTCTCCCTCGTGGTGCTGCACCCCACCTTTGTTACCCTGATATCTCCTGTCTCCTTTGTTATCTAATCCCTTCCAAATTGATTTCAGCCTTCAGTGATCCCGCTACCTTCTGATCACCTTGTTCTGTCCACCCTACTTTGGCTGCCATTCTCCAGTTTCCGCCCACCATTTTCCCACTTGCCTGATGTCTACCCATCCTCTGCATATTGCCTGTCACCTGTCCCTGTCTCTTAGCCTGTCACCTGTCCCCCTCCCCATCTCTCAGCCTGTCACGTGTTCTGCTGCCCATTTGCGCCAGCCCCTCTGCTGTTTTGTACATTCCCTTATACATTTCCCTTACCCATTTATATTCGTATATGAATCTGTCCCCTTGTGTACCTGTTCCTCTGTATTTCCTACTCCTCCTCCTCCTACCATTGTGCTTTTATTGGAAATAATCATTACTGTCTCAAAAATACTATTTTGGGTGATTTCTACGTACATTACCTATAAGCTGTTATCTTGCAGAGGGATGGAGGTGTCCCAGTCACGAAGTCATACACCTGACCCATTGTCACCAGAGCAGCAACCATCACAATCACCTGCTGTTAGACCACAGGGTCCTAGTCCTACAATGCAGCAGCGAATTAAAGCGATTGGTGTACCCACTCCGCTGGCAATGTCAAGTCCAGTCCGCAGGTCAGTGATTACAAGAAAAATTTCCTAATAGAAATTTTAGACTGAGAAATTGTGACCAATCTGCATGAGTGGGTGTAAAATATATAACATTACTTTAATATTAGTCTCCATCATGAATTTGCAAGGAGGAGGTTAGTAAAATGGATGCATAGATGTTGTTTTCTTTGATGGCATTGAATATGGTATGGAAGTATTCCACCAGCATGACATCATGACATTAATTAATTTCTCAATATTGGTTCAGTTTTTTAAATTTGTTAATTATTTTTTTTATTTCTTGTTGAATTTATTTAGAAGTTGTTGGTTCCATGTTTATTTTTTGCTCTCTCTTAAATTCAGGCCAGCTATGAGGTACCACCTCACTGCTGACTTCAGAGATTTGGCAGCAGTAATTTAAAATGCTGTGTCATGGCTTTGAAATATTTGATACTTCTTATTGTTTATTTACAAAAGCATTGAATCCTCGTTTATCTATTAGTATGTACACCATACAATTTCTTCATGGTTGGGGTCCCAAATAAAACTTCAGTAACAAAAATGCAACAAGAAACAGATATCTGGGTGAATACGATGTATCTATCATTATACTCCTTTGTGCCTTGTATATGGTAAGGTGCAGGTGAGTTACTGTGCTTAAATTTTTTGTTTTATTTTTTGTTCCTTGAATAATAGGTGTTTTACTGATGTTCAGATAGATTTTTTGGTCACATGCAATGTTGCAAGTTTATATAGTTTTCAAGTTTTTTTTTTTTTTTAAGTGTGCTGGAAAAGACAGGGCTTGGTGCTGTTTGACTCCTACAGGGCATTTCTGTATTTTTGTAACATGTAATTGTTCCTTACTGTCAGTTGATGGTGTTTCAAGTTCATTAAGTTCCTGAAGTAGAAAGGTATACTGCTTTGTAGTCTCATTCGAGTGTGTGTGTGTTTCATGCAACTTAATTGTTATGTTGTGTGCTGCATAGAGAATCAACAAATAAATGTTGTCTGGCTCCCAGCCTGCTGAAAGCGTTTTGATTTTATGCCACTTTGGCAGCTTGTGTATTAATTTCTTTCTTACTTTCTTGTTTTGTCACAAGAGACTCTGTTTCAGAGTTCACCATCACATCAATATTTGAGATGACCCAGGAATTGAAGCTGCAACCTCCGCATTGGTAGTCAGCAATCCTAGCCATTAGACCATGTACTTGACCTCAGTAAATTAAGACCCATTCCAAATTGGACAAGAGCAGGTGGCCTTATTAAAGAGTGACATTTACTGTCCTTATTACATAAGACCTGTTCCAAATTGGATTAGAAGTTTCATTTGCAGGGAAATGGGAGACATATTTTAAATATGTTTCCCCAAAACAAAATCAGTATAACAGTATTCACTTAACATTGCTTTTTAAAGGATGTTTTTGTTTGGTTCTCCATTTTTGATGGCACATTCATATTAGTTGTTTGTAAAAGACGTACAAAATAACACCCAAATGCGGGAGGGGGGGAGGAATTACTGTGACAATGATCTCTCTTAAGCTAAGTTTTCCCTGTTTCAGTTTGGACACATTTGAAAACTGCTGAGAGTTTAAGCATTTCAACTCAGTAATATACTTGTATTAGCATACCAAACATAAGTTTGATGAGTTAAATGTAAACTTACTCACAGCTTTTGTATAATGAAATAAGCCACAGTAAAATTCATGGCGTTGCAGAAAATCTGATTACTGTTCATCTAAATATTGAAGAACGGTGATCCTCTTTCCATAGAATCTACTACTTACTCTTGATGACTCATTTATGTTCAAGATTTTTCAAGTTTGTTTTGGGACATGTTGCCTTATGAGTATTTACTCATATGGAGATGTGAAACATCACAATTTTGTAATCAAAATGAGCAAACTAAACGAGAGTTAGTTAAAAATATGTTTGAGCTATTTAAGCTCGTCTTAAATGAAAGTATATGTACTTAATGCAGAACTGTTGTCATGTTTGTTCCCCCAAATCATCTTTGTTTAATAAGAGGTTAGTGGAATTGTTCTTATTCAATAACATTGTAAATCGTGAGAAGAAATTATGAATGCAAAGACACTCTGATAATTTTAGTTCTTACGTCTACTCCTGTTGAGCTTCTTATTCTTCATTATTGTTTTATTCTTGTACTGAAACGGAATTGCTGTCAGCTACTTAGATATATTTACACATATTTTGATTGGAATTTGACAAGTGGAATTGATGAATCTACTCATGTATTTGATATACTTCTTTTAGTTGTGGTATGCCGCTACAGTAAAATGAGATACGTTCAGAGAGATTTTACATGAAGAGTGCATATTTTCTTTATTTTAATGCAGCAGCCTGAACACTAAATAATTTATTTAACTATTAAATCAGATAATTCATATTCAGGTTTTCATAAAACAATATTCACCTTATTGTGCATTATGTCTTATTAGTTCAGTAAGTGATTTTTGACACAGCTTTCTGGGTTGCAGAAGTGGAAGTGCTTTAAGATTCAAAGAAATTTGTTCCCTGAGACTTCACTAATTATACTGGGTAATGTCAAAACTACATTGTTTAAGGTGCTGTATCTGAGTATTTAATAGTTGTCTCCCTTGTCTTATTTGCAACAGAATGTGCCTCACATGCATTTGGTGTGTGTGTGTCAGAGTTAATGTGAATGTTCTGTGCAGTGTACTATGTAAGACAGTAAAAAAGGATAATCTTAGATACACACTTTATTATGGTAATTATGGTGTTGATTATACTACTAGACAGGTAGGCAGCCCACAGCAAACAATATCGTGTGACTTAAACCCCATATCGTATTTCAGTACTACGATTATGTGTAATCTTGCTGCACTTTGCTTTTGAAACTGAGCATTGGTAGTTTATGTGCATTAAAATTGGTTTCTTTGGAATTGTAAGCAAAGTGTATTTTTACTGTGTGCTACCACCCAGTGGTTACAATACTCAGTCATAAAAATATCTTTACATGTAAAGAACCGAACAAAATTATTCAGATTCAGTAAGAATGTTCTTTAATAAGCAGTTTTCAAAAATGTCACAATAAAGTGCCAAATTGCCTCCAAACTTAATCTGTGTCTTATACTCGAAATTAATATAAAAATGACCATTGTTAGATTTAAAAGTCCCTCCAGTCTTAAAATTAGCCATATAGCTGATGCCGTGGAAAACCTATCTCTATCCGGCAACATCGGATTCAAGTGGCAGCAGCACTGCACCACTGCAACGAACATGAGTTGCAGGGATTCACAAGCTTGCTAACACTGTCTGGCCTATGGTGCATCATTATAGTCTATGGTACAAGTGAACTTGAATTGAAAGTGATATATGTTATTACTATAGTTCAATTCTTTTATCTTGGCGGCTCGCGCATGCCCGCCTAGACGCGGGAGATTGCTGCGTTGCCAGTTGCACACGACGCACGCGCCAAGAGAAGCAGCGCCATAATGGCATAGTTCGCGAGCTTACGTTTAGGGGGGAGCGCGCAGTTCATGAAGTAAAGCCACCATGGCCGCATTAACCCTTTCGCTGCTACAAAGACGTGCTCCCTTTATTCCGCGCTGTGGGCGATTTTGTCACTGCACTGCTCGCCTGTGCAGACACAGTGTGTTCCGACTGCTTTGACACTCTTTATCATTCGATTTCACAAAAACTGTTTGGCTCAAAAATTAGATTTTTACCTATCTTCTTGACTGATACCTTCCCCCCATAAATGACTTAATTTTGTTTCGATGTTCAACGCAGTTATTATGCAGCATTAAATATAGTAAACCATTACTCGAAATTTTGATGAGTTTGCAGAGGTAAAGTCCATAGAGTATACTTTCCGGATGGTCGATTTTAGTTGCCACAATGTTGAGAATGAAATGTGGACAAGATACCTATATATTTCATTTAATTTAAGTACCACATAAGTGTCGTATGTAATATTGAGAAATATTCCACCTTTCGCGACTAACAAAAGTTTTACTTACACTGGGCACGTTTGGCTTTAGTTTAAAGCACTTCAATCAATCAAAAGGAAGTAGACAAAATACATTAAACAAAACTGTGGACTTACAAAAACATTAGGACTTGAATATACCGTCTGTCAGTGAAGTGCTCAGAGCTATGTCAAATATAATTTTGTGTGTGGCATACACAAACAGCATTTATTTGCTAAAGCACTGATGAGCCAACACAAACGTTGAATATTGTGCTACCGCAGCAAAAAACTACGAAAGGTGACTTGGCAATGGAGGACACAAAATACAGTCCTCTTATGATGCTTCAAAAGAGAGAAACGCGTCTGGTCTAAATAAGTCGCTTATTACAGTTGCAGAAGAGGGATATATTTCAGTACCATTGGTAAAACTGCGACTGTGGAACAAAAACAAGAAATAGAACATGAAAACCATTGTGTATGTGCCATACCTTTCACCGATAGAAGTGCTTCAAAATAAAGCCAAATGCGCCCTGTGTAAATAAAACTTTTATTACAGTCGCGAAAGACGGAATATTTCTCAATATTACATACGACACCTATGTGGTACTTAAATTAAATGAGATATTGTTATACAGGAAATATTATATGAAATTTAGGTATCTTGTCCACATTTCATTCTCAACATTGTGGCAACTAAAATTGACCATACGGAAAGTATACGCTATGGACTTTTTTTTACCTCTGCAAACTCTTCAAAATTTCGTGCAATGGTTTACTACATTTAATGCTGCACATCAAAACAAAATTAAGTCATTTATGGGGGGAAGGTATCAGTCAAGAAGACGTGTAAAAATCAAATTTTTTGGCCAAATAGTTTTTGTGAAATCGAATGATAAGTGTGTCAAAGCAGTGGGAACACCATGTGTCTGCACAGGCGAGAAGTGCAGTGATGACAAAATCGCGCACAGCGCGGAATGCGGGGAGCACGTGTCTGCAGCAGCGAAAAAGTTAATGAAGAGGCAAAGCACTAGAAATTTCATTCAAACGAATAAAATTCGTGAAGTAAGGCACTTCAATATTGTTTTTAAATAAAGAAAATATTAAGCACCGCACAAGGTTTGAACTCATAACTTTTCACTTGGTAGCCCAACACCTTAACCGTTCCGCTACCTCAGCTCATCGAACAGTGTAATTCCATAAGGACTCTAACACCCCATGCAACTACTTATAAACACTGTTGGTATGACTATGAATTACTCACGCTTCGTCGAAGTACAATAGGAAATAAACAATTACCGCTGTTCTTTATTGCGAAGAAGCAGTTCGTGAGATTTGAAACAAACACCTTTCCTTGCTATTGCCTGAATTAGGAGTCTTATGGCTTGTTTGGTTTAATTAATTAATAGAATATGAAGCAACTGGTATAAAGAATGCTTTTTCCAATTTTTCTATAAAAGAAAGTCCGCTATCAAGACATTGCTTTTGTTCTATTACTTTATTTATGACTGAACGTTTCTAAAACTGAAGACACTCATCCGTGCTCTGCACTGCAGTCAAGATCTGGCAACGTCGTTCTCTGTTCATTGGCTGACTGTGTTTTGTGACGTCAGATGCGCAGAACGAATCTAAACTTGGCCGCCAAGATATATGACGCGCATTTTAACAGTACAATACTTTTGTTAGCAGCTGGTTTCGTAATGGAAAAAAAGGTATTCGTATGATGCAAGCTATAAATTGAAAATAAAAGCATATGTAGAGCAACATGGATACAGAGCAGCTGCACGGCATTTCAGCCTTCCATCAGCAGAAAGAAATCATTCATTATTGGCAGGCTAGTAAAGAAAAATTGAAAAAAATGGCTAAGACTAAATGTGCAAATCGAGGGCTGAATGCAAAACGGCCAAAACCAGAAGATGATGCATTGAAATAGATTCAAGGTCACTATCAAAATAGCATTGAAATTAATATGAAAGAGATTCAAATACACAATCGTAAGCTAATGCTATAGTGGAACTTAACAGACTTTAAGGATGAAGTTGGTTGGTTGTGAAGGTCATGGACTTAGCATGAGAACCAAAACCAAAGTATCTCAGAAAATGTGACAGGAGTATGAATTTAAAATTTCTTTTCATCGCTTTATTATTCAGCTTTGAAAGAAAACCAGTGTGGAACCAAGCCAAACAATGAATATGGATGAAACTCCTCTGACATTTGATGATGTGCCGAGTAACAGAACTGTTGCCAGGAAACGTGCTTGAAAAAATGCACTACACTACTGTCCTTTCATTGTGTGCTGATGATACTAAACTTATTCCAGTGATTATTTTCAAGTGCAAAACAATGCCAAAACCTTCTGAAATACCATCGGGTGTTGTTGTTTATGTACATGACAAAGATTAAATGGATGAGATTAGTATGAAATTATGGATTAACAGAGGCTGGGAGAGAAAGAAAGGTGTTTTATTGAAGAAGAGTTCTCTTCTTGTGCCAGATCAAATTAATAGTCAATTGAAAAATTCTGTGAAAGGGAAATTGAGACAGAGAAATACAGTGTGTACCGTTATTCTGGGAGGACTTGACTTCTCAATTTCAGCCTCTTGATGTCACAATAAATAAACCATTTAAAGGGAATATGAGAGGAATGGAACAAATGGATGGTGGATGAAAACTAGAATGAATTCACGCTGAAGGGAGCTTTAAAAGACGAGCAATCAAACAAATGTATCGGTGGATAAAACAGTAGAGGTCTAGAATGAGAGAAGACATTATTGTTAAATCTTTAAAAAAGTGTGGCATAAGAAATGCTCTCAATTGCTGTGAAGACCATCTTATATATGAAGAGGACAATAGTGACCACGAAAAGGGAAGAGGGTTGGGTTGGGTTGGGTTGGGTTGGGTTGGGTTGTTTTTGGGGGAGTAGACCAGACAGTGAGGTCATTGGTCTCATCGGATTAGGGAAGGAAGAGAAAGGAAGTTGACCGTGCCCTTTCACAGAAACCATCCCGGCATTTGCCTGGAGCGATTTAGGGAAATCACGGAAAACCTAAATCAGGATGGCTGTCGCGAGATTGAACCGTCGTCCTGGCAAATGCGAGTCCATTGTGCTAGCCACTGCGCCAACTCGCTCGGTAAGGGAAGAGGAGGAGGAGGAGGAGAAAGTTGAGACATCAATTTTCAGGGATTTTAAAAGTCAGTTCCGTTTTATAAACTAAGAATTTTTTAGGCTGGCTTTGCGATCTGATAATTAAAATGCTAAAACTTTTCTTTAAAAATTTGCTTAAAAATTTTGCCTTACAGTCCATAGCATGTTATAGTCCGTAAAATATAGTAGTCTGGGGGAAGGACTTACTGATTCTGTCAGACTGTAAGATCACAATAATGAACGTAATTTCTACAGGGTGTTAAGAAATTCCCAACACAGAGTTCTTGGACTTGAAGAGGAGTGGGTAGATAATATTTTGAATCACAACCCTTGTCCAAAAACATACTGTTTCCATGCTACAACCATTTGAAAACGTTTTTCCATACATTAATAGCCAAAGAAATTGCTCTTGTACTAGTTTACGGGTTGTCTTCATGATGATGCAATTCAGACTCTACCAATTCGGGCGTGTTGCATCTTCTTGAGAGCACCAAAATCACACCTGCTGAAGGTGAAGGTGCCCTTTCTTGAATCCATTGCATGATTGTTATGGAAAAGGTGTGCAATGGAGTCGGATGTTGTGGAGAACGATCTTGTCATTCAGAAGGATCATGTCAGTGTATTCTGCAAATGTATACCCAACCATGTTGCTCTAACACACATAGAATCGTGAATGAGACTTGAATCAGGTCAGAGAGGTAGGATAGATGTCAAACAACATCAGTTGATGTGATGTAACCACGACTATCCTGTTGCATACCTACCTAGAAAACATGTTTTCAAACAGCGGTAGCTGTTTCCAGACATGGGTTCCTAGTCAGAATATAATGTACTCGCTTCCTTCTACAAGTCTTAGAAGTTTGTAATGGGTATTTCCACACACCCTGTATTTATTCTGGTATTTGGATTATGTCGTAGGACTGCAGGATACTAGATGGTCTTACATTGTATTGTGCATCACACTGCTTGTACATGCATTGCCATTTCTTGTTTTGGCAGTAGCTAGATATGTACCTGGACATTTGACATAATTCAGAATGTTCTCTAAGAACCTCTAAGAGGTGCACCCAGTAGACTGTTACATATTCATGAACAGCATTTGTTGCTGTTGAGTGATCTGCCACTGATCCTGTGAGTGCCACTGCTGTTTGTAGATGTCTGTGTTACGCAGCACAAGCTGATCCTCATACATAGCGTTTTATGGTTTATGAATGGCAATCACAGACCTACAAATTGGTAGGGGTTAGTTAGTTGTGACAGATCTTAGTTACTTATGTCATGGTGGAGTGACTGACACTTCCATGCATGGAGGAAACATTGACATGCATACACCACAAGCCAACATTACAGTGTTTGGTGGAGGATACCTTGTACTACTATTAGCCATTCTCATTCCTGTTTCACAAATGGAGCAAGAGAAAAAGTACTGTCTCTAAGCTGCTGCATGGTCTCTAATTTCCCTTATCTTATACTTGTGGTCCTTATGTGAAATGTTTGTTGGCAGCAGTAGAATTATCCTGCAGTCACACACAAATGCCAGTTGCTCTAAATTTTCTGTCGTGTTTCGTGAAAAAAATATCATCTTCCTTTTAGGGATTCCTATTTAAATTCACAGAGCATTTCTGTAATACTTACATGTTGATTCGGTCTACCAGTAACAGACCTAACAGCACCTCTCTGAATTGACTCGCTGTTTTCCTTTAATTCGATCTGGTGGGGATCACAAACACTCCAGCAGTTCTCAATAACAGGTCACACTAGCTTTCTATACACAGGGTCTTCTATATAGATGAGCCACACATTCCTAGAATTCTCCCAATAAAATGAAACTGAACAATCGCCTTCCCTCCTACTATCCTTATATGCTCGTTCCATTTCATATTGCTTTGCAACATTATGCATAGATATTTAATCACTACGACTGTGTCAAGCAGCTCACCACCTTAATGTATATGAATATTACAGAATTGTTGTTTGTACTGATCTCCATTAATTTACATTGTTCTACATTTACTGCAAGCTTAAATTTGTCACACCAAATAGAAATTCTGCCTAAATCTTTCCTCAGTCATTACAGCTTCATTGGCAAACGGTTGCAAATTGCTACTCACCCTATCCTTCAGATCATTCGTGTACAGTATACAGGGTGTTACAAAAAGGTACGGCCAAACTTTCAGGAAACATTCCTCACACACAAAGAAAGAAAATATGTTATGTGGACATGTGTCCAGAAACGCTTACTTTCCATGTTAGAGCTCATTTCATTACTTCTCTTCAAATCACATTAATCATGGAATGGAAACACACAGCAGCAGAACGTACCAGCGTGACTTCAAACACTTTGTTACAGGAAATGTTCAAAATGTCCTCCGTTAGCGAGGATACACGCATCCACCCTCCGTTGCATGGAATCCCTGATGCGCTGATGCAGCCCTGGAGAATGGCGTATTGTATCACAGCCGTCCACAATACGAGCACGAAGAGTCTCTACATTTGGTACTGGGGTTGCGTAGACAAGAGCTTTCAAATGCCCCCATAAATGAAAGTCAAGAGGGTTGAGGTCAGGAGAGTGTGGAGGCCATGGAATTGGTCCGCCTCTACCAATTCATGGGTCAGTGAATCTGTTGTTGAGAAGCGTATGAACACTTCGACTGAAATGTGCAGGAGCTCCATTGTGCATGAACCACATGTTGTGTCGTACTTGTAAAGGCACATGTTCTAGCAGCACAGGTAGAGTATCCCGTATAAAATCATGATAACGTGCTCCATTAAGCGTAGGTGGAAGAACATGGGGCCCAATCAAGACATCACCAACAATGCCTGCCCAAACGTTCACAGAAAATCTGTGTTGATGACGTGATTGCACAATTGCATGTGAATTCTCGTAAGCCCACACATGTTGATTGTGAAAATTTACAATTTGATCATGTTGGAATGAAGCCTCATCCGTAAAGAGAACATTTGCACTGAAATGAGGATTGACACATTGTTGGATGAAACATTCGCAGAAGTGTACCCGTGGAGGCCAATCAGCTGCTGATAGTGCCTGCACACACTGTACATGGTACGGAAACAGCTGGTTCTCCTGTAGCACTCTCCATACAGTGACGTGGTCAACGTTACCTTCTACAGCAGCAACTTCTCTGACGCTGACAGTAGGGTTATCGTCAACTGCACGAAGAATTACCTCGTCCATTGCAGGTGTCCTCATTGTTCTAGGTCTTCCCCAGTCACGAGTCATAGGCTGGAATGTTCCATGCTCCCTAAGACGCCGATCAATTGCTTCGAATGTCTTCCTGTCGGGACACCTTCATTCTGGAAATCTGTCTCGATACAAACGTACCGCGCCACGGCTATTGCCCTGTGCTAATCCATACATCAAATGGGCATCTGCCAACTACGCATTTGTAAACATTGCACTGACTGCAAAACCATGTTCGTGATGAACACTAACCTGTTGATGCTACGTACTGATGTGCTTGATGCTAGTACTGTAGAGCAATGAGTCGCATGTCAACACAAGCACCAGAGTCAACATTACCTTCCTTCAATTGGGCCAACTGGCGGTGAATCGAAGTACAGTACATACTGACGAAACTAAAATGAGCTCTTAACATGGAAATGAAGCGTTTCCGGACACATGTCCACATAACATCTTTTCTTTATTTGTGAGTGAAGAGTGTCTCCTGAAAGTTTGGCCGTACCTTTTTGTAACACCCTGTATAGACAGGGAGTTAAAAAATTCACATTTTGCAATAAATGCGAAGTCTGCCAGAAAATGTAAGAATGTGAAATTATCTATAAACATTATTTCATAATGAATTGCTCCTAGATGAAGCAATGGAATATCCAGATTGAAATATGAACAGTTATGGAAGGATAGATTGCTACTCACTGTGAAGCTGACATGTTGAATTGCAGACAGGCACAACGAAAAGATTATTACATATTAAGCTTTTGGCCAAAGCCTTCTTCAGAAATGAGAAACGCACACATGTTCACATTATCAAGCACACTTCACACACAGATGTCCACTATTTCTGGCCTGAACAGCAAGAGACAGTGGTCATATGATGAGCTACACTTGCTTGTGTGAATGCATGTATGTTTTTTGTTTTTGATGATGGCTTTGGCTGTAACTCAACATGTCGTCTTTAGCAATCTGTACTTCCCAACAGTAGAAACTCCAGCTACAAATATCAACAATGTAGGAAAAGACAGATTACTACTTACCGTAAAGAAGGTACATCAAGTTGCAGTCAGGCACAATTAACACATAAAGCTTTTGGCCACAGTCTTCATCAGTGGAAAAAAAAAAAAAAAAAAAAGAGAGAAAACACACACACACACACACACACACACACACACACACACACACACACAACCACCAACTCCAGCATTTTGGCCTGAGACATTCCTACATTGTTAATAATCTATACTTTCAGTGATTGTTGTATCTAGATGAACTATTTTATTTGAGATAATTTGAAACAGGTTTATTTTTTGCTTATTGATATAAATAAAATAATCAGTTTTTGTTTACTTGTATTGTACATCATCCGGTTACGTCCAGTTTTGAAGGATAATGTGCATAAGAACATGTTTGCAGAACGAAAAGGACAAACACAACAACGTTTCACTGCATCTGATGTTCCGTACTGTGCCATTTACTGGCAATTAAATGGTCTTCATGAGATACACACTGCATATTGCAATATGCAGGGCTCCAGTGTTGGACCCATTATCTTAGAACAAAGGAACGCAGAAGTTTGTCTGCAGTACATCACTCAACTGTGGCACTTGGCACATTGGGGGGGGGGGGGGGGGGGATGCTGGAAGTTTGTCTGAGTGCAACTGGTTTTGTTAATAAAACATGTAAAAGATGGTCTATATAGCCTTTTGAGATCAGACAAGTACAGGAAGAAGAACCTAAATTTGCTTAATGAAAGCGGACTTTAAAACTAGGTTTTTCATTCCGTAGGATAAGCTGCAGAACAGCTGTAAGAACATGTGCTTGACTGAAACTATGCTAAAGAATTGTTAAATGAATTTGTAGTTAATCAAATGGCATGGGATTCATACAGCACACGGAAACGAAAAACAAAATTCGCTCTGAGCATGTATGTGCACCTCTGGGTGCCCTTATATTGGCAGTAAGGTGAACAAATTGAAAATGATGGGCTCAATACACTATATAGAGTAAAACAAAGACAAATATTTTACTTTCCAGTTGGTGAATAACTTTGGAAGACACAAATTTTGTGACTTGCTAAAATAAGAAATTCTTCTCTCGTCACGTCCTGCTACCTTATTTAATAAAAAACATGGGGACCTTTTCTTCTTCATTTGCTAGTAATGTTTTTTCCTAATAGTTTTCTCAGTTTGGGTGATAGAAGAAACATTATGTTTCCAAAAGATAGTGCTCGTATTACCAGATATTGATAATGCCATCTGTTAAGTATGTAGCTATCTGTCATTCTGTTATTATGTAAAAAAAATTCCTCAACTCAAACATCAAATTATAGAGAGACAGAAAAGTTGGGATTTAGAGGATGCAAAACTTCCAGTACTGCAGATGGAAACACACACAACAGAACATAGCACTCCGTAGTTTCATCCTTTTGGAAGGAAAGAGGAGATGGTTGGAGGAAATTAGAAGGCTGGGAATGCCACCCATATCCCACATTAAATATAATGATGCATCTCATCCATTGTCACTCGCAGATTTTCGTTACCCCAAGTTCTGCTAATTGACGTACGTACTGAGGTGGAAGTGCGTCTTATCTGAGAAAATTATTCTTTTTGTGAAGTTCTCATTATCCGCATGTAGAGCCAAGACCCATTGTCTCTTTCCATGATCTGCAGTTGAATCTTGTATACATGCATTTTCAGATCTTACGAAAGGATTTCATGCAGTGATCTTGGTGATAAATTCAATTGTTGAGCTTGTTGACGAACCAAATTTCCAGGGATTATGGTCACATTGTCATGCACAATGATGTTTTCTTGTGTTCGAACAGAGTGCAGTCATCCTGTTTTCTTAACATTTGAAACAGAACCCATGGTCTCAAACTTCCAGATCAACTTCCAACTGATGCGTAGGTTGGAGCAGCATTATGTCAGAGTGTCACAAGCAATTCATGAATGGTGTGTGTGGAACGTTCACCATTTTTGTAATAACTTTTTATCGCTTGGATACATTGCTCAGTTGTCATCTGCTCTATGACAAAATTAAACATCAAACAACAATGCTCACCACACAAAAGCTATCTGGCTACTAACTGAAAGTATCGCAGATAACAAACATGAAAAAACCACGGCTACCAACCATCATGACAGGCACAAAATTCAGATTCTTTCTTACTTCCTGGACACCTGTTAGCAGTAACCTGCAGAATTACAGGCCCATGACATTAAACTTGACTTACAGGAGGATTTTGGAGCATAAACTGTGCTCAAGTTTTATGAATCACCTCGAAGAAAATGATTTATTGACAGATCGCCAAAACGATTCAGAAAATGTCGTTCTTGTGAAACACAAGTAGCTCTTTATCATCACAAAGTAATGAGTGCTGTCAATAGGAGTGTCAAATTAATTCCATATTTTTAGGTTCCCAGAAAGCTTTTGACACCATTCCTCACAAGCAACTTCTAACTAAATTATGCACCTATAGAGTATCATCTCAGTTGTGTGGCTGTATTCATGATTTCCTGTCAGGAAGGTCACATTTCGAATAATTGGCAGTGTGTCAGTGAGTAAAACAGAAGTAATATCTGGCATCCCCAAGGAAGTGTTATAGGCCCTCTGTTGTTCCTGATCTACATAAAGAATTTAGGAGACAATCTGAGGAGCCATCTTACATGGTTTGCAGGCGATGCTGTCATTTATGGTCATGTAAAAATTTTTTCCCACATGAGTACTAAAACGAATCCGCTAAATTTCAGTTATGCGATAATTCACTTAACTAAATACTTAAGCATTAAATTTACGAATAGCTTAAATGTGATTGATCACATAGGTAATGTTGTGGGAAGCAAACTAAGAGTGTGATTTATTGTCAGAATGTGACAGAATGTATAGTCAGAATGTAACAGGTGTTACCGCTTAAACTAAGCTTGCCTGCCCTCTTCTGGAGTATTGCTAGGTGGTATGGGATCCGCATCAGATAGGAGTGATGGAGGACATCAAAAAAGTTCAAAGAAGGGTAGCTTGTTTTGTAGTATCACAAAATAAGAGGGTTTGTGTCATGGATAAGACACGTGAACTGCAGAGTCGTTCATTAAAACAAAGATGTTTTTCGCTGCGGCAGGAGATTATGATGAAATTTCAATCACCAACTTTTTCCTCAGTTCGTGAAAATATTTTGTTGGCACCCACCTACATAGGAAGAAATGATCATTGTAATAAAATAAGAAGGGAACACCATGGTCTGGGGATAGTATCTTTGATTACTAATCAAAATATCCTCGATCTTAGGTTTGAACCCCACCACCACTTAAATTCTGAACAAAAATCTTCAGCATTGGCATAAGAAGTCATCCTTATCCTGCCATCAGCCTTGTTGAAGAGGGTGCAGGGGCAGACACAGGTTCAGGGCATTCACTTGCCCTTGTGGTGGGAAACTGCCCCTTAAGGCGGAATAACCAGCAACGATCAACGACATGGGGATGCAGAAGTCAATGGAAACCACTTCATTAAAGACACATAAGGTGTATCCACAGTACGTGTTGTCTGTAATTGAAAAGAGTCATGATAATCTCTCCACTGGCAAAACATTCCGGAATAGTCCCCCATTTGGATCTTTGGGAGGGGACAGCCCAGGGGGAGGTGACCATGAGAAAAAGACTGAACAAACAACAAAAGGATAACATTCTAAGAGTCAGGGCATGGAATGTTTGAAGCTTGAACATGCTAGGTAAGCTAGAAAATCTGAGAGATGGTAGGGGACAGTGAAGTGCAATGGAAAGAAGACTAGTATTCCTGATTGTGCGACTGTGAACAATTCAGTGATAGTGTTGTACTCATCGCAGTCGACAGTAATCCAACACTGACAATGTTAGTTAGGTATAAATGCCGATGTCGCAAGCTGGAGATGAAGAGATAGAGAAGGTATATGAGGGTATTGACAGGTAATTTAGTACATAAAGGGAAATGAAAATGTAATAGTTGTGGGGGATTGGAGTTTGGTTGTAGGGGATGGAGTAGAAGAAAGGGTTATGGGAGAATGTGAGCTGACGCTAGGAATGAGAGAGGAGAAAGACTAATTGAGTTCCGCAGCAAATTTCAGCTAGTAATAGTGAATACTTTGTGTAAGAATCACAAGAAGACGAGGTGTACTTGGCAAAGGCCAGGAGATATGGTAAGGTTTCAGTTGGATTACATTGTGGTCAGGTGGAGACTCTAAAATCAGATATTGGATTATAAGGCATACTTAGGAGCAGATATAAACTCAGATCACAATTTACTAGTGGGGTAGGCTGAAGTTTAAAAAACTAGTCAGGTGGATTCAGTACGCAAAGAAGTGGGATACGGAAGAACTAAGGATTGAAGAAGAGAGAGGCTTTGAATTCTCTCTGACTATAGATACTGTGATAAGGAGTAGCTCAGTAGGCAGTTCAGCAGTCAAAGAAATTGGAAAGAAAAACATAGGTACAAAGAAGGTAACTGCAAAAAAACCATGGATAACAGAAGAAATACTTCTGTTTATTGATGAAAGAAGGAAGTACAAAAATGTTCGCATAAATTCAGGAATACTGAAATACAAGCTCTTAGGAATGAAATAAATAAGAAGTGCAGGGAAGCCAAGGCAATATGGTTGCATAAAAAATGTGAAGAAATCGAAAAAGAACTGATTATAGGAGGACTGATTCAGCATGTAGAAACCCCATTCAGAAAATGAAATTGCACCCTCATGACTGCTTTGAGCTTTCACATTTCTTACCGATTCATTTTGACCTTCCTCCTGAGGTCGGCATTCCATCTTATGGGGTTGTCATGCTGCTCATATGGGATGACATTCATAGTAAACCCATCTCCCTGACTACCCTTCTTCAAGCTGTTGCAGTTTGCCTTTTCTTTCCCCACCTGACTTTTCCCTCTGTACCATTTATGTCCCTCCACCATTAGGTGTCACCAGGGCAACTTCTTTCAGCTTATTGGACAGATACCTATCCCATTTCTGCTACTCTTTGACTTTAATGCACATTATCCCCTTTGGGCTTCTTCCAGGACTTGTCAGAGAGGTGCCTTCTTGGCTGACCTTCTTAACAAACTTAATCTCTTTTGCCTTAACACTGGAGCACCCATTTTCCTTTCCAGCTCCTCATACGCCTATTCCCATTTGGACCTATCGTTCTGCCCTGCCCAGCTTGCCCATCTTCCTGAGTGGTCCATTCTTCCCGACACCTACTCGAGCAACCATTTCCCGTGTGCTATCCGTTCGCAGACTACTACCCCATCCATGTGCATGCCCAAATGGCAGCTTACTAAGGCTGACTGGCAGCTTTACTCCTTCCTGGTGACCTCCAAAGAACAACATTTCCCCAGTTGTGATGACCGTGGACTATCTTACAAACGTTATCCTTACTGCTGCGGAATGTTCCATTCCTCACACTTCCTCTTCACCACGTCATTTCCTAGTCCCTTGGTGGACTGAGGCATGCCACAATGCAATTTGCGAAGGGAGACATGCTCTCTGCATTTTTAACCATCATCCTACAATGGCAAACTGCATTCATTATAAACAGTTGTGTGCAAAGTATCGTCATGTTCTTCAGGATAGTATTTCGTTCACTAGTTCTCTTAACAGTTCCAACCCTTCCTCTGTTGTGTGGGCCATCCTCCGATGGCTCTCTGGGACCAAAATCCATTCCCCAATTTCTGGCCTGAGAGTAGCAAACGATGTCATCATGGATCCTATTGCAATCACAGACATCTTGGTCCACCATTTTGCGGAAGTTTCGAGCTCTTCTCACTAGCACCCTGCCTTCCTCCATCGGAAATGAGCAGAGGAGGCTCGGGTGATACCCTTCTCTTCTCCAAATTGTGAGTGCTGCAATGCCGCCTTTACCATGAGGGAGTTAGATCATGCTCTCAGTTCATCCTGATCCTCCGCCCCAGGGCCAGACGCCATCCGTATTCAGATGTTGCAGCACCCTTCTCTTGCAGGCTATCACTTTCTGCTTAACACATACAACTGCATTTGGGCAGAGGGCACATCTCCCAGACGCTGATGTGAAGCCACCATCATAGCCATACCAAAGCCCAGTAAGGACAAAAACCTTCCTTCTAGCTACAGCCCCATCTCTCTTACCAGCTGTGTTTGCAAGGTGATGGAATGTATGATTCATGACCAGCTAGTGTGGTGGCTCGAGTCTTGCAATTTACTGACAAGTGCACAGTGTGGATTTAGAGTGCGGCGTTCTGCAGTTGACCATCTCATTACTTTGTCCACTCATGAATGGTTTTCTACGGAAATCCCAGACTGAGGCTATGGTTTTTCGATTTGGAGAAGGCCTATGACACCTGCTGGAGAACTGGTATCCTCCATACTCTTTATACATGGGGCATCCGTGGTCACCTGCCCTGTTCCCTTCAGGCATTTTTAAAAGACCAAGTTTTCAAGATGCATTTCAGTTCTGCCTTGTGAGACACCTTTATCCAGGAAAATGGTGTGCCTCAGGATTCCATCCTGAGCGTTGTCCTCTTTGCTATCTCCGTTAGCCCTATAATGGCCTGTCTCCCTCTGGGTATCACTGGCTCTCTTTTTGATGACTATTTTGCCATCTATTACAGTTCTCCATGGACCTGTCTCATTGAGCGGTGTCTTCAGCGATGTCTTGATCGCCTTTACCCCTGGATCATTGACAGTGACTTTCGCTTTTCCACTGACAAAACCGTGTGTATGAATTTCTGGTGCCACAGTTGGTTTCTCCCACCATCTTTACATTTTGGGCCTATTGCCCTGCCGTTTGTTGAAGTAGGAAATTCCTGTGGCTCATGCTCAGTAGGAAACACTCTTGGTCCTCCCATGTGTCTCACCTGGCAGCCCGCTGTATGCGGTTCCTCAGTGTCATATGTGTCCTCAATGGCAGTTCTTGGGGTGCTGATTGAACCACCCTCCTCCGTTTGTACCGGTGCCTTGTCCATTTGAAACTCGACTATGGGTCTGCATATCCATCCCTCATACGCCGTCTCAACACTACCCACCATCGAGGCATCCGTTTGGCCACAGATGCTTTTTACACTATCCTGGTTGAGAGTCTGTATTCTGAAGCTGCTGAACTACCTGTGTCCTACCGCCATTTGTCTGCCATGCATGGCCACCCATCCTATGCCTCCTTCTTTGATGTTTCCCTTGATTGCCAGTATGGGGCGTGTCCCTCTTCTGTTACCTCCTGGAGTCTGCTTTCAGCACTTGCTACACCGGTTCAACTTAACGTTACCTGCAACTTTCCTGGTGGGTGTGAACCCTTCACCACCTTGGCTTTGTGAAGCAGCCCATGTTAACCTTGGCGTTCATTCGCTTCCTAAGGACACTACTGCAGCCTTGGTCTATTGTCTTCAGTTTCACAACCTTCGCATGGAACTCTGTGATAGTACCTTTGTATACACTGATGGCTCTCGGCTGATCGTGGGGTCGGGTGTTCCTTCGTCATTGGCAGCCCCGTATCAACTTCCAGCTCACTGCTCAGTATTTACAACCAAGATGTTCTCTCTGTATCAGGTCAAGGAGTACATCTGGTGACACAGGCTTTTCAATTGTGTCCTCTGCTCATATTCACTCAGCGCTGTTTGAAGTCTATGTGCGCTGTACACCACCCATCCCTTAGTGCAGCAGGTCCAGGAAAACTGTCACTTGCTCACTCTTGGGGGAGCCAGTGCGATGTTTCTGTGGGTTCCTGGTCATGTCAGTCTGCCAGGAAGTGAGGCTGCTGACGCTGCTGCCAAGGCTGCAGTCTTCGTACTTCAGCCTGCTAGTTCCTGTATTCCCTCTGATGATCTATGTGTTGCCGTCTCTCAGGAGGTGGTGTCCCTTTGGCATCACCAGTAGTCCTCCTTTCATGGGAATAAGCTCTGGCTTATTAAGCCTCTCCCAGTGGCTTGGATGGCCACCTCTCAGCCCTAGGCTGCGTATCGGGCACTGCCTTTTTAGCCATCGTCATTTGATAAGTGGCGCTACCCCTCTACTTTGTACACATTGCACCCAAGTTTTAACTGTCCACCACTTCCTGATGGAATGCCCATTTTTTAAACCATTTACATTCCCACTTGGGTTTGCCGTCTGAGTTATCGACCATTTTAGCAAATGACGTGTGGGCTGTCGACCGCATTTTACTTTTTACCCACCAAAGCAATATGGTAAAGGCCATTTAATTTTTATTTTTGTACTTTTGTTTCTGTATGGTGTCTTTTTTAGCCGTTTTTCCACGTGCCTGTTTTTAGCTGTCTTCGATTATGTCAATTGGGACTAATGTACAGTCGTTTTTTTAACTCCTCTCTGTCTTTTGTGTGCTATAGTTTTCACTTGGGCGCGTATGACCCCAGTTGTTTTTTGCAGCCTAAAGCAAAATAAAACAAAACCAAACCAAGCATATAGAAAAGTAAAAACAACCTTTGGTGAAATTAAAAGCAAGGGTGCTAACATTAGGAATGCCATGGGAATTCCTCTGTTAAATACGGAGCAGAGAGCAGATAGATGGAAAGGATACACTGAAGGCCTCTATGTGGGGAAGACTTGTGTGATGTGATAGAAGAAGAAACAGGAGTCGATATAGAAGAGATTGGGGATCCATTGTTAGAATCAGAATTTAAAAGAGCTCTGAAAGATTTAAGATCAAATAAAGCAGAAGAAGATTTAAGATCAAATAAGGCAGAAGAGGTAGATAACATTTCATCAGAATTTCTAAAATCATTTGGGAAAGTGGCAACAAAACGACTGTTAAGGTTGTTGTGTAGAATTTATGAGGTGATATACCATCAGACTTTTGAAAAAAAAAGAAAAAAAGAAAAAAAAGAAAAAGAAAAAACATCATCCACACAGTTCCAAAGACTGAAAGATCTGGCAAGTGTGAGAATTGTCCCACAATCAGCTGAACAGTTCATGCATCCAAGTTGCTAATAAGAATAATATACAGAAGAATGGAAGAGAGAATTGAGGATGTGTTAGATGACAATCAGCTTGGCTTTAGGAAAAGTAAAGGCACCAGAGTGGTAGTTCCAATGTTGCAGTTGATAATGAAAACAAGGCTAAAGAAAAATCAAGACACATTCATAGGATTTGCTGGCTTGGGAAAAGTATTTGCTTATGTAAAATTGTGCACGATGTTAGAAATTCTGAGGAAAATAGGGGTAAGCTTTAGTGAGAGGCGAGTAATATAAAACATGTGAAAGTGCCAAGAGGGGATAATAAGAGAGAAAGACCAAGAATTAAATACTTGGATTAAAAAGGGTGTAAGACAGAGATGTAGTCTTCTGCTCCTACTGTTCAATCTGTACATCGAAAAAGCAATGACGGAAATGAAAGAAATGTTCAGGAGTGGAATTAAAATTCAAGGTGAAAGGAGATCAATGATAAGATTCACTAATGACATTGCTATCTCCAATGAAAGGGAAGAATAATTGCAGGATCTGCTGGATGGAATGAACAGTCTAATGAGCACAGGATATGGATTGAGAGTAAATCGAAGAAAGATGAAAGTAATGAGATGTAGCAGAAATGAGAACTCTGAGAAACATAACATCAGGATTCATGGTCATGAAGTAGATGAAATTATGCAATTCTACTACCTAGGCAGCAAAATAATCCATGATGGACAGTGCAAAGATGACATAAAAAGGAGACTAGCACTGGGGAATAAGGGCATCCCTCGCCAAGAGAAGTGTGCTAGTATCAAACATAGGCCTTAATTTAAGGCAGAAATTTCTGAGAATGTAGGTTTGGAGCACAGCACTGTATGGTAGTGAAACATGGACTGTGGGAAAACCGGACCGAAGAGAATTGAAATGAATTGAAGCTTTTGAGATGTGGTGTTACATACAAATGTTGAAATAGGTGGACTGAGCATGTAAGGAGTGAGGACACACTCTGCAGAATCAGTGAGGAAAGGAATTTATGGAAAACCGTGACAAGAGGGGATGTAGGCCATCTGTTAAGACATCAGGGAATAACTTCCATGGTACTAGGGGGAACTGTAGAGGGTAAAAACTGTAGAGGAAGATGGAGATTGAAATACATCCAGCAAGTAATTGAAGACATCGATCGCAAGTGCTACTCAGAGATGTAGAGGTTGGCACAGGAGAGGAATTTGTGGTGGGCCACATCAAACCAGTCGGAAGACTGATGACTCAAAAGGGAATGACTAGTGCTGGTAGAAGATAACCCTGCCATGCACCTTACTTAGCTTGCAAAGTATATGCCAACCAGCATGGATTCCAAAAAACATTGTTTATGTGAAACCCAATTCTCTTTTTTCGTACATGACAGCTTTGGATCAAGGCAGTATTTCTCAATTTCCAAGAAGCATTTGACTTAGTAGAATACCTATACTTATTGTCAAAAATACTACATTATAAATTCTTCATTTGTGTGGCCATAGTGTTGCGAAGGTATTGAATAGAATTGGGGAGAAGAGAAATTTGTGACACAACTTGACTAGAAGAAGGGATCGGTAGGTACGACATGCTCTGAGGCATCAAGGGATCACCAATTCATTATTGGAGAGCAGCATGGAGGGTAAAAATTGTAGAGGGAGACCATGAGATGTATACACTAACCAGATTCAAAAGGATGTAGGTTGCAGTAGGTACTGGGAGATGAAGCAGCTTGCAGAGGATAGAGTAGCATGGAGAGCTGCATCAAACCAGTATCTGGACTGAAGACAACAACAACAACAGTGTTGCGCATGAAAGTGTGTTGTGAGAAATGCATAGTGCTGCAGGACATCTAAAGACTAGACCTAAATTATCAGTGTGTAACACAGAAAAGCAACGATGTGCTAGCAGACAGCATTTCTTAATGTAAGCGATGATTTAGCTCAATAAAGCGAAACGCATCTGGTGAAGAAATCACGCATTTTGTAGTTGCAATGATGGATCAAAAATACCCTCATGAACAATTATACAAAATATCAAGTGAAATTTGTGACTGGGTTGAAGAAATTTTGGGTGGGGAGGACACAGCACATTATCGCGAATGGAGAGTCATTGTCAGATGCAGAAGTAACATTGACTATGCACCAGGGAACTGTGTTGGGACCCTTGCCGTTCATGTTGTCATTAATGACCTTGTGGACGATGTTGATAGTAACCTCAGTCTTCTTGCAGATGACACAGTTATGTATAATGAAGTACTGTCTGAAAAAAGACGCGTATATATTCAGTCAGATCTTGATGAGCTTTCAAAAGCTGATGTAAAGATTGGCAACTTGTTTTAAATGTTGAGAAATGTAAAACTGTGCACATCACAAAACGGAAAAAAGTAGTTTCCTATGACTATAATATCAGTGACTCACAGTTGAAATCAGCACACGTTTTGCAAGTAAATGGGCATAAAGAGTTAGAGATATTGAGTGGAATGATCACATAGGGGGCTCATATTGGTGTGGTTCCTGTTGATTCTTTCAGTAGGTGGGACTATACCAGGCACGGCCTACATCTCAACAGGAAAGGGAAGGGAAAACTGGCTGGGGTAATAGCAGGAAATTTAAGGGGGGGAGGCACTGCCATGAATGGTAAAATACCAGTGGTTACAGGTGTTGGAGCAGCACCTTTTTTAGGATAGGTAAGACAGAAAGATGTCAAGTTCTACGAGAGGTCAGGATTGAAACAAATCTTCAGTTTAGGAAAGAAATTAAACAGCACAATTCTAGCACATTGGATCACCAATCACAGCTGTCAATTATAAATTTTCACCAATCTCCAGAAATTTTATCTCCACCAAGTTGTATCTCAGTCCTATGTAATTGCATTGATGAATTAAAGTCACCCAACCCAGTTGACATAATCTGCCTCTCTGAACACCATGTGACCACTGGTATAGGAACTAGGCCTAAACACAATGAGAAACTCAGATAGGAGAGTACTGTAAATGTTAGAATAAGGAAAGGTTCTGATAAAAGAATAATTAAAAATAATGTAAGTATATTTCATCAAAATATTGGGAGTTTAAAGAATAAAATAGATGAGCTTCTGGTTTGTTTAGAAGATTTAGAAGCTGAGGATGAAATAGATATACTATGCCTGTCTGAGCATCACATTGTTACTGATATGGATAAGGTAAATGTAAGTGGATATAAGCTCTCTGCACATGTAATGAGAGAAAATATGGAGAAAGGAGGAGTTGCCATATATGTCAAAAGTTATCATTGTGCAAAAAGTATAGAAACAAAAAAGTTTTGTGTAGAGAAACATATAGAAGCATGTGCCTGTGAGCTTAAATTAAATAAAGGCACATTTATAATTGTAACTGTATATAGGTCCCCATCAGGAAATTTTCATCTATTTATGAAAAATTTGGACTCCTTGTTGTGCTATCTGTCAGACAGGGGGAAGCAAATTATTATTTGTGGGGACTTCAATGTAGATTCTCTGAAAGAGGGTAATAGGAAAAATGACCTTGAAGTATTAATCGGTTCTTTCAATTTGACATCCGTTATTGATTTTCCTACTCGGGTGGTAAAGGATAGCAGCTCACTGATAGATAACTTCTTTATAGACCAAGATAAGTTTAACCAGATAAATGCTCAGCCTGTTGAGAATGGTCTTTCTGATCATGGTGCACAGCTAGTTACAATATATGACATAGCTCCATTCAGCAATACTAAACAGTCCTCCAAAGTAGTACGTTCAGTCAACGATTTAACAATTGCAAATTTCAGGGAAAGCCTACAGCAGTTAGACTGGGATCAGGTGTACCGTGAACCTGGTGCCAATTTAAAATATAATTTATTTCATGACATTTTTGTAAATGCATTTGAAAACTGCTTCCCCAAGAAAATAGTTAAATATAATCGTAAGAAACCTTGTAACAAACCATGGCTTACTAAGGGTATAAAAATATCTTGTAACCGGAAAAGGGAAATGTATCTGACAGTAAGAAAGAGCAGTGACCCAGAAACTATTAAACATTATAGAAACTACCGTGTTATATTAAGAAACGCTATTAAAAAATCCAGAAGTATGTGTATCAAGTGTGAAATCAGCAACTCTGATAATGAATTTAAAACGATTTGGAATATTATTAAAAGAGAAACAGGTCAACCAAGAGCACAGGAAGACAGTATTACCATCGAATTGAATGAAAACTTTACGAACAAAAAGTCAGAAGTTGAAAATATATTTAATAATCATTTTCTAAATGTTGTGGATATAGTAGGATGCAGGTGTTTATTAGAAGATGCTAGGCTGTTAATGGAAGAGGCCATACCTATGCAATTTGATATAATTGAAATCTCACCCACTTCTCCCTCTGAAATTAGGAAAATAATAAACTTGCTTAAAAGCAAAAACTCACATGGAATTGATGGCATTTCCAGCAAAATACTAAAAGCTTGTTCTCAACGGATAAGTAAGATTCTCAGCCACCTGTGTAATAGCTCTCTGGAACAGGGCATTTTCCCTGATAGACTGAAATATGCTATTGTCATATAAAAAGGGGGATAGATCTGATGTCAACTATTACCGTCCAATCTCCCTTCTAACAGCTTTATCCAAAAATTTTGAGAAAGTAATGTATTCATGAGTAGCTTCACATATCTGTAAAAATGAAGTACTAACAAAATGTCAGTTTGGTTTCCAGAAAGGTTTTTCAACAGAAAATGCCATATATGCTTTCACCAATCAAATTTTGAATGATACGAATAACCGAACAACACCCATTGGGATTTTTTGTGATCTCTCAAAGGCTTTTGATTGTGTAAATCATGAAGTTCTGCTAGACAAGCTCAAGTATTGTGGCACGAGCGGGACAGTGCACATATGGTTTAATTGATACCTAACTGGAAGAGTGCAGAAAGTTGAAATAAGTAGTTCTCATAATATGCAAAGATCAGCACATTCCTCAAACTGGGGAACTATCAAGAATAGGGTTCCACAAGGGTCAGTCTTGGGTCCTTTGTTGTTCTTAATATATATTAATGACTTGCCATTCTATATTCATGAAGAGGCAGAGTTAGTTCTCTTTGCTGATGATACAAGTATAGTAATCACACCTGACAAACAAGAATTAACTGATGAAATTGTCAATACTGTCTTTCAGAAAATTACTAAGTGGTTCCTTGTAAACGGACTCTCACTGAATTTTGATATGACACAGTACACACAGTTCCGTACAGTGAATGGTATGACGCCATTAATAAATATAGACCTTGATCAGAAGCATATAGCTAAGGTAGAATATTCCAAATTTTTAGGTGTGTCCATTGATGAGAGATTAAATTGGAAGAAACACATTGATGATCTGCTGAAACGTTTGAGTTCAGCTACTTAAGCAATAAGGGTCATTGCAAATTTTGGTGATAAACATCTTATTAAATTAGCTTACTATGCCTATTTTCACTCATTGCTTTCATATGGCATTCTATTTTGGGGTAATTCATCACTGAGGAATAAAGTATTTATTGCACAAAAGCGTGTAATCAGAATAATAGCTGGAGTCCACCCAAGATCATCCTGCAGACATTTATTTAAGGATCTAGGGATATTCACAGTAGCTTCTCAGTATATATACTCTCTTATGAAATTTATTATTAACAACCAAACCCAATTCAAAAGTAATAGCAGTGTGCATAACTACAATACTAGGAGAAAGGATGATCTTCACTATTCAAGATTAAATCTAACTTTGGCACAGAAAGGGGTGAATTATACTGGCACTAAAGTCTTCGGTCACTTACCAAATAGTATCAAAAGTCTGACAGATAACCAACAAGTATTTAAGAAGAAATTAAAAGAATTTATGAATGAAAACTCCTTCTACTCCATAGAGGAATTTTTAGATATAAATTAAAAAACAAAAAAAAATGTTTAAAAAAATAAAAATAAAAAAGTTGTTATATTAACTTAAGTATGTTGTTAAATTAACTTAATTATGTCATGTATTGGAAAATTTGACTCGTTCCACATCATTACGAAATATCGTATTCATGATCCATGGAACTTGTATTAATCTAATCTAATCTAATCTATAGGCTCAGTTGTAGCTAAAGCAGGTGCTAGAATTTGGTTTATTGGCAGAATACTGCAGAAGTGCAATCAGTCTACTAAGGCGGTTGCTTTCAAATCACCCATGCAACGAATTCTAGAATATTGCTCAAGCATATTGCACCCGTACTGGATATGGCTGAAAGGGGATATTGAACATATACAAAGAAGAGCAGCACAAATGGTTACAGGTTTGTTTGACTGGTGGGAGAGTGTCACAGAGGTATTAAAGAAACAGAGCTGCCAGACTCGTGAAGGTATATGTAAGATATTCCAAGAAAGTTTCCTAACAAAGTTTCTAGAACTGGCTTAAAATGCTGACTCGAGGAATATACGACCCCATATGTATCGCTCACGTATGGATCATGAGGACAAGATTAGAATAATTACAGCATAAACAGAGGCATTCCAACAGCCATTCTTCCTGCACTCCATACATGAATGGAACAGGAAGAGACCCTAATAACTGGTACAATGAGACGTACCCTCTTTCATAAACTTCACGTGGGTTTGCAGAATATACACTCCTGGAAATGGAAAAAAGAACACATTGACACCGGTGTGTCAGACCCACCATACTTGCTCCGGACACTGCGAGAGGGCTGTACAAGCAATGATCACACGCACGGCACAGCGGACACACCAGGAACTGCGGTGTTGGCCGTCGAATGGCGCTAGCTGCGCAGCATTTGTGCACCGCGGCCGTCAGTGTCAGCCAGTTTGCCGTGGCATACGGAGCTCCATCGCAGTCTTTAACACTGGTAGCATGCCGCGACAGCGTGGACGTGAACCGTATGTGCAGTTGACGGACTTTGAGCGAGGGCGTATAGTGGGCATGCGGGAGGCCGGGTGGACGTACCGCCGAATTGCTCAACACGTGGGGCGTGAGGTCTCCACAGTACATCGATGTTGTCGCCAGTGGTCGGTGGAAGGTGCACGTGCCCGTCGACCTGGGACCGGACCGCAGCGACGCACGGATGCACGCCAAGACCGTAGGATCCTACGCAGTGCCGTAGGGGACCGCACCGCCACTTCCCAGCAAATTGGGGACACTGTTGCTCCTGGGGTATCGGCGAGGACCATTCGCAACAGTCTCCATGAAGCTGGGCTACGGTCCCGCACACCGTTAGGCCATCTTCCGCTCACGCCCCAACATCGTGCAGCCCGCCTCCAGTGGTGTCGCGACAGGCGTGAATGGAGGGACGAATGGAGACGTGTCGTCTTCAGCGATGAGAGTCGCTTCTGCCTTGGTGCCAATGATGGTCGTATGCGTGTTTGGCGCCGTGCAGGTGAGCGCCACAATCAGGACTGCATACGATTGAGGCACACAGGGCCAACACCCGGCATCATGGTGTGGGGAGCGATCTCCTACACTGGCCGTACACCACTGGTGATCGTCGAGGGGACACTGAATAGTGCACGGTACATCCAAACCGTCATCGAACCCATCGTTCTACCTCTTCCTAGACCGGCAAGGGAACTTGCTGTTCCAACAGGACAATGCACGTCCGCATGTATCCCGTGCCACCCAACGTGCTCTAGAAGGTGTAAGTCAACTACCCTGGCCAGCAAGATTTCCGGATCTGTCCCCCATTGAGCATGTTTGGGACTGGATGAAGCGTCGTCTCACGCGGTCTGCACGTCCAGCATGAACGCTGGTCCAACTGAGGCGCCAGGTGGAAATGGCATGGCAAGCCGTTCCACAGGACTACATCCAGCATCCCTACGATCGTCTCCATGGGAGAATAGCAGCCTGCATTGCTGCGGAAGGTGGATATACACTGTACTAGTGCCGACATTGTGCATGCTCTGTTGCCTGTGTCTATGTGCCTGTGGTTCTGTCAGTGTGATCATGTGATGTATCTGACCCCAGGAATGTGTCAATAAAGTTTCCCCTTCCTGGGACAATGAATTCACGGTGTTCTTATTTCAATTTCCAGGAGTGTAGATGTAGATACAGACATAGATGTAGACAAGTAGCATCATTTTGCTGCGTTTGTCTGTAGCATGCACTGTGGGGTGCGCATATAACATTCAGCATTGATTTTCATGTGTGTGTATTTATGGTGAGGTTAATTATCACCATAGTGTTCATTATGAGTGGCAGCGGGCTCGTGCAGTAGACAGTGGCTGGAGTGTGAGACATGGGACAAAGACAGAGCACACTGGCAATGCTACAAAGTATCCTCCATTTTTCCCAGCACAGAATGCATTGCACAGCTACCTTCTTAAGTGGAAACCACTATAGTGTTACCCTTATTTAGATTTTTACCCTGAATTTTTCTCTATTTCTATTTTTTAATTTAAATTTGTCTGTGGAATGAAAGGAGTTGTGCAGACGACATTATTTTTTAAGTTGTATGTAAAATTGTCTGAGTTATTCATTAGACACTTCATGTTGTTTGGCAAATAACCAAATTTTTTTTGTCTGTATATTGAACTCTCTTTTTTTTTAGCCTCTTACAGCTTAAGTAATAAAGATGTTTTTTCATCTAGGGTTGTAGTTGTGGACATGATTATTTTTCCCATATTGTGATTGATGGATTGACTTACTTCCCTAGCAAATATATGCATTGTCAAAGAAGTGCCTAACTCCCTTAGGAGCCATCTGCCAGATGACTGTGGATGAACCTCACATATTATTGTCACTACTGGAACAATAACAATGATATATTTTGAATGAAAACCTCTTAGTAGGCCAGTGAGAGGTAATGACCTATATGCTCTGCTCTAGTGATTGGGGAGGGGGGGGGGGGGGGGTGGAAACGAACGAAGTATGTTGCTAGAAAGCTGTGTCAGCAAAAGGTGAACAATGTGGATTTTGGTTATGGCATCGGCAGTGACAAAAACATTACTTGGAAATTGTCCAATGACAACATCAGATGTAATTTCACTTACCATACGCCGGCCTGTGTGGCCGAGCGGTTCTAGGGGCTTCAGTCTGGAACCGTGCGACTGCTACGGTCTCAGATTTGAGTCCTGCCTCGGGCATGGATGTGTGTGATGTCCTTAGGTTAGTTAGGTTTAAGTAGTTCTAAGTTCTAGGGGACTGATGACCTCAGAAGTTAAGTCCCATAGTGCTCAGAGCCATTTGAACCATTTGAACTTACCCTACACGTAATCAATATCTTCGTCCTGGACAATTCTACAAGATGTTTATGCTGCCGGTATTAGAAGTCCTTTTTTTTCCCCATAGCTGGGGTACACTGTAGCAATATCTCTTAAGGCAGAGTCTCACAAGGAAGTTTTATGTCACGTAAGCTCAAATTGTGGACGCAGATGTATTGAAAAATATACAGTTCATCTGGATGTCCTGGTTGTCCTCCTCTTTTGCTGGATGATTTCAGGAATTTCCATAATCACTCAGTATTTTGTGTGTCCAAAGATGGATCATCAGAAGACACGAATCCGACAGAATGGTTTACAGACTCGTGGTGAAATTGTTTACAAACTTTTGGTGAAATTCCTCTTCATTCAATTCCATCCATGTTAAATGACTGTGCTGTCGGTCGAGATGAAGTTCTTAATAAGAGGCAGTAACATTTCATTATTATTATTATTATTATTATTATTATGTAGTATTCTGCCTAGTGGCAGGTCTGTATCTTCGTACGGAGAATTTCTGATGCCATTGTTCCCTGTATTCAGCATCTTCCTTCAGTCTGCTGTATCACCTTCCATCTTTCATGTCATCTAAAAGTTGAATTGTTCTTTTTCCTCATCCTACCATTCCTTTAATTTTCTTTTCAATAACTTCATTTATGAGCTCTCAGTGCCGAAGTAAGTGTCCAATCCAGTTGGCCTTCCTCTGAAGAATTGTTTTCAGAATATCTCTCTCCTCTCCTACTCTTCTCAGTACATCGTTATTCATCACCCGATCGGTCCACTTGATCTTCTCCATTCTCCTCCAGCAGCACATTTCAAAACTTTCTAGGTATTGTATTTTTCTTCCTTTCTTTTTTCATGGTCCATGTCTGCTCCGTACAGTACAATACTCCAGATGTAGCACTTCACCAGTTTCTTCCTTAATTCCAAGCTTATCTTGCTGGTCAACAGATTCCTCTTTGTATTAAATGCAGTTTTGGCCATAGGGATTCTCGCTCGAATTTAACTGGTGCATTGGGCATCCTTTGTCACCAAGTTTCCCAAGTACTTGAACTGTTTAACATCCTCCAGTTTTCGATTGTCAAAGGTTTCTTCCTTTCTCATATCAACATCACTTCTCATTTTTTGATGTCGATTTCCATGCCATATCCACCAACTGTGTCATCACGTGTTGTCTTTGATTTTTAGCAATCACACCAGGTCATCTGGGTACTTAACGGTATTGACGAGGTGTTCTCCGATCCTGAAGTTTCCGCATCCTTTCGAAGTTTCTCTCGCCAGCCATTCTCCAGACAGGTTGAAGAGACTGGGTAGTAGACAACGCCCTTGTCTGATGCCTCTTCCTATTTCCATGCTGCTTGTTTCTCCATAGTTCAGCAACACCTTTTCTCTGTGTGCCAGGTACAAGTTGAGAGTTAATCTCGGGTCTCTCCAGTTTATTCCTATCTCCTTAAGGATGTTCATCAATTTTATCCAGTTGACTCTGTCAAAGGCCTTCTGCCAGTCTATAAAACAAACACAAACTTCTTTAACAGTCAAAACTGTTTCCAGCAATATTCTCACCATGCCGATGGCGTCTCTGGTTCCTTTTTGTGTTCTAAATTCAAACTGGCCCTCTCCTATTACTTCTTCGATTTTGTGTTACAGTCGTCTGTCAAGTATTCTTGCAATAATCTTTACTACATGTGAGATTAAACTGATTGTTCTGAAATCACTACATTTCTTGGCTTGCTATTTCTACTCGAGAGTAACCATTGTGACATCCAGGAAGTCCTTAGACCGTTTTTTTGTCTTCGTCAATCTCTTTCGATGTCTTGGGGATGATGTTCCTTATCATAGAGTCCCTTTATATATTCTTCCCATACTTTCAGCACCTCCTTTTGTTCAGTAACCATTTGTCCTCTAAAGTGTTCTATCCCAGAAGTCCTTACTCCTTTGTTTTCTCTACCTCCCAGCTCCTTTGTTTTCTGGTACGTAAGGTCATACCTTCCTTTTCTCTTTAAGTCCTCCATTTCATTGCGCATTCCTTTTATATACTTTTCTTTCACTTTGTTGGTTTCTCTTCTGAGTGCATTGTTAAGTCTTCTATATTCTTCTTAATTAACATTTTTACACTTCCACCTTTCATCCCTCTTTTCTGACATCTCATTGGTGATCCATGGTTTCCTCGCTCTCTTTGTATCCCTCCAAACTTCCTTCTTCAATATATTCCATAAAACCTGTTTAACATTTCGTCATTGCTCATCCACATTTTTGCTTGTATTTGCACGTCTCATTTTCCTAAATTGTTGTTCCAAGGATTCTCTTACTGCCTCATTGTTCTCTCTTAGCTTTTCCAGGTCCCATCTCTGATTTCTCTTCCCATGCTGTTGTATCCTCTTCAATCTTGTACTGATGTCTGGAACCAAAAGGTTGTGATCAGAATTGACATCAGCAGCTGTAAGAGTTTCAGTATCTTTCACACTACCCCTAAACCTGTGTTTGACAAGTATATAGTCTGTCTGGTGTCAATGTCTCCTGGGCTCTTCCATGTTCACAATTTACTCTTCCTTTTATGGAACCAACTGTTCATCACCACCAAGTTGTTTCTCTGACAGAATTCCACTAACATCCCTCCTCTGTTGTTTCTTCTTCCTAATCCATATTGACCCGCAAGGTTTGCTTCTCTTCTACCTCGTTACAAAATACTATTAAAGTCACCCATGATTATGATGTTTACTCTTCCTCTGCCTTCAGAATGTATGATATCTTCTATTTCGTCATAAATTTTCTCCACTTCCCGTCGTCATAATCGGATGTTGGCATGTACACTTGGTACTATCAGAAATTCCACTGGTTGTCCACTTATTGTCACAAACATTAAACGATTACTGTGGCATACCACTTTAGTCACACTTTGAACTATTTGATTTACTGTCACTTTTGCCACACCACATTCAAAACTTTTTCCACTGGTATAAAACATTGTGTAATTACCTGGTGTTACTTCACCCCTATCTGATCGCCCCACTTCACTTAAACCCATTATGCTCCCTTCACATTTGTCCATTTCTCTCTTTAGATTTTCCAGTTTTTCTGATGTTCGAAGTGTTCTTATATTCCATGTCCAGATCCTGAACTTAAAATGATCATATCTTTCGATGACTGCCCCTGAAATACTCCCCATCCGAAGATCCAAATGAGGAAGTAGCTTACCTCGGGAATATTTTACTCCAGGAAGTTCCATCATTATTCTTTGTCTTCCGACATTCAGGAAGTATAATTATGCAGTATCTTTCCATTTTCTTTCCACATTGCAGTATCATGGCCGAGGAATCAAACTGATTGGTTTGATCTTTGATCTTGATCCATCTAAGGCATCATTTGCTCTGTGCGTCTAGTTGATACTGGTGCCCGCTTCTGCCTGGTATCAGCCTACCAAGTTTGCTGTGCCCACTCCCATGACATACACATTAAGTTGCAGGGTTGCCTCTTCCACCAGTTCCACTGTACTGATGATCTTCATCTCTGCCTTCCCTGCTGTTGAGGTCTTCACCGTTACCCCAACAAGAGGCCTTCACAAGGTACTATCACTCTTGCCAGAGGAACCTAGGTTTTTTAATGAGGTTTTACTTCTCCCCTTCCTCCTTTCTCAGCCAGGCTTGGGACCGGCTATGGCAGGGTTAACATTTATTTAGTACTGGAATTGATGTTCACTATGAAACATTTTCTTGAGTCTTTTTCTATGTCTCTGAATTCTGAAATCTGTTAAGTTTTGTTCTGAAGAAGTCATCCTTTCCTGTATTTTCAGGTGGTTATGTGCGACTCTTCTATTTCTATAATGTTGTTGACACCTCCTGTTAGATCACTGTCATTAATCACACTTACGTAGCACACTTCTCTACAGAAACTATAGTAGAAATCTAAAAAATTTTCAGTGGTACTCAACCTGGGAATCAAGTCACTTCATGTGAGACTAACACTACTGGGAACAGTAGCTGCTTTGGTGATTCTATGAGACTATTGAAAATAAATATTCCTTACCACTGCTGTTGCTCAAAGTGAGATATGTTGCCACAGATTGTGTGTCATCGCTGGGAACAAAATCGACAGTCACACATTTGTTTTGTATCGCTTGCAAGCATTCTTGTAAATTACTAATTTGTTTTTTCTGAGATATTGGTGGTAGGTGATACCACCAGATAAAACAAAATCCCTGTAATTACTAGAGCCAAAGGGGCACATTTTTTAGGTTAGAGTCAGGTTACAGGCAGATTTGTATCAATGAAATTAGAGCAGAACAGGACCTTAATATATGTAAAAGGTTTCAGAAAAAAAATTATTTTTTTTTTCATCAAAACATTAGACTGAGAAACAATATAGGTATATGCGTAGAAGATGTGGAAAATTCTGAAGTGATAGATGTTTTGTGCCTCTGTGAGTACCCCATAACCCTGGGATGTTGTTGTTGTGGTCTTCAGTCCTGAGACTGGTTTGATGCAGCTCTCCATGCTACTCTATCCTGTGCAAGCTTCTTCATCTCCCAGTACCTACCGCAACCTACATCCTTCTGAATCTGCTTAGTGTATTGATCTCTTGTTCTCCCTCTACGATTTTTACCCTCCACGCTGCCCTCCAATGCTAAATTTGTGATCCCTTGATGCCTCAAAACATGTCCTACCAACCGATCCCTTCTTCTAGTCAAGTTGTGCCACAAACTTCTCTTCTCCCCAATCCTATTCAATACCTCCTCATTAGTTACGTGATCTACCCACCTTATCTTCAGCATTCCTCTGTAGCACCACATTTTGAAAGCTTCTATTCTGTTCTTGTCCAAACTGGTTATCGTCCATGTTTCACTTCCATACATGGCTACACTCCATACAAATACTTCCAGGAACGACTTCCTGACACTTAAATCTATACTCGATGTTAACAAATTTCTCTTCTTCAGAAACGATTTCCTTGCCATTGCCAGTCTACCCTGGGATGGGCAAGTTAAATATCAGTGATTATAGACTAGCATCATTGTTGTGAAGAGTTAACATGGAAACAGGAGGAGTTGCAACGTGTGTAAAAGTTGGGCTTCAAGTAAAAAATATTGAAAGAAATAATTGTGTTGATCAGAACCTATGACCATATGATTGTGGGTTTTTAGTACAGAATACTTCTCTGATAATTGTAGCAGCCTACAGAGCCCCTCCAGGAAACTTTCAGCTATTTATGAGAAATCTAGTTGGATTATTGAGCTATCTGTCAGCTAAGAAAAAATGGTTATTATTTACTGGAGATTTCAATGTAGATTTCTAAAATACACAGACAGGAAAAATGAAATAGAATCATTACTTGCACATTACAGTCTAATTTCAGTAGTCAGTTGTCCAACTCGCACACAGCAAGATGATAGGTCACTGATTGATAACATTTTTATAGACAGTGCTTAGGCTGAAACAAACAATGTGTACCCATTTGGGTCCAATGTTAATGCACCGTCTGATCATGATGCACAGGTAATGGAAATAAATGATGAGGCACCTTATGCCCTTGAGGCAGGTTCATTCAAGCAGTCAAGCTTATTAATGAAAACAGGATGCAATGTTTCAAGAGTAAGTTGTGAGAGGTGGCATGAGATGAGGTATACATAGAAAGAGATGCTAATGGCAAATTCAATTTATTCCATGGTAAATTTGTACCAGTATTTTAAAGTTACTTTTCTAAAAAGATATCCAGGAGATCTTCTGCTTAAAAAAGTAGATTGTGGATAACTAGGGAGCCTCATGTAAGAGGAAGAGGGAAATTTCTATAAAGGCTAGAGTAAGTCAGAATCTGATATTATTTGCTTACTACAAAAAATACTGTAATATTTTTAAGGAGAGTCATTAAAATGTCAAGATATATATGTGATATTGTCTAATGAGACAAAGGACAGCCAGTCAGTGTACAAGGTACCATAACAATTAAACTAAATGACAGTGATGTGACTGATAATTCACAAATTGAGAGTACTTATAACAGTCACTTTCTACATGTAGCAGCCTAAATGGGATTAAATAGTTCAGTAGAAGAAGCAACAGAATATATTAAAAAATGCCATTCCAAAAAACTTAAAGCAAATAGAAGTAGCACCAACCCATTACTGAAATTAACAAGAATATTAAAAAAAAAAGGGGCTCATGTGGTGTTGATGTAATTTGAACAGAATTCTGGATAGTTGTTCCTTAATGGTATATTTAATGCATCAGTGACAAAGAGAATTTTCCCAGACAGGTTAAAATATGCAATTGTTAAACCTCTGTGTAAGAAGGATGACAAGGAATGAAAAGGCTGTTTACACATCCACCCATCAAATAATACAAGCCTTAAATAATAAAATATCGCCAGTTGATATTTTTTGTGATCTTTCCAAGGCATTTGATTGTGCAGATCATGTTACTCTCTTAGAAAAACTAAAGTTTTACGGAATTAATGACTTTACGCACACGTGGTTTGAATCACATGTAACAAGCAGAATGCAAAACGTTGTTGAATAATTTGAACAATTTTGGAAAAGTAGAAAATTTCAGTGAATGGAGAGAAAGCACAAGGGGAGTACACAGGGTTCAGTTTTGGGACCACTCCTATTCCTTATGTATGTGCGTGACGTTCCACTTAATATTCAGAAGCAGAATTAGTACTTTTTGCAGACAACACTAGTGTTATAATAAATCCCATTACTGAGAACGCAATAGAAGGGATTGTAAATGTTATTTTCCGAAGAATTATAAAGTGGTTCTTAGAAAATGTACTCTCCCTGAATTTTGAAAAACACACTGTCTTCAGTTCTGTACTACAGATAGTCATACCAACAACTGCTGTAACACATGAGCAGTAGTCTGTAAATAGGGTAGAATGCTCCAAATTTGTGGGTATACATACTGATGAAAACTGGAACTGGAAGAAGCATGTTACTGAGCTTCTCAAAAATTAACTTCAGTTACTTTTGCTCTTCATATAACTGCTAATTTTGGAAACAAACATATTAACTTCCTGGCATAAATTGCATATTTCCACTCAATAATGTCTTGTGAAATAGTTTTCTGAGGTAACTCATTACTTAGAAAGTATTGACTGCACAAAAGTAAGTAGTGAGAAGAATATGTGATGTTCACTCATGGGCATCATGTAGGTGCCTCTTCAAGGAGCTATGAAGTCTGCTCAAAAAATTCCAAAACTCCTGTAATTTGCACGAATGGTGTGTTGGAACAAAATGCAGTTGGCATCCGTGCACATTCCTGTGTTTAATGTGTAATCAATTGCCTGAAGTTTCAGTATTGTATGTCTGTTAGTTATTTTTCAGTACTGTACTGAGTAGAACATTGTGTCACACAGTTTGTGAATTTTGAGATGGCTAGAGTCAGAGGAACAATGTATCTGCATTAAGTTTTGTGTGAAACTCAAGGAAACCTTTATAGAGACAGCAAATGATGCAGGAAGTCTATGGTGATGAGTGCTTAAACCATACTCGGTGTCACAAATGGTTCACACGGTTTAAAAATAGCCTGACAGAGGTTAAAGATGACCCTTATTCAGGACGTTCTTCAGTGCATATCAACAGCACTCATATCAGGAACGTTAATGAAATAATGTGCTTGCCAATCGAAGATGACTGTCCGAGAGATTCTAGAAGAATGTGACATTTCAGTTGGATCGTGTCATGAAATTATGACACAGAATCTTGGAATGCATCATGTTGCCACCAAGTTGGTCCCACAGCTCATGAGTCAAGACCAGAAGATCTGCCTAACAATCTGTGAAGAACTTTTGGATCGTATAGATGAGAAAAAGATATTCCTTAAGAGAATCATAACTGGTGGTGAGATGTGGGTCTATGGTTGTAATGTTGAAGCGTTGAAAGGCTGAGGATTTGCAATGAAAGACAAGATAAAAGAAAATTCACAGACGGCATTTCGGGTGATCCAGCAAAAGGCGTACCAAGACTGCTTCTGGAAGTGGAAACGCCATTGGGAGCATTGTATCAGTTGTGGTGGAGAGTATTTCGAGGGAGACCATGTGGCAGGGCAGGTTCGTTTTTCGGTCTTTCATCCCCTTACTCTCTCTGTCATTTTCATCAAACAGTTCACCTACTCCTATATTTCTTCTTTCCGACTTCCCTTCACTCTGCAGTTGTAGATACATGCTAGGCATGTGCAAAGCAGCATTGATGAAACCGCTACCTAATACCTACCACACAGAAGCCGCGTAACTCAAGTTGCAAATCAGTTCCTGTAAGAGCATATTCAAAAATTTTGGGCGTTCGGAGGATGCAGTTTAATTTCAGTAAGCATTTGAAAATTCTATCGAAACAGCTTTTTATTCTTAATAAAACACATGAAATGGCTATAAAGTCTGTATTTAATAAGGCAAAGGCTCATTCATTCCAAGTTCACAGCCGATACAACATATTTTCACATGAAAAAGCAGCCAGAATTTCTGTAAGTTCGACCTGGTTAATTTTGCGATCTAACAGTCACTGACCCACCACTATTAGTGAGTTGAACATTGTCATTTCAGTGGTCTTCTATGTCAGAAGTGCTTATCAAAGTATTCCATAAAGAACATGGAACATGCCATGCAGAATTCTCTCTATGACCAAAAGATCACACCCTTCTAAAACTTCAACTAATTAGTTCCGAAACATCGCATTTTCTTCAAAATGTTCGGAACTTGAACTGCTTTAGCCGTGACATGTTTTATCTGAAATGATCTCACTAGCTCTTCATTTTACATACTATTTTCACAGAGACATCTAGCATGGTGTTACCCCAAAGCAGGTTAATGAGCAACTCTACCAATGCTCCTATCCTCTCTGCCTATCTAACTATCCGCACGCGAGAACCGCTTAATTCTGATTGGCTATTGGTCTGAATGACCAATCAGAATGATCCTTTCAGATCATTCTCGCGGCAAAACTTACCTTAGCCAACCACTAACCAGATAGTCATTTACGTAATTTCAATTTCTAATATACTGTTTAAAAAAATAAAACGAAATGCAAAAGAATCTTTAAATTAATAGATAAACTTATTCTGCTTCAGACTTTTATTCTGGCTGCTCTCTTACAAAAGCAAGCACACCCTGACATACGTCATCAGCATCGTGGTTACAACACAATTTTCCCATGGTTCAATTTTATAAGGTTTTATGTAAAGTGACATTCAGTTTTAATGTATGTTCCACATACTCTCTCTCTCTCATTCATTTCCATGTATTCACACAACAAAATAATAAGCAAATCATAATTTTGAATGATTTTTTATACTATGTAATGTAGAGTAATTAAAGTTTTGAAAAGAAAATTCTAATTAAGTGATTTTATATGCTGTGAGCTTTGTTGTGACTTCAGATGATATTAAGACATTTGGTTATTGTTCCTAACTGAGTTTTGAAACATAAGTGTCGGTTTTAGTTCATTTAAGTAATTTTCTCAATTTTCATAACTATAGTTGATAAAAATCCGAATTTTTCACAGGATCCCTTCCTTAACAATAAAAGATTGGGTATCAAGTTTGAACAGAATCGGATGATAATTACTATGGTTTACTTAGATTTGTAAGGGATATGCATTTGCGTACTGACTGAATGTTACTTGAGACAGTTCTCACAGCTGGTAATGTCGGCTGCGCTTTGAGTCAGAGCGAAGAAAAAATGTAGCCATCCTGAAGCCACCTTGCTATATGGCTGCGTGCCTTACTGCATTGAATGTTATCTCGTAATAACTTGCTACGTTACAACCATGCACAATAAGTAAAAGATAAGTGCAGAAAAATTTCAAGGACAAAGTTCTGGAATTTTCTGAACAGACCTTGTCGGCATTTTAACTGTGCCATCACAATACATATATTCACTAATGAAATTCACCATAAATAATCCATCACAATGTGGAAAGAAAACTAAAATGATCTTTATTACCCATTATTAATTATGTCGGTGGCTCAGAAAGAAGTTCTATATGTGCCAACAAAAATTTTTGAGCATTTGTCCATTACTATTAAATGTCTGACAGTTAGCAAAGCAGGTTTGAAACCTTACTTAAAATCATTTCTCCTGGACAATTCCTTCTACTCCATTGACAAATTTCTATTTATAAACTATTAGCCAGTAAAAATGTCTGTTTTTTTAGTGTAGTTGTGTGTGTAGGACTAGATAGCGTGTTCATTAATGTTAACACTAATCATGCATACATATCCTGTAAACTGATTCGTTCCACATCATTTTGATTAAAGAATGAGTCAAATAATCTATGGAACAAACTAAGGAACTTCCACCACCCATCTACAGAGCTTTAGTTCATGTCAGTCTGCAAGACTCTGTCAAATTGGAAAAGTGGAATCTTTGGAAAGGGGGAGGGGGGGGGGGGTGGTACCACACTCCCTGAAAGACACACTGACTTTAACACATCTCATTGTGCAGTTAACAATTGATTGTAATGAATATCATCATGAGTAGAATTTTTAAATGTGATGAAACCAGAGATCATCACTATTTCCACCAAGTCATTGAACACGAAATTGGAGAATTGAAACGTGCAGTTCTTGGTTGTCAAAAAGTTACAGCTGGAAAATTTTGCACAGAAGTGTACATGCCTCAAATCAGATATGTACTTTAAAGTAGCTTCCCAAGCTAGATACCAATGAGTTGCATTCTTTTACACAAATGCGCAGTAATATGTATCTCTGAAACAAGTGACGGCTGTTTTGTAGCAAATTAAAAAAAATCTGTCATTGACTTGAATATTCGTTTGAATGTCACCAGTGCTTTACTGGGCTTGATGTTGTTAGAGATAATATGCTATTGCCTTCCTCGGACATTTGAAGTATATGGGGGACCTACAATTAATGTGGATTTTGAGCTGTGGTGCAGTGTGGCATCGTTCTCAAACATTGGCAGAGATGAAAGAATTGATAAGTGACTGCTAAGAATCCTGAGAAGGACTGATGAGATCTTTGGATCCATAGTTTGGTACTTTAGTACTGAGCCAGTGTACTTTACTGTTGAGCAGGTGAGGTGCAATTATTTTTTTCTTGTCATGTGGCAACTTTTTTGAAGACCAAACAACTCATCTATAGGAATCAACATGGATTACATAGTCACAGATTGTGTGCAACCTACTTGTTTTTTGTTTGTGAGGTCCATAAGTACGCAGATAGTAGAACACTTTCTTATGACATGTTCTTGTTGTCAATCTTTGCATGAGCCCATACTGTTGTGCTGGCAAACAAAATATTTCTTATTGTAACTTGAAACAGGTATGCAGTTAGGTGGAAGACCACATGGCCAACAGAACTCTGTATGACACCCTTAATCAGAGAACCTCCATAAAAGTAAAGCAAAATTAGCATCAATTATACCTCAGATACATACATTAGGTCTGTTACTGTTCATAATACATGTAAACTACATTATACCTGTCTGAAGCTGTTCATAGATGACAGTTATTTACGTAGAGTTCACTTTGTTAAAAAACTGGCACAGATTTCAGGAAGCCTTATAGTGTAAAGAATGGTGGCAGATTCATGATATAAATTTATGTAATACATGGAAAGGCCAAATATTGTTTCAACTTACAAGTGATGAACAGTTACAGGAACGAGTCAGAACTGTTAAGTATCTAGGAGTATATGTGACCTATTGTGAATGATCACAGAAATGTTGCTTGCAGAAGGGAGATAGTCAAATTTAGTGACCACTTGGAAAAATCTCATGTTATCTGTTCATTAATGTGGAAGCCATGGCAAGTTAGATTAATGCAAGAGGGAGAAAAGATCCAAAGAAGAATTGTGCAATTCATTATAGGTTTGCTGAGTTGGCATGAAAAATTCAGTTATACTCAAAAATTACACTGGGACACAATACAAGAAAGCTGTTGTGTATCACAGTGACTTGTATTCTCAAAATTATAAGAGTCCATTTTTAATACCCCTCAGGAAACTTCTTGCTTCCTCCAACATACATTTGCATAATGGTCATAATGAGAAAACCAAGAGACACATTAATACACACATAAGAGTATTGACAATCATTCCTCCTGTGTTCTGTCTTCAAATGGAAAGGAAAATGAGTAGGGGTAATACACAGGATAAACTGAACTATCTACACTCCACCACTCACTGTACCAGGACTTGCTGAGTACAAATGTAATTTTAGATTGAGATTGGGTTTTTACTCTCCTTTCTTCACTCCAAGTGCATGAAGAAGAATATTGAGTATTGTAATAGTACCAGCTATTAAAAAATTACACACACACACACACACACACCAGCGGGGGGGGGGGGGGGGGGAGGGGGAGATGGTGAGGAGCAAGAGGGAGCATTGTGGAAGGGTGACTGACAGCTGAGAGGGAGAGCCAACAGGTGCACTGGATAGGGATGTGGCATGGGCAGCTGCGCATGCTCCTGCACCTGCACTGGTGAGTTGGCGCAGTGTACAATGATGACATGGAATGAATTTGCAGGTGGTAGACAGAATGGTGGAAGCGGAGTCTGTGGGGAAGAGGATATGGGTGTAGGATGGGTGAAGTTAGGACCCTGGAGCAGGAACACTTGGAACAATGTTTGTTGTTAGTCACTCTTTGCTGAGTAGACAGACTAAATGCAAATTCTTGGTTGAAAATGACAATTTATACAAGAAATCAAGTGACTGATGATGATCGGCCTCATTTTTCTTCGAATGTTTAAATCATGTGTGAGCATATTTCAAAATCAAACAGCCCATTTCTTAAAAGTCGTTACTAACAACCTTAATGAGTAAACATACTCCATGCATTAGTACTATAGTAGCTACTGTAATGTTGTGGCTGAAGTAAGTGATGAAGCACTTCCTGATCCAGTGCACGTACTACATAGGATTCCAGCTGTGGAATAGTTTTATTTATATATCTTTTTTAAAGTATTTACATAGTGTGTATTGCTTTTGAATGGATTCAGTTGAAAGTCAGCCCAAACAAGCAACAACAGATTAAAATATCAAGATATTTCTCAGTATGATATTGGAAAGCCAGTAATTAAAGGTGCATGAAATAATTGACAACATAGGCACATCAGATGGTAGAATCTAATGTAGCAACTGGAAATTATGATAAATTAAAAAATACTAGCTACTTCTACTCCTGCTTGTACTACTTTTTTAACAAACTTTATATTTAAGAAAGTAAGTCACTGTTACAAATGGATAATTTTAAAGTACAATCATGAAAACTATTTGAAACGACTTTGTATTCATCATTGACTACATTCATTACAATATTCACGATCAAAGTTTTGACCTTTTGGTCATTTTTAGTCTGAAACGCAGTAGTAGTCATCATTTCTAAAAAGCATAAAAATGACATCAGTGTCTATGGCTCATGTCAATCTGTGTCACATACACCATCGTTATATGGTGAATAGGATAAAAACCAATGAAACTGAATTCATGGGTAATGTGAGTACAGTGTTCATTACTGACATGTGGAATAAGCACGAATTTAGTTTCATGGGTTTTTATCCTATCCATCACACATGGTGTAAGTGACAAAAGACACAAGACATAGAGGCTCATGACATTTTTATGCTTTTTATTAATGTTGTATACTGCTGGCTTCCCAGCATCTGTAACCATTTAAAAATGACCATAAGGCCAAAATTGCAACAGTGGATATTGTAATGTACAGTTAATGGCGAATATGAAACCATTTTTTTTAAATGTCTGAGAATCCATGACAAATACAATTGTGTAAATCATTAAAAAGTTTGACAAGTAAAATTGAAACAAATACATTTGAGTATTGAGTTTCTTAAATATACCCTGTGCAATGTGCACTGTTTTGTATTTTTAAATTGTTATAAAATGAAAGGGAAAACTAATGAATTGAAAGATGTCATGGACTGTAGGTATCTTGGTTTCAGTGGAGCAATGTCTCTACCTTCTGGAAACAACAATGATAGCTCAGCATCATCATTATATACACCCTTCGTTGTTTTTGGGTTCATGGTGTAATGGTGCTTCAAATCTGTCTTTTTCGCTTTGATGTGGAGTGGCTTTGAAATGCATAAATGTGACTTGTGCACTTATTTTTTTCTCTATCTCACCAAAGTCAGTGTCATGACTTAATCAAGTTTGCCCTGGTATGCAGAAATTACACTCAGTGTTTTCACAGAGAGCCGAGCACACAAGAGAATAATGTAGGTTGAAGACTGTGTTAGTTTTATTATACTCTGAGCATGAATATCTAAATAAAACCAATTTCTTTATACGAAACATTTTCTGCTGCCTTCAGTGCTTTATATGAACAACTAGCTACCTCAGAATGCCCTGTTGATGGCGTGCTTTCTAGTCATATACAAGTTCAGAATCTTCTCTGAAACAAACAAGTTGTTCTAAGATCAAAACAGACACTCCTCCTGTCAGATTTTATTCCCACAATAAAACATGACCTATAATCCTGCACAACAAGCAGACAGGTCAACAACAAACTGCTAGGTGCAGAAATGAAGTTCTTATGAACCACGAGAGTTATCGCAAAAGTCGTAGCACCTTTTTTTTTTGTCTTGAAAATGCTAATGAATTAAAAAAATTCTGCAACATGCAAATGGAAGGTTAGTTCATATGTATAAGCATTACATGTAGGAAGATGGAAGAATACATACACGACCATAAACATATAGCATGAGAAAAAAGACAAGAAAAAAAAAGTTTGTCATTGCAAACATTTTTTACTGTCAATTGCAACAGTCCACAATAGTGCATTACAAACTCCGCGCATTCCATGATGTGAGGAGTCTCCTCAAGAATACGTAGTAATGTGCTGTGACACAAGATGGCAGTGCTTTTCAGGAGTATAAAGTGTGAACAGAGATCACAATATGAGTTGAGCGGTCATTCAAGGTCGATGTTACCAAACTTGAACTGCATTATTACATAAAGATTGCTGTGTACCATGGAAGGAATGCATGACAATGCCTTGAGGAGCCTGTGGAAGCGGTAGGAAATGTTGCTTTACCATACAGAATGGTTGCTGGGTGGATAGATGCAGTCAGGCATGGCAGAGCTGTAACAGCCAATATGCACCGATCCAGCCAGTGTCAGTGTGCGTACAGACTGTTCTTGTACCCACATCACCCAATTCTTGTACCTATGTCATCCAGTGCTTGGAGAACAACAGAAAATGGATGCTGCAGGAATTACAGTGCCATATTGGTATTGAGAAGATGAATCAACAATAATTGAGTATCAGTATTTCGTCTGCTGTTATCAGTGGTGGATTAATGTGATTATACTTTCTACCTCATGCATTAGTAGACTGCATTAACAAAATTCTACTTCACGTATCTGTGTTATTTTAATCTGTAAAACTTAAACAATGGAAAGTCCAGGATGGAATAACAACAATACAGTAGAACCTCGCATAGCGAGCGTAATTCATCCCAGAATCTCGCTCATAGTGTGAAACATTCATTAAGCGAAACAATTTATCACATACAAATTAATGTAAAATATGATAATGTGTTCCATGCCATATATTCAAAGAAAATTACACATACAATATTATGTACTTTACTAATCGCAATACATAGCTAATTCTTTTTTACAATGAAGTCATTTGTTCTGCCAACACTTCAACACTTGGCAAAAATGTGACAGCATTATCATCAAATAAATTTTTAGTGCACATGCCACTCTTTATTGCTGTGATGATTTTCAATGTACGATGCAACTGATCAACTGATATCCATGCCTTCAGCATTTCTCTTATTGCATCACAAGATTGCTGCTTCGCTGTTGTCTGTGGATGCCTGTTCTTTTCTTAATCTTCTCGAACCACCCACAGCTTGTCTTAAACACTTCTTTGGCCACTGATGATCCTGGTGTCTTCTTAACAAGGTCAGCAAAAATAATTCTCGCCTTTTCACAAATGATGTTCTCGTTAAGTGTCGCCTTGTAGTTGCTTTTCATTTATCCACAGGATGATACGATTATCCATAGGATAATAAAAAACTGTTGATTAGATACCCTTGTCACTCCGTTTCAAACATCTGTCTCTTAAATCTTGTTCTTGTTCTTGAGGACAGCACAAATAGCTGATGTAGACCGATTGTATGGGTGTACTAAATCAGCAGTGCTCACACAATGTTGGCGTTTTTCAATGATTTTAAGCTTCATTTCTAAGGTCATTGTCTTTCTTTTATAGTCGTCTTCTTGCAGCTTTATCTTCAGGGACATTTTTGTGAAGGTTATAAAATTTGCACACAGGAGAACACTGTGTGAATACAAGTTTAGAAAAATGTGTGATGACAAGCTGCATTAAGATGGTAGCAGAAAGAGGGCTAAACTGAGACGCAGTACATACTAAAGACATTGTTCGTATGCTGCTGCCAAGAATGAATGAGGTTCATATTGTTGATTGTTTCCCCCTCCACATGTGAACAGCTGGTGACCTCACAATAAATTATTGTCACTCATTATATGGAACATTGCTCATTAAGTGAGTCATTTTGTCACTTTTTTTTTTTTTTTTTTTTTTTTTTTTTTTTTTTTTTAATGCAAATTGCGTGGTGTGGGAGGTGCTTGTTAAGCGAGGTACCACTGTATTGTGAATAGGAGGAGGAGGAGACTTTGAGTCACAGGCGAGCACAGTGAAAAGACTGCTGTACATTTTAGCTGTTGACGAGAAGGCCTTCTTCTATATTAGAAAACACACACACACTCACAAAAGCTCAACATGATGATCTCTCTCTCTCTCTCTCTCTCTCTCTCTCTCTCTGGCTGTAGTGGCCACATCATATATTATTTTCTGTCAGTTGAGAGAATGCTATGTAAATTGCATCAGTTTCTTCCATTGAGATCGTATGAAGAATTATGTGTGTGAAATAGAAGGTTGTTTGACGTTCTTTGACAAACAGTGCTAACACCTTGTAATGTGTGCATTGATAATGCTGGCTATTTCAGAACTCAATTTCAGTCTCTTTGTATTGTAAGAGACAGCAAGTTCTAGAGTGTTGCTTATGCTTTTACCAATGCAACAGAACTTCGACGGTACCTGTTAGTGGCAATATTCGACTTACAATACAATAAAATAGTGTACTTATAGTACTGTGTAACTTGTAATGTACTGGGGTTTTTTAAAGAATTCACATATAAATATCTTGTACTGAAACAGTATGGGCCCTGGAGTCCATATGATGAATATGTAAGCAAGATGTACTTTAACACCAAGGCTTACATTTTGTATAATTTAAATCATCCTGCAAGTTTCTATGGCTCGTACATCCTAGTATAATGATGACTATATGTGAAAAAGAAAAGAAAGAAAAAAAAAACCTCAGGTTTTGGAGAATTGTATTTGGTAGTTTTGTGACCCCAGCACATAGTTCGACAGCAGATACGTCATCTTGTTGCTTACGTTACAAATTGTGTATTCATTGAGCTGAGTGTTAATGTTTTGTGGGATCAAATGACAGCACCAATTGGACTTGTATTTTTACTTTTGATTTCCATGACTGGTTTCAGCTGGTGGTTATATGTCTGTCATTATGTGAGTATACAGACTGACTTAACTGTATGTGTTCTCCCACTGGAAAATGGTCTTGGTGGTCAAAACCAGTTGTGGTAATCAAAATTAAAAATATAAGTTCAACTAGTACCATCACTGGAATTGCAAATCTTATGCCACAATGTCCGGTGTACTGGACAAGAAGTAAATGGTTCTACGAGCCATATTCACCAGTTCCAACAGTAAAATTTTGGATCATGTTTTTCCGTAAAATTTTTAGATGTCAGGGAATTTAAGTACCTTTCCACATATTCTCTTGTGATGTCTTGCACAGAAGATAATGAAACATTAGGCAGTGAATTGTGCGCAAGACCCTATGTAATTCCTGGGAACTGTAGCCACAACAAGAGCGAACATTGTATGTGAAAGACTGAATCAGTTGGCTCTTATGTAAAATTACTCATTGTATGTTTCTAGACCGGAAGATTTGACTTCTGCCATATTTTTATAGTACATAAACCAAACAGCCAGATAGCTGGTTAATAGTAGTTTCTCGTTGTAAGCCGCATGATGTCAAACTGTTGTTTTTGTAGATTTTATAACATTTGTTGTATATTATGTGCTTCAGTTATACTGCTCCACCAGTCATTGGAGCTTACAGTTTATAACTGAAGCACTGTCGCATCCATTTGAGTGATGCCACAAGAAATATTGCAGCAAGTATCTTTCCCTGGATTATAGTTATAGTTTTTATTAATTTAATTTAATGTGTTCATTTGACAAGTAATCTGCCGCATGTGAAGCAAAGTAAATTAGATTTCTTTTGGCATTAGAAAATTTAATATGACTTGTCAAAGTAGTTGAGCTTTCACAAACTTGCATTTAGATATGCAGGCTTTTCATAATGTTTTATTGCATATCGAGTCAAATATTTTGCATGAGTTAGAGAGAATATCGATAACAGAAAACTGTTGGCAACAGCTGTAGGACATACTATGGAGCTTGGATTACTTTGTCAGTGCACTTTTTGTGTGTCTTGGAAGAAGATACAGAGCTACACTGATTTTTTAGTTCATAGGAATAGCAGGTTGGCTGTGATTATTCTCTGTGAATATTTTAGTACTCTCTTTTGTCTTTGTATGTAGACACTTTTCTTATATTTCCTTCTTTTGTACTGTCTTTTTCTAACATGACTATTTCTTTTCCACAAACACACACACATACACCAACTTTTCCATATTGTGCAGAGCTGTCTGTGCACCCATATGCACATTATGTTTCTTTAGGTGATGTTAACCAGTTGAGGAGATGTTTTCGTCAAGCAGCCTGATCTGAGTCTTTGTTCACGACATCATTTGTTAACTCCTCAACCTTCTTCTGGGGTTTCATTCTTAGTTCCTTTCAAGGTAAAATGATGACTAAAATACCAAGTTTGCTTCAAACTGCTTTGGTTTGAGCCTCTTTGGTATATCTGTTGAAATTGTTAGTTAGTTTAGGTTATGAGAAGATTTTGGCCCTATACAATGTCTCGTAATGCAACTACTAAGCTGTTTGTTTCCTTAGCAGTTTCGCAGATGCCCACAAGATCGCTTGTAATTTTGTTTTGCTGATCACTTCATTTGTTGTGCTGTTATAAATTGCTTTCCTTGATCTCTTGGTCCACTGTTATTCTATTTTCTGAGCACTTTCTTGCAACCTTCCTGTGGTCGTTGTTCTGCTTTTAGCAATAACAGTACATATTTAATTATTTTAGTTTTGCAAGTATATACATTAGAAAGCTTGAGTGATATATTATGGTTCTAAGTATTGTTTTCTTAAGTATACCAGAATGTTTGCCAAAGGACATCCTGTAAAAGTGTTTTGCTGTTACTGATCTCATTGAAAATTAAACGCAGAAAAAAAAAAAAATCCCGCTCCATGTATGCTATTAATGACAAGCTAATCACAGAGTTAAAAACAGTTGAATTTTAGTGTGTTTTTTGGGAAGGTACTAATATTTCTGTAAACATGTTTGTTTGTAATAGGTCCAACCCAGGCACTCCCACACAGCCACGACGACCAGATTTTATTGGAGTTGGGGGAATGGGGACGCCGTCATCCACATACTATGAATTTCAGCAACAGCCCTCACAAATCAGTGCTGTCCATACACATCACAGCGTACAGCCTCATCCAGCATCTAGAGTTGCGCCGCCAACGTCAAGTTATGGAAGTCCACAGCGTCGATTCCTGTCGGAAAGTGAGCTTGTTCGGCAAGGTGGATCTGGTGGTGATCTCGCATATGCACGCTCAAATAACACAGCAGATAACATACGAGAATTAGCTGGCTCTCCACAAAGGGGAGTTTATACGTGGAAGGACACTTCTCCTGGTGCTTATGGGTCCAATGGAAATGGAATTGGAGCAGCATCATCACATCATCATCAGCCGTTGCCTTCTCAGCATCAAAGGAGTGCTGGGTACGAGTATTATCGCTCAAACCCAACAAGTCCTACGCAGCAGCAGCAGCAACAACAGCAGCAGCAGCAGCAGCAAATGTATAGTCAGCGTCCTCCAGCTTCCTATTACCCCCCAGTGCGTGGTGGTGTCCCTGTGTACCCTCCTCCACAATCTCCACAGATTAAACGAAAGACAATGGTAACCCCTACCACCCCAACAGCGGCAGTTTCTTCTTGTGATGGACGACGACCCAGTCCGGGCTCAAGGAGACCCATGTCATTTGTGCGAGCGTTAGAGATGTCCGATTCAATAGAGCTGACTTCAGCTTCCCCAGGTACTCCTCGTTCCGAGCATAGGCTAGTAACTGTTAGTGGCCCAGTGAGTGGGACCTCATCTTCAGTTCTTCAAGACACTCATCGAAGTTCAACGCCAACTCCAGACCGTGCTAGTGTTTATGATATGAATTATGAAATTTCTGTATAGGGAAGGCTTGGCCCAGGTGGTATACAGGTGTGCGGTTATCTTAGAAATCGAACGTTACCACACAACAAACAAGCAACCTACAACTACTTACGAGGGGCCAGGACTTTCCCTTTGTCAAGAAGGGGTTATAGATTACCATATTGAAAGATCATTTCATTTTGAGGTACTAGCTTGTATCCCTGACAACCAGTAATCTTGTGATGCCTCTACCAAGTGAAAGAGGACAAATTTCTAATGAAATGAAGAAAATAAACATTAATTTTTTACAAATTAATGATGATTGCATTAACGTGTAGTTACTGTATTGTTAAAGACTTACAGACACATTTTGTTTTTGTTAAGTGCCATAAATTATAAATAGTTGATATCATCACACAACATAACTGATTGTTGCTACTGCAATATTGCAAGTTATCCTGTTAATCCATAATTTATATAGATCTTTACACTATATTCCCCATGTCCCAAAATTTGTCATACTTATATAACTGAAATAGCCTTCAAACTATATTTCTTATAATTATTATTATTTTCTTTTTTAATTTGTGATTTTGTATTATCTGTTAATATCAGTATACTGAATCTGCAAGTTTACAATATAGACTTGTGTGCTGAATTAAAAAAAAAAAAAAGAGAAAGAAATAACTATGTTTTGGAGATGTTTGTGTTGTACTTAATGTGTCTGAAGACCAAATCTTAATTAGCAATGGTTCATGAGCTCTTGAGTTACTGTGTCATAGCACGTCTGTGCATACTGTGTGTGCTCCTTCCTTCTTTTTTGTGTTATGAAGTACATGAGATGCGTGTTTTATAAAAGATTCCTTATGTAAATTTATTTATCCTTCATATATTTTTCTTTATATCTGTGTAATTGCCGTCATTGGAATCTTTATATTCAGGAAATTAAAAGATAGAGAAAAGAGCAGCTTCATACAATGCTTACAAACTTCATTATAATGCTTTATTTATTTATTTATTATTATTATTATTATTATTATTATTTTATAAGTAACCCAACACTAATTTGTTCTGTCTATGCTCTGCATTAACTCAAGGTGCATTATCCTACGCATAAGAAAAGCCTTAGCTTGAATTCAGCAGTACAAAAAAATAAATAAATAAATAAATAAATAAATCTTGTTACTAACAGTTAGAATCAAGGCAAAGTTGACTGACAATTTTATGACAAATTTTTAAATGATCATAACCAAATTTGTCTCTCTGAGCTAGTTGGAGTTTGGTGAACTATCAAGAAATAAGGCAACAAAATAACTGAAAGCAGAAAATCCAGTGAAGGTACCTTCAGATACAGCTTAACAGAAATGTAGTTGAAACACCGATAAAATTGTGGACATTTGCCTCCTGATATTCTAATGAAAAGAAAATTACGTTTGCTTTTTGAGCAGATGTTGTTGTGAACAGAATATAGGAAGTCTTAATAAGACAATATTACAAAAGATATTTTTACTGCCAGTTTTTTCAAATTTGTATGCCGTACATGCACTAACTGCATGTGTCTTGGGATGTCTCTCTTCATGTAGTTACAGCTATATCCATGTATTTTTAATTTTACTTACACTATACCAATTTCAAGCAAGAAGTTCCCAACAACTTTATGGTTGCATTATTAAATGTACATGCGCCTTGAATTATTGACTTTAAAAAGAAAGAAAAAGAAAAAGTGAGAGAGAGAAAGCATTCATGGGTGTCACATTCTATAGGGAAACAATCCTACCGCGAAGGAAATAGTTACCATTCACATGTTACACCTAGCAAGAGTGAAAGGTGATGTACTGGTTCCTAATTGCCACCTGTCATATAACAGAGTGCCAGTCATTTAAATGCCTGATATCATAATACTGTATTGGGGCATGTGCTATTTGTCTTTAGTTGCTTTGCCTTTGTTGGCAAAATGTTCTTTGCCAATTTGGAAGGTATTGTTATTGATTTTTTATTTTTTATATAAATTTTTCTGTACATTTGGCAATAGAAATGGAGTTTCTCTGATGTTTGCACTTGGTTTACAGCATTTTTAGAACTGTTGTGAGCGTAACAACCAACTAGTTCTCTTGGTAAATCAGTATTTACACCCTAGTTTCAAGTAATTACTGTGAGAAAGATAAGTTTGATGGGCTGTCCTAGGCAACATAAACACAGTTGTGTTGTCACTTTCTCATAATCCCTTTGAAATTATGTTTTAAGATCTGTTTTATATATATGAATTTTTGTGCAGTAGCAAAAATGGGGAAAATTCAGTAACAAAGTGAACCAATCAAGTGGAGGGTGTTAGTCAGGGGTAATGAGAGTAGTGTTTGGAAATTACTGATTGGCCAACTGAGCAACTGTTTCTCATGAAACAGGTTCACATTTATCTAATACAGCAGCAGAGGAATGGTATACTTATCAGACTGACTGCACAGCAACTAATAAAAAAAAAAAAAAGGGGGTCAATCAAACAGAAACATTTTTACTCGTAAAATGCCAGACAAATCCAGTTGTAAAGCACTGTCAATTTTTAGACATAAAGAAAATATTCAAGACATGTTATATTATTGCTTTGTGTTATCTGTACTGCAAGTTAGAAAACAAACATGTTAAAAAAAAACCTTGTACATGTTGCCCTAAGATTTTTCTCTGTGAATAGAGTGAAACCCCCAAATAAAATAAAATTGAAAAACTGAACTATTCTTGGATTCTTGGTTTGTGCTCACAGAAGAAATGGAATGACAGGAGAGAAATAATGGGACATGCTTGAAAATCAATCTTATATTCGTAGGCATAATCTGTATCAGTAGCAGTCTGAAAATGAGCAGAGCAGTAGTGCCATGATATTAACTAAAATAAATGACTCATTGAGAGTGCTTAATATGTGAAAACCTGTGCACTAACAAGTGATATGAGAATAGCGTGATGGAGATAACTGAAAACTGTCAGTCGCAGATTAGAAACAAAAATAGAAAGAACACTGAAAGTGTAAGCATAATCTGCAGGAATAATATTCCAAAGATGGTAAAAAACGTTATCAAAATGGTAGGGACAAAACAGCTGTGGCACATGAGATGAGAAACTACATCCAGTAAGTTAATAAAGTATGAAGTAAATAGATACTGATAATAATAGTTGATGTAGGGTCCATTACATGTCTTCGTGTTGAGATGATTATATCTGCTGCGGGATATAAATGCATATAATAAAAACTTGATAAATGGGAAGTCATCTTGCTTCTTTACCAGGTACTAATATCCTAAGGCATTATTATTCCAGGAATTTTTCTTAACCTTCATATGAATTTATAACACCATTATTTTGATTCTCGATTTTATTTTTGATCCCAAAAAACATTGATTGGTGTGCATTGTTAGGATTTTCTTCTTATCATCTCAATAGCTATTAATTTGTCTTTTTCATTTTACAATGACAATCTGAAAGTTACCAGCTATGCTATTGTTTTCTTTTGACTGTAGCTGCTTTTATCTGCAATCTGAACTTTGACATCATCAGTTCAGCTTACATTTTTTATATTGTTGCCTTTATCTGTGTTCTGTATAAATACTGAACTGTTTCCTGTAGTAAGTCGACTTACTTTTATTGCGCCCATTGCTAAACACTGTGCAACAAGATCCATTTTTTTATGTTTTTTAATTTTCTCAAGATCTTAAATGTGTCAAATAGCGAAATATTTGCATTGCAATCAGCCGTAGAAAAAACTTGCAGATAAATGGTCTACCCTATGTGCACATACATAAATTGGTCTCCTGTCACCACAAAAGTAAGGGTTTATGATCCACTTCTGCTTTTTATTTAGAAACAATTTTATGCCCTCTCATAATACTGCGGAGGCAAATTTTTACTGTGTGTTGTATTCCATATAGTGATTCCTATCAGAAGATAGCAATGGATTACTGATATAACTTGTAGAGATCATATGAATGATTGGAGAAGTAACAATATTTTACATCACTTTTATCGGTCTTGGTCATAAAAATTTAATTATATGGGAAAATATTTTGATATGTATTTGCTGTTAAATAAACTACAAGCAAGTGATTTAGTCTCAAATTAGGTACATCAAAGTTTTATGATGCTAATTTGTTGATGGAAAGGTTTTTGTGTTCAAATGAAGAGGGTAAGAGTGTAGACTGGACACTGGTTTGAGATATTATTCCCCCACTGAATAACCCTCTGTTTTCACAATCTGTTTAAGATCATCATCCTATGGTAAATGGTCCTAACTGTTGAGGTTTAACTGAAAAATAAGGATTTTTCTAGCAAAACCATTTTCTGGTATTTGCTGACAGGTGTTGGGGGAGTGGCGAAAGGTCATAAAATAAACGTACAGTTTCAGACTTCCATGAATATGCAACCCAAGGATCACAAGATTTCAGTTTTATACAGGCTTCAGTGAAGAAAAAAGACAATGTATATACCTGCTGTTATTTCTTCATATAGCAATATAAAATTGCTGCATTCTTATGAATTAATCCAAAAGGAAACCAAAGAATGAAAGTTTCAGTCAGCAGCTTAGTGTGTACTGAAAAGAATTGTTTAACAGTTGAGAAGCATGTGCAACACATACAGTAGAACCCACATGCAGGTAACTCACCGCATGTGTCAAACAGGAAATTGTGAGAGTTATTTGTGAGGTTAAACTGGATCAACATATCTCTGAGAACACATTTGTGAATGAATCGTGAAACCTCTTACAAACCCACTATCAGAAGATCTGAAGAAATAAAATAAGTCATATTTAGGTATTAACAGCCCATACATGTTTGTTTATTAACAATAGCATTGGGTACCGTAAAGATCTTGCATCTGCGATGAAACATTATTCTTGTGTGTTCATTTTATGCACCAGAAATGAGGGTGTTATTTTTTATCAAAACTACTGCCTAATTTTATTTTACATAAGTTTAAGTCTCTTGCGCATTATTTTATTGTCTTCTCGAAAATAGACAATTGTAAATGCCTTATGTATTTCAAAGAAAGAAAGAAAGACAGACAGACTTACATATGCACTGACTTTCAAATATTTTCCAATCAATTTCTTATCATTGGGTATTATATCTTAAATGGTCAGAAAAAATCCAGGAGAAATCCCTTAGGTTGTGTACTTGCCAAAAATTCATGCTTCTACGACAAAGTATTTCTCCTGCATATCTTCATTTCTAAAAATTAAAAAAAAAAAAAATTTCAGAGTGAGTTGCAAGTGGTTGAGTGTAAGGGAAATGTGTGTACTGTTATCAGTAAAACAACTTTTCTTTGGCTGATTAGTGTTTATTTTGCTTATTGTTTTAATGCTACCAGTGCACAGTATTGTCAGATATGAGAGATCAACATAGCTCTTTGCTGACGGATACTGTTGCTACGTTTGGACATTGCACTGGCTTGTACAATCTTTGAACATGCTATAAAACTTGACAGCTGCTACACAACACTAGCCTTATACAATAGAATTCATTTAGTCCAGTGGAACATATGGAAACCTGGAGAAGATGAACACACAAATAAAATAAAGTGTAGTGAATAACATTTAATTTGATGGTTATTACCTGAGCAGTTGGTGCAGACAAAGTTTCTTAACTATAGAATTTACATTAACTGTGGTGCACATGTATTATGCTTTAACAATGAGACCAATCTACAATGATTTGGGCAGAACACCTTCATTACTTAATTGAAGTCATTACTTTCTAATGTACAAATTAAAGTACATTTATGCCATTTAATGAGCAAGTTCTGGGTTACAAGAACTTGTTGATGTAATTAGATTACAAAAATACTTGAGTTAAATGCATAATAATTCTGTGATCAAAAATAAGAATCTTGATGTTACTGCAGATTCTTCTTCTTCTTATTGAAGTAATAACAAAACTATATAGGCTATAATACCACATCACATTGTTTGAATCTGTCCACAACAGTGTTGTAGATTTCAAGAAAGAGGGGGTGGTGGTGTACCCCAGAGATATTTATGTTCCACTTTTATCAACATTTACCCTGAACTTGGGTCAAAGAAAAGAATATGTTGTTAGTGGTGGTAAAATGATGTGATAGACCAGAGATGTATTGCTTTACAGTGTTTTAATAATATCTGAATAGGAGGGGTCGCTGTGGGTAGAGTTGACTTTTTGAAACCATGTGTACAGTGATGTGGGTTAGTGTCCCATATATCACACACCCTGCAGGCATTCACCCTGGTAGATCCTCATAATCAAAGAGGGGGGGAGGGAGGGGGGGAGGAGGGAAGAAAGAAATCTCATGTGATCCTGTAGCGCCTTCAAAATAGGAGCTTTGAACGAGCTAATGACGTAGCATAATGGTTAAGGTACAGCCCCATTTGCAGGTCGTCTTGGGTTCAAACCACCTCAGGTGATTTGAATTTTTTATTTTTTAATCTTTATCACAATGATTTCGACCCTTATTTTTATGCAAGTATTGGTTTTAATGTATTTTAATTTCAAATCCTTTGTCACATAATTTTACTTTGTGACTTGCTGTCATTTTTTCTTCCATTTGGAATCGTGCATGTGAATTTAATTATTTTCATATATCTATCATAATATTGAAACATTTGGAAATGCTGATGTACTGTCTAAAAATGGAATACAAAGTAATATATTTATACTGACTGAGCAGTGGTGTAAAAAAATCCATTATAAGACATAATTTTTTTTTAGATGGTGATCATCATACAAATATTTAAAATACAAATTCTTGTTGCACTATGAACAAAATAAGGTGAAGATTTAAATGAAAGAAGAGATTATAAGTAAAACAAAATCCAAGCAAAATGAAGAATAGAAATAATGAATGCAGTAACATGGCTGGAAATGTAATATAATATAATGAAAGAGAACACATTAAATTGAAGTTGATATCTAATAATAATTACAATTGTGAATACAAAATTCCAAATGAAAGAAGAATGAAAGGAAAAAAATGAGAACGAATCAAAAAGTTAATACAGTGGTTCAAATGATGTGCATAAGGATTAAAAATTAAGAAATCAGATTTAAACTAATTAAATGAATAAAAATAATGGTCAAAATCATTGTATAATGAATAAAACAACAAAAAATTAAAAACACCTGAAGAGACTCAAATTCAAACCATCTACTTGCGAGGAATGCTATATTGCTTGTCTATGTATTGCTACTATTTTGAAAGCTGTAGAGCATCATATGAAATTACAGCCCCCCCTCCCCCACCCCACCCCACCCCACCCCACTCCACTCCACTCCACGTTACTTGCAAACGATGGCCCACCAGGCTGAATGGCGGCATGATGTGATACCTGGGATCCCAACGTGCACAACCATATAGATGACTTCAAAAAGTCTGTCCCACCCATGGGGGTCTCTCCTTGCAAATACTTTGAACTTGCATCTTGCTTTATTTTGGACCAGGAAATTTTTTAGTAGTAGTACACTCACATCTTGCATTAAGATAGTTGCCAAAATGACACCAGGAGAAAGTATCCTTCACGCTTCTTCAAATTCCGTCAGAAACCAAATATCACATTTATTTATGCATGTATTACATTTCCCACAGTTGTTTAGAATCAAGCATGAAAATTGTTCTGTTACCTGATTTGCAAAATCTGTGCCTGACAATATTATTGGTTATTATGAAAAAGACAAATACTTTAAACAATAAAGCTGCATTTGAAAAACTCCATTTCTGCTGCACTCAATGCATTTTATTGTCACATTTGTCCTTGAACTGTCAGAATGTGTAAGAAAAATGACTTTGTGTTCCAAAACCATTAGATTTGTTAGGGTGCTACAGTTGTAGAGAACTTTTAAATTATAAATTGAAATTATTTTGTGCCCCATTGCTCAGACTTTATGAACTATTTGAAAGAGAACATCACCACGACATTTGAAATTGTTGCTGTTACACAAATGTACACGACAATGGAAAATATTATTTGTAATGTGTATACTATTTTCTCTTCTTTGGTGGCACATACTGTATAATTTATTGCAGGCATTATTTACATTGGAAGCAGTGCAATATATCTTAGTGCTAATCTACCTTGGAAATACACTTTATGGTAACCAGTGCCTCCTATGTCCATAAAGTTTCAAAACCTTTGCCTTGGTGTAAATTTTCCATTGCCTTCATTTGAATATTGTATTAATTTTCCTACAAGACATGTGACAGGAAAGTTGCAACTTGCCATTCTAAAAACTTGCTTGCTTTTCTAGTCACATGAAAACTGTTAAGTAACAAGTGCATGTTAAATATATCATCATTCCCCTTTAATACTTATGACAGGATCACTATTAATTTAAGTGTGACTAGACAAATAGGAAAACTATTACATGTGTGTGTGCATTTTATGTGGGTGACACTGGTGACAGCTGATGCACACAATTTTCAATATGCATTGAATAGGATTATGCATGGATTAAATATATGCTATGCATAGACTGTGCCAATGACACATGAATCATTAAAGGTAATTGTAGGTAATTTTTTTTATTGTGTTTTCTGTCTTGTTAATTTCATGTAGCAATGACAGAACTATGTTTCTCACTTTAATGTAGCATTAAAAAGAATTTAACTGCTTCTGCTGCAGTGGGTTCCTTTGTCAGAGTTCAGCATCACAGCACTAAATTAACAAATGTGCAGCTTGTTCCCATGTTTCGTATATTATTCAATAAATCATTGTTTTGCGTGTTTCTATTGTTGTTTGCCCAAATAGGTGCACGAAGTCATCATGCAGCAGTTGTGATGTATTTCCGAGAGTAGAAGTTGTCATGCTTACTGTATATTATGTAGCTGCGTATGTAAAAGAAGTATGTTTGCATTTATTTTTATTTTCTCCTTCTCTCACAACTTGCCAGAATTGTTTTGTTATTGTGTGTCCCTTTATGTAATGTAAATTATTAGTTGTTTATTCCAACAAAAACAGTGTTTTATACTGTTGTAACTTAAAAATAGAAACCTAACTTGCATTTTGTATTTAGTGAGGTTTTTTTTATTAATAATGAAGAAATCCCACAGACAGGTTAAATTTAGAGCAACTATATTCTCATATCTAACTGAAGCCAGTAAAATGATTTTCCATTTAATTTTTGTTGTTAAGTTTTTCCATTGTTTTGCTGTTTTATCACTAAACTGTAAAATAATGTACTGCAGAGAGGCTGCTTTGCATTCTGAATGTTTATAGGAGAACATGTTTTGGGGAGTACTGGTTGTGATAATGATAGATGTTTCCCAGGAAGATAATTGTAATACCAAGTGTGTGTGTGTGTGTGTGTGTGTGTGTGTGTGTGTGTGCGCGCGTGCGTGCGTGTGTGTGTCACAGTGAGAGACAGTTTCCCAAGAGGCAGCAAGAACACGAGACTAAATAGACTTTTATATATATACAATAAACAGTATATAATATATATACATATATATTATTAAAATACAGTAATTTATATGAAGGTAATGTATAAAAGTACCTTTCAACTTTTGTGTTTGTTTCAATTTGTAAATGTAATATAAAATGTTTGACAATTTCCGTGTTTTGTTCTTTTTTTCCTCCCGTGAAATCCTAATATATGTTTTACTCATTTATTCACGCGCGCCCGTGTGTGTGTGTGTGTGTGTGTGTGTGTGTGTGTGTGTGTGTGTGTGTGTGTGTAAGGGGAAAGGGTTAGATATGTGGCAGTTTTCTAAGTTTTGAACATCACTAAGAAAATAGAGCACTTGCAATTTCCATTACAGTTGTTTTACATTCTTCTGGTGAAGGGGGGACGTAGTGGAAAAAGAGATGTTGTGTTACTCCTTTATTGTGTCTACCATAGGTATTACTTTGTCTTTTTTTCCACCTTTTTGTTTTTCCTTTCAGGTTATACAACTTCATTATAAAATTTTAAGGTGTTTTTGTAGAGACAGAATGAAAAACATCACCACTTACACTTAACTGTATAACCTATCAACAGTTTATGAAAAATAATAAGTATAGCATGACCCTGACAGTTTTGCAGAAGGACTTATTTTCTCTAGCAAATAAGTTGTAAGTCAACTGCATATGTGAGAAGTTATCTGAAAACTTGTATTTCTCTATACAATTTTTTTGAAATGTTTGTTTAATGTCCCTGGTAACCTTAACAAAAATGTTTCAACCGTACTCTTGTGCTTTAGTTTTACATGCAAAGCACTGAGCCACTGTTCTTTCATACTTCTTCACATACTGTGTTCGAAGATTGTTTGAGGTACACATTTTATAAGTAGGATGTAAATAGGGCTTGAATGTCATAGTTCCTTCATGCAGGGATGCTGTACCATTTCGAAGGGTGCATATTAATAATGTGGTTCTTTTTCTAGTTTTTATGTCTTTTTCTCTATTATGAATCATAACATTTTGCAACATGTACAGCTCTTTGAAAATGTAACAACCACTACATTGAAATTTTACTTTTGTAACTTTGATTTTCCATTACACTGTTTTTTTCCCATTTTCATTGTACTTCCTTTATTAATTCCTGAGAGCGCACACAGTATGCCAATAGACATAATTAAGTTTGTTGCATTAAACATGATAGTTAATATTGATTCTCATTATCAAGTTCTACAGCTTTAAAGTTTTCATATCAAAGCAGGAGCTCGCTCCTTAGTTTTTGTTTTTATGTACAGTGAAGAGAGATATAGGTTGGAAACCATTTTCCCATGGAGGGAAAACCCTGAGTGCATTGAACTATAACAGAAAATTCCAAAAATAAAAAAAAAATTGATCTTGGACTGTTTCTAAACAATGAAAAATAATTAGCTTTTGTTAGGCATGAAATTAAAGAGACCTTTGGAGAGAAGAGAACCACTTATATGAATATCAAGAACTCAGATGGAAACCCAGTTCTAAGCAAAGAAGGAAAGGCAGAAAGGTGGAAGGAGTATATAGAGGGTTTATACAACGGCGATGTGCTTGAGGACAATATTATGGAAATGGAAGAAGATGTAGATGAAGACGAAATGGGAGATAAGATACTGCGTGAAGAGTTTGACAGAGCACTGAAAGACCTGAGTCGAAACAAGGCCCCGGGAGTAGACAACATTCCATTAGAACTACTGATGGCCTTGGGAGAGCCAGTCCTGACAAAACTCTACCATCTGGTGAGCAAGATGTATGAGACAGGTGAAATACCCTCAGACTTCAAGAAGAATATAATAATTCCAATCCCAAAGAAAGCAGGTGTTGACAGATGTGAAAATTACCGAACTATCAGTTTAATAAGTCACAGCTGCAAAATATTAACGCAAATTCTTTACAGACGAATGGAAAAACTGGTAGAAGCGGACCTCGGGGAAGATCAGTTTGGATTCCGTAGAAATGTTGGAACACGTGAGGCAATACTAACCTTACGACTTATCTTGGAAGAAAGGTTAAGAAAAGGCAAACCTAAGTTTCTAGCATTTGTAGACATATAGAAGCTTTTGACAATGTTGACTGGAATACTCTATTTCAAATTCTGAAGGTGGCAGGGGTAAAATACAGGGATCGAAAGGCTATTTACAATTTGTACAGAAACCAGAGGGCAGTTATAAGAATCGAGGGGCATGAAAGGGAAGCAGTGGTTGGGAAGGGAGTGAGACAGGGTTGTAGCCTATCCTTTTAGCCTTGTTATTCAATCTGTATATTGAGCAAGCAGTAAAGGAAACAAAAGAAAAATTCTGAGAAGGTATTAAAATTCACGGAGAAGAAATAAAAACTTTGAGGTTTGCCGTTGACACTGTAATTCTGTCAGAGACAGCAAAGGACTTGGAAGAGCAGTTGAACGGAATGGACAGTGTCTTGAAAGGAGGATATAAGATGAACATCAACATAAGCAAAACAAGGATAATGGAATGTAGTCAAATTAAATCGGGTGATGCTGAGGGGATTAGATTAGGAAATGAGACACTTAAAGTAGTAAAGGAGTTTTGCTATTCGGGGAGCAAAATAACTGATGATGGTCGAAGTAGAGAGGATATAAAATGTAGACTGGCAATGGCAAGGAAAGCTTTTCCGAAGAAGAGAAATTTGTTAACATTGAGTATAGATTTAAGAGTCAGGAAGTCGTTTCTGGAAGTATTTGTATGGAGTGTAGCCATGTATGGAAGTGAAACATGGACGATAACTAGTTTGAACAAGAACAGAATAGAAGCTTTTGAAATGTGGTGCTACAGAAGTATGCTGAAGATTAGATGGGTAGATCACATAACTAATGAGGAGGTGTTGAATAGGATTGGGGAGAAGAGAAGTTTGTGGCACAACTTGACTAGAAGAAGGGATCAGTTGGTAGGACATGTTTTGAGGCATCAAGGGATCACAAATTTAGCATTGGAGGGCAGCGTGGATGGTAAAAATCGTAGAGGGAAACCAAGAGATGAATACACCAAGCAGATTCAGAAGGATGTAGGCTGCAGTAGGTACTGGGAGATGAAGAAGCTTGCACAGGATAGAGTAGCATGGAGAGCTGCATCAAACCAGTCTCAGGACTGAAGACCACAACAACAACAGGCATGAAGCAAAATTGTAGCTCGTGTCAATCAGACTCCATTGTAGAGTGTCATTGTGTGCAAAAAGCCACCAGTTTTCCCCTCAAAAATCAGCTTTGTACACAGAAAGATGCAGATTGCTGCCAGGGATTGCTCATTAAAACCAGGTGTGTGGAGTTTAAACAGTATTGCAGAAACGTGTTAACAAATGTGCCTGTGTGTTAATGTAGACAACTGGATCTGAAAGAACTGTATGATCTCAAACAGTGCTATTCCCTTGAATATGGCCACTTTCTTTTGTGTAAAGCTGTGCCCTCATTTTGTGTTTTCATGTTGCCAAGTTTATTGTTATTTAAATGTATGTGTGATGTAACTTGCAATTAATTTGTGACAACATTACATTGCAAGAGGTATAGAGGCAGAAGCAGTAAATCGAGGTGTAATAGTTTAATACAACCTCTAGATTTACACTTGTGCAGTTTTGTGTGCTATTTATCATTAAATAATTGAGATTTTTTGTGCAAGCAAATCCTCAACTCATATTCACAGAATTCTGAATTGAAGATCTCATTTGGTAATTATTTTTAAAATCTTATGTTTAGTTGTAAATTTACAGGTTATCACTATGATTTACCTAAGGAATTATGGTGGTGTAATAGAAAAATCTCTCGTGCAAAAAAAAATTCCTTTTGGACTACCAAGCAGCAAAAATAGCTTGTTCCTTCTATATTTTTATGTTGGGACAGGTAATAAAAAACAACTATAATGTGATGAAATATATAACACAGAAGAAAAAACACTGATTAGCCACAACAATATGACCAGCGACGTACAACCAATATAAACACATCCAGGCAGTAGCATTGTCACCTCGCAAGGATTGACTGCTAGTTGTCCGACACAAGCGCAGTGCATGTAGTATCATGTGTGTGTGTGTGTGTGTGTGTGTGTGTGTGTGTGTGTGTGTGTGTGTGTGTAGAATGGAGAAGACGCACAATCTATCTGAGTTTGACTGAGGGCAGATTGTGATGGCCTGGAGGCTCAGCATGAGTATTTCGGAAACTGCACAACTTGTTGGGTGTTCCAGGAATTAATTCCATGGTGAGTGCCTGCAACACGTGGCGAAACCAAGGTGAAACCACGTCTAGGTGTTGTGGTGTTGGGCGGCCACCCCTCGTTACAAATGTTGGACATCATGGGTGAGGCAGACTAGTAAAACAGGGCAGGCGAACTGTGGCGGAACTAACACAAAAGACTTCAATGCTGGCAGAGTACAAGTGTGTGTGAACACACAGTGCACCGAACACTCCTAACTGTGGGCCTCCACAGATGACAACTCATGCATGTGCCCCAATGTTAACACCACAATTTTGGCAACTATGACTGAAATGGGCATTTGACAATTGGCACTGGATGTTGGTGCAGTGGCAGTGTGATCCATGGTCTGATGAATCCCGATACTTTCTTCACCATGGTGATGGCATGGTGTGAATCTGCTGTCTTCCAGGGGAACAGCTCCGTGACACCCGTACTGCAGAGAACAGACACAGGCTGGTGGTGACTCCATTAAGCTCTGGGAAACATGGTTCACCTGGGCATCCATGGTCCAATGGAGCTCACCCAAGGCACCATGATGGCCATGGAGTATTGTACGCTGGTTGCAGACCACGTACACCCCTTCTTGACAATCATGTTTCCAATTGGCAGTGGCTTTTTCAAGAAGATAATGTTCCATGTCACAAAGCCAGATGTGCAGTGGAGTGGTTCAACGAACACAGTGACAAGTCCCAGTTGATGTGCTGGCCCCCAACTCGCCAGAGCAGAACCCATACACATCTGGAATGTGACTGAACTTGGTATTGGTGCTCATTGACCCCGTCTGTGAAATTTATGAGAATTAGGTGGCTTGAGTGTGCAAATGTGGTGCCAACTCCATCTAGTGATCTACCAAAGCCTCTTTGCTTCTGGCCACTAGGTGTTGCCAATGTTATCCATTCCAAAGGTGGACGCACCATTCTAAAGGTGGTCATTATGTTCTGGCTGATCAGCACAGTACAGCTTGAGTGCTCAGAAAATGTATTAGGCAACAGAGGAAGAACATACTGTCAGTATTGTCACAGAGCGTGGAAAAAGAAAAGCACTTCCTAAAACTCGTTGCTTGTAAAGAAGGAAAAACAAAAGTAGCTTCCTGTGCAATAAAATCACTTGTGAGAGTAAATATTTAAGATAAATTTTGGGCTCTGGCTACACAGAATAAGAAGAAAACCCACATTAATCTGACTGGTGTGAGACCTTCAGCAGAAACATAGTGCCATGTGCCCACTGGAAGCCTCAAACTCCGATCTGTTTAGTACAGCATATCTCGCTGTGATGCGTAAAATTAAAAAGTTCAAAATGAACAAGAAATTGTACCTGATTTCCTGTACAATGGTGTCAACTCAATCACGAAATACAAATTCGTGCACAGTACTGTGCTATGTATTGTACTAAAGAGAGTGGAGTGTGTGGCCACCGGTGGGCACATGGTGTCAAGCATGAACCTCTGCTGTGTCCGTCAGCTGCCCCGGAGCTGTCAACATGGACAGCAGGTAATGGTAATGGTAATAGAAGAAGACAGACAGGAGGAAACATTGCAGTCAAAAAGTATAATTTTTTTTTGCATAGAGAGAGAGGGAGAGAGGACAGATGTAAGTTTTTGTCAGTTTGGGGCTAAAGTAAAATAATTTATAATACTTGTGTGAAATATTTTAATTCTTACACAGGGTGGTCCATCTGAAGTTACGGATGAGATTATCTTGAAAACTATATATCGAGTAAAAATAGTGGGTAAGACAAGTTTGTAAGCTCAAAGGGAGACATCAAATGATACTACATGTGACCCCCAGCCCCCGCCCCCTTGGGTGGGGTGGGGGGCAACTTTTAAATCTTAAATGGAAACATCCATTTTTTTACTGCAGATACAGATTCTCCATAACAAAGTAATCAAGTTTTGTCTGGAATATTTTTTAAACAATTGACAGATGGCCCGCCACAGTTTTTGATGGAGGGAGGCGGAATGGTATTAAAATCTGGTTAGGGAACTCTTCACAGTAGCATTACTCACCCAAGTGTGGCACTACGATGGTCAACCTGCGAACTATTGCTCAGTATAAAGGTCGGTGCAATGCGATCAGATGTCACTTCACTTTCAGATTGTAAACCGTAAACATCAACTGACGAAAGTAAATTATTCTTTAGCGAAACATGGCTCACTATCCTCCTACAGAGATTGTTGATATGATGTTAATTTTAGGTGAATGCCATAACAATTACGCTGCAGCTGCGCCGTTGTATGCAAATCATTTCCCAAACAGATGACATCCAAGTGAAAACAATATTTGAAATTGCCCTCAATGAGCTCGAAATGGATACATGCACTGTCCACCTCGTCATCGTGAATACAATGAAAATAACACTCGTACCCTTATTGTTCTCGCCTGTGTTCAACTGAATCCCGAAGTTACTAGTCGTGCGATTCAGAGACAAACTGGAATATCGCAATCAACCATTTTAAGGATGTTGAAGGCGCATAATTATCATGTGATGGAAACCCAGTTCTAAGCAAAGAAAGGAAAGCAGAATGGTGGAAGGAGTACATAGAGGATCTGTACAAGGGCGATGTACTTGAGGACAATTATGGAAATGGAAGAGGATGTAGATGAAGATGAAATGGGAGATATGATACTGCGTGAAGAGTTTGACAGAGCACTAAAAGACCTAAGTTGAAACAAGGCCCCGGGAGTAGACAACATTCCATTAGAACTACTGACGGCTTTGGGAGAGCCAGTCTTGACAAAACTCTACCATCTGGTGAGCAAGATGTATGAGACAGGCGAAATACCCTCAGACTTCAAGAAGAATATAATAATTCCAACCCCAAAGAAAGCAGGTGTTGACAGATGTGAAAATTACCGAACTATCAGTTTAATAAGTCACGGCTGCAAAATATTGATGCGAATTCTTTACAGACGAATGGAAAAACTAGTAGAAGCCTACCTTGGGGAAGATCAGTTTGGATTCCGTAGAAATATTGGAACACGTGAGGCAATACTGACCCTACGGCTTATCTTGGAAGCTAGATTAAGGAAAGGCAAACCTACGTTTCTAGCATTTGTAGACTTAGAGAAAGCTTTTGACAATGTTGACTGGAATACTCTCTTTCAAATTCTGAAGGTGGCAGGGGTAAAATATAGGGAGCAAAAGGCTATTTACAATTTGTATAGAAACCAAATGGCAGTTATAAGAGTTGAGGGGCATGAAAGGGAAGCAGTGGTTGGGAAGGGAGTGAGACAGGGTTGTAGCCTCTCCCCGATGCTATTCAATCTGTATATTGAGCAAGCAGTGAAGGATACAAAAGAAAAATTCGGAGTAGGTATTAAAATCCAGAGACAGCAAAGGACTTGGAAGAGCAGTTGAACGGAATGAACAGTGTCTTGAAGGGAGAATATAAGTTGAACATCAACAAAAGCAAAATGAGGATAATGGAATGTAGTCGAATTAAGTCGGGTGATGCTGAGGATATTAGATAAGGAAAAGAGACGCTTAAAGTAGTAAAGGAGTTTTGCTATTTGGGGAGCAAAATAACTGATGATGGTTGAAGTAGAGAGGATATAAAATGTAGACTGGCAATGGGAAGGAAAGCGTTTCTGAAGAAGAGAAATTTGTTAACATCGAGTATTGATTTAAGTGTTAGGAAGTCGTTTCTGAAAGTATTTGTGTGTAGTGTAGCCATGTATGGAAGTGAAACATGGATGATAAATAGTTTAGACAAGAAGAGAATAGAAGCTTTCTACATGTGGTGCTACAGAAGAATGCTGAAGATTAGATGGGTAGATCATATAAGTAATGCGGAGGTATTGAACAGAATTGGGGAGGAGTTTGTGGCACAACTTGACTAGGAGGAGGGATCGGTTGGTAGGACATGTTCTGAGGCATCAAGGGAGTACCAATTTAGTATTTGTGGGCAGCATGGAGGGTAAAAATCGTAGAGGGAGACCAAGAGATGAATACACCAAGCAGATTCAGAAGGATGTAGGTTGCAGTAGGTACTGGGAGATGAAGAAGCCTGCACAGGATAGAGTAGCATGGAGAGCTGCATCAAGCCAGTCTCAGGACTGAAGAACACAACAACAACAACATCATATCACACTGACACTGGCATTAACACTGAAAGATATGCAAATACGCATGCACTTCTGCCAATGGGCCTTGGAAATGATAAGAGATGACAATGATTTTTTTTGGCTACATTATGCTCACCGATGAAGCCACATTCAAAATCAATGGCGAATTAAATCATCATGATTGTCATTATTGGTCCATTGTCAATCCACACTGGCACAGATCCACTTACAGAACAGTAATGGTCGTTAATGGTCTGGTGTGGAATGTTAAACGGTTACTTGATAGGACCGTAGTTTTTGACCGAAATGTTATTGGGGAATCTTATTTACAACTTCTCCGCAGTGATTTGTTAGAGCTATTGGAAGATGTTGATTTAGAAACTAGGCAATGAATGTGGTTCCAACAGGACAGAGCAGCTCCCAATTATGCTAAAAATGTGCGGAACGTTTTAAATTTACTGTACCCTGGTCGGTGGATAGGATGTGGCAGACCAATATAGTGGACTCCCAAGTTCACCAGACCTAACATCTGATTTTTTCTTGTGCGGTTATTTAAAATATACTCTTTATGAAAAACAGCCCACAACCCAAAAGGATATGGAGCAATGCATTCGAAGAGTCTGTGCAGCCATACCACGGGATGTGCTGCTCAAAACTGTGGACAACTTTTGCAGATGACTGACTTTATGCATTGAAGCAAATGGGGATAATTTTGAACAATTTCTTTGTGGCTAATTTTATTAATTAAGCACCCCACATTGTGAGAGGCAAGGGGTCTCACACTAATCAAGCACTCCAACATGTGAGAGGCAAGGGGACTCACACTAATGAAGCACTCCATGGGAACATCATTCTACTACATCCGTGTCATTGTTCCTGGGTAACGCTAAAAGTAGGATCATTTTGTATAAAAATAGCTTAATTTGGCATAACAAAAGAATTGGTGCTCATTTTTTATCGATTTGATGTGTCTTTCTAGGATAATTCTAAATAAATCAGAGTTCTTCCCGAATTTTACTTTTTTCTCGATTTCAGCACCATCTGTCTATGGTTTAACAAAATGTTTCAGACAAAACTTGATGGAATCTGCAATAAAAAATGGGTGTTTCCATTTAAGATTTAAAAGTTGAAGGGGGCGGGGGCTGGAGGTCATGTGTACTATCATTTGATGCCCCCCTTTGAGCTTACGAACTTGTCTTACTCGCTATTTTTACCTGATGTATAGTTTTCGTGATAATTTCATCCGAAACTTCAGATGGACCACACTCTATATACTTGACATTATCAAGTTATGGGACAGTCTACATTAATCTAGAAACAGAAGTCCAACTTAAAACAGCCAAGATCACTATTGTACAGCATTTATTGTGATGACCAATTTCAGCAAACTATGTTACCATCATCATATCTGTAAAGTATAGATCAACATATTGAACCACACTGGGATCGGACGTAAAGAGGTATAATAAAATTTTACATAAACATAGACTATATCATGGACTATAACATAACTTCTGCAGTACGTTTCACAGAAATTTGATCAAATGCATATTATGCTGTGTCATATCATACAATGACACTTCATGAACGTGGGAACAATAGTATATCAGCAAATCAAGCATAAAACAACTATTATATAAAACAATGCACATGTTGCACTGATTATATAAGTTCATGTTTGCACATTAGCAGAATGAAGACAGATTCTCAAGTGAACATCACAGATGTTACAACCAGCCACCATGTGGTACTGTGGTAGTAGTTACAAAAACAAAAATACCTTACGTCATGTAAAGTATAAAGGCAAACCAATGATCCAAGAATGTTACACTGTAGACGTACACTAAATAATCCAGATCAGAGTGTGTTATACTTATTTTGTCATAATAATTTTAAAGTAACTTATATAAAATTTAAACCATCCTATAACACTTAACAGGAAGCACTGTATCTTCAATATATCATGTAATACTCAGGTAGTGAAGCCAATCATATAGCATGTTCGTATTATAAAAACAAATGCAAGAAAAATATACACGTCATAATATGCAGGCAGCATAAAAGCTCGACAACCATACACTATTGTTCGTTACCTCAATATAGTTAGAAGACATGAAGGAACTGCAAAGGGAACATCAAGTGTTATGCTCATAACTACCACAAACATGTCATTACATGTACAGCAACCATACAGTGTAATCACTTAGCTGGCTTTATACAAATCGCGGTATTCACACTATCAAGTACAGCAACCATACAGTGAAATCACTTAGCTGGCTTTATACAAATCGCAGTATTCACATTATCCACATGTAACTTGACATTTAGGTACTAGCAAGGTGCTTGAAGTCTTGGTGTGCAAGGTACGGATGACAAGATACTAGCAATAAATAGCTTAATCCTTATTATGTGATACAATGAACTTGCTGTATAATATAATCAATTATTCTACTCATAAAAACCATGAACAAGTCATTACAGTTATAAAAGCTATATAAATAGGGCCATGTATCTTGCTATAAACAATTCACATTATCAACTTGTAGCTCGACGTTTATGTATCACCGTAGTGCTTGAAGTCTATGTATGAAATAGAAACTGACAGGCACAAATGGAATGACTAGCATAGTTCCAAAATTTGGAATATTGTTATGTTTAAATTTGTATGTTTTCACAAAACGCACAGTGTGACCAGAGATGTCACAACCTAATAGCGTGTCACGCAATGTCTACATGATATGTGTCTTAAGTGCATAAAATAATGTTCGAGGCCAAAAAAAGGATCACATAATGTTTCCAAAGGGATAAGGTTAGATGTCTTAGAAAATCTAAAAATTTATATTTGTAAGAAAAGATCTCAGAATTTATTGTATGACAAGTTAGAATCTGATGAGAAAATTTCTTTTACTATTTTTGATGAGTTTTTGTGGTTTGTTTTTATGAAATTTCTTTTGTCAAGATGATGTGCCTCTATAATTTCACGAAAGTTGAGGTCTCCTTATATTGATTCCCTTTGCTGAGGTCTACATTGTTGCATTGTTTAATAGAATATATCAGGGTAGTCTTATTATTTATAGGGGTCAAAAAATGGTTCAAATTGCTCTGAGCACTATGGGACTTAACTGCTGATGTCATCAGTCCCCTACAACTTAGAACTACTTAAACCTAACTAACCTAAGGACATCACACACATCCATCGCAAGGTAGGATTCGAACCTGCGACCATAGCAGTCACGTGGTTCCAGACTGTAGTGCCTAGAACCACTCGGCCACCCCGGCCGGCTTATAGGGGTCATCTTACATTTAGAGATGAAGCTTTGGCCATTGAGATCACTTGCAGATTTATTTTCAAACCTTCTAAAGGGCAGGACTCGGCAAAGGTACTTGTGTTTCAGCAGGCTCGAGCTATCCCGATACGTTGAAGCACTTGATACAGTTTTGATGTAGTTTGTACAATCACCTGACATTGACTCACATGGCGACAGTGCAAGGAGATATGCAAGAAACTATGAATTAGCCGCTACAATAGTCTATTGCTCTGACTAAAATTTGACAGCTTTGTGAAATGCAGAAGAAAATAGCATTAAATTCTATCATCTTACAAATTTTTGTTGTATTTGGACAGGTCTGCAATAAACATTCCCTTACGTATGGATACCACATACCAACTTTAATGCCACTTTTTAAGTGAAGGTAACATCCAAAAAACATTAGTTGATTCAGAATCCAGACCAGTACTTTATTTGGGCATGAGAGACTGTAATGATTTACTAAGGCTGCAGTCACAGTGGCTCCAATATAGGTGGATTCCACCTACAACCAACATCGGCCAGAGACGGACAATCCTTTCAAATCAGTATGCCATTTTGTGTGCAGTCACGCTATTGCCGATCTTATCTCCCAGATGTACAGACTTCAGATGACAATTGTTGAAATTCAGATCAGTTTATTTTCATTGGTCAAATCCAATTCATGCAGACGAAATGTGGAGCGGAGAAACTGATAAGTATAGTCCAAGAAAGAGTGAGTTTGTGGCGTCCTGATGATGAAAATATCATAACTGGGATATAGTTCGGAATCTATGGACTGAAATTGCAGGTTTATTCGAAACCTGAAATAGACAAAATCCTTATTGGAAATTTTAGGTGTAGATTACAACCTCACATGAAAAGTGTGGCGCATTTTACATGCTTACACCTACTGTACTGGATCTTGTTTGTGGTAGGTTGCCATTAGTTGTCTGCAAATTATTATTACTGCTTACTAGCGGTTTAATATGAAGTGGTCTGCAAATGTGGTGCACGGTATGTATTTCTACTTTTACGCGCTGCAGGTTGTCAGAGTAACTTATGCTACACTTTATGCTTGTCTTTCAATCATGTGCTAAATGACAGTCATTGAAGGTTAATTGACTTATTTCTGCACATCTTTAAACAAATACAGAGAAACAGAGTATTTATAATGCTTTTCAAGATGACCATGAATTACCTCGCATATGTAACAAAACGTTTCTCCCATCATCTCATATATTTGGAAAACTTGTCTGGTTATTCCAATAACTGAGGACAGAGTGCATAGGTCTATGTACTCGCCCCATTCTTTACGAGACAGGCAAGCTCATTCACATGCATTTGGCGTCTTTTTAATAGCAGAAGCCACTATGCAGGACTCGTATCCAAGCACAGAGGCGTCGTGGTATCCATCCCACCCTAACAGGCTAAAATCTAACCTAGTTCATACATATAATAGATTCTGACCTAACATAATGTAACCTAACCTCCTTTGACTCTGCCAAAGATCGGGCGCACTATGACCATGCTATTGGCTGATGTTATTGGGCAACCTGTGGGGATGGTGTCTGATGACAGTTGTCGGTGCCACTGCATAAGGCTGTGTTCACAGTGCCACTGACAACGGTCATCAGGCGCCATTGCCAAAGCTTACATGATAACATCAGCAGACAGCTTGATCACCATGCATCCGATCTCATTCGTCAGTTTTTGGCAGGATCGAGGAAGTTAGGTTAGGTTAGAATTTATTTTATGTATTAGATTATGTTTTAACCTCCAAGGACAGGATGGATACCACAATGACTCTGCGCTTGAAGACGAGTCCTGCAGTGCAGCTTTTGCTATTGAAAGATGCGTGTAAATGATCTATATCTGTCTCAAAAAGAACCTAGTGAGTACTGTACATTCTGTCCAAAGTAACTGGAATTATCAGACAAGGTTTACAAATATACAAGATGAAGGGAAAAACACCATCCCACAAAGTGAAAAATGCTTTAACTTTGTGACGCCACTTTCCTTCTCTCACCAGAAATTAGCGTCAGAAGGGACCACCACCTCAGAAACTAACAGGCTGTAATTGATGTTTACTATATGAAACTCTCCTGGCAGATTAAAACTGTGTGCGCGACCGAGACTCGAACTCGGGACCTTTGCCTTTCGCGGGCAAGTGCTCTACCAACTGAGCTATCGAAGCACGACTCACGCCCGGTACTCACAGCTTTACTTCTGCCAGTACCTCGTCTCCTACCTTCCAAACTTTACAGAAGCTCTCCTGCGAAACTTGCAGAACTAGCACTCCTGAAAGAAAGGATATTACGGAGACATGGCTTAGCCACAGCCTGGGGGATGTTTCCAGAATGAGATTTTCACTCTGCAGCGGAGTGTGTGCTGATATGAAACTTTCCTGGCAGATTAAAACTGTGTGCGCGACCGAGACTCGAACTCGGGACCTTTGCCTTTCGCGGGCAAGTGCTCTACCAACTGAGCTACCGAAGCACGACTCATGCCCGGTACTCACAGCTTGACTTCTGCCAGTACCTCGTCTCCTACCTTCCAAACTTTACAGAAGCTCTCCTGCGAGTTCTGCAAGGTAGGAGACGAGGTACTGGCAGAAGTCAAGCTGTGAGTATCGGGCGTGAGTCGTGCTTCGGTAGCTCAGTTGGTAGAGCACTTGCCCGCGAAAGGCAAAGGTCCTGAGTTCGAGTCTCGGTCGCGCACACAGTTTTAATCTGCCAGGAAAGTTTCATATCAGCACACACTCCGCTGCAGAGTGAAAATCTCGTTTTTGAAACATCCCCCAGGCTGTGGCTAAGCCATGTCTCCGTAATATCCTTTCTTTCAGGAGTGCTAGTTCTGCAAGTTTCGCAGGAGAGCTTCTGTAAAGTTTGGAAGGTAGGAGACGAGGTACTGGCAGAAGTAAAGCTGTGAGTACCGGGCGTGAGTCGTGCTTCGGTAGCTCAGTTGGTAGAGCACTTGCCCGCGAAAGGCAAAGGTCCCGAGTTCGAGTCTTGGTCGCGCACACAGTTTTAATCTGCCAGGAAAGTTTCATATCAGCGCACACTCCGCTGCAGAGTGAAAATCTCATTCTGGAAACATCCCCCAGGCTGTGGCTAAGCCATGTCTCCGCAATATCCTTTCTTTCAGGAGTGCTAGTTCTGCAAGTTTCGCAGGAGAGCTTCTATAAAGTTTGGAAGGTAGGAGACGAGGTACTGGCAGAAGTAAAGCTGTGAGTACCGGGCGTGAGTCGTGCTTCGATAGCTCAGTTGGTAGAGCACTTGCCCGCGAAAGGCAAAGGTCCCGAGTTCGAGTCTCGGTCGCGCACACAGTTTTAATCTGCCAGGAAAGTCTCATATCAGCGCACACTCCGCTGCAGAGTGAAAATCTCATTCTGGAAACATCCCCCAGGCTGTGGCTAAGCCATGTCTCCGTTATATCCTTTCTTTCAGGAGTGCTAGTTCTGCAAGTTTCGCAGGAGAGCTTCTGTAAAGTTTGGAAGGTAGGAGACGAGGTACTGGCAGAAGTAAAGCTGTGAGTACCGGGCGTGAGTCGTGCTTTGGTAGCTCAGTTGGTAGAGCACTTGCCCGCGATTGGCAAAGGTCCCGAGTTCGAGTCTCGGTCGCGCACACAGTTTTAATCTGCCAGGAAAGTTTCATATCAGCGCACACTCCGCTGCAGAGTGAAAATCTCATTCTGGAAACATCCCCCAGGCTGTGGCTAAGCCATGTCTCCGCAATATCCTTTCTTTCAGGAGTGCTAGTTCTGCAAGTTTCGCAGGAGAGCTTCTGAAAAGTTTGGAAGGTAGGAGACGAGGTACTGGCAGAAGTAAAGCTGTGAGTACCGGGCGTGAGTCGTGCTTCGGTAGCTCAGTTGGTAGAGCACTTGCCCGCGAAAGGCAAAGGTCCCGAGTTCGAGTCTCGGTCGCGCACACAGTTTTAATCTGCCAGGAAAGTTTCATATCAGCGCACACTCCGCTGCAGAGTGAAAATCTCATTCTGATGTTTACTATATTTATATGCATGTGTTACGAAAATAAGTAGTTACAATCATACACTGCACAAAGATCTATTGTCACTTCTAGTTTTACTTGAACCAGGACTGCATCTTTAATGTGAGAATCGGATTTTTTTAATAGACCTCAAATCACACTTGTCCAAGTAGGGGCCTACTTGAAACCTGTTTTGCTGAATGTATTTGATATTGTACATGCATACATCAATTAACCTTCAATAACTGTCATTCAGTATAGAGCGAAAGACAAACATAAAGTTTAGTGTAAGATGCCCTGAACACATAAAGCACTGAAAAGTGGAAACACATACGTTCACCACATGTGCAAACCACTTCATGTAATGGTATCACCACCCTACTTCCATAAAAACACCAGTAAGCAGTGATAATTATTTGTAGATAGCTGATGTCCACTTACCACAACCCAAAATGATCCATTACATTAACTTAAACAAAAGATAAGCCATCCTTGACACTGGAACAAATTATTTTTCATGGAATGATAATGAAATCAAGACCCTAAGCTGTCAAGAGGTGTTGAAATATATCAACGGGGACAGTTGAAAATGTGTGCCCTGACCAGGACTCGAACCCGGGATCGCCTGCTTACATGGCAGATGCTCTATCCATCTGAGCCACCGAGGGCACAGAGGATAGTGCGACTGCATGGGTGTATCCCCTGCACACTCCCCGTGAGACCCACATTCCCAACTAAATGTCCACACACTGCATCCGTAGTGTCCCTGCCCATTACACTCATTACTCAAGGCAGATAATCTTACTGAGTCCCGTAAGAGTTCAGGCAATGTGTGTGCATCCAGCACAGAAGAAGAAGAAGAAGGTCAATGGCTGAAAGAACAGATACCATCTTAAAATAATTATTTTTCAAGATTATAACCCATACCTAAAATTTCTGATAAAGATTTTGCCTACTTGTGGTTTCCAATAAACCTGTGATTTCAGCCCATAGTTTCCAAAATGTATCCTGGTTGTGATATTTCTCACACTCAGGATGCCACAGACTCCGCCTTTGACTTTACTTATCAGTGTCTCACAGTTCGTGTTGTGTCAGCCATTATGACCGAAAAAAACAAACTGGCTTGAATTCCACCAATTGTCATCCTTCGGATGATGATATCGGCTACTTTGTGACCGTGTGCATAGTGGCATATGAATTTGAATCGCTCGGCTATCTTCGGCCTATTCACTCGGCGGCAGAATCCACTGATATCGGTACCACTGTGACCAAGTGGATTGCAAATGAAACATTCAGTCGCCGTTCGCGTATTAGAATACCGGATAAAAAAGTTATCAGCCTTTAATCAGCTTTAGAACATGATGGTGACATTCAGTTTAAACAAGAAGGAAAATTAATAGACTGAAATGTCTAACAAAGAAAATAAATCACATTAAACTGACTGTAATTGTTATCTCGAGAATAAATGACAGCAGCAGGGGCCCTTGTGGAGACAGCGCCGACAGATGTCCAGATGTCACCACATCGTGGGACGAGTGAAAATTCAAGAATGGGGCAGAATCATAATTATGATCTTTTTTTGTGTATTAGTAGGTGCTTTATATATGACCTGTACACTAGCAGATATTGTGGTCTGTTTTCCACACTTGCTCAAGCTCAGCACTCAGGAAGGATTGCAAAGGGAACAGTGACACCTGTTTGGCTGAGCTGTAGTTATTGCGGGGGGAGGGGGTGGGGGGGGGGTGAGCGAACATCAAATTTCGTGTTGCCATCCATGGGAATGAAGACCACATACTCTGGCATGTTTAAAATGCAGTTTGCCCAAATTGAACTGACTTTAATATTGGACAAATCCTCAACAACAGTATTCATTTTTGCGGGAGACAGTAAAGGTCTAGATAGGGCCCAGTGGCCTATGTGCGAGTTTCTTGCTGCAATATTGTTGACATTCATTGTAATGTATGACAGGAATGAAAGAGGGTGCACATTAGCTGATTGTACACAGTTGATGGAAGAGCGTCAAGCATCGATATGTTCAAAGACATTGTAACATTCTCGTGTCACCATTGAAGCAAAATCAGATATGTATTCGGGGGTTGGGGACTGCTTTGTTCTCAGATCCCACTGTAACAAGAAAACCCCAGAAATAGCAACATAGTCGGAAGAAACAGCAAAATATTTGTGACAACGAATATACAGATCTCACAGCTGTGCTATTAAGATGACGATGGTGATGATTAAAAATATTGACACCATAGACTGCATGGTTAGTTAGCAAAAAAGGTAGAAAAGAAAATGGTTCGAAAATGAATGTAAACAATTTCTTTTCGTACATTTTATTTTTCCTAGTATTATCATAATGTAAGAATTAATAAATGACATAAGTTTGGGAAACATATAATGTTTTGGCTGATACTTTATGTCAGTAAAACAGTTTGTAATGTTCATTAGCCGGTATAGGCTAAAAACTTTTATTTCTGAAGGAGCCTCTTAAAAAAGGGGAGGGGGGTCATCTTATATTCAGGGTCATCTTATACTCAGATAAATACACATCGGAATTTTGGAAAGCCCACACTGACAGTGTTTCCCTCTTGGTTTAACGATATTCATCGTAACACTTTGGTCTCAAACATTATTTAATGTACTCACAGCAAGTGTCATATAGACATTGGGCGACTGGGCGACACTATTCGTTTGTGACATTCCTGGTCACATTGTGGTTTTGGTACTTATTAATTAACAAAATATAATCAAATATGAAACATTACAACATGATAATTTTTGGGACTATGCTATTCGTTCCATTTGTCCCCGTCAGTTTCTAGTTCACACATAGACCTCCAGCACTATCCTGATATATAAGCGTTGAGCTACAGGTTGATTGTGTGAATTGTTTATAGCAAGACACATGGCCTTATTTATATAGCTTTTATAATTGCAACGATTTGTTCATAGTGTAATTAATTGTGCCTGAAAGTACTTTCAAAATGATCTTCACTAAAGATCACTGTCCTTTATGTTTTGTTTCAAGATCATCATCAAAAAAATGGTTCAAATGGCTCTGAGCACTATGGGACTCAACTGCTGAGGTCATTAGTCCCCTAGAACTTAGAACTAGTTAGACCTAACTAACCTAAGGACATCACAAACATCCATGCCCGAGGCAGGATTCGAACCTGCGACCGTAGCGGTCTTGCGGTTCCAGACTGCAGCGCCTTTAACCGCACGGCCACTTCGGCCGGCCAAGATCATCATCAGCATCATCATTGAGTACATGGTACTGATGATAACTTCATCAATGCTCATCTCCATTGTTCCATCTCGTGTCCAATACTCTTGCTGAAATGATGCACCTTCCTGAAGTAACCTTGCCAGCTCTGTGCAGTAACTGAAAGGAAAACAGTACTAACAAGATTCTGCAATCTTTCCTTCGACATGTCACCAGCGACATTGATCTCCCTGAAATTCTTTTTAATTTTGACTTATGCCAATTCTTTCGGATTTAGACTGCAGTTGTAGGGCAGTACATGCACTACTTTGTGGCCTCTGCTCTCAGCGATTTTATCCACGACATACACTTTCACAGCTGGTTTGTTTTCGTTTATTCCAGATTATAGTTCAGCATTCCTCATAGAGTCGTTTCAGTCTATTTGCCCATCTTGCAACTACTCTAACATCGTAATCCTGAAATCATATTTATTAGGTAGTCAGTCAAACTTCTTGCTTTGGTATGGTACACTACCCATATAATTACAGAATTGGGTGGAATATCTCAAACAACCATATCTGCAACCCCTCAGATGAATTTGTAGTTGCAAATAATGACTACCATCAGCTGTAGAATGAAATGATGACAATGAAAATTTGTGCTGGACCATTACTCGAACCCAGATTTCCCCCTTACCGCGAGCGGTTGCCTTACCATTTGGCTAACCATGATACACGACTCACGGCCAGACCCGAATTTCCATATATCGTCAACCATGCGTCTATGACCTGTACTCATACATCCATTATGTATATTCCTGTACAGGTCAGACGTTGTACTTGAAAGTCGCATGGTTATGATGCAAAGTTCCTTTGGACATGTGTGCATAATGGATTTAGGAGTACAGGTTGTAGATGCATGGTTGACGACATATGGAAATTTGGGTCTGGTCATCAGTCATGCACATATAATCAAATGATAAGGCAACCACTTGCAATAAGCAGGAAAACCTGGTTCTAGTCCCGGTCTGGAACAAATTTTAATTTTCGTCAATCCATTCTACATGCATGCATCGTCATTCCATTCTACAAGCATGCATGTCCAAAAGAAGCTGGCGTCATAACTAGAATAACACAGGCACTGCAATATCGCATTTATCTGCTGATACAGTGCATGTGACTTTCAAGTACATTGTCTAACCTGTACGGAATTATACAAAGTGGATTTATGAGTAGTACAGGTCGTAGATGCATGGTTGACGACATATGGAAGTTTGCATCTGGCCACGAGTCTTGCTCGGATAGCCAAATGATAAGACAACCACTCGCGATAAGCAGGAAATCTGGGTTCGAGTCTCGGTCCGGCACAAGTTTTCATTGTAATTCTGTTCTACAGCTGATGGTAGTCATTACTCACAATTTCGAATTCATTTGATGTGTTTCGTAATGGCTGTGGTCGCCGCAGTGCATCGTAACTAGAATAACACAGGCACGGCAGTATCTTAGGGGAAGAGTGGGAGGAATGGGACATTATTTAAATTATTTATTCTCATTCATTCCCAACAGACTCTACAACAAAGTTACAATATTACGAGAAGGAAAGTTTCTGCTCACCATATAGCCGAGATGCTGCGTTACAGATAGGCACAACAAAAAGACTCTCACAATTAAAGCTTTCGACCATTAAGGCCTTTGTAAACGATAGATACACATAAGCACATGCACAATCTCACACAAACACAACACACACACACGACTGCAGTCATGTGTGAGAATTGCGTTTGCGTGAGCGTGTGTGTGTGTGCGTTTGTGTGTCTATGGTTGACAAAGGCCTTAATGGCTGAAAGCTTTAATTGTGAGAGGCTTTTTGTCGTTCCTATCTGTGACTCAGCATCTCCACTATATGGTGAGTAGCAACTTTCCTTCTCATAATATTGTTACATCCCATCCTGGATTTTCTATTGTTTGATTTCTGTAACAAAGTTAACGGTAGATGATGGTACATCCATGTTCAACGCACATAAATTCACGAAAATGGGCATCATAAATCACCTCAACAATGATTTATGAAGTGGTGCAAATGCCCGACACCTCCCATACCTGAGGGAGGAACGGGACAGAACTAAGGTTCAACATATAACTTTTATTCGTCTACAGCGGCACTGTACATTATACATTGAAAAATTTACAGAAAATATATACAAAGATTTCACTCGTTCAGTGCTTCCAGAACATAATGAGGCTGGTAACTTCATTGGAACATCTCCACAACACACTAATCATTTTCAACTGAAAATTAGAATTTGGAAACTCCACTTTTTCCGCATAAATCTAATTTCGACTTCATTGTTTGGATCACACTTAATTGTTCTCCCAACGTAATAAATCACAGATTTCTTTGTAGAAAACTTTTCAACAACCAAGTCTTCTCCTTAATCTTCATCAGATTGCCTTCCCAGTCTATTTCTTCCATTTCATCTTCCTCAGAGCGCGGGAACATGTCAAGATCATCATCAGTGTCCTCATACTTGAAATCCTCTGATGATTCAGAATCGTCAAGTGCTTTCTTTTTTGAAAGATTTCTTACAACCTTAGCCGCTTTAGGTCTAGGCCTAATTGATTTTTCTGATTGCTTAGTTTTCTGTTCACATGCTAATCTTTCTGCCTCGGCCTTTCCTGGAGTGCTAGTTAAAATCCGACTTTTTCTCCTCTTCTTTCCTCTTTTGGCCTTTTTTCATGGTTCTGCTTTCAGGAAAGGACGAACCTGCTCAGGACTTACTGCTCACATCACTGAAGAACTGTCCACTGTGCATTCGTTTTTAACTAGAATAGAAGAAACTTGTGAAGAAACACTTGATTGAATGGATTCTTTAGATGTAGTAGGTTGTTGACCATCTGATTCAAGGGAAACTTGCGGAGATGTAAGTGGGCAATCAGTTACAGAAGAAATGAAAAATTCTGCCTCAGTGAGGGGCTCGCTGTTATATGGATATATACCAGATTTCCTAAAGCCAGAAAGAATAGTATTCTGTGCGACAGCCAAAGGATATGCTTGTCCAACCAGCTCACCTATGCAATCGATGGAAATAGTTTTTCCTTTGTGATTTAGTAACCAGTCATTACAAATTCTGTTATAATGGCTTTTAAATGGAGCAGACACTGGCACATCAAGAGGCTGGAGTCAGTGGCTACAATGTGGTGGAAAGGTTAACAAGATAACTCCATTTTCCTTTGCTGTAATGATAACAACTACTGCTACATGGCTCTTGTGATTACCCAAAATTAGTGGTATAGGTTGGCTCTTGCTGCACTTGGTATGGTCAGTTATGTGCTATAAACACTGCTTGAAAAGTACACTGGACATCCAACCTGTCCTGATAGTGCAAGGCTTCCTGGAGGAGCACTCTTTAAAAAGAAATCTTTATACCTAATTCTTGGAAAAATAAAAACTGGAGGCAAAGTAATGGCGTTTACAGTGAATAATGCTGCAATTTGCCCCCTTTTTCTGCATATGTTACCTGACCTACTTGTTTTTCACGACACTTTGCAACAACCTTAGGTGGTGTATTGACTGTAGATATTCCTGTTTCATCGCAACTGAATATGCGATCTGGTGTAAGTTCATATTTTCCATAAACAAACTTGAGATTATTTAAAAATATATCAACATTTGGTTGGTTAAAGCTGGCTACTCGCCCTAAACTTATTGCTTCTGGCGTACTCAGTTATAGTTCCTTGTGTCATCCCATAAAGCCTTTGAACCAATCATGTCCTGCCATTTTTGTTGCTTCCCAAGATTTAGGGATTTTGCAGTGTAAAGCACAAGTATGCTGGTAACTAAGAATTCTCACCTGAATTGGAGTCAACCCATAATGCTTTCTAATGACAGTCAAAAGATACTCAACTAGTGCTGATCTTTGCAAAATACCAAGCCACAGACTAAATTACATTGAAAGACAATGCTCTCCTTATCGTCTGCTTGGGAATATTTCTGAAGATTACGCTGAAGTGCTGACCTGGAGAGAGCAAATGATTTTGCCACTTGTTGACTTCCATTTTAGCCTCCAAAATTAGACTCTTAGTAGGGGCCATCCTGTCAGAGAAATTATTGGTCCACTTAAGGGCATTATGTCCTGTAAGTAGCACATAGTCAATGTATAAGAACAGTTACTCTCGTAATGAAGCTGCGCGGGGTAGCAGGGTAGCAGCGCGGTCTGACGCACCTTCCCACAATTTGCGCGGCTCGCATCATTGGAGGTTCGAGCCCCCCTTGGGCATGTGTGTGTGTGTGTGTGTGTGTGTGTTGACCTTAGCGTAAGATTAAGCAGTTTGTAATGCTAGGGACCAATGACCTCAGCAAATTGGTCCCATGGGACTTACTACAAATTTCCAAAATTTCTCATAACGATTATAGTTGGAGAAATGGGACACTGTCCCACTCCTCCTGAGACAGGATGTCCCAGTTCTCCCTCAGGAGCACTTTAATACATAAGCGTCAAAAACATAGCCCACAAAGATACGAAATTTTATTTGCTGGTTCAGGAACATAACCAATGATTCCACATTCGAATTCACATTTTCAGGTCATTCTAATAACGAATATTTAAAAAACAGTTGAGTTGTTTTCTGTGATGAATTCTTACCTTTTAAGAGCGAAAATCGATTATGTTTTCTCCTCACCTAACAACATGAGCTTCGTTGACCAAGATGGAATAGGAACTGCATCAGACCAACACCATCTGGTGATGAGGTATTGAACTAACAATTTAAACGAAATAGGCGGGATGTTTCAAACATCCCATCCCTCCCACTGCCTCACGCCTCCCACTCTTCCCCTACATATCTACAACCCTCCCATATCTACGTCCGCTAGTTTCGTCAAATTCAAGAAGTTCCCAAGTTAATGGAAACAGTTTCGCGCATGAAACTTCCTGGAAAATTAAAGTGGGCGTCAGATCGGGTTCCTAGATCCAAGTCATGGCCCAGCAAACAGTTTTAATTTGTAACGAAGTTTGAAAACAGAGCACACTGCGCTGTGGAGTGAAAATTCGTTCTAATTTCTTGCCTCATGCTTCAAGCAGTCAAACGTTTTGACGATACGAGAAACGGGGCGAAGCTGGAGTGCATGCACCGTTAACACCTCACTCTCATCAGTTGAGTTACGTGAAAGGTCTAGCCGATCCTCTTCTCTGGATGATCAGGTACGTCAATCTCCCAAGAGCTTCTTCTCTTATAGATACGTTAGACATTTCAGGATTTAAGCTAGCTTCCTACTTCTGCAGAGTAGATATGGATGGAGGAGGAGTTGCCACATTTATCAAAAACTGCCATAAATTCAAGAACATTGACATTAATAAATTCTGTTTAGAGCAGCATCTAGCAGCATGTGCAACAGAAGTAGAGTTCCATAACAGATCCTATATAATAATAACTATTTACCGAGCACCTGCAGGAAATTATAATCTATTCTTAGATCATCTAGAAGCTCTTTTGGGTTATTTAACAGGAAGAAACAAAGAAATTTTGATTGCTGGTGACTTTAATACAGATTTTCTAATGCAATCTTCCAGTAAACATTCACTGCAGTTAGTAATGTTGTTTTTCAATCTAACTCACACTGTAAACTTTCCAACTAGGATCACTAAATCCTCAAGGACAGCCATTGATAACATTTTTATAGACAAATCAAAGGAACAAAATCATATCATAAACCCTGTTATAAATGGACTATCAGATCATGACATGCAGCTCCTTGTTTTAGATGTAAATTCTAAGCAGATTATCAAGACTGCTAAATCTGAGTACAGGAGAGTAGTCAATCAACCAAAAATTGAGTGTTTTAGAAAACTGCTCAAAGATATGAACTGGAAAGATGTTTATAGTGCTCATGACATGAATGAAAAATATAACACATTCATGAACAATGTCAGTACCATGTTTGAAAACTGGTTTCCTCTAAAAGTTACTCAAATTAAACAGAAGTCTATAATAAAACCATGGATTACACAAGGAATAAAGATTTCCTGTAAAACAAAAAGGAAAATGTATCTGTCGACCAAGAATAGCTCCAATGCTGATGATTTAGCTAAACACAAGGACTACTGTAAAACATTAAAAAAAGTAATTCAGACATCTAAACAAATGCACTACGAGAAGAAGATAGCAATGTCAGGGAACAAAATAAAAACAATATGGGATATAGTGAAAGAGCAGACTGGTAGAACCAGAAAGGAACAGGAGCAAATAACACTAAGGGTAGATGACACATTAGTAACTGATGGGCATAGTGTGGCAAATCTATTTAACAAGTACTTTGTATCCGTTACTGATAGAATGGGACTTTCAGGATCAGTAAATAATGCCCTTGAATATCTGAAACTAGCCTTCATAAATAGCTTCAAGTACATGAATATATCACTCACTCACCAAAAGAAATAACGTCCATAATAAAATCTTTAAAAACAAAGCATTCTAGTGGGTACGATGAAATATCAACAAAGTTAATTAAGGCATGTTCTTGTGAGTTTAGTACAATTCTAAGTTACTTGTGTAACCAGTCAATTATAACTGGGACATTTCCTAACTGGCTAAAATATGCAGATGTTGAGCCTCTATTCAAGAAAGGGGATAAAGAGATACCATCAAACTACAGACCGATTTCACTTTTGCCAGCATTCTCAAAAATTTTAGAAAAAGTAATGTACAGGCAGCTGCTCAACCATCTGACCACAAATAACATATTATCAAGAACACAGTTTGGATTTCTGAAGGGTTCTGATATCGAGAAGGCTATTTACACCTACAGTGAAAATGTACTTAATTTATTAAATAACAAATTACAAGCAGCAGGTATTTTCTGTGATTTGTCAAAGGCATTTGATTGTGTGAACCACAACTTCCTTTTAAGTAAATTAGAATTCTATGGTGTCACGGGCAGTGCTGCAAAATGGTTCAAGTCATACCTCACTAACAGGAAACAAAGGGTGTCAGTGCAAGGGACTAGTGAATTAAGTCATCAGTCATCATCAGAATGGGAAGAAATTACATGTGGTGTCCCACAAGGATCCATCTTAGGGCCATTGCTTTTTCTTGTGTACATTAATGATCTCTCATCAGTTACACTGGCAGAAGCAGAGTTCGTTTTGTTTGCAGATGACACAAGTATTGCAATAAATAGTATGTCAAGTGTAGTTCTAGAAAGATCTGCTAATGATATTTTCATGGATATTAATAAATGGTTTAAAGCCAACTCACTGACATTAAACTTCGAAAAGACTCACTATATGCAATTCAGAACCTGTAAGAGGTTTCCACCCAGCATATGCATAAAATACGAAGAAGAGCAGATAGAAGAGGTTGACAGTCTTAAATTCCTGGGATTACAACTTGATAATAAATTCAGTTGGGAAGAGCACACCACAGAACTGCAGAAACGCCTTAACAAATCTGTATTTGCAATTCGAGTGTTAGCAGACATAGGCGACATAAAAATGAAAAAGCTTGCATACTTTGCCTACTTTCATTCCATAATGTAATATGGTATAATATTTTGGGGTAACTCTTCAAGTCAAACAAAAGTTTTCAGAGTCCAAAAGCATGTAATACGTATTATTTGTGGAGTAAATTCATGGACGTCCTGTAGAAACCTCTTCAAAGAACTGGGTATACTAACTACTGCCTCTCAGTATATTTACTCATTAATGAAATTTGTCCTAAATAATATATCTCTTTTTCCAACAAACAGCCCAGTTCATACATACAATACCAGGAACAAAAATGATCTGCACAAGGACTTAAAAGCACTTACTTTAGTTCAAAAAGGGGTCCACTACTTAGGAACACTCATCTTCAATGATTTGCCAGTAAACATAAAAAATTTAGTTACAAATAAAGATCAGTTTAAAAGGAGCCTGAAAGACTTACTAGTGGCCAACTCCTTGTACTCCATTGACGAAATTTTTAATAGAAACAAATGATGTATATATTCATACTATTAGTATTGTTATTTCAGCTTTAAAAAAAATTGACATGTTCCACATCCACGAGGATCTCCTCAGCACAGATCTATGGAACGAAAACTAATCTAATCTAATCTAATCTCCAAATACTATCGCTGGTTGTAGGAATTAATTACAGTCTTTCTCTACTCTTGAAATAATTGGGTACTCCTAGAATACTTTCAGTTCAATCATAATATACTTTCAACTTTCACAGAAAACAACTTCTGCAAATCAACTTAGTCATCAAACATTAGACTCTATTAAACACATTTATAATAACATTGGTGTAGCAACCAAATAATTTATGGACGTCACATACATCTTGCCTCATTCGGGGCTAAGACATGAAGTAAGTTAAAAGTCTATAATCAATTATTCCTTTTTTCTTACAATAATCACAATCACTAACACAGCAAAGAATAGCATATAATTACTCCGTGTTCTTTCACACAGTGTCTGTGGCGCTAGAGGCAGACACTTGTCGTAGTCAATGGACCGCCACTCTTACAGTCTTCTCATAATGAACTTCCAATCTGCACACAGAAACAGGTGGTGCAGTAGATATGCTTACACTCTCCCACTTATATTTAAAATATCGTGTGTTCGAGACGGTAGAAGGACGACAGGTTCTAGAATTTACGCGGAAATTCTCGAAGCACTACTTATCCATCCCCTCAGCTCGAACAAGCGATATTTTTATACATAATCACCATGTACATCAATATCACATAGGATAACACTTCATTTTTCAACAATACATTCTTTTCTATTAGTAATCGTAAATACTCTTGATCTTATTACCTAGTCTTTCCTTTTTCCCATTTTACTACAATTATAAAACGTGAACCTTCAATCCATGTAGGATTTCAATATTTAAAAACCGAGAGGACCAATTGTTCTGTTTTCTGCTCTTTCTCCAATCGTAAATTCCAGGAGTACATGACCCATGAGTAATCTACTGTTTGTTTCTACTTTCCGTCCTACCTTTTCTAAGGATGTACTTATTGATTGCTTATTGTAGTATTGAGGAACTCTGGGTAAAATAAAAGTGTTCCTTTTTTTGACACTTGTAAACATGAAACATAATAAGGCTGGTGATGCAATGAATTCAAACTTACCTGACTAATTCCTACAAAACGTGTGGGTTCTGTCATGATGCTGTCCTTTTCCCCTTCAGGAACAGTACCTATATCTCACATATGGGTTGATCCTATGAGTGCACTTCCTCCTTTCGTTTCGGTAGGTACGCTCCTCTTAATTCCTATTCTCCTATAGTACAGGTCAATCCCCTTCTTGGTGCCCCTGTCTGCACAGTGTAGGTCAGCCTTTCTTAGGTTTGCCTATCTGCCTTTTATATTCAATGAATGCTAGGTGTGCCCCCTTTATCCTTCCTGAGTATGCCTCATGGTTCATTGCCCTAGTATACATCTTTATGAACACTATAATTAAATGTTTTCTGGTAACGTTACAAATCTATTTTACACCTTCACTCCACTTTCTAACACTCCATCTAGTAACCTAGAGTCCTCTTCCACTCCTCACTTCTGTCATATAAGCAGATACTATACCTACACTTATTGTTCAACTCATACTAGATGCTATGTCTACCTTTATTTACCAACTCTTAGTTGATACTATGTCTACACATAATGATCAAGTCCCACTACTCTATAGCTCATCAGAGTATTTGCTACCCTGACTTTTCTCAAATGGTTATCACAAATAACTCCAATTAGGCTTATCACTGTTTTATAATTGTTACATCAGCTCTCCTGCTCCTGTCTCTTTAGGTGCATGGGTTGATTGCTACCCTTCTTTCTTTATATACATGTATGTATATATAAGAAGAGACAAGAAAAAAGGGGAACAATGCAGAACCGTCACTTATAAAAACAATATAATGTGTACATCTTCCCAGATGTACATATATCTTTTTTCCCCTACATCTCTTGTCAGTTCTGACATCGCTGCAGGTTTCTAATTTGTAATTTTAGTGTTTGTGTTTGAGTGTATCTTTGTGTGTATGTTGATGTGTGTTTGTGCAACCTGATTCTTCGACCTACTTATCTGGAGATAAGTTGTAGGTTATTTGAAACCACAGAAATTCAGGACTTCTGTGATAGAAGTAGATGAATATGGAAAGAGGGAGAAAATAGGCAGACTCAAAATTAGAAGTAAGAAAGGAAAAAATAGAAATGGTTGCAAAGATCGAAGAAGAGAAGGAAGATAGCCGCAAAGACAGGAAACCCTTCCCACCCCCCTTTCCCCAGGATCCTTACCTCACCAGTACTTGAGTGGTAAGCCAGAGGAGGTGTGGTGTTAATCATCTCCTACAGAATGGACATTCTCACCTTCACCCTTGAGGTCCCCAAAGAAATTCTTAGCAACCCCTATGGAATGGCAAATGGTGAAAATTTAGCCACACTTGTTTGCGAGGGCCATTTGGAAGGCATGGTTTGTGTCCTGTGTTAGAACTGATTTGTCTGTTGGTGTAAATCATGCTTTAATCTACAGTACCCTCTCCTTGACATCACATTTCATGAAAGGTATAAAATATTCTATACAACATAGAAAATTATGCACTACTATCAAATAGTTGTTTAGTTATTTGGTTTATACTATATTTTTATACACACCTAAAAGACTCTGTATAGCTTATGATGTCTCGATATCACTCTGTTTGAATAGTACCATGATATTATTTTTTCACTAATACTATATTCTGTACATTCCATTTCATGTTCAGAGATCACTGTTTATCAGTGATTCTCTTAGGTCTATTATTTTTCTGTCATATCCGGTTTTCTAAGTACCAAAGATATAGGATAATTTAAGAATTCAAGAACAGATTATAGAATAGTATAAGATTTGAAGAGAATTCGTTGTAGGAAAACTAATTTTGAAGAAACACCAAAAACAATTAATATTTGTTGATGCAATAATTTATCAACAGCCCTATGTATCGTAGAAATATATTTTATGAACTTGTTATGTGCTACCAGTTTTGGCTATACATTGATGCCATCTTCAGTCTCCACATGTCATAGTCGTAAAATCGCTATACATGGAAGGAACCATATAACTCGAACCATGAATCAAATCGCTATGCAACAGCTCTTGGTGGCGCGGCGACACAGACTCTGTGTCGCCTCGCCACCAAGAGCTGTTGCATAGCGATTTGATTCATGATCCAGTTATATGGCTCCTTCTGCGTATAGCAATTTTATGACTATAACGTGTGGGGCTTGAAGATGGCATCGATGTAATGCCGAAACTGGTAGCACTGTTTCTGACCACCAAAAATTTCGCCTTCAAAGATAATACTGGAACACCTTGAACTGGATGTGGTAACTTCTGTGAACTAAGTTACTTCCTGTGTTTCGCTTTCGCTAGTGTCTTGTGTTGGAAGCAAAGCAGAAGCAACAGGTCGGCATACAAAATTAGAAACCGAACCAGCGCGATCGTGTGGGCTTGGGTGGAAAGGGATATGGTTACTGCTAGGCATTTTACTACAGTCAACGCATCTGATGACGTTGTGTTGGATTTCTAGTCCTGTTGATGTGCAAAAGATTTAGTTAAGTTCAAGTCAACTACCGACTCCACCATAGATCTACGCACCTGCTTGAAGACAACTCTATCTACTGTGAACATTCTACATATAAAAAAATACGTCGCAAGTCGCTGTACAGTGCTTAATGAAAAGTGCATCACACAACTATTATCGATTATCCTTACATCCCAATCTCACGCCCATACCGAGTAAAAAATGATTGTCTATATTCTTCTCTACATGCCCTAATCCAGCCTTAAGTTTCTGGGAGAATAAGTCGTCTTTCCAAGAGATTTTTTTTATACGATTCTATCAGCATCTACTTGATGTTTTTGCTTCGTGGGTCAGCCATGTAACACAAACAGATGTGGATTTGGAAGATTGGACAGTGACTATGCAGTGTTGAGCTGTAGAATCGACGTTGCTGTTCACCAATACGTATCATTTAATCACAAAAGGGTCTACGAATGTTAATGTCGGGATAGCTGCTGACAATGGCCTCATGTAGGTATGAAAAGAGAGTCACTTTGCTTTCAGCTACCTAGTTTCGTCTACTTTTTAAAGTCATCCAATTTTACAGTTTCCCCACCTAAAATACATGCACATAAATTATTGTAAATAGGGAATGTCTCCTGACTTTTGGCAGGTTAGCGAATAAGACAAGCAAATATTCTATTAGAAAATCTTCACTAATTTCTGCATATACATTTAGACACGAAAAACAAATCTTTCTTTATGTTTGTTGGGTGTAGTTTTAATAACATCTCGTATAACCATTTTCTAAGACTGTCCAAATGGAAATGGAGGAACATAAAACAATTTTTCATGTATTCTTTTATGAAGTAAATATTCTCGATCTCATTGATTTCGGCCAGCACGCCAACATATGACCAATTTGCAGTTCTGTTTATTGTAAATGCAGGTATTCTGTATTCCCCAACTATATACAGATTTCTTCATTCACATGTAAAATTTGCTTACACATCTGTATTAGCTACTTCTTTTTCCAATTGTAGTTTATATTGTTCCTTTATGACAGTTGTCTTCGCTATATACTTAAGTTTTCGTTTCTTGACTTCGATATCCTCTGTTTCCAGTTTCCTTTTCGTTCACGTACCACATTAACTGTACTGTTCGTCAGGATAGAGGTCAGGAGCGGAGGGCGTTGTAAAATGAAAATTAATTGAAGTGGAATGGACCCAGTTTATTCTTGTAATGATGGTACAGTGGTGCCTACGTAGGGCCGAGCAGCCCCAAGAGGGGTTGCCGTCTGCTCATCAGAGAGGCAGAGGCTAGAGGAGCGACTACTCGGGGCCGAGGTCAGAAGCTAAGAGAGCGCAGAGCTGTTTCCAAGCCGCCCTCGCCGCTCCCGGCCGCGTCCCCACGTGATCACACGATTAGTCTCTGATTGGAGGACTGATTCCGCCAACGCGCCTTGCTAGTAGTGTACCCCCGTCAGCGCAACCAACCCGTGGGACTTGAGTCTGACCGAGGAGCACGTGGCAGGAATGTGCCGACCATGGTCTTCCGGGCAGCACACTCAGGCCAGCCCAAGCCGGCTACGGCCGAACATTATGCATGAAAAATTTATTTAATAAAATTTTGTCGGCAATGATCCCTCTTGGGGGGTCTCCTCCCTGCACATCCTTTCCCATTCTGAAGAAGGCTCTCTGGATGAAAATGAATGAGCTTATTCTAATTGATTATTCCACTAAAAAAAATATATGATCAATATGTGCAAAAGTTACGAAGTGGCCTGAAGGGCCTGAAGGAAGGCTCTTGAATTACAAACTTGTGAAGTTGGTGCGACGGCAGTGGGGCGGCGCCATGCTGTGAGTGTGTGTCGGCGGTATCAGTGGTGGTGGGTACCCAGGCGATGATGAGGGGCACCGGAGCACAGCACACTGAAACACTCCACCCTCGTGGGGGTGAGAGAATGCTCCCAGGCCTAACAGTCACAAGGGGGTTTTTCCCCGTAATATTACTTGAGTTCTTAAATCTATGATTACAATGGTAATTGCCCAAGTGGGTGAATGAGAACATTACAAAATGACAAAAATTTAAAGAGAAAACAAAATGACTTACATGAGGGTTAAGACTCGACAGTTAAATTGTGATTCCATAGACTTTACATAGAAATACAAATCCATTACAAAATTAGTTCATTGACCTGACACCTAGACTACAACTTAATTCTAAGGGGGGGTCATGCCTGATCGCATGCACCAAGATTGGCAGGTAGTTTCAGGTGTGATATTCACCTTCAGGTTGTGGGGGTGGTACTACTTCTCGGAAGGAAGTGAAACATTTGCAAAACCCTCTTTTACAGAGTATCCAGGATACTATAATCAGAATCATTACAATGATGATTACCGAACCAGCGCTGGGTAATACAACGGTGGTTAATCGCTTGGTTTGGTGCCAATCAGCAATATGTGAGGCCACTCGGTCAAGAGCAACTTGGTTGTGTTCCTGGGTAAGGAGATGATTGATCGATTGGAGTAGATCTGAATCATTGGTATTCGGTAAATGCTTTAGCTTCTCATGGTGATGTAGTTTAAAAGAGAGTTCAGGAAGGTATAAGGTAAATGTGGAAATGGTGACATGAAAGGTGGAGTGCAATTGAGCTGATATCCTCATTGAAGCAGCGTATAGTCACATCTTGAACTATTATACACTAGGCCACTATTATTCAGTGTTACCCGGTACGATTCAGTCTCTGACATTGAACGGTGGCACACCAGGGTGGCGGTGACAGTCTGTGGATCAGCGAACAGAAAACTGTTGCCAACAGGCCGAATTATTGGTTGACGAAGTGAGACTAGAACACGAGGACATGGAGGTGTAGTAGTTTCAGCTAAAAACAGTGACATCTCGCACTCAGTAGTGTTAGTGTGTAAAATTAGCGTGGAGCGTAAGTAATGTGTTGTATGGAAGCAACTGGATGGTTCAGCGTGAGAGAGAGTGGCGTGAGTTTGTCGATCCCGACTAACTATTAAAAATTCTTGAGTCTGCCAAACAACATGGTGATGAAGGGTAGCCCAAGAGACTGGAAAAGTGTATATTTGATAGCACTCGTATTCGCAATTTGCGCACGTGATTGGCAACCTCATTCGCATCCGAATACCGTCAGAATTACGGGTAAGTCGGACCTCCAACGCGGCATAGTAAAAGGGGAGGTTGCTTTCCCGCACGGCATAAAGCATTTGTTTAGGGGCCAAAATTTGCGACGACACATTGTGTAGCATGTGCAAGAAGGGCTCTGAGGGTAACAGATGTGGACTGAGATTTCCTTGCAGTCCAAGTTCAATGGCCGAGTGTAACATGTGCACGTGTAACTGTGCTGTGTGTATATTAAATAAAAGAAGCTGCGTGGTCTTCACAATGTCCAATGTGATATCAGATTACGTAATCCCGAGCAAAGATGAGTCCACTCTGCTATGGGACGAAGGCCAAGTGTTGTTAATTAATTTGAGATTTTGTACGAAGGAAGTTTTCCTTTTTTTTTTAAATGAATAAAATGAGAAGGAATCCTGTGATCGCGGTGTGAACCTGCACAGCCTAGGCACCTCCCACGCATTGGCCACTACGCAGGGGCACCCACCCCGCTAAGGCTCGACACGGCGAGACAGGTGAAGTACTTCATAAAATTCAGAAATAATATTGAGTGGTTTTTCAGCTGTAGAAAACCCGAAAGAGGGTTGGACAACTCAAGTTAACTCAATAATCATAGGATCTTTACTTACCGAAGTGGTCAATAGAGAGATTAACTGTACTGAAGGCGGAAATGAATTTTAGCGAGAGCGAGTCTGTTGCTCGTGAATACAGAGGCTGGGCGTGAGGCAGTGGAGGCGGCGCAGCGCATCTTTATCAGCGCTGAGCCGGCAGAGTGCTGAGCTCAGATAACAGCGTCGGAGAGCGCTAGTGGCTCTGCGTCCGAGACTAAGACACTGTAAGTGCAACTTAAAAGTAACAGTTTATTGCAAAGCAATAATAAACGAATAGCTGATGTCACAAAGACGTTTGATTCCATTTTAACAGAACAACTTAAGTGTTCAACGGTAAATTAATTACGTTGTTGATTAAAAGAAACTGCTACTGAACATAACGTACATACGTACGTACTTCCCTTTCCCCTTCCGAAGAGCGGAGGGCATAAACGATAAAGGCCTTGTTCATGTACTTAGTATATGAAAATAGAGGTCTGGTAACATCAACAAGTTACATCAAGGTAGTGTGGATATGAACAGTGTGAGTGTGTTGTAAGTTGTTATTGGGCATATGAAGTGTTGTGTAAATGTGTGACTAATGGTAGCTGATGGCGGATACGAATTGAAGGCCAATAGGTGCTATCAGAGATACTTCCAGTCGAGAAACAATGAAAGTTAAAAGGGAATACCGAATATGACACAAAAATAATGTATAACCATAAAGTGTACTAACATTAATCATAACTATAAATTGATAACAATAAAACATGACATTGAAGTAATAATAATTGACAAGAAATAAAATAAAGGGGATATTTCCCGAACATAAACTTCCGAATCGGATACGAAATCCGTCATGGGATGTTGATTTTTAGTCGGTTGACGAATTGCATAAGGGACTACTTCAGTAGAATCCGACAGTGTGTGTATATAACAACATTGTTCTTAAAAGTGCAGTTTGCACTGTCAGATGGTGAAAAGCAACGAATCCGTTCAGCAAAGGAAAAGGCTGCCATTTGGGGAACGGTATCTGAATCTTTGGCAGAATCCGACGATTTTGCAATGGAATTGCCATGTAGAAGAAAGTGGCGTTGTATAAAATGTAATAAAAGAGCGTCTGGGGCTCAGTTCATTTGTGGTTGAGTGCCAAAGGCGTAGTGTGAGCGCAAATTGTCTCACGGTAATTGATGTATGAATTGTTTTGTGGTCAACCGAGGAGCCTAGGATTCGGTGACGTGTAAGTACAAGTTCGCGGTGCGAATGAGCTACCTGCGAGTGACTCGACTAATAAGTTCAGCAGTGCATTAGCGCAATCTGCAGACTTGGATTGACGATTATATAATTTGCAGGACAATGGAGCAACCTGCGGACAGTGCTAAGGCAACCTGTCAAATAATTGATGGGTAGGCAGTGCATTGGAGCTATCTGCGATACCGTGGTTCAGCGGGCCTAAGGGCGTCCGTCTGACTTAATAAGAATTAGTGTAGGCACATGGGTTTCCTGCGATACATGGAATAAAAGTATCAGCAGCGTTATCAGAGACCTGCTGTACTAGGAAAATGTCGACTGTTCAAGCAATAAAAATAGCTCCGAAGCTAGAATAGCATACATGCATAAATAGCGTCACTTTTCGTGCGCGCAGTACATAACACTACATAAAATGAAAATCATGAACTATAAATCACTAGCGCTAGCATAATGACATAATTAAACACAATGCCGGCCGTGGTGGCCAAGCGGTTAAAGGTGCTACAGTCTGGCACCGCGCGACCGCTACGGTCGCAGGTTCGAATCCTGCCTCGGGCATGGATGTGTGTGATGTCCTTAGGTTAGTTAGGTTTAAGTAGTTCTAAGTTCTAGGGGACTGATGACCTTAGAAGTTAAGTCACATAGTGCTCAGAGCCATTTGAACCATTTTTGAAACACAATGACATATATTGACAGGAAAATAAAAACACAATGATGTATAATAATAACGCTGTAAGTACTCGGAACGCTCAACGTTAACATGTAACACTGACCATCTGGGGCTGGTTGCTAGGCTGCGTGTGTGTTAGTTTTAAAACTGACGATAACAAAGTGAACTGAAAGGTCAACTAGGCACAGTTCCCGTAGCGCTTACATCACCGGCTAATCAGACGCAAAGTACGTATCTCACAATGGATCATCGGCCGATATTTTGGGGCAAGACTGCAACAAGGGAGAGCAATATCTCGGTGTAAATGGGTGGTAAGATTAAAAGACCGGTACTGTCGGAAGAGGGTACCTAACATGTTGTAGGGGCCTCCTCATCGACAGAAGAAGGAAAACAGGATAGAACAATGACCACGGCGGTAGAGTAAAATAAATGGGGAGGGTAAAAATAACTGCGTAGCAACCAAGGAACAACCGCCCACCGATATACGGCAGCCCGGACGATTGGTCGTTTGTGCCTCGTCAGTAGCGTGAAAAACCCGTGGCATTGCATTGGTTTGCCCAATCTGGCCTTGTCCAAGGAAGATAACGTTAAATGTCCTCATAGTTCGATGTGTAAGAGGGTTAAGGCTGTAGTTTGTAGCTTATACAATGAATCAAAGCAGTAGTGAAACTTCACTTATAGGATTGGCAGACTAAGGTATGCAGAATAATGTAAATCGTTAAGAACTTCGTGTGATTTATCCAGCTAATGTGAAACAAAACAATGAATCACATCTACTTAATGTTTATGTTAAGATTTATTGGGATGTTTGAATGAATTTTGTTTGCCGTGTCTTCCGGCTGCATGAAAGAAACCAGCTTGGAGCTGTTAGCGAGCGCGCAGCGCACGCGTCGGTGCGGAGTAGGCACCGGCACGTCGGCGGTTATGTGAGACGGCGTGTAGCCGCGAGAGACCGGCCGCTACTGCAGCGACAAGTATCACGCGCTTAGCGTGTACAAGAAATTACGATGAATTAGAAATTGCTAATTACCTAGAATACGAGTTTTTTAAAAAGGCTGTTAGTTATATAAAATGATGGTAAATGCATTGTAGTCTGTCATACACGGAGGATAGTGCAGTAATCTGCGGTTTGTTTTTGTAACTACTCGGACGCGCCGCGTGTTGAGACGCTGGAGGCGGCAGCGCACGTGGTTATAAGATACGCCATCGCGCGGAGCGCTGTTACTGGCTGAGATAAAATGATGGCCGCTGGCCAGTTCTTGGCAAGGAGATGGGACAGCGCTGTAGAGAGGAGGGGAGGCGACAGCTGATGTGTTGCCCCGCAACAGCTGGTCCCGTAAACAAAGCGTACGAGGCGTATGCATTTCAAGTCCTGGCTTTTTCTGTTCCGATTACTTACGGTTAGCTGCAGCAAATACAGAACTACGACATATAGTACAATACACTAGACGTCAACGTAACAAGTATTAAGAAAAGCTCGGAGTAAAAATACTCCACATGTACTGGTTTGCCAAATAGATGGCAATAGAGGACAAGGAAGAATATTATTCGGAGTTAGCAGCCGCGGTACTGCCAACACCAAGTGTAATGGTTGCATTTGAAGCAAGTCAGTTGCGTGACGTCTAATGCGTGGCATTGCTTGCAAAACATAAAACATAATCATACATACAAAAAATGAGCAAAATACATGACAGGACTGGAAATTGACAATTGAAAATGGCTGGGAACTCCGTGGTGGCCAGGCACGTCTTGCTTCCAAGTCCCTGGAGAAAATGACTTAAACTAATCTGCAATAAAACATAACATAAAACTCTAATTAGGCGTGATTAATCACGTGACCTCAACCCATAAGGGTGTCGATTCCGCAAAGGGTATCTACAACCCTGTGGAGGTAATCTCCTCCGTTTTTTCTTTCGTCTTTGTTCCACTTGAGGTGGGGGTGACACAGGCGGATCGGGGGCTGCGACCTGTTGTGGTGACACAGCCCTACCGTGGTAAGGTTGCAGGCGGTCAAAGTGCACTATCACCGTACAATCGGTTAATTGCAGTTCTGCATTGACTGGTGAGGTCAACCGTACAATCCGATACGGGCCTTCAAAGCGGAGAGAGAACTTTTTAGTTCGTCCCTTTTTGATTGCCGGGTTTCGTAGTAACACTAAATCACCTGTTTGATAAGTCGGTAAAACAGCATTTTGTTCTGCCTGTGCAACTGTTTATTAGTAGCTTTGATATTATTCCTCTTTACCTTATACCAGATCGCTTTTAGCCGGCGGGCTAAACCTTTTACTTCCTTTATTTCTACACCTTGAGGTAGTTTGTCTATTTCGAACGGCGAATTCATCGGCCGTCCAAACACAGCTTCGTAAGGGGTATACCCCGTGGATTCATGTATTCGGGTGTTGTATGCAGAAGAAATATACGGTACATATCTGTCCCAATCAGCGTGCGTTTTTGCAACATAATAGGATAACATTTTACAAATTGTACGGTGTTCGCGTTCAACGCGACCGTTGGCTTTAGGATGGAAGAGAGTTGTACGCCATTTTTTGATTCTTAGCAATTTACAAACTTGTACAAATAAAGAAGACACGAAATTGGTTCCTTGATCCGTTAAAATGGCATCAGGACTTCCAAAAGGTAGTATCACACGATTTACAAACTCTCTCGCCACAGTTTCAGCTGTCATGTCGGGGAGGGGAACCAAAATTAGATAACGTGAAAAGTGATCAATAAGAGACAAAATGTATTTGTTACCTTGTTGCGACTGTGGAAAAGGACCTTGTAAATCTAAAGCAAGAATTTCGAAGGGTGAAGATGCCTGAGGAAGTGTTTGCAGCGGCACTCGTGGATGCCTATTTTGTGCTCGTTGTGCACACGGCAGGCAAGATCTTACATACCTGTCCACGCCACGTTGTCGGTATTGCCACCAATAACGTGTCGCAATTCGAGCGTTCGTAGCGCGCTTTCCGCTGTGACATGCTTGGATTGTATCATGGCATTGCCGTATTATACGTTGCTGCAAGCATTCCGGTATTGCCAAACGATTTCCATGGGGAGTTCTTCGATACAAAAGGTCGTCTATTACTTCAAATTCTGGCAAGGTGGCGTATCTTTGACATTGAACGTCCACCTGCTGTGCTTCTTTTAACTCTTCAATTGATACCTCATCTGATTGAATGACACGCACTTTTCTACTTAACGCATCAGCATTTTGATGCAACCGACCAGGCTTGTGCCGAACTTCAAAATCATATTCTGACAGTTTCATGGCCCAGCGCATAAGTTTGCTGCTAGGGTCTTTAAGATTCAATAACCACTGCAGAGCAGAGTGATCGGTAAGAACTGTAAACTTGCGACCATAAAGGTAACATCTAAAATAATTAATTCCAAAAAGAAGGGCAAGCAATTCCTTTTCTGTAGTACTGTAATTAGTTTCTCCTTTATTCAGTTGACGAGATGCATACCCAACGGGGTTTTCCTCACCATCTTGCACTTGGCTTAGGACACATCCTACAGCAAAATCAGATGCGTCACAAGATAAAATAAAAGGTTCAGCGAAGTCTGGGTAAACAAGTAGAGGTGAACTACTTAAAATAGTTTTCACTGTTTGAAAGGTGGTCGAACATTCATCCGTCCAAACAAAAGGAGTATCCTTTTTCAACAATTTAGTAAGTGGTTTGGTAATAGTAGCATGATCTTTAACAAAACGGCGGTAATAATTTGCAAGGCCAAGGAAGGATTGTAATTCCTTTAAATTTGTTGGAATAGGAAAAGTGTCTACTGCTTCAGTTAATCGTGGATCTGGCTTGACTCCGCTGGAACTGATGGCATGACCTAAATACTGCACTTGTGATTGAGCAAAAGAACATTTTTCTAATTTTAAGCTTAAATTAGCATTTTGCAAGCGCAACAGTACACTGCGTAGATGTTCAGCGTGTTCAGCAATGGATTTTGAAAATGTAATAGCAGATCTGCAAATCGCTGAAAGGTTGCTGGCGCGTTGCGAAGCCCGAAAGGCATCCTTAAGAATTCATATAAGCCACCAGAAACTACAAAATCTGTCTTAGCTCGATCTTGAGGAGCAATTGGAATTTGATGATACCCATTGCGCATGTCTAATGTTGTGAAGTACCGGCAATTGCCCAGACGATCGAGTGTTTCACCGATCCGGGGTAATGGATAATGATCTGGAGTAGTAACTTTGTTTACTGCTCGCATGTCTACACAGAGGCGATAGGATTTTTCTCCGTCTATAGATTTCTTTGGAACGACTACAATTGGGCTAGACCAAGCACTAGAAGAGGGTTGTATTATTCCTGCTTCTAGTTGATGTTGCATAGTTTCCTCTACCACTGACTGAAGATGGTGGGGAATTCGGTACCCTTTTTGAGCTATTGGCCCAGCATTTCCGGTTGGAATCTCATGTTGGATTAGATCTGTTGCTGATAAATATTTCCTGCCTTCAAACAACCATGAATACTCATTCAATACTTCATTTATTAGCTTTTGTTCATGCAATGGGAGGTGACTAAGCTTAGCTTTAAACTTATCTGTCAGATGTGACGTGATTGTCAAAAGGTGTTGAGAGGCGGCAGCAGTCTTTTTCTTTTTCAGAGAAGGGATTCTCATTGGCAACTCATCTTCTGTGATAACCTGTAAGCTGGCTAATACTGTACCACGCGGTATTAAAGCTTGCTTGTGACTAAAATTGTCTAAACACACGGGTACGCAATTTTCTTTCTGTACTTGCTGTGCTTTGCACAGGCTACGTTTTACGTGGACCTGCATCTGGTCAAGAGTTTCATTCTGGCAGAGTGGATCTACCAAGAAATGAACCTCTTCGGATTCACGTATCCCGACAGGCACCCAAAGGATCTTTCCTGTGCCTTCTGGTATCTCCACGGGATTATCGGCTTTTAGCATCGTTACGGGAGACTCCGAAACTTGGGAAACAGATCCTTTTTTCGCAGCTCCGCTCGCCCGCAACGTGCAGTCACGTCCAAAACGGTGCTCGTTGTTGCCGAATTGGACGGTATTTAACCTATAGTCAATAACCCCCTGGAAATGACGCAGAAAGTCACTTCCCAGGATGATGTCGTAATCCGTGCGCCTGTTCCGTACAACCTCCATCGTAAAAGCATATTCTGTGGAGTCCAACATGAACTCAACGCAACAGCTGCCATCAGGTTTCACTATGCCGGGACCAATACCACTGATATGGTACCGCGGCGGTTGCAATGTTCTTTTATCTCTCTTCGATAAAAATGCCAAGCTGATTTGTGCGCCTGTGTCAATTAGCACGCGTATTGGTTTGCGGCCTCTAACACCATCGACAACCACGCTTGCCACCTGTGTGATTCCCTTATAAGCTAGGGGGGTCACTATTTTTAACGGGGGCCGGGAGGGGTGGCACTCCCTGCCCCGCTGCCGTTTCCCGAATTCTGTGGTTGGTTTGCATTTCTCCTGGAATTTGCAGGCGGTTGTGGCCTACTATTTGGACAATGCACGCTTTGGTGACCCATGTTCCTGCACTGATGACAATATGGCACGCGACATTGCTCTGCCACATGTCCTTGTCTATTACAGCGCCCACACTTAGTATCGTTCGAAAAGACACGTCGGGGCTCGCTTTGCCGCGCGGAGACGGCCACAAATCGGCTCGCCTCCTCTCTCAAGAGTGCTAATCGCACGGCTTCGTGTAAGGTGCGGGGGGAAGCTACCTTGATTTCGCCCCCTATTTGAGGGTTTATGCCACGAATAAACACGTCTATCGCACGACATTCTGATTCTTCCAACAGAACCTCGTTACGAGCAGAACTGGCACTTAGTGCGTACGTGTGGCATGCGACGCTTCTAATCCTGTCCGCAAATGCTTCTAAATCTTCACCCGTTTTTTGCTTAAGGGTGGAAAGCAAGTCGCGATAGTAACTAGTACCACGTTTGTCTGTATACCTTTCAATCAACCCTGTTGCAAGGGACTGGAAGGTAGAGGCATTTTTCAAGCTCTCGACCGACTGCACGTAGTTCCGCGCTTCGCCGGTGAGTTTCATTTTCATCACGTTTAAGGGAAATTCATCTGGCCAACCGCAAAGCTTTCCGATGTCCTGGATATTCTGGACAAGTGTTTGAATATCCTCGTGCGGCTTTCCAGCGAACGCCGGAATAAACGCTACGGCTGGAAAGCTCTGCACCAAAGTAGAGGTGGTTACTGCCACAGGTGATTCTGCACTAGTGAGTGGTGGAGTCACCTGCTTCGGCTGTTCTTCCACTAGCACTTGCTTAGCAACATTAGATTGCGGAGAAGCCATTTTAAGATCATCTATCTGTTGCTTAAGCTCCGCGTTAGTTAAAATTAATTGATTTAGTTGGGACTGCAGCGCCAAGAGGGGATCTTTATCCTCTCCGGCTGCTCCTGCCTCCGATTGCTGCCTGGTGATCGGCATGTTACAATAGTGAGGGCATCTACACCACCGTAGCGTCGCAAGCGACTTACATTATTTGGTGGCGTGCAGACGACGGACGGTGCAGACGGTGTCGACGAGCGGCGGCAGGCGCGTTGATCACGCGCTGGCGCAGCAGGAGGCGGGCGACAGCACGGACAGCTGCGACGGCGGGGCGGCGCGAGGGCCGCACCCCGGACCCTGGAGCAGGCGGTGACCCGTGGCAGCTACGGACAGCGGCGGCGGCGGCGGCGGCGGCGGCGGCGGCGAGCGTGACTGCATCGCGGACCCTCCTCGGCTCGCGTCCGGCGGCGAACTGCGTCACGCTTGTGGCGCGCTGCGCGGCCACGCACATTCTGCAACGCAGGCGACCGGCTGGCACGCGCATGGCGCGCTGCAGCCTCGCCACGTTAGGTCTGGTTTCCTTTACTTGCTCAGACTCGGCCCCTTTGTAGTACTCATACTCAACTGATGAGTTGATTTTGCAACTGTAAGGTGGGTCGCATCCCACTCCTGACACCACTTGTTCGTCTGGATAGAGGTCAGGAGCGGAGGGCGTTGTAAAATGAAAATTAATTGAAGTGGAATGGACCCAGTTTATTCTTGTAATGATGGTACAGTGGTGCCTACGTAGGGCCGAGCAGCCCCAAGAGGGGTTGCCGTCTGCTCATCAGAGAGGCAGAGGCTAGAGGAGCGACTACTCGGGGCCGAGGTCAGAAGCTAAGAGAGCGCAGAGCTGTTTCCAAGCCGCCCTCGCCGCTCCCGGCCGCGTCCCCACGTGATCACACGATTAGTCTCTGATTGGAGGACTGATTCCGCCAACGCGCCTTGCTAGTAGTGTACCCCCGTCAGCGCAACCAACCCGTGGGACTTGAGGCTGACCGAGGAGCACGTGGCAGGAATGTGCCGACCATGGTCTTCCGGGCAGCACTCTCAGGCCAGCCCAAGCCGGCTACGGCCGAACATTATGCATAAAAAATTTATTTAATAAAATTTTGTCGGCAATGATCCCTCTTGGGGGGGCCTCCTCTCTGCACAGTACTTAGGGGAGCGATTTCCTTAAAATGGAATGATTTATGTCTGTTCAACACAATGGTTCTTTTCCTTAACACTTGTGGAATAACATTCTTTGTGGGACCAGCCCAGTATAGTAATATCTATATTCGATGGTATTTTGGAGAACAATGTTCTAGATTGTGAAAAACATGTTTCACATGTGTTAATATAACACTTCTGTAAAATACTTATCTTTGTTGGAGTCAGTGTTAAGAATCTCCATATAGTTTACAGGTACACAGTTAAGACTGTATGCAGACAAAACGTAACTTACAAGCTTTTCCCACTCTTGAGAGTCTGGCAGAGTTACTTGTACACCAGTAAATTTATGGGTTTTCTTATTAGCCCAGAAGACAAATTGTAGAATGTTGTTAAACACCACACATCAGCATATCAACACCTATTTCTTTCAGGGACTGTTTATAATTATAGGTTTTATAAATTTTTTGTTGATATCAGGTAATCCAGCACACTTTCTAAACAAATTATAAGTATTTGAATATTTTTGAACCTGCTTAGGCTTATTAAAAAAATTACAAAGAAACTGATGCAATTTTTTTCCCAAAATGCTTCCTCAAATTGAGATAGCATTTAATCCAATGTTATACATTTGAAGGAGACCATATTTTTACCAGATATGCATGACATGATGGCTGAGGTATTAGACCTATTTAATTCCACCTATTATGTATATTACAAGGATAACAAAATATCACACCTTACATTTTAATTTTTATTATTTTTTCGTAGTAAAAATGTTATTTTTTCTATAATTTAGTTGATTCTGCGATAAAGCTTAGGTCTACTACATAAGTATGGACTACTGCAAGTTACAGAAAAAATTAGAGCAATGCTTTATAAACTTTAGGAAATATTTGTACCTGAATTCTGAAAAATAGAACTTGCAAGAAATTGGGAATGAAGACATGAGTCACATGAGTCCAATTAAACTGTGCCTCAAAACATTCGCAAAGCATAGTCTTCATCCTGCAGCATTTCTTCACCTTCAAGCTTCCTCTTGCCATTCCTTTTAGCACTTTTTGCTTCTTTGGTGCCTGTCACACACAAGCAATTGATCTTCCATGTTAGAGCCACATTTTGTCCCTAAATTTCTCAGGGTTTCCAACCTTCCTACCACTCCATCATTGAAACATATCACTGCATCCAGTACACTAACTTTTAATGTATTTAGTCCTACAAAAACATTCTTGGGAAATCTTTCCCATATCTAATGGTTCAAACTTCTGAGTGCCCCCATGAAGACATTTACTAAGCAAAACAGGGTCACACAGGTCTCTAAAAATTGGTTTTATTTCATTCATAACAGGCTCATGAAGAGAATGCTTGTGATGGTATATTTGACCACTTTCTTTTGCTTTATGGTAACCACACGAAGAAGCTGCTCCTTTAGGGCAAGGTCCGTGAACAGGATGGTCATCTGTGGACAACTTATGAAAGTAGGTGTCCCATACAGCTTTTCTCGTTACTGTAACATCCTTCAGAGGTACAGTTCGTCTAATGGCCAGTCCATAATAACTCTGAAGAAGGTCTATTTCAGTTTCTGTCAATCAGCCAGACAGAGATTTTCCATCAGATAGCAACTTTCCTTTCATTTCTCTTCATACTTCCTCAATCTAGCACCCATCATCTTTTGCACATGTCCACAACACTCCAGTCTTGCTACCAAGGTATCACCATAAACATTGAACTCATTAATTTTACTGAAAGCTTTAGAGTCTCCATCATCTAGGTACTTTGTATATCTAACATTACAAACAGGCACTGACCTCTGAAATATTTGTAGAGCTTCGTCTCACTCCATACCTCCACTGTAACCATCATAATTCTTAGAACACTGATGTTCAATGTGTCCTTCAGTGTTACCATGACAGGTGTGGCAGTACTTAGATAAGCACTCAACATCAACAACTTTTCCATTCTCCAGAAAAGCAGCACTTACTACACCATTCAAGGAACGATGTCCTCAACATTGCCATGTCCCATCAAGTGCATCAGCAATGTCCCTGGTCCCATTAATATTTACAGTTTCTTCTACTGCACGTGTCATATATGCTTTAGACACAACCGTCAAGGCACCTAAAGGTATTTTTATGTATTTGCTGAACCTACTGGGAGGAGGAGGGAGGTTCATCAAATCACAAAACGTTTGAGCAGCCTTTTTTCCTTTTCCTACCACACGCATTGCATACACAAACTTCAGATTCACATCATATGAATTATGCACAATGTTTGAAGTCATTTTCGGGGTAGCTTGCAGGATCTTCACAGAACAACTAATTTTGACGCTAAAGCCTTCCTGATACTTTGTTGTTCAGTTATTTGCAGACAGCCTATACTATCACGTTGTTTACATTTCGCCATTTCCTTTATCAAAGAAGATAAGATGCCCACATCAACAACAACAAATGCACTACAAACAGCATCATTGTTAACACAAAAATCTGAATCACCAGGAGGCGTGCCATGTGGGAGTTTCTTCCCTAAAGAACTGATACATAGGTTACTTTCAACACTGTGACTTGTATTGTTTGTGAACTGGTTACCAAGGAATTTTTTTTTTACTGAATTTCTTGATGTGTAGCATAGTTCATATTTATTGCACACTAAAGAATATGTATTTCCACAAATATATGTAGCACTTGGGTAACAAAAATTCAGTAACACGCGAAAAATTGCTTCAGCGAAACAAAAGTAAATCTTAGCAAAGATAATCATTTACAGACACTAGAAACCTGCACTGTTACCAACATATACAATGTATCATACGTATAATCGCTGGAAACAAAGTTCACCGTTAGTTTCGAAATAATACTGGTTTCTGTAACAGAAATACAGGGTGCGTGGCGGCATATATGACTGTAACTTTACAATTTGGTATATGTAAGTCCTTTTCCATTTGAAATCCTATAATGTAAATATCAATCTAGTCAGGAAAGACCATATAATTTAATAAAGTCATAAAAAATTTCGATTTTTCCACCATTTATAAGTACCCTGTATCCTTAAACGATCTTGCACCAGGTCGAACACACAACACGTTCTGTACATGTATATTGTAGCCACTAGCCTGGAAATGCCATGCTCCTTAGCCGTAGAAGACATAAGTTTCTTCTAGCAGCCTGTAACGGCACTTTATAACATGTACAAGGTGGTTACCGATAACTCCTGGACTTGTGATTTGACACAAAAATGTATTATATATCTTGACTATGAAATTAAAGGTCATTCACGTTAAGCAGTCTGTTCCAGTTGTCTTATCTTTGTCCAGATTGGTGCTTCCCTGGCGGTATCCTTCCATACAGAAGTTGTGGTTTGATATTAAGTTGTCGCAAGTCTCGATTTTATTAAAAATTCCAGCAAAGCCTTGCGTTATTTCAAAATCCAAAAGGTAACAGTCATCTGGACTTAGCTGCTGCAAAATTCCAAGCAGCTCTTACATTAGAACATCCAATTTAAATGTCTGCTATTTACACTTTATATAGTATAGCCAAAAGATGTTTATATTTCCTTGAAATGGTTTCCAGTGCTTCCTTGCCGATTTTCTCCAGTGTTCCTCTTGATGTCACAGTGTCGTTTCCATGTAGGAAAAAAGGTAGCTTCGCTTCGACACCATGTCTGACAGTGACGAACTATGAGAATTTACAGCATAAATAATAGTTATTAAATGAGAAACACCTCTCATTCCTTAACATTACAAACCGTCCCTTCTCTAACTGCTCTTGACAGTCCATTTGACCAAAGGTATAAACAACCATATTGCTATGGCAAAACGGTTTTGTAATGGGTGTAGGCACACTAAAAAAAATGTTCAAATGTGTGTGAATTCCAAATGGACCAAACTACTGAGGTCATCGTTCCCTAGACTTACACACTACTTAAACTAACTTATACTAACAACAACACACACACCCATGCCTGAGGGAGGACTCGAACCTCCAGCGGGAGGAGCGTGTAGGTACATGGTGAAAGACCCCTCGAATACGATAAAGATAAAATTTATTAAAAAATGAAACAGTGGTAACGACAGAATCAAAGACCAACTATAAGAGTCGGCAAAGGCATTAGTTATGAATGTGCAGTGAAGCGAAGAAAAATGACCTTAACACGTCATTCACTTTTTTGTACATGATTTTGTTTCACTCTCTGGTATTTAGAAGTTTTGTTAAGCTGTACTGCTCGGAGTATGACAGGCTGCGAGTGTTTTGTATCACATGTGTTTCTGAATAAGAGAAGACTTAATAACAGTATTAAGTATTTTTATTAAAGTGAAATAGAACCAAGTTAAGAAAAATTCCTTCATATTTTATATCATCTTGAGAGGCACTAGTGTTCCCTGGAGCCAGCTGCCTGCATCTACAACTGAAATGCAGGAAAAGAATACCACGCTCATATTTTTGTAAAATTAACGGAAGGAGAAGCTTTCAGAAGACGAGAAATGTAATAAAAATATGTATAGTGATGGACACAGAAAAAGAAATGACGCAAGATAAAGTGAATGAACAAATCGACAATTTCGTACATGCAGAACATTTCATTATAATGCAATTGTACTAATATTCTCTTTTCATTGCAAGTGAAAGGACAATTACCAATCAATTCCTTTACTTTTTCCTTAATTCTTTTTTTTATTATAATACAGGGGGGCGCACAATCCGTGACATGGCGTAGGCACACTCAAATTCTTCTTGCTAAGGAGCATGCCATTTTCGGTTCCAACCGTTCAGATGAAGCATGAGACTTCCTGGCAGATTAAAACTGTGTGCCGGACCGAGACTCAAATTCTAGTCTCGATCCGACACACAGTTTTAATCTGCCAGGAAGTTTCGTATCAGCGCACACTCCGTTGCAGAGAGAAAATTTCATTCTAGATGAGGCATTTTATTTCTGGCTACGTCCATCCCTATACCACTAACCCTAAAAGGTCTAAGATTTATATTTTCTGGTATGGCTTCCCACAATTACTTCAGGCATACAACCATTATATAGTAACTTCCAATCACACTCCAACAGAAGCGCGAAGAGTCTGTGACAAAGTCTCGGTCAGAAAGGCATATTTCCAATGAGATGGCGAACAGATGTTTCAAATCCTAACAAAATAAACATAAGCTATAGAAAAGAGAACTATAAGAACTGGCAGCTGGTACAATATTCCACACAGCTGCTCCATCAGAAAAGCAGTTTTAATTGTCAGACATTTACAAGTTATATGGTTTCACATTGTACTTTAGATCTTTACTTTAAGTTTTTTCCTAGTATTCCTACTGTTATCACATTGTCATTCCCAAGGAGGAGACATGATTTCTCAGCCTTAACAGATATGAAATTGAGAAATTTACCATGAAGATAGCCGTTAAAACCTCCACACACGTTTGAAAGTGTTCATCAGTTGGACTCCTCCTTCTACCAAGAAGCTGAAAGCTGCTAGACACTTCAGAACAGAACAAATGGATATGACGAATCACAGACATGTGTATTTATCAAACAAGGTGAGCCACACACACACATGGTGTCTGAGGCAGGGAGGGAGGAAACGACTGTTCCTCATGAGAATCACCCTTACGTACATGCCACTGTACACAAACATAGTGCCATACTTGTATGTGGTTTCGGATGGGGTGGTACCGTACATTAAACAGACGGTGTAGTGTAGTGCTGTACCTGTGTGTGGTGTGTGATTATGTAGTACCTGGCAGGGTGACATTCTTGAGGGGCAGTTACTCCCTCCCGCCCTGCCACAGGAACCATGTGTGTGTGTTTGTGTGTGTGTGTGTGTGTGTGTGTGTGTGCAGTTTATTTGTTCAATACATACACATCTCTGTGACTCGTTATGTTAGCTTCTTCTACTCTAAATGAACATTGCATTGCAATTCGGAATAACACAGGAACTGCAATATCATATTTATTTGCCAAAACCTGGCAAGTGACTTTCAAGCAAAATGTCTCATCTGTACTGGAATACACATAATGGATGTACGAGTACAGGTAGTGGACACATAGTTGATGACATATGGAAGTTGGGATGTGAGGCTTCCTTGGATAGCCTAATGGTAAGGCGATCACTTGTAATAAACGTAAATTCCCGGGTCGGATCACGGTCCGATAAAAATTTTCACTGTCGTAGTTTCATTGTACAGCTGATGGTTGCCCAGATTCGCAACTGCAAATGAATGTAAATAGCACTGGATATCTTCAGCTGTCTGACGTCAGTTAACCACCCACTTCGGTATTAAAGGAAGCAACTAGAGTCCGTGCAGGAAACGGTGGCTGACGTGCAGTGACGAGTTTTCGTCCAAAGCGCTGAATTCATTCGTTTTTTCGGAAGGGGAGGCCAACAAGTGTTTGCCATCTTTCAGCTGGTTAACGATGACAGAATCGAGGAGCACGCTCTGCAGTCTTTCTCAAAAGATTTTACAGAAACTATTCGGTAGAAAAATTACTTTTGCTTTACTTATAGCTTTATATGTCAGGTTCGTGATGATGTGGCCATCATTTCCTTAATGGTCATAGTTATTGTGATATTTACGTGGAAGTAAGACACTGCTCGAAATTCAGAAAAGTTTGCAATGAAAAATAGAGGTCGCTACAATTTTGTGTTTGGTGCATATTACATAATATGTTGCTGCATATGAAAGTTAGCTAATATACTGAATTTGTTTTTAGATTTGCGTAGAGGTGTCTATCTGTCACCAGTTTCGAAAAAAGTGATCTGACACAACACAGTCATTTGCGATCACGCCGCGCCAGCGATAAAGTCAGAGTGAAATATTCAGAACATTCCTCATATTTCATGAACTGTTTGAGATATCGAAATGAGATTTTGCCAAATGATAACAGAAAAAGAGGAGAGGAGTTTGCTATATGGTTATTATGCAAAACTTGAAACTTCCTGGCAGATTAAAACTGTGTTTTGGACCGAGACAAAAATTCGGGACCTTTGCCTTTCACGGGCAAGTGCTCTACCGACATTTTTCCTCCTTCTTTTTTTGTTGATCTCATTTTGATCGTGATTGTTCGTTCTATGTCTTCAGGGCGGATGTCTCATGACGCTTGTTCAAGTTCATCACCGTTTCATTGATTCAGTTTTTTGTTACAGAGGGGGGCTAAGCCTCTAAACGAACACACTGAGCTACCGTGCCGGCGACTGAGCTACCCAAGCACGACTGATGAACCCTCCTCACGGCTTTAGTTCCGTCAGCACATCGTCTCCTACCTTCCAAACTGCAGAGAAGCTCTCCTGCGAACCTCGCAAAGGTCCCGAGTTCGAGTCTCAGTTTGGAACACAGTTTTAATCTCCCAGGAAGTTTCATATCAGCGCACACTCCACAACAGAGTGAAAATCTCATTCTGGAAACATCCCCTAGGCTGTGGCTAAACCATGTCTCCACTGTATCCTTTCTTCCACGAGTGCTATTTCTGTAATGTTCGCAGAAGAGCTTCTGTGAACTGCTTGTGGCTTTCAGCCACCAAATAATTTTGAATCCTTTCTTAATCAGGCCTTCAGCCATTAATTGCTTGTAACATCTTGTGGCCTTCAGCCGACAAATAATTTTCAATTCTGTCTTAATAAGGCCTTCAGCCATCACTATAGCTTGTTACAGTTTATTAAGATTGTTAAAAAAGGTTTTAGTATTTTTAACGTGTAATTGACCACTTTATTCGTGATTCAGGCCTTCAGCCGTTGTGTATTCCGAAGTTGCTTATGGTCTTCAGCTGACACATAATTTTGAATTATTTTTTTAACCAGGCCTACAGCCGTCAATTGTTTGTAACATTGCTTGTGGCTTTCAGCTGACAAATAATTTTCAATTCTGTCTTGATAAGGCCTTCAGCCATCACTATAGCTTGTTACAGTTTGTTAAGATTGTTAAAAAAGGTTTTAGTATTTTTAACGTGTAATTGCCGTTCTCACTTGTAATTCAGGCCTTCAGCCATTGAGTATTCTGAATTTACTTGTGGCCTTCTGCCGACAAATAATTTGAATTTTTCTTAATCAGGCTTTCAGCCGTTGATTGTGTGTAACATTGCTTTGGCCTTCAGCCAACAAATAATTTGCAATTCTTTCTTAATAAGGCCTTCAGCCGTTACTATAGCTTGTACAGTTTTTGATTGTTTAGGAAGAAAATATCTTAGTATTTGTTAACATGTGACTGCCTTCCTCACTTGTAATGCAGGCCTTCAGCTGTTGAGTATTCTGAAGTTGCTTGTGGCCGTCAGCCGACAAATAATTTTGAATTCTTTCTTAATAAGGCCTTCAGCAGTCAGTGTATTAAAATCTTTTAAAATGATTGTCGAGAATTATTTACTCAAATAAAGTGTATGTGTTTACTGTAGCCAACGGTAGCTGATTGCGGCCCCATCTACAGTCGTTGTCTTATCCTGCCTCTCCCTGACTACCAGATCAGAAATGCGGATATTCACCGAATCCTCCTCCTCCATCAACTGCCTCCTTACAGACTTAGCCCTCATCTACAATCGCCATCATGAAGTTTACCACTCCCGTTCCCCTGTCCAATCCTACTACTACCAACGCTGCCTAAAGTACAATGACCATGTCACCGCCACCTGCAAGAGGCCCACTAACTGTCCCCACTGCAAAGCTTCCCACTTCTTGAAGAACTGCCACAACCTCACCTCTCCCCCCCTCCTGTAATTCCTGTAACGAACCCCATCCCACCTACTCCTCGACATGTAAAGCAAAACATCCTCCTGTTATCCCTGTCCATCTTGTCGATGACCCCATCCACCCCAACAACTCGCTCTGCCCTCCCCTACTGCAGAGAACATAATCCATTTCATCACCATTGTCCTTCAAAACATTCCCCCTTTCCCAAATCGCCCTCGCTGCCCATTCTGTCTTCCATCTTACCACCTATGCCACCTACTCCCAGTACCAGGCCCACTTCACCTTCACCCACTTCACCACCCTCGTCTAAGTCTCCCCTCAAAAGGCGTGGCAACATTACAATATCGTGTACCATAATATCTGGTCACTGCTCACACACAAACTCCTCTTCCTCCATACCCTCAATCGACATTGTGTGGATGAGTTCATCCCAAATGAAACCTTCCTCCAACAACTCTCTCTGTCTCCACAGCCCCTTACACCCTCCACTGTGCCAATAACCCGTACCTCACCTTCTCCTCTTACATCATTGTAACTGACCTCAATATCCACAACCATGCTCCTGCCAAACTCCAGCAGTGGCATTGGTTTATCACTACCCTCCAGGGAGACCTGGTTCCCCTTCCCAAACAGACCTGACCCGAATCCAACACAACTCGTGATGTGATCCTAGCCTCTCCCAGCCTAATTGGGTGCATCACTGCAGATGTCCTTGCCCTTACTGGCAGTGACCATGCTCCCATCCTCCTCACTATCTCTGATGGTCACCATCCCTGCCCCATTCCCCACCCTAAAATTCGTCCTAAACTTGTCCACGACTAGTCCTGTGCCAACTGGGATGTCTATCTGTACTCCATACACATCCAGGTCGAACGCCACGACCTTACCCTACAATCTCCTGATGATATCTGCCACAACGCTTCCTTCCTCCACCACACCTTGTCTGACGCCGTAGCCACCCATATCTCTACCAGTCATCCACCCTCACCACCCAGCCCTGCCCCACAGGCCATCCTTTTCCTTCGTGAATCCATTCGCCACTACCGATCTTTTCTCCGCGCTCGTGACCGGGACACACTCACCTGCCTCCGGCAATTACAACTACTCATCTGCAACATGCTTACTGCAAAGAAAAGCCATACCAGGTGACAGACAAGCACACAACTCAATGCCATACTACCAATAAACTCTTCCAAGTACTGGTCTGCTTTCCACCACCTTACTGGGAGCCGCCCTACCCTGCAGTACCCTCTCCTCCTTGATGACTCTCCCTTTCCTGACAACCACTTTGCATCCCACCTATCCAATGTCTTTTCCATTCCAGATGATCCCCAGTTTGATTAGTCATTGAATGTACAGATACCTCTGTGCCTCCCCTTGTTCCTAGCTTCCAGTACTTGGGCCACATACCACCATCTGAACTTAACACTCCAATCACTAAACAGGACATCAGCCTCAAACTCCACACTAAACACAACACCGCTCCTGGCCACGACCATGTTACTTACTGCCGTCACAAACACCGCCCTCCCTCCTTCCTTGCAGTCCTTGCCACTCTCTACAATGTAATCCTTGCCACCGGCTTCTAACACGACCTGTGGAAAACCTCCAGTATCCTGATGCTCTCCAAACCCAACTAGCCTCCATCTGATGCCTGTTCCTGTCACCCTATATGTCTCACCTCGGTGTTCAGCAAGCTCTTGGAATCCATCCTTACCTGGCACATCCATCTCCACCTCCACCGACACCACCTCCTCTCCAACACCCAATGTGGCTTTCGACCTTCATTCTCTGCTTATGACCAACTTTTATGCCTCACTCATCTCCTCTCCCTCCAGCTTAACTCCTGTCGCTCCACCATTTTTGTCTCCCTAGACCTCGAAAAGGCCTACAACGTGTATGGCATCCTGGTCTCCTGTTGAAACTCCAGACCTATGCCCTTCCTATCAACTATGTCTGTCTGATTGCCTCCTTCTTCTCCCGCCGCCCCTCCTACGTTTCAATCCATAATGCTGATTCCTGCACCTTCTACACCTCTGCGGGTGTGCCCCAGTGCTCTGTCCTCTTCCCTCTCCTCTACCTCCAGTACATGGCAGATATGCCCCAATCTCCCTCCCTCCAGTTCACCTCCTGCAGCATGCTGATGGTACCTTGGCAACCCTCCAACGCCTTCTCCAGAATCACCTTGACCTTTTTGCCGCATGGTGTGACCAGTGGCTCCTGAAAATCAATCCTTCCAAGACCCAGGCAATCATTGCAGGTTGTACCACTCCTTCCTTCCTGCTCCTTGATTTTCCCCTTACCATTTGCGCCCATCCTGTCCGCCTCTCCCCCACCCTCACCTACCTTGGCCTCACCGTGGACCATCACCTCCCCTGGATCCCTCATCTCCGCTCTCTCCAATCCAAAGCCCACAACAACCTCTGTCTCCTTGAACTCCTTTCTGGCCAGACATGGGGGTTGAACCCCTTTACCATCGTCCATAATCACCAATCATTGATCTGTCCCATACTCTGCTATGTCAGTCCCACCTGCATCTCCCCCCCCCCCCCCAACCAAGTTTTGTAAGTCCCTCGAGATCCTTCGGTACCATGCACTCTGCCCCCACGTGGATACTCTATGACCTGATTCTTTTCTCCATCTGCTCCTTTTCCTCGAACATATTTGAGTCCTCTTCACCTCTCACTGACTTGATCCCCCTCATTCCCTGGTTGCTCCTGTCCTCTCCAACTCCCACTCACTGCCACGCCTTCACTGTTGTGTCTCCCCTACCCTCCACCTCTACACCCTTCATCTCCCTTTCCAAGGAGGTTTCCATCAATTCCCCCTCCTGGGTGATGCCCTCTCTCACTCCATTTATCCCTCCTATCAACTCTGATCCTTCCTGCCTCTTCCTACCTCTGTCCTTTTCCCAGGCACCCTCTTGCCCCCTTCCCTCCTGTTTTCCGCCGCCTACCCTCTATTTGACTCCATTCTCTCTCCTAAGTCCTTTTGCTTTCCCCTCCTCTGCCTTCCTCACTCCTTCTCATGTCTGCGCTGCCACCCTTTTTTATTTATTCTCTCCCTTCATCGGTTCCCCCCTTTTTGCTTTTCCTCTCCCCCACTTTGTTCCTCTCATCTGTCAGGGTGTTTCCCTCCCCCCCCCCCATCTGCCTTAGGCTGTGGTTTGTTATCTTTGTGTCTGGTCTACAGTGCAATGTTTAAGTGAGCGTTCAGTGTTATGCATCCCCTTTTTTAAGTGTTGCAAACAAAACATAGTGTCGCTAGGTGTGTTTTTTATCTTCTGCGAACAGAAATCAGACTGTCACCGTGTTTTTTAAATTGTGCCTGTCTACTTACTGTGTATCCTTCATTATATTCGCCAACCCCTTGTTTTTCTATTTTAACTTCCACAATTTTCCGCCATGTTACAGTTTTTAAAAGTCACTGCTTTATCGCCTGTTTTATTATTGTTTGATGCCTTCTCATTATGTTTTTTAACTCTAGTGTAGGCTGTAGAGTGCATATTAAGCTGCTGTCAGCCTGGTGGGGAATCGAAATTCAATAAAGAAAAAAAAATTGCACCACTGGGATGATGAGTTTCACCCTGACATCTACCCTTTCTACCGACTCTGACCCCACTTTCCTCCCCTACTCCTCAGGCCTCCCTCTCCCGTCACCTGAGCAGTTTCTCCTATCCTTCACCCCTCCCTCTCCTGTGCCCTCCTTCTGTATCTCTGCATTTCCGGCTGCCTTGTCTTCGCTCTTCATCTACCGCCCCACCCATCTCCTTCGTCTTGGTGCGCCTCCTGTCCCCCTTTATCCTCTTCCTCCCATCCCCCCAACCCCCAACCGCACCTTTCTCCCCTCTTTTTCCCTCCTCTCTGGCCTCCAGTCCCTCAGCAGGTCCCTCCCAGCTGTTTTTATTCCTCATGCCTGTTCACTTGTGTTTGACTCCATTGATTTGAAGTGTGAAACGTATTGCCAGCAGTGTTCTTTTAACTTTATGTCAAGTTTTTAACTTCCCCACAGTGCATGTCCCCATTTTAGTGTATATTTTAACTTCCATCATCCCTATTTACTGTGCTTTTTATTTCCCCCTTTTATCCCTTTTTTATGTAAGATTTCCCCTTTCATGTATTTTTGTAAAGCCATTTGGCTGAAGAGTGGTGCACTGTGCCACTGCCAGCCCTCTCCTGCCCTTATGGAGCAGGGGCATGAAATTACAATAAAGAAAAAGAAAAGAGTAGCACCACTGGATGATCGTCCTATCCACCTCACTCCTACCCTAAAATACCTTGGCCTCACCTTAGACTGCCACCTCACCTGAACTCCCTATCTCCTTACGATCCAACACAAAGTCTATAATAGACTCTACCTCCTGAACCTCCTGTCCGGTCGGACATGAGGACTGCATCCTTCCACCATCCTTCACACTTACAAATCCTTGATCCCCCCCCCCCCCCCCCATCGTTTGTTACGCCAGTGTCACTTAGATTTCCGCCTCTCTCAGATTCTATAAAGCCCTCCAAATCCTAGAAGGCCATGTACTCCACGTTGCCTTTCGTATCCACCATCTGTCCCCCACATGTATCCTCTGTGACCTCATACCCTTCCCCCATCTCCTTCTTGTCCCTGAACACAGCCACACCCTGTGTATCATCCGCTGACCAGATCACTCCCACCCCACCCAATCCCCTGCTGTCCCCTTTCCTCTCCACCTCATCCCGGTGCTGCACCTTTACTGTTGTATCCTGCCTCTCTCCATCTCCACACCCTCCACCTCCTTTCTCAACGCATCTTTCATCAGCTACCCCTCCTGGATGATTAACTTCGCCCTGACATCTACCCCTCCTACAAACTCCAACCCCATCTTCCTCACCCTACTCCTCAGGGCTCCCTCTCTCCTCCCCTCCCCTTCCCTCCACCTGAATGGTTTTCTCCCCTCCTACGCACTCTCCCCCTCTCTTTCCTGTGACCCTTCTGTGACTCTGCTCTCCCTCATGCCTTATCTTCCCTCTCCCTCTCCCGCACTGTCCATCTCCTGCCTCTTGGTGTGCCCCCTGCCCCCCTTTTTTCCTCTTCTTCCCGTGTGCCCAGCCTCCCCACTGCACCTTCCTCCCCTCTTTTTCCCCCTTCTCTGGCCTCCAGTCCTTCGGCGGGTCCCTACCAGCGGTTTTTATTCTTCATGAGTGTTCTGTCGTTTCCAATGGTTTTTTATGTGTCTCACTCTGTGTTATTTTTATACTGTGGCCGACTTTTAACATGTGTGTGACTCCAGTGTAGATCAAGTGCGCCACAAATTGCCAGCTGTGTTCTTTTTAACTTTATGTTAACTTTTTAACTGTCCCCCAGTGAAAGTACATGTATTAGTGTCTACTTTTACTCTCATCATCTCCATTTACTGTGTTTTTATGTCTCTCTTTTATCCCCTTTTTATGTAAGAGTTCCCCTTTTAGTGTATTTTTGTAAAGCCACTTGGCTGAAGAGTGGCGGACTGTGCCACTGCCAGCGTCCCTGCCCATATGGGGCAGGAGCATGAAATTACAATAAAGAAACAACAAAAGGCACCATTGGGATATCTCAAGTGTTGGATCCCCTCACTACAAAACTGGAGGATTTTGCGCCTGGGCTGCTCTCAGGGTGCAATTGGGTTTTTTGGAAGAGCCCCTGCTGTCTGCCATCTGCCGCTGTTGTCAACTGTTGGTCCATCAGTCCGTCTGTCAGCCACCTTCCAGTGCCCAATGCCCACCGCCACTACCGCCACTGCTGCCGCTGCCCCTGCCTACACTGACTGGTGCTCGCCGCCATCAGCCAATGCTCGCCTTCACCCCCCAGTGCTCGCCTTTGCTGTGTGGTGCTCGCCTTCACCTGCTGTCAGTCCGGTCTGTCCGTCCATCGCCATCTGTCCATCCAATGCCGTCTGTCATGAGTGCTCCGACCTCCACTGTCATCTACACCTCCTCTTCCCCCAACTTCCACTATCACTTCCTGGTGTGCCACCCCTGGTCTCCCCCCTTACACCTCACCTCCCCTCTCCCCACTCACCATCTCCCCCATCTCCTCCCCTGCTGTCTATCCCCATCTCTACTCCCTTCCCCCAGCCTCCACACCCACAGAAGCTCCCACTCTTGACCCCACCTCACATATGCCTCCGCTGCTGCCTCCGTTGCAACCCCTCAGGTGATCAGCTTCCCCTTTCTCACCCACCCAACACTTCATCGTCTGCCTTGCCCACTTGCATCACGTCACGGTGGCCACAATTGTCACCACAGAACCAACAGCACCTCCCAGAAACTCCACCACACCTACAGGGTCTGCCGCCAGCCATCTCTCTTTCCTCCTCATCCCTCTCCCCTCCTCCCAGGCTCCCCTCACCAAAAAATTCCGTAAGTGCATCAATGACGACTCTGCTCCCACAACTTCGAACAAAAAGTCACCCCCCCTCCCCCTCCCGCCATCGTCGCCGTGTATACCACCCCTCCTCCTGTCACCCATACATTGGTTCCCACCATCCACACCTTTGTCCTGTCAACCCCAGACCCCAAGTTCCTTGACGCCCATACCCTAAACATGTAGATACGAAAGTATATCCCAAGTGCTCCCATCTCCCAATTGATTTCCTGCAGGAACTCCCCCTCTCCCTCTTTTCATATGATTCTCTTCTGTAAACTCCCACGCATCATGATTGGCCCCCATACATCCCTGACACCCTGCCTCTCCTATTCCTCTTCTTGCCAGCCCCAGCCTCCCCATTGCCCCCAACCTACACAGCCTGGTGATCATGGAAGATGAGGAGCTGGCTGACTTGTACTCTCACCTGACCTTGAAATCCTTTCCACCTGCTGTATCCACATTGCCTCTGGCCCCACTTATCTCATGCACATTTTATCATAGTCCACCCCCTCCATCGACCACCTCCTCACTCAGGGAGCCCTGTTTTTTCACTGCTGCCACCCTGTTGAATCCTCTAAATCCTCTCCTCAATCCTACTACTGCCAGTGCTGCCTTATGTATAACGATCACCTGAAACCCAACTGTAAATACCCCCACTTGTCTCCATTACAGGGTCACCCATTTCCTCAAAAACTGCCCAAACCTCACCACCCCTCCTTCCTGTAACACCTGCAATGGCCACCATCTCATCTACACCCACAAGTATAATGCCACTCCCAAGCTTATTGTCCACATCCATCCGATCAACCCTCCCTGTCAACCTCAACAATTCCCTCCATCCAGCCCCCCCCCCCCCACGGCTGAAGACGTCATCCATTTCTTAACCATAGTCCTCCAAAACATTTACCCTTTCTAATGCCCCCACACCCTCCAACAGATCTCTCTTGCCACCTGCTCTGTCTTTTCAAATGGTTCAAATGGCTCTGAGCACTAGGGGACTAAACATCTGAGGTCATCAGTCCCCTAGAACTTAGAACTACTTAAACCTAACTAACCTAAGGACATCACACACATCCATGTCTGAGGCAGGATTCGAACCTGCGACTGTAGTGATTGTGTGGTTCCAGACTGAAGCGCCTAGAACCACACCGGCTGGCTTGCTCTTTCTTTCACCTCAACACCTTCGCTCTTTCCAATGCCCCCACAGCCTCCAACAGATCTCTCTCGCCACTCACTCTGTCTTTCACCTCAACCCCTTCGCCACTTACCCCCACAACCAAGCCTGCTTCACCATCACCCGCCTCATCACCCTAGTTTAAGCCTCGTCTCTTCCCTTCTTTCATCCCCTCTCTTCCCATAATGGTGCAGCATGAGCATCACATCCTCTTCCAGAAAATCCGATCCTTCTGCATCAACAAATACCTCTTCGTGAACACCCTCTCCTCTCCTGGAGACACCACCTTGATGAAGCACTGTCTGTGCAGGTGGAGAGGCTTGCATATCTGCATGAAGCTGAGGGCTATGCCAAAGGCCTCAGGCAATGGGTCAGAGTAAGAGTGTCCCACAATGTCCCATCTTCCCTATCCGCTCCTAGTCCTATCCAATTCCCTTTCCCAACCCAAGGTGTGATGCAATCCATGCGGAGGGGTGCATGGCAAATGGGAAGATGTGTTGCAAACAGAGACTCAGGGATACCGGGCGACCTCCCTGAATAAGTAGCGTTGCACTGTGCAGGGTATACATGGTATGGACCGTGTAGATCCCTAAATCTCTTGGGACGAATATAGACACGATTAAAGAAAATAAAGAAAAACAAACTGAGGGGCAAATTGAGACCTCAGACACCCAAACATTGGATTCAGGACTGATGGAAGGCATTCCCACTACTGAATCAGGGTCTAGACCTGACCCAGAAGTGGGAACGGTAACTGAGAAGTTAAACCAGATTAAGATCAAAGCCTTGTCTGGAGCCCAGAGGAGGAAACTACTCAGGGAACAGAGGAAAAAGGAATGGAAAAAATGGCTTCCTAAAGACAAGTGGAGGGAATTAAAGGGACTTGAACGTAAGACCCTCAGGAAAAACTGTCTCAAGTTGAAGGGGATACACAGTCCCCCACAAAATCGAAGACAGGCAGCAAGAGGATAAGGGAGTACTCTAAGACTCCCTCCTCCCTGGATAAGCCAGCCCAGGAAAAACTGAGGTAAGAAGTAGGGAAACAGACCTATAGTACTCCAGTCTCGGTTTTTAGGATGGCAGTTATCCAGGAAGGCTATTCAATGGCAGCCATCACCTCACAGCAGGAGGAATTGGTACAGATGGCCCTCTTTGAAAAGATTTGGATGGGGGGGGGGGGGGACGCTGGCCCAGGACCCAACTTCAGGAGGGTCTATCTAGATTGTGGTGCCCTCATTTTTGTTTGCGAGGGGATGCACTCGGTGGAATGGCTTAAGGGAAGGTTGCCACACACAGCCAACACACAGACGAACTGACGATGGCAGAATGAAAGTAACTGCACCACATCAAGATTTTATATAACCTCTACCCTCTCCACACACCATTTCACCCAGAGAGACAGTAGCAATACGATATTTCTCCCCACTTGCTGATGAATGCTGGTCTGAGCACCCAGAACAAGTTGGTGCTGGGCTGCCAGACACGGCTTTCGCATGTTCTTGTATGTATGTTCTGGTGTACTCTGGAAATACCTACCAAATGTAGCCTTTGTTATACTGTTGTACAGGGCTTTAAGAACAAGTAACGATACTTTAGCGATGTGAAAACGCACGTATGCCCCAATTTCTCCTGTCTTCGAAACTAAATTGTACAAAAGGGAGAAATCTACACTTTGTATGATCAATTCGAGGTGCATGGTCAACAACATCCCTATCTCGGATTTTTTTAAACTGAGAGTCTATGTCAGGGATGGAACTACTGTATCCATCCCACCCCACTGGTGCTTGACTTGCATTGTGCCACAGTGGGCTGTGGGAGTAATGAGGAGGTCGGGTACAGACAGGAAGTCGTGGATTAGCCTGGCCTCTGGGGACAGGTGTTTTCTCCCCTGGCTGGCTTATCAGGTGCACAATACCTCTGTAGACGGCGCTGGACAGGTGACAGGTCAGTCTTGAGGTTTGTCTTCAGACATCATGTTCAGGTTAGATAATGAACACTACATTCATAAAAAATACCATATGATATATTTCCCATGTGTCTGGGGAAAACTCACGACGTCATCGAGGGTGGGGGGGGGGGTGCCCGTGAATGTATGCAACCCACACTAACGAAACTCTCAGAAACTCCTGTTGCCCTATTACTTTCGTCATATTGGGTAATTTTCTGGGGGCTAGTCAGAAACTCCTTTCAAAGGAGAAAACAGCATTTATAGGCAAAATAGACGGCCAGGTCTTAATACAGACGCTTCTGCGAAAAGCTGCACCCATGAATCCATCGTCTTTCTATCAGAGCGTTTGTGACAGACCTACTGTTGTCACGCTGCAACCAATACACTGCCACTCAACCCACTCACTTTCCACAAAAGCAAACTGAAACCTTTTTCCAATCTTCCTTATGCTTTCACCAAATATAATAAAAAATGAGCAAATAAAAAGATAAACACCATATAGTGACGTGACTGCCATGTCACATCACACCATCGGTCCTCCTTTTGAAAAGAACAAAAGTCCCATGATCAATATCCTCAGCGATCACTGAATATTGGCACTCTAAGAAGATTACCTACTACCTACTTCACCAAAGAACTGGAAATCTCAGAACCTGAGATTTCTAACAGTACTCTGCAAATTTAAAATAAAAGTGTAGCAAGGTGTACCAGTAATGTAATTACATCATCTGCTCATCATCGCTAATGAGAAGATAAAATGAATTTTTGACTTATAAACTATTATTCTTCCACAAAAAATTGATACTTTGCAACAGCTGTCTTTCCATGAAATTCAAGGTATACATCACACCTTTAACCACCTTGTGACGAAACATTTTAAAAGCCATGGCAGTTATCCACAAGGACAATGGTCTGTGCGTATTTACAAAAAAAGAGATTAATCTTAAAAAAAGTAATACTAGAATCTGTTAGTGTGCACAAAAGTATAATAAAATAAAGAAAGGAAACACGTTACAAGATAAATTATCTTAAATGGTTACTGCCTCATTCGGCGAGACACAAATGTTAAATGGTAATTTTACTCACTACATCTTAATGAGAGCATCATTCAGTTGTATGTAGTGTGTTGTATGTGTCGCAGGGTTATTGTACATAATATGTGAGTGCGGTTGTGGGCTTACAAAATAAATTCCTGCGAGAAAACGTCAATATTAGTCGTCACCTAATGACTCTCTTCTCTGAAGAAGAAGTGTCGCAGCAACATTCAGTATCCTTCTGACTATTATCGACAAAAGAATCTATTATGTCCTGACTCGTCAGACTAGATAAGGCATGCGCCGAACTGTGGTTTCCAGGATTAAAGCAGGTATGCTGGCGGGGCTATCGGCCCAGGCGAAGGTTCATCCGTCACTCCCGACTGCCGTAGGCTTGACCCTGCTTGCACCGAAACACGGCTGGCTCTGAAACTTTCGAACACTTCAGAGACCAAACCACAGCATTAAAACACTTAATCGTAACCATATAAGCAGAACTTAACAATATACTTCTTCACTTAAGTCCACACCACTTACGGCACGATTCGTGGGAGTGTCGCAACAATCATTGTTGCTATATCACTTCTTAAATCGATTCTCTTTAAGAAAGGCAAAAAAAGGTTACCGCAGCAAAAATCAATGTATATTGACTGTTAGAGTGTTTCACAATAAATAAAATCCATATAATTGGTTTAGTAGCGGTGGCAAAATTATAATTGTCCTCCATTCACGGATACGATCGTCTGTGTGATGGAGAGAGCTGATGCATAAACATCAAACTCGAAAAGGCATCGTCAAGCACGCACAGCACTCAAGTGGCTATAATTGGCGGCTGACAAAAAATCATATCGTCTCAGCAGTTTCCCCAGGGCGTAAATCGCCGCTGTCGGAAGGCCAAATCTCTTCTACAATATCAGTCACTTGTGTCAGAACCACACAGGACACAAAACACCAGACTCCTCCTCACATCACTGACATCAAGTCAACTCTCCCGCCACGAATCTATATATCAACGCCCCACTATACCTTTTCCAATGATAGAGACGAAAAGTCTCTCATTTAAAATTAGCGAATCACACATCGATCATTCAACAAATGATGCAAAAATGAGGCGCTGTGCAAAACTATTTTTAAAAAAGGGGCAAGTTGTGAGGAATGATGTATTATTTTTGATTACCTCACGTAGTATTAGCTAAGACACTGATAGACAACAAACAAATGGGCACATCTTGGGGGGCTTTGTCGATAGCTTTCGGAATACACTACAGCACATAATAATCTTGAAATGTCGAAAACAAGTATTACACTCATGAACAATACAAAGGTTCCCCTGGGTGAATGTGGAAGAAAATCACATGTTCCCTCTAAAACATCTATAGCAAACTGAGTGTGAGGCTCATTTATTCCAACCCCCTATGTACCCATCCAATTAAATTTAATGTAGTCAAAATCCACAAAAGAATGAACAAAACATTAAAGACTACAAAAACACTAAATATTCACACATAAAAATAAATCACACAAAAACTGATAGCCTAATGCTGTAGTGCTGTTGCTACAGAACATATATAAAAAATGAAAAACAAAGACTAATTCTATAACTCAATTATTTCACCACCTCCGTTCTTTCTTGAAGGCCCTGACATACTGTCCCCTATCGGTCCTTTGTCGTCGAACTGCCTCTGTTCCGGACCAATTTTCTTTTGAATTATGGATTCGTTTGCAATTACCACTCCATTCCACGTTAACATTTGAGCGCTCAATACTCCAAGAGTTTACGCGTTGGTGCCTGTCGAAAGTAACACCCGCCTTCTTCTCTTCTCTCTTAATTTCATCCAGATCTGTTCGTATCAGTATGAAGGCCTCCAATTAATTCTTTAAACACAATTTAGAAGTTTTTAAGCTCCATGGCATGGTATTAAAACAACTGGATTAGTTCTCAGTTATTATGTTGGTTGTCCAGATATTGATTGCGCTTCAGAATTTCGTCGAAGTACCCTATATACGCCTAAAACCGTGTTGCTAACAGTGGTGGAACCTTAATTACGCTAAGGTGCATCCTATTTTGCTCAGCAGCAGAGCAGTATAGTTTCATAATTTCTGTTTCGAAATGTACTATGGTTGCACAGTTTTTGATAAACGGCAACACTTTTCCAATATCTTCGCCACTTAAATAGATATTTGTTGTTGTTGTTGTTGTGGTCTTCAGTCCTGAGACTGGTTTGATGCAGCTCTCCATGCTACTCTATCCTTTGCAAGCTTCTTCATCTCCCAGTACCTACTGCAACCTACATACTTCTGAATCTGCTTAGTGTATTGATCTCTTGGTCTCCCTCTACGATTTTTACCCTCCACGCTGCCCTCCAATGCTAAAGTTGTGATCCCTTGATGCCTCAAAACATGTCCTACCAACCGATCCCTTCTTCTAGTCAAGTTGTGCCACAAACTTCTCTTCTCCCCAATCCTATTCAATACCTCCTCATTAGTTACGTGATCTACCCATCTTATCTTCAGCATTCTTCTGTAGCACCACATTTCGAAAGCTTCTATTCTCTTCTTGTCCAAACTAGTTATCGTCCATGTCTCACTTCCATACATGGCTACACTCCATACAAATGCTTTCAGAAACGACTTCCTGACACCTAAATCTGTACTCGATGTTAACAAATTTCTCTTCTTGAGAAACGCTTTCCTTGCCATTGCCAGTCTACATTTTATATCCTCTCTACTTCGACCATCATCGGTTATTTTACTCCCTAAATAGCAAAACTCCTTTACTACTTTAAGTGTCTCATTTCCTAATCTAATTCCCTCAGCATCACCCGACTTAATTCGACCACATTCCATTATCCTTGTTTTGCTTTTGTTGATGTTCATCTTATATCCTCCTTTCAAGACACTGTCCTTTCCGTTCAACTGCTCTTCCAAGTCCTTTGCTGTCTCTGACAGAATTACAATGTCATCGGCGAACCTCAAAGTTTTTACTTCTTCTCCATGAATTTTAATACCTACTCCGAATTTTTCTTTTGTTTCCTTTACTGCTTGCTCAATATACAGATTGAATAACATCGGGGAGAGGCTACAACCCTGTCTCACTCCTTTCCCAACCACTGCTTCCCTTTCATGCCCCTCGACTCTTATAACTGCCATCTGGTTTCTGTACAAATTGTAAATAGCCTTTCGCTCCCTGTATTTTACCCCTGCCACCTTCAGAATTTGAAAGAGAGTATTCCAGTCAACATTGTCAAAAGCTTTCTCTAAGTCTACAAATGCTAGAAACGTAGGTTTGCCTTTTCTTAATCTTTCTTCCAAGATAAGTCGTAAGGTCAGTATTGCCTCACGTGTTCCAACATTTCTACGGAATCCAAACTCATCTTCCCCGAGGTCCGCTTCTACCAGTTTTTCCATTCGTCTGTAAAGAATTCGCGTTAGTATTTTGCAGCTGTGACTTATTAAACTGATAGTTCGGTAATTTTCACATCTGTCAACACCTGCTTTCTTTGGGATTGGAATTATTATATTCTTCTTGAAGTCTGAGGGTATTTCGCCTGTCTCATGCATCGTGCTCACCAGATGGTAGAGTTTTGTCATGACTGGCTCTCCCGAGGCTATCAGTAGTTCTAATGGAATGTTGTCTACTCCCGGGGCCTTGTTTCGACTCAGGTCTTTCAGTGCTCTGTCAAACTCTTCACGCAGTATCTTATCTCCCATTTCGTCTTCATCTACATCTTCTTCCATTTCCATAATATTGTCCTCAAGTACATCGCCCTTGTATAAACCCTCTATATACTCCTTCCACCTTTCTGCCTTCCCTTCTTTGCTTAGAACTGGGTTGCCATCTGAGCTCTTGATATTCATACAAGTGGTTCTCTTCTCTCCAAAGGTCTCTTTAATTTTCCTGTAGGCAGTATCTATCTTACCCCTAGTGAGACACGCCTCTACATCCTTACATTTGTCCTCTAGCCATCCCTGCTTAGCCATTTTACACTTCCTGTCGATTTCATTTTTGAGACGTTTGTATTCCTTTTTGCCTGCTTCATTTACTGCATTTTTATATTTTCTCCTTTCATCAATTAAATTCAATGAATTCTAATTTTCTCCATACCAGCCATGAATCGGTAGGCTATCGTTAAACCGAGCCGTACAAGTACAGTCGTGTTCAAAAGTATCCGAACGACCTGAATTGAATTTCGCCTGATTCGCATGCAACCCGCATAACGCAGCTGTCTAGCAGGTCCTCTAATCGCTCCTCGGTACAGTCGTTTGACTATTGAAAATGGTTCCAACAAGTCATCACTAGAAAACACTGCTCTGTATCGCAATAACTCAAGATGTAAAGTAATACCACGATACTACAAATATCGGGGAACACCTTATCACAGATAAGACTGTCCTTAAGGCTTGTAAGTTCACATTTATTACAATAAATGACATACCTGAAATATTACCACTCGCATTATTACGCCAGATAGGTAATGCACGTAGTTAAGTTCGACGTATTCATGATTTCCTATTCAAAGTAACATACTGTACTTATTATTTAACACAAAATTACATTAAAAATTTAAGTTATTCACGAGCAGCTAATTGAGAATATGTATGAACTTCAAATGACAAGACGAACCACCTCCTTCTGCATATGGATTCAAACACAGGTCATGCAGACTAAGCAAAGATTTCGTGAATGACGGAAACTAACAGTCATTCCTGACTAGGCATACAGAGAGTGACGTTTTTAACGGACACGAATTCCTACCCAGCATCTATTGTTCCTGTTAACGAACTACGAGAGATGTTAAATATTGCTTCTTCACAAGTAACTTACTTGAAATGCCGTGAGGTAAAGCTTTGTGTTGGACAGGGATTCGAACCCAGAATCTCATCGGATTGTTATCGAAGTACAATCTGCTGTGACATATCGGATTTTCTCGGCGGTAGCAAGATGTTTTAACTGAAATGACGAGACAAAATATTAATTTTTTCCTTCCCAGGACTCCATCCCAGTACAAATCACTGTTACATTTTACAGAAAACGAACATTAAATATGCGTTTGTTACACCAGCAGCGACATGTGAGCATGTTTTAACTAGAAATAATATGACGAAGAGTTCAGCGCTGACTGGTAATCAAACCCCAAACATATCGTCGTTGACTACATACAAAGAGATGTCAGCTACCGAATTTTTCTCCACCAGCAACTCGTAATAACATCCTTGAACTTAGACTGATTTTGCAATTAGTTCTGTATCTCACTGAGAGTCAAAAACATCAGATATCGTTAGTGTTGACAACTAATGAAAATACATTGTTGTTGTTGTTGTAGTCTTCAGTCCTGAGACTGGTTTGATGCAGCTATCCATGCTACTCTATCCTTTGCAAGCCTCTTCATCTCTCAGTACCTACTGCAACCTACATTCTTCTGAATCTGTTTAGTGTATTCATCTCTTGGTCTCCCTCTACGATTTATACCCTCCACGCTGCCCTCCAATACTAAATTGGTGATCCCTCGATGTCTCAGAACATGTCCTACCAACCGATCCCTTCTTCTAGTCAAGTTGTGCCACAGCTCCTCTTCTCCCCAATTCTATTCAATACCTCCTCATTAGTTATGTGATCAATCCATCTACCCTTCAGCATTCTTCTGTAGCACCACATTTCGAGAGCTTCTATTCTCTTCTTGTCTAAGCTATTTATCGTCCACGTTTCACTTCCATACATGGCTACACTCCATACAAAAACTTTCAGAAAAGACTTCCTGACACTTAAAACAATACTCGATGTTCACAAATTTCTCTTCTTCAGAAACGCTTTCCTTGCCATTGCTAGTCTACATTTTATATCCTCTCTACTTCGACCATCATCAGTTATTTTGCTCCCCAAATAGCAAAACTTCTTTACTACTTTAAGTGTCTCATTTCCTAATCTAATTCCCGCAGCATCACCCAACTTAATTCGACTACATTCCATTATCCTCGTTTTGCTTTTGTTGATGTTCATCTTATAACCTCCTTTCAAGACACTGTCCATTCCGTTCAACTGCTCTTCCAAGTCCTTTGCTGTTTCTGACAGAATTACAATGTCATCGGCGAACCTTAAAGTTTTTATTTCTTCTCCATGGATTTTAATACCTACTCCGAACTTTTCTTTTGTTTCCTTTATTTCTTGCTCAATATACAGATTGAATAACATCGGGGAGACGCTACAACCCTGTCTCACTCCCTTTCATACCCATCGACTCTTATAACTGCCATCTCCTTTCTGTACAAATTGTAAATAGCCTTTCGCTCTCTGTATTTTATCCCTGCCATCTTCAGAATTTGAAAGAGAGTATTCCAATCAACATTGTCAACAGCTTTCTCTAAGTCTACAAATGCTAGAAACGTAGGTTTGCCTTTCCTTAATCTTTCTTCTAAGATAAGTCGTAGGGTCAGCATTGCCTCATGTGTTCCTACATTTCTACGGAATCCAAACTGATCTTCCCCGAAGTCGGCTTCTATCAGTTTTTCCATTCGTCTGTAAAGAATTCACGTTAGTATTTTGCAGCTGTGACTTATTAAACTGATAGTTCGGTAATTTTCACATCCGTCAACACCTGCTTTCTATGGGATTGGGATTATTATATTCTTCTTGAAGTCTGAGGGTATTTCGCCTGCCTCATACATCTTGCTCACCAGATGGTAGAGTTTTCTCAGGACTGGCTCTCCCAAGGTTGTCAGTAGTTCTAATGGAATGTTGTCTACTCTGGGGGCCTTGTTTCGACTCAGGTCTTTCAGTGCTCTGTCAAACTCTTCACGCAATGCCATATCTCCCATTTCATCTGCATCTCCATCCTCTTTCATTTCCATAATTTTGTCCTCAAGTACATCGCCCTTGTATAGGCCCTCTATATACTCCTTCCACCTTTCTGCTTTCCCTTCTTTGCTTAGAACTGGGTTTCCATCAAAGCTCTTGATATTCATGCAAGTGGTTCCCCTTTCTCCAAAAGTCTCTTTAATTTTCCTGTAGGCAATATCTATCTTACCTCTCATGAGATAAGCCTCTACATCCTTAAATTTGTCCTCTAGCCATCCCTGCTTAGCCATTTTGCACTTCCTGTCGATCTCATTTTTGAGACGTTTGTATTCCTTTTTGCCTGCTTCATTTACTGCATTTTTATATTTTCTCCTTTCATCAATTAAATTCAATATTTCTTCTGTTACCCAAGGGTATCTACTAGCTCCCGTCTTTTTACCTATTTGATCCTCTGCTGCCTTCACTATTTCATCCCTCAAAGCTACCCATTCTTCTTCTACCGTATTTCTTTCCCCCATTCCTGTCAATTGTTCCCTTGTGCTCTCCCTGAAACTCTGTACAATCTCTGGTTCTTTCAGTTTATCGGGGTCCCATCTCCTTAAATTCCCACCTTTTTGCAGTTTCTTCAGTTTTAATCTACAGTTCATAACCAATAGATTGTGGTCAGAGTCCACATCTGCCCCTGGAAATGTCCTACAATTTAAAACCTGGTTCCTAAATCTCTGTCTTACCATTATATAATCTATCTGATACCTTTTAGTATCTCCAGGATTCTTCCATGTATACAACCTTCTTTTATGATTCTTGAACCAAGTGTTAGCTATTATTAAGTTAGGCTCTGCGCAAAATTCTACCAGGCGGCTTCCTCTTTCATTTCCTAGCCCCAATCCATATTCACCTACTATGTTTCCTTCTCTCCCTTTTCCTACTGATGAATTCCAGTCACCCATGACTATGAAATTTTCGTCTCCCTTCACTACCTGAATAATTTCTTTTATCTCATCACACATTTCATCAATTTCTTCGTCATCTGCAGAGCTAGTTGGCATATAAACTTGTACTACTGTAGTAGGCATGGGCTTCGTGTCTATATTGGCCACAATAATGCGTTCACTATGCTGTTTGTAGTAGCTTACCCGCACTCCTATTTTTTTATTCATTATTAAACCTACTCCTGCATTACCCCTATTTGATTTTGTATTTATAACCCTGTATTCACCTGACCAAAAGTCTTGTTCCTCCTGCCACCGAACCTCACTAATTCCCACTATATCTAACTTCAACTTATCCATTTCCCTTTTTAAATTTTCTAACCTACCTGCCCGATTAAGGGATCTGACATTCCCCGCTCCGATCCATACAACATCAGTATTCTTTCTCCTGACAACGACGTCCTCCTGAGTAGTTCCCGCCCGGAGATCCGAATGGGGGACTATTTTACCTCCGGAATATTTTACCCAAGAGGACGCCATCATCATTTAACCATACAGTAAAGCTGCATGCCCTCGGGAAAAATTAGGGCTTTAGTTTCCCCTTGCTTTCAGCCGTTTGCAGTACCAGCACAGGAAGGCCATTTTGGTTAGTGTTGCAAGGCCAGATCAGTCAATCATCCAGACTGTTGCCTCTGCAACTACTGAAAAGGCTGCTGCCCCTCTTCAGGAACCACACGTTTGTCTGGCCTCTCAAGAGATACCCCTCCGTTGTGGAGACACCTACGGTACGGCTATCTGTATAGTTGAGGCACGCAAGCCTCCCCACCAACGGCAAGGTCCATGGTTCATGAGGGGGGAGGGAAAATACATTAAAAATCAAAATTATTATCCACCAGCAGATAGGTGTTCTCATACTAGAGCTTGATAATACATAATGAAAACTTTAGTGCTGGACCAGGATTCAAACCCATTCACGGGCAATATGTGGAGGAATCTGCAGTTTTGAACAAACAACAAACTTTAGTCGAGCTATATTGTTACAAAGGGTTCACATTCCACGTGAAGGGCTGTCTGAGTTGAATTCCCAGTTCAGAACCAATTTTATCGACATACATAAGCTAAAATAAAAGATGGAATCTGTCTCTCGTTATCAAAACCCATCAGCAGAATTTGGAATTGAACCCAGACTATAAGTATAGGAACCTATCAACAATCCAACAGACCACCAAATCCTCTTCTTTGTGACTCATTTTTCTATCGCAGCGCTGTTGCGCCGCACTGGATGTGAATTCGGACACACTGGTTCCCTGTAGTGGTTTGCAGCATGTTGAGTGCATTCATTGGTTGACCAAATCGCCATGAACTAGCTGCCTCGGCTACCCAGTGCATACATTCAACTCTATTTTGTAATCACCGAAATAAAATCACATAACTGCCACCTACACAGAACGGCCAACAGTGTAGAATGCAGAAATTTTAATAGGAAGTGTTCCTTTCCACTTGAGCTACAATATAGCGCTATCTGTTTGTTGAAAACGTCGTGCTGTGCAAAAGAAAAGCTGTAACTGTCTGTCTCTCAGAAGTCTAGATCTGGCCATATGCATTATCTCACAGCAGTGTGGAATGCGGAAGTTCTGTAGGAATTGTTGACTTCTGGAGCTGCTGTAGCTCCATGTCAGCTAATAGCGTAACAGTAAACGTCGCACATCGTTGATGAGATGTCGCGAGTTAGAGTACATTCACTGCTATATTTTTTAAAACGCAATTCTGCTGTCTGCTGATTTTATCAATCTGATGGAACTTTGAACGTAATTCCCTTCACTTCTCAACCCAAAATAGTTGCATGTGGAAATAGGGCTAACTTCTGTGAGATTTTGTTCCTTTCAGGTTGATTAGACTACCAGGCAGCAGATGCAAAATGGTTCAAATGGCTCTGAGCACTATGGGACTTAACTTCTAAGGTCATCAGTCCCCTAGAACTTAGAACTATTTAAACCTAACTAACTTAAGGACTTCACACACATCCATGCCCGAGGCAGGATTCGAACCTGCGACCGTGGCGGTTGCGCAGTTCGAGACTGTAGCGCCTAGAACCACTCGGCCACTCCGGCCGGCAGCAGATGCATCTCAAAACTTTTGTATTATGTATGGGGAGAGCGCATCGTGCCAAAATATGTCAGAAAAGTATTTTCTACATTAGCTGTCGTGTGGTAGTCTGACAGCTTTAACTCAGAACAAGTTTTCTACATGCATGTAATCAATAAACTGTGTGTGCATTGTAGGACTGTTATATATAACATCAGAGAAATCGCATATATTGTTGATGATTAATTTCTCTCTCATGTCTAATATTGTTTTAACAACATTAAAAGAAACCTTACGAGAATTGTGCATTGAACTATTGGAAGTGAAATAAAACTACGCACAATGATCTGGCGAAGAAAGTCTGTTTTAATAGAACTGAGTATCTGTACACAAGCGTGCCTCTATCAGCACAAATTAGTAAAATACTACTCACTTAGATTTCGATTTGGTCTGTGTTTAATTGGTATGCTGTGTCATACTCAAGAGGGATGCAATGTGGCATTTCATAGATAATATTATGTATTCCTAGAAATCCAAAATTTGCTTGTCAGCAGCGTAATGAGGCGTTACCTGTCGTGCAGCATTGTAAGTTTTTCACCATTGCACTATGAGCCGAAAGTATTTTCTTATCGATGTTTGATCTAACTGCTTGTAGCTCTTTCACTGAAGGGAAAGAAACGTCACAGTCAGCGAGACTGCAACCGCGAACCATAACAGATGCTTGTTTTACAGGTCAGCACGTTACCACAGAGCTAACAAAGAGGTATGTATCTTGGCTTACTCTTACGAAGCCAATAGAATAGCAGCTACATCTCGTAAACCGCTATTTAAAGGACCAAATTAGTTGCGATTTCCTCGTGCAATGACTTTCCTGGGCTGAAAACCGTAAATTTACAATCTTTTGTTACACCTCAAGTGGTAATAACTCAGATTATTTAATGGAAGTGACAGGGAAAATCAAGTGAATTTGAGGCTTAATTCTGTGCACACCAGGAAGAAACTCGTCGACCACGGAGCTGCCAAACATACCTTGCCTTGTTGTTGTTGCCAAATTTCAGTTACAGTACCAGCAGGAAGAAGGAGAACCGATGTCTTCCTACAGCGGGCTGGGAAGTGACCATAGCTGGACTCCCAAAGACGCGGCTGCCACGGCCTGGAATACGTAATGCGTCTGATTCGCATTTCTGTAACTAGGCTTAGGGACTGGAGCGCAGTGACTAACAATACTCAGAATTGACTGCAAATTAAGTATCATAAATCAGTAACACTCATAGTGGTTTTTATATTTCTTTCGTGAGTGTACTCAAAACTAAGAAACTCATTCACGGACCACGGACGTTTTCGTGCCTGGCTGATAGTCGAGCACAAAAAACAAATAAAAAAAAAAATAATGTGTTTGTGTGTGTGTGTGTGTTTGTGTGTGTGTGTGTGTGTGTGAGAGAGAGAGAGAGAGAGAGAGAGAGAGAGAGAGCGAGAGGGAGAGAGAAATATAAAAAAGAATGCGAGTCAGTGTAAAAAATTGGTGTAAAGAAATTGAATCATGATATGTAAAGAAATATTTCATTAAAATGACACCTTCCACATCATTACGAAATGTCGTATTCATGATCTATGGAACAAGTATTAATCCAATCTAATCTAAACATATTGCTGACTAGCCATGAAGAGTCATCAATTACCGAAATTTTCGCCAATATCAGTAACCAAATATAAACTTGGAAATAAAAGACGACAGTTTTTGTAATATACCGGGACTCCTATCAAGACCCTTTCGTACCTGTTAACTAAGCACGAAAGATGTCTGATATACCTCCATTCAGAAGTAACGAAGTGTACATGCATTTAAAGATGAAGCGCATGATGTGAAGTTCTGTGACGGGGATACGAACCCAACACGTAATCGGATTGTTAAGTAAGTAAAATCAAATGTTACATATCGGTTTTTCTTACCAGCTGCTAGTTGTTTGAATCTGAGATAAGGACACAAATTTTTGTGCCTGAGTGACAATCGAACCACACACCTACCGTCCTTCTTTATCGTCCACGACTATAGCTTCAGTATCAATAGCTTGCTCACCAACAGTTAGATGTGTGCGTGTTTGACCAGAAATAACGACACCTATTGCGGTTGTTGGCAACACATTAACAGATATTAAAAATGAACGTTAATTTTAACTAGCAGGCCGTTAGGTTAACAAACCTAAGGACATCACACACATCCATGCCCGAGGCAAGATTAGAACCTGCGACCGTAGTGGTCGCGCGGTTGCAGACTGAAGCACCTAGAATCACTCAGTCACTGTGGCCAGCTTTAAAAGTAAATGCCTGAACCCGCGCATTACACCTGTGATAGTTCGTTTCACCAGACCATTGTGGCCACATTTCCCAGCCCCAGGAGAGTGCTGTAATGGATGATGTGATTAGCTTACAAAATTAGTCACGGTGGAAAAAATGCGAGGTTATTAAATGGTTAAGTAGAAGGAAGCTTCTGACGCAGAGATTATACTATTCTCATGTCAGCAGGATGTAAAGACTCTTCTAGGCATCATAGCATCGATGTGAAACCAATTTGAAATTTTTAAGAATTCCGCATATTTCTTAGTTCGAGAAAATCCACTGTAAAGTGTGAAGCTACCGGATAATTCGATTACTACGTCATTATTACTATCATTTTCTTCATACCGCTACTGGATCACATGTGCTTGAAGATCATTTAATGCCATTTGGTCATAATAGAAGTACCGTAAAACGGGGTGACTTGGGACAGTGGGGTGACTCGGGACATTTGACAGTGTTTTGGTTTTTATTTTGTTGGCAGCAGTGGGTGGCCAGAACTGTGTTTTGCTTATTGTTATCGTTTATGTGATGGTGTGCTGATGTCCTCAGGTTGAAGGGAACAACTTGTTGTCAATGTAAGTACTACTTTTAAATATTTGAAAATTGTCAAAATATTAACAAAAAAATGATAGTGAAATAGGAAGGCCTGCTGGTTGTTGAGGATTAATAGTGGAAATGTGGTTAATGTTTAAATAAGATCCCCATTTCTATCTCTAATAATAACCACAGAAAGATAAAAATTTAGGCCCTTATTTTCGACTGAAATTTTCGATTTTGAAAATGACAGCAAACTTGGGTGACTTGGGACATGTCGTTGATTGGCAGAAACCTTTCATTACACTTAACTAAACAGAGTTGTATGCACAAAAGCGCATTAAAATGAAGTTGTTGGTGTTTCTTATACACATTGGAGTCATTGTTAGTATTTTCTTATTGTTTTATGGTTAGGTTAAGGGGTTAGGTTAGGTTATGTTAGATTACATCACATTTGATATAACTGTGTGTACTTGTTTATCAATGTGTTTGGTTTTGCAGTATAGTTTGAAGAACATATTACTTTAAATATCTGCAAGAAAACTGTTAAAGTTGTTTCAGATGCCTAGAGAGTATATTAGGAAGGTTGGTGGTAGGCCTTAGAAACGATATGTTACGGAGAATCTTGCAAAAGCTGTGGCAGATGTTCAAGCTAAAACTTTGTCTGTAAGACAAGCAACTGATAAGTATAGTGTCCCCAAGAGCTCTATTCAGAGATGGGTATCATCAGCAAAAGTCTCTCCACCCAAGAAAGCCGGTAGCCAAACTTCTCTCAGTTCTCGTGAGGAAGACCTCATAGTAAGCAATTTGGTAACTGCGAGTGAGAGGGGTTTTCTCTTGACTTTAATGGATATTAGAGTAATTGTCAAACAATATCTAGACAGGCTGGGAAAAAGAGTTGAAAAGTTTAATAACAAACTTCCAGGATGGGACTGGATTGTGTCTTTCCTAAAAAGACACAAGCAAATTCTGTCTGAGCGATGGTGTATGAATATCAAAATAGCGCATGCTAGAATTGACCAAACAATGATGCAAGAATATTTTTCTGAACTTCAAAAAAGTTTAGATAGCATTCCTCCTGAAGCAATAATCAATTATGATGAAACCAACATTACTGACGATCCTGGAGTTAAAAGGTTCATTGGCCGAAGAGGATCAAAACGTGTGTACCATATGATGGATAGTTCAAAAAGTAGTATTAGTGTCATGTTCTGTGGCACAGCTAGTGGTGAGCTGCTTCCACCTTATGTAGTTTATGGTGCATCGCATGTGCATGATACTTGGAGGCAGGGCGGCCCAAAAGGTGCACTTTATGGATGTTCAAAAACTTCCTGGTTTAATGAAATTATATTTTAAGATTGGTTCGAAGGAATCATACTTCCATATGTGAAAAAGCTACCCAAAGAAGTGCCGAAGGCTGTAATAGGAGATAACTTGTCCAGTCATATCTCCAGAAATGTTTTACAGAAGTGCAGGGAGCATAACATTAAATTTATATTACTGCCACCCAATTCAACACATCTGTGCCAACCTCTTGACGTGGCTTACTTCCGTCCACTGAGGGCTGAGTGACGCAAAGTTTTAGGAGAATGGAAGTTGAAGAATCGGGGTCCTATTACAAAGGACAAATTTCCTGCAGCACTGAAGAAAACGCTCAATGTTATGAAGTACAATGACCAAACGAGACACAACTTAAAAGCCGGATTCAATAAAACTGGAATTTTTCCATTAGATCCATAACAGGTCTTGAAACTATTTCCCAAAACTACTGAAAATGAAGGTGACTCTCAAACACCGGACAATGCATTTCGTACATTTTTGCGTGAATTGTTCAGAAAGGAGACACAGCCACTTCGTGTGAGATGAAAGAGACTTTCTGTTCCATCTGGTAAAAGCATTTCAAATGTAGATTTGGATGATCTTAATGACTCACTCTCATAACAATAGTGGCACTAATGCTCCATTACTACCTTCAACTTCTAAGCCTTCTGCTGAAGACAATTTAAGAGCAGAGAGTGAAAAATATCCGAGCTATAATAATGAAACAGATGATCCTCTTTCAACTGACAAATACAATGAGCACACAGATGCCGCAATTAGATAAACTAATACAACAGTACCTATCACTTCAGAGGATGAGTTAAATGAAGGAGACTTCATTTCTGTTATGTTTAACTATGTTGGACGAAAATCCCAGTCTGTTCTGAAAACATTCATAGAGAAAATATTGGCCATAAAAGATTCCAAAGTGAAAACTTCATTTATGAGAAAGTCTCAGAAGCAATCAGACATTTATGTTTTTCCAAATGTAGAAGACATTCATGAAGTTTCTATTTCACAAGTTCTGTGCAAACTTGTTCCCCTCTTTGTTCGTCGTGGTCGTTAAAAGTTCCCATATGAAAATGCAGAGTACCTAATGTGAAAAAAAATCAAATTACTGCAATTAAAAACAACATGAAACAATTCATTTTTGTACTTTTATATATGTGAAACACTTTTTTAAGACAATAAATATCATAAAAATTTCTTTTCATTCTTTTTTAACTTTTCAAGATTTGTTTTTAATTTTAATATATCATAATTTTGATTATTTCATCTTAAAAGACACTAAAATTGGTGTAACATATATAAAATGAAAAAAGAAAAATATTTTCACTGTCCCCAGTCACCTCTTTGGTGAGGTGAATGCAGTTTTGTGGAAAATATTTGTAGGTGTCCCAAGTCACCCCACATGTCCCAAGTCGCCCCACCCTGCGGGGTGACTTGGGACACCACAAAAAATTAAATTAAAAATAAATGACCGAATTTAAGATAATATTTGATACATAAATGTAATCTACTGACCTAGACCTAACTTTTGATATACATATTCTTTTCATAAGTTGCAAGGGCTTCTGTATACAATATGCCTGACCTAAACAGACCCTTTATCATTACAGGCCCTGGGCAGTGCACCATCATACTGACAACAGCAGTATGCTTATAAGGACAACCTCACTGTTCGTTTTACCTGATTTTGTAATCATTTAAATAAAACAACATGACCTACCAGTGGAATATATTTCGTCCCCCCTTTCAGCTTTTAGTCTTCCAACCAGCGAAATGTGGCAGAGTACGGCAGGTAAATGATTCACAAACCACGATTTAGTGCCGCTAAGACGATTTCTATAAACATTGTCATAACTGAAGGAATTTAGTTTCTTCTTAAATCGTCTTATGCAGCAACGTTCACAGATATCTCAAATAGGACAAGCTCTTCATCCAGGTACGAAGGTTGTAAAACAAACTTCCCACAGTTTGTGTCACGTTGATCTTTTCATGTGATAGCACTGCGTAAGTATTTTGTCTAAGAGGTATCACCAGTAGTGTTCTTGTAGCTGTGGGAATCATTGGTTGGAAACGAGTTTAACATCAATGCATACAGTACTGTTAAATATTCAAAATGATTATCAACCTAAGTCTGAGTTCATCCACAAACTGAGGCGTATTTATAATATTGACGCTAGACTGTATCCTGGTCTTCCTTGATTGGGCATTGGAAGGCATTTACACACACGTATACAATACTATGAATACTTCGAACGCTATAGTTAACGCTGCTCTCGTAAACTAATTTTATTTTTTTAATTCTTCTGGGTCTTCAGCATGCAATATGTGTTGCAGATGCAGTCTTAGACAAAATATTTGACCGCCGAGTCGTTCACATAAGGTGGACAATACAGTCGTGCTCCCCTAAGAATTCTACAGCCGGCAATATGCTCGAGCTGGCAACATTGTAGACTGCAGCACTTCCCTGAGGAAGTCTAGACTGCAGTCTGATTACATCACTCTTGACTATGACCGCAGACTTTAGGTAAAACGTGCGCTAGCTAATACGGCGTTTGGCACCCGAGAGCACACGTCGACAAAACTTTTATCGCCCTTTTCCTCTTGGTGCTGAAGCTATAAGTGTAATTCAAGTGAATCTACAATATATTTCGCTTTTGTCACATTGGTAATAACAGTTTGGTTCAACAGTATTTTAGTAGACATTTCTTGGCCGACCATCTGCCTCTGAACACAGCATGCGTCTGAGTTCTCTGTGACACGTTTGCTGCCTACCGGTGGGGGCTGAGGCACTGCACTGCACAATACAAGCGTCTCTGAAGAAATTTGAATCAACCGTCAACGATACGAATTTCAATATTGTTCTTCACTTAAGACTGACAGGGTGACAAATATATTGTAGATTCGCTTGAATTACACTCATAGCTTCAGCACAAAGAGGAAAGGGGCGATAAAAGTTTTGTCGACGTGTTTTTTTGGTTGCCAGACGTCGTATTAGCTAGTCTCGCGTTTTACCTCAAGTCTGTGGTTGTAGTCAAGAGTGATGTACTCAGACTGCAGTCAAGACTTCCTCCTGGAAGTGCCGCAGTCTACAATGTTGACATATCGAGCATATTGTAGAGGACAATGGGTAATTGTTAGGAAATATGGTGCGAAATGGTGATTTAGTGTGTTTCAGTGCGCGATACACCAGCCTCATGGCAGACGGTGGACGAAGGCTGGCCAGCACGTTATGTAGGGGACACAGTTTTACAACGAGCATCGGTGTGTGTGTGTACATGCGTGGCAGCCATCAGAACGCAGCATTAGCAGAATTACGCAGCCGCGGCCCGCGTGTGTCGCGGCTGCATTAGCCAGCTCATCGAGAAGCTTCTAATAAATGCGCCGCCGTGTAATCGGCGGATTCAGCAGTGGTCTGCACTATTTAAGGGCATCAGAGGTGGGCGTCGGCATTCGGTTTGACCGATTGGGCGTTCGGTCGTTATCGTCGTCATCAGTGACGTTGTCCCCGCTGCTGCACCGGGGACTCCCGGTGTCGTCACGAGCCGCCGCGTCTGCAGGATGCAGGCAGGGCCGGGCCTCGTGCAGCTAACCTGCCTGTGCAGCTGCTGACCGAGCCCAGCGTCGCGTTCCCCAGACTGTGTGCATCAGCACGTCTACACCACAACATGAGCAGTGGGGCTGAGCTACCGGAAAATGTATTGAGAGAACCAACAATAAAGAGGAAGATTGAGAAAAACAGCCACCTTCTTCTACCCAGCCACGCCCTACAACCCCGACCACGTCACCCGCTCCGGTCATCCTATTACAAGTGGTATCAGTTGGGCGACCTGCGCATCACACACTGCTGTCACAATTGGTGACAGTAGTGGTCTTCTCCCTGGATTTGGAGGAAATTGTGGCTGGTAATTGACAAGGACATGTGGCACCTGAGAAGGGCAACAATGGATCAGCAACTCCTGCAACATGACAAGTAAGTGCCAATTTTTCGTTTGGTGGTTTGTCTGAACCTGCAGCATAGTCCGTCTTCCCTTCCTGTTCTTCTTTCTGGATTTACTGTAGTTTTGATTCGATAGCTGGTAGTGATGGAACAGTCTGTGTCAGCCGAGGTGGCTATTCAGCAGCTACTTGAGCGAGTGTTGGAATTAGAGATAGAGCTTGCTCAGTCTAAAGAAGCGAGCAAGGAACGGTTTCCTGCTAATGCAGTAATTCTTGACACTGACGCTGCGTCTTTGGTCACTTCTTTCTCGGGAAAAGCTGGGGAGGATATTATGATTTTTTTTTTTTTTTAGAACCTTAGCACGGCCGATAAATTGGGAAATTGGGGTGCAGAAACACTTTTGCATGTGGCTAAATTGAAAGTAAATGGGGATGCCAGAGCGTACGCTACATGCCATGAAGAATTAAGGGATGCTCGGACATTTGGAGTATTCAAAAAAGGGTTGCTGGAAAGGTATCGGAGGAAAAATATGTCTAGATATTATCGGGAACGATTGAATAGAATGTATCAAAGGAATGGGGAATCAATAGAAGCTTTTGTAGATCGAATTCGAAAAATTAATGTTAACACCTATGAACTAACAGATTCTGATAGGGTTAGTGAAGCCATTCTGCAGGAAGCTGAGCAGAGGGCACTAGACGCATTTTTGCAGGGAATACAACCCGAAACCTCCCGAAAGATTAGGATGGAATTCCCTAAGACTCTCAGTGAGGCAGTTGGAATCGGTGTGGGGTTAGAGGAAGTTGAAGCAGTAACAAAGACGCGGGGCAGGAAAGCAGTGTGTAATGCAGAAATAAAATGTTTCAGATGTGGTCGGATGGGACACATTAGACGCTATTGCAAGGAAGTGCAGTGCAGGAAATGCAGACATTGGGGTCATATGGAGCGTAATTGCAATGGGTCCTGGCAGAAACATGATAGGAAACCGCAAGGTGGGCCTCACCCCCCTCAGTTAAATGGGGCAGAGGGTGGTGTGTTCACTGTGCAACACCCCCGGTAAGGATTAATGCTAGTGCAGAATCAATGGCAGACTTTTATCTGACCGGCTTGGTGAGGGGCAGAACGTGCAAATTTTTATTGGATACCGGGACTCAGGTATCTGTGGCGAGTAGAAGTGTACTCGGTAAAGTAGAATTAAAGCCACCAAGCTGGGCGTTAAGTGGCTTGGGTGGGGTACAGGTGAAGTCACTCGGATCAGTGGTGTTAAACTTCCGAGTGGGAATGAAGAACTTCCAGGTGAAGGTAGAAGTTCTTCCAGTTGTTGGCAGCAGCTGTGATGTCATACTCGGACTGGATATCCTGGTTGCGTATCACGCAAAAGTTAACGTGGAACGGTGTACAGTAGTACTGGACGGAATACAATTTCGCCTAGGTTCTGTGGCCGAAACGCCATTACTGTCGCAAGGAACCGCCCAGACGTGGGGTGTGCCACCTAAACTGCGTCCAAGGTCCCTTAGGGTTAACTCGCGGGATACTATACCAAAGGGTACAGGGAAAATAATCTGGGCAGATGTTGGAGCTAGCGTGCCAGTAAATTCGTTGTGTGCCATTGACCCTTCTTCTGAGAATGAGCCACTGGATAATATGAAGTGTTTTATGCGCCGTAGCGTGTCCTACGTGTGGGAGATAGAAGGAAAAAAGGTTGTGCCTGTCAGTATGATAATTTTGACCTTGAAGAGGTGCAGTTAGCACAGGGTACCGTAATAGCGAATCTGGAGATAATAGGGGGAGATGAACTGGATAAGGATTTCGCAGCAGGTTACACAATGCCGGGAGAGTCTGTTAGCTGGTCCGCACTGTGGGGTAAAGTAGCACATTTAGAAGGGCAAAACAGAGAAGTCATGGAGAACCTTTTGACGGAATATAAAGAGTTATTAAATTCTCATGGTCCACTGCCCGCCACACTGTTAGTTCAGCATTACATCCCCACTGGGAATGAAGCACCGGTGTATAAATATCCATATCGTGTTCCAAGAAGTTAACAGCCTGCCATGGAAGAATTTATTAATCAACAGCTTAGGGATGGATTAACAGAAACCAGTAGTAGTCCCTGGTCCGCTCCTGTAGTAATAGTGGGTAAAAAATCACCAGATGGGGGCAAGGCATATCGTTTTTGTTGTGATTATCGTTTCCTGAATGAAAAAACTGTATCGGATGCATACCCAATGCCTAATATCACTGAAACTCTGGATAATTTGGGTCAGTGTCGGTACTTCACGACCTTGGATCTTCGAAGCGGGTATCACCACTTGGAGGTATTCCGAGAGATTCAGATCCTCGAAAGAGGAGGTACGCATTCTAATCACAGTCCAGCACCAAACTTTGCTACGTCTCTATTTCAATCAAGTACAAGTAAAATAAGAGCCCTGTTCCTTTAAATGGCTATCGGTTCATCAAATAAAATAAAATTTTCTAATATAAGTAAGTTTACTGGTGACAGTATTTCTGTTTACCATGACTTCCGCCTATGTCATTTCCCAACGTAAACCGGCTTTGCCCAGTTGGTAATGAAGGAACGTGATGTTTAATGCAGATTCTGGATTATAACGTCTTTCTCTTCAGGTTACCAGAGGTAAAGTAAATCTGTTTGTGCCTCTTAAATGTTCAGATCATCAAATGGCTCTGAGCACATTAGGACTTAACATCTGAGGTCATCAGTCCCCTAGAACTTAGAACTGATTAAACGTAACAAACCTAAGGACATCACACACATCCATGCCCGAGGCAGGATTCGAACCTGCGACAGTAGCGGTCGCGCGGTTCCAGACTGAAGCGCCTAGAACCACTCAGTCACTATGCCCGGCTTTAAAAGTAAATGCCTGAACCCGCGCATTACACCTGTGATAGTTCGTTTCACCAGACCATTGTGGCCACATTTCCCAGCCCCAGGAATGTGCTGTAATGGATGATGTCATTAGCTTACAAAATTAGTCACGGTGGAAAAAATGCGAGTCTATTAAATGGTTAAGTAGAAGGAAGCTTCTGACGCAGAGATTATTCTATTCTCATGTCAGCAGTATGTAAAGACTCTTCTAGGCATCATAGCATCGATGTGAAACCATTTTGAAATTTTCAAGAATTCAGCATATTTCTTCGTTCGAGAAAATCCACTGTGAAGTCTGAAGCTAGCGGATATTTCGATTACTACTGCGAAAGGCTGAAAGCAAGGGGAAACTAAAGCCGTAATATTTCCCGAGGGCATGCAGCCTTACTGTATGATTGAATGATGATGGTGTCCTCTTGGGTAAAATATTCCGGAGGTAAAATAGTCCCCCATTCGGATCTCTGGGCGGGGACTATTCAGGAGGATGTTGTTATCAGGAGAAAGAAAACTGGCGTTCTACAGATCGGAGCGTGAAATGTCAGATCCCTTAATCGGGCAGGTAGGTTAGAAAATTTAAAAAGGGAAATGGATAGGTTAAAGTTAGATATAGTGGGAATTAGTGAGGTTCGGTGGCAGGAGGAACAAGACTTTTGATCAGGTGAATACAGGCTTATAAATACAAAATCAAATAGGGGTAATGCAGGAGTAGGTTTAATAATGAATAAAAAATAGGAGTGCGGGTAAGCTACTACAAACAGCATAGTGAACGCATTATTGTGGCCAATATAGACACGAAGCCCATGCCTACTACAGTAGTACAAGTTCACATGCCAAAACTAGCTCTGCAGATGATGAAGAAGTTGATGAAATGTATGATGAGATAAAAGAAATTATTCAGGTAGTGAAAGGAGATGAAAATTTAATAGTCATGGGTTACTGGAAATCGACAGTAGGAAAAGGCAGAGAAGGAAATGTAGTAGGTGAATATGGATTGGGGCTAGGAAATGAAAGAGGAAGCCGCCTACTAGAATTTTGCACAGAGCACAACTTAATCATAGCTAACACTTGGTTCAAGAATCATGAAAGAAGGTTGTATACATGGAAGAATCCTGGAGATACTAAAAGGTATCAGATAGATTATATAATGGTAAGACAGAGATTTAGGAACCAGGTTTTAAATTGTAAGACATTTCCAGGGGCAGATGTGGACTCTGACCACAATCTATTGGTTATAAACTGTAGATTAAAACTGAAGAAACGGCAAAAAGGTGGGAATTTAAGGAGATGGGACCTGGATAAACTGAAAGAACCAGAGATTGTACAGAGTTTCATGCAGAGCATAAGGGAACAATTGTCAGGAATGGGGGAAAGAAATACAGTAGAAGAAGAATGGGTAGCTTTGAGGAACGAATTTGTGAAGGCAGCAGAGGATCAAAAAAAGACGAGGGATAGTAGAAATCCTTGGGTAACAGAAGAGATACTGAATTTAATTGATGAAAGGAGAAAATGCAAAAATGCAGCAAGTGAAGCAGGCAAAAAGGAATACAAACGTCTCAAAAATGAGATCGACAGGAAGTGCAAAATGGCTAAGCAGGGATGGCTAGAGGACAAATTTAAGGATGTAGAGGCTTATCTCATGAGGGGTAAGATAGATACTGCCTACAGGAAAATTAAAGAGACCTTTGGAGAAAAGAGAACCGCTTGCATGAATATCAAGAGCTCAGATGGAAACCCAGTTCTAAGCAAAGAAGGGAAAGCAGAAAGATGGAAGGAGTATATAGAAGGTCTATACAGGTGTGATGTTCTTGAGGACAATATTATGGAAATGGACGAGGAGGTAGATGAAGATGAATTGGGAGATATGATACTGCGTGAAGAGTTTGACAGGAGCACTGAAAGAAATGAGTCGAAACAAGGCCCCGGGAGTAGACAACATTCCATTAGAACTACTGACAGCCTTGGGAGAGCCAATTCTGACAAAACTCTACCATCTGGTGAGCAAGATGTATGAGACAGGCGAAATACCCTCAGACTTCAAGAAGAATATAATAATTCCAATCCCAATGAAAGCAGGTGTTGGCAGATGTGAAAATTACCGAACTATCAGTTTAATAAGTCACAGCTGCAAAATACTAACGTGAATTCTTTACAGACGAATGGAAAAACTGATAGAAGCCGACCTCGGGGAAGATCAGTTTGGATTCCGTAGAAATGTAGGAACACGTGAGGCAATACTGACCCTACGACTTATCTTAGAAGAAAGATGAAGGAAAGGCAAACCTACATTTCTAGCATTTGTAGACTTAGAGAAAGCTTTTGACAATGTTGATTGGAATACTCTCTTTCAAATTCTGAAGATGGCAGGGATAAAATACAGAGAGCGAAAGGCTATTTACAATTTGTACCGAAAGCAGATGGCAGTTATAAGAGTCGAGGGGTATGAAAGGGAAGCAGTGGTTGGGAAGGGAGTGAGACAGGGTTGTAGCCTCTCCCCGATGTTATTCAATCTGTATATTGAGCAAGCAATAAAGGAAACAAAAGAAAAGTTCGGAGTAGGTATTAAAATCCATGGAGAAGAAATAAAAAAATTTAAGGTTCGCCGATGACATTGTAATTCTGTCAGAGACGACAAAGGACTTGGAAGAGCAGTTGAATGGAATGGACAGTGTCTTGAAAGGAGGGTATAAGATGAACATCGACAAAAGCAAAACAACGATAATGGAATGTAGTCGAATTAAGTCGGGTGATGCTGCGGGAATTAGATTAGGAAATGAAACACTTAAAGTCGTAAAGGAGTTTTGCTATTTGGGGAGCAAAAATCTGATGATGGTCGAAGTAGAGAGGATATAAAATGTAGACTGGCAATGGCAAGGAAAGCGTTTCTGAAGAAGAGAAATTTGTTAACATCGAGTATTGATTTAAGTGTCAGGAAGTCGTTTCTGAAAGTATTTGTATGGAGTGTAGCCATGTATGAAAGTGAAACATGGACGATAAATAGTTTGGACAAGAAGAGAATAGAAGCTTTAGAAATGTGGTGCTACAGAAGAATGCTGAAGATTAGATGGGTAGATCATATAAGTAATGAGGAGGTATTGAATAGAATTGGGGAGGAGTTTGTGGCACAACTTGACTAGGAGGAGGGATCGGTTGGTAGGACATGATCTGAGGCATCAAGGGAGTACCAATTTAGTATTGGTGGGCAGCATGGAGGGTAAAAATCGTAGAGGGAGACCAAGAGATGAATACCCTACGCAGATTCAGAAGGATGTAGGCTGCAGTAGGTACCGGGAGATGAAGAGGCTTGCACAGGATAGAGTAGCATGAAGAGCTGCATCAAACCAGTCCCACGACTGAAGGCCACAACAACAACAACAACAACAACCGTCATTATTATCTTCATACCGCTACTGGATCACATTTGCCTGAAGATCATTAAATGCCTTTTGGTCATTATAGAAGTAGTTGCCCTAGAACCGGTTCTTTCCCTGTCTACGGAATCCTTTTCATGTTAATATCCAACATCAGCAATTACTCGTAGATTATATTAAAACTAAAGTAATTGATGAAGACTTTACTTGACAACAAAAACGCGCTGCCTTTCTTCATTTACTTGCACCTAGAAATGGCTGCTGAATACTGCCAAACCAAAAGCCAAGGGATCGTACTGCCTTCCGATATAAGTCGCTGTCATATGATTTGGTCGACGTGACCTGTTTCAACTTGTGTACGACAGAGGATGTTTTAGAAAATCAATTGTTTTCCTTTGCAACAAACAGAAAGATTTGCATTCTAAGATACCCAAGTTAAAAATTTTCGCAATATTAGTTCAAATTTACACTACTGGTTATTAAAATTGCTACACCACGAAGATGAAAATTCTGCAAATTCACACAAGGTTGTTGCAGGTGGCGACACATACAACGTGCTGACATGAGGAAAGTTTCCAACCGTTTTCTCATACTCAAACAGCAGTTGACCGGCGTTGCCTGGTGAAACGTTGTTGTGATGCCTCGTGTAAATAGGAGAAATGCGTACCATCACGGTTCCGACTTTGATAAAGGTCGGATTGTAGCCTATCGCGATTGCGGTTTATCGTATCGGGACATTGCTGCTCACGTTTGTCGAGATCCAATGACTGTTAGCAGAATATGGAATCGGTGGGTTCAGTAGGGTAATACGGAACGCCGTGCTGGATCCCAACGTCCTCGTATCACTAGCAGTCGAGATGACAGGCATCTTATCCGCATGGCTGTAACGGATCGTGCAACCATGTCTCGATCCCTGAGTCAACAGATGGGGACGTTTACGAGACAACAACCATATGCACGAACAGTTCGACGACGTTTGCAGCAGCATGGACTATTAGCTCGGAGACCATGGTTGCGGTTACCTTTGACGCTGCATTACAGACAGGAGCGCCTGCGATGGTGAACTCTACGACGGACCTGGGTGCACGGATGGCAAAACGTCATTTTTTCGGATGAATCCAGGTTCTGTTTACAGCATCATGATGGTCGCATCCGTGTTTGGTGACATCGCCGTGAACGCACATTGGAAGCGTGTATTCGTCATCACCATACTGGCGTATCACCTGGCGTGATGGTATTGGGTGCCATTGGTTACACGTCTCGGTCACCTCTTGTTCGCATTGACGGCACTTTGAACAGTGGACGTTACATTTCAGATGTGTTACGACCCGTGGCTCTACCCTTCATTCGATCCCTGCGAAACACTACATTTCAGCAGGATAATGCATGACCGCATGTTGCAGGACCTGTACGGGCCTTTCTGGATACAGAAAATGTTCGACTGCTGCCCTAGCCAGCACATTCTCCAGATCTCTCACCAATTGAAAACGTCTGGTCAATGGTGGCCGAGGAACTGGCTCATCACAATACGCCAGTCACTACTCTTGATGAACTGTGGTATCGTGTAGAAGCTGCATGGGCGGCTGTACCTGTAAACGCCATCCAAGCTCTGTTTGACTCAATGCCCAGGCGTATCAAGGCCGTTATTACGGCCAGAGGTGGTTGGTCTGGGTACTGATTTCTGAGGATCTATGCACCCAAATTGCGTGAAAATGTAATCACATATCATTTCTAGTGTAACATATTTGTCCAATGAATACACGTTTATCGTCTGCATTTCTTCTCGGTGTGGCAGCTTTAATGGCCAGTAGTCTAATATTCGCTTCTATAATGTAGGACAGTATTTCACAGTTGCAAAACACGCATCCCACTCATTGACCTTACACGTACTCGCTGTCCATAAATTCTAGCTCAGAGTGACAACAGTTTAAGTAACCTAATGTAGCGAAGACTGTTTGCCATTGCTCTTTCTCACTAGAAAAATACGCAAATTACTCATTGGGCTCCATAAGTACACTGTAACAGTAAATTCAGTTTGTATGCAATGCATACAGATTGTAGAATTTAGTGATGCTCTCTCTTACACTTCTGTATACGATATGCCTGGCCTAAATGGGCCCTTTATCATTACAAGCCCTGAGCAGTGCAACATCATACTGACAACAGCAATGCGCTTATAAGGACAACCTCGCTGTTCGTTTTACCTGATTTTGTAATCATTTAAATAAAACAACATGACCTACCAGTGGGAAATACTTCGTCCCCCCTTTAAGCTTTTGCCTTCCAACCATCGAAATGCGGCAGAGTACGGTCGGTAAACGATTCACAAACCACGATTTAGTGCCGCTAAGACGATTTCTTTAAACATTGACGAAACTGAAGGAATTTAGTTTTTCTTAAATCGTCTTATGCAGCAACGTTCACAGATATCTCAAATAGGACAAGCTCTTTATCCAGGTACGAAGGTTGTAAAACAAACTTCCCACAGTTTGTGTCACGTTGATCTTTTCATGTGATAGCGCTGCGTAAGTATTTTGTCTAAGAGGTATCACAAGTAGTGTTCTTGTAACTGTGGTAATCATTGGTTGGAAACGAGTTTAACATCAATGCATACAGTACTGTTAAATATTCAAAATGATTATCAACCTAAGTCTGAGTTCATCCACAAACTGAGGCGTATTTATAATATTGACGCTAGACTGTATCCTGGTCTTCCTTGATTGGGCATTGGAAGGAATTTACACACACGTATACAATACTATGAATACTTCGAACGCTATGGTTAAAGTTGCTCTCATAAACAAATTTTATTTTCTTAATTCTTCTGGGTCTTCATCATGCAATAAGTGTTGTAGATGCAGTCTTAGACAAAAAATTTCACCGCCGAGTCGTTCACATAAGGTGGACAATACAGTCGTTCTCCCCTCAGAATTCTATGTGCGGCAATATTGTAATAGGATGACCGGAGCAGGTGACGTGGTCGGGGTTGTAGGGCGTGGCTGGGTAGAAGAAGGTGGCTGTTTTTAGCAATCTTCCTCTTTATTGTTGGTTCTCCCAATACGTTTTCCGGTAGCTCGGCCCCACCTCTTGTGTCATGGTGGAGTCGTGCTGATGCACGCAGTCCGGGGAACGCAACGCCGGGCTCGGTCAGCAGCTGCACAGGCGGTAGGAGGTTAGCGGAATGAGGCCCGGCCCAGCCCACCTCCTGCAGATGCGGCGGCACATGACGACGTCGGGAGTCGCCGCTGCAGCAGCGAGCAACGCCTTCTGCCGGTCAGTCCTCGGGGACGGCGTCACTGATGACGACGACGTGACAGCGACCGAACGCCCAATCGGTCGAACCAAATGCCGACGCCCACCTCCGATGCCCTTAAATAGTGCAGATCTCTGCTGAATCCGCTGGTTACGCGGTAGCGTGTTTATTAGAAGGTTCTCGATGAGCTGGCTAACGCAACCGCGCCACACGCGGGCCGCGCCTGCGTAATTCTGCTAATGCTGCGTTCTGATGGCTGCCGTGCACGTACACACATACCGACGCTCGTTGCAAAACTGTGTCACCTGCATGCCGTGCCGGCCAGCCTTCGTCTGCCGTCTGCAGTGAGGCTGGCGTGTCGCGCACTCAAACATACTAAATCACCATTTCGCACCGTATTTCCTAACAATTACCCCTTGTCCTCTAAATTCCTCCCACGTATGAAACGAATTCATCCCCGAATTCAACCAAAAAGTCAAAACAAGTACAGTTCACTTTACAAACCCCACAAAATGCGATTGATTCACTATTTACACTGTGTTCATTCACTTCTATTCTCAGTCTAATCATTATCCATAAACATTACTCAGTGTTCTGCTGCAGTGCCTCACAAGTGTTCAGTGATTTTGTCTGGACCCTTAGGTTAAAGGTTGGAAGGGGCGGGATTTGGGCTTCCTTCCTCTACTACCTTGCTCTTCAGCCGATAGTACACTAATCCTACGACAAAGATAAAAATACAGGTGGCGGTGGTTGATGATCCAATAACTAGTAAGCATAGCTTATGCTCATTATAGTACTCATGCACTCGTTGAAAAAGATGTTCCATAGTTATACATCCATCCTGAGCTGCTAGCATCCGGTCCAAAGAGGCGAGCAAAGTCGGGTGTAATGTGCTATTCAAAAGAGTGAGTTTTTCTTTCTTGACGAATTGCACCGGTTGGTCGGGTACGTAGATCAATGTGCGTGTTATGTTCATGATTGTAACTCCAGTAATCACGGCTGGTAAACGGAAAGTTGGCCCTGAAATGTCAAACTGTGTGCCGTTAGTTAACAGTCCCTGCCCCTGCAATTCTATTCTTTGCTTACTCCCTTGCTTATCCTGCTCGTAACAAACGCAAATAACGACTGTGTTTTCCATTACTGAAAATACCCAATGTGGACCCACTTGCTGAAAGAACTGCACCGTGCCTGCTATATTTTCCTTAGGGCACTCCGCGACTGGTTCTTGAGAGCGGAATAGAGAACGCTCATAAGATTTGGGAACAGCGTGTAACAATTTCACGGGGCAGACGGTAACTGGACCTGTTCGACAACGTCGCAAGTCTTGTGCAGTGAGGAATGCATGAGCTTGTCTGTTAAGTGCCACTAACAGTATTTCCCGTATGGTTAATTGTACAAATTTCTGCAAAATTTCCCACTTCACTGGATACGCATGCAAGGCGTAACATTCAAATTTAAAACACTTACATGTTAATGGTATTATGATACGAATTCTTAGCAGGGTACCCGTCGGTATACTGGTAACAGTGGACATTTTGCAGTACAGAGATAAGTGTTCGTCTGTTAATGTCGTCAGTAGCTCCAGGGGTGCTGAACTTTCCGTAATCCTTCCCGAAGTTGTTCCGAAGGTAACAGTACCGGGGTTAGGTGCCCGCACATTGCGTGCTAAAAAGCCTCCTGTAGTTCCATGGCTTCTATGCGTGCTTCCATAATACTATCAGCAAGAAAACAGAGCAGCTTAGCGATTACCAGCTGTGAATCGATGTTATCCAACCGGTACTTGATTATACCCAAGTCGGCTGTGGCCTTAATGTGGGACATCAAGGTCGCGGCCCAGGCTCGCAATTGGCGCGTATTATTAACTACATCCCTCTGCAAACTCTCTAATTGGGCTGTGTGAAGATCTAGCATTCCCTTGTTGCTTTTCACATTATCTTGTCCCTGCTGTAGAGTTTCATTAATACTTTTAATATCTTCCGCGTCAGCGGTCCCAAAAACAGTTTTTAGGATACAGCCACCTGCGTCTAACCATCCTCTTTTCCTACGGACGTGCGGGATTAACCCTGCAGTTTGCTGCAACTAAGCTTGTAAGCGTGCAAAAGCTGATTGTAGTAGCTGATATTCCCCCTGTGTGTCATTAAACCTTGACTGATTGGCCACCATGGAATGAAGTTCATTAAATGTATCCTCTAATTTACAGATTTCGTCTTCCACTGCCCAAATATTACAGTCCACCCTTAAGGTCCATTGGTGTCCGGACGTAATTACGTCCCCTTGTTGCGAGAACAAAACACCACTTGATATAGGATGTACCTTCAAGGCTTCAACTAAGTTGCAACTGCAAAACAGAATAACTATGCTGAGAGCCTGTGCACACCTTCCCTCTTCCCTCTTCAGTGCAACCCATGACGCTGGAATTGCTGTTCTTACCAGAACGTCACGCCTCCTGAGAAACAACTCACATTAGCTCTTCCTTTTTACACGTGGCCTAAGAGCATAATAGCATGTCTGATTGCTTCCACAATTAACTTGGTTCTCTTGTTTACCTACTCCTTTCTTATTCTTTTTCTTAGATTCATCTTTCTCTCCACTAGAAGTTACTGCAGACAATGAAGGAAGTTCCTCAAAATTCCCCTTGAAAGGCCTAATTCAGCTCACATGCACAGTAGCAGGGCGAGTTGGAAGCTGTAATTTGACATTCACCGGCGATGTCATCTCGATCACCTGGAAAGGACCTTGATAACGGGATACAATTATTTTCGTTTTGCCTTTGGCACATACGGATTAGTCATCATCACCCATTGTGCTACATGATATTTGGGTAAAGCTGCATTCCTATAGTGAACTTTGTCCTGTCTCTAACGCTTTAGTGTTCATTTTTTTCACCTGCCGCCAGATTCTTTTCAACTTTGTGGATAAATCCTTAACAGCTGAAATATCGGTTCCTGGTGGGGTCTTGAGCAATTCAAATGGAGATGACATCTTCCAACTGAACAGTACTTCATACGGAGACAATCCTGTACTTTCATGCACTTTTGAGTTATACGCCACAGTTACAAACGCCAATAGGGTATCCCAATTGTTGTGTTGCGACTTTACATAATAACTTAACATCTTAGCTATTGTACAATGAACTCTCGCGGTCTGACCATTAGCCTGCGGGTGTAATGCACTCGTTCTCAATTTCTTTACATGCAGCAACTTGCATAACTGTTTCCTCAAATTGAACATAAAGTTTGACCCTTGATCTGTAATTATAGTTTCAGGTGTTCCGACTTTCAATATCGATTGATGTACCATGGCGTGAGCCACTGTTTCGGCCCGCTGGTCTGGAATAGCTGTCATAGACACATAGCACGAAAAATGACCTATTATTGTTAAAACATAGCGATTACCCGCTGGTGTTTGCACAAACGGTCCCAAGACGTCTACGCCAAGTAATTGGAGAGGTCTGTCCGCTTGCAGTAGTCGTTGCAACACAATTTTCTGATGACTCAATTCCGCCCGCTGAGCACACTGAATGCAATTCTCTACATACTGATCGACATCTTGCCTACGCGTTGACCACCAATAACTGTGTGCTACCCTCCTTTCCGTTGATCTTCTACCCAAATGACCAGAAAACATTGAATAATGAGCTTGCCTTAAAATTTCGCTTCGCAATTTGTCTGGTACGACTATGCGCGGACCGTTCCTAGTTTTACGGTACAATATCCCGTCTTCCATGACGAACTGTAGCTGCGAGGTAAATGGTTGACAATCTGTGTCGGCGTTTTGTGCCTCCCCCCATTCGTTCTCATTTATTCCTGTGCATTCCATGGCGCATACTTTATGACTCAGACCATCCGCATTTCCGTGCGATTTACCCGTTCGATGAATCACTTCAAAATCGTACTCACTAAGATGCAAAGCCCACTTAGTTAATCTACTTGTTGTGTCTTTAAGCCCTAACAACCACTTAAGTGCTGCATGGTCAGTAATCACCTTGAAACGTCATCCATACAAATAAATAGGTTATTCCGAAAATTAATGCCAATAACTCCTTCTCGGTTGTTGAGTAATTTTTTTCTGCATTGTTTAGCTGTCTGGAAGCATATGCTACCGGGGGTTCCTGCCCATCTACACTCCTGGAAATGGAAAAAAGAACACATTGACACCGGTGTGTCAGACCCACCATACTTGCTCCGGACACTGCGAGAGGGCTGTACAAGCAATGATCACACGCACGGCACAGCGGACACACCAGGAACCGCGGTGTTGGCCGTCGAATGGCGCTAGCTGCGCAGCATTTGTGCACCGCCGCCGTCAGTGTCAGCCAGTTTGCCGTGGCACACGGAGCTCCATCGCAATCTTTAACACTGGTAGCATGCCGCGACAGCGTGGACGTGAACCGTATGGGCAGTTGACGGACTTTGAGCAAGGGCGTATAGTGGGCATGCGGGAGGCCGGGTGGACGTACCGCCGAATTGCTCAACACGTGGGGCGTGAGGTCTCCACAGTACATCGATGTTGTCGCCAGTGGTCGGCGGAAGGTGCACGTGCCCGTCGACCTGGGACCGGACCGCAGCGACGCACGGATGCACGCCAAGACCGTAGGATCCTACGCAGTGCCGTAGGGGACCGCACCGCCACTTCCCAGCAAATTAGGGACACTGTTGCTCCTGGGGTATCGGCGAGGACCATTCGCAACCGTCTCCATGAAGATGGGCTACGGTCCCGCACACCGTTAGGCCATCTTCCGCTCACGCCCCAACATCGTGCAGCCCGCCTCCAGTGGTGTCGCGACAGGCGTGAATGGAGGGACGAATGGAGACGTGTCGTCTTCAGCGATGAGAGTCGCTTCTGCCTTGGTGCCAATGATGGTCGTATGCGTGTTTGGCGCCGTGCAGGTGAGCGCCACAATCAGGACTGCATACGACCGAGGCACACAGGGCCAACACCCGGTATCATGGTGTGGGGAGCGATCTCCTACACTGGCCGTACACCACTGGTGATCGTCGAGGGGACACTGAATAGTGCACGGTACATCCAAACCGTCATCGAACCCATCGTTCTACCATTCCTAGACCGGCAAGGGAACTTGCTGTTCCAACAGGACAATGCACGTCCGCATGTATCCCGTGCCACCCAACGTGCTCTAGAAGGTGTAAGTCAACTACCCTGGCCAGCAAGATCTCCGGATCTGTCCCCCATTGAGCATGTTTGGGACTGGATGAAGCGTCGTCTCACGCGGTCTGCACGTCCAGCACGAACGCTGGTCCAACTGAGGCGCCAGGTGGAAATGGCATGGCAAGCCGTTCCACAGGACTACATCCAGCATCTCTACGATCGTCTCCATGGGAGAATAGCAGCCTGCATTGCTGCGAAAGGTGGATATACACTGTACTAGTGCCGACATTGTGCATGCTCTGTTGCCTGTGTCTATGTGCCTGTTGTTCTGTCAGTGTGATCATGTGATGTATCTGACCCCAGGAATGTGTCAATAAAGTTTCCCCTTCCTGGGACAATGAATTCACGGTGTTCTTATTTCAATTTCCAGGAGTGTATTACTGAGATAATAAAATACCCAAAGCAAAATTGCTAGAGTCACAAGATAATATAAATTGTTTACTAAAATCTGGAAAAGCCAAAACCGGACTAGATGTTAACAAATTTTTTAACTTTTGAAAAGCCTCTTCACATTCTGCTGACCAGTGAAATTTTGCTCCCTTCTTCAACAACTGCGTGAGGGGCCTTGCAATTTCCGCAAATTTTGGAATATACTTCCTGTAAAAATTGGCGAGACCTAAATAAGACTGCAACTCTTTTACTTTTGTAGGTGTCGGAAAATTGATTACCAGTTCTACAAGTTTTGGATCTGTGCGGACACCCTCCTGTCCTATAATATGACCTAAATAACGGACTTCTTGCAACAAAAAATGACATTTTTCCATATGGAGAGTTAACCGCGCTGCTTTCAGACGATCGAAAACTTCGCGCAAACGGCGCACATGTTCTTGCACGTCCTTTGAGAAAACAATTATGTTGTCCAAATATGCCATGCGCAGATTAGCTTTCAGCCCTCGTAACACGCTATCTAGCAAACGTTGGAAGGTTGCCGGAGCATTTTTGAGTCCGAAGGGCATTCGCTGATACTGAAAATCACCTGTAGCTGTTGAAAAAGCTGTCTTCAGTCGGTCTTCCGGGGCGACCTCCAAGTGGTGATACCCGCTTCGAAGATCCAAGGTCGTGAAGTACCGACACTGACCCAAATTATCCAGAGTTTCAGTGATATTAGGCATTGGGTATGCATCCGATACAGTTTTTTCATTCAGGAAACGATAATCACAACAAAAACGATATGCCTTGCCCCCATCAGGTGATTTTTTACCCACTATTACTACAGGAGCGGACCAGGGACTACTACTGGTTTCTGTTAATCCATCCCTAAGCTGTTGATTAATAAATTCTTCCATGGCAGGCTGTTAACTTCTTGGAACACGATATGGACATTTATACACCGGTGCTTCATTCCCAGTGGGGATGTAATGCTGAACTAACAGTGGGGCGGGCAGTGGACCATGAGAATTTAATAACTCTTTATATTCCGTCAAAAGGTTCTCCATGACTTCTCTGTTTTGCCCTTCTAAATGTGCTACTTTACCCCACAGCGCGGACCAGCTAACAGACTCTCCCGGCATTGTGTAATCTGCTGCGAAATCCTTATCCAGTTCATCTCCCCCTATTATCTCCAGATTCGCTATTACGGTACCCTGTGCTAACTGCACCTCTTCAAGGTCAAAATTATCAATACTGACAGGCACAACCTTTTTTCCTTCTATCTCCCACACGTAGGACACGCTACGACGCATAAAACACTTCATATTATCCAGTGGCTCATTCTCAGACGAAGGGTCAATGACACACAACGAATTTACTGGCACGCTAGCTCCAACATCTGCCCTGATTATTTTCCCTGTACCCTTTGGTATAGTATCCCGCGAGTTAACCCTAAGGGACCTTGGACGCAGTTTAGGTGGCACACCCCACGTCTGGGCGGTTCCTTGCGACAGTAATGGCGTTTCGGCCACAGAACCTAGGCGAAATTGTATTCCGTCCAGTACTACTGTACACCGTTCCACGTTAACTTTTGCGTGATACGCAACCAGGATATCCAGTCCGAGTATGACATCACAGCTGCTGCCAACAACTGGAAGAACTTCTACCTTCACCTGGAAGTTCTTCATTCCCACTCGGAAGTTTAACACCACTGATCCGAGTGACTTCACCTGTACCCCACCCAAGCCACTTAACGCCCAGCTTGGTGGCTTTAATTCTACTTTACCGAGTACCCTTCTACTCGCCACAGATACCTGAGTCCCGGTATCCAATAAAAATTTGCACGTTCTGCCCCTCACCAAGCCGGTCAGATAAAAGTCTGCCATTGATTCTGCACTAGCATTAATCCTTACCGGGGGTGTTGCACAGTGAACACACCACCCTCTGCCCCATTTAACTGAGGGGGGTGAGGCCCACCTTGCGGTTTCCTATCATGTTTCTGCCAGGACCCATTGCAATTACGCTCCATATGACCCCAATGTCTGCATTTCCTGCACTGCACTTCCTTGCAATAGCGTCTAATGTGTCCCATCCGACCACATCTGAAACATTTTATTTCTGCATTACACACTGCTTTCCTGCCCCGCGTCTTTGTTACTGCTTCAACTTCCTCTAACCCCACACCGATTCCAACTGCCTCACTGAGAGTCTTAGGGAATTCCATCCTAATCTTTCGGGAGGTTTCGGGTTGTATTCCCTGCAAAAATGCGTCTAGTGCCCTCTGCTCAGCTTCCTGCAGAATGGCTTCACTAACCCTATCAGAATCTGTTAGTTCATAGGTGTTAACATTAATTTTTCGAATTCGATCTACAAAAGCTTCTATTGATTCCCCATTCCTTTGATACATTCTATTCAATCGTTCCCGATAATATCTAGACATATTTTTCCTCCGATACCTTTCCAGCAACCCTTTTTTGAATACTCCAAATGTCCGAGCATCCCTTAATTCTTCATGGCATGTAGCGTATGCTCTGGCATCCCCAGTTACTTTCAATTTAGCCACATGCAAAAGTGTTTCTGCACCCCAATTTCCCAATTTATCGGCCGTGCTAAGGTTCTAAAAAAAAAAAAAAAATCATAATATCCTCCCCAGCTTTTCCCGAGAAAGAGGTGACCAAAGACGCAGCGTCAGTGTCAAGAATTACTGCATTAACAGGAAACCGTTCCTTGCTCGCTTCTTTAGACTGAGCAAGCTCTATCTCTAATTCCAACACTCGCTCAAGTAGCTGCTGAATAGCCACCTCGGCTGACACAGACTGTTCCATCACTACCAGCTATCGAATCAAGACTACAGTAAACCCAGAAAGAAGAACAGGAAGGGAAGACGGACTATGCTGCAGGTTCAGACAAACCACCAAACGAAAAATTGGCACTTACTTGTCATGTTGCAGGAGTTGCTGATCCATTGTTGCCCTTCTCAGGTGCCACATGTCCTTGTCAATTACCAGCCACAATTTCCTCCAAATCCAGGGAGAAGACCACTACTGTCACCAATTGTGACAGCAGTGTGTGATGCGCAGGTCGCCCAACTGACACCACTTGTAATAGGATGACCGGAGCGGGTGACGTGGTCGGGGTTGTAGGGCGTGGCTGGGTAGAAGAAGGTGGCTGTTTTTCTCAATCTTCCTCTTTATTGTTGGTTCTCTCAATACATTTTCCGGTAGCTCAGCCCCACTGCTCATGTTGTGGTGTAGACGTGCTGATGCACACAGTCTGGGGAACGCGACGCTGGGCTCGGTCAGCAGCTGCACAGGCAGGTTAGCTGCACGAGGCCCGGCCCTGCCTGCATCCTGCAGACGCGGCGGCTCGTGACGACGCCGGGAGTCCCCGGTGCAGCAGCGGGGACAACGTCACTGATGACGACGATAACGACCGAACGCCCAATCGTTCAAACCGAATGCCGACGCCCACCTCTGATGCCCTTAAATAGTGCAGACCACTGCTGAATCCGCCGATTACACAGCTGCGTATTTATTAGAAGCTTCTCGATGAGCTGGTTATTGCAACCGCGACACACGCGGGCCGCGCCTGCGTAATTCTGCTAATGCTGCGTTCTGATGGCTGCCACGCACGTACACACACACCGATGCTCGTTGTAAAACTGTGTCCCCTACATAACGTGCCGGCCAGCCCTCGTCCACCGTCTGCCATGAGGGTGGTGTATCGCGCACTGAAACATACTAAATCACCATTTCGCACCATATTTCCTAACAATTACCCATTGTCCTCTACAATATGCTCAATCTGTCAACATTGTAGACTGCGGCACTTCCAGGAGGTAGTCTTGACTGCAGTCTGAGTACATCACTCTTGACTACAACCACAGACTTGAGGTAAAACGCGAGACTAGCTAATACGACGTCTGGCAACCAAAAAAACATCTCGACAAAACTTTTATCGCCCCTTTCCTCTTTGTGCTGAAGCTATGAGTGTAATTCAAGCGAATCTACAATATATTTCGCTTTTGTCACATTGGTAATAACAGTTTGGTTCAACAGTATTTTAATAGAGATATCTTGGCCGACCATCTGCCTCTGAACACCGCGTGCGTCTGAGTTCTCTGGGACCTGTTTGCTGCCTACCGGTGGGGGCTGAGGCACTGCACTGCACAATACAAGCGTCTCTGAAGAAATTGTAATCAACCGTCAACGATACGAATTTCAATATTGTTCTTCACTTAAGACTCATATGACAGGGTGACAAATATAAAGGAAATGTATCTCTTGGTTACTATAGGGCCTCTATGCTAAACTTCTACAGTTGCAATTAGGAACTCTCTGCAGACATTTGCTAACAGTGGCTCTAGCAACTTACTCTTTTTCTCTGGGTAGCTTCAAATATGTGTAATTTTGCCGCCTTAAATCCAATTGAATATTTTAAATATCGCCTTTGAACGACGTTCACTTCTCCATTAATTAATGTATGGAACTCAAAACAAGCAATTTGCCTGAGTAGCTATAGAGCAGATTCTGAAAGGTATTGACACAATGTTTCGCATCCATTTACCAGAGGGAATCTAAGAAAGAAACCAAACACACTTCATTGCATTTACTATCTGAGCCTTGACTAACACATATGAACCCATGACAAAAATTAATTATTTGAAGAATCTCCTGCGAAAGGTAAAAGAACAGTATGTGAAGCTTTAATTATAGCGCACTGGATCAGAAACAATGAAACTAATTCTGTACCAGAGTGTTGTATTAAATATTAGTGTAATCAAATACTCATCAAATAAAAACGGTTTTGTGCCTCCGTTGCTGTCGAGTGTGAAGCACAAATCGTAGACAGATTTTGTGGGTCACCACTCAACAACATAAAGCATTTTACACCGTCGAGAGTGAGGAGTGGAGCAGACATTGTCAGCAGAAGGCGAGGCAGTGCAGTGCCTCAGTCCCCACCGGTAGGCAGCAAACGTGTCCCAGAGAACTCAGACGCATGCGGTGTTCAGAGGCAGATGGTCGGCCAAGAAATGTCTACTAAAATACTGTTGAACCAAACTGTTATTACCAATGTGACAAAAACGAAATATATTGTAGATGCACTTGAATTACACTCATAGCTTCAGCACCAAGAGGAAAAGGGCGATAAAAGTTTTGTCGACGTGTGCTCTCGGTTGCCAAACGCCGCATTAGCTAGTCGCACGTTTTACCTCAAGTCTGCGGTCATAGTTAAGAGTGATGTAATCAGACTGCAGTCTAGATTTCCTCAGGGAAGTTCTGCAGTCTACAATGTTGCCAGCTCGAGCATATTGCCGGCTGTAGAATTCTTAGGGGAGCACGACTGTATTGTCCACCTTATGTGAACGACTCGGCGGTCAAATATTTTGTCTAAGACTGCATCTACAACACATAGTGCACACTGAAGACCCAGAAGAATTAAAAAAATAAAATTAGTTTACGAGAGCAGCGTTAACTATAGCGTTCGAAGTATTCATAGTATTGTATACGTGTTTGTAAATGCCTTCCAATGCCCACTCAAGGAAGACCAAGATACACAGTGTAGCGTCAGTATTATAAATACGCCTCAGTTTGTGGATGAACTCAGACTTAGGTTGATAATCATTTTGAATATTTAGCAGTACTGTATGCATTGATGTTAAACTCGTTTCCAACCAATGATTCCCACAGCTACAAGAACACTATTGGTGATACCTCTTAGACAAAATACTTACGCAGTGCTACCACATGAAAAGATCAACGTGACACAAACTGTGGGAAGTTTGTTTTACAACCTTCGTACCTGGATGAAGAGCTTGTCCTATTTGAGATATCTGTGAACGTTGCTGCATAAGACGATTTAAGAAGAAACTAAATTCCTTCAGTTATGACAATGTTTAAAGAAATCGTCTTAGCGGCACTAAATCGTGGTTTGTGAATCATTTACCTGCCGTACTCTGCCACATTTCGCTGGTTGGAAGACTAAAAGCTGAAAGGGGGGACGAAATATATTCCACTGGTAGGTCATGTTGTTTTATTTAAATGATTACAAAATCAGGTAAAACGAACAGTGAGGTTGTCCTTATAAGCATACTGCTGTTGTCAGTATGATGGTGCACTGCCCAGGGCCTGTAATGATAAAGGGTCTGTTTAGGTCAGGCATATTGTATACAGAAGTGGAAGAGAAGTGGAAGAGAGAGCATCACTAAATTCTACAATCTGTATGCATCGCATACACACAGAAATTACAGTTACAGTGTACTTATGGAGCCCAATGAGTGATTTGCGTATTTTTCTAGTGAGAAAGACCACTGGCAAACAGTTACTTAAACTGTTGTCACTCTGAGCTAGAATTTATGATCAGCGACTAAGTGTAAGGTCAACGAGGCGGATGCGTGTTTTGCAACTGTGAAATACTTTCCTACGTTATAAAAGCGAATATTAAATTTGAACTAATATTGCGAAAATTTTGAACTTGGATAGCTTAGAATGAAAATCTTTCTGTTTATTGCAAAGGAAAACAATTGATTTTCTATAACATTCTTTGTCATACACAACGCGAAACAGGTCACATCGACCAAATCAATAGACAGCGACTTATATCGGAAGGCAGTACAATCCCTTGACTTTTGGTTTGGCAGTATTCAGCAGCCATTTCTAGGTGCAAGTAAATGAAGAAAGGCAGCGCGTTTTTGTTATCAAGTAACGCCTTCATCAATTACTTTAGTTTTAATGTAATCTACGAGTAATTGCTGATGTGGGATATTAGCATGAAAAGGATTCTGTAGACAGGGAAAGAACTGGTTCTTGGGCAACTACCGTAAAACGGGGTGACTTTGGACACTTTTTGTGTTTCCTTAGCTATTTCTCAGAGCCCTTGCAACTTATGAAAAGAATATGTATATCAAAAGTTAGGTCTAGGTCAGTAGATTACATTTATGTATCAAATATTATCTTAAATTCGGTCATTTATTTTTAATTTAATTTTTTGTGGTGCCCCAAGTCACCCCGCAGGGTGGGGCGACTTGGGACATGTGGGGTGACTTGGGACACCTACAAATATTTTCCACAAAACTGCATTCACCTCACCAAAGAGGTGACTGGGGACAGTGAAAATATTTTTCTTTTTTCATTTTATATATGTTACACCAATTTTAGTGTCTTTTAAGATGAAATAATCAAAATTATGATATATTAAAATTAGAAACAAATCTTGAAAAGTTAAAAAAGATTCAAAAGAAATTTTTATGATATTTATTGTCTTAAAAAAGTGTTTCACATATATAAAAGTACAAAAATGAATTGTTTCATGTTGTTTTTAATTACAGTAATTACATTTTTTTCACATTAGGTACTCTGCAGTTTCATATGGGAACTTGTAACGACCACGACGAACAAAGAGGGGAACAAGTTTGCACAGAACTTGTGAAATAGAAACTTCATGAATGTCTTCTACATTTGGAAAAACATAAATGTCTGATTGCTTCTGAGACTTTCTCATAAATGAAGTTTTCACTTTGGAATCTTTTATGGCCAATATTTTCTCTATGAATGTTTTCAGAACAACCTGGGATTTTCGTCCAACATAGTTAAACATAACAGAAATGAAGTCTCCTTCATTTAACTCATCCTCTGAAGTGATAGGTACTGTTGTATTAGTTTATCTAATTGCGGCATCTGTGTGCTCATTGTATTTGTCAGTTGAAAGAGGATCATCTGTTTCATTATTATAGCTCGGATATTTTTCACTCTCTGCTCTTAAATTGTCTTCAGCAGAAGGCTTAGAAGTTGAAGGTAGTAATGGAGCATTAGTGTCACTATTGTTATGAGAGTGTGAGTCATTAAGATCATCCAAATCTACATTTGAAATGCTTTTACCAGGTGGAACAGAAAGTCTCTTTCATCTCACACGAAGTGGCTGTGTCTCCTTTCTGAACAATTCACGCAAAAATGTACGAAATGCATTGTCCGGTGTTTGAGAGTCACCTTCATTTTCAGTAGTTTTGGGAAATAGTTTCAAGACCTGTTATGGATCTAATGGAGAAATTCCAGTTTTCTTGAATCCGGCTTTTAAGTTGTGTCTCGTTTGGTCTTTGTAATTCATAACGTTGAGCGTTTTCTTCAGTGCTGCAGGAAATTTGTCCTTTGTAATAGGACCCCGATTCTTCAGCTTCCATTCTTCTAAAACTTTGCGTCACTCAGCCTTCAGTGGACGGAAGTAAGCCACGTCAAGAGGTTGGCACAGATGTGTTGAATTGGGTGGCAGTAATATAAATTTAATGTTATGCTCCCTGCACTTCTGTAAAACATTTCTGGAGATATGACTGGACAAGTTATCTCCTATTACAGCCTTCGGCACTTCTTTGGGAAGCTTTTTCACATATGAAAGTATGATTCCTTCGAACCAATCTGAAAATATAATTTCATTAAACCAGGAAGTCTTTGAACACACATAAAGTGCACCTTTTGGGCCGCCCTGCCTCCAAGTATCATACACATGCGATGCACTATAAACTACATAAGGTGGAGGCAGCTCACCACTAGCTGTGCCACAGAACATGACACTAATACTACTTTTTGAACTATCCATCATATGGTACACACGTTTTGATCCTCTTCGGCCAATGAACCTTTTAACTCCAGGATCGTCAGTAATGTTGGTTTCATCATAATTGATTATTGCTTCAGGAGGAATGCTATCTAAACTTTTTTGAAGTTCAGAAAAATATTCTTGCATCATTGTTTGGTCAATTCTAGCATGCGCTATTTTGATATTCATACACCATCGCTCAGACAGAATTTGCTTGTGTCTTTTTAGGAAAGACACAATCCAGTCCCATCCTGGAAGTTTGTTATTAAACTTTTCAACTCTTTCCCAGCCTGTCTAGATATTGTTGGACAATTACTCTAATATCCATTGAAGTCAAGAGAAAACCCCTCTCACTCGCAGTTACCAAATTGCTTACTATGAGGTCTTCCTCATGAGAACTGAGAGAAGTTTGGCTACCGGCTTTCTTGGGTGGAGAGTCTTTTGCTGATGATACCCATCTCTGAATAGAGCTCTTGGGGACACTATACTTCTCAGTTGCTTGTCTTACAGACAAAGTTTTAGCTTGAACATCTGCCACAGCTTTTGCAAGGTTCTCCGTAACATGTCGTTTGTAAGGCCTACCACCAACCTTCCTAATATACTCTCTAGGCATCTGAAACAACATTAACAGTTTTCTTGTAGATATTTAAAGTAATATGTTCTTCAAACTATACTGCAAAACCAAACACATTGATAAACAAGTACACACAGTTATATCAAATGTGATGTAACCTAACATAACCTAACCTAACCCCTTAAGCTAACCATAAAACAATAAGAAAATACTAACAATGACTCCAATGTGAATAAGAAACACCAACAACTTCATTTTAATGCGCTTTTGTGCATACAACTCTGTTTAGTTAAGTGTAATGAAAGGTTTCTGTCAATCAACGACATGTCCAAAGTTACCCAAGTTTGCTGTCATTTTCAAAATCGAAAATTTCAATCCAAAATAAGGGCCTAAATTTTTATCTTTCTGTGGTTATTATTAGAGATAGAAATGGGGATCTTATTTAAACATTAACCACATTTCCACTATTAATCCTCAACAACCAGCAGGCCTTCCTATTTCACTATCATTTTTTTGTTAATATTTTGACAATTTTCAAATATTTAAAAGTAGTACTTACATTGACAACAAGTTGTTCCCTTCAACCTGAGGACATCAGCACACCATCACATAAACGATAACAATAAGCAAAACACAGTTCTGGCCACCCACTGCTGCCAACAAAATAAAAACCAAAACACTGTCAAATGTCCCGAGTCACCCCACTGTCCCAAGTCACCCCGTTTTACGGTACTTCTATTATGACCAAATGGCATTAAATGATCTTCAAGCACATGTGATCCAGTAGCGGTATGAAGAAAATGATAGTAATAATGACGTAGTAATCGAATTATCCGGTAGCTTCACACTTTACAGTGGATTTTCTCGAACTAAGAAATATGCGGAATTCTTAAAAATTTCAAATTGGTTTCACATCGATGCTATGATGCCTAGAAGAGTCTTTACATCCTGCTGACATGAGAATAGTATAATCTCTGCGTCAGAAGCTTCCTTCTACTTAACCATTTAATAACCTCGCATTTTTTCCACCGTGACTAATTTTGTAAGCTAATCACATCATCCATTACAGCACTCTCCTGGGGCTGGGAAATGTGGCCACAATGGTCTGGTGAAACGAACTATCACAGGTGTAATGCGCGGGTTCAGGCATTTACTTTTAAAGCTGGCCACAGTGACTGAGTGATTCTAGGTGCTTCAGTCTGCAACCGCGCGACCACTACGGTCGCAGGTTCTAATCTTGCCTCGGGCATGGATGTGTGTGATGTCCTTAGGTTTGTTAACCTAACGGCCTGCTAGTTAAAATTAACGTTCATTTTTAATATCTGTTAATGTGTTGCCAACAACCGCAATAGGTGTCGTTATTTCTGGTCAAACACGCACACATCTAACTGTTGGTGAGCAAGCTATTGATACTGAAGCTATAGTCGTGGACGATAAAGAAGGACGGTAGGTGTGTGGTTCGATTGTCACTCAGGCACAAAAATTTGTGTCCTTATCTTAGATTCAAACAACTAGCAGCTGGTAAGAAAAACCGATATGTAACATTTGATTTTACTTACTTAACAATCCGATTACGTGTTGGGTTCGTATCTCCTTCACAGAACTTCACATCATGCGCTTCATCTTTAAATGCATGTACACTTCGTTACTTCTGAATGGAGGTATATCAGACATCTTTCGTGCTTAGTTAACAGGTACGAAAGGGTCTTGATAGGAGTCCCGGTATATTAAAAAAACTGTCGTCTTTTATTTCCAAGTTTATATTTGGTTACTGATATTGGCGAAAATTTCGGTAATTGATGACTCTTCATGGCTAGCAGCAATATGTTTAGATTAGATTAGATTAATACTTGTTCCATAGATCATGAATACGACATTTCGTAATGATGTGGAAGGTGTCATTTTAATGAAATATTTCTTTACATATCATGATTCAATTTATTTACACCAATTTTTTACACTGACTCGCATTCTTTTTTATATTTATCTCTCTCTCTCTCTCTCTCTCTCTCTCTCTCTCTCTCTCTCCCACACACACACACACACACACACACACTCACTCACATTCTTTTTTTATTTTTATTTGTTTTTTGTGCTCGACTATCAGCCAGGCACGAAAACGTCCGTGGTCCGTGAATGAGTTTCTTAGTTTTGAGTACACTCACGAAAGAAATATAAAAACCACTATGAGTGTTACTGATTTATGATACTTAATTTGCAGTCAGTTCTGAGTATTATTAGTGACTGCGCTCCAGTCCCTAAGCCTAGTTACAGAAATGCGAATCAGACGCATTACGTATTCCAGGCCATGGCAGCCGCGTCTTTGGGACGCCAGCTATGGTCACTTCCCAGCCCGCTGTAGGAAGACATCGGTTCTCCTTCTTCCTGCTGGTATTGTAACTGAAATTTGTGAACAAGGCAAGGTATGTTTGGCAGCTCTGTGGTCGACGAGTTTCTTCCTGGTGTGCACAGAATTAAGCCTCAAATTCACTTGATTTTCCCTGTCACTTCCATTAAATAATCTGAGTTATTATCACTTGAGGTGTAACCAAAGATTGTAAATTTACGGTTTTCATTCCAGGAAAGTCATTGCACGTGGAAATCGCAACTAATCTGGTCCTTTAAATAGCTGTTTACAAGATGTAGCTGCTGTTCTATTGGCCTCGTAAGAGGAAGCAAAGATACATACATCTTTGTTAGTTCTGTGGTAACGTGCTGACCTGTAAAACAAGCATCTGTTATGGTTCGCAGTTGCAGTCTCGCTGACTGTAACGTTTCTTTCCTTCGGTGAAAAGAGTTACAAGCAGTCAGATCAAACATCGATAAGAAAATACTTTCGGCTCATAGTGCAATGGTGAAAAACTGCACAACAGGTAACGCCTCATTACGCTGGTGACAAGCAAATTTTTGGTTTCTAGGAATACATAACTTTATTTATGAAATGCCACATTTGCATACCTCTTGAGTAGGACACAACATACCAATTAAACACAGATCGAATCGAAATCTAAGTGAGTAGTATTTTACTAATTGTGCTGATAGAGGTACGCTTCTGTACAGGTACTCAGTTCTATTAAAACAGACTTTTGTCATCAGGTTATTGTGGGTAGTTTTATTTCATTTCTCATAATTTAATGCACAATTCTCATAAGGTTTCTTTTAGTGTTGTTAAAATAATAGTAGACATGAGAGAGAAATTAATCATCAACGATATATGCGAATTCTCTGATGATACATATAACAGTCTGACAATGCACATGCGGTTTATTGATTACATGCATGTAGAAAACTTGTTCTGAGTTAAAGCTGTCAAACAAGGTTTGAAGAAGGATAAAATGCCACTACCACACGACAGCTAATGTAGAATATACTTTTCTGACATATTTTGGCACAATGCGCTCTCCTCATCCATACTCCAAAAGTTTCGAGATGCTTTTGCTTCCTGTCTGTCTATTAAACCTGAAAAGAACAAAATGTCACAGAAGTTAGCCCTATTCCACATGCAACTATTTTGGGTTGAGAAGTGAAGGGAATTATGTGCAAAGTTCCATTAGATTGATAAAATCAGCAGACAGCAGAATTGCGTTTTAAAAAATGTAGCAGTGAATGTACTCTATCTCGTGACATCTCATCTACAGCGCGCGATGTTTATCGTTACGCTACTAGCCGACACAGTGTTACAGCAACTGGAGAAGTCAACAACAATTCCTCCAGAACTTCTGCATTCCACAGTGCTGTGAGATAATGCATATGGCCAGATCTAGACTTCTGAGAGACAGACTGTTACAGCTTTTCTTTTGCACAGCACGACGTTTTCAACAAACAGATAGGGCAATAGAGTAGCTCAAGTGGGAATGAAATTTCTGCATCCTACACTGTTGGCAGTTCTGTGTAGATTGCAGTTATGTGATTTTATTTTGTTGATTAAAAAATAGAGTCGAATGTATGCACTGGGTAGCCGAGGCAGCTAGTTCATGGTGATTCGGTCAAAGAAGTAAATGAATGTACTGAACATGCTACTAACCACTACATGGAGCCTGTGTGTCAGAATTCTCTTCCAGTGTTTCGCAACGTCTTTATGATAGGAAAATGATGCACAGATCAGAGCATTCAGTGGACTGTTGGATTGATGATAGATTCATGTACTTACGTTGTGTGTTCGATTCCAACTTCTGCTGATGAATTTTGATAGGGAGAGACACATGCTATTCTATTCTGGATACGCCAAGTGAAAAAAGTATAATGGTATTGTGGTTTGAAATTCACATTAAACGTGATATTCCGTCTCTACGAAGTAGACGTTAGGTTGATCCACAATAAAGTCAGGTGTGACGACATGTAGAATCACTATCACCACTAATCTTTCTAATACTAGTTATTTATTTCTAGTGATGAAACAAACGCTATGTAGGGTCACAGGACACTTATTCCATCTTTTATTTGAGTTATTGTATGTATTGGTTCAGTATGTATTGGTTCTGATCTGGGAATGCAACTCAGACCGCCCTTTACACGGAATTTGATCCCTTTGTGACAATACAGCTCGACTACAATTTGTTGTTTGTTCAAAACTGCAGATTCCTCCACATATTGCGCGTGAGTGGGTTTGAATCCTGGTCTAAAGTTTTCATTATGTATTATCAAGCTCTAGCATGAGAACACCTATCTGCTGGAGGATAATAATTTTGATTTTTAATGTATTTTCATTCTTTGTCAAAACTAACGATGTCTGATGTTTTTGACTCCTAGTGGGACACAGAACTAATTGCGAGATCACTCGAAGTTCAAAGTTGTTATTACGAGCTGCTGGTGAGGAAAAATTCGGTAGCTGACGTCTCTTTGTGTATAGTCAACAACGATATATGTGGGGTTTGATTACCAGTCAGCACTGAAGTCTTCGTCATATTATTTCTAGTACAAACATGCTCACAAGTCGTTGCTGGAGTAACAAACCCATATTTAACGTTCGTTTTCTCTAGCATATAAAACCGATATGTGCTGGGTTGGAGTCCTGGGAAGGAAAAAATTAATGCTGGGTAGGAATTCGTGTCCGTTAAAAATGTTTACGTTATATAATTTAAAGTTGATATATGCTATCTGATACTAACTAAACTCGAGGTATATCACTCTCTGTATGCCTAGTCAGGAATGACTGTTAGTTTCCGCCAGTCACGAAATCTTTGCTTAGTCTGCATGACATGGATTTGAATCCATATGCAGAACGAGACAGTTCGTCGTGTCATTTGAGGTTCATACATATTCACAACTAGCTGCTCGTGAATAACTTAAACTTTTAATATCATTTTGTGTTAAATAATAAGTACGGTATGTTACTTTGCAGAGGAAATCATGAATACGTCCAACTTACTACGTTGTAACTAACCTGTTACTACGGGTTATTACGTTAAGAGTGGGAATGGTAATTCCTATTGATTGTGAAATTAACGTGTGAAGATTAGGGTCGCCACCGACTCCAACCGTACAATTAATCAAAGGTTTGGCAGAGTCGGAAAATAAATTAATTTGATCACAGACCAAAAACTCATAAAAATACGTACGTCGTGATATCGCTCATAGAGGATGCGACGTAATTAATAGTATTTACCGTGCACTGTTCACTAGAATCAACCATTTAAATTAAAATAGCACATGCAAGAACACTGTGCAGAAGATCAGCTCCCAGCAACACACCTCAAAATAAGACTTAATCTAAGGCATTTGTTTAAAAATAAAGGGAAACTAATCACTGGACCTGTGCGTAAGGAAACGCGTTGGAAGTGCTAACAGGAAAGCTATGGGGTGAGTGGCTTAGGTGCAAAAACGTAACCCCGGAATACAAGAGAAAATTGTGGATAACATCATTTATTTGTAAGACATGGATGTGAGGCATGTACACAATTCCTGATAACATTGAGGAAAAGCGTCGATACGTTCACCGCTATAATCTACACCTAAAATCATTGGTGTGAATCATTCATACAATTGCTGTTGCCTGATAACTGATCGCAATAACTCGTGAAACGGTACACGTTTCGCTGTACACCCGCGTGCCCACGTGGTGTGTGGAGACGCAATTTCTAGGTATCGTGGCCAAGTTGTAACAATATCTCATCACACAATCATGAACAGTTAACATTTTTTAAAACAAACATGAGACCGGACAGCTGGCCATGATGGCCGTGCGGTTCTAGGCGCTGCATTCCGGAACTGCGGGACTGCTACGGTCGCAGGTTCAAATCCTGCCTCGGGCATGGATGTGTGTGATGTTAGTTAGGTTTAAGTAGTTCTAAGTTCTAGGGGACTGATGACCTAAGATGTTAAGTCCCACAGTGCTCAGTGATGACGGTAGGCCAACAATAATGTTCAACCACGCGGTCGGCTCCCCACGGACGAAAGATACATAAAGCAAGGAAAATTTCCGAGAAGGCAAAGCTATTAACATTTAGAAGAATGAAAGCTTATGTCCACACCTGTGTGTGGCGCTCTTCCGGTGGATCCAAGTCTGCTATAGAAATCTACTAAAAGAAAAATCTGCCAAAGTTTTGCGTTCCTTGCTGCGACAAGGCAAAGCAATCTTTCAAAGTTGAAAAGCGAGACCAAAAGCTAACAGGTCTCCCCTCGCCAAGTAACAACGCGCCACGCGGTCAGTCTAACTCACCCTTCTTCGACTGGAGCACAGCTGTGGACGCTTCCCGTACCGACAGCAAACTGCCTCCCACTTCTTCCCCAGCCTCTTCCACGCTCCGCGTGGCCTGGAAAACCCAAAGATGCCATTTCCGCCACCAACCTAACGTAGGTGGATTTCTCACCAGTAGCGTAAACCTCTTTGCCTACTTGACTACTACGACAGTTGGCTATTCTGTACAACTGCTGCTGAATCTGTACGAATATCGCAGACTTTCTACAGCAGACTACGCCACCGTATAGCAACGTGACACACAACCACATTCATTCAATCACATCACTATGATAATTATGAGAAAAGAGAAAGAAGGAAAAGAAAGAGAAATGCTAGTGAAAATAGGCTACCGGACTAATGAAAGATGGCTACAGGACCCTTTCAACGTGCATTACCTATCTGACGTAATAATGGGAGAGGTAACATTTCAGGCATGTCATTTATTGTAATAAATGTGAGCTTACAAGCCTTAAGGACAGTCTTATCGATGATAAGGTGTTCCCTGATATTTTTAGTATCGTGGTATTACTTTACATCTTGAGTTATTGCGATACAGAGCAGTGTTTTCTAGTGGTGACTTGTTGGAACCATTTTCAATAGTCAAACGACTGTACCGAGGAGCGATTAGAGGACCTGCTAGACAGCTGCGTTATGGGGTTGCATGCGAATCAGGTGAAATGCAATTCACGTCGTTCGGATACTTTTGAGCATGGGTGTACATGTAGGTTCCCGCCTACCCTACAAGTCCGGACTTCTTTTTCGTCGAACATTCTGTCAGTTTTGGATACAGGCTACGATGCTGCACTCGTTTCTCTACCCACGAATCGTTCTGAAACGGATAAGGGCACATCATTAGACCAAAAAGTTTCACCTGCATTGTTCTTATTTTCGTTTCTCATCCTATTAACGGATTCTAACAACAGCGACTCTGCTACTTGCGTTCGCTCCACCTCTTTTATCAATCTATTTACTTCGTTTTTGAGCGAGACGAACTCTTGTGTTTCGGCATTTGTACTGGTTCAGGATGTGAAAGAGAATTAATAGCACCTTCAACCTTCTGCATCCTTTTCGAAAGAGAGGTGTGGCGTCTCTGACGTGGAGCGACAGTTCTTCAACTATGTTCTTTGGTTTTGTCTTCTTGTCTTTAAGTTCTAGCGCAATTTTCGACATCCTTCTTTATGTATTCGCTCTATTAAGTGGCAAAATAAATGTCGTTTCTATCTTAAAAGTTTGTTATTACGGTTCAACGTCACATAAAACGCTCAGTGGTGACCCCATTCAACATTGTGCATTCGGAAATTATTTTGTCCTTATTTTCATCAGTAATGGACCCCGTGTGCTGCCCCACATTCTCTTGAGAACAATGGATCTGCCACTCTCGTTCTTTGCAAGTGGGTCGCACCGTAGCAATTGTGCTTGCGTTTTTAATAGTGTTTATAATGTACAGTTAGTTAAAACTGAACAAGTTACTGGCCCCTGGCCACTTAACCATTGCTGGCCCAACCTGGCCACCGTCAGATGCTACTACGCAGCAAGGTCTGCTGTTCGGACTGTGCACTCTGCTCACTGCCATTGTGAACGATAATCGTGTGAAGGACGTTGTGTTTCACCCTCTGGTTAAGCAGTCGCCTTCTGGTTGGTTTGATGTGCAGATGCGGTTCCAGAACAGTACTCCGAACGCTGACACACATAGGGCCGCACATTCTTACTTGCCTGAAGTCATTGCAACCCCTCCGCATGGCGCCTTGGCGACACCGGTCGCCTCAGTCATTCTGGTTGCTGCCACCATTGCTCCGTGGTCACATCAAGATTGCATTCCGCCCGCTCTCGTAACGGCACCAGCCATTTCTTCCACACTAGTTTCAGACTGGATCACGACCGCCCTCCATCCACTGTTGCAATGGCACCAGCTGTTACACCCGTGCCGCCCCTACCTCCAGGCCTGCAGTTGGGACACATTGTGCCATCGGTTGCGCCAGCCCACTCCTCTTCATGTGCTGCTTGTGGCTGCCTCTCACGCAGACCTCGGGCGATGCATCGTCCACTGCTATTGCACTCCCAGCATTGGGGGCTTCCTCAACCACTAACACAAATCTTCGCCTGCCTCTGCTACATCAACATGTGTTACCCAGCAGATTTCCTAAGCTGCCTGCATTGCCAAAGGATAACCCTAAGACTTGATTCACCCTGGTGGACCATCTACTGGATATCCTCCGGATCTTGGAAGACCACGCTCGTTTTGTCTGCCTGGTGAGCCACCTCCATGACCATCCTGACCTAATCAGTGATCTGCTACTCTCGCCGCCTACTTCGCCCAAGTATGTGACTGTGAAAACTTTGCTTATCGAACACTTTTCTCATCCTCCAGCCGAAGCCATACACCACATAATCCATGACGACCACCTCAACAACTGCACACCTTCGCAGCTCTGCCAACACCTTATACATTGATTGATGACCACTCTATGGACTCTGTGGATGGTCAAACTCCCATCAGACCTACAGCTTCACCTGCTATCACAGGTTGCCGACCCTCTCAAAGTCCTCCTACACATGGCTGATCGGACCTATGCAATCATTCGTCACTGATACTGCCTGTCATGGACGAGAGCACCTTCGCCTTCGGTTGGCACCCCTGCTTTGCCGGTTCCACACACCACCAGTAGAGGGCAGTGCACACCTCAGCAGCACAGCGACCTGACAGGAGCTGCCTCAAATGGCTCAAATGGCTCTGAGCACTATGGGACTCAACTGCTGAGGTCATTAGTCCCCTAGAACTTAGAACTAGTTAAACCTAACTAACCTAAGGACATCACAAACATCCATGCCCGAGGCAGGATTCGAACCTGCGACCGTAGCGGTCTTGCGGTTCCAGACTGCAGCGCCTTTAACCGCACGGCCACTTCGGCCGGCGGAGCTGCCTCCTGGCGGCCTACAGGCGGTACTTCCTGCTCCCTCCCAAGAGCAGCCGACCTCACCCGAGCAGCAGCCAGAGTGTTCTCAAGCTACGACACAGCCAGCTGCCATCCCCGCCTGCCCTGCAATGCCTCGCCTCCAAGCTTACCCGTTTTGCTGCTACCATGCAACCTACGGGAACATCGCTCGCAACTGCCATGAGCCTTGTGCGTACCCGAACGACTTCGGCGGGCATGTTTAGGCGCCACAGACCGCCATGATCATCAACGGCGTCTACTTTTCAACGCCGCACCACTTACACTGACGGCTCGGCGCCTCTATGTCACAGACATGTCATTGGACACGCATTTTTTCGTCGACACTGGCACCAACGTCAGTGTCATCCCAGCCAAACATGTGAGCAATATGCTGTCTCCTGCTAACCTCGCACCGAGTGCCACGAATCACTCTCATATCGCGGTCCTCGACTCCATCAAGATGTGCTTTGGCTGTCCCCGGGCGCCACATTTCCTTTGACCTTCCATGATGTGGACGAACCTGTGATTGGGATGGACTTTCCACACCATTACGAGCTTTCGCCGGACATACAGGCTGCTGTGCCCTGCCACATGTCTGGTTCTACCGTTCCGTGCTCGAATGAGTGCAGAGTATCTCTGCTCTCCACGTCCTTGGCCACGCTTTCCACATGTGCTTCTCTGTTCAAAGACATTACGGCTCGCCTCTCTGATTTATCAGACGTCCGCAAGCAGATCGATGGACTACGCACTCATAATGTGGAGTTACGCTCCCAAATTGCTACTGCCTCCCCTGAGTTGGCTCATGCAAAGATTACCTTATGCTGCCTCTCTGCAGAGCTGCTCCTGTCAATGCAGCCTCCCTATCCTACTGTGTCTTTGCTCTGCTTCACTCCTCTGTGGAGCTGCACCTTCTCTGATGCCGTTTCTACGTGGACGCAGTTGGACCTGCAGGATGCTCCTGCCCATGTTTCATGGGATCCTTTGCATCGAGTGGCCTTCACGCCACGCCCACCATCGCCATCTCCCACCAAGGCCCCGCCCACATCACTCTGGCCCAGCTCAGATGCTCATGTTCCCGCTTTGCAGGATCGCTCACTTTCTGTGGCTACCACGCCGCATGCTTAGCCGTCGCCTACTGCCGACACTTCGTACATGCCATCCTGGCACACCAAAGTCAGTCAACTGCCACCGCTCATGGCCCCCCTCTTGCCCCACCACACGTGCCTTCCTTTGCAGGTCTCAGCAATCAGCAACAGCACCTGCCACCAAATCCGCACCAGAGACAGCCCTCCTGTACATCACAAGGCTCGACATCTCAATGCTTCGAAACTGTTGCGAGCAAAAGTGATAGTTCAGGGTTTACTGGCTATGGATGTGCTCCAACCATCAGACAGCAACTGGGCCTCCCTGATCCACCTGGTACCTAAGAAAGACAGTTCACTCTGCATGTGTGGCGACTACAGGTCCCTTAATGCTAGGACTATTGTAGACAACTATCCAATTCCTCATATCCAGCCGGCCACTATGACAAGCGGTTCTAGGCTCTTCGGTCTGGAACCGCGCTGCTGCTACATTTGCAGGTTCGAATCCTGCCTTGGGCATGGATATGTGTGATGTCCTTAGGTTAGTTAGGTTTAAGTAGTTCTAAATCTAGGGGACTGATGACCTCAGATGTCCCATAGTGCTTAGAGCCATTTGAACCTCATATGCAGGATTTCACGAGGTTACTGCATGGCTGGAAGTTCTTTTCTGTCTTGGACTGTTTGAAGGCATATCACCAAATTCCAATGCACCCGCAGAACATTCCAAAACCGGCGATCATTACGCATTTTTGCCTTTTTGAATACTGCTTCATGCCCTATGGTTTAGAAAACGCTGCACAGACGTTACAATGTTTCATTGATTCGATTTTGCTACCAATTCCTTTCGCTTTTGCCTGTTTAGATTACATACTTATCTTTTCCTTATCTGTGGAGGAACACCAATTTGACCTTGAAGCAGTTCATATGGCTCTTGTGGCCAGCAGCGTGATTATCAGCCATGACAAATTACAGCTCTATTCAACATCTGTTACTTTCCTTGGCCATACAGTCTCGACTGATGGCCTTCACTCTACTCATTAATGAATCACTAACATCCTTACTCTACCGCTCCCTGAAGGTTATGCGCAACTGCGCCATTTGCTAGGGATGGTGAACTTTTATCGGCGACATATACCTCGGGCTGCCTCCGTCCTGTCAACTCTAACCAACACCCTCTACGGTAAAAATACAATGAGAAAGCGTAAACTGGACTGGACTAGGGGCTGTGGGACGCTTTCGACAATTTGGAATCGGCCATCGTGCAGGCTATCAGTCTCGCGCACCCCGACCCCAAGGCACAGATTTCTATCACTACCAACGCTAGCGAGTTGGCGGTAGGTGCTGAGCTCCAACAGCACACTGCAGACTCAACGCAGCCGCTCGGTTTCGTCTCAAAAAAGCTAACAAGAAGTCAATGTAAATGGTCTGCCTTCGACTGCGAGCTCCTCGCGGTTTATGAGGCAGTCAAACATTTCAGGAGCGACGACGAATTACGCGCTTTCACCATCTATTCGGACCATAAACCTCTCGTTGACGTGATCTGTAACCCGGGGAAAAATCTCCCACCACTCTACTCCCAGCACATGGACTTTATTTACCAACATTCTTTGGACTCTTGTTACAACCGTGGTGCGGAAAACACAATTGCTGTCTACTTCTCCTGCATCTTGATGATCTCAACCTCTTTGAACTTAGAGGAACTGGCGCGGTTTCAGGCTGAAGCTCTGGACACAGAACGTCTACTCTTGGATGACGGATCTTCGATCATCACCAAACCTATTGCCCTGCACAGGTTTCGTCAACTCCTTTCATCTGTGATGTTTCTAATTGTTCGCCCTTTGGCGCGGGGATTTCGACGCGTTACATAATCTTGCCCACCCCGGAATGCCAGCAACAACATGACAGGTAACCGAAGGTTTAGCCTGGCCAGGCGTGCGCCATGATTGCTGCTCATGGTCATGTACATCGTTTTCCTTGTCAATGGAGCAAGGTAAGCAGACATGCACAACCACCTTTAAGACAGTTCGACGTCCCCAGGGGCTGCTTGCACCACATGGACATTGACATGGTTGGTCCTCTTGCCCCATCTGAGAGATACAGATACATCCTTTCCATGATCGACCACTTCACCCTTTGGGTTGAGGCGGTACCCCAGGTGGACAGTACAGCCGAGATAATCGCTCGCGCGTTCATTCAGCGTGGGTGGCTGGATTTGGTTGCCCCCTGTCACTTACCACAGACCAGGGCCGCCAATTCTAGTCGGCGCTTTTCGGTCGCCTGTTTGAGTTGTCTGCGGTGGCGAAACTTCACACGACTGCATATCATCCGCAGACCAATGGACTAGAGGAGCGATGGCACAGAACATTAAAAGCTGCACTCATGTGCCACGGCAGGCTTTGGTCTGAGGCTCTGGCGTGGGTATTGCTGGGAATCTGTTCTGCACACAAGGAGGGCCTCAATGCTTCATTGCGAGAGGTCCTGTATGGCGAACCCCTCGTCCTGCTGGCCGAATTCGTCGAGGATATTTCTCTGATGGATGCTACCAACCTTCCGGCCCTTGTCGAACGAGTGCGTGGTCAGGTGACCTGCCTTTGACTGCCTCCACCTCGCACTTACACCTCGACACACTTGTTTGTTCATAAGGACTTGAAATCATGCGATTTCGCCATTTTACAAGATGATTCTGTTCATGCGGTTCTGCAACTTCTGTACTCTGGCTCGCACTGTGTATTTCGCTGTGGGGTCAATACATTCGTGTTTCAGTTCAACGGCTACCCGAGTACAGTTTCAGTACAACGTTTAAAGACAACGTGGTCCCTCCCGGAGCCATTTCTCACTGCTCACTGCCAACCTGCCTCCACCGACGCCTCGCTCGCTACCGTGGCCCCCTCCAATTCGCCACTACCTGCGCAACTGTCTGCCACGCGGGACCCTGATGATGACGCGCCCAAGCTGTACTCTTCGAGCCCCGGACGCATCTCTACCTGCAGCGCTGACGTGAAGCTCGACGTGTGGTAGCTCCACCCTGCCGTGCTCCGCACTTCCGGGGGGGGGGGGGGGATTCTGTGGCGTCTCTGGCGCGAAGCGACAGTTCTTTGACTATGCTCTTTGGTTTTGTCTTCTTCTCTTTGTGTTCTAGCGCCATGTTCGAAAGCCTTCTTTCTGTATTCACTCTATTAAGTGACGAAATAAATGTTGTTTCGATCCTAAAAGTGTCTTTATTATGGTTCTATGCCACGTAAAACCTGCAGAGGTGTTTAGAACCACCTCTTTCTCAATCTTCTGTTTTCGACCAAAATCACTTTCTTTCGTCCATCACCTCTTTCCTACTCTCTTCAACTTCCTGACCTAGTATCTCATACTCTGTTATCACTGGAAACGTATTTTCTGTTAAATGTTGTCCCCTTTCTGCTACATTACAGAGTTTATGGAGGAAATTGCAGCTCTACGCCAAGCGAGAACCCCGAGACTCTTGCGTTCTCCTAAAGATAAGTAATTTTAATTGTATCATAGTTAGTTTAGAACAGATGACTTAGTAATTATGTATACTGGTGTGTTTTTAAACCAATTATTAAAGGTTTCGTTATTATTTACGTAATATTACAGAAATCGCGAAAATATGGTAATCAGCTTGTAGCCATATTTCTGTTTACTTTTCTGATGCAGTAAACCCAGAGTCTCTTTTAATTCTTTTCTCTTTCCAGCAGTTTATTTAGAGCATACCTATTCATTATTTTAGATCACATTTCTGGGAAGTAGTTATATTTAAATTGTTGATTCAGAAACTTTGCACTACTAGCAGTAGTTTTCGGCCTAGTTTTTGTAAACGTGTTTTTTTGTTTATAGGTAAGTTAACTGACTTATTCTTAGTATAGTATTCATCTTTAGCACGAGTTGAAAGTGCCTCACTTGGAATAGAGTTGATGGGTCAGGCTGTGTTGTGATGGGTACTGTACTTTTTTCCATGTGGGTGACTGTAGTGGCATGGAAATTCAGGAAGTAAATGAGGCTCTTAGGTGGTTTTGCAGGATACATAGTAGAGATAGAAATACATTGGAACACAAGGGGAGAATTTCCATGCTTCAGGCTGAATTAGATTAGGCTAGAGATGATTTGGGCAGATTGAAGGAGGAGAAGGGTGGAAAGTGGCAACAGGCAACAGCACAAACACGCTTAGAAGTACATCTGATGGCTTTGTGATGAATGTTAAAAATAAGTTTTACTTGTTGCTTCAGTTAGAAATTTGTGACGCTCAAGCAGATGCAGGTATAGACAGTGCACAACAAACTTCCAACAGAAAAATGACAGAGATCCTGGATAGACATAGAGTGCGACCTGACAAAGATTTCATCAGCATTGAGTCATACTAATGTGGTGAATTTGTATCTGCTCTCAGGCGCCATGAGCGACATCATTTGAGTCAGAAGAGTTAATCTGATGTTGGAACAGCTGCTTATGTCAGTTGCAGGGTCACGTATAGTTCCTGTCGATTCTCTTCATAGATGATTATACTAGGCATGGCCTTCACCTGAACAGGAAAGGTATGGGTAAACTGGCAGGGCTAACAGCAGAAAATTGGAGGGGGACAGGCACTGTTATGAGTGATAAAATACCTGTTGCTACAGTGATCAGGAAAGCAACATTTTTATGTTAGGGAGGACAGAAAGAAACGAAGTTTTAAGAGAGGTTAAGATTGAAACAAACCTCCAGTTTGAGGAAGAAACCACACAACATAATTCTGGCATATTACATCACCAGAAATAGTTGTTGGCTAAAAATTTTCAGCAATCCTTGGAAATCTCATTCTCACAAAATATTAACTCAGTCAATGGCGAATGTCAGATACCTTTACTTCATCAAAATATTTGAGAACTAAAAAGTAAAATTAATGAACTAATTATCTGCATTAATGAATCAGAGTCATCAAACCCAGTTGACATAATCTGCATCTCTGAACATCATGTTATCACTGGTATAGATGTGTGAATTGTTACAGGATTTAGGTTAGAATTTCAAATCTGTAGATCAGACATTTACCACATTCTTCCCGAATTGTCATAAATTTAAGAACACAGACATTCATATGCAACAAAAGTAGGATTTCATAATAAATGCTTCACAGTAGTAAGTGAATATTGAGCACCATAGGTAATTTTAATCTGTTCATAAATTTCCTTGAAGCTCTACTGGCCTATTTAATATAAAAAACAAAGAAATAATGGTTGCTGGTGATTTAACATAGATTTTGTAAAAAAACTCAATTACTACCATGAATTCCCAAATAGAGCTGGTAATTGCTCACGACAGCCACTGATAATATCCTTACAGAAAAGTCTAATGAACAAAATTATATTACAAAACCAATAGTCAATGGCCTCTCAGATCATGACATGCAGTTCCTTTTGTTAAATGTTAATACCAAACAGGATATAAAACCTATTAAATCGGAATTCAAGAAACTGGTCAGTAAACAAAAAATTCATTATTTTAGTGCACTAGTGGAAGACATGAACTGGACTAATGTATACAGCATTAATGACATGAATTAAAAATACAATACCTTTACTAATAAGGTGCCTATCTTATTTCAACACTGCTTTCCCCAAAAACTAACCCAGAGTGTATAACAGTCTACAAAGAAACCATAAATTACTCAAGGATCAAAGGATTGTATAAAATAAAAAGGGAACTGTGTCTGTCAGTCAGAAACAGCTTCTATGTTGATGTTACAGCACATTACAAGATATACTGCAAAATATTAAAAACAGTAGTTGGGCATCAAATGAAATACATTGCAAGAAAATATAGTCTCATCAGATCACAAGATAAGGACAGTTTGGGATGCAGCGAAGGATGAGATTAGTAGAACCAGACATGAAGAGGAGCAAATAGAGTTAATAGTACATTATACATCGGTAACAGATGTGTGCTGTGTTGCAAAACTTTTTGACAAACATTTCAGAACTGTTACTGAAAAGATGTGTTTCTCAGACTCAGTAGATGCTGCCATAGATTATCTCAGACCAGACAGTACACATATCTTTACTAATATGAACATGACACAAACAACCCAAGAAGAATTAAAGTCTATTATAAAATCTTTAAAATCAAAAAGTTCTATTGGTTATGATGAAATAGCAACAAAGTGAATTAAATAGTGTGTTTCTGACTTCGATAACATATTAAGCTATCTGTGTAACTAGTTATTTATCAGCGGAACATCTTTTTTGAATGACTGAAAAATGCTGAAGTTAAACCTTTGTTTAAGAAAGGAGAAAAAGAAATACCTTCAAAATTCCATCCAATTTCACTTCTGCAAGCATTCTCAAAAATATTAGAAAATGTAATACTCATATATAGCAGGCTCCTTAATCAGCTGACAACAAATAATATATTATCCAAGTATCAGTTTGGATTGCTGATACTGAGAAGGCTATCTACACATATAGGGAAAATATATTTAAGTCATTAGATAATAATTTACTGGCTACTGATATATTCTGTGATCTGTCAAAGGCGTTTGACTGGGTAATCACAATATCCTTTTTAATAAATTAGAATATTACTGTGTAACAGGTAATGATACAAAATGGTTCAATTACCATATCTACAACAGGAAACAAATGGTGTCATTAGGGAAGAAAATCAGGCATCATGCTGCAACTTGGAACTAATTACAACTTAGGGCCCTTGCTTTTTCTTGTGTATATCAATGATCCTTCTTTTGTAGCATTGCCAGTTGCCAAGTTTGTTATATTTGCAGATTTTTTTATTAATTTTAATTTTATTGTCATCCAGCCATTACAGCAGTAGACAATGTTACATGTATTATACAAAACAACTGCTAATTTAAAAGAAACAACAATATTATATTACAGTTTAAAGATTTGTTTGTGTTGTAGAATGGGTGGGTAACTAGCCAGTCATGTAGCAACTGTTTGAATGCTTGTATGGGTAATTCTTTTACAAACATTGCAATAAATAAAAATTAAGGGTAGTCTGAGAAAGACCAGTTCGTGGACATCACTAAATGGCTTCCAGCCAAGTCTTTGTCACTAAACTTTGAAAAAACGCAATACATGCAATTCAGAACTTGTAAGAGGTTTTCCCACCAGTATATGTGTAAAATATGATGACAAACAGACTGAAGAAGTGGTCAGAGTTAAATTCTTGGGATTACAGCTTGATAATAAAATCAACTGGGAGGTACACACACAGAAATGCTGAAGCTCCTAAACAAATCCCTATTTGAAATCCGAATACTGTCAGATATAGGGGATATAAAAACGAAAAAGCTGACATACTAACATCTACATCTACATCCATACTCCGCAAGCCACCTGACGGTGTGTGGCGGAGGGTACCCTGAGTACCTCTATCGGTTCTCACTTCTATTCCAGTCTCGTATTGTTCGTGGAAAGAAGGATTGTCGGTATGCTTCTGTGTGGGCTCTAATCTCTCTGATTTTATCCTCATGGTCTCTTCGCGAGATATACGTAGGAGGGAGCAATATACTGCTTGACTCCTCGGTGAAGGTATGTTCTCGAAACTTTAACAAAAGCCCGTACCGAGCTACTAGGCGTCTCTCCTGCAGAGTCTTCCACTGGAGTTTATCTATCATCTCCGTAACGCTTTCGCGGTTACTAAATGATCCTGTAACGAAGAGCGCTGCTCTCCGTTGGATCTTCTCTATCTCTTCTATCAACCCTATCTGGTACGGATCCCACACTGCTGAGCAGTATTCAAGCAGTGGGCGAACAAGCGTACTGTAACCTACTTCCTTTGTTTTCGGATTGCATTTCCTTAGGATTCTTCCAATGAATCTCAGTCTGGCATCTGCTTTACCGACAATCAACTTTATATGATCATTCCATTTTAAATCACTCCTAATGCGTACTCCCAGATAATTTATGGAATTAACTGCTTCCAGTTGCTGACCTCCTATTTTGTAGCTAAATGATAAGGGATCTATCTTTCTATGTATTCGCAGCACATTAGACTTGTCTACATTGAGATTCAATTTCCATTCCCTGCACCATGCGTCCATTCGCTGCAGATCCTCCTGCATTTCAGTGCAATTTTCCATTGTTACAACCTCTCGATATACCACAGCATCATCTGCAAAAAGCCTCAGTCAACTTCCGATGTCATCCACAAGGTCACTTATGTATATTGTGAATAGCAACGGTCCTATGACACTCCCCTGCGGTACACCTGAAATCACTCTTACTTCGGAAGACTTCTCTCCATTGAGAATGACATGCTGCGTTCTGTTATCTAGTAACTCTTCAATCCAATCACACAGTTGGTCTGATAGTCCATATGCTCTTACTTTGTTCATTAAACGACTGTGGGGAACTGTATCGAACGCCTTGTGGAAGTCAAGAAACACGGCATCTACCTGTGAACCGGTGTCTATGGCCCTCTGAGTCTCGTGGACGAATAGCGTGAGCTGGGTTTCACACGGCCGTCTTTTTCGAAACCCATGCTGATTCCTACAGAGTAGATTTCTAGTCTCCAGAAAAGTCATTATAATCGAACATAATACGTGTTCCAGAATTCTACAACTGATCAACGTTAGAGATATAGGTCTATAGTTCTGCACATCTGTTCGACGTCCCTTCTTGGAAACCGGGATGACCTGTGCCCTTTTCCAATCCTTTGGAACGCTACGCTCTTCTAGAGACCTATACGGTATACCGCTGCAAGAAGGGGGGCAAGTTCCTTCGCGTACTCTGTGTAAAATCGAACTGGTATCCCATCAGGTCCAGCGGCCTTTCCTCTTTTGAGCGATTTTAATTGTTTCTCTATCCCTCTGTCGTCTATTTCGATATCTACCATTTTGTCATCTGTCGCGACAATCTAGAGAAGGAACTACAGTGCAGTCTTCCTCTGTGAAACAGCTTTGGAAAAAGACATTTAGTATTTCGGCCTTTAGTCTGTTATCCTCTGTTTCAGTACCATTTTGGTCACAGAGTGTCTGGACATTTTGTTTTGATCCACCTACCGCTTTGACATAAGACCAAAATTTCTTAGGATTTTCTGCAAAGTCAGTACATAGAACTTTACTTTCGAATTCATTGAACGCCTCTCGCATAGCCCTCCTCACACTACATTACGCTTCGCGTAATTTTTGTTTGTCTGCAAGGCTTTGGCTATGTTTATGTTTGCTGTGAAGTTCCCTTTGCTTCCGCAGCAGTTTTCTGACTCGGTTGTTGTACCGCGGTGGCTGTTTTCCATCTCTTACGATCTTCTTAGCACATACTCATCTAACGCGTATTGTACGATGCTTTTGAACTTTGTCCACTGATCCTCAAAACTATCTGTACTTGAAACAAAACTTTTGTGTTGAACCGTCAGGTACTCTGTAATCTGCTTTTCGTCACTTTTGCTAAACAGAAAAATCTTTCTACCCTTTTTAATATTTTTATTTACGGCTGAAATCATCGATGCAGTAACCGCTTTATGATCGCTGATTCCCTATTCTGCGTTAAGTGTTTCAAATAGTTCGTGTCTGTTTGTCACCAGAAGGTATAATATGTTATCGCTACGAGTCGGTTCTCTGTTTAACTGCTCAAGGTAGTTTTCAGATAAAGCACTTAAAAAAATTTCACTGGATTCTTTGTCCCTGCCACCCGTTATGAACGTTTGTCTCCCAGTCTATATCCGGCAAATTAAAATCTCCACCCAGAACTATAACATGGAAGGGAAATCTACTCGAAATATTTTCCAAATTATCCTTCAGGTGCTCAGCCACAATAGCTGCTGAGCCAGGGGGCCTATAGAGACATCCAATTACCATGTCTGAGCCTGCTTTAACCGTGACCTTCACGCAAATTATTTCACATTTCGGATCTCTGTCAATTTCCTTCGATACTATTGCACTCCCTATCGCCATAAACACGCCTCCCCCTTCACTGTCCAGCCTGTCTCTGCGGTATACATTCCAATCTGAGTTCAGGATTTCATTACTGTTTACGTCTGGTTTCAGCCAACTGTCTGTCCCTAGTACTATATGGGCGTTGTGACCGTTTATTAATGAGAGCAGTTCTGGGACCTTTCTATAGACGCTCCTGCAGTTTACTATTAGCACATTAATATTGTTATTCCCTGTTGCATTTTGCCTACTCCTACCTTGCCGCGTCTCAGGAGGCATCTTTTCGGGCCTAGGGAGGGAATTCTCTAACCTAAAAAACCCACATGTGCACTCCACACGTACTCCGCTACCCTTGTAGCCGCTTCCGGCGTGTAGTGCACGCCTGACCTATTCCAGGGGACCCTACATTTCTCCACCCGATAGCGGAGGTCGAGAAATTTGCACCCCACATCTCCGCAGAATCGTCTGAGCCTCTGGTTTAAGCCTTCTACTCGGCTCCAAACCAGAGGACCGCGGTCGGTTCTGGGAACGATACTACAAATAGTTAGCTCTGATTCCACCCCGCGAGCGAGGCTTTCCGCCTTCACCAATTCCGCCAAGCGCCTGTACGAACTGAGGATGACCTCTGAACCCAGATGGCAGGAGTCATTGGTGCCGACATGAGCAACAATTTGCAGTCGGGTGCACCCAGTGCTCTCTATCGCCGCCGGCAGGGCCTCCTCCACATCTTGGATGAGACCTCCCGCCAAGCAGACAGAGTGAACACTGGCCTTCTTCCCCGACCTTTCCGCTATTTCCCTAAGGGAAGCTTACTTTCATTCCATATTGTCATATAGGATTATTATTTTGGGGTAGCTCATGAAGCCAAGCTAAGTTTCCCCAGTATAAAAACGTGTAATAAGAGTTATTTCGGTGTGAACTCAAGAACATCCTGCAGATGCCTGTTTAGGGAACTAAGTACTGTAGCTACTGCTTCCAAATATAATAATAATAATAATAACAAGAAGAAGAAGAAGAAAAAAGAGTAGGCCTCCGGTATGTTCTGCCAGTCGTAAAAGGCGACGAAAAGAACAAACCACTAATAGGGCTAACCCCCCTTTTAGTGTGATTAGTTGGTTCAGGACAGAACTAATGAAGCCTCGGACAAGTGCTGTCATGGTCGGGGACGACACTTGAACCCTATGCCCTTCCACAATGGTAACGACACTGCTAGCCACACGGAAAATGATTTAAATCCAAATAGAGGTGTTTTGCAGGATATGCTTCCTGCAACCACTCTAGAAGGAAAACAAAGACAGAGGATGAGATGGTCAGATGAAGTTAACTGACACCTCATGTTCTGTTATTATCAAGCAACAAACTCAGGAACCAACACAACTGGATACAGATCACAAGTATACACAACATTTATTACCAGATACCCAGAATTAAAATTTTTAACAGAACATCGACTAGCTGATCAGATCCGTGTAATAATCAAAAATAACAGGATACCCCAGTCAGAATCAGAAAACATCAAACAACAAGTACAACAAATACTGGAACAAAATAATGTGGAATCAGAAGAAGAAGAATATACAGTAATGGACTCAAACATCCCAGAGCAAACAAACAAAGAACAACACACATCAATTAAACAATCAGAGGAAAACGAAATCTTAAGACAGCCACCAGAACAAGCACAGATAGAACACTAAGTGATACACATGTTAGATATAGAAGAAAAATTTCAGCTGACATATAAAGAATACAAAGACGCAAATACAGACATTTGACCATTCTTGTATATACCCCCAAATAACCCACAAGTCGAAACAACAATAACAACTATCAACACAATCATACACAACAAAATAAATGAAAATACAACTATGGAAGAGTTACAACTACTGGTTTATATAGGAGCACTCACTACACTAAATATACACACTAGGCAGAGATCAGAACCAACCAACACACAGAAGAAATCCACAAAACCAGCATGGCAACACAGGCTACAGATCAGATTAGAAAAACTGTGAAAAGACATTGGACAGCTAACACAATTTATAAGAAATGAAATATCAGACAAAAAACGAAAAAGGTTAGGTAAAATCTCACAACAAGAAGCGATAGAGGAATTAGATGAAAAGAAGCAGAAGTTACAAGCATTGGCCAAACGACTTAGAAGATACAAAGAAAATGAAAATAGAAGGAAACAAAACCAAACATTCAACACAAACCAAAAGAAATTTTATCAGACAATAGATAACACTCACATTGAAGTAGACAATCCACCAAACATAACAGACATGGAACACTTCTGGGCCAACACATGGTCAAACCCGGTACAACAGAATAGCCATGCACAGTGGATACAAGCAGAAACAGACACACACAAGATGATACCACAAATGCCTGAAGTGATAATTTTGCAACATGAAGTCACTCGAGCAATTAATTCTACACACGATCGGAAAGCCCCTGGAAAAGATAAAATAGCAAATTTCTGGCTAAAGAAGTTCACCTCAACACATTCACATCTAACAAAATTATTTAACAGTTACATTGCAGACCCATACACAGTCCCTGATACACTTACACAAGGAATATCTTATCTGAAACCTAAAGATCAAGCAGACATAGCAAACCCAGCAAAATATCGCTCCATAACATGCCTACCAACAATATACAAAATATTAACTTCAGTCATTACACAGAAATTAATAACACATACAACGCAGAACAAAATTATAAATGAAGAACAAAAAGCCTGTTGCAAAGGAGCACGAGGATGTAAAGAGCAACTGATAATAGAGGCAGAGGTGACATATCAAGCTAAAACTAAAGCAAGGTCGCTACACTATGCATACATTGATTACCAAAAAGCTTTTGATAGTGTACCCCACCCATGGTTACTACAAATATTGGAAATATACAAAGTAGATCCTAAATTGATACAATTCCTAAACATAGTAATGAAACATTGGAAAACCACACTTGATATCAAAACAAATTCAAATAATATCACATCACAGCCAATACAGATTAAGCGTGGAGTATACCAAGGAGACTCATTAAGTCCTTTCTGGTTCTGCCTTGCTCTGAACCCACTATCCAACATGCTAAATACTACAAATTATGGATATAATATTACTGGAACATACCAACACAAAATCACACATTTGCTATACATGGATGATCTAAAACTACTGGCAGCAACGAATCAACAACTCAACCAGTTACTTAAGATAACAGAAGTACTCAGCAATGATATAAATATGGCTTTTGGAACAGATAAATGTAAGAAAAATAGCATAGTCAAGGGAAAACACACTAAACAAGAAGATTAAATATTGGATGATCACAGCAATTGCATAGAAGCGATGGAAAAAACAGATGCAAGCAAAAAATAGGAGTAGATAATACAAATATTAAAAAAGATCTAAAAGAAAAATATAGACAAAGACTAACAAAAATACTGAAAACAGAATTGATAGCAAGAAACAAGACAAAAGCTTAAATAATTACGCTATACCAATATTGACCTATTCATTTGGAGTAGTGAAATGGAGTAACACAGAACTAGAAGCACACAATACACTTACACAATCACAATGCCACAAATATAGAATACATCACATACATTCAGCAACAGAAAGATTCACATTAAGCAGAAAGGTAGGAGGAAGATGATCTATCGACATAAAAATCCTACATTATGGACAGGTAGATAATTTAAGAAAATTCCTTATAGAACGAGCAGAAACTAACAAAATACTCAAAGCAGTCACTCATATAAATATATCGGCTACACCACTGCAATTTCATAACCACTTCTACAACCCTTTAGATCACATAACATCAACAGATACAAAGAAAGTAAATTGGAAACAGATAACACTGCATGGCAAGCACCCGTATCATCTATCACAGCCACACATCGACCAAGGTGCATCCCACACATGGCTAAGAAAAGGCAATATATACATTGAGATGGAAGGATTCATGATTGCAATACAGGATCAAACAATAAACACCAGATATTACACCAAGCATATTATTAAAGATCCCAATACCACAACAGATAAATGCAGACTTTGCAAACAACAAATAGAAACAGTAGATCAGATCACAAGCAGGTGTACAATACTAGCAAATACCGAATACACCAGAAGACATGACAATGTAGCAAAAATAATACATCAACAACTTGCCATACAACATAAAGTAATAAAACAACACGTTCCCACATACATGTATGCACCACAAAATGTATTGGAGAATGATGAATACAAATTATACTTGAAACAGAACCGTTATAACAGAGAAAACAACACCACACAACAAACCTGACATCATACTTACCATACTGGAATAGAACCATTATAACAGATAAAACAACACCACATAACAAACCTGACATCATACTTACCAATAAAAAGAAGAAATTAACACAACTAATCGAAATATCCATACCCAATACAACAAATATGCAGAAGAAAACAGGAGAAAAAATTGAAAAATACATCCAACTGGCTGAGGAAGTCAAGGACATGTGGAATCAGGATAAAGTTGACATAGCAATTATACTATCAACTACAGGAGCCATACCACACAATATCCACTAGTACATCAACGCAATACAGCTACATCCAAACGTTTATATACAACTACAGAAATCTGTAATTATTGTTACATGTTCAATTACTCGAAAGTCCCTAAATGCAATGTAACATATACTGTACAGTTAAAAGGAATTCACACTTGATCAAGGTCCGCGTTACTTTCCATTTTTAACCAGACATAACGTCTGAGAAAGGAATGAAATAATAATAATAATAATAATAATAATAATAATAATAATAATTTTATTGTCATCCAGCCATTACAGCAATAGACAATGTGACATGTATTATACAAAACAACTGCTAATTTAAAAGAAACAACAATATTATATTACAGTTTAAAGATTTATTTATGTTGTAGAATAGGTGGGTAACTAGTCAGTCATACAGCAACTGTTTGAATGCTTGTATGGGTAATTTTTGTACAAATTGTGAAATCTGATTAAATAATTTGTGCCCCATGAGTTCATAACTGTTCAGTGATTTTGACAGTCTGTAGTATAGGGTATAAATGTATCTGTTCCCTCTTGTACTATAACAATGTATATTTTCACTGCATTTTGCTTCTGCTAACTTCTCTTTTGTGAAATTAGAACATAGTATGTTTACAGGTTTACTGCTGTCATGATCTTTTGTTCTCAAAACAATGGTTAATTACCCTATTTCCTTTTTTCTACAGTATCAAGATGTCATGCACACAACTAGAGTTCCCCCATAAAATAATACCATATGTTAGTATACTTTGGAAGAAAGAAAAATAGAATGTTCTAATATACTATTTGGGCACACAATCCATAAGTCGCCCTAAGGGATAAATTACTCTTGACAGCTTACACTAACATATTTTACATGTTGACCTCAAGACAATTTAGCGTCTAAATATAGCCCCAAACACTTAACATAACTAGAATCACCTGACAGAAGCCCTTCTTTCAGCCTAAAAACCATCTGCTGTGTTTTGTTGTCATTCAATAACAAGCTTGTCCCATTGTCTTTGCAACACAACTTTTAAGGCTGCTGGGATCATCACTTCAAAGAAGAAAGGTTGTATCATCTGCATATAGAACTGTACTAGACTTTATAAATGATGGCAGATCATTCATCATTAGTACGAACAAAGAAGGGCCCAGTATGGAATCTTGGGGAGCACCTACCTTAACTTGTTTTCGACATTTCCTTGCAAGCACAGACAATTTGCCTACAGTTCTGTAGATACGATTTTCATAGTTTAAGGCTGTTGCCTTTAGTACCAAGGAATTCAATTTTTTCCAAAGTTGTGTGTGGTCTACATAGCCAAAAGCTTTACTTAGATCACAAAAAGTGGCTTGTGAAAGGCCTTTATCCTCAAACACTTGATGTATGTATTTGACTATAGAGTCTATAGCATCAACCTTTGACAAATTTTTCCTAAAACTGTACTGTGATTCACTAATTATTCCTAGATTTTCGAAGTAAACATCTAATGCTTGATAAATTACACATTCCAGTAGTTGAGAAAAATCTGGGACCATAGAAATTGGTCTGTAACTTGAAGGTGAGTCAATATCTTCTTTCTATGTATTGGCATTACCCCAGACACTTTTAGCTCATCAGGCAAATATCTCTCAGCTATGTACTTGTCTATACAATATATTAAGGGATACACAATACAATCTATTATTTTTTTAGTATGTTACAATATATATATATATATATATATATATATATATATATACACTCTCCTGGAAATGGAAAAAAGAACACATTGACACCAGTGCGTCAGACCCACCATACTTGCTCCGGACACTGCGAGAGGGCTGTACAAGCAATGATCACACGCACAGCACAGCGGACACACCAGGAACCGCGGTGTTGGCCGTCGAATGGCGCTAGCTGCGCAGCATTTGTGCACCGCCGCCGTCAGTGTCAGCCAGTTTGCCGTGGCATACGGAGCTCCATCGCAGTCTTTAACACTGGTAGCATGCCGCGACAGCGTGGACGTGAACCGTATGTGCAGTTGACGGACTTTGAGCGAGGGCCACCCAACGTGCTCTAGAAGGTGTAAGTCAACTACCCTGGCCAGCAAGATCTCCGGATCTGTCCCCCATTGAGCATGTTTGGGACTGGATGAAGCGTCGTCTCACGCGGTCTGCACGTCCAGCACGAACGCTGGTCCAACTGAGGCGCCAGGTGGAAATGGCATGGCAAGCCATTCCACAGGACTACATCCAGCATCTCTACGATCGTCTCCATGGGAGAATAGCAGCCTGCATTGCTGCGAAAGGTGGATATACACTGTACTAGTGCCGACATTGTGCATGCTCTGTTGCCTGTGTCTATGTGCCTGTGGTTCTGTCAGTGTGATCATGTGATGTATCTGACCCCAGGAATGTGTCAATAAAGTTTCCCCTTCCTGGGACAATGAATTCACGGTGTTCTTATTTCAATTTCCAGGAGTGTATATATACACACTGTCTGATAGTGTTATCTGTTTTACTATTGTTAGGACGAGACTAGGAGAGATGTCAGAGAAGGAAGACATACATGTATTAGTCAGTGCCTTACAAACATTTTTTGAAAGAATCTCTAAAATTCTAATTTCAGTTTTGATATTAGAATTTCCTACTTCCTCGACTTATTTAATTAAATAATCATTGCAGTTTTGGGGACAGATATTAATTTTCTTGTTTCTTTCATTTTTAGCAATACTATTTGTTAGTTTACGTGTGGCTTTGCACTTATTGGTTTAATTCTCAATACTGCTGAAATTGGGTGCTTTTTGGGTTTACACAATGGATTTTTTTATACTCGTTCCTATATTCAAGATAGACTGAGCTGGCATGGTCAGTCTTCAGACTTTTGTATTCATTGTGCAACAGCATAACTTGGTTTTTCAGATTTGTTAGTTCTCCACTCTACCACAGATTTTGTTTACTTGTGGCCTTGCTGTTGAAGCCTTTGTCAATTATTTTGCATTTGTGTATGGGAAAGCTGTCATTAAATTGTGTCAAAATGCTTTAAATAACTTTTCAAATGTTAACTTTTCTGATGAATCATTACATAACCTATACTGTGTGTCATCATAATACTGGCCAAACTAGTCTCTGACTGCAAGGAACTTATGAAACCTTCCAGTTTTACCATTTGTGTCAAGTCTAGTGACTACAAACTTTTGGACAGGCCTTGCAATATTACTCTTATCAGCAGAGAATCTAGTTTTACAATTTAAGGATACAGAGTCATGGTCTGAGACTGGAAATACTGTCACATCACATGGTTCTTTTGTGGTTGCAAAATTTAAAAAACTGTTGTCAAAACATGCTTCATCTCTTGTGGGTCTATTGTTGATAAAGTGAATATTGCACTGTCTTAGAAGATTTTTCAGCTCAATGACACTAAATTTGTGTTTAATTACATCAAAATCTGAATTCAAGTCTTCACCTATTATAGTGTCATAATGCAGACACTGTGGCTCTCCAAATACATTTAACAGCACATCCAGTTTTTTCTAGAAAAACGCTGGTGACTCCCTTAGATGACCTGCACAAGGATATTATTACTAACTTAAAACTATCAATGACTATACAGGCAGCTTCAAAATTCTGTTCATCTCGCAAGTACTCCAGATGTAACCTATTAATGGAGCAACTGAGTGACTGGTTAATACAGATTGTTACACCACTTCTTCTATGCAGTTTTCTACAGTAACTGTTTGCTATATTATAGTTATCAAGTTTCACAACAGTAAGTTCACCCTCAGTAGCGTAATGTTCACTCAAACAAGAAACGTCAAATTTATTATCTAGACCAAAAGTATTCACAAAATATTCTTTATCTTTTATTCCTTGAATGTTCAGGCGACGAATTTTAGTCTCGAGATTGTTATTTCCTTCAGAGTTAACCATTTGGCGAGAAGCTACAGTTTATTTTACAATATTTATCTTATTAGTTCCTTCATCTTGCTGCATTCCACTAAAAAAATCATTTATTCAGAGAGGAGGCACCGGTTTCTCCTTACCGTTAACTCTTGACACTGCTTCTTCAACTGCAGTTCTCTTCCCTCCTCCTGATGGTACTGCAGTTACTGTTGGTGATGAAACCATTTTTATAGCTTGTGATGGTTCTGCTACAGATGCTTCATTTTTTAATACTGCTACTAATAATGCCACTGGTGACAGTGATGGTTCACATGCTGGTGTTGATCTCATTTCTTCTGCATGACATGTTGCCAGTGATGTTTCTCCCTCACATGGTATTAGTCTGTTCTTCACTTCATTTGCCACTGGCAGCGAACCGATTGCAGGTAGTTCAATTTCTTCAGGGGTGTTCCCTCTTACAGTTTTTATGATCTGGAGAATTTCTTTGGTCAGCACTTCCTTGCCTATGTGGTTTCTGGGCAGTCTATGTCTGGTACAATGTTCTCTGACACAAATGGTTGCTGCAATGAAAGTTTTGTGCACAAAACAGCTGCAAATCTTCCTGAATTTTCTGTTTGTTGCGACGATTTCTTTATTTAAACAAGAGTTTTCAGTTAACCCTCCTACTAGCAGAATTTTTTGTTACACTGAGTACTGCTGAGTCAATATGACCCCAAGTAATTAACATGGAATATATTGGCAGTATTTTATTTATTTTAATGAAATGATATAAAAGCACACATTACTAATTGAAACCAAGTAAAATAATATATAAGCACTTACAGATCTTGTATTAATCCTTTATCTTATAGATCCTTACATTTAAAACAAAGCAACTCTTAACATTTAAAACAATCTCTGAATGTTGTTTACAGACAAAAGAAGAGCATCTTCTGCATGTTTCTGAATGTTTTCTATCTACTGATCGTTTTCATAGGGAGAACCATCCATGTTTTTCCCCCGTATGCACTTCTGCTGAAGGAGGAGGACAAGGAAGAGATGCTTTGCTGCGCCAACTTCTGTTTTTCTGTGCTAGACTTTTTCCTAGTTCCAGAAAAAATTCTCTTCTTTGTAGTTGATTTTTTTATTCCAGTCACGATTAAAGTCAGCCAAATTATGAAAGCATTTAGGGCACTAATATTCAAAATATTATAAAAATAACCATGGACCATCTTCTTGTCATACTTTTGTGTTGTAGGTCCTGACTAACTTGCCCATGTGTGTACACCTGTTTTAGTTGCATTATAGTCTAGGATTATAATAGGTTTTGCTGCTTCGCCGCCAATAGTTCCTCTCTGAAATGCATAGTACTCAGCAAAGTCACTATCCTACATTTTTTTGGGCAATAGGAGGCTACTGTAGCTGATTTCTGGAATCCGAAGAGACATGAAGCTACAGTTCTTCAGCTTGCTTCGATAAATTCTGCAGGTAGTTAACGACACTTTTTCTTAGTGTTCCTAGCACAGTCATTTGTTTCCATTCTAGTTTCTTTGTCAACTCCCAACTTGTAAAGAATTTATCTGTTGTGATATTTCTACCACTCCCAGATAAATGTTCTGTCAATTTTAACACCACTCTTTTCCCTGATTTATTTCTCTAGGCTGGCCTTCACCCTTTCCTATGTAGCCCCTGCAGGTGTGTGACGTAGTATTTAGTGCTGTCACATGCAGCCCAATTCTTTATACCATACTTTCCAGGTTTTCAGGGTATGTATTAACTTTAATATTCTCGTATGGTTCATATGCATCATGTAATGTGCTTACCCACTGTTTAAATAAATCCATTATAGGAGTCAATTTATCAGGGCTACGATTCTGTCGCCAGTGCTGAGAGTCATCAAATCGAATACAAGGTGATATCTTGTCAAGTGGTTCCTAGCCGCAGAAGTATTGAAAATAGGTCGGCCATGCTCTTCGTTCTGTACATTCACTGTGCTCTCTTTGTTACCTTTGTACACTCCTGAAAGAATAAGCAGGTCAAGAAAACATTCAAATTCTTCTCCATCAAGATCTGTCCATTTGTTACCGAAAGTAATCTTACCTTCTTTGTTGGTCCACTTCAAAGTAATCTGGAAAATGATGGGCTTCATAAATAATTCAAATGCTAACTGCAAAGTATTTACGTTCCTTACAGTATGCCTCTTGGGACCTGGACCTATCTTCAGTATGTTTTGTGCTGGCTGCCTACCACGTAATCCAACAGGATTTTTCTCTATGTTTCATTTCTCGATAAAAAAAGGGAATTACTATTTTACATGCCAGTATGTACTTACATATTATTATTATTGGTACTATCATTAAAGTTTTTGCAAACATGTGGTAGACTGTATATACATATTTGAAAACATTCTGATTTGAGATGTCAGCTACTGCAGGAAGCACAGTTTCCAAGTCTCCAACATCTTCATCAGAATCTTCAGTTGGTTCACTACCTCCAGAAATAATAGCATCAATCTCTTAATCGTCATCAGACGATATAGCTCCTAATTTCTCTTCTTCATTCAAAATTGCTTGTATTTCAGCACTACTCAAACGTAAGAAACAGCAACAATGGGTGTAAATAATAAGTGGGAAATTTTAGTTTCTTTGTTGCAGGTGTTTCGTATAATGTCATAAATTTTGATAATAACCGTTTGGAAACAAGGGAGATATATATTTCGAATGTGGTTACGGGGTCATATTGGTCCCAGTGGTACTAGGAGGTTACATCATGCCTGTGTGGAATACACATGATAAACACCTAGCGTTGTGAAATTCTTCCTAGCGATTCTTTCAGTTCTTTTATTCCAAGGCTACTCTGATTTTTGTACACGTCATTTCTTCCCTGACTATGACAGGTCACACCGTTTTTTACTGTGGTTTCACAGTTCTTTAACACTTCTAGTAAAGAAGCTCCTGATTCGAAGTTAGAGTGACTATATTCTGACTGTATCAGACATGGTTGTAGCTAGTCCCCTATCATGACTCGTTGATAATATGTATATTTCTTCCTTTTTTCTTCGCTTTTGCTTTTCTGTCTTGTGTTCCTTATTTTCATATGTTGCACTAACACGATTTTTATGTTTAACGGTACACGACAGTTATGAGTTTTATCTGGCCATTTTTGGTCAATAGTTGTTTCTGAGCAATTTTCCACAGCACTAAAATTTTCTTTCCTGTGTTTTGGAGAGTCTTCATTTTGAATATAGTATTTATTCATTAATGGAATGGGAAAAACGTTCGTATTTAACACAGGACGGGAGAATTTCTTAGGCCTAATACATACACTCTCTTGTTCACAGCTTTGCGTCTGTGTGGGAATGCCCACATACACAATGCCACACATACACAAGTTTTCAGCATTTCGGCATATATTCTAGCATTGCTTAAGTCGTTTTGCAGTTCTCCTCTGACAGTTATTTCGAGTCCAGCGTTACACATTTTTACAGCAGCTTCATAGCCGTTGTGCTCAGTTCCGCAATTAGACAAATATTTACTGAGTTTCGTTTCCGCAAAACAATATGAATGATAGCATTTATGAATCACTACACGTATTCTGACACCTTTTATCACTTTTTTTCCACATAGGAGACAATTTACTGATGGTAATTTGACGATATTTTCGGAGTGATGTACCACTACATCCACATGCACCGCCATCTTGAATTCACTCCTTCATGCAATTTGTCATTAAAAATATGTTTCTTTTTCAAACTAACAGCTTGGCTCATGGAATCAATATTAGAAATAAGAACGATCTTCACAAAGATTTAAAGTCACTTACTTTGGTCCTAAAATGTGTCTGTTATTCAGATACATAAATTTTCAGTAACTTGCCACCAGCCATGAAAAGTGTAGATATGAATAAAGTTCAGTTTAAGAGGAGCCTAAAGGATTTATTGGTTGCATTCTCCATTTACTCCATTTTTGATTATCTTAATAGAAACAGCTGAGGTGTGTGTGTTACTAATAACACACAATGATGCAAATATTAATACATTCTGACTTCTATACAAATTCAGTATAGTATGCAATCATATAAATAAATGTAATAAAATGATTCTTCTAGTCACTGTTTATAATCTCAGAAGTAAAAATATGTTTAAAAGCTTTTTGACTCATTACACATCCATGACGATCATTCCACTTAAGATCTGTGGAAGGTAGACTACATTAGTTTACTCATATTTGTTTTTATTGTAAATATTAGTGTGTATTATTGTTCTTCTGACATGTTCTAAATCTTAGAGCTCCTTACTATGTATCAACTGGAATAAAAAGAAGTACAAAAAATCTAAAGTACAGTGAATCGATCTAAAACTTCTGACAACTTCACATTATTGTTTTTGGTATGTTTTGATCTAGTTGATGGTTCAATAAGAAAACTGAAGTTTATTTCTCAGTTACTGATTTATGCAGGCAACCAATTAATCCACTTATAAGTACCTTTGTAACGTTAAACGTATATAGGCATTCGATTTGGCTGCCTGGAAGTGGTATCAGGGAAGGTAAAATTGTTATATGGGACAACACTCTACTCTATGAGTTCATTGAGCTATTCTTTTTAAACAGGGCTGTGCATAGCCTAGGTACCTAAAGTAGGAGTAACCACAAGTAAAAACGCAAGTGGTTTACTTGTATGGGATGCTGTTTAGAAGAGTAGATAAGCAGTAGAAACCCTTTAGGTACCGTCAGAATTGGGATTTTCTCATCTGGGATATGAATCTAATCCTTTTAGAATTACAACTATAATTCTAACACTTTACAATATTGTGTGCCTCAGGTCCCAAATTTATTGACTGACAGGCAGTTTTCATGAGGGATTCAACATACAATTTTGCTGCAGTTGTGTCTGTGAGGATCCCTAGCAAAAGTCTGAAGCGCAATGTGGGTTACCAGAGGTGACTTCGAATCAACAACATTGGCTTCAGCATCGGCAACATCTATGCACTCAGCAGTAGCACAGCACTAGCAGCCAGCATAAGCAATAAGATAAGCACTTGCACCAATGATGTTAACACATATGAACGCATTGGGCCATAGCCAGTGATGGGAGTCTACAACGAAAGAGCTACTACCCATTCTGAGTGATTCGGATAATACTAGTGGAGTAGTTAGTCCTAAGTCTGAACGTGGGACTACCGAAATGGAACTTACTGATGGGGCAGATAGTCCAAATTCACGGAGGGGGAGCAAGCTTTCAGACAATACACAGTCACAGTTAAAGCAAATTTTGCTGCTAGTACAGGAGCAAGGCAATCTAGTATGGGGCGATGGCTATCGAGATAAGTTCTGTAAAAAGAGAGATAAATTCTGTGAGAACAGAACTATGTCCAAAAATTAAAAATGTAGGCTCAAGAGTATTAAAAAAGTAAAAGCTGAGGTGGAAAAAAATTGGATCTGATATATAAGGGATGGCTGATTCAAAATTAGAAAATATAAGGGTAGATCTGGGCAAGATTTTCTGTGGAGGCTGGCCTAGTTAACACCAGAGTCGACACACTAGAAAGATATTTCAGAGAAAAGTTGGGAAAGATAGAGGACGAGCTAGGTAGTGATGTTAAGAACGGTGTACAGAGACAAAATATGCTTGTGGAAGTGACCACTAGATCGGTTAACATTTTGCCAGGTAGAGTAGCTTAATGTGAGAAAGAAGCGCTTAAGAACAGAGTACATTTTGAACATATATTAACCAAAGAAGCTGCGCAACATGAACAGCAGTTGAAAGATATGAGGCCAGAATTAATTTTTTTTTTGTAGAAAATAACTCTGCTACTGTGATAGGGGTTCCGTGGGATAATTTAGGAACGACAAATTGCAGACTTACGAAAATACCATTCAGTTGATTTTGTTGCTGTATGTAGAGATAGTTTTGCGAGAAGAGGCAAAAATTAATTTCAGGAGGAAAAATCTTGAGGACTATGCAGAATCATGGGCAAATTTAATGAGTGCTTCATTTACTATGTGTAAAGTGTCTGAATGTTGTTTCCTGAAGAAATACTGGAGTGAAGCAAATCAAACGCCACTTCAGAATGAGTTCCTAAACGGATCAAGTTTCAGACACAGAAGTGAGTCGATATGGGATTTTTGTGCATGCGAATTGGTAGTTGGGCATTTAAAGCGTCCGCTGGGAGTGTTGGTGGAGAGTACGGCGTTCAAGAGACCCTTACTGGCATTTTTACAGTGGGGTCTTGTCTGCAGTCCGAGAAATTCCATCAACGAGTTTTTAGATGTTGTTGAGAAGCTTGAACAGGCATTGAAATTCAAGTCACATATTTGGAACATTAGGCAGAGAAATGGGTGCGAGAAAGGGAAGAATAGTATTATCTACAATAGTTATAACGATCATCACAGAAATAATTATCACCATAATAATAATTTTCGAATGGGAACTGGAAATGGGAATTCTAACAAAGCATATCAAAACTGGGAACTAAGATTCGAGGGGCAGGAGCCTCACGAAATGCAACTCCAGAATACGAGGTCGGGAAATTAGAGGCTTCAGAATGTCATTTCTGGAGGTGGCAAAATAAACCAGAGCTGAAAAGGACGTGTTGTTTTAAAACTTCGGCAGATGTCGAAAATTTGGCAAAGAAGACACAAATGTTCTAAATAGAGGTTATAACAAGTAAGAGTAAGACGGGGAATTTTTCAACAGCGCAACCATAAAGAAGGCGCAACAAAGGTTGTAAAATGTGAAGAAATTTGATAACGAGGGTATGGAGCTGAAAAATTGAATTTGTGAAACGGAGCTGAATGACGGAATGAGTGTATGTTTGTCGAAAGATTCTGTGATCAGAAGAAAGGCTGACATGGATCTGAAATAGGTAGATGTGGAATGTATGACGAATTCTGATGAGGCACTAGTCTGTAGCAACAATTATAATAATACAGGTGAAAGTAATGTAGATGATTTTCTATCAGAGGACGTAGATGGAACTGTCTGTGAAGGCGGCGAATCTGTAGCTTTGTCAGCAAGAGAATTTTGTGGTGTACAAACGGAAGTGTGTAAAGGTTGTTATGAAGGCGACGTGGCACTGGTCCCGTCAGCATCTATCTCTATTGATGGGAGTGAACCGATGACTCTTGTTGAAAGCGTGAATTATGAGTGGATGTGGGAGGATGATTGTGAAAGTAATGTATTAGGTAGTAGATTAGAATGCAGAGTGTTGGAGCAGTCTGTGAGTACAGAAAACGTCACAGAAGCAAAGGCAGACTCAAGTTTGGCGCAATCCGAGTGTACTGTGAGTCTAACGATGCGATAGCGGAAATTTGTGTGGTGTATCAGTGGAGGTTGACGGAGTTATTGGTAGTTAATTATATTATGTATCAATCGATGTAGCTGATGTTTTAAGTAAAAAAGTTAATGAAATATCGATGGATGTTAATGGAGTTCTTTGTGATAAAGTTTATAGTCTTCCAGCGGAAATAAATGAGGATTTGTTTAAGAGATACGAAGTTTTAAATTGTGTGGTTAGTTACGAAAATGTTGCATCCACTGATAGCGTTACTCCAGAGGGAGGGAACAGTACATTCGAGGCTTACGAGGGTGATGAAATAAAGGATTTTGAGGGCGATTCACAGCCTAAAGATGATTAGAAGTAGATCGAGAGAATACAGGAGTGGATAATGAGTAAAGTACGAGGGGCGTTTGAAAAGTCCGTGCGAAGTCCGACAGATGGCACCACCGGCGCATATCGAGGTCATGTTTAGTTTGTATCATCTTTGGAAAGAACGCACACCAAGTTTCAGCCATATTGGTCTATTTCTTTGTTTTTGGAATTCTTGTGAATCAAGAAAGTCGAGTGATTGTCAAAAATTGGACAAAAAAGAATTTGGTGTGGTGATTAAACATTACTTTATGAAAGGCAAAACGCCTCAGCAGACTAAAGAGAAGCTTGGTAAACATTACGGTGACTCTGCACCTTCAGTAAGAGCAGTTTATAGAAGGTTTAAAAGTTTTGGAGTGACCATATGGGCACAAGTGATGCTGAACGTTCTGGACGCCCTGTGGAGGTTACAACTCTAGAAACCACTGATAAAATCCATGATATGGTGATGGATGACAGAAGAGTTAACGTGTATGCGGGTACATAATGTTTTGTATAAACATTTAGACATGAGAAAGCTATCCACAAGATGTGTTACGTGATTGCTGACGCTTGACCAAAAACGGATTCGCGTGAAGTGTTGCAAGGATGGATTGCATCTGTTCAGGAAGAACCTGCTGGACTTTATGCGTCGTTTTGTCACTGTGGATGAAACATGGATAATTACTATACTCCTGAGACCAAACAACAATTTAAACAAAGGGTTACCAAGGTAGATTCTCCAGCAAAAACGGTGAAGACCATTCCTTCGGCCAGAAAGGTTATGGCGACTGTCTTTTGGGATTCGCAAGGGATAATCCTCACGAACCTTCCCATAAATTTATATAATTTACGTTTATTTGGGCATTTAATTAATGTACCACAATTTTTTTAATTTATGTTAGATTTAGTAAATTAAAGCTCATATTCTGTTATGACACATGCTAGGAGGTACATGCTATTTCATACACCATGACAAAGCTTCTTACACTATTGTTCTGACACCAAAGTCGGATATTCTATTTATTATGTTATGTACATATTTACAGTGTTATGTAAGTATGTAAAATTTGGCGCAACTTAATGTATCAAGTTAGCTAGCTAATGTGCCACACTAAGTCCAGGTGTGTAACATTACACATATAGGTGAGCGATTTGGTGGTATGAGGGGAAGTCACATTGTTGTATGGCTGAATGCTAGAAGGCCTAGGGCTCAGGGAGGCCCACAGCAGGTCCAGATATGTGATCAGCATCGACAAATCCAGATCCAAAGATGAGTAATGTCACTGGAAATGGTTAAATCCCAAAGTTAGGAATTTTGATGGCTGTTGCATGCATGGCAAATGTGCAAGAGATAGTACTCCAAGAAATGGCAGAGTGACAGACAAGCTGAAAGATTACTTTGTACAGCTCTTTCAGAATCTATAATAATCAAAGTCAAATATTAAAGCAAATCTGAATACATCTTTAATCTCAGAAAGATGAGGCACATCCAATGACACAGTAGTTGAATATCTTTAAAACTGCAGAAGTTAATATCTCACAACGAATAAACATTTTCTCCTTGAGCCTCTGAGTTAACAACTTTTAAACACTTGATGTGATTTCAACACACAATATCACAATGATACCATTGCACTGTAGCTATCATCTCTGAAAGCTGTGTATCTGTATCTACTTTATTTCTTGATTTATAACGTTTTTTTTATATCTTTTCATTATGCAAATGTTTATCAGAACATCATATCCTTCACAGTTACACAGCAAATGAGTGCAGTATGAATACCACACATTTTGTCATGCTCACATGTTTATTGAATGAATAGTTTACTACTTTGCAATTTTATTTAAATATTAATTACAATTGATAGCAGAAATTCATGGTAATTCGAGAAGTGGTTGATCACATGTGTTAGCTGACAATACATTTGTAAAAGAGTGCCAAAAGTCGTTTCTGACAAGAGGCCAAAATAACAATATCTAACAACAGTCTGTTGTCATTTATCATGAGCGCACTTGTGCAGTAATACCAGCTTATTTATTTTTGTACAAAGTTTTGTTTGTATTTATTATGAATAATCTGAGTTCGACAGAATGTTTATAACATTTCTTTATTTAAATATTGTTGTAATACATTAGTTTGATTCAGGAAGTAGTCAAGACAAGGAAAATCATGTCTGCACAACTTAAGGACGATGTATTTTAGATGGGAAAAGACTTCAGCCAACGAAAAAGCAGACAGAAGCGGAGCACTACGTGTGTCAAGTGGAGGCTGGGACTTTTTCAAGTGAAGAGCTCAAGGGAGCGATTCTTGGGATTTTTCTTAAGTTCTGGAAGGAGGCAGACTGCCTGTGGTAACGAGTGGTATTCGATCATGGAGCTGTTTGAATCTGGGTGATGAATGGTCGCTACTGTACTTTATCTTCTGAAAGGACTTTATATTTCTAGAGGTCTGAATGTGCTCCAGAGAAGGATGTATCTTTGATTAAAATTTAGTTCAGGAATTTTGCCACTATTCTACATCTACATCTACATTTATACTCCGCAAGCACCCAACGGTGTGTGGCGGAGGGCACTTTACGTGCCACTGTCATTACCTCCCTTTTCTGTTCCAGTCGCGTACGGTTCGCGGGAAGAACGACTGTCTGAAAGCCTCCGTGCGCGCTCGAATCTCTCTTTCACATTCGTTATCTCCTCGGAAGTATAAGTAGGGGGAAGCAATATATTCGATACCCCATCCAGAAACGCGCCCTCTCGATCGAAACCTGGACAGCAAGCTACACCGCGATGCAGAGCGCCTCTCTTGCAGAGTGCCACTTGAGTTTGCTTAACATCCCCGTAACGCTATCACGGTTACCAAATAACCCTGTGACGAAACGCGCCGCTCTTCTTTGGATCTTCTCTATCTCCTCCGTCAACCCGATCTGGTACAGATCCCACACTGATGAGCAATACTCAAGTGTAAGTCGAACGAGTGTTTTGTAAGCCACCTCCTTTGTTGATGGACTACGTTTTATAAGGACTCTCCCAATGAATCTCAACCTGGTACCCGCCTTACCAACAATTAATTTTATATGATCATTCCACTTCAAATCGTTCTGCACGCATACTCCCAGATATTTTACAGAAGTAACTGCTACCAGCGTTTGTTCCGCTATCATATAATTATACAATAAAGGATCCTTCTTTCTATGTATTCGCAATACATTACATTTGTCTATGTTAAGGGTCAGTTGCCATTCCCTGCACCAAGTGCCTATCCGCTGCAGATCTTCCTGCATTTCGCTACAATTTTCTAAAGCTGCAACTTCTCTTTATACTACAGCATCATCCGCGAAAAGCCGCATGGAGCTTCCGACACTATCTACTAGGTCATATTGTGAAAAGCAATGGTCCCATAACACTCCCCTGTGGCACGCCAGAGGTTACTTTAACGTCTGTAGACGTCTCTCCATTGATAACAACATGCTGTGTTCTGTTTGCTAAAAACTCTTCAATCCAGCCACACAGCTGATCTGATATTCCGTAGGCTCTTACTACCTGGGAGCCTGTATCTAATATTTTCTGGGTCTCATGAACAAATAAAGCGAGTTGAGTCTCACACGATCGCTGTTTCCGGAATCCATGTTGATTCCTAAAGAGTAGATTCTGGGTTTCCAAAAACGACATGATACTCGAGCAAAAAACATGTTCTAAAATTCTACAACAGATCGACGTCAGAGATATAGGTCTATAGTTTTGCGCATCTGCTCGACGACCCTTCTTGAAGACTGGGACTACCTGTGCTCTTTTCCAATCATTTGGAATCTTCCGTTCCTCTAGAGACTTGCGGTACACGGCTGTCAGAAGAGGGACAAGTTCTTTCGCGTACTCTGTGTAGAATCGAATTGGTATCCCGTCAGGTCCAGTGGACTTTCCTCTGTTGAGTGATTCCAGTTGCTTTTCTATTCCTTGGACACTTATTTCGATGTCAGCCATTTTTTCGTTTGTGCGAGGAGTTAGGGAAGGAACTGCAGTGCGGTCTTCCTCTGTGAAACAGCTTTGGAAAAAGGTGTTTAGTATTTCAGCTTTACGCGTGTCATCCTCTGTTTCAATGCCATCATCATCCCGGAGTGTCTGGATATGCTGTTTCGAGCCACTTACTGATTTAAATAAGACCAGAACTTCCTAGGATTTTGTGTCAAGTCGGTACATAGAATTTTACTTTCGAATTCAGTGAACGCTTCACGCATAGCCCTCCTTATGCTAACTTTGACATCGTTTAGCTTCTGTTTGTCTGAGAGGTTTTGGCTGCGTTTACACTTGGAGTGAAGCTCTCTTTGCTTTCGCAGTAGTTTCCTAACTTTGTTGTTGAACCACGGTGGGTTATTCCCGTCCCTCACAGTTTTACTCGGCACGTACCTGTCTAAAACGCATTTTACGATTGCCTTGAACTTTTTCCATAAACACTCAACATTGTCAATGTCAGAACAGAAATTTTCGTTTTGATCTGTTAGGTAGTCTGAAATCTGCCTTCTATTACTCTTGCTAAACAGATAAACCTTCCTCCGTTTTTTTTATATTCCTATTAACATCCATATTCAGGGATGCTGCAACAGCCTTATGATCACTGATTCCCTGTTCTGCACTTACAGAGTCGAAAAGTTCGGGTCTGTTTGTTATCAGTAGGTCCAAGATGTTATCTCCACGAGTCGGTTCTCTGTTTAATTGCTCGAGGTAATTTTCGGATAGTGCACTCAGTATAATGTCACACGATGCTCTGTCCCTACCACCCGTCCTAAACATCTGAGTGTCCCAGTCTATATCTGGTAAATTGAAATCTCCACCTAAGACAATAACATGCTGAGAAAATTTATGTGAAATGTATTCCAAATTTTCTCTCAGTTGTTCTGCCACTAATGCTGCTGAGTCGGGAGGTCGGTAAAAGGAGCCAACTATTAACCTAGCTCGGTTGTTGAGTGTAACCTTCACCCATAATAATTCACAGGAACTATCCACTTCTACTTCACTACAGGATAAACTACTACTAACAGCGACAAACACTCCACCACCGGTTGCATGCAATCAATCCTTTCTAAACACCCTCTGTGCCTTTGTAAAAATTTCGGCAGAATTTATCTCTGGCTTCAGCCAGCTTTCTGTACCTATAACGATTTCAGCTTCGGTGCTTTCTATCAGCGCTTGAAGTTCCGGTACTTTACCACTGCAGCTTCGACAGTTTACAGTTACAATACCGATTGCTGCTTGGCCCCCGCATGTCCTGACTTTGCCCCGCACCCTTTGAGGCTGCTGCCCTTTCTGTACTTGCCCGAGGCCATCTAACCTAAAAAACCGCCCAGTCCACGCCACACAACCCCTGCTACCCGTGTAGCCGCTTGCTGCATGTAGTGGACTCCTGACCTATCCAGCGGAACCCGAAACCCCACCACCCTATGGCGCAAGTCGAGGAATGTGCAGCCCACACGGTCGCAGAACCGTCTCAGCCTCTGATTCAGACCCTCCACTCGGTTCTGTACCAAAGGTCCGCAGTCAGTCCTGTCGACGATGCTGCAGATGGTGAGATCTGCATTCATCCCGCTAGCGAGACTGGCAGTCTTCACCAAATCAGATAGCCGCCGGAAGCCAGAAAGGATTTCCTCCGATCCCGCTAGCGAGACTGGCAGTCTTCACCAAATCAGATAGCCGCCGGAAGCCAGAAAGGATTTCCTCCGATCCATAGCGACACACATCATTGGTACTGACATGAGCGACCACCTGCAGATGGGTGCACCCTGTACCCTTCATGGCATCCGGAAGGACCCTTTCCACATCTGGAATGACTCCCCCCAGTATGCACACGGAGTGCACATTGGTTTTCTTCCCCTCTCTTGCTGTCATATCCCTAAGGGGCCCCATTACGCCTAATTCTCATAATTCACTCAATGTAACTTTACTGTACTTGATAAGGGTATTTTCTGTCTGTACTTGAACTGAATTTTGTAGGCTCACTTCCCATTTATTTGAGATGCCCTTTCTTGAATTAACATTATTCAACAAATTACTCTGTCATCTACATCAATTACAGACATTAGACTAGAACACTTGTTATTAAACTATTCATTTAATTTTTGTTTTGAATTTCTATGTACTTTATTAACTCAGAATTCTAGCCAGTACATAGAATATTTGACAGCTGGATGACAGCTAAAAGTTAATATTTGCAGCGAATTAACTGTGGGGCATGAAAGCAGAAATGTGAGGTCCAACCCTTTGACCACATTGAGCTATTATTTTTAAATGGAGCTGCACATAGCTCACAGTGGAAGGCCATACGAAACCACCACCGGAATTACTTCCCTAAACGTTCATGGGATGGACCTTTTTGAACAATATTCTGGAGGTAAAGCTTCCCCTCAACTGGATCTCTGGGAGGGGAAAAATGAGGACTCCAGAGATTAGGGCAAATTGAAAAGGAAGGAAGGAGAAGAAGGAGGAAGACCTGTTGAGGGTTGGGACTTGGAATATTTTAACCCTTCTCCAGGAAGGGAAATTAGAAAACGCCAAACATGAAATGACAAGAAACAAATTGTATGTATTTGGAATGTGTGAGGTGAGATGGGGTGGCTGTGGAGAACTGGAAAATGCCGACTTCCGATTCTACTATTCAGGTGAAGATAAAAATGGAATGTATGGGGTTGGAAAAATGTGGACTGGGAGAAAGAAATGAGAGAGAGAGCAAAGATTGTTGGAATACTGCAATGAAAATTTCATGGTAGTTGGAAATACTGTATTTGATAACCACAAGACATGAGAGTATACTTGGATATCTCGATTTGACAACAAAAGATATCAAATTGATTACATAATGATGCAACAAAGATACCGAAATTGCCTAAAGAGTGTCAAAAGTTATCCTAGGTTAAATATTTATTCAGATCATGGGGACCTGGATAAACTGAAAGAACCAGAGGTTGTACAGAGTTTCAGGGAGAGCATAAGGGAACAATTGACGGGAATGGGGGAAAGAAATACAGTAGAAGAAGAATGGGTAGCTTTGAGGGATGAAGTAGTGAAGGCAGCAGAGGATCAAGTAGGTAAAAAGACGAGGGCTAGTAGAAATCCTTGGGTAACAGAAGAAATATTGAATTTAATTGATGAAAGGAGAAAATATAAAAATGCAGTAAATGAAGCAGGCAAAAAGGAATACAAACGTCTCAAAAATGAGATCGACAGGAAGTGCAAAATGGCTAAGCAGGGATGGCTAGAGGACAAATGTAAGGATGTAGAGGCTTATCTCACTAGGGGTAAGATAGATACTGCCTACAGGAAAATTAAAGAGACCTTTGGAGATAAGAGAACCACTTGTATGAACATCAAGAGCTCAGATGGAAACCCAGTTCTAAGCAAAGAAGGGAAAGCAGAAAGGTGGAAGGAGTATATAGAGGGTCTATACAAGGGCGATGTACTTGAGGACAATATTATGGAAATGGAAGAGGATGTAGATGAAGATGAAATGGGAGATACGATACTGCGTGAAGAATTTGACAGAGCACTGAAAGACCTGAGTCGAAACAAGGCCCCCGGAGTAGACAACATTCCATTGGAACTACTGACGGCTTTGGGAGAGCCAGCCCTGACGAAACTCTACCATCTGGTAAGCAAGATGTATGAAACAGGCGAAATACCCTCAGACTTCAAGAAGAATATAATAATTCCAATTCCAAAGAAAGCAGGTGTTGACAGATGTGAGAATTACCGGACAATCAGTTTAACAAGCCACAGCTGCAAAATACTAACACGAATTCTTTACAGACGAATGGAAAAACTAGTAGAAGCCGACCTCGGGGAAGATCAGTTTGGATTCCGTAGAAATACTGGAACACGTGAGGCAATACTGACCTTACGACTTATCTTAGAAGAAAGATTAAGGAAAGGCAAACCTACGTTTCTAGCATTTGTAGACTTAGAGAAAGCTTTTGACAATGTTGACTGGAATACTCTCTTTCAAATTCTAAAGGTGGCAGGAGTAAAATACAGGGAGCGCAAGGCTATTTACAATTTGTACAGAAACCAGATGGCAGTTATAAGAGTCGAGGGGCATGAAAGGGAAGCAGTGGTTGGGAAGGGAGTAAGACAGGGTTGTAGCCTCTCCCCGATGTTATTCAATCTGTATATTGAGCAAGCAGTAAAGGAAACAAAAGAAAAATTCGGAGTAGGTATTAAAATCCATGGAGAAGAAATAAAAACTTTGAGGTTCGCCGATGACATTGTAATTCTGTCAGAGACAGCAAAGGACTTGGAAGAGCAGTTGAACGGAATGGACAGTGTCTTGAAAGGAGGGTATAAGATGAACATCAACAAAATCAAAACGAGGATAATGGAATGTAGCCGAATTAAGTCGGGTGATGTTGAAGGTATTAGATTAGGAAATGAGACACTTAAAGTAGTAAAGGAGTTTTGCTATTTGGGGAGCAAAATAACTGATGATGGTCGAAGTAGAGAGGATATAAAATGTAGACTGGCAATGGCAAGGAAAGCGTTTCTGAAGAAGAGAAATTTTTTAACATCGAGTATAGATTTAAGGGTCAGGAAGTCTTTTCTGAAAGTATTTGTATGGAGTGTAGCCATGTATGGAAGTGAAACATGGACGATAAATAGTTCGGACAAGAAGAGAATAGAAGCTTTCGAAATGTGGTGCTACAGAAGAATGCTGAAGATTAGATGGGTAGATCACATAACTAATGAGGAGGTACTGAATAGGATTGGGGAGAAGAGGAGTTTGTGGCACAACTTGACCAGAAGAAGGGATCGGTTGGTAGGACACGTTCTGAGGCATCAAGGGATCACCAATTTAGTATTGGAGGGCAGCGTGGAGGGTAAAAATCGTAGGGGGAGACCAAGAGATGCATACACTAAGCAGATTCAGAAGGATGTAGGTTGCAGTAGGTACTGGGAGATGAAGAAGTTTGCACAGGATAGAGTAGCATGGAGAGCTGCATCAAACCAGTCTCAGGACTGAAGACCACAACAACAACAACAACAACATATATTAGTAATAGCTGAGGTTCTAGTCAAATTGAAAATAACCTGGAAAGGACAGTAGGGATAGCCCATTAACTTTGAGAAACTGAAAGACAAAGGCAATTGCGAAAAATTAGAGAATGCATATTGTGAAATCATGATGCAAGGACAGGAAACGGAATGCACAGAAGGAACATGGGATCATTTTAAAAATGGGATCAAAAAGGCAGCTAAGGAAATGCTTGGAGTTAAGAAGAGGAAAAACATAAAGAAAGAATGGGTAACACCAGATATGTTAACCAAGATGGATGACAGCAGGAAATGGAAAAATGTAAACACAGAAGAAGGGAAGCGCAACTAAAGGAGGTTAAATAATGAATTAAGAAGGGAGACAGAAAAAGCAAAGGAGAATAGCTGACAGAAAAGTGTTGCAGCATAGAGAAATAAGAGAAAGAAGGAAAATATGATTTGATGTACAAAGAAGCAATGGATTTGACATTCAGGGAAAAGAGAATCAACAATGGACTAAAGGAAGTAGAGGCAGCAGACAGTAAAATGATGAGCGAACCCCAAGAAATAATGAGAAGACGGGAAGAATATATTGAATGGCTATATGCTGCAGACATCCGACAAAGTGAAGAAGAGCTTGGGATACAAGAAGAAGATAAAGTTGCAGATGATGACAAAGTAAATGCAATACTAACTAGTGAGACTGAAGCATCTATGAAGTACACGAAAAATGGAAAGGAAATGAGAATTGATGAGATCTCTGAAGAACTGTTAAAGTCATTGGAGAAATAAGGGAAGAGGGAGTGGATTGAATTGTGTTATCAAATATACATGACAGAAAAATGGCCAAAGGACATTACAGGAAGTATCTTAATACCTATAGAAAAAAAAGAACAGCAAAAAGTGTGAAGAACATAGAACAGTGAGACTGATATCATATGCAGCCAAAGTCTTGCTGAGTACGCTCAACAGAATGCTGTATGGAAAGCTGAATTGTGTAATAGGAGATGAAGGGAGTTGACTGGAGGGATAGACAGCTAATCAGAAATTTATATTTGAACAAGAGAGCAAGAGTAAGAATAGGAGGTGTGATGAGTGAAGAAATTGAAATGGAAAGAGGTGTAAGACAAGAGTGTTGTTTATCACCAACACTGTTCAATATCTAATGGACGTAATTGTTAATGAAAGTTTTGATGGAAGGAGCGGAATTTGTGTGGGGGGTCAGAGAGTGGAGTGTATAAGATTTGCAGACGACATGGTTGTGCTGGCAGAGAGTGCAAGAGAGATGGAACAAATGTTATGTGATCTAAACACAAAATTAGAAGAATATGAAATCAAGATTAACAAGAAGAAAACGAAAAGCATGGTAACTGGAGGAAAGGGGAGAAAATGCCACATGAAAATAGGGGGAGAGGAAATAGAGCAAGTGAATAAGTTCAGTTACTTGGGAAGTGTCATAATGGATTATATGTATTGCTCAACAGAAATTAGGAAAAGAATTGCAGTGGCAAAAGAACAATTCAAGAGGAAACAGAAAATACTTTGCGGACCACTATACAAATATCTGAGGAAAAGACTTGCCAAATATTACATCTGGAGCGTGGCACTGTATGGTACGGAGACCTGGACATTGAGGAAGGAAGATGAAAGAAGATTGGAGACACTAGAGATGTGGATATGGAGAAGATTGGAAAAACTGAAATGGAAAGACCGAGTAAGGAATGAAGAAGTATTAAGAAGAGTTGGAGAAGATAGAAACATGCTGAAAGTCATGAGAAAGAGAAAACGGGAACTGTATTGGACATTGTTTGAGGAGGAACTGTTTACTGAAGGAAGGAATAGAAGCAATGGTGGAGGGAAAAAGAGAATGAGGAAAAAGAAGATATCAAATGCTGGACAAAATCAAAGGAGACAACTTGTTCACAAATGAAAAGACTGGCTATAGACAGACAAAAGTGGAAGAGGCTTAACCCATGACAAGACCTGCTGTAAGGCAGAATACCATACTACTGCTCCACATAGCTCAAGTACCTACAGTATGAATCACCACAGATAAAGATGCAACTGGTGTGCTTGTATGGGATGCTGTTTGGTAGAGCAACTACACTAGCAGTGACCACTAGGTACCATCGTACCTTCCTCTAGATAAAAGTAGGCGAACCCTAAACCCAGAATTCAGACTCCTCTGAAAGGGTAAAAACCCTTCACTCTATAAAAAGTAACTTACCACTAAATAAATAATCGTTTTAGCTTTTAATCTAATCATTATTGCTACTATCTTGACACATAAGTGTTGAAATTTTGTTAGAAGACTGACGCCTCAAGTACAAACATTAAGCTCATAGTGAACATTCACTGCAGTACAGAGAAACGTATGAGCATGTAGAGCTATAATTGCAAATAATTATGTCTCTTCCACAGCACAATTATAACTAGGAAAGAATATCTCCATCGTGAGGAGCAAGCCTGTACTCTTCACATAGAGCAATCAAATCACTATATTCAATAAAAGGATCATCATACAAGTAGTACCAATAATGTACTACTATACACACTTTCACTAACAGTCATTTACTATAGTATTCTTCATATTAATATTCAACCAAGTTTCTTTGCAGATCATCTCTCAGAGCTCAATGTGTTGCCATAGGCATACCACTAGATTCATAATGCTTCCTTAATAGTGTGCATTTCGTGTACCACCCCTTGGCTGGGGCACCTGAATCCTTAGACCCATAAAAAACGTCATATTTAGTATCTTAACTATCTGTCTCCACTATGAACATTTACAAAGTACCATTTCTTTTATCCATTCTTCTAAAGTTGTGTATGAAATTATATTATAATAGCCCTTAAGTTAAGTCCAAATGTTATTCAGTCCATTGTGTTCCTAAATTAGTGTGGAGGCTCTTGGAAGACTCCATTCTCTAAATTTTCACATTAACAATAATTACTTATGGTTGGTTAACTATATAATGCCAAACATCTTGGCTACTATACACAGCTTTTAGCATTTTAATTACTGGGTAAATTAATATATTCGTTTTTGGATGTGGCATTTTTCTAACCACAGAAGGTCCTTTGTGAGAGGGAGAGAAATTACTGATAACTTCTCATTCTTCCAGTTACGGTTTGATTTCTAACCAGAACCGGATCCCCTGCTTTATACAACATCAGAATACCTTTTTTCTATCTCTTTCTTCTCTTTTTTCCATCTTTGATTAACGACTCTTGAAGAGCATTCATTGGTGCAGTCTGTTGATGTTCATTTACTTCAAGTCATTCTATACATTTTAACATTAACTCTCTTTCTGTTTGTCCACTTAATATTTTTACTGGACACAGTGTAGTAACAGAATGGTGTACTTCATTTAATACCTTTTCAAAGTCTCCCACTAACTCTATTCATTTATAATGTTTGTTTGGTTATAATCCCTTCAGCTGTGTTGACTTGTGAGTGGTACTTAAAATTAATATTTGCTTTCCCCCAAACTGCTAACTCTGTAAACTGTTTAGCTGTATAAAACTCCTTGGCAGAGTGAAACTGTATGCCAGACCAAGACTCGAAATCAGGAGCTTTAGCTTTCACTGGCTAATATTCTACCAATGAGCTACCCAAGCACAACTCACATCCGCAGAGCTTTACTTAAGTCAGCATATTATTTTCTAGCTTCCAAAGTTCCGAAAAGCTTTCTATGAAGCTTGCAAGACTAACACTTCTGGAAGAAATGGAGAGACAAGGCTTAGCCACAGACTGGGGAATGTTTCTAGTATGAAATTCTCACTCTGCAGTGCAATGTACGCTGATACGAGTTTTAATTTGCTCAAATGGCTCTGAGCAGTATGGGACTTAAATTTCAGTCTTTTAATTTGCCAGAAAGAATCATATTAGCACACACTCCATTGAAAAGTGAAATTTCCTTCAGTTTAGCTGTAAATTGGGATTCAGTATCAAATAATAAATCCTTAGTTTTCCCTACAAGTTTAAAATAATTACACCTCACCTTAAGAATAACGGCATTGGTCATAGCTCTCTTCATTGGATATACTTCGACTAATTTGGGCTAGCATTCCAAAATTATGAAGATGTACACCTTTCCTCCCTGCTCTCTAGGTATAGTCTGTCGGTAAACTGAAGAGTGAGCGAGCGAGTCCCCACTCTGCCAACCTAGCTACGTCACAAGGCGCTTCTACAGGCTGTTTCACAACGTAGTACCGGCCCTGCCGCGACGCGCGCTTTGAATCTGTGGCGACGCCGTGTACAGATACGTCTCGGCTACGTTTATTTTTAGACAAATGCATTAAGATGATAAGGAATACAAAAAACGATAGCTCTCTTCCGGAACAAAACGTTATAGAGTAAATAATATTAAGATAAGAATGGAAGTCAGGATTATACTACAAACACAGACTGAATGCTTGTTCATGTGAATATATTGTATGTTCCTCTATTGCTATTTGTAAAACGAACCTCACATAATGCAGTGAATCTGTAGAGTTTGAGGCTTGTTCTCACTTTGTGTTTCTACTAAAAGGTAGAAGTTTTGTTTGAAGGAATGCACTGAAACTTAACAATTTTTGCAACACGAAGATTTTTTAAAAAGTAAGCAAAAATTTATAATTTTGTGTGTTGTATTGGTCCGATTTGCACTAATTTTTTGTCTTTGTCTTCGTAAAGATGTCTCAAAAGTATGTGTACAATGTTATGCATATTGGGTATTTACTCTGTTGTCAGCTGTCAAAAAGGTTACATGTGTTTTGGTGGCATCAAAAATTATCAGACCAGATAAGAGAATCTGTATTAAAATTTGTTATAGAAATGGAATAAAGTATATGAAATTTTTAGAAATGTTAAATATTGCTTTTGGTGAGCACGTTATGAGTGAACCAAGGGCATACAAGTGGTATAAACATTTCAAAGTAGGCCTTAAAGGACAGTCATTTTACAAAAATGGATGAGATTAAAAATGCACAATTAAGAGACCTATAAACTATCCCAAAAAAAACAGTTCCTAAAGAATTCCGGGAATTGGAAAAAGTACTGGCACGAGTGTACAGTATGTAATGCGGAATATTTTGAAGAAGATAACATTGCTGTAGATAAAGTTATTACCAAAAAATAAAAATTAATATATGAACGCCCCTCGTATGTCAAGCTTTTTGCTTCGAAGTCCAGAATCGATGTACATGTTTCAAAGAAAATTTCAGCAATGTTTAGAATAACTAATGCACATATATTTCAAGCAACATGTCTCAGAATGAGGTGAATAGTGACCGAGATAGAGCTTTAGTGTTCCATAAGTATCAAAGGTTTTACGTCATTTTGAATCTGTCTATAATGATCGGTTTTCTCCCAAGATTATTAGTTTTCCTTCGTGACGATTCCACTAAACCATGCGGGTTATTTTCGCGTTCCTTCCTTATGCGTCCTAACGTTTGCATAACTTGCAGCCCTTTGAGTGGGACTGTAATATTAGCTAACAGTTCTCTTTGGTCCGGAACCGCGCGACTGCTACGGTCGCAGATTCGAATCCTACCTCGGGCATTGATGTGTGTGATGTCCTTAGTTTAGTTAGGTTTAAGTATTTCTAAGTTCTAGGGGACTGATGACCTCAGATGTTAAGTCCCATAGTGCACATAGCCATTTGAACGAATTCCTTTTGGGTCGCCTCTTTAATACACACTGTACTAACATTAGAGGCGATCGAACGCTCGTTACTCCGTAAATACCTCCTCTTCCCCGTATTCCGCACATTTTCTTGCAATGCTAGACGATTATCCATCACTGCTGGATATCGAAGTATATCAGTAAGTATACAAAGTTAACCGACTGATCCTGGGAACTAAGATCCCACGAACAGAAACGACGTGTATCAGTGCACGCCGATCTACACCGCTACACAGGTAACGGGCAACACATTTTGGGTGCCCCTGTAAGCTGGTGGCAACGTTCTTCCGGGAAAGGCCACTTACCCCGCCAAAAGCGCTGTTCGCTCTTGAGTTTACAGACAGACTTTAGTGGACCATAGGAATCAACAGCCAGTAAATAACATAATGTTTGCAGTATTATGTGGTATAGAATGATGTGCACCTCTGAAGTTATTATTTTAGCTTCTTGAAAAATATCACTTAATTTCAATGTTTTGTTCACTTTTTGGGCCATGTTTCTGAAGTCATAATAATTTTGAGTGGGCATTATGCAGTTTTTGATCGACATTGGGTGTATCTTAGGTGTCTGTACCATGTCAATAAACTAATGCAATTATTAGGAATAAATTGTACTGGTTATTGACGTTTCTGTTTTTTATGAAAAAATAGATCTTCATCAATTTTCCAGTTCATGTTATTATCATCTGGGTTTTTCTCTGAATAATATTTATGTTTATTTCACATTTCAGCCTAATATTGTTCATTTTTCTAATTCCTACAAAGTAATCTGATATCCTTTACGTATTTGATAACTTTCAGAAAGTATGTAGTGCAATTACCTCGTTTTGTATGAAGCCTATTGGCAATACAGGTAATGCTTCTGTTACCACATTCCCAGAACCCTTCACATATTTATTAAAACATTAAATTCCTGGAGAAATAGTGTCCACTGCATTACTCGTTTGTGCAAAGGCCTATGTTTCTGTCTTCTCTTTTAATGCAGTTCTTGTAGATTCATTAATAATGTGCATAGTATTATATGCACTTATTTTTATATTAAAATCATCCTTATTAATATCTCGACATTTGCATGGAACTGTTTCTGCTGTTAGTGATATGGGATGTAACTACTGTATTCTCTTTTCCATATGCAAATGTGTTACATCTATTAAAATGCAATGCAACTTTTTTTCTGTTAGTCAGCCTGCACCTATAATTATTAGGATGTTTAACCGTCACAAGAAATATGGGGTAACCAAAATCATGTCCTTGGAGATTTATTCTTACTAATAATTCTTTACTGTTCAGCATGTTATGTTAATCTAGCAATTGTTGGTCAATGGCACATATCTCACTGTCAGAATCGAGGATTATAGTTACAGAAATGTATTCTATGGTTCCCTTTAAATTCAGCTGTATATATTTGCTAACTGGCGCCTGGTGTTCCTCTAAAAGATCGTTTGTTACGATATTTTGCCTATTATATCTTATCAAATGCAAACATATTACTTGTGGCTCAGTTTCATTTGCTCTTGAAAACTGAGCTTCTCTCCAGAAACTCACTAATTTTCCCACTCTGTGCTATTGTAAGTGACATTGCTGAATCTAAAGTTTGGGTGGTCTCTATCGTTAACAGTGTTATTATTATTATTATTATTGTTGTTGTTGTTATTATTACCCCCAACCATGTCTAAGCATATTATTTCTCTGCTCAGTATTTTGTGGTCTTGTGTTCCTTGGCCCAGTGTTGCTGTTACCATTCCTGTTTTCGGTGCCATTTAGTACAATACTGCCAGTAGAATGCCCTCTTTCTGACTGAGTGTCTATAGTATCTAGTTGTTTTAGATAATCCAATATATTATTTACTTTTCCCAGTCTTTACCTAACAGTTTATCTCTTACTCTCCAAGTTTATCGACTTATTATCGCTTCCAATAAATGTTCCTCACAGAGTTGGTCATTTAGGTACTTATTTGTGTTCCTCAAAGTATTTTTCTTTCCTGTTGTTAATGTTATAAGGTTTGGAATAATCCTAAAGATATTTTTTTCGGAGCTCCTTCACTCCAATATTTCGATTTATTTGAGTTCATAATCGTTGTAGGTTTTAAATTCCTCTAACTTTAGCATACCTCACTGTGCCGAATTAACGAATAAATAACTTACAAAAAATCTTGTTTTGCTATGGTCCTTCCAGATGTCTGATAATATACATTTGAAAGATTTTAAGGAACTAATATGGTATGACACCAGATACTGAGAACTTGAGAAATTTATGACTAAATCCTCTGCTTAATACAGCTGTAAAATCGTATACATTTTAGTGTAACTTGTTTCTTAATAACTCACCATCATGTTTTACCTTCTCCTCCTGACTTGTACAGTCTAAGTTTATTGTGGTATTACTTACATGAGTTATCTGCCTGTTACCATCTGTGTCTTCTGTGTTGGATATCATTGCTGTTCCACCAAGTAGTGAAACCGAAGTTGGTTTCAAAATATTCTTATTCTGACCATGTACATTTTTATTCACAAGTTCCTTCCCACATCCTAATTTCTGAATTCTAGGTTATAAATCGTTAATCATCATTATAATATTTATGTTCTTAGCAGTCACTTTCTCTTAGCTATTTTTTCTTTCTAAAAATTATTTTTCTAAAATTCCTCTGTTTTAACCATTCAGCTGATTTTATAGCCTGTACATGTACTACTATATTGCCTAGCTTCCCTCCTGCTATTTCCAGACTTATATTTATTTCTTCTATGTGTTGAAATCCCATATCTAATATTTGTAGTAAATGACTCGTTCTCCCATTTATCTGAGATGTGAAATTGAAGATTTTTCTCTTTCATTTTTAAAAATCTGTTAGTCGTTTACTCTTCTGCATTCGTGAATATTTGTTATTTAGTTGTGAAAATTGCTCAAATAATGCTTGCATGAATCCCTTCAGTCTCATACTTTCTTCTATGAAATGTGTGCTTAATGAGTAAATTGCAGTAAATCGCAGGAGAGCTTATGTGAAGTTTGGTAGGTAGGAGACGAGGTACTGGCGGAAATAAAGCTGTGAAGACGGGGCGTGAGTCGTGCTTGGGTAGCTCAGTCGGCTGAGCACTTGCCCACGAAAGGCAAAGGTCCCGAGTTCGAGTCTCGGTCCGGCACACAGTTTTAATCAGCCAGGAAGTTTCATATCAGCGCACACTCCGCTGTAGAGTGAAAATTTCATTCTAGAAACAGCCCCAAGACTGTGGCTAAGCCATGTCTCCGCAATATCCTTTCTTCCAGGAGTGCTAGTTCTGCAAGGTTCGCAGAGAGCTTCTGTGAAGTTTGGAAGGTAGGAGACGAGGTACTGGCGGAATTAAAGCTGTGAGGATGGGGTGTGAGTCGTGCTTGGGTAGCTCAGTCGGTAGAGCACTTGCCTGCAAAAGGCAAAGGTCCCGAGTTCGAGTCTCGGTCTGGCACACAGTTTCAATCTGCCAGGAAGTTTCAAATTGCCAACAGTTTATAAACAGTTATACAAAATTATTTATAGGAACAGTTGGCTAATGTATGTTATGATCTGTACACATTTTTGTAATCAAGTGTTTACTAAAGAAGTAGGTAGATAAACAACACAAAAAAGTATTACACATAATTGTTCACAATACAGTGTAACTGATAACAAAGATATTTTCATTATTGTTGGGAAGTCCAAACCACGAAACTTTACTAGGAGGGCCTCCATTGCATGGTGCCCAGCATCACAGACTATGGGGAAGTACTGCTGATGATTAAATTCATCAAATGGAGACCTTGTATTGCTGCATCATGCCTCATGAGTACCTCAGATGTAAAAATATTGCCAACCAAAGCCAGACTTATAGCATGTCAACTAATAAACGCTAATTTTATTTTTGGTTAATCCTGATCTGAACTGATCACACTTACTCAATTATAAAAACCATTGACACTACTGATGTCACCCAAACTTTCGTTTATTTCATAAAATGCCCTTTTACCCTCACAAATAGAATGTTCTAGAGTTTTCTAATCTTAAAATGTAGTTACTTCCAAACTTCATAACCTTAGTTTTTTAGCTCCGATTTTCCCATGTCCAAAACCGTAAATTTTGTTTAAAACAACTTATTAGTTGGTTAATTATTCCAGCTATAAAATTTAACTTTCTTGAAACCTTTTGGTGAACTCTCTCATAGAGGAGAACCTATTATTTTACTAATTTCTAATTATACTGATCTCACTTAAGCAGACTTACATCACTGTCTATTGTGTCTTTGTTGTTTTTAATACTTCTGTCTTTTATATTTTTCACTAACACATAATAAGTTTATATTTTAGCATATTGTAATTTTCCGTATTATATGTGTTTATAAATAGGTGTGGGAGACAAAGTCTCAAGCAGTCTCTGTCAATATATCATTAAGTACAGTTACTACGTCACTGACCAGAGGAGAACATTTAAATGTCATGTAATCTCTGGTCCATAACGATCACTAAAATGTGCAGTTACTGACTCCATGTTCAGTAGTCACTGTATTAATATCATTTTGTCTGTCGACTGTTAACTTTCTGAATGTTTGTTAATTAGTGTCAGTTATTGACGTGATTGAAATGGTACTTGACAGGAAACACCAACCATGAAACCCCTTTTCATCTTCAGTTTCATGTACCAGTAAACTCTGATGTGTCAACACCAGTAATCATGAAAGAGGTTCAGCTATCTTGATTTTAAAACCTGGTATATACTTTATTTCATAGTAAAATTGTTAGAGAGATGTCACACTCCTCCTTAACTGATTATGATAATTCTGCATGCTTGTAATTAACGTAATTCCTTATACTCAGAATATCTTATGATCTTATGTTCATTTCAATAATGCTTGATTTTTCTAAAAGCCTAGTGTACAAAAAGTAGTTCTCTTTCTGTCACTGTGTATCTCCTCTCATGTTTTAGTAAGATTGTACTAACAAATGTAATGGTCTAATCTTTGTTTCACCCACTTTGTAAATTTAATTCAAGGTGGTGGATTCCCAATCCATAATCAGTGAAGTCATAGTGAAAACAAAAAGTTAATCCAATGTTATGTGTAGACAAGATATAACAATAACATAGGGTTTGTTTTAGTTTGTCAGAAGCTTCCTAATAGTTCTGGTCCCATTTCCATATGGCATTTTTCTCCAAAACGTTACTTAACAATGAGCATTCATATATTGCCCATTAATATACTTTCAACAACAACCACTTAACCTGAAGTGGGTTTCAGCTGTATTCTGTTTTTAGTTGTAGGAAATTCTGCAACGACATTCAGTTTATCTGCCATAGTCAGATTGCCCTTTTCAGAAAGACAGTGTTCCAGAAATTTTAATTCTGTGTTCCCAATTTGCACTCGCCCAGCTATAGTATAACATGTTCTGTTACACTTTGCACAGAATGGTAAAGGGAGGTGGGTTACATGGTGGTGCAGCAACTGTAGTTGTAGGAAAGCTGGACAGGAGCAGAAATGATCAGAAAAGGGGTTAACACAAGAAAATACACACACACTCTCTCTCTGTCACACACACACACACACACACACACACAAACTCATATTTATATAAAAAAGAAAAAGCATTTGCACACAGCAGAATACACACACACACACACAGACACACACACACACACAGACACACACACACACACAAACTAAAAAAAAAGGTATTATATTTACACACTGTGAAATGTACACACACACACACACACACACACACACACACACACACACACACACACACACACACAAACACTCATATTTATTATTATTAAAAAAAAGAAAAACAGAATACACATACACACATTTGTTTGCACAAACACAATCACAACAAATGTAAAACATCAAACACGATAGAAACAAAAGACAGACAAACACACAACAACAGCTGGCAACACTACACATCGAAAACACACAATATGTTGATCATCAAATGGAAGTGAAAGTGAAACATGGGATGTGCAAATGTCGGTGAAACAACACCAGAAATCGGCCAGCTACAGTATGAAGACTAACAAATGCATCTCCAAGACCACACACATGTGTTGACAGCGATGGAAATCGTAAGTAACACCAAACAATACATTCACAATACGGGACTTGTGCTACAAAAGTTGCTTCTAACCTAAAAAGCAAGAGAAAAACACGACAAAATGTAATATAGAGCATATTATTTCTATCACACAGTACGTTTAGTGCATGTATAAAAAGGAACGTGTATTTCAGGCCACTGATGATGCTTCCCAAATGAAAGAAACGAATAGCGTATGGTAAGAAACAAACTGTCTTCATTTAGTTGCGTAGACAGTACATACCTCCACGAATGTAGAGCAACTAAAGGAAAAGATTGAAAACAGATAAACAGTGCGTTATACCCCTCAAGCTGCAGCCCTTCAATTCCATTTGTCATATGATGCTCAGTAATGCATAAAACACGTGCATAATTAACAAAATCCACATCACCTATATCTACAGATAGAAAGTCTAATTTATTTTTGAGACCTCTGGCATTTTGGTGAAAGAGCTACTTCATGTCCTGTTGTGAATCTCTTTGCATGTTCACACAATTTTTCACTTTTTCACTTAGAATTTAGTTGTCTTGTAAGAGTGCTATTATGTGCTCATTGCCATTTCACTGAAATCTATCAAGGCACTAAATGCACCAATGTGTGACAGATAGTAAGCTGCCATATTGTTCTCTCCTTTGACATGATGAATGCCAGCAGAGAACTGCCTGATGTAACTGAGATGATAGAAACAGTGAGGATTGCAGTTCCTACTGAGATTACATAGTTCGTGTACTAGAGATCAGTGGTTGGAGCCTAAGGTAAGTGAAAGTCTTTCAAGATTCTCCTGGAAAAATTGATACCTTCATAAGACCAAAAGTTCTCAGTTATAAGCTGACCTCAGTTACTGCGATCCAGTGTTTTCACGAGAAGAAACTTAGTTGCTGTTGTTGTCCATTTATAGTTTGTTGCAAAACTGCCCTGATTGCTGTTTCATCAGCGTCCAGTGTTATGGACAGTTGCACCAACGGTATTGAGTGTGCCAAAGTGATGGGGTGTGAAGGCACTCTTTGACAGTGTCAAGCACAAGTTGCATCTCAGAAGTCCACAATAGAGACTGTTTATCCTTAGTATTTTTAACGACCAAGACATTAGTTGAGAGGGCCTGCAGCATGACGAATGGAACGCCTATAAAAGTTAACCATACCCATAAATCTTTGAAGTTCTTTGAATGTGGTTTGGCTGTGGTGTCTGTCGGATGAGTTCTGTAAGTTCTTGCAAAAGTCTGATACCGTCTTGAGCTACAATGTATTCCAAGAGTGTTTAATATCTTATTCACATAACTAGCATTTGTCCTTGTGTAAACTATTCCAAATTTATACAGAGCACAGAAGTCAAGTTGCAGGCGTTTCTCACGTTGCTTGTAGAAAAAAGAAAAAAAATCAGTATATCCTTTGGGTACAGAATGGAAAATGAATGAGGGCGCTGTTGATAAAATGCTGGGAAGTTTGGCACAACAGAAACGACCCGTACAAGAATTCAAATAATCCAAAAGGAGTAATGATGGAAATTCTGGAAATATCTTATGTTGCCAATGGAATCTGGAGGTATTCCTTTTCATAGTCAATAACACTGAATATCGTAGCATAGATAATGAATTAACAGAATCATTTATATTGGGGATTGGATATCTTTCTCGTACTATTTAGGAGTTCATTGCCCAGGAATCCTCCCACGTCCTATCTATGCTGTTCTTCGTAGGCTTCATGGGTGGGTAAGACCCATGCGCTATCTTATGGTTGCAGGATATCCTTATTTAATAATTTTTTTGACAGCTGCTTTTGAAGCCTGAACTTAGGAGGAGTCAAGACATTGTGCTTTCTGGAAGATTGGAGGTCCCTCATAAGTTTTTATTCTGCGGATGATTCTGTATATAGTACCATAATGTATTGAGAGGTGAAAAACACTAGCCAAAAGGAAAGTAACACTTGAAGAGTGATAAGACTCACGGTGTCTGATCTGTATGTACTTCATGCCTACTGTCTGAAGTCGATAGTTGGGGAGGGTAGATGCAGTCACAAACAATTCCAACTGATAGATACGTTTTTGAATACTACATACAGCCTCTTTATGTAAGTATTCTATTTCCTCATTATCTCCATCGTTCAGAACGTAGAAGTCCAACAAGGTCTGAGTGAATTTCTTGTCCATGCATTTATGATCTTTATCTTCCTTGAAGGATCCACTACAGTTGTTTGTCATAATCTTTTATTTCTCCAGCGGTTTTTAAGATAGTATGGAGATGAGTATTAGAAAATGGAGCGTGCTTGGTCTCGAAAGTTGCGTTAATCCTTGAAAGTAACAGCCAGTGCTTGACCTCAATTATGCAGTTCATTGCGTTTGTCATGGAAAGTTTTGTGTAAAAGTAAATTTTCGTCCTATAATCTTGCACATTGAATTTCATATCTATGTGTATCTGCTCCATCATATCCAGCTGCTTAGTTAGCGAATGGCACAAATTTTTAGTTCCTCAGTTGGTTATTACATTGGAGGAATAGAAGTGATGGAGAAAATTGGCAACTAATAGTGGTTCATTGAAGTCTGCAACTATGAATGTCCATACAAATGGTGTGCCCAGAGTTAAGTAGACATAGTGGTGGTACTATATATCTTAACAGATGTATCATTGGTTACCAGGATCTATAGAAGAGATCCAGAAGTTGGAAACCTGGCAGCTGCTTTTAGGTTATGCTTATTTCAGAGCCCAAGTAAATGAGGAGATCCTGACCTGTGTTTCTATCAAGGATATACATTGGCCACTAAGCTTGGATCCAGGAGGTTTGGCTTACATGCATAAGCTTTAGCCATACTTGCTTATTCAGATGACCTATGACACCTACTGCAGGTCGCGATCTGCATTTGGGTACAGGTAAGAAGTAGTGCATTAATTTGTGAGCAGATGCTCCAAAATGCAAATGAAACCAACACCAATGCATGATCTGTCCGCTGTTTCTGGAATTCTGAGTGAACTGAGTAATGGGCTGGCCAGTCACCTGCAATAGACTGAAAGGCATCCTGGCGTGCCTGGGAGACAAGTGGTGTTGATCTCCATCAAATGCGCCATATTTCTCTAGACATATTTGGCTCAATCGGGCTCAGGTTGCTGTGTCATAGCGTAATACAGCTACCGCTAATGTAGACCACTGGTGGCTCCTGAGTGATAATGAATTCCATCTTGCAGTGCAAAAATTCAGCTGGCAATCAGTAATTTCCTATCGCATATCACCTTTGTTAGTAATCAAACGAAGTGGGATTTGAGGAAGTAACCTGCTTATCCAAGTCGCCCACAAAGCAGTGTCAGGCATAAGATTGGCGTCCACTAACCCCCTTAGATGATAACAGAACTGGGAAGATATCCCACAGTTCAATTTTTCCTTATAAATCACTTGATGAATATGCTGTTCTAGTGATTTGTGCAACCGCTGTAGTAAGGCCACCTTTGCTATTTTACACTTGCAAGTGGTTGGGGGTAACAAAATGATGTCATTGATGATATATTACACAGAAAAGTAAAATATTTTGCCTCATCTTCACTGATGTTGTTGGCTGACAGAACAGTTTGCATATGTTTAGGCTGAAATAATGGCAGCTTATGTAATGCCTGCCACAGAGTATGAATATCACTCAAATAGTGTTCATATGACACTTGTAATGTAATGGGGGTGTCATCATACAAATCCCCTTTCATCAAGTGTGGTACAGTAGATAAAGCATAATTCATCATGTGTCACCTAGCTGGCCAGGTTCTACAAAGAGTAAAGAATGGGTTACTCTGCTCAAATACTGGTGGGGAAGCACGATGTTAGGGGTATGGGATGTGGCTGGATTAATGCACTTTCACATGAAAATCTGACTTCGTTCCAGGAACACATGTTTGTAATGCTGTATTTTGATCTCCTTCTCTAATGACGCAAATAAGTTTCAGGGAGGTGACACATTAATTTGCTGCAGGTGATCCATATGGTCTTCCAATCGACAGGGAGGAGCTACATACTTGCTCTCACTCTTCACTTCATAAATAAACTGCTCCACATTCTGTGAAACAGTATGTGGTTTGGCGAAAGTTCCTGATAACATTTGTGTTTTATAAGTGTGCATTGTAAGGTAGGAACAAAGCACTGTATACTTCTGAAGTTCTAATGAAGCGGTATGCTTGCCGCAGGTCACCAGTGTGGGAAATTCTATGTAGGTGAGTTGGCACGATAACACTCGCATACTGTTACAACGAAACTGATTCACTTTATTTGCATAAAATTAAACACGTCTTAATATGTGTTCATTAAATTCAGTTACCGTCAAAGGACTGATCAAAGGGCTATGAAGATAAAGATATCAAACACACACACTTTAATATTCTTGTACTCGATTTCAGTCATTGAATCGACCTTTTTAGGTCGTTGTTCCCACACTTCTATACTGTAGCTGGAACTTATTGACATTTGATTTGAAGAGGCTAAATAAATTGCTGGGTGCCTTGAAATTCTTGTAGATTATAAAAATACATTAAGCACCTTCTCAAAGCCTTTGAAAAAGCTGGGTGAGTATGTTTGATTATTATCATTGAGCAGATTTTCCCCAAGTTTCTTTTTGTATACACAGATTTCTTGTTCTTCATACAGAGACATATTGTATCATATCCGTTGTGTGCAATATTGTAAAGTTGATTTGTATACTACCAAGTAGCTGCATTTTATATGGGAGGGAATGGCAGATTTGTGTAGTGCATTGTATCAGAAGGTTTTGATGTGTTCTCGAATCTGGTGTGGCAGTTATGGCCTGTTGACTTACATACTGAGCTGGGCATTTATTACAGATAATTTTATATAGGCCAGAGAATGTAGGCATATATTTATCTTGCTGCTTTTTAAATTATGAGGAAGTCTGTGGCAAATTTTATAGTTTATTGGAAGTGAGGTTCTCATTGTATGTAATTTAAAGATATTTTCAAATTTTTGAAAATATTATTAAGGATGAGGATACATGTTGTTAGTGGATTTTCCTAGTTGTTGATGTTTATTTTCTTTGTAACTAAATCATCTATGAATGTGGGTTTATACCTATGAACTGCAGCTACTTGTTTTGTGATTCTCATTTCACTATGGAAAATCTAATCTTTCAGTGGGACTATTAGAGCTCTACGGGCCACTGAGTAACATGCTGCAAGTTTTTGAGTTTTGGGGTGCTGGGAGGAAGCATTTATGTTTACATCAGTGGCGGTTGATGCCCTGCAAATTTGGAAGATATCTTTGACATCTTTCTTGCAGATGTTTCGAACAAGGAAGTTAATGGTACTACTTCTTTCCTGTTCACAGGTGAATTTAGTATTCTTGCACATTTTGATGAAGGTTTGGGGAATATCTTAGACATCATCTTTGTTTTCTCTTTCAATAACTAGAAATGTATCATCTACATGTCTTCTGTATAACTGAACTTTCTGAGTACATGTCGGCATTTTTGTGTAACGTTTGTGCTCTAGGTAGTCAAGGAATATTGCGTCTATAGTTCCTGATATGCTGGCAAGTAGCTAGCCATTTATTTTTCTGTAGACGTATCCATTGGAAGAGAAGTAATTACATATCAGTACCAATTCAAAAAAGGTTAATGAATTCTGTGATTTCTGCAGGACAGAGCTTCTTATATTGCATTAGCTTCTGTGTAATAACAGCTACTGCATCATCAATGAGGATGTTAGTATACAGATTAGTTACAACCAAGGAGCTCATTTTGCTTTTGTTAGTACTGCATATGTTTTTAGGTCCTTGGGAAATGAGAGCATATTTTTTTGTTGAGTAGTTGATTTTAAACACAAAGTAATCCTGTAGGATCTTGTTTAGTGTCTGTACAATTTTCTACACAGTGTAATTTACTGAATTTGAAACTGATCTTACGGAGTCGTATTTTTTGTGAGGTTTTAATTGATACCTTTAGCATGGTGCTATTGGATTCATGAATATACAACAGTGCTTTTCTTTTTCAGTAAGCAGGAAGTTAGTATTTTCAAGGAAGGCCTCAATTTCAGTTTGAGATTTGTTGGTAGGATCTTTGTCTAACCCAATGATATTATTTTCTTCAAAAAACTTTAAGATTGTCTGAATATATGCATTTTCGTATATAATTACTGCTGAGTAAACTTTGTTTACTTAGTGATAACTTCACTATGATCTTTCAATTTAGTATTTAGTGTTTGGAGTTCTCTGTTCTTATTAATTACAATGTTATTTGTAGTGCTTGTCTCTAGATTTTCTTATCAAGCAGATTTTTGACTGTTTCTGCTACAGCGATTTTAGTGTTATCTAATTTGACAGCATCTACTGCATTTTTAGTAGCTATTATTCTTTTTTAAAATATTCTAGTATTAAACAGTTGTTCTACATTATGTTTAAGTTCAGTTCATTTTCACTGAACTCAATTTGGATGGTATTTATAACTTGTACTGTAGAAGTTGTGCTGGTTCCCAGAGTTGTTATTCACGTGGTTTGATGTCACTTGAAGTTTGGATAGCTTTCCTTTTTGTTGTGTAGGACACTGATGTGTTACTGTTGTAATCTTCAGTCCAAGTTTGGTTTGGTGCAGATTCCCCTGCAACTCTATCCTGTGCAAGCTTCTTTATCTCAGCTACTACAACTTAAATCCTTCCAAATCTGCTTATTGTATTCATCTCTCGACCTCTGTCTACGATCTTTGCCACCACACTTCCCCTTCCAATAATGACTTGGTGTCTCAGAATGTGTCTTGTCAACGATCTCGTCTTCTAGTCTACCCATCTAATCTTCAGCACTCTTTTTCTGTTTAAACTGTTTACCATCCATGTTTCACTTCCATATGTGGCTACACTCCTTACAAACGCTCTAAAAAAAATACTTCCTCACATTTAAGTCTGTATTCGATGTTAACAAATTTCTTTTCTTCAGAAATGCTTTTCTTAACATTGCTAGTAAACATCTTATATTATCTCTAATCTCTGCTTTGGCCATTATCAGTGACTTTGCTACCCAAATAGCAAAACTCATCCACTGCTTTAAGCATCTGATTTCCTACTCTAATTCCCTCAGGATCACCTGATTTAATTCGACTACATTCCATCTTTCCTGTTTTGAATTTGTGGATGTTAATCTTATATCCTACTTTCAAGGCAATGTCCATTAACTGCTCTTCCAAGTCTTTGCTGTCTCTGACAGAATTACAGTGTCATCAGAAAACCTCAAAATTTTTATTTCTTCTCTCTGAACTTTAATACCTACTCCAAATCTTTCTTTGGTTTCTTTTACTGTTTTCTCACTGTGAAGATCAAACAACATAGGGGATAGGCTGCAACTCTCACCCCCTTCTCAACCACTTGTCACTATTGCAACTGACATCTGCTTTCTGTACAAATTGTAAATAGACTTTCGGTCCCAGTATTTTACCCCTGCTACCTTCAGAATTTCTAAGAGAGTATTCCAGTCAACATTGTCAAAAGCTTTCTCTATGTCTACAAATGCGATAAACGAAGGTTTGTCTTTCCTTAATCTGTCTTCTAAGATAAATTATATGGTCAGTATCACCTTGTGTCTTGCTACATTTCTCCGGAATTCAAACTAATCTTCCCTAAGGTCGACTTCTACTAGTTTTTGTGTTCTTCTGGAAAGAATTTGTGTTAGCATTTTGCAACCATGACTTATTAAATTGATAGTTCGGTAATATTCACACCTATCAGCATCTGCTTTCTTTGGAATTGGATTGTTTTATACTTCTTGAAGTCTGACAGTATTTCAACTGCCTCATCCTCTTGCACACCATGTACTTTTTATTAGTACTGTTGTTGATTTTGTGCTGCACATAGTTGAAGGTGTAGCTTGGTATTTTATCCACTAGTCTTACATGACTATGTACAGTTTTCTACTTAGTTTTGTTCGAACAATGTTACCACATTATGGCATGTTTAGGATTTTCATTTTGTTGCATCTTGTGGCAGTTCCATATCTCTTTCATTCTTTGTTGAAACCAATCCTAAAATAGTTTTGGTAAGTTTGACTTTCATTCTTTTGTAAGTTGTAAACTCATTCAATGTCTCGCTTAGCATACAAATGGACATATCATCCATAAAAGGCGGCATGATGAGGGCTGTTGATAATAAAATTAGTCACTTATTTATTATCCCAAAGTGCATTTTGATGGTTCAAACCATTGTCTTCATGTGGAGGATTCTGCAGTTACGTTGCTAATATTTGTGAAGAGCAGAGACACGTTTTCGTAACAGCAGATCAAGTGCATTGCTGCGTCTTTAAACACTTATAAGGCGTGCAGAGTCGGAAAAATACTGCCTATTGCTACTTGTTGCATGAGATCTTCACTAAACATTTGTCTACACTGGGGTAATCTACGACATACAAGACTTTATGTTAACATGATGTCATTATGACATCACACGCACTTATCGAAGAGTGCAGGAACTGCTATCGACTTTCGTTAACATTCGATTCTGCGTGGTTGGGGGACCTATACACATATACTGGATTTCTTAATTTCGTAATTTAACTTTCCTGTTACGAAAGTGTGCGTTTCAAGGCAATGGTACATTGAAGATTTATAAAAACACGTCATTTTTGGTACGATTTGTTGTATACAGAGTCACATAAACCTTCAAGCAACTAAGTTACGGAACTAAAAACTGGCTCTCTTTGGTTCGGCATGCTGTAGTGGCTATACGTGTTGAGTTAGGGAGTGTAATGTAGCTTTATAGTAGGATCGAGCCATGTTGTATCTATTTTTTTCACCTTCGCGTCACAATACATTTGTTTACAAAGGTGTAACCAGAAGGATCCCCATAGTGTTTTGTGTTTGAAACAGCATTTATTCATTGTACATAATATAAAATGAGCGGGTGCTTTAATTTGTCTGCTAGAATGGCTACCTTATTAAGGTAATAGAAGTAGGTTCTGTAATATTCGATGTTATGTAAATATACAGTGGTCTCTCTCTCTCTCTCTCTCTCAGAAGTGAATCGTCATGGCAATTAAGCGTTAAACACACAAATGCGAATAAATATTGAAAACACGTTAATAATCTGGGAAAACAAAGTACCACTCAGAATAAAAAGCACAGAAAAGATTAACAGATGTGCAAAAGAATTAAAAGATAACTTAGGCTCAGCCATCTATAAAGTATAAAAGAAAATTTACGAGCCAGGTCATTTAGGTCACTTCTTAGCCAAACGAAAATGTCTTCAATTAAAGTACATCTTTAGCCAACAAGATGACGTTTTTCGTAACTTTGTTACAAAAAATTTTGCCAACACCGACGCATTGTCGAGAGATCCTCAATGTGTTGGTGTTTTGGAACAACATTTATTCATTGTACATAATACACTGAAGCGCCAAAGAAACTGGCAACGCCTATATACGACAACAAGTGTATGGCGTAGTTGTTAGATCGGTTACTGCTGCTACAATGGCAGGTTATCAAGATTTAAGTGAGTTTGAAGATGGTGTTATAGTCGGCACACGAGTGATGGAACACAGCAGCTCCGATGTAGCGATGAAGTGGGGATTTTCCCGTACGACCATTTCACGAGTGTACCGTGAATATGACGAATCCGGTAAAACAAAACAAATCTCCGACATCGAAGCGTCCGGAAAAAGTTCGTGCAAGAATGGCACCAACGACGATTGAAGAGACTCGTTCAACGTGACAGAAGTGCAACCCTTCCGCAAATTGCTGCATATTTCAATGCTGGGCCGTCAACAAGTGTCAGGGTGCGAACCATTCAATGAAAAATTATCTATATGGGATTTCAGAACTGAAGGCCCACTCACGCACCCTTGATAACTGCATACACAAAGCTTTACTCCTCGGCTGGGCTCAGCAACACCGAAATTCGACTGTAGATGAGTGGAAAAATGTTGCCTGGTTGGACGAGTATCGTTTCAAATTGTATCGACTGGATGGACGCGTTCAGGTCTTGAGACAATCTCATGAATCCATGGACCCTGCATGTCAGCAGGGATATGTTCAAGCTGGTGGAGGCTTTGTAATGGTGTGGGACTTGTGGAGTTGGAGTGATATGGGACCCCTGAACGTCTAGATACGATTCTCACAGGTGACACATACGTAAGCATCCTGCCTGATCATCCTGCATCCATTCTTGTCCATTGTGCATTCCGACGGACTTGGGCAATTCCAGCAGAACAGTGCGACACCCCACACGTCCAGAATTGCTACAGAGTGGCTCCAGAAATACTCTTCTGAGTTTAAACATTTCCGCTGGCCACCAAACTCCCCAGATTCGAAAATGATTGAGCATTTCTGGGATGCCCTGCAACATGCTGTTCAGAAGAGATCTCCACCCTCTCATACTCTTACAGATTTATGGACAGTCCTGCAGGTTTCATGGTGTCATTTTCCTCCAGCACTACTTCAGACATTAGGCGAGTCCATGCCACATTGTGTTGCAGCACTTCTGCATGCTCGTGTGGGCTCTACGTGGTATCACGCAGGTGTACCAGTTTCTTTGGTTGCTACTTTAATTTGTCTGCTCGAATGGCTACCCACCCTTTCTAATCTGAGACCAACCAACGAAACTAATTTTCAGAATTTCTAAAAATAAACTTATTTTGTTGGGACAACGCAATGAAAACAGTCACATATGTATGTTACTGGATTGAATGCTGGCTGGCTTCAGCTTTTTTTCTCTTGTAAATCAGTAAGATGTCTGACTTTCAGGGTTGATGAAGGCGTATTTTCAGTAACTTTTGAAGATAATGCTTGTCAACACTTTAATCTCTACCTTTACCACAGCTTATTCCACAAGAAGGTAGTATTTTATACATGTAAAAATTGTGTTAACTTCCAGGTTAATATACCCTGCAAGCAAAGAAAAGGCATAACCTCCACTTCTCCCTGCTTGAGGTGAATGTTATTGTTTTGAACATCATGTTTGCTCACGTGCTGTGATCGCAGCGATCACGGAAGTCAATAGATAGCCCTTTTCGTCTTCAGTGCAGTGTGTGATGTCAAAATGACCCCACATTTGCACGAAATCTTGTGAACCGCAGATTACCTGGTATGCTATCGGGACAAGTTCATGCTGTACACTGTCACTTCAAAAATTTTATACAGCGAGAGATATGCTTGCTCACTTTAAATACAAAGATAATTGTATGGTGCAATCGCTGAAGCTTGGCTATTCGTTTACCATGCATCACAAATCAAGTATTATATTTTATTAAGTGGATGAATATACATAAATATGTTTTCTTCTATTTTAAAAATGTGTCGTTTGGCTGTACCAGAATGTGAATATATGTATAAGCAAGAGAGAAAGTCATCAATGATATGAGTAAAATTAATTTTATTTAGTGACTTGTTACTGAATTTAAACTTCTTACTAATTGTAAATGTATTATGAATCTAAATAACAAAGCAGGTGTCAGATTTAGTTTACATTGTTGCATTAAATTTTTTTATATGTTACCTCTTGCTATTCCTTAAATTCTTACTTTTGTTGCAAAGATGGATTTAAACAGATCATATGTATATACCATACACGGATTAAAATAGATTATACATACATAAAGTAGGTCGAATTTATTGGGATACAAATGGAACTGGTTAAATTTATTGCTGCGCACTGAAATTTGTTGTATATTATGAAAATTCTTTAAGTCTATCGTTGAAGCTCTAGAAGAAAATTGGTTGTCCCTGTTTCATTGTTGTTTTTAAGTACATTTTTCCATATGTTCCTTTCTGTGGATACAGATTTCTAGTTCTTCACAAAAGTTACTTGCCATTCATTTGAGTTGCTACTACAAAAAGGCATCTGTGCTCTTCACTAACACCAACATTGTAACTACACTGTTCTCCACCTGAAGATAATGGCGTGAATCATCAAAACATGTGGTGCAAAGTAAATAAGTAAGTCACACAGTAAACTGTTTCATTTATATTATCAACAGTCAGAGTTCTCATGATGCCATCCATTATCGATGAAATGTTCAAGACGTTCACTACTTTCTGTTCACTTGATGGACCTCATAATACCATTAGGAGTCATGTTTATGTCTGTCAGTGGTGTATGTAACATTTGTAAAAAAGAATCTAATGCATCTTGCAATGTAGCCAATCCTATTGGAACTTGCACAATTAAGGAAATACTTAAAACTACTTAACTCTGGCCAGATGTGAATTGGTTTTCATACATGAATTATATATTTCATATCATTGAGTTCCACCCCATGAACCATAGACCTTGCCGTTGGTGGGTAGGCTTGCGTGCCTCAACGATACAGATAGCTGTATGGTAGGTGCAACCACAATGGAGGGGTATTTATTGAGAGGTCAGACAAACATGTGGTTCCTGAAGAGGGGCAGCAGCCTTTTCAGTAGTTGCAGGGGCATCAGTCTGGATGATTGACTGATCTGGCCTTGTAACACTAACCAAAACGGCCTTGCTGTGCTGGTACTGTGAATAGCTGAAAGCAAGGGGAAACTACAACCGTAGTTTTTCCCAAGGCCATGCAGATTTACTGTGTGGTTAAATGATGATGCCATCCTCTTGGGTAAAATATTCTGGAGTTAAAATAGTCCCTCACTTGGATCTCCGGGCAGGGACTACTCAAGAGGACGCCGTTATGTGGAGAAAGAAAACTAGCATTGTACAGATCGGAGCATGAAATGTCAGATCCCTTAATCGGGCAGCTAGGTTAGAAAATTTAAAAAGGGAAATGGATAGGTTAAAGTTAGATATAGTGGGAATTAGTGAAGTTCGGTGGCAGGAGAAACAAGACTTTTGGTCAGGTGAATAAAGGGTTATAAATACAAAATTAAATAGGGGTAATGCAGGAGTAGGTTTAATAATGAATAAAAAATAGGAGTGTGGGTAAGCTACTACAAACAGCATAGTGAACGCATTATTGTGACCAAGGTAGACATGAAGCCCACGCCTACTACAGTAGTACAAGTTCATATGCCAAATGGCTCTGCAGATGACGAAGAAATTGAAGAAATGTGTGATGAGATAAAAGAAATTTTTCAGATAGTGTAGGGAGATGAAAATTTCATAGTCATGGGTGACTGCAATTCGATAGTGGGAAAAGGAAGAGAAGGAAACGTAGTAGGTGAATATAGATTGGGGGTAAGAAATGAAAGAGGAACCCGTCTGGTAGAATTTTACACATAGCATAACTTAATCATAGTTAACACTTGGTTCAAGTATCATAGAAGAAGGTTGTATACATTGAAGAAGCCTGGAGATACTGGCAGGTTTCAGACAGATTATATAATAGTAAGACAGAGATTTAGGAACCAGGTTTTAAATTGTAAGACATTTCCAGGGACAGATGTGGACTCTGACCACAATCTATTGGTTATGAACTGTAGATTAAAACTGAAGAAACTGCAAAAAGGTGGTAATTTAAGGAGATAGGACCTGGATAAACTGACTAAACAGAGAGGTTGTACAGAGTTTCAGGGAGAGCATAAGGGAACAATTGACTGCAATTGGGAAAGAAATACAGTAGAAGAAGAATGGGTAGCTTTGAGGGATGAAGTAGTGAAGGCAGCAGAGGATCAAGTAGGTAAGAAGACGAGGGCTTGTAGAAATGCTTGCGTGACTTGAACAAATATTGAATTTAATTGATGAAAGGAGAAAATATAAAAATGCAGTAAATGAAGTGGGCAAAAAGGAATACAAACATCTCAAAAACGAGATCGACAGGAAGTGCAAAATGGCTAAGCAGGGATGGCTAGAGGACAAATGTAAGGATGTAGAGGCTTATCTCATGAGGGGTAAGATAGATACTGCCTACAGGAAAATTAATGAGACCTTTGGAGAAAAGAGAACCACTTGTATGAATATCAAGAGCTCAGATGGAAACACAGTTTTAAGCAAAGAAGGGAAAGCAGAAAGGTGGAAGGAGTATATAGAGGTTCTATACAGTGTACAAGTACTTGAGAGCAATATTATGGAAATGGAATAGAATGTAGATGAAGATGAAATGGCAGATTGACAGAGCACTGAAAGACCTAAGTCGAAACAAGGCCCCATTAGTAGACAACATTCCTTTAGAACTACTGACAGACTTGGGAGACCCAGTCCTGACAAAACTCTACCATATGGTGAGCAAAATGTATGAGACAGGCGAAATACCACCAGACTTCAAGAAGAATGTAATAATTCCAATCCCAAAGAAAGCAGGCGTTGACAGATGTGAAAATTACCGAACTATCAGTTTAATAAGTCACGACTGCAAAATACTCACGCGAATTCTTTACAGATGAATGGAAAAACTGGTAGAAGCCGACATCGAGGAAGATCAGTTTGGATTCTGTAGAAATATTGGAACACGTGAGGTAATACTGACCCTACAACTTATCTTAGAAGCTAGATTAAGAAAAGGCAAACCTACGTTTGTAACATTTGTGGACTTAGAGAAAGCTTTTGACAATGTTGACTGGAATACTCTCCTCAAATTCGGAAGGTGACAAGGGTTAAAACACAGGTAGCGAAAGGCTATTTACAATTTGTACAAAAACCAGATGGCAGTTATAAGAGTCGAGGGGCATGAAAGGGAAGCAGTGGTTGGGAAGTGAGTGAGACAGGGTTGTAGCCTATCCCTGATGTTGTTCAATCTGTATATTGATCAAGCAATAAAGGAAACAAAATAAAAGTTTGGGGTAGGTATTAAAATCCATGGAGAAGAAAAAAAACTTTAAGGTTCGCTGATGACATTGTAATTCTGTCAGAGACAGCAAAGGACTTGAAAGACCAGTTGAACGGAATTGACAGTGTCTTGAAAGGAGGATATAAGCTGAACATCAACAAAAGCAAAACGAGGATAATGGCATGTAGTCGAGTTAACTCGAGTGATTCTGAGGTAATTAGCTTATGAAATGAGACAGTTATAGTAGTAAAGGAGGTTTGCTATTTGGTGAGGAAAATAACTAATAATGGTCGGTGTAGAGAGGACTGGCAATGGCAAGGAAGGCGTTTATGAAGAAAGAAATTTGTTTCTGAGAATATTTGTATGGAGTGTAGCCATGTACGGAAGTGAAACATGGACAATAAATGGTTTGGACAAGAAGAGAATAGAAGCTTTCGAAGAAGAATGCTGAAGATTAGATGGGTAGATCACATAACTAATGAGGAGGTATTGAATAGAATTGGGGAGAAGAGGAGTTTGTGGCACAACTTGACTAGAAGAAGGGATCGCTTGGTAGGACATGTTCTGAGGCATCAAGGGATCACCAATTTAGTATTGGAGGGCAGCGTGGTGGGTAAAAATCGTAGAGGGAGACCAAGAGATGAATAAACTAAGCACATTCAGAAGGATGTAGGCTGCAGTAAGTACTGGGAGATGAAGCAGCTTGCACAGGATAGAGTAGCATGGAAAGCTGCATCAAACTAGTCTCAGGACTGAAGACCATCACAACAACAATCATAGAGTTTTCTAATTTCCATGTTGAATTTGTCTGTAGTACAATTTTCTGATTGTATATCGATATATTCACACACTTCGATCTACACTATGAGCATTAGTTGACAAATAATTAACAGCACATGCTTTGTTAATAAATTTATATTATTCTTAATGTTTTTATCATTCAGTTTTAAATGCAGACAAAAATATGTTTCTATTTATACTTTTATTATTACTGTCGATATAAAATCGATATTGCAACATCACAGGAAGTTCCTTATTTTTAAATTTGCAAAAAAATCTACACACAGATATATATCTTCAGCAATCTTTAAATGAACTAAATCTGATAAATAATCTGATTAATGGAAATATTCTTAATGTTATTTCGACCTATGGTATGTTCTGAAATGTATTATATTACGTTTGTTTGGTACCAATTGAGTCAGAATGTTTTCAGACTGACCAAGAAATTCTTTAGAATTCACGATGAACTCTAAGTTTTATGCTTTTATATTTACTTGTGACATTTTGCTGATACATGTGAAATGTCACGTGAAAGAAAGAATAAAGCAAATAATGAGACAAAAGAACTATTATCTCCATGTCGAACAACTCAAACACTGGACCATAAATTGGATATTATGCAACATCTTTCTCACTGCTCGACACTATGCAATTTTCAAAGTTGTCATAAGTGAACTTCTGTAAATACATGTTTAATGCATTATCTTTTGGTCTTAGAAACAGATTGCTGCACAATAATCTTTGTTTCCAAGTAATGTCTATGAGGCTCAAAACTTAAAAGCTAAATGAAGGGTAGTGCATAATATGTGGGGGCTGCTACTGGGATTATAAACTGTTTTGACTAGAGTACCAATATTTTTTCCATCACAGGGAAGTCACACAAAAGAAAATATATTTTGATAAAAATTATGTATGCAAAATGCTGTGTAGAAACATGGAATTTGGAAGGTGAAGGAACCCTGATTTGGATTTGGAAGCTGTAAGAGAACATTATGCGAATACAGTCTATCAGTAAACGAAAACAAATAAAAAATTTGAAGAGTTTTACATGATGCTACGGAAGAAATTATAATCTACGTATTCAAGAATTATTGAAATTATGACATTTGTAATAAAGTACTTTATTGTCATATGAAAAAGAGTGAAAATAATGAAGTAAAAACTGAAGCAGTTGTGAGGTGTCGGGGTGGAGAAGAGTTTGTACCTCTTTAATCAGACGAATTTTGCATGAGAAGGAGACATGCGCTCGTCTGCCTCCTTATCTACCATTTAATTAATTATGAGCACAACGGTAATGGAAGGAAACGATGGTGGACCATGCTAGTAGGTAAAATAAGGAGTGCACACTCACAATACTGTCACTTGAGGTTACTTTGCTACATAGGGTCAAACTTTTCTCCATTTGAAAAAACGTTTCTTTGGTTGATAGATGCTACACTGCTTGCTGTATATCTGTGAACAATGTTTTCTATGAAAGGTAATACTTACAGGTTGGCACCCTTGCTTGCATGTTCAGTTGTCGGCCATTCTGAATTTTTCACAAGCATCTTAGTAAAGACGTTCATAAGTGAGTATAAAACTAAGCTGGAAAAACCTGTGTTTTTCACATGGTGAATTGATCACTGTGAAGGTCAGTTACTATTATTTTAATTACTCAGAACGTCTAGCTGCTGAAAAGTATCGTAGTTTTTCGTTTGATTGATTATTGTTTGTGTCATTGTCAATTTACTGTTGTAGGTTACGAAATTTCTTACTTTGGGGAAACATTGCACAACAACAAAAGTGGTGCAAAGTAACCGCAGGGTGCATTTCTTCCACATCTGCGAACATTTCTGACTTATTTTACCTCCGTAGTGTGCAGCTGGCAGTGAATAATGTTTGTAATCTCTTTCAGACTGGTGAAAATGCCACGGAAGTATAAGAGAATGGTCGGAAATAGGCGATACTGTGCTTACAGCCCAGAAACTCTGGAGAATGCCTACAAGCGATTAGGAGGAAGGAGATATCACAAAGGAAAGCTGAAAACTTTTTAATATCCCAAGAAGAACCATAATTAATAAACTGAAGTCAAAGCAAGGAAGTAATTCACGACCAGGGTTCCCACAGATTTTTACTAATGAAGTAGAAGCAGAGTTTGTAAAATGTGTTTTGCAATTGAGTAAATATGAGTTCCCTGTTACTCCAATGGAACGCCGAATGATTGTGAAGTCATACCTTGCCAGACAGGGACGTAAAGTTCGTAGATTCAAAGACAATTGTACAGGCTATGAATGGCTCTTGGGCTTCACCAAAAGCCACCCTGAACTTTCTGTACATTTTGCAACCAACATTAAAAGCAGTAGAGCTGCAGTTGATGAGCGTGTTCTCAGAGAATATTTTGAACATTTGCAAGTTGAACTGAAATATATGCCACCTAGTAATATATGGAATTTTGTTGGAACCAACCTAACCGACGATCCAGGGAAAAAGAAAGTACTCACAAAAAGAGGTTCAAAATATTCAGGAAACATCTGTAATTCCTCCAAGAGCAGCATATCTGTAATGTTTGCTGGCAAGGCTGAGGGAGAAGTTTTGCCTTCATTTGTTGTTTACAAATTAGCACATCTATGGTCTACATGGACAGAAAATGGGCCCACTGACTGCCTTTACTCACATAGTCCTAGCGGATGGTTTGACAGTAATACATTTAGCGAGTGGTTCACCAAGTTGATTCTATCAAGACTGAAAAAGCTCGAAGGAAAGAAAGTAGTAATCTGTGACAGTTTGTCCTCACATTTGACAGCTTATGTTCTAGAGCTCTGTGTTGTGAGAATAACATTTCGTTTATCTGTCTACCAGCAAACAATACTCACATTACACAGCCTTTGGACGTTACTTTCTTCGGGCCCATGAAAGTGGCCTGGAGAAAGGTCCTTACAGAGTGGAAAAGTAGCAGGCAAGGTTTCAAAGATACTGTCTTGCAGAAACAGCATTTCCCATTTCTGTTAAAGAGATTAATGGACATAGTTCGCAAGAACTCAGCAAAGAACCTAATGGCAGATTTCCAAAAGTGCAGTATTTATCCAATCAATGTTGATGAAATTCTTTGCAGTCTTCCATCACGAACTTGTGACAAAGATGCGGTACAAGACTCTTTCATTGAAGCCCTTGAGAATAAGAGAACTGAATGGACTACTGGTGTTGCCAGTAACAGAGGAACAAAGAAGCTTTCAGTCACACCTGGTAAAAATGTGACAGTAATGCAAAAAAAGCTTTTGAAGAAATACAGAAGAAGTCACAAAAATTAAGATAGTAGTTCAGGAAAAGATTGTGATGCCATCTCTCTCAGAGATTCTTCTGAAGATGAGGATTATCTGAGCTCTCAAGTCAGGTCACCATCACCTGTAGAGTTCGAAGTGGATGAAACCCAGTTACTAACCAGGCCGAAGAAGAAAAGTCCAGAATTTGGTGAAGTTGTGCACACTGTGGGCCAGTATGTGATCTTCAAATATGAGGGGGAATATTTTCCTGGATTAATTACTGATGTAAGCGATGATGGAGCTACAATAAGTTCAATGCAAAAGTCTAAGAAATCATGTAAGTGGCCTCCAAAACAGATAAGCAAACGTGGCTTATTCTCCATACCAAAGCTTGAAGGATATTGGACCTATTAACTCACAATATAGGTTATATTTTGTGTTAAATCTTTAATTTGTTAAACTGTTTTGGTAATAAAATTTGTTTCTGCTAACGAGACTGTTATTTTTTCTTAATTCTGATGGTCAATCATTGCTCCAGTACTCTGTAGTCCTCATTTTTTTAGGAACTGCTTTATTCCCTTTCATTCCTATGGGCAATCATAAATCCAGACCACTGTAATCCTCATTTTTATTGAAATTTAGGCATCCGGTGCAAGGTATCCCCAGGGCAAGGAAACTTTGCACCACTTTTTTAAAAAACAATAAAATATAGAAATAAAAGGTTATTTTAAGAGATATAAATACAGATTACTTTGCAAAAGACTGTTGTAACTAATCAAATAATTTTGAGAAACAAAAACATTAAGGAACCCCTTTTTTTAAACTATTTTCTTAAAAAATCTGTAAAAAGTCGAGCAAAGTAACGTCAAATGACGGTAATTTAATAAAAATCTACTAAAAAAGAGAGAACTTCATCATAATAAACAACAGGAAATGGGATTCTGCATATGTCTACGAAATATTGTTGTTGTTGTTGTTGTGGTTTTCAGTCCTGTGACTGGTTTGATGCAGCTCTCCATGCTACTGTATCCTGTGCAAGTTTCTTCATCTCCCAGTACGTACTGCAACCTACATCCTTCTGAATCTGTTTAGTGTATTCATTTCTTGGTCTCCCTCTACGATTTTTACCCTCTGCACTGTACTCCAATACTAAATTGGTGATCCCTTGACGCCTCAGAATATGTCCTGCCAATCGATCCCTTCTGCTAGTCAAGTTGTGCCACAAATTTCTCTTCTCCCCAATTCTATTCAGTATCTCCTCATTAGTTACGTGATCAACCCACTAATCTTCAGCATCCTTCTATAGCATCACATTTTGAAAGCTTCTATTCTCTTTTTGTCTAAATTATTTATCGTTCACGTTTCACTTCTATACATGGCTGCACTCCATACAAATACTTTCAGAAAATACTTCCTGACACTTAAATCTACACTCCTGGAAATTGAAATAAGAACACCGTGAATTCATTGTCCCAGGAATGGGAAACTTTATTGACACATTCCTGGGGTCAGATACATCACATGATCACACTGACAGAACCACAGGCACATAGACACAGGCAACAGAGCATGCACAATGTCGGCACTAGTACAGTGTATATCCACCTTTCGCAGCAATGCAGGCTGCTATTCTCCCATGGAGACGATCGTAGAGATGCTGGATGTAGTCCTGTGGAACGGCTTGCCATGCCATTTCACCTGGCGCCTCAGTTGGACCAGCGTTCGTGCTGGACGTGCAGACTGCGTGAGACGACGCTTCATCCAGTCCCAAACATGCTCAATGGGGGACAGATCCGGAGATCTTGCTGGCCAGGGTAGTTGACTTACACCTTCTAGAGCACGTTGGGTGGCACGGGATACATGCGGACGTGCATTGTCCTGTTGGAACAGCAAGTTCCCTTGCCGGTCTAGGAATGGTAGAACGATGGGTTCGATGACGGTTTGGATGTACCGTGCACTATTCAGTGTCCCCTCGACGATCACCAGTGGTGTACGGCCAGTGTAGGAGATCGCTCCCCACACCATGATGCCGGGTGTTGGCCCTGTGTGCTTCGGTCGTATGCAGTCCTGATTGTGGCGCTCACCTGCACGGCGCCAAACACGCATACGACCATCATTGGCACCAAGGCAGAAGCGACTCTCATCGCTGAAGACGACACGTCTCCATTCGTCCCTCCATTCACGCCTGTCGCGACACCACTGGAGGCGGGCTGCACGATTTTGGGGCGTGAGTGGAAGACGGCCTAACGGTGTGCGGGACCGTAGCCCAGCTTCATGGAGACGGTTGCGAATGGTCCTCGCCGATACCCCAGGAGCAACAGTGTCCCTAATTTGCTGGGAAGTGGCGGTGCGGTCCCCTACGGCACTGCGTAGGATCCTACGGTCTTGGCGTGCATCCGTGCGTCGCTGCGGTCCGGTCCCAGGTCGACGGGCACGTGCACCTTCCGCCGACCACTGGCGACAACATCGATGTACTGTGGAGACCTCACGCCCCACGTGTTGAGCAATTCGGCGGTACGTCCACCCGGCCTCCTGCATGCCCAGTATACGCCCTTGCTCAAAGTCCGTCAACTGCACATACGGTTCACGTCCACGCTGTCGCAGCATGCTACCAGTGTTAAAGACTGCGATGGAGCTCCGTATGCCACGGCAAACTGGCTGAAACTGACGGCGGCGGTGCACAAAAGCTGCGCAGCTAGCGCCATTCGACGGCCAACACCGCGGTTCCTGGTGTGTCCGCTGTGCCGTGCGTGTGATCATTGCTTGTACAGCCCTCTCGCAGTGTCCGGAGCAAGTATGGTGGGTCTGACACACCGGTGTCAATGTGTTCTTTTTTTCATTTCCAGGAGTATATATTCGATGGTAACAAATTTCTCTTACTCAGAGACGCTTTCCTTGCCATTGCCAGTCTACATTTTATATCCTCTCTACTTTGACCATCATTAGTTATTTTTTTCCCTAAATAGCAAAACGCATTTACTACTTTAAGCGTCTCATTTCCTAATCTAATACCCTCAGCATCACCGGATTTAATTCGATCACATTCCATTATCCACGTTTTGCTTTTGTTGATGTTCATCTTATATCCTCCTTTCAAGACACTGTCCATTCCGTTCAGCTGCTCTTCCAGGTCCTTTGCTGTCTCTGACAGAATTACAATGTCATCAGCGAACCATAAAATTTTAATTTCTTCTCCATGGATTTTAATCCTTACTCCAAATTTTTCTTTTGTTTCCTTTACTGCTTGCTCAATATACAGATTGAATAACATCAGGGATAGGCTACATCCCTGTCTCATTACCTTCCCAACCACTGCTTCTCTCTCATGCCCATCGACTCTTATAACTGCCATCTGGTTTCTGTACAAATTGTGAATGGCCTTTCGCTCCCTGTATTTTACCCCTGCTACCTTCAGAATTTGAAAGAGAGTTTACCAGTCAACATTATCAAAAGCTTTCTCTAAGTCTACAAATGCTATAAACGTAGGTTTGCCCTTCCTTAATCTATTTTCTAAGATAAGTCTTAGGATCAGTATTGCCTCATGTGTTCCAACATTTCTACAGAATCCAAACTGATCTTCCCCGAAGTCGGCTTCTACCAGTTTTTCCATTCATCTGTAAAGAATTCGCGTTAGTATTTTCATCCGTAGCTTATTAAACTGATAGTTCGGTAATTTTCACATTTGTCAAAACCTGCTTTCTTTGGGATTGGAATTATTATATTCTTCTTGAAGTCTGTCACATACATCTTGCTCACCGGATGGTAGAGTTTTGTCAGGGCTGGCTCTCCCAAGGCTATCAGTAGTTCTGATGGAATGTTGTCTACTCCCAGGGCCTTGTTCCGAATTAAATATCACAATGAGATTTATTATCTATCAGAATATAAATGCACATGATTGTCGACACACACAGTACGTTAAAGGATAGAGTATACTGAAATATTATGAGGAGTTGGCTCGAGAACAAGGGGCTCCTACTCACTGTGATGCAATAGATTGACGATAGTGACTGGAGGTCCTAATGAATCAAATGTTAATCTCCCGACTATATAGCAGTTTCGAAATTAGTAATGAGAGCTCAAATGGAATCACATGGAGAAACAAGCAAGGTGGACTTGTAGCAAAGCGTGCGTGCGTGCTGCTGAGGGATTCAATATAAAATTGATAAGGCCCTATAATGCCGGAGCCGCAAAATACTGTACCAGTACTGAAATCTGCAGCACGTCGTCGGTAGGCAGCGTCCTGTTGATGTAGGCGCCGACTTCTACCATGCAGCAACTCTGTGTCAACCGCTGGCCACGAAGGCTGTCCGAGAATTCTAAGTTCTTTCGGAAACGAGCGACCAAGTCGCAAGACCGTCCGACTCTGAGGAAGATCAGATCCCGGCTACCTCTGTGATGCGATGCCAGAGTGAAGCCAGCCACAGTCCACAAGGGCAATGCAGTCAGTCGGTGCTAGGAATTTTCGTTCCAGAGGCGCCGGAACAGTAAACACATAAACTGCGGCAGCACTCAGACGTCTCACAGGTCGTGTCGCCCTGCATACAATAGGCGAAACTCGACCGACGTCAGTCGTTCCACCAGGCGTTTAAGCCCCTCAGGATTCAGGAAATTGCAGCCCCCAACCGGAAACGCAGTGTGCCGCGTCCTCCTGTGCTCGCCTCGCACAGGCCACCCAGGGAACTAAACCAACATGTTTAGGAATCAAGTGAAAAGTATTTTTGGGCTCTGAGTACAAATACTCTCATTAGAATAACCTTATTCGGTCTGTTACTACCGTGCAATGACGTAGAACATTAATAAAATTGATGAAAATGAGAGGAGACATGCAAAAGATGGCATGGAACCTCTCATTACCCCCCCCCCCCCCCCCAGTCACTTCAGAGTATTTTTGGTAGTGGTTAACTCACTTGACAAAGGTAGTGTGTCAATCACTCAAAAAGAATCGGTCCAAACAGTTTCGAAAATGTCACAACAAATTTGGAGATTAAATCGGAAATTGATGATAAAATGAAAGGAGGAATTTTTCTTATGACTTTGCCAACATATTACTCACATTGACAAATAAGTCACACACAACACAGATTCACTCTCAGGAAGCCCACTGTCGATTCACTCTCAGGAAGCCCACTGTCATGCAATTACATCCTCGCACAGTCATACAAATGTTGAACACATGCCAGAACGCCAAGTTCGAAGCTACAGTAAAATGTTGACCTAATTGACCTGGAAGCTTCTCATTAAGGTAACATTTAAGAATTAGCTACTGGTGCCCAACTCAAACACACACATACTTCTGCATGAAGCCAAAAAGACAAACAATATTTCTATGCTTCATGGTTGAAACATTTAACCACACTCACGCTGTTTCCCTGAACAGAAAGGATGATAATTTTTCACAGTGATTGATAACTGGTGGTCCATTCACCATTAACCAGAATTGTAACCGCAGACATCCCACTCACATACACAAACAAAAATACTCTCGTGTAACTGTAGCATATTATTGTGTTGTAACGATTGACACATACACAAGAAATTTGTACACGTTGTGACAATTGACAGGCATTAACATAAATGAGATGGAGGGATATAGTCTACACAAAAAAGACAGAAATTTTGTTAGTATACCTGTGTAATCGAAGATTGTATCACATAGTGTGCATCACCAAAAAAATTTTTCCAAACAGCTGTGATGATAAGGATCCAGGATATCTTTAACATGAACATGTATATATAAAAAAGATGACTGAAAGCTATAAAACAAAACAATATACATGTAGTTGACATTGTATTTCCAGTTTCTAGTGTCTGAAATAAAGTTTGGGGGGCAAAAAAACAATGTTTTCACTAAAGGCACGAATTTTACTGTGTTCTCGCAGTTGTCTGAGCAAAGAAAGAAAAAAAAGTTGACAGTAACATTCTTCACACGCTCAAGTTACAAAATGAATCACTCAACACACGAACACTGCCGCATTCGTCTGTGGAGCGGGATGGTGGTTCCTGGCGTGGAGAAAGGAGCGCCAGCTGGGAGGAGTGCGACTGGTGTTGTGGGCCACCAATCTAATGTTTCTCGGAAGCAGGCGGGGCATCCGGGAGTAGCTCCAGTCATCCTTCACTCTCTAAAGTGGCGTTGTCCGTCGATAAGAAGCTTGTGGGGTGGTACGACAGCCTATTGTTGATGTGCAGTACAGTGCGGTACGATGGCAAGCACATGTACAGGCTCTGATTGTATTGAGGACTGCAAGATTCGGGACAGAGCCATAGGACAAGTAGTTGGCTGTCCGAAGACGGTAACACTTGGTCTTATCTAGACCGAAAAATTGCAATACAGGATACTACTCTTAGAGTGACTCCAACGCTCGTGGAGTTATCTGATGGAGATTGAAACAAGGATAGCAGATCGATCAATGTGGCCGATTGCTAGGAACTGCTCTCTGTAGGAGAGGAGATAATCACGACAAACTGCAGTCCAGCAATACCCAGCACGGAACTGCTTTGGGCATGCAGTCCGGCCTATGATAATGAGTTATACGAACTCGTGCAGGAACTATGAATGGCGTCCGTCATAAGTGTGGCTCAAGAGATCTCTCCGATGCTTCGTGCCGCCATTTTTGGAGCACGCCCTCGTCGTCCGTCACCTCTTCTGCAATGGAATCCCCATTTCTGCGTCACCGCTGAGCAGCGCCGTGCTGTCTCCTCGGCCAGCCGCCAACGGGGTCGCCTGTCCCGGTGGGATTCCGGGGTTGTGTCCGCCCTCTGCTGACTCAGAGCTGTCCGACAGGTGAGCCGCCGCCTTACTTTCACTGCGCTGAATAGGTAGGCGGCACGTGCCTCTGAGCCGTCGGGTAGAGGGGGGATGTGTCGTGACTGACAGCCACCTCCCTCAGGCGTTTCCCTTCGGCTCAGTCCCCACTTACTCCACATCGACCACCTTGTAGAGTCAGTTCTCGTCCAGCAATCACTCGCTGTTCCCAGTACCTGCACAATTCTTAAGTCCTTTTATACAGTGTGCCTCCCCAAAACTTTTTACAAAAACAGAATTCAGAATTTGTAAAGATCGTATTTTGTACAATCAATAAAAAATTAATAGAAATGAATATTTACATGAATAGAACTGTTACACTAATACAATACAAAATTCTTATACTCTGCTGAGAGACTTAATAATTAATACTTATTGTAAAGAATAGTGACTTAACCCATGGGCCCATTGTTAATACCAGGGTGTGTGTAATTATAGATTCATTAAAATGAAGAAAATCTGAAGTACACTATCCATAACGCTAAAATACTATAAGTGTTCCCAACTATGGCCTACGTGTCACTGGAGCATGCTGACAACTACTGGTGACTATTTTTCACAAACTACGCTAACTACGCTATCTACGGGCGCCACTTAGTCCCTCGCCGTCTCTGATACGTGAGGCCTCGGTGGATCCCTGAAACTGCTCAAGACATGGCGGCCGCACACAAATATGAAATGAACACATATTAGACGAGATAAAATTAGCTGCACTTGCATTAGTAATGGAAATTAATAAAAATTCTATATATGTAACTTATCTGCTACACCCGTTTACCATACATACTCTCCCATCCGGGCCCGCTGAGACATCTCGATGGATGTTGCTGTCTCTGGCGTGGCCGATAGGCTGAGTTGGTCGCTACTCATGTGAGATGGAACTGAATGTACTGAAACTTACGGTGGGAAATTTACACAAAGAAAACACGACAGACTTCGCAAGTTACAATGCAAAGACTCCACCTCTGTAAACAAATTCTTATAAATATCATACTTTTAGACTTCTCGTGTGTGCTAGGTCTGACACCAACACACCAGTTATTGGACTCGTTGAGGAATTGCATACCTTCTGCATTACACAGCTCATACGATAAAACCCGACCACTGCACAGATTCAGAGGCGTGACGTACATCGTACGAGAAACTCGCCACAATCCAGAAAGGTTGCGCCCAGCAGCAGCGGCATGGGCGGGCACAATGGCCACCTTTGTATATCCGCCTCCAAACCCTAAGAGTATGGTGCAACGCGCTGTGGCGTGTCCAACACGCCAAAGAAAAAAAAAAGCCTCACTGAAAATAAGTGCAACACTGCAATAGTGTGCCCATAAAACCAGTGACAAATACCGCGAAAACAAACAAATGGTGCAACGCTGCAAGGCGTGCCCAGAACACTGTCGATATCCATCCAGTAGCTCTTCCTCAACAAAGACACATAATAGCTATGGTGTAAAGACAAAACACACATGAAGATCAAGTCTGTGTTACCAATGACTCGGAAGAGTGGTGGCTCCACCATATGACGGGAAGTCCGGAAAAGTGAGTTAGACCGACACTTCGTTTTCGGAGTTAACCAAGATTGCGCAAGAATCATATGTCGCTTCGTAGCCCCTACAAGTTACACATGTACATGTTAAAGAATATAAATAAAAACAAATTACCACACTTAATGTCTAATATGTATACAACAGACAAATGTTTTCTAACCCAGTCTATTTTACAAATGTTTCCCTTTGTTTCACACACAGGAAACACTTTTTTTTCTATACGAAAACTACGTTCTCGCGCTCCTTACATTTCAACATATGTAAACGGCTCTGTCCGAGTATTTGTGCGGATTTTCCCCAAGCCGAATCCGCACGGTCCTGGCTTCAATCTCGCCCTCCATTTCTGTTTCGGTGATTGGAACTCGGGTTAGCACCACGTATTTCGATTGACTCATGCCGCCGTTCATGTGAATCTCTGCGCCTCCAGCTCGTGTCCTATTGGCGGGTATCGTTTTTTCTCTGCGAGTTACTCTACCGTCCTGAATCTTGTCTCCCATAGTCTTGCCTAGCGGATGTTCCATCACGCTCATTCCTCCTGTCATTGTTGTTACTGCTCGGTGCTCCACGAAAGTCGCCATTGTAATGGTTATATTGCTCTTTCCTTCGATCATGTGCTGCTTCTTTTTCAAAAACTAGCTCCAACTCGGGCAGAAGGCCTTTGAATGTTTCAATATTCGATCCGTACTTTCCTAAGAGCGCTTGCTGGTAGCTGCTTGGCAATTTCGCGAAACAGAACATAATTATTTCACCATCACTATGTGGCACATTAAGAAACTGATTCTTCTTAATTAAAGCCTCAATGAGCTTCGGGGGCTCTTGTATCCTGACGCCTCCAGATCTGGACACAAAATGATTTCTTGTTTTATTCGGTCTTGCATTCGCGCGACCAATACGTTCCGAGAAACGCGTCGGTGAATTCTTGGTACGTTCGGCATGTACCCACAACACCGCACGTGTGGCCAAGCGGTTAAAGGCGCTACAGTCTGGAACCGCGTGACCGCTACGGTCGCAGGTTCGAATCCTGCCTCGGGCATGGATGTGTGTGATGTCCTTAGGTTAGTTAGGTTTAAGTAGTTCTAAGTTCTAGGGGACTGATGACCTTAGAAGTTAAGTCCCATAGTGCTCAGAGCCATTTGAACCACAACACCGCGCATTTTTTCAGCTGCCGTGCCCTCAATGTGCCCGCAGATAAATTCTAATTTTGCTGTCAGTGGTCAAGATATTGGTAGCGTGTTAGAAAACTGTGACAGCCACATTTTTGGGTGAAGTGAGACTCCATTTTACCGGAAAGTTTGGAATTTGAGGACCGACAAAAAGTGTTTGTAATCAAACTGTGGTCCCTCTTGCGCCTATCTATTGGTTCTAGTATCAAACGCGCCCGTCTGTTCGACGCGAGCTGACATCTCCTGGTGCGTGCTGCGACCACGTAGTTCTGCCCCATAATGGTACTGGAACTGAGCGTTTGTCGCTCCGGTCAGGCTCTAATTTTGCAACTGTTCGCTCTCTGGGCTGCTGTGCACGCTTCGTAGTCCACTACCTCGCGCCGAGCCGGTGCACGGTGGTCCGCCGTCCGGCGCCACACTTCCATGTCCGCCGGTCGTAGCCTCTGGACGCGATGTACCAATTTGTACTTGGCGTTCCAGCGTGCTACGCTTTCGCACCTTTGGGTGGTACCCGCATCGCGTTCTTTAAGGGGATACGGAATCACCTATCCCCGCAATGTTAATATATGCCTACTATAGGGAACATTTTCTCACAAACTACTGGAGACAGAGAGGTAAAAATTTTACTGTATGTGCATTCATATGTTACAACAATACTGAAACAACAGTTTATTGTCAAAGTATTTTCTTACAGAGATATTGTACATTTATTTTTAAGTAAATTTTTTCCATCGCTTTTTACTAGACTATCACCCCTAAGTCTTTTGTAAATCAAGTAATTAAAAAATCGTTGCTTCAGTATGTAATAGGGACCTATGTCACTACGTCATAAAAATTTCAGACTTCTAGGTTGACCAGTACCTGAGATAATGTTCCTAGATGAAGTAAAAAGTAAACTTACGGGAAACGGAGAAAGAAGATTAAAACATTCCTGATCCGTAGCTAATACCCCCTTCACAGTCTTCATAATCATCTTCAAGTCTTCTTTTGGCACCCCTCTGCACCTGTCTTGCTTTTTTCACTAATGTCTTGATTATATTATCAGCATGCCTTAGTCTGTGCTGATCTAAAAAGAACATAGCACGTACCGTACGGGAACCAACACACATACCCAACTTTTGAAGGACCTGGCATTTAGTTATATTTCCAAGATTGAAGGTTGCCACAGCATCATACACACCAAAATGTAGTGTATTAATTCCGACAAACACTGTTTTTGGGAGACGATGCCATATCACACTATTCAAGCACTCGTTGGGGTTCTGCGTTTTTCCGTGAAGACATTTCATCAGAAGACTTCTGTCAGCCAGATCTCTGAAAATGGGCTTTATTTCTGCCATGATGGCTGATGGTAGACTGTGGTGGTGAATGTATTTCTCTCCTGTTGTTAGTCCCCTATTGTATTTACACCAGCTGTTTTCACCTTTGGGGCACAAACCATGTTGTGGATGCTCATCCGTGGATGCGGTGTGGAAATATAAAGCCCATATAGCTCTCCTCATTTCTTCAAGATTGCCTGTATTTTGCCTGATTGCAAGGCCATAGCAGTTCTGAATGTGGTCTATTATGGAATCAGTCAATCTTCCTCTGCCATCCAAGGTTTTCCCATCATCTAGTTTTTTCCCTTTCATAACTGATTTTAACCTTCTCAGCCTGACACCCATTCTCTTCTGCACATGTCCTATACATTCAAGTTTGCTTATATTTACACTGTTCCCATATGGTTTGCTTTCCAAAACTTCTTTGAATGCTTTAGAGTCACCATCTCCCAGATATTTGACATAGCGAACATTATACCACTGTGAAGAGCGATGAAAAATTTTCTTCACCCCAGCAACCTCCATGCCACCACTACTACCATAATAATTAGCAATACAGTCATCACTGTGTTCATTTTTCAGCCTGCCTGTGCACCTACAGTATTTAGACATTATTGCAACATCAATAACCTTGCCAGTATCAACACTAGTTGCTGTTACAACACCATTGTTGGAGGTGTGGCCCCTTTTCTGCCACGTGCCATCAAACGCCACTGTGAGGTCACGACTGCCGTCATTTTCTTCCACTGCTTCTTCCACAGCAACCTGCATTGACTTCTGTGCTACATCTTCAACTGCAGATCCTAGTACATAATTGTAAGCTTCAAACTTTGAAGGTGCACTTGGAAGATTTAGAACACCACATAGCATATCACCAGCTGCTTTGCCCTTACCAATTGCTCGCAATCCATAAACTAACCTAATATTTACATTATAAAGTTCAGTTTTCTTGTATCCATTATTTACAGTTACTGAAACCGAACTTGGAAACTTACAGCTGTATTTACAAACACTGCATATTAAATTAAACTGGGCAGCCAGGCCAACATGGGATTCTACTTTCAGAGAAACGTTTCCATGACATTTTTTGCAGCACAAACTGTTTTCAAGAGCTTCACACAATATATTCGTATCAATGAGTTCAAAAACTTCATTCCCTCTATCAAGTAAATTATATTTCTCTTCCAAATCTCTTAGTTTTTTATGAGAAGCACTGTTTTCATTTGGTGTAAGTTCGTTCGGCAAATCAGTAATAAGTGGATTCACATTTTCCAACAGTGATGATGATGAACTGCTTTGCTTTGCTAATGAATCATTATTTCTTTTCTTTTGCCAGTTCACACGCTTTTTAAATACTTTTGCTTTAGCTCTAGGCATTTTCACTGCGAAAAATGAAGCACTAAATACGAAATAACTCAACAACAACTACTTTCTTATATCACACTGTTTACAAAACAGTCCCGCCACAAAGTCAAAGAGTAACTTGAGGAAACCAGAGAGAAACATTTTCGGGCAACTAGTGTATAAATAGTCGCTGGAAACCGGGATATTTGAATTCATGTCACTTTAAAGGTACTGCCAAAAAGTTCATGGTCAGCCACGAGAGACGTGTATAACTAAAGCGCAATACCCGATCTCACAAATATATAAAAATAAAACAGTTATAATTGTAGTAGAGCTATGTATGATACGTCATTTTAAAGAGGAAACATGGCAGAATATAATACGCCAATAAAAAAAATTCGATTTTTTAACCCAAAATCCGATTCCGTATCCCCTTAACGCTTTCCATTCTTTACATTGTGCTCGCAAGTGCTTCCTTCCCCTGGGCTTTTATTGCATCAATTCCTACCGCATTGACGTGTCCAATTCGCCTGGCAATTCTTGAACGGTTATTTGTGACTTTTGCCAATTTTTTGGCGCCAGTTGCTTCAACCCTTTCTAACTCTGCTCCCTTCTCGGCTTCAACGGCCCTTTTCTTCGCCTCGACACTCGTCTTACTGATCTCCGCTATTTCACTCTTCACTTCGTTCACAACCGCTAGTACCATATTCTCTACTTCATCCATTCTCTTTTCTAGGCTCTGCTTTGTGTCCTTTAACACCCCCAAAATCTCTAATAATAAATCCTTCGGCTGACTAGTCTCGTCTTCACCAATTAGTGATGCTACTCTAGACCCTTGAGCACTGTTATACTCTCGAGGTCGAATTTTCCTCGGTATGTTATCATTTGTGTTCTTATTTATATCAACAAGAGCCTCCACATGCCTATTCACTTCTGCCTCCCCTTCTTCCTCACTGATTTCACCGTTCATATCCTCCTGCTCTCGGTCTGCCTCCGATTCACGTCTATCGTCTGTGTTCCACATCTCCCATCCCATAGGAAAACTCAACAATTCTTCGTCTGGCTCAACCCTATTACTACCCTCACCCTACTCCATCGTGTGCAGTCTATTTATTTTTGATGCGTTCGACAACAGTCGCGCCCTGCTAAGAGTGAACATTCATTCACGGAACATCAACATCAACAAACATATAACAGCGAAAACCCCATATAACACTTGACACAAAAATTGCACTAATCGACTCCTACTACTAAAAAAAGAGTTTAACCCACAAGTGCAAACATCGATAAAACAACCCCTCCAAAATAATTTCAACGCTGAAGCAACGCTGTCAGTTTCAACGGAATGTGATGTGGTACAGAAACCACACACATCAACCAACACACACAAAATAAAACAACATGAAATTACTAAATTAATGAACAAAATCAATGGCTATTACATGCACGCAGCAAAATATTTCTATCGCGAAATCTAATTACAGCAAAGAAAATTAATTATGGTGTTTTTCTTTAATCAGGAAATGTTATCCATCAAGTCCTGACAGCGTCTCAGCAGTCACAGGAAAGAACCGAAGCAAGGGTCGCCATTTTATGCGAGGTGCCGGGGTGGAGAAGTGCTTGTACCTCTTTAATTCAGACGAATATTGCGTGAGAACGAGACATGCACTCGACCACCTCCTTATCTACCGGCTAATTAATTATGAGCACAATGCTAACGGAAGGAAATGATGGTGGACCCTGCTAGTTGGTAAAATAAGGAGTGCACACTCTCAATGATTTATAAAAATTGTAATCTACTAAAAAAAAAGAACTTTATCCTAATAAACAACAGGAAATGAGATTCTGCTTATATCTACGAAATGATATGCGGATTAAATATCACAATGAGATATATTATATATCAGAACATAAATGCACATGATTGTCGACACACACAGCAGGTTAAAGGATAAAGTACACTGAAATATTATGAGAATAAGAGTTGGCTCGAGAACAAGGTGCTCCTACTCTCTGTGATGCAATAGATTGACGATAGTGACTGGAGGTCCTAATGAATCAAATATTAATCTCCCGGCTGTATAGCAGTATCGAAATTAGTAATGAGAGCTCGAATGGGATCACATGGAGAAACAAACAAGGTGGACTTGTAGCAAAGCGAGCGCGCGTGCTGCTGAGGGATTCAGTATAAAATTGTAAGGTCCTACAATGCCGGAGCCGCAAAATACTGTACCAGTACTGAAATCTGCAGCACGTCGTCGGTAGGCAGCGTCCTGTTGATGTAGACGCCGACTTCTGCCGTGCAGCAACTCTGTGTCAACCCCTGGCCACGAAGGCTGTCCGAGAATTCTAAGTTCCCGTCCACAAGTCACAGTCCACAAGTATTCTCAGAATCAAGAGGACATTGCAGTCAGTCTGTGCTAGGAATCTTCGTTCTGGACGCGCTGGAACGGTAAACACTGTGGCGACACTCAGACGTCTCGCAAACCGTTTCGCCCTGCATACAATAGGCGAAACTCGACCAATGTCAGTCGTTCCGCCAGGCGCTTAAGCCTATTGTACGAACCTCTCGGAATTCAGGGAAGTGCAGCCCCCAACCGGAAACGCAGTATGCCACGTCCTCCGATGCTCGCCTCGTACAGGCCACCCAGGGAAGTAAAACAACATGTTTAGGAATCAAGTGAAGAATATTTTTTTGAGATCTCAGTACAAATATTCTCATTACAATAACCTTATTCGGTCTGTTACTACCGTACAATGACATAGAACATTAATAAAATTGATGAAAATGAGAGGAGACATGCAAAAGAGGGCATGGAACCTCTCACAATGAGGGGATCATAGATGCAAATGAGGATGTTTCTCACATTCAAGTGATATATCAGTGGACAAAAAGCAAGATCAGCGTGACCTTTTTGACATAAGCACTATGTCTACACGCGACACATCTTATGGGAGATGAATATCGATTTCTGAAAACCGTTTATCACTGTCGCATTTACATGTTAAGGCCTGAAGCAGATTTACTAGTACAGTCGAATATGGCATCTGGAAACCAACTGTTCTAGTTTCGATGTAGTTATGACAGAAACTATTTCTCTTCAATTACTTATTAAAATTATACAGCCTAATGCTCAGTGTAGTATTTCTACTTCTCCCTCATTGTGCAGAACGTCACCCTGTGGATATTAGCTGAAATTTAAAAAAAAAAGCCGTAACCTGACAGCCCAAGCACATTTCAAAAACGATTGTGCGTTTATATGGTAGCAAAAATCGATTGTGGAAGTGGAAAACTGGAAACAAGAAGAAGAATTTCACAATCGATTTTGGAGTGTTTACATGACCATCCAATAGGAGTATTAGGAAATTGATTTATGAAATCCGGTTTTGGGAGCTGTTGTAAACATAGTGAATATTTAGGAAACTGGAAGGATTAGAATCTACAATAACAAGTGAAACAAAAAGTAACAGTTACAATCTAAGCTCAAAATTGAAAAAAAAAAGAAAATGAAATCTAGATTGGGAGGAACTGAATCTACCATTAAGATGAACAGATTAGTAATAAATTCATAGGAACGAAACTTTCTTTACAGTATGGTAGAAAAAATCACTACTAAAAACAGACATGTTGTTAATGAAGGTCCTTTAACCCAGTGTGAGGGAGGTTGGGTATGACATATCTGAGAAGTTTTTAAGCCCAGTTCATTGAATGTAATTGTTGTCACCTATATCTCGTCGATATAGTAAACAGAGGCCAAGGAGAGGGCGGCGAGGTGCAGTGTTGAGTTTATTGTTGTGCCAGCTTGAGCAGGCGATACATGTGCGCAAAGGTGGGTGGGATACATCACACCTGACTTCGTATTCAGTGTTACATTGTGATTTGTGAGCACGTTTATGAGATGTAGTTATTTATGGTATACTTAGATTTATTTTTAGATCTTATTTTATCTCGGCTACAAGAATTAAAAGAAGAAGTTTTAGAAAACTGTTCAAGTGCTAGTTCCTGTAACTCCAAGAGCAAAGAAGAGGTTGACAACGTTTCTCAAAGAAGTGAAGAAAGTGATTCGGAGCAGGGGGGTATTTTGTACGGTTCGTAAGAGCCAAAATCTGCATCAGTGGCTCCTAGTCAGTCATAAGAGGTGTATGTTTTTTTTATAAATCCAAAGATGCTACAAAATGGATGAAGGACTGTTCTAAACGAAGTATTCGTATTACTTCTGAGAAAATTATTAGTAATTCTTCAGGTGCAGAAGGTGCTGAAAAACTTAGAAAAACAGAGATTGAATGTTAGAATCTCTTTATAACAAGCAGTATGTTGAATGCTATACTTACATATACAAATAATCAAATATGGAATAAAAGGAGAAACTCCAGAAAATAAAGAGCACTATTAAATTAAAAATGCAGCTTCAGTGGCATTTCTGTGACTTTTGTATGTAGCAGGCCTAAGCTGCTCAAATAGACAAAAATTAACGATTTGCGGCCTACAGATGGTACAGAAGTTGCAACCTTTCGGACTAAGTGTCACTGCAAACGTTTTACTTTCTCCAAAACTGCTGGACCAAAGAAGAAAGACTGACAAGGTGGATCTACAAGAGATATTTCTGATTATTTTGTTGAAGACATTCAACAAAATTATATGTTTTCTGAGAACCTTGTTATTGATGAGATGCTGTTATCTTTCCGAGGGCAATGACCTTTCCATGTATACTTTACGAACAAACCAGTCAAATATGGCATAAACATACATATTCTTTTAGATGGGAAGACATTCTATATCCTCAAACAACCACTAGGGCCTTACCAAACGAGTTATAAAGCATATGGTATCATAAACCGTTTACTTGAACCGATAACAAAAACAGGTAGGACATTTACATTCAACAATTGGTTTACTAGTTACCCCTTGTTATTCGTCTCTTGAAAGAACAATCATTGACTTCTGTTCGTACGATTTGTAAAAATAGTGTACCTGAGATTTTCAAAAACGGAACACAAGTAAATAGCTCTCGAATTGGGTTCTAGAATAGCCGTACCTTGATGATCTAAGCGCCTAAAAAATAAAAAAAATAAAAAGGAAGTTGTTCGTTAATATCGACTTTATATCACAAAAAAATAATGGATCAATCGACAGGTGATAAAAGAAAACCACAAATGATTACTTATTGTAATACAACTGATACCAGTGTCGATGGTGTACATGAATTGAGCGACACTTATGATGTTCCCCGCAACACCAAATGTTGATTGCTGACGATTTTTATGGCATACTCAACATGATTGCCGTAAATGGGATCATAAGATACAGAGAAAATATGTTATTGACAAAAAATGCATGAAACGGCAAGAGTTCATTTGTAATTTAGGTACAAATCTGATAAATGACAGTCCTAAAAGAAGATGACAGAATGTACATCTTTCAAGAAAACTCGAAAGTGGATTGCTGATCAACTGGAAGAACATTCAACGCTAGTTCCCAAAAAATTGCTGTCAGATATGTCAGGTGTGATGATGTTACTGAAAAAAAAAAGATAGGGACACAGAATATTGCTGTTCAAAGTGTGAGAAGCCAGTATGTATGGAGCACACAGTTTGTGGAAAATGTGTGGAGAATGTGCTGATTTGTAGGTGTAGTGTTGAAGCTGTGCAGATTGATCTTATAAGTCCTTTTAGTTATTTTTTCTGTTTTTATAATCAGAAGATAATACTGTTATGTTAATTAACAAAATAATCTGTAATTTTGTTCTAATTTTATACTAAAATAATGTTAAACTTATAAAACTTGTACTTTTTCAAAGAAAATATGGACATTCGTTATTTCAGTAAGAAAAGCTTTTCTATCTTAAACTTAGTATTTTATTTACTCATATTATTTAACAGACACTGTTATTAAAACCCCAATTAAAAAAAACTTAATACATAATTATAGTGTCAAAAACTGTCTTCAAAGTGTCAGGTGTCTCCTACCTACCTCATAGCTGGTGTAACAATTTCTCACCTCATTCACACTGGTTTAATTGAAATGGAGACTAAGATTTTAGTGGTGTTGAACGAAATTTACCATTTAAAAACTTACCTATGTTCAAAATGTCAGATATTTCCGAAGAAAAGTTATTAGAAACATATTTGAATTGAGGGCAGAAACTAACAAAAGAAAAGTGTGCATGGAAAGCAACAACTATAACTTTTTCTTGACAACCACCAACAATAACAAACTTGTAGCTACAAAAGGCTATTGTGAGAACTATGATGCTAGTATGTTCAAACAATCTTGGAATTTGAAATCTGCAGAAACGTGTTTTAGCAGAATTACTGGCAGTACCTTATAGTATAATTTCACAAAAAAATACTCAGAGATCAAAATTTAAATGGTGTTACAGACAACAGAAATAGTAATCTAAATGGCGACAGAACAAAATTTTACAGCTGGCACAATCTATGAAATAAACTACAAACAAAAAAGTGATGTAGATTAACCGTAACAATAATATCCTCAGTGGATCACATGTGCTGTATATGATACAGGCTTAGCTAACCCAAGGCCACAAGCTCTAGTAGTGTTTCTTCAAAGTTTTCAAATTCCTGTACTGTGTGTCTCCTCCTTCTCATCTTTATATCTTTTTGCAACTACTAGGTAGTAATAATTAAAGTGCAAGTACTCAAAGAGGTCCAGTGTGGGCTGAATTATTATATGACAGCGAAATCTTAAAGCTAAATTCAAGGGTAGCGCATCATAATCTGTAGTTGGTAGTTTAATAGTGAGTGTAACATCTTCTGCAGTTTAAAGTACTAATCATTGAATTTGGTGATCAATGACTGAGTGTTATCATTTTTACCACAACTATTTTCTGGGTTTCAGTTTCATTTGGCCTCTATTTGCTTGTTTATCGTTTATTAATTTTCCAGACTGATATTGTTTTTTTTCTTGGAGTGTTTAATTTTTTTACTGTAATGCGTGAGTTTCACTTTTTTTTAGTAATATGCAGTCTTGTAAAGATGGAAAATTATTAAATTGGTTAAAAGAATTAAAACATTTCAAGAATTACCACGCCTTCTGTTAGCAGCTCAGGAGAATGATGGCTTGTTGTAAGTGGATCACTGACCAGCCTAGTCAGACAACAGGATAGTGAAATAAAGACAACAGGTGGGTTACGTGACGACTGATGGCGCGCTCCACACCAAAGTGATGATATGGGATTTGGTAACCATGCCCCAATTACATTAGTTAGGGACATAAACACATGCTGAAACTTTCCATGGTTCTATTGACCAGATGAAAACAGAAGACATCAGGGAGCAAAAGGCATACTTAACGACCACAGGACAGTCCATCATTTTCAGATGCAGCTGGGCGTCTAATGACACATCACCTGTGCCACCTGGCGTCACCACCACTGCAGGTACAATGATCAAGCCTTGAGCCCTGAACTCTGCCCTGCCCACTCACCAGATAGCAGCAGTTACAGAATGGTCTACTGGACAGACTGATGATTCACTCACAGCCATTGATGTCATGCCCCACCAGGCTGTGCCAGGCACAGCAGCTAAGCAACACCCCATCACTATCACCATCTGCAAAAGGCTAACGCCTGATCCACGCTGCAGCTGCACATTCTGCTTCCACCAGATCAGCAACACGCTGTCGCACCTGGCATTATCAGTGCCTGCCTCTTGCTGCGGTCTCCGCCAGTACATTTTGAGGAGATGAAAAATCACCCTGAGTGCCATCCAGCTATTGTAACGACTTGTTATCGGAAGAAGTAAGTGCCTCATTCAAAGTTTTGTTCCGAACCTATTGTGTTGATCCTGGTCGTGTCTTTCACCTTTGGGTATTTGTTTCTCTGATTGGATCGATAAGTCATATTGATAATGGAAATTTTGGCTAAGTGGACCATTCAGCAGCTCATAGAGCTGGTAGGCCAGGTGCAGGCATATCTGCAGGTGAAGAGTGAATTGTCAGCCCTTACCCAATAGCCCTATGTCGCAGCACCATGGCATTGGTCACCCTGTTTTCACGGAAATGGGGGTAGGATGTTTCTATTTTTTTCGATAATCTGGCCATGGCCGCCAGGTTACGCAGTTAGATTGAGAAGCTGTTACTAAGTGTTGCTAGGGTGAAACTAACAGGCTACACTAGCGCATACATTATGCGCAATAAAGATTAGGAGAGGCACATCGTTTGAGGATTTCCAAGTGGAACTGAAAAGTAGGTGTCAGAGAAAGACCACAGTAAGTTTCCATCGAGAACAATTCAGTAGGTTGTATGAAAAGTATGGGGAATCGATTCAGGATTTTGTGGATCGCATCCACAAGGTTAATATTAGCACTTAGGAACTCATGGAAAGTGATGGGTTCAATTCAGCTATGTTACAGGAAGCTGAGTAAAGGGCTCTAGATGCAATCTTATGAGGCTTCCTACCTGAAATCTCGAGAAAGTTGTGAATGAAGTTTCCAAAGTCATTAAACCAAGCAATGAAAATTGCTTTGCCATTAGTGGAAATAGATTCTGTTACCAAAACATGGGAAAGGAAGACAGAGCTCAGTACGAATGTGAACTGGTTTTTGTGTGGTCTCAAAGGGCATATGAAGCAGGAATGTATGAAGCAGCAGTGTAAGCTTTGCAAGGTATTTGGGCATTGTGACCGTATCTACAATAACAGGAATGCTAGTGGCAGGGAGGTCAGCCCTGCTCTCAGCACTTTAACAGTACAGGGGGTGTCTACTGTACAATGCTCCCATGTACAACATCAGTGGCAGACTTTTTTCTGACCGGCTACATGGGAAATAGGTTGCGCAAGGTTTATAGGTTACTGGTTCACAGATAGCTGTGACGAGTAGAAGTATATTCGGGAAAAAAAGAAATAAAAGCACCACACTGGACATTAAGTACCATAGGTGTGGGTCGTGTGACTTCACCCATATCAGGGAAGTTGAATTTCCAGGCGAGGAAAGTTAATTCCACGTTAATACAGAAATTCTTCCCATCGTTAGCGACAGATATGACGTCATTCCCGAATTAGATTTCCTTGTTGCGCATCATACCAAGGTTGATCTGAAACGGTGAACAGTAGAACTACATCGAACTTTATTCCATCTATGCTCCATAGTCGGAATATCACTGCTGTTGCAAGGTTCGCCCTAGGGCCTGGGGAAACCGCTTAAGCAGCATACAAGGTCCTCAAAGTCAACACACAAGACTTTATACTGATAGGTGTGGGAATATAAATTGGGATGATGTTGGTACTGATCAGCCAGTAACTTCCTTGCGTGTCATCGAATATTTGTCTGTGAATGAAAAGTTAGATGCCATCATATGTTTTAATTAATAAAGTATTCCAGGCTGTTATGCGATGCTCAAACGGATTTCGCATCAAAACCCAAAGTTTCGTCCTCATCTGAAGAGAACGTTTTCCAGGGAGATTGTAGCCTCTTTGAATGTCTGAATTACATCCTGGATCGCTATTGATTGCAGCAAATTTTCGATTCCGCATTTTTAGCAGTGGCGTTACATAATGTATTTTGAATAGCCGAGCGCAATTGGTCGTTTTCGTCTGCCGTCGTCGACTGATGCTATTACACATGGTGAAAGAATTGTTCAAATGGCTCTGAGCACTATGGGACTTAACTTTTGAGGTCATCAGTCCCCTAGAACGTAGAACTACTGAAACCTAACTAACCTAAGGACATCACACACATCCATGCCCGAGGCAGGATTCGAACCTGCGACCGTAGCGGTCGCGCAGTTCCAGACTGTAGCGCCTAGAACCGCTCGGCCACTCCGGCCGGCCATGGTGGAAGACTGCTACACATCTTCTTTAGCACCAGAATCCAGATGTCATTCAATTTCAAGCCTTCCTCTTTCCAGTTGATATTCCTGGGGTGTTTCCCAATCACTACTACTTCTCTGTATAACCTTTCATGGTATCCGCTTGTTGCTACCAGTTCCTGAGTGCTATCAAAATGTATGTGGTGGTTTCCTGGTTGCATAGCATGTTCCGCAACAGCTGGTCTGTCTATCTCCTCTCTTCTGCAATTTCCCTTGTGCTCTCCTAGTCGTTGTTCGAACGTTATTTTTGTGCCGCCCATGTACACCTCACCATAACTAAATGAAATCCTATAAATTCCCGCTTCTTCCAGTTGCCGGTGAGCTTCCTTGGCCGATTTTTGGTGATCTTGTATCGTCCTGGTGGATTTGTAGATTACCGCCATATTCCGCTATGTCAAGATTTTTCTATGCGTTCAGTAATTTTCTTAATGAAAAGCAGCAAAACTTTCGATTTCACGGCGCTTGAGTATCACTATGTTTCTATGCGGTGCTCTTAATGCTCTTTTTACCTCAACGAAAGAAAAAGTATTCTTGAGCAAGGAATTGGTGAGATGTTTTGATTCTGCATCAAACAATTCTGGTTAACAGATGTTCTTTGCTCTACAGGGTGGTCCATTGATCGTGACCGGGCCAAATATCTCACGAAATAAGCTTCAAACGAAAAAACTACAAAGAACAAAACTTGTCTAGCTTGAAGGGGTAAACCAGATGGCGCTATGGTTGGCCCGCTAGATGGCGCTGCCATAGGTCAAACGGATATCAACTGCGTTTTTTTAAAATAGGAACCCCCATTTTTTATTACATATTCTTGTAGTACGTAAAGAAATATGAATGCTTTAGTTGGACCACTTTTTTCGCTTTATGATAGATGACACTGTAATAGTCACAAACATATGGCTCACAATTTTAGACGAACAGTTGGTAACAGGTAGGTTTTTTAAATTAAAATACAGAACGTAGGTACGTTTGCACGTATTATTTCGGTTGTTCCAATTTGATACATGTACCTTTGTGAACTTACCATTTCTGAGAACGCATGCTGTTACAGCGGATTACCTGTAAATACCACATTAATGCAATAAATGCTCAAAATGATGTCCGTCAACCTTAATGCATTTGGCAATACGTGTAACGACATTCCTCTCAACAACGCGTAGTTCGCCTTCCGTAATGTTTGCACATGTATTGACAATGCACTGACGCATGTTGTCAGGTGTTGTCGGTGGATCATGATAGCAAATATCCTTCAACTTTCCCCACAGAAAGAAATCAGGGGACGTCAGATCCTGTGAACGTGCGGGCCATGGTATGGTGCTTCGACGACCAATCCACCTGTCATGAATATGCTATTCAATACCGCTTCAACCGCAAGCGAGCTATGTGCCGGACATCCATCTTGTTGGAAGTACATCGCCATTCTGTCATGCAGTGAAACATCTTGTAGTAACATCGGTAGAACATTACATAGGAAATCATCATACATTGCACCATTTAGATTGCCATCGATAAAATGGGGGCCAACTATCCTTCCTCCCATTGTGCCGCACCATACATTAACCCACCAAGGTCGCTGATGTTCCACTTGTCGCAGCCATCGTGGATTTTCCGTTGCCCAATAGTGCATATTATGCCGGTTTACGTTACTGCTGTTGGTGAATGACGCTTCGCGCTAAATAGAACGCGTGCAAAAAATCTGTCATCGTCCCGTAATTTCTCTTGTGCCCAGTAGCAGAACTGTACACGACGTTCAAAGTCGTCACCATGCAATTCCTGGTGCATAGAAATATGGTATGGGTGCAATCGATGTTGATGTAGCATTCTCAACACCGACGTTTTTGAGATTCCCGATTCATGCGCAATTTGTTTGCTACAGATGTGCGGATTAGTCGTGACAGCAGCTAAGACAGCTACTTGGGCATGATCATTTGTTGGAGGCCGTGGCTGACGTTTCACATGTGGCTGAACACTTCCTGGTTCCTTAAATAACGTAACTATCCGGCGAACGGTCCGGACACTCGGATGATGTCGTCCAGGATACCGAGCAGCATACATAGCACACGCCCGTTGGACATTTTGATCACAGTAGCCATACATCAACACGATATCGACCTTTTCCGCAATTGGTAAACGGTCCATTTTATCACGGGTAATGTATCACGAAGCAAATACCGTCCGCACTGACGGAATGTTACGTGATACCACGTACTTATAAGTTTGTGGGTATTACCAGCGCCATTTATCACAAAGCGAAAAAAGTGGTCCAAGTAACATTCATATTTCTTTACGTACTACACGAATATGCAATAAAATGGGGGTTCCTACTTAAAAAAAAACGCAGTTGATATCCATTTGACCTATGGCAGCGCCATCTACTGGGCCAACCATAGCACCATCTGGTTTCCCCCTTCAAGCTAGACGAATTTCGTTCTTTGTAGTTTTTTCATTTGATGCTTATTTCGTGTTATATTTGGCATGGTCACTATCAATGGACCACCCTGTATACTCCAATGTTTACATGATGCCTCGCTTTTGTTGTGGGTGGAAGTTCGAAACCCCACGTAGGTTTTCGGTATACTGTGCGACTCAACTTACCGTCTTCTTTCTAGCCTCGAAGCGGAAGCGAAATTTTGCTGCAGTCAATAGTGAGCCAGGGTGTGAATCGGACATTCAAAGAAGCTAAGATCACCCTCAAAAATGTCCTCCGCAGTTAGGGGCGAAACTTTGGGTTTCAATGTGAAATTTATTCGACCACTGCATAATAGCCCAAAACACTTTATTACTTGTGACATTTCCGACCATGAAAGTTTGCATTTTATAGTGAAATATTTTGTATGACCTAACGTGTCCTACGTTCATGAAGTGGAAAGTGCCGAAGTAGTACCTGTCAGTGATGATAATTTCGGCCCCAGAGAAGTACAGATATCGTGGGGTACACTGACATCGAGTTTGGAAGTGTTAAATGAGAAGGAGTTGAACAGAGATTTTACAGGTAATTACACAGCCCTGGGAAGGTCTGTTAGCTGGATAACACTAAAAGATAAGATAGCACTTCTGGAGGAACAAGACAGGGAGGCAATGGAGAATATTTTGGTAGAGTATGTAGAGCTGTTTCAGTCTTTGGGTCTGTTGCCCACTATGTCACTAGTATATCATATTCCCATTGGGAACGAAGCTCAGGTACAAGAGGCTGTATCAAGTCATGCAACGTTTACAGCCAACTGTGGAGTATTTCATCCATCAACACCTTTGGGACAGAATTAGAGAAATAACTAATAGTCCATGTTGTTCTGGTATTCACTGCGGAGAAGAAATCGCCGGATGAAGGTAAGGAACACTGGTTATATTGCGTTACCACTTCTTGAACCAGAAGGTGGTGTTGACTGCATACCCAGTGCCAAACAATAGGGAGATGTTAGACAATCTTGGTCAGCGCCAGTATTTTACGACTTTAGTTTGCAAAGTGGTTACCACAGTTAAAGTGGCAGGTGAAGATCTGGCAGGGAACCGTTATGTGTTGACAATAACAGATCATTTCTCGCGTTTCATGTCTATGACAGCCCTATCAGACCAACAGGCTACGACAGTAGCTCAGGAAATGGTAAATCAGTGTATATGAGGATTGGGACACCACAATCCATAAAAACAGAACAAGGGACTAATTTCATGTCTGAGCTGATGCAACAGTCATGGAGGTTGTTGCATATCACACAGAGTTAAAAAGCAGACATGAGCGGGGTAGAAGCATACTTAATAACTGCAGGCCAGCCTGTCATAGTTGGATGAAGCTGGGCTGTCGAATGATGCACCACCTGTGCCAAGCAGCATCACTGCCATGGCAGACACCATGACCCAGCCTTGAGCCTCAGACTCTGGGCTACCTGCCTGTCACACAGTCGCCATCGTAGAGATGGTCTACTGGGCAGATCACTAACCTGCTTACAGATATTGATGTCACATCTCACAAGACCACCTCGTATGCAGTAGCCATGCCACACCTTATCACAGTCAGCACCTGCGGAAGACCATGCCCACTCCACATCGCAGTGGTCCATTCCACCACCCCTAGGTTAGCAACACATCACTGCATTAGGCACTCCCAGAGCGTGCCACTTGCTGCTGTGTCTGCTGGTGTATTACAAGGAGATAGATGAAAATTTACCTTGAAAGCTGTCTGGTTATTGTAATGACTTGTTACTGAAATGAATGCTTTGTATATGCCTTCAGGAGTCTGCTGTCTACGCTCTCCCACCTCTTGGTAGAGAAACAGCAATCCTTACAGCATGCTATCCTGCCCCTTTTGTATTTGGTTCAGTTCATCCATTAATATTTTCACATCGATTTTTAAAAGAGGGACAAAACGAACAAAAACATGCAGCTCCTAACTAGCACAAGCCAGCTGAAGTGGTAACTTGTGGAATGACTGGTGCACTCTAGTATTAACAGGGACCTACCAGATGTGAGCATCCACTCCATGCTGATCAATGCCACTGCAACCCATTAAATCCTGCATGTTTTGCCTGGCATGCACTTATTCTGATGTTGCAGTCCAACTCGTATTACATATACAACCTTTGACTTAAAAGAGAGGCCAGGGGAAAAACGTTGTTCGACCAAAAAAATAAGTGCCCAGCATATTTGGTAAACAGCCTACATTTTTTAGCCCCTGTGTCCTCCAGTTAAGTTGGGACACATTTGTAACAGTTTACAAATTAAAGATCAATATGCAAGACAAAACAATTCATTGAGTCTTCACAAAAGTCAGTAGCTATAAATCATCACCTTCACAATGTAACGCTGACGAATTAGTGACCCCTATGGTATACCCAATGCATGTAGGACTTTATCACTGAAATGCCAGGATAATTCTGATACTGCTTAGCACTTATTGTGTTTCCTTTCCTCGGGGTTCTGCGGTGAAAATTCAAAATAGAAAATCTGATTGGGGTTTGAATTTTGATGGAATAAGTTACGGATAAGACGGACTTCGTATTACTGATTGAGATAGTGCTGTAATTTGACCGTGAATGGCAGACCGGGTCGGCAACACTACAAAAAGCGACTGTAAGGAAATAGCATCAGAAATAAGTATAAATTTACCTTATAATTCTGTCAGAAACGTAGTATCTATTATAACATAGCCTTCGTGGCTGCATCTGGAATATTTCTTGACTTTCTTATAGGATGTCCTTTTTTTCATTGTTCGCTGGTCCTCTTGTTCTTCGTCCGATGAAAATTTCTTGAAGTTCTCACTGTCTGTATTAATTTATAAATTTGGCGATAACCATTGCGAATCACTACTGAAATAACTTGAAGACGCCGTATGTTCGTTTCATAATATAGTTTTAATTTCTACTCAAAATTATCCTTTAACATCAGCACCAAAAAATACACGTCTTAAACTTATGAAGGCAAGATAACAAGAGAGTAATGAACTAGTTGTAAAAACAAGTACCTACGCAAAAGTAAAAGAAGATCAAAATTACTTATGAAAATCTGTCGCTGGCGCAGCGCTCTTCTGCATGCGCGATTGTAAATCACATCTTTGCTCTGGCGGAGGCGCGGTAGTCAAAGTACCGTACACACTGGAAACGCCCAATTGCATGTAACTCACAATCACCACCAGAAGGTCATTTGCAATTATTTACAACACTGAGTATACACACAGTAAGATAATAAGTGTATACCTACTCGTACTTATCTTTAACAATGTGAGAGATCATGTAGTAGTGTGACATAGCTTTTTCCTCTGATCTAACCATTCCTAAATCAGTACTTATTATCGCAGCCAATTGTGAAACTTTCAAGATCAATAATTAAGCTCACTTCCTACAAGACTGTTCATATACGTACTTCACAACAATCAGAGGAAACCAACCAAAGGTAACTGTTTGACTGAGGTTGAGCTGCCCTCAACTACAGATTTGTCCTTAGGTGGTCCTGAATGCACTCTGCAGAGAACAAGGGAATTATGACATTATTTGTAAATTTTTGATCGTGTGTACATCATACACTTCACTTTTCTGAATATACATAATTTTGTTATTTTGATGCTTCCTACCTCTACTTCATTCATTAACTCCCTAGGAACCTTTCCTATATAAGTTTTACAATCTCTCTGTCTACCAAAACATGTAATTTTACTGAAGGACTATGTTCCTTCTCCCATCCTCAAGGGCCATGGAACGAGTTCATCAAGTTGTTACTAAAGGGTATCATCCTGCTAAAACTACATCACACTTTTCTGGGTGGATAGAAGTATTCGTTTGACGTGCCACCACAGCCCTCGAGACACCTTGAGTTTGCCTCTCCATTGATCATTTCTGTCTCCCAAATTCTGATATACTACTCAATTAAAGTCATGTAGCTCATAATCTAAGCTTTGTATGGAGATCCAATGTATTTAGAGTATCTTCTACAACCTATTATTCTTTTCTTGTAGTTAAAACTTATGCAGCATCATCTGTCGAAAATGAGCATGATCAGTGAGATAGCATCTCACTGCCACATCTCAAACACACTGGAACAGTTTACAGTACTGGTGATAATGGAATTTCAAATTAATTTTATCAAATGAACATCATACTCACATACAAAGAACCACACAGCTAGCCAACCGATGCAGATGGGCGCCTGTTGTGCTTCCATATTTCTTTTTTTTTTGTGAGGTATACTGAAGCTGCAGTATTCGTTATTGACGCGCTAGCGTAAAAGGGAATATTAAATCAGCTAAGTGGCAAAATCTGTACTACCACATCTTTATTTGTTTAGATTTACATTGTATATAAGCCAACATTGAAGCAGTTCAGAGGCGAGCTGCTAGATTTGTTACCAGTAGATTCGATCAGCTTGCAAGTGTTATGGACATGCTATGGGAGCTCAAGTGGGAATGCCTGGAGGGAAGAAGACATTCATTTTGTGAACACTACTGGGAAAGCTTAGAGAGCCAGCATTTGATGCTGGGTAGCTTAGGGAACCAGCATTTGTCACTGACTTCCAAACGATCCTACTGCTACCAATATACAATTTGCGTAGAGATCACGAAGATAAAACACGAGAAATTAGGGCTCCTACAGAGGCATACAGATAGTCGTTTTTCCCTCGCTCAGTCTGCGAGTGGAACATGAAAGGAAACGTAGTGGTACATGGTACCTTCCACCACACACCGTATGGTGGCTTGTGGAGTATGTATGTAGACACAGATGTAGACTCATGGCATTTCTTATGTCTTGCAATGAAATCACATGCGTCCCAAAAATTTATTCTGGACACTTGGGTACAAAAACTTCACGAGAAATTTAAACTTGTTTTGTAAGGTTTAAACGTGTTTTTCATGCAGATTTTATCAAAACTAATGTGGGTGTTGGGATATACAAGGTGTCCCAAAAAGAATGATCTAATTTTAATTATTTGTTAGGAAGAAGGGCTTAACACCAACAAATTACATACTAAATTACTCAGAAAAGACAGAAGTTTATAAAAATCCATCATAAATGTTCAACATGTCCCCCATTGGCTGCATGGACGACATCTAGCTGATAGCCGAATTCATCCCAAACTGAGCGTAAGGTGTCTTCTGTCACTGAAGCTACAGCACCAGATTTTCTAGTTTTTAGTTCATCAATGTCACAAGGTAAGGGAGGAACGTAAACACATTGTTCAACATATCCCCACAGGAAGAAATCACATGGTGCTAATCAGGGGACCTAGGAGGACAAGAGTGTAAAGCCTGGTCTCAAGGTCCTGTGTGCTGTGTGCCCTATCCAACGATGAGGCATGTTGGCATTGAGGAAACTGCGCACGTTGTTGTGCCAATGCGGTGGTGCTCCATCTTGCTGATAGATGAACTTTTCAGAATCAAGTTGTGGGAATAACAAATTCTGTATCACTGCAAGATATGATTCTCCTGTTATGGTTTCTTCCTCAAAAAAGTAGGGTCTATAAGCCTTGCTTTGCGAAACAGCACAAAAAACATCCACTTTTGGTGAATCACGTTCGTGTTCAGTTGTTTCATGAGGATTTTCGAGTCCCCATATACGCACATTATGATGGTGAACCTTACTGCTAATATGGAAAGTTTCCTCATCGCTGAATATCAACTGTGACATAAAAGTGTCATCTTCCATGTCCTCTAGAATAGCATTGCTAAAGTCTACTCGCTTCACTTTGTCAGTATCTCGAAGAGCTTGAACCAGTTGTAATCGGTATGGTTTGAGGGCTGAACGATGCCGTAACACACGCCACACTGTCATGCATGGTAATGCAAGTTCTCAGCTAGCAAGACGCTTAGAGTTGTGGGGACTCCGCTGAAATGCTCATCGGATTAATTCCACTGTTTGTTCAGAGGCACCCTGTTTCTTCAAATTGTTTATACTATCGTCGAATGTAATTTGGTGATGGTGGTTTAGCAAGAAATCTAATATGAAACGCCCGCTGAACTGCGATCACTGATTGAGTATGACTTAATTCAAAAACACACTGCGCCCTCTGTTGCGCTGACGCCATATTGTGCGAGACTGGCTATACGCTCCAGGTCAGCGCTCATAGCGACGTCTAGCAAATTTTTTCTGAAACTCTAGACCATGCCGATTACATCTAGCGCTGTTTCAGTTACCGAATGACATTTGTCTCAATATTATTACAAGTTAAAATAGGGTTATTCTTTTTGGCACACCCTGTATTGTGCAGTATTAAATCGTCAATTCTGAACATAGTCTGTGCTTTTCAGGAAGGTGATGTATTTCTTACAAGGGGACCATACCAATTTGATTTATATTGACAGGATGTGCAGGACACGACTTCGATTTCAAAATATGTAAACAGGAAGTGCAGCTGTCAACTGTTTTGAAGAAAATCGACTGTGAAAATTTTACACGCATTTATGTATTCTGTGTGAATGCTAGTGCAAAAGAAGTCCACAGCGGCGAACGATAAATGATTACTTGTAGGAGCGTGAGGTCCATGGATCAAATATGCATACAATCATGTCGGCTATATTTCTTCGAACGTAATTATTACGACTGTGCAGACCGCCACTACTGAAAGGTTTATTCGTTATTTTCATAATCCTCAACCTGGAAAACATTTTCGTAATGAGATTGGAAAAAATGAATACACAAGAATTTTCTATCATATACGTTGTGAAGACATTGCTATTTACGAATATAAAATTTTTTGCCATATTTTCTTTTTTTTCTATTTTGTTTTCTTTTGTTCCTACCGGCATATGTAATTATGATGATGTAACGTACTACTGTGGTTTTTAAATATAAAGATGTAATTGTGATTATTTCGTTTGCCAATGGATAAATGTACACTCCTGGAAATGGAAAAAAGAACACATTGACACCGGTGTGTCAGACCCACCGTACTTGCTCCGGACACTGCGAGAGGGCTGTACAAGCAATGATCACACGCACGGCACAGCGGACACACCAGGAACCGCGGTGTTGGCCGTCGAATGGCGCTAGCTGCGCAGCATTTGTGCACCGCCGCCGTCAGTGTCAGCCAGTTTGCCGTGGCATACGGAGCTCCATCGCAGTCTTTAACACTGGTAGCATGCCGCGACAGCGTGGACGTGAACCGTATGTGCAGTTGACGGACTTTGAGCGAGGGCGGGTGGACGTACCGCCGAATTGCTCAACACGTGGGGCGTGAGGTCTCCACAGTACATCGATGTTGTCGCCAGTGGTCGGCGGAAGGTGCACGTGCCCGTCGACCTGGGACCGGACCGCAGCGACGCACGGATGCACGCCAAGACCGTAGGATCCTACGCAGTGCCGTAGGGGGCCGCACCGCCACTTCCCAGCAAATTAGGCACACTGTTGCTCCTGGGGTATCGGCGAGGACCATTCGCAACCGTCTCCATGAAGCTGGGCTACGGTCCCGCACACCGTTAGGCCGTCTTCCGCTCACGCCCCAACATCGTGCAGCCCGCCTCCAGTGGTGTCGCGACAGGCGTGAATGGTGGGACGAATGGAGACGTGTCGTCTTCAGCGATGAGAGTCGCTTCTGCCTTGGTGCCAATGATGGTCGTATGCGTGTCTGGCGCCGTGCAGGTGAGCGCCACAATCAGGACTGCATACGACCGAGGCACACAGGGCCAACACCCGGCATCATGGTGTGGGGAGCGATCTCCTACACTGGCCGTACACCACTGGTGATCGTCGAGGGGACACTGAATAGTGCACGGTACATCCAAACCGTCATCGAACCCATCGTTCTACCATTCCTAGACCGGCAAGGGAACTTGCTGTTCCAACAGGACAATGCACGTCCGCATGTATCCCGTGCCACCCAACGTGCTCTAGAAGGTGTAAGTCAACTACCCTGGCCAGCAAGATCTCCGGATCTGTCCCCCATTGAGCATGTTTGGGACTGGATGAAGCATCGTCTCACGCGGTCTGCACGTCCAGCACGAACGCTGGTCCAACTGAGGCGCCAGGTGGAAATGGCATGGCAAGCCGTTCCACAGGACTACATCCAGCATCTCTACGATCGTCTCCATGGGAGAATAGCAGCCTGCATTGCTGCGAAAGGTGGATATACACTGTACTAGTGCCGACATTGTGCATGCTCTGTTGCCTGTGTCTATGTGCCTGTGGTTCTGTCAGTGTGATCATGTGATGTATCTGACCCCAGGAATGTGTCAATAAAGTTTCCCCTTCCTGGGACAATGAATTCACGGTGTTCTTATTTCAATTTCCAGGAGTGTATTTCTTGCTTTGTAACTGTGGAAAGGTTTGTAAATTTCTTTTTTTGGTATATAATTAACTGTGAAAAATACAGTCAAGAACATTTACAAAGATTTATGTAATTTAACATAATGATGTAACATCTGTAGACAGGTGACAGCGATAGTGATATTGATAGTCGAATAGAGGATGTGTAGTAGAAGGTATGGTGGACGATGCGTCTATGAAGCGTGCGCGTGAAAATGATACTATGTTTTTATGGAAAGCACCCGGCATTGTATGGACAGTGATACCGAATTATGATTATGTCAATTCGGTTTACCACTGCGGTACGTAATGCCATCGCCAGTGAACTTTAGGAGCAAACAGACCAGACTGTGAAAGTGCCGCCAACAAGACTTTGTTGTGACCGACACGAACAGTGCTTTTATGCGAATGAACTTTGCTGTCATTGATTTCGGGTGGAGGAACCATTGTCTTTCGCGCTATCAAGCAGTGAAAGTGGAGACTTTAATGGACTGTGCAGTGTATCTGACTTTCAATGACGTTAAAGAAGTCTGAACTGCGAGAACAGAGTAGACATTGTTTACGGTGCACGTAATGTAAAACACTAATTCTATGAACTGTGTACATGTGGCTACAGCTATATGAACGCAACGAACTGTGTAGTTATGGACGAAAGTGTCACGGACGGTGCACAAAGTGTATAAAAGAACGCTGTCTATGTAATGTTCTTTGGAAGAGGGGACATGCCAACAACTGTTGCATACCAGCATTTTGTGGTTTGTTAATCGCCACTGGGTAACTGATACAGCTATCCAGAAACTTTGTTCGCGTTTTGCCGGAGAAGATTAACAAGAGGAACTGCCTGTATCCTGCCGACGACGTCGTAGCCCGCCGACTTCGTGCTGTCCAGTGCAAGGCTTTGTATGCAACGAAAAGCTCAGATATTTCGCTGAACGCTATCCCCTGATCTAAAAACTTTCTTTCCCTATTAAAAGTAGTAGAATTAGGGACTCTATTTAAATCAGTTCTTTGCTTGTTTATGTTTGCTTTCTGCTATTGAAAATAAAAGGACGATTAGTGAGCTAACAGTTGCACGGTAGTTATTGTTGAAACACCACTTAATGTAAACTTCTTCCTCTCATTAGAACTACTTCTCCTTGCATCTCAAAATTATTGCAGCCGCATTATTTTGGGTGATTTTATGTATTGTTATGAGTATAGAAATGTGATAGTGACTAATAAGAGTATTTTGTAGCGAAATACGGCTGCGCGAGTAAATTATGGCTACCGCCATAATTACCTGAGATCCGACCAATGAGATAAAAGCTGCTATTTCACCATTGGTGCATTTCCTGCTGTGAGCGTGAATCATGTATGTCACTTGTCAAAACACGTGGGGAATGTTTACACAGTATTAAAACCTCTGATGTTGTACTGCTATGAGTTGTAGTATTGAGAGATGCTGGTTATACTCAAAAAGTGGGTAGATGTATGGTGAATCCCCCCCCCCCCCCCCCCAGTGTTCCTGTAAATATTAACAGTGTTGAATGTGATTCACGTAATTTTGTCATCTTTTTTAAACTCTGCCAGATATTATCTTTGATGTTTTTGGAGTTTCGGAGGGTATATACACAATTTTGTTGACTCAGGTTATTTTCAGAGCAGTTTGTCATAAACATTATGTTTTTCAGTTCATAAATAAAGTGAGATTGTGACCAACTGAGAAGTATAACAAATAGTCCACTTTTACAAATACAATTTTGAGTGACTTAACAGTTTAGATTTTGATAATTATTTTTCCTACAGGGTGAGGTCATCACGTAGTATAGTCATTTCATCTATGTAACTTTAGATACATGTGTGGCAAGAATAATTTGTATTCTAACCTATGGAGCACTGTACTAATTAGGAAGATAATGATCATCGAAACATGGGAAACAATAATTATTGTGGCATGTAACACTTATATTGAACAGCATGTGCACGGTTTTCCCAGCGTGTATATTGTAAAAGAATTTGGATTACATATGTAAGCGGTGCTCGGTCATCACACAATTTCGCGGCATATCATGCATATCTGTATCCCGTGCCCACCCTCCAGGGACCAAGGACAGCGTAGGGAACTTGGAGTAGAGGTACAATGAACATCGTTTCCATATTTATTTTTCTTTTCGTTAATTTTTACTTTATTTATTTATTTTTGTCATTAATATCACCGAGAATATCAAGAAAGCAGCGTCACGCGAGGAGGAGGGCACAGCAAAACGTCAGACTAAGAAGAACATTCCGATTACCAGTGAACATATCGGTTCTAAGTGTGGAAGAGGCGAGGATCATGACAGGAACACCCCAGCTTTGGGGTGGGTGAAGGAAGACACTGCAGAGGAAACTGTAGAAAAAATATCTGTATTTTGGATTTTGGACAACTGCACAGTGGCATTCATTAAGGAACTACCAAAAGTCAAGGATACTTTTCTCACCATCAGTAAACAAGTAGAGTGCTGCATGTCCACAAATCCACCTCACAGAGTTCGTCTCTTCTTGCAGGAAGTATCCTGCATCCAGAAAGAGGAGCAATTGAGTAGATATCTGTTGAGTCGTATGGGTAATCAGGGACAACATCTGTTGCACCAAGAATCGGATAGCTCTCGCCGATCTGAACATCTTCTGTGTCCACAACATCACAGTCGACGCACAATGGGGTGTCTGCGAGGTGAATCCTGTGAACCTGTGACCAGCATATTTGCTTCCCATTGACAGTAAGGTACCATGCAGACTGGACGTCAGTATCAAGATAAGGAGCGCACACTGATCGCCAAATGGCACGCCAGTTGAAGAGGGGAAGCTGCCCCTTAACCACAATCAATGACCTGCACTGCTGAAGGAAACCATAGATTGCCTTCGTGGATGTCAATTGCGCTGTCAGTATCACAGTACAGACGTAGCTCAGTTCAAGGAAAAAGAGGCGGAACTTCCGAAAGTTGGATAAGTGCTGAGAGAGAGTGTATTGCAAGGGCCTCTAGCAATAGGCATGAAGGACTACAGCGCAACAATGACATGTGAGAGCCAATGAAAAGGGCTACCACTCTGTGAGGCACAAGATGCAGACATAAACCGCCGGAGGGTGAGGGTTTCGTATCTTATCTTGAATAGCAAGCCATGGCAAACAAATGAACCCATTGCCACTAACATGTGGCGGGCCATGTTTGGCGGAATAGGAAGTGTCTGTGCTACGTGGGGAATATGTGACACCAAATATATGTTTACATATTGTGTGTGTTGCAGAAGATCGAGTGCTCGTAAACAGTGATCTAACTGACTTGGCTGCAGAATCCTTCACTACTAGCTTCTAAACAAAGTATGTAAACATGCTTAAAATGTTCAAATTCGATTTTCTCGAAAACAGTTAAGAGTCGTGTCTTACTACTTACATATGTTGAAGTCCTAATTGTGGCTTATACAGCCTGTCAATATGAATCAGATCGGTGAAGGGAATTTGATATGACCGCCTTGTTAGTTTTATATTGTCAGCTGTGAACTTAACTGTGTCTTTCAGGAACTTTGGCCATAGTATTCTCATTTGAAACTAACAGTTCCAAAACTCATTACATATTTATGTGAAAAATATAGATTTTTGATAAGAGTTTTGCTGTAAATGCGAACTTACTTACTATAATATGATCAGCTTTTGATCTGTCGACAAGTTGCTACGTATTGTAGCGTTTTAGGCTACTCTCTCAGCACTCCACAGCCTTATGCCATTCGTCTCTGTTAACTGAGGCAAAAGTCTCTTCTGCTGATGTTGGATCAGATCGATTCACTGGATTCATGATAGTTAAAAAACATGCAAAGACACACGAAGCACACTTTGTCAGTTTCATCAAATTTGAAGACATTCATAACCCCACTTCGCTACTTGGAATAGATATTTACTTTCCAACACCGTATTACACTCCTCACACACATCACTTATCTTTGCTGCCAATAACTATATTGTCTTTTGTATTATAGCTATTTTCTTCTCCTACTGGACTGGCTCTCATCTCCTTGAGCAACTGTTGACTCAGCTGCATCATCTGTGACTAGTTCAGCATTTCTTGAAGGTATGTTGTTTCCATCTCTTGATAGATCCAGGAAGCTCAACCACACTGTACTGGCATTGTCTGCTGTCACCTCATGACTTTGTGGACCATCTGTTGTTTGATTCATGTTTACTTCCCCTGAAAGATAGTTCCTTTTTTAACCAAGCCTTCAAAGATTACATCTCTTCACAAAACGATTGTTCTTTGTCCAAGGCTCCACAGACGATGTACTTTTGATCCTGCTTCCACTCCAAGATAAATATATTCTTCTGCTCATCCTCTGAGTTCATTAGATGCCAATGTGCTTGTCCAGGCTCTGCAGCCGAACACTTGGAGCATTATCAAATCTTAATGTTCTTTCTTCTTCCAAATCTAATGGGGGATTTTCTCATCAAACAGTCTTGTTGGACATTCTTTTTGGATGTAGCAGGCCAACATCAGAGCTTCCCTCCATAAGTGGTTGGTGAAACAACCTTTCAATACTAGACTCCTCATGATGGAAATTATTGTTTGATACAGGTGCTCCACTTTTCTGTTAGATAGAGGAGATACTGGCCTTTTCTGACATAATATGTCTTCTTTAAAAAAACTCTTGAAATTTGCTGTCAGTGTACTAGTCTCATTGACTGATTGGAAGTTTTGCAATTTACTCCCTGTCTCAAACTCTGCACATACCTTACACTCCACAAAACTCTCAAACACATCACTTTTCTGTTTTTGCACTTGCACTAATGAACACTTTGAGTCATCATCCAGGTAAGGAGCATAGTAATGTGCTACACCCAACATAGCCTACACCACTATGTACCAGTTCTAGAACATTTTTAATAGTAGTTTGACTTGATTTGAAAGGCTGTCTTTTCATTTTTCCTTACACACACTCTTCTCATTTTTGCTTGTACTAAGTAGCTCCATATACTTTGATTAAAGCTTCTCTGTGTTGAAGTCTTTGGTGCTACAAAACTTCAGCCGATCTGGCTGTTGCTTCATTTTCTACTTGCTGATGTGCTTTGTCATTGTGGTGCATCCGTGTACCGTTATTCGCTTTTTAATATTCACAGTGCATTAAATAAATGTCACTGCTTGATGGCATTGCTCTCAACACTTCCTTCTCACCAATAGACACAATAACATCAGTGGTTTTTAATCAAATGCACATTCATTTCTTGTATATATCTTTAACAGACAACAAGTTCCCATCTAGTTCTTTCACCAGAAGCAATTCTGTTACCTGGATTGACTCACTACCACATGAATGTACTGCTTTCAAGATAATACTTCCTTTACTAGTCACTTAAGTGACTTTTCCACCAGCAAAGTTCAATTTGCCAAATCTACCTATCTCTAAAATCTTGCAGTATCTCTTGGGGACTAATGATGTGATGTGATGCTCCTGAATTCAGAACCCACACCCTTCCATTAGCACCTCCTCCACCTTTTGTCACTGTCATAGCCAGTATTTCATCATCTGTCTTTGTACTTGCACTTGATGAGTCTTCACAGTTTGTATAATTTTTAATAATCCTGACCTTGCCCTTGCTTGTCCTGCATGCTGATTCTTGGGAATATTCTGCTTGCTCGCTCACCTCCCTGCTTCCTTTTCATGGAAGTGTGGTTACTCCCTGGTGATGTGGCCTGCTTCACCACACAAGTGAACACAGTCTGTTTCCGCTGGATGTGTTCTTTACACCTTTGTTTATGGTGCTTGTAGTGGCTCCAAACAAACATGTTTTGTTTCTGACCTCTGTCTTGTGCTGCACCTCTATGCCTTGGGTGCTTCCCAGCCATTGATGGACTTAGAACTTGTTTCTAGATTAGATTAGATTAGATTTACTTTCATTCCAATTGATCCGTAGTGAGGAGGTCCTCCAGGATGTGGAACATGTCAGAAAAACAACAATACATGACAAATATTTACAATTAAAACAAATAAGCTAATGTACCATTCCACAGGTCCCAAGTGGAATGATCGTCATTTTTTAATGAACACTAAGAGTAATTTTACAAATACTAATGCACTGAATTTAAAATAAAAAAGTTTTTTATTTATTTATAAGGTAATACAACTACTGTAATACTTATTTACAATGAACACATTACTGCACTGAAATGGTGCAGAAGTTAGATTATACTAACACACACACACACACACACACACACACACACACACACACAAATTTTCAATGAACACATTACTGCACTGAAATTGTGCAGAAGTTATGTTGTACTTATATACAAATCAGTTGGTTTTACTAAGAAATTCATCAATGGAGTAGAAGGAGTTGGCCACCAATAAATCCTTTAGGCTTCTCTTAAACTGAATTTCATTGGTTGTTAAGATTTTTATGGCTGCTGGCAAGTTATTGAAAATGTGTGTTCCTGAATAATGCACACCTTTTTGTACAAGACTAAGTGACTTTAAATCCTTGTGAAGATTATTCTTATTTCTAGTATTGATTCCATGAATTGAGCTGTTGGTTTGAAAAAGTGATATATTTTTAATGACAAATTTCATTAAGGAATAAATATATTGGGAAGCAGTAGTTAGTATCCCTAGTTCCCTAAACAGGCTTCTGCAGGATGTTCTTGAGTTCACACCACATATAACTCTCACTGCACGTTTTTGTGCCCGGAAAACTTTAGCTTGGCTTGATGAATTACCCCAAAAAATAATCCCATACGACATTATGGAATGAAAGTAAGCATAGTATGCCAGCTTTTTCATTTTTATATCCCCTATGTCTGACAAAATTCGCATTGCAAACAGAGATTTGTTAAGACGCTTCAGCAGTTCTGTGGTGTGCTCCTCCCAGTTGAATTTATTATCAAGCTGTAATCCCAAGAATTTAACACTGTCCACTTCTTCTATCTTCTTGTCATCGTATGTTAGACATATACTCTTGGGACACCCCTTACAAGTTCTGAACTGCATGTAGTGTGTTTTTTCAAAGTTTAGTGACAAAGAATTGGCTAGGAACCAGTGATTAATGTCCACAAATATTTTATTGGCTGATCTTTCTAAGACTACATTTGACTTGCTATTTATTGCAATGTTTGTATCATCGGCAAACAAAACAAACTTGGCATCTGGTAATGTTACTGATGAAAGGTCATTGATATACACAAGAAAAAGTAAGGGCCCCAAAATGGAACCTTGTGGGACCCCACATGTAATTAGTTCCCAGTTGGATGAGGCCTGATAGCTTGATACATGTCTCTTTCCTAATAACACTCTTTGTTTCCTGCCAGAGATATAAGATTTGAACCATTTTGCAGCATTTCCTGTTACACTATAATATTCTAGTTTACTTAAAAGGATATTGTGATTTACACAGTCAAATGCCTTTGACAGATCACAAAATATACCAGTTGCCTGCAATTTTTTGTCTAATGAATTAAGCACATTTTCACTGTAAGTGTAGATAGCCTTCTCAATATCAGAACCTTTTAGAAATCCAAACTGTGACTTTGACAGTATGTTATTTGAGATAAGATGGTTATAAAGACGACTGTACATTACTTTTTCTAAAATTTTTGAGAATGCTGGCAACAGTGAAATTGGACGGAAATTTGACGCTATTTCTTTATCTCCCTTCTTAAACAGTGGCTTAACTTCAGCATATTTCAGCCATTCAGGAAATATTCCACTAATAAACGACTGGTTACACAGATAGCTTAATATGTTACTTAGCTCAGAATCACATTCTTTAATTAACTTTGTTGATATTTCATCATACCCACTAGATGTTTTTGATTTTAAAGATTTTATGATGGACATTATTTCTGTTGGGGTAGTGAGGGTCAAATTCATATTAAGGAAGTTACTTGAAATGTCTGGTCTAAGGTAATCCATAGCAGCATCTACCGAACCTGACAACCCCAACTTGTCAGTAACAGTTATAAAATGTTTGTTAAAAAATTCTGCAACACTATACACATCTGTCACCAATGTATCATTTACTCTTAATGCTATTTGTTCCTCTTCATGCCTGGTTCTAACGGTCTCCTCCTTCACTATATCCCATATTGTCTTTATTTTGTTATCTGATATGACTATCTTTTCCTTGTAATATATTTGCTTTGACATCCGTATTACAGTCTTTAATATTTTGCAGTATTTGTTATAATGTGCTATAGCATCAACATTGGAAATGTTTCGGAGTGACAGATACAGTTTTCTTTTTGTTTTACAAGATACCCCTATTCCTCGAGTAATCCATGGCTTCTTTGTAGACTTTGCTCTAACCTTGGTAAGTTTTGGGGGAAAGCAGTGTTCGAATAAGGTAAGCACTTTATTAGCAAAAATGTTATATTTTTCATTCATGCCATGAACGCTGTAAACATCAGTCCAGTGAATGTCTCTGAGGAGTGTCCTAAAATAATCAATTTTTGGCTTACTGATTACCCTTTTGAGCTCAGATTTAACAGATTTTATATCCTGTTCAGTATTAACATTTAACAGAAGGAACTGCATGTCATGGTCTGAGAGGCCATTGACTATTGGTTTTGTAATATAATTTTGTTCATTGGACTTTTCTATAAAGATATTATCAATGGCTGTTTGTGAGCAAGTGGCTATCCTAGTGGGGAACTTTACTGTGGGAATTAAGTTGAATGATAGTGTTACTAACTCAAACAAGTTCTTATTGGGAGAGTCTTTAAGGAAATCTACATTGAAATCACCAGCAACCACTATTTCTTTGTTTTTGGTTGTTAAATGGGCCAGTACAGCTTCAAGGTGGTTGACAAACAGATTAAAGTTACCTGCAGGTGCTCGATATACACTTAATATTATGAAGGATTTTTTTGTGAAATTCTAATTCTGTTGCACATGCTTCCATATGCTGTTCTAGGCAAAATTTATGAATGTCTATGTTCTTAAATTTATGACAGTTCCTGATGAATGTGGCAACTCCTCCTTTCTCCATTTCTGATCTACAAAAGTGAGATGCTAACCTAAACCCTGTAACACTTAAAAGTTCTATACCAGTGGTCACATGATGTTCAGAGAGGCAGATTATGTCAGCTGGGTTTGAAGACTCTGATTCATCTATGCAGATAGTTAATTCATTAATTTTATTTCTCAGTCCTCGAATATTTTGATGCAATAAAGATAGCTGACATTTCTCATTGACTGAGTTAAAATTGGGTGGAGTTAAAATATCTGCTGACAGTTGAAAATTCTTAACCAATGGCTGTTTATGCTGATGTAATAAGCTGGAATTATGTTTTTTGATTTCTTTCTCAAACTGAAGATTTGTCTCAGTTTTAACCTCTCTTAAAATTTGCTTTCTTTCTGTCCTCCCTACCCTAAAAAAGGGTCTTTTCTGAATCCTATAACCACTGGTATTTTACCACTCATGATAGTGCCTCCCCCCTTTAACTTTCCTGCGATTTCCCCAGCCAATTTACCCTTCCCCTTCCTGTTGAGGTGAAGGCCATGCCTAGTATAATCCCACCTACTGAGAGAATCAACAGGAACCACACCAATGTGTGACCCCGCACCCGACATGAGCAGCCGTTCCAGCCCAAAATTAACTCTCTTGACAGAAGAGTTCAAATGAGGTCGGTCATGGCGCCCAAGAACAGATACGAACTCAACACTAGTATGCCTCGATGCTGACGCAATCTTCGCCAGGTCACACTCTATACTGTACCCAGGATCTCTGTCAATACTGTTACCTGCCCCACCCACTATAACCACGGTGTCTTCCTTAGTGAAATCTTTGCAAAGTGATCCTAAATCCTCTGTCACCTGCTCCAGACCAGCACTAGGTTTAAAAAAATTGGTGACCTGGTATTCTGATCCTAGTTCATCCTGCAAAAGTTGGCCAACACCTCTTCCATGGGAACTACCTAACAACAACACTTTCTTTCTCTTTACTGATTTCCCTACATTCTTACTTTTCAATTTGCTGCTGAAAGTTTGTTGTGCCCTGTCTACACCTGCAACTGCTTGAGGCTCACCAGCTTCTAACTGAAGCAACAGGTCAAATCTATTTTCCACATTCACCATAAAGCTGTCAGACAAAGTTCTAGGCCTGTTCCTCCTGTTGCCTGTTGCCACTTCCCACCTCTCTTTACCCTTCTCCCTCCTTAACCTGTCAAGATCTCCCCTGGCCTTGTCTAACTCAGCCTGAAGGGCGGCAATTTTCCCCTCCTGTTCTAGTATCTTCCTATCTCTACTACAAATCCTACAAAACCACTGATGAGTCTCATTTACTTCCCCTATTCCCACGCCACTACAGTCACCCACATGGAAAAAACTACAGCACCCATCACACCAAAGCCCCGACCTAACAATTCTACGGCAAGTCAAGCACTTTTCACTCATGATAAACGTAATAGTTTATTAAGAATAAGTTTATGCTCAATCTGTCTTCATCTCTTTCTAAACTTCTAATGAGGCCTCCATTCTTCTCCAAAGGTAGCCCAAGAAGAATGAAGCCTGCAACTGTTTTGTCATCAAAGCTGAAGGCCCCTTGCTTGACTGATTGGCAGCCAATTTTTGTTTCACAGTCTTTCTTGATGTTTACTTAGTGTATCATCTTGGATATAGTATTAAGTAGGGCACTGTTGCAGTGCATTTTCTTGAGCTTTTTCCTTGTCTTCTTTGCTAGTTTAAGAGTGCCAGTCAATTCAAGGTAGCGGTCTTCGAAAAGCATTAGAAGGAGGGACAAGGCCTTCTCTATCTTCTTCTTTTTTTCCTCATTCAGGTCATCATAACGTGTTCTAAAGCTAGCTTTTACGGCTTCCCGTGCCTTATGCTGCTGTATCTGTGAACGAATACATGTTGACCACGTGAAATAGTTGTTGCTGCACAAGTGATCTGTCTCCTTTACTATTTTATTAGCTTTACTACCAATTTATGTCATTCGTCAGGCATGGCTGGACAGAAAGCTTGAAGCTTCAAATATTATTACTACAATAAAATGAATGCAATAGTACAGCTTAAATTATGATACGAAAATGGATACTATAAATATAAAGATAAGAAGTAGGTTACACTATATTTTATAAAAATAAGACAATCAAGATTAGAACACAGTGTAGTGAAATAGCAGAGAAGCTACACTTTTCATTGGCACTGAGATACAGCTCAGGTAGATACTGCTTTATTACCAGAGAAGTACTCTTCAGTACTGAACAGAGCTTTTTCTTTTAGTCTAAACAAAATTTTACTTGTAAATTGTTAGATTGGTAATCACTGAACATTCTTAGGTACAGTATTAAATAATAAATTCACAGTGGGTTCTGTCCATTCCATTTGTTTCCTTTTGTTTGCTATTATAGACTGCCAGATACTTTGTCTTCATTAGTTCTTGAACTTAGTGTTTTTTGTTCTCGTCACACTCAAACACGCTTACCACACTAGTACAGTGGGTTCTAAACCTGTTGTAAATTTACAGTGCTCGATGTTATTGATATGTGGATGAGTTTAAGAAGTTGAATTAGAGCACATACATCATCAATGTTAATAAACATACTCATGCCAGAACATCTCTATATAAATACTCTAATGCGATGGTAGTACCATTCTGTGTAGTGGATGATTGTGTTATTTTTGGAATACATTTATTCACAGTGATGATGTTTGTGGTGTGTTTCACCAACCTAACATCATCTATGTCTCAGTAACATTGTGCACTTTAAAATTACAACAATGTTCGTAATTTGCAAGTGCTTTACATAACCTATTTCATAATAGATCAGTTTTTGTCATTTGCAGTTACTGTAAATAACACATCGTGTCACAGTAGTTCTCTCTGTTAACAGTGTTGGAATGTTCATACATTTATATCGATATATGGAATCCAATGAAGAGTAATATACCTTTATAGCACAACTTTTTTGTTCTTTACATGTTTTCTCACTCACTGTAAAAAGATGGATGTGTGTAGTTGTACCATGATTTTTACTTAACCTTTGTTCTGAATAAATATTATCAACATGGTAGCAGTGCACGGTTGTAAACCACAAACGAAGTGTGTCCCTCAAAATAATAGTGATCGGTTGTAAATGAAATGGACGACTGTTATTCGAAAAAGTGTGATTTGTGAAACTGAACATGGCTGATATTAAGATACTGGTATTTGATGGAGAAGACTACAGGAACTGGAAAAGAAGAACAGAAATGTACCTGAAAATGAAGAAATGCTATACAGTGGCTTCAAGAGTGAAAACAAGCGTGGACAAAGCGGATACGTCGGAAGAAGAAAATCTGATTGCATTGAACTACATATACGAAGCAATTTCGAACAAGCAACTAGAATTCATGAGTGATAACGAAACTGCATTTGAAATAATGAGAAAGTGTGATGATTTATACTGCAAAGAATCAAAAGCTCTACAAATTGTGTGCAGAAACAAGTTGGACAAACTGAGGTTAAAAGACTATAGTGATATGGCAACATTCTTCAGTGTCTTTGAAAAAACAGTGAATGAATTAAAATTAGCTGGTGCAAGAGTGACAGAAAAGGAGACGCTAAATTATATGTTGAGAACATTGCCAGAAACCTTGAGCTATATTGGGGACTTGATCGACGTTTTGAAAGAAAAAGATCAGGCAGTTGAACATGTTAAAAGCAAACTTCAGATGATTGATCTAAAAGAAAAGGATGGAAGTGAATGTGTAAAATCCAATACATTTCACGCTGAAAAGAAAACTAGTATGAGCTACCAAGAGCAATTGTGTTACAGATATGGCAAACCAGGTCATATAAGGAGGGACTGTAGCCATTCAGGAACAAGCAGAGATTCAAGGACATGTGGCGGACATCACCAAGGAGGTGGTCGCAGCAGTTGGCGACATGGGCTGAGTGATCACTCCAGTGGGAACAACTGGTCATTTGGTCAGAGTAAATATCATGTTACAGAAGGAAGTCGTCATCCTGGACACCGAGGATGTCAACAGAATGAAGTCAGCATGAGCAGCTTTGTAACAGAGGTACAACCTACAGTGGTGTGTAACAACCTTGAATCAGGTAACAATGTACAGATTGATTGGTTATTGGATAGCGGTTGTACATATCATGATGTTACTAATGAGAGTTATTTTTCTGAGTACGTAACATTAAAAGAGCCTGTAAATGTTAAAATTGCAGATGGAAAAGTCTTGCAGGCTACAAAAATAGGAAGCATAATTAGTTATTTTCCAGTTTATGATGATATGGTTGCAATCGAAATGAAAAATGTGTTTTATGTGAGAGGCATGGACAGAAATTTGATTAGCTATGCTAAAGTAACAGAAAAACATAAAGTTGTATCTGTGGGCAATACTTCAAAGATTTTCGATAAATACAATAACTAGCTTGTGATTGCTTTGAAAAAGATAGGCTATATAAAGTGACAAGTAAAATCTACAAGCAGGAGACAAATGTAAACACTGTCAGTAGTGGGGATAGTATGTCAGTTAAGGAGAAATGGCATTGTATACTTGGACATGTAAATTTTAACGATTTGAATACATTGTGTAAACTGCAGTTAGCTTATGGATTGCCAACAAATTTAGAATCAGAATTTATGAAGTGTAAAGTCTCTATAGAAAATAAAATGCACAATTTACCTTTCAAAAACAAAAGAAGCAAAGCAAAAGAAACATTGGAGATTATTCATACTGATTACATGGGCCTCACTCAACTTATGGTTTGCATGGGGAAAGATATTTTCTCACTTTCATTGATGATTATAGTAAAGCAGCTAGAGTCTATACTATTAAATCTAAAAGTCAGGTTTATGATTGTTTTGTGGAATACGTAAATAAAATTGAAAATTTAACTGGCAAAACTATTAAGAAATTGAGATGTGACAATGGGAAAAAATATTTAAATTCAGATGTGTATCAATTATTAAGACAGAAAGGAATCATATTAAATACATGCCCTCCCTATGTACATGAATTAAATGGTACAGCTGAAAGATATAACAGGTCAATTATGGATATGTCACGATATCTGATATCTGAAGCGAGAGTAGATAGGCGATTTTGGCCAGAAGTGGTATGCGCAGCTGCATACGTTAAAAACAGAACTTTAGCTAATACTATTGAAAAGAAAACTCCTTATGAGATGTTATTTGAGAAGAAACCTGATGTTAAACATTTAAAGTTATATGGACGTAGGGTTTTCGTATGTGTACCAGAACTGTTGAGGTGGTCAAAGTGGGACTGTAAAGCAGACTTGGGGTACAGTGAAGCTGGGTACAGAGTATCGATTAATAACAAAGTTATCGTTGCCAGACATGTTAATATTGTGGAAGAGGATGTCAGGTGAATTGATATTAAGGCATCCAATTCAAGGAATGAACATTTTAGTGTGTCTGAGTGTAGAAGCATAAACAATGAATCAGTAAATGAGCATATGGAAGGAAGAAGTGTCGAGTGTTGTCCAAGTAAGCAAAAACAAAACCAGGAACAAGAGTTGAGAAGGTCAACTAGGGAACATAGAATGCCTGATAGATTAAATGATTACATCTTGAGTAACTTCATTTATGTAAACTTTTGTTGTGCTGATAGTCCAGAAAATTTTGAGGAGGCAATGAATAGTAATGAGTCAGAAATGTGAAAGGAAGCAATGGATAAAGAAGTTGAAAGTTTAAATAAAAATAAAACTTGGAAACTAGTAACTAAACCAATAAATGTAAATGTTCCTGATGTAAAGTGGGTTTTTATAAGGAAATCAGATAACACTTGTAAACCAAGATTAGTTGTAAGGGGCTTCCAACAAAAGAAATTTGTAGATGGTATTTATTCACCAGTTGCTATAATGCAAACATTGAAAATGTTGTTGTCATTCTGATGTCAAAAGGGCTTAGTTGTAGAACAAATGGATGTACAAACTGCATTTCTTAATGAACAAATTTTGTCACAAATTTATGTTAAGCAACCCCCTGGATACATGGATGGAACAGACAGGGTTTGTAAGGTATTAAAGGCACTTTATGGCTTGAGGGAAAGCCCTAGAACATGGTATGATTGTCTGGATGAGTTTTTAAAAGGTCAAGGGTTTCAGAGAAGTAACTATGACTATTGTCTGTATGTACTGAGGACTACAATTTGTGTTGTCTATATAACTGTGTTGGTTGATGATCTGCTAATTTGTTGTAAAAGTAAAGAGAAAATACAAGAAATCAAATGTCTGTTGTCCAATCGATTTGAGATGAAAGACAGGTGAAGTAAAGAATTATCTTGGGATAGGTATTAATTATAATTATGCAGAAAATGTAATGACTCTGAGTCAGGGTAGCTACATTGAATCTCTAGCTAACAAGTATCAGATTGAACATGCAAAATTGTACAGTACACCAGTGGAAGAAAATTTGAAACTAGATGTAACACATGATGGAAGTCTTGATAGCAAGTACGGGAACTTGATAGGTTCTCTCCTGTACGTTGGTTCTGGAACACGACCAGATATAAGTTACAGTGTGAATTATTTGAGTAGATTTCAAAGCTGTTACAATGATACTCACTGTAAGTATGCTGTGATAGTACTGAAATATTTGTATCAAACAAAAGATTTGAAGCTACCATGTAGAAAGACTGAAGATATGGATTTGTTAGATTGTTTTGTAGATGCAGATTGGGCAGGTGCTTCTGTGGATCGTAAGTCCACATCAGGCTATGTAATTGGATTATTTGGAAACGTAATATTTTTGAAATCCAGGACACAAAGAAGTGTTACAAAATCTTCGACTTTTTCTGAGTATGTAGCATTGTCAGAAGCTTTCACTGAGATTAAGTTATTTCTAGATATTTTGAATATTTTTTATGTAAAGTCTGACAAGCCCATTAAAGTATATGAAGACAACTCAGGGGCAGTCAATATTGCTAGATATGGTAATCTTACTAAAAATATTGAAGTGCATTACCATTTTGTGAATGAATGTTTTAAAAACGGAATTATAGACATTTGTAAAGCAGATTCAGAAAGCAATGTAGAAGACATTTTTACCAAATCTCTGAGCAAGCAATGTTGTTGTTGTGGTCTTCAGTCCTGAGACTGGTTTGATGCAGCTCTCTATGCTACTCTATCCTGTGAAAGCTTCTTCATCTCCCAGTACCTACTGCAGCCTCCATCCTTCTGAATCTGCTTAGTGTATTCATCTCTTGGTCTCCCTCTACGATTTTTACCCTCCACACTGCCCTCAAATACTAAATTGGTGATCCCTCGATGTCTCAGAACATGTCCTACCAACCGATCCCTTCTTATAGTCAAGTTGTGCCACAAGCTCCTCTTCTCCCCACTCGATGTTAACAAATTTTTCTTCTTCAGAAACGCTTTCCTTGCCATTGCCAGTCTACATTTTATATCCTCTCTACTTCGACCATCATCAGTTATTTTGCTCCCCAAATAGCAAAACTCCCTTACTACTTTAAGTGTCTCATTTCCTAATCTAATTCCCTCAGCATCACCAGACATAGTTCGACTACATTCCATTATCCTCATTTTGCTTTTGTTGATGTTCATCTTATACCCTCCTTTCAAGACACTGTACATTCCGTTCAACTGCAAGCATAAGTTTGTAAAATTTCGAGACATGTTAAATGTAATCTGATTATGGTATAAATGTAAGGAGGCGTGTTGGAATTTTCGTACATTTATATCGATATATGGAATCCAATGAAGAGTGATATATCTTTATGGCACAACCGTTTTGTTCTTTGCATGTTTTCTCACTCACTGTAAGAAGATGGATGTGTGTAGTTGTACCATGATTTGTACATAACCTTTGTTCTGAATAAATATTATCAACAAACAGGAGTGCATATTGTCTGTATTTATCGTAAACTGATGTTACTGTAGAATTTTCTTAGTGACTATAACCTAAAAAATGCTTCAGAGAAACAGTGAAATTTGTACCAAGTTTTCTGTTGTCATAATGGATATCTCGTTTTTGGCTGTACCCATATCAGTTAAGTTCCAACTGCAAACATAGTTTAAAGTTATTTGTTTACTATACTGTAAAATGCTGCAGCAGACACACTCATAGGTTATTTGTTTACTGTCCTGTAAAATATTGCACCAGGCCTAATGCAGTCCCATTGTATTTGCTGTTCTCAGGTGGAGGATAAGTTAGTTGCTACTCATAAGCAGTGTAATATTAGTAATTTTCGCCTCACAAACATTAATATACGCACATTAGTAAACGCCTGATGGCCTAAAGTTATCGAACAATTGTAAAGTAAAAGAAATGAACCATCGCATAGCAGCGACAGAATCTATTATTCTTTATCTTTGCCGTTCTTGCGCGGTGCCAGTAAACCTATGTACATGTATCGAGTAATGGTATAAAAAAGAATTCTGTTGTTTCAAGACAAATGAGGTTTTTGGCGCCTCACCTTTTATTGTTTGTATTCCATGAGAGGCGGACGCGGACTTGCTGCGTTCCGCAACTGTATTTTATATTCTATGTGAAAACATCGAGTGAATATGCTAATTGTCATTTTTTTTCCAATCAGAAAACATGTAGTTTCTTGTAACTGATTACGAACAGACAGCATCAAGAGGACATTTTAACTGTTATGTATAAAGTATTTAACCACAATGGTCATCTATTGTAATTTAATATGAAAAGGTACGTAGCATTAAAAAACGTGTGTTAAAGATAAGTGTGCTTATTTTCGTAAATTAACCTTGATAATTCCATCTCCTTATTAAGTTGAATATTAATCATTTTGTGTTACTTCATCACCAGAAATTACGATCACGCTGATGGGCCGAACGCAGCATGAGGCAGAAGGAACATTATCGTTTTCCTATTATTTCTGAACCAACTCTTTTTTAATTGTGTAGTGTTGCATTTCTTTTAAAGTCTATAAATCTTCTGGTCCCTTAGTGTTGATCCGGGTATGACTACATCGCGACTATAAAAATGCGCAGAAATGATAATGTTTCTTCCGAGCGATCTCAAATATATATATATCAATATGCTGCTCTTATTCAGGTATTTAATGGTCAACGTATGCTATTATAATAGTGTAATCAATCCCTGATTCTGTTGCCAAGTGGCTCACCAAAATATTCACTTTTTCGACATTTTTTTTTTAAAAAAAAAAAAAAAAGAAATAACAATTCTTTTTATTTTCGTCCCCCAAGAGCAACGCTACACTTGGCGCCCGGGCAGGGACTCGATCAAAAATCATTTCATGTATGTGTTTAAAAAATTTTCAGTGCTTGTTCTAGTAATTGTTTCATTTTTTCATGTGGATGCAATTCGGCCGAGAAAGAGAAGTGGGAAAACCTTTTAATTAATTCAGAAGAACGATTGATGAAATTACCAAAAAATGCGAGTATCCAGCCGTATCATCACCAAGACAGCCATAGTAAGTCAAATTTTTATACGCAGTAGCCAAGCTTTCGTAGTGACATAGCATCTTTCGAGTTGATCAGAACGTAAACCTGTCTTTCCTTGCCTTGAAACAGCTTTATTTCAATTTGTCCATAGTCCATTCTTATGTAGTTAAATTCAGTGAAAGTGTAACATTGTTGTCAGTGCATAAAAAATAAAAATTTACGATATGGCGGATAACTACGCTCAAAACTGGTAAAACGTGTGATATTTCATTTGTTTGTAATTATTAGGAACCATCTTGTCTTCTTGGTGTAAATGAACGTCAGTTGTTACCCAGAGTTTAAATTTCATCTTAGGTCCCAGTAAACCATAGCACTACGTCACAGACAAACGACTGACGGCAGTGACAAACAATATCTGTAGCATTTTGACGTTTGGCAAATAATTCATGAACATGGCTGACGGTAAACAGCGGACACAAACAAAACCAGACGACAGCGGTGATGCGAATGGACCTCACTATCCATTACGATCACGCGCGATAGGTACACGAGCGGAGGCAGAAACAGCCTCGACCGAAGTTTTAGAAGCCGATCCTAGTGTACAAACTATTCCCGCTTTTGAAAAAAAATGACTTGGCCGCAATGATCGATGCAATAATGGAACGCAAGTTCGAAAGTCAAAGACAGAGAGAAGCGCAAAGACAGGAACGTGAAAAGCAGGAAAAATTAGATGAAAAGGCCCGCGAAGAAAAAGAGAAGGTCGAAAGACGGCATAATAAAAATCAGGTCCTTACAAATCTGTGCAACTCAGTAGAAGCAGACATAAATTCAGTAAAAACAGAAATAAATTCAGTAAAAACAGATCTGCAAACGGAGATAAATGACCTAAATACACGGTTAAATTCGGTAAAGGCCGAACTAAAGGCAGACATAACAGCTGATTTAAATACCCTGTTGGGTAATGTCCAAAGCCAAATCAGTAGTCAGATCACGACCATGAGGCTAGAAATTGACACACAAGTAGAGTCAAAAATAGAGGATATTTCAAAACGGTTAGATGAAAAAATCGAAGCAGCCAAAGGAGAAATAAATTCAAAAGTGATGGAATATCAAAAACAAGCTGCGACCTTAAAAGAAGATTATACTGCAATCTCTCATGTGGTCAAAGGAGTTAAAACCGCAGTTGACACGATCGAGAATGTTGTTGATGATCTTTCCAAACAGTTTGAGACTCTTAATGTAGAGGATCAAATAAAGAATACTGTTAAGGCACATGCTGAAGCATTGTCCGACCACTACCAAGAGTGGATTAAAAACAAAGACGGATTCATAGAAAACAAGGTCAAGAACGAACTCAGGGAAACTGTCAAAAACGTGACCTTTGAAATATTGGCAGCCCCTGGAAAAACAGGAGACACGGTGATGTCAGAATTAGGCCAGATAAGACGAACGTTAGCTCAAGATTTACCTGAATGGCGTCAACAGATAGTTGATGAAGTTCGTACACTAAAATGTCAAGTTGAAAATTCCCCACCTCCCGTGTCAGGAGACTGGAATAATTCACCACGAAGTAATGAACAACAGCAGGTACATTACCGTTCACCATTTGATAACGCTCAAACTCATAGTTCTATAGAAGCACAATTTAACCAGAGTACCAGCCCACCCACTTTTGTCAGTTTGATGCAGGAGGAAAGAGTGATCAAACATCGTATTTTCCCGACCTTTCATCCACAGAAAAGAGAAATTCATCCTATAGTGTTCCTCCGAAATTTTTCAGGAATTTTCCCGAATAGCTGGAGTGACCGCCAGCGAATTCAATTCGTTAGTGGATTTATCGCAGGCGATGCTGCCTTATGGGGAACCGAAATGGTCGACTCTTGTAAAAGTTACAAAGAGTTTGAACAGATGTTTTTAGCTAAATTCTGGAGTTCTGGTGTGCAGCAGCGCCTGAGAAAAGAGGTTTACAACGCCGAAGTGTTTAACAGTAAGCGCGGTAGTTTGAGAAGATATTTTGAAAAGTATTTAGCGAAAATCAAGTTCTGGGATTCGCCGATCACCGCCAAAGACGTTATTATGATCTGAAAACTAAGCTACCGATTGCGATCAGAGAAAAGTTAGTAAACGTGTCTGAGGACGATACGGACACTTTCCTATCTGTGTTAGACTCGTTAGATCTGATTTACGAGGACGCTAGAGTTGATGTTGGCAACGCCCACTTCAGTGCAGGCGGCCAGCACAATACAGAATACGTAGGCAACAATGGTGGCCGAGCGAAAGCGCGTCACAGCGACAGCCAGTACCAACCCCACAACGGTTTCAAAAATAAACACACTACGTACTCCAACAGCAAATACAAAAATAAGTACAATAACGGCCAGAGATACAATCCAATATATAATTCGCCACCACCTCAGTACGAAAATGCACATTATAACACACAGCCCCAGCAATATCGAAACACGCAACCTATCAACGGTAATTATCAAAACGATTAGTCTTACGATTCAAATCGTCAGTGGAAAAGAAATAAATGGCATAATCAAGGTGGAGACCAATGTACACCTTTCAGTAACGGTTACAATCAACACAAGCCACAGCAAAATACCTTTCAGCCACAAAATATACACTTCACGCAACAAGCGAACGGACCTTTGGGAAGTCTGAAGCCTAAACGCCCGCATAATACGCAAATTTATTATGCGCAAGCGAATGCGCCAGGTCAACAAGATCCATTTCCAACCGAGTTCGTACCACAAAACCAACACCAGTTCCAGACGGAAGAAACTTTAAGAAATATAAATCAGCAGGAAAGTAAGCGTCGAGCGGAAAATTAAAAGCAGCACCTTTGAGCCTCCTAGAGGATGCTGCAGGTTTGAATGCATAGACCCCCTTCCAAAGTTACAAGACAACGAATTGGACCTAGACGCAAAAATCAGGCAAGCTCTCATATCATTGACAACGTATGCTAACCTCCGAAAAAAGGCATTTGATAAGAATGTAAACAGAGTTATAGATTTCAAAGAAGGAGAAAAGGTATTAGTCAGGACTCACTTTAAACCATCCCCGTTGTTAAAGATGAATCGTAAGTGGCAACACATTTATGAAGGTCCCTTTGTGATAATGAGGAAACCACACATTGGTAGCTATTTGTTATCTGACCCTGCCACGAATAAAATCAAAGGATTGTTCCACCATCATGATTTAAGAAAATTTTATAACGCCAGGAATTAAGTTAATTTAAGCTGTAAGAAAATTCTAAGGTATTGGGGATCAGGATTAACCAATGAGTAACAAGAACGGAACTGAACTGACTACTGACGTTAACCGGTGCTAAAAGGGAACCTATGTATTAAAACAACGCGTCTGGAAAATAAAATACAGAATAAGTTGTAGACAAGTATTTACATGAATAATCTTTATGCAAACAGGAGGACATGTCCTAGAGGCGATTTTCAATTTTAGTTATAAATTGGTATGTAAGAAAAATGATGTACTCAAGAGGTATTAATTAGCACCGAGGTACTAAAATGAGGAAAGAGGAAGGAGCGAATAATGCACTTCTCTCGCTAAACAGTAATTTGAGAATGAGCAGGAAGGAGCGAATAATGCACTTCTCTCACTAAATAGTAATATGAAAATGATGATTATATGTGCTTAGTATTAGTAAGTGAAATTTAATCGAGGACAAGTTAATGACCTGTTTTAAAAGGAAATACTTAAACGTCCAGACAAAAGAGGAAAGTTGTGAGAAAAGATTCGATTCCATGAGGTTATTCCCTATTTTCAAATGTGACGTAAATAAGGCACCACCTGTTAGCGCAAAACAGTCGGTAGATTTAACTTGTAACTTCCAGCACAGTGCTGTGCCAGCGATGAAATAACATCTCTTTGAAGTAAACAGATACCTAGGATTAAGCATGAACAAATTGATAACGCAGTGCAATTGTTCTAAAAAAGGCCTGACGTTAACCTTAAGTAAAAGCGTGATGGAATAAAAAGGAATTTTATTATATAACGCAAAGTAAGATGAGTCCAGACTATATAAACAAGCTGAATAAAAGAACATATGAGTAACATGGTTTATTATGCCAACTTCACGGTACTATTGAGCATTAGCGATACTGCAAATTCACAAGCTAGCAGCAAATAGAATAAGGATCTCGCCCAAGCTTCACAGGTCGCGACAGCAGCAAACAACAACACTCTAGTGAGAGGCTTATATATACAAATAATAATTAATACCCAAATGCGTAATGCATAAACTTGACTTAGTCTAAGAAATGAGCAAAGAGTAGTAAGCAAGCTGCAGCAAGATACATATTAGATATAAATGCTAGAAGTGATAGATTTTATTTTAAGTGCGCACTGCAATATTTATTGTTTTCTCTGTGATTATTGAATCCCTTTCCTAAGTGCAAATCCTTTAAGATCCTTGATCCTATCCACTCCTCAGGATCAACTTGTAAAGATGCACGTGTGCTTAGGAAGTGAGGCACTACATATAAAAATGAGTAGGTTCGCGACGCGCATATTGCTTTTGTAATGCGCAATGTAAATTAAATTTTCGACCTGGTTGAGGAGTAATTTAAATTCTGTCGACGATCCGCGAGTAGGCCCGCTTTTCTTACTTTTCTTTTTCGACTGTTTGTATTTCTACACGAAATTCGGAGGCGGAATTGCTATTTTCAAATCTGTCCTCGAACTTTCTTTAAAGACAAGCACATACGAGAAAAACTTTTGACATAAATGAAGCTCCCCTCACAAGTCACTAAATAAGACGAGCACTAAAAAAAAATGTATTGGGCCTACAAAATGAATAAGCAAGCGTGATAAAGATTACTATGAATGAAATTAATTTGTAAAGGAGATTGGAATGGATTTGGTCAAAGAAAAAGGACTTATAATAACCTACCTGTGACTGTAGGCATAAATAAAAAAAAAAGACTAATTAAGAAACAATTGTTTTTATTCAAAGTGGTCAATTAGATTATTTCTCGATTTAAATGAACTCTTGTAAATATTAGTATGTAAATCAACTTGTAAACACCGTGTGATGTTATGAAGCGAGAATTTCTTTTAATACACCGTTCACGCAGACGCTCACCACAGTGCAAGTGAAGTTTTAAAGTTCGACGATTTTCAGTGGCAGTATTCTACTGCACCGTATGTGTGAAAAATTCGTTGATGTGTGCAGTGTGTAATAATCAGTGTCATTCCACACATGCAGTTGCAGCGGTAGCTACCACTTACCTGTGAATCCGTAACTGGATAGTGGACAGGAAGTGATGTGAGGCAGTTTCGGTGGCAGAAGCTCCCTCCAGCAATCTAAAAAAACCACAAAGCCACGATCCGCCGAACAAAAGCGACGCACGGCACCTCAAGCGCGAAATCAACGCTCTGCAAGAAAGCTCCGGTCACGTGCGCGCGCACAGACTGAAATTCAAGACTGCTCGCAACAGTGGAGGCTGACAGCCACCACGTGACGAAATAATGTAAACGTTCAACCGCCAACACGGTTGCTGTGCGCTACATTCTGTAGCAAAAACATTCACACCCAGTACTGAAAAACATTTTGTATGTATCATAAACCTTCCGAGAGACTCTAAGAAAGAGAAGTTAACGTAATTAGTATAATGACTGATTGTACACAGAGACAAGTCACAAGGTCATCTCTAAACAATGTTGAAATGTAAACTTTAACGAGAGGTCACGATACGAATGAAAATAAGCACACGAAAATACGTCAAAGGATCCGATCCTTCCTATATCCCATCCCACATGTATAAAAAATTAGTTTTGTAAGCTATTCTAATATAAGATATTTTATCTGTTTCATATGTGAAATAATTCGGAGAGCCACACTCGAGCCCTGAAAGTGAAAGATATGGACTTCCTTGTCGAAGCCATCACCAGTGGCCGCTCTACAATCCAAGTCTATCATAAATAGTGTATGTGCGACGAAAATAAATGTATAATTAAGTGCGACAACGGACAAGGCAATCAATCGACAAGATGATGACAATATAATGAATACAGTCAAAACAGAAAGTTGTGTACCAGTTGTGATAGTCAAATTACTTTTGCAACGATGAAAAATGAAGTGTGACTCTATTTCCTTATAAATTTTGTAAATATGTGTACTTATAGCCTTAATTTTAAGAACCATCAAGAAAGACTGAATCCATACAAACACTGACAGAAACACAGAACAAATTCACAATGATCCACCATCAGTAATTACAAATTGAAACGTTAATTCTTTTATTATGGAATGAATGTGAAATGAAATTTTTAATAACCTGTATGTTACACCCGAAAATTACAAATATTCCAATGAGCATGAGGATGAAAGTAATACCTTCGGTATTCCTTCCCTCCTCATGGGAGGCAGTGTAATATTAGTAATTTTCGCCTCACAAACATTAATATACGCACAATAGTAAACGCCTGATGCCCTAAAGTTATCGAACAATTGTAAAGTAAAAGAAATGAACCATCGCATAGCAGCGACAGAATCTATTATTATTTATCTTTGCCGTTCTTGCGCGGTGCCAGTAAATCTATGTACATGTATCGAGTAATGGTATAAAAAAGAATTCTGTTGTTTCAAGACAAATGAGGTTTTTGGCGCCTCACCTTTTACTGTTTGTATTCCATGAGAGGCGGACGCGGACTTGCTGCGTTCCGCAACTGTATTTTATATTCTATGTGAAAATATCGAGTGAATATGCTAATTGTCATTTTTTTTCCAATCAGAAAACATGTAGTTTCTTGTAACTGATTACGAACAGACAGCATCAAGAGGACATTTTAACTGTTATGTATAAAGTATTTAACCACAATGGTCATCTATTGTAATTTAATATGAAAAGGTACGTAGCATTAAAAAACGTGTGTTAAAGATAAGTGTACTTATTTTCGTAAATTAACCTTGATAATTCCATCTCCTTATTATGTTGAATATTAATCATTTTGTGTTACTTCATCACCAGAAATTACGATCACGCTGATGGGCCGAACGCAGCATGAGGCAGAAGGAACATTATCGTTTTCCTATTATTTCTGAACCAACTCTTTTTTAATTGTGTAGTGTTGCATTTCTTTTAAAGTCTATAAATCTTCTGGTCCCTTAGTGTTGATCCGGGTATGACTACATCGCGACTATAAAAATGCACAGAAATGATAATGTTTCTTCCGAGCGATCTCAAATATATATATATCAATATGCTGCTCTTATTCAGGTATTCAATGGTCAACGTATGCTATTATAATAGTGTAATCAATCCCTGATTCTGTTGCCAAGTGGCCCACCAAAATATTCACTTTTTCGACATTTTTCAAAAAAAAAAAAAAAAATAAAATAAAATAAAATAAAATAAAATAACAATTCTTTTTCTTTTCGTCCCCCAAGAGCAACGCTACAGCAGCTGGAAATTACCCTAACTACTGTCAAGCAAATGGAAGCTGCTGTGAATGGGTATGCTGTGAGGGTTACCAAGAGTTAGGTACCAGGGGTTCCAAATGTACCTCAAGTAAAATCCTCTCCTCTGGATACTGTCTCACCTGCCTGAAATACAAGCCTCATCATCACTCTACATGACTGTGAATGGCTTGTAAATGGTGGGTCTGAGCATCTTGTATGGGGAGAGATAAATCAGATAGAATACAGGATGTTACATCCACCCAACTAAACAACAGGTTTAATGTGTTGTTGTCCTCTGAAACTGAAAATGAGCCATTGAGGTTCACATCATCAATTTGGAAACTTGTTGTGTCCTGTGTTAAGGGGCAGTGGAAGCAAAAGGGCAGGAGTCTATTAATTGTCAGGAGTTCAAATGTACACTGAATAATGGCACCCCTTAGGGAAATGGCACCAAGAGGTGAGAAGGCACACGAGGTGCAATTGTCCATATGAATGGAAGCCTTATTCAGCATGTTGCATAGGCAATTCCAGTAGTCTCTGAAAGAAGAGGGTGCAGCCAAGTACCGATTTTGCCTCACATTGGAAGAAAGGGTTCCAATCATACTGGTCTGTAGTGACTAGCAGAGATGACTGACCTGTTTACAGAGTTTCAACGAAGCTTACAATAAGCAGCACTGTCCCAGAACTGACTGTGGCTCCCTCATTCTGAGTTGGGTGGAAGGCTTGAGTCAGAGACTCCGGAGGTTCTGTGACAAACTGGGTGGTATCTTCCTAGACCTTTGCCACACAGTGGAGGATTGGAGTGTCCCGCAAAATGGGTGTGTTCTACAAATCAGAGGCAGCTACCCAAGGAGCTGACTGTGTGTAGAGGGTATTTTTTTAGGTTACGTAGCTCACCATCCAGTCCAGATAATGATTGCTGCAGGAAACCGACAAATATCAGTGTAAGATCCAAAGAAATGCTTTCCACAGGTGAGAGTATTAAAATCGTTCAAAGTTTGAAGCATACCTAAAAAGCACTGATGCTCACATAATACTAGAAAAAGAAAGCTTGTTAAATCCTGCAGTGGACAGTAGTGAGATCTCTGGGGAAAATTTAAGCATATACTGAATTGGTTGGGAAATGAGTACTGGAGGTGATGTGGACAATAAACTCAAATCCACCAAGATAGAAGTTGAAGCTGCATATAAGATTGTTTACGCAAGACTCGTATCAAGGATGGGCATACAATTACCATAGGTTCTTTCTATTGACCACCAGACTCACTGCTGATGTAACCAAAAACTTTAGGAAAACCTCAGTGCACTTGTACGTAAGTTCCCTAATCAAACTATAATCAAGACTTATAGTCTTCCAAAAATCAATTGTGTTAATTATGGTTTTGTTAGTGGTGGGTGTGAAAAGACATCTTGTGAAAAATCACTTGATGTCTTTTTTGAAAACTACCTAGAACTTGTAGTTCAGAACCCCACTCATAATGGAAATATATTAGAACTAATGGCAACAAACAGACCTGACCTCTGTGAGGATGTCCACATCAAAACTGGTATCAGTGACTGTGAGGCAGATACAGCAAGAACGAAAACCAAGATTCAAGGGCATCTAAAACAAGCAGAATGATTTATAAGTGCAGCAAACTAGACAGAGGAACAGTAGTGTCACAGCTCAATGAAGAACTTGAAGCTTTTAGCTTAGTACAAGAGAACGTAGAGAATTATGGCTCAAGTTAAAAAAAAATAGCAGACCATTCACTGGATAGGTATAACACAGTACAACAGTTTATGATGGGAGAGATCCTCCATGGTATACAGGCACTGTAAAAAAAAAAAAACAACTAAAGAAATACAGGGTACTGCATAATAAGTATAAAACGAAGAATAGTGCTGTAGATAAACATATGCTGAATGAAATGCATTTGACAGCCAAGAGAGCAATGCATGAAACCTTCGATGACTATTGGTACCACAGCAGAATATTATTAAAACATCTTTCACAAAACCCAAAGAAATTCTGATTGTATGTAAAGGCTGTGAGCAGCACCAAAATTAGTGTCCATTCACTCATGGACAAGGCGAAGATGTGAAACTGGGAGCACAAAAACAAAAACAGAAATCTCTGTACCTCCAGCATGCTTCGAGTGAAATAGGTCTGCAACTTTTTTGTGGTAATGAATAAAAATGTTCAGTTTGCGTCTTCTATATTCGTAAACACTGCTATACTCCCACTGTTTGTATTTTGCGCACTCTGCTGTTTCATATACTGTGGTGCCATCTATATATACATCTATGCTTCGCAACCCACCAAGACATGCATGCTAGATGGTATGTCTCATTGTACCAGTTATTAGGGTTTCTTCCCATCCATTCACGTTTGGAGTGTGGGAAGAATAATTGTTGGAATACCTCTGTGTGTTGGACAGGGTCATATGAGTGTGGAGACGAAATAATGGAAACTGTTTAATAATTGCTGCTTGAATAATGAAAGAAACATCGATAGGAGAAAATAACTGAACGAAACTGAAGGGTAATTTATAAACTTGCACACATTCCTGGGTGAACTTTACCTGGTACTAATATCAACAGACCTTCAATGTCAACACATGTAAGATCAACGATCATCATTTAAAACTATATACTTTTCATTAGTTCCATCTTGCATAGAGCTGATTATGACAATCCTGATTCAGGTTTGCCCCTCTGCTGCTCATGCAAATTCCACTTGTCTGCTTCGAACCTCCTGTTGCAGGATTCTCGGAGTAGGCGAAATGATGAACAGATGGGTGCAATTGGCTTAAATATATGTATGAATAAACTTGCCTTTCTAATAACTTTTATAACACTTTTTAATATATGGTTGGAATACATATTTTTAAACAACACTGGCATGGCAGAGCTAGTCCTAAATCCGCCTGCTGCCACTTATAGAAAGAAACAGGTGCAGATACAGAAATTAATCAATTGAAGAGCGTATCTTTTCTCCTTTTTTGTATCAAAACATTGTCTAAGGCACAAAATAACTTGTTACTTTACTGTTGGCCTTATCGCTTACATGTATAAAAAGACAAGAAGAAAGAAAGAAAAAAATAATGTGATCCATTATAACTGCCCCCACTGTGCACTAACATCATATGGAGGTGCACAGTGTCTGACCTCATTTCCCTTTTGGAGAGTTGACAACCATGGCCAGTATAGGTATAATCTTTAGTTTTGGCCATTGGAGTTATCCTGTATGGTTACCAATTTATATGGGCATTTCAGCTTCTTTTAACACATACATACATAAATTTTCTCTCCTAACAAAGTGCTTGCTGTAACTGAATAGTCCCACTGTAGTCAGTCAGTATCTGCACAATGTTTAGCTTATGAAGCATGCGCATGCAGCTCGATGTCCATTACCGTCCCAGTTTGCGCTCACATGTTCAATACAAGGACCAGAGTGTCTTTGTCGTGCATTTACATTAGCTTTCACTGCACAAATTCTTGAAGCTCATGTTCAGCGGCGTGGTCCTTTGTGAAATCTTTGAAATCTTCGATGCGGTGACAACAGCTTTCCATATGAGAGGTCCGAGGAATTTATTTCACCTTGTCACTCTCACTTATTCAGTGTGGACACCAGCCGTACATCCGACACCCGTCGACAAGGTAGGTTTCTTGCCGCTTTTACTACGTTTCCAAGCACAGAAAATTCATTCACACAAAATATTGCCATCTTAAGTTTATCACACATACACACACACACACACACAAGTATATCACATGCACATTTAACACCCTGCAAACGGGTTTCATCCGTTTCTGTACTTTGGTTTTGAGTATCTTTCATACAGTTGCATTACATAAAGTTTCTGTAGTGTCATTTCCACCTAGCACACATATAAAATAAAAAAAATACGAATACAATTACAAAAACCCTTGTTGTTGTTGTGGTCTTCAGTCCTGAGACTGGTTTGATGCAGCTCTCCATGCTACTCTATCCTGTGCAAGCTTCTTCATCTCCCAGTACCTACTGAATCTGCTTAGTGTATTCATCTCTTGGTCTCCCTCTACGATTTTTACCCACCATGCTGCCCTCCATTACCAAATTGGTGATTCCTTGATGCCTCAGAACATGTCCTACCAACCGATCCCTTCTTCTAGTCAAGTTGTGCCACAAACTCCTCTTCTCCCCAATTCTATTCAATACCTCCTCATTAGTTATGTGATCTACCCATCTAATCTTCAGCATTCTTCTGTAGCACCACATTTCGAAAGCTTCTATTCTCTTCTTGCCCAAACTATTTATCGTCCATGTATCACTTCCATACATGGCTACACTCCATACAAATACTTTCAGAAACGACTTCCTGGCACTTAAATCTACACTCGATGTTAACAAATTTCTCTTCTTCAGAAACGCTATCCTTGCCATTGCCAGTCTACATTTTATATCCTCTCTACGTTGGCCATCATCAGTTATTTTGCTACCCAAATAGCAAAACTCCTTTACTACTTTAAGTGTCTCATTTCCTATACTAATTCCCTCAGCATCACCCAATTTAATTCGACTACATTCCATTATCCTCGTTTTGCTTTCGTTGATGTTCATCTTATACCCTCCTTTCAAGATACTGTCCACTCCATTCAATTGCTCTCCCAAGTCCTTTGCTGTCTCTGACAGAATTACAATGTCATCGGCATACCTCAAAGTTTATATTTCTTCTCCATGGATTTTGATTCCTACTCCGAACTTTTCTTTTGTTTCCATTACTGCTTGCTCAATATACAGATTGAATATCATCGGGGAGAGGCTACAACCCTGTCTCACTCCCTTCCCAACCACTGCTTCCCTTTCATGCCCCTCGACTCTTACAACAGCCACCTGGTTTCTGTACAAATTGTAAATAGCCTTTCGCTCCCTGTATTTTACCCCTGCCACCTTCAGAATCTGAAAGAGTGTATTCCAGTCAACATTGTCAAAACCTTTCTCTAAGTCTACAAATGCTAGAAACGTAGGTTTGCCTTTCCTTAATCTTTCTTCTAAGATAAGTCGTAGGGTCAGTATTGCCTCACGTGTTCCAAAATTTCTACGGAATCCAAACTGATCTTCCCCGAGGTCGGCTTCTACCAGTTTTTCCATTCGTCTGTAAAGAATTCGTGTTAGTATTCTGTGACAAACGTGAGTACAAATTTGAGTGTAAATCAGGTGTTTGACGCTTTCATGGGTAGTTGACGCTCACTGTAGTTAGGTTTTGACCCCTTGAATATTTGGTAGTGTTCAACATTAGTTCAGCATCGTGATATGTGACGTACTTCAACTGTTTTTCTCTTCACATACTTTCACACTATCATATTCATATGTATCTTAAACTTATAACTATATTTATGTAGCAGAATGGTCGTTTCTTATTTTTATATGGTACCTAACACTCTGCAAGAATTTATCTTTCTTCACTTTAGGACACGTCAATGCATCGTTCCCTGGAAGAAAAACTTAATACTATCTTAAAACTAAATCTTCATAGATAAGTGTATATTGGATAGACGGCTACTAATGCCTTTTTCATTCACTTCAGTGTGCTCAAATTCAAATGTTGAAATGTGTGAGAATTCCTAAGGGACCAAATTACTGAGGTCATCGGTCCCAAGACTTACACTCTACTTAAACTAGCTTATGCAAAGACAACACACACACCCATGCCTGAGGGAGGACTCGAACCTCCAGTGGGAGGGACCACACAAGCCGGTACGGCACTTCAAATCGCATGGCCACTCCGCATGACACTTCAGTGTGCTGTGAACTTTAATATCATGTGTGCATCTCAACTTACCTTATAAATCTGAAACTTCAACTGTATTATAGGCATAGTGCGACCTCTTATTCTGTTTCCCACTTATACTGGAGTCGCTTGTTTACCTGCAGTAAGACTTTTCTGGTCCATCAAATATAATTAGTGCGTGTATTTTCTATACTTAAGTTTGTAAATATTCTACATATATAGATATGATGTATATAGTAGTGTAACTGAAGTATTTCAGAGTTTCAGATCCTTGTCCGTGTATATCTCTGTATGTGTGTATTGTGTAGATAGTCGTAGCTGTAGTATAGACTCTCCCTCAATTTTCTATGTCCCTGTTTATGTAGTAGGCTTTACAAATGCTAGTGCAGACTGTAGCTCATGGGGTTTGTTTGTTTTGGGTGCTCCAATACTTCCAGCTGTGTCTGTATGGCACATATGCACTTGTGGTTTGTTGGCTACCTTGCTCCCTAATCTGCATGTGCTGCCTCTCTCATATACCACTTATAGTGTGGCAAGTTGTGTATTGCATTGCGTGCTACCATACGTTTCTCAAGTTAATTTATTTGTTTAAAAATGGGCCACGTGCAAGGCAAAGCGTTGTATTAAGAGAATCGTCTTCTCTAGACACATAAAAGTAAAATTCTTCCTTGTTACATCCATTCATCTTATCGCTTACACATTTGACATATAAGAAAAAAACACAAACAGAAATTTTCCTTATCAACTAACTACTTAAATTCTGGAATGTGATTTTCCTGCATCCTAAATCTAATATTCAACTTAGAGGGTATACCTACCTTGATTGTATCTGATAAAGCGAATGTTGACCAAGCCCCCACTCCCCTCCCACGTCAATTAACACGAGTCCACTGTTACCAGTTCAAGTTTTCCGGTGTCGCGGTGGCATCGGTCTCGGGGTTAGGCATATCTTCCATTACGTGGACTGTTGGTGTTTTATTACGCCAATTAGTATCCTGTGAGGCTCTCGACTGAAATTCTCTTATCCTTTGCGCGTTATTTGGCATATGTGCTTTATTTTGCTAGCCGAACCCGATGTCTGTGGATTATTCAGCTGTTTGGTATTGTTTTGTGTTTTACAAGCCATCAGCTGATTATTGCGGTAGCCTGTGCCTGTAAATATTGCATAGACTGGCCATACGCTACTTGCCCATTGTAGTTGTTTATGTTAAATTTTTGCCCATTTCTTTTATATGCACCCTTGAATGTACAGCTTTAGACATTGCTGTTGTGATTACTGTTACCGTTACTGTAGGTCTGTGTGGGATAAAGTTGTCATCCGTGTTGTACTATGAATCCATTGTTCACTTGTTGGTCCATAAATCTCTGGTGATATCTGCGTATTAATAAGTTTTGGTTGTACTGGTCTCTCTTCGTATACAGTTACAGCTGCCGCCAAGTGTTACTGCAATCTGCAACCTTCTCTATTTCCCTTCGATGGGCAACCCATGTGTTGTGGGTAACCAGTAAAAGTATCTGACTTCTCTAAAAGCAAGGGCTTGTTTTCTGTCAAATGTTGTTTTGAAATGTCAGTAATTTTAGCAATACTGCCTCGTAACCATTCCTCTGCCTCCTTTAAACGTGAATATGTTTTAGCTAGGAGTTAACCTTCTTTCTCTTTTAGAGTTTCTTCTACAGTGTCTACATGAATTTTGCAGTCTGACACTACCCTTCCAGCAAGGGTCCTGCCCTTATCCAGCATCACGGCTTCAGCTTTTTCAGTTATATCCTTTACATCTGCACTTAACTTATCTCTCTGTTTTTTTGACAAATTATGACTCTAATCTTAATTGGTCTACTCTTGGACTTAACTTTTGTACTTCCTGTAAATAAGTTTTGTATAAGTCTTGTAGCTCGCTGACTAAGTTTGTCACATTTTTTACCGACGCATCCACTTGGCATTGCGTCTCCTGAATTTTAGAATATGCTTCACTTAGGTTTTGTAACTGACCTGCAAGTTGTTCCTGTTTATCGTCTATGGATGTTACTTTTTCCGTTAACTTATTTATATTGCGGGACATATCGGTAATTATTTCTTGTTTTAGTTGTTTACCTAGCTCTGTCAACTTTCCGGGTAGTTTGTCTGATAACTCAGTGCATATAGTTTTGCTCACCTCACTGAACTATTGACTAAGACTTGAAATTGTTAAATTCCTGATTTTGGTGTGTAAATTGTTGTTCTATACCCCTAAGCTGTTGTGTTATACTTTGCTGAAATTCCTGTTGTTTTGTAAACTTTGTAAGCTGGTGTGTTACGCCTTCCTGAGATTCCTGTTGTTTTGTAAACTGTTATGTTATTAGTTGCATGAGTTGCGTCAACTTGTGGATGTCACTGGTATTTACATTGCTTTTATAAACTGTTTCACGTTTTGCGTTTGCGACATCGTGCGCAAACAATCAAAGGAATTTTCGCTGTCCCTCACTTCAGTTTCATTATATGGAAACGTGTTTCCTGGTGAGAACCGATAAACTGTCTCATCGAGCATCATAAAAGTGACATCATGATTAGTGTCATGATTTCTTCATAGTGGGACGCCAACCTCGTTGTTTTGGTTGCCATCAGGTAGTTCACGAGTTGACACGTTACCTTCAACTGTTGCCAAGCGTGGATATCTACATTTTCGCATATTGAATTTTGTAATGAGTTTTCAACAATGGCCATTTCCTTTGAGTCCCTTGTGAATAGTGTTTAACAAAATTATGAAAAAAAATTTTTTTGAACAATGAAATGATGTCTCTATTAATACTTAATCTACTATATTAATACAAGTAGATTTAGCTATGTATTCAGTAATGGACCTGATTATTATCTGATACAATCTTGTAGAATTAGATGACTTATCTGGCCACATTACCGATGACTTTATACAAATATTGTTCTTTTCTGTAAAGGATTTTAGTTGGAAGGAAAAGAGATTATCTACTTCCAGAGACATGGCGCCAAACGCAGCCATACAAGCATACAGCATAGCAGCTTTCTACCTTTACCACTGAAACCAGCATTCCCAGCACATCTTGTTTGTAGACTGAACTTAATTTTAATTTGTTACTTCAATGTTTTTCTTATATCCATTCTCACGGACATGTAACAAGAACAACAAAATTTTCATAGTTTCTTGTGATAATAAAAATGAATCATTTATCTCCAAAAAAATTTTATCTCAACAGCTGAAAGGTGTTGGATAGTGGAATATAAGGGGTGGGCATAAATAATCGGAAAGTGATTAATAATTGATACTCGAATAATTAAAGAAAAATTGATTGGAAAGAATAATTGAACGAAATTGGAGGGTAATTTATAAATTTGCACACATTCCTGGGTGAACTTCACCTGGTACCAATATCAACAGACCTTTAATGTCAACACATGTAAGATCAACAATCATCTTTTAAACCTACATACCTTTCATTAGTTACATCGTGCATAGAGCTGATTATGACAATGGTGATTCAGGTTTGCCCCTCCACTGCTCATGCAAATTCCTCTTCTCTGCTTCGAACCTCTTGATGCAGGAGTCTTGGCATGGGCAAAATGATGAACAGACAGATGTGATTGGCGTAAATATATGAATAAACTTGCCATCCTAATAACTTTTATAACACTTTTTAATATATGGTTGGAATAAACATTTTTAAACAACACTGACATGGCAGAGCTAGTCCTATGTTCGTCCACTGCCGCTTATAGAAAGAAACAGCTGAAGATACAGAAATTAATCAATTAAAGAGCGTATCTTTTATGCTTTTTGATATCAAAACATTGTCTGTGGTACAAAATACCTTGTTACTTTACTATTAACCTTATAGCTTATATGTATGAAAAGAAAAGAATGAAGGAAGAAAAAATAATATGCTCCATTACAGTGTGCAGTAATTATCGTAATATTGTCCTCACAATCCTAATGTGAGTGATACATAGGGAACTGTTGCGTATTCTAGCATAATCATTTAAAGCCAATTTGTGAAACTTTGTTAACAGAATTCCTCGGGATGGTTTACGTCTGTCTTCAGGAGTCTGCCATCCAGTTGCTTCAGTGTCTCTGTGGACTGTCCCACAGATTAAACAAACCTGTTATCATTTGTACTGTCCTTCTCTGCATATTTTCAATATACCCTGTTAGTCGTATTTGGTATGGGTTCCACGCAGTTGATCTATATTCTAGAATGCGTCGTCTGCATTATTCTCCTCTGTCGGTTGATTCCACTTCCCCAGTATTCTCCCAATAAACCTAAAGTCTACCACCTGTTTTACCCGTGACTGAGCCTATGTGATCATTCGATTTCAAATCCCTACAACGTGTTACACCCTTATCTTTATATGAGTTGGCTGGATCCAATAGAGACCCAAGTAGGATACTACAGTTCTTCATTTTGTGAAGTGCACAATTTTATATTTCTGGACATTGAGAGCAAATTGCCAATCTTTGCACCACTTTGAAATCTTATCAAGATCTGACTGAATATTTATGCACTTTCTTTCAGATGGATTATAGATTCATTATAGATACGTGCATCATCTACAAAAATCCAAATGTTACTTCGTATTAATGTTCTTTGTAAGGTCATTAATATACAACATGAACAGCAAGATAGTGAAGGGAGACGAAAATTTAATAGTCATGGGTGACTGGAATCCGATAGTAGGAAAAGGAAGAGAAGGAAACGTAGTAGGTGAATATGGATTGGGGGTAAGAAATGAAAAAGGAAGCCACCTGGTGGAATTTTGCACACAGCACAACTTAATCATAGCTAACACTTGGTTCAAGAATCATAAAAGAAGGTTGTATACACAGAAGAAGCCTGGAGTTACTGACAAGTTTCAGATAGATTATACAATGGTAAGACAGAGATTTAGGAACCAGATTTTAAATTGTAAGACATTTCCAGGGGCAGATGTGGACTCTGACCAAAATCTATTGCTTATGAACTGTAGATTAAAACTGAAGAAACTGCAAAAAGGTGGGAATTTAAGGAGATGGGAACTGGATAAACTGACTATACCAGAGGTTGTACAGAGTTTCAGGGAGAGCATAAGGGAACGACTGACAAGAATGGGGTATAGAAATACAGTAGAAGAAGAATGGGTAGCTTTGAGGGATGAAGTAGTGAAGGCAGCAGAGGATGAAGTAGGCAAAAAGACGAGGGCTAGTAGATATCCTTGGGTGACAGAAAACCTATTGAATTTAATTGGCGAAAGGAGAAAATATAAAAATGCACTAAATGAAGCAGGCAAAAAGGAATACACACGTCTCAAAAATGAGATCGACAGGAAGTGCAAAATTGCTAAGCAGGCATGGCTAGAGGACAAATGTAAAGATGTAGAGGCTTATCTCACTAGAGGTAAGATAGATACTGCCTACAGGAAAATTAATGAAACCTTTGGAGAAAAGAGAACCACTTGTATGAATATCAAGAGCTCAGATGGAAACTCAGTTCTAAGCAAAGAAGGGAAGGCAGGAAGGTGGAAGGAGTATATAGAGGGTCTATACAACGGACAAGTACTTGAGGGCAATGTTATAGAAATGGAAGAGGATGTAGATGAAGATGAAATGGGAGATATGATACTGCGTGAAGAGTTTGATAGAGCACTGAAAGACCTAAGTCGAAACAAGGCCCCGGGAGTAGACAACATTCCATTAGAACTACTGACAGCCTTGGGAGAGCCAGTCCTGACAAACCTCTACCATATGGTAAGCAAAATGTATGAAGCAGGCGAAATACCCACAGACTTCAAGAAGAATATAATAATTCCAATCCCAAAGAACGCAGGCGTTGACAGATGTAAAAATTACCGAACTATCAGTTTAATAAGTAACGGCTGCAAAATACTAACGCGAATTCTTTACAGACGAATGGAAAAACTGGTAGAAGCCGACCTCGGGGAAGATCAGTTTGGATTCCGTAGAAATATGGGAACATGTGAGGCAATACTGACCCTACGACTTATTTTAGAAGCTAGATTAAGAAAAGACAAACCTACGTTTCTAGCATTTGTAGACTTAGAGAAAGCTTTTGACAATGTTGACTGGAATAATTTCTTTCAAATTCCGAAGGTGGCAGGGGTAAAATACAGGAAGCGAAAGGCTATTTACAATTTGTACAGAAACCAGATGACAGTTATAAGGGTCGAGGGACATGAAAGGGAAGCAGTGGTTGGGAAGGGAGTGAAACGGGGTTGTAGCCTCTCCCCCGATGTTGTTCAATCTGTACATTGAGCAAGCAGTAAAGGAAACAAAAGAAAAATTCGGTGTAGGTATTGAAATCTATGGAGAAGAAATAAAAACTTTAAGATTCGCCGATGACATTGTAATTCTGTCAGAGACAACAAAGGACTTGGAAGAGCAGTTGAACGGAATGGACAGTGTCTTGAAAGGAGGATATAAGGTGAACATCAACAAAAACAAAACGAGGATAATGGAATGTAGTCGAATTAAGTCGGGTGATCCTGAGGGAATTAGATTAGGAAATGAGACACATAAAGTAGTAAAGAAGTTTTGCTATTTGGGGAGCAAAATAAATGATGATTGTCGAAGTAGAGAGGAATCAAAATGTAGACTGGCAATGGCAAGGAAAGCGTTTCTGAAGAAGAGGAATTTGTTAACATCGAGTATAGATTTAAGCGCCAGGAAGTCTTTTCTGAAAGTATTTGTATGGAGTGTAGCCATGTATGGAAGTGAAACATGGACGATAAATATTTTGGACAAGAAGAAAATAGAAGCTTCCGAAATGTGGTGCTACAGAAGAATGCTGAAGATTAGATGGGTAGATCACATAATTAATGAGGAGGTACTGAATAGGACTGAGGAGAAGAAGAGATTGTGGCACAACTTGACTAGAAGAAGGGATCGGTTGGTAGAACATGTTCTGAGGCATCAAGGGATCACCAATTTAGTACTGGAGGGCAGCGTGGAGGGTAAAAATCGTAGAGGGAGACCAATAGATGAATACACTAAGCAGATTCAGAAGGATGTAGGCTGCAGATGAAGAAGCTTGCACAGGATAGAGTAGCATGGAGAGCTGCATCAAACCAGTCTCAGGACTGAAGACCACAGCAGCAGCAGCGTGAACAGTAAGAGCCCAACACACTTCCCCAGGGTACACCTGAATTTAGATCTACATCTGATGATGGCTCTTCATCCAAGACAACATGTTGCATCCTCCCTGCCACAAATCCTCAATCCAGTCACGAATTTCACTTATACCTCATATGGTCACCCTTTTGACAGCAAGTGTAGGTGTGGTACTGAGTCAGATGCTTTTTGGAAATCAGGAGATACTGAATTGACCTGAATGCCTTGATCCAAAGCTCTCAGTATGTCATGTGAAAAAAATGCGAGTTGGGTTTCAAATGATCCATGTCTTTGGAATCCATGCTGGTTGGCATTGACTAGGTCATTCTGTTCAAGATACCTCATTATGTTTGAGCTCAGATTATGTACTAAGATTCTCCAACAAATCGATGTCAAGGATATTGGACGGCAGTTTTGTGGATCACTTCTACTATGCTTCTTATGGACAGGTGTGATCTGTGCTTTTTTCCAAGCAATAGGTTATAGTTAAAAGAGGGGCCAACTCAGCCGCAAATTCAGTACAGAATCTGACAGGGATTTCATCAGGCCATGGAGCTTAGTTCAGTTTTAATGATTTCAGCTGGTTCTCAACACCACTGGCACTAATACTTATTTCAGTGATACGAGGATTAAATTGAGGCAATTCTCCTGGGTTTTCCTTTGTAAAAGAACATTTGAAAACAGAGTTAAGAATTTCACCTTTTGCTTTGCTACCCTGAATTTTAGTTCCTGCCTCATTTGCTATGGTCTGGACCTTGACATTATGCCACTAACAGCCTTTACACACTACAAGAATTTCCTTGGGTTCTGTGAAAGATTATTTGACAATATTCGGCTACAGTAGTCACTGAAGGCAACACGCATTGCTCTCTTGACAGCCAAACACGTTTCATTCACCATATCTCTGTCTATAGCCCTACGCTTTGTTTTACATCTATTATGCAGTAATCTCTGTTTCTTTAAAAGTTTCTTTACGGTGACTGTATACCATGGAATTTCCCTCCCATTATGGACTGCTCTAATGGGCTTTAAACTTAATTGAGCTCTTTCAAAATTTTTGAGCACAGTAGGCATATCCTCAATCGTTCTCTGACTTCATTGTACAATTACGTGAGAAACAGATTATTTTTGAGACTTTCTGAACGCTTACAAAACTATGTTTTCGTAAAGTACCGGTATAAGTGTTTTGAATATGTAACATATTTCCTTGCAGATCAGGGTTTGTGGTTCACAGTTCTGCCAAAGAATGCATCATCCCTTAATTTCATTATATATCAACGGAAATAAAAGTGCGTTTTTGAGAATTGTCAGAAGCTACCATTGTTCTTTGCATAATCTATGAACAATTTGTAGCAAATCGGAGTTCGTGATTTAGTTACTGTAGCAGATTTCCTAACTAACATATTGTCTTACATCTAGTTTTTCCCTAAAGAGGAATAGCCCGGTACAGCATATGCGTTTGTCATATATTAACTCAGTTTCCGAGTTTGCTAACAACTGTAATTTACGTTATTCAATTATCGGAGGAAGAGATTTCTGAGAACGTACTTTTGGAGCACAGTATTGTATGGCAGCGAAACATTGACTGAGGGGAAACCGAACAGAAGAGAATCGAAGTATTTGAGATGTGGGGCTACAGACGGATGTTGAAAATTAGGTGGGCTGAGAAAGTAAAGAATGAGAAGATCCTGAGAAGAATCAGAGAGGAAAGGAATATGTGGAAAACAGTGACAAGGAGAAGGAACAAGATGATAGGACATCTGTTAAAGACATCAGGGAAAGACTTCCACGGTACTAGAGGGAGCTGTAGAAAGCAAAAACCATAGAGTAAGGCGGAGATTGGAGTACATCCAGAAAATAATGGAGGATATAGGTTGCAAGTGCTACTCTGAGATGAAGAGGTTGGCATAGGGGAGGAATTCGTGGGCAGGCTGCATCACACACTGATGACACACACAAAAAAAGTTCATAATGTTTTAGGAAATCTTAGTTTTTATGTTGGATGGATATAAATCTGGTTTAGTGCATTTGCATAAATTATTTTAGGGAATTATCAACTATTTAGCTCAATAGATTAAAAGTAATTTGTGCACTGCCTTGTAATATGATGCACTAGCCAAAATGCTGTTCTCGTACACGGGACGAATTGGTTGATGTCTGTAAGCAGCTGGAAATCGTCCTGACTACTGTCAAACGATTGGCAGTTGCTGCGAATCAGAGTGTTGGAAGAGGTCCTGAGAGTCGTGTACCTGTGATCCCAGAACCAGAGGTACTTCAAGTACAACCTCTCCTGTGGATCCTGTCTCCCCTACAGAAAGTACAGGATCAGTCATTACTTGTCCACTTGACTGTGAGTGGCATGTCAATGGTAGATCTAGACTAGAGAGGACTCTGGGTGTTGTGCTAATCCTGCTAACCAACAAGTTTGAGATGCTGTCTCTCACTGAAACTGAAGCTGAGCCAGTGGCACGCACTTCACCCACTTTGAAGAAATCTGTTTGGTCTGCGTCATGAGGATGCAAACACAGAAGGGTAGGGGATCTGTTAATTGTTGGCAATTCAAATGTATGGCGAATGATGGTACCCCTTAGGGAAATAGCAGCAGGGTACAGGAAAGGACACTGGTAGCACTCAATTTGCATGCCTGGGGGCCTCATGCTGAAGAGGCTGTTCCAGCAGTCATTGAGCAAACAGGGTGTAACCAACTGCCGATTGTGGCACATGTTGGAACAAATGATGCCTGTCATCTGGGCTATGAGGTCATACTTGGGTCATTTCAGCACAGGCAGAGAAGGTTAAGAAGACCAACCTTGTGCATAGAGTTGCTCACAATTTGCAGCATTGTCTCCACAACTGATAGTGGCTCTTTGTTACTGAGTGTAGTGAAAGGACTGAACCAGAGACTTTGAAGGTTAAATGACAAGCTAGGCTACGACTTCCTGGCTATAGGGTTGAGAACTGTAGGGTCCCCCTCCAAAGGTCAGGTGTCCACTATACATCAGGGGTTGCTAGTCAGGTGACACATAAAGGTTTTTTAGATTAGGTGAGTCTCCATCCAATCCAGATAACGATAGGTATAGGAAACCCAGAAGTACCATTGTAAGATCAACAGAAATGCCTGCCACAGATGAGAGTATTCAAATCTTAATTGTTAACTGCCAAAGCATTCACAACAAAGTGGCAGAGTTTAAAGTACTCATGAAAAGCAGCGAAGCTCGCATAATACTAGGTATAGAAAGCTGGCTGAAACTGAAAATTGATAGCAGTGAGATTTTTGGGGAAAATTTAAGTGTATATCGAAAACAGGCAAATGGGAAATGGAGCTGGTGTATTTGTTGCAGTAGACAAAAACTTAAACCCACCAAAACAAACTGAAGCTGCAGGTGAGATTGTTGCCGCGCGTGATTAGCCGAGCGGTCTTGGGCGCTGCAGTCGTGGACTGTGCGGCTGGTCCCGGCGGAGGTTCGAGTCCTCCCTCGGGCATGGGTGTGTGTGTTCGTCCTTAGGATAATTTCGGTTAAGTAGTGTGAAAGCTTAGGGACTGATGACCTTAGCAGTTAAGTCTCATAAGATTTCACACACATTTGAACATTTTGTGAGATTGTTCGGGCAAGACTCAATATCAGGAGTGGGCATAAATAATAGCTGAATCCTTCCATTGCCCACCACACCCCTGATGTAGCCGAAAACTTTATCAAAAACCCTTCTTGTAGACTAGTTAAACGTGTGTTTTTTTTTCAAGTTCTGGGCATGGGATCTACAAGAGATTATAATTAAAAGAGGGGCTAACTCAGCTGCAAATTCGGTATGGAATCTGACAGGGATTCCATTAGGTGCTGGAGCTTTACCAGTTTTAACGATTTCAGCTGTTTTTGAACACCACTGACACTAACACTTATTTCATTCATCTTTTCAGTAGTACAAGAATTAAGCTGGGGCAATTCTCCTGGAGTTTCCTTTATATAGGAACATTCGAAAACGGAGTTAAGTATTTCAGGTTTTGCTTTTTGCTTCTTTGGGCCGTCTCCCATCTGGAACTTGCTCAGTGAACTTCCTGGTAAAAAGACCACCTTTATACATAGAATTGTGTACATATGGCTGTGTGCGTTACATGACTTATTTTGTACACGTTTAGCAATAAAACATTGTCATTATCCTACAGTGAGAATCAGTGTTATTTTACTGTGAATGCTTCAACATATTATGGACCTAATTGTCACTGAGTGACGAGTTTCAAGTGACGTAAGAAATCGGAAAACCGGGTAGGACAGAGTGGGCAAAAACCGACTGGGTGGATCAAAACGACCTGTAAAAGATTTCGTGTTAAGTGCTGTCATCGGGTGACAACATTATGAAGTAGTGAAGAGGCAGCGAATATGAGTAGTTGGAGCTTGGTTTCGTTTTCGTACAGGCCATTGTTTGGATTGTGAAAATTTTTGAAGGTTGAAACAGTTTTTTTCCTAATTGCACAAAGTTTGTTTATGGTTTCGAGAATTTAGTATGCCAATCTGATTTGCCATCAGTGAGTAAGTATGACTGTTCAGTGCATTTAGTTATATTTTTATAGTGAAAGTAGTCTAGCAATTGTTGTTCGTTAAACTGAAATTGCCATATTTGTCTCGTTATTGTAATCTGTCTATGGATGGTGTGTTGGTTTTGCCCTACAATGTTAACACTGCTCAATTCAGAATTCCATTATACTTTATAAAAAATTAAAAGTCCAAATTAGTAATAAGCGTTCCATTAAATTTACTCAAAATGAGGATGGAAGTTAACATGAAATAAAAAGGCTTTGGCCGAATATTTTGCTATTTACTTAACGAAAAAGTTGTTTTACTTATTACACAAAAGAAGTTGAAACTGCAGAAAATTGGTATTTTTAATAGGGCCTAAGATAATCTCTAAGGAAAATGTTTTCTTCAAATTAATAAAACGTCTTCCTTAATTTTTAATACTCACACCAAACAACGTCCTGTGTAGTTTTTTATGTTCCTAAAACTAATGCACCTACAGTTTCATTTGAGATATTGTGAGGAACTACATGTGACAAACAGCTCAGTATAGAGTCGGTAACCAGAAGAATGAAGGAGGTGGTAAATGCGGTACTTGAAGGGGGGGGGGGGGATGGGATACACCGCTGCATGGAATCTTTCAATGTATCTAGTACAACCTTGATAGAAAAGGGTTGAAAAAGCGCGAAAAAATGAAATGGCACCAGAGCTGGCTTCTGAAAAGGGATTAGGTAGCTAGGATACTGAATTTTCAGAACCTTGACAATGAAATAGTTAAGTATGTATTATTTATGGAAGAAAGGCTCTTTGGTCTTACAATTTCTGATCTATGCTGGCTGGCATTTGATTTAGCAGAAAAAAAATATCATCAACCATACCTTCACCGGAGTCGAAAAAATGACTGGTACAGACTTGTAATATGGTTTCAGTAACCAACACCAGAGCATACATCTTTAGCTCAAGCCATTGCCCTTGGGAAATTTACACAAAGTACACAATTAAACCTAATGATGTGTACAATGTGGATGAAACAGGGATTCTCAGAATCCCAAAAAACCTTCAAAGGTTTTAGCCCTCTGGGGGGAAAGAAATGTTGAATGTTTGTCTTCTGCAGAATGTGGTGTACTCATTACTGTAGAAACATGTATGAGTCCATCTGGGAACTTTATACTGTCAGTGTCTGTCTTTCCCAGTAAGAAGGAAAATCTATTGTTAATGGATGATGCTCCTCAAGGATTCTTCAGCTGTTACCAAGGATTTCTAATTTAGTTTCAGAAATTCATCGAATTTTCTAACCCTTCACTAGAAAAACCACTTTTTCTCAATTTGGATGGACACATAAATTACATACTAATAGTTTCGGTCTTATAGACCTAGCTCAGAAACACAGTGTCATTCTAATGTGTTTTTCACTGCATGCAGCACACTGCCTTCAGGCCCTAGATGGTTCTGCTATGGTCTCTTTGAGTGCATACTATGAGCAAGAAGCTTGGCAGCAGTTAATTGGGCATACTGGGCCTTGCATCACCGTCTACCAAATCAGTAAGCTTATGAATACAGCTTTTATAAAAGCTGTTCTTATGCAAACTGCCATAAAGGGCTTCGAGAAGACTGGAATACACCCATTCAATAGAAACATGTTCTCTGATCACCTGTATGCTCCATCTGAAACTATTGCTAGGCTAGAAGTGTGAGATTCTATGGACTGTCAGCCATCAACTTCAACAAATCATCAAACAATGCACAGTGTCAGAACTTTGCTTCTGGTGCACCAAGCGATGCACAGTCTCAGGGCTTTTGCAATACCTGATGCTACATGTTCTTGGCCTTCAACTTCTGAAGCACAAAATGAAGAAGGAACCAGCCTTACATTTCTGGAGCAGCAAGTTGATCACATAGATCTTCAGGGTCAAGTCCAGTAGACCTACAAAAATACCATTGGAAACAAGTGCATTTATAATATCATCTAAATTACTAATGCCACACTCACAAGAAAAGGAGAGAGTTCACAAGACAAATGGAAGGCAAAAAGGAAAGGCAGTCATCCTCACCTTACGAATCAGAACTGGAGACAGAGGAGAGGAAAAAAGAATAGCAAAGGAAAATTAAAGAAGAAAGAATGAAAGCTAAAAAAAATGGAGCATTGGACAAAGAAACTAAAAGTAAAAGATGTCAAAAGAGAAATCTTTCATTCCAAACTAAACTCCAAACAAAATCTGGAAATAGCAAGGTAAACGAAAAGAAATGAAAATATATGTAAATGAAGAACATCACAGAAAAAATGCTCACAGACAGGACCGCAAAAATGATAAGCAAAGACAGAAAAGAGGGATTCCAGCTCCAAAATAGGAAGAAAAGAACGATTGTCATCTCTGATGAGGAAAGAAAAGCAAGATCAGAAAGAATGAAGCAGTACTGGGCGAAAAGAAAGGCACAGAACACACAGAAGTGATTGATTCAACGTACCCCAAAGTTGGGTGAAACGAAGAAGAAGAAGAAGAAGATGACAATGACTTGAATGAAGAAGAAAGCAGAAGAAGAAGATGAAAAATAAGAAGAGGAGGAGGCTTGCATATTCTGCATTGAATTATATTTTAACTCAAAGGACAGGAAGGGATGGATTCAGTGCCTGGAATGTAAGGGATGGGCCCACTAGGCTTGCACAAATTGTGAAGCAGAAGATTATAATTTAGTTTGTAACTTTTGTTCATAAAATTTAAATGTAACCTCATGTAGCATTTATTTCTTATTTAATGTTGATAAATGTTTCATTACTGTGTCTGTTTTATCCCACCAATGGGACAAAACCATCATTTTGCCAACACCACAAAAAAATTTACAAAATTCAAACCACTTATAATTAATGCATTGTACATGAATATCATATATATAATGTTAACAGGTCTGTTTTGCCCCATTGCACACTGTGATGCAGTGTAAAAAAATGGTTCAAATGGCTCTGAGCACTATGGGACTTAACTGCTGTGGTCATCAGTTCCCTAGAACTTAGAACTACTTAATCCTTACTAACCTAAGGACATCACACACACCCATGCCCGAGGCAGGATTCGAACCTGCGACCGTAGCGGTCGCGCGGTTCCAGACTGTAGCGCCTAGAACCGCACGGCCACTCGGCCGCCAGTATCGAAAACATGTGTGAGAAGTTCTGCGGTTATTTCCGCAGTCTGCAGGTGAATATGTAACCTTAAAATGATGGTAAACGACATTACAAATTTGCAAAGGTCAAATGCATCATGAACTGTTTGGCCTGCAAATTTAAAGTACATGTGACCATAAGTGCCATGGGAGTTGGGATGTTGTCACAGACCAAACAATTAAACCAATGTGTAATGACGACATGAACACTGACGCAATACAAGGATATGAGAAGAATCTCACAGATTGGAAACAGATGTGCAATGCAGAACAGAAAATTACTGGAACCTCAGCTCAGGAGAAAAAATCTGCTACACATCATAAATTGTGAATATTCAGCTGCCATGTGGACCAAACTACTTTCATTTTACGAACAGAAAAACTGTAAGTACGTGAGTACACATCTACTCCAGCAGTAATGGTACAACTTAGAAAAGAATCTTTCAAGCGACATGGCTACATATACAGCATGGTCCATTGATCGTGACCGGGCCAAATATCTCACGCAATAAGCGTCAAACGAAAAAACTACAAAGAACGAAACTTGTCTACCTTGAAGGGGGAAACCAGATGGCGCTATGGTTGGCCCACTAGATGGCGCTGCCATAGGTCAAACAGATATCAACTGCGTTTTTTAAAATAGGAACTCCCATTCTATTTACCTATTCGTGTAGTATGTAAAGAAATATGAATGTTTTATTTGGACCACTTATTTTGCTTACAAATACACATGGCTCACAATTTTAGAAGAACAGTTGATAACAGGTAGATTTCTTAAATTAAAATACAGAACGTAGGTACGTTTGAACATTTTATTTCGGTTGTTCCAATGTGATACATGTAGCTTTGTGAACTTATCATTTCTGAGAACTCATCCTGTTACAGCGTGATTACCTATAAATACCACATCAATGCAATAAATGCTCAAAATGATGTCAGTGCATTTGGCAATACATCTAACGACATTCTTCTCAGCAGCGAGTAGTTCGCATTCTGTAATGTTCGCAGATGCATTAACAATGCGCTGACGTATGTTGTAAGGCATTGTCGGTGTATCACGATAGCAAATATCCTTCAACTTTCTCCACAGAAAGCCATCGATAGAACATTACGTAGGAAATCAACATACATTACTCTATTTAGATTGCCATCGATAAAATGGGGGCCAATTATCCTTCCTCCCATAATGCTGCACCATACATTAACCCGTCAAGGTCGCTGATGTTCCACTTGTCGCAGCCATAGTGGATTTTCCGTTGCCCAAAGTGCATATTATGCACGTTTACGTTACCGCTGTTGGTGAATGACGATTCATCGCTAAATAGAACGCGTGCAAAAAATCTGTAATCGTCCCGTAATTTCTCTTGTGCCCAGTGGCAGAACTGTACACGACGTTCAAAGTCGTTGCCATGCAATTCCTGGTGCATAGAAATAAGGTACGGGTGCAATCGATGTTGATGTAGCATTCTCAACACCGACGTTTTTGAGATTCCCGATTCTTGCGCAATTTGTCTGCTACTGATGTGCGGATTAGTCGTGACAGCAGCTACGACAGCTACTTGGGCATCATCATTTGTTGGAGGTCGTGGCTGACGTTTCATATGTGGCTGAACACTTCCTGGTTCCTTAAATAACGTAACTATCCGGCGAACGGTCCGGACACTCGGATGATGTCGTCCAGGATACCGAGCAGCATACATAGCACACGCCCGTTGGACATTTAGATCACAACAGCCATATATCAACACGATATTGACCTTTTCCGCAATTGGTAAACGGTCCATTTTATCACGGGTAATGTATCACGAAGCAAATACCGTCCGCACTGACGGAATGTTACGTGATACCACGTACTTATAAGTTTATGAGTATTACAGCGCCATCTATCACAAAGCGAAAAAAGTGGTCCAAGTAACATTCATATTTCTTTACGTACTACACGAATATGCAATAAAAATGGGGGTTCCTACTTGAAAAAAAACGCAGTTGATATCCATTTGACCTATGTCAGGGCCATCTAGCGGGCCAACCAAGACGTTCAAGCTAGACGAGTTTCGTTCTTTGTAGTTTTTTCGTTTGATGCTTATTTCGTGAGATATTTGGCACGGTCACTGTCAATGGTCCACCCTCTATATTCACAGTTAGAAGACCTGGTACATCACTTGAGGAGTCAAAGTGAAAATATTTCGAACTTGTGATCAAAAAATTGTTAATGACGTTACCAACAAGCTACAACCTTTTTCTGGGTGCGTGGGCGTCAATGCGTCTTGATCAATAAACACTAGAAAATTTGACATATTGATTATTGATGGAAGAAATACGTCTAAGTCTCCAGAAGAAACATTTCTTGCAAGTAAACACCAGAGGAACAACCATCTTAAGGATAACCATGGACCTGAAGATAAGAATTCGAGAAAACCTCGTAAATGTTTTAAACATAATAAACCTGGCCTTTGGACAAAAGACTGCAGAAGTGTTAATTGAAAATATAATAAACCTGGCCATTATGCAAAACAGTGCAGAAACCTTATGTCAGAGGATCAAGATCAGAATCTGTGTAAACCAAGAGGGGATGCCCTGATAAGCAGAATTCTATCAGGAGTAGACAAGCATGTAGACGAAAATGCATGGATTTTAGATTTTGGGGCTACTGACTACGTGTGTAATTGTATTGAGTGGTTCACAAGTTAAAGTCCGTTTGGGACTGAAGTCCCAGTCTGTATTGGTGATGGTAGGGCCATTCTATCACAAGGAAAAGGTGACAAACATTTTAGCCTTTGTTGGAGAGAAACTGAATGAGAAACATCTGTCAAATGTTTTACATCCGCCAGGGATTCGGTTCAGTTTATTCTCACTTGGAGTAGCTTCTGACAAGGGAACAACATTTAAATCTGATAAGGCAGTATGCTGACATTTCAAGGGATAAAATGATATCGCAGTGGGAGTTTGTGAAGAAAGCTCATATAGAACGAAGTTTTGTTGAGTGAAAATGACATTCAGCCAAATGTGACTGCGAAGGTTAAGCTTAAGATCTGACACAAAAGACTTGCACACCAAATTTTTCTCGTGCAAAAAGGTTTTTGAAAGACAGAACAATCCAATTTCAGGAAGAAAATATAAACTTATATGAGGACTGCATTATGGGTGAAATTCATAAGCTGTCCTTCCACAAAACTGACTCAAAGTCAGCAAAGATAGGTGAGTTGATTAACAATGATTCGTGTTGTCCTATGGAAGTTAGTGTAGTTGGTGGCTTGTGGCACTTTCTTTTATTAAAAGCTGACTGTTCCCATTTCCGAACTGAGTAGGGGAGACCGGGAACAAAAGTAACAGGATATGAAAGTAACAGTGTTTCTTTCGTCCCCATTGCTGAAAAAGTATTATTAGCTGCAGGTCCCATGTTTTTTTTTTTTTTTTTTTTTTTTTTTTTTTTTTTTTTTGTTAGCGAACAGTAAATTGAGTATGATACTGTTAGGAGTAGCAGTGTCTAGCTGAACAAATTCGTTATTACTGAAGAGACATGTTATTTGCTTTGTTATTTCGTTACAGGGAATTATTCCACGAACACGGCGTAGGATGACTCCAAGAGGACTAACTCCTACTGCTGTATATCAAACTGCGGCAGATGATATTGCAAATTATAATATAAGTGTTAGAGCAGCAACAAAGAAACACAATGTATACCATGTGACATTGCATCGATACATTAAAAAGAAACATATACTTCATGGTAGCATACCAATGCCTCGTGTTGGATATAGAAGTGTAAAACGAGTGTTCTGTGATGAACAAGAGAAAATTATAACTGAATATGTGATTAAAGCGTTGGGGATATTTTACGGACTTTGCCCTAAGGATATCTGTAAATTAACTCACTGACTGGCAACGACAAACAGTATACCAGTTCCAACAACTTGGGTGGACAATCAAACTGCTGGTCCAGACTGGTTTTCAGCACTCATGAAGAGGAATCTCCAGTTGTCTATTCGTTCGCCTCAATCCACAAGTCTTGCTCGAACAACGAGCTTTAATCCAACAAATGTGAATACCTTTTTCTACAACCTGGCTATCACTATGGAGAGATATAAGTTAGAGACCATGGACATCTGGAATATGGACGAGACAGGTGTACCACTGTTCAGAAACCAAACACAATTGTCGCTAAACGTGGAATAAAGCAGGTAGGAGCTATCACGTCCCCTGAAAAAGGCTCTCTTGTCACTGTTGCTATTGCCATCAACGCTGAGGGAAACAGTACACCACCTCTCTTTGTATTCCCTCGCTTGAGGTATCATGACCATTTTATTCGAGATGGTCCTATGTCCTATTGGTTGCATTGGAGCAGGAAATCCGAGTGGCTGGATGCAACAGGAAGAATTTTTGTTATTCTTGCATCATTTAGCAAAATTTTCTAAACCAACTTCTGAGCACAAATGTTTACTGCTTCTCGACAGTCACGAATCTCATATATCCATCTGAAGCCTGAATTTTTGCAAAAGCAAGGGGATTGTTATGCTGTCATTTCCACCGCACTGTACACGCAGGATACAGCCTCTAGACTGTTCAGTTTATGGTCCATTTAAAAAGATGGTGAATGCTTTTGCTGAGAAATGGATCAAGATTCATCCAGGAAAGACCATGTCAATTTATGAAATCCCTTCAATTGTAAGGGAAGCACTCCCACTTGCTGTAACTCCCAAAAACATTGCAGCAGGGTTTCACTGCACATGCATAGTACCGTTTAATAGGAATATGTTCAGTGAAATCGATTTTGAACCATCTTCTGTCACTGATCACCCAGCACAAGCTTCCAATTATGGAAAACAAACTATGTCCTAAGCAGAACCATTAGCGATTTCTAGTGACCAATCTGAAGCTGGAAGGACATCTAATCCTGATCCAGTAGCATTGTACGAGAAAACACTTTCAAATGTCACAGCCTGTGATGCAGAACTAGTGGTTTACAAACATTGTCTTCAGTTCACACAGCCTTTTCACCCGAAGGTGTTTATCCATTACCAAAAGCAGGTCCAAGGCAAGAAACAAGAAAGGGAAGAAAAAGGAGAAAGTCTGCAGTTTTGACCGACACTCCAGAGAACCTGGCTATAGAAGAAGAGCTAAAGGCCCTTCCCCAGGTGAAAAAAGTAGAAAAGAAGATAAATTTAAAAAACAGTGGGCCAAGAGTGCGAAAGCAGAAAAGACTTAAAGAATCATCATTGAAAGACAATGATAGCTATTGCCTTGTATGTGTTGAGCCTTTTCTCATAGTTGTCCCAAAGAGAAGTGGATTCAGTGTTGGGAATGTAAGGGTTGGTCTCATGTAACTTGTACCAAAGAGGAGGGGGGGGGATATTTACATGTTCCACAATTGTGAATCTGATTAGGACTAAGATATACGTTACTTTTCTCTTTTATTGACTCACTGAACATGTACTCATAAAACCTGAATTCGTTCAGTGCTATTAATTGCTATTTCAGTTAATATAATAAGTGTAAACGAATGAGAATTGAAGTTTATATTGATGTTTAATTAATGTTTTGTAGTGGTAATGTACTTTAAGTTAGTGTATGAGTCCTTTAGGTAATAAAATGTGGCTTAACTTATTATGTTACTTTTGTAACCTATCTGTGTTACTACCATCCCCAGTAATGGGGACAATAGTAAGTGGTACACTGATGCCTTAAAATTAACTTTACAAATACCAAATGTATGTAATTTTGTGGAAACTAAATTCATTTGTATTAGGAAAGCTCCAGAGAACACACACATTAGTTCCTTTTTTTTCAAAAGTTTATAGGGAGATAATAACAATTTGCAATTTGCAGAATGTTACTTTTGTCCCTGGTCTCCCCTATGTTTTAAAACATAAATCTGAAGTGGCCAAACACTTGGAATATTTAATAAAAACATGTGACAAACAAGATGAGCATGGAATTAAAGTGATCATAACTGATAATGGACTAGAATTTATTAATCAAGAGGAATACAAAATAATGCAAAACCTCGGCACAGGCACAAAAAATCAATAGTCTACAGTCCCCAACAGAATGATACAGCTGAATGGGAGGAGACTGCAAAGACGCTTCAGACAAATTCAGGATATATGGATGTACGGTTTACACACATATTCCAAAGGAGAGACAGCAGATATAGGACTCCAAAGCTGTAAAAGGTTTTCTGTTTATATATGGCACAGATGTGAAAGGATATTTTTTGGTTTCCTCATAAGATAAAGTTAGAATACAACATGATGTTATTTTTGTGGGCAGATTATACAAGTATTGTCACTCTGATAAAATTTTCAAGCAAGGTGATGAACCCTTCCTGATCATTGAGGTTGAAGAGCAGTGGTGGTTATTATCCAGGTTTTCAAATAGAGCAGTCTCAAGACGGTTATATCTTCTTAAGTGAAGTGGCATATATGAGGGATATACTGGAAGGGTAAAACGTGAAGAATTGCAATACTGTGGCAATACCTGCAGATTGTGGTCAGGTGTACTCTGAGATAGGCCTCAGTTCAGAAACATTCAGTGCTCCATAACTTCAGGCTGTTGGAAGCTTGCTCTATCAGTGTCAATGAGACGTGACATCACCTTTGCAGCACACAGTGCTAGTCAGCATAACGAAAAACCGGGAAAGACACACTAGAATGCTGTGAAGAGAATCTTAAAATATCTAAAGGGAACAATCTCTTATAGCTCATATTATCCACAGAGTGGGAATAATCGGTTGTCTGTTTTCAGTGACTTGAAGTATGCAGGATATGTTCTTAACCAAAAATCAACCACAGATTTTGTTGTAAGACTTAATAGGGCCACTATAGCATGGAACTCTCAGACGCAGACAGTGGTAGCCTTGTTAACAACAGAAGCAGAATATTTAGCTTTGGGTCAAGCGGGAAAGGAAATCATGTGGAACTATTCAATTTTGAAAAATATTATGAGGCTAAAAGAAACTACTGCCACCCTGTATATTGATTCTCAGAGTGGTATACAGTTAATCAAGAAACCTAAACATTATAAGCGAACAAAACACATGTAAAGTATCATTTTGTATGAGAAAAAATCGACTTGGACTTCTTCCACCTGGAACATGTAAGCCCTGCTGACCAGCAAGAAGATGTTATCACCAAGCTAGTGACTAGAAACAATTTGAATAAACTAAGACAACTGCTATCTTGCTATACGACTGAAAATAGTAATGACAAAAGACAGTGGAAGTGTTAAACATTTATTAATTGAAGTGGGAATTTTGTGATAACCAGTTAAAAATGTTCAGTTTTGTTTGTTTCTTCTATATTTGTAAATAGTATTATATGTCAAGTGTTAGTAATTGGTGAACTCTGCAGTTGCATAAACCATGGTGCCATCTGGAACTTGTGTAGTGAAATTACTGGTAAAAAGGCTATATTTACATGTAGCATTGTGTGTATGTGGTTTTGTGCATTACACAACACATTTTGTAAGCATTTAGCAATAAAACATTGTCTCAAGCTGTGTAGGAAGTTTTCTTTATTTATTGATGACTATTTTCGGACAGCATGTCCATTATCAAATTGTTGATGTACATATGTCTTGCATTACAACTAGATGTGCATGAACATCGCTGTATGTCAAAGTGTCATACAGTGATGTTCGGCCATGGACAATATATTTTATATTGCCACATTTATATGTTTTGTGGCCAGTATTTTATATGCATGTATGTTTGTAATGTAAACTTAATAAACATGGATGATTTAATAATGGACAAGCTGGCCAAACTAGTCATTGATAATTAAATAAAACTTCCTATACAACTTAAGATAGTTCCTCTCACAATTATTGTAAAAGCAGAAACGCTTAACTCTGCTTGAAAATATTTTTTTTCCCAAAAGAACTAATGTCCCAATTAGTTCCTGTACCACCAAAAAGACAAGTGAAGTAGATATTAGTGTCAGTAGGGTGGAGACATAGTTGAAACCATTAAAAGAAAGCCCCATGGCCCAGCAGAATCCCTTTCAGATTCTACACCCGACTTGCTGCTCAGTTAACCCTGCTGGTAACTAAAAGTTCTTGTAGAAGCATTGAACAAAAAACTGTGCCCAATGGCGGGAAGACAGTGCAGGTTAACCTGTCTAAAATTTGGGTAGCAGAAGTGAGCCACAAAACTAACATCCAATATACTTGACATTCAGTTGTTGTAGAATCTTATAACATATTCAAAGGTCAAACAAAACGAAGTATCACGAACAGAAAGACCTCCTCCATGCTAACCAGTGTGGATTTCGAATAGATTGATCACATGGAACACAACTCACGCTTTTCTTCACATGATAACCTGAAAGCTATTGATCAAGACAGTCATGTAGTTGTAGTATTTTTCCATTGCTGAAAAGCATTTGACTCAGTTTGACACCAACACTTATTACCAAAAGTATGATCATATGGGGTATCAGACGAAATTTGTGATTGTACTGAGGATTTCTTGGTTGGAAATCCATAGCATGTTATTTTGGAAAGAGAATCATCAACAGGTGTAGAAGTAACTTTGGGCGTACCTCATGGAAGTGAATTGGGCCCCTTACTCTTCTGGCTGAACATTAATGATCTTGCAGAAAATATTAGTACTAACCTCAGAGTTAATGCAAGTGATGCAGTTATCTCCAATGAAGTACAGTAAGAACAAAGCTATACAGTTATTCAGTGAGACCTCTATAAGATTTCAAAGTGTGGCAAAGATTGGCAACTTGATTTAAATGTTCAGAAACGTTAAGTTGTGCACTCAACAAAATGAAAAAACATAGTAGGCATATCCTACAAGTACTGAACAAAGCTCCAGGGAATCCCTGTCACAGTCTGCACTGAATTTTCTGCTGAGTTAGCCACTCTTCTAACTACGGTCTACTGTAGATTCCTCAAACAAAAAATTGTGCCTGTTAGCTGGAAGAAACTTCAGCTCACATCTGTTTATGAAGGGGTAGCAGATGTGATCCACAAAACTCCCATCCAATACCCCTGACATTGATTTGTTGTAGAATCTTAGGACATATTCTCAGCTCAAACATGATGATGTATCTCAAATCCAGTGACCTCCTCCATGCCAACCATGGTAGTTGAAGAATTTATCAATTTCTGAAAAGCATTTGACTCAGTACCACATCTATTTTTATCGTCAGAAGTACAATCATACTTGTGACTGGGCCGTAGGTTTTTTGGTAGGGAGGATGCAGCATGTTATCTTGGATGGAGAGTCACTGTTGGATGTAACAGTAACTTTGGATATGCCTCAGGCATGTGTGCTAGGATTCATGCTGCTCCTGTTGTATATTAATGCCCTGGCTGATAATATTAATAATAATCTCAGATGTTTTACAGAGATGCAGTTCTCAGCTGTGAAGTAATGTCTGAAAGAAGTTGCATAAATATTTAGCCAGATCTTGATAAGATTTCAAAGTGGGACAAAGATTTGCAACTTGCTTTAAATGTTCAGAAATGTAAAACTGTGCACTTCACTAAACAAAAAGAACTTAGTATCCTGTGACTATAATGTCAATGAGTCACTGTTGGAATCGACCATCTCCTACAAATACCTGGATGTAACACTTTGTAGGGTTATGAAACAGAATGATCACAGAGACTCAGGTAAGGCAGGTGGTGGGATTTGGTTTATTGGTAGAATATTGGGAAATTGCGATCAGTCTACAAAGGAGAATGCTTCTGGAATGGTCATGGGACACATTCTGGAATACTGCTGAAATGTGTGGGAACCACACTAGACAGGACTAACAGGGGATATTGAACGCATCCACAGAAGTGCAGTATGGATGGTCACAGGTTTGTGTGATCCATGGGAGACAGTCAGAAAGATTCAGAAGAAACTGAACTGGGAGACTCTCGAAGGTGGGCGTAGAATACATCAAGAAAGCCTACTTACAACATTTCAAGGACTGGCTATAAATGATGACTCTAGGAATATACTGCAACCCCCTACATATTGCTCCCACAAATCCATTTAAAGGATCATTTTCCCCCAATTCAATATGTGAATGGAATGGGAAGAAACTCTAACAACTGGTACAATGTGGGATGTACCCTCCGCCATGTGCTTCACAGTAATTTGTGGAGAATAGATGTGGATGTAGAATATAATATCACTGAGTCACAGTTGGAATGAGTAAACTCTTATGTTTTGTCACATTTAGTAGGGGCATGAAATGGAAAGATCACATTGGCTCAGTTGTAAGTAAAGCAGGTAGCACGGTTTGTGATATTGGTAGACTACTGTGGAAATGCAGTCAGTCTACAAAGGCGATTACTTATAGATCGCTTGTGCAATCCACCCTAGAATATTGCTCGAATGACATACCAAATACAACTAGCAGGGATATTGAACATATATAGAGAAGGACAGCATGAAATGTGACAGGTTTGTCTGACATGCAAGGGAGTTTTACAGAGATGATGAAATGATGAAGATGGAAAGTATCCCGAGAAAGCCTAGTAACAAAATCTGAAGAACTGCCTATAAATGATGACTATAGGAATATACTGCAAACCCCTAGATATCATTCCTATAGGGACTGTGAGGATAAGATTGGACTAATTATTCCATTTATAGAGGCATTTAAACAATCATCCTTCCCAGACTCCATATAAGAATGGAATGGGAAAAAACCCTGAAAATTGGTGCAGTGGGACCTGCACTTGATAGTAGATGTAGGTGTTGATACACCATTGATTATCGATTTTACAGTTAAATTACGCCAGTTGTTGGTTCTAAAAACAGATTCTCTGTGGCTGTTGCCCTAAGTCCTTCAACCCTCATTGCCAATTTTACTGTGCAAAATAATGCAAACTGTACATCAACAGTTCTTTGTGTCCATTGTTAGTATTATTGGACAGAAAATGATGATGTAATTGTCCGCAAAAAATGATTCTCTATCATAGAATGTGAGCTTTGAATGATTTCCACGTGATGTTCCAATATGCACACAAGTCTATTAAAATTCCAGTTGTCCTTTTATTTTGTTTTATGGATAGTATGTGTATGAGATATTCATAATTTTTTCAATGAGAATTCTGATGTTTTGATAGAGGACAGTAAATTAAATTCACCCTAAAAAATCCTAGAAAAAGCAATGGAAATCACTGGGATATGATGGAAAGATGGATACTGCTATGGTCAGACAGAATGCTTGTGGCAATTAGCAGTGCAAGTAGTGACTTACAAGAGGCATTCTGATGCAAATTATTGCATGCATAGGATTGGTAAACAAGCTATTTTCTTCTGTATTGGATAGTGTTTATCTGCCCAATGAACTATTCTGTTTTACATATGTAACTGCTTTTGTATCAGTAATACTTCATAACAGTATAACTATCAATATCATCTCTAACTAATTATCATTTTATTTATAGATAATTACTCACTGATTGACAGTAACTTCATGCAATGGCAAATGTTTATCATCAAATTTTATATTTATTTCTGCCACATGTAGATAAGGTATTAAACAAATATAACTAACATCAAGTTAATCAATTTGTGTTGAGACTTGCTCCCAAAAATGTTCTGTCACATACAGCTTCACAGTTGAAGTTCAGTGTAATGTGACAATGTATATCGCTGTAATACTAAATATATTTACCATTTGTAATGCAATTCCCAAATGAGTTCCATTTCTTGATTAGTCAGAATTTCTTTGTCCATAAAATCATTATGTAAAGGCACTACTTAGTCTTATTTTGAGATATATTTGGAATACATATTTTATACACTTGGCTACATATTTGGATTCATTTTTGGATATGTTTTGGATACATTTGAATACACATTTGGCCATATATTTGAGATATATTTATATACAGTTTGGTATGAATTGCTGCCTTGTAATTATTTACCAATATCACAAAACCTAATGTCCCTGAACAAAAAATACGCTACTGCTAGTTATTATGAACAATGATGTTCTTTGTACATTTGAACTTTAAGAAAAATTCTCATGCAATACAAACCATGCAGTCTTGCAAAAAGATGTCCCTGGTGTTCAGTATGAATCCTACATTTTTGTGAGGTCTTAAATTCAATAAGTATGTCACTCCCTAATGCGCTCTGAACCCTTTCTTTATGTCATTCAGTTTTCTTTCTATTTCTTCTGCATGTTTAGCAAAAAACATTTCAATGAAATACTGAAGTCTCAGTTACAGTTATTAAGGCAGAGCCTCTGCACTTTACACTTGTAGTCATTGATACTAACAGCATATGAAAAAATACTTTGAATTATTGAGTTAAAAATATTACAGTGCGACTTACATGTCTAGTACAGATACTCTGATTTATCACATTTTATGTTCTTGAATACATTACGTAACATATATTTTGTTGAGAAATTGGGCTGCTCTCAAAACTGATGGAGGTGTGGAATTTTGTAATGTTTGTGACATCTTCTGATATCTTACCAACTATCAGTAAACATTTTAAATTGTATTTGATATATTCATTATGATATGTATCTTATGGAGAAACATGCAGATAATATGAGACTATAGAACTCAAAAAACTGAGCCTCCACTTCTGGCATGTATGTCAGTTACAACTTTACAGACTGACAGTCTCTGATAGATATATAAAACTATATCCTGACCTTTCACCTTTTACTGCAGGAGACAGCTTTAGACATAAAACGGTAACTGAATCAAAGGGTTGAGGAGCTTCTGCATTCATGGAGATGAATCTCTCTGAAGAAGTCTTTCCATAGTCAGAGACAAAACTTCAACTTTTGGCTATGTTGATTTTGATTGTAGCACCTATTATTATCTTTTTTGATGCTGCAGGAGGAGGAGGCGGCTATATATCAATTTTTATTTTCATAGAACTTATGAGTTTTAGAAATTGCTTTAAAATCTCTGCTGGAGTCTTTTATATTTCTTGATTTGTTTTTAGCTATCATAATTCTTTGTATCGGTGCATGAAATTGACAATAATCATTTTTCAATGAAAAATTTTGTTGTCTCCTGCGTTCTGTAGCACTGATGTAGCTCTCAAGTACTGAAAGCAGGTTGTCAAATGCAGCCTCTTTATCATTTATGTCAAGAGTGACATTATTATCCACTATTCCAGTGTCATAGGGGACATTTTTAATAAGCCTGTCTATTTCACTGGTGCATGAGAACATATTATGAAGAGAGTTTTGTAAGACAGACTTCATATATGATAGTTTCGCGTTATGGATAAGTTTATATTCTGACATTTCAAATCCCTTATAAAAAATTTCATCAGGTGCTCTTTCTTCACTTTTATATTTATTTTCAGTTTTAAGACAGTTGATTACAGTGGAAATCATATTTCGTAGCCTTGTGGTTTCTTTTCCCTTAGATGCAAACTTTTTAGCATGCAAATACTTTAATTGTTCTTCTGTGACAAGCTTCATCATAAATACCTTCTGAAGTGGTATTTTAATTACATTTGGTAATCGTTCTGTCTTATTTGTTATTGAGAAGGGAACTAAATGTGGAACTACTTTTCTCTTGCATGTTTTCCTTTCACCACCTCCACGCAACCTTTTTGCTGATGACACATCCCTTGTCTTAAAGCAGTTTTGTAGTTTACTCTTAATACATTTGTAGAGGGTAAAAGTACTGAACATGTTTTGTCTGTGCTTCACTTCCTTGTAATGCACTATTATTGTCACAGTAAACAGATTCATGTAAATTAGTGTCAGAATGGCACCATAGATGAAGAAGATTAGTTTAGTGTGAGACTCTGTTCCAGTCATATGTTTGCAGACAGTGCTCTTGGATACCTCCAGTCCTCTCATTAGCAAACTAAAGGAAGATGTACAGATATATGATAAATTGGTTGGTACTGAATGAATGATAGAATAGCAGGAAAAGAAAAGTGCTACATTTAAAATCAGTACCATTACTACCATAGTTGATAGGACATACGTAATAGAGATAACTGTCTTTTCAAATAGAACAAGGATGTGAAAATGTTGGAAAATTCTCCAAAATCTTATTACTGAAAGAAATAATAATATACCTGCAACCTGCCTAAACAATAATTCCATATAACAAGGACTATGAAAGTTGATAAAACAATTTTTCTCAATATTCTCCAAGTCACTGAGAAGTGCTGCAAGAAGCAAGTTTCGAAAATGAAATATACTAATCCATAAAATGAAAAATATGACAACTGTCATATCTAGTAGAAAGGCCTGTGGTATCCAGACTTCCCAGAATGAATTTGTAACTCTCTTTATCTGTTGGTATAGGAGCAGCAGCAGAATGATTATTACACACATGTTTGGTATAGTGCACCAATAATCCATACTAAATCTTGTCAGTGTCATTGTGACTGTGTTTATCTGTAAAAAAGGATAATATTACAAATTATACTTTAAAATTATTTTGTTAAATGCACATTTAAATATGATTCATAATAACTGAGATGACCTTGCTTAGAACAAGTTATATGTATTATGAAGTGGTAAAATCTACAGGAGGGAGATTATTCATCAGAACATAATTTGCTAAACTAGGCGAATACTAGCTGAACACAAATTATTATGAACTTGTACATCATACTTGATTTAAGTGAGCTGAGAACAAGAAACCCACAGAGTGCTCGAGCAATGGAAAACAGTAGGTTCTTTGATATCACTTCTACTGTAGTTGGGGCATAGAGAATCCAGGAGTTACTAGGACCTTCTTTAAAATTCAGTATTAAAAATGTGCTTGCAGAAGATATTTAACAAGTTTCATGGCTTTTAGGGCAAGGTGCTGACACATGAAAAATGTTATGAATCACAAAAAATGATCAACATCATTCATTGTTAATCTTGCAGATAAGTTTGCAAATATTCAAAATTTAATCAAAGAGTAAATAATTAGAATGCTTTCTCCAACCAAATTTACCATAGTTACAACATTGAACCCTGCCTCTTCCAGGTCATATAACCATTCAACCATGATCCTATCCACCCACCTCCTACCTAAACACCTGCTGGTCACCTTCCAGGAATTCCTTACTTCCAGCTTAGCCTCAACATCCCTCCCCAGGCCCCTTCCCCAGAATACCAAACTTTCAGTAGAAGAAAGAACAGCCACACAAAACCTCAGAACATCCTACCTGCAGACAAAGATTTCACCACCATTTTCTGAATCGCAGTGACTACCTGGCAGAAGGTCTCTGCCAATTGTCTGGCTCCTCCATCTATAAACATTGGCAGAGTGATCCCATCCCAGAAGTCCAAAATAAATTTCAATCCCTGCTTAAAGCCTTAGCGCCATCTCAGAACCCAAATCTGTGGCACAGCCATGGGCACCCGCCTGGAGCCCTCCTATGCCAAACTCTTTATGGGCCATCTAGAGGATACCTTCCTAGCCTCCTAAAGCACCAAACCCCTAGTCTGGTTCATATTCATTGATGATATCTTCATGATCTGGACCCTGGACTAAGACACTTTACACTCATTCCTTCGCAACCTCAACACCTTCTCTTTCATCCTCTCCATGTGGTCCTTCTCAACCCAGTTTGCTACCTTACTGGACGTTGACCTCCTCCTCTCTGATGGCTCCATTTGCACCTCTGTCCACATTAAACCCACCAACCACCAACAGTACCTGCATTTTTACAGCTTGCATCCCTTTCACACCAAAAAATCCCTCCCATATAGCCTGCTTACCTGGGAACAGTGTATCTGCAGTGACAAAAACTACCTTGCTCAGTATGCTTAGTGTCTCACCAAGGCCTTCACATACACTCAGTATCCCCCAGACCTAGTCCTCAAACAGATTTCTCGTGCCATTTCCCCTCACAATCCCAATCCTCCTACAACCCCAAAAACCAGCCATAAAGGAGTGTCCCCTTTGTTACCCTGGAACAAAAGAACCATATTCTTTGCCAGGGCTTTGATTACCTATCATCGTGCCCTGAAATGAGGGACATCCTACCCGAGAGACTCCCTACCCATCCAAAAGTGGTGATCTGTCACCCACCCAACCTCTACAACACAACATCCTAGACCATCCCTATGCCACAGCCAATCCCAAGCCATTGTCATAAGGATCATATATCCCTGTGGCAGACCCAGGTGCAACACATGCCCAATCCACCTATCCAGCACTTCCTATTCCCGTCCTGTCACAGATTTGTCCTACATCATCAGGGCCCAGGCCACGTGTGAAAGCAGCCATATCATTTATAAGCTCTGCTGCAATTGTTGTGCAGCTTTTTATATTGGTAGGACTACGAACCAGCTGTCCACCAAGATGAACAGCCACCGCCAAACTGTGACCCAGAGCAAAGCAGACTGCTGTGTGGCACAACATGTAACTGAACATACGAGACATTTGGTTTCAATGGCTCCTTCACTAGGTGAGCCATTTGGATCCTTTCCTCCACCACCAGCTTTTCTGAACTGCTCAGATGGAAGTTACAATATTATGAAAAGGAAAGTTGCTACTCACCATATAGCGGAGATGCTGAGTCACAGATAGGCACTACAAAAAGACTGGCACAAATAAAGCTTTTGGCCATTAAGGTCTCGTTAACAACAGACGTAGACACACACTCTCTCCTCTCTCTCTCTCTCTCTCTCTCTGTCTCTCTCTCTCTCTCTCTCTCTCTCTCTCTCTCTATCTCTCACACACACACATACAGACACACACACACACACACACACACACACACACACACACACACACATGACTGTAGTCTCATGCAATTGAAACCTCACTGTGAGCAGCTGCACCAGTACATGATGAGAGTGGTGACTAAGTGGGGATAAGGAGGAGGAAGGGTGGGGAGGGGGAGGAATAGTGTGGTGGGAGTGACAGACAGTGAAGTGCTGAAGGTTAGAAGGAAGACAGGGGAGAGGTGGGGAGGGGGTGGGAGAATAGCGGAAATGGAGAAAGACTGAGTGTGATGATGGAATGACGGCTGTATAGTGCTGGAATGGGAACAGGGAAGGGGCTGGATGTGTGAGGACAGTGACTAATGAAGGTTGAGGCTAGGAGGGTTATGGGAAGGCAGGATGTATTGCAGGGAAACTTCCCATCTGCACAATTCAGAAAAGCTGATGTTGGTGGGAAGGTCCCATATGGCACAGGCTGTGAAACAGTCATTGAAATGAAGGATGTCATGTTTGGCAGTGTGTTCAGCAACAAAATTGTCGCTGACCTTTGTGGCCGAGCGGTTCTAGGCGCTACAGTCTGGATCCGCACGACCACTATGGTAACAGGTTCGAATCCTGCCTCGGACATGGATGTGTGTGATGTCCTTAGGTTAGTTAGGTGATGGGAGACTGGAAAGACAATGCACGGGAGATTTGTTTTTGTACGAGGTTGGAAGGATAATTACGGATTGTGAAGGCTTCAGTGAGACCCTCGGTATATTTTGAGAGGGAGTGCTCATTACTGCAGATGTGGTGACCACGAGTGGGTAGGCTATATGGAAGGGACTTATTGGTATGGAATGCATGGCAGCTGTTGGAAGCGGAGGTATTGCTGGTGGTTAGTAGGTTTGATATGGATGGAGGTACTGATGTAGCCATCTTTGTGGTGGAGGTCTAGGAAGGTGGCTTGTTGGTTGAGTAGGACCAGGTGAAGCAAATGGGGGAGAAGTTTCTGAGTTTCTGGAGGAATATGGATAGGGTGTCTTCACCATCAATACAGATCGCAAAGATGTTATCAATGAATCTGAATCCGGTGAGGGGTGTAGGATTCTGAGTTTTTAGGAAAGATTCCTCTAGATGGCCCATGAATAGGTTGGCATAGGATGGTGCCATGTGGGTGCCCATAGCTGTACCCTGGATTTGTTTGTAGGTAATGCCTTCAAAGGAGAAGTAATTGTGGGTGAGGATATAGTTGGCTGTGGTGACTAGGAAGGAGGTTGTTGGTTTGGAATCCATCGGGCATTGGGAAAGGTAGTGTTCAGTAGTGGTAAAGCCATGGGCATTCTGGATGTTAGTGTAAAGGGAGATGGCATCAGTGGTGATGAGCAGGGCACCGTGAGGTAAAGGGATGGGAACTGTGGAGATTCAGTGGAGGAAATAGTAGGTATATTTCATATAGGAGGGTAGGTTTTGGGTAATAGGTTGAAGGTCTGTGAGAGCAGAGATTCTCTCAGTGGAGGCACACTAGCAGGCCACAATGGTGTGTCCTGGGCGGTTAGGTAGACGGACTTTAGGAAGCATGTAGAAGGTAGGAGTGAATGGAGTGGTAGGGGTGAGTAGAGACATGGACTCCATGGAGAGGTTCTGGGGTGGACCTAAGGATTTGAGTAGTGACTGGAGATCCTGCTGGATTTCTGGAATGGAGTCACTGTGGCAAGGTTTGTAGGTGGAAGAAAGCTGCCACCCATTCCATACAAAGAAGTCCCGTCCGTACAGCCTAGCCACCTGTGGTCATCGCATCTGCAGTGATGAGCAGTCCCTTTCAAAATATATCGAGGGTTTCACTGAAGCCTACATGGACTGTAATTATCCTCCCAGCCTTGTACAAAAACAAATCTCCCGTGCCTTATCTTTCCAGTCTCTCACCACCTTACAAAGTCCCACCATCTGCCGACAGAGAAGCATTGCCCTCATAACTCAGTATCATCCAGGACTGGAGCAACTGAATTACATTCTCTGCCATCATGCCCTGAAATGAGAAATGTCCTGTCCGGTATCCTTCCCACCCCTCTAACAGTGGTATTCCACGGTCCACTGAACCTACACAATGCATAGTCCATACCAAATCAAGCATGCTAGGAAACAATCTCACCTTCATAGTCTCAGATGTTATTGAATTTAGCATATGTTAAAAGGAAGGACTAAGTAAGGAACCCATATTTGCTATTTTCTCCAAAAAACTTTCTGCTCCTAGACACAGCCCTCCGAAGAGGACACTGTGCATACCATTTGAAGATGCGAATTTTGTAAAAAAATTTAAAATTCTGTATCTCTAGAACAGTTCTAGATATTTTGTTGGTTTTTTTATTTGAAAGATAATTGCTTTATGATTACAAAGAAATCCTCCATTTGGACTCACCTGTCAAAGTTCTTTTACTATAGTGTTCTGAACTTTTTTATAATTTATGGAAAAAAATGTTTTTTTTTTTTTCAAAAATGCCAATCCATAAAGGTTTGATTTTTTCTGTTGATTAGAACCATACATTTCTACATTCTCTGAAAAGGACAGCTTCCACTTTTAGGTTGAACAGGTTTTATACATAAAAACTGTTTTATTATCATATAATCACATAACAGGCTTATTTAACAAAATTTTAGTTTGAAAGATGAGTAAGAGACTCATTTTTTAAGCATTTTAAATGATTCCAAAATGTATTTGAAAGGTCCAAAGACTCGAAGATTTCAATTTATACAACTTCTGTGCACTATGTTTTGTACTGAAATTAGGCAGTCAATGAACTAAAAATGTGTTCCACTGCTTCGGTACCTTCCCTTGATATAGAGTGACGCCTTGCTGTTGAACCAATAAGAACTGGAGCACTTACAGTCTTCAAAACATTGTGAACAGGAAGTGAGCACTGATGGTGTTGTTGCTGTCCTTCAGCTCGAAACCTATATCCAGCAGCTGGTACATGTAGTAACATAAAGTTCATTACAATTTCGTTTAGCTCATAACCGGTGTCTATAATCCCTGCAATGCACCAGTCACAGTCATACACACAAGCCACAAACATTCCCCTTCTTAGGTTATGAATCTCAATATTATCCTGCTGTTCCTGAGGTGTTGGCTGGATTAAAGAATTTTCTTCTTTCTTTCTCTTTAAAGTGCTTACAATATGAGTTCGCCTATCACTTTGAGTCCAAAAATGCGTCTTCTGAATTCCTTTCACTGGAGTAGTTTGTTTGGGACCATTCTTCTCTTTTCTGCTGAAGGAATACTTCAATTTCCTCTTTGGACAAAAGAATGAGGGCTGTGGATGTGTAAGATTTCATGACTCTCATAAAATCCTCAGCATTCTGAATTGCAGCTGTATCTGGTCTGGAAAGATCATGTTTTGTAGCATGGTGCTTCAGCAGGCCTCCTACACCATCACAAGGCCCCTTCCCATGACCAGCAGCACTGTATATCCAGTCAGTTCGCACTACCGACTTACTCAGCTCAAACAGCTGCTAATGATTTTAAAAATGACTTGTAGCACCATCAGAAATAATGATGATCTTCTATGCTCCTGTCTGCAGTTGAAGAATTTTGAGCATTGCTAGCAAAGCATGTACTGAGTCATGTCCTGTGTCATCACCTGTAACTGCAAAACTTGTGGTCTTGTTTTGAAAATATGTCAGTCCTGTAGAAACTGAAAACTGATCATTACTCCAATGATACTCTTGTACTTCTTGTGGGAGAATTACAGGCGAGTTCTCCGCAAAATCACAGTGAAGCACTAAACATAGTTCTTCAGCCTGTACACACCCTTTCACTTCTGCGATATGTTGCTGCTGCAATTTCTTCAGATGCTGATGTGTTACTGCTTTCACTGACCATTTACCAAATTCATCAATGAATCTGTCAAAGGCAACAGTTTTCTTGATTAGTTTATTTTCCTCCCATGTTGCTTATGTAATTTTTGCAGAGTTATCTGATACGTCTTCCAGGCCAAGTGTCTGTAAAGACAGTCCTTCCTTTCCAGGGCAGTCACCACATTTTTGAAACAAACAAATCTCTCGCTTTACGTTGTAACGCTGCGCTAGTGCACACGATACTCCTTAAAGCCTGTACTATAGTAAGTTGACGGGCTTCACCTTAAGAGAAAGGATTTTTGTATAGACATTGACCGCGTGTACCTGAATGGAGGCAAAATCAGACTTACACCCACTCAGTAATAACAATGATACGTCAAGCAAGTCCGAAATGCAACTACACGTCAGCACGGACAAGAAACAACACAGAAGATGTTACCAATTTGCTAATAATACGGTCGCCAGCCTAATTAGGCATTAACTGAGTTTCTTCTCTGTACAAATTGATGTACGTTCGAGCATAACAACACGTAGTAACACTGCATAATATGGTAAATTTTAGAGCCAGAAAATCTACTGAACTGATAATTTCACTTTCTGTACCAATATGGATAAACCATAAATACACAACATTACACTATAATGTTTACTACGAAACTTCGTACTGTCTATTGATCTGATTAAAATCGGGCATAGCTTACCCTAGAAATAGCACTTTCGAAACACACATACAATGTCAATTTTGAAAAAGGTAAAACACTGATAAATTTTGGTTTTATATTGACTTTAACTTTGCTGGTCAAATCAGTTCAGTACACTTCAGAATTCAAATGAATAGAAAAGAAAAAGGGGGGGGGGACCCTGAAACTGTTATGATGACTGTATTGAAAATTTTGATTATTGACATCATTAAGCACTCAAGATTTCCAATATATGAGTTACTACTCTTTTTGTCTTATTTCCTGCTCATTTAACTACCATTATTTTTGTCTCAAATTAATTACACTTCATTACTAAACCAATTTCAACATTATCTTCCAACTTTGTCAGACCTATATTATTCGTTTATTATTTCATTAACAACAAAGTTCTTTAAACATCTTTTTAACATAGCTAGGTCTGCAAGTAATTATTATTAACATAAATTTTAATTCTTCATATCGGGACACTCGGATTGCACAACATGTGGAAAGGACCCTGTCTAGGTTAGTTGTGAGGATAATTAAATGATAGGAGAGTTCTGGTAAAATTTAAGTTGTTATTGAACAGTATGGAATAAAAGTAACACTGGTCCATACAAATACAGTACTAAAAGTTTCAACCTGTTTGTATCGATGCGGCGGTTGGCGGGCGGCGAGATGGCGAGGCTCAGAGCACACATACAATCACAGCCATGGCTCTTGATGTATCGGCACTTTGCTTCTTCTTAGCGTCGCAATACTTTTCCGTTTAGTGCCTATGGAATATTGCCATGCTGTATAGGCGTCGGAAACGGCACATCCGAGGCTCAATGAAACCACGTCTTCCAGGAGAGCCTCTCGATCCAGAACGTGTTGCTCAGATCAATGCCCAACTCCAACTACTACTGCTGCTAAGCCCATTATGCCATGCCACGCCCGTGTGCATTTTCCCGCGCTCGCCTGTCATCCACCTTTTACTGTTCCCCTACAGACAGGGCATTCACCTGAGGTTTTGCATTCTACATATCCTAATACATTGCCTACGTATGGACCAGACGCACAATTACAACTTTAACATCTTACAATAGTTTCAACGTTTCTTACATTTCAATTCTGTTATAATATTGCTTGAAATTTGGCATAAACATTAATATTCACATCGAAAGTTGTTTATAGTTTCTTTAACACAATGGCAAGAAAAGAAAAAGAAATGAAATCAGAACATCGATTACACTAACTTATCGAAAATCAAAAGAAAAAAAAAATTATATGTACAATAGTATAGCATTGTTGTTGTTACAACGTCACAGACTACTAAAGACTTCACACACTCAACCAAGGTGTCATATGTCATGTGCTCCAGCAATGTCTTCGAAGTTACCACATAAAGTTCAAAATTCGCGCAGTACAGACATAAGCAGACATCTCTAGGTGGGTGTGGAACTACCCACTTAGGCCGTAATGCATAAACTTTTGATCTTCCAATATGTGTAGTTGTACGAGGTGCATTCAAGTTCTATGGCCTCCGATTATTTTTCTCTGGACTGGAAAGAGATAGAAACATGCGCATTGTTTTAAAATGAGGCCGCGTTCATTGTCAATACGTCCCAGAGATGGCAGCACCGTACGGCAGATGGAATTTTACCGCCAGCGGCGAGAATGAGAATTGTTTTAAATACTTAAAATGGCGACATTTTCCTTACTTGAACAGCATGCAATCATTCGTTTTCTGAATTTGCGTGGTGTGAAACCAATTGAAATTCATCGACAGTTGAAGGAGACATGTGGTGGTGGAGTTATGGATGTGTTGAAAGTGCGTTCGTGGGTGCGACAGTTTAATGAAGGCAGAACATTGTGTGACAACAAACTGAAACAACCTCGGGCTCGCACAAGCCGGTCTGACGACATGATCGAGAAAGTGGAGAGCATTGTTTTGGGGGATCGCCGAATGACTGTTGAACAGATCGCCTCCAGAGTTGGCATTTCTGTGGGTTCTGTGCACACAATCCTGCATGACGACCTGAAAATGTGAAAAGTGTCATCCAGGTGGGTGCCACGAATGCTGACAGACGACCACAAGGCTGCCCGTGTGGCATGTTGCCAAGCAATGTTGACGCGCAACGACAGCATGAATGGGACTTTCTTTTCGTTGGTTGTGACAATGGATGAGACGTGGATGCCATTTTTCAATCCAGAAACAAAGCGCCAGTCAGCTCAATGGAAGCACACAGATTCACCGCCACCAAAAAAATTTCGGGTAATCGCCAGTGCTGAAAAAATGATGGTGTCCATGTTCTGGGACAGCGAGGCGTAATCCTTACCCATTGCATTCCAAAGGGCACTATGGTAACAGGTGCATCCTACGAAAATGTTTCGAAGAACAAATTCCTTCCAGCACTGCAACAAAAACGTCCAGGAAGGGCTGCGCGTGTGCTGTTTCACCAAGACAACGCACCCGCACATTGATCTAACGTTACCCAACAGTTTCTTCGTGATAACAACTTTGAAGTGATTCCTCATGCTCCCTACTCACCTGATCTGGCTCCTAGTGACTTTTGGCTTTTTCCAACAATGAAAGACACTCTCCGTGGCCGCACATTCACCAGCCGTGCTGCTATTGCCTCAGCGATTTTCCAGTGGTCAAAACAGACTCCTAAAGAAGCCTTCGCCGCTGCCATGGAATCATGGCGTCAGCGTTGTGAACAATGTGTCAGTCTGCAGGGCGATTACGTCGAGAAGTAACGCCAGTTTCATCGATTTCGGGTGAGTAGTTAATTAGAAAAAAAAATCGGAGGCCTTGGAACTTGAATGCACCTCATATAGTTGCTCTTATAAATTGCAAAAGTTTATTTAATTCTGCGGGTCATATACCTCTTCACTTTCACAACTTTTTGACCTTCTACTGTTACAGTAATAGTGTCCTTTTTGTTGGAACTCTGGTGAGAACAGTCCCATTTATCTTCCAGATAAAATGACTGCACTATATGAACTTGAGCTGCATCTACAGGATGACCATAATAGGGATCTGGTCTTCCAAAGACTCCTTTTGTGGACCTTACATTTCTTGATTTGTCTACCATGTACTTTGATACTGATGGAACGTGGTTAAAAATAATTTTCTTTGCAAATGTTTCTGGAATAATAGTTGAAACTTGAACATTTTCACTGTAGCATGTAGAATATTCAACAGCTACACTCATATTTGTGAAAAATTCCTGGCAAGAGGTGCAAAAGTGCTTTGGTTCATTTTCTTCTGAAGATGGAATTTCTGCTTTGAAGAGTGTGGTCAGTTTTGCTGTAGTGTCTTCATCCATAGCTTCGGTAATTTCTCAACGCTTTCTTGATGGATAGAGCTTGTGACTGTACTTCACTGACCATTGTTTCTTAACAAGACAAACACCTAGCTCTGTAGCTGACTGATTGAGGGTATTTAATTCTTCCTCTATTGTTGCACAATCTGCGTCATCTGCACCATTGGAGGCTTCACCCTCTTCAGATACTATCATTGTTGTTATTCTGTCAAAACATTTAGAACAAAAAAAGTCATCATTGGAAACATCTTCAGTTTGAAACAGAATCTTCAAATGGGAACACTTATTCCCAACCTGAACAAAGTCTGTTTCTTTGTTTGCCTTACATATCACTCTTTCATGGATATGCAAATAGTCAGCACACTTCACTCTCCTGTGGTTCCAGTCAGAAGAGATTTGAATGAGTCCCTTTTCAAAAAACACACTTCAACTGTGTCAACTGACAAATTCCTCACAAAAACACGGAACTTACTGGATGGTCTCAGATTCTTAGAAGCCTCTTCAGTAAACAAATTAGCACTGAATAACTACAATACAGAAACCGGCAATGAAAAACCATGACAAAGAAACTGACAAGAAACTACAACAAAGTGTAAGAAATATCTGTAACAATGAAAGTGAAAAGACATAACTGCAACAAAGAAAGTGATGAGAAATAACTGCAATAATGACAATAGAAATAAACATTTTAACAAAGAAATTAGTAAGAAATAACTTCAGTGAAGACGTACATTACTCCTGATTTTTGAAAATAAAACCTGCCCAACTTAAAAGTGGAAGCTCTCATTTACAGAGAATATGGTACTACATGGAACTAATCAACTGAAAAAAAATCTTACTTTTCTGGCGTGGTATTTTTGATAAAAACAGTTTTCTGTAAATTATAAAAAATTCAAAAGGCGACAGTAAAAGAATTTTTACAGATATGCCAAAATGGAGGATACCATTGTAATTATAAAGCAATCATCTTTCAAATAAAAAAACTGTAACAAAATATCTAGAACTGTTACAGAGGTACAACATTTTTTTCGAAATTCTCATCTTCAGAATGGTGTTTGCAGTGTCATCTTTGGAGGCCTGTATCTTTGGGCAGGAATATTTTTGGAGAAAACAAATAATACCTGTTTATTACTTACTCCTGAATTTTAACATGCTAAATTCAATAACATCCGAGACTATGAAGGTACCACCCCTGCCTGAAGTGATATGGGTTATGCCACAATATACTAATCCATCCTTACATAACCCCTGCTCCGAATTCCTTACCTCATGGCTCATACTCCTGCAATAGACCTAGATGCAAGACCTGTCGCATACATCCTCCCACCACCACCTATTCCAGTCCGATCACAATCATCACCTATCCCATCAAAGGCAGGGCTATCTGTGAAACCAGTCATGTGATCTACAAGCTAAGCTGCAGCCAATGTGCTGCATTCAATGTAGGCATGACAACCAACAAGCTTTCTGTGCACATGAATGGCCACTGACAAACCATGGCCAAGAAACAAGTGGACAATCCTGTTGCTGAACACACTGCCAAACATGACATCCTTCATTTCAATGACTGCTTCACAGATTATGCCATATGGAATCCACTCACCAATTGAATTGTGCAGGTGGGAACTTTCCCTGCAATACATCCTACCTTCCCATAACCCTCATGGTGTCAACGTGTGTTACTCACTGTCCTCACCCATCCAGCCCCTTTCCTGTTCCCATTCCAGCACTACACAGCTGTCATTCCAGCAACACACTCAGTCATTCTCCTTTCCCACTACTTCCCCCCCTTCCTGCCACCCCCACAATACTATCCCTCCCCCTCCCCATCCCAGCCCCCTCCTTACCCTAACCAGTCACCATTCCCCATTCCCATCATCCACTGGTGCTGCTGCTTGCAGTGTGGTTAAAGTTGCCTGAGACTGCAGTTGTGTGTGAGCTGCGTTTGTGTGTGTGTGTGTCTACGTCTATTGTTGACGAAGGCCTTAATGGCTGAAAGCTTTGTTTGTGACAGTCTTTTTGTCTCGGAATCTCTGCTATAAGGTGAGTAGCAACTTTCCTTTTCATAATATTGTTATATTGCTACCTGGATTTTCCATTGTCGGATGGGAGTTATCATTACAGCACATTCTCCGCTACCATAATTATCTCGGCCTCAACCTATGCTAATATGCTGTCCCTACATCCTCGGCTCAACAGTTTCCCCCCTCTCTGTTCTATCGTCTCCTCTCCATTCTCGTCGCCTCCTCTGTTTATTTGCAGCCCTCTGACTACGCATCTGATCATCTTTATTTGCTCCTCTCCATTTTTGTTCCTTTTTTCCACCAACTCCTTGCTTCACAGCCTCCTGACGTTGTGCCTGTCGGCAGTGTACTCCCTGTCCACTTCACCAGACACATTCGTCTCTCTCCCCACTGATAAACTACTATCCCTTCCTCTCCCCACCCCTCACAGATTGCTGCTTGCAACCCGTCATGCGACATTGTGGCCTGAGATGCTGGAGCTGGCACTCGTGTGTGTGTGAGGTGTACTTGTGTGTGTGTGTGTGTGTCCTTACTGACGAAGGCTGTGGCCAAAAGTTATACCAATATGTGAGTGTCTTTTAATCATGCCTGTCTGTAAGTTGATGTATCTTGTTTATGGTAAGTAACAATCTATCGTTTTCTACATTGTAGAATGTTATATCTATAGAAAAGGAAAATTTTGGGCACTGAAATGTACCATTATATAATCATTAGAACACAAGTGACATGAAGTGTTGACCTCAGGTGTCAGGCTGCCACTTTTACAGGGTTATGTAAATTTTGTAACAATCTTATTTGATTTATCTGGTCATTTTAGAACCCAATTTATCATACTGATACAAACTGTCATAAATTTCATTTTGGTCTCAGCAAGCATACACATCTATGAGACCAAGATGGTGGTCGAAGTAAATCGCTACTGTGAATTCCTGTTAGTAAACAAAGAAATAGCGAGAAAATGTGTGAAAAGTGCAAACAATTCAGTGTTTACCGTAATAATATGGGCATGGTGTGTCATATTGCCGGAAAAACAACCGAAATAAAGACTAAGGAAATAGAAAAACGCTATAAAGACAATGCCTGCATAACAACCACGTCCTACAACAGTGATATGAACGTATTTCTCGATTCCGGTTATTGCTACTGTGAAAAGCGAGCTCACAAAGGAATAAAAAGTGTGAAATGTAAAACAGCATTTCATTTTCAATGTGCAAAATGGATAATATGGTTATGTGAAAAATGTGATCAAAATGAATTCAATAGTAAACTTAAAAAGGACTGTAGAAACAAAATTATTATGGGGTTAATAGAAGAAATACATACATTAAAATACAAATGTGACGAACTCTCGTATATGATAACAGAAAATCGTAGTACAACTCACACTGACAAAAGACTAGATCCTAGCATCCAAGTTAGAAGTGATGAAATTTCGTCTCGTTGTAAAAGTTGCAAGAAAAATGTGAAAAGTGGTGTGAAGTGCAACGAATGCTGTCTATTATTTCACTTTAGATGTGGAAAAGTTGATCCATCCCTTACAGAAGACATGAAATTGTTGACAAACTTGAAATGTGAGGAACGTAGGACAAGATCTAATGTTATAAGCCAACAGGAAGTTTACCATAGAGAATTTACAACAACAATGGACACGCTAAATAACGCAACACCATCCCAGTCCACAGGGCAAACACATTTTCAGAAAAGCAACACCGGATGGATTATGCCTCAACCGCACAAAAGTGAACAGTTATCTTAATCTTTGTACAATCCCTGAACATGAGAATAGATACTCAGCTCTAACACATTTAAACAATGACAGCGGTCATCAAGTGACAGTCCAAAGAAGACATACCCCAAACAAAACTGCGATAAAACAATCTCATCAAACGAACACAAAGGTATTACGAAAAAATAAACACTATAATAACCTATAAGTTTTCTCAGACAGTTTTGGAAGAGGGTTAGCTATAAAACTGAATACAGATGTAGCAGCAGGAAGGTTCAAAATTCAGGGACTAGTAAAACCAAATGCAAGATGAAGCCAAGTCGTTGACAGTGTTGAAGAAGAATGCAAGTATCTATCATCAAAGGATTATGCATTAATTATAGGAGGTGCTAATGTTGTGTATCACAATGAAACAGTTGCAGCAACAAAAGCACTGAAAGAGTCACTGGGTAAGCTAACACATACCAATGTAGAAGTGGCTAAAATACCTCACCGTTATGATCTAATAGAACAATCATGTGTGAACAACGAAATTAAAAAAGCAAATACCCTCTTGTGATTCAGTATGTAAGCATTTCAAAAATGTAACATTGATTGACATGAATGATATTTCAGACTGCTGCCACACCACAATTGTGCCCCTTAACAAACCTTGTCACTGTAACAGAGCTTGTCATACAAGCCATGGACAGCATCTAAATGGCTTAGGAAAGTCACTTCTAAGCAAAAAATACTTGGGATTGTAAGAGAAAAATTAAACTCTGCTAATAAAACAATTTATAGGCTGCAGTTCAAATATATGGTACAGGGAAACTCCCAGTAGTGACCAAATATAACACAAGCTTGGTCACAACAGTTTGCAAGGGACAGTAAAGATAATGCAACAGAAAAAAGCAACAGGTATTCCTCCCAGTAACAAAAACGATTTAATGTTATGTCATGTTAATGTACAATCCCCAAGACATAAGGTTAATGAGTTACATTACTTGACATACAAAATTAACTGTAGCATACTGTGCATTAATGAGCATTGGTTGCACGACTCAGAAATAGATTTGTGTGTACCTTATGGCTACATATTAGCCACAAAGTATTGTAGAACAAATATTGCACATGGTGGAGTTGCAAACTACAACAAAGAAAACTTAAATCTGCAGCATTCAGTTATAGACCTACACGAACATTGCATTGAAGGTGTATTTGAAGTAGCAGCCATAGTACTGCATACCCAAAAAATTATCATTGCTTCTGTGTACTGTACACCAGCCTCTGATGAGGAAGTTTTTATAGATAAACTAAATTCACTAATCAAATTATTCACTAAACACAAAAATCACAAAATTTTTATTGCAAGTGACTTCAATATGGATATAAGGGAAAGTAGAAAAATGTAAATGACATGGTTAACAGCCTAAAGGCACTAAACTGCTACTGTATAAACGATAAACCTACTAGACTAAATGCATGGCTTGACAATGTAATTAGTAATGTAAACCAGGATCAACTAAGGCATGATGTGATTAAGTCATAGTTATCTGATGATGATGGGATATGGTCAGAATAGGCAGTACGAACCCAGAGAGAACTAAACAGTTAGTCACTTTCAGAAAACTAAAAGAGAGCAATATTGTACAATTGAAACATGAACTGAATGTGGTAGATTGGCCAAATACACTACACAATATAAAAAGTCTTGATGAATGGTTCTCTATGTTTACTTATATATATATCATTAAAAATGCAGTAGATAGTCACTGTCCACATATCACAAAAAGATGCACCCCTAACTACAGAAAAAAACAACACTCTAACAAGTGCTACACTCCGGAGCTCAAGCAAATGAGGACACTGCTACTTATACTAAAAAATAATAGTGATAAAAATGAGGAAGCCAGGAAACACTATGTGACCCTTAAGCCGTTGTACAAATATGAAATAAAATCAGCTAAATATAAAGTAAATGATGAATATATTGCAGGCTAAAAAAATGCCTGTCAAGCAGCTTGGAATATAATAAAAAGTGAAATCAATATGAGCAAACAGGAAGCCACAGTGCCTATAGATTGCAACATCCTTAACGAGTATTTTATAAATTGTGCCAGCTCTCATTCTTCTTCTTCTTTTTCCTTTGGTAAAAATAATTGTGATAATATTTCAGCTGCTGTAATCCTTCTTAAACAACAAGCACCAGCAACGAAGAAATTCTCTTGGTCAAAAATCACCTCCAGCCACATTATCAAATCTATAAAAAAAATTAAAAACTCAAAAACAGAAGACTATTATGGGCTTAGTAACAGTATTGTTAAACACATAGCCACTGCAATCGTAATGCCACTAGCATATCTGATGAATCGCATACTTGAAGAAGGAGTGTTCCCTGAATGTCTGAAAATGACAGTTACACTTCCAATCTATAAGAAAGGTGACAGAAAAATGCCAGACAATTGTAGACCTATATCAATAGTTCCCATTATATCAAAAGTAATAGAAAACTGCATACATATCCAAATTTACAATTATTTTGAAAGTAATAAATTATTGAGTAAGAACGAGTTTGGCTTTCGATCTGAACTATCGACAACCAAAGCAGTTGAATGCCTCCTTACTAATATATATGAAGGATATGAAAACAAGAAACTCACTTATCCTACACTGTTATATTTAACAAAAGCCTTTGACTCAGTCACATATGAAATAATAATAAAAACTAGAACATTATGGTATTGTCGATAAACCATTACAATTTCTTCAATCATACTTAAGCAATAGGGTACAATTAGTAAAAATAAACTATTAAAAGTCAACATCCATGAAAGTAAAGAGAGGAATTCCAAGAGACTCAGTGCTTGGCCCTTTCCTGTTCATTGTTTACATCAATGACTTCTCAAATTATATGCCATGCAACAATGTACTGTATGCTGATGACATGAAACTAATAACAGATGGAGAAAATCTGCAAGATGTCATAGAATACAACAAAGTAGTAACTGAAATGAGCAGTGACTGGTGCAGAGCCAACCTTTTATCAATAAACAAATTGAAAACTGAAGAAATTTACTTCACCCTGAAACCAATTGAACAGAATACAAAAAATGTCAAGTTACTGGGTTTACCTATAGATCAAAAACTTACATGGGGGAGACACACAAATTATCTATGTGGCAAACTTGCTCGAACTCTCTTTCTATTACACAAGGTGAGACATGTTATCAGTAAAAATCTGCTATCTCCACATACTTTGCTTTTTTCCATTCACAACTGCAATACGGAGTACTTCTTTGGGGTAACTCAGTGGGTTCAAGTACCATCTTCAAGTGGCAGTGGAAAGCAGTCAGGTGCATTTTAGGACTAACACCAAGAAAAAGTTGCAAAAATCATTTTAAAGAACTGAAGATAATGACACTACCTAGTATATACATTTATATTTGTTTAATATATGCTAAATAGATTGTAAAGAACTTTAACTTAAGATCTGAAGTGCATGTTCATAATACTCGAAATAATAGTAACATAGACCTATCATACACAAGGCTGACATTAACACGAAAGAGCCATAAACACCTTAGCTTGAAATTTTATAACAAACTCCCAAAAGCTGTGAGCGAACTACCGATGAATAACTAAGCAAACAGTAGAAGTGTGGCTCAAATGTACCCCATATTACTCACTTGATGAGTTTCTAAACAGTGACACAAAAGAGATATGCTACATGAAACAAAAAACTGCGAAATCAATTATACCTATATGTTTGTGACAGTAATGTACCAACAATGACTTTTTACATGGATATGTAAGATGTACCATAAATATATCTTGATACTATTGTATATTTAACTGTTATGATGTATTATTATTATTTTTCCTTTCTCAGACGTTCTGTCTGGTTAAAAATGGAAAGTGATGCAGACCTTGATCAAGTGTGACTTCCTTTCAACTGTACGGTATATGTTACATTGCATTCAGGAACTTTTGGGCAATTGAACATGTATCAATAATTGCAGATTTCTGTAATTATATATATACGTTTGGATGTAGCTGTATTGCGTTGATGTACTGGTGGATATTGTGTCGTATGACTCCTGTAGTTGATAGTATAATTGGTATAATGTCAACTTTATCCTGATGCCACATGTCCTTGACTTCCTCAGCCAGTTGGATGTATTTTTCAATTTTTTCTCCTGTTTTCTTCTGTACATTTGTTGTATTGGGTATGGATATTTCGATTAGTTGTGTTAATTTCGTATTTTTATTGGTGAGTATGATTTCAGGTTTGTTATGTGGTGTTGTTTTATCTGTTATAATGGTTCTGTTCCAGTATAATTTGTATTCATCATTCTACAGAACAATTTGTGGTGCATACTTGTATGTGGGAACGTGTTGTTTTATTAGCTTATGTTGTATGGCAAGTTGTTGATGTATTATTTTTGCTACATTGTCATGTCTTCTTGGATATTCTGTATTTGCTAGTATTGTACATCCGCTTGTGATGTGGTCTACTGTTTCTATTTGTTGTTTGCAAAGTCTGCATTTATCTGTTGTGGTATTGGAACCTTTAATAATATGCTTGCTGTAATATCTGGTGTTTATTGTTTGATCCTGTATTGCAATCATGAATCCTTCCGTCTCACTGTATATATTGCCTTTTCTTAGCCATGTGTTGGATGCGTCTTGATCGATGTGTGGCTGTGTTAGATGATACGGGTGTTTGCCAAGTAGTGTTTTCTTTTTCCAATTTACTTTCTTCGTATCTGTTGATGTTATGTGATCTAAAGGGTTGTAGAAGTAGTTAATGAAATTGCAGTGGTGTAGCCGATGTTTTTATATGAGTGATTGCTTTGTGTATTTTGCTAGTTTCTGCTCGTTCTATAAAGAATTTTCTTAAATTGTCTACCTGTCCATAATGTAGGTTTTTTTATGTCGATAAATCCCCTTCCTCCTTCCTTTCTGCTTAATGTGAATCTTTCAGTTGCTGAATGTATGTGATGTATTCTATATTTGTGGCATTGTGATCGTGTAAGTGTATTGAGTGCTTCTAAGTCTATGTTACTCCATTTCACTACTCCAAATGAGTAGGTCAATATTGGTATAGCATAAGTATTTATAGCTTTTGTCTTGTTTCTTGCTGTCAGTTCTGTTTTCAGTATTTTTGTTAGTCTTTGTCTATATTTTTCTTTTAGTTCTTCTTTAATATTTGTATTATCTATTCCTATTTTTTGTCTGTATCCTAGATATTTATAGGCATCTGTTTTTTCCATCGCTTCTATGCAGTCGCTGTGGTTATCCAATATGTAATCTTCCTGTTTAGTGTGTTTTCCCTTGACTATGCTATTTTTCTTACATTTGTCTGTTCCAAAAGCCATATTTATATCATTGCTGAATACTTCTGTTATCTTTAGTAATTGGTTGAGTTGTTGATTTGTTGCCGCCAGTAGTTTTAGATCATCCATGCATAGCAAATGTGTGATTTTATGTGGGTATGTTCCAGTAATATTGTATCCATAATTTGTATTATTTAGCATTTTGGATAGTGGGTTCAGAGCTAGGCAGAACCAGAAAGGACTTAATGAGTCTCCTTGGTATATTCCACGCTTAATCTGTATTGGCTGTGATGTGATATTCTTTGAATTTGTTTGGATATTAAGTGTGGTTTTCCAATGTTTCATTACTATGTTTAGGAACTGTATCAGTTTAGGATCTACTTTGTATATTTCCAATATTTGTAGTAACTATGGGTGGGGTACACTATCAAAAGCTTTTTGGTAATCAATGTATACATAGTGTAGCGACCTTTGTTTAGTTTTAGCTTGATTTGTCACCACTGTGTCTATTATCAGTTGCTCTTTACATCCTCGTGCTCCTTTGCAACAGGCTTTTTGTTCTTCAATTATAATTTTCTTCTGCGTTGTATGTGTAATTAATTTCTGTGTAATGACTGAAGTTAATATTTTGTATATTGTTGGTAGGCATGTTATGGGGCGATATTTTGCTGGGTTTGCTGTGTCTGCTTGATCTTTAGGTTTGAGATAAGTTATTCCATGTGTAAGTGTATCAGGGAATGTGTATGGGTCTGCAATGTAACTGTTAAATAATTTAGTTAGATGTGAATGTGTTGAGGTGAACTTCTTTAGCCAGAAATTTGCTATTTTATCTTTTCCAGGGGCTTTCCAATTGTGTATAGAATTAATTGCTTGGATGACTTCATGTTGCAAAATTATCAATTCAGGCATTTGTGTGTGTCTGTTTCTGCTTGTATCAGCCTTGCATGGCTGTTATGTTGTACCGGGTTTGGCCATATGTTGCTCCAGAAGTGTTCCATGTCTGTTATGTTTGGTGGATTGTCTATTTTAATGTGTGTGTTATCTATTGTCTGGTAAAATTTCTTTTGGTTTGTGTTGAATGTTTGGTTTTGTTTCCTTCTATTTTCACTTTTTTTGGTATCTTCTAAGTCGTTTGGCCAATGCTTGTAATTTCTGCTTCTTTTCATCTAATTGCTCTATCGCTTCTTGTGAGATTTTACCTAACCTTTTTCGTTTATTGTCTGATATTTCATTTCTTATAAATTGTGTTAGCTGTCCGATGTCTTTTCCCAGTTTTTCTATTCTGATCTGTAGCCTGTGTTGCCGTGCTGGTTTTGTGGGTTTTTCTGTGTGTTGGTTGGTTCTGATCTCTGCCTAGTGTGTATATTTAGTGTAGTGAGTACTCCTATATAAACCAGTAGTTGTAACCCTTCGTTAGTAGTATTTTCAATTATTTTGTTGTGTATGATTGTGTTGATAGTTGTTATTGTTGTTTCGACTTGTGGGTTTTTGGTGGCCTATGCAAGAATGGTCTAATGTCTGTATTTGTGTCTTTATATTCTATATATGTCAGCTGAAATTTTTCTTCTATATGTAACATGTGTGTCACTTCGTGTTCTATTTGTGCTTGTTCTGGTGGCTGCCTTAAGATGTCGTTTTCCTCTGATTGTATAATTGATGCGTGTTGTTCTTGGTTTGTTTGCTCTGGGATGTTTGAGTCCATTACTGTATTTTCTTCTTCTTCTGATTGCACATTATTTTTTCCAGTATTTGTTGTACTTGTTGTTTGACGTTATCTAATTCTGACTGGGGTATCCTGTTATTTTTGATTATTACACGGATCTGATCAGCTAGTCGTTGTTCTGTTAAAAATTTTAATTCTGGGTATCTGGTAATAAATGTTGTGTATACTTGTGATCTGTATCCAGTTGTGTTGGTTCCTAAGTTTGTTGCTTGGTAATAACAGAACATAAGGTGTCGGTTAACTTCATCTGACCATCTCATCCTCTGTCTTTGTTTCCCTTCTAGAGTGGTTGTAGGAAGCATATCCTGCAAAACACCTCCATTTGGATTTAAATCATTTTCCGTGTGGCTAGCAGTGTCGTTACCATTGTGGACGGGCATAGGGTTCAAGCGTCGTCCCCGACCATGACAGCACTTGTCCGAGGCTTCATTAGTTCTGTCCTGAACCAACTAATCACACTAAAAGGGGTGTTAGCCCTATTAGTGGTTTGTTCTTTTCGTCGCCTTTTACGACTGGCAGAACATACCGGAGGCCTAGTCTTTTCCCGGGCCTCCACAGGGTTTATTATTATTATTATTATTACTATCGTGAATGAATAATTGTTGTATTATCAATATTACTTTAGCATGTGTATCTGCTTGCTCTGCACAGGCACAATTATGTACAATAATAATTATTGTAATTAAAAAAAATGTATTGAACACACTAACGATGCCAGTAATATGGAAAACATACTGAAAGGCAAATAAAGATTCTATTCTATTTTACGTCTGTTCTGTGTGTTCTGGTTACACGAAAAGTGTGTGAATGTGAATCTGAAGTTAGTAAATGACGAGATCAGGTAGTCACGTCGTAACTGTGTAAGTGCTGAACGTGAAGATTTTCTCAGCATGGTAAATTCAAAAGTCGAAATTATCAAATTACTGAATAGAGACACTGAGACTCTCAGAAAAGAAATTGTAATCTTGAAGAAAGAAAACGAGAAACTATTAAATGAAAAACGTTTATGGATCCATGGAAACAGTGGATCAGTGAAGGAAATTGGCCAAAAAACTGTCAAACTCAAATGTGTTAAAAGTGATGTGCAAACCAAAAAAGTGATGATAATGTGGAAAATCACATAGAAAGAAATACAAAATATGTCGAACCTAGAAATAAATGTGAGTGGGTTGCAGTAACGTACAAAAACAAAGGAAGGAAGCATCAAGAACGTGGCAAAGAAAGCACCAGAAATGACTTCTTAATAATTGGTGGTTTACTAATTAAAAACGTTGCAGTACCGAATACTAAAATTGACGTCCGTCCAGGGATAGGTATTAATTAATTAAATAGTCACCTCAAGAACATGCAGACAACTAAACAAAATGCATCACCACCAGTATCGCAATGAATACTACTAAGGTGTTCAAAAATGGTTCAAATGGCCCTGAGCACTATGGGACTTAACATCTGTGGTCATCAGTCCCCTAGAAGTTAGAACTACTTAAACCTAACTAACCTAAGGACATCACACACATCCATGCCCGAGGCAGGATTCGAACCTGCGACCATATCAGTCGCGCGGTTCCGCCTAGAACCGCGAGATACTAAGGTGTATTCATCCATGTATTTACCACCTCGCTGCAAAACAGCAGTGAAGAAGAGATGGTAAAAGAAGCAAGAAATCTAATCAGGGCGGCGGAAAACGTGTACCCAGCATCAAAGTTAATTATTAGTAGTATCCTGCACAGAAGATCGGTAAGTGATAAATACATAGAGAGTATAAATAATCGCATCAGAGAGCAGTACAACAGACTTGGTGCAGTTTTCGTGGATTCGTATAAATTTATCAATGATAAATGTGTAGGCCAAGATGGACTGTATCTAAACAGGCTAGGATCGACAACACTCAGCAATATGTGTAGCGATATATGCAAGATCATACTTAGTAAGCAAAACTAGTATGCAGAGATGAGGGTGTAAAAATTAATAACAAAGTTGAAATGAAGATACACAAACAGCATTTCAAGATAGATGACATTAGGAGTATTCAAAAAATTACCAATACGTTCATAATACACTTGAACATAAATGGGTTAAGGTCAAACTACACAAATGGCAGAGAAACAAAACTTAACGACCTGCAAATCATTTTGCCAAAAATACCAGATATCAAGGTTGTATGCTTCAATGAACAATAGCTTACAAAGTATAGTATCAAAATCTTAAATAACTTTAATAATTTTGATGTTGCCAGCAGCTTCTGTAAGAGTAATTTAACTTGAGGAGGATCGTGCATACTTGTGGAAAGCTCAATAGAATGTAGAACAAGACTCGATGTGGATTCCCTTAACGAAGACGTATATTTGAAAGCTGCTGCGTAGAGTTAGGGCAACATATTGTAATTTTATCTGTATATAGAATTACAGGCGCAGAAATAAACATTTTTTGTCGAAATTCCAGTGTGTATTGCTAAAACTTCAAAAAGAAACCAAGAAAAGATTCATAATAACTGCTGATCTCAACATAGATCTAACCAGTAAGTCAATAACTCAACAAAATTTATTGATATGTTTAAAATATAGGGTTTCAGCGCAAAATTCACTGATTTCACTCGAGTAAATGAAATGTCTGCAACATGTATAGATAATGTTTTAACCAATTACACTAATAATGAGGCAAATAAATTTTTTTTAGATTTAGAACTTCCTGATCATTCCACTCTGTTTGTGAAGCTACCAAAAACAATAGAACCTTGCTGGAAAAGAAACCTGCACCAAACGCCAGTCCAGCAAACAAAATATGAACTTATTCTATCACAGATTAAATAAGGTGGAGTGGGCTATAGGTCATAATATCTACATCTATATCCATACTCTGCAAGCCACCTGACGGTGTGTGGTGGAGGGTACTTTGAGTACCTCTATCGGTTCTCCCTTCTATTCCAGTCTCGTATTGTTCGTGGAAAGAAACATTGTATGCCTCTGTGTGATCTCTAATCTCTCTGATTTTATTTCATGGTCTCTTCGCGAGATATACGTAGGAGGTAGCAATATACTGCTTGACTCCTCAGTGAAGGTATGATCTTGAAACTTCAACAAAAGCCCGTACCGAGGTACTGAGCGTCTCTCCTGCAAAGTCTTCCGATGGAGTTTATCTATCATCTCCGTAGCGCTTTTGCGATTACTAAATAATCCTGTAACGAAGCGCACTGCTTTATTTCTATGTATTCACAGCACATTACACTTATCTGCGTTGAGATTCAATTGCCATTCCTTGCACCGTATGTCAATTCGTGGCAGATCCTCCTGCATTTCCGTACAATTTTCCATTGTTACAACCTCTGTATATACCACAGCATCATCCGCAAAAGCCTCAGTGAAATTCCGATGTTATCCACATTTATGTACATTGTGAATAGCAACGGTCCTACGACACTCCTCTGCGGCACACCTGAAATCACTCTTACTTCGGAAGACTTCTCTCCATTGAGAATGACATGCTGCGATCTGTTATCTAGGAACTCTTCAGTCCAATCACACAATTGGTATGATAGTCCATATGCTCTTACTTTGTTCAATAAACGACTGTGGGGAACTGTATCGAACGCCTTGCGGAAGTCAAGAAACACGGCATCTACCTGGGAACCTGTGTCTACGGCCCTCTGAGTCTCATGGACGAATAGCGCGAGCTGGGTTTCACACGATCGTCGTTTTCGAAACCCATGCTGATTCCTACAGGGTAAATATCTAGTCTCCAGACAAGTCATTTTACTCGAACATAATACGTGTTCTAGAATTCTACAACTGATCGACGTTAGAGATATAGGTCTATAGTTCTGCACATCTGTTTGACGTCCCATCTGGAAAACGGGGATGACTTGTGGCCTTTTCCAATCCTTTGGAACTCTACGCTGTTCTAGAGACCTACGGTACACCGCTGCAAGAAGGGGGGCAAGTTCCTTCCCGTGCTCTGTGTAAAATCGAACTGGTATCCCATCAGGTCCAGCGGCCTTTCCTCTTTTGAGAGATTTTTATTATTTCTCTATTCCTCTGTGATCTATTTCGATATCTACCATTTTGTCATTTGTGCGACAATCTAGAGAGGGAACGAAAGTGGAGTCTTTCTCTGTGAAACAGCTTTGGAAAAAGAGATTTAGTGTTTCGGTCTTTCATCATCTGTTTCAGTACCATTTTGGTCACAAAGTGTCTGGACATTTTGGTTTGATCCACCTACTGCTTTGCCATAAGACCAAAATTTCTTAGGATTTTCTGCCAAGTCAGTACATAGAACTTTACTTTCGAATTCATTGAACGCCTCTCGCATACCCCTCCTCACACTACATTTCGCTTCGCATAATTTTTGTTTGTCTGCAAGGCTTTGGCTATATTTACGTTTGCTGTGAAGTTCTCTTTGCTTCCGCAGCAGTTTTCTAACTCGGTTGTTGTACCACAGTGACTCTTTTCCATCTCTTACGATCTTACTTGACACATACTCATCTAATGCATATTGTACGATGGTTTTGAACTTTGTCTACTGATCCTCAACAATATCTGTACTTGAGTTAAAACTTTTCTGTTGAGCCATCAAATACTCTGAAGTCTGCTTTTTGTCTCTTTTGCTAAACAGAAAAATCTTCCTACCTTTTTTAATATTTCTATTTACGGCTGAAATCACTGATGCTGTAACCGCTTTATGGTCACTGATTCCCTGTTCTGCATTAACTGTTTCAAATAGTTCGGGACTGTATGTCACCAGAAGGTCTAAAATATTATCGCCACCAATCGGTTATTTGTGCTCAAGGTAGTTTTCAGATAATTCACTTAAAAAAAGTTTCTCAGGATCCATTGTCCCTGTCACCTGTTATAAACGTTTGAGTCTCCCAGTCTATATCTGTTAAATTAATATCTTCACTCAAAACTATAACATGGTCGGGAAACCTACTCGAAATATTTTCCAAATTTTCCTTCAGGTGTTCTGCCACAACAGCTTCTGAGCCAGGGGGGCCATAGAGACATCCAATTACCATGTTTGAGCCTGCTTTAACCGTGACCTTCACCCAAATTATTTCATATTCCGGATCTCCGTCATTTTCCTTTGATACTATTGCACTTTTTATCGCTATTAACACGCCTCCCTCCTCACTGCCCAGCCTGTCTCTGCAGTATACATTCCAATCTGAGTTTAGAATTTCATTACTATTTACATCTGGTTTCAGCCAACTTTCCGTCTAACGTACTATGTGGGCATTGTAACTGTTTATTAATGAGAGCAGTTCTGGGATCTTTCTATAGACGCTTCTGCAGTTTACTATTACCACATTAATATTGTCATTCCCTGTTGCATTTTGCCTACTCCTACCTTGTCGCATCTCAGAAGGCATCTTGTCAGGCCTAGGGAGGGAATTCTCTAACCTAAAAAATCCACATGTGCACTCCACACGCACTCCTCTACACTTGTAGCCGCTTCCTGCGTGTAGTGCACGACCGACCTATCCAGGGGGACCCTACATTTCTCCACCCGATAGCGGTGGTCGAGAAATTTGCACCCCAGATCTCCGCAGAATCGTCTGAGCCTCTGGTTTAATCCTACCACTCAGCTCCAAACCAGAGGTCCGCGATCCGTTCTGGGAACGATACTACAAATAGTTAGCTCAGATTCCACCCTGTGAGCGAGGCTTTTCGCCTTCACCAAATCCGCCAACCGCCTGTATGAACTGAGGATGACCTCTGAACCCAGACGGCAGGAGTCATTGGCGCTGACATGAACAACAACTTGTAGTCGGGTGCACCCAGCGCTCTCTATCGCCGCCAGCAGGGCCACATCTCAGATGAGACCACCCGGCAAGCTGGCAGAGTGAATACTGGCATTCTTCCACCAACTTTCCGCTCCATCACCCGCCTAACGTTGGCGCTCCCAATGACTAATAAACCCCTCCCCCCATGTGCCTGCTCGGACCTTGCTGGAGTAGCGGCCACATGTCCACTCACAGGCAGAGCAGGCGATGCCACACGGCCAGCCTCCACATTGACTTTCCGCCTTGTGCGACGCAAACGCCGTTGAACCCGCCACTTTCCTTGGGGAGAGGATGGCCCAACCATGCCCGGTACCCATGAAGATGTCTCAACAGCAGGGACTGTGGGCAAAGCATGTAACACCTGGGTGTACCATGCGACGCACCAGGCTGCCCACGACCGCTACACTCCGAGGCAGCAGCCTGAAGACAGCTGACCGCGACCATCAACACGTTCAGCTGTTCGTGAACAGTGGCCAGCTGCTCCTGTGTCCCCCTTACTGTACATCACAAAAAAGTACGAAATAAAGTAATGTGGATTACTGAACGAATGAAAAATCTAGAGTGCAAGAAAAATATAGATTTGGGAAGTAAAAGGTAACAAAAGCCCTGATTTTGTTGCCTATGTGAAGATTACAATAATATTTTTAAAAATGTTGTAAAGGCAGCCAAAGAATTGGCAAATAATAGATTTATATTGGATAATGAAAACAAATCAAAGGCTTTGTGGTCAGTGATCAAAGTTGAAACAGGTGCCACAGGTAGAGGCCATTATATTTCTGTAATTAAGATAGAGGATAAAACTATTGTAAATCCTGCTCAAATTTATGAGTTACTTAATGAATTCTTTATAAATGTAAATCTAACGTCAATATAGCAGAGTACCCATACAAGGTAAAGTTCTTCAACAGTGAGCAATTTGACAGTGAATATTTCAATACATTTACCAAAACTACTGTAAAATATATAGAAAATGTAAGACTAGCATTAAAAAGTAAAACATCAGCAGGATGGGATGGGATACCAACAAAAGAGTTAAAAACAGTCTCCAAAATAATTGTGCAGCCACTAACTGCAATAGTTAACCAGACCCTTCGAGAAGATCATTTTCCTGACACACTGAAGTATGCAGTAGTTAAGCCACTATTCACAAGTTGCACAAAAGAACACATGGGAAACTATCTCCCAGTCTCTCTTCTTCCATCACTATCAAAAATATTTGAAAAGGTAGTAACCATACAAATCCAAAATTTCACGGATGAATTTCAAATAATAAAAAAAACAGTATGGATTTCAAAAAGGCAAAACCATAGCATCTGCTATAAATAATTTTGTTGGTAAAATTAGCTCGTCTCTAGAAAACTCACTGCATGCCACAGGAATTTTTTGTCACTTATCAAAGGCCTTTGATAGTGTTAATCACTCCTTGCTACTCTGTAAACTGGAATAGTATGGAATTAGGGGCACGGTATTAGAATGGTTTAAATCCATCTAAAAAAACCGAAGACAAAGAATGGTTACAACATTAGAGACAGTAACTTATACTTCAAAATAGACAACCATTTCACATGGAGTACCCCAAGGTTCTGTCTTAGGTCCCATTCTGTTTTTGTTTTACATAAATGATCTATCACTTAGTATTGAGTGTCATTCAGTTTTATTTGCAGATGACACATCTTTAATCATTGAAAGTAGCAGTACTGATCAAATTTCACAAACTGCATTAAAGGGACATTTTAAGTAAAATTCATTAAAATTTAATATTTTCTGTTTTCTACTCCATAATGTACTTTGGACTTTCTTGAAGATTTTGGTATATAATACATTAAACTCAGATAATTGTGAGATCTTCAAATAATATTTTGAATGTTGACGTGTGACTGTCAAATTTCATGGCTACGCATATACTGCCACAGTTGAGCAGTCATATCTTGGTAACTACACAGTCTAGAAGGCTGTGAATTTCTTTGTTTTATGCCTACTGCTATGTCTCAGAATTGGGTATTACAAATAAACAAATCAGTCCTTTTTTCTGATACCAGTTTTCGTTTAAAGTAGTGTGATTATGGGCTATTTTCGTAGTAAGCTAACTTCTATTGCTATCTGTATGTAAATAAGATGACTAAGCGTACGCCATTAGAGATAATTGTGACAGTTTAGAGCAGGTGAGAAGAGCTGTGTGGAGCACTTAAAAAGCCATGTCATACTTTGTGTCCACCTCCACCAAACACTTGGTGTAAATATAGACAAGCTGAATTTTCTGACACCCTGCATGAATTTACTCATAAAAATTCTCTTCCTTAGGTAGTAGGCTAATGGAGGCAATCAAACCCATGCACAGAGATTTGGCTAATCCTGAGCTACTAAAGAAGTGTTTACATGGGAAGACCCGGAATGTGAATGAGTCCTTCAGTAATGTTGTGTAGTGCTGTGTGGCTAAAAATGTATTTGTTGGCCTTATGACTCTAAAGTTAGCAGCGTCTAATGTTGTAATAACTTTTAAGGGGACCACACCGTGGTTCAGTTCGAAAAAAAGTCGATTTTCGGTTTTCATCATATTTCGATAGATTAAGGTTTTATTTAAGTACTCTGAAAAGGATTTTGCTGAAAATTTTTTTTTCGAGCATTTAAAGAGCATTTTCCTACCATGTGTGTTTATGTGCCACACTCACTTTTCTGTCACCCGCTTTTCTGCATTTATGTTAGATCTTTATATCCCCTACATTGCATGTTAGGGATTTCTTTTTCTTTTACTCCCGAGTGTGTTGGCTATGCTTGGAATGCAATGGTCGGTATTCTTTTGCATCTGTAAACAACACGCTTTCAAACACGCAGTTAGCTTTTTTCAAGTGTGATTGCAAGTGGCTGTTAAACTTACGTCCGTAGTGCTTGTTTACGTGTGTTTTGTTGTGTTTATTGAAGATGACGAAACGTAAAGGCATTTTCAATAAACGAAAATTTAAAGGAAACAAGTTTAGAAAGCTTTCCGTACAAGAGATTATGTCGCCTGGCAGCTATGTTTCTAATTTTAATTCTTCAACAAGTGCATCATCAAAGAAGCTCTCAGCATTTCAAGAGAGTTACAACGAATTTACTGTAAGTGACAATGGGTGTGGTGACATTACTATAAATTTGAGAATATTATCAGATGTAATTTCTAAATTTGTACAATGTAGGCCATGTGGTGTCACAGAGTGTGAAAATTTGTGAGACTGCCAGTGGGAGTAAAGGCCTAGCAATTGCTTTGGATTTAATTTGCACTAAATGCTCAGCTGCGATTTCATTTATGATTTCTTCAAAACCGGATGCAAGTGGCCCTTATGAAATCAATACTAGATTAGATTATGCCTGACGATTCATTGGCAAGGGCATGGCTGCAGGGAGAACATTTTGTTCAGTGATGAACTTACAAAGACCACCAAATAATTTTGAAAAACTGACTAGAATATTAGATAAAGCTGTATGGGAGGTCAGTGGGGAAAGCACGAAACTGACTGCTAGGGAAGCAGTGGGAGAAAATGATGGATGTTTGGATAATGCAGTTGCACTTGATGGAAGTTGGCAGAAAAGTGGACATACTTCCCCGAATGGAGTAGTGACTGCCACGAGTGTAGACACTGGTAAATTTCTAGATGTGGAGATAGTGTCTAAATAGTGCAAATGTTGTTAAGTCGATGAACGTAAAGAATGCAACTGTGAGGCTAATTTTAGTGGAACAGATGGTGGTATGGACGTTCATGGAGTACAACAAATATTCCATCCCTCTGTAGAAACAAGAGGTGTACGGTACACCAAATATTTGGGCAGTAAGACATACAACAATGTGGTGAACTCTAAGTCATTTGTAGATGCCATTATTAGTAAAATAGAATGTGTAGGCCATGTTCAAAAATATTTGGGAACAAGGCCGAGAAAACTAACTATTGATGTGAGAGGAAAAAAATTAGGAAATGGAAAATTGTTGACCGGACAGGATCGGTTAACTAAAACTGAAATAGAAAACTTGCAGTTATACTATGGGCAGCAATTAGAAGAAATAAAGAAAATCTGGAGGCAATGAAGAGAGATGTTTAGGCCATATTCTTCTGTAAGTCCTCTGCTGATCTACTGGTGATAAGCCATGTCATGGATAGTGTCCATCAGGAGAAAATTCGTGGTGCAAATACAATAGGGCTCAGGCAACTGAAGAATTTTATGACAATAAAAACAGTAATTTTAGCAGGAACAACAGATGTCATCCAGATAGATGGAATCAGAGTAATAATTGATTTAGAATATGAGGAGAGATGAGAATGTTTCAGAAATGATTATCACGGGGAAGGAAATAGAAAGAATAATTAAAGGAGTGATAAAGACGGGAATAGAAACAGAGAAAGAGATAACAGGAGCAGACCATAGAGGATAGAGAATGGCGAATATCATAAACTGAGACAAAACAACAGAGGCAATGGTCCAGAAATCTGAAGGTCGCCTAAACAGACGCCTGTCAATCAGGGGGAAGAAAAACTATTTGGAATCAAGCAAAACACTATAGAATTAGAGGAGGCTATGTGAAATCCCACACATTTAATTGTAAGGGAACTCTACAGATGTGTAGATCACGTTTTGATAGACAGTTATGGAGAGTAATGAAGTAGAATGAATGCAATAGGAGAGATTTAGAAACTGGGAACGATATGAATGTAGAATGGATGCAACAACTTTGCAAAATCTATATAGTAAAGAGAATAGTAAGAGTTTGTGGGTGAAACTGTTAATGATGATGACAACTTTGATCTTAATAGTATAAATAAAGCGATGAGTAATAAAGGTATGGAAAGTGTTAGTCAATCTGTTCTTTCTTATGTTGAAACTAGTGAATCCAGTGATATTGTCAAAAGGAGAAACAAAGAGTGTAAATGGTAGTGCTGAGGGAGCTGATAATGATTCTATGGCTTTTGAGGCTGAAGAGATTGATGATGTTTATGTGATTGGTAAAAGTAATACAGAGAAATATTGTGATGTTGTAAGTGACTAAGTTGATGTAAGTTCAGATTAAAATGTTTTGAAGGGAAATGATGATGCAAATATGAATGATGATTCACTGGGGGTTAACACATATGATAAGGTGGCACAAGAGGATCAGATGTTGCAGGTGGATGTCAGGAAAACAGGTAGCACTAATAGTAAAGAGGAGGAAAGATTAATTTACATTGATGATGAGATTTTAAGAGTTGCTTGGGATCATTAGAAACATATAAATAATAATGTTATTGTTGTTGAGAAAATAAAGCAATCTTTAACGAATTGCATCCAGTCTGGTGGAAAGAAAAAAATTAGGGTAATTTACAGAAACCTGCTTGTAGGAGTTTTGCAGCCTGTTTCAGATAATGAATGCGATAATAATGAAGGTGAGGATGCCTTTAGCTATAAAGAGGTAGAAAATGATTTATTATTTGAAGAAGATGGTAAATATGATTGGGAATTATAGAGAGTCCTTACATCTATTTTCAAACTGGTGACTGGAAGAGAACTGTTTGGTAGACACTGGCAGTCCAACCTATGGAATTTTAAGAAACTGAGAGACATGGTTAAACATAGTAAGACTTTTATTGAATTACCTGTCATTGGTGTCAAGTTTAAGGGAGCTACTAGGAGGCACAGGTGAAACAGTTAAGTTTCAAATAAGGATAGAGTTTGAAATTGGTGGTGTACTCTTTTTACAAGGCTGTCTTGTCATTCCTGAGCTTACTGACAATTTAGTTTTGGGGAGTGATTGCGTCGTTAAAACAATGGTATGTTTTAGTTGGGGAACTGAGGAACTCATTTTTACTGAGAAAACAAAGTTGTTAATGTTAAATGGCAGCCGGCGGCGGTGGCCGTGCGGTTCTAGGCGCTGCAGTCCGGAACCGCGGGACTGCTACAGTCGCAGGTTCGAATCCTGCCTCCGGCATGGATGTGTGTGATGTCCTTAGGTTAGTTAGGTTTAAGTAGTCCTAAGTTCTAGGGGACTGATGACCTAAGATGTTAAGTCCCATAGTGCTCAGAACCCATTTAAATGACAACAATGAAACCAATCAGATAAAAGGGATTGTTTGTGTTAAGGACATAGGGTACATAATTCATGAAGAACACACTAGTGATGAGGGACAAGATGGGGATGGGTATTAAGAACTGGGTAAATTCAACAGTTAATGAGACTAATATGCTTAACCAAGACTGAGGATGGGAAATAAAAGAATTTTTATTTGAATATCGAGCTGCATTCTATTTGTGTAAATTAACGCTGAAACCCTGTGAGCCATTATTCATAAAACCTAACTGTATTCTTATTTCAGATGGAGGAGCTGTTGAGAGAAAACTACAAAAAATGAAGAGCAGAGGACTATAGAAAGTGGTTGGCGCAAGGAAAGAGAAGAAACTCTTAGGAAGACTGTGAAATAACAGTACAATTTAAGAAAACAGATGCATGACAGGAAAGTAAAAGTTTCACAGTTGAGAATTGGGGTTCTTGTGAAGACCAATGAAAGATCTAGAGCAGTTACTAAGGGAATTAAAAAGATTTTTGACATGTTCATATAACCAATTTAAATGGTATCAGATCCTCATTTAAGTGCTCACAGATTAGTTTATCCTAAGACAAGAAAAATATCTGGGTTAAGGAATGTAATTCAACTAAAAGCTTACAAATAGAGAATGAGAGAGTAAATTGTCGTGTGATATGGAGTAAAAAAGTTATAAATCTTTTATATACTATTTTTTGAATATGTATAGCATGATATACTGTTTTTATTTTTCTAAATTGGCGTTATTCCCTTGGAAAATGTGTTTCCTTTGTACATTAAGAGTGTGGAAACCTCTAAGGACACAGCCCTATACTATTTGCTTCTGAAATTTAGTCTTCTCATACCACAATTCTTCTCCAACTACTCTTTTATTCTATCCTTGCTGCTGATGTCTGACTTACGAATGTCGATTTACATTTTACTAATATGTACAATTTTGGTCATTTTGAATATCTGGAACAAAGAAGCTTAAGTCAGGTAGAAACAACGGATGGAATGTTAATCTTAGAAAGAATCTCAGTCTGCGTACTGAAACATAATTTTTTATTAATTTCTTCTTATTTGTATTATGTGAATTCATTATCTACACAACTATATACTCGAAGTTAAGTCACAGGTAATATTACATGTATGAAACATATTTTGCTTGGCCTTGGATAGTTTGTTGAGGGACCGGACTGTGCACATTTAGTTGTGTATGTCTATATGCTGTTTAAAATTAAACTATGCTAAGTTGTGAATGCTGATATATGCACACAGAATTTTATACTTGAAATTGATACTGAAAGATGTATTTCTTTAGATTGACATATCAACAATATAAGGAAAAGCTAGATTGCTACTTTCCATCGAGATGACACATTAAATTGCAGACAGGCACAATTAAAACATGCTCACATATTAGCATTTGGCCGCAGCCTTAATCAGAAAAAGAAAGTAAAGAACACACACATTCATTCACACAAGCAAGCACACCTCGTGCATACCTGACCACCATCTCCAGAACGCAATCACAGCAGTGTGTGAAGCCATTTAATCAATACTCTTGTCAACGTGTTGTCAGTAACTGGCTGGTGCTGTGCTCTTGACCGAGACATTGTGATGGGCTTGCTGGTGGGAAGTTGCATATTCAAATATAGAATCATGTGATCTTCAGACTGAGTCTGGTATCAGAAAAAGAAAGAAAAACACACACACACATTAATTCACAAAAGCAAGCACACCCCATGCACACATGACCGCTATCTCCAGCAGCTCGGACCAGAATGCAGTTAAAGCAGTTTGTAAAGCAACTTAGTTAACACTCTTGTCAGACATGCACATTCTTGTATTTGTGAGCTGTTCACTGTTCTTGTATTGTATGATCAATGGACAATGAGTATGATGATTGGAGAGTTTTGTTGTGTATTGTGTTTTTTTAAATAAACACTTCACATTTTACCATGGTATAGACATATAGGCTCAGTGGCATACTTGTAAACCTATACTTAAGTTCATTTGTATGTCAAGAGATGCATGTGTATACACAAATTTCACTTTCACTGCATTTTGAGACGTATGAAATAACATAACTTATATAAAAATTATGTGACATCATACATGTTTTGCAGACAAGTCTACTATTGAACCATGACGTACAGACTTTTTAGGACATTATGTCAAAAGAATATTTGATTACAGACACAATGAATACTATTACACAGTACATTTAAAGGAATTTGAAAGGAGGTTTGCTTTGGAGAAACAGTGGGAAAGGATAGTTGTTGCCTTAGTGTATGGAACTATGTTGGATCAGAAATGGAATTGATTGATTAGTAATTTCATATAAGCCATCTCTTTTAGAGACACACCTGACTACATTAATAATTGTTAATTGTATCATTTGCATACCAAACATGTTGATTTGTCATCATATGAAGTTTTAACATGTCAATGTGAGGAATACTTGCAGAAAAGCATGTGCCTGCACAGTATTCATTACCTTAGGCGGTCACAGCTCTATTGACTATGAAACTGAAGGAAGGCATTTATTAACTGACAGTTTATTACTTAATGAATATACACATCGTTTTACTGACAGGAGAGGGACACTAGCACAAACGCATGTACCTGCACAGTGATTCCTTGTTCTGAACAAAAAATGTTATTAGTTAAAATCTTGATATTCTATGAGTTATGCTCTACTTTGCAAAAGAAGCAAGTATAATGTTAAAATTAATATAAAATCATGCAAATATATAATAACTTATATCAATGAAAACACAAACAAAATATCATGCTATCTACTCACTATTTTAAGTTGTAATCAGCCTTGGAGGCGATATTTGGGAATTTACATCTTATCCACCAGTGTCACTTAGTGAAGCCATGCACCCATGTTGGTAGAATTGACCAAAACGTGTCTTGCTAGAAAGCTACTGTCTATGAACCCATATGTGTGTAGTGATAATGAGATTTGAAAATATTTAATATAAGCACTAGATCTAAGTATATGAGCATCAGCCACATGTAATTATTTCCTGATCTGTTTCTCTGTACCATATGTTGTGTATATTGGGATGTGAACTGGGATCTTCTCAAGCAATGGATATGCATATAACACCAAAGAATTTGTAACTTGTTTTATGATTATGTGTAATTGATTCTTTTATTCCTTTTCCAAATTATATGGAAACAGACAAGGTTTAAATTAGCATCTGTTTGCTAACCTATGCTTTGAGCATGTACTCATAGTTATTGGACATTTGATCTGCTACACTCACCATCACATTTTATGTCAATTGAAGTCAACCTCATGTTCTTCTCAATGATAACTTTTCGGAAATTGTATACAATGTTTCTGGCAATAGGTTAAAATTTAATTAGCATGTCATTATTACCTACGATACTCTGTGGGAGTAGGAGGGCAGGGAGAGGGAGGGATGTTGAAATATTGCAATATATCATTGTTAAAAAATGGAAAATCCAGGATGCAATGTACCAATATTATTGAAGGGGTAGTTGCTACTCACCATATAGCGGAGATGCTGAGTCACTGTCACAAAATAAACATTCGGCTAACAAGACCTTTGTCAAAAATAGACAACAGGCACACACACATGTGCGTGCAGTCATACACACACACACACACACGCACGCAAATTCAACTCACACTCACACGAATAAAGTCTCTGGCAGCTGAAGCCACACTACTGCTCTGTTGCTGCTGCTCATAATGTGGCTTCAGCTGCCAGAGACTTTGGTCAGGTGCGTGTGAGTTGCATTTGCATGTGTGTGTGTGTGTGTGAGGTTTATTTTTGAGAAAGTCGTCGTTGACTGAAAGTGCATTTTGTGACACTCTTTTCGTTGTGGCTATCTGTGACTCAGCACCTCTGGTATACGGTGAATAGCAAGTATCTTGTTCATAATCATAGACTACATTTACACCTACATCCATACTCCACAAGCCACCTGACGGTGTGTGGCGGAGGGTACTTTGAGTACCTCTATCGGTTCTCCCTTCTATTCCAGTCTCGTATTGTCCGTGGAAAGAAAGATCGTCGGTATGCATCTGTGTGGGCTCTAATACCTCTGATTTTATCCTCATGGTCTCTTCGCGAGATATACATAGGAGGTAGCAATATACTGCTTGACTCCTCAGGGAAGTTATGTTCTCGAAACTTCAACAAAAGCCCGTACCGAGCTACTGAGCGTCTCTCTTGCAAACTCTTCCAATGGAGTTTACCTATCATCTCCGTAATGCTTTTGCGATTACTAAATGATCCTGTAACGAAGATCGCTGCTCTCTGTTGGATCTTCTCTCTCTCTTCTATCAACCCTATCTGGTATGGATCCCACACTGGTGAGCACTATTCAAGCAGTGGGCGAACAAGTGTACTGTAACCTTCTTATTTGTTTTCGGATTGCATTTCCTTACGATTCTTCCAATGAATCTCAGTCTGGCATCTGCTTTACCGACGATCAACTTCATATGATCATTCCATTTTCAAGCACTCCTAATGCGTACTCCCAGATAATTTATGGACTTAACTGCTTCCAGTTGCTGACCTGCTATATTGTAGCTAAATGATAAAGGATCTTTCTTTCTATGTGTTTGCAGCACATTACACTTGTCTGCATTGAGATTCAATTGCCATTCTCTGCACCATGCGTCAATTCGTTGCAGATCCTCCTGCATTTCAGTACAATTTTCCATTGTTACAACCTCTTGATATACCACAGCATCATCCAAAAAAGCCTCAGTGAACTTCCGATGTTATCCACAAGGTCATTTATGTACATTGTGAATAGCAACGGTCCTATGACACTCCCCTGCAGTACACCTGAAGTCACTCTTACTTCGGAAGAGTTCTCTCCATTGAGAACGACATGCTGCGGTCTGTTATCTAGGAACTCTTCAATCCTATCTTAATACATGAACGTTAGGATATGTATGAGATGAAGTGTTGACCTCAGGTGTCAGCTGCCACATTTGCAGGATTATATAGATTTTTTAACGATCTTATTTCATTCATCTGGTTATTTTAGGACTCAGATTATTATACTGATTCAAATTCTGTCATTAATTTTGTTTCAGCTCTAGGAATCATACACCTATCTCTGCACTGGTTCAGCTGGTAGTAATTGATACTTGAACATAAAACATAAAACTGTTCTCACTTTGCAATTGCAGATCACCTTTCAGAAGAAGAGAAATTAGATTTTCATTAGTATTTATGAAATGAACACATACAAAAGTTAGGAGCATTTACCAACTAATAATGTTCATTATGTAAGCAACTTAATAAAAACCACTGTTATCAAATATATTTTATGAATTTCTATATTAAAGGCTAAAAACCAAGTAAAAGTTTATGTTGCAACCTGAGAGAAATGAATTAATGCCTAATTCTGTGATATCAGTCTGTATATAGCAGCGTGCTTTTGATTGTAATCCATAAATTCTGTCTCTAATAGTGGATCACGTAAACAGGAATTGTTAAAATAATATATAAGGAGTGGCAAATCATCCATCAGGATGTCAGTTTTCTGACAGTTTTTCGCGACCCAGTTTTGTTATAGTTTTGTAACTGTATTACAGAATAAACACATAATTCTGAAAGAGAAACATTGTATCAAACTCAGTTCCCTGAAATTTCGCTTGGCGCTATCAAATTATTAGCTACACTGTCAAGAACACAGCAAATTGCTTATATTTGGTAGAGCAGATACGCGCAAATTGTCTTACAGACATCGCAGAACTGGAGGTCACTGAGAAACGGAGATGAGCATTGGAAGTTAATTGTTACATCCTGTTATATTCCAATATAAAGAGTAAAAACCACATCAAAAATTAAAGCCACCTTGAATTGTTATAATAAATCAGAGAAAAATTACTACAGTAAAAAGAGTAAAATCCTGATGAAAGTAGCGACAAGGTATATGATAAAATGTGATATAATCACAGGGAAATATACAGCAACAAAACGTTTAAAATGCATGGAATTTAAAAAGTGTTGGTTAGCAATGTTTTTACTTTTATTTGAAGGCAGATGATGTTCATTTAAATATTAGCCAGAAATTTCACTGCAGTCCCCCTGACAACAGCAACAAAAACAGAGACAAAAAAATGAACTATTGAAAGGGAATCCGTTACATGTACTTAGAGTGGTATTGCATTCTCCACCAGAAAACATCACTTGTCCTAAATTGGCTGTTAAAGGGCTCATAAAAAACGCTACGTCGCTGACAAGCACTAGCACTTCTCTTGATATTTAAACCAAAGTTCTAAAATGTTGCAATGAGTTTGTGGTTACAGTGTAACATATCACTTCAATGTAGTGATGTGTTGCACAAGAATTTTTTTAACTAACAAGTCATGATTGCCACTATAAAAAAATTAATTTTTGTAATGTATTAGATAATCTACTTTTGGATGTATGCTTTACTTATGTATCATAAGGTGGATGGACACAGTGTATCTACAAGCTAGGATGACAATAACCATCATAGCACTCTGGTTGGATGGTTTATTCCATGTCATCAGGTCCGGCCTTGGAGATATGGTAGACACTAAAGAGGAAGAGTAGCTGTGACAATGCTTATGATGTCATGGGGACAAGAGAAAACTTTTCATACGAGTACTCCTGATTGGAAGCAGTTAATTAAGACAGATCATTTTTGAACTTTGCCCTTATCAATGGTTTTGTGCTGTTCCAAATAATGTAACAATTTTGTAATGCTCAGTTATTGTAACAAGAGTGCAACATATGGACATTGTTAATGATAAGTCTTGCATTTATTTCAAGAGTTGGACGTTAGCCTTGTTTTCTTAATTTCCAGAAAAAAAACAGCCCTTTGAGAAAATAAGTTCAATCAGAATAAGTTGATGAAAGAGATGAGCAAGGTGAGCAAGTTTAAATAATAGAAAGTCTTTGCTTCTGTACAAACTTTACTTCACCACTCAATAGCATGATAAAGAAACAGTGGAATATCACATGTGGTGACCATCGACAAAAACGAGAACAAATATGGTTCGGGAGGAAATGAAATTTATGAGGAACAAAAAGTAAACAAAAATTTGTAATTTTAAAGCGAATTAGTTAATTTTGAGAATGAAGAGTTGTGGGAAGTTGTGAGAGCTGACATCTGTTGTGAATGTTGAAGAAATTTGGGTGTTTGATGAACAATTATTAAACATGTCAGCTACAATTATGACAGAGAAGAAATTAAATGGTCTACAAGTCACAAGATTTCAACTATGACCACAGAGAGTTTTGATTGTAATAATCCCATGACAGTCACTTTCAGTGATGCAGTACAATCTACACAATGATCCAGCTTCCCCTTGGCATCTAATCATGCCAAAATTATGGAGAGCTGTGAATAACATAGGGTGTTTAGTTTTGATGAGTTCCTTTTTATTTATTTTTTTTGTTGGTGTTCATGTTGTGGGTTAAACTGCACATGGTTTCAGGACCAGAGTTTATGTATGTGCTATACCCACGTAGAAAGCCTTATTGTAGTATTAAACAAGACTAATTAAACTCTGTTACTACATGAATTATATGCCTGTGGGGATGAGAAAAACGGCTACAGAAATCCCAACTTGCTTGAAAACATTTAGTGAACAACTGGCAACTGACATAAAAAAATGAAATCAGAATACTGAAACACAATTGAAAATATAATGAAACAAGAAACACAGTGCTACAGAATACTGAAATGGAATTAAAACATGAAATAAAAACAATAAACATGATACTGGAGAAGTGTAAAACCAAATTAAGAAATGAAATAAAAATGACAAAAACCATACTGAAAAAGTATATCTCTGAGTCACATGAGCAAAAGGAAGAAATCCAAACTTGCATATTGCAATTGCAGACAAAGCTTTCTACCTTACAAGAGGAGCTCAATTAGGAAATATTGAAAGAGTGTGATTTAGTTCAATATGAAGTGAATGAGCAAATTACAGGTGTAAAGAAGAATCCGACTAAATTAAAAGAATTAAATGAGTAGGAATTTAAAACAGAGCATAATCAAATAAGATTGTGAGCACTGGAATCGAGGAAAAATTTGGATGTAGCTATGGTTTCAAGCAATGCACTTGCTGGTTTGTAGGAGTAATAGCTGACCTAGTCTGTTATAAAGCATGAGAAAGCATTGACTCATCTGTAAATATACCTCAGTCTAAGGTGAAAACAGATAGAACAGAGAGTGAACTACGGGGAATTTAGGATGAAGTATGTGAAACTAAGGAAGTAAATTTTAAGCAAACATTTACATGTCTTTGGTAGTGTACTCTGGTACGCCATGCTCAGGAACCCAGCTTTGAAAGGTACTTAAACTGCAATGATGCTGATGAAGATTTAAGACTTGAATATAATTTGTGTCAGGGAAGATTGAAAATGGGTGAATGTACAAAGTAGATTGTAATTTTTATTGCTGCGGTGAGAAGCATTTGAACAGCATGTGGCTGAATGGAGCATTATTCTATGAAAATGTTTTACACAAACTATTATACAATAGCAAGGAACCACACAGGTAACCCACGACGGCTGCATCTGGCTGCATTTTCTCGCTGTACAACTGCACCAGTGACTACAAAGTAACAATTCAGCCATTTTTGGATTCCAAAGTTCCACAATTGTTCTGAAAAGACGATGTCTTTCCTGCTACTTCATGGTATGCACAATCTACAACACCATGCAACCAAATGTGTCTCATCAGACTGTGCCTAAAATCGAGAATGTGATGCAACAGGCAACTGACTGACTGTGAACATCAACCTTATACCTGACCAAAGACATCAAACATAAACTTTGTTGGGTATGCATGGAGCATCCACCTTACCCTTGACAATTTTGCCATATCCCACACGTCAGACTGGGTAACATTCTGATCTATTTGCCCCACCTGGGTTTGCATTGTGTATATCCACAATTCCAATGTTTGCATTGCAACAGCAGATACAGCCATGCATACTACTAACAGACGAAGTTGCTGCTGTACCTGTGGTGCTGGGGTTTGGAATGCTGTCCCACTCACATACTGGCCTACATTGCATCTACAACTTTGGGTCTAATCGTTGATCGTCTGCTTTCGTTTCAACATTCAATTTTCCACCATTCCCCACCAGTCAGCGTGCAATGTTGTTCTTGTCAGTAAGTGCATCATGGCCATACATGAAACAAATGAAGGCGCGTCTAAATTCATCTCTCTCCTGAGCCATCTCAATGACCAGGTGGATATAATTAGGGACTTATTGTTCACGCTGCACACAGTGAACAAGTACAATATCGACAAGTCACTGCTGCTCCACTCTTTGTCATGGACACCGGAACAACAGCTATGACATGTTATTTGTGAGAAAGCCATTAGTAACAGCACTCTTTTGTAACTATGACACTATCTCCAAATCCTGGTGGAAATGATCCCAATTCCTGACTGGACTCTGTGGACTTGATGGGTTGTTAAACTGCCATTGCTTGTGCAACTCACAATAATTTTGAATGAGCAGGAACCTGTCAGTGTGAAATTATGATTCATGGATAGAATTTGTGCAATCAGCCATCACCGACAAGGCGTTAGTTATTCAGTTAACAATGTACAAATTGCTAATATACTGCCACATTGCTGCACGATCTGCCAGGATGCTGCTGAGACTAACCGAGTTCACCCGACTCTACCTGAGCTATCAGCACCAGGTGTCATGATGAACAACAACAGCCTTCATTGTGCTGACACACAGTATCGCCCACTTGGCAACACAGCTTTGCGTGGAACCCCAGCCAACCCCTATGCTACTGCTGGTTTCACTCTCGGTTCTGGCATGTGGCTTGATGGTCACCATGTGTGTCCCCAAACACAGACAGTGGTCCACAGTAGGTCACCAAGTGTTTACATTTTGCGGCATGCAGTTGCAGCTGTTCTGGTTATAAAGCTAATAACTGACAAAATTACTTGTGCACTGTTATACACTTATTAAATTTAATAGTTTTCAGTGGTGTTTCGTGATGTTTATGGCGAGATAACGATTAAATAAACTTTTGGAAAGTTCGCTTGCTGTGTTTTTTAGAATTTCCTGTGCGTTGAAGTCGTTTCTTATTGTTTCTAGTGAAATACTTCAGTAAAAGTTTCATTCAATATTTTATCTTCATTGATTTTTCCAGTGGCCACTTGAATTTTTGGTTTTAGCTAGTGATTTTGTTAAGTTTTGTTGGTATTGGTATTAGCTGTGGTGTAGTAGTATTAATATAAGTAGTTGCTTTCTTAGTAGACGGAGAATTTCGAGACTGCTATTGTTGGTTCCATAAATAGTTCTACTGGTGTAACTGAATTTAGGTAACGTACTGTAGATATATAGTTTTTTTCAGTAACTGTAAAATTTTACCATGAGTGAGAAGTGTGGGCTCTGTTATAGGTTTTTGAGTAGTGGATTACAGTGTGATTGTGATTGTGATTTTTATTAGTGTCAAAAATTACCTTTTGTACAGATATGTACTTGTAACATAGGACAGGTCATTAGGCTTACAATCTAAACAATATAAAATATAAAGGTATATAAAATAGTTTACACAATAAATATACATAGGAGCTTTCACAGTATATATATATATATATATATATATATATATATATATATATATATATATATATATATATATATATATATATATATATATATATATATATGACTTATGATACATAAAAAAATAATTTGCTGGGATATAATTAGTTTATATTATATAAGTGGTTCCTAATTATAGTTAATTTTCTTAATATTGATTCCTGTTGCTAGGTCTTTTCCTGATGTCTGAGATTTGTCACTCACAGGGTGAACTTTTGATCACTGTTAGCTAATGTAGTCAGCTACACTATAAAATTCTCCTTGTATCAGAAACTTTTAGAGTTGTGGGGAACGTTTTCTCGGATTTGAGGTTGTGTAATTCCCTTGGCATTGCTTGTATTAACTTGATGCCAGAGTATTTGGGTCCTTTTTCCAAAATATTAAGTGTATGTGAAATGCACCACAGTTGTTTTCTGTTCCTTGTGTTGTGCCTATGAAGTCTCATTAATCTCCAGTGTTGTGAGATCACGTAATGCACTACACAGTGGTCTTGAATATATACAATCATGGAAACGTTAGAATATTTAGTTCTTTGAAACAAATTTTACACAATTCTTTTTGCATATTTTTCAATATAATGCGAATGGCTTGCTTATGTAATGTGAATATTCTCTTCATTCTTGTGATAGTTGAGTTCCCCCATACTGTGATTCCATATCGCATGTATGGTTCAAAAAGTCCATGATAGACAGCGCACAAAAGGTCTCGATGAGTATGCTGAGCCAGTTGTTTCATTATAAATATCACTGAGCTAAGCTTACTGGAAATAGCATTTATCTGCTGTTTCCAATTTAGCTCACTGTCTATTGAAATGTTCAAAAACGTAACTGGAGATACTTCTTCCAGTACTTTTTCACCTAAGAAAACATCCATATGTTCTCGCTTTTGTTTATTTTTGAAGACCATGTTCATAATTTTTATTCAGATTACTAATTAACTCGTTATCGGAGAGTCATTGTGCTGCACTACTGACTGATATGAATGTATTTTGCTCGAGTGCCTCCAAATTGTAGGAAACATTTAGCACAGTCATATCATCTGCATAAAATATTTTGATTTCATTTGCACATGTTTGTATATTATTCACAATTAAATTGAAGAGAACAGATCCCATTACAGATCCTTGAGGTACACCATACTTAATACTTCTAACTCCTGTTCTATGTAAGTTATTAATGGCTACATATTGCCTCCTGTTACTTAAATATGATGTTATCCAGTTTACTGCGTGTCCACGAATATCAGTATTCTCTAGTTTCTTTACTAGGGCTCTATGATCAACTGCGTCAAATACCTTGCATAGATTAAGAAAAACTCCAGAGACTACCATGTTGTTGTCCAAGGCCTGTATGATTGAGTCTGTTAATGATTCAGTTGCTGTTTCCGTTTATTTCCCTTACTGATATCCGCGCTGTGCTGGAATTATTACTTTATGTTTTTGCAAATAAGCAGTTAGTCCGTTTAGCATGAGAATTTCTAATATTTTGGAGAAGCCTGCTACTGAAAATACTGCCCTGTTGTTTTTAGGGTCGTCGTGCTTTCCCTTTCTGTATACAGGTACTACTTTAACTAATTTGAGTTTATCTGGGAATACTCGTTCCTGGAAAGAGCAGTCGGCAATATCCAGTAATGGGGTAATTATGTCTGCTGCCATGTGCTTGATTAGGTAGTTTGACACTTCATCATGTGCAGCTGACTTTGTTGTTTTCAGCTTTTTCATAACATTTGTCATTACCTTTTCAGACGCTGGTTTTAGGTACATAGATTGGCTCCGCTTATCTGTCATAGTAGTTTGCTCAGTTCCTTGACTACTATATTCATGCTTTAGTTTTTCTACTGCATCTGTATGGTTATTATGCAGGATGTTGGCAATTTTTGTTTTATCTGTGATGATTTTGTTATTTACTGTCATAGTTTCAATTTCATTTGTTCTCTGTGAGTATTTTTTCTTGTCCCTCTAAAAATTAATTATATTCCAAGCTGCTCTCATTTTATTTGTTGATTTTGAAATAGTGTCATTAATTTATTTTGCTTTTTCTTGTCTTATGAACTGCCTGTATTTCTTCTGGCGTTGCCTGTACGTTTCAATATTTCCTCTCTGTTTCATTTCTCATAACTTAGGTCTCTGTTGTATTAATGCCTTCGTCATCCACTGCTTTTTTTCAAGGTTTTTTTCCTTTACTCTTGGTTTTTGGAAATGCTAAATTGAAGTAATGTATTATGGTGTCTTGGAAAGCACTGTATTTTTCATCTGTTCCTTGGGCTTGAAGTGGGTAAATTCACTGTTTTTTTCTTAACATCACTTTGAAGATGTTGATATTTTGTTGGCTGATAAGCCTAACATCTCTACACTTTTGTCTTTCTTTTGTGAGTTCAGATTTCCATATACTTTACAAAACTGTTCAAAAGATCAGAAATTCCTGTTTGTAGAACATTTGTTGTATATGCATTGCTATCTATATTAGTGATAATATTGTCAATACTTGACTCAGTTTCCGAAGTCACTCTTGTTGGTTCCATAACAGTTGCCTTCATGTTGTATTGTAGTAGCAGCTACTCAAATTTTTTGCTTTCTTTGTGTTGCTCTTCCCATATCAATGTTAAAATCATCACATATTACACAATCTTTCATTTTTTTTGTTTCATAGTAGAATGGACATTTTTTTGAGGAAAGGATTTATTTTGCCACTCAATGATCGGTGCACATGGAATACACTTAACTCATTAAAGACCATACCCAAAATTACAATATTTTTTTTCTTTGCATTTTGGAAAAGTTTTGTATGTATCATTCATACTACTATCATAATCCTCTGTTGTTTGGACAAATAGTGTTACTCCTCCACCTCTATATTCTGATCTGCAGAAATGGTTGACAAGAACATAATTTTTTATGCTAAGACTGCAAATTTCATTTTATTTTAAGCCATTTTCACTTATTCACAATACGTCTGGGCATATTTCATTTGCCAGTAGTTCTACTTCTAGTTTTCTATTACTCATGTATTGCAGATTTTGATGCAGAATTCTGAGCTTAATTTCTTTTTGCTTACTAATAAAATTCTCAGTCTCTATTTGATTAGCATGTTCATGTTTCTTGCCATTAATATTTAACTTCCAGTTTTTTGCTTCACTTGGCTTTACCATAAAAAATCATCTCCCAAATGTTAAGATGTCATCTTTCTGCTTACTAAAGTTCTCGTGGGCACTGATTCACTAGGCTTTCCTTTATTCCTTTGTGCAGCAGTTTGCGACTGTTCTTCTTCTTCATTGCATTCGAATTTTGGACTTAGTTCCAGTAATATATGCTCTTCTTTGGGGCAGGTTTTGGGCTTTTATGTAGTGTCCTGTTTCTGTTGTGGATGTGTTACAGTTCAGCTCAGTCTCATTAGGACTAGCTGCATTTTCTTGCTCTTCATCAATAGTTTGGCCTTTCAGATTAATCTGCAATGATATTGCTTTTTATAGTGATGAATATTTTGGATTTTGAACTGGTTCTATCATTTCTACTAAGGAGCTCTCAAAATTTACCACTTTTCGGTTTTCAATTACTGTCTTCATTTCTACTTTGGATATGTTGCAGTTCAGAATAATTTCAAGCAGTTTGATATTGTACTAAAAAGTGTGTGTTATGTTACATGAAAGCCAACTTTTATTATGTGAATATTTAGTTTATAAGGGTCAAAGAGATTTCGGTTGGGAGCAATCAATCAGATACCAATTAAGTGCTTTCAAACAAACTTTGGCGGATAAAAAGAAAGATGGTTGCAACAGAAGTATTTTATAAGTGTCAATGATGTATTTTGACTTATTGTGCAAAACTTACAGATAATGTAAATGCTTAGTGTCTGTTCTTCCAGACATGTCTGAAAGAAAAGATACCACATGGGATCTGCAGCTGTATTAAGTTGTATGTAAATTCATGAGGAATCCATTTCCTTTCCTTTTCCTCCTCTACACCTTCAATTTACTTATTTACGTTAAGCCTGCACTAAATTAACTGATTAAAATAATTAATATAAATTATATTTACACAAACGACACAACTGAGGGAGCATGTGATTCCTGTATAAAGATAATGGCAATGGTGGTGGTAATGCCCAGAAAAAATCTTCTGTTTTGGAGGACACTTCACTTTATGAATTCAATACCCCGACAATGTCCTTGGCATAAAAGGAAAGTAGTATGAATGTGAAGTGGTAATGTTGAGAGCAGCACACAAAACAAATACTGGCAAGATCTGAAGTGGCAGAGTCCAATATTCCCTCAGTTCCCACTGGATGTAAGCAGAACAACTGAAATAAAACAAATTTATCTTCTATCTATTATTGCAAAAATATTTTTTCTCTTTCTTCTGCAACTTTCTCATATGCCACTTTCCAGGCAAATAAAGCTACATGTCGCATTAAAGAAAAGAAAACAAAGACTAATCATTGGAATCAAGTTGAATAACTATTTTAGAATCTGAAAAACACATAAGCAATGGCATCATCTAATAGAAAAGAGGAACTTATAACTGACAATGTTCAGATTTCACTGTTGACAAGGAGGCAAGACATTCCAAAACCGTAACTATGACAAAGTATTCTGGTGGAATAAGATCAGGGACCAGTCAGTTGATGAGAGTAGTGACCACATCCATAACAGTCAGAAATTATTTGAATAAGTCAAGAAGTCAAAGAGCTAATTTTGTTGCTTCATTTACTACCTAAAAAATATGAAATGTTAGAACAGTTTCTAACTCTACAGTGACAATAATAGTGTGTTAAGATATAAAAAGCCATTGTATACTGCCCAGCACTTCACTGAAACGCACTGATGGTAAGAACCTGTTTATTGATCTGAAAAAACTGCTAAAACAAATGTTGTTTAATACGCTACAAGCTGTGGCCAGTCTACAATAAGACAAGCAGTAAGTTTTCAGTTAATGTGTTTTACTGATTTTTTGTTCTGGAGGAAGTGTCACAATATGAGGAAAAGTGGTTGAGGATTCATTGTAATCCATGTGCTCTTCCCTGTTCCAAAATATCCCAGATCCTGTACAAAATCTTTCTGATCCATTTTGTTACTGTTTTTTTTTCATATTCAAAGAATAAATCATTCTTAAATAAAAATGTGTTCATGAAATCTGATATTGTGTGTCTGTGTCTTTCTTGACTGAAGCACAACAGTAGCACTTGTTTCCTGTTAAGCTGGTCTTCAATTATAGAAAAGATAGCTGACTACCTTGCAACTTACAGAAGGGTATGTGATGTGAATTCCCGTTCTCTCTCTTTCTGTCAAAAGTGATACCGCATTAAAAACGTAATGATTGATGTTATATGTTGCTAATTCAATTACTGTAGCTTGTGTCATTTCATCAAACCACTTGAATTCATTCAAAAATTGCAATATGGTAAGGGAGTTATTTCTTGTACGACCAAGATTTGTAATATAACCGCCTCCACTGAATGATGAGAGGTAATCTGGAAAAAAAAATCAGATTCTAAGAAGAAACAGGTATATGAAAGAATTTGAATTTTCATGATCATGTACATTGTTCTCTCTTCTTACCTAATAGCGTATGGTTGCGTGCTTGTGAAGTCGACTTGTAAACCCATGGTAACATTGAGCGAAGGCTAATAATTTCACTTGCGCTGAACTCCTTCCATCCAATGCTGTAATTCTGCTTGTCCACTACAAATAATGGTAACTTTACTGATTACCAGATTTCTTCTCCCAGTAGTTGTTTACAAATACGAGGTCTGTTCAAAAATTTCGGAACATTCGTAATTTTGCGCCCATGGTGTCTTGGAGTAAAATGCAGTTGGCATCCCTGCACACATTTGTATTTTATGTCAACTGCTGGGAGTTTTATTATTGTATGTCCGTTATTTATTGTTTAGTGCTGTATTGAGTAGAACATTGTGTCGCACAGTTGGCAAATGTCGAGACAGCAGAGTTAGAAGAGCAATGCATCTGCATTAAATTTTGTGCGAAACTCAAGAAAACCTTTACAGAGACACAACAAATGATGCAGAAAGCTTACAGTGTGACGAGTGCTTAAGCCATAATTGGTGTTATGGATAGTTAATATGGTTTAACAATGGCTGGATGGAAGTTAAAGAAGACACTCGTTCAGGATGCCCTTCGACATCTACCAGAGATGTTCATGTCAGGAATGTCAATGGAAATTTGTGTGTCTATTGAAGATGACTCTCCCAGAGATTGCAGAAGTATGTAACATTTCAGTTTGATCATGTCATGAAATCCTGATACTGCATCTCGAAATGCATCATGTTACCCATATCGCATAAGTCAAGACCAGTAAGACCTTTGCGTCACAATCTGTGAAGAACTTCTGGATCACGCAAATGAAAATGAGATGTTCATTAAGATAATGATAACTGAAGATGAAACTTGGGTCTATGGTTATGATATTGAGACCAAGTTCGATCTTCACAGTGGGTTGAGTAAGTTCCTCGAAGACCAAAAAAGCTTGTCAGGTCAGGTGAACTGTGAAAGCCATGCTGATAGTTTTCTTTGAGTTTGAAAGATTAGTTCAGCATGAATTCGTGCCACAGGGCCATACTGTTCATCGATGGTACCATTGGGATGTGTTGCAACACCCGTGAGAAATTGTGAGATGGATATGGGCGGAAATTCATGGTTCTTGCATCACGATAATGCACCTGCTCATTCATCCCTGTTGGTGCATGATAATCTACATCTACATCTACGTCCATACTCCGCAAGCCACCTGACGGTGTGTGGCGGAGGGTACCCTGGGTACCTCTATCGGTTCTCCCTTCTATTCCAGTCTCGTATTGTTCGTGGAAAGAAGGATTGTCGGTATGCATCTGTGTGGGCTCTAATCTCTCTGATTTTATCCGCATGGTCTCTTCGCGAGATATACGTAGGAGGGAGCAATATACTGCTTGACTCTTCAGTGAAGGTATGTTCTCGAAACTTTAACAAAAGCCCGTACCGAGCTACTGAGCGTCTCTCCTGCAGAGTCTTCCACTGGAGTTTATCTATCATCTCCGTAACGCTTTCGCGATTACTAAATGATCCTGTAACGAAGCGCGCTGCTCTCCGTTGGATCTTCTCTATCTCTTCTATCAACCCTATCTGGTACGGATCCCACACTGCTGAGCAGTATTCAAGCAGTGGGCAAACAAGCGTACTGTAACCTACTTCCTTTGTTTTCGGATTGCACTTCCTTAGGATTCTTCCAATGAATCTCAGTCTGGCATCTGCTTTACCGACGATCAACTTTATATGATCATTCCAATTTAAATCACTCCTAATGCGTACTCCCAGATAATTTATGGAATTAACTGCTTCCAGTTGCTGACCTGCTATTTTGTAGCTAAATGATAAGGGGTCTATCTTTCTATGTATTCGCAGCACATTACACCTGTCTACATTGAGGTTCAATTGCCATTCCCTGCACCATGCGTCAATTCGTTGCAGATCCTCCTGCATTTCAGTACAATTTTCCATTGTTACAACCTCTCGATACACCACAGCATCATCTGCAAAAAGCCTCAGTGAACTTCCGATGTCATCCACCAAGTCATTTATGTATATTGTGAATAGCAACGGTCCTATGACACTCCCCTGCGGCACATCTGAAATCACTCTTACTTCGGAAGACTTCTCTCCATTGAGAATGACATGCTGCGTTCTGTTAACTAGGAACTCCTCAATCCAATCACACAATTGGTCTGACAGTCCATATGCTCTTACTTTGTTCATTAAACGACTGTGGGGAACTGTATTGAACGCCTTGCGGAAGTAAAGAAACACGGCATCTACCTGTGAACCGGTGTCTATGGCCCTCTGAGTCTCGTGGACGAATAGCGCGAGCTGGGTTTCACACGGCCGTCTTTTTCGAAACCCATGCTGATTCCTACAGAGTAGATTTCTAGTCTCCAGAAAAGTCGTTATACTCGAACATAACACGTGTTCCAAAATTCTACGACTGATCGACGTTAGAGATATAGGTCTATAGTTCTGCACATCTGTTCAACGTCCCTTCTTGAAAACGGGGATGACCTGTGCCCTTTTCCAATCCTTTGGAATGCTACGCTCTTCTAGAGACCTACGGTACACCGCTGCAAGAAGGGGGGGGGGGGGGGGGGGCAAGTTCCTTCGCGTACTCTGTGTAAAATCGAACTGGTATCCCATCAGGTCCAGCTGCCTTTCCTCTTTTGAGCGATTTTAATTGTTTCTCTATCCCACTGTCGTCTATTTCGATATCTACCATTTTGTCATCTTTGCGACAATCTAGAGAAGGAACTACAGTTCAGCCCTCCTCTGTGAAACAGCTTTGGAAAAAGCCTTTAGTCTGTCATCCTCTGTTTCAGTACCATTTTGGTCAGAGAGTGCCTGGACATTTTGTTTTGATCCACCTACCGCTTTGACATAAGACCAAAATTTCTTAGGATTTTCTGCAAAGTCAGTACATAGAACTTTACTTTCGAATTCATTGAACGCCTCTCGCATAGCCCTCCTCACACTACATTTCGCTTCGCGTAATTTTTGTTTGTCTGCAAGGCTTTGGCTATGTTTATGTTTGCTGTGAAGTTCCCTTTGCTTCCGCAGCAGTTTTCTAACTCGGTTGTTGTACCACGGTGGCTCTTTTCCATCTCTTACGATCTTGCTTGGCACATACTCATCTAACGCATATTGTACGATGGTTTTGAACTTTGTCCACTGATCCTCAACACTATCTGTACTTGAGACAAAACTTTTGTGTTGAGCCGTCAGGTACTCTGTAATCTGCTTTATGTCACTTTTGCTAAACAGAAAAATCTTCCTACCTTTTTTAATATTTCTATTTACGGCTAAAGTCATTGATGCCGTAACCGCTTTATGATCGCTGGTTCCCCGTTCTGCGTTAACTGTTTCAAATAGTTCGGGTCTGTTTGTCACCAGAAGGTCTAATATGTTATCGCCACGAGTCGGTTCTCTGTTTAACTGCTCAAGGTAGTTTTCAGATAAAGCACTTAAAAAAAATTTACTGGATTCTTTGTCCCTGCCACCCGTTATGAAAGTTTTTGTCTTCCAGTCTATATCCGGCAAATTAAAATCTCCACCCAGAACTTTAACATGGTGGGGAAATCTACTCGAAATATTTTCCAAAGTATCCTTCATGTGCTCAGCCACAACAGCTGCTGAGCCAGGGAGCCTATAGAGACATCCAATTACCATGTCTGAGCCTGCTTTAACCGTGACCTTCACCCAAATCATTTCACATTTCGGACCTCCGTCAATTTCCTTCGATACTATTGCACTTCTTATCGCTATAAACACGCCTCCCCCTTCACTGTCCAGCCTGTCTCTGCGGTATACATCCCAATCTGAATTTAGGATTTCATTACTGTTTACGTCTGGTTTCAGCCAACTTTCTGTCCCTAGTACAATATGGGCGTTGTGACCCTTTATTAATGAGAGCAGTTCTGGGATCTTTCTATAGACGCTCCTGCAGTTTACTATTAGCACATTAATATTGTTATTCCCTGTTGCATTTTGCCTACTCCTACCTTACTGCGTCTCAGGAGGCGTCTTGTCGGGCCTAAGGAGGGAATTATCTAACCTAAAAAAAACCCATGTGCACTCCACACATACTCCGCTACCCTTGTAGCCGCTTCCTGCGTGTAGTGCACGCCTGACCTATTCAGGGGGCCTCTACATTTCTCCACCCGATAGCGGAGGTCGAGAAATTTGCACCCCAGATCTCCGCAGAATCGTCTGAGCCTCTGGTTTAAGCCCTCCACTCGGCTCCAAACCAGAGGACCGCGATCGGTTCTGGGAACGATACTACAAATAGTTAGCTCTGATTCCACCCCGCGAGCGAGGCTTTCCGCTTTCACCAAATCCGCCAACCGCCTGTACGAACTGAGGATGACCTCTGAACCCAGACGGCAGGAGTCATTGGTGCCGACATGAGCAACAATTTGCAGTCGGGTGCACCCAGTGCTCTCTATTGCCGCCGGTAGGGCCTCCTCCACATCTTGGATGAGATCCCCTGGCAAGCAGACAGAGTGAACACTGGCCTTCTTCCCCGACCTTTCCGCTATTTCCCTAAGGGGCTCCATCACCCGCCTAACGTTGGAGCTTCCAATACCTAATAAACCCCTCCCCCCGTGTGCCTGCTCGGACCTTGCTGAAGGAGCAGCCACATGTCCACTCACAGGCAGAGCGGGCGATGCCACATGGCCAGCCTACACATTTACCCTCCGTCTCGTGCGCCGCGAACGCCGCTGAACCTGCCACTCCCTTTGGGGAGAGGGTGGCCCAACCGCGCCCGGTACCCGCGAAGATGTCTCGACAGCAGGGACAGTGGGTGATGCATGTAACACCTGGGGTGTACCTTGCGATGCACCAGACTCTCCACTGCCGCTACACTCCAAGGCAGCAGCCTGAAGACGGCTGACCGCGGCCATCAAAACGTTCAGCTGGTCGCGAACAGTGGCCAGCTCCTCCTGTGTCCGTGCACAGCAGTCACACATCCTACCCATCCTAAGGAATCAATTTACGGAAGAGAGTTAATAAACTTTTAACTGGATGTAGGATGTAAGATTAATTTTTCACAGCGGATCGCACTCTGTTAAAACTTGAGCGCGATCCTCCGCAGCCTGCCAGCTCCTCCGCAGCCCACCAGGTGAAGCTTGTTGAAGGTCACCCGCCTAGCGCAGCTACAGCGTCTAAGTGAAGACAGCCATGCTTCACAGCGGATGTGGCTACTGATAAGAGCCCAGCCAGCCAATCAATGCCCGCCGCACCGGAAACGATTTTTCACAGCGGATCGCGCTCTGTTAAAACTTGAGTGCGATCCTCTGCAGCCTAGCGGCTGCCAGGCGAAGCTCGTTCAAGGTCACCCGCCTTGCGCAGCTACAGCATCTAAGTGAAGACAGCCATTGGACAGAATATGAAATCACTGTGGTGCCTCATCGTTCATACTCTCCAGACCTGGCCCCTGCAGACATTTTTTATTTCCAAAGATGACAACCCCATTGAAAGAATGAAGATTTGCAACGATGGACGAGACAAAAGAAAATTCTCAGCTGGTGCTTCGTGAGATCCAACAAGAGGTGTACCAAAACTGGTTCCAGAATTGGAAATGGCGTTGGAAGCAGTGTATCAATTGTGGAGGAGGGTATTTTGAAGGAGGCCATGCACAATAAGTAAAAGGTAAGCAGAGAAAAATTTTCTAGTCAAAGTTACGGAATTTTTTGAACAGACCTTGCATTTCATGTTGGTATGAATGCATGTAACTTGTGAAACATTTCCAGAGAAACATTATACCATATGTAATGCAGTACAGCAATGACAGGGCTACACAATAGCTGTAGCTGTTATATTAGACAAACATTCTAGATTAGAGGGTTTGCCTGGTCAAAATATTTTGGTATAGAAGATTATTTGTGTGTGCATGTTTTTTTACTATGAAAATTAATTTTCTTCTGTCCTAATGGTCCAAGAACCATGGAATAAAATCCAAAATTTGAATTCTGAATCTGGTGCTAATGAGCACCTGAACTACCCTACTATGGCTCTGTGGTAAATTATTATTTTTTTATCAGTAATCCTACTAGACTCAGTATTGGGGTAAAACGAATCAGCTAGCTCACGTTTCCAGCTGTTTAAATCCAATCAACAGCCCTTGGGATGTATAGGATTCCCAAAATTCATGATGTTATAGTTTTTGGGTAATTAGTTGCATTTTTGAATATAATGTTCAGCCAGATTGAAGAGAAGTAGAGTATTCCTTGTTACAGTTAACGTAAAATTTCTGAGTGTGGTAAATTTAGGGAAGACAGATTGGAATATTGTCAGTCCAAGTAGTTGAATGTGGTCGACTGTAGACGAGTCGAAGTTCAAGAAGTGCTGTTTAGGACGGTACAGTTACATTTTGTGATACCTAATGAACTGATCACCAAATATGTCGACTGTGTTGTGACAAGGCAGTGGCGTTTTAGTGCTGTCCTGACAGAATCTGTTAATTCTTGAATTGAAGTTCGAAATTTAGTGGAAAGCATGATTTATTTTGATTTGTCTTTATTCACTAAGTTTTTCAAAATGATGATTAAAGAGGATGCATCTGTGTCTAGTTTCCAGACATGAGGAAGTGTTTAGGTAGTAGATAAAGATACAGGACCTGTTACGAAAAATGTAGAGTTAGGTTCATCCATTAAACTGGAACCAAGTATCAAAAGGGAAGTAGATGAGAAGTATGGAATAGAAAGTATGTTGGCACTGTGGTTAGTGGAAGAGAACAGAGCGAAAGAAGGGCAGGAGGAAATGAAAGAAAAAATTGCATGAGGGTAGAAAGAACTGAAGGAACAACTGAGTGTGCAGATAGAAACTATTAGCAGAAAGACGGATTAGTCAAAAACAGACCAGGTAAACCAACAGATCAGACATTTATAGGAATTAAAAGTAAAATGTTTACAAAACAAGATGATTCAAGAAAGGATTCGAAATAAACAGGTAAAATGCTTGGATAAAAAGACTGAAACCCTAACTGTTGAGGCTGAACAAGAGAAAGCTGAAGTAGAGAGTGAATGTGATGAGATTTTGTAGGAATGTAGAAGGAAGAATGAGGCGGAAGTGGTAGAGATAAAAAACCATTTCTGAAACCTAGAATAAGGTTGATGATTCAGAAGACGGCATTGGGGACAAAAACAAATTGGGAGAATCTTAAGTAATGCAGGTACAGAGTGGCAATAGCACTGACAACATAGCTGTTGATCTCATTGTAGAATTAAATTCAATTTTTGTTGTAAATGCTGTTAGGAGTCAAGTTATAGTTGATAAATCAGAAAAGAAAAAGCTGAGAATAGGCTATGTGAGCTTCAAAAGGAAAAGGTTGAAATGGCGGGCATATGCTCCACAGAGGTACAAATATTTTAAGAAATTTCCCACATAATTCCTGGATGTGTATTGGTCATCTGATAGGCAGACTGATGTAATGAAAGTTTGTCAGATGTTTCCAGATTATGATAGTTTTCAGGAAATAGTTAACCCTCGAGCAGGCACGCCTGTGTATAAAGTGCACCAACCAAAAATAAAATGATTTTGCGCTGTTCCATTGTTGATTCACAACTGCAAATCCATATCTATTCCTTCCTTATTTGCTTCAGGTATCACAGCAATAAATTGTGTTGTCATATGTCCAAGTGAGCAGCATTATCAAAAAATACAAAGCGAGGGTGTACCGTTACCACCCTGGTCTGGACACCGTCAGAAGTATACTTATGGTGTACTCAACGATTGTAATGAAAAGAGTGTAAGAACATCTTACTGCCTAACTTTACTGATATTTATGCCCAGCAAGAGAACGAATATAGCACTTATCTGATGGAGCAGACACAAGAAACAATCATGATAATATGGGGGAACGGAATCTATACTTTCAGAAAATAATTCTCTGAGCTCTGATTATTTAACGGCATACGACTGACTGCCTTATTAGTATAGGATTATGTGAGGCGGATTAGAATTTGTTAAAACTGATGTGCATGTGGAGCATTCATACTGACAAAAAACGTAAGCATAATCTCCGGAATTGTATTTCGTGTCATCACATTAAAATATTGCGCAGGATATCTTTACTGTAGGGAAATTTTATTAAAATAAACCTTTTAATGAAAGAAAGTATTTCCGTTTTTTAAACATAATAATATTTGTCTTGTTGAGAAGTGGCCAATGTCTGAACTTAACTGAAAGTTCTTAGTTTTTACCTTAATACGACATAAATTAATATATTCACTTTCTTTTTCTTAATAATTATGGTGCAAGTCCTTCAAAGCATCCGTTGATGATGGAAAACAATGAAATTATTCCTATGCAAGATGTCTGGACAGAATGGTCGATTGTTCAGCTGTACCTGTTAACTATCCAGCATACTGGAAAACTCACAAATAATATGTTTACTTCTGCATGAAGGTCACTATTCATATGAAATTTTCATTTCCATTTTTATTCGAGGAATGGTTACTACTTCCATTGTATTGGTAGCCAGCCGAACCACTGTGACTATTTTGTTTGTTGCTACTGTGATCGGTGTGGTAATCACTTTCTCTATTCTGTCCACCTTTTCGGGGACTGCTTCCACTCGGACGTCTTTAGTTATTGTTACTACTGTTCGAACCTGACCCACAATTGTCCAGTTCGTTTTGCTGGCGTCTACTTGTATTAAATCTAACGAATCTATGGTGGCCATAAATTGTTCGAGATCCGTATCAGGCACATGAACAAGCTTTACCCTGATTGAAATTGGTAACGTGCCCTTTAATATGCGCAATACATCTCTCGGAAGCATGGGTTTGTCCCAATACCGTGTCTTGTTTAAATATCTTTTGAAGTATTTTCGAAGATAGCCTTGCTGGGGATTGAAAGCTCCAGCACCAGCTTTCTGAGTCGTTCTTGTACACATGACGACCAGAAGTGAGCTAAAAACATCTTCTCAAAGTCTGATTATACCTGACAATTCTCTGCAGCCTCCATAGCCCAGAGAGCTGCATCTCAACTTATAAAAGAAATCACAAATTATATTTTCTTTTTCTCTGTCCATGAAAGAGGTAAAACATTTCGAAAACTCTTGATAAATATACCTGGGTGGATTGACTTTCATTCTTCAGTGAATGTTTGGAACTGCTTGTGCTTAATAAGCGACTCCTCATGTTTTACCTGTGCAACAGTTGGCACTGCACCCACATCTGTCGCACCAACAGTGCTCCCATAATTGCACATGCTATACTGCTTGGCATTATTGCAAGGCAACTGCCCACCGTTTGACATATTCAAAGGTACATTTCTGTACCGAGTACCGTCAGCTAGGGTAACATTGGCCCTTTGCAGGCAACATTGGCCCAGAGAAAAAGAAAGTGTTCATGTCTCGCAGCTCATACATACATCAACGAATATCCATGTTTCTAGTCTTAAACGATAGGTGGCAGCATCAGCCACACTGCTTGTTCACTGTTTTTATAGTTCACGAATTTGCCACTGCAGCAGCACTTGTTTTGTTATGGTCTGTAACTCGTGGCAAATTAGTGTGATTCCAACTTTCATTTGGTTATCAGTTACAGAGGTGATTTAATTTTCGGTAAGTAGTTTTTGTTATCGCTTCGTTTGTCTAGATTAAGATTTAAAATAGAGAGACGCCAATTTCTCCAATAAGTAAGAAATAAGTATTGTATTTCACGATGGGGTAACATTGGCCCATGTTTTGGGGCTACTTTGGCCCAAACGATGTTAGGCTTACAGGTCGTTTATTTCGTTATCTATCAGTAATTATTTTAAAGATTCATTACTCATTTGAAAAGAATTCTTCTCAATGAGACTGAAAAATGCTTTTCTTCTTATTTTACAGACAATTCCATAAATACACAAGAAGAAACTTGGTTGTGGATCATACGCAAATTACTCACTGGAGAAGTTGGAAGAATGTTTAGAAGCAATTCATGCACTTCAAATGATGCAACGTGAAGGAGAAAAAAAGGTTTGAGATACCCAGACTGACGATAAAAAACAAGCTTGCTGGCAAGCATTCAAAAAATGTTGGTCGATCTTGACTGTTTTCAGATGAGGAAGAACTTTCCTTTCAACACCATCTCATAAAGTTGTGCGATTTTGGATTTCCAATTGCTGAACTGGACATTTGTGTGGCTGTCAAAAGTTATTTACATAAAAAGGGTGACTGTATTCCTGTCTTCAAGAATAATTTGCCTGGTTATGAGTGAACAAAATACTTTGCGAAACTTCACAATGAACTTTCTGTTAGAATGTGTTCAAACATCAAAAAGGTCAAAGCTCAAATCAGTGAAGCAGACGTTAACAGTTATCTGGATAACTTAAGTGAAGCAATGAAAGTTGTTCCACCGTCCCAAATCGGGAACCTCTATGATGACCCAGGAAGTAAGAAGGTGATTTGCAAATGAGGTGCAAAATATGTAGAAAACATTTGTAACTTTAGTAAGAGCTCAGCTTCTATAATGTTCTGTGTCAATGCTGAGGGCAAGTACTTGCCACCTTATGTAGTGTATAAAGCTGAGCACATTTGGTCCACATGGGCAGAAAAAGACCTCTGCACACTCGATACAACAGAACCAAAAGTGGCTGATTTGATGGAATGACATTTGAAGGTTGGTTTTTATCTCCCTTTCTCCCTACAGTGAAGCATGAAGGACAGCCATTTGTACTCATTGGTGATAATCTATCTTCCCATATTAACTAACAAGTGCTTCAGGTGTGCGAGGAAAATGCCATTAGGTTTGTGTATTTACCATCTAACACCAGTCATGTCACACAACCATTGGATGTTGCAGTTTTTGCTCCGATGAAGAAACTATGACAGGGGATCTTGAGGAAGTGGAAAGAGTCCAAGTCCAGCTCCAAGTTTACTACAGTGCCTAAAGACATGTTTCCTGTGCTCCTCTATGAACTAATGGATGGCTTAAAAGTGAACATATTCAAAAATCTTATATTCGACTTTGAAAAGTGTGAAATTTTTCCATTAAACAGGGAAAAACTTATAAATGCTTGCTGATGAATAAAAACCAAGTTGGCATGGTAGAAGAGGCATTCCTAGAACAGTTATAGAGACAAAGAAGTGAATATTTAACTTCCTCAAATGATGCTAAGAAAAGAAGCAAGATGTGCCTGCTGGGAAAAGCATCTTGGTTAACGATCTGAAACCGCTTGCTGCCGAGATACCTGCCTCTTCACCATTTTCCCAGAAAAATAAGAAAGACAAAAGAGAATCAGACCGTCAAGTTGCTCAGGTGATGATGATCCTGATGATGTATCTCTGGAAGAATCAAGTGAAACATTTTCAGTGCCTGAGGAGTGTTCATCAAACTGTAGTGAGCATTACGAGTATGTTGAAAACGACTTTGTAACTGTCCTTTTCAGTGGGGAAAAGTATCCAGGACAAATAAGACAGATTAATGAGATGGACTGTGTTGTTGAATGCATGTAGAAGAGACTTAAGTGTTGGAGGTGGCGTAAAAGACCAGATTCGATGTTATATTCTTGGAAAGATGTGTTGTTCAAAATAAAAGAACCCAAAAAGGTATCTAAAAGGAACCAAATTTCAGTTCCTGAATTGGAAAACTTTGTTTAACCAATTTCTGCAATATTTAAACTGTTCTCAGCTTTTACATTAAATAATAAAATGAAAATAAACTAATCGGTATTTCCTTTCTCATTCTCTCTCTTTAAATGTTAGTTATGTTGCTCAATTTTGGGATTTAAATGACTTATTGAAGTTTGGTAACATTCTGTAGAGGACAAGGGGTTATTTTTAGGAAATATGGTGCGAAATTGTGATTTAGTGTGTTTCAGTGCGCGATGCGCCAGCCTCACGGCAGAGGGCGGACGAAGGCTGGGCGGCGCGTTATCCAGGTGACACAGTTTTACAACGAGTGTTGGTATGTGTGTACGTGCGCGGCAGCCACCAACAGCCAGAACGCAGCATTAGCAGAATTACGCAGGTGTGGGCCGCGTGTGCCGCGGTTGCGTTAGCCAACTCATCGAGAACATGTTAATAAACATGCCGCCGAGTAACCGGCGTGTTCAGCAGTGGTCTGCACTATTTAAGGGCATCAGAGGTGGGCGTCAGCATCGGTTCGACAGAGTGGGCGTTCAGTCACTTTTACGTCGTTGTCATCAGTGACGCTGTCGCCGAGGACCAGCCGGCGGAAAACGTTGCCCGCTGCTGCGCCAGCGACTCCCAGCGTTGTCGCAAGCCGCCTCGTTTGCAGGAGACGAGCTATGCCAGGCCCCGTGCTGCTAACCTCCTACTGCCTGCGCAGCTGCTGACCAAGCATGGCATCGCATTCCCTGGGCCGCACACATCAGCACGTCTCCACCATGACAGGATGGGTGGGGCTGAGCTACCAGAAAATGTATTGGAAAACCAACAATAAAGAGGAAGATTGAGGAAGAGTGCTAAAAACAACCACGTTATTCTACCCACCCACACCCTACAACCCTGACCACGTCACCCGCTCCGGTCATCCTGTTACAAGTGTCAGTCGGGCAACCTGCACATCACACATTCCTGTTACAATTGGTGACAGTAGTGGTCTTCTCCTTGCATTTGGAGGAAATTGTGGCTGGTAATCGACGAGGATATGTGGCACATGAGAAGACCAACAATGGCTCAGCAACTCCTGCAACATGACAAGTAAGTGCCAATTTTTCGTTTGGTGGTTTGTCTGGACCTGTATCATAGTCCGTCTCCCCTTCCTATTCTTCTTTCTGGGCTTACTGTAGTCTTGATTCGATAGCTGGTGGTGATGGAGCAGTCTGTGTCAGCCAAGGTGGCTATTCAGCAGCTACTTGAGTGAATGTCGGAATTAGAGATAGAGCTTGCTCAGTCTAAAGAAGCGAGCAAGGAACGGTTTCTTGTTAATGCAGTAATTCTTGACACTAATGCTGCGTCTTTGGTCACCACTTTCTCGGGAAAAGCTGGGGAGGATTTAATGATTTTTTTTTTGAGAAATTGGGTGCAGAAACACTTTTGCATGTGGCGGAGTTGAAAGTAACTGAGGATGCCAGAGGGTACGTTACATGCCATAAAGAATAAGGGATGCTCGGACATTTGAAGTATTCAAAAAAAGGGTTGCTGGAAAGGTATTGGAGGGAAAATACAGCTAGATATTATCGGGAACAATTGAATAGAATTTATCAAAGGAATGGGGAATCAATAGAAGCTTTTGTAGATCGAATTCGAAAAATTAATGTTAATACCTATGAGCTAATGGATTCCGATAAGGTTAATGAATCCATTCTGTAGGAAGCTGAGCAGAGGGCACTAGACGCATTTTTGCGGGGAATACAACCCGAAACCTCCCGCAAGATTACGATGGAATTTCCTAAGACTCTCAATGAGGCAGTCGGAATCGCAGTGGCTTTAGAGGAACTTCAAGCAGTAACAAAGACGCAGGACAGAAAAGCAGTGTTTAATGCAGAAATAAAATGTTTCAGATGTGGGCAGATTGGACACATTAGACGCGATTGCAAGGAAGTGCAGTGGAGGAAATGCAGATGTTGGGGTCATTGGGAGCGTAATTGTAATGGGTCCTGGCAGAAACATGATAGGAAACCGCGAGGTGGGCCTCACCCCCCTCAGCTAAATGGGGAGGGGGTGGTGTGTCCACTGTGCAACACCACCGGTGAGGATTAATGCTAGTGCAGAATCTGTGGCAGACTTTTTTCTGACCGGCTTGGTGAGGGGCAGACTGTGCACATTTTTATTGGATACTGGGTCTCAGGTATCTGTGGCAAGTAGAAATGTACTCGGTAAAGTAGAATTAAAACCATCATGCTGAGACTTAAGTGGCGTGGGTGGGGGACAGGTGAAGTCACTCGGATCAGCTGTGTTAAACTTCCGAGTGGAAATGAGGAACTTCCAGGTGAAGATAGAAGTTCTTCCAGTTGTTGGCAACAGCTATGATGTCATACTCGAATTGGATTTCCTGGTTGCGTATCACGCAAAAGTTAACCTGGAACGGCATACAGTAGAACTGGACGGAATACAATTTCGCCTAGGTTCTGTGGCCGAAAAACCATTACTGTCGCAAGGAACCGCCCAGACGTCGGGTGGACCACCTAAACTGCGTACAAGGTCCTTTAGGGTTAACTCGCGGGATACTATACCGAAGGGTACAGGGAAAATAATCTGGGCAGATGTTGGAGCTAGCTTGCCGGTAAATTCGTTGTGTTGTTGAACCTTTGTCTGAGAATGAGCCGCTGGATAATATGAAGTGTTTTACGCGCCATAGTTTGTCCTACGTGCGGTAGATAGAAGGTAAAAAGGTTGTGCCTGTCAGTATTGATAATTTTGGCCTTGAAGAGGTGCAGTTAGCATGGGGTACCGTAATAGCGAATCTGGAGATAACAGGGGAAGATGAACTGGATAAGGTTCAAATGGCTCTGAGCACTATGGGACTTAACTTCTAAGGTCATCAGTCCCCTAGAAATTAGAACTACTTAAACCTAACAAACCTAAGGACATCACACACATCCATGCCCGAGGCAGGATTCGAATCTGCGACCATAGCAGTCGCGCGGTTCCAGACTGTAGCGCCTAGTACCACTCGGCCACGAAGTGGATAAGGATTTCACAGCAGATTACACAATGCCAGGAGAGTCTGCTAGTCCGCATTGAGGGTAAAGTAGCACATTTGGTAGGGCAAGACAGAGAAGTCATGGAGAACCTTTTGACAGAATATAAACATTTATTTAATTCTCATGGTCCACTGCCCGCCACACTGTTAATTCAGCATTACACAGGGAATGAAGCACCAGTGTATAAACGTCCATATCATATTGTAAAAATTTTACAGCCTGTCATGGAAGAATTTATTAATCAACAGCTTAGGGATGGGATAGTAGAAACCAGTAGTAGTCCCTGGTCCGCTCCTGTAGTAATAGTGGGTAACAAATCAACTGATGGGGGCAAGGCATATTGTTTTTCGTGTGATTATCGTTTCCTGAATCAAAAAACTATATCAGATGTATACCCAATGCCTAATATCACTGAAACTCTGGATGATTTGGGTCAGTGTCGGTACTTCACGACCTTGGATCTTCGAAGCGGGTACCACCAGTTGGAGGTCGCCCGGAAGACCGACCAAAGACAGCTTTTTCAACACCTACAGGTAATTTTCAGTATCGGCGAACGCCTTTAGGATTCAAAAATGCTCCGGCAACCTTCCAACGGTTACTAGATAGCGTGTTACAAGGGCTGAAACCTAATCAGTGTATGGTTTATTTGGGCGACATAATTGTTGTCTCAAAGGACGTGCAAGAACATGTGCGCCATTTGCGCGAAGTTTTCGATCGTCTGATAGCAGCGCGGTTAACTCTTCATATGGAAAAATGTCATTTTCTGTTGCAAGAAGTCCGTTATTTAGGTCATATTATAGGACAGGAGGGTGTCCGCATGGATCCAAAACTTTTAGAGGTGGTAATGAATTTTCCGACACCTACAAAAGTAAAAGAGTTGCAGTCTTATTTAGGTCTCGTTTCCAGGAGGTATATTCCAAAATTTGTGGAAATTGCAAGGTCCCTCATGCAGTTGTTGAAGAAGGGAGCAAAATTTCACTGGTGAGCAGAATGCGAAGAGGCTTTTCAAAAGTTAAAAAACTTGTTAACATCTAGTCCGGTTTTGGCTTTTCCAGATTTTAGTAAACAGTTTATATTATCTTGTGACTCTAGCAATTTTGCTTTGGGTATTGTATTATCTCAGGAAATTGATGGGCAGGAAGACCCGATAGCATATGCTTCCAGACAGCTAAACAATGCAGAAAAAAATTACTCAACAACCAAGAAGGAGTTATTGGCACTAATTTTCGGAATAACCAATTTCTGGTATTATTTGTATGGACGACGTTTCAAGGTGATTACTGACCATGCAGCACTTAAGTGGTTGTTAGGGTTTAAATACCCAACGAGTAGATTAACTAAGTGGGCTTTGCATCTTAGTGAGTACGATTTTGAAGTGATTCATCGACTGGGTAAATCGCACGGAAACACGGATGGTCTGAGTCATAAAGTATGCACCATGGAATGCACACGAATAAATGAGAACAAATGGGAGGAGGTATAAACCGCCAACACAGATTGTCAACGATTTACCTCGCAGTGACATTTCGTCGTGTAAGACGGGATACTGTACCATAAAACTAGGAATGGTTCACACATAGTCGTACCAGAAAAATTGCGAAGCAAAATTTTAAGGCAAGCACATGATTCAATGTTTTCTGGTCATTCGGGTCGAAGACCAACAGAAAGGAGGGTAGCACAGAGTTGTTGGTGGTCAACGCGTATGCAATATGTCGATCAGTATGTAAAGAGTTGCATTCCATGTGCTCAACGGGTGGAATTGAGTCATCAGAAAATTGTGTTGCAACAACTACTGGAAGCGGATAGTCCTTTTCAATTACTTGGCTTAGACGTCTTGGGACCGTTTGTGCAAACACCAGCTGGTAATCGCTATGTTTTAACAATAATAGGTCATTTCTCATGCTATGTGTCTATGACAGCTATTCCAGACCAGCGAGCCGAAACAGTGGCTCACGCCATGGTACATCAATGGATATTGAAATTCGGAACACCTGAAACTATAATTACAGATCAAGGGTCAAACTTTATGTCCAATTTGATGAAACAGTTATGCAAGTTGCTGCATGAAAAGAAATTGAGAACGAGTGCATTACACCCGCAGGCTAATGGTCAGACCGAGAGAGTTCATTGTACAATAGCTAAGATGTTAAGTTATTATGTAAATTCGCAACACAACAATTGGGATACCCTATTGGCGTTTGTAACTGTGGCGTATAACTCAAAAGTGTATGAAAGTACAGGACTGTCTCCATATGAAGCACTGTTCAGTCGGAAGATGCCATCTCTGTTTGAATTGCCCAAGACCCCACCAGGAACCGATATTTCGGCTGTTAAGGATTTATCCACAAAGTTTAAAACAATCTGGCGGCAGGTGAAAAAAATGAACACTAAAGCATTAGAGAGACAGAACAAACACAATAGAAAGGCGGCTTTAACCAAATATCATGTAGGACAATGGGTGATGATGACTAATCCGTATGTGCAATAAGGCAAAACGAAAATAATTGTATCCCGTTATCAAGGTCCTTTCCAGGTGATCGAGATGACATCGCCGGTGAAGGTAAAATTACAGCTTCCAACTCGCCCTACTATTGTGTATGTGAGCCGAATTAGGCCTTTCAATTGGATTTTGAGGAACTTCCTTCTTTGTCTTCAGTAACTTCTAGTGGAGAGAAAGATGAATCTAAGAAAAAGAATAAGAAAGGAGTAGATAAACAAGAGAAACAAGTTAATCGTGGAAGCGATCAGAAATGCTATTATGCTCTTAGGCCATGCGCAAAAAGGAAGAGCTAATGTGAGTTGTTTTTCTTTTGTTTTTCAGGAGGTGTGACGTTCTGGTAAGACCAGCAGTTCCAGCGTCATGGGTTGTGCTGAAGAGGGAAGAGGAAAGGTGTGCACTATCTCTCAGCATAGTTATTCTGTTTATCTGTTGCAACTTAGCTGAAGCCTTTAAGGTACATCCTATATCAAGTGGTGTTTTGTTCTCGTGACAAGCGGACGTAATTATGTCCAGACATCAATGGACCCTAAGGGTGGACTGTAATATTTGGGCAGTTGAAGACGAAATCTGTAAATTAGAAGATACATTTAATGAACTTCATTCCATGGTGGCTAATCAATCAAGGTTTAATGACACACAGGGGGAATATCAGCTACTACGATCAGATTTTGCACGCTTATAAGCTAACTCGCGGCAAACTGCAGGGTTAATTCCGCACGTCTGTAGGAAAATAGTATGGTTGGACGCAGATGGCTCTATCCTAAAAACTGTATTTGGGAACGTATTAAAAGTATTAATGAAACTCTCTGGCAGGTACAGGATAATGTGAATAGCAACCAAGGAATGCTAGATCTTCACACAACCCAATTAGAGAGTTTGAAGAAAGATGTAGTTAATAATACGCGCCAATTGCGAGCTTTGGCTGCGACCTTGATGTCCCACATTAAGGCCACAACCGACACAACCAATCACGACTTGGGTATAATCAAGTACCGGATGGATAACATCGATTCACAGCTGATAATCGCTAAGCTGCTCCATTTTCTTGCTGACAGTATTACGGAAGCACGCATAGAAGGCACGGAACTTCAGGAGGCTCTGTTGCAGGAAATGTGCGGGCACCTAACCCCAGTACTCTTACCTTCAGAACAACTTCGGGAAGGATTACGGAAAGTACAATCGGAATTGCACGCTTCCCTGGAGCTACTGACGACATTAACAGACGAACACTTACCTCTGTACTACAAAATGGCCACTGTTACCAGTACATGGACGGGTAACCTACTGAGAATACACATCATAATACCATTAACATGTAAGGATTGTAGACTTTAATGTTACGCCTTGCATACATATCCAGTGAAGTGGGAAATTTTGCAGAAATTCGTACAATTAACCATACGGGAAATACTGTTAGTGGCACGTAACAGACAAGCTCATGTGTTCCTCACTGCACAAGACCTGCGGTGTTGTCGAAGAGGTCCAGTTGCTATCTGCCCTGCGAAATTGTTACACACTGTTCCCAAATCTTGTGAGTATTCTATATTCTGCTCTCAAGAACCAGTCGGGAGTGCCGTAAGGAAATTATAGCAGGCATGGTGCAGTTCTTTCAGCAAGTGGGTCCATGTTGGGTATTTTCAGTAATGGAAAATACAGTCGTTATTTGCATTTGTTACAAACACGGTAAGCAAAGGAAGTACAGAAAGAATAGAATTGCAAGGGCAGGGACTGTTAATGAATGGTGCACATTGATCTATGTACCTGACCAACCGGTGCAATTCGTCATGAAAGAAAATTTCACTCTTTTGAATAACACATTAGACCCGAATTTGCTCGCGTCTTTGGACCGGGTGCTAGCAGCTCAGGATGGACGTATAACTATGGAACATCTTTTTCAACGAGTGCAAGAGTACCGTAATGAGCATAAGCAAGGCTTACAAGTTATTGGATCATCAACCACCGCCACCTGTGTACTATCGGCTCAAGAGGAAGGAGGCCCAAATCCCACCCCTTCCAACCTTTAACCTAAGGGTCCAGACAAAATCACTGAACAGATGTGAAGCACTGTAGGACACTGAGTAATGTTTATGAACAAAGATTAGACTGAGGATAGAGGTGAATGAACACTGTAAATAGTGAATCGATCGCATTTTGTGGTGTTTGTGAAGCGAACTGTAGTTGTTTTGACTTTTTGGTTGAATTCGGGAACGAATTCTTTATGTACAAGGGAGGAATTGTAGAGGACAAGGGGTTATTTTTAGGAAATATGGTGCGAAATTGTCATTTAGTGTGTTTCAGTGCGCGATGTACCAGCCTCACGGCAGATGGCGAACGAAGGGTGGCCGGTGCGTTATGCAGGTGACACAGTTTTGCAACGAGCGTCAGTATGTGTGTACGTGCGCGGCAGCCATCAACAGCCAGAACGCAGCATTAGCAGAATTACGCAGGCACGGGCCACGTGTGGCGCGGTTGCATTAGCCAACTCATCGAGAACATGCTAATAAACACGGCGCTGCGTAACCGGCGGATTCAGCAGCGGTCTGCACTATTTAAGGGCATCGGAGGTGGGCGTCGGCATCGGTTTGACCGACTGGGCGTTCGGTCGCCGTTACATCGTCGTCATCAGTGGCACTGTCCCCAAGGACCGGCCGGCGGAGGGCATTGCCCGCTGCTGCACCTGCGACTCCCAGCGTTGTCATGAGCCGCCACATCTGCAGGAGGCGAACTAGGCTGGGCCCCGTGCTGCTAACCTCCTACTGCCTGCGCAGCCGCTGACCGAGCACGGCGTCGCGTTCTCTGGGCTGCGCGCATCAGCACATCTCCACCACGACACGAGCGATGGAGCTGAGCTACCGGAAAATGTATTGGAAGAACCAACAACAAAGAGAAAGATTGCTAAAACCTTCTCCTACCCAGCCACGCCCTACAACCCCAACCACGTCACCTGCTCCGGTCATCCTATTACAATTCTATAATTATATGATCCATTTTGGTTGGTTGCACATTGGCTCATTGCATTTTTTTAGGTTTATTTAGACAGATTTGAATATGTGGGACAAAGTCATCTGAAGTAAAGGTAACATTGGCCCAGTTTTTTTAAAAAAATATTATGGTCATAAGCAGTTTCTAAAATATAATAACACTAGACTGATTTTGTCACACATGGAATATATTGCATTACAGTTTACCAGTACTCTGTCAGCTACCAAGAGCTTAACATGTCAAATATTGTGGAAAAGTGGGCCAATGCTACCCCTGCTGCCAGTACTTATGTGTGTTGGGCTATCATGTACCCTACGACTACTTTTCCTTTCTAAAGTGGAAGTGCGCTGCTGCTTCTCACTTAGTTCAGGGTTTACATGCGTGTTTGAGTCCTGGCTCTCACACTTAACACCTACATTTAATCTCTGCAATGCTTTCATCACTTCTTGTTCTATTTTTGTTTCTATACTTTCAACTATTTGATCTAGATTTTTAGCTGGCAATTTCAGCTGACCCTCCAGTGCTTGTCACGCTCTGTCGATTTTGGTTACCTTCTCGTCAAGTTTCTGGACATTCGTTGGAATACCTTCACTTTGTACCACCAATCCGGAAACTTGATCCCAAAGACCATCTACCTCTCTCTTAAGATGTCAGACCATGACTTTATCTCGTTCATCTAAAATGTGGTTTAGCTGACCAACTAAACGTTCGTCAAGTTCCACTTCTTTCCTTTGCCTTTCCAAGCATTCTGCTTTTTCTCTTTCCTCCCTCTCTAAGCGTTCTAATATCCCGTTCACTTGAGCTATTAAATGCTTTTCTCTTTCGAGATGCTACTCTTTTTCGCGTCTCCCTCTTGCTAACTGTTCCTCCTTTTCGTGTTTCTCCCTTTCTAAACGTTCTTCTTTTTCACGTTTCTCTCATTCGCATTCTCTCAACTCGAGATTTGCCAGCAACACAGCTAGAAAATTATTCGTCGGTGCTGGCTGAGGCAGCTGATAGGCTGTGTCTACAACTGATGTTTTGTTTGAGTCGTCAACTGAGCTGTCGCCTGTGTGCTGTTCCAGTTGTTGACTGCTAGCAGCAGCCAATATTTCCTCTACATTCCCCTGTTCAGTTTCCAAATTGTGGAGTGCTGAAACAGATTCACCATCAATCTCTGTTGTGTCGTCCATGCCTACTTTTCTCTCTTTGCGGGCCTTAACGATAATTTTATTAACACTTTTACCCCCAAAGGACACAAAATACACGAGCTAGTCTAACTAACAAATCCACTGTACACACGATAATACGCTGTATCCCAACCAACTTAACTTCCACTGAAAAACTCGGTCGCAGGACCTTCGCAATAAAAATTAAAATTACTCTTGAATGGAACTTTTAAACAATCTATAGCCATACAGCTGATTGTGAAGCTTATCTCACAAAATGCCTATGTCAATTAAAAGAATGTGGCTACACTTGAACTTTAGCACTGCAGTCAAACAAAGACATTTTAAAACTACTGAAGCCGTTTGCACTAACCAAAGTACTGAGTATCACACTTTATTTAATCAGTAAGCAATCTGCGTGGCCCCCAGTTACCTAATGATTGGAATATTGAACTTGGGAGCTCATGCAGTCGTATCCATACCTTGGTACGCAAGCTCTATTAATGGTTGCTTCGGATTAAGGTTCTGACGTCTATTTCGTACAATAATCTTATGGCAGCTGCAGTCTGTCCCAGTCCAGCAGCTTGAGTTACTTATTTTCTGTGCTCAGTAATGGATTGTAATTGTTATAAGTACATGGAACAAAATGTTTACAGAATTACAAACTGTACAAAATTGTTATTATACATACATAGAAATAATCTGGCATAATTAATTTTTCAATAAATGTTGTACTCACAACAGTAATATTTCTTATCTGTAAGTTGTATACCGAGCAGCAACATCTATTTAGTCGAGCCCCAAGTTGAGTGAATTTGTACCACTATCGCCCCAGTCCGGACACTGTCTGAAGTATACATAAGGTGTATTCAACGAATGTGATGGAAAGAGTGTAAGAAGATCTTACCGCCTAACTTTACTGATATTTAGGCCCAGGAAGAGCATGAATAGATCACTTATTTAGAGGAGCAGACACAAGAAAGAATCATGTAATATGGGGGACCGGAATCTATATTTTCATAAAATAATTCTCTGCGCTCTGATTATTTAATAGGTCGTGAACTCACCACCTTTTTAATATAGGAGTACGTAAGGTGCTTTTAGAATTTGTTAAAACTGATGTCTACATGGAGCGTTCATACTGAAAAAAAAAATGTAAACATAATCTCAGGGATTGTATTTCGTCTTATCACATTAAACCTTTTAATGAAAGAAAGTATTTTCCTTTTTTAAACATAATAATTTTCGTCTTGCTGAGAACTGGCCAATGCCTGAACTTACCTGAATGTTCTTAATTTTTACCTTAATACGACATAAATTAATATATTCACTTTCTTTTTCTTAATAATTATGGTGCAAGTCCTTCAAAGAATCGGTTGATGATGGAACACAATGAAATTATAATGAAATTATTCTAAGCAAGATGTCTGGCAAGAATGGTCGATTGTTTAGCCATTCTTGTTAATTATCCAGCGTACTGAAAACCTCACAACTAATATTTTTACTTCTGCATGAAGGTCAATATTAATATGTAATAAAAATGCACGATCAGCATAAATTACCATATGTTATTTAAAATTTATTACTTCCAATGAGAAATGACCGCCGTAGCGTGCGTTAGCTTCGAGACTAGAACAGAGAGTTAGTTCCTTTTACCAGCAAGTAAAAGAACAATTAACTACCGCAAATATCCTATACAGTTATATCGTATAGAGTCTGTTTGTACCATTATTATTTCATTTCATTATGAATTACCGTTATGACAGCTAACCGCATGCGCATTTTCAGAGTTTTTTACAATTTTCATTTTACTTTGTTTTGTGTCTGCCTTGTCGTTGAACGATTTAATGTTTTGTGCCATGTTTCGGTACACAAGGTGAGAAAAATTTTATGGTCTGCCCAAAAAAAAAAAAGCCCCCGATTATAAACTAGCAGCATAATGTAGCAGTTGTCTATGAGATAACTGGTGATCAAAAAAGTAGCTGGCTGGGATCTGATACAACTGCAACTGCTTAATGCTTCTAGTGGGTCATTACTGCCTCTGTAACACCTGTCCTGGGCTATAGAGTGTTTAATGAAAGTTTATTTAATTAAGGTTTAATAAATCAGTGGTTTAGCTCATATTATGTAAGTTTATTTTCTCATTGTTTAAACAAACTAAGATTAAACTGTCATTTTGATCATACATGACTTACCTTGGTAACAAAGAAAGCTATTCTCGTGTTACGAGAAATGGCACGCCCATGCAATGGTTAATGGACATAGTAAGGAAATGTTTACCAAATTAAAAAATTTATTCTTCGCACAGAATCTGCGTTACCAGAAGAGATTTAGGGTGGTAGGTCAGGCTATAGATTAAAGGAATATTGAACAGAGTGACAGATATTGTAATGTGACACTCTGACTGTTGTCTGAAGGGAAATGAAAACTTGAAAAAGACCATGAGTTGTGGGACCCAGGAGGAATGGTAGAGGAGTGGTCAATTGTGACAAAGTAAACACTAGTGGGTTTATTACTCTTTAATGAATATATGCAGTAGTGCACATAGGACCCCAGACTGTTACATTACTTTCTTTATTTTTCTGCACTGCATCCTACTCTTCTACAATGCTTTCTCTCTGTCAAAACAACTGTTCAGTTATCAAACTATCTAGAATAAGGACTGAGCAGATATAACTGGATATCACAATAATCTCCAAAATGAGACAGTCCTGATTATGATGAATAGATGAATTGGTGATAACTGAAAACAATAAGAATAAGCTGAACATCTATGGAGAGCTTTATGCAGGAAATTCAGGAATACTGTTAAACAGCAAGACTGGCATAGTAGAGTGGCAATATTTGAACAGCTAAAATTGGTTAGGGCTTTTACTTTGAACAAGAATAGCAAAGCATTTTGAGTATTTTGTTGCCTTGTAGGAATAATGATTGTAGATAGGAAGGATTTAATGATGCATGTTAGGCATGTGAATGAGAGTAGTCAATGAGTGTGACAGTTTTGCTGATAAGTATACGTAAAATAGCAAAAAGTGACTGCTGGATGAAGCCATTAATTTTGATGGGCAATAGTAAGGAAAAGTCTTAGATAATTAGTAAAAGCAAGATGGAGTAAATGAGAACAATAGTTAACGAGGAAATAGGTAATGCAAGATGAGAAACGGTGAGTGTAGAAATATGAGATAAAGAGAAATAGAGAAAAAGCAGATAATATAGTAGGAAAAGTAAGAAACATTATAGGTTGAAGTTGTTAGGGCCTTACCATATTGTAGTCAAGAGGAATGATTGAATTCAGTAAAAAAGTAGAATAATTATGAAATATTTTTTGTAGGGACAGCAAACGATGTGGAAAGTGATGATTAATGTAGTGTGGTGAATCTCAAGAAACTGAAGATGGAATAGTTAAAATGAAACATTAAAAATATACACAGCATTTAAAAAAGTAGCATAGTAATGAACTCAGAAACTAAATAAGACAATGTTTTGTAATGTCGCCCGGAAATAAATATATTTGCCCACTATTTATGTCCAGAGGGAATTAGTTGAGGTAAAGTCTAAAATTTTCCTTTAAATGACAAAGAATGTGAATTCAGTGAATGTGGTAGTTAATGAACATGGTACTTGCGATCCAGATGGTGGACCCATTCCCAATATTGGTGCCTTAATTAAGGGAGTTGGTGGAAAGGAAACTGGAGGTAAGAAAGAGGAGAGATAATGAGAAGATGAAGAAGGTTGACATTTATTGTTAGTTAAGACGTATGAAGAAGGGATCGGTTGGTAGGACATGTTCTGAGACATCGAGGGATCACCAATTTAGTACTGGAGGGCAGCGTGGAGGGTAAAAATCGTAGAGGGAGACCAAGAGATGAATACACTAAGCAGATTCAGAAGGATGTAGGCTTCAGTAGGTACTGGGAGATGAAGAAGCTTGCACAGGATAGAGTAGCATGGAGAGCTGCATCAAACCAGTCTCAGGACTGAAGATCACAACAACAACAGCAAGACGTATGAAAAATCCTAAGAGTAAATAATGAGATATGATAAATTTTTGTTACATGCAAAAGTCCATTTGAGGTAATGAGTATATCCCACATGAATGCATTCCATTTAGTTCGCCCAAAGTCAAAGCAGAAATTTGTTCTTAAGAAAATAATGGATTTGCAACTGTAAGAGGTCAACACAAATAATAAAGGTGAATGCCATGAGTGCAATAAATGGCCATTGTGATACTTGTTGTCTATGATGCAAAAGAAATGGAAGTGTAGGAAGTGTATATTTTTTTAAGTATAAAAGGAAAATTTTAATTTTTTTACCAGTTTGCTAGAACATTTAAGGTAAAGGACATTTCATAGCATGATGAGTGTTTATTTAATAGTAGTTCAATATTTCTAAATTTGTTTACAACACGTAAAGGGAGAAATAACACTAGGAAAACTAGTAATAGACAAAAGTTATGTCAAGTTATAAACAGAATAGGTATTTGTAAAAGTATGTATTTTTTGTAGTTTGCTTATGGGCATTCAATGCCGAGATTATAGGCACAGTAGTTTGCGTAGATTAGTCATGAGAAATAGGTTGAAAGGCTATTTGTATCATGAAACATAGGAATAACAGTGATTTCCACAACATTTGTTGCAAAAGGAATAAGTATACAGAAACGAGAACTTTGTATGTGAGAAGCTAGAATTGAAAACTCATATAAAAGGACTGAAAACAATAAAAGCTAGAGATAATTATTATGGGTTCTATGTAAATTATCAGTTGTATAAGTTTTGTTGTATGCCAATGATGGTGTGTAGTGTTTCACGTTGTTTCTATTATTGGTAGGATAATTTAAGAATTTAGGAGTAATGAAAAAGTTATTCTGACAAGTATTTCTCATAATGAGAATTTGTATGTGATTCTTGCCTAAGCTCAAAACATGGGAATGGTAGTTTAAATTATGTTGACTTACATGGATACTAAGAGGACACAAACAACATATTACATCTGTGTTCAAGGCATTTTATCATGTGAGGTCTGAGAGAGAATCACATGATAATGTGGGGGGGGGGGCGAGGCGGCACATTTGAAGATAATACTACAGACTGAAATAAAATTTTTTCCCTTTTAGTACATTTTCTTTTATTTATTTCCTTCCTTATTTTCATCATACATTGAAAATGTTGTTTGAAATGAGTTTTGTAAAATTAATTCTTGTCTCATGTTGTATATTTTCTTGTTTGTTAACACTTTACTTTAATTCATTTTCTATGGACAGAGAGATGTGAAATAGTAATTTTGCGTAAAACTCTAAATTGATGTAATGAGAATCTTTGAAAGGGTTGTATGAAGTGAGGTGTGTGAACAAAGTAGGATCTTATCAATAGGTTGAAAGAGGAGCCATCAACAAAGAGTTTGGAGTGACAAGAAAATAGTGGATGTGATTGTCATGCCTGCATATGTACTGCTACACATTGTGTTCATGGCTTGTGAAAAATATCATTGTTTGGACATATCTATGATCTCAGTGTGATTAAAGAATCAGTGACTTTACATGTCACATTGCTGATTAGCTGGAACAGTGTTTTGACTCATGAAGTATAACACTTCGATATGGAGACTGGTAAGTTATATGCATACCATTAAAGCACAGTTTTCAACTTTAGAGAGCACAAACTGTTTAGCGCATACCACGGACTGTGAATTGAAACAGGAAGTATGGTAGCACATTGACATGCCATATACTGTTACAAAGAACTTTAACTTTGAATGTGCTGGTCACCATGAGATTGGCGTGACTGTGTAGACAGTGTGCACAGTACTTATTGTTATGAGTAAACCACAAGTACAATTGACTTGATTTATTTTCGAAGTGCAGATGAATACATTGGAATGTGCTGCATCATGACTGTAAACCATAAATCTGAAAACTGTGGCTAGAGCTTGTAACAAACATTATTACATCAGGGTACATCACATGTAAATGGAAAGAAGCATTTTATATTCTTGTCATTGCATGCATATACATAAGACTGGAATTAATTCTGCAAACATTGAGCATATCTGTTACATCCATAACTGTCACTCACACTCAATCAGCAAAACAACACCAGTTATTGGATTTGATGCTCAATGATCGTGGACTAACAATGAAGATGTTCATGACTCACCAACATCATCAGCTAATTAGAAACTGGTTTGAAAGAAAATTGACTGAGAGGCACGATGAACTATATCATTTTAGTCAGTGATGTACAAGCTGTTTATAACGGTGCAACAATAACGTTTCTTGATCATTCATTGTACATAATTATAAATTAACATATTGCAATACTATTAAGCTGTATTTTCAATAACATTCAGAAGAGTTTGTGTTGGCTTCTTTCCACTCGTTTTTAATTGCCAATGTTTCTTAATTTACATAGTCTGTAAGTGTTTACCTACATTTGCATGTTTTATTATTCTGTATTCAATCTTTTACGAATTATTGTGCTCTGTCAATGTATTTTACATGCTGTGCATTAACAACGACTTAATTAATTGTTAGAAATAGACCATGAGTTATTTGCTTTGTTTATGACGATATTTTAAAAGTGGCAATGTGTTTCATTCTTGCTAATGGGTGATTATTTGTAATGTTACAGTTTTTGGGCAATTACTTGCATTTTTGAATGTAATGTTCAGCCAAACTGGAAAAAAGTAGAGTATTCCTGGTTCCAGCTAAGTTAAAATTTCTGGGCATGGTAAATTTAGGTGAGATGGATCAGATTATTGTCAGTCTGAGTAGTTGAACACAGTCTGTTCTAGCCTAGTTGATGTTTGAGAGGTGCTGCTTCAGATGATACAGCTACGTTGTGTGAAACCCTCTGATCCATTATTGCCCTCAGGATGTAGAGCCTCAATATGTTTTTAGAAAGTAAACATGATCCAAACAGGCAGTAAGTTATTTGTTGCCCATACACACACACACACACACACACACACACACACACACACACACACACACACACACACACACACACCAGAAAGTGATGAGTGTTTTTACAAATACTGGGTATTTAGTCTAATGTGATGTGATGCTTCATGCTTGAGATAAGTTCTTTAACTAACAGAAGAAATTAGCTGTTAGCATGGTCAATAAATATGTTACAGCCCGTTAGACCCACATTTTCTTTCTTAGAATATGAAATTGCCTTACACAGATTGCTTTCTCTTCTTTCCACTGTTGCTTTTAACATCCATGGAGATCTAGAATTATGATGAATTGGTGCTTGGTTCTGGTAGCTTCATGCAGCACCTATTATGAGATAATGGTGTCTGCTGGTAAACTTCAGCTGCTGCACACTACTCAGTGAGCACACCCGACAAATAACCCACATCTGTGGTTTATAACTATTATAAACATTACAATAAAATTAGTTGAAGACCCACCAATTCATCTTAGATGACAAGTGCACAGAGAATTTCTCATCTTAAAGGTTATGGGAGAAATTCTTTATTTCATTCAGCTCAGTTCTGTACCCTCACACTCTGACCATCAGTACAAAGTTTTTTTACGCTGTTAGTAGTAGTTTATCCTGTAGTGAAGTAGAAGTGGATAGTTCCTGTGAATTATTATGGGTGGAAGTTACACTCAACAACCAAGCTAGGTTAATAATTGGCTCCTTTTACCGACCTCCCGACTCAGCAGCATTAGTGGCAGAACAACTGAGAGAAAATTTGGAATACATTTCACATAAATTTTCTCAGCATGTTATAGTCTTAGGTGGAGATTTCAATTTACCAGATATAGACTGGGACACTCAGATGTTTAGGATGGGTGGTAGGGACAGAGCATCGAGTGACATTATACTGAGTGCACTATCCGAAAATTACCTCGAGCAATTAAACAGAGAACCGACTCATGGAGATAACATCTTGGACCTACTGATAACAAACAGACCCGAACTTTTCGACTCTGTAAGTGCAGAACAGGGAATCAGTGATCATAAGGCCGTTGCAGCATCCCTGAATATGGAAGTTAAAAGGAATACAAAAAAAGGGAGGAAGGTTTATCTGTTTAGCAAGAGTAATAGAAGGCAGATTTCAGACTACCTAACAGATCAAAACGAAAATTTCTGTTCCGACACTGACAATGTTGAGTGTTTATGGAAACAGTTCAAGGCAATCGTAAAATGCGTTTTAGACAGGTACGTGCCGAGTAAAACTGTGAGGGACGGGAAAAACCCACCGTGGTACAACAACAAAGTTAGGAAACTACTGCGAAAGCAAAGAGAGCTTCACTCCAAGTTTAAACGCAGCCAAAACCTCTCAGACAAACAGAAGCTAAACGATGTCAAAGTTAGCGTAAGGAGGGCTATGCGTGAATCGTTCAGTGAATTCGAAAGTAAAATTCTATGTACCGACTTGACAGAAAATCCTAGGAAGTTCTGGTCTTACGTTAAATCAGTAAGTGGCTCGAAACAGCATATCCAGACACTCCGGGATGATGATGGCATTGAAACAGAGGATGACACACGTAAAGCTGAAATACTAAACACCTTTTTCTAAAGCTGTTTCACAGAGGAAGACCGCACTGCAGTTCCTTCTCTAAATCCTCGCACAAACAAAAAAATGGCTGACATCGAAATAAGTGTCCAAGGAATAGAAAAGCAACTGGAATCACTCAACAGACGAAAGTCCACTGGACCTGACGGGATACCAATTCAATTCTACACAGAGTACGCGAAAGAACTTGCCCCCCTTCTAACAGCTGTGTACCGCAAGTCTCTAGAGGAACGGAGGGTTCAAAATGATTGGAAAAGAGCACAGGTAGTCCCAGTCTTCAAGAAGGGTCGTCGAGCAGATGCGCAAAACTATAGACCTATATCTCTGACGTCGATCTGTTGTAGAATTTTAGAACATGTTTTCTGCTCGGGTATCATGTCGTTTTTGGAAACCCACAACCTACTATGTAGGAATCAACATGGGTTCCGGAAACAGCGATCGTGTGAGACCCAACTCGCTTTATTTGTTCATGAGACCCAGAAAATATTAGATACAGGCTCCCAGGTAGATGCTATTTTTCTTGACCTCCGGAAGGCGTTCGATACAGTTCCACACTGTCGCCTGATAAACAAAGTAAGAGCCTACGGAATATCAGACCAGCTGTGTGGCTGGATTGAAGAGTTTTTAGCAAACAGAACACAGCATGTTGTTATCAATGGAGAGACGTCTACAGACGTTAAAGTAACCTCTGGCATGCCACAGGGGAGTGTTATGGGACCATTGCTTTTCACAATATATATAAATGACCTAGTAGATAGTGTCGGAAGTTCTATGCGGCTTTTCGCGGATGATGCTGTAATATACAGAGAAGATGCAGCATTAGAAAATTGTAGCGAAATGCAGGAAGATCTGCAGCGGATAGGCACTTGGAGCAGGGAGTGGCAACTGTCCCTTAACATAGACAAATGTAATGTATTGCGAATACATAGAAAGAAGGATCCTTTATTGTATGATTATATGATAGCGGAACAAACACTGGCAGCAGTTACTTCTGTAAAATATCTGGGAGTATGCGTGCAGAACGATTTGAAGTGGAATGATCATATAAAATTAATTGTTGGTAAGGCGGGTATCAGGTTGAGATTCATTGGGAGAGTGCTTAGAAAATGTAGTCCATCAACAAAAGAGGTGGCTTACAAAACACTCGTTCGACCTGTACTTGAGTATTGTTCATCAGTGTGGGATCCGTACCAGATCGGGTTGACAGAGGAGGTAGAGAAGATCCAAAGAAGAGCAGCGCGTTTCGTCACAGGGTTATTTGGTAACCGTGATAGCGTTACGGAGATGTTTAATAAACTCAAGTGGCAGACTCTGCAAGAGAGGCACTCTGCATCGCGGTGTAGCTTGCTCGCCAGGTTTCGAGAGGGTGCGTTTCTGGATGAGGTATCGAATATATTGCTTCCCCCTACTTATACCTCCCGAGGAGATCACGAATGTAAAATTAGAGAGATTAGAGCACGCACGGAGGCTTTCAGACAGTCGTTCTTCCCGCGAACCATGCGCGACTGGAACAGGAAAGGGAGGTAATGACAGTGGCACGTAAAGTGCCCTCCGTCACACACCGTTGGGTGGCTTGCGGAGTATAAATGTAGATGTAGATGTAGAATGGTACTGTAAGTACACATAAAATTTTGAATATTTTCTGATTTGTATTTTTAATATTCAGTGAAATTTGTGTCACATAATTGAACATTGAGATTGTGATTGTGATTTTCATTGGTCCCATAAATTACGTTTTGTACAGGTATGCACTATGTAATATAGGACATGTCATTCTGCTGACATTTAGACAATATATGTATAGTAGGTTAGACACGAAAAAGTTAAAATAGCGTGCACAGTATGTACATTACGAGAAATGATTTACAATATAGATACCAGTGTTAAAAATACATTTTTACGAATCTTATGTTACACATCCGTAGTTTTAATCCTAGTTTACACTCTTACACTAATTTGAAACTCTAGGTTCTCTTAATGTTGCGCATAACATTTATCACTCATTCTATGAGCAATTTCTCATTGTTTTCTCATATATTCAGCCACACTATAGAATTCATTTACTAGAAACATTTCAGGGAGGCAGGGAACATCATCTTAGTTTTGAGGTTTTGTAAGTCCCTTTGGCAACTATCAGATTATTAAGGCCCTTTTTCAAAAATCTGACATTATGTGAATTGCACCACAGTTGTTTTCTGTTCATTGTGTTACTTAAACCTAACTAACCTAAGGACATGACACACATCCATGCCCGAGGCAGGATTCGAACCTACGACCTTAGCGTATCTCGGTTTTTTATTTTGGGTCACACACACTTTTACTCTTAGGTGTTTTTTAGCTCTTTGGGCAAGTGACTTCTTGTGTAAACAGTGCCTCCAGATTCAGAAGTAAATCTAAGTATTTGAAAACCAAACTCACCGCCTTTTGTCAGCACCTGATCTTTATTCAGAAGAAATAAGTTTTTTTTCCTCAACAAAATAAATAGGTTGTGGTTCCCAGTTAAGTGTGTAAAAACGTGTGCAAAAATGACAGATACAGTATTTGAGAGTGTGTTATTAGTTTTAGAGTTGAAAAGGATATGGTAAAACATATCAAGCCATTGAATAGTTAAACTGGTTGGTCATTGTGGAAGAGAAAAATACGAGATCTAATTGACTATTGTGAAGGCGCTTTAGACGTAATTGATGGAATGTCAGTAAAACCTGAGCCACTGCCTGAAGGTGCTAATGATGCAGCAATAAAGGATCATAGAGCCAAGTCAGATTTCTATCGTAAAGCAAACAGTTATGCCAAGTCGATGATTACAAGTGCACTTACGGACACTGTGTATCAGAAAATCATGGACAAAGAAACGGCTCATGAAGCATGGGAGGCACTGAAGCAGAATTTCGAAGAATCATCAAAGGACCAGCTGTTCTAGATTTGTTCAGATTTCTTCGCATTTAATTGGACTCAGGGAGAAGATGTCTCCACACACGTACCGAAGTTAACAAGTCTGTGGAATGAACTAAACAACGTGCTGAAAGCAAAGGGAGAATCTGTGATACCTGATCTGATATTGGTATGTACAGCTTTACATATTCTACCTGCAAGCTTTGAGTCCTTGAGTGGGATGTTATTAACGAAAGATGATAAGAAAACAGTTGATGAATGAAAAGAACAATTGTCCATGTTTGACAGAAATTTCACAGAGTAGTGACAAAATCGAACAAGAGGCATTAGTAGTCAAATCAGGTGTCCAAAGAAAATAAAAACTAACAAATTCAAAGTTAAAGGAAAATGTAACTATTGCAAAGAATTGGGCCAATGGGTCAGATATTGTAAGAAGTGGATTGCTTATGGAAGTACAGCTAAAAATACAACTGTGCAGAAAAAAATGGACAAAACTGTAGTAACGAATGTAGCATTGTTTACTATTTCTGGCGAGGTTTGTTTGTTAGAAGTGGATGTATACAATTGGTGGACTGAAAATGGTGCAACGAAACATATGACAAATAGTTCTGATTACTTTGTCAGCTTTGAAGCATTCAACAATCCCTGCTGTATAAAGGCCCCTGGACAAGAGTCTCTAGAAGAAACAGGAAGAGGATCAGTTCGGATTCTGTCAACAGTTGGCAGCAGATGTGAAGAGCTGACCCTGACTGATGTTTGGTACGTACCAAAAATTTCAAAAAAACCTTTTTTCTGTCTTAGCTGCCCTAGATTGTAACAAAAATAGTATATTTCAGTCTAGCACTACATATTGCTCTTTGACAATTGGTGGTAGAGTGAGACTGTATGGAAATTGTAAAGTTGTTGGCACTTTATAGAATGCAGAATTTAAGCCATTAGTGCCAGAGAAGGGTGCAACTGCAAATATTTCGCTGGAAGATAGATTTGATGTACTTCAACTGTATCATGAGAGATGCAGTCATCAAGACAAGCATCTTGTTAAACCAAAACTCAAAAAGGAATTTAAAATTGATGTCAAGGAAGGGGCAGAGATTTATGAACCATGAAGATTTGGGAAAGTGCATCGTACACCATTTGGAACTAGAGAAAAGTCAACAAGGCCTGCTGAGTTGATATCAACTGATCTGTGTGGACCTTTTCATAAGTCATTCCAGAAAAAACGTTACCTCGTTTTGTTCAAAGACAATTACACCAAGTTTCGCTATTGCTATTTTGCTGCAGAAAAATCAGAGTTGAGTAAAATTCTCAAAGATTTTTTCTCACATACAAAGGCATTGGAGTACTCTGTTAAAGAGATACTGAGTGACAATGGCAAGAAGTTTGAAGACAAAGAGGTTATTTCAATCTTAAGTTCAAATGGTATAACACAGCGATTGATTGCTCCCTATACTCCTAAGCAAAATGGTATTTGTAAGCAGGATACTAGGACAGTTGTTGAGATGGCCAGGACACTTAAGTATTCGAATCCATATGTCACTTATCTAGAACAGATATGGGCTGAACTAGTTAACACAGCAATTTACATCTTGAATAGGACAGGGAAGTAATCTGTAGCAGGTGTCAGTCCTTACGAGTTGTGGGTAAGGAAAAGGCCTTGAATTAAACATCTTAGAATTATTGGCTCAACATGTTATGCACACATTCCAAGTGAAAAACGAAGGAAAATGGACAAGAAAGCTGTGAAAATATATCTCATTGGTTATGATGGTGATGAATGCTTCAGGATTTGGATAAAAGAAAGTAATTCAATTGTGCTGTCCAGAGATATGCAATTTGAAGAAAAACTGGGATGCTGCACTGAACAAGTTAAACTACCATTTCAAGATGTTGAAACGCCCATTGCAGGTCCAGATTATATTAAAAATCAATCAGAGACTGAGGAAAATACACACTCAGGAGATAAAGTGGAGCATGAAACTAGTTCAGACACAGAATCTGATGATGACATTCTGGAAACTTGAAAAGAGGAAATAGGAGTGAAGTTAAGAGATCGTTCATCATTAAAGAGACCAAAATACCTCAATGATAAAAGACGATTTCTTTGTCACAATTGAGGTTCCTGAAAATTATAAAGATGCACTTAGACATGCAGACAGCATCAAATGGAAAGAAGCAATGGACAGAGAAATGGAACCTCTGATGGAAAATGGAACCTGGGAGCTTGAAGGACTTACTGAAGGGCGCCAAGGCAATACCATGTAAGTGGGTGTTTCGACTGGAAACAAATGAAGAGGGTCAGATCGAAAAATTTGGTTGCCAAAACTGATTGCCATGGGTTTCAGTTAACGAGAATGTGTAGGTTACAGTCACATTTTTTGTCCAGTAGCAAAAATGACAACTTTTCAGTCTATTCTGAGTGTAGCTGCAACTAAAAGAATGTATTTCGGACAGTTTGATGTGTCAAAGGTCTTCCTGTATGGAAAACTTGAGGAAACCATTTATATGACACAAGAAGTAGGTTATGAAGATGGTATCAACAGAGTTTGAGATACATGCTTCTACATTCAAAATAAAAATGGTAAAAAAGTTCTGGTAATTTTGTATGTTGATGATGGGTTGGTAGCTGCCACTGATTCAAATGATTTGAGCATTTCCTTTCAACAATTGCAAAAGGAGTTCAAGATTACAATGGCACCTGAAAACTATTATTTAGGTCTGCAAATTGAACATGGCAAGGATGGCTGTATCAAGATTCACCAGAAGGCTTATGGACAACGAATTTTAAAACGTTTCAACTTTTCGGAGTGTAATGTAGTTTCTACCCCAATGTTGAAAGTTACAGATGTTTCACAGTCAGAGAAGGATGATAGGGTAGAGCAGTCTTTTCCATATAGAGAAGCAGCTGGAGCATTAATGTATCTGATGCTTGGCACAAGACCAGACCTAGGCTTCAGTGTAAGTGTTCTGTCAAGATCTCTCGAGAATCCCACCACAGAAGACATATTAAAAGTAAAAAGGGTTTTTCGTTATTTATCAGGAACGACTGAATATGGAATCACATAAAAATGAAGAGGAAAGAGCACAACTCTGGAATGCTACAGTGATCCAGATTTTGGAGGCTGCTCAAAAACAGGTAGATCAACAACTGGAGTAGTCATAAACTATGCAGGAGGGGCGATATCATGGCAAAGTCTGCAACAAACGTTGGTAGCAACATCTACAACTGAAGCTGAACTAGTTGCCACAAATGAATCTGTCAAGGAGATTATTTGGTTAACTCGTCTGTTCGGAGAAACAACAAGACTATCTGAAATTCCAGTTGTCCAAACTGACAATTCAGCAGTAGTGAAGTTGGCAGAGAATCCAGAATTTCATCGCCAAACCAAACATACAGCAATCAAGCATTTCTTTATTCGTGAAAAACTTTATGAAGGAAGAATTAGACTTCATGAAATCCCATCTGAAGTGCAGGTAGCGGACATCATGACTATAGCTCTACTGGAGAAACATATGAAGAGATTGTGTAATCAAATGGGACTGTTGTAAAACTCAGTTTAGTTTTGTTTTGTGGGTTTGCCTGTTTGTTGATTTCTATTTAACAAGGGAAAGTGTAAAAGTAAATTCTTTTTATTAATGTATTTCAAAAGAAGTTTTGTGTTAAATAAATAATCAGCATCATGTAAGAGCAGAATGTTTTGTTTATCTTTGTTTTTTATTTTTAGTCACAACACTCGCTCATTTACTCTTAGGTGTTTTTAGAAGCTCTTTGGTCAAGTGACGTCTTCTGTAAACAGTACCTCCAGATTCAGAAAAAATCCAAGTATTTGAAAACCAAACTCATGGTTTTTTGTCAGCACTTGATCCTTATTGAGAAGAAATAGTTTTTTCCACAACAAAATACAATAGAACATGTACAGTGATAGAAACATCAAAACATTAAAATCTTTGAAGCAGTATCTACAAGATGCTTTTACTTCATTTCAGTACAGTTTAACTGCCTTTCTTCTGTAGTATGAGCATTCTTTTCATTCCTGCAATGTTTGTGCTCCCCATACTGTGATTCCATATCACTTCTCTGGCTTAAGAAGTCCATGATACACAATCACAAGAGGTCTTGATGTGCATGCTGAGCCAGTTGTTTCATTACAAGCTTAGCTTGTTGTATACAATATTTATCTCTTGACTGAAGTTTAGCTTACTGTCTATTGTTATGCCTACAACACTGATTGAAGTTATGTTCACCTAGAAGAACATCTATGAGTTCTACCTTTCGTTTAGTATTGAAAACCATGTACATGTCTTTTTTCTGATTAATGAACTCATTGTCCAAGAGTCACTGTGCTGCATTATTTATTGATTTGAAAGTGTTTTTCTCAGGTGCTTCAAAATCGTTAGAAAGATTTAGCACAGTCATATCATATGCATGAAGTACCTTATTTGCAAATTCATGGGTTTTACAGTATTTAAAAATAAGTTGAAGAGGATAGGTCCAATAACAGATCCTTGAGGACACCACACTCAATGCTTCTAACTTTTGATCTGTAAAAGTTATTAATGGTTACATATTGCCTCTTGTTAGTGACATATGACGTTATTCAGCCTGCAGATTGTTACAAATACTAGTATTCTCAAGTTTCTTTACTACAACTGCATGATTCCCTGCGTCAATCACCTTGGAAATGTCAAGAAAAGCTCCAGACACCATCATCCAGTTGTTGAAGGCCTGTACCTTAAGTTCTGTTAATGATTCACTTGCTGTTTCTGTTCTTCTTGGAATGAGCAGTTGATATTATCCAACAGTGGTGTAATTATTTCTGCTGCAATGTGCTTGATTAGATAGTATGACATTTCATCACACTCTCTTTAGTCACTGGTTTCAGAACCATTGAGTGGCTTGGCTTTCTTGCGCTGTGGTCTGGTGAGTGCCTTGGTTATTGCATCCATGGTTCAGGTTTTCTACTGTAAATATGTAGTCATTATTCAAGAGGTTGGCAATTTCTTTTTTGTCCATAATGATTTTGTTACTCACTTTCATTTTCTGTTTCATTGGTTTTCTGCGTTTCTTTTGTTGTTACCCCTCTCAGAGTTAATTATAACCCAGACTGTTTTCATCTTATTTGTTGATTTTGTAATAATCTCATTAATTGGTTTGATTTTTTCATGTCCTGTCAACTGTATGTACTTTGTATAGTGTTGTTTGTAGGTTTTAGTACTTTTCCTATGTTTCATCACTCTTAAGATAACCTTCTGTTCTGTTATTTCCTTTGTGATCCACTGCTTGTTTTGGAAGATGTTTCTTTTGCTCTTGGTTTTTCGAAATGCTACATTCAAGTAATGTGTTAAGACTTCTGGACAAGAATTGTATTTTTCATCTGTTCCAAGAGCCTAAAGAACGTCTTCCAGATGTTTTTTTTTCTTAATACTACTGTAAATATGTTGATGTTTTGTTAGCTAAAAAGCGTAATAGTTCTTTTTACATTCTTATATTCTGTTGTTGAGTTTAGATTTTCATATTCTGCACATTACTGTTCAAAATGATGAGAAAGTCCTATCTGAAGAACCTTTGTTGTATATTCATTGCTGTTTCTATTAGTGATAATACTGTCAATAATTTAGTCAGTTACCAAAGTTACTCTTGTAGGTTCCATTGCATTTTCCTTCATGTTGTACTAGATTAGCATTTCCTCAAATTTTTGCTTTCTTTGTGTCTTTCTCCCCTATCGATATTAAAATCTCCACATATTACACAATCATTGCTTTTTCTCTAGTAGACTGGACTTGTTTTGAGGAAAGTATTTATTTTGCCACTTGGTGATCAGTACACACAGAATACTCTACAACACCTGTAATTTCAAAATCTTTTCTGTACTTCTGGATTAATTTCTATGTGTATCATTCACACTGCTATCATAAATCTCAGCTGTTTTAACGAATAATGTTAGCCCTCCACCCTTATATTCTGATCCATAGAAATATTTTGTAAGAACATAATCTGTTATAGTATACTTGCGTTTTTCATTCTCTTTTAATCCATGTTCACTTATACACATTATGTCTGAACATGTTTCATTTGTAACTACATCTGCTTCTAATTTTTTATTGATTATGTATTGTATATTTTGACACAAAATTCTGAGCTTTATTTCTTTTTCCTTAATGATGAAATTCTCAGCACCTATTTGATTGCTATGGTCATATTTCCTGCTACTAATATCCACTTCCAATTTTTTTTCTTTCCATGACTGTGCCTGCAAAATCACTGGGCAGATGTTGAGATGACATCCTTTTTCTTGCTGGAAGTCTTGTAGCCCTATTTCACTTAGCTTTTCTTTCTTCCTGTGTGAAACTGCTGGCTGCTGCTGCTCATCAGCTTTGTTGGGTTTGTTTTTTTGACTTAGTTCCAGTGATATGTGCTCTCCTTCTGCATAGGGTTTTGGATTCTTATTTACTGTCTTCATTTCTATCAAGGATGCATTACCATTCAGCTTAGTCTCATCAAGAATAACTGTTTGTTGTTGGGTTTGTCTACTGGATTAATTTTGCAGTGATACTGTTTCTTCTTCTGAGCCAGATTTTGGATTTTGGTATGGTATCATAATTCCTACTATGGAGACCTCACAGTTCAGGTCATTGTTCTCAGATAAATGTTGGATAACTGTTTTCCTTCCACGGATATGCTTATTGCTCTTGATGATGAATTTTTCTCTGCATCCCTCATCAGTTCTGTTTTCAGTCTGTTAGGAAAAGAAAATTTTCCTTTATACACCACATGCAGCCCATGCCTTGTACACTCATTTCTGCTGAGGAAAGCGTTTATATCAATTAATGTAACATGATCATGCTCAGTTGCTGCATTCACTGTTTGGCTGTTTAATTTATAAATAGAGTAGTTTTCTCTTGGGATGTTGTATCTGTATGGGATTGTACATATTAACTTCATATAAACTATTTTGTATTACTTCATTAACAGCTTATTGAAACAGATGTGGTTTCTCTTCACCGAATTCACTTTGTCCTGATTTCACAATATGTCTTTGTGTTGGCGCTGTTTGACAATAGAATTTTGTCATTTCTTCCAAGCAAATGTTCTGGTTATTTTAGACGGGTGTACTTGTCATGGAACTCCTTATTATCTAATCTGGTGTTGATTTTTATATCTGCAGGACCCTGGCAAGCGTTTTATTTATTTATTTTCTAGTTCCATGGATCCATGATGCAGGTGTCACTAGGATGTAGAACATGTAACATTATTACTGCACTAATCATATGAAAATGGTCGCGAGGCTTACAACCTGAATCATATGTAAGTGTTCTAAAACAACACGGAGTATTATGGTAATGATGGGTACAAAAACAAATTTTATGGCTTACATTCTAATTTATATTAAAAGCTTTCTGTCAACTATTGATGTATCAGTGCTATGTAGACATTTCTTAGGTAGACATTATCAAAATATTCCTGTAATGAATAGAAATTTTAGCTATTTTTTGAGTTTAGTCTTATCTCCAATGACTGATTTGACTTGAAATGGAGGTTTATTGTATACTTTTCCTCTTGACTAACATAAGCCTACTCCTTTTCTTACTATGCTGAGATTTTTTATATCTTTGCGAAGATCATATTTGCTTCTTGTATCATGATCATGATAGTTACTGTTTATTCTGTAAATTGTATGATAATTGTTCACAAAACACATTAGTGAGAAAATGTACTGGCATGGCATGATAAGTGTTCCCAATTGTTTGAGTAAATTTATGCAACAAATGTAGGATGTACTCTACCACAATTCTTTTGACTCTTCTGTGATTGTGATGAAGACCTTCTTCCAAAACTTTCAGGTCACTACTGAGACTGGTAATTATAGGTTTCACATGTAATACCTCTTCTTTTATTGTCTTTATAGGCTCATTTGTTGTTGAATTTGCACAATAGTCTCATACATGAAACTTTTATGTGTTCTACTTCAATGGGCCCAATCATGGAAGTATTTTCTAATTTGATATGGAGTATGCATTAGATGGAAACTTCTAAAATAAAGATACAAGACAAAAAATTTCAAATCCTGCTCAGTTATCAGAAAATTTTAACAATTTTTTTCATAACAGTTGTAAAAGCCGATATTGATGTAGGTTTACATTTCTACCAAGATGATGTGAGAATATTGTGAAAAGGAAAGTTGCTAATCACCATATAACAGAGATGGTGAGTCACAGATAAACACAACAAAAAGACTGTCACAAATAATAGCTTTTAACCAGTAAGGCCTTCTTCAGAATTAGAAGGCAAACACACACATATACACTCGTACAAACGCAACTCACATATATGCGATTGTAGTCTTAGGAATTTGAGGCAACACTGTAAGCAGCAGCACTGGTGTGCGTTAGGAATGGTGTTTGGGTGGGGGTAAGGAGGAGGCTGGGGCGAGGATGGGGATGGATAGTAGAGTAGGCATGATGGGCAGTGATGTGCTGCTGGAGAGTGCAGAGGGACGTGGTGGAAAGAGGGTAGGGCAACTATGTGCAGTCAAGAGGTTAGATGGTGTGAGCAGAGTGGCGGTGAGGGTGTGTGTGTGGGGGGGGGGGGGAATAGCGGAAAAGGAGAGAAGTAAAAAGACTGCGTGTGATTGAGGAATAAGGGCTGTTTAGTGCTGCAGGAAGTAAGCAGGGTGGAGAGGTTTCTAAGTGGCATTGTGCATGTAGGCCCAGTTCCTGGAGGGCAAGAGTTTCAATGTGTGTTATGGATTCCACGAATTTGGGATCTCATAGGAGAATTTGGCAAATGGAGGGAAGGTTCTGCAAGGAGATTTGGGTATGGTTGATATGGTTTTGCAGGACTATGTTGGTGAGGGCTAAGGAATGGCGGAATCTAAACAGGTGGTGGTCATTATGGAAGGAGGGATGGCAGCTGGAGATGGGTAATTTGATGATAAGGCCATTTTGGGGGATTCAATGAGCCACGCAACAACACAAGTACAGTATGTGGGACTGGGTTCAGCTAGGGATACGGGAACTTTTTTGTATTGACGCAGATGGAAGGAGCAAGGATCCATGGTGGTGGAAAAAAGTGCGAGTCTCTGTCTGGCACACAGTTTTAATCTGCCAGGAAGTTTTATATCTGCGCACACTCCGCTGTAGAGTGAAAACTTCATTCTACAAAGGTACTACTAACTGACAATGCTTCATATTTTACAAAATTGTTGAGGCTTTCGTGGCCACTTGTTGACAAACTGCCTATTGGCTTCTGTCTCGGGTTCTTCGGCCGACGTTCATCTAATGATTTATCTGACGTTTCGCCAGCACGAGTGGCTGGCATTGTCAAAGCTTCACCCTCCATTGCCGGTGGTGAACTGGAGCCGAGCTCGCGGCCGCAGACTATATGTACCTGGCGCGCCAACGTCCGAGGGCTTCTCCGCGGTCATTTCCGGTGCGGTTCTCCTCTTGCTACCTGCGACGGTCGTTCGCTGCAGTACGGGAAGCCAGGATCCGTTTACCTTAAGGCTTTCCTCTTTCTTGTTCAAACTGTTCGCGTGTTTTTGTATTTCTACAGCTTCTCTGAACAAGCGCGTGTGATAGTGGTTCTCTACAGCCAGAACTTCCGTGTCGGCGAATTTTATTACGTGGTCGGTCTCATTCAGTGCGTGTTCTGCCACGGCCGATTTCTCCACCTGCCCCAACCTGCAATGTCGCTTATGCTCCTTGATCCTGGTGTTAATGGATCGTCCAGTCATTCCGACATAAACTTTTCCGCATGTGCATGGTATGCGGTATATTCCCGACATTGCAAGTGGGTCTCTTTTCTCCTTCGCCGATCTAAGACACTCTTTGATCTTCCTTGTCGGTTTGAAAACCGTCTTTACGCCATGTTTGCGCAATATACGGCCGATTCTGTCCGTCACCCTGGGAATGTATGGCAGAAAGGCCGTACCCGACATTTCTTTTTCTGGTTCCTTACTTCGCCGAGTGTTTGGCTCAGTTACACTTCTAATATAATTTGTGGAGTACCCATTGCTCCTCAGGACAGTTTCCAGGTGTTGCATTTCTCGTTTGAGGTGTTGCGGCTCACATATTCGTCCTGCTCTCGTTACGAGCGTACTAATCATGCCTCTTTTCTGGCTCGGGTGGTGGTTTGACAGTTTGTGCAGGTATCGGTCCGTGTGAGTCGGTTTTCGATACACGCTGTGTCCCAGGTTTTCGCCGTCCCTTGTGACCAGCACATCTAGAAATGGCAGTTTCCTGTCCTTTTCTACTTCCATGGTAAATGTTATGTTGGCATGGAGGCTGTTCAAGTGTCTTAGGAAGTCACCGAGCTGTTCTTCACCATGGCTCCACACCACGAAAGTATCATCGACGTACCTGTACCACACCTTAGGTTTGCAAGTCGCCGAGTCCAGTGCCTGTGCTTCGAATTGTTCCATGAAGAAGTTGGCCACCACTGGACTGAGAGGACTACCCATGGCGACGCCTTCCAGCTGTTCGTAGAAGTCGCCATTCCACGTGAAATAGCTCGTGGTGAGACATGCATGGAAGAGCTTTCTGATGTCTAGCGGTAAAATGGAACCGATGTGCTCCAGAGCGTCACTGAGTGGCACTTTCGTAAATAACGAAACAACATCAAAGCTGACCAGGATGTCGTTTGGTGCAAGTTTCAGTTTCTTCAGCTTCTCAATGAAATGTCCTGAGTCCTTAATGTATGTGTCGGTCTTCCCCACGTGTGGTTGGAGCAGAGAGGCCAAGTGTTTTGCCAGTTTATATGTCGGTGATCCAGGAGCGCTAACGATCGGTCTCAGTGGAACGTTGTTCTTATGGATCTTGGGTAATCCATACAGCCGAGGTGGTACGGCTTCTGTGTTGCGCAGGTTTCTCTGTGTGTCCGCCGTCAGAGAAGACGCCTTGATCAATCGATTCGTATTCCGTGTGATACGTTGCGTCGGATCTGCGCTTAGTTTTCGGTACGTCGTCGGATCTAATAGGTCTCGGATCTTTTGCTCATAATCTTCAGTCTTCATTACAACGGTCGCATTCCCCTTATCGGCAGGCAGTACCAATATACTCTTGTCGGCGTTGAGATTCTTAATGGCTTGTACCTCTTCTTTCTTCAGGTTGCAAGCTGGCGGTTTTGCTCGGCGCAGTATCCTGGCTGTTTCCGTGCGTATTTCCTCTGCCCTTTCACAAGGAAGGGCACGAATGGCTGCTTCGGTGTTGGCAATGATGTCCTCCATAGGTATGGTTCTCGGGATGATAGCGAAATTCTCTCCTTTTTGAAGAACAGACACTTCCTCTTCGGTCAATTGTCGTTCAGTGAGGTTGACCACTGTGTCGGTCTGCTTCCGGCATCTTTCAAACTTTTTCTTCTGTCGCTCGGTGCAGCGCTCGAGTTCGTTCTGCATGCTCCTGTGAGTGATGCTGTCGATCTTGTCCCAGTCGTCTCGATGCATTCTGCTACTTAGATGATAGAAAATGTCCAGAAGTTCCTGATCCGTTCTTGCCAAGTCTCTCCGTGTTGTATGTATTCGCTCACGAAGAAAAGCTCGTTCCATTCTGTCGTAGATACGATGTGCTTGGGCGGTGGTGAATAGGCGCTTACACCTCAAGAACTTCGGTGTAGCACATTCATCTCGGCACCGTGACAGAAAGGCGAGAGAGGACATCAGTCGCGCTTTCTTCTTCCGTCGTTGGTCAAGGCGTCGGTACAATCTGCAAATCTCCTCCCCGTAGAGGCGTAATACAAAATTGTTAAGGCTTTCGTGGCCACTTGTTGACAAACTGCCTATTGGCTTCTGTCTCGGGTTCTTCGGCCGACGTTCATCTAATGATTTTTCTGACGTTTCGCCAGCACGAGTGGCTGGCATTGTCAAAGCTGCACCCTCCATTGCCTCAACGGAATACGGAATACGAATCGATTGATCAAGGCGTCTTCTCTGACGGCGGACACACAGAGAAACCTGCGCAACACAGAAGCCGTACCACCTCGGCTGTATGGATTACCCAAGATCCATAAGAACAACGTTCCACTGAGACCGATCGTTAGCGCTCCTGGATCACCGACATATAAACTGGCAAAACACTTGGCCTCTCTGCTCCAACCACACGTGGGGAAGACCGACACATACATTAAGGACTCAGGACATTTCATTGAGAAGCTGAAGAAACTGAAACTTGCACCAAACGACATCCTGGTCAGCTTTGATGTTGTTTCGTTATTTACGAAAGTGCCACTCAGTGACGCTCTGGAGCACATCGGTTCCATTTTACCGCTAGACATCAGAAAGCTCTTCCATGCATGTCTCACCACGAGCTATTTCACGTGGAATGGCGACTTCTACGAACAGCTGGAAGGCGTCGCCATGGGTAGTCCTCTCAGTCCAGTGGTGGCCAACTTCTTCATGGAACAATTCGAAGCACAGGCACTGGACTCGGCGACTTGCAAACCTAAGGTGTGGTACAGGTACGTCGATGATACTTTCGTGGTGTGGAGCCATGGTGAAGAACAGCTCGGTGACTTCCTAAGACACTTGAACAGCCTCCATGCCAACATAACATTTACCATGGAAGTAGAAAAGGACAGGAAACTGCCATTTCTAGATGTGCTGGTCACAAGGGACGGCGAAAACCTGGGACACAGCGTGTATCGAAAACCGACTCACACGGACCGATACCTGCACAAACTGTCAAACCACCACCCGAGCCAGAAAAGAGGCATGATTAGTACGCTCGTAACGAGAGCAGGACGAATATGTGAGCCGCAACACCTCAAACGAGAAATGCAACACCTGGAAACTGTCCTGAGGAGCAATGGGTACTCCACAAATTATATTAGAAGTGTAACTGAGCCAAACACTCGGCGAAGTAAGGAACCAGAAAAAGAAATGTCGGGTACGGCCTTTCTGCCATACATTCCCAGGGTGACGGACAGAATCGGCCGTATATTGCGCAAACATGGCGTAAAGACGGTTTTCAAACCGACAAGGAAGATCAAAGAGTGTCTTAGATCGGCGAAGGAGAAAAGAGACCCACTTGCAATGTCGGGAATATACCGCATACCATGCACATGCGGAAAAGTTTATGTCGGAATGACTGGACGATCCATTAACACCAGGATCAAGGAGCATAAGCGACATTGCAGGTTGGGGCAGGTGGAGAAATCGGCCGTGGCAGAACACGCACTGAATGAGACCGACCACGTAATAAAATTCGCCGACACGGAAGTTCTGGCTGTAGAGAACCACTATCACACGCGCTTGTTCAGAGAAGCTGTAGAAATACAAAAACACGCGAACAGTTTGAACAAGAAAGAGGAAAGCCTTAAGGTAAACGGATCCTGGCTTCCCGTACTGCAGCGAACGACCGTCGCAGGTAGCAAGAGGAGAACCGCACCGGAAATGACCGCGGAGAAGCCCTCGGACGTTGGCGCGCCAGGTACATATAGTCTGCGGCCGCGAGCTCGGCTCCAGTTCACCACCGGCAATGGAGGGTGAAGCTTTGACAATGCCAGCCACTCGTGCTGGCGAAACGTCAGATAAATCATTAGATGAACGTCGGCCGAAGAACCCGAGACAGAAGCCAATAGGCAGCTTCATATTTTGTTGGGCAAAAGTGGAAAGAATTTGTGACCTCACAGGTCATAAAGCACATAATAAATCCATCAAGTAGCAAACCAGTAGAACGCGTCTTTAAAGAATTTAACCGGTGTATTAGACATGTACCCCTCACAAACACACCCAATGGGTAGAATACGCTACTCCTTTCATGCAAGTGGTCAATAACCTTCCACATTCTTCAACAGGTTTCACACCTAATGAATTGATGTTCTGGACCAAACAACCGAATGAGTGGGAGTCGCCCACACCAAAGATACTCACTACAGAAAAGACACTACAAGACAAAATCAAACAAGCCATAGAAAACAGGGCCGAGTATAGAATAAAAATTTAAAGCAAGATACTGAAATGTGTTACACAATTTTTTGAAGGGCAACGAGTTCTCTTACTGATGCACCCTAAGTCCACAAAATTTTGCAAATTAAATAAGAAGAGGTAATTACTCTTTTCAGGACCATATGTAATTTCCAAAGTACCATATCCTGGGACGTACAGGTTAGTTTATGAGAAAACAGGAAGAGACAAGAGTCTCCACCCTCACATAGATATAAAAGCCTTTATAGCATGACGAAGCATGGTAACATTTTTTCTTATTGCAAGATAACTGTAAGTAGTGTACATAATTGTAAGTATAATTTTGCTTCTGGAATGTAATTTAGGATAAAGTAATGTGTGTAGGCATAAGTAATTCTTTTGGTTTGTACACGTAGGCATAAAAATTGACAGCAATGAGAAGTAACACAACACTTCATGTGAAGCGAAAGTATAAACGAAATTAGCTTATGGCTCAGCTGTCATGCGCTCAACAATACATGCTGACGTCAGTAGGAGGAGAGGGGACATTGACCTGTGCACATGCGTGACAGACTGGCTGAAAGTGTAACCAAAATAGGAATGCAATATGTACCTAACTTAAATACAAAGTAAACGGAAGTGCTACACAAATGCATCTAGTACCTAAGAACTAAGGAACCTATTGATACATGTACACAAAGATTTAATTAAATACTAAGCTATATTCAACGTATTTACAACCAAAAGGAAGCAATATGAAAAACTATACGAGCTAAGGACTAACAACAAAATACCGTGAGAAATGTCAAATAATTTTCTTTGCAGAGTAAATGATCATAATGGATAACAGAATAAACGAATGTCTAAGAATTTACACAAAGTATGGAAATATCTGCAGACGTATGCAATGATCAAATGTATCAGTGGCCACTGAGCTACAAAATGCAATTACTTTTAAGTTAAGATTTTTCTTTCAGCGATCAGTGCACGATAACAGCGCAGAAGAAGAGATTTATGTCAAGAGTAGCAGGTACCAAATGAAGAAATAGGCTGAACCTTGAGTAAACAATTTAGCTATGAGGATATTTATGCAAAGATCATAGGGCAAATGAGAAATGAAATATGCATAGTCGAAGTATGACCCCATGACAATTATCAGTACCTGTTTGCTGCAGAGTACACATAAACATTTAAGCATGAGATTTTACAAAAACTAGTTAATTTTTATCGTGTCACATGATAGGCAGGTATTTGAGAAAGATAAGTCTATGAAGGTTAAAACGTCATGTTTCACACTAAGCTACAGCATTAAGCTAACAGCATTAACACATGAAGAAACAACATTATACTACGTGGGTAATTAGTCGGTACACTTTATTTCAATGAAAAAAAAAAGTTTCTTGGCCACTAGTCATCATTGTACGAGTAACATTTCCTCATAAATCCTTGAACCAGTAGATGAGTATTTCCTTCTTCCCTCTGTAGTGCCTCGAGAATTTCGGAGAAAATTCTAGAGACACTCGTATTTTCACTGTCTCGAACACATGTTATTTTAGAGATAAGGGTGGTAAAGTAGAACTATATCTACTGCCCCACAATTATGTGTTTACAGGACGGATGTGTATTGGACGGACGATCGGCGCGAGCGAGTAGTCAATGAGCTCACATGAGAAGTTCAACATACCGCCCATGAAGTAAACACATCGTACCATGTGTACACTGTTGTCTTGTTAAACTTGGAGAGATTTATAAACTGTATGTATTGAAAGATGATTGTAACAGATTATGTTGGTCCAGAAGGTATCGATCTTATGAAAAATGTTCAGCATATGAAAACTGCTACGTATTATGAAAATACAGTGTTCAAAGCAATCTCAAGTGTAACGATTTATTTTAAAGCATAGAAAATCCCTCCAGAGTAGCGTCTATTCTTCGGAGAAGAAGCTGAGCAGAATACCGCTGCCTGCTATACTGAGAGAATATCGGTGAAGCAGCTCGAAGTAGGTTCGACAGCCAAAGGGGGAGTGTGAGTCTTGCACATTAGTACCACACTGCCGCCCTTATTCACCAGTAACCGCTAGAACGTGGCGACCGTGACAGGACACGAAAAGGAGGAATTTTTTTGAAGGAAATTGAGATAAGAAAAAGTTGAGAGTTGCCATAGCAACCAGTAATAACAAAACAAAGAATTTAGTCAGCAAGAGACAATCAAGAAGATTTGGATGTGAGGAGGAAAATCCTCACACATGCAGTAACCAGCCGATGCTGATGCAGTAACCAGCCAATGCAGTAACCAGCCGCCGCAATAACCAGCCGACGCCGACGCAGTAACCAGCCGATGCAGACGCAGTAACCAGCTGACGCCGACGCAGTCACAGTAACACGCCATCATTGCTGGTTGCCGCATGAGTTGCCGACTTTGCGCCCGCCGACGCCGACGCCGACACCGCGACCAACGTGTGACGCTGCTGGCGCCCGTCTAATTCCCCGGTGCCGTTCATACACCTCACTGACGCAGACTAAAATCTTTTGCCAGGTGAGCTCAAGATAATAACTATTTGAAAGTGAGCTAAGGTGGTTATTATTTATAGAGGTGGTGTTTTTTAATGCTAACAGGAGCTAGAAGCAAGATGAGTAGGAATCAGGAGCAACAATTAACAGAGCTGGTCACAGGTATCAGGGTGACTAGGGAAATGCCAGACTGGTCTGAATTAGTAAATTTAACTAAAGCACAAAATGCTTCTTTGAAAGATGAACTGAGTGCGAATTTAAACCTTAAGTTAGATTCAGGGAATATCCAATTAAATAGTAAATTTGATGCTCAGAGTGGAAATTTAAGTCTGCTAAGGACGGAATTTGATACTCTGAATAATGAAGTCGAGAATCTGAAAGTAGATTAAAAGAGTGAACTGTCCAGTTCGTTAAATACTCATGTTAATCAATTATTTACTGAATTTAACCAAAGACAGGACAAACAATTACAGAATTTGACCAAGAAACTAGAATTTGACATCGAAGACAAATGTAGTAGTGTAGAGTCGGAGTTTAATGAAAAATTAGAATCATTTGAAAATGTGTGTAACGGTACATTAGACACAGTGCAACAAAGGTTACATACTTTAAATGATTTCACTGAACGACAAGACAAACTGTTCCCAATTGTCCAATCGCAAATTGCAGGAGTCAAAACTCGTGTAGATGCGGTAGAGAGAGATTTTAAGGAAAAACTTCCAACCTCAGACACTATAAATATAAGTGGTCTGGAGGAACGAGTAGTTGAATGAATTGACTGGAAAGTGGCCGAGAGGGTAAACACAGATAACGTTCCAATATGTTTAGCGTCGGAACTTGATGATACTAACAAGGTTGTAGACGACTCGTGGAAAGAATTCAAATTCGTCCAGGGCGGATTAGAGCATGAAATAATTTTTTGTAATGTGGTGTTATGTAGTAAAGGGATGATTGTTTCGTTGTGGGGAGACTCTATAAAATTTAACGAAAAGTACTGCTATGCACTTGCTCAAGTGACGTTAATATCAGATCCATGGAATCCGGGCGGAGTGACATCTGTTCCCCAGAGACGTTAACAATCTATGTTAACAGATGGAGTGAGGACCGTCGGATCCCGAGTTGGGTTCGGTGTTACTTCCTTACTCGTTTTTCCACACCGAATCTCTTCAAGTCTGATACTATCCTGTATTCTGTTCTCATCCCATTATACTATCATAAACTTTAGTACTTGTCTTAATGGGGCGAAGAATCAAGCATTGCAGCAGATCACTGATATCAAGGTCGTATTCCTTCTCGTGAAGGTAGCTGTAAGTGGTCTCATCATTATACTCAGTCTTACTTGGTTTACGAGCGCTATAATTCCCTGTTGTATATACACCATGATGAATTGGGTTGTTATATCGAGTCATGACTGAAGCATTAGGTAATATATCATAATATATGAATTATCAGCATGCTCCACTCTCACCGCAATGAAATGGGTTGTTGTATTGAGTCAAGGCTGCAGCATTAGGTAACATATCATAATATATGAATTGGCAGCATGCTCCGCTCTAGTCTCAATGTGAAAATGATGTGGATGATACAATATAGGGTGTGATGATATAATACATAATATGATATGATATATAATTTCTATTTATGTTGATATGACATATAATATGATGTAATATATTATTTCTATTTATAATGATGTGACACAATATGATATAATATATGATTTCTGTTCGTGATGATGTGATACATAATATTATATTATATATAATTTCTATTCGTGATGATATGATACATAATATGATATGATAATAATATGATATGTAATTCCTATTTACGATGATATAATACAAAGATTTCTACTTATTATGGAATAGTTTATACCTTTTGCAAAATGTGACATTAATGGGGAGGGTTAACACTACACACACACACCACCTTTCACACATCCACGCAGACAAGTGTGACTGATTCTTCACCATTTGCCATTCCATAGGAATTGCTAAGATCTTTCTTTGGGGACTTCAAAGGTGAAGGTGGGAATGCCTGTTCTGCAGGAGACATTTAACATCACATCTCGTCCATCTTCTCACTCAAGTACCGCTGAAGTGGGGATCCTGGGGCGGGGGGTGGCGGGTGGGAAGGGTTTCCTGTCTTTGGGGCTATCTTCTTTCTCTTCTTCGAACTTAGCAACCATTTCTATTGTTTCCTTTCTTACTTCTCTTTTGAGTACCAGTCTATCTTTCCTTTGTCCATATGCATATACTTCTATCGTTGAAGTCCTCAATTTCCATGGTTTTCTATAACCTTCAACTTATTTTACGTAAGCTGGCTGAAGAATCAGGCTACACAACTACACATATGCATACACACATATGCAAACTGGGGAAATACAGTTTAAGGTAATGTAAGAACCATCATGTGTTGGAGGGGGGAAAACGTGCACATAGCGACAGGTATGCACACATGGCCATGTGAGCTGACGGTTCCACATTACACAAAGGTATGTACGAATGAGTATTCATGATCATGTACAGGGATATTGATATAGGGAAGAGCTGAGAGTATTTATGGTTGTGATGACAGTACTACATCATGGTAGAAGTATATTGGTTACAGAGAATAAGGAGAAACATCTTGTGATTTGTTACGCTGCAGTGTATACCTAAATGGACAGAAATGGTGTCAGTTTAACGACAATTCTGACGAATTGTAGGATAATGGGACAAGCAGAGTATAAGTAGGAATATATATACACACTAAATAATATTCACAAGTATGGAGGCTATTGGAAAGTTAAGACTGGAAGAGAAATGGAGGACTGAAAAAGGGTTAAAGGAAGTATTGTGAAGCGAGTGTGATGGATAACGCAGGATATTAATTTTTCCAAGTAGTTTTGAAATATAGTTTACATAAATTCGGCAATGGAGGAGGAAGACTACTCATGAAGGATAAGGAGGGCGCAACCAGAGTTGACTGGATGGATAAGAGCAGGTAGGCAGACCTAAGGAAGGTTGACCTATACTGTGCGAGCAAGGGCACCAAGAAGGGGATTGACCTGTACCATAGTGTAGTAGGAATTTGTTTAAAGGGCATACCTACCAAAACGAAAGGCTGTAGTGCATTCATTGTGTCTACCATTAGGTAAGGTATAGGTACTGTGCCTAAAGGAAGAGGGCAGTATCGTGACAAAAGGCGCACAATTTGTAGAGCTTATTCTGATAAGATGGAATTCCTGTTCCCACTCGCTGTGTTATGTTTATGTAAAGATACATGTGATGCGAAGAACACCTTTATTTACCCAGGGTTCATTCAGATTGTAATAAATAGTAAATAAATCCATACTCAGAGAAAGTAGTACACGAAGTAAGAGCAAATAGCAACATATGCTTGGGTAATGAACACTCAGAGTTTACGATTGGAAAGGGAACAGAGAGATCCTTGTCCTTACATAGTTTAAATTAATCCATAGATACATGATATATTAAGTAATCAATTGTTAAAAGGAAAACAGTTATAACCATGAAGTAATCTTATATAAATACGATAATATTGTACATAATCAACATGTATAAAATATCGTGTGTTCGAGATAAGGAGGGGGATATGTAGTGCCTCGAGAATTTCGCAGAAAATTCTAGAGACACTAGTATTTTCACTCTCTCGAACACATCTTATTTTAGAGATAACGGTGGTAAAGTACAACTATGTCTACTGACCCACAATTATGTGTGTACAGGATCGACGTGTATCGGACGAACGACTGGCGCGAGCAGGCAGTCAACGAGTCCACCTGAGAAGTTACACGTACTGTCCATGAAGTAAACGCATCGTACTCTGTAAAATTATAAAACATTGTTGGTATGAACATTTGAGGGTTGTTGAAAGGAGAGACTTTTATTCACTCTGTCCTACTGCCATAAAGTCGGGACTGTTGTCTTGTTAAGCTTGGAGAGATTTATAAATTGTGTGTACTCACTCTCTCCCCTTTGGCTGTCGAACTTACTTCGAGCTGCTTTACCGATATTCTCTCAAGATAACAGGCGGCAATATTCTGCTCAGCTTCTTCTCCGAAGAGTAGATGCTACTCTGGAGGAATTTTCTTTACTTTAAAATAAATCGTTACACTCGAGATTGCTTTGAACACCGTATTTTTCATAACACGTAGTAGTTTTCATACACTAAACATTTCTCATAAGATCGACACCTTCCGGACCGACAGACTCTATTAAAATCATATTTCAGTTCATACAGTTTATAAAACTCTCCAAGTTTAACAAGACAACAGTCCCGACTTTAGGGCATTAAGTTAGAGAATGAATAAAAGTCTCTTTTTTCAAAAGCATTCAAATGTTTTATCCCAACAATGTTTTTTAATTTCACAGGGTACGATGTGTTTACTCCATGGGTGGTATGTGTAACTTCTTGTGTGGGCTCGTTGACTACTTGCTCATGCCAATGGCCCGTCCGATACACGTCCGTCCTGTACACACTTATTGTGGGGCAGTAGACATAGTTCTACTTTACCATCCTTATCTCTAAACTAACGTGTGTTCGAGGCGGTGAAAATACGAGTGTCTCTAGAATTTTCTCGGAAATTCTCGAGGCACTACACCTCCCAAACAAAATAGGCCGCGCCAAACATAGTTAGGCCAGCAATGTGCCATGTTATAGTTCTATTTCCAATGTTTTTCTCCTTCTTCTACCTAAGGAAGAAATGAGCTCCTATAAGTCATAAAAGCCTATCTATAAAATGAAATGTAAATGTATCGTATGCTTATTTTGTGTCATAATAATGTGTTGTGTAATTAATTTGTACATGTGATGTGAACGAAGAGAACTAACAAACAAACTGTAGTAACAGAACCCAGTTAATGAAAATTATATGACGTATTAAAACTTAAGAAATTTATTTTCATAATATAAGTGATGGATGGAATGTTAGCTGTATGTATGAACTATGATGTTATGTATATTGTTGTAACTCAATTCTTGTATGACTTTTCATTGGAAACCAAACTCTATATGAAGAAATGAAATTTAAAGACAAGCAATTTATACAATGACATGTGGAACAATCGGGTCTACTGCCGGATGTTTGTGTCGCTCTTGCACAGTGTTTTGGCCACGTAACTCGTTACCTTCTTCAGGTGCTTCCTGCTTCAGGTAGCACCTGAAGAAGACAACGAGTTACGTGGCCGAAATATTGTGCCAGAGCGACACAAACATCCGGCAGTAGACCCGATTGTTCCACATGTCAAGATCTCGCCGGGAAAGTCTGAAGAGTTACAATTTATACAATGTTTTGGACAGCTATATGTGTCTTTCAACAAGTGGACAGTGAAGTGTGGTGACATGAACACGCATGTGGAACGAAATAACTTCTGAGTATTGTGGCTCACAACGTTTGACACATTGGCAAGTGAACTATAGTTGTTCGAGCCGGTACTTACCTCACTGACAGATGTTTTTAGTCAGGGTTCGCTCCACTGAAAATGCGAGTACATCGGGTAATAATGACGCCTGGGCCGTAAAAATGGAGATCTGTTACAGCGTCAGATTTTGAACAATAAGCACACACCCATTGCACTTGAAATAAAGACAAATGCCACAGCAAATCCTTGACATGTGACACTCAGATGAAAGTATGACGCTCACTGTGAAATCAACACTAATAAAGCGAGTACATGCACGTGCGAAGGTAGCTTCTGGCATGTTGACCGTTAGCGTCTACCTCTTAGCCACCAAATCGGCCAGTGCATCTTTCCCGGCAGCGAGAATGAAGCAAACTGAATATTATTGTTAGCTTGCTAACTTTCAAATATGTAATGATATGTCATATTATGTACATAATCTTTTACTTTCTTGTAGAATTCTGGCATAAATAGGATAAGCTGATATATCCATTCCATTAAATAAAAAAGGAAGCTGACAATAAAGGGTATCGACCCCTATGGGCAAACGTAAATACAAACAAAAAAAAAGAAAAAAAAAAAACGCTGTACATCTCCATAATATGTCAACGTTCAGTTTGGGGGCAGTTGTGTAGGATGCTGTAAAATTAAGATTTATTAAAAAAAAATGAGCGACCAGAGAGTTAATTATGATTGCTTAGAAGTTAATTATGATTGCTTAGTAAGGTGCAGACGAATGAAAGACAAAACATTCAATTTTTGTATAGTTCTTTTTTTACTCTTACACTCTCTCTCGTATGTAGAAGAACGATGAAGATGTGCGATTCTAGATATGAAGTATTGAGAGCTCTATGTATCATATGTGTGCGTGAATAACTTTATATTGAACAACAGTATCAACTATTTATTATTTATTGAAATAAGTGAACAACATATCAGGAGGATTTTCTTGATTACAAAAAGCGCCGGTGTTCCCAGAGTCCACTGCCTGCAGCTACGATTACAAAGTAAGCAAAGTCTGAAGGCCAAGAGATACAAATAACCACAGAATATTTTAATAACACAGTGATGTTACATGCTACAAAAATGTGTCTTCGAATGCAGAGTCAATAATATTTACCAATATTTATTAATTTATTTATTTCTTTTTGTTATATGTTCTGGGAGTCAGGACCTATATTTTGTTTTTTAGATTTGCGATGCCACGAAATTATGAGTCTGACCCTACAGGAAAGCATTATGTAGAGAAAATCTTGGAAGAATCTGAGGATGCCTTTTTCTACATACAATGGGGAACAAGCAATAGGAAAGCCACAGAAAAACATCCCATTTTGTAGACATTGGTGAACAGACAATTAAAAAAAAACTTGAAGAAGCAGGGAGTTTAAATGGCCTTGATAGAAGAGGAAGAAAACTTAATAGTTGACAGAATCTCATTCTGCACTCATTGGAGGTATCCTCTTGATAGGACCATATCAAGGCTTTTTGTAAAAGGCTATTTATATTTTGGGGGAAAGTAGTAAAAGCGTTCAAAAATAAGATTCCCGGGCGTGAATTTGCTGTCTACTTTCTCACTCTGTCATAAAGATACTCGATTCATGTGCTATGGATGCAAGCCTGTCCTACCTGAGCATGTTCATTGTGTGGCACACTTTTACCCCCTCTGCCTCGGACTTCTTTCTTCCCTACTTTCACACTTGCAGTTTAATCCCAGTGACTAGAATTTATGTTTTAAACTAATTTGAGAAAATATTTATACATTTTTCAAATGTTTCTGATCTTCATTTTGGATAAAGTTTGTTCTCCATCTTTTAGATCAGTGTTTTTAATCGTCTTGTATACGCAACTCCTTCAGAAGTAAAAATACTCTGGCGACCCCCAGAACCATAATGTCAGCAATTTCAAAGGCAACATATTTAATTTTCTTTCTATTGATACTACACTGATCGAGAAATCAAGCACAAAGTGAAAAGAGGTCGCAGTGCTCTGTGGGCAGAGATATAATTATATTCTTTTCTGCAATAGAGGCGTGGGTGTGAGAAGGGTTCAACAGGGGCATAGTCAAGAGTTTTTGGTCACTACAATCAGATGTCCGAGTACACCAGCAAGTATGGTCGTAATTTTTGCGATCTATTTTTGGTTCGAAGCTTTTTACTGAAATGCATTCTAGTAATCGTGGTGCCAAATCTTGCATATGAGCTTTGTGCGTGTTGTTTGAGCCATTTTATATCACATTTGAACATGAGCATGTTTTAAATGCGCTTTCATAAATTGTTCTCATTCCGTGAGATATTTTTATCACAGCAGATGACTGGCACGTAAACTAAGTTGCCAGTAATACACAAGACGCTGCCACTGCACTGCCGTTACAGCCCAGAAGTTGGTGTTATCCTTTCCCTCTCCCTGCAAATCTCTATACTATCTGTACAGATAGCAAATACTATCTCTACAAGACTTAGTGACTCTCGCCACTCTAGTTCCATTCTGCAGAAGTAGGAAGAGATCGATAGACATCGTGTTGCAAGTGTTTGTGTATTTGAACTCTTCAAAAGGTTTGAATTAAATTCATATTCATTATTATAAATAAGTATCTGGTCTGAACGTGAGTAAATTTGCAAGGTGCTTTCACAAAACCTTGTCACATCCATGTGACATTTATACCATAGCAGGTGATTGGTGTTAGACATACATTACCAGCCATGCTGCAACTGCTTTCTTTCTCCTGCAATCGTAACCCAAAGCTTTGGAAATTCCCCAGGGGGTCGTGACACAAGTGTTTGAAAAACACTGTTTTACACAATTCATATATTGAAACTTCTGGAATTCATATATTGTTCATACCCTCTACCAGATCCATGGTTTCAGACGCAGCACTGATGGGGTGTGTGCTTTATTATTTAAATTGTATGTTTAATGTTATTTCTGTATTCATGTGTACAGTAATGTTTATTTACATTTGGTTTACATTATATTTCAGTACATTACATTATATCAGTTTCATCACACAGTGTGTTGCATTTCAAAAATTCTTGTGAGTACCACAAATCTTGAAGCACAGAAAGGCACACAGTGCTGAACTGCATTCCTTACAACATAACTAAGTGATAAGGTCAACATATCATTACAGAATGAATCAAGGCAGGAAACCAATAGTGCAACAGTGGCTGATACTATGCCTTGAAACTGAATGCAACTGCCACCTAGTAACTCTGCTGCTAACCACAGTCTTCCAACACAGCCTCTGGATGCCGCACAAGTCAAACTTCCACAGGAGACAAAATTAGAGAAGGGAAGAAATACCAAGGGAGGCAAAACTGTTACAGGAGTCCACTGGCTAAGCACGGTTCACTCTCTACTTCTGCAGCAGTTCAACAGCTGAATGACATAATCCCTCTCAACATCTGCCAAAGTTCACTGGTGCAAAAGGGTTAAGCCTCAGGCTTTGCCAAAATATTAAATGAGGTAAGGCATTCTATCACCATACTGTGGCAGAATGTTTTGGAAAGCACGAAAAAGAAACTGACAGTATCCCTCCCACTCATATTATCAATTTTGATGAAAAAAGTTTGGCTGATGACCCTGGCAGATCTTAATTAGAGCGAACATCCTGAAAGGGTAAAAAACTCATCAGAATTGGCTATATCCACAATGTTTGCAGAGTCAGTTGATGGAACACTTCTTCCACCTTATGCTGTTTATAGAGCAAAGCATTTATTTTCTCCCTGGGTGGAAAATGCTCCAAAAGGGAAACGATTTAGCAGCAGAATTTCAGGCTGGTTTCACTGTGAGCTCTTTGATGACTGCCTTGAAACTATTATTGTCCCACGTTTACGGAAACTGGATGGCACAAAGATAATCAATTTTTCTACTAATATAAAAATGATTTTACTCTCAAGTAACTCCATACATGTAACACAATGTTTGGACACTGTTTTCTTCCGAGCTATGAAATCTGCTTGAAGAAATATTTTAATGGCGTGGAAAGTGGGCCAAGGAATGGCAGCAGATACCGGTCCAAAGGAGAGATTTCATAGACTTTTGTGTAAACTCCTGAAATAAATAGAGCAGTGATCCAGTGAGAACATAAATCTGGTTTTTACACATGTGGAAGGAATTTAATGGGTTTGTACATCACTGACTAGAATGCTGTAGTTCACAGTCTTTCTCACTTCATTTTCCTTCAAAACAGTTTCTACGTAGCAATTGCTACTGGCAAGTCATCAGCCTCCTCATTGTTAGTCCCTAATCCTTGAGCATGTAATCCAATAATTGGCGTCATCTTGCTGATCCTGAGTGTGACCCAAGTTGTGAATATAACAGATATGCTCAATGTTTGCAGAATTAATTCCAATCTACGTATATGCATGCAATGACAAGAAAAAACATGCTTCTTTCAATTTACACACTATTAACACTAATGACATGATGTTTGTTACACACTTTAGCCACAGTTTTCAGATCTGTGGTTTACAATCATGGAGGGGCACTCTTCACAGTATATCTGTCTGCACTAAAAAGCAAATTAAGTTAATTGTACTTTAAATTATTGGCCTATGACTGACACAGAACAATAAGTACTGGGTCCAACTGTCTGTACAATCACTTCAACCTCATGGTGATCAGCGCACCAAACGTTCATGGTTCACGTTCTTTCTATCAATATATGATGTGCCAATGTCTTACCATACTTTCTGTTTCATTTCACAGTCTGTGGTATGCAATAAACAGTTTGTACTCTCTAAAGTTGAAAACAGTGTCTTTATGGTGTGCACATACCTTACCAGTTACTATATCAAAATTTTATACTTAATGAGTCAAAACAGAATTCCAGCAAATGAGCAATGTGACACATAAATTCGCTATTTCTTTAATTCTGTTGCGATCATAAATATAGCACTGTGAAAACAGTGATATTTTTCACCAGACATGAACACAATATTTAGAGTAGTACATATGAAGCACGAGACTCACCTCCACTGTCTTCTTCTCACTCCCAGATCTTTGTTGTGCCTCCTCTTTCAACACATCTATATGACTGTATGTCAGTCATACATATCACTTCATATAACGCTTTCAAAAATTATGGTTACATCAATTTAGAGTTTTATACAAAATTACAATTTCACAACTCCCTGTCCATAGAAAGTGATATAAAATAACATGTTAACAAACAAAAACTGCTCAACATCAGATTAATTGAAAATGAAAATCTGATTCATAACAAATACACTATGTAAACATAGACATGATTATGCCAAGAATTAAATGCACAAAACTCAATGTATGATGAAGATAAAGCAGGAAAGAAGTAGAAGAAAATATACTCAAATGGAAAAAATTGTATGCCAGATTACAGTATTAACTTAACATGTGTCCCCCCCCCCCATTTTATCATATAATCTTCTCTCGTATCTCACATGATAAAATGTCTCGAACACAGATGAACTATGTTGCTTGTGTCTGATTAGTATCATGAAAGCTAATATAGCTTAAAATACTATTGTTATATTTTTAGCTTAGACCAAACTCACATACAATATCTCATTGTGAGAATACAGTGAGAGTAACATTTTTATTGCTCCTAAATTCTTAAATTATCATACCAGTAATAGAAATAACATGATGAATTAAGCGAAGAACCAATTTCATCTATCCTCATTGGCATACAACAAAACATAAGACAACTGATAACTTACCTATAACCCATAATAATCATTTTTTTACCTTTTATTGTTTTTAGTCCTTTTATGTCAGTTTTCAATTAACTCCTTACAGGGGGTGGAAGGGAAATTTTTACCAAAATACCATCTTTACCTGCACATGGTGCACCCTGCTTTAGACTGACAACGCTCTGGTGTCTGAGTGACTCCCAGGATAAGTGGTCCCCCTCCATCTTGGCAATAGCAGATTGAGGTGAGGGCACTGTTTTGACCTAGAGGTGACATACTGGCTCTAAAAGCGGAAGAACCACGAAAATGGTCAGTGGCATGAGGGTGTAGAATGCACTGGACAACAACCACATTAAAGACCTTATGACATGTCCTAGTAGTCAACATGGCTATACTCATGGTGAAATTAGCATCTGCAGTGGGTTCCTCAATTGGATCTCTGGGAGGAGCAGTTATGAGTACAGACATGAAGAAAGTAAAATGGCAAGAAAAAATAAAAGTGACAACATGGAATATAAAATTCATGAGTCGGGGGGGGGGGGGAATAAATAGTACAATTAAAGAAATGGGTAGGTTGGGAATAGAGATACTTGGAGATATTTACATAAATGGACACAGAGTGCTATACTAAGGAAGAGTAGATGGAAGGCTTGAGCATGGAATTGATGTAATATTATCAGCGAAACTAGAAAATCTCTCAAAACTTTCATACCTGTATCAGCCTGTATAGAGTTACTGCAGCTTGTAATGGGACACCCTTCTCTAACATTACCTTTCTTTAATAGAAAGAATAATTACCAAAATATTTTCGATTCTTGTATAGATGAACATTATCTCAGTAGTTAACTTAAATGAATTTCATATGATTTTTCACACAATGTATTACATTTCAGACTAAAATGTATAAAAAGAAATTACTTTGTTACAATAAATATGTACTAACTCTATGTACAGCTGAAATCATTCTTCTTTGGAAATATTTGAAATTACGAATGTCTGACACATTTAAAATTGCTTTTATTAATTACGCAATCTGATGCCAATTTTTAGATTTATTTCTGAACTCATTTATAAAATAATGGTATAACTTGGTAAGGTTCTTCTTTTGTTAGGAAAGTTTGTAAACTCTTTTTGTTTTGTGAACTCTTCAGAACATTATTAGTACCACAGGATGTTGTAGTAGTGGGGATGCCTTTGATGGAATCAGGCATGTTTTTAATTTTGGCAATAACAATGTAAATTTCTGTTTTCAAGTGGAGGTTGTAGAGACAGTGTGACATAGAAGAATGGGATAAAATAAAGAAGTCAAAGAGACAGAAATAACGCAGCAAACTTAATTAACTGTTATCAGGTCATCTGGAATCCAGAAAGTCAAAAATTTCAGCCTCAAGAATCTACCTCCAAATGTGACAAATTGCAGGCATCAATGAGAAAACGTAGATAAGTAAATCAGTTATTTGTACATCTTCCTCTGCTTGAAGCTTATGAAACGAATCAATTATTTAGGAGACTGAAAATCTACTGGTGATGTGGGGACGGGTAAGATTACAAGCTGAGTGGTAGCCCTAGTGGTATAAATATGATAGAAGTGTATGCACCTCCAGTGGACATGGAAGATGAAAAGATTGAAGAATTTTATGACAATGTAAATTGAATTTTGAGAAAAATTAACAAATATTGAAATTAACAAATATTGGTTGGCAGTTGTGATGGGAGAACATCAGACATGGTAGGATCATTTGGGCGAAGAGAGAAGAATTCTAGAAGGGATGATCTTGAAAATTTTGTGGTGCCAAATGATTTAATGATTGTGAACACCTGGTTTAAACTCCCACCTAGAAGACTGTACACATAGAAGTCTCCAATAGACAGACCTGAGAAATGTGTGAAAAATCAAATCAATTTTCTACTAGTAATTAAAATTTTCAGGAACAGTTGTACATCAGTTAAAAAATACCCAGGAGCAGTCGTAAACCCTGAACAAACACTGCTTGTAGGAAATTTTAAAGTTAGAATGAAGAGAGTAAAGAGAATGAAACAGCAGATCTACAAGTTGGGGAAAAAGCAAAACCCTATAGTAAAACAGAATATACAAACAGAACTTAATGTGGTGATTAACACAGAAGATGTCAAAAGTGAGAATGTAAATGTGGAATCGAACAATTACTGAATGTTGTACAGCAAATACAAGAAAAGTACATGAATCCAGACAGAAAAAAGAGAAAGTCATTGGTGATGGATGAATTACTGAATGTAATGGAGGAAAGGATGTTAAATTGATAAGGGAAACCCAATTAAATGCAGGAAGATAGAAAATGATGTCAGAAGAAGAATAAGGAGGCAAAAGAAAATGAAAAAGTGGAGCAGTGAGAGGAAATTGAATTTAATCAAAGTAAATGTGATACTTTCAATGCACACAAGAAAGTCAAAGACATATAAGGGAGGAATCAGACTGTAATGGCGTCAGTGCGTAGATTAAGGTACAGGCTTTCATGTAAAAATAAAATTATTGAGATATCTTAGCACGTCTTTTTTTAGTTTCAAAACGGTACTTACTTAAAAAAACATGCCTCGTATTTCCAAGTGGTATTTCACTATTGGTATCTTCTGTTGCTGTTAAAATAGTTTTTGCATTAAGCACACACAAGTCAGTTAAACGAAAGAATACTCGCTTGAACCACTTCATTATCTTTCGGATGCAATGAAGATACAAAATATAACAGCACATCTGTTTTATCAGCTACACCCATTGACTTATTATATCTGACAACACAGTGAGGTTTCAGTTTGTTTTGGCCTGTTCTACGTTCTTTTTCTCTGTCTGCACAAACTCTGGTCGATTTACAGAGGAAACAATCCAGACTTCTTTCTTGTCCATCCATTTTATTGCCATTAATGTTCCACAGGATCTGAACTGTATTTCCCCATTTTTCAGCTTGTCTGGCAACGGTAGTAGATGTTTCCTGTTTTGTGTACTGTTATGATGGCGTTTGTACATTTTTCATGGGGCCACAGGAATAGTAAGGGGCACAAATACAAATCGTCTAAATAAATAACTCACAAAAACATCTCTAGAATTTCCCCAATCAGCATTTTCAGATTTTATTTCTGTGGCGACACCAGTGTAGACAATATAATCCTAAATATAATTGATTTGTACGCCAGAAACGACGAAAAATTTAATTCCAAAACGGTTATCTTTATTCGGCATGTACTGCTTAAATCGGAGCCTTCCTTTGAAAAGTAGCAGGCTTTCGTCAATCACTAGGTTTTCAAAGGGTACCTACTACTGCCTCACGGAATTTATTTTTTGTGTGATCTACAAGAGACGTATTTTTACAAGAATATCTTTATATGCAGTGGAATTGTCACTGAAGTGCAATAAATACAGGATCAACTTGTATCAGTCCCTGGCCATTATGTTAGAGAATATTGGTGTTCGAAGAAAAGAATCTGTCAACCAATATTCATTCACTTATAACTTTTTACTTCCAGGCATAAGCAGAAAACATGCTAGGAAGCAATAAAATTCTGCTGGCTGTATTCGCTTCCAGTGTGCTAATCACCTGGGTACTGTCATCACCTTTTCAGCAATAAATTTATAATAATTATTGATTGCGTACAGATGGGAGAAACGAATTCCATGGCCATGAAGTACAAAACAAGATCTAAAAGACTTGCTGACTCTTCGAAGTCTGTTTTTAAACCACAGAATGTGTACACAAAACGTGTCATTTCGTCATTGGATGATTCTCTGTCTAGTCACACTTTCTTTTTCCTGATGATGTGTCACTTACTTCTTTTTCTTTTCCATCTTCAGAGGAAGAATCTTCTGTCAGTGATGTTGAGGATTCAGCAATATACCGATATGCATCCAACTCTTCGTCAGAAGAAAAGGATGTTAGCTTCTAACATAAGCTTCTCGTCAACGAAAGTAGAAATAAGTCTCTAATAGTGCTGGGCGATTCTTCACAGGGAAACGAACAGAGTGGACCAATTCCCATTATTTTGGTCCACGAGAAACAAAATGACGGAATGCAATTTAGAATTAAAGACCCACTCAGGTTCCACATTCGATCACTAACTAAATGATTCTTTCTTTGCGTTAAAACGAAATAATTTCATAATGCATCTTAACATAGGTGGTGTATCAGTAGGAATGATGAACAAATTGTATGAGCTAGAAGTATTTCTGGAGAACACCAGTTCTGTAAAAGTTATACGCTTAAACGAGCACTGGCTTAAAAATGAAAATATAAAGTATATAAATTCACTTTCAGGTTACAATTTAGCAGCGAGTTTATGTAGAAAAAACAGTTTTGGAGGATCGTGCATTCTAGTAGAAGAATCACTAACCTTTGAAGTCAGACAGACTTAATTGCTTGAACAAGGAACTATTATTTGAAAGTTGCTGCACTGAACTTTTTGGAATATGGCCCAAACAAGATTACATGTTACCTTGTCACAGACCAACATAATTTGACATGGCTTTGAAGCTTAGATATAAAATCCGTTCAAAGTTGAAGGACTGCAAGCTAGAATCCACCTGTGCAAACATTGAAAAATATTTAAAAAGCAAGTGCTACTACAGTTTGGATGAATTTATAAATGAGGAAGACAAGCAGGAGACATTACATCTGGTTTGTTTTCCTGCTTTTTCTTTTATGTTTTATGTTCCCTTTTAATGGGGTTATATGCTCCTTTTATATGTGTCCATACTTATAAACTGTGTATCATGTGAACTATGTATCTAAATGTCTAGATGTAAACATATATACTACTTTTATAAAAGTATGTGGTCTTTGAAGTATGTCCATATTTATAAACTACACAAACAAACATGAAAAATACTTTAAAAGAATGATTCCAAACCACTGGAAATTTTAAGAAAAAGTAAGACATCTAACATGTAATTATCTTTTTATGTTGTAATGTGCTTCTGGGAGCATCCATATGCCTTATTTTAATGTCTCTTGTTTTAGGTATACATAGGCAGGCATAGAATTATTCATTGACAAGTCACCAATGTTTCAGTCAAATGATTGAATATAACATGTCATGTGACAATAAAGATTCTATTATATTCTAAAGCTCCAAAGTATCGCTACAGTCTTCATCACTACTACTCATAAGAATATCCATTATTTCCTTGTCTGATAAATTGTGTCTTAACATGGCAAAGGCTACACACGCAAATGCTGTCATCTCACAAGAAGCGAAAAGAGGACCGGTCGAATGTTAGACTTGTTAGCAGAATAGGCCCAGGGTAGGTGAAAACTAATGCTCTTTTGCACATTACAAAGAAGACCAGATAATGACACTGTTGTGAGAACTGCAGACAACAGCGACTAGCCATTCTATTGTGTACATTTACCCACTCCTGAGGTCTGGCAGACATGAATGCCATTAGCCGTCTGGACTTTTTGCCTGCTGGCGATACATGAATGCCCATAGGTGTCTGGACTTACTACCTGCTTGGCATACATCTATACCCATAGCCATATGGCGTTTCTACCTGCTGGGTATACATGTACACCCACAGCTGTGAAAGGGATAAGTTCAACATTTGGCAACAGGAGGGTGGGGATGGTCAGAATATGGTGGCGCCATCCAGGATTTTCTGAAAGTGAAATGTGAATATTGTGTTAGTCTATTTTTCTTCTGGCACATTAAACGATATAATCAAAACTTTATGTCATTGATCAGGCAGATATGAACCCCAGCTACAAAACAGCAACAATAACAGCAAAAAAGCAGTTTGCAAACAAGAAGAAGAAAATGATGGTAAAAAAATGAGGTGAACAATTAACAATATCAACATCTAACAACAAATTTAAATACTGGGAATATTTTCTTTATTTTTTCTTTTTTGCTGAAGTGTTTCATTGTACAAGTATTAAGAAATAACACAGATATGGGAGACTTAAGTAGTGTAGTGGAATAAGGACAGGAAAACATTATTGATTAACTTATAGAACAGGAAAAGCTAATGGATGAATTAAAATGAAATGATAATAATAAGTACCATGCTGTCATTGTTAATAAAATGAGCAATGATAATAAGAATCAGTTCACAGAAATTAGTCATTCACTAGGAGTGTTGTTCGGTTGTGTTGGTAAAAATGTAGCTTATTTAAATAATAATAAGAATCAGTTCACAGAAATTGGCCATTCATTGGGATCATTGTTTGATTGTATTGGTAAAAATACCGCTCAATTAAACGATATCTATCAAAAAATTGAGAGGCTACATAATCAACTAGAATCTGTGGAGTCCAAAAAGAAAGAAATTGAATTTAAATTTAGTAATAAAGCTAAAAATGTCAAAGATGATATCGCTAAAATTAGGGAACAAAACAAAACTGCTTTTGAAAAAGTGAATGCAAAAAAGTGAATGAGGAAATAAGAACTTTTGACAAAAAAGTTAATAGTCAAATTTCGACTTTGGAAACTAATGTTGACACCAAAGTGCCACTTTTTGAAAGCAGTTTTCTTGAACAAGTGAAAACAACAGACAGAAAATGTAAAATTAGGTAACAAGAAAACTAGCACCTTAGAAAGTAATGTTTCGGTTTTGTGTAAAAAAGGTTGAAGAATTGTCTAATGTTGTAGTTAATGGAAATCTTGTTAACAATGTTGGTACGATGTTTTGCAACATTTCAGTGAAAAACTTTTCATATACATCTACATCTACATTTATACTAAGCAAGCCACCCAACGGTGTGTGGCGGAGGGCACTTTACATGCCACTGTCATTACCTCCCTTTCCTGTTCCAGTCGCGTATGGTTCGCGGGAAGAACGACTGTCTGAAAGCCTCCGTGCGCACTCTAATCTCTCTAATTTTACATTCGTGATCTCCTCGGGAGGTATAAGTAGGGGGAAGCAATATATTCGATACCTCATCCAGAAATGCACCCTCTCGAAACCTGGCGAGCAAGCTACACCGCGATGCAGAGCGCCTCTTTTGCAGAGTCTGCCACTTGAGTGTATTAAACATCTCCATAACGCTATCACGGTTACCAAATAACCCTGTGACGAAACACGCCGCTCTTCTTTGGATCTTCTCTATCTCCTCCGTCAACCCGATCTGGTACGGATCCCACACTGATGAGCAATACTCAAGTATAGGTCGAACGAGTGTTTTGTAAGCCATCTCCTTTGTTGATGGACTACATTTTCTAAGCATTCTCCCAATGAATCTCAACCTGATACCCGCCTTACCAACAATTAATTTTATATGATCATTCCACTTCAAATCGTTCCGCACGCATACTCCCAGATATTTTACAGAAGTAACTGCTACCAGTGTTTGTTCCGCTATCATATAATCATACAATAAAGGATCCTTCTTTCTATGTATTCGCAATACATTACATTTGTCTATGTTAAGGGACAGTTTCCACTCCCTGCACCAAGTGCCTATCTGCTGCAGATCTTCCTGCATTTCGCTACAATTTTCTAATGCTGCAACTTCTCTGTATACTACAGCATCATCCGCGAAAAGCCGCATAGAACTTCCGACACCATCTACTAGGTCATTTATATATATTGTGAGAAGCAATGGTCCCATAACACTCCCCTGTGGCACGCCACAGGTTACTTTAACATCTGTAGACGTCTCTCCATTGATAACAACATGCTGTGTTCTATTTCAATGCCATCATCATCCCGGAGTGTCTGGATATGCTGTTTCGAGCCACTTACTGATTTAACGTAAGACCAGAACTTCCTAGGGTTTTCTGTCAAGTCGGTACATAGAATTTTACTTTCGAATTCACTGAACGCTTCACGCATAGCCCTCCTTACGCTAACTTTGACATCGTTTAGCTTCTGTTTGTCTGAGAGGTTTTGGATGCGTTTAAACTTGGAGTGAAGCTCTCTTTGCTTTCGCAGTAGTTTCCTAACTTTGTTGTTGTACCACGGTGGGTTTTTCCCGTCCCTCACAGTTTTACTCGGCACGTACCTGTCTAAAACGCATTTACGATTGCCTTGAACTGTTTCCATAAACACTCAACATTGTCAGTGTCGGAACAGAAATTTTCGTTTTGATCTGTTAGGTAGTCTGAAATCTGCCTTCTATTACTCTTGCTAAACAGATAAACCTTCCTCCCTTTTTTTGTATTCCTTTTAACTTCCATATTCAGGGATGCTGCAACGGCCTTATGATCACTGATTCCCTGTTCTGCACTTACAGAGTCGAAAAGTTCGGGTCTGTTTGTTATCAGTAGGTCCAAGATGTTATCTCCATGCGTCGGTTCTCTGTTTAATTGCTCGAGGTAATTTTCGGATAGTGCACTCAGTTTAATGTCACTCGATGCTCTGTCCCTACCACTCGTCCTAAACATCTGAGTGTCCCAGTCTATATCTGGTAAATTGAAATCTCCACCTAAGACTATAACATGCTGAGAAAATTCATGTGAAATGTATTCCAAATTTTCTCTCAGTTGTTCTGCCACTAATGCTGCTGAGTCGGGAGGTCGGTAAAAGGAGCCAATTATTAACCTAGCTCGGTTGTTGAGTGTAACTTCCACCCATAATAATTCACAGGAACTATCCACTTCTACTTCACTACAGGATAAACTACTACTAACAGCGTAAAAAAACTTTGTACTGATGGTCAGAGTGTGAGGGTACAGAACTGAGCTGGATGAAATATAGAATTTCTCCCATAAGCTTTAAGATGAGAAATTCTCTGTGCACTTGTCATCTAAGATGAATTGGTGGGGGCAAGTTCTTTCGCGTACTCTGTGTAAAATCGAATTGGTATCCCGTCAGGTCCAGTGGACTTTCCTCTGTTGAGTGATTCCAGTTGCTTTTCTATTCCTTGGACACTTATTTCGGTGTCAGCCATTTCTTCGTTTGTGCGAGGATTTAGAGAAGGAACTGCAGTGCGGTCTTCCTCTGTGAAACAGCTTTGGAAAAAGGTGTTTAGTATTTCAGCTTTACGCGTGTCATCCTCTGTTTCAATGCCATCATCATCCCGGAGTGTCTGGATATGCTGTTTCGAGCCACTTACTGATTTAACGTAAGACCAGAACTTCCTAGGATTTTCTGTCAAGTGAAGGTAGTTTACATCCTGTAGATTTTCAGCAGCAATGCAGACATAACTTTGTGTCTAATATGAGTGATATGAAAATAAAGTTTGCTTAGAAGTTTCTGTAAGGTGAAGCATTAAGCTGGGCAAATTAGTGTACTAATGATGAAACAACCTTTGTACATTTTGAGAAAGGATTTTTAGATAAATTTTGGTCAGAGACTGAAGAAGCCAGAATAAAAACGGAATTTCTTGATGGACGAAATCAGAGGGAAGGGTGTTTTAATATGATACAGTTTTGCATAAATCAGCTTAAAAAATTAGTGCATTTAGCAAACCTTTGGATGAACTTGTGGATTTTACGTGTTGTTGAATTGTTATTACACACTCTTAGGATCGAAACGGCATTTATTTCGTCACGTAATAGAGCGAATACAGAAAGATGGCTGTCCAACATAGCGCTAGAACACAAAAGAAGGAAAACCAAATAGCATAATCAAAGAACTGTCCCTTCACGTCAGATATGCCACAGAGCCCCCCCCCCCCTCCCAGCATTGCGGAGCATGGCGGAGGACAGGTAGCACACATGTACAAAAAAATGTTAGTGCCAGCTTGGCAGGCGGAGATGGCGTCGGGCGTCCTAAGTGTGTGGCTCTGTACTCGGGTAGCCTTTGAGCAGAATCACGAATGTATTGACCCCATGGTGTAATACGTGGTGTGGGCAGGAGTATTGAGGTTGGAGAGCCGCACGAACAGAGTCATATTGTAACATGACGAAATCGCATGATTTCAAGTCCTTATGAAGAAAAACATGTGGCATGGTGTGAGTGCGAGGTAGAGGCGGGCAAAAGCGGGCCACGTAGGCAGGCACTCGTTCGATGAGGGCTGGCAGGTTGGTAGCATTCGTCGCAGAAGTGTCCTCAACTAATTCGGCAGGCAGGATGAGTGGTTCACAATGCAGCACCTACGCCAACAAAACATAGAGGTCCTCCTCATGCGCAGAGTGGATTCCCCGTAATACCCACGGCAGAGCCTCAGACCAAAGCCATCCGTGGCACATGAGTGCAGCTTTTAGCTTCTTTACCACCACTGCACTAGTCCATTGACCTGTGGATGATATACAGTCATGTGAAATTTCGCCAGCCCGCACAACTTACACAGGCAAGAGAAAAGCGACGGCCCGAACTGGCGGCCCTGGTCCATGGTAAGTGACAGGGAGCAACCAAATCCAGCCACCCACGCCGAAATCAACGCGTGAGCAATTGTCTCAGTCATAATGTCCACCAAGGGTACCACCTCATCCAAACGGGTGACACTGTTGGTCATGGAAAGGATGTATTTGTATCCCTCAGATGGGGGAAGATGACTGACCACGTCAATTTGTCCTTGGGATGTCGAACTGTCCTAAAGGCAGTAGTGCATGTCTGCTCATCTTGCTCCATTGACAAGGAATGCATGTGCGTGGCCAGGAGTGGCAAATGTGCCACATACACTGCCAGACGAAACATTCCGTTATGAGTCATGTCATTTCCTACGTCCCAAGGTGGGAAAGATTATGTAACGTGTCGAAAATACCGCGCCAAAGGGGTGGGGCGAACGAGTAGAAACGTCACAGATGATAGAAGTTGATGACCCAAGCAGGGCAATAGGTCTGATGACGAGTGAAGATCCGTCGTCTGAGAGCAGACGTTGTATGTCCGCGTCTTCAGCCTGAAGCCGCGCCAGTTCCTCTAAGTTCAACTGCGAGAAAATCATCGAAATGCGGGAGAGGTAGTCGGCAACTACGTTTTCCGAACCATGGATGTAACAAGAGACCGAAGCATGGTGGCAAACAAAGTCCATGTGCCGGAAGTGGCGTAGTGGGAGATCTTTTGCCGGGTTGTGGATCTAATCAACAAGAGGTTTATGGTCTGAATAGATGGTGAAAGTGCGTCCTTCAGCGTCGCTCCTGAAATGTTTGACTGCCTCATAAACCGTGAGGAGCTCGCAGTCGAAGGTCGACCATTTACACTGACTTCTTGTTGGCTTTTTTGAGACGAAATGGAGCAGTTGCATTGAGTCTGCAGTGTGCTGTCGAAGGACAGTACCTATGGCCGACTCGCTAGCTTCGGTAGGGATAGAAATCCGCACCTTGGGGTTGGGGTACATGCGAGTGATAGCCTGTGTCATGGCCGATTTCAAACTGTCGAAAGCGTCCAGTATGGGCTTAGTCCAGTTTACGCTTTCCTGTTGTATTTTTACCAGAGAGAGTGTCGGTTAGAGCCAACTGGACGGAGGCAGCCTGAGGTATATGTCGCCGATAGGAGATCATCATCCATAGGAAATGCGGTTGTAAGTAATCCTCAGGGAGAGGCACAGCGAGGATCTTCATGATACATGAATGAGTTGCGCGGAAGCTGTCGGCCGAGACCACAAGGCCAAGGAAAGTAAGAGATGTAGAACAGAGCTGTGATTTGTCGTGGTTGATAACTACGCTGTTGGCCGCAAGAGCTGCATGGACTGCATCAAGTTGAAATTGGTGTTCCTCCACAGATGAGGAAAAGATAAATATGTCATTCAAATAGGCAAAAGCGAAAGGAAGTGGTAGGAAAATCGAATCGATGAAACATTGCCATGTCTGTGGAGCGTGTTTTAAACCATGGGCCATGATGCAGAGATACTGAGGCACAGATAGGCACAACAAAAAGACTGTCACAAATAAAGCTTTTGGCTAGTAAGGCCTTCGTCTAAAATCGACGGCAGTGTCGTTTCAGTTGCCTGAAACTGCAGACATGTGTGTGTGAATTGTGTTTGTATGAGTGTGTGTGTGTGTGTGTGTGTGTGTGTGTGTGTGTGTGTGTATGAAAGCCTTATTGGCTGAAAGCTTTATATGTGACAGTCTATTTGTTGTGCTTATCTGTGACTCAGCATCTCTGTTGTGTGGTTAGTAGCAGCTTTCCTTTTAATAATATTGTTGCTAAACTTTATTCTTTTGTCAGTGATGCATGAGACAGGTGAAATGGATGAGAAGGCAAAGAAATCAAACATAGTACTTTTGTACATTGATAACAAAGGGGGAGTCGATGTATTTGATTTACTATGCCACAACAAGATCATGGCATGAAAAACCAGGTGCTGCCCAATGCAAGACCTGTCGGAGCTTTTAGTTGCATCAAGAATAAATGATTATGTTTTGTACAAGGGGGTGGTGCAAACAACTGAAGCAATTTTCTCAAGTCATTAGGTCTTGGGCTGGTTGAAGGAGATATGAAAGCAGGCTCATAAGAAAAAATTACCTAAATAACTTTGCATAACCATGGAACAGATTTTGACACATTTTGGGAGTGATATTCCAAGATCAGGAGCACAACCAGAAATGATCTCAAAAAAAGTGGATGACACTTTCTTTGCAGTTAAAAAGAAGAGCAGAAAAGTTCCTTTGAATGCTGTCTGTGTCTGTTCGAAATGAGTGTACAAAGACCATGGGAAAAATATTTGTCAGAGTTGTTATAACAGAGTAATTTGTAAATGTTTTATATACTCAAAATTTCATCAAATTTGGAAATTAATTTATAAGATCTGTATTTCCTTTTCCATGAGGAACTATTTTTTGTAGTTGTTATCCTTAATTTTTTACAAATTTATGTCTTATTTGTGTATACTACACAGAACAATTCCTTCAATGATTATTATGCTTTATGACATGTTCTATTGTGTTTTGCAGCAGTGTAACAAAAAGGGTACTTGAATACAATAGGTAGTGCAATCTCATATTTTCATATATAACAAACATGATACAGTAAAATACATTGACATCATACTATTATTTGGGTCGTCATATTGTAAAACATTAACAATACTTTAATATTGCATATTGTTTGATTATTACTTTGTGTTACTCCAGAACCTTTTCTTAAGAGAGATAATTTAGAAAAATGTGGGGTAAATTTTTACCACATATTGTTATTTATGTCTCAGGATTTGCAGCTTGTTGCTCTAGGGTTAATATGATATCTATTGAGAAAGAAATATGTTCTCCAGGTAAGGAAGAATATATAATTAAGGTAAATGAGCTCACAGAATTTGAAAAAGAGGATACAGAGGAAATTAATTTATCGGAATTCTGTAACTGGGTAGAGGCTTGTCATTTGCTAAATACTGAAGTGATTGATTTTTGTGAAGACTTTGGAACTTAGAAACTATTGCAAGAACTAAGTAAGAAAAAAGTGAATACTGTGTTAATGATCTACAACTTATATGAAAATGGGTAATTAAATGGTAATGAAGTAGTGAATGATGATGTTGGTAGTTTGTGTGCTGATGTTTATCGTATTTTTGATTATAATAAATTGAATGCAAGGGATGATGTCAGTAGTAATGAGGAAGAAAAATATTTTTGTTTGGTTTAAAGAATTGGAGGCATTAGTTATTAGTAAGGAAATGTATAGTAGTGACTATGATGCTGTAGAGATACCAAAGGACACTGTTAAATGATTAAGGGACATTAATGATAGTATCACAGCAAGCAAAACTCTTGATTTAATTACTAGAAGTTGGCATGTGTACATGATGATATTAATTCAGTTACCAGTTATAACAGTGACAGTAAGCTGCTCAGTGTTGTGAATGAGAATGAAACCATTTTATACAATATCTGACTAAACAGTGATGCTTTTGTGAAAGCTTAAGAATCATGATAAAAAGTCTGTGTCTCGCTTTGTATCCAGACTGGTGGCATAAAATTAAACATGTTATTGTAACACAACTTGAAGGCAAGTACCGTAGTGCTGATCTAAGTGAAACAGGTAAGTGCATATGGACTGATGAAATTCTCAGTGACAGTGATAATGATGTTTGTTTTAATTTAATGAAAGTGTGTCAGGGCAATGAAAATGGTAAGAACAATATTGATTTTAGAGATTGAAGAGATAGTAGATGACCTGTCATATGAGGATGTCAAGACTGAAGAATGTACTGAAGTTTATTGTCCATTCATTATGGTCAGAGTAGGATCATGGGAAGGCAGGTGTCTTGTTGATACATGCACCAAAATTTCAGAAATGTCTGAAACCTTAAGAAAAAATTAAAACCTGATGAGGGCTATGTATAATTACCTGTAATTGGAGTACAGATTAAAGGTGCAACTGAGAAAGTGGTTAAAAATCATGCTTTAATATCTTTTACAATTGAAGGAATGACTTTTAAGCATTCATGTTTAATAATTCTAGATCTCTCTGAAGGTATTATCCTTGACATGACATGGATAATTAGTGTGAGTGCAGGTTTTGATTGGGGAGGGCAGAAATAGATTATCAATGCACCTGATGGAGATTGTATTTGTACTGATCTTATAATGTTAGGTGTATCTTATGAGGACAATCTTATGAGTTGATTTCTAGTTAAAGATATTCTGGGATTAGATACTGGTGAAGCTGAATTTAAAGGACTTGTAGACACTAAGACTTCAGAAACAAAAGGGTTAACTAATAATCAGAAACATGCATTGGAATCTTTGTTATGGGAGTATAGTGACGTGTTTAGTAATATTCCAGGTAGATTGTGAGGACATCAGTGTATTTTGCAGCCAAAACCACAGCAACCATTTTTTGTAAAGCCATATTGTGTACCTATAGCTAGGAGAGCTGCAGTTGAGAAAGAGTAGCATAAGATGAAAGTGTGTGATATCACTGAGAGAAGTTTTAGCCCATGCAACAACCCATTAGTCATTGTTTCCAAAAGAGATGGAGTAGTGTGAATGGTTGTTGATTCTGGGCATTCAAGAAGGTATTTGTGCAGAGAAACAGATAATTCTGAAAACACTAATAAATTTAAAAATATTCAGATTATGTCCAGTTTGGATTTATCTTCTGGATTTTTTCAGGTACCTTTTAGCTCATGAATCGTGTAAATATACCGACTTTCTTTACAGTCTTAGATGTTAGCAATACTGTCTAGTACCTTTGGTTCTGAACTCATCAGTAGTTGAGTTTATAAGAGCATTAGATAATGTTCTTGGTCAAGATCTGGTAGGAAAACTTACTGCTTATGTGGATGACATATTGATCACTGGACAAAGTTGGGAATAGCATTTGGAGTTGTTGGAGCAGGTATGTAAAAAATTTAGACAAGGAGGTACAACTCTGAAACTCGAAAAATGTAAATTTGCTATCTCTGAACTTAAATTCTTAGGGCATGTAGTTACTGGGGAAGAAGTCTTGGTAGATCCAGATAAAATTAAAGCAATCCCAGATTTTCCAGCACCACACAGTAAAAAGCTATTGAAGTCTTTTTATAGTGTATGCGGATTTTATTGAAAATTTTTGAGTGGATAAAGTTTGAATGCATCCTGTTTAAGCAGTTTCCTTAAAAAGAAAGAATACCATACTAATTGAGTTTCTACTCAAGAATGTCAAAATTGAATAATCAAAATTTGTTACACACACCTGATTTTAGCCTACCATTTTGTTTACACACAGATAGTAGTGGTTATAGTAGTAGCGGTTCTAGTTTGGGAGGAGAACTGTTTCAGGAAAAAAAAAAGTTAATGTGTAAATCATACATGACGTGATTGCCTTTGTACGTAGAATGCTGTAAAAGCATGAGAAATCTTACACAGTTACAGAGAAGGAATTATTGACTGTTTACTGGGCATTTACCAAATTCAGAACCTATTTATTGGGAAATAAGTGATTGTATATGCAGACCACGACGTTCTAAGTTACCTACAGGAATGCAGACTTTATCATTATAGTCTTACCTGGGGGAGAATGTATTTGCAACAATTTGATTACGAAATTAAATATATTAAGGGGGTAGACAATGCTGTTGCTGATGCTCTGTCACAGATACCATTTAGTGGAGGTAATGAAAATTTAGATGAAAAAGAGGGAAAAAGAGTTCAAAATCATACATATGAAGGGTATACACATTGATAAAATTATTAGTACAACGAACACCAAAATTAGAAGGAACCAAAACTATGACCCAAAAAGGAGGTTAGTAAAGAGTTATTTAGGCAAAAGAGGCTATGAAAAATAGGACAGGTATTATAAAGTGTACAAAGGAACACTTCTCAGGAGAACAGAGGTGATATATATATAAACTGTGGTATTAAAAAAGGTAAACCAAAAAACAAGAAAATGCTTATTTATATAAAATGGCTAAAACGGTTAGGAAGGAACTATCTACTTGTGACAGGTGTCAGAGACTCAAGGTAAGTAACAGAACTTTCAAGGTGAGATGCAAAGTATAACAGAAACCAATCGATTTAGTTGCTGTGGATTTTTATGGAAGTGTACAGAAAAGTAAAAATGGATATAATTATATTTTTGGTATGGTTGATGGTTTCTCCAAGTATATAAAATTATATACACACAGAAAAGCACCAAGTAAGGAGATTATTGCCAATTACTTCAAAAATATAGAAAAACCTAAATTAATCCTGTCAGACTATGGATCACAATTTGTATCTAAGTGTTTAAGTCATTCATAGAAAAATCGAGTATTAAACACACTTTAATTTCAGTTTATAAGTATTCATCCAATCCAGCATAGAGATATATACATTAAATTAATTGTCTATGTCACACATACTGTACCACAAACATCCTACATGGTATGAATACATCAGTGATTTTGTAGATGTAATGAATAGTTTGCAATGCAGTTTCACTGGATTTTTGCCTTTTGAAGTTAAGTTTCACAATAAACCTGTAAATCTTATCTCTGAATTAGTAGATCGTCCACCATGTAGTGTCATCAGGGGCCCACTCTGGGGGGTCTTGCCCTGGGAAATTTTCTAAATTTTAGATGAAAAATAGTGAGTTTTAAAGTTTTTAAAGCATTTTAGAGTCATCTGATCAACATTAGAATGCCAAAAACTGGACTCTGAATAACTCGACACTCTGGAAAACTCGACAAGCCTGACACATTTTTTGGCAAAACTGAAAACACTGTTCGAAAATGGAAATCCAGAAAACATTTCAGATTATAGACCAAAAGCCCTATTGCCTGTATTTTAAAAAAAATTAGAAATTTTTTTATAAGAAATTGTCTGATTTCCTACAGAAACATAAAATTCTCTCTCCCTTAAGCATGGTTTATGAAAAGGCTATTCAACTGAGAGTGAAATATTTGAATTTCGTAATGAAATCTATGCTAAACTGGATGTGAGTGAGTTTCTGATGGGCGTAAGTCTTGCTTTGTCCAAAGCTTTCGACATCATTGACTATAATGCCCTACTACAGAAGCTTGACTAATATGGGTTGGGTTGGGTTGTGTTGTTTGGGGGAGGAGACCAGACAGCGAGGTCATTGGACTCATTGGCTTAGGGAAGGATGGGGAAGGAAGTCAGCTGTGTCCTTTCAAAGAAACCATCCCAGCATTTGCCTGGAGCGATTTAGGGAAATCACGGAAAACCTAGATCAGGATGGCCAGATGTGAGATTAGATTAGATTAGATTTACTTTCATTCCAATTGATCCGTAGTGAGGAGGTCCTCCAGGATGTGGAACATGTCAGAAAAACAACAATACATGACAAATATTTACAACTAAAACAAATAAGCTAATGTACCATTCCACAGGTCCCAAGTGGAATGATCGTCATTTTTTAATGAACACTAAGAGTCATTTTACAAATACTAATGCACTGAATTTAAAATAAAAAAGTTTTTTATTTATTTATAAGGTAATACAACTACTGTAATACTTATTTACAATGAACACATTACTGCACTGAAATGGTGCAGAAGTTAGATTATACTAACACACACACACACACACACACACACACACACACACACACACACACACACACACACATTTTCAATGAACACATTACTGCACTGAAATTGTGCAGAAGTTATGTTGTACTTATATACAAATCAGTTGGTTTTACTAAGAAATTCATCAATGGAGTAGAAGGAGTTGGCCACCAATAAATCCTTTAGGCTTCTCTTAAACTGAATTTCATTGGTTGTTAAGCTTTTTATGGCTGCTGGCAAGTTATTGAAAATGTGTGTTCCTGAATAATGCACACCTTTTTGTACAAGACTAAGTGACTTTAAATCCTTGTGAAGATTATTCTTATTTCTAGTATTGATTCCATGAATTGAGCTGTTGGTTTGAAAAAGTGATATATTTTTAATGACAAATTTCATTAAGGAATAAATATATTGGGAAGCAGTAGTTAGTATCCCTAGTTCCCTAAATAGGCTTCTGCAGGATGTTCTTGAGTTCACACCACATATAACTCTCACTGCACGTTTTTGTGCCCTGAAAACTTTAGCTTGGCTTGATGAATTACCCCAAAAAATAATCCCATATGACATTATGGAATGAAAGTAAGCATAGTATGCCATCTTTTTCATTTTTATATCCCCTATGTCTGACAAAATTCGCATTGCAAACAGAGATTTGTTAAGACGCTTCAGCAGTTCTGTGGTGTGCTCCTCCCAGTTGAATTTATTATCAAGCTGTAATCCCAAGAATTTAACACTGTCCACTTCTTCTATCTTCTTGTCATCGTATGTTAGACATATACTCTTGGGACACCCCTTACAAGTTCTGAACTGCATGTAGTGTGTTTTTTCAAAGTTTAGTGACAAAGAATTGGCTAGGAACCAGTGATTGAACTGTCTTCCTCCCAAATGTGAGTCCAGTGTGCTAGCCACTGCGCCACCTCGCTCAGTGAGCAATTAGGAGTTAGAGGTGTATCCAATGAGTGGCTCAGGACATTACCTATGTAGTTACAAACAGATGGCTGATGTGCAATATACTGACCATAACAAAATCAGCTACTACTATTCATGATGTGAAAATGGGAAATACTGCTTCCCTCAAGGATCAGTATTAGGACCCATTCTGTTGCTCTTCTATGTCAATGAGCTTCTGTACAACAGGTATTGCCAAACTACCCTCAAATTTGCAGACATTACAAGCTTCCTTAACAGTGAGAAAACAGAAGAAAAACTAAAAGACTCTGCAATCCAAACACTGAACAGTGTAGAACAGTAGTTCAGCTATAACAAGCTGATTATAAAAAAAGTAAAGATAGTAGCACTGAACTTCTATAATCTAAAAAGAAGGCACCACCCTAACATACAAATAGAACTAAGGGACACAGTTCTTGAAAGTGCTAACAGCACAAAATTTCTGGGACTCTGACTCCAAAACAACACAAAATGGGAGGTACTCATTTAATATTTGCAAAGAAAACTAAGCGAAACCTGCTACATGATAAGAACCTCAAAACTTGTTGCAGGCAAAGACAGCCTGTTAAATGTATACTACTCCTATTTGCATTGTATAATTAAATATGGCATAATATTCTGGGGCAATGTAACAACAAATATTAAACTTTTCAGGACACAAAAGAGAATATTAAGACTTATTGAAGGGGTAAACAATAGGAAATCATGCAGTCTCATATTAAAAAAATTGTCAGTTCTTCCTTGTCCTTGCATTTTTATCTATGAAACTTCAGTTTCATAAAGAAATTTATTGATAGACACCCAGATATCTTATTAAAAATGAAGATATACATGCATACAACACAAGACAAAAATCTGATCTTCATATGAAACAGGTGAGACCATCATTGTGTCAAAAGGCACTCTATATATTGGCATAAAAATTTGCAATAATCTCCATAGTCATATTAAATCAGTAATTAAAATCAGTAGTTTTAAGGGTGAACTAAAGGCATATTTAATTGAGCATTGCTTTTTAAGTCTGACAGAGTACCTAGAAACCAAAGAACAAAAAAGATGCATTATGTATGTTTTACTTTGTATGTTGTCTCTAATGTTTGTTGTATACATGATTCTTGCTAAATTACTTAAATATCTAGTTTTTAGGAATACAATACAAACTGTATTTTATCTTGTAAAGACTTAACCATGTGCATTATCCTTGTATATATTCTATACATGTAGGATTTCAAGGACTAAATAAATAAATAAATATATTAATTAAAAAGAAACAAAACATTAACTGACACAGTATTTTCATAAAAAGCTAATTTAATTAACACTAATAAACATGCTTATAGACCATTACAGAGGAGTGAATAAGCTCTGAAGAGACTGAAATTATATTTAAATAAATCCTAAACAATCAATAAAAGAATAAAACATAAAATATTGCTGTTGCACAGTAACAGCACTTTTATTAATAAGTGAATAAGGCTCAGGGTTCATTAAATAAAAACCACATTTCAAAGTTAACACTTTAATACAGTTATACCAGATGGCACTATGGTTGGCCCACTAGATGGCGCTGCCATAGCTCAAACGGATATCAACTACTTTTTTTTTTTAAATAGGAACCCTCACTTTTTAGTAAATATTCGTGTAGTATGTAAAGAAATGTGAATTTTTTAGTTGGACCACTTTTTTCACTTTGTGATAGATGGCGCTGTAATAGTCACAAACATATGGCTCACAATTTTAGACGAACAGTTGGTAACAGGTAGGTACATTTGAACATTTCGGTTGTTCCAATGTGATACATGTACCTTTGTGAACTTATCATTTCTGAGAATGCATGCTGTTACAGCGTGATTACCTGTAAATATCACATTAATGCAATAAATGCTCAAAATGATGTCCGTCAATCTCAATGCATTTGGCAATACGTGTAACGACATTCTTCTCAACAGTGAGTAGTTCGCCTTCCGTAATGTTTGCACATGCGTTGACAATGGGCTGATGCATGTTTTCAGGCATTGACGGTGGATCACGATAGCAAATATCCTTCAACTTACCCCGCAGAAAGATATCCGGGGATGTCAGATGCGGTGAAAGTGCAGGCCATGGTATGGTGCTTCGACGGCAAATCCACCTGTCATCAAATATGCTATTCAATACCGCATCAACGGCACGCGAGCTATGAGCCGGACATCCATCGTGTTGGAAGTACATCGCCATTCTGTCATGCAGTGAAACATCTTGTAGTAACATCGGTAAAACATTACGTAGGAAATCAGCATACACTGCACCATTTAGATTGCCATCCATAAAATGTGGGCCAACTATCCTTCCTCCCATAATGCCGCACCATATATTAACCCGCCAAGGTCACTGATGTTTCACTTGTCGCAGCCATCGTGGATTTTCCGTTGCCCAATAGTACATTTGATGCCGGTTTACGTCACCGCTGTTGGTGAATGACGCTTCTTCACTAAATAGAACGCGTGCAAAAAATCTGCCATCGTCCCGTAATTTCTCTTGTGCCCAGTGGCAGAACTGTACAAGACGTTCAAAGCCGTCGCCATGCAATTCCTGGTGCATAGAAATACGGTACGGGTGCAATCAATGTTGATGTAGCATTCTCAACACTGACGTTTCTGAGATTCCCGATTCTCGCGCAATTTGTCTGCTACTGATGTGCAGATTACCCACGACAGCAGCTAAAACACCTACTTGAGCATCATCATTTGTTGCAGGTCGTGGTTGACTTCACAAGTGGCTGAACACCTTCTGTTTCCTTAAATAACGTAACTATCTGGCGAACGGTCCGAACACTTGGATGATGTCGTCCAGGATACCAACCAGCATACAGAGCACATGCCTGTTAAGCATTTTGATCACAATAACTATACATCAACATGAGATCGACCTTTTCCACAGTTGGTAAACGGTTCATTTTAACATGGGTAATGTATCACGAAGCAAATACCGTCCGCACTGGCGGAATGTTACGCACCGCACCGTCGTCGCTCCGGCAGCGAGCAGAGATGTCGTGGGCACGCCCGGAGTTCAGAGGATCGCTTAGCAGAGCAATGGGTGTGGCGGATCGCCGTTCGGCCGAGCCCGCTCGGTCGACGGCCCCATCCGGCCCCCCAACTACGACGACCGGAGAAGTTGGTGTGGCAGACCGCCGTCCGGAGGAGCGTGCTCCCCCGGCGGCCCCGTCTGACCCGCCGCCTACAATGACTCGGCCACCGAACACGGACTTCGAGTCGGAAGAAGACGACGATGTCATAATTAACATGGCAGACTTCCTGCCCATGATGAACGAGCAAAGGACGGCAGCCAGCGCACCGCATCTCCCTGATGGCGGGCAGCGCAAACGGCCGATGTCCGCGGCTCAACTCGGCGACAAAAAGGCAGCTAAGGAGAAGAGGCAGCCTTAAATAAAAACATGAAAAGAAGTGGGACGTCTTTGAATTGTGTCTTTATAGGCGGATCCTGAGAATTCCTTTGACCCAGAGAGTGACAAACATATAAGTTTTGAGAAGAGTGAACACTGCACCTATATTAATCAAGATAGTGAAATGCTAAAAGTTGTAATATCAAGGCATATCATGTGGAATACAAATAGATATGGTTTGCTACAAAAAATACTTCAAGCGAAAATCAACAGCAAAAGAGGTCCTGGAAGAAGACGATACCTCAGTTTGACAACCTTAGATATTGGTTCAGTATGTCTACAGCAGAACTATTCTGTGTTGTTACCGAGAAGACACGAATAGCCATTATGATTGGCAACATCTGATCTAGACAGGCACCGAAAGAAGAACTCCTCACAGATGAAGTCCTTGTTTCTGTACACTTATCACGTAAGCTACAAGTGTTACGGAAGTCACTGCTGTTACTTTGTTTCATGAAACGAGTAGTCCTTCAACTTATTTCCCATGACTAACCTATGCAAACTACTGAAAAATTCATACTTTTACAAATACCAGGTCTATTTACAATTTGATGTACCCTTTGGGAAATTCCCTATCCCAAGTGGCTGTTTCCAACAAGTTCACATAGACCTGGTGCGGCCACTTCCAGATTCAAGTGGGTACAAGTATATCTTATCAGCCATAGACAGGGCAACTCGATGGGTGGAGTCCCCTCCTCTGACTGATATCTCGGCCGACAACATCACCAGAGCCTTCATCACACTACGGATTGCACGCTGTGGCTGCACAGAGTCCCTGAATACTGACCAGAGCCAGCAGTTTGAGTCTGCCCTGTTCTCCGAGCTCTGCTGCCTCTGTGGGTACTACTAGTTCCACACGATGGCCTACCATCATCAGTCCAATGGACTTGTGGAATGGTGGTACCACACCTTCATGATGACACTCTTATGCCATGATCAGGAGTGAACAGAGGCCTTCCCCTGGGTGCTGCTGAGCATACAAGCTGCCTACAAAGGTCTGGACACTCACTGGTAGAGGTGCTCTACAGGGAACTGATCACACTCCCAGTAGAGTTCATATCACAAACCAGTATCTTTGTGGATGTCAACCTGCTGGACATAATAAAACTTGTCAGGGATCACATCCACCAAGTCCACATCCCACTGCCATCCACCACACCAAACTGACCATCTTAGTGCACAAGAATCTCCAATCTTCTACAAAAAAATGGAGCTGAGCACTATGCGACTTAACTTCTGAGGTCATCAGTCGCCTAGAACGTAGAACTAATTAAACCTAACTAACCTAAGGACATCACACACATCCATGCCCGAGGCAGGATTCGAACCTCATCGCTCGGTTCCAGACTGTAGCGCCCAGAACCGCACGGCCACTCCGGCCGGCCCAATCTTGTACACACGTATGCTCAGGACAGATGCTGCCAAACCCATCCTCCATTCTGCGTATATTGGCCTGTTGAAGGTGTTGAAACGATGTCCAAACACTTTTGTTATCTTGCAAGCAGTTAAAATGATAACAGTGTCACTGAACCTCCTAAAACCAGCTTGGACTTTAGCGGACACACCTGGTGTTTACCCTCCACTGGGCACAGCTCCAGGCACCTCAAGCCAATTTACAGTTGGCCTAGACTTTCCAGACATTTCCTTAACACTGCAGGACTCACTCTTCTTGGTTATGGCTAAATTTGGCAATAGACAGTTGGGCTACAGCATGGTCTCATGGTCATTAGAGCACTCCATACCGCTCCTGCCTACAATCAACACAGCAGGTCTGAAAGCCACTCTTTCTTCAGATGGCTACCAGCTTGTATCAGTACTGGAGCATTTCATAATGACAACTGACAACCCGGACACTACCACTGGTGGACCAACAGCATCACCAACACCGAATGACACATCACCAGCCACCAACACCTCAACTAGACACCAACACCACCCCATCAACACCACTGCTGATGTCACGGGCTGGCTGCCCTTTACAGCCACACAGGCACCTGGCAGACTATGATATGTCAGCCCTTGCCACCGCCAGCAGGACAACACATCACAACATATACCAGTCACCATGCTCCACACTTTTGGGGAGGGGTCTCTGTGGGGACATAGAACCATGGGCTCCCCCCCCCCCCCCCCCCAATAATATCGATGCCCTACCGCAGCAAGAACATTTGTATCTTTGCCGGATCAATTCTACATAGTACGTGCTTTATGAGACACACATTGTGTATACACTGTGAGAATAAAAGTATTCATACTAAGTGATGGGTGTAGGACTGATTATTTATTATCATAATTACCATGCCTGCTCCCCATTACATTCACTACTTTTCCTAGCATCATTTCTCCATTTACATGCTGTAAACAAATTTGGAAACATTAAACTACTATTAATTAAACACTCATCATGCTATGAAATATCCTTTGTCTTAAATGTCCTTGCAAACATTAAAAATATTTTTATTTTTATGCTTAAAATATACACTCCCCTGAATTTTCATTCTTTTTGCAACTTGGATAAGGAGCTTCACAATGACCTTTTATTGCACTCATGGAGTTCACCTTTATTGTTTACGTTAACCTTAAAATTTTCAAGTCCAGTATGTTCTTAAGAGCAAATTTCTTCTGTGACTTTGGGTGAACTAAATGGAATGCAATCAAGTGTGGTATTGTAGTTACCTCAAAAGGACCTTTGTATACATTCCCTGACAAGTTTCTAAATGATTCTGTAATCCATGAATTGCTTGTTTACAAACTTGAAAAGTATGGCAGTAGTGGCAGTGCCCTACAATGGCTTAATCCAACTTATCCAACACGAAGCAAAGAGTTAGCATTTCATCAAATGGCAAATATTATTTTTCTGACTCGGAAAAAAAATATCTCAGGATGTTCCACAAGGCTCCATATTGGGCCCAGTCCTATTTCCTCTTATGTTAATGACTTACCATTAAATATCAGCTCCCCATCAGTTCTGTTTGCAGATGATATAGCTGTCTCAGTTGAAGATCAGAACTTGGAAAAAATTCCCAAATCTGTGATCAGTACCCTCAGTACCTTAGAAACTTGGTTTTAGTTAAAGAATTGAATCTAAACATATCTAAAACTCACGTGATGCAGTTCAGAACCAAACAGTCAAAATGTGAGCAGATTAAGATTGTACACAACAACCAAGATATAGAAGAAGCTGAATTAGTCAAATTCTTAGGTTTAAATGTAGATAAAAATTTGAGCTGGCAGGCACACATTGAATATCTGTCAAACAAACAGCAACTTTGCATTTTCAGTGCAAATATTGTTAACTGCAACTGACATGGACACACAAAAAGTAGCATATACAAGCTACTTCGAATCCATTATTAGGTATGGTATTTTTTTGGGGGGTAACTCGACAAACATAGTGCAGATACTAAAAATACAGAAAAAAATCATACTAAATATGTGCACTGCAAATCGCAAAGAACCATATCAACCATTATTTACAAAACTTAAAATATTAACTCTGCCATCCTTATACATATATGAGATTATTATATTTTTGTACATCAGACATATATTATTTGAGGGAAACCATTTCATCCATTCACATGATACCAGAAACAAAGAAAATTTTATGCTCCCCACCCACCACCTCAGACTGTATACCCAGGGACCTCAATACATGGGAATGAAAATTTATAACAAAGTAAAAGGGAACAAGTTGATGCAGATGGATTTAGGTTCACTTAAAAGAAAGATATATCAGGTATTGACACTGAAGTGTTATTACTCAGTGGATGAATTCATGTGGGACAAACTGGAAATTTAAGCTGGGTACAATGTGCTATCATTATAGTGTCGTTATTTGTTATGGTGCTATTATTTATTAATGTAAAAATCATTGTAATTGTTTTATAAATTTTTGACATGTCTCCTGTACACAAACCAAATAGATTGCAAATGTACGTCATGAGATGAACAAAACACAATTCACACAATTCACAATGTATTAAACTTTACAATGAAATGAACATCCTTAACTGCTTACAGGCGTTGACATATGTCAACAGGACAGGTGAAAATGTGTGCCCCGACCGGGACACGAACCCGGGATCTCCAGCTTACATGGCAGATGCTCTATTCATCTGAGCCACTGAGGACACAGAGGATAGCATGACTGCGTGGATTTATCTCTGGCACGCCTCCCATGAAATCCACATTCTCAACGTATTGTCCTGCAATACATTCGTAGTGCCCTCGCCCATTATACTCATTACTCGTAGTGCGTTGCTGATTCCCGTAAGAGTTCAGGTACTGTTTGTGCATTCGCACAGAAGAAGAAGATGGTCAAGTGGCCGGTGAGCCTTAACTATATATATATTAAACTTTGAAACAAATATCATGATAATGGAAGACAACTAAACAAAAGATTTTAGATACATATTTAACTGATATAGCCCTAATTCCAAACTAGTAGCTTTTGAAAGATAATAAAGATAATGAGAAATTGTACATTACTTTTGAGTAGATTCATGATTAATGAATTAAAAAAAAGAAGATTAATGTTCAAGTATTTGTGGTATAGTTGAAAAGAATAAGTGTTAGTACAATGTTTCATATTTGAATTAGAAAATATAAAAATTCTTACTCAGTTGTGGGGGTCAGCATATTTGAGGGAACAGAATTTAGGTAAATTAATTTTCCAATTTTTCCCACAAGTAATAGTGGTGAGAGATATTCTGTACCCTTGTCATCACTAAATGAGCCAACATCTCTGCAACTAATTTTGCTATAATGATTATAGTAAGTAAGTACCATATAAATCTGTTATTTACATGTAAGTGACATCCTGTATTACTTCAAATATTTGTTTTGTATTTTATTCTTAGTTTGATGTAGGCTACTCATTGGGCAGAACACAGTGATTTGAGCTTACCAGCAGTCATCCCTTCATCACAGCCATTGCTGCTTGAAGCTACCAAGATGTTGCTTGAAGCTACCAAGATGCTGCTTGAAGCAACCAAGATCATACAGAGAACCAAGGATGACATCTTACACCCATCACGATGGACTTTCACCAATGTAAAAAGCAACAATGGAAAGAAGAAAATGCAACTGATGTAAGAAACATTTAATCTTTAGTGGGAGCTTAACATCTGCTCAAGATACATGTTGATAATTATCTCTGTCATAAAAGTTAATATTGTTGATAATTATTAAAATACTTTTAAAGAAAAGAATAATAATTGAAGAATGCTAAATAATCATTTATTTATTTATATATTTTCACATCTAGTTGCGTAGGACCAAATTGAGGAGCAAATCCCAAAGGTCATGGAGGTTGGCAGTACATGAAATTACAAGATAAAAGTAATAACAAATAAAATAAAATGGTTATGAACCCAAAAAAGTCAAACCATAAGTTTAAGTAATTCAGTCAGTAATATAACAAATGAATCACCTTAATTTTTCAAGGAACTCCTTGACAGATTAGAAGGAGTGACCCCATGAGGAAACTCTACAGTTTTCATTTAAAAGCACGTGGATTACTGCATTATTTTATGAAGGACCCTATCCAAAATTTTCAAGAATTAACTTTAATATTATGTGAACAAATTTTATCACAGGTGCAATACAAATTGTGGGTCATATCAGGTAGACTCTAAAGACATGTTAGCCTCATTTTCAGCGTTCAGGAAGGAGTTAGGCAAAGGAAATAAATGTATGCCAGAACTAAAACAATTTAAGTTCAGTGATTGTTTTATGGTGCATTTCAAGTGAATATATTAGCACCCACTAAGGTTAATCTACTTCAGATTTAATACAGCACATATACATGAATACCGTGAGTGCCCCGTTTTTATTGTGGATTTCTGCATACAAATATTTTGCCAATGTTTTGTAAAATGCTTATAGAACAAATAACTAAATAATAAATAAATCATATAAAGAATCTATTTGGAATAACTCCCAAGAATGTGCAGTTTAATTACATTCACTAAATTTCTCCAAAAGATTTGCTTTGAATCATTGTTTATACCCTGTGGAAAGTCTATACATATTCTGGGGAACATTATACTGATTTTGATTTACCTTCAGTGAAGCGTATCTGTTGAAGCCTAGGAACACCCATCAAGTAATAATTCACATCAGATGTCCAACCATATGAGTCTACTGCTGCTTCATTATACAACATTATCTCATACACAGCAGGAATGAATGTGCTGTTTAGATAATTAATCATACTGTAAAATAAGATGATATATTAATGATAGAATAAAGGATTCGGATATATGAGCATAATCAACAGTGTGCCAATGTTATTCTGCAGATACAGCAATCAATACTGTCAAGTATTATATATTAGTACACGAAACAAATATATTGAAATTCATCTGGAATTATATCTTGCATTTGTTGCTGAAAGCTCATTGCTAGCATAAAAAAATTATTTCATGGATGACATATCTGTTTTTATTAAGTTTACTCAGTTTATGTGGCAACATTAGGATAATGCAGTCTTGTAGCCCATTTACAGTTCTACTTTTTGCAAAAGAGCTTTTGATCAGTTCATTGATATTTTACATAAGTTATGAAGAAATAATGTTCAAGTATGTTCTGTAAGTTAAAGCAAGGCAGAAAAATGCACTTGAAGTTATGTACTGGCACTTTGTTCAATATTTTATTCAATGAAAATGTTATACATAGGAGTGTATCAAAAACAGGAACAGTCTATATTTGAAATTAAAAAAATGAAGCTACACAATTCCAAAAGAGAGTAATATCATCTCCTATTGATCTGAGGTCATTTATTATCATTTTCATATGTGAAAAATCACAGGTCATTAAATTTTCTTTTCCTTCTGTTGGCTAGTTCTAAAATGCCATAGTTTTCTCCATTTACTCCCACTAACTTCCTTTGTTCCATCTTCTGTGACAATACCAACCATTTTGCATGGCTAGAGTGGCCCATTACAACTGACTGCAAAATAGTTTTTTTCTTTAAGACCCTCTTTCCATTATGAATCCTCTTTTAAGTAGTCTGCAGGGGTGATTCCTTTTCCAGGCTTAAGATTTAACAATTTCTTTTTTCTTCTTACAACAGATATAGTCTCTGCTCTCTCTTATTAATGACAGTAATACCATTTCACTGACACATTCATCATTGATGGGCCTATCAGCACCAGGCAGCCTCTTCAGAAATGCTTTTGCTTCTAAAGGGTAGATGCGACAACCTCTAAAACCTGAAAGCACATATTCTTCATTGCCTTGAAGAGATTCTGTCACTAGCTTCTAAATCAATCTTGGAAACACATCCTTCAGCAGAATCCTGAATTTTTCCCATTTGAAATTTTGTGCCATGAGGAAGTGCATTTAATTAAAACTGTGGCAACTTGGGTCCAGGACAAAGTTGTCCTAGATAATTTGTATTGCAACACCAAGTGTAATTTTCAGATATAATAAGAAAGTGTAGAGAAACTAAGCTTTATGGAAAGGGTTATGTTATTTTACATTAAATAAAGTAAAGGAACCGGCAGGATCTTGGAGGCTAGTGGAATGTTGAACAGATAGGATTTGAACTCTTATTTGTGCGAATAGATATTCCTTTTCTAATAACTTTTTATAATAATTTTAATGAAGGGTTAAAATACACCTTTTTAACAATGCTGTTATGACGGATACAAGCATAAGCCCATATGCCACCAGTTCCCAAAACAAAGGGTGAAGATACATGAACGAAAAAACTGAAGAGCATATTTCTTACTTTGTTGCACACAGATATTTAACAATGTATCAAAACATTATCTTTGCCACAAAACAATTGATTAATTTACCTTTGGTGGTATCTATAGCTCATTCAGTTTACATATTTGATATCAATATAATAGAGGGAAACATTCCACGTGGGAAAAATATATCTAAAAACAAAGATGATGTGACTTACCGAACGAAAGCGCTGGCAGGTCGATAGACACACAAACAAACGCAAACACACACACAAAATTCTAGCTTTCGCAACAAACAGTTGCTTCATCAGGAAAGAGGGAAGGAGAGGGAAAGACAAAAGGAAGTGGGTTTTAAGGGAGAGGGTAAGGAGTCATTCCAATCCCGGGAGCGGAAAGACTTACCTTAGGGGGAAAAAAGGACGGGTATACACTCGCGCACACACACACATATCCATCCACACATATACAGACACAAGCAGACTCTGTGACGCAGACTGAGGTGAACGGGGCACTGTAGCTAAAAAAACAATAAATCATTTGGAATGTTCTTGCTGAATTTTAATACCACACCGCCTGGCAACCACCCACTACATTTGGTGTCTTCCTGCTACATTTGGTCATCCTGATACATTTGGTGTAGAAGTAATCCTTCATCTGCAAGTAATGTTGACAAACACACCATGCTGTCAGTGACAGGTGACAGGCGTGTTTATGTTCGCGTGGTGTAGCACAAGGCAACTGTGCTTGCTCAACAGGTTCAGCTGCTGGCAAGTGTTATTGCATTCTTCAACCTTTTGATGGGCTAGTCATGTATTGTGGATAACCAGTGAAAGTATCTAACTTCTCTTTTGGAATGTCAGTAGTTTTAGCAAAACTGCCTCATAACCTTTCCTCTGCTTCCTTTAAACTTGAATCTATTTTAGATAGAATTTGACCTTCTTTCTCTTTTAGAGCTTCTTCTGCTGAAACTACATAAATCTTGCACTCTGGTACTACCTTTTCAGCAAGGGTGCTGCCCTTATCCAGCATCCAAGCATCAGATTTTTCAGTTACTACCTTTACATCTGTACATATCTTATCTCTCTGTGTTTTGGCAAATTTTGAATCTAAGCTTAACTGATCCACTCTTAGACTTAACTTTTGTAATACTGTAGGTAAGCAGCTCACGTCTTGCAGCTTGATGACTGTGTTCATCACATTTTTTACCGATGCACCCATTCAGGATTGCACCTCCTGAATTTGGGAATATGCTTCACTGAGGTTTTGTAACTCACCTGCTAGTTGTTCCAGTTTATTGTCTATGAATGATACCTTTTTCACTAATGTACTTATATTGGGGGATATGGTGGTAATTATTTCTTGGTTTTGTTGTTTTCCTTGCTTTGTCAAATTCCTAGATAGTTCGTCAGATAATTCAGCGCATATAGTTTTGCTCATGTCACTGAACTGTCATCTAATACGAGTCTTGAAATCATTAAATGTCTGATTTTGCTGTGTAAACTATTGTCCTGTATTTACCTGATGTTTTGTGAACTACTGTGTCATACCTTTAAGTTCTTGTGGTATTTGTTGCATGAATTGTGTTAAATTGTGTGTCTCATTAGCATTTACATTGTTTTTATGAATTTGTTGAACACATGATCTCATGCACAAGTAATCAAAGAAATTTTTGCTGTCGTATGGTTCAGTTTCACTATTTGAAAAAATGTTTCCTGGTGAGAACTGACAAACTGTCTCATGGAGCATCATAAAAGTGACATCATGATTAGTTATATTACCAATGTCATCATTTATTGATAGTGGGATTCCAACCTCATTGTTTAGGTTGCCATTGGCCAGTTCACAAGTTGGCACATTACCTTCAGCTGTTGCCAAGCTCAGATTTCTGGCATCTTCGCATATTGCAGTTTGTAATGAATTTTCAACAATGGCCATTTCCTTTCAACCCATTGTAACCAGCTTTTATCAGAATTACGAATGAAATTTTTCGAAAATAAAATTTTGTCTCTATTGCTACCTTTTCAATGAATGTGCGCTTAGCTGCATATTTGCTAAGGAACCTGATTATTATCTGACACAGTCTTATAGAATTTGAGAGATGTATCTTGCACTTTAATGATGACTTTGTACAAATTTTTGTCTTTCTGTAGAAATGCGCTTACCACAAATGATATTAATTGGAAGGAAAAGAGATTATCTACTGACAGAGACACAGCGCCAAGTGCAGCCACATAAGCATACAATGTTGCTACTTCCTACCTTTACCACTGAAATTAGCATTCCCGGCTCATCTCATTTGTAGGCAGAATTTAATTTTAATTTGCTCCTTCAATAGTTTTATGATTCCAATTCTCATGGACATGTAGCAGATACAATGAAAGTTTCATTAGTTCCTTGTAACAATAATGTGAATCATTTAACTCAATAATTTTTATCTCACCAATTCAAAGATTTGTTCATATTTTGCTGGGTGCCTTCCTTTAAACAGTCGTCATTGAATAGGTATGTGGAAATGGATAAATAATTGCTTGAGTAATTGAAAAATTGATTGGAAAGAATAGTTGTAAAAATGTTGAAGGTAATTTATGAATCTGTGCACAATCTTCAGTGAACTTTAATTGATACCAATAGCAACAAACCTTTAATAGCATTACATTGAAGGTCAATAAACATAATTTGCATGCTGTACGGCTGCTACCAGTAGTCTTCGGTATCAAATCATAACCACAACCATTGAAACTGTCGATCTTCACGTTAATTCCATTGTGTTTATCCTTGATTGTGACAATGTTGATTCAGGAATGCTCCTCCAGATACCATGTAAATTATTCTTGTCCGCACCAAACCTCTTGATACAGGATCTTGGCAGTGAGTAAAATGATGAACAGATGGGATTTGAACCCTTAACCATGTGAATAAACATTCCTTTTCTAATTACTTTTTGTCATGTTTCCAATGAACACTTAAAATACACATTTTTAACCATGCTGGTATGATGGATTCAAGCATATGTCCGTACGCTACCACTTCCTAAACAAAAGGATGAAGATACAAGAATGAACAAATTGAAGAGTGATTTCTTACTTTGTTTCATACAAATATTTAATGGTGTATCAAAACATTATCCTTGCCACAAAACAGCTCATTAATGTACCTTTTTGCTATCTATAACCCAATTAGTTTACATATTTCCTATATATGAAAAAGAAATGGAAGAAATGGTTCAGATGGCTCTGAGCACTATTGGACTTAAGTTCTGAGGTCATCAGTCCCTTAGAAGTTAGAACTATTTAAATCTAACTAACCTAAGGACATAACACACATCCATGCCCAATGCAGGATTCGAACCTGCAACCATAGCGGTTGCTCGGTTCCAGACTGTAGTGCCTAGAACCGCTTGGCCACCCCGGTCGGCAATGGAAGAAAATATAATATGGTTCAACAGAAGGTGCATGACCTGCAAGATCAGCTGATCTGAATCCATGTGACTTTTGGCTCTGGGGATATCTAAAAGAATGCATTTACCTAGGAAATGTTTGGTCTCTACCTGATCTGAAGGCCAGTAAACATGAACACATTGCTGAGATACAAACTGAATTCCAGAAAGGCAAAGGTCCCGAGTTCGAGTCTCGGTTGGGCACACAGTTTTAATCTGCCAGGAAGTTTCATATCAGCGCACACTCCACTGCAGAGTGAAAAACTCATTCTGGAAACATCCCCCAGGCTGTGGCTAAGCCATGTCTCCGCAATATCCTTTCATTCAGGAGTGCTAGTTCTGCACGTTTCGCAGGAGAGCTTCTGTAAAGTTTGGAAGGTAGGAGACGAGATACTGGTAGAAGTAAAGCTGTGAGTACTGGGTGTGAGTCGTGCTTTGGTAGCTCAGATGGCAGAGCACTTGCCCGCGAAAGGCCAAGGTCCCGAGTTCGAGTCTGGTCGGGCACACAGTTTTAATCTGCCAGGAAGTTTCATATCAGCACACACTCCGCTGCAGAGTGAAAAACTCATTATGGAAACATCCCCCAGGCTGTGGCTAAGCCATGTCTCCGCAATATCCTTTCATTCAGGAGTGCTAGTTCTGCACGTTTCGCAGGAGAGCTTCTGTAAAGTTTGGAAGGTAGGAGACGAGATACTGGCAGAAGTAAAGCTGTGAGTACCGGGCATGAGTCGTGCTTCAGTAGCTCAGATGGCAGAGCATTTGCCTGCGAAAGGCAAAGGTCCCGAGTTTGAGTCTCGGTTGGACACAAAGTTTTAATCTGCCAGGAAGTTTCTTTTACAAACAGAATTGTTGCGAGCAACTGTCGATCACATTGTTTTACAGATGCAGCATCTTTTTAACTTTTACAGTGCTCATACTGAACAAAATGTGGAAGCAGCACTTAATAATAAAATTAACATTAAGTCTTTACCACTTATTTGACGTTTCTGTCCACATCTAATTCCTAATTTGTTACAGATGGAAACATTTCTTCATTGTCTTTCTTGCATTCACAGTGGCAGTTTTGCACCTGGTGGCCAAAATTGGAACTAAGTTTCTTTCCAGCATAAACTGATTCTGTATTAAGGCATTAGAACATCTATCATGTTCCAATAACTACTGCCCACACTGGACCTCTGTGAATAGCTGCACTTTAATTTTAACCACCCAGTATTTGTGAGCTCTATGTTTATTTCATTTCCTTAGCTATATTTTTGTAGCGTAACCATGACTTTCAGAATGAAATTATCACTCTGCAGTGGAGTTCGTATTGCTAGGTACTTTCATAATCATGACATATCACCATATTCTCATGAGAATTTTTTACTCAAAACATGGACTTATTTACACACACATGAAAAAAAGTTTTCCATCAACCTGGTTCCCAGAACTCATGAAGATAGTCATTGGCATGGATACTGTTTCACAGATACAGTACCTTTGACTGTTCAGAGATGTCACTGAATCCACCCAAAGATGCAAACAACCTTGCATGAGCAGCACCTACTGGATGGAGGGGGTCCTACAGCAATCAGTTCCAGTCATTCCACCAGGAATGAGGTATGCGACTCATGTTGGTTGTAGTTCAAACATGCCTAGATGTTCAGTACCATGGTTCAATCATGTCTGCATTGTTACTATGTGCTAGGAAGGGCTCTCAACAGGGGCAGTGTCCAGGCATTTTGGACTGAACCAAAGCGTTGCTGTTCAGACATGGAGGAGGTAAAGAGGGACAGGAGCTGTTGATGACATGCCTTGCTTGGGCTGCCCAAGGGCTACTATTGCGGTGAATGATCGCTACCTATGAGTTATGGCTCAGAGGAACCCTGACAGCAACCCCACCATGTTGAATATCACTTTTTGTGCAGCCTCAGGATGCTGTGTCATGCCTCAAATTGTGCGCAGTAGGCTGCATGATGTGCAACTTCACTCCCAACATCCATGGCAAGGTCCATCTTTGCAACCATGACACCATGCAGCGCAGTACAGATGGGCCCAACAACACGCCTAATGAACCGTTCAGGATTGGCATCACATTATCTTCACTGATGAGTGTCTCATATACCTTCAACAAGGCTACATCGGAAACATGTTTGGAGGCAACCCAGTCAGGCTGAACACCTTATACACACAGTACATTGAGTGCAGGTAGGTGGGGGTTCCCTCAAGATTTGGGGTGGCATTGTGTGGAGCCGACGTATGTTGCTGGTGGTCATGGAAGGTGCTGTAACAGCTGTATGATACATGAATGCCATCCCCAACCAATAGTGCAATCATATTGGAAGCATATTGGTGAGGCATTCGTCTTCATGGAAGACAATTTGTGCCCAAATTATGCACATTTTGTGAATGACTTCCTTCAGGATAACAACGTCTCTCAACTAGAGTGCCCAGCATGTAATCCAGTCATGAACCCTATCAAACATGTCTGGGATTGATTGAAAAGGGCTGTTTATGGATGACATGACCCACCAACCACTCTGAGGGATCTATGCCGAATTGCCATTGAGGAGTGGGATAGTCTGGACCAACAGTGCCTTGATGAACATATGGAGAGTATGCCATGATGAAAACATGCATGCATCAATGCAGGAGGACATGCTACTGGTATTAGAGGAACTTGTGTGTACAGCAATCTGGACCACAACGTCTGAAGGTCTCATTGTATGCTGGTACAACATGCAAAGTGTGGTTTTCATGAGCAACAAAAAGGGCGAAATGATGTTTATGTTGATCTCTATTCCAATTTTCTGCACAGGTTCCAGAATTCTCAGAACCGAGGTGATGAAAAACTTTTTTTTTGTGTGTATGAATATCTGCACTGGTTTTTTACAGAGCTACTGACCTACAACATTACTGCTTTAAAAAGACAGGTCATATTAAATTCACCTTCAATGTGCGCACAATTCTTTTGTGAATATGTGCATGATGAGCACAAGGTCCAATGCTATTGCAGCCACTACTTCCTTTCTTGTTGCAGTCTCTCATCTCAACTATTCTTCCTTCTCTTACTTAGTTTCTCAGTGTATTCAATTATTCACTTCACATCACCTTGTGGCTGAAGCAATTTTTGGCCCTTTTCTGGGTTTGACTTTCATTCTCAACATATTTTTTGTAGTGTGGACCAACTGGAGAAAAATGTCTTAAATAACATTTCTGCATTCACTGTTCTACATTACCTATGCATAATTCCTGCACAGGCTCTTGTGTATACTTAAAAGCCAAGCAGGAGCCAACACTGCTTTTGCCTGAACTGCCAACTCCCCAACTAAGGAGTAGGAGTGTACAGAATGGTCCCATGGATGATTTAACAAATGACTGCCACCCATGAGGTGTTTTTGATGCTTATGCCTTGGTCTTAAGACGCCCTGCTCCAGGCAGATTCTAAGTTTGAAAACTGTGGATGAACACTCCATGAAGGTAGTCCTTGTGAACAGTCACCTTTTTGTGTGTCAACTGCATAAAACACCATCCACCTGGTTCACTGGATTTCAGGCTTTAAGAATAAAATACAAGAATATAAGTTTATTGTCTGCTTACCAAATACCAAGACATGAAAAAGTATGACCACCCATATCTTGTTGACATTATGACCAATTATGCGAAAGTCGCATTGTCACACTCCTCCACCCCCACCTCAGTTTTTTTCCAAAACAGACCTCCCCCACCCCCACCAACCACCCCCTCTCCTCTTACAATTCCTGGAGCACCATCTTCAGGAACCACTTCCCATACATGGCTAGAGAAGAAATATCCTCCTCCTACATCTTCCACTGACAAGACTTCCTCTCAGGATCCCTCTTCCCAGCAACCTGCAGACAATGACTGAAGGACCTGCAGCCTATGGATCCTAGGGCTTCCTGCTTTTTCATCACCCCACACTGACCATGGATAGAACCTTGTGAGGATATCAGACATCAAAGGCTGTGAAGGAGAAGAAAAAGATGAAGAGTTGGACAAGGCTACTCCAGTGAAGCTGCACGTGCCAGAAATAGGTGCTAGAAAGAACAGTAGAATTTACACATACAGTGCCAACCAGGGAGTGGTTACTGGAGGAGGATGGATAGATAAGGATGACAAAATGAAATTGATGGTTGGTGGCAAAATACTTGAAGTGGGCATAAGTATTCATCTTGATTCAGGAAGTGACATATCAATAATATTCCAAGAGTTGATGAAGATAATTTGACATAATCATGTGTGTCCTATACCCCCAGTGACAGATGTGTATAATGTGGGTGTAACAGGAACTAAGGGAAAAATAATAAAGGAAAAGATTAAATTACATATTGCAATGGTTAATTCTACATTTCATTGGACCTGCTTAACAGTACCAATAGATATATCATTTGGGTTGGACTGGCTGCTGCCCTATAAGACTTCTTCAGAGTTTGATAAGAATACAGTTAGACAGACACACAAAGGCATCATTTATATATTTCTGCTTAGAAAAACCTCAGAGACATTTAAACTGAATTTCCTGGGAAAATGTACTTGGTTAATTGCTATGTTGTTGCTGTTGTTGTGGTCTTAAGTCCAGAGACTGGATTGATGCAGCTCTCCACGCCACTCTATCCTGTGCAAGCTTCTTTATCTCCCAGTACCTACTGTAACCTACATCCTTCTGAATCTGCTTAGTGTATTTGTCTCCTGGTCTCCTCTACAATTTTTACTCTCCATGCTGCCCTCCAATACTAAATTGGTGATCTCTTGATACCTCAGAATATGTCCTACCAACCGAACCCTTCTTCTAGTCAAGTTGTGCCAGAAATTTCTCTTCTCCCCAATTTTATTCAATACCTCCTCATTAATTATGTTATCTACCCATCTAATCTTCAGCATTCTTGTGTAGCACCACATTTTGAAAGCTTCTATTTTCTTCTTGTTCAAACTATTTATCACCCATGTTTCACTTCCATACATGGCTACACTCCATACAAATACAGTATGTACAGAAACGCCTTCCTGACACTCAAATCTATAACAAATTTCTCTTCTACAGAAACACTTACCTTGCCATAGCCAATCTAAATTTTATATCCTCTGTACTTTGACCATCATAAATTATTTTGCTCCCCAAATAGCAAAACTCATGTACTACTTTAAGTGACTCATTTCCTAAACTAATTCTCTCAGCATCACCTGATTTAATTAGACTACATTCCATTACCCTTGTTTTGCTTTTGTTCATGTTCATCTTATATATTCATTCCAAGACACCGTTCACTACATTTAACTGCTCTTCCAGGTCCTTTGCTGTCTCTCATAGAATTACAATGTCATCATTGAACTTTTAAGTTTTTCTTTCTTCTCCATGGATTTTAATTCCTACTCTGAATTTTTCTTTTGTTTCCTTTACTGCTTGCTCAATATACAGATTGAATAACACCGGGGATAGGCTACAACACTGTCTCCCTCCCTTCTCAACCATTACTTCCCTTTCATGCCCTTCAACTCTTATAACTGCCATCTACTTTCTGTACAAACCGTAAATATCCTTTTGCTCCCTGTATTTTACCCCTGCCACCTTCAGAATTTGAAAGAGAGTATTCCAGTCAACATTGTCAAAAGCTTTCTCTAAGTCTACAAATGCTAGGAACATAGGTTTGCCTTTCCTTAATCTGTCTTCTAAGATAAGTCATAGGGTCAGTATTGCCTCACATGTTCCAATATTTCTATGGAATCCAAACTGGTCTTCCCCAAGGTCGGCTTCTACAAGTTTTTCCATTTGTCTGTAAAGAATTCACATTAGTATTTTGCAGCTGTGACTTATTAAACTGATAGTTCAGTGCTGCTTTCTTTGGGATTGGAATTATTATATTCTTCTTGAAGTCTGAGGATATTTCATCTGTCTCATACATCTTGCTCACCAAATGGTAGAGTTTTGTCATGGCTGGCTCTCCCAAGGCTATCAGTAGTTCTAATGGAATGTTGTCTACTCCTGGGGCCTTGTTTCAACTTAGGTCTTTCAGTGCTCTGTCAAACTCTTCACACAATATCATATCTCCCATTTCATCTTCATCTACATCCTCTTCCATCTCCATAATATTGTCCTCAAGTACATCACCCTTTTATAGGCTCTCTATATATTCCTTCCACCTTTCTGCCTCCCCGACTTTGCTTAGAACTGGGTTTCCATCTGAGCTCTTAATATTCATACAAGTGGTTCTCTTTTCTCCAAAGGTCTATTTAAGTTTCCTGCAGGCAGTATCTATCTTACCCTAGTGAGATATGCCTGTAAATTTGTCGTCAAGCCATCCCTGCTTAGCCATTTTGCACTTCCTGTCTATCTCATTTTTGAGACATTTGTATTCCTTTTTACCTGCTTCATTTACTGCATTTTTATATTTTCTCCTTTCATCAATTAAATTAGATTAGATTAGATTACATTAGTTTTTTGTTCCATAGATCCGTGCTGAGGAGCTCCTCATGGATGTGGAACATGTCAATTTTTTTTTGGAACTGAAATAAGAATACCAATGGTATGAATATATACAATACATATACAATGGAGTAGAAGAAGTTGGCCACTAGTAAGTCTTTCAAGCTCCTTTTAAACTGATCTTTATTTGTAACTAATTTTTTATGTTTACTGGCAAATTATTGAAGATGAGTGTTCCTGAGTAATGGGCCTCTTTTTGAACTAAAGTAAGTGCTTTTAAGTCCTTGTGCAGATCATTTTTGTTCCTGGTATTGTATGTATGAACTGAGCTGTTTGTTGGAAAAAGAGATATATTATTTAGGACAAATTTAATTAAGGATTAAATATACTGAGAGGCAGTAGTTAGTATACCCAGTTCTTTGAAGAGGTTTGTGCAGGACGTCCGTGAATTTACTCCACAAATAATATGTATTACACGCTTTTGGACTCTGAAAACTTTTGTTTGAATTCAAAAGTTACCCCATAATATTATACCATATGACATTATGGAATGAAAGTAGGCAAAGTATGCAAGCTTTTTAATTTTTATGTCGTCTATGTCTGCTAACACTCGAAATGCAAATACAGATTTGTTAAGGCGTTTCTGCAGTTCTGTGGTGTGCTTCTCCCAACTGAATTTATTATCAAGTTGTAATACCAGGAATTTAAGACAGTCAACCTCTTCTATCTGCTCTTCTTCATAATTGATGCATATGCTGGGTGGAAACCTCTTACAGGTTCTGAATTGCACATAGTGAGTCTTTTCAAAGTTTAATGTTAGTGAGTTGGCTTTAAACCATTTATTAATATCCATGAAAATATCATTAGCAGATCTTTCTAGAACTACACTCGACATTCTATTTATTGCAATAATTGTGTCATCTGCAAACAAAACGAACTCTCGTTCTGGCAGTGTAACTGATGAGAGATCATTAATGTACACAAGAAAAAGCAATGGCCCTTAGATGGATCCTTGTTGGACACCACATGTAATTTATTCCCATTCTGATGATGACTGATGACTTAATTCACTAGTCCCTTGCAGTGACACTCTTTGTTTCCCGTTAGTGGTGTATGACTTGAACCATTTTGCAGCACTGCCTGTGACACCATAGAATTCTAATTTATTTAAAAGGATGTTGTGGTTCACACAATCAAATGCCTTTGACAAATCACAGAAAATACCTGTTGCTTGTAATTTGTTATTTAACGAATTAAGTACATTTTCACTGTAGGTGTAAATAGCATTCTCGATATCAGAAACCTTCAGAAATCCTAACTGTGTGCTTGATAATATGTTATTTGTGGTCAGATGGTTGAGAAGCTGTCTGTACATTACTTTTTCTAACATTTTTGAGAATGCTGGCAAAAGTGAAATCGGTCTGTAGTTTGATGGTATCTCTTTATCCCCTTTCTTGAATAGAGGCTTAACATCTGCATATTTTAGCCAGTCAGGAAATGTCCCAGTTATAATTGACTGGTTGCACAAGTAACTTAGAATTGTACTAAACTCACAAGAACATGCCTCAATTAACTTTGTTGATATTTCATCATAACCAGTAGAATGTTTTGTTTTTAAAGATTTTATTATGGAAGTTATTTCTTTCGGTGAAGTGAGTGACATATTCATGTACCAGAAGCTATTTGTAAAGGCTAGTTTCAGATATTCAAGGGCATTATTTAGTGATTCTGACAATCCCAATCTATCAGTAATGGATATAAAGTACTTGTTAAATAGATGCCACACTATGCCCATCGGTTACTAATGTGTCATCTACCCTTAATGCTATCTCTTCTGTTACCCAAGGATTTCTCTTAGCCCTTGTCTTCTTACTTACTTGATCCTGTGCTGCCTTCACTATTTCATCCCTAAAAGCTACCCATTCTTCTTCTACTGTATTTCTTTCCCCCATTCCTGTCAAACTCTCTACAACCTCAAGTTCTTTCAGCTTATCCAGATCCCATCTCCTTAAATTCCTACTTTTTTGCAGTTTCTTCAGTTTTAATCTACAGTTCATAACCAAAAAATTGTGGTCAGAGTCCATATTTTCCCCCGGAAATGTCTTACAATTTCAAACCTGGTTCCTAAATCTCTGTCTTACCATTATATAATCTATCTGAAACCTTCCAGTATCTCCAGTCCTCTTCCATGTATACAGCCTTCTTTCATGATTCTTGAACCAAGTGTTAGCTATGATTAAGTTATGCTCTGTGCAAAATTCTACCAGGCCTCTTCCTCTTTCATTTCTTACCCCCATTCCATATTCACCTACTACATTTCCTTCTCTTCCTTTTCCTACTATTGAATTCCAGTCCCCCATGGCTATTAAATTTTGGTCTCCCTTCACTATCTGAATAATTTCTTGTATCTCATCATACATTTCTTCAATTTCTTTGTCATATGTGGAGCCAGTTGGCATATAAACTTGTACTACTATGGTAGGTGTGGGCTTCATGTCTATCTTGGCCACAATAATAAATTCACTCTACTGTTTGTAGTAGCTTACCCACACACCTATTTTTTTATTCATTATTAAACCTACTCCTGCATTACCCTTTTTGATTTTGTATTTATAACCCTTTATTTACCTGACCAGAAGTCTTGTTTCTCATACCACTTCTCACTATATCTAACTTTAATCTATCCATTTCCCTTTTTAAATTTTCTAACCTACCTATCTGATTAAGGGATCTGACATTCCATGCTCCGATCTGTAGAATGCCAGGTTTCAAATTGCTATTGCTAAGATAGTACATACTGAAAAAGAAATGTCAGAGGGAAATGAACTTTTTGAGTGTATAAAAATAAAATCCTATGAGTCACAAGTATTAAAAAGTGACCAGAAGTAGGAATTGTTTGACATATTGTTTAAATACAAAGAAGTATTTTTCGACAAGGCAGATATAACAAGTGAGTATGTATACAGTTTTAAGGTAAAGGATAAAATACCATTATTTGGTAAATTTTACTTTATTCCTAAGAGTTTCTGTTCAGCAGAAGAGGAGGAAGTACATAAGATGGCAAGTAATGAAATTATTGAGCAGAACCTGAATGCATACAACAATCCACTCTTAGCTGCTACAAAACCTATTGTGGTTGTACATTTAGAGTGTGATGTTCGGACACTTAACAAACATAAAAAACAGAACAGAACAGTAACCCATAAAAGAACTATTGTCTACACTTGAATAAGCTCAATTTTTTTGTTCCAAGGACCTCAGGGATGTGTACTGGCAGGTACCTTTTTCATAAAGAGTTGAGGCCACAAGCTATATTCCTATTTGAAGGAAAATCGTATCAATTTTGTATGCTGCTATTTGGGTTAAACATTTTGATGTCAGTTTCCATACATGCATTAGACAAAGCATTGGGGGATGGTTTAGTTCAAGAACTCATTACTTATGTAGATGGCATATCAAGTATATGTAACACCTGGGAATAATAGGGTTCACTGTTGAGCTTAATAACAGTGTTCACTGTTAGCTAAAGCTCTGAAAAGGTTAAAAGGAAAAAATATTACAATAAAACCCCCAAAGTCTAATTTTGGAAGAGAAGAGGACACACAGTGGGCATAAAAGGAATGCAACCTGAACCTGGACAGATTCAAGCAATAACAGACCACACAGTACCTCAAAATGTAAAACAGTAACAATGCTTTTTATTCTGGGCTGGATTTTGTAGGTGATTTTTAAGGCAATAGCCAATGAATTACCCACATCTTTTGTCAATACTTAAACAGTGGACTAAAGGGATATGGGATGAAGGTGTTGCAGAAAATTTTAAGAAAGTGAAGCAAGTCGTAGTTAAGGCAGAGAATCTAAAACATCCAGAATGGTATAAGCCTTTTAAAGTTGCGTTTCACATGTTAGAATATGGAGTGGGCTCTGAGCTATTCCAAGGAGAATGAAACCCAGAAGAATGCAATCACAATACGATAGTTTTTACCAGTAGATATCTAGATAAGCACAAATTAAATTACATGGCAACTAAAAGGAATTGTTAGCCATTATGTGAAGTATACAGAAATTCCAAATGTTAATATGGAGGTCACATCTAATTACCTAGGGCAAATCTGGGAGAGCTGGACCACTGAGTAGGATGGACGACTGCTCTATTTCACAAATCTGCCTCTGGAGGGCAGATCCTGCCACATGTGAGGAAGTTTTTTTTGTGAACAAACATGGTGAAGAAGTGATGCTGTCATTTTTGTCTTAGTTATGGGGAAAAAAATCACATTCTGTGTTCTGGTAAGCTGAGAAGTTTAATCATTTGGTTACATAATTTTAGTATTAAGGCTTAGTTTGCACAGTATTGATGCAGTTTTTTACTGTTAGCTTAGGCATGAAACTAACCTAAAATGATCACAGAGTTCACTGCCTACAGATAGAAGTGGGGGTGGGCCCATCTCTTCCAGACAATCAAACAATTGTTTTAATGTGAGAGAACTGGAGCACAATTAAATTTAGCTTCAAGGTATGTGCAGTAATCCCAATGAGGATGGCTGCAGTCTCAGACTATGCTTATTCACCGATATTTCTGTGCTAACAAATGGAAGGACACATACTGACATACAGACCAGTCAAACACTATAAAGCTCATTAAAAGACCTACTGATCCCAGACACATCAAAAGAGCAGAGTTATCTGTGTAAGTCAAATTCTTTCACTAACTCAACTTCATGCTCCACTCCAACGAAACCTAAAACTTTCAACAATAGCACCTCAAAACTGACAACTTCTAAGCCAACAGGGATAAAAGTTTTGGAGGAAATATAACCTGTTCCTTCTATTCATAAAACTATGAATTTAGAAACCAAGGCAGCAGTTGTATCCAAAGGGCTAAACACTGCTGAAAATGTTGAATTGTAAAGAAATAGAGGTATAAGAAAAGAAAGATAACAGAAAAAAGGCACTTTTATATATTTGTATACAGCTATATTCTTGCATCCAAATATGAATTTTTGATTATGAAAAGTGCATTGCTCTACTTTTTATTGTTGTATTTTCAGCCACATATATTGCACAGCAATTTATTACATAAAGGTAAAACAATTAGTCACAATTATTTTTCTTCTTTACAATGGACCTTATAGCATTTGTTAGAATTGTACTCATCATGCTTAAAACGAAAAAAACTGCAAATAGCTCACTGTGATAATCACATGCCAACATTGTAGATTACAAAATAACTTTGATGAGTGAGGTGAGGATGAATCTGTTGGGTGTGGTGAAATCTATTACACAACCAATAAAAATTGTGGTTGGAGTCAGTGTGTTTCCTGTTCATGATGTTCACATGAATGCTGTTCAACATTTGGTAACAAGTATAATTACTGGGATGAGAGAAAGGCAAGCTAATGCTTGAATAAAACTAACAACTCATTAGAAAAGCCAGACTTAAGTCAAGATTAATAATAAACTGATAAAATTATTTTTGACTAAAATATTTAATAATATAATTCTATATTCATCAAAACATTTTCCAAATAAAATTATAAAATTTTAATTGGCTCTTTTTTCATGTATAACCATTTTTATGTGGTCCATCTCTCCCAGTATACTGATCAATCTTATCCATAAACCTGAGAAGGACCACTCATTAATATTTTCATTTTATCACATCTCTTGTATTTTAAGTGGCAGTGCCTCAGTAATATACGATTCTTAAGTCTCTATGGTACACTACATGAACATGTTGTTACATATTTAAAAAGCTGAAAAAGACACAAATTTTATGACGAAGAGAAAAAATGGTCTCACTCTGCTGCATTTACCCTACACTGATCACCAGCTACTTGCATTTCTAATGCAAAATACATAACTACACCATAGACTCATGTGCTAGGTGCTATTTTCACAGTGATTCCAGAATGAAATAAGTTACATTTAAGTGCCGTTGAACAATTCAATTCAATTTATTAGTGTCCTTGCAGTACATCATCAAAATGACATAGGACTTGTCGATAAACATTACAATTTAAAATACATGTGCATGAAAATTTATAATTGAAGTTACTTGTCACTTAGACATTACAATTTTAATAGAACTATAAGAACATTAACATAAAAATATATAAGTAGGATAGCACCATACAAAAAAAAAAAAAAAAAAAAAAAAAAAATAGTGATTCTCACATCAAAGATTATTTCCGTTCTTATATTAACACTGTTTCACACATTCACAGAAACAGCAAATATTTAAATGTGAGCAATTACACATATTTATTATGTCAGGGAAATATTAATTGCGCTTTTATTGTCAATGATTCATAAACTCTTCAATACTGTAAAAACTATTGCTCAATAACATGTTTTTTAATTCTCTTTTAAATATGTGCAGATTTAGTATTATTGGGTTGGTATAGTACACTTTTGTGATACATAGCTGTTTGACGAAGTTCTCTGTGGAAATCATTCCTATTCCTTGTTTCGTAGTTGTGAAATTCTCTGTTTAATGTAGAAAATTCCTCGTGTTCTTTCAAGAAACATATGCTTTCATATATGTATAACGACGGTAGTGTGATGATTTTTAATTCTTTGAAACCATGCCTACAAGAGTCTCTATATCCTATACCTTTTATTATTCAGACTGCCTTCTTTTGTAGTCTAAATGAATGTTTTGTTAGACTGTTGTTCCTCCAAAACTGTACACCGTATCTTAATAAACTGTGCATGAATGAGAAATAAACACATAACACTGTTTTAATATTACATGAGCTTTCAAGCATTCTAAGTATATAACATGTTTGACTTAATTTTTTGTTCAATGATATTACATGCTTTTCCCATCATAAGTGTTCATCAAACCATACTCCCAAGAATTTAGTGTATGATGCTTGTTCAATCTTACACTTACCCATTCTACTGTAAGGTTAGTTTTTATTTTATTTGTAATATGTCTGAAGTTCATCCACATTGTTTTTTTGGCATTCACAATGAGTCTGTTTTCATTAAACCATCTGTCTGCTTTGTCTGTTGCTAATGTGACTTTTTCCTGTAAGTCAGCTTCACTATTTGCTTTAACTAACAAACTTGTATCGTCAGCAAACAGTACTGCTTCTGCTTCAGATAGTTGACTTGGTAGGTCATTGATAAATATTAAAAACAGTAATAGCCCTAATACAGATCCCTGGGGTACTCCATACAAAACTCTCTCGAATCTTGATGAATATGTCCTATCTGCATGGCTTATCTCCACCTTCTGATACCTGTCCGAGAGATATGATTCAAACCATTTGTGGCGAACTCCACGTATCCCATAGGCATATAACTTCCTAAGCAGTAACTTATGGTCAATGACATCAAAGGCCTTTGATAAGTCTAAAAGCAATCTACAGTTTAATTCCTTTCTATTTATGGAATTTAGAACAAGTTGCAAAAAATTGAAGATAGCTGTTTCAGTTGATTTATTTTTACGGAAACCATTTTGTGCATTAACCAATATTCTATTCTTAATAAGAAATTTGTATAGTCTATGATACATTATCCTTTCTATTATTTTTGACAAACCTGACAACATTGATAAAGGCCTAAAGTTACTAACATCATATTTATCACCGTTCTCGTAAAGTGGCTTTATAGTTGACATTTTAAGTTCTGATGGAAACACCCCTGTCTTAAAAGATTCATTTATAATTTCAGTGAGATGTGAGGCTATGTTTCTTGCACTTTGCTTAATGACTTTGTCAGGAATCCCATCACACCCACATGACAGTTTATTTTTTAACTTATTTATAGCATTTAGTACCTCTGATTAAGTTACTGGATAAAGGAACATTGTCATGTCATTCATGGGAGTTTTTACCTTGCTATTGGAATTGCATTTAGATTTAATTAAATTTATGGCTATGTTTGTGAAATGCTTGTTAAATATGTTGGCAATCTGAAGTGATTCCTGAACAGTTTTACCCCCACTTTTAATTACAAAGCTGTTATCTTTTCTTTTGTGTCTAGCTATATTTTTATTTATTACCTCCCAAGTTGACTTCATTATGTTGTTACCTTTCTCAATATATGAATCATTATCAAGCTTCTTAGCTGCAATTATTACTTTCTTGTACAGGCTTCTATAACATTTCACATGTGCTTTCAGTGCTACATTCTTCCTGGCTGATTTATTTAACTTTCTGAGAGTGTCTGATGACATTCTAATCACCTGTGTAACCCATGTTTTGGTTTTATGTTTAGTTTTGACTCTTTTTATAGGAAAGGCAACATCGAAGCAGTGTTTGTAGCTTTCAAGGAATGTGTCAAACTTTGTGTTGACATCACCACTTGATTCACTACCCCAGTTGTTATTTTCCAGAATGTAATTAAAAATTCTTATGCTGTCATCATTTATAAATCTCCTTTCTCTGTAACTGTTATTGATAACAGGGTCCTTGTAAGATTTGACATTTAAACTCAATTTGATACCCTTATGATCCGAGGAACCAGTGTCAATTACTTCAGTGTTATATTCATACTTGTCCTTGTTTATAAATACTTGATCTATTATAGTTTCAGACATATTTCTGCATCTGGTAATTTCATTTACAGTTGCCATCATATTATGACACAAAAACAGATTGCACAGTTGCTGTTGTTTACTACAATCATTCTTAAAGTTAACATTACAATCACCAAGAACAATTACATTATGTTTAAGTTCATTCAGTAGTCCCTCATGGTTTTCCATAAAAATGCCAAAGTTGCCCAATGGTGATCGGTACAAACACACAATAGTAATTTTTAATTTGGTTAGCTCACATATACTGTATTCAAAATCTTTTTCTATGCATTTTAGTTTACATTTAATTTCTTTTGATTCTACCCCTGTCCTAACATAAATACATTTCCCACCCACTTTATGGTTGATTCTACAAAATTTGCTAATCATTTCAAAATTTGGAATAATTATACTAGACACTTGCATTTCTTTTACCCAGTGCTCACTTATGCATAGTATGTTATTGTCTTTTAGATAGTCAGTTAATAGAACTTCTATTTCAGCCAATTTACTTTCTAGTCCCTGCACATTTTGGCATACAACTGTTAAAGTTTCATGTAGTGGATTTGCTGCACTATTTACCTTTGTACTTTCTTGTTGCTGACACTGTAATTATTCTGCCTTTTCTTCTTCTTCGAACTGCAAAGAGCCCATAAAAAATAGTCACTATGCACAGCAGCTCTTCTTATCCTGAGGCTCTTCCTTTGAGATGTCTGCAGAGCAGCCGAAGAGTTTCTGGATCTAGTAAAATGGTTCTTGGCTGTTGGTGTGGTTGCAGTCATAGTTACAAGTGAGCATGAGGCATTAAGTGTGTGGAATGTGCTGACAGCTTCATCCTTAGAGGTTTCAGGTGCACATGAGTTTACACTAGGTTTGTAGGCTTTCTCATCTGAAGTAATTGTTTCCTCTTCAACTCTGCTGGATGTTCCTGACATTTCTGCTGGTACCCTATATTCTACCACTCCTTCAGATACTGGTACCGGTATGTTAGGTATCTCTCTCATCTTAGACATTTCCTTGCAAATTTCCATTTGCTCAGTTACTGCTATGGTGAGGATACCAGGCAGTTTGTGTTGATCATTGAGATTATTTATTGTTTTCATAATTTGAGCACAGACATACAGTTGTCCAGTTCTATTTAGGAGATCTCCACTGTTTATGAATTGTTGTTTTCTGAAATCTAGCAACTAACATAGCGTTAAATCCGTTACAACTTCCCTGATCACATTCATATGAAAACACAGTTCTTGCATTAATGTATCTCACACACGCAGAATGTAACCATAATTGTGATTCTAAGCAAAGTCTGAAACCATTTTGCACATTTGAAATACAGATTACACAAATGATTACTTTAGAATTACTGTTTTCTTGTGAGAAACCATCACACACTGCTGTTACTGACGCCATCTTGGCAGTCAGATGCAATATCCCTGTTAGCTTTAGAGATGAACACCCTGACAAGAACAAAAGGACCTAGTGTTGTTTTTAAAATCTATTAGCTGTCCAGATAATTAAATAAGATGCTTATCGAGGAATATTAAGGAATGATTATGATCTGATGAATTCTTTGGCAGGAAGTTGTTGGAGTGTGAACAGGAAAGTTGAGAAAGCTTTATGTATGATACAAAAAGTTACAAAAAGAAGTCTTATTGTGGAGATTGACGGAGGATGGAAGTTATGTATTCCAGACATAGCCATGGAAACATTAGTTTGGTTTTTGCATTAAGATTATGCCCAATTTCGTATAAGGGAGTCTATTACACATTTTAAAAGATGAATAATAAATAAATAATAAAAAATAAAAAAACAATGGAACACGTGAGTTGTGCAATAAAGCATATGATGATGACAGCCATGAAGTATATAAAATATATCCAGTAATTCCAAAAGGTTTACATGACTTAACAGCAACTGACTTACGTGGATCTCTGCCAAGAGGTAGAGGAGGAGAACCTCAGAGTTTAGTATTTGTTGAATTTTGGTGAAAATATGTAAAATTATATCTGATAAAATTAGCCAACACAACTACAATAATAAACTGTTTAAGGGAAAAATGTGTGGAATAGGGAAACCACAATGACTGCTAATGGACAATGTCTCACAATTCACAAGCAACAATTTCAAGGAATTTATGGCTTGGAAAGATATCAAGCATGTGGCTATTTGCAGGCACCATTCCCAGTGTAATACTTCAGTGAGGATAATGAAAGAAATCAGTCAACAGTGTCACATATATTGTTCCAAAAGGTACATCAATAAACAAGAAAATGTCACCAGTTGAATCTTTTGTGATCTGTCAAAAGCATTTGACTACGTAGATCACAAGATTCTACTAAGAAAGGATGAGCATTATGGCTTAAAAGATAAAGTAGGGAAGTGACTTGAGTCATATCTAGATGACAGAAATCAGAAGGTAGTATTAAACAGTTGCGCAAAGGCACCTGCCAGCTCTGATTGGGGTACATTAAAATGTGGAGTGCCGCAGGGCTTGGTGCTTGGTCCCTTACTTTTCTTAATCTTTGTAAATGACCTCCCATGGTGTGTGACCCAAGAAGTACACTTCAACCTGTTTGCAGATGACACAACCATTGTGACTGACAAGGTACCCAACTGCAGTCTAGAGAACACTGCGACCACTATATTCCAATAAGTTCTAGATCGGTTCACTGCAAATGGTCTGTCCCTCAATGTTAATAAGACTCATTTCATTCAGTTTCAAACAGTAAACAAAAAATTGGAAAATGTTGCAATAAAATGTGGAGACAAAGAAATAGTGAAAGTTATATCTTCCAAATTTCTGGGTTTACATATTGATAACAAACTAAAGTGGTCTGTCCACATCACCAACCTATGTAAAAGACTGAATTCAGCAGCATGTGCCATTCGCTCAATTGCATCTGTTTGTGACATGGAAACAATCAAAACTGCATATGTTGATTATTTCCATTCACTTATGACATATGGCATCATATTCTGGGGAAATGTACCACAAGCAAATAAAGCCTTTGTATCACAGAAGAGAGTTATCAGGATTATGGGTAGAGCGCATCCTAGATTTTCTTGCAGAAATTTGTTCAAACAGCTGGGGAACCTCACCATGCCTTGTCAATACATCTTGCCACTAATGTGCTTCGTGAACAAAAATTATGCAACTTACAAAATGAATAGTGCATACCATGATCACAATACAAGAAGAAAATATGATATTCACAATGATTTAAAAAATCTCAGCATGGTACGGAACAGAGTTCATTATTCAAGTATAAACTAAAACTAAACTCCTCCCGAACAGGCCATGAAGGCACTCCTCCCAAACAGTCCATGAAGGTCCAACGGTACTGACTGGCTGCCATCTCATTCTCAGCTCATAGGCTTCACTGGATGTGGATACGGAGGGGCATGTGGTCAGCACACCGCACTCCCAGCCGTAAGTCAGTTTCCGCGACTGGAGCCACTACTTTTCAGTCAAGTAGTTCCTCAGTTTGCCTCACAAGGGCTGAGTGCACCCCGCTTGCCAACAGCCCCACAGTGCTTAACTTTGGTGCTTTGATGGGAACTGGTGTTACCACTGCGGCAAGGCCATTGACAGTCAAGTATAAAAGTGTTCAATATAATTCCTGTCCATATCAAATCAGTCATTGGGGATCTTACTAAATTCAAAACAGAGCTAAAACTTTATCTTTTGGATAATTCTTTCTATTCTTTAAAGGAATTCTTTGATTATGTGGAATACTTCTTGAATTTGTGTTTAATTTCGTGCATTTCTAACAGAACTGATTATGTAGATTAGCATATCACTTGTTGGCAGAATATTTTTTAGATGAATTACTTTTAATTTGTTTATGTAATCATCTATGTCATTACTGCACTATTATTTATGCAATCATCTGTAGTATTAGCCCTATCTGTGTTGGTATCTCAATTTTTGTGTGTAATTATTTGACCTGTGGATGTCCTTTTTCATGTATCTGCTTATATATGTTAAACTGGTTGCCTCGTGATCCTCTTCAAGTGGCTATTACTGTAATAACCTGACACGTTCTACATCCCAGCAATACTTTCACCTCAAGGATCCATGGAACTCAAAAATACAGAAATAAATAAAATAAATGAATGATTCCTGAATTTCAAAAGTTTCTCAATGAAGTACCACATTTATCAACTGGACTCTCCCCCTACAGAGGTTATGCACAAAACATTCATAGGGGAACCACTTTTAAAATGTTTTACTGCTTAAAGTGAAAAAAAATATGTGACACAAGATTTGTAAGCAAGTGGAAGGGCACTTATAGAAGCAAACAGTGCATAGTGTAAGATAATATAATCTAAAGGAAACTGCACCTAACTCTCACACTGATGAACTTGTTTTAATTTAAAAAAGATATTAAAGTAGTGATATCTTCCAGCGATACGATGGCCCTTGTGAGGTAGTAGGTGTTCCCCATCCTAAAACTGTATTTTTTGTGGAGCCCTTCACAGGCCAAGAAAAAGGTAGGTGTAATGCAGAATTGATATATAGCCTAAAAATAGATGAGTATGAGCATCTATCTCATTTTATTGTAGATGTAACATGAATTCTTTTTTAATGTAACTCACCAGTAAAAACAACTGAGAGAAGTAAAAGACATGTATAATAACCAAACTCTGTCATAAAATAAAATAATAAATGTATATTAAACAACATGTAATCACCTACAGTTACAAGTCAGCATAATTGCATTCACTGAGAGGAAAACTGCGTAGTTATCCACATTTGCAAGTAAGTGGTGAGCTAACATCTATGTACACACATTAGCAAAGTGCAAGGATAGGCATGAGTATAAATGTTTAATAACATGAACTCACGTAAGAAGAAAGCACGTAAGACAGGCACTCCAAGAGCAAATTCTAGGTGGAAAAGGGGGCATGCTATTTTGAGAATGGAAAAGTCATTGAAGGGCAGAAAGACGTTTCAGATGTATGGAATAATGCACCATGATATAAATTGGTGAGGTGGACCTTATTGAGGGAGGAGCTATTCCATAAAAAGGAGATGAGAGGATGATATTGCTGTACCAATTTAGAATTGTGATAGAAGCACTTTTCTGCATTAAGTGGTGTGTTTGCCAGTTTCAAGATGGTATGATGTTGTTATTGAAAGGCTTACACTGAGGTAGTAAGGAAGAGGGATTTAACTGGGTAGTGCATCTCCTTGAAGTCTTATATTTGGCTAAATGAGTGAAGGTGGTTGTGTGTGCAAGAGCTCTGTTGTCTACATAAGGCATGGAGAACGTAAGTTTTACAAAGTGTTACAAATTTCTTTCTGGCCTGTAACGAACACCTCAAGAATATATTTCATGGCTACATAAGTAATGTCATACATGTAAGATTTGGTTGTATACAACCTTAGTATAAGCATGAATGGTTTTTAGATTCTACAAAGTGTTAAAGAAAGGCACAAATTTATCATTGTACATCTGTGTGATGAAATGAATGTGTCCTGGCTTAGTAGCTAACCATAAGCTGCACTGTGTGCTAGTAAACAGGACTTTCATGAGTAAACAGCAGAACAGTTAGAAGTTGAATCTGGAATGCACTTGGTGGACAAACTAATGTGTGTATAGAGCACACATTCCTGATAGTAAGCTCAAAAGGAAAAAAAAAATCATATGGTATGAAGAACAATAGTGTGGAAACTGTCTTTTTCTTAGCATATTAGCAAGTTAAATCCATGGATTAAACTAAGCACACATACACGTAGGGGTTTGAATCCAAGCAAAGATGGTTAAAGACTGTTGAAAAGTCTGCAGCTCGTGGCCTTGCAGTAGTGTTCTCGCTTCCTGCGCACTGGGTCCCAGGTTCGATTCCTGGCAGGGTCAGGGATTTTCTCTGCCTCGCGATGACTGGGTGTTGTGTGTCTTTCATCATCATTTCATCTTCATTCACTCACAAGTCGCCGTAGTGGCGTTGAAGAACTTGTGGAGCGGCAGCCGAACCGCCCCGCGAGGAGTCACCCAGCCACCAATGCCATACGTTCATTATTATTACTGTTGAAAACTTAAGAGACTAGTAATCAGGGCTGCTGAGAGCCAGGATTGAGCCTGGGTCAAGATGTGTGATTAACCCCATTCCCAAAACATAGCAAACAAATTTTATTGTTATGTTAAAGAAGGGATGACATGGTATAAACATAATGGATGGCAGTGCACAATACCAATGTGTGCCAAAAAACTCATGTGAGAAAATGATTTTTCTGGGGGTCAAAACTCAGATTGTATTGATCACAGAGATAATGGGTCAACTATTTGGACAGGCACCAGTCAATCAACCACTTCCATACCTGTCAAAAGAAATGTCACACTGTAACTATCCTACAATATAGCCATCTGCCCATCATCCATTTCCGTACCTGATGAAAGAAATGTCATATTGTAGCTATCGTACAGTATGGGATTAAAATTTAAGCATTACACACTTTCTGCAGCCTAGGCAAATTGAGAAAATCAGTTGGTTCTTTTGAATTAGATGTGGTCCAGGATGGACCTTAGACAGCTTATAAAAGCACCATTTATTCATGGTTGTTTCCCAAAAAATGCGAAAAACCTTGATTTTTGGGTATGAAATATGGAGATCGTCACTTCTATACTTTCTATTCATGGCATATCAGTGAAAATGATACCATATGGTCTTAAGATTATATCGTCAGAGAACTTTAAATTTTTTTTCAATATCATTATCCATGACCAAGGCTGGTAGGTTCATAGTTGTCATACATATGCAAAAAAAAAAAAAAAAAAAAAAAAAATGGTGCATGTAATAGCCAGTCTGAGGTGTAAATGTTTGTGGCGACTATAAACCAAGTCACATGAAATATCTTTGCTTTGGCAAGTTCTTTGTGCCTGTCTGTGGCCACGTGCAAAAAAGTACACATATTGACAGAAAATCAGGAATGTATCTAACTGTATATGTGTGCTTCTGACTAATAAAATAGTGTTTATTACATGTGGTATAGTGTGCATCACTGGATTTGGCAGTCCTACAACACTAAAACCGATACTGATGACCCCAAATTTTGTTCGCTAGTGCTACAACGATCTTTCATACTGTGGTGTCACTGCCAGACACCACACTTGCTAGGTGGTAGCGTAAATCGGCCGCGGTCCATTAGTACATGTCGGACCCGCGTGTCGCCACTGTGTGATCATAGACCGAGCGCCACCACACGGCGGGTCTCGAGAGATGTACGAGAACTCGCCCCAGTTGTACGACGACGTTGCTAGCGACTATACGGACGAAGCCATTTCTCTCATTTGCCAAGAGACAGTTAGAATAGCCTTCAGCTAAGTTAATGGCTACGACTTAGCAAGGCGCCATTAGCCTTAAATAGCTTGTATATAAAGAGTCACTTGTATCGCCACAATCTCCAGATGTCTCATCAAGAACGATGTATACAAGGATGTATTAAAAGTTAAGTATATTTCAAAGATACGTATTTTCTTTATCACATTCATTAAGTCCCCTGTTTCAGACCTCACTCCATCCTTCGTGAGTTAGCGCGTGCATCTCGGCCGCCTCTTTCAATTAGTGTGCTTAGTGTTGGCAAGTCTGCCGACACTACACATACCATCAAACAGTACACAGTGGATCGCTTGGTGCCCCTACACCGCACATGTGCCAACTAAGTTTCTGAACGGATGCTTCGGCATGGTTTTCCAATTATCCATCTTGTGTTCACAATAGTTTGATGCAGGTCCTGAACACACCTTCTAGCAGTACTCAAGAAGACAGTGCTTCTGCATTCCCACAGCCATGTGTGCCGGCATCAGGTACAATCAATAACTTTCCGTTATCGTACGTCAGTCAGCAGTTGTGTGGCAGTGTTCTGTATCAACAGAACGTTTTTGTGCACAAACCTCTGAATGCGAACGTTTTACGTTGAGTATGAACTTTCATGCACGTTCCAAGTGCTCAACAATGGCTGACACAATGTGCTCAAACCCCAGTGACTATGTTTACGGGTTTCCCAAGTGCCAGTGTGAACTTTCCAACTGAATCAGTGGACGTGGAAATCCAGCCGGGCACTTAAGATGGGAAATTTGATGTTTATCTCGGAACTCCACATTTTGCACCAGCTCCGCCCCCCCCCCCCCCCCCCCAATACCTCCCCCACACTACCAGCATCAAGTTTACGAGTGTTTCCAATGGCACACACCGTTCCTGCCGTGTCTACCAAGTGTGTCCAACAAACATTAGGTGATTTTAACGATTTTAATGCACCTATAGGGGAGGGGCCCGGAAACTGTACTCCGTCATTCTCCACACATCGGTTGACTACAGTCAACTCTACTGCGCTGGTGAATTCTACGCCTGTTGGCATTACTCCGTCGAATGCACAATTCATTGATTTCTTGACCAAGGTCAAACCAGTAGCGCCTACCGTGTCAAATGCCACTAACAGTGTTGAAAGCTGGTACACCGTTACTGCATCTGAGCAAATTACGCTGCAGAACTCCGGACAGGGAGTGACAGTTTCTGATAAACAGTTATGTCAACACTTCCCCATCCATTGGCCGACGCTACTGCCCCTTCGCAATGACCACCCACACACATGGTTTGCCTTGGTCAAGGTTTGCCTGCAGCTACGTGGCATGGCTGATGACAATTCGAAGTTCCTTTGCTTACTATGTCACCTCCATGATGAACTGGACCTGATCTGTGATATTGTAGCTTCGCCCCCCACTGTGGACAAATATGCATTCACCCTATGCACCATCCTTGAGCGAGTATCCACATCAGCAGAGGAAGCTATCTGCCTCATCAGTCATGTCGCTGGGTTCTAGATCCCTGTCGCAGCTCTCGCCTCATCTCTGCGCCATGATATACACACATCACATGCCAGACGTTACACTTTGGTCCATCTGGTTGCTCAAACTTCCTCCATGTGACTTCAGCCCCACTAGACACCAAACTAAAGATCACAGACCAGGTGTACAACATTCTGCCCGCCCTGCATACTCCCCCAGGCGGCCCTCAGGCCTCAGGGGTTGGCACACCTGGGCGGCAGCTTCCATCGTGTGGTACAGAGTGCACACAACTCACTCCGCACATGCACGCAGTTCCAACACTGCCTCTCCTACCAGCATTAGTGCAACGCCACTGTCAGAGGAACCTACAAATAAGACCCCCTCCACTGCCATTTCAACCTCAGCCAACGTGATGGATGATGCCACGTGCCATCCCAGTTGGTGTTATTTCCATTACCACTTTGGCGATGCAGCTAAGAAATGTCGTCCTCCATGCGCATTCCCAAACTAACAACGCCACCCAATTCAGGCGCCAAGGGCTGCTTCGCACCACACAGACGCCTATCACTTACTACTTCACCACCTCATGCACCAGGACGCTTGTACATAAAAGACGCAGTCTCTTGCCTTTCATTTCTAGTCGACACGCGGGCCGAGGTTAGTGTGATACCTGTGTCCGCAGGTATTAAATTGGAGCATTAGCCTTGCCCACACTTTGAGCCCCCAACAAGTCCCTGATCCAATCTCATGGAATAACTAATTTAAGCCTTAAACTGCAGGACATTAAAACCCCTTACAGTGGACTTTCGTTATTGCGGAGGTGGATGAACCCATGCTTGGGGTAGATTTTAGCTAACGTACTGTCACCCATCCTACAATGAAGTACACTACCCTTTAACTTGATAGACCATACCACCGGTTCAGGTATCTCTTCCCTCTCATCCGAGAGCGCCACTCTATTGAGCGAGCTAACTGAAACCACTGTTGCAGTGCTCTCTCTTAGATCACACGATAATGAACTTCGGAACAGCAATGAAGCCCTGCATTTATGCATCACCACTGTACAAGCCAAGCTCACAGACGCATGTAAGCATGTCACCCAGCTGTCACACACGGCTATGCCCCCAACCCCGGTACCACTTCCTCAGACCTGCCATAGATACCGTGTGACATTTCTACTGCCGGACAGAAGCTGTGCCTGCAACACTACCAAGTACCCCACCGAGCTCTATGACAAGGGCTACCAGTGGATCACTGTCACTGCTGCTGACCCACCGGTCTGGGACACACAAGCATGTGCATTACAGGTTAGTCATAGTGCGCTGGGAGTGGATCCATCATCCCCATCGGTGTTCATGATCAACAATGGTACTGTCCACAGAATCAATACCAGAGAAAGCCCACCGGTACGTGCAAAGGCTAGGTGTTTAAATCCGGAAAAATGTAAATGCGCCAAAGCTATTATTCAGGAACTTTTAGATAGTAAGATTATTCACCCTTCATCCAGTAGTTAGTTATCACCCATTCATTTGGTGCCCAAGAAAGATGACTATCAGTTGCTTAACACAAGAACAATTCTAGATAATTATCCCATCCCAAATATTCAAGACTTTGCTTCCCAACTGCGCGGGGCACAAATTTTCAGTGTAATTGACTGTCACAAGGTTTATCACCAACTGCCAATGGCACTGGAGGACGTTGGAAAAACCACTATCGTCACCCCATTTGGGTTGTTGGAGTATTTGTTTATGCCATTGGGCCTTAAAAATGCCACATAGACATGGCAACAGTTCATCGACTCATTGATTGGAAAACTGGACTTTGCATATGCCTACCTGGATGACTTGCTAATTTTTTCTTCCTCCCTGGAGGAACATGAACTCTATTTCAATACAGTGTTCCAACTATTAAAAGCAAATGGTGTTGCAGTGAACAATGCCAAGTCACAACTCCACCGCACTAGTGTCACTTTTCTGGGTCATGGGCTTTCTGCCAACGGCATCCGTCCCCTACCCAAACGGGTCGAGGCCATTTGTACAGTGCCTTTGCCCAGAGATATTCAGGGCCTCTGCCACTTCCTTGGTATGGTAAATTACTACAGCAAACATGTCCCCCATGCTGCTGACATACAAGCCCCACTGACAGATGCTCTTGCAGAAAAAAACACTTCAGGGTCTCAGGTGGTCACATGGACTCCAGATATGCATTGCACATTTGATAACCTAAAGTCAGCCTTACAGATGGCCATTGCGCTCACTCACCCCATTCCTGGATCTCCCATCTCGCTTACTACAGACATGAGTGATACAGCAGTGGGGGCAGTACTTCAGCAATCCATGGGTTCTGTTGTACAGCTGGTCGGATTTTTCTCCCACAAACTGTCTGCTTCCCAACATAAATGTTCGACTTTCGACCGGGAACTGTTTGCTATTTATGCTGCTATCAAATATTTCCAAGACGATATCGAAGGTTGCCATCTCGTGGTATTCACCAACCACGAGCCATTGGTATAAGCTTTCCGTAACCCAGGCAAGGACTCATCCCCAAGACATTTTTGGCGTATGGACCTCATATGTCAGTTTATGAATGACATACATCACGTCAGAGGGACTGACAATGTCGTCGCTGATTTTCTATCTCATGTGTCGGTTTGATCTTCACAATTGGACCTCACTGAACTGCCTAAATTGCAGACAGAGGATACTGAACTCGCCACATTGCACTCTGATGTTAAAACAGCATTCAAACTAGAGTTACAGACACTTACAGGGTTTTCATCACCCATCTGGTGTGACACTTCAACAGGACGTATAAGTCCGGTGATTCCTGCACCTCTCCACTGGGACGTTTTTCATAGTATCCATGACTTAGCACACCCTGGCATTTGTGCCACCACACGTCTTATATGTGAATGTTTCATTTGGCTTGGGGTGATAAAACAATGTCGCAGCTGGGCACGAGCATGCATGGCTTGTCAGCGGGCAAATGTAGGACGCCATGCACAGCCCCCCATGGGTACGTTCGACATGGCAAAAAGAATATTCCAGCACATACATATCGATATCGTCGGACCCTTACCCCCCTCGAACCCCTTCTGTTACGTACTGTCCGCTATTGACAGGTTTACCCACTGGGTAGAGGTAATCCCTCTCACTACTATCACAGCAGACGCAGTAGCCTGAGCCGTTTTATTAATGTGGATCTCGCACTTTGGCTGCCCAGTTTCTATCTCCACTGACACAGGTCGCCGTTTCGAGTCTGCCCTCTTCCAACAGCTTCGTGAACTGTGTGGTGTGAAATGATTTAGGACTACAGCATACCACGCCCAGAGCAATGGGCTTGTTGAACGCTGGCACTGAATGCTTAAAGTTTCCCTGATGTGCCACGGACGTGAGTGGGTTGATGCCTTACCATGGGTAAGGTTAGGCGTTCAGACCACATACAAAGAGGACTTTGGCGCATCCCTGGCAGAAGTACTGTATGGAGAATCCCTCACATTCCCAGCAGAGCTAGTCGAGCCTTCACTTCCTCTAGATCAAATCTGCGACTTGACATTCGTCAGACATGTTAAGGAGCAAATTGCTAACATTCGTGTGCCTCCACCGTGACCGCACTCGCTCCCACCCGTATTTCTGCATAAGGACTTGGCGTCGTGCACTCACGTCATGGAGCGTGATGCCACTGTCTGACCAGCACTCAGACCTCCATACTCGGGCCCTCACAGAAACATATCACGGCATACCAACATGTTCCAAGTGCTCATTAATGGCACACCTCAAACGGTATCTGTCTGCTGCCTTAAACCGGCATGGTCTCTGGGAGAACTGCCTGATACCACACCCAGTCAGCACTGACGCCCTGCGATACCCACCTCGCACGAAGCATCTATCGACAGTCCTCGGATGAGTGACACCCATTCCTGCACTTGTGACGTTACCCACTCCCAGTTGTGTGACAGTGCTACAGATGCATGTGACATTCCCATACAGAGTGATGCATGTGATGATTCCCCTCCTACAGGCAGCTTCCTGTGTCTCTCCTTTTAGGATTCAGTAATGTATCAGGGGCCAGCCTCGGAATATGTGATGTTGCCGCTGCCGACTCGTGTGGAGATTCTGTCAACCTGAATACGGAAGTGGTTGTGAATGTCAATACAGATTTTATTTGCAGCTCTAAACTTTTTTTGTTATGCAGCTGGATAATGTGGGTATCTTCTACGAATGAGCCAGATCCCCCAATGACAACTTAACCCACATTCATTTTCTCCAGTCTGTCCCCTTGCCTGTTGGTACTGACCCATCAATGGTGAAAGTACCATGTGCCGCAATAGGCATTCAGGTCCACTACCCAGGCTCCTCACAACCCACCATCCCCTCCCTGGATCCCTCGACTGTTGTACGAGGATTCACCTGGTCAGGCAGAACCATCCGCCCCCTTGCTGGCTCTAAGACTTCAGTTACTAATGTAATGTAATTAAGGCATGGTTTTGGTTTAAAAACCCTCTCCCTAGCTCCTGGGTGTTTTCTTTACATGTATGCCCCAATACTTATGTCTTATGCTCCACACTCTAGGGGGGGGGGGGGGGGGGGGCTAATGTGGTGACTATCGACCAAGTTACGTGAAATATCTTTGCTTTGGCAAGCTCTTTGCACCTGTCTGTGGCCGCGGGCGAAAGAGTGCACACGTGGACAGAGAATCAGGAATGTACCTAACTGTATATGTGTGCTTCCGACTAATAAAATAGTGTTTATTACATGTGGTATAGTGTGCATCATTGTATTCAGCAGTTCTACAACACTAAAACCCATATGTTGTTTTAACTGACATTTTGGATACAAGGAAAGGGTTCTAGGGTCATCACAAGGGTACTGAAGTCACCAATGGTTTTTCACTAACAATACATTCTGACACACTCTGTATAAGGGGCTTTTCACACCTATACAAATATGCCCAAAGTGGTACTGTAGTCACAAAAATGGACTAAAAAGAGTCTTAAAATGTCTGAAAAGAATTTAAAATGACTGTCAAAAATTGTGTAAAACTGAAAAGACTGCAAATACAGTAAAATATTTCTAATAACATTTTTACTCTTTTATGATACAAATCATAAACCAGGCACTTTCAATGAATAGTAATTGACGAGAAATGTATTGCAAAAAAGTGTAAAGCAAACAATTTCATGTTAACCTTGTACTATACATACTTATTCGTTGAGTATATGTGTCAAAGTCTGTTAATGTGTCAAAGTATATTAATAAACCATCAAAACTTTCCTGACTTATAGAAACTATTTTACATAAGCTACATATGCTGCTCTGGCAATGGCCTTCCACAGTGGATACACCGATTCCCATGAGATCACTGAAGTTAAGCGCTGTCAGGCATGGTCAGTACTTGGATGGGTAACCATGCAAGCCGCCATGCACTGTTCCCATTTTTCGGGGTGCACTCAGCCTCGTGATGCCAATTGAGGAGCTACTTGACCGAATACTAGCGGCTTCAGTCAAGAATACCATCTTGCAACCGGGAGAGCGGTGTGCTCACCCCACGCCCCTCCTATCCGTATCCTCCACCGAGGATGGTCCTGGTAGGCCACTCGTGGCCTGAAGACGGAGTTCTTACATATGCTGCTGTAGCATGAATAAGAAGGGAATTCATGGAAAAATGTTGGTGTTTGAGTACAAAAAAGAGAATATGTTCCTCTAGAAAGACACTTAACAGAAATGGGGAGAACCAACTTCTACACCAAATACTTTTGCATGCACACATATCTACACTTTTTGTGCTGAGGGGGAGACAGTGATGGTGGAAGAGAGAGAGACAAGTGGGTACAGGGGTAAAGGTAAGCTAGACACCCCTCCCCCCCAAAAAATAAATAAATAAATAAATTATTGCCAACCCCTACAAAAAAAATAAAATTAAAAAAAAATAAAATAAATGTACTGCCAAAATATGGTTAAGACAGAGGCAATGTCAAAGAAAGATGAAAGATACAGTGAGAGAGAGGGGACAGTGGTTGCAGTGTATACTGAGAGAGACAGACAGTGGCAGCAATAGGCAGATACTGTTGTCTGAAGGCTTCACTAGAAAGAAGGACTGGGGAAAAGGATTTTTGTTCAGTGTCAAAAGAGCAAGAATATGTTTGCATGCCAAAATGTTTGGTGAGTGTACTGGTTGTTACCTATCTCGTTTCTTGATAACTGAATGATGTGGAACCTTACGCGGTATATTGTGGTAGGACCACATTCGCACCACGTGTTTGTAATTGATAATAATACGAGTAGTTCCAGCACAATTTCAGCAAGGCTTATTTATTAGTAGCTGCTGAAAGATTACACACTGCAGATCTCGTTTGTCTAGGGGTTTTGTCTGCAAAACATTACTCTAACAAGCATGGCCTGGGTTTTCTTCTTGTTTGAAATAAACACTACCGGATTCGAATTACTTTTGGCTAAAAATAATATTTATTCGTACTTTTTGTTTAGTAACTACAATATTTTCACTTCGAACATTGATACCCTAAAAATGCATTATACTGTACTGGTCACGTATACACATCCATCTCCCTCCAATATCGACAAAGAAGTGGCGGGCAAGTCAACATGTGCCCGGAAGTTGCAGACATTCCTGCATTCCAGATTCTTTGGTCTTCTGACCTTAATAAACTCCAAAGACACATATACATAAATACATATAAATATACAACATTTAGCATCTCAAACAAATCCATTATTTATCATAAAAGAAAATATTCATAAATAAATAAATTAAACACATTGTATGGCAACATAATGAAGTTACCTTAACTCTCTACTGTGGGCATCGTACTTTTCGCATGAGATAAACTTTATCTCCGACAGTTAATTACATTACAATAGCCCACCAGGACTTACAAGTGTACCTTGGTCCACTTGTCAGTCCGATACAGAAATTGCATCATTGTCTTGTATACAAATTTTTATCACAACTGTAGTAAACTGTTTATTCTTTCATCAACCCTTGATTTCCTCCTTTGTCTCACAACATAGATTACATACATACATATGTCGATTTGTTGCCCAGAAATTTACTATAAAATAATCCTAAAGTTAAAACATTTTCCCATATTATAACAAACATAGTACTAACTCCTATATCATCAGTGAGGTTGCAAAAGTATTTCAATTCAACAACACTATTCTCTCATGAGCCTTGTAAATTATGTGATATCAAAATTAATAGACAAAATAAGCCAACAAAGCATCTATGTTGTGTTAGAAACAGAGCTGAATAAAAACAGTTATGGTGAGCATGATGTAAAACAAAAGCACACTTGCATATACAAAAAAATATATTCTATTAACTACACAATTTTTTAAGCATTATGGTCTATTTAAGTGAATGAACAAGATTTCAAAATTTATGAGATTTGCTATTCTCAAACTGTGAGGGTGGGTGACATGTCTTGTCTCCTAGCATCATCAGTAAAATAAAATCCCTTATTTATCAAGTTTACATATTTTGCAATTCATTAAATACTGTACAATTACTTAAAAAAGCACATAGCAATCATGAAATCTAATCTTATAATAGAATTATGTGACAATCAGTCAAGATACAACATCGTTTTGCATGAGATGTGTTACAGGGCATAGTATGGTGACTGCATTTTTCTTTCTTTCTTTTTTTTTTTTTCTTCCAGTAAAATTCTTTCCAGATAAAGGCATGTTTGTAGGCTCAGTTTGCTCTTTTCTCAATATATGGCTTCAAAGAAACAACATTCCTAAGACCAAACAGCTTTCTCGACTTGGGATATACTAATCGGTACGCATTTGGGTGGGGGTTCTCAATAATCTCAAATGGCCCAATGTAAATGTCAAAGAACTTGAGTTCTGCTGTTAGTAACTTTGATCGTTCATGGGATTTCACTAAGACATGGTCACCTACTCTGAATGTGGTAGCCTTTATTTTCCTATCATGTCTGTTTTTCCTAGCTTCACCTAGTTTCTTCATGGTTTTCTTTACTATCTCTTCATGCTCTTTCATTGATATTAAGCTACATTGTGGAAAGTCTATTAATTCAGAAATAAGATTTGCTGGTCTGAGATGAAACATAATTTCATATGGTGAAAACCCAGTAGAGCTATGCTGCAAGCTGTTCATGATATCCTCGAAGTTGTTTACATGGTCGGACCAACTAGGGTGTTTGTGACTACAATACGTCCTACAAAGTCTCCCTATTTCTCTCATGTACCTTTCTGCTGGGTTTGAAGATGGGTTGTACACGGATATCAAGATATGTTTTGTGTTAGTTTTTTCCAAGAATGCTTTCCAGTTTTTTGAAACAAATTGTGAACCATTATCAGATAGTATAGCTTTAGGTTTCCCTACACTCTTGAAGTAATCTCTCTCAATTTTTGTAATGATCTCTTTACTTGTAGCTTTTCGCACAGAATAAAGTTTAATTAGTTTGGAAAATACATCAACCATGATGAATATAAAACAATGGCCACCTTTGCTTTTAGGTAAAGGTCCATAAAAGTCTACAGCTACTAAATCTAATGGCTTATCTGGAATGATGTTCTGCATTTCTCCCTGACATGTTCTGTTGCTTACTTTTACTCTTTGACATTTGTCACATGTTGATATTTCATTCCTCACCTTCTTTACCATGTTATAAAAGTAGATATTTTCTTGTAACTTTTTTACACATTTCTGTATTCCACAGTGACCATAACTCTCATGGGTGTACTTTATTAATTTGTCTGCCTCACACTCTGGCCAACATAGCTTCCAATTGTCAGAGTCCACATCTCTGTTCTTCTAAAGAGTGTTCCCTTAAAGACCTTATAGTACTTGTCAAGTTTATCATACCCTCTTTTGCCTAAACAGTCCTTAACCAATTTCCAATTAGGATCGTTAGTCTGTCCCCTCCTGATGTTACTGCAAAGTGTCTTTATGAGCTTTTCATCTTGGATTCCCTTCATGTATCTTATTTTAAATTCCTTTTCTTCCTCTTGATCAAACATTTCCTGATCTCCTCCTACTGGTAACCTGGATAAAGCATCAGCTACTACATTTTATGATCCCTTAATATACACAATTTCGTAATCAATCTGTTGCATGAACATTGCCCACCTGGTTAATCTATTGTGATATAGTCTACACTCCTGCAAGTAACTTAAAGCTTCGTGGTCTGAATAGACTTTTATCTTGTGTCCTAACAGGTATGTTTTAAATTTTGTAAACGCCCAGTGTACTGCGAGTAATTCTTTTTCTGTGACAGTGTACATTCTCTCATGTTTAAGTAACATTCTGCTGGCAAATGCAATGGTACAATGAAGATTTTTTTCATTCACAACTTTCTCCTGAAATAGTTCTGCTCCTAGTCCATAATCACTACTGTCAGTGTGAAGACAAAATGGCAAACTAAAATCTGGTCTGTGTAAAAGACTGTTCTTACAAAGTTCATTCTTAATTTTATCGAATGCTTTCTGGCACTCTTCAGACCAATTCCATGGAGTATTTTTTCTAAGTAAGTTGCTTAAACATGTTACATTAAGGCATTGTCCATTTACATATTTTCGATAGACTCCACAGAGTCCGTAGAAAGACTTTAATTGTTTCCGGTTTCTAGGTGATGGAAAGTTTACGATAGATTTTATTTTCTCCGGATCTGCACTTATCCCTTCCTTAGTAATGACATGACCTAAAAATTTGAGTTCTGACACACCAAATTTACATTTTTCCAGTTTTAATGTCATACCACCTCTTCTGAGTTTCTCACACACCTTTTTCAATAACTTCAAATGATCCTCCCAACTTTGATTTGAAACTAATATATCATCTACATAAATTGTTAATTCTGACACAACTTCTTGGCCAAGTACATAGTCTAGTGCCCTTATAAATTCGGCGACTGATGAGTTTAACCTGAAAGGCACTACACAATACTGGTAACATCTCCCATTGTATAAGAAAGCAGTGTACTTTCTAGAACTAATTGCAAGAGGTACTTGATGAAAACCTGAAGTTAGGTCAAGGCTTGACATAATTTGGATATTTTTAAATTTATATAACAACTCATCGATGTTCTCTGGGTGGTCAGTTTCTCTGTATAAACATTTGTTTAACTGTCTGGAATCTAGTACTAGTCTGACTTGTCCATTAGGTTTATTTACAGTGACTAAGGGATTATTATAAGGGCTTATACTCCTCTCAATGATTTCACACACTTCCATCTTTTGCAATTCTTTCTCCACTGCTACCCTTTTCGAGATTGGAATACTGTATGGTTTTGTAAAGAAAGGTTTATGTGGCTTCAACTGTAAAGTACATTGGTATCCAATTACTTTACCTGGTATATTGCTAAATACATCACTATATTCCCACAAAAATAATTTCAAATCTTGTTTTTGGTTCTCAGTTAGTTCTCTAGCCTCGACTACTTTTTCATTTACTAACTTTTCAAACTCTATCTCATCTGTATCGAAATCTGTGACATGGCTTTCAATGTACTTACCTTCTTTTGTAAATTCAATACTGTTCACAGTCTTATTCATACAAAGCACATTTGATTGAAGAAGTTTCGTAGTGATGACTTCACCACTTGGTGGAGTCATCATTAATTTCTGCCCTGCCCAATCAAATGCTGCACTTACTTTTGTTATCCAAAACATGCCTAGGATAAAATCCTCTGTGAGGTTAGGAATAACAAGACACCCATGTGACCATGATACTCCTTCAATTTCAAAAGTAATAAAAGCCTGACTCCTTATTGATTTACTATGCTTCCCGGTAGCACCTCTTATTTTAATTCCTACCACAGGCAACTTGACATAATCCTTATTAGTTTTCAGTTTTTTACTAAATGATTCTGATATCCCAGATACTTGACTTCCTGTGTCCACTAAACACTTTCCTTTCCATGATCCTATCTGCACATCAATAAACGGACTGCTTACATCAAAGTCAAATTTTTTGTTAATATTCTCATGTAATAAGTCATCTTCAATTTCACTGAATCCATATCCCTTTCCAGTATCCTTACCTGTATCATTACTACCAGAGTTATATGCTGTTATTACCCTAATTGCATTTTCTTTGGCCTGATTACTATTCCTGAATATTTCATTAATCCAACTACATTCATTTGTGCTATTGTGTGTTTCTCCTTTATATTTCTCTCTTAACATTTGTGCAATGTGATACTTAATTCTATGCCACCAGTCTGGATACAAAGTTTCACATATATCAAGTGTTACCTTTCTGAAATTTTCATCATCCTTAATGGCACTACTGTTAATCCATAAGTTAAACAAAAATTGCTCACTATCTGACATTTCATCATCTACTCCCCTAATGCTGTTAAGATTACCTGCTGTCAATTCCTTCTCATTTTTCTTCCATGTATTAAGATCAAATAACTCATTGGCTGAAATTCTGGCATCCTTATCATTGAAATTGTGAACTGTGTTCATGTGTACCTCGCTAATTTCATTACTATCCTCTTTTATATTAGTAATCCCTAAAGTTTCCAACTCCTCACTTACACCAATAAAACATCTATCTTCACTACTATCCTCAATCTCCTTTTCTTCCCAATCAACATCACAAAAATTATCATCTTTATCCTCTGCACTCTTACCTTCAGTATGCAGATACACATTTAAATCATCCTTACTAGGTGCTCTTTTCATTCCTAGCCCACCAGACTCTTCCATAAGTTCTCTAATTCCTAATACACGTTGATCATTTGAACAACTATTTTCCAGCAAGGTGCTTCTCTCAGCCCACTCATAGAATGAATCTAAGTTTAATTCTTCACAGTTTTCTAAGCAATCAGTGTCTTTAAATAACTTACCTTTTGTTTCTGGTTTATTTGTATGACGTATAATATTTGTAACAGCTACTACATTAATGGGATAACACTTCTCTCTAAAATAATTACTGATTATGTCACAGGTATCTTTCTGTTTAGTTAGACATTTTGGGTTGGCCCTTTCTATTTGTGTATAAGTAGCTCCTACCTTGCGGACCGCCAATGGAGCCTCATTCAGTTTTTTAACTCCTGTTCAGTTCTCCCCATACCATTATGACTATTCCACTCCTTTGGTTTATTTCAAAAGTGTCTGTTACCAAATTGATTATGATTATTTCCATACTGACCTCTGTAATGGAAATTGTGTCCTTGTGATCCCTTGAAGTTGTACTGGTGATTTCTCTGATGAGAATCACTACTTCCAAAATTGTGTGTTTCCTTTTTGTCATGCTGTGTGTTTCCCCAATTTGTATGCCCTGTCTTTTGAAAATGGTTTTGACTATGGTGTGGTGGTTTACCCGTTTTCTCAATAATTCTGTCTAGTTTGTCAACATATTTCAAAAACTGATCTATTGTGTCATCTGGACCATAAGCTAACTCCCACTGTAGTTCACATGGTAGCCTCCTTTTAAGTGCATCAATTTGAGTGAGTTCATCAAAAGGTTTGCTTAGGTGAGTGAGTTTCCTTAACTGATTTCTGCAAAATTGCTTCATGCTACCAAATTCATGTTTATAAACAGGTCCATTCAAGAATTCACTTTTTATTCTTGCTTGTTCTGTCTCTGACCAGAATTTACTTAAGAACCTCTCCTCGAACTCTGCAAAAGACATTCCCTCCGTACAATAATGATTAGTCCATGACAATGCTTCACCTTCTAGAAATCTTTTCACAAATTTAATTTTCAAATTATCATTCATATTTGGAAAAAAGTTATCTTTGCAATGCTGCAGGAAATCTACCGGATGCATACTGCTCTCATCTGAAAAGTTTTTTACTGGAATATTGTACCACAAAGTGCCAATATTGTTCGGCAAACTATTGGTGACCATATTGCTACTAACACTTTCAAGTTTCTTAGTGATGTCATTAATACTACTTTCTAAACTCTTGACTTCATTTTTGTTTATCTGATTAGTTACATATATTTTTTCAGTAATAATTCCTATCTTTTGTTCAAATTTGCTTTCTACTTTAACAATTTTATCGTCTACAAGAGAAATACGATCAGATACTGTTTCTTCTACATGTTTGATATCTGAATGCACAACTTTAAACACATTATGGATTTTCTCTCTACCTGTACTAACTTCAGTTTTCAGATTTTTTACTTTTGCATCTACATTTTTAATTTTTCTCCCGACATAATTGACCTTACCCGTGATCTTAACCATATTACGACTCAAACTGGAAATTTTTGCTTCTACTTTTTGAAAGTGATCGTCATTTTTCTTTTCATATTCTTTGAACTGTTTTTCAAATTTATCACTCATGAGCTTAAGAGTCTGGTCTAACTGAGCAGCATTGTTTTGCTCCATTTGATCCAAACGAATCTCATTAGCATCGAGTCTGTCTTTAATATTTCCTAACCACTGTCCATTTTGTCTGTTAGTGTCATCAATTGCCTTAAATTTTCCCTCCATATAGTGCATTATTTTTGATAGCATGTCTTTAACTTCATTCTGTCCTTCCGTATGAGTTTCAACTTTGTCTACAGGATTCGGACTATTACTGTTGCATTCACTTTCGTATGATAAATTTACATCTGTACTAGCATTGGCGACACCGTCGTCAATACCTTCCTTTTTTACAATAGTCATCTTTTTATCACAGGAATAAACAAAACACAACAAATTTATCTTTTCTAAAGGATACTAAACTATCTTACTCACAGTTTACTGATTTTCTTATAACGTCTTCTTTGTTGATCGGTGCATGATGGAATTAACAACACAAACACTACACTTATATGAATATTGCTTTTTTTTTGTTTCACAACACTTTACACTTTTTTCTTCTTTCGTGACTTATTGCGCCGTTATTCTTGCTCCAGTAACTGCATTCCGTTGTCTTGAAGGTATCAGCGTACGACTTCCTTTGTCTTGAAGGTATCAGCATACGACTTCCTTGAACATTTTCAGCCAGGATGTACGAATTCTGTCGTTTTCTTCGCAATCTCGGTGGTAGTTTATTTCGGTAACATTTTCAATAATCCCGGACGACGCCACCATATTGTACTGGTTGTTACCTATCTCGTTTCTTGATAACTTAATGATGTGGAATCTTACACGGTATATTGTGGTAGGACCACATTCGCACCACATGTTTGTAATTGATAATAATACGAGTAGTTCCAGCACAATTTCAGCAAGGCTTATTTATTAGTAGCTGCTGAAAGATTACACACTGCAGATCTCGTTTGTCTAGGGGTTTTGTCTGCAAAACATTACTCTAACAAGCATGGCCTGGGTTTTCTTCTTGTTTGAAATAAACACTACCGGATTCGAATTACTTTTGGCTAAAAATAATATTTATTCGTACTTTTTGTTTAGTAACTACAATATTTTCACTTCGAACATTGATACCCTAAAAATGTATTATACTGTACTGGTCACGTATACACGTCAATCTTCCTCCAATATCGACAAAGAAGTAGCGGGCAAGTCAACATGTGCCCGGAAGTTGCAGACATTCCTGCATTCCAGATTCTTTGGTCTTCTGACCTTAATAAACTCCAAAGACACATATACATAAATACATATAAATATATAACATTTAGCATCTCAAACAAATCCATTATTTATCATAAAAGAAAATATTCATAAATAAATAAATTAAACACATTGTATGGCAACATAATGAAGTTACCTTAACTCTCTACTGTGGGCATCGTACTTTTCGCATGAGATAAACTTTATCTCCGACAGTTAATTACATTACATGAGAAAGGCAGAATGAGGTTTGAGGCAGCTGGTTCCCCTCTTTTCTGTCTGAGTCTTTTCAAGAGGAACACTCTGACAGCAGCATTTTCTGCTAGTTTATACTTTGGTACTATATTTTGCATGATATAATACCGGCAGAATTGGAGCAGATTAACTTGGTGCAATAGGCTGAATCAGAGTGCACAGCAGTAAACACACCTCTATCATAGGGCCAATATTAACAGCACTAACTTCAGCTGCATTTTGGATGCAGCTCTACTACAGAACATGTGAATATTTGAGGATTTTATACAGACTGTGACATCTTATTGCATTGTATTTAGAAAGTGGGTGCCCCTGAAGAAACAATGCGAAGTGTTCCAGTGCAGAGCAAGTTTCTATAAAGGTGTATCAGAGTAACTGTTCCTTTTTCTGACATTGCAGAAGGCAAGAATGTGAACATTACTTATCAGTAATGCAGCGCCTAGAAAATGCTTCATTTCCTACACAAAAGTCAGTGCTCATAAGACAAAATTTAAATGCTTGTGCTTCAACTGTTATTCTTACCACAAAAACAAAGAGCTACTGGTCACATAATTTCTTCTATGAAATTTGTTTATTTACAACGGGAGGCCACGACGTTTGGAACGCGGATTTACTGTAAACTTCGTACACTCATAGTACTCCATGAGAACAACAAAATGTCTAAGCAGTAGCGCATACTTCTCAAGCGTTACTGAGAAAATCGCAAGATAATTTCGGTCGTTGAATATATATTTGTGTGTGGCCATTTTAACCATGAAGCGGTTGCAACTGAGTGGTGACGGCACGGTAGCTCAACCGTACAACTTGATGTTTTTGTCTACAGCAGCGGCTCGTCCATCCCCGGTAGCTGAGTGGACAGTCTGCCACTGGCAGTGCTGCGAGGCGGTCATGGGCCAAAGCGCTGCGGGTGAGGTGCGCACGGTGTGTTTGTGTTTACTTCGGCCACTGTGAGTGCCGTTTTCCCTTCTAGACCACCATGGCGCACAACTATCAGAAGAAGACATTACATTTCAACTTTTGTTCCGACTTCGCCTGACCCAAGGCCCTGGAGGAAGAACGATTTTTTCGCGATGAAGTTAAAATACCACCAACGGATCTAATTGGTATCCACTTGTCCATGGTTAGCAGTACCATCTACGTCAAAATGATCAATGATGCGGCGTGTGACAAGGTGCTTCAAGAGGCAAAACGTGGACTGCGCTTCTGTCATTCCGACGGCAACGTCGGACCCATTACCATAGATCATGCAGGTCTCGGCACGCGGACGATAAGGATCTTCGAACTGCCGTTCAAACTACCTGCAGACGTCGTCATCGAGGCGCTCCATCCCTATGGCAACGTTCTGGAACATGTTGCTGAACGATGTGTCCAATTTCAAACCTATCCCGTTTTAAACGGTGTTAGACAGGTTGCAGAAACACGTGCCTTCCTATCTGCATATCGGAGGCTGCCGTGCCATTATAATGTACAACGGCCAACCTCGGACCTGTTCCGATTGCGGGAAAGAAGGTCACCTACGGTCTGAATGCATTCAATGACGTGTCGCGCAGCTCCTGTTGTCGGAAGTGTCCATCACACCTATGATGACCGCCCTACCAGTCACTTACGCAGCGGCTATTGCCACGTCTACAGTTTCGTCCAGTCCGTCGTTCGGTCCTTCCGATCGGCACGTCCCACCGTCCCAACCTATAGACGGTGCAGACGTCCCACCTGACAACCTTGCCGCCGAACAGGCTCTTGCACCGGACGCTGAGGAGAACAGTACTTCTTCACAACACCTGTTTGACAATTTCATTGTACCCACCGACGCCTTTGAACCAGGTCGACGCTCCTCCTTGCCGTCGTCCGACACTGAGGAACACATGCGCAAACAACGCTCACCACGTAGGCGCAAACACCATCGCCGTTCACCCATGGGCTCTCAAAGCGTCATGACCCGCGACGACGAAGACGACACCCAACCAGCCGACATTTCTACGCAGAGGTCGGTGGACAACTTTCACGATGAGCAAGACGTTTCGTAGGACGGGACCACCATGGAGGTCGCCACGCACAATGTAACGATCGGTGCGCAGGTTGAGACGCCTGTCTCCCCGCCGACAACTCCAGATCTCTCTCACCACGACGCAATTCCCATGGACATTGGACAGACCCACGGCACAGGAGCATGGGCCAACGACATTGAGGAAGATACGCCCCTTCCTCCAGATGAATTGCCTCCGCCGGACAAGACTACCTGTTAACATCAAAAGCGAGGCACTGCAGCTGATGGGACAGGACTTCCTGTCGGTGCCCTCTTCATACTTCCCTTGGTGATGGTAGATGCGCGTCCACCACCACTGAAACAAACGTACCGGTTCGCCACACTGAACATCAACATGATTGGCACTGCACCCAAGCTGCAACTCCTATGTGACATGCTTCGGGCCTCTGACATCGACGTCGCCCTTCTTCAGGAAGTACGCGTTGCCACACTACCACCAGTCTATGGCTACGACTCATACACGTCCACATGTGATCAATCAGGGCCTGGAGTGGCTTTCTACATACGTGAATGAATCCCACTCAAGGACACGACAATCCTTCCCTGTGGAAGGGGTAAGGCTGTTACCATCTTCGACACGTGCGTCATCAATATCCACGCTCCGTCTGGCTCCATGAACCGTCGGCAGCGGTCCACTTTCTTTGGACATGACGTGGCGCCCCTGTTTTCTGGACGCTATGATCGCCTTATCATGGGAGGCGATTTCAACTGCGTCCTCCATCCGCAGGACCAAATGCCTGGTTATTCGCCATGCCCGGTGCTGCTGATCTTAATCGAAGATTTTCATGTAGCGGACGTTTGGGAGAAAATTCATGGCAATACCCCCAGTTTTACCCATTATACAGCACATTCTGCGAACACTGGACCGGTTTTATGTCTCTGCCCACCTTGGCATGAAGTCGCCCAAGCTGAATGATGGCCCCTTGCATTTTCGGACCACTGCGCCATCATTTCCTCCCTGGCTCTGCCACCTCAGTCAGTGTGGTGCAGCAGAGGTTACTGGAAGATTAATACCTCCCTCCTTAATGATCTACACTGCCGACAATGTATTGCCACTACATGGGCGTCTTGTGAAAGACGCCTCCCGCAGTACACATCCATGTTCCATTGGTGGCTCAAATGTGCCAAACCTGCGATCAGAAAGGTCTTCATGCAATGTGGCAAAGAAGCAGCAGCATGGCATCGAGACACCACAAATTTTCACTACTCCATCCTCCATGAGCTTGATGTGCTCCCTCCATCACCTGACACCCGTAGGGAACGACAGCGTACTAAAGCTCGTCTCCTCTCTCTCCAACGTGCACGACTGCATGGTGTCGTGGTGCGTTCCCGATGACAAGACCTCCTCCACGACGAAACCCCATCCACAATCCATGCCGCATCCGACCATAGTCGTCGACGTCGACTTTTTGTCCCCAACATCAGGACCTCTGATGGTGTTTACCACACTACACAGGCGGCAGTGGTGTCTGCCTTTGCTGAACATTATCGCCAATTTTATGATGATGAACCAATGGCAACGCCAATTCCTCATGATCTCCGTCCTTCCCCTGATCAGACCCTCACCATAACGGAGTCAACGTCCATGATGTCTGCAATCACCGCAGAAGAGGTGGTAGATGCGATCAACAAAGGGGCCAAGAACAATTCACCAGGACCAGATGGTCTCCCAGTGGAGTTTTACCGGGCGTTCACCACGTTAATGCTTCCTCGCTGGACGGAAATGCTTCAGGAACTCTTTACTCCGTCCTTCCCAATTCCACCTGAATTCGTCACTGGCATTCTTCTACCTGTGCCAAAGCCGAAGGGAGGGTCTCATGTCTGTGCATATCGCCCCCTTACACTACTGAATGTAGACTATAAAATCTATGCACGCCTCTTAGCAGCACGCATACGCACCGTTTTACCTATGGTCCTTTCACCAGAGCAGACTGCACGTGGTTGTGGGGCCACCTTACAAACAGCCCTAGTAGAATGCCGTGATCTCATCACACTGGCGTCGGTTTGTCGCCTTCGTGCAGCGCTGGTATCCGTCGATTTCACGAGTGCCTTTGATCGTGTTTGACACCAATTCCTCCTCATGGTAGTGACACGTATGGGGTTCCCATTACTTTTTGTCGATGCCATTCGCCCATTACTACTTCCCGCGGTCTCGATGGTACAAGTCAATAGGAGGCCTGTAGGACCGATTCCTATACACCGCTCTGTGTGTCAAGGATGCCCTATGTCTACTTTATTATATGCCATTGCGCTTGAACCCCTCATCACTGGTCTTACCTCTAGACTGCAGGGTCTCACTCTGCGTGACTACACCTTTTACTGCAGGGCTTATGCGGACGACCTCCTCTTTCTCACCTGCTCCTCCACGGAACTCAATGATGCATTCCAATGGATCCACCAGTATGGACGTCTTTCTGGTAGCATTTTTAATGTCCATAAATCGACTATGATGCACATTGGGCGCGGCCTCCTGGCTATGGTGCCGAACCCACTCCCAGTCAGTACCACCCTTCGTTACTTGGGTATCGAATTTACGAGCTCCATACACCGCACAGTGGCCCTGGCTTACCGGCGGCTTTTGCAGTCGATACGGCACTATGACCGTGGCCAAGTGCACTGTAACTTAAACCAACTCCAACGTGTGTCCTATGTCAACATGTATGTCGCCCCTAAACTGGTACACGTCACTCAGATCCTCCCAATCCCGTTACTCCTTGGCCGCCACATCCAATCAGCCTTTGGATATTTCGTGTCAGCAGGGGCACTTTTCAAAGTCCGCTACAACACTCTAACACTACCTCCTGCAAAATGTGGCCTTGGACTCGTCAACGTGCGGGCACGATCTTCTGCACTCTTTGTCCACACTCTGTTGCGGCACTGGCAGGGGCCGGTTCCGTCCTTAACACACAGTCTCTTAGATATCCTCCGACCAGCTTCTCTCGATCCACCGATCAATGTGGCACCTATTTCTCCGTTATTGTACCACGTCGCCAATTGTTTCATAGAACTCAGCTACGTTCAGGCCGATCTTCCAGTCACCCGTCCTCCCCATACTAAAGATTATTATCGTTCGTTTATGCTGTCCAACCCTTGCGACCCCATGGTGCTACAGCATCCTTACATTAACTGGCGAAAGGTTAGGGGGTGTGTGCATGGACCCTTTTTACCTTCGTCTGTGTCTGCACTCTGGTACGTTTTAGTCTATGGCAAATTCCCAACTAATAGTCAACTTATCGCATAGGACTGGCTACCTCCCCACTCTGCCCTGACTGTCAGCTCGAAGACACCGACGAGCACCGTCTTATATGTCCCCTGAAACAAAACGTATGGCTCCTTATACAACGAATCGTGGGCTTTTACCTCCGTGCCCCGCCAACGTCGGTAACCCCGGATTTCCTGTTGTTGCCCCAGACATTTCACTACCCTCTTGCTAAGCATCATACCCTAATCTGGTTTCGAGGACAGGCTTTAGAGTATGTCTTTCAGAGTGGTCCGCATACAGTCCTCGACTTCTGGTACAAAGTTGTGACCGCGCATAGCACCCTCACCCGAAAACTATCTTACCGACAAACTTTTGCCGGTTATCTCCGCAGTGTCTTCCTTGACCCCCCTCAAAGTTGGGGTGTTATATTTTGTTGTATTTAATGTTATTTTAAATATTTTTTTGTTTAACTAAGTCATTTGTATATGTTTTATTTTTATTTTCAACACAGTCATTTTCTTTACTATTTATATTACAATTGATATAACGGGAAAAATACGTGTAATCGGATGAACTTTTATTAAATTTACAATGTTATTTGGCAGTCTAATAATTTTTATTATCACAAATAATATAATTTTCATAACTATCAACTAGTAAACGACCAAATGCATAAAGTGATACTGAATATGTAGGCCCCCTATGCTTGTCCGTGTCTTCAAAACTGTTCGTATTTAATCGAAAGAGAACAAGAAATTGCTTCTCGCTATTAAAATACACTCGATACTGCATAATCAATTATCAGCACCGATTTTTAAGGAAATACTGCGTTATGTATGGTTTGCTTAACTATCGTCTGAAAGAGAGGTTTTTGAAAATGTTAACAAGGTTTGTTTTTCCACAGAGAACGTCAAAAGACCTTGCGTATGCGGAAACATAGCATTTATTCTAGGCAGCTTGTGCCGTTTAACTTAATGTTTTCCTTGTTTTTACGAAAAATACCATCCTGCAACAGGTACTCGTAATGTCTAATGGTTCAAATGCCTCTGAGCACTATGGGACTTAACTTCTGAGGTCATCAGTCCCCTAGAACTTAGAACTACTTAAACCTAACTAACCTAAGGACGTCACAAACATCCATGCCCGAGGCAGGATTCGAACCTGCACGCTGTTTTGAAGCTAGAGATTGTTCAAATGGCTCTGAGCACTATGGGACTTAACTTCTGAGGTCATCAGTCCCCTAGAACTTAGAACTACTTAAACCTAACTAACCTAAGGACATCACACACATCCATGCCCGAGGCAGAATTCGAACCTGCGACCGTAGCGGTCGCGCGGTTCCAGACTGTAGCGCCTAGAACCATTCGGCCACTTCAGCCAGCCATAATGCCTAAAGTGACGATTAATTGTACATCTTTCGAAAGCCGTCTGTGTCAGTCAAAACTGGGAGGTAACAAGTCATTTCGGGCTCCTTCCAGATATAAGGGATTTCTCAAACCACGGACGAGCATACATGTTCAGTATGACTTTATGCAATTGGTCGTTTACTAGTTGATAATTATGAATATTACATTATTTGTGATAATAAAAATTAGTAGATTGTCAAATGACATTGTAAATTTAATAAAATTTCATCCGATTACACGTATTTTCCCCATTATATCAATTGTAATATAAATAATAAAGAAAATGACTGTGTTGAAAATAAAAAAAACTGACGAAAAGAACTCGATCCAGCGGCCTGAACGCCAAACAATTAAAAAAAAAAAAAAATGTTTGTTCGGTGATCCGTTCGCTCAGTTCTTTTATTAAAAAGGGCGAACACACTGAGCTACCATGCCGGCACCAATCGGTTGCAGCCACTTCATGGTTAAAATGGCCACGCACAGATATATATTCAACGACCGAAATTACCTTGCGATTTTCTCAATAATGCTTGAGAAGTACGCGCTACTGCTTACACATTTTGTTGTCCTCACGGAGTACTACGATAGCATGAAGTTTGCAGTAAATCCGCGTTCCAAACGTCGTGACCTCCCCTTGTTAGTTTTGGGTATTAAAATATGTAACATTGTTTTTCTATGCAGTGGATAAGACAGGTTTCCTAATTACAGAAGTGACACTGAATGTTAAATTTGCTGCCGCCAGTACATAATTTTTTCCTGACCACTTTTCTGCAATCACAGTTCTGATATCCATACACCTTTTTGATCAGAATTGGAATAGACTCTGGTAGCTACAAACAAAACATTTATAAGTATATTTTCAGTTTTCATTGTCTTTAATTATAATACTTTCATAGAAAGAAAACAGTAGTACACCTGTGTAATGTGACATTGTTAAGACCATGCTCTAAATTTCACACTTGTACACTTGTTTTCCAGTTGCCCTCTGTTGCTTTAGAAAACTAGTAAGAGTTATTATGGTAAGCCTTGTATAATGTTTTATTATACTCAGAATTAATTGGTATGTAATAAAACAAAAATAATCATAAACCATCTCCCTAGTTTCCCACTGCATCATATTAATGCACCAATCAGATAACAGAGTGCACAAAGGTTAAATATATCGAGAAAGAATATTAGTGCTATAATTTTTTTATGGAGTATCAGACAGAAAGGACAGTAGTGTCAAAGACAGATATCAGGAGCCCAATGCAGCACAGCTAGGGAACTGGATGATAACTCAAGTCTGACATACAAGGGAGAAAACTTATACAACTGAAAAACTTAAAAGTTTGCTTTCAGGTGCTACTCAATAATAAATTTTGACACTGTACCAAACAAGTGGCTCGTAGTAAAATTGCATGCTTATAGAATATCGTCTCAGTATCGTGACTTGATTTGTGATTTCCTGTCAGAGACAGTTTGTAGTAATTAACAGAAAGTCATCAAGTAAAAGAGAAGTGATTTCTGACGTTCCCCAAGATAGTGTTATAGATCCTTTGCTGTTCCTTATCTATATTAATGATTTTGGAGACAATCTGAGCAGCCGTCTTTGGTTGTTTGCAGATGACGCTGTCGTTTATTGACTAATAAAGTCATCAGAAGACCAAAACAAACAGCAAAATGATTTAGAAAAGATATCTGAATGGTGCGAAAAGTGGAAGTTGACCCTAAATAACAAAAAGGGAGATGTCATCCACATGGTGCTAAAAGGAACTCATTAAACTTTGGTTACATAATCTACATAGTCTAATCTAAAAGGCATAAATTCAACGAAATACCTAGGTATTACAATTACAAACAACTTAAATTAGGAGGAACACATAGAAAATGTTGTAGGGAAGGCTAACCAAAGACTGCATTTTATTGGCAGGACACTTAGAAAATGCAACAGATCTACTAAGGAGACTGCCTACACTATGCTTGTCCGTCCTCTTTTAGAATACTACTACACTGTGTGGGATCCTTACCAGATAGGACTAATGGAGTACATCGAAAAAGTTCAAAGAAAGGCAGCACATTTTGTATTATCATGAAATATGGGAGAGAGTGTCACAGAAATGATACAGGATTTTGGCTGGACATCATTAAAAGAAAGGCATTTTTCATTGCGACAGAATCTTCTCACGAAATTCCAATCACCAACTTTCTCCTCCGAATTTGAAAATATTTTGTTGACACCGACCTACTTAGGGAAGAATGATCAGCAAGATAAAATAAGGGAAATCAGAGCTTGTACGGAAAGGCATAGGTGTTCATTCTTTCTGCATGCTATACGAGATTGGAATAATAAAGGATTGTGAAGGTGGTTCGATGAACCCTCTGCCAGGCACTTAAATGTGATTTGCAGAATATCCATGTAGATGTAGATGTAGATGTAGAATTTTTGTAAAATGTTTATAAACTCCATTTAATTTTTTTTTTTTTTTAAATTGGTTTAATTTTCTTTCACTTCACTTTAAAACAAAAGACTAAGATATGCACATTGATGAAATGTCTGGAGCTAGAAACACTTTGTTATGGAGTGTCCTGTCCCCACTTTGGTCCCTAGTATACTCACGCATTTCAGGAAATAGATATAAGTGCACTCACATGTAAAATGCCATGAGTTATGCAATGGCTAGTCTGTTATAATCTATTTCCCTATAACACTGTCAGTGGCACTTTGTGAGCCTTTTGTTTAGGAAATGTCTGAATCACAGCATCAAAGTCTAATTACTTTGCCAAATTATATTCAGTTTCCAAGGTGCCCAAATTTGTGAGACATTGTTGACTCATAGTGAACTGACACAGTTTTTAACACAAATGAGAGGGCTGAATGGTCTTTCTCAATCAGATACAGTCACTGGAAGAGTGTAAAACAGGTGCGTAGCTACATATACATTCAGAAACAAGTTTAAAATTTTAAATCTGTGCATTTAATCCAGGAGCTTTAATGGTTTCAAAGTAAGATATTTCAAGATAAAATGAGTTGATTCCAAATATTTAATTTCTTTCTCTAAATCTGCTGTGACGAAATTATGGTATTAATTGCCAGATAATTTGTGAGCCCCAGTGATTTGATCTTTGAGTATTTCTATAAAACCTAAATGTTTCATCTAAAATCTTCACTGTTTCATATCAGGTTTGCAAGTTAGATACTAAATTGTCAATAATGACATAAAATACATTTTTCTTGAATAAATCTTGTGAATTCAAATCTTTCATTTCATTCTTGGTTTTATCATGAAATGATTTCCTCTTCTCAGGGCATCCCTTAGAAATTCAGGATTGATATTAATTGCACTAGCAACAACTTGAGATCGGGGAGAATGGCATTACAATTTTTGCAAAGATATTCTGAGACATGTAATAAGTTCTTGAAGTATCTTCCTCATTATCAATGGTAGTCTTTTGAGCTTGCAGTAATGTCTTTCTGTAGTCAATTAGTGCCAACAAATTTAGCTAAATTAATGCCATGATTAAACATTTAAATGATCTCACATAATCCAAAACACCCTGTACCACAGAATGTGTTTCAGCTGACAAATTTAACTCACTGAGAGTTTCAACAGCAATGGAGCTGACAAATTTAACTCACTGAGAGTTTCAACAGCAATGGAAATCTTATCCAACTGAGCTGTAATTGGTATTGCAGCATCAGCTTGACCACTCTGACAGGTGTCAGACATGGAATATAAAGAACTTCCAACACACTGTTGCAGAATTTACCACCATTGTGGACCGCTCCTGAACAGGTTGTAAGGAAGTTGAATCACACTGAGAAAGTATCTGCCTCAAGACAACTCTCAGCTACATATGCACCACATAAGGCTATGAAAAGCAAATAGTGAAAATTTTGGAAGAGGAGTTCACTGAAGAAAATATGACTGAGCTCCTTATTAGCACCCTCTAATATTACTTTCATTATATTAATCTTCTCTGTGGCACTCACCGATAGAAAGTGAATATTTCACAAGTGCTGACTGAATTAAATATGCACTAGTAACTCTTGTGTTTTCTGACTATAATCTGCAAATACCAAAAGATGCTCATTTACTTCTACATCTACATCTACATCCATACTCCGCAAGCCACCTGACGGTGTTTCCTGCTTAAAGTAAATATAACACAGATGGATGTTGTTTGTTCAATATGATTTGAATCAGGAGTTGCATCAACAATAACTGAATAATGCTTCTCATTTTCTGTGCTTCAACATGGCATCCACATAACATGATGAGCCCAACTAAAAATAAATTGACTCTTTGTATCACTTGATAGATAATGCACTTGTAAATGCTTTCCAGTTTCTTGTCAGGCTCTGAAATTGCTAACATATTATGTGAGAACTGGATTGTAGTGACTCTAGAGCTGTAATATCTCAAGGAAATTTTCATTATTTGGATTTCCAGTTTTATGAGCTGAACCTCTGAAAGCTAGGCCTCTTTGACCGAGATAGGCCTCTTTGACCGAGAAATAATGTTACATCATGTGACATGAGAGTTCCCATGTACATTGTCTATTCTGCAGATAAACAAATGACGAACATTACCTCTTTACTTTTGACCATCAGCATCACCAGAGTACCACTTTGATGTCATTTCATTTCTTAATTTTTACGTTTCTTCCAGGACAACTTTTTACAAATAAAAATATTTTATTTTTACTCTTGCATGCAAAATATTGTAACAATATTTCACAGCTGTTTCTGTGCAAAATTTTTGGGAAGATGTTCTGGTAGGATTTCCAACAACATTTTAAGAAAGAGCATTTTCAAGTCCATTGCAAGGTGATTTTAGTGCATGATGTCTAAAGAAAGTATAGTGCATTTAAGGGTAAACACGAAATAGAACTGTATGCTGTTAGTCTGTATGACACTTAAAACTAAAGAACTGAAGTGGAAAGGAACAGTAAGACTGGTTATGCTGGCACTGCAGTAACAGTTGTGGCAATGCAGAACCACTGGCTCTGTCCCTCTAATAATATCTCTGCACTACTGCAGCATGAACAACTGTATCTTCACCATATCAGTTCTCTGTAGTGCGAGCTCTATGCTGCATGCATTGTGTATTTGTTGCAAGAATAAAAGTTTTCATAGGAAACGACCTGAGTGCCAGTGATTATTTATTGTTGAAATTACCACACCACCACTACCCACAACTTACATGTTCTTTTATTTATTTTACAATAGCAGCTTGATATTTACCAACTTAGAACACTGAGGGATCCAAATGCTTGAGGGATTTGGGTACCCCATGAGGCTTTGGCCCCAGGGATTTGCCTCCCCCCCCTCCTCCCCCCTCCCACCATCCCTCTTGTTGGGCCTGCTAATATTTACTATTAAGTAAGACATTATTAAGTATAACATTTCATTTGGGATGTGAGACATGAGTAAAGAAAAGTTATGGGATGTACTGAAGATGTCAGTTGAAAAATATTTAATGTTGATTTATTTGTTTATTTATTTATTCTTTGCCCATGAACTCCAGCTGAAAATCCAGCTGAGAGTATTGGGTGTGTCATACAATAGGCCATTAACATCAAACTTGATTTCATTATATATACATGAAACAAATAATTAAACAGAAATAGTCCATAAGCATACAAAGGTATTACATGTTTCACATTTTATATACTCACAAATCCAAACAACATACAGAAATGGTAATTTTTAAAGGTACATTTCAGTAATGATATAACATATTTAAACACCATCTTAGTATTCACTCAAACTGTATATACATCCCTCTGTGAGATATAGTTTCAAACGATTTTTGAAACATTTTAGGTCTGTTTCTATTTTAATGATTTTGGGGAGTTTATTAAAAAACCTTTTGCCTGCTTCTTCAGGGGCAGTCATAGACAGTTCTAGATTTCTGTTTATCATGTAGTAATTTTCATTTCCTCTTGTATCATGTTTGTGTACATCTTTATTTAGGAGGTGTTTATCGCTTGACCTTACCACCATTATGCTTTGGTATATGTACAGTGAATATACTGTCATAATATTATAGTGTACAAAAGCTTGCCTACAGGTCTGTGTTGTTGGTATTTTAACAATGCATCTCACTTCCCTTTTCTGAATTGTGAATATTCTTTTTAAGTTGCCAACATGTGGACTTCCCCATATATGAACTGAATAAGACAAGTCCATAATACATTGATCTGAGGACTTTATCATCCACAGTCTTAGCTGTTTTATGCATGATGAAGATCTGTTTGTTTATCTTTTTACACAGTGCATCTATGTGCTCCCCCCATGCCAAATATTTGTCTATTATAGTTCCTAGAAAATTTGTGCTGGTTACTTCTTTAATAGTCTTCCCATTTATATTAACATTTATATTATAATTTTCACTATGCTTTGTCTGAAATACTACATTCATTGTTTCAGACTGATTCATGAACAGGTTGTTTTGTGTTAAACATTTATTTGCATTTTCGATATTCAGGAGTGCTTCCTTCTCAAGCTCATCCTTTGTGTCAGCTGTGCAAATGATTGTTGTGTCATCAGCATACATTATAAATTTCTGATTTATATTGCTAGGGAAGTCATTTATGTAGAGTATAAATAGTATTGGCCCAAGCACAGACCCTTGCGGCACACCGTGTTAACTGTTTGCAATTCTGATCTGTAGTTTGTTATATTTCCCCCACTAGTATGTCTGATTTCTGTGCATTGTTTCCTATTTGTAATGTATGATTTAAGTATGTCATAGCATTTTCCTCTAATTCCATACTGATATAATTTCATCATTAATTTTGAGTGGTTCACACAATCAAATGCCTTAGATAGGTCCATAAAAATCCCACAAGTCTTTTGTTGCCTGTCAAGTATATTAAGAATGTGCTCAATTATATCTGTTGATGCTGTTTTTGTTGACTTCCCTTCTCTGAAACCATGTTGTGATGAATGCAGTATACTGTACTTTGTTATAAAACTTACAATTCTATTCTTTATTATCATTTCATAGATTTTAGCAGATGTTGAGATCAATGATATTGGCCTATAATTTCCTAATTCATCCCTGTTCCCTTTCTTAAATATTGGCTTCACTTTACTTACTTTCAGTGAATCTGGGAATATACCTTCTTCTATCGCAGCATTCAGCATATGTTTCAATGGTTTTAATATACATTCTCTGCATTCCTTTATGAGATGTGATGTGACACCATCCAAGCCAGATGAACGTTTAATTTTAAGTTGTTTTATTAGGTTTGACATTTCTGCATCTGTTGTAGGTATGAAAACCATAGTATGATTTGTATGTGGGGGGTTTAACAATTTACTTACTGCATTTGTTTTATTTTGTCTTATTAATTCATCTGCTACAGTAATATAATATTTGTTAAAAGTATTGGCTATTTCTAGAGGGTTTGCATTGCTTTTCCCACTCATCAGTGGGCAGATGTCCTCTGCCCGATTTGTTACTTTTCCTCTCTCTTCATTAATGAAAGACCATAAACCTTTTGAGTAGTTCTTTCCCTTATCTATAGACATCCTGTTGAATGATGCTTTAGCTTCTCTGATAAAACTACAATACTCTCTTTTTTTTTTATTTTATACAGTGCGTTGTAGGCCTCAGTATTTTTTTGTTTGGACAGTTCATAATACACTCTTAGATTATTTCTGGCATGGATTACTTCTTCAGTCACCCAGCTTTTCTTTTTTTGTTGCTGTTTGACAAGCCTTTTACTAACAGGACATGTAACATAATAATAATAATTGAATAAAGAAAAAAACTTGTTCCATTTGGTGTTTGCATCTTTAGCTGCATATATTGTTTCCCAGTTTTCTGCCTCTAACATCTTTTTTAGCAGATTTATGTTATGTGGATAGTTCTGTCTTCTCATCTCCCATATCTTCTGCACTGAATCACTAGTCTTTATATTTAGTTTATCCGTAGCATAATATTCTCAGACCATCATCAGTCTAAGTGGCAAACTATGAGATGTAAAACACCACTTGGCTTAAAGTGAAGTGTTATACCTCACCGTCTCAATTTGAAGAAAGATGACTGCAAATTTTAATAAGCAATTTTCTATTTTAGTATATTATAAATTTGTGGCCTGCCTTCTGTGCACGGAATTTTGTTTTGTTTGTACAGCTACAATGTGCTATGATGAACTCAGCATATCTACAAAATGGGGTGGTGCTATTACAGGGCATTGTGGCACTTGCTGCAGTTAGAGATTATTCCATGGCACTTATATCCTGTCTAGGAGATATGCGTCAGTTAATGGAACCCACAGTGAGTTAGTAGATGCTTGGCTGTTCATGTTTCTAGGAAAGAAACCAGTTGTTGGTTGACAGCCAGGATATACAAGAGACATTGTACAAGGCTAATGTTGTACAACTTGGAGTGTAAGCAATTGTAATGATGCAACATATTAATTGTAACAGAAAGGCAAAACACATATTGAAAAAAAGAAGTGCCTGAAGTCATTCAGCAATAGTCAGTGTCTTAAGTAACTTTCCAGTGTGATACAGGCACTGCAGTGAAGGAAACAGAGTCTGGAGTCAAGATACCTGAGCCACAGTAATTGTGCAACTACCTACATGTACAACAAACTTAGCTTTATAATCTATGGTGACTGTAAAATGCATGCAAATAGACAATTAAAGACACATGATACATCACAGTGCATGCATAAAATGGTTATAGTTTTACTTCAACAAAGCAATAGATTTAAAAAGTGACACATATGCATTAAGTGACATTAGATATATATGGGGGGTAAATAAACTTTATTATCTGTACCTACAGAGAGGTTGAGTTTTTAAGTTATGCCACAGTCTCAGAGGAGAAAGTGCCAGTCAGATCACAGTGTCAGGTGTGTGTGTGTGTGTGTGTGTGTGTGTGTGTGTGTGTGTGTGTGCGTGTGCATTCACATGTATCTGAAGTACAAGAAATCCAAGTTACAAGACTGAACTAATACTCAGTGTGCTTACGTTCATACATAGTGAGGGTCTATTTTTAATAGCATTGTTTGCAGTCAAACTAGAATTTTCTACTCTTGTGTTGGGCTCACATTGATACTGACATAGATTCTTTACAAATATCTAGAGACATTATTAATCATTGTGCATAATCATGAAAATGATTTTTTAATGATTCAGTTTTACCATGGTTTGAAAATTGTAAGCCAAATTCAGTTCATATACTGAATTTATGTCATGAAAGTATGACATGAATAAAAATGAGATTTTCTTTTCTCTTATAAGATTCACAACCTTATGACCATACCCTGTTTATCATCTTGCAATTCACCAAAGTTATTAACTGTGTATTTGATAAAATAGCATACACTCTGTCTTTAATGATCAATCATTTGAACAAACTGGCTTCCCTGATGAATTAGAGGTAAAACCACTACACAAAAAATTATCAGATTAGATTAGATTAGATTAGTACTTGTTCCATAGATCATGAATACGAGACTTTGTAATGATGTGGAACCTGTCAGGTTAATAAAATGTGTCTATACAAGATATTACGTTACACAAAATATTACATGACACTTAATTTTATTTTTGTGGCGGGTGGGGGAGGGGGAATTACCCACTTACTATATTAAAAAATTCATCTAATTAGTAGGAGGAGTTGCCATTAATAAATTCTTTTAATTTCATTTTAAATGCTATACGGCTATCTGTCTGACTTTCAATGCTATTAGGTAAGTGACCACAGACTTTTGTGACAGCATAATTTACCCCTTTCTGAGCCGAAGTTAGATTTAACCTTGAGTAGTGAAGATCATCATTTCTCCTAGTGTTGTAACCATGTACACTGCTATTACTTTTGAATTCTATCAGATTGTTAATAACAAATTTCATAAGTGAATATACACATTGTGAGCCTACAGTGAAGATCCCTAGCTCTTTAAATAAATGTCTGCAGGATGATCTTCGATGAGCTCCAGCAATTATTCTGATTACATGCTTTTGTGCAATGAACACTCTTTTACTCAATGATGAGTTACCCCAGAATATCATGCCATATGAATGCAGAGAATGAAAATAGGCCTGGTAAGCTAATTTTCTGAGATGTATATCGCCAAAATTTGCAATGATACTAACAGCCTAAGTAGCTGAACTTAAACATTTCAGCAGATCGTCAGTGTGTTTTTTCATTTAAACCCCTCATCAATGCATACACCTAGAAATTTTGAATATTCTACCTTAGCTACCGATTTCTGATTGAAGTCTATATTTATTCATTGTGTCATTCCATTTACTGTGTGGAACTGTATATTCTGTGTTAATGTGAGGCCATTTGCAGAGAAACACTTCATGATTTTCTGAAAAACATCATTTACAATTTCATTAGTTAATTCTTGTCTGTTAGGTGTGATAGCTATACTTGTATCATCAAGTAAAAGTACCAGCCTTGCATCTTCGTGAATACAGAATGGCAGAGGAACCTTGCAACACCCCATTCTTGATTGTTCCACAGTTTGAGAAATCACCAGTTTTTTTGCATATTATGTGAACTGCTTATTTCAACTTCTGCACTCTTCCAGTTAGGTATGATTTAAACCATTTGAGCACTGTCCCATTCATACCACAGTACTTGAGCTTATCTAGAAAGGATATGGGAAATTACGGTCATCATTCTGTCCTCCCAGTCAAACAACATGCTATGCAGTGATTCAGGTCTTAGCTTACAAACAGGAAGCAGTGGGTAACTGTAAAATCTAATATCACAAATTATGCTACTCAGTGAAACACAATTTCAAAAGGAGTCCCTCCAGGGTCAATCTTGGGATCAATCTTGTTTCTCTTTTGTATAAATATTTTACCTTCCAATATCTTGAACCAGTCATTTTGCCAATGATACTGCAATACTTACTTAAAAAGAAAATGTGGAGGAAATTCTGGACATTGTCATAATCACACTAAACACCCTAAATGCAAAGTTTCAACAAAATGGTCTTTCAAAAACTCTGTTTACATAATTTAAAACCTAACCATACAAAATCTGTGAGATCAGTATCACACATGAAAAAAATGACGAAAATTGGACAAAAATCTAAGTTGGCAAACATGCATTCATTATAAGCTCATTATCACAACCCACTGGATGTCTGTGATATTTTCATGCAGCTTTCTTTTCAGTTGCCTTTTCACTTCAGGAGAAAAGCAAAAATCACAAGTTGTCAGGTGAATATGATGAATGTAAGATAGCAATAAAAGATTGTCTGGCCTGATACTCAGTGATCAATAAAGCAGTCTGGGGTCTTGCATTGTCATGCAATAAGAACCAGTCTTGAAAATGCCACAAATCAGGGCAGCATTCTCAAAATGCTTCTTGCAAATGTTCCAAGACTTTGATGTAATGCATTTGGTTTGCTGTTTGATCTGGAGAAACATACTCATGGTGAACTAATCCTTTATTGTCAAAGGAGGTGATTAATATTGTCTTTGTTTTTAAAGGCTTTCATTTGACTTTTTCTGAGGCTGGTGATTCAGGAATCTGCCATTCAGTACTTTCATGCTTCATGTGAGGACCATGGTTGGCAACAGCATTTGTTTCTTTATAATATTGCAAAGTCAGAAATAAAAAAAACCTGTCCCATAACTTTTCTGACAAATGATGTAATATTGTATCTATAAAACAGTGTCTGGAAAATTAGGCATTAAGTATTGGTACACTAAAAGAAAAAAAAACTATGTATATTATATCATGAGAAGGAAGGAATAATTGTTAGGGACTGGGTTCTTGAGTGAAACTGCAGAATAGGAAGCCAGAGAGATAGTGATTCGTAAAAAGCAATCTAAACAAGTGTATTAAGTGTAAAGTATGTCCACAAAATAGCATCAAGCTAGGCTTCTAGTAGTGGAATAGGAGAAGAACCCCCTCTTCCTTCCCTTTCAGCCCTACTGGCTTGGAAAACTTGCATATTTGAATAACTTTATACATATTTTTGCCTGTGACCACTTGGTGAGTAGATTTTTTAACTATCCAATTACATTGTCTTTTCAAAAATTAATTATTTTTGTCGATATACTAGCCATCCTTCCAACTTATGTAATTCCTTTGTCAATTTTTGTTGTTATGTATCATTTCCACACTTTCATCTATTTTTTACCTTACATTCCATTTCAGCTGTTGATTTATCTGCACTACCTATGTTAACCAAAATCTTGCCTCTATTTATTTTCTAGTACTGATTTCTGCAATTAGACAGGTCCATTGTTATTTACAAATTTGCATACTATATAACACTTTGTTTATGGTTGATAATCTCTGATCATCTTTTGCTGATTTATTTACAAATTTCATGGCAATTTTCCTTCCCAACCTCGCAATACACACAAATGTGTCCTGCAGCAATCTCTTGCACTTACCTTACCAATCTGTTAGCTGTATGCCTCATCTACTAATTTCAACTATACCTAACTTCTCTCCTTCTACAAAATACTGCTGTTATCTGCCCCTCGTGTTTCCTTGCACGGTATTATCTGCCAAGCCAACTTCAAACCATAGCAATAGGCCAGAGTTGACCTCAAAAAACTAATCTATCCTCTCCTAAACTGCATGAACAATGGTGTTTCCCTCTCATCATCTCTAAACAGCCATTCCATTAACCAGCACTCATCTCCTATAAACTTAGCTTGGACAACTTTCTTAACATTGCCAGCCTTCACCACTGCCCCCCCAGAGCAATGATAACTCATGATCGCAAGAACCAATCACAACAGTACCTTGTTCTTAACCTCTTATCAAAGTCACTCTCTCCTCTTGAATTATCTATGTCACCCAAGGGTTTCACTTTCACCCCAACCCTGTATTTAAACATGCTGCTTCACACGTAATGTCAACTGGAAATATAAATTTGCAACTCAGTCATAAAACCTATCCAGCAGCAAACCTGACATTGAATCCTGCCTTGAGCATCTGACATTGAAACCAGCCTTGAGCTGTGCTGACCATTATCTCATTTTGATTCACCACCTCTAATTCAAAATCATCCTTTACGAGTCTTCCAATAATTTCTAACATCAAGCATTGCTTCATAACCCTTCCTTAGCTCCCTCCAACATGATGCTAATTCATCCTCTGCAGAATTATAGATTCTTTGTCCTCTAAAAACTGATGATTCCATCATAATTCTCCCACTGGACAAGGGGTTTATCACTGCGATACTTGACTGATGTGAGTATGTAAGTGAGGATCTACTCCAGCTGTATGACACCTCTACATTCAGGATAAGCCATCAAGATTCCATCCTTGTGATACAAAACTTACAAAACTGATGTACATTCCCTTCTTAAAAACACAGGTCCCTTAGAATGACTGATACCTCAATCCATAATACATCTTGCCCCATTGAAACTATGCACCCACACCTTTCCTTCTTCCTAAGATCCAAAAACCCAATCACACTGGCTGTCCCATAATAGGTGACTTCAAAACACTGATCAAACATATATCTGCCTTCATTGACCAATATCTGCAACTTGTAGTACAAAGATACCCTCCTATATTTAAGACAACAACCATTTTCTAGATCATCTGAAATATTTGCCCACCCACTGCCTCCACATTCTTTGCTTGCCACCATTGATGCCACTTCCCTCTATACCAACATACCCCATGTACGTGGTCTGTCTGCTGTTGAACATTTTCTCAGTAAGTGTCCACCTGATGTCCTATGATGTCCTTCCTGCACACCTTAACATTATACTTGGGCAGTCCCCAGCAACTAGTTTTTCATTCTAATCTCATCCAGTAAGTCTCCTCTGACCCAGTACTCTGGATGATTTTTCCAAACTCTTCACATTTTCTAAGTCTCAACAGTCCTTTTCTTTCACCCTCTTCCTATCCCTTCAACCCTTCTGCTAGAAGTAGGAGCCACTGGCTTTGAAACCTAGCAAATTTCAATAACTCTGAAACTTCCTACCAGATTAAAACTGTGTGTCAAACCGAGACTCAAACTTTCGACTTCTGCCTTTCACAGACAAGTGCTCTACCAACTGAGCTACCCCAATCACAACTCACAACCCACCCCCACAGCTTAGATTCTGCCAGTATCTTGTCTCCTATCTTCCAAACTTACACATCTTCAATAACTTTATACGTGTTTTCTTCTGCCATCGCTTGATGAGTAGATTTTTTATCCATCCAATTACATTATATTTTCAAAAAATGATTATTTTTATTGATATAAGATAAAGACTGAATTGCCTCCTATAAAATTCTATCACATGGTTTATAAAATATATATTATTTGACACGTAAAATACCATACAATACAAAACAATACTATCTAAGTTCCCATTATTCTTAAGATAAAGTTCTTCTAAGGTGAATCAGTCCATTGTTGTAAAAACAAAAAGTTTGTTAAGCTTCGTATGTCTACCAAGTGATTAACATAACTGTCTCTAAGAACATATGGATACAACCAGGCAGTAATTTTAGAATGTCAATGGCCAACAAAGGTGTATTGATGGCATGAAGCCTCTTTCACTACATGGCAATGTTGATCACTGTTCATTACCATTGCCTCACAAATTTTCTCATATTTGTCACTGCTCTCTCTTCATACCCTTTCACGTCAATTTAATTCAATAGTGTTTTGAGTGTAGGAGAAAGGTATTAGAGAACAGGGCTGTAAGCACAAAGGCATGTTGTGACAGATATTTTGTAAAGTGAATGGAAAGCATGCCTTCAGGTATCAGTTCTGGTCTAGCATAGAGTTCTTATTTGTCAGGATGTTTCCTTGTCATTCTCATCTCCTTCTGTAGAATAAAAAAAAATTTTCAAAAGATTTTCTGCTGACCACACATCATTTTTCTGATTGTTTCTTATGCATTAACACCAAAAGTCTTTTTATACAATGAATGTCTGTTAGCTATCTGCTGTTCAGATATCTTGCATTGTTTGATCTCATTCTTCTTACTCCTGATAGCTTATAACTTTATGCTTTTGAAAATTACATATTTTTTCAGGTTCCCAGTTGTCAGTGCTAGATTATGTTGTTCCTTTCTATATTAGCTTTGAACTGATTCGCTCTTTCTGTTATTATCATATTTGATACATATTGTATTTGATTCTAACAAGTGATGAATGAGTTGAATAATAAAAATCATTTCATTTTTTGTGATATGACTAAGGCAATTTGCTTAATAAATATTGATATACTTTTTAGAATTTCAGTGTAATACACAATTAATAGCACTTTTCAATTTGACTAGCAAAATAAAGAGGCATTTTAGTACAATGTTGAGGTACACCTAATCGTTTACTCTGCTGTGAAAACAAATACATGAGAACACAATACTTCAATGAGACTCTGTAAAAGAAAAGTAAAAACAAAAGTTGATGTACTGGTACTTACTCTGTTTCTAATCTTATGTTTGAATAATTCATTGAAGCATGAACTCCACTGATAAATAAATCTTCAAAACACCTTGTGCTAAAATATATGAGGTGATCCTCCATGTACAGAAAACTGAAGATCAAAATTACTAAATATGTTGCAGACACAATTAAATTCTCGATCAGAAAAGAACAATACAAATATTTGCATTCCTTTTGTTGTAATTTCTGCAAAGATAAAATAAAAAATTAAGTTTTGATTTCAAGTAGTGGAAATAAATGAGGTTATACATAGGAAACTCTGTGTTGTAATACCAACAAGGTAGCTGCTGAAATGTTTCAAAACCAAAACTGAGCTGTGTCCCACTTACATTCATTATGAAAGGCATTGTTTTCAATGTGCTTATTCTGATGATGCACATTGTTTTACTGGAAAGTATATGAACGAAAAGATCTGATTAACTGAACACTTATTACAATTCAACTTGACAATTTTTGTGTAGCTAGTATGTATTTATGGACATAGTGCCCAAACTGAATACAAAGAGTGGTATTCCAAATTTTCAGTAATATATTTGTGGTGCCGATGAAATCGACACCAACATCGATGCATCCATCTTTGAACTAAGCTAAGATTATCTTTGGCGTCTTCCACCATGTTCAGTTCTTTGTGAGCCTAGCTTGTGTTTGGGTGGATAAATGAACTACTGCTGAAATGGGGGGTGTTTGGTGTAACCAACCCGCACATTCTCCTCACTGTTGACCCCGAGTTGTAACGTCTTCCATTTTTGCCATTTTATTGTGTCCACAACCTCCGCGTCGGTTATTTTCGCGTGTATTACATCGACACAGCATTCAAACAATGACTTCGGCCCAATGCCTAATGCCGGATGTTGTGATCGACATGCTTTGTGTTGTGGGCGATGTATACCCACCAGGACTGTAACACGGTGCCTCTCACTCGACGATTATGCCGATTTCGCCGGACGTTTTCGAGCCTGCAACAATAAGTGAAGTTAGGAGTGTGCATGTCTCTGGCTATCAAATGCCTTTGTTCCCACCACATGTGCCCTCCCTCATCAACTGTGCAGTTACCTTTTATGGATTTCCGTGCAGTGCAGGACCAATGGCAAATGCTTTGTTGGACAACCTACCACCATCAGGACAACGATTTGCCATGCCGTAATCCATGCAGTACCACGCGGATACCTGCACGTGGTCGAAACTGCTTCATTCACAGGTCGACCTACTCAGCATCCGACCACGCCCATGCCTGCCTCCGTTCAGCTTCAACACTTGCCTTCCTACTTCGATACCTCAGCCTGCAACAGGAACAATAACTTGTTATCTGTGCCTGACCTCCACCTCCGTCCCACTGCTATGCCTCAGTGTTTTGGGCCACAACATTCACCTTATCCACACACCATTTTGAGTGGAGTGTCTATGAACAGTGAACTTTCATACATTCCGTCCCACGTTTGACGTCATTTCCCACACTGTGCTTCTGGACAGCCTGCACCTCTGCAGCCTTCCTGGAACACAGGTAGCCCTGGCTCTGATCATACGTCGAGCTTTCCGCAGACTAACACGCATTCTCAAACTTTGAACTATTTCTCACCTGTCGCCCACATGCTGGCTCCAGTCGAGCTTCCGCTACCGTTCTCGGCACATCTCGGTGCCTCATCCATGTCATTCTTCCGCAATGCTTCAGTCCAAACACACCCACAATGTGTTGAGCTTCCACAACTGCAATCGACACATTATGGTGTCTCACCTGCGTCGGCCTTCCACATCACGACGGGTCACGTTCAACCACAATGTGTCACCTTCAAGCTGCCTCCCAATGGGCCGTCGATGACACATCCCCTGGAGGCACACTCTACTAGAATACTACAGCAACAACAGCTCGTTTCAGGCAGTGCCCCGACGAACTCAACTCAACCTGTTCTTCCGAACATTCTACAATGCTTACTGACGCTGCCGCCGTTTAATCCCAACAGAGCTACAACCTGGTTCAAAATTGCGGTCGAAGTGTTCGACCATTACAAACTCAACGAGTCAACCAGGTTTCTGTGCCTCATAACCCTCAAGACCACGACTTGCTTGCTGACCAGGTCGACGCCCCGGACTCATCTCCCCGGTACACTGTAGCCAAAGAGACAGTTCTTCGTCGGCTTGCACACTCAACTGAGGCAGCAATACGGCAATCGCTCCATGTCGAGCAACTAGGCAACGACAAACCTTCCCAGCTCTGGAGATGGCTAAATGCCCTGGTCAGCGCCGATCTATTCTCTGACATAGCTCTCCTCACATCCGCTTTGCTCTGGCTCAAAGGCCTCCTGAACCTGTTGAGCAAAGAATGACGATTTCTGACAATCTACATACACGATGCATCACTGCTCCATTTCGCCAACCACTGCCTACCTGACAAGTCTCAGGTTCAGGGTCATCGCCCTGCGGCCGGATGCGGCCGGGGCCATACTGTGCCTACCATTCTGCTCGCTCCAGGAAGCAGTAAACAAGCGCCGGCTCTTCCCACGGTCACGCCCCCTCCTGCAACCGAAACTGCTGCAGCCACTGAACCTTGGCCACTGCCACTGGCAACGAACTTTCCACAGGAAATGCAACCGCACTACCCGTACTGTTACTTCCACACTTTGGTGAGGTGGCACGGAACTGCAGACCACCCTGCTACTTCCCAAACGCCAATTGCAGGTAGGTTTGGGTGCCGCCTCCTGCGCACTACATGACAGGCACCCCCCAGTGCCCCATTCTGTCCGGGAACAACTGGATAATTGTGGACGACTTTACATTAAAGACATTTCGTCGGGATACCTTTTCCTAGTGGACACAGGCGCCGATGTTTCACTGCAGCCCACGTCCTTATCATCGTCTAACATCCGCCCTCATCATACTTCACTGCAAGCCGTGAATTCAACTAAACTACAATGATCGGGTTCAACTTCACATGTCGTCTCACTCTCCGCAAACTGCAAATTCGAGTGGACTTTTTTAGTGTGCGAAATTGATGAACCTATACTAGGCATTGACTTCTTGCAACACCACAAACTTTCACCAGACCTAATGTGAAACACCATGTTTCACCATCTGTCCAAAACTCACTTCCCCTGTGCTCCATCGAGGAACACCCCCCCCCCCCCCTCCCCGTGACACATCGGTCCGAGCTCATCTCATCTGTACATGCTTGTCTCTGTCGATGACGTTACAAGAAACCATGCATAAGTGCCTTGTCAAGCTTGAACACGTCTATGCAAGGAAAACTTCGAGCTCTCCCTCCGGCTGCACAAAACACAGCTCCAGCTCTCCGATGCAGCAAAGGAATTACAGACACTACAGCAAGGACAAAGCAAGGTCAGTAAATGCGCAGAATATGCTTGCAATCCCAGCAATTGAGCCTCCGTGTGTTTACCTCCCGCTACCCCTCACAACTGTGCTATCAAGACTGCCATAACGTGTACTGACAGTTCCGCAGGGCCACACCCTCCTAACATGTTAGACACTCGGCTGGACACAAGTGCGCATGCACGACGAGCGTCACGTCACGTGTTCCCGAACTAACAGCTCCTACCCCGCCCCTTGTGGACAGCACCTCAAACAATGCAACTTTGGCTCCTGCGCACCGCCATGCGACTGCCACTGACAACACAAACAGTGCACTCGTGCCAAGCGTTTCACCCGCGACCATACTGCCACAGGCCGCGCCCTCGGACAACTGACTCACTAACGGTTCACGAGCTCGCCCGACCACGGTGCCACTGCTTCTGGCCGTCACGCTGACTCCTGGGACACTTTACCACCTTGGCTCCCGTCAGATCTGCCAAGTGGCTCCAAACACCACGATCAATCCTTGCCTGCCCCACCCACCACACATTGTAAATAAACCGCCTCCCATGCCGCAGGCAACATTTCCGTCATCAGCAACGGCACGGTTCACAAGCTTCGCCTCACGCCAGGTCCCCAGATCTCCAGTAAACCATGTCAACTTTGTCTCAAGCACCTCTCTGACCTTAAAAAACAGATTTCTGAACTACTAAGCTCCGGCACCATTGAACCCTCTGCCAGTAGCTGGTCTATGCCCATACACATGACACCCAAGAAAGACTGGTCATGGCGCATGTGCAGAGATTGCCGTCAACTAAATGCATGAATAACCATGGATACCTACCCCATACCCAACATTGCCGACTTCACCAGTTCCCTCGCAGGTGCGACCACGTTCTCTGTCATTGATTGCAAACGGGCCTACCACCAGATCCCCATGGCGCCTGAAGATACCGAGAAGACAGCAATCACCACCCTGATCAGGTTATTTCAATTTTGATTCATGCCCTTTGGCCTGAAAAACGCAACCCAGACCTGGCAACGCTTCATTAACGAAGTGCTATTCGACCTAAAATTCTGCTTTCCGTATCTTGATGACATTCTTGTGTTCAGCTCCTCCGTCGAGGACAACATTCGACATGTGCAAACTGTTATAAACACTCTCATGGCAGCAGGTATCGAGACAAAGCAGGACAAATAGCAGCTACATCAACCCGCTGTCACTTTTAACATTCGACATGTGCAAACTGTTATAAACACTCTCATGGCAGCAGGTATCGAAACAAAGCAGGACAAATAGCAGCTACATCAACCCGCTGTCACTTTTGTTGGTTTTCGGGTCTCTGCCGACGGCATTTCACCGCCCCCTGAGAAATTACAAACAATACTAAACCTACCCAGACCTTCGTCATTCAAAGAGCTCTGGCGCTTTCTGGGGACGGATAATTATTATTGGCGACATCTACCTTGGGCTGCGGAGATTCTGGCTCCACTGACGGATGCCTTGGCAGGCACCAACACTTCTGGATCTCAGCCTGTTCCATGGACCCCTCTATGACTGACTCTTTCACTGCCCTCAAAAATGTTCTTGCTGAGGCTTGCACCATCGTGCATCCTCATCCCATTGCGCAGCTTTTCATCACCACAGACGCTAGCGATACTGCCATCGGCGCTCTCCTTAGCCAGAACAGAAATATTATGTGTTTGACAGGGAGTTGCTCATGGTCTACAAAGCGATCAAGCATTTTAAGACAGATGTTGAGGGACGCACTTTCTATGTTTTAACAGACCACAAACCCCTGGCTGCGGCCATTTCAAACCCGCTGGCTGACCCGCCTCCTCGCTGCTTCAGATACATGGACCTCATATCTCAGTTCACCACTGATGTCAGACACATAAAGGGTGCTGACAATATAGTAGCTGATTTCCTTTCATGAGTCGATGCCATCCATTCTCTGTTAGACCTCTCTGAACTGCCTAACCTCCAACCCGCCGCCGACGAAACACAAAACTGATTTCAGACTCTACTTCTTCACTACACTTCGTCCACACCACCTTCCCTGGCATTTCTGGTGGGATCTGATGTGACGACAGTACAGGCACATTACGCCCCCTCATCCCAACCATGCTCCATCGAGCTGTCTTCAATGCATTGCATAATTTAGCTCACCCCGACATTCGTGCGTCCGCCCGCCTCATTGCACAGCACTTTGTGTGGATAAATGTCAACAAGGACTGCCAGCAATGGGCACGCTCCTGCATCACGTGCCAATGCTGCCAAGTACACAAGCACAAGCACACTTCACCCCCCCCCCCCCCCCCCCCCTCGGTGCCTTTTCGATCCCTCTTGGGCGATTCCAGCAGCATATTCATATTGATATTGTTGGCCCTCTCCCCCCCCCGCTAACCGCTTTCGTTATGTTCTCTCGTCTATCGACCGAACAACTCCCTGGGTCTAGGCTGTCCCCCTCACCAATATTACGGCAGAAACTGTTACTCGAGCTTTTGTCGAGTCATGGGTATTGCGTTTCGGATGTGCAGCTATCATCACCACTGACCAGGGCAGACAATTTGAGTTGGCCCTGTTCAACGAGATTTGTAACATTTGTGGCATCTGGCGCATCCATACCATAGACAGAGGCCCTTCCCCTTGTGCTACTCAGCATTCGTGCGATCTATAAGGAAGACCTCAAAGGCACAGTAGCCGAGTTCATATACGGCCAGAACATTGTTCTCCCTGGCGAACTTGTGAGCCCTTCCGCTTCTCTCCCTCAGTCTGACTTACCTTCGTGGAGCGTGTCAGACGCCACTTCATCAACCTCTATATCCCTCCGCCCACCAGCCATTCCCGCCCTAAGGTTCACATCCCAAAATCTCTGGACAATTGCAAGTACATCATGCTCTGAGATGACAATGTCCGTGCTCCCCCCCAACCTCCGTATAACAGCCCATACCAAGTTCTCCGGCACTCAGCCAACACCTATGACATCCAGATGAAAGATTCAGCTGTTAAAGTCTCTCTCAACAGACTTAAGCCTGTTCATGTCGAGCCTTCTTCTACCCCCCTTCAGGCCACGACCACGCCACTCACTGTCATGGCTCACGACGCTCCAACTACTCCCTCCATATCAGACTTACACACTCGGTCAAGTGACTTCCAGCTCCAATCGTCGAGCTCTCCTCCGACCTTGCCCTCTACTCCGGTCTCACACGCTCCGTCAAGTGACCAGATGGTCCCCACGTTGAGCTTACCTATGATCACACCCTCGCCGCCGGGCCCTTCGCCAGTCTCTTTGCCAGTCCCTTCGACCACTCCACTGTTGCCTGCCTCGCCCTGTCGCCCTGTCAAGTTTTCTCATGCCCCCCCCCCCCCCCCCCCCATCTTGAACATGCCCTCGCTCGAGGTGTTTGTGCCTGCCCCCCAGACATAATCCACGACATTTCAATAATACAGTGTGATTATACATTTTTCGTCATGTGTTTCTCTTCATCCAGTGCTCATGACACAACCTCCGCCATTACCTGCCACCTGGTGAAATGTGTTTCACTCCCGCCCGACGTCGACCTTGACATGCTTCGTGTGTTTGTCACGCCTTCCAGAGACATTGTCGTCTCCCCTCTGTTCCACATGCAAACCGCCGGCCTACCTGTCGCCACACGACCAGCACGCCCAGTACAACATCTGGCTTGCTTCAGTGACTTCCAGGATCGGAGACCAAACCTTCCTTCACGACACTACCCACACAGCTCCCTGCTGACGCTGTCGAGCTGATCGTGGTCCGGCTCCCGCGGATCACTCCTGCCGACGCCATAGTCAGCCCCCCCTGTCGTTTCAAGAGTACTCCATACTGCAGGAGAAGGGAGGGGAGGCTATGTGACCCAATCAAATCAACACCACATAGATGCATCCATCTTTGAACTAACCTAAGATTATCTTTGACCTCTTCTGCCATGTTCAGGACTTTGTGAGCCTAGCTTGTGTTTGGGTGAATAAATGAACAACTGCTGAAATGGGGGTGCTTGGTGTAACTAACCCTAACATTCTCCTCATATTTAAATTTCTTTGAAGCTAATTAAATTATGAAACAGTTAATATTAAATTATGTTAGCAGCTAAACCGTCCATTGCACATTTTGCCTCTGTGATTGTCAGATTTTGATCTTAAGCGATACAATTTTATTGACCTAATTTTTATGCACTAGATGATGTACTTCACTAATTGATTAACTGATTAATTAGAATTTTTGAATAATTTACCATAATTTTCAATATTGTGCTTGTATTATTAAATAGGGAATTTCCAACATGGATGCATAAAATGGTTTCATAGATTTTTCTGATAACTTAGAGCACCACATATTTCATAAATAAAATTGCTGGTAATATCATAGTCCTCTCTGAGTGGTAAAATGTATCACAATCATTTTTAAAATGATTTTTTAGTTTTTGAAATCACAATTTGTTCATATGCTAGACTGTAAATAATCACGTGTCATCCAGAATATTCAGTCTAGTACCAGCTAGCACTCACACAACACCTATGAATGATCTTGTAAAAATATGCCTAGTCTGGAAATGTTGAAGCTGATATTTGAGCTAGTTCCTAAACGCTACCCCAGAGTTATCATCTGTTAACATTGTGTCGATGTTTCTGTGTCAACCAAGTACGTTTCTGTGCTTCATAGTCTGGCATTATGCAACTTACTTTCTCCACTAACTGTGTATATTTGATACCAACTTTTTCCAAGTAAAGGTGCACTGTATTTGTATTTGTGACTGTGATACTGTGTCAACATAATGTGAAACTGAATCTGATCACCATAGTGTTTGTGGTGTGGAAAAATGCTATGTTCTTTGGAAATCTACATAGTGTACACCATTTGTACCATTTAGAAGTCATTTTACAGTTATTTTGTGGAATTGTGGAATCTACAAGCCTTTAACCATGAAGACTCTGAGGGCTTAAGTGACAATGTACATAGGCAATGTCACAAATTCACACTCAAACAAAATGAGATAGAATATGTCTTTGCAATAGCAAATCTGTGACTTATCCTCTAAATACTACACAAACTCAGTGAAATGGGAGACACTAAAGGCAAAAAATATTTGCAACGTACTGAAGCATGTTCACCCTGACACCAGTATTTTGTCAAAGCATGGATCATGAACAGCTTTGCCCATGACTTTTTTTTAGCTTCTTGCAGTTGAGGTGTTGTCTCTGGTCCATTGCAACCAGCACTCAACCATTTAAACAGTAATTACTTTATCTTCAATATGAACAAAGTAATGTATAATGTAAACAATGAACCACTTGTCTCAACCACCAGTAGGTCCAAGGCAGTAATATGTATTGCCACATCTGAGCAGGTATTTCCTCTTGCAAAATCACTGTGATCATCATCCGCAGTTGGAGATGTGCGTCACCCTTGACATAGCTCAGCTAATGCAAAACAAAAATAAAACCAGTGCACAATATCTGTACATTTATATCCCACGTGCTATTTTTATGTCACTATTTTCTTATTCTATAAACAACTTTTCGTTGCAAGTGTCATTCATTGTTAAAAGGATGTAGGGATACGCATCTCTCCTCTGGAGTGGTGTGTATCTCCACAATGCCCCTTCACATTGTGTATGAATGATGTCATATGGTAAAATATGACAGGGCAAACTGATTGGCATTGTTATCCCTCTGAGTCAGATTATAATGTATGTTCCTTTAATATGTTTAGTAAAGTATATGGACTTCTGAGAGTGTCATTCACAAATCCTGTTAACATGTTGATACTAAAGTGAACTTGGTGTTTTGCTTCCACTATCCTGCAAGATGTGCATATACCCACATTTCCTTTATAATCTCACTCTGTGCGAATCCCATCCCATTTCTAAATCAAATTCAAGATGAAAACTGTGTATTTGCAGCACTGTATTTATGAATCTATTGTCAGAACTGTAATATGGCATGGTTGTCTTGTGTTCTGTGAATAAGCATACCCAGTAAATGAAATGAATAAAGTAACTACTTGTGCAGAACTGACCACACAAAATTGTGGGTTATGCCTTCAAAAGTTCTTTTGACACGTTTCAGAATCATACTTGTTGCAACACTTTCTCCTTCATATCTGATATGTAAACTATACAAGGTACACTGCAATTGCTTCTGCTTTTTGCACATGATCCAATGTCTCAAAGTGCCTAGAAAAATCACCTGAATTTTTGTTCAGATATAATGTGGCATTGTGAATGTTGTTTGGTCTACATGACATATGTGTACCAATTAATACTGTTGCCTAAACCATAGCAAAATACCATGTTTACCATTTCCCATGTGGAATAATACCAACCCATTGAACTGTGTATTGTTCATACACGGCACAGTCAGTAACCTTGCTTTGATGTCAACACCAACTCAAAACAACAAATAAGGAATGAATGATGTAAGAGACACTTATAAGTGCTACATCTCACAACAGGATCACAGTCAGAGGACTATGTGCAGAAACAAACACAATCAATAAGAAATCAGTCTACTCAACTGAGTACTGAAAAATCTCAAAACTATTTCCAGACACGTATAAAAGACTTTTTCTAGTTTTGACAAATAGAATCTCCTGTAAGAAAATATCACATTGTCTTCTAGACACACTGTATTGAGTAGACATTGTTTCTTTCTCTGCTGAATCTCCTTATAATACCACATTCTTGCTGCAGATGTGGAATATGGTGAATGACACCTGTCATGAAATGCTTTATTTTACATTACCTTTAATTTTTTCCTGTTTAAAGGACCTGAGAACATACGCTTCCTTAACACCTCTAAATGATTTTCTTGACTTGTTTTTTGATCTCTTTGCAATTGTAGCTCATGTGGTTCTATGATAACTTCAGCTTGTATTTCCATTATGCTTGGCTGTCTCTGAAAAAATTCAAGTTATCTATGTACAAATATATTGGAACAATTGAAATTTTACAAGACAAGCCCTAGAATGCAAACAGGATCTGTGTTGACTATGAAAGGGAGGAAACTCCAAAGCAGTCAATTAGAAGGCACATGGCTGTCGGAGATGAACTAAATGTACCTATTTATTTTCTCTAGGGCAGGCAGGTTCCCTCGCCCCTCCTCCCTTCCCCCTGCCTACCACTGCACTGCGCTGTGCACTGGGTGCACACCTGGAACTTGTGAGTGCTTGATACTTAGTGCTTGTGATAGAACAGCTCACCGTTGCTTCATCAGGAAAGAGGGACGGAGAGGGAAAGACGAAAGGATGTGGGTTTTAAGGGAGAGGGTAAGTTGCCGCCGCTCATACCTCACCTGTCATTCTACAACATCTTTGCCTCTGTACTTCCACCTTGACTGACATCTCTGCCCAAACTCTTTGCCTTTACATATGTCTGCTTGTGTATGTATATGTGCGGATGGATATGTGTGTGTGTGCAGCTGTATACCTGTCCCTTTTTCCCACTAAGGTAAGTCTTTCCGCTCCCGGGATTGGAATGACTCCTTACCCTCTCCCTTAAAACCCACATTCTTTCGTCTTTCCCTTTCCTTCCCTCTTTCCTAATGAAGCAACCATGGGTTGCAAAAGCTTGAATTTTGTGTGTGTGTTTTCAGATACATGGGACGGAAGTGATTTTGGAAATTTAGATGAAGAAATCCAACCACTTACCAATGTGACAGAGTCCAAATACAGAGTTAACAATGTTTTTACAGATCCTCAAGAGAAATTAATAGCTCAATACTTCATGAAGGTATTGAATTTATATTATGGACTGACACACAATCAAGCACGTGAACTGGTGTTATGTATGCTAAAAAACTGCAAAAATATTACCCTTGGAGCTAGGAACTATGGCAGGAAAGGAACTTGTTTTATGGATTTTTACATAGGCAACAGAAGCTATCTCTTTGTAGACCTGAAAACATGAGCTTCAGAAGGGATGCCACATTTGTAAATGTTAACCTTCAAATCGTTCAAATGGCTCTGAGCACTATGGGACTTAACTTCTGAGGTCATCAGTCCCCTAGAACTTAGAACTACTTATACCCAACCAACCCAAGGACATCACACACATCCATGCCCGAGGCAGAATTCGAACCTGCGACCGTCGCGGTCGCACGGTTCCAGACTGAAGCGCCCAGAACCGCTCGGCCACTCCGGCCGGCTAAATGTTAACCTCTTCTTTGAAAATTTTTTAAGTGTATTGGGGGAAATTTAAGATTACTCCAGACAGGATAATGAACTTGGATGAGTGTGCCATTCCTACCACAATGCAACCTCCTAAAGTTACTGCAAAATGTGGTAAGAAGCAAGTGGGAATAGTAGCATCCCAAGAGGGAGGGGGAAATGCCACCACGTGTGTTTTCTCTTCAGCCTCAGGGATAGTCATACTGCCAGTGTTCATTTTTCCACGAGTCCATATGAAAGACAAATTTCTGAATGGTGCACCAAATGGTAGTATTGGATTCGCCAGCAAATCTGGATACATGACAACCGAATTATTCATCTAAGTTTTGAAGCATATAGCTAAGCACATGAGCTGTTCTAAAGACAATCACCTACTCACACTTCTGGACAGTCATGCAAGTCACATCAGCATTGATATCAATATGGCCAGAGATACTGTAATCACTCTGCTGACATTCCCACCACATTGTTCCCTCAGGATGCAGCTACTAGATATCACTGTATTTGGGTGATTTAAGAGATATCTGAGAACAATAATGGCTGACTGGATGAGAATGCATCCTGGTTGCCCAGTTACTATTTCAGAGATCACTATGTTTTGTGAGATAGCATTTCCACTTTCATTTACCCAAAAATATATCACATCTAGCTTCAAGGTGCCTGGATTGTCGAAAGGTAATGAAGGAGATTATAGGCCATTGGAAGTAACTGAGCATCCAGCAGCCTCTTCATCAAGTTGTGACACACCTTCGCCTGTTGAACCTGCAAGTTTGTGTGATGCTTCCACTTCAGGTGCAGTCCTAACTGAAATTCCAACTCCTGAAGACTGTTGACCTTTCCCAAAAGCCCCAAGGCAAGAAGTAAAATTGAAGCAAAAGAAATCCGCAATTTACACTAGTACTGCAATCATAGGGCACCAGTGGTGGGTAAAATGAGAGCTGCAAAGTAACGACTTGCTGGTCAGCCTGGACGTGGTTTCTCTCTTTACAAAAGTGCCTCTTGTAGGTTCATTACACCTGATCGGTAATATGTTTGATGCAGATATTACAATGTTGTTTGAGCATACTCTCTCTTCTACATATTTTACATTCAACAATGAATTTTATGAACAATCTGATGGTGTCGCCATGGGGAGTCCTTTGTCTCACCTGGTGGCCAATCTTTTTATGGAAGATTTTGAAGAGAGAGCTCTCAACTCTGCCACTTTTAAACTAACAGTGTTTTGGCGTTACGTGGATGACACCTTTATAGTATGGCCTCATGGCGTGGACCATATCCAGGAATTTTTACGTCATATGAATTCCATACATGAAAATATTAAATTCACTATGGAAACTGAAAAAGATGGTTGTTTGCCATTTTTAGATATTCTGGTACGGCGCAAGAATGATGGCACACTTGGTCATTCAAAAAAATGGCTCTGAGCACTATGGGACTCAACTGCTGAGGTCATTAGTCCCCTAGAACTTAGAACTAGTTAAACCTAACTAACCTAAGGACATCACAAACATCCATGCCCGAGGCAGGATTCGAACCTGCGACCGTAGCTGTCTTGCGGTTCCAGACTGCAGCGCCTTTAACCGCACGGCCACTTCGGCCGGCACTTGGTCATTCAGTGTATAGGAAACTGACCCATACAGATTTGTATCTGCACGCTACCAGTTGCCACCATCCGGCACAAACAGTGGGTCTCCTTAAAACTTTAATCCACCATGCCCATACTATTTCTGACGTCAACAGTCATCAAGCGGAACTGAAACACCTGCAAAAAGTATTCCTGATGAATGGCTTTTCAACTAAGCAAGTGAACAGAGCTATGCAGTCCTAAAAACGATGCAACAAGGAAGAAGAAGAGGTCTTCAGGTCAACGGCTTATCTACCTTTTATTGGGAACATCTCGTCACAGATAGGTAGAATATTGAGGAAGCATCAAGTTAGAGTCATCTTTCGCCCTCCTCCTAAAATATCATCAGTGGTGGGATCCGTTAAGGATGACCTGCGCCTACGTAAATCAGGTGTCTACAAGATTCCGTGTGATAGCGGCAAGTCATATATAGGGCAGACAACAAGAACGGTGCAGGAACGTATTGTGGAACACCAGCGGCATACTCGCCTTCTCCAACCCACCAATCCGCAATCACTGAACATTGCATTTCTACTGGCCACTCTATGAATTACAATGATACAAAAATTGTGGCTCAAACATCAAATTGTTGGAGTTCAATTATAAATGAATCCATAGAAATAAAATTGTCAAACAGCGAGACTCTTATCAATCATGATATTGTTACCAGTTAAATTCTGCTTGGAATCCCATTGTAGAGAAACTTCGTAGTCAACGTAGTTATCGGTATAAAGATGAAGATCGATCTGATATCGAAATGCCAAGTTTTTACGGCGGAGGACGCCAGTCACAGCGCACGGGGTTGTGAACGCACACGCTAAACAGTATATGCGCAGCACATGCGCAATGCAGCCCTCTTTGGCTTTAAATAGCAGAGCTCAGCACGTATTCGCCAGTACTTCTACAGCTGTACTCACCTGAAGATGGCCAAAAGACTTTGTGCCGAAATATCGTGGCAAGATGTTACTGACTTACGGCAGTTCTCCAGTGTTTTTATGGAACAAAATGAGGCCAGTTTTAATGAAGACTTTGTTCCAGAGCAAGAAAGATCTGAAGATCTCTGCAAAAAATAAAATCAGTGGTGATACAGACAGTGAATCTGAAACCCTTTCATCCACTATACTGTAATCTGAGGATGAGTGATGTTGTGAAAGAGACAATGACGAAGCCCAAACCTTACAAATGTTGACAGATGATGAAAAACTGAGGTCTGGTGATTTCGTTTTTGCTCGTTTTGCCACCAACAAGACTTTTAAATATTATGTTGGACAAATTCTGAATACCATTGGGAAAGAGGAAGTGTATGTTTCCTATATGCAGAAAAAAAGGATCTGGATTTGTATTCCCTTTTGTTCCAGATGAGTCAATAGTAGAGAGGTCTGATATTATTTGTCACCTGCCATCTGCAAAAACAACAAGGACACAAAGGCACGGGAGGATGCTGCATTTTAATAATAATTTTGAAAAGTACAATATTTGTTTAACAGAAACAAAACAATTCTTTAGTTTAATATTGATGTTTCAAATTTATCAAGGAATAAATAAAACTTTGTTTTGGGAAACTTGGCTTTATTTATATCAAAAACATATTTTCCACTTTTACCCCATGCAATTTCAGTCAATGACCACATTGTTGCCCCACCATTGGGCAAATGTGTTTCTTGAATATACCGGGTGATCAAAAAGTCAGTATAAATTTGAAAACTGAATAAAATCATGGAACAATGTAGATAGAGAGGTACAAATCGACATACATGCTTGGAATGACATGGGGTTTTATTAGCACCAAAAAAATACAAAAGTTCAAAAATGTCCGACAGATGGCACTTCATCTGATCAGAATAGCAATAATTAGCATAACAAAGTAAGACAAAACAAAGATAATGTTCTTTACAGGAAATGCTCAATATGTCCACTATCATTCCTCAACAATAGCTGTAGTCGTGGAATAATGTTGTGAACAGCACTGTAAAGCATGTCCGGAGTTATGGTGGGGCATTGCCGTTGGATGTTGTCTTTCAGCATCCCTAGAGACGTTGGTCGATCACGATACACTTGCAACTTCAGGTAACCCCAAGGCCAGTAATCGCATTGACTGAGGTCTGGGGACCTGGGAGGCCAAGCATGACAAAAGTGGGGACTGAGCACACGATCATCACCAAATGAGACACGTAAGACATCTTTCACGCGTCTAGCAATATGAGGTGGAGCACCATCCAGCATAAACATCATACGTTCCAGCAGGTGTTTATCAGCGAGGATGGGGATGATGCGATTCTGCAACATATCGGCATACCTCTCACCCGTCACAGTAGCAGTTACAGACCTTTTGCCGTTCAGCGCCATCCGTTGGACATTTTGTGAAATTTTTTTTTGTTCTAATAAAACCCCATGCCATTCCAATCATGTGTGTCAATTTTTACCTCTCTATCTACATTATTCTGTTGTTTATTAAGTTTTCAAATTTATACTGACTTTTTGATCACCTGGTATATATACAGACACCATATATGTTGATGGATATGTGTGTGTGTGTGAGTGTATACGCAACCTTTTTTTCCCCTAAGGTAAGTCTTTCCGCTCCCGGGTTTGGATTGACTCCTTACCCTCTCCCTTAAAACCCACATCCTTCCGTCTTTCCCTTTCCTCCCCTCTTTCCTGACGAAGCACCCGTTGGTTGCGAAAGCTAGAATTTTGTGTGTATGTTTGTGTTTGTTTGTGTGTCTATCGACGTGCCAGCACTTTCGTTTGGTAAGTAACATCATCTTTGTTTTAATAAAGGGAAACATTCCACGTGGGAAAAATATATCTAAAAAACAAAGATGATGTGACTTACCAAACTAAAGCGTTGGTATATTGATAGAGACAATAACAAACACAAACACACACACAAATTTCAAGCTTTCGCAACCCACAGTTGCTTCATCAGGAAAGAGGGAAGGAGAGGGAAAGATGAAAGGATGTGGGTTTTGAGGGAGAGGGTAAGGAGTCATTCCAATTCCGGGAGCAGAAAGACTTACCTTAGGGGCAAAAAGGGACAGGTATACACTCGCACACACACACATATCCATCATCACATATACAGACACAAGCAGGCATATCATGCTTGTGTCTGTGTATGTGTGGATGGATATGTGTGCGAGTGTATACCTGTCCCTTTTTGCCCCCAAGGTAAGTCTTTCTGCTCCCGGGATTGGAAGGACTCCTTACCCTCTCCCTTAAGACCCACATCCTTTCGTCTTTCCCTCTCCTTCCCTCTTTCCTGATGAAGCAACTGTGGGTTGTTAAAGCTTGAAATTTGTGTGTGTGTTTGTGTTTGTTATTGTCTCTATCAACATACCAACACTTTCGTTTGGTAAGTTATATCATCTTTGTTTTTTTATATATATATATATATATATATATATATATATATATATATATATATATATATATATATATATAACACACAAATATTCACTTTCACAACCCCTGGTTGCTTCATCAGGAAAGAGGAAAGGAGAGGGAAAGACGAAAGGGTGTGGGTTTTAAGGGAGAGGTTAAGGAGTCAGTCCAATCCTGGGAGTGGAAAGACTTACCTTAGGGGGAAAAAGGACAGGTATACACTTGCACACACACACATCCATCCGCACATATACAGACACAGACAGACAGATGTAAATGCAAAGAGGTTGGGCAGAGATGATAGTTAAGGCGGAATATAATGTAGATGATTTCATAATATTCAGTAATGAATGGAACAAGTCAACTAAATTTATTTACACTTACCCATTACTGCATAACTTAACAGAACAGAAAGGAATATGTGGTTTCATACCATACATGAGTACTTAGTTACAAGTTCTTAAATAAAATCTTCAATGAACAGGAAAAACATTTTACTTTCACTTTGAGTTTGGCTATCATAAGATATGATTAGGTAAGTGACCAAAGTATTTGGTAATAAAAATATTCACCTCTTTTGGAGATAATTGATGTTTTCATGAAAGCCATATTCTTCTATTACACTCGCTGATTTCAGTTTTCCTTGTGACATTATGAACTATCTACTACAGGACTGAATAGGAAACAAGTGCAGTGTCATCTGTACTACTACACAACTATCAGTGGGTAAAAATGAAATGGCGGGAAGCCCAGGATGGAATATCAGCAACAGAGCAAGGATAGATTGCTACTCACCATATACAGGGCTATTACAAATGATTGAAGCGATTTCATAAATTCACTGTAGCTCCATTCATTGACATATGGTCGCGACACACTACAGATACGTAGAAAAACTCATAAAGTTTTTTTCGGCTGAAGCCGCAGTTCAGGTTTCTGCTGCCAGAGCGCTCGAGAACGCAGTGAGACAAAATGGCGACAGGAGCCGAGAAAGCGTATGTCGTGCTTGAAATGCCCTCATATCAGTCAGTCATAACAGTGCAACAACACTTCAGGATGAAGTTCAACAAAGATCCACCAACTGCTAACTCCATTCAGCAATGGTATGCGCAGTTTAAAGCTTCTGGATGTCTCTGTAAGGGGAAATCAATGGGTCGGCCTGCAGTGAGCGAAGAAACGGTTGAATGCGCGCGGGCAAATTTCACGCATAGCCCGCGGAAGTCGACGAATAAAGCAAGCAGGGAGCTAAACGTACCACAGCCGATGGTTTGGAAAATCTTACGGAAAAGGCTAAAGCAGAAGCCTTACCATTTACAATTGCTACAAGCCCTGACACATGATGACAAAGTCAAACGCTTTGAATTATCGGCGCGGTTGCAACAGCTCATGGAAGAGGATGCGTTTAGTGCGAAACTTGTTTTCAGTGATGAAGCAACATTTTTTCTTAATGGTGAAGTGAACAGACACAATGTGCGAATCTGGGCGGTAGAGAATCCTCACGCATTCGTGCAGCAAATTCGCAATTCACCGAAAGGTAACGTGTTTTGTGCAATCTCACGGTTTAAAGTTTACGGCCCCTTTTTCTTCTGCGAAAAAAACGTTACAGGACACGTGTATCTGGACACGCTGGAAAATTGGCTCATGCCACAACTAGAGACCGACAGCGCCGACTTCATCTTTCAACACGATGGTGCTCCACCGCACTTCCATCATGATGTTCGGCATTTCTTAAACAGGAGATTGGAAAACCGATGGATCGGTCGTGGTGGAGATCATGATCAGCAATTCATGTCATAGCCTCTACGCTCTCCCGACTTAACCCCGTGTGATTTCTGTCTGTGGGGTTATGTGAAAGATTCAGTGTTTAAACCTCCTCTACCAAGAAACATGCCAGAACTGCGAGCTCGCATCAACGATGCTTTCGAACTCATTGATGGGGACATGCTGCACCGAGTGTGGGAGGAAGTTGATTATCGGCTTGATGTCTGCCGAATCACTAAAGGGGCACATATCGAACATTTGTGAATGCCTAAAAAACTTTTTGAGTTTTTGTATGTGTGTGCAAAGCACTGTGAAAATATCTCAAATAATAAAGTTATTGTAGAGCTGTGAAATCGCTTCAATCATTTGTAATAACCCTGTATAAGAGGTGCTGAGTCACAGAAAGAAAGACTGCTAAAACGTAAAAAAGTTCAGACAAACCCCTTCCTCTACATTAGAAAATACACACACACACATTCACTCAAGCACAACACACATGCTTGGCCTCTGTATCAGTGCACAAGAGCCTGACTCTGCCCTGAAACAATGGGTATGTGTGTGTGAGTTGTGCTTGTGTGACTGGCATTTATTTCTACTGCAAAAGAAGGACTGTGTCCAAAAGATTTAATATGTTAGCAGTCTTTTTTGTTGTGCCTGGCTCTGACTCAATGCCACCTGTATATGTCAAATATCAACCTACTCCTTCCAAAAAGCAAAAATTGTTTCATTTCTCATGTTCTTTTTTGTGGCAAACACCTGTGTGTCTTGAATTTTGGTATAGGAGAAAAATCAAGGTTTACCATTAGGAAACTTTCAAAAATGAATGTCTAATTTGTAGTGCTCCAAAAATAAATACAACACATTAATGATCTTTCAAGCCTTATTGTATAACAACTGAACAGCAAATATGCCACTTTTGTGCTTTTGGCACTACATTGGGTCCCCCCAGGTTGTTGTGCTATTTACTAGTACCTTGTTTAGATGTTCGTGTTAGCTTTCTTATCTACAATTACTCTTGCAGACTAATGAGAAGTTCATAGAAGATAGTTCTTTCTATTGTACCACATTTTAGGTTTCTTCCAGTTTTATTTGCATGCAGAGCAATGGAAATATAGCTGTTTCTATAGTCACTGTAAGTAGTCTAATTTGATCTTCACAATCCCTATGGGACCAAAATTCAGGGATGTGTAGTATATTCCTACATTCCTCAATTAAAGCTGGTTCTTGAAACTTTGTAATTAGGCTTTCACATCATATCTTACATCCTCAAGGGTATAACAGATCAATTTTTTAAAATTTCTGCCAGTCTCTCTCATCCTTGAAACAAACCTCTGACCGTTTGTTGCCTGTCTTTGTATCTGTTAATTATACCCTGTTAATCCTATTTTATGCAGATCCCAGATGCTTTGGAAATGTTCTAGGATGGGTTACAGAAGTGCTTTTGTAAGCAATCTCTTCTGTAGACTGTAGCAATTTCCTGGTACCCTACCTATGAACCAAAGTATGCCATCTGCTTTACCTATGACTTAACATACGTGACTGTTCCATATTATAATCCCGCAAATTCTTACACTCATTATTTTTATGAGTCGGTAGATTCCCCTTGAAAATCACTGAGATTGTAGTCATGAGATAATAAACTTTTTTGTTCTTTGAAGTGCAAAATTTTGCATATCTGAATGTTTGAAGCATATTTTAACCACTTTGAAATCTTATCAAGATCTTACTGAACATTTGTGCACTTTTTTTCACTCAGTGCTAGAGTATAAGTTAATTTATCAACTGCAAAGTGTGAGGCTACTATTAAATATTGACTGCAATATCATAATATATAACATTCTCCGCTCCCATAATTATTCTGGCCTCAACCTATGGTAACATCCTGTCCCACACCCTCCACCCTACAGTTTCCATCCCCATTGTCCTATCACCTCCTCCCCAGTCTCGTCTCCCACCTTCTATGTGTGCCACCATCTGCCAATGCAGCTGCCCATAATTACCTATTCATCTCCTTCTTTTACTCCATTTTCCCCACCTGCCTGCCCCACAACCTCCAAACACTGCTTCTATTGGCAGTCTAATCATTGCACACTCTGCCAAACAGTGCACCGCTATGCCCCCCCCCCACTCCTCCCCCTCCCCCCCCCCCCTCCCAGCTGTACACTGCTATCCCTTCCCCTTCCCTACAGTCTCCAGACTGCTATTTCCATTCCACATGACAGGTACATTATGATTTGAACTGCTGAAGTTGGTGGTCATGTGAACATGTGGTATGCTTGCTTGTGTTTATGTATGGTATGTGTTTCTCTTTTGCTGATGAAGGCAGCAGCTGAAATATATGTGTAAGTGTTTTTAATTATGCCTGTCTGCAACTTAATATCTCATCTTTATGGTAATTAGTAGTCTATATTTTCCTAAATTTTTGATATTCCAACCTGGAGTTTTTATTGTTTGAAAATTCAAGGTAATACTTGAATGTACACATCCACAATAGTTAACTGGGTTTCATGTAAAGTTTCCACACTTGTAATTTTTCTAATTTTTCAGTTTCTTAATTAGTGCTTTATTTGGATAATCACACTCAATATTTAGTTTTAAAAAAATTATTACATTAATAGTACAACATATTACCTGGGCATTAAACAGTTTTAAGAGGTCAAAAAATGATAGTAGCTTCAGATCATCTGCAGGTTTAATTACTAGTAACTTTTTGATTAATTACTTTTACAAGAAATAATGAAATTACGGCTATCCAATAAAACAGATCTTTTTCTGAATACATAGTTATTAGCTCAAAGCTATTTTTATGATTTCATATTGAAAGAAACTGAATTACAGATCCACTTAAAGGAGAATGTTTTATGGAAAACTAACTACCCCATGAGAATTAGCAGTGCTCAAATAATCTTGTGAACTATGACTTTTAATAAAGTACTGACTAGATAGAACTTGATTGATATTTTAAATAAATGAGGTATGTCTGCTGTAAATCTAATAATTAAAATAAAAAAGAACAGTTATCTAAAGGAGTAGATTGGTAGCAGATAGAATTCAACCTTGCTAGATTTCAACTTTACATGAGGACAATGAGGCAGATGTTTGCCAAAATATTATTACTTGGTAACAGTGTTACTTGGCTGATAATCTGTGAAAACTTGTTAAGCCAGCTTGCTTTTTCATACTTGGAAAGTAATCAGATATAAACATACCTTTAGTAATGAAGAGACAAGAACATCTATACACATAATCTTCACTGGTTCATTCACTAAAGCATCTATTGCCACTGACATTAACATAGATGTGAGCCATAAATAACTCTTCATTCTGCCATAGGAAAATCCATACATTATCAGAAGGAACATGGCAGTTCCTGCTATAACTGATGACATTGCCCTGAAATGAGTTACAAAATATTCATTCTCTTTAATTGAGTCGATGGAATGTGCTAAATATATTATCTATTTGTAGGATAAAACGTTTTAGGTAAATCCATCATGTCATTTTACACAGTGATCTAGTCTATTGTTCGATACCACTTTAGAAGCCAACAAATAAAAACTTGCACTCAAAAACATTCTTCCACTAGAAGGTACCAGTTCCTCTCTTCTCACTGCATTCCACTTGCTGATTTATCCACTGAAAATTGTAAACTGAAAATTAATCTTTTAGGCATCTATTGTAATTATTATGTCAGTTAAAAGTCTAGATAAAAGTAGCCAACAAAATTCAGTGATACTGAAGCAAAATTTTTGCACTAGTGCTAGACTAATGTTTTTACAATAGACAATGTTCTAATAGCAGACATTGGGTCATCTGAGTAGATTAAGCTATCAAAATGGAATAGTTTACTGCACTAAGTGAGAAAATCAATGTGCTCTCAGTTAAGAAGAGGAATAGGCTGCAAAACTTTAGTCTCCCATTAATGCCAAAATTTTGCTTCAATATCACTGAATATTGTTGGCTATTTTTATCTAGACTTTTAACTGACATACTAATTACAGTAGATGGCTAAAAGATTAATTTTCAGTTTACAGTTTTCAGTGGATAAATCAGCAAGTGGAAAGTGGAAATGTTATATTCATGTAGCAATGACAATAACAAAAAAATTGTAGATGGAACTTAGGTTTTTGAATAGTTGGAGTGCATATTGCTTCTCTGAGAATGTCATGTGACTAGCCAATGGATCATTTATAAGGCCATTGAATCACTCACATTCATATGAAATACAAAAATTGTAGCTTACAAACAAACTTCAATGTAGCATGATTACAAAATTGTAGAAAATGAGGAAGGGAACATATAGCCTGTAGAAAGACATCTGAATTCTGCAAAATTCAAAACTAGAAAACAAAGACACATAGGAAAAGTGCATTATTACTATAAACAAGGAATGCTATGCTATTTGAATTGAAGGCTGCACAGTCAAACAACAATGGAAATTCTTGGAAGAAATGAGACTTAAAACATTGGAAAGGGAACCACTCACCCATAGTAGACTGATAAGAGGTGGGTGAGCACAAGTACCAGTAACAGGAAGATTTTCGAATTGGCTGTTGAGTTGTTGCACGTGTTTCCACGTACAGACACACAAATATCCAAAGCACAATACCGTGGTTACTAAAAGACTCACTGTTGATTACTGAAAGCAGTTACCAGGGATGAGGGGAAACATGGTAGACAAACATTCTGTAAAGCTAGGGTTACCACCTTCCAGCAGAAGGAGGTCACTAGTACAAGAAAGGAAGTGCCCACACCGGACCTTATGATCTTATTTATTGTGTAACTACCAGTTTCAGCACTTCAGTGCACCGTCTTCAGGCCTTAGTTGATACTGAAGGGATTATCACGATCCACATGAACGTTACTTTCGAATGGCTGTGTACTGATAATGTTGTGCATAAAGTAAGTTACTTTGATAGTTTAATGAGCTTAAGATAAGCATATTATGGTGTTGTACATGTGGTTTAGTAATTTTTCTCTGCGTGTAACTACAAAAAATATGGGGATCTGTTGAAAGAACAGGGACATATTGTGTTTTGTAACAAATTCATGCACAGTATGGAAAATTTGAATACTATTTACAAAATAAGTGAGGAAGCGTGGAATAAACCATGTTCCTGTAACAAAACATCAAGAAAAGGCATGAGTTGTGCAAAGTGCAAGAGTAAATTCCATTACTCATGTGTAAATGCAACAAATAGAGTGAAAAGCTGGAAATGCAGTGATTCTTTTCGTACTGAATGTGAGGATATGGAAGAAATCAAAACAGGCCCATTAAAAAGTGTCTGCAAAAAGTTAAAGAATGAACTCAGAATACTAAGAAAGGAATTCAAGTATTTGGAAACAATTATATGTGTACTAAGAAACAAACTACAGGAGCCAGAATCAACCAAGAAAGAAATGTGTAATAACTACAGATTTGAGGCGTCCAACATAAAGTACGATTCACAACATAGCATGCATGCCACAACACAGAAAGCAGTTCCAAAAGGAAAGCAATCTAAGGGTGCAGCAATGAAAATGCAAACCTTTCCTCCTGAGAGTCAGTTAGTGAGTAGGAGGCCTGAAATATTCATTTCCTCTGATAGCCATGGCAGAGACTGTGCAAGAAACATTTTAACCTTAGCTTCAAATAAATATGATGTTGAAGGGAAGGTGATACCAGGTGCCCCCACTAGTGTAATATTTAAAAAATGCAATGACCTGCACAAGCTGACAAATGAATATTTTGTAGTTATTTGGGCAGGGGCTAATGACGTAGCAAAGAATGAAGCCAACTTGGCAATTCATTCACTAGATAAAGCCTTGTCAGCATTACAAAATACAAATGTGATTGTAGTTGTACCACACAGGCATGACCTGCCTGAATGGTCTTGTGTAAACCAAGAAATTCAATGCACAAACAGAAAACTAAAAAAAAAAGTGAAAGGCTTCCATAACGCTTGTTTTATTAATACTACTAGTAACAAGGAGCTATATACAGCACATGGACAGAACCTAAATGCAACTGGTAAAGAACTAATTGCCACAAGGATTTATGAATCAGTGGAAACAAACAGGGAAGTGCAAAAAACAGCAATAGAACTTAAATGGAAGGATACTGCAGTCTCAGATAAACAATCCATGAGAACTGTTACTCACACAACTCCAGCACAAATAACATCAGAATCCTTCAAAGTGAATTTTGTATGTTTGGAGAGGACAACTACTCAAGAAATAAACATATCCAAGAGATCAGTGCAAAAGTTAGAAGAAGCAGTAAATGATGTGGCAGGAAAGGAGACACCATGTAAGAAGAAAGACCTACCTGCGAAAAGAAGAATAGCAACTCAAGCTCAAGAAGTGATAATGCAAACAGATGGAATATGGCAGTCAACCCAAAGAAAGAAACCACAACTAAGGGACCAGGATTTTTGGTGTGATCAGCGGTGGTTTCACAGAAGAAAGCGGTTAACAAAGTGAATCATCAAGTGGATGAACAGGTGTTTGACTCTCATAACACAGATGATCTCAGTTCATCAAAATTAAAGATATTAAATGAACCTAAAGTTTCAAATATAGAGTCAAATTGCTGTCAGAGGAATACAGACAGAGACAAACTACTTACTTTTCTACAAGGTAACGTATGTTGTATTAGAAATAAGATTTTAGAGTTACAACATTTATGTAACACTGAGCATGTAGATGTTATATGTATATCTAAGTACTGGTGAACCCAAGAACAAGTAAATATATTTGTTCCCCAAGTGTGTGTTGAGGGAGACATGATATGTAGAAAGAATCGTGGGGCTGGGATATTTGTCAAAGAAGGAATAAAGTATCTATGTACCCCTCAGAACTATATGGGGAGTTGAGTTGTGTAAAACTAATGAATGAAAATATAGTGGTAGTTAGTCTACATAGGTCGCCAGGTGGTGATGTAAATTTGTTTACTGAAAAATGTGAATTAATATGGATATGTATGTGTGTGTGAGTGTATACCTGTCCTTTTTTCCCCCTAAGGTAAGTCTTTCCGCTCCCGGGATTGGAATGACTCCTTACCCTCTCCCTTAATATAGTGGTAGTTAGTCTACATAGGTCGCCAGGTGGTGATGTAAATTTGTTTACTGAAAAATGTGAATTAATATGGATATGTGTGTGTGTGTGTGTGAGTGTGTACCTGTCCTTTTTTCCCCCTAAGGTAAGTCTTTCCGCTCCCGGGATTGGAATGACTCCTTACCCTCTCCCTTAAAACCCACATCCTTTCGTCTTTCCCTCTCCTTCCCTCTTTCCTGATGAGGCAACAGTTTGTTGCGAAAGCTTGAATTTCGTGTGTATGTTTGTGTGTCTATCGACCTGCCAGCACTTTAGTTCGGTAAGTCACATCATCTGTGTTTTTAGATATATTTTTCCCACGTGGAATGTTTCCCTCTATTATATTCATATCATGAATTAATAGTTAAAAAGATATTGAAGAGTAAGACAAGAATTGCTATCTTAGATGATTTCAACATAGAAATGGCTAACACACAGATGTTAGTTGCAAGGACAGTTTTGAATATGCTAAGAACATTAGACCTTTATTGTACAAATAACTGTGCCACATGTAAGAATGCCTGCATACACAATATTGTTGTGAATTTCCATAGGGAAGATTTTACATCTCAGACTTAAAGGAAGTGGCTTGCAGATCATGAGCCACTACTCCTTACACTCTGTAAGAGGCAGCCAGTTAAAATTGAAGAACCTAAAGTAGTAATGGTACAAGGACAAAAGGAAGTGTACATAAGTATATTTGTTGATAGATTAGAAAGTGCAGATTGGGACTTTATATATAATTTTCAGCCTGGAAAAAGGGAAGCTGAAATCACCTTTGATAACTTCTTTAAAAAGTACACAAATTTATGGTATTCTTGCTCACCAGTAAAAATAAATTGGATATCCAAGTGAAATGAAAAAGAGAAGTCTGAACTGGTTTACAGAAGAGCAAGCAGAAATTAGAGGAAACATGCATATGCTGTACCAGATGCATAAGCAAGCCTCTAACCAAGGGGCAGAACAAAGTGCGAACATTCATAGGTCATATCAGAAATGCAACAAAATCTACAAAGCTGAACTTCTTATGGCAAAAAAGCAAACAGTGGAAACTATATAGAAAGGGGTCCCAATAAATGCCAGGCAGCATGACAAATAATAAAAAAAATAGAATACACCAAAATGCACAGAAACAGCTCTGCTTGAACCTGAGGAATCAGAGCTTTTTAAACTCAGTTAAAGAAATAAGTAACAGTATTAAAGCAACAAATTCATCTGCAATGGACCTTGTTGGAACACCACTGCCTAACCTGGTATTTCAATGGAGGGTTGTCACACCTGCTGATGTTATAAAAGCTGTATCCAAATTTTCAAGTTCTAAAAGTATGGTTATCAAATAACATAATTATATCTAAAAACAAAGATGATGTGACTTACCGAACGAAAGTGCTGGCAGGTCGATAGACACACAAACAAACACAAACACACACACAAAAATCAAGCTTTCGCAACAAACTGTTGCCTTATCAGGAAAGAGGGGAAGGAGAGGGAAAGACGAAAGGATGCGGGTTTTAAGGGAGAGGGTAAGGAGTCATTCCAATCCCGGGAGCGGAAAGACTTACCTTAGGGGGAAAAAAGGACAGGTATACACTCGCACACACACACATATCTATCCACACAATGTCTCATATTTCATATGGTCTGATTATATGGGGGCACTACCCTCACATCAAGAACATCTTGAAATTACAAAAAAATGTCTTATTCATAATTAAAAAGACAATACGCTCAATAGCCAAACCATTAGCTTTTATATTTAATAAATATGTAGAATTTGGAATTTTTCCAGATGCACTTCAGGTATCAAAAATTGCCCCAGTTTTTAAAAAAGGGAACACACATCTTCCCCAAAGCTACAGACCAGTCTCAATTGTTCCAATATTCTCAACGATATTTGGGGCACTGATACACACACAAATAAGTAGCTTCTTTGAAAAACACAATACCCTATGTAGCAATCAGTTTGGTTTTCGCAAGGCGAAAGAAACAACAGAGGCGATCTTGGAAACCACTGAGCAACCCTTAACAGCTTTTGAAAACAATAACATGGTATCACTGGTATTATGCGACCTAAGCAAACCTTTTGATTGCATACCTGTTGCCATACTACTGAGGAAACTAGAGTTTTATGGGGCGAGAGGGAGCACTTTAGCTGTGATAAATTCTTATTTAAGTAACTGGAAACAATTCGTATCAGTCAGAAATGTAAATTCTTCTGTAATGGAAATCAGCACAGGTGTACCACAAGGGTCTATCCTTGGACCCTTCTTCTTCATTGTAGCTATTAATGATTTACCTAAAAACAAAGCCCACCCCATCGTGTGTCATGCTGATGATACAACACTACTTACCACACATCAGAACGTTTTAGACCTGAAGAGCCTAATAAAAGTAACACTTGATAAGGCCCTGGACTGGTTTGCAGACACTAATTTCCTGTATAATCCCGATAAAACCCAACAACTTTTAATGGCAATATCAAATGAAGTAGACAATAAGCCGGTAAAGCTCTTAGGTATTCACATTGACTCAAAACTCTGTTGGGAGGAGCATGTCAACCACATATGTGAAAAAATATCTCGGGGGTATACCTTGTCTTGAAACTACGGGAGGTAGTGAGCTTGGAGTACCTTAGGGTGACATACTTTAGGCTATGCCAGTCTCATATTTCATATGGTCTGATTATATGGGGGCACTACCCTCACATCAAGAACATCTTGAAATTACAAAAAAATGTCTTATTCATAATATGTAAAAGAGGTCATAGGGAGCAGTGTCGTCCTCTTTTTTCCAGACTCAGAATACTCACAATTATAAATTTATACATCTATGTGTCTGTAGCAGACTCAGAATACTCACAATTATAAATTTATACATCCATTTGTCTGTACTGTATATTAAAAATAATATTTCAGAATTTATTGCCAGTGGGGAAATGCATGAACACTACACCTGGGCTAAGGGTAGTTTAGACATACCACACCACAGATTAGCAAGAACAAGAAATTCCCACAAAGTAAATGCACTCAAAATGTTCAATAAACTGCCAATTCATGTTCAGTCCATGGATATAATTTTTTTCAAAAATTAAGTGGTACAGCTGGTTGTCAGGTAATCCATTCTATGACACTAAGGAATTCTTTGAGATGTCTGAGGTGGATATTAGCATTTAAAAGTTGTCTCTAGTAAAACGTATTATTGTGTGCTGTGGCTAACTGTTGTAATTACATAGTGTATACCTTAAACAATACCATACTATATTATACTAAATTACAGTATAGCTTATTGCACGAACTTTTAGGAGATATCCTAGTGTAATTTGGTATAATGCCATGCTTAAAATGTATTCTATAATGTACTGACATTAGTTTACTTTATTATTCTGCATGTACTAGTACAACCTATATGACAAAGCAAATATCATTGTAAAATGATATATGGTGAATAATATTCTTGATTCTTAATCTTAGGTCTTTAGATAGGTGATTCAGAGATTACACAATAAGTTGAAAGACTAGCAGAGGCTACCATTATAGAGAGAGAGGGAGAGATAGGGAGAGAGAGGAATGGAAGGGGGAAAATAGAGGAAGATTTGGATGCAGAGGAAGACAGAAAGGACAGAGAGAAAGGGAGAATGGTGGAAAAGGGGGGGGGGGGAGAGGAAGGGAGAGAAATAGAGAGAAGAGAGAGAGAGAGAGAGAGAGAGAGAGAGAGAGAGAGAGAGAGAGAGACAGAGAGATGCTCACACAGGGGTGGAGGAAAGAAGAAGAGAGATGAGAGAAGGCTGTACACAGTCTGGACAGTGAACGAGAGGTGTAGAAAGAAGAGAGAAGCGGAAAGGTAAGGTGAGCTAGTGGGAAATAGATTAGCAGAGGTTTAGGGCAGGGTAACTGTGAGACCTCAGGATACACTGAAGACACAATTCCCATCAGTGTAGTTCAAAGAAACTTGTGCTGAAAGGCAGTAACCACATGGCCCATGTAGTAAAGCAGCTGTTGATGTCATTTGTGTTGCCATGTACAGTATTGTCAGCAACTGGATGGTCAAGTTTGCAGTTTTCCACAGTTTGATATTGGCCATTCAAGGAAGTAGAAAGTTGGTTACATGTCATGCCCTCATAGAATGCTGTACAGTAATTGCAGCATAGCTGAAATATAACATGGCTCTTTTCACAAGTGGCCCTACCTTTTATTGGGTAGGAAATGCCTGTGACTGCACTGCAGGAGATGCTGTGTGGATGCATGAGACAGGACTTAGACCTGGGTCAACCACAGGCAGTGGTACAGTATTAGGAGAGTTTTGGAATAGGGATCCGGATGGGTACTACATAGCTTATGTGGGTGGCAGAAAAATACCTTGGGGGGTGTGGGTGGAATTTTGGATGGTATATCTCTCATCTAAGGCCACCACCAAAAATTCTAAAAACTCTGATTTGCAAAATTCTTCACCATGCAATGCACTGATAACAGTAAAACAAAAACCAATACAGAACCTTATTTAAAACAGTTCCAACCTAATCCAATCATGATGCCCGTCTCCTTCCACCCACCCATCCCCTCATAACTTTCAAGAATGTTTCACTTCTAACCTGGCTTTACCTTCCTTTCCTAAATCCTTACCATGTGAGTCCAACATACTTCTAAAGAACACATGACTATCCATAATCTGAAAACCAATCCAGACATTATTATCCTTCGCACAGACAATGGCTCCACCACAGTGGTCATGAACTGTAGTGACTATGTGGCTAAGGATTTCCCCCAACTTCTAGACACCTCTGCGTACAAACCTCATGACCCAGACCCCGTTCCAGAAATCCAGCCTGACCTTCAGCAATTCCTCAAGGCCATAAGTCCATCACAAAATCTGACACCTGAATTCATCTCACTTCTCATAGCAGTAACTCCCACACACCTACACTTTACCTGCTCCTCAAACTTCTAAATCTCAGATCCACAGGTATCCCTATTGGTCATCCCATTTGACTGGGTACATTTCTCTCACAGAATGAACCCCTGCCTTTACTGATCAACACCATTGAACTGTTATCTATAGCATAATATCATACTTTCAAAACACTGCTCACTTCCTTCGTTACCTTTCCACAAGTCCTGTCTGATTACCATTTGACTCCTTGTTGGTCAGTATGGATGTGACATTCTTGTACAGCAACATACCTGCATTCTCTTGATGCCAAGCCCATCATTTTTTCCTAACCCTCATAGTCAATCACATCCTGATCCACAATTATTTCACTTTCATAGGCCAAATCTATTAACAAATCCAAGGTACTGCCGTGGGTACTCTCGCGACACCATCCTATGCCAAGTTATTTATGAGCCATCTGGAGAAATCCTCCTCATTCAGTCAACAACTAATACACCTTGTCTGGTTCAATTCCATTGATATTTTCATGACATGGACTCATGGAAATGACAATCTTTGTTATTTCCTCCATAATTTCAATACTACTCTTCCTCAATTCAATGAGCCACCTTACCAGATGTCAGAATCTACCTCTGCACCTGTTTATATCAATCACACTAATCACCAACAGTACCTCCAGTATGACAGCTGATACATGATCTATGTCAAAAGGTGTCTTCCTAGCAGCCTTGCTGCCCGAGGATGCTGCATCTGCAATGGAAAGAAATATACTGATAACATTAGCAGAGCCATGATTGAAAACAATTTCCTATCCAGCTCATTCATAAATAGATTGCCCTGCCATTTCCTCCTGTGAGGTGAGTAAACATATTGACCAACTACTGACCAGCACCTCTCTGATCATCCAGCATCACCCTGGCCTTGAAAAACTCAACCACATCCTTCACCTACCTCTCATCATGCCCTGAGATTATGGGTGTCCTACCCACTGTTCTACCCAAATCACCTAAAGTAGTGTTTCACTGCCATCTCAACTAATAAAATATCTTGTTCTTCCCTATTGCAATCCTGTTCCCAATCCTGTATCCTCTGCACCATTCCTCTGTGGTCAGCACAGGTGAAAAACCTGTCTCATACACCCATCGACCATATTATCTCCATAGCCCCATAACAGGTACATCCTATTGCATAAAAAGCTGGATGGCAAGTAAATGCAGCCATGTTGTATATCAGCTATACTGCAACTGCTGTTCAGTATTCTGTGTGAGCATGACAAGTAACCAACATTCTATTCATATGAATTGCTACTGTGAAATTGACACACACTTGACCATCCATCTGCCAAACATAATGCATAGCACAACACAAATGACTTCAACAGCTGCTTGAGTATGGGGGTCATTTAGGTATTCCCTTTCAGCACAAGTTTCTTTGATCCAGCATATCCTGCACTCTCACAATCCCCCTGGCCTAAATCTTGAGTAACCTGTTTCCCACAGTCTCACCTCACCTTTACCCTTTTCACTTCTATTCACACCACTCCTTCCATGTCTAGATCATATACTGCCTCCAAATCATGTTCAACCTTACTCTCTCTCTCTTCCCTCTATCTCCCTTCCTTACCCTCTCTCCCCCACTTCAGCCACCTCTCTTTTTCTCTCTACCCTTCCTGTCTTCCTCTTCAATGCCGGCTTCTTCTTCTTTTTCTTCTTATCTCTCTCCCTCTCTATCTCTGTTGTATACTCTAAGCTGTGTCATACTCCTTTCATCTTCTTGTGGAACTCCTTATTCATCTGTTAAAGCACATGCCTCACAATATACTGCTACTCCCTCCTTGCCTCATCTGTCCTCCCCTCCATCTCTGTTATACACTCTAGCCTGTGCCATAATCCATTCATCTTGTTGAGCTCCTGATTTATCTAAAGCACCTGCCTCGCAATACACTGCTACTACCTCCTTGCCTCATCTGTCCTCCCCTATCCCCTCCTCACTTCCATCAGTCCAGGCAAATGCTTCAAATAACTGTGTGTGTGTGTGTGTGTGTGTGTGTGTGTGTGTGTGAATGTGCGTCAAATTCCTAAAACCACAGCAAGAGCTTGAAAGCTAGTGCAAATACTGTTTTCAGTTACATATGTCTATGTGTCATGCATCTGTTGCTATTGATGAGTGGTTGTATGACTAGGGCCTCCCGTCAGGTAGACCGTTTGCCGGGTGCAAGTCTTTCAATTTGACGCCACTTTGGTGACTTGGATGTCGAGTAGATGAGTGGTTGCCATTCCCTTATTTTATGTATTATGCCATATGCTTGGTTATCATTATCTTATTGAGCATATCAGTGGTTGTATTAGAGCACTGGACAAGTTTAATCCACTGTTTTGAAGGACCTGTCATCTTAGTTGATTGTCGCCTTCCAACCTGCATGTTCTAAAAATATATATATCGGGGTGGTTAGTAGACCTGCAACCGAGTGCCTCCCCAGGTGACGGATAGGGGAATACCTCCTTAGGTGGTACTGAGGAAATGAAATAGTTGGGGCAGATCAAAACTACTAGTAGCGTCTGTTCTCACAGTGGGCCACTACAAAAGGCGTCTGTTCCACATGTCAGTGGCGGCCTCAGCCAACCTCCTGATCTGTAAAGTCAGCATGCCATATATCCAACTACTAAATATCATAATGGTACAATGAGAAAAGTCTCATTACCCTCAGCCCCAGTCAATGGACTGGTATCGTCGTGAGCATCGGATTCCTGGAGCTCACGGACATCATGAGAAGAATCGGAGCTTCTCAAACTCCCTCAAGACCAAATGCAAACACTACATCGGCACACTCAACATGAACACACTGGTGAAGACAGGAAAGATGAAACAACTCACAGACACTCTCGAAAAATTACAAATCAAAATATGTGCACTGCAAGAAACGCGATTCACAGACGAAGACCATTTCAACACGGAGAACTTTAGAATATACAAAGGAAAACCATCAAGACAATTGAAAAACCTACAGCTTTTAGGCACAGGATCTGCGGTACGCAGGTCCATCACGAACAGCATAATCGACCTTTCGTCATCAAACGAAAGAATCAGCACCATCACAGTGAAATCAGCCAACAAATCCTACACAATAATTAACAGTAGCGTAGCGTGGTTGTAAAGGTTGGAGAGACTTGACATTTATTAGAGGGAGACAAAATAGTACAATAAACAATAATTTAAACAAATGAAACAAAATGCATCAAATAATACAACAACAACAACTACTACTACTATTACCACTACCGCCACCACTAATAATAATTATAATAATAATAATAACTAACTTGTTCAAAACACGATGACAAATTTGTAGGACTCCAGCAGCAAGAGAAGAAGCATTTATATTTTCTTGTACACAAGTGCAATGCGCCTGTTTTTTCTTTCCACGAATGAGTCTATAACTCGGTCTACAAAGATCTGACCACTGGATAGCTCTCCAAGTGGTGTCTTTTCTATTGCTAACTTGCTCAAACACGAGAGCCGGGTGTTGGACCTTGAATTCCTTAAATAATTCTTCACTCATTTAAGAGTACTCATGCTTTGTTCACTGCTTGCTGTAGTTGCGGGTAGGGCCAAAACCAAATGCAGGAACTTCGTTGTTTCTTCATAAACAGAGTCTAAATTCAATGTTGGCAATGTACTTTTAGAGTATTCTTGGAGTTAAGTGTTTGTTCACATGAGCGTATATGTTACACAGTGCATTTTCAAGCTGTTCTTGTTTGTAAAAAGGGTGCTGTTCTAATAACTGAAGCAGTTTCAACTTTAGGAATTCTTTTTGATAGTTTGGGAAACGCTTTTCGTTCAAAAGTTCACAAACTGAATTTGGGAAAACTCTTGTAATCTTCTTTCCATCTGAACAATTTGCAAATCCAGTATCTCGTAAGTTAGTGCCCTGAGATATGTCATTTGACTGTCGTGGAATGGTAAGTTGCCATTCAACCACAAACTGAATTTAATGCATTCATCAATGAATGTTTCCGTTCTTAACTGTCGTAATTTTCTCAAAACAGTTCTTATTTCGTTGTGGCAAGCAATTATATTGACAGATTTTGACTGAAGAACATGGCAGTTCCAACAAACGAAAAGGAAGTTTTAAAAGTGATTAAAAGTCTGAAGTCCAAGATGTCAGCTGGAGTAGATGAGGTGCCAATAATATTAGTAAAGAAAACAGCTAATCAGATAGCGAAACCATTAGCGCACATAGCAAACTTGTCAATGGCTGAGGGCGTGTTTCCACAAAAACTGAAAATTTCTTAAGTCATTCCCCTGTTAAAAAAGGGTGATAAATTTAAAATAGAAAACTACAGACCTGTCTCACTCCTCGCAACTTTCTCTAAAGTTTTAGAAATACTAATGAAATATAGAGTCACACATTATCTTAAAATGCACAACCTGATAAACGGTAATCAGCATGGATTTCAAGCTGGGAGAAGTACCGAAACAGCTGTACTAGAATACACAAAAGAAATTATCACTAAATTGGAAGAGGGAAATAGTGTAGTTGGGATAAATCTAGATTTGTCAAAAGCCTTTGACACTGTTGACCACAGCATACTTTTGAAAAAGCTTGAAGCTATAGGTATCAGAGGACCGGTAAAAAAGTGGTTTGAGTCTTATCTGGAAAAGAGGATGCAGGTGGTTGAAATTACAGCACTAAATATTAATCAAAAAATTAAACTAAGATCAGATCCGAGGGAGGTCACAGTAGGAGTACCCCAAGGAAGTGTATTAGGCCCCTTGCTGTTCCTCATTTACATTAATGATATTCAGGTGTCAGAGAGAAAAGCTAGAATCATGTTATTTGCTGATGATACTAGTTTAATAGTTAGTGATACGAAGCAGTCATTGCACAGTACTGTGAACCATGTCCTACAAGATATACAAAAATGGTTTAGTGCTAACAAGCTAACACTGGATGCAAAAAAAACTAATTATGTGCAATATGGAAAAATAAGTGAACAGGACGACCTAAATCCCACCATGGAAGGCAAACAACTTGAAAGAGTACAGTGTGCAAAATTCCTGGGTATGCACATTGATGAGAAGATTAATTGGAATGACCATGTGGTGAACTTAGCACTAAAACTAAATTCAGCATGTTTTGTGCTTAGAATAATTTCAAGAGTTTGTAGTAATGACTGTACCAGATTAGTATATTTTGGCTATTTTCAGTCCATTGCATCCTATGGGATAGTATTCTGGGGAAAAACAAATTGTCGTCTAAATGAGATTTTCAAATTACAAAAACGTGCTATTCGGATAATGACCCACAGCCCACCTCAAACACATTGTAGGCCCCTTTTTAAAGCATTGAAAATTTTAACAATTCCATCATTATACATTCTGAAATGTCTGTTAGTGATCAAAAGAAATCAGGATAAAATGAAAACCAATACAGACTTCCATAATTACGGTACACGGCAATGTAAAGATCTCCACATACAAGCTGTAACAAGGACCCGAAGCCAGAAACATGTATGTAATCAAGGCATCAAACTTTTTAATGCACTACCAAAACATATCAAAGAGCTGGAAAATGAGGATAAATTTAAAACTGTTCTAAAGAACCACATGCTTGACAAATGCTATTACAGCATAAGCGAATATCTCTGCGCAACTATATAAAATATATGTTTAAGTTAATGTGACAAATGAAATTACATCAGTGCATAATAAATTATGTTATAAAAACACTTATTAGTTGTATATTGTATTAAACATAAGATAGATTAATATGAATTCAGCACAGATACAATTTTTGTAAAGATATTATATAGTTGTTAAAATGTACCCTGACAAATCCTATATCACAAATGTGATTATTGGGATGATAATAAATAAATAAATAAATAAAATAAATAAATAAAGAAATGAACAACATAAACAAAGCACCCTCAGTAGAAACAAAGCAAGTAGACAAACGTAGGAACATCCATCCGTCGTTTCATTCTCACAGCACAGCTCAAAGATTATGGGTCCCACTGAGAGTCTGTATCATCAATTGTATAATTAAAAACACTATATAGCTCTGATAAATGACTAGATATTGTTGAAACTGCCCTGGAATTAAAGTTCCACGGAGTGTTGCTTGCATGTGGCAGTTTAAATCCTTTCTCAGTTAGCAATACACTTCGTTTGGGTGATTTGTTGAGAAACGAATGGAGTGATGTAAAATCGCTTACAAACATGCGTACTTGTCGTATGATTTTGGGGGCATGTAACAGTATCAAATTCAATTGGTGTGCGTAAAAATGAATAAACAACGCATAGGGTCAGAACTGCCTCAACAATTGTTGTAGTCCTCTTTCTCTGCCCGCCATTACTGAAGCACCATCATATGTTTGACTAACCACTTTTCTTTCCACATTCCATTCTTTCAATACTGCATGAATAATGTTTGACAAACCTTCAGTAGTTTTATCTCCAGAAACATCGTAATATCCAACGAATCTGTCCTCAATTTTGTCTGCAATACAGTATCTGAATATTATACTCATTTGACTCTTCATGACACGTATAATATTTCATCAGCTTGAGATCGAAATGAAATTGCAGTTCTGAATTTCAGATCTTATTTTCTCATTAACTGCCAGAGTTATCATTTCTATTACATCATTCTGTATATCTGGAGAAGTTCTTTTAAGGGTTGAAGATGATGAGAGATGGTCTTGGATTAACTTCTCTCCTTGAGCCAGTAAATCCAACAATTCCAGATAGTTACCTTTGTAGCTGGAGGATTCATCTTCTCGATGGCCGCGAAAGGCTAGTTCTTGTTTACAAAGAAATACAATTGCCTGAATAATACATGCCAATACTCTCGTGTTGGATGCAACTTGTTCGTTGTATTTTATTGCTGTCAGACGAGCGGCTTCACAAAGGGCGTGCTCAATTCTACTTTTGCCCAATAACTGAAATGATTCTTTGTTCTGCAGGTGACGTTTTGATATCTGATGCTTTGGTGCTTTCCTGTCAAAGTTCTTTATTGTACAAATGCCCTCATTGCACCATTCCCTTTCACCACCAAACAGAAGACATATATAACAATATAATCTGTTATTAACTGCATTCGCAGTCAGCCAAGTATACTTTTCGTACCAGGCTGTCTGAAAAGTGAGTTTTTGTTTGGCTTCACTTAAGACTACACTGAGTATAGGAGTAGGTCGTTTGTCCTACAATTCGTACTTTTTTTCGTACGATACGTTAACCTAGAAAAAGGCGTTTTCAATAAAAATTCTATAACGTATTCAGTTCTCGCTCACTCATTTTGGCGACACAACGAAAATATGCACTAAAATCACACAAGAATGATTATGAACACAAACCGAGTGATTGTTGACTTCCGTGTTAAAAGCCAGCATAGAAGCGGCAGAGACTAGTCTCGATACCTCCTAGCAAGTGCAGCGCACCAGCCTTCGTGAAAGAGGGGAAGTGGAGGGGGGCGCAGGCGCACACGGCCAGGTAAGGGAATGGAGGCAGAGACAGAGCAGTTTGAGTCTCAAGCAGGCAAATACCACAGTCTAACATAACAGTCGCGACACTTCGCCTCGATTTTGTTACCTACCGCGCCAGCAGCGCCCCAGGCGGCCAGTAACTTAAACTGTGGGTTTGGCGCGACCGTGAAAGCGAATAGTGGTTGTTTATTTTGATTTCTACAATGGATTTTAGAAGCGGGAGCGTTTGTAGTGCAATGAATTGCAGCAACAACAGGAAGAGGACACCACAGCTGTCTTTTTTTAGGTTTCCTAAGGATCCTGAGAGGTATTTACCATCATGTTACTAAACTGTATCGTCGGGATTCATTTGCAAACTACATGTGTATTAATGATTAATGTTTCGTTTTAGGAGCAGAAAATGGCTAGTTAATAGCAGACGAGAAGACCTTATGAAAAAAGACCCAGTTTACCTGTATAATAATATTAGGTTTTGTTCGCTACATTTCGAACATAAACAGTTCATGAACGCAGACAATAATAAACTCGTGTGGAATGCAGTACCCACACTGTTTGACATCCCAAATAAGCCACCTCAACTGGCGATGAAGAGGAAACTGCAACAAACATTTGACAATCCATCTAAAGCTGTAAAACAGTCCTATGACACAGAAGCAGCCAGTTGAGCTCTCCATGTATCAGTGCCAGATTCGTGTGAATCGTCAGACCTGCTTTGACGATGAAGTGTTTAGATTAAGTGCAGTTATTCGTGTCTTACAAAATCGTAATGTTTGGTATGTATTTCATTCACTTCTGTTGTTAGTCACATAATTTTCCTTGCTTCCTTCGTGTGATGACATTATTTTCTTAGCACCTTGTTCACTGACAGATTGTTTGAAAATTATTAAAATATTTGATTTTGCGTGAAGTGTAATGTAATCAGCTCATTATTATGTTTTCAACATATTTCACCCACTATTTGGCAGTTGCTTGTCCCACTAAGAATAGTATAAAGACGCCCGGGTTCCCGGGTTCGATTCCCGGCGGGGTCAGGGATTTTCTCTGCCTCGTGATGGCTGGGTGTTGTGTGCTGTCCTTAGGTTAGTTAGGTTTAAGTAGTTCTAAGTTCTAGGGGACTGATAACCACAGCAGTTGAGTCCCATAGTGCTCAGAGCCATTTGAACCAATAGTATAAAGATGAAGGTCGTACTTGTGGCATCAGGTGACAATGACAAACACAGTAGGCCTACAGAGCTATAAATGAGCTATCGATCGCTTTTGCATGTAGAGGTACATGTCTGTGCTTCTTATGTGTGAATCTGTGTGTTTGTATTCTTTTGATATCAACGAGGTGAGCTGCAATGCTACCCAACGCCACAAGTGTTTCTCCACGAATCTGTTGTAGCTTGCCACTCTATTCATGGTTTTTGTCCATACTTGCGCTTATTTTAGAATCATTTTTAGAAACGTATATGCCTTCTGGTACTGCACAAACCCTTGGAGGCAAGAAAATAAATATTTCGAAAATTACGTAGGAAATGGATGCGAAACAAACATTACACTTACGATGCGTCTCATGTTCACCTTACTCGCCGCTTTTAGCGCTAGTGTCGCTCCATCTCTCAAATGGTAACAACTTTTACACCAGTGTCGCGACTGTTATGTTAGACTGTGCCAATACTCAGGGTGCGGCACGGGCTACAAGACTCATGTCTTCGCACATTTAGAGCTCTTAGCAGAAACTTATTTATATTTTTGTTATGAGTTACTATTGCATCTTTTTTAAGTACGAATACAGAGGAGACTAAGTCTCAAAGTATCCCCTCACGCTACGCCACTGATAATCAACGCACATATACCGACTAATGACTACAATAGGAAAAACTCGGACGAAATTGATGACTTCTGGACGACAATGGAAGAAACTACCATGAAAATTCCTGCACATAGTCAAAATAATACTGGGGGACTTCAACGCTAATCTCAGAAAAGAAAAGGAATACAGATATACCACAGGAAAACACACTCCACACAAGGACAGAAAGAAAAATCGAAATCACATGATAGTCTTTTGCAAAAGCCACAACCTCGCCATTATGTCAACAAAATTCGGGAAACCAACTCGCAAACTTACCACATGGAAATTCCTCAGAGGACAGCAAGAACTACAAATCGACCACATAATAGTCCAGAAAGACTCACACAAAGAAGTTTTGAACATAGACACACAGGCTACTTCGACTCAGACCACCACCTACTACACGTCAGGATTCGTATTTTGCCCAAGAAAAAGCTCCAGAAGAACAAAATTGTTAGACCAGATCCAGAATACCTTACTTTAAACCAGACAGAAATATTAGACTAAATTAAAATGGAGAAAATGACAGACTGGACACAACTTTCAGGAACAATCCGAGAGGGCATGAAACTAGCACAAGCACCACACACAAGGAAACACCGTTGGTGGAACCACACATGTGACCAAGCTATTGACCAACGAATCAGTGCATGGAAAAAAATTAGTAGCCATAAATCCCCAGAGAATTGGATGAACTTCCTGAGCACACAGAAACAATGAAGCAAAATCATTTGCAGTGGAAAACGACAGTATGATAAATGGCGACTGATGGGGATTGAATCGGACTTCACAAAGAACAACACAAGAAACTTCTAGCACACGTTCAGAGAAAATATGACTGGATATCAACCACCAAACTTGTGCTTCAGAAGACGGTATGGAACCCTAGAAACCAATACCAAAACAAATTGTAACATTCTGGCAAAGTACTTTGAAAAACTCTTCAACACAGACCCCTCTATGGAAGAGCTGATGACAGAAGCAAGCACGTACAATCCAGATAGTGAACCTCCAACTCTAAAAGAAGTTAAAGAATTAATCAAGTTACTTAAGAGTCGTAGAGCACCAGGAGAAGACGGCATCATCGCGGAAATCTGGAAGCTACTAGACCCAGAACTCACCAAAGACATCCACAGGATCTTGGAAGATATCTGGGAAACCATGAAAATTCCTGATGATTGGAAAACTGCCCTGATACACCCACTACACAAAAAAGGTGACAAGACTCAACCAAACAACTACAGAGGAATATCCCTACTACCGATTACATACAAGATGCTCTCTAAAGTTTTACTAAACAGACTAGAATGCCAGACCAACCACTTGATTGGGGGATATCAGACAGACTTCTGTAAAGGGCAGCCTTGTGTGGAACAAATTTGGAACCTGAAAATGATTTTACAATACAAACACAACTTGATCATTACCACAGTCAGCTTCAAAAACGCGTACGACTGTATCGACAGGAAAACTCTCTTCAAAATTCTAGCTGAGTACAAAGTAGACAACAAAACACAGACTATCATAGAGCGAACCTTGACCAAGACGACCCCCAAAGTAAAGTTCTGTCGGGAACTATCAGAGCCGTTTGAAATTCGCACAGGTGTCCGACAAGGTGATGGCCTTTCACCTCTCCTTTACAATCAAGGGTTAGATAAAGTAATAAAAGAATGGGAAATATCACAAAGGGGATAACCTTATGAAACTTACAGATTAAATGCCTGCAGACGATTTGGCGATTGTCACGAAAGGCATAAACGAAACAAAAGAAGCTATTGAAAAACTACACGAAATCGCTTAGAAAACTGGACTACAGATCTCTTACAAAAAGACACAGTTTTTGAACACAAAGAAACTCTCATCTCTGAACTTACAAAATGGCAAAATTCAAACACCTGAGTGAAACACTACAAATGAGCGGACATAACAGAGACTCTAATGAAGAAAGAAAAACTAAACTGGACAAGGCATACAAATCAGTGTGAAATCATTACAACAATAATTCTATGTCACAAAAAGCCAAATTACACCACTACAACACCGTGGTGTTCTGCGAAGCGCTGTATGCAGGAGAGGTAACACTAATCCTAGGGTATACACGTATCAGACAATTAGAAAAAGAAGAATGGAAAATACTTAGGAAAATATTTAGCGCAACTAAGAACAATGGAATATGGATCAAGAAGCCCACAGAGGAACTATACAAACATACAGAGACAATCACAGAAAAGAATAGAAAACGCAGACTACAATTCTATGGACACCTATACAGATGCAATCACACAGACTGACCAAACAGATCTATGACTGGGTAGCCACTAGAAACAACAAATGGGTGGCAGTGGTAAAAAATGACCTGAACCAACTCAATATCACACCAGACACAATAAACTACAGAATAAAATTCAGAAACATAATTAAGAAAAGTAAACTACACGAGATACACTGTGACAAACCAATAGGCGAAAAATGGACTGAAGAACACAAACAAGATCACAGCCAGAAGATGAAATAAATATGGGCAACCAAAAAGGCAACCAAGATGAAGCCAAAGACACAAAGCTGAGAAGAAGCTTGGACAGAGGACTGGAAACAGAACCACAGCGAGTGAATGAGGGAAGTTTGGGCAGCAAGGAAGGCAGCAAAAGGAACTGGCCATGTAGTTTAGTCTAACTGCGCTCTTTAAGGGCAAAACACCAATAACAATGTGTGATATACACTCCTGGAAATGGAAAAAAGAACACATTGACACCGGTGTGTCAGACCCACCATACTTGCTCCGGACACTGCGAGAGGGCTGTACAAGCAATGATCACACGCACGGCACAGCGGACACACCAGGAACCGCGGTGTTGGCCGTCAAATGGCGCTAGCTGCGCAGCATTTGTGCACCGCCGCCGTCAGTGTCAGCCAGTTTGCCGTGGCATACGGAGCTCCATCGCAGTCTTTAACACTGGTAGCATGCCGCGACAGCGTGGACGTGAACCGTATGTGCAGTTGACGGACTTTGAGCGAGGGCGTATAGTGGGCATGCGGGAGGCCGGGTGGACGTACCGCCGAATTGCTCAACACGTGGGGCGTGAGGTCTCCACAGTACATCGATGTTGTCGCCAGTGGTCGGCGGAAGGTGCACGTGCCCGTCGACCTGGGACCGGACCACAGCGACGCACTGATGCACGCCAAGACCGTAGGATCCTACGCAGTGCCGTAGGGGACCGCACCGCCACTTCCCAGCAAATTAGGGACACTGTTGCTCCTGGGGTATCGGCGAGGACCATTCGCAACCGTCTCCATGAAGCTGGGCTACGGTCCCGCACACCGTTAGGCCGTCTTCCGCTCACGCCCCAACATCGTGCAGCCCGCCTCCAGTGGTGTCGCGACAGGCGTGAATGGAGGGACGAATGGAGACGTGTCGTCTTCAGCGATGAGAGTCGCTTCTGCCTTGGTGCCAATGATGGTCGTATGCGTGTTTGGCGCCGTGCAGGTGAGCGCCACAATCACGACTGCATACGACCGAGGCACACAGGGCCAACACCCGGCATCATGGTGTGGGGAGCGATCTCCTACACTGGCCGTACACCACTGGTGATCGTCGAGGGGACACTGAATAGTGCACGGTACATCCAAACCGTCATCGAACCCATCGTTCTACCATTCCTAGACCGGCAAGGGAACGTGCTGTTCCAACAGGACAATGCACGTCCGCATGTATCCCATGCCACCCAACGTGCTCTGGAAGGTGTAAGTCAACTACCCTGGCCAGCAAGATCTCCGGATCTGTCCCCCATTGAGCATGTTTGGGACTGGATGAAGCGTCGTCTCACGCGGTCTGCACGTCCAGCACGAACGCTGGTCCAACTGAGGCGCCAGGTGGAAATGGCATGGCAAGCCGTTCCACAGGACTACATCCAGCATCTCTACGATCGTCTCCATGGGAGAATAGCAGCCTGCATTGCTGCGAAAGGTGGATATACACTGTACTAGTGCCGACATTGTGCATGCTCTGTTGCCTGTGTCTATGTGCCTGTGGTTCTGTCAGTGTGATCATGTGATGTATCTGACCCCAGGAATGTGTCAATAAAGTTTCCCCTTCCTGGGACAATGAATTCACGGTGTTCTTATTTCAATTTCCAGGAGTATATATATATATATATATATATATATATATATATATATATATATATATATATATATATATATATATATATATATATATGCTGTATAATTTGAGAGATACAGACATGAGAGAGTGTTCCAGGTCTTAAACCAGTTCATTGCTACCAGTGCCACGTCATCATAACAGACCTGTCTGTAGCATACAAGTATTGCACCATAATCTAAGGACAAAATTAAAAATTAAGATAGCTTTTCCAAACTTTGTCAACATATGCTTCAGTGTATTAATTTCAAATCACAAAGTAGCCTACTCAGATGAATATGTTCCCTAAACACACTGTTTCAAATAGAAAAAACAAGTGGCACTAAGTAATAAATCTAGAAAACCAAGAAATTGGTCAGAATGTGCCAATGTATGTCAAAATCAACTGTTAGAAGTTTCAACTTGATTAGAGAAATATTTTGGTCACAATTGGCATTTTTACGAAAAATTGAATGTGCTAAATATTAAACTCAGGAAGATAAAAATTCGTATGACACTTCAGTTTGGTATAAAAACTTTAACTACTTGACCTCATTAATCCACCTCTAATAGTTTTCAACTAATTTACTGAAAACTAAATTTGAAACAAAAATGTCTATATAATAGATTAAGTAATATTTATATTAATATTAATTATATGGGATATAGTGAAGGAGGAGACCAGTAGAACCAGACATGAAGAGGGACAAATAGCATTAAGAGTAAATGAATCATTGGCGACAGACGTATATAGTGTTCCAGAACTTTTTAACAAACATTGTATACCTGTTCCTCACAAGATGGGATTGTCAGGTTCTGTAGATACTGCTATGGAATACCTCAGACCAGATATTTCAAGTAACTTCCATAATATGAATTTGACCCACACTACCCCAGCAGAAACAATATCCATCATAAAATCATTAAAATCAAAAACATCTAGTAGGTACAGCTGCCTTGTTATTCTAGCAGTCTGCATTTATGTCTCTTGCTGTGTGCATGTGTACAGCTACTGTGGAAATATATATTTATGTGCAGATATTTGTTGGACAGTTTGTTCAGTATACCTCTATACGCATCCTGTTCCCATACTGGTGACCCCAAAGTCTGCACGTCTTCCATGTCTACAGCTCTGCACGTCTTCCGTGTCTACAGCGCTGTGTGTTGTAGCATGAACAGGTTATGTGCACGTCGCCATGGTTGTCTCACCAACGCTTTGTTGGAAGACTTGGAAGCTCAACAACGATCGCAGGACCTCTTCAGTCCTTCGCCAATGACCGGTTCTACGTTAATCCACAGAGATTCGTGATCTCCAGCCACATTAACCTCAAACTTTGTCCCTCTACAATGGTCGAGTGCTACACCGCTAACACCATCACATGGACTCGGGTTTCATGTCGCTTGACTGTGCTCGCCAACGTGTGAAGCTTGAAGTGAACAATATTCAGAACTGTGTACCTAGATCAATCGTGTAAAGCTCAAAGCGATCTACATTCACGCACGTGTTTGACTCTCTATGGGCTTCAATGACAGTTACTGCGGTGCTGTGTGCAGCGCCGCCACTACCACAAAACGCACCCAGCCACTATCAACCATGATGTGGTCCAGTTTGGTCTCATTTGCAAACTAATATAAGGCATTTTAGTGCGCACAATTATCCATAGTGACCCCCAGACTGGTCGCTCAAGTTTTCGACCACGTCGGTTCGAGTGCATCATTCAGTGTTTTGCCTTCCAATGGCATGTTACAACACCGAAGTGACTTTCCTCAAGTTACACTGGTCATTTATAGTCTGACCTCATGGGGCGTGTCTTTAACATGTGCGGAGAAGTCAAACTTTTGTCATACAAGTTACCAATCCACCCCCATGTGCCCCAGCACTCACAGGGGGCACCAGTTCTGGCCGCTCAGCCGCTCCCGTCTTCCAAAGCACTACCTGTGTCTGCTGTGCCAGCCTTCCGCATTAATTCCGAGTTGGGTCAATTCAGATAAGTGCCTGTAGCCTATGGCCCAGTTTATGGGACCCCAGCCCCTACCATGCACCTGCCCATTCCCATGGTACTGACTGTGTCAGCCGTGTGGTGTTTTCATGACACATCAAGCACAATGCCACCCACAGTTGCTATGGACATTATCATCAGAAACACACCCGCACCTACCGCGCCGGCCTTCTGTATAGCCTCTCCCATCATGGACCAGATGGTTTTCCAAGAGACAGTGAAGCCGCCTTCATCTCTACCTCCAAGTCATCTGCCAAAGCTGCCACCTTTATACAAGGATAACCCAGTGTCACGGTTTTTGCTTGTCAAGCATGTTTTCGGGTTGCATCACATGTCCAATGACTACTCTAAATTCCTGTGTCTTGTCGCGCAACTCCATGATAATTCAGACTTAATTTGCGATCTACTCCTCTAGCCACCACCTCCACCGAAATACGAGTTCACGAAGAAGATGATCATTGAACGACTCGCCTGCTCATCATAAGAATTAGTCATCTTGTACGAGGAACACCCGGTGGATTGTAGCCATCACAACTCTTGCGCCGCCGTTGGTTACTTATGAGTGAGCATACCATGCCAGACGTCACTCTGTGGTCTGTCAAGCTGCGTAATGAGCTACAGATCGACCTGCTACCACACTCCTTCGAGTCAATTGGCTCTCATCTCCGCATCGCAGACCAACTGTATTCATTGCTACAACAACGCCAGCCAGCTCACCACTCACCGCTAGTTGGCACAACTGTTCCCACTTACCGGCTGTCTGCTGGCAGAGGCAGGGCTCGCTCCATCTCTGTGCCTTCTACATCACCTGGCAGCATCTTCTCGCTCTCTGTAACATCCAAGCACTCCAAGATCACCCACGCAGCATACATGTTGGTATACATGCCAGAAAAAATTGACGAGGACAAGCCCTCTCTGCTGCCACAGTCACCACCACCACCACATCTGGCTCATCCATACTGCTGGTACCATAAGGTTTTCAGCGAGGACACTAAGAAGTACCGATTACCCTGCCAGGATCCAAACGCCAACCGCAGGACCTAAAAGACGCTGTGTCCTGCGGGGAACCTCACAGGCGTCCCCATACATTGTACTCCATCCACTTGTCCGCCGTGATGAGTGGTCATTTGTACGTGACTGTCATTTCGTCATGGCTCACTTTCTTAGTCGACACTGGTATTGGCGTGTCTATCATACCTATATCAATGGCTCCTCCTGTCTTTTCACTGATGTCACTTCTATGCACTGTCAACGCATGAATATTACAAACCTCAGGCTCTGTCAAAGTTATGGTGCACCTATATCATTCTCTGTGTTTTCCATGGACTTTCTACATTGCCGACATTGATGAACCAATTCTCAATATGGATTTTTTGTCCCATTACAAACTCTCTCTGAACGTAGTTCAGGGCCCAGTGTTACACCATCCCACTAACACTCAGATACTGTGCTTCCGCACTTATGTTCCCCACTCTGCTTCTCTTACGACATATGAGTTAGTACGCAAGTGCTCCGCCCTCACGGGTGATTTTGTGACTTGTGTAACTAATCTAATGTCAGAATATGACTTCGCAGCACAACTCCGCTGGGACAACGATGAGCTGAAACAACGTACCACACACACCTACAACGAGCTTGTCGCAGCTCGTAACTCGCTGCTAAAACTGCAGTCCACAGTTCCGCCACATAATGGAGCTTCTCCAGCCGACGCCAGCACGGACACTCATCAGGTTAGTCCAAACACATTAATCATGTGTGACGATTGGTGTCTGGTAGACTCTGTACCCCCGACATGCTCGCCTTGTTCAGTGCCTTGTGTTTCAAACAGTGCTTCTAATGACAGTCGAACTCACTATGTGACCACGCACATTGCGGAAGCAGCTACCCTGCATGTTGATAAACATTCCTCCTCTCTTGCGTGCCAGCGATGTGACTCTGCGTCCATCACTGTTTCACGCGCAAAGCATAAGCCAGTCTTGCACAAGCTGGTTATCAAATGCAAGGTTGACAGCAGACACTCACGCGTGTTCCGCCCCGCTCTGTGCTGCAAGCGCAGCCGCCCTCTCCTCACAAGCACATGCCACACTTACATACTAGGCATGTAACTTTCAGGCTGCCCTTTCCCACTCGTCCAAAAACTTCACGTCAGGACAATGATCAGTCTTGTGAGCAGTTCTCAGTTTCTTCTGTCACTGACAGAATGATGCACAAGATTGTTAGCATTGCCGGCCCTCCTATTAGGCACAAGGTTAGATGCCTCCACCCTATTAAGTTGCGTGCAGCCCAGCAGCAAATTAACGAACTTTTGGAGGCATGTAACCTGTAACCATCAGATAGCAACTGGTCTCTACCAATTCACCTCGCTCTCAAACACGACGGTTTTTTCCGAATGTGCGGTGATTAGAGGTGTCTAAATGGTTGTACTGTCATGGACAATTACCCCATGCCTAACTGACATGATTTCACTCATATGTTATTGGGCGCTACAATCTTCAGTGTTATTGATTGTAAACATGCCTACCACCAGATTCCCGTAGCGCCGGAAGACATCCCTAAAATAGCTATTTTCATGCTGCTTGGTTTGTTCCAAAACAACTTCATGCCATTCGGCCTGAAAAACGTGGCCCAAATGTGGCAGCGATTCATTGACTACATCTTACGACAGTTCGAGTTTTTCTTTGCATATCAGGATAACATACTCACTTTCGGCAAGTTGGCTGAGGAAAATAAAAATCATTTATCCATGGTCCTCCAGACCTTGAACTCCAACGGCGTCGAGATCAACAAAGACAAATTCCAATTGCACCAGCCTTCCATACTTTCTTGGGTTATGCCATCTCCACCGACGGAATACAGCCTCCCAAATCTCATGTGCAGGACATCACGTCAATGCCGCTCCCTGCTACTTACAAAGAACTCCAATATTTCCTGGGCACCTTAAATTACTACTGCTGTCACCTGCCCTCTTTTGCCATCATGCAGGCTAGGCCCCACTAACAGACTTGCTGTTAGGTACACAGACTTCAGGACTCAATCTCGTTTGCTGGACTGCACCTATGCTGGAGGCTTTCAATGCACTAAATATTTCTTTAGCTCATGCCATGATGCTCGACCACCCTGAACCCTCAGCTGAGTTGTTCATCACTGGGGATGCCAGTGACATCGTGGTAGGAGCGGTACAACAGCAATGCAAGGCAGACATGGTTTCCCCTCTTCATTTCTTCTCTAAAAACCTATCAACAGCTCAGAAGAAATATTCCACTTTCGATAGAGAACTCCTTGAGGTCTATGAGGCTGTCAAACACTTCTGCCCCGACATGGAGGGTCTCTCGTTCTTCATCCTCACGGATCACAAACCACTCACAGACACTTTCTGCAACCCCTCTGAGGACCCACCCCCTCAGCGTTCCCGCCACTTTAATCTAGTCTCCCAATTCACAACCGTCATTCATTAAATCAAAGGCATGGGCCACACCACTGCAGATTTTTTCTCATGGATCAATACTATTTTGTGAATCATAGACTTATCCAACCTGGCTGCCCTACAAGCCTCTGACAAGGAATCTCAGGCTCTCGTTGTGGACCCTCAAACATCCCTTGCGTTTACCAAAACTAAATTCCCTGGTTTTGTGGACAAAGTGTGGCGTGACTCTTCTAACGGTACCTCACCCCCATTGCTCCCACCCACCCTGCACCAGCAGGCCTTTGACGCGCTGCATAACCTCACTCACCATGGCGTCCACACCACTACACGGCTCTGCTCCGAGTGTTTTGTTTGGAAATATATATAATGGAACTGTAGGACCTGGACATGAAGCTGCCCCTATCAATGCAACAAAATCGGCCGCCACCCCACCCCACCACTGGGCAGGTTCAACATTCCCCCAGGATGATTTTGCCATGTATATATCGATTTTATTGGTACTTCTCCACTGTCAGAGCGCCACAGATACATTCTATCCACAATAAACCACATGTGCCGCTGGGTAGAGGCAGTGCCCTTACCTAACATCACGGCCGAGACTGTGGCCAAGGGTTTCATCTACTCATCGATTGCTAGGTTCGGTTGTCCGACCACCATCCACCATGGTCAGCAGTTTGAGTCTACCCTCTTCACCATTTTATGTAACATCTGCAGCAGAAACAAATTTCATACCACAGCCTACCACCCACAAAGCAATGGGTTGGTAGAATGGTGGCACCGCCCTCAAGTGCCACTACTGCCTCTGGTCCAAAGCCCTTCCATGGGTGCTCCTTGGCCTCCGCTCAACTTTCAAGCCCGACTTACAGGTAACTATCTCAGAATTCGCTTTCCGGGACAACCCTGTCCTACCAGGGGAACTGATTCAGCCTCAGGTACCAGAAGATTCCACCCCCCCCCCCCCCCCCCTCCCACCCAGATTTCATAAGTCGCATACGCACTCACTTCAAACATGCGCTTCTGCATCCAACTATCAGCCGATCACCACTGGACACTTACATGCCAACCGCTCTCTACACTTGCTCCCATGTGATGCTGAGAGACGATTCAGTCCGACAGCCCCTGCGACAACCTTATCTCAGCCCCTTTACAGTCCTCCGGTGGGGCAATAGAACTTTCGACATCATTGTCAAAGACTCTCCCTAAACTGTTTCATTACACTGACTCAAACGAGCATTTGTGGACCCCGAAGCCCCCCCCCTCCTCCGCCCGCTGGCTCAATCAGATTCTTCTAACGACTCTCAGACCAGTCTCTCTCCCACCGTGGAGCCTGACAACTTTTCTCCTCAGGTCACCACGCCGATTTTTTGACCCGATGCCTCCCTGTCGCCATTTGCAGGTTTCTCAGATACGTCAACCTCCACTCCATGTCTGAGGTTTACAGCTACCTCACCGACTACAGATACACCCTCTGCCATAGTCACCCTGCTCTGCAATGTACCCCCACACCGCATGGACGACATTTCAAGTGTAACTCTCGATGACCGAGTTCTAATTCTACTTACAGATACCATGACCTCACCACCCAATGACCAGCTAAACGTCAGTGCTGTGCATAGCCTCACCCTCCCTCGTGAGCACTTTCCGATGACAATCCACACATTTATCATGCCAGACGGCTCGGTTAGCATCCGGGCTTGCCACACCAACACCCCACCATCCGCCATTCCGCCTGCTCATGGGCTGGCTGTCACATCGTCCACCCTTGCTGGGTCAGTGATTTTGAGGTGGACCTGCCACCCATCATTCTGCCTCCACACCACGCCCCAATCGAGGAGATTGTCCCGGGTCATGTGTCTACCATCTCGTACGACCTCCAACAGCATCAATGCCCACACTGTCTCCAGCCAACACCCGATTGGGGTACTCCGTACTGTGGGGGGTGGGGGGCTGCGTGGCGTCGATAGATTATATCGACCATGAACAACATGACCTTTGATTGTGATTGGACATTCGAGCTGCCATGTTATTATATTAGTCTGCATTTATGTCTCTTGCTGTGTACGTGTGTATGACTACTGTGGAAATCTACATTTATGTGCGGATATTTGTGGGACAGTTTGTTCAGTATACATCTATATGCATCCTGTTCCAATAAGGTAATAAGCTACCCTAACCTTCTGTACACCATCCAACCAGTAGAACATGGTTTAAATTTGCCAGTTCCTGAACAACCAGATCGTTTAAATTCTATTCCAACAGAAGTACTTTCTGATGTACAACGTGATTTAGATTAACCAGTTGATGATAAATTCCATTGTAATACAGAAAGTCTAGAGCCCAAATTGTTTACTGTATGGATACGTAAGGAAAAGCCCCACATGCTACAGCAAAAATTTAATCCAATGATAACAAACATTAGTGCAACCACTGTAAGTGTCGGAAAAGATATATTTTTCTATGCCGGGAGGTGAATGACACATGATGGAAATTTCATTCAATTTTTTGTCAATTATTTAATAGACTCTGTCTTTAGTCCTCATAGGGAGAAAATATATTTTTTGTGAGAAGTGTGTAGTAGGATTTGTGATATCTGAGTAATAATTTTTATGAAAATATGAAGTGTGACGATTCTTATTAGTGCAAAACCACGAAAGTTTTTATATCCTTCTGTACATTATGCTAATGCCATGTCACTGTAGCTGCCTGCATCTGAAGAGGAAGTCCAATAAAAATCAGTATTGTGCCCATGGTCAAAAATGAGAAGAGCTTAGGGCGGAAGAAGAAGCATATTACTAAATTGCATAAATCTCAATGGCATAGAGAACGCAAAAATCGACGTAAGTTCATGCTACTACTGACTTACAACTTACAAGATTTGTAAATTAAGACTGAAAGGCAATTCATTCACTTCAAAATTTTATAAAAATCAAATTTGATAATATTGTAATTAATTTGTTTAGTAATAATAATAATATTTATTGTTTATTATATATATTTGCAAAAGTGGCGACCTGGCAACATGACGTTGAGAAAGCCATGTAATCAGTTGTGTACGAAATGAATTTTTCAAAATTATTTATAACATTGTATGAAATTTTTTGCATTTACTAATTATTTTCAAATTTTCAAGTGCAACATCACGACTGGGAGCAAAATAACCAGAACCAAAAATTCTTCTGGATAAAGTAACCATTTCAAAAGGGAATCAAAGGTGAAACCGGAATTTATGGAAAATTTTGGAAATACGCTGTTTCTATCATTGCGGCAAAGGTAGGACCATTATGCAACTGCTTGCTTAGCTATGCTTGCTACCGTCTCCTGTGTAGTAATTAGACATCCCTGTCCTTAATTTCCTTTCCTAAATGAATTGTAATGAATTTTTGGAAATTTACGTAATGATTAGCGAGAGAAAAGTTTGAAGGTTTTTGTGTCACAACATTTCGTGCATAATAAAAGTAGCCAAATAACGTTTGACATCTAAATCGTATGTTTAAATTTCCAAAATTATATATTTTCTATTTTTCAAAATTTTAATTTTAATATTCAGTCAAAATGCTCAAAAATCAGTTTCCATTACTGTTGACAATGGCAAAAACGCAGTGAGCCCAGCTGGTGTACAATTACAAGACAGAATATCTGAAGTACCAGCGCCATGTCTTCCCCACTTAGAAGTATTAAGTAGTTCAGAGATGAACATAACCGAAGTAACAAGTGCCACAGAGCTTTCGCAGGGTTCTAACTTTGATGATATGTTGATGACAGTAGATGAAACTACATCGTGTATCTCTGCTCGCACAGGAAAACATGGAAAGCGAAGATAACATGATTTTTGACGACATTTTACCGTCTCCTATCATACAAAATCCAAATGTCAGTTTACAAAGTACAGTTGTTAACAACCAAAGTACATTAGATGGCAACCAAAATGATTCTGTAGTATGAACACCAATTACACCAATTTGCATGCAGACATAAAAATTCAAAACACCAATTTGCGTACAGACATACTGTAAGTACAAAATTTGACAGTTTGAAGGAAAACATTACCATAGTCACACAAGATATAAACAACATAAAACAAGAGCAGAATCTAGTTTTAATAGCTTTTCAGGATACAGTCACACAACTGATCATTGATTTCACAAAGAATTTTCACGAAGGAATGAATATGAAATTTAAAGACGCGGAAAAACAGCTAAAGCAAGATGTACTTTTCGAAGTAAAAGTGACATTACGGAAATAAAACAGAAATCAGACACTTTTAACCAGGAGAATGATACAGCAGAGCAGCAAATAAAAGCGATTACAGACACCCACATAAACCTGAAAGCCAAACACCACAATAACATAACTCAAATAGTCAGTACAAATAGCTAGACACGAACATACAGAAAAGGTGGTACGTGCAACTGCAAGGATACATGAACCATGGTAATGGATATGGGAATGGAAATGGCAAGAACAAAAGATTTAAACGAAACTTTCCGTATAACAGACACGATTACCATCCACATGCTAATTTCAATGCCTCATCTCAAAATTATGCACTGCATGTAAATAAAAGCAGTCAGTCGCACCAATGGCCAGCGAGTGTCAACAACAATAACATGCTACACACAACAAAATCACAATACATTAACCGTGGTTATGGATACGGGAATGGAAATGGTAGGAACAAGAGATTTAAACAAAACTTGCCATATGACAGGAATGATTACCATCCACAAGCTAATTTTAATCCCTCCTCTCAAAACTATGCACCGCGTGTAAATCAAAACAGTCAGCTGCACCAATGGCAGGCCTGCAGTTTTTATTTATTTATTTATTCTTTGCCCATGGACTCCAGCTGAAAATTCAGCTGAGAGTATTGGGTGTGTCATACAATAAGCTATTAACATCATACTTGATTTCATTATATATAAATGAAACAAATGATTAAACAGAAATAGTCCATAATCATACAAAGGTATTACATGTTTCACATTATATGTACACACAAATCCAAACAACATACATGATAATTTTAAACGTACATTTCAGTAATGATATAACATATTAAACACCATCTTAGTATTCACTCAAACTGTATATACATTTCTCTGTGAGATATAGTTTCAAATGATTTTTAAAACATTTTAGGTCTGTTTCTTTTTTAATGATTTTGGGGAGTTTATTAAAAAACCTTTTGCCTGCTTCTTCTGGGGCAGTCATAGACAGTTTTAGATTTCTGTTTATCATGAAATAATTTTCATTTCCTCTTGTACTGTGTTTGTGTATATCTTTATTTAGGAGGTGTTTATCACTTGACCTTACCGCCATTATGCCAGTAACATGCTACACACAGTACCGCAGCCAACCTTTGTGCAAAAAAGCTCACAATAAGGCTACATTTCACAACAGCCATATGAATACACGAGAAAGTATGTCACCAGTTAGTAATGATACAAACTGGAGAAATAATCGCACAGTACAACTGACCGAAATTGTTCCGTGCACAGAAGTAGATCAGACTACACTGCAGGAAAACCCGAATCAGTCGTAGTTGAGCCCCATACTATAGACTTTACCAGTGATGGGGGCAAATCAGATTTTCAAACATGTTTTGTACGATTCGATGAGCTAGGAGACATAAAATACAATCGAAGAAAAATACACTAGAAGAACAAATGAAAGCAGTAATCAGGTAAGTAATATCAGTTTTATGAGAAAAAAAAAATATTTTTATTATGTGTATTTTTGAATGAAATTTGTATAGACTTAAGTAATTTTCTTGTTTTGTAAGAAAAGACAAACATTTGAGTAGAAGGAAGTGTAAAAAGACAGCTTCACATGAAGAAAAATGCAAACTGGAGCAACGTATGACTCAGCTGTACACGCTCAACAATGCATGCTTATGTCAGTACTAGGGAAGAGACATTGACCTTGTGCAAGTGCAACAGGTTAACTCACAGTGCAACCAAATAGAAATGCGAAGCAGCACAAGTATCAAACTCAATTTCAGAATCAATAATAACTCGTAACAACTATATTTAGTACCAGGGAATGAAAGAATATAATATTATGTCAACATGCGAAGTTGCATCAGTACTAATATACATGCATTCTAATTGGAATTAAAAGAAATCATTAAACCGAAATATAAAGGACATGTTAACTAAAAAAGATAAGATACTGTAGGAGATGTCAAGGTAACTTTCTTTGCAGGGTAAATGAATAAAAATTTAAGTGAATAAATATTGTAACAAATAAGAATGAAATATGAAAAAAGTCTGCGACCGAATGTGATGACCGAATATATGACCTACGAAACACAATTAGTTTTTAATTTAGTTATAAGTTTCTTATATTGCAGTGACCAGTGCATCGACGTGGCGCAGAAAAAGAGATTTATGACAGGTGTTATAGGTACCAAATGAAAAAAGAAATGATTTAGTTATTAGTATGTCTATGTGTAAATTTTGGTTATCAAGCAAATGACGAATTAGAATATACATCGTCACAGTGCAACTACAAAACATTTACCTGTACCTACTGACTACAATGTGTCCCTAAACACAGAGGCATGTGACCTCAAATAAAACTAATCAATTCCTATCGCGTCACAAGTGAATATAAACGACCGCATTTCCACGTTTTTGTAAAGAGATAAGCATGAGGTAATGCAAAAACTACTGCATTGCGAACTCAAAGCTACATGTAAATGTTTCGTTTCCATGAAAAAGGAGTTTCTTGATGAGTGATTTAAGAAGTATGAACAGCATTTCCTTAGTAATACATAAACCAGTAGAATAATAATTCCTTATTCCCCCCCCCCTAACGCAGGAGGCGGAACCAAAGCGTAGTTAAGCCAGCAACACATAATGTAGAATCCTGATATAAATGTTCTTCTCTATTTCTCCCTAGGAGAATATTAAACTCTCATAACTAATGTATGCATGAATGCAAAATAAAATGTGGCTGCACTAAATGCATATATTGTAACACAATGTAATGAAATATAAATAATTACAATGAAATGAATATCCCTAGCTGTATGCAGGCGTTGACATACATAAATGGGGTCAGCTGAAAATGTGTGCCATATAAAGATGGTATCTGTTTTTTTTGGAAATGTCAGAATGAACAGATTCCATCTTCAAATATAAATATAAATATAAATAAATTATATGTATTTATGTATGAAGGAATTTTTTGAGTTAACAAACTATATTAACCAGTAACTGTAACTGAAGATGGAATTTTGTAATGTTTTAGCATTTAAGAGTTTTCTACATTTAGTACAAATAATGGGTGGAATGAGAGCCTTAGATGTAAGCCATTGTAACATGCATTATTATGTCAAAATTTTCATGTGAGTTTTAATGGAATATCGAGCCATACATAAAAGATGAACTTGAAAAACTATCAAATTAAAAAAAAAAAAAAAAAAAAAAAAAAAAAAAACCTTGAAGACTTAAACGATTCTCACGACAAAGTGAACTATGAAATATATAGTGGAATTCAAACACATGAGCAATGGTGCAATGAAACAATTTCGGTAATGTTTTGCTATGCAACATCTGATGTATTAATCAGTAAACTACAATTGTGTAAGCGTCACGTACCGTGACATTGGGTGTTGATGTGCAGTATTCACTGAACTGAAAAAGTGCATACAACGGAGAAGATTTCTTCCTGGGCCGTATCAAAGGTGAATTATCTGCCACAGCATCAGTTCTTCAAAAAAAAAAAAAAAAAAAAAAAAAAAAAAAAAAAAAAAAAAAAACGCACATGCACCGCTCTCACAATGGAAAACAAAGCCATAGCAAATTATTCGAGGGATAGTATGACACTCAGTGTGTAAATGATACTGAAAGCGCGAGTGGAAACACGAATGAGGGTACACAATAATGTGTGGACGATTAACAGCTCTTGCAAAGCTAACAAATATATTTTGTGAGCATGCTCATAGAGACTGGCAACGTTTCCAAAAGAACAAGTGGCCCCTCTTGCAGCGCTCTCACGTAAATACTTAATGAATTATCATTCCTTATGTAAGTTATGTATTTCCTGTAAGATAATGTGTAAGCAAGACAAGCTGACATCTCCAACCCAATATACAAAGGTCATTGTACCCTTTTGGCAAAATTTAAATTTAAGCTGTATGAGTGTACACAAAACACTGTGTGCCTCCATTGCATGTCACCACATAGTGTTGGGGACAGTTGTATAGATACATAAGGAAAAGTCCCAACACACTATAATACAAGTTAAAAACCAATAATAATATAAATTAGCGTGACTGCTGTACGCATCAGAAAAGATGTATTTGCTATGCTGGAAGGCAAATGACAAATGATGGAAACTTTAATCATAGCGTGTAGGCTATTAATTACTGAATTACTGATGGAAACTTTGTTCAATTTTTTTTACAAATTATTAAAGAAAAAGAAAAGACCTTATTGGCAGTTGGAACCAGCATATACATGTGTAGAAAGAGAGAGCAGCAATTTTCCAAGGTTTTTCAAGGAGAAGGTGATTTAGTGTACAGCTCAGACATTCCTGGTCTGATGAATGAGTTTGTTGGTATTGAATACAAAAAGGAAGACTGGAGGCCGTTTATTTTAAATGCTGTTTTATTATGCAATGATAAAATGTATGCATCTATACCTGTTGGACATTCTGTAAATATGAAAACCTAGAAATAGTGCTAAATAAAGGCCCCAGGAGTAGACAACATTCCATTAGAACTATTGACGGCCTTGGGAGAGCCAGTCCTGACAAAACTCTACCATCTGGTGAGCAAGATGTATGAGACAGGCGAAAGACCCTCAGATTTCAAGAAGAATATAATAATTTCGATCCCAAAGAAAGCAGGTGCTGACAGATGTGAAAATTACCGAACAATCAGTTTAATAAATCACGGATGCAAAATACTAACATGTATTCTCTACAGACGAATGGAAATACTGGTAGAAGCTGACCTTGGGGAAGATCAGTTTGGATTCCGTAGAAATATTGGAACACGTGAGGCAATACTGACCCTACGGCTTGTCTTAGAAGCTAGATTAAGGAAAGGCAAACCTACGTTTCTAGCATTTGTAGACTTGGAGAAAGCTTTTGACAATGTTGACTGGAATACTCTCTTTCAAATTCTGAAGGTGGCAGAGGTAAAATATAGGGAGCGAAAGGCTATTTACAATTTGTACAGAAACCAGACGACAGTTATAAGAGTCGAGGGGCACGAAAGGGAAGCAGTGGTTGGGAAGGGAGTGAGACAGGGTTGTAGCCTATCCCCGATGTTATTCAATCTGTATATTGAGCAAGCAGTAAAGGAAACAAAAGAAAAATTCGGAGTAGGTATTAAAATCCATGGAGAAGAAATAAAAACTTAAAAGTTCAATGATGACATTGTAATTCTATCAGAGACAGCAAAGGATCTGGAAGAGCAGTTGAACAGAATGGACAGTGTCATGAAAGGAGGGTATAAGATGAACATCAACAAAAGCAAAACGAGGATAATGGAATGTAGTCGAATTAAGTCGGGTGATGCTGAGGGAATTAGATTAGGAAATGAGACACTTAAAGTAGTATAGGAGTTTTGCTATTTGGGGAGCAAAATAACTGATGATGGTCGAAGTAGAGAGGATATCAAATGTAGACTGGCAATGGCAAGGAAAGCGTTTCTGAAGAAGAGAAATTTGTTAACATCGAGTAATGATTTAAATGTCAGGAAGTCATTTCTGAAAGTATTTGTATGGAGCGTAGCCATGTGTGGAAGTGAAACATGGACAATAACTAGTTTGGACAAGAAGAGAATATAAGCTTTTGAAATGAGGTGCTACAGAAGAATGGTGAAGATTAGATGGGTAGATCGTATAACTAATGAGGAGGTATTGAATAGGATTGGGGAGAAGAGAAATTTGTGGCACAACGTAACTAGAAGAAGGGATCGGTTGGTAGGACATGTTCTGAGGCATCAAGGGATCACCAATTTAGTATTGGAGGGCAGTGTGGAGGGTAAAAATCGTAGAGGGTGAACCAAGAGACGAATACACTAAACAGATTCAGAAGGATGTTGGCTGCAGTAGGTACTGGGAGATGAAGAAGCTTGCACAGGATAGAGTAGCATGGAGAGCTGCATCAAACCAGTCTCACGACTGAAGACCACAACAAAAAAACCCTGCTCATAGTTGGATGATAGGTGGTGATCTCAAAGTAACATGCTTGCTCCTTGGTCAGCAAGATGGCTTTACCAAATTTCCAAGTTTCTTGTGTGAATGGGACAGTAAGGATAGGGATCAACACTGGTGCAGAGAGAACTAGCTTGTGAGGGCGTCTTTAAAACCTGGTGAGAAGAACATTCGAAGGAAAAGCCTTGTAGATCCAAAAAATGTACTCCTACCACCTCTACATATAAAGTTAGGCCTAATGAGACAGTTTGTAAAGGCCTTGCCTAAAGTTGGACCATGTTTTAAGTATCTCTGCCAAAAGTTTCCACACTCTTCAAAGCTAAATTAAAGAAGGCATCTTTGTCGGACCTGACATTAGAAAATTGATATTTGATGTCAACTTTCAATTCACAATGACCTTAAATGAGAAAGAAGTATGGGTATCATTTAAGCAAGTCGTTACAAAGTTCTTAGGACATGAAAAAATCCCAGAATATGTTTGTATTATACCTACAATGTTAAAGAAGTTTAAAACTTTAGGATATTTTATGAGCCTAAAAGTTCACTTTGTGAACAGTAACCTTTGATTACTTCTCGTACAATATAGGAAATGTTAGTGAGGAGCAAGGAGAGCGTTTTCACCAGGACATTAAAGGGATGGAGAAACTCTACCAAGACTGCTGGAACACCTACATGATGGGGGACTACTGCTGGCCACTTCACCAAGAAGTTCAGAAAGTGACTCATTGTAGAAAAAGCTACACAAGAAGCTTCAAAGAAAAAAGAGAAAAAAAAAATACAAACCAATTCCAACTGGCAAGTAAAACCTCTATTAACACATATTATTGTTTTAAGTAGCTTACTGTAAATACAAACCATGCTTATGTTCTAACAAAGTGTTTCATTAATTTTCCCATTTACCGTATGCCACAGGATTTTTATACTATATAGGTAATAAAAAGGATATTACTCAAAAACTATGGGTGATACAAAAAAAAATTATAAGTTGCTACTCACCATATAGCGGAGTTGTGGTTTCAGTTATCTGAGACTGCAATCTTGTGTGCAAGTTGCGTTTGCGTGAGTGTGTTTGTGTGCGTGTGTGTATGTGTGTCTGTTGCTGACAAAGGCCCTAATGGCCGAAAGCTATAACTGTGTGAATATTTTTGTTGTGCCTATCACAACCCCGCATATCTGCTATATGGTGAGTAGGAACTTTCCTTATTTAATATTGTTACATTCTATCCTCGATTTTCCATTGTATGACAAAAAACTATGGCTATATTTGGATTCAGGTCATAAAAATCTCTGAAGATCAGCTATCAAAGTTAAAAAAAACTTTTTTCATTGGTCTGTGTTATTCTTGTATGCATGATTTATTCAAAAATACTTCTGAAAGAAGTATTTAGTTATGAAAGAAACTCTTTGGATGTGAAAAGAGTGATGCACATTATGATCATGTATCTTTGTCATTGGTTTGTTTGTAACAAATATGTAGTGTGGAATAAGAAGTCTATCTGTCTGTTATGGAGTAGTGAGTTGGGAACTGGTATGAGTTGTTGAACTGTGTATTCAGCTGAATTTAACTGGAATAAGTCTCATTATCGTTCATCTTAGAAAGGAAGTTAACAATATTAGCTCGATGGTGCTTGTAATACATCTGCCAGCTATAATGTATAGACTCAGACAGATGAAGCTAAAGCAATTAAAAATTGAAGAGCATCTATCTGTTTCTTTTGTTTGTTTGTCAATGTTATATATGGCACAAAATAATCTAATTGTACTCAGTAGAAATGAGCATTGTTTTTCATAGTGAGCTACAGTACACTATGAACAAGATATTTATCAGCAGCAGGACACGTGTTGAGTACTTATCCTTCTTGCCTAATATTTAGCTGCACATATCTAGCGATATAAACTAAAAAAGTACACTGGCCTAGAAGTATATTTTTCCTAGTGTTTATTGAAAATTAGAGAGGAGGGTGTCTCAGTATCTGGATTTCAAGGCCCAGGATATTTAAAAACAGAATTTGGATATTGCTGTTCATTTATGTGTTACAGATCAAGATCGAAAAGTAATTTGTGAATTTACATGGACAGCAGCACTGATGCAAAAATTATGAACAAACTGATACTAATCTAACAATAGGAAATGATGGATGATAATTATGAGAGACAATAAAGAAACTAGCCTTACCAGTAATGGCAGTACAACAACTAATGTTAAGTACTGATTTTTATTTTACTTTTATTTGTGGTATCTTATGTGTATGTTAAATATAAAGGCTAAAAATAATCAGTTCAGAGTCAAAATTAAGGTGACTGTATAATACAGAAAACGTGTTAGGTGGATGGAACAACTTTTTGAGAAAATGAGGAATATTTTGAAAATAACTCAATTGACTGAACTATCTAAACATCTTGATACAGGAATCACAAATATAGAACAGATATTCAACCTGCTATGCATGCCATCTGTGTCTTTTTGTAGTAATCTTGAGCTTCTGCAGCGTTGCCACAGCTAGCTCTACTTAAAAGCTTTCTAAGAATGTCAGCAGAAACTGTATGGTATTTGAAATATTTGAAGCTGTGAATCACTGCACACAGTGAATCAAGGAAGCAGCAGGTAAGTGTCTACATACAATAATTTCACTGATACCACTAGAAATTTTGTAAAGTGAGGATTCCAGTTGTAGCATTAATAGTGAGAAAAAGTATTCTCAATGTCTGTCAAGTGTATTTTATTGATGACTGAACTGCGTTCCCTGTATCACCCATCAGCAGGATCCCCAGGGTGATATTGTGAGCAAATTTATCAACTTTTTAACAATTCTATCTTGTAGTTATCACAAACTTACTATTCTCTTAAAATAGATTTTATTTCATTAATTTCCTTGTTGTTAAGCTCATGCACAAGACGCTAAGGGAAAAGAAGAAGAGACAAACTTGGAGCATATAAAATCTTGAGGCCGTATCTCAGGCTGTACAGAAAAAAGAAATAGTAATGCTGAGAGCAACAAAGATGGTTGAAGTACCCAGATCAACGATCTGAGAATGCATTAAACGATGTGCAAAAAGTGACAATGGAGAGGAACTGCAGTAGTAAAACAGAAACTTGTAAGGAAACCTGTGCTGATGCCTGAGGTAGACAAAAAGCTGGTAGACTATTGTGTGGAAACGGAAAATTTCTTTGGTTTGACTGAAAATGATGAAAAGCTGATTTTGTTCCATCTTGCCTTAAGGAACAATCTGCTCCATCACTTGTTTAAAATAGTGAACATGGGAGATTAAAAGTGGTTGAACTAGTTTTTGAAAAGAAATCATTCCATTTAACCATGAGAACACCGCAATCTCTGAGAAGACCTAGAATCTTCAGCTTTACTCCAGACAATGTGAAGTCATTTTTCTGCATTCTCAGAGAAAAACTTGTAAATTCAAGTTCAACTCTGCCAGAAAATGTAATGTAAGTGAAACTGAAATTGCAGGTATTACAAAGCGAAGAGAAAGTGATTTGCATGAAATGAAAATCGGCAATCTGCAAAACGTCATCAGTAGAGAGAAGAAAGCTGGACACCTGCAGCACCTGTATGTCAGCTACCAGCCAAATGTCCCTCCAATTTTAGTTTTCCCCAGAAAAAACAGAACTTGAAGCTAATGAACAGAGCTCCACCTGGAACTATAGGAGTATATCAGGCTGGAGTCAGTGTGATTTGTTTTGTAAACAGCATTTGACTTTTTTATTAAGTCAACTGCAGAAGACCCAATTCTTTTAATCCTTGATGGACATACTCACTCACAAGGAACTTGGAAATTTTAACTTTGCTAGAGACAATCACATCATAATGTTCTGCATTCCACATCTTAGCAGCATAGGATGCAGGGACTCGATTTTGCTTTCATGTAGTCATTTAAAACCTTCTACAATCAAGAAATTGAGAAGTGGATTTCCAGTAGCGAGTGTAGAATTCCAACACATTGTGAAGTCACTGAACTCATGAGCAAAGTATATATTAGAGCAGGAACCATGAGTAAAACAATGCGTAGATTTTGTGGAACTGCTGCCTACTCATATAATGGCTCAGTCTTTACTAAAGCTGATTTCATTCATAAAGCAAACAATAATTGACTTATCCTGTTCCTGAAGCCAAGTGTTGGCCTCAACTACTTGCAAATATGGCCACAGTTGATCTCGCACTTAGTCCTATTTTACATATTGTTGGCAGCCAAATTCAGTTTGTTGATGTAGATGAACCTCAGTTTGAGACACAAGGAGGGAAGATTGGAAGACATTGTGTGTTCAAGTGAGTGGTGTTATTACTAAAAACGAAAATAAAGTCGGCAAAAACACAGTGTGTGTAAATTGTAGGGGCGAAATTATGAAGCTATGTGAGCATATTTCTAGCCTTCAGCAAATCATCAGTGTAGTGAGATGTCTGAACTTCGAAAAGAAATAAGTGAACCATCAGACAAACAAAAGCCTTTTTTTCTTCCGCAAAAAACTCTAACGAGTGGACGAAAATACCGTATAAAAACAGAGATGTAAATAAGAAAACATCGCCAGGGAGTGAAAACAGTTGGCGATTAAAAACAAGTTGTTTACAAATTTGATGTTTTTAGGAAGGTGATTATACAATTGTGTGCCTCTATAAAGGACACTCTTCTGGTAGGCTGATGTTATGGCATATGAGACTTGAATGTTATTGTCATTTCTTGTTGTGTAATTGTGCACAGAGCTGTTCAGCTGATAGGCATTGGAGGTTCTTAAATATTCTCTTACAAAGACTATTGTTTCAAAAATATATAGGCATGGATGGTTCAGTAACTTTAGAGCAGGAAAAAGAGAGTGACATGAACCCTGCCTCTTTATGTTGCAGGTGATTCTGATAGCTCGTTTCTGTGTTTTGAAAACAGATTGAGTACAGTGTGCATTCCCCCAAAATATTATTCCATATCGGATTGCTGACTGGATAGTGCGTGATATGCCTGTATTACTATTTCTCTATTATAGCTTGTTCGTAGTATCCATAGCACGTAACAGATTGATGATAGCTTGGTTGTAATAGCATTTACGTGTGTATTCCACTTGAGATCACTCCACTCTGCAGATATATTCCTAGTAACTTAACATCATCAACTAATTTTACAGTTTTGTTGTTTAATTTCAATATGTGTTCCCTTTGTTGTTTATAGTGGGATATATGAAAGTTCATTGCCACTGTTTTCCCAGTGTTAATTATAAGTTTATTTTTTTCAAACCAGTGTGTTAGCTCCAGCAATGGTGCATCTGTAGTTAATTGAAGCTCTTTTTGGTCTCACCCTGTAATCAAAATACTGGTATCAATTGCAAATAAAGTTTTCTCTTTGGCATGGACAATGTCATTCAGGTCATCAATATACAAAAGAAAGGAATAGAACCTAATGTTGGTCCCTGTGGCACCCCATATTTGATGTTAGTTTTTCTGATGTGTTTGTTGTTGTTCTTGAAATGTTTTCAGTTATTGTGTCTTGTCTGAGAACAAATTTTTGTTGCTGGCTAGTGAGATATGATCTAATCCATTCATTTGGAATACCTCTAATTCCCTTTGTTTCCTTCTTACATAGTAGGATACCATGATCTAAAATATCAAATGCTTTGGATAGGTCCAAGAATGTTCCAATAGCCATTTCCTTTTCATCTACAGCTTCTAGAATGAAGTGCAAATATTCATAGACTGCTGTGGTTGTGGATCTAGGTTGCCTAAGGCCATGCTGATGATTTGACAGCAATGAGGTTTTGTTAACAAACTCTAGCAACCTATTATAAAAGTGCTTCTCAAAGATCTTTGAGAAGCCACTATGCTATGCTGCAGGTCTGTAATTGTTACCATTATCTGTGGCTCCCTTATTGTGCAAGGGGGTTACTTTTACAATCTTTAGAAGATCTGGAAAGCTACCTCTGGAAAAGGAGTGATTAACAATATGCTTCAGAGGTTCTACAATATTTTATCTTGTTTGGTTTATAATACAATCCGGAATCTCATCAAAACCACTTAAACGTTTCTTTACTGAGCTCATTGCCAGTATGAGCTAACACTTTGTGACCTGCTTGAGAAGGGAGATAAGACAGATGCTGCTAACTATCGGCCAATATCACTACTGACAAGTTTTTCAAAGGTTTTAGAGAAACTAATGCATGCCAGGATAGTTAAGCATCTCAGTGATCACAATATCATCAACGAAAGTCAGTTTGGATTTCAGAAAGGTTTGTCAACAGAAAATGCAATATTTCCTGTCAAACAGGAATCAGAAAGTTGTTGTGGATAGTCAAAATGGAGTCGCATTATCTTCATAATGGGGTACCATCACATGTGGAGTGTCAAAAGACTCAGTTCTGGGCCCACTACTTTTTATTATTTTTAAAAATGATCTGCCTCTCTGTACAGAATATTGTAAATTCACCATTTTTGCTGATGCCACTACACTACTTCTTGATAATTCAGTAGATAAACTTGAGGAAACTGCAAATAAGGTTTTGGGTGAAACAGTGAACTGGTTTAAGATTAATGGCCTTTCTTTAAATTACACTAAAACACAGTATGTTCAGTTCCACACAACATTCAAAGATGAAGAAATAGTAGTAAAAATAGGTGAGCAGGTAATAACCAGGGTGGATACCTCCAAATACTTAGGCCTGCATATTGACAGCAAACAGAATTGGTCAAAGGACATCCTGGATCTATGCAAAAGATTGAGTTCAGCATCTTATGCATAATGCATTGTTTCCTCTTATAGAAGTATGGAAACCGTGAAGTCAGCCTATTATGGTTATTTTCACACTATTATGACATATGCAATTATATTTTGGGGTAATCAGTCACAGGCTAAAAGTGTATTGTGTGCACAAAAAAGAGCCATAAGGACCACTTGTGGAGTCCATCGTAGAGTCATATGTAGGAACCTTTTCAAGAAACTTGGAATTCTTACGTTCACTGCGGAAAACATGATATCCAGTATGAACAGGCAAATCTAAGTATGGTAAAGAAAGGTGTCCATTTCACTGACTGTAAGATTTTTAACAACCTCCCTTCAAGAATTAAGTGTTTAGTAGAAGATGAGCTCTTGTTAAAAAAAAAAAAAAAAAAAAAAAACTTTAAGGCAGTTACTATTACAAGGATCATTTTATATGATAGAAGAGTTCCTGAACTACAATGTTTAGCATTTCTTTTATTGTTATATGCAAATATGTGCCAAAATCTACACCTGTAATCCTGACTGTTCTTTGTTGTAAACACATATTTTGCAATATTTATTGTCTGTAACACTTATTATTTTGTAATATTTATTTATCTCTCGAAATTGATTTTCTGTTGTAGAACCTAAGTTACTGTTTACTGTAATATGAAATCATTTTGTTTTGTTTTTATGTGCTACTATAGAGCTTTGACAAGTTCCATATCCTGTGATACTGTAACAACATGGATCACTGGAACACGAAATAAATAAATAATAAATAAATACTCATTTGGTTCCGCCTTACTCCATCCCGTACTTTTGTCGAAGGATACAAAAGCTGTACCAAAATTTCAACCAGCAGCTATCAAACGAAGCATGGAAACAGCATGGAGTTGACCAGTTCTCTTTATAAATAAAAGCTGGAAATATTTTATGCTTCTAAAGGAACAAACCATCCAAATTAAGCTTCAAGAAGTGGAGCAACATGAAAGAGGAATCCTACCACCAACGCTAACAGTTATGCTAAAAGCAAGTCTAAATTATCTAACAGTGACATTGCTGAGTGAACCTTGACTTGTAGACACCAAGGATGTTCTTGATCTGGATCTTGATGGTGATTCTGTGGATGCTGCCTGTACATTCTGTAATAGGAAGATTTCTGATTATTTCAGTGGAGAACAACGGTTTATGAGCTCTTTGAGTTTCAACTGGAATCACAAATGTTGTGATGCAGCAGGTTGTGAGCGGAAAAGACCCATATGTTCTTCATGTCTAAATAACAAACTCTTACATTTATGAAAATAATCAGTTTTTGAAAATGTAATGTAATTCGATGGACAAGAAAGCTACTTGCCAATTGGCAGCAAGAGAATTCAAATATAATAGATACTATGCATGCAAGCTTTTGGAGACAGTGGCTCCTTCTTCTGGCAGAAGAGTTGAAGGGCTAAGATGGAAGGTGAAGGAAAAGACTGGTGATTTTTAGGAACAAGTTTGGAAAAGTCACCCAGAACCCAGGGTCAGGGGAGACTTACCATGCAGATAAGAAGGAAAGATTCTTTTGTTGGGGACTGCACTGCACCAGATTTGCAAACCTGAGAGCTTAAAGTTGGAAGATAGGGTAATATGCTATGCAAGTCAGAGATAACTGCTGAAAATTGTGCATGAGTTAATAAGGGTGTAAAGCTAAGTGCATTGTATGTAACAGAGGTGGGAAGGGAATAATTAATGACAGACATGTCAGAAAATGAAAGATGGAGAAAACTAAAACTAAGTGAAAAAAGGAATGATTACTGTTAATAAATGCTAAGACTGACGAAAGTAATGTAAGTTATGACCAGGTGGCTGGTGAGAACCAAGGACATGTTGTAGAGCCACTTTCCCCTGTGTAATTCTAAGAAAGTGGTGTCTGGGGGAGAAATCCAGAAGCAGGCACCAATGTCATGACTGTGATGTTGTAGTAGTGCATGCTCTACAACAAGATATTGGTGTTGCCAGCATACATCCTTTGCCTATGCATATTCATTCTAACTGATTACTGTGTGGCAGTCATGCCATAGTAAAGACCAAATTCTGTTTACACAACAGCTGGTATATGACGTGTCGTTTCACAGTTGGTTCTCCCACTGATAGTATATCTTTTACCAGTTATAGGATTAGTATAGGTGGTGGTAGGATGGTGCATAGGGCAAGTCTTGCACCATGGGTGGTCACAGGGGTGGGAGCAACTGGGTGGGGTGATAGATGCAGAAGGAGCATAGCGGTTGATAAGGATGTTGCAGAAATTGGGAGGGTCATCAAAAGCTATTGTAGGTGTGATGGGCAAATTTCCGGCAGAATGGACCTCATTTCAGGGCACGATTTTAGGAATGGTTTTGAATGTATTAGTCAGCTAATTTGACAAAGCCATGACTTACTAAAATCACACCCTGATCAAGTTCTCCTATTTACCTGGTGGGCAATAATAGGAACAGGGATAATGACATTATGAACCAACTCTTGGAAAATTTCCATTTGACACTTTTTAAATTTTGCTACAAAACTCAGACTAGCATACTGGTCTCTTAAGAAGCGATTTGACCATAGGAGGATAGTTTCTAGCAATACTCATTTAGTTTTGACCTTGATTTTACAAACCATGAGGCTGATAGAGAAATAATTATGGGCTGTTACCCTACTTAATATTCAGAAACAGACTACACAACAGTCCACAGATTTAGTCAAGAAGTTGAAACAATAATCAGTGAAATTCACGAAATTATGAATAAAAGTGTAATTTGAGCACTAAGCATCTTAGCTGTAAAGTTACACAAAACAGAGGCACTCCATATTTGCTGTCAGTAGCTTTGGTTTTGAAAGACCCACTGTTTGTTTTGAGCAACACAAATTGTTTTCTGTTGCACATATATGATTTTATTAACTCATAGCCAGTTCCTCTAATAACCAGACTCCACAACTTGTTAAGTAATATGGTGATGTTGACACAATCGAACCTTTTTCTAGATCGAGGAACACTCCAGTAACATACTCTTTGTTTCTATGGCAGCTACCACTTTATTTACTAATTGTCCTGTGGCTACTGAAGTTGAATTCTTTTTATAAAGCCATACTGATTTTCAAATATTATATTATGTCGACTCAGGAACGTCATTAGTCTAACATAAGTAAGTGCCTCAATTTCCTTAGAAAATGCAGGTAAGACTGAAATGAGGCAATAGTTTTCACTTCACCTTTCTTGTAAATCAGGGTTACTAGTGCTATTTTTAGACTGTGAAATATTGTGTCCTGCTCGCAACGTAATAATGTACTATTTTCCATTCCTATCGAAATATCAGAAGTTAAAGATATAATTTAATCTTTGTGCCAATTAACTGCACTGCGAGTCAGCGAATATGTACGCCCAGGATAATGAGAACAGCGTAGTATTATCATCTGTATTTTGTCCTATATAAGAATGCGCGCTCGTCTTTTCTTTCGCTCTCTTTAAGCCTGGTCCACACGTAACGATCTGTCTGCGCAGACATCGGCGCAGATGTCTGTACATGCAAAAGATCGCTGCAAATGTGGTGTGTTCACACGACACAAACCCCAAGCTACTACTCGCTCGCCATCTGTCAGTGTAGAAAAGAAATATCAGTGGCAAGCGACTACGCTCCCCGTAAACGTCAAAAATTTAATTCAGTTATTTTGAAATATAGAAATGGAGGAAGTTCTGTTGTGGTCTGTTTTCGTAATTTGTGTTGCAAAAAGCATTCAGACCAACCGCAGGAAACAGAGAAAGCGGTCAAAATGGTGTAGACAGTGGCTGCTAAAACGAAAGCAGTTTTCTCACATAAATTTACTGCGAGGGTTGCAGGGCAAACCTAACGACAGGCGAAATTATTTGCGGATGGATGTCGAAACTTATAATTATCTCTTAAAGCTTGTAACTCCTCATATTATGAGAAAAAAATACTTGTATAGATAAGGGCAATTTCTTCCCATGAACAGCGGCGGTATAATTAAGATTCCTAGCAACAGGAAGGAGCTACAAGGATTTGGAATTTTCAACTGCAATATCGAAACAAGAGTTGAGTGAAATAATACCCGCAATTTTTCAATTAGAGCATTTTATGCCGCTGTCTTTTGTCTCAGTCCCTATATTCTTTACTTTAATCTTCCACAAACATGGGTGGTTTCTATATATTTCAATGAATTCAGTTACAAACTCTCGAGAACACGGACGAGTGTCAGCCATTTTAATGCCCTGTGCACGCAAACACAAACACTAGACTGAGCAAACAGCTGTTTCGCACCAGATTTGCGGCGATCTCCTGTCCACACACTCCAACTTGTCTGCGCAGATGTGGTTTGAACCCACACATTTGAGAGGTTTCGCTCAAACCTCCAACTCCAACTTCCAGGTTTGCACACACCTGAGGTTGGTGCAAATCTTCTGTCCACACGCAACGATGTGTCTGCGCAGATGTGATGTGCGCAGACAGAATGTTGCATGTGGACGGGCCTTTAGTCGCGCGCCTTTCTGACAGCATCTTACGCTATCAGACTCCTATATTCTTCCATTTTGTTTCAAATGAACTGAAATTGTATTCCTGTGAGGAATTTGTTTAGTTGTGTCATTATTATCGACAATTGCGATTGCCGAAATGACTTTACTATGAATATTTTTCTTTCGCTCCGCAATCAAGCTGAGATTACTGTAATTTCTACTTATTTCGTCGAAATACGGCACAAATCTTTATTTTGTTCAAAACTGTGAGTTTAGTGTTCGAGATGTCAGATGCCTGAATAAAAAACTTACTTTGTGAAATAATAATTGCTTAATTTGGCATTTCCGCTTTCATTTCATAGTAACGGTTATCAATCCCCAATTTATAAAATGTTACAGATTTTGCTTTACTACATCTTTTCTTACGTCGTCAACGCGATACCCACGAAATTAATTTAGAACTGATCTGAATTTTCTCGCGAGACGAGAAAACAATTTTCCATTCCCCTGAGATTTTAAGATAGCAAACTAAACGTTTTCCCAGCACGTTAAGAATCTACTGATCTTCACTTCAAACAACAAAAAGGTAAAAAAGATTAAGAAAGTGATTTGTGTATGCTAATGAGATATTAAAATTCATTTTACTTTTAATTTATTAGCTTTCCTCCTGACTAATCAATTATTGGTTACACATTCAAACTAAAAAAACTAACTTATTAATTATATATTTTAATTTATTATTATTATTATTATAAATGTTAGGGAAACTACCTTATGCAATTACACCATTTACTGCTGTGGTATCATACACTACTGGCCGTTAAAATTGCTGCACCATGAAGATGATGTGCTACGGACGCCAAATTTAACCGACAGGAAACAGAAATTGTGATGCAAATGATTAGCTTTTCAGAGCATTCACACAAGGTTGGCGCCGGTGGCGACACCTAGAACGTGCTGACACGAGGAAAGTTTCCAACCGACTTCTCATACACAAACAGCAGTTGACCGGCGTTACCTGGTGAAACGTTGTTATGATGTCTCGTGTAAGGAGGAGAAATGTGTACCATCACGTTTCCGACTTTTATAAAGTTCGGATTGTAGCCTATCGCGATTGCGGTTTATCGTATCGCGACATTGCTGCTCGCTTTGGTCGAGATCCAATGACTGTTAGCAGAATATGGAATCGGTGGGTTCAGGAGGGTAATACGGAACGCCGTGCGGGATCCCAACGGCCTTGTATCACTAGCAGTCGAGATGACAGGCATCCTATCCGCATGGCTGTAACGGATCGTGCAGCCACGTCTCGATCCCTGAGTCAACAGATGGGGACATTTGCAAGACAACAACCATCTGCACTAACAGTTCAACGACGTTTGCAGCAGCATGGACTATCAGCTTGGAGACCATGGCTGCGGTTACCCTAGTCGCTGCATCACAGACAGGAGCACCTGCAATGGTGTACTCAGTGACGAACCTGGGTGCACGAATGGCCAAACGTCATTTTTTCGGATGAATCCAGGTTCCGTTTACAGCATCATGATGGTCGCATCCGTATTAGGCGACATCCCGGTGAACGCACATTGGAAGCGTGTATTCGTCATCGCCATACTGGCGTATTATCTGGTGTGGTGGTATGGGGTGCCATTGCTTACACGTCTCGGTCACCTCTTGTTTGCATTGACGGCACTTTGAACAGTGGACGTTACATATCAGAAGTGTTACAACCCGTGGCTCTACCCTTCATTTGATCCCTGCGAAACCCTACATTCAGCAGCATAATGCAGGACCGCATGTTGCAGGTCCTGTACAGGCCTTTCTGCATACAGAAAATGTTCGACTGGTGCCCTGGCCAGCACATTCTCCAGATCTCTCACCAATTGAAAACGTCTGGTCAATGGTGACCGAGCAACTGCCTCGTCACAATAAACCAGTCACTACTCTTGATGAACTGTGGTATCATCTTGAAGCTGCATGGGCAGCTGTACCTGTACACGCCATCCAAGCTCTGTTTGACTCAACGCCCATGCGTATCAAGACCGTTATTATGGCCAGAGGTGGTTGTTCTGGGTACTGATTTCTCAGGATCTATGCACCCAAATTGCATGAAAATGTAATCACATGTCAGGTCTAGTATAATATATTTGTCCAATGAATACCCGTTTTTCTTCTTGGTGTAGCAATTTTAATGGCCAGTAGTGTATATGATGTCTAGCAATGTTTTTAATGTGTTAATAGACAGTTCATCACAGACTACTGATCTTGTATTTCATGGTGATATTACTATGCATTTCATTTATTTACTGTTAGTTCAGGCTAAGTGCATGCTTTATTGGAATGGAATGCACTTATATCTTTAATGAAGATCGTTGAAATGGTCAGTCACGGATTTTCCAAAAGAAGAAAAGTACTTGTTGAAAACATTTGTGATCTGATACTGGAATCTGATAATACTCTATAGTTTATGTATGGTAATATCATTATTCATTCGTTCTTAAATCCCTAATCCTGTTTATAACTTTCCCTACAGCTAAGAGAGCGTTAGCAGAGTTCTTTTAAAGCTGTGGCCATGTTTCTACATTTAGTTTCTAACAGTAGATCTTTATAATAATCATGACAGTCTTCAGACTCTACCTTTAGTCTATTATTATTGCTAGTTTTTAGCATTGCACATTGGAAAAGTGTTAGTTTTTCTCTAGCTGCTTTCAGTTCACGATTTATCTGGTTATTTTTTTGTGTTTTATTGCAGTCATCTACTGGAAAATCTAATGCAAGTTCACTGAAAGTAATGCAGTTCTTTTCACAGCACAATAACCTTTTCAGCATGCTGTGGAGATCTTTAACAGTGTCATCATTGGTGGTCCTTTTTGTCGCTTATTGTTTCTTTTTACTGCTGACATGAAAATTTTCAGCTTCTGTGCTTACCTGTACAGCATTGTGGTCAGAAATGGCAAGCTTGAGAACTGATGCATTGTACATAAAGTGATACATGTTAGTTATAATGTCATCAATGCCCAACTTTTTGATACTGACGTCTCTAGTGAGCTCATTTATTAGAAAAATTAAGTAAACTGAGTTAGCTTTAGCATTATTTTTTCCAACTAGAGGCAGTAGACAGCAAGTCAATGTTTATATCTCCAGAAAGTATGACTTTAATCCACCAATTTCTATTGTAGTGTTTACTGTCTATGTCAACAAGCAGGTCATTAAGAACATCAAAGAAAATGTTTAGGTTACCACATGGAGGTTTGTATAGGCCTATAATAATTAAATTTTCTTTCCAACATCTGTAGTTAATTGCTTCTAGATCTACATTGTCCAGTGACATTAATGTGCTAGAGGCAGTAGACAGCAAGTCAATGTTTACGTCTTCAGTCAGTATGATGTTAACTAACCCTTTTTTATTGCAATATTCACTGTCTATTTCTCAAGCAGGTCATTAAGAACATCAAAGAAAATAACTAGGCTACCACATGGAGATTTGTAGTTAACTGCTGCTAGATCTACACTGTCCAGTCACAGTAATGCGACATCCAGTAAAAAGCCTGACTAACCACCTTTTGCAGTGTGGACCACTGCAAGACACACAGAAAGAGAGTCACTGTGGTTCTGGAGAGTTTCCACAGGGATGTAGAGCCTTGACAACTCCAGTACCACGTGTGACAAAGCAAACTGGGATCTCTTTACTTCCTCTCTTGTTTTGCCGTCTGCCTCCTTAAATTCATTTTATTTTCATTTTCACCTAATTATCATTAACATGTATGAGTATAATCTGCATTTCCATCAAAGAGAAACGTTGGCCCTCAGTCTTAAGGAATATAGCACCAGCTCTAATTTTGTGCTTACTCTTGTGTATGTAATTAATTTCCTAATTTATTTTGACCATTACTAGTTAATACCTTTATTATAGGGTAAAATCAGTAATTGTTTTGTGACTTAGCTTCTATTGTTGACTTCTAAACAAATATAAATTCAATACTAATTATAAACATTTGGAAGAAGAACCACTAGGATTCTTAAAGTAGTCATTTCGCTCTACTCAAAAACATATTAGGAAAACCAGCCCTTAATTAATTCCAAAATAATTAAACCTTTGTGGTTGGAGGAACTGTTAGAAAGAAGGAATTTTTCGCTATATTCAGTTAATTGAATGCAGTTAATTGAATGAGTTATGTTTTAATTGTAATTTAGTAACTTAAACATTGAATAATGTATTGTTTCAGTGCCTGTTATTGTGAGGCTATATAAAGGACTGATTTTTGGTAAGAGACAGTCAGTCCAAGGCCAATTTTCAGATGGCAATTACTTATTGGTTAAATTAATAACAAAACTTCAACTTAAAAAAGGAACAGAAATAGGCCATATGTTAAACCAATTAATGACAGTGTTTGTTAAATTTATTTGGGAAATTGCATCACATGTACCATATGACTCTGTGAGAATTGTGAAGTGTGCAGTTAGCTTTTTACTGCTCATAGATGTTCAACAGCAAACTATTGTAGCAGTATGCAGATGTTTTCCTGTAACATATTAATGAGGCTTAGCAACACTTACCAGCAGTGTACTGGCCATATAATTGCGTAACACTGGGGGGTTGTGAGCAGTGAAAGTAATGAAGCAAGTGTGCAACTGTCAGTGTTGAATATCCTCTTCCATATTTCAGCTAGTATAACAATGCAGTACATCAACACTGAGGACTATCAGTGAAGAAATAAAGCAGGCAAACGTCACACATGACCAGCAGTGATACATTTCACAGTTGAGAATCCATGGCACAAACAATCTGATCAAGGTTGTCCCACAGATTCTTCACTGGATTTTAATCTGGGAATTTGGGGGTCAGGTGAGCACGGTGAAGTCATTCTGTTGCTCTTTGAACCACTCACATGCACTGCAAGCTGTGTGATATGTGGCCCTGTCCTGTCGATAGATGCCATTGTGCCAAGGAAAAACCGCATGCAGGGGTGGACATGAACTCCAAGGATAGAGGCATACGTATTTCGATCATTGTGGCTTCCAGAATGAAGAGACTGCACAGGGAATTACTTGCAGTGTGGACACTTTTGAGAAGTGTTGCAGTGTATTTGCTTTCAGATGTTTCAAGCCATACATACCACTCATCATCTGACCAACAGATCATAAAATGTGATGCATCTGAAGGCCACCTGTCACCACTCAGTGGATGTCCAGTTGTGGCATTAGCATGCACATTCCAACCTTTGTCACCAATGAACAGCAGTCAGCATGAGTGCATAAACCAGGTACCTGCTGTAGATGCCCATAAATGGCAACGTTCACTGATTGGTCATCGAGGAGACAATGTTGGTAGCCCCTTGATTCATCTGGGTTGTTTTATTGCTTAACAGTTGCACTTATATTCTGCCACACAATCTCCAAGCCATGATCCACCATGGCCCATGCAGCACCACAGCTGCCTTGGTGCCACTTTTGGATAGCACCATTTTGCCAAATATAGTATACTTTAACCACAGTGGCATACGAATGGCTTACAAACCTAGCTCTATGCTTCCACCCTTGACCCAAAAGCAAATGATCATTCCCTCTTTGGATACCAGATAAACAGCTCCAGTTCCACATTACAACAGGGACTGCATTGTTTCCCGCACCCCCTCAACATGCTTTATTTACCCTCCACTGCTAGTGGTGCCACCTGATGTCTGTGAGTGGTTATTGCGGACTGATATCAAACATAGGCAGTGATCACATTAATGTGATTGGACAGTGCATTTCATGTTCTACACCTAAAGTACTTACATCGATTACGTTATAGTTAATACCTCTCCCTGCAAAGATAGGTACCTCATGACATGTAACAGTTCATTGAAACCCATTTAAAACATGTATTAATAGATCCAATTTGAAATAAACAGGAATCACTGATGTAAACAAAAGGCAGTGGTGTAGGTAAACTTATACATACAAAATTGATACAGTGATTAAATTATAATTGTATTAAAGTATATAAGTCCTGTAATTGGTAAGAATATTTAGGATTAACGTAATTAGGTGAAATCTGGAACAAATGATCAAGTACATTGGTCAAAGTCATTTCTTTGAAACTGAGATGGGTTTGTGTGAAAACAATAACTAAATTGAAGTCTGTTGTATTTAATGAAAAACCAACTGAGAGAATCAAAATTGATTAGAAAATTAAAATGCAATTAGTGAAAATATTATAAGCGGTGTGTAAACATAGGTAGTTCTTTAGGTATTTTGTCAGTAATAAATAAAAGACCTATTTTGCCACATTCAATGGGAGGCTTGGAAACACATGTATTGGTAGGAACATTTTCCGATCAATGTATCTTTTGCATTTTATAAAAATAGTAAAAGTATTGTTAATATTTCATATTTGAGTATTCTCACATTTCTAAAATGTTAAATGCCTAAAATTCAATAAATGTGTGTGCTCTATAAGTGCTAGTACAACTGTTGAAATATGTCATTAATTTTAAGACAACAGTTTTAGTTGTAATTTTATTAAAATCCCTTTATAACAATACCAAAAATTGTTTGGATTTATATACAAAGGGGCAGCCAAGTTGGCATAGGGGAGCAGTTTCTTATTAGATTCTGTGCAAGAAGCATGTAATGGCTTAGGGAAGATGTACGTCAGTGTCATAAGCATGTCAGTATAATTATGAAGTTACTTTGAATAAAGGTTCTGAAACTTAATGTTTGTATTTATTATTCATGGTGTAAAAACATGTTACAGTAGACAACATGAGCCTGTGGCAGCAGCAGATATAAAGCAAATAGATGAGTACACCCTACCAAATTATAAGCTTTGTTAATAATAATTTCGCATGTGGTGAATGGAGCTGGGATATGTCATGATCTGTAAATTAATCTTACATTTTGTTTCAGAAAATAGTTTGTAAATCTGTCTTGTATTTGAGGGTCATGCGAGGAAAACAATGAGATGGTAATATGCAGCACTACAATACAAAAACTTAATGATAATCGCCAAAAACGATGTAAACTCATGTAAACAAAAAATCATAGGAGAAAAAAAGTACTGTAAGTACAAATTTTACTTCATTTTTTTTGTTACTTGTTTCAAAATTTTTCGCTAGCTTTGTTAATATGGAAGACAACAGCGAGGTTGACGTAAATAATCACAATGCTGCAAATGTTAGTGGGGAGAAAATAAATGATAATGATGTAAGTATTTGCTCATCAGTCCATGAATAAAGTAATGTAGTTAATTGAAGCAACAGAATTAAGGAGAACAGTGACCACAATAATATTACGGAAATTTTACCTTTATGTGGTATTGAATAAAATGCGTCTGATTTGGATAGACTAGTTCAACTAATGGAGTAACAGAAAAAGTCAATTGATGAACAAAAAATTTCTCTCAATCAAACACTTGACTCCATTGAAAAGAAATTAGATGGACATGGGAACCAAATATGTGAAACAAAAGATAACAGAAAAATGTTGGGTTCAAGTAGACAAAAACACCAAACACGTGTCAGTTAAAGAGGGAGAAAATTCTACTTTAAAATGAGAACAGCAGAATTTTGAATAAAGGTTAGACTCTGTAGAAAGAAAAGATTATAGTTTTGAAAAATCTGCAAATTCTGAATTTCAACATTTAAAAAAGTTTAACAAAGATGTTGTGAAAATTTTTACTGAAACAGATAAAAGTGTCAAAACTTTGCCAAAATTGCGAATGATAATTTTACTGAACTAAAAAGAGATATAAGTACATGTTTAGGGCAAATTTCAATTCAAAAATTCAGGAAATTGAGAACACTGTTACTATAAAATCTTTCAGCAACTCTCAATCAATTTTGGAACAATATCAATGTCAGAACCTATTCAGGGGAAGGGAATATTAATCCTGTTGACTTTATGTTCCAAATTAACGACAATTTGAAAGTAGCATGAATGACAATTTAAAAATTAAATTCATTAAAAAATTCTTGGATGGTGAGGCTAACAAGACAATCAAACCTGACATGACCTTTTGTGAAGTTGAACATGGTTTTATGAATAAAGTTTGGTTGGAAACTTGACAAGCCAGAATCAAGTCTAAGATCGTAAATGGTCCAAATTTCAAGCAGGGTAGTGGTCGAATGAAAACATTTTGTGTACATCAGTTAAAAACATTAGTGCATTTATATAATGCGTTTATATAAGCCATTATATGATACTATTAAAATTGATGCTTTGAAAAGACATTTGCCACATAGAGTACAGTGGAGTCTGGTCTATGGGCCTGATGACATTATTTTTGCGATATATTGACAAATTAGACTTAGACTGGGAAAGAAATGAAAGGTATAATGACAGAATAGATGACAGTAGAAATAGAAATAATAGAGCTTTCAATGATGATTTTTGAACATAGGGATAGGAGGGGAGATTTTAGAAATGAAAATTATAGGGGAGATTTTAGAAATGAAAATTATGGGGAGAGTTTAGAAATGAAAAGTATAGGGGAGAGTACCAAGGGAATAGTACATTCAGAAATGACGACAGGAGAAATAGGGAAAGAAATGATAGGCAGAGACCAGAGAACAGAAATTTTGAACCAAGAAATAGGCAGTGAGGACAAAAACGCACTCAGTCTTCAGGCCACGAGTGGCCTACCGGGACCATTCGACCACCGTGTCATCCTCAGTGGAGGATGCGGATAGGAGGGGCATGGGGTCAGCGCACCACTCGTCCGGTCGTAATGATGGTATTCTTGAACGAACCCGCTACTATTCAGTCGAGTAGCTCCTTAATTCACATCACGACGCTGAATGCACCCCGAAAAATGGTGACAGCGCATGGCAGCCTGGATGGTCACCCATCCAAGTGCTGACCACACCCAAAAGCACTAAACTTCGGTGATCTGATGGGAACCAGTGCATCCACTGTGACAAGGTCCTTGCAGTGGGGGCAAGGTCAAAGGAAATAATGGTAACAATTTTGATAACAGAAGTAATGGTCCAGAAAACTAAGGCCTGACTCTTTTGGAGTGGTGATTTCAGAAAGGGAAGGAGTAGAACAAATAGGGCATACCAAAACTATGTATCCAGAAGACAGCCTGAAGTGAACAGAGTTAATTTTGATAGGGAATTTCGAGAGAATTTTTTGTCTGAGAACAAAGATCAACAAAAAATGAAAAGAAAATCTGAATTTAAAATAGAGGAAATCATCGTGACAAATTTCTTTGATGCTAGTAATATAATAGTAGTTACTGATAGTGATGAGAACAAATCTGACGTGTATGGTTCATTGAGAATGTTGAGTGATTGTGAAATGAGTGAAAGAACTGACACTGGTGTGTTATGTGTGGCATCAGATGATCATGTACTTAGAAATGAAAGTAAAGATGACAGTGTTATTCCAGATAAAATTTCAGTAAGCAATAAACAGAAAAAAAGATGATTATGTGGTAGAACAGAAGGATCACAGTGCTGAAGTTGTTGGTGTATTTGAAGAAGTGTGTGATGATGGAAATGAATTTATTTTTGAGAATAAGATTAAATATGATGACAATATTTCTGATAATGATGATGATGATGAGGTTTATGATGCTGTATTGCTCACAGAATTGGATCGAATAGTATATGCAGAAGTTAAGGTTGATGACTGTATGCTGAAAGATTCTGGAAACTCTGATGTAAGCTTGAGTGATGATTTTGAAACAGGTATAAAAGTTCATGATAGTTTAATTTTGCCAGTTGATGTCAGTGATATTATGTCTGAATGTATTAATAAAAATGAGAGAGAAAATCTGATCAGTATATATGACGGTAGTATCTGTTCCCGAAAGAACACATACCGTGGATGACCATGCAGCTTTGCTAGAAATGAAATGATAATTAAATAGACACCCTAGCTGCAAACAGGCGTTGATATACTTCACTGGGGACATGTTGAAAATATGTGCCCCGACCGGGACTCGAACCCGGGATCTCCTGCTATGATGGTCAAACATCTATTAGGCGCACTACGAATGTAGTGGTGTGGACATGTTGAGAATGTGGATCTCACGGGGAGCGTGCAAGAGATAAGTCACTGCAGACGCACTATCCTCTGTGCCCTCTGTTGCTCAGATGGATAGAGCGTCTGCCATGTAAGCAGGAGATCCCGGGTTCGAGTCCCGGTCGGGGCACATATTTTCAACATGTCCCCAGTGAAGTATATCAACGCCTGTTTGCAGCTAGGGTGTCTATTTAATTATCATTTCAAATCTGATCAGTGATAAAATAGTGAAAGCAGTTAGTGACTATGATAACAAACATAACCATAGTGACCAGAGGTTTAAGATATAAATGAAATTTGTCAAAATGTGTATTTAGCGAAGGAAAGTTGTTCTGAAAATCTAAAACATTCATCTAATAGAAAAATAATCAGTGGATGTGTAGAAACAGTATAAGGAATACATGATTGTGACAAAGGGTTGAATTTCTGGGATATAGAGGAGGATCTGTTATTTGAAAATGAAGTCAATGAAATTGGTAAAGAGCTTGGAAGTCCATATATTATAATACAGATTTCTGATTGGATAGGAAACTGTCCTGTGGACACAGGTAGTCCAATTACAGGATTATCAAAGAAGCTAAGAGATAGGATTAAAAATAATGAGAATTTCACAGAATTTCCAGTAACAGGGGTAAAGGTAAAAGGTCCAACAGGAAAAAGTGGTAAATTGATTACCAGAGAAATCTTACTAGAATTTAAAATTAATGATGTACAATTTGTACAAGGATGTTTAGTGACTTGAATGAAAATTTGATATTGGGTATGAACTTGATAGTTAAGGCAAAAGTAAATTTTATCTGGGCTGACATGAAAATAACATTTTTTGAACCAAAGAGTGGAATTCATGGGGAAGATAGTATTATAATGGAAGATCATTGCCAACATAATCTGATTAGGAGGTGCAAGAGACTAATGCTGATGATTATTTTGAGGAAGGGAAGAATTTTGTATTAATGATAACAGTGTTGGCTCCTACAGTGAGCTGTTAGCTAAAAAAGTGTCTGATACTTAAAGCCTTAATTTAGTGAACAGAAGAGAACTTGAGGATTTTTAGTAGGTTTATAATGACATATTTGATGTAAAACGTGAAAGAGTAAAGGGTATTGATGTAAACTGAAATTAAAAGTGCATGATCCATTGTTTATTAAAGCATATGCTATTCCGATCTTCAAAAGAAAAGAAGTGGAAAGAGAGCTTCAGAAAATGGAAAGGTGGAAATAATAGAATGAAGTTGTAGGTCATACAATAACCCATTAGCAGTGGTTTCAAAACAAGATGGGGGTATCCAAATAGTTCTTGATTCAAGATATCTAAATAGGTACTTAGAGAGAGAAACTGACCTTCCTGAAAGCGTAGATGAACTGCTTTACAAGTTTGAAAATGTAGGGTATATGACTAGCCTTGACATAACTTCTGGGTTTCATCAGACTGAAATTGAGAGAGATTCTAGACACTACACCGCATTTTTGTTTAATGGAAAAAGTTTTCACTACTGTGTTGTACCATTTGGTTTAAATGTATCTGTAGCAGAATTGATTAGGGGATTAGACTTTATTTTGGGTAAAGAACTCTTGAAAAAATTAATCATCTATGTGGATGACATTTTTGTATCAAGCAGAATCTGGGAAGAGATACACAAATTTTAAAGGAAATTGGAGAGAAGATGAGACAGGGGGGGGGGGGGGGGGGGGGGGGGATGCCACTAAAATTAGAAAAATGTAAAATTGCAATGAAACAATTACAATTTCTTGGCCATTGCATAAATGAAAAAGGTATTTTGCCTGATGGAGAAAAGATTGAGGCCATCACAAAATTCCCAAAACCTAGAAATAAAAAAGATTTTAAGTCATATTTTGGATTAGTGACCTTTTATCGTAAATATGTGCAAACACAGGCACTTAATGGACCATATTTAAATAACCTATTAAGAAAAAATTCAGTGTGAGATTGGTCTGATAACTGTCAATAAGATTTTGAGGAAATTAAGAAAGAGTTGACAGAAAGTGAAATCCTTTATAGGCCTGATTTATGATTACCATTTTGCTTGATGACTGACAGTTGTGATTATGGTTTGGGGGTACATTTGTTCCAAGAAAAGGAAATCAATGGGGGAATAGAACATCATTCTATAGTATTTGCAAGTATAACCTTAGAAAAGCATGAGAAAAATTATATGATTACAGAAAAGGAACTTTTGGCAATAGTATGGGGATACAAAAAAATTAAAAATTATTTGGTTGGGCATGAAGTCAAAGTCTATACAGATCATAAAGCATTAACTTAGATACAGGAATGTAACTTGTTCATGGGAGAATTACCATGTGGTCAATGTTCTAACAGCAGTTTAGATACACAGTTCATTTCATAAAAGGAAAGGAAAATGTAATTGTTGATGCACTGTCAAGAATACCAATGGGAAATGTAAATGATACTAAAAATTATAATTATGGAAAGAATTTCAAAACTATGTGCTTTAAAGGGGTGAAAAAAGAAAGTGAAATTAAGAAAATCTGTAATCAATTGAGAAGATATCAAAATGGTGATGATCATTGGAATCTTGTTAGAAGTTATTTAGGGAAGAAAGGTCTTGAGAAGGTACAAATGTACTACCAATTCTTCAAAGGAAATCTGTTATATAAACACAACCGTGACAGTGATGTGTGGAAAGTCTGCTGGCCAGAGTCTCTCATCAGTACTTTAATAAAATATACACATGAAAGTTTCAGACACTGTGGTGCATTAAAATGTATTCAAAAACCCAAGAATGTATATATTTTCATAATACATCTAGGAGGGCTAGGATTTTACTTACCAGTTGTGATCGATGTCAGAGAACAAAAGTTAGTAACAAAACCAACAACGGTCTTTTACAAAATGTGATACCTCATAAACAGTTGGATTTAGTGGGAATAGATTTGTATGGCCAACTTCCCAGAGTTAGAGGAGGGTTTCAGTATATTTTTATTATTGTAGATTTGTTTCCAAAATATGTAAAATTTTATCCTTTAAAGAAAGCAGCTAGCAAGAAAATAGTAAACAAATTTGTGAAAGACTACTTTATTAAAGTGGGTATACCAAAAGAAATATTATCAGACAATGGAAGTCAGTTTACTTCAAAGTTTTGAAAGTGATTTGTAGAAGAATATAATATTAGACATATCCTAATTTCATCTTATTCACCAAAATGTAACCCAACTGACCGTTATATGAGGGAAATTGGAAGATCAAGAACTTACTTCCGAAAGGATCACACTCACTGGTTAAATTATGTCAATGCTAGAAAAACCATAATGACTATTACGAAAAAAGAAAGAGATGTCATGACAAACAAATAAAAACACAGAATTCAAAGTTGGAGATCCAGTTTTGACAAAAAGTTACGCCAAATCTAAAGTTCTAAATAACGAAACTCAAAAATTCTTTGATATTTATGTTGTTGTTGTTGTTGTGGTCTCCAGTCCTGAGACTGGTTTGATGCAGCTCTCCATGCTACTCTATCCTGTGCAAGCTTCTTCATCTCCCAGTACCTACTGCAACCTACAGCCTTCTGAATCTGCTTAGTGTATTCATCTCTTGGTCTCCCTCTACGATTTTTACCCTCCACGCTGCCCTCCAATGCTAAATTTGTGATCCCTTGATGCCTCAAAACATGTCCTACCAACCGATCCCTTCTTCTAGTCAAGTTGTGCCACAAACTTCTCTTCTCCCCAATCCAATTCAATACCTCCTCATTAGTTACGTGATCTACCCACCTTATCTTCAGCATTCTTCTGTAGCACCACATTTCGAAAGCTTCTATTCTCTTCTTGTCCATACTAGTTATTGTCCATGTTTCACTTCCATACATGGCTACACTCCATACAAATACTTTCAGAAACGACTTCCTGACACTTAAATCTATACTCGATGTTAACAAATTTCTCCATCAGAAACGATTTCCTTGCCATTGCCAGTCTACATTTTATATCCTCTCTACTTTGACCATCATCAGTTATTTTACTCCCTAAATAGCAAAACTCCTTTACTACTTTAAGTGTCTCATTTCCTAATCTAATTCCCTCAGCATCACCCGATTTAATTTGACTACATTCCATTATCCTCGTTTTGCTTTTGTTGATGTTCATCTTATATTCTCCTTTCAAGACACTGTCCATTTCGTTCAACTGCTCTTCCAAGTCCTTTGCTGTCTTTGACAGAATTACAATGTCATCGGCAAACCTCAAAGTTTTTACTTCTTCTCCATGAATTTTAATACCTACTCCGAGTTTTTCTTTTGTTTCCTTTACTGCTTGCTCAGTATACAGATTGAATAACATCAGGGAGAGGCTACAACCCTGTCTCACTCCTTTCCCAACCACTGCTTCCCTTACATGCCCCTTGACTCTTATAACTGCCATCTGGTTTCTGTACAAATTGTAAATAGCCTTTCGCTCCCTATATTTTACCCCTGCCACCTTTAGAATGTGAAAGAGAGTATTCCAGTCAACATTGTCAAAAGCTTTCTCTAAGTCTACAAATGCTAGAAACGTAGGTTTGCCTTTTCTTAATCTTTCTTCTAAGATAAGACATAAGGTTAGTATTGCCTCATGTGTTCCAACATTTCTACGGAATCCAAACTGATCTTCCCCGAGGTCCGCTTCTACCAGTTTTTCCATTCGTCTGTAAAGAATTCGCGTTAGTATTTTGCAGCTGTGACTTATTAAACTGATAGTTCGGTAATTTTCACATCTGTATTTATGTAGGACCATTTAAAATTGTTTGTAAATCCACATCCAAATTCATACAGACTTGTATATCCAAAGTCCTAGAGGATATTTGGAGTTAGGAATATTACACAGCTAAAATTGTACAGACAAGCTTAATTACCCGTTTAGCATCATGGTATTTGTTCTTTGATATTTAACACACTGTGGGTTTTTTGGCTACAGCAACAGACCATGCACAGAAAACTGCAACTTATTACAATAAGACACTTTTATTAAGGTTCGTATAATTACAGAAAACACAAGAAAAACAATGCAGAAATTCACGACACGCGTATCACTCAGTCAAGTCGTAGGCGGAACGCCAAAGACTCCAGAATCTCCAAAGACCATTTCCTCTGCACTTTGCCCCCACCCCCGGAGTGCGGAGCACTGAGGGAAGGACTTGGGTGTCTTCCTGTGTCCTGTGTAGTAGCGTTGTGGGATGCTCGCTGTTTGATAGCAGTGTGTGCTAAGAGTCCGTACTGTCTGTGCAGGGTGGACGCGATAGTATAGTCTTCCATCCAGGGGGGGGGGGGGGGAGGGGGGGGGCGGACTGATCGACCTGCACGCATGAACTGGACTGGCACAGGAGATGTCGTCGTTGCAGTACAGGCGGAGAAAGGGATGCGAATCTTGAACATCCCATCGGTGCTGAACATTGCAGCTATGGCAGCCATATCCACCCCATTTGGGATAGGGACTGTGTGCAGGATGGCGATATGTGACGTGGGTGTGGACCCACGTGAACTGTCCCCTATGTGGAGGACGAAGATGGATCCCTCATGGAGCTGCAAGGAAAGCTCATCGCATGGGCACTCAGAGGCGTTGATTGAGATGCAGACTTTGTTGATAGTGGATGTAGGGGACATTAGGGGGAGTGGTGGTGGGGGGAATGTAATGTAGTTCAGGGGAAACATTGTAACACTCTGTGGGGGTATTGGGTGCCAATGCTTGGGATGGGGTTATGTCACACATAACATGTGGTTGAGCCTGAGCTTGTGGATTGTCACACACAGTGCCTGTGTGAAACGAGGATAGAGTATCATCATAGGCAACGACTGAGTTGCCCACAGGTGTATGCTCGGTGCACATATGATCATGGTGGGGCGCAGGGGAGTGGGCAGTCTGTTTGAGATCGGGGTCGTCACCTGATGGAAGAACACTTGCTTCGAGGGGGTGTGGTACAGGTTCCTCGATCATCCAGGCAAGTTTCACGCATTGGAGGGAATCTGTCTGCCGGCGGCCACTGAAGAGGATGTCCATAGTATTGCCTGTGGAAGCCACTACTCGATGCGGGCCAGAGTAAGGTGGCTGTAATGCCAGTTTGACTGTGTCACCCCGTAACATAACGAACTCGCAAGAGTCCAGTTATGCAGGAATACCCGAGGACTGGTATGTGGTTATGGAGGAGGCGAGCGGATCGCGGCTATGTGTGTCTGGACCCGCTCAACTAGAGTGAGGAGGTCGGATAAGTCAGCGATTGCTCCATCATTGATGAACTCTGTGGGGAGAACTAGGGTCTCGCCATACAGGAGCTCTGCGAGTGAAGCTTGGAGGTCTGTCTTGTAAGCTGTGCATATTCCTAGCATAAACCAGGGAAGGGCGTCACACCACTCACCACCGTGGCACATGAGTGCTGCTTTCAGAGTCCTGTGCCACCACTCAACCAGTCCATTGCTCTGAGGGTGGTAAGCCGTAGTGCGGAATCTATCCACCCCACAGAGGATGCAGAGTTTGTTAAACAGCAGGGATTCAAACAGTCTTCCCTGGTTGGTGGTGATGGATGTAGGGCAGCCAAATTGAGCTATCCAGGAGGATACGAATCCGCTGTGATGTCCTGCAGGGGTATTTGCCTCCACCCAACATGTAACACAGTGAATGATGAACAGGATATACCTAAAACCATCAGACACAGGTAACGGTCCTACGAGGTCAACATGTACATGTTGGAAGTGACCTTTCGGGATGTCGAATTTATCTAGACTGGGTTGTGTGTGCCTGCTGACTTTGCTGCACTGGCACTGTAAACAAGCATGAGTCCAAGTACGACAATCCCTCTTCACACCTAGCCACACAAAGCGTTCTGTAACCAGGCGTGTAGTAGCCTTAGCACCAGGATGTGCCAGGTTATCTAAGGTAGTGAACGCTTGGTGACGCAGCGCAGGGGGAACAATAGGCCGGGCGGTGCCCATGGATGTATCACACCACAGCGGCCTGGCTGAGGCCGGTAGGTTGCACAAAACGATCTGCAGGGAAGTATCTAGGTCCTGTTGGAGGTTTGAAATTTGCTGTCACTGTCCTGTAAGTGGGCCAATTTGTCGAAATTAATGGGGGATGAAATTTCAGTGATTCGTGAAAGATACTAAATGTATGGGCGAGGACCAGTTACTGTCCAGTGGGCAAACAATTCCTGCCCGTAGAAGTTCCTCCACTGCAACATGAGTTTGTGTGGTGGCAGTCGGCATGCTTTATGATGCACTGGTGGCCCATCTGTCATGACAATTTTGCATGTCGTGCCATTCGTGATAGCATTCAGATTGGCTGGAAAACTCACTTGGGGGCCATTGTGAACAGGAATCGGTAGTGCACAAGAGTCACTAACCTGATGTGCCGGGGAAGCTGTCTGCGTCGGTGGCGACAAAGTTTCACGAGGTGCGTCTCCGGTGTCGGATGGTGGCATCGTTGACAGGCATTGTACGAGGCATCATGCCTTGGTGAGGGCTTGCGTAGCCAATTATATGGCATGGTTCAGTTCGGCGTTGTCAGCACAGACCATCGACTGCAGGGCGTTCGGGCTGGAGCTGGGCAATGGAAGTTTTGAGGCTGTTCACCAGTGAAGAGCACTCGATGGGAGCTGTGTCGAAGTCATTGGGAAGCGGGGGGGAGGGGGGGGGCCAATGAGGTGACTGAACATGCAATATGAGTGGACGAGGCGTGGTGCAATAATGCGGCCCACTGAAGATCTGGAGACAGTCCGAAGTGGAAAAAGAAGTCAATGCCTAATACTAGATCTTTGACGTCAGCCATGTAGAAGGACCAAGTGTACTGTTTGCCAGGTATGGGTTCAATAGGTAACTTGGCCAAACCATTGACATGAAGTGGCAACTTATATGTTGCTCAAAGGGGCAGATTGGTTGGTGTTGTGTCCTTTACAGAAAATGTGGGAGGTATGACACTAACGTCTGCTCCGGTATCAACTAGCAAATACTGGCACGAACCTAAATCCAAGGCGTACAGACATCCTTGTGAGGTGGGGGATCTGACAGAATGCAACGTCTGTGGGAGCCCCTGTCCCTGCATGTATCCACAGGCCGTGGTGCCTACTGCGGCCCATGTGCAGCATTTGGGAATGTGCAGGGTGGATGGCAGTTGCGAGCAGCGTCCCTGAAAGTGGAGTGGAACCAGCATATGCATGAGTCAGCTGTACTTGTCCTACCAGGCAAAGCGTCAGGCAAGGGGAAGGTGGCGCGGGCAGATGCTAGCCCGGTTGGGGTGGGGAGAGGCTCTTGCCGACCTGCTGGCAGTTCCAGGTCTTGGCCGCGAGATAGCTGCTGTTCCATGTGCTGTCCACGATACGCACATGCCCGGCCTCTACCGCCCGATGATGGAAGTATAATCATAGGATTACCAACCTCGGTGGTATTAGGCACTGTGCTGTGCGGAGGGAGGTAGTTGTGTCGAATAATGGCATATGCCTGGTCTGCCAGCCATAGTTTATCCTCAAGTGACACTGCGGTATGTGGAAGCAAATGTAACTGTAGCTCTTGTGACAGCTTCACCAACCACAATGCCCAGAACGCTAAGTTCGGTAAGATCTCGGTACTGACCTGCGCACGCAAGCGTCACCCCAGCTGTGAGGGTGTTCTGTTGCCTAAAGTCTCGTCGTAAATTATGTTGTGAATCGTATCGGCTGGCGGGCGAGGGAGGCGTTCAATGAGTAATGCACAAGCAGAGGAATATTTGTTGCTCTTGGGTGGCTTCAGCAACAAGTCACTGATGAGATCAGGGTGGTCGTGCAGGTGGTTCACAAAACACACAAAACGAGTGCTGTCGTCCGCAATACCGTGTATGTCCAACATGTTGTCCACGAAGGTAAACCATGTCACTGGGTTGTCCAGTTGTAACCAACAGTGGCAGCTTCGGAAAACGACCAGGGGCCAGTGCTTGTGGAGCTGTAGGAAAGGCAAGAAACGTACAGGGATTCTGCACGGTGTTCACTGGTGCGAACTGTGCCTCAGTGACGGGCGATGTGTTGCGTTGAACGTCCATTAGCTGTGTAGGCGAGATGTGGTATCCAGTCCTTGTAAGCAGGGAATCTGTACGGCCACACAACAAGCACGGCATGGCAAGCACGGAAGGATCAACTGCCGATGTAGGCAAAATCTCGAGTAGAGGAGCGAGATCGCGATTAAGCGACGAGTGACGGGGCGGAATCACGGCAGGTGCATTGCCTGAGGTGTGCGCGGTGCGGCAGGATGGATAGGTGTATAAATGGTCCAGCGCAGGTTTTGCAAGTGTCCCTTTGACCGGCGCAGAGGGGGACACGTTAAATGGCGGGCCACTCTGAGGAGGGGGCGGCCGTGTATGTGAACCCCGAAACTGGACAGCTGTGTGGTCCATGTTGTGCAGTAGAAACTCGGGCAAGGGGTTTCCGGGATCTTGTGTTGGAGGAGCATTCTGTCAAGTTTAGAATGACATAGAAGGTGTCCGCGACGATGTGTACAGTGCCTGGTGTGATATGCCAACAGAGGTTAGAGTCGTCTGGCCAGGCGAGGCAAATACCGGACATACAAACATTCCCAGTGTATTAGTAGCACACAGGGTAAAGTGTTGCGCTTCACAGTCGGTATTGGCGCGAAACCAGCGATACACAGCGAGCGAATGCAACGTATTTTCGCGACTCGGTGTCACCAATGTGAGTTTTTTGGCTATAGCGATGGACCATGTGCAGAAAGCTCCAACTTATTATGATAAGACACTTTTATTAAGGTTTGTATAGTTACAGAAAACACAAGAAAAACAATGCAGAAATTCATGACACGCGTATCACTCAGTCAAGCCGTAGACAGAACGCCAAAGACTACAGAATCTCCAAAGACCATTTACTCTGCACTTTGCTGGTGAAGTTACTGGTGGTCAACTGTCGCCACAACACCATCAGAAATTTATTTGAAATGCATCTTACATTACAGAGTCAAGACCATACTGTATACTTTAGCAAACCATTTGGTGAGTACTTTAACCCTGTGAAAGTGAAATAACTAATAGAAAGAAATGTATTCTCATCTTTGTTGGCACTGATATTTGAAATTTTTTTTAAATTCTTATATCCATCATGAATTATGAGTTAAACAGTTATTTGAGGAGTTGATATACCTGAGATTACATTCTGTGCACTATATAGTCAAGGCAAAATGTGGGGGTGAAAATCGTCTCAGAAACATTTTTTCAGTAATTTTGTGGTGAAATTTAACAAGTAGGGGATCCATGGTACTTCCATAGATACATCATAGATACACCATGTGGCATATGGTGCCTTGCCCCAGCCAGTAACTTCATATTTATTTTCTGAAATGACTCCTCTTCTACTATCCGATCTAGATAGTAAGAGCAGTTAGGTTTCTTCTACTATCCAAGGGTATACAGTGTGCAACATGTAAGACACAAGATGATATCTTGGTCAGTCAAATGATATCCATTTTTCATATTAAAATTCAACATGTAGTAGTTTGCTACTGCGTACCAGTCACATGTAACAGAGTAAGAAAGATTTTTGTGGTAAGAGGTGGTAAGATTTTATGCAGATTTTGTAAGCCATGCATACGAAAAGTAAGACAGGAGAACATATGTGATGTGTGGACCAGAATTCTGTAACTTGATTTGTATCTCTGAGACCTGCCTCCTGAAAGAAAATACTGGCCAGTATGATACATATTCATAAGTGAGCATTTTTCACACTTAGATGATTAGCCCAAAGAGGCATTCCACTTTGTCTATTTATTGATCAGAAAGTTATAGTGACTTGATATGATATTTGTGTGCTTTATTTCTATATTTTCATGTTTATGTACTAATTATGTTTGGCCTGAACCAGATATCAGAGGAACTGCTTGTAAGATAGCTGGTTATATCTAGCACTGGATATGTGTATTATTCAATACAAAGTTAAATATTTTAATTACTCTGTCTAGCAGAATGCTATGGTTTATCCTTCATTGGTCAGTCAATTGGGAGTATTTGGATTAATTTTCAGCGACTGGGAATGTGAAGCTGTGGCAAGTCCATTCTGTAGGGAATGCTGAACTCACATCTCCCTCCGGTGCCACAGTGAAGTACATGAACAGTGGGGGTCCTGGGTAGGATGGTTTCCTGTCTTTGGGGTCTGTCATCTTTTCTTCTTCAGCTCCAACACTCGAAATCTTGAATTTCATTTCTTACTTCTCACCAGAGTACCAAGCTGTCCTTCCCTCTGTCCACACGCATATGTCTCTATTGCTCAGACCCTTCTCATTTGCCATGTCAGTTTTGTCTTTGTGACTAAAGCCTATTGTATAGGAGGATCCGGGAAGCAAGGCAGCTTTTCAGCATTATTAAATAATCTTTGATATAATTGATTATAAACTTTTGCTAATCTAAGAGCGAGTATACAATTTTCAACTTGATGTACTGGTGGTTTTTGAGAAGGATAATTTAAACATGTATTATGTGTAGATGTATAACCACAGTTTCAAATATGTCAATATGTATAGATGTATATACACTTTTGCTAATCTGAGAGCAAGTGAACAGTTTTCAGCTTGATGTACTGGTGGATTTTGATAAGGATGATTTCAACATGTATTGTGTATAGATGTATAACCACAATTTCAAAAATGTGACATATATAGATAATTTTGTTTCAATTTGTTGTGTGGTGGAACCCAAAATGGCGAAGAACAAGATTTCAAGAAATTTCTTGTATCATAAAGTATAGTACCATATTATAAAAATGTTGAAACAGTCTGTGTACTGTGACTTAATCAGTATTTGTATATGTAGTCCAAGTGGACTCTGTGGAAAATTGTCTTGTAGTCAGCTGCAGATGACAATATGTGGAAGTGTGATTATTCTGTAATATATGTGAATATTAGTGTAAAATGCAGAAACTATTGCAATAGCACTTGAGAATTTTGTACTAGTTATATAATTTGAAATCCAAAGTCACAACTTTACTTCATGTAGTTAACAAGAATATATTTCTCATGATATATTATCAATGAACAAGTTAAAATTGCAAAATGGAATTTAAGACACGAAATGTTTAAATACAGTCAGTTGGAATTTTGCTGAATTTACAATTCTGTTCAAAGCAATCAATTGCACATTATATGATGGTCATAAAGAGTGGAATATGAACCACATTCCAGGTTTTGCAACAAAGAACTTCCAACACGCAGAGAATCATATTGAGCTTCAGTTTGGTGCTCCTCATTACACATGGAGAAGACTGAACACTTTGGTATAATATGGTCTAATGCTGTCCATTACTAAGAAAAGCTTGGTGCACCTGCCTACAATAGGACGTTTCCATGTACAATCTAATATGGATTTTGAGTATTGTAGTATCCAATACTAATGCTCATTCCACAATGCATAGATAGTATTGAGAAAGAGTTAATTAGACCAGCGTCTCCATTGCACTCAGGAGAACCTGGAGGCTCTGATGACTGACATAATTATTCAGAAACAAGACCAATTCAGCTAACTTCCGTTAAATATTTTTCTGATTGAAATAGGTTTACCTCCTATTCATGCTGAAATACAAACTACAGACAATCCTGCGAATTAACTTGTTCTTTCTTTGTGCTATTAATCAATATTTTGTATGACCAAGTCGAAACTGATACAAAGTAATTTATGATAATCTTACATATTTAATTGAAAACATAATTTAGAGTTTATTGTGATGCATGTGTACACTTCATTTTGGAGATTAAGCAGAAATTTGATTCCATATCATATGTAAATTACCAATCCATCCAATTGATTGTAAAATGGGTACTGTTACAGGGATCTGTCAGAAGAGGTTTTGTTCAACTTTTAGTTGCATAAATTCTTTTTGGGGTTGTTGAGACGTAACAGTCCATTGAAACCAATCTAAAACACGTATTTTTCAATCTAATTTGAAATATACAGGAATCACTGTTGTAAACAAAAGGTGGTGGTATAGGTAAACCTATACTTACAAAATTGGTACAATGATTATATAATAATTGTATTGAAGTATAAAAGTCCTCTAATTTTAGGAATATTCAGGATTAATGTAATTAGGTGAAATCTGGAACAAATGATTGTGTACATTGGTCAAAGTCATTTCTTTGAAACTGAGATGGATTTGTGTTAAAACAGTAACTAAATTAAAGTCTGTTGTATTTAAATGAAAAACCAACAGGGAAAATCAAAATTGATTAGGAAATTAAAATGTAATTAATGAAAATGTTATAAGTGGTGTGTAAACATAGGTAGTTCTTTAGGTATTTTGTCAATAATAAATAAAAGACCTATTTTGCCACATTCAATGGGAGACTTGGAAATATATATACTAGTTGGAACATTTTCCAATGCATGTATCTTTTACATTTTATAAAAATAGTAAAAGTATTGTTAATATTTCATATTTGAGTATTCTTACATTTCTGAAATGTTAACTCCTTCAAATTGATACATGTGTTTGCTCTGTAAGTGCCAGAACAACAGTTGAAATACGTCATTAATTTTAACGCAACAGTTTTAATTGTAATTTTATTAAAAAACCCTTTATAACAATAGCAAAAATTGTTTTGATTTATATATAAAGGGGCAGCCATGTTCGCATTTGGGAGAAGTGTCTTATTAGATTCCATGCAAGAAGCATGTAATGGCTTATGGAAGATGTACGTCAATTTTTTTAGCATGTCAGTGTAATTAAAAAGTGACTTAGAATAAAGGTTCTGGAACTTAATGTTTGTATTTATTATTCATGGTGTAAAAACCATGTTACAGTTGACAACATGAGCCTATGGCAGCAGCAGATATGAAGCAAATGGATGAGTACACCCTACCAAATTAAAAGATTTGTTAATAATAATGTCACACTCACCACCATGTTTCTCTTTTCCACTGAAGGCAGAGCAAAAGGTCATGGTGAGTGGCCAATATACACTAATTACAGTGTTCAATTATAACTAATACATGGTTGTCAATCCCTGCAATGGTATCCAAATCATTGTGCTGGTTTCTGGGACTTTGAAGGTTCTGTTTAATTGATTTGAATGTAAGTTTGGATTGGTGAACACTAGCTGGAGGTGTCACACTACGGATTGTTTGTTTTTAAAGCTATGGAAATTCTGCTGTATGACATTATGGCTGATTTTCTGCTGCTAGATTTAGGGCTAGCAGGCTGTCCAGCAGGCTTTATGAGTTTCAAGAGCTTGCCAGGAGTGGCTGTTTGTGTGGCACATCCTGTTTGGGTGGGATGTGCCATTCTATGCCAGTGCACTACTTTACACCATTTTATGTCAAATTTTGTCTGATTTTCCTCAAAAGTTAATTTACTGGCAATCTTTTTACCTCTTTTATTTATGTTCATATCATGAGCTGTGTGCAAGTCTCTTTCTAGACTACTGACATTTTCTCATTTGTTTTATGCACTTCCAAGTTCACAGTAGATTGTTCCATTGGATGATATCTGTGTGGAATATTAATGACAATAGTTTAGTGCCAATTAACTTACTAAGTGTTACTTTCATGTGTCTGAAAGCATCAGTTTCTTGATTTTTAGCTATATCATTTGTATTTAACATGATAATGACACAGTCATTTGCTGATAAAGATTAACTATCTTACATTGTTTTCATCACATCAAAAAGAGCTGCTCCAAGTTGAATATGAGCAACAGCTGTCAAGTCATCTTGGATATTCATGAGCATTGTTTTCCAGACTGCACAGGTAGAATTTGAAAACTGTCATAAGGTGGAAGTCAGGAAAGCTATCATCCTATACTGAATCATTATAATTTAAGTAATATGCATGGTATGTTCAGCATAAATGATCTCATCCATTAATTGCTTCATCTCAAATCATGCAATATGCATTTTGAGTTGTTGCACTGTAAATAGTGTCCAGAGCTCTGTGGTGAAATAAAATCATTGTGTGCCATTAGTGAGCAGGAGACCCTCTTGGGGTTGTTCAGCTGCCTGTTGCAAGTCTTTCTATTTGAAGCTGCTTCAGCAACTCATGCATCAAAGCAGAAGAAATGAAATGATGAGGACAACATAACCACCCAGCCCCCAAGTGAAGAAAACTTATGATCCAACCAGAAATCAAACCTGGGACCATGCAATCTAGAGCAGCACTAACCACTGGACCATGAACAGTGGAAATGGCGTTGAAAGCATAAGGTGTTGGAAGGCGTTTCCAGAGAACCAAAGTGATTACCATGTTTTTATGATCTTACTTTGCCTCTGTGGTGGTACTTCTGTGCAGCTTATTCTTGACAAAATTTCATTTTATGCTGCCCTGTAACCTTCTCTTATTCTTAAAACACACATTTCTGATGATTCTGAAACCTATCAAATAAATCACTTGTCCTTTATTGGATGGTAGGAAAATGAGTTATTGCCATCAACAGATGCAAAAAAGAAAAAAATAATCATGTGGAATTGAAGACCAGGAGGCCCAATCCAGGGAAGTTCGACCGCCAGATTATAAGTCTTAGTTCAGGTAATGCCACACTGGGAAACGTGTGTTGGTGATGCTGAGTACAACACATGAGTGGAGAAAATCTCTAACACTGTTAGGAATTAAACCTGGGGCAGCTGCTAAGTAGGCAAACACATTACCACACAGCTAAGCAGGAAGATAACAGATACAAAGATATTCACTTTTGGTGCATTTATTTAGAATTTATTTGGGATGCTTGTTGTTGTTGTTAATGTCTATCTATCCAGACATGCAAGCAAATATTATATGAAAAGGTGGGCATAAGTTGATAATATCATAGACCGCTATTCCTCATAGTCTCATTCTCACTAGGGCAAGAACATCTACATCTACATCAATACTCTGCAGTCCACCTTATTGCATGTGGTGGAGGATACCCCATGCCACAACTACTCATCTCCTTTACCATTCCACTCACAAACAGAATGATGGAAAATGAATGTCTGTATGTCACCATATGAGTCCTAATTTCTTGTAGGTTATCTTCATGGTCATTAAAGTTCTGAGAATTAAGTGATGAATGTAATGTAGGAGTCTATGTTATTGAAATGTAGACAGTGAGACATAAGAAAATGTAGCTTAGTCCGAGAAGCATGCATGAGTAGCTGAAGTGGTTAGGCAACTGCTTGTAGTAAGTGGTAGATATAGATTTGAGTCTAGGTCTAGCACAAATTTTCATATGTCACTAATAGGTAGTATATCAATACTTAACAATGCTGATGCCAAGATATTCAAAGTAAGTGAATTTATTTTGAATTAACTGTGCAGTATCCTTGTCCATTCCTACTCCACCCCTGCTCCTGACCCCTTGCCTCATGGCTCATATCCCTGCAGTACATCCTGATTATAAGTTTTCTCTAACTACTCATAATAACTTTCTTAACTTTCTTAACAATCCCCAACAATCCACAGCATTGTTTAGAATCATTTTTTTGTATAGTAGTTTTAACTTGTTCTTAGATAACATATCACTAAAATCATACTAGTACAAAAAATTTTTAAAGTGTTACAGCACAATTCTCTGCAATTTATACTGACATTTACATATAGTATTGAATAAGAAATATATTATTATAATATAATGCAAGTAAATTCTTGGAGTATAGTTCCTCAGCAGTTAACATAATTCACTTTACATATATAGAATGAAATATCAGACCAATGTCCAATCTTTCCATTTTTTCATTTGTCGAGACCTTATTTGCATCATTTTCAGTTGGACTTTCTTTTATTGGATTAATAATGATGCTTGTATCATCAACAAACAGTGTCAGTTCAGCTTCCTGTTTCAGATAGGAAGGGAGGTTGTTCACATATATCAAGAACAGAAAGGGGACCCATGATTGAACCCTGTGGAACACCTGATGTAATTTCACACCAGTTAGATGAAGTGGCAAACTTATTTAAATCACTTGGCCCATATAAGGAAACTTATTGCTTCCTGTTCTGTAGGTATGACTTAAACCACTCATATGCCATTCCATTTATACCATAGAATTGTAATTTCTGTAACATAATGTCATGGTTCACACAATCAGATGGTTTGGACAAGTCACAGAAAATTCCTATTGGTGATATTTTACTATTTAAAGACTCTATTATGTGGGCAGTGAAACTGTATATTGCTGTCTCAGTGGAACAGCATATCTGAAATCCGAACTGTGATTTACTAAGTATCCCATTACTGTTGAGATGGCTAACCACTCTTGAATACATTACTTTCCTGAAGATTTTTGATAATGCTGTAAGCAAGGATACTGGCCAATAATTATTGGCGTCTGTGGCATCCCCCTTTTTGTAGAGAGGCCTGAGAATGGCATATTTTAACCTGTCTGGGAAAATACCTTGAGTTAGTGATGCATTACATATGTGACTCAGAACATCAGCTATAACTGCTCCACATTGTTTTAATATCTTATTAGAGATGTCATTTACTCTAAAAGAACATTTATTTTTCACAGATTTAACAATTTTACTTATTTCACAAGAGGTTGTTAGGTGAAACTAAATCTGACTAAATTTTTTCAAAACAGACTCTTTCAGGTACTGCCTAGCTTTTTCTTTTGAACTATTCTCACCAATTTTTTCCCCTACACTTAATAAATGATTGTTAAATACATTAGCTACTTCTGTACTGTTGGTTACAATGGTCTCGTTCTTTTTAACAGTAATATTACCTACCCCAGTGGTTACTTTTCCTGTCTCTCTTCTAACAACACTCCATATTGATTTGATTTTATTGCTGGAGTTTCTACTCTAACATACATATTTCTTTATTTCCTTACAACTTTTCTCAGTATGTTACAATAATTTTTACAGTCTAAACTACTTCTGGATCTTTACTAGTTCTTCTTGTTTCATACAGTTTCTTTTTCTTTCTGAAGACACTTTAATACCTGTAGTAAGCAAGGTTTCTTTGAAAAGTGTGTGGTGTTACACTTAGTAATTTTCTTTGGGAAAAAATGTTCAAAGTGGGATATAAATTTATCAAGAAATATTTTGCACTTATCATTAGCATTTGACTCATTATATACATCTCCCCAGTTAACAGTTGTGAACCTTTCTCTGAAGTGCTGTATACATACATACTGGGGTGAGGGACCTCACACTTTTACTTAATGGTTTCTGCACTGTACACCATGTTAGGTTTTGTAAGTTAATCAGTTGTGAAACATGGTCTGACAATCCATTTACCAAAGGGAAAGCATGTGTTTGTTTTACATCCTCTTTCTGTAGAAATACATTATCTATTAGTGTGCTACTGTCCTGAGATATACATGTAGGGACATTGATCACTGATTCTAAGTTATATGTTGTTAATAACACTTCTAGTTCACTTTTCCTATCAGAATTACTTGGAACGTTTACATTGAAATCACCACAGATGAATTACTTCTTATTTTTGTCTGACAGACAGCATAATAGGGATTCAAACTTTTTTATGAAAAGCTCCCATTCCCCTAATGGGGACCTGTACACTGTTGCTAATGTCAATACTACATTATCTTGCTGAAGTTCACATGCACAAACCTCAAAGTGCTGAACAACACAAAATTTGCTTACTTCTACAGTTTTGCATTTATACCCTTGTTTTACGAAAACAGCAACTCCTCCTTTATCTATCCTAGATGTATGAGTGTAACATGCTAAATTATACCCACTTATACTGACTCTCTCCATGCCCACAGTTACATGGTGTTCAGACAGACAGATTATATCAATCTCATTCTTATTTTTGAGATCATCTAAACACACTGATTGCTCATCTACTTTATTTTTTATTCCCCCGATATTTTGATGAAGTATGTTGATACTGCCCTTAGCTTTGCCCCAATTAACTGTACATGAAGTTCCTTTTATTCTATTTATCTTTACTGTCATCTGTCTGGACTTTGGATTTAACCTAAAAAACCTGTTTGCCTGGACCCATTAAACACAGGGATCACTCCTTGTGTGACTTTGGACACCATTACAGTTTCTGCTGATAGAGAAGCTAACTTACTTTTCCCCATTCTATTCAGGTGCAGGCCATGTGTAATGTATCCCCACCTACCAATAGCATTTACTGGAACAACACTTATGTGAGATTTTGCCAGTGTCTGGAGCATCCTGTTAAGCTCAGTGTTAACACGCCTTACAGCAGTGTTTACCCAGGGCTTATCATGACGCTGAAAGACCTCCACAAACCCCACATTTGTGTGCTCAGTTTCGGCTCCTATTCTATCCAGGTCACTCCTAATGCTGTATCTTGGATTCATAGCCAGGCTGTTTCCTGCTCCCCCAATTATAATTACCTGATCTTTTTTCTCAAAGCCCCTGCATAGCTGACCTAAGTTTTCTTTCACCTGGCTAACACTAGCACTTAGTTTCACAAAACTTGTGACCTGGTATCCTGCACCTAATTTCTCCTGAAGCTGCTGGCCCACACCCCTCCCTCGACTGCTGCCTATAAACAGAATTCTTTTTTTCCTATTCTGGTTTGATCCAAACCTGTGTTTTTTCTTTACGCTAATATTCTGCTTCAGCCTACTTTCAACTACATCTGGAGGAGGTCCTTCCTCCATTTCAGAGTCTAGACACAGAGTCTAGACAGACTAGTTTAAACAGATCATTATAGTATGCATCTTATCATGTAAAGGTAGTTGTCAAGCAATTTACAAGAAACTTGTAATTGTTAGCCTCTCAGACATCTATTTTCATGGAAAAATTATGTCAGTTTTCAACTGTTGAAATGCACATAGACATAATGACTGTACCACTTGTAGGACCAAACGTCCTCATTTCTTTGCAAATCAAACTCAGACTTTAAAACAACTGAACTGACATGAACATTTCAGATCAGGAAACCACAAGGACAGATAAAGGGATTTGCCCATAATAACTATCAAAGGCACCTACTTCTCATAGCTTGAAAGTCGTCATCCCAAATTTTTCAGGATTTTCTTTTGGAGACTGAGGGCCACCATGGTCACATGCCACTGTAGAATCAGATTTACATAGGCAAATTAAGTACCAGCAGGTTAATTCCAGAATACATTCTTCTCAACAACTGGGTGACAGATTTCTTCTTGGTCATCACCACATTCGACTTGATTTAGCAACATAAGATCAGACAGTAATTAAAATTGGGCACAAATAAGGTAACTTCCAACATAGGTTAGAGCAAAGGGTAAAGTACTAGTGGTTAAATATGAATGGGTTGATACTAGGAGTAAAATGGTTAGTTCAGCCACTCTAAAGGTATGATAAATATATATATTCCCTCATCAGTTACATATTAATGAATCAACTAGTCTTCAATTGAACGTAGATGTCTGCAAGACCTATGACTATATCATGAATATGAATCCTCAATTTTTAGTTTTTCCTTTGCTGCTCATTACACATGAATCATTAGTGGTCATCAGAATATTTTCAATAAGATATTGGAGAAACGTAACCAGTTTTCATTAAGTATGCTGTAACATACAGTAGTATTGAACAGTTCAGATTTGTGTAGATATTGCGATAAAGAAAACCTCATATCTATACTAAGGAGAAAGTGTGACTTGTACAGAACATCATCCCTATTTTATTGTACTAGGATAGCAAAAGAATAATTAAATATGACTACCAATGGCTTAGTCATTGAAGTGGTAGAAAATTACATGAAAATAAAACTGTGTGAGTCTTAAATCCTGGGAATCAGAAAACTTCTGTCTCAATAACTATCTCCAACATAAAATTCCATTTTCCTTATGCTCCACAGATGGAGCCATTCTAGTAATTTGAACATAATATATATTTTTTGATAATTGTTCCTTTTCCAATTACACAGTAGACCTAATACATGTTAAGGACAAGATCATGACATAATTTTTTTTTCATACTTGATAATAAATCAACATCTATCCAGTGACTTTCACATAATAGGTATAGTAACAGGTGAAACCAAGTGAGAAAACATATATAAGACTACAAACAGTCTAACCGAATTGTAATCACATCTCAGTTGTAAAGTAATAGTATATTGCTATAACAGCACAAATATCTCAAGTAAGCTTCACACCAACTTCAAACATTTTCTCAACTTTTCACAAAGTCATTAGCACAATGAGATTATAACTTTATCAGCATAGTGAGAATAATTGTAGGGACATAAGTAAATATTACACCAATTTTCCTCAAAATTCATATGTATGTTGCATTATTAAAACACACATTATTAAACCTGCCCAAAGTTTGTACTTGTATCCAGATAACCAGAAAAGGGCAGCTTGCTTAGTATAAAATATGTGCACCAGTTCCTTTTGACATCCAGTCTCTAACTTTTTATCTGAATCAGAAAGTGGAAGAGGGTGAGTGTACAAATGAGTAAGAAAGGATGTGTCTTTAAAGGAAAGAGTCACACCAGCCTTGGGTTTGCCACCCCCAGATTGCAAAAAGAGCTTGCAACCTCCAGAGGAAAGACAATTCTTATGAGGTTACATGAGTGATGAAGGGCTGTTTGTATAATTTCAGCTGCGTAACATTTCTGAGTCCAAATAACAACAAATTCAAATGGTCCTGCATAAATAGCAAACAACCCACCACCTATGCGAGGTAAAAGCATACACAAATGTTCAAATACACTCTTTTCAACCTCCATTCTATGAATAGACAAAATATAAGTAAAAATATGCAAATATTCACACACAAAAGAAATATGAGCAAAAACGACAAAAAAGAAATTTACAGTGCTTCATATGTGTTAAGTTATCCGATTTCTCCCTTGTCAGTGTTTGCATTTGCAAAAAGCAGTGGACATTAATTGAGCTTTTTATGAGTTGTAATTTTCTTTCAATTAGTATTTTCTTGACTATTGGGTCATAATATTCATAACATGTCTTAACAAGGTGTACAGCATGGGTTTGTCTGATGTGGCATGAAGTACACATTCTTCAATATAAACTTACTATTTGCTGGTTGGTTATTCAGTTTTGTGGTACTTTCATTAACTAGGTAATTATTTTTGCAAGGCTCCCTCAAATCTGTCTGCAAGCTACTGATTTCAACACACACACTCCCTTCCTTTACTACTTGCTCACATTCACTAATTGAGTTACTAATAAATGCCTGTTCCAAATTTCCAAAACAATTTTCCTTTCCTAGATGTACATTTTGACAAATTTCATTTATGGTTTCAAACTTTTGGCTACTATGGTTACACCTGTCACCATAGTCACTAACTATTTTCACCACTTTATCACAAGCACTACCTTTTAGTACAGATTTTTATTAATCATATCACCACCAGGAGACTGTTCCACATTTTTCATGGCAATTTTATCATCTGAGTACACACTTTGTCAAATTTCACTTAAGACCTTACACTTTTGATCACCATACTGACAATTGCTACTATAGTAATTGGCTACACTTAGTACTCTGTCACTAATTAGGTCTTCTTTTCCATTTTCACAAACACATTCAGACACAACATCACTAACATCAGCTGGTAACATTAATCTATCAGGCACTGCTCTACTGGTTTCAAACTCATTACTCGAACACTCACCAAAAATTACAGAATCATTCAGCATCAAATCATCAACCTTAACTTCTACATATACCATCCCATCTAATTCTGTAAGTAACATATCATCATCAACATCATCATCATCATCTGAATCATTCACATTAGAAACTTTATCATCACATTTAATATTATTTTAAACACCAAACTCATTTCTCATCCTCATTTACCTGTTTATCATCCACTGTAATTTCATCAGGTATTACTCTGTCATTCTCACTTCCATTGCCTAGCACATGAACATCAGCTTCGACACATACAGCACCAGTGTCAGCATTTTCACTCATTTCACAGTCACTCAACATTCTCACTAAACCATACTCATCAGATCTTTTCCCATCACTATCAACAGCTATTACTGCGTTACTACTGTTAAAGATATTTGTCAAAGTGTTTTCTTCTAATTCAAATTCAGATTTTTTACTTTTTTGTTCATTTTTCTTTTCAGATAATAAATTTTCCCAAAATTCCCTGTCAAACCTCATTCTACTCACTTCTGGTTGTATTCCGGGTACAAAATTTTGGTACATTCTATTTGTTCTGCCCCTTCCCCTTCTGAAATTACTACAATGTGATTGATTGTATTGATTTATTTTTATTTATTTATTTCATGTTCCGTAAATCCAGTTAGTGAGTCAACCACAAGGATATGGAACGTGTCAAATTGTACAGGTTTCAATTTAAACTTACAATAAATACAAGGGCATTTCAATGCCAAAAGGTACATAGTTTAAGTAAGACATCCTATAAATACAGTAACAGACACAATGCCAGCTAGATAACATAACAACCATTTAACAGAAAAAGGAGTTTCTAATAAAGGTTATAAATAAGAGCACAAAGTTAAATCAGATATTAGGCCTACAAGAGTAAATACAGGTACAGCCAATCTGTCGTTACCAAAAGTGTGATAATGCTCAAATGCTCAATAAAATCAACTGAACAAGTTCTAGACACAATAAGTTTAGTGATGGTATACATTTTCTTTCAGATATTCATCCACAGTATAAAAAGATTTCTCTGTCAGGAAATCTTTGGGAACTTGTTTAAATTTTGGCAGTTCTGTATGAACACATTTGATATGTAGTGGGAGAGCATTGAACAGCTTAATGCTGGAGTAGTAAACTCCTTTTTGTACCAGAGTGAGACATTTCATTTTGACATGTGGATTATTTTTGTTTCTGGTGTTATAGCCATGGAATTTACTGTTGCCTTGGTAGATAGAATAATTTTTGAACACAAAGGTCAGCAAGGAAAAAATATACTGTGGGGCAGTTGTTAGGATACCTATCTTTCGAAACAAGTGCCTGCAAGAGTGTCTTTGATGGACCCCACACATTTTTCTGATTGCTTTTATTTGGACGGTGAAAACTTTTTTTGCAAATGGTTGGTTCTCCAAGAATATGATAGCATATGACATCAATGAGTGGAAGTAGCCAAAGTAGCCGGCCGGAGCAGTTCTAGGCACTACAGTCTGGAACCGCGCTGCCGCTATGGTCGCAGGTTCGAATCCTGCCTCGGGCATGGATGTGTGTGATGTCCTTAGGTTAGTTAGGTTTAAGTAGTTGTAAGTTTTAAGGGACTGATGACCACAGCAGTTAAGTCCCATAGTGCTCAGAGCCATTTGAACCATTAGCCAAAGTAGGCAACCTTAATGACGTCACCTTCAGCCACTGAAGAAATTACCTGTAATGCAAATGTTGCCGAGCTAAGTTTTTTTATATAGATGAATAATGTGAACTGACCAATTACATTTGCTGTCTATATAAGCATCCAGGAATTTTGTATCTTCAACTTTCTGTATTGGTTTATCTCTACATTTTATGTTAATTTCATCAAGATTACTTTGTGATGTATGGGATCTCGTACCAGTATAATGAGTTTTATTTGCATTGAGTGAGAAACCGTTTGAGGAGATGCAATTTAAGATATCATTAAAAACATTATTTGCAGGTTGTTCAAGATTGTGTTCTATCAAATCATCAAAAAAATGGTTCAAATGGCTCTGAGCACTATGGGACTCAACAGCTGTGGTCATAAGTCCCCTAGAACTTAGAACTACTTAAACCTAACTAACCTAAGGACATCACACACATCCATGCCCGCGGCAGGATTCGAACCTGCGACCGTAGCAGTCGCGCGGTTCCTGACTGAGCGCCTAGAACCGCTAGATCAAATCATCAATTAAAATTTTGGTATCATCAGTGAACAGGGTATTTTTGCTGTTTGTCTCAGAACAAAGAGGTAGATCATTAATGAAGATGAGGAATAGCAGTGGGCTCAAAACGGAGCCTTGAGGCACCCCCCCCCCCCCCCCCCCCCCTGTTATCGTGCCACATTCAGATGAGGCAGCTTCTATAGAAGAACCATTTAGCATTACAGTCTGCTTCTGATCCTTTAGATATGATTGTAGCCATAAGCCAACAGCACCACATAAATCATAGTATTCTGCCTTTTTCAAAAGAATTTGGTGGTTTACACAGTCAAAGGCTTTCGTAAGATCACAAAAAATACCCACTACAGACATTTTTTTTGTTAATGGCTTCCAAAACTTGGTTTCTGAAAGAGAATATTGCCTGTTCAGTACAAAGACCAGCACGAAAACCAAACTGATTTTTGCTTAAGATACTGCCGAAGTTGAGATGATCTACAGTTCTCCTGTGCATTAGTTTTTCAAAAATTTCCGAGAAGGTAGTTAATATGGATATTGGGCGATAGTTTGTAACTTTGTTTTTATCACCTATTTTAAAGAGAGGAATCACTACAGCCAATTTTAGTCTGTCAGGGACAATCCTTTCTTGTAGGTATGTGTTGCATCTGTTGCATAAGATGGGACTAACAAATTTGTAACAGTGATAACAACGTGTAACGGTAAATATCAATAGGGGTAAGTCAAATAGGGGTAATGCAGGAGTAGGTTTAATAATGAATAGGAAAATAGGAACGCGGGTAAGCTACTACAAACAGCTTAGTGAACGCATTATTGTGGCCAAGATAGATACGAAGCCCACACCTACTACAGTAGTACAAGTTTATATGCCAACTAGCTCTGCAGATGACGAAGAAATTGAAGAAATGTATGATGAAATAAAAGAAATTATTCAGATAGTGAAGGGAGACGAAAATTTAATAGTCATGGGTGACTGGAATTCGAGTGTAGGGAAAGGGAGAGAAGGAAACATAGTAGGTGAATATGGATTGGGGCTAAGAAATGAAAGAGGAAGCCGCCTGGTAGAATTTTGCACAGAGCACAACTTAATCATAGCTAATACTTGGTTTAAGAATCATGATAGAAGGTTGTATACATGGAAGAACCCTGGAGATACTAAAAGGTATCAGATAGATTATATAATGGTAAGACAGAGATTTAGGAACCAGGTTTTAAATTGCAAGACATTTCCAGGGGCAGATGTGGACTCTGACCACAATCTATTGGTTATGACCTGTAGATTAAAACTGAAGAAACTGCAAAAAGGTGGGAATTTAAGGAGATGGGACCTGGATAAACTGAAAGAACCAGAGGTTGTACAGAGTTTCAGGGAGAGCATAAGGGAACAATTGACGGGAATGGGGGAAAGAAATACAGTAGAAGAAGAATGGGTAGCTTTGAGGGATGAAGTAGTGAAGGCAGCAGAGGATCAAGTAGGTAAAAAGACGAGGGCTAGTAGAAATCCTTGGGTAACAGAAGAAATATTGAATTTAATTGATGAAAGGAGAAAATATAAAAATGCAGTAAATGAAGCAGGAAAAAGGAATACAAACGTCTCAAAAATGAGATCGACAGGAAGTGCAAAATGGCTAAGCAGGGATGGCTAGAGGACAAATGTAAGGATGTAGAGGCTTATCTCACTAGGGGTAAGATAGATACTGCCTACAGGAAAATTAAAGAGACCTTTGGAGATAAGAGAACCACTTGTATGAACATCAAGAGCTCAGATGGAAACCCAGTTCTAAGCAAAGAAGGGAAAGCAGAAAGGTGGAAGGAGTATATAGAGGGTCTATACAAGGGCGATGTACTTGAGGACAATATTATGGAAATGGAAGAGGATGTAGATGAAGATGAAATGGGAGATACGATACTGCGTGAAGAATTTGACAGAGCACTGAAAGACCTGAGTCGAAACAAGGCCCCCGGAGTAGACAACATTCCATTGGAACTACTGACGGCTTTGGGAGAGCCAGCCCTGACGAAACTCTACCATCTGGTAAGCAAGATGTATGAGACAGGCGAAATACCCTCAGACTTCAAGAAGAATATAATAATTCCAATTCCAAAGAAAGCAGGTGTTGACAGATGTGAGAATTACCGGACAATCAGTTTAATAAGCCACAGCTGCAAAATACTAACACGAATTCTTTACAGACGAATGGAAAAACTAGTAGAAGCCGACCTCGGGGAAGATCAGTTTGGATTCCGTAGAAATACTGGAACACGTGAGGCAATACTGACCTTACGACTTATCTTAGAAGCTAGATTAAGGAAAGGCAAACCTACGTTTCTAGCATTTGTAGACTTAGAGAAAGCTTTTGACAATGTTGACTGGAATACTCTCTTTCAAATTCTAAAGGTGGCAGGGGTAAAATACAGGGAGCGAAAGGCTATTTACAATTTGTACAGAAACCAGATGGCAGTTATAAGAGTCGAGGGGCATGAAAGGGAAGCAGTGGTTGGGAAGGGAGTAAGACAGGGTTGTAGCCTCTCCCCGATGTTATTCAATCTGTATATTGAGCAAGCAGTAAAGGAAACAAAAGAAAAATTCGGAGTAGGTATTAAAATCCATGGAGAAGAAATAAAAACTTTGAGGTTCGCCGATGACATTGTAATTCTGTCAGAGACAGCAAAGGACTTGGAAGAGCAGTTGAACGGAATGGACAGTGTCTTGAAAGGAGGGTATAAGATGAACATCAACAAAAGCAAAACGAGGATAATGGAATGTAGTCGAATTAAGTCGGGTGATGTTGAAGGTATTAGATTAGGAAATGAGACACTTAAAGTAGTAAAGGAGTTTTGCTATTTGGGGAGCAAAATAACTGATGATGGTCGAAGTAGAGAGGATATAAAATGTAGACTGGCAATGGCAAGGAAAGCGTTTCTGAATAAGAGAAATTTGTTAACATCGAGTATAGATTTAAGTGTCAGGAAGTCTTTTCTGAAAGTATTTGTATGGAGTGTAGCCATGTATGGAAGTGAAACATGGACGATAAATAGTTTGGACAAGAAGAGAATAGAAGCTTTCGAAATGTGGTGCTACAGAAGAATGCTGAAGATTAGATGGGTAGATCACATAACTAATGAGGAGGTACTGAATAGGATTGGGGAGAAGAGGAGTTTGTGGCACAACTTGACCAGAAGAAGGGATCGGTTGGTAGGACATGTTCTGAGGCATCAAGGGATCACCAATTTAGTATTGGAGGGCAGCGTGGAAGGTAAAAATCGTAGGGGGAGACCAAGAGATGCATACACTAAGCAGATTCAGAAGGATGTAGGTTGCAGTAGGTACTGGGAGATGAAGAAGCTTGCACAGGATAGAGTAGCATGGAGAGCTGCATCAAACCAGTCTCAGGGCTGAAGACCACAACAACAACACGGTAAATATTGTCCACATCAGCAGAATTTTTATTTTTTTAAGATCTAATTACTCTTATCACTTCGTTTACAGTAACTGGAGGTAAGGATGACTGTGGGATTCTGTTGGTAATAGCTTTCTGTAGGAGGGACAATGATTCTTCCATTGAACCATTTCACCCTGTCTTCTCTGCTGCTCTCAAAAAGCGGTTATTAAATATTTCTGCAACCAACTCAGATTTCTTTATGATACTGTTCCCCTTTTTATTCTCTACCTGAGACATGTTCCCTGTTTTCCTGCCAGTTTCCCTCTTTATTACATTCTATATAGTTTTAATTTTATTTTCTGAGCTTTCAATTTCTGTTTTTATGTACATACTTTTAGATTTATTTATAATCTTCTTGAGAATGCTACACTAAAGTTTGTAGTGTTGTCGTTTCCTTGGATCATTACAAGTCCTGAGAGAACTGTATAATGTCCTCTTTGTTCTACAAGATGTTATTATCTGTGTAGTGATCCAAGACTTCTTGACATTGCCTATATGACTATTTCTAATTAATTTTTTGGGAAAGATGGACTCAAATAAAGACATGAATTCATTTAAATATGAATTGTACTATTTATTTTGATCTGTTTCCTTATAAACTAGGCTCCAATCTATTTCTTTTAAGCTGTCACTGAACTTTTTAAGGCCCTCATCATTTATTATCCTAAAAGATTTCCAAGAATGCTCAGGACTGTTGCACACACTGATGTAATTGAGCCTAAGCAATTGACCACCATGATCAGAAAGGCCAAGGATTGGATGTACAGTGATCTTATTGCATTTAGACTTATCTATAAATATATTATCTATCAGACTTTTACTGTTAACAGTAACCCTAGTTGGGAAATCTACTATTGCCATCAGATTGTAAGACTCCATTAAATGTACTAAATCAGCTTTACTATTGCTTTCATTTAGGAAATCAACATTAAAGTCACCAGTAATTATCAAGTTCTTGGACTCTGAGTACAGTTTGTATAATAAAAAATCTAAGTGCTTCAGAAATACATTCAAATTCCCTGAGGGAAATCTATACAGCGCTAACACTAGAACTATGAAGTCATTTACAGTAATCTCAGTGCCACATACGACAATTTGTTGCTCTATACAATGGCTCTTTAAATCTAATGCATTGTAAGAAATGTTGTTTTTTACATAAATTACCGCTCCACCTTTTTCCATGATGGTTCTAGAGTAATGCGCTGCCTGCAGTAACCACTTAGCTGCAACCTTTCAATATCTTTCACATGATGTTCACTAAAATATAATACATCAGTATCTTTTATTCCTGGTGGTTCTTCTAACAGAACAGTAATGGCATTTACTTTATTACCATGTCCTCTCACATTTTGGTGAAAAATTGTCATTGCTTTGGAATTAGATTCAGATGCAAACTTTTGCCTAAAAAATTCTCTGAAGCTACAGGAGCAGTACGTTCATTACTAACAATTTCCTGAAATATTTGAGTTTGAAACTGAGTCTGACTTGATGGCTGGAGCCATTTAAGTGTGATTGGTTCCAACTTTGGGGTACATTTGTGGGCTTCTTCCAATATTCTTGTTTTGTAAAAGGGTACCTAGTGCTTTTTTACCTGATCTGTTCAGGTGCATACAGTGTCTTGTAAATAATTATCGTCCAAAACTGCTTATATCTACAACACAAGTAGGGGGCGGTGGGGAAATTACATGCATGTGGGTAATCCCACGCAAGCTGATTTACGCAGTTTGAATGGCGCAAGCTGTTCCCAGTTGGTGTTCGCCCTGCCAGCAGGAGCAACAACTACTATGCGGATTATGCCAGCAATTTTCCAGTGGCATTTTTGGAGCAGTGAAATATTGTTTATTTTCGGTGTGTCTCATCTAAATTTGGTCAGTTGTATTTTGCAAGGTAAATGCTATTATAAGTTGCTTTAATGTAATTCTTGTGTATCAACTGCTAACCCTAGATGAAACCTTTAATTTAATTGTAGATTGGTCCCGCTACATGAATTAGGTGCCGAGTTATGCTTAGGTTAGTCATCGAACTTACAGTGGGTTAATACCACACAGCTGTTGAAGTGTGTGGTATTCCCCCTTGTAGGTTATATTTTCAATACTAACGAGTTTTTTTTTTTTTTTTGTTTCAGATGGGTGGATATTATTAAAAAAACCAGAAAGCAAAATGGACGCTAGAGGAACTTTTTAAGGCTCTTGATACCATCAAATCTGAAAGAAAAATAAGAGAAGTGTTAAGAGCTTTCGGGATTCATGAAGCTAATCTGCAAATGAACGTTAAAAATACCGAGGGTCCAAAACTTGGAAGAAACCCAGTATTTTCGACAGAACTGGAAATTGAGATTAGGGATCATGTTATTACAATGGCCAAGCTGTTTTATATCATTACATGCATCCAGCTGCGAAAGATTGCAATTGAGTAAGCAGAGGCTAACAACATTGCAAACAATTTTGACAAGTCATCTAGGTTAGCTGGAGAGAATTGGCTAGCTCTATTTTTAAAAAGAAACCCAAGTATTAGCATGAGAAAACCTGAAGCAAATAGCATTAATACACTCCTGGAAATTGAAATAAGAACACCGTGAATTCATTGTCCCAGGAAGGGGAAACTTTATTGACACATTCCTGGGGGCAGATACATCACATGATCACACTGACAGAACCACATGCACATAGACACAGGAAACAGAGCATGCACAATGTCGGCACTAGTACAGTGTATATCCACCTTTCGCAGCAATGCAGGCTGCTATTCTCCCATGGAGACGATCGTAGAGATGCTGGATGTAGTCCTGTGGAACGGCTTGCCATGCCATTTCCACCTGGCGCCTCAGTTGGACCAGCGTTCGTGCTGGACGTGCAGACCGCGTGAGACGACGCTTCATCCAGTCCCAAACATGCTCAATGGGGGACAGATCCGGAGATCTTGCTGGCCAGGGTAGTTGACTTACACCTTCTAGAGCACGTTGGGTGGCACGGGATACATGCGGACGTGCATTGTCCTGTTGGAACAGCAAGTTCCCTTGCCGGTCTAGGAATGGTAGAACGATGGGTTCGATGACGGTTTGGATGTACCGTGCACTATTCAGTGTCCCCTCGACGATCACCAGTGGTGTACGGCCAGTGTAGGAGATCGCTCCCCACACCATGATGCCGGGTGTTGGCCCTGTGTGCCTCGGTCGTATGCAGTCCTGATTGTGGCGCTCACCTGCACGGCGCCAAACACGCATACGACCATCATTGGCACCAAGGCAGAAGCGACTCTCATCGCTGAAGACGACACGTCTCCATTCGTCCCTCCATTCACGCCTGTCGCGACACCACTGGAGGCGGGCTGCACGATGTTGGGGCGTGAGCGGAAGACGGCCTAACGGTGTGCGGGACCGTAGCCCAGCTTCATGGAGACGGTTGCGAATGGTCCTCGCCGATACCCCAGGAGCAACAGTGTCCCTAATTTGCTGGGAAGTGGCGGTGCGGTCCCCTACGGCACTGCGTAGGATCCTACGGTCTTGGTGTGCATCCGTGCGTCGCTGCGGTCCGGTCCCAGGTCGACGGGCACGTGCACCTTCCGCCGACCACTGGCGACAACATCGATGTACTGTGGAGACCTCACGCCCCACGTGTTGAGCAATTCGGCGGTACGTCCACCCGGCCTCCCGCATGCCCACTATACGCCCTCGCTCAAAGTCCGTCAACTGCACATACGGTTCACGTCCACGCTGTCGCGGCATGCTACCAGTGTTAAAGACTGCGATGGAGCTCCGTATGCCACGGCAAACTGGCTGACACTGACGGCGGTGGTGCACAAATGCTGCGCAGCTAGCGCCATTCGACGGCCAACACCGCGGTTCCTGGTGTGTCCGCTGTGCCGTGCGTGTGATCATTGCTTGTACAGCCCTCTCGCAGTGTCCGGAGCAAGTATGGTGGGTCTGACACACCGGTGTCAATGTGTTCTTTTTTCCATTTCCAGGAGTGTAGAATATAAGCATTTACTGAGGAATAGCTTAATGCATATTTTAAAAACTTGGAACATATCTTTGAAAAATGTAAATTTAGAGAGTGGCGAGTGTTCAACGTCGATGAAATGGGCGTAAATACTGTACTGTACAAAATCCCGAGAGAAGTTTGACTCCTAAAGGTGTTAATCAAATAGGTGGGGCCACATCTTGGGAAAGGGGGAAAACGTGACTGTGATATGTTGTTTCAGTGCTGCTGGTACGTACATCCCCCATATGTTTATCTTCCTCATGAAGAGGATGTTAAATCTCTTAAGTAAAGGTGGACCAGTTGGAGAAATATATGGTTGTTCTGTCAATGGCTGGTCCAATGAGATATTATTTTTCGAATGGATCCAACATTTTCAGAACAATGTAAAATCAACTGTTGATGACCCTGTGCTGCTGATTTCAGATAATCACAGCAGCCACATTTCACTTGATATTTTTGAATTTTGTAAAAAACATTCTATTGTCATGGTAAACATACTTCCACACACTTCTCACAACCTTCAACCACTAGATGTTACGTTCTTTTCTTCTTTGAAATCAGCCTTCAATCGTGAATATGACATGTATATTGAGTCACAGGTGTATCAAAAAATTACACCATATGAGTTAGCAAAACTTTTTAATAAGGCATATATTAACGTCACTACCATGGGCAAAGGGCAATCAGGGTTTAAGGCACGTGGGATTTGCTCTTTCAATCCAAACACATTTCAGCATGACAACTTACAACTATGTGAGATCTTCAGAGATGTTGTCCTTGAAGACGAAGAGGTTCCGAATGTAACAAATGGAAATGAAGTGGTTGCATCTACAAACGAGCCAGATATACACAGGCGTCTAAAACTAGGGAAATGAGGGATGCTCAACTACCGGACCTACCGATAGATGGCTCTAGCGCGTGCCGGCCAAAGATCATATCATTGAGTGTCCGCCATATCTGAATTTGGCGAAAAACGAAGTGTCAAAACACGGATGAAAATGTTTTTCGTTCTGCGCCCTGATAAGTCTTTTATATTGGATGTTCTGGATATCTACACATCAACATAATGAAGTGTTTCTAATCTAGTGAGAAAAAACAGTGACAGTTCTGCTATGAAATTCCTAAATTCGAGTGTTTTGGAAGTTTGACAAGCTGACCTATAAATTGTTTACTATTAATTTTATGAGTGCTTTACTTATTTGCCCGTTTTAAAATACTATTTAAGTTTCAATGGAGCTCAACAAATTACCTTGGTTGCCAAAGCTTTTAACTACAGGTATAATTCGGAAAATCAAGTATGGAAAACAGTGAAGACGTGTCTTGAAAAAAAGTTGACATCGTTTGCTTAGGCGTATCTTTACTGACAACAGAAATTACAACTGAACTATTAAAGTATTACCTAGTTATAAACGGAAAAACTGTTATTTTTCTTTATCTGAAGTGATGCATTACCGATCTCCATATATGCTGACACTGTAATTGCAACATTCACTTACGAATTTGGCTCTCTCTTTGATCATAAATTTAAATGCCATGATTTTATTAACGCCTGTATATGACACAGTGTATTTTAACTGAGTGATAAGGTAGAAGCACCAGTTTTTGACAGTGCTTCAGTCTTTGATACGAGACAAGAAATACATTTAAATGAGACAAACAAGGAGGGCAACATTAAGGCTCCTCTTAAATGCATAACTTGTATCATTTGGAAGTTAAGTGTAGTAATAATATTATATTGGACTGATCCATGATGATGTAGGAAGTGAAAGAACTTGTTGAAAATAACATTGATCACCGCTGTTAATTTTAAGGTTGGGGTGTCTTAAAACTGTAATTTTCCAGTCTGACACCCAAATAATGACTGGTACCATGGTTTTATTTTAAAATTGAATTCAAAACATGTCAGTGAGCAAAATTAATTACACTATGAATTACAACCATGGAATTTTATTTGTGTGAATCTTGGTTCCAGTCTTTGATATGGTGTCAATCACTGGAATGACTGGTTGTCATGATATGGCCCAAGCAAAAAACAAACCTGAAAGCGAAAGCTGTAGAAGCTGGCCACACAGGCACCCCAATGGCTGCTACAATCTGTGTTAGACAAGGGTGACATTATATTGCAAATTTAGTGTAAAAAGTTCCATATTGTCTGAATTTGTCTTATACTGACAGGACATTCTAGTCCAGTCGATTTTCTTATCTGCAAAAGTACACTAGCTAATACCAGTGGTGCAAATGTAGTGCCAAATTACAAATCATCCAGTAACAACAGAAGTATTGCTGGACAATGTACAGTAAATAATATGTAATAACCTGAGACATTCAGAATTGGTTTGAAAAAATAGAACAGCATTTGGAAAGAGAGTAACATTTTGAAAATAACAAATGACACAAGTAGAGTTTTCAGTTCTTATGAAAGCTCGCTTACTTTTTCTTTTTTTCTTCTTCCTCTCTCTTCTCCATTCTCAAGGGGAAAATGTGATAAAATAAAAGTGCAAGAAAGTTGTGTACAACGTTGGAAATGATGAAAAAGAAAATCTCAATATGCTTTTAACAGCATATGCTGCTGTAAAGCTTGCTCCTCCTAAGAACATGATTTTCTCCCATTTCTCTCTCTCTCCCTCCCTCGCTCCCTCCTCCATGTGAATAGTATTCCTGTAATAATAGCTAATAGCATACCAAGAACATGAGGGTGTCACAGTGGAGATTTGTTTTCTGGTACAGACGTCTGATACAACTATTCCACAACAAAACTTACTTTCAACAGGTGTGGTAGCAGTGCATTCCCATAGGGTAACATAATATTATGTCCTCCAGGAATCACATTGGGCACACCACTTACAGCATAAACTGTACAGCAACTACAATGTTTTGTGAGCAAGTAATGCCAGTCAGTATCTTTAATTTTAACATAAGTCTTGACTCCCTTAATTACATGCTTATACATGTGCTTTTACTACAGGTTATTGGTAAAGCAAATACTTATTGAATAGGTCTTCACACTTTTAATACTTAGCAGAAATTCTGAAAAAAGTAGGCTAAATTCTTTTATTACTGTATCACCTCTATGGTGAATTAAGAGGTACTGACTGGTTTCGTTGAACATTTAATAGAAGCCTTCTTTTTACCTGCTATTGATGAAGAGCCATTCCAAGTTCGGTACATCACAATCTCTCGCATTTTTCATGAGGTTTGTTATTCTGTACACTAATATTTCTTCTTCTAAATGGCAAATATTGCATTCAGACATTGTCAATATTAAAGGTAATTCATGAAATAAATTATATTTAAACCAGAAAATTAAAGGTTCCACATGACAGATGAAAAGTACGTTGTTACGCACATGTATGTACAGATTCCAAAATGTCTGTGAATTTGAGTTACAAACTTTTTTAAATAGGAATATGAAGATCACAATACTTTGGGTCTGCAATAACTCAAATGTAAAATTCTTTAGTTTCCTATGGGAAACTTTGTTCTTTACGTGACTCATGCAACTGCTTTCACTCTTAATGGGAAACTAAATGGTTTATGTTAAAGTTAACTTGCAAAAAGTGTAACCATTGTTACATAATTTCTGTGAAGTAAGATTCCTTAATGTTAATTCCTTCCTTTGTCATTGTAACTTGATAATTTCAGTTCCATATGGGACATATGACCTAAAAAAAAAATGAAATGCTTTTATCACTATGACCAAACAAAATCTTTTTAACATGTAGTACACAGTTCAAATCAACAAAAAGTGTAACTGTATAATTAAGGTAAATGTTGATGAAAATTAGGCATGTAACATGAATACTGAAATTTCCTAATCCGCAACTTGTGGTCGTGTGGTAGCGTTCTCGCTTCCCGCGCCCGGGTTTGGTTCCCAGCGGGGTCAGGGATTTTCTCTGCCTAGTGATGACTGGGTGTTGTGTGATGTCCTTAGGTTAGTTAGGCTTACGTAGTTGTAAGTTCTAGGGGACTAATGACCATAGATGTTAAGTCCCATAGTGCTCACAGCCATTTCAACCATTTTTTGAAATTTCCAAGTGTAACTGTAATCACTGTATTCAGTACTTTGTAGTGCTAGAAAGATAATTCTATATGATTATTTGCATTCTGCCGGCCGAAGTGGCCATGCGGTTAAAGGCGCTGCAGTCTGGAACCGCAAGACCGCTACGGTCGCAGGTTCGAATCCTGCCTCGGGCATGGATGTTTGTGATGTCCTTAGGTTAGTTAGGTTTAACTAGTTCTAAGTTCTAGGGGACTAATGACCTCAGCAGTTGAGTCCCATAGTGCTCAGAGCCATTATTTGCATTCTCTTCCCCTCCCCCCTCCCTCAAGACAGGAAAATATAATAGAAAGACCTCCTAGCAAAATAAAGACAAAATTAAGAAAATTAGGTTTTGCCTGAATCAGGCCCCGTTATTCTAGAATGGTTCTAAAGTAATAAGAATACTTACGATCAATTGGAACATTGTGTTCATTCTAAAAAGTATTAAAACAAGAATTAAGAGAGTAACAATTTTATTGCTCTTATGTTGCAGAGTATCCACAAACATTACTGTTTGAAACATAGGGCCACTGCATACTCCATTAGATCACACCCATTCTGTGATTAAACTGTTTTCTTAAAGTGAAAAATTCAAGTTAACATACACTCCTGGAAATGGAAAAAAGAACACATTGACACCGGTGTGTCAGACCCACCATACTTGCTCCGGACACTGCGAGAGGGCTGTACAAGCAATGATCACACGCACGGCACAGCGGACACACCAGGAACCGCGGTGTTGGCCGTCGAATGGCGCTAGCTGCGCAGCATTTGTGCACCGCCGCCGTCAGTGTCAGCCAGTTTGCCGTGGCATACGGAGCTCCATCGCAGTCTTTAACACTGGTAGCATGCCGCGACAGCGGGGACGTGAACCGTATGTGCAGTTGACGGACTTTGAGCGAGGGCGTATAGTGGGCATGCGGGAGGCCGGGTGGACGTACCGCCGAATTGCTCAACACGTGGGGCGTGAGGTCTCCACAGTACATCGATGTTGTCGCCAGTGGTCGGCGGAAGATGCACGTGCCCGTCGACCTGGGACCGGACCGCAGCGACGCACGGATGCACGCCAAGACCGTAGGATCCTACGCAGTGCCGTAGGGGACCGCACCGCCACTTCCCAGCAAATTAGGGACACTGTTGCTCCTGGGGTATCGGCGAGGACCATTCGCAACCGTCTCCATGAAGCTGGGCTATGGTCCCGCACACCGTTAGGCCGTCTTCCGCTCACGCCCCAACATCGTGCAGCCCGCCTCCAGTGGTGTCGCGACAGGCGTGAATGGAGGGACGAATGGAGACGTGTCATCTTCAGCGATGAGAGTCGCTTCTGCCTTGGTGCCAATGATGTCGTATGCGTGTTTGGCGCCGTGCAGGTGAGCGCCACAATCAGGACTGCATACGACCGAGGCACACAGGGCCAACACCCGGCATCATGGTGTGGGGAGCGATCTCCTACACTGGCCGTACACCACTGGTGATCGTCGAGGGGACACTGAATAGTGCACGGTACATCCAAACCGTCATCGAACCCATCGTTCTACCATTCCTAGACCGGCAAGGGAACTTGCTGTTCCAACAGGACAATGCACGTCCGCATGTATCCCGTGCCACCCAACGTGCTCTAGAAGGTGTAAGTCAACTACCCTGGCCAGCAAGATCTCCGGATCTGTCCCCCATTGAGCATGTTTGGGACTGGATGAAGCGTCGTCTCACGCGGTCTGCACGTCCAGCACGAACGCTGGTCCAACTGAGGCGCCAGGTGGAAATGGCATGGCAAGCCGTTCCACAGGACTACATCCAGCATCTCTACGATCGTCTCCATGGGAGAATAGCAGCCTGCATTGCTGCAAAAGGTGGATATACACTGTACTAGTGCCGACATTGTGCATGCTCTGTTGCCTGTGTCTATGTGCCTGTGGTTCTGTCAGTGTGATCATGTGATGTATCTGACCCCAGGAATGTGTCAATAAAGTTTCCCCTTCCTGGGACAATGAATTCACGGTGTTCTTATTTCAGTTTCCAGGGGTGTAGTTATTGAGGGAAATATTTTCTCACACTGAAAGCTATCTGTCAAATAAGTCTCAGAAATTTTTTCATTAATTTCACACAAATCACCTGTTTTTAATGCAAGTGCATATTTTGTAACACCTAACATCTTAAAATAAGCTTATATAATAAATAATTATAATTTTGTTACAATATCTACACAGGATGTAAAGAGTTAATTTTACTTCAATGTGATTCATCGTTTGAAGTTCATCATTATACAACAACAAATCTATGGACAAAATAGTTTTAAAAAATCTGTCAAAATGTCACACCCATCTGCATGAAATGTCCCAATACATAATCTTTTCCAATTTGAGCACTATACATGGTTAAACAATATGAGTTTATTTAACTTCTGCCTTATATTTGATTTGTTGTTTAAAAGTTTCTCAGCGGGCTTTTTTTTCCATATGTTTTTAAGCATGTGCAGGAGTACAGGGATGCAATCTTACAAACAAGTTGAGTCTGATGTAAATCCTCGATCCCAATTTCATAATGGTAATCATGACCAAGAGCAGGAGCAGGAAATGGGTAATCTACAAATTTAATTTTAACACAATGCAAAATCTTGGCCTGTATATATTTCTGTCGCATATACCTAGCAATCACAAACATCTGAAACAGTTTCTGAGTATTCTATAACAGAGTACACGCAGTCACTTGTTTTAAACAGTTTTCCCCAGTTAAAAAAATTTACAAATGCATTTTTATTGGCCATATTGGGAAAAGCATAGAGATAAATACATTCTAATGCACATTTAACATTTCTTGCATGGAGCAGCAATGGAACACCAATGATGTTTAAGCTTTTGATATAATTTTCAGTGTCTGAAAATACCAAGCCAATAAGATTTGTTGTAAAGTCTCAGGAGGCTCTTATACCCTTTACCTAATGGATTTCTGGAGTTCAGAATATCAAAAATCCTATCAATATAATACAAAAATTCTACTGTTGCTTCACTTCCTTTAAAATTCGGATCACCAACCCTCCTCAAAAACTCTATACTATCTGCCACGCTAGAACTCAAAGTCTGTGCAGCTAATGAAACATTCATTTTTCTATTTACACTACTTCTATGTTGTCCTGATAGTTTGTTGGCAAATGTCATACCACCTCCTTGTTGTACCTTGTTCAATTGCTCAATGAAATGCCATCTAATAATGCCAGTTGAGACTCAATAGCAGATACTTCTGCTAGAGCATTTCTGGCCAACTTTATCATATGACACATGTCCAAGATACACTAAACATTGTATTTTTCCACAGGATGAGGAAAGTAGCTTTTAAAATCACCCTTGGAAAAATTTAAAGTACAGTCAAGTGAACGTAAAGTGCTTATATTTACCTTACAGCCATCACATGTAACACACCAAACCCTAATGCCAGAACTATGCAGCCTCTCTAAAGCAGATTTTATCAGTGTGGCCTGATTATTTGCCTGTACACCATTGATAAAGAAATATGCAATCAGGCATTTAAATTTGCCTTTAATAGAGACAAGCATGAAAACCAGAACCTCAGATGGCTGTATTACTTCTTTTACTGAGGCACTTCCCCACCGAAGTCTAAAAAAACCTGTGTACTGCTTAGTTCCTTGGTCCCAAACTACTTGCTTCGTAATTGCCATACTGTCTACAATTAGACATGAATCGCTGAACTGGTCCCTTACAATGTACTTGAAAACATCTTTTAAGAAGCCAGGTCACAGTCTACACTTGCCACCCATTTTGAAATCAATGATGTATGTGGCAGAGGCATTAATTTTTTTCAGGTATTCATATGCTGCTGGTGAATAAAAGTACACAGTCATCGCAAACATTTTCACATTTGTTGTGTATTTATTACCCTTTGATGAGACAGAGTTGTTCACTAAATTGCACACTAATTCCACTTGTATTCCTATCTGATGATTGAGGAAGTTATGTAACTTCTCAGGAAGATGCCCCTTCTCCTTCAATGAACTTATGATGTCATCCAAGGAAAACACTTTCTTCTTCGAAGTTTTTCACGGACACACTTCAGTTTACGTTTTATTTCGTGCACAATGTCTGAGAAAAAAAAAATGCAAGTTTCGGTCGCCTTGTCTTCCATTTCTACTTTCGACTGTATATCACAATCAATTACTGAAGAACCAACTGCACTCTAAATAAGGAAATAATTTCGTTATATACGATTGAAATAACTCAAGGCTTGATGAAAAAATATTATAAGAAAACGTTGGGGGTGTGAAAACATCCTTATACTAACGTTTGCGACACAATTCGCAGCTTCTGCATTGGATAAGTGGGACATGCTTTCCACGGAAGAATTCTCATTGACAACATTCTCCACGCAATCAGTAGCGTCTGCAATGGGCAAATCGAGCACGGATTCCATGACAGAACGCTAAAAACAAAAATATGGACCTGTATTACAACATTGCTTAGACCTTTGTAGCGTACGAAATAAATTCACAAAAGTAAAAAGCGCACACACAGCAAGGAACGTAATTAGCTACCTCAAATGTAGAATCATCGTTGTCACTCAAAATCCTAACAACATGTCGTCGTGGCTGTTTATTTGGTGCATCAAATGTGTCGGAAACTGATGGCACTGCTTCGGGTTTGAAACGTTTCTTCCACGTTCCAGGGCTCACTACGTAATCATCTTGTCGGAAACGGTTTCCGCAAAGAAAACTGCAAGACGTAGGATTAAAATCTTTCCGCTTCACGGAAGTAATCCACGTCTTTAGTAGCTCTGGGTGCTTTAGAGGAAACCTGTTCAAAATCATCGAATTAGCAAACGCACTAAGTCTGTATTTTTATCGTATTGTATCGGTAGTCATATTACCTGTGAAATTGTAAGTCACTCTCCTTACTCCATCGCTTCGTACAATTGAAAGCGGAACAAGAAATCACCATTTCGATAATCCGTAATTCCTTATACACCGTACAGACCGAGAGAAACTTCTTGCCAAATTCGAATATGGCGGGCAATATGGATGACAGTAATCAGCTGGTAGAGCCATCTATCGGTAGGTCCGGTAGTTGAGCATCCCTCATTTCGCTAGCTTTAGACGCCATATACTTGCGTCTCGCGACCCGCTGGTCGCGATGCTGATTGGCTGACAGTTAAATTCATGACGTCGTATACAGTAGCCAATCAGAAGCATAGGTGACATCTGAGCGAATGCAACATCTTTGCTACACAAAACATTCTCGTATTCACAGTTGATGAGCGAATATCCTTGCACCTTGTGAGATTGAGTTATTTCGTTGGAATGGCTGGTTCTGTTGCTTGTTATGTATGTGATAGAGAATATTCAGCAAGGAAGCATTTGAATCCTCATTTGAGAAATGTGCATAAAATTCAGCCAGGTGAAGAAGGTACGATAAAGTGCTCAAAAAGTGACTGTAGCTTTAAATGCAATTTCTTGGCTAAGTTGCGCCTACATGTGGAGCAGGAGCACATGGTTGAGATGGTAAAAGAAATTAGTGAATTTCAAACGAAGGACGGTAAGTAAAGTGTACACTGCCTACTTAAATTAATATCGTCCATTATTATTACATACTTGCCTGACCCGTGGCCATTAGATCTTGTTTTTGTTGGTCAATACAACACGTGCTTATTTGAAAGCGTGAAAAGACTGATTTCACATTAACTGTAAACTTACTGTCTGCTACATTAAGTATAAGTTAAATTATTGCAAATTTAAATGATTAAAATCACACCAGTAACTCGTGAGGGTATCTTAACAGTGCAGGTTTTTTTTTTACTCCTGCTGTGTACTTTGCACTTATTGAATCTGAATGCAATTGTCTTTCATCGATGCTTTTGTTTTAGACTTTATGAAGTGGAAGTCTGAGGAGGAGAGAAAAACAAAAAGTAGTTTTGTCTCTAGTTATGGCACTAAGCGTTTAAAGGATGGCACTGCAAAAACCACCTTTGTATGCCACAGAAGTGGCACATTTTCTTCGAAGTCAGGTGGCAAAAGGTTGTGTAAGTCCCAGGGCACTTGCAAGATGGGAAACCATTGCGTTGCTGCCATAGAGCTTCACGAAGAAGAAAGTGGAATCTGTAGTGTCATTTACTACAGAACACATTTCGGCCACGACCAGAACATTGCTTTTCTGCATCTCAGTGGTTCTGATAGAGAAGCCATCGCTGGTGAGTATTACCTTAATTGTAGAATTTTGCTGGCCTTTCAGTGATCCCCAAGTAAATATGATGTGAAAGTTTCAGAATCCATTGTCAGGCTTGCTGGTAGTTATATGTAGTTGACGATTATTTTTGCAGTGAAGGAGCATTGTTTTTTTACTGCTGAGAAATTAATATTGTTATGGATATGTGATCTGGAGTAAAAGGTGTGAATATATCGATTGGCAGTTCATATGAATACAATTTGTGATGTTAGCTTGAAAGCAGTTGTAAAAGACCAGTTGTTGTGATCCATATTGACCACAATATTGGTGACTGTAATGCCATGTACTTAGGTGTGTGTGAGAGCAGGTGTAATGCATTACAGTAATAAAAGTGTGGAAATAAGTTCTGAAATACTTGTTTCCCTGTGTTATTGCTTGCATCATAGTAGTCTATTTAAGAATAGATCATTAATGCATCTAATAGACTAAAGGCAGTACATTTGTTGTTTCTTGTCCAGCATGTTAAACATGTACTTGTAGACCTCGTAACCATTTGAAAATAGCCTTGGTAGCTGAAACTGGGAAATATCACATTGCAACAGGTGCTTTAATCAGGCCTGTTTATTCTCCCATCCCCAGTGTTTTAATAGTATCTTCAGTACTGTTGGAAGGGTACACTGAATATCCTGTTAAGCCATTTATTAAACTATCTAGTTTATAAGTACTTAGCAAGTGTTATATTGCTTGAATTTATTTTATTGGGGGTGGTTAACTACAGTGTCCTTTCTGAATAGTGTTTTCATATACATACTCAGAATTGGCCTCTTTGTAGTTGGAGTAATTTTAAAATGTTGCAGGTAAAATTGCTGAGGGGGTCACTTTCCAGAGAATTCTGGATGATGTGCGGGACTCAGTTCATTCCAGCGGAGTGGAGAGGCTGCATCTCCTGACTCGGCATGACCTTCATAACATTAAGAGAGACTTCGCCATTGGTGATGATCAACAGCATAACGTTGATGAAGTCAGTGTTGGTATGTGGTTGGAGAAAATGAAAGACTGTGTTCTCCTCTATAAGAAAGAAGGCGAGGCCAGGGAAGATTTTGATAGGACTGACTCGGTGATAGTGTTAATGACTGACTACCAGAAGCAGTTATTACAGAGATTTGGACAAAATATTGTATGTGTAGACTCCACACATTGTACAAATGTTTACAAACTGTTGGTGACCACATTGTTAGTGGTAGACGATTTTGGTTCAGGTATGCCTGTAGCATTCTGTGTTTCAAATCGGGAGACTACTTCCATAATGACTCATTTCTTTAGTGCTGTGAAAGAGAGAGCTGGCATTATAAAAACGTCTGTATTCATGTCCGACGACACTAATACTTTCCGTAGTGCGTGGTCACGAGTCATGGGACCTGCAAAAAATAATCTACTGTGTGCTTGGCACATAGACCGCAGCTGGCGGAATAATTTGAAAAAAGTCCATGGCAGTGAAGAAAAGAAAGCGCTTGTGTACAAAGCTCTTCGTACATTGCTTGAAGAAGTGGACATAGACAATTTTAATGAGCTGCTGGAATCGTTCGTCGGGCAGCTTCAAGCAGATGAAGGTACAAGAGACTTTGGTGTATATTTCTCGTCAAATTACTTATTCCGGCCTCAGCAGTGGGCATACTGTCACCATCGCAATCTGGGTATAAATACAAATATGCACCTTGAAGCAATGCATAGAGTTTTAAAATATTGTTATTTAGAGGGAAAAACAAACAATAGACTTGACAGACTACTTGTTGTGTTGATGAAATTGGTGCGTGACAAACTGTGTGCTCGAATGGTTAAATTGTATAAGGGTGGCCATTCATATAGAATAAATCTTATTGAGGCTCGTCATAAAGCTTCATGTAGTATTAAGGAGAATGACATTACAGTCAATACTGATGGTACAAAGTTTCATGTCAAATCCCAAACACATTGTGGTGTAACACATACTGTGATTTTAAATAACATTGAATGTAAATTGGAGTGCAAGTTGAAGTGCTCCAAATGTAATATATGTATACATGCTTTCAGTTGTTCTTGTGCGGACAGTTTAATTCATTTGAACATATGCAAGCACATTCATGCAGTGTCAATGACGTATGCATTACATTCAAGTGCCACATTTACACCAAGTGAAGCAACGGTGACAGAAGAGGCTTCTGCCATTTTGTGTTCACTGCAAACAAATACTGATGATCACGAGAACACATCTCTGGCCCGAGAACTAGTGTCCACATATCAAATTTTGATTAACCGTGTCAGTTCAGGTAAAGTGTCCACAGAAATCCTGAAGTCACTACAGAAGGATGCAGCTCATTCGCTGTCACTTTTTCAATCAGACTGCAGGGAAGCTTCACGACCCCCCAGCAACGAGAAGGTAAAAGTGCAACGAAGACATGGTAAATGCAACAAACAGCCAAAGGGCAGTTTGAAGAAACCAACTCTTGCTGAAAAAGAAAATATTGTTTCAGCACTGAGGCAGCCTGAAAGTGAAATATTAAATGTTCACGTAGATTCTGACCATAATTACTGTCGGTACTAAGTTTTAGCTGTGTATGTGCTTCTGTACATTCCATGGTTTGTAGGCCTACTGGGGAAACTCGCCATGTAAAACAAAGAGTAACGCATTGTGCTTGGTACCCCTGTTGGTGATGTGGAAACCCAAGTGATATTAATAAAGAAAATAAAAACGTTTGCAGTGTTCTTTTTCAATTGATACCTTTATCCTTTTATTTGCATGTGCAATTAAAACCTTTATTTGAAATACTACTTGATTACATTAAAATGAATTGCTGTGTAACTAGAGTAGAAAATTGACGTCTGCAAAGCTTGTGTGGCATGAATTTGAAGCTCCTTATCACATGATGTACTGAAGTCTGTTGTAACAATACATTGCATAAAAATTAAAAAGATATTTTTCACTTCTGAATCACATTTCAATTTGGTTCATTACTAAGAGTTAAACAGAATAAAATTCAGTGCACTTAAGCTAAGTATCTGATGCTCCCTTATATTTATTTAAAGGCTCTGAATGTAGCAACTTCCTGAAAATTTTTGTATGTGCATTCCTACAGTAATTGACCAAGGAAATTGGTGGTAAAGAATTTCACAGTGTTCAGTCTGAGGAAATAAGGTGCAATTACTGAGCAGAGTGGTGCGGTTAGTATGATTTACAGAATACTGAGAATTGTAAAGACAAGTGGGACACTATTTTCTTTACTACAATTAATCATTTCCTTTTCAGTGTCATTCCAAGCTGCTTTAGAATTATTTTTAGTTTGTAGTCTCATGTGCTTTACATGTAGCAATTATATTTTTAGATTTATATACCTTTACTTGTCTTCAGTACCTTTTGAGATTCATCTTTCAGAATAGGAGTTTTTATGTAGATTGATACTGTGCAATGCTTGGTTGGCAGAATTTACCAACCAGTAGATAGCAAAGAGGAAAACTTTAAACTATTTTGGTGTCATTCGCCCAATTTTTATTGGTACAGAAGATGCTGTAACTGATTCTTTCTAGTCAGTACAGCAGTTGTTATAAGTTGGCCTTTAAGAGACTTTACATTAATGTAGAGAAAAATTTCATCATTACTGCATGAAGGTAATCCTATTTTCATGGATATTAATTGTGCACTTTCTTTCACTGAATATTCCTTACAAGTTGTCAGTGGCTTTTTTTTTAATAGACAATAAATGTGTCTGAGCTGCAGTAACTGTACTTACAGTAAAGATGTTTCACCTGTTTCTTGTTCACACTTCACTGATGAGAACACCTCATTCCTGTTACTGCAGTTTTAGAACATTTTTCAGAGTGAAAGTGGAATTTGCTATGGTGGTCACTTTCTTCCTTTTTTTTAGCTACACATATTTCTCAACATATGTTTCAAATGTAAGAATTTTACTTCAAAATGGACACGACGTTGCTAGGATATTGAGATCAATAGAAGTAATAATTGATTCTGAGACACCAGAGATTGTGTGAAAGTGGACTGGAAGAAAATGTAATCAAGATGTACAACGTTCTTCTATTTGTAAGGTATGTGACCATTCAGACTTTCCATGGAAATGCTTTAATTGCTAAAAACTTTATGGGTTTTGAGTCATCAGATAATTGTGGCAAATATACAATAAAGACAAATTATGAAAGCTAATACATAATAATTATGAGGCAAAAGTAACATCAGGAATGAAAATACATACTGGGTACAAGTACCTACAACATGCTGAGGCAGGTTCATATGAGTTAGCAATACAAGAAAAACACACCGTCACGTACGCAATTGCCGGTAGGCAACATTTGGAACAGAAGATATAATCTGGGAGCTTCATGTCGGACTGAAGACAGCAGACTTGAGGATTGTATTGTTTTTAACTTGCACCAGATGGCATTGATGTCAAAGATTGAGACAAACCAAGACATAGCTTTTATAATACACAAAACAATGTAAATATTCCAGCCACATTTTTGGATACAAGAGACTTGCAATGTTTCAGTGGACAGGGACATAAGGGAGGCAGAGTTGCTATATATTTAAACAGAAAGGTAAAGGATACCACTTTGTGGACAGACAGGAACATACAGAAATTGTCTTGAAGCAGTGGCTATACAGAGAAAGGAAGAAGAGCTTAATACTAGGGCAGTACTGATCTCCAAGTTGTCAGGTAAGACATTTTCTCAAGTAACTGCATGTACTACTAGAAAAGGATACCAGAGAATTCCCTTAAATAATAGTAGTAGGTGATAGTATAAAAACACTGGAAGACAGTTCTCATTCAAGAGACTTATATGATCTAATCAGCCCAAATAGTCAAAGTTCTGCACATGTTCAAAATTGAAACCGTCTGCTAATAATCTATCCAAGTTATTATTTTCCTTCCTGGTGAAATTCATGTACTTAGTCTTGATTTCATTTACAGAAAGGCCTCTAGGTCCTGTCGCTTCTTTCATCTCACATATTGTCCTCTCTAGTGATACCTTTCTTCTACTAATAATTGTTAGATCATTGGCATAAGCACATATCTGAGTCGACTTTGTGCCTATGTAACCAGATATCTGAAGCTTCCGCGTGGGTGCTTCAAGTCAGATTGAAAAGCATTGTAGAGAGTGCATCCCCTTGTCTGACACCTTTACTAATCCTAAACCAATTGGTCAGTTCTCCATCCACTCGCACTGCAGCCTTGGAACCAGCCAATATTGCTTGAATAAGTGAGACATACTTCGATGGTATACCATGTAGCAGCAAATCATTTAACATTTGTGCTCCATCTAGACTATCAAAGGCCTGCTTGAAGTCTACACAGACGTTATGAATCTCAATGTTATACTCATATGTATTTACCTAAACACAAATATCTGGTCTGTTGTTGATCTATTAGCCTGAAATCCATACTGATACTCCCCCAAAATATCTTTTGAATATGGTACTAACCTGTTGTAGATAATACTAGAGAAGATCTGATAGGTTACATTCAGCAAGGTAATTCCACGGTAATTTGAACAGCAGGTCTTGTCTCCCTTCTTATGTATTGGTTGGATTACACCTAAGGTCCAGTCTTCGGGCATTCTTTTCAGATTCCATTTCAACTTAATAAGTTTGTGGATTCGCTTATGAAGACCAGTTCCCCCATTTTTAACAGTTCTGCAATTATTTCATTGGTTCCTGGTGCTTTATAATTTTTTAAAAAATGCACTACCTTCCGTACTTCCTCTAATGTTGGTTCCTCTATTTCTGGATCTACGGTATAATAGAGTGGCTGCCCATTCCTGGTAGGATTGACCTCCAAAATTCCCTTGTATTATTCTCTCCATCTATCCAAAACATCTTGTTTATCTGTCAGCAAATTTCCCTCTTTGTCCTTACAAGCTGTTATTTTTGGTCTATGTTCTCGAGTTCCTTTTTTGTTGTATTTTCTGCTTTCATTCCTTTTGTACAGCTCTTCCATCTCTTCTCTCTTCATGGCTTCCCTTTTTCTCCTCCTGCATACCCTTGCTGCCTCTATTCTCTTTTCATTATATAATGCCTGATTTGATCTAGTATTCTGCTGAAAGCATTTCAGCCTTACTTCCTTTTTCTGTTCCACTGCCTGTCTACTGACATTGTTTTTCGTGGAAGCTATGGTTCGCATAGTTAAAAATGGACCGTTGGTTAAAAAGTGGTTCATTAAAACGAGAAAAGTCTACAGATGAAGAGGAAGATAATGCATCTGATGTTCAAGCAAGTAAGTGAGTGACTCTCGAACCGAAGTTGTCAGTGTCCATTGAACCTAAATTGTCAGCGTCCCTTGAACCTAACCCTTCCAAGATCATTGCTAAGCTTACTGGAAAAATTACAAAATATAACTCTGATTACTGGGAAATCGGTTTTACTTTCACTTGACCTCACCCTAAACCTCAATGTGTAATTTGCTATGAAAGCCTTTCGAATGAATGTATGAAACCAGCAAATCTCTGGTGCCATCTTGAAACAAAGCACGCAGAGTACAAAAGTAAGTCATTAGATTTTTTTCAAAAATAAATATCTCGTAAAACAATTACCAAACACTGTGGTGCAAATATAAATGAAAATGCAACCCTTGCGTCTTACGAGGTGGTTCAGCTTGTTGCTAAATGTGGGAAAAACCACACAATTGCTGAGGAACTTATACTGCCATCAGCAATAATACTTTGCAAGAGAATGTTAGGTGATGCAGCTGCTAAGATAACAGGAACTGTCCCACTCTCAAATAATACTGTTCAAAGACAAATTACTGATATGGCAGTTAACGTGGAAGAAACATTGCTGGCTAGACTTTGTATGAGTGACATGTATGCTCTACATTTGTATGAAAGCACAGACATTGAAAAAAGCCATAATGTTGGTTTTCGCATGATTCTTATGGGAGGGCCAAGTTTTTGAAGATTTTCTTTTTTCATGCGAACTACTGCATACAACAGCAGGCAATATTTTTACTGCATTAAATAATTATCTCAATGAACATGATGACACCTGGAAAAAATGTGTAGGCTTGCTGACGGATGGAGCAAAGTCAATGGCTGGCAAAAAAACAGGACTTCTAGCTCATATCAAAGCAGTAGCCCCTGAGGTGAAATGGACTTACTGTTGTATCCATCGTGAAGGCTTAGTAGCCAAAAGATTGTCTGAACCTTTGCAAAAGATACTTAACGAAGTAGTTCAAATCATCAACTACACTAAAACTCGACATCTGCAATCCAAGGAAAAATGTAGACATGTTCAAAGTTGAGGATAAGATTAGTGCTATGGTCAAAAAGCATCAGATCTGGGCGTCAAGGATAGAAAACGAGTCACTAACTAACTTTTCTACTTTAAAACAATTCTTGGAGTCATCAGAGGAGAGTTTGCCTGACCAGATCAAGATCAATGTAGCCGAGCATCTACGCAGCCTAGCCACCATTTTTAGAGAGTATTTCCCTGAACCTGACCCTGACAACAGATAGATTCAAAATCCCTTCAGCTGTGAAGAAATAGACAAAATCTAAGGCCTCACTGAAGAAGAGCAAGATCAACTTGTGGATCTGTCCAGATGTGGTATGATGATAAACATTTTCATTGGTGATAAAATTACAGACTTCTGGGCAACAGCACGCAAGGACTACAAGAAACTTGGAGATAAGGCAATGAAAAAGATCCTTCCATTTGCCACCACATATTGGTGTGAGCAAGCATTTTCTTCCATGTGGTTCATGAAAAACAAAATATAGGAATCGGCTCGACGTGCGTTCTGATTTCAGAGTGAAAGTTTCAAGTTTGGAACCTAATATTTCAGAAATAATGGACTCAGAGGTCAGATTGAACTCACCTCATTAAGAACTGAAAATTAAAACTAATTGTATACTGATGGAGTACTCTGTTGTAACTGTATTTTTTCAAATAAATAATACCTTGTATGAAATTAGTGTTTTCTTATTTTTCACACATGTCTACTCAATGCAATCTCAAGTGTAGTACACTTGAAAGACCAATACACTCAGTTTAAATTTTTTCCTGTCATTTTCAGTTCATACTCAATTTTTTTAAGGACTTTGTTATGCTAAACACCCAGATTTGAAGGCAAAGATTTTGAGCAATAATCAAAAATTTAACAATAACGATGATGGCTAAATTGAAAAAGTTTTAAGCTCAATATTTTTTCAATAATGAATATGTCAATGTTTTTTCTAAGTACCAAAAATAGAAAACTTATAAAAAGACTCTTAATTTGGCTTTCTAGGTACTTGATACTGTGATATGACAAGGTACCAATCATGTTCGATGAGGGGGTCCTTGAGAAAATTTTGTTGGGAAGCCCTGCTCTACACAATCAAAAGCTCTGCTCAGGTCACAAAACATAGCCGGAGCATAGTCCCAAGCCTCGAACACAACTAGGACAAATTTTACTTGTGAATTCATTGAGTCAGTTGTACATTTACCTTCCCTGAACCCAAACTGTTTATCATTGATTAGTCCAAATAAAGACTAACTTTTTTACACGTTATTGTTTAAAAATTTTAGAAAAGAAAGGAGTTATGGATATGAGCCTATAGCTAGTGGGACAGTTCTTTTCAACTTTTTTATATATGGGCACAACTCTACAAATTTTTAGTTTCTCATTGAACTTATTTTCATCTAGAGATTTATTTACATAATAAGTTAAAGGATAAATTACACAGTCAATAGCATCTTTAAACAAATTACATAACAAATCATAGTAATCAACACTAGCTGAAGGTTTGAAATTTTTACATATTTTCAGGATCGTACTTGGACACACTCCTGTGAAAGTGCTTTGGAAGGGCTTTTCAAAGCAGTTGTCGCTGATACTAACTGCACTTTCGGGAGGTCGTTTATTAACTACTAATTTCTTCAAGAAAACTAGCGTTCTATGGGTTGGAGCTTGGAATGTCAAATTGGCAGGTAGGTTAGAAAATTTAAAAAGGGAAATGGTCAGGTTAAAGCTAGATATAGTGGAATTGGTGAGGTTCCGTAGCAGCGGGAAACAAGACTTCTGGTCAGGTGAACACAGCATTATAAATAGAAAATCAAGCAGGGGTAATGCAGGAGTAGGTTTAATAATGAATAAAAAACAGGAGCACGGATAAGCTACTACGAATAGCATAGTGAACGCATTATTGTAGCCAAGGTAGACATGAAGCCCAGGCCTACCACAGTATTACAAGTTTATATGCCAACTAGCTCCACAGATGACGAAGAGATTGAAGAAATGTATGTTGTTAAAAAAATTATTCACATAGTGAAGGGAGCTGAAAATTTTATAGTCATGGGGGACTGGAATTTGATAGTAGGAAAATAAAGAGAAAGAAAAGTAGTAGGTAAATATGGAATGGGGGTAAGGAATGAGAGAGGAAGCTGCCCGGTAGAATTATGCATGGAGCATAGTTTAATCATAGCTAACAATTGGTTTAAGAACCATGAAAGAAGGTTGTATATGTGGGAGAGGCGTCAAGACACTGGAAGATTTCAGATATGTTATACAGTGGTAAGACAGAGATTTAGGAGTCAGGTTTTACATTGTAAGACATTTACAGGGACAAATGTGGACTCTGACGACAACTTCTTGGTCATGAACTGTAGATTAAAACTGAAGAAACTGCAAAAAGGTGGGAATGTAAGGAGGTGGGACCTGGATAAACTGAAACAACCTGAGGTTGTAGAGAGTTTCCGAGAAAGCATTAGGGAACAATTGACAAGAGTGGGTGAAAGAAATATGGTAGAAGAAGAATGGGTGGGTTTGAGAGATGAAATAGTGAAGGCAGCAGAGGATCAAGTAGGTAAAAAAAACAAGGGCTAGTAGAAATCCTTGGGTAACAGAAAAGATACTGAATTTAATTGATGAAAGGAGAAAATATAAAAATGCGGTAAATGAAGCAGGAATACAAACGTCTCAAAAATGAGATTGACAGGAAGTGTAAAATGGCTACGCATAGATGGCTAGAGGACAAATGTAAGGATGTAGACGCTTATATCACCAGGGATAAGACAGATACTGCCACCCGTCAGCTGTGGCCCATGACGTAAAGGTGTTGTGGTGTGTGATGTATTATGGTGCAGAGTTTAGTTTATGAGTGTGTTTTGTTTGTAGATGCTGTCTTGTTGCGGTTGGTGGTGTGTGTATGGTCCGCATGTCATGTGGTGTACACTGGGTTCATTTGGGACTCGGTGCTAGAAGTGTGCTTTTATCTGTCGTGACTTCTATAGAAGAACGAAGAATTAAGTTTCTGTTGTGTTTATGATTATTTGTGGCTTCTATTGTTAGGTATGGATATGACTTCTAGGTTTAATAGTGTGCGTCTGCGGCCTAAAATGGGGGACGACATATTGCCCTTTATTAAGATTCTGCAACTTTTTGGGCTTGTGGTGGAGATAGTGAAATGTGGCGTATGCAAGCTGAATATGTGATTATCCAGAGTTCTAGCTTCTCAGACCAGGGACTGTTGGTGGGTTTTTGTTTTTTGGGGGAGGGTGAAGGTTGGGTGAGGAGCATTGGTAGGTTGTAGGTGGGTTGGGAGTTGATTTTTTTTTTTTTTTTTTTGAGAGAGAGAGAGAGAGAGAGAGAGAGAGAGAGAGAGAGAGAGATTGGGGTGGCTGACCTAGTGTGTAGTGCCGGAACTTTTGTGGGGTAAATAGTCATTGTTTTGGGTCTATTGTTCACGTGTTATGATGTTTGGTGGAGTTTTTATATGTTCTTCGGTTGGTGTTATTTACTGCATGTGTTGGTAGTTGATGTTTTGGTATGGGCACTCGTGGTTGATTTATGTATCTTAGGGGAAGAACTCAATTCCAATTTTTTTGGTATCGTCTGTTGTATTTGAGCCATATAGATCATGGGAAGTGTCTGATTCCAATTTGTCATCATAGCTATGTGAGTTTTGCTATTGTGAGCTGCTGTTGACTTATATAGGTCAAGGGAAGTGTCCGATTCCAATGTGTCGTCATAGCTGTTTTGGTATCGTAAGCTGCTGTTGACCTATATAGGTCAAGGAAAGTGTGCGATTCCCGTTGTTTCATGTGTTGGTTTTGTGGTATTAATAGTTGCGGTGTGATTATAATTTTTGGAGTAGTTGGTTTTTATTTTGTGGTATCGACAATTGCAAAAACAGACATAATGTCTTATGGGATAACAGCAATCAGTGATAAAAAAGTCAGTAATAAAAAAAAAAAAAATTGCAATCAAGACGGATTTTAAGTAACATCGACAATTGCGGTTGAGCTATGTAGGTGAAGGGAAGCAACCGATGCCTGTCGATATTGTGAGTGTACCGGAATTTGTGATTTTGTGGTGTTTTTATGTAGTCGTTTTGTGTGGTTTGGGATCGTGGTGTGTGCCTGTATGTGTTTATATTTAGTTTGTTCCCACCCATAAACCCTCAATTTCCCACACTGGTCTCGTTAGTTTGATTATATTTTTGGAGATAGATGTGTTTGTTGGTTTTATATCTATTTTTGTGTTTATGTAATGACGTTATAGGCGCTATATTGGAGATATTGAGAATGGCCGTTTCCACCATATTAGTGAGAGTCAAAGCAGACGAGTGGAATCGGACGCTTCTGTAATTCAGATAATACATATTTTGTAGCTAGTGATAGCACTTACAATGACATGGAGAAAAAACTTACTCTGAACATAGAAAATGCAAACCAGTATTTCAGTAGTAAGTTTGTTCATAATTGGTGCACACACAATGTACTTGCAGTCCCAATTCAGCAGAAATATCCATACTGAAAATATCAGCCTGAAATATGGGAACACAGACATACAACAGACAAGTAGATATATTTAAGTATTTGGGTGTGGTGATAAAACTGGGAAAATTATGTTGATAATGTGTATCCAAAAATATGTACGATTCTTATCAGTCCTGTAACGTAAAACTCTGTTTTTCTTGCTTGTTTCAAGCTGTCATACCTGGCATCATGCAAGATGATCTAAGAAGATATAAACGTAAACGTTATTCTTGTTGGTTTATCAAAAATCGTATTTGTTTGTGTTACATGTGCCTGGGGTTCATCTATTAATAACGCAGTAATCTCGCATATACAATCTGTGTTCGGAAATTATATGACAAACTGTCACGTAAAACAATAATACCGTTCTCTATCAATACAACCAACGTAATACGGCTTGGTTTTTTTAAAATGTGAAGTTGTGTGAGATCTTTAATGTTAATGTTACTCAATTACAGATATTGGAGTTATGTTTCGTACAAATACACTATAAGACATTGTAATATATTCGATCTCTTTTATTAAGGGATACAGTCAGACTGGAATTATACTGTTACTAGAAACCTCGTTACTTCGTTTCGGAAAACCACTTGGCAAGTGTTCTGTTTTTAAGATCACTGAAGGTGGCAGTACGAGAATATGAATATAACGCCAGCACTGCATTAATTTAATCATTTGTAGAATGTGCAACTACAATTTATCTATCAGTAATCACTCAATAATACTAGCTTCCTCATGCACAAATGAAAGACCGAATTAAAAATGGCACTGTTTGGAGAGATCTTTAATACGGTGGATCATTACTTTCGTAATACGCAAAATTGCAGCCTTCAATACGGAAATACAGAATACGTCAACAACTTCGGAAACCTTGAAATTAAGATGGCGGCTGTTATTTACTTGCGTCTCGACAAGAGTCTTGCGACCCGCTGGTCGCAATGCTGCGCTTCCGATTCGCTACTGTATATGACGTCATGAATTTAACTGTCAGCCAATCAGCATCGCGACCAGCGGGTCGCGAGACGCAGGTCCCAAAAGGAGTCAAGAACAAATTCCTGGATCTTTAGCAGAAGATGTTCCACTTCCAGTAGGCATAGAAGAGGTCACAACAACATCAACTAAAAGTGCATGTGTCAAGCACGTTAGTGTATTTGACATATCTCCTGTTCCAAAACAAAAACAAGTTCTTCCTAAGACGAAACAAGCCAAGGGAATGTCAGTGATCCATACAGCAACTCCAGAGAAGAATAAACTGCTAATGGAGTTATCAATAAAGAAACAAAAAGAAGCCATTAAAAAGGAACTCTGAAGGAAACAAGAAAAGAAATCTTAAGGATAAAGCAGATAAGTGAAGAAATCTGCAACTTAAAAAAGTCTCAAAGAAGAAACAGACATTATATAAGAAGAAACACCACCAAGAAAGTGAAATTAGCAGCGAGGATGACCCAAATCTGGACTTGCAGAACATTTGTCATGACGATGATATTGATGCATTGGCGATTTCAGAAGATGTCTGTTTAGTTTGTGGACAGTGTGGGAAAGATGGACAACTATGGTACCGATGTATTTCTTGTAGGAGATGGAGTCATGAAGAATGTAGTGGCTGGAACACTCCAAAAGGTTACTAGTGCGATCTTTGCTGTATAAGAAAATGAACTCTTTTCACATCAAAATAAATGTAAAAAACGAAAATTACAAGATATGTTTGTAGAATTACATTATTTCGGTCTTAAAAGTGCTGTTTACTATTTGTAGTAATTAATAAGCAAATAAAAATAGCAAGTATTGTACATTTTTATGGTCTGTTTGGTTTACGGTTTATTACCCAGTACCTTGCGTGTCATTACCCTCAGGGGTGGGGAATTCCACACATTTGCACTTTTTTTTATTTTAATGTTCGAAATTAAGGTACTGTTATAACTATTTACAGACGATTGGAATATGTGGAGAAATGTCCATTGTATGATATGTACTTATTTTCATAGGTTTTAATGACGTAATGAATGGTTCACATCGATTATTCCTTAGGTGTGTATATTTCCCCCACTCTCCCCTATTGTTAAAATGCTTATACAATATTGCTAACTTAGAGTTCGTTTGTGAGATAGCCTCTGATGAAGCGCCAATATTTTCTTCCTGAGCGACTGTATGACATGACTCCAGCCGGTCGGAGTGGCCGTGCGGTTCTAGGCGCTACAGTCTGGAGCCGAGCGACCGCTACAGTCGCAGGTTCGAATCCTGCCTCGGGCATGGATGTGTGTGATGTCCTTAGGTTAGTTAGTTTTAATTAGTTCTAAGTTCTAGGCGACTGATGACCTCAGAAGTTAAGTCGCATAGTGCTCAGAGCCATTTGAACCATTTGACATGATTCCCTTTGTTGCAGGCAACGTTTTTTGAGCCACCTATTAAGATCACACACACGTTTTTTACTTTTTCTGGATCACACCCCGCTACAACTTCTTGAAGTTTAGCACCTGGTTTTACGATTCCACTAACATCGGCACCATTAAAACTGCTTTTTACTATATCAGCCATGCCCCTACGATGACTATCAGCGAAAATGTGAAGACGATTTGTTGATGTTTCACTCACAGCAGACTGGATCACGCCACTGACATTTTCACTGCCATTAACTAAACGTTGTGGCTTTGGAAGATCAAACCTAACTTTTTTCCGATAGTTTCCGGTACACTCTTCTTACGATTGTTTTACTTTCTGTGAGACTATTACTAGAACAAAGTACATCAAAATTATTTACATTCTTGAACCTCGAAACATTTGCTGTAGATGACGTTTTAGCGCCGAATATATGACGCTTGTTGTGTACTACCTTCCATTTTGATGACTTATCAGCGTTATTTTGCGGCAATGTATCCATGTTCTGGCGAAAGTTTTTGTTCTTCTGTCTGTCTTGAAGCAATGGATCCATGTTTTGCTTCGACTTCAGCTCCATATTTTCGGACTTCAGGCTGTCGGTTTCTACTCTTAGACTTATGATTACACATTGTAACCTAGCAATACGTTCACTATACTTTAAGAATTCACTTTTGCACTTTACACACGAATTATTAACGGCTTCACGATAACTTATTTTTGGAGTAAAATCTCGGATATCCACGCTGCCATGTTGTATTCATTGTAATTCCCATTGTAGTTCTCATGTCTATTGCTCCATTTCGCCAGGCTCCGAAAGAGGCAGGTCTTAGTTTATCGGACCATTTCTTCTGTTTTCACCCTGTTAGTATTGTTTCCCTGATTTTGCCTCCACTGCCTATTTCTTGGTTCGAAATTCCTATTCTCAGCTCTCTCCCTATCATTTCTCTCCCCATTTCTTCTGTCATCATTTCTATATCTGCTATTGAAATGATCATTGAAAGCTCTGTTATTGTTATTCCTGCCATTATCAGGTCTGCCATTACATCTGTCATTTCTCTCCCACACTAAAGCCAGTTTATCTATATATCTAATTGTTCTATTGTATCATCAGGTCTGTACACAAGACTCCACTGTGCCCTATTCGGCAACCTACGTTTTAGAGCATCTATTTGGATCATTTCATGAAGTGTTTCATCAAGATGTACTAAAGTTCTTAACTGTTGTTCACAAAAAGTTTTCATGCATCCACTACCTGGTTTGAAATTTGGCCCATTCAAAAATTCTGACTTAATTCTAGTTTGTTTAATTTCTGACCAGAATTTGTTCATGAAAGCTCGTTCTAACTCATTAAACGACATTTCGGGTTTGACTGCTTCGTTCGCCCATAACAAAGCCTACCCATCTAAGAATTTTTTTTAAAAATTAATTTTCGAATTATTGCTCATTTTATCAGTGAAGTTGTCTTTAAACTGGTACATGACATCAACTGGACGTATATTACCCTGCCCTGAAAATTTTTTTATGTTTACATTACTCCACTATGGACTGTAACTGCAGAAAGATTTCACAGCAATGGACTCTTCAATTTCTTGAAATTTAGATTTGAAGTTCGAAATTTCGCCTAGACACGTGCCTACATCTTCTTTTAGCTCCGTGAAATTTTCATTTGCAATTTTTATTGAAATTTTGTATATTTTGGTCTGTTTCTGTGAATTTCTTTACAAAATCTTTGTTGAGCTTTTTTAGTTGCAACACTTCAACAGCAGCAACTGTTTCGAAATTTTCTACAGAATCTAGTCTCTCTTCGAATTTTTGGTTTTCCTGTTCTAAGGTAACAATTTCCCCTTCTACAGCTGACACATTTTTGCTATTCTCATCTACTTTCTCCCAACACCTGTCTAAATTCTCTTTTGTCTCGCGAATCTGGGTTCCATGCTTGTCTAATTTTTTATCGATTGAATCAAGCTTTTGATCAAGAGTGATTCTATGCTCATCAATTGACCGTTTTTGTTCATCAAACGATTTTTCAGTTCTCTTTTTCTGTTCTTCCATCGATCGTTTTTGTTCTTGCATTAACTTAACTAACATATTCAAGGCTGATTCATTACATTCAAATCCAAGAAAGGGTAAACATTCACTACTGTGATCACTATCCTCCCCGATTTCGTTGTCTCGATTGTCTCCATTATTATCAGTAATATCTACGCTGTTTTTCAAGTTTCCATTAACCTCCCCGTTATTATCAACTTCCGTATTGTTATTAACTTCTCTATTATCCTCCATATTGACAATGCAGACGAAAAACACTTTCAAAAAGTGAAAATTCAAATAATTTTTTTCTTGTACTTACAGGCAGTTGGTTCTCCAAGTTGCGTTTCCACATAAGTATACTTTGTGGTGTTACTGACTTTCTTCTCTGACCTGTTCTCCAAAAAATGGAATATTATTTCAACAAGGGTGTTAACTCTGAAACAAAATATAAGATTAGCTTACAGAATTACACTGTATCCCATCTCCTCCACCAATTATAACTTTTCTCTAACTACTCGTAATAATGGAGTTGATCATAGTTACTCTTTATCTGTTGCAGTCATGGTCCTGAGTACATTTACGGTCACTGTAAAACAAGTACTGGAGAGTTGATTTAGTTTTATCTTGCATTAAGTTTCACAGTTTTTTATTATACTTTCAAAACAAAATTAAAGTATTGTTACAAGGCAAACAATACTTACAATACAAAAGGAGCAACTACATGCTCACTGCTCAAAAACCAAAACCAGACTGACTCCCTATGCCAATATGGCTGTTAGTATTTATACTTTCTTAACAATCTCAAACAATCCTCGGTATTGTTTAGAATCATTTTTTGATTAATTAACAATTAAAATTGACATATAAAAACTGAAAATATGTATATATAGACGTATGTCTGCTCCAAGACAGTAAGTACACTATAATATTAGTACATGTCTGTTATTTCATTTGAGAATAAACTATCAAATAAGAAATTACAATAATGCATTTACGTTTTTTATTAATTACTAGAGGCTCCTTTGATGGGAATTGTTCCTTTCATTTACAAAGCTTCTATACTTTGAACTGAAACAAATTAATCAGTTATTATCTCAGTTATAATTTTTTCTATATGAGCTGCATATTTTGTTTACATGTGCGATCCTGAATTAGGAAATGTTCGTTTTAATTGGCTCTTAATGGGCTGTTACATTTCAAGATGTAGCCTGTCCTATACATTCTCCCACTATCACCCACTCCAGTCCTGTCACAGGCATGTTCTGTCCCATCAAGGCTGGGTTATACATGAAAGCAATAATGTAATTTACAAACTGTACCCTCTATGCTGCTTTCTATTTGAGCGTGATAACTCACATATGTCTGTCTGCATGAATGGCCACTACCAGAATGTGGCCTATTTTGGAAGGATGACTTTTTGCTTGGAAGCTTAATGTTAAGGTAGTCCAATTAAACAAACACTGTTTTTGGCGTTGTTTCACAATTTTATTATTAATGTTGTTACACAACTTATGTTTCAGGTTATAAGCCCATTTTCAAGTACATTACTTGAAAATGGGGGTATAACCTGAAACTTAGGTTGTGCAATAACATTAACAATAACAGTGTGAAACAAGGCAAAACAGTGTTTGTTTAGTTAATTTACAGTGCTTCACCAAGAACTCACAATTGTTTCAATTAAAATGTTTAGTAGTCTTCATTGTGCCTCTCTGCATCTCAATGGCTCCTCTAGGTGGTGCAAGCAATCTATCCTTCTCAAAATATTGTTTTCATTTCATCTTGCCCTTTCTATTGTTTGAACTTACTGCACATTGGTAAGGCATGTAACTTCTTTTTTTGCACTCACTGTCATTTACAGCTGAAAACATTATGAATTCTTTCCCTTTTACATCTCCTGTTATTTTTGTCGTTAATCACACTGAGTAATTGTGGCGGCCAAGAATGCTGTGAAACAATTGAGACTTTTAAAATAAAATGCAATGTTGAATATGTAGTAACCAAACAGTAAAGAACGTACAAAAGTTTACTTTAATTATTGCACTAAATTTATGTTATAACACGATATTTAAATGAATCTTCTTCATGAGCTGAACAGCTCTCTCATTTACTGTCTAGATAAAGATCTAAAAAAACAATGTTAATTATGTTTCTACAACAGCCATCAGATCTTGTTATTTTGATGTAATGGATCTGCTATTTGACAGATTAGAGTGCTCTCTAACATGCTTGATACGAAAATTAATTAAATTTTATGTATGTTGGCACTATACTTGTATACTTATCAACCACAGTCAGTATTAAGTGAATTACATGAATTTCTAAATGAAAGTATTAATAATAAACAAATTGTATGAATAATATGAACTCAGTTGAACTCAATTTTGTTTTCTGGAGAGGAATTTTTACCAGTAATTTTGCTGCTGAACTGCTTTCAGAAACTCCTGGCTACACCCTTGCAACTTAGCATATAGTTACACATAAACAATGAATGATGCCATAAAGTGTTAAAGTACATTATTAGTTGGCGGTGAGGAAACTTTGCTGATTGGAACTACTATCCCACACATATAATGCAAAAGAAAGTAAAATGGCATTCAGCTGCATAAGACGGCAGTCTCATTCCGATCTTATTCCATCTAAAAGAGAAATAGAAATTCTTGATTGTTAATAACGCATGGGGTATGCAGAAATCTACTGAAGATGTCTATTAATGAATTCATAGCAATGGTGTGAGGGGTGTGGTGGAAGCAGAGTGCAGCAATATACAAATATCTATATACTACTCTAGAACATGAATGGAGCATGAAATAAGTGAGAAAATTAGGTAATACACATTTTAACATTTTGAAATGCATGTGGAATAACTACATGTTAAACAGTTGTCTCATTCAAATTTTTTTTGCCCACATGAAATTAATTTTATCAGGCTTAAAAATTGCAACTTTATACCAATGTTACCTCTCAGTTTAACTGAAATAAATCTATCTTCTTTAAGATCAGGAAATTGTGTGTTTGGAAGTAAGGAAGATAGTATTCACATATTAAAGTTCGTAATTTTTATGAATAAATTCTGAAAAACAAGAAAAGTGATATGTAGGGACTTCTATGAACAAATAATAGGAAACATTATGGATATTCAATTATACTCGTACTTACATAAACAATTTTAATTTTGTTCACCTAATCACCTAGTATGCTTGCAAATGTTTGAAAACAGAGTTATCAATTACCATGTTACATACCATGCTATGTAAATGAACCATGATGGAAACCAATAAGACAGATCATCATCATTGTTATTCTGAACTGCACTGTAAGGTCTAATCTTTCCTCTGGTATTATTTCCATCATTTAATACTCTTTGTTTATTAATTTTTGCTTGTCTTTTCCTTTTAGGTACTACAGTGACACTCATCCTGTCTTCAGTACTCTTTCTGGATTTATTATCTGCTTCATTTGTAATATCTGAACTAAATACCAGTGGGTAAGAGTAAAACAAACTTGTTGCTCTTGATATGTAAATATGTTTCTTTTCTTTTTTTCTGCTGTGTTTATGTGACTTTGATGTAAGTTTAGCTTTTTTGTCCTTCGTGTACGAATGTGTCAGAGTCAATCTGTCATCATCATCTTCCTGTGTATGATGTGAGTCATTAGGCAACAGCTTCTCTATTTCAGATGGTTCTGTTTTCCTGAAAATAACAAAATTTCCATTATTAAAGGGGTGTATAATGAGAAGTAAATTATATTTGTCTATTTTAATGGGATGTGACACATTAGAATAAGTTTTGTCCTTCAAAACTAAGGATTCTCGTTCCTGAAGGCAGAAAAGCATTTTGAGTAAGTTATAAGTCTTTATAATTAATATCTATGTTGACTTTCAGTCTTTGAACATATGTAACATAGCAAGAAAGATCTGAAACTAAAATTCGAATGGAAGCAGCCTATAACCAGAAATTTGCTATGTAACCATCTGAATCAGGTGATGTTCTCATCTTTTACAGATATTTTGGCTGGGCACTTTCCAGTCAGCTTATTAATTAAAAACTGTATTGTACAGAGAATGAAATTTAGCGTTTCCAGTTAGGTAGAAAGTGTATTTAGGCTGTAGTATCAGTGGCCACAGTCATTAATGACAAGTGTCAAAGAGGAAATATTCTGTTTCAGTGCCCATGGCATCTGGTCCCTGCAATCTGCAATCAGTTCACCCATGGTTTTATCCGATATGTCAAAACTGCCTTTGTTCTAAGGATATATTGGACTTCCTTGCAGTGATGTCACACAATTATTGTTGTATCAATATTATGAAAAGGAACATTGTCACTCACCATATAGCAGAGATGCTGAGTCGCAGATATGCACAACACAAAGACTGCCACAAATAAGAAGCTTCTGGCCAGTAAAGCCTTCATGAAAAATAGACAGCAGATACATACACACACTCATGCAAACAAAGTTCACACACACACACACACACTCATGCAAATGCAACTCACGCAATCTCTGACAACTGAAGCTACACTACCAATTTTATGAACAGAAAGGAGTTGTGATGGGTAGCTCCTTATCTCCAGTTGTGACAAATCTGTTTATGGCGAGATTAGAGGATGAGCCTCTTATGACTGCTGCCTACCAGCTGACCGGTTTCTTCAGGTATGTTGATGACACATTCATCATTTGGCCATATGGTAGGAGAAGACTGGACGAGTTCCTTGACCATCAGAACTCGAGACACCCCAACATTAAGTTCATAAAGGAACTAGAAAATGATGGTCAACTTCCTTTCCTGGGTATCTTGGTGAAAAGGAAGACAGAAGGCACATTAAGCCATAGGGTGTATAGGAAAACAATACACACCCAATTATATTTGCAGACTGGCAGCTTTCATCATCTGGGGCAGAAGAATGGTGTACTCAGAAGCCTTGTTCATTGAGTCAAGACACTATCCAACTCGAAAAGCTTGGCGGAAGAGTTAGAACATCTTGAACAAGTCTTGAAAATTTCTCAGGTATTCAGCCGGGTAGCGTCATCCAAAAGGTGCGATATTTCGGCAAGCCAACGTCTGTGCTATCTTCAGGCGTTCTTGGTGTCTGATTGATCTCTGATGGATGCCGATTTTATACAATCTCCACCCCTCTCCTGCAGCCTCCATCTGGTCGCCTCCGAGCGGCCCGAGGCCGATGGTGGGGGTAGGGGGGCGCTGGGTGGTGGGGGAAGCGCAGCGCGCCGCGAGAGGTCATGGGCCACAGTCCTTCCGCGGCTACGGCCGCTTGCGGAACTTTGTCATTGTGGTGACAATGCTTCTTCTTCTTCTTCTTCAAGTGTCCTGACAGGATCAGATTTCAGTGTAGACTGACATTGTGTTTTAATCATACTCAAAGCTGGATCCCAGGATTTGCTTAACTGGAAACCACTGTCTTTATTAGTTCGTCATGCAGCCGGATCTCCACTGCCTCTTTGAGGAGGCAATCCCAGAAGGTGTTCGATTGCTGTAACTCTTTTGTGCCATCATAGTTCATTTCATGTCTATGTGAGATGCAGCGCTCTGCCACAGCGCACTTGGTCGGCTGTGTATTGTCTGCGTGACGTTTATGTTCACTACATCTCTCCTGTAGCGTCCGTATGGTCTGCCCTATATACATTTTCCCGCTCTGGCAACGCATGCTGTAAACTCCCGGTTTCCGGAGTCCTAAGTCGTCCTTGACTGATCCTAACAATGTTTTCGTTTTGGATGGAGGGCGAAACACGCACTTGACATTATGTTTACTGAGTATTCTGCCGATCTTTGCCGATGCGTTCCCGACATATGGTATTATCACTGTCGCAACCAGTTTGTCTTCGTCCTCGGCAGGCCTTCTTCGGTCTTAAGGCTCGTTTTATCTGCCGGTTGTTGTAACCGTTCGTGCGGAACACGGCCTGCAAGTGCTGCAATTCAGCTGCTAGGCTGTCACAGTCCGAGATTTCGCGTGCTCTGTGCACCAGTGTGCTTAGAACACCCTCTCGCTGTGAAGGAGCATGACAGCTGGAGGCATGCGGATACAAATCTGTAAGTGTCGACTTATGGTAGACGTTGTGTCCTAGTGTGCCATCTGGTCTTCGCCTGACAAGCACATCCAGAAATGGAAGCTGGTTGTTTTCTTCTACCTCCGTCGTGAACTTGATATTCTGGTACAGCGAGTTCAAATGCTGCAGAAAGTCTTGGAGGATTTGTCGTTCGTGCGGCCAGATTACGAATGTATCATATACATATCGAAAAAAGCAAGGGGGCTTGTAGGCTGCTGACTCGAGAGCTTCTTCTTCAAAAGCCTCCATAAACATATTGGTTACTACTGGTGATTGCGGACAGCCCATTATTATTCCATCTGTTTGTTCACAGTAATTCCCATCGAACAGAAAGTATGTTGACGTAAGTACGAATTGGAAAACTTTCGTTACTATTGGTCCGAATTTTTCTTCTATGAGGCTTAGGGAGTCTCTTAGAGGTACCGTAGTACAGAGGGATACCACATCACAGCTCACCATGAGGTCTTCTTGGCCCAGTCGGAAGTTCTGGAGCTGCTGGACGAAATGTGTCGAGTTTCTGATGTGGTGCTGACATTTGCCCACAAAGGGAATGAGCATCGACATCAGATGTTTTGCTAATTCATATGCTGGTGCTCCAAAGTTGCTTACAATTGGGGGGAGAGGCAATCCATCCTTATGGACTTTAGGTAGTCCGTAAAGTCTAGGAGGCGCAGCTGCTCATGGACGAAGCTTCTTCACCGTCTTCTTATCTTCAGAGGTGTGCTGGAGAAGCTCACTAGTCCTCCTTTTCACTCTGTTGGTAAGATCGTCTTCGATTCTCCGGTAGGTGTCATCTCCTAATAGGTCGTACAATTTTTGCTTGTATACATTACATGGTAGTAGGGCCGTGCAATTATCTGCTGGGAGGACGACAGTCTCAGAATCTTCTTGGAGCCGCTTCAGTGCTTTCCTCTCTTCCTTGGAGATGTTTGGCTTCGGATGAGCCGCACTGGTGAGTACACGGCATGTTTGCCGTTGTATTTCCTCTGCAGCGTCACGTGGAAGTCCAAGAGCGGCCTGTTCTACCGGACTGTTGAATTGTTCTGTTGGTAATGTTGTCGGTGTTGGTGCGCAATTCAGCCCCTTTTTAAGTATGGATAAGGTAGCTTCATCAGTTACTTTCCCTGTACAGTTGATGACAGTTCTCTGTAGTTCTTCTTGCGGTGGTTTGGCTGCACGCCTTGCATCTCACGTGGAGATGACATTAACTACGATGGCACAAAGGTGCTACAGCAGTCGAACACCTTCTGGGATTGTCTCCTCAAAGAGGCAGTGGAGATCCGGCTGCATGACGAACTAATAAATAAAGGCAGCGGTTTCCAGTTAAGCAAAGCCTGGGATCCAGCTTTGAGTATGATTAAATCACAATGACAGTCTACACTGAAATCCGCTCCTGTCAGGACACCTGAAGAAGAAGAAGAAGAAGCATTGTCACCACAATGGCAGAGTTCCGCAAGCGGCCGTAGCCGCGGAAGGACTGTGGCCCATGATCTGTCGTGGGGCGCCGCGCTTCCCCCATCACCCAACGCCGCCCTTAGTCGACCACTGGCCACGGGCCGCTCGGAAGCGCCCAGATGGAGGCTGCAGGAGAGGGGTGGAGATTATATAAAGTCGGCATCCATCAGAGATCAATCAGACACCAACAACACCTGAAGGCGGCAAGAAGTCGGCTTGGAAAAATATCGCGCGTTTTGGACGACGCTACCCGGCTGAATACCCAAGAAATTTTCAAGATTTCTGTACCCCGGGAAATCCTCAGATCACACATCTTGAGCAAGTGTTTACAGACAGTGGGTACTCAGATAGGAACATCTGTAAAGTGCTACATCCCAGCTGTTAACCTGATATAAAGGGAGGAGAACAAGAAGAAGACACAAGGAGTGCTAAGATTAGATTCAGTTTTCGTTCCATAGACCCAAAAAATGAGATTATTCTCTTGGGTGAGGAACATGTCAGCAAGTATAACATAAAAAAATTGAATATAATAGTTCCTAACTGATCATTAATCAGGAGATAGTCAAAATAGGTTAATAGAATGCAGTAAACTGGAACAGCTAACGTTTACAGAATTAACACAGTCAGAATGAAACACTGCTATGCACTATTAATAAATTTATCATACACAAAATATTGAATCTTGACTGTTGTGACCAAGTGTTGTCAAAACTGAAATTTAACAGACATTTTTACTTAAGCTGGCTTAACAGTCTTTGTCAAGATATTCATCTATGGAGTAGAAGGAGTTGCCTATCAAAAAGTCTTTCAAACTCAGTTTAAACTGTGCTTTATCTGAAACAAAGTTTTTTAAGGGTTGCTGGTAATTTACTGAAAATGTGTGTTCTTGAATATTGGACCCCTTTTTGGGCCAAAGTAAGTAATTTTAGGTCTTTATGTAGATTGTTCTTATTCCTAGTATTGATACTATGTATTGAGCTTTTGTTTGGAAATATAGATGTATTACTTGCAACTATTTCATTAAGGAATAAATATACTGAAAAACAGTGGTTAGAATACAAAGTTCCTTGAACAGGTTTCTACAAGATGTTCTTGTATCTACACCACAAATGATTCTTATCACATACTTTTCCACCCTATAAACTTCTGCTCGGTTTGATGAGTTGCCACAGAATGTGATCCCATATGACATAATAGAATGAAAGTAAGCAAAGTATCCAAGTTTTTTTTTAATATTTGTATCTCCTACATCTGACATCATTCTCACGGCAAACACAGACTTGTTAGGTGCTTAAGCAATTCTGTGGTATGCCCTTCCCGACTGAATTTATTATCGAGTTGTAATCCCAGATATTTAACACTGTCAACGTCTTTGATCTGCTTGTCTTCATATGCTATACTCATGCTGGAAGGAAATCTCTTACAGGTTCTGAACTGCATATAGTGGGTCTTCTCAAAATTCAATGACAGTGAATTAGCTTGCAACCACTTATTAATGTTAGTGAAAATTTGATTAGCAGCTATTTCTAAATCCTTACTTGACTTGCTATTCATTGCAATGTTTGTATCATCTACAAACAAAACAAACTTAGCATCTGGCAATGTAACAAATGAGAGGTCATTAATGTACACACGAAAAAGCAATGGACCCAAGATGAAACCTTGAGGAACACCATATGTAATTAATTCCTAGCCAAATTAAGGCTGGCTGCTTACTGTACAGGTATTTTGCAACGACACCCTTTGTGTCCTGTTAGATAGATAAGACTCAAACCATTTTGTACCATTGCCAGTGACACCAAAATATTCTAATTTACTTAAGAGAATGCTGTGGCTCAAATAGTCAAAGGCTTTTGACAGGTCACAGAAAATGCCAGTAGCCTTTAATCTATTATATAATGAATTAAGGACATTCTAACTGTAAGTGTAAATAGCTTTCTCTATATCAGAACCCTTCAGAAATCCAAACTGTGACTTGGACAATATATTATTTGCAGTCAGATGCTTAAGGAGATGCTTGAACACGACCTTTTCAAATATTTTTGAGAAATCTGGCAAAAGTGAAATTGGTTGATGGTTTGATCGTATCTCTTTATCCCCTTTCTTGTAAAGAGGCTTAAAATCACTATATTTTAGCCGGTCTGGAAATGTTCCACTGATAAGAGACTGATTACACTAATAACTTAAGATAGAACTCATACCCCATCAGCCCTATTTGGTTGACTTTGTTGATATGTTATCATACCCACTGGAATATTTAGATTTTAAGGATTTTATGATGGGTGCTACTTCTCTGGGAGACATGAGTGTCATTTCCATTTTACTGAAGTTATTTTTAAAGACTAGTCTCAGCTACTCCATTGCACTGTTCACTGAACCTGATAACCTCAAGTTGTCAGTAACAGAAGTGAAGTACTTGTATAAGAGGTTTGCAACACTACATGTACTTGTTACCAAAGTTCATTTATTTTTAGAGCTATCTGTTCCTCTTCCTTTTTGGCCCCACCTGTCTCTGTCTTCACAGTATCCCATACAGTTTTTATATTGTTACCTGATGTAATATCTTTTTCTTATAATAAAGCTGCTTCGATTTCTAGATTACTTGCATCAATATTTTGCAGTATTCTTTGTAATTCATTACAATTCTAACATCAGAGCTGTTCCTAGATAGTACACACTGTATCCTTTTTGTCCTGCATGATATAGTTATTCCTTGTCTAATCCAAAGTTTATTTTTTGGATTCAGTGTGATTTGAGTTACCCTTACGGGAAAACAATTTTCAAAAGAGGAGGCAACTTTATTAATGAATGCTCTGTATTTTCCATTTGAGTCAGACGTATTGTAAACATCTATCCATTCCATGTCTGAGCAATTTCCAGAATTTATCAATTTTGGACTTATTTATTACCCTCCTGTATTGTATTGTATGGTAACTGGGGGCCTAGAAATGACGGAGAGGCTCCGTCCCCGCCACAACCCCAGTGGTCCACAACCCCACGACGACTACCACAGTGCACTTCACCCCTCTGCCGCCCCACACCAAACCGAGGGTTATTGTGCGGTTCGGCCCCCTGTGGCCCCCCTAGGGAACGTCTCACACCAGACGAGTGTAACCCCTATCCTTGCGTGGTAGAGGAATGGTGGTGAACGCGTATGTGGAGAACTTGCTTGCGCAGCAGTCACCGACATAGTGTAACTGAGGCGGTATAAGGGGAACCAGCCCGCATTTGCTGAGGCAGATGGAAAACCGCCTAAAAACCATCCACAGACTGGCCGGTTCACCAGACCTCGACACAAATCCGCCAGGCGGATTCGTGCTGGGGACTAGGCGCTTCTTCTCGCCCAGAAAGTCGTGCATTAGCCCGCACGGCAAACTGGGTGGGCTACCCTCCTGTACTCAGATTTAATAGATTTTTTATCCTGACAAGTTTCAAAATTTAGCACAAGATGCTGCATGTCATGATCAGATACACCATTTACTATTGGTTTTGTGTTATGACTTTCTTCCCTAGATTTGTCTACAAAGGTATTGTTGCAGAAGAAGCTGAGTGGTTATGATACTTAACTGTTGCATGGAGGGTTGTGAGATCAAAACTCAAATGCACTGTACAATTTTAATTTCTATATTCAGTTTCAGTATATTCTAGAAGTAGCCACAAATGTCAAGAATCATTGTACTGGAATCTTCTGTAGCTGTATATATTCTCTATGTGTTCTGGCCAGAGGCAGTTCGCTCCATGCTGTTGTATGTGCAAGTGCTGAATAAACTTTCGTTAAGTTACTGTTCGTAATTCATCTAATTACACTTTCTTCTACGTTACATTATTCTGGTGCAGGCACTGGGTATTGGAACTTGTGATAGCACACATTATCAACGACACAGTGGCTCCCATCAGGCCATGGCAGAGACGCCCTTTACATGGTGAGAAACCCGAGTTCGAGCCATATTCATCAGATCACAATCTATCAGAGACAGAAGAAGAAGAGGACGTTACAATGACAGCAACTGTGTGCCACCACATGAGACATCCTTCCGGATTCTCTGGTGACGATGGCCAAGATACAAACAAGTGGCTGAAAGTATATGAACGTGTAGCCAAATTTAACAAATGGGATGACACCGTGTGTTTGGCTAACATACTTTTCTACTTGGAGCTCACTGCCAAGCAATGATATGACAACAACGAGAAGAAGTTCAGATTTGGGAAGTATTCCAGGTGGAACTGCACAAGTATTTCGGCGACACACAACGACAGAAGTGCAAGGCTGAAGATAAATTAAAGTGCAGGTTACAGGGTCAAGGAGAAACTACAGCACCCCACATTCAAGACATCTTGGAACTGTGTAAAATAGTGGTACCTAGAATGAAGGAGAAAGATAAGGTTGCACATCTCATGAAGGGTGTTGCTGAGGACATGTATCAAGCCCTACTCCTGTATCAATCCCTACTCCTGAAGGAGGTTTTGACAGCAGACGACTTCATAAAATGGTGCCAGTATATTGAGATAATGCATCAAAAAATAATTACATTCAGGAAGTTCGAATGGCTTCCAAACTTCATATCAATGTCTGTGATGGTGTAAGACGTCGTGGTCTCCTGACCTTCACTGCTTACATATTCCGCCCTCACAATCATATTCCGCACATCAAGACATTCGAACCCAAACTCGATAAGATAAAGTCAATGTTGTAAGAATTCATGTAAGCGATATGCAAAGAACTAGTAAATCGCAAGTGCGCACCGAGCTTGAAATATTCGAGGCTGGCGTACACACACACATTCAAGACACGACAGTCACAAAAGCTTTTAGTTTGGGAGAGGCAAATCACACGCCATGAGGCCGGTCCCTCCAGAGGACGAGTCAACCTATCTACGTTGGCCAGCGACCGCCCGTAGAGCAAACAGCGTTTGCCCGAGTGAAAGGGAGAACGACCCTGTGTTCGGCTTAAAAGCAAATTCCGCTACATTGTGTGGGAGCGCACAGCCTACACATTTTTTACAAACATAGCATGCAGTTTCAGAGGTTTTCACAGGGAGACAGCAAACGCCAAACGACAATGCTATAGATTTCCGGATTGGTCGCCTTAAACGAAATGTCATTCTCCCGTTTTAGAAGAGCAATGCTGATTGGCAGACGATATTCCTGACGCCTTGAGCTGAAGGAGTAATGGAAGAGATCAAAAGATATACCCCTTCACCTCTGGCGTGGAGAGGAGCCGTTCCGTTGTCGCTCTTGGAGCGAGAACACATAACGAGAGCGGGTGCGCTCGTACGTGTACTCAAAGAGCGAGGAACAAGTCTCTCCTCAATACTTCACTGCGAGAGCACCTCTGTCGAGAGCGAATCGAAGTGCGACTCTATATTGAGTTCTTGCGATTAAGCGTTGTTCACTGTGTTGGCCAGCACACTTATTATGCGGTGTGAACGGACAGAGCTATAGTTAAACGCCTGTGAGTGAATTTTTGAGTGGTATCACAGTGGACTGGTTATCTGACCGGTGTACCACACCAATAGTTAGACTAGGGGCGAATAGGAGTCCTTGACTTCATCAAGGCGTAGGGAGAGTTTGATTGGCGAAGGTCAATCCAGATAGAACGAGAGTTATCTTATTTGTCAGCAGCGAGCGGCGCAGACAGTAGTCATCGCAGCTTCGGTATTGTGCGTTACAACTGTTGCGAGCCCCATATTTCCTCCACAACAGTACACTTCACTGCATTTCAGACACTACAGCCTCGACCGTACCTAGCAACATTCTAACGGAAAATTATTCAAGTGCTATTGTGATTTCTCTGAATTTTTGCAAAATAAATAATAATTTTCGTTAGTTTCATGTTTTTCTTACACTAACTAGCACTACTCCAGTACCCAAGTATCCAACTAGTTATGTAAGAAATTTTGTGAATTTTTGTGTCATTTCCTTACAGCGAACGACTCGAGAAGATATTTATTGCTGAAAGTTTTTCAGGCATTTCTCTTTAGAACGTTCGGAGCGTCTGTCTGACTTCTGTAGTAGTGTGGGGGTGGAAATTGCATCTTGCAGGAGCCACAGGGTAAAGGGTACATCTCAGATTAATCCGTTGCGCAGAATGACAAAATAGCACCCACGTCACGCTCACAATGGAGGAAGCAACTGGTTTCACAAGTGTTCTTCGTCAGATAGTGAGAGAGGAAGTTCAGAAGGCACTTGGATTGCACGGCAAGCAATAAACCGAGACGCTTGAAGAGGTCGTAAGGGAGGAAGTGGAGCAGACATTGAACTCAATCTCTAGTCCTTCATTTTCCTTTAAAATGGTGAAAAAGTCGAGACCAGCCGGAGTTACATTCCTACAATGCCGCATGAGGAACCTGTTTGGGTACCAAGCAAGACTGACGTCTGGAGGACCCAGGATAACCAACCAGTATGTTTCTACTGAGGACGACCAGGATATGTGGTGTGCTATTGTCGAGACAGGCGGCGGATATTTGATGACGCCCATGCCAGAAGACAGCAGACCAATTTTAGCTGACGGCAGCTCTGGGACGATGAAGATGAACACGAAGATGAGGGTGCAGGACAACATAGATCACAATCGCCGCAAACTAGCCGCTGGAGAGGACGCTCTCCAACACGCCGATCAAGGTCTCCATCGCCGTTTAGAAGCTCCAGCCGATCACCTAGCTGCTGCAACCTGGAAAACCAAAGAGTGCGACCTCCCTTGGAGGTGAGGCCGCTGAAGAGAAAGATCCTCCACCGTCGATCACTACAAAAATGATAGGAAACTACATCGATATCCTCATGGGTGGCCGACCAGCCCAAGCTCTTGTGGACTCTGGAGCATCATATTCAGTCATTTCGGAGAAGCACTGTCGCCAATTGCAAAAAACTGTATTCGTCGACAGTAAAACATCTCTGCTGAAGGTGGCTAATGGGAAATATGTAAAACCTACAGGCAGATGTACCATTAGTGTGGGTGTAAGTCGCCATACACAGCCCTTAGAATTCATCATTTTACACGAGTGACGTCATTTTTGGATGGGAATTTTTGAAAGATTCTCAGACAATTATTGATTGTGGTCGCTCGTAGATTATGCTACACGAGGTGAGATACTGTGGATAGGAAGCTGTGCATCCACATGTGTAGAGACTGTGTGTGCTGGATGAAGTGATCATTCCTACAGTCAGCGCTAGAAAGGTAACTGTCAGGTGTCATGCCATGCATCAACCGATGGATCTTGTAGTGGAACGTAAGAGAAGCATACCACTGAAGAATAACTTGGTCATCCGAGCCTCTGTCGTCTCGTTTAAGAATGGATTCAAGAATGGATTCAGTGAATTGTGTATAGTTAATTGTCGCTGAGATCCGCAGGTCCTCCAAGACACATGTGCACAGCAAATGCTGAGCCAATAATTGAAGAACAGCTGAGCATCATAGAAACCTCCCATGCCGAGTCTGTGGGCGAAATTAGCGCTACCACTACGAGACAAGGTCATCTAGCTCGACTATCACCAGATCTCACTAAGGAACAACAGAAGGAGCTACTTGCCATTCTTCAAGAGTTCTCTGAATGCTTCAATCCACAGGTGAAGAGCAAATTAGACAAATCGACGGTGAAGCACCGGATTAGCACTGGAGACCATCAACCAATAAGCCAGAGAGCAAACTGTGTGGCAGCAATGGAACGTCGAATAATTTGCGACGAGGTAGAGATAATGATGAAGAATGACATCATTCAGCCTTCGCAGAGCTCATGGTCGTCACCAGTGGTCCTTGTCAGAAAGAAGAATGGGAATTGGCGCTTTTGTGTTGATTACAGGAAGCTTAATAAGATAACTAAAAAGGACGTTTACCCCCTTCCAGGAACTGGTGATGCACTAGATTGTCTGAAGGGGGCTAAGTTTTTCTCAACCGTAGATATGTACTCGGGATACTGGCAATTCGAAGTAGATGAGGCTGATCGTGACAAAACTGCATTCATCATTCCTGAGGGCCTGTATAAGTTTAAGGTAATGCCTTTTTATTTGTGTAATGCATCAGCAACTTTTGAACGGATGATGGATAATCTTCTACGTCACCTGAAGTGGATGATGTGTCTTTGTTATTTAGATGACATTATAGTGTTCTCAGAGACATTTGATGAACATATAAAAAACTGAGGGCTGTTCTTAAGTGACTCCAACAAGGCGGACTGAAACGTAGTCCAAGAAAGTGTCTCTTTGGAGCAAAAGAAATCAAAATACTTGGACACCTTGTGTCAAACAAAGGATTGCGGCCAGATCCAGAAAAGATGAGATCTATAACGGAATTCCCTATTCCTAAAAGTACTAGAGATGTGAGAAGCTCCCTCGGATTACGTTCTTATTATGTCGTTTTATCAAAGACTTTTATATCAAAGCCAGGCTACTCCAAGAATTGTTAAAAGCCAGTGCTAAATTTATCTAGGGTGGTGCTCAACAAGATTCTTTTGATGTACCGTGAAAAGCTCTGTCGACTGACCCTGTATGTGGCCTGTATGATGAGAGAGTACCTACAGAACTACACACAGATGCCAATTGGTATGGGATCGGTGCTGTTCTGGTGCAAATTTCGGATGGAAAAGAGAAGGTTATAGCCTATGCTTCTAAGACACTTACAAAAGCCAAGAGAAACTGCTGAACTACAGACAGAGAATGTCTTGCTGTGATCTGGGCCATGTGCAAATTTCGACAGTATCTCTATGGAAGGCCATTGACAGTTGTTACAGACCATCGTTGACTTTGTTGGTTGACAGGTCTTAAGGATCCGACAGGACATGTTATCAATGTTCGTCAATGTTCAGCAGAGCAACTGGGATGAGGTGCTACCTTTCGTGATGTTTGCCTACAACACTGCCAAACAAGACACCACAGGATTTACGCCGTTTTTCCTGGTGCATGGGCGTGAAGCGACTACGATGATGGACACTGTGTTTCCGTTACATCCTGATGACGTGGACGAAACTACATCGGCTAGGTGTTAACCAGAGCTGAGGAAGCTCGGCAGTTAGCTCGGCTCAGCATGCTAAAGGCTCAAGAAAACGATCGCCGAAATTTAGTAGAAAATCCGAAGAAATTCTGGTCGTATGTAAAGTACACAAGCGGCAATACGCAGTCAATACCTTCGCTCCGCAGTGCCGATGGTAGTTACCGACGACTGTGCCGCTAAAGCGGAGCTATTGAACGCAGTTTTCCGAAATTCCTTCACCAGGGAAGACGAATGGAATATTCCACAATTTGAAACACGAACAGCTGCTAGCATGAGTTTCTTAGAACTAGATACCTTAGGGGTTGCGAAGCAACTCAAATTGCTTGATACAGGCAAGTCTTCAGGTCCAGATTGTATACCGATTAGGTTCCTTTCAGATTACGCTGATACAATAGCTCCCTACTTAGCAATCATATACAACCGCTCGCTCACCGATAGATCTGTACCTACAGATTTGAAAATTGCGCAGGTCGCACCAGTGTGTAAGAAGGGTAGTAGGAGTAATCCATCGAACTACAGACCTAGATCATTGACGTCGATTTGCAGTAGGGTATTCAAACATTATGAACCACCTCGAAGGGAACGATCTATTGATACGTAATCAGCATGGTTTCAGAAAACATCGTTCTTGTGCAACGCAGCTAGCTCTTTATTCGCACGAAGTAATGGCCGCTATCGACAGGGGATCTAAAGTTGATTCCGTATTTCTAGATTTCCGGAAAGCTTTTGACACCGTTGGTCACAAGCGACTTCTAATCAAGCTGCGGGCCTATGGGGTATCGCCTCAGTTGTGCGACTGGATTCGTGATTTCCTATCAGGAAGGTCGCAGTTCGTAGTAATAGACGGCAAATCATCGAGTAAAACTGAAGTGATATCAGGTGTTCCCCAGGGAAGCGTCCTGGGACCTCTGGTGTTCCTGATCTATATAAATGACCTGGGTGACAATCTGAGCAGTTCTCTTAGGTTGTTCGCAGATGACGCTGTAATTTACCATCTAGTAAGGTCATCCGAAGACCAGTATCAATTGCAAAGCGATTTAGAAAAGATTGCTATATGGTGTGGCAGGTGGCAGTTGACGCTAAATAACGAAAATTGTGAGGTGATCCACATGAGTTCCAAAAGAAATCCGTTAGAATTCGATTACTCGATAAGTAGTACAATACTCAAGGCTGTCAATTCGACTAAGTACCTGGGTGTTAAAATGACGAACAACTTCAGTTGGAAAGACCACATAGATAATATTGTGGGGAAGGCGAGCCAAAGGTAGCGTTTCATTGGCAGGACACTTAGAAGATGCAACAAGTCCACTAAAGAGACAGCTTACACTACATTCGTTCGTCCTCTGTTAGAATATTGCTGCGCGGTGTGGGATCCTTACCAGGTGGGATTGACGGAGGACATCGAAAGGGTGCAAAAAAGGGCAGCTCGTTTTGTATTATCACGTAATAGGGGAGAGAGTGTGGCAGATATGATACGCTAGTTGGGATGGAAGTCATTAAAGCAAAGACGTTTTTCGTCGCGGCGAGATCTGTTTACGAAATTTCAGTCACCAACTTTCTCTTCCGAATGCGAAAATATTTTGTTGAGCCCAACCTTCATAGGTAGGAAGTTATCATCAAAATAAAATAAGAGAAATCAGAGTTCGAACAGAAAGGTTTAGGTGTTCGTTTTTCCCGCGCGCTGTTCGGGAGTGGAATGGTAGAGAGATGGTATGATTGTGGTTCGATGAACCCTCTGCCAAGCACTTAAATGTGAATTGCAGAGTAATCATGTAGATGTGCGATGTAGATGTAGAAGGTATGACGCAAGCCACCGCCCTGTTGTCTACCAGCCTGGTGACCTTGTCTGGATCTTCACTCCTGTTCGGAAGGTTGGTCTCTCTGAGAAGCTCCTCAGGCGCTACTTTGGACCTTATAAGACTGTAAGACAGTTGTCTGATGTTACTTATGAAGTAGAAGATTTCAACCCCAACACTAGACTACGAAAGATCAGAGACATGGTCCACATCCTTCGAATGAAGCCTTATAAGGATCCTGCAACCCAGTGTAAATTCGAAGCTCCAGCGACAGGCAACAAGCAGAAAGGTGTCGAAGAGTGTAGCAGGAAAAGAAGTTCTAAGAAGATCATGCAGGACCTATGACTCGTTCCTGGACTAGGAGGAAGTAACACCAAGACGCTGTTCACTTAAGGAGGGAGCAATGCTGCAGAACAAGCTGAGTAGCATCGTGGTGTAGTGGTTATGATACTAAACTGTTGCATGGTACTTAAGTTATTTACTATTAGCCCAGATAGTTTTCCCTTTCCTTTCCTGTTGCGGTCAGGACGATGGCTAGTATAGTCCGACCTGCTGATAGAATGAACAGTAACACACCGATATTAAACCCCATATCTGATCCAAGCAGCTGTTCCACCTCTAAATTAACTCTTCTAACAGAAGAGTTTAAATGAGGCTGGTCATGGCGCCTCAGAACAGACACAAGCACAACACCAGTATGTGTCGTTGCTGAAGCTATCTGTTATGACTCGCCGATCTTTCAAAGTGCCGCCGCGCAATTACGCGCGTCCTCTATATGCGGCGCTGTCTGCCAGCCATGCAGCAGCCGCGCCACCTAAGCGGCCAAGCAGCCAGCGGCCGCCAGACTTGGACTCAGTGCTGATTTGAATGTTACCGTGTACACATGTCTTACTTTGTCTACTTGCGCTGTGACTGACATGTATTGTGTCGTCTCTGAAATATGTGTGTTCAACTTGACGTTAGGCCTATATCAATTGGCGACGAGGATGGGATTTTTCCTTTTCATCGTTGACCCACAGGTTTCCATGGCTCCTATAGAGCAACTATTGCAGGGCCTCATTGAACAGCAAACGCTTCTAACATCGGCGATTGCCGGCCGTGGTGGTCTAGCGGTTCTAGGCGCGCAGTCCGGAACCGGCGACTGCTACGGTCGCAAGTTCGAATCCTGCCTCGGGCATGGATGTGTGTGATGTCCTTAGGTTAGTTAGGTTTAAGTAGTTCTAAGTTCTAGGGGACTGATGACCACATATGTTAAGTCCCATAGTGCTCAGAGCCATTTGAACCAGCCATCGGCGATTCGCGATTTCGTCGCGGCATCAAATGCGGGGCGTTTCTCGTCGTTGTCTATACCTCCTTTTCCTCCTTGCGACGAGACGGCGGAAGACTGGTCTGATTACGAAAAACGTCTTCGACAGCACTTCTTGGCATTTCATGTCAAGGACGAACAAACATGTAAGTCTCTCTTCCTTTCATGGATTTCACCTCAAATGTATCGATTGTTGTCGCAATTGGCTCCTTTGAAAGATCCTGCGTCTTTGTCCTTTGCTGAAATGTGATCACTTCTGTCCGCATATTTTTATAAGCAAACACATGTGGTAGCATCTCGTGTTGCCTTTTATCGTTGTCAAAAACAGCCACATCAATCCTATCGCGCTTGGGCTGCTGAACTTCACGGCCTCAGTCGAAAGTGTCAATTTGTTACTGACGTTCACAAAGAATCCTACGCCGATTCAATGGTACGGGATGCTATTATCCGGTCGGCGCCCGACAAAGAAGTGAGGCAATGTGCCCTTCAGTTGGCAAATCCGACTCTAGATGAATTCCTATCCATCGCGCATTCTTTTGAAATTTCTCGCGCCGCTGGAACGCAAATAGAAGCGTGGGGTGATGTCGGGGAAATACAACCTCTGTGCGCTGTTGACGCGTGCGGCGTGTCCCCGCCGGCCGACGTGGCCGCAGTACGCTCCCACACGCAGCCTCGGCATAACCGTAAACAACCCTCTAAGAAACTCCAGCAAAACCCCCGGCAACTTCCTTCATGTCCGCGGTGTTTTACGAAACATTCACGCGAGGATTGTCCCCAACGTTGGGCCGTGTGTCTTAATTGCAAAAAGAAGGGTCATGTGTCTTCCGTTTGCAAATCCGACCGCATACATGATGTTCATGACCGTGACGCTGGTTGTCTGTCAATTGCACGTCTTCCCTTTCAGGGAAGTTATTCTTCACTGTCCAGATCCTTGGTCGGGATGTTCGTATGCAGGTGGATACTGGTTCTACTGCCACTATCATTAATTGTCAGACGTATCTTCAGTTGGGTTCTCCACTCCTATCACCTGTCACTCGGCAATTACGGACGTACAATAAACAGAAGATTTCTCTCTTTGGACAATTTAATGCTGAGGTATCTTACAAATCCATCGTTCGCACTATTACCACATTTGTGGTCGACCAGAATAACGCAGAAAATCTTTTTGGTTTCGATGCCTTTCGCGTTTTTGGGTTATCCATAGACGACTCTGTCTATATCGTCTCTGATGCTATTCCTTATGCTCAATTGGATTCCTTGTCGACGACATTTTCGTCCCTTTTTTCTCCTGGGTTAGGCCGTGCAAACGACTTTGAAGCTCATATCACGCTGAAACCCACTGCTCGGCGTAAGTTTTTTCGGGCTCGGCCCATTCCTGTGGCCCTTCGTGATCGGTTAAAAAGGGGGGTTGGATCGTCTCACTACTTCAGGGGTTTTGCTTCCTGTCACTTCCAGTGAGTGGTCCTCTCCTGTCGTTGTCGTTGCTAAGCCAAATGGTGATATTCTTCTCTGTGGCGATTTTAAAGCCATTGTAAATGCTCAGTGCCTCATCGACACTTACCCTATGCCCCGACCTGAAGAATTGTTCACTAAACTTGCGCGAGGCCAGTATTTTTCTAAAATTGACCTGTCAGGCGGTTATCATCAACTTCCTCTCGACGCTGCTTCCCGGCAGTTTCTGGTCCTTAACACGCCTTTCGGCCTCTATCAATACCAACGATTGCCATTCGGGGTTGCCAGCGCCCCTGCTCTCTTTCAGCGATTTTTGGAACAATTATTGCTCCCTGTCCCTAGGTGTATCAATTACATGGCGACATTGTTGTCACTGGCTCCACCACTGAAGAACATCTTCAAAATCTCCGCACACTTTTTCATGTCTTACAGACTGCCAGTCTTAAGTGTAATCTTCAGAAATCACAATTTTTCAGGCATCTATCACGTACTTGGGGTTCCAACTCTCTCGAGATGGTATTCGTCCGCTTCAGCAAACTGTCGGTGCGATCGATGCCCTTCCTCGCCCTACATCTGTTAAGGAACTGCAGGCTTTCTTGGGGAAAATAGCATACTATCACAGGTTTTTACCGTCTGCGGCTTCGGTGGCTCAGCCGCTACATCGCCTGTTGCATAAAAACGTGTCTTTTCACTGGTCCACGTCATGCGATGCAGCTTTCCAAAAATTGAAGACTATGCTGAAACAGGCCCTGTGCCTGGCTACTTATTGACCTGGCCAACATCGCGTTCTTGCCATGGGCGCCTCTCAATACGGGGTTGGTGCAGTCCTTGCGCACCGTTTTTCTGACGGTTCTGAACAACCCATTGCTTATGCCTCCAAAACGCTCACGGATGCCCAACGAAAATATTCTCAAATTGAAAAAGAAGCTTTGGCCATTATTTATGCTCTTCATAAGTTTGGTGTTTTGCTTTATGGATCCAAATTTCATCTTGTTACGGATCACAAACCACTTGTTTCCTTGTTTCATCCATCAACGTCACTTCCCGACAAGGCTGCCTCCAGTGTTGGGCACTTTATTGTCTCGCTTCAATTATGATATTCATTTCCAGCCGATGGCTCACCATGTGAATGCTGATGCACTGTCTCGCCTTCTCATGGGTCCTGATCTGACATTCGATAGAGACGAACTATTGTGTTTCCACCTGGATGTTGCCGAGCAGTGGGCTGTGGATGGGTTCCCATCACCGGGGACCGGCTGGCGGCTGCTACGGGTTCTGACCCTACCCTCTCCCGGATTTTACGCTGTATTCGGAAGGGTTGACCAGATTGTCCATCCGCAAAGACTTCTGATCCATTACGGAACTACTACACTTTGCGCTACCGCCTCGGGATGGTGTTATCTTCCTTTCCACCGACAATGCTTTGCCGCGTGTTGTGGTACCTGCGTCTTTGCATGCTTCGGTCTTGCGCCTCCTCCACCAAGGGCACTGGGGTGTCTCTCGCACAAAATCTCTGGCGCGCCGTCATGTGTACTTGGCCGGCATCGACTCTGAAATAGCACACATGGTCGCTGCCTGCGGCCCTTGTGCGTCACAGGCCGCCACCCCGAAGTCATCTTTGTCACCATAGCCTTCGCCTGAGAAGCCCTGGGAGCGCATTCATACTGACTTCACGGGACCTTTTTTAGGTACTTATTGGCTACTCGTAATTGACGCCTACTCTAACTTTCCTTTCATTGTCCGTTGCACGTCGCCTACCACCGTGGCAACCACAAGTGCTCTCGCCCACATTTTCTCTTTGGAATGCCTTCCCTCTACTCTTGTTACTGATAATGGTCCGCAATTTGCCTCTTCCGAATTTGCGGATTTTTGTGCTCGTCACGGTGTCATGCATGTCACGTCCCCTCTGTTCCATCAACAATCAAATGGTGAGGCTGAACGACTGGTCCGCACATTTAAGGCTCAGATGAGGAAACTCCTGACTTCTTCTGATGCTGCTGATGCACTTCTCCAATTTCTGGCTTCTTACTGCTTCACCCCCATGAGCGACCACAGCCCGGCTGAGCTCTTACATGGCCGACAGCCCCACACGCTACTTCATCTTCTGCGGACTTCCACCTCACGGGCGCGGGTGCCTTCGCTTGGTCGGTTCGCCGCCGACAACCTTGTCTGGGTACGGGGATATGGCAGGTGGCCAAAATGGAGTCTGGGCCGCATCTTAAGACACCGTGGCCAATGCCTGTATGAAATCCAGATGGACATGGGTGTTGCAGCTTCGGCCTCGTGTGGCAGCAACGCCTGTTCTGAATGCCGCTACAACACCTTCGGCTCTACCTGATGCTCGGTAGCTTGGCATCTCTCATTACTCACAACACAGCCCTCTCACCATCATATCAGTGCCAGCGCAAGAACGGACGCCACCAGGAGACGTGCTCATGCAGGAACCGGATGACCATCATCTGTCGGAGCAACTCTACTCGCCTCCTTCTCCTACGGATGCCGATACATTGCCCACGTCTCCTGTTATATCAACCGGACTTGCCGCAACAGGCAGATTGGTGCACATGGCTCCAGCAGATTCGACCCCTACGTCTCCTGTCATCTTGACCCGTTATCATCGGGGACACTTCCGTCCGTACGGGAAGCCTCTTCCTCGACACTTTACGGCCAGTCAAACAACACCTATGGACATTAGCAATCTACAGGCCACCTCCATCAAGACCAGTGCAAAAACTGTAAAGGGGGGAAAAGTGTTGTGACTCGCTGATCTTTCAAAGTGCCACCGCGCAGTTACGCGTGTCCTCTATATGTGGCGCTGTCTGCCAGCCATGCAGCAGCCGCGCCACCTAAGCGACCAAGCAGCCAGCAGCCGCCAGACTTGGACTCAGTGCTGATTTGAATGTTACTGTGTAGACATGTCTTGCTTTGTCTACTTGTGCTGTGACTTACATGTATTGTGTCGTCTCTGAAATATATGTGTTCAACTGGACGTTATATCACTATCTTTACCAGGTCACTCTCAACTGAATAATTAGTGTTCCTGTCAATGCTGTTGCCCACCCCACCCACTATTACCATGGTGTCTTCCTTTGTGAAGTCTTTACAAAGTGAACCTACATTCTCTATCATCTGATCCAGACTTGCACTAGGTTTAAAAAAGCTTGTGACCTGATAACCTGACCTAGTTCATCCTGCAACAGTTGGCCAACACCGCTACCATGTGAACTACCTAACAACGAAAACCAACAACTTTTTGAAAGTTTGTTGTGTCCTGTCTACCTCTACATCTATTTGTGGCTCACCAGTTTTCAACTCAAGATGGTTCGTGTATATCAGCAATTGTTAAACCAGGAGCAAAATTCGTGAATGTGCTAGAAGACATACACACAGAATGTGCTAAATTCACGGAAAAAGACTGTGTTGCAATAATCGCAGGAGCAAACGATGTTTATTGCAACGAGGCCAGCACTTTCATTAAAAAGCTACTCGTATTGCTGCAGTTATTACAGCATACAAACATAATACTAACAACTGTGCCCACGAGATATGACCTGGCAGACTGGTGTTGTGTGAACAGAGAAATTCGCCTAACGAATAGTAAACTGAAACACTTTTGCACTAAGTTTACGAATGTGACACTACTCGATACAGACAGGTATGAGAGACACTGCTTCACAAAGCATGGACTACATCTAAATCAGTTTGGCAAAAATAAACTAGCAGCATACATTGGAAAGGCTTTTCATGAAATAATAGGCCTAAACAATAACGATCATGAAAGCAGACCAGTCATAGCCCTAACTAACGAGGGAAACTAGTGAGCTGGGCCAACTCTAGCAGGATTTGGTCCAATAACAAAAATCTGCAACAAGTAATTAATACACAAACGAAAGTTCACTCAAACAGCAATACAATTAAAGACAAACAAAAGTTAACAGTGTTTCATCAGAACATAAGAGGCCTATACTGCAAGCTGGATCAGTTCACAGCAAATATAGAAGACACAAAAGGTATAAACAGTGCCCACATTCTGTGTCTAACAGAACACCACATCACTGCTGGTATTGAAGTGGTCCCTATTCCTAACTATGTTTTGGCAATGTCTTATTGCAGGAACTATATGGACAAAGGAGGAGTAGCTGTATATGTAAAAAACAATGTCTTGTTCACGGCAATAGATGTACAAAGATTCTGCTTTGAGCTACATTTTGAAGTATGTGCTATAGAGGTGCCAGACACTGTCTCCAGATTAACAGTTGTGGCAGTTTACAGGGCACCATCTGGTAATTTTAAAGTGTTTGTTAAGCAATTAGATACTCTTTTGTTGTACTTAAGTAGAAAAAATAGGGGCATGGTAGTTGTTGGGGATTTTAACATAGATTTCTTGGTTAATTCTCCCTGCAAGGTGGAGTTTGAAAATCCCATGTGCACGTACAACCTTGTTCCCGTAGTTAGCTCGCCCACCAGAACCACAACCTCTTCCAGTACTCTCATTGATAACGTTTTTGTTGATCAGAGTAAAGTCAACCATATTAATATTGAAATGGTTATAAATGGTCTGTCTGACCATGACGGACAACGAGTTACTTTCAACAGCTTGGGAATTCCTCTGAGTGACACCTCACTTAGATGGAAAACAGTAAGGAAAATAAGTGAGGAAGCTATTCAAACGTTCAGATCACGTCTTCAGCATAGTGACTGGACACCTGTTTATCTAGCAGAAACTGCTAATTCAAAATACAATTTATTCACAAATGAGGTAGCAGGTACCTTTGAAAGTGTATTTCCAAAAAAGTCATACAGAGTCCAACCTGCTAGGTCTGCAAAAAAGCCATGGCTCACTAAGGGCATCATAGCTTCCTGTCAGAGAAAAAGACAACTCTACATAGCATCAAAGACTTCTAACAACCCTGCTCAGCTAAAACATTATAAACTCTAATATAAAATTCTCGCCAAAGTAATTAAAAACTCGAAAAGTATGTGTATAGCATCTGAAATTACTAATTCTGAAAATAAAATTAAAACAATCTGGAATGTGATAAAGAGAGAAACAGGGACTGTAAACTACACCAAAGACAAAAATATTGTTTTAACTGTTGACAACTCAGAGATAACTAATAGTGAGGAAATTGCTGAAATCTTTAACCAACATTTTTTAACTGTCCCAACACAGATAGGTTGCCATGGTTCTGTAGATAAAGCTGCCTGTATAATGAAAAATAATTTTCCAGAACCTTTCAGTCAAATACATGTGCTTCCCATTACTGCCACTGAAATCAAAAAAAATCATACAGTCTTTGAAAAATAAACATTCTGCTGGTATCGACGATATTTCAAGCAAGCTGTTGAAGGCTTGCTGTAGTGAAGTGACCGAAGTTTTGTCTCACATCTGCAACACATCCATTCCAGACAGAATGAAATACTCTGTTGTAAGGCCCCTGTATAAAGCAGGGGATGCTACAAATGTGTCAAACTATCGCCCTATCTCTCTATTAACAACATTTTCAAAAGTCCTAGAAGAAGCTCTGTACAACAGGATTGTGGCACACCTTGGTGACCTGAACGTCATTAACAGTCAGCAGTTTGGTTTTCAAAAGGGAGTTTCAATAGATAACGCAATTTTCTCATTCACAAATGATGTTCTAGAGTCTATAAACAGCAAGAGGCTGCCAATTGGTGTCTTATGCGACCTATCAAAGGCGTTCGACTGTGTAGATCACCAGATACTCTTCAAGAAGGTCTGTCATTATGGAATTACAGGACCTGTAGGGAACTGGTTAAAATCGTACCTCGAAAATAGGAAGCAGAAGATTATTCTAGATGTTTCAGATAGTGTATCACAATATATAGTGGACTCTGAGTGGGGAATTGTGCAGCATGGAGTGCCACAGGGATCAGTGCTTGGGCCCTTGCTGTTCCTCATATATGTTAATGACCTACCTTTATCCATCAATAAGCAGTGTAAATTTACAATGTTCGCTGATGATACGAGCATTGTGGTGGATAATGTGTCAACTACTGACTTAGAATCCGAGGTCAATGATATCCTTAAAGAAGTTCTGGGTTGGTTTAGTATTAACTTCCTTTCAATAAACCTGAAAAAAAACCAATTTTATCCAGTTCCAGACAACGCCACAAAAACCCAAAAGAAATAGTTATCACACAGAATGATCAGATGATAAAGCAAGTGTACTTATCAAAATTCCTAGGCGTATACGTGGACAGTAAGCTGAACTGGGAACATCACGTTCTACAAACACTAAAACGGCTGACGACGGCAACATTTGCTTTACGAATTTTGTCACGCTTCAATGACATTACCATCTCAAAGTCAGCTTACTTTGGCTATTTTCATTCAATCACGTGTTATGGCATCATCTTCTGGGGCAATACACCTGCCGCAAAGAAAATCCTCACAGCACAAAAAAGAGCAATAAGAATCATTTGTGGTGTACCCCCACGAACCTCATGACGAAATCTTTTTAAACGACTTGAAATACTGACAGCAACATCTCAGTACATATATTCACTGATGTGCTTCATAATAAATAACCCCACTCTGTATGAAACGAATTGCCTACATCATGAACATAACACCAGAAGAAAAGAGGATTTCCACTGTGAGTTAAAGAACTTGACACTTATTCAGAAAGGGGTAAAGTACGCTGGAACGAAAATTTTCAATTCCCTACCCAACAGCATCAAAAGTATAAGGAGTAATACATCAGTATTTAAACGTAGCTTGAAAAATTATTTACTTGAGACCTCACTTTATTCACTAGAGGAATTCTTTCAGAGAAATAAGTAAAACCCAGATTGGAAAGATGTTTTTAAATTTTTTGACACTGTTTACTGTTAAACTAATGTAATAATGCCCTAATGTAAAAATTCCTCTTTTTCTCATTTCCATTTTTGGGTCACTTTTAAACCCAAAGTGGGAAGTTTTGATTACTGTTCAAGGTTAAAATAGATGCAATAATGCCCTAAATATGAAACTGCTATCTTCACATTTATGTTGACTAGTTTTTAAGCTAATAAGCATGACTTTTGTGCACTGTTATTAATACTATAACAATGTCTTTATTCTATGTATTTTATTATGTACATTGACACGTTCGACATCTGAGTGACTTGCTCACATGTACAGATCTATGGAACAAGTATATAAATAAATAAATAAATAAATAAATAAAATAAACTGTGACAACAGATCAAACATGTTTTCCAGATTCACAACCACACTGTCTGAGAATTTTATATTGCTGTTTCTTCTATAACCTGTTGCCACTTCTCACCTTTCTTTTCCCTTCTTCCCCCTTAACCCTTCCAGATCTTAATTTGCTTTATCTACTTCTGCCTGAAGGGCAGCAATCCTCTCCTCCTGTTCCACTATCTTCCTATTTCTACAGCAAATCCTACAGGACCAATGAGCCTTGTTTACTTCCCCAATTCCCATGCCACTACAGTCACCCATGTGAAAGAAACTGCAACAACCCTCACACCACACTCCAGAACTAACAATCCTGCAGAAAGTCATATACTTCTCACTCATGGCAAACAGATTTTAGCTTTAGTTTGAGTTAAAACAAGAATAACTTCATAGACAACTCAATTAAGATATTAAATTTCTTATAAAGTTTAGGCCAAAAGTTGGATACTAATACAAATCTTCTGGAGACACAAATATGATATAACATGTATTGTTTATGTGATGAAACAAAAAGTAAAAAAAAAAAACTGGGCCTACACTATATAAAGTTTCCACTTATTTCGATACTTATAACTTTGACTACTTACTAGAGAATCAAATGGCCTTCCTCCCAGAGATCAGAAAAATCCTGAAAAAACACAAAATCAGAATTGTGTTCTGTTCACCAAACAAAATCATGGCACTCCTTGGAACAGTCAAAGATGATCTGAGGTTAAGGAAACCTGGTATCTGCCATATAGCATGTGAATGTGGTATGTGCTACATCAGCCAAACCACCAGAACAGTTGAAATAAGATGTACAGAACAGCAAAGACATACTAGGCTAAGGCAGCTCAGGAAATCAGCAGTAGCAGAACATTGCCTGGAACATGGTGAATATGCCATGAATTACAATAAAACTAAGATCGTGGCTCAGACCCCCTGATTATGGGATAGTGTGGTTACTGAACCTATCAAAATCAAGATGACAGAGAACCTTATCAACCAGGAAACAGGATAACAGTTCAGTACAATGCTGAATCTGGCTTTAGAATTACTAAAGAAACAACAGAAAAATGTTCGCTTCTCTGATAATGAGCCTCAGACAGCCAGGGGCATAATTAAAGGGATTGAAGCTTTTATGGAGTATGAAGTGGCAACTACCTCATTGGCAGACAATTGTAGTGCTCACAGGCAAGAGAGGGAACAATATCATTAACCTCCTGAAACCTCAAGCACCACATGTCCTAGGAGCAGACACGGTGCAGAACTAAAGACAGTGGCCATCACCATGAGAGATTGATGTGGCATGTGCAGATGGAATATGAATTCCCACAGCAGCCTGATTTGGCATGAAGTGCATCCTGTAGTGCATACCAAACCCACAAGACCAGGAGAATGACAGGGGCACAGAAGAAAGCCAGATCGGTTGCCAACAGCATAAGAAACGACTGCAGTGTGTTGATTGTGGTGGGAACTAGCCTGATAGGCATGGACCTAGCATGGAATACCTTGGCTTGGCCACCACAAGTAAAAACAGTGTGAACGTGTGTAGATGAAAGATGGAATGCCTAGAGAGAAATAGCATCACCAGAAATGGCCACAGCAGGCATGGACAGCATAGGGTGCACCAGACAGCCCCAAGGCATAAATATGGAATGCAGTCAGGTTGTAGACCAGTAACAGGAAACACCTGATGATGTTAAGATATGAAAATACCGTGTTGTGAAGATGCAGAACATGACATGATACTATGGTAAAGTCAAAACAGAAAAATTTTGGATTAAGTACATGACAGATGCCAGTGTTTCAATACATTTTCACTTACTTTTCACTTCATATACAAACCTGTATATTTATTTAGTGTATGATATTGCATATCACTTGGACTAACTAAATGTAAAGAGACTAAAATACAAACATTGATCAAGATTTGGAAACATACAAGTCATGTAGAAAGAAATAAATGAACAGACATACAAATACATAAAACCAAAAAATATATGGAAATACAACTACAGGCAAATGTCCATGTTGATGATATGAATGATCACATTTCCAGTAGCATGCAAGAATTCAGGGCACTTACCAGTGAATGCTGTAAATGGATAATCTTCAATTGTATGTTTTACTGTGTGTTTACCAGCTCAACAATGATACTTGGGAACAGCTATTTTCTCCCATTTATACAAAAGTCAGCACATCTATCACAGATTCTTCAAATTCTATGTAGGGCAGACAAGATATCGTGATGCTTGTTGAATTCAGGTTGTGTGGTGGTAAGGCAAAACATATTACGAAAGGCAAATGATGCCTGCTTCATCCACTCATTTTTCCAGGAATCAGGTAGGCAGAACCCACTTTCATATAAAATTGTTGCACTCTTTGGGGATGAAGTCTAGAGCACAGTTTGGTTCTCTCACAGCCAGGGATATCTTGATGGATTTGTGAAAGATGGTTGTTATTGATCTTTCTGAGTTCCCTAATGAGTGATTTCTCTCATCTTAGATGAGAAAGAACCATAATGATTAGTGCTGGTAGCCAGTAGGTTGAGATCACCTTTGTTGTTCCTTTTATGAAATGTATAGTTTGACTTAATTGAAAATTGATGCAGCTAGTATGAGTACTGTTGAGCCAAACCAGTGCACAATATTCAACTACCATGTAGATTAGACATAAAGCTGCAGTCAATAGCATGGGTACTAAAGCACTCATGAAGTGCTGGGAAGCTTCTGCAAAATGTTGTTGTTAGTTCTCAGTTTGATGGCTATGTTTCACAGATGATTCTTGAAGCTCAGTGTTTTACACAAACTATTATCAGTGTTCCCTTGTGTTGTGGCAACAACAGCAGACCAGATTTACTAATTAGACCAGTGGTGTGTAGCTGAACTGCCTGTGAAATCCTGTTGCTGTGTGCTAGAACAGTGGTGGCATAGCATTCAGCAATACAGCTGTGTGCTGTAGTAATGGGCTGGATTTCTACATGCCACTGCACATTGCTACACTTCAGTATCTGCCTACATGTCAGAAGATGGAGTCCTGTTATGATGCAGATTGTCAGAGAATCTATAAGTACTTGCCACTAGCAATTATTAGCAACCAGAGTGCACACAGGAAATGGTGGTCAGTGTACAGGGAGCAGTTTTCATCCAAAGTGCTGGACGAGTTCATCAATTTGTTTCAAAGGGGAAGCCACCATTGTTTGCCCATTTTCAGAAATTAGCAATGTGCTGCACTGACAGAGTAGAGGTATATGTCCTGTAGTTTTTTCTAACAATTTATGGAAAATATTTCCTTAAAAAAATAATTTTTGCTTTGCTTATTGCTTTATATGTCAGCTTCATGATGACATGCACTACTTTTTGTTAGTTAGTTCAGTAAGACTGCATGAAATTGGAAAAAGTTTGCAATCAAAAATAGAGGTTGCTATGATTTTTCATTTGGTATGCATTACATAATATGTTTATGCATATGAAATTTAGCTAAGATATTGAATTTTTCTTTTGTCTTGGGTGGAGGTTTCTATCTGTCATTATCTCAAGAAAATTGATCATATGTAGTATGTTTATTTGTAAGTGTGGGTGCTAGTGATGAAGCCAGAATGAAATATCCATAACATTTTTCATATATCATAAACGTATTGAAGTAGTGAAACTAAGTTTGGCACATGATAGTACACAAGAAGGAGAGTATTTTTACATGTGATTATTATGTAAGACTTCATTATCAACCATGGTATTACACTAACTGCAGACTTTTTTGATGAGGGAATGTAATTTTTAAGGGCATTTGATAGTGGGAGAAGTGATAAATGCTATGGGTTTTGGAACAACATAAATGAAGGCACTACACATTTATCTATGTATTGAGGATGTGCTTTTTTGTGAACTATTTTTCTTATTTGTCCTTAGTTCTATAATTAATAAACCAAAAAAAACCTACTATTTCCAGATCCTCTCACAATTTATCTATTTATTTATTTATTTTATTCATCATCCAAAAGATCACACATGTGATATAGGATTTGTTATTAGAATGTTTACATGTAACACATGGTACCAACACATAACATAATAAACAGGCAAAGCTAATTACATACTCATAGTATATAAACAGAGAACCAACACTTAGTAGATAAAAAATACATACTCATGACAAACTCTATTGGAGGCATTCCGCAGAATTTTTATAAGTATTTCACATTTTGAAAATAAATTTAAATTTATTTAAATTACTGAAAGCAAGTGAAGGTTTCAATTTATTGTTTGAGACACATATTCAGTGACACTGCAGAAGCATTTATCCATAGGTATTTTTTTACTTCATGTTCAATTTGCATATTTCTTCCAGTTCCTTAATTTGGGATGGAACTGCATTTAAAAGCTTTATTCCTTAGTGGCTCACATGATTCTGACATCTGGTTTTGATACATAGGGAATGTGGAAATCTTTACAATGACTTGCATTGTGATTATAGTAGCTAGAAATGGTTTGAAGATTACGGTGATTTTTACTTGTCATTTCTAGGCATTTTAAAATATATATAGATGGTACTGCTAGTATCTTTATTTGCTTAACTAATGGTGTACATGTTTGTGGTGCACTGTGAGCCATGATACAAATAGCTTTTTTTTGTTTAATAAAAATTTCTACTAACCTTGACTTGGTTTTGCCCCAAAAACACATTATGTAGCTTGCAATTGACTGGAAATAACCAATGTATACAGATCTAGTACATTCTGGGCTACCTACCTTGGATATTATTCTTAAGGTAAAACATGCTGCACTGTGTTTTTCAGTAAGATACATAAAATTTTCATTCAAGTTTAAATGTTAGTCAATACACATTCTCAGAAAATTTGTAGTATACACTTCTTCTATTTATTTGTTTTCCAGTGTCATGCACATATTTTCCTCTTGACACTTACTTCATTGCTGTATTACCTAAGATTTTTTCTGTTTTTGTATTTAAAGTCAGCATATTTGAATAAAACCATGACTAAGTATTAGAGCACCTTTTCTGCTGTATTTCACCATGATTCTTTTATATCACTAATTATGACACTTGTGTCATCTGCAAAATGACATAATTTTGGCTGAGCTCTCTGTATCCTGTATATTATTGGTGTGAATCACAAACAACAATGCATCAGTGATTCTGCCCTGTGGAACATCTATTTCAATTTGTTTTGCCAAAAACGAGAAAATTTTAACATAGCAACAAGAGAAATGTAGGTTTACACCAAATTTTCCACTCATGAGGCTTCTCTAAAAGTTACAAACAGTTGAAAAGTGAGGTAAAAATAAATTTCTGCCTTTGTTGCTATTTTCATCAGAATTCTTTTTAGATACTAAACAAAGCAGTGGTGGCAGTAGATCTTTTTGGATGGTCATCAAGTGTATGTGGGTGTGAAAAGTCTCCACTTAATATTTACAAAAAATGTGAGTGTAGGCTTCAGTATGGAATGGCACTTCTGCTTCAGTGCTTGGCATTTCTCCTACAGAACAATGACAGCTGGCCCTGCATCCCCCAAGACTACCATTCACCTCATGCTCACTCTGCCAGCTGTATATCTACTGCCCATGTTACTCTGCATACACTCTACTTAGACTTAAACTGTCTGCTGGATTTGCGACTACAGCCAGTACCAAGACTGTCTTCACACCACACTTCAGTCTTCATCTAGCTCATCATCTATAAGCTGGTGACAGACCAGATAGTCCTGGATCTTGAGAGAGTGTCACCAGGTGAAAACTACCTGTAGGGTATTTCCTTTTGGCGCTCCAGGAAATTCAAAGGGTCCTGTGTTTGGCAAAGGTCCACCTGCACACCTGATTTGCTGTTCTGTGCTGCCTGCCACATAAGTTCACGAGCTGCTGTATGTGTCTTCCTTGTATCAGTGCTGTTGCCTTGCCTGCTGATACTCTTCCACTGAGACAACACCCCACTGTCTAACAAACATACTTACTGCCACTGGGAGTTATTCTGAGGTAGCACTCCACAGGCTGACAGACTGCGAATGCAGACACCCTAGAAATACAGCCACAATCTCTTGTATCAAAGTCATGCTAAATAAAGAATGCTTATAATGAATGGGCTCTTCTGTCTCTGTGCTCACCATGGTACTGGAATAATGAAACCCACATTCCTGCAAATACCAATGTTGGCAGAAGAAACCATTCTGGCTAATAGTGGTTTCGCAGTGTCAGTTATGAAGTTTGATCGTAATTAATTGTGTTTCTTCTGTTAGTCATACAGCTATGTAAATGTGTAGTTATACAGTATGAGAAGCAGCAATGTTAAAAATCAGTTCTAAATCAGATGATATAATGAGTAAAAATTTAAAACTTATTTTATTTCAGGAATATACTTGTGGTTCAAGACCTGTTCTCGTCTAAGGGATGGGATGATGTGAAGATCTAGGTTTCATGAACATTATTGAAGACATTTACTCACATTTTCTTTTATTTTCCATTCAGGCATTGCAAAACAATCAAATTTATACACCAGATTTCTGCACATTGCTAAAGAGAGTCTTCTGTTGAGCATGAACAGATTTCATACTGATCACTGTCCTCAATCAACAAATTCATAAAATGCATTTTCAATACAAATTACAACTCCCAACATAAAAAGTTATATTTGGTGCACATTCTGTTCACAGCACAAAGGTTTAGTGTCTAAACAAAGACTGTCCAAAGCAAAGACTAACTTACTTTTAGCACATGTGACAAACAATAATTTACAGTATGATGTTCTAGATTGTTACAGAACTGACAACTGGACAAATTAACATCTGCACATAGTTTTATGTATATATTAGTGAACAGTCATAAAGGAAACACACCTCTTGAGATTAGAAAATTTATAAAAATAAAAATAATTAAATATTATTGTAAGTAATTTTGAATTGGAGTTTCATAGAACTATGGTGTTTGTCACATCATCCAAATAGTAAATATTTTATATTTTCTTTCATAATACCTCAGTTTTTAATGATATTATGAAGTGCAAAATATGTGCCATTTATGGTCAAATAAAACATATAGAATTTATTGTATAGTTAACTTCTTTTAAAATAAAAAAATAATGTTCCAAAATATTACAGAAAAATTAGGAAAAGTGTGAAACTTTGCGATACAATACACTGATCCCATAACTTAAGAAAAAATAGGTTGTTATGTTCAAAGATGAATCTATTTGATAATTGTACATAATTCTGAATGTATCATGAAGAGGTAGATATCAAAGTAAAATTTTGGCATAAACAACTACAACATACAATGAGATATTCACTCTGCAGCAGAGTGCACGCTGATATGAAACTTCCTGGCAGATTAAAACTGTGTGCCACACTGAGACTCGAACTCGGGACCATTGCCTTTCGCGGGCAAGTGCTCTACCATCTGAGCTACCCAAGCACGACTCACGTCCCGTCCTCACAGCTTTACTTCTGCCAGTATCTCGTCTCCTACCTTCCAAACTTCACAGAAGCTCACCTGCAAATCTTGCAGATTCAACTTACTCTTCCCTCCACCCCCCACCCCCCCCACCCCCCCCACCCCCCACTTCTCCACTTGTCCCAGACCAATGTAAAACAATACCCTGTTTTTCCAGAAGCAGATTTACTGATATCTAAAATATTGATTCCATAAGTAAATTATTTAATACTTTAAAAGATCAATAAAAGAAAAATGATTTCTAAAGAAAATTTGCTCTATCCTCTGTCAAACAGTTTCCAGAAGTCTGGGAATGTGAACTCTGCCTGTTATCCTTCACCCATGGTTTACAGGATATCATGTGTGAAAGAGAAAAGCTATGTTTGACATGAGTGATACTTTCTAAAATCATGTGGATTTGTGGTCAGAAGTGTTTCTGTATCAAATAAATTTATTAAATCAGGAAACGGATAGCTTATTAACCGTGATAAAGATAACCCACTGAGTTGCAGACAGGACCAATGAAAAGACTATTACATATTGTAGGTTTTCGCCAAAGCTTTCTTCAACAAAGAAAACACACATGCATTCACATAAGCAATTGCACAAATGATCACTACCACTGGCAGCTCCAACTGGTTCAAGCTGCCAGAAATGGTGGTCATGTGTGCTTGAGGTCAGGTTGCTTGTGTATTTGTGTTTGCGTTTTCTTTTATGAAAAGGATTTGGCTGCAAGCCATAAGTATAAAAGCCTTTTTGTTGTTCTTATCTCTAGCTTAACATGTCATCTTTACAGGACTAGCAATCCATCCTTTTCCTAACGTCATAGTTTCCATTGTTTGATATGCTGTGTAATTTTTTAGGATGGTGGTTCAGTGAGACACTTAGAAGCCTAGGTTTAAAATGTGTCTATTAGCCAAATTCTGATGGTGGTTTGGTTATTTTTTGCAGAAGATAACATAGTGCTTGTACAATGTGACATGCCTCTCAGAAATCAATATCTGAACTGGAAGCATTGTTAGATTATGATGCTATTTATGATTTTTTAATTTTAATTACTTACATTTATTTACTTAGCTAAGACAGTGAAGTTCTCTGTACAGATACTTGTTTATTGGTGGAGGAAGAGAGTAGTGTTAAGATGAATTTGGATCACTGCAATATGCATGTTTATCTATGTAATTACTAGATTGGGATTTAAGAATACTTCATTATAGAAAAAGCATGTTTCCTATTGTTAAATGTGTTTACATCATTATTGGTTATATAAATGAATGTACATTTTTATTTGACATAATTTTAAAGTCAGTGGCAAAAATTCACAATAACAGAAAAAAATAAGCAAGTTTTTCCATTGTTATAAATGTCCATACAAAATTATAAGGAATCCACATCTGAAGGCTCTTTTCTTAGTAGACCAACTGATGGGAAAGGAGAAGGGCTCTAAAATATTGATATAATGAAGAGATACGTGTCATAAGAACCATCAGTTTACAGTTGGCCATGTTTCACATGGGTGACAATAGAAATTAATAAACTTTAGACAGCAAATATGCTGCACAACCAAGATGAGTTCTTTCAATTTCTGAGTGGAGCTGAATGTTGGCTCTGTTACTTTTGATAGAAAGAAACAAAGAGGATATATCCTTACCTATGAAGTGCAAACATGATGGGCTAACATCCAGGTACAGTTGTTGCACAACATACTCGGATGGAATTTGTTGAAACATACAATATGCGTATGTTCAGAGTTACAGAAGTGAATATGTACAGTGGAGTAAGACAAATGTGGGATGGTAAACAGCTTAAAAACCAGGAATGAATAGGTTGCCTCAATTTGTATGTATAAAAGGAGAGCAGAGTTGTAAATGCTATCAACAAGGTATTACACCCTAACCAATAAGTATGAGATGTTATAACAATACAGCATTCCCCAAAATTCATATGAAATGTCCAATGCCACCTTTTTTTACATGCATCCAGATAATTATCAGACAATTCACTGTTTCCTAAGGCCTTGTATGTGTGTCTTTATATGTGTCATTCTGTCCTACTTGATAAAAAACTTGATATTCATTGTGGAGGCATGTGGGATGTTCTAGAAGGAAGTGCATTGTCATCATTATAGGTGGATTGTTGTCATTGATAAAATTATATATGTATACTAAATTAAGTAACTAATCAAGAAATTGAAGTAATAAGTCCTTAGCAATAAATAACTAGAGACTGCAGAGATGTTAGTATGAAAACTCAATGCTTCTAATTAACAAAATGGTAATCTAAAAATCCAAGAACAGAAGACCTCACTATCTTGAGAAACAGCTTAAAAGTTATTACCAAGTGATATATTCTCATTTGTTATATATTTTTATGTCTTCCTCTGTGATTAATATTCTTTGTAATTACATTTCTAATTAACTCTCCAATTGTTTACATCCCACAGTTTTCCAATTTCCAGAATTCGAGGCCTTATTTGTGCATTTTATGTATATAATTGGATAAAGCACAAGCTCTGTTATACCACTGTATGTCAGTAACCAAATCCAAACTGTAATTAATTATGTAACTAAAATAATACATGAGACATTATTGTAATTAAAGTTCAGAATTATTTTGTTATGGAAAACTAAAGCTATTACTATAAAAGATTGTTATTCAATATTGTATTTTATACCCTATTTGGCTGCAACATCAGGTTCTTTACATTTTGTAAATTTTAAATGTAACATCAAAATTGTGCAAAATTAATAGTGCTTTATTTTGGAAGTTACTGTTAAAATTCTATATAAAGTGATGTAGTGATACTGTGACAGCTCAGTTCTGAAGTTACTTTTGGAAGTCAAAGAGATCAGTGAAGTCTGTCAGTGTTTTCTTTACATGACAAGTCTGCAGTTCAGGTGTCAATTAATGTGAATAAATTTTGAGAAGCATGAAAATATCACATTCATTCATCAGTGGACCTCGCAGAAGAAACTTAAGTTAAGTAACATTCAACATGAATCATTACAATGTGATCAAAAAATGGGAATGTTTTAATTTCAGGGATTAATACAATTTCAAAAATTTATCATTTTGTTGTTAAATGTTAAAGATGTATGTTTGCATTTCTCAGTTGTTTTGAATGTTTAGTTTATTATTGAAAGTTGAAAAAGTTGTACTTGTTGGATCAAAGAATCTGCACTAAATTTGGCTTTAAAATGGAATAAAGTGCAGCACTGCATTCAAAATGTTGGCTGTGGCTCTTGGTGAATCTATTGTGAGTAAGACAAGAGTTTACAAGTTGTATAAATGTTTCAAACAAGATTGAGAAGACATTAAAGATGACACCAGCCCTGGATGACCTAGCACATCAATTGCTCATGACAAACTGGGAGAAGAAAAGAAAATGTTCTGGAAAGTTGCTGAATCATTATCAGAGAGGTTACTTATGTTGTCATCATATCCTTTGGCCCATGCCAAGCAATTTTTTTGTTTGGACATACTGGGCATGAAACACATAGCAGCAAAGTTTGTTCCATAATTGTTGAATTTCGACCAGAAACAATGTTGCATAGACTGAACGAAATTGAAAATGATTCAGAATTTGTAAGGAGGTCATAACAGGTGAAGAAACATGGCTATATGTTATTGAAACCAAGTCAAATCACTCCAATGGAAACTGCCTGGAAAAAAAATTTCTTTAATTACAACACAGTAGTGCATATTGTGTTCCTGTCTCTTAGTCATACGGTCTATAAGGAATACTCCCTGGGAGATACGCACTGTTTGCATGAAGTAATCTGAAGAAAATGACCAAAACTGAGGCAAAAGCAATCATGGGAATAGCATCATGAGAATGCTCCCATTCACATTGCAACACTTCCACATCTTTTTGACAAAAAACAAAACTGTTATGTTGCCTCAGTCACTGTATTCACCAGACATGGCCCCCTGCAATTTCTTTATATTCCCAAAGCAGATGACAATCATGAAAGGATGCTGTTTTGCCACAACTGTTGAGATAAAAATGGAATATCTGAAGAAGCTGAACACCATAACAAAAAGTGAGTTCCAGAAGTGGTTTGAAGACTGGGAAAAGTGCTGACACAAATGATATTTAAGTCAGGTGAATTACTTTGAAGGGCGAAAGTTGATGTTTATGGATAAATAAAAATGGTTTAAGAAAAACAAAAATTCTTGTTACTTTTTGATCACAACTCATCTGTATGGTGTGCTGGAAAGGAAAGATGGACATAGAGGGAAAATATGACCTATCCCTGACAGAAAAAGGATGATATGTAAATAGGGGCACAACCATTTTAGATAAGTATTATATAGAGATAATCATTATGTGGAAAGTTAAGTTGGTACTGTCAGTTTCAAGATTAATTTACCTGAGTTTATTAATCTGTTCCATATACTAATTTAAACAAGTCTTTGTAAAGAGACAAATGTCTGACTTTTGTATGTTATTCTCTATGTCCGAAAAGATAGGAAACTGATTATGAAATGTCTGACAACAAACACTTGTTAATTGTTTGAAAGACATAACTTTTCTAGTTTGGTGGTAATCTGTGAAGGGTGGAAGTATTTGATGAGGAAGCTGGTCTTATAACAGCTACACAGGGCTGTATCTAAGTATAAGTTTGTGAATTTTGTTGAATCTCATCTACTTCTCACAGGGAAATCTCTATTTTTTCTTTTAATTTTTGTTAGAGATGATAAATATTATGGTTGGGTTTATAAAAAATTTCTATGGGAGGTTCTGGGTAATTTAATTCATGGAATTGGTTTAATTTGAATGTGGAATTTCCAAGAGTGACATGTGTTTGGCTAGAAATGCTTGAGTTTTGGAATCAGTGGCCACTGGAATGTAGGCCTTGGTATAGAGTAGTTCATGAGAGAAAACTAAGAAATATTGTAAAACTGCCTAATTATCCACATAGATGATAAATATTTGTTATTAGAAGACTCATATTTGTAGTAAGAGAATGAATAACTGGTAGAAATGTTAAGAAATCCAATCAAAGTGAAATCTACACCTATAATTTTTAGCGACTATTCATAGTTACATGGCCAATTGTCTCTGGAGCCTTTAGCTTAAGCTCTTTGACTAAACACTACTCAGATCTATCTTGTTTTTCTGTGCTATTTTTTATGTCTCTTACAGCAATGTATTGTGTAAATAACCCTGAATCTTGCAATCAAGTGGTGAGTCATTCCACTCTCCAATGAGTACAGAATTTGATTTCCCAGAGTGCTGATCTTAACTTCACCACCACACACCATTATTTTTACCTGTGACACCGATAAACAAGGCCAAACAATGGATCAGTTTCCTTTGATATTGTGTCTACTGAGGTCAAAACTGAGTGCTACAATGAAGCTGTGTCGTCATGTATAAGACGTGTAGGTGAAATAAAGTTAACTGTTGGATGTACTGTATTTGCCACCCACTCAATTCTGCTGTGATTGTTTTAGAGTCACTGACAGACAGTTTACATTCAGTTGTGTGGAAATACCAACATTATGATGTGGGTGTTACATCCTAGATTCTGGCCCATATTCTATGATGTCATACATTGTCCATTACTATAATAAGATAATATTGTGGTTCATAGGCGTATTTTGCAGTGGGAAAGATACATTGTGCTCTACTGTACTGTCAACAGTGCTTGTGTTCCTACTGCAAATACTTGTGAGGTATTATTTGCTTTATTTATTCTCATTCCCTTGCTTACAATGTTGAGCCACCTATTTACACAACAAAGGTTACTTTCTTTTGTCCTAATAAATTTCAGCAGATAACATGAACCTTCACTGTTTTCTGTATTTCTGTTTACTGCATTGTGATTTTCTTCTTGATTAAAATCTCTCCTTCCTTTATTAAATGTGTCCAGAGGAGCTATAAATGTTAATAGTTTATTCATACTCCTCTCTCCACTATAAAATATTTCTTTCCTCACAAAATAAGATAATGTCCTCATTCTTCATATTTTCTTGCATACTCTTTGACCAATAGGTTTTCTTAAATTTCTCCTGGAAATCATACCATGATTTAAATCCTTCACACTGGGCTGTTTCCCATTCTGAAGCATCAGCTACTAAATGAACCTATGCAAAATCTCTTTTCTTTGAATCCTCCCATTTCTTTGGGAGAGATCAAGAGAAAACCATAAAAAAATATTTTCAATATACATTGCCATCTGTCTTAAATTTTGTGAACTGTTTGGATCATCTCACTCCATTAATTACTTGCAATTCTTCTATTACTTCATCAGATAATACAGTGTTAGATATGATCATCTTATGTCTAAGTTTGTGCTTGGTATTTTATAGTTATTGACATAATTTTTGAAATTCATTGTGATGTTTAGCAGTATTGTCCATGGAACTGGTGCTAGCACTAGTAGTCCCTACTTTTCCTTATACCTTTTGTTCTACTAATGCCTACAGACACAAATTAGGCAAAGTATTTGGATCACTAGCTATTTCAGCCAGTTTTCTGTTCAGTTCCAATATTTCTCTCCTGCTTAGTGTATATGAGATTTGATTATTAATAGTTTTGAAATTATTAATTGATGATTTCTCTAGTGGTTTCAGCCTATCATTTACACCTTTAAACTGTTCTCCAGCTTCTTTCTTACCAAAATGACAATACTCAGTTAATTTTGTTTTCAACCACTAGGGTAAACAGACTAAGGTTTTCTCTATTTTTGAAATTTTATCCACTTTAGTAGCTGTATGGCAGTTATAAGAGTTGAGGGGAATGAAAGGGAAGCAGTGGTTGGGAAGGGAGTGAGACTGGGTTGTAGCCCTTCCATGATGTTCTTCAATCTGTATATTGAGCAAGTAGTGAAGGAAACAAAAGAAAAATTCGGAATTGGTATTAAAATCCACAGAGAAGAAATAAAAACCTTGAGGTTCGCCGATGACATTGTAATTCTGTCAGAGACAGCAAAGGACTTGGAAGAGCAGTTGAACGGAATGGATAGCATCTTGAAAGGAGGATATAAGATGAACATCAACAAAAGCAAAACGAGGATAATGGACTGTAGTCAAATTAAGTCAGGAGATGCTGAGGGAATTAGATTAGGAAATGAGACACTTAAAGTAGTAAAGGAGTCTTGCTATTTGGGGAGCAAAATAACTGATAATGGTCAAAGTAGAGAGGATATAAAATGTAGACTGGCAATGGCAAGGAAAGCATTTCTGAAGACGAGAAATTTGTTACCATCGAGTATAGATTTAAGTGTCAGGAAGTCGTTTCTGAAAGTATTTGTGTGGAGTGTAGCCATGTATGGAAGTGAAACATGGACGATAAATAGCTTAGACAAGAAGAGAATAGAAGCTTTTGAAATATGGTGCTACAGAAGAATGCTGAAGATTAGATGTGTAGATCACATAACTAATGAGGAGGTATTGAATAGGATTGGGGAGAAGAGAAGTTTGTGGCACAACTTGATTAGAAGAAGGGATCGATTGGTAGGACGTGTTCTGAGGCATCAAGGGATCACCAATTTAGTATTGGAGGGCAGTGTGGAGGGTAAAAATCATAGAGGGAGACCAAGAGATGAATACACCAAGCAGATTCAGAAGGCTGTAGGTTGCCGTAGGTACTGGGAGATGAAGAAGCTTGCACAGGATAGAGTAGCATGGAGAGCTGCATCAAACCAGTCTCAGGACTGAAGACCACAGCAACAACAACAGTAGCTGTAAATGTCGAGTATAGAGCAAGTCAAGGTAGGTGTTCCGCAGGGATCTGTGCTGGGCCCCTTTTTGTTCCTGATAATGATAAACGATCTGCCGCCATTTATCAAGTCCACCACTGTGTTGTATGCAGATGATACAACATTTCTTCATGCTAGTGAGGATTTCAATAGCCTTAAAACTTGTGCAGCAAAGACAATTGACCAAGCATCCCATTGGTTCAAGGCAAATGGATTCCTGCTGAATGAAAACAAAACACAGCAGATGGTCTGTAGTCTTAGAGACAAGCTTCTGTCAGATGATCCAAGTTATGTCAAATTTTTGGGGGTATACATTGATGATAAATTATCTTGGGGTCAACATGTACAATATATTAGTGGTAAATTGTCAAGAGTTATTTACCTGTTAAGGCGACTTATGGATTGTGTTCCTGAAAAATATGTTAGAACATCCTATTTTTCATTCTTTCAGAGTATAATAACATATGGAATTATTTTGTGGGGGAACTCTAGCTGTGTGCATGACATATTAATACTGCAAAAACAAGCTATCAGGATAATTACTGGTTCTGCATATAAGGCACACTGTAAACCATTGTTCTGTGAACAGAAAATCATGACTGTTATAAACTTGTACATATACTATGTTCTAATTTATACGAAGAAGAAATTACCAGAAACAAAAACCAGAGAAAATGTACACAGCCACAATACAAGAAGGAATAGGTGCCTCTATATTCCTTACCACAGGTTGTCAAAGTCACTCAACAGCTACGAAATCATGGGGTACAAATTATTTAATAAGCTTCCTCAATCTGTTCAAGAATTACCTGAACAATTATTCAAACAAACAATTCATAACTGGCTAGTCCTCCACCCATTCTATGACATAAGAGAATTTATCAACTGTAATATAATACTATAATGTTAACAAGAAACCTGTTGCTTCTTTCAAAGTATTAATTGTATTTTAGTATGTATATGACATTGTCTATTGCTGTAATGGCCGAATGACAAAAAAATTATTATTATTATTATTATTATTATTATCTAATCTTTGCAACTTTCTTCCTTTTGTTTTCAGTGTAGTTGTATCTTCTTTGTGGACATTACTATCTTTTGACATTTCATGTAATTTATCCACGTAAGTTCTAAGTGTAGTTATATTAATAGTTATTTCATCTTGTTTAACCATTTTAATAGGTACATTACCTAACAGTTTCAACTTTTCTAATATCCTTGTTAACACATTGCTATACATGCTCCTGGTAGTGACTGGCACTCAATATAACAATAACTTCACTCAATAGCTCTTCACTACCAGTACAAACATGTTAACAGCATTACACAATCTTAATAAAAAGGGTTTGGCCAAATTGTTATAAAATTAAATCTTATACAAGTCCTGGAGATGGTACACTTTAGAACTCACCAAATTCATTATACTATCAGCTGCAATGCTCTCCCAATTGTGTTGCACGTGTGTGTGCAGCAATGTCTTGATGAGACACTGTGTCATCACTGTGTATTTAACTAACAGGCCTCCATTCCACAAAGTGAAGTTGCTCTGCCATTGTGGAGGTTGACTACCTTCAATGCCATCAGAAGTTTTACTTGTACCCTTGGAAGAAGCACAGAGAAATCTTGTGTTTCATCAATGTAATGTTTCTAGATTCATGTGTTGATGGTTATTTCAACAAGTAAATACGTTCATGTTGTTGACCTGGTTGCCATGGTCCATTAATATTCTTTATTGCTTCTGTTGTGATAATTCATGCTTCTTTAGTTCATACCATATAAAAAGTTACTTCTACTTAAATATTTGGTACTTGGGAAACACTAAAGTATGTGCTTATCTATATATTTTCCACTGTTTACTTTAGCTGCTCCAGACAACACTGTATTTTCTTCCATTACTTTTTGATAAAATTCTCTCCTACATCTACATCTACATCTACATCCATACTCTGCAAGCCACCTGACGAAGTATGGCGGAGGGTACCTTGAGTTCCTCTATCAGTTCTCCCTTCTGTTCCAGTCTCATATTGTTCTTGGAAAGAAAGATTGTCAGTATGCCTCTGTGTGGACTGTAATCTCTCAGATTTTATCCTCATGGTCTCTTCATGAGATATATGTTGGAGGGAGCAATGTACTCTTTGACTCCTCAGTGAAGGTATCTTCTCAAAACTTCACAAAAGCCCATACCTAGATACTGAGTGTCTCCCTTGCAGAGTCTTCCACTGAATGTATGTTCTCGAAACTTCAAGAAAAGTCCATACCAAGATATTGAGTGTCTCTCTTGCAGAGTCTTCCAGTGGAGTTTATCTATCATATCTGTAACAGTTTTGTGATTACTAAATGATCCTGTAATGAAGCGTTCTGCTCTCCATTGGATCTCCTCTACCTCTTCTATCAATCCTATCTGGTATGGATCCCACACTGGTGATCAGTATTCAAGCAGTGCATGAACAAGTGTACTGTAACCTACTTCCTTTGTTTTTGGACTGCATTTACTTATGATTCTTCAATGAATCTCAGTCTGGCATCTGCTTTACCGACGATTAATTTTATGTGGTCATTCCATTTTAAATCACTCCTAACGCCTACTCCCAGATAATTTGTGGAATTAACTGCTTCCAGTTGCTGACCTGCTATATTGTAGCTAAATTACAAAGGATCTTTCTTTCTATGTATTTGTAGCACATTACACTTGTCTACATTGAGATTTAATTGCCATTTCCTGCACCATGTGTCAATTCATTTCAGATCCTCCTGCATTTCAGTACAATTTTCCATTGTTACAACCTCTCAATATACTACAGCATCATCCACAAAAAGCCTCAGTGAACTTCTGACGTTATCCAAAAGGTCATTTATATATATAGTGAATAGCAACGGTCCTACAACACTCCCCTGCGGCACACCTGAAATCACTCTTACTTCGGAAGACTTCTCTCCATTGAGAATGACATGCTGTGTTCTGTTATCTAGGAACTCTTCAATCCAATCACACAATTGGTCTGATAGTCCATATGCTCTTACTTTGTTCATTAAATGACTGTGGGGAGCTGTATCAAACGCTTTGCATAAGTCAAGAAACACAGCATCTACCTGGGAACCCATGTCTATGGCCCTCTGAGTCTAGTGGACGAATAGCTCAAGCAGGTTTTCACACGATTGTCTTTTTTGAAGCCCATGCTGATTCCTACAGAGTAGATTTTTAATCTCCAGAAAAGTCATTATACTCAAACATAATACATGTTCCAAAATTATACAACTGATTAACGTTAGAGATATAAGTCTATAGTTCTGCACTTCTGTTTGACGTCCCTTCTTGAAAATGAGGATGACCTGTGCCCTTTTCCAATCTTTTGCTCCACTACACTCTTCTAGAGACCTACAGTACACTGCTACAAGAAGGGGGGAAAGCCCCTTCGCATACTCTGTGTAAAATTGAACTGGTATCCCATCAGATCGAGTGGCCTTTTCTCTTTTGAGCGACTTAAATTGTTTTTCTATCCCTCTATCATCTGTTTTGATATCTACCATTTTGTCATCTGTGTGGCAATCTAGAGAAGGAACTACAGTGCAGTCCTCCACTGTGAAATAGTTTTGTAAAAAGACATGTAGTATTTCAGCCTTTAGTCTGTCACCCTCTGTTTCAGTACCATTTTGGTCACAGAGTGTCTGGACATTTTCTTTTGATCCACCTACTGCTTTGACATAAGACCAAACTTTCTTAGGATTTTCTGCCAAGTCAGTACATAGAACCTTACTTTCCAATTCATTAAACGCCTCTCGCATAGCGCCCCTCACACTACATTTCGCTTCATGTAATTTTTGCTTGTCTGCAAGGCTTTGGCTATGTTTACATTTGCTGTGAAGTTCCCTTTGCTTCTGTAGCAGTTTCCTAACTCAGTTGTTGTACCATGGTGGCTCTTTTCCATCTCTTATGATTTTGCTTGGCACATACTCACGTAATGCATATTGTATGATGGTTTTGAACTTTGTCCACTGATCCTCAACACTATCTGTACTTGAGATAAAACTTTCGTGTTGAGCTGTCAAGTACTCTGAAATCTGCTTTTTGTCACTTTTGCTAAACAGAAAAATATTCCTAACTTTTTTAATATTTCTATTTATGGCTGAAATCACTGATGCTGTAACCACTTTATGATCGTTGATTGCCTGTTCTGCGTCAACTGTTTCAAATAGTTTGGGTCTGTTTGTCACCAGAAGGTCTAATATGTTATAACCACGAGTCAGTTCTCTGTTTAACTGCTCAAGGTAGTTTACAGATAGTGCACTTTAAAAAATTTCACTGGATTTTTGTCCCTGACAAGTAGTATAAACGTTTGAGCCTCCCAGTCTATATCTGGTAAATTAAAATCTCCACCAAAAACTATAACATGGTGGGGAAATCTACTCAAAATATTTTCCAAATTTTCCTGCGGGTATTCTGCCACAACAGCTGCTGAGCCAGGGGGCCTATAGAGACATCCAATTACCATGTTTGAGCCTGATTTAACCTTGACTTTCACCCAAATTATTTCACATTTTGAATCTCCGTCAATTTCCTTCGATACTATTGCACTTTTTATCACTATAAACACACCTCCCCCTTCACTGTCCAGCCTGTCTCTGTGGTATACATTTCAATCTGATTTCAGAATTTCATTACTGTTTACATCTGGTTTCAGACAACTTTCCATCCCTAGTACTATGTGGGCATTGTGACCATTTATTAATGATAACAGTTCTGGGACCTTCACTCCTGCAGTTTACTGTTACCACATTCATATTGTCATTCCCTGTTGTGTTTTGCCTACTGCTACCTTGTTGCATCTCAGGAGGTGTCTTGTCGGGCCTAGGGAGGGAATTCTCTAACCTAAAAATCCCACATGTTCATTTCACATGTACTCTGCTAACCTAGTAGCCACTTCCTGCATGTAGGGAAAGCCTGACCTATTCAGGGGGACCCTACATTTCTCCACCCGATAGCGGAGGTCGAGAAATTTGCAACCCAGATCTCCGCAGAATCGTCTGAGCCTCTGGTTTATGCCTTCCACTTGGCTCTGAACCAGAGGATGGAGATCATTTCTGGGAATGACAATACAAATTGTTAGCTCAGAGTGAGGCTTTCCACCTTCACCAACTCTGCCAACCACCTGTATGAACTGAGGATGACCTCTGAACCCAGACAGCAGGAGTCGTTGGTGCTGACATAAGTAACAATTTGCAGTCGGGTACACCCAGTGCTCTCCATTACCACCAGCGGGGCCTCCTCCACATCTCGGATGAGACCTCCTCCAGCGAGCAGACAGAGTGAACACTGGCCTTCTTCCCTGAACTTTCCGCTATTTCCCTAAGGGGCTCCATCACCTGCCTAACATTGGAGCTCCCAATCACTAATAAATCCCTATTCCCCATGTGCCTGCTTGGACCTTGCTGAAAGAGCGGCCACATGTCCACTCACAGGCAGAGCGGGCGATGCCACATGATGAGCCTCCACATTGACCTTCCGCTACATGCGACGCAAACGCCGTTGAACCTGCCACTCCCCTTGGGGAGAGGGTGGACCAACCGCACCCAGTACCCGAGAAGATGTCTCGACAGCAGGGACTGTGGGTGAAGCATGTAACACCTGGGGTGTGCCGTGCAATGCACCAGACTCCCCACTGCCACTACACCCTGAGGCAGCAGCCTGAAGACGGCTGACCACGGCCATCAGCACGTTCAGCTGTTCACGATCAGTGGCCAGCTCCTCCTGTGTCCGCACATATCCTATCCATCCTAAGAAATCAACAGTTTACTGTAGAGAGTTAAGTAAACAACTTTTAACTCGACTGCTAATTCCTAAAAGCGGCTGTTAGCTGACTAAACTGTGGTTACTAGGCACTTCTTGTCGAAAACAATGAAAATAAGCACTAACTGTCTCTGGACTGTATTCAGAACAAATACAAAATCCATGGAACACTATTGCTAGTACTCAAAAATTAAAGCTTCCTAAAAGCAAAACCACACAGAAAAAGAAGAGATAAGTGAGAAAAACACAGTTAATACTTAAATTTATGTAGCTTGCTGCACAGGAGATGTGAAGCAGGCAGCAATTCTATTCACACTTCTTTGTTGGGGCCTATCATGATCACCAAAATGAAGTGGTACATTCACTCAGGTGTATGTTTGCATTAGAGAGAACACCTATCACATGAAGAGATCTTGAATATCTTCTTATGGTCAACTTTTTGTCAATTCTTGATGCATTGGTCCTGCTATGCCATGGCAATAATTATACCATGGGACTTTATTTGCAACTGCAATGGGCTGAGGCCTGTAAGAGAGAGCCTGTATTCTCTAGCAACTAGCTATGAAATCATGTAACCACTTTTTAAGGTAATCTTCTGTATTTATAAAATGTGGTAACATTGACTAAACAGATCTCTCATTCACAATATGCATGTAACCAGTCTAAGCATGGTGTGTCATCAAATGACAGTAAGTGAGACATTATATAATATAGCTTCATTTGTTCTGGGGCTAGACTATTGTCATCAGGACCGATCTTCTTTGGAGTCCACAGCATCCCAGAGTGTGACTGCAAAGTGTAAACAACTTCTTCATCATATCTTGTGGGAGTACTGTGATCATACATTGCCCTATATATCTGCACATACATAAAAAAAAAAAAAAATTGCATGTACAGTGGGTCATTCTCCCTACATAACTAATTAAAAGCATTTTTCTCCATGAACATCTTAAATTGATATGGCAAGAAGAAGTGAGAATTGTTGCTATATTAAATAACAACATGTACCACTACAAGAATCATTATTCTAGGAATGGGGATCCCTTTGCATATATGTCAAAGTGTTGTATGGAATACGTAACTTGTTGGGGGGCTGCTTCTGCTCCCATTGACTCAACTGTTATTACATTTGTAGATATTAGTGTTGGAGCTGGAGGGATAGAACAGTTTGAAGAGCAGCTTAGGACATAAATCAAGAAGTAGAGACTCTAGTTTTCTACTGTCATACAATAAGGCAGAATGGTGTGATTTTACTTATGAAGATTCACTCTAGATCACTTATCAGATCTTGGTTACAGCCACCTAAGAATGCAAGTGAAGGAACTTATATACTGATTACACGTTGTGGCTTGCTCTTAGTGGGGATTCTGTCATCTTCGGTCACACTAGATTATTCAAGGGTTGTTGATATATTTTAATAAGTAACCTTATTTACATATAAAACTGTTTATAAGTCAACCATTCAGTAGGAGTTTGGACACTATTGAGTGAATCATCTGTTCCTAAAAGTTAAATCTGCAATGCTGCTTATGTTTATTACAAATTTTTACCCTGTTCACCAGTTTACTGTTCACATAACATCTCTACCGTCAATTATTTAGCTACAGATTCATGTTTTACTAAATTATTTTGGTAATACAGCAATATGGCATGAAGTAGATGTTTTACAGCTTGTCCCTATAACTCTTACAAATCAAGCTATATTCAGAGCCATACCTTTGCCTCTCTGTGACATTAAATGCAGAGAAGTAATGCCAGAATCTGCAATACCCACTTTTGTAATGTATATTTTTATGTTCAGAACTTACTTTTTCTTTGTGTATAAAATATTTTGTAGCTCATCCAGCAATTTATTAACACTATATTTGCTAAACAGACTGACGGAAAAAATTGCAACACCAAGAAAGAGTTAACATAAAGGAAAGTTGGTAGGTACACCATGTGATCAAAAGTATTGGGACACCTGGCTAAAAATGACTTACAAGTTTGTGGCGCTCTCCATTGGTAATTCTGGAATTCAATATGGTGTTGGCCCACCCTTAGCCTTGATGACAGCTTCCACTCTCACAGCCATACATTCAATCAGGTGCTGGAAGGTTTCTTTGGGAAAGGCAGCCCATTCTTCATGGAGTGCTGCACTGAGGGGAGGTTTTGATGTCGGTTGGTGAGGCCTGGCACGAAGTCAGCATTCCAAAACATCCGAAAGGTGTTCTATAGGATTCAGGACAAGAATCTGTGCAGGCCAGTCCATTACAGGGATGTTATTTCCATGTAACCATTCCACCACAGGCTGTGCATTATGAACAGGTGATTGATCCTTCTGAAAGATGCTGTTGCCATGTCTGAATTTGTCTTCATCAATGAGAAGCAAGAAGGTGGTTAAAACATCAGTGTAGGACTGTGCTGTGATAGTGCCACCAAAACAACAAGGGGTGCAAGCCCCCTCCATGAAAAACATGACCACACAATAATGCCACCACCTCCGAATTTTACTGTTGGCATTACACACGCTGGCAGATGATATTGACTCAGCATTTGCCATACTCACACCATGCTGTTGGATCACCACATTGTGTACCGTGATTTGTCACTCCACACAATATTTTTCCACTGTTCAATCATCCAATGTTTACACTCCTTACACCAAGTGAGACATCGTTTGGTATTTACCAGCGTGATGTGTGGCTTATGAGCAGCCCTTCTACCACGAAATCCAAGTTTTCTCACTTCCTGCCTAACTGTCATAGTACTTGCAGTGGATCCTGATGCAGTGTGGAATTCCTGTGTGACGGTCTGGATGGATGTCTGCCTACTACACATTACGACCCTCTTCAACTGTTAGAGGTCTCCGACAGTCAACGGATGAGGTCGACCTGTACGCTTTTGTGCTGTACATGTCACTTCACATTTGCATTTCACCATCACATCAGAAACAGTGGATGTAGGGATGTTTAGGAGTGTGGAAATCTTGCATACAGACTTATGACACAAGTGACACCCAATCACCCGAGCACGTTCGAAGTCCGTGAGATCTGCGGAGTCCCTCATTCTACTATCTCACTATGCCTAATAATTACTGGTTGTCACTGATATGGAGTATCTGGCAGTAGGTGGCAGCACAATGCACCTAATATGAAAAATGTATGTTTTTGGGGGTGTCCGGATACTTTTGATCACATAGTGTATGTTACCACATCTAGAAGATGACGTCTACTCAAATTCCGCTCCCCCACGTAAGAGTTGCACTAGTAATGTGACTGTGTGGACACTTATCAGGTGTGCTTTAATGGTCATGGGTATTAGTTATCTTTTAGATTGGACATGGTGAGTTTATGTTATTGAAGAGTGGCTTTAAGGTGACAAACACACTTTTATCAATACCTGACTTAGTTTGAACAAGGTTGTGTAATGGGGCTGTGAGAACCTTGATGTTCCTTCTCTGATGTTGCAGAAGTATTTGGCAGGAATGTAGCACCTGTACATGATTGCTGGGAGCAGTGGTCACAGGAATGTATGGCCACAAGAATACACGGCTCCAGATGGCCTTGTGGCACAAATGAGGTGGAAGACCATCTTGTTCAGGCTACAACTCTAGCACATTGTACTGCATCCGCAACTGCAATTTGAGCAGCAGTTGATGATGTATACGGGTCATCTGGGTAGAAAACTTGCACACATTGTATTAGATTTAGGTGCTCCAAGGTGGATAGAGGAACTGTGACAGTGCAAACAAGTAAGAGATGTAAATATATACATTTTATTGTGCTGTGATACTTTACTTTCTGTTCCAGTGTCTTTTTATTATTTTTTACCATTCTTGTATATCACACTGACTTTACAATCTCCATTTTAAAACACAAATTCACATCGTTATTGCCAAAATTAAAAACATGTCCAATTCCTTCAGAGGCATGACCACTAGTACTAACTCATTCTGTGGTGATAACATGTTCCAAAGAGTTTACAAAGCAAAAGTATTTACAAACTTTCTTGACAAAAGAAGAATCATTGCCAAGTTAAATCATTATTTTGTAAAGATTCCAGAAATAAATTTAATAATTAGCATTAGATTGTGCAATTAATAATATGAATTTTAAGTACGTTAGATATTTTGTAATTTCAAATATTTCTGAAAGAAGAATAATTTTAGCTATACAAACAGAGCTTGTAAATATTGATTGAAACAAATTAATTTCATTTTATAGATTTTAGGTAGAAATGTAATACATTGTATACAAAATATTATGAAATTCATTTAGTTAAACAGCTGAGATAATGATCACCTATACAAGATTCAAAAATATTCATGTTATCGACTATTTTATAGGGTAATGTTAGATGAGAGTGTCCCATTACAATAACCCCCTATCAAAATTTGGAAACAGTGTGTTTACAATATTTTGTGACAGACTATAAGATTTGCCAATCAGTGTACAAAATGATGCCAAAAGCTAGATTACAGATGTGTAAAAGTATCTGATTCATAACATATTACAGAAAGCATAAGAAAAATATATACTATACAAGTCATAATCTATACATATCTCAGTATTTGACATTCAGATATTCAGATCTGTGGAACATACTGTCACAAGACAAATAATGCAAAGTCAAAATTGCAACATTGCAACACTAAACTATAGAAATAAATACAGAGACAAGGCAAATTACTAGAATTACAAGTTGTATGTTTACATCCATACAATCAAACCTTTAAAGTCTTCAAACAAGAAGAGAAAAATTTCAGAGCCTATGTGTACGATGAGTGAGACGACGTGAAAAATTCACAATGATGGGTACAGACCAGAAGAATATACTCAATCACGAGAAGGAATATAGCGCAAAATCAATCAGCCACATAAACCAGAGTATTTAAGGACATGTTGACTCATCACAAAAGAACAAAATAATGAAAAAATATTAGATCCTAAGCTTACAGTGTGGGACTGACCCATGAATCCAAATCACAACACGTACAGACCAGCAGAAAGATTTTGACACATCAAAATGAACAAAGTTCACAATCATATAACAGTAAGTTCAGTCATAAGTAAAGAGCAAATATAGTAAGCATCTAGCCAAAATCAATAGTTGCATGCTCTCCTTGAGTACATAAACACAGTCGCGATGACCAGGGGTACCCAAATGGAGCTAAGCATGAGTTTTCCCACAACTCTAGTTCCAATGAGATACAATATTGTAGTACTTGGGATAAATAAAGGTAAGCAGAGTCATAATTAGCTTCGAATGATGACATAATCTAGTAGCTTGAGGACCAAAATCAGTGTATGAAAGAACACATGTATACATCTTGTTATATTGTCTGTACTAGTAAATTCAATCTGTTTATAGAGCAAGCAGTAAAGAAAACAAAAGAAAAATTGGAGTAGGAATTAAAATCCATGGAGAAGAAAAAAAAACTTTGAGGTCTGCTGATGACATTGTAATTCTGTCAGAGACAGCAAATGACCTGGAAGGAAGATTAAGATGAACATCAACAAAAGCAAGACAAGAATAATAGAATGTTGTTGTCGTTGTTGTGGTCTTCAGTCCTGAGACTGGTTTGGTGCAGCTCTCCATGCTACTCTATCCTGTGCAAGCTTCTTCATCTCCCAGAATGTAGTCAAATTAAATTAGATGATGCTGAGGGAGTTAGATTAGGAAATGAGACTCATAAAATAATAGATGAGTTTAGCTATTTGGGCAGCAAAATAACTGATGATAGTCAAAATAGAAGGGATATAAAATGTAGCTTGCAATGGAATGAAAGCGTTTCTGAAGAAGAGGAATTAGTTAACATCAAGTATAGATTTAAGTGTCAGGAAGTCTTTTCTGAAAGTATTTGTGTGGAGTGTAGCCATGGAAGTGAAACATGGATGATTAAATAGTTTAGACAGGAAGAGAATAGCAGCTTTCGAAATGTGGTGCTAAAGAAGAATGCTGAAGATTAGATGGGTAGATCACAGAACTAGTGAGGAGGTACTGCATAGAATTGGATAGAAGAGGACTCTGTGGCACAACCTGACTAAAAGAAGGGATGATTTGGTAGGACACATCCTGAGGCATCAAGGGATCACCAATTTAGTATTGGAGAGAAGTGTGGAGGGTAAAAATCATGGAGGGAGGCCAAGAGATCTATACACTAAGCTGTTCCCAAAGGAGTTATGTTGCAGTAGTTACTCAGAGACGAAGAGGCTTGCACAAGATAGGGTAACATGGAGAGCTGCTTCAAACCAGTCTCTGGACTGAAGACCACAACAACAACAACAACTAGTAAATGTATCCCACACTATTAGCTAATTGTCCATACAAACCAACCTACATACGCAAAAGCCTAGAAGATTCATTTATAATTGGTAAAAAAAATACTGATTTAAAATTACTTATTGTATTGGAAAGTCAATCCCCCAACTTGAAGAACCATGCATTTATGCAGAATAACACTGTCTGTGGCAGTCTTGGCTGACACTTCACAAATAACAGTCATAATAATGATGTAGTTGATAGATAATTGAGTACATTACCCAGCACCTATGGTCTCTTGTAAGTCGAGTGGTACAGTAAGGTACAAGCATTTAGCATTGTGGAGAGTGGATCCACTCACATCTTTCAGTTTCCTTCATAGAGTTCTCATCACAGCCTCCAACAGATAAGTTACTTCCTGTCTAGTATTTACAACAAATACTGAAACACTGTTGTGTATATTAAATATGCTGTTCAATACCTTCTTCACATCACATGAGATATGCTCTCCCAATTCATTTTTCAAAATCAATTATATGACATTTATGTCAGGTGCAATTAAAAAGTGTTCACATATGAAACATTAATAACCAGACTTAAATGTAATGAAAAAAAGAAGAACTAACAAAGGGATACACACAAACATACTAAGATACTATTCCTAATTTTTACAGTTCAAATTATGACATTGTTCAGTTTCAAAATTCTGAAAGATTCTACTCATTTAGTCTCATGGCATACATGTGTCAAATTCTAAAGCACCAATCTATTCCAGATCTGAATTACATAGTTTATTATAGATTTTAACTCAGTCAATAGATATGACAGATCTTTAAAAATCATATCATCTTACATACTAAATTCATGACAAACAGAACACAATAACATAGTATTATGAATCTACAAATAGAGTTAAACTCAGTCAATAGATAAGATAGAGCTCTAGAAATCACATCATCTTACATACTAAATTCATGACAATGGAAAAAGAATAAACAAACAAAAGTTATGTACTTATGTATCATGTCTTTAGGCTTTCAGCTCAGTGATATTGCATAATCCAAATAACATCTTGTATTTAGGATACACTAGTCTGTATGCATTAGGCTGTGGATTTTCAAGAATTTTAAATGGTCCAATATAAATATCGAATATTTTTTTTTATCTCAGATGTCAACACTTTAGATTTCTTTTTGGCTTTCACCAACACAAGGTCTCCTACCTCAAACTTAGAAAAACTGCTTATGCCATCATGTCTCTGCTTTCTCCTATCCCCCTGTTTTTTCATCATCTCCATAACACATTCTCCTCTCTCTTGTGGTGACATAATTTTACTTGATGAAAACTCAAAATTTTTGGATATAAGGTTAGCTGCTCTGTGATTATGATTTCAAATGGTGAAAAATCTGTTACAGAATGTTGTAAGCTGTTCATAATATCCTCAAAATCACTGACATAATCTAGCCAACTGGTATGGTTCTTACTACAATAAGTTCTAAACAGTCTCCAATCTTTCTACAGGGTTAATTGAAAGATGGTGCACCAAAATTAGAATATGCCTTATTTTTGTGTGATCAACAAAATCTTTCCAAGCTTATGATGTAAATTGAGAACCATTATCAGATGAAATTCTTTTAGGAATACCCACCTGATGAAAATATGTGCTTTCAAACTTGTGATGATTTGCTTACTGGTAGCTTTCTTAAGAGGAAACAGCTCTATGAATTTCGAAAATACATCAACCACCACAGAAACAACAAAATCCATTCTTAGGCTTAGGTGAAGGTCCATAAGCATCCACAGACACTAGATCAAGGTTACTATAAGGCAGTACGTTTTTGCATTTAACCTATACTTGTTTGGTTACTTACCTTCACTCTTTGACATCTGCCACAGCTGGCAATCTTTTTCTTTACTCTCCTTCCTGTGTTATAAAAATAGCAATTTTCCTGACTCTTTTGTGTACATTTAGTTGATCCACAATGACCAAAACTCTTATGTATTTAAGTAATTAAAGTATCAAAACACTGTTCTGGTGAACATAGTTTCCTATCTTCTGAGTCAATCTTATGTCCCCTGAATAAAATACTCTTGTGTACCTTATAATACTGTTCTGTCTTTTCTGCTCCTTTCGTACCCAACATGCTCATAACCAATTTCCAATTTTGATCATGATTTTGATACCTGTGGAGGTCTTTGCAAATTTTCAAGATCTCTTTTTCCTCCTTCACACCTCTCAAGTATACAATTTTAAACTCTTTCTCTCTTTCTCCAAACCTGTTAGATGCTTCATTCCCTAAAGGTAGCCTAGATAAAGCATCAGCAACTACAGTGTCTGTGCCCTTAATGTATCTGATTTCATAACTGAAATACTGTGAAAACAAGGCCCAACAAATAATTCTGCTATGGCACAACTTACATAACTGAAGGTAACATAATACTTTGTATTCAGTATACACGATGACTTTGTGACCTTGTAAATAATTTTTAAACTTGTTGAGTGCCCAATGTACAGCCAAAAGTTCTTTCTCAGTTACAGTGTATGTCTTTTCATGTTTCTGCAATACTCTACTAGCAAATGCAAGAGATCTATGTTCAAGAACACCATCAACTTCAACCTACTGAAATAAATGAGCACCCAATCCAATATCACTTCTGTCTGTCATAATACAAAAAGGAAAAGACAAATCTGGTCTGAACAATATCTGACTTTGACACAACTATCATTTGATCTCATAAAAAGCATCCTGACACTCCTGATGCCAATACCAAACAGTATTTTTCTTCAAAAGTTCACACAAGCATGGAGCATTCAAAGCATGGCTGCTACAAAATTTCCTATAGAAGCCAGTTAACCCAAAAAAATGATTTAAGCTGTTTTTTGTTGTGAGGAACAGGAAAATTAGCAATAGCATCAAGTTTCTCTTTATCAGGTGCAATTCATTTTTCAGGTATAACATGTCTTAAAAATTTAACTTCTTCAACATCAAATTTACAGTTACCTTTTTTCAAAGTCATACCTCCTGACTCTAATTTTGAAAACACATCTCATAACAGATTCAAATGTTGTTCCCAAGCCTTTTAAGTGATCAGAATGTCATCAACATTCAGAATTAATTTTGAAATCACTGCATTTCCCAAAATAGAATCCAGAGCTCTTATGAATTCAACTACAGATACACTTATCCCAAATGGCACCACATAGTATTGAAAACACTTACCTCCTGTATACTTTCTAGAATTAATTTGAATGGTGATATGATAAAATCTGGAGCTCAAGTCCAAACTACTCACGTATTTTACATAATCAAATTTGTGTAACAGCTCATCCATTTTCTCAGGATAGTCATTCTCTCTGATAAGAAATTTAGTAAGACATCTAGAGTCCAAAACAATTCTCACTTCAGCATTACTCTTACTTACTACAGCTAAAGGATTATTGTAAGCACTCCTACTTCTCTCAATTACATCCCATGTTTCCATTTTCTGAATTTCTTTCTCTACATCTTTCCTTTTTGAAAATGGTATATTATACATCATGAGAAAGAAAGTTTGATGATCTTTAAGGTAAAGTATGACTGATAGCATTTCACTTTCCATGGTTTTTCACAAAACACATTTCTAAACTCCAGTAACCAATTCCTAAGTTGTTCCTTTTGTAGCTCATTAAGAGTCATAGCTTTTCTTACTTTAGAATCTACTACACTTACAAAATCCTGATGCTCAGTGTCATTGAAGTCTATATCATCACCAAACACCTGGTACTCACCTTGGTTCACAATGTTTTGCAAATAGTTATAATGTTTCCCACAGTTTAAAATACAGAAATTACTTTTCACATAAGTATTACTTTTAGGTTCCAAAACAAACAATTCTTTAGCATTCCATCCAAAGCAAGCCTCAACTTTCACTATCCAATCCATACTGAGAATTATATTTTCCTGCCAGACTAAGGATCACTAAACATCCATGTTCAAAGGTTTCACCTTCTATACTAAACGTTAAAAGTACCTGGGATTTTATCAATTTGCTTTGCATAACTGTAGATCTTCTTATCCTTACACCTACAACAGGCATTTCACAAAATTCTTCCTATACTTGATCTTGTCTCTGAATTGTTCCAATATACCACAAGTCAAGCTACCTGTATCAATCAAACAGTTCCCTTCCCACTGATCAATCATAATCTCAACATAAGGACATCCAAAATCTGAATGATCATACCTGTTATTGGGCACTTCATGTAAATGATCAGTTTCAGTTTCATCAAACGCTACATCCACATTGCCCTTGCAGGGTTTTATCAAATTTACTGGTATCATAGCATTACTTTGGTTGCTTATGTTGTCAGGTAATGATTGAACACACTGAATGGGTTCCATAGTACAACTATCATCACGTACTTACATTAACTTGTAAACTTGCAATGTTAGTCACTTAAATATGTTACCTAGACAAATGTATTCCAGAAATTTCAATACTCTTCATTAATCATTTTTGAGTATTGCAATTTTTGTTCCACCAGTGTATATAGAAAAACAGTGAAATAATCTTTTAAAAACATTTGTTAACAACATTTCATTACAAAATTCTGATACTATCAGCTATTTTAGAACCACCTACCTGAAAAGTGTAAATACAATGAATGCGAATGGTACTGTGACAAATATGCTTTCCACTGCAATGATTATCTCCTTTGATGATATTTCAAAACTTCCAACAGATATTAGATCATCTGCAAAACATAATTGTGAGGTTTTGTTAGTTTATGTCTTTGTCTAAAGCAGGTTTAAAATTTAAAATTACGTGGAAAATTGTGTTTCATAGTGGCTGTAAATCCATAATATTGATTAAAATATTGAATATGTGTTTCATTTCCACAAAATACAAACCACAATTTCTAATAAAATCAAACATTTTCTAGTAAAAACAAGCACTAGCTAAGAGAAACAAAATATCTTACTCTGCTACTGACCACATAAGACAATAAACAGTTAAAGGAATTATGACCTAGAATAAATGTTATCCTAATGATTTTATTTTTGATCTACAGCTGAATGACATCTCTGTCCCATCTCATCCATTTAAGAGCATATAATAGATTGAATAAATACTTTGAACTTGAACAAACAGAACCACTGCCCATAGAAATTAAGTGATCAATACATGAGAGGCACTTTAATAGTCAATCATTATTTGTGTTGTTTCAAGGAAGAATTATTCCTTTTCAAAAGCAGTAACCATATTCGTATGTAAAATAGTACAGGTCAAAACAAGAAAAGAGTCCTGTAAACATATGTCTTGAAACAAATACTTGTTGAAATATGGAGCATACTGTCCTCTTGTTGTAATTTGTGCCATGACAGCATAGGAGGTGACCAATGTGATTGCCTGTCATTCTTATACATACTTGTGCCCTACATTTCAAGGAATCATGAACTCATATGAACAGTGCTGGCTGCTCTTGGATTTGGTCCTGTGCATGTATGTGAGGTGTGTACACTGTTGATGGATGTTGAACATGATTGCCTTTGAAAATCTCTGTAACCATAAATCTAATGTATTAAGCTCAGGTGAATGTGGAGGTCATACTACTGTACATTCATGATAAATCAATCCAGTATTAAACATTTCTGTTATCTACTACTCTATGAGATGTAGAAAATGAGGTAGTTCCCAGTCAAGAATAAACCACATCCATTACCTTTCTGTAATCATAACATTTTCCCATGTGGCAGGTATTTTCCCATGCAGAAATTGGCAATAAACAGGACTGGATAATTTATCTGGTAAACTATATGAAATTATGAGTCATCATCCACAATTTGATTCCACACTTTGGTACTTAAGCAAACATGATGCCCTGCATCAATGCTTGACTGAGGATTTTCCACCTACATGTGGTTATAGTGGCAGTTTATTATCCCACTCTGTGTGAACTGTAGATCTTCAATGTTCATCTGAGAATCCATTGACAGAATGGTAATATAACATCTGTTGGTCTTGTGGCTTGGAAGTTTGTGCATGATGTAAGTGACAGGAATAAAGTAGCTGCTCTTGTAGAATTATCAACACCAGTAAATGGTGTGTGCCTTCAGCAGCATCAATTGTTTGCATGTTTCTTTCAGGATGAACGTCCACTCTCCAGAAAACAAATTCACCTTGTAGCAGGCATGTGAACTGTGCAAGTTGTACCAAGATTCCTTGTCCTTGTTGAGCATGACCTCATGTATGAAAGTAACTGGAACAACCAGTTGGACAGTTTTCATGCAAAATGCTATACAGAGAATGTCATTTGGCCTGTGCCTGTCACTTAATGCCATTGGACAAACCATGGCAGCATATGATGTCTGTCATTTTCGATGTTGAATACCAGGACTCCACTTCATGTTTGTGTTGTTCACACTCCATGGAATCAAAGGTATTGTTTTGCTGCCAGCATAAACTCAATACAATAAATATGGAATAACAGATGTAGGAAGCAGTTGGAAATATCACCTGACAATAGCATGACTGTTTGAGGACTTAGCATAGACACAAACACAATAATAAGAAAAGAGCAACAGGTGTCAATAAGAACAAAGTGTACAACAGTGAGTACCAATCATTCTTGGCCCTGGTGAAATAGCCCATAGCCAGACAAGTATTTGTTTTTGAGCATAAGTTCATATGAGTTCTTCTAGTTTTGATCTTCACTGTCTCCTATCAGGATTTGCAAAATTTTTAAAAAACTCTTTATACAGACACATATATACATATTTTGGATGTGGCAGCACTAATAGTGTGAGAGGTACTCTCTCCTCAGATAGTTAACAAGGATGCAAGTAAGTGTGAAAAAGAAATAGTATGATACTGCAGAAAGTTGGTGCACAATGAGGAAGCAAGAAAAATTTGTGCCACTATAGGTCCAAGAGGTGTTTAAAAATATATGGCAAAGTGAGGAAAGGGTTAGTAAAAATTAAAGAAAAGGCAGAAAGAGTAGCTGAAGGAGTATTGGTGATTACTAAATGCCATCTCTGCACTCTGCATTTATCTATGTATCTCTGCATTTATAAGTAATTGTGCTCTGTAGCTTCCATGATTAGCTAGTTCTGTATAAATAAAGCTGTATAGTGACGTTTGTTAAATCACTTTCTAATTATTCCCATACATTTTTTTGTATCAAAACCTGAGAAGGTACAAGAGGAGAAAACTTGTGAAATTGCTGGGATGTCTGCAATACTTCAGGAGGCATAAACATTGATTTTGAGCAACTGAGTGACAGAAATTCTCCACGGGTAGAACACACTGAGCTAAGTTGTGAAATCACGGTGAACTTAAGCATACTTGAATTGATTACTATAATTTTCATGTTACTGCATGCATACTACTATTAGAGTAATATTTGAGTAGAGGATAGAAGAATATTTGTTAAATTATGTTACAAGTGCATAGCTGCCCTGTAGCAAGGAAGTTTAACATTAAGGCTTGATAGGCGCCGTCACCTATTAGTGACATTACAATTACAATTGAACATGAGCAAAGTTATTGGAAGAAACTGACTGTGTTTTTAAGTTGAAACTTAAATTAGGCACACAATATTCCAACACTACATGCTTTAGTAGTCAAATAAATTAGTTTGACAATTTCATGTGCAAGAACGAGAAAGGATCCATTAACAGTCATCCCAGGTAACATAAGCTAGATTACTGAACTTGGACGAAGCTATCCATGACTTACTTAATGATGCAGTATACAAATCCAACATCTTAGAATGTGAGGACCACAGAAATTCCTTGAAATGGATGATCATGAAGACAAAATACAATACCAAAGGAAGACTTCCAGACACCACAGCTGATGGGACACCTTGTGAGGTTCGTACATAGTTATGCCATTACAGAGTTTGATTGCCATAAATCATGTTAGAATCATATTGTGGTGACTTTGATCATTGACCTCATTCCTGGGAACACTTTGAGAGGTGGCATGAGCCCCCTCTCATATTTCTATCTTACGATTTTCCTCTCTAATTGCATGTGGTGAAAAGTTGCTATTCTTTCACATGCGGACTTCCCACGCAGCGTCTCTCGTCACCCGGGTGGTCCGGTGACAGGCGGGCACTGCTGATCTTGAAAGGGTAAGCCGACGGGTGTGAGGGAGTCGAGTGAATGCTTTCCAGACGCCGACATTGTGGAATAGCGGAGGAGACACGCTCGCAGGGTCCTGAAGTAGCGGCTGGGCTAGAGGTTCCGTTACTTCGCAGAAACTTAGCGAAAACACTTTCTGGCGGGCTACCAGCGAGGCGTGGGAATGACTTGTGTTCCCAAGCAGCCTTGGCGTGCAAATTCCCGCGTTTTCTGCCATATCGTAACTGTGATTGGCTTGATCAGGGCATAGCTCCGTGACGTAGCAAAATCGGCGCAGAAATTGGCACCAAGAATCTCCATTGGTGGAATGGTAGTGCTTCGGCAATAGAGTGGAATTTTCCGCCGGTTTTCGAGTTGCTGATTGGAACGTTTAACCACGGCCACTGTTGTGGGTGCGGGAATGTTCTGTGTTCGGTTTGTATGGGTGTTCTTGTGGTAGTCGGCTCTCGCCTTTCAGTCGAAGTAGGTTACAAGACTGAGCTCTCGCTGCTCTGGACAGCCTGCCTTCCGTTGGCTGTCTAATATACTTTTGTTTAATTGTAACTGTTTGACGAAGTTGCTGAAGTTTCGACTTCAACGTAATTTTCCGAGTACAGTTGGCAATTGAGCGTTCTGCGTACAAGCGGCCTATGTTGTCTGTCTTGAGCAGTTTTGGCTAAAGTTGACTGTATCGGAGTTACAGTGTGACTTCGCTTGTTAAAATCAATCACTGTACCGTCAGTGATTGTGTGGCGAGCCTTCTTCGTCTCCCTCAGAGGCGCATTTGTATTGCTAGGAAGTCTTTAGTCTGGAACAACCAGACCAGAATAATTAGTTTCGGGCTATACTCGCGACATTATCATCACCACGACGGGACGTCGAGGCAACCAGCCATCTCCTCCAGTACGCCAGATCATGTTCTTGCAGTTAAGAAGACAGTTTGGTAATGTATGTCCGCAGCACCGGCAGATAGGGATTTTCCTAGGTGATAATCAGAGCTAAGCAGAGTGCGCCTGTTCATCTTTTTCTAACTTTGTTCTGTCTTGGGTGTTCATTGTCTGAGTTCTCACTACTGTAGCAGGAATTAATGTTGGGTTGGCTGTGTGTTTCTCTTAAGATTTGAGTTGCAAGGAATTGGTTCCACATACCACTTCGTCATAAATGTCACAATCTAGTTTAGGGACAACTTCACCTTCACAGCATTTATTTGAGTATCCAATTTGAGCCAATTTGATGTATTGTAAAATGTTTCATGTGTTTTGTTTATTATTTTGATTTTAGTCATAATAAATCATGTTGTTAATTTGGACAGAACTTTCATTCTGTTAATCGGTAGAGCAACCCTTTCATTTCTCACTACGTTAATGAAACTTTCCTTTATTTAACTTATTTATCAAATTAAATTATTGCAGGTGACAAACTCTTTTCTACTCCACTTGCAGGGTCGATTACAGTCAGTTCGCGTTTCTTTTTAATCCATGTGCAACAGCAAAAGTCGGAGTTAGAATAAGGGGGCTTAGGGCATCCTTTATGTATGAAGATTCTAGAAGAATTTAGTGTTAAATACACTGCTAGGCCCGGCACCTCACAACTTAAAGTTCACTATTCATGTGGACTTGAACTCATCAACTTTCAGTAAATATGTATTTCTTTGAGAGTACCTAGAGTGCTCAACACACCTTTTTTATGAAGTACTGAAGAACATTGTTTTCCTGTTGTGAGAAATTAACTTTTAACATAAACTGCAGAAAGTCTTGAAGTACATAAATTTAGTAATACCATAACAAAACTGTCTGGGAAAGGATGTCACAATTCTGTGAAAACTTAACTTGATTGGCAGGAGGAGTGCTGAATATGTTTTGCAAACAACTCAACATTAATTGGAAATAATCTAATATTAATTCACTAAGTTGTGATGACATATTTAAAGCATTTAACTCTGCTAAAAGAATAACTGGTCTGAACTTTTTGGTGTAACTAAGGGGGGAAAATGCCAAAGTGTGTGTATGTAAAGCTATGCATGTGCTTTGGAAACAACTACACAGACTTGGAGTGACTGCTAGATTAGCAGGCTGACTGTTTAGAAAATATAACAGTAAAATTATTTTTGAATCTAACTTTACAATGGAAAAATCGACACAAGATAGCTAACTGAGAAAGATCAAAGAGCCACCAGATAAAAATATGTTTCAAATGAACGGCAATGATGTTTGTAATTTTTCATCTCTCACAGATAATGCAAAAGACTTTACTTTAGGTTTTCACAATGAACATTTTTGTGACCTGTTAGGGTATGTTTTGTGAATGAAGTAATGGTGCATACAAACATTTAATAATTGGGCCTATATAATGGTAGGATTAGGATTGTTATTGTACAGTCATTACCTCATGCTTTTGCCTTTATTATTATTATTATTATTATTATTCTTTACTTTCTCAGACGTTAAGTCTGGTTAAAAATTAAAAGTGACGCGGACCTTGATCAGGCGTCACTTCCTTTTAACTGTATGGTATGTGTTATATTGCATTTAGGAACTTTCGGGTAATTGAACATGTATCAATAATTACGGATTTCTGTAGTTGTATATATATGGTTGGATGTAGCTGTATTGCATTGATGTACTGGTGGATATTGTGTGGTATGACTCCTGTAGTTGATAGTATAATTGGTATGATGTCAACTTTATCCTGATGCCACATGTCTTTGACTTCCTCGGCCAGTTGGATGTATTTTTCAATTTTTTCTCCTGTTTTCTTTTGTATATTTGTTGTATTGGGTATGGATATTTCGATTAGTTGTGTTAATTTCTTCTTTTTATTGGTGAGTATGATGTCAGGTTTGTTATGTGGCGTTGTTTTATCTGTTATAATGGTTCTGTTCCAGTATAATTTGTATTCATCATTCTCCAGTACATTTTGTGGTGCATACTTGTATGTAGGAACTTGTTGTTTTAAAAGTTTATGTTGTAAGGCCAGCTGTTGATGTATTATTTTTGCGACATTGTCATGTCTTCTGGGGTATTCTGTATTTGCTAGTATTGTACATCCGCTTGTGATGTGATCTACTGTTTCTATTTGTTGTTTACAAAGTCTGCATTTATCTGTTGTGGTATTGGGATCTTTAATAATATGCTTGCTGTAATACCTGGTGTTTATTGTTTGATCCTGTATTGCAATCATGAATCCTTCTGTCTCACTGTATATATTGCCTTTTCTTAGCCATGTGTTGGATGCGTCTTGATCGATGTGTGGCTGTGTTAGATGATACGGGTGCTTGCCATGAAGTGTTTTCTTTTTCCAATTTACTTTCTTCGTATCTGTTGATGTTATGTGGTCTAAAGGGTTGTAGAGGTGGTTATGAAATTGTAGTGGTGTAGCCGATGTATTTATATGAGTGATTGCTTTGTGTATTTTGCTAGTTTCTGCTCGTTCTATAAAGAATTTTCTTAAATTGTCTACCTGTCCATAATGTAGGTTTTTTTATATCGATAAATCCCCTTCCTCCTTCCTTTCTGCTTAATGTGAATCTTTCTGTTGCTGAATGTATGTGATGTATTCTATATTTATGGCATTGTGATCGTGTAAGTGTATTGAGTGCTTCTAGGTCTGTGTTACTCCATTTCACTACCCCAAATGAGTAGGTCAATATTGGTATGGCATAATTATTTATAGCTTTGGTCTTGTTTCTTGCTGTCAATTCTGTTTTCAGTATTTTTGTTAGTCTTTGTCTATATTTTTCTTTTAGTTCTTCTTTAATATTTGTATTATCTATTCCTATTTTTTGTCTGTATCCTAGATATTTATAGGCATCTGTTTTTTCCATCGCTTCTATGCAGTCGCTGTGGTTATACAATATGTAATCTTCTTGTTTAGTGTGTTTTCCCTTGACTATGCTATTTTTCTTACATTTGTCTGTTACAAAAGTCATATTTATATCATTGCTGATACTTCTGTTATCTTTAGTAATTGGTTGAGTTGTTGATTTGTTGCTGCCAGTAGTTTTAGATCATCCATGTATAGCAAATGGGTGTAATAAGATTTGGCATGGATTCAGATATTTGGGTTCACTGTCTTGGACCAAATGTTCTAATGACACACTGGTAAAGTCCAGACTAAAGTGGCAGAGATTATCTACTCAGCACTGGTCGACAGTCAAGGAAGTTGTGTTGGGGAATCTTGCTGCTTGAGTCCCCATAAAGCCTCCCCTCCCCACACTCGCCTCTAGTGCAGAACATCAGATAAAGAAAGAAGAGGGGTGGAATGTCAATGTGGTCATATTCGTGCAGATGCGCATGACCATATATGTCGTGGCTGGCTGTGAGACAGGGCTGGCATGGACTGCTTCTCATGGGATGGAGGCACAGATGCACATGATTGGCCATGCCATAAGCATTGTAGATATGAGGCATGACCAGACTATTTCTCACATAGATTGTAGGGTGTGAATTGTAAGGCTGAAAATTTGTAACTGTGACAGCAGCAGCAGATCACGTGCCCTGTACTGCAGTTGTTGTCTGTTGTGAGAGAAGGTTGTTTGAAAGCAGTAAAATGTATGTCATTACTTGATCACACAGTTGTTGCAGATGTTCAGATTTGTTGGAACCATGGTATGCTACTGGAATGTCTTGTTTAATGCAGTAACATTGTTCTCCAGGTAGTGCAAATGCTACAGTATGAGGTTATTGAGGGTGTTATGATATCCACTCGGCAGGTACCTCAGGTAATATTTGTGCTCGATGCGGGTCATACAGCACAGTGGAGAAGTTTTATTAGTTTTACTTACATGTCAAGTTCCACATAACCATATTGAGGAGCAAATCTCCAAGGCCATGGAGTGTGTCAGTACATGAAATTACAACCACCCATTCCTGAGACAAAATATCCTTTTAGAATGGGAATAGTTATCCCAAAATATAGTAACATGTGACATAAGTGAATGAAATAAGCAAAGTAGACTAATTTTGTGTTGAACAATCACTCACTTCAGATACCGTTCGAATAGTAAAACTGTCAGTATTAAGTCTTTGAACAAGATCCTGAACACTGGCTTTCCACAACATCTTATTATCTATCTGAACAACTAGAAATCTTAACTGTTCAGTTTCACTAATCACATGCCCATTCTGTGAAATTAAAACGTGAAGTTTTGATGAATTGTATGTTAGAAACCTTAAAAACTGTGTCATACTGTGATTTAGCGTTAGTTTATTTTCTACAAGCCATGAACTTAGATCATGTACTACACTATTTGAAACTGAGCCGATGTTGCACACAACATTCTTTACTACCAAGCTAGTCTCATCAACAAACAGAAATATTTTAGAGTTACCCGTAATACTAGAGGGCATATAATTTATATAAATAAGGAACAGGTATGGCCCCAACAATGATCCCTGGGGCACCCCCCACTTGGCTGTACCCCACTTAGACTCCACATCACAGCCACTATCAACATTGTGAATAATGACCTTTAGCTGTCTGTTGCTAAAGTAAGGGGTGAACCAATTCTGAGCCACTCCCCGTGTTCCATAATGGTCCAACTTCTGGAGCAATATTTTGTGAGCAACACAATCAAATGCCTTAGTTAAATCAAAAAAATTGCCAAGCATTGAAACCTTTTGTTTAACCCATCCAGTACCTCAAAGAGAAAAGAGATTATAGCATTTTCATTTGTTAAATGACTTCTAAAGCTGAACTGTACACTTGATAGCAAATTGTGTGATATAAAATGATCAATTATTCTTATATACACAGCCTTTTCAATAACTTTTGAAAACACTTATGGCATAGAAATAGGTCTAAAATTATCTACATTATCCATTTATCCCTTTTTATAAGGTAGCTTTACTACTGAGTACTTTAATCATTCAGAAAACCGACCATTCCTAAAGGAAAAATTACAAATATGGCTAAATACGGGTCTAACATGTGCAGCACAGTACTTTAATATTCTGTTAGACTCTCCATCATAACCATGAGAGTCCTTAGTCTTCAATGATTTAATTATTGACTCAATCTCCTTCTTGTCTGTACCACAGGGGAGTATTTCAGACATCAGTCTCAGAAAGGCATTTGCCAAGAGACTTATATGATGCCCTGCAGAAAATAAATTTTTATTTAATTCACCAGCAATGCTCAGAAAGTGATCGTTAAATACTGTACATATACCTGATTTATCAATAATAGAAATATTTTTACTGCAAACTGACTTTATATCATCAACCTTGTGCTGCTGACCAGACACTTTCTTTGCAACTGACCACACAGTTTTAGTTTTATACTATGAATTAGCTATTCTATTTGCATACCACATACTCTTTGCCTCTTTGCCTTCCTAATAACATTTTAAGCACCTTACAATACTGTTTGTAATGGTCTACTGTAACTTGATTGTGACTATTTCTAACATTTTGATATAATTCCCACTTTGTTCTACAAGATACCCTTATTCCAATAGCTAACCACCCTGGCTGCCTATTACTGCTGCTACCCTGTTTAGAATGTTCTAATGGAAATCAACTCTCAACGAGCATGGGAAATTTGTTAAGGAAAGTGTCATATTTATCATCCCATGGATGCGCAAGTCACCAAAATGGCATCAAATCGAAAGACTTGCACCAGGCGAGCAGTCTACCTGACTGGAGGCCCTCATCACATGCCATCTATGTTATTGGCACCATAAATATCCTGCCACTCTTGTTCCTTGACAAGGTTTAAAAAACTCTCTGTTAACTTTCCTACATTTTTTGTAAATAAATGTGACATTTGTTTGAGTAATAAAGCCTTTTATTGTTACAATTTGTGCACCATGGTCTGAAAGGCCATTCACCCTTTTACTAACAGAATTTCCATCTAGTAATGAAGAATGAATAAAAATATTGTCTATGGCTGTGCTACTGTTCCACAGCACATGGTGTGCATCAGTTCATACGAACTTATGAGATCTACCAACATCCCTTTTCTTGCACCATCATATGAAAAATTAATATTGAAGCCACCACATATAACTAATTTCTGGTGCTTCCTACAAAGTGAATCAAGAACCCTCCCTCACTTATGCAGAAATGCTCTGAAGTCAGAGTTAGGGGACCTATAAACAACGACAATTAGAAGTTTACTTTCACTAAATTCAACTGCCCCTGCACAACATTCAAATATCTGTTCAGTGCAGTGTCGTGATACTTCTATGGATTCAAATGGAACACTGTTTCCTACATACATAGCCATTCCCCCAGCCCTCAAGGAACTCCTTGAAAAACAGCCAACTTATCTGTATCCTGGTAAAGGAAGCCTCTGAATTGTTAAATTATTTAAGTGGTGCTCTGATATACCAATAATTTCAGAGTCAACATCCATAACGGTTCACTAACTTTATCTCTAGTACCTCTTATATTTTGATGAAATATGCTAATTCCTTCTCTACTTGGAAACTTTACATCCTCAGAAGGTGAGCCCTTAGTTAGAGGGACTTCATTTCAGTAAGTATACTTATCAGCTGACTTCAGTTTGAAAAAGGTGCAGCTCTAATACCAACTACTACAGGAATTTTTCCATGAGTGATCCCACCACCACCACCACCACCACCACCACCCACTACACTGTCACCTATAAGCTTTGCCCCCTTCCTATACCTATTGAGGTGCAGGCCATGTCTAGTGAATCCTGATCTACTGACAGACCTATCTGTCACCACTGAGATGTGACCCCATGCCCTCTGCCATCAGTGCCCTCCCCAGCCCCATGTTAACCCACCTAACAGCCACATTGAGATGAGGCCATCATGATGCTGAAACAGTTGCACAAAATGCACATTAGTGCCACCAGTTTGAGTAGCTATCTTTACCAGGTCACTACCTATATCATATTCCCTATCCCTATCAAGACTGTTCCCTGCTCCACCCACTATCACTACCTGATCCTCCTTTGTAACATTCCTACATAACTCCCCTATGCTGTCAGTGACTTGAGCCAACCCAGCACTAGGCTTCACAATGCTGGTGACCTGGTACTTACTCCCCAACACTTCCTGCAACTGGTGGCTCACACCTCTACCATGAGAACTACCTAGCAGCAGAACCTTCTTCTTTCTGTTAGACTTTTCAACTGACCTAGGCCTCCTAATTGCTGAGGACTGCTGCATGTTGCCTACATGTACAGCTACATGAGGCTCCTCTCCACTCAACTCTGGCAGTTGGCCAAATCTATTGCATATACGCAAAGTATAACTGTTTAAATACCTCATCTTCCCAGTTGCCTTCTTGCCAACTGCCATTTCCCATTCCCCACCACCCTTCACCCTCCTCAACCTATCTAGTTCCTCCTTTGCACATTGTAACTGCATCTGAAGGGCACAGATCTTACACTCCTGCTCCTCTATCTGCTACAGATTCTGCATTCCCAGGAGAGAATCTCACTAGAATGCCCACTGGCTTCCCCACTGCATCCCTCCTCCCAAATCCCACACTGTAACCCACTACTCACAAACCTGCACAGAGCCCACACTTCTCACTCATGGTTCATGGCCATCAGCACTCGCATGCAGAAGGGCCAAAATGCAGGTGGAACCAGCATAGATGTGTGACACATGGCAAGAAGTCAACATCCACCACTTGAACAGTTGTTACGTTGTCTAGTAGCTGCTGTAGGGAAGTGGCTTCCCCCAGCAAGGCAGTGACTAGGCCAAGTCATGATGTGTCTCTGTCATTCAGACAGAGGCATGACATCATGGCTGACTGCCACAGCAGGATGGGATGTCAGGTTCTTCAGTGACATTTTGGCAAAGTCATGCTACCTCAGACAGCTGGGCTCTTGTCATCATGAAGTGAGCGGTGGTTGAGGTGAGGCAAGATTACTGCCATTGTTGATGGTGTTGGTTACACATTGTTGATTGTATGAAATAGTAGGGTGGAAATTAATGTCTGAGCACTGTTCAGATGGATGAAAGGCACAATCACGAAAATATTTACTGTCTGAATGCAGCACATTCAAAAAGTAGCATCAATGAGTGCACACTGTCAAACTCGTTGGAAAACGACTCCATCTGGTGCTGTAATGACACTTCATGCCTGAACTTAAGTCACATGGAGAGTGTTCAAAGTGCCATTATGGAGCACCTGACATGTCAATTATATATTCCATGTTCAGATGAGCCAGTTCTCGCACACTGATGGAGGGCAGAACACTGTATATGCACTAGGTGATTAGTTTATTCAGTTGTGTAATTGTTTCAGGTTAGAACACAGTTTGATGCACTGAAATGGATGTTTAGTGTCATAACAGAGCACAAAATGTGATGATGCAGTGATACTGTCATTGGTTTGGCCAAAGCATATATCAGTGGGAGCCAATGACTGAATGCCCACCTTCTGCATCTCATCACTTTAGCATTGCGGGCAAGTAAAGGCTGCATTGTCGTATCACTATTACTGCCAAAGTAGCAGAATGCAAAAATACAGTGTGGCACAGTAGTCAAGGGTCACCACTGTTGCTGACTCCTGGCTGCATTGACAGCTGTACAGCCCAGTCACTGCTGAGACTGGCTGAGACCAGTCAACTCTGTCTGAGCTGTCACTACCACCCTCCATCAAGGACAACAACCTGTAGCAAGTTGACAAACAGACTCAGTAGACTAGTAAAACTGCACTGTTCAAACAACACCCACCTCCCCATGCTACTCCTGGTTCCATACTCATTTCAGCAACAACATGCACAACTGCAAACCACCCTGCATGTTCCAAATCTTGACCAGTGGTCCTCAGTAGGTGCCTCAAGCTGCTCTCCATGCCCAAGTTGCCTTCACACAGCACATGTGGATAACATCCTTGTGGCACACCTTCAGTCCTCTGGCTCACGCCTGTACATGTTCAAATGGACAACACCGACTGGCTTCCTCATAGACACAGACATGGAAATCAGCACTCTTCCAGTGACTGACATACTTCCTCCACTCCACTTGACCGAGTCTGCTTCTTGGAACTTTCCTCACCTTAACTATGTCACAAGGTTCACTACTTATGTCAGGCACACCAAAGGTGCCAAAAACATTTGTGGTAGATTATCTATCCAGAATTTCTTCAACATCTGTTCATACTGGTGTCTCCATTTTGAGTACCACTACTTAACCAGCTCTGCAAAATAAGTACTGTGTGACATCTCACAGGATAGGATTTTCTCTATTGTCCCTGCCCCTTTCCATGAAAATATTTGGCAACTTACATAACCTTTCCCACAGAGGTATCAGCTCCTCAGTATGACTGGTAATATAACATTTTGTGTGGCCAAATATGAAGAAAGATTGTGCAACCTGGGTGTGGGCCTGCATTGCCTGTCAAAGAAGTAAGACTGCCTGTAACACTCAACCATCTTTAGGGAAATTTGTCATCCTACAAGGACGCTTCCAACATGTTGTCAGGCCCCTCACAGACTTCTGAGGAGTCCCGTTAGATCCTGCCCATCGCCAGTAGGGCCACTTGTTGGGTTGAGGGTGCGCCCATCAATGATATAACAGCCACATTGATGGCCAGGGCAGCCATTCCAATGTGGATCATCCACTTTGGCTGCCCTGTTCTCTGTGTCCATAATGAGTGATCAGCCTGCGAAATGAATACACCCTGTTCAATGAGCTCTCCCACATTGATGCTTCCAACATGTTTATATTGACCTTGTCAGGCCCCTACCAGAATCCAGGGGATCCCATTACATACTGTCCCTCATCAGCAGTGTCACTTGTTGGGTTGAGGCTGCACCCATCACTGAAATAACAGCTGAGTTGGTGGCCAAGGCGTTCCTTCAAATATGGATGGCCCACTCTGGCTTCCCTCTACCCATAACAAGTGATCTGGGCTGCCACTTAGAATATGCCTTGTTTGGTGACCTCTGTAATCTCTGTGGGTGCCATCAATATCAAACCACTGCTTACTATCCTCAATCTAATGTCCTAGTAGAACAATGGCAAATGACCTTATAAGCCATGCTCATGTTCCACAATGAGGCGTAGACTGAGGCGCTCCCATGGGAACTACTTGAGGTTTCTACTGCCTACAAAGAATACCTTAATGCCTCCCCAGTGGAGTTTTTGCATGGAGAAGCCCTCTTCCTGCCCACTGACTTTGTCACTCAAACCACCCTTTGCATGATTCTGATCTGCCCTCCCTCATCTTGCATGTGAATTGCCAAACCTGTCATCTCCACATCCCTCCACTTTCCTCCCATTCCACCTATAGAGTTCTTATACACAAGCCTCACACAACCTGTTGACACATCATGCTGCAGGATTTTACAGCAAGACCTACCCTTCACCCACCATATATGGGCTGATACAGGATGATCAGTTGTGCGATGAACACATTTCATGTACAGCTTAATGGTAAATGATCTACCATTTCCACCAATTGCCATAAAACCGCTTGGACAGTCTCAAATGTGGAACATGTGGTTTACAGTCCTGAACCTTCTCCCTCCTGTTCACCAGACTCCTTTGAGTACAGCATTAACCTCACCAATTTTCTTCCAGAGGACATTTCTGCCTAGCTCAATATTGTGGACAACAATCTGGGACAACACTATTGCAAGCTGATTTTTCAGAACAACCTTTCTTCCTTGTCATATTGACATGGCAGGACTTACATCCCACCTCACTGCTAATGGAAACAGTTCATCACAGTGCTGATTTGTGCACTGATACCATCCATTGCTGCCTCCATGATGGCCCCTCCCTGGGTCTCATATCAGTCCTGGCTTCTGCAGGCTGCTTTGGATGACATCTATGAGCCACATAACACTGCCAGGACAACCATCTTAACAGCTTCATTGTTGCAGCACTCGCTTCCCAGCCTGCTCGCAACAATCATCTCTGACGCCAAGATCCTCAGCCTCACAATGCCCAGCACCATTTCACCTCTTCCCATGCTCTACACCACAGGGGAAGTAGGGGGAATGGGAGAGTGAGGGGGGGGGGGCTTTGTGGGGATGCAGCAAACTATATAAATGGCCCAGAGGCCATATTGCTGGCCTCGACAGCACTGAGTGATGTGAAATCTTTTGGTGTGGCAGTTAATGTTTAGCTTGTTAACATATCTGATATTCTTTGTAACTTGTGCATAAATGAGCAATAAAATTGTGCATAAATGAGAAACTCTTTGGTTGTTCTAGTTGTTTAACTTGTTAACATGCCTGAAATTCTTTGTAACCTGTGCCTTAATGAGCAATAAAGTTTCATGTGTACATAGCATTCAGTGTACTTTATGTTACCTATACCTCAACCATACCATGGAACTACGAACTGAATGACCACCGAGCGAGGTGGCGCAGTGGTTAGCACACTGGACTCGCATTCGGGAGGACGACGGTTCAATCCCGTCTCCGGCCATCCTGATTTAGGTTTTTCGTGATTTCCCTAAATCGTTTCAGGCAAATGCCGGGATGGTTCCTTTGAAAGGGCACGTCCGATTTCCTTCCCAATCCTTCCCTAACCCGAGCTTGTGCTCCGTCTCTAATGACCTCGTTGTCGACGGGACGTTAAACACTAACCACCAGCACCACCACAAACTGAATGGTTTTAAAAAGCTGAATCAACAAAGAGGATTTTGCTTTAAGTACCTAGTATATTAACCTGGGATCATGTTAACTAATTTTTTACCCCATCACATCCATGTTTTTGAGGAAAATGTTGTTTTTAGATAAAGAGGATTAAGACCACATAGATAGAATTTGGAAACTAAGTCACAAGATGGGAGTCAGGAAAGCTGTGAAGAGATACTGAATGACTGTAATTTGAATTATATGTATGCTACAGTTAAAAAGAATATTTTTATTTATTTTTTTAATGTGGAGAAGATTCCAATTTAAGGTGTCTACATGTTTTGAGAAATGAGGTGGTTAAGGTGATGCTGAGATGATGATATATTGGAACTTGATATGAAGTAAATGTTGTGGGCAAGATAATGAAGATAGGGTTCGGGAACTGTATTCTGATTTAAAGTGATATATTGTCAGTTGTAAATATGAAGTAAGTGTTTGGAACAGAGAATGAGCTGAAAGTTTATTATGTAACTGCTGCAGATCTGATAATTAAGAGGAAAATACTAATTGAAGTAAATAAGTTTGGAGGCAAAATGTTTGATGTGATGGTAAACATATTGAAGTCATGGAAAATAACTGCAATATAAAAAACCATCCTGATCCATATTATATAGTGCTTGACTGATTAGAAAGTCTGATTGTTTAGAAAGGAAACAGGGTGGTTGACAAAGAAACTGAGATTGAAAGAAAGAAATATTTCACTAGAAAAAGGAATTACTATTTGTTTTTACTAATCAAATATTAAAAAATACAAATTTACAAATTTACAGATTTGTGTATTTATGTAATTATATAAAATCTTTTACAACCCATTGACTGGCAGGTGTATTATTTCAAAAAGAAAACAGACGTGGTTTGCAAAATAATGATTATTTAATAACACATTTCATCTTTTCAGGATATCATCAGATTGTTTGGTTTGTAAATAGGCATTCATCAAAAAACTTGGGAGATACTGCATTGTAACTGGACTTCCTCCTCTAGCATTACTTTTCCTCAACAATAGTTGTCGATACCAGTATTATTTTATGAATTTTGAACAAGTGAATATTTACTTTTATGAAAGATTTCATGTAATTTTATACATAATATGTTACATTACAAACTAAAATTAGTGAAAGGAATTACTTCATAAAATATTTTAGTTTCGATATTATAGTTGATAACTACTAGTTCTGAATGTAGAGTTAAAATTATTTTGTTTAGAAACATTTGAAATTATGAATTAATTGGACACTTAAAATTTCTATTATTAATTACACTATCCTGTACTGTTAACTACATTTATTTCTGGATTAATTTACGAAATAATAATCAAAAGTAATAATGCAATGAAAACTAGTAGTAATTCATTTGTTATCTGAAATTGTAAATCCTTTGGAATATTCTTATTTATGCAGTGTGTGAGAGTCATAAGTTTGCCTCTGGTGTGATCAGATGTAGTTTTGTATAACAGGTGTGAACAATGTAATTTTGGCTTTGTTAGTGTGAAAAGTCAAAATATTGTATGCTATACTAAAATGTGAGAAAATAAGAAAATATATTTACATAAAAAATTCTGCAACTACAATCTTCCAATTTCTTTAGTTCAGACCAACCATGAGGACTGCTATTAGATTTTCAGCTTCAAGAATCAGAACCCTAGACAAGAAGAACTGGAGCCATCTCAACATGACAAGCTAAGTAAACTTGAAAGTCTACTGTAAGCTTTGCTCCTCTCAAATCTTCATAAAAGACTTTGCTTATTAATTACTTGGACTAGGCATTGCTTAATGTGGACAGCAGAAGGAAGAAGGTAGTCGGTAGGGGGGGGGGGGGGGGGGAGCAGATTACCAGTGTGGGCATTGTATGTGATTAGTTGACTAATAATAAAGTTTTTTCTGTTGCAGAAATTGTTTTATTTCATTCAGTTTTGAAATTTATGTACAAATAAATTTTTCATGACATGGAGCAAAACTGAAGGCTGCACAACACAGGATCTTTATACAACAGTGATGTTGCACTTCCAGTAATGATGGATTGGATGATGAAAGTGAGGAGCACTTTTCAACTACAAGCAGGGACATTGAAAAGGAAAGATGAGTACAAACACTTTGTGAAGTTAATTTGCTTGTGGACTCATGTGCTTGTTAACAAGATGAATAAGGACAAATGCAAAGGTGAGGTAGAAATGAAAGCTTCAGGAACCAGTCAAGACATGTTTGAGCCAAGAGAAATTTTAGACAGTAAATAAAGAGTAAAGAGTGATATTGCAGTTAAGTTGGCAAAACTAGAGGAAATGAAGGCAGGTAACAACAGCACATTTAGTGCAGTTAATGATCAGTTAATTGAAATAAGGACAGATAACAATAGCAAATTTAGTTCACTATAAGGACAATTAAATGATGTGAAAACTGAAAACAATAGTAGAATGGACAGGGTTCAAGATGAGATAGGTCAGCGTGGTATTCAAATTTCAGAGTTAAAAGATGAGTTGTCACAGGGGTTAAAAATGTAAATGAAAAAGATGATATTTTAGAAAATAAATTTATTGTTTTTGAAAATAAATTTGTGGCTAAGTGTGCAAAACAATTAAAGAATGTTGATGACATCAGAGTTTAGCAGAAGGCCATAGCAGAAAAACTGTGTGAGTTGGGTGCTACCACCCAACAAAACATTGCCAATTTAAACCAAAAAGTTTTACATGTTGGAAACAATATGCAAACTAATGTAACTTTTCAGGTAAAAAATTCAGCAGTTCAGGAAAATTGTATTAACAAAAATTGCTGTGCAAACAATGGTATTGCAAGGTCCAACACTCCTATCAAAAGTTCAGTATTGAATAGTTTTTAACATATGCTGACAGGCTGGATAGGGCAGTAGAAACAAGTCTGTTTCATAATAGTAGGAATGATAGAAATCACAATGGGAGGAATCACAGAAACAAGGATCAAAGTGACAGTAGAGAGAGAAATTTTGAACATCAATAGGATAGGAATAATGAGAATAACCATGGCACTTTAATAGAAGAAACAATCTCAGAAGCAACTACTTTGGAAATGGCAGTTCGCATCAATAAAGGTCCAACATTTTGGGGTGAGGAAACATAACAAGCACAGGACCCCTAAGTTAAACTTGCAATTAATTATACGACATATGTATCTGAAACTGAACATAAGGAATATCACATTCCTCACTTATGTTTTGATCGTAAGTTTTGGGTCAATGTGTTTAATTATGGTTATGTAAATGCTAATCACAAACCAGAATGTGGGAGTAGTGAGAATTTTGTTGTAGTATGTACTAATGATTTCTTCTCTTTGGCGGAAAACAGTGTTGTTGATGTATACAATTCAGATGATGACTACATTGGATCTGAACTAGGTGGTAGTTTTGATGTAGATCTGAATCAGGTCTGTGAAGTAACTAAGGTTTGTAAGTCTGAGACAGGTGGCTTATTGCGATTGAATGTAGGTGAGGTAAGTGACTCTGATGGAGATCAGATCTGTATTGTCAGTAAAATGTAAATGTCGTGTGACTAGGGCCTCCCATTGGGTAGACCATTCGCTGGGTGCAAGTCTCAATTTGACACCACTTAGGCAACTTGCGCATTGATGCAGATGAAATAATGATGACTAGGACAACACCCAGTCCCTGAGCAGAGAAAATCTCCGACCCAGCCGGGAATCGAACCCGGGCCCTAAGGATTAACATTTTGTTGTGCTGACCACTCAGCTACTGGGGGCAGATGTATTGTCAAAGATGTTGCTGATTAAGTAATTTTGGAGGATAGTGATGTTGGTGAGTATTGGGTACTTGTGGAGTTTAAGAAGAATCAAGTTTCAGAGTTACTTGTAAATGATGTTAAGAACACAGGTAAGGTGCATGATGTATGTGACATGGCAAGTGAAGGTCATGGAATACCAACCCAGTCAAAATAGTTTCTCATTAATGTCATGCATTATAATGATCCAAACAGTGAAGGTGAGCTTTTTGAAGTTTCTTTGGGACCAGACTGACAGAATTTGTATCCCAATTGGTGGAATGATATGAAAGAGGTTCCAAGCAGGAAGTGTAATTTTGACAGTAATGAGTTTTGTATTCCTTTTGTATTCTGCAACAAGTCGTGTTAGTTAAGCCATGAAATCCATCTGTCTTTACCTGACAACATGAGTAAGCAAAGTAATATTATGATACTAAAGTTGATAAAACCTTGTGAAGACAGTGTGGATGCAGCTTTTGATGAAACTGAAAGTGATCTTTTGCATGAAGTGTCTGACAACAGAGAGGATGATTCAGATTTTGGGTGTCCTTACATTAAAATTAAGATTGATCAGTGGGAAGGAAACTGTCAATTGATACAGGTCAGCCTGAGGTGTGGTATATCTGAACAATGTAGAGAAAAGATCAATTATAGTACGAATTTTATGGAAATGCCCATTGTAGGTGTAAAGATAAGAGAAGTTACAAGTGAGCAATGGAAACTGATAAAAATTCAGGTCCTTTCAACTTTTAGTATATAAGGCAAGACCTTCGAACATGGATGCTTAGTGACCTCTAGTCTGGAAGCACATGTAATTCTCAGTGTGGATTTGATAGTGAAAATTGAGGCTTGTTGGGATGGGGTGTTAAAGAATTTTTTATTTTCGAACCTATATCTCAGTCTATACCAAACCTACTAACCACCAGCAATAGCTCCACTTTGACAGCTGCCACCCATTGATTGACTGATTGATTTTTTAACAGGGGAGCTAAAACAGCTTAGGTCTGACCCACCACTGCCCGCACCAAAACTAGGTTTATTGTGCGGTATCACTCCCTGTATATCTAATAAAGCCAACCAGCACCCTTAAATAGTGCAAGGAGTCCCTCTACCAGTTTTTTGTTAGACACAGTTTCTTCGGGTCTAGTTGTCCTGAAGATTCTGTATCTTTTACTCTCCAATGCCATGCATTCGAAGATTAGGTGTGATGCAATTTCTTCACCCTCATCACAGATCCTACATTTAGGGTCCTATTCCATTATTCCCATTGTGTGTAGGTGTTTTTTGAAATTCCCATGCCTGTTATCAGTCCAGTCATGAGTTTGATCTCTTTCCTGTTCAATCATAGGATTACAGAGCTTCTTTTAAAACATGGCTTGGGCATCATTACCTTACTATGTTTTTGTTTATGGACCTTGGTTCAATATCCTATGTGCTGTTTCCTAAGCCAGTTCCATAGGTCTAATTTGATCATAGCCTTGGTGATTGTCAGGACAGGTTCTGATCCAATAAATGGAGTTGTTGCCCCCATCCTAGCCAATCTATCAGCTTATTCATTGCCACAGATCCCTGAGTGGCCAGGGACCCACACTAGGTTCACCCTATTGCTTCCCCCTAGCTCCACCAGAGCCCTATGGCAATCTGCAACAATCTTAGATCTTATTGCGGGAGCTGCTAATGATTTCAGGGCTGCCTGGCTGTCTGAATAGATGTAGCACCTACGCATATTCTCCTCCACACATGCCCTAATTGCAGTAATTTCAGCCTGGAATACAGAAGCCACTTTCTCTAGAGAGATGATGCTCTCCAGTCTTGGCTGAGCCCTGTAAACCCTGTCTCAACACCTTGGTCTGTTTTCGGCCTGTCGGTGAACCAAATGATATCCCCTGTATGGTGTCGAACTGTTTTTTCCCACTGCTCCTACTTCCAATTATTATGTTGTAAGGCTTGTGAAATCAGTTGGGAGTTATTATATAGTTGGCAGGCATTTCCCCAGCCATTCCTATATTTACCTCACTCACTATGTTAGTGTGTGATTCTGGATATCTGAATGAGACTCAATTTTTGCCAGTTTTAAGTATGTGTGCCCCAGCTGCTGCCTCCGTCTTGAGCCAAAGGTGAAGTGGAGGCATATCAAGCATGGCTTCCATTCCAGCAGTTGGTGTGCTGCTAATTCGGCCCATTATGGCTTTGTAGGCCAATCTATGCACCTTAGGAAGCTCCTTAGCAGCAACCCACTGTTCTAACTTCTTCCACCATACTACGGCCCCATAGGAAATATTGGGTCTAACCACTGTGGTGTATTATCCAGTGCATACCCCTGGGGCTCAGACCCCAGTTTTTGCCACAAGCCCTTCTAGTACTCGCTACAGTACTTTAAGCCTTGGAACAGATGCTCTTAAAATGAAGGGTCCAAGTTAGCTTCTCATCCAAGGTTAGCCCTAGATATATCACTATCCCCTTCACAGGCAGAGTTTCATCAAGGAGCTTTAGATTCCAACTTGCATGCTGAATATGTCTCTTCATAAATGGCACCTCAACAGTCTTCTTGGAATTAACTCTCAGATCCTGTTTAATGCACCATTTTTGCACAATGTCCAACCCTCCCCATGCCATGTTCATGACTGTGTCAGTGAATTTGCCAAGTATTACTATGAGAAGGTCATCTGTGTTTCCTTGGCAGAAGCATTGTCTGGAATTTAGTTCCTCAATGAGTTCGTTCACCACTAGATTACACAATAGAGGAGACAAAACTGCTCCTTGTGGGCAGCCTCTAGTGGTCTTAAGTACCATCTTCTCATTCATCATGGTAGCCTCTACCCCATACCAAGAAGTCCCTTCCATACAGCCTAGCCACCTGTGATTGTCACATCTGCAGTGACAAGCGGTTCCTCTCGAAATTTACTGAGGGTCTCATAGAAGCCTTCACAAACCATACTTATCCTCCCAACCTTGAACAAAAACAAATCTCCCATGCCTTATCTTTTCAGTCTCCCACAACCTCCCAAAGACCCACTGTTTGGCCACAGAGGAGCATTCCCCTCATAACCCAGTACCACCCAGGACTGAAGCAACTGAATTACATTCTACAATAGGGTTTTGACTACTTCATATCATGCCCTGAAATGAGAAATGTGCTGCCCACTATCCATCCTACACCAACCACAGTGATATTCCACTGCCTACTAAACCTACACAACATCCTCATCGATCCCTACACAATCCCTGCTCCCAACCCCTTGCCTCATGGCTCATATCCTTCTAATAGACCTAAATGCAAGACATGTCCCATGCATCCTCCCACCACCACCTACTCCACTCTGGTCACAAACATCACCTATCCCATCAAAGGCAGGGCTAGCTGTGAAACCAGTCATGTGATCTACAAGCTAAGCTGCAATTACTGTGCTGCATTCTATGTGGGCATGACAATCAACAAGCTGTCTGTCAGCATGAACGGCCAATGACAAACAAGAAATAAGTCAACCACACTGTTGCTGAGGAAGCTGCCAAACATGATGTCCTTCATTTCAGTGACTGCTTTACTGCATTTGCCATCTGAATCCTTCCCACTAACACCAACTTTTCTGAATTGAGCAGGTGGGACTCTCCCTGTAATATATCCTACATTCCCATAACCCTTGTGACCTCAACTTTTGCCAGTCATTATCCTTACCAGCCTAACCCCTTCCCTGTTACCTTTCTAGCACCACACAGCCTTTTTTTCCACCAATGCACCCACAATCTTTACTTCTCTCCATTTTCTTTACCTCCCTCCCCCATTCCCCTGCCTTTCTTCTAACCTTCCAAGTGCACCTAACTGCCCTTCTCTCTGTCCAACTCATTCCTGTATGCTCCCACAAGCAGTACTTTACTAACCCCACCCCTACCCTGCTATACCACATGTCCCCGACCCCAGTCTCGTACTTAGCCTCTTCCATCATGTGCTGCTGGTGGCAGCTCACCTGTGTGTGTGAATGTATGCATGTGTCTGTGTGTCTGTGTGCATATGTTGTCTGATAACTTTCTGACAGTCTTTTTGTTGTGCCTATCTGTGACTCAGCATCTCTGCTATATGGTGAATAGCAACTGTTGTTGTTGTTGTTATTGTTGTGGTCTTCAGTCCTGAAACTGGTTTCATCAGCTCTCAATGTTACTCTATCCTGTGCAAACTGCTTCATCTCCCAGTACATACTGCAGCCTACATCCTTCTGAATCTGCTTGGTGTATTCATCTCTTGGTCTCCCTCTATGAATTTTATCCTCCACACTGCCCTCCAATACTAAATTGGTAATTCCTCGATGCCTCAGAACAAGTCCTACCAATCGATCCCTTCTTCTAGCCAAGTTGTACCACAAACACCTCTTCTCCCCAATTCTATTCAATACCTCCTCATTAGTTATGTGATCTACACATATAATCTTCAGCATTCTTCTGTAGCACCACATTTCAAAAGCTTCTACTCTCTTCTTTTCCAAACTATTTATTGTCCATGTTTCACTTCCATACATGGCTACACTCCATACAAATACTTTCAGAAACGACTTCCTGCCACTTAAATCCATACTTGATGTTAACAAATTTCTCTTCTTCAGAAATGCTTTCCTTGCCATCACCAGTCTACATTTTATATCCTCTCTCCTTTGACCATCATCAGTTAATTTGTTCCCCAAACAGCAAAACTCCTTTACTACTTTAAGCGTCTCATTACCTAATCTAGTTCCCTCAGAATCACATGAGTCAACTCGACTACATGCCATTATCCTCATTTTGCTTTTGTTGATGTTCATCTTATATCCTCCTTTCAAGACACTGTCCATTGTGCTCAACTGCTATTCCAAGTCCTTTGCTGTCTCTGACAGAGTTACAATGTCATCGGCGAAACTTAAAGTTTTTATTTCTTCTCCATGGATTTTAATACCTACTCCAAATTTTTCTTTTTTTTCCTTTACTGCTTGCTCAATATACAGATTGAATAACATCAGGGATACACTACAACCCTGTCTCACTCCCTTCCCAATCACTGCTTTCCTTTCATGTCACTCGACTCTTACTTCTGTACAGATTGTAAATAGCCTTTCGTTCCCTGTATTTTACCCCTGCCATCTTCAGAATTTGAAAGAGAGTATTCCAGTCAACATTGTCAAAAGCTTTCTCTGAGTCTACAAATGCCAGAAACATAGGTTTACCTTTTCTTAATCTAACTTCTAAGATAAGTCGTAGGGTCAGTATTGCCTCACGTGTTCCAATATTTCTACGGAATCCAAACTGATCTTCACCGAGGTTGGCTTCTACTAGTTTTTCCATTCCTCTGTAAAGAATTCGCATTAGTATTTTGAAGCCATGAATTATTCAACTGATAGTTCAGTAATTTTCACATTAGTCAACAACTGCTTTCTTTCGGATCGGAATTCTTATATTCTTCATGAAGTCTGAGGGTATTTCACCTGTCCCATACATTTTTCTCACCAGATGGTAGAGTTTTGACAGGACTGGCTCTCCCAAGGCTTTCAGTAGTTCTAATGGAATGTTGTCTACTCCCGGGGCTTTGTTTCGACTTAGGTATCTCAGTGCTCTGTCAAACTTTCACGCAGTATCATATCTCCCATTTCATCTTCATCTACATCCTCTTCCATTTCCATAATATTGCCCGCAAGTACATCGCCAATGTATAGAGGCTCTGTATACTCCTTCCACCTTTCTGCTTTCCCTTCTTTGCTTAGAACTGGGTTTCCATCTGATCTCTTGATATTCATACAAGTGGTTCTCTTTTCTCCAAAGGTCTCTTTAATTTTCCTGTAGGCAGTATCTATCTTACACCTACTGAGATAAGCCTCTACATCCTTACACTTGTCCTCTAGCCATGCCTGCTTAGCCATTTTGCACTTCCTGTTGATCTCATTTTTGAAACGTTTGTATTCCTTTTTGCCTGTTTCATTTAATGCATTTTTACATTTTCTCCTTTCATCAATTAAATTCAATACTTCTTCTGTTACCCAAGGGTTGCTATTAGCCCTTGTCTTTTTACCTTCTTGATCCTCTGCTGCCTTCACTACTTCATCCCACAAAGCTACCCATTCTTCTTCGACTGTATTTCTTTCCCCCATTCCCGTCAATTGTTCCCTTATGCCCTCCCTGAAACTCTGTACTACCTCTGGTTTAGTCAGTTTGTCCAGGTCACATCTCCTTAAATTCCCAACTTTTTGCAGTTTCTTCAGTTTCAATCTACAGTTCATAACCAATAGATTGTGGTCAGAGTCCACATCTGGCCCTGGAAATGTCTTACAATTTAAAACATGGTTCCTAAATCTCTGTCTTACCATTATATAATCTATCTGAAACCTATCAGTATCTCCAGGCTCCTTCCATGTATACAATACATATTTAAATATGTCTGCTTGTGAGATGTCTGATTGTGTCTGTATATGTGTGGATGGATATGTGTGTGTGTGTGCGAGTGTATACCCGTCCTTTTTTCCCCCTAAGGTAAGTCTTTCCACTCCCGGGATTGGAATGACTCCTTACCTTCTCCCTTAAAACCCACATCCTTTCGTCTTTCCCTCTCCTTCCCTCTTTCCTGATGAGGCAACAGTTTGTTGCGAAAGCTTGAATTTTGTGTGTATGTTTGTGTTCGTTTGTGTGTCTGTCGACCTGCCAGCACTTTCATTTGGTAAGTCACATCATCTTTGCACTGGCAGGTCGATAGACACACAAACAAACACACACACAAAATTCAAGCTTTCGCAACAAACTGTATACACTCGCACACACACACATATCCATCCGCACATACACAGACACAAGCAGACATGTCTGCTGCATGTGCGGATGGATATGCATGTGTGTGCGAGTGTATACCTGTCCTTTTTCCCCCTAAGGTAAGTCTTTCCACTCCCGGGATTGAAATGACTCCTTACCCTCTCCCTTAAAACCCACATCCTTTCGTCTTTCCCTCTCCTTCCCTCTTTCCTGATGAAGCAACCATTTGTTGCGAAAGCTTGAATTTTTTGTATATGTTTGTGTTTGTTTGTGTGTCTATTGACCTGCCAGCACTTTCGGAATAAAGTAATCAGTTTAAAAGGGAATCAAAAGTGAAACCAGAATTTATGGAAAATTTTGGAAATATGCTGTTTGTTTCATTGCAGCAAAGGTAGGACCGTTACACAACCAATTGTTAGCTATGCTTGGTAGTGTCTCCTGTGCAGTAATTAGAAATCTCTTTCCTCAATTTCCCTTCCTAAATGTATTGTAATGAATTTTTATGTAATGATTAGTAAGAGAAAAGTTTGAAGTTTTTGTGCTATAACATTTCGTGCGTCATAAAAGTAGATATTTAACGCTTGACAACACGTAAATCGTATGTTTAAATTTCCAAGAATAATATATTTCAATTTACTATTTTTCAAAATTTTAATTTTATATTAAAGCAAAATGGCAGAAAAATTTGTTTCCCTTATTGCCAACAATGGCGAAAATGCAATGAGCCAAGATGGTATAAAATCGCAAGAGAGAACATCTGAAGTACCAGCGCCATGTCTTCCACACTCAGAAGTATTAGGTAGCTCAGAGATGAACCTAACCAAAGTAACAAGTGCTAGTGAGCTTTCACAGAGTTCTACCTTTGATAATGCGTTGATGACAATAGACGATACAGCATCACGTATCTCTGAGAGCAACATTCTTCTCACACAGGAAAACTTAGAAAGCGAAGGTAACATGATTTTTTATGACACTTTACCATCACCGATCATACAAAATCCAAATATCAATTTACAAAGTACAGTTGTTAACAACCAAAGTACATTAGATAGCAACCAAAACAGTGCATTTGCCGCTATACTTCAAAAATTCAATAGCTCGAGTGCCGAAATAAAAAGTTCAAACACCAATAACACCAATTTGCATGCAGACAAATACAAAATTTGACAGTTTGTTGCAAAACCTTACCACAGTCACACAAGGCATAAACAACATAAAACAACAGCAAAAACAAGTTTTAAAATATTTTCAGGATACAGTCACACTACAGATAAGTGATTTCACTAAGAATTTTCATGAGGAAATAAATGTAAAATTTAAAGACATGGAAAAACAGCTGAAGCAAGATGTACTTTCCAAAGTAAACAATGACATTACGGAAATAATACAGATATTAGACACTCTTAATGAGCAGAATGATACAGTAGGGCAACAAATAAAAGCGATTAAAGACACACACGCACACACACACACACACACACACACACACACACACACACACACACACACAGTCTTGGAAGCTACACAAACACAATTAACTTCCACAGTAAAGAACATCTCTACTGTAGTTAGTGAACAAACTGCATAAGGGTTACGAAAATATACCAATAGCTATTGATGAACTCACTTTAAAAGTAGCATCACTTGAAATTGAATCAGTCTGTGCCAAAAAGGAAATTAATTTCAAAAGCTGAAGCAGGTACTTTGGACAAAACCAGTACCGCAGTGAAAAAGTAGTGAAGGAATATAGATTAATCAATGATGTAGTTGAAAAAGCTATTCAGCAAAAGGAAAACAACATTATCGACAAAGTGAACACCAATTTGCAAGGTACAGAGTACAGGATATGCAACTACTTAGCTGAGAATGTTACAGAGACACAAGTTGTACACATAACCAAAGTGCCAGTCACAGCAAACCAAAGTAATGTATGCACCCAGATCATTGCAAACACTGCAAACAATGCCAGTAGTAATGACAGAATGCAGAGTGTAAGTTTACAGGGCATAACACCAGAACCAGTACCTATGAGAAATGTAAATAATTATGACAGCCATGTAAACACAGCACAAAATGCAAACAGCTTGTCCACTCTATCTGCTAATGAAGGACTATTAAGGCACCATCAGTTTCCAATGTTTATGAGTGAAGGTAAGAAGATGAATCCTGTTGTATTTATTAGTGCTTTTTAACATGTATTTCCTAGAAATTGGATGGAAGCACAAAAGATCAGGTTTGTTTTGGGTGCTTGCAAGGCCATGTACTTTTTGGGTGACCAATGTAGCTGAGGGTTATGCCACATATTTACAATTTGAATGGGCATTTCTTGACAAATACTGCTCAGAAGCCATGCAGAAGTGATTTACACGAGAGGTTTTTAACCCCGCCCCTTTTAATAGCAAATATGGTAGCTTGCGAGGGTATTTTGAGAAGTATCTCAATAAAACACATTACTGGACGAATCCTATTCCTCATGTTGATGTTTTAAAAATTTTAAAAAGGCATTTGCCATTGCACATTTGTGAAAAATTTATTACTACACCTGTGCATGACACAGAATATTTTCTATCCATTTTAGATTCAATCGATCTAATATATGAGGAGAAAGTAATAACAAATAGGGCATCAGACAGCCAAACACCACAACAACATAACTCAAATGGTCAATACAAAAAGCCAGACACAAACATACAGAAAGCTGGTACGTGCAACTGCAAGGATGTACCAAAGGCCAGTGAGCGGCAACAACAATAATATGCAACATACCGTACCGCAGCCAACCTTTGCGAAGCAAAATCACAATACGGCAACATTCCACAACAGCCATATGAACACACAAGAATGCATGTTGTAAACTGGAAATGATACACACTGGGGAAACAATCACACAGTACAACTGACAGAAATTGTCCCATGTACCTAAGTAGATCAGACTACACTGCAGGAAAACCCAAATTGGTCATAGTTGAGACCCATACTATAGACCTTATAAATGATGGGGGCAAATCAGCTTTTCAAACATGTTTTGTACAATTTGATGAGCAAGTAGATATGAAAGATGATCTATATCAACATGATCTAGGACCGATGAAAAATACACTAGAAGAAAAGATGCGAGCAGCAGTAAGAGTGAAAATATTTGGTATAGACACACATTAAATACTTGATACTAGGTCCATGACTATTTTAATGTCTCGAGCATTTTTCACTCAGTTAAAAAGATGGAATAAATTTCCTGTTCTGCCAGTACAAAACTGCAAAGTACAAACTGCTACCCCCCAGCAAAACCAAGTTAGTGGAACACCAAGCTCTTGTCACTGTGCACAATGAACAATTTTCTGCGCTGTGTAATTTTTTAATAGTAGACAAACTTACAGTCAACTGATTGATAGTTATGGACACATTTAGAACCTACAAAACTCAAATAGATATATGTATTGGTAAGTGCCATTTCTTTGTGAAAGACCAAAGATTTTGTATCACCCTGATTACCACACCAGAGAGGTATGACACAGTAAACCCAGAACCCCATGTCACTGTACGTTATTCATATCCCACCATGTATTTTTTGAACAAATGTGATAACAAACACGATACCAATACTGAAGCTAACCAGGCATTAGCAGAGCAAAAATTGAATGAATCAAATATTCTAGATGCTACACAACGACAAGATCTTTCTGACTTATTTTTTAAATATGCAAGTGTTTTTAATAAGAATCCAGGAGTAAGCAAAGATTATGAACATAAACTTAATATCTATCCTCACAAAACATTTTGTGTAATGTTTTACCCTATACTTTGGGCAAAGTGTGAAGTAATTAAGCAGGAAATCAATAGAATGTGGGAATGGGGAATCATACAGTCATCATTTTCTCCATATTGAAGCCCAGTTCTACCAGTAATTAAACCTGATGGAGCAGTATGACTAGTTTTAGATGCTAGAGGCATAAACAAAATCCTAGTACCAGTAAGAACAAAGCCAGATAATTTAGATGAACAGTTACTAAAATTTCATAACATCAAATATTTCAGCACCCTCGACCTTAAAAAATCTTGCAGGCAAATAAAGTTACATGAGGAGAGTGGAAAATACACAGCATTTGTCTTCAATGGCAGGAGTTATGAATTTCAAGTTTTACCCTTTGGCTTAAACATTAGTGCAGGCATATTTATATCAGCTTTGGGCAGGGTCTCAGGACCAGAATTGCTCTGTAAGATTACAAATTATGTTGACAATATGTTAACAACCACATTGAGTTGGGCTGAACACATCAGTATAATGGAAAATGTAGTTCAGAGATTTACAGAGTACAAAGTAACATCAAATTTTAAAAAAATGTATCTTTGGCAAAGAACAAATAAAATTTTTAGGACATATCGTCTCAGAACAGGGTATATTACCCAACCCAAAGAAACTAGATACTAGATGCCATACATAATTGCCCACCCCCAGGGAACAAAAAGCAATTGAAAGCATATCTAGGACTAACCTCCTTTTTTCGAAAATTTATACCACTACAACTTATGAATAGCGATGCCTGTTGAGAAAGAATAAACCCTGGATATGGGATGAGAGATGACATGAGTACTTTACCAAAATTAGTAATGCATTAATATCACCAAACATTTTGAGTCATCCTGACATGTCTAAGGACTTTTGTTTAAGCATGGATGCCTCGTCTCAGGGGCTTGGGGCATGTTTGTACCAGATACAAGAAGAAGAAGGAGAAACAGTACCCAAAGCCATCAGCTTTGCCAGCAGAACTTTATCAGAGGCAAAAGGATCATATTCTGTATCACAACTGGAAAATTTAGCAGTAATTTGGGCGTTTAAGAAAATCAAGTATTTTCTAAGGTCTATTGTGATCACCAATTGTTATCTTTTCTCTTAATATGTAAACTGTTACACTGGAGACTAGTGAGGTGGTGTTTGTACCTGCAGGAATTCAATTTTGAAATAATATACATACAAGGCAGTCAGAATAGTATCGCAGATGCACTATCCAGAGTACCGCAGGGACTAGACGAGCTCAGTGAACTGTCTGACCATGATTCAGAAATCCAAACATCATTGATTCAAAGTAATACACAAAAATCAGATCACAAAAAATTTTGCAAACAGATGGGAATGATACAACACCAAGACTATAGGTGGAAAAAGGTAATACAAAATCTCAATCAGAATACAAACCATAAGGTAAGTAAATGGTATCAGTTATACAAAGGCGTTTTGTTTCACCAGAAGCACGAAACTTCTAACCATTGGTTTGTATGCCTTCCAGAGGAATATATTGATGAATTAATCACACACACACACACACACACACACACACACACACACACACACACACACACACACACACACACACACACACACACACACACGAAGTATGGGGAGCTATGGAGTAACAAAATGTACAGACAAGATTTCCAAACTTTGTTACTTTCCTAATTTATGACAACGTGTTTCACAAATATTAGAAAAGTGTGCTATTTGCCAAAGAACAAAACCATCCAATATGTCAAAGTTTACAGAACTATACCCTGTATTAACCAAAGCTCCACTTGGAATGGTTTCTCTGGATATCGCAGGCCCTTAACCTAGAGCAAAAGGAGGTGTCAAATACATAATAGCTCTTTATGATATTTTCACAAAATACATCAAACTTTTTGCTATAAAAACCACTACAGCCTGTAGCATCATAAGGAGAAATGAAGAGGATTATTTACGAAGAGTAGGGATACCCAAAGTAATATTAACAGACAGTGCAGCCTATTTTGTAGGAATAAAATGGAAACAATTCATGAATACACAGGGCATTAAACACATCTTGGTAAGTTTCTTCCACCCAGAAGCAAGTCCCGTGGAGAGGGTGTTTAAGGAATTCAATAGATTTATAAGGACATATGCTCATAATAAGCGTTCATGATGGATTTAATACATGACTCCATTTTTGCAAATAATAAACAGTCCCCCCCCCCCACACACACACACACACACTCTTCCACAGGTTTCACTCCTAATTAAATGATGTTTAACACAAAGCAAACTGACGAATGGGAATCAGCCATACCAAAATTACCTACTAAACAGTTAACTTTAGAGGATAAAATCAAAGAAGCAGTAATTATGCTGGAGAATAAAGCAGAATACATAAACAGAATATACAACAAAAAGTTGAAACGCGTTACACATTTTTTTGAAGGGCAATGAGTTCTATTTAGAACACATCCCAAATCAACAAAGATCAGTAAGTTGAACAAAAAATGGCAATTACTATACTCAGGGCCATATATTATTGCAAAAATACATTATCCTGGAAATTATAGGTTGGTATATGAAAGAACAGGGAGAGACCAAGGTCTCCACCCTCACAAAGACTTTAAAGCTTTTCATGAGAGCGACACAATATCACAGTCATAAAATATATTCATAAATAATCTCATAGTTTTATAACTAAAAGATTTTATTATGTGTATTTCTGAATGAAATATATATAGACTAAGTAATTTTCTTGTTTTGTAAGCAAAGACAAACATTTGACTAGAAGGAAGTGCAAAAACACAGCTTCATGTGAAGAGAAATGCAAATTGGAGCAGCATATGACTCAGCTGTGCACGCTCAACAATGCATGCTTATATAAGTACTAGGGAGGAGATGTTAACCTTGCGCAAGCGCAACAGGCTAACTTGTGGTGCAACCAATAGTATCTAGCCCAATTTCAAAATAAATAATAACAAGTAACAACTATATTTACTATCAGACAATGAAATAATATAATATTATATTTATATCAACATGTGAAGTTGCGTCAATACATACATTGTAACTAGAATAAAAAGAAATCATTACAACGAAACATACAGCATGTGTTATCTAACAAAAGTATAAGATACCATAGGAGATGTCAAAGCAAACTTCTTTGCAGGGTAAATGAATAGAAGGAACACAAATGCAGGTAAATAAATATATAAACAAATAAGAATGAAATGAAAAAAACATTTGTGAACAAGGGTGATGACCGAGTATATGTGTGGCCTATGAGTTATGAAATACAATTAGTTTTTAAGTTAGTTATAAGTTTTTTATATAGCAGCAATCAGTGCATCAACACAGCACAGAAGAAGAGATTTACAACAGGTGTTATAGGTGCCAAATGAAAAAATGGGCAGCACCTCGGAGAAATGATTTAGTTGTTAGTATGTCTATGTGTATATTTTGGTCATCAAGAAAATGAACAATAAGAAAATACATCGTTGCAGTGCAACTACAAAACATTTACCCATGACAACTGGCTACAAAGTGCACATAAACATGGAGGCATGTGACCTCAAATAAAACTAACCAATTAATATTGCATCACATGCGAATATAAACAATGACATTTCCACATAATCGTAAAGAGGTAAGCATGACATAATGCAAAAACTTTTGCATTATGAATACAAACCTACACGTAAACAGTTATAAGCATATACAGGGTGGTCCATTGATAGTGACTGGGCCAAATATCCCACAAAATAAGCATCAAATGAAAAAACTACAAAGAACAAAACTCGTCTAGCTTGAAGGGGGAAACCAGATGGTGCTATGGATGGCCTGCTAGATGGCACTGCCATAGGTCAAATGGATATCAACTGCATTTTTTAAAATAGGAACCCCCATTTTTTATTACATATTCATGTAGTACGTAAGGAAATATGGATGTTTTAGTTGGACCAGTTTTTTACCTTTGTGATAGATGGTGCTATAATAGTCTCATACGTGTAAGTAGTGGTATCATGTAACATTCCGCCAGTGCAGACGGTATTTGCTTCGTGATACATTACCTGTGTTAAAATGGACCGTTGACCGATTGTGGAAAAGGTCGATATCGTGTTGATGTATGGCTATTGTGATGTAAATGCCCAACGGGCATGTTCTATGTATGCTGCTCGGTATCCAGGATGATATCATCCAAGTGTCTGCACTGTTTGCCAGATAGTTACATTATTTAAAGAAACAGAAAGTGTTCAGCCACATGTGAAACATCAACCATGACATGATGATGCCCAAGTAGGTGTTTTAGCTGCTGTCACGGCTAATCTGCACATCTGTAGTAGACAAATTGTGTGAGAATTGGTAATCTCAAAAATGTCAGTGTTGAGAATGCTACATCAACATTGATTGCACCCGTTCTATATTTCTATGCACCAGGAACTGCATGGCGACGAATTTGAATGCTGTGTACAGTTCTACCACTGGGTTCAAGAGAAATTACGGGATGATGAAAGATTTTTTGCATGTGTTGTATTTAGTGACGAAGCATCGTTCACCAACAGCAGTAACATAAACCACCATAGTATGCGCTATTGGGCAATGGAAAATTCATGATGGCTGTGACAAGTGGATCATCAGTGACCTTGGTGGGTTAATGTATGGTGTGGCATTATGAGAGGAAGGATAATTGGACCCCATTTTATCGATGGCAATCTAAATTGTGCAAAGTATGCTGATTTCCTATGTAATGTTCTACTGATGTTACTACAAGATGTTTCATTTCATGACAGAATGCGATGTACTTCCAACATGATGGCTGTCTGGCACATAGCTCACGTGCAGTTGAAGTGGTATTGAATAGCATATTTCATGAAAGGTGGATTGGTCATCAAAGCACCGTACCATGGCCCACATGTTCAATGTTCACCTGATCTGACATCCCCAGATTTCTTCCTGTGGGGAAAGTTGAAGGATATTTGCTATCGTGATCCATGGACAATGCCCGACAACATGAGTCAGCACATTGTCAATGCATGTGCGAACATTATGGAAGGCAAACTACTAGCTGTTGAGAGGAATGTTGTTACACGTATTGCCAAATGCATTAAGGTTGACGGACACCATTTTGAGCATTTATTGCATTGATGTGGTATTTACAGGTAATCACGCTGTAACAACATGCATTCTCAGAAATGATATATTCACAAAGGTACATGTATCACATTGGAACAACCGAAATATAATGTTCAAACGTACCTACATTTTGTATTTTAATTTAAAAAACCTACCTGTTACCAACTGTTCATCTAAAATTGTGAGCAATATGTTTGTGTTTATTACAGTGCCATCTATCCCAAAGCGAAAAAGGTGCTCCACCTAAAACATTCATATTTCTTTACGTACTACACAAATATGTAATAAAAAATTGGGGTTCCTATTTAAAAAAGCACAGCTGATATCCGTTTGACCTATGCCAGAGCCATCTGGTAGGCCAACCATAGCACCATCTGGTTTCCCCCTTCAAGCTAGACAAGTTTTGTTCTTTGTAGTTTTTTTGTTTGACGCTTATTTCGTGAGATATTTGGCTCAGTCACGACCAATGGACCACCCTGTATAGTACATGAGTCATTAATACATTTCAGTTCCATAAAAAAGGAGTTCCCTGATAAGTGATTTAAGGAAGGATGAATAGCATTTCCTTAGTAATCCATAAATTAGTAGATTAATATTCCTTATTCCCTCCCCAACACAGGAGGCAGGGCCAAAGCGTAGTTAAGCCAGCAATGTGTAATGCAGAATTCTGATGCAAATGTTTTTCTGTATTCCTCCCTAGGAAAATATTAAACTCTCATAACTGATGTATGCATGACTGGAAAATAAAATGTGGATGCATTAAATGCATATATAGTAACATGATGTAATGGAATGTAAATAAGTTACTTGTATTTATGTACAAAAGGATTTTTTTTTCGAGCTAACAAACTATACTAAACAGCAACTGTAATTGAAACAGGAATTTTGTAATGTTTTAGTATTTAAGAATTTTCTATGTTTGATACAAATAATGGGTGGAATGTCAGCTTTAGATGCAAGCCATTGTTGTAATATGCACTTTTGTGTCAAAATGTTTATGTGAATTTTATGTGTATATCGAGCCATATGTAAAAAATGAACTTAAAAGCTAACAGAAAGGGAAAAAACCTCAAGGACTAAAAACGTTTCTCATGTCAAAGTGAACAATGAAATAGATAGTGGTATCCAAACCTGTGTGCAGTAGTGCAACAAATCAATTATGGCAATGTCATGCTATGCAACATCTGATAAATTAATCAGCAAACTATATTTGTGCAAGCATCACTTACTTTGATATCAGGTGTTGATGTGCAGTATTCACCCCACTTAAAATGTGGATATGATGGAGAAGATCCTTCCTGAGCCATATAAAAGGTGAGTTATCTGCCGCAGCATTGGTTTTTGGAGAGTAAACGCACATGCACCACACTCACTAAGGAAGACCACGTCACAGCAAATTATTTGATGGGCAGTACGGCACTCAGTGTGAAAGTGACACTAAAGTGGGAGTGAAAGTGTGAACGACCATACACAATAATGCTTAGAGCATTAACAACTCTTGCACAGCCAACAAAGATATTTCATGCGCATGTGCACAGAGACTGCCAATGTTGCCAAAAGGACAAGTAGTCTCTCTAGCAGTAAAATACTTAATGAACTATCACTCTGTATGTAAGTTATGTGTTTCCTGTAAGATAATATGTAAGCAAGACACGCTGAAATCTCCAACCCAAAATACAAAGAAAAATACTCTGACAAATAAAGGTCATTGTACCCCTTTGGGCAAAATTTAAATTTAAGCTGTACAAGTGTATACAAAACACTGTGCACCTCCACTGCATGTCACCACACAGTGTGGGGGCAATTGTATAGGTACATAAGGAAAAGCCCCAACAAGCTATGACAAAAATTTAAAACCAATGATAATAATCATTAGTGCGGTCGCTGTAAGTATCGATAAAGATATATTTTGCTACGCCGTAAGGTGGATAACAAATGATAAAAAATTCCATTCAATTCTTTTTGTCAATCATTAGAGAGACTCTGTCTTCAGTTCTTGTGGGGAGAAGATGTTTTTCTTGTGCATCAATGTGTTATCTGAATAATAATCCTATGAAAATACTAAGTCTGAAAGTTCATTTTTGTGCAAAACCATGAAAGTTTTCCTTTCTTATGCACATTATCTCAGTGTCAGGTCAACAAGTGGCCTGCATTGGAAGACATAGTCTGATCAAGAACTAATGTTATACACACAGTCAAGAGATAAATACTTATGGCGGAAAAGTACGAATATAACCAAGGATACCAGACATAAGTTCACAACAACACTGGCTCACACATTACAGGATTTGTGAATTAAACAAGAAAAAAACTCATAAACATCATATATATATATATATATATATATATATATATATATATATATATATATATATATATATATATATATATTTTGCACAACATCTACAAGCAAGTATTTAGCACAGACACATGCAGAGCTTAATTGTACCTACCTATTTATAATACAAGATCATACAGTATTTATGAATGGGAATAAAGTTACATCATTCATATTAATAAAGTGATGCACAAAAGCTCACCATGTCCTACAATAGCACTCACCTAAAGAGAATCACTCACATTTTAACAGACACTGCACATATCTGCAAAAGTAGTTCACTCACTTTTGGTTAGATAAATTGATTGTGTAGTCCAAACATGTCCTGAGTCCAAAGTGAATAAAGATAGATACAAGACTGGTGCTAAATTCCACCTGAAACCAGGTCTGCTGATTTGGATGCAACTAAATGAAGACGGGAGTGAGACTGACTGTAGTAATGTGAGTATTGGCCTTATAATGGCTTGCTTCAGAATACAATGCAATTTTTGTTGATTAATACCAGTTTATAAAAGTATATTATCATTTACTGGCAACTGAAACTAATATAAAATTGTACTTGTTTACTATTTGTTACCAATAGCAGTTTATAAAGTATAAAACAATGGAAAACTAAGGATGGAAGATAACAATATTATGAAAAAGATAATTACTACTCACCATATAGCAGAGATCCTGAGTTGCAGAGAGACACAACAAAAAGACTGTCAGAAAGTTAGGTAGTTGGTCAACATGGCCTTTGTTGGAATTAGACAACATTCACACACACACACACACACACACACACACACACACACACACACTTATGCAAACACAACTCACACACACAAATGACCACAGTCTCTGGATGCTGAAGCAGTTTGCCAGCAGCAGCGAATGATGCGAGAGGTAACCGTGGCAGTAAGGGGGAGACTGGTGCAGGGAGGGGAGGTATAGCAGGGTAGAGGTGGGGGACAGTAAAGTACTGCTTGTGAGAGTGTGCAGGGATGATATGGAGAGAGAGTAGGGCAGTTAGATGCGATGGTGGTGATAAGTTCTTACAGAACGAAGCTCCTGAGGTCATCAGTCCCTAGGCTTACACACTAATTAATCTAACTTAAAGTAACTTACACTAAGGACAACGTTCACACCCATGCTCCAGGGAGGACTCAAACCCCCGACGGGGGGAGAGGGGGAGGGGGGTGCAGGGGGAAAGAGGGAAAAGCTCTTCAGACCACGTGGCTACCCTAGCAGCAGCTATGTGCAGTTGGATGATTAGACAAAGGGCATGAGGAGTGGGGGAAAGGGATAGCGGCAAAAGTTCCAACTGGTGCAACTCAGAAAAGCTGGTGTTGGTGGGAAGGATCTACATGGGCGCAGGCTGTGAAGCATTCACTGAAATGAAGGATGTCATGTTTGGCAGTGTGCTCAGAAATAGAATGGTCCACTTGTTTCTTGGCCACAGTTTGTCATGTATGTATGAGTTGCATTTACATGAGTGTATTTGTGTCTGCTTTCTGTCTAATTTTAAAGAGTGCCTTACTGGGTGAAAGCTATTATTTGTGACAGTCTTTGTGTAGTGTCTATCTGCGAATCATCATCTCCACTATACAGTGAGTAGCAACTTTCTTTTTCACATTTTTCACATACTGTTCCTGCATTGTTGCATGACTCATGGAATCCCCGCATATGGCCTTACCATCAAATTACCCAACTCTAGCTGCCATCCCTCCAAAATGACTCTGAGCACTATGGGACTTAACATCTCAGGTCATCAGTCCCCTAGAACTTAGAACTACTTAAACATAACTAACCTAAGGACATCACACACACCCGTCCCCAAGGCAGGATTCGAACATGTGACTCAAGCAGTCGCGCGGTTCCAGACTGAAGCGCCTAGAACCGCTTGGCCACAGTGGCCGGTACATGATCCCTCCTTCTACATCTACATCTACATCTACATGACTACTCTGCAAATCACATTTAAGTGCTTGGCAGAGGGTTCATCGAACCACAATCATACTATCTCCCTACCATTCCACTCCCGAACAGCGCGCGGGAAAAACAAACACCTAAACCTTTCTGTTCGAGCTCTGATTTCTCTTATTTTATTTTGATGATCATTCCTATCTATGTAGGTTGGGCTCAACAAAATATTTTTGCATTCGAAACAAAGTTGGTGACTGAAATTTCGTAAATAGATCTCGCCGGGACGAAAAACGTCTTTGCTTTAATGACTTCCATCCCAACTTGCGTATCATATCTGCCACACTCTCTCCCCTATTACGTGATAATACAAAATGAGCTGCCCTTTTTTGCACCCTTTCGATGTCCTCCGTCAATCCCACCTGGTAAGGATCCCACACCGTGCAGAAATATTCTAACAGAGAATGAACGAGTGTAGTGTAAGCTGTCTCTTTAGTGGACTTGTTGCATCTTCATGGTGTCCTGCCAATGAAACGCAACCTTTGGCTCACCTTCCCCACAATGTTATCTATGTGGTGGTGGTGCTTTCCAACTGAAGTTGTTAGTGATTTTAACACACAGGTACTTAGTTGAATTCACAGCCTTGAGAATTGTACAATGTATCGAGTAATCTAATTCCAACGGATTTCTTTTGCAACTCATGTGGATCACCTCACACTTTTCATCATTTAGCATCAACTGCCACCTGCCACACCATACAGAAATCTTTTCTAAATTGCTTTGCAACTGATACTGGTCTTCGGATGACCTTACTAGACAGTAAATTACAGCATCATCTGCGAACAACCTAAGAGAACTGCTCAGATTGTCACCCAGGTCATTTATATAGAACAGGAACAGCAGAGGTCCCAGGACGCTTCCCTGGGGAACACCTGATATCACTTCGGTTTTACTCGATGATTTGCCGTCTATTACTATGAACTGCGACCTTCCTGACAGGAAATCACGAATCCAGTTGCACAACTGAGATGATACCCCATAGGCCTGCAGCTTGATTAGAAGTCACTTGTGAGGAACAGTGTCAAAAGCTTTCCGGAAATCCAGAAATACGAAAACAACCTGAGACCCCTGTCGATAGCGGCTATTACTTCGTGCGAATAAAGAGCTAGCTGCGTTGCACAAGAATGATGTTTTCAGAAACCATGCTGATTATGTATCACTTGATTGTTCCCTTTGAGGTGATTCATAATGTTTGAATACAGTATATGCTGCAAAACCCTACTGCAAACCCACGTCAATGATATAGGTCTGTAGTTCGCTGGATTATTCCTACTACCCTTCTTAAACACTGGTGCGACCTGCGCAATTTTCCAATCTGCAGGTACAGATCTATCGGTGAGCGATCAGTTGTATATGACTACTAAGTAGGGAGCTATTCTATGAGCGTAATCTGAAAGGAACCTTGCCCGGATCAAGCGATTTGAGTTGCTTCGCAACCCCTAAGGTATCTACTTCTAAGAAACTCATGCTAGCAGCTGTTCATGTTTCAAATTCTGGAATATTCCATTCGTGTTCCCTGGTGAATGAATTTCGGAAAACTGCATTCAATAACTCCTCTTTAGTGTCACAGTCGTCGGTAACAGTACCATCGGCACTGTGCAGCGAAGGTATTGACTGCATCTTGCCGCTTGTGTACTTTACATACGACCAGAATTTCTTCAGATTTTCTACCAAATTTTGAGACAATGTTTCGTTGTGGAACCTATTAAAGGCATCTCGCATTGAAGTCCGTGCCAAAATTCGCGCGTCTGTTATTTTAACAAATCTTTGCGATTTCGCGTTCTTCTGAACTTTACATGCTTTTTCCGTTGCCTCTGCAACAGCGTTCAGACCTGTTTTGTGTACCATGGGGGATCAATTCCATCTCTTACCAATTTATAAGGTATGAATTTCTCAATTGCTGTTGCTACTATATCTTTGAATTTGAGCCACATCTCATCTACATTTGCATAGTTAGTTCGGAAGGAATAGAGATTGTCTCTTAGGAAGGCTTCTAGTAACACTATCCGCTTCTTTAAATAAAATTATTTTGCATTTGTTTCTGGTGGATTTGGAAGAAATGGTATGGAGCCTAGCTACAACGACCTTGTGATCACTAATCCCTGTATCAGTCATGATGCTCTCTATTAGCTCTGGATTGTTTGTGGCTAAGAGGTCAAGTGTGTTTTCGCAACCATTTACAATTTGCGTGGGTTCAATAACTTCCACCTGTTCAGATTACGCCAATCCTTAGCTCTCACAAACATACTCCTGCAAAATCATATCAACCAAGCCCAAACTTCCTTGTGGTACCTTCGCTCCATCCACAAAATTCTCCTGCCATGCAATCCCAAATTCCTGGAACCCATAACACACATGAGAACTCTTGCTGTCCAGGAACCAGAGCAACATGCACAACGCCACCTCAAAAAGCTCTCTATCCTGCTCACTACCTACTCCCATTTTGGAGTATCACTCTCCCCTGCTTCAACAACCTTCAAACCTCCTCCACATATGGTCATAGCTGACAAAACCCTGTCTCACAGACCTACTGCATTAGCCCCACCCTCCAACACTCACTCCCATCACCATGCAGAATCTAGAACATAAACAGACCCGAAACACAGTCATGAACCTTTCTTCCAGAAGCCTTAGCCCAACAGAAATATCAGTCCTTTCCAAACGCCTCACCTTTTGCCCCACTCTCAAATTCGGTCATACAGGACTTGTTAAAGATCCTCTCTCATTCTCCCAGTCCCTACAGTGGAAACACTTTTTTTTTGCCACCAACCCTACCAATCAGACTCAACCAACAACCAATACTGAACCTTGCCTAACTCAGTTCAGTCCTCCATCTAACTTCCCCCAAACCACCCACTGTTAACTTTTCAGGATTTCTTAACCTTGAACCTTGCCTCAATATCATTCTCCAAATCCCTCAACATGCTAACTAACCTTACATCTGCAGAAATAGCTGCAATCCACCATCTAAAAACTAATCTCAACCTTATAATCCTACCTGAAGACAAAGTTTTCAGCACTGTTGTTTTGAACTGCAAGGATTATCTGGCAGAGGGACTCCATCAACTGTCAGGTACATCCACCTACAAACCTTGCCACAGTGGCCCCTTTCCAGAAATACAGCAGGATCTCCAGTTACTCCTCAAATACTTAGGCCCTTCCCAGAACCTCTCCCCGGAGTCCATGTCTCTACTCACCACCACCACACCCATCTTCTACATGCTTCTGAAGATTCATGTATCCAACCACCCAGGACACCCCACTGTGACCAGTTACTGTACCCCCACTGAGAGAATCTCTGCTCTTGTAGACCAACACCTTCAACATATTATCTGAAACCTACCCTCCTATATGAAAGATACCAACCATTTCCTCTACCGACTCTTCATAGTTCCTGTCCCTTTGCTACACAGTGCCTTGCTTATCCCTATTGGTGCCACCTCCCTTGGCCATGGCCTTACCACTACTGAACACTACCTTTCCCAATGCCTGACTGATTCCAAACCAACTACCTCCTTCCTGGTTGCCATGACTAACTATATCCTCACCCACAATTGCTGCTCTTTTGAAGGCATTACCTACAAACAAATCCATGGTACCGCTATGGCCTACCACATGGCACCATCTTATGCCAACCTATTCATGGGCCATCTAGAGGATTCCTTCCTAAACACCCAGACTCCTAAACTGCTCACCTGGTTCAGATTCATTGATGACATTTTTGCGATCTGGTTTGAGGATGAGGACATCCTATTCACATTCCTCCAGAACCTCAACAACTTCTCCTCCATTTGCTTCACCTGGTCCTACTCAATTCAACAAGCCACCATCCTAGATGTTGAGTTCCACCTCAAAGTTGGCTACAACAGTACCTCTCTCCATATCAAACCTACTAACCATGAACAATACCTTCACTTTGATGGCTGCCACCCATTAAATACCAAGAAGTTCCTTCTATAAAGCCTAGCGACCCATGGTTGTTGCATCTGCAGTGATGAGCAGTCCCTCTCAAAATATATTGGGGCTCTGACTGAAACTTTCACAAAATGTAATTATCCTCCCAACCTTGTACAAAAACAAATCTCCCATGCCTCATCTTTCCAGTCTCCCACCACCTCACAAAGTCCCACCATCCAGCCATAGAGGAGCATTCCCCTCATAATTTGGTACTACCCAGGAGTGGAGCAACTGAATTACATTCTCTGCCAGTGTTTTAACTACATCTCGTCATGCTCTGAAATGAGATATGTCCTGCCCACTGTCCTCCCCAACCCTCCCACAGTGGTATTCTGCTGTCCACCAAACCTACTTAATATACTTGCCTCTGGCAACACAACCCCTGCTCCCAACCCCTTACCACATGGCTCCCACCCCTGTAATAGACCTGGATGTGAGACCTGTCCTATACATCCTCCCACCACCACCTACTCCAGTCTGATCAGAAACATCACCTATCCCATCAAAGGCAGGGCTACCTGTGAAACCAGTCATGTGATCTACAAGCTAAGCTGCAACCAATGTGCTGCATTCTATGTGAGCATGACAACTAACAAGCCATCTTTCCACATGAATGGCCACCAAAAAACTGTGGCCAAGAAACAAGTGGATCCCCTGTGCTGAGAATGCTGTCAAACATGACATCCTCCAGTTCAATGACTACTTCAGAGCCTGTACCATAGGGATGCTTCCCACCACACCAGCTTTTTTGCATTGCCCAGTAATTCCCTGCAATATATCCTACATTTCTGTAACCCTCCTGGCTTCAAACTTTGTTAGTCGTTGTCCTCTTCCATCTAGCCCCTTCTCTGCTCCCATTCCAGCCAAGACAGCCCTAATTCCTCCATTGCATGCAGCGTTTTGTTTCTCTCTTTTTCTGCAATCCCCCCCTCCCCCTTTCCTGAGCTTGACACTCCATCCTTCTAACCTTCCAACTGCACATAGCAGCCCTACCCTCTTTCCACCTCATCCCTCTGGACTCCCCAACAGCAACTCACTGTTTGCCACACCTACGCTACTATCCCTCCCCCTTCCCATCCCAGCCTCCTCCTTAACCCCACCCAGTCGCCACTCCCATCATGCTCCTGTGCTGCTGCTCACAGTGTGGCCTCAGTTGCCTTATACTGCAGTCATGTGTGTGTGAGTTGCATTTGCATGAGTGTGTATGTGTGTGTTTGCCATCTAATTCTGAATAAGGCCTTACTGGCCGAATGCTATTATCTGTGACCGTCTTCTTGCTGTGCCTATCTGCAACTCTGTATCTCTGCTATATGGTGAGTAGCAACTTTCCTTTTCTCAATATTCTGAGTCCATCCTGGATTTTCCATTGTTTGATTTGTGCTCTTTTAAATTTTTTTCAGAACAGTAGGCCTGTCTTCATTCAAAACAATTGTTCTCTCATTTCAATGTACAACTGTGTGAGAAATAAATTAGTTTGAGAATCTGCTGATGCTACAAAGCTATACTTATATTTTTGTAAGTTACTGGTATGTACATCTACATCTGCATCTATACTCCACAAGCCACCCAACGGTGTGTGGCAGAGGGCACTTCACGTGCCACTGTCATTACCTCCCTTTCTTGTTCCAGTCACGTATGGTTCGTGGTAAGAACGACTGCCGGAAAGACTCCGTGCAGGCTCAAATCTCTCTAATTTTACATTCGTGATCCCCTCAGGAGGTATAAGTAGGGGGAAGCAATATATTCGATACCTCATCCAGAAACGTACCCTCTTGAAATGTGGACAGCAAGCTACACCGCGATGCTGAGCACCTCTCTTGCAGAGTCTGCCACTTTAGTTTGCTAAGCATCTCCGTAATGCTATCAAGCTTACCAAATAACCCTGTGACAAAATGCGCCACTCTTCTTTAGATCTTCTCATCTCCTCCATCAACCCGACCTGGAGTGGATCCCACATTGATGAGCAATACTCATGTATAGGTCGAACGAGTGTTTTGTAAGCCACCTCCTTTGTTGATGGACTACATTTTCTAAGGACTCTGCAAATGAATCTCAACCTGGCACCTACCTTACCAACAATTTATTTTATAAGATCATTCCACTTCAAATCCTTCTGTATGCATACTCCCAGACGTATCTGCTACCAGTGTTTGTTCCGCTATCATATAATCATACAATAAAGGATCCTTCTTTCTATGTATTCGCAATACATTACATTTGTCTAAGTTAAGGGTCAGTTGCCACTCCCTGCACCAAGGGCCTATCCACTGCAGATCTTCCTGTGTTCCACTGCAATTTTCTAATGCTGCAACTTCTCTGTATACTACAGCATCATCTGTGAAAAGCTGCATGGATCTTCCAACACTATCTACTAGGTGTAATCTATGTATGTACTAGGTGTAATGTATGTATGAGCGTTTTGGATATGTAATTCCTTTCTTAGCAAATCAGCCTTTGTGGCTTACAGTTCAGCCCAAGAATACGTCACCCACAAATTTCATTGTATATCAACGGAAATAAACGTGAGATTTTCAGAATTTTGGGAGGCTACCTTTGTCCATTTCATAATCTATGAGCAGTTTGTAGCCAGTCGGCACTTCTGATTTAGTTACTATACCACCATATATTTTATTACATCTAGTTTTCCCTTAAAGAGGAGTAGCACTATGTATTACCTACTTTTATCTTAAATTAACTCTCTTTTCAAGTTTGCAACAACTACAATCAACATCAAAATGTTTCAGGAAAGTTGTAACTTTTAACACAGGTTTTTGTGTGGCCATAATAGAAATCTTTTTTTAGTATATCTACTTCAGTTCTTATAGGAAATTAGCAACTATTCAGCTCAAAAGATTAAAAGATAATCAGAGGGCATAATTTAATGTTATTTAATCACTGCCCTGTAATACATTTCACCAGTCAAAATGCAACCCCACTGTGAATGTAGTTCTAAAACATGGGACGAGTTGGTAGATGTTTGCAAGAATGTGGAAATCGCCCTGCTGTGAGTCAGTTTATTGGAAGAGCTCCCGAAAGTCATGTGTCTGTGACACCTATACCAGAGGTACCTCAAGCACTATCCTTTCCTGTGGATTCTGTCTCCTCTGCAGAAAGTACAGGATCTGTCATTACCATTCTACTTGACTGCAAGTGGCATGTCAATGGTAGATCCAAGCATCATGTACAGGGTGGATGAGGACCAGGGAAGACTCATGGTGTTATACTAATCCCCCTAACTAACAAGTCTGGCATGATGTCTTTCACTGAAAGTGAAACTGAGTGAGTGAGACTCACTTCATCTCTTTTGGGGCAAACCTGTTTTGTCTGGTGTCAGGAGGAGGCAAACACAAAACACAGGGTTTAGTTATCATCAGCTTTTCGAACATATGGTGACTGATGGACATCATGTGCACTCAGTGTTTATGCCTGGGGGCCTCTTTCAGCATGTTGAAAAGGCTGTTCTGGCAGCCATTGAGGGGACAGGGTTGAAACCAACTGCAGATTGTGGCACATGTTGGAACAAAATGAGCCTGCTGTCTGGGCTCCAAGGTGACTTTTGGGGACTGACAGAGAAGATTGTGAAGACCAGCGTTATGTGTGGGGTTTCAATGAACCTCACAATCTGCAGCATCTTCCCCAGACTGATCATGGCCCTTTGCTTCTGGGTTGAGTGGAAGGACTGAACTAAAGACTTCAAAGCTTCTGTGACAAGCTAGGCTGTGACTTCTGGACTTGTACCAGACTTGAGAACTGTAGAGTTTCCCTAAATGGGTCAGATGTGCACTACACATCAGAGACTGCTAGTCAGCTAGCTGACTGTGTGTGGGGTTTTCTTAGATTAGGTGACTCTCCATCCATCACAGATAACAATATCTGTACAGAAACTAGAAGTATCAGTGTAAGTTCAAAAGAAATGCCTCCCGCAGGTGAGAGTATTAAAATCCTAATGGTAAACTGCTGAAGAATTCACAACAAACTCCAAGAGTTTGAAGCACTCATGAAAAGCAGTGAAGCTCACCTAATACTAGGTACAGAAAGCTGGTTGAAACTTGAAGTTGATAGCAGTGACATTCTTGGGGAACATTTAAGTCTATATTGAAAGGACAGGTAAATGGGAAATTGAGTTGGTGTATTTGTTGCACTAGAAAAGAAACTCATACCCACCAAGGTAGAAATTGAAACTGCATTAAGTCTATTTGGGCAAGACTCAGTATCAGGGGTGGGCACAAAATAATAAGTGGATCCTTCTATTACTCACCAGACTCATCTCGCGATGTAACTGAAAACTTTAGAGAAAACATCAGTTAACTTGTACATAAGTTTCCCAGTCATACTGTAGTCATCAACAGAGACTTAAATCATCCAACAGTTAATTGGGAAAATACAGTTTTGTTAGTTGTGGGTGGGATAAGACATCCTGTGAAACTTTACTGAATACCTTCACAGAAAACTACCTAGAACAGATTGTTAGGAACCCCTCCATCGATGGAACTATATTGGATCTAATGGCTACAAATAGACCTGACCTCTTGGAGGATGTCCACATCCAAACTGGTATCAGTGACTGCGATGCAGTTGTGCCAACAATGATTATCAAAGTACAAAGGACCACTAAAACAAGCAGAAAGATGTTTATGTTCAGTAAACTAAATAAAAAAAATTAGTAGTGTCATATCTCAATGAGGAATTTGAAACTTTCAGCACAGGCCAGGAGTATGTAAAGAAACTTTGGCTCAAGTTTAAAAGAATACTTGAAAACTCACTGGAGAGATATCTACAGAGTAAAACAGTTCATAATGGTATACAGTCACCGGAAAGACTCTTCTAAAGAAACAGAGATTACTGCATCATAAGTGCAAGACAAAGCATAGGACTATAGATAGAGAGATACTGAATGAAACATGTTTGGCTGTCAAGAGAGCAATGTGTGATGCCTTCAGTGACTACTGTAGCAAAACATGTCAAGTGATCTTTCACAGAACACAAAGAAATTCTGGTAGTGTATAAAAGCTGATAGTGGCACCAAAGTTAGTGTTCATCCCTGGTGAATGAGACAGAATCTAAAATTGAAAGTAGAAAAGCAGAAGCTGAAATGATTAACTCCATTTTCAAATGTACCTTTACAAAAGAAAACCAATGAGAATTGCCCCAGTTTAATTCTCACACCACTGAAAAGATGAATGGAATAACTATTGGTATCAGTGGTGTTGAGAAGCAGCTGAAATCGTTAAAACTGTATAAAGCTCCATGCCCTGATGGAATCACTGCCAGATTCTATACTGAAATTTCAGCTGAGTTAGTCCCTCTTCTAACTATAATCTGTCACGGGCCCCTCAAACAAAAATCATGACCAGTTCTTGGAAAAAGGCACAGGTCACACCCACCTACAAGAAGGTTAGTAGAAGTTGTTTCATTAAACTACCATTCAGAACCCCTGACAGTGACTGGTTGTAAAATCTTATAATGTATTCTGAGCTAAAACATCTTGAAGAGAGAGTAACCTCTTCAGTGCTAACCATTATGGATTTTGGAACCATCAATCATATGAAATATAACTCACACTTTTCTCACATGACATATTGAAAGCTATGAATCAAGGCAGGCAGGTAGATGCAGAATTTCTTGATTTACGAAAACCATTTGTCTCACTACCACACCTATGCTTATTGTCAAAAGTACAACCATATGGGGTGTCAAGTGGAATTTGACTGGATTGAGGGGATTGCATTGATGACTTTCTGGTATGGATCACAAAGCTTGTTGTCTTGGATGGAGCGTCTTCGTCAATTGTACAAGTAACTTCATATGTGCCCCAGGGCAGTGTGTTGTGACCCTTGTTGTTCATATTGTGTAATTTAATGACCTTGCAGACAATATTAATAGTAAAAATCAAGGTTTTGTAGATGATTAAATTATCTATAATGAAGTATTGCCTGAAAGGAGCTGCATAAATATTCAGTCAGATCTTGGTAAGATTTTGACGTGGTGTAATAATTGCCAACTTGCTTTGAATGTTCAGAAATGTAAAATTTTGCACTTCACAAAATGAAAAGATGTAGTATCCTATGACTATAATTTCAATGAGTTGCTGTTGGAAATGGCCAGCTCATACAAATACTGAGGAGAAACATTTTATAGGGAATGATCACATAGATTCAGTCATGGGTAAAGCTGGTGGTAGACTTTGATTTATTAGTAGAATATTGGGAAAGTGTAATTTGCTTAAAAATCACGGGTGTGACCAGTTATAGAATATTGCTCAAGTGCGTGGGCCAGTACCAGATAGGCCTAACAGGTGATACTGAATGTATACCGAGAATGACAGCATGAATGGTCACAGGTTTGATTAATCCATGGGAGAGTGTCACAGAGATACTGAAGGAACTGAATTGGAAGGCTCTTGAAGACAGACATAAACTACCCTTAGAAAGTATATTAACAAAGTTTCAAGAACCGGCTTTAAATTATTGCTCTAGGAATATACTTAAACCCTCTATGTATTGCTCACATAGGGATCATGAATGTAAGATTAGAATAATTACTGCATGCACAGAGGCATTCAAACAATTATTCTTCATACTCTCCATAAGTGAATGGAACAGGAAGAAACACTAATAACTGGTACCTCACGGTGGTTTTAAGAGTATGGATGTAGATGTAGAACCACAGGGAATGAAACACTGAATGTTTTTATTACAGTAGGACTTTGCAATTTTCATGTGAACTAATATGTATTAATGGACATAGTGACATAACTCATTAGAAAGAATGACATTCTGACTTTTCAATAATGTATTCAAATTTGTGTGAAACTAATTAACTTTTGAGGTAATTAACATTAAATTTTGTGAGCAGCTAAGTTTTCATGGGAGATATTGCCTCTGTCTTTGTTAGACTCTGACCATTCTCATTATACTTGTGTTTATACATACGCTGACATATTTCACTAACTTATTATGCAATTACTTAAGATTTTGGCATAATTTATCATAATTTTCAAAATGGGCATTGTACCAATAAATAGGATATTCAAGATGTTGGTGCATAAAATGCTTTCACTAACTTTTATAATCCGTATTTCATACACCAAGTTACTGTTAATATTTATAGTCCATGTTAAGTAGAAAAATCTAACCTAGCCATTTTTCAAATGATTATGTAGTTTCTGAGATCACTGGGGTTGTAAATTCACATATCAGACACTAAACAGTCAGATACCAGCCAAAATTTTCAGTCTGGTACCAGCTAGCACTCACACAATACATATGCTAGGTCTGAAAACGTGATGCTTTGTGTGGACTGTCTTAAAGCCAATAGCTGATTTGACATGTAAATATTACTCTGGCTTTACTTGGAAGCTAACTGTTTATATTGTGTTAATGTCTCTGTGTCAACTAAATACATTTCTGTGCTGTATTATCTGTCAACATACAGCTTATTGTCTTCTAACTGTTTAATTTGATACCAACTTCAGAATGTTCATCTGTCTCACTCCAAATAAAAGTGCAGTGCATTAGTGTTTTCCACTGTGGCACTGTGTCATAGGGGAGCACTCTTGTTTAATTGTACAAAACATTATATGTGAAACTGAAACTGTTTATCATGGTGTTTCTGGTACAAACAAATGTGGAAAAAATCAATGTTATTTGTAAATCATTTTCACAATTTTTGGAAACCACTTTACAGCTATTTTATAAGAGTTTCATTGGTGTGTGTCAGACGTCGTAATGGACTATGTAGGTGGGCACTGTCATGGACTTACAGTACATACAAGGAAAGGCTGACCCACTTCCAGGGAATGTTTAAGCAACAAATTAAAGCTTATTTGCAAAACAGCAATTGGGAAAGGGGGGGGGAGAGAGAGAGAGAGAGAGAGAGAGAGAGAGAGAGAGAGAGAGAGAGAGAAAGAGAGAGAGAGAGAGACAGACAGACAGAGAGAGAGAGGTGTGGGAGGGAAGGGGGGGAAGGATGGAGACAGGCAATATAAATATACAAAGTAGGAAATATAAGTATACAAAGTAGTTGGAATGGGGATTTACACACATCAAAAAAAGTTTTCCATCACCTCAGTTCCAACAGTTCCATAACCTGTACAGAAAATTGGAATAGAGATCAACATAAACATCATTTCTGCCCTTTTTGTTGCTCATGAAAATCACACATTGCAAGTTGTACCACCATACATCGAGACCTTCAGAGGTGGTGGTCCAGACCGCGGCACACACTGGTACTTATAATACACAGTAGCCATTCTCTTGCATTGGTGCATGCCTGTACTCATTGTGGCATACTATCCACAAATTCATCAAGGCACTGACGGTCCAGATTATCCCACTCCTCGACAGCGATTCAGCATAGGTCCCTCAGAGTGGTTGGTTAATCATGTCATCCATAAACAGCCCTTTCCAATCTATCCCAGGTATGTTTGATAGGGTTCATGTCTGGAAAACATGCTGGCCACTCCAGTCGAGCGATGTCATTATCCTGAAGGAAGTCATTCACAAGATGTCCACAGTGGGGAGACAAATTGTCATCCATGAAGATGAATGCCTCACCAATATGCTGCTTATATGGTTGCACTATCAGTCAAAGGATGGCATTCACATATTGTACAGCCATTACAGTACCTTCCATGATCACCAGCAGCGTACATCAGCCCCACACAAGGCTATTCCAAAACATCAGGGAACCTCCACGTTATTGCACTCCCTCGATAGTGTGTCTAAGGCATTCAGCCTGACCAGCTTGCCTCCAAACACATCTCCGACGATTGTCTGGTTGAAGGCAGAGAATGTCTACATCTACATGATTACTCTGCAATTCACATTTAAGTGCTTGGCAGAGGGTTCATTGAACTACAATCATACTATATCCCTACCATCCCACTCCTGAACAGCGCGCGGGAAAAGCGAACACCTAAACCTTTCTGTTCGAGCTCTGATTTCTCTTATTTTATTTTGATGATCATTCCTACCTATGTAGGTTGGGCTCAACAAAATATTTTCGCATTCGGAAGAGAAAGTTGGTGACTGAAACTTCGTAAATAGATCTCACTGCGATGAAAAACGTCTTTGCTTTAATGACTTCCATCCCAACTCACGTATCATATCTGCCACACTCTCTCCCCTATTACGTGATAATACAAAACAAGCTGCCCTTGTTTGCACCCTTTCGATGTCCTCCGTCAATCCCACCTGGTAAGGATCCCACACCGCGCAGAAATATTCTAACAGAGAATGAACGAGTGTAGTGTAAGCTGTCTCTTTAGTGGACTTGTTGCATCTTCATGGTGTCCTGCCAATGAAACACAACCTTTGGCTCGCCTTCCCCACAAAGTTATCTATGTGGTGGTGGTGCTTTCCAACTGAAGTTGTTAGTGATTTTAACACACAGGTACTTAGTTGAATTCACAGCCTTGAGAATTGTACTATTTATTGAGTAATCTAATTCCAACAGATTTCTTTTGCAACTCATGTGGATCACCTCACACTTTTCGTTATTTAGCGTCAACTGCCACCTGCCACACCATACAGCAATCTTTTCTAAATTGCTTTGCAACTGATACTGGTCTTCGGATGACCTTACTAGACGGTAAATTACAGCATCATCTGCGAACAACCTAAGAGAACTGCTCAGATTGTCACCCAGGTCATTTATATAGATCAGGAACAGCAGAGGTCCCAGGACACTTCCCTGGGGAACACCTGATATCACTTCAGTTTTACTCGATGATTTGCCGTCTATTACTATGAACTGCGACCTTCCTGACAGGAAATCACAAATCCAGTCGCACAACTGATATGATACCCCATAGGCCCACAGCTTGATTAGAAGTTGCTTGTGAGGAATGGCGTCAAAAGCTTTCCGGAAATCTAGAAATACGGAATCAACTTGAGATCCCCTGTCGATAGCGGCCATTACTTCGTGCAAATAGAGAGCTAGCTGCATTGCACAAGAATGATGTTTTCTGAAATTATGCTGATTATGTATCACTTGATTGTTCCCTTTGAGGTGATTCATAATGTTTGAATACAGTGTATGCTCCAAAACCCTACTGCAAACCGACGTCAATGATATAGGTCTGTAGTTCGCTGGATTATTCCTACTACCCTTCTTAAACACTGGTGCGACCTTCGCAATTTTCCAATCTGCAGGTACAGATCTATCGGTGAGCGAGCGGTTGTATATGATTGCTAAGTAGGGAGCTATTGTATCAGCGTAATCTGAAAGGAACCTAATCTGGACCTGAAGACTTGCCCGTATCAAGCGATTTGAGTTGCTTCGCAACCCCTAAGGTATCTACTTCTAAGAAACTCATGCTAGCAGCTATTCATGTTTCAAATTCTGGAATATTCCATTCGTATTCCCTGATGAAGGAATTTCGGAAAACTGCGTTCAATAACTCCGCTTTAGCGGCAGTCGTCGGTAACAGTACCATCGGCACTGCGCAGTGAAGGTATTGACTTCGTCTTGCCGCTTGTGTACTTTATATACGACCAGAATTTCTTCAGATTTTCTACCAGATTTCGAGACAATGTTTCGTTGTGGAACCTATTAAAGTCATCTCGCATTGAAGTCTGTGCCAAATTTCGCGCGTCTGTAATTTTTAGCCAATCTGCGGGATTTCACATTCTTCTGAACTTCGCATGCTTCTTCCATTGCCTCTGCAACAGCGTTCAGACCTGTTTTGTGTACCATGGGGGATCAGTTCCATCTCTTACCAATTTATGAGGTATGAATCTCTCAATTGATGTTGCTACTATATCTTTGAATTTGAGCCACATCTCGTCTACATTTGCATAGTCAGTTCGGAAGGGATGGAGATTGTCTCTTAGGAAGGCTTCTAGTGACACTTTATCTGCTTTTTTAAATAAAATTATTTTGCGTTTGTTTCTGGTGGATTTGGAAGAAACGGTATTGAGCCTAGCTATAACGACCTTGTGATCACTGATCCCTGTATCAGTCACGATGCTCTCAATTAGCTCTGCATTGTTTGTGGCTAAGAGGTCAAGTGTGTTTTCGCAACCATTTACAATTCGCGTGGGTTCGTGGACTAACTGCTTGAAATAATTTTCGGAGAAAGCATTTAGGACAATCTCGGAAGATGTTTTCTGCCTACCACTTGTTTTGAACAAGTAGTTTTGCCAACATATTGAGGGAAGGTTGAAGTCCCCACCAACTATAACCGTATGAGTGGGGTATTTATTTGTTACGAGACTCAAATTTTCTCTGAACTGTTCAGCAACTATATCATCGGAGTCTGGGGGTCAGTAGAAGGAGCCAATTATTAACTTTGTTCGGCTGTTAAGTATAACCTCCACCCATACCAATTCGCACGGAGTATCTACTTCGACTTCACTACAAGATAAACCACTACTGACAGACACAAACACTCCACTACCAATTCTGCCTAATCTATCTTTCCTGAACACCATCTGAGACTTTGTAAAAATTTCTGCAGAACTTATTTCAGGTTTTAGCCAGCTTTCTGTACCTATAATGATTTCAGCTTTCATGCTTTCTATTAGCACTTGAAGCTCAGGGACTTGTCCAGCACAACTACAACAGTTTACAACTACAATTCCGACTGTTCCTTGATCCAAGCAAAGATGTGATGCCAATCCTGAGCAGACCATTCGACATGTTGTTGGGTCCATCAGTATCACACTGCATAGTGTTGTGGTTGCAAAGATGGACCTCACCATGGATGTCTGTGGTGAAGTTGTGCATCATGCAGCCAATTGCACACAGTTTGTGTCATAACATGACATCCTGTGGTTGTAGGAAAAGCATTACTCAACATGGTGGCATTGCTGTCAGGGTTCCTCTGAGCCATAATCCATAGGTAGTGGTCATCAACTGCAGTAGTAACCCTTGGGCGGCCAGAGGAGGCATGTCATTGACAGTTCCTGTCTCTCTGTATCTCCTCCATGTCCGAATAACATTGCTTTGGTTCACTTCTAGATGACTAGACACTTCCCTTGTTGCGAGCCCTTCCTGGCACGAAGTAACAATGTGAACATGATCAAACTGCAGTATTGTCCATGTGTGCATGGCTGAACTACAGACAACATTAGCCATGTACCTCCTTCCTGGTGGAATGACTGGAACTGATCAGCTGTCAGACCCCCTCCATCTAATAGACGCTGTTCATGCATGGTTGTTTACATCTTTGGACAGGTTTAGTGACATCTGTGAACAGTCAAAGGTACTCTGTCTGTGATACAGTATTCATAGTCAACGTCTATCTTCAGAAGGTCTGGGAACATTTATTGATGTGTGTATAATCACAGAAGAAATAATTAGGCAATGCAACATATGTATTTCACCTGGTGTTCCATTTGGTGTACCGTAGAACATCACATTTGCCAACATACTAAGCAGTAAAGTAACAAAAATTGCCATGGTTCGCTGGCAACGTGTAAAAGGATTGCGTGGATTCCTGAAATAAAATGATGAAACTGATTAATGCATTTTAATCACATATACTTTTCAGAATATTCTAACCACTGAACATTTAGTGGAATTACATAGCTGTCATTTACAGTTAAAAGCCATTCAAAAGTTTGCTGTGCAGCTGTACATGTAATACAGTAGTAAATCATCTAATACTTGTTTAGATGTTGTGGAAATCTTAAGTATAATGCTGTTTAACTGCTTCATATTCTGGTCAACACTTCCCCTTGCATGCATAAATGATAAGAATTATAGCCTTCACATGTTGTTACACAGATAAAATCTTATACTTGAGCAAGGTCTTTCTTCTCTTCACCACCGAAATTAATCACATTTATGACACTCGTTCATTCAGTCAATCATTCAATGTGTTCAATAGTTCTCACCAAAAGGAGTACCTTCAGAGATGTGGAACAATTTGAGGTATAAATAAACAAGAGACAAATAAATCATAGGAATGTTATCTGTACACTGCATTAATAGTTATCATTTCATTTCTTAATACCATTTCAGTTTGAATCATTTGAATCTGAACCTATTAAGTTACCCAGAAATTTGCTACTTTGAAGAAAGGTGCTTCATCCTCTGTCATATTAAGCAGCTGTTCTTCATCTCCTGCTAGTAATTTAGTATTTACTTGATTAGATTTGTATTTTTTGAAGTAGAAGGCTACATACAATTGTACAGACAGAGGTCCATTAATAATACATATCTACTTGTCATACATTTCTACAATGAACATTTTATCTTGCCAGTGGAGGAGTGGCTAATGAGATGTTTTCCTTGAATGTTGCTCTGAATTGGTAGTGATTCACAATTTATTACTTCATGTTAGATGAGACCTTCTTGAGTACCCTTGCACCCAAGTGAACAACTCCCTTCTGAAGCATAGGCAAGGAGGTAAAATCTATGAAAACAATTTTTTGTGTCGTTTATTGTGACTGTGCAAATTGCAGCTCACCTGAGACTGAATTTTACTAGTAATAACAAAAAGCATTAGGGAGTAGTTAGGGAGTAGATGTACTCAGAAATGAATATAAGAATTCCAAGATACTTAAAGAGATCTGTTCATTACATGCAGTTATCTATTTGAGACACTACTCTTACAGTTCACTTATGTTGAATAAATAGGCTATTTACTTTAGGTGCACTACCCAGAGGATAATTTCATGAGATAAGATGTGCATATGGCATATTTTGGCTAAGAGGCCTCTTTCAGGGAATTGGGCTGCTGTTGCAAGGCTTTATTTGATGACAATTTAGCGACTTGCAAGGTCAATGCCATACCCAGCCCCTGAGGAAAGAAAATCTTTGACCTACCCAGGAATTATACCCATAACAAGATAAATGCAAATGAAAGTACACAATACAAGAATAGAAACTAATATTTGCATCAACACAATAAGACACACTTCTAAGAGCAAAACATTACAGAGTTAACATTTTGACTGTTGATTCCATTCTTAATTTATTTTCCAGTGCTGCATTTAACGTTTTTACATTAATCCCTACTACTGTTGGTAATAGATACTTTTTTTTATTTGAAACTTTGATTTCTGTGAATTAGATGTAGGCTTGTTCTAAAAATTTTGCTGGGGAATCCAAAATGGTATGGCATTAAGGGTATTCCCTTTGCATAGATGGAGTCATATCTTGATAACAGAAGGCAGAAGGTCATAGTAGTAAATGGTACAGCAGAAGTAAGTGTAAATTCAGGGTGTGGAAAATATGGTTTGTTGCATGGATCAGTGCATGGGCCACAGCTGATCTTGATCTACCTGAATGACTTACTGGGGACACTGAAAGACTGTAGTGGTTCACCTACTTTGTTTCTTTGTTGGTTGTCCTTGGTATTGTCATACTGCATTGTGATACTGACAGAAAAATGGGTTGTGGATGTGCAACTACAGTCTACTGTAAATTATGTAGTCAACAGACGCACATTTGAGTTTCAGAGTCTTTCACTTTCACTATTCAAAACCACCAATATTACACAGTTATATGGCCACTGCACTATTGTTCAACTTTCAATAAGCCTCATTAATAGCTTGCACGCCAACACCCACATACCGCTACAATAGTTTACTGTTGAATATCTACAAGCAGTCAAAACCTAGCCACAAAGTTCACAGTTCTTGAAGAATAAACAGGTACATATGGAAAAAGTCAATGTCATTGTATTTACACCTGGCCTATTGGTGTAACACTTATTTTATTGTTAAGATAACGCGTTGTTGTCATTCTAACTAACACAGGTTCCTCGTCCGAAATTTGGCCATGGACTGACTGTCTCATGACCAAAAATCGGGCCCTCATATATCCTCACAATAATAGGTACTGAAATGACACATTGTTTGATGTTTAATTTACAGAAATTACAATTAAAACTTAACTCATTAAATTAACTGAATACATCAAAAAATTCATTCCATTTAACAGTTTCTTCTACTACAAGAGTTAGGCCAAATAGTTTGTTTAAATCATGAAATTAACAAATATTAGTTACTCAGACAATACTTTTGACATAACTGTCAATTACTTTGGAATTAATTAAGGGCTAACATGTTTTTTACTATAGGCAAATAGATGCTTTAAGATTACTAGTATTTTGTCTTCCAAATGTTTACAATTAGTAAATAATTTATTTTTGTTTATAAATCAACAATAGGATTTAATTTATGAAACAATTATTGATTTCACCCTACAACAAAAGATAGTAACTAGGAATAGCTGAAATAAATTAAGAAATCAATTACATACCTAAAACTAAGCACAAAATTAGATCTGGTGTTATATCATTTAAAACTTAGGTTCAACCCTTCTCTTTTATAAAAATGCAGGTTATATTCATGTACATTAATGGTAATTAGGTAAGATTAAAAAAAAATGAATTTTAAGGAGACAGATGGCAAAACAAGAGGGGTAGTAAAAATACCCCAGCTTGCTTCATCACATCACCCCCTCACTGGATTGACCAAATAGATATTGCAAATAGCTAACTGGGCAATTCAATGACCACAAGTGACCCCAAAAATTGGGTTTGAAATCAACACACAAAAAAATATTACATAATGAATCCTATCAGAAACTACAGTACATATATTTTTCAATTGGCCATGTGAAAATACCCATACAAAATATTTACATACAGTCTTTTGTTCATTTTGGCAACGGCCTTGCCACAGTGGATATACCGATTACCGTGAGATCACCGAAGTTAAGCACTGTCGAGCATGGTCGGCACTTGGATGGGTGACCATCCAGGCCGCCATGTGCTGTTGCCATTATTTGGGGTGCACTCAGCCTTGTGATGCCAATTGAGGAGCTACTCGATCGAGTAGTAGCGGCTTCAGTCAAGAATACCATCATAACGACCGGAAGAGCGGTGTGCTGACCCCTTGCCCCTCCTATCCGCATCCTCCACTGAGGATGACACAGCAGTTGGATGGACCCGGTAGGCCTCTCATGGACTGAAGACGGAGTGCTTTTATTGTACATTTACATAAAATATGCACAAGTTATACATTTAACAAAAAATTAGGAGTCTTCATCACAAGCAATGTCCTTTTTGGGAAAGAAAAGATTACGTTTAAAGATACATGTCATTTGATAGAAGTCGTCTTGCTTCAAATAATAAATCTTCATGTGTTGCAATAAACAGAAAATTTCTCTTGCTCAATGTTTAATATTTTTCACAAACACTTTCACACTTTCAATGAACTTTTGCACACTTTCTCACCAAGTTGTCCATCCCTTCAACAGGTCCAAGTGGCAGTTAGTAAGGAAATGCACTGCTCTCAGTTCCCTTGGAGGTGGTTCTCCTCTGCCACAGTACATGAAAAAATTAGACAAAATGTCCACTTAATTTTTCTTCTAACTTAAGTCTAAGAAAAAATGTTTAACACAAATGGCAAATGATAGTCATTATATCATAAATAAATACATCACATAGTTCTCATAACATTACAATAATAAGGACTAAATTTGACTATAGTATGAAAGATGTGGACTAGTAAAAATTTAAAATCAAGTACACATTACACTGTAATACATCACTCTGTGTTTTAACTGTCTGAAACTGGTTAAACTTTGAAAGATTTTTGTTTCTTTCACATTTGCAAAATAGCAAAAACTTAAGATGTGCAGTTGCATAGACTTACTAATCTTTATGTTACAAAAAAATGAATAGAATCACCATTAAAAAAATTATTTACTACTCGTATGAAAATTAATGGGATGGAAGTTGTACCAAATCATTGCTCTATTTCTCCACTCAATTCTGAGCACTACTCTCATCCAGCCATAAAATTAAACCCTCACAAAATCACTAAATGTTACCAAATAGTTGACCTGTCAGAATATTCACATCAGTCTAACACCACAATTATCAGTTAATCAGCAAAATTAATTTCCAGTATTGCCACTTTAGGCTCATAATTCCTCAGAACACAAATAGAAGTTTTCAGATAACCTATAGATCCAATGATGCAGCATTATATTACTTGGATCTTACTAAAATATTGCTCTTTCTATTAAGCTCTCATTCACACCTGCAGTGTCACGAACTGCACAATATACACAGTACACAAAGTTGCCTAATTCACAAACAGATCCTCAATATAGTTACAACACGTTTGTTGGCACACAGTTATCTTCTTCATTACTCAATCTTGTCTGTCAGCTCCTTTATTTTACTTACATTTCTTACCTTGTTAACTAGTGGAGAGCTTTCTCAACAAATATCACTACTGCAGAGACAGGCTCCCTAACCATTAAGACCCTAACATTATTCATTGTTTTATTATTCAATTATTGTTTCATTACCTAAGAAATAAACACCTGCCCTGCTTATGTAATGCAAAATTGACTCTACAGAGAAACACCCCACAGTACCAGATACTTATGTTAAGGCAAACTTAATTCTCATTACTTATCAGACAAAATTATCAGGAAGAAAAACAGCTATTTAACGGTATTCCATCCAATTTATTGAGATCCTAGCTTGAAGGCTGATATACTTACAAATCTTACTTATTCTTTACACACATTTCTCCAGGCAACTATGTTTAAAAGTTGTAATTCCTTATTGTTAGAAAAGGCTGTACCATGACACTTCTATGGGTAGTTAGTAATCTCCATATACTGACTGCACTGAACACAAAAAATTCTATTATATCACAATTAATGTTAAGATCTCATATTAAAGATGGTTTTTACTGCATATTGCCTCTGCTGCTACACCACTGAGCTGATTACTTCAGTTTACCTTACCTCTTTATTTGACAGAAACTCTTTAGCCATGGTATCACTTAATTTTCTTTCATCCTCTTATGACTCCATTACTTATACCTAACCAAACATAATACACACATACACACAGATAACACTGGAGAAACCTTTTCTAAAATATCATTATGCTAAAGTATCCTACCACACAAAATTACATGAAAGTAGGAAATAGAATAAATCTGATTCACTCATAAACTACAGATCAGATATGGCAGGAGAAGAGTTTCACTGTCACAGGAAACACAAAAAATGAGATAGACAGCTGGGGTAAGCATTATCACCACATAATGAGTACAACACAGAATGTTGAACCCCTTACTTGCTATTTGCACAAGAAATTAGTTCCAAATATTTTGAATCACCAAGAAATTGCACTCCAACAGCTGTCCTGCCAATTTCACAGTTAATATTACCTCTTGTTTCCACACTCTTTGACAGTTTACCAGTAGCACCAATAATTTTTGTCCCAGAAACATGCACCATTACTATACCCTCAGTGTTCTTTGTAGATTCAAAAAATGCCTGTGAAATGCCATTCAGATCACTACCACTGTCCAGTAAACATTTAACATCTATATCTTGTACACTTGCCGCTATTACAGGGTGCCACATTTCCGTTTTGCTTACCATGTGATCTTCATACAACAAATACCCATTAATTCTTTCTTTGGACAAGCTATCATCCTGCTTATCAAAATGATTATCAGATACACTGTCACTTTCTCTATGCTTCAGATTTTGTACCTTTTCCTCTATTTTAGCCAATTTTCAATCTACATTTTGATTTACTTTTACCAGTTTTTCCTCTACCCCTACAGCACTCTTGATTTCTACATCAGTTTCTGAATAATTTTTAATGTGATCGATTTGGTTCTCAAGTTTAACTCTGCTTTCAGCACAAAATTTCTCAGAAGCCTTGACTTCATCTTTACTGTTTTTTTCAGAAGCCTCCAACTTCCTACTAGTGTCATCAATAAGTTTCTCCTTCTCCTCTACACATTTACTACTTGATGTTAATTTCTCATTAGTATTACATGCTACTTTCTTTATATTTGCTTATTTACTTATTTACTATATCTTCACCATTTACCAGCCATGGCTGGACAGACTGCGTCACAAATACAATGTTTATCAACTAACATTTATACAACACCATATACAAAATTTATATTACAAATAAAAGAAAATATTTATGCAGTGCACAAAAACACATAGAACATAGCGGGAATGAAATATAACTAAACAGGAAAGTAAAACTTCATAGCAGCAAATGAAAATAACATAAAGCAAAATGTCACACACAGCAAAATGTCACACACACAAAGTTTCATTTTGGCAAAATATGTACTTTAAGTAAAACACAAAATTAAATGTGTAGTTAACACGAGAAGAAGATTAAATTTAGGCAAAATTATATACAAAACATAACAATATTTATTATTTTGTCCATTCAGTAGAACCGCTGTTGAAAAACTCTTCCAATGAATACAGTGGATGTTGTTTCAAGTCCTGAGCAATTTTTTACCGAAATAATTCAGGTGGCGGGGATTTCACTTCTGGAGGCAGTTGATTGTACATTTTTAGGGCGACTGTTGGAAAGCTGTCTTGTGTACTTGATAGGCGACACCTTGGCACTTCAATGTTCCTCTTACAGCGAGTGTCATGATTATGTATTTCTTGTCTTATGCTAAAATTCCCTTGATTTTATTTTATATACATCAGGCAGAAAAACACTTACTGGCTAAAGACAGTCATTATGCCTAGCCTGGAGAAAATAGGCTTACAGTGGTCCAGTCTTTTGCTAGAGGATATGATCCTGATGGCTTTTTTTTGTAATAGCAACACATCTTTGCTGCCTGAGGAGTGTCCCCAGAACAACAGTCCATAGCTAATGTGGCTGTGGAAGACTGCATGGTAGACTATTGTGAGAAACTGGTCAGTTATTACCCTCTTCAGCTTCCTCAGGAGGTATATCACACGAGAAAGTTTGGTGCATATACACTCCTGGAAATTGAAATAAGAACACCGTGAATTCATTGTCCCAGGAAGGGGAAACTTTATTGACACATTCCTGGGGTCAGATGCATCACATGATCACACTGACAGAACCACAGGCACATAGACACAGGCAACAGAGCATGCACAATGTTGGCACTAGTACAGTGTATATCCACCTTTTGCAGCAATGCAGGCTGCTATTCTCCCATGGAGACGATCGTAGAGATGCTGGATGTAGTCCCGTCGAACGGCTTGCCATGCCATTTCCACCTGGCGCCTCAGTTGGACCAGCGTTCGTGCTGGACGTGCAGACCGCCTGAGACGACGCTTCATCCAGTCCCAAACATGCTCAATGGGGGACAGATCTGGAGTTCTTGCAGGCCAGGGTAGTTGACTTACACCTTCTAGAGCACGTTGGGTGGCACGGGATACATGCGGACGTACATTGACCTGTTGGAACAGCAAGTTCCCTTGCCGGTCTAGGAATGGTAGAACGATGGGTTCGATGACGGTTTGGATGTACCGTGCACTATTCAGTGTCCCCTCGATGATCACCAGTGGTGTACGGCCAGTGTAGGAGATCGCTCCCCACACCATGATGCCGGGTGTTGGCCCTGTGTGCCTCGGTCGTATGCAGTCCTGATTGTGGCGCTCACCTGCACGGCGCCAAACACGCATACGACCATCATTGGCACCAAGGGAGGAGCGACTCTCATCGCTGAAGACAACACGTCTCCATTCGTCCCTCCATTCACGCCTGTCGCGACACCACTGGAGGCGGGCTGCACGATGTTGGGGCGTGAGCGGAAGACGGCCTAACGGTGTGCGGGACCGTAGCCTAGCTTCATGGAGACGGTTGCGAATGGTCCTCGCCGATACCCCAGGAGCAACAGTGTCCCTAATTTGCTGGGAAGTGGCGGTGCGGTCCCCTACGGCACTGCGTAGGATCCTACGGTCTTGGCGTGCATCCGTGCGTCACTGCGGTCCGGTCCCAGGTCGACGGGCACGTGCACCTTCCGCCGACCACTGGCGACAACATCGATGTACTGTGGAGACCTCACGCCCCATGTGTTGAGCAATTCGGCCTTACGTCCACCCGGCCTCCCGCATGCCCACTATATGCCCTCGCTCAAAGTCCGTCAACTGCACATACGGTTCACGTCCACGCTGTCGCGGCATGCTACCAGTGTTAAAGACTGCGATGGAGCTCCGTATGCCACGGCAAACTGGCTGACACTGACGGCGGTGGTGCACAAATGCTGCGCAGCTAGCGCCATTCGAAGGCCAACACCGCGGTTCCTGGTGTGTCCGCTGTGCCGTGCGTGTGATCATTGCTTGTACAGCCCTCGCGCAGTGTCCGGAGCAAGTATGGTGGGTCTGACACACCGGTGTCAATGTGTTCTTTTTTCCATTTCCAGGAGTGTATATGCAGTGTGATCATTCATGGAGAGTTTGCTATCAATCTTGAAACCCAGTAGTCTGACAGTCTCCATGTTTTCTTGGTCTTCAATGTTGGTTAGACTGCATATCAAATGTTGGGTTTTTTCTTCATTGATCTTCATTTTGTTTATTACGAACCATTATTTTATTTCTTCAAATATCAAATTTGATGCAACAAGAGCTTCTGCGGCTGTATGTCCTTTGGCAATAAGGGTAGTGTCATCTGCAAACTGCAACATTTGACTATTACAGCTCATATCATTGACATATATGAGGAATATGAGAGGTCCTAAGACTGATCCTTGGGGCACTCCTTGTTCCAGTTTTTGTTCAAGAGAAGTGGCTCCATGCACTGATACTACCTGCTTTCGGTTTTCCAAATAAGATTGGAGTGTTGATAGAACAACACCTCCTACACCATAGCATCTTAACTTGGCTGTTAGTGTTGTGTGTGAGATGCAGTCAAAGGCTTTGCTGAGGTCACAGAGTGTCAGTGCCACACTCTCTCTCTCTTCAAAACTCTGTCGAATTGTTTTTAATAAGTCCAGTGTGGCTGTCACTATTGATCTCCCTTTGTGGAATCTGTGGTGTGTTTTGGAATAAGTTGTTTTTCTCAAAGTAATTCAGTACCTGGCGGTGCATCACAGACTCAGTAACTTTGGCTAGTACTGGTACCACTGAGATTGGTCTGAAGCTGGACACCTCACAAGGATCCCCCTTCTTATATATTGGTACTGTGCGCGCCAGTTTAAGGAAGTCTGGGAAGACACCAGAAGATAGACATTTGTTTATTGCTATGGCTAGTGGCTGAGCTAATTCTGCAATAATTTTCTTTAGCAGTGTGCAGGACATGCCATAGATGTCTACACTTTCTGAGTGTTTGTAGGAGTTCACAATTTTTATCATGTCTTCAGGGTGTACTTCCTTCCAGTTTTGAATACTGCAACTGTCTGCATTTCTTATGTTTGCAGTTGGATCTAGGTCAGAGTGTGGAATTTCACTCACTGTCTTTTCCACTATTCTGACAAAATATTCATTGAAGTCATCAGGGCTACACGAATTTAAGCAGGAGGTAGTCTTCTTTCTGTTCTCATTTACAAGATTCCAGCAGCTTTACAAGATTTTGGGCCTCTTTAATGTATGTATCATTATATTTCTTTTTTTCTTCCTCTACTGCCTTCCTATAAGCTTTTTTGGCTTTTAGGTAGTTGCGGTGATGTAATTCTTTAGCTGGAATGTCTAAAGCTGATTTCATTCGGTCCTTGCGCATTGTTACAATACGCTTCAATTTATTGAGCTCGGCGGTGTACCATTGTTTCACATTGATAACTTTCTGCCTGCCTTGTGATTTGTCCAGAGGATTCTTCACTGGTCTTACCAGAAACATGTCATCAGATATTGCTTTTAAGGTTTGGAACAGGCATAAGAAAGAATCACTGCCTACTAACTCTGCAATTTTCTGCTGCCAGTTTACACAAGATAGAGCTGCTTTGAGAACATTTAGTCTCTCTTCTTTAACAAATCTTCTTTTGAATGTGTAATTTGAGTGCCATGTGCTTATCTGCGGTTTGCTCCTCATCCTGGTTTCCATTACTAGTGCACAGTGATCTGCTATCATAGGTTCAACTACACTGAGTTGATAATCCCAAATGTTGAGGTTGGTGATTATGGTGTCCAGGCATGCACCACCCCTTGTTGGGAGCTTATTTGCAATAAACAACCCATAACTGGTAATTAATCTCATAAAGACCCTCTCTCTGGCATCTCCATCACCTATATGTATGTTAAAATCTCCACACAGTGCGATTTTTTACTTTAGGCGTGTTAGGTAACACAAACAGTTCTCCATATGTCCAATAAAATTCTCAAAGTCACTATCTGGTGAATGGTACACAGAAACAACAACTAAATCAATATTTGTTAATAACAGTGCAGCTAGTTCAAGATCAAAATCCACACAAAAGCTGCTTAAATCAATTTCCTTGATGCTATGATCTCTGTTGGCATACACAGAGACCCCACCGTGGGTTGCAGTTCTTCGAAACCCCCCTCCTAATGTCTTCTTTCAAACTACTTTCTACACTACTAATGTCTTCTTTCAGACTACTTTCCATCCTATGCATGTCTTCTTTCATACTATTTTTCATACTATTCAGACTGCTCATAATTTGCCTTAAGATTGCTCCCACTTATCCATCTGCCATAAACTTTTGCCCTCGCTCATTTTTGCTGCTAGGTTCCCCCACCTTAATCTTAACGATCTCATGCACTTCAGTACTGTTTTTGTCCATTCCACTCACCTCACCACACAGTGTAGATTATGCTTTTATCATTTCATCTACAATAGGATTTTAGTCCCCATCATTCAAAGTTACATTCATGTTTGATTTATAATCAGCTAAAGTAGCAGTCAAACTAAGGTCTTTCTGTTTATCTAACAACTTAACCTTCCCAACTTTGTTTCCAGTCACACTGTCTTGTTTATTACAGCCACTCATTATTTATCACTTAATATAAAACAGCTTTTAAATGAATTACCTTGTCTTTAATTACTAGTCTGCTGATGTTCTGCAGTGGTTGCCTTCTTCACTCATCGTCTGCTGGAAGTTGTAATTCTCTTGGCGAGGCATCTTCTTTATCTCGGTCAGCTGTGTCCACCTGCATGCTGATTGGCTGCTCCTGTACTCAGTGGCTGCTTCCATAGAACCCGCTCGATAATTGGCTGCTGCACCTACTTCGTTAAGAAACCCCAGTGCTGATTGGTTATATCATGTCTTCCATTTAAAATTGTACTGTAAACCACTTGAGTTCACATTTCACTGTCAAATTTTGTGAGTTCTAGTTTATTGTGCCCACATACAATATCCTTGCCCCGGGGCACCATATGTAGTGGTTCACCTACTTTGTTTCTTCATTTGTTGTCCTCGGTGTCAACGTACTGTGTTGTGATAATTGCTGAAAAATGGATTATTGATATGCAATTACTGTCTACTGTAAATGATGTATGTGACAGATGCACAGTTGTGTTTCACAGTCTTTTACTTTCACTATTCACAACTCCCAATATTACACAGTTATATGGCCAGCACACTATTTTCTAACTTTTCATAAGCGTCATTAATAGATTGCAAGTGAACACCCACATACTGCTACAATAGTTTACTGTTAAATTGTAAAGGATGAGCCAGACAGAAGGAGATTTTACTTTATTATATGAGCTTTCAAAGGGTAACTTCATTTTTCTTGCTACGGGCAATCCTCTGCTGGCAGTGTCGGCTGCCTGTAAATTCCTTTGTCCCACAGTTTAGCAACAGGAAGTCAGCACCAAGAAATTTTATCCTAATCATTCCATAACACCCACCACCTGCCCATCCTACCATCCGGTACAGAATATCTACAAGCAATCAAAACCTAGACACAAAGTTCACAGTTCTTGAAGAATAAAGAGGTACATACTCAAACAGACAATGTCATTGTCTTTACACCCGGCCTATTGGTGTAACACTTATTTCACTATTAAGTCAATGCATTGTTGTCATTCTAACCAACACAGGTTCCTCGTCTGAAACTCGGACATGGACTTACTGTCTCATTACCAAAAATCAGGCCCTTATATATCCTCACAATAATTGCTATGGAAACTACACATTGTTCGATGTTTAATTTACATAAATTACAATTAAAACTTAATCCATTAAATTAACTGAATAGATCAAAAAATTCATTCCTTTATCAGTTTCATCTACTACAAGAGTCAGGCTCAATTATTTGTATAAATCATGAAATTAACAAATATTGTTACATAAACAATACTTTTGACAAAACTGTTGATTACTTTGGTTTTGCTAACATGTTTCCAACTAGAGCCAAACAGATACTTTAAGATTACTAGCATTTTGTCTTCCAAATGTTTACAATTAGCACAGAATTTATAATTGTATCTAAAAACAAAGATGATGTAACTTACCAAGCGAAAGCATTGGTATGTTGATATTACTGATTTCACCCTACAACAAAAGATACTAACTGGGAATACTTGAAATAAATTAGGAAATCAGTTCTATACCTAAAACAAAGCACAAAATTAGATCTGGTGTTATAATCTTTAAAACTGAGTGTTAATTGTTTTTATGAAAGTGTAAATTATATTCACTTATGTGAATGGTACTTAGTTCAGATTGATAAAATGAATTTTTAGGAGGCAAATGGCAAAACAAGAGGGGAAGTAAAAATACTCCAGCTTGCTTCATCACAATGTTTGCTGATGACACAAGTACACTGATAGTAGGTAAACACATCCATATCCCACACAGACAGGAGAATAATGGAACAGGCTTACAAGTGGTTAATCTAGCAAAAATTTGTATTGTGCAATCCCAAACAGATAAAAATAACCTACAGGTACCAGAAATAGAGATGAATGGACATACATGGATGAGGCTTCTTGCATGGAATTTCTGTGTATTGAGATGGATTATAAACTGAGGAGGCACCAGCATATGAGTACATTAAAAAAGTTCAGTTCTTCTTCTCCTCTACAACCTCTCTCAATGTGTTGAGCTGCTGACATGATTAATTTCACTCAGTTCCACCCAGTGGAGTAATATTCTGGGGCACAGCAGCTGGGTAAAGAAATTTTTGTTCTACAAAACTGTGCAATATGAATATTGTGTAAAGTTGTTAAACAAACATCTTGTGAAAGCCTCTTCGTGGATTTACAGATTTTTACACTAACTTGCCTGTATGCACACCCCACATACATATTTGTGAATAATAATAAATATGAATTTAGGATGGACATAGCAATTCACAGCTACAATACTGGAAATTGAAATAATTTCCATATAGTCGATTCATCCCCTTCTAGACTTATGAACAGAGTTATATATTCTGGGACTAAAGTCTACTGGATTATTTTTCAGCTTGTAACAGAGCAAATTGTGTCTATCCTACTGGTTTTTATACCTCTCCTGAAGTCAATAATATTTTTATTTCTAATACATTTTTATTAGCAGTAAATATATGGTAGTTTCATGAAATTGTTAATTTCTTATCCATTCTTTATCTCATTAAAATTTTCAATTCCTAGGATAGTTTTCAAACTACTGATGATAACACTACGTTTTGTTCTTATGGAAATATTGTCTTTACATAAGTATTAGTGATTAAGTATTCATATGCACCAGTTGGATGTAAAATTTTCTATAAACAAATAATTTTTTGTTCCTAAATTGGTACAGTTCATCTGAAAGACCACATTCTCCTCTTTTCAACAGTAATTTTACAACTGCCAAAAATTACACGTTACAAAAGCTATTTCTGTTCAAACATTTTGTGTTGTAGAATGCTCCAGTCTTAAAATGTACTTTCCAAGTTTTAATACCATAGTTTCATGGCCCTGATTTTTCTGATTCCAAAAATGCAGTGAGATAATATCACTTTCTCAAGATTTGAGTAGCAAACTTAGAGACCCTCTTTCTTTTTTTGTTAATACTGCCCTTCCTCAAAACAGCACTTACAGTTCAGCAATTTACTAATTATACAGCAATTACCTTGACAAAACTTACATCACTGTTTATTGTGTCTTTGCCTCTTGCATTTTCCTGTTTTTATGTTATTAATTAATATGTAAGATCCATGAATTTTGGCATTTTGTGATTCTTATATAAATGAGCATGGCATACAAAACCTCAGTCAGTCAGGGTCCAACACTGAATTCATGGACAACCCATGTTTCATTAAGTCAGTCTTAAAAGATCCAAATGTGAATTTTTTTGTGTTGTTCAATCAGTACCCAGGAGGGAAAAAGTAAATATCATGTTATAAGTCAGTCAGAATCTAACAGTCATTCCACAAACAATGTATGTCTCTCAGAGTCACATAAAATAATGAGTTTCTTTGCCACCAGCAAACTCACTGAATGTTCATTAATGAGTGTAACTTATTGACCTATGTATAATATTGGGGGTCCTACATACTTCAAAAACTGGTCATAATAAAGGAAATATTATGTGGAATATGCTTGAAGAGACTGTAAACCAACTGCTGCAGTTTTGTACTTTATTTAGTAAATATCCATCAGTCTCTTTAACAACAGGAGGACAAAGTTACAGATCAGTAAACTTCCAAGCTGGTTGTTAGAACTGATGCTAAACACTGTGCAATAATAGTGTATGTAGTGCTCTAAGTTTTGAAAGAAAAAAAAGTACATTGGAAGTATTGTGTGCATCTATTGATGAGTAGCTGGTTACCACCACAGGACTTTAATGTTTTGGTTGAAGAGCTATGCGATGCCTAATAAAAATGTTTCATTTACTTGAGAATTTCTTTTTCAATCTTTGACATATAGCATCACATGGTTACGAGTGCATTACAGAAGGAAGACATAAACATGGGATTAGCTGTGCCATAGATGGAAGCACTGGCTGTAACTTTAATGTAAGCGCATTATAGTAAATGAATATTCTGTCACACATAAAAATAAAGTACCAGTGACTCAGTAATATCCTTATCAGTGATTACAATACAGATTCAAATTTACAAAAAACTTGACTGTATAAGCTCCCGTATCAGCACATCATTGCACCCCTCTGGCATGTATTCATGTGCTGATTCAATTGGAAAATATGTCACAAAAATGTTATATACTCTCCTGATGCAAGCTGTCCCAAAAATATTGTAGCTATTTCTGATATCTTGGACACAAGCATTGAGAGAAAGTTGAATTCTGATCTAGTCCCACTCATATCTAAAGGAGATAGATCGATGGAACTTGCTGACCACATCACACAAAAAGTTCATAGAATGAAATGGGTGGGTGCTACTCACCATATAGCAGAGATGCTGAGTTGCAGAAAGGCACAACAAAATGACTGTCGCACAATTAGGTTTTGGCCAACACAGAAACTGTGGTCATGTGTGTGTGACTTCCATTTGTGTGAGTGTGTGTATGTTAACTAATTTTGACAAAGGCCTTGTTGGCCAAAGGCTAATTGTGTGACAGTCATTTTGTTGTGCCTTTCTGAGATTCATCACATCTGCTATGTGGTGAGTAGCAAGTATTCTTTTCATTACATTGTTACATTCCATCCTGGATTTCCCATTGTTTGAAAGATTCATAGAGACATATTCCAAGCACGGATGTCCATTGTGTTATTGAAAAATGGTAGCATTATCCTGTCATGTAGGAAGTAATACACAAGAATGTGAGACATTTTTGATGTAATGTTGTCCCATTAGACCTCCCCCAATCACTACCAGTCATGACCTGACATCATACACAATGTCTCCCCACACCATGGTGCCACGAGTAACACTACTGTTCCTCTGCAAAAACATTGTCAGAATGGGACTTCTCTGTAGATCACTGCCATACTTACCAACATTGGCAACTCAGGGTAGAGTACAATTGTGGTTTATTGCAGAACACACTGCAATGCCATTCATCAGCAGACCCAACTTCCTGGTCACAGCACAACTCCATCTGCAACCACCAGTGCTGTAGATTTACTGATGGTCTTTGCATGGCACAGAAAATCCCTAATCTGGCTGCTGCTAGAGTCCAACCAGTGGTACAGGAATGTTGCAGAGAGTTGATTATTTGTTCTCAGAAGGCAGATGCAGATATAATGAGTTTACACTGGTACACAATAAGGCGATCCCTCCTCATGGCGGTCACATGTGATTGACAGAAACATGATGAAAAGTTTGCATGCACTCAAATTCCCATGCAGTATATCATGCCACTGTTACTTCCAAATTCCCCATAAATCTGGATGCTGCAGAATTGACCAGTTGGCCAAAAGGTGCCCACAGCTTGACACCATTCAAACTCGGTGTTTCAGATAATGGGTCTCTCATGAGTATACAGCATCCCCATAAGCCTCACTGTGCTCAATCAGCATCTGATGCTGTCCGCAACCCTACCATGTCTGGTGACAACACTAAACATGAACAACATCAATGTACTCAAGTTGTCTTTGTACCCATCACAAAGAATAGCAGCTGTGATCATTTACATATGCACCCATTGTATGTACTGTGTGAGTTACATGTCACTTTGGTTAAGTGACATATTTCACAATGTTAATAGTACTAATAAATTATGATCATCACCACAAAAATATTATTTCACTTAAAGAGGTTTTACACTCGTCTACTGACTGAGAGTTATCTTGTTTGTGTATGAAATTTGATGCTCATGGGAAAGGCATTTCTGCAAGACAGTATGATTGTAGCTGCTTTATCATGCTGTTGTACCTGCTGAGTCAGGCAGTTTATTCCACAAAGCTTTGTCCTTGCTCAGAGATGTGCTGCATGCTGTAATAAAATGAATTATAGTGAGATAAATGCACTACTCCGTCTTGGATCATATGAAGTGAATGATGCTGTGGTGAAGGTGTGAAAGGTAAAAATCAACTGCTACAAAGCTATGTGAAAATGTTTAAATGTCAATGTACATTACTTAATGTAATTACAATGATGATTATGGACTTCTCAGAAAAGATAGACAGTTAATTGTATTTTATTTATGAAATGTATGTCCCAAAGATTATTTTCCATAAATAGAATGATATGTGATAGTAATTTCTTTGCTACCTGTTGTTAGAGGAAAATCCTTGTTCCTTTGGGTAGTTGATTGTCTGAATTGGAAGTGTGAATATGGAGAATGAATTATGCGTATTGATTGTATTATGAAGTGAAATGACTGAAAATATATGTGTAATTCTGCAAAATTCCACCAGTTTCTGCGTTGTTATTAAAGTAATATCCCAATCATCCTCTAGACTATTATAGAAAGATAAGCCACAGGAAGGAAGAGAACAATGTCCCAACAATGTGAAACACAGAAGAGCAACAAAAATGATGAGTATTTCATTTTTAATAGAACTGGTCACTTAAATTTGACTGTCCCTGTCACTCACTGCAATGTGTTGTAGTACTTCGAGATTTTTTGATGTAAATTCCAGAACGACTTGTCCTTCTACTGTCTTGAACACATAATATTTTAAAAATAAGTGTGAGAGAATGTACATACTGCATGACACATGTTTCTGTGTGCAGGCTGGAAATGAGTTACAAGCACAATGTAGACACGATGGTCAAACGGCATCGACAAGTGTTTGCCACTCATGCCACGGAAGTTATATTAGAAGAACAAGAAGTAATCATGTAGTATTCTTTGCTGTTTTAGTGTCTGTAATTATTGTTAAAGAAAAATGAACAATTGATTATCAACATTTTAATTGTTCTTCATGTGTTTGACTTGCTAGAAGTAAGACATGTTCATAATTATGTGGTTGCAAAAACTATGCAAAAAATGTATTTAATCAAATCTAATACTAGATGAATTAATTGACTTGCAACATTTGAATATTTATATGGGAAGTAGTGAATTTGTTCTTCATGGAAGTTCAAATATACCAAGGCTAAACTAAAAGTATTCTGCGAATATCAACTTATTTCAAGAGTAGATAGATAGATAGATGGATAGATAGATAGATAGATAGAGATAGAGAGAGAGAGAGAGAGAGAGAGAGTATGAAAACTTCTTGTAACCATCATTATCTTCAGAGAAGGAGATTTTGGAGATCGGCGTACCTGGATATCTAGAGAAGAAGATCTGCCAAACACAACATGTAAGATGATGTAAGTTAACTGAGAGATGTGTGTGCCTTGCAACCCAGTACCACACTATTTTGTGTCATCTGAAAAATGTTAGAATGTGGTGAGCAGAAGGGGGGGGGGAGGGGGGGGAGGAGTTTTGAGAGAAAACCAGTCACTGATCACCAGTGCTGATTCCACATATGCTCATTGACACCAATGCCGAAACCAACATTTGATGCCACCAGCACCAGTGCTGTTCACTGGTGTTAAATGCACATTCCTCACCAACGCAGATAGAATGCCACGCTGGGTGAGCGTGAAATAAAAACTTTATTACTCTAGTAACAAGTGTTACAAAATTCTGTGGGGTGAACTTTTACTGTGTAATTGGTATAATTATAACTAGTATTAAATGCTCACAAGAGCTGAAGTCTATAGAAGCATGGACAGTATACAACAAGTCAGAACCAGCCATGGCTATGAGGGTTACTAAATTAGGGCCTGACCAGTCTGAGTTAGTAAATCTGATCAAAACTTTAAATGCTAAATTAGATGCTCACTTCAAAGCCCAGAGTGAAGCTCTACATGCTCATTTCAATGCCTAGAGTGCAGATTTAGATGCAAATTTTTTAAAAAGACCTAGACTTGATACACTAAATAAATTCTAAATTAAAGGCTCGAGGTGAGATTCTAAATAAAGGACTAGATTTAATAAATTCTCATTAAAGGCTCAGAATGAAACTCTACATATTCAAACTATGAATATAGGGTTCGTTAAATGTCAAAATAGATGCTCAAAGCAAAGAATCTAGTAATCTATGTGAAGGCATGTGTGCTCTATAAACTAAATTTGACACCAAAAGTAATAATGTTGAATCGGAACCTAATGAAAACTTAGAATCTTTGGAAGATGTGTAGAATAGTGTATACAATAATGTAAGACAGGGAATGAATGCTTTGAAACAGAGTGTATATCAGCCTAAGGAATTAATACCGATTATTCAATCGCAAATTACAGGTGTCAGTACTCAAGTGGATAATGTCGATAAATACCCCAAAGAGATAATATCTAACTTTGATATTATAAATGTATGTAGTTTGGAGGAACCATTTGAACAAATTATAGATGAAAAATTTACCGAGCGTATAACCTCTGGAAACGTTTCGACTATTGTTTCTTCCAAATTTAATGACACTAGCAATGTTATATATGACATGTGGAAAGAATTCAAGCTTATCCAAAACAAAGTAGAAGAAATGTATCATCACCTAATGTTGTGTTACCTAGGCAAGTGGTGATTATTTTACAGTGGCGAGCATTGGTTAGTTGCAAATGAGGTAGATATGTTTGTACCTCAAGGATACGTCACTGCAGACATAATGTGCAGAAAGCAGAGGCGAAATGGTGGGGCTGGGATCTTTATCAGAGATAATTTCAACTTTACAAAAATAGATGTATCATCTTACTGTACAGAGTTAGATGCAGAATTTAGTTGTATAAAAATGACTGATGAAAATCTAATAATTGTAAGCCTATACAGATCTCCCAATGGCAACATTGATACATTTTTTGAAAGATTTGAACTAATGGTTAGAAAAATACTAATGCATAAAACAAAGATTGCCATATGTGGTGATCTTAATATAGAAATGGTAAACACAAGTAATGAGCCCTCAAGAACTTTTCTTAATTTATTAAGGTCCCTTAATCTGTACTGTACCATCCAGTGTCCAACACGTAAAAATTCATGCATAGACAATATTATTGTGAATTTTCCCCGTGGCAGCTACACTGTTAGCCTTGCAAATGGGTGCTTTGCAGACCACGACCCATTGCTTCTCAATCTCGTTAGTAAGCAACCAAATTCCACTAGTGTGCACAATATGACATGGGTAAGAAGACAAAAAGAAGAATACATTATGTCATTTATTCGTATACTAGAGGATGCAAGTTGGGACTTTGTCTATAAGTGTTCATCTGAGAAGTCTGATGTTGAAACTACCTTTGAAAACTTCCTTAAAAATTATACAGAATTATGGTATTCATGCTCACCACTAATTAAAACCAACTCTTCTGGAACATATAAAAATAAAAAGCTGGAATGGTACACAGACGAACTGGTCCAGATAAGAAAAAACATGCTCGTACTATACACAGCATATAAAAATGCATGTAAACAAAGATCAGAGCAGGAGGGCACCTTTTATGCAGCATACCAAAAATGTAAAAAATTCTACAAACTTAAGCTGATACAGACAAAAAAGGCTGCTTATGAAGGGTACATAGAAGGTGCAACAAACAAGTGCAAGGCAGCATGGCAGATTGTAGCACAAGAAAATCCCACACGTCACACACATGAAACTCAGCTCACTCCAAGGGAACTAAATGACTACTTCATTAGCTCAATTAAAGAAATTGAAAGTAAGATAGAAAAAACAGATACATCTGCAAGCGATTTACTTAATGCCCTTCCACCAGTAGATCATGTCTTTAACTGGTATAGTATCACACCTGCTCAGATTAAAAGAACAGTCACAAAATTTTCAAATTCTAAAAGTATGGACTGCTACTGGCTCTCCAATTACATAGTAAAAAAAACTGTAGACTCGATCGCTAAACCATTGGCATTCATATTTAATAAATGTTTACAGTCAGGAGTGTTTCCCGACTCCCTCAAAATTTCCAAAGTTATTCCAGTGTTTAAAAAGGGTGACAAACATCTTCCTAAAAGTTATCGCCCAATCTCAATTGTGCCAATATTTTCTAAAGTATTTGAGTCACTTATGTACACTCAATTAAGTAGCTATTTTGAGACACACAACCTTTTGAGCAATAGTCAGTTCGGATTCCGACAGGGCAGAAATACCACTGCGGCCATCCTGGAAATTGTTGACCAGACATTAACAGCCTTTGAAGACCGGAATATGGTGTCACTTGTCTTGTGTGATCTGAGCAAAGCTTTTGACTGCATTCCCTTTGGCACCCTGGTTGCAAAACTAGAATTTTATGGTGTATGTAACCCAGCATTAGCAGTAATAGAGTCATATCTTCATAATAGAAGACAGTTTGTCTCAGTTAAAAATAATTACTCCCCTGTAGCAGCAGTTAGTACTGGTGTACCACAGGGCTCGGTTCTGGGACCCTTCTTCTTCATCATAGCCATCAATGACCTACCTCATCACATAAATAGTACTACCATATGCTATGCAGATGACACAACCCTCCTCACCTCACACCAGAACATCTCAGCTTTGGACAATAACACACAGGAATCACTCAAATCAGCCATCCACTGGTTCACATCCAATAAATTACTGTGTAACTCAGAGAAAACACAACAGCTTCTCTTAGGGTTACCCAAAACCATAGAAAACAAAACTGTAGAACTATTAGGAATGCATATTGATTCCAAACTTAACTGGGAAGAACACGTAAATCAGGTTTGCAAAAAGCTTTCAAGAGTCTCCTATCTCCTTTGGAAACTTAGGGACATGATTAGCATGAACTTTCTGAGAACAATGTACTGTGGACTCTTCCAGTCACATATTACATATGGCCTTCTCATATGGGGGCACAGCTCTCACAGTAACAAAATTTTGTTGATGCAGAAAAGAATGCTGCACATAATGTGTAAAGTCGGTCCCACGGAGCACTGTCGTCCTCTCTTTATAAGGCTAAGACTGTTGACCATTGTAAACTTGTATATTTATATCTGTGTGTTACACATTAAAAACAATGGTATGGAAGGTGTTGTCAGGGAAGAAATTCATAACTACAACACTAGAAGGAAGGCAGATTATGATATACCAAGACACAGACTAACAAAAAGTAGTAACTCACACAAAGTGAATACCTTAAAAATATTCAACAAACTACCGCAATCTGCTCGGGACATGCCCACAAAAATTCTTAAACAAAATTTGTACAATTGGTTATCTGACAATCCATTTTATTCTATGCAAGAATATTATGATCTGAGTAGCACAGAGATAAACCTGTAATTGCATAATTAACTCAATTAACTACTATATATACTGTTACAAAACATTTCATATCTAATACCTTTGTATTTCAACTGTGTTAGGTAACTACTTTATTTGCCAGTGTTATGATGTGTTACGTAACTACTGTGTTTGCTACTACAATGTAACTCATTTTTGGTACCTTTGTATGTATCTGAAACAAGAATATGTATTAAGCGTTGTAGTCACCTGCTTAAGGTTTAGGTTATTTGTAAGTTACTCATATGCTAATTATATCTATGCCTTATATATAGTGTCTGGAATATTAATATTATTTTATGTACTGACGAAGCCTATTTCATCTTGCATGATCAATGGCTAATAAAGAATCTTGAATCTTGAATCTTGAATCTTGAATCTTGAATCTTTCAAACAAAATGTAACGAGTAGTATTGGTCTGCATTTGCTCAAGTGAAGTTAATACCAGATCCATGGGACCTATGCAGAATCATATATCCCACAGGGATGTTAACATTCTGTGTTAAAGAGTGGAGCGATGATCGTTGGATCCCTAGTTGTTTTCAATGTTTCTTCAAACATAGTTTTCGTTCACCGAATTCCCTTCAATTCTTAAAATATTCTGTAATTTATTCTTGAATTCTTAGACTATTGTATAATGTTAGTAATTAGGAAACTGGATATGACTACAAGATTAGGACCAATTTAAGAGAATCATAAATAAACAGTGATCTCTTGACATGAAATGAAATGAATAGAAATATTATTTGAGTGAAAGGTACAAAACGATGGTACTATTTAAAGCGAGTGATGTCTAGAAGACATAAATTGAACAGAGTATTTTATGAGTGTGTAAAATATAGTGTAGAGTGATCAACTAAACAACTACTTGATTGTAGTGTATAATCTTCTATTTTTGTGGAACATTTTACACCTTTTATGAGATGTGATGTAAAGGGGGGGGGGGGTTTGTATTAGTTTTGGAAGGGGTGGGTATTATAGATTAAAGCATGATTAAACTAATAAATCATGGCTAACACAGAACACACACCACACCTTCCAGACAATCCTCACAAAGTGTGACTGATTCTACACCATTTGCCATTCCATAGGGGTTGCTAAGATTTTCTTCAGGGACTTCAGAGGCAAAGGTGAGAATGTCCATTCTGTAGGAGACCTTTATCATCATACCACCTCCAGCTTCTCACTCAAGTACTGGTGAAGTAGTGATCCTGGGGAAGAAGGGGGGGGGGGGGGGAAGGGTTTTTCTTTGGGACTATCTTCTTTCTCTTCTACAATCTTAGCAAACATTTCCAATGTTTCCTTTCTTACTTCTCTTTTGAGTACCTGCCTATTTTTTCCCTCTTTCCATATTTGTCTACTTCTATTGCAGAAGTCCTTCTATATATATATATATATATATATATATATATATATATATATATATATATATATATATACTACGTGGAATGTTTCCCTCTGTTATAACTATATATATATATATATATATATATATATATATATATATATATATATATCCCCCGGTGTAAAACCTGTCCCATGCACCCTCCCACCACCACCACCTACTCCAGTCCTATAACCCGGAAGGTGTACACGATCAAAGGCACCCACGTGATTTACCAACTGACCTGCCTATGCTGTGAAGCTTTCTATGTGGGAATTACCAGCAACAAACTGTCCATTCGCATGAATGGACACAGGCAGACAGTGTTTGTTGGTAATGAGGATCACCCTGTGGCTAAACAGGCCTTGGTGCACGGCCAGCACATCTTGGCACAGTATTATACCATCCGGGTTATCTGGATACTTCCCACTAACACCAACCTGTCAGAACTCCGGAGATGGGAACTTGCCCTTCAATATATCCTCTCCTCTCGTTATCCACCAGGCCTCAACCTCCGCTAATTTCAAGTTGCCGCCGCTCATACCTCACCTGTCTTTCAACAACATCTTTGCCTCTGTACTTCCGCCTCGACTGACATCTCTACCCAAACTCTTTGCCTTTACAAATGTCTGCTTGTGTCTGTGTATGTACTGATGGATATGTGTGTGTGTGCGAGTGTATACCTGTCCTTTTTTCCCCCAAAGGTAAGTCTTTCTGCTCCCGGGATTGGAATGACTCCTTACCCTCTCCTTTAAAACCCACATCCTTTCATCTTTCCCTCTCCTTCCCTCTTTCCTGACGAAGCAACCATTATTTGCGAAAGCTTGAATTTTGTGTGTATGTATGTGTTTGTTTGTGTATCTATCGACCTGCCAGCGGTTTCGTATGGTAAGTGGTGTTACACCGGGGGCGGTTAAAAGGGTAGGAGCTATAGGGTATGGAAGGTGGTTTGGGGATTTCATAGGGATGAACTAGGAGGTTACGAAGGTTAGGCGGATGGCAGAAAGACACTCTTGGTGGAGTGGGGAGGATTTCATGAAGGATGGATCTCATTTCAGAGCAGGATTTGAGGAAGTTGTATCCCTGCTGGAGAGCCACAGTCAGAGTCTGATCCAGTCCCGGAAAGTATCCTGTCACAAGTGGGGCACTTTTGTGATTCTTCTGTGGGAGGTTCTGGGTTTGAGGGGATGAGGAAGTGGCTCTGGTTATTTGCTTCTGTACCAGGTCAGGAGGGTAGTTGCGGGATGTGAAAGCTGTTTTCAGGTTGTTGGTGTAATGGTTCAGGGATTCCGGACTGGAGAAGATTCATTTGCCACGAAGACCTAGGCTGTAGGGAAGGGACCGTTTGATGTGGAATGGGTGGCAGCTGTTGTAATGGAGGTACTGTTGCTTGTTGGTGGGTTTGATGTGGACGGACATGTGAAGCAGGCCATTGGACAGGTGGAGGTCAACGTCAAGGAAAGTGGCATGGGATTTGGAGTAGGACCAGGTGAATCTGATGGAACCAAAGGAGTTGAGGTTGGAGAGGAAATTCTGGAGTTCTTCTTCACTATGAGTCCAGATCATGAAGATGTCATCAATAAATCTGTACCAAACTTTGGGTTGGCAGGCTTGGGTAACCAAGAAGACTTCCTCTAAGTGACCCATGAGGGGGCCATCCTGGTACCCTTTAATTGTTAGTATGTCTGACCTTCAAAAGTGAAGAAGTTGTGGGTCAGGATGAAGCTAGCTAAGGTAATGAGGAAAGAGGTTTTAGGTAGGGTGGCAGGTAATCGGCATGAAAGGAAGTGCTCCATCGCAGCTAGGCCCTGGATGTGCGGAATATATGTGTATAAGGAAGTGGCATCAATGGTTACAAGGATGGTTTACGGGGGTAATAGATTGGGTAAGGATTCCAGGCGTTCGAGAAAGTGGTTGGTGTCTTTGATGAAGGATGGGAGACTGCATGTAATGGGTTGAAGGTGTTGATCTACGTAGGCAGAGATACGTTCTGTGGGGGCTTGGTAACCAGCTACAATGGGGCGGCTGGGATGATTGGGTTGTGAATTTTAGGAAGAAGGTAAAAGGTAGGGGTGCAGGGTGTCGGTGGGGTCAGGAGGTTGATGGTGTCAGGTGAAAGGTTTTGTAGGGGGCTTAAGGTTCTGAGGATTCCTTGAAGCTCCGCCTGGACATCAGGAATGGGATTACCCTGGCAAACTTTGGGAGTAGGATTAAGGTTTTTTAAGAAGGATTGAGAAGCAAGGCTGGAAGTCAGAAATTCCTGGAAGGTTTGGAGAGGGTGATTTTGAGGAAGAGGACGTGGGTCCCGCTGTGACGGAGGACGGAACTGTTCCAGGCAGGATTCAATTTGGATAGTGTCTTGGTTAGTTGGATCATTAGGAGTAGGATTAGGATCATTTTTCTTCGTGGCAAAGTGATATTTCCAGCAGAGAGTACGAGTGTAGGACAGTATATCTTTGACGTGGGCTGTTTGGTTGAATCTGGGAGTGGGGCTGAAGGTGAGGCCTTTGGATAGGACAGAGGTTTCGGATTGAGAGAGAGGTTTGGAGGAAAGGTTAACTACTGAATTAGGGTGATGTGGTTCCAGATTGTGTTGATAGAAATTTTGAGGTTTGGGAGGGAGTGGAGCTGGAAGTGGGAGATTGAGTAGATGGGAGAGACTGGGTTTGTGTACAATGAGAGGAGGTTGAGGTTTGCTGGAAAGGTTGTGAAGGGTGAGTGAGTTGCCTTTCCGGAGGTGGGAAACCAGGAGGTTGGATAGTTTTTTGAGGTGGAGGGTGGCATGCTGTTCTAATTTGTGGTTGGCCTGTAGGAGGATGCTTTAAACAGCCGGTGTGGATGTGGGAGAGGAAAGATTGAGGACTTTTATTAAGGATAGGAGTTGACGGGTGTGTTCATTGGTTGAGTTGGTGTGTAGGTGAAGGATTAGGTGGGTGAGGGCAATGGATTGTTCAGTTTGGCATTGGTATAGGGACTGATGGAAAGAAGGGTTGCAGCCAGAGATGGGAACTTTAAGTGTGAGGCCTTTGGGGTTAATGCCAAATGTCAGACAAGCCTGAGAAAATAAAATATGGGAGCGTAATCTGGCTACGGCAAAGGCATGTTTGCGGAGGGAATGTAAATAAAACTTAATGGGGTCATAGTGGGGGTGTTGTGAGGGTGACATGGTATTAGAACGTGGAAAGTGTAACATGCGGCTGAAATGAAAATGAAAAAAAAGAGAAAAATATGTATATGGGGAGAGATAAAGGTGAACTAGAAAGCAACTGGAGATCTGTTGTGAAAAAAGGCGAAAAAGTGTTGGTTAAAGGTGGGCTGTGTTGATCCTGTGGTAAACTTGGGTTGGTAGACAACGATGTGCATCAAGGTTAGGTGGTTGTGCCGCCGACAAAACACGTTAAAGGATGGAGAAATTCGGGTAAATATCGAAAAAACTACGTGTAAATGTATTAAAAAGAGTGGTTTTGTGGTGGCAGATTATGAGAATGAGGCTAACTATAGTCTGACGAAGAAATAATGACGTTAAAACCAGTGGGAAGCGGCTAAAAATGATCAATGATGTGGGAAAAACAGAATTGGAAATAAAGCGAAAGTTATTAGAACTAGCCGAAATGGTAGTTTAATAGGTGACGGGAACTGTTTGTCAACTAGAAATGGTGGATTTTATAGCAGCAGTAGTGTTGAAAGTGGAAGAAAATGTTTTGGTTATGGTTTGCAAGTGGGTTACGTATTATTTTCCAGTTGCTTTCTAGTTCACCTTTATCTCTCCCCATATACATATTTTTCTCTTTTTTTTTCATTTTCATTTCAGCCTCATGTTACACTTTCCACCTTCTAATACCATGTCACCCTCACAACACCCCCACTACGACCCCATTAAGTTTTATTTACATTCCCTCCGCAAACATGCCTTCGCCCTAGACAGATTACGCTCCCATATTTTATTTTCTCAGGCTTGTCTGTCATTTGGCATTACCTCCAAAGGCCTCACTCTTAAAGTTCCCATCTCTGGCTGCAACCCTTCTTTCCATCAGTCCCTATACCAGTTCCAAACTGAATAATCCATTGCCCTCACCCACCAAATCCATCACCTACACATCAACTCAGCCAATGAACACACCCGTCAACTCCTATCCTTAATAAAAGTCCTTAATCTTTCCTCTCCCGCATCCACACCGGCTGTTCAAAGCATCCTCCTACAGGCCAACCACAAATTAGAACAGCATGCCACCCTCCACCTCAAAAAAACTATCCAATCTCCTGGTTTCCCACCTCCGGAAAGGCAACTCACTCACCCTTCACAACCTTTCCAGCAAACCTCAACCTCCTCTCATTGCACACAAACCCAGTCTCTCCCATCTACTCAATCTCCCACTTCCAGATCCACTCTCCCCAAAACCTCAAAATTCCAATCAACACAATCTGGAACCACAACACCCTAATTCAGTAGTTAACCCTTCCTCCAAACCTCTCTCTCAATCCGAAACCTCTGTCCTATCCCAAGGCCTCACCTTCAGCCCCACTCCCAGATTCAACCAAACAACCCTCTCTGCTGGAAATATCACTTTGCCATGAAGAAAAATGATCCTAATCCTACTCCTAATGATCCAACTCGCCAAGACACTATCCAGATTGAACCCTGCCTGGAACAGTTCCATCCTCCGTCACAGCGGGACCCACGTCCTCTTCCTCAAAATCACCCTCTCCAAACCTTCCAGGAATTTCTGACTTCCAGCCTTGCTTCTCAATCCTTCTCAAAAAACCTTAATCCTACTCCTAACATCAACACTGCTGAATCCCAAGCTATCCGTGATCTGAAGGCTGACCGATCCATCGTCATTCTTCCAACAGACAGGGGTTCCACGACCGTGGTACTTGATCGTTGGGAGTATGTGGCTGAGGGACTGCGTCAGCTTTCAGACAACACCACATACAAAGTTTGCCAAGGTAATCCCATTCCTGATGTCCAGGCGGAGCTTCAAGGAATCCTCAGAACCTTAGGCCCCCTACAAAACCTTTCACCTGACACCATCAACCTCCTGACCCCACTGACACCCCGCACCCCTACCTTTTACCTTCTTCCTAAAATTCACAATCCCAATCATCCCGGCCACCCCATTGTAGCTGGTTACCAAGTCTCCACAGAACGTATCTCTGCCTACGTAGACCAACACCTTCAACCCATTACATGCAGTCTCCCATATTTCATCAAAGACACCAACCACTTTCTCGAATGCCTGGAATTCTTACCCAATATATTACCCTCGTAAACCATCCTTTTAACCATTGATGCCACTTCCTTATACACAAATATTCCGCACATCCAGGGCCTAGCTGTGATGGGGCACTTCCTTTCACGCCGATTACCTGCCACCCTACCTAAAACCTCTTTCCTCATTACCTTAGCTAGCTTCATCCTGACCCACAACTTCTTCACTTTTGAAGGTCAGACATACTAACAATTAAAGGGTACCAGGATGGCCCCCTCATGGGTCACTTAGAGGAAGTCTTCTTGGTTACCCAAGCCTGCTAACCCAAAGTTTGGTACAGATTTATTGATGACATCTTCATGATCTGGACTCACAGTGAAGAAGAACTCCAGCATTTCCTCTCCAACCTCAACTCCTTTGGTTCCATCAGATTCACCTGGTCCTACTCCAAATCCCATGGCACTTTCCTTGATGTTGACCTCCACCTGTCCAATGGCCAGCTTCACACGTCCGTCCACATCAAACCCACCAACAAGCAACAGTACCTCCATTATGACAGCTGCCACCCATTCCACATCAAACGGTCCCTTCCCTACAGCCTAGGTCTTCATGGCAAACAAATCTGCTCCAGCCCAGAATCCCTGAACCATTACACCAACAACCTGACAACAGGTTTCGCATCCCGCAACTACCCTCCCGACCTGGTACAGAAGCAAATAACCAGGGTTACCTAGACAAGAGGTTTCAAATGCCCCCATAAATGAAAGTCAAGAGGGTTGAGGTCAGGAGAGCGTTGATGCCATGGAATTGGCCAACCTCTACCAATCCATCGGTCACCGAATCTGTTGTTGAGAAGCGTACGAACACTTCGACTGAAATGTGCAGGAGCTCCATCGCGCATGAACCACATGTTGTGTCGTACTTGTAAAGGCACATGTTCTAGCAGCATAGGTAGAGTATCCCCTATGAAATCATGATAACGTGCTCCACTGAGCATAGATGGAAGAACATGTGGCCCAATCAAGAAATCACCAACAATGCCTGCCCAAACATTCACAGAAAATCTGTGTTGATGACGAGATTGCACAATTCCATGCAGATTCTCGTCAGCCCACACATGTTGATTGTGAAAATTTACAATTTGATCATGTTGGAATGAAGCCTCATCCGTAAAGAGTACATTTGCATTGAAATGAGGATTGACACATTGTTGCATGAACCATTTGCAGAAGTGTACCCGTGTAGGCCAATCAGCTGCTGATATTGCCTGCACATGCTGTACATGGTACGGAAACAACTGGTTCTCCCGTAGCACTCTCCATACAGTGACGTGGTTAACGTTACCTTGTACAGCAGCAACTTCTCTGACGCTGACATTAGGGTTATCGTCAACTGCACGAAGAATTGCCTCGTCCATTGCAGGTGTCCTCGTTGTTCTAGGTGTTCCCCAGTCGTGAGTCATAGGCTGGAATGTTCCATGCTCCCTAAGATGCCGATAAATTGCTTTGAACGCCTTCCTGTCGGGACACCTTCGTTCTGGAAATCTGTCTCAATACAAACGTACCGCACCACGGCTATTGCCCCGTGCTAATTCATACATCGAATGGGCATCTGCCAACTCCGAATTTGTAAACATTGCACTGACTGCAAAACCACTTTTGTGATGAACACTAACCTTTTGATGTTACGTACTGATGTGCTTGATGATAGTACTGTAGAGCAATGAGTTACATGTCAACACAAGCACCGAAGTCAACATTACCTTCCTTCAGTTGGGCCAAATGGCGGTGAATCAAGGAAGTACAGTACATACTGACGAAACTAAAATGAGCTCTAACACGGAAATTAAGCATTTCCGGACACATGTCCACATAACATCTATTCTTTATTTGTGTGTGAGGAATGTTTCCTGAAAGTTTGGCCGTATTTTTGTAACACCCTTTATATACATATGAGAACTATGATGAATTCATATCACATATATACATAAGTATAGAAAAACTATGATGATTTTATAATCAGTATACATAAGAAGGAAGCATGAGTAATATAGGAGAATGGAAGCCAGATTGGAGTTAATTAGAATAAAGAGTAAAATACTCAAATGTCATGAACACCTGGAGCTTACAATTGGAAACCCAAAGGTTTAGGCCCCATGACTCCTAGATATAAAAGAATTGACTACAACATTGAGTGAAATAAACCCGTTTTATAATCAAAGTGAAATGAAAAAAACAGAAGCAAAATAGTAAATAAAAGGGTTATGCACACTTAATAAAAAATAAAAAAAGTGAAATTATGAATTGTTATTCTATGTAATACAGATGTACGTAACGAGTATGTATAAAATATCATGTGTTCATGCTGAGGGAAGGGATATGTAGTGCTTCGAGAATTTCCGAGTAAATTCCAGAACCACTCATCCTTCTACCATCTCGAACACATGATGTTTTAAAAATAAGTGTGAGAGAATGTACATACTGCATGACACATGTTTGTGTGTGCAGGCTGCAAAGGAGTCATGAGCACAAGATAGACGCGATGGTCAAACGGCATTGACAAGTGTTTGCTACTCGCACCACGGAAGTCATACTAGTGGAACAAGAAGTAATCATGTAATATTGGTTCAAATGGCTCTGAGCACTATGGGACTCAACATCTTAGGTCATAAGTCCCCTAGAACTTAGAACTACTTAAACCTAACTAACCTAAGGACATCACACACACCCATGCCCGAGGCAGGATTCGAACCTGCGACCGTAGCAGTCCCGCGGTTCCGGACTGCAGCGCCAGAACCGCTAGACCACCGCGGCCGGCAATCATGTAATATTCTTTGCTGTTTTAGTGTCTGTGGTTATTGTTAAAGAAAAATGAACAGTCGGTCATAGACATTTTAATTGAGCTTCATGTGGTGGACTTGCCAGAAGTAAGACATGTTCATAATTATGTGGTTGCAAAAACTAGGATAAAAAGGTATTTAATTGGATCTAATGCTAGATGAATCAGTTGGATTGCAAACATTTGAATATTTATGTGAGAAGTTGTGAATTTGTTCTTTGTGGAAATTGAAATATACCAAGGCTAAATTAAAAGTATTCTGCGAATATCGACTTTTTTCAAGAGCAGAGAGAGAGAGAGAGAGAGAGAGAGAGAGAGTCTGATAAATTCCCATAACCAGAATTATTCTTTGGAGAAGGAGGTTTTGGAGACTGATGTAGCCGGCTATCCAGAGAAGAAGATCAGCTGTGTGTATCAAACAAGTTAACTGATGTGAGAGAGGTGTGGATTTTTCTTGCAATCCAAAGTCACACTGCTTCTTATCGCCACACAGTGTTAGAGTGTCACTACCTCAGTGTGGCAACTGCTGTGAAAATAGGCCAATGACCCAAATTACTAACTTACTCCAAACCCCACTAAGTTCAACATTGGGTAACAAGAGGGACAGGATGATCAACAAATATTGGCAACATCTGGGATTTTCTGAAAATGAAATGTGTTGGACTATATTTCTTCTTGCTGATTAAAAGATATTGTGAAAATTTTATGTGAATAATCAGCCAGATATGAACCACAGCTATAAAACAGCAACAATAACAGCAAGAAAGGAGTTCACAAACATGGAGGATGCAAAAAAATAAGAAGTGAGGTGAACATTTAGCGATGTTGACATCCAACAATAAAGTTAAGTACTGGAAAAATTTATTTCTTTTTTCTTTTTTTGGTGAAGTGTTTTGTTGTATAATTGCTAACAATGATGGTCACTGAAGAATCTGGAAAAATAGAGAATAATACAGGCATTGGAAACTTAAGTAGTGTCATGAAAATAGGACAGGAAAGCTTTAGAGATGAATCCATAGATCAGAAAAAAAGACACCAATGAATCATGTACCTTACTAAAATGAGATGAAAATAATGACATAAGTACCACACTGTTATTGTTAATAAAAATAAGTAATGACCTGTTTACAAAAATAAATGAGCAACTTAAAAAACATAAACAAGAAAATAAGAATCATTTCACAGAAATGAGCAAAGATAATAAGAATCAGTTCATAAAACTCAGTCAGACAATAGCAGTATTATTTGACTGTGTCAGTAAAAATACAGCTCAAGTAAATCATACTGATCAAATAATTAATAGATTAGATATTTGAGTAGAATCTCTTCTGTCTAAAATGAAAGAAATTGATTGCAGCTTTAACACTGAAGTTAAAAATGTCAAATATGAGATCACTGAAGATAGACAAACAAACAAAATTAACTTCAAAAATGTGTATGAGGAAACAAGAACTGTTGACAAAAATGTAAATAGACAAATTTTGATGTTGGGAACTAATATTGACACCAAACTGGCACTTGTTGAAAGCAGTTTAGTTGAACAAGTGAACACAGTAGACAGAAAATTCACAGAAAATGTAAAATTAAGCAACAAAAAAACTATCTCCCTAGAAGGTAGTGTTTCATTTTGCGTAAAAATGTTGAAGAATTGTCTAATGATGTAGTTATTAGAAATATTGTTAACAATTCTGGTACATGTTTTGCGACATTCCAGTGGAAAACTTTTCAGGTGAAGGTAGTGTACATCCTGTAGATTTTCTGCAGCATTGCAGAGATAATTTTGAGTCTAATATGACCAATACTTTGAATATCAGGCTTGTTATGAAGGTCAAAGTTTTGTACATGGCTACACATTCAGAGACTGTGAATAGTTATAATTGAAAGAAAACAGCCCTCAGTCACTACTTTTAACAAATTAACCTGGTTTTGACACTGCTAGGAGTGTCTTCTTCAGAACTTAAAACAAAGAATGGTCTATGTTCTATAACATGGTCGCAAAATAATGACTAAAAACCTATGATATGGTATGAGTACAGAATCATCGTAAGAGACTGTCAGTACTTATATGTCATTTATAAAATAATAAATATGCCAAAAGGGCACTAGTCTTAAATATCTTCGTGATTAAAGCCCTTTTGGCATATTTATTATTTTATAAATGATATATAAGTACTGTCAGTCTTTTATGATGATTCCATACTTATACCCTATCATACATTTTGAGTCATTATTCTGTGACCATGTTATAGAATACAGACCATTCTTTGTTTTAAATTCTGAAGAAGACACTCCTAGCAGTCTCAAAACCAGGTTAATTTGTTAAAAATAGTGACCGAGGGCTGTTTTTCTTTCAATTATATGTTATGAAGGTCCTGGAGGTGAAACATTAAACTGCGTAAATCAGTATGCTAATGGTCAAACATTGTATGTAGACTTAGAGAGAGGATTTTTGGATAGATTGTGGGCAAAGTTGGAAAAAACTGGGAAATACAACCACAATACACACGCACATTTTGAAAGAGTTAGCAGTCAAAATTGACACAGTAATAATCACAAGATGAGGGTGCATAGTAATCACAATAGTAACAATTATCGTTAGAAGGAACACAATAGCGTAAATGATACAATCTTCATTCTGGAAAGCAACATACACTCCTGGAAATTGAAATAAGAACACCGTGAATTCATTGTCTCAGGAAGGGGAAACTTTATTGACACATTCCTGGGGTCAGATACATCACATGATCACACTGACAGAACCACAGGCACATAGACACAGGCAACAGAGCATGCACAATGTTGGCACTAGTACAGTGTATATCCACCTTTCGCAGCAATGCAGGCTGCTATTCTCCCATGGAGACGATCGTAGAGATGCTGGATGTAGTCCTGTGGAACGGCTTGCCATGCCATTTCCACCTGGCGCCTCAGTTGGACCAGCGTTCGTGCTGGACGTGCAGACTGCCTGAGACGACGCTTCATCCAGTCCCAAACATGCTCAATGGGGGACAGATCCGGAGTTCTTGCAGGCCAGGGTAGTTGACTTACACCTTCTAGAGCACGTTGGGTGGCACAGGATACATGCGGACGTGCATCGTCCTGTTGGAACAGCAAGTTCCCTTGCCGGTCTAGGAATGGTAGAACGATGGGTTCGATGACGGTTTGGATGTACCGTGCACTATTCAGTGTCCCCTCGACGATCACCAGTGGTGTACGGCCAGTGTAGGAGATCGCTCCCCACACCATGATGCCGGGTGTTGGCCCTGTGTGCCTCGGTCGTATGCAGTCCTGATTATGGCGCTCACCTGCACGGTGCCAAACACGCATACGCCCATCATTGGCACCAAGGCAGAAGCGACTCTCATCGCTGAAGACGACACGTCTCCATTCGTCCCTCCATTCACGCCTGTCGCAACACCACTGGAGGCAGGCTGCACGATGTTGGGGCGTGAGCGGAAGACGGCCTAACAGTGTGCGGGACCGTAGCCCAGCTTCATGGAGACGGTTGCGAATGGTCCTCGCCGATACCCCAGGAGCAACAGTGTCCCTAATTTGCTGGGAAGTGGCGGTGCGGTCCCCTACGGCACTGCGTAGGATCCTACGGTCTTGGCGTGCATCCGTGCGTCACTGCGGTCCAGTCCCAGGTCGACGGGGACGTGCACCTTCCGCTGACCACTGGCGACAACATCGATGTACTGTGGAGACCTCACGCCCCACGTGTTGAGCAATTCGGCGGTACGTCCACCCGGCCTCCCGCATGCCCACTATACGCCCTCGCTCAAAGTCCGTCAACTGCACATACGGTTCACGTCCACGCTGTCGCGGCATGCTACCAGTGTTAAAGACTGCAATGGAGCTCCGTATGCCACGGCAAACTGGCTGACACTGACGGCGGCGGTGCACAAATGCTGCGCAGCTAGCGCCATTCAACGGCCAACACCGCGGTTCCTGGTGTGTCCGCTGTGCCGTGCGTGTGATCATTGCTTGTACAGCCCTCTCGCAGTGTCCGGAGCACGTATGGTGGGTCTGACACACCGGTGTCAATGTGTTCTTTTTTCCATTTCCAGGAGTGTAGTTGCAGAAAAAAGAGAAAGAAAAGGAAGACTGTTATATGTATCTGTTCCACAAAAGAAAACCAAAAATGTTGTAAAAACAAAATGCTATTTGGCATATGTAAATAACCATGTAGCTACAGTTTTTTGCACATTTTTGTGCAAACAGTTAAAATGCAGTAACTTATTATTTTTGCTTGTACTGTGTTACCTTTTTACAGGTTGTAAATAAGTTGTGATCTGGATTTTATTATTTTTTTTACATAAGAAGTAATTACTTTATTTTTTATCTGTCATTGTGTAGAGTAAACTTCAGTGGAAGACTCAGTCAACTCCTGAGCATTTATTCAGTTCTCAATATAATTTTTTGTGTGGTATATAACATGTTGAATGTCATAATGCTGGATTTAGAACATGTAACATGGCAATGAGGAAATGAATGTTATGCTACTGACATGATGTTCCTATAAGGTGAGTTTATTGTTATTGATGATATTTAGTGGTGAACTGTAAGATGAGAATATTCTCTGAGAAGTGAGAATTAATGAAAATGTCCTTTTGTTTTATGATGAGGTTAATTATAATTATGATAATTATATTGATCTATTGAGGAGAGCTTTGTTGAGGAAGCAATGGACTGCAGACTTTATATTATGTAATAGAGTAATTTACAGTCAAGAAATTTCATAAAATATTATTGCTAAGTATCTACAAATGGAAAAAGTAGTTAATGGAGGAATCTAAGACAAGAGTGAAAGTAAAATTTTTTCAAGTTTTACAAACATGAAAGTACAGAACCATGTGGAGTAATAAATTAACTCAGCTATTATAAAGAATAGGAAAATAATTATGAACTATGTGCTAAGTAAAGAATGACAGCAAAGCAAAGTAGATGCCAAACATTGCAAACAGACTGTACTGTACAGTGAAATGATAAATAGAGATAAGGTCACTGTGACTTGAGATGCAGAAAATTTTCTGTTATCTCAAAATCAACTATCTGATTTATTGTTTTTACTTTTGAATATTGCTTAATCAGTTTGAAATTCCATGCCGCAAGGTTTGTCTGTTACTTGCCTATTCATCTTTTTACAATTACATTATACTGTGTATTTGTCTTCTATTGTCTCCCAATAAGGGAATTGTATAATAGAATTAATTGAAGATAAGTTCCCCATCATGATAGTCATTTCAAATGAGTTTATTTGCTGTACAAAACGAACTGCTTTAGTAAATAAAAGAAAATGTTTATGGAACATGAAACAGTAAAAAGGTTATAAGCTATGCCAGTTCAGTTATTATTGTGGTGTTTTCGTGAGGGAAAGGCATAATGGAGAGTGTTGTTTTTCAGACCTATGTGACGTTAATGACTAACATATTTTTCTTGGTTTATAGCACATGTTGTATTATTATGAATAGAATACAAGAATTACAAAGGACAGCAATTTTTCTATTTTGAGGCATATTGATGGTATTATGAGGTTCTGTGAAATATTGTGTGATGCTGATGAGGTTTATGCTGAGATGAAGTGCTGTGAGGAATGAAGGTTTATTGTATTGTGAACTATAATGAATATGTGAAGTTTATGAGGGTTATGATGATTTCAGGGAAATGAAATATTAGAACATATTGGTGCTCTGTCTTGTAATGTGTTGTGCACTGGTTTATGATGGCATACTGTAGAAAATTCTGGGAAATGACTGTAAATAAGTTAGGAAAAATTATGTTGAACATTTGCTGTATTATATGATTGATGTTTATGAAAGCTTGAGCTGGGTCTGATTTGTTGAAAATGTCTGAATTTTATTTAACAACTGTATGAAAGGTAAACTTGGATGTAAGACATTGTAAAATGTTGTTTAAAAAACATTTCATCAGTGTTATGAGAAAAAGGATTACATTCCTAATTAACTACATTAATTTTGTCCTGTCGTCTAAAGTATTTTGCTACATTTTCTTTTATGCACTTCAGATAACTCTATATGGACTAGGATGTTTGTTATCTTTTGATCACAATCAATGATATTTCATCTATCAAAGACAGATTTATAAATATTTGCATACTGAGATTCCCATGAAATACAAGTTCTACTGTCATGCTAATACAATAAAATCACTGTGACGTGTACCATCATTTTACTTATCCCATATATGTTATATGATATTTGGTAATAATTTGAGAGCAATGGAATAGGAAAATGTGGCGTCTAGTATGGTTGTGTGTAGTGATCAAGTGAACAAAAGTTACAGTTGTGCGTTAAAAACAGGTGTCTATGGAAATTGTAGTAGTGAAATCGTGAAGCTAAAAGAACGAATTTCAAGTTTACAAAAAAAACTGTGGACTTTTAAGATATGACATTTCACGTTTAAGAAACAAAAATGCTGAGCAGCTGAAAGTCCCGCACAACATGGCGCCAATTGTAAATAATCAGTGGAATTACTCGACAAACAAGAGTAAAATTTACGAAAATACGTGTTGCGTGTGTAAAAAGTACAACACTTTCAGTGATAGGATGTGCTTAGCTTGCACTAAAATATCAAAAGTTGCAGAAAGGAGACATGCAGAGTCGCAGAAATTCCAGTGTGTAGCAACTACATGAAACAAACAAAACGCAACGTTGAGTTGAAAAGTTTCAGGACTCTGCTACTGTAGACATCATGTCTATAAAGGAATTATGTGCATAAAATGTAAAACTGTGTTTCATTTCTCTTGTGTAAATTTGAACTCGAAACAAAAGTTCTGGCTGTGTATGGAAGACGAGTTAGGACTAGACTTGAATAACAAAGACTGTACTTACGATATGATCAATGTGCTCATTGATGAAAAAAAAAAAAAAAAAAAAAAAAAGAGAGAGAAGAAGAAGAAGAAGAAGAAGAAGAAGAAGAAGAAGAGGTTCCAAATCATGCGAAAACAAAAACTCTATAAACGAAATCGCTGCAAAAACAAATCAGTATATTATGCAACATCTAAAGCTGGGAAAAAAATTGCGAATGATTCCTCGCTATACATTACGACAAGGAACAGATTTGATGCGCTACAAAAAGTTGAAAATTGTGAACAACAAAGCACTGAGGTAAATAAAAACTTCATAGTTCAAGAAAACAGCATAAGTAGCAAGAAACATTCATACAACAGACACAGCAGTAACATAAAAAGCTCACCTAAACACAAAAAAAGAATAACAGTGTTTGCAGACAGCCATGGGCGATCAGTTGCAGCTAACTTAATGCATCAAAGTCATAATAATTTCGTAATCCAAGGAAATGTTATACCAGGTGCACCATTAACTTCAATACTTGAAAGCTGTAACAACTTACAGAATCTCACAATGAATGACACAGTTATAATCTGGGGTGGCACAAATGATGTAGCCAGAAACAAAGCAGACAAGGCATTGAATGCTACAACATCAGCATTAATTAAGCTTCAGCATACAAATGTAATCATAGTAGCGATACCCCATAGATATGATCTTGAAAACTGGTCTTGTGTCAATGAAGAAACCAAGCGAACAAATAGGAACATAGCCAAAATAGTGAAATCTTTCCAAAACACTCAGTTTGTAACAGTCCCTGAGAACAGAGACTGGTACACTTCTCATGGACTACACCTAAATAGGGACCAATGACCGTAGCAGTCTGGTCCCTTTAATTCCACAAACCAACCAACCAACTACACCTAAATGCCAGTGGCAAGGAAGAAATGGCCAGAACTTTACATGCAGTCATCTCTCCAAAAAATCAACTAAAGCCTGCAATATCATTTGAGTGGAAGGATCCAGATGGAACTGAGCAAATAATACCACAGCAAGAAAAAATTACAGTACCAGAAATCAACCACAATGTTGTCAAGAGGACAGTAACGAACAATGGAGTAGGAAGATCAGTTTGCAGCAACAGGCTATTCAAAAGTCCAGAAACACATTGTGCTCCTAGAAGATCCTCAAGACCAATAAAACCCAGAGTTCAAAGTGACATGTTTTTGTGGGAAAGTAAAGCAACTAACAAATTCCCAGGACTGGATAAAAACAACTTGCCAAGCCAGCTAGTTAGATCAACAGAAGCTGTGGCATCAACTGCAGACTCCTCGGAATCACTTACTCAATCAAATGTGGTGGAGTATACAACTCCAGTTACTGCAACACCAGGCAGTTCGGCAACTCCTCGGACTGTACGGAGCAAGAAGGCACCTCAACAGCTACCTTGACAACTAGACAGACAGAAGCCAGGTTTGGTAGTAGATCAAGAAATGCAAGATCGTCAAAGAACAGGAACACTTTTAATGCCTGGATCTCGAACTTATGTAAGTGAACCAACTCAGTGCATTTGAAAGGAAGATAATCAGAGTGACCAGTTAAAAATACCACTAAGGCTCATGCACCTAAACATACAGTACCTCAGAAATAAGCTTAATATATTACAGGTTTCTGTAAATGAACAGTCACCTCATATAATAGTGCTAACTGAGCATGGATTAAAAATCTGATGAAATTATTTACTGTAAACTAGAGGGCTACTCCTTAGCATATAGTTATTGTAGACAGCAACATAAGGGTGGTGGTGCAGCAGTTTACATTAGTGACAATCTCGAGTACAAGAAAATAAACTATCTAGACCAGTACAACAAAGAAGGCTTGATTGAAGTGACAGGCATCGAAGTCCACACCAAAGAGTGTAGAGAGGTTATAAGAAAACATAAAGTTATTGGGATTTATCATCCACCAAAGGCTGATGTAGTTAGCTTCATAGACATATTTAGTAGAGTAGTGAGACGTTGTGGTCCCAGTGACCTAACTATACTTGGTGATCTGAATATTGAGGCAAAATCCTCCGGTTTATGTAATATGAGGTTAATAGATACTCTTAACCCATATAATCTCATAAATGTAGTATATAGTGATACCAGGGTAACAAAGTCCACATCTAGCAGAATTGATTACGTTATACTATGTAAACATATTAAAGACAGTGTTAGGTGCTGGAATATGGATTTTCACTACTCTCACCACAAATGCCAGCTTGTAGAGTATGTAAACACAAGCACCCCAAAACTGACAAAAGTTACCAAAAATAAAAGAATCATAAAAGAGGGTAACATCCTTGCCCTAAGAAATAAATTAGCTATAGAGGACTGGGATCTGGTTTGCAGAGACTGAAGGATCTGCAAACAAATGGGCCAAATTCTATGATACTATGCTAAGACACTTTGACAGATGCTGCCCTGTTAAAAAAATACAAAGAATGTTCACCCATAACCAAAGTGAAAAAACCAACAGACTGATACTTCCAGCAAATATGATAAAACTCAGGCAAAACATCCAGGACCTGGATGTGTTACTTAAATCAACAAACCTGCAGGTTTTTAAGGCCAAGTACAATGAAGCCAAGAAAATCCTTAAGAAAGAGCTTTCAAATCTAAGAAAACAGATATACAGCAGTGAAATAGCTCAATCAGACAATATAGCCAAGACCTCATGGAGAATTGTAAATCAGTTTCGCAAAGCCACATCGAAACCAGAAACTGAAATTGTAAATATAATATGTGAAGGAAACACAATTAAAGATCCTAGTAAAGTCTGCAATGTTTTCAATAAATACTTTATATCTGCAGCTGTTAGTCCAGTTAATAACACAATTGTGAGTAGTGAGGTAAAGCTCTGCCCCTTTGAAGACCCACCTTTTGAATTCAAACAAATAAGTGAAAAAGAAATAGGCAGGGTAATAAATAACCTAAAGAATAAGTTCTCATCCAGATGGGATGGTTTGAGTAGTATCGTGATTAAAAAATGTAATAAGGAATTAGTTAAAATAATCACCTATTTGGTAAACTGCAGTATTCGAGAACATACATTTCCAAATGTATTGAAATGGAGCACAGTTAAACCAGTGCATAAAAAAGGATCCAAGGAAGAGGTTTCAAATTTCAGGCCCATATCATTAATACCTGTCTTCAGCAAAGTATTTGAAGTTGTGCTGCTGACACAACTTAGTGACTACTTCTTGAAAAATAGGTTCCTAACGGAGACACAACATGTATTCCGAAAAGATCATAGTACTATCACAGCAATTACGGAATTTCTTCACAAAATGTATGGTGCCCTTGATCAAGGAATGCAAACAGCTGGCATATTTCTAGACCTCACTAAAGCCTTTGACTTGGTAAACCATGAGTTACTTTTAAGTCAACTTGAGTCATACAATGTAAATGCTGCATCCATGCAATTGCTGGCTACATATTTATTTAACCGCAAGCAGTGTACAAAGCTGACTTACAGAATCAATAATCAGATCATTAATTTCCAGTCCAAATATGAGACAGTCACACAAGGTGTACCCCAGGGCTCAATTTTGGGCCCTTTCCTTTTCCTAGTGTACATAAATGATATAGAGCAACCTTTCAACTCCCAATTGGTAACCTATGCAGATGATACCTCACTGTTATTTCCTGGTAAACAAAATGATGAGTTAACGCTGGTAGCAACTGAGGGCCTACGTCAAATAACTACTTATTTCCAAGATCAAGGTTTGAAAGTTAATATCAGTAAATCTCAGTTATTGCCATTTAAACTTACAAACTCACACCAAACCTCTATCAGTAACATAGGTGGAATTGAAGTAGTGGACACAGAAGGCTGGAGATTTCTAGGTATTCACCTAGATGAAAATCTAAGATGGGTAAACCATATCAAATTTTTATGCAATAAAATCAGCAGTTCATTACATCTAATCAGCCAGTTATCAAAAGTAGTCCCACATCAGACATTAAAAACAATTTATTATGGAATCATTTTTGCACAGATTAATTACGGGATAGAGATATGGGGTTGTGCTGCCGACATATGTATGAACAGAATATTAACCCTACAGAAAAGAGCAATCAGAATTATCCATGGATTAGGATATAGAGATTCATGCAGGGAAATCTTTGTTCATCATAAATACCTCACAGTCTACTCACTGTATCTTTACTAATTAATTATATTTTTTGTGACACATCAAATCAAAGCAATGAAGTGCTCTGATATGCATGCCTATAATACAAGAAATAAAGACTGCTACTACAGACAAAGAACAAAATTAAAAACAACAGACCATAGTCCATGCATTAGTGGTCAAATATGGTACAACAGATTACCGAGCTCTATAAGGTGCCACAAAGGGAACTTATTCAAAGTGAAACTGAAATATTTCTTGATGGACAAGTGTTTATATTCTTTAAGTGAATATTAATATAAACTAAAATAAATTATTTTACAAAGATGATGTGACTTACCGAACGAAAGCGCTGGCAGGTTGATAGACACACAAACAAACACAAACACATACACAAAATTCAAGCTTTCGCAACAAACTGTTGCCTCATCAGGAAAGAGGGAAGGAGAGGGAAAGACGAAAGGATATGGGTTTTAGGGGAGAGGGTAAGGAGTCATTCCAATCCCGGGTGATATATTTCTGCTTGTGAGATGTCTGCTTGTGTCTGTATATGTGTGGATAGATATGTGTGTGTGTGCGAGTGTATACCCGTCCTTTTTTCCCCCTAAGGTAAGTCTTTCCACTCCCGGGATTGGAATGACTCCTTACCCTCTCCCCTAAAACCCATATCCTTTTGTCTTTCCCTCTCCTTCCCTCTTTCCTGATGAGGCAACAGTTTGTTGCGAAAGCTTGAATTTTGTGTATGTGTTTGTGTTTGTTTGTGTGTCTATCGACCTGCCAGCGCTTTCGTTCGGTAAGTCACATCATCTTTGTTTTTAGATATATTTTTCCCATGTGGAATGTTACCCTCTATTTTATTTATATCGACCTGCCAGCGCTTTCGTTCGGTAAGTCACATCATCTTTGTTTTTAGATATATTTTTCCCATGTGGAATGTTTCCCTCTATTTTATATATATATATATATATATATATATATATATATATATATATATATATATATATATATATAGAGAGAGAGAGAGAGAGAGAGAGAGAGAGAGAGAGAGAGAGAGAGGGAAACATTCCACATGGGAAAAATATATCTAAAAACAAAGATGATGTGACTTACCAAATGAAAGCGCTGGCACGTCGATAGATACACAAACAAACACAAACATACACACAAAATTCAAGCTTTCGCAACAAACTGTTGCCTCATCAGGAAAGAGGGAAGGAGAGGGAAAGACGAAAGGATGTGGGTTTTAAGGGAGAGGGTAAGGAGTCATTCCAATCCCGGGAGCAGAAAGACTTACCTTAGGGGGAAAAAAGGACGGGTATACACTCGCGCACACACACACATATCCATCCACACATATACCAATGTGGATGGATATATATATACCTAAAAACAAAGATGATGTGACTTACCAAATGGAAGTGCTGGCAGGTCGACAGACACACAAACAAACACAAACATACACACGAAATTCAAGCTTTCGCAACAAACTGTTGCTTCATTGGGAAAGAGGGAAGGAGATGGAAAGACGAAAGGATGTGGGTTGTAAGGGAGAGGGTAAGGAGTCATTTGAGTCCCGGGAGTGGAAAGACTTACCTTGGGGGAAAAAGGACAGGTATACACACACACACATATCCATCCGCACATACAGAGACACAGACTAAATAATGCTATGATGTTTGCAAAAGACACCAGTTGGTGTCTCCATGAAAAAAAAAAAAAAAAAAAAAACAATAAATAAGTAAATAAAGATCACACTTTTGAGATTGTTTTGAAAATTTGTGAGAAAAGGACTCAGTGAAACGAAATTTTGTTCTTGACCTCATTTGTATGAAGTGACGATGCTAAGGGATCAAAATGCTCTATATTGTGTAATATATTGTGTTATATGCGAAAACTTGTTGGGTTAACCCGTTTTTTTTATTTTTATCAAAACTTTTCTCACATTTTATGCTTTCAGAATTTTTGGAGGGGAGTTATTCTAATAAAACTGGTTACAGTGAGATAAATGTACAACCCAATCTTGGATCATATAAAGTGAACAATACCATACTGAGGATATTAATGTCAAAAATCCACTACTACATTTCTATGCAAAAATGTTAAAATATCAATGTTTATAAATAATTAATGTAATTGAAATTATGATTATGTACTTTTCAAAAAGTGTAAACAATTATTTGTGTTTTATGTATGTTCCAAAGTCTATTTTGCATCAAGAGATTGATATATCATAGTAATTTCTTTGCTACTAGTTGTTAGAGGAAAATCTTTATTATTTTGTGCAGTTGGTTATACGAGTCAGAAGTCCAAGGATGGAGAATGAGCTATATGTGTTTTATTGATCTGTTGTTGTGAAGTGTAATGACTGAAAATATATGTATAATTCTGCAGAAAGTCCACCAGCTTTCACAATGTTATTTATGTGGTGATCAGATCATCCTCTAGACAATTACAGAAAGATGAACCATAGAAAGTAAGAGAAACAAAGAGCCATCAATATACAGAAAAGAAGAGCAACAAAAAATATGTGTATAATTAATATTAATGTATCTGGCTATTTAAATTCAACTGTCTATGCCACTTGCTGCAATGTGTCACTATGTGAGTGCTGTGAAAATGTGGTCAGTTACTGAAATTACTAACTTACTCCAAACATCAAGTTCAAAACTGAGCCACAAGTCAGTGGGGACAGTCAGAATGCAATAGAGCAATGAGTATGCTGACAATCAGCATGGCATCATGTGAACCAGAGAAGAAGGTGAACTGTCATTGAAAACTGGGTGATTTGTCATTAATGTCATGTTATACAGACTGCTTGGAAAAGGTTAAATTGTTATGGAGTTTTTTGCCTCTGTACCTAAAAAATCAGACTTGAAAATGTTTCTGGAACTATTCAGTTTCATATGATTGAAGCACATGTGCTTGGGTTTCAGACAGGATCCCCTATTTCTTTTCATGCTGAAGTGTCATTCCAATACAAATGGAAAGCCTGTGTAGTGCTATTCAAGTTTAGGGGGAATACCAAGTGGGCTGAGGCATGAATGTGAATTAGATTGAGGAGAGAGGCATGCTATGGTACTCCACGCAGCTGGTCAAAGCTATTGTGCCAGGATGGTATAGTGCTTAGTGCACCTGTCTACTGAACAGGAGAGTCTGGTTCAAAACCTGATCTTCATGCAAGATTTCATTTGCTGCTTCAGTCTGCACATGTTCATTATGGATGTTTGAGATGAAAAGGTCTGTGGAACCATACAGTTTCATTTTTTTTCAGTTATGAATGTTTATGGAGACATGTTTTGATCATTTGGTAAAGCTTTAGCTTTGCAAACATTTCCCAGTCTCCAACATAGAAGAGGCTGCAGAAGAGAAGCAGTCTGCTTATGAAAAAGAGATATAGTTTTGTTGGAAGGTCAGACAAAGTAACAGTTGCACAGTAATTAAAAACAATGGTGATCATCAAATTTCATCTAAAAAATTACACATGAGGGATGATATAATTCTGGTGCCATAAATGACTAGACTCAGAATAGTGTTGAGTTGGAAAAGTCACAAAATTTGGAGGGGAAGAATAAAATAACTATGAAATATGAAGGAAGTAACAATTCCGGAAAAAAAAAAAAAAAGAATTCACCAGAATATATTGGTATTGTCCTTATCAATCGGGTTAAAGCCAATATTGTGGCAGTGAAAAAGCTGATACTAGCAAAATAGTGAAAAGGTGTTAAACAGAAATGCATATTCTGTGAGCCAATATTAATGCTGTGCTGTTGACTGCAACTACGTTGAAGATGGAACATAGTAGACTGCAGCTTATGAGGGCTACAGTTGTTTCATCAGAAAGAATCCAACAGCAATCATGTCTGTGGCTCAATGATCTACAACAGGTGATTCAACAGCACAGCCATCTACCACAATGCATTTTCCCCATCTCCATGTTCCAGCCTTCAGTCACCTTCTCAATGCAGAGAGCTGTACCAGCAGTGAGCTATACTAAATCTGAGTTGGTAGTTGTGATGGTGTTGTGGGCAATCAGAAGTGAATTTGTTTATCAAAGCATTTTCCTTTTGGGTTGGGTGCAATGGTGTCAAAGTACTGTGACAATTGAGCACAGACTAAGATTAATTATTCAGGTTCTTGGTACTGTGATTGTATGCCTATACTGACAGGAGGGATACAGGTGAATATAATTTAAACATTTGAATGTGCAACTAAATGCCAATTTAAATATGTTAGATACCTTTAATGCAAACTTTAAAGTTCCGGGTGATGAACTGTGTGGTAAAATGGATTTCTCCAATGCTGATTTAAAAATAGTAGGTACTAAAATAAGTACAAATGTTTCTTATTTGCAAACATAGTGAACTTCTGTTATCAAAGCTCAGAGGCTGAACTTGCTGGGATATTTTTACTACCCCTCTTGTTTTGCCACCTGCCTCCTTAGAATTCATTTTTTCACTTTTAACTGATTACCATTATCATACATGAATATAAACTGTATTTTCATAAAAAAAAGATTGGCCCTCAGTTTTAAAGAATATAACACCAGGTCTAATTTCGTGCTTAGTTTTATGTATGCAATTTATTTTCTAATTTATTTCAACTTTTCCTATTTAGCATCTTTTGTTATAGGGTGAAATCAGTAATGGTTTCGTAACTTAAATTCTATTGTTGACTTATAAACAAATATAAATTCTGTACTAATAATAAACATTCAGAGGAACAACTAACAGGATTTTAAAAGGATCTATCTGGCTCTATTCGAAAACATGTTAGCAAAACCAGCCCTTAATTAATTCCAAAGTAATTAACAGTTTTGTCAAAGTATTGTTTGCATAATGATGTATGTTACTTTCATCATTTAAACAAATAATTCGGACTAACTCTTGTAGTATAAGAAACTATTAAAAAGAACCAATTTTTGATGTATTCAGTTGATTTAATTAGTTAAGTTTTAATCATTATTTCTGTAAATTTAACTTCAAACAATGTGTAGTTTCAGTACCTATTATTGTGAGGATATATAAGGGCCAAATTTTTGGTCACAAGAGAGTCAGTCCACGGCCAAGTTTCAGACAAGAAACCTATGTTTGTTAGAACAACAACAGTTCTTCAACTTAACTGTGAAATAAGTGTTACACAAATAGGCCATGTGTTAAAACAATGACAGTGTACATTTCTATTCTTCAAGAACTATGAACTTTCTGGTTAAGCTTTTACTATTCGTAGATGTACAATAGCAAAATATCATAGCACTAAAGGGTGGTTTGCCTGTAAACTATTAGTGAGGCTTATGGAAAGTTAAAACAATAGTTCACTAATGATATATAACTGTGCATTATTGGGTGGTTGTGAACAGTGAAAGTAAAGTACAGTGAAATGCAAATGTGCACTTGTTGGCTGCATTATTTAAAGTAGTTAGTGTTGCACTTCCACAACCCATTTTTCAGCCAGTGTAGCAATGCAGTACATTGACACCAAGGAGAACAAATGAAGAAATGGATAAGGCATGCCATCATATGTGGTGCCCCAGTGATGCAACAGCCAAACAGCACTTGAGTTTCATGGCCACACTATGACAGCAACCAATCAGGGTGTGGCTTCTATAGAAGCAGCCATTGAGCATACGAGCAGCCAGTCAGCCTGCAGGAGGACACAGCTGACTGGGATAGACAAGATGCTTCACCAAGAGAATTACAACTTCCTGCAGCCATGTAGATGATGAGCCAAGATGACAACCACAACAGCAGCAACAACAGCGGCAGGAGATGAGTGATTGGAAAATAAGGCATTTCATAGCAAAAGCCATTTTATATTAAGTGATACATAATGAGTGGTCTTAACAAACATGACAGTGGGGTTTAAAACAAAGCTGAGTGTTTAAGTAAACAGAAAGACTTAATGGAGACTGATTCACAGGACGATAGTGGTTACAGAAAATTGGAAGCAAAGTTGAGGTAAATTATGAGTAGTATGTGTAAGAAAGAAGTCATTAATAGTTTGAAAAAAGACATTAGAAGGTTGGGAAGTAGTATAAAGAAAGTAGTACATAATACTAATGAAAAATTAAAATTGAGTAATAAATGTGTAGGAGAGAGAGAGAGAAACTTTGTGATGACAATAGCAGGAAGGGGGAGGTTTTTGAGAAACAATGTGCTGAAAATAGGGATAAACTTGAGAACTAAATCAGTTAGAATAAAAATGATTTTGTAATGGAGGTAGAAACCAAGTGTGCAGTAGTGGTAGAGGAAAACCCCGTAAAAGTAAATGAAAATGTAGATACAGGATTGATCTAAATAGAGAAAAAAGTGGAAGAGGTACAAAATCTAAAGCATAGAGAAAGAGAAAGTGGGTCTGATTCTGACAGCAATTGTATTAATGATAGCCATGAGTAATCCAGTAGTGAAAGGGAAAAGGTATTTGAATTTATAATTGATAATGATGGCAATGTGTTAAATACCGAAAGAACAAATGAAGATAATGTTAGGCGTAATGAAGAGTTAGAGTTTGAGAGTGGTAATGAGAAAGAGGACCATGCCATCTGTTATTTGACTGGGTCTGATAATCATGTTGGTAAGTAGGATGATAGTTTTCCAAAGAAAGAGTTCATGGGTATTTGTTGTTTGAAGATCACATGGTAAGCCAAATGGAAGCATGTTACTCTGTAATAACTGCAAGTGAACAGGGGATACACATTAAGTGTTTACTGAGCAATGGTAGTGATTTGAATGGTATTTCAAAGGCATTTTTTTAAACTATTAAGAACACAGAGGGTATAGTAGTAATACATGTTTCTGGAATAAAAACTATTGGTGCTAATGATAAGCTATCAGAGAGTGAGAACCAAAACATACTATTAACTGTGCAATTGGTAGGACAGCTGTTGCAGTGCAATTTCTTGGTAATTCAAAATCTCAATATTGATGTAATATTTGGAACCAATTTCTTGTGCAATTAGCAAGTATGGGGTTCAACAATCTGTGTAGGATTCATTATGGGACAATAATGCTTACCACAGCTATCTGTCTCAATTTTTCACATTTCCTGAGGCAGTGAAACTCTTCTCCTATCGTATCTGTAGTTTATAAGTGAATCAGAATTATTCAATCTCCTACTTTCATGTAATTTTGTGCAGTAGGATACTTTAGTATAGAGATATTTTAGAAAAGGCTTGTCTTGTGTGTGTATATATATATATATATATATATATATATATATATATATATTGTGTTAGTTATAAGTAATAGAATCATAAGGCGATGGAAGAAAGCAAAGTGGTACCATAGTTAAAGAATTTCTGTCAAAGAGGTAAGTTAAACAGAAAAAAATGCTGTCAGCAAATGTGGAGGATAACTACCATCTGAAGTAATCAGCTCATGTGTTAAATTAGTATAAATTGCTACAGCAGCAGAGACAATAAGCAGTATAAACCATCTTAAATATGAGACCTTAATATTAATTCTGGTATAATAGAAGTAGGTTAGTGATGCAGATCACAATGTCACCCACAACGGCAGAGCATTTGTGTACTAACTCACATGTCGTGAGAGAAACAGAACATGAAACGTAAGTGCAGAAGCACAGTATCCGAGTGTTAGTGGGATGGTGTAGCACTGAACCCTGAACCACATTCGGAGAGAGTTTGTAATGGAACAAAAAATCCATGCTGACAAGGGAACCTCCCCATCGCACCCCCATCAAATTTAGTTATAAGTTGGCACAGTGGATAGGCCTCCTCGAAAAACTGAACACAGATCAATTGAGAAAACAGGAAGAAGTTTTGTGGATCTGTGAAAAAATAAGTGAAATATACCAACTGAGTAGTTCATGGGAAGATATGCAATAGAATGACTTTAGTAGCGCAGGAGTGCTGTGGTCTCCTGGTAATGTGAACAGCTGCGGAACGAAAGGTCCTTGGTTCAAATCTTCCATCGAGTGAAAATTTTAATTTTTTATTTTCAGTTTATGTGACAAACTCTTATGTTTTCATCACTTTTTTGGGAGTGATTATCACATCCACAAGAAAACCTAAATCGGGCAAGGTAGAAGAATCTTTTTACCCATTCGCCAAGTGTACAAGTTAGGTGGGTCAACAACATATTCCTGTCATGTGACGCACATGCCGTCACCAGTGTCGTATAGAATATATCAGACATGTTTTCCTGTGGAGGAACCGGTTGACCTATGACCTTGCGATCAAATGTTTTCGGTTCCCATTGGAGAGGCACATCCTTTCGTCTAGTAATCGCATGGTTTTGCGATGCGGTTGCAAAACACAGACACTAAACTTATTACAGTGAACAGAGACGTCAGTGAACGAACGGACAGATAATAACTATGCAAAAATAAAGAAAGTAAAATTTTCACTGGTGGGAAGAGTTGAACCAAGGACCTGTCGTTCTACAGCTGCTCACGCTAACCACTGGACCACGCCGCTCCTGAGCTCACATTGTCATGATGTTGCCTATGTGGTCCATGGACTACTCAGTTTGTATATTTTGCTTATTTTTTCACAGTTCCACACAACTTCTTCCTGTTTTCTCAATTGATCTGTGTTCAGTTTATCAAGGCCTATCCACTGTGCCAACTTATAACTAAATCTGAGGGGGGTGCGATGGGGAGGTTCCCTTGTGAGAATTAGTTCATCGATGTCGGAAATGTTGAAAATCCATGGAAAACACAGAGAAGGAGATAGGTGCACTGCAACTTTGACAGAGCCTGAGGTTTGTAATATTGATGCATTGAAAACTTGAAGAAGGGACCTTATTGTTGAAAAGAAGGAGGGAGCCATTGATGTAGGTATGATAGACACATGAGCACCAGTGTCAACTAGAAAAATGTCAGTCATGTATAAACGAATGCTCTTCCTGGCGGCCGAGTGGACAGAGTGCAATGTATGGAGAAGTCTGTGAGGTTCCCTGCAGGACTCCGTGTTGTTTAGGTCTAGCTGTCAGCTTGGTTGCTGCAAGGTAACCGACACTTCTTAGCATTATTGCTGAAAACCTTGTGGTACCAGCAGTACGGATGAGCCGGATGTGGTGGTGGTGGTGACTGCAGCAGCAGAGGAGGCTTGTCCGCAACGATTTGTTCTGGTATGTATACCAGCACATATGCTGCATGGGTGATCTTCAAATGTTCGGACGATGGAGAGTGTGAGTGAATACTGCCAGGTGGTGTAGAAAGCACAGATGTGGAGTGAGCTCTGCTTCTGCCAACAGACTGCCCATAAACAGGTGCAGTTGTGTCAACCAGTGAGTGATGAGCTGGTTGGTGTTGTTGTAGCAATTCCTACAGCTGGCCTGTGATGCAGAGATGAGAGCTGATGGACTTGAAGGAGTTTGGTTGCCTCTGGGTACTTACAAAGAACTTTGACGTTTCTTGGGTACAGTAAATTATTACCATCGGCATCTGCCTTCTGCCACCGACATGCAGCCTCCACTGACAGATTTGCTTTCAGGCAAACAGACTTTAGGCCTTAAACCAGTTTGCTTGACTGAACCTATGCTGGAGGCCTTCAAGGCTCTAAAAACTTCATTAGCTGACAACATGACACTTGCCCATCCCAACCTGTCTGCTGAGTTGTTCATCACTACAGATGCCAGCGAGATCGTGATGGGTTACTGTCATGCTGTGTGCAGTACCTGGCCACTATCAACCACGAACTCTTCCGGTTTTGCCTTATTGGCAAACTAATCAAGAACATTTTAGCGCGCACAACTTTCCATACTCACTTAAGAAGAACTTTAACTTTAGTCATACATATTACCAAACCACCTCTCCCCGCCCCCCCCCCCCCCTGCCACCCCTCCCCCACACTCGTAGGGTGCCTCAGTTTTGTTCACTCAGCTAGCAGCTCACATCACCCACAGCACTGCCTGTGTTTGCTGCTCTGGTCTTCTGCAATATGTCCAGGGTGGGTCAATTCAATTCAGTACATGTAATCTCCAGTCCAGTTTACGAGACTCCTGTATGTATTGTGCAACCACTCATTCCCACGGTACCAATCATGCCTGCTGCATCGTGTTTTCATGACACAGGCAGAGCTTGCTCCACATCCGCACTTTCCACACCACATGGAAGTATCCGCTCACTCTCTTCACCATCAGAACATTGCAGGATTGCCCATGTACCATATGTGCTGATATACATACCAGAATAAATCGATGAGGACAAGCCTCTTCCGCTGCCGCAGTCACCACCACCACCACCACATCCGGCTCATCAATACCACAAGGTACCACAAGGTTCTCAGCGACAATGCTAAGAAGTGCCAATTACTTTGCCAGCACCCAAGCAGACTGCAGGGCCTAAAAGACACGGAGTCCTGCAGGAAACCTCACAGGCATCCCCATACATTGCACTCCTTCCACTCATCCACCTGGCCGAGCGGTCGTTTATATGTGCCTGACATTTCGTCATGGTGTGTTTTCCTAGTCGACACTGGTGCTCGCTTGTCTATCATACCTACATTGATGGTTTCCCCCATCTTTTCACTGATGAGGTCACTTCTGCAAACTTTCAAAACATCAACCTTACAAACCTCAGGCTCTGTCAAAGTTATGGTCCACCTATCCCCTTCTCTGTGTTTCCCGTGGATTATCTACATTGCCGACATCGATGAATTAATTCTTGGTATGGATTTTTTGTCCCATTACAAACTCTCTCTGAACATGGTTCAGGGCTTGGTGCTACACCATCCCACTAACACTCAGATACTGTGCTCCCACACTTATGTTCCATATTCTGTTTCTCTCACAACATGAGTGCTCAACCCTCATGGGCGACATTGTGACCTGTGTCACTTACCTACTGTCAGAATACGACTCAGCTTCACAACTCTGCTGGGAAAACAATGAGCTGAGAAAACGAATAGCACACACTTACAATGAGCTCGTCACAGCTCATACGTCGCTGCTAAAACTGCAGTCCACAGGGCCGACACGTAACCTGGTTTCTCCAGCAGACACCTGCTCGGACACTCAGTAGTTTAGTCCAAAAACATTAATTTTGTATGACGATTCATGTCCAGTAGACACCGCACTCACGACATGCTCACCACATTAAGTGCCATGTGTTTCAAACAGTGCTTCTAATGACTGTCACACGCTAGTTACGACCATGCCTACCACACAGGCAGATGCTCCGGGTGTTGATAAACATTCCCCCTCTCTCGCGCACCAACCACTTTACTCGGTGGCTATTGCTGTTCCCTGCATGACGCCAATGCCTCTCTCACCTGCACCAGTTACCCAAGGCAAGGCAGACAAAAGACAATCACTGCACGTCCCGAACCACTCCATACTGCACACGCAGCTGACCTCTGCAAATAAGTGCACGCTGCACTCACTTAATAGGCATGTGACTTCTGTGCTGCCTTTTCCCACCTGCGCTAACAGTTACACCTTGTCATGCCTCACTTGTCCAAAAAATTCATGTCAGAATGTTACTCAGTCTCAGTTTCTTCTGTGACTGACGAACAACACATGAGATAATTACCACTGCTGGCCCTCCTATTAGGCACAGGGTTAGACATCTCAACCCCATTAAGTTACACATGCCCAGCAGCAAATTAAATAACTTTTGAAGGCAGGTGTTCTACAACTGTCAGACAGCAACTGGTCTTCACCAATTCACCTCATACCCAAACTTCATGCTGTTTGGCTTAAAAAATGCTCACACAAATATGGCAACGTGTCATCGACTCAATCTTATGACAGTTCAAGTTTTGCTTTGAATATGTGGATGACATACTCATTTTCAGCAACTCGCCTGAGTAACACGAAAATCATTTATACAAGGTCCTCCAGACCTAGAACTCCAATGGTATTGAAGTCAATGTCGAACTTGCTTAGTGGAGAGGTGGTGTGGTGTCCGATTGTGTTGCGTTGACAGGGGTCACAGCTGTGTGCCCAGATCTGACAGTCCCATTTAATATTTTTCCGAATGAAATGCTCAGATATTACTCGTGTAGTCACGTGGACACCAGAGTGAGTGAGGTTATGCGAGGTGTCAAAGGCTTGCCTGCGCAATGTGGGTGGGAGCAATGGCTGCAAGGTGCCAGTAGAAGAATTGCACCACACTTTATCCAAAACATGGGAAACTTGGATTTGGTAAGCACAAGAGATGTTTGAGGATCCATGAGGAGAGCTTGAGATTCCTTGTCGGGAGGCATGGAGAGTGGCCAGGTTGGAAAAGTCGATGATGTGTGAGACGGTATTGATCCGTAAGAAGAAATCAGCGTAGATACTTCTGTGCCTTTAATGTAGCAAACGTCTGTTGTGAATTGAGAGACTAAATCAAGGTGGCGGAAACGCTGAGGGGGTGGGTCCTCGGGAGGGTTGCAGAAAGCATCTGCTAGTGGTTTGTGATCAGTGACGATGAAAAAAGAGCAGCCCTCTACGTCAAGGCGAAAGTGTTTGATGGCTTCAAAGACTGTCAGAAGTTCCCTATCAAAAGCAGAATATTTATTCTGAGATGTAGACAGTTTTTTAGAGAAGAAATGAAAGTGAAAATCCGTGTCGCCCTTGCGTTGCTGTAGTACTGCACCCACCAAGATGTTGCTGGCATCTGTAGTGATGAACAACTCGGCCAACGGGTCAGGATGGGTGAGTGTCATGGTGTGAGCTAAGGAAGTTTTTAGAGCCTTGAGGGCCTCCAGCATAGGTTCAGTCCAGCAAACTGGTTTAAGGCCCAAAGTTTGTTTGCCCGACAGCGAGTCTGTCAGCAGGGCATGCACGGCGGCGGCAGAGGGCAGATGCCAATGGCAGTAATTTATTGTACCCAAGAAATGTTGGAGTTCTTTGAAAGTAGCCGGAGGTGGCAGTGATGTGATGGCCTGCAGGCAGGAATTGGGAGGCTGTATTCTGCCAGAGGCGACGGTGTAATCCAAAAATGTGACAGAGAACTGGCTCAGTTGGAATTTGTCCTTGTTGACCAAGATGCCGTTAGAGTTCAAGGTCTGGAGGACCTTGTGTAAATGATTTCCGTGTCTCTCAGTTGCTGAAAATGAGTATGCCATCCAGATACGCAAAGCGTAACTCGAACAATCATAAGACTGAGTCGATGAAATGTTGACTTATATTGTGCTGCATTTTTTAGGCCGAAGGGCATGAAGTTGTATGGGAAGAAACTGAGCAGCGTGATAATAGCTGTCTTTGGAATGTCTTATAGCGCTATGGGAATCTGGTGATAGGCACGTTTACAGTAAATCACACTGAAGAATGTGGCGCCCAACAAGATATGGGTGAAATTGTTTATGTTTGGCACGGGGTAATTGTCCATGAGAGTATGAGCATTTAAGTGTCTGTTATCATCACACATTCAAAAATAACCATTATGTTTGGGGATGAGGTGAATCAGTGAAGACCTGTTGCTGTCCAATGGTTGTAGAATACCTGCCTCTAAAAGTTCGTTAATTTTCTTCCAGGCAGCGCGCAACTTAATGGGGTTGAGGTGCCTAACCCTGTGCCGAGAAAGGAGGGCCAGCAGTGGTAATTATCTTGTGTGTCATTCTGTCAGTGGTGGAAGAAACTGAGAGCTCCACAAGAGACTGAGTAATGTCCTGACATGAAGTTTTTGGTTGAGTGGGGCGCAATGAGGTGTAACCATTAGCGCGGGTGGGAAAAGGCAGCACAAAAGTCACATGCATATTATGTGAGCATGGTGTGCACTTGTTTGCAGAGGTCAGCTGTGTATGCGGCATGAAGTGGATCAGGGCACACAGTGACTGTCTGTTGTCAGCCTTGCCTTGGGTAACTGGCGTGGGTGAGAGAGGCATTGGGAATTGGCGTCACGCGGGGAACAGCGATGGCCGCCGAGTCACATGATTGGTGCGTGAGAGAGGGAATGTTTATCAACACACAGGGCAGCTGCCTGCACAGTGGTCATGGTCGTACCACACATGCGACTGTTATTAGAAGCACTATTTGAAACACATGTCACTCAATGTGTCGAGCACGTCGGGTGAGCGGTGTCTACTGGACACGAATCATCACATGCAATTAATGTTTTTGGACTAACCTGCTGAGTGTCTGAGCTGGTGTCTGCTGGAGAAACAAGGTTAGGTGTTGGCACTGTGGACTGCAGTTTCAGCATCTAGGTACGGGCTGTGACAAGCTCATTGTAAGTGTGTGCTATTAATTGTTTCAGGTCGTCGTTTTCCTGGCGGAGTTGTGCCACCAAGTCGTATTCTGACAGTACGTTAGTTGACACAGGTCACATTGTTGGCCACAATGTTGGAGCACTCGTGTACTAACTCACATTTCACGAGAGAAACAGAATGTGGAACATAAGTGTGGCAGCAAATAATGCAGCCTAACTCTTGAAGTAGAAGAAACTGTTAAAAAGAACCAATTTTTTGATGTCAGTTAATTTAATGAGTTAAGTTTTAATTGTAATTTCTATAAATTTAACTTCAAACAGTGTATAGTTTGAGTACCTATTATTGTGAGGATATATATGGACCAAATTTTTGCTCATTAGACAGTAGGTCCATGGCCAAGATTCAGATGAGAAACATTTTTACAACAGTTCTTCAACTTAACTGTGAAATAAATGTTACACAATTTGGCCATGTGTTAAAACAAACACAGTGTCTGCTCCATACCTATCTTTTTATTCTTCAAGAACTGTGAACTTTGTGGTTAGGTTTTTACTGCTCGTAGATGTACAATAGTAAAATATTGTAGCAGTATGTGGATGTTTGCCAGCAAGCTACTAAGAGACTTCTGGAAAGTTAAAACAATAGGGCTCTGGCCATATATAACTGTGTATTATTGGGGGGTTGTGAAAAGTGAAAGTAAAGTACTGTTAAATGCAAATGTGCATCTGTCGGCTACATCATTTAAGGTAGTCAGTGTTGTACTTCCACAACTCATATTTCGGCCAGTGTAGCAATGCAGTACATTGACACCCAGGACAACAAATTAAGAAATAAAGAAGGCATGCCATAACAAAATATCTACTAAAATATGTCATTATGGGGTTAACTATTAACAGCGTTATTTTGGTGGCAAATGAAAAGTTAGAAGCAAAAATGTTAATCTGGAGAGAAACCTTATGGATTCTTGCCATGAAAAAATTGAGATAAATAATAAGATTTCTAAACTGCAGACAGTATTCTCTGACTTGATGAAGGAACTACATTCTGAAGTAATTAAAAAGTGAGACTTACTGTGAAATGAAGTTAATGAACAATTTAGGGATCTCACTAAGAATTTAAAACAGATTAAAGATTTCGCTGAACATGAATTTTCAGATGTGTATAAATATATCTATACACTAAAGCCCAGTTCAATGATTTAGAACAGAGTGAAGATTCTGATGTAACTGCAGGTTCAGGCTCTACACTCATGACTTTGTAGCAGAATGTTAGTTAGTTAATTGAGCAAAAATGTCAGAAAAAAGTAGAATCACCTGTCACTATGACAACTTCGTCAGAGGTTACAGATAAAATGGATGTGCAGTGTAGAACAACTATTGGAACCTGAGGAAGGGGTTAGTAAAAAGTGAGGAAATTATAACTGTGTGATTTCTCTAGAGTTAATAGAGAATTGTGTTTAGAAGATGGAACAAACTTTTTCAAACTATTAAAAAATTTAAATCCGAGGGTTGGAAATTCATCCTACTTATTTCTTATGGCTGTTTTGTAAATCTCTTCCTAAGTGATGAGATAATTTCAAGAAAGTGTATTTTGTGCTGTGTTATTTAGAGGGGGTTTTGCTGAATGGACAACACTGCATTCAGAAGTCTCTTTTGGGATGATTTCCAGGCTAAGTTTAAGAATAAGTATTAGTCAAAAAGTATGCAGGAAAAGTTAATACTGGAATTACTGGATCCTAGATACTATTATCATAGTTGGGGTAGTTATAAGATATTACTGAATAGCACCAAACTAGATCTAAATACTTGGATGAACCTATAGAGGAGAGTTATTTGATTAAGGTGTTGGTACATATGCTACCTTATCATGTAAGGAAAGAAATATGGCTTCAAGGGTGGAAAATGGTGAATGATTTACTAACATTTGTTGAAGGCCTGGATAAACTGAACAAAAAAGAAGTGACTCTATTCAGGAAGAAAACTCATGATCGAAGAATAAAAATGGAAATTGTTATCTACCATGTATCAAACGCATGAATGAGACAGAATGTGTAATGTGGCCAATAATAATAATCATTCTAATAATTGGAGAAATAATAGGAGAAGTAGCCTAGGGAGTAATCTAACATAGATATTTGCGTCCAAAAATGCTAATACTAATATGTTAATGAATAAGTTTGCTCCAAAGCAGGCATACAGGCTTCAGGGCATAACTGTAGAGAAGCAGGCCTACATATGGAAAAGCTAGTAGCCCTAATCCACCCTGCACCTATATATGAGTGGTTACTAGAAGACAGCAGTGATAAGGAAGAACAAACAAAATCCATAGACACAAGGAGAGTTTTCCAATTGTACATGGATGTTCATATAGACTCAGATGGTGAGATATCAATTATATCACATGCTAACTCTCTGAAGCAAATGTGTGTGCCCAATATTACCTTTGACAGAGTCTATATTGTAGACTTAACTGGAACTAAAGGAAAACTTACAAGAAACGAGATTGCATTGAACAACTAATGTCTTTACTTCCTATCAAACACTTAATCATACCCACCCTAACCTCAGGTGTGCTTTTGGGTTTAGACAGGCTAGTCACCAATAAAATATCTCTTGATTTTGAAGCAAATAAAGTACGATGGAAGATTGGAAACCCTACCTATAAACTACCATGTAACTACAAATGGTGAAAATTGTTCATTTAGTCACTGCAACTAACATGGTGGTAGTAGAAAATCAGTGTACACCAGAGGAAGGATTAGCAGAGGTGAACTCACTGAAATATAAAATACTAATGCTGGGTTACAAGAAGGATTTACAAAATGTATTACTCACATATAAATAAGTATTTTCAGATAAACCAGGATAAGATAAGGATAAGATAAATGGTGAAAAGCCTTTCTTTTGCAAATCATATATTATTCTGATGAGTTTTTGTGCTGCTGCCCATGAACAGACAAAAAGAATGGTTGAGAAGGGCATTACTGAATGCAGCTTAAGTGAATACAATAATCTGATGTTAGCAATGAAAAAAAACCATCTGGAGGAGTTTGATTGATATTAGACAAGCAAACTTGAAGTAAGTACATTAAAGCACAGAGGGATAGGCCTGTAAGCATTGAGGAATTACTGTCAAAGCTTGAGCAAACTAAGTTCTTTATGTCCCTGGATTTAATAATAATATGCTGCAGGTATTCAGCACTTGCTTCTCAGTCAACTAACATGGGCAGTATCAATGTGACAACAACCAAATTCATGTGGTAAGGAAAGATAGCAAACTGGAAGACATTTTAAAGGAACTGAATAAGGACCTACATGTGCTGGTCACTTAATGGTGTAAACAATTTGCAAAATAAATTTATAAACTTTGTTGTTATGATTTCTGTGTACTTTTTGTGATTTGTTTTTATTGCAGCATTATACTGAAGTACACAAATATTTACTTCTCATACTGTTGCCTTTCATCATACCTTTTAATGAACTTTTTTATACATAACCTTCTTTTCCAGATAGGTTAAATGCTCAAAGGCATGTTCGTCTTCACCCTGTTTTTACTAGCTATAGGAATTAGAGGTAAAATTTTACTAGAATAAATAATTACTTCACTTATTCTTTGAATACTTTTTAAAGTTTCACAAAACTGTACACAAACTAGATAATATGTTACATAGGAGTAGGCTAGTATTATCATTAAATCACATTGGATGGAATTCTGCCACTGGCAAGGATCTCGCCTTGTCAAACTGCCCCACATAAGGACAGAAGGATGACTGTCAGCAGCTAGTGCCTCTTAAGTGTTATGCCATGCTGGGTGATGCATAGCTTGTAGTAACTTTCATTTGTGAAAGCTGCACAACCCTAAATGAATTCAAACATGTTAAACATACCTTAGTACAATGCCAAGAAAATCATGCTGTTCTCCCAGATCAAAGCAACAGTTTTCATATAAAAGTGTTTTAAAAGACATAATTTCTTCTTCTGATGCTTCTTTTACTCTGTAGTGGATACTTCTGTCTCCTTTTGTCAGTGAAAACCATCTGTACACTAGGAATGTCCATTCATTTTTTGTCTGGAGGTCTCTAATAAAAACTCTGTTACAATACCTGTCAACAAAATATCAGTGATTGCTAAAATTCTAATATCAATTTTGTGCTTGCAAATAATATGAACGCACTGTTGAACATGATGAAACAAATATAATAAGATCGAACAGAGCATGTGCAGTTTGTGTGCTGTCCTGTCATTAATTCTTAATGGGACCTTGATATCACGAGGACTCAAATAATATAAATGTTATTTTTTATTTAATATAATTTTGTGATTCTTTCTGATTATGAAAATATATGCTTTCTGTACATTACTTTATCATTTTTGCAGTTTGTGTGCTGTCCTGTCATTAATTCTTAAGGGGACCTTGATATCACAAGCACTGAAATAATGGAAATGTTATTTTTTATTTAATATAATTTTGTGATACTTTCTGATTATGAAAATATATGCTTTCTGTACATTACTTTATCATTTTTTGTTTAAATGCCTTCTTAAAGCATGCCACATGTGTTTTTTAAACACCAAGCAGTTACACTACTGTCAAACACAAAACCCTACCCACATGTCTTATTATTTAATTTTGGCAGTGATGTATCCTTAGCAACTACTTTGCATAATGTTCTTGAAGAACATGTTGAGTGTGCTGTGAGCAGGGGTTTATTGAAATCAGTCTTTCTGTCAATACAAGTAATTACCTTAGTTTAATAATGGTTTTCATGGAGACTCATGTTGTAAATTTTGTTTGGACAGGTTTTATTGATTGTGCATCACACAATGCCCAAAGCTAAGGGATTTAATTACAGTCATAAATTTTACAGTTCTCAAACAAGAAGTCATATTAGAAATGAAGAACTTGTTATGCCACAGCAAAGTGGGTTAGGTGGAGAAGGTAGACTCACCAAAACAGAAACAGAAAGCCTCCCAAACATACACATGCACACCCCTTGCCGAAACTGTTATGGTAAAACTCAAGTCAATATTTAGGAATATTTCAGATTCTTAACTCCTGAAAAAAAATGTTTAATGGCAAAATGCAGAATCCAAATTAAAGTTGCAATAGTTGCATGTGGGAGCACTTGCCAAAAACTGTTTTTGTTGGCATCTCAGCTTTTCAAATTGGTGTGACCGATACCATAATATATTTTAACAAAAGGTTAACAAGCAGATTGAAAACAATGAACAGACTAGACATCACAGTTGAGGACAACACGAAAAATGGTCGTTTTCAAGTGTACAGACAATGTGTTGCTTTGCTGAAAAAGCTGCTGTATCATGACAAGGAAGGCCAGAATAACAAAGAAAAGAAAGAAAACTTAAGAAGATGAAAGAACGAAGAATGTTATGGGGCTGGAATGTTTCAACATGTTGTCATTGTGAAGAAAGTGACCTACAAATCTTTAGTCTCAATTCTCCATAATCAACATTTTTGCATACTTAGGTACCATACCAGTATTATTATCTCATTCATTATTAAAGCTATAAATACATATCTTCTTAAATTCTCAGTAGAAAAAAATTGACTTCTAATTTTTCATAAATAAATGAACAAAAGAAACTGATAATTATTCCTGCATTATTCTTTTAACAAGTTAATAATTAAGAGAATAAAATTTGTTTTGACTCTTTATGTTGAATAGTGTCGAAATACATTGTACCTAAAATATTCGTTATTCAGTACTGTATGTAAGATAAAAATCCATTTTCACTCCATTATCAGTTCCACAGTCATTAATTTTTGTCAGATTGAGGTCACAACATACTAATTTTTTGGTTAAAGTTCCAGTTAAGTATCCATGAAAGTTTTTGTATTATTATATTTCAAAGCATACAGACCATGATATCCAGATCCTCTTTATAGTGCACATGGAAGAATAGCTTCATCAGAACAGCAAGCACATACATAAAACATCAGCACACTCTGAACATAATAAAAAATGTGAGCAATTGTTACAAAAACCATGTATATTTATTACTTTTTGGGATTAACTGATTTATTTGGACTCAACAAACAATGTGTCTTGAATCACACTTGTCTGGTGCCTTGTCCCTGCCCTAATAAAATTTCAGTCATTACAGAATCACTTTAAGTCACTGACTTATGTAGTTTCTGCTACAGTTCATAAATGACATCACAATGTTCTAGCATGAAACTTTGAAGGCCTGTTGTGCTTATAACTATGTGTTCATGTTGTTGTCAATTTTCAAAGACTGTGATATTTAGTGGATAACAGCAGTGTGTGGAGATGTAAATGTCTTGTGACTAGGGCCTCCCGCCAGGTAGGCCATTTGACGGGTGCAAGTCTTTTGATCTGATGCCACTTTGGTGACTTGCATGTCAAAGTGTGTGGAGATACTTCACAAAGGTTTCTCCACTGAAAGTAGTGTTGAAAGCCAACCAATGAGGAGGAAACAAAACAGTGACAAATATGTATGAAATTTTATCAGACAATCAAAATCAAAGGTTGAAAGCAATTAAAATTGTACAAATGATATGAGTCCACCAGCAGAAGTGCTTTCTGGGAAGTGATGCATACAGTGTTTTTCCAATTTAAGAGGTAACAAATAGTCAGTCTCAGCCAGCACAGTTTGTACAAAACGAAAGACTAGGAAGTACTTTGCTGCAATGGTGCACTGAAAAGCATAATGTGAAGGAACTTAAGCCTCTTAGTGACACTAATGTTTTGTCCAGTGTGCTCACTGTGCAGTTCCTGTAACAGCATCCTGTGCAATACCCAAGAAACCTGCTGGCAGTCAGTATGAATGTAATGCCTTTAATTGTGTTCATTTTTCAAGTTACATAAATGGAAAGCATTACAGTACAGACAAAAAAGATGAGACATTTAATTGCTGCTGTTTGAATCCAAATGCGATTCAGATAGAATATACAAATGACATTTAAGGATTACATGTGTTTTTAGATACATCTCATCTCATGAGATTTATTCTATATCTGAAAGGTGACCAAATGTGTTGAATGATATTTTGTTTGAGAAAATATTGTTGTTCCATATAATGTGAGAGTTCACTGGATGGTGAAACTGTAGTATATCTTTTAGTATCTTGCCTTAAATATGTTCCTTACAATAATAATAATAATAATAATAATTATTATTATTAATATTATTACTATTATTCATTATAGTGATAGATCATAGTATGGGCCAGTATTTGCGACTGCCATAAACAACTAATGCAGCAGATACATCTAGATAAACCTTATTAGCAAACAGAAATGCATTCAGCTGCCTCAGACCAAGACTCAGATCACATTCTCTCTCTCTGCACCATCCAGATATTGGTCTCTTCTTATGGTGGAGGACCTCTCGACACTGTACTGAGATCAGTACTACCACAGAGTCCACAGCAGGGGTGCGGGGCACTGTGGATTGTTGCATAGATGTGCACAGCTGGCACCAGTGTGCTTGACCAGCTGTGTCATGACTGGTGTGTGAATGTGAATGGCTGGAATATTTCTCAAGTAATTGACACAACTGATGCATAGGCTGTAGATGTGGTACAGCACCAGGTATGGTGGTGGATGTCATGTGTGGCCATAACATGACCTGGATAGAAAAGCCGGGGCGGTTACAGTGATGGCAGATTAGTAAGAGATCAGTCATTGAGAGACAACTCTGGTGGTGGGGAAGGAAGCTGCAAGGTGCTTTGATAGTAGTGTCAACTGAGGCAATGTATCCAGAGTGTCTTGTAGGACCCAGGTGTGCTTGGGGCAGGAGAGGGAGCCTGTCATGGGTTTACTGCAAAGCTAGATAAGAAATGTTTGTGGCCAGCACTGAAGTACCCTGTACTGGCCAATGTATGGTGGCCAATGATTGCCCAAGCCATGTCATTCCTCATCACCATGAATTCACATGTAGGCAACTCTTTGTGTACAAATACCTTGTGGGTTGTATAGGGAGCCGGAAGTGGTAAGCACCTCTTCGGAATATGCTGATGAAAACACCATGACTGCTGGTATGTCCTGATGATGGATTTCGGTAATAGGTTGTGGCAAGGTCAACTGGTAGGTCTAGTGGTTTCCCATGCATTATCTTTTCATGTGAGGCAGGTATATCTTCTTTATACAAGGAGCAGATGCCAAGGAGAGTCCCTGGCAGTGCTTCAATGTGTGGTGACATGCAATCGGTCGAGTGACCTATCCTTGGACCGCCATCTTTGAGGTTTGTGACAGATAGCACATGGACCTCAGTTCATTGCTAACTTTTGAATTGGAGTGACTGTGTGGATATGTATAGTGATATCAAGCTGATCATTCAAGTGCTTATCTCTGAATGTGGAATCTTAGTGTATTCATTTAAGCCATCATACCTACTTCCACATTGGTGACCCCGATGACAAGTGTTCCAAACTGTTTTCATGTTTTTCATATTATCTTTTGTTGCTACGCCATGTGGTCTCTCAACAGCCAATAGCAGATACCTTCGCCTGCCGTGACTCAAGCACCTTACTTATCAGTGAACCAGATGCCATTGCAGCTTCCAGCTATGCAACCTGAACTTACGAACATGCACTTCCATTATTTTTCTACTGTGCCTGTGAGTGCTACGGTTAATAGGACCCATGCAGCCACTGCCATACTGCCTCAGACTGTGCCTTTGTACATGTATGGACTTTTTGATCAAGAGAGTGATGTTTCATGAACTGTGCCTTCTGCTCCGATATGTTATGCATCCGATTTCGACAACATGGGTTCACTAGCCCATGGCGTCTTGCCTTGGCCAAGGTTGAGTCCGCCATGCTGCGAGTGACAGCTGTGATTCTGACTGAATTACTACTCTGTCCCATGCCTACCATGAATTCTGAGCAGTGAATTATTGATATGGGAGATGCCACTACCATGCCACAACATTTCCTGATGTCTGGGCTGCAACAGGAACCTCGTCTCGCGTTTCTGAGACCCCATGTCCACCTCTCCCCAGTGTTACCACCACCAAACAAACAGTTACGGACATTCAACCCCCAAGTAACACTGTGTTATCGAATGTCCTGCATGCCAAATTTCCAAAATTGCCTACATTTGTAGAGGACCAGCCACACACCTGGTTTGCACTGGTGGACTCTCTTTTTTGTGCTACTGGTGTCCACGCTGAGGAAACAATTTCATGTGCCTCATCAGCCATTTACACGACCATTTGGACTTAATCAGTGACATTGTCGTGCGTCTGCCCCCTGTCCTCAATACACAAATGATAAACGAATTGTATGTGAATGTTTGTCGCTATCTTCTGATGAGATAATTCACCACATTTCTCACAAGGAACATTTAGACAACCTCACTCCTTCCGCACTGTGGCATCATCTACTTGCCCTTGCAACATGTGACTTTCTGCCAGACGTGGCACTGTGGTCGATCTGATTAATGAAATTCCCAGAAACATTACAACTACTACTCCTGCCCCTCACATTGAGCACACTGGACAAGAAACTGTTAGTGGTGGACTGCGCTTTCAAAATAATTCACCAGTGCGAACTTTCATTTCACATTCCAGCTTCCCCCATTCAGTCGAGTCACAGTAGCATAGTACTGCCCGCTCCACCACCTGGTACTGAACGCGCTTGTCCACGCAGCCCTAAGCCAGCATGAGTGCTTCCATCTGGCAGCCTAAACCATGAACCTCGTTCACTGCAGCCTGCCCCCACTTGGGCGGCCTTGAGTGACATTCAGCGCAGCGTAGCAACAACCACCAGTACTACCACGGCAACTTAAATGCACCCACACTATCCGTTATGCTGGTTTCACGCCATGTTTGGCGACACCAACAGCAACTGTCACTCACCATGTGCAGTGGGAAACACACAATGTGAGATGCATTAGCTGCCTCATCTTGTGCAAAAAGTACATGGCACCACAGTCATGAGCAGTCACCACATATCACCTCACCTGTCGGCGAATGCCTCTATGTGCACAATGCTACCACCAAACAAAAGATTTTTATTGACAGTGGGGCTGAGACAAGCGTCATTCCCCCATCACTTGTACTTCCGAATCTGCAGTCCTTGCCTGCAACACTACAGGCTGCAAACAATTCAAACATCAACAAACTTGGAACAGCTCCACACACCCTGAAATTATATGCCTCTTTGCAGTTTCCATGGACATTCCTTGTGACAGAAGTCAGTTACCCAGTGCTAGACATTGGTTTCCTATGCCACCACCCAGTTTTCTATCAGTATGTCAGACAATACTCTGTGTAATCTACCTACTGATACGACTATTCCTCTCACATCTGCCTCTCGTGCGCAACCCCCACCCCTTCGTGACAGTTCTCTTAGCTCTTTGGCAGCTGAGTGTGTTCTGCTTACAGCTAAACTTGCAAGTGCAATGTGACCTTCTCGTTTAATGCCAACATATTAACGACCTCCAAACTAATCAAGCCATGTTACGATGACTCATTGGGATGCTACTCATGCCCTTGACCTTGCCAGACATGATATCTCCAGCTTTCACAGAACCAGCTGTTCAGCCTTGCCACTCACTGCTGACAGAGACCACTGTGTGACGGATGATATTAATGTCAGTGTTCCTGCCTCACCTAGTGAACAGTGTGATTCCCCTCCCCAACCGGGAAGTGTTTTGGCTGTCACCAGTGGTCCATGTCATAAATTGTACACTACTACACGTACCCCTGTTAGACATAAAGCTCAGAGACTGGATTCTCATAAACTCAAGGTTGCTAAGTCTATTATTCAGAAATTTTTAACTGCAGGGATTGTTTGCCCCTCATCCAATGACTGGTCATCACCAACTCAACTTGTTCCAAAAAAAGATGGTTCATTCAGGCTGTTTCAATTACCAGAAACTAAATGATAAAACCATTTTGGACACTTACCCAGGTCCCCATATATAGGACTTTGCATAACAACTGAGTGGTTCTAAGATTTTCAGCATGGTGATTGCAAGAGAGCATACCGTCAAATCCAAATGCACCCTGATGGCATACATAAAACTGCTATCATCACACCCTTTGGCCTTTTCGGGTATCTCTACATGTCATATGGTTTAAAGAATGCAGTGCAGACATGGCAGTGCTTCTTACACTCCCTCCTTCTTGCGATCTCATTTTTCTATGCATATCTCGATGATATTCTAATTTTTTTATCATCAGCAGAAGAACACGAACATAATCTCAAGGCTGTGTTTCATATCCTATCCGATAATGGGGTGGTAATCAATGAGGACAAAACACAACTTCAATGCACTTTGGTCACCATTCTTAGCCATGAAGTGTCAGCTGCAGGTATTAGACCCACTTTGGACAGAATTGCGCTGGTTTGCCAGCTATCCCCACCTGAAACGAACCAAGACTTACATCGTCTTTTGGGGAAGACTAACTTCTTCCGTCACCACATCCCTAAGGCTACATCACTACAAACACCATTGACAGATGCCCTGTCAGGCCCACATACAACAGGCACATGCAAAGTACCATGGACGAAGAAAATGGAGCACACATCTGCAGATTTGAAACAGGCCCTCATGCAAGCTGTGACCTCAGGCCATCCAGTCATGGACATTAAAATCTCCATCACCATGGATGCCAGCGATTCTTCCATTGGGGCTGTCCTGCAAAATCACATTGGAGATGAAGTACAACCCCTACATTTCTTCTCAAATAAGCTGTCACCCTCCCAGAAGAAATGGTTGGCATTCGACTGGGAGTTACTTGCTGCGTACGAGGCTGTACATTATTTCAGTGAAGACACTGAGGGCAGAGACATTACGGTCTTCACCAACCACCACCCCCTCACAGACGCTTTACACAAACCAACTGCAAACCCTCCCCCCCCTCCCTATCCGGTCTTGGCACATGAACCTTATTGCCCAATACTCAAACGACTTTTGCTACATATGGGTAGCAGGCAATGTCATGGCTGATTATCTCTCCTGCGTCTCTGCCACTATGATGCACTAACCCGAGTGTAACATCGTGATGAAGAAATCATGAAATAACTCACAGACAGTTCCACGGCTCTCACGATCAAGCCTCACACACTCCATTGGTCAAACATCTCATTCCAGGATGATGTCTAACTTGATTGACCCTGCCCACTTGTCCCATCATCTGTGAGACAAAAGATTTTTTATGCCATAGATAACCTCACCCACCAAGGCATCAAGGCCATGACCACGCTCATAACTGAATTCTTTGTGTGCCCTGGAATTAAAGTTCAGTGCTGAAACTGGACACGGGTATGTGTTGCACACCAATGTTGCAAGCTTGCTAGGCACACACAACCCCCGACCCAGCAGGTCTGATGTACACCAGGTTGCTTCAGACATGTACACCTTGATTTGGTCAGTCCACTGCCCCCCTCACAAAACTGTGGATACATCCCATCAATTATTGATAGGGCAACCCGTTGGGTGGAGGGTACCCCTATGGTGGACATTTCTGCACACTCTGTTGCTCTTTCTTTCATAGCCACATGGATCTCTAGGTTTGGCTGTCCATCCTATGTTACAACAGATCAAGGCTGGCAGTTTGAACCTATACTTTTCTCCAAATTATGCAAGCTCTGTGGGGTGGCTTGATTCTGCACTACTGCCTACCATACCCAAAGTAACAGCCTCTGGAGCAGTGGCATCAGATCTTAAAAGCTGCCTTCATGCGCCACAACTCCTCGTGATCTGACACATTGCCCTGGGTTCTCCTGGGCATCAGTGCATCTTTCAGGGAAGACCTCAAGGCTTCCCTGGCCCAAATATTGTATTGTAAACTATTGGTCCTTCCGGCCCAGTTTGTTGAGGACTCACCTCAGCTTGCAGACACTGAACTCCCTCCGCTAGTAGAATGGGTGCACTCTCTTATTTCTTGACAGTGTGTGCCTCTTCCTGGTTCTCACTCAACTAGGACCGTGTTCATCCACAAGAAACTAGACAAGTGTGATTATGTGATGTTACACAACCACTCAGTGTGTGCAGCTTTACAATGAGCATATTCCATCCCTCATGAAGTGTTAGTGCATAAAATGAACACATTTGACATCCTCCTACATGACAGAACTCTTACCGTTTCAGTTCATTGACTGAAGCCAGCTTGGACTGTTGCAGATGACATTGTGGACGAGCCTGCCTCTGTCAAACTCCCGACACCAACATCTCACCACAGATGCCTGCTTGGCACTGGCTCCAACTCCAGCCTACCCAAGTCCCCTTTGTCATCACTCACTCACTTTTTCCATCCCCCTTCTAGCTCCTTCACCTTCCAAACAGATGTGTCCCGTTTTGTCCTGGATGATGTCTCTCTATAGGTATGTGACAACTTCATTTTCATCCTTCATGCTCCTCCCTAATCTGCCGATGACCCTCTCTCCTCTTCCATTTCTATCATCAAACGTCTCCAACTTCCCAGAGGTGTGGAGATCAATGTGATCTCTTCTTTCATCAACTCTACAGGCCTCATAACTGTCACGATCCCACTCACTCCTTCCCCCCCCCCCCTCCTCCAGCCAATTCTGATGATCCACCCTGCTCATGTGTGGGCAATTTATTACAGCCACCTGTGTGGCAGAAGGACTACACCATTCCTTCCCCTCCCTCCGTCACCCATCAGCAGCAACTCGCTCGGGCCCTGCCTACAGACCAAGATGTACATACTGCCTGTGTGCAGTGTCCGCACTGCAGGGGAGGGGGGGAGGGTCTCTGTGGCGGCATGCAGTCAGTAGAGTGACCTATGTTTGCTCCGTCATTTTTGAGGTTTGCGACAGATAGCGTGTGGACCTTCAGTTCGTTGCAAACTCTTGAACTGGAGTGACTGTGTGTTTATGTATAGTGATATCAAGCTGATCATTAAAGTGCTTATGTCTGCATGTGGTATCTTAGCATATTAATTTGAGCCTTTGTACCTATTTCCGCAAGTCCATGAACCAGAGTATTGCTCTACATATGATAAGCTGATGTTCACACATGGGTAATCCTGCAGAGCTGGCACACAGTGTTGAATAAAACTGACTCAAACTGGTGACCTTGATCAAAGACGACCAGCTCAGGTGCACCAAAATGAGTGCCCCACATTTACACAAAAGGTGGGTACAACCAATTTAACAGTGATATCACCCAAGGGAACTGTTTCAACCCAACAAGATATTCTAATGATGCTTCAAAGTAATTAATGGAATCACTCGGAATCTGATAGTGGCCCAATCCTATGAAAGAGGACATGATAAAATCTCATCTTTGGAATTGGGAACCGTCTGAGTTGTGGTTGGATATGGCAGTTTGTTTTTGAATGCTGATATGCAAGGCAACTCTGCAGCTAGCAATGGCAGTAACACTTCACAAATCTGTCTGTGACTAATCATACCAATACTTTGATGCTTGGGAGGCTAAGATTGTGTAGGCTGTGAAACACTTCATGGTGCATGTTGGTCAGAAATATGGGCTGTGTTCTGTATGAGAAAAGTCTCAGAGAAGTGTTGTCTTAGTGGAGGCCAAACTCCATAGTTCAGTTTGCAGGTTTGTAGCCATATTATTCATAAGATCCATGACAATGGAGGCTTTTATTTGTCACCAGCTATAAGTTCATAATCATGCTACAGGGAAAGCATACAGATTCAGGACAGATAATTGGCAATGGTGTTATCTGTGCTGTGAATGCGATACTTGTCAACAGTATACTGTACTTTGAGATCTAAGTGCCAGTACCACCTAGTGCTGGCATCTTGGGAGGGATTTCTATTGTTGTCAACCAGCAGCTTGTGATCAGTGTATATAGTCACCTGACGTCCTTCATTGTCTTCTCAGAAATGACTGACAGCCATGTGCACCATGAAACGCTCACAGCGGAAGACCAACTGTTTAGACTAAGGTTGTGAAAATTTCTGTGATAAGACTCATAATGGCTGATTAATTCCATCAACAAACTGCTGAAGTACCTAATAGAGGGTGTGAGGCGAGCTTCCAGGTTGGGGAGAAAGACAGTGATTCTTGCAGCAAGCTGTTATTTCCTTTACAGATTACCTCAGTCACCTCCAATGCTCAGTCAGTTTTCCTCTTACTCTGTTTGTCATTGCCTTATAAGGCATCTGTCAGGGGAGACTGAAGCTTGGCGTGGGAAATATCTGTGATAAAAATTGAGAGTACCTAAGAAACAACATAAGTTATGGTAAGTTTCAGGAAGAGGCAGATCATTAACCATATCCATTCATCCAATGGTTGGCTTAATGCTGGACACATTAAGGTGTCTGACTAAGAAATGTTACTTCCGACTGACATATCTCTGACTTGGCACCATTGATGATAACATCAACCTGCTGCAGTGCGGCAAGAACTTGTTTTAGGTGAAGTGTGTGCTCCTTTGAGGGATGTGATAAAACAAAAGTATCATCAAGATATACATATAAAATAGAGAACAGTGGAGGAGGCCTTCAGTGCTACTTTTGTGCAGAACTCTAAGCTGTAAGGTATACAGAGGTATCCCTAAAGTTTGAATGGTATTATGATGACAGTCTTTTATGTACTATTTGGATGCACTGGAATCTGTAGACATGTGCACTTGCCATCTACATCTACATGTAAACAGGCATGGGACTCCACTAGCCATCACCAGATTCAAACATGGATTCTCTGCTGGGTGTGAGGAATAAGATGATGGTAGTGTGTACATGGATGGCTCCTGATGACAGAATAACAACATTTATTGACCAACTGCAATACATTGTTCGTCCTCTGGATGAGTTTTGCTTCCACTTAAAATACTCTAGACAGCAACAAAGGTGGCCGTCAGGTGCCCACATGCATGCCCACTGTTGTGAATGTAGCTGCGCTGCCATAACTGAAATCCACTGCCTCTGCAGCAGTGCTACATCCTTGCTGGTTTGTGCCACAGCAGCTGGAACCATTTGCCGTGGGCCTCTGCTGTGATCACAGCTGGGGTGCATAGTGGTGGCAGCACTAGGAGAGGTCAGTGCCCAGTCTCAGTGATGATCCCTGGCAGCGGCTGTCTGGTGACAGTGGAGTGGGTCAGAGCCCCTGACTCCAGGCCCAGTCATGGCGTTTGTGGAGGCAGTGTCCCAATATGATGGTAACACTGCATTACCACGGTGCATTTCAAGTGTGTCTCCCATGACAGGTGGCTGGTAGCTCACAGTGTCTGATGACAGTGATGGTCATGATTACAGCAGTGGTGTCACTCTGGCACCTCCTAGGCTTTGACCTGCATTATGATAGTGACTATTACAATGACTGTGATGACAGTACAACTTTGAACTGGTGGCAGAGCTGAGTGACACAGGCTCTGTGTCAGTCCAACACCTCATGATGGTTGAAGATGACAAGCCGGCTGCCGGTCCTTAAATACAGCCTTGTGTATCTGATGTCTGTGGTTCTTCTTCCTCAATACATCAGTGGAATAGTCTGGTGTTGCTTAGCTGGCGTAACTGAACCAATTACTACCATCAATGTTGACACCCTGGTATGCAGTGAGCTGCTTCTTGTCACATTCTCTGCTGGCTAATGACACGGGTTGCTTAACTCAGTGCTCCACCGACCCACTTGCATCATGATACCATACCACTGAAATGTACCTCCCATTACTCCTTCACATTTTAGCTTACTTCATTACTTAAAACACCTACCTTTTATTAACTTGCTAACTCTAATCATTTGACCCTTCATGTTCCCCACTTCTGCCTCAACATCTATTTACACTTGTCTCTATTTACATGGTTTTGAACCTTCTACTAATATTGGAATTCTACCATATTTGCGCGCTTCACTTCCTTTGAAAATATATGTATTGTGGCTTTTCACTACTAATTACACTACAGTTCTTCCTCTTAGACACCATTGTTCATTATGGTCCTTGAATATACTAGGTCTTGCCTTCATGTCTGTTCACTGATCCCATAACCTTGTCGGGGGTTGCTATTCTGAGCAGTTTGAACCTGTAGGCTGAAGGTTGGGAGAGGTGGAATTTGGGAAACTCTTCTGAGAACAGGAAATCAAAAAAAGTTTTACATCACCTCAGTTCTAAGAAGTCTAGAATCTGTACAGAAAATTGGAATAGAGATCAACATAAACATCATTTCTGCCCTTTTTAATGCTCATGATAACCACACATTGCATCTTGTACCACCATACAGAGAGACCTTCGGAGGTGGTGGTCCAGATTGCTGTACACACTGGTACCACTACCCAGTAGCACATGCTCTTGCATTGATGCTTGCCTGTATTTGTTATGGCACACTATCCACAAGTTCATCAAGGCACTGGTGGTCCAGATTGTCCCACTTCTCAATGGTGATTTGACCTAGATCCCTCAGAGTGGTTGGTGGGTCACATAATCCATAAACAGTGCTTTTCAATCTATCCCAGGCATGTTTGATAGGGTTCATGTCTCGAGAACATGCTGACCACTCTAGTCGAGCAATGCCATTATCCTGAAGGCAGTCATTCACAAAATGTGCATGATGGGGGACCAAATTGTCATCCATGAAGATGATTGCCTCAGCAATATGCTGCCAATATGGTTGCACTATCAGTGGGAGGATGGCATTCATGTATCGTACAGTCGTTACTGCACCTTCCATGACTACCAGTGCTGTACATTGGCCATACATAATGCCACCCCAAAACATCAGGGAACCTCTACTTTGCTGCACTCACTGGACATTGTGTCTAAGGCATTCAGCCTGATGAGCTTGCTTCCAAACATGTCTCCAACGGTAGTCTGGAGTCTGGTTGAAGGCATATGTGACACTCATCAGTGAAGAGAACATGATGCCAATCCTGAGCTGTCCATTCAGCATGTTGTTGGGCCCATCTCTATCATGCTGCATGGTGTTGTGGTTGCAAAGATGGATGTTGCCATGGATGTTGGCAGTCAAGTTGCGCATTATGCAGTATATTGCACACAGTTTGAGTCATAATATGACAACCTGTGGCTGTATGAAAGGCATTATTGAACACGGTGGTGTTGCTGTCAGGGTTCCTCCAAGCCATAATCCAAATGTAGCGGTCATCAACTACAGTAGCAGCCCTTGGGCAGCCTGAGTGAGGCATGTCATCAATAGCTCCTGTCTTTCTGTATCTTCTCAATGTCTGAACAACATTACTTTGGTTCACTCCGAGACACCTGGAAACCTCTGTCGTTGAGAGCCCTTCCTGTCACAAAGTAACAATGCAGACACAATAAAACTGTGATATTGTTCTTTCTAGGCATGGTTGAACTACAGACAACACGAGCCATGTACCTCCTTCCTGCTGGAATGACTGGAACTAATTTGCAATCAGACCCCCTCCATTTAACAGGTGCTGCTCATGCATGGTTGTTTACATCTTTGGGCAGGTTTAGCGACATCTCTGAACAGCCAAAAGGACTGTGTCTGTGACACAATATCCACAGTCAATGTCTATCTTCAGGAGCTCTGGGAACTGGGGTGACGCAACACTTTTTTGATGTGTGTGTGTATATAACTCTGATCACCGTGAGGAATATACAAGCAGCTGATGTTAATGAAACAATGATTACCAACTGCTGCTGATACTTACTTCTGTAGCTTTTCATGTGCTCTAGGAGACATTCCATGGGAGCATGACCATGTTTGCTGCTGATCATCTGATCTGGTAAGGTGAGCAGGTCCTCATCAATGGTATCACTAAGAAATGAGAGGTGTTCAGGGGGCAAAACCAAGGAAAGTAGGTCAGATACATAAATTAAAGAATGGACCATACTGGCAACTATGGTTCTCTGTGATGCCTTATGGATGTTTTCTATGTCATACGCATTGGTTGTACCAAACACAGTCTTTAGAATCCTACCACCCAACAATCCTAATCTGTCTCACCCATGTGATTTACTCCATAGGAGCACCTGTAGCTTTGCAAACTGATCATAACAGATGATACTCCCCATGTGTAACTGACTGATTACTCATCATACTGTGCAATTTCCTGAACATTTCTTCCAGTATCCAAATCTTGTTTCCAGGTGCCCAGATGTTGCACTGTACCCTTAATATCCACTGCTGTATCTGAACACTGTGGGTCCACTTTTTCTACTCACCCACATTAGCTTAGATTTTTCAGACATTTAGAGATAGCTGCCATTCATCACACAAACTAATGGCACTGTTGCACCTGTGAGTGCATGCTTCAGATCTTGCAAATTCAGGACAGAGTAACTGTCACTGACTGTTCTAGAGTTAAGAATTCTGTAGTCACCACAAAGGCTTGTTGTACCATCTTTGTTGTGAAAAAACTTAATTTGTCATACCTAGGGGCTGTTGGATCGGTGGACAATGCTTGCATGTAAAAATGTCTGAATGGTGTTTTTAGCTGTTTGTAAACAGAGACAAACATGATGAGCTTTATGTCTGATTGGAGGACCATCTGGTGTCACATGTACCATCACATACTGCACACGCATAAGCCCAGATGTGGCTGGGAGCCAAGGGAAGTGAACTGTTCACTATCACAGCAGAAGAAGAGCAGATAGAAGAGGTTGACAGTCTTAAATTCGTGGGATTACAATTTGATAATAAATTCAGTTGGGAAGAGCACACCACAGAACTGCAGAAACGCCTTAACAAATCTGTATTTGCAATTCGAGTGTTAGCAGACATAGGCGACATAAAAATGAAAAAGCTTGCATACTTTGCCTACTTTCATTCCATAATGTCATATGGTATAATATTTTGGGGTAACTCTTAAAGTCAAACAAAAGTTTTCAGAGTCCAAAAGCATGTAATACGTATTATTTGTGGAGTAAATTCATGGACATCCTGTAGAAACCTCTTCAAAGAACTGGGTATACTAACTACTGCCTCTCAGTATATTCACTCATTAATGAAATTTGTCCTAAATAATATATCTGTTTTTCCAACAAACAGCTCAGTTCATACATACAATACCAGGAACAAAAATGATCTGCACAAGGACTTAAAAGCACTTACTTTAGTTCAAAAAGGGGTCCACTACTCAGGAACACTCATCTTCAATAATTTGCCAGTAAACATAACAAATTTAGTTACAAATAAAGATCAGTTTAAAAGGAGCCTGAAAGACTTACTAGTGGCCAACTCCTTCTACTCCATTGACGAATTTTTTAATAGAGACAAATGATGTATTGCATATATTCATACTATTAGTATTGTTATTTCAGCTTAAAAAAAAATTAAAAAATTTGACATGTTCCACATCCACGAGGATCTCCTCAGCACAGATCTATGGAACGAAAAACTAATCTAATCTAATCTAATCTAGTGATATTCAGACCTTGAGGTGTGCACTGTAGCGTTGCAGCAGTGGCAGCTCTGGCAAAAGTGCTGAGACCAGTGTGGTGGCAAGTGTTGAGGAGGAGGAGTGCACCTCACCTGCAATGGCCAGTTAAAAATTACAGTTAACGGATGGTGTTTGCACATTGCAAGGCAGAATACCTTTGAAATCCAGGCCACAACTGTGAGGGGATGTACACTGTGGATTGGTGTCCCATATGTTGCAGTTGTGCTCATTGTGAAGCGAGCTTGCTATATGTGTGCATGCTGTTGCAAGTTTGGCTTCTCGCACATTTAATCATAGAGATGCACTGGCAGATTATATCTGTCATAGACTCATCAGTAGAAGTGCATCCAGTCGAATGAGGGGTAGTGGGCATACTCTTAGAGGATCATCTTTGTACTTGAGCCTGGCTGTGTGGAACATTAATGCCACATGCACTATGTTGGGTGAAAGTTTTTGGTGGCATCGGATGTTCATGCCAAATAGGCTTGCAGACGTCCATGACATAAAATGTCTAGGTATATTGTAAATCCAGTGTTTAAGCTGAGCAGTATGAGAGGTGATGCCATTGATGGAGATTTCTGAGTCATGCACTGAGTCAACGATGGCTCGAAAATGGTCATGTTGTTGTAGAGCAGAAAACTGATATCTGAGCCCATACCCACAAGGAAGATTTGTTTTATAGTTAGGTCTTGAGAGAAGAGGCATCTACCCATGGGGGCTATAGAACTGATGTAAGCCTGTAATATATGTGAAGGTGATGGGCAGCTACACTGTGTTGAGTAGACTGAAACACCTATTTCAGCCTTTGGGAACTGAAGGCCTTTGAGAACTCATGTGTTTTTTGAAATTTTTGAGCAGTCCACCAGAAAGTAGTATGAAATCAGCAGAATGACAATAGTGAAGAGGTCATGTCATCAGGCATGTCCTTGTCCAATGATGGGGAAAGGATGTTCTTGCTGCTGCATGCTGGAACTTGATGGATTAGATTAGATTAGATTTACTTTCATTCCAATTGATCTGTAGTGAGAAGGTCCTCCAGGATGTAGAACATGTCAGAAAAACAATACATGACAAATATTTACAACTAAAACAAATAAGCTAATGTACCACTCCACAAGTCCCAAGTGGAATGATCATAATTTTTTAGTGAACAGTATATGAAAGAGTCATTTTACAAATACTAAGGCACTGTGTTTAACATAAAAATGTTTTTAATTATAAGGTAATAAACGTGTAATGCAACTACTATAATACTTATTTACAATGAACACATTACTGCAATGAAATGGTGCAGAAGTTAGATTGTACTTACACACACACACACACACACACACACATATTTATAATGAACACATTACTGCACTGAAACTGTGCAGAAGTTATATTGTACTTATACGTATATATATACACACACACAAATCAGTTGGTTTTACTGAGAAATTCATCAATGGAGTAGAAGGAGTTGGCCACCAATAAATCCTTTAGGCTTCGCTTAAACTGAATTTCATTGGTTGTTAAGCTTTTTATGGCTGCTGGCAAGTTATTGAAAATGTGTGTTCCTGAATAATGGACACCTTTTTATACAATACTAAGTGACTTTAAATCCTTGTGAAGATTATTCTTATTTCTAGTATTGATTTCATGAATTGAGCTGTTGGTTTGAAAAAGTGGTATATTTTTAATGACAAATTTCATTAAGAAATAAAAATATTGGGAAGCAGTAGTTAGTATCCCTGTTTCCCTAAACAGGATTCTGAAGGGTGTTCTTGAGTTCACACCACATATAACTCTTACTGTACGTTTTCATGCCCAGAAAACTTTAGCTTGGCTTGATGAATTACCCCAAAAAATAGTCCCATACGACATTATGGAATGAAAGTAAGCATAGTGTGCCAGCTTTTTCATTTTTATATCTCCTATGTCTGACACAATTTGCATTGCAAATAGAGATTTGTTAAGATGCTTCAGCAGTTCTTTGGTATGCTCCTCCCAGTTGAATTTATTATCAAGCTGTAATCCCAAGAATTTAACACTGTCCACTTCTTCTATCTGCTTGTCATTGTATGTAAAGTATATGCTCATGGAACATTCTTTACACGTTCTGAACTGCAGGTAGTGTGCTATTTCAAAGTTTAGTGACAAAGAATTGGCTAGGAACCAGTGGTTAATTTCCACAAATATTTTATTAGCCGATCTTTCTAAGACTACACTTGATTTGCTATTTATTGCAATGTTTGTATAATTGGCAAACAAAACAAACTTGGCATCTGGTAATGTTACTGATGAAAGGTCATTGATATACACAAGAAAAAGTAAGGGCCCAAAAATGGAACCTTGTGGGACACCACATGTAATTAGTTCCCAGTTGGATGATGCCTGATAGCTTGATACATGTTTCTTTCCTAATAGCACCCTTTGTTTCCTGCCAGAGATATAAGATTTGAACCATTTTGCAGCATTTCCTGTTACACTATAATATTATAATTTATTTAAAAGAATATTGTGATTTACACAGTCAAAGGCCTTTGACAGATCACAAAATATACCAGTTGCCTGCAATTTTTTATCTAATGAATTAAGCACATTTTCACTGTAAGTGTAGATAGCCTTCTCAATATCAGAACCCTTTACAAATCCAAACTGTGACTTCGGTAGTATGTTATTTGAAATAAGATGGTTATAAAGCCAATTGTACTTTACATGGAGAGGTGTGACACCACCCTCAGGGCACATTAAGCTGACTTGACTGGCAGTGGTTGGTTTTGAAGACAATAATGCCCATATTCTGCCTGGTATGTCATCACCCTAGTTGTTTATTCATTGTTAGTGATGGATGATGGAGAATATATGGTCAGATAGCATGAGTCATTTGTTGAGAAGTTCAGATTACACATAATCAGCATTAGTCATAGTTCCATTTGTAGTTTAATCATGCATAGTGTCCATAGTACCATATCTGGCCTCAGGGTGCAATTGAAGGTTGCACGGAGATTTTGCCAGAAGTTGGATAGAGTGTTGCCATACAGCTGTTGATCAAACATAGCCTCCTGTACTTGTTCAGGAGTATGTGAGAGGCACTGTAGCAGTGTTAACTTCAGTGCATTGTACATGTTTGTTTGAGATGGTGACAGTGTGGTATAACAGATGACTTCTGCTTGACCCAATAGATGGCAGAGTAAACTGACATATCTAGCATCATCATCGAAGACTGCTGTTGCCATAAAAATGTTGTCAGTCATCATAAACCACAAGGTGGTCTTGATGACATCAGAAGGTGGCCATATCAGATAATACTAAGCTTCAGACATGAAGTGAAGGTGAAATTTTGAGCATTGCCTCTTGTTGCAGGCAAGTTGCCTGATAATTATGCATGAAGCCTGGTTTGTTGTGGCAGAACAGTGAACAAGTGGATGTATGCATTTCACAATGTGGAAGACATGGGAAACACACAGCTTGTTTCACATCTATGTTGCACTCAGTTTCAAATGGGAGCATTGTCTCTGAAGGCACTATCATCCAAATCTAAAAGCAGGACGGTAGTGTGAGGCAACATGACTGGTGACTGTGACACATAGATGATTGTTGTTTTGTGGTATGAGAATATTCATATAGCACAAGCACCAGGAAAGGGGAAGATGACATGAAAATGTTCCTACAAAAACTCTGTGATCATTGTACATCAGTTACACTGTTAATAGCAGAGTTGTAGTCATGGTGTGAGAATGGATACCACAGTTAATGCACCAAATGTTCGATGATGTTGGTAAGGATGAGTCTTGAGTCTTCAGCACACTCAGTTCTCAACATTGTTCATAATCACTGAGAAAACTTCATATCCTTCACTGCAATCCTGTCATTACTGCAGTCCAGAAGTGCATGCTGGTTGGAGGGTTGTGTGGCATGAAGAAAAATGGTGAAAATTTGAATAATTACACATCTCATGACTGATGATGGGTCATCAATGTGGGTAGATTATAGTACAGGCCAGTATTTATGACTACAACAAATAATGTATGCTGTGGATACAGCTACATAAACTTTATTAACCAACACAAATGCATACAACTGGTTCAAATGAAGAGTCAGATCAACTACTCTTTCTCTCTGAATCATCCAGCGATCAATCTCTTCACATGGTATAAGGTCTCCTGATACTGCATTGAGACTGATACTCCCACAAGTATCTTGAAATTATTGTCACAGGATAAACACCATTTTGCATTTATTACATGAACTAATACAACAATTTGTATGTATGAATAGTTCAATCATAATTTCAGTACTAAAGCAAACTCAAAACTTTTCTTTGTATGAGTCACATGTTAAACATTCTTCTGTATAGATTTCATTGATGGTCTTAAAAATTTTATTCTGAGATCATCCTTATGACATCCATGTAGAGCTAAAAGCTCTGAGCTGTAATAATTGCTATGACATAACAGGCATCTGTAGCCATAATTGCTGTGATGTAGCAAGCATCTGCTGACTAACTTCAAATGATGCCCACTGCTGAAGGAGACTCCCAAATAGAGAATAATACAACACAAACTAACTATATGTTCTAATACAAAACAGTATATGCTAGACATGGACCTTCACATCCACAGACTTATCAATAAACTTCAAGATTAGTCGTTTTTACAGTCTAAGATGATGAGAGTACATCATATGTAAACAGATAAGCTATTTCATGCCATGTTTGTGTGTTGTAAGAAGCATCTGTGAGCATTATGTCAAGGAACATGGCCTTCTTACATAAGGTGTTTTACGTTTTTAAATATATTAGCAATGTCAAACCATTTCCACTTCCACATCTTGGCGTGAGTTTCAGTGTAAAATGAACACGTTTTACAAGAAAAAGATCTTTAAGATATCAAGATGAGAGGGAAGTCTCTTGAAATAAGTTGCCTTAAGAAATATTTTATATGGTCTTGGCTGTTGTATGGTTTTTAGGACACATAAAACTTTGTACTTCCAAATTTAGAAGGGTAAAATCCTGAATTTAAATAGAAAAAATTGTATACATTACACATGCCACCCAATATAAATGAATTCTTGAGATGTCCATGCCATCTTCCTTATCAGCTGGACTCTGGCTAAGGTGGCACACTGCGGTGGGAGCTTATGGTCCGAAGTGCTACAGGCACTGACACATTCCATGTCCACCGAGCGAGGTGGCGCAGTGCTTGGACACTGGACTCGCAATCGGGAGGACGATGGTACAATCCCACGTTCGGCCATCCTGATTTAGGTTTTCCATGATTTCCCTAAATCGCTCCAGGCAAATGCCAGGATGGTTCCTTTGAAAGGTCACGGCCGACTTCCTTCCCCATCCTTTCCTAATCAGATGAGACCGATGACCTCGCTGTCTGGTCCCCTCCCCCAAAGAACCCAACCCCCCCCCCCCATTCCATGCCCACTTACCCATGTCAAATCAGATGGCAATACTGGTGCCACTGCAGCTGTTTTCATGTTAATGTCAGGCATCAGCGCTGATGATAGTGTTTACAGTGCTGATGATACCAGTATCAGCAGTTGCTCAGGAACTGTTGACAGAATCCCTGATGACAGTGTCAGGAACAATAGAAGAACTGCTGGTTTGGCCACCAAGGATGGATGCCCTCGCCTGCGCACAATTGGAGAACTGGCAGCAGCAGGTGATGTGATACTCAATGCGGATGGGATTGGAGGTGATGGTGTGACACTAAGGTGTACCTAGCCATCCACATGAAGGCAAAGCTGATGATAGCATGTTAATCAGAGGCCATCCTCCATGCAGATGTTGCAGAGGTACCACTGCTGTCATCTGGCAATGACAGCAGGAATCCATTTAGGGCAGCATCCAAAACCATGCAATCAGAAAGCCACATCCAACTGGAAGAGGCATGGCAGCTGCATGGATTGGTGTCCAGATGGAGGACACAGGAGGTGTAGCAGTGACCATGGCTAGTGCCTGTGGAATAGCTCTGCCAGGCTCTTCTGCCAAACAATGTGAAACAGTAGAGGAGAGAAACCAATCTAAGGCAAAGTCAGATGAAGGGTTGGCAACGTACAGTTTCATCTAAGTTATGAATGTTCACAATGGGCAATCTGCCTAGTAACTACCACGTGGATCATGTATTAGATTGTGGATGGAATGCTGAGGCAAGGATGTGATGGATACCATGGGAATCGCAAAATGCTGCAAATTCTTGTGATGAAAATTGTAGACCTTTATCAGACACTGACATTGTGGGCAAGACATTGAGTGAAAAAATTTTGGTCAAGGCTGAAAAAGGTGGCAGTTTTGGATGTAGAAACACAATGAACGACATACATAAAATGAGAATATATGTCAACAACCAGCAGCCAATAAGCACTGAGATAGGGGCCAGCAAAATCCACATGTATATGGTCCCATGCCTGCAATTGCATTGGTCAAGGAGAAAACAATGGCTGGTGAGCTGCTTGGTGCATTCATTGTACATTGTGAACAGGAGGCAACCATGTGGATAACTTCATGATCCAAGCTGGGCCAAACCATGTATTGAGGGGCCAATGCTTTTGTGCATGACACATCCCAATGATCTGCATATATTAAACAGACAACCCCCAAATGAGGTGCTGAGGGGATCACTACCTAAGGGACCATGAGATCCATGCATAAAAGCAGAATAACCTCCACAACAGAGAACTGATGTCAAAAGAATAATAATTGCAGTAGGGATATGATGTACAAGGAGGTGGTACACACACACACACACACACACACACACACACACACACACACACACACACATACACACACAGTCACAATGACTAGGGTACCCAAAACAGAGATAAGCATGAGTCTGTCCACAACTCAAGATCCAATCAGATACAATACTGTAATACTCGGGATAAATTCAGGTACACATAGTCATCAATTAGCATTGGTCGATGACACGATCCAGTAGCTGGACAACCAGAATCAGAGTATGAAAGCAGACATGTATACATTTTAGTATATTGTCCATATTAGTAAATGCCTTTCACACTAACATATGTACACAAATACCTAGAAAATTCATTTACAAATGATAAAAAAATATGTACTGATTTAAAGTTGCAATCTATTTAAGCTGAATAGCAATGTCTTTAGCAGTTTTGATTAACAATTGACAAATATCAAACACAACATGCATTCCAGTCAACAGATGCTCGAGTACATTACCCAGCACCCTTGATCTCTTGCAAGATTATTGGTCCAGCAGGGTACAGCAATACTGCAGTGTGGGGAACGGATCAACCCATATCTTTCAGCTTCCTTCTTAGAGTTATCATCACATGCTCCAACAGATAGGTAATGTCCTGCCTAGCAATCACATCAAACACTGAAACATTGTTTTGTATATAAAATATGCTGTTCAATTCCTTTTTCACATCACAAGAAATATGTTTTCCTTAGATATTTTACATAGCCAGTTATAAGGGATTTATGTCAGATGTGATTAAAAAGCGTTCACATATGAAACATGAACCATCAGAGTAAACTGCAATAAAAAAATTGGAGTTAATAGGGTAATACAAACAGATATGTTCCTAATCTTTGCTGTACATGTTATGAATATTGTCTCATTAAAAAACTGTAGAAAGGTCCACTCATTTAGATTTAGTGTCATGGCATCTATATAATAAATTATAAAGCACAAATCTATTACAGAACATAATTATATAGTGTATCATACATTTTATTTCAGTCAACAGATCAGTCAGATCTTTAGAAATTACATCATCTTACATACTAAATGTGAGACAAACAAAACACATTTATCTAGTCTTATGCATATACAGATAGATTTAAACTCAGTCAATAGATAAGACAGAACTCTAGAAACTAGATGTTCTTACATACTAAATTTATGACAATGGAGAAAGAGTGAACAAACAAACAAAAATTTGATACTTATGGATCATGTCTATATGCTTTCAGTTCAATGATATTGCGTAATCCAAACAACAGCTTAGATTTTGGGTACACAATTTGGTATGCATTAGGATGAGGATTTTCAAGAGCTTCGAATGGTCCAATATAAATATTGAAAAATTTCTTTATCTCAGATGTCAACACTTTAGATTTGTCTTTGGCTTTCACCAACACAAGATCTCCTACTTCAAACTTAGAAAATCTACCTTTACCATCATGTCTCTGCTTACTCCTACCCCCAGTTTTCTCATCATCTCCCTCAGTCAATAGGTAAGATAGAACTTTAAAACTAAATGATAGTACATACTACATTCATGGAAAACAAAACACAATTACACTGTCTTAAAAGTCCACAAACGTAGTGAATATTTTCTTCTAGACTAGGTATCATTATGCATCCATGTTCATATATCTTGTCCTCTTTACTAAATGTTAACAGTACTTGACAGTTTATATACTTGCTTTGCTTACCAGTGCCATCTCTAATCGTTACACATGCAATGGACATTTCCACCCCCTACCTATTCATTTTCCTCTATGTTTGCAGGCCCATCACTTTCTCTTAGTACTATCTCATTTAATTTCCTAGCATTTAAAACCACTTGCACAGCCTCATTCTTCTTTTTCACCAGGACTAAGCTATTGTTGTATCTACTGTTTGCTCTTTCAATTGTTCCCCACTGTAACATCGACTGAATTTCTCTCCTAACTGCTTCCTTTTTTGCAAATGGGATACCATAGGGTTTGACAGTCATATTCTTTAAAAGACAATTTGAATTCAAAGTCCTTAATTAACCCTGGCGTATCTGAAAATACCTCTTTATTTTCCATTAACACCTGTCTCACTTCCCCCTGTTCTTCTGTTATAGCTTCAACACTGTTTACTTTCTCCTCTATCTCCCTTTGTATTTTCTCTCCTTCACCTAATCCATTTACATTATTATTGGCCAGATATCTCAACGAACAACCTAAATCACTATTCTCTTCATCAGTAATTTTCTCTATGAAACTCATCTCAAATCTATTCCCACCACACACAATATTAAATTTACTGGCAGCAATATCTATATTCACATTCCATTTACACAAGAATTCTGTCCCTAGAATCATATCCAGGCTGAGTCCTGGTACCATCAGATATCTACACTAAACTAATTGATTACAAATTTCAACAGACAGCAATACTTCCTGCTTAATTGGCTTAGTCATTTTTCCAGTAGCACCAACTACCTTCATACTAGATACATGCATGACCACCACTTCTTTATTGTCTTTCATTGACTCAAACAAGGCATGAAATATTGCATTCAGTTCAATTACACTGTCCAACAAGCATTGTATGGGTGTACCTAGTAACTTAGCCATAACCACAGGATGCCAATTACTATCATCATTATCTTTAGAGTCCTCTTCATACAACAAATCCTAATTGATTTTTCTACTCAAAAAAATATCATCTAGTTCACCAAAAACATCATCTGTTACAGTTAAGTGACATACCACATGATCCCCTTCCTCAGTTACATCACCTACAAAACAATCTTTCTCATCACTCACTTCTTCAACTATTAATCTCTCTTTACTAATTAGGTTATCTTTCTCATCATAAACAAATTCATCTACTTCACTAGCATTACTATTACTTGATTAATCACTATCCGAACCATCCTTGTTGTCACTATTCTCTCCTTTTACTGCCTGGCTAACGAACTATTTATTGTCTTCCTTTTCAGACCATAAGGCCAAACACTTTAATGGTTTTTCACACTGTAACTTATTACAACTTATATCATCATACTTGTGGTGCCGATGAGGTTGACACCAGCTTCGATCTGAATCTGAGTATTGTCCTTGAACTAAACTATTCCAAAATGGGAGTTGAAATATGCTCACCAATTTTATGAACTTGAATTTAGCATATTTCGTGACAGTACTCACTTTTGCGTGGATGTTTATAAAGTGATATTTGCCTTTTTTGTGTTGGCTTCAGTCGTCTAGTGAAAGTAAGATTCCATAATGCTGTTTCGTCGGCTGCAGAAATGTCCTGGTTCAATGCGTTTGCCTCATTTTTGGTGCTTCAAATACCATTTTTCTGAATGTGCTTCCTTCTTGATGTTTATATAAAAAAGTAGTAGAATAACTCATTTTTGCTGGTCACTTGCAAATTATTGTAACGGGGACCGGTACATTGTTCCACCATCACACACAAAGACGACTCCAGCATCAAAGACATTTCACACAACACACAAGCTTCCACTTGTAACCAGTCTCTTTGATATTATTCATCACATCTACTAATATTAATCAATATGCTGTCACTCTTGAACATATAAGCAAATTAGCATAAAATAAGGCAAATTACATTTCACAAAAAATATTCTGACAAAAATATAAGAAAACATTTACAACCTCCCTCATTAGATTTGGTATCGACAAAGAAAATAACACATCTCCCAGATCCATTACAGGGTATTGTTTGGTGTAACCAACCCCAACTTCTCCCTCATACTGATCAACCTCTGAATTATCCATGCTTACTATGTTAGTTTCTATTACGTCTGTGGGTTCCTGTTCTTCAGAAACCATTTCTACATTATCTACCTGTATATTCAGTACTCTAATATCTTCACTAGCCCTGTAGTCATGTTCATTGCTTACACTTGGTTTGAATTGTCTAAATCTTGGCCATGCTGAATCCCTTGCCCTAGTTCGGAACCCAACCAAAGCAGAAGTCATTTTAAATTGTGGTGTCTCCAACTATTATTCCTCCCCCCTCTGTTGTCTGATCTGTCATTCCTTTCTTTCCCTTGATCATCTGATACAGCCGCATCCGGGGAGTTTCCACCATTCCTATATCCATTTTCCTCTCTAAATCTCCTATCATTGCTACCTCTTCTTTGCTCATTTTGCCCTCTATCATTTCGGAAATACCTACTACTTGTGTAACTGTTATCATTATTATAACCTCTATCTTCTCTGGAATTCGTGTCTCTTCTCTCTACATTATGGAAATTCCTGTTACTTCTATGACTACCATTGTAACTATAATTCCTCCCCTCTCCAGAATTTCTATCATTATTGTATCATCTCTCCTCTCTGAAGTTTTTGTCCCTGTTAGCATGGGTTTGTCTATTGTGGTTATCCCTATTTCCATAACTCCTATATCCTTCCACTGCAGCCTTTGCTCTCTCTGTTCTTCCCACATAACTAAAAAATTTACTAATATTATCTCTAGGAGCTGGAATAAGCCATTCTTTTATTTTACTTGGCAACCTATTTTCCAGTTCCATTATAACTGATTCACTACTAAGATCCAAATACTTCGCTTTTCCAATCCACTTTTCACAAAACTCTGTAATCGTTCCCTTACTATCATCATATCTGCCTCAATCCCAGAAGTCATGCAATATCCTTTGTTGCTCATCTTTAGACCAATATTTATCTAGAAAAGCTTAGATGCACTCTTCCCATGAAGCACATTCTTCTGAAATCTTAGCTGCCCAACTGTAACATTCAGATTTCATATACCCCCTTACAAAAGACATTTTCTCTTGATCATTCCAATTCTTTGGCAGATTATTATATTCCCTAATAAAATCTAAGGGATGCACCATACCATATTTCTCAAAACAATATAAACTCCTACAATTTATTCTGCACATTATCTACTTTACTTTCAATTTCCAAGAATTTCTTACCTAGCTTTTCTATTTTACTGTCAATTGTGGCCAAGCACTTCCCTTCTAGGTTTTTTCATATTGATTCCAAATCTCTTTTAAAATTGTCTGCAGTAACTTGGACTGGAGATTCTACAGCCTTTCTGTTATCAGAACAGTTACTGTTAGCTTTCTTAATACAGGAACCAACTGCTTCTTCCATTTTCGCATCACAGTATTCTAAAACACTCTTAATTCTAGTAATACAATTGTTGTCTACAGTACTTATTTTCAATGGTTGCATTTAAAGCCTTCACAAGGTCCTGCTGACTTTTTTGTAACTTTCGGTCGAAACTTGATTCCAGCTTGTTAATTTTGCTTTCAATAGTAGCACACATTTCACTTTACAAACTACTCATGTGACTGTCAATTTCATTCTTTAAACTACGTATGTCATTCTTAGTACACATATCACTTCTCAAACTACTCATGCTACTGTTCATGTTACTAGCTAGACCACTGATTTCATTGTCAATGTTACTATTGATCAGACTAACCATCACCATTAACATTTCATTATTCACAAAACTTAATCTTACATCACTATGTTCCTGCGAGATAACTTTTTGCTCTGTCACAACATCACTATTTGGATTTACATAAGTCTCTTCAACTTTAATATAATAGATATCAAACTTATGAGGCATGACAACTGCAGTCTCACCCATTGCAGAATTGCTACTCTCTCCACTGTGAAACTTTGAATCCTCTAATTTTACACCACTATCATCTCCACTCCCTTCTCCAGATATTAATTTTTGTAAATAATTAAAAACAGGTGTATTTTCATTTCTTTGAATAACACATATTCCATCTGCCCTTTGTCTATCCATGATTCCATATTAACACAACTCAACAATGTTGACACTAAACTAACTAACTAACTCCGTCTACAGGCCGCAAGCGACCCATCGGGACCATCCGACCGCCGTATCATCCTCAGGTGAGGATGCGGATAGGAGGGGCATGGGGTCAGCACACCGCTCTCCCGGTCGTTATGACGGTTTTCTTTGACCGGAGCCGCTACTATTCGGTCGAGTAGCTCCTCAATTGGCATCACGAGGCTGAGTGCACCCCGAAAAATGGCAACAGCACGTGGCGGCGGGATGGTGACCCATCCAAGCGCCGGCCACGCCCGACAGCGCTTAACTTCGGTGATCTCACGGGAACCGGTGTATCCACTGTGGCAAGGCCGTTGCCCAACAATGTTGACACACAAAATTAATTTTTAACACTATGTGTATACCTGTTCTAGGCAGTCAATCTGTCTTCTTTATCCTTCAGATGACATCTGCCATTTTCAGGTATGTGGCTGCATCCACACCGTAAACAAACTGCATCTTGCTGCATCTGAAATTCCAAAGTACATGGTTGTAGAACTTTCAAAAGGGTGCATTTTCTGAACTGACATCATCCTCTTCTTTCCAGCTGGTGAACTTCGTACTTGTTGTTATTTTGATGTAAACAGTTCCAAAAACTACATGCACTTCAATCTATTTCCAAATGTTAATTTCAATAACAGTTCTTCACTTGACAGAGCATTATATACAATATGTTTTTATGCACAATAAAACAATAAATGTCATGGTTTTCCTCAAACTGCGGCACCATATGTAATGTCCCACTGGTTAGTGAGTAGTTAAAAATGGTTTAAATACCTGTGAATATCTTGCCTTCAGTGAGTGCATACATGAGCTAAAACATGCTTGTTCAATAAATACAGGATTCCATAATGGATTTCACTACAGTGATGTAGCCGCAACTGAAATAAAGTAAGTACATAGATTTATTCACTTCAAAACCTGTACCTTATTAACTCATGATGAATCTTCAGTGTAATAAGCCTTGTTGTTACTAATACAGCTAACCAACATTAACACATACTACACTGAAGATATTAAATAGTCCAAATGCAGTAATTTGATAGTAATGTGTGTGAGGTCCATTGCATTGTTACTGCTACAGCTAACCAATGTTAGCACATACTACACTGGTGATATTAAATAGTCCAAATTCAGTAATTGGATAGAAATGTGTGTGAGGTCCATTGCATTGTTCAACACTATTACTCAAAAAAGTATGAATATAAAGCCACATATCATTCTGCCATTTGTGATATTAAATCAAACTGTTCAACACTCCAAAATAATCCATCACTGAACTGTTCTAATGTGCTGTTTTGGCCAATGTCCAACACACAATTTGCTCTATTGTAAATCCAAACCTGAATCATGCACCAAGAACTTATCTAAACTGTACGCAGAGATCTGTCCTCTAGTTGGTCCAACACACATCTGCCCTAAAATACTCAAGGCTGAGTATTTATGCTCTTCCTACACTGTACTACTGGTTATAATAATGCCAACGTAATCTATAATATGAAATAGTTTAACTACATTATCAAACACTCTATAATATTCCCTACTTTGATAGAACAAGTTTATGACATTTTATAAACTCATAAAAACCACATTAGTATTGAAATTGCAGAAATAAGCATTATAACAATGCAAAATGATCAATTATCTATATTTTGTTAATTAGGCTCGAGATTTTATTTCTACCATTTACAGGTGATAAGAACGAAAATATTGTTTTTTTTTATCTAAACATTTTCCATATATTAATTTCCTTAATTTGATTTTGTTGGTTTATGGTACAAAGGGTATTAGAACTATTATTGTTTGGTATTGCTGTTATTCTTCTAAAAGCCTTTTTCCTATTATCAAAACATAACTGAATTTAATTATAACTGGAGATATAAGAGTATTGATCTAGTAATACATAATTCAGGGGTAGTAACCATAAGCCTGGAATATTACAAACTGCACTAAATTTGCTGTTGTTGTCTGTCTTCATTTCCTCTAATTTTACTAAAATCATCAGAAAAATATCAATTTTCACTGTTTCTTTGCTAACTACACTTTCACTTAGTTCAAACTGTCTAGGCTGGGTCCTACAGCTTTCATTTCATCAGAATTACCCTCATCTCTATTCACTTTCCTAGAAATCACAGAAGTCCACTAAGGAAGGTTAATTTCACAAGTGGTTGTACTTAAGTGTTCGCATGTTCTTCATCATAGTTGTCAAGTTCTCTTCCAATTCATCTGGTCTGTCATTGTTGATATCATATGAAATCCTCATCACCATTGGTACGACCTCATTGGGCAGCTCTCTGGTCTTCTTTCGTAAGGTGAATGGAGTTTCCATATGTATATAAAAACTGCAAATGAGATATAATTCTACTTTCTTCTTCTGCAAAAGACAAAACTTCAATATCAGTCAACAAATCATGGCTAACACCCCCACTTGCAATCTTACCCTCCAACACATCAGCGCCAATTTTGGAAACTTCAAGAGAAGTAAGATTACAAAAGAAGAACTTTTTTACTTGTCTTAACTATCTCTTTGTTGTTATTGTTGCTGGCTCAAAATCTTCTTGTGTCTAAGAGTACATTCTTGCTGCCAAAAATTTTGATTTGACATTGAGGTTTCTTGTTGCACTTATGGGAAATGGGAATACGGATAATGGTATACGCAACAAACTGTTCCCATAAATGTCTATACATACATATATTTCAGCACAAGGAAAGGACATGTGTATACTGTACAAGGTACAAAGGCTGGCTGGAACATTAACATGGCAGCTCATGAGAGCAGTTAGAGTTCAAAGATCATGCTTTACATTGTCGATGTGACCTATCGAAACCACACAGTCCCCTCCCCCTCACCCCCCCCACACACACACACACACCAAGCAGTGCGTAGTACGGGTACGGCCTGTGAGGCCTGAGGGGAGGCCTTGAGGGTGTCACCATTCGAGTGAGTGGTACGAGGCAGCAGGTGCACGACTGGGAGCTCCATCTCAGTCAGGGCGGCATGAAAGACACGGTGAGGGGCTGCAGGTCGACATCATAATCAGACAGCCAGCGGGGGCAGATGATGTGTCAGCCGGCCTGGGAGTAGAGGTGTGGGGAGGTTTGCAGCGTGTGAGTGTGCCTGCCCCTAATGCAGACTGAGCCATCTGAGGAGATGAACACATGAACTCTTGATGGATCGCACTCTTGGGGGAGGGACAGGCTATGCACTATCTTCACATCTAGTGCCTCGTTGAGTGTCAAGTCTGCAGTGACTGTAAGGAACACGAGCACACAGTAATGAAAAGCGACAATTGACACATCGTTGACATGGTCAGGTGGTACATTGCAGTGCAAGTTGAAAGTTGGGGAGCAAGTCTCTCCAGTGGATGAAACGTCATAAAAACCTCCGCATGGGGTTGATGACGACATACTTGGGAAACCCATGAAATGTGGTGACGAATCATCAGAAGGAGAAGGCTCTACCATGGGATGAGCTAACTCATTATCTGGCTTGGCAATAGAAAATTCGTCCGGATGGTCCGACTGGGACGACAGAGGTGCATCAGAGTCCATGAAAGCAGGCTTGAGCCTGTGTAGCGAAACGGTTTGATGGCGATCTTTAACCATGATGTCGAACGTCGTCTCACCCCTCCAGGGTACTTCAAAGGGGCCAAGGTATGGGGGTTGCAGGGGCTGTCTAACAGAATCATCCCTGAGCATAACGTGTGAGCATGTGTTGAGTGCATTTGGCACGTAAGTGTCCAACTGGGAATGACTGTCTAAAGTGGGTGCACATTCTACTAATAAATTCTGGGTGGATGGGGAAATCCTCAGGTGCTCGAGGCAGGATAAGTTCCACAGATAGAACCGAGTTCTCGCCAAAAACGAATTCAGAGATGGTTTCCTGTAAGTCAGGTTTAAAGATTGAATGGAGACTGAGTAACACCCAAGGAAGCACATCAGACCAGAGGCAATCATGGCGCCTGAGTGCTGTTTTAAGGGTGCGGTGCCATCGATCCACTAAACCATTGCTTTGCAGGTGGTAGGATGTTGATTGAATTTTTTTAACACCGCAAAGGTTACTTAGAATCATGAAAAGTGTAGACTCAAACTATCAACCCTGGTCAGTGGTGATGGTGGATGGGCAACCGAAGCTAGTGATCCATGATGAGGTGAATCCCTTGGCCATGGTTTCTGCTGTGATGTTGTATAAAGGAACAGCTTCTACCCAACAAGACATGCAATCGATTGTGGAGAGGATATATCTGTGGCCATCTGATGGTGGCAGAGGGCCGATAAGGTCGATATGTACGTGCCGAAAACGTCCTTGTGGAATGTCAAACTTGCCAAGGGGGGGGAGAGGTGTGGCGTCTGATTTTGCTGCATTGGCAGAAAATGCAGCTACATGCCCAAGTTTGACAGTCCTTCTTAACATTTTTCCAAACAAAAGACTCGAGGCATGTGGTGGCACAGGCATGTGGTGGCACAGGTGCCAGGTTGGGCAAGGCTATGCAAGGCGTCGAAGGCTTGTCAGCACAATGTGGGAGGGAGCAACAGCTGCAGAGTGCCGGTAGAAGAGTTGCACCACACTTCATCCAAAATGCTGGGGAACCTGGCTTTGGTTAACACAAGTTATGTCTGAGGATCCATGAGGAGAGCTTGAGATTCCTCGTCAGAGGCGTGGAGAGTTGCGAGGTCGGATAAATCGATGATGTGTGAGACAGTATTGATCTGTGAAAAGAAACCAGTGGGGGTGTTCTCCTTGCCTTTGATGTAGTGTATGTCTGTAGTAAATTGAAGCCGGCCGGTGTGGCCGTGCGGTTAAAGGCGCTTCAGTCTGGAACCGCGTGACCGCTACGGTCGCAGGTTCGAATCCTGCCTCGGGCATGGATGTGTGTGATGTCCTTAGGTTAGTTAGGTTTAATTAGTTCTAAGTTCTAGGCGACTGATGACCTCAGCAGTTAAGTCGCATAGTGCTCAGAGCCATTTGTAGTAAATTGAAAGGCCAGGCCAAAGTGGTGGAAATGCCAAGGGGGTGGGTCCTTGAGAAGGTTGCAGAAGGTGTCCGCCAGTGGTTTGTGGTCAGTAAGGATGAAGAAAGAGCAGCCCTCAATGTCAGGGCGTTTTGCACAAATGGTGGCATTGCACATGGCGCTACTGTAACCAATGTTGTGGTGCATAGAGGATCAAAGCATGTGTGTGAATTTTGGTCCCTTTGAACATTACATGAGTGATCGATCATTACACAATTCTGGAAATCATCCACTTCACCTGTCACATGTTGGCATTCACAGTCGGGCAACACGGAACCTGAGTCCATTGTTTGAGGTAACTGTGTAACACTTGGACGTTGCAGAGCTGCAAAGTTTGAGGTTAACTTCATTGGAGATCGCGAATCACTGTCCGTTAGCGGCGAAACACCCTTTGGCAGGGGGTTGGAGTGGCCTGGTAGTAGTAGCTGAGCCTCCAAATCCTTGTATAAAATGTTGGGTGAGGCGGCCATGGTGTCAAATGTAAAACCTGTTGATTCCAAATAGCCAGTGTGGAACACAGAAGACATAGAAACTTTGGGGTCACCAATATGGGAAACGGAAATACATGCAGCAAACTGTTCCCATAAATGTCTATACACACATATATTTCACCACAAAGAAAGATACACATGTATGCTGTACAAAGTACAAAGGCTGACTGGAACATTAACATGACGGCTCGTCAGAGCAGTTATAGTTCAAAGATCAGGCTTTACATTTTTGATGTGACCTACACTAAATAATTGATGAAGATTTGCCTGTTGCTACAAGTATCTTTTTATTTTATCACATTCTTCTATACCACACTGACTACACACTCTCCATTTCTGTCACACCACAAGAGAGACAAGATTAGCACAATACATGCATTACCATCTGAGGCATGCCCACTACTATCTACAGTCTGTGGTACTCACATTATTCCAAAGAGTTTACAAAGCAAAAGAGTTTACAAACTACTTTTACCAAAGAAGAATTTTCACCAAATTATATCATTATTTTGTAAATAAATCCAGAAAAAAGTTTAGTAATTAGAGTTAGATTGTACAATTAATAATATGAATTTTAAGTATACCAGAAATTTTGCGATTTCAAATGTTTTTAAAAGGAGTGTAATTTTAACTGTTAGTACATATCGATTGTAACACATTAATTTCTTTTTATACATTTTAGCCTGAAATATAATACATCATATGCAAAATCAAATGAATTCTTTTAATGAAACAGTTGAGATAATTTTGACCTATGCAAGAATCAAATGGCTCTGAGCACTATGGGACTTAACATCTGAGGTCATGAGTCCCCTAGAACTTAGAACTACTTAAACCTAACTAACCTAAGCACATAACACACATCCATGCCTGAGGCAGGATTCAAACCTGTGACCGTAGGAGGTCGAGAGGTCGCGCAGTTCCAGACTGAAGCACCTAGAACCGCTCAGCCACACTATGCAAGAATCAATAGTATACATAGAACTGGTTATCTCTATAAGAAAAAAAAGGAAACATAATGTTAAACGAGGGTGACTCATTATCTGTGATCCAGTGAACCTGAAGTTCTTTAACTGACAAAGGGCATGGAAGCAATACCATAGCAGAAACATGTTTTTGCAAGGGTTTGAGACCCTTGTGAGAAACTTCAAACTCAAGATAAATGATAGAAGACTTAAAAAAAATTGATGTTTTTCTAAATGACCCTTGAACCTGGCTGGTTGGAGGACAGAAAAGAATATAGAGTAAGAGTAAGAGTAAGAGTATAGAGTATAGTGTCCGTCACAAGGACCAAGTGGAGGCATGGTTAGTATGTCACTAAGCAGGGTGCAGTCTGCAATATGTTGTTACGAGTGGAAAACATGGTTTCACAAGATGGCGAACAACAAAACTTAGTTCCTCTGCATGGCAGTGCAATTGTTGCTGCCCCAGGCAAAAATTTATGACAGTAGGCGGCTTTGCCTAGAAAAACCTGAAGTTCTTTAATGGACAAAGGGCATGGAAGCAATACCATGGCAGAAACATGTTTTTGCAAGGGTTTGAGACCCCTGTGAGAAACTTCAGACCCAAGATAAATGATAGAAGACTTAAAAAATTGATGTTTTTCTAAATGACCCTTGAACCTGGCTGGTTGGAGGACAGAAAAGAGTATAGATATTTCACAAATGTTCATCAGTGGAAACACTGGGAACTACTAATTTGCACAACCAAGCACAGGTGCTATAAGCAGTTCCAAAAGAAGTTGAAATATAGCAGGAATGCTGGGACACCAAAAAGCAACTAGAAGTATTAGTACATTCCAAAATGGCTATTGACAACTGACATATGTTTTGACACTGTATTTAAAGGAAGTTATAAACAGACATATGACGAACCAATTTTGGAGAAATATTGATCACCTGATAACTTTGCAAAGAGTTCATTCGAGAGCAGTCTCGGGTCAGTGTCCTCTACAGATTGCGTGTTCACAGAAACTTTAAAATCTTTGCAAGGGTGTAACAGGCCCAATAGTTTCTTTATTATAACCAAGGGTGTAAACAATTCACTTGATGCAATGGGCAGAACAATGCCGAATTCCATGAGGTGATCTAATTCATCTTTGACTTGTTTGCTGAGTGCCACTGGAACCAGACAGAAGGTTACATGGTAACGTGCACTTGAAAATTATTGGCACACCCCAGTCCAGTAGAGGACAATGAGAAAAACTCAGAACATAATGCACCTAATTGTGTATAGCACTAATTCAGACACTAAATTCACTTCATCTGAAATGGTAAAACCAAACAACTTTAAAGCATCTGATCAAAAAAGATTCTCCATATTTGTTTTATCTATAGCAAGAAATGTAAGTGACTGGACTCTCAGGTCACTGGGGCAGAGAACTGACCAAGAGTAGGAATACTTTGTTTATTGTAATTTACTAACTTTTGTGACACAGGGAGAAGTGGAAGGGTGCCCAAGTCCACATAAGTTCAGGAGTTTAAAAAGGTCACTCTAGCTCCTTTATTCACTTGAATGTGCAGAACTTTAGAAAAAACTGTAACATCAATGAAAAATTCATTTGGTGCAACAGAAACACCTAATACAATGTTTATGGCCATTTACACATCAGGATCATTGTGCTGAGTTTTTACATTACAAACAGAAGCAATGTTATCTTTTTTGTAGCAATTATGACAGGTAGCCCAGTGTTTAAGATTGTTTGGGTGCTCATGGTTAAATACACAATAAAGGTATGATGGGAATGTGGAATGCACACATTGCTGTTTACTGGCCTGTTTACGTTGTAAGTGTGACACTTCTGGGAGTGAGATTGAATGCCTTGATGCTATGATTGTGTGCAGACCACTGCAGCCATGTCTTCCCCTCTGAACCATCTGAAACTTGGTGTGGAGGAGAGGGTTGGGTTCCTGATACCTCACACCATGATCTAATTAGGTTACCTGCAGCTCGTGACTCCTTGAATCACTGTGCAACAGCTAAAACCTCAGAGAGGGATGGATTTTGACCCTGGAGGGGATCATCTCACACCTCATGACCCATCACCATGTGACCAGTGTACTCTATATGTATATTGGACACAAAATGACAACGACTTTACCCAGAGAGTTCAGCTGCCCAGATTGATAGGGTTGATGTGGTTGCTTCCTACAGTGGTAAACTCAACCAGGGAAGCAATAACATGGGTATACTTACAGCAGTGTTTTGAAAGAGGTTCACATATTTGGTCAAACATTAAACAAGCCAGATTCTGCAAAAGAGTAAGTTGACACAAGACTTGATACATTCTTGGCAATATCCATGAAAGGGAACAGGGCACAAGATAAAATAGTATCAAGAAACTTGCTGCTCGATCAACCAACATAAAATGTCTTCTATAACACCATCAGCCATCATGAGAATAAATGGAGGACCAATCAGAGTAGAAATTTGTGCAGGAAACAGGACAACACTCATCACCAATCATGTTGTAATTATGTTTAAGTACAACATGACCTGTAGACCGAACACAACTTTATTCCGACTTGGCTAGCCTTAAATAGACTGAGGCACATGGCAGGCTCTGATACCAATTTCTCTCTCTCTATCTCTCTCTCTCTCTCGCTCTCTCTCTATTTCACGCACACACACACACACACACACACACACACACACACACACACACACTCAAATGTGTGCTCACATACAGAAGCCTGAGGAACTATTCATGGATGAAATAGCACCGAAACATGTGCGGCCTTTTGAAAGTGTGAACATGTCACGGCAGTGACATAATGGATGTATATTTAACTGTTAGATAATACTCTTATTTCATCATTAAATCTTTAAGAATACTATTCAAACTAGATCCCCCATTGAGGTAATTTTCACAGCTTTATTATCGTAGTCTTTCACTTTTTATAACTGTATAGTTAATTGGCCTATGATGAAGGGCCATGTAGTATCTGGGAGTAATCCAACCTATATACATATCTCTCCTCAACTACCCAGTCCTATAATGGATACAAATAACTTTCTGTGTGAGGTACTTGAGCATTGTTCTAAAGTATTCATGTAATCTTTTCTCAAATTCTTTAAGTGTGGTAGAACATTTTAACACAAGGCTATTTGCACATTCCTTGAATTCATCCAATCATGTGAACTGAACTGTAAAGAGTATTATTTAATCAATTTCATCTCTTGCTAAAAACTCGAGCCGGCATGCCAATTTTTGTAACATGAGTGGGCAAGTGGGGCATTTTGTTCACACGTAGTCAAAAGCTGTCATTATGCTACCAAGGGAAGCATGTATGAGCTAAATCACAGTTTACATTTAGTTTATTTAAACAACAATAGAATAAACTTATATTACATCACTAATTTACTATTTGAATAAACAAATAAGAAAATTTCATATCTTTCTATTGCCTCAGCTGACTCATCAATCTATTTTAACACATTTTTAACCACATACTGAACAACTCTTTCATTGCAGTATAAATTTACAAAGGCTTTATATATTGAAGAAGTATCAGTTATTACAAAGTGCCTTCCATCCACACAGTTAATTGTCTTGCGCATTTTTGGGAAATGGTTTACACTTCTCACATGTATGCACTGCTTTTAAGTGTCCTTTGAAAACAAAGCTGTGGCATGAGTTACACCTTATGGTTGTTCATCCTCATGTCACACACTGACCTCTTTTCTTGGTGGTGTCCTCCTCAGTTCTTTCAATATATGGATCTTTGTATTTCACAAGGAAAGTTGAAATGTCGGCAGGAAGTGAAGCAATATTAGCTCTTTCCACTAGTTGAGGCTTCATAAAAAACAGCGCTAAATCTTTCAAGAAAATTCTTCTCTTCTTTTTTGGATCTGCCCCATTTACATGAAAAGTTATTTGAGCATTGATTCCTGCCATGTCTATTAGAGCATAGAATGCAACCAATGGCCATCTTCTTGGCATCAAATAAGCACCTCCTAGTTTATCGACTGCGTCGACTCCTCCTTTTGTTATATTGTAATCCAAAACTATCTCTGGTTTGCCTGTAACTTCATCAATGGTTCCAATACTGTGAATAGTTGAAAGTAATATAACTGCCTTGTTTTGTTTTGGCACATAAAAAACTAGCGTCATATCATTCTGAAAACCAAATAAGGAGGAGCTGATAGCCCTTCATTTCCCTGGTAAGAATTCTTGTGGGATCTCACATTTGTTTTTTCTGAATGTGCCAATGCCTGTTAGTTGCTTTTTCAGAAGGGAGTTGGCTAAGGAATAGCTAGTGTACCAATTATCCATTGTAATGTTTCATCCTGACCCTTCAGTGTGAGTAAGTAGCCTTCCTATAATATCACAGGGAGAATTAGAAACATCATATGGTCCTTTAGGTTGTTTTTCACAATACACTTCAATATTAATAGTGAAGAATGTTTTAGTGTCTGCTAAAACAAAAATATGTATCCCATATTTCGCCGGTTTGTTTGGGATATATTGAACAAAAGAAGAGTGACCCTGGAAAGCTTGCAACTTTTTGCCTACTGTCACAAATTGTCCTACACTATAAGCGTTCTTGCAGTTCACCACAAAGGTATCCAATATTATCATTATTGCAGCAAGTTTATCAGTTGCTCTTCTTTTTTGTCTTGTACTCTTGTCGTCAAAATGGAAACATCATAAAATGACAACATTACTTCTGTAGCTCATCATGGCTCTCATAATCTTCATAGCAGTACCATCTGTGGTCCACAGTTCAGTGACATTTGTGTGGTTTGCTTTCTCAGTCCCAATGAGATACAGCAATCACAACAATGCCATTATTTTACACCTTGTAGTTTCCTTAGCATCCTTTCTCTGGAATATTGTACACATTCTTTCTTAAACTGAATGTATATGTTCATTTATTTTACAATTTCATCAATCATTTCCAGGCCAAATATTGTCCATAAAGCCTGTGTTTCACATGTGACCCCCTCCAGTCGCAGGCCAAAGAAGGTTTTTTTTTTTTTTTTTTTTTTTTTTTGAAGGTCACATTAGGTCATATTATATTCAATTTACAGGTTTTCTCCCTCCCAATAAAAATACCACGAATGGACGAATGGAGAGTGGCTCTTCACAGTCATCATCTGAACTGTGGACATGATCAGACTCTGAAATGTGGTCACTTCGTGTGATAAATTCCTTTTCTTCTTCAGAGTCATCATCATTTTCATTGTCTGGTACAGAGATGAACTCTGGATCCTCATTGAGTAATCAATCAAGCTCGTTGTCTATCAGCTTTGATCTCACCCTGCTCAGTGATATATCCACTTGTTATGTGTTACCTTTTGATTCAATTAAAAAGCAATGAAATAAAAGTGAAGGAAAAATTACTTACATGACCGGGTATGTGGTGTACTTTCTACACTAAGATGATACACTTGCAGTTTACTTTAAATTACTGTAGCTCACGTGAACCTATGACAACACATTTCTCAGTGTGCTACCTGAAAAAGTAAATCAGGAATAGGTAGGGGCTTGCTATTGTAAAACAACAGTGGAACTATGCACGACAACATTATTTGCAGTTGGGGCACTTTATACACAGGCATGCCTGCTCGAGGGTTATTCTCAATACAAATTTGATAAGTCAAGCTAAGCAATTAACTTAAGTATCTAAATTTACCTAAATTAACCTCCTCTGTAAATGACATGTACAAACAAAACCATAGCACATGGAAAATAAAATAAGTGCTAAATTCCTTCATAAAAGTCCATACCAATCAATATCACTAACACCTTGTATAAAACAGTACATACCTGCATTAGATTTTGTAATTTAATAGATTAAATATATAAAATCAATTGTAAAGCACATTAACTTATTTGCTATAAAATCTCTGATTGCAATTTATTTTTGGATAGAAACAATCATTTATTTTGAGAATAACCTTACTCAAGAATTGTTAGGAGATTCATATAATGAAATTATAGCAGGTCTCTCATAGTGAAAGGGTTGCAGATGTTTCTTTCTCTCAAGCATTTTAATTAATATTTGCATTACTATTGCTTGTGGACACATCTGTTTGAGCTCATTACAAACGGAAACCAGTCATTTGCTCTAGCAGAAAAATTATTGCTTCTCCACACCGGGTACAAAAGATACAGAGACCACAATGATAACTATCAATAAGTACTTCATTGCAGCAAGGGGAGAAAGATTTCACTCTTGCACACAAGACAAAGAGTACTAAGACCACAATGAATCTTGGTAGACTCACAATGACTTGTGAAAAAGAAAATGTTTACTTGACCTCATTATTGTCACTTCCTCATGAATCTTCACATTATTCTATCCACCACAATACACCCTAAGAAATTAATTCACCTCGATATTAGTGTTGTGATTCCTCATGGGTTTTCATGTTAGTTGGTCCATTACAATACACCCTAATGAGTGCCACACACTGGCCAGGGTACAAAAGGTTGCTAGACTAACACAAAATAAGATGTGGAAATATTCATGATCCTGTGAATGACAGAACAGACAAGAATACTCCAACACTTGATTACATCTGACTTTATCCACCAAACTATGTTGTTAATACAAATAATGACAAACATGTGTATCACCTGGACAGAAAACTGGAGCACACTGTTCATGCAGAGCAATTTGTTTCACTTGTTGACCACCTCTTTGGTGCTATCAATTGTCACTACTGAGCAGCCCCACTCCTCCTCCCATGCCAGGTATGTACAGCATGACGGAAGCTGGAAGGGAGACATTAGTGGTGCCAGAGCATGTCATAATTGAGACAGATGGCAGCCCATCAATACTGAACTGCTGTGGGGGCAAACTTGAGTGACCAATCATGTTATGGCAGGTCCTGAAGGAGGGCATGGTTGGACTGTTTCTTGGAAGTTCACCATTTTTGTGGGTGTGGACCCCTGAGATGATATAGTCATGTAGGCACTTGGAGGACTGGTGGTGCTGGCCAGCATTTGAGAATGGTGATGGGGAAGAGACTGCACGAACAGGCACAGTGATGGTGAGATACCCTCTGTCATTGATCGTAGCAGTGATGTGATCTTTGTCTGCATTATGAGGAATCGGGAATGAACACAGAAATATGGCGTGCAATGTGGTAGCCTCGTTGCAGTTACATAATATGAAGATGGTGTTGTCACACAGATGAATGATGAGATCATCAACACGATGGTGAGATACACTGATAGCAAACACAGCATTTGTGTTGATCAGCACCAAAGTGAGTGTGGGCTGATCAATTGAAACATCGATACTATCATGGGAAGAGGGGCAGGAGCTTGGAAAGAGTTGACCTTAAGAGGAATAGGTGACAGAATACTTGGCAAGGCAGAATGTCACATGATACTAAAGGTGTTCCACTCAACACTGTATGGTGTGCGGACACATCTGTAGGTGGGTCATCATCTAAAGTCTGAGTAGGCTTGATCCAGTTGACCAAAATGTTCTGTCATTTAGCATTCAGTAAAATGTCTGTAGTACTGTTCACCTTGGCCAAAACCCAGTGATGGCCCAATTAGGGAGGCTATAGTGCTGGCTGGATGGTGTCATCTTGTGAACTTACAATGAGCCAGCTCATTGTGATCGAAAACCCAGTGTGTTGAATGCAGCCAAGAAACAGGGTTGTGCAGTTTGGCAATTTATGATCTTAAATGCTTGACCAGGGCAGGAAGCTCAACTGGATGTGTAAGTACTGTATTTTTCACAATCTCAGCAACGAGCATGAAGGGTTCACAATAAAGCACCTCAGTGGGTGAAGCCTTTTAATTTTCTTTGAATGCTGAACGAATGCTGAGAAAGACCCAGGGTATTGCCTCAGTGTAGGATTCCTCATGGCACTTGAGGGACACTTTAAATGTGTGGTGTCAATATTTAATGAGGCTGTTGATCTGGGGCAGTAAGCAGTGGTGTGGAGTTTGTCATTGCCATACAGGGTGCACAGTTTAGAAAAACGCTGGGTCTCAAATTGGTGGTCCACGGTGGCAGTAACTGAAGAAGGTCAGCCGAATCATTAATCCTCATACTGGCAAATGTGGTCATGATGGTATCAGCATTAACATCCATGAGTCATACAGCTTCCTTCAACCCATCTAATCAATCTATCAACAGCTGAAAGTATGTAGCAGTATCCCTCAAATGATGGAAGAGAGGTGAAGGTGTTGAGGTGGATGTAAGACAATCACCTTACTAGAATCTTTAGATTTCCTAATGGAGGCTGGTTTAGAAAGCTGATGATGCTCTGGTGACAGGAAATACACTGCTGGTCCATTCTGGCAGTCTTTCTGTAAAGATGAAGTATTCAGTCACAAGACACGTGGAGGTCTTAATACCAGTGTGCACAAGGTCATGTTTGGCTGAAAACACCTTCCACCAAAGGACGGCTGGTGCAGTCAGACACAGGCTACCCATGGAGATGTCATGCATGATAAGGGTAATGGAGCCTCGTAGGCTGTGAAAAACCACTGTAAGGTTCATAACCATATCCTGTAGCAGTTACTATACTTCCGTGTCCTTTGGCTGCAGTCAAGCAAACTGTTCAAAGTCCAAAGGAGAGGAAATCACCACCAATCCAGACAGATAGTCTGTGAGTACGTTGCCCATTATCCCAATGTACCAGTTGTCTGTTGTGTATTGGATAACCAAATTCATGTGTTGAAAGTGTCTCAGTGACATGGTAACTTCGTGACCCTCGATGTCATCACAGAAGTATTTAACTGCCTTATAAACTATTAACAGTTCACCACCAAATGAAAACTACTTTTGTTGTGAACCTGACAGTTTTTTGGAAAAGTAGCATAATAGTAGAATGGACTCGCTTTTGTGCTGTTGGAGGACAACACCTATCAAGGAACCACACGAATCCATGGTGATGGAGATACATGCATCCAGAACTGGGTGCCTGAGTGTGATAGCATTAGCTAAAACATCTTTCAGTACCTCAAACGACTGGATCACGTTGTCTGACCACTGCACCTGATGTTTACCAGATGTTTGTTCATCACCCAACCAATCTGCAAGGGGTGCCTGGATGAGGGCAGCCTTGTGAAAATGTCACCATTAGAAATTAATGGTGCCAAGGAATCAGTATCAGTAATTGTCAATGGTAATGCAAGGGATAATGTGCATGTAGTTGCTACTGAGCCGGAAATAAATATCTTCCTTAACAGTAGAAGTACTGGACTTTGCAGTAGCCGCTGAAGTACCACATGGGGCATTTTTGACCCACAATAGTAAATCATTTTAGTGGTATGTGGGTGGTGGTTTGGGTGCCAATATGTTAACAGTACATTCAGGAAGACTCTGAAGTTTAAACAAAGGCTAATTTGTAGTCCAGTTTAATGATTCCATTCCTTGCAGTATTTTCTCTTGTAGAGTACACTTCAGTAGTGATCGCGGTAAGGCACACATTGTTCATGTAACACATAGTACCTCATCCTGTAATTCTGTTGCTTGTAAAGTAGACCTTCATTGTCTGTTGCAAATTCTCTATGCCAATATCATTCTAGATTATAGACCTCCATCATCCACAAACATTTCCAATGCTTGTGTTGGTGTCATATGTTCCTTGAGGTGAGCACAGTGGTTCTGAAGTGGCGATTTTGTTCAAGAAATGCTGAGGTTAAACACAGGTTGTATCAGGGCTGCCCATAAGGTGGCGGGGGGTGTAGGGAGGGGGTGGGGGGGTGGGGGGAGCAACACCAATAAATGTTAGGGGACTGGGGTTTTGGGGAGCACGTTGTGATTTATGTGAAGACTGAAATTTTTGCCAAACTGGTTGTGTTGCGCAACTGTACAAGCAAGTACAGTTGATTGATTAATCCCCACATCCAGTATTTGGCATGTTTGTCAGCATCAAAAAATCACAACATTTCTAGAGATTGTATATACATTTAAAAACAGACTGAGTCAGACTGAGTGACTTTCTAAAGCCCCTTTAGTAAGAAGAATAGCATTTATTCCATTGATAATACTCTTAAAAGACTTTCGAGACTCTAGCATTGTGACTTTGATATTTCCGCAAAAATGGTGTTGACAATAATATTGATGACGTGTTTTTGTGCTTGGCTCTATTGTCAGTGAGCTGGTGTTTACATTTAGTGTGTTTCAGGTTTACAAACTGTTTTTATTTTTACTTGCTCAGTTAAAATTAAGAGTTACAACAATGTACAAGTTGTCTAAACAGGAAGCCCTTTTATTCACTACAATAATTTAGTCAAGATTTTACCACACTCAAAAGCTGTCCATCAGATTTAAAAAATTGAGAGAAACTTTAGGGGTGAAAGACAGAGTTTTAGATTTGCCTTAATATAAACATTATTACAATTATTTACTAGCCTATGTGGCTATTCCTGACACGCAGAGCTGTGGCAATCATTAAATAACACACAAAAATACATGAAGACAACTTTATTATGCGTAAATATCTACAAAGTCATCCACAGTACCAGCACAAAACAGGAAGAAAAGCAATATGGTGGCACACAACAGGTCCGCATGGGTCAGAGAGCCTGCTATGGCAAAGAGCAAAGATATATCACTCATAGAGTCAACAGTCACCACAGAGCCCCCCCCCCCCCCTCCCTTTCCAGTGCGGAGCACAGAGCATGGTGGTGCGTGAAGTCCTGTGCCAGCCCGGTTGGGGTGGAACACTTGATGATCACAAAAGTACTTGTCCATGCTGAAATCACACGCACAACGCTTGGGAGTAGGTGTAGCAAACTTGACTGAAGCTAGGACATAATCACTGTGCCAACGGGATGGAACCACCGGTTGTCCGACTCGTGATGTAGGATGCAAGGGGTGAGGAATGGTGGGGGTGGGGGTGGGGGGGGGGGAGGAGTGGTGGGCCCGTCCAAATCATGATAGGATTTCTGGGATGGAGAGCAGGTGTCGCGTACGTCGGGGTCACTTGCAGAGTGCTCCTGCAAGGTCCACGCAGGTTTCACCCTGTGGAGTGAAACAGTTACTGGTTTGCCGCTGTTAAGTATCGACAATGTGGAAGGCGCTTGGGACAGGACTTTAAATGGACCAGTGTAGGGAGGCTGCAGGGTTGTCAGTACTGTGTCATCACGTAACATGATAAATTCACAAGTGGCCAGTTCCTTATGCATGAACACACGAAGCCTAAAGTGGGCAGAGGGCAGGGGAGGTTTGATGAGCATGATGTGCCCTCGGATGATCTCAATGAGTGCTGGGAGCTCGGAAGAGCTTGGTAGCGGCATATTCTCGACAAAGCCCCTGGTAAAACCAGGGGCTCCCCATAAAGGACCTTGGCGAGGGAGGCTTGCAAATCCTCATTGTATGCAGTGTGGAGGCCTAGCAAAACCCAGGGGAGAGCGTCAGACCACTGGCCTCCTTGGCAAATAAGTGCGGCTTTAAGCATGTGGTGCCAGCACTCCACAAGTCCATTGGTCTGGGTGTGATAAGCGGTTGTGTGAAACTTCGCGACGCCACAGTACGAACCGAGGGAGGCGAACAGCTGTCATTCAAACTGCCTACCTTCGTTGGTGGTCAGTGAGGTAGGGCTTCCGAATTGGGAAATCCAAGTGACAATGAAGGCCCAAGCCACAGACTCAGCCGAAATATCTTCCAAAGAGACTGCCTTGACCCATCCAGTGACCCTATCAATAATAGACAGGATGTATTGAAAGAACTTGGAGTGAGGGAGGGGACCTACAAAATCAATATGGGCATGTCGTAGACATCCTTTAGGTATGTCGGAAGTGCCTCGCAGAGGAAGTGCATGGCGGCCCACTTTAGCTCTCTGACACGACACGCAGGTGCAAGCCCGCATCCTGCAATCATGTTTAACACCTGGCGAGACCTACCTTTCCGGACCAATCTGGTGGAGGCTTTGATACCTGGGTGAGCTAGATTGTGGAGTACATCAAAAACAGAGCAGCAGAGAGCTGCGGGTATGAGAGGGTGGGGGCTACCAGTGGAAACATCGCACCAGACCAGTTCTGTGGTGCCGGGGAATGCACGTTGTTCCAGTTGGAGGGAAGAGGTTGTGTCTTGTTGTAAGGCACGAATATTGGGGTCTTCAGTTTGCCGGCGGGACAGGTCGGTAAGGTTAAGTGGGGTACTGCTGATGTTGACGTGAGACAGGTAGTCAATGACTACATTGTCAGTGCCTTGGATATATTGTGCATCAGTAGAATATTGGGATATGAAATCCATATGGTGCAAGCGTCGTGGGGGGAGATCACGTGAGGGGTTACGGATTGCGTCTGCCAAGGGTTTGTGATCTGTATAAATCGTCAATGGGTGACCCTCGACATCGGCTCTGAAATATTTGACCACCTCATACAGGGTGAGCAGTTCACGGTTGATGGCAGACCATTTGGACTGGGATTTGGTTAATTTCTTGGAGAAGAAACAGAGGGGTTTGGGGGTATCCAATACATGTTGCTGAAGGACCGCGTCAATTGCAGTGTCGCTTGCATCAGCTGTAATAGAAATGGGTGCGTCAGGAGCAGGGTGAGTGAGTGTGACAGCTTTAGAGATGGCAGTTTTGCGGTTTTTGAATGAATCGGCCATCTCCAGTGTCCAAACGAGTTTGTGTTTGCCTTTAGTATCCTTACCCGCCAGAGCGTCGGTCAGAGGCATCTGGATAGACACAGCATGGGGCAGGTGGCACCTGTAGAAGTTCACTATGCCTAAAAAACGGCGAAGTTCGGCTAAGTTCAGCGAAGTCCTCTGGGGGAGGGAGGCTAAGTATGAGTTCAACCCGAGAGGAAGTAGGGCGTATGCCCTCAGCCATGAGTGTGTGACCTAAGAATGTGACCTCAGGACTGCTAAGCTGAGACTTCTCATGGTTGATCTCCACTCCATTAGCAGTGAGCAGTGCAAGCACTCTGGAAAGATGGAGAGCATGTTCCTCAGGTGAGGGAGAGAAAATCAGTAAAAAATCTAAGCAGGCATAGGCGAAAGGGAGGTCAAACAACAGTGAGTCGATGAAGCGTAGCCATGTCTGTGCGGCATTTTTGAGACCATATGTCATGGAACAGTACTCAAAGAGAACAAATGGAGTGATTATGGCTGTCTTGGGGATATCCTCAGGGAACATGGGAATCTGATGATATGCTTTGCTACAATTGAGAATGGAAAAGATCTGGGAACCATGCAACATCTGAATGCAATCTTGAATATGGGGGATAGGGTAGTTATCGATGGTAGTGCGTCCATTAAGTGCATGGTAGTCACCACAGAGGCGGAAAGTACTGTCCTTCTTCAGCACGAGATGGATTGGCGATGACCAGTTACTATCAGATTGATGGAGAATGTTGGAATACAAAAGATCTTTAACAATGTCTTTAGCATGGTGAAGTTTCTGCACATTTAGGCGGCGTGCCTTATGCCGCACAGGGGGTCCTTCAGTTGTGTTTATTCTGTGGCACGTGCCATTGGCAATTGCACGCAGGGACGTGGGAGAAGCAGAGGGGGTAGGGGCAGAGGGGGTAGGGGCAGGTGGGGTAGGGGCAGGAGGGGTAGGGGCAGGGGAGGTAGGCGCAGGAGGGGTAGGGGTAGAGGTAGGTAGGGGCACTGAGGGGAGGGTCAGAGGGGGGAGGGGCAAAGGCCGGCCAAACTGTTAATGGGGTCGCAGCTGCAGAACAACGACCAGGCTGAGGAGGCATGTCCATGATTGCAAGAGTGGGTGTGCGGAGCTGCAGAAGCTGCTGTTGTGTCTGCAAAAGTTGTGTATAGACTTCATCAATGCGAACACGCAGGTCGACATTCTGAGTGCGCAATGCATCAACATCTGAATGCTCATGCAAGAAAGCTGAGAGAGCAGAGCAAAGGTTTGCAGCAAGTGACATACACTCTAAAAGGGCAGAGAGTGAACAGTCAGTAGAAACTTGGAGCTGAGGGGGAATTCCTGATACACGGAGTGGCGGCAATCATTAAATAACACATCAAAATACATGGAGGCAACTTTATTATGCGTGAATATCTACAAAGTTATACACAGTCACCGGCACAAAATATAAAGAAAAGCAATATGGTGGTGCACAACAGGTCTGCATGGGTCAGAGAGCCTGCTATGGCAAAGATATATCACTCATAGAGTTGATAGTCGCCACTCCTAAATAGTCATTTACCGAGTAAAAACATTTCTGTTTTCATTTTCTAACTTACTGATGTTGGATGACAGTGTGTTCTAGCATTTTGTACCCATATGGCTCATGTGCCTTTGTGTATATGTTCTTTTTGTTCGCTGAGTATGGAGTGGTGTGCTATTTTGAGTATTGTAGTTATGCAAGCCAGCATTTGTCTGAGAATCTGCAAGGTGGGCCCTAACATATGGAACACATTTATATAGATATAAGAAAGCTATTGTTAAAACTTTAAGCTTGTTGAATAAGGGTTTGCATTGCATCTGTGTATGACGGTGTGTTATTATTCATATAGCATTCTTCTGTAACAGAAAGATTTGTTTTACATGGCAAACCCCAAAATATTATTCTGTATGTTGTAAGAGACTGAAAATAGCCAAAATATGCCATCCTGGAACCCCCTGCAGTACAAACATTTGCAATAATTCTAAGAGCAATACAAGCTGAGTTAAGTTTCTGGACAAGTTTCATTACAAGATCATTAAAATTCAGATTTTCATGTATATGAATCCCCAGCAATTTTGTTGATGCCACTCTGTCTATAGCCTTGTCACCCAACAACAGATAAATATTTACATTTTAACATATTTTCCCAAACTGCATATAATTTGTTTTATTTGCATTGAACCAAGTGTGGACATTCTTTATTACTTGATCAGTAGTTGTTTGCAGCATTTGCTTTGGTGCACCTATTATCACACTAGTGTCATCTGTGATTAGTATGGCCTTTGCTGCTCCATTTGAAGTGTGAAAGTCGTTTATTTAGACAAGGAAGTATAAGGGACCTAGAATACTGCCTTGAGGCACTCCTATTTCCACTATTTTTGCATCTGATACTAAATTTATTTTGTGGTTGGAGTAACATAACATCAGTCTTACTATCTGTGTTCTGTTTTGGAGGTATGATTCAAACCACTTTTCCTCTGTCCATTGAATACCTAATGCTTCCACATTTCTAAAAGAATGCCATGACTGACAGTGTCAAATGCTTTGGAAAGATCTAAATTTATTCCTACTATACTGTTGCTTTTTCTAGATTTTTGATTATTTCTTCAGTATAACACATTAGTGCTGTTTCTGTATTTTTACCTGCCTGGAAGCCATGCTGATTTCTATTGACTAACTTATGGACATTTAGATATTTGTTGATTCTGTGCTTCATTAATTTTTCTATTAATTTGGAAAATGCTGGAAGGAGAGATATTGGCCAGTAGTTTTATACCTTATGCTTGTCATTGATTTTGAATAATGGCTTCACTTTTGACATTTTCATCATTTCTGGAAACACTCCTTCACTAAATGATAAGTTGGCTATGTATGCCAATGGCCTTGGGATTTGTGCAGCTTTCATTGTTATGATATAAACAGGCACCTCATCTACATCTGCTGATATTTTAGGTTTCAAGCTTTTTATTACTTTGAACAATTCATCTTCTTCTGTTGGATCTATTCCTCACTCTACAAGCAGGTTTTGGAATTTGAGGTTTTTCTTGGTTTGTGAATTTCGATCTTAATGAAGTTGTTACATTAATGAAGTAATTGTTGATGTAATTTGGCAAATCTTGTTTATTAATATTGACATTTTCTGTGTTTTTGAGAATGAGATCCTGGTCTTCGCATCTCTTTTGTGTTTCAGTCTTCACAGTACCCAATACGGCTTTTGATTTGTTATCAGACTATCTTATTAAGTTGTCAAAACTAATTAATTTTGCCTTGGCAATTACTTGCAAATGAATGTAGGTGAGGTAAGTGACTTTGATGGATATGAGACTTGTATTGTCAGTGATGTTGTTGATGAAGTAATTTTGGAGGAATATAATGATGAGAAGTATCAGGTATGTGAGGAGTTTAAGAATAATGAAGTTTCAGAGTTATTTGTAAATGATGTCAATACGGGTAAGGTGAGTGATGTATGTGATGTTATCAGTGAGGGTTGTCAAATACCAGTCCAGTCAAAGAAGTTTTTCATTAATATCATGCAGAGTAATGATCCAAACATTAAAGGCAAAGTATCTGTGAGCCTGGAGAATAAATGTGAAAGCTTTTTGAAGTTTCTTTGGTACCAGATTGATGATAACATAGATAAAGGTGCATTCTGGACTAAGTTTGCTGTGGTCAGTCAGAACTTGTATCCCAATTGGTAGAATGAAGTGAAAGAGGATCTGAGAAGGAAGAGTAATTTTGAGTAATGTGTTTTGTGTTCCTTGTGTAACAACTGATGTTAGTTGTGTCATGGACTATATTCATTGTGGTCAATCTTTAACTGACAAGATGAATAATCAAAGTAATGTTATGATACCTGTAAAGTTGATAAAACCTTGTGTAGACAGCAGGGATGTAGCATTTGATGAAATTGAAAGTGATCTTCTGCATGAGTGTCTGACAATAGAGAGGATGATTCTGATTTTTGGTGTCCTTTCATTAAAATTAAAATTGATTGGTGGGAAGGCAACTGTTTGATTGATACAGGTAGCCCAATTTGTAGTATATCTGAATAATTTAGGGACAAGCTCAAGTTTAGTAAGAATTTCATGGAAAGACCCATTGTAGCTGTAAAGGTAAGAGGAGCTACAGACAAGGAAAGCAGATTGGTAAAATTTCAGGTGCTTTTAACTTTTTAGAGTAGAAGACAACACCTTTGAACATGGATGCTTAGCAATCCCTAGTCTGGAAGAAAATATACACTATATTTGCAGGTTCATACAAATGTATAATTCTGTTATGTAATAGATTTGTGCTTTAGCATTTGATACATGTATGCCATGTCCTAAATGAGTAGATTCTTTTACAATCTAAAAATGGAACAATTCCATTAAATATCTAGTAGTAAATTTCTTATTTTAGAATTCTATTAGTGTCAAATATTATTATTATTAATGTGTACTCTGCTGAAAAGAAGTAAATTTGATTGACAGAAACTCTTTTGGGTAAAGTCAAGGATGTTGTGGTAAACTGAGTGAAGACTCATTTTATTCATGTGTACTGTAAATATTAGGAATAGTGTGCAAAACAAAACACATGTGTACATTAAACACAGAATTATTATGTCATTTGCCTGCTTCATTTCTTCATTGATTGTCCTCAGTGTCAATGTACTGTGATACTACACTGGCTGAAAAATTAGGTTTGTAATTTCGACTCTGACTGCTGTAATTAATGTAGCAGACAGGTGCACAGTCACATTTCACAGTTGTTACTTTCACTGTTCACAACCACCCAATAATACACAGTTATATATGGCCAGTGCCAGTTTAACTTTTGATGAGCCTCATTAATAGGTTGCAGGCAAACATCAACATACTCTTACAATAGTTGTACGTCTATGAGTAGTAAAAACCTAACCACACATTTCACAGTGCTTCAAATAAATTGAACAGACACTGTCACTGTTTTAACACATGACCTATTGGTGTAAAACTTATTTCACAGATGCATGGTTGTTGATCCAACCAATACAGCATCCTCGTCTGAAACTCAGCCGTGGACTGACTGATGCAGGAACAAAAATCAGACCATTTTATACCCTCATAATAATAGGTACTGAAACTACACATTGTTTGAAGTTAAATTTACAAAAATTACAATTAAAGCTTAACTCATCGTATTAACTGAATACATCAAAAAATTGGTTCTTTTTAACAGTTTTTTCTATGACCAGATTTAGGCTGAATTATTTGTTTAAATCATGGAATTAATAAATATCATTATGCAAACAATACTTTTGATGAAGGTGTTTATTACTTTGGAATTAATTGAGAATTCTATTAGTTGTTACTCCAAATGTTTATAATTAGTACAGAATTTATATTTGAAAAAACAAAGTTTCTGTGACTTACCAAATGAGAAAGCGCTGGTAGATAGACACAATAAAAAACACACAAACACACACACAAATTTCAATCTTTTGCAACCCACAGAGGGAAGGAGAAGGAAAGACGAAAGGTTGTGGGTTTTAAGGGAGAGGGTAAGGAGTCATTCCAATCCCGGGAGCGGAAAGACTTACCTTAGGGAGAAAAAGGGACAGGTATACACTCACACACACATACATATCCATCTGCACATATACAGACACAAGCAGACATATGTAAAGGCAAAGAGTTCGGGCAGTATTTGGTGTCATGTTCCGGAATGGTAATGAGTTTTTCCCTAATGTGGGCAGGAAGATGGCTCTCTAAAATTTTCATAATGTCTACTTGAGGTTCATCCAGTATCTGTTTTTATTCAAATATTTTTCACAATATCCCTTTAAGCTTCCATGTTTGCTACTGAAAATAGCTGGCTTGAATACTTCACGTCTGAGCCTCTCTAGTATGGCCTCAGACCATTATTTATCCAGAAAGGCTCTCTCAAACTGTTTATAGTAGTGGCAACATTCCACCACGTCCATATCCCATAGGAGAATTTCACTCTGTGTGTATTCAACAACAAATCTAATTTTCTGGGCGTTGATCCAGGTATGAGGTAAAACATTTCAAAATGCTCTGATAAAGACCACGGGGTTTGTTATCTTCCCTTCCGAGGTAAACACTAGAAATTGTTGATGCCCAAGTACTCCCTCATCTGCAAGTAATGTTGACAAACACACCACACTGTCAGTGACAAGTATGCTTGTGTTCGATTGTGGCTTAGGGCATGGCAATTGGTGTTGCTCGACAGGTACAGCTGCTGACAAAGGTTGTTGCATTCTGCAACCTTCATTATTTTCCTTCGAATTGCTAGCCCCGCATTGTGGGTAACCAGGAAAGTATCAAACTTCTCTAAAAGCATGGGTTTGTTTTCTGTCAAATGTTTTGGAAAGTCAGTAATTTTAGCAATACTGCCTCTTAACATTTCCTCTGATTCCTTTAAACGTAAATCTATTTTAGCTGGAAGTTGACTTTCTTTCTCCTTTAGAACTTCTTCTACAGTATCTACATAAATTTTATGTTCTGACACTACCTTTTCAGTGAGGGTGCTGCCTTATCCAGCTTGCTGGCTTTGAATTTTTACCATTACATCCTCTTGAGATTTAGTCTCCTGAATTTGAGAATATGCTTCACTAATGTTTTGTAACTCACATGCTAGTTGTTCTTGTTTATGATCTATGTATGATACTTTTTCTGTTAACATATTTATATTGTGTGAGATGTCAGTAATAATTTCTTGTTCTAGTTGTTTATCTCACTCAGTCAACTTTCAAGATAGTTCATAAGTTAATTCAGTGCATATAGTTTTGTTCACCACACTGAAATGTTGACTAATACTGTTCTTGAAATCATTAAATGCTTGATTTTGCTGTGTAAGCTGTTATGCTATATTTTCCTGATGTTTTGTAAACTGCTGTGTCACACCCTTAAGTTGTTGTATTACACTTTCCTGAAATTCCTTCTGCTTTGTAAACTGTAGTGTTGTTAGTTGCAAGAGTTGTGTTAAATTGTGTGTCTCACTAGTATTTACATTGCTTTTATGAATTGTTTCCTCTTCTTGCATTCAAGACATTATGAGCAAATAATCAAAGGAAGGTTTGCTGTTGCACACATCAGTTTCACTATTTGAAAAAATTTTTCCCCAGAGAGAACTGAGAAAGTGACGATTGTCATAAAAGTGAAATCACGATTAGTTATATTACTTGCGTCATCATTTTTTGATAGTGCGATGCCAACCTCATTGTTTTGGTTGCTATGAGTTGGAGTGTTACCTTCTACTGTTGCCAAACTCAGATTTCTGACATCTTGGCATATTGCATTTTGTAATGAATTTTCAAAAAATGACCATTTCCTTTGACTCTGGGGTGAACGGTGTTGAACAAAATTATGAAAAATTTTTCAAAAGTGAAAATTTGTCTGTATCAGTACTTTTCAACAAAAGTAGATTTGTCAGCATATTCACTAATGAACCTGATTATTATCTGACACAGACTTATAGAATTTGATTGCAATTTAATGATGACTCTATAAAAATTTTCGTCTTTTTATTATAAATGCTCTTTCAATAAAAGATATTAATTGGAGGAAAAGAGAGTATCTACCACCAGAGAGATGGCACCAAGGACGGCCATATAACCATACAATGTAGCCACTTCCTACCTTTACCTCTGAAACCAGCATTCCCGCCTCATCTTATTTATAGGCAGAATTTAATTTTAATTTGCTCCTTCAATGTTTTTCTTACTCCCAATCTCATAGACATGTAACAAATATGACAAAAGTTTCATTAGTTTCTTGTGTCGATAAAATGAATCATTTATTTCAAAAAAATTTTTTATCTCAACTATTGAAAGGTCTGTTCATATTCCACTTGGCACCGTGATTTAAATGGTCACCATTGAATAGTGTCATGTGAGGGAGGGGGGGGGGGGGGGACAAAAAAATAGAAACTGATTAATAACTGCTAGTTGAATATTTAAAATAAAATTGATTCTGAAAAATAACTGAAAGAGGTTGGAGGGTAATTTATAAATTTGTACACATATCCTGGGTGAACTTTAAATAGACTTACTAATATCAACAGACCTTTAATGTCAATACATTCCAAATCAATATTCAGATTTTGAGTTACATACAGCTTTACATTAGTTCCATTGTGCATAGTGTTGATTATGACAATGCTGAAACAGGATCACCCCTTTCCTCCTCGCGCAAATTCCTCTTTTCTGCTTCAAACTCCTGATGTAGGATTCATGGCATTGATGAAATGATGAACTGACAGGTGTGACTGATGCAAATATATGAATAAACTTGGCCATACTAACAACTTTTGTAACACTTTATAAAATACATTTGGAATATAATTGGTGTGACGGAGCTAGTCATATGTCTGCCAACTAAAAAAAAAAAAAAAAAAAAAAAAAAAAAAAAAAAAAAAAAAAAAAACAGGTGAAGATACTGGAATTAAACTATTGAAGAGCATATCTCTCTTCTTTCTTTTGTATCAAAACTTCATCTTTGCCACAAAACAACTCGTTAGTTTACCATTGGTTTTATATATTTAGCTTACACGTGTAAAAAGAAAATAATGAAGAAAAAAAAATAATAGTATGATTCATCATAGGGGGAGATTACACGCTTCTCTGCTGTTCACAAGTTGACAACAGTAACGTGCACACCATGTTTGTTTCATAGTTCATGCTTCTTTTGCTCGAGCTGCACATGAAAGCGAAATACCCTCTGTAGCACAAACTTCGGCCTATATCATATTAAAGTATTAACATTCTGGTTGCAGTACCAGGGGCAAAAAAATTGTTGTGTGTTTCTTTCCAATCCTCAATTATATTTGACTTTTATTGTGTGTACTAATATGCTCATTTCCTTTGTTTAAGCAGTTATTCTACCTGGTCACTAAGGGCAAAGACGCAATTTCACAGTAATTTTCCATGCAAAGTAGTTTTATCTTTATTATTATTTTCATTCAGTAACCTCTTTATTTTCTGTGTCATGACCTACTGAAATGTTGTGCTGGACTTCTTTTCCAATGGTGTTGTAAATGCCGTCAAAAAACTCAATACTGCCATTCTAGCTTTGCTTACTGGAAGTCAGAAGTCCATTCGTAGTAACGAATCATATGTTGACATTAAACATGTACATTGCTGAATGTATTACCTCACTAGCTTCTATCAAACATAACACTCAATAATAATCCTAACACAAAACGAATATAAAAAGCTTATTTCATTTGTATCTTTATACTATGTAATACTTATTGTGAAAATTATTTAGGTATCTTTTTAGAACTTTTCCACCTCCTGTATAACATCTGTGCTCTTTCCCGTGACATATCATCTGATAAGCTTTTTTATGAGTATCTGGTGTAAGACATTGACACAGTTTTCAAACTGCAGAAAAGAGCCATAAGAATAATAACAAAAGTATTTGTTATGCATATTGTAAAGAACTATTTAAAAAACTGGATTTCCCTACTGTACCAAATGAGCATATCTTTAATTGTGTTGCCCATATCAGAGAAAACTTTACTGATCATGAAACAAGAGCCAATCTGCACATGCATTTTCCCAGGTAAAATAAACAAAGAACTAAAAACAAAATTTCTACCGGGGAATAAACGTATATAATATAAGAATATTGTCTAAGGAGTTGAAAGAGATTACAAAAATACATATATTTTAAAAGGCAGCTAAAACACTTCATAAATAATGCAAACTACACCTTTAAAGATTACTGAGTGGACTTACAGCAGGGGTCAAAGAGGAAAAATGACAACTACAACACTATTCATAATCACAATGCAAGCTTTTATTAGCATTTGTGACAAGATCTATAGTGCATAGCTGATTAGCATGGAAACTGACTCAATTTTAAAGACAGACTGAAGGGATGGCATGGAGATGTGCCTGTTATGTTCTATAGTCATCAGTGGGCATTAATGGTGTGTTCCATGGTGCACTGTAAATCTATGTTTTCGTTATAAGATTTTGGTGCAAATCGCGTATCTTCAAGAGCAAACTGTACAGCATGGACCAAGTGAATGCGGCAGTGCATTGTTTAGAACATTGACCTCATGTAAGGCTGGAGTTTGCTCTGTGCGACCATCATGATTTAGGTTTTCCTGAATCATTTCAGGCAATTGCCATTATGTTTCCTTCAGAAAGGCCATGGCTCATTTCCTGTCCTCTCTGCATAATCACACTTACATATTCTGAGAGAATATACAGCCCTGCAACCAGGCAACTAGCGCGAGTTTTGGTGTTCTCGTAAAGATAAGTCATTTTAGATCATAAAAACATATAGTTTAGTACTGATTATATGGTAAAAAGGTGTATTAGTATGTCTTTTAACTGTACCATTAAAGGTTTCATTTTTCTTTACATAATATAGCAGAAAACGTGAAAACACTGCACAGTCGTATTTTCTGTTTACGTTTTGCCGCAGCAAATCTATAGAATTTCTTTTAGTTGCTCTTTCGTCTCTCCAGAAATTTAACTGTAGCATACCTTTTCATTATTTAACTCACATTTCTGGAAAGTAGCATAAAGTTTAAGTTGTTGTTTCAGAAACTTTGCACTATTGTTTTTATGTACACACAGCTGCATATAGGCCAAATTTGTGGAACCATATTTTCATCTGTATCTGTAATTTAACTGACATATTCTTAATAAACTATTATGTTTATCATGAGTGAAAAGTGCTTGACTTGTCATAGAATACACTCCTGGAAATGGAAAAAAGAACACATTGACACCGGTGTGTCAGACCCACCATACTTGCTCCGGACACTGCGAGAGGGCTGTACAAGCAATGATCACACGCACGGCACAGCGGACACACCAGGAACCGCGGTGTTGGCCGTCGAATGGCGCTAGCTGCGCAGCATTTGTGCACCGCCGCCGTCAGTGTAAGCCAGTTTGCCGTGGCATACGGAGCTCCATCGCAGTCTTTAACACTGGTAGCATGCCGCGACAGCGTGGACGTGAACCGTATGTGCAGTTGACGGACTTTGAGCGAGGGCGTATAGTGGGCATGCGGGAGGCCGGGTGGACGTACCGCCGAATTGCTCAACACGTGGGGCGTGAGGTCTCCACAGTACATCGATGTTGTCGCCAGTGGTCGGCGGAAGGTGCACGTGCCCGTCGACCTGGGACCGGACCGCAGCGACGCACGGATGCACGCCAAGACCGTAGGATCCTACGCAGTGCCGTAGGGGACCGCACCGCCACTTCCCAGCAAATTAGGGACACTGTTGCTCCTGGGGTATCGGCGAGGACCATTCGCAACCGTCTCCATGAAGCTGGACTACGGTCCCGCACACCGTTAGGCCGTCTTCCGCTCACGCCCCAACATCGTGCAGCCCGCCTCCAGTGGTGTCGCGACAGGCGTGAATGGAGGGACGAATGGAGACGTGTCGTCTTCAGCGATGAGAGTCGCTTCTGCCTTGGTGCCAATGATGGTCGTATGCGTGTTTGGCGCCGTGCAGGTGAGCGCCACAATCAGGACTGCATACGACCGAGGCACACAGGGCCAACACCCGGCATCATGGTGTGGGGAGCGATCTCCTACACTGGCCGTACACCACTGGTGATCGTCGAGGGGACACTGAATAGTGCACAGTACATCCAAACCGTCATCGAACCCATCGTTCTACCATTCCTAGACCGGCAAGGGAACTTGCTGTTCCAACAGGACAATGCACGTCCGCATGTATCCCGTGCCACCCAACATGCTCTAGAAGGTGTAAGTCAACTACCCTGGACAGCAAGATCTCCGGATCTGTCCCCCATTGAGCATGTTTGGGACTGGATGAAGCGTCGTCTCACGCGGTCTGCACGTCCAGCACGAACGCTGGTCCAACTGAGGCGCCAGGTGGAAATGGCATGGCAAGCCGTTCCACAGGACTACATCCAGCATCTCTACGATCGTCTCCATGGGAGAATAGCAGCCTGCATTGCTGCGAAAGGTGGATATACACTGTACTAGTGCCGACATTGTGCATGCTCTGTTGCCTGTGTCTATGTGCCTGTGGTTCTGTCAGTGTGATCATGTGATGTATCTGACCCCAGGAATGTGTCAATAAAGTTTCCCCTTCCTGGGACAATGAATTCACGGTGTTCTTATTTCAATTTCCAGGAGTGTAGTTAGGTCGGGGCTTTGGTGTGACGGGTGCTGTAGTTTTTTCCATGTTGGCCACTGTTGTGGCGTGGGAATAGGGGAAGTAAATGAGACTCATCAGTGGTTTTGTAGGGTATGTAGTAGAGATAGGAAGATTCTAGAACAGGAGGGGAAAATTGCCGCCCTTCAGGCTGAGTTAGACAAGGTCAGGGGAGATCTTGACAGGTTAATGAGGGAGAAGGGTAAAGAGAGGTGGGAAGTGGCAACAGGTAACAGGCCTAGAACTTTGTCTGACATGTTCGTGGTGAATGTGGAAAATAGATTTGACCTGTCACTTCAGTTAGAAGCTGGTGAGCCTCAAGCAGTTACCTGTGTAGACAGGGCACAACACACTTTCATCAGCAAATTGAAAAGTAAGAATGTAGGGAAATCAGTAAAGAGTAAGAAAGTGTTGTTGTTAGGTAGTTCCTGTGGAAGAGGTGTTGGCCAACTTTTGCAAGATGAACAAGGATCAGAATACCACGTCACCAATTTTTTTAAACCTAGTGCTGGTCTGGAGCTGCAGACAGAGGATTTAGGATCACTTTGCAAAGATTCCACTAAGGAAGACAGCATGGTTATAGTGGGTGGGACAGGTAATAGTATTGACAGAGATCCTGGATACAGCATAGAGTGTGACCTGACAAAGATTGCATCAGCATCAAAGCATACTTGTGTTTAGTTTGTATCTGTTCTTGGGTGCCATGACTGACCTCACTTGAACTCTTGTGTCAGGAGAGTTAATTTGGAGTTGGAATGGTTGCTTATGTCAGGTGCAGAGTCACACATTGGTGTGGCTCATGTTGATTCTCTTAATAGGTGGGGTAATACTAAGCATGGCCTTCACCTCAACAGGAAAGGGAAGGGTAAACTGGCTGCGAAAATAGCAGGAAAGATAAAGGGGGGAGGCACTGTTATGAGTGATAAAATACCAGTGGTTATAGGGTTAAGAAAAGACCCTTCTTGGGGTAGGGAGAACAGAAAGAAACCAAATTTTGAGAGAGGTTAAGACTGAGACAAACCTTCTGTTTGAGAAAGAAACCAAAAAACATAATTCTAGCTTATTATAACAGCAAAAACAGCTATTGATTAAGAATTTTCAGCAGTTAGCAGATATTTCAACTCTGCCCAAATTTAACTCAGTCAATGTGAAATGTCAGCTATCTTTATTGCATAAAATATTCGAGGACTGAGAAATAAAATTAATTAATCAATTATCTGTGTAGATGATTTAGAGTCCTCAAACCCAGCCGACATAACTTGCCTCTCTGAACATCATGTGACGACTGGTATAGAACTTTTAGGTGTTACAGGGTTTAGGTTAGCATCTCACTTTTGTAGAGCACAAATGGAGAAAGGAGGAGTTGCCACATTCATCAGGAACTGTCACAAATTTAAGAACACAGGCATTCATAAATTTTGCCTAGAACAGCATATGGAAGCATGTGCAACAGAAGTAGAATTTCACAAAAAATCCTTCATAATATTAAGTATATATCAAGCACCTGCAGGTAAGTTTAATCTGTTCATAAACCACCTTGAAGCTGTACTGGACCATTTAACAACCAAAAACAAAGAAACAGTGGTTGCTGGTGATTTCAATGTAGCTTTCCTTAAAGACTCTTCCAATAAGAACTTATTTGAGTTAGTAACATTATCATTCAACTTAATTTCCACTGTACAGTTCACCACTATGGTAGCCAATTGCTCACAAACAACTATTGATAATATGTTTATAGGAAAGTCCAATGAACAAAATTATATTATAAAACCAACAGTCAATGGCCTCTCAGACCATGACTTGAAGTTCCTTCTGTTAAATGTTAATACTGAACAGGATATAAAATCTGTTAAATCTGAGCTCAAGAGAGTAATAAATAAGCCAAAAATTGATTATTTTAGGACACTCCTCATAGACATTCACTGGACTGATGTTTACAGTGCTCATGGCATGAATGAAAAATATAACACTTTTGCTAATAAAGTGCTTACCTTATTTGAACACTATTTTCCCCCAAAACTAACAAAGGTTAGAGCAAAGTCCACAAATAAGCCATGGATTAGTAAAGGAGGACACTGGTAGAACCAGACATGAGGATGGACAAATAGCTTTAAGAGTAAATGATCTTATTTACTCTGACAGTCATGGACGAAATCTCTCAGAAATATTTCGTTATGAACTCAATGTGAAAGCTTGTGGCTTTGTTAAACCTGGGGCACCCATGAAGCAAGTTATAAAAGGTATCAACCAGGAATATTTAGAAAACAAAAACAGAAGTATTGTGTTGATTGGGGGAGCCAATGATGTTTATAGAAATGAACTAGCATCTGCTATCGGTAACCTGAAGCAAGTTTTACATTCTGCAAGAGAGAGCATCGTAACTGTAACTGGAATACCTCACAGACATGATCTGATGACTACTTCCTGCATAAATTTCGAAATTAAAAAGGCAAACAGGCAGTTCCACAAGATCTGCAAAATGTACCCAAATGTACATTTTCTTACTGTGGACTTTCTTCAAAGGTGCAACTACACAAAACATGGAATGCATCTGAACAGAAGTGGCAAAAGGTTACTCAGTGAAAAAATTGTATGTACACTAGAAAGATTCAGTTTGCAAGATAACAGTCTTCACAATACAGCCATCCCAATGATGTATCCAAAAACAGTTGAGCAGCTATCAGTATCAGTTGATTACCACTTCAAAAGCAATTTTACTTAAGTGCAACTCCTGCTAACATGCCAACAGAGAGAACAGTGACAGAAGCAGTAGGTCTACCTGAAAAGGTGAAGTCAACAAAAGCTACATTAACAGGTGCATCAGTCCCAACGGTGACAGAATCACCCAGGCAGCCAAAAGTATCACCAGCAGCAACAAATGATAAGACAACTACAACAGATAGAATGGTGCCTAGTGGAAGAAATGTCGTGCTGCCTTCCCGTTTCAAAGATTTTTTCTGTGTCGGCCTGAAAAAGAAAAAGCCAATACCCTAAACAGTGTCAAATGTTTACTACCACATGACTTTAGGCAGACTTCTCTGGAATCTCAGTCATGAAATAACAGCACTGACAAAATAAAGAAGGTAGGGTTATCAATTTTTCATCAAAATGTGAGAAGTCTCCCTAACAAAGTAGACCAATTGCTTATCAACATTATAGAGAAAGACTGTATAAATAATGCCCAGATATCGTGCTTCACTGAGCACCATGTTACTAACAACTGCATCATGCCCTTTTTACCAAGTTACAACTTAGCAACCCAATACTGTAGAGTAAATAAAGAAATGGGGGGAGTGGCAATATATGTTAAGGAAAATTTTGATTACAAAGTAATTGACATTACAAAATCAGGAAATACAAAAATGTTTTTTAGTCTCATGGACCAGGTATTGTCAGTTTTATTTTGAAAAACAAAGGATATTGTAGCCTTAGGTGATTTTAATGTAGACTGTCTGATAATAACAATAGAAGTAACTTCCAGAATGTGATGTCCACTTATAATCTGAATTCAGTAATCAATTTTCCCACTAGAATCACACCAGATTCCCAAACTATGATAGAAATGTATTTTTAAATGTAAGTAGATACCAGAACATTAATATAAACCAGGTTATAAATGGTCTCACAGACCATGATGGTCAATTAATCACTCTTTACAGTGTTAACCCTCTTGTTAAACTATCTCCCCAAATGTATAAGAATAATGAACAAAGAGGCAAAAGAATCCTTCAACTGTAAGTTGCAGCTAATGGACTGGTCCTTTATTTACAACATTGAGAATGCTAATGACAAATTTAACTATTTTATAAATGCTTTTTCTGCCCTTTTCGAAGAATCTTTTCCAAAGAAATGGGTCAAAAATATTGATCCAAATTCTGTAAGTAAGCCTTGGATCACAGAAGGTATTAAACAGTCATGAAGAACTAAGACAGAAATTTATGCTAAAATCAGAACAACTAATGATACACAAAAATGGAATCATTACAGATTGTATTGCAAAATTTTAAAGAAAGCAATACAGAAGTCAAAAGCCCTTTTCTATAAGGAGAAAACAGATAAATCTAATAATAAAATGAAAACAATCGGGAACATTATAAAAAGTGAGACAAAGACAAAAACAGGCGACACAGATGACCTAAAAATCAGGCATGGTGGTAACTTAACAGAAAATCAAAAAATTGTGGCTGAAATTTTTAACAAACATTTCCTGTCAGTAACCCAACAAATTGGCTGTAGGCCCTCTGTTGACGAAGCTATGACTTTATGACAGGATGCATACTCCAACATAATACTGGAAATGTACATTAATCCTATCACTGTAAAGGAAATTCAAACAGTCATCTGGTCTTTAAAGTGTAAGAACTCTGCAGGAGTAGATAATGTATCCAATAATTTATTGAAATTTTCATGTATATGGATTAGTGATATTCTTTGCCCTATTTTTTATGCTTCATTTCAACGAGGCATTTTTCCTGAAAGACTTAAGTATGCCATTGTGAAGCCCCTACACAAGAAGGGTGATAGAGCAGAGCTCACTAACTGCCACCCTATTTCACTGTTAACAGCCTTCTCTAAAATTCTAGAAAAAGTAATGCACAATAAAATTACTGAACATCTCATAATGAACAGACTTATCAACAATAGGTAGTTTGGCTTTCAAAGGGGCTGTTCAACTGAGGATGCAGTGTATGCACTTACAAATGAAGGAATGGGTGTTTTCTGTGACTTACCAAAAGCATTTGATTGTGTAGATCGCCACATTCTCATACAGAAAGCCAAACTACTTGGAATAAGGGGTGTCACAGGTAACTGGCTGCAATCTTATCTTCAGGGAAGAAAACAGAAAGTAATTTTAAACAGCTCAGATGAGTCAAGGGATACCTCCGCTCAGTCTGAATGGACTTCTGTTAGTTGTGGTGTGCCTCAAGGCTCAATTCTGGGGCCACTGTTGTTTTTTATGTTTATAAATGATTTACCATTGTGTGCAAGCCTGCCTTGCAAGTTTACTCCTTTTGCTGACGATACCACCATCCACATGAGTGGGAAATCAGATGTTAATTTCGAGGAGTCAGTTAACAACGTACTCTCTGCAGTGATTAACTGGTTGAGTGTTAATGGTCTGTCTCTAAACTCAAGTAAGGCAAATTTTATCCAGTTCCATACAAAAATAAAAAAAGTAAGAGAAATAAATGTAACATGTGGAAATCAACCAATAGAAAGAATGGATGTGTCTAAATTTCTTGGAGTACATATTGATAGCAAAATGAACTGGTCCTTCCATATACAACAGACCCTAATAAAATTGAGCTGGGCTATGTATGCTATCAGAATGATGTCTTCCATTGGAGATGTAACCACTATGAAGTCCGCATACTATGGGTATTTTCACTCCATTATGTGTTACAGAATTATCTTCTGGGGAAATTTAGCTTTGGCAAAGAAAATTTTTGTGGCCCAGAAATGGGCTATTAGAATTATGTGCAGAGTGCCCCCTAGGACATCATGCCATAACCAATTCAAAAAGCTGCAAACAATGACCACTGTATCCCAGTACATATATTCGCTGATGTGTTTTTGTAATTAAGAACCCTGCACAATTTCCATCAAATAAGAACTATCACAAATATAATACAAGAGGGAAAGAAAATCCTCATTGTGAACTTAAGAACCTGACAGTTGTTCAGAGAGGTGCCAAATGGTCAGAAACAAAAATTTTTAACCATTTCCCTGACCAGATAAAATGCTTAAGAGAAAATGAATCTCTTTTTGAAGCAAAACTAAAGGAATATTTGTTAAATATTTCTGTTTATACATTAGAAGAGTTTTATGATGCAAAAAGGGAAATAGCATTTAGATAGAATTATCCATCTTGTTAACAAAGAAATGTGCTTGCAATTTTTCTCCAAATTAAAACATGAAATTTTGTATCAACAGTCAAAGAAATCTGCTGTTATATGTACAATATCTGTACATACTTTGTATTAACTATATGCAGTTATGGAGAACATTTTTTATATATTTAATGAAGACTGTTTTGTATCTTTTTATATATTTGTTGTTTTGTATGTTTGACTCGTTCCACATCTCATGCGACGTGCTCACAATACGAGATCTATGGAACATAAAATAAAAAAATAAAATAAATAAATAGATACATTGGTGGTGGATGTGTATAGTGTTGCAGAACTTTTTAACAAACATATTATAACTGTTACTGGAAAGATGGAGTTGTCAGGTATGGAATACCTTAGGCCAGACATTTCAAGTAACTTCCATAATATGAATTTGAGCCTCACTACCCCAGCATAAATAATGTCCATCATAAAATCTTTAAAATCAAAAACATCTACTGGGTATGACGAAATATCAACAAAGTTAATTAAAGATGTGATTCTGAGTTAAGTAACATATTAAGCATTTATCAGTGGAATATTTCCTGAATGGTCTAAATATGCTGGAGTTAAGCCTCTGTTTAAGAAGGGAGATAAAGAAATAGCATCAAATTACCATCCAATTTCACTTTTGCCAGCATTCTCAAAAATTTTAGAAAAAGTAATGTACAATCAGCTTGATAACCATCTTATCTCAAATAATATACTGTCAAAGTCGCAGTTCGGATTTCTAAAGGGTTCTGATATTGATAAGACTATCTACATTCACAGTGAAAATGTGCTTAATTCATTAGACAAAAAATTGCAGGAAACTTGTATATTTTGTGATCTGTCAAAGGCATGTGACTGCGTAAATCGCAATATCCTTTTAAGTAAGTTAGAATATTATTGTGTAACAGGAAATTAATTAATTTATTTATTTATTATCATCCCAATGACCTCATTTGTGATACAGGATTTGTCAGGATACATTTTAACAACTATATAATACCTTATAAATATTTTTTCTATGCTGAATTCATATGAATCTATCTTATGTTTAATACAATATACAACTAATAAAAAAAAAAAAAACCACTCCCTTTGAGTGGCCTATTGGGACCATCCAACCGCCGTGTCATCCTTAGTGGAGGATGCGGATAGGATGGGCATGGGTTCAACACAGTACTCTCCCAGTCGTTACGAGGGTATTTTTGACTGAAGCAGCTACTATTGTATCTTTATAACATAACTGCTTATGTGCTTGACAGACATTTTCCTTGATGTTGTGATTTGTTTTGTCACATTTATGATATATATTCTTATGCAGTTGAGCAGAGCTATTTACTTATACTGTAGTCACATTTCTTAAGCATGTGGTTCTTAATGTTCTTATGTGCTTCACAGTCATATTCACTGATGTAATTTCATTTGTCACATTAACTTAAACATGTATTCTTATACAGTTGTGCAGAGATATTCACTTATGCTGTAATAACATTTGTCAAGCATGTGGTTCTTTATATTCTAATACAGTTGAGCATAGAAATTCACTTACACTGTAATAACATTTGTGATGCATGTGATTCTTTATAACAGTTTTAAATTTATCCTCATTTTCCAGCTCTTTGATATGTTTTGGTAGAGCATTAAAAAGTTTAATGCCTTGATTACATACATGTTTCTGACTTCGGGTCCTTGTTACAGCTTGTAACTGGAGATCTTTACATTGCCATGTATAGTAATTATGGTAGTCTGTATTGGATTTCATTTTGTCCTGATTTCTTTTGATCACCAACAGACATTTCAGAATGTATAATGATGGAATTTTTAAAATTTTCAATGCTTTAAAAAGGGGCCTACAATGTGTTTGAGGTGGGCTCTAGGTTATTATCTGAATAGTGCGTTTTTGCAATTCGAAAATCTCATTTAGACAACAATTTGTTTTTCCCCAGAATACTATCCCATAGGATGCAATGGACTGAAAATAGCCAAAATATACTAATCTGGTACAGTCATTACTACAAGCTCCTGAAATTATTCTAAGTACAAAACATGCTGAATTTAGTTTTAGTGCTAACCTCACCACATGGTCGTTCCAGTTTATTTTCTCATCAGTGTGCATACCCAGGAATTTTGCACACTGTTCTCTCAAGTTGTTTCCCCTCCATGGTGGGATTTAGGTCATCATGTTCACTTTTTTTCCATATTGCACATAATTACTTTTTTTCATTCAGTGTTAGTTTGTTTGCACTAAACCATTTTTGTATATCCTGTAGGACATTGTCCACAGTACTGTGCAATGACTGCTTCGTATCACTAACTATTAAACTATATCTAAAAACAAAGATGATGTGACTTACCGAACGAAAACGCTTGCAGGCCGATAGACACACAAACAAACACAAACACACACACAAAAATCAAGCTTTCGCAACAAACTGTTGCCTCATCGGGAAAGAGGGAAGGAGAGGGAAAGACGAAAGGATGTGGGTTTTAAGGGAGAGGGTAAGGAGTCATTCCAATCCCGGGAGCGGTAAGACTTACCATAGGGGAAGTGTATACCCGTCCTTTTTTCCCCCTAAGGTAAGTCTTTCTGCTCCCGGGATTGGAATGACTCCTTACCCTCTCCCTTAAAACCCACATCCTTTCGTCTTTCCCTCTCCTTCCCTCTTTCCTGATGAGGCAACAGTTTGTTGCGAAAGCTTGAATTTTGTGTGTGTGTTTGTGTTTGTTTGTGTGTCTATCGACCTGCCAGCGCTTTCGTTCGGTAAGTCACTTCATCTTTGTTTTTAGATATATTTTTCCCACGTGGAATGTTTCCCTCTATTATATTAACTATTAAACTAGTATCATAAGCCAATAAAATGATTTTAGCTTTTCTCTCTGACACTTGAATATCATTAATGTGAATGAGGCACAGCAAGGAGCCTAATACACTTCCTTGTGGTACTCCTACAGTGACCTCCTTTGGATCTGATCTTAGTTTAATCTTTTGGTTAATATTTGGTGCTGTAATTTCAAATGCTGCAGAATGTTTCAAATCTTATATCTCTGGCAGGAAACAAAGGGTGTTATTAGGAAAGAGACATGCTTTAAGCTATCAAGCATCATCCAAATGCAAACTACTTACATGTGGGGTCCCACAAGGTTCCATTTTAGGGCCCTTACTTTTTCTTGTGTATATCAACGACCTATCATCAGTAAAATTACCCAATGCCAAGTTCGTTTTGTTTGCCAATGATACAAACAGTGCAATAAATAGCAAAACAAGTGTAGTCTTAGAGAGATAGGCTAATAAAATATTTGTGGACATTAATCACTGGTTCCTAACCAATTCAATGTCACTAAACTTTGAAAAAACACACTACATGCAGTTCAGAAAATGTAAGCGGTGTCCCATGAGAATATGTCTAACATATGATGACAAGCAGATAGAAGAAGTTAAATTCTTGGGATTACAGCTTGATAATAAATTCAACTGGGAGGAGCACACCACAGAACTGCTGAAGTGTCTTAAAAACTCTCTATTTGCAATGCGGTGTGAACTCAAGAACATCCTGCAGAAGCCTGTTTAAAGAACTAGAGATACTAACTAGAGCTTCCCCATATATTTATTCCTTCATGAAATTTGTCATTAAAAATATATCACTTTTTCAAACCAACAGCTCAATTCATGGAATCAATATGAGAAATAAGAATTATCTTCACAAGAATTTAAAGTCACTAACTGTTGTACAAAAAGGTGTGCATTATTCAGGAACACACATTTTCAATATCTTGCCAGCGGCCATAAAAAGCTTAACAGCCAATGAAATTCAGTTTTTAGAGAAGCCTAAAGGATTTATTGGTGACAAACTCCTTCTACTCCAGTGATGAATTTCTCAGTGGAACCAACTAATTTTTATGCATGTGTACAATATAACTTCTGCACAATTTCAGTGCAGTAATGTGTTTATTGTAAATAAGTGTGTGTGTGTGTGTGTGTGTGTGTGTGTGTGTGTGTGTGTGTGTGTGTGTGTGTGTATGCGTGTGTAAGTACAATCTAACTTCTGTACCATTTCAGTGCAGTAATGTGTTCATTGTAAGTAAGTATTATATTAGTTCTATTACATGTTTATTACCTTACAAATAAGAAAACTTCTTTGTATTTTAAATTCAGTACATTAGTGTTTGTAAAACGATTCTTTCATATAGTGTTCATAAAAAAATGCCAATCATTCCACTTGGGACCAGTGGAAGGTACATTAGCTTATTTGTTTCAGTTGTAAATATTTTTCATGTATCATTATTTTTCTGACATGTTCTACATCCTGGAGGACCTCCTCACTACGGATCTGTTGGATTGAAAGTAAATCTAATATAATCTAAACCATGCTCATAAATTAAGGATAATGCTGATAAATGTTGAAACAACACTCTGGTGGGCAGTTTGCAGGTTTAAATCACCTCTGGGTATGGCCATGTGGTCCATTTGACCTGCGGTCATCACACGGTGGTGCTGGCAGCAATCCTCATATGCAGAAGTGTGTTGGTACATGTCAGAGTACGGTGCAGTGAAGAAGTGTGCAGACATTTTCAGATGTGCTAATGGTTCACTGTGAGTTCAAAATGGCTCAAAGAACACATATTGTTGTTGTTATGAAGGGTAGAACACTAGGGTGACTGGAGGCTGGTCAAACACAGTAGGTCGTAGCATAGGCCCTCCATGTGCCACAAAGTGTGATCCCAAGATTATGGCAAAGATTCCAGCAGACACGAAATGTGCCCAGGCGCTACAGTATGGGATGTCCACAGTGTACAACACCAAAAGAAGACCAATATCTCACCATCAGTGCCCACAGACAGCCACGGAGTACTACAGGTAGCCTTGCTCAGGACCTTACCACAGCCACTGGAACATTTGTATTCAGACACACAGTCTACAGCTGACTGAACAGATATGGTTTATTCACCCAGAGACCTGCAAGTTGCATTACACTGAACCCTGGTCACAGGAGAGACCGTAAAGCCTGGTGTCAAGAACACAGTACATGTTCATTGGAACAGTGGTCCCAGGTTATGTTCATGGACGAGTCCAGGTATAGTCTGAACAGTGATTCTCACTGTGTTTTCATCTGGCATGAACCAGGAACCAGATACCAACCCCTTAATGTCCTTGAAAGGGACCTATATGGAGGTCATGGTTTGATGGTGCGGGGTAGGATTATGATTGGTGCATGTACACCCCTACACGTCTTTGACAAAGGAACTGTAACAGGCCAGGAGTATCGGGACATCATGTTGCACCAGTATGTCTGCCTTTTCAGAGGTGCAGTGGGTCCCACCTTCCTCCTGATGGATGATAACGCACAGCGCCACTGAGTTGCCATTGTGGAGGTGTACTTTGAAACAGAAGATATCAGGCGATTGGAGTGGCCTGCCTGTTCGCCAGGCCTTAACCCCATCCAGCACGTGTGGGATGCTCTCGGTCGACGTATCACAGCACATCTCCAAACCCCTATGACACTTTAGGAGCTCGAACAGGCACTGGTGCCAGAAAGGGAGGCTATATCCCAGCAGCTGCTTCACCACCTGATCCAGAGTATGCCAACCCGGTGTACGGCCTGTGTACATGTGCATGATGATCATATCCCATACTGATGGTGGGGTACATGTGCAGGAAACAGTGGTGTTTTGTAGCACATGTGTTTCGGGACGGCTTTCTCAACTTATTACCAGTACCGTGCACTTACAGATCTGTGACATGTGTGTTCCCTATGTGCCTATGCTATTAGCGCCAGTTTTGTGTATTGCCACATTGTGTGGCACCACATTCTGCAATTATCCTTAATTTATGAACATGAGTGTATATTAGACATATTTGCTTTCATTGAATTATGATGACAAATCCTATGTCATTGTGAGACGATCCCTAGGTGAGTGAATGAATAAATAAGTGGTTAAGTGAATGTTTCTGAACCTATAACATCAGATAATGGAAACTTAAGATATTAAATATTTAATAAAAACATCTGGTACCATAATTATTATGACAGTTTACCATGATGGTGTATCTCCTGTGTTATCATGCCACAGCTGAATAAGATGTACAGATCCAAGACATTTGTTTGTAGACAGTATAAACCAGTCATCTGAATTTCTATTAAATAGTTTTCTCTTTATACTTCTCAAAATGCGGGGCTGTAAAAAAGAAAAATACGGAAAATAATTTATAAAACATCATAATATATGAAGTTAACATGCAACAGGCTTCATGATAAATGTATAACAAAATAATTTGAAACAAACTTATCACACAGGCTGTTTTTTCCATTCAACAAATTTTAATTTGGGAAATGAACCATTGCCATTGCCTTCAACTGCAACTTTATAGTCAAAATGTTTTGATGCTCTAAACATATTCACTGCATGTGTGGGAAATATTTCTTGTATTTGTTTTACCAAAACCTGCTAATAAATGAGAAATGGGTTTTAGAGCAAAACTTAAACCAGGACTTGGCCTACATCTACATATACATTCATACCCCACAAATCACTACAAAGGGCAGAATGGAGAATATATCTCACAGTACCAGTTATTAGGTTTTTTCCTGATCCTTTCACATATTGAGGATGGGACAGATTATCACTTTAATGTCTCTGTGTGGGCTTTAATTAGTCGAATCTTGTCTTAAGGATCTCAATGTGAGCAATACATAAGGGCTTGTGATATATTTCTAGATCCATTACTTAAAGTAGGCCCTAGAATCTTCCTATCAAGGCAATATTCCCAAGTATAAAAAAATTATCTTGATGAAACTTGGAGGATAGAGAGGGAAACATAATGCAAATGGTACTTTTTGTTAGTGATCTATTTCACTTTTAAGGGATAAACATAACCTGAAAGGTAATTTGGCACATTAAATTTAGATTGAATATCTTTGAGATGATGATACATAAAAATGCTTTTCATATGAGAGCTGAAATGTAACTAACATTCTTGAAAACTGTATGATCAACTTTTGCAATTATTTGAAATATTGGAAAAAATGCTGTCATTAATTAATTTTGACACATGAAAATTTTTATTACAACATAAACTAAAGAAGCCTTCAAGTCACATACAGTCATGTGTAATAAAGCTGGTTTCTGAAATATCGACACACTATGCTGTCACAGTATTTTTAACACACCTATTAAAATAGCTAAGGGTTCATTATTACTCTAATTATTAATTTTACTTATATTTATTTTACATTTCAAATTGTTGTTTTACATTTTACATGCATTGCTTTTTATGTTTCTAGTTTCCTATTACACATATGTGCATTTTGTTACTTGAAAATAATAAGTAACTCATTGTTACAATGCAAAACCATTACAGTAATGATAATTTGTAGAAAATGCTCAAAACATAACGTTTTTTTACACCAAACAATGGAAAAATCCAGGATGAAATGTAACAGTATAATGAAATGGATAGTTGCTACTCACCATATAGTTGAGATGCTGAGATGCAGAAAGGCACAACAAAACTTCATGCCAATTACAGTTGGTTTTCGATCATTCAATCAGTCAATCTTTTTATTCATCCATTAACAATATAAATTGTATGGATGTAGTCAATTATGATACAGTTTCTTATCTTTAATTTGTTTCAAAATCTTGGATAATAAATACAAATATTTTTTATCAGTATATATAAATAATATTACTTTTCCATATTCAGATATTCGTCACTGCTATAAAAACTATGTGTTAGTAAAAACTGTTCAAGATCTACCTTGAATTTATGAAATTCTTTAATTTTCTTCATTGTAGAAGGCAATGCACTAAAAAGTATTTTGGGCTGGTAGTTTACCCTTTTTTGGTAGAGTGCTCCTTTGTGGGTGTCTCTGTGAAAATCATCCCTCCTCCTTGTTTCATAGTTATGAACCTGATCATTTAATGTTGAAAATTCCTGGTGGGTTTTTGGATGCATTCATAGATGTATAAGCTAGGGAGAGTCAATATTTTAAATTCTTTAAATATTTCCTTGCATGACACTTTGCAGGGAATGCCTTCCATTATTCTAATAGTCCTTTTTTGAAGTTTGAAAGCTTGTTTTGCCTTACCTGTATTTCCCCAGAAGATAACACCATATCTAAGCAAACTGTTCATATAAGCATAATAGGCACACAGCAATGATTCAGTGTTGCAGCATTCCCGAAGCACTCTTAGCACATCGCAGCATTTACTTAATTTTTTATTCAAAATTTCTAGATGCTTTTCCCAACTCAAGTGCTCATCCACCCATATACCGAGGAATTTTGTGTGTGGAGCTTGTGTAATAACATAGTTCCTTAATTCAGCTTTTACTTTTCTTCTAGCTTTACTTTTAATATTACTGAAATTCAACAATACCATATTATCCATATTTATGATCAAAGCATTAGCACTAAACCATTTTCCTGTCTCATTTATTGTCCTAGAGACACTCTGCTATACATTATCCTCAGTGTATCCTTTTATAAAAATGCTAGTGTCATCAGTGAACATCACCATTTCTGCAACTGTCAGATGGTTTGTCAAATCGTTTATGTACACCAAGAACAACAGAGGGCCTAACAAGGCATCCTTGGGCACTCCATAACTAGTTTTTTTTTTAAAAAAAAGAATCTGAAAGATACTCTTTGCCTTCATGACATATTTGTACTTTCTGTTGTCTATCAGAGTGATAAGACTTGAACCAATTGAAGGCAAGTCCCCGGACCCCATAACATTCTAGTTTCATAAGCAATAAGTCATGGCTGATTAAATCAAATGCTTTAGATAAATCTAAGAATATTCCACAGCTTAATTCTTTCTTGTCCAAGGCATTTAGAACTCTTTTCATGAATTGGAAGACTGCCGTTTCTATGGATCTGTTCTTTCTAAACCCATTCTGACCATTAGTCAGTATTTTATTTATATTCAGGAAGTCAGCCAGCCAGCCAGCTCTTTCGATTACTTTAGAGAAACCTGACAATAATGACACAGGCCTATAATTATTTATGTCAGCTGTACTATCCTTTTTGTGAAGTGGCTTTATTATGGAGAGTTTTAGGTTTGATGGTAACACCCCTGTCCTGAAAGAAGTATTAATAATGTCAGTTAGGTGAGTATCTATACTGGGAGAACTATGTTTGATTGCCTTGTCTGGAATTCTGTCAATACCACAAGACATTTAATTTTTTGGTTTATTAATAGTATTTGTAACTTCACATTCTGTTACTGGGTACAGAAACATTGTCTTTTCACAAGTTGGTGCTTTTATGTTTTTGTTGTTTGAATTGCACAGACTTTTAATTAGGTTCGGTGCTATGTTCACATAATGTTCATTGAATATATTGGCTACCTGTTGAGCATCTTCTATCATTTTACCCTCATTTTTAATTTTGAAATTATGGATCTTAGTTTTATAATTTCCTATGCTATTGTTTATAATCTTCCAAATCAATTTTGATTTATTGCTTCCATTATAAATGTATGAATCATTGCTTAGCCTTTTTGCTGCCTGTAAAACATTCCTATAGACCCTTCTATATTTCCTAAAGTGTGGTTTTATTGCTGTATTTATTTTAGCATGTTTGCTTAGGTTTCTAAGGGTGGCTATTGAGTTTTTAGTCCCTTGTATTACCCTTGTGTTTGTCTTCTCACTGACTTTAATTCCTTTTTATGGGAATGCTACATGATAGCAATATTTATAATCAGTGAGAAAACTGTCATACTTTTTGTCTGCATCATCGGTTTGTTCTGTGCCCCACTGCACCCTTTTTAGCATACTATTAAATACCCTTATGTTGTTTGCATTAATAAGTCTTCTTTGTACATATTTTTCAGTGCCTGTGTATTTCTTATTGTTCCCATTCCTTATCATCCTTTTTAAAGCCATATGGTCAAAAAAGCCTGTATCTGTTACTTCAACACTGTACTCACAGCTTTGTTTGTTGGTAAATATCTGACCAAGTGTTGTTTCAGACCCATCCCCACACAAACCCACAAATCTATGAAATCTGTTCAAAATTCGCAAATGTCACTGTAACTGAAGCTAGCAAACTTGCAGAGAGCACTATACATGACATGGATTCCACTTGAACAACCTTGGCAGAAGAGAAATTGCAAATCACATACCACAATCTGTAGAGAAAAAGAAAGGACAAAGCGATCCTATAATACCTGTTAGATTTAAGGAACAAAACATAACTGTAAAAAATCTTGCACCCAAAGACAAAACCAGTGTAAACCATACAGGTTACGCCAACAATGGTAGGATGTTAAATCTAGAAATTTTTTATGGCCAAGCCCCCTACCTCTGCAGAGGTGATAAAAAAGAGCTGTCGGTGTCCACATACATACAACTTCTCCATATACCACCAAAATGTGCAGTCAATAACAAACAAGCTTCCAGAAATCGAACTCCTATTCACAACAGACCTACAATATGTAAATGTCATTTGCATTACAGAACATTGGCTGAACCCAGACCAAATTAGTTCAGCTAGAATGCCTGGTTACACATTAGCTTCCCACTATTGCAGGAAAAGCCAGAAAAGTGGAGGTGCTGCCATATGTATAAAAAATTCCATAAACTACAGAAGTTTTGACCAGTTTGGCCACTTAAATAAAGAAAACGATTTTGAGGCAGCTGTAATCGAAATTGTAGAAGCAAATATAATCATAACATGTATCTATCGTTCTCCCACAGGCAATGTATGTGTCTTCCTAAAAAACCTTGAAATACTCCTAAACAAACTTCACCAAAACAAAAAGGTACTAATTTTATGTGGTGATTTCAATGTTGATTTCCAGTCTATAGGTCATGTAAAAGGATCCCTACTGAATCTCACTAACTCATTCAGTCTGAATACCACAGTAACATTCCCCACAAGGTGCAAAAACAACTCCAAAACCACATTTGACCAGGTACTTGTAAACTGTCCCTACCACAGTGTCAAACCTCTGGACACAGGCTATAGTGATCACTGTGGCCAAGTCCTATACCTTACAAATGTTCTCCCTTTAGACTGAAACAACAAATACACAACTAAGGTAAGAAACTACAGCAATGAAAACATGAAAATCTTCAATGATTCCTTAGCTGCAGGAAGAAGGAACAAAGTATATGAAGCAGACGATACAGACAACAAAATGGAATCATTTCTAAACTCATTTCTATATCACTTCAATATTGCCTTTCCTCTTAAACTCAAATGCACCACATCAAAAGAACCCAATAAGAAGCCATGGATAACAACTGGTATAAAGATTTCCTGCAGAAGGAAGAGAGATCTGTTGAAGTATCTAAAAAATAACACCACCATCGCCTCCCCATCTCAAGAAAGATATATCAAGAAATATGTCAAAATCCTTAAAAAAAAGTCATAGCACAAGCAAACAAATAGAAAATGACAACTAGGTGGCAACATCCTCAAACAAAACCAAGGCAGTGAGGAACATCATAAGGAACGAAAAGAATCAACAGCCATGTAAACATGACACACTATCCTGATCCACAACAACATCAGATTTACTAATCCACAAGAAATTGCTAATATTTTCAACATTTACCGTGAAAATAATCTTAAAAATCTGTTACAAAGCATCAACAAACCCACACCCAACAGACAAAACAAAATAACAACTCCTGTAGAATCTATATTCTTCTGGGAAACTACTCCTGAAGAAATTGTACTAAGTGCAAAGTACCTCAAGAATAAATTCTCATCTGGAATCGATAACATCCCAGATTTTATCATCAAAAAGTGCATAAACAAAATAGCTCTCTCACTCTCAAATATGTACAACTCATCGTTGATGGCAGGTATAGCAGGTACATTTACAAAATGCATGAAAGTGGCTAAAGTCACCCCAATCTTTAAGAAAGTGAAAATCTCAATGCAGAAAATTACAGACCCATATCTCTGTTACATGTTTGGTAAACGTTTGGAGATGTTAGTTCACCGAAGACTAATAAATTTTCTTGATAAGAACCAGATACTACCTGATGCCCAGCACGGTTTCAGAAAAAACAAATCCACGACAACAGCCATATATGAGTTTTTAAACTCCACCCTAGATGCTCTAGACAAAAAACAAAAAGCAGTTGGGATCTTCCTAGATTTGTCCAAGGCATTTGATGTCATAGACCACAAAATTCTTCTCAACAAACTGGAGTCATATGGCATAAGAGGCACCACACTAAACTAGTTCAGCTCATACCTGACAAATAGGAAACAAAAAGTGTCAATAAAACATAAAATCCAAGGAAATATCGAAACATACTACACTGACTATTGCAATATTACACAAGGTGTGCCCCAAGGCTCAATACTTGGACCAGTGCTCTTCCTTGTGTACTTAAACGACCTACCGTCAAACATCAATGCCAGCACCAGTACACTCTTCGCAGATGATACCAGTATCCTCATAACAAGCAAAAATGAACATGAACTCCAAGAGGCGATAAATGGAAATACAGATGAACTTGGTGACTCGTTTGAGAAAAAAAAACTCATAGTTAACACAAAGAAAATCACTTACCTAAACTTCCACCTAAGATCAAATAAAATTATGCCTGATATGAAACTACATGGTTCCCAATATCCCCAAATATAGAAACAAGAATTCTAGGCCTATGGATTCAGGATTGTCTAAAATGAAAAACATACATTAATAAAACTAATAGTAAGCTAAACCAAGTGTGCTATGTCCTATGAATCCTCGCATACTGCACAAGCCCAGAAACTGTTCCCCCAAGCCTACTATGCACAATTCCACAGTGTAATGCAGTATGGTATTATATTCTGGGGAGACTCTACACATAGCCCAAACATTCTCCTCACCCAAAAGAGAGCTATAAGAATAATGAACAAGGCAAAGCCGACTAATAGCTGTAGATCTCTCTTCCAAAGGCTGCTCATCCTACCCCTTGACAGCCTGTATATACTAGAACTATGCAAATCTGTAAAAAGTAATGTTACAAAATTTAACAAAAATGTAAATGTCCATGACTATGGTAAGGGACAGAAAATGAAACTCCATGTTAAAGAAATGTGCACCACTGCCTTTAAAAACTCTGCCCTCAACAAAGGCATTAAAATATACAATAGCCTGCCATCAGAAATAAAAAACAGTAAGTCCCTGACTATATTTAATAAAAAATTAAAAGCATTCCTACTTGATCATTGCTTCTACAGTGCAAGCGAATTTCTGCTACACCTGGATGGAGAGATACATGCAACAAATTGCAGCAAAAAATTTTGTAAAGAGTAAAACATTAATGCAAGTATGTGCAAAAATCTTGCAACCTTATCATCTGCTACTAAGCAAATTAAGTGCAGAAAGAATATCCAACCAGGTACTGTTGTGTATATGTGTTGGATGAATACAGCACTAAAATACAAATGTGTAACTGAGTGTGTAATTTGTGTGTTCATAAAATTGTGTGTTCATAACTTCTCAGAAAATATGTATGTAAGCTCATGTTTGTGTAAACTTTTGGCATATTACTTCATGCCAGCAAATTATCATAACATCCAGCATCAAATGTATGTTTGTGCATCACCATGCTGGTAATTTCCTGCACTGTGGGTTGCATGTTATATGTGTTAAACAGATTTAATAATTGTACTTTGTTCATATTACTTTTGTTAAAATTAATGTTAAAGTCACCAAGAACTATTGTGCATTTTGACCTGCCTCTCAGTTCATTTAAAAGATCATATTTCATTATAGGCCTACTCTCTCAGTTTTCATCCAGTTTCCCCTTATTTCAACTATTTCTCCCTTTTCATAATTTTTCCCATGTGTTTAAGTATTTTTTTTTAATATTTTCGGACATAATTCTAAATTATTGTTTTCATGTTTTTCCACCGCCATGGATCATTTCTCCATCCATCTGTGTCAGTACAGAAAAGTTTCCTCATCCCTAGCTGGAACCCACTCCCACATACTGTTCCTGTGTTATTGCATGGTTCATGGAATCCCCACCCCCAAATGGTCTTAGCATCAAGTTACACATATCCGATTGCCACCCTTCCTTCCATAACAATGTCCATCTGTTCAGATTCTGCCAAACCTTAGGCCTTGGCAACATATTCCTGCAAAACCATATCAATCAGGCTGAAACCTCCTTGCAATACCTTCTCTCCATTCGTAAAATTCTCCTGTATGCAATCCCAAATTCCTGGATCCCAGAACATGTACTGAAATTCTTGCCCTCCACGAACAAGAGCAACATGCACAACACCACCTCAAAAAACTCTGCAACCTACTCACTTCATACTCCCATGACAGATAACCGCTGTCCACCACATCTACAACGATCTCCAAACCCTCCCCATGTCCCCTCATAGTTTGCAAACCCTGTCTACTACATTTACCACACTCTCTAAAACTCCCTCCCACCACCACACAGAATTCAGAACCTAAACAGACCTGAGACAACAGTCATGAACTTTTCCTCCAAAAACCTTTAGCCTGCAGAAGTATCAGCACTTCGCAAAGACCTCACCTTTTTCCCTCCTCCCAAATTTAATCATGCTGGTCTTGTTAAAGGCCTTCTTTCATTCTCCTACTCCCTATAGTGAAAACGCTTTTTCACCACCAACCCTACCAGTCACACTCAACCAAAGACCAATGGTGAACCCTGCCTGACTCCTATATCCAAACATGATCCACACCCACTGCTCCCAAATTATCCCTCTGGTAAATTTCCAGAATTTATTAATCTCAAACCTTGCCTCACCCATCATTCCACAAATCCCTCTGCAGAAAGATACACAATCCACCAACTAAAAACTGATCCTGACCTTGTAATCCTACCTGCTGACAAAGCTTCCATCACTGTTGTTCTGAACTGCAAGGATTACCTGACAGAAAGACCCCACCTGCTGTCAGAATCATGCACCTGCAAACCTTGCCACAGTGATCCCATTCCAGGAATCCAGCAGTATCTCCAGACTCTACTCAAATCCTTAGGCCCATCCCAGAACCTCACCCTGAAGTCCATCTCTCTCCTCATCTCTACCATTCTCTGCACTCCTATATTCTACATGCTTCCTGAAGTCCACAAATCCAACCATGTAGGATGCATCATTGTGACCACTTGCTATGCCCACACTGAGGAAATTTCTGGTCTTGTTGACCAACACCTTCATCCTATTTCCTGCAATCTGCCCTCCTTCATAAAATATACCAACCATTTCCTCCAATGACTCACCACAGTTCCTGTCCACCTAACACTATTGAACACTACCATTCCTGACACCCAACGAATTCCAAACCAACTGCGTCCTTCCTAGTCACCACTTCTCCTTTGAAGACACGACCTACAAACAAACAAGGGTATGGCTATGGGCACCCACATGACACCATCCTATGCCAACCTATTTATGGGTCACATTCAGGAATCCTTCCCAAACACCCAGCATCCTAAACACCTTACTTGGTTCAGATTTATTTATGATATCTTTGGGATCTGGATTTAGTGTGAGGACATCCTATCCACATTCCTCCAGAACTTTGACATCTCCCCCACTAGCCACACCTGGTCCTACTCAATGTTGACCTCCATCTCAAAGACGGCTATACCAGTACCTCTGTTCCTATCAAACCTACCAAACACCAACAATACATTCACTTCCACAGCTGGCACCCATTCCACACCTAGAAGTCTCTTCTGTACAGTCTAGCCACCCGACAGCATTACATCTGTAGTGATGAGCATCATCATCATCAGTTATCTGCTATATTAGCAGGTCCTTTGCCTCTCCATTTTATGTGATCCATTGCTACCTTCTTAAGGCTGCTGTATGTTGTACCGGCCATCATGTCATCCAGTATCTGGAATCTCTTCCTTCCTTGCTTCCTTTTCCCTTCTACATAACATTCTAAAACTGTTTTTATCAGTCCGTCATTCTTTCTTAGAATATGCCCAACACATTTTTTTTCTTCTCTTTATTACATCTAGTAACTGTCTTTTCTCTCCCACTCTTCTCAGTACCTCTTCATTTTTTACTCTGTCCATCCAACTTATTCTTCCCATCCTTCGCCATGTCCAGGTCTCAAAAGCCTCCAGTCTTTCTCTGTCTTTTTTCCTCATAGTTCATGTTTCAGTGTCATATAGAAGAACACTCCATACAAGACATTTTATGAGTTTCTTTCTGAGTTCTATGTCCAGACCACTGCAGAAAATTCTCCTTTTCTTATAAAACACCTCTTTTGCCATTGCTATCCTTGTTTTAATTTCTGTGGTGCACTTCCAGTCGGTGTCTATCCTGCTTCCAAGATACTTAAAATTTTGCACCTGTTCTAGTATTTCTCCACTCAGCATAATTTTTATTTCCTTATTTCCTCCTAGTGCCAATACTTTTGTTTTATTAGTGTTAATTTTCATTCCATATTTTTTCTGTTAGTTGGAATGGTGTCCACCAAATCCTGTAATTCTTTTTCCCCTGTGGCTAGAAGGACCATGTCATCAGCAAACCTCAAACACCCTACTCTTCTTCCTCCAATTTCTACTCCTTTGTCATCTAATGAGCATTGGTCAATCATATTTTCCAAGTAGAGGTTGAAAAGAGTAGGTGATAGACAGCATCCTTGTCTTAATCCTTTTCCTAGTCTGATCCAGTTTGTACTTTCTCCTCTCACTTTAACTGAAACTTTTTGATTAAGGTATAATAAGTTGATAAGTCTTCTGGTTTTCCAGTCCACTCTCTTTTCCCTCATAGCCGCCAGCTTGTCCCAAACCACATTGTCAAATGCCTTTTCTAGATCGATGAAGCACATATATAGGTCTCTTCCTTTTTCAATAAACATTTCTCCCAAGATTCGTAGGAGCCCTATTGCATCTCTGGTACCCGTATTCTGTCTAAAGCCAAACTGCTCCTTGCCAAGATTCTCCTCCATTGCTTTTTCAAGTCTTTTATTAATTATTCTTAACATCACTTTGGCTGCATGTGAAATGAGGCTGATTGTCCTGTGCTTGTTGCATTTCTTGGTTCCTTGTTTTTTCGGTAATGGAATCATTACTGTTGTCAGAAAGTCCTCAGGCCATTCACCACTGTCATATATTTTATCACATAACCTCAATATTTCTCTTATTCCATCTTGGTTCAAGCATTTTAGTATTTCTCCCGATATTGTATCTGTACCTACCACTTTGCCATTTTTCATTGCAGCTATGGCAGAATTTACTTCTTCCATTATGATGGTTGGTCCTTTTTTGTCATCACTTACACTGTTGTGTGATTCAAGTTCCAGAATTTCTGGTTTGCTATTTGTGTCATATAGCTCTTTTAGATATTCTTCCCATCTGTGGAGGACATCGTCATGAACTTTGTACACTACCTCTTCATCTTTACTCAAAATTTCCATAGTAGCACTTCCTGCTCTGTTTTGTTACCATGTAATAGTCTTTACTCTGTTGTATAGTAAGTCGTATCTTCCCTTTCTGTCCAGTTCTTCAATTTCATCACATTCCTCTTTTAGCCATTTTTTCCTAGCCTGCTCTGTTTCTCTTCGCAGTTCATTATTTAAGCTTCGGTATATCCTTCTTGCATCTGGAGTGTTCTTGTTTTTCAATTTTCTGGTCTCCTCCATCTTGGAAATCATTTCTTGTGTCACCCATGGTTTTTTTGATCTTTTCCCTTTTACATATCTTACATTTTGCTGTCCTGCTTTAATGATTCCTTCTTTCAGCATATTCCAATACTCGTTGCCATTATCAGGTGGTTCTTTGTCTTGAAATGTGTTTAGAAACTCACGAGACAGCATTTCTGTAATTTGTGCTTTGTTGGATCTTATTTTCTCTAAATCCCACTTTTTCACCATGGTTGCCTTCTTCAGTTTTTTCATTCTTATTTATATTTCTGCCATAAGTAAGTTGTGGTCACTATTAATATCTGCACCTGGTAATGTGTGCACCTTCTTGATTTCATTCCTGTATCTTTCTTCTACCAGTATAAAATTGATTTGGTTTCTGTATTTATCCCCTGGTGATTTCCAAGTGTAGAGCCTCTTCTTGTGGTTCTTGAACCATGTGTTTGCCGCTATCAGCTGCCTTTCGCTGCAGAAGTCAGTTAACCATTCACCTCTGTTATTTCTCTTTCCAAGACCATGACTGCCTACTATGTTTCCCTCTTTCTCTTCTCCCACAATGGCGTTCCAGTCTCCCATTACTATTTTGCAGCATTTTTTTTATTTTCGTCCATTATTCTCTCTGTTACATTGTACATTTCCTCTACAATATGGTCATCATGTTCTAAAGTTGGCATATACACCTGGACAATCAGTAAATCTTTTTGTGCTCCTTTCAGCCTTACACCAATAACGCAGTCATTTGCATAGTCTACATATTCCACACATTTAGCCAATTCCTTTGTCATAATCATTCCTACTCCGTTTATTCCTTTTACTTCTCCTCCTGAGTAGTACAATACATATTCATCTGACTGCAACTCTCCATGAACATTCCATCTTACCTCAGAAACTCCTAAGAGGTCCATATGATTCTTTCCATGTCTCTTTTAAGGTTTTCTAGTGAAGCCATTTTTGTGCATAAAATGGAGACTGCATTATGCAAGGAAGATAATCTGCAGTGGTATTCCATTGCCTTCTACAGTTCTGGAGGCCACCCCTAACATGGGATACAGATGCCTTTTGCAGCCCCCCGCTACGGGTCAGATGCTGCATGAGAAGTATAGGTTGAAAAATGAAAGCCCCCTAGCCCTTGAAACCTAATAGCATCACGGTCGGAAAAGAACAAGAGCTGGCCGAGGGTGGCAGCCCCTCTCAAAAAATACCTAGTGTCTCTCTGAGGCCTTTACATATCATAATTATCCTCCAAACCTTGTACAAAAACAGATCTCTCATGCCTTATCTTTCCAGTCAGTCACTACCTCCCAAAGTCCCATGGTCTGGCCACAGAGGAGCATTCCCCTTGTAACTCAGTCCCACCCAGGACTGGAGCAACTGAATTACATTCTCTGGTATGGTTTCAAGTATGTCACATCATGTCTTGAAATGACAAGTGTCCTGCCCACTATCCTTCCTAATCCAACCACAGTAGTACTCTGCTACCCACCAATCCTACACAATATCCTCATCCATCCCACACAACCCCTGCCACCAAACCCTTGCCACACTGTTCTTATCCCTGTAATAGACATACATGCAAGACCTGTCCCATACATCCTCCCACCACCACCTATTCCAGTCCTGCCACAAACATTACCTGCCTCATCAAAGAAAGGGCTACCTGTAAACCAGTCATGTGACCTAGAAGCTATGTTGCAACCACTGTGCTGCATTCTATTTGGGCATGACAACCAACATGCTGTCTGTCCACATGAATGTCCACCAACAAACTGTGATGAAGAAACAGCTGAACCACCTCATTGCTGAGCAAGCTGTGCAACACGATGTTCTTCATTTCAGAGACTGCTTCGCAGCTTGCGCAATCTGGATCCTTCGCACCAACACCATCTTTTCTGAACTGTGCAGTTGTGAACTCTCCCTGGAATATATCCTGCATTCCATAACCTTCCTCATCTCAACCTCCATTAGTCATCATCCTTACCTATCTGGCCTCTTTCCTGTTCCCATTCCAGCACTACACAGCAGTCTATATCACTAATGCTACCAGCCTGTTTTTCTTCTCACCTTTTCTGCTAATCCCCCTCTCTCTCCCCTGCCCTTTGTTTAACCTTCTGACTGCACCTAGCTGCCCCACTCTCCAACTTGTCCCTGCACACTCCCAGTACCACTTAACCAACCTTCACCCCTACCCTGCTGTTCCTCTCCTTCACCACCCCAGCTTTGTCCTCATCCCTACCTGCTAGCCTCTCCCATACTTCCCTATTGCTCACAGTCTGGCTCTAGCTGCCAGAGACCATGCTCATGTGTGTGTGAGTTGCATTTGTGTGCATGTCTGTGCATGTGTGTATGTTGCCTGATTTTGACAAAGGCCTTGTTGGCTGAAAGCTAATTGTGTGACAGTTTTTTTGTTGCGCCTTCCTGCGACTCAGCATCTCTGCTATATGGTGAGTATAACTATCCTTTTCATTTCTTTATATCATTGAAATAAATTGAATGAGATGTTATCACACAATGTACGTAACAGAGAACACAGTAAGTGCCCTCAAGCCCTTTGGGATCAAGAGATTAGCATGTTCCTTGTCCTCAAGTATGATGCTGTAAACTGTTCTTTCACAATGACAAGATTTCAAATTGTCATGGGTGATCCTCTAAATATCTTGACTTGCATCAGGAATATTTCAGTACATTGGTAAGGCTTCATGATTGATTGTGTTCTTGTGACTGCAGCTTGATTATATTGTTTCTCAAGAGGAGACAGACATCATAATCATTCAAGGGTATTAGATGCGAAAAACCTCTAACAAAGTTCTTGCAACTTCAAAAGTCATACATGTCCTACAGCTATACCTGACATTGATCTCCAGGACAGGTCCTTGGATATAATGCTCACATGGACCAACTGCCTTTACACAGTTTTAAAATAAACTAATGGTGCCTTTGGAGCAAGAATCTGAGAATCTCTTTTTGATGCCCCAAATGTCTTTTTTAATGGCATCAAATTCTGGTAAACTAACCTCTCACTGTCAAAAGACAACTCAAGGATGTTTTCTTTCTCAGTTAGGTAGAAACACCTGTATTGTTATTGTTAGACTGTTGGAGTTGTCATTGTGAAACAACAGTTTGGAGCATCATACCTGAGGACAAGGAATATGTTCATCTCATGATGCCAAAGGGCTTGATGGCACAGGCACAGCCATGGTATATATATGACTTCTGATGTTGGAAGAATATTGTAAGACTTTCAGATTTATTTCTGTTGGATGAAAACAATGTCATTCTCCACCTGAGAAACAATATAATCAAGCTTCAGTCATTAATACAAAATCAATACTCTTTGCCTTATCAGTGTACTGAGATATGCCTGATATAAATCAGAATATTTAAAAGATCACCCACACCAATTTGAAATCCTGCTGAATGATGTTCTATATTGTGTTTGCTGTCATCTATAATATGAAAAGAAATTCCATTCATTGCACATGCATATTGTAAAAACGCATTATGATTAAACAATTTTTTTACAAATTATCATTATTATAGTGATATTGTACCATAATGATGAATATTTAGTTTTTCAATTTACAAAATTCATATATGTGAAACAGTAAAAATAAATAAATAAATAAAACAAACATACAGAAAGAAAGAAAGATAGAAGAAAATGTTAATGTAAAAAATGTAACACATATATAAATAAAATAAACAATTAGAATAATAATTAGTGTTTATGTATTTGAATTAGATATGTTGAAAATATTCTGACTGCACTTTATGTACAGCTTATTTTCCAAGAATAGTATTTAAGAAACCAGCTTTATTACATGTGATTGTATGTGGCTTAAAAGTCTCTTTGATTTTTGTTATAAAAATATTTTTCATTCTTCAAACTTAATTAACGGGGGTGGCGTACTTTGCAAAATGTCAAACAAATGTAGAAGTTGGTTACACAGTTTTCAAGAATGTTAGTGACATATGAAATTTTATCTAAGAAATATATTTTATATATCAGAACTTATAACATATTCCCTCTAAATTACATTTTGGAGTGTGTTTTACCCTTTAAAAGTGGAATTGTGCACACACAAAAGAGTTAGTGTTGCATTATTTTGCCACCTCTACACACCCTCCAAGTTTCATCAAAATCATTAATTTTATTTACATTTGGGAATGTTCCTCTGTAAGCAGGTTTTCTCAGGAAACTTTGTATCTATCTTCAAGCTTCTGCTAGGTCAGTTATTTCATCATCTTTGTCATAATCTTCAATGGCTACAAACAAGTGACCATTTGTGCTGCCCTTCTTTGTGCCCACTCAATATCACCCTGTAAATCCTAGTTGGGTACACACCCCAGAGACTTGAGCAATATTCCAGGATCAGTCACACGATCATTTTGTATGCAGGCTCCCATGTGGACTGATTGCATTTCCCTAGTATGCTTCCAATAAACCATGGTCTGCCACCTGGTTTGCCCATGACTGAGTCTATGTGATCATCCCATTTCACAGCCCTACAAATTGTTACACCTGACTATATTTTTATGAGCAGACCATTTCTAATTGTGACTCTGATTTTACAGTAGAGGGATAGCACTTTTTTTTCATTTTATGAAGTCACACTTTTCCATTTCTGAGCAGTTATGTGTTGCTTCTTTCAGAAAGAACTTGAATATAGATGACTGCATCATCTGCAAAATATCTGCGGTTACTTTTCACATTTTCTGCAAGATCAATAATATATGACATTAGCAGCAAGGGTCTGAACTCCCTTCCCTGGGGCACACCCAGAATTACTTCTACATTTGTCAACAGCCCTCCATACAAGAGAACTTGATGCATCCTCCCTATAAAAAAATTCTCAATTCAGTCACAACTTTTGCTTGATACCTTACGTAATTGTACTTTTTAAGTTAAGAGTAGATGTAGAACTGACTCAAATTTTGTTTGGAAATTGAGCATACTGGACCTATCTCACTGCTTTCATCCATGGCTCTTAGTATATCATGTGAGAAAAATGTGAACTGAGTTTCCCATGCTCAGTATTTTTTGAATTCATTATAGTTGGCACAGGGGAGTTCATTCTGTATGAAATACTTCATTGTGTTTGAGCTCAGAATATGTTCTAAGATTCTACAACAAGTGCATGTCAAAGATGTCCCATACCTATTCCAATACAAACAACTAGTTAAATGTTTCTGTAAAGATATTTTTCATATACCATTTGTGAAATCTCATCCTTTTTAACATGAATTCACTACTTTCTCCATGCACCAAATATTTACAAACAGGAGCTTTTCTAATACAGTTAATAATTTCATTTTCCTTCCAGAAATATAGTTGTAATTATATATTAGCTGATGCTCACTACGGTTGTGGTAGTTCCAGTCCAAATGATGATATGGTACAGGATGAAAATCACCAAATTTGATGAAATGAAGAAGCACAATAAAACTGAACAACTTGTAATGGAATGCAGGCACAAAAAACAAGAGAACAGAGTCAAAGATCATAACATCAAATATGAACAATAATCTTCTAGTGCTTGAAGGTCACTGCAAGGTCATCATTTCCTTTCTCATCTTTCTTTCTTTATGGTTACTCAAGTTTTATATTCATTAAATAACAAAAGAAGTACTTCATTGAGTAGTTTCCTACTTATCATATCCCCTGAATTTTACTAGTTAACAGAACAACTATTTCAGAACAGCCATTATTTCTCACTCTCTTCATGAGTTACACTCCCTGTGAGTTTTCTGCAGGTTTTATAATTCCTCCTTGTTGCCACAGTATGCAACCAACAAAAAATGGTGGGACAATCACAGGGTTCGGAGCCATATGGTAGTGAGATGGGTGCAGAAGGAGCACATGGTCTAACAAGAATATTGTGGAGATTGGGAGGGCGATAAAAGCTATTCTATGTGTGGTGGGCAAAATATTAGACAGAATGGAACGTGTTTCAGGGCCTGATTAGGAAGTCATGGCTTTGTCAAAGTCACTGATTAATACATTCCAGACCATGGTAATACTGAGTTACCAATGGTGTGCTGCGAAGCTGCTTTTTGGAGGAAGCAGCAGTACCAAGATTGCATAAGATGGTCTGGGAAATTTGCTTTTGAACTAGGCTTGTGGGGTAATTACATCCAGTGTAGTCTGAGGTGAGAATGGTGGTGTATTGCTGTAAAGAGTCTGCATCTGAACAAATGCATTTGCCTCAAATGCTAAGGCTGTATGGTAGGAAACATTTGAAAGGAAAGGATGGCAACTGTCAAAATGTAAGTACTGTTGTTTGTTGGTAGATTTAACATGGCCAGAAGTGTGTAGCTGGATTTCAGTGAGGATGAGATCAACAATATGGGATTTGGAATAGGACCATGTGAAATTTAATTGGGAGAAGGTATTCAGAGATTGCAGGAATTTTAAAAGGGTGGCATCACCATGAATCCATGCAGTAAAGAAGTCATCAGTGTATCTAAACCAAACCAGGTGCTGAAGACTTATGGATTCCAGGAAAGCCACCTCCAAGCAACCCATGAAAGCTTAGCATAGGAAGGAGCCATTCTCGTTCCAATGGCTTATCTCTGATCTCTCTGTATAACTACCCCCCCCCCCCCCAACCAAAAGGTGAAATGGTTGTTGGTAAGTATAATGTTGATTAAGGTGAGTAGTAAGGATATCATAGGTTTGAAATCAGGTGGGTGCTAACTCAGGAAATGTTCAGCAGCAGACAGACCATGTATGAAGGGGATGTTGGTATAGAGGGAGGTGTTTGGTGACAAGCAAGGTGTGTGGTGTGGGTGGGGTGGGCATGGATTTCAGATGATCTAGGAAATGGTTAGTATATTCAGTATAGGAGGTAAATCTTTGTACTTTGCAGGTGCTGATTAAGTAAGGCAGATGTACTTTTGGTGCATGCTTTGAAGCCAGCAACTACAGGACAGCCAGGATTATTGGGTTAGTGGATCTTAGGAAGAAGATAAAGGTGGGGGGGGGGGGGGGGTGCGAGATTTGACTGGAGTGAGAAGTTCTATGGATTGAGGTGTTAGTCCTTGTGAGGGGCCTGAGGTTTTAAGGAGGCGTTGTAGGTCAGTTTCAATCACAGGGATCTTGATGGCAGATGCTGTATGTAGAGGTGCCAGACAGTTGGCATAGACCTTCAGTAACATACTCCTTTCAGTCGAATACTACAGTGGTAGAGCCTGGAGTTCTGTAGAGGGCAGATTACGGTTATGTTTTAGGGACCTTAGGAAGGGTTGTGAATCAATGCTGGATGTGAGGAATACTTGGAAAGCTTGGAAGGGATGGTTCTGAGGTAGTATTGGTGGAAAAATTTGGGGTCATGGTTGAACTGTTGAAGGCATCAATGTTAGGTTTGCTGTTGAAAATGTTTTGGGATTGGGTTTCAAAGTGATATTTCCGACAGACATAACATGTGGAGGAAAGTAGGTCTTTCACCAAAGCAGCATGATCAAATGCAGGGTTATGGCTGAAAGTGAGAGCCTTAGACAACTACGTGCCAAATAGATCATGTGTAATTTCATTCAGAGCGAGTTTTAGTGTTCTCGTAAAGATAAGTCATTTTAAATTATAAAAATATATAGTTTGGTACAGATAACCTGGTAAATAGGTGTATTCCATCTGGTGAGCAAGATGTATGAGACAGGCGAAATACCCTCAGACTTCAAGAAGAATATAATAATTCCAATCCCAAAGAAAGCAGGTGTTGACAGATGTGAAAATTACTGAACTATCAGTTTAATAAGTCACAGCTGCAAAATACTAACGCGAATTCTTTACAGATGAATGGAAAATTTGGTAGAAGCCAACCTCGGCGAAGATCAGTTTGGATTCCGGAGAAATGTTGGAACACATGAGGCAATACTGACCCTACGACTTATCTTAGAAAATAGATTAAGGAAAGGCAAACCTAAATTTCTAGCATTTGAAGACTTAGAGATGTTGACTGGAATACTCTCTTTCAAATTCTAAAGGTGGCAGGGGTAAAATACAGGGAGTGAAGGGCTATTTACAATTTGTACAGAAACCAAATGGCAGTTATAAGAGTCGAGGGGCATGAAAGGGAAGCAGCGGTTGGGAAGGGAGTGAGACAGGGCTGTAGCCTGTCCCCGATGTTATTCAATCTGTATATTGAGCAAGCAGTAAAGGAAACAAAAGAAAAGTTTGGAGTAGGTATTAAAGTCCATGGAGAAGAAATAAAAACGTTGAAGTTCGCCGATGACATTGTAATTCTGTCAGAGACAGCAAAGGACTTGGAAGAGCAGTTGAATGGAATGGACAGTGTCTTGAAAGGAGGATATAAGATGAACATCAACAAAAGCAAAACGAGGATAATGGAATGTAGTCGAATTAAGTTGGGTGATGCTGAGGGAATTATATTAGCAAATGAGGCACTTAAAGTAGTAAAGGAGTTTTGCTATTTGGGGAGCAAAATAACTGATGATGGTTGAAGTAGAGAGGATATAAAATGTAGACTGGCAATGGCAAGGAAAGCGTTTCTGAAGAAGAGAAATTTGTTAACATCGAGTATAGATTTAAGTGTCAGGAAGTCGTTTCTGAAAGTATATGTATGGAGTGTAGCCATGTATGGAAGTGAAATATGGACATTAAATAGTTTGGGCAAGAAGACAATAGAAGCTTTTGAAATGTGGTGCTACAGAAGAATGCTGAAGATTAGATGGGTAGATCACATAACTAATGAGGAGGTATTGAATAGAATTAGGGAGAAGAGGTGTTTGTGGCACAACTTGACAAGAAGAGGGGACTGGTTGGTAGGACATGTTCTGAGACATCAAGGGATCACAAATTTAGCACAGCAAATCTATAGAATTTTGTTTAGTTGCTCTTTGGTCTCTCCAGAAATTTAACTGTAGTGTACCTCTTCATTATTTAACTCACATTTCTATAAAGTAGCGTAAAGTTTAAGTTGCTGTTTCAGAAACTTTGCACTATAGTTTTTATTTACACACAGTTGCATATAGGCCAAGTTTGTGGAACCATATTTTCATGTTTATCTGTAATTTAACTGACATCTTCTTAATAAACTATTATGTTTATCATGAGTGAAAAGTGCTTGACTTGTTGTAGAATTGTTAGGTCGGGCCTTTGGTGTGACAGTTGCTGTAGTTTTTTCCATATGGGTAACTGTAGTGGCGTGGGAATAGGTGAAGTAAATGAGACTCATCAGTGGTTTTGTAGGATATGTAGTAGAGATAGGAAGATACTAGAACAGGAGGGGAAAATTGCCGCCCTTCAGGCTGAGTTAGACAAGGTCAGGGGAGATCTTGACAGGTTAATGAGGGAGAAGGGTAAAGAGAGGTGGGAAGTGGCAACAGGTAACAGGCCTAGAACTTTGTCTGACATGTTCGTGGTGAATGTGGAAAATAGATTTGACACGAGCCTCAAGCATTTGCAGGAGTAAACAGGCACATCAAACATTCAGCAGCAAATTGAAAAGTAAGAATGTAGGGAAATCAGTAAAGAGAAAGAAAGTTTTGTTTTTAGGTAGTTCATATGGAAGAGGTGTTGGCCAACTTTTGCAGAATGAACTAGGATCAGTATACCAGGTCACCAATTTTTTTAAACCTAATGCTTGTCTGGAGCAGATGATAGAGGATTTAGGATCACTTTGCAAAGATTTCACAAAGGAAGACTCTGTGGTTATAGTGGGTGGGTGAGGACAGAGATCCTGGGTACAGTATAGAATGTGACCTGTCAAAGAACTGATCAGAATCGAAGCATACTAGTGTTGAGTTTGTATCTGTTCTTTGGCACCATGACCAACCTCATTTGAACTCTTCTGTCAAGAGAGTTAATTTAGATTTGTAACGGCTGCTTATGTTGGGTGCAGGGTCACACATTGGTGTGGTTCCTGTTGATTCTCTCAATAGGTGGGCACGGCTTTCACCTCAGCAGGAAAGGGAGGGTAAACTGACTGGGAAAATAGCAGGAAAATTAAAGGGGGGGGGGGGGGGGAGGCACTGTCATGAGTGATAAAATACCAGTGGTTATAGGGTTCAGAAGAAACTCTTTTTTAGGGTAGGAGGACAGAAAGAAACCACATATTAAGAGAGGTTAGGACTGAGACAAACCTTCCATTTGAGAAAGAAACCAAAAAAACTTAATGCTAGCTTATTACATCAGCATAAACAGGTATGGCTTAAGAACTTTTAACAGTCAGCAGATATTTCATCTCTACCGAACTGTAACTCAGTCAATGTGAAATGTCAGCTATCTTTATTGTAAAATATTCAAGGAATGACAAATAAAATTAATTAACTAATTATCTGCGTAGATGATTTAGAGTCCTCAAACCCAGCTGACATAATCTGCCTCTCTGAACATCATGTGACCACTGGTATAGAACTTTTAAGTGTTACAGGGTTTAGGTTAGCATCTCACTTTTGTAGAGCACAAATGGAGAAAGGAGGAGTTGCCACATTCATCAGGAACTGTCACAAATTTAAGAACATAGGCATTCATAAATTTTGCCTAGAACAGCATATGGAAGCATGTGCAACAGAAGTAGAATTTCACAAAAAATCCTTCATAATATTAAGTATATATCAAGCACCTGCAGGTAAGTTTAATCTGTTCATAAACCACCTTGAAGCTGTACTGGACCATTTAACAACCAAAAACAAAGAAATAGTGGTTGCTGGTGATTTCAATGTAGCTTTCCTTAAAGACTCTTCCAATAAGAACTTATATGAGTTAGTAACACTATCATTCAACTTAATTTACACCGTACAGTTCACCACTAGGGTAGCCAATTGCTCACAAACAACCATTGATAATATGTTTATAGAAAAGTCCAATGAACAAAATTATATTATAGAACCAACAGTCAATGGCCTCTCAGACCATGACTTGAAGTTCCTTCTGTTAAATGTTAATACTGAACAGGATATGAAATCTATTAAATCTGAGCTCAAGAGAGTAATAAATAAGCCAAAAATTGATTATTTTAGGACACTCCTCAGAGACATTCACTGGACTGATGTTTACAGTGCTCATGGCATGAATGAAAAATATAACACTTTTGCTAATAAAGTGCTTACCTTATTTGAACACTATTTTCCCCCAAAACTAACAAAGGTTAGAGCAAAGTCCACAAAGAAGCCATGGATTACTTAAGGAATAGGGGTATCTTGTATGACAAAAAGAAAACTGTATCTGTCAATCCAAAGCAGTTCTGATGTTGATGCTATAGAACATTACCAGAAATACAGCAAAATTTTAAAGACTGTAATATGGGCATCAAAGCAAATAAATTGCAAGGAAAAGATAGTAATATCAGATTAAAAAATAAAGACAATATGGGATATAGTGAAGGAAGAGATTGGTAGAACCAGACATGAAGAGGGACAAATAGTATTAAGAGTAAATGATTCATTGGTGACGGATGTGTATAGTGTTGCAGAACTTTTTAACAAAAATGTTATAACTGTTACTGGAAAGATGGAGTTGTCAGGTTCTGTAGATGCTGCTATGGAATACCTCAGGCCAGACATTTCAAATTTTCAAGTTTGGAGTGTTAGAAATTATGTGAGTTGGAGGCAGCTTGTGTGTGTGTGTGGGGGGGGGGGGGTCGTGTGTGGGGGGGGGGGGTGTTTGGAGGTGGGGGGGAGGATAAAACATAGAAAAATGGAAAATGAAAGCAGAGCAGGGAAAATTTCGGAAAAAATTAGAGAAATAGGTACAAATATCATGAAAATAGACAATGGGTAATGTGATAACAAAAAAATGATAAGAAAAAAATGAGATCAGTTGGGAAACTTGTGGACGAAGACAAAATTTCAAAAAACTGGATAAACTGAAAGTGAAAGTCATAGGTTAAAATATAAACTACTTAGCTTGGCAATTAATGTGATGTAAGAGGTGACAATAACAGTTGACAGAGCAGTAGTGAGAATCAAACACACAAAAATGTGAAAGAATTACGTATAAACAAAATACGTGAAGGGTACGAAGGAAAATAGCTGGCAAATCTGCAAATAAATTGAGAAAAGATATTTGAGAGAAAGTCTACATTGTAATGAACTATTAATTGTTATATGCAAATAAAAATGTACCTTTCTATGTGCATAGAGGTCAATACTACAAAAATTTAGTGTAAAGCTTTGATTAATCTTGGTGCTGCTGATAAATAACCAGTACCATGGGTCGGGGAGACTTAACGCATGGAATGAGAAGGAAACATTGATTGTTGGGGATGGCATTGGATGAAATTTGAAAACATGATAGGTTGAAAGTGGACGACAGGCTTAAACGTTAGTTAATAAGAGTGAAATGCTAAGTGGGAGGGCAGTGAAAAATAGATGGGTAAGACAATGAAAGGTGTAGAAAACTAAAACAGAGCTAAGAAGAGAGTAGCTACTGAGTAGAAATGCTGAGATGCAAGAAATTAATGTAAATTATGTCCAGGTGGGTGGCAAGAACCAAGGACATGATGGTTGGTTGTTCGGTTTGGGGCATAAAGGGGCCAAACTACAGGATCATCAGGTGCTCCAAGGACATGTTGTAGTACTAATTCCCACCTGTGGAGTTCTGAGGAACTGGTTTCTGGGACAAGAATCCAGATGCCAGGTTGTCTTCAGCACTATATGCCTTATAAAACTATTTAGTATTGTAACATGTATCTATTTGAAAAATTCAAATTTATTCATAACATTTTGCATTGATACTTAATTCTGTAATGGAATACTAAGAAACCTGTGTAGCAGTAATGAAAACAGGACTTAAAAAAAATTTCTTTGGGATATGACTGTAATTAAACAAAATATTTAAACAGTGATTATGCTCTATGTTTTGTAAATCCATCCCTAAAAATGTATGAATAGTAGTAAAAAAGATAATTCCAAATTAAACAATAGTTACAACTGATTTGTACAGTATCACTCACCTCTAACCACATTAATCTTTTGTCTACAGCAAACACCTACTCTTTGTTTCCTTTTTTACAAACTTTTGGGTGTTTAATCAACTAATCACAATAATTTCACATACACTAGAGACTAACTTTATACACATCACACTCTTCAAAATTTATGTCTCTATATTATTGAGTATAAGTCACAATAATGTTCAGCGTCTAGGATACGCATTAAATTCTTCTCTTACCAACTGTCATTGCCCATATTGTTCTTCTCTATTCTTGTATCTTATCGAAGTCACTCATCAGCTGAGCACTAAAGCAGCTGATAAAATTATCATCATACTACCAGTCATCTCACCCCCCTGTGTCAGCTTACTATTCACTGCAAATCAATGTCTGAATTCACTAGACTACAAAAATCTTATGTACAGTATTATTCCTAAAATACTTGACAAATGCTAACTTTCCAAATGAACTACTGCAAGGTATATGGAGCAGTTTTGTTTAAGCAAACTAATGAAAATTAAGAGGATTGGCATGTGTTTTTGGGCCCAGTGAGTGCATAGATGTCATAATTGATTATATTCATTTGAGTTTTGGACATCTAGGTGCAATGAAGTGTATACAGAAATTGAGGGAGAATGTGATTTTTGACAACATGGTAAGGAGAGTAAATAACCATATTAAGACATGTGGTATATGTCAGTTAGCAAACGTGCCAGCTTCACATTCGAAATGTAAAACCAAATGACTTAATGGTGCTATTGACAGTGGACTTTTATGGCCCCCTGAGAAAGGCAAAGGGATGTTTTGGCTTATCTTTTTAGTGTTGAAAGAATTCTCAAATTTATAAAGTCTTATCCTTTGTGCAAAGTGACTGCAAAGGCAATCTTGACTAAATTACAAAAGGACTGTTTTGTAAAGTTTGGTAAACTGAGGACATTACTGTCAAATAGGTCACAGTTTATGAGTAAGAAGTGGAAAGAAGGTCTTGCCAACCATGAAATTACAGTAATATATATGTCAACTTACCACCCAGCAGGTAATCCTGCATCCCATTATATGAGGGAAATTGGACAACTGTGTGAAACATATTGTAGCAACAATCATAATTCATGGGGGAGATATTGTGGAAAATATTGGGGATGTAATGAAAACTGTAAGTCATGATGTGAAGGGATTCAGTCATGAAATTAAGAAGGGGGAGAGATCTTTTAGTTTTGTTGAGGAGAAACTACATTTTCCTCACAGAGATGAATTAAATTGTGATGAGAAAAATAAAATAATGAGAGAATTAGTAGAGAAGAAGTTGAAGGAAAGGAAGAGGAGACATGATGAGAAAATAAAGAAGTTGATATTAAAGTTGGAGATTTGGTGTTAGTTAACACATATGAAAAATCCAAGCAAATAAATAATGAGATTTCTAAATTTTTTTATGTGCATAAAGGTCCATTTGAGGCAGCAAGTAAACCACATCCAAATGCATTCTATTTTGTTTACCCAAAGTAAAGAAAGAAGGTTGGTCTTAAGAATATACCAGATTTGAGACATTATAAAGCCAGAGCAACACAAATGAGAGTCATCTTCCATACCTCATCAAAGTTCTAATACCACTTCATCTACTTGAAAATATTTTCTATTTTCTTTTCTCTGAATACTCCTTTTATATCGAATAGTTTAACATGCTCTCCTCTTATTTCATAACCTACATCACCAACCTCTCCCAATGGTGATCTCAACAATGCATCCACTACTTTTTTCTGTGAGCCCTTAACATACTTGATTTCAAAATCAAACTGTTGCATAAATACCATCATAATGAATCGTCCTCCTCCAACATTACCTTTTTTTATAGAGACAACCGAAACCATGTATACTATTCATTCTTGCATAGGTTCAAATCATCTCAGCTGCTTCACTAAAAGAATTCATATGATCTTGTATACGATGTATTATATTTGAGGCTAAAATGTATAAAAAAAAATTAATGTGTTTCAGTCAATAGGTACTAACAGTTAAAATTACTTTCTTTCAAGAATAATTGAAATTACAAAATAGCTGGCATATTTAAAATTTGTATCATTAATTGCACAATTTAATGCTAATTATTAAATTTATTTCTAGATTGATTTACAAAATAATGATAGAACTTGGTAAAGATTCTTCACATGTCCAGAAAGTTTATAAACTATTATGCTCTTTAAACTCTTTGGAAGTTGTGAGTACCATACAATGTAAGTACTAGTGGGCTTGCCTCAGATGGAAGTAGATGTTTTTAGAAGTTTGTCACCAACAATGTAGTTATTGGTTTCTTGAATGTGGAAATTATAAAGTTGGTGTGATTTAGAAGAATGGGATAAAATAAAAAGATATTCATAGTTACAGGCAACTCTTTATCAGCTATTTCACCTTCACAAAATTAAGAAATTGAATTTTTCAGCTGCAAGAATGTACCCCTAAACAAGACTTTGAGCCATTTGTGCTTTAGAATTTGATACATATATGCCATGAGACTAAATGAGTAGAACCTTTTACAGGTTTGAAATGGGAAAGTATCCTTAATTTGTACTGTAAAGATTAGGAATAGTATCTGAACGTATCTGTGTGTATTACCTTATCAGTCCATTCTTTTCATGGCATTTAAATTTGTTTATTAATGTTTCTTATGTGAACACTTTTTAATTTCACCTGATGTAAAGCCGATATAACTGACTATGTAAAATGAAGATAGAGGGCATATCTCATGTGACGTGAAGGAGGTACTGAATAGCATATTTAGTACACAAAACAGTGTTTGTGGGTTTGATGTGAATGCTAGACAGGAAGTTACCTATCCATTGGAGTGTGAGATGATAACTCTAAGAAGGAAGCTGAAAGACGTGGGTAGGTCCACTCCCCATACTGCTGTATGGCTGCACCCTGCTGATCCAGTCATCTTGCAAGAGATCATGGATGTTGGGAAACGTACTCGGCCATCGGTTGACTGAAATGTGCGTTGTGTCTGATATTTGTGAATTGTTAACCAAGAATCTTAAAGACAGTGTTATTCAGCATAAAAGCATTTTTGTAATTTTTTTTATTGGGGGATTGACTCTCCAATCATTATGTAACTTTAAATCAGTACGTATTTTTGATAATTTGTAAATGAATCTTCTAGATCTTTGTGTACATGGGTTAGTGTGGAAGACATTTACTAGTATGGACATAATAATAAGATGTATACATGTCTGATTTCGTGCTCTGATTTCAGTTCTCAAGCTAATGGATTGTGTCATCATTCAAAGCTAACTATGACTGTTTTCCTGTATTTATCCTGAATATTGCAGTATTGAATCTTGAGTTTGTGTGTACTCAAGGAGAGCATACAGCCATTCATTGAAGCTAGATGCTTCTGAAATTGCTTTTTGCATATAGTTGGACTGATTGTTATGATTATGAACTTTGTTCATTTTGTTGTGTCAAAACTTTTTTGCTGATTTGTGCCAGGTGTGGTTTGGATTCATGGGTCAATCCCCATGCCGTAATCTTAGGCCCTAATATTTTTCCATTATTTTGTTCTTTCATGAGTCAACACATCCATAAATACTATGGTTTATATGTCTGATTGATCCCTACTCATGATCGAGTATATTCTTATGATCTGTACCCGTTGTTGTGAGTTTTTTGAGCCAGCTCACTTGTCATACACTTAGGCTCTGAAATTCTTCCTCTTCTCTTTTGAAGATTTTGAAGGCTTCATTGTACAGATTTTACTTAAAATTTATAAATTCTTGTAATTTACATTGTCGCTGTAATTATTTCTGTAGTCTAGTGGTATAATGTTGTAGGTTTGACCTTGTATGTTTTGTCTTGTGACAGTATGTTCCACAGAGCTGAAAATCTGAATGCCATATCCTGTTATTTGTATAGATTACAATTTTTGTAGTAAATATTTTTCTTATGTTCTCTCTAATGCATTATGTATCAGATATTTCAATACATCCATCTGCTATCCTGGGCACCATTTTGTCTGTCACAAAATATTGCAAACACTCTGTTTCCAAATTTTGTGAGTGGGAGGTTGTAATCAACAGTTCTCTTCTACTATTACCTTCTTTCTTTATGGAGATAACCGATAGCATGTAAACTATCGATTCTTGCATAGGTCAAAATTCTCTCAGCTGTTTCACTAAAACAATTCATATAATTTTGTATATGATGTATTACATTACATGTTAAGATGTATAAAAAAGAAATTATTGTGTTACAATCAATATGTATGAACAGTGAAAATTACTCTTCTTTTAAGAATAATTGAAACTACAAAATTTCTGGCATACTTAAAATTCATATTATTAACACTTTGCCATCCACACATCAGATACAAATTTATTTGCTTGGCACCAGCAGTGCTAATTTGGATTACTTGGCTTGTCGCTGGCCACTTGTCACCATTCCGTTGGTGACAAGCTTCAAACACATTGATTTCTGCATGCTTTAATTTTTCCAGAAACCCTCTATTTTGCTGTATCATTCCACAAACTCGAATTTTCTTTTCAAGTAACTTCTCTGCAAGTTGTACACTGTTATAATAATTATCCATTTAGCGGTGATACCACTTTCCATAAGAAGGTGTCAATAATTCCATCAGTGCTTTTGCTAAAAGTTGTCTAGTGCCCGAATATATCTTGAATGAGGAAATGTATCACATACTCAAATCACACAGCATCCAAATTAGTATGTCATATTTCATTATTTTTGACAGATTGTAATCTTTAAAATTTAACTGTCCATGCCACGGTATCATTCCTTCACCAATTGAGATGTCTTGACTTGGATTAAACATTTCTTTAAACTTTTTGGAAAAATAACCAACTATGAATTGCACTTTGAAAAGCCAGTCAGCATTATCTGGTTTATTGTTGTTGTTGGAAAAATGTAAAAATGATAGTATTTGTCTATCAATGGTTTCGTTGACCAGTAATCATCGATCCTTGCCTTTTCTACAATTCCCTTAAGGATAGCAAGCCCAAACCATTTTCTTAGTTTGGGTCCCATAACGTCAACAAATTTGGAACTTTTTTTATCCAGTTTCCTTCTACTGCAATTTTGGCAGTGGAGAAATATGAGAACAGTACTCCATTACCTCAGTCTTCCTCCATTCACATTCTTTAGCTTGGGCTTCAACATTTTTTATCCAAGTGGTTTTCCCTTTCCTCCACCCCTTTTTCAAGTTTCTTTTCCTTTTTCATTTAACTCAAACTCAGGTTCTTTAAATGTCTCCTTAACCTCATCTTTGAACTTTTCAGTATCTTTTACCATGAGTAACTTGACAGCGGAAATGCTACTTTCTAATACCTCCCCAAATTCTTTTTTAAAATCTTTTAACCTTTGTTCAAAATTTTGTAACTAGATTTTTGAACTTACCCCCATTTCATTTTGAGACTTGCTAATGGCTTCTACCTTGTCATCAACAGCTTTTTTTTTTTTAATACGATTGCAGCCAAATAGCCATATACAGTTACTTTGCTTAACATTTTACATTTGCATTTACATTTTACATTTTTGCATAATCATTTATCGATTTCACTCTTTTTCTGCACAGTTCTATGTGATATTGTTCACAGGCTTCATTACACAGTTCACATACATATGTTGAGGTTGGGTCATGATAAGTTTTGTTTTTGCAAATTAGGAATGTCTCTCTCGCTAGCAGGTACACTAGTCTAGATCTTGTTGTCTTTAAGAGACCTTATGCTCCTTTAGATAAGTCAATTTTACCTTTTCTAGTGTTTTTAGATTTTTTCTGTCAGGTGGTTCCATATAACCTCCATAACATAGGCCAGGATTGGCAAGATTTTTCCGTTGAATAATTTCATGGCTGTTTCTAGACTGAGTAGGTGGATGTTTTTGATGTCCTGTATTGCTTTTATTGCTTGGGCTGCATGTTCTGTTGTATGTTTTGTGAAGCATTTGGCTGTTGGTAGCAATGTCACTCCTATGTATTTAAAGTCTGATGAGACTTTTATTTTTTGTCCTCTGATGTTGATTTCCACATTCTTGCGGGTTTTGCCTCCTTTTCTGAAAATCACCATTTCTGTCTTTGTTATATTTATGTGTAGTTCGGGTTTCACTGCACCATTTGTCTATTTACTCAATACTTTTCTGCGGCTTCTGTATATCTATTGAACCTGTGGCTATGTCATCAGCTTATGCATATACACTCCTGGAAATTGAAATAAGAACACCGTGAATTCATTGTCCCAGGAAGGGGAAACTTTATTGACACATTCCTGGGGTCAGATACATCACATGATCACACTGACAGAACCACAGGCACATAGACACAGGCAACAGAGCATGCACAATGTCGGCACTAGTACAGTGTATATCCACCTTTCGCAGCAATGCACGCTGCTATTCTCCCATGGAGACGATCGTAGAGATGCTGGATGTAGTCCTGTGGAACGGCTTGCCATGCCATTTCCACCTGGCGCCTCAGTTGGACCAGCGTTCGTGCTGGACGTGCAGACCGCGTGAGACGACGCTTCATCCAGTCCCAAACATGCTCAATGGGGGACAGATCCGGAGATCTTGCTGGCCAGGGTAGTTGACTTACACCTTCTAGAGCACGTTGGGTGGCACGGGATACATGCGGACGTGCATTGTCCTGTTGGAACAGCAAGTTCCCTTGCCGGTCTAGGAATGGTAGAACGATGGGTTCGATGACGGTTTGGATTTACCGTGCACTATTCAGTGTCCCCTCGACGATCACCGGTGGTGTACGGCCAGTGTAGGAGATCGCTCCCCACACCATGATGCCGGGTGTTGGCCCTGTGTGCCTCGGTCGTATGCAGTCCTGATTGTGGCGCTCACCTGCACGGCGCCAAACACGCATACGACCATCATTGGCACCGAGGCAGAAGCGACTCTCATCGCTGAAGACGACACGTCTCAATTCGTCCCTCCATTCACGCCTGTCGCGACACCACTGGAGGCGGGCTGCACGATGTTGGGGCGTGAGCGGAAGACGGCCTAACGGTGTGCGGGACCGTAGCCCAGCTTCATGGAGACGGTTGCGAATGGTCCTCGCCGATACCCCAGGAGCAACAGTGTCCCTAATTTGCTGGGAAGTGGCGGTGCGGTCCCCTACGGCACTGCGTAGGATCCTACGGTCTTGGCGTGCATCCGTGCGTCGCTGCGGTCCGGTCCCAGGTCGACGGGCACCTGCACCTTCCGCCGACCACTGGCGACAACATCGATGTACTGTGGAGACCTCACGCCCCACGTGTTGAGCAATTCGGCGGTACGCCCACCCGGCCTCCCGCTTGCCCACTATACGCCCTTGCTCAAAGTCCGTCAACTGCACATACGGTTCACGTCCACGCTGTCGCGGCATGCTACCAGTGTTAAAGACTGCGATGGAGCTCCGTATGCCACGGCAAACTGGCTGACACTGACGGCAGCGGTGCACAAATGCTGCGCAGCTAGCGCCATTCGACGGCCAACACCGCGGTTCCTGGTGTGTCCGCTGTGCCGTGCGTGTGATCATTGCTTGTACAGCCCTCTCGCAGTGTCCGGAGCAAGTAGGGTGGGTCTGACACACCGGTGTCAATGTGTTCTTTTTTCCATTTCCAGGAGTGTATGTATACATCTTCTTCATTTTCTCCAGTTCAGAGTACTTCTTCAGTGGCAAGAATGTACAGCAAAGGGCTCATTGGGTCACCCTGTAAGACTCCATTCTATTGCAGAATGAGGTTCAAAAAAGAGAGGTTGTCTGATATTGTGATTAAGCTGTATTCGAGGAGTGACTTGATTATTCTTGCCCATATGCTTTCTTCTCCCATTGTGTTTTCCAGTTTTTGGACTATGAGATCACTTTCCAGTAGGGCAAATGCTTTGGTAAAGTCTATGAACAATGTGTAGAACATTTGTTTCTTTTGTAACACTTTGTCAATGTTGTTTAAATGAAGCCTGACTACAATAAGTGTTGATCTTCCAGATCTGAAACCCATTTGTCATTCTGGGAGATGACTGTCCACAGAGGCTTTTATTTTTTGTGTAATTATTTTTGAAAACGTCTTGAACTGAGTATTTTCCAGGGCTATACTTCTGTACTTGTTTCGGTCCGTTGGGCCTCCTCTACCTTTGTAGAGAACTTTTATTGTCGGGTGTCTCCATTGTGTCGGAATTCTTGCAAGTTCCAGGCATTTGTTAAATAGTTTGATCCATACGTGTTGGAGGGCCTATTTCAAATCTTTTATATGTTCATCATATATATTATTGGGTCCTGCTGCTTTGTTGTTCTTCAGTGCTTTTATTACTTCTTTTACATCTTCTTCATTTATAAGTTCCCAAACATTGTCTTTTTCCTTAGTCTGATGTTGTTTCTCTTTCTTTGGGGGTGTTTTGATTCCTCATTTGTTCAGTATCTTACTGAAGTGGTCTTCCCATTCCTTCAAGTCTATATTTGGTGAATGAGCCAGTTTTCTTCCATTTTCACTGTCAGCAATGCTAACATATTTCCTATTCCTCCCTTCTATCTATTTGTCTTTCCTCTCATGGTTCTACTTTAATATTAGATTCTTTATTAACTTTTTCCATAGCAAACTCTGCTCTTTGCTTTTCCCTTGGTCACCTTCCCATGCTTTGAAACTAGATCCTGTTTGACCATCATATTATATTTATCATAAAAAAAACACCTATGGTCAAAATTTCGAAACTACAATCCCCAGATTAACAGATTCTACAAGACAGCATCAATATAATACTATCCTGTCACTACATGGTTGACATATGTAGTCATCCAGCATCACGCAGCTAACAAAATTAAGACGTAACCTGCAGTGTTATCTAGTTCAGTGATGAATCAAGCCATAGATAGTGATCGTGACTTTGCTCTGCCACTAAATTTTCACCTAATTAGCAGAAAACACTGATACAATCCTGTCAGTTAAGTATGGTACAACTGCATGCATGTATGGATATGATGATGTGTCAATAGGACATTTACTTCTAAATGAACACACAGTGCTCAGTCTGACACTTGTTATTAAGTTTACTCACATCTGTGTGTGTAGCACCAAGGAGGTGTAAGCAGCTGGCTCTTTGTCATTGGCTGTTGCATTCAGCAAAATGGTGGATGCCGAAATTTGTACAAATATAATATCTGAATAACTGCACATCAAATTCACCCACAGAAATTAGAGTGCACACATGTTCACAATTGCTAAAAGATACTTAAAATAGCAGGCAGTGGTATAAAGTGACCTGTTGCTCTGATGCAAGTAACAATTGTTACTAATGATTCTCTCTCTGCTGAGGATACAGAGGCAATTAGGCGTTTAGCTTTCAATGCAATAACTTTTGTTGTCTTATACTATAGAACTGTCAAACCAGTATCATCACAATCGTAAAGCCTCTTAGAGTTAAAATTTATCTTTTCTAGAAAGGGTGCATAAATGTCAAAAAACTGCTGAATATATTCCCTGCTGAATCCTCAATACATTTCACAGATGTTTGTTGAGGTTTCCTTAAACTAAGCTCTGGGTTTCCCCACATAAATGAGTGGAGCCACTTCTGTCTCTATGCTGTTCATTTTTGGAACACAACCTATGACCAGCTTAGAGACAGAAGTGATGACACTTTCTGCAGGACCTGGCCATCATTTTGCATGACAATGCTCAAGCACATACAGTGCAAGCTGTTACTGATTTGTCTGACTGGTGGGGCTGCTAAGTGCTGTACCACCTACTGCACTCCCCTGACTTAAGCCCTCGTAAGTTCAACTCAGTTTCTTAACTGAAGGAAAATTTCCTGGCATTCACTTCAGAACTGCTACAAATTTGTCAGGCAACAGATTGTGCCAATTGAACTGTCAACACTACTCGCACTGGTAAGGGTAACTATGGCAATGGGTTATACACAATGCTGGTGACTACTTTGAAGGTCAGTAAAACTTTGAAACGTATCTATTTTGTATGAGCTGTATATAAATAGTTGTCACTATAGTTCCAACCCTTGTATAAAATAAAGAGTGAAAAATACATGTAATATACATGTGTTGTGGTTTTCATAGCACTCCTAAGTGTATTGGGCATCATATTGTCACAAAAATAGAGGAAAGGATGTAGTAGAAACAGATAAACATAGTGAACAGTTAAAAAAATAGTGAAACAAATGAAGATAGCAAGTGCTTAGAGAAATAGTCCTGTGAATATAATCAAATTTGTGAGAATAAAGGAGAGAAGAATCAAGCCTACAGATGTAATTTTTGCTGTTGCAAGAGAGTTTTTTATGATATAAAGCTAGTGAAATTTGTATAAAGTGTGGTCTCAGCATAAATATAAATCAGTATTTGTACTAGTGAAAAACTTTCAAATAAGTGTGTAGTATAATTCTGAACTACATGATTAACATACACAAATGAAATGGAAATGGAGATACAACAGTACCAGTATTCCAGGTATGCTTACTCTAATAACATAAAAAGAAAAGAAAAAACAAAGTGAAGCAAGGTGCACAAAAGTAAACAACTATCATCATGACGCATGGTATGTTAATTGCTCAGCACAAGGTACAGAATGAAGTCAATGGCTCAAACCTAAACAAAGAGACAATACAATGGTACAAGAAAGTATGCAGGTCAAATGAAAGACAAAATTTTGCGAGTGTGTGCTCTAATTGCGCATCTTACTGATAGTTTGAAGGATGTAAATTAAACTGTATGAGTGCAACAAATAGTGCATCAATTCAATATCACTGTAACTCTATACCAAATTATAAAAGGAACAACAAAGTAGCAACACTGCTGAATGTTCCAATAATTAAGTTACATCACACATCACAGTAAAAGTAAATATTGCACAAACCGAAATTGAATTAGTAACAAAAGCAAGGATTCAATGTAATACAGCTATGCCAGAAACTAAAGTTCTTACATTGACTGATGAAAATGGCACAAACTGCACAAGCCTGTTAAATGAATTATCACAAGAAATGCTCAATGTGACATCATTTGTTAAACTAGGTGCGTAATTTAATGAAGCTACTAGAGACATTCACAACAACCTAGGAAAGGTACAGACAAATTAGCTCATATATCCACTGAATAAGTACACTGCAAAAGCAGGTGAATGATACAGTCATGCCAAAGTACTTGATGTAAATAGATTCCTAAGAAGACAAGATTTCACATGGCAAGGATTGCATATAAACAAAAGAGGAAAAAAGAAACTATGCAGAGAATTAAAGCATCCAACAACCACCAAAAAGCAGAGCATAGTCATGGGGAACAAAATAGCAGTTATCATCATGCCAGAAGTAGAAAAATCTTCTACAGAATCAAAAAACCAGGAAGATGTCCACGGCTCGTGGTCTTGCAGTAGCGTTCTCACTTCCCGTGCATGGGGTCCCGGGTTCGATTCCTGGCGGGGTCAGGGATTTTCTCTGCCTTGAAATGCCTGGGTGTTGTGTGCCTTTCATCATCATTTAATCCTCATTCACTCGCTAGTCGCCATAGTGGCGTTAAAGAACTTGTGGAGTGGCAGCTGAACCGCCCCAAGAGGGGTCTCCTGGCCCCCAATGCCACATGCTCATTATGATTACCACAAAGATGGAAGATTAGATTAGATAAGATTAGATTAATTATTCATTCCATAGACCCACAAAAGAGGGGTTCCTCCTGGGTGTGGAACATGTCTACCTTATTTACCCGAATCTAAGCCGCACCTGAAATATGAGACTCGAAATCAAGGAAAAAAAAAATTCCCGAATCTAAGCCGCACCTGAAATTTGAGACTCGAAATTCAAGGGGAGAGAAAAGTTTTAGGCCGCACCTTCAAATCGAAACAAAGTTTGCCCATTGTAATATGAGACACAATTTAGGTCGAATGAAAGACGATGCAGCTAGAATAGTTTGGTTCGAGTCATAAGCTTAGCAGTTAAGCTTTACCAGGTAGCCATTGCTATGCGTCAGGCGCTCCGTCCGTATTTATACGGGTACCCTTCCTTTTTCACGTGCTTCGTCTGGTTTGAATCGATTGCTTATTTTGCCTTGATCTGATAAGTGCCGTTTTCTTTGTTATAGGTGTTTACGTCACTCTAAGCTGAAAATGCATTACTGTACTGCGTCATGCATTGTTTGTCGCATTCTGATAGTGCGTGTTTACGGCCTGTCGCCGCCCACGGCATGGCTTGCTTTTGTGCACGCTACCGCCACTTACAATTAAAAAAAGAGAGGAATTGTCTCATTAGCGAAACAATGGCAAGTGACTGCTACTTCTTGTTACTTACACTGCTGCTTTCTTTGATAATGATCAACAAGAACCAAATAATAGACTGCATATGATAGAACATGTTCTGAACGAGAGTTAGGCGAAAATTTTTCTCCGTTTGAAAATCTTTGTGGCCGCTTCTTTAGTACATCAAATTCTGCACAGAAATTAGTCATTTTAGATTTAAAAATCTAGTCAGTTGCCGTGTTTCATTTCTGACTGTATCACTATTAGGCATAAAAATAATACGAATATAAACAGGACACGATACGTATTTTCTTCTGCATTTGCTGTTGTCTCACTCTAGTTTCGTAGTTTATTAGGCAGACAGGATTTAAATGAGATAGCAACAAACACGAAAGAATACATGGCAAAATGTTTGTATTCGTATTATTCTTATGGTGAAGAGAATGCTGCATGTGATTCACATTTCATCAGGTTCCTATTAGCAACAGTCTTGCCAGTCGAATTTTCGTAGTACATTGAAATTCTGCTACTTTCGAAGATGAACAATACGGAATTTGTATTTACTTCGTTGGATAATGTATGAAAATGCAGTGGCGGAGAAAAAAAACGGTTGTCTTCCCCCTTTTTTTTAATTTATTTACTGACGCAGAGGTTTTGGCGCCAGTATTTATCTCGTTGCCTACAAAGCATGCCTGTGTAGCCCTACATATATTCGACGGCAGAAGTTAGTTGTGGCGGCACCTACCAACATTTTTCAGAACTTCCGCTTGCTTTGCACTCGATTCTAAGCCACAGGCGGTTTTTTGGATTACAAAAACCGGAAAAAAAGTGCGGCTTAGGTTCGAGTAAATACGGTAATTACAAAAATGTAATTAGAAATAGTTGAGTTTCATTAATTTTTATGATCCTCAGTCAATAAAAAGTAAAATTATGTACAGGAATTAAAATCAAACTTCTAATATTTACAGGTTTAATACTTACATCTGCTTTCATCAAATCCATCATTCACACAGTAGCTAGTTACTTGGCTATTACAACCAAGTATTGTCAAAAATTAATTATTCATTTCAATGATCCTCAGTTAAGAACAGTGAAATTATGTACAAGATTTAAAATTAAACTTTCACTATTAACAGACTTAAGTCTTATATCTGCTTTCCATACATCAATCATTCACACGGAAGGTAGTTAATTGGCTGGAAGGTAGTTAATTGGCTGTTACTACCAAGTACTGTCAAAAATTAAGGTATAACAAATTTTCATTAAAATGGTCTACTGCACTTGTTGAGAAATTCATGGATGGAATGGAAGGAATTGGCCACCAAAAACTATTTTAAATTATGTTTAAATTGTGCCTTGTCTGAAATTAATCTCTTAATGGTTGCTGGTAACTTATTGAAAATATGCATTGCTGATTACTGGACTTCTTTCTGGGCAAGAGTAAGTGATTTTAAATCTTTATGTATATTGTTCCTATTCCTAGTATTGATACTGTGTACTAAGCAGTTAGATGGAAAAAGAGACTGGATTATCACATTCCAACAATGAGATACGCCACACTGAATCAACAAAAATAGGAGCAGATGCAGCATTAACAGCAATATTGGAACAAACACACTGTACAGAACAGAAAGATTTCAATGTGCAAACAAAAACAACACAGTGAATTAAACATCATAAAGGAATCTTCACACAGAGCACCACAAATATACTGTGAAATACATCAAAATATACAACCAACAACTTCAAAAGTTCAACAAGCAGAATGGAAACCAATGTTGACTTTTCAGAGAATATGAGCAGTTCCCCATTATATACAAAAAAGATATTTTATTCCACAGCCAAAGAAAGAGAAGAAGACTAAGATAAATAATAATGAAAGCAGCATAGTCACATATCAAGCTCCAAACACTACAGATATTCAGCACCCCAGGACTCAAAGAGAACAAAAGCATTAAAATCTTGTACCAAACTATTCAGTACTTAGGCAACAAAAAAAATTGAAGTGGAAATGGTCCTGAATGAAACACAACTGGATATAATATGCATCAATGAGCATGGGCTAAATGAAGCAGAACTTAGCAGCCCAATAGTAAGAGACTATGATTTGATTAATTATTTCTTTAGATGAAAACATAAAGGTGGAGGTGTTGCTATAAACATGAAGAAAATTGGAAGTCTACAAGATACCGAATACTGTAAATATGAATACCTTCCAGCTTGCATTGAAAAAGATTTTGAAATTACTGGTGTAATGAGTGAAGAACTCAGAATTATCTGTGTATACAACATTTCTGAAAACAACTAGAAAAAATTATTGATGAAGATTTAATGAAAGTTGTTGTTATATGTGGAGACTATAACATAGATACAGGTAAAGAACCAAAACCAAAACAATACCAGAAAGAGACATTACTGCAGTCCAACATGAAAACAATAATAGATGTACCTACAAAAGTGACTGATCATAGTCGGACCATCAATACAACATAATCACAAATACCGAAAATAGGCAATGTGAAGCAAAAGTTCTACAGACAGTAATCTTTGACCATCATGGGTTACTAATTCACATCCACATAAATAGGAGCTCAAAAATAAAAGATAAGAAAGAAGTCAGGTTTATCAATGTACAAAACATGAAATTTTTCAAAACAACACTGAGAAAAGAAGAATGGGCTGAAACAATGCAAGCACAGGTACAAATGAGATGTATGATGCATTTTTAACACACTAATGCATCACTTTCATGCAGTCTTCCCCAAAGCAGTCTATCAGAAAAAGCAAGGTCCCAGTAAGAAATTGATTACAAAAGACATAATTGAATTCAGGACTAGACTGAAGGATCTAAAACAAGCAGGGAATATGGAGACATATAAACAATATCAGAAGAAGAACAGGCAATTAATACAATAAGCAAGAGCCATTTCAACAAACAGAGCCGTAGCAAATTCTAATAAAAAAAGTAAAACAGTATGGAATACAATCAACAGTGAAAGATATGGCCAAAAATGAGTAAAAAAAAAGCAATTTTATTAAGTCTGTTAGAACTGATGACAACATAGTTACAGACGGTACAAAAATTGCTAATATACGAAACAAAAACTACATAGATGACATATAAAATTTAAAAGGGGAACAAATCATCAGTGTTCAAAGCAGGCTAAAGCACTTGGCCAACCATCGACTCAATGTTCCTGGAACCAGTGACAAAAACAGAACTCATAAAAATAATCCAGAAATTAAAACTGAAAAAGTCTGCAGGAGGTGATGAATTAGCAAATTATTTAATAAAACATGTGAATGAAGAAATAATCAAACCTCGTTTGGATATAGCAAACCGCTCTTATAGAGAAGGAGTATTCCCAGAAAAACCAAAACTAAGCAAAGTAGTACCAGTATTTAAGAAAGGAGACAAAATGATCCAGATCATTACAGACCAGTATCTTTAATCTCTGGTTTCTCAAAAATACTAGAGATGCTCATGCATAGTAGGTTGACCACATTATAGGAGAAACACAGTATTCTGCGCAACATGGTTTCCAGAAATGGAAATCTTCAGGTTTGGTTAGGTTAGTGTTGGTTAACGTCCCGTCGATAACAAGGTCATTAGAGACAGAGCACAAGCTCGGGTTAGGGAAGGATGGGGAAGGAAATCGACCGTGCCCTTTCAAAGGAACCATCCTGGCATTTGCCTGAAACGATTTAGGGAAATCACGGAAAACCTAAATCAGGATGGCTGGAGACGGGATTGAACCGTCGTCCTCCCGAAATCTTCAGAAACTGCCATCTCAAGCCATCTCAGGCCTCACAGAAACCATTATAGATGCATTAGACAAAAGAAACTCTGTTATGTTTCTGGATTTGTCTAAAGTGTCTGACAGTCACCCATACTACACTTAATGAAAAACTTGAAAGTTATTGTATTCATGGACATGTAATCAAATGGATAAAATCATACATCAGCAACAGAAAGCAATACGTGGAAACAGAAATTGAATGCAGATCTGAAATCAGAAATATTAAGTAAGGAGTGCCTCAAGGATCTGTACTTGACCCATTGCTGTTCAATCCTATTTGTAAACAATGTTGATATCAGTAAGAAAGATAAAAAAAATTACATGTAGATGGCATGACACTAATGAATGTAGAACTAATATGGAAACACTGAAAAGAAGTGCATTTATGTCAATAAATAACACAGCACAGTGGCTGATACAAAATGACCCAATTTTAAATCTAAAAGAGACAACTTTCATGGTGTTCACAAATACAGAAAAGAAAGGACACATAGGTATATTCAGAGATGAAACAAGATGCACGTCAAGACTGGAAGAAGTTACCACTATTAAATTTTAGGGGATTGCATTTCACAATGTGCTCCAGTCGAGTGAACATGTAGATAACGTTTACTGTAAAGTAAGCACTGCAATATTTGTTATGAAACAGCTTGCACATTATGCCAACAAGGGGGTTCAGGTGTACAGTGTACCATGCTCTATTTGAGCTGTACCTACAACATGGAATTACTGTTTGGAGAGATTCCAGCAGCAAAAGTACAAAATGAATATTTACATTGCAAAAAAAAAGCTGTTAGGACCATCTTGAACAAGAAACAAAGAAACTCATGCAGAACTGTTGTCCATAGTCTAAAAATAGTGACATTTCCATCTCTATACATTTGCAAAACAATAATGGCACTAACAAAAGGACATGCTGTACTAGAAAGAAATGCAGATGTTCATAGATATGAAAAAATAAATAAAGGCCAGCTGGGAAGTATACAACACAGACTGAGGGTTGCTGAAAAAGGTCCTCGATACTTGGGAGTCAAACTCATAAAATGCCTTCCAATGAGTTTGCAGAACAATGTGAACAAAAAGACATTCCAAAAGATTTTAAAGGATTAATTAACCTAAAAAGAATTTTATAGTTTAGAAGAGTACATGTATCAATGAATAAAAATGCTACTATTAATGTTATAGGGATACTGTAACTAATTGAACATGTTATGATATGTAAATAATATGAGAACATGAATACTGAGAGGACAATGTAAGTATGAGTATATTGTATTATGTAAATAATTTTCAAGATCTAAAAAATGGGTGAAAAACATATGCAACATTATTAAAAGTGTTGCCACTTTCATGTATTAAATTGTAATAAATAGGTTAAATATTGTAAGAAAATAGGTCTAAGTTGACTTATCCTATGTAACAAGTACACAAGTCAATCCCACTCATTACCTCTTATTGTCTGCTCTCATGATTTTTGTATCAATTTTTCTGAACTTTTTCCTTGCTTTTCTTCTGTTTTTCTATCTTTATATTCAGTTCTTTCTTTTTTTGCCACTCCCATGATTTTAAACACTCTATACTGTCCCCTCTTGCTATGATGAATCCCATCTCATATTACATCCATTATTTCTGGAATCATTCTTTTGCACTATCAAAACTAAGGCCCCACATTCTGTTTCTAGAAACCTGTTTGTCCCTTGGAGTCAATCCAAAAGGCCTACCACTGAAGGTCCATTGTGTCTGGATATAATTGCACTCTACACCAGTCTCTTTTACAGTTTCAAACACAACATTCTCTCACTCTTACCTGGATAATCTGTGACCTTTGTCTCATCAGCCAATTTACACTCCACCAAACTTCTCTCATTCAACAAAATCCTGCAGTTATCTGTGCCCATATTTCCTTGGATGGTATTATACACCAAACCAACTTCCAACTGAAACAATATGCTGGACTTCACCTCGAAAAGCTATCCCATGGTCTATTAAACTACCTGCACAATGGTGTTTCCCTTCCTGTCCCTTTGCAGCTCCCTAAACAATCATACCATCAACCACCACTCTTTCCTACAAATCAAGCTTAGTCAAACCCCTTAACATCCCACAGCATTCACCACTGTCTCCCAGATGAAGAATACCCCATTTTCCCAAGAACAAGTCATAACAGTACAGTGTCCTTAACCACTCATCTAAAGCACTCCATTCCTGAAATATCTGTATATTCTAAGGCTCTCACGTTCAGCCCTAACCCTGCATTTGATCATGCTGCTTTGGTGAAGGACCTACTTTTTTTCACATGTTATGTCAGTTGGAAATATCACTTTGCAACCCAATCCCAAAATCTTTCCAACAGCAAACCTAACATTGATCACTGCATCCAACAGTTCAACCATGACTCCAACGTGATCCACCAATACTACCTCAAAACCATCCCTTCCAAGCCTTACAAGAATTCCTCACATCCAACAGTGCTGCACAACCCTTCCTCAGGTCCCTACAACATGACCCTAACATGTCCTCTGCAGAACTCTGGGCTCTATGACCCCAAAATGCTGATGATTCCATCATGATCCTCCCACCACACAAAGGATGTACCTCTGTGGCATTTGACCGAAAGGAGTATGTTAGTGAAGGTCTACACCAGCTGCCTGACCTCTCTACATACAGTGTCTGCCATCAAGATCCCATCCCTGTGATTGAAACTCACCTGCAGTGCCTCCTTAAGACCTCAGGACCCTCACAAGGCTAACACCCCAATCCATAGAACTTCTTCCTCTTAAGATCCACAAACCCAATCATCGTGGCTCTCCCATATTTTCTGGCTTCAAAGCACTGAAGGTATATCTGCCTTAGTTGATAAGCACCTGTAACCCATAGTACAAAGAGTTTCCACCTATAGCAAAGATACCAAACATTTCCTAGATCATTTGAAATCTATGCCTGTCCCACTCCCACCACAAACCTTGCTTGTCAGCACTGATGCCACCTCCCTTTGTACCAACATCCTCCACATACATGGCCTGCATGCCACTAAACATTTCCTCAGTCAGCACCCACCTGATTCCAAACCTATGACAACCTTCCTACTCACATTAATCAACTTTATACTTACCAGCAACTAATTCATCTTTGAGGGGCAGACATACAATACATCAGGGGTATTGCCATTTGAACAAGGATGGCTCCTTCCTAAGCTAAGCTTTCAAGGGTTGCTTACGGGGAGCTTTCCTTAGATACATAAGTCTTCAGCCCTGAGTTGATTTAGATACATTAATGACACCTTTATTATATGGACACATGGTGATCCCAACCTGTTAAGATTACTGGAATCTCTGAATACCTTCTCCAAAGTTAAATTTCACATGGTGCTGTCTCTGAATCCCGTGCTACTTTCATTGATGTTAATCTTGTCCTCGCCGAAGGCCAGCTGCACACACTTTTGTCCACATTAAACCTACCAACAAACAACAGTACTTAAATTCTGACAGTAACCCTCCTTTCCATGTCAAACATTCCCTCCCATACAATCTTGGCATACAAGGCAAATGTATTTGTCCAGATGCAGACTCTTTGCACTAGTACACCACCACTCTCACCACAGCCTTCACTGGATGTAATTACTCCACCAGCCTAGTTCTAAGTAGATTTTCTGGGCAACCAGATCAAATCCTGAAACTTCCTGGAAGATTAAAACTGTGTTCCGGACCAAGACTCGAACTCAGGATCCAAGTTCAAGTCTCGGTCCGGCACACAGTTTTAATGTGCCAGGAAGTTCCATATCAGCACACACTCCACTGCAAAGTGAACATCTCATTCTAGATCCAATCCTGGTACTGCTCCTCCTTTGACAAGGCCACAACTTCCTAAAAACATGTCCTGAAATAAGATCCATTCTGTCTGATATTTTGCCCACCACTAGAATAGCTTTTTGTCGCCCTCCCAATCTCTGCTATATTCTTGAGAGAGCCTATACTCCTTCTTCACCCATCTCCCTACCCTAAGACTCCTGTGATCATCCCCATTGCAAGACTTGCCACAAGTGCCCTGCTACTGACATGCATACCAGTCCTGTAACTGGCAAAACATATACTATCAAAGGAAGAGCAACGACTCATGTCAAATAACAGCTGTTATGTAAACACTGTTCGGCCTCTTACATCAGATTGATTGCCTCCAAACTATCAATTAGGATAAATGGGCATAGTATAACTGGCCATCCTTACTATTCCTCAACAGTAATAGTCGATACCAGTATAATTTTTCAAATTTTGGACAGGTTAGTATTATTTCAGGTGTTTTTCTGAAAACCTTCATATAATTTTATACACAGTATGTTATATTTCAAGCTAAAATTTGTGAAAAGGAACTACTTTATTTTGGATGTTATGATCACTGAATGTACAGTCAAAGTTATTTTTTATAGATACATTTGAAATTACCAAATATTTGGCACACTTAAAATTTACGTTTTTAATTACACATTCTACTACTGTTTACTATGTTTGTTTCTGGATTCATTTGTGGAATAATAATCAAAACTTGCAGAAATTCATTTGTCAACAAAAAATGTAAAGAGTTTGGGATAATATTATTTCTGCTGAGTTAGACAGTAGTAAGCATGGCTCTGATGTGACGGGACATATTATTTTAGTATTTTGGGTGCACAATCTAATTTCATCTTTGTTAATGTGAAAAATCGAAAGACTGTATGATATACTAAAATATGACAAAATCCATTAACCAACAACAAAAATTCTGCAACAAAAATTTTCAAATTTACTTACATCAATTCAACCATGAGGACCTAAAATGTGAGAATTTCAGCTTCAAGAATCAGACCCCTAGACAAGAAGAACTGGAGACAATTCTATGTGAAAAGATAAGTAAACTAGAAAGTTTATAATAATCTTCACTTCTCTCAAATCTTCATAAAAGATGAATGAGAACAATAGTTGCAAGTAGGAAGGAGGGGGTAGATTACAAGAGGCAGAGTGTGTATACTGGCAACACGCAATATCCTGTTGCAGAGCATGCTCTACAATATGACAATCATGACCTCAGTGCCTTTTCACCACATGTGCCATTTGTATTCTTGCCCCAGACACCATTTTCTCAGAACACTGCAGGTGGGAACTAGCACTACAGGATATCCTTTGTTCTCGTCCACAATCTGATCTTAATTTACATTAATTTCCTCAGCATTTCTACACAGTAATCACTCTTTTCTTCACTCTGTTTTAGTTTTCTACATCTTTCATTGGCTTACCCATACACTTTCCACTGCCCCCTTCCAACCTTTGTTACATACACTGCATCTACATCTACATCTGCATCTACATTCATACTCCGCAAGTCACCCAACGGTGTGTGGCGGAGGGCACTTTACGTGCCACTGTCATTACCTCCCTTTCCTGTTCCAGTCGCGTATGGTTCGCGGGAAGAACGACTGTCTGAAAGCCTCCGTGCGTGCTCTAATCTCTCTAATTTTACATTCGTGATCTCCTCGGGAGGTATAAGTAGGGGGAAGCAATATACTCGATACCTCATCCAGAAACGCACCCTCTCGAAACCTGGCGAGCAAGCTACACCGTGATGCAGAGCGCCTCTCTTGCAGAGTCTGCCACTTGAGTTTATTAAACATCTCCGTAACGCTATCACGGTTACCAAATAACCCTGTGACGAAACGCGCCGCTCTTCTTTGGATCTTCTCTATCTCCTCCGTCAACCCGATCTGGTACGGATCCCACACTGATTAGCAATACTCAAGTATGGGTCGAACGAGTGTTTTGTAAGCCACCTCCTTTGTTGATGGACTACATTTTCTAAGCACTCTCCCAATGAGTCTCAACCTGGTACCCGCCTTACCAACAATTAATTTTATATGATCATTCCACTTCAAATCGTTCCGCACGCATACTCCCAGATATTTTACAGAAGTAACTGCTACCATTGTTTGTTCCGCTATCATATAATCATACAATAAAGGATCCTTCTTTCTATGTATTCGCAATACATTACATTTGTCTATGTTAAGGGACAGTTGCCACTCCCTGCACCAAGGGCCTATCCGCTGCAGATCTTCCTGCATTTCGCTACAATTTTCTAATGCTGCAACTTCTCTGTATACTACAGCATCATCCGCGAAAAGCCGCATGGAACTTCCGACACTATCTACTAGGTCACTTATATATATTGTGAAAAGCAATGGTCCCATAACACTCCCCTGTGGCATGCCAGAGGTTACCTTAACGTCTGTAACTCATGCACGATGTTTAAGCAGTAATCTCTGTCTTGCACATTACCCTGTCTTCCACTTTTAAACTTTCAGGTTTTCCAATCTTGTCCAATGCAGTTCCCAGCAATCAGTCTTTCCTCCTCATTGTGTGGGGTAAGTCTCCCCTGACTTGTGGTTCTGGGTTGATTTCCCAAAATCAACCCCTTTTGCTAGACCTCTCCAGTCCTTTTCCTTCACCCCTCTCCCTTCCCCTTCAAACACTCTGCCAGAAGAAGGAACCAATCACTCAAAAAGATTGCCCAATTATAATTGACTTTTATGTGTGTGTTCTGCTGCCCCTGCTGCCCTTTTGTCAAAAATTGCTTGTCTTCATTGTCATATTCTAAAGTAAGATAAGTTTGTGAAATTCACTGACTTTCTTTTAGATTAGAAGAGCTGCATGTAACTCAAAAATATTTCCAGTTGCTAAAATATAATTTTATCCCAAATGGTAAGAACATCCAGCTCAGTGTATCAGAAAGAGAAATCTCTTACTATATCATCTACCGTTAATGTTCTGACTTTGATATTCTACCATTTTACATACATGTGTCGTCAATGACTTAAATATCATGTGATAATGCATTTGATGTCAACCATTTGTGCATTATTGCTCACATGAAATCCTGGTGGTGGAGACTTCTGTGAGTTGTTACGCTGCTGTAGTGTTGTAACTTAAATCGTGATTACTCACCATATAAACAAGTTCTAATTCATGGTGGTATAGAAGCAATTATAAATGTTTGTGACAGTTAATACTTAGTTCCTTTATATGGAGATTATATGAGTAATGATTCTGTAAATGAGCATATTGATGACACCTGTAGTTAATGTTCTGTTAGCAACATACAAATTATTTCTTCCAGGAAATAACCCTATAGTATCAACTGTTTAACTGCTTCTGCAACACAGTTTACAGCCACCATGATTATACCTCAAATTACAAGAGTTATACAGCTACCAGGACAACTGAAGAGATTATTACAAATCTGTCACAGTTTCAGTGGCTTTAAATTGTCTAGTTCATTCTGAAGTCTGACCTATTGGGGCTGCAATGAAAGAACCCAATCTTAATGACAACCATCTGAAATTGGCAATACACACATCACACAGTGACTGCAAATTAATGTCACAATATACATATGCCTACTACACAAGTCAGAATCAATCTCCTGACATGCAGCAATGACAATAAGGTGAAGTTTTGCAGGAACTGTGCTGGATACATTTTTAAAATTCATATTACTTGCTTTTAAAAATAATGTGTAGATCTTACCACATCTAAAAATTTTTCAGTAACTGAATTTTTGAAATCGTCAGCTTGTGCTCAGTTTAAAAGGTCTGGTCATACTGACACTAATAGTATATCTACAAAGTAAATTTGGCAGTAGGGTTAAGCAAAAATTTGTTCTTCCTTTACTTTGCAGTTTTGAATCGGTCTTGTTTAGTTCAATTTTTTGTACAATGTCTTCACATTTCAAATAATGAGATTACATACACTTTTTTTCAGTCTACACTTCATTATAGTGTACTATACATAGTATAGTAAATATAGTGTAGTATATGCCCCATCCTTGACTATGATGACCCTATTCTCCAAGGACTCATGTCAGTTGGAACTGGTAATGAATAATTGTGTGTGACATGTTTGTGACAGTGTTATTGCAACCATGTGGCTCCTGCCTATGAACAATTATTATGGCTACATGCTAGTAAGCATAAAGATTTGCCATATCACCTTCTCAATCATTGTATTCCTTCCCAATTATTTTCAACCCTTATACTACTACCTGAAAAACACAGCAGAAATACTCATTCTCAACAAAGTAAAATCCTCTATTTACCACCACAAAAAACTGTCAAGTTCACTAAATTATTTTCTGTATCAGGAACATAACATTGGAATGATCTTCCTCAAAATATTAAATAACTTGAAACTCTTTGTATCTTCAAAAGACATTAACATCCCACCTTCTATCACAAAGCCATATCTTCTTGCAGTTCACTCTCATCAGTCCTCCCTCCCTCACCACATTTTCCCTCCCCTTGTCCTTAATGTTCTCTATTGAAATTCGCTTCTTTCCTAGGGACCACTATCATTTTCATTTCAGTCCTCTCCTCTTTCATTAGAACATGGCTTGGAAAGCGCTAAACTTATCAAAATCATTCTCAATGGATCCATTATTATTATTATTATTAATGATATTATAATTTTTATATTATTTAATACTGCAAATTGTTATTGAGTTTGTTTTGTAGTACTACAATCTGGAACCACGCAACCGCTACAGTCGCAGGTTCGAATCCTGCCTCGGGCATGGATGTGTGTGACATCCTTTGATTAGTTAGGTTTAAGTATTTCCAAGTTCTAGGGGATTGATGACCTCAGCAGTTAAGTTCCATAGTGCTCAGAGCCATCAGCTATCTAGTAACTAATTAACATCATTCTTAATTCCTTATTTATTTAATGTCATTGTTAGTACTAATATCATTATTATTGCCAATTATTATTTTTATTAATAACTTATGTATTTTTTGTGTTGTTCCTGGTCAAATGCAAGAGAGGACCTTGAGGGCCTAATCTTGTCAGGCTAAATAAGTAGTAAATAAATAAGTAAATAAATATTAAACTCCCTAGAAATGAAAGATTCCTAGATATTTCCAGAAGCAGGTAAATCCCTAGCACCTCTGACAGTTTGACATAGGTAAATCACTGTGGTGTTCAAGCAAACCTTCAAGTTGAGGACAGCTTTCCCTTCCCTTACATTCTGAAATGCAAAATATAACTTTTCTTTAATGAAAACCAAGTATTGTCAGCTTCCTGTCTTCTTAGTTTTCTGATAACAGAGATATGATTTCTAAAAAAGTTGAATATTACATGTCACGTTTGTCATATATACCATCAGTACTTATCAGTATCAATGCCCTGGTAACTGATACTATTAACAAATGTTACTAACCTACTATTGTATGTGCCTTGTTCATTTTCTGGCACAAAATTTAAAATTATTTTTCCTTTTTGCTTACAACTGAACATATATCCATTGGTTTTCCAGTTCCCATCCGAGTATGTATATCACAAAATATACCAACAACAAAAAGATAGTCAATAAAAGTACAGAAATATATACTTCACCAGAAACAGTTGCAGCAGTAGCACTGTTGGCAGAAGAAAGTAGTTCACAACATGCTACATAGTTCCAATCATTACTTCCATTACTTCTCAGATACCATGTAACAATGGAGCAATACAGAACTCACCTTCATCTTTGGATAATTTAAGTGTGACTGCAATCATGAGACCTCTGTCCATGTTGTAGGCCCATCATGCTGACATTACATGAAAAGAACTGTTGAAAGCCAATGGAGATTAAATCCCTGCCCCCAGCTGAATAAGTCACAACCTTACCATAACAACAAGCTTCCAATTCTCTGCCAATACCAGCAATCTGTTGTCAGGGATACACACCTTCCCTGTCCATAAGAATTGATAATTGTGGTTTTATTCACACTGCTACTGCCCCTATGGGCCTGTTAAAGGGTTGAGGTATCTAATATTCTCTCAACCCAGCAATATGGAGACACAATTGGATACTGGTGTTGATATTATTTGTGTGGCTCACAGTTCTATTTTTGCTGCTAAGAATCCAGAGGTCAAAGTAATATATCTCATGGTGATAGCCATTGGCCTTCTACAGGAGATAATTGCACTGACTGGAAGTAGGATTGGAATGCTCTGTGATTGTGTGTTTGGTTTAAAATGATTCTGGCTTTTGTGTAAGTACATGGTGAAAGACTCCCAGGATATTGTAAAAGTAAAATTTAATAAAAAAAGAATAATTAAACACAAATTGACCATAAGCATCATCAAAGACATTAGTTATGAATGCGCAGTAAGCTGCAGACAAATGATAAAAAAAAGCCATCATTCATTTTTCTTTGTACATGATTTTGTTTTTCACTCTCTTGTTTGTAGAATGACAAAGATGTATGGTTTTAATTATGAAGTATTACTTGGATTATGTATCATATGTGTGCATGAATAAAAGTATCTTTACCAACAGTATTAAGTATTTTTTATTGAAGTGAAGTGGATCCGAGTAAGGAGGATTTTCTTATTTTTGACATGCACTGGTGTCCTTGAAGTCTGCTGCCTGCATCTAGAATTGAAATGTATGACAGGAGGTCTGATTAGCCAAAAAATTGGACAAGCAGAACATTTCTAATAATGCAATTTTAATACACTATAAATTAATTTTACCACTGGTATGTACTGTTTTTTTCCGACCTGAGTGCCAGGACTTCAGGGCACCAGTTGTGAGTAGGGTTTGTTAACTGCTGTTATAGTAAGAAATTTCTATGACACTATTATTAGTCAAAAAAGTAATTGTTGGTATTTTCTGTTTGCATGAATGACAACAGGGACCAAGTAAAGCAAAAAGGTAAAAATTGAGGAGAAAATTTTGGAAAGGAATAAGAATTGGACACAGGTTAAATAAAATTTTTCATAGTGAGCTGTTTTGTTCAGTGCAGCAAAGGTAGGATGACTACGCAAGTTGCTTGCATGATTGCACTTGGTAGCACCTCTTTTGATGTGGATAGAAACCTTTCCCTCATTATTTCCTTCCTTGAATTTTATTCTGAAAAATTTACAGGAATTTTTCAATGTTATATGAGTTGTCAGTAAAACCAACAACTGCAACACAATAGTTCACATATCATAATAGATGTAAAACAGGCTTTGACATCATGTAAGTTACAGTTATAAAGTGTAATAAATAGCATATGAAATTTTAACATTTTTGTGAAATTTTTACTTTTGTATATTCATATAACATAGCTGAAAAATATATGTCCATTGTTGGTTCTCCACCAAAATATTCATTCTATAAGGAACAATGTGCAACAGCTAGAAGTGGAACTGCAGACTATTTATAGCTCACTTCCTTGCACAACACAGAATGTTGATGTAGGGGATCTGAAATTACACATGTAGCTCTAAGCTCATATAATCTAGCACACCATTATAGTAGAACCACTATGAGAGTGGATGGATCATGTATACATGTAAAGGAACGGATTATATGTAAAGTTAGAAGTGACATTATTTCATTAAGTAAAGAAAAACATGTATATATATCAGCTGTAGAGATAAGAAAGCCACATATGTTCCAAAGACTAACTGCACTATGTATTTACTATTCTTCTAGTGGTGACATAGGTACATTCATAGGAAATCACCAAACTCAGGTGTGGCTTCAGCTGCCAGAGGCTGCAGACATGTGTGTGTGAGTTTCATTTACATGTGTGCATTTTGTGTGTCTGACATCTATTTTCAACAAAGGCCTTGATACTTGAAACTTTATATTGTGACAGTTTTTTTATTGTGCCTCTCTGTTATGTGGTGAGTAGCAACTTTCCTTTCCATGATAATTCTGGAAATATATTGCAGATGAGCTAGCACAAACCACAGGTCATAAAATGAACTGAGATTTATCTAAATTTTGCATCTGGGAGATCATTCTGCAATTTTGTGACTGTTTTAAATGGTTGATCGGACAGTGGTTGTGTAATTAGTATCAGGAGCTGTGTCATAACTCCAATAATGCTGACTGTGGTAATAGGAACTGAATATGAAGAGTGTTATTTCGAAATTGTACTTACTGCACATGTCATGCATGACATGATCATTTCGATATGATTATCCACTTGGAAGGACAGTATAATCAGTAAATGTGTGAATGATTTACTTGTCACATGTGAACTTTTGTATCACTTTAGTGCTATGTTACTGCGATTGAACAGTCTCATTACAGGACATAAACACAGAGTAGTATCTGGGTAACCATTAATCTGTGCATGAATTAAATTCAGTGAAACTCAGTATGTCTATAAACAATACGTGTTTTAACAGCAAACTGCAGTTGAAGTGTTTGGACTGCAAGCGTGGTGTGAACTACATCATTTAAAATAATCTACTTTAGACAACCAAGTTTTCAGCCAGTTTCAATGTAGGTGCATTGCCAATGGCATATTGGCACAAGTGAATAGTGTGATGCTTCACACACAGATTGGTATACAGAACTACGTATTTTAAATGTCATTTATATGGAAGGAAATTCAAGGTAGTTACCAATCATGCAGGTCTAAAATGTTTATTTGGACACTTCCAGCAGGCTCATGTTGCAGGCACAGACTACTGACACCACCTCCAAGCAGTATATGATGCAGCCATAGTTCAGCATGTAAAATTGCCTGTATTTACTTATTTATTCTATGGCAACAACAGCAAACATTGACAAGTACATAAAGTTTAATGTTACATGTATATCTAGTTAAGTATTTACATATAGTATAGTTTTACTTTTTGGTCAAATTTTATACACATTTCTAAATTGTTAAAATTACTAACTTAATATTACTGACTACTTTGACTGATAGAATTGCAACTTAAAAAAAGACAGATACATTTAATCGTAGTTCAATATCAAATGATTAAAGCAAACTAACAGCAGAGGAAGTAGCATTAATAAAGTCACTATATGGTCCAGGATACTTCCTCTGAGGACAGTCTCTAATAATATGTTGAACAGTTTATTCATGGGCTCCACAACCACAGGTGGAGAATCTCGGATTCCCCACTTGTGCATCATGGCATTGCATCTGGCATGGCCAGTTTTTATTCTGTTCAACCTTGTCCACTCACTTCTGTACAGATGAAATCCTGGTAGGCTGGCAGTTGGATCTTTGAAACCTTTATGTGCTATTGTTTCAGCATTCCACCTCTTGTGCCACTCTTCTGTAATGTCATACTCCGTATCGTTCCTTCCATATAATTCCCTGTTATGTTAGTCAACTAGTTTGAGGCCACATGTGGTAGTGCCATCAAAGCTCAAGGAAGATGTGTGAAAGGAAACATATGATCATGTGCTAACTGGGCATGGAGGTCATAGGACAAAGAACCAAAAGACAATGGAACAGTACTGGTGGAAGACAAGAAAGGAAGATGTAGACCAATATGTGAAAAGATTGTGCATAGTGTGCACAATGAGCTGACATGAACCTTAGTAAAGTACAAGTATTGCAAGGATTATTAGAGGCAAATAAATCTTTTCAAATGACAGGAATGGATATCCTTGGTCCATTTAACTGAACTCCAGCAGGAAATCATTTTGTTTTAAAGATTATTGACCAATTCTCATGGTATAGGGAAATGAGTGCCACTCCAAATCAGCTAGCACAACAATAGCACACACCATGGTCAAATCCTGTTTGCTCAAATTTGGAGTGCCTGAAAACACTAATCACAGTCCAAGGGACAAATTTCATGTCAGAATTGATGGTACAGATTCAGAAATTAAGAACTTCTCTGCTGTAGCCACAGAATAATAGCAGAACAGAGCATGTGCATCACACTATTCATAGGATGTTAAGTTACTGTAGAAACTCTCACCACAACTATTGGAATATGCACTTGTCATTTGTTTCTGTGACTTACAACTTGAAGGTTCATGCGATTATTGGACCATCCCCTTAAAAGATTGTGTATGGGAGGAAATACCTTTGCCATTTGATATGGTCAGAGCAAAAATTGACAAAGAGGGCGACTAAGTTAAAAATTTTATCAAAATTCCAAGTGAAGTGTGGAGGCAGGTGCAGGGAGCGAACACCAGGGCGCTGGAATGCCATATAGGGAAAGACAACGAGTATTGCTATCAAGACCGTATACCCTATAGGCCAAAGCAAAATGTTAGTTACAAGATATCAGTGATCATACCACATAATAGAGACAACATCACCAGTCAGTCCAGCTTCACTTGCCAACTAGAACAACAACTGCTCAAGTCAGACTCCTACAACCACTTCAGGGTACTCCAGATTCATTGCAACAAGTAGCATCCCACCAACATTAGAAAGAAGGTGAAAGGAGGTAAGGAAAAAGATGAGCACAAGGATGTTGTGCAATCCATGTTGAGATACCATTTGAATTAAGGTTGACAAAATAGGGAAGAATATTTTGCATTCTCTTGTAATGTAATTGAGAGATTAAGTTGAATTCTAACATAAGTTGGAATGTGGTATTGTGTGGGTACAGAAGGCTGTATTTTGTTGTTAAAAAAAATGTAGGGAAGAAGTTTCTTATGTTCTATAGATATTACAGCTTCATATTAATGGTATCTTATCAGTTTATCTGATAAAATTATATGAAGTGACACAAGAAAGTTTTGAAGTGGAGAAGTAAAGTAATAGCAATTCCATGTTCCCAGGTTGCTCTGCATCATAAATGAAGATGAAGGAAACCCTAATCATGGCAGTGGTACTTTTCTTCACCAAGGGTGAGTAGAGCACTTATGATGAACCAGTATCCCCCCAAATACTAATCTAACTTGTAATGACATTGCTCATCTAATAAAACTGAAGAAACCCAGATATGTCTCTCCTGATTTAACATGTATGTATGTTTTGAGGTAAATAAAGCCAGGAATATTTTACTTTTCACAGGATTAACTGAATATTATACTCATACACATAAGCAAGGCACATAAAGCCTTAATATGATGAGTATTCAAACATCTGTCAAGATCAAAAACGGTTCCCCTATGAAAATATTTCAGCAAACATGCTGGAACAGTCAAGGTGGGCTACTACCTGCTCATTTAATAGTGGACACTGCATGGTGGACATATTTGACCAAGTCAGGACAATAATCCATATGCGAATTAGCACAAAAGCAAATGAAGATAAAGCCTCACAAATAACACAGAGAAATATGCAAAAGTGATTAAAAAATCAAGTGAAAAATAAAGACTGAATAACTTTAGTCTTATTAGTAATAATAAAAATAATTTTCAATAATAATGACAATGTTGAAAGTTGAAGGGTATGTAGAATTGTATGTCTATAATAAAAAATTGTTTAATGAATGAAAGAAATTATTTTATTCATGGCTGTACTGTGATTTAGTTACTGTAAATTGTCAGTCACTGTTTAAAATAAGCACATACAATATGTTTCCAGTGTGAGATTTTCACTCTGCAGTGGAGTGTGTGCTGATATGAAACTTCCTGGCAGATTAAAACTGGGTGCCCGACCGAGACTCGAACTCGGGACCTCAGTCAACCTTCACTTGCCAACTAGAACAATGACTGCTCAAGTCAGACTCCTACAACCACTTCAGGTTTCATATCAGTGCACACTCCGCTGCAGAGTGAAAATCTCATTCTGGAAACATCCCCCAGGCTGTGGCTAAGCCATGTCTCCACAATATCCTTTCTTTCAGGAGTGCTAGTTCTGCAAGGTTTGCAGGAGAGCTTCTGTAAAGTTTGGAAGGTAGTAGACGAGGTACTGGCAGAAGTAAAGCTGTGAGTACCGGGCATGAGTCGTGCTTCGGTAGCTCAGTTGGTAGAACACTTGCCCGCGAAAGGCAAAGGTCCCGAGTTCGAGTCTCGGTCGGGCACACAGTTTTAATCTGCCAGGAAGTTTCACATACAATATGTATATTTCTCCATATCCCATGGTAGTATGCTTCATCAAAGAAGATATTGAGATCTTCTGAACCAATACTAAGCTTCTGAAGTTGGCAAATTAATTTGTCAAAACTGGTAAAATTTGTGGCTACATAAATTCAGTGACAATGAGAAACTACCATTGCTTTTGCAAAAAGTCTTTACACCATTATATAGAAAAATAGTTCACAAGATTTGAAACTTTTATAAGTGTTTTGCAAGGTCAGTCTACACTTAGCTAGTGCCATCAGTGAGTTATTAATGTATGTGTTGTTAGTTCATAATCCTTCAGCATGCAGTCCAGTATCATCATCTTGCTGTTTCTTTGATCTTAGCTTCCTGTCTGGAATGTAGCAGAAATACTCAATGTCTGTAGAGTTATCTTAACTGGTGCATCTAAATGCAAACAACAAAAGTGAGATATGCTTCATTCAATTAGCACATGACATATCCCAAATTTATTGTATACTAGTCACAGTTTCAGATTTATGGTTCTCATTTCTATCACAGTTCAACAAATTTCACAGTACAACTGTCTGCAGTAAGAAAGCACACTGTAGGAGGGGGGAAGGGTGGATGGGGGGGGGGGGGGTAAAAATAAAACCACGCACCAAGAAGGAATTACTTAAATGGGGTGGAAACTGAAAGATGTGATGCATATTTACAGACAAACAAATTATTACAAATTCAGAGAAACTGGATAATTTACTCAAGAGGAAGAGCTTCATAAACTGAGCAAGTCAGTAATGCACGAGTCTTCCATATTCTGTCCAATTCACAAGTTAGATCATCAAAATGCCTAGCTGTTGGAGAACCCTGCCCAGAATGCTTCAAACATCCTCAATTGCGTAGAGATCAACTGACCTTGCTGGCCAAGGCAGTGTTTAACAAGCATGAATGCTAGCTGTAGAGACTCTCGCCATGAGTGGGCAAACCATTATTTTGCTGAAACGTAAGCTCCAGATGGCTTGCCATGAAGCGCAACAAAATGGGGCATAGAATACCATCAATGTACTACTGTGCTCTAAAGGTGCCATGGATAACAACCATAGGAGTCCTGCTATGAAATAAAATGGCACACCAGGCCATCACTTCTAAGTAAGAGACCATTTGGTGGGTGACATTCAGGTTAGTTTTCCACCATTGTCCAGGGCATCTCCAGACCTGTCTTTACTAGTTGTTGGGGCTCTATTCAAAGCATGACTCATCACTGAAGACAATTATACTCCAGCTGATGAGATTTCAAACCGAAGATGTGTCTGGAGGCACCCCAGAAAATGGTGGATTACCAACTGATTGTCACACACCATATGGCCCAATGACAAAGAGTGATGGTCTTGGATGCCATTTCTTTTCATAGCAAGACCCCTTTGGTTGTCATTTATGGTGCCCTTACAGCATAGAAATACTTAACAATATTCTACAGCCTTTTTTGAGCCACTCTCACATGGTGAGAGTTTCAACTCTTGTCTTTATGCTTGTTAAATCCTACTTTGACCAAAAACATTGCCAGATCTCTCCACAATTCAGAACATTTGGAGCATTAAGGGCAAGGCCCTCAATCCCCCTCAGGATTCTGATGACCTACTGATCCAATTGGGCAGAATGTGACATGATATCCCTCATAGGACATACAACAGCTTGTGGCAGTGATATTTTTCATGTCTGGTGCAAGATGATCTCAAAAGTGCACAAGCACCAAGTCACTTTCCTCGGCCACTCTGTGCCATCAGAAGGTATATTGTGTCTGCCAGAGAAGATCGCGGTGATACAGGTCCTTCAGAAACCGACAAACTACCAAGAGCTTCGACGATACAAGGGAGTAATAAATTTTTATAGACGTCATCTGCCAACAATGGCTATGGTGCAAGCACCACTCACTGATGCACTCAAGAGACACAATGCCAAAGGTTGACAAATAATTAAGTGGACACAAGAAATGGACAAAGCATTTAATGATCTTCCAGCAAGCCTCAGCAAAGCAGTGTTGCTCGCTCACCCAGTTCACTACACACAGCTAGCTATTGTTGTAGACATGAGCCAGTCAGCAATAGGGGTGGCGCTGCACCAGCGTGTAGAAGGGCAATGGCAACCAGTCTGGTTTTTCTCTAAAAAGTTACAGACTGCACAACAGAAGTGGAGTGTATATGACAGAGAATTGTTCGTGATCTATGAAGCAATTCGATACTTTCACCCACAAATAGAGGCTAGACCAGTGACCGTGTTTACAGAACACAAACCCATAACATCGGCTTTTAAAAACACCAGTGATAAGTGCTCACCAAGACAGTTCTGTTATATTGAGTTCATAAGTCAGTTCACGACAGATATATGCCATTTCAGAGGCACAGAAAATTTAGTGGCTGACTATTTTTCACGTATTTGCAGCATTTCAGAAATTATAGACTACAATAAACTTGAGCTGGCCGGTGTGGCCGAGCGGTTCTAGGCGCTACAGTCTGGAGCCGCGAGACCGCTATGGTCGCAGGATCGAATCCTGCCTCGGGCATGGATGTGTGTGATGTCCTTAGGTTAGTTAGGTTTAAGTAGTTATAAGTTGTAGGGGACTGATGACCTCCGAAGTTAAGTCCCATAGTGCTCAGAGCCATTTTTACAATAAACTTGCAGTGGAACAGACCAAGGATGCAGAGCTAAGACAGCTGTTAAATGACCCTTCTACAGGTCTGCAGTTCGAGCACATTCTGGTGCCTAGCTCCAAGCTGAAGCTATGGTGCGACTTTTCTCAAGGCAGACCAAGACCATTCATTTCAGAAATATTGCATAAGATGGCATTCGACAATGTGCACACACTATCGCACCCAGGAGCCAATGCTACAATCAAGCTGCTGACAGACCGCTATGTGTGGCCTTCCATGAAAAGAGACGCTCATCTTTGGGTATGTTCCTGCATTCCTTGTCAACAAAGTAAAGTAGGACGACATGTGCGTGCTGATATTGGAGATTTTCAAGGTACCTCTGCTAGATTCGCACACATTCACGTGGACCTTTTTGGACCTCTCCCGCAGTTAAAGGGTTACAGATATTTGGTTACGGCCATAGATAGATGCACAAGATGGGCAGAAGCAACTCCAATAGTCGATATTTCAGCCAAAACTACTGCAAAGACTTTTCTGTGTATGTGGGTTGCCCGTTTTGGATGCCCCTTTCATGTCACAACTGACCAAGGACGTCAGTTCGAATGTGCATTGTTCTTCGAGCTATCCAAAATGTGCAGTTTCCAACACCACCACACACCTACCTATCACCCTGCCAGTAATGGTATGGTCAAACGATGGCACAGAACACTCAAAGCAGCATTGATGTGTCATCAAGAGAGATGGACAGAAGCATTACCATTAGTGTTGTTAGGCCTGCGGACAGCTCACAAACCCGATATTGGTGCATCAGTTGCCGAGGTGGTTTACGGTGAGCTGCTACAGATTCCTGCAGATTATTTAGTACCAACCTCGCTGTCTCGATCAGAGAGCCTCACACACTGGGTGCGGCAGCTAAAACGTCACTGTACAAATATACGTTGCCCGCCACCTTCTCACCATGGCAACCATAAGGTGTTTGTACACAAAGACTTATACAATTGCTCTCATGAAATGTTGCAAACATACACAGTCAAATCACCTTTACAACCACCATACACCGGCCCATTTCAGGTGCTGAGTAGAAATAAGCATACTGTGGACATAATGTACAATGGTGTTCCGACAAGGGTATCGACTGAACGTGTCAGGCCAACATGGGTTTTACCCTCTCCGACCTCTGATACCACGCCTGTACATCAACACATGATGGACGCAGAGCATACTGAAACACAGCTCAGCACATTGTCTGAGACAGGTGAAACACCACCACAAACAACAACGTCACTGCCCACGGGACACCTGATGCACACCAGAGCTGGCCGTCGAATAAAATTCAAGTGTTAAGATATCCCTGGGGCTCCGCACTTTGATGGGGGGGGGGGGGGGGGTGGCAGTGATATTTTACATGTCTGGTGCAAAGTGATATCAAAAGTGTGTGAGAGTTTTTTTCTGGTCATGTGTTGTTTTTTTAACTTTGCCGTAAGACTATAGAGTCTTCTAGTTTTTGTTACTTCTCTGTTGTTTTTTTAGTTTCTTCTCATTGTGAGTTTTTGCGAATAAATATGTTTTCGTTAACTCATTATACCAGATGGCTATGCAATTATTTGTTGTAGGCAAGTTGCCTACAAACTCTGTTTAATCAAAGCCAAGCTGAATAACTGCTTGCATAAAGTTCAGAGGTGGACCAACACAAAATTCACTTGTTCAATTTGTAAAACTCTTTCTCTTGAATAAATCATCAATTTTTTTCTGAAATTGCAATCATTTGTGTGTCTCTACATGTAGATCACATCTACCACTTCGTATCCCATTTGGATAATTCCTTCACGATGCACCAGTTTCATGCTTTAGAGTATATAAAGCATAGTTCAGTATTGTAAATTCCTGTATTAAGAGCAAAGTAGTGAACAATTTCAAAGTGATGATGTTAAAGTGTAGAGTGCATACTGAAGGTAATACTTCAGACAGTGGACTAGAGTTTAGTGAGAAACCATTTCAGTTGTTTACAATAATAAACTACCAGTTAGAAATAATGTGATGGTGCTGCTAATCAATACCAATACAAGTTTAATATGTTATTCAGTGATGATTTAGATGTTCTCTGGAGTGAGAAACACATTGTAGTGGTACATTGAACTCTAATTTTTCATTACATTCATTGAAGATTTTCTACACCATGTGAAATGAACTTTTTACTAACACTTTTTCATATTGAAAACAAGGTTTAATCAATAACGGGATATTGTAGAAATTGGATTACAGTTTTCCCCTACAGGAATGTTTCATTTTAAAGTGAAGAAGCAATACTGAAACTACATAGATAATTTGAGCAATTAAGAAACAAAATTTCTTTCAAGTACCTGGTGTTAACTGAGGGATTCCTTATGTTAGCATATGTATTACTTTGGCCAAGTTTCTTGTGGGAAACACATACACAAAAGAGCTGTATTTACAATGATTATGAGAATCCATTATACTGAGATTTTTCTATCAAAGTTTACTTTCAGAATTTAATGTTTTTTTGTCTGTCATGGACAAGTTAAAAATAGCTGTTTTAAAGACAAGAGATTAGGCTCTTGTATCTATTATACAGCAACCCAGTGTATCTGAAAATGTTTTTAAAACACTGTTTCAATAATTAGCTACCAGTGAAGCAGTTTTGGAAAACCAAGTATGGGACTTAGATTCATGAAGCCTTATTCTATTTGATGAAATTCTGCTGACAGATTCTATCTATTTCACTCTTCTGCAGAACAGGTAAGCAATTTGGTTTATGTTATAGTCAAGAACCAAATTTATAACCATCACCGAATCTTAAAATTATGTATTTGGAGTTAACAATAACAGATAATTTGTATTGTTAGAAACACACAGTGCTCACATATTTCTGACCCTTCCATAACATCCACAAGAGACAAGTTACCTGCAATTTTCATAGTAATCACTAGTGGAAAATTACAATTTATCAAACAACAGTATCTAGATAATACAATAGCCCTAAAAAAACAATGAATTACTTGTACTACAACAACTATTAGTAGAATTCAGGCCTACACACATGTAGAATTTACCATCTGTTATTGTGTGGTGGTAATGACTCTGCATGTTAGAAAATATATCTTTTTTGTATGTAAAAGAGAAGACAACAAAAGCTAAGTTTTGCTCTCCATGATTTATGGTGGAGAGTTTAATGACCTCCTCTGTTACACACAATTGTATGACTTAATTGCAATAAATGTTCATGGAGTAAAAAATATTGGCCAGGTATAGTGGTAGTCTTTAAAAAAAATACTCATCTTGTTTATTGAGGATCTCCTTCAATCTGATGCTTGAATTTCGTCTGCCTAGAACCAGATTCTCTTGTAGGTCTGGAAACCTGATAAGTTGATGTGTTTCTTGAATAACATAGATGAGAAACTGATTTCTATGTAATTTTCATATTTAATGGTCCTAGATGTCTTGCTGCCATCAATTACAATGTTCATTCAGCAAAATACATTCCATTTGTATGCAACTCTAATTTAAAATTTCCGTTTTCCAATAACTTAGCACAACAGAAAAAACTTTACATCCCTCCTTCCTTCCTAACCACCAGAAAAACACACAACTTGCCCACACATTAACATCGTTCCAAAGCAGACCAGTAATGATATTGTCATACTAAGATCGAAACACAGAACATTAAATTGAAAATAATTTACAGAAAATGAAACTCACTCAACAGCATAGTAGAACAACTATGATAATATATATTCACATACACAATATTTTACCTTTTTGTAGAGCACTAATTATATGAAATTTGTTTTTTAACAAAGGGGTTCAATTTTGCAAGATTTTTATAAAATAGTAAATTTTTGTATTTCTTTTTTTAATTAGGCATTTTTAGTTTGTTGAATCAGTTGAGTATTTAGTATCAGATTTTAAACATGTTTTTCCAGTGTGAAATTTTTAGATAAATTAATTTTATAGGTGTCAGAGAAAATTTTATGATTGTGTTAGCATGGCATATACTACTATACAGTCAGAGTTTAAAACATTTCAAATAAGATCAAAAAATGTATAAGATTGTAAATTTGAGAACATACATGGACAAATCACTTTATTGCATGTTAAAAGAGCACCATGTTTTAAGTGACTGATCTTGCGAAACAAGCGACACAACTAGTGATACATGTGGTACAACATGGGGTGGAATTTTTTAGTGTAACCATTACCTGTAAGTTTTAAGGGAATTGTGAATTGTGAGTAAAATTCTAAACTGTTAGATTAAACAAGCCCCTGTGAACTGTGTTGACATCTCTTAGGATTCCATGTGTTACCCCCGGAAACCATCCTTGTAACCATTGATGCCACTTCCTTATACACAAATATCCCGCACGTCCAGGGCCTGGCTGCGATGGAGCACTTCCTTTCATGCCGATCACCTGCCACCCTACCTAAAACCTCTTTCCTCATTACCTTAGCTAGCTTCATCCTAACCCACAACTTCTTCACTTTTGAAGGCCAGACATACTAACAATTGAAGGGAACAGCCATGGGTACCAGGATGGCCCTCTCGTACGCCAACCTATTTATGGGTCGCTTAGAGGAAGCCTGCTTGGTTACCCAAGCCTGCCAACCCAAAGTTTGGTACAGATTTATTGATGACATTTTCATGATCTGGACTCACAGTGAAGAAGAACTCCAGAATTTCCTCTTCAACCTCAACTCCTTTGGTTCCATCAGTTTCACCTGGTCGTACTCCAAATCCCATGCCACTTTCCTTGACATTGAACTCCATCTGTCCAATGGCCAGCTTCACACATCCATCCACATCAAACCCACCAACAAACAACAGTACCTCCATTTTGACAGCTGCCACCCATTCCATATCAAACGGTTGCTTCCCTACAGCTTAGGTCTTCGCGGCAAACCAATCTGCTCCAGTCCTGAATCGCTGAACCATTGCGCCAATAACTTGAAAACAGCTTTCGCATCCCGCAACTACCCTCCCGACCTGGTACAGAAGCAAATAGCGAGAGCCACTTCCTCATCCCCCCAAACCCAGAAGCTCCCACAGAAGAATCCCAAAAGTGCCCCACTTGTGACAGGATACTTTCCGGGACTGGATCAGACTCTGAATGTGGCTCTCCAACAGGGATACAACTTCCTCAAATCCTGCCCTGAAATGAGTTCCATCCTTCATGAAATCCTCCCCACTCCACCAAGAGTGTCTTTCCGCCATTCACCTAACCTTCGTAACCTCTAGGTTCATCACTATGAAATCCCCAAACCACCTTTCCTACCCTCTGGCTCCTACCCTTGTAACTGCCCCCAGTGTAAGACCTGTCCCATGCACCCTCCCATCACCTCCTACTCCAGTCCTGTAACCCAGAAGTTGTACACGATCAAAGGCAGAGCCAAGTGTGAAAGCACCCAACTGATTTCCCAACTGACCTGCCTACACTGTGAAGCGTTCTATGTGGGAATGACCAGCAACAAAGTGGCCATTCACATGAATGGACACAGATAAAGAATGTTTGTTGGTAATGAGGATCACCCTGTGGCTAAACATGCCTTGGTGCACGGCCAGCACATCTTGGCACAGTGTTACACCATCCGGGTTATCTGGATACTTCCACTGACACCAACCTATCAGAACTCCGGAGATGGGAACTTGCCCTTCAATATATTCTCTCTTCCTGTTACCCACCAGGCCTCACCCTCCGCTAATTTCAAGTTGCCGCCCCTCGTACCACACCTGTCATTCAACAACATCTTTGCCTATGTACATCCGCCTCGACTGACATCTCTGCCAAACACACACACAAAATTCATGCTTTAGCAACCAACAGTTGCTTCATCAGGAAAGAGGGAAGGAGAGGGAAAGACGAAAGGATGTGGGTTTTAAGGGAGAGGGTAAGGAGTCATTCCAATCCCAGGAACGGAAAGACTTACCTTAGGGGAGAAAAAAGGACAGGTATACACTTGCACACACACCCATATCCAACCGCACATACACAGACACAAGCAGACATTTGAAATGATTGCATACAATCAGGATACTTTTAAATCAACCATCCTATATTTTACTTACACAGTCAGAACACCACATAACAGTTGCAGTTGGATACGGGTGTGTGTGTGAGTGTATACCTGCCCTTTTTTCCCCCTAAGGTAAGTCTTCCCGCTCCCGGGAGTGGAATGACTCCTTACCCTCTCCCTTAAAATCCACATCCTTTCGTCTTTCCCTCTCCTTCCCTCTTTCCTGATGAAGCAACCGTTGGTTGTGAAAGCTTGACTTTTGTGTGTATGTTTGTGTTTGTTTGTGTGTCTACCGACCTTCCAGCGCTTTCATTTGGTAAGTCACATCATCTTTGTTTTTAGATATATTTTTCCCTCATGGAATGTTTCCCTCTGTATATATATATATATATATATATATATATATATATATATATATATATATATATATATATATATATATGTGTGTGTGTGTGTGTGTGTGTGTGTGTGTGTGTGTGTGTGTGTGTGTGTAAAATATTGAGTGTTCGAGCTAAGGGGAGGGACATGTAGTGCCTCATGAATTTTGATGAAAATTGTAGAGACCCTCTGCTTTCCACCATCTCGAACACCCCATATTTTACATACAAGCATGAAAAATGGGAGAGTGTCTACCTTGTGCCAGTTTTCTGTGTGTGCAGGTTGGAAATGTGTCAAGAGAATGCCACAAGGTGAACAGTTGATCAGCATGGACAAGTGGTTGCCTCGCTCATCGCAGAAGTTACACGACCAGTTCTAGGAGCAAGAGTGCCTTACTCCTTGACGGTGTTACGTCAGTCATTATTAGGAACAGTTGAATTGTGAAAAAGAAAAGAAAAGACACTTACTTTTACTTACCTACTTACTGACTCTCTATAGTTGTGGATCGTGGACTGGTGAGAGCCTTGAGAGATTTTTGGAACGGTATTTATTGTAAAAGTAATCAATAGTTTCTAATGGACTGGAATTCATTTATGAAATAAGATTCATTGATGTGAAACTGTTATGTGGTGTTCTGTCTGTGTAAGTGAAATATAGGATGGTTGATTTAAATGTATCCTGATTGTATGCAATCATTTTAAAAGTAAAGAAAATTCCTCCAAACAGCATCATATCTTTGGAGAAAAAGTTTGGTAGATAATCGCAGCTGGCTATCCTGAAAAGAAGATCAGCAAAGCACCTCCAAGTAAACCCTATGATGAAGGGGACGTGTGAGATTTGCACACCAGCACCACATTGCTTTCTCTAGTCACCGGAAACTGCCAGATGGTTACTCAGCCTGAAGTATTAGAGCTTTCAATTCCTGCACTGTAGATTGGATTTATTAACTTCTTGCAGGTTCATTGTTCTTCAACACAGTCACCACAAATGTGGTTTTCTGTTGGGTGTTAATGATTTAGAGCAGTTTCTTCTGTAACTTTTTTTTGTTATTGAAGGTGACAGAGGCTTACCTCACTAGGGGTAAGATTGATACTGCCTACAGGAAAATTAAAGAGACCTTTAGAGAAAAGAGAACCACTTGTATGAATATCAGGAGCTCAGATGGAAACCCAGTTTTAAGCAAAGAAGGGAAAGCAGAAAGGTGGAAGGAGTATATAGAGGGTCTATACAAGGGCGATGTACTTGAGGACAATGTTATGGATATGGAAGAGGATGTAGATGAAGATGAAATGGGAGATATAATACTGAGTGAAGAGTTTGACAGAGCTCTGAAAGACCTGAGTCGAAACAAGGCCCCGGGAGTAGACAACATTCCATTCGAACTATTGACGGCCCTGGGAGAGCCAGTCCTGACAAAACTCTACCATCTGGTGAGCAACATGTATGAGACAGGCGAAATACCCACAGACTTCAAGAAGAATATAGTAATTCCAGTCCCAAAGAAAGCAGATGCTGACAGATTTGAAAATTACCGAACTATCAGTTTAATAAGTCATAGATGCAAAATACTAATGCGTATTCTCTACAGACGAATGGAAAAACTAGTGGAAGCTGACCTTGGGGAAGATCAGTTTGGATTCCGTAGAAATATTGGAACACGTGAGGCAATATTGACCCTAAAACTTATCTTAGAAGCTAGATTAAGAAAAGGCAAACCTACATTTCTAGGATTTGTAGACTTAGAGAAAGCTTTTGACAATGTTGACTGGAATACTATCTTTCAAATTCTGAAGGTGGAAGGGGTAAAATACAGGGAGTGAAGGGCTATTTACAATTTGTACAGAAACCAGATGGCAGTTATAAGAGTCGAGGGGCATGAAAGAGAAGCAGTGGTTGGGAAGAGAGTCAGACAGGGTTGTAGCCTATTCCCGATGTTATTCAATCTGTATATTGAGCAAGCAGTGAAGGAAACAAAATAAAAATTCAGAGTAGGTATTAAAATCCATGGAGAAGAAATAAAAACTTTGAGGTTCGCCGATGACATTGTAATTCTGTCAGAGACAGCAAAGGACTTGGAAGAGCAGTTGAATGGAATGGGCAGTGTCATGAAAGGAGGGTATAAGATGAACATCAACAAAAGCAAAACGAGGATAATGGAATGCGGTCTAATTAAGTCGGGTGATGCTGAGGGAATTAGATTAGGAAATGAGACACTTAAAGTATTAAAGTAGTTTTGCTATTTGGGGAGCAAAATAACTGATGATGGTCGAAGTAGAGAGGATATAAAATGTAGACTGGCAATGGCAAGGAAAGCATTTCTGAAAAAGAGAAATTTGTTAACATTGAATATAGATTTAAGTGTAAGGAATTCATTTCTGAAAGTATTTGTATGGAGTGTAGCCATGTATGGAAGTGAAACATGGACGATAACTAGTTTGGACAAGAAGAGAATAGAAGCTTTCGAAATGTGGTGCTACAGAAGAATGCTGAAGATTAGATGGGTGATCATATAACTAATGAGGAGGTATTGAATAGGATTGGGGAGAAGAGGAGTTTGTGGCACAACTTGACTAGAAGAAGGGATCGGTTGGTAGAACATGTGTTGAGGCATCAAGGGATCACCAATTTAGTATTGGAGGGCAGTGTGGAGGGTAAAAGTCATAGAGGGAGACCAAGAGATGAATACACTAAGCAAATTCAGAAGGATCTAGGTTGCAGTAGGTACTGGGAGATGAAGAAGCTTGCACAGGATAGAGTAGCATGGAGAGCTGCATCAAACCAGTCTCAGGACTAAAGACCATAACAACAACAACGTTGAAGGTGACCTACTGAAAGTCTGTATCAGGTTAGCTCTATCACTACAATTTTATCACTGTTAGGAAACTCAAATCCACAATTCTAACATTTTTTAAAGAACATTAGACATGCATTTTTATCTGTAAATGTAATATTGACATAAAATATATAAATTATTGCAATTATCACGTCAATAGCTTCTATCTATTACATCATACCAACATGGATTCTCAATTTCACAGCACTGAAGAAACATTGTCAGAATTATGCTAAGGTTAGTTCCTGCAGAACATAAATAAGTTAGGAGTAAAGGAGAACATTCACTGAATAGCAGAAGTTTTGAATCATCAGAGACACATAGAAATATAATGAAAATTTAGCAAACATTCTGATGATTCCTTTAAGGAGCTAAGGTTTACCCGTCATTCATATGGAGTGGTATGTATGACTAAAGTGACTCCACTAGGCCCAATAATAGGCCCATGTTATCACATCGCAAATGTCATAATGCAGAAGTAAAGTCACCTGAAACGGGAGACCCTCAAGCACCCACCCTGTAATCCTGATCTCTCCTCAAGTGACTATCACACCTTCAGTTTCTTAGGAAACTTACATGGGAAAGCTCAATCAGCCCCTGCAATGTAATCAAATTTCATTGCAGAATGCCACAGAGTCCTTGTGAGACTAGTGGAAAGCAAGAGGGTAAACATGATGGGGTCCCCAGTCAGTCAGGAATTAGTCACACTGAACAAACTGACAGCTTGGCAGGACAGGTGTGATGACTCCATATTCTGCACTGTAAACTGTCCTAACCATCAGTAATGCAATGGTGGAATCAAAACTATGAAACTGGATCAGAAGGCGGCATGTAGAATATAGGACAATGATCTGAAACGAAACATGACACATTGAAGATGCCAGAGCCATGTTGTAGGAGAAGTTCTCCAATCTGGGCTTGAACAAGTGATAAATTGAACTCATGATAATGAGACTAATGACAGGCCTTGGAAAATTTAGAAAAATAATCTTCACATTGATGGGTACAGAGAAAAAAGACCCCTAGGTATAGTCTGTGTGGTGAGGGTGATCAAACACCATTCAAAGTGATGGAGATTAAGTGACACGAGATATTCCACACATCAAGTCCCGAAAAGCTCACAGTGATTTTGCTTAATTGTCATATTGGCTATGGATTGCATGGCATTTGAACAGAAATTATTTGACTGCACCTTTTTTGACATAGTGTAATTTTAATAATATTTGTACATAAAATAATCCAGCTGTTCCCTCACATGTATGTCTGTCTATGTAAGCGTAACTCATGATGTATGTACACCTCCTGCCATCACCACTGAACTGTCACAATGAACAATGATGTGGCATGCTCTCCAGTACCACTTCCAAGTGGTGCATGCATAGAATGTTAGAATGTTATGGGCAGAAGCATACATCTGTACTATACATCACGCTGTTGAAATAGCTACACATTACACAATGTGCATGCTATATGACAAATTTAATTTATTTTTACCATCATTTATGTTCACTGATGTAGAAAAAGGTGTTTCATTTCCCACTTCACTTTTACATTTCCAGATGTCATCTACTGAAAAGTGCAGTGACACAAAGCTTGTAAAAATGCAAATATTGAATTGTGTAAAAAGTGTCAGAAATGGGTTGCAAAAGGAATTCTATGTGAGTAGTGCATCTTTTGGCTGCATGAAAGGTTTGGAAAAATATGCTTAAAATTTATTAGCAATGATAACCACTGCACATGCCTTCACTGTTTGCAGGACAAAAACACAAAAGTAGCTTCCACAATGAGTTTGCAAGAAGAAATTATTAAAGTGCTTTATAGTGACATTTACACTTCAAAAGCAGAATCATTAGTGCAGAAGCAAGAAAATTATTACCTGAAAGATGGGAAAACATGTTTTTACTAAAGATCTAATGTGACAGTTGAAAATAACATCAAAAACAGGTAGAATGATACACTTATTAGCTAAAACAATGTGGCTCTGCACCTACGGAAGAAACTTATGCAGATCTCTGAAGAACTGAAAATAAATAAACTTTGACAATTATAGCACATCATAAAAAGAATTTGAAATATCTCAGTAATGAAAAACTGAGCAAAAGATATGAATTCCTTGTCATAAGTGATTCTCTGTTGAAAATGTGGTAGTACCAAATTTCACAATAGACATTTGTCCAGGAATCAAGACCCACCAGTTGAAGAAGCACTTTAGCAACTTATATAGGTTGCAGTATAGTTCAGCAGAGGCATCTTGGATGAATTACAAAGGAGTCATCATCCATGTTGGTACAAATTCTCTTAGAAACAACACTGAAATAGAAATTGTGAGTGAAACAAGAAACAGAATTTGATCTGCCACTAACCTCTACAAAACATTGAAAATTGTGGTGAGTGTTAGTATTAACAGAAGATCACTCAGTGATTGACATATAGGGGAAGTATAGGGAATTTGGAACAACATCCAGTTCGGGCCATACCTGAATTCAGTGCAAGCTTGATAGATGGCAGCACATCTCAGGCAACTTTGTGATTGGCCATGCAAAACATATGCCACTGCCATCTGCTATCACTTGAGTACAAACAGCTGGCCTGAGAGGGTGGTGTGTTCTCACAACACATATTACTTATAAATTGTGACCAGTAATTGTATAGTGTATTATCCACTTTATTATCTCAAACTACAAGGCAACTCTGTCTGGTTTTCAATACAACTGTAAGATAAGTAATTTCCCTATTATATTTAAAATATGTTGTGATGGTGTAAACTGTTCTCTTTCGTGTAATTAGGACCAGACTGCCATGTGTAATTTGGTACACTGGTCCAAATTACACATTGGTCTATCAACTCATATAGGTTTCCATACGGCCACCAGGGAAGCCAGAAAATTGAAAGGAAGGTATAATAAATGGAAACACAGTGACTTGGCATTGCTCTTAAAAGCAGTGAATAATGGGGAAGGCCTTAATGTGTTGGCAGTGAGGTACAATATTCCCAAAATGACATTCAAGAGATACATTTCCCTCAAAAAGACCATAGCATTCAATGTTTGCATTGGCTGTCCAATGGATTTGTCTTCTGCAGTCAAAAGTGGCCTTGTTCAGCAAATGCTACACCTGGAAAGCATGTTATGTGGGAGTGTAACTTCAATTATCTTACTAAACATTTACAAAAATTTGCATCTAATAGAATTAAATTAATGCAAAACTTAATTAAACTAATTGAAATTACTGTCTTGTTTACCTTTTAAATGTGTAGTGTTTCATTCGTTTCAGTGTGAGAAGGAGGGGTATGATAGACTAGCTTTCAAAATAGTAGAGGCAAATAAAATCAATATGTGATTGAAAAGGGACCAAGGACCAAGGATTGGCTGGTAAGGAATAGTATGATGGTTGTATGTGGTTGCACCATGAAGTGAGCTTACGAAAACTGGAATTAACATTCCAAGCTAGGACATCTGTCTTCAATAGGGTAGTAGTCCATAAGTTTTTTGATTTGTTGGCGAAGATTGTGGGTGAACATAAAATCACAACCACAAGAATATTTATCATGGACAAAACTTTGCACACAGCTGTGCAGCATCCTAAAAAGGTGCTTCCTCAGGAAGAAAAAAATCAAGTAGTAGCTATCACAAGTTGTGAATGAGAGAAAAATCTGACAGGGGTTTACACTTGTAGTGCATCAAGAGTGTACTTGCCACCAATCCTAGAAAGAGAATGAAGAAATCTCTTTCATTTGGAGTACGTCCTAAGCAAATATTTTGTTGTCAAGAAAAGGGATGGATGAATGAGGAAGATTTCTGCTAATGAATGGAGCACTTTGTGTCTGCAATTAAGCCTTCTCCAGAAACAAAAATCTTGTTGATACTTGATGGATACAGTAGTTGCACCCAAAGTATAGCTGCCATATAATTTGTTCAGAAAATGGGATGATCATGTTATTGTTGCCATGACATTCCACATAACACATGCAGACTTTGGATGTGGCTTTCTTCAAACTGCTTAATACATACTCTGGGTCAGCAACAGCAACAGAACTAAGGAAGAATCCTGGGAGATGACGGACAATAGGGCACATAGCATTCTTAGTGGGAGTAGTGTTCCCTAGGGCAGCAACTATGTAAAGAGCCATCAATGGTTTCTGAGTAAGTGGATTATGGCCAGTGAATAGACATGTTTTACCAAAGGTGACTCCTCATTCATCTGTCACTGACCAGCCTGAACATCAGAGGAATGAGAATGAAGTGAACAGACTTTGCCATTCAATCACACAGCCACTGCACACATCCTCAGACACGAGAGATGCATTTCATGACTATGTTCCCACAAACAAAATTAGTCCTCTTCCATCAAACAGTGTAGATAGTTGAAAAAGGAAACATTATAAGCATCGTACAGCATCTGGAATAATTATAACTGTGACCCCTCATAAGACAATACTGGTAATAACGCAACTGACAAAACATAGCACAAATAAGTGACCACTATTTGCAGAAACAAAAATGATGATCAAAGTCTTCAAACAATCGAAAATCCAGAATTGAATGTAACAATATTATGAAAATGAAAGTTGATACTCACCATATAGCAGAGATGCTTTGTTGCAGATAGGCACAACAAAAAGACTGTGACCCATAAAGCTTTCAGTCATTAAGGTGTTCATCAGCAATAGACAACCCACACCCATGCACCCACCCACACACACACCCACACACACACACACACACACACACACACACACACACACACACACACACATGCACACGCACATGCACACATGCACACAAACAAATGCAACTCACACTTTCAACTGCAGTCTCAGGCAGCTGAAACTATACTGCAAGAAGCAGCACCAGTGCATGATCAGAGTGATGACTGGGTGTGCGTAAGAAGGAAGCTGGGGCAGGGAGGGGGAGAATAGTATGGTGGGGACGGCAGACAGTGAAGTGTAGATTAGAGAGTGCAGAAGAGGAGTGGGGAGGGGAGGGGGGGTAATAAGTGGAAAATTAGAGAAGTAAAAAGACTGAGTGTAGTAGTGGAATGGCAGCTGTGTAGTGCTGGAATAGAGAAGGGGCTGGATGGGTGAGGACAGTGACTAACGAAGGTTGAGGCCATGAGGGTTACTGGAACATAGGATGCATTGCATGGAGAGGGAGAGTTCCCACTTGTGCACTTCAGAAAAGCTGGTGTTGGTGGGAAAGATCCTAACAGCACAAGCTTTGAAGCAGTCATTGAAATGAAGGATGTCCTGTTTGGCATCATGTTCAGCAACAGGATGGTCAAATTGTTTCTTGCCCACAGTTTGTCCATGGCCATTCATGCGGGTGGACAGCTTGTTGGGTGTCATGCCCACATAGAATGCAGCACAGTGGTTGCAACATAGCTTGCAGATCACATGACTGGTTTCATAGGTAGACCTGTCTTTGATGTGATAAGTGATGTTCATGACCGGACTGGAGTAGGTGGTGATGGGAGGTTGTATGGGACATGTCTTGCATCTAGGTCTATTACAGGGGTACGAGCCATGAGGTGAAGGGTTGAGAGCAGGGATTGTTTAAGGATGGATAAGTACATTGTGTAGGTTCAGAGGATGAAGGTATACTGTTGTGGAAAAGGTGGGAAGGATAATGGCAGGACATTTCTTATTTCAGGACACAACTAAATGTAGTCAAAAACATGGCAGAGAATTTAATTCAGTTGCTGCAGATGTGGGTGGTACTGAGTTACTAGGGGAGTGCTCATCTGTGGCTGGACAGTGGGACTTTGTGAGGTGGTGGGAGACTGGAATGATAAGGCATGGGAGATTTGTTTTTGTACAAGGTCACGATGATAAGGCTTCAGTGACACCTTCAGTATATTTGAAGAGGGACTGCTCATCACTGCACATGTGATGACCATTAGTGACTAGGCTGTATGGAAGGGACTTTTTGGTATGGAATGGGTGGCAGCTATCAAAGTGGAGGTATTACTGGTGGTTAATAAGTTTGATATGGATGGAGGTACCAATGTAGCCATCTTTGAGGTGGAGGTCAGCATCTAGTAAGATGGCTTATTGGGTTGAATAGGCCCAGGTGAAGCAAATGGGGGAGAAGTAGTTCAGGTTCTGGATGAATGTGAATAGGGTGGCCTCACCCTTGATCCAGATGGCAATAAATTGGAACCAGGTGAGAGGTTTAGGATTCTGGATTTTTAGAAAGGATTCCTCTAGATGGCCCATGAATACATTGGCATAGGATGGTGCCATGTGGGTGCCCATAACTGAACCCCTGATTTGTTTGTAGATAATGCCTTCAAAGGAGAAGTAATTGTGTGTGAGGATATAGTTGGTCATGGCAACTAGGAAAGAGGTTGTTGGTTTGGAATCTGTTGGGTGTTGGGAAAGGTAGTGTTCAATAGTGGTAAGGCCTTGGGCATTAGGAATGTTAGTGTAAAGGGAGGTGGCATCAGTTGTGATGAACAGGGCACCATGTGGTAAAGGGACAGGAACTGTGAAGAGTCACTGCATTAAATGGTTGGTATCTTTTTGTAGGAGGGCAGGTTCTGGGTAATATGTTGCAGGTGGTGGTCTACGAGAGCAGAGGTTCTCTCAGAGGGTGCACAGTAACTGGCCACAATGGGGCTTCCTGGGTGGTTAGGTTTATGTACTTTAGGAAGGTAGGAGTGCAGGAAGTGGTAGGGGTGAGTAGAGAGATGGACTCCGGGGAGAGGTTCTGGAATGGGCATAAGGATTTGACTAGCAGCTGGAGAGCCTGCTGTATTTCTGGAATGGGGTCAATGTGGCAAAGTTTGTAGGAGACAACATCTGATGGCCAGGTAATCCTTGTGATTCAAAGTAACAATGGTGGAGTCTTTGATCACAGGTAGGATTATAAGTTTGGGATCAGTTTTTAGATGGTGGACTGCAGTTCTTTCTGTGGATGTAAGGTTAGTTTGGATGTTGAGAGATCTGGGGAATGACAGTGAGGCAAGGTTCAAGGTTAAGAAATTCTGCAAATTTAGAAAGGGGTGATTTTGGGGCAGTGGAGGTGGATCACATTTGGATGGAGGAGTGAACTGAGACAGGCAGAGTTCAATATTGGTCATGGTTGAGTCTATTTTGTAGGGTTAGTGGCAAAAGAGTGTTTCCACTGATGGGACTGGGAGAAGTTGAGAAGATCTTTAATGCGTCCTGTTTCATTGGGTGTGGAAAGGGGGCAAAAGGTGAGGCCTTTGGAAAGGACTGACATTTCTGTGGGGCTAAGGCCACTGGAGGAAAAGGTTCATGACTGTTATGGGTCTGTTTAGGTTCTGGATTCTGTGTGTCGGTGGGAGAGGGTTTTGGAGGGTGGGGTAAGTGTAGTAGGTCTTCAATGCAGGGCTTTTCAGCTAAGAGGGGACGTGGGGGAGGTTTGGAGGTATTTGTAGACATGGTGGACAAAGGTACTCCATAGCGGGAATAGGAAGTGAGCAGGATGAAGAGCTCTTTCTGGTGTAGTTGTGCATGTTGCTCAAGTTCCCAAAGGACAAGAGTCATTGCATCTGCTGTAATGAGTGGTCCCTCTTGAAATGTACCAAAGTTCTCAATAAGGACTTCACAGACTGTGATTATCCTCCCAAACTTGCACAAAAACAAATCTCTTATGCCTTATATTTCCAGTTTCCCATCCCCTCACAAAGTCCCACTGTCCAGCCACAGACTACCTTTTGTCATGCCATGAAATGAGAAATGTCCTGCCCACTGTGCTTCCCATCCCTCCCACAGTGGTATTTCACCATCCACTGAACCTACACAATGTATTTGTCCATCTTTACATGACATCTGTTCCCAACCCCTTACCTCATAGCTCATACTCCTGTAATAGACCTGGATGCAAGACCTGTCCCATACAACCTCCCACCACCACGTACTCCAGTCCAGTCACAAACATCACCTATTGCATCAAAGATAGGGCTACCTGTGAAACCAGTCATGTGATCTACAACCTTAGCTGCATCCACTGTGCTCCACTCTATGTGGGCATGACAATCAACAAGCTGTCCATCCACATCAATGGCCTCTGACAAACTGTGGGCAAGAAACAAGTGGACCACCCTGTTGCTGAACACAGTGCCAAACATTACATCCTTCATTTCAATGACAGCCTCACAGCTTGTGCCGTAAGGCTCTTTCCCACCAACACCAGCTTTTCTGCATTACGCAAGTGGGAAATCTCCCTCTCCATGCAACGCATACTACATTCCTGTAACCCTCTTGGCCTCAGCCTTCATTGGTCGCTGTCGTCACTCATCCAGCCCCTTTCATGTTCCCATTCCAGCACTATATGGCTATCACTCCACCATCACGCTCAGTCTTTTTACTTCTCTCTTTTTCCTTCACCTATCTCCCCCCTCTGCCCCTCACTCTGTCAAACCTGCAGCACTACACTGTCCGCCACCTCCCATCGTACTGTCCCTTCTCCTTCCTGCCTCAGCCTCCTTCTTACCACCACTCAGTCAGCATTCCCATCATGCACTGATGCTGCTGCTTGCAGTGTGGTTTCACTTACCTGAGACAGCATTTGTGGCAAAGGCAGATGTTGATGTAGCTGAGTACCAGAGTAAAGTAAATCCCTTTGGACTCCACAAAGAGGTTGAGTATCTTATGGGTTTTAAGAGTCAGAATAAAGGATGTGGAAAATTTTATATTATCATTAAAAATAAAAATTCTGCTGTGTGGGGTGGGGACCCTAATATAGTGATTAAAACATTGTGTGGCATAATAGAACCCACCACCCCTCCAACTAAAATATTCAACCACTCTTTTGAACAGGGATGCTTTCCCACTGTTTTGAAGTATTCTGAAGTCATAGCTGTGTCCAAGAAAAGATTGAGGCAAGACATGGAAACTATTGGTGTATTTCTATTCTTCCAGTCCTGTCAAGTGTTAGAGAAAGTAGCTGCAAACCAGATCAAAATTTTTGCTGTAAAAAGATTTATTACTGTAAGTAACCAATTTCGATTTCAGCCACAACAAACACTGTGGATGGAGTGAATAACTTTACTGTAAAGAAATGCAAATCATTGGATCAGAGGAGTAAAGCTGCAGGTATCTTCTGTGATCTTACAGAAGCATTTGACTCTGTCAACCATAACTCGCTTATCTACAAGGGTAACTATCACTTCAGAGACAATGAATTGTTATTTTAAATGGAGTACAGTATCACAAGGTGTGCCTCAAAGCTCCGTTTTTGGGGCTAATCCTGTTCCTATTCTATGTAAATCACTTATCCATAAATATAAACTGCATATCACTTCTGTTTGCAGACAATACTTATGTTTTGATTGAGGATGACGATGTAGAAAAAATTCCAAGTTCCGTCATAAGCACACTGAATTCTTTAGAAAAATGATCCCAGTTAAATGAGTTGAAACTGAACATTGCAAAAACTGATGTGGTACATTTCAAAACCAAACATTAAAATGTGTGGAATTTAAAAAACAATGTGTCAGTCAACTTATGGAAGAAGTGTATACAGTCAAATTCCTAGGACTAAATGTGGACAAGAACTTAAGCTGCAATACACAAGTAAACTATGCAGTTTTGTATTTGCAATGGAAGTACTAGCAACTTCCATTGACATGAATACACAAAAATTGCTATCATAGTTATTTTGAATCTGTTATTAGATATGGTATAATTTTCTGGGAAAGTTCAAGTAGTGTATCTCGAATGTTAAAACAGCAAAAGAAAATTGTCAGATACATTGGTACTGCATAGCAAACAGAGTCTTGTCGCCCATTATTTCGAAACTACAAATCTTAACTGTTCCCTCCATATACACTTATGAAATTATAATCTGCCTACACAGCAGAAAAAAAATTATTTAAGGAAAACCATTTTAACCACACATATAACATGAGAAATAAAAATAATTTTATGCTACCCACACATCAGTTGAAATTACATGCACAGGCCTCACAGTATGTGGGTATGACAATACAAAAAATATTTAATACAAAGTCAAAAATTTTAAAAATGAGGCTACATCAGATTCTGTGGGAGAAATGGTGCTATTGACTAGAAGAATTCATAGAGGATGAAATGATTAGTTGAACAAGGGCTAATTAACTGTTATATTTTATTGTATGTATATATAAGAAAATATGTTATATAACTAAAAACAAAGATGATGTGACTTACCAAACGAAGCGCTGGCAGGTCGATAGACACACAAACTAACACAAACATACACACAAAATTCAAGCTTTCGCAACAAACTGTTGCCTCATCAGGAAAGAGGGAAGGAGAGGGAAAGACGAAAGGATGTGGGTTTTAAGGGAGAGGGTAAGGAGTCATTCCAATCCCGGGAGCGGAAAGACTTACCTTAGGGGGGAAAAAGGACAGGTATACACTCGCACACACTCACATATCCATCCACACATATACAGACACAAGCAGACATATTTAAAGACAAAGAGTTTGGGCAGAGATGTCAGTCGAGGCGGAAGTGCAGAGGCAAAGATGTTGTTGAATGACAGGTGAGGTATGAGTGGCGGCAACTTGAAATTAGCGGAGATTGAGGCCTGGTGGGTAATGGGAAGAGAAGATATATTGAAGAGCAAGTTCCCATCTCCGGAGTTCGGATAGGTTGGTGTTAGTGGGAAGTATCCAGATAACCCGGATGGTGTAACACTGTGCCAAGATGTGCTGGCCGTGCACCAAGGCATGTTTAGCCACAGGGTGATCCTCATTACCAACAAACACTGTCTGCATGTGTCCATTCATGCGAATGGACAGTTTGTTGCTGGTCATTCCCACATAGAATGCATCACAGTGTAGGCAGGTCAGTTGGTAAATCACATGGGTGCTTACACACGTGGCTCTGCCTTTGATCGTGTACACCTTCCGGGTTACAGGACTGGAGTAGGTGGTGGTGGGAGGGTGCATGGGACAGGTTTTACATCGGGGGCAGTTACAAGGGTAGGAGCCAGAGGGTTGGGAAGGTGGTTTGGGGATTTCATAGGGATGAACTAACAGGTTACGAAGGTTAGGTGGACGGCGGAAAGACACTCTTGGTGGAGTGGGGAGGATTTCATGAAGGATGGATCTCATTCAGGGCAGGATTTGAGGAAGTCGTATCCCTGCTGGAGAGCCACATTCAGAGTCTGGTCCAGTCCCGGGAAGTATCCTGTCAGAAGTGGGGCACTTTTGTGGTTCTTCTGTTGGAGGTTCTGGGTTTGAGGGGATGAGGAAGTGGCTCTGGTTATTTGTGTAATATGAATGTAAAATGATATGTTCCACATTGTTATGATTAGTAATTTCCATTGTGTTAGAGTCTATAACTGCAATAAATTTTTTGAATGCTTTCATGATGCCTTCAGCTGCCATTCTCTTTATTTGATGTACAATTTTGCCCTTAGGTCATTTTCAACTTTTCTGTTAACATTATACATTGGATGCATTAGTATCACTTATGATTTTGACATAGGAACAAATCATATTTCAAGACACACTAGGTGGATTATAACTTAATTTATCAATGATTCTGTAACGGAATGTTATACCATTTACGTCCTTGCTGCTATGACTACATGTAGTTACCACAAAGTAAATTAGAAATAGTTTTTCATTGTTTCAAGAGCAAGTTCATTTTGAGCACTTGTTTCAAAGCTCTTATACATAATGTCAGTTTATCATGCTTACGCTAGGAAGATTCTAATTATTTCACAAAAATTTGATAATTAAGCTAAATGTGTCTTTCTTCTCAGTTACATTTAAAATTATCATTCATCACTAGTGTAAAGACGACTATGTGTAATTTCTTTGAAATAACTTTCAAATATTTATTCTTTTCCTTGTGAGAGCTCATCATTTTGAGCAGTTGTTAAAAAGATCTTATATGTATAAAATCTATCACAAACTCTAATGAAACATTAAACTATGATAATCAAGTAAAAACTGCTTTATGGTATATGACCTTACATATTCCAGTCACATTTATTAATGAATATAGTCATAATTTTACATTCTGTGGTTCTATAATGCTTCATCATAAAAGTGGTAAAACATTGTCAAGGAATTTTACGTTTTTTGGGTCTTTTCCTTCATTCATAGTGATTCATCTGTATTAGGCATTTTGTGGCTGTTAGGTGGATGAACTATGGCCACTTACTGTCACATGTTCTTAAAATTATGTTTTAACTAAATTACTTTTGAAGACCAGTGAACTGGAGAATTCCTAAACAACTTTTTACCAGTTGTACAATGTAGTATTATAGAGCTATAGAATGTTTAATTTTGGGTGAACTTATTATAAATATGACAGTAATCTGAAAGATCATGTAACCATAAGGCAGGTTATACTCGATTCTCATAGTTTTCATTACTGTTTCGTTGGAGTACTGTGACCGATTTTATATATAAGATCTTTGTAAAAACAGTCATATTTATACCAATGAGGAATGATACTTAAATACAAATGAGAACAAAGACATATATAGCTTAGTTAACAAATTTCTATAAAATAATTACAATCTTCTTAGTGTAAGTATGTTAAAAACATTGACCTTATATACAGGAGCTTTGCAACAACTGTTCAAAGTAACATCTTCCTTAAGTAGCAAAAAACTATTTCTCATTTATTTTGTGATATTTACATACAGTGATACGAGCAACATGCATGCAATGATATTCCATGAAAGAATCATCTATAAAATAAATTGTGATCTGCTTAATATGTCTTGAAATACTACTTGTTCCTTTGTTAAAATCATAAGTGATATTAATGCAGCCAATATATATTGATTCTGATTTAAATACATGAAAATGATCAAGTCCTAACATTGCACAAGCAAACACAAATTAAAAGAGTTGACAGCATCATTAAATCATTAAAAATATCATTATTAGTCATGCAAATGATCTATGCAAAACGAAATTAACAGAGCTATCCTCAACATGAATGTTGATTCAGACATGACTCTGTTTATCCAGGTGGTATTCCATTGACTTCCTTCAAACTTTTAAATTCACTTATCCAGCCAGTTACAGAAGGACATAGAGTTTAAGATGCATTCTAAATCATTATGCTACTCAGTATTTTTCCCATAAATGTATCATTATGAGAGCAACAAGTAGCACAAGAAACTTCTGAGACTGAATGGTAATTCAAGTCTAGACTTTTAGGTCTGTAGTTTGATACTTACACACTAAGCTACAATCCATATAAATAATGTAAGACATATCTGTGCTCAAAGTTATTTATTATATCCTGTACTAAGTCATATCTTCAATAAAACCATACAAAAGGCTAACAAATACATACAACCATTGTTTTTAAATTACATGTGAAGGTAGTGGGGATAACATGGACTCCAGATGTCATTGCAGACCACATTTATCAGACAGAGTGTTGTGTACATCAATTAGAGCTATTGTAAGACCAACACTATGATCTGTTCCAAAATCTTTTCTTCTTTTTGGTATCATCAAACTTTTCGTAACTTTGATGTGGGCTGCCATGAGTTCCTTTCCTTGCTATCTTCAACTCAGTGTAGTACTTGAACTTCAATTATTTGTTGCACAGTCGATGTCTTCCCCTTCAGTTTTTACTCTCTACAACTTTCTAATGTACTAAGGAAGTTGTTCCCTGATGTCCTAACAGATGTCCTGTTCTTCTGACTCTTCTTTTTTTTTGATGTTTTCCCCACCTTTCTTTCATCACACATTGTTTGTATAAGCTCCTCAGTTCCTATTTGACCAGTCCATCTAATTTTCAGTGTTATTTCTACACCTCCTTATCTCAAAAGATAAGAATTCTGTCCTTGTCTCATTTCCTCACAGCCCACCATTTACTTCCACACAATTCTATGCTCCAGATGTACATTCTCAAGAATATCATTCTCAAATTAAGACCAATGCTTAATACTAGTATACTTCTTTTGGTAAGGAATGCCCTCTTTACCTGTGCTACTCTGCTTCTTACCTCCTCTATGTTTCATCCATAATGTGTTAGTCTGCTTGCAAGGTGGCAGAATTCCTTTACTTTGTTCCCTTTGTTGTCCCCAATTTTGATGTTAAGTTTATTGTTATCATATCTGGTACATCTCATTACTTTCGTCTTTCTTTGGTTTACTCACACTTTATAGCATGTGCTCATTAGACTATTAAATTTGTTCAACAGGTCTTGTAGGTCATTCGTGTTTCCAATGAGGACAGTAATTTCATCCTCAAATTCTTTTATTTGCAACATCATTTCTTTGATGTTGAAACTGAGCGATAGGGGAGTTACACTGCATTCTCATCTTATACCTTTATTAATCAAAGTGCTTCATTGTTAGACTCTCATTCTTATTGTTCCACCATGGTCCTCATATATTTTGTATATTACTCATCTCTTGCAATAGCTTAAATATATTTTTCTGGAAATTTTGAATATATTGTGCCATTTTACCTTGTGTCTGGGTTGAAAAATGTTGATTTTTCTAAGATGTTACTTGCATTATCAGGTACTATGTTGGAACTACCTCTCTGGTGCCTTTTCCTTTCGTAAAGCCAAATGGATCATCACCTAGCAGGTTTACAATTTTTCTGTTCTTCTGTATATTATTTTTGTCAGGAACTTTGATGCATGATTATGAGATAATTCTCAGACTTATCTACCCCTCTTATTGTAGGTATTCTACTTTACCTGCGTTGGTGGCCTTGGTAGCTGATGTCTCTTGTCTCTTTAGTTGTTGTTGATGTTGTTGTTGTGGTCTTTAGTCCTGAGACTGGTTTGATGCAGCTCTCCATGCTACTCTATCCTGTGCAAGCTTCTTCATCTCCCAGTACCTACTGCAACCTAGATCCTTCTGAATTTGCTTAGTGTATTCATCTCTTGGTCTCCCTCTATGACTTTTACCCTCCACACTGCCCTCCAATACTAAATTGGTGATCCCTTGATGCCTGAACACATGTTCTACCAACCGATCCCTTCTTCTAGTCAAGTTGTGCCACAAACTTCTCTTCTCCCCAATCCTATTCAATACCTCCTCATTAGTTATATGATCACCCATCTAATCTTCAGCATTCTTCTGTAGCACCACATTTTGAAAGCTTTTATTCTCTTCTTGTCCAAACTAGTTATCGTCCATGTTTCACTTCCATACATGGCTACACTCCATACAAATACTTTCAGAAATGACTTCCTTACACTTAAATCTATATTCAATGTTAACAAATTTCTCTTTTTCAGAAATGCTTTCCTTGCCATTGCCAGTCTACATTTTATATCCTCTCTACTTCAACCATCATCAGTTATTTTGCTCCCCAAATAGCAAAACTCCTTTACTACTTTAAGTGTCTCATTTCCTAATCTAATTCCCTCAGCATCACCCGACTTAATTCAACAACATTGCATTATCCTCGTTTTGCTTTTGTTGATGTTCATCTTATACCCTCCTTTCAAGACACTGTCCATTCCATTCAACTACTCTTCCAAGTCCTTTGCTGTCTCTGACAGAAATACAATGTCATCGGCGAACCTCAAAGTTTTTATTTCTTCTCCATGGATTTTAATACCTACTCCGAATTTTTATTTTGTTTACTTCACTGCATGCTCAATATACAGATTGAATAATATCGGGGAGATATTACAACCCTGTCTCACTCCCTTCCCAACCACTGCTTCCCTTTCATGCCCCTCGACTCTTATAACTGCCATCTGGTTTCTGTACAAATTGTAAATAGCCTTTCGCTCCCTGTATTTTACCCCTGCCACCTTTAGAATGTGAAAGAGAGTATTCCAGTCAACATTGTCAAAAGCTTTCTCTAAGTCTACAAATGCTAGAAACGTAGGTTTGCCTTTTCTTAATCTTTCTTCTAAGCTAAGTCGTAGGGTCAGTATTGCCTCACGTGTTCCAACATTTCTACGGAATCTAAACTGATCTTCCCCAAGGTCGGCTTCCACTAGTTTTTCCATTCGTCTGTAGAGAATCCTTGTTAGTATTTTGCAGCCGTGACTTATTAAACAGATAGTTCAGTAATTTTCACATTTGTCAACACCTCCTTTCTTTGGGATTGGAATTATTATATTCTTCTTAAAGTCTGAGGGTATTTCACCTGTTTCATACATCTTACTCACCAGATGGTAGTGTTTCGTCAGGACTGGCTCTCCCAAGGCTGTCAGTAGTTCTAATGGAATGTTGTCTACTCCTGGGGCCTTGTTTCGACTCAGGTCTTTCAGTGCTCTGTCAAACTCTTCACACAGTATTATATCTCCCAATTCATCTTCATCTACATCCTCTTCCATTTCCATAATATTGTCCTTAAGTACATCGCCCTTGTATAGACCCTCTATATACTCCTTCCACCTTTCTGCTTTCCCTTCTTTGCTTAGAACTGGGTTTCCATCTGAGCTTTTGATATTCATACAAGTGGCTCTCCTTTCTCCAAAGGTCTCTTTAATTTTCCTGTAGGCTGTACCTGTCTTACCCCTAGTGAGATAAGCCTCTACATCCTTACATTTGTCCTCTAGCCATCCCTGCTTAGCCATTTTGCACTTCCTGTTGATCTCATTTTTGAGACATTTGTATTCCTTTTTGCCTGCTTCATTTAATGCATTTTTATATTTTCTCCTTTCATCAATTAAGTTCAGTATTTCTTCTGTCACCCAAGGATTTCTACTAGCCCGCGTCTTTTTACCAACTTGATCCTGTGCTGCCTTCACTACTTCATCCCTCAAAGCTACCCATTCTTCTTCTACTGTATTTCTTTCCCCCATTCCTGTCAATTGTTCTCTTATGCTCTCTCTGAAACTCTGTACAATCTCTGGTTCTTTCAGTTTATCCAGGTCACATCTCCTTAAATTCCCACCTTTTTGCAGTTTCTTCAGTTTTAATCTACAGGTCATAACCAATATATTGTGGTCAGGATCCACATCTGCCCCTGGAAACGTCTTACAATTTAAAACCTGGTTCCTAAATCTCTGTCTTACCATTATATAATCTATCTGAAACCTGTCAGTATCTCCAGGCTTCTTCCATGCATACAACCTTCTTTCATGATTCTTGAACCAAGTGTTAGCTATGATTAAGTTGTGCTCTGTGCAAAATTCTACCATGTGGCTCCCTCTTTCATTTCTTACCCCCAATCCATATTCACCTACTACATTATCTTCTCTTCCTTTTCCTACTGCCGAATTCCAGTCACCCATGACTATTAAATTTTCGTCTCCCTTCACAATCTGAATAATTTCTTTTATTTCATCGTACATTTCTCCAATTTCTTCGTCATCTGCAGAGCTAGTTGGCAAATAAGCTTGTACTACTGTAGTAGGTGTGGGCTTCAAGTCTATCTTGGCCACAATAATGCGTTCACTATGCTGTTTGTAGTAGCTTACCCACATTCCTATTTTCCTATTCATTATTAAACCTACTTCTGCATTACCCCTATTTGATTTTGTGTTTATAACCCTGTAGTCACCTGACCAGAAGTCTTGTTCCTCCTTCCACCGAACTTCACTAAGTCCCACTATAGTTAACTTTAACCTATCCATTTCCATTTTTAAATTTTCTAACCTACCTGCCCGATTAAGGGATCTGACATTCCACGCTCCGATCTATAGAACGCCAGTTTTTTTTTCTCCTGATATCGACATCCTCTTGAGTAGACCCCGCCCGGGGATCCGAATGGGGGACTATTTTACCTCCGGAATATTTTACCCAAAAGGACGCCATCATCATTTAACCATACAGTAAAGCTGCATGCCCTCGGGAATAATTACGGCCGTAGTTTCCCCTTGCTTTCAGCCGTTCGCAGTACCAGCACAGCAAGGCCGTTTTAGTTAGTGCTACAAGGCCAGATCAGTCAATCATCCAGACTGTTGCCCTTGCAACTACTGAAAAGGCTGCTGCCCCTCTTCAGGAACCACACGTTTGTCTGGCCTCTCAACAGATACCCCTCCGTTGTGGTTGCACCTACGGTACGGCTATCTGTATCGCTGAGGCACGCAAGCCTCCCCACCAATGGCAAGGTCCATGGTTCATGGGGGGGGGGGGGTCTCTTTAGTTGTAGCTGGCAAAAAACTAATTGAGAATAGGATAGACCCAATAATGTAGGCCACAGATGATTTAAAGTTATAAATCAATCACTACTTCCACTTGTCTTATATTCATGATCAATGGCCAGTTCAGTTTTCACAGGTATGACAGAACTACATATTTTACTTTAAGTACAGTTTTTGTTACAAAGTTTTTTTGCAGTAAACCTGCTCTTAGAGAAATAATAAGTGGTAGTTCATTGTGGCAAATGATAGTCAACATAAATCTCACAAGCACAGTGACAATGTTGAGTGTCAGAATAATTTCACCAGAGTAACACATTCACAGTGGAAATTAGATACAGTAGCATCATCTACTGCAAATACAGAACAAACACTATGCCATTAAAGGATTCATCCCAATAAACCAAACCAGCCATTGAAAACCAATTTTGTAACTTTAACACTTTGATATTCTGTAATTAATATTGTACATAGAAATTTTAGAGGCACTGATATGACACAGTTATTATTCCAGTACAAATTTTCTTGGAGATATTAATATTATATTAGCTCAGCACAGAATTTAACTCAATTCAACATAAGGGTGTTATACAAATGCTTGCTGATGTGGATTTTGTGATATTCAGATGTTACTCATTTAATAGCACACCTGAGACAGGCAATTTTAGAGAAGGAGTAGCTATTTAAAAAGAGGCATGAGATTTTGATGTGATTTTTGAAACTACCTAACATTTTGAAAATCAACAAGTTAAATTTTACTTTTTTATGTGGACTATAAGATGATACTATTATCTAGTTTATGAAAAGTGCTGAAGTTTTGTAAATTATAAAAGTGTATGAACACTGTTATGAGCTGTAGTCAGAAAACCGCTACCTATAGGTATGGCATTCATATTGAAAATGGTCTTTTATGATTGGAAATTATTTAAAATCTTAATTAGTGCCATAATTAGACAGTTTTATTAATTATAAAGCGGAAAAAAGAAAAAAAGAAGGAAAAAACACATCACACAGCCAGTTCACTATTCTTCACGGTGACATTCAGACTTCTTACATTGTGACAATAGTTCAGATATAGACATGGACTAGCTATTTGCAAAGAAGTATCTGAAGAAGAAGTAAAAGAGCCTGGGAGTTCAAGGAAGAATCTGAGGACCTAACAAAGAACACTGTTTACTAGGTGCCTAGGCAGCTTAGCCTCAGTAATTGAACTTGTTTGGGTTACCCTACTATTTCTCCTTTTGTGGAGAAGAACGTATTATTTTTGATTAAGTATTTTCAAATAATATGTTCAAATTTACGAGACATTTCAGTTCAATATTATGTTGGGTAACTTGGCTACAACACATCAATGTTGAAAAGGGTTGTTTTGAGTGATTTTATTATGAAGTCATCCAATTTTATCCAGGTCTATCTCAAATGGGGAAGAGACCCAGAGTGTGTGTCCTCAGACAACATTGTGAGGTAAAACCTTCCAATTTTTATTTTAGCTAAATTTTAAGTTTCTATGTAATTATCAGTCAGAGAGTGCTGGACATTGGATGAGTTATATGTAACAGCCCAATCTATGATTTCAATTTGAAATCACAAGGAAATCTATCTATTATTGACCACAATATTATAAAAACAGAATTGTGGGGCTTTACCCCCACCTACCCATGCCTTACTATACATTATCTCATTTTGGAATCTGTCAGACTATAGTGTATTACAGCCAGTATACTCCAATGGCACCAGAACTTTTAAGAGTATACCTCCTCCTCTTGTGATTTTTGAACAGTGCATTCACTATAACTAGCTGAAATTTACTGAAGAACTCAGATAGTTTTCCTTCTCTCTCTCTCCTATTATAGAGTCAGTATTCTCAAGTAACACCATCTTCAGTTCCTTACACTACCATGATGTTCCAGTTCTCTGTGACTATTAGATTACTGTCTCCATTTACATACTGGCTTAACCATTAACTGCCCAAATTTTTCAAAATTGTATATTTAATATTATTTTCAATTTTTTGACTTCTTGTGCATCTAAGTAGTGCATATAAACCATTATTTGACTCTTTTCTGTCTTAGTCTGACTGTGTCCATATGGACACGCTGGGCACTCAGATCCATATTTGAAATATTTTCTGTGATATTGAAATACATTTGAAGATATGTTTTATTAATCAGTGTTGTAATACAAGTAAGGCAAGATTTGAACAAAATAATTCTTACAAACCAATTTATAACACCATACACAAAACAATTCACAATCATTTGTTTTACTGACTTTCACAGTACACTTCAAAGCATTCTAGACACAGTCCTACATCACATTTCCCACATTTTGAGTGAACAACTGATGATTTATGTTTGCAGTACAAACCTTTTCTTGATATTGTGCTTTATGCCATCATATCTGATATCACTTGGAACACACGATTTGTATCCACACATAGGACTGATAGACGGCCTGCCTGCTCCTTTTACCGGATTTATATATCTTTTTAGGTAAACTTGTACAATTTCTCTTCTGAATTCAGGTTGAGTAGTCCTAGCTACCATTCCTTTCTTCAGCTGCCACGCATTATGTACAGATATGTCAATCAGCCAAGAAAGTAAAGCCCAGTACCACTTCTTGTTTCGAATGTTTATTCTGCATATGGCAATGTTTTCATCCATCCTATCTACTCCTCCCATGTGTTTATTATAGGCTGTGATAATTTCAGGACGTTGCACTTGAACTGTCTTCTTCTCCTTTGCGAAATATCTTTTTACAAATGATACAGGTTCAACTCCTTCACAGGTAGAAGCTACAGTAACCACTGAATTGTCCACCCATTTTGTGACTATAACACAATCATCCTTGGAAAGTGAGGATTCAAAATTCACCCTTTCCTTTTTAACTAGCACTTTCTTTGAGGAAACTGGGCACAATTTGGGAACTCTGTTTTCTCTGATAGTGCCTGTTGCTCCATAGCCCTTTTCTCTCAGGTATGACAGAACAGAAAAACCCGTACATAAAGAAAAAGTACAATGGCAGTAGCTTTAAATCCAGTGCCAAATCATCTATCATCTGAACAAGTGGGGCAGTAGCCTTAACAAACTGTGCTTCATATACTGTATTTGGATTGGGTGATTTTCCTTGATAAAAGGAAAAATTTACCAGATATCCAGAAGTAGTGCATAAGCACTATGCTTTATATCCAAATCGTATCAGTTTCTCCCTGATAAATTGCTTGCAAGAGTGTCTCCCAAAATATTTTATCATTGATTCATCGTAAGACATGCTGCTGGGGAACAAACAGCTTATTACATTTGTCTCTTACTATTTCAATAAAGGGCCTAATTTTCCACATCTTGTCCTTTTCATCAAATTTGTTATTGTCGTTACAGTGCAGAAATCTAAGAATTAGTTCAAAACGATTTCTCCTCATAGCATTGCATACAAAATTGTTTCGTGCATCTAAATTGGAATCCCAGTATAACCTCTTATTAGGGAGAGAGTTATAACTACTTAGGATGAGGATCCCCAGAAAACACCCCATTTCTTCACAAGTTATATTAGGATTTGGAAAGTTCTTGAAAAGTGCGTAGTTGTTTGACACATCAACTAGGAATTGTATCAGATCGTCATCAAAGAATAATTTGAAAATTTCCACTGCAGACTTATCAACAAATGTATCAAAGCATGGATCAGGAAAAGACTTCAAATTTGAAATTAGTGCACCATGAACCCAGGTTTTTTGCATATTTCTGTTCCTGTAATCTTTATTTCTAAAATCTGTTTCTGTGTGTGTGTCTGTTAATCTTATTTCAGCTTCATCCTGGAGTTGTCTAGGATTGAGATTATCTGCTATTCCTCCTTCATCCTCATCACCCGAACCCTCATCCGTGAGGACTGCTGGATCAGGGGGCTTGATGTAAATTCCATCAGCCTGAGGAGCATTTGAATCCTCAAAAGGATTTCTAAAACATCCTGCACAGTCAAACCAGGCTCTAAAGATTCTACCAGACCTCTGATATGATATGAAAAGAGAAAAAGAAACGAAATAATTTTTGAGCCTGCAACTGCCCAGCGTGTCCATATGGACACGGCTGAAATAATCACTTCATAAACAGAAAGTGAATCGATGGATAATAACTTTTCTCAAATAAAAATCTCTATAAACATATTTAGATATACTGCAAACAGTTTCACATGCCAGAATGAAGAAGTTCTTTACGAAACATTACTTACTTTACATCAACATGCTCCATTGCGGACGTCAAAGCACTCCCTGAAATACAGGCTGTCACAATCACAGTGTAAATGGTAACAATAAAGTGTTAACACAATGTACGTAAAATTCAAACCCTCCCTGAAAATAATATGTGACCGCCAACGCTAAAAATAATTGTAAGCCAACAATGAAGTAAAAACAAAACTAGTCAACAATTGTGTCCATATGGACACTCTGGGAAGTTATGGGTTAATTGCTTAGTACCTTACTATACTCTGTCTTTATCATCTTCTGCATGTAATGTTCACATTTATACATGAATTACTATTGTTAGCATCAGTTTGCTGCCCATTATGCTGAGAATAACACTACATCTGAACTGTTCACAGTAAATCACTCTCTGCCCTATCTTACTGTTCATAGTGAAGCACTCTCTAGGTACACAGTTTTCTGCTGATTTTGATATTACCCTATATTCATTAGACCATAAATCTTTATCTTCTTTCCATTGCATTTCACTGACACCCAATATATCTACAGGGAGCCTTTGCATTTCCCATATCAGATATTCTAGCACCTGTATGACATTCAGAATTATCACATTCTTTGTTCAACTTGTGGAGTGTTACACTTTGCTGGTTATTAAATTTTTCCCATGGTCCACTCTAGTTTGGTAGTTCCCTCCAAGAGATTTGATTGAGGGACAAATCTGCAATCTTTTAACAATAGAGATATTATTATGACATTTTCCATGGCCACATGTGTTGCAGTGGTTTCTACTGCATTCTGTATTATCATGCTCTTGATCATTGCTAATGCTTCTGCCTTTCCCATTGCAAGGACAATAAGGTGTTCAAACCTGTGTCAGCTCCCTTGTGCCCTTTCACAAGGCTGCTGACAAAATGAGGGTGATATTACCCTAACAATCAAAAACCTTTTGAGACTAGATTAAAAAAAAATAGACAAACATTAAGATGATACTATATAAGTTAAAGATAGCCATCCCCCCCCCCCCTCACCCACCCCCACCCCCTGCCCCACCCACCTTCCAAACCTTCAGAAAAATCCTTCTTTAGGATACAGTTCAACTCAAATGTCACACTGGCTTGAATGTTCATTATGTCATCAGACCATTGATACTTCACATGAATTTCTTCACTTTATTATTTTGTGGCAGGTTTGTATTGATAATTCCAAGCTCTGTCAGCCACGATTATTGTGTGGTATCATACAAAGATTATGGTACGACACCAAAGTTCGGTACACACATCTATACCACAGACACTAGAGAAGTTTTGCTGCAAACCTCAATGAAGAATAGCAGGTGTTCTTGAAGACACATTCTCTCTCAACACCACAGTGCCATCACATGGTGGTAGATGTAGAGCCAAGCATCAATGCACTCTCTCCCAGTTCTTGATCTCTAATGAAGTAGACAATATCATAGGTACAACATATGTGCTGTTCAAGCCTCACAAGGAACCCCTTGAATGCGAGGTCACACAAGGCCAATGTTGTTTGCAGCATTTGAAGCCATACGTATTGTCTATCATGCTACCAAGATATTCGCCGCTAACGGCAAATGGGGCCTGGACTGGTGGTATCTAATGGTGAGTGTAGCATGGGGCTACAGAGTGTAGCTAAACTGCTTAGTTGATCAGTAGCTCATGACAGTGCTACAGTAGTAGCAGTGTTGATACAAAGCAGAGCAATAATAAACAAAGCAAACATTGCATCATATCTACAACAACAGTTGCTAAAGTTGACATTTCAACAGAAAGAAACCCAAGGAATTTTGCAGAGTGAGAAAGAGGTGGCAGATGAAATATTAACATTCCTGCAAGATGAGCCAGTGGAATGTGTGGTTTCACACATGCCTGACTATGCGGACAGTGTACATGAAGAGTACAATGGTGATGATATATGATTAACAGGTGAAAGTGACACTGAAACAGATGTGGAACCAGCAAATGCTAAACAAATTATGTACATTGGAGATCATCTGCATCATCGTAAAATAGCAAATATGAACAGATTTTGAACAAGTCCACAACAATATGACCATGAAATGCAAAAGGAAAACAATGGGTAATCAAGGGAGGACAAGGCGCACTTGTTTAAAAAAAAAAAAAAAAAATTTCAAGGATTCTCAATAAAATTTGTAGGATTTACATTATACATATCAAATTGTGCATGACATAGGTTACAGTGACTTCAAGGGAAGCACTTGATGGTTGCATAACTTCTATCAGTGCAACAGAATTTAAAAATGTACAATAACAAAGATCAACTAACATCAATAACTTAACACATCCATATACAATAATGGTGATTGTTAACCTGGATGGTAAACTGCCTGGAAAATTACTTATCATTCTGCAAGAAGTTGAAGGTGCTCTGTCCCTTATGATTCTTTCTTGTGTGTGTGATCTTGCAAGGGTAATAGGGAATATCTACATCACAGCAAGCACGTGTGGGAAAATGGGCATAAGAGAACTACAATTATGATATGAGAACTGCTTTTGGCCAATAACTGATCAAAATAACTTGCTTTTGCTTGATTTATGGTCTGCATATAAAAATAATACTTCCTTAGAGCAAATTAAACAACCTGAAAAGCGTGTGACATTACAATTCATATCACCTGGGAGCACTGAACAAATTCAGCTTCTGGATGTTTGTTTTTTCTATGCCTGTAAAAGATATACTATTTGCAGCTATCCTTTAAAGGATAGCCAGTTTCATGATAAGCTCCATGAGTGACTATTTTGGATTCGGTAGCATGCCATGATTTTCCATCACTCCTCACCAGCCCCTTACACCAATATGATTTTATATTCACTCTTTAAGAGTGTATAACTAGCTGAAAGTCTGTGCAACTTGTTACTCCCAAAGGGTTTGCCTTCAATCTTGAAAGTGCAAACCTTTGTGATCTCTGTGGTGCACCATTTTTCATTTGGTGTTCATGGTGCTCACTGGTTTGCTTTGAACATTTCTTGAATGTTAAGATGTCTGTTTAGTGAAGCATAATACACACAGACCATAGAAGGTCGATCTCTGCACCTCCCAGACACACTTTATCTGCCACCCTCCTGATGCACATACATGGGGAGTCATTAGGAGCTACTATTTTTTCTACCATGATTGCTAATGCAACACTTTCAAATGAGCCTGAATAAAGACTGAAATTGTGACCTCCCACTAATGGTGGTCCTTATCAGATAGAACTGCACTTTTGTTAATGTTGGACTTATATTTCATGGGAAGAGTTTGTAATTGTGTGCATCATGTGATGCTTTATTGTTCAAAGATAGTTGCAGACATTCTGCTCATTCCTGTGTCAATGGGTTATATAAAGTTAAAAAATTGTTATATTATTCTTGTAATAATGTTACTGTTCTAATCAGCCATCTCCCACAGCAGTCAAAGAACCCACTGTTATGACCAGATGATTGTAGTTCTGTCAGGCCATAACAATTATTTTCTCCAGAAATAAACTTACTGCATTTCAGTCAAGTCATTTTAGGTGTCCACATATCGGTGTATTTGACTGGGAGTCAAGGTGTGCAGAACAAACTTTGCATATGGTTTTATATTTTTTTTAAACATTTTGGATAATGTCCTGAACACTTGGTTTAGAGATGTTGCTCAGTTGTAGTTTGTGACACAGCAACACTGACACACAATTGTCCCAAGCCACTACTTGCCACTGTCGGCACACATGGGATTGGTCAAATGCACAACAGTTGAAACTTCCTGGCAGATTAAAACTGTGTGCCCGACCGAGACTCGAACTCGGGACCTTTGCCTTTCGCGGGCAAGTGCTCTACCAACTGAGCTACCGAAGCACGACTCACGCCCGGTACTCACAGCTTTACTTCTGCCAGTACCTCGTCTCCTACCTTCCAAACTTTACAGAAGCTCTCCTGCGAACCTTGCAGAACTAGCACTCCTGAAAGAAAGGATATTGCGGAGACATGGCTTAGCCACAGCCTGGGGGATGTTTCCAGAATGAGATTTTCACTCTGAGAGTGAAAATCTCATTCTGGAAACATCCCCCAGGCTGTGGCTAAGCCATGTCTCCGCAATATCCTTTCTTTCAGGAGTGCTAGTTCTGCAAGGTTCGCAGGAGAGCTTCTGTAAAGTTTGGAAGGTAGGAGACGAGGTACTGGCAGAAGTAAAGCTGTGAGTACCGGGCGTGAGTCGTGCTTCGGTAGCTCAGTTGGTAGAGCACTTGCCCGCGAAAGGCAAAGGTCCCGAGTTCGAGTCTCGGTCGGGCACACAGTTTTAATCTGCCAGGAAGTTTCATATCAGCGCACACTCCGCTGCAGAGTGAAAATCTCATTCTGCACAACAGTTGTTTACAGTTGTTAGTTCCAGCTGCCAAAATATTTTCTGTGCTTACATTGCCTATACATCAGGACTCAGAACTTTTTGAATTGATGGTGTATTCTGGAAGCTTCAGCCACAATTGCTGATGATTTTTTATTGAAAATTTGAGCAACGGCTAGGATAAAACTTGACACAAACTTTTCGAAGATTTAAAAACAAAATCTGGTTCCTATGAAATTCAGTTACTCAATGTCATAAGTCAGTCTAATCATGGAGATGTGGAGACAACAATCTATCAGTCTGAAAGAAATATGAACAAAGAAATGCAATACATCTGTGGTGAGTACTTATGAAGTGGATTGATGTTTAAACAAGCTGACAAAAATTGTTTGATTTTGAATATGTGTATAATTGTACTCATGAACTAATGTTTAACATAACAATGAACATTAGAATAATGCTCCCATTGTTTGTTATATGCCATTTTATTGCCAGTGCTTTGACTCTAATGTATAGGATCACATTTATTTTAAAAATATATTTGAGCTGATAATCCTCCAGAAGACCTTTGAGGTCTGTACAATAATAATATCTTAGTAAATATTGCTGTAAGAACTTGAAACACTTAAAATATTGTAGATACAATCACATTTTTAGTTTCAAGAATCTGCAACAGCTGTTTCTGTTTTCATAAGCCTCCTTTTTTCTCAAATATTAGTAGTATACAGTTTTGAAATGTACTATGAACAAACCAGCAATTTACTGTTCTCATCTACTAATAATATTATATTAATGTAAATAATCAATTTTTGAAATTGTAATGTAACTGGGTAGATAAAAAACCTACTCACATAGAAGTGGCAGGAGAACACACATATATGATACTGAAATTTGCATGCTCTTGCAGCCAGTGGCTTCTTCACATAGAAGGGTTGAAGGGAGAGAAAGAAGTGTGAAGGAAAAGAACTAGTGAGCTTTAGGAAACAGGAGGAATTTGGAAAAGTCACCCAGAAGCCCAGATGAGAGTTGAAAACCTGAGAGCTAAAAGGTGGAAGATAGGGTGATACTGACTAAACGTTATGCTTGAGTGAATAAGAATAGAAAGCTAAATGCATTTAATGTGATAGAGGTGGTGGATGGGGAAAAAATAGACTGGTCACAAAATGCTGAAACCAAAGACATTAACACAAATTAAGACCAGGTGGTTGGAAAGAACCAAGGACTGCAGCAAAGTCAGTTCCCAGTTCTTCCCCCATGTAAAAGGACATCCTCCTCTAGCATTACTTTTCCTCAACAGTAGTTGTCGATACCAGTATTATTTTCTGAATTTTGGACAGCTCAGTATCATCTCAGCTTTTTTTCTGAAAAATTTCATAAATTTTTATATATACACAGCAAATTTCAATCAGAATCTATGAAAAGGAATTACTTTGTTTTCATTGTTACATTCGATATGTACTAGTTCTAAATATACAGTTAATTTATTTTTTAAGAAATATCTGATATTACAAAATATTTGGCACCCTTAAAATTTCTATTATTAATTATGCAATTTAGTGCTGTTTACAATGTTTATTTCTGGATTCAATAACAATAATAATAATAATAAACTAATACAAATTCATTTGTCAAGAAAAATTGTAAACCCTTTGGAATATTGTTGTTACCACAGAGTGAAGTAGTAGTAAGCATGGCTCTGATGTGATGAGAAATATTTTTGTATTTTGGATGAACAATGTAATTTTGGTTATGTTAATGTGGAAATTCAAAACACAGTGTAATATAGTAAAATGTGATACAAATAAAAATCAAAAAGAACAAAATGTGTGCACAGACATTTGTGTGCACAGACATTCTTCAAGTTTATTCAGATCAATTGGACCATGAGAACCTAAACTGTGAAAATTTCAGTTTCAAGAATCAGACCCCTAGACATGAGAAAGTCGAGCCAGCTGCATGAGAAATGATAAGCAAAAACTTTAATGTAAATCTTACTCCTATTGAATCTCAGGAAAAGACTAACCATCGTAGACAGTAGTGACAAAAAAGGAGGGAGGGGTAGATTTCATCCAGACATCTGTTTCTCAGAACACCATAGGCGGGACCTGCCTTTACAATATGTAATATGTCCTCGGTTCTTGCCATTCTCCTTGCCTTAGTTAAATTAATTTCTTTGGTCTCAGCACTTTTTAAGCTGCATATACTCCCCCTCCACCCCCCCCCCTCCCCCCACCACCACTCACACAAACTGTACCATACAAACTTCCCACTCTTACTAACTCGTGCACAATGTTCTGTCAATAAAAATAATAATAATAAACTAATACAAATTCATTTATAAAGATAAATTGTAAACCCTTTGGAATCTTGTGTGTTACTGTTACCCTGTCTTCCACTTTTAAGTTATCAGATTTTCAAATCTTGTCTGGTGGAATCCCCAACAATCAGTCCATCCTTCTCAGCTCATCCAGAAAGTGTCCCCTGACCCAAGGTTCAGGGTGACTTTTCCAAACCTTCCCTGCTTCCTAAAGCTCACCAGTCAATTCCCTTCACCCCTATTCCTTTCCCTTCAACTCTTCTGCCAGATGAAGGAGGTACTGACTCAAAACGCTTTCAGATTTCAACACCTTTGTATGTGTGTTCTCCTGTCACCACTAGATGTGTGACTTTATACTAATATAATCAGTGTGAAACATCATACTGTAAGTTGAGGAAGAAATTTTTCTTTACCATACTCTTGTATTTGTCTCCAATTAGTTGGATACCAACATTAGATGATGTACCAGCATTCCATTTGTATCCCGTGTGTACCATAATCAAGTAAAAGTATTTGTCACCTGGTAAATTATCTTCAAGCGGTATTATTTGCCTCTGCAAGGAAGAAGAAATATATCTCTGATTGATAATAATAATTATATACCCTTATCTACCATTTTAAGAATATTTCTGCTCCAAAGAAATCCTTTCAGACTATTGCATTGTATATTACAAACTAAGTACTATGAGCTAAATTTAAAAGTGAAACTAATGAAATGGCTTAACACTTAAGAGCATGATGCCTGTATACTACATAAGTATATGCACCATAATTTTCTGTGTCCTTTATGTGCTACAATTTGCCTGACATTTGGCATGTTGCTGAAGCTGATTTCTCTTGTGATGGGGAAAGAATTCCTTTTTCTATTGTCAGATGGCTGCGTATACTGGATACTTCATTCCAGAACTGTTTTACAAAGCTATAATGAGGGTGTGAGTATGGCAGTCTGCAATTAAGAGCAGCATATCAGAGTACACTGTATTTAACCATGAAACACTTGTAAAAACAGTATATAGCTTAAGAGAGTGAGATGCACTATGTCTAAAGAGAGGAAAAGCAATAGAAACAAACAAAAGCAAGTCTATAATAGTTGCAAAGACATACCACACTTTTATTCTTGTTAGTCTACTACTAGTGTTACCACACAGCCCCCTCCCCTCCTCCCTCCATCTCATATAAAGTGGAGTTCTGCAAATGAATGGGTGTTTATGATAGATGAGCCCACTAGCTCTTGTGCGCGCTTGTTGTAGTAGATGAGAAACTAAGGGGGTGTCCTGTGAAGAAGGTCTGAGTGATGGTGGAATATCACTAGTAGCAGCATCAGATGATGTAGGTATAAGAGGAGAGGACACGTCAGGCAACTGTGCCACCTGCACAAATGCTCATGGTGGCAACATAGGCATCAGGTGACAGTAACAGAGTAGGTCTTCCAAATTATCTTTCAGGAATAGGTAAGCTGGTTTGACATGCTCAGTACAAATGTTGAGAGGGTTGCCATTAAATAAGGTGGTCACAGTGTGAGTTGTACAGTCCAGCACTGGATGCAGAAGGGTAGAAGGGGTTCTAACTAAATCTGTACATGGCATCACATTAGAGCAGAAAGCCAAGTTTTTGTGGATAAAAATACAGGGTGTTACAAAACAGTATGGCCAAACTTTCAGGCAACATTCCTCACACACAAAGAAAGAAAATATGTTATGTGGACATGTGTCTGGAAATGCTTACTTTCCATGTTAGAGCTCATTTTATTACTTCTCTTCAAATCACATTAATAATGGAATGGAAACACACAGCAACAGAATGTACCAGCGTGGCTTCAAACATTTTGTTACAGGAAATGTTCAAAATGTCCTCCGTTAGCGAGGATACATGCATCCACCCTCCGTCGCATGGAATCCCTGATGCGCTGATGCAGCCCTGGAGAATAGCGTAGACAAGAGCTTTCAAATGCCCACATAAATGAAAGTCAAGAGGGTGAGGTCAGGAGAGCGTGGAGGCCATGGAATTGGTCCGGCTCTACCAATCCATCGGTCACCGAATCTGTTGTTGAGAAGCGTACGAACACTTCGACTGAAATGTGCAGGAGCTCCATCGTGCACAAACCACATGTTGTGTCGTACTTGTAAAGGCACATGTTCTAGCAGCACAGGTAGAGTATCCCGTATGAAATCATGATAACTTGCTCCATTGAGCGTAGGTGGAAGAACATGGGGCCCAATCAAGACATCACCAACAATGCCTGCCCAAATGTTCACAGTGTTGATGACGTGATTGCACAATTGCGTGCAGATTCTCGTCAGCCTACACATGTTGATTGTGAAAATTTACAATTTGATCATGTGATGAAACTAAAATGAGCTCTAACATGGAAATTAAGTGTTTCCGGACACATGTCCACATAACATCTTTTCTTTATTTGTGTGCGAGGAATGTTTCCTGAAAGTTTGGCCGTACCTTTTTGTAACACCATGTATAAGGTTCCATGTGGCATGAAGCTCATCTAGGATAGAAAGTGGAAATGGAGTCTCTGATTTGTTGAATTAGAAAGGAGGGAACCCAAGAGGGGTAGTCCTATTGCTGTCCAATGAGCTTAAAACAGTGTTTATATGAGTCACAAACATCCATAAAAATTTCAATGTAAATCAGATTTTGACACTTTCGTGGGTAGTCAATGCTCAAAGCAGTCTGGTTTCAACCCCTTGATTATTTGGTAGTGCTCCACCTTAGTTCAGCATTGTGATATGTGGTGTACTGTAACTGTATTCTTCTACACATATTTCCACACTGTCACATTCATACATATCATAAACTTACAATTATATTTACTTGCAGTGTGGTCCTTTCTTATGCTTATATGGTACCTAACACTTGACAAGCATTTATCTTTCTTCACTTTAGGACATGTCAATGCATCATTCCCTGGAAGAAAAAACTTAATACTAACTTAAAATTAAATCTTCATAGATAAGTGTACAATGACTCAATGGTCACTAATACCTCTTTCATATATTCAATGATGAATTCACTTACTTCAGTGTGCAGTCATGCTATCACAAACTCATGTAATGTCATATGTGCATATCTACTTACCTTATAAATCTAAAAGATAAAGCATATTATAGGCATGATTCAATCTCTTATTCAGTTTGCCACTTATATTGCACTCGCTTGTTTACCTGCAGCATGAGTTTTCTTGTCCCTCGATTATAATTACTGCATGTACTTTCAATACTTAAATTTGTAAATATTTAGATATAATGAATATAGTAGCCTAACTTCAGTAAATATCTCATAGTTTAGGTTCCCTTTCTGTGTATATAATCCGTTAGCATATCTTTGTTTGTGTGTATTGTGTAGATAGTTATAGTTGTAGTATAGGCTCTCCCTTAATTTTCTATGTCCCTCTTTATGCAATAGGCTTTACTAATGCTAGTACAGGCTGTAGCTCATAAGGTTAGTTTGTTTTGGGTGCTCCAACACTTTCAGCTTTGTTTGTCTGGCACGCACCCACTTGTGGTTTGTTGACTAGCCTTTACCCCAATGAGAATGTGCTGCATCTGTCTGTTACCTCTAACCAATGTTAGAGGCAAGTTGTGTACTGCTTGGCACTCTACTGTACATTTTACAAGTTCATCTATTATTGTACAACTGGGCTATGTGCAAGGTGAAACATTGTGTTTAAAGTATGATCATCTCTAAAAACATCCACTCACCTTATCATTTACACATTCGACATATCAGGAAAATAATAATAATAATAATAATAATAATAATAATAATTTCCTTACCAACTAACAACATAAATTCTGGAATGTGAATTATCTAATATTATTATACATGTGTACAGCTTAGAAGGTATATCTACCTTGATCGTGTCTGATAAAGCAAGTGTTGACCAAGCTCATGCCCCCACTCTCCTCCAGAGTCACACAATGGGGGCCAACCATGACCAGGTCATGTGGTGGCATAGGTCTCTGATTTAGGTGTAACTTCTATTATATTGACTGTTGGCATTCGATTATGCCAATTAGCATTCTGTGAAGCTCTCGACTAAAATTCTCTTTGCCTCTGCACGTTATTCAGGATATGTGTGTTACTTTGCAGGCCAAATTCTGCTGTCTGTGGGATATTCGGTGGTCTGTTATTGTTTTGCATTTGCCAAGCAATTGACTGATTATTGCCAGTAGCTTGTGTCTGTACTTATTGTATAGGCTGGCAAGAAGCGTTTTTATTCATGATTGTACTGGTTCCCAAACATTTCCAACAAAGACTGTAAATAAGGAAAAAGAGAATAGGAAGTGTAAAAATCCAATAAAGAAAGCTATTCTTGAAACATTAGGCCAAAAAATAGCACTTCTTTAATGCACGTGAACATAAATGGCATGGTTACAACCCATCAAAATGAAAGAATGAATAAAATTGATGAACTGCAAATTTTACTCTCAGAAAGCAAAAGTATTAAAATTGTTTGTTTAAATGAGCGTTGGCTTACAAAAAATGGTATCATCATTTTAAATAAGTTAAAAAAGTTCAATGTAGCCTCAAGTTTTTGTAGAACAAACAGTACTCAGGGGGGCTTGTGCATACTTGTAAATAACTCTTTAGAGTATAAAGTAAAAGACAATTTCAATTTTATAAATGAAGAAGGAGTATTTGGAAGTGCTCAATTGAATTAGAAACACAAAATGTTATTATTGTTTCTATATATAGAATCCCATGTGTAGAGATAACAAAATTATTTTTACCAAAATTATAAAATATTTTACAGAAAGTCATCAATGAGAAAAAGAAAAAGGTATCAATAGCAGTTGATTTCAATATAAATTTATTGAATCAAACAAATGACTCAATAAAGTTTATGGACTTAATCCAAAAATTTGGTTTCAAGGTAAACTTCATTGAAATCACAAGAGGAAACGAAACTACAGGAAGCTGTATTGATAACATTTTAACAAATTATAAATTTGATGATGCAAAGAAGTTATGTGTGGAATTAGGACTCTCAGACCACTCTTCTCTGTTCATTGAAATAGCAAATGCAAATGAACTAAGCACTAAAAATACTTATAGCAAAAGACATTTTACTGCTGAAAATTTAAAACAGTTCTGCTCTAAATCAGAAGGGGTGGAGTGGCAGGTTGAAGATGATACTTCAATCTCGCTACAATTTAACAGGTTTCTAGAAAGTTTCTTACATGTATTTAATGAAATATTTTGACTTAGAGTATTCCACACAAAGGTGTCAAATAAGCTAAATTGGATAACCACTGGAATAAAAATATTGTGTGAACCATGACATTATGTTAGCAAAATTACAATTCTATGGTATAAATGGAACAGCATATGAGCGGTTTAAGTCATATCTACAGAACAGGAAGCAAGAAGTCTCTTTACATGCTTCAAGTGATTCAAAGGGGTTTGCCACTTCATCTAACTGGGGTGAAATTACATTAGGTGTTCCACAAGGTTCAATCATGGTTCCCTCCTGTACTTGATATATGCGAATGACCTCCCTTCTTATGTGAAACAAGATGCTAAACTGACACTGTTTGCTGATGATACAAGCATTATTATTAATCCAGTAAAGGAAAGTCTGATAGAAAATGATACAAATAAGGTCTTTGGAAAAGTTGTTAATTGGTTTTCTGCGAATGGGCTTGTTCTGAACTTTGAAAAAACACAGTACATCCAATTTTTTGCTGCAAAAAGTATAATTCCTTCAATGAACATAGCACATCAAAAGAAGTCAGTAGCCAGGGTAGAGCATACTAAGTTTTTGGGTGTACATATAGATGAGAATCTTAATTGGAAAAGTCATATTTTGGATCTCCTAAAGCGACTAGGTTCAGCAACTTTTGCAATCAGAATAATTGCCAATTTTGAGGATGTAGAAATTAGTAAGCTAACATACTTGACATACTTCCACTTTCTGATGTCATACGGAATAATATTCTGGGGCAACTCAACACTTAGGCAAAAGGTATTCACTGCTCAAAAGAAAGTAGTTAGCACAATGTGTGGGGTTCATAGTCACACATCTTGTAGGCATCTGTTTGAAAGGTTAGGAATTCTTACAACTGCTTCACAGTACATTTACTCAGTAATTTCTCAACAACATGGACCAGTTTAAAATCAACAGTGACATTCATGATTACAATACCAGAAATAGGAAAGACCTACACAATCCTTTACTTAACCTATCTTTGGAACAGAAAGGGGTAAAATATGCTGCTATAAAACTTTTTGATAAATTACCAGATGAAACAAAATGTCTGACAGACAGCAGTAATAGTTTCAAAAACAAACTGAAATCGTATCTGCTTGACAACTCCTTCTATACAATAGATAAATTCTTGAATATGAGTAAATAAATCTGGAGATATAATATATGCATTTTGTGCCATTTAAGGGAATGGGATAAATGGATAGATAATAGAAATATTTAGGTATAACACTATAATGTAAAAAAAAAGGAAACCTTGTTTCCTGTGCACATTTCTTGTGCATTTGACACGTTCCACATCATAACAGTTTTTCATGCTATTGATCAATGGAACACATAACTAACTAAATATCCAGCTGGAAGAAAAGACAACTACACAGGGAGTTGAAATTCAACAAAGACCATGTTTTCATAAATTATGTCAAATGCTAGAAAGGCATATTTAAAAGGGTAGTGAAAGCTGCAAAAGAAATGGTAAATAACAAATACATCTTGGCTCATGAAAACAAATCATAGGCAGTCTGGTCTGTTGTAAAATCAAAACAGGGGATGAGAACTAAAGCCCAGTCCACACGCAACGATCTGTCTGCGCAGACATCGGCGCAGATGTCTGTACATGCAAAAGATCGTTGCAAATGTGGTGTGTTCACACGACACAAACACCAATCTACTACTCGTCCACCATCTGTCAGTGTAGAAAAGAAATATCAGTGGCAAGCGACTACGCTCCCCGTAAACGTCAAAAATTTAATTAAGTTATTTTGAAATATAGAAATGGAGGAAGTTCTGTTGTGGTCTGTGTTCACAACTTGTGTTGCAAAAAACATTCAGACTAACCGCAGGAAACAGAGAAAGTGGTCAAAATGGTGTAGACAGTGGAAGGAGAAATTGCCCTTCTCATACAAGTATTGTTTCTCACAACATGAGAGGTTACAAGCTTTAAGAGATAATTATAATTTTCAACATCCATCCACAAATAATTTCGCCCGTTCGCAATGAATTTTTTTTTTTTATTACTGTTTCTCTGTTTGTCGAGGCGTCAACTGCCTGCAATTTTTCAATTAGAGCATTGTATGCTGCTGTCTTTTTATCTCGGTCACTATATTCTTTACTTTTAATCTTCCACAAACATGGGTGGTTTCTATATATTTCAATAAACTCACTTGCAAACTCTCGAGAACACTGACGAGTATCAACCATTTTAATGCCCTATGCGCACAAATACAATCACTAGACTGAGCAAACAGCTGTTCCGCGCCAGATTCGTGGCGATCTCCTGTCCACACACTCCAACTTGTCTGCGCAGATGTGGTTTGAACCCACAGATTTGAGAGGTTTCACTCAAACCTCCAACTCCAACTTCCAGGTTTGCACACACCTCAAGTTGGTGCAAATCTTCTGTCCACACGCAACGATCTGTCTACGCAGATGTGATGTGCACAGACATTTGCGCAGACAGATCGTTGCGTGTGGACAGGCCTTAACAGCAAAGTTATCTCCAAAATTAAGGAGGGAAATAAAACTATAACAAATCCTGATTTGATTTCAGAGTCTTTTAACATTTTTTTTTATAAATGTAGCAAACACAGTTGCAGATGTAGGTGGTTATACCAAAAAAGTACAATTAGGTCAGAAGGCAGAATAATGCTTTAACAAATTTTAAAAAAGTCAGCCAAAGATGTAGAGAATACTATATTACAGCTCAAAAACAAAAATTCCACGGGGTGGGATGGCATACCTAATAAAGTAGTTAAATCAGCTGCCAGGATAAGAGCTCAGCCCTTTGCTCAATAATCAATAAATCATTTGAAGAAGGCCAGTTTTCAGATGCCTTGAAGCATGCAGAGGTAAAACCTTTGTTCAAAAAAAGGGTCAAGAAATGACATGGGGAACTACTGCCCAATCTCTATTCTCCCAATTTTCTCAACAATATTCGAAAAAGTGATAGTAATGCAAATCAAGAAAATTACAGAAAAATCAAACATACTGTCAGATAATCAATACGGCTTTCAGAAAGGCAAAAACAGAGTAGATGCCATAAATGAGTTTGTGAAAAAAATTTGTTCTGCCTTAGACAAGTCTAGCAAAGTTGCAGGATTGTTCCCTGCCCTCACAAAAGCATTTGATTATGTAAACCATCAATTTCTCTTGTATAAAATGGAAAAATCTAGAATTGGAGGTCGTGTTTTAGAGTGGTCATACCTCACAAAGAGAAAACAAAGAGTAGTTATATCAGCAAGCAAGGGAAATTTCTTCTCAGACTGGATGATTATTTCACACAAGGCATTCCACAAGGGCCAATTCTGGGTCGAGTTGTATTCACACCTTACGTAAATGCTGGCCGGAGTGGCCGAGCAGTTCTTGGTGCTGCAGTCTGGAGCCGAGCGACCGCTACGGCCGCAGGTTCGAATCCTGCCTCGGGCATGGATGTGTGTGCTGTCCTTAGGTTAGTTAGGTTTAATTAGTTCTAAGTTCTAGGCAACTGGTGACCCCAGAAGTTAAGTCACATAGTGCTCAGAGCCATTTGAACCTTACGTAAATGACTTGACACTAAGCATAAATTCAAATTCAGTTTTATTTGTTAATGATATGTCTGCTCTCATCAAAAGCAGTCACACAGAACAAATTCCCTCAACTGTCACAAATCTACTAGACAGTTTAGAAAACTGGTTCCAACTAAGTGGGTTAAAACTGAATATTGCAAAAACACATTTACTACAGTTTAAAAGTAAAAACTCTAAGATGAATGAAATTCATATTACCTGCAGAAACCAGGAACTGAATGAATAAGTTTGTGTTAAATATTTAGGAATTCATTTGGAGCAAAATTTATCCCAGTCTTCACATATAAAATACCTAGCAAATAAGTTAAACAGCCTGACATTTGCTATGAAGATTTTGTCATATTCAACTAGCATGGAGATAAGAAAAGTAGTTTATTACAGCTATTTTGAAGCTGTTATAAGGTGTGGCATATCTTTTGGGGTAATATGAGCAATATCATTAGAATATTAAAATTATAATAATCAATTGTTAGAAATATGTTTAACGCAAGACCAAAGGAATCTTGTCGCCCACTGTTAAGAAATCTAAAAACATTAAGTGCCCCATGTTTTTACATCTATGAACTGATTATTTTTGTATACAGTAGCCCTATGTTATTCACAGACAACAATTTTAAGCATCAGTACTGCGCTAGGAATAAGACAGACTTCATGCATCCTCCTCACAGGTTAAAGTAAATTGCATGAACCCTAGAATATATGGGCATGTAAATCTACAACATGCTAAAAAGGAAACAAATAAACAGCATGGAGCTAGCTAGGACAACTGAAACCAAAGCTGTACAAGTTATTAGTGGAGAAATGTTATTACACCGTAGAAGAATTTATAAATGATGATGTGGAAGTCTGAGCAAGGAAAAATCACCTGTAAATTAAGCTTAGCAGTTTTGCATGAAATAAATGATTGTAAAAATATGTTCACTATGTAAACACTGTTGTTATGTATTACTTTGTAATACATGTAAACTGTAGTGTTGATGTATTATTTTTGAAATACTGTATATCATTGATGTAATGTTGATGAATCTCCGGTACATCAGATCTGTGAATTGACTTTCCATGTTATGGGATGATAAAAATTGTGATTCTGATTCTGATTCTTTACTGAGTGAGAAAGAGATTTTCCGATATTTGGTAAATCCACAGATAGTAATAAATTAGTAATAGTTTGTTATCCTATTATTTTGTATAGGGTATACAATGTTAAATATAAGCATACCATATTTTAATAGGTAGTGGTATGGACAAAAAGAAGACAAAAGTGTCCAGTAGATATTTTCTCTACAGTTCATACCTTAAGAGCTGTGAGTACATGTCAATCTGCACCACTGTAAAACACATCTCTTTCACTGCAAGCTCTTTGCTTTCTGCATTTTCGGAGTATGGATCAAAACACAAAAAAAATATCCAGTAAACATGGACTCTAAAATGTGTACCTTAAGAGCTTTGAACACTTGTTCAGGGTGAAAAATTTGTTTCACAGCTGCAAAGATGAACCAATGCTCATATCTCTTAAAGTGTGTACTTTACAGCCCAAGTTTGCTGAACATCTTCTAATTGTTTGGTCCATACTATCACTTCTAAAATATGGAAAGCAAAGATGAGCAAATGCTTAGAATATGCATTTTAGAGCCCGTTTTTATTGGACATTTTTGTCTTGTTTTTGTGAATACTTACACCTCTTCAAATGTAAAATACTGTTTTATAACAAACTGTCATCAGAAAACCAGTATTGCTGCATTAATAAAATTCACAGTGTATGGGTGGAATTAAAATCGGTCTTGTTTTTCCGAGCTTGCAGACAAAAATTGTAAACATTATATAGGTATTGGAAGATGTTTCTCCAATCCTATAGGCTAGTGATAAAACACAGCACTGCAACCACACATTGACATTGCTCAATTTAATTAATTATTCCTATCTGAGAAAGAAATGTTTGCAAATTTTTATAAACAAAAAACAAAACCACCACAATGATAATGATAAATATTAGTATGAACAAATTTAGCCTATAATGATAGCTTAGAAATGAAGCCACAGAGCTTAAGTACTTACACACATCAGGTCTTTCACATCTCGTCTCCTAGCCCATAAAAGTATTATTAGGAAGAGAATGAACATTAAACCAACTGTCACTAGAACAAGTGGATTCTCATAAAGTGCAATAATTAATGACAGATTATAAAATGCATCAATTTTGTTAGGAGGAATAAAAGAAATGCCACTAAATATTGATGAATGATTGCATGAACAGTGCATTTTTGTTGTAGTTGTTTCATGTCCAATCTGTAACAGTAATTAAATATTATGTAATAAAATGTTTTATGTACAACAAGACATTCTTTCTATTGATTTTTCAGTATTACTGTCAACACTTACTTGGCATCTATTAAATGACCATTCATAAATATCATCTTTCCAATGCTGACATCTTAGTGCATATAAACTGAAAGAATAGTCTATCATCACAGAAACTCCATTGAAAGCCTGCAACAATATACCATTGTGAAAGTTAAGTATGTCTTATACATGCTACTTAGTATTATAAGTCATTACTGTAGGGCCTACTGTGAAAGGAAAAAATAATACATTGTATCTTTCATAAATCCTACATGTTGAGCAATAACAACATTTCAATGCAGTTATTTAAGAAAATGTATGACTGTAACAATAAATATATACTTAAATTCATGCAGCTCATAGAATATATATTTCAACATGATTGGTTCTTTGTGATAAAGTTAACATGGTATATATAAAGATTCCATAGAGAAAATAATCTACATTGTTTTAATCAACCTTTTCCATGTGTTGCATGTCACTGGGAACTTGTGTAACTACATTTAAACAATTGTAGTACTGGGCAGAAAAAGCCCATAAATTAAATACGTTGTGGAATATGTCATGCTTGGGAGTTAGGGACTGGCTTCATTTCCCCATTTTGTATATTTTTACCAGATCTTGTATTATGTACAGTGTAAGTGTATCTGTTTGAACTTCATCTTCACTAAATGAGGAGTCTACATATTATCAACAGTAGGAGCAGCAGCTGAACAACTACCAAGGGAGCCAGACACAGAAGAAAATTCTGTTGCAGATGATAATAGAAGAATAGGTGCAGTCGGGAAAAGAAAAGCAGTACTTCCAGCACACCTGAATGATTTTTTATTGACAAGGTAAAGGTAAGTGATCAATTAGATATGCCAAAGTCTAACAATATGCCAAAGCCTAACAAACCCTTTAATTTTGTGCTGATTCATCAAAATGTCCAATCCTTGCTAAACAAATTAAGTGAAGTTGACGTTTTATGAACTGATGAGCTAAAAACCATTTCTGTAGTGTGTATAACTGAACACTGGCTGCCTAAAGATGCAATGTCAGTCACAAAACTTGCAGACTTCGATCTTTCTTCATCATTTTCTAGAATTACATCCAGTCATGGAGGGTCATGTATATTTGTTAAAAGTGGCGTTGATTATTGTAACATAAAACCCACTGAACTGTTAGCTGAAGAGAAAATTTTTGAAGTATCCGCAGATGAACTCTCTGCAATAAAATTAATAATCATCTGTGTATATAGGAGCCCTGATGGGAACTTAAATGATTTCTGTCACCAGCTAGAAGCAGCTTTAAATACTATAAAAAACTTCAACAAAACAGTGATCAAAAGTGGAGATTTTAATATAGATTTTCAAGAAATCTCAAAAGACTAGCAAAGCTTGATGACCCTACTGGAAACATAAAACATAAAAGCCACCATAGACTCTCCTACAAGAGTTACACCAACAACTAGCTCAACAATTGATCAGATATTAACAAACACAAATGTAAATCACAATTTCTGTGCCGGAAATCTTAATACTGCCTTCAGTGATCACTATGCACAGTTTATTGCTTTGCACACTCCAAGTGAAACAACTGATAAAGAGGAACTTGTAAAAGAAGCAAGGAAATTCACTAACAAACATATAAACCTTTTTGTACAGAGACTAAGTGAAGAAACTTGTTATGAAGTGTATACTTGTGAAAATACTAACAAACAGTTTGAAAAATTCATGGAAATCTTCATGTCATACTTTGAAGCTGCATTTCCATTAAAAAAGCAAAAATGTCAACCTAACTTCAAAAAGAACAAATGGATTACAACAGGTATTAGAATATCTTGTGCAGAGAAAAGAAGATTACACGCTATAGCAAAGACACAGAACATGCCTCATGAATTTCATTTGTACCTGAAGAATTACAAGAGGCTCCTCAAAAATGTTGTAAGGAAAGCTAAAACAATGGCAAATGACAAATACATTGAAAATTCAAAAAACAAATCTAAAGCTATATGGGAAGTTATAAAAAATCAAACAACAAGTGAAACAAACAATATAAAAATATGAACTTATGTTATGAAGGACAATGATTTCTTGCCCAACAGAAATTGCAGGGAGCTTCAACAAATATTTTGCAAACACAAGTGAGCAGTTGGTGAGTGGACTGGAAGAACACAACAAAATATCACCTCCATCATGCAACAGTGTGAGAAATGTGTCTACATCTTTGTTCCTTTCACCTACAAATTCTGAAGAAATTTTATCAGTTATAAAAACCTTGAAAACAGGGTACTCATGTGGAATTGATGGAATACCAGATGCAATTATTAAAAAATGCTGTCTTGCCTTAGCTGAACCCTTGACACTTTTGTGCAACAGCTCACTGGCATCAGGAACCTTCCCTTCATGCAAAGCTGAAACCACTGTTCAAAAAAGGAAATCCAGAATGTGTTTCAAATTATTGACCAATAGCCCTACTGCTTGTATTTTCTAAAATTTTAGAAAAAGTTTTTTATAAGAGATTGTCTGATTTCCTAAATAAAAATAAAATTCTCTCTCCTTCACAGCATGGCTTTAGGAAAGGCTATTCAACTGAAAGTGCAATATTTGAATTTCTTAATGAAATCTATACTAAACTGGATGCAAGTGAGTTTGTGACAGGCATATGTCTTGATTTATCTAAAGCTTTTGACGTCATTGACCATAATGCCCTACTGCAGAAGCTTGACCAGTTAGGAATTAGAGGTATATCCAATGAGTGGCTCAAGACATACCTATGTGGTCGCAAGCAGGTGGTTGAAATGCAATATACTGACCATAAAAAAATCAGCTATTACTATTCAGGATATGAAAATGTAAAATATGGTGTCCCTCAAGGATCAGTATTAGGACCCATTCTGTTTCTCCTCTATGTCAATGATCTTATGTACAACAAGTATTGCCAAACTACACTCCAATTTGCAGATGATACAAGCTTCCTTATTAGTGGTAAAACAGAATACAAATTAAAGGACTCCGCTATCCAAACAATGAACAGTGTAGAACAGTGGTTCAGCTACAACAAGCTAATTATAAACGAAGAAATGACAGTAGCACTGAACTTCTATAATGTAAAAGGAAGACACCACCCAAACATAGAAATAGAACTTAGGGACAGAGTTCTTGAAAGTGTTGACAGCACTAAATTTCTGGCACTCTGGCTCTAGAACAACACAAAATGGGAGGTACATATTGAATATTTGCAAAGAAAACTAAGCAAAAGCTGTTACATGATACGGATCTTAAAAACTTGTTGCAGCAAAGCCAGCCTGTTAAATGTATGTACATTCTGTAATTAAATATGGCATAATCTTCTGGGACAATACAACAACAAATACTAAACTTTCCAGGATGCAAAAGAGAATACTAAGAATTATTGAAGGGGTAAACAATACAAAATCATGCAGACCCATATTCAAAAAACTGTCAGTTCTTCCTCTTCCTTGCATTTTTATCTATGAAACATCAGTTTTCATCAAACAATATATCGATAGACACCCAGATATCTTATTAAAAAATGAAGATATACATGCACACAATACAAGGCAAAAATCTGACCTTCATGTAAAACAGGTGAGAACATCATTGTGGCAAAAAGGCACACTACATACTGGGATAAATATTTTCAATAATCTACCTAAACATATTAAATAAATAGGTAAACTCTGTAGTTTTAAGGCTGAAGTAAAGGCATATTTAATTTATCATTGCTTTTACAGTCTGACAGAATACAGAAAAGCCAAACAACAAAAATAAAAATGCATTATTAATATTCTACTTTGTATGTTGCCTGCAATGTTTGTTATATTTATGAATCTGTGCTAAATTACCTCAATATCTAGTCCTTAGGATTGCAATACAAACTGTATTTTATCTTGTAAATACCTAACCATGTCCAATATCCTTGTATATATTCTATACATATAGGATTTGAAGGACTAAAAAAATAAATAAATATATAATCCGTTCTTTTTTAATTACATGATTCACATTGTATGCTTCTAGTTTCTTCTTGACACACATTTTGCTTTCAGTTAGCTTGTTTGGTGTTGTCCAAATGATTTTTACCTGCTTTAGGAGTGTTAAGTATATTATGTTACAATTCCTGCACTAAATATCATTTTATTCACTGACATGTCACACAAGTTTCCCATACATTTATTCATATTTATTTAAGACTTATTAATACTTGATGTGTCTGTTGTTTTCACTAGTATAAGTAAATTGCTTTAAACTGAAATTAAGACTTGTTACTTATGAATGGTAGCAGAAAGTAATTACTGTTTTCTCTAGTATGGTGGTATGGAGTTGCCTACCAAAGTGATGTCCCTTTATTTTGACATCATGGGTGGTATCCTCTGCCAGATGTACATCCTATAAAGTGATACACTTTCGTAGTGGAACTAATGTATTTTGTCCATCTCTTTACACTTATTTAAATGATACACATAATACTCCATCTGCAAAGCATTAATAATCAGTTGAGTGTTCTGAAAATCATTCGTGGTGATCAAATTAAGAAACTGATCACCACACTCACAAAGTTTTCTTCAATAACAGCAACTGTGTGAATTTGTGACCGGTGGAAACATGTGCCAAATCTGGCAGGTACAAGCTAAGTACCTAGCATTCTGAAAGTCAAGGACTAAGACAATCGAGTATGTTCAGTATTTCTTGACTTCAGAAAACCATGCTTATTAATGAAAGTATAATTTGTGACTGGTTTGAGGATTTCTTGGTAATGAGGAAAGAGCATCGTTAACAGAAAGAACTTCGGGGGCTCCCAGGAAGTATGTTGTGACCCTTCTTGTTCATACTGAATATTTATTACCTGACAGACAGTAATAATAGCAACATAAAGCTTTTTGGTACTATCTGAAAAAATCTTCAGAACTTATAATGGTACAGCCACCCTCAAGATTCATATGAAATATTTGATACCACCTTTTCCTTATGCATTCAGATAGTTACCGGACAATTCAATGCTTCCTAAGGCTTGTAATTGATAAAATTTATTTAGTTTATTTTTTTTATTTATTTTATCCATCTTTTAGCACTAACATGCAATCAATGTCATCAGAAGAATTACAGCTATTTGTAGATTATGTTTTACATAACAAAATATTACATGGTATATCAGTGTCGTACTCTATTAGCTTATAACTGTCTCTGCACCCATATCTATGCATAACAGTAGGCCTTAATTTTTCAGCATTAACATGCAATTGATGTTGTCAGAAGAATTATAGCTATTTGTTCATTATGTTTTATATAACAAAATATTACATGGTATAAAATATACCAGTGTTGTATTCTATTAGCTTATAGCTGCCTTACACCTGTATCTATACGTACGCATTAATTTATCAATACATTAGGTCATTTTTACAACTATTTTGAAGTTCTTCTATACTGTAGAAAGTATTTTCCTCCATCCACACTTTGGTTTTAGTTTTGAAAATATCCATGGAAACCAATTGAGTCTTTACTGGTAAAGTGTTGAATAATTTTATGTATATGTATTCATAGCTAGATTTGGTTTTCTTAAGCCTGGTTGTGGGTATATTAATCATATTTGTTTGTTGAGTATTGTGTTGATGAACAGATTTCCTTATAGTGTAGTGTTTAAGTTTTCTTTTATGCTTAATAGGCAAAAACATGTAAATAGATGTGAGTGTGAGAATTTTATAGCCCTTAAAATAAGGTTTACATGAGGTCTTGTTGTCAGTGATTCAATAATTGCTTTTTTCCGTGAAGTGAAAATTTTTTTGGATCCTGGGGAATTACCCGACAAAAGAATGCCATATGATAGATGGCAGTAAAAGCAGGTGCAGTATGAATGAAGTAATAAATCTTGTGTAATGCTTGTGTGTAGTTTGGCCAGTAGATAGAAACTTGTGATAACTTTCGACATACATAATCTGTTATGTGTGTCCCATGTTAATTTCCAGTCAACCTGTATTCCTAGTAGTCTAACATATGATAACTCAGTGTTACTGTTTGATAGATTGAAAATTATCTTGACAGTCTTTTCATAGTTCATAGTTAATTCATTAGATTTAAACGAGATATCAGATATTTAGAGACTTCTTCACTTTCCTCCCTCAATTTGTTTATATCCTTTCCAGAATCAGCTAATGTTGTATCATCAGCATAATGGATAGAGTTACAGGGTAAGTTACTCGGAAAGTCATTTACATATAATGTAAATAGTACAGGGCCAAGCACTGTGCCCTGAAGAACACCTCATTTTATACTTAAGAGTCTGAGCTTTTTGGCCAGTATGCTTCACATTTTGTTTTCTATTGCTGAGGTATGATTCAATTAGTGAGAGTTCCAAGTGTTTGATTCCATAGCAACACAACTTATCTAATAATAATTTGTGGTTAACTGAGGTGAAAGCCTTCCTCAAGTCAATTTGAATGGCTTCAGCAGATAGTTCTGACTTGAAGGAGCTTAATACAAAAGAGATAAGGTTTCAACTGCTTTGACCATTGATAAGTTTGACCTAAATCCATATTGAGAATCATTTAATATTTTATTGTCTGATAGGTGCATGCATATTTGCTGCAGTATGCAATATTCTATTATTTTTGAGAGAAAAGGCATGAGTGAAATTGCTCTCTAATTATTGATACAAGGCTTGTCACCCTTTTTGTAAAACTGTATCTACATTTTAATTAAAAATGGTATGACAACTTTCTTTTTGAGACTTTCTGGAAAGTGTCCACTAGAGAGCATCCATTTTATCAGTATGCAAAGACGGTACAATTTGAGATCTACAATGTTTTTAATTACAAAGTTTGACAGGCCATAAACATCTTCAGATCTGAAGTATCTTAATTTAGAGGTTGCTTTAATTATATCAATTACTTGTACTTCACTCCATTTACAAGCTGACACTATGTTTGTAATATTTTGTAGAAAATTTCTGCCAGATGTGGGGTGGGAAATAGGTGTATTTGTAGAAATGGAATTCTGGTTGCTCTGATTTGAGAGACTAAGTTTGGCAGAGTTGACAAAAAAGTGACTGAAATCATCAGCAGTGATGTTAGCAGAATTTGTGTTGTTTTTATAGTTTATATCCATAACTAGTGCTGCTTTTATTACTTTCCATGCAGTCTTAAATTTATTGTGTGATTTTTTAATGAAATCACCATTTGCCTTACACTTGGCTACCTGACCCTTTTTTTTTAAAAAAAAAAACCAGTGGACAGTATGTATTGAAGATTTCAGAAATGATTTTGAGGAATGTGTTGAAGTGCTGAAGGTTCATTAACATTTCTGGAGGAATGTATAACAGTATTCTAATTTATAGACTTCAGTTCTTCTCTATACTTGCTAATATTTCTATCTGTAAATAGTCTCACATACTGAGTTTGGTTCTGGTCTTCTTTTGGTTTTTCAGTAATTAGTTTCACCCATATACCCCTATGGTCTGACAGGCAATCGACATTAAATAAGCCTAGCTCAAAATCACATTTGTGTACATTTGTTATTAGATTGTCAACACAGGAGAAATGCCTTTCATTAGCACAAAAGAAATTATAGGATCTTAATATATTTACTAAATTAACATTTCTGGCTGTCATTTTCCTAATGTATATGTTTAGAGCCCCAAAAATTATTGTTGAGTAATTATGGACATATGCTAAATTAAATATCTAATCAAGAAATTTAAGTAATAAATATTCAGCAACAGATGATAAGAGGCTGTGGAAATGTTGGCATAAATTACTAATGCCTAAATTATCATAATTTCAATTGAGTAAGGAGTAAATCTAGAAAACCTCATTATCTTGTGAAACAGTTTAAAAGTTATTACAAAGCAAAGTATTTTTATTTGTTATCTACTTTTATGTCCTCCTCTGTAATTGATATTCTTGTTAATTACATTTCTACTTAACCCTCCAATTGCTTACATCACACAAATTTCCGATTTCCAGAATTTGGTGCCTTATTTGTGCATTTTATGTATGTAATCGGATAAAGTATGAGTTCTGTACTACCACTGAATGTTAGTAACCAGATCCAAACTGTAATTAATTACATAACTAAAATAATACAAGAGACATTATTGTGATTAAAGCTCAGATTGATTTTCTTATAGAAAACTAAAGATATTACTACAAAAGATTATGTCATTTGATAATGTATTTTATACCTCATTCAGCTGTAACATCAGTTTATTTACATTTTGTAAATTTTAATTGCAACATCAAAATTGTACAAAATTGATAATGGGTTATTTTGAAATTTATTGCTAAAATCCTATATAAAGTGACACAGCGATGCTGCGAGAAGTCAGTTTGGAAGTTAGTATTGGAAGTGAAAAATCTGTGAAGTCTGTCTGTGTTTTGTTTACATGCTGAGTGTGCAGTTCCGTTGTCAATTAATGTGAATAAATTTTGTGGAGCATGAAAATTTCAAATTCATTCATCAGTGGATCAGACAGAAGAAATTTAAAAAAAATCACTGCATAGTACCAGAAGCAAAGGGAGCAAGTGAAGTGCTTAGTATATTACAGGAAGGGGAACTATTACATTTAAAGCCAACTGTTAGAATACTTCACCAAAATCTTTAATACATAAACAATAAAACAGAGGAACTAGAGGTAATATTACAGGAGTATAGGCCAAACATTCTAGTAGTTACAGAACATGGGCTAAAAGAAAATCACATAGGAATGTACAACTTGAAGAATTATGTGAAAGTAGCCAGTTTTTGCAGAACTTCCTATAAAGGTGGTGTTGTTGCCATTTTTTCTAACTATAAATCAACTAAAGCCATAAATATAACAAAATATGCTATAGAATTGAGCTTTGAAGCTACAGCACTGGAAACTAAAATTGCTGGGAATTTATGTTGTGTATTAGGTTTGTACCAATCACCAAATGGTATAATTAAAACCTTCTTTGAACAGCTGGAAGATATAATCCAACACCTCTCAAAAACATATGCTTATTTGATCATTATAGGAGATCTGAACATAGACACAAGTAAAAATACAGACAATACTAAGCCCCTACTGGACTTATTGTGCATATACAATCTAAAAATAAAAATAGATGAAACAACCAGAGTAACAAAGCATAGTGAAACTATTATTGATCATGTAATAACAAATATTCCTACATGCTATTGTGACACACAGGTAATAAACTCCACATTAGCAGACCATTTTGCAATCATGATAGACATAAATATAAAGACTAGTGATTCAGTGCAGAAGATATGGGAGATGAGAAGACAGCACTATCCACATAACATAAATCTGCTAAAAAAGATGTTACAGGCAGAAAACTGGAAAACAATATATGCAGCTAAAAATGCAAACACCAAATGGAACCAATTTTATTCTTTATTCAATTATTATTATGATGTTACATGTCCTGTTAGTAAAAGGCTTGTCAAATAGCAACAAAAAAAAGAAAAGCTGGGTGACTGGAGAAGTAATCCATGCCAGAAATAATCTGAGAGTGTATTATGACCTCTCCAAACAAAAAAATACTGAGGCCTACAACACACTGTATAAAATAAAAAAGAAAGAGTACTGTAGTTTTATCAGAGAAACTAAAGCATCATTCATCAGGATGTCTATAGATAAGGGAAAGAGCTACTCAAAAGGTTTATGGTCGTTCATTAATGAAGAGAGAGGAAAAGTAACAAATCGGGCAGAGGACATCTGCCCACTGATGAGCGGGAAAAGCAACGCAAACCCTCTCGAAGTAGCCAATACTTTTAACAGATATTATATTACTGTAGCAGATGAATTAATAAGTCAAAATAAAACAAATGCAGTAAGTAAATTGTTAAACCCCCCACATACAAATCATACTATGGTTTTCATACCTACAACAGATGCAGAAGTGTCAAACCTAATAAAACAACTTAAAAGTAAACATTCATCTGGCTTGGATGGTGTCACATCACATCTCATAAAGGAATGCAGGGAATGTATATTAAAACCATTAACACACATGCTGAATGCTGCGATAGAAGAAGATATATTTCCAGATTCACTGAAAGCAAGTAAAGTGAAGCCAATATTTAAGAAAGGGAACAGGGATGAATTAGGAAATTACAGGCCAATATCATTGATCTCAACATTTGCTAAAATCTATGAAATGATAATAAAGAATAGAATTGTAAGTTTTATAACTAAATACAGTATACTGCATTCATCACAACATGGTTTCAGAGAAGGGAAGTCAACAAAAACAGCATCAACAGATATAATTGAGCACATTCTTAATTTACTTGACAGGCAACAAAAGACTTGTGGGATTTTTATGCACCTATCTAAGGCATTTGATTGTGTGAACCACTCAAAATTAATGATGAAATTATATCAGTATGGAATTAGAGGAAAATGCTATGACATACTTGAATCATACATTACAAATAGGAAACAATGCACAGAAATCAGACATAATAGTGGGGGAAATATAACAAACTACAGATCAGAATTACAAACAGTTAAACACAGTGTGCCGCAAGGGTCTGTGCTTGGACCAATACTATTTATACTCTACATAAATGACTTCCCTAGCTATATAAATCAGAAACTTATAATGTATGCTGATGATACAACAATCATTTGCACAGCTGACACAAAGGAGGAGCTTGAGAAGGAAGCACTCCTGACTATTGAAAATGCAAATAAATATTTAACACAAAACAACCTGTTTATGAATCAGTCTAAAACAATGAATGTAGTATTTCAGACCAAGCATAGTGAAAATTATAATATGAATGTTAATATAAATGGAAAGACTATTAAAGAAGTAACCAGCACAAATTTTCTAGGAACTATAATAGACAAACATTTGGCATGGGGGGAGCACATAGATGCACTGTGTAAAAAGATAAACAAACAGATCTTCATCATGCATAAAACAGCTAAGACTGTCGATGATAAAGTCCTCAGATCAATGTATTATGGACTTGTCTTCCCACATTTGTCTTATTCAGTTCATATATGGGGAAATGCACGAGCTGGCTACCTAAAAAGAATATTCACAATTCAGAAAAGGGCAGTGAGATGCATTGCAAAAATACCACCAAGACAGACCTGTAGGCAAGCTTTTGTACACTATAATATTATGACAGTATATTCACTGTACATATACCAAAGCATAATGGCAGTAAGGTCAAATGATAAACACCTCCTAAATAAAGATGTACACAAACACGGTACAAGAGGAAATGAAAATTACTACATGATAAACAGAAATCTAAAACTGTCTATGACTGCCCCAGAAGAAGCAGGAAAAAGGTTTTTTAATAAACTCCCCAAAATCATTAAAAAAGAAACAGATCTAAAATGTTTTAAAAATCATTTGAAACTATATCTCATAGAGAAATGTATATACAGTTTGAGTGAATACTAAGATGGTGTTGAAATACATCATTACTGTAATGTACCTTTAAAATTATCATTTCTGTATGTTGTTTGGATTTGTGTGTACATATAATGTGAAACATGTAAAACCTTTGTATGATTATGGACTATTTCTGTTTAATTATTTGTTTCATTTATATATAATGAAATCAAGTTTAATGTTAATAGGCTATTGTATGACACACCCAATACTCTCAGCTGGATTTTCAGCTGGAGTCCATGGGCAAAGAATAAATAAATAAATAAATAAATAAATAAAAATAAAAGTTAAATGTAATGATCTGAGGAGAACGTTACAAGCTCTACAAATATCCAATCAGATCGTGATGTGATTTGAATTAAGTTGCCAGTCTTACACCATTTTGAAATCCTGGTAGTGAAATGTAAAATTACTCAGTTGATGAAACAAAAGCAGATAATATTCTCTGACTACAGTATCAATTATTCAGCCTTAGTATCCATAAACTTGTTTACACACATGAGTATAAAAATTTGTAGGGACAGGAAACTGAATGATCACATACGCTCAGTCACAGCTAAGACAGGTAGCAAACTTTGGTTCATTGGCAGGATACTGGGAAAATTCTATCAGTTTAAAAAGGAGACCATTCACAAACAGCTCATGTATCCTATATAAGAATATTGCTCAAGTATGTCAGAACCATAACAAATAAGACTAATATTGCTAGTGCACAAAGGTGACATGCTTGAATGTTCACATATTTGCCAGCTCCATGGGAGACTGTCTTGGGAACATTGAGAAATGTGAACTTATAGATGTCAATTATACCATGAATGTCTAATTATAAAGTTTGAAAACCCTGAATAAAGTGAAGATATCCCTTATTCTCTTATGTATCATTCCCACAGTGACCACAAAGCCAAGATAAGACATAACTACAGTGTGCACAGAGGTAAGAGGGCTAATCAACGAAGACAGAAACCAATCATTTTTTACAGATGTTTATTACTCTGCTTCAATATTTACATGATTTGCTTTCAAAGTAGTACCCTCCCACTTGAATGCACTTTTTACACTTTCTCTGCCAGTTGTGACATTTGCTTGCTTTATTTCTTGGTTGATAGTCCTCAGTGCCAACATACTGCATTGTTACACTGGCTGAAAAATGAGGGGTGGAAGTTCAACACTGAATACTGCAAATGATGTAGCTGATAGCTGCACAATTGAATTTCACAGTTGTTTACTTTTAATATTCACAACCCCTCAATATTATGCAATTATATGGCCAGTTTACTGTTGGTAAATATTGCTAAGGCTCATTAATATGTTGCAGGCAACATCAGCATACTGCTAAAATAGTTTGCTGTTGAACATCTGTGAGCAGTAAACACCTGACAACACTGTCACAGTTCTTGCAAAATAATATGGTATGTGTGCCCTTTTTTTTCAAATAAATTAAACATGCACTGTCATTAATTGTTGTAACACATTGCCTATTTGAGTTACACTTGAACCACTGTTAAGTTGATGCATTGCTGTTAATCTAACCAATACATGTTTCATGTCTGAAAATCAGCCTTGGACTAACTGTTTTAGGACCAAAACTCGGTCCTTTATATAACCTAACACTAATAGGCACTGAAACTATATACTGTTCACTGTTAAAGTTACAGGAATTACAATTAAAACATATCTTACTCAGTTAACTGAATACATCAAAAAATTCCTTCTTTTTAACAGTTCTTCTACGACAAACGTTAAGCCAAATTATTTGTCTAAATAATGAAATTAACAGATATAGTTATACAAACAATACATTTGACAAATCTGGTAATTATTTTGGAATTAAAAAAGGGCTGACTTATCTAATATATTTTGGAATAGAGCCAAATAAATACCTTAAGAATCATAGTAGTTCTTCTTCCAAATGTTTATTATTAGTACAAATTTATATTTCTTTATAATCAACAATAGAATCTAAGTCAGAAAACAATTGCTGATTTCATCCTATAATGATCTGTAGCAAAAGATATTAACTAGGAATGGTCAAAATAAATTAAGAAATTAATTACATACACAAAACTGAGCACAAAATTAGACCTGGTGCTATATTCCTTAAGAATGAGGGCAAACCTTTCTGTTTTATGGAAATGCAGATTATACTCTTGCATGGTAATGGTAATTAGGCAAAAATGAAAATAAAATGAATTTAAGGAGGCAGATGGCAAAACAAGAGAGGAAATGAAGAGATCCCAGCTTGCTTCATCACAAGTCTTTGAACACATGGTGCAGGTCAGTCTTTGTGAGGTCCCTGAGAAAGGCCTCACTGCTTCAGAGTTCTCAAATTGGATGCTCCATAACTTTGGCTTTACTGATGGAAATAAAAAAACCACATGGTGGAAGGGGCTATGAGGTGTATGTCGTATGCAGGTAATTCTTACTGAGCCAGAAACTGCATGACTTGATTTGCAATGTGAGCCATGCATTCTGACAATGAAGTTGCCACCAATCTGAGAAAGTTCTGGTCATTTCCTTGCAATGTTATTCCTCAATTTAGCCATTACTGATGTGTAGTACTGAAACTGCTGAAACTGGAGTGTGAAGGGGAACTGCATGTTGGAAAATAATTCCACGCCAGTAAAAAAAAATGTGATCACCAACACTTTCCCTGCAGATGGAACAATGTTCCGCTTTTTTGTGTTGGAGTATCTGGTAATTTCCACACTGTGCTGGTCAGTTTTCATTTAGGATCATAATGACAGTCCCATGACTCATCACTGGTGATATCTGATCCCAGAAACACATCCCCTCCATAAGCAAAGAGATGCAGCACGTCATGGCTTGTTGCTGTTCACACAGCATTTTGTTCAACAGTCAACAGATGTGGCATCTGGCAAGCACATATATGGGTCAAAGGGGATGATCATGCATAAACATGAAGTCACTGCCACATGAAATTCTCAACACCACACTGAGGTTATACAATGTTATCCTCCAACCCTCATGGACAATCAGAAAGTTGTGTCAATTTGACTTCAGTCACAGCAGAAGCTCACATTTGCTTTACACAGAGAAGTAAGAACTACCTAAACACCGTTGCACAAGGTAGTGCATCTTCAGTGTATGCATACTGCAGCATTTCACAAGTTTTAGTAGCTGTATGGTTTAAATGAACACTTTTCTTTTTAAGGCATTACTACCAACTACTGATACAAGAGTGCTGCTGTCTGTGTACAGCATACATAAAAAAATGCTCTTTTCAAGTACATGGTACAGGTAAGAAATTATCATGAATGCTAAATGAAAAAATCAATCTCAGTCTCTGTTAATGAGCTCTCATATTTAAAGAATCATTCTTGTTGCACACCAGAAGCAAATGAAATGGGGAGAAATATTATTTTTTGATACATGGGAATCACACTCTATCAGGCCCTTAACAGTGGTTTGCACAGTACACATATAAATATTCATGTAGATGGAGGTAAAATTATTTTCAGGAAGTGTCCATATTTAGGATTTTATCCATAATTTTTTATTGGGTTCAAAATATCTGTGAAAGTGAAACTGAATTTCTACCAGTGTATAAAATGTACAAACAACTCAATGGAACTGCAGTCCGTTGACTTTTCTGACAACCACCAATATTTTGACTGGTGCACACCCTGTCATTTTCAAGACTGAAACGCATTGAAAGTGCACCGTGGAAGGAAATTTAAAACCTTGGTACACAGGAAATGTACTTTAACACAACACACATGCACACACTGCAAATATAAGTGCCACCACACAACCAAAGATGACCAACATCAGAAATTATCGATAGTAAATATTAATTACCAGTGGGTGAAGTGGTGTTAACTGTGGCTCTATGTTGCTTCACCAGCAAGAGAGCAGCAGCATTCCAAGCAGAATTAAAACTGACACCTCCATTTCTGTTTACATGGTAACTTGTTGATTTAATCTCTACTGCTTCCTTAATAAATATATCCCCATAGCTAGAAGTCAAGTTAGAGTGCCTTGTTATATTCCATAGGATGGCTGGTGCCAAGGAAATGTTCTGCAATAGCAGATTAGTTTGGCTGTTGTAAGCATGTGCAACTCCTGTGCTCAGTACACTGGTTCCCCATGGTCCTGATTATCTGACCAATGTCTGGTGTGTTGCAACTGCAAGGGATATAGTAGAACATTCAATCTTATACAAACAAAACTCCTACTTACACATGCTAAAAGGTCCGTCATCTTCAATGGTATGAGACACACATTTTCCATCAAGTTTCCACAGAACACAATGCTGTTGAACAATTTACATGCTTAATGAAAATGGGCTGTAGAATTTGATGCCATTTCATTATTTCCAACACTCACCCAATTGACAGATGGTTGATAGTGTAGCAGATGTCAGATCTGTCTTTTCCTATAACAATTCTCTTTAAAGGTGACTTCAAGGTGGGCTTACTCTTCTGACAAACTTTCATGGTCTTGAGATATCATGGGCCACTATGAACCAAGTTACAAATATTCTTCCATTTAGAGTTAGATGGTGACAACTGTCAGTCTGAAGTGTAAGTTGGTTTCCTGTAAATGGCAAATCCCAGTGTACCAACAAACTTCCTCCTGAATAACACAATAAGGAAGGGAAGATAGCTGTCATGAAGAAAATATTTGGGTGGTTTGAAATCAAATGTTCTACAAAGCTGTTTCAGTTCTTACTTCCATGAAGCCAAACAAAATGTATCACCTACATATCTGAAAGAAAAACAATGCAGCTTTCAATTATAGTGAATCCAGAGATGTTCGTTGAATTCTTCCTTGAAAAGACTGGCAATAATAGGTGGCAAAGGGCTCCTCATCTCAACTCCATCTGTATGTACATGTAATTGGACACTGGATGAAAATTAATTGGAAATCAACACACATCCAAAGAGGTTTTTGTTTTGTACATTCAGCAGCATATATAAATACTGTATGCAAAATATGTTGTGGATAGATTTAGTAGCAAATAAGTAATAAATTTAATCATCATGCAGAATGTAGCAGTTTTTCACATCTCTTGGTGTTAATGACATCATATCTCTAAAACTATGTGTGGTACCATGATATAACTTTGTAAGTGCATTTAGTGGTATAAATGGATACTGTCTGTGAAACTTATTGTGAACAGAGTTAGTATCACAGCAGTAATAAATTTAAATGTCATGCATGATGCATCAGTTTTTCACACACCTCAGTGTTTATGATGTCATGTCTCATGAACTGTCATAGACAGATGATTCTTACCCTTACCGTCCCCATGGTGAGTGCTGCCTGATAATAAGGAATATGTGTACCAAGTTTGGTTGAAATCAGTTGAGCAGTTTATGAGTAGATGTGGAAGATACATATGTGCATACGTACGTCCATTTTTATATTTATGGATGAGTGTACCGTAGTCACAAACTTGCAAGAAGGAGCAGTATGAGGATGCATGTGGAAAGAAGGAAGATTAGTGCTTAAGATACTGCTGGTGACTAGATCATTAAAAATGGAGCACTAGCTCAGATTGAAGAAGGCTGGTTTATAAAACTGGCCTTGTCTTTTTCAAAGGAACGATCCTGGATTAGATTTATGTGATTTAGGGAAGCCATGAAAATATAAATCTGGATGCTCAGACAGGAATTTGAACCACCAGCTTTTTGAATGTCATGCAGACAGGACAGAACTCATGGGGAAGATGTGAGATAGGTATGCTTTAAATCTGATGACCTTCTAATGCATAGTGCAAGTAATTGCAGGAATAGACCATAAAAATGGAAAAGGAAAAAGAAAACCCCATGAGCAGGTACTGAAGAACATGCAATATTTGACCAGACACTGTATTATCCTCAGTCATTCATCATTAGATGCGGTATGGAGGGGTATGGGGACAGCACACTGTACTTCTGGCTGCTGTCAACAATTCAAACTTGGAGCCACTACCTCTCAATCAGGTAGCACCTCAATTGGTATCACAAAGCTGAGTGCACCCCTGTCCAGTCCTCCAACCAAGGAAAAATCCCTGGCAGTACTGTCAATCACACCTGTGTCCCTCACATGAAGGTCGGTTGAGTTGACCAGTTGATTATGGAAGCAGACAGAAAAGAATGTAGTAATATTTATTATAATGAAATTGATGTACAGTTCCCTTTTACATGCAGAAACAAATGTGGTTTGTTAATTGTGTATATCAATGAGGTTTAGTAGCTGACATACTTATTCACCTTCTCATCATATGACAGATTACACTAGAATGTATATCTCCACACATAGTATCTATGCACGTACTATTTGCAAAGATTCATGAAATGTGTACTATATACTGTAAAAAATTACTTCTGTATCATACTGAACCAAATCATTGCCATATTGCTATGAAAAAATTAGGTCAGTGCTATGTCATACACCAATTCCTATAAGGCTGTGTCCCACATCCTGGAGGACCTCCTCACTACGGATCAATTGGAATGAAAGTAAATCTAATCTAATCTAAAAAAATGGGAGTAAGTGAAACAAGTTTGTTGGTTACTTGCATACTGATTGGCACCAACACATTATATTTCATACTTCCAGAAAATGTGTCCAGTTGAGAACTGAATTCCTTATCCACTCATTTTGAGGCAAATGTTGGCTATTCTCTCAGTTGCTGTGGATGATTTGGTGAAGTTTCCACATCATCTACTTAGTCAAGTAGGCATCACCTCAATTTGTAATTTCCCATTCCTGTGCATTTCATTACCTGTGACTGTCATCAGTTATGCAACTGCTATCACCTTAACCATTATAAGTATCACTGACTATATGCCTGTTTTCAGGACCTGCACCTGTATAAAGTATCTTCCCTTTGCCACCTTCTCCCATCTCATCAGAGCCATAAACTCCTATTTTCTTGTTTAGAAATCTGTTTGTGATGGTCTTACAGAAACATGTGTTGCTGCTTTGTGGACTTTTAAAAAGCAGGTTTAGAGGCTCAGGCTTCATCATATGAGTGTTGTACACCATATAGAATTCATAAAATCAGAAGTAGTGTACAACACCATACTTGTAATCAAGGAAAAATTACCTATCATGAAGAAGTTATCCAAATGGGATGGCAATTGGTAGGTGTTATGTACGTGTACAGACAAACAAATGATTACAATTTCAGGAAAATTGGATAATTTATTTGAGAGGAAGAGCTTCTGAAATTGAGCAAGTCAGTAAGGTCCACCTCTGGCCCTTATGGAAGGAGTTATTTGGCTTGGCACTGATTCATAGAGCTGTTGGATATCCTCCTGAGGAACATAATGCCCAATGCCAAATTCTATCAAATTAGTGTTAAATCATCAAACTCCTGAGATGATTTCGGGATGGTGGGGGGGAATGTCCATAATGGTCCAAACATTCTCAATTGGGGAGAGTTCCAGTGACCTTGCAGGACAAGGTAGGGGTTGGCAAGCATGAGCTAAGCAGTAGAAACTCTTGCCAGTCCAGGATGACTTGCCATGAAGGGCAACAAGATGGGGCATAGAATATCATCAGTGTACCACTGTATTGTAATGGTGCTGAAGATGACAACCAAAGGGGTCCTGCTATGAAAATAAATGGCACTACAGATCATCATTCCTGATTGTCAGAGATTATGGCGGGTGACAGTCAGGTTGGTATGCTGCCATGGTCTGGGATGTCTCCAGCCACTCTTTGCTCATCGGTGTGTCTCATTTCATCTCATGACTTATCAATGAAGACAACTTTACTCTAGTAAGTGAGACTCCATCATAAAGACATGTCTGGAGGCACCCAGAACAGTGGTGGGTAACTGTCACCAGTGATGGTCTGGGGTGCCTTTGGTTGTCATCTGCAGCACCCTTACTGCTCAGTGGAATGCTGATGATATTCTATGCTCCATCTTGTTGCCCTTCATGGGAAGCCATACAGGGCTAACATTTCAATAATATAACGCCCACTCCCACATGGCAAGAGCTTCTACTGGTTGCTTTCATGCTTTCCAAAGGCTACCTTGCCTGGCAAGGTGACTGGTCTCTTCACAATTGATAACATTTGGATTATTATGGGCAGGGTCCACCGCCCCCCCCCCCCCCCCCCCTTCATCACAGGATTTTGATGAGCTAACACACCAATTTGGCAGAATTTGGAGTGCTATTCCTCACGAGGACAAACAATATCTCTATCAGTGAATGCCATGATAAATAACTTCTTGTAAATGGGTAATAGGTGGATTGTACAATTTCTGAAGCCCTTTCTCCTGAATATATCATCCAATTTTTCTGGAACTATAATCATTTGTTTTTCTGTAAAAGTACATGATGTGGGGATGTAGAACCACTGGCTCTACCCTCCAATAATATTGCTGCCCTACCCACAGCAGGAACAACTGTATCTTTGCCAGATCAATTCTCTGCAGTATGCACTTTATGTTACGTGCATTGTGTATTGGTGGTAAGTGGTGGCGGTGTCAGTGATTATTTATTGTTGTAATTACCACACCTACTTCCCATGACCTACAATGAAATCTACTGATTTCTGTCCCATTCAAAACATTCAAATAACTCTTTTGTGTAATTTTTTTGTTTGTTTTGTTTAGAGTGTATTTATTATTCATGGTATCTAATCTATGACTTCTATGTACTGTAATAAGTAATAAAAACTTATATCATTCATGCTGTTACAACTGTTATGAAAATTCAGTGTCATTTGTAGCATTGTTTGGAACATATATTAAAATAAGGCAGCACTAACTGTTTACGTCAGTTCGTTTTCAGATGTAGAATAATTCCTGGTAATGGTTCTTTACATTTGGTGCCTCAGTAATTCCAAATTAGATCATATTATGTGTAAATTATCACGCTCTCATTTTATATTATGGACAGGGAAAGGGGAAGGGTGTGTGTTAAGTGAGTAAGGGGTAAAATGCAGGAATGAGTGAGAACTTAGTTTCAAAGAGTGTTGTAGCTCTTAAATGATATTCTAGAAAAAAATCTTTAGTTTCTTGGCAGTTTTATCCAGTTCATCTTTAAAAAAGTCTTACTGAAACAGAAAATTAAAATTGTTAATATTTAAAAATGTTGAAGAAAACGCAATTGTGTCACCTCGACCATGTGTTCATGAGGGACAATTCCAATATAAAACCATAGGTCATCTTCAGTAGATACTTCTTGTGAGAAAATTAGGGATTTTTCTTCATAATTGTGAGTAGGAATAACTATAAAATTTTTCTTAAATTCTGTTGCTGACGGACGTTTTCCCAGATGAATTACAACCTGAAAATGTAAATATTTGTAGCTAGCAAAAGTATGCACAGGGGAAATAATGGAGTTACAATTTTATCTCTGTATAGTTACTGATACAATTCATTCTGTGATATAATTAATGAGAATATCACATTTCACATTTTTTGTTGGGTAAGGAGGCTACTTCAAGGAAAGAAATGTACAAAGTCCCTAATTAAAAAAAAATGTATATACATCCAAAATGCAGGTAGGAAATAATGCAATTGCCAGTTGCCAATAGATAGATATAATCAGCTGAAATGACAGATTTACTCAATTCTGAAACCAAGAATTCCTTCACACAGAAGTGGGGAGGACATTGGAAGAAAAAAAGAGTATTCATGCATTAGTGGTTTATCTAGAAATCAAACAAAGTATTTGCAAAATATCTACATCTACATCTACATCCATACCCTGCAAGCCACCTGACGGAGTGTGGCGGAGGGTACGTCTATCGGTTCTCCCTTCTATTCCAGTCTCATATTGTTCAAGGAAAGAAGGATTGTCGGTATGCCTCTGTGTAGGCTCTAATCTCTCTGATTTTATCCTCATGGTCTCTTCGCGAGATATGCATAGGAGGGAGCAATATATTGCTTGACTCCTCAGTGAAGGTATGTTCTCGAAACTTCAACAAAAGCCCATACCGAGCTACTGAGCATCTCTCCTGCAGATTCTTCCACTGGATTTTATCTATCATCTCTGTAACACTTTTGTGATTACTAAATGATCCTGTAATGAAGTGTGCTGCTCTCCGTTGGATCTTCTCTATCTCTTCTATCAAACCTATCTGTTACGGATCCCACACTGCTGAGCAGTATGGGCGAACAAGCGTACTGTAGCCTACTTCCTTTGTTTTCGGATTGCATTTCCTTAGGATCCTTCCAATGAATCTCAGTCTGGCATCTGCTTTACCAACGATCAACTTTATATGATCATTCCATTTTAAATCACTCCCAATGCGTTCTCCAAGATAATTTATGGAATTAACTGCTTTCAGTTGCTGACCTGCTATATTGTAGCTAAATGATAAGGGATCTTTCTTTCTATGTATTCACATCGCATTATACTTGTCTACATTGAGATTCAATTGCCATTCCCTGCACCATGCGTCAATTTGCTGCAGATCCTCCTGCATTTCAGTACAATTTTCCATTGTTACAACCTCTCGATATACCACAGCATCATCCACAAAAAGCCTCAGTGAATTTCCGATGTCATCCACAAGGTCATTTATGTATATTGTGAATAGCAATGGTCCTACGACACTCCCCTACGGCACACCTGAAATCACTCTTACTTTGGAAGACTTCTCTCCATTGAGAATGACATGCTGCATTCTGTTGTCTAGGAACTCTTCAATCCAATCACACAGTTGGTCTGATAGTCCATATGCTCTTACTTTGTTTATTAAATGACTGTGGGGAACTGTATTGAACACCTTGCAGACGTCAAGAAACATGGCATCTACCTAGGAACCCGTGTCTATGGCCCTCTGAGTCTCATGGACGAATAGCGCGAGCTGGGTTTCACACGACCGTCTTTTTCGAAACCCATGCTGATTCCTACAGAGTAGATTTCTAGTCTCCAGAAAAGTCATTATACTCGAACATAATACATGTTCCAAAATTCTACAACTGATCGACGTTAGAGATATAGGTCTATAGTTCTGCACATATGTTCGACGTCCCTTCTTGAAAACGGGGATGACCTGTGCTCTTTTCCAATCCTTTGTAATGCTACGCTCTTCTAGAGACCTACGGTATACCGCTGCAAGAAGGGGGGCAAGTTCCTTTGCGTACTCTGTGTAAAATCGAACTGGTATCCCATCAGGTCCAGCGGTCTTTTCTCTTTTGTGCAATTTTAATTGTTTCTCTATCCCTCTGTCATCTATTTCGATATCTACCATTTTGTCATATGTGTGTCAATCTAGAGAAGGAACTACAGTGCAGTCTTCCTCTGTGAAACAGCTTTGGAAAAACACATTTAGTATTTCGGCCTTTGGCATGGACAAACAGTACTGTTTGCAGATGACTCAAATGTTCTAATCAGTGACAAATCACCAGATGCACTGAAAGAAAAAGCCAAGCAAACACTAAACAGTGTATGTGAGTGGGCATCCAATAATAAACTAACACTAAATTAAAAAAAAAAAAAAACAAATGCTGTTAACTTCTATGTCTGCAATATATATATATATATATATATATATATATATATATATATATATTGACTGCTATGTCAAAAATTCTTTAGTACACAGCTATGAAACCAGAAACCAATAAAATCTGCACCAAGAGAGGAAAACTAAAGTTAAAACTCAGCAGAGCTTGTTGTACAATGCCATTAACTTATATAATAAATTACCCCAAAATATAAAAGATATTGACACAATTGGAAAGTTCAAAATAAAACTAAAAAAATCTTTATTAAATAAAAGTTATTACACAGTAATGGACTATCTGAATTAAAACACGTAGTGTAATTAAGGTAGCCTGCATTGTAATACACAAGGAAAAAATTATAATATGAAATACAGAATTGTTCAGTACTATAAGAAAATTACATACGGATATAAAACTAACGTAAAATACCTTAAAAATGTGTGTTAATATTAATTTTATGTGTATAAATTGTAGGTATATTGTATTGTATATGATTTTGCTGACAAAATCCACACAATGTAAATTGTTACATGGATTAATAAAGAAATCAATCAATCAATCAGTCTGTCATCCTCTGTTTCAGTACCATTTTGGTCACAGAGTGTCTGGACATTTTGTTTTGATCCACCTACTGCTTTGACATAAGACCAAAATTTCTTAGGATTTTCTGCCAAGTCAGTACATAGAACTTTACTTTCGAATTCATTGAACGCCTCTCGCATGGCCCTCCTCACATTACATTTCTCTTCGCATAGTTTTTGTTTGTCTGCAAGGCGTTGGCTATGTTTATGTTTGCTGTGAAGTTCCCTTTGCTTCTGCAGCAGTTTCCTAGCTCGGTTGTTGTACCATGGTGGCTCTTTTCCATCTCTTATGATCTTGCTTGGCACTTACTCATCTAATGCATATTGTACAATGGTTTTGAACTTTGTCCACTGATCCTCAACACTATCTGTACTTAAAACAAAACTTTTGTGTTGAGCGGTCAGGTACTCTGAAATCTGCTTTGTGTCACTTTTGCTAAACAGAAAAATCTCCCTACCTTTTTTAATATTTCTATTTATGGCTGAAATCATCGATGCAGTAACCGCTTTATGATCACTGATTCTCTGTTCTGCGTTAACTGTTTCAAATACTTGGGGTCTATTTGTCACCAGAAGGTCTAATATGTTATCGCCACGAGTCGGTTCTCTGTTTAACTGCTCCAGGTAGTTTTCAGATAAAGCAGTTAAAAAAATTTCACTGGATTCTTTGTCCCTGTCACCCGTTATGAACGCTTGAGTCTCCCAGTCTATATCCGGCAAATTAAAATCTCCACCCAGAACTATAACATGGTTGGGAAATCTACTCGAAATATTTTCCAAATTATACTTTAGGTGCTCAGCCACAACAGCTGCTGAGCCAGGGGGCCTATAGAGACATCCAATTACCATGTCTGAACCTGCTTAAACCGTGACCTTCACCCAAATTATTTCACATTTCGGATCTCCGTCAATTTCCTTCGATACTATTGCACTTCTTATCGCTATAAACATGCCTCCCCCTTCACTGTCCAGCCTGTCTCTGCGGTATACATTCCAATCTGAGTTTAGAATTTCATTACTGTTTACATCTGGTTTCAGCCAACTTTCTGTCCCTAGTACTATGTGGGCATTGTGACCGTTTATTAATGAGAGCAGTTCTGGGACCTTTCTATAGACGCTCCTGCAGTTTACTATTAGCACATTAACATTGTTATTCCTTGTTGCATTTTGCCTACTCCTACCTTGCCGCATCTCAGGAGGCGTCTTGTCGGGCCTAGGGAGGGAATTCTCTAACCTAAAAACTCCACATGTTCACTCCACATGTACTCCGCTACCCTTGTAGCCACTTCCTGCATATAGTACACGCCTGACCTATTCAGGGGGACCCTACATTTCTCCACCCAATAGCGGAGGTCGAGAAATTTGCACCCCAGATCTCCGCAGAATTGTCTGAGCCTCTGGTTAAGCCTTCCACTCGACTCCAAACCAGAGGACCGCGATCAGTTCTGGGAACGATACAACAAACAGTTAGCCCAAATTCCACCCTGAGAGCAAGGCTTTCCACCTTCACCAACTCCGCCAACCGCCTGTACGAACTGATGATTACCTCTGAACCCAGACGGCAGGAGTCATTGGTGCCGACATGAACAACAATTTGCAGTCAGGTGCACCCAGTGCCTTCTATCGCTGCCAGCAGGGCCTCCTCCACATCTCGGATGAGACCCCCTGGCAAGCGAACAGAGCGAACACTGGCCTTCTTCCCTGACCTTTCCGATATTTCCCTAAGGGGCTCCATCACCCGCCTAACGTTGGAGTTCCCAATAACTAATAAACTCCTCCTCCCGTGTGCCTGCTTGGACCTTACAAATTACAGTGAGGGAAAAAAACATGGGGATAGGGAAATGTAAGATTAATAAAAAATGGTAATGTTACTAAACTCATAGTACGTTCAAATAAATAAGTTCAGAAATATAAAATAAAGAACAAGTTTAATAATACAGACTGTTCAAAATAAGAAACCCACAGATCGGGAAATAAAAGCTAGAGCACAAGACCTGTAATGGAAGCTACACCTGTAGTGAAATTGATATGGAGAGGAGAGACTGCTTTTTATGAAACTGTAGAAGATAGAAGGACCGATATGACAGCTGTCAAAAGAAATAACATATCCCATCAGTAATCATTCCTTTAGGAGATTTTGAAGTAATGCAACAATTTAATTATGAAGTGACTTATTCCAATCATTTGATACACTAGGAAATCTACATGAGCAACATTCAAGTAAGTGAATCATGGTAACAATCAGCTATTGTTTACATGAAAAGAGACCAAAGTCCTTTAGTAAGAATACAGATAAATATTATCATATGAAAGATGAAACAAGGCAGAAAAAATTATTATTGGTAAAGAAATAATTAATACATTATAAAACAGAGTATAAGGAAACAAATCGTTTTCTGGATGACTGAATCAAAGTGTCTGCTAGAACCTATTCAATTACTTGAGATTTTTGAGAAATGGAGTGAATAGCTGGTAATATGTAGGCACTAATTCATTAAATTATTTGTGTACAATGGGCTGTAAAGGAGAAGCCCTTTGCATTACAAATTGCTGTGAATTCATTTTGTTAGGCAAGGGATGTGTTCGTTGACAGAGCATTATTCAAGCAGCTCTGAGACTTTCAGTTTCCTTAGAGCTGGTACTCTTCATTTAGAGGCAGAGAGACATGTTATCTTCTACTTTGTAAACACATACACTCCAGTAGGGAAACAGCTACCCACCACAACACTGCTATATTTCAGTGCAAGAAAAGTCGCAATCATTTAAAATTCTGGAAATATGTAGAGTGAATTGACAAAATATAATAGATTATGAAGCAGAAGCTCACTTTTTTTTTTTTTTGGGGGGGGGGGGGGGTTCTGTAATGTGTATTGCTGTTGTTCAGTCAAGGTATTCAGTGCTGTGTACAATGAGTAATTCATTGTATCTTACATGTTTCTCTATAATGCACTGCATTCCATAAATCATGTTTATTCTTATTGTAGCACACATGTAGTAACTAGAGTGAAATTATGACAAGAAACTGGTGGAATACAATAATAATTATGATGAGAAGAGGGAAAATGAACTTTCATAAGAATATCAGTCTTATTAACAACAAACTGAGTGCATGAGTCTAGAGTGCACTGTCACTGAAGTCCACAGATGGGATTAAAACCTGACAACAAAATGGTCCAAAACAACAGGAAGAACTCTGAAGTGGATAGTGACATGATATGTTTTGGAATGGTTGTAAGAAACATCATAACAGAGCAAAAGAATAAACAGTATATCAGAGCATGGAAAGATGAAATCATGAGACAACAGGATTGGAATGTGATTGACAGAGTTGGAGGATACAATTTTTGAGAAAAGGTCTGACACCAAATAGGCCAATATAAATGGCAATTGAACTTCATATACTGAAGTCAATTACTTGGTTACTACTTTCAGCCTGTTGATAGTGTAACAGACACATATTTTCATGATGACAGTAAAGTGTGTTCTGGTGTACATGAAAAAAAGAAGTCTGACAGCAGCAGAATTAATGAAAGAGTGACTTGCAGATAATTTTAATACTACTTAAATTCTTGTGTATGAAGCATGTATTGGTGTTCTATCTTTGTGTCAAGGATGGGGAGTTAAGGAATGCTGGTGCAAAAGAATCTATAGAATAGCTGGAAAAAGAGGATTTGACTTTGAAGCAGCACATTGGAAGTCTTATGTGGAAATTCAAAACTTTTACTGCCATACGTGTGAAACAGAAATATGGACAGTATGGATTTTTATTTGAAGGCATGGTTAGAGTGCATTCAGTATCCGTACAATGGAGATAAATTATGGTAGAAGAGGAGGAGTAAATTAATCTTGAAGAAATAGATGATGCAGGAATGTTTTCAGAAATGGATGAAGCATCAAATGATCTGAGCTATATAACTTTTACCATCATATTATTAAAGGAGGCAGGTTTGGAGAAATATGAAATCTTTCAGATAATTTGTCAGACAGGGCCTGGTTGTAAACTGCTGACCACAATAATAAACAAAAGAGAAGGAATTATGACACATATCACAAACATCAGTTAGGTCCAGGTCTGGAAAGGGGGGGGGGGGGGGGGGGGCAACCAGGTATCTGCCCCAGCAGCAGTACTTGATATTGGACATTCTCCTCTAGCAGTACTTTTCCTAAGCAATAGTAACCAATACCAGAAACATTTTTTGAATTTTTGACAGCTCAATATTATCTCAGCTGTTTTTCTGAAAAATAATTTTATACACAATATGTTATATTTCAATCTAAAATTTATGAATAGGAAATATTATTTTGGATGTTATAATCAATAAATTCAAGTTCTGGATGTACAGTTAAATTTTTTAAATTAGAAACAGTTGAAACTATGAATTACTTGGCATACTTAAAATTTCTATTATTAATTATGCAATTCAGTATGTTTATTATCTTTATTTCTGGATTCGTTTATGAAATAAAAATCAGAACAAATAGAAATTCATTTGTCAAGAAAAACTGTAAACCCTTTGGAATATTGTTATTTCCACAGAGTGAAGGAGTAGAAAGCATGCCTCAGATGTGATCAGATGTATTTTTGTATTTTGGGTGAACAATGGAATTTTGGCTTTTTATTTTGTGAAAATTCAAAAGACTGTGTGATATACTAGAATGTGACAAAATAAATTAATGTAAAAACAATAATTCTGCAACAACAGTCTTCAAAATTATTTAGACCAATTCAACCATGAGGACCTAAGACGAGAGAATTTTAGCTTCAAGAATCAGACCCCTACACAAGTAGAACTGGAGCCAGCTCTACAAGAAAAAAAATAAGTAAACTAAAAAGTTTATTGTATTCTTATTCCTCTCTAATCTTCAGAAAAGACTTTGCTCATTGAGGACAATAACTGCAAGAAGGAAAGGATTGGGGGGGGGGGGGGGAGGAGGTTACATACTTGTTCAATTATATTCTCTCACATTACTTATGTAAACAAGGTAGATAAAACGACCATTTGTACAGAAATGGTCTCACTTATTTGGTGTACATTACAATTTCTGCAATATTAGAAAAGCCTGTTTCATTTTATCTAGCAGACAGTGACAACACAGATGTAATCAAATTGAGAAATCACACCAGTCCTGGGTTCTACTTGTATTAACAGCTTTTTCAATATAAGGCAATGACATTTTGATTTTTCACGTAGCAAAATGTTTGATGAACTTTCATGAGGTAATAGATTCTTTCACAGAAAGGAAAGCATTCCATGTAAATCTGTGTAGCAAGTTTAGAGAGAAAAAATTGCTGGGACCTAAGGGTTGAAGAAATGTGCACTGTATTGCTTGTCTCTTGTCTTAACTGCTTTTATGTTTCCTATATTTAATTTTATGTCACACAAAAGAAAACATTATTAGCTAATAGGCAATAAAGAGCGCAAATTTTCCAAAGAGTTTGAATTCTCCCAGTCACAATTAATCCCACCTAATATTAATTGTGAGTTTTTTTTTTAAGGAGGGTATGATTTCAAACCAACCAAATGGGAGCAGGTGAGACTCCACAGGGTATTTTAATTTACACTGTCCTGAATATGGGTTTGATACTTCATTTACCAAGTATACATTCCATAGAGCAAAATACAGTGACATACAATAGAATAATGCTGTGTAAAGAGGCATGACACAGTACTTTGGCACACTTGAGACCAAATAAAATGTGTTACATTTCCTCAGACATATATGTTTTATATATAAATAACTCTTCAGAACAATGTACACTACAAAATGAAGATAATTTTGAAAAATTGAATTTTTAAAAATTTTTATGTTCTACCTCCAACTCTTCATGGGTTGGGACTGGAGGATTGGAAGGGTGTGTGTGCGTGTGTGTGTGCGGTGAGGGGGGCTCTGACATTAGTTTATTTTCAGGATTGGTAAATGTATCCAAAAAGTAATCCTGACATTGTGCTGAGCAATGATATTTAGAATGAAGAAAAATCAAAATACCTTTTTAATTTTTATGGATGTGGAAAAGGTTTCAGTAACGTAAGTTAGCATAAAATGTTCTTAATATTTAAAATACTGTGACTAAATTATGGAGATAAGCAAAAATAAAGTGGCATTAATAAAAGTGGAATGCAAGAAAGGTAAGTGTAGTATAACTATATGGCAAGGTTGCATCTTGTTGCCACTGTTGAGCTTTTATGCTGATTGTCTTGTACATAAAAGGAGCAATGAAGAAAGCAAAAGAAAACTTCAAAAGAGGGATCAAAGTGCAAAGGGGACAGATTACTATGCTCAGACGTGCAAACAACGTAACTCTTCTGGGTAAATGTAAGGAACAGTTAATAAGGTGTGGATAACATACTTGGTACAGAATATGGCGAGGGGATAAACCAGCCAATGGCAAGAAATAATAGCAGAAAGGAGAATTCTGACTTACTTAACATCAATATGTTGAGCAATACAGCTAGTAGTGATAAAAGTCTCACATCTATGAAACAAGATTACAAACAATGGGCAGAGCAATAATGATATCAAATCTAGATAAGCACACACAATGAAAGCTTTCTTCAGTAAAATAGTACTGTTGGTACCTGAAATTAATGTGGAAATGAAGAAGAACTTCCTGGAAGTATACATCTGGAGTTAACACTTTGGAGACTGGCCACTTGAAAGAATACTGGTCCTAGGAAATTGGCAATTTATACCATTATTTGAAGCATTGTTTGTACACACATGATTGGTGTACTTCAAAAGTTACACATACTTAAATGCATCAAGCTTCAAGATTTATTTGTCATATTTACTTTAGTTCTTTGATAGATTACATATCATTTTAACACAAAGTTACAGCCTGAGCTATGCTCAGGCTTGGTCTCCAAAGTGTTAAATAGACTATCAAAAATCATGAAAACAAGATATTGGAAGCATTTGAAATGTGATACTATCAAAGAATACTAGTAATGAATTGAACACATCATGTACAAAATGAATAAGTATAAAAAGAATTGGCGAGGAAATATATCTACATCTTTGTTAGTAGAAATTCACGCATACATAAAAAGTTTGATGCACAAAGCATACAGCAACTACTGCCATCATACAGTAGTGAAAGATCTTGCCAACAATCCTACAAAACTCTGGTCATACATAAATCACTAAGCAGGTTGAAGGCTTCTGTTCAGTCATTTGTAAAGCACTTGAGTGTATCAAAAGAAGACAGCAAAAAGGAAGCTAAAGTTTTAAACTTCACATTTAAAAAATCATTCAGACAGAAGGATCATACAGACGTACCAATAACATCATTTGATTGCTGCACGAACTCCCATATTGATGACACAGAAAAAGCAATCCTGATGTTGAAAAATGTCTGACAGGGATGAATATATGTGAGTTATCAAATACAGATGAAAGCTCAAGTCAGTTTTAATAGTGAGTGCTCCTCAGCAAAGTCAAAGTCACCCAGAACCTTGGGTCAGGGAAGACTTACAGGAAGGGGTGAGAACGAAACTAATTGTTGGGGACTGCACTGGACAAGATTGGGAAACCTGAGAGCTTAAAGGAGGAAGACAGGGTAATATGCAAGACTGAGATTACCATTAAAACATCATGCATGAGTCAATAAAAGTGAAAGGATAAGTACATTGTATGTAACAGAGGTGGGAGAGTGGACAGATGAGTTGGGCAAGACAATGAATGGTGTAGAAAACTAAAACAGACTGGAGGAAAGAGTAGTTACTGTGAAGAAATGCTGAGATGGAAGGACTTTTCCAAAATTTTTCCCAGCTTTTCTTCAATTTTTCCATCTTGTTGCACCCTCTGCCTCTCTTTTTTACCACTCTCACCATTTCTAACACTCTAAACTGTCATCTCTTGCCATGTTGAATCCCATCTCATATTGCAATATTTTTGGAAAAAATGTTTTTGCACTATCAAAACTAAGGTCCAACATTCTGTTTTTTGAAATCTGCTTGCCCCTTGGAGCTACTCCCAAAGGCCTAACATGGAAAGTCCCTGTTTCTGGGTGTAATCCTACTCTGTACCAGCCTCTTTTACAGTTTCAAATACAGCAATCTTTTGCACTTACCCAACTAATCTGTGACTTGTATGCCTCACCTGCCAGTTTCGACTCCACCAGACTTTATCCTTCTACAAAATCCTGCAGTTATCTGCCTCTCTTGTTTTCTTAGACGATATCATCGACCAAGCCAATTTCAGACTACAACAGCATGCCAGACTTCACCTCAAAAAGCTATTCCACTTTCTCGTAAACTATGTCACCAGTGGTGTTTCCCTTCCTATCCCTCACAATAGCCACACTATAAACCACCACTCCTCTCCTACAACCCTAGCTTGGCCAACTTTCTTAACATCCCACAGCCTTCACCACTGCCTCCCGGACCAGTAATAACTCTTAATCACAAGAAACAGTCCCAAAAGTACAGGTTCTCAACAATAGAGGAGTCACACGGGCTCTACCGATTAATCTTCCCAGCCACAGTTATTGCCATGTGAAAACACCCATGACTCTCATTATCCATGGTTTTAGTTGTCAGAAAATGCTTCCTAGATTTTCGCTGTCCTCTGCAGTTATAAATTGTAGAACATGGGCAGTAATGTTAGCAGTTTATGCATTGCAGGGAGTTTGTCAACTGAAATATTGTTCCCCTTAAATTACTTTGAGACGTTATTCTCCCATCACTCACATTTTTAAACTTTTCGGTAACAGAAGTGAAATTTGTAACAAATGAAACTGATAATTCATCTTTGAGTTATACAGAGTATAAATATAATAGATATAATCTTTGGCACACCTTGATCTTGCACTTCGAATCACTGAATGGTGCAAATACAAGCATTAATGCCATTCCACTCTTTACTTCAACTCGATGCATTATGATGTTTTCTTCAAGAGTATCGTCATGATTCCAGTTGACAGACATGTCCAAATTTCCAGATAAAGTACTATCTTCCTCTTGTGATTCACCTGTTTCAAAGTATATATGAATGGGTGATGGTAGCTCAGCTGAAATATTGATGTTGTTTTCAGGAACTATTGAGACAAGAATAACTCCTGTCTTTATCTCATATCCTGAGGTTTGCCACCAGAACTGATTCTTAAATACAATTCCAACCTGAAAGAAATGAGAAACAGAGTATGAAGTAGTATTTAAATAGTGAAATAACTTAAGAACAATTTTTGTTCCCATTTTGGAAGTGTTAAGTATACTGAAAAAATTACTGTTCTTTTTAACTCCTTGTTAGTGCAGCACTATTCTAGATCTAATGAAGACCAAAATTTTTGTCTCATTTCATGTGCCTTATATTCTCTTGAAAAGGCATTAAAGTAGACCAAATTATTTGTTGATTTTGTTAATTATACTTTAAATCACTTAACTTACACCATATTTCAGTTACCCACTAAACTTCAAGATCCAAGAAATTTGGAGCATTTTAAGCAGTAAGAGTAAGTTACTGGATTACATACACTAGTCTCTCACTAATCTGACCCTCAGCAGTCCGGCCTCTCAGTAATCCAGTGCAAATCCAAAAACACATGCACAATGGATTATTGTGCACAACAATGCTTAGTTAAGCAGTGCTTTATATACTGTATTTGAAATTGTAGCTTTATTTACAATTCTGAATCATGCCTTCTAAAAGGAAACATGTTACACTAGACCTCAAGCAGAAACTCAAAATTTTAGATAAGTTAAATTGAGGTTATTCGCAGAAAGCCATTGCTGCTGAGTTCAGTGTTGGTGGGCAACTATTTATGACATCAAAAAGAAAGAAGATGTTATTCAACAGTACTCAACACAAATGGATGGTGAGTTGGGAAAGTGGAAGATTATGCAAAAGAGTGAGAATGAAGAACTGGATGTAGCTGTTTATACATGTTTCATACAACAACACAGTAAAGGAATTCCAGTCAGCAGCCTGATTATAAAGGAAAAAGCAGCTGCATTTAACTAACCGCTTGGTGATAGTAACGTGTTTGCAGCAAGTAAAGGTTGGCTATCAAACCGAAAAAATTGACATGGCATTCGGCAGCTGACAGTTACCGGGGAAAGTTGCTTAGCTAATCATAAGGATGCTGACGAGTTTGTAAGCAAGATACAACAGATAATAGAGGAAGAAGATTTAACCGCTGATGCCTTGTTTAATGGTGATGAAAGAGGACTCTTTTACAAGATGCTTCCTTCAAAAACACTAGCTGCCAAAAACGAGAAGGAAGCTCATGGTTAAAAGCAACAGAAACAGTGCACAGCATTAATAGTGTGTTGCAATGCAAATGAGAATCATAAACTACCACTTATGGTGATTGGAAAATCCCAACATCTACAGTGTTTTCAAAACACTGATATAAATACTCTACCAGTGCAGTATTGTGCTCAGAAGGAAGCGTGGATCGACAGACAAAAATTCTCTCGGTGGTTCCTTGAAATGTTTTTGCCAGCAGTGAGAAAAGAGCTAAAGAAGAAAAAGCTTCCACTGAAAGCTATCCTCATAATTGACAATGCTCCCAGTGATCCTTCAGATGTTTCTCTAAAGCCCATTGGTATACAAGCACTCTTTCTTCCACCTGATGCGACAGCCGTAATTCAGCCCATTGACCAGGAAATTTTGGAATCAATTAAATGTCATTATTGACATTCACTTCTTGTTTTCTATCTGAATGAAAATGAAAACAACTCTATCAAGACTATGCTGAAGGTATGGAAAGCAATTAACATACTGAGGAGGAAGTTCAGGTCGGTTACACCAAACAACACTCCCATTTTGCAGTAGTTCATTTATTCACCTCTTTACACAAGCAAGGCTTACAAAGAACTGGTGATGCAGAAGAGAGCAAAGATGATCTCAGCTTAGTTCAAAGATGATACTCAGATTGATGGTTGTGTCGATGTCATCGCAGCGCCACATAGTCCCCCCCCCCACCCCCCCACCCCTATGGCATCGGCAGGGGTGGCCCGCAGGAGCCGGACCACGGTCAGCTCGACAGCATCGTCGGGGAGTTGTGTTCGTAGATGTTGTGAAGGAAGGTTCGGCCACTGAACCTGGAAGTCGTTGAAGCACGCTGGGCATTGTACTGGGAGTGCTGGTTGTGCGGCGACAGGGAGGCCGACGGTTTGCGGGTGGAAATGAGTGATGACGACAATGTCTCTGGAGGGTGTGGCGAACATATGAAGCATGTCCAGGTCGACATCAGGCGAGAGGGAAACACATTTCACCAGATGGCAGGGAATGGCGGAGGTTGTGTCATGAGCACTGGATGAAGGGAAACACACGACGATCAGAGTGTCATCGCGTAGTATTATGGAGATGTCATGGATTAAGGCACAAACACCTCAAGTGAGGGCACGTTCAAGATGGGGGGGAGTGAGAAACCTCGACAGGGCGAGGCTGGTGATGGGGGACAGCTCGAAGGGTCCGGCGAAGGGCCCGGCGACGAAGGCATGATCGTAGGTGATCTTGACGTGGGGAACATGTGAGCTCGAGGATTGGAGCTGGAAGTCACTCAACCGAGTGTGTAAGTCCGAAGTGGAGGGAGTGGTCGGAGCGTCGTGAGCCATGACAGTGAGTGGTGTGGTCGTGGCCTGAAGGGGGGTAGAAATGAGCTCAGCATGAGCAGGGTTAAGTCTGTTGAGAGAGACTGTAACAGCTGAATCTTTTATCTGGATGTCATAGGTGTTGGCTGAGCATCGGAGAACTCGGTACGGGCTGGTATATGGAGGTTGCAGGGGAGCACGGACAGTGTCATCTCGGAACATGATGTATTCACAATTGTCCAGAGATTTCAGGACATGAACCTTAGGGCAGGAGTGGCTGGCATGTAGAGGGATATGGAGGTTGGTGAAATGGCGTCTGACACAGTCCATGAAAGAAGGTAAGTCAGACTGAGGGAGAGAAGTGGAAGGGCTCACAAGTTCACCAGGGAGAACAATGTTCTGGCCGTATACGAACTTGGCTATTGTGCCTTTGAGGTCTTCCTTATAGAGCGCACGAATGCCGAGTAGCACAAGGGTAAGGGCCTCCATCCATAGAGAGTCGTGGCATTGAAGAGCCGCCTTGAAAGTGCGGTGTCAGCGCTCAACTAGCCCGTTACTTTGTGGGTGATATGCTGTGGTATGGATGTGGCGGATGCCACAAATATTACAAATCTCATTGAACAGTGCCAACTCAAATTGTCAGCCCTGGTCAGTCGTGATGATAGTTGGACATCCGAAATGCGATACCCATGACTCAACGAAAGCTCGATCAACAGTTTCTGCCGTAACATTGCGGAGGGGGACAGCCTCGGTCCAGTGAGTTGTTCAGTCGATAGATGAGAGAACATAACGAAAGCCATTAGAGGGGGGGAGAGGGCCGAAAATGTCAATATGAATATGCTGGAAACGTCCAGGAGGGATTGAAAAGGCGCCAAGGGGTGGTGAAGTGTGCTTGTGTACTTTGCAGCATTTGCATGCGACGCAGGAGTGTGCCCATTGCTGGCAGCCCTTGTTGACATTTCTCCACACAAAGCACTCCGCTACGAGGTGGGCGGATGCACGGACACAGGGGTGGGCTAAATTATGCAGTGCATTGAAGACAGCTCGATGGAGCATGGTTGGAATGAGGGGGTGTAACATGCCCGTACTCACGTTGCACCAGATCTCACCAGAAATGCCAGGGAAGGTGGTGCGGATGAAGTATAATGAAGAGGTAGAGTCTGAAATCAGGTTTTGTGTGTCCTCATTGGCGGGTTGGAGGTTAGGCAGTTCAGAGAGTTCTAACAACGAATGAATGGTGTCGACTCGTGAAAGGAAATCAGTAACAATATTGTCAGCACCCTTTATGTGTCTGACATTGGTGGTGAACTGAGATATGAAGTCCATGTATCTGAAGGGACGAGGAGGCGAGTCAGCTGCTGTGATTGTAATGGCTGCAGCCAAGGGTTTGTGGTCTGTTAAAACGTAGAAAGGGCGTCCCTCAACATCAGTCTTAAAATGCTTGATCGCTTCATAGACCGCGAGAAACTCCCTGTCAAACGCGGAATATTTCCATTGTGCATTGGTGAGCTCACACGAGAAAAACAGCAGAGGCAAAGTTTGGCCATCAAATGTCTGGCTAAGGACAGCGCCGATGGCAGTATTGCTGGCGTCTGTGGTGATGAAAAGCTGCACATTGGGATGAGGATGTGCAATGGTGCAAGCCTCGGCAAGAAGATTTTTGAGGGCAGTGAAAGAGTCAAGTCATAGCAGGGGTCCATAGAATGGGCCGAGATCCAGAAGTGTTGTTGCCTGCCAAGGAATCTGTCAGTGGAGCCTGAATCTCCACAGCCCGAGGTAGATGTCAGCGATAATAATTTACTGTCCCCAGAAAGTGCCAGAACTCTATGAATGACGAAGGTCTGAGTAGGTTTACTATTGTTTGTACTTTCTCAGGGGCCGGTAAAAAGCCGTCAGCAGAGACCTGGAAACCAAGAAATGAGACAGCAGGTTAATGTAGCTGCAATTAGTCCTGAATAGTCTCGATGCCTGCTGTGAGAGTGTTCATAACAGTTTGCACATGTCAAATGTTGTCCTCGATGGAGGAGCTGAACACAAGAATGTCATCAAGATATGCAAAGCAGAATTTTAGTTCGAATAGCACTTCATTGACGAAGTGTTGCCAGGTCTGGGTTGTCTTTTTCAGACCAAAGGGCATGAATCAAAACTGAAATAACCCAATTAGGGTGGTGATTGCTGTCTTCTCGATGTCTTCAGGTGCCATGGGGACCTGGTAGTAGGCCCGTTTGCAATCAATGACAGAGAACGTGGTCGCACCTGCGAGGGAACTGGTAAAGTCGGCAATGTTGGGTACGGGGTAGGTGTCCATAATTGTTTGTGCGTTTAGTCAATGGCCGCGGGACCGAAATAGTGGCACCATGGTGGGGTGAGCTCTGTAGAGATCGGGAGCCGTTAGTGGGTCCCTTGACCGAGGGTGCGGGCTGTGGCAGCACGGTCACGGGCGAGACGCTTGGCGTGAGTGCACTGCTTGTGTTGTCAGTGGTGGTCGCACGGCGGTGCGCAGGAGCCAAAGTTGCATAGTTGGAGGTGCTGTCCGCGAGGGGCGGGGTAAGAGCTGTCAGTTCGGGAACACGTGACATGGAGGCTCGATTGCTGGGATTGCAAGCAGATTCGGCACACTTACTGACATTGCTTTGTCCTTGCTGTAGTGTCTGTAATTCCTTTGCTGCATCAGAGTGTTGGAGCTGTGTTTTTTGGAGCTGGAGGGAAAGCTCAAAGTTTTCCTGGTGTAGGAAAGTGACGTGTTCGAGCTCAACAAGGCACTTACGCATGGTTTCTTGTAACATCGTCGACAGAGACAAGCATGTACAGAAGAGATGAGCCTGGACCGATGTGTCACGGGGGGTGGTGGTGTGTGTGGGGGGGGGGGGTAGTTGCTTGATGGAATGGATGGTGAAACATGGTGTTTCGCACTAAGTTCAGTGAAAGTTTGTGGTGTCGCAAGAAGTCAATGCCCAGTATAGGTTTGTCAATTTCGCACAGTAAAAAAGTCCACTTGAGTTTGCAGTTTGCAGAGAGTGAGATGACGTGTGAAGTTGAAATCAAGCATTGTAGTTTAGTTGAATTCACGGCTTGCAGTGAAATATGATGAGGGCGGATGTTCAACGACGCTAAGGATGTGGGCAGCAGTGAAACATTGGCACCTGTGTCCAATAGGAAAAGGTATCCCGACAAAATGTCTTTAATGTAAAGTCGTGCACAATTATCCGGACGTTCCCGGTCAGAATGGAGCACTGGGGGATGCCTGTCATGTTGTGCGCAGGAGGCGGCACCCGAACCTACCTGCGATTGACGTTTGGGAAGTAGCAGGGTGGTCTGCAGTTCCGTGCCACCTCACCAAACCATGTTTGGAAGTAACAGTATGGGTAGTGTGGTTGTATTTCCTGTGGAAAGTTGGTTACCAGTGGCGGTGGCCGAGGTTCGGTTGCAGGAGGGGGCGTGACCGCGGGAAGAGCCGGTGATGTCGCAGTTGCTTGTTTACTGCTTTCTGGAGTGAGTGGAACGGTCGGCACAGTACGGCCCTGGCTGCGTCCGGCCGCAGGGTGATGAGCCTGAACCTGAGGCTTGTCAGGTAGGCAGTGGCTGGCGAAGTTGAGCAGTGATGCATCGTATAGCTTGTCAGCAATCGTCATTCTTTGCTTGACAGGTTCAGGAGGCATTTGAGCCAGAGCAAAGTGGATGTGAGGAGATAGTTCATCTGACCAGATGGCGAGGAGAGCTGTGTCAGAGAATAGATTGGCGCTGACCAGGGCACATAGCCTTCTACAGAGCTGGGAAGGTTTGTAGTTGCCTACTTGCTCAACATCGAGCACTTGCCGTATTGCTGCCTCAGTTGAACATGCAAGCCGACATAGAACTGTCTCTTTGGCTAGAGTCTGCAATCAAGTGCTCCTGGTCATGCAGGTGGGAGATGAGGCACAGAAACCTGGTTGACTCGTCGAGTTTGTAATGGTCGAACACTTCATTCGCAATTTTGAGCCAGATTGTAGCTCTGTCGGGATTAAATGGCGGCAGCATCAGTAATCGTTGTAGAATGTTAGGAAGAATAGGTTGAGTTGAGTTCGTCGGGGCACTGCATGAAACGAGCTGTAGTTGCTGTAGTATTCCAGGAGAGGGTGCCTCCAGCGATGAGGCAACAATGGCTGCTTGGGTGGCAGCATGAAGGTGACATGTTGTGGTTGAGCACGTTCTGTCGCAACACAGAGGGCCGACACGGGTGAAACACTATAATGTGTTGATTGCGGTTGCGGAAGCTCAACACATTGCGGGTATATTTGGATTGATGCATCACAGAAGACCGGCATGGATGAGGCACCGAGATGTGCCAGGCATGGTAGCGGAAGCCCAACTGGAGCCGGCACTTGGGCGACAGGTGAGAAAAAGTTCAAAGTATGTGAACGCGTGCTAGTCCACGGAAAGCTCGATGTATGATCAGAACCGGGGCCACCTGTGTTGCAGGAAGGCTTTGGAGGTGCAGGTTGCCCAGAAGCACAGTGAGGGAAATGATGTCCAACGTGGGATGGAATGTGTGAAAGTTCACTGTTCATAGTCACTCCACTCAAAACAGTGTGCGGATAAGGTGAATGTCATGGCACAAAACACTAAGGTGTAGCAGTGGGGCGGAGGTGGAGGTCAGGCACAGATAACAAGTAATTGTTCCTGATGCAGGCCGAGGTATCGAAGTAGGAAGGCAAGTGCTGATGCTGAACTGAGGCAGGCACGGGCATGGTTGGATGCTAAGTAGGTTGACTTGTGAACTAAGCAGTTCCGGCCACGTGGCAGGTATCCGCTTGGTAATGCATGGATTTCGGCGTGGCAAATTGTTGTCCTGACGGTGGTAGCTTGTCCAACGAAACATTTGCAGAAATTGGCATTGGTCCCGCACTGCATGGAGATCCGTAAGAGGTAACTGCACAATTGATGAGGGAGGGCATATGTGGTGGGAACAAAGGTGTTTGATAGCCGGAGTCATGCACACTCCTAACCTCACTTATTGTTGCAGGCTCAAAAACGTCCAACGAAATCAGCGTAATCGTCGAGTGAGAGACATCGTGTTGCAGTCCTGGTGGGTGTACATCACACGCAACACGATGCATGTCAATCACAAAATCTGGCATTAGACATTGGGCCGAAGTCATTGTGTGAATGTTGTGTCAAAGTAATACACGCGAAAATAACCAACACGTAGGTCGCAGACACAGTAAAACGGCGGAAACGGAAGACATTACAACTCGGGGTCACCAGTGAGGAGGAAGTTCGGGTCGGTTACACCAAACAATACTCCCATTTTGCAGTAGTTCATTTATACACCTCTTTACACAAGCAAGGCTTACAAAGAACTGGTGATGGCGGAAGAGAGCAAAGATAATTTTAGCTTAGTTCAAAGACGATACTCAGATCGATGCTGCTGGCGACCTCATTGTCGCCACAATACGTTATGTAGTTTTCCAAGCAGCCAAAGCATGGGATAAAATGGAGAGTGCTACCATAATGAAGAACTAGAGAAAATTGTGGCCATCCATTGATGCCAAATTGGATCCAGTAGGGAGTGACAATGATGAGAATTGCTTTGTACACTGACATGTTCCACAACCTTCCAAGAGGAGAAGAAATTGATGATGTAGATGTTACTAAGTGGGTGAATCAGGAAAACAGCGATATGGACCAAATTTTAACAGATAAAGAAATAATCAAAAGCATGCAAGGAAGTAATGATGAACGTAATGAAGATCAGGACACATGAGGAGAGAGCATAAAAATTTCTCACACTGCTGGTGCTGAAACTGCCAAGGTCTTCCTGGAGTACATTATGCAACAACCAGATACATTCAGCACCAATGTAATGCTTGTAAAGTGGTTGCCTGATGAAGCATGCCACCATTGTGTATCATCATTGTGACAGTTAGAAATTAGGGACATCTTTCATAGTGACTGATACAACTGTATAATTATGTACAGTATATTGTACACTCAAGAACTAAGTTTTCCTTGAAAATTAACTTATTTTTGGATTTAATAAAGTACATCGTCTATGTTTTAAAATTGTGTCCTTGGCTTAATAAAGTACAGTACACTATATACCATAAGTTTTCAAAATAAACGAATAAAATGAATTTCACAACCCAATAATCCAGCACTTTTGCTAATCCAGCACCCATATGTGCCAGAAATGGCCAGATAAGTGAGGGTCTAGTGTATTTGTCAAATGTCAAGAGTGTGGCTTTTTTTTTTTATTTTTTATTTTATTTTATTTTTTTTTTTTTTTAATTGTAGTGAGGAATATTTTGAACCAAAGTGGTACCACAGTAAGGACTGTGGGAAGAAGTTTGAAACTATATTATGACGTTTAAACATGAGTGTCAAGTAAGACAAAATGAAATTTTCTCAGACTATGTTTTGGATAAAAGGAGTCCCCATTTAATTGAAAGAATTTGCATAAATATTTCCAATAAGTAGAACCCATCTCTGAGGTGTACTTAATGAAAGACAGGAAAATACTTAAAGATGGTTCCCATAGTCCTTTTAATAGAAACATTTTTGTAAATTATATTCCAATACTTTCAAATTTTTGAAAACTGTTGTAACACTCTCCAAAGTTGCTAACTACAAGGCGTACAACTTTGCTTCAGCCATTTTTTCCCCAACATTTGAGGCTTTAACGAAACAAATTGGTTACACATGTATCATTCAAAGTATTTTCCATCACTGGCCACCACTTTCTCCCATCTTTCGGGCAGTGTACGAATCCTGCATTGAAAAAATTATTCATATTTTGAAGTGATCCACGAAGCGATCCAATTTGTGACTTTTCCATGACATTGGAAGTGTTGTTCACCCAGGCCATGCGCCATTCATCTAAACAGGTGATAGTCAGAGGGAGCAACGTCTGGAGAATATGGCAGGTGGGGTAGGACTTCCCATTTTAATGTTTCCAAGTATGTTATGACCTGTTTTGCAACACGTGGTCAAACGTTTTCATGCTGCAAAATCACTTTGTTGTGCCTCTCGCTGTATTGAGGCTGTTTGTCTTTTAATGCTCTGCTCAAATGCATGAATTGTATTCGATAATGAGCACCTGTGATTGTTTCACTTGGTTTTAACACCTCATAGTACATGACACCAAGCTGTTCCCACCAAACGCAGAGCAGGATCTTGGAGCCATGAAAATTCGGTTTGGGCGTCAATGTGGAAGCATGGCCGGCATATCCCCATGACTTTTTGCGTTTAGGATTATTGTAATGAACCCATTTTTTGTACATGGTCACAATACAATACAATAATCCCTTCTGTTGTTGCCTCTGAAGCAACTGTTCACAAACACACAAATGCTGTTCTATGTCTCTTGGTTGCAGCCCACACGGGACCCAAGTTCCTTCTTTCTAAATCATACTCATAGACTTGAGACATTTTGAAATGGCTTGCTGTGTCACTCCCACTAATCATGCCAATTCTTCGTGAGTTTGACGTGAGTCTTCACTCAGCAATGTCTCCAATACTGCATCTTCGAAAACCTCTCTTCCACCACTATGCCAGTCTATGACATTAAAATCACCGTTCTTGAAGCATTTAAACCATTCACGACACATTCTTTCACTAACAGCATCCTTACCATATGTACTTGAGAGCATTCGATGAGGCTCAGCCACTGTCTTCGTCATATTGAAATAAAACAGTAACATCTCCTGCAAATGATGAGATTTAGGCTCATAAAGTGACATTTTCAGTCAAGAACAACTTTATGATGCAGACACATATCGACTAATGTTTGCATGAGGTTCTGTTGACTGAGGTTCAAGCTAACTGCCTGAAGTCTGCAATCTGTTTCTTTCAACCGCTACTTACCGTTGTCGCCACCTATTGGCAAACGGTGGAAGCAAAGTTGTACACCTTTTAGAATGATCATGAAATAATATTTCCAATGACTCCTCTTGAATCAAAATATTCTCTACAGTTTAACTTCCTTAAATGCAGGACTAAGTGGAAATCAATTGGGTCACAAATGTAGTAAATAGATTAGATTTTCCAATGATCTGTACTTCAAAGCTATAGTTTTTCCAGTACAGAATCACATTTGTCAGGCAACTTTTCCCCCCCTCTCTTGTGGCCAGTCTCCCCCTTACATATTTTGTAACCTAATTCTTCCATATTACTTGCATAGTATTCACAAGGTTTTGGTTTACTCTTTTCATGGTAATTAATCACAGGAATCACCTGTCCATTCTAGAGTACAGTATTTTCGGTGAGTAAATTGAACTTCATTTTTATCTCAGTGGATGGCTATTGGATTCCTCAAACTACTTCGACCAATGATTTGTTTCTGGCTTGAAGTGTTAGTCATATGTCTCAACATAAGTAACATGTTAGTAAGCAAAATCCTATGAAATCCTTTTTTAAACTGCCAGACACTGCTGAGCAATTTGTTTTTGTTTTTGTCAGCCATCATAATTTATTTATTTACCTGTAGACAATATTCATGATGTGTAAGGTGTCACAAAATTTACTTGGTTTAAGTACATACAAACACATTCAATACCTTTGTGTTACATAGAATTTTTGTATTGCTTATAGAATTACTGAATTATATGTATTGTTAAATGCTTCTTGACTGTAGCAAGTGACTGTTTGTAAAGAACATTTTTTTGACTAAGCGACATACCATTTCTGATAATTATTGAGAAGTAACTTTGGGTGTGCCCCAGGGAAGTGGGATGGGACGTCTGCTGTTCATGTTATCCATTAATGACCTTGCAGACAATATTAATAGTATAATCATGCTTTTGCACATGATGCACTTATTTACAAGGTAGTACTATCTGAAAGTACATGCATAAATATTCAGTCAGATCTTCCTTCTGAGTGTGTGTGTGTGTGTGTGTGTGTGTGTGTGTGTGTGTAGGGGAATGTTCATCAGATATTATGTGTACTGAGGAACTGAAATACTCAGGGTGGGCCAAAAATAGCACAGCAAATACACACATGATGCTATCCATAGTGAGTGGCTTCCAGGTCAGTGTCTGTCCAGCCAGAGAGTTTGCCAATGAACAAATGCTCCAGGAACTAACATTCTCTGGCTCTATTATACATTTGGAAACATGGGACCAACATGATTACAAGCTACCATTACTCATGCAAAGAATGAAAACAATACCCTAGGTCGTAACTAATCCACCTACCACTAGACAGTGATCAGGAAATTGGATTCTGGGGTACTTGGACTTACACAGTCACAGAGAAAGTTGGAGTCCTCTGACAAACTGTCAAGTAAAACTTCTACATTCTTTAGTAACATTAACATAAACACATTGATCCAACCCAGAAGATAGTGGCACTTCCTGTGCAGGAAACACACATAACAGATGTAGGCACAGTGGACCATGGAAACTACCACATTTTCAAGAGATAAACAGAAAAACGATTGACCGGGGGTACTCCATTTCTGGACATAGTCTTAATAGTATACAAGAGGGTATTCAGCTCAATCAGATAAGTCACCCACATAAACAAGAGGCTGATGACAATGCACCTACTGTATGCTAACAAGAAGTATGCTATTATCCACATACACAAACCCCCAAATGGAGATAACAAAAAATGTCAACAGAGGAATTCTGGGATACATTAGGAGCTGTGATGCCCAAGATACCCAAACATGATATAAAAATTTTGCTAAGTGATTTCAATGGACAAATCAGCAGAGAAAAAGTCGCCAGAGAACTGTGGAAAAATTTCCCATGGACAAATGTAAAAACAAAAGACTTGCCAAACTATGCCAGCAGAACCACTTGGAGATTATGTCATTATGGTATTTCAAGGTGGCATCTGGTGCAGTTGTTTATAGTCAGAAAGTGAAGAATGGAATATACGTAAATTATAACAGTGAATTAGTGAAGCTGAATGAACGTGTATCAAGTCTGCAATTAATTGCAGATGTACGAGGGCTGTTTTTTAAGTAGGGCCGTTCGCGCGTATAGTCCCGTAGTTCACGCGGATGCCGCAACAAGCCACCACGCCACTTGCCGGCATCCTTCCCGTTCACACTGATGCAAGTTGCAGCTCTGTAGCTGATGTGTACACATCGCTGTGCTACTTTATAATGTTTACAATTATTGAATCGCCCGCCGCGTGTGAGATACGGTCAGTGATACATTTTATGACCGCGAGAAGCCTATCAGCTGCAGAAATTCATCGTCAGTTGACAGAAGTATATGGTTTGAATGCAATGAGTGAAGGTAAAGTGCGTCAATGGGTTAGAGAGTTTAAAAATGGCCGTCAAAACGTCCATGATGAAGAACGCTCAGGCCGGCCTTCTGTGATCACTGATGATTTGGTGGCTGCAGTCGAAACAAAGATTTGTGAGGACAGAAGATTCACAATTTCCACTCTTTCTGTGGAATTTCCACAAGTTTCAAGATTGGTTTTGTACAGTCGTGGACAAAACGAGCGAGACCCCTCACCTTTTAATTATGCTGATCCGCACGGCTTTAAAGTCTGCTACACAGCACAACAGGCAAGGCGACGAAGTGCTACCAACATACTATGCACAGGCGTGAAATTGACAAACTATCTGAACTTTTTTAGGCTGTTTTCAAAAATTTGTAAGACTATATTAATTCTGATTAGTGTGTTAAATACAACACGTAAATATAAGACAGAACTGAAAGAATAAACGCTAATTGGTATGAACTGTACCAAAAAATTGAATTTCAACTTATCGACATAACATAACTGTTTTAGTAAGACAAAGAACCCCAGATCGTTACGAATTACCAAAATATTATCCGCTTTCGGCCGCGAAACGGTCTGTGTCAACGTTCAGACCAGTCATACTGGATTACCGTTGCGGACCTACCATGAAAGTGTGCAAATTTAGCAATGCGTGAAGATTCATAACGAAATTCAGTTAAAAATCATTCAGTGCCACACTTCAGTCAATTCCATTATTGACAGAAGCGGAAAAAGTACGCAGTAACATGTATGAAATTCTACAAGAATGTCATATTGACATCCACAGGGCGCCAGTACAGAATAAAGGTAGCGATGAAACGTATTGGGGCCGCGAGAATTTCTTAAAATTGCTTTACTGATATTCTACCTGCCTCCATCGAGATTAGAACCGAAAACAAACCAGACCTTCCTTTCACTACGCTAGCAGACAACCCAGGCAAACAGCCCTCTATTATTACCCCAGACATGAATAAGCCGGCAATTTCGCAATGAAAATGGCAAAATGACTCGCTTCCCGCGCCCGGGTTCCCGGGTTCGATTCCCGGCAGGGTCAGGGATTTTCTCTGCCTCGTGATGACTGGGTGTTGTGTAATGTCCTTAGGTTAGTTAGGTTTAAGTAGTTCTAAGTTCTAGGGGACTGATGACCATAGATGTTAAGTCCCATAGTGCTCAGAGCCATCTGAACCATTTTTTTGGCAAAATGATCTGCAGTTTCTGTTGCACAGAGCTTTCTTGACTCAAAAACATGAATTTTCTACCTTTATGTCACCGCTTATGTGACAATCATTAGGGATGTTTATCGAAATAACAATATACTGTTATTAGAGAGTAAATTTAGTACGATAATTCTGCACCACCCCAGGAAATAAACGGCTACAATAGCTGCCAAACGTATTCTACACTGTTTCGAATTCTCCACTAGACTCGCCACAGCCAGAAAAGGTTCATTAGCCGAAGTGTTTCTTAAGCTAGCTAGCAATGGGAACGTTCGTACTTCTAAAACGCGGTGGCATTAATACTGGGATGTGAATTACCACGTGTATAGGCAAATGGATTCTATTTGCATTCCTGTAAACGTGATTTGGATCGAAAGCGTAGCTACGATTAATATGCTGATGTATCGACTGCAAGTAGCACATTTCGAATAAAGAGTAGGGGGTGTTACTTATGCGGCCCTTATCTTCAGTAACTGTCGTAGCTGTTTTTGTTGTTAGGATTTCGTCACCTAAACCGGTAAAAACGGAACCCTACTAGTCTCACTTTCTTGACCGTCTATCGGTCTACCCAACCCTTAAAACCCGTTTATTTCCAGAACTGGTGGACATAATGAGCGGAAATATATCGCACTTCTTGCGGTAACCGGTCGCTTGGTGGTGTAAAAAAGTGAGCTTCTATGTCAAAGCAATCTAAAGATACGGCCGTTTATGTAAAGAAAATTTCCATGAAAGGTCAAAAAATGGCTTCAAGTACTATGCGAACAAACTGCTTAGGTCATCTGCCCCTAGACCTAGAACTACTTAAACCTAGCTAGCCTAAGGACATCACAGACATCTATGCCCGAGGTAGGATTCCAACCTGCGACTGAAGCAGCCGTGCGGTTCGTGACTGAAGCGCCTGGAACCGCTCGGCCACCGCACCCGGCTAAACCCCATTCACCTCATGTATAATGATAATATATACTGTCTAGTGAGGATAATCTGTATTGGCCAGAAACTCAGATCGTTTGATCACGGAACTTTTACGAAGCTACATTCAAACTTTGTTCGAAGTCGTCTGAAATATCCATTTAAAACACCCTAGGAACGTCGTATGCGATATCCACTTCTGAAGACGCTGTCAGATACTGCAGTACCATAACAAGTAGGTAAGAATTTATTGTTATTGGTCCATGCATGACACTTTATTTCAATATCAATTTAACGCGCCTAGGTGTTCGTATATGGCTGAAAAAATGCACGAAAAGTAAATAAACAGCAAACAACTTCGATGTTCAAATCAAATGAAAGTCACATGTCGCAATTACAACATAATTTCGTTGTTACATCTACATGACTACATCAACAGAATTTCTTTGCAATCCAGACTTACGTGCCTGGCAGAAGGTTCGGACTATTTCTCTACCGTCCCACTTATTAACAGTGTGCGGGAAAAAGGACCATTAAATCTTTTCTTGCGAGCCTTGAATTACATTATTACTATTGTTTCTTCCTGTGTAAGTTCCCCAGGAAATAATGTTTTGGCATTCAGAACAGATGTTGATGATTGAAATTTCGTGAAAAGATCTTGCGGTAACGAAAAACGCTTTTGTTTTCATGAATGTTACCCCAACTCGACTATCAAATCTGGGACCCTCTCTCCCCTATTTCGTGACATTACAAATCGTGCTACCGTTCCTTGGACGATTTTGCGTGCACAGTCAATCACGTCTGTCAAGGATATTATAGCAGTGGACGGACAAACGTAGTGTAGGCAGTGTTTTCAGTTGGCCTGTTGCATATTCTTAGTGTGCGGCCAATAAAACGCAGTCATTCTTTTGCCTTTCCCACAAAAGTATGTTTTCGATCGTTCCAGTTTAAGTTTTACTGAGTACTGAGATGAACTGACAGTGCTTCGACTTGTGTTTTGTCATGTAACCGAAAGTTAATTATTGTTACTGGACGCAGCTTTCGTGTTAAATGTATTCCTCATTCAACAGAGTACACTCCTCGTACACCACACATAACTCTGTCAAAGTATTAAATTGTTACTGATGTTACCAAGTTGCAGTGGTCATCTTAACTTGCCGTTTGGAAACAAAGGAAAATATTATAGCGAAATGTAGCAACTAGGAAGCGGAGTATCCAAATAAACAAACATTTCCGGTTTAAGTAGTTGCAGTAGGTCTACTACACAGTAACGTAAATTAGGAGCAAAGTCCATTAGTAGATCGTTATCAGGAAAACCAGCCCTCATAATGCAAAGTCCCACTACAAGAAAGAAAGTTTCCAAACACGTCAATGAGTAGTCGAGGAAAGTGGACGCATTCTGTCTACTGAATCCCAACGCACGCCACTTACGAGGGGACACGCCAAATGTCATACCCCAAGCTTGCTGAAACTTCGCTCAGTGAAACAGGGGACAAAATAAGCGAACACGTGTCTCGGCTTATCTGCTTACGCTCTACCGCTTATGAGAAAACGACGGTCAAAGTTTTCAATGCGCTGTTGCTATAGTGTAGATACCTCTTAGCGGGTAAGGATTCAACTGAAGCGGTGGCTCTGCGGCTACCATAGCCACTTCGGAACTTTGCGCTGCGAGTTCGAAACCCGGTTTTTCCTTTTTTCTTCCCCTCACTCTCTTAATTATCTACGAATGTTTATTCCAATTTATGTTGAAACACTGTTGTCGTTATTCGTCAGTTAATTTACTGTGTAAAGAAATAAGTTAAAAAAAGGGGACACATATTGCGTAGTGGGGCGATCACTCTGTTGAAGAAATAATTCAGATGCCAAGATCGCTTAAATACTGTTTACTGGATAACCGGTTTCAACACACTAAAGGTGCCATCATCGGATCTGAATGTAGATTAACATTTATAAACCATTTGGATATAACGATACATGAGGCAGACCAGATGATTTTAGAACAGCTTGTCTCATTCGTTTATTATTTTTCTAATTCATCAGTTACACATAAAGTTAATCGGCGAATAATGACAACATTATTTCAACACAAATTAGAAAAAAAAACCTTCGTAGATAATTCTGATAGAGAGGCAGGCAAAAATAATAATAAAAAAAAACAATATGTTCTCGAACACGGGAATCAAAGTTAAGAAGGAACGACGGTAGCCATTGAGACACCGCTTCAATTGCGTTCTCGGCTGCAGAAGGTATCTACACTATAGCAACAGCGCGTTGATAACTTTGACCGTCGTTTTCTCGGAAACGGTCGAGTGTCTCCAGATAAGTCGAAACACATGTTCGCTTATTTTGTCCTCTCCTTCACTGAGCAAAGTTTCCGGACAATCAGCCTATGACACCTGGCGAGTTCCCCTCGTTAGTCGAGTCGCTTCTTACGCCCGGCGAGAATTATGTATGCCTCAGAGTAAACTGCGCCACTTGGAAACACGGCGAGCGGGGATAAACACGTTTTCCTTCTTACAAGGCAACCTTCTACAGCTAAAATTCACGAAGTGTTCTTCAGGTTGCCTCAGATATTTCAGAAATGTTTCTTGCGTTAGGCCTGCCGCATATGCAAAACGTAAACATTTCATTTCATGTAATATTTATCACGATAAGACAGTCCCTTCTGAGAAAAATTACAGATTCTAAGTTGCTCCACTATGTAATGACACGGGTACGGGCTTGCGATCTCTCGTTTATGCCATCGATTTCCGTGTTACACATACTTGGCCACTGCATTGTGGCTGCCATCGTGGAGGAGGCAGTCTGTTTCCTACTAGCGCTGTTTCCGCAGCAGATATTAACCGCGACGAATCATTCAGTCAACGCTAAATGGCCCATCTGGCCGAGGAAGACCAGGGCGCTATAATAGCACTCCATGCAGAGGGATCTTCAGATGGCTATGTAGCAAGAACTATGGGTCTTCACAAGTCGACGATAGCCAGGTGGATCAGACGAAAGGAAGAGAGTGGTAACCTGAATGGGAGGCCTCATGGCCGTCGCCGCAAAACAACAGCAGCTCAGGATCAGCAGACACGCCGTTTCAGTGAGAACCACCCATTTGTCAACGCACGACAAATTCAGCAAACTTTGGGTCTCAATGTTAGCAGTAAGACAGTCACTCGTCGTCTAAGGAAAGGTAGACTTAGAGCAAGAAGCACTGCTGTGAAAGAGACATTGACTGTTTCCTACAGAGAAGCTCGCCTTGCTTTTGCTGCTGAAAATGTCGACAAACCTCTTCAGTTTTGGAGGCGAGTGATTTTCACGGACGCAAAAGTTTTCTCTACGGCATCAACCGAAAAGTACTTGTTTACCGGCCTAAAGGTGCTAGGTATAATCGATAATATATTTACAGTTGCCGAAGGGAGTCGGTAACGGTATGGGCATGGATATCGGCCGAAGGGTGTGGGCTCCTGTGGGAAGTGGAAGGAAGATTCGATGCGCGCAATTACATATCAATTCTGGAGAACGTGATGTTGCCTTCTGTGATAGCAAGATTTGGCGATGATCAGATCATGTTCCAACAAGATCGCTCGCCTATTCATATGACACGTGTGGTTAAGAGGTGGTTCGACGACCATAGTAATATTACTGTAATGGAATGGCCACCTAAAGGAGCTGACATGAATCCCATTGAGAATATTTGGGCAGAAATGGTCAGAGTAATACGAGAAAAGGGGCAGTCACCGTCGACTCGCCGACAGTTTTCTGATGTGATTCATGACGCTTGGAATGAGTTACTTGAATCTCCTAGTTATGTGGCTCGAGTTGTGGGCTCAATGCCCAACAGACTTCGAGCTGTTGTGGAAGCCGAAGGAGGCTATACGCGACACTAAGCAGCATCGGCAGAGGTTTTTTTTTTTTTTCAGCCCTTCACCAATCAGCTGCAACAGCTGTTTCCAGCTTTTCTTTTCTTTTCTTTTTTTTTTTTTTTTTTTTTTTGTACAGACGTATATTTTATATAATTTCAAGGAAACGCAGTAAGCAGAATGTGGACAAACAAATTAATTCACAGCAAGATATGTAATATTTAATTTGATAAGAGAAGAAATACTCACCTTATATATTCATGCAGTCTAAAAAATACATGACACACGTGTATATGCAAGAAGGGTACAAAACAATTCAGCACAAATGAAAAATATTGAGGAGAAGCTCGCCGATAAAGGCGTAATTGGCGAACAAAGGTTGGGCTTGAAGGAGAGGTAAGGAGGCCCGAAAAAGCAGAGAAAAATCAAATACCCAATACACTTTGAGTCGTTGTCGCAGCAGAGGGCGGTTGGTATATGCTATACGGAGCAACAGTAGAAGAATAGTTTTATTTACTGATTTTTGAGGCTTTATTTTGTGACGGCTAAACAGTGCTGCATCATGAGACCCACTATTTGTCCACATGTGACTAAACATCAGAGGTGTAAAAATATTTGAGTGGTGCCGAAGTTCTCTGGAAGAGTAACGTGTTTTAGACAAGAAGATGATTTTTAGTTCATTTCATTTTAACCATTCACACCATGCTTTGACATTCTAATCTTTGATTTCATTTTATTATTATGCATCTTTTCTTCAGTGAAAGTCAACGGTAGTAAGTTTCAAGATATGAAGAATAACTGGAAGTTTTTAATTTGTAGAATAGCGTATTTAACAGTTAATATTTTCAACAAATCTGTAGTTATAGGACATATTAAGAAGCAAGTCAAAAATGGCATTGTGGAAAGATCAGGTTGGTCTCTAAAGGGTAACGACGGTAAAATAGCAAATACGAAACTATGGGTAACAACTATTGTTGATGGTGAGGAGCCATAATCGATATGCCACTATTCTGTAATTGTATTTCTGAAGTTTATCGTCAGTCCTAGGATTGAAACCGATCCTCTGTTTTACGTAGAGAATATAACCTTAAAAATTTATTTAGCAGCGCAGAATATTAAATCATAGTTTATAGATCAGGAACCTAATCCAACTGCCTTTAATTTTATTCTCACGGATGACATTGAGACAGTAAATAACAAGAGAAATAACAAAACTCTCAGAATCAATATAGAGAATTCAAGTCTCCAGTGGATTCAAAAGTTTGCTATAATAGCGAATAATTGCTTTTACTGACTCCTTCATGCCTACGTTTTTTGTCAGAAAATGTTTGAAACTAGGACTAGCTAGGTAAACAATTTTTCCACAAATTGTCAAATTGGAAGTCGGAGAGCCAGTTACATAAATTACGATGACAACAAACGTTTTTCAAGTAAACTGATCACAGGAGGCATCCAAAGCATTTATTGTGAGTTACATGCACAGTATGTAAACTGGCAACGCCACCAACGCACAATACCACTAACAAGGGAACATCCCCTTCGCAACCCCCACAGATTTAGTTATAAGTTGGCACAGTGGATAGGTCTTGAAAAACTGAACACAGATCAATCGAGAAAACAGGAAGAAGTTTTGTGGAACTATGAAAAAAATAAGCAAAATATACAAACTGAGTAGTCCATCTGCAAGATAGGCAACATCAAGGAGAGGGGGAGCTCAGGAGCGCCGTGATCTGGTGCTTAGCGTGAGCAGTTGCGGAACGAGAGGTCCTTGGTTCAAGTCTTCCCTCGAGTGAAAAGTTTAATTTTTTATTATCTGTCCGTCCGTCCGCCCGATGCGAGATAACTGCGTCGTAGTATGATGACGCTACACCTAAAGAAACATCGAAACACACGACGTCAGTCGACTACAGCGCACGGAAGAGAGAGTATTCCTGCTAACGAGGCTCCCTGGCTGGCAGTAGACTGTTCGCTACTTTGGACGAGAGTGCATTAAATACGTGAGATGTATTCCGTGGGCAATATGAATCGAGCAAATATACCTCGAGACTTCAATAATAATGTCAATGAATATTTTCCGAACTGTAAGACATCGAAAAGTTCCTTAAGGGATCGAACGATTGTCGAACATTTGTATGATTATATCCTACATTTGTTGATAAACAGTACGTGTGGTTATGATTGTCTGAAAATAAGAAGTTAAACTACTCACTCGAGTGAAGACTTGAACCAAGGACTTCTCGTTCCGCAGCTGCTCACACTAACCACGCGACCACGGCGCTCCCGAGCTCACACTATCCTTGGTGTTGCTTATCTTGCGCATGGACTACTCAGTTTGTATATTTTGCTTATTTTTTTCATAGTTCCACACAACTTCTTCCTGTTTTCTCGATTGATCTGTGTTCAGTTTTTCAAGGCCTATCCACTACGCCAACTTATAATTAAATCTGAGGAGGGTGGGATGCAGCAGGAAGAAAACGTTCGCTCAGCTGTGCTGAGATATCTTGCACTGACAAAGCTCGCGCTTCGAAGACGCCACAGCATCGTCTGCCACCATTTCATGGGAAACGAAATATCTCAAGTGTACAGTATTAGACATAAAAACTGACCGCCGGCCGGCAGCCACAGAGACTAAGTCCGAGTCGTTCACTTAACGTGGCCAATAAAACTGACCGTCCCGTCCGGCCATCTGCACAATCTGGCAACACTGTTAGATGCGGAAGTGTTAGGAGGAAGTGTTGTCTACTTCCGAGATGTTTTCGGATTGTGTGAGCCCGTGGTCTAGTGGATGCCGGCACGGTGGCTCAGCGTGTTCGGTCAGAGGGTTAGCAGCCCTCTGTAAGAAAAAAATTGAGTTTATCGATCGACAACGAACCTAAACGGCTGTCTTACGACGTCCGCCCCGAGCAGATGCAACGAACAAAAGCGAACAAAATGAGATTAAAAAAAAAAGTGGAAATCTTCGTGCATTCTAAGATTATGGTCGCCTGTTCGCATCCACCTGTTTTTTTTATTTTTTTACCACATTTCGGTCTGCAGTTATGAGTCTGATTGAGCATCGAAGATAATTCGCTTAACATTCTACCCACCAGCAATAACAAGTATTCCAGAAACAACTCCGCAGGACAGCTCGTGGCTGCGTCGCGATCATAACAGCTTACGCTCGAGCGTTTCCTCGCGCTGCAGCGGCTACCGGCCACCGGCCAGACGCCACCCGCCACCTGAAATCCGGCGCCGCCCATGTGAACGCTGTCAGTGTATGTATCAACTGTCATTTTCGAATTTGAAGTTCTAGTTATCGTCTTGCAGTTAAGCGTTGGATTTTGCATACTTGAAAATCATGAACTACAGTGAAGCATTGTAAAATTGAGTCGCAAGTGGAAAAAGGTGTAACATCTGCAACACAACGTTTACTTTTGGTATAACAGAGGGGTGAATGTAGAGGAGGCAGCTAGAAAGATTTGAACTGTGCGTGGAGCGAGTGCCTTTGGGAAAAATACGCCAGAAAAAGATATTCTCGTTTCAACAAAGATCGATCTGGCATGAATGATTTTCCACATTAAGGAAGTCTCGACTACTGATATATGTGACAGATTACCATTGTGTCCGCCCAGACGAAACGCAACGAACTATATAGAACAAAATGAATTAAACAAAACAAAAAAAAAAAAGCGGTTCCAGGCGCTTCAGTCCGGAACCGCGCGACTGCTACAGTCGCAGGTTCGAATCCAGCCTCGGGCATGGATGTGTGTGATGTCCTTAGGTTAGTTAGGTTTAAGTAGTTCGAAGTTCTAGGGGACTAATGACCTCCGCTGTTAAGTCCCATAGTGCTCAGAGCCATTTGAACCTTCTGATTGTTGATGGATGTAATTTCTTTGACAGAGTTGATGATAGATCTGTGTTCGAGAAATGCAATGCCGAAGATTGGTACGCCTTTCGCTACGTTTTGTTGTATTTTGCTCTTGAAGATACATTGGTTTCCCTGTTGTTGTTGTTGTGGTCTTCAGTCCTGAGACTGGTTTGATGCAGCTATCCATGCTACTCTATCCTGTGCAAGCTCCTTCATCTCCAAGTCATTACTGCAGCCTACTTCCTTCTGAATCTGCTTAGTGTATTCATCTCTTGGTCTCCCTCTACGATTTTTACCCTCCACGCTGTCCTCCAATGCTAAATTGATGCCTCAGAACATGTCCTACCAACCGATCCTTTCTTCTGGTCAAGTTGTGCCACAAATTTCTCTTCTCCCCAATCCTCTTCAATACCTCCTCATTAGTTACGTGATCTACCCATCAAATCTTCAGCATTCTTCTGTAGCACCACATTTCGAAAGCTTCTATTCCCTTCTTGTCCAGACTATTTATCGTCCATGTTTCACTTCCATACATGGCTACACTCCATACAAATACTTTCAGAAACGACTTCCTGACACTTAAATCTATATTCGATGTTAACAAATTTCTCTTCTTCAGAAACGCTTTCCTTGCCATTGCCAGTCTATATTTTATATCTTCTCTACTTCGACCATCATCAGTTATTTTGCTTCCCAAATAGCAAAATTCCTTTACTACTTTGAGTGTCTCATTTCCTAATCTAATGCAAGGTTTCATTGGCTGTGGCGAGTCTAGTGGAGAATTTGAAACAGTGTAGAATACGTTTGGCAGCTATGTAGCCGTTGATTTCCTGGGGTGGTGCAGAATTATCCTATTAAATTTACTCTCTAATAATATTTTGTTATTTCGATAAACATCCCTAATGATTGTCACATAAGCGGTGACATAACGGTAGAAAATTCATGTTTTTGAGTCCAGAAAGCTCTATGCAACAGAAACTGCAGATCATTTTGCCATTTTCATTGCGAAATTGCCGGCTTATTCATGTCTGGGGTAATAGTAGAGGGCTGTTTGCCTGGGTTGTCTGCTAGCGTAGTGAAAGGAAGGTCTGGTTTGTTTTCGGTTCTAATCTCGATGGAGGCAGGTAGAATATCAGTAAAGCAATTTTAAGAAATTCTCGCGGCCCCAATACGTTTCATCGCTACCTTTATTCTGTACTGGCGCCCTGTGGATGCCAATATGACATTCTTGTAGAATTTCATACATGTTACTACGTACTTTTTCCGCTTCTGTCAATAATGGAATTGACTGAAGTGTGGCACTGAATGATTTTTAACTGAATTTCGTTATGAATCTTCACGCATTGCTAAATTTGCACACTTTCATGGTAGATCAGCAACGGTAATCCAGTATGACTGGTCTGAACGTTGACACAGACCGTTTCGCGGCCGAAAGCGGATAATATTTTGGTAATTCGTAACGATCTGGGGTTCTTTGTCTTACTAAAACAGTTATGATATGTCGATAAGTTGAAATTCATTTTTTTGGTACAGTTCATACCAATTAGCGTTTATTCCTTCAGTTCTGTCTTATATTTACGTGTTGTGTTTAACACACTAATCAGCATCAATATAGTCTTACAAATTATTGAAAACAGCCTAAAAAAGTTCAGATAGTTTGTCAATTTCACGCCTGTGCATAGCATGTTGGTAGCACTTCGTCGCCTTGCCTGTTATGCTGTGTAGCAGACTTTAATGCCGTGCGGATCAGCATAACGAAAAGGCGAGGGGTCTCGCTCGTTTTGTCCACGACTGTACAAAATTGTGTCTGAAAATCTAAACCTTAGGAAATTGCGTTCTCGGTGGACAATTATCTGATAATCGGTCAAAATTTGCTTTGTCGCAGTTCTTTAGCATACAAGGCCATTTACTTTCAGGCTCATCCTTACAATTCTTGCAATGCAAGGTAATTGATAAAACTCATCCACTCGTCGCCAACTGAGGAACTGACTGGTGCATGTGTTGTTCAACATACAGTAGTTGTCACCCTCACTGGAATCAATGACTGTGTGTGTGTGTTTTCATGTTCATGCACAATCTGAATCAATACTATTAACATTAGAGAGACAACGAATAACAACGAACAACAAATATTGCGTCAAATATGACTGTAAAGTATTTTAATGCGATGGGAAGTTACAAACTGAATTTTCACTCAACCCACATCCTGCATATTACGTTAAGTAAGATGTATTAACTCCATAGTATCGTTAGCAGAGACAGTGCGCTGTTGTTGTCGAGGCTCGCGACAAGCGCAGCGATCAGCAGTGCCCAATGCCGCCGCGATTTGTTTATGTTGGCTGAGCGTGGACACTGCAGCAGACGCTTCGCCATAAACAGAAAGAAATCACCTTGGCTCTGACTGCACGTGAGCGGATATCACTACCTGCGTGTTCTTATAGTAACCATCGTGAGACTCTACTCACAGGTGCAATGGAGCAATTGCAACGGGTATCATGTCATCAGAATATAACCAGTGATGAAATGTCCACTCTATTTGAATCCCAAGAAAATAGGAACCTTCTCACAAAGGAATGTGAGGTGATATCAAAATTTATCCAACATACAAAAATTAACTGCAGGGCTTTTATGTATGCAGTAGTAGCACACAAGGAAATATTATGTCTTGGAAGCGTATATTTCATTTCCTCTTCTCATATTAACGCCCTTGTTTTAGTATGAAGTGGGAAAATAAAGACGAAAAACGTAAGATCCTGAGAAGCATATAAGTCATTTCCTCTTCTCATATCATAACTTTTGTTTTACTATGAGGTAAAAAAATAAAAAGTTTAGGGTTCTGAAACATAATATGACACCAGATTCTTATCGTAGGCGCTATCGGAAACACAAAATGCAGGGAGCTATCCATTCTTTTGTCCAAAAGTCTGTTTCCTTTCACGCATTACGGGAAGCCAGGATTAAGGTCAACGGATCCTGACTTCCCGTACTGCAGCGAACGACCGTCGCAGGTAGCAAGAGGAGAACCGCACCGGAAATGACCGCGGAGAAGCCCTCGGACGTTGGCGCGCCAGGTACATATAGCCTGCGCCCGCGAGCTCGGCTCCAGTTCACCACCGGCAATGGAGGGTGAAGCTTTGACAATGCCAGCCACTCGTGCTGGCGAAACGTCAGAAAAATCATTAGATGAACGTCGGCCGAAGAACCCGAGACAGAAGCCAATAGGCAGTTTATCAGATAATTGTCCTCATGGGTTTTGTGGACGAATACACTTTTAGTAGCCACGCGGGATTAGCCGAGCGGTCAAGTGCGCTGCAGTCATGGGCTGCGTGGCTGATCCCAGCGGAGGTTCGAGTCCTCCCTCGGGCATGGGTGTGTGTGTTTGTCCTTAGGATAATTTAGGTTAAGTAGTGTGTAAGCGTAGGTACTGATGACCTTAGCAGTTTAGTCCCATAAGATTTCACACACATTTGAACGTTTTTTTTATACTTTTAGTAACCAACCCACCCACGATCATTACGTAAGATTTCTCGAAGGCGTAGGGGAATTGATTTCACTAAGTCGTCGACAGTGTAGCGTGATGGTTTACTTCCCAACATATGTTTTCTATATTTGTCCAAAGGTCGCTTGCTTTTGTAGATCCACGTGGCAATGGCCTTGTTACCTCTGCCCACATATTCTCTATCTGGTTGATGTTTGGTGATCGTGGAACAAACGGCAACAGCTTTATCCTCTCTTGGCCCTGAAACAAATCTCGTACTGCTCTGCTATGATGGATGAGGCTCTGCTCCTGTAATTAACCTGTTATCTCGTTAGTTCATATATTTATATTTAAATAACGTATTTGTAATAAGCACACTGGATTATTATTTTCCACAGTGTTTAAGAATTTAGGCCCTGTCATAGATTAGTGATCTATATTCAACAGTCCGATTAAGAATGTGGTTAACCCAGTCTATCATATGATGAGAGTCGTAGTCGGATATCCACATTAAGACTGCCTGGCTGAATCCGATTAGAACGATCTGGTATCAAAATGAAACTACAGAAATCGGATAATTTGAACGTCTGTATTGCAACAATGTTGCGCACATAAATTCCTATGATGTAATCTAACATCATAAATAAAGAGAGGGAAATGAATTAGGCGTCCTTCGTCTTCCGTAACATCAAATATATTTTAGTTATTCTATCTTAAAGGAACTGCGCAGAAAATCATTCACCAGAAGAAAATAACTTGTTAGCAACATCAGATGATATTAACAGCTTGCCGGCGAGGGTTAGCCGTGCATTCAACGGCGTCATATCGCGGATCGCTCGGCTGCTTGCGCCGTCAGTTCGAATCCTTCCCCGGGCATGGATGTGTGTTAGGTTAGGTTGGTTTAAGTAGTTCTAGGTCTAGGGGCTGATGACATAAGCATTTTGGTCGCATAGTTCTTGGAGCCATTTTTTTACTTTTCACGTAAATTTTCTTTACATAAACGGCCATATCTTTAGATTGCTTTGACATAGAGCTCACTTTTCTATACCACCAAGGGACCGGTTACCGCATGAAGTGCGATACATTTCCGCTTATTATGTCTACCCGTTCTGGAGGTAAACGGGTTTTAAGGTTTGGGTAGGCCGATAGACGGTCAAGAAAGTGAGACTAATAGGGTTCCGTTTATACTGGTTTAGGTGACGAAATCCTAACAACGAAAACAGCTACGACAGCTACTGAAGACGAGGGCCGCATAAATAACACCCCCTACTCTTTATTCGGAATGTGCTAGTTGCAGTCGATACATCAGCATATTAATCGTAGCTACGTTTTCGATCCAAATCACGTTTACAGGAATGCAAATAGAATCCTTTTGCCAATACACGTGGTAATTCACATCCCAGTATTAATGCCACCGCGTTTTAGAAGTGCGAACATTCCCATTGTTAGCTAGCTTAAGAAACACTTCGGCTAATGAACGTTTTCTGGCTGTGGCGAGTCTAGTGGAGAATTTGAAACAGTGTAGAATACGTTTGGCAGCTATGTAGCCGTTGATTTCCTGGGGTGGTGCAGAATTATCCTATTAAATTTACTCTCTAATAATATTTTGTTATTTCGATAAACATCCCTAATGATTGTCACATAAGCGGTGACATAACGGTAGAAAATTCATGTTTTTGAGTCCAGAAAGCTCTATGCAACAGAAACTGCAGATCATTTTGCCATTTTCATTGCGAAATTGCCGGCTTATTCATGTCTGGGGTAATAGTAGAGGGCTGTTTGCCTGGGTTGTCTGCTAGCGTAGTGAAAGGAAGGTCTGGTTTGTTTTCGGTTCTAATCTCGATGGAGGCAGGTAGAATATCAGTAAAGCAATTTTAAGAAATTCTCGCGGCCCCAATACGTTTCATCGCTACCTTTATTCTGTACTGGCGCCCTGTGGATGCCAATATGACATTCTTGTAGAATTTCATACATGTTACTACGTACTTTTTCCGCTTCTGTCAATAATGGAATTGACTGAAGTGTGGCACTGAATGATTTTTAACTGAATTTCGTTATGAATCTTCACGCATTGCTAAATTTGCACACTTTCATGGTAGATCAGCAACGGTAATCCAGTATGACTGGTCTGAACGTTGACACAGACCGTTTCGCGGCCGAAAGCGGATAATATTTTGGTAATTCGTAACGATCTGGGGTTCTTTGTCTTACTAAAACAGTTATGATATGTCGATAAGTTGAAATTCATTTTTTTGGTACAGTTCATACCAATTAGCGTTTATTCCTTCAGTTCTGTCTTATATTTACGTGTTGTGTTTAACACACTAATCAGCATCAATATAGTCTTACAAATTATTGAAAACAGCCTAAAAAAGTTCAGATAGTTTGTCAATTTCACGCCTGTGCATAGCATGTTGGTAGCACTTCGTCGCCTTGCCTGTTATGCTGTGTAGCAGACTTTAATGCCGTGCGGATCAGCATAACGAAAAGGCGAGGGGTCTCGCTCGTTTTGTCCACGACTGTACAAAATTGTGTCTGAAAATCTAAACCTTAGGAAATTGCGTTCTCGGTGTGTACCCAGACACCTCACAGAGGAGCACAAAGGGAAGAGATTTACCGTTTCATCGGAATTTTTGATTCATTACGAGGAAGAAGGGGATGACATGTTGAGTCAAATTGTCACTGGAGATGAAACATGGGTATCCCATATCACTTCCGAAAGCAAGCGACAATCGATGGAATGGCGACACACAACCTCACCCGTCATGGTCAAAGCCAAATAGACGCTGTCAAAGTGCAAGATTATGGCAACTGTGTTCTGGGACCAGCACGGTGTTTTGCTAGTGGACTTTATGCCACGAGGAACAACAATCAACTCAGATGCCTACTGTGCAACTCTAAAGAAGCTCCGCAGAGCAATTCAAAACAAAAGGCGCGGCATGCTGACAAAAGGAGTTTTGCTCCTGCACGATAATGCTAGGCCTCACACCTCTCAAAAGACTCAGGATTTGATTGATTCTTTTCGCTGGGAAGTTTTGGACCATGCACCATACAGCCCCGACCTTGCTCCTAGCGACTTTCACCTTTTCCGGTACCTGAAACACCATCTTGGCGTGCAACGCTTCAATGATGACGATGAAGTGAAAGCGGCCGTGAACTCTTGGCTGTTGGAGCAGGTGGCCAAATTCTTTGAAGAGGGAATTAAAAACTTAGTTGTACGGTATGAGAAGTGCTTAAATAAACAAGGCAACTATGTAGAAAAATAGGTAAAAGTGTGTAGAATCAGAAAATAAAAGTTACTTTACAAAAGTATTTGTATCTTTTTTTTAAAATAAAAATGGCCCTTACTTAAAAAACAACCCTCGTACTAAGGCAGGACATTGGGCATTTAGAAAAGAAAAATGCCGAACTGAAAAAGGTGCGTAATATTCCGATCGCCGAAGCAAGTAAAACACAGAACTGGGTGCACAGGACTAGCACAATCATGGAGGAAAGTAGCAAAAAGGTGATAAATACAATGAATGGAATGAACTGCAGTAACAAAAGCAATTTCAGTGTCCTACCTACAATAAATGAGTGCCCTGAAATGGATATAAAGGCAGAAAAAACAAGGCAACAAATGTTTACTAGACCAAAAAAGGCAATGTCGTGTGAAACCTAGTGACTGTAGAAATCCTGTGGTAACAAATAACTGTTTTCATGCACTAGATTCAGATATAAATGTGGAATCCATGGAAAACTGATATAACAACAACACATTGAATATGTATAGTGTAAAGCACATGAGCAGAAACTTCTGCAATAAACCTGAAAACGAACTCAAAGTGAAAATATTCCCTGATTGCCATGGATATGGAATTTTAAAAATATTACGTTACAGTTATTGTATACAAGCAACTAGTATTGTCAAACCAGGTGCACCCATTCAAGAACTCGTTAGAAACATAGAAACTGAAAATGATCGTCATATTTTCATCATAGCTGGAGCCAATAATGTCTATAAAAACGATTTACACAGTGCAACACGAAACGTTAAGGCAATACTAAATTCAACAGAAGAGAAATCAGATTTTGTAGTTGGTATTCCACATAGGCATGACCTTTTGAAATGGTCACGTGTGAACGTGGCAATCCTAAAAGCAAACAGGCAATACTCAAAGATTTTCAGGGCCTACCAAAATGCATATTTTATAAGTCTGGACTTCTTGCAAAGAGACTGTTACATGAGACATGGCATGCACCTTAATAACAGAGGCAAAAAGATTCTGTGCCAAAACATCATTATGATACTGAAAGCACCTAACAACCAAGAAGTAATTTCTGCTCTTCCATTTCCTTCCTTGACGCAGGCAGAGCCTGAAGAAATGGTTACTTCTAAAGCAGCAGTACAGGTGGAAGCAGCAATTGTACCTACACAATTAACAAATGCTCCAGCAGCAGTAGGGTGCAGTTAGGTTAACTGGACCACTTTCTACATTTTAATTTTTTGTATCTATATTTTAAAAAATAAGTAAACATTTAGCACATAATTATTTTTGTTGATATATACTGAATGTTTTAAAAAAATATTAAGAGCCCAAAATGTAACATACTTGCAAGTGTTCCACTTAATCCCCTGGAGAAGGTTAACTGAGCCATTCAGTGTGGTTAACTGAACCACTGAAATTTATTGGTATTCACTGAAAAAACACAATATATATTACAATAGCCAGTGCTTCATACTATGTAATACAGGATAAAGAAATGCAAACAATTAGTTATATACTCAAAACAGTCAACAAAAGACTGATAAACAGCTGATACAATGTGAAGTTACGCAAATCAAAATTGAAAGATCACATACTTGCAAATCGAGCAGATTTAAATTGAAATGGATTAGGTAATTTCAATACAACATTAATATCTGGTACAAAATTCCTTTCATCTGTTGTCATAAATTTCATTATTCCAGTCAAGCATTTGTAAAATGACACTTCAGCTCCATCTTTTAGGACTTTAAGAACCTTAGCAACATAATGTCTGAAAGTAGTAGAGTCTTTATCATAAACTTTGACAATCACAAAGTTTCCTGAAAAATATACCATACTGTCTTCACCTAAAGACAGACTCACTGCTGAAGAAGAGTCATCATAGAGAAGAGATCCTTCAGACTCTTCAGGTTCTTCCAACTCAAAGAGCCTTCTCTTTGGTCTCTTATTCTGATCAGACTTCTTTCTTATCATCCTATTAAATCCTTCATTTTCTTTTCTTCTGTTAGTCTAGCTTCATCTTCAAGAATGATTTTTACAGGTGTGTCTGTCAGAATCATTGATTTTGATTTCTTGGTTTTTTTTCTTCTTGAAAGAGGGGCTTTGGGATGAGGCCAAATGTCTTCTGGAGAGATTTGTTCAGTTCTTTTGCATTCATCTTGATTTATTTACAAGGCTGAGGAATATTTGAATCTGTAGTTATGGTCTTGTCAGAAACAGCACCAGTGGAAGTAGATGGCATATCAGTTCTCTGGTTAGATTCAGTGGGCTGAGGCTGATTAATTAAGTTGGGAGATAGTCTTCAGGTCGAAAAATGTCTCTGTTTAGTAGTTCAATACCAAATGCCCTAAAACCACTGCATATATTTTGGCTGGTGAATAAAAGTGGAAAAGCTCTACCAACCAGTCCAGCAACATCATAGATTATGCTAGATCTTCCTGTATCTGCCATAATATCACAACATGCTGTATTATAGAACTTCTTGAAAGATGCAAAAACTACTACATCCAGAGGTTGGAGCTTATGGCTTGTGTGAAGAGGCAAAGTAAGCAAAATAATTCCATTTTCTTTTCCATATGATATTGCTGCTATGCTTGTGTGGCTTTCATGATTGTCAGGAATCATGAGCCTAGGATGTTCGTGTGTAGGCCTTTGATGTTTTACATGGTGCTGCAGGACTGGTAAAAATAGTTCACTGTTCATCCAGCCTGAGGCAGTGGCTGCACCCCCAGAGCCTCCTGGAGCATTATACAGCATTTGATTTTTAAAATTCACCCTAGGAAACACAAGGAATGTTGGCACAGCTGTTCCAGAAGCACTGATTATTTCAACCATTGCCACAAGTGATCCTCTTTCAGTAGACATAGCTTGTCCAACTGTTCTGCACCCAGTCTGTGCCAATACTTTAGGTGGTTTTTGCACAGTGGTTGCTGCAATCTCATTCAGATTGTATATGTCTTGTTGTTCAAACCTGTATTTTGCTTTAAGGCAAATCAGATTGCCAAAGAACATTTTCACATTTGCCTCTGTGAAGCAAGTGGCCCTTGATATGCTTGTCTGTCCTGGTGTTCGTAATGAAGGTCTGTTTCATTTCATAAATGCCCTGAGCCACTCCAGTCCTACCATTTTCTCTCTTTCCCAGTTCTGTGGTACAGATTTTCCATTCCTCTTAGCATATTCATAAGCCAGAATCCTTGCAGTTTTGTGGTTAAGCGATAATGAATATTGCATGCAGTAGTAATATAGTCAGTAAGTGTTTTCTCCTCCTGTTATGTGAAAATTTGTAGATGTTCATTTGATGGCCTAAAATTTATATTGTCAACTTCTAGATGAACAGCCTTTTCTATGAATCATTTAAGGGTTGATCTAGGAATGCCCACACTTCTAATTTTTGCTAAGACACTTGTTCATGAATATGTTGGTTGATTGTGTCTTTCAGCAGTTCTGGTGGAAAATCTCTGTGATTGGTAGTTCACTGCCTAATTCTTGGCATTATGAACCCTGCAATTAACAGAATGTGTAATTATTATGTTTAATAATGCTTCTGTTTATATACAGTAGTAAGTATAAGGGTAATTGTCAGGCAAGTTTTCAGTGGGGTTAACTGGACCATTGACCAGTTAACCCCAAAATGTGTGGGCACTTAACCCCACATGCGCTCATGGAATATATTGTGCAACAGCATAACCTCAACCAAAAGAACATTTGAAAATAGGATATGTAATGAAGCCTTTAAAAACATACTTTTAAATGAAAGTATCACCAACTTATTTGAGACTCAATGACTGCAGGCAGAAGAAAAACACAAATAGCAAAATATTTACCTTGAATCTTGAAAACACAACTATGGTTAATAACACTGCAGTAACCAGCTTTAGGCACAAAAACATCACATGAAGTGATGGAGGGCTGCCAACTTTAAATAACCAAATTTTCCTTTGGCTAAAATTTCCCTCCTTGTTAATTTTTAATAGAGTGGTTCAGTTAACCTCCATGACCAGTTAACCTCACTTACCCCACCTGTCACACTTCATCTACTGGATTCAACAGCAGCAGAAGATGAAGCAACATCCACATCTCCACAGTCACCAGTTGCCACAACAATGCCTACAGCAGCAGCAGCAGCAGCAGCAGTACCTACCACACTTCGTCAGCAAGATTCAACAGCAGCAGAAGAAGAAGCAACAACCACATCTCTACAGTCACCAGATGCCACAACAGTGTCTCCACACACCATAACAGCAGCTCCATCAATTCCTATAATAGCAGCCTCACCTACAATATCATCACAAGGAGGGAGGCATACAACAGTAGATGTGCTACCAATCCAAGTGAACAATTCTTTAGTAAAATGCAACAAGAGGCAGAAATCCAAAAGATAAGCCCTGTAAAAGGTTTGAAAACCAATCACCACAGTGTTCAGTGAGTAAGCAATAAGAGTGTGGATCTTAAAATATGTTACCTTAACATTCAAGGATTGAAAGAGAAAGAACTTATCATAAATGAGTTTGGTCTTAATAACCAGTTTGATATTTTTTGTCTGAATGAACACTGGGCTAATGAGAATGAACTTGCAGTTTCCAAATTTGACAATTTTAGTATAGCAAATAGCTACTGTAGGAAAGAGCACATTAGAGGTGGTGTAGCAATTTATACCAACCAGTCACTCAATTGTACAGTAACCAAACTTGACCTAAATTCCTTGTGTGATGAACAGCACTTTGAAGTTATGGGTATAATCATTAATAGTCATAAGCGAAAAGTAGTATCCATGTACAGATCACCAAAGGGAAACATTAACATATTTTTAGAAAAAATGGACATGCTATTGAGTGAATTAAGTAATATTAAATGGCTACACTATGATATTGCAATAGGTGATGATTTGAATGCTGATTTTGATGTTACTTAATGTAAGGGTAGTGTTGCAGAACTGTAAAACTTACGAATACAATACAGTTTACATCATGTCAATAACAGGCCCACAAGGAACAAAGCATGTTTAGATAACATCTTTGTAAACTTCAAGACCACTGAAAACATATGTGAAGTTGTAGTGTTCTCATTCTCAGATGATGATCTGTATCTCTAAATTATGCAAGTAAAATTCCCCTCAATAGGAGCAATACAAACAGACCTGTCCCAACAGTTGTGATTACCAGGCCAGTAACTGAGGATAAAGTTAACACATTTCGTAATTCCCTTGCTGACAGAGACTGGTTTGGCCATTGTAGTGTTGATGGACATTACACATCAAGTAATGACCTGCCAGCCAAAATAATATTTGATAGATTTTTTAATGCATTCTTGATCCTGTTTAACCATAGTATTCCCATAAAGAAAATCAAAATAATGGACAGCAGCCACAAATCCAAATCTCAAAACTGACAAAATATGTAGTAAACTAAACAGCTGACAGATCTAAACAAAAAACAAAAAAAAAGACAAAAAAAAATCTTGTTACTGAACAATATATTGCAACTATACTCGGGCTCGTTCATTACCTATTTTTCATGTGGCTCATTTGCAAAGGGGGTTAGTAGTGAATGGTTGCATTTGCACCCCTAATAATGAGTCATATATTGGCTAGCCTTTGAACAGCAATGAATTGAATACACAATTGTCTATACCACATCCTGTACAAAATGAGGTACACTATACAAGTTCAGATTGAAACTTATTTATTTGAAACAAAACACTTCTAACTTTGTGGCCATGCAAATGTAAACAAAGACACATGGTGCCGACCTACAAACAGTGTTCCATGGAATGTTGTGTGAAACAAAATTAAAAGTGTGAACATATTAAGCGTTACAAACAAATTCGGTGCTCTCGAGTGTCAGGAAAAACGTAGTGCAATGAACAATGACAAAAATGCTTTCCCACCCCTAGATGTGAACACACAACAAACTCACGATACCATTACTACAGTTCTCGTAATGAAAAATCAGCCGAAAAGACCCATAATAAGTACATACAATACCGTTAGTATAAATCTATCTAGGAAAAATGACCCAAAAAGACCCTTACAAAGTGTAAACAAAAATGAAGTACGCACTGTGAAAAAGTGAGAATCAAAAATCGATTTATATGGGGACAGCCACGCCAAGGGACTCTCTCAAGAACTTAAAAGCATCAGTAAGTCATTGGCAGTAACAGGTATGATCAAGCCATGCGCCGATTTCAAGGAGGCGATGAAACACATCGTGAAAAATAACTATACTGGACAAGACAGTGTAATTATCTGTGCTGGAGCTAATGACATATACAAAAACAGAGCTATGTACATGTTTAAACAGCTTGTGAGACTTCTATTACTCCTAACAAACACAAATATCATATTCGTGAATTTCAGCCACAGATACGACCTGCCTGAATACTCAACCATAAACAAAGAAATTCGTAGAATAAATGATAAACTCAAGAGCACGTGTAAGATGTTCAGTAATGTGGAACTAATAGATGTCAGCTCACTTGACAGAACATGCTTCACCAGACATGGACTTCACTTGAATCGTAAAGGAAAGTGCAAATTAGGAAAACTGATAAGTGAACTAATTAAAAGTAAGTCCCAAAAGGCAGTCAGAGAACTAGGGTGGTATGAACCTTGTGTGAGATCAACAACAGCAGCCCCTTCAACAGAGGACAACAGCAGTGCACCAGCTAGAACTGCAGATACAGCCACATCAACAGCCATGAGGAACGATAGAGCTGCCACTTGCTTATCTACCAGCAGTAAGAATGTGAGTAGCTGCAGTGAAGATTTTTTATGGACTATCATCCCCCAGCCAGTGCCACAAAAACTGTAAATATAGAATCATCTAATTCTTTGCCTATCCTTCTTAAAAACAGAACTTTAATTATGCACCTAAATGTACAATCAATCAAAAACAAAATAGATGAAATTGATGTGTTCCTAAGTTCAAACCCATGCCATGTTTTCTGTGTAAATGAACACTGGCTTACACCAGCTGAAATTGCCCTGTATACTGCAGAAGGATTTGAATTAGCAAGCTCATATTGTAGAACCAAAAGTAGTCATGGTGGAGTCGCTATTTTTATAAAGAGAAATTCTAACATTGAATATGTAGCATAAAAAGTCGACCATTTTTGAAAAGAGCAACTTTTTGAAATTCCTGCATTATTGCTTCCCAAACTTAAATTAGTGATCATCTCTATTTATCGCACTCCTAGCTCGGATATTAATCAGTTTATTGACCAAATGGAGACTTGAAATAAGTACCTGCTGGTAAAATACAGACACCACAAGATGGCATACATTGGTGACATAAATATAGACATACAACTAAAAACACCAACTGTCGCCCACTTTCAAAACATGTTAAGGTCTAACAACTTGTACTGTATTAATAACAAGCCAACCAGATTAGATGCCTGCCTAGATAACCTAATCTCCAATTTGACAAAAGACGAGTGTCAGTATGGAGTGATAAATCCAGTTTTATCTGACCATGACAGCCTATGGCTAATGGTCAACTGTGAAAACTATCCTACTCAGCAACCTGAACACATTAAGAGGATCAGATTATTATATCCTGACAACATTACAAAGTGAAGGCAAAAATTATCAGAAGTTGAGTGGGACAGAGTATATAATTGTAATAACAACGATAATGCTTTTAACTTATTCATGAACATACTAACGAGCTTAGTTCAAAACTGTTGCCCACAAATAATAAAAAAGATGAAAATAGATGGTGCACCAAATAGAATAAAGAAGCACAACTGGCTCACTCCTGAACTGCATGATGTGAGAAACACACTTATTGCCCTACATAAAATGGCTAAAACTGGTAACCTAGAATCGAAGCAGCCAGGAAGAATTATAGAACTGAAATACAGACATCAAAGCAGAGAGCCAATGATGCTTTCATTGAAAACTCCAGCAACAAATACAAAGCAGCCAGTAATAAACAAAATAGCAGGGAAGCATAAAAACAGACAAGAAATTCTAATAGCGCCAGAAAAATTAAATGAATTTTTTGCTAACAGTACTAAGTTCGAAGCTACTGCTACCTCTGGACCAGATGAAGCAACTTCTGAAAGTTTTACCTACAACATTCCTGACCTAAATAACTTATCCTTTAAATGGAAACAGGTGACCTGCCAAACTGTATACAAAGTCGTCACAAACCTACATGGCTCATACAGTGAAGATCTCTATGACATCTCCAACACCATCTTGAAACAAATAATTGACATTATTGTTGACCCTCTTACCTTTCTGATCAATAGTACTTTTACAGCTGGAAAATTTCCTGAGGTCCTGAAGGCTACTATTGTTATCCCAATCTATAAAAAAGGAGAAAAAAACAAACCTGAAAGTTACCGTCCAATATCCCTCATACCTATATTATCCAAGATAATAGAATGCTGCATTAAAACACAACTTTGCAACTACTTTGCTGAACAAAATCTTTTTTCCTCCTCGCTCTTTAATTTTAGGCCAGGATTGTCTACAATAAATGCAGTAGAAACTCTTGTGACAGACATACTTGATGGCTTCGAGAACAATTCCATCACTTGTGCTGTACTACTAGATCTGAGTAAAGCATTTGATACTGTATCCCATGAAATACTAATAAATAAACTAGAGTGCTATGTGTCAAAAATAATGAACTGGCATTAATCAGATCATACCTGACAAACAGAACTCAGATAGTTATAGTAAATAGCCGGCAATCAAATGCCCTACCAGTTGTAAGAGGCGTGCCACAAGGCTCAGTGCTTGGACCTTTTCTCTTCCTGGTATACATGAATGACTTGCCTACTTTCATGCTTCACAAGTCAATAATATATGCTGACGACACAACCCTGATTACCTCAGATAACAAATTGGAGGAAGTGAAGAAACAAACAAAAGTAATGCTTGAAAAGTCTGCCATATGGCTCCACAGTAACAAGCTGATACTCAACAGTAGCAAGACTGAAACTATGTATTACTTCTTGCACAATCTACAGGAAAAATTAAATGAGTCTGACTCTGAAGACTTCTAGGAATCCACCTGGACCTGAAATTAACATGGAACACCCACACGGAACTGTTATGTACCAGACTATCTAGAGTAGTCTTTTTGTTAAGGAAACTAAAAACATTAGTTAGCAGAAAACAACTTTTATCTTCTTATTATGCCTTCTTTGAATCTCACTTACAGTACAGAATAAAATCATGGGGCAACTCAACTGGTGCTCAGACAGTGTTCATGTGGCAGAAGAAAGCAATTAGAGCAATTACAGGTATTAAAAGCCAAGAATCATGTTGAAAGCACTTTAAGGAACTTAACATCTTAACATTACCTTCTCTGTATATAAAAACGTGTCTTCTTTCCATTAAAAAAACAAATACATACCTTACATTCCAGAACAGATGTTCATTCACGTGATACCATATATAAAAACAATCTTGATGTAGACTTTACTAGCCTGTCTAAGGTCCAAAGTAGCTTTAAGCAAACAGGATTAAAATTATACTACAAGTTACCACAATCACTGAAAGACCTATAAGGTGATGCCTTCAAGAAGCAGCTGCACAAATTGTTAGCTGATAAGTGTATCTATGATGTAAAGGAATTAGAATGTAGTAGAGAGTGAGAGTAACTATGATGTAAAGGAATTGGAATGTAGTAGATAGTAACTATGATTTTAAGGAATTATAATGTAGAGAATAACTCTTTATCCTCATGTAATGTAATCTAAATGTACATAGTTTCCCAATTTTAGATTCAGTATCAAATGTAATGTCAAAACTGTCTATTTCAACAAATGTTGGCTAATGACAAGTAATAAATAAATAAATAAAAAGTTCACAATAAAACCAATCTGGATAGTTAATAATTGATGCAATTCATACACATGGTTTATTGTTTCGCACCAACACACTTACACATTGCTCCTTCGCAGTTTATTCACTTACACTAGTGTCCATACTTACACTTGCGGCACTTTGTCACTCTGAACTTACCACCACAATGGACAATGACCAAATACCACATTTTCCTACTCATATTCCCAGTCCTGAGTCAGGTCACATGACACTACATTAATCAAAATAATTCCTAAACATGTCCACAGTTCGTTTACAATTTTTATAATTTTTATAAGTTTTAAAGACTTAAACCTAAATCCATCATATAATTTTACACACATTTATCACCACATAGTTTTGTAATTCATTGGGAAAAAAAAGAAAAGAAACTATGCAACAGAACTACAACACTCATCACAACACAAAACAAGTATTTTCATGTCAATTTTGCATTACACTATTTTTACTCTGCATTTAATACATAATTTTATTCTTAAGCACAAAAATTTAAAATCAGAACTAATTTATGACATGCAGTCAGATTTACGTAATTAGAAATAACTCCATATTTTGCCACAGCTTTGCCCATCTCCCTTCATTTAATGATGTCTTTGCACAAAATATGAGACATACAAATACTTTTCTGGCACTACAAAGATTGAAACTGAATGGTGTCTTCTTAATAAAATAATGACTTACTTTGCAGTTGTTCTAAACATCTTTATAACTTAATTCTACTATGAAACATTCTGATTGAAGTACACCAGCCCAATATATTATTTCTGCTGTTGTGCTTTAAATTTAAAGTATGAAATACTTGGAAAATTTCCATATTTTACCCTGTTACCTTACTTATCCCCCAGTTCATGAAGACATTACCTTAGTAATGGCAACATGAAGTAGCACCAAACACTACCAACCCATATTACTTTACATATATCAAACATTTTAATGGCACCAAAACATGTAGAGCAGTGTTATAGTGGTGAGTTAGTCAGTGTGAGTACTGTCATCAGAAAACATAGAACCATTATCCGACAATGTGCCCAACCTAAATATACAATTATATAGTCTCGTATTGAGTCTGATTGGGATGGAAAAATGCAAAGAAATTTATATTATATAAATGCCAATGTTAGTCTATATGTAGGTTGCACACTCACTGCACATTAACACTTCCATTTTTCACACAGTTGTTTCTGTGATTGCACGAGGTTGTTGTAACAAGATACTTGTGTTCACAGCTTTATGCATTGGAGTGCTGGCTTTCCAAATTTGTCAGCCAGCAGTACTGCGCTTCCTCTTGTTATCCAAGCCATCCTATCAAAATTTAATCAGATCCTCATAAATCTTGCCTAGTCATGTAGACCCACATTTCCCAGGAGTCAGGCTATCCAAACTCTCCCTGGAACATCCTGTGTTCACTGATTCGCTCTTATTGAGTTTTATACAAATGACAAACATGCACAAAAATCAAACGCAAACATGGCATAGTTAAATATATTCTATTTCACTCCTCAAATGTTCCCAAATCAGGAGCTCCGACATATTTCTACTCCCCACACCAAGAGAATTTATTCCCAGATGCAGATTCTTATATTTTTAAGCACCCATACAGCTGTATCACTGTACATAATAAACTCGAATTTTTTTTCCATGAATTCCTATATCATTTTTTCACATAATATTGGCAATATCTAGAAACCAATTCTTTTCTACCATTTCCATGGTTAACTAGATTCAATCATAAATGCCAAATAAACTCACTAAGGTCATAAAGCTTTTACATGCATGCACTTAACCATTAGGGTTTTTCCCTCACTTCCCTCATTAACATCTTATAATAGCCAAGTTAATTATTTCCCGTATGCCACTACAATTTGCGTATTTAGTAAGTGCCCTACATGATATCCCAGAAACAAGCCTACCCCCATGCACTAGTATCAACTCCTGGTGCCACAGATACATTAGAAATTTTAATAAACAAACTACTTGCAAATTTCCTCCCTGCTTCTATGTTCTCCACACTTATTTATACAGAAATAGAGACTATACATACAGTAGGTTTCAGTTCCCACATGACTTTTTCAACAAGGCTTCTATCACACCCACACCAGTTGTGCAAATACATTGGACAACAAATTCACTTAATGCAACTACATACAGTATAATGAAGTTTGTTGACCACCAAACAATGGCATTGCAACATACACAGTAACACAAATAACCCTTCAACAGCTGACAGTGCTCTTGCCAATTGCTACGCGTGATCAAAATGTCATCTACATACACTGTCAATTTTCTCATTAATTTGTCACCCAACACATGACTTTAACCCCTTACAAAAACTGCTACAGATATTGATAAACCAAATGGCACAACTGTAAACATATAAGTCCTTCCTTCAAATAAGAAAGCAGTGTACTTTCTGCTCTCTTCAGCCAACTGCACCTGCCAAAACCCTGAAGTCAAATCTATACTGGACAGAATTTTAGCATTATAAAAATTCTGCAACAGCTCATTCATGTTCTCTGGCTGACCATTGTCCTTGACTATTATTTTATTTAAATTTCTTCAATACAATACTATTCTTATAGAACTATCTCTCTTTTTCACCACTACTATTGGATTAAAATACTCACTCCTCCCCATTTCCAGTATGCCCCATTTCAACATCTTCTGTATCCTGCCCCTTACAGCATCTTTATCAGCTATTGCTATAGGATAAGGTTCGGCCCTTACTTCAAGTGGCAATACCCTCAAAACATAATTGCAATCTACAACTTTTCCAGGTCTGTCAAAGAATACATGCTTATGTTTACACAATAAATCTGTAAGCTGCACCTTTTGCTCCTCATTTAAATGTCCCATTTCATTTTCATTGTCATATATCTGCTCTTCAGTACACATTTCATCACATACCTCATCTATCCTTTGTAAATGAGTCATTGTCTCACCCCCTTTTAATTCCTGTTTAAATTTTATTCTTCATCTGTTTCCACCAGCATCAAATTCTACCACTCTGTCCTTTACAAAAATGCTATAGCCATATTTGTGCAAGACATCCATACTCAAAATTACATTCAATGCCAAACCTTTCACCACAAAGCAACTAATATCAAAACAATAATCACTACTATTAAATTCCAGTGATACTTCTCTGCTGATGGACTTACTACATGTCCCAGTTGCTGTCTTAATTTTGACTCCTGTAACTGGTAGTTCTATTAATCCTAAACATTTAATTTGCTGACAGAAAGATTCAGAAATTGCAGATAAACTTGAGCCAGAGTCTAATAATGCTATATCTTTAATTCCTCCCACTTTTATATCAATTATTGGCTGTATCACCACTATTTTTACTCTGTTCAACCCTGATTCCTGTAATAAATCACTTTCTATTTCACTCCTGCTTTCCTCTTGCATAATGCAAACATCTTTAGGTCTTTCTCCAAAACATACATCAGTATCCCCTTCAAACAGATCCTTAGTAGCAAACTCAACATTCTCTTCTTCACTCTATTCATCCAGTTTTCTGGCAATTTTAAATTTTATTTTACCCCATTCTTCAGGCAACAAAGCTTTGTGTAATTTTGTATAGGATACCCAGTCCCTTAAATCATAATCAGCCTCCTCCTTTCTTAACCATCTACAATTAACATCTTTCAGGCTTGCATCCTGGGCAGTCAAGAAAACAAAAGTTTCAATTTTATCTTCAGGGCAACCTACAGCAACATTCTCCATATCATTACATGTTTCCATATCAACATTGAACTCATTATTACTACCACAGTCGTCACCTGCACCCACAAGTACAGTAACACTATATACCTAAGTAGGTAATTTACCAGCATTTTCCACATTGTCAAATAAACCACTCATATTAACCTTTACAACACACTGAATAATCCTCTCTTCACCCTTTCCATAACTCTCCATACTACTTCTGATAGATATCTCTACCTGTTCATCACATCCATTATTACTGTGAACATTGCCCCTTATTTCCATATCTAATTCTGTTTCCCCTTTTGATGAAATTACTTCTGTCTCTGATCATTCAATGAATTTTGCTGCACAAAAACCAATATTGTCATCCTCTGCTTGTAATTTCTCTTCCCCCTTAAACATGTCATCAATGTTAAACTCACATTGTTCATTGCTGATATTAGCCTTGTTCTATTTTTTCCTGTTACACCTTTTATCTCTATTTCTGTAATTGTTAAAACGTCCCCACTGAATTCCATTTCCTAAGACAGCATCCATATGACACATTCAGATTTACCCTATTTTCCTTGCTGACGTTATTACTCACCCCATCATGCCCTGTCTGGCCCTGTTGACAAAATTACCAGTCCCTGCGGACATTAAGTGAGGCACCAATTGGTTTTGTGACTGCCAACCCTGTCCATTTGTATCTGGCATTCCCTCTATTCTCACAGATTCTCTATCACTCCTCTGATCAAAATTGTCTCTTCTCCCCCCAAAATTTCTGTTATATCTTTGTGGCCCACTTCTCCAATCTCTATCCTGATTATTCTTATCACTTGTATCTTCTCTCCACCTGTTTTGATTATTACTGTACTCATAATTAATACTGCTACCCCTTTCATGATACCTTCCACTCACCCTCTATTCTGTGTATTTAGGTCTGTAACACAATGCCTTGTCCATATTATCCACAAAACTAAGAAATTCTTCCACTCAATCTGTTGCACTGTAAATCAAAACCCATTGCAAATGCTCTGGTAGTCTTCTCTTTAGTGTTGATATTTCTGTTGATATATCCTGTGGCTTATCCAGATGATACACAATTGTAATACACACTTCTGAATGATGGATTATTGACTAATGTGGACAAAAAAGACAAAACAAACACTGCCACAATTCAACACACAATTACTGGCAGGTCTCAAAACAGTCATCATCCACCAGCAAAAATGTGTAAAATAAACCTATTTGCAGATAGTCAAGGACGGAACATAGCAGCCGAATTTCAGTCTAGAAGCAATCACAAAATAACTAGCATAGTGAAACCAGGCACAAAATTTCAGGCAGTGAGTTCCATGACCCATGACAAGAAAACAGCAACAATAAATAATGACTTTTTCATGTTCTTAGCGGAAATAAATGATGTAGCCAAAAACGAAATGAAAGATCCAATGGTCTCAGTCAAAATAAGGCTACATGAACTGAGAAGCTCAAACATGTTCATCTTCTCTGTTCCACATTGACATTACTTACCAATCTGGTTGTGTGTAAATAAAGAAGTGCAATGCACAAGTAAACAGATCCTAAATATATGCACAAGATTCAAAAACATGACATTTGTGGACATAATCTGCGTAGGAGAAAGATTCCATGCATTCTATGGCTTACATCTCAACAGACTAGGGAAGGACTTATTTACATCACAGATCCAAGAAGTAGTGAACAGCAAATTGAATGAACAGTGTTGTGCTACAGAGGCTCTCCCTCGCAAGGACATAAATAATGAATACTTGGGAGAATCAGCCATGAAATGCCAGGTCAAAAAAGCAATACATCAGCAGGACAATAAAATCTTCGACCAGTGTGACACTAAATGCAAGTGTATGTAGAATGAGATTTTTACTCTGCAGTGGAATGTGTGCTCATGTGAAACTTCCTGGCAGATTAAAACTGTGTGCCGGACCAAGACTCGAAATTGAGACCTTTGCCTTTCACGGGCAAGTGCTCTACCAACTGACCTACCCAAGCACAACTAATGCCCCGTCCTCACAGCTGTACTTCCACCAGTACCTCGCCTCCTACCTGCCAAACTTTACAGAAGCTCTCCTGCGAAGCTTGCAGAACTAGCACTTGGCAAAGAAAGGATATTGCGGAGACATGGCTTAGCCACAGCCTGGGGGATGTCTCCAGAATGAGATTTTCACTCTGCAGTGGAGTGTGTGCTGATGTGAAACTTCCTGGCAGAATAAAACTGTTTGCCAGACCAAGACTCGAACTCGGGACCTTTGCCTTTTGCGGGCAACTGCTCTACCAACTGAGCTAGCCAAGCATGACTTACGACCCATCCTCACAGCTTTACTTCCGCCAGTACCTCACCTCCTACCTGCCAAACTTCACAGAAGCTCTCCTGCGTGACTTGCAGAACTAACACTCTTGAAAGAAGAGCTATTGTGGAGACATGGATTAGCCACAGCCTGGGGGATGTTTCCAGAATGAGATTTTCACTCCGCAGCAGAGTGTGTTCTGATGTGAAACTTCCTGGAAGATTAAAAATGTGTTCCGGACCGAGACTCGAACTTGTGACATGGATTAGCCACAGCCTGGGGGATGTTTCAAGAATGAGATTTTCACTCCGCAGCGGAGTGTGTGCTGATGTGAAACTTCCTGGCAGATTAAAACTGTGTGCCGGACTGAGACTCGAACTTGGGACCTTTGCCTTTTGCGGGCAATTGCTCTACCAACTGAGCTACCTAAGCATGACTCACGCCCCGTCCTCACAGCTTTACTTCTGCCAGCACATCACCTCCTACCTGCCAAACTTTGCAGAAGCTCTCCTGCAAAGCTTGCAGAACCAGCACTCCTGAAAAAAAGGATATTGCGGAGACATGGCTTAGCCACGGCCTGGGGGATGTTTCAGGAATGAGATTTTCACTCTGCAGCGGAGTGTGCACTGATGTGTAACTTCCTGGCAGATTAAACTGTGTGCCGGACTGAGACTCGAACTCGGGACCTATGCCTTTCGTGGGCAAGTGCTCTACCAACTGAGCTACCCAAGCATGACTTATGCCCCATGCTCACAGCTTTACTTCTGCCAGTACCTCGCCTCCTACCTTCCAAACCTTATAGAAGCTCTCCTGCGTGACTTGCAGAACTAGCACTCCTGAAAGAAGAGGTATTTTGGAGACATGGCTTAGCCACAGCCTGGGGGATGTTTCAAGAATGAGATTTTCACTCTGCAGAGGAGTGTGTGCTGATGTGAAACTTACTGGCAGATTAAAACTGTGTGCCAGACCAAGACTCGAACTCGGGACCTTTGCCTTCACGGGCAAGTGCTCTGCCAACTGAGCTTCCCAAACACGACTTATGTCCCATCCTCATAGCTTTACTTCCGCCACTACCTCGCTTCCTACCTTCCAAACTTTACATATGCTCTTTAATGTAGATACGATATTACAACTTACAATTGTCTATATTTTGTATATACTTATGTACAAATTTTTTTCTGTCCAACATCATGAGTATTTTGACAGGTCCTACATCATGACTGTGATAAAATGGGTGCTAAACAAATGAGAATACCTTTTACAACATAGATTTTTCTGGTTTAATTTAGTTAGGTCACCATCAACAGATTTGACATGAACGTATAAGACATTATAACTCTATACACTTTAGTGGGAGACTCGTTTACTTAACATAGTGAGATTTTCTGTTTATCAGTGTAAATACTGCCTATTGTTGCTATCACAATCATGATATGTGCTGCTAAGTCTTGATAAAGCTTGACTTTTTTCCAACGAGCACAAAAGTGAAAGAATGTACTGTCACCTCATGGTGAGTATTCCTTAGTATTTAGTGAATCACCACAGCTTATTAATTAATTTATTTTTTTACTTATTTTTGAATTCCATGGCTGCTTGATGAGAGTATATTGCTAGGATCTAGAACATGTCAGATTATTACAGAAATAACAGAGTGAAGGAATGTATGATAAGGTAAAAGAAACTATACAGATAGTTAATGGAAACAAAAATTAAATTGTGATGGGGGACTGGAATTCGATAGTAGGAAAGGAAATAGAAAGAAAACTAGTAGATGAATATGGACTTGGGGAAAGGAATGAAAGAGAAAGCTGTCTGGTAGAATTCTGCACAGAGCATAATTTAATCATTGCCAACACTTGGTTTAAGTATCATGAAAGAAGGTTGTACACAAGGAGAAGACCTGAAGACACCAGAAGTTTTCAGATTGGTTATATACTGGTAAGACAGAGATTTAGGAACCATATTATATATTTTAAGATATTCCCAGGGGCAGATGTGGAATCTGACCACAATTTATTGGTTATGCACTGCAGATTAAAGCTGAAGAAATGTCAAAAAGATAGGAAACAAAGGAGGTGGGACCTGGATAATTTGAAGGAACTAGAGGTTGCTGACAGTTTCAGTGGGAGGATTAGTTAACAATTGACTAGAACAGGATAAAGGAATACAGCAGAAAATGAAAGGTTGGCTTTAAGACATGATATAGTGAAACAGTAGAGGATCAGATAAGTAAAAAGACAGGGCCTAGTAGAAATCCTTGGATGACACAACAGATATTTGTTTTAACTGTTGAAATAAAAAAATGTAAAAATGCAGCAAATTAAGCAAGTGAAACGGAATACAAAGGTTAAGAAATCCTATTCACAGGACGAGTAAAATTGTTAAGAAGGAATGTCTTATGGACAAATGTAAGGATTTAGAAGCATATTTCACTAGGAGCAAGATAGATACCACCTACAGGAAAATTAAAGAGGCCTTTGTGGAAAAGAGAAGCAGCTGTATGAATATCAAGTCCACAGATGGAAAATCAAGTGATAAGCAAAGAAGGGAAAGCTGAGAGATGGAAGGGGTGTATAGAGGATCTATACAATGGAGATAAACTTTGACATTGTAGATGAAGAGGAGATGGAAAATATGGTACTGTGAGAAGAATCTGACAAAGCTCTGAAAGATCTAAATCAAAACAAGGGCTCTGGGGTAGACAATATTCCATCAGAACTACTGATAGCTTAGAAAGCAGCATCAAACCTGTTCAGTCCCACCCACATACATAGAACCAATCAAATTTTGTCACTGAATCAGAACAGGTAAAATAACATAACTAAATTTTGAAAATCCATTAATATAAAATTATCTCCCTCTTAACAAAAATTCTTTACTGAAATCATAATCTCATTTTCCCAGTACCATTAACTGACGAAATAGTTTATAACAAATGCTCCAGTAGCAATGACTAACACACACATCATTCTCAATCATTCCTCATAAGATAAGTTACTTCAATCTATAGTATAAAAACTTAACAATACTGTGACATTTCTCTGCCATTCAGAAATTAGCACATTTGTGCATATTTTGTGAACTAGAAACTTCTTATGTGTAGAGAGGTGAGTCTGAGTTAGGATCTCATACTGATCAGACCTATTGATAGGTGCTGTGATAAAAATTATTAATAATGTGATATAGCTGCGCCAAAATGTTTGAGAATGTCATTAAGTGTGGAAGAGAGTTCAGTGTAAAACACATTGTGAAATTCAGAACTTCTTGACATCAAAAATAACTGAATTCTGCATAGCATGTTGCTTCTCTCTTGAACATGTACATTTTATTAGGTGAGACTGATTATAGCAACATTTGAGCAAGCTGATCTAAATGCCATTTAGGTATACACCTTCTGTGAAGGATAACTAATAATTGTAATTAACTGGCTATGGTTATGAATGATGTGTGCATGTAGAATTTCATACTCTGTACACCTTAGTGTAAGGCTTGGTTGTAACTGGTGTATGTAAGCTTCCCGTAATAAAATAAATTTTATGCACATAAATACTTTCATTAACTGTTATTAACCTTCCACCAAAAGAAATTGTTTTTAGTGGTTATAAGGTGTACATCTGTTTTGCCATAGCTTGTTCCATCTAGAAGCTGCATTTCAGTAACTTCAAGGAGGCGTGCCTTTGAGAAGTGATTCACCACAAGGTGCATGGAACTCTATACACAGCAGCCCCACACTGTGCCATGGCAGTGTACAGTGACTGTAGGTTGTTGTTGATTTGTCATCCCTGGAGTTTGGAAGAGTTCCCTCTAAACATTTCTTTGTCACCATTTTTAATTTTGGTATCATCCCGTTTTTTGTGTGCTCTGTGAAAGTGAATGTAAGATACCTTGTTAATTCTGAACCAGTCTAGGGCTTCTTTGAACATAGTGATCACAGTGTTCTCTGGACTGCACAGAGGGCTTTGTAAATCATAACAGTTGTGTTGCCTGCAAGTAACTTGAAGTGTGCTTTTTGTCTCATACACCATGGCAGGCTATTCATAAATATTAACAACAGTAAGAGACCAAAACCACCCTGTGGCTCTCCACATTTCATTATGACTCAGTTGGAGCAGGCAGTTGTCATTCCACATTTATTCAACACTATTGCTCTCTTTGTCTGAGGTATGACTCCAGCCACTTCACTACTTTACCATTTAAGTCTTAGTGCTCAGCCTTTTTAGGTAGAATTTTGGGATCTCCACAGTCAAGTGCTTTAGAGTGGATATGAAAGATTCCATCTGGTGACTATTATGGTCTATTAATTCAAGGAAATGGTTAACAAATGATAAAAATTGCCTGTTCAGTTGAAGTACCCTTTTGGAATCCAAACTAATGTAAATTAAGAATGTTGTGTTTATTCATTTAGAAAGACTTTTTAATGATGAAACTGGTCAGTAGTTGGAAACCTCTGCTTGATCATTTTTTTGAACAGTGGTTTGAAAATTGCATATTTAAGTCTTTTAGAGCCATTACCTACATTCAGAGACTCACTAAGTATGCAAGAGATAATTTGAAGAATAAAACTGCAGCATGCTTCTGTACTTTCACTGAGATGTTTTCCACACCAGTGGCACTTTTGTTTTTCATTTGGCTTACCACCCTCTCTACCTCATCTGTTTTTATATAGGGTACACGCATCTGGCTAATGTACTGCACTGATTTTTGTAGAAGGTTTGTGGATTTAATCAAAGACCACTTACAACTAGTGTCAAAAAGAGGTTGTTGAAGATATTGGCAACTATTTCACCTTTATCAATCATGCTACTAATAGAGCATACTTTGATCATCTCTGTATGCTCTGATCTTTGGCATGGCTCCACTAAATGTTTTTATTTTATTCTATGAACTTTTTATTTTAGATTTAAAGAACATGCTCTTGGATTTTTAATCACTTATTCAGGATATACAGTATAATTTATAGCGTCCACTTCCTGAAGTTTAGAGGAACTTCTGAATGAATTTATTTCTTATTTTTTCTTTTTTTGTGAAACATTATACAATGCATTTCTGACAACTAAACTTTGCTTATGAATATGTACACTTACTTTTAAAATTTTCAAAGTATAATACCTGTAGTTTAATGCTGTCAGAAACTGTGTCCAAGTATGCAGAAAGATCTCCAGATATTTTCACTCCATTCGTGTTTTCTCCAGAAGGCACCACTGCAGCACTCAAGCTTTTCACTGTATCAGACTGAAAAACACAAGAAACTGCAGTAAACAAAACTGTAATAAAGGTTCAGATGTTTTCTAGTGAGAGATTAAAGTGTCAGTGACCATTTTTCACTTTCACTCCCATCTCAGTTTATAAATCTTATGAGTAAAATTTGAATGTTGGTCTCAAAGAATAGGTAGTGATCATCAGTTTGCACTGGGATACATACTGTTTTATAACATCACATTTACCAACATTTTACTCATTAAATCCTAAATGAAATATGTTCCACTAATAAGTCCACATCTGGCCAAATGAAATAAATAAGGATATTAGTCTATTACATAATGATATGTAGAACTGCCTTAAGTATTCCATGAGCTCTACAGGAGGAGGCAGATATGTTCCTGTTGACTCTCTGTTATCCTTTTGCTGAATGAAAGGAACTTAATTCTACTCCCTGATATTGTTAATACGTTAATTTTATGTAACTGAACTTTAAAAAATATGTTAGTTTAAAAGAAACATATTTATCTACTTTTTGATTATTCTGGTTTATGCACCACTTCTATATGTCTGTATAGTATTTGAGATGACCTGGCAAAATAGCAGCACAGAAATGTGGGATTTGTGGAATTTCCGTGGCACCATAGATTAACACTGCCAGTAAGTGGGTAAACATGGAGCTGAGGAGGCTCCTTCAGACATGCAAATCCTCATGGCTCGCAACTCAATAGACAAGGTAAGGACAAGTTGTATATCTGCTGGCAGAAAACAAGAAAGGGTGCACCAGCACACAGAGGTAAATGCCATTGGTTATTGGGATTAGGTGAAACACTGGCTTTAGTCAAATTCCAACACACAATGTTACAGGAAATGAAACTGAGAGAGAAATGGAAAGCTGAAAGCCACTTCATTCATCAGAATATTAGTGGGGTGGGGAGGGGGGAATAAAGCAAATAAACTATATGAGTTATTCAGTTTTTTAGGAGGTATAAATCATTTGAAAGAAATTAGTGTTAATTGCCTATCAGAGCATCATAGCATTACATAATCACAGCAATAGAAAATATTAATGTTAGTGATTATACATTATTATTTTTCTCATGTCATAAATGTATAGGTACAGGTACATACATTTTACACAGCTACGATTAAATTACTTTTGATCAAAACTTGGCCACTTCCAATGTATTCTCTGTTGATTGTTGAAGATCATCTTCTGTACAGGAGACTGGGCACAATTGACACCGAAGCATGTGCCGAACTGTCTGTTATTCTACACAGTCACACTGAATATCGTTTGCATCAGTGTGTCTCCATCTTGCCATGTTAACTTTTGATCTTCCAACTCCAGATCTCAGTCTATTGAGGGTGTCCAACTTGTCCATTCCCTGTCAAGGCCTGGAGGTAAAACTTCAACAACTCTTTTCCAACCAATGGGAAGGTAGGTCATAACACTACACAGTTGTAACCTAACATTTTCAGCAGTGGCTCTAAGTTCCTTTGGTGTCGTTGACTTCAGTCATTGCACATGTGGCTCATGCTCATAGAGAGGATGGGTAATTTCCTGTTCCCATGCCTTTCTTTCCTTGTTCACAGCTATCTTCCTTCTAACAGGTGGTGGTGCTATTTCTGCGAGGTGGTAAAGCCATTTCAATGGAGTGGATTTCAAGCAACCTGTTATAATTCTGCATGTTTCATTAAGGGCTACATCCACCTGTTTGGCATGAGTTGAAATCTACTGAACAGGACAGGCATAGCAGAATAGTGTAGTACCATTCTAGATGTTCGGACTGTTTCAGGTTGACTACCCCACTGTGATCTGGCCAATTTCCAAAGGACATTGTTCCTGGTGGAAACTTTCCACTTGCATTTCATGCAGTGCTTTTTGAAAGTAAGAGATATGTCAAGTGTCACTCCTAGGTATATACATAACTGAACCCTTTTCAGGGCCACAGTTAACGCTTACATCTATTAACATAGAAGTCATAACATCAGTCAAAGAAGAACTGCTAGAGAACTGTATAGTCAGCACCAGTGCCATATACTGTGCATAATAATAATAATAATAATAATAATAATAATAATAATAATTTTATTGTCGTTCAGCTGATTACAGCAATAGACAAAGTCAAGAGCATATATTTCTACATAAACTACTATATCGATGTAAATTGGTTTACATAAAATAGGTACACTTTAGAATACAGTATTTTCATCTTCAAAGAATTCATCAATGGTGTAAAACGGATTGTTCACTAGTAGCTTGTATAATTTAGCTTTAAAGATATTTACAGGCAGTTCTTTAAAGTCAGCACTTAGTCTATTAAACATCCTTAGTCCAAGAACTAGGTAAGAGTTATGCGATTTTGATAATCTATGATATGGTATGTCTACTGATGTTCTGTTTCTGCTATTGTAGCTATGAATATCACTTCGCAACACAAAATTAGACACATTGTTTCTAATGTATATTAAAACATTGTAGATGAATAAGTTTACTACTGTAAGACACTGCAATTTAATAAACAGAGGTTTACAATATTCTGTTTTATCAGAATCCGTTATTATTCTTATTACTTGCTTCTGTAAAAGTAAAATGTCATTTACATGACAGCTACTACCCCACAGTAAAATTCCATAAGAGATGATGCTTTGGAAGAAGGCAAAATATGCTGATCTCACATAGTCATTGGGAACGTGTCTTTTTAAATTTCTAATTAGATAAATAACTCTTGGAAGCCTAGCCAATATATTTTTAATGTGTGGTTCCCACGTCAATTTATTGTCAATAGTAACACCTAAAAATTTAACAGTTTCTAATTCCTGGTAGTTAGGAATCTCTTTGAGGCTAAAGTAAAGTGTCTGGGTTTTGTTTTCATTTAGCAAGAAGCCATTAGCTTTGAATCACAATGAGGACTGAGCAAGGGTATTTTCGGTCAGTGTTTTCAGTGTACCTAGATCAGAGCTTCTATGTAGAAAAGTTGTGTCATCAGCATACAATATTGTATGAGAATTTATGAATAAGGGCAGCTCATTAATCATTAGTATAAACAGTAAAGGTCCAAGCACCGACCCTTGAGGCACTCCGTACCTAACATTAACCAAATTTGATTTCTCCCTACCAATGCACACAACTTGTTGACAGTTCTCTAGAAAAGACCTGAACATATTTATACTGTTGTCATCAAAACCATAGTAAACTAGCTTATTCAGCACAGTGTCATGCTCTACACAGTCAAAGGCTCTGCTCAGGTCACAAAATGTAGCCTGGGCATAGTCCCTAGCCTCGAACACATCTAGGACTAATTTTACGAGGGAGTCCATTGCATCCATTGTGGATTTACCTTTCCTAAATCCAAACTGTTTATCACTAACTATATTTAATTTACCCAAGTAGGACTACCGCCGGCCGCGGTGGCCGTGCGGTTCTGGCGCTGCAGTCCGGAACCGCGGGACTGCTACGGTCGCAGGTTCGAATCCTGCCTCGGGCATGGGTGTGTGTGATGTCCTTAGGTTAGTTAGGTTTAAGTAGTTCTAAGTTCTAGGGGACTTATGACCTAAGATGTTGAGTCCCATAGTGCTCAGAGCCATTTTTACCCAAGTAGGCATTAACTTGCTCATACATAATCATTTCTAAAATTTTTGAAAAAACTGGGGTTATGGATTTAGGTCTAGCAGGACAGTTCTTTTCCCCTTTTTTGTATATGGGCACAACTCTAGAAATTTTTAGTATGCCGGGGAACTTACTTTCAACTAGGCATCTGTTAACACAAAAGGTTAAAGGATAAATCACACAATCAATAACATCTTTCAACAAATTACATGACATATCATAGTAATCAACACTAACTGAAGGTTTGAAATTTTTCACTATTTTTAGGATATTATTTGGGCTCACTTCTGTGAAAGTAAGGTGCTTGGGGGAAGCTTTTCAAAGCAGCTGTCCATAATACTAAGAGAATTTTAAGGTGGTTTAATTATTGAACTACTAATTTCTCCAGTGGACTGAATGCAATATTTATTAAATTCTTCTGGGGTAATGGCAATTTCCTCTTTGTGTTTAGTGTGTGCAATTGAGTTTATTACACTCCAGGCCTTCTTGCATTTATTGTTAGATTTTTCAATGTTTACTATGTTATGCAGTTTCTTTGCTTCATTTATTGCCTTCCTATACTTGCATTTAGCTTTAGCATACAGGTCTTTATACAGTTCTGATTTACTGGTTTTGTACAGACTAGAATACAGCATAACAGTATTTTTCAGTTGCCCTAACTGTGGAGTAAACCATTCCTTCGTTTTCTTTTTCTTGTAATTACTACTAATATTCACTGTACATTTTTCAGAGGGATGTTATTTTCAAATACATTTAAAAAGACAGAGAAAAACTTCGTGAATACAATATCAGCTGAACAGTGTTGAAGCCTAATAAAACATGTGTCCCAACTGAAATAAGTGAGGGCTTGTCTAAACCTATCCGTCCTCTCTCTGCTCACTGGTCTAGTAATCACAGTTTTAGATTCTGGTTTGGTGCAGTCTGAAGTTACATTATTAAAACTAAGATATACTGCATCATGGTCTGAGAAAGGGAAACTAATTACATCAGTGGACATACAAGTTCTCTTAATATTTGTAAATATATTGTCTAGACAGGATGAGCCTCTGGTAGGTTTGCAGTTAACATAGTACAGGTTAAATTGTCGAAGCACATTTTTGAGCTCTGTCACAGTTTTTCTGTCCTGCAGGACATCAAAACTTGAATTGATATCCCCTCCAATGACAACATTGTATTTTTTCCATTTCGGTTTCTCCAGAAAGATATGGGGGTCACCACTAGGTGGCCTGTACACTACTACTACCATGAGCTTAAGGCTCTCAATTACTAGGCCTGGCATTTCAAAATGCATTTCATCACAAAGGGTACTGAGATCTATCCTGCCACAGTTTGGTGCAACAGGTGTTTTTGCATATATTGCTACCCCATCACGTAAGTGCTGTTTTCTGCAATAGCAACTAAGTAGTGTGTAATCATCCAATACTTTGTACCCAAGCTCATCCTCTTTACACCAATGTTCACTTAAACATAGAATATCTATCACGTTTTCATTTGAAAATTCGTTGACAATTAAGTTTTTATCTGCCATGCCCTGAATATTGAGGTAGCATATTTTAAACTCTACTTTAGGCATTCCTTCTTTTGCATATTCTCTTAGTTGACATGACCTACTGTTACTGCATGAAAGTTGACCAGGTTGTGTCCTTATGTTACTAGAACACCCAACCTGGTCTATGCATACAAGTTTTTTGTCATCTCAGTTGATCCAAACACATTAATGGTCTTTTTTCCTTCTCTAGCTTATCCAATACTATTCCGATAATTGTATCACTTAAAACACGTTTACCTAGATAACTGAAATGTTGACCATGCTTGGTATGCCATTCTCTGCTACAACTACTGGTGTTAATTAAGGAAACATTCTTAAAGTGCTTACAGATAGCTTTGTACTTCTTGTTTGTCTGCTCCACTTCCTTATTCACACATGACCACTGGGGCAAATCATGTTGATGTGGCACATTAACAACAATCATGTTGGTGTGGGTGAACACTCCGAGAGTCTTCTTCAGTGTCAAAGTAGCAATCTTCCTTTCGCTTCTGCTGACGTCGTTTGCTCCGGCCATTACCACTACAAAGTCTCTGTCCATGACGACTGTGCTTTCTTTCTGGATTGATGTTGAAACATCTCGTAAACCAGCTCCTGATTTAACGGTACCTTCTATTTCAAACTCGTTAATCACACGAGGTCCGCTTTCTGTTAACATAGCTGCTAATCCTCTGGCGTAACTGTCTGAATAAATCTTGATTTTACGTTTTTTCTTATACCTTACTTGGCTGTTCACTAAGTTTTGAGAGTCCTGCACCACCGTATCAGATGAGTGTGCTGATACAGTTTGAAAGTCATCTGTGTTTTGAAGCGAACTATATTTGTTATTTAATGGTAACACAAAGTCCTGCCTATGTTTATTGTTAATATGTTTGTAAGCGCTCCCCTTCGATTTTACAGTTACCCATCTACTGCTAGGCCTGTTGTGAGCCGTTTTAGTCGTAGCTTCACTTTTTGGCAATCCTTCCATGGGTTTGGGGATATTAAGACATACCTGATGACCACTCTCTTCCAACTTAAGCTTGAGTCTTCTGTTTTCATCACTCAGAATTTTTGTGTCCTCTTGTAGCTCAGCAATAAATAACAACAGATCATTTTCGGAGGATGAAGCACCGATTTTCACATCTTTGGTTTTTGTTTTACCACGCCATTGCTCCGACTTGTGTGGATTTAATTCATATTTCTCATACAGTTTTTTTAATTCGTCCTGTAAGAGTCCAATAATTGTAATATATGATAGGTTTTCCTTTTTGATACTGTCGGTCTTCCTTGCTGCATCACACGTACACGTTTTTTGATCATTAAGGGATGCAGCCTTTTGTTTACAATCCGCACAGTTCCACATAGTCGCACAATTATCGTTCCTTCTCAGGGAAGAAGACACATAGAAGTTGTGACATGTACAGTGGTTGTACATAAGCTTCATATTCAAGTAGATCAGTTCACAGGAAGAGACAGCACATTCATATAAAAAAAAGGAATGTAAATACAAAAATACAGAAACAATAAAAAATTTTATAGATCAGGATCTAAAGGGATCTACTTGTGTCTTAATACTTGTGATTGTTACATTATACATGTCCCTACTGAATAACTGAGAGATTTTCATGACAAACTGTGATTGTTTATTGCATTGCTTTGCAGGCACGAAGAAGGGATTGTTTAGTTGCGGTGACTTAAATGCAAATTTCTTGAAGGAATCTGACAGAAAATGTCATTCATATGTGGTGTAAGCTACTAATAATTTCAGTCATAAACTTCCTGACTGGTTTTCTCCAAATAGTAGTACACAGGTAAAGTCTTCTTACAAGAAACAGAAGTTAAAGAAATGCATCCCTGTCCTTAACATACCTGTCCTTAACTTAGTTCCACGCTCAGTTTGGAGGCACTCAGAGGTAGCATTGATGGTGAATAAAGACAGCACTACTGAACATTTTAAAGAAACCTTACGAATTTCTGACTCAGATGAAGTTAAGTGTGATTCTAGTTGGCAAATCATCTAAATTGCACATTGACTCGCCTTGACACTCTTTGAGTTTATGGACCAAATAGGGTGTTGTGTCCAGTTGTAGCCAACAATATTTGTTCGAGGCTCCATAAAATTGGGTGATGTTGATACACCATTTAGTCCCGACTTTTATGACAAGCCGAAAAAGTATCCAGGGTGGGGGAGAGGTTTTCCAATAATGAGTATGACCAAGTAGTAGATTTCTCTCTCTGAGGAACAGAATGATTGGTAGAACATTATTAACATTGTTTATGGAGATTTGGTGACTATGCTGAAAAACTGAGCAATGTATCTTTGTTACACTGAGGTGTAGTGCAATACTCAATAATAGTTAATTGACATGCTATAATTATGTGTAGCTCTTGTTTTGGAGTCACTGTGCGAAAAATAGCCTGAAGAAGTAATGAAGGAGAAATATTTTCATATTATAAACTGTACTGCAATATATTAAGAAAAGTTGTTAAAAATCCTGAAGTACACACATCTTCTCTCAAATTGACATATCAGGCAATAAAATCAAATAAAAATTGAATACTGTTAGAAGAGAGATGGAGACAAAAGCCATAGATTTTTGATGATCTTTCTGCTAAAGAGAATGAAAACAGTGTAAAAAGCAGTTCAAAGGTAGCAGATATTATTAATAATTACCTTTTTAAAATACGTAAGAATATTGGTGCAAACAGCATGAAACAGAGAGCAAAACAATACAACAAAGAAGCAACAGAAAGAGCAATTCATGAAAAAAGAACTGAACTAACATCCCCATTTCAAATAACTAAGATCATTAAGACTCTAAAATTAAAACCGCACATGGTGTGTACAACGTTCCAGTAAAATTTCAAAAATTGTGACCTAATAATATGTAATGCTTTTCACACACATTCTTGCACCTTTTTAGAGCATGCTAGCTAGGATACAGGGATCATGATGTGGAAGCAGTTGGGCAATGAACTAATTTTTAATATTTAAACACTTTTATTAAACAACAACAGTATAAATCTGTCTCGAGCAGTATACAACTTCAACAATTAGTAAACAACTCTTGCCACCTAAAATCTTTAAAGGGCTGCCAATTAATGTTCTAAGGCTCTTTCAGTTCATTTACTTAATTGAAACACATGATAACAGTAACATGATGTAAGCCAAGTTATGACCATAAGCCTTTCCTCTAGCTCCTCAAAATGTCAAAATGGTTTGGATATAGCAAGGCAAATGGACACTAGTCTCAGATGATGGTATGAAAATTTAAATATAATGTTGTACACTAGTCCCTTCAAATATTAAGCAGTTTTCACTATGAAAAAGATAAAGAGGCAGTGATCCTTTCAATGATTAGTGACTAAAACAATCAGTACAGAATTAACTAATAAACGTCAGGCACTAGACCCTTCAAATGTTAATTTAAATATAGAAAGAATGTCTGGACAGTAGCCCCTTTCAATGACTAGTGATTACAAATAATTAATGCAGAAAAATCAGCAAACAGATATGAGGCACTAGCACCTTCAAATATTAAACAAATAGAAAGAAAAGTAAACAGTAGCCCGTTTAAATGACTTGTGATAAGTAACAATTAATGAACAAAATTCATTGTAGAAAAGATAAAGCAGCACTGGCCTCCTTTAATCATTAGTAACTAAAAACAGTTATTACAAAAATCAGCAAATAGGTGTTGGCATCTAGCACCTGCAGATGTTAAACAAATTTCAATATGGAGAGAATAAGTGAGCACTATCCCTTTGAATTATTAGTTATTAAAAACAATTAATGCAGAAAAATCAGGAAACAGTGGCTGCAAACTGATCCCACCAAATGTTAAACAAATTTCAATATAGAACCTTGACTCCTAGTTATTAAAAATAATTAATACCAAAAATCAGCAATAGATGTCCAACACTAACCCCTTCAGCTGTAAAACAAGTTTCAATATAAAAGGAATAACCAGGCATTTGCTGTTATTTGCCCTCACATGATTTGCAAATCATTAACTAGTCCATATACTATTACTCATAATAAAACTGCCACAGTGAAAATAGAAATTTTCATCAGTTTCACCCTATCAAGAGAGTACTTGGTGGATTTTACATAACCAAACCTCTAAGCAGTTTGTAACTACTACAAGTATAGTTCCAGAATTTTTGGGCCAGTTGCAGTCATCCAAAAGAGTGGGAAGGGCATCTGGTATTTGAATGGTCACAACTGCCTGTGGTACAGTACCACAGCAGTACAATGTGCTATGAATTTAACAACCAACAAAACATTACTTAAGTAACCAGTTTGAGTTCTAAAAAAACAGAAAAACTATATGAGATTATGTATATCAAAGATAACAGGGAGCGCAAAACACAGTCAGTGAGCAATTATTTAAAAAAGGAAAATTGGTTTATTTCCTGCTATTGCTTGGCACAGCCAGGAGTGCTAAACAAGAACAGTGCCTGGATCAACCAGAATTGGGTGAACTGGGAATCCAGATGCTTCCAGCACTTTTATTGATAAGTTCCATGAGCCACTACTAACTACTGTATGCAATATCATTTATAGCACACTTGTGGGTGAGCAGGCACTTGGGCTTGCTTCTCGTCCTCTCTCTGTGAACTCTCTTCTGGCTGCACTCTCTACACAGACCTGTCTTGCTCTGCCACTGGCTCCTTCTAGTGAGTGCCATTCTCACCCACAGGCAACAAGCCATGGCTCCACCACGGAACACTGAAAAGGACATGTTTTCAAGCACACACACCTCCAATTTGCCTACACACCATGTGGTCTTTGGCAACAAACATGCCAAATATCACTACATCACAACAGATGTATTAGTTCTTATTAACTAATGTAATGAATCACTAATTCAGTGTGTTCCCCAGTCAGACTGCAACATGCCATTGTCAAGCTTCTCTATAAGAAGTATAAATTAACAAATGTAAATAACTACTAACAGCGTCATTTGTTAGATCATTTTCCAAAATTTCTGACTCCAAGCTTGTTACACATCTATGTCATAATGGAATATTTGCACATAATGGAATCTTTGAATTATGAAGTAGCACCAACTGGTCTCTTCTGTAACTAATTGAAGCCATTTGATTTTGTCAATCGTAGAATTTAAGTTTTTAAACAATGTAAGTTTAGTACATGTCTGGTTTAGTTCCTATTTAAGAAACAGAAAGCAGAAAGTTATTGTATGTATTTGAGTGGTACAGTGATGGATGCCACACCTTCTTCATGGTATAATGTATCATTTAAGTTATCATATTGAAGACATAAAGTCTGAAAAGGAGCCCATGATCATATTTTTGGTACTTTAATTTACAGGCCCGTTTTGATCACATAAATTTTACATTTCACTATGACTGGTTTTGGCTGCTACCATCTACAGATCATAAAATATTCTGATGTAGTATCAACATCAAACTAAACATGTAGGTACATAGTAAGTGTACAATGTGTGCTGTAGGTAGATGTTCAAAATAATGGAATTTGTCCTAATGAATGCTAAGAGGTTCCAAATGAGAAAGAAAACCAAATAAGGATATTTCAACATTTACTTTTATAAAACATTAGGTTTGCTGTGCTTTGAGCATAAACATTAATTGTCAAAGAATAATTATTGTGAGACATGTTTGGACATTGGAGACATCTACATCTACATGTACATACATACTCCACAATCCACCATACAGTGCGTGGCGGATGGTACCACATACCACAACTAGCATCTTCTCTCCCTGTTCCACTACCAAACAGAACAAGGGAAAAATGACTGCCTATATGCCTCTGTACGAGCCCTAATCTCTCTTATCTTATCTTTGTGGTCTTTCCGCAAAATATAAGTTGGTGGCAGTAAAATTGTACTGCAGGCAGCCTCAAATGCTGGTTCTCTAAATTCCCTCAGTAGCGATTCACGAAAAGAATACCCCCCTTCCACCAGAGACTCCCACCCGAGTTTCTGAAGCATTTCCGTAACACTCGCGTGATGATCAAACCTACCAGTAACAAATCTAGCAGCCCGCCTCTGAATTGCTTCTATGTCCTCCCTCGATCTGACCTGATAGGGGTCCCAAATGCTCGAGCAGTACTCAAAAATAGGTTGTATTAGTGTTTTATAAGCGGTCTCCTTTACAGATGAACCACATCTTCCCAAAATTCTACCAATGAACCGAAGACGACTATCCTCCTTTCCCACAACTGCCATAACATGCTTGTCCCACATCATATCGCTCTGCAATGTTACACCCAAATATTTAATCAACATGACTGTGTCAAGTGCTACACTACTAATGGAGTATTCAAACATTATGGGATTCGTTTTCCTATTCATCTGCATTAATATACATTTATCTAAATTTAGAGTTAGCTGCCAGTCTTTACACCAATCACAAATCCTGTCCAAGTCATCTTGACATGTTATTACATGAAGTCTTATGAACTCTATGTTGCATTATTTGAGCTTTTTCTGTGATCACTAGCGAAGCTGATACACCAGAAGTCATTTCTGAATAATAAACAAAAGTTACTGTATCACAGAGGTGACAAATGTGTCAGCTGTAATGTATCACATCTGTACTTATAACAAGAATACAATTTCAAGTGAATGAAAATTAAGTTTTTCCCTTCCCATGAATGATGTTGAGGAGTGAAGTTCAGTACTTCAAAAAGGCCGGTGACACAGCCAAGAAAGAAAAGGTAAAACAATGTGGTCATAAAAGGATGTCAGAAGTATTCGCCTCATGCACAAAAGGAAAAATCACTAAGCAAGAGCTTGCAAAGAAAATATAAGAAAAATTACACATGTTTTATGAAATATGCAGATTCCAAAATTGACTCAAGGAACAACAGTAATTATTTTTGTAACATAAATCTGACTTTCCAAGGTCAGTCACACCACTGTATCATTACCTATATTGATAATACAGTATAGTTGTGCCTTTGCATGACAGGACCTGAGTTTATAAAATCATGAAAGAGTTTTAAGGATTGAAGTATTGGCACTGTGTGAATATAATTTTCCAGAATAAGACAATAATTTCCATTTCATTAAAAGAATTTTATATACATGTCATAAAAAGAACTGGAACCCTGGAAAAGTATAAATAATTAAAGAATATAACAAACCATTTATAGGCAATAACATTTACAAATGTAAACATTTTTGGAAAATCTGAGAAAAATTTCAGTTAATAATGTCACCAAAGAACCTCAAGGACTGGAAAATAATTCCGATGCAGTATCTCCAAGGATAAAAGGTAATCCCCGATTTTCTAAGAGAGAAAGAAGAATTCCAAAAAGAAACAGTGATTTTTTATGGCCAGCACCCACCCGACCTCGCCAACGACATCTAGTGAACAAATCTCCAGCTGCGACATAGGTCTTAATGTATCCAACACAGTTTTGTGTGCAACGGGGACTAACGGTGTTAATGGACAAGCAGACCAGCAGAAGGACAGTAGAGGTAGCTATAAGAATCTTACTATTCTTCATCAAAATATCAGAAGTCTCAAAAGTAAATTAGAGTTTTTATCTGTAAATTTACGGGACATGGACACTGTTGACCGTCCTCATGTTTTATGCCTTACTGAGCATCATGTAACAGTTGGAATTGATGGGCTGCAGCTTGATGGGTATGATCTAGCTACTCATTACTGCAGAACAAGTAAGGAGAAAGGTGGTGCTGTAATTTATATAGACAGTAAAATCATTTATAAATCTTTAGATCTAAGTAAGTATTGTGTAGATCAACATTTTGAAGTTTGCGGGACTGAAATTTCTGCAAAGGACATGTTACTTACTGTGCTTGCAATTTACAGAGCTCCAGCAGGGAAGTTTTGTATCTTTATGAATAAGTTAGAATCTCTTTTGACCAAATTGTTCTCTAAAACTAGAAATTTAATAATTGTAGGTGACTTTAATGTCAACTTCTTAACTGATAACAACCTCAAAACTGACCTGGAACACTTAATGAATTCTTACAACTTGGCTGCGATGGTTACCTGGCCCACTAGAGTTACAGAAAATTGCAAGAGCCTTCTAGATAATATTTTCATTGACAAGAATAGAGTCAACAGTGCTAGTGTGAGCAAAGTAATTTATGGCCTGCCTGACCATGATGGACAACTTCTGAAAGTAAATAACATCAGTTTGTGCAATAAAATCTCCCACACCTATAGGTCCTATAGATGTATAAACACTGAAACTGTGTCTGCCTTTAACGACTATTTGTCACAGATAGATTGGGAGCCAGTGTACAGCACATCAGATGTTAATGATAAATTTAACCTTTTTTAAATGAATTTATATCTGTATTTGAAATGGCTTTCCCAAAAAAAACTGTCAGAAAGAACAATGAGGTTTCTTCCAGTAAACCATGGATTACTGGAGGTATAAAAATTTCTTGCAGGACTAAGAGGGAGTTACATGCCTCACTAAGAGTATCAAATGATCCCCTTGAAAGGTCTCATTTTAAGTTATATTGTAAAATTTTAAAAAGGGTGATAAACAAATCCAAGAGCCTGTATATTAAGTCTGAAATTGATAAATCTGAGAACAAAATAAAAGCAGTTTGGAATGTTATAAAGAGAGAGTGTGGCAAGAGTAACAAGAATGTTAATACCACAGAGATAAGCTATAAGGATGAGGTTATTCATAATCCTGTAACAGTTTCCAACACATTCAACAATCACTTCATAACTGCAGCAGAACAAGTAGGTTGTAACAGTTCCTTAAATGCTGCTACGCATTTATCACATAGAGCTAACCCTAACACGTATGACCCAATTTGTATTGCCCCAGTTACTATTACTGAAGTTAAAAATACCATCAAGGCCTTAAAAAATAAAAATTCCACTGGTATTGACAACATTTCACCAAAAATACTGAAGCATTGTAGTGACCACATATGTCAAGTCCTGTGTCACATTTTTAATGAGTCTATCCAGCAAGGTGTTGTCCCAGAGAGACTAAAGCTTGCCGTTGTGAAACCACTTTTCAAGAAGGGTGACAAAACTAATTTATCTAACTACCGTCCAATATCACTACTAAGTAGTTTCTCAAAAGTATTAGAGAAACTAATGTATACAAGAATTGTAGAACATCTTAACAGCCACAACATACTCAACAGAAACCAGTTTGGTTTCCAAAAAGGTAGATCAACTGAGCAGGCTATTTTTTCCCTCACAAATGAAATTTTAGAGTCAATAAATAATAAAATGTCACCTATTGGAATTTTTTGTGACTTGTCTAAGGCCTTTGACTGTGTGGACCACGACATTCTCTTACATAAGGCTAATTTTTATGGCTTGCGAGGTAGCATTGGTAGATGGATAGAATCATATCTGCAAAACAGAAAACAGAAGGTGATAATTAATGGTGCCAATGATAGTCCCATTTCTTCTGATTGGGGCACATTAAAGTGTGGTGTGCCTCAGGGGTCCATCCTAGGACCTTTGCTTTTCCTTATCTTCATCAATGATCTCCCACTTTGCACAGACACCGAGTGTAAATTTACTCTTTTTGCCGATGACACCACTATTCTGCTTGAAAGTCGAACTAACAGTGACCTAGAAAATAAATGTAATGCTGTACTCGTTGACATCCTACACTGCTTTAAGTGCAATGGACTAACTCTAAACATTCAGAAAACTCAGTATATGCAATTTCACACATCTCAACAAGAAAATGAAGTATGCCACTTAAACTGTGGTAACCAAAATATACTACACTGTGAATCATCTAAGTTCTTGGGCATTCTAATTGATGGCAAGCTGAACTGGTCTGAGCATATCTTAGACCTACATAGAAGGCTCAGTGTGGCAACTTATGCTCTGCGTGTAATCACCCCCATTGGTGATGAGGACGCTACTAAAGCTGCCTACTTTGGTTATTTTCATTCTATCATGTCGTATGGCATAATATTTTGGGGCAACAAGCCTTTAGCCAAAAAAATATTTACTGCACAGAAGAGAGCTGTTAGAATCATGAGTGGTGTTCATCCAAGATATTCTTGCAGAAGTCTGTTTCATAAGTTACAAATATTAACACTTACCTCTCAATTCATATTTTCTTTGATGATTTTTGTTTCTAACAACCTATCTCTTTTTAAAACTAATAGTGAATGTCATGATCATAATACTAGGTCTAAAAATGATCTACACAGGGATCTGAAACTTTTAAGTCTTGTTCAGAAAGGTGTTCATTATTCAGCCACAAAAATTTTCAACTCCCTTCCATCAGGTATTAAAGATCACATTAATGTCTTACCTACTTTTAAATGTAAATTGAGAGAATACCTAATGGTAAATTCCTTCTATTCTCTTGATGAGTATCTACAGATAAAGCAATGATTTTTTATACTGATAAAAATTTGTTTGCTATAGATCACATTAACTGTTTAATTTGGAAAATGTACTATATTTCCTTTTTAGGTATTGTTTTATATTACTTGAGCTATACCTTTGATTTGATTTTAACCTACAAACTTATTCATAATCTTATGGTACATTTTTGTCATTTTATATATGTGTATTATTTGTTTAATTTGGAAAATGTACTATATTTCCTTTTTAGGTATTGTTTTATATTACTTGAGCTATACCTTTGATTTGATTTTAACCTACAAACTTATTCATAATCTTATGGTACATTTTTGTCATTTTATATATGTGTATTATATCTGTTGTATGTAATCATGACTCATTCTACATCCTTGTGATTTATCACAATACGGATTAATGGAATACGAAATAAATAAATAAATAAATAAATAAAATAAAAAATCATACTAGGCACATTTCCTTCCACTTTGTGTTACACTTTTGGTAGTCTATTCTCAGTAATTGTAGGAAAATGATTTTCTTTCTTTCATACAGGTAATTTCACTTATTACAATAGCATAAAACCTGTAGTGGCTGATGACACAGTGTCTGTTTTGTTTTTACATTCAATAGGTAGAGGAAAACCATCCTTCCTGTAGCATACTCATACCTATAGTAATAAGTGATATCTTTCACTAAATATAGACATTACTGATAGAATTTTGTTATGGAAGTGAACAATATTACTGAAAAACTGGGTGAAATAATACAGTCCCATGAAATTAATGTAATGGTAACTGATAAAGAGTCATCACTGGCAATTGCAGTGAGACAGGAAACCATAGAAAGTAGGACAGGTGATAAATGGATCTCAAACTCAATACAATTAACGAAGAATGGTTTGTCAAAACAGATGATAACAGTGATAACTTACGATAAGTGGCTGTCTGGAACTGCACCCACAAGAGCAATAGTTTCTATCATAATGATTTGCGTGAATCACATATCTTTCCTAGCACACAAATAGTAGAACAGGAAGTATCCATTGAAAAAGAACAATAAAAAAATAGTAGGAAACCAGTCTTATCAGCATCTGAAGGTGACAGCCTTGTCCTAAAATTCCTATAGCAGATGTCTAAGCAGTTTTAACAAATATTGTCTAAGCAGTTGGAAAGAATGTCAAATAATTTTGATCAGAAATATTTGAGTTTCAAAACAGAATTTTCGAGTTTTGAGCAAAAATTGAAACACAAGTTTAATGAAAAATTTTCCAAACTTTTAGCCAAACAGAAGAACATTACTCAACAGGTAGATGAGCTTATCTGGAAACAAACAAGTTTACAGACCGAAAATTGAAGCTTAGCAAATGTGGTATCAAGTGATGAAAGCTAGCATGTCAGATTTACACAACATATATGGTGATTGAATGGTTCAGGTACAAAAGATATCGGAGGATATGGGTTTTCTTAAATTAGAACAGAAATACATCAGTAATGAAATACAAAAATTAAACAGTCTTGCTGATGGTGGGTTATTTGACAGTGACACTACACTTGCAGAACAGGCAGTAGAGCAACACCATACTCACCTTGCAGGAATGGAAAGGATACTAACTGAAAGAGAAGATTGTTAACAAAAGCAATACTAATTTGAGGAATGCTGCTCAACAAATATGTAATGAAAGAAGTATACAAGCTTGGGTTCAAGTGAACTGTTTGTTGTTATTAACAAGAAGACAAATGGTAAAGCAGTAAATAAGCAAAACAACAGATATTCACCTAATATTACACATAATGTAAGTGAAGGGATTATAAGGTATACGGGCAGTTATCAGTACCTTACTTACAGTGAGGAAACTATTCATTTGTGACTCAAGTAACTATATCACATACACATGATAATACATCTTGCCAGTTGATGATATTGGCAGATGAGAGTCTGTTTAAACATAAACGGTTTCAGGTATTTTCTATGGAAAATACTAACTGAAAGAGACAGCACGATTGTTAGCAAACTCAACACTGATTAGAAGAATGCTATTCAAAAAATATGTAATGAAACAGGTGTACAAGCTTGAGTTCAAGTTAACCCTTTGTTGTTAATAACAAGAAGACAAATGGTAAAACAGTAAATAAGCAAAACAACAGTTATTTACTTAATATTACACACAGTGTAAATGAAGGGAGTAGAAGGCATTTGGGCAGTTATCAGTACCTTATGCTGTTATTGTTGTGGTCTTCAGTCCTGAGACTGGTTTGATGCAGCTCTCCATGCTACTCTATCCTGTGCAAGCTTCTTCATCTCCCAGTACTTACTGCAACCTACATCCTTCTGAATCTGCTTAGTGTATTCATCTCTTGGTCTCCCTCTACGATTTTTACCATCCATGCTGCCCTCCAATACTAAATTGGTGATCCCTTGATGCCTCAAAACATGTCCTACCAACCGACCCCTTCTTCTAGTCAAGTTGTGCCACAAACTTCTCTTCTCCACGATCCTATTCAACACCTCCTCATTAGTTATGTGATCTAGCCATTTAATCTTCAGCATTCTTCTGTAGCAACACATTTTGAAAGCTTCTATTCTCTTCTTGTCTAAACTATTTATCGTCCATGTTTCACTTCCATACATGGCTACACTCCATATATATACTTTCAGAAACGACTTCCTGACACTTAAATCTATACTCGATGTTAACAAATTTCTCTTCTTCAGAAACGCTTTCCTTGCCATTGCCAGTCTACATTTTATATCATCTCTACTTCAACCATAATCAGCAAAACTCCTTTACTACTTTAAGTGTCTCATTTCCTATTCTAATTCCCTCAGCATCACCCGACTTAATTCGACTACATTCCATTATCCTCGTTTTGCTTTTGTTGATGTTCATCTTATATCCTCCTTTCAAGACACTGTCCATTCCATTCAACTGCTCTTCCAAGTCCTTTGCTGTCTCTGATAGAATTACAATGTCATCAGCGAACCCAAAGTTTTTATTTCTTCTCCATGGATTTTAATACCTACTCCGAATTTTACTTTTGTTTCCTTTACTGCTTGCTCAATATACAGATTGAATAACATTGGGGACAGGCTACAACCCTGTCTCACTCCCTTCCCAACCACTGCTTCCCTTTCATGCCCCTCAACTCTTATAACTGCCATCTGGTTTCTGTACAAATTGTAAATAGCCTTTCGCTCCCTGTATTTTAACCCAACCATCTTTAGAATTTGAAAGAGAATATTCCAGTCAACGTTGCCAAAAGCTTTCTCTAAGTCTACAAATGCTAGAAATGTAGGTTTGCCTTTCCTTAATCTTTCTTCTAAGAAAAGTCATAAGGTCAGTATTGCCTCACGTGTTCCAATATTTCTATGGAATCCAAACTTATCTTCCCCGAGGTCAGCTTCTACCAGTTTTTCCATTCATCTGTAAAGAATTCATGTTAGTATTTTGCAGCTGTGACTTATTAAACTGATAGTTCGGTAATTTTCACATCTGTCAACGCCTGCTTTCTTTGCGATTGGAATTATTATATTCTTGTTGAAGTCTGAGGGTATTTCATCTGTCTCATACATATTGCTCACCAGATGGTAGAGTTATGTCAGGACTGGCTCTCCCAAGGCTATCAGTAGTTCTAATGGAATGTTGTCTACTCCCGGGGCCTTGTTTCGACTCAGGTCTTTCAGTGCTCTGTCAAGCTCTTCACGCAGTATTGTATCTCCCATTTCATCTTCATCTACATTCTCTTCCATTTCCAGAATATTGTCTCAAGTACGTCGCCCTTTTATAGACCTTCTATATACTCCTTCCACCTTTCTGCTTTCCCTTCTTTGCTTAGAACTGGGTTTCCATCTGAGCTTTTGATATTCATACAAGTGGCTCTCCTTCTCCAAAGGTCTCTTTAATTTTCCTGTAGGCTGTATCTATCTTACCCCTAGTGAATTAAGCCTCTACATCCTTACATTTGTCCTCTAGCCATGCCTGCTTAGCCATTTTGCACTTCCTGTTGATCTCATTTTTGAGACGTTTGTATTCCTTTTTGCATGCTTCATTTACAGCATTTTTATATTTCCTCCTTTCATCAATTAAATTCAATATATCTTCTGTTACCCAAGGATTTCTACAAGCCCTTATCTTTTTACCTACTTCATTGTCTGCTGCCTTCACTACTTCATCCCTCTGAGCTACCCATTCTTCTTCTACTGTATTTCTTTCCCCCATTTCTGTCAATTGTTCCCTCATGCTCCTCCCTGAAACTCTGTACAACCGCTGGCTCTTTCAGTTTATCCAGGTCCCATCTCCTTAAATTCCCACCTTCTTGCAGTTTCTTCAGTTTTAATCTACAGTTCATAACCAATAGATTTGGGTCAGAGTCCACACCTGCCTCTGGAAATTTCTTACAAATTAAAACCTGTTTCCTAAATCTCTGTCTTACCATTATATAATCTATCTGATACCTTCTAGTATCTCTGGGATTCTTCCATGTATACAACCTTCTTTTATGATTCTTGAACCAAGTATTAGCTATGATTAAATTATGCTCTGTGCAAAATTCTACCAGTTGTCTTTCTCTTTCATTTCTTATCCCCAATCCAAATTCACCTATTATGTTTTCTTCTCTCTCTTTTCCTTCTCTCGAACAGGTGTACAAGCTTGAGTTCAAGTTAGCCCTTTGTTGTCAATAACAAGAAGACAAATGGTAAAACAGTAAATAAGCAAATCAACAGTTCTTTACTTAATATTACACACTGCGTAAATGAAGGGAGTAGAAGGCATGTGGGCAGTTATCAGTACCTTATGTACAGTGAGGATACTATTCATGTGTGACTCCAGTAACTATACCGCATACACATGTTCATACATCTTACAAGTTGATGATGTTGGCAGATGAAAGTCTTCTACTGAAACAAAGAAGGTCCGCCCCAAAGTATTCATTAAATATGTTCAAGATATTCTACCACATAGCTGGAATGAACAGGAAGAGATTCATTGTGTGGTAAGAAACACACAGGGGGCACCTCGCTATGAGCTGCGAACATAACAGAGTGTTGTGAAACTCTAAACAATTTGAACAGGCTTTTTTTCCTACATTTTTGTCACCAGGAGTACAGGAATAACTCAGACAAGGCGTTTTTGACCTAGAACCATTTAATAATATACAAAGTGAACCAAGAAAATATTTTGAAAAACATCTGAAGAAGATTCTTTAGTGGAGTAAACATATGTCACATGTAGATAAATTTTAAGATTTTAAAGAGTAGGCTATATCACTCATTAAGGAGAAGTTAGTTGCAATACAAGAAATTGATTTAGAGAATTCTTTGGTCTGTATTTGATGCCATTGACCTCATTTATGAGGAGGGACGTATGCAAACAAGAAACATGGATTCACCCTGTGATTTTCATAGTATTACTATGGCAGGTCAAGTCAATAATACCAATCACCAACAGGAGTAGCAGCAACCAGTAACATTAGATAATAAATCCAATAGCAATTATTTTAAAGCCAATGGAAACACACAGAAAAACAAACAGAACAAATCAACCTTGGTTATCCAAAAATGCAAATTAATCATAATAGACAAAACTGGTATGGTGAACCATCTAACAGGAATCTAAAAAATAGCAATGGTTATAAAAAAACAAAAGATCACATGAGACCTGTCTAAAGTAATAACATTAGACAAGGGGAACCAGCCTTTCATAGTAATCAAACCAATAACTGGCATACTTAAGAGAATCCAGTTCAAATATTTGAGATGGTTAATAGTAATGAGAGTATTCCAACGCCACCATAAAAATAATGCTAGCCCATGAGATTCAGGATGTATGGGAGTGCATTTGGCAACTACTCATCTTTTGAGGCATGATGAGGAAAACAACTTGGGAGAGTAGTTAGTTTCTGATGAGACAATGAAGGACAAAGAGGAAGTGGTACAAGCAATATAGGCAATTATAGGCATACATACGAAATGCTGGATGCAGGTGTTTCTGCAAATGTTTTCTCCAAAAGTTTGTCTGATATGATAGCAAAGGACCTGCTTGTACCCACTTTTCCTTGACAGAACTCCACAGTATTAACATCCATAGGAAACAAGACATCAAGTGACAACTAGCAAGCATGCATTTCTGTTACCTTAGATAATACTATGATCAAATGTATTTTCTTATGTTTGACATGTTAATAGTAAATTGTGTTCTAGGAATGGAGTTTTGTACACAGTTTAAGACAAACTTAAGGTATCAATGTAGATACTGGTAACTGCTGCTTGCAGGTTGACAGATTTTATCAGTTAATTTGGTTATGATTAAGGAAAACTATACACAAAATAGCCTTAAAGCAACTTTTAACTGTACCTATCCCAAAATACTATTAATGAATGAGTAATGCAGTGATGAGGTGTTGGGTAACTTGATATCACATAATGTTATCAATGAAAAGGTTGGGGGGTGAGGTTATTTAGCTGAGGCACGAAGAAAGCAGTTATGTAAATTATTCATACGCTATGACACAGATGTTTTGTAAATAACCAAGTATTATAAAAGATTACATTTAGAAAATGGATGTATATCCACATCAAACTATCTGTCATAATTCTTACCCAATCCATTGGGTAAAGAAAGAGGTGGCAAATAAAGAAATAGAAGGAATGTTAAGTTGGTGAGTAATAGAACCTTTGAACTTTCCATATTGCAGTCTGTTGTTGGCCATCATTAATGAAAATGATAGTGTTCTATTACTACTTGTTGCATGATCTATTAACAAAATTGTTATTCATGTAAGGATGAACAAAACTTGAAATTTCATGGTGTTAAGTATTTAACTTCACTTGATCTGTGCTTTTCATACTGGCAGGCATTACTTCACCTATATAGTAGGAAATATACTGCATGTCTATGTCCTGGCCACAGTTATAATTTTTGTTTATTAACTTTCTGAATCAATGTTAGTGTGAGTGTCCTTACAGCAGCACTGGACCCTGTTTTGGGACCAGGACTGCACAAGAGACTCACCATATATGTCAATGTCATATTGACCATGAGTTCGTGTAGGGAACATTTAGGTTTACCAAACGAAAGTGCTGGCAGGTCAATAGACACAAAAACAAACACAAACATACACACAAAATTCAAGCTTTCGCAACAAACTGTTGCCTCATCAGGAAAGAGGGAAGGAGAGGGAAAGACGAAAGGATGTGGGTTTTAAGGGAGAGGGTAAGGAGTCATTCCAATCCCGGAAGCAGAAAGACTCTCAATAAACATTATTACTTCTGATAACATTCAGCATTTCAATCTGTGTGTCATTATTTACTGCCAGTCGCTTCCACACTGAAACTTAAGCAATGACTGATCATGGCACAGACACACTATAACAGCATTAAGATAGCTACTGAGCAGTGCTGACCAATGCACTACCAAACCTTGGCTCACTCCACCCAGGCTGAGAACCCAAGGCACCTATTTCTTGCCACAACAGTAACTGGTCCCCAGCATATTGTCTGAAACGAGGATTATCTTACACTGAAACCCCTGTGTAGTGAAACAACTCCTGTATCATTTGAAAAATACAGAGCTGAGTGAGTGTGCTGGGACTGAACCCAGTTCACTGCTAGTAGCGCCACATCACCATAACATTGCAGTGTGTAGTGCACAAGTATTGCACCATAATTAAGAAAAAAATTAATAGTTAAAATTGCTTTTTAAAACATATACATAAATGTAATAATGTTTAAAATGTCAACTCTCAGATCAATTAGGTCAATATTTTAACTAAATACATCATTTTAAGAAAAAATAATAAAGCTAGAAAGCCTGAAATTGGTCATAATCTGCAGATGGATGTCAAAATGAACTGGTGCAAGTCACAATATGATTAAGCAAAAACTGTGGTCAGAACCCACGCTTTTAAGAAAAATTGAAGGTGCAAAATATTAGACTTAGAAATGTGCTTCAGTTCAACCTAAAAATAATAACTATATGTACTCCATTAAGTTACCTCCAATACACTCCTGGAAATTGAAATAAGAACACAGTGAATTCATTGTCCCAGGAAGGGGAAACTTTATTGACACATTCCTGGGGTCAGGTACATCACATGATCACACTGACAGAACCACAGGCACATAGACACAGGCAACAGAGCATGCACAATGTCGGCACTAGTACAGTGTATATCCACCTTTCGCAGCAATGCAGGCTGCTATTCTCCCATGGAGACGATCGTAGAGATGCTGGATGTAGTCCTGTGGAACGGCTTGCCATGCCATTTCCACCTGGCGCCTCAGTTGGACCAGCGTTCGTGCTGGACGTGCAGACCGCGTGAGACGACGCTTCATCCAGTCCCAAACATGCTCAATGGCGGACAGATCCGGAGATCTTGCTGGCCAGGGTAGTTGACTTACACCTTCTAGAGCACGTTGGGTGGCACGGGATACATGCGGACATGCATTGTCCTGTTGGAACAGCAAGTTCCCTTGCTGGTCTAGGAATGGTAGAACTATGGGTTCGATGACGGTTTGGATGTACCATGCACTATGCAGTGTCCCCTCGACGATCACCAGTGGTGTACGGCCAGTGTAGGAGATCGCTCCCCACACCATGATGCCGGGTGTTGGCCCTGTGTGCCTCGGTCGTATGCAGTCCTGATTGTGGTGCTCACCTGCACGGCGCCAAACACGCATACGACCATCATTGGCACCAAGGCAGAAGCGACTCTCATCGCTGAAGACGACACGTCTCCATTTGTCCCTCCATTCACGCCTGTCGCGACACCACTGGAGGCGGGCTGCACGATGTTGGGGCGTGAGCGGAAGACGGCCTAACGATGTGCAGGACCGTAGCCCAGCTTCATGGAGACAGTTGCGAATGGTCCTCGCCGATACCCCAGGAGCAACAGTGTCCCTAATTTGCTGGGAAGTGGCGGTGCGGTCCCCTACGGCACTGCGTAGGATCCTACGGTCTTGGCGTGCATCCGTGCGTCGCTGCGGTCCGGTCCCGGGTCGACAGGCACATGCACCTTCCGCCGACCACTGGCGACAACATCAATGTACTGTGGAGACCTCACGCCCCATGTGTTGAGCAATTCGGCGGTACGTCCACCCGGCCTCCCGCATGCCCACTATACGCCCTCGCTCAAAGTCCGTCAACTGCACATACGGTTCACGTCCACGCTGTCGCGGCATGCTACCAGTATTAAAGACTGCAATGGAGCTCCGTATGCCATGGCAAACTGGCTGACACTGACGGCGGCGGTGCACAAATGCTGCGCAGCTAGCGCCATTCGACGGCCAACACCGCGGTTCCTGGTGTGTCCGCTGTGCCGTGCGTGTGATCATTGCTTGTACAGCCCTCTCGCACTGTCCGGAGCAAGTATGGTGGGTCTGACACACCGGTGTCAATGTGTTCTTTTTTCCATTTCCAGGAGTGTAGTTTTCAAGTAATTTACTTAAAACTAAATTTGGAACTAAAACATCGTTATTTTTAGTAGATTAAGTATCTGTTACATTAGTGTTACAAAGTTTTGATTAAAGCACATGATAAAACCTATTAAATAATAGAGCTAGATCAAGTTTTAGGACCATGATGTTAATGATAACCAATACAAGGTCCCTTAAAGTTATGGTTCAGAGATGACAATCTGTTGTTAGTTCCATTCCAAAAATTCTAGAAGGCAATGTTTGTATGCAACTGAGCTACAACTTTTTCTGTGATTTCAACCAACTTACCTACATTCCTGCAAAAATTATGAAGATTCTAAATTGAATCATAACATTCTTATTAATTATTGGGCGTCCAAGAAAGCGGCCATTTAGAGACTGCTGCTGTGTGCATGGGGCGGATGACAGCAGATGTTCCCTTGGCCATCTGCTGCATCACATGTATAAATACAAGCCCAAGAGTCAAGACTAGGCTTCACTTCACAGCCAGCCACTGTAAGATCCATGTTAGTTAAACACCGGAGTGTGAGCTGCCTCGGAAGACATCAAAGGCAGGCTATTACAAAATGTTTATTTTCAGTAAAGGTAGACAGTGAACTCACGAGAATTGTACACCATCCTGTATCACTTTCATTTGGCAAAATTAACTGTCAGTGTGCTGCCCATAATATTTACAAATCCACATGGCAAGTGGTGACAGTTATTTTCCACTTTTGTGGTGAGCATTTATTTTGATTATCAGTAGTCAGGGTGAAAGACAATTTGGTAGAAACTTACCATAGAGATCACCTATGAACTGCTCATAGTGTTGTTTTGAATAGAAAGATTTCCTGTCAGTATGAGCATAATCCATATTACATCTTGTGCGTGTGAAACTTTACTACATATATGTATCAATTAGAACTCAAAATCTTCATTGATCATCATAGTCCAGATCCCACTAAGCAATTAGAGAATAGAAAAGTTTCTTTCAGTAGGCTGGACAAGAGTGATGACTTGCAGACTGGAAACTATGGTCATTATGTTCTCCATTGCTTAGAGGCTGACCACAGAAATAGTTGCCAGGCTCTCGTAAAAGATGCTGAACAATATTTACAACAATCAGATTTCCTCCAAATCAATTATTACCTATTCAACGTGCCACCCTACGTATGGTGCATCAGCCAGGAAATTGAACAGTGGAAGTGATATGTGAAAAACAATAAACTCAGTAGTCCCTAACAGGATACCATAGTGAAATAGGCAGAAACTAGTCTAGAACAGTGCTAAGATTTACTCATGAATGTGGTAAATAATCTGTGAATATTACTCACAGTAATCTTGATTGTGATGAATGGAAGGAAGAATATGACACTAGATCACAGCTGCCACCAGTGCTGAGGTTAGAAGAAGATGGGGAATTGTCGCGGAGTTGTGTGGACCCATCAGACACCTGCAAGCTGCTGCACATGCTCACCAGTGTCCCACCCCCTTCCTGGAGCTATTGCAGTAGGCAATACCCACACCCATTCCCACCACCACAGCTGCTGCTGCGGCTGCTGCTGCTGCTGCCTGCATTATGTGGCGATGCGTTGTATCATAGTTGCTTGTACACCATGAAGGCACCATTCATCGAGGTCAAGCAATTAAGTTATGTCAAGAATATTAAAAGCATATGTTAGTTGCTGATAACAGATTATTAAAACTGCAAATCTACATGAAGGTTAAGATGGAACCAGTATCTGACCATGAATCCTCAGAATCAGAAACTGAATTTAATGAGGATGGTTCTGTCAAACTAACAAATCAAAAATCAGAGTGTGATTTGTCAAAAGTAGAAACCTATCACAATTTCAAAGATACTGCAAAGTTTGAACCATTTTCTGATAATGAAGTAATTGAAATAGAGGTCAAAAAGGAGAAGATAGAATTAATAACATTATCAGATCATGAAACTGAGCCCAATATGTCTGAAATTCAGCCATATTAGGAAATGCTAAAAACTCCTTTAAAATCAGTGGAAATGCTAAGTGGCAATGTAGAGACTCTAAATTGGATGCAATTACAGTTCCAAACTTTAATCACATCATAAAAAACTGGAAAATGAGAGTGAATCTAGTAGTAAGGAACTGAGGGAAAAGTAGCAAAAACTTAAGTAATATGGAGTCCAGTAACAAATTACTAAACAGTAAGATTGAATCCAGTAATAAAGAGTTAAAGGATGAAATGACCTAAAAAATGAGTAGTTTAAATTATAAAATTTATGCTGTCCACCTGGATCTACAAGTCAAAGGAGGGCAACAGTTAAATAAACTGCATAGTACTTTCAAAAGCAAAATTGACAAAGTTCACAAAGATTTCAAAGATGCATATGAACTTTTGGAAGGGAGATTGTGAGAAAGAATAGGAAACGAATCCAAACTTTGCTCTAATCGATTTGAGGAGATAAATATTAAAGTAAATGATTATCAGAAAGATATTAAGAAAACAAAAGCAGATTATGTGCAGCTGTGTATTGATGTGGACAAAAGATATCTGACTAGATGGAAGCAGTAGACCTACAAGTAGAAGAACTCAATACTAATCTTGCTAACTTAGAGAACAGAGTAACTTCTGGTAGTTGTAGTAATACTACTGTACAGCATGTGGCTTCAGTTGATGCCACTTTCATTGGATATCGTCAATTATTATGTTTTGATCCAGACAAACCAATTCATCCATTAGAGTCCTAGAATGATTTTGAGGATATTTTGCCTAGTGCATGGTCAGAACAAGAGAAAATTTCTTTTGTAAGAAGTCATTTGTCAGGAGACGATGGCCAGTTGGTGTAATGATAAGATGCCAAACTCTTTATGAATTTAAATCTTCATTTCTTAATGAGTACTGGTCACACAACAAACGAAACAATGTTTTAAGAGAGTTTTGGTGTGGTATAAAGTTTGCTCCAGGACATGAGTCAGTGGAAGAATTCACTACAAAGTGGATTTCACAACTGTCACATCTGACACAAAAGATGAAACTGGGAATGATTATCATGGGTCTAAAAGGTAAGCTGCCTTGGTACTGGCAGAAAAGGATTATTTCCACACTAGGGATAATCTGGATAGGTTCATTGAATATTTAGAGCAAGTAAAAAGAGTAACTGTTGCTGAGGAGCAGATGCAAAATACTAACAGATCTTTTAACAGTCATGTAAATAACAGAAATAATGACAGTGGGAATGTGAATGTTAGAAGCGTGGAGGTCAGGAATACGAGGTCCAATTATCATAATCAAGGCCATGGTACAGGACGAGGGGGTAGACAGTCACCATGCATTCACAAGAGCTATTATGACAAAAGCAGAAATGTAAATACTGTACAGTTGAGACAAGACAGAGGGCAAAATGCTGCCATATCTAGTGCTGTATCAAATGAAGATAGCAAACCACATGTGGGAAGCTAAATCCCAAACATGAGGAAACTGCCACTCACAAGGTGGTAAAAGTAACAAAGCCAATAACAGACACACACCACAGTCAGCCAACACATGCAAACAGGAAACAGGAATGATGAAATAGGAACAGACATGTGTTAAATCATTCTCTAAACATAGTTGACAGAATTTTGGATACTTTGGAAAAATGGGTCAAGGAAGAACAGGAAAACACTATAGATAATAGGGAGAAAGACATTAACAGGTTTGAGTCTGATATGGACAAAGATGAGGTAAAATATTACATCTTTGACAATGACGGCAATCTGAAGGCTAAAGTTGCAAGAGAGGAGTTAAAGTCAGTTTTGCAAAGTTTTAAAGTGAAGGAATTGATGAATGAAGGGGCAGCAATAATAATGAGGTCCAGGTACCTAATAGCTCTATTGACTTGCCACAAACTGAAAAAGCTCTCAACAGTAGTATAAGCAGCAATGTTGCGCAGGGGCACAGTTGCTCAGGGGTAGAGAACAATTTAGCTGATGTGCAGCAAATGGAAGTAGAGGGAGTCATTGAGCGCTTTGATTTAAAATTAGTGGACACATGGGAAAATGCAGCTGAGAATGTAGAGAGTGATAACCCCAGAATTTAAGTGTGAATGACCTTGCAATTGATCAAAACTGCTTTAGCTGGAAACAGGTTGAAAGTGATTTATTAGAAGCCGTCTGGGAGGAACCTTTTCAGAGTAAAATAACTCACCCTATTATAAAAACTGACATCTCACAAGTAACACAGTGTTGTATTCTTGATAGTGGTAGTGAAGTAAGTGCCTTGTTTGAAGCAGTCTTTGATGCTCTTACTAATGAGAATGAATTAGCTGACTTGAAAGAAAGTGGTTTAAGAACAGTAGTTGCCACTGGAAAATTTTCTATACCAGTACAGCATGAGGATTTGATACCAGTTGATGTAGATACAGTAACAATAGATGATATTGTGTCTAAACAAAGAGGCAAAGCATGGGAACTGCCTATTGCCATAGTGAGGAATAACAGGTATTTGCACCAAGATATTGAATTCAGTAGTAAGATGCAAGATGCTAATGCAGAAGAGAATTATATACTAAAGGAAATAGATATTAAGATGCAGCCAACAAATCAAATATTGAACAGCAAAAGAAGGCATGACACAAAAGCTTTCCCTACTAGTTTTAGCATTGATAAACTAGTAGCAGTTAAAAATAAAGAAATATCTAAAACCAAGAATCTTACGCAAGGTCATCAAGGACCATTCAGGATAATAAAAAGGTGATTTAAAAATAAAAATAAATAGTTACTTAAGTAGTCTGCCACTCTTTGGCAGACACACAGTTTGGAGTACCATGCAGTCCCAGCCGGATGAAACTATATTTCCCTTTCAAGTTTCATTCCCTTCTTCTCTCCTATCATAGTAAGTAAGGAACATATGGCTTCATGTCATATATATTCTATTAAGTTGTAATGTCTTCCTAGTAAATAAGAATGATTTCCTAACTTGACTATACACCAAATGATGACTTGAAAAAGAATGTGACAGGTAGTTTGCAGGAGTAAATTCTAAAGGTTAAAACAACAATGGGGAACTTTTGTGCACCAATAATAGGAAAAGCATGGCTAAAACAAATAAATAATAAATAAGATCCGTAAAAAGAGCTAGTAAATATGAAAATAGAGAAACACTTTGCATTAAGGGAAGTAGAAAATTCCTAAAATCTGATTCAATAGGTTCTGCATAAAGTAACATTTTTCAGTTGGAAATAAGGTTGCCTCTTGAGGAAAGCTGAAGCATTTTAATATTAATTAAAAGAGATGTGTGGAAGTGGTGTGAGGATCACACCAAATGTAAAAGTAAATAATGAGGTCAGTAGGCTGACAAGGAGAAAAGGGAGAAAGAAGTGCTGAAATATATGTATTAACGAAAATGGGGAGAAACAGGAGAAATGAAGTCAGTAGGCTGACATATATAGCTCAGTTCTTAGAGCTATTGACAGAAAATAGAACATAAAATGCACTCTGACCTCTTAGATGTAAGCTGAGAACAGAAGCTTAGGCTATGTATCTGTTTCTCAGATGACATGGAGACTTCATGAAAGGCAGCTTACTAGCTGTAGTGGAAAAGGAAGCATGGAAGACATGATCTTCAGTGAATCATCCCCTGTCCTTTTTGTAATAAAAATTTACTGGATAAGTGAATTCCCACCCCTACTTCTACTGAATTGGTAGACGTGTTGTACGGATGCTCACATTGGTGCCTACAATGGTGATGCCATATGTGAGTACTGAAAAGTAAAAGAATTTGCGTATTTCTTTTTCACATAAAGACTGAAAAATTTATGTAAGAAAAACAATACAATAATTTCATAATCATCAAAATTTTTTTCATGTTTCTATGTAATTTATTACATGATTTCTAAAAGTTGCTTATGTCATGTTTTTCTATGTGTACATACCCCTGGTTATTTTGTATGTGTAGTATTAAGGAATTTTCTAAAAGTCAATTTCATTTAAAAAAAGGTCAGTTAGAATAACATCCCTTGTTTCTAATATTTACTTTTGTTCAAAATATTTTTTTCACAAAACTAAATAGAAGGTATTGTTTGAAAGATACAGAGGTGAGCGAATGTGCTGGGACTACCCAAGTTCATTGCTGGTAGCACCACATCACCATAATGCATAAATGTGTAGCACACAAGTATTGCACCATAATTAAGAATAAAATTAAAAATTAAAATTGCATTTTCAAACGTATACTTTAATGTCATAATGATTAAAATCTGAAGTCTCAGATTGATTACGTCAATATTTTAAATAAATACAACATTTTAAGAAAAAGATAAGTGGCATTAAATAATAGGGTTAGAAAGCCAGAAATTGGTAGTAATGTGCAGATGGATGTGAAAATGAACTGGTGCAAGTCTCAAGATGATTAACCAAAAATTGTGGTCAGAATCCACATGTTTAAGAAAAATTTAAGGTGCTAAATATTAGACACAGAAATGTGAAAATTTGTATGACACTTTAGTTCAACCTATAAATAACATTTAAATAAGCCCCATTAAGCTACCTTTAATAGTTTCTTAGTAATTTAATGAAAACCAAATTTGGAACTAACACGTCCTCATTTGTAGTAGATTAAGTATTAGTTATATTAATGTTACAAAGTTTTGGTTGTAGCACATGATAAAATCTATTAAGTAATAGAGCTGGAACAAGGTTTAGGAGCATGATGTTAATGACAACCAATACAAGGTCTCTTAAAGGTGTAGTTCGGAGGTGATGATCTACTGTCAGTTCCGTTATAGAAATTGTAGTAGGCAGAAATTATATGCAACTGAGCTACAACTTTTTCTGTGATTTCAACCAACCTACCTATATTCCTGCAAATTTATGAAGGACCTAAATTGATTCATAACATTCTTATTAAATACTGAGTGTCCGAGAAAGTGGCCGTTTAGAGACTGCTGCCGTGTGCATGGGGCAGATGACAGCACATGTTCCCATGGCCGTCTGCTGCATTACATGAATAAATACTCCCCAAGAGACAAGACTAGACTTCTCTTCACACCCCGCCACTGTAAGATCCACATCAGTTAAATGCTGGAGTGTGAGCTGCCTCGGACAACATCAGAGACAGGCTATTACAAAACTCTTATTTTAAATAAAAGTAGACAGTGAACTCACATGGACTGTACACCATCCTGGATCACTTTCATTTAGCAAAATTAACTATTGGTGTGCTGCCCATAATATTTACAAATCAGCATGGCAAGTGGTGACAATTATTTTCCACTTTTGTGGTGAGCATTTGTTTTGATTATCAGTAGTCAGGGTGAAAGACAATTTGGTAGAAACTTACCATAGAAGGCGCCTATAAACTGCAAATACTGCTGTTTAGAATAGAAAGATTTCCTGTCAGTTTGAAAATAATGAATATTACACTTTGTGCATGTGAAACTTTACTAAATATATATACCAATTCAAAATCTACATTGATAATCTTAGTCCTGATCCCACTGAGCAATTAGAGAATAGAAAAGTTTCTTTCAGTGGGCTGGTCAAGAATGAGGGCTTGCAGACTGGAAACTATGGTCAGTATGTTATCCATTGCTTTCAGGTTGACCACAAAAATAGTTGCCAGGGTCTCATAAAAGATGGTGAACAATATTTACAACAACAAATTCCCTCCAAACCAATTATTATCCATTCAAAACACCACCCCACACACTGCTACAATATGCTCAGGGGAGAACTTCATTGATAATTGTATATATATCTAAATTATTAATATACAGCAAATACATCACCATGTGAGGACACTGTACCCTCATATGTTGTAATACCTTATGTATTCAATCCCCAACAATTAATTAGAACTGTGTGTGGAACTCACAAACATAAATTTTGCAGACCTCATTAGTGACCTGATTTTCAGCCCTCCTGCACAACCCATGTATGCTACTGCAAAGTCAGTTATCACTGAATGCCTATTGTGTCCCTCATGGAAGCAGTTCATCATATAATGCATGAAGAGCAACTCAATGACAGATTGTATTCACAGTTGTGGTGACACCTCCAGGCACATGTCAAATGTGAGGTAATGCCAGACATTGCACTTTGCTTTCTAAACTACCACATGATCTACAACTTCAGCTGCTCTCAAACTCCCCAAACCCCTTGCAGTCTAAACTCCAGATGGGGGATCAGGCACTTGGAATCAGCAGTCATTGGCAGCTACTTCCAACCAGAAGCCCTTTGGCATATGAGAAAGTTGTTAGCAGTATATCCATTCCCCTCCATCTCCAATGCACTTGCCTGGCAGAGGCCACATGAGAGATCAAGAGATCACATGACACAGCAGAACGCCCTGCCACCACCTGGTGGCTGGTCACTAACACTACCTCCACTAGTTCCCCCTCCACTGTTTCCTTTTGTCAACCACTTACTTGACTGCATGTTAAATTTCTGCAACGCACAACAGGTGGTGCAGGTGAGAGATGTCAACTCCCTACCCCATCTATCTGCTCTGTTGGTATCACACCAGCGGCATGAGAAGAAACTTCTTCCTCCCGGTTCCTGTCACCCAAACTCTTCACTAGATCCAGTCTAGGCACTATGGCTCACAATGACATACAGGGCACTGTTACATGCAACAGTGGAAGGTTTTACATCTTAAATTATGCTGAGAACCTTTATTTCCTCATAGACATGAGGACTGATCCAGTGTCATCCCCTCCTCATGTGCCCCCAAACATACTCTCCCAGTGAAACTCTTCCTTCATTCCAGCAACAGTTTTCACAATTTTGTCTAAAGCATGGTTGGGTTTGGCTCCAACTTATGCCACATTTGCAGTTTCCCTGGACTGATATGGACAGCCCTGTCCTAGGGATTGACTTTCTTGAGAAGTTTGGCCTCTCTCCAGACTTATGTATAGTGTTATTGCAACACCAACTGATGGGTATGCATATCCCAGGTTCCTTTGGCTCTTTGATAACCTCTTCTTTGGCAAAAAGTGATCCACTACTAGTTCCTTTCTCTGAGTACTCCTTGTTGATTGCTCATCACACCAACTCCTCAGTCGAGCTTATTACCCAAGATTGACACCCTAAGGACACACAACTCTAAACTTCAACAGCTGATAAATGATGTGTTGGACAAAGTGGCATGTGCTCACCACATTGTCATCAGCCTTATTGGTTTGTGGCCAACTCACATTTCAGACATGTAGGCTCATCCCCATGAGGTTTCTGCATGTGCAAGCTAAGCTACTGAGTGATGTCAATGAGGAGACAACATTGTGGCCACCATCGACGGATGCAGTAGTGTCACTGTTATTGGACGATGTGCAAATACATATAAAAAAATTAAACAAATTATTATTATTAATCAAATTAATTACAATATTATCAAATTAGATTTTTATAAATTTTGAATTGTCTTTCAGTCTTAATTTACAAATCTTGTACATTGTAAGTCAGTTGTAGCATGAACTTACATCAATTTTTGCGTTCTCTACGCCATTGGATTTACGCAATTTAGTTTTATGCTTCTTCTTCCACCATAAGTACTTCCCATTTTTGACTGTGAATACAATACTGATTTTTATTGGGCTTCCTCTTCAGACAGTTACAGTGACATGACATTAGCATAATGCATGGAAGAAAATAAAAACTTTTGTGGTTTTGCACTAATAAGAATCCTCACACTCCAAATTTTCAGAAAAATTTATGTTCACCTATCACAAATTCTACTACACACTTCTCACAAAAAATACATCTTCTCCGTAGAAGGACTAAAGACAGGGTCTATTAAATAATTGACAAAAAAATTGTATGAAGTTTCTATCATTTGTCTACCAGCGTAGCAAAATACATCTTTTCCAACACTTACAGTGGACGTGTTGCTCCATTTTGCATTTTGAAGCTGTGTTTTTATACTTCGTTCTAGTCAAGTGTTTGCCTTTGCTTATTAAAAAAGAAAATTACTTAAGTCTATACATATTTCATACAAATATACACATAATACTTTTTTTTACTTATAAAACTATGACATTACTTACCTTTCTCTTTGAGTCATACAAAACATGTTGAAAATCTGATTTGCGCCCAAATCTTGAAAGGCTATAGTACGGGGCTCAATTATGACCGATTCCAGTTTTCCTGCAGTGTAGTCTAACCTACTTCTGTGCACAGAACAGCTTCTGTCAGCTGTACTGTGTGATTGTTCTACATATACATCTACATCCATACTCCGCAAGCCACCTGACGGTGTGTGGCGGAGGGTACCCTGAGTACCTCTATCGGTTCTCCCTTCTATTCCAGTCTTGTATAGTTCGTGGAAAGAAGGATTGTCGGTATGCTTCTGTGTGGGCTCTAATCTCTCTGATTTTATCCTCATGGTCTCTTCGCGAGATATACGTAGGAGGGAGCAATATACTGCTTGACTCTTCGGTGGAGGTATGTTCCCGAAACTTTAACAAAAGCCCGTACCGAGCTACTGAGCATCTCTCCTGCAGAGTTTCTCCAATTTGTATCATTAACAGCTCATGGCATACAATACTGGCCATTAAAATTGCTACACCATGAAGATGATGTGCTACAGATGCAAAATTTAACTGACAGGAAGAAGATGCTGTGATATGCAAATGATTAGCTTTTCAGAGCGTTCACACAAGGTTGGCACTGGTGGTGACACCTACAACATGCTGACATGAGGAAAGTTTCCAACCGATTTCTCATACACAAACAGCACTTGCCCTGTGCTGCCTGTTGAAACATTGTTGTGATGCCTCGTGTAAGGTGGAGAAATGCGTACCATCATGTTTCCGACTTTGATAAAAGTCGGATTGTAGCCTATCGCGATTGTGGTTTATCGTATCGCGACATTGCTGCTCCTGTTGGTCGTGATCCAATGACTGTTAGCAGAATATGGAATTGCTGGGTTCAGGAGGGTAATACGGAACACTGTGCTGGATCCCAACAGCCTCATATCCCTAGCAGTCGAGATGACAGGCATCTTATTTGCATGACTGTAACGGATCGTGCAGCCATATCTCGATCCCTGAGTCAACAGACGGGGACGTTTGAAAGACAACAGCAATCTGCATGAACAGTTCAATGACATTTGCAGCAGCATGGACTATAAGCTCAGAGACCATGGCTGCGGTTACCCTTGATGCTGCATCACAGACAGGAGTGCCTGCAATGGTATACCCAACGACGAACCTGCGTGCACGAATGGCAAAACGTCATTTTTTCGGATGAATCCAGGTTATGTTTACAGCATCATGATGGTCGCATCCATGTTTGGTGACATTGTGGTGAACGCACATTGGAAGTGTGTATTCATCATCGACATACTGGCATATCACCCGGCATGATGGTATGGGGTGCCACTGGTTATGTGTCTCGGTCACCTCTTCTTCGCATTGAGGGCACTTTGAACAGTGGACGTTACATTTCAGATGTGTTATGACCCGTGGCTCTACCCTTCATTCAATCCCTGTGAAACCCTACATTTAAGCAGGATAATGCATGACCGTATGTTGCAGGTCGTGTATGGGCGTTTCTGGATACAGAAAATGTACGACTGCTGCCTTGGCCAGCACATTCTCCAGATCTCTCCCCAATTGAAAACGTCTGGTCAATGGTGGCCGAGCAACTGGCTTGTGACAATATGCCATTAATTACTCTTGATGAACTGTTGTATCGTGTTGAAGCTGCATGGGCAGCTTTACCTGTACACACCATCCAAGCTCTGTGTCACTCAATGCCCAGGCGTATCAAGGCCGTTATTACAGCCAGAGGTGGTTGTTCTGGGTACTGATTTCTCAAGATCTATGCACCCAAACTGCGTGACAATGTTATCACATGTCAGTTCTAGTATAATATATTTGTCCAATGAATACCCGTTGATAATCTGCATTTCTTCTTGGTGTAGCAATTTTAATGTCCAGTATTGTACTTTCTCATGTGCTCTCATGGCTGTTGCAAAATGTAACTGTATTGTGATTTTGTTGTGCAAAGGTTTTCTGTGGTATGGTGTGTTGCATGTTGTTGTTGTTGCTGTGTGCTGGCCACTGGTGCAGCTGACTTTTTTATTTACACGCGGTGCATTATTTTGAGATGAGGGATAGAAATTTAGCTTGTGGATGGTAATCGTTTCTGTTATATGTAAAATTTCATTTAAATCTTTTTTTCTTGCCATTTTCATTCCTGTATCCATTAGCATGGTTAATGTATCCTTGCAGTTGCGTATACCAACTTTGCTGTATGTTCCCGTCTACATTTTTGTACTGACTATTCAAGTTACGTTGTTGTTGTTTTTGGCCGTCTGATGCTCTATTTGTTATTACTCTCTCTTCATACATTAGGATAGAAAATATTCTGTGTTGTGCTCAGATGTAGTAACTAATTTTCAACAAAAGTGTGATGGCAAATGACTTTTTACAATTTTTAAAACATCAACATGAGAAATAGGATTCATCCAATAACATGTTTTATTGAGATACTTCTCAAAATACCCTTGCTAGCTACCATATTTGCTATTAAAGGGAGCGGGGTTAAAAACCTCTTGCCTAAGTCTCTCCTGTACAGTTTCTGGCCAGTATTTTTCAAGAAATGCCCATTCAAATTGTAAATATGTGGCTAAATGATCGGCTGCCTCAGTTGCCCACAAGAGTACATTGCCTTGCATGTACCCAACAACAAACCTGATCTTTTGTGCTTCTGTCCAATTTCTAGGAAACACATGTTAAATAAATACAACAGGTTTCATCCTCTTACCTTTACTCATAAACGTTGGGAATTGACAGTGTCTTAAGGGGGGTAGGACATCAAATGGGCCAACTTCGAGAAGAAGAGGCACCACAGGACATTTTAATTTTCACTGTCTATACTTCTACAAATAAATTCATAAAACTTTGTCAGTATGCCCAGGAAGGATTGAGGATTCACACTCATAGCAGTGGAAGTTCAAAAACACAAAAAAATAATCTTTTTTAAATGTGAAATGTCATGATTTTTTTCACTTGGTATTGGCTGCATTTGTTGCTGTAGGTACACTTTTCTTCATAAGTAAGAGAGATTCTTTGATGAATTTTGCACAGCTTACAAACCATACTTACAGGTGTATGAAACTCTATAATTTATTTAATCTATGGAAAAATGAATGGGGCTGTTATGTTTTAAACTTCGTGTTTAGAGAAAACTCGAATTTTATAGTTAATTATCTCAATTTTTATCACAGTTTTTAACAGATTTGGGAAATTCTAGAGTTTCATACACCTGTAAGTATGGTTTGTATGCTGTGCAAAATTCATCAAAGAATCTCTCTTACTTATGAAGAAAAGTATACCTACAGCAACAAATGCAGCCAATACCAAGTGAAAAAATGATGAAATTTCACATGTAAAAAAAAATTGTTTTGTTATGCTTTTGAACTTCCTCTGCTATGACTGTGAATCCTGAATCCTTCCTGGTCATGATAACAAAGTTTTATGAATTTATTTGTAAAAGTATAGACAGTGTAAATTAAAAAGTCCTGTGCTTCCTCTCCTGCTCCAAGTCGACCCGTTTTCATGTCTTACCCCCAGCCCCCCCCCCCCCCCCCCCCTTTAATAGACCTTCCTCAGAAAATATAGTGGATGAGCTGTTTGTATTTTGTGGTGTGTTTACATAGCTGTCATAATTATTTACATTTCTCAAAGGTACTGGTTCTGGTGTTATGATATGTAAACTTGTATTCTGCAGTCTGTCATTGCTACTGGCATTGTTTGTAGGGTTTGCAATGATCTGTGTGCATGCATTACTTTGGTTCGTTGTGGTTGCTACTTTGTTTATGTGAACAGATTGTGTCTCTGTAACACTTTCACCTATGTAGTTGCTTATCCTCTGCTCTGTAGCTTGCAAATTGGTGTTTACTTTGTTGATAATGTCATTTTCCTATTGCTAGATAACTTTTTCAACTACATCAGTGATTAATCTACATTCCTTCACCACTTTTTCTGCTGCAGTACTGGTTTTGTCCAAAGCACATGCTTCAGCTTGTGAAATTACATCAGATAAATTTTCACTAATTTTGTCTCTTTCCTTTTTGCACAGACTGATTTGATTTCAAGTGATGCTACTTTTAAAGTGAGTTCATCAATAGCTATAGGTATATTTTCATAATCCTTATGCAGTTTGTTTACTATGGCAGAGATGTTCGTTATTTTCACTAATTTCGTCTCTTTCCTTTTTGCACAGACTGATTTGATTTCAAGTGATGCTACTTTTAAAGTGAGTTCATCGATAGCTATTGGTATATTTTCATAATCCTTATGCGGTTTGTTTACTATGGCAGAGATGTTCTTTATTGTGGAAGTTAATTGTGTTTCTGTAGCTTCCAGGTTTGTGTGTGAGTCTTTAATCACTTTTAGTTGCTGCTTTACTGTATCATTCTGCTCATTAAGAGTGTCTAATTTCTGTTTTATGTCTGTAATGTCATCGTTTACTTCGAAAAGTACATCTTGCTTTAGCTGTTTGACCATGTCTTTTAATTTTACATTCATTTCTTCGTGAAAATTCTTTGTCAAATCACTGATCTGTTGTGTGACTGTATCCTGAAACTCTTTTAAAACTTGTTTCTGCTCTTGTTTTATGTTGTTTATTTCTTGTGTGGCTATGGTAAGTTTTTGATACAAACTGTCAAATTTTGTATTTATGTCCGTACACAAACTGGTGTTTGTATATTTTATGTCTGCATGCAAATTAATGTTCATACAATTGAGTTTTTGACGTATTATGGCTAGTGTGTCATTTTGGTTGTTATCTAATGTACTTTCGTTGTTAACAACTGTACTCTGTAAATTGACATTAAGATTTCGTATGATGGGTGATGGTAAAGTGGTGTCAAAAATCATGTTATCATCGCTTCCCATGTTTTCCTGTGCCAGCAGAATGTTGCTCAGGGATATACATGATGTTGTTTCATCTATTGTCATCAGTGTAACACCAAAGTTCGAACTCTGTGAAAGCTCACTAGCACTTGTTACTTCAGTTATGTTCATCTCTGAACTCAGTGGTGCCGACTTAGTGGGGGGGGGGGGAGGGGTGGGGAGGGGCAAGGTACTTTGTTCTCCCCCCCTAGAGTTAAAAGCAGGGGCCTCGCACCCTAAGCAATGGCCCCTTAACCCCCCACCCCCACCCTCCCTAGAGCCGGCCCTGACAACAATCAACACTACTTCTTGTTAGGCGCAAAGTACTGTTATGCAGGTCGCAGCTAATGTTGGCAGCAAACGTAAATACGAGGGTTGCCCAGTAAATAATGCCCCATATTTTTTTTCTCCAGAAGTATTTATTCCACAACAATCAAATTTACATATGTGAAAGACTGATGTTTTGTCTACTTGCTTTATTTTCCCACATAATCTCCTTCAAGTTCGACGGCCTTTTTCCAGCGAGACACAAGAGCGTGTATTCCCTGCCAGTAAAAATCTTTACTCTGCCTACGGAGCCAGGTTGTCACTTCGTGAATCACTTCTTCGTCATCGGCAAAACGTCTTCCACGAATGAAATTCTTCATTGGCCCAAACAAGTGAAAGTCTGAAGGAGCCAAATCGGGGCTGTAGGGTGGATGGGGTAACACTATCCAACCCAGTTTCGCGATGTGTTCACAAGTCCTCAAACTTGTGTGAGGACGAGCGTTATCATGCTGAATCAAAACATCCTGTGGGTTAACATGACGCCCAAGGCGCCGGAAGCGCTGCTTAAGTTTGTCTAATGTTTTGACATAAGCCTCTGAATTAATGGTACTGCCTTTTGGCATCACATCAATGAGAATTACGCCCTCGCAATCCCAAAACACAGTCATCATGACTTTTCCGGCTGAAGGACCTGTTTTGAATTTTTTCTTCTGTGGAGAATAAGCATGACGCCATTCCATCGATTGTCTTTTTGTTTCGGGCTCAAAATGATGCACCCAAGTTTCATCACCTGTCACAATCCGTGACAAAAAGGCCTCCCCGTCAACGTGAAAGCGTCGCAACAAATCGAAAGAAATGTCTTTTCTTTGGGATTTGTGATCGACAGTAAGACACCGAGGAACCCATCTTGCACACACTTTTGAGTATCCAAGCTGATTGATAATCACATCCACACTTCCTTTGCTTACTGACAACTCCAGTGCCAAATGTCGAGTCGTAATGCGTCGATCCCGTCGAATGAGAACATCAGCCCGCTGCAACATGTCAGGCGTGACAGCCGTGGGAGGCCTTCCCGAGCGCGGCAAATCTCGGAGCTCCGCAGCACCGCCCTCTGATGCTTTCACCCTCTGTGCCCAGCGACCAACAGTACTCCTATCGACTGCAGATGTTCCGTAGACGTTGCACAAGCGTTTATGGATATTGCCCACGGTTTCTTCCTCTGCTACGAGAAATTCAATCACTGCACGTTGTTTCTGACGGATGTCACTTGCAGACGCCATTTTAGAACATTCCTACACCACTGCTCTCTGTCGGAGGAAATTGAAACTTTGCGTACACACGCGGGAAACTTCAAATAACTCGCACCTAAAGTTTCACATTTCTAATATTTTTTATTTCGGAGAAAAAAAATATGGGGCATTATTTACTGGGCAACCCTCGTATTCCGGAGCTGGGCATCACCAGTGGTCAGTTAGTCTTATTGTGACTTGCTTCAGTTGTTAACCTTTTGTCCCTTACTGTCCAGTTTAAAATGGACAAGTTTATAATTAGGAAGAAATGTGACAATGTGGCAAGTGTTAGCGCTGGTGAAGCTAGACCCAGTGTTAGTGGTGCTGTGTGTGACAACAAAGACACAGATAGTGACGGAACTGTGGTGGTGACAAAAAACACAGTTCCCGGAAAAAAAACCAACACTGCTATTAGAGCTCTTGTAAACAGCAATTTGCATGGATCACTTACAATAAGGTAAAATATGTTATTTTTTGCAAAATTTGCAGACAAATGTTTGAAGAAAGTCGTTTTCAATTTTCTCACAAAATGGAAAAAACTTTCATGGAAACTGTTTTTTCGAACTGGAAGAAAGGGGTAGAAAAGTTGAAAGTGCGTGAAGCATCGGGCTGCCACAGAGAAGCTGTACTGAAATTCAAATCCTTAAAATCGAATGTCAATGTATTTAGCCCGATTTCCAAAGAAAAACTGACCCAAATGAAACAAAACCGAGCTTGTTTACTAAAAATCATATCTTCCCTCCATTATTTAGCAGTCCAGGGGCTTGCAATACGTGGGCATACTGATGAAACAAGTAACTTTGACAATTTATTACGCCTTTGTGTGAAGATAACCAGCTACTTTTAATATGGCTACATCGCAAAACTTACAAATGGACATCCCATGATGTGCAAAACGAAATTTTGGCCATTTTAAGTCATACACTTCTTAGAAAATTATTGGAGGATATCAAGAGTGCAGAGTATTTTGCAATAATAGGAGACAAAACAACAGACATAGCCACCAAAGAGCAATTTAGTATCTGTATAAGATTTGTTGATGCTTCGCTAGAGATAGAAGAATATTTTTTAGGGCTATACTCAATACAAAGTACCACAGCTAAGTCTCTGTTTGATATTAATATCGACATTTTAAGACGATTTGATTTGCCTACATCTAATTGTAGGGGCCAATGCTTTGACAGTTCAGCTAACATGGCCGGATTATATAATGGTGTCCAGGCAAAGTTAATAGAAATGGAGAAGAGAGCTATGTTTGTGCACTGCCTTGCACACTGTTTAAATCTAACACTACAAGACATTGTGAAAGCAGTTCCAGAATGTCAAAATGCATTGAATGCTATGAAGGACTTAATACATTTTGTGAGAGATTCGCCTAAAAGATTAGATCTTTTTGCTCACCTGAAGGCACATGCCTCTATAAATTTGAAACCACTCTGTCTTACAGGGTGGGCTGTAAGATACTTGGCAATGTATTCAGTTTTGTCCAGTTATACAGAACTTCAGGATTTTTTTCAATGCAGACACTGGTGCCAAAGCAAGCAGCTTTTTGATTAATATTCAGACATATGATTTCTTTTTCATGCTATCACTTTTGGTAAAGCTGTTAGGTCACATTAATACCATAAACATAGCACTTCATAGGAAATCCCTACACTTAGAGGAGGCCAATAAGATGATTTCCACTCTTGTAACTTCTATTAAATTTATGAGAAACAGGTTTGAATCATTCTGGGGTGAGGTAACTTCAAAATGTCAAGATATGAATGTTGATTCCCCAAAATTACCCCGTAGAAGAAAAGTCCCTAAGAAATACAATGACTGCATCAATTCATCTGTAGAAACATTCACTGAAGTGTGTGACAAATATAGAGGATTGTATTATGAAACAATGGATACATCCATCAGCTTCTTGGAATCACAGTTCAAAACTCAATCATTCATGTTTGTAAATCAAATTGAACAATTTCTTATTGGTGATAACAAACATTCATTTGATATTTTATCTTTCTACAAATCAGATAGGAGACAAAGAAGGCATGCTTCTCCACTGAAACATGTTTCATGAGATTATTCAAAGTAGTGATTCTGTGAATATTAGTTCATTCGATGACGTAGTGAAGTACCTAAAACAAGAAAACCATCTGTTTGACCTACTGCCTGAACTAGTGAAATTCATACGTGTAGTGCTGACGATTCCGGTAACGTCCTGCACCACTGAGAGATTATTTTCTTGTCTGCAGAGGGTGAAAACATATATTCGTTCTATAATGAGGCAGGACCATCTTAATTCCATCGCCCTTCTCAATGCCCATAGAGATGAATTGATGAAACTCAACCTTGATGCCATATGTGATGAGTTCATACACAAGAATGATCTGAGGAGGAGTACATTTGCCATCAAAAATTAAGGTTTGTTTCTTCAACTTTATTTATGTATTTGTTTTGTACCACTGACCTATACTCTGACTGAAATGACATTGTGATTGACGTTTCAGTGAGTCAATGGGTAGGGGCTAGTCACCAGCCAATCGTAGTTTGCATGATTTTCAGCTGTTTGCATTTTTCATTATCCTCACAATCTTTTTTAGTTTCTTGAAAGTTGTTATGCTGTGAGGGGAATTTCCTAAGAAAATGATGTCATAACTCAAAAGGGAAAGTATGCGTGCATAATAAAACCTCTCACCTTCAGCACTTGTGTTGTTATATATAATTCTCATTGCATAGGTCATTATAGATAGCTTACAATTTAAGAATGTGATGCGTAATTCCATTTCAAATTGTCTTGTAAGTAAACAAAGCAATTTTGTTTTAGTGACACTTAATTTTGTGGTTTTCCAAAGAAATATTTGGTTTTAATGGAATTTTAATTTTGCTGTGTGTGGAATTGTATAGTGGCATTTTTTTTTCTTTTTTCTTAAGGGTTAATCAGTAGCTTATTCCTCACAAATCACTCTGAAATCCTTTCATTTGTGACTTCAGCATACAGAATAAGAGCCTATCTATTTCCACCTTCAATCAATACACTGGTGTCGTCTGCAAATAGGACTGGTTTGGAGTGTCGAACATGTAGATGGTTGAACATGTAGATGGAAATGCAAAGTTATCTGTCAAATGTAGTACCTAAGAAAATGATTCTTGCCCCCCAAAAAATATTTTCAAGTCAGCACCTGTGTCTGAGCTACTTAATACTTCTGAGTATGGAAGACATGGCACTGGTACTTCAGATGTTCTGTCTTGCAATTGTACACCATCTTGTCTCATTGCATTTTCGTCATTATCAACAATTATGGAAAGTGATTTTTGTGCCATTTTGACTGAATATTAAAATTAAAATTTTGAAAAATAGAAAATTGAAATATGTTATTTTTGGAAATTTAAACATACATTTTACGTGTCGTCAAGCATTAATTGACTACTTTCATAACACATGAAATGTCGTGACACAAAAACTACAAACTTTCCTCTCACTATTCATTACAATACAGTTAGGAAGGGAAACTAAGGAAAGAGCCATCTAATTACTACACAGGAGACACGAACAAACATAGCTAATAAAGGGGTTGCTTAGCAGTGCTACCTTTGCTGCGATGAAACAAACAGCGTATTTCCAAAATTTTCAATAAATTCTGGTTTCACTTTTGATTCTCTTTTGAATTAGTTACTTTATCCCCAATAATTTTTGGTTCTGGTTAGTTTTCTCCCAGTCGTGATGTTGCACATGAAAATTTAAAAATATGTCATAAATAATTTTGAACAACTTACTTTATATGCAACTGGTTTCATGGCTTTCTCAATATCCTGTCACAGTCATCAGTTGTGCAAAAATTTATCAAAAAAAATTATTATTATTAATTGAATTAATTACAATATTATCAAATCTGTTTTTTATAAATTTTGAAGTGAATGAATTTTCTTTCAGTCTTACTTTACAAATCTTGCAAAATTGTAAGTCAGTAGTAATGTGAACTTACATCGATTTTTGTGTTCGCTATGCCATTGGATTTACGCAATTTTGTTATACGCTTCTTTTTCCACCACAAGTACTTCCATTATTGACCATGAATAAATACTGATTTTTATCGGACTTCCTCTTCAGATGCAGGCAGTTACAGTGACATGACGTTAGCATGATGCATGGAAGAAAATAAGATCTTCGTTGTTTTGCACTAATAAGACCTCTTCAGATGCAGGCAGTTACAGTGACATGACGTTAGCATAATGCATGGAAGAAAATAAAATCTTCGTTGTTTTGCACTAATAAGAATCCTCACACTCCATATTTTCAAAAAAATTTTTATTCAGATATCACAAATTCTACTATACATTACTCACAAAAATACGTCTTCACCCTATGAGGACTAAAGACATAGTCTATTAAATAACTGACAAAAAATTGCATGAATTTTCCATCATTTGTCTTCTGGCATAGCAACATACATCTTTTTCGATGCTTACAGCAGTTGCTCCAGTGTTTTTTATCATTGGTTTTTAGCTTTTGTCATAATGTGTTGGGTCTTTTCCTTATGTATCTATACAACCTCTACCTGTGGATCCACATAACCAGGCATATGCACCAGAGATCTCTCTTTCCTGTGCAGATCGACATCTACAATCTTCTGCCTAGTTATAAGACTATATGGTCTCTGACATCTGCACCTCCAACCTTCTCAGTCATTCAGAAATGGTCATGCCATGTCTCTTGTGAGCCTGCTATGACACAGCTGGTCATGCAATATTGCTGGCTGCCTCTTCTTATGCCACCCAACCACTGCTCCACTCTGCCAGACCTAACACTGGTACTGTGGCACCTGTTAATATTCCACCAAGCCCCTAAGATGATGAACACCAAGATCTTTGGACCTTGGTCTGTGCTACACTAATGTGTATTTTTTTTTAAAATTGTTGTTGGCTTTCTTCTCTTACCTCTGATTAGTATACCGATATATAACCACAACTGCATCATCATCTGTATGTGGAGTTTGAAAACCAAAATCATCACCTCCAGTAACTGACCAGGTTTCATCATTACAGTCGTTGGTGAGCAGATACCATAGGTAGAGCCTCAGTCTATAGTTGCCCACTATTGTGTATTAACATCCATCTACAAAACAGAAGATAAACAAATGGCTTCCAACTACAGACCTATATCAATCTTTCTCATCTTTGATACATAGTAAGTTGGAAACTCCACCATCTGTTGTATTTTCTGTTACCATGAATAACTTTTTTTAAATTTTATACAGGCAGCACAAAATGTATAAAACACGTGAGTATTCTAGAATGTTATTTAGGTTGAATTCAGTGTAAATTTATTACTTAAGTGATTCTAGTGATATTGCTGATGCCAATGATACAATTAATTTCACTAAAACCTCAGTTACGTAAAAGTAATGACTTATCAAATGTCATCTAATGGGAAAATATTTTGAGGTAATTGGCAGAATAGGAAATATCCGTACCATTCAGTCAGAAGCAAACTTCCTCATATTTTCAAGAATTTATTTTAAATTACTTGAAACTAATTAACTTCTGAGACAAATGGAATTGAAAATTCATACACTCATAGTTTCAGTTGCCTATTTTGCCTCAGTGCATACAGGATACTGGACATGAACATTATACTTTTGTTACTATACGTTTTCCATATCAGACAACACCTCTCACCATTTAATTAAGTCACTAATTAAGATTCTGAATAATTTAGAAACATAATACACTGATTTTTAGATAGATATCATACTCACAAGCAGGTGTTTTCAGAGAATCGGAACATAATAACTTTCCATATACTTTTATGTGTTATTAGCCTAGAACACATTTTTATAAACCAGATAGCAGTAAAATCTTAGAGTCCATATGATATATTAAAATCTAATCTATCCTATTTCAGAACATTGAGTAATTTCAGAAATCACATCATGTCTTATGACTGTCTTTAAATAGCCATCCATCCCCCCAAAATTGCCCATCCTGGTCAAGTGATTAAGCAAGTAACATTATGTAGATAGAGTCTGTGTTCAGCAAATAAGTGTTAAGAACTAAGTCAGTTAAAGAGGAAGTATGACTCATATATGTGGGCACTCTATAGCTATGTCAGTTAAAATGAGAGTCTGCGTCCTGATATCAAAATTGTAACAACTACGTGCCTAAAAATTCTGCAACTGCAAAATATCATTCCACCATAGAATCTCAAATACAATAGCAAACCTATAAACTTGAAACACTAATTTTCCATAAATACTTTTTACTGGATAGTATAATTAATTTTGGTGACTGTACCACAAGTTAAATCATATGCACAATGATTTCATATTTCTGTCACTGCAAATTTTGCCACTGATATTCAAGAAATATTTGTTCACTACTTAATGTCTGGATTATTTATTTTCAAATGTCATCATGAAGGCAGGGATGTGAATCTTTTACATGTATAACTGTGATCTATAAAGCTGGAACTGGCCATCAACAAATTTGACATCACAGCTTGGGGCTTTCTGTAGTAGCGCTGTGAATTATCATTCACACAGGACACCAAAAATTTTACATATGGGCAAGTATTAACACATTCAGCACCATGCCCATACTCCATACAGGCGAGCATGTTTTGGCTGTGTGGACGGCACCTGTATCCTGTATGGGCACCACTTTTGCGGTCACTGAAAGGTGGTTTTCACTGTGCAACATGGCTGGCGGTTGTGAGATAACTGCAGTCATTCATATTTTGTCCACTAGATGCAGCAGCAGATGATGAGTTCTGTGTATCAGTTGTATGAGTAGAGTATCTGTCAGAATAGCAATCAGTTCTTTGACGACATTTTCACTTGGAACGGAACCATAAAGTTGCGATTATGCATGAGCATTTTGAGCAAAAATGACAGTGTTTTTTTTTTTTTGTTTTTTTTGTTTTCTAATGTATATGGAGAATTTGTAAAGAAAACACACTATTTTTTTTTCTTTTTATCTAATTTGAATTATGATTTTGCATTAGATGAGGAGCTGCAATGATCAACAAATGCTACAGCAACAAATACGATGGTAGGTCTTACTCAACACAATGTTGATGACCGGTCAGGAGCACAGCACACAGCCTCAGCTTCCAGTATTTCAGTTGGCATCTGGAACCACTTGTTTGTGAACTGGAACTGATGTTTACAACTTTTTTTTTTCACTTTTTTAGTGACGGTGTTATCCAAAACATAAAGACTGAGCAAAACAGATATGAAGATACTAAAATTGTTGCAATGAAATGGTGAAATGAAATAAAAAAGAACTCTATGTGGCACAAATAGGATCCAGTAAAACTGTTGTTGTTGTTGTGGTCTTCAGTCCTGAGACTGGTTTGATGCAGCTCTCCATGCTACTCTATCCTGTGCAAGCTTCTTCATCTCCCAGTACCTACTGCAACCTACATCCTTCTGAATCTGCTTAGTGTATTCATATCTTGGTCTCTCTCTACGATTTTTACCCTCCACACTGCCCTCCAATGCTAAATTTGTGATCTCTTGATGCCTCAAAACATGTCCTACCAACCGATCCCTTCTTCTGGTCAAGTTGTGCCACAAACTTCTCTTCTCCCCAATCCTATTCAATACCTCCTCATTAGTTACGTGATCTACCCACCTTATCTTCAGCATTCTTCTGTAGCACCACATTTCGAAAGCTTCTATTCTCTTCTTGTCCAAACTAGTTATCGTCCATGTTTCACTTCCATACATGGCTACACTCCATACAAACACTTTCAGGAACGACTTCCTGACACTTAAATCTATACTAGATGTTAACAAATTTCTCTTCTTCAGAAACGATTTCCTTGCCATTGCCAGTCTACATTTTATATCCTCTCTACTTTGACCATCATCAGTTATTTTACTCCCTAAATAGCAAAACTCCTTTACTACTTTAAGTGTCTCATTTCCTAATCTAATCCCCTCAGCATCACCCGATTTAATTTGACTAAATTCCATTATCCTTGTTTTGCTTTTGTTGATGTTCATCTTATATCCTCCTTTCAAGACACTGTCCATTCCGTTCAACTGCTCTTCCAAGTCCTTTGCTGTCTCTGACAGAATTACAATGTCATCGGCGAACCTCAAAGTTTTTACTTCTTCTCCATGAATTTTAATACCTACTCCAAATTTTTCTTTTGTTTCCTTTACTGCTTGCTCAATATACAGATTGAATAACATTGGGGAGAGGTTACAACCCTGTCTCACTCCTTTCCCAACCACTGCTTCCCTTTCATGCCCCTCGACTCTTATAACTGCCATCTGGTTTCTGTACAAATTGTAAATAGCCTTTCGCTCCTTGTATTTCACCCCTGCCACCTTCAGAATTTGAAAGAGAGTATTCCAGTTAACGTTGTCAAAAGCTTTCTCTAAGTCTACAAATGCTAGGAACGTAGGTTTGCATTTTCTTAATCTTTCTTCTAAGATAAGTCGTAAGGTTAGTATTGCCTCACGTGTTCCAACATTTCTACGGAATCCAAACTGATCTTCCCCGAGGTCCGCTTCTACCGTCTGTAAAGAATTCGCGTTAGTATTTTGCAGCTGTGACTTATTAAACTGATAGTTCGGTAATTTTCACATCTGTCAACACCTGCTTTCTGTGGGATTCCAGTAAAACTACAAGAAATATATTGTGTTTTTGCAACAGTTCTGCATATGTGTGTCATGAAGTTACCAAAGCTTTGTGACTATTGGTCAGTTGATCCATTTTTACAAACAGGCTTTGTGAGTTGATTGTGCTCTAATAGGTTTTCCCGCATTATATTCATGCTGCATGCCAATGACAACATGTATATAAAAGGAGGTGAGGAAAATCATGATCGTCTTTATAATATTAGACCTGTGTTTCACTTTTTTCTTGACATATGTGGATCCATTTTCATAACAAACGAAAATTTGGCTATAGATGAAGCTAATTTCCCATTTTGTTTACATAAAAAATAAACCCAATAAATATGGCATGAAACTTTATGCACTTTGTGATGCTGCAACAGACTACGTCTTGAAATGCTATGTTTAAAGAGGGTCAGTATGGAGGACTGATAACAATATTCCAGCATTAGTAATGGACTCTGTTCTCCATTTTATGGTAAAGGCCACTGCATTTACATGGATAGATATTATACCAGTGCTTCTCTGCTGAAGATGTTATGGGAGAGAAATACATTAGCTGTTGGAACTGTAATGAAAAACAGAAAAGGCTTACTAATAAGCTTCAAAACAAAGAAACTGAAGCAAAATGAAATGATATTTTTGAGGAATGGTCTCTTCTAGCACTGAAGCAGAAAAATAAGCATTATGTATACTGTCTATCCCCAAAACGTCAGGCTACCACCAAAGACATTCCAGTACATTCAAAAGGTGGTACTACACCAGTAATGAAACCAGATATTGTAATTGACTACAATATGAAAAAGACTGGAGTAGATCATGTAGATCAGCTGTACAGTTACTACACATTAGCATGAAAAACAATGAAGTGGTAGAAAAAACTTTTCTTTCATGTTTTTGTAATGTCTGTTGTGCACAGTTTTATTTTGTACAAAGACATCAGTAAACAAAAAATCTCTCTTGTGGATTTCATAAAAAAAGTTCACTTGAAATTGGTAGCAACAGGAAGAGACTTTCAATCTTTAGAACCAACATGAAGCACTAGACTGGGAAATTTTGTTCGTCACTTTCCAGAAAAATTACCTCCACATCCCAACAAAGTAAATATTATACATTATTACAAAGTTCACTCTGACAAAGGGAAGAAAGAGACCAGCAACCAGATAAGAAAAGAAAGCATATGGTGATCCAAGGACTGCAACATAGAACATCGTATACCTCAGTGCTTTCAGGATTCCCACTTGAAAGTGAATTATGTATAATGTATATGTAATCATTTTATATCAGAATTTATTACATAAAAAACCTCCTGTGAACCAAATTCTTTTTATTATAAACACCAGAAATCATCTTAGAGAATGTAAAAAAAATTTCTGAGTTATTGTACACTTATTCATTAAATTCCTTGAAAATTGCTGGTGCACATGCACAGTCGAGTACATAGCAGTGTGAAATGTGTTAATGTCATAGTGCAGGATATGGCACTATAACTCTGACAAGAGTTAATAACAAGGAAGACAAAAGCCAAATATTAGATCCGATTATAGATTTCACACAGGGGTAAATCAGAGGACACAAAAACATTTACAAAAGAAATAATACTTGAAGATGAAAATGCTGCCTGCTATGAAAATTTAACCAACAGTTGGCATGTATAAATATCATCTGCAGAAACATCACCCTTCGAAGCTTTTAGACTCCTATTGCATTTATTGATCTAGATAATTCAAATGACTTATTTTTGTTTTAACAGCTTCTAAATCATACACAGGAGCTACTTCCCTCACATAATTCAGTTTGTACAGAGCTTTGTCCCACAAATCAAAATTTACATAACTTGTACTTTTGATTACATATAAACATAGGTTGTTGTTCTTCCAGTTCCACAACCTTTGAAACTGTACCTGCCAACTACTGTTTTGACACTTTTCAGTAATAAAATGGAAATGCATGTAAATCAAATGGAGTAAAGCAGTAATTACTTCATGATAACTGTGACACAGAGCTTGCATTTTGGAATACAGCCAAAAGGGAGCAGTGGTGGGAGGGAAGTGGTGTAATAAAGTACAACCAAGTTAAACTATTAGTGGTATGAAACTTCGTGGCAGATTAAAACTGTGTGCCAGACCGAGACTCGAACTCGGGACAAGGTACTGGCAGAATTAAAGCTGTGAGGACAGGGTGTGAGTCGTGCTTGGGTAGCTCAGTTGGTAGAGCACTTGCCTGCAAAAGGCAAAGGTCCCGAGTTTGAGTCTCGGACTGGCACACAGTTTTAATCTGCCACGAAGTTTCATATAAGTGCACACTCCACTGTAGAATGAAAATTTCATTCTAATAGTGGTATGACAAAATTTGCATCTCTTAAGTTGCACCACTGAAAACTGGGAGTTCACTCACACAACCTCATTCAACTGCTGTTTGCCATTATTTGTGGTGACACATTTGTTATGTGTGTGAACACAACTTTATAGTGCTAACATAGTGAGTGAAGCCACATTAAAATTAATCTATTATGTGGTCTACATCATTTGGGACTAGTCTTTATAGAAACAGTTTTCAGCACCACTTAAAAGTTCCAGGCTATTAGGCGATGTCTGATGTATGAAATTTTCTCCTAACTTTTTCTCTCTGACTGTGGGAGACACCTTCAGAGATAAAATGGCTAAGCACATCCAGAACTTGAGGGAGCACTGATTATATCGGCAATGTAGAGGGCACCACAGTTTATCACATGATGTCAGTTATCAGACTGAGAGTAATCAATCATCATTCTTATGTTACAATGTTGTCATACAAATTTTGTCTAATTCAACAACCTCCCTATTTCTGTTAAACATATTATAGTTTTTATAGATCTAAACAGTCTCTCCATCCATATGCACATGATAATATGATGTTTTAGATATGACACTCATCTAGGTGAATTTTATTTTATGATCACCCTCTTGGTAAAGATGTTCCACAATGTCAGATTTATCCATATGTCCTAGACGGCAATTCCTCTTGTGTTTGATAAGATGACTGTAGTCTGATAGAGAGTAGGGTTTGAGTTAGTAGTACTGAAATATCAAAGAGATTCTGGTATGGGAGACTGTAGTTTGTCGGTTGAAATAGAAAGCCCTGGTGCTTTGTGTCATCACCAGTCATAGCTACAGCCAGAGAAGACTAGTGTTGGCCTGACTCTGACGTGTTCATAACATTAATGAGTATGCTGCAGAAGGGATTTGAGAAAACTAATAGGCAGATTGACCAAACTAATAGGCAGATTGACCAAACCAATAGTGAATAGAAGAAACTAGTAAGCAAACAAAGAATGACAATGCTAGACTGGAGGCAGCCATAATATGCTGCAGAAGGGATTTGAGAAAACTAATAGGCAGATTGACCAAACTAATAGGCAGATTGACCAGACCAATAGTGAATAGAAGAAACTAGTAAGCAAACAAAGAATGACAATGCTAGACTGGAGGCAGCCATAAAGAAAGTCGGGGATGAGTGTAATAAAAAGACAGATGCACTTACATCTCGATTAGATAAACTTGTCTTACAGCAGGTGAAATGTTTTGTCAAGGTTGAAGCTGAAGTCGGTGAGGTAAAAGAGGAACACAGCAAAAGGGTTGAGGTCTATGATAAAGAATTTGAAAGACTGGATGGGGAGGTACAGAAGTGTAAACACAAGGTGCAAGTTGTTATGCTGAATCAAGATCCTTACGTATGCCGTGTAGAGTACCCAAGATCTGGTCACTTGTGGGTCAACAGGTTAAAAGTGAAGTAAAATTATTATTGTGGTATGGAGACATAACAAGAGGCAACATACTTGGCATACAAAATGATGAGGTCTTTCTAAATGTTGGGAATGTTAGGAATTTGGATCCAAATGGATTAGATTAGATTAGATTAGATTAGTTTTCCGTTCCATAGATCCGTGCTGAGGAGATCCTCGTGGATGTGGAACATGTCAATTTTTTTTTTAAGCTGAAATAACAATACTAATAGTTTGAATATATACAATACATCATTTGTTTCTATTACAAAATTCGTCAATGGAGTAGAAGGAGTTAGCCACTAGTAAGTCTTTCAGGCTCCTTTTAAACTGATCTTTATTTGTAACTAAATTTTTTATGTTTACTGGTAAATTATTAAAGATGTGTGTTCCTGAGTAGTGGACCCCTTTTTGAACTAAAGTAAGTGCTTTTAAGTCCTTGTGCAGATCATTTTTGTTCCTGGTATTGTATGTATGAACTGAGCTGTTTGTTGGAAAAAGAGATATATTATTTAGGACAAATTTCATTAATGAGTAAATATACTGAGAGGCAGTAGTTAGTATACCCAGTTCTTTGAAGAGGTTTCTACAGGACGTCCGTGAATTTACTCCACAAATAATACGTATTACACGCTTTTGGACTCTGAAAACTTTTGTTTGACTTGAATAGTTACCCCAAAATATTATACCATGTGACATTATGGAATGAAAGTAGGCAAATTATGCAAGCTTTTTCATTTTTATGTCACCTATGTCTGCTAACACTCGAATTGCAAATACAGATTTGTTAAGGCGTTTCTGCAGTTCTGTGGTGTGCTCTTCCCAACTGAATTTATTATCAAGTTGTAATCCTGGGAATTTAAGAGTGTCAACCTCTTCTATCTGCTCTTCTTCGTATTTTATGCATATGCTGGGTGGAAACCTCTTACAGGTTCTGAATTGCATATAGTGAGTCTTTTCGAAGTTTAATGTCACTGAGTTGGGTTTAAACCATTTATTAATATCCATGAAAATATCATTAGCAGATCTTTCTAGAACTACACTTGACATACTATTTATTGCAATACTTGTGTCATCTGCAAACAAAACGAACTCTGCTTCTGGCAGTTTAACTGATGAGAGATCATTAATGTACACAAGAAAAAGCAATGGCCCTAATATGGATCCTTGTGGGATACCGCATGTAATTTCTTCCCATTCTGATGATGACTGATGACTTAATTCACTAGTCCGTTGCACTGACACCCTTTGTTTCCTGTTAGTGAGGTATGACTTGAACCATTTTGCAGCACTGCCCATGACACCATAGAATTCTAATTTACTTAAAAGGATGTTGTGGTTCACACAATCAAATGCCTTTGACAAATCACAGAAAATACCTGCTGCTTGTAATTTGTTATTTAATGAATGATGGAAAATGGCATCTGAGGGGCTATTTAGACCAGTTTAAGGGTGTGCTACCTGAACTGTGGGATGAACAGCAGAAGATATGCTTTATTGCACTGAGAATGGAAGGCAAAGCTGTTACTTCGAGAATAAGAGTAGGAAGACATAAAGTCTGGTAGGAGTGAGTGCAAACATCGTGCGGAAAATATCAAACTATATTATGAGCAGTACTGCGAACTAATATGTTTAAAGTCGCTAAACAAAATGTAAGGTAAGATAATTATGCTGTGTATGTGATTATATAGTTATGAATATAATAGAGAGAAACATTCCACATGGGAAAAATATATCTAAAAACACAGATGATGTGACTTACCGAACGAAAGTGCTGGCAGGTCGATAGACACACAAACAAACACAAACATACACACAAAATTAAAGCTTTTGCAACAAACTGTTGCCTCATCAGGAAAGAGGGGAGGAGAGGGAAAGACGAAAGGATGTGGGTTTTAAGGGAGAGGGTAAGGAGTCATTCCAATCCCAGGAGCGGAAAGACTTACCTTAGGGGGAAAAAAGGAAAAAAGGACAGGTATACACTCGCACACACACACATATCCATCCGCACATACACAGACACAAGCAGACAGCATGTCTGCTTGTGTGTATGTTTGTGTTTGTTTGTGTGTCTATCGACCTGCCAGCACTTTCGTTCGGTAAGTCACATCATCTGTGATTATATAGTTAATTGTTTATTCAGAATGACAACATTTGAATAGTATGAATAAGTGTTTATTTCTTATGGAATCATTTAGTGACATTTTCTTGTGCTCTTAGAGCTGAGTGGTGGTACTGAGCTAAAGTAATATTTTTGAGTAGTACTGATAAGTGTTAACATGCTAAGTGGCCTGGCATTATGTTCATGTTTGATTATTTTATAGTGTTTGTCTCATGTGTGAATATTTTTATGAAAAAGCTAGATGGGTGTGTTCCAAATTGTCAATATGATTCTTAATATGTGGGTAACTTGTAGAATTTTATTTTCCTCGCTACAACATGGAGACTAGCTAATGTCATGCTTAGGCATGACAATAAATATATTCAGTGGGCACAGTATCTGCAGTGTGTGCAGGCTCATTTCAAGTTTTGTAAATATTACTTTAATTCATGTATTCCTGTGGAAGCTAGTTGAGTAAAGTGTAAGGGCTACTATGAGTAATATAAGCTGAAATATGATGCATAGGTTAAGAGTAGGTCAACACTGAAAAGGGACTGTTACATTTGTACCATGTACACCATGGACAGATCACCACAAGATGAGGGTGGGGATCTGATGTCTGGTTGTTCAAGAACAGTACTGCTGTGTCAGTGATCATGTAATAGGCGGCTGTGAACTGGTGAAGTGATTCAAGAATTTCTGCATAAATTCTAGAACAACTCAGCCTTCTACTGTCTTGAACACATGATATTCTGGATATGAGTGTGGAATGGTAGAACCTACTGTGCATCACATGTTTATGTGTGCAGGTTTAAAATCAGTCATGGGAAGAAAGTAGATGCTGCAGACAAAAGGCACTGACAAGTACATGTTGGGCAATCCATAGATGTTTCAGTGAGTGTGTAAGGAAGAACCATGGAGTTTATATGCAGCTCTATGCTTATTGGGTTATTGGCTATTTTTATTAAAACTAGAACAGTTGAAAAAGAAAAGTACTCTTGTAGACCCTTGATGCAACCTTGTTAGAGGCAAGTCTCATGGTATCCAAGCCAACTGTCTTTTAACTGAGTTTGTTTCTACTGTCCAACAGTACGAGACTGTATGGAGGTCAAATACATAATTCGGTGACTAATAGACCTTTTAGACCTTATACAAGAGGGATGTGTAATTTTCTCTCCTGCGTCAACAATGAGTGTTGTGAATGCTATATGTGATAAAAATGCAAGAGAAAACAGTATATATTATGAGTAATAAAAGACACAAGGTTTTTTTTTATTTCTACATATGACTTCCTGAAATTGTAAGAAGAGGCAGTAATTTCTCCCAACTGGCAAAACATCTACTAATCATCAAGATTTAATGGATGGACTGTATTATCAGCAACCACAGAACATTAGAGGTAACATCAGCATAACTTAATAGTGACTTCTATTTGTTGCTGATTATTCATGGCACCAAATTTAGTTTCCACAAGAATTCATACTTTAATTCCAGTACTGCAAGTATTAATTATCTCTCATTATATAAATTTTGTGCTGATTCATACACTTTGTGTTAGCTGTTGGGCTGCCTCCAAGCACGAACAAGAGCTAACACACATCTCCACATCTTTAATTTTTACTCACCAAAGTATTGATGATATTCACTGAAAAGTAAATTTTAACTAGGAGGGATGGGTATGCCTGTGGACATGTAATATTGTATGTACATTTTATATATTCCTTTATTAATGTTAATATTCACAAAATGTGGTGACACTGTACTTTGTGTTTTACCACCTAGGTTGCACCTGATGATGTGGCTTTAGGGCACGAAACCATTTGTATTTCAATAAACAACAGTTTTACCAGTTGTTATAAGGTTTCCTTCTAACATCATTCCTTTCAACAGCTGCAGTTTCCCAGAATATAAAGTAGTATGCTATATGAAGTACATATTGGTGAGTATTTAATCTAAAAACATCAGAAAAATATTATCTGATCCACTACATTTTGCCATTTTCTGTAACAGAAAAGCTGTGTTGATGTGCATATCTGCTGCACAGCCCCATAATTTAGTTTCACAGCTCAAAAAAGTATAAAGAGCCCCATAATGTACAATATTCAATGTTTGGCTAGGGCTGATTTTTCACATCTCACAAAAAAGATACAAATGACTACTGATTTTTCCACTTGCAAAATTAATGTGATGAACTAACAATAAATGTGTGGTATCTTACACATAAATGTGTGGTATCTTTACATATTAGCCCAACTGTCAAATTTAAAGCAATATACATGTCTAAATTTAATTTTATTTATGATATTATTAAGTTTAATTTATTATTTATTATTCTCATGGTGCAGTTACAGAAAATGCACATATATCATGAATTTAAATAATAAGTGACTTACACTCATAGTTTGAATTATGTTCCATCCTGGATTATCAATCAATGTAAGTAAATACACATGTACTTCTTATGGCATATCAAAAATACTTGAATATTTGTGTGTTTATAGACTTGGTCTGTACTCTAAAGAAAAATGAAAATTCAGAAAACCAGTAGTAAGCATTACATGCTACAATCTTACCTATCACTGAGCAGATCTTTTAAAATAATAAATAGTTCTGTCAATAATCACTTTCAAGGACGAGACTGAGTCTGTTTGGCACAAAAAAGAATATTTTTTCAGGAAATGGAAACTGAAGTTACTGAATTGTAAAAGTACATACCTTTAACCACAAGAAAACATTTTCTGCATGTAGTTTCACCTCATTCTCACCAGATATTAAATGGATGGAAAGAGTCTGACTGAGAGCAATCAAGCCTTCAAGGGTGTTCATTATTCCTGATTTAAACTGAATAAAAGTACTTTTGTTAGTATTTATTTGCTGCTGTATGTTGATAAAATTTTCACATGAAAAAAATCTTACATTCATCCTCATAGCTATAATGCTGGGCTCAATGTCCACATAAAATGGGTAATCAGAATCATCAACATTGATTGCCTCTTTATCTGGTGGAGCTACAGACACAATATCAGACACACAGTTCAGTAGGTTTCTGTAAAGTAGAACAATAAATTTCCAGGTTATTCATGAATTAAGAAAACATTCTTTAAGGTTATTCATCACTAAATAATAGCTGTGTTGCTGTGAGAAAGTGGGACATATTATGCTAATCTTTCTCAACTGTTTATGGATTTTCATTACATCATAACCAAGAGCATTGAAACTATTGTAATACTTCATAGTAAAAGTGATTATGTCACAGTTTATGTAGAAGAAATTATGTGATAGTTTTCCACATCCTTGGTTTAATTATTGTATAAATGGGCAAAATAACAAGTAATTGTGGTATAGATTTCTAGCTGTTTACATATTTGGGTGTATTAGTACTCTTTTTGAATGTTACTCCCTTGTACAGTTAGAAAACTATAAAAATGATATAGACTATTTCCTCACAAATTTGTTGTGCATTTGTGCTATATCAGGACAGTAGAACCAATATAGTGATATATGCAGATAGCCTACAAAATTTATTATCTAAAACCAAGAAACAACTAACTATTACAAACCCAAAGAGTAAACATATATCACCAAACTTATCACTGAACATAGATACTTTGAACACTGTGTGCTCTCACTACAATCATCACTGCAATGGCTGATCACTACATTACATTCATGTTAGTGTCAACAAAATTAGGTATTGAAATGAAAATGGCATCCTGCTTGCATAATCACTTACTTTGTGGAGGCCATTATCTATTTTTTGAAATGCAATTCATTATGTGTTTTTGTGGAGCCACATCACCTGCAGTATCCATGAGTTCATCATTTCTTGACTGTGGTGGCTGCTTGTGACGGGATGGTTGCCAGTATCTGAGGGGTATGGTATTCTGAGTACCTAGGTGAAGTATCTGCATTGCCTGTGCCAGTGAGTGAGCTGCAAAATGTGGGATGCAGGTGATCCATTGAGATTGTGGTTGGAGTACCCACTATATTGACCTTGGACAACTTTTCATAACAGTTAGGACTGTGTAAGGTCCACCATGCAGGGGTTCAAGGGGTTTGCATAACATATTGTGCCAAATAAAAACCTGGTCACACATTGATAGGTCCTTGAAAATGGAAAACGAAGACTGAGTTGGCCCCATGATGCAGAAGGACAGAATTTGTGTCCATAGCTTGGAGACAAAGTTTGACACATCAGCACAGTCACTAGGTGTATTCTTGAGCAATTTGTTTGGTAGTCATATTGTTTTCCCATGTACCAGATCAGCTGCTGTAGGCTGGAGGTCACCTTTAATGGATGGATGGAGGCCGTGATGCACAATCCATCCAATGAGGTGAGTCGTGATATCTTAATGCCGTCTTCAATTGTCAGTGCAGTTGTTCCACAAGTCCATTATCTTCAGGGTGGTGAAGCATAGTGTGGATATGTTTTCAGCTTAACATACTAGCGAGTGCCTGAAAAAAAAAAAAAATACAACCAAAATTTGTATCCTTGATCTGTGGTGTCACAAAGAGACATACCGAAATGGGCTATCCATCCTTGAAAGAACACATTGACACTGCTTCAGCAGGTATGTTATTCATAGGGAAGGTAAAATGTTTCAAATGTGAGACAGTAACTGAAACCTTAAGATGTATATAATGGTCCACTTGTGACTAAATATATGAGCCTGAATTGTTGATTAGTTCGTATAACCATGTCAGGTGGTGCTTTGACATGTCGAGTGATATTATTGCTCTAGCAAGCAATGGGCTGTCACACAAACAGCTTGAAATCCTTGTTCCTATCGGGCCACATGATAGTGTGGTTCATAAAATCACAATGTTCATGGCCCCCTGGACGTGCCAAGTTATGCAATGATACCATGGCTTTTTACTGAAACTGCAGAGAAAAAAATGGTCATATCTTCATCTTTGAAACATCACAATATATCTATGTGTTCACTGGTATTCCTGGGATGTGTTGGGGGTGTAGGTCAGTTGTTTGTTCCTGCAGTCACATAGATCTGGATTGAGATGTTGGGAACACACCAAGAGCATCATAGTCAATTGCAGCCATGAGCTGGAATATTCAGTTCACCCTGAACATGAATAATATTAATGATAAATTGGCTGAAATAGTCTAACTGGTGTAGCTGTTATGGTGATGTCTTGCCTGTCTTCTGATGCAAATCAAATGTCAGTGTTCTGCAGCCAGTTATCAAGGTAAAGTGCTGCCCTTTGAGCGTATGGCAAAAAATTGTTTATGGGAGCATATACCACATAAAATTTGTGATTCTATGTCAAACAGCCTTTTTGTGCTAGTGAAAGCTTTTGGCTGAAAAATGCAAGAGGTTGCCAACACTGCTCTATATGCTGATGTTGAACAGTGCCTATCACTGTTGCTGATGCATCTACAATCAAAGTAACGTGGACCTGAGTGACTGGGTGCACTAGCATCATAGCTTCAGTGATGGCAGTTGTCACTTTTGTGAAAGCTGTCTCAGTCGCACTGGTCCATAAGATTTCAGCCTTCACTTTCGATGTAGATCTCAACAAGTCATTTAACTGATTTGTTGCCTGTGTATGGTTATGTAAAAACGGTGGTAGAAATTTATAACACCAAGAAATCACTGCAATTCCCAGACTATGACTAGTTATGGGTATTTGATTATGGCTACCACCTTGTCTTGTGGTGGTCAGGTTTCTAGGGCATCAGTGGTGTATATAAGAAACTGCATCTCTGTCGCTCCGAATATGCACTTCAAAGGGTTAATAATCAGTACTTGTGAACAAAGATGGTTGAATATTTGGCACAAATGCTTCCCATAATTTAATTCTGAAATAGACATTTCCAAAATATCATCAGTATATACACAACAGAAATCAAGGTCACATATTTTTTCATCCATGAAATGTTGCAATGTCTGTATGGTGTTACATAGTCCAAATGACATCTCATAAACTCAAAGTGGGAGAACAGATTAGTAACAGCAGGTTTGTCTCTATCAACAGGTGGGATGACACACTTGCACTAAATCAGTGGTAGAAGAGCTGCACTTTCCATGTATTCTGTGTGTGAATTCCTGAGCGTGTGGCAATGGATACATGTTTGGATTGCTCTCAAATTGAGTTGTCAATAGTCGCTACACGGATGCCAATCACTGTTGCTGTTTGGCATTACCTATAATGGTACAGCCTAGTTACTGATTGAGGCTCAACTATTTCCTTGTGCAAACATTGACAAAAACTCTTGCTTCACTACACTTAATTTTTCAGGTGTTAACTGATGAGACCACAAGTGGATTGGAGGTCCTGGAGTAGTATGTATATAGTACCATGTGGTATGTTGTATAGGCATTAGTAGGAAAGTTCTTGGACTGCTTGAGAAGCTCTTCATATGGTGATGCAGCTGTGGTGGTATGTATGGTTTTATCAGTGACATTGCATCATCTTCCATGGTTGGTGAAACTAGTAGCAGTGTCAAGGAGACACTAATGCTGGACATCTGGTAAAAGACTATGAAACAACAACAACATATCAGGCTCAAAAATGGGGTGTCCCACATCTGCCACTATGAACTGCCACTCAAACTTACTTCATAGACCCACACATTTGAATCAAACATTTTTGGTTGCAAAAAGGTGGTGGTGGTGTAACATGCAATAAGCCATTTGGACCATGTATATTCACAAATGTATGATATTACTTTTTCAATGTTATTTTAAATGTTTTAGTCTCCAACTGTGTAATATGCCATGGTAACACAATTAACCCCTGTCATTAAAACATTCCACGTGGGAAAAATATATCTAAAAACAAAGATGATGTGACTTACCGAACGAAAGCGCTGGCAGGTCGATAGACACACAAACAAACACAAACACACACACAAAATTCAAGCTTTCGCAACAAACTGTTGCCTCATCAGGAAAGAGGGAAGGAGAGGGAAAGACGAAAGGATGTGGGTTTTAGGGGAGAGGATAAGGAGTCATTCCAATCCTGGGAGTGGAAAGACTTACTTTAGGGGGAAAAAAGGATGGGTATACACTCGCACACACACACATATCCATCCACACATATACAGACACAAGCAGACATCTCACAAGCAGACATTATCTGTTCATTGGGTTTCCCGGAAAATGTCGGGATAAAGTTAACTGCAAGGAAACTGTTAGCCAAGGTGGCAATGTGTGGCTGGGGTATTATGCTACTGGAGGTGCTTGCAGCCGTCATTTACAGGGTAGCAGAGTGTGTTTCTGGCAAACTTAAACTGGCAGCCTGGGTTTGAGCTAATTTTTGGCATTCTTTAGTCAATTCTATCTTCTGTAATAGTAATTTGTCAATGTCTGCTTCAAGGGCAGCTACTGGGTCTTGTTTTCCCGTAGGTGGGTAGTTATCTTCACCAGTGGCGGTACTATGGGTCTGAGGCATGGTTACAAATTTAGGGCACCTAGTGCTCACTGAAAACTTTTACAATTGGAACACGGAAAGAAAAGAAAGGGCCTATATTGGACTGGACGATGGCATAGGTGACAGCATGGAGGCGGCAGAGTAGCAAAATGAATCGACAAATTTACAGAAGCTGCTGCAATGGTGCGTTGGGTGACAGTGGCTGGAAATGGTAATGGAAATGAGTGTGGCAGTGTTGATAGCTGAGCGCCATGTCTCAGCTAGCCGGCTGTAACATGTGTCCATAATGTGGCGTGGTGTGGAAGGTGGCTTCCTGCAGCATAGCATGCCACCTGCGGCAGAAGCACGGTGACTGGTGGTGATTTGTGGCGAGGAACCGGCCATGTGGCCTGGTGTTTACTGTGGAAGCTGTTTGTAGAGAATCACCAAACAGCAGAAAGTTGCATGGCGATACCACAAATGCGTACGCTTATTGTTGCATGGTGCATGTGGCACGTCAAGTGCGAAGTATTGCTGGCAGATTCATTAGGTACAGCTAGTTGAACTTCAAATGAGATGGGCCTAATGGTGAGATATCCCACTCCTGACACCAGTTGTCTGTGCATGTGTATGTGCGGATGGATATGTGTGTGTGTGTGTGAGTGTATACCTGTCCTTTTTTCCCCCTAAGGTAAGTCTTTCCGCTCCCAGGATTGGAATGACTCCTTACCCTCTCCCTTAAAACCCACATCCTTTCGTCTTTCCCTCTCCTTCCCTCTTTCCTGACAAAGCAACTGTTGGTTGCGAAAGCTTGAATTTTGTGTGTATGTTTGTGTTTGTTTGTGTGTCTATCGACCTGCCAGCACTTTTGTTTCTTAAGTCACATCATCTTTGTTTATATATATATATATATATATATATATATATATATATATATATATATATATATATATATATAAAACAAAGATGATGTGACTTACCGAATGAAAGCGCTGGCAGGGCGATAGACCTACAAACAAACACAAACATACACACAAAATTCAAGCTTTCGCAACAAACTGTTGCCTCATCAGGAAAGAGGAAAGGAGAGGGAAAGACGAAAGGATGTGGGTTTTAGGGGAGAGGATAAGGAGTCATTCCAATCCCGGGAGCGGAAAGACTTACCTTAGGGGGAAAAAAGGACGGGTATACACTCGCACACACACACATATCCATCCACACATATACAGACACAAGCAGACATCTCACAAGCAGACATATTTTTGCATACTGTCCAAGATGTAGGCCACACTTGCACTTGGCCAGACAATTTCCAGGTGATTGTACTTCACCTTAAATTGTCAGGTGATGCCCGTGCCTATATTGAATGAGTACGCACACTTAGGAACACTACCTCTTTCGCCACATTAGAAGCTGGGTTGAAAGAAAGGTATTTGGACCAACGTGATGCCTGCTATTACAGGGATAAGTTATCCACCCTCTGGCAGAAGCAAGGAGAGAACGTAGAAGCATTTTGTGACCGATTATGCAGTGTGGCTTGCCGCACTTACACACTGGGTTCGGATCACGCATGTAACGAAGTGTTAATTGAGCAAGCAGAAGCCCGCTCGATTGACATATACATGGGAGGGGAGGTCAAAATAGCATCACCTGCCTCAATGCATGATGCCACACAACATGCGGTAATGCAAGAGGAGGTAGCACATTTTGCTGCTAATTCGGCACACCCGGATGAACAGCAGCGTCCAAATTTTAAATATGAGCAGGCATGCCAACATTGCCAGAAGGCAGGCCATGCTGCTGTGCAGTGCACCTTATTGCTCTCAGTGTGGAATTGTAGGGAACTCGGGGAACAGGTGCCCCTCGTATAACCACCAGAGGGAACATTTACCAACAATCCACCCCGACCCCAAAGACAGCTGGGAAACAGTCGAGGGGCAAGTCACACCACAAGACAGCATCCCCTGTAAAATTTATGCATCCAGTCCACCAAGGTGTCGTAAATGAGATGGCAAGTATCTTCCTCCAGGGTAACATTAGAGGAAAGAGGGTAAGAGTACTCATTGACACAGGAGAACAAACGAGTTTATTTGTAGGGCATGGGTATAGATAAGTGTTAAAACCACCCCGTCACCACATAAATGGTCTGAGTGATGAGATAATTGTACCTGCTGGGTATCATCAAGTTAAGTTGAGAATCTGAGCAAGCTACTACCCTTTTGACATGGATGTAATACGTAAACGAAGGCAAGAATTTGATGTCATCCTGGGGAGTGATTTCCTTCACCACTACCAGAGTGTAGTTGATTACAGAACTCAAACCGTCCATCTTGGTGAGGAAACCCACCATTTCGGCGGACCCCACATCACTCCATCGCAAGAAATTTATGAAAGGCTGCCACTTCCACAAGTTCCTTCTATGCAAATATGGGCATTACATACAACTGCCTGTGTTAGAATCAGCGGGGGCGTGTGACACAGTCTCTGGCTTGGGGTCAAATCCTGCAAACTGCCAAGAACAGCCGTATTGGTGGATCCTCCCCGTCAAAACGATGTCCTCGACAGATTACAAGTCAATGTTAAACACAGTTTAATAACAGTAGAAGTGCGTAGGAAGAAATTTTACATTCCTGTCTCTTTGGACAATTTTGGAATGAATGAGGTAGAGTTTCCTAGTGGCACCATTATAGCTAGCAGCCACGAGACAGAAGAAGACAACCTTGTACAAGAGAAGCCAAAATCTAACCAAAAACACTGGCTCCTGGGATGTAACATATGTCATATCGCTCCTGTGCTCAAAGACAAATTTAAGGGTAAGTTAGCTCATCTGCCTGTGGCTGAACAAAATAAATTGTACTCTGTCTTGGAAGAACACTCCTGCTTTTTCAAGGAAAGGCATTATCTGCCAGCTACTGACATTGTTTACCATGAAATTAACACTGGAGATGAAAGGCCCATAGTACAGAAACCATATAGAATTTTGTACCACCTCCAGCCCATTGTGGAAGAAACTATCCAACAACAGCTAGAAACACGGATAATACAACCCCCCATCAGTACCTGGCCATCCGCAGTCATTGCAGTCTCCAAGAACTAAATCAATAGATAGAAGACCTACTTCTTTGTGGTGATATGAGAGCAGTAAATAAGGTAACCATTCCAGATATTTAACCTCTCCCCCATATTGACGAGACACTAGACAGATTAGGAAATTGTAAATACTTCACTGCCCTTCACACGAAGAGTGGGTACCACCAAATAACAATTGCACCACAGGACAGGCCAAAACCAGCATTTGTAGTTCCCTCCAGTCTATATAAATTTCTGAGAATGCCATTCGGATTGTGCAATGCGCCAGCCACTTTCCGAAATTTGCCGACCTATTACTTAGAGGACTGAAACCCACAATGTGCCTAGTCTATCTAGATGATATCATTGTTTCTTCCAGGATCATAGATGGGCATGTTACCAGGTTAAGAAATATTTTGTCTAGACTAAGAAGTCCTAATTTAAGCTTAAAAATAGAAAAATGTTTCTTTTCTGAGAGTCAAGTGCAGTATCTTGGGCACATTATTAGTGTTGATGGAGTAAAACCTGACCCCCATCTAATCGAAGCAGTTAGAATCTTCCCTTCCCCTAAAAATGTAAAGAAATTGCAAAGCTTTCTGGGACTCAGTGTTTTGTTAAGGTCTATGCCACAATAGCTAAACCCCTCACAGACCTGTTGAAAAAAAATGTACCCTATCACTGAGTGCGAAGCTGCCGTGCAGTATCTCAGAGATGTTATAACTAGTTCCCCCTAGTTGATCTACCCCAATTTCTAAAAACAATTCATTCTTTCATGTGATGCTTCTGACTTTGCCATAGGAGCTGTTCTGAGTCAAATTATTGACGGTGAGGAAAGACCAATTGGTTACGCATCCTATCAACTGAACTAGGCAGAAATTAACTATAATACGATAGAGAAAGAATTACTGGCACTAATGTTGGGAGTAAATTACTTTAGATGCTACCTTCATAGGAGAAAATTTATGATAGTAACAGATCATGCAGCACTGGAATGGCTATTAAATTTAAAAGACCCTAGCAGCCGTCTCACATGCTGGGCCCTGAAATTGAGTGAGTATGATTACCAAGTGCAACAAAAAGCTGGAATATTGTTCCAGAATGCTGATACACTTAGTAGAAAGGTGTGAGTAGCTCAAACAGGTAATGTATTAATTGATGAATTAAAAGACTCCCAGGAAAATGATGCAAAATGTTGCCAGTATGCTCCCATCTGGATTTTGTTACAGAGGATGCAATTCTATATCGTAAGACCCCCATGGGTAAACATATAGTAATACCAAAAGATTTGCAATCAAGAATTATTGCCCAGTGTCATAACAGCATCCAAGCTTGCCATAGTGGATGAAGAGCCACAATAGCCCACACTTATGCAAAGTATTGGTGGGACAACAGATGGCGAGATGTTGCTAAGTATATAAAAAATTGCCTACCATGTGTCCAATGAGCACCACTCCCACGAATCAAAATTCCATTACAATCTCTTCCTGAGGCATCAAAACCTTTTCAGTTCATCACTTTAGATGTGGTCAAGCCACTTCGAGTAAGTACACAAGGAAGTAAATATATTCTATCTATCATTGATCGCTTTTCCCGATACCTTATTTTGGTACCTATCGCTGACATGTCAGCTGAAACCAGAACAGGGACTTTTGTAGATCATCTTGTCCTTGCTTTCAGAAGCCCTGAAGCCATTATAACTGACCAAGGAACCATCTTTACGTCCACTTTATTTATCCAAGTTTGCAAATTACTGAGAATTAAAAACTGGAGAACCACTCCTTTTCACCCCCAGATAAATGGCCGCATTGCATGTGGTCATCACACTAAGGAACGAATGCTTTCCTATTACATTAACTCAACCCACAGCAACTGGCAAAGATACATTCCCTACGTGGCAAGTGCATACAACATGGAATCTCCCTTTGAGATCGTTAAATTACCTCTGGAAATTGACCACACAGCCATTAAGGGGCTAGCTCTCTGCCTTAAGGCCACTTGGAAGAAGGTACAAGGGAACAAATGCAAGGCAACTAGGAAGCAGATAGAAAGAAGAAATAAAAATGCTATCCTCCCCCTCTACAAACCTGGTGATTTGGTTTTACTGAAAAAACCTAGTGTAAAAAAAGGAAGAGTGAAGAAACTTCCCCCCCCCCCCCCTGTGTGATTGACCATATTTAATTATTCAGCTTACTTCCCCTGTTAATTCAGAACTACAACTGCCTGACTAGAAGGTGACTGTCCATTTTAACAGGTTAAAACCCTATTCAGGAACTATGCCCCTCCCACCACCTTCTGAGACAAGCACCGGACCTTCTGGAGGGACTGCTCCTCCTGTGAAGTGGAGAAAATGGAAAGTTCCCCCCACCCCAGTTTGCCCCAAATACAGTCTCAGATTGAGGCATCCTTATGCTCTCAGAGCTAGGGACTAGAAAAGGAGATGCTATTTTGTGCCTAAGAAATTCCTCGTTTGATCAACAAAATGAGAAAGTAACAAGATTCAGGCAACTACCTTATTATTCTTTTTTCTTCTTCCTCTTTGCAAGTGAACATTGTACCTCTACAAATTGTATTTTGTGCTCCCCCACTATAACAACTAAAGTGTCACCCTAGCATCCCCTTCAGAAAGAGATTGTTAGATTTTTAACCGTCCAGTCTGTTCTGCAATGCTGACCTAGTCCTAAACTCTAGTTTTAACCTGCGTTCTATGTATGGTATTCTTATTTATGTTATTTATGTGTTATGACATGCCTAGTGGTCAGAAAGCAGCTCTATGTTCAGTAACAATACAGTTAATTCTAAATAAGAATATTGTATCAAGAAGTGATTGCATTATGTAATTTCCCCGTTTGAACACTGATGCTGCACATCTTTGAACACGTATGCTCTGCCTGCCAAAATCAGCTGTGGTGTCAACCAGGGAGCCACACATGTGGCTTCCATCATATAGAAGTCCAGAGACACTCATCTGACACAGTGGTAACTCCCCGCCCCTCCACCAACCTGCGCCGTCCCACTAGCCGCACCCAGCTGTCGCCACCTGAGGGCCCCCCTCCCCCCTGCCCCACCTCCACCCTACTTCTCCTTCTTTCCCCGCTCTCCGCACGCCATCTGCGTGCCTGTCTTTCGCCAGTAAATTAATATACACTTACTAGAACTATCCTTACCAACAATGCAGAGCACTTTAACATAGAAGTGCACCACATTTCTATGCTATACCTATTATAAACATATTTTCCTCCATCCTTCCACCTTACTGACCAAGTAACTTCAACTCATAAATTGATTTTCATTCCTAAGCCTCTAACATGTCCACATGCATGGAAAGTATTAAGTGTTTAAAGGTACCCTCTCCCAATTACTGTATAAGTATTTCCTATTTGATGATATTAAGCTATTTGCCTTATTTTCATCTTTGTTGCAAAATTTTTGTATTATACTGTATTTCACTTTTGGATCTCCATTGACAATGATTTTATTTTGCCTATCGAAAGAATGCATCAAGTTTACCTTACAAAAATTCTTCTCCAATGTTACTTTTTACAATCCTACACCGTTGAACGTTTCGTTTTGTTGTCAAACCTAGAATGTGGAGCCCCTCCTTGTGTTGTCCATTCCATTTGTCTTTCTTGTTCAATAGATTGTGTTACATTGATTTCTCATCTAATTTTTGCAACTAATGCTCCACTGTTCCATTACTTTGCAGATGTGCTAGGTCTACTGTTGTTTTTGGAGCATTTATTCCCTTGTTTTCTTTCAAGCTGCCTAAGATTACAAATGATTGCGAGTTTCTAACTCTCATGTGAGCTAATCTGGCTATACCTCCGTGGGAAGTTTAGAAGCAAGTGACCTTCAGATGATGGATCATGAAGGGGAAACACACCTCAATAATGAAGCGCGCCATTACAGAGGTGTCTTCCAGCACATCAACATTTAGTTTGGTGGTGCTTTGCAGTTCTGAACCTCCCCTGAAGAATAATACCACCCTACCACCCTTCATCTAGTTTAACACTTCTTAATAACTGACTACCTACACTTTTTCCAAATTTGTAAATGGCTTCACCATTACATGCTCATCACAACCTATTCACCCCTTCTTTACCATTTCATTGGTCAATACTATTCACTACAAACACTAAATTTGCTTTAATCTTACTAATTTTGATGGACTCCATCTACCACTGATTAGTTACAACACCCACAGCATCACTCCTGGCTAGCTCAGCTATACACGTGCCTCACAGCTGTACTGCTATCTCAGCCCCCACACGCATGTGCTGTGCAGCAACCTCAGCACTAACTTGATACCTGCTTCTGTCACCTCGGTCTGTTATTGCCTCCAGCCAGCTTCATAATGCTACCTATTTTCCGAGTATGGAGCCTGACAAATAGTTTCACCACTCTGTAGTTTATACCTTTTGTATCCTTAGCAGTGTTGAGCGATGTCCGACCCGCTACACGTTGTCAGTTGAAAGCCAGTTAATAATTGGTACCAATAACCTGTTTTTTTTCTTTTTTCTCTCCCCTTATGATTTTATGTTAGGTTTAAACATTTCACCATCATCTTGCTGCACAGCAATGCTCTGCCATTTTCCATATGTTTTTTCATGCATGTGTTTTTATAATTTATGCTATTTGTGTTGTATTTATGTACTTGTATTTTCTATTGCTAACCCCAGTATGTAAAGGCCCACCACAGCCCTGGATTTAGGATATATTGCACTACACCAGTTCTCCCATTTTGTAAGACTCCCCCTACAGTTGTGTTATCTGACTTTATGAGTTAGCAATTCCAGAGTCGCCAGTTCGGATTACCCCTTGACATAGTGCGCATTTGACATTTGAGTTCACGATCGACTTTTCAACTGCCACTACCATTTCAGGTACTTACTTACCACTTCTTCAGCAAATGTAATACTTCCCTTTTGCAAAATAACCACTAGCCGGAGCACACAAAATTAATTCTTACTTATAGGTAGTCAAGCTGGACTGTCTGCATCCTGTTCTACCACCTGCCACCTCGATGCCACTATTATTGTGTTAATGACTTCCTGTCTTCCAGTGTGCTAACACAATGATATATTACTTGGTGCTCACCCTAATTGCCATTGTTGTCGATCGTCCACCATTTCGGAATCACCCGTCCAATTCAGGAGTTATGTTTGAACGGTTAAATAATCTATTGTATACTCCACACCAGGTAGTAATTTCTACCAACTTGGATCTATCTGCACTTAAAAAGGAAGAATTCGCATTGCAAGATGTGGTGAACAGTTTGTTAACCTGTGAGAGGTTATTAGAACATACCGATCAGAAAGAGGCTCTCCGCACATTGCGTGATCTAAAACGAGTAATTACACATAGCCAGGGGCAACTGTGTAGCATATCCGATGCTGTAACTTCTGCCACACTAAGCAGGCATGGTTTAATGCTGGCAGTATAATCTTGAAAACAGTTTTTGGCACACCCGATCAATCAGATGCGGATCATTGCGATGATGCTGCACACATGGCAGATCACAAGCACAAGGCTATAATACATCAGAACGTTTGCTTCACACACATAGAAGATAACCTATTGGAAACCACCCACCAAGTGTGTGAAACTGCTACTGAATTAGCCCACCAGTATGAAGGAGTAAGTAATTTGATTCAGTATGATCTCACTTTGGAACTTAACAATGTAACCACCATGCTTATGGTGATGAATACCCTGCAGTACTTTTATACAATCTGCAGGCCACCCAAGTACATGTCAGCCCTCTGCATAATGTCATCTAGAATGGTCTAGGTCATTGACTAAGTCCCCATTTATTACCCACTGAACTTTTTCTACAAAACTTAACCAATATTTCATCCTGCTCCCAGGTCCCTCTAGGGATGATATATCCCATGCAAGAAGCAACTCTCACATTATACTACAGTTCTGCTCATGTCCAAATGACCAAAGATCATGATTACTTGAATACTAAGATCCACCTACCAGTCTCTTGTGCCAATTGCGAATGTGAAAGCTACCGTATCCACGCTTCTCCAGTGTACCGGCCCGTTGTACCAGTTTATGTTATATGGAAAACTTGCAAAATTCTGGTTATCAGTAAGAACCATGGGACTCATTCTGTCCTGTCTGAGTGTGCTTTGCAAAGCTGCCTGCAGGGAAAGTACTACATGTGCTCAACACTCATCCTTCACACTCACAAAAAGGCATGCAAAGTCACATTGTTTCTCTCGGAGCAAGTGACCCCCCCTGTGTAGCCACCTAGTTGTACCCATAACTGAACCTCAGTTCATTGCTATAGGCAACAGCATTCTATACACCATACCCCACCCCATGACAGCCAAGATCATATGTTACGAGTACCTTCAGGCAACTCAGCCCTACCGTGTTCTACTTAACAGTAGCGGTTTACTATTTAATAGCTCTCACTGCGATATCACTACCCCCACTGAGGAAATGTTTGCACACTTATCCTATGCCCAAAATGTGCGACTCCCTCCTCTTATGTAGTATTTACCAGAGCAACTGATGGTACTACCATCACCTGAAGATTGGCCATCTCTCCACAATCACTCACATTCCCAGCAGGTCCACTTTTTAACTCATCTGCTAAACAAAGAGTTAGGGCAGATTACACTAGATCATGCCACCGTGCACATCATGGATTGGCACCACCACCAGTATCTCAGTCATATGCTTATTCCTAGTTCTGAATATACCCCTTTTGTAATTATCTTAATTGGTTAATCGCTATGGGTAGCATTTAGAAAATGACTTTTTACACGACTTTGGTCATCCCCAACTGCTGGCCCCAAACAGCAACCTCTTGTGGAATTCCATGCTTAAGCAAGAAATGGGAGCAAGAATATTCCTTGCTGCCCCCATACTGTAGTAGTCAGTAAAAGATACTAGTGAGTAGAAGAGAATAGGAACTAAGTAAAATCTACCCAAAAGGGAAGGCATGGCCCTCCTTTAGATGTAAGTAACAAAATATGCATGTGAAGTGCTCCACCAGTGTTAACCCCTTCCCCCACCTCCTTGTGACTTGTGCATTGTCCTTTCTGGCACCCCCACTTTTACACACTGGCAGAAGTTGCAGTGCATCACAGAGCACTGCTACCTGCAGTGGTCAGCAACCTCCACCGCAGCCACAGCCAACAGCTGATCACTGCAACACATGCTGCTACTCGTAGCGTCCCACACCACCACCGCACCACCTGCCGTCACCCAAATTTTGTCAATCAAGCATTCATCACCTGATTATTGTCATTTTTAATACAAATATAACATGGAAACACAAATAATCAAGATGTATTGTTAAAATTATGTAAGGCCACCTATCACAGGAGCCCCTTACTATCTGTAATCTACCATCCCCCCATGCCTCACTCCTGTGGAGGGGAGAAGGGTGTACAGTGGGGGCTGATACTGAGTGGATTTATTAGTATAAAGTTTGATTTTTATTTTTTCACTTGATGTTCGTCAGTGCCTTCTGCCTGGCGGTAAGTTGCAGCGTCTCAGTCACACTGCACGAAACCGGATAGAACCACCCTGAAACTCACAAGTTCAGCCATCAGCAGCTACACTCACATGTTACTGATGAGGTAACATCACCGAAAAACACATCTTATGATCTGAACAACTAATAGGGAGGCTTGGAGGAGGTCAAGTGGGGGTGGAACTGTGGCTAGCTGCCAGGAGTGGACACACCATTTGCTCTCTTCTGCTGGCAGCTTCCAAACCGATCAGATGCCCTCCTCGCCTGCTCTCTTGGGCAGCTGCCCATTCAGTCTCGGTGGATTTTCCAGGCCTGCCTTTATTTACGTCATCTTCATCTCAACAGGTGCCTAATGCCTTCCCCCCCTGGTCAATCCTGATGCATTAACAGTATGAATATATCTTTACGGATGTACTTTGGAACTGTTAACTGGGTGCAGTTGTCTTGCATGTGTCTGGTGGGAACAAAGGTAGGAGAGATGTAAAAGGTTTTTGGATTTGTGTAAAAATGGAAAGTATTTCACTGAGTGAACATTGTAAATTTATGGCAGCAAGAGATCTAGAACTATTAAATATGAAAATTATGTATGAACCCGTTTTGTCATCTACATTATTTTATGAATCAGTTTTGTCATCTACATTATTCTACAAACATGTCAACCAATAGGTCTTCCAGAACCTACCAGAGAATCTGGCTTTCAGATAGAAGAAGTTTAAGCAGCAGATTTGCAGAGATCCTCAAGAAACAGAATGAGTATTTTGCTTTAAAACTACCACTAGATCCAGCCAACAATATTTTTAACTCCATGAACATTTATTAAAAGTAACAGTTATCCATTGTGTGTAACAAAGAAGATTGTTAAAGTGGTGGCATTGTGACCAGGATACTTGTATGTTTGGATTTTTGACATTGTTTATGTTTCAGGTGATCAAAAAGCATAAAATCATGTTGCAAAGTGAAATGATTTTTAAACCAAATATAATTTGACATAGTACATGTGGAGAAGTTTTGGAATAATGCAATACTATGGATGTACATGGTTGTAAAAGGTTGAAGCATTATTGCCAAAGTCGACACCTCCTACCCAATCCAGGACAATAATAAACTAAGTACCAATTAAAATATTTTTGTATTTTCTCAGTGCAGTGTTGTGTGAACATTTCGACCAGTTTTTTCCTGTATTGTTAATTTACAAACAAATTTACAAAGAAATAGATCGTGATCAGAACAATGAAATAATTATCCCAAACCTACCAGCTTCAACTAGTGACTTTAAACAGGACAAAGAAAATAAAGATATTTTTCAGAATGCATTAGACAACAGTCAACCAAAACAGTTAAATGAAAACAGTGCAGATTCAGGATTTTTAGAAAGTAGCATGTTAGATTCGTGTCCAGATCATGAGAAACAAGTAAAGTCAAACGTAAGTAAAATAATGCTGCGTGAAAATGTCAAACAGCTAAATTTACAAGATACGTTTACTGCATTAATGTCATCAATGAAATAAAATAATGGAAAAATGGCAAAAAATGTAATGAATGGAAAAAATACTGAAAATTTGAAAACAAAAGAATAGTCAGCAATGAAAAAGAAAATAGCGAAAAACAATGGAATCTCATTAAAGTAGCTTAATGCACAAATTTCAGATATTGAAAAAGACAGTTGGTGTGTTTTCTCAATTGAAAGCTACAGAGGAATGTGTGAACAAAGGAGAGGGGAGGGTAGAGGCTTCAGAATCCAAAATATAGTCATTAGAGACAAAAGTAGGGGAAGTGGACAATGATCTCAGATCTGAGATAGGTGCTGTTGAAGACAGATGTAAAGATGCTGTTGGAGACACTAGTAAACAAGCTATATCATTTATAAATAAATTAAATGAAAAAATATAGTGTTGCCTCAGATGTAGATGAAAAAGTTCAGAAGATAGCTGAGATAACAGACTCAAATGAGTCAGATTTACATAGTGATGGTCACTATTATCAAAAAAAGACGTACAACAGATACAAGATGGTGCTTATCTAAAAGCATTCTGTAATGTAGGACACTCAAGATTTCTGAGTATGCCACTGTAGTGTTTCCCCAGTGATAAATTATTTTCATCCAGTTGATTTTATACAACACTGTTGTGGCAGTTTTCTCCCTGACACGAGTGATGGAGTTTTGTTGTGATGATAATGATGGAGAATTTTCAGAATTAATGGAACTTGATGGTACAAAGAGGGTTTTTTCAGAACATTTAAATTACCTACAAACTTAAGTATTACAATTGCTCAGTCATGCTCAAATCTTAAGTGATGTTACCAGGAGAAGATTACATCTAAGATATTTAATGTCATGCACTAATTGTTCAGTGTTTGTACAATGTAACAAGGGAAATTACCCCTACCTAGTGAAATGTATTTGAAAGTAATGAAATGATTTTAGAGAGTGTTACCTTTCTGACCCTTAAGTTGATTAATATGATTGTATACAGTAATGAGTCATGCAAGCAATGCAATGATTACATACAGTAAAGTAATAAAATATGTAAATAGTGTAATGTCTGTTTCAATCGTTAGAGGAAAAGCTATGCCAGTTGAGAGGCCTGCTGCTATGTGGTTTGTGGTTGATCTATTGTGTAAGATGAAGTAGGTGATTTTTCTTAGGTGATTATTATTATGGAGTATTTAGAGGAGTAATGGGGTGGTATTATGAGGATATGAGGTGAAGTTATTATATTGGTGCAATGAGGAGATGTTTGATGTCTTTAATGAAGTATTGATGTATCACTGATCTAATGCTGAGAATGATGTTAGGTAGGGACTGATTAGGGAACTGGTCTTTCTTTACTTTGGAGAAAGTTTATGAAAGACATACACAGTCAGCAAGGTTTGTAATGCAATTTGTTTTTTAATTTGAAGTAACAGATACAAGTAAATACTCAGTCACATTTATGCAGAAATGTTGATTCTATGTGAAGTGTGACATCTTTTGTAATTAGGTAACATGTCAGTAATCTGAACATCAAAAAAGTGATAAAGCATCTTGTAGGTAATTAATGTAAAGAACATGACACTTGAAAATAGGAAGTAAACAGGAAAATGTTTTGAGTGAATTACCTACACACCACTGAATACCTGTATACTGTTGAAAGGTAATGAGAAGTGAAAACTGTTTATTTGTGAACTTATAAAATTTTATTTTTTATTCTTATAATGAACCACATAAGGTAAGTCACGACAACACATCGGAACATTTGACGGTTGATGTATTCAGTACTTAAAAGACTATACAAAATGAACTACATATTGTGTCACATGATATACTTGAAACATGTAACTGTATTGTTACTGTTTCTAAAAATCTAATGAGAAGTGAAAGTTATTTTGTTACTTTCCTGAAAACATGATGAAGTGTATACTAAGATTTTGAAACATTTTACCCCAGATGGGAGATTCTATATTGAATTTGTCTTGTGCTCGATGTGCACCAAGTGTTAAAACCATACAGTGACTTATTGAAACATATAATGGGGGGTCATTCTTGAATGATACGAACAGGTACAAGACCATTTTGCCACACCATAAATACCATATAACATTTTATCATTTCTGTAAATACATTGAAAATACTGCCTGATAATTTTTAACATATGTATACTATTCTTTGTGTTTGAACTACTTGCAAACAGTGCAGAATGCACCATGCAATGTTATGTAGATATCTATGACACAGAGCTCTGAAACGAATAAATCTTATCTTCATGCGAACACTATATGAGGAGAGATATTGAAATCTGTGGGCAATTGTTTCCCAAAATTTGATGCATAATATCAGCTGTGTACAGTCTGTAATTTTGTGTATTATCTAAGTGGACATTTTCCAATTCTATCCTACTTTAAGTCAATTTTCAACCAGAAATAATATGTAAATTTCAGACATTCCCACGATCGGGAGGGGACATTTCCGTTTTTGTGCTTTAAGTCTTAGTTACACAAAATGTTCTATGGACATTTACCATAGTGGTTATAAAAAAAGTTATTTCATTGCTGTTGTATAGTATCCTCAGCCATGAGTTGAACCAAATCAATAGTGAACTTGGTTGTGTGTTTGTTTAAACACATTACATGGTAACCCCAATTTGACTTGATCTTAAATTGTCATAAAGAACTGTTAGTTATGTGATAGATTTTACCATAAAGTATCCTCAATTTAATTTGTGCCATGTTAGCACACTGGGCTTATATCTGAACTACTACACACATAATCTAGTACCCTGCAACTGAGTAGTAATTATGTCGCACACAGAACTTTATCAAATGCCTTGATGTTTTTTGTAGTGTCTACGCTGCACACAGTATTACATGAACTATTGACAGTATAAAATGGTATTGTAAGCCATGGTAGTGCCAAAAGGGCACAGAGGACTTGCTCCTGAGACATCGTATTGCATTTTTTGGTAGTGAAATTGGTATCGTAATTTACAACATTGTAAGTGGTATCATATTTTACAGTTATGATGAAAATAACAGAAAAGACTGTTTTCAAAATACTATTAACATTTCCAAAATTGTGTAACTTTAGAAAGTCAAGTGTATAAGAGAACAAATCATTTATCCTATTATTTTCTGCATCCAAGTTAAAATTTACTGACTACTGAGTGTTATTTTTAGTCTAGTTATCCCTAATGCATTAATATTTGCTTTAGAATTTTGTCTTAGTATAAGTATTTTTTTAATATTATTAATTAGTACTTGTACAAAATTCAACAGCATAATTACATCTTACAAAATTTAAAATATTTTTTGTGAAAAGTAACCCTTTTCAATTTTTTTAGGGATGAGTTAGTTCTGATTTTGCCAATTATTTTTTTCACTTAACTTCAAATCAGTGAATACATCGTTTGGACATTTCTTCCTTTTTTTAAAAAAAATCAGATTCTGAGAGCCTTTATTGTCTTGCCATTTTCTCATGAAATATTTCGTAAATGTGATTAGGGGACATTGGATTCTGAAACTGATACACTGCAAAATGTTCTAGGAAATAGCTTGGGAGCTGTACTGTCTCCTAAAAAAAAGAAAAAATTAAATCATCAAGACCATCAGCAGTCTCAAGAACCATAGGACACCACCCTCCAATTCAGTACTAAACGCACACATGATGCCTCTTTTTACCAGCCTTCAACTATTCAGACCACAGAAACCTATGATTTTGTAAACACTTCTGTTGCTGTATGTTCTACTTTTCAAATTTATAAGCATCATGCAAGCCTGAGAGACTTTCCCTCACTGTGGAATGTGAGCAAAATTCGGCAGGGGGGAGGGGGGGGGGGGCTGGGGGGAGTGTAATGTGCAATAAGACATTTGGACTATTTACATTCACAAATTTTTGATCTTGTGCTTTTTTTAAATTTTATTTGAAATGTTTTAAGCTCCGACTGTGTAATATGTCATCCTAACACAGTTAACCCCAGTGATTAAGAAACAAATTTCATAAAATTACTGTGCTACAAAAAGTTATATATTTTTGTTAATGTGATACCATAATTGTTGTATTGTACTGCTGAGTGAATTTCATTTATTGTAAGTTATTTTCAGTTTAATGTTCTATGGTCTACGTTTTGATCTTAGTGTGAATATATCTTTACTGATGTACTTCAGAAATGTTAATGGGGTGTGGTTGGCTTCCACATGTGTGGCAGGAATTAAGGAAAGAGAGATGTAAAAGTTTTCTGGAGTTGTGTAAAAATGGAAAGATCTTAGCATGAAAACGGAAAGATCTTAGCATGAAAATGGAAAGATCTTAGTATGAGTATATCTTTACTGATGTACTTTGAAAATGTTAAAGGGGTGTGGTTGGCTTCCACGTGTGTGGCGGGAATCAAGGGAAGAGAGATGTAAAAGTTTTCTGGAGTTGTGTAAAAATTGAAAGTATTTCACTGAGTGAACATTGTAAATTTATAGCAGCAAAGCATCTAGAACTATTAAATATGAAAATTACGTATGGATCAGTTTTGTTGTCAACGTTAGTCTACAAACATGTCAACCAATAGGGCTTACAGACCTTCAAGATAACCTGGCTTCCAGACAGAAGTAGTTCAAGCAATGGATTTATAGAGATCCTCAAGAAACTAGATGAGTATTTTTTCCTTAAAACTACCACTAGATCCGGCCAACAATATTTAATTACTCCATGAACCATTATTACAATTATAGGTAATTCATTGTGTCTAACAAAAGAGGTCATTAAAGTCGTCACATCTGCAGCATGAAGACAACTAGCTTATCTCCTGTATTGACCAAAAATGGTTGCCTCCTGTATCGCTCTACAACAAATAAGTGATGGATGCTTTTGGGAGAACCAGTCACATTCATCACTGACTTCCCACTGCATTTCCCATCTCATACAGGGGTTTGAATTTTTGTGCTTCTGAATTGAACTTCAAATGGTTACCAACTAACTGCTGATGGTGGTTGATTGTGTCTACTCACTGAGCAGTGGTGTTGTGTATGTTGCAAAGCAGCAACTTGCACCATAAGTTCAGTGAATTGTACTTGCTTATATATGACAGCTCCATTGTAGGAGTGCTGTCATCTGTGGACCTACAGCTTCAATGCTTGTCGTAAGATACATCTTTGAAATATGGTCCACATTCTGAGCTATTGTGCCTAAATCACCAGTGTACACTGTTAACATTTTCTGTGCCTTGAGGTGGTAGGCACAACACACAGATGTTATGTACCACATCATCACTCATGGCATCGCTCACAAACATCCACAGACAATTAAGCAGCTATGAGGGTATGCCATCTCCCAGCTCCTCAGTGTGCAACCATTACTCAAGGCTTTTTCCCTCAGACTGCAACAGGCATTCTTTATCATCACGTACTGATTTGTGTAGCCAAAATGTCTTTCACTGACGAAGCAATGGCCCGTTCAGTGCTCTGATGATGTAGCTAGAGTTAGCTTCATCTGGTGTCACCTGTACCAACACAAACTGACTCTTTAATTACATGAACCATAAAACAGAACTTTACTGCCATAATGGTGTGAGTTTAATTGAGACTCTGCTGAATATGGTGCCTATAGGTGCCTTGATCGTAGGTGATGTGTCCATCACGGGGATATGACAACAGAACACATAAGAAATGTGAAACAGTTGAACCAGTGTAGCACATTTGCTTCTGATCACATTACATTATTCTGATCACATTGGGATCAACAATGAAAATGGTGCGTATTTGCACTGTCCTATGACAGTAGTACTGATAAAGTGACATAACCACATAGCATACAATATTTTTGTTTAAGACCAAGGAATGACAATGTACTACAAACCAAAAGAATAAACTTGTATTGCTGAACCAATCACTGAACGAAAATACTTTGAACACTGTGTGCTGTCACTGAAATGATCACTCAAACACCCACTCACTACAAATTATTACATTACTTACAACAGTTTTAATAAGACTGAAAATATATTAAGTTCATCTTAAAGCACATATAATTTCACAGTAAAATTAATCCATAATATGTATTTGACTTTGTGTACTAGGAACAATGTTGCTCACTTCCAGTTCAGAGCTAAAGACTTACTACAGAACAGAATGGAATTTATAGGCTTTCCTGCATCTTGTGTAGCAAATTATACATAGGGCAATCAGGTGAGGCTATAACTACTAGACTAAGGAACATGAAAAGAGCTGGAGACTGACAAAGAAAGATTCTGCCTTTGCTGAATGTACTGTGAATGAATGTTGTTCTTACATTATTAAGTGCAATCCTCTCCATACAGGTAGTAGAGATTTATTGGTTCATAACTTCTTTGTGTATGTCAATATCCTATGTGTTTGTTTAGATAGATAGTCATAAAATGGTCACCTTGTAATGTAACAGAACAGCACATTGCTAAATAAAATCTGTGACACCTGACTATTCTGGGATAACCAATACTAATGCGTGATTTGCGTGTAATATTGATAAATGTAATGAGAACATATTGTAATAGTACTGTGAGGTTAATTCATGTTTATTTGCACACTTTGAATTTCTTTATTATAATTCTTAACTAAAATGTCATGAAATATAGTTTTATCCAAAAGTTGTTGTTGTTGTGGTCTTCAGTCCTGAGACTGGTTTGATGCACCTCTCCATGCTACTCTATCCTGTGCAAGCTTCTTCATCTACCAGTACCTACTGCAGCCTACATCCTTCTGAATTTGCTTAGTGTATTCATATCTTGGTCTCCCTCTATGATTTTTACCCTCCACACTGCCCTCCAATACTAAATTGGTGATCCCTCGCTGTCTCAGAACTTATCCTACCAACCAATCCCTTCTTCTAGTCAAGATGTGCCACAAGCTCCTCTTCTCCCCAATTCTATTCAATACCTCCTCATTAGTTATGTGATCTACCCATCTAATCTTCAGCATTCTTCTGTAGCATCACATTTCAAAAGCTTCTATTCTCTTCTTGTCTAAGCTATTTATCGTCCACGTTTCACTTCCATACATGGCTACACTACATACAAATACTTTCAGAAACGACTTCCTGACATTTAAATCTATACTCGATGTTAACAAATATTTCTTCTGCCATTGCCATTCTACATTTTATATCCTGTCTACTTTGACCATCATCAGTTATTTTGCTCCCCAAATAGTCAAACTCCTTTACTACTTTAAGTGTCTCATTTCCTAATCTAATTCCCTCAGCATCACCCGATATAATTCGACTACGTTCCATTACCCTCGTTTTACTTTTGTTGATGTTCATCTTATACCCACCTTTCAAGCCACTGTCCATTGCATTCAGCTGCTCTTCCAAGTCTTTTGCTGTCTCTGACAGCACTGTCGCCTGATAAACAAAGTAAGAGCCTACAGAATATCAGACCAGCTGTGTGGCTGGATTGAAGAGTTTTTAGCAAACAGAACACAGCATGTTGTTATCAATGGAGAGACGTCTACAAACGTTAAAGTAACCTCTGGCGTGCCACAGGGGAGTGTTATGGGACCATTGCTTTTCACAATATATATAAATGACCTAGTAGACAGTGTCGGAAGTTCCAAGTGGCTTTTCGCGGATGATGGTGTAGTATACAGAGAAGTTGCAGCATTAGAAAATTGTAGCGAAATGCAGGAAGATCTGCAGCGGACAGGCACTTGGTGCAGGTAGTGGCAACTGACCCTTAACACAGACAAATGTAATGTATTGCGAATACATAGAAAGAAGGATCCTTTATTGTATAATTATATGATAGTGGAACAAACACTGGTAGCAGTTACTTCTGTAAAATATCTGGGAGTATGCGTAAGGAATGATTTGAAGTGGAATGATCATATAAAGTTAATTGTTGGTAAGGCGGGTGACATGTTGAGATTCATTGGGAGAGTCCTTAGAAAATGTAGTCCATCAACAAGGGAGGTGGCTTACAAAACACTCGTTCGACCTATACTTGAGTATTGTTCATCAGTGTGGGATCCATACCAGATCGGGTTGACGGAGGAGATAGAGAAGATCCAAAGAAGAGCGGTGCGTTTCGTCACAGGGTTATTTGATAACTGTGATAGCGTTACGGAGATGTTTAGCAAACTCAAGTGGCAGACTCTGCAAGAGAGGCGCTCTGCATCGCGGTGTAGCTTGCTCGCCAGGTTTCGAGAGGGTGCGTTTCTGGATGAGGTATCGAATATATTGCTTCCCCCTACTTATACCTCCCGAGGAGATCACGAATGTAAAATCAGAGAGATTCAAGCGTGCACGGAGGCTTTTGTTTCCTTTATTGCTTGCTCAATATACAGATTGAATAACATCGGAGATAAACTACGACCCAGTCTCACTCCCTTCCCAACCACTGCTTCCCTTACATACCCCTCAACTCTTATAACTGCCATCTGCTTTCTGTACCAATTATAAATAGCCTTTCGCTCCCTGTATTTTACCCCTGCCACCTTCAGAATTTGAAAGAGAGTATTCCAATCAACATTGTCAAAAGCTTTCTCTAAGTCTACAAATGCTAGAACGTAGGTTTGCCTTTCCTTACTCTTTCTTCTAAGATAAGTCGTAGGGTCAGTATTGCATCACGTGTTCCAACATTTCTACGGAATCCAAACTGATCTTCCCCAAGGTCGGCTTCTATCAGTTTCTCCACTCGTCAGCAAAGAATTCGCGTTAGTATTTTGCAGCTGTGACTTATTAAACTGATAGTTCGGTAATTTTCACGTCTGTCAACATCTGTTTTCTTTGGGACTGGAATTATTATATTCTTCTTGAAGTCTGAGGGTATTTTGACTGTCTGATACATCTTGCTCACCAGGTGGTAGAGTTTTGTCAGCGCTGGCTCTCCCAAGGCTGTCAGCAGTTCTAATGGAATGTTGTCTACTCCGGGGGCCTTGTTTCGACTCAGGTCTTTCAGTACTCTGTCAAACTCTTCACGCAGTATCATATCTCCCATTTCATCTTCATCTACATCCTCTTCCATTTCCATAATATTGTCCTCAAGTACATCGCCATTGTAAAGACCCTCTATATACTCCTTCCACATTTTTGCTTTTCCTTCTTTTCTTAGAATTGGGTTTCCATCTGACCTCTTGGTATTCATACAAGTGGTTCCCTTTTCTCCAAAGGTCTCTCTAATTTTCCTGTAGGCAGCATCTCTCTTACCCCTAGTGAGATAAGCCTCTACATCCTTACATTTGTCCTCTAGCCATTCCTGCTTAGCCATTTTGCACTTTCTGTTGATCTCATTTTTGAGACGTTTGTATTCCTTTTTACTTTCTTCATTTACTGAATTTTTATATTTTCTCCTTTCATCAATGAAATTCAATATATCTTCTGTTACTGAAGGATTTCTACTAGCCCTCGTCTTTTTACCTTCTTGATCCTCTGCTGCCTTCACTACTTCATCCCTCAGAGCTACCCATTCTTCTTCTACTGTACTTCTTTCCCCCATTCCTGTCAATGTTTCCCTTATGCTCTCCATGAAACTCTCTACAACATCTGGTTTAGTCAGTTTATCTAGGTCCCATCTCCTTAAATTCCCAACTTTTTGCAGTTTCTTCAATTTTAATCTGCAGTTCATAACCAATAGATTGTGGTCAGAGTCCACATCTGCCCCTGGAAAAGTCTTACAACTTAAAATCTGGTTCCTAAATCTCTGTCTTATCATTATATATTCTGTCTGAAAACTTCCAGTATCTCCAGGCCTGTTCCATGTATACAACCTTCTTTTATGATTCTTGAACAAAGTGTTAGCTATGATTACGTTACGCTCTGTGCAGAATTCTACCAGACAGCTTCCTCTTTCATTCCTTACCCCCATTCCATATTCACTTACTACATTTCCTTCTCTTCCTTTTCCTACAATCGAATTCCAGTCATTCTTGACTATTAAATTTTCATCTCCCTTCACTTTCTGAATAATTTCTTTTATCTCATCATACATTTCATCAATCTCTTCATCATCTGCGGAGCTAGTTGGCATACAAATTTCTACTGTGTCAGGTGTGGGCTTTATGTCTATCTTGGCCACAATAATGCATTCACTATGCTGTTTGTAGTAGCTTACCCATACTCCTATTTTTTTATTCATTATTAAACCTACTCCTGCATTACCCCTATTTGATTGGTGTATTTATAGCCCTGTATTCACCTGACCAAAAGTCTTGTTCCTCCTGCCACCGAACTTCACTAATTCCCACTATATCTAGCTTTAAGCTATCCATTTCCCTTTTTAAATTTTCTAACCTACCTGCCCGATTAAGGGATCTGACATTCCACACTCCGATCCGTAGAACCCCAGTATTCTTTCTCCTGATAACGACGTCCTCTTGAGTAGTCCCTGCCCGGAGATCCGAATGGAGGACTATTTTACCTCCGGAATATTTTACCCAAGAGGACACCATCATCATTTAATCATACAGTAAAGCTGCATGCCCTTGGGAAAAATTATGGCTGTAGTTTCCCCTTGCTTTTAGGCGTTCGCAGTACCAGAACAGCAAGGCCATTTTGGTTAGTGTTACAAGGCCAGATCAGTCAATCATCCAGACTGTAGTTTTGTAAATTGAGTATTATTTTAAAACATTCTATTTTGGAAACATTAACAATATTGTTTCAACTTGTTTATTATTATAAATTCTGTAAACCACTCTAAGAGTTATTCAATTTTAATCTTAATCATCAAACTAACTGTGTTAAACAATGAAAACAGCTATGCTTCTACTATCAGAGTCCACATAAACCTTAGTGCAAACAGTCAAAAGCAGATAATTTTGTAACAGGTACACAGCAGTCTTGTATTAACATTTGTGTCATATCTGTGATGTAATAAAAGTGTTATAAAACAGATTTAAATGTTTCAGCTACATAATTTAGTAGAAGCAATTTAGGAAATTTGTCTGAACCAAAGTCTGTGTACAAACAATGGTACTGCATGGTCCAACACTACTATCAAAAGTTTTCCATCAGATAATATACATCCAGTGGATTTTCTGCACCGGTGCAGAGATGGTTTTGTGTCAGGCATGAATGACAATCACAAACCTTAATTTGTTAAATGATGTCATGAAGATGAAGCTTTGTCTTGGGTAAATTTAAATTTAAATCAGTGGGAAACATATCACGCTTTCATGAAAAGTTTTTAAAAATTTGGGTCAGAACCTATACAGTTCAGAATCAAAAGTGAATTTTTGAATAGTTCTAATTATAGAAATAGGGACAGCACTTTGCTAGAGTTTTGTAAGAACCAACTTAAAAAATTAGCACATCTTGACAAACCATTTGACGAAATAACCTGGATTGATGCACTTAAAAGGAGATTACCAGAAAGATGCCAGAGTGGTTTAGTACATGGACTTGATGATTGTCTTGAGCAATTTTTGCAATATGTTGACAGGCTGGATAGGGCAGCACAAGGAAGTATGTAGCATAATAATCAGAATGATAGAAGTCACAATGAGAATAATTACAGAAACAAAGATAACGGGAACTTCTATCAGGATCAAAGTGTCAATAGAGAGAGAAATTCTCAAAATCATCAGGGTAGGAAAAATGGGGATAACCATAGGCATTTTAATAGAGAAACAATCATAGAGGTAACTACTCAGGAAACAGCAGTTCCCCTCAATGGAAGTCTATAGTTTGGGGGTGAGGAACTTTTACAAGCATAGGACCCCCTAAGTCACACTTGAAATTAGACAATAATAACAGTGTCAAGGATATGGCACATGTATCTGAAATTTAACAGAAGGAATATCAGCTTTTGCAGCTATATTTTGATCGAAAGTTTTGGAATACCATTTTAATTATGGTAGTGTAGGTGCTAATCTCAAACCAGAATGTGAGAGTTGTGAGAATTTTTGTGTAACATGTACTAATGATTTCTTCTCTTGAGTGGAAAACAGTATTGTCAATGTAGGTAAATCAGATGATGACTGTGATGGATCTGAACTAAGTGATATTTTTGGTGTAGATGTGAGTGAGAGCTATGAAATTAATGAAGTTGGTAAGTCTGAGATTGGTAGCTTATTGCAAATGAATGTAGGTGAGGCAAGTGACTTTGATAGACATGAAACTTGCATTGCTAGTGATGTTGATGAAGTAATTTTGGAGGAGTATGATGATGATGAGTACCAGGTATTTGTGGAGTTTAAGAATAGTGTAGTTTCAGAGTTATTTGTACATTATGTTGGCAATACAGGTAAGGTAAGTTATGTATGTGATGTTGTAAGTGAGAGTCATGAAATACCAACAGAGTCAAAGCAGTTATTCATTAATTTCATGCAGAGTAATGACCCAAACAGTAAAGGTGAGGCATCAGTGAGGCTGGAGAAAAAAGGTGAAAACGTTTTGATGTTTGTTTGGGACCAGATTGATGATAACATAGATAAAAGAGCATTCTGGAACACATTAGCTAAGGTTTGCATTTTGTGTTCCTTCTGTAACAAGTGAAGTTAGTAGTGCATGGAATCTATTCATTATGTTCAATCTATACCTGACAACATGAGTAACCATAGTAATGCTATGATACCAGTAAATTTGATAAAACCCTGTGAAGACAATGTGGGTGTAGCATTTGATGAAACTGAAAGTGATCTTTTGCATGAAGTGTCTGACAACAGTGAAGATGATTCACATTTTGAGCGACCTTACATCAAAATTAAGACTGGTCTGTGGATAGGTAGCTGTTTGATTGATACAGGTACCCAGTTTGTGGCATATCAGAACAATTTAGGGAAAAGATCAAGTATAGTAAAAATTGGAACATGCCATTGCTTGGGAGGCTTGCGTGCCTCAGTGATACAGACAGCCATACTGTAGGTGCAACCAAAATGGAGGGGTATCTGCTGAGAGGCCAGACAAACATGTGGTTCCTGAAGAGGGGCAGCAGCACTTTCAGTAGTTGCAGGGGCAACAGTCTGGATGATTGATTGATCTGGCATTGTAACACTAACCAAAATGGCCTTGCTGTGCTGGTACTGTGAACAGCTGAAAGCAAGGGGAAACTACAACCATAATTTTTCCCAAGGGCATGCAGCTTTACTGTATGATTAAATGATAATGGTGTCCTATTGGGTAAAATATTCTGGAGGTAAAATAGTGCCCCATTTAGATCTCCAGGTGGGGACTACTCAGGAGGACACTGTTATCAGGAGAAAGAAAACTGGCGTTCTACGGATCGGAGCATGGAATGTCAGATTCCTTAATTGGGCAGGTAGGTTAGAAAATTTAAAAAGGGAAATGGATAGGTTAAAGCTAGATATAGTGGGAATTAGTGAAGTTCAGTGGCAGGAGGAACAAGACTTTTGATCAGATGAATACAGGGTTATAAATACAAAATCAAATAGGGGTAATGCAGGAGTAGGTTTCATAATGAATGCATTATTGTGGCCAAGATAGGCATAAATCCCACACCTAACACAGTAGTACAAGTTTATATACCAACTAGCTCCGCAGATGATGAAGAGATTGATGAAATGTATGATGAGATAAAAGAAATTATTCAGAAAGTGGAGGGAGATGAAAATTTAATAGTCAAGGATGACTGCAATTCGATAGTAGGAAAAGGAAGAGAAGGAAATGTAGTAAGTGAATATGGAATGGGGGTAAGGAATGAAAGAGGAAGCTGTCTGGTAGAATTCTGCACAGAGCATAACTTAATCATAGCTAACACTTTGTTCAAGAATCATAAAAGAAGGTTGTATACATGGAACAGGCCAGGAGATACTGGAAGTTTTCAGACAGAATATATAATGATAAGACAGAGATTTAGGAACCAGATTTTAAATTGTAAGACATTTCCAGGGGCAGTTGAGGACTCTGACCACAATATTTTGGTTATGAACTGTATATTAAAACTGAAGAAATTGCAAAAAGGTGGGAATTTAAGGAGATGGGACCTGGATAACTAACAGAACCAGAGGTTGTAGAGAGTTTCATGGAGAGCATTAGGGAATGATTGACAATAATGGGGGAAAGAAATGCAGTAGAAGAAGAATAGGTAGCTTTGAGAGATGAAATAGTGAAGGCAGCAGATGATCAAGTAAGTAAGACCATGAGGCCTAGTAGAAATCCTTGAGTAACAGAAGATATATTGAATTTCGTTGATGAAAAGAGAAAATATAAAAAATCAGTAAATGAAGAAAGTAAAAATGAATACAAATGTCTCAAAAATGAGATCAACAGAAAGTGCAAAATGGTTAAGCAGGGATGGCTAGAGGACCAATTAATGGTGTAGAGGCATATATCACAATTGGTAAGACAGATGCTGCCTACAGGAAAATTAAAGAGACCTTTGGAGCAAAGAGAACCACTTGTATGAATATCAAGAGGTCAGATAGAAACCCAATTCTAAGAAAAGAAGGAAAATCAGAAAGGTGGAAGTATTATATAGAGGGTCTATTCAAGGGTGATGTACTTGAGGACAATATTATGGAAATGGAAGAGGATGTAGATGAAGATGAAATGGGAGATATGATACTGCATGAAAAATTTGACAGAGGAGTGAAAGATCTAAGTTGGAACAAGACTCTGGGAGTGGATAACATTCTATTAGAACTAGTGATAGCCTTGGGAGAGCCAGCCCTGACAAAACTCTACCATCTGGTGAGCAAGATGAAGGAGACAGGCAAAATACCCTCAGACTTCAAGAGGAATATAATAATTCCAATCCCAAAGAAAGTAAGTGTAGAAAGAAGTGAAAATTACTGAAGTATCAGTTTAATAAGTCATGGCTGCAAAATACTAACACAAATTCTTTACAGACAAATGAAAAAACTGGTAGATGCTGACCTCAGGCAAGGTCAGTTTGAATTTGGTAGAAATGTTGGAACACATGAGGCAATACTGACCATATGACTTATCTCAGAACATAGATTAAGGAAAGGGAAACCTACATTTCTAGCATTTGTAGACCTACAGAAATCTTTTGGCAATGTCGATTGGAATACACTCTTTCAAATTCTGAAGGTGGCAGGCGTAAAATACAGGGAGCCAAAGGCTATTTACAATTTGTACAGGAACCAGATGGCAGTTAGAAGAGTTGAGGGGCATGAAAGGAAAGCAGTGATTGGGAAGGGAGTGAGACAGGATTGTTGCCTGCCATGGAGGAGAAATAAAAACTTTGAGGTTCATTGATGACATTGTAATTCTATCAGAGACAAGAAAGGACCTGGAAGAGCAATTGAACGGAATGGACAGTGTCTTGAAAGGAGGATATAAGATGAACATCAACAAAAGCAAAACGAGGATAATGGAATGTAGTTGATGTTAACAGAATTTTCTGTTGGTTCTTGGTAGAACAACATTATAATAAATGAAAATTACCAGTTTGCTTTTGTTCTACAATATTACTTTTATTGTTAACTGGTTTTTGGCTTACAAGGCCATCTTCAGAAATTTACTGCGTATTGTCTCCAGAGAAGTTACAATGTTTGCAAACAATATTGGAAGAGAAGTAACACGTCTAGACTGAAGTAGAAACATACAGTCAGTAACATCTTTGACAGTGTCAGGAAGTCATTTCTGAAAGTATTTATATGGAGTGTAGCCATGTATGGAAGTGAAAAATGGATGATAAGTAGTTTGGACAAGAAGAGAATAGAAGCTTTCAGAATGTGGTGTTACAGTAGAATGCTGATGATTAGATGGGTAGATCACATAACTAATGAGGATCTATTGAATAGAATTGAGGAGAAGAGAAATTTGTGGCACAACTTGACTAGAAGTAGGGATCGGTTGGTAGGACATGTTCTGAGGCACCAAGGGAACACCAATTTAGTATTGGAGGGCAGCATGGAGGGTAAAAATCGTGGAAGGAGACCAACAGATGAATACACTAAGCAGATTCAGAAGGATGTAGGTTGCAGTAGGTACAGGGAGGTGAAGAAACTTGCACAGGATAGAGTAGCATGGAGAGCTACATCAAACCAGTCCCCGGACTGAAGACCAAAACAACAACATTAAAAATTTTGTGGAAATGCCCATTGTAGGTATAAAGAGAAGAGGACTGCAGGTAAGCAAAGCAAAGTGGTAAAATCTCAAGTACTTATAAATTTTATTATGGAAGGCAAAACCTTTGAATGTGGATACTTAGTGAGCCCTGGCCTGGAAGGAAATATAATTCTCAGTATGGATTGGGAAGTTTAAGTTGAACCTTGTTTTGGATGGAATTTTGAAGAATCCTTTATTTTGGAACCTAAAAGTACTTCTTATGTAAGAACTAATTTCTGTATTCTAAACTGTGGGGATAGTTGTAACTATTTGCAAAACACTGTGAGCCAACGTGAGTACCAGGAGTTTGAAGATGATATAAATTTTGATCAGACTGCGGATCAGGATTTTGAGAGTGTAGTAGATTCTAAATGACAAACAAAAGGAACAAATTAAGAATTTGTTATTGGAGATTAGAAATATCTTCAGTGAAACACGAGGGAGAGTAAAAGGCTATCAGTGCATGGTTTAATTTAGAGATGTATTTTTCTTTCTCAAGCCAATAATATAATCTTTTCTAAAAGGAAGGATGTTGAGAAAGAAATTCAGAAAATGGATAAGTGTGGGGTAATTGAGAGAAGTAGGAGTGCTTACAATAATGCTTTATGTTGTGGTAAGTAAGAGAAATGATGGAGTGATAATTGTTTTGGACGCTAGACGTTTTAATAAATTTCTTATTAGAGAGACTGTCCGTCCTGAGAACATGGCTGAGCTGTTACACAAATTTGATTATGTAAAATACTTGAGTAGTTTGGACTTGACCTCTGGATTTCACCAGATCCCACTTGAAATTAGTCCTAGAAAGTATACAACATATTTGTATGGAGGTAAGTGTTTTCAGTACTGTGTGGTACCATTTGGACTTAATGTATCTATAGCTGAATTCATAAGTGCTCTTGATTCTGTCTTGGGAAGTGAAGTGAGTTCAAAATTAATTGTATATATTGATGACATTTTGGTCACTGAAAAGCCTTGGGAACAGCATTTGGATTTTTAAGAGATGTATTTTCAAATTTGGAATCAGGAGGTATGAGTTTGGAAATAGGTAGCTGTAAATTTGATGTGGATGAGTAAACTTTTTAGAACATGTTATAAGTGAGAAAGAAAATGCACTTGATAAAGAGAAATTTGTTGCTATTGCTAAAAAAAAAAAAAGCTTAAATCATTTTTTGGGTTAACTGGATTTTATAGAAACTTTTGTGGCAGGGAAACCTTGAGTGCTTCATCTCAGTGATAGGAAACACAATATGAACACCAATTTCAGTGATATAAATCAAGATATGAATTCCAAAATTGATAATTTGACACACAATCTGAACACTGTCACACAAGACCTAAGTATAATGAAACAAGAACAAAAACAAGTATTCAAGGATTTGCAAGAGACGGTCTCACATAAATTCAATGTCTTAGCCAAAAGTTTTTGCACTGAAATCGATGAAAAATTCAATGATATGAAAAATAGTAAAGCATGAAGTACTTTCTGAAGTTAACAGTAACATTACGGGGTTAAAACAAAAGGTAGATTCTTTTAACAAACGTCATGATCCAGTAGAGTGACAGATAAAGAAAATCATAGATGCAAACACAGATATTGAAGCCATACAAAACCAGTTGTGTTTGATAGTAAGATAGGTAACCACTGTTGTTAACAAACTAAATAAAGATGATGAAGGTGTACCTGTAGCTGTAGAAGAGCTTACTTTAAGGGTAGCAACATTAGACGTTGACTCAGTATGTGCTAAGAAGGAGAGAGAGAGAGCATTAATGAAAATCTAAGTGATATCATTAGTCAAACTGAAGCATGTAGGAGAGTATCATTGCACAGAAGTTAGTAACAGATTGAAAGTTATACACATATGTAGTAGAAAAAGCTTTTCAGAAGAAAGAAAGTGAATTAGTGAACAAGGTAAATATTAACCTACAAGCTATGGAAAATAGGCTCCACAATCTTTTAGAAGAAAATATTACCAGATCCTGAACAAAGCAGTGATATCAACAGGAAAGGTTTATAAAGAGGGCAAACCACGTGCACCGTGAAAGAACGCTGCACTGAACATCAACATCACACCCAACTTTTGCAGCCAAGCAAGTCTGCTATTGCTGAACATTGCTTTTATGTTGGACATTTAATGGAGTATGAGAAAACAATGATTTTGTCCACAGCAACGTCTTTCTTTTACTCCATTATTAAAGAAGCTGTAGAAATATGACTGACAGAAAATCCATTAAACCGTGACAGCGGCTTAGAGTTGGACAGTGCATGGAATCCCATCATCTCCATGGTTTGCTCAAATCAAAGACGACAGAGTGCGTCGACAGCTGTGGCAAACAGCAATGCAGAGGGGGACTGAGTTTCGCTATTCCAGCAGCAAGGGCGCTGCTGGCGGGCAGAGTGGTTAATCTATAAAATTTTCAACGCATGCGCAGAATAGTTACCGTACACTATATATTGCGGAATGGAGGACATTTTCGCCAGTCTGCTACAGCTCACCTGAAGATGACTGGCAGGTGCCCAGTTAAAATATCGTGCGAAGTATTGAATTACGACTGGCTGCAAGCCCGAAATTTGTTTGAACAGTCAGTTCGCCGGGAAAATTTAAAATTCACATATTTAACATTGACACACAGTTAATTTTAGATACATGTGGAACTACTAATGTCAAATACCTTTTTCTGTGAATTAAAGTAGAGAGGCAAATTTCCAAGATTTCCTGTCCAGAATTGTAAGGTGCAAACTGCTGCAGGAAGTAAGAAAAAATTGGTTGAATATCAGGCACTTATTCCATTAAAAATTGAATGTTTACAATGAAGTGCAAGTTTCTTATAATTGACAAATTTATAGTTAATTGTCTTATTGGCATGGACACATTTAGAACATACAAAACACAGATTGACATAGGTAGTGGTAAATGCCACTTTTATGTAAAGGATAAGTGAAGCAAACACTGAGGTTAGTTATGAAATGGTAGAGCAGAAACTAAGTGAGTCACAGATACTAAATGATATGCAATGACAAGAACTTTCTAACTTGTTATTTAAGTATGCAAATGTTTTCAGTAAGGAGCCAGAAGTGACCAAAAACTATGAATATCACTTTAAAGTCTATCCACAGGAAACATTTTGTGTAATGTCATATCCCATTCCATGAGCAAAACGAGAAGGAGTAAGGGAAGAGATCAGTCATATGATTAAATGGGGAATTATACAACCTTCATTTTCACCTTATTGTAGTCCTATATTACCAGTAAGTAAACCAAACAGGTCTGTAAGATTAGTTCTCGGTGCGGCAGGTATCAATAAGGTTTTAGTCCCAGTACGCATAAGACCGGACAACTTGGACAAACAGCTTCTAAAGTTTTACATTACAAACTATTTCAGTATACTCAATCTCAGGGAGTCCTACTGGCAAATAAAGGTCCACAAAGAAAGTCAAAAATATACAGCATTTGTTTGTGGTGGCAAAAGTTAAGAATTCCATGTTCAACCTTCTGTACTGAACATTAGTGCAGGCATGTCTATATCTGTACTGGATGAGGTTTTAGGACCAGAATTGCTTAGCAAAGTCACTGTTTATGTAGATGACATGCTAATATACACACCCACTTGGTTGGAACATGTCAGGTTGTTTGAACAGGCACTTCAACAATTTGCAGATTACGGAACAACAGCTCATTTAAAAATGTGTAGTTTTGGTAGGGAGCAGGTCAAATTTTTAGGAAATGTTGTGTCATAACAATGTGTAGTATCTGATACAAAAAATTTTGATGCCATACACAGTTGTCCATCTCCAAGGAACAAAAACACCTAAAAGCTTTTTTAGGACTAGCATCCTTTTTTCATAAATTCATACCACAGCAACGAATGAACAGCGATGCATTACTCAGCTTGTTACAAAAAAGAGGCCTTGGTTATGGGATGATAAGTGTCAGATTCTCAGCCACCCTGACATAGGATTTTTGTCTATGCACAGATGCCTCATCTCAGGGGCTGTGGATATGTTTGTTCATGATGAAGGTAAAGAAGTACCCAAGGACATCAGTTTTGCTAGTCACACATTATCAGAGGCAGAAAGATCTTACTTTGTGTCAGAACTGGAAAGTTTACCTGTAATATGGGCATTTAAAAAGTGTGAATATTTTTTGCGGGGTAAGAATACGAAAGTTTACTGTGATCATCAGTCACAGTCTTTTCTTTTAACAAGTAAACTATTGCACCATAGATTGGCTAGGTCATGTTTATACTTTCAGTAATTCAATTTTGAGATCATTTATATCAGAGGAAGTCAGATGCCTTGTCCAGGTTACCACAAGGTTTAGAGGAATTTGGTGAATCAACAGAGCACGATGCAGATCAAAATGTTATTAATGTAAGGTACAACACAACAGTCTGATTACCATAAGTTTTGTAACCAAATAAAAATTATAAAACAACAAGATCGCAGATGGAGTAAAGTCATGCAAAATCTTAAGCAAGATGAAAGTGGAATTGTAAGTACATAGTATGAGGAGTACAAGGGCGTTTTGTTTCATGGGAAACATGAAACATTTGATCAATGGTTTGTGTGTAGTCCTGAAGATTATATTGATGAATTTATGACACACACATGAAGTATGGGGACATTATGGAGTAGGCAAATGTACAGAAAAAATTGCAACACTTTGTTATTTTCCAAATTTGAGAAGGTGAGTCCTACAGATATTAAGAAAAGTGTGCAATAGGCCAAAACTCAAAACTGTCTGATGTGTCAAAATATACTGAGCTACAGCCAATACTCACAAAAACAACCTGTAGATATAGTATCCCTGTGCATAGCTGGTCCATATCCAAAAAGTAAAGGAGGAATACGATACATAGTAGCACTATATGATATTTTCTTGAAACATGTCAAAAAGTATGCCATTAAAAATGTGACATCCATAAATATCAGAAAAAGAATTGAGGGAGAATATTTGAAAAGAGCAGGTAAACCAAAGGTACTACTAACTGATAATGATTTATATTTCGTTGGGGAAAAGTGGAAACAATTTATGACCACACAGGGAATAAAACATGTATTAGTAAGCTTTTTTCACACAGAAGCAAGCCCAATGGACTGAGTCTTTACTAAACTTAACTGGTTTATTAGGACTTAAACACATCACAAACACACCTGATGGGTAGAATACATAACTCCTTTAACACAAGTTGTCAATAACCTTCCACATTCTTCCACAGGTTTCATACCTAATGAATTGATGTTCCAGACAAAACAATTGAATTAGTGGGAGTCGGCCATATCAAAGGTATCCACTACAGAAATGACACTACAAGACAAAATGAAACAGGCCATGGTTACGCTAGAAAATAAGGTCGAGTATAGAAATAAAATTTTTAATAAGAAATTGAAATGTGTTACACTATTTTTTGAAGGAAAATGAGTCCTCTTATGGATGCACCCTAAATCGACAAAATTTGGCAAACTGGATAGCAACTGGCAGTTACTCTATTCTGGACCATGTGTAATTTCCAAAATAACATACCCTGGGATGTACAGCATAATCTATGAGAAAACAGGAAGAGACAAGGGTCTCCACCCTCACAAAGATATAAAAGCTTTTATAGAATGGTGAAGCTATGTAGCATTTTTTCTTTCTCTCAGAGGACAATTGTACATAGTGTACATAACTCTAAGTGTAATTTTTCTTCTAGAGTGTGTTTTGTTGTTGTTGTTGTGGTCTTCAGTCCTGAGACTGGTTTGATGCAGCTCTCCATGCTACTCTATCCTGTGCAAGCTTCTTCATCTACCAGTACCTACTGTAACCTACATCCTTCTGAATCTGCTTAGTGTATTCATCTCTTGGTCTCCCTCTACGAGTTTTACCCTCTACGCTGCCCTCCAATACTAAATTTGTGATCCCTCGATGTCTCAGAACATGTCCTACCAACTGATCCCTTCTTCTAGTCAAGTTGTGCCACAAGCTCCTCTTCTCCCCAATTCTATTCAATACCTCCTCATTAGTTATGTGATCAACCCATCTAATCTTCAGAATTCTTCTGTAGCACCACATTTTGAAAGCTTCTATTCTCTTCTTGTCTAAGCTATTTATCGTCCATGTTTCACTTCCATACATGGCTACACTCCATACAAATACTTTCAGAAACGACTTCCTCACAGTTAACTCAATACTCGATGTTAACAAATTTCTCTTCTTAAGAAACGCTTTCCGTGCCATTGCCAGTCTACATTTTATATCCTCTCTACTTTGACCATCATCAGTTATTATGCTCCCCAAATAGCAAACTCCTTTACTACTTTAAGCGTGTCATTTCCTAATCTAATTCCCTCAGCATCACTCGAATTAATTCGATTCCATTCCATTATCCTTGTTTTGCTTTTGTTGATCTTCATCCATTCCATTCAACTGCTCTTCCAAGTCCTTTGCTGTCTCTGACAGAATTACAATGTCATCGGTGAACCTCAAAGTTTTATTTCTTCTCCATGGATTTTAATACCTACTCCGAACTTTTCTTTTGTTTCCTTTATTGCTTGCTCAATATACAGATTGAATAACATCGGGGAGAGGCTACAACCCTGTCTCACTCCCTTCCCAACCACTGCTTCCCTTTCATACCCCTCGACTCTTATAACTGCCATCTGCTTTCTGTACAAATTGTAAATAGCCCTTCGATCTCTGTATTTTAGCCTGCCACCTACAGAATTTGAAAGAGAGTATTCCAATCAACATTGTCAAAAGCTTTCTCTAAGTCTACAAATGCTAGGAACGTAGGTTTGCCTTTCCTTAATCTTTCTTCTATGATAAGTTGTAGGGTCAGTATTGCCTCATGTGTTCCAACGTTTCTACGGAAGCGAAACTGATCTTCCCCGAGGTTGGCTTCTATCAGTTTTTCGATTCGTCTGTAAAGAATTCGCATTAGTATTTTGCAGCTGTGACTTATTATGATAGTTTGGTAATTTTCACATCTGTCAACACCTGCTTTCTTTGGGATTGGAATTATTATATTCTTCTTGAAGTCTGAGGGTATTTCGCCTGTCTCATACATCTTGCTTGTTGAGTGTGTTTTAAGGTAAAGTAATGTGTACAGGCATAAGTATCCTTTTGATTTGTACACGTAAGCATAAGTTAACAGCAATGAGAAGTAAAACACCACTTAACCCAAAGTGAAATTATAAACAAAATTAGCTTATGGCTCAGCTGCCCGCACTGAACAATACACACTGACATCAGTAGTAGGAGATGAGGCATTAACCTGTGCACATGCACGACAGACTGGCAAAAGGCACAACCAAATATGAATGTGATGTATACAAGTACCTAACTTAAATACAAAGTAAATGGAAGTACTAAGCAATTGCATCTACTGTCTAAGAATTAAGGAACCTATTGATATATTGTTAAAGTGCCAAGATTGGCAAGGAAGGGAAAGCAGTGGGCACCCGTTGATGTGAAGAAGTCAAAACACGTTTTAAGAGCATGGTTATTTAATGCATTAAGAAAGAATTGCAGGCCTAGAGAAGTCACTGAAACTGAATGTGCAACTGCCCAAGAGAGCAGGAGAGGAGAGTGTATGGTTGGGTCAGAAGCTGCCAGCAGAAGAAACAGGCACCCCCAGTGGCTTCCCACGGTTCCACCTACAAGTGACCAACTCCAACCCTACCTATTAGACAGCCAAGTTGCAGATGCGCAGTTCAGTAGCGTTACCTCATCAGCAACATGTGAGTTTAGTTGCTGATCGTTCAACACATGAGTTTCAATGTGGTTCTGTCCCATTTTGTGCAACATGACTTATATGCTGCAACTAGCTGACAGCAGAAGGCACTGACGAACATCAAGTAAAAAATAAAATCAAATTTTTACAGTTTTAAATCCATTCAGTAACAGTCTCAACTGTACACCCTTCTCCCCTCCTCAGGAGTGAAGCATTGGCGATAGGAGGGGGGGGGGCACAAATTGACAGTTACTATGGGGCTCCTGCAAAGGATAGCCTTACATAATTTTGACAATACATTTTTGATTTTTTTAAAATTTGCATTGACAGAATAACAATAATTTGGTAATGAGATCTTGCGTGACAAAATTTGGACGATGGTGGATGGTGTGGCAGTGATGTGAGGCACTGCAAATGGCTGCATGATCAGCTGTTGGTGCTGGCAGCAGTGTAGGTTGCTGGCTGCGAGGGGGGGAGTTGGGGGGGGGGGGGGAGTGGCACGTTGTGGCATTTGTGGCATACTGCAACTTCCACGGGAATGTATGAGTGGGGGGTTCCAGAAGGGGTGATGCACAGAGAGGGAAAGGGGGTTAACATTTTTGCATCACTTCACACGCACACAGTGATTCACTTTGTTGCTTGTATATAAAGGAGGGCCATGCCTTTTCGTTTTGGAGGTATTTTATTTATTTACTATTTCTTTTCTATTGACACGGCACTCAGACCATGGCTGTTTTCTACTGGGCTACTACAGTAAGGGGCAACAAGGAACATTCCTGCTCCCATTATAAAACTTAAGCATGATATTCCACAGGAGGTTGAAGTTCAGGGACAGCAGGAAGAGGTGATCAAAGATGCACAAACAGTCCTTTTCTAAAGGCTGCCCATATCAATAAACCAAATAGGATAATTACTAAGGGGATACGTACAGAACTTGGAATAACTATACCACTGAGATACTGGTGGTGGTGCCAATCTGTGATACGCGCAGTGGCACAGTCTAGCGTAATCTGCCCTGTCTCTTTGTTTACCAGGTCAGTTAAAGATCAGACCAGCTGTGAATGTCAGTGATTGGGAAGAGACGGCCAATTGTCAGGCAATGTTAGTACCATTGGTTGCTCTGTCAAATACCACAGGAGAGGGGGGGAGCCACAAATTATAGGCATAAGACAAGTGTGCAAACACCTGTTCGGTGGGGGCAGTGATATCACAGTGAGATCTATTAAATAGTAAAATGCTACCAATGAGTAGTACACAGAAGGGCTGGGTTGTTCAAAAATACTCGTAACACACGATAGAGGCTGTTACTGGGTGGGGTACAGTGTATAAAATACTGTAGCCTATAGCAACAAACTAATCTTGTTAGCTCCAGTTGGTAGTTATGTTACGAAAGGTAAGTATTACAGTGTTCGAAAAAGTAGTAAGTAATTTCTTGAGGTTGTAGTGGCGGGTGAAAAATTGATTGTTAACAGACCTGTGGGCACTATATCACTGGGCAATCTGAACTGGCAATTCCAAAGAACTGCAGGGGTATAAGTTAGTAGGAAAGGGGTCGTGAGGGAAGGAGGGGGGTGGGTATGGTCATGCTGAAAAGAAGCTTACTCATCATCCTGATCAGCATGAGTGCAAAAATGTGGGGTTGCATTAATCAATGCCTGCAATCAACACATATGCGGAATTCCTGGTATTTGGTGGTTTCATAAGTGATTTGCTGAATCAGAAGCTTTAGTAATGGATGTTGTGGCTTAGGAGGAAGAGGGATTTGACCAATGAGAAAATTATGTTGTGGTTAATGTAGGGTTTTTTCTGGATGTATTTGTGGACAGCCATCCATGACTGCAACACCAGGGTAACTCAACATATTGGCCATCTATACCAAGTGGCCCGCTCGCAGCAAACTGGAAGGGTGCTCATGTTAAAGGATAAGGAATTGTGTATAATCGGGAACAAGTTCAGGTAAAGGGTTTCAGAGTAAGACTGAGTCAGCAGTGACATATCTACTAGTCACAAGGTTTTTTTTCTTCCCTCTCCCTCGGGGGGGAGGCAGTATGTCTGAGTAACATTGGCTTCCAACCAGGGTGCAGACAAAGGCGAGCCTCATCGTGATGTGTCAATGATGCATAGATGAAAGAGATAGGTAGGCGATCAACTTATGAAAGTGAAAACTGAAAGAATAACCTGATCAGCTGCGCATTCATCAGGCAGTAACCACATTGTGTAAGGCACACAGCCCTGAAGGAGGGTGGTACAAAGTAATGGTTGAGGTTGGAATGAATAGACGAGTGGCTCAGAGCAGTGGTAGTAACCCAGTGCAATGCATGGGTGAGGGAGAAACTGTGCTCTATCTCCATAGGGGCAATTTCATCTCGTGGGGGTTAACTGCTTCAAAATTCACAAAACCCATGAAGTAACAAAGTGAGCTAAAAAAAAAAAAGGTGGGTGCGAACTACAGCAACATCGTGCAATAAAAACTTTTATTCATTAGGGTGGAAGTCTCTTGCTAACTATAAGTCCAACAAGATAATGCATTACTGCATTTGGGTGATGATGTCTCATCATGGGTGCTAATCATAAACAATCTAGTGCTTATTTAAGTGGGTGCTTCAATCTTATTATGTCATGGGTGTATTTGTTTGAATAAACAAACGGGTGTCTCTCACTTCCTAAACACATGGCAGAGCACTTTATCCAAATGGTAGGAGCGCTAATTTCTGTGATCACTCACAACATCTTCACTTCACCACTAAATTACTTGATAAAAAGTAGGGTGAAAAATACCAAAACTTGTGTTCGTATGGGTGAACTTTTAAACGTGCAAAACGCACATGGGATGTGAACTACAATTCTACACTTACTTGGGTGAAACTTCTTTGGTTTTATCCTATCACAAAATCTATTTTGATTACCACTCTAAGTGAGAGGGTAGTGCACTTCTTCCAACCTCAGGGGTGCATTCGACTCTTCTCTATTGAGTGTCTTAGATAACTCAGGTGCTTCCTTTCTTCTAAACATACCAGTCGAGCTTTGGGCACAAACATGGCACATAATAAGATTCAAGAATTGCTAACTTACCAAATTGTGTATCACGACTGAAGGGGAATCCTACATAATGAGAGTGTCGCTGTAGTGCAGCATATCTAGAACCCAGGCCTGTGGTAGGCCTCTACATACTGGGGTCAAAACTATAAAATGCAAGTGCATATTGTACAAAACAAATGGCATACATTATAAAAGTACACTCATACAGGGTATAGCAAGGGCTTTGCTGCACAGCAAAATTATTGTGAAATGTGTAAATAACACAAAATCATAAGAGGAGAAAAATACAAGTTATTGGGTAACAGTTATTAAACAGCTAACAACTGGCAATCCATAGTGGGTCGGACATCACTCAACACCACTAATCATACAAAATGTGCATGATACTGAGCCTTCTGGTATATCTCTGGGTGGAGAAGAAGAGGTTACGCGCCATTTACTGGTGGGGTGTACTTGTTTTAGTGTTCTGGTGGTGTATAATGTTTCAATGACGAGACAAACTTACTTGTAATTTTTTTTTTATTGTCAGCTGTAGCCAAGGCTCCAAGTCTGGTTCTCTTGGGTCATGTGCTCTCTCATAATACCTGTAAAGCTATCAAGAGTATCAAGGGGACAATTCAATTGTCAATTTTCATAAATCTTATGTTTGAGGTGTGGGGTATAGTGAATAGGTACATAATAATTAATTTGTGGTATTAATACTTGAATTTGTCTCTTTGGGCGTTCTCTCATTGGTGGAGATGCAGGTATGGTAAGAGTTTTAGGGTGCCACCAAAACTGGGTGGTAAAACAATTTATCAAACTCAGTACATGGTGTAGTAGGTAGCATTATGAAACTGGTAAGAGACACAGGCAGACGTGCTGTGAAGGAGGCAGGTGTCAGGTTAGCACTGAGATAGCGGGACAGCTGCGCAAAGCTTGTAGCACTGAGATAGCAGTGGGGCAGCATATGCAGCACGCCAAGTGTGTCCTGAGTGAGTGACGCCTTGGAGCATTTGAATCAGCTGTCTGTAAAAATGCTCTTCAGGCAAATTAATAACATTAGAGTGGGATTAGTGACTGTTGCAATAGTATTCTAAATTTTTCCCAAACAAGATGATATACATGGGTTTGTTGGATAAAATTACTACAACTCAGGTATAAAGAATTTCTTTGTGTTTCTTTTTCTACCTTCTTTGTGGCAAAAGTGAATAGGCTGTGATGGGCATGTAATGGTGAAAGCATTTAAAAATTTCTTGCTTCCAAACTCCCCTCAGAGTTATAGTCTGCTCAGCAGGCAGGTTAAGGTTTAGGCATGCAAGTAAATTTATGGGTGGGTTTTCGAGTTGTTGAAGTTACCTGGGTATGAGATTGAAGGGTGGAAGAAATCACATTTGAAATAGGTATTACATAAGAAGATGGTACCACTCTGTATTAAGTTTCTATTCATTGGCTGATAGTGAAGATAGTACGTTCTAACCTGTGTAAGGCTCCTTTAACAGCGGCAGGCAGGTGCACGGATGGTGCGTGGAGAGAGGTGGGGGGGGGGGGGGGGGAGGGGGATCAGGCAGCAACAGAAGGGGCGGCTAGTGGGCCGACACGGGGCAGGGAGGTAGCAGTAGTGTCAGGTGTTTGAAGTGACTCCGCCCCTCACATTATGGCCGCTGCACGTGCGATTCCTTTTTGACAGGTCCACCTGATTCTGACAGGTGGAGTGCACATGTACCTCCAAGTGACTAAACTTACCTTCTGAGTTAACCTGAAAAAGAATGTGTATCCAAGTGGGACAGTAGAGGAAGTTTAGGGTATCACTATTGTGAGTGCAGGCCATGAGGCTGTGGTACAGGAATAATCATTAAGTTACCTAACATTTTGTTTGGTATCAAGGTGACATGTTATGTATCTTTGTTAGGAGCAAATCTCTCAGTTAGTACTGTGTGTCAGATGTTAAAGCGTCATTAATTATCACTCTGGGTGTTTAAAAGGGATAATAACTTAATGAATTGTGGTGCCATTTCAGGTAGAAAGTCTTTGGAAAGAAAAGGTAGAGACTTAATGCAATCATTACTTCATGCAATATCCTAATACTGATCCATAGCTTCTGCATATGATACTCTTACTTAGAATTAAATGCACTGGTATTGAAAATAGTGCTGTTTTCTGACAACTAGACATGTCATAACAAATAACATAATAAAAATACTGGTTAAAACTAGGGATTACTTAGGCTAGGCCAGCATTGCAAAACAGGCTGGATGGGTAAACCTCTGATAAACTCTTTCAGAGAGGGAGGCTAGGGCGACATCTTCATTTGCAAAGGGAAGTAATAATTGGTTGCTTCTGCCTTGCTACATTTTTTTTTTTTTTTTTTTTTTAATATAACTGCGAATCTCCTAAGTAAGAAGAAGTAAGAAGTATCTGGATGTTTAGTCTCTGGATCTAAGGGCGTATGGGTGTTTAGATCACAGAGCACATCTAGGATGAGCTGGGGGAGGGGGAATTGGGAAATTTTCCTTTTCCACCACTTCACGTGGGGGGGAGGGGGGGGAGGGAAGCAGATCCTGCTGGAGATCCGGCACTAGTATTGGGGGGTAGGGGGAAAGGTATAGATCCTGAATGGGGTTTTAGTCTATCAAAATGGACAACCACCTTATGGTCAGGCAGTTGCAATTTTGCATTAACACGGGGAAGTGAGCCAAATGATTGAATATGATCCGCCATAGAGAGGGGTGAGTTTCTTCACTCTTCCTTTCTTTATACCAGGTTTTTTTAGCAAAACCAAACCACCAGGATTACAGGGGGGGGGGGGGGGGGGGAGGATAGCATTTTTATTACTTCTTCCCACCTGTTTCCTGGTTGCTTAGTGGTTATTCTCTTGCACCTTCTTCCAAATGGCCTTGAGGCGGCGGGCTAGCCCCTTAACATCTGTGTGATCGATTCCCGGAGGTAATTTATCGATCTGAAAGGGAGATTCCATAGAGCGTAGAGCAGCCAAACACCATCTCATAAGGCGTATGTTCAGTGGCTTTGTGGAAGTGGTTGTTGTAAGCACTTGCCATGTACAGAATGTACCCTTGCCAGCCACAGTGGGCTGAGTTGAATTACTAGGAAAGCATTCGTTTCATAGTGCAGTGGGCACGCTCAATACGGCCATTTGCCTGGGGTGAAAAGGGGTGGTTCTCCATCTTCTTATTCTCAGCAATTTTCAAACTTGGACAAATAAGGTGGACATAAAATTGTTTCCTTGATCTGTTATAATGGCTTCAGGGCTTCCGAAAGGAAGGACAAGATGATCCACAAAAGCTCGTGCTACTGTTTCACCTGACATGTCAGCAATGGGTACCAAAATAAGGCATCAAGAAAAGTAATAGATAAAGAATAATATAATGGTACAGCCTCCCCCAAGGTTCATATGAAATGTCTGTTTCCCTATTTCTTTATATGCATCCGGATAGTTATCAGACAATTTAGTGCTTCCTAAGGCCTTGTATGTGTGTCTTTATATATAACATTCTGTCCAATTTGCTAAAACACTTGATATTCATTGTGAAAGCATATAGAATATTCTTGAAGGACGTGTGTTATTGTGATTGTCAATAGATTGTTGTCATTAATACAATTATGTACATACGCTAAATTAAATATCTAAACAAGACTTTGAAGTAATAAACACTCAGCAACAGATAATAAGAGACTGTGGAAATGTTGGCATAAATAACTAATGCCTCTAATTACCATAATTGCAATTGAGTATCGAATAAACACAGAAAACCTCATTATCTTGAGAAACAGCTTAAAAGTTATTACCAGGTTATGTATTTTTATGCCCTCCTATGTAATTAATATTCTTTGTAATTACATTTCCAACTAACTCTTCAATTGTTTACATCGCACAACTTCCTAATTTCCAGAACTTGAGGCCTTGTTTGTAAATTTTATCTATGTAATCAGATAAAGCAGGAGTTCTGTACTACCACTGAATGTTAGTAATCAAATCCAAACTGTAATTAATTACATAACTAAAATAATACAACAGACTTATTGTAATTAAAGTTCAGATTGATTTTTCCTATAGAAAACTTGAGATATTAAAGTAAAAGATTGTGTCATTCTATATTGTATTTTATACCTTATCCGGCTGTAACATTAGTTTCTTTATGTTTTGTACATTTTAATTGTAACATTGGAATTGTACAAAATTAATAATTGGTTACTTCGATATTTATTGTTAAAATTCTATATGAAGTGATGCAGCGATGCTGTGAGAGGTCAGTTTGGAATGTATTTTTGGAAGTCAAAGAGATCAGTGAAGTCAGTTTGTGTTTTGTTTACATGATGAGTGTGCAGTCTGGTTGTCAATTAATATAAATAAATTTTGTGAAGCCTGAAAATTTCGTATTCATTCATCAATGGACCAGGCAGAAGAAACTTAAGTTAAGTAACATTCAACATGAATCATTGTAAATGGTGGAGTTGAGCTGGGACTAGAACTATGTTTAACAAGTGACTGTTTCAGGTGAACATAAGATGACTGCCAAGCGAAATTTGTTTGGAAAAACTTATGTTACGGACACATGGAACGAATAGATGTTGCCACATGGAAGGAGTTGGTCTGTATAAAATGGACCAAATTCTCAGACATCACCATCAACCATCAGGTGAGTAACAGTTCTTTTTATAATTAAATAGTTTTGTGACAGTGACAAACAATTTCGTAGGAAGTTTTTGTAATTTGTAATTTACTGTGGTTGATAATGACAAGGTAAAAATGAGTGAGGAAAATCTTGTAGACAGTGAACCAATGGAAAACACTTTGGACCTAAAATCAAGTGTCAGTGAACTATCATCCAGCAGCAATCCAAGTGTAGATTGAAGTTTTGGTGGAGAGAGTTCCATTCAAAATGTCGCCACAAGTACTCCAATTACACAGGGAAAAGTAGGCAGAAATAATTTGTTAATGTTATTAATGCAGCATATGAAAGGAGCAAAGCAACAGATGTGACAGATTAGGCAAGATATTGGTCAACAAGATCTACAGTTAAGTCAGCAATTTAGTGAAAAAATGGCGGAATGAATGAATACTGTTACTGAAAATACTAATCAGATAAGAGAAATCCAGGAGGGTTTGGCAGGACTAAGAATTACTGTTGAGACAGGGCAGGGTGAACTCAGCACTCATGTAGCAGCAGAAGAACAATGGGTTGATATATTATAAACTAATTTCCCACAGGAGTTATCCAAAAACGAGGAGAGATTCGAAAAACTACAGAAACATGTAGAAGTAGAAAATTCTAAACTTAAAGTACAGGTTGTTCAGACAAGGACAATCTTATTTGAAAAAGTAGAAACTTACAAAACGAACTATGAATTAAAACTTACTGATATTTCCAATTGAATAAGTAATGTAGAATTGAAGTGTGATGAAAAAATAGATTTGTGTAAAAATAATGTTGTAGATTTAAGTACGAAATTTGTAGAATTACTATTGGGTGTAGCCCAAAGAAATTTTGTTAGCAATATTAATTGTGTATGCGGTAGCATACCTTTAAAATACTTCCCAGGAGATGGTAAATTGCATCCTGTTAATTTTTTAAACCATTGTCAAGATAATTTTAGTAATGATATGACAGACAATGTTAAAATTAAATATGTTAAGCAATCTTTGAATGGAGAAGCAATTTCATGGGACAATCAGAATGTTAATTCTGCCATGTCATATGATGAATTTGAAAGAAAGTTCTTAAATAAGTTTGGTCAGAATTTGAGTATGCTAGGATTATAAGTGAGTTCTTGGATGGTCAAATGTATAGAGAAGGTGATGGTAGCTTGAAGTGTTTTTGTGAAAACCAATTGAGGAAATTAATACACTAAGGCAATCCTTTTGACAAACTAATACAAATAGATGCCTTAAAAAGGAGATTACCAAAAAGAGTACATTGGGAGTTGATTTATGGACCAGACAACTCTGTAGATCAGTTCTTGAGGTATGTAAATAAGTTGGATAGAGCCTTTGAAAGAAAGGAGTGGGAGTGGTTGAGTAATGGCAGATTTGGCCATCAACCATCGGGGGGGGGGGGGGGGGGGGGGGGAGTGGAATCAAAGCAGGAATCAAGAATCAAGGTAGCAGTGACAATGAATGGAAAAAGATGACATTATAACAGGGAGAGACATTGGGAGAAAAATAGCATACAATTAGATAACCACCAATCAAGACCAGGCAATTTACACCAATTTCCACTGATGAATGCCTCATTGGGAGCATGTCAGTTTGGGGCAAGAAATAAGTACCGAAATCAGGCTAAACACTACCGGCCTAGAGACATCGAAAATAATTACATAAGAGAGAGTAATCGAAGATATTGGAGTGGAAACAACAGAATTAATGTAAGAAGAGCACATCAGATTAGAAAATTACAGTTTGACAGTAAATTCTGGAAAAGTATGAATGAAAGTGTTGAAGACAGAAGTAATAGCATCTGTAAGAATGTTGAAGAGGTTCCGTTAGAGGAGTTAACTATCTCAGGTCTATATAATCAGTGTGGTGAAGATGTTTGCAAAGAAAATGTTGTTTCTAAAAGTGGTCTTTATGAGTTTGGATTAGGTAAATTAATGGGGGAAGAATCTATCCCTGTTAAGCACTTAAGTGAGGATACTTGTACTGGTGTGCTTGTCAACAATTCTGATGATCATTGTAAAGTTGTTGTGAAAGTGTCTAGTATTGGAGATGATAGCATGTGTGACAATGTTGATAGTGGAAGTGACAGTAGTAATGATGAATGGGAGGAATAATTAGATGGCATGGTGTACAAGGAGGTTAAAGAAGATTTAATTAATGATGAAGATGATGTCAGTAGTATTTGTTAAGAATATGAGAACTACATTGTACCAATGGAAACTGGGAAGGTATCATCAGATAAGGAACATCTGGACAGCCATTATGATTTAGATGCAATGCTATAAACTGTATGGGATACTTACAAATATTACAGTGACAACGACAGAGTAAAAAGGGTCATCAACATTATTTGTGAAGAATTGGAATCCAACTGGGAAGGTAGAACCAATCAGCAGGCTTAAAGTAAGATGAGTTCTGGGAAAAGTAGACAGTATGTAAAAGAGGTGCATGGCATCAAGCAATCATCTGATGTAACTCTAAGTAAAACACAGACAAGTAAAAGACAAAAATGGTATAAATGACTTGGACTTTAGAGAAATTGAGTATGATTTGTGGCATGAAGATTAGGAAAGCAGGAAGAAAAAAGTTTTAGGTTGCCTGCACATACTTAGAAAAGATGCAAATTATGAAGGAGTTTGCCTCTTAGACATGGGTAGTCCTGTTTGTGCCATTTCTGAAAAATTTAGAGACCAGATAAGACACAGTGCTGACTTTAAAGAATATCCTGTTATTGGAATCAAAATTAAGGGAGCAACTGGTAGGCACAGCAAAGTTGTAAACAGGCAAGCCTATCACCATTAATGATGTACAGTATAACCAAGGATGTTTTTTAGTGCCTGACCTCAATGCAAATATTTAGTTTGGAATGAAATGGATACAAGGAGTAAGTGCAGATTTCGACTGGATAACAAAAAGTTACAGTTTACCAACCTAAAGACAGATGTAAAGCATGTGACTGAACTAATCATCCAAAATTGCCTGGAGAACAATTTTCAAATTAGAAGAGTGATTTGTGTAAATTAAAAAAACGACATGGTAGATCTTTTTTCAAAATTCATTAAAGTATATCCGAGATAGCAACAATTATGAACATCATTTTGAAAATTAGAAGAGACTATTTCACAAAGGCAGGAAAACTGAAGAGCATACTTTCTGACAATGGAGCACAATTTACTTAAATTTTGGAAAACATTTTTTGAGGATGAGAACATAAACCATATTCTGATATCTGCTTATAACCTGTCAAGCAATTTGGCTGAACATTACATGAGGGAAATAGGGAGATTATTTAGAACTTATTGCAACAAAAATAATGTAAGTTGGATAGAGTATGTAGACAGCTTTGAAGATATACTGAACATCTTACAACATTCGTCTACTCAGTTCTGCCCATATGAAATAATGTACCATAAGAAACCACAGAATGGGATCAATGAATTAATTTAATTCCCAGCATGTAAGGCTATGAATCCACATGAAAGGGAAGAAATAGTCAGGAAAGTAATGGAACAACAAGGGAAATTGAGGAAAAACAAACATGATAAAAAGTTGAACCCTACAACGATCCCAGGAAAACATTACATAATTAATTTCCACCAGGTTCAGCTGACGGGATGTGTAACCAATTGGTCTTTACTCACCATCAATAATTTGACTCAGAATATCCCCCATTGCAAAATTGGAGGCGTCACAGGAGAGAATGAATGGTTTTTCAAAATCAGGGTAGATCAATAAAGGGGAACTAGTCAGAACAGCTCTCATAATCTGCACAGCAGCCTCACACTCGGGGGTCCATTGATAGGGTACATCTTTTTTCAACAGGTGGGTAAGGGGTTTGGCTTCTGTAGCATAGTGCTTTACAAAAGGCCTATAATAATTGCTGAGTCCCAGAAAGCTTTGCATTCTTTTACATTTTTAGGGGAAGGGAATGTTCTAACTGCTTCACTTAGGCAGGGATTTGGCTTTACTCCATCAGCACCAATAATATGCTCTAGATACTGTACTTGACTCTCAGCAAAGGAACATTTTTCTATTTTTTTAGTCTAGACAGAACACTTCTTAACCTGGTAACATGCTATTCTATCGTTATAGGAAAGAGAATGATATCATCTAGATAATCTAGGCACATTGTAGGTTTCAGTCCTCATAACAGTAAGTTCGCGAAGCGTTGGAAAGTGGCTAGCATGTTGCACAGCCGAAATGGCATTCTCAAAAATTCAGATAGATCAGAGGGAACTACAAATGCTGTTTTAGGCCTGTCCTGTGGTGAAACTGGTATGTGATAGTACCCATACTTCATATCAAGGGTAGTGAAGTATTTACAATTTCCTAACCTGTCCAGTGTTTCGTCGATATGTGAGAGAGGGTAAGTATCAGGACTGTTTACCTTATTTATTGCTCTCATATCAATGCAAAGATGGTAGGTGTTCTCTCCATTGACTGATTTCTTTGGGACGACTATGACTGTGTGTGGTGTAGGGTATTATTATCCCTGCCTGTAGCTGCTGTTGGATAGTTTCTCCACAACAGGCTGAAGGTGCTGCAGTATTCTATGTGCTATCTGTGCATTGGGCCTTGTGTCTCTGGTTGGAATTTCATGGTGAACAAGATTAGTAGCTGATAATTAACACCTTTGCTCAAATAACTAGGAGTGTTCCTCCAAGACGGAGTACAATTTGTTTTGGTAAGCCAATGGCAGATGAGCTGGCTTACCCTTAAATTTGTTCTGAGCACAGGAGCAATATGAAATATGCTGCATTCCGGAAGCTGTTGTTTTTGGTTAGATTGTACCTTCTCTTGTACAGGGTTTTTCTTCAATCTCATGGCCACTAGCTATAATCGTGCCACTATAAATTTCTACTTCTTTCATTCTGAAATTGTCCAAACAGACAGGAACATAAGATTTCTTTCCCTGCACTTCTGCTGTCATTTGACCACATTTAACATGTACACGTAATCTGTCAAGAACATCGTTTTGATGCAGAAGGTCCACCAATATGGCTGTTCTTGGCAGTTTGTGGGATTCGCCCCAAGTCCCAAGCCAGAGAATGTGTCCCGTGCCACTGCTGATTCTAACAGAGGATAGAATAATGCCCACGTTTTCAAACCTGCAAAAGCAGCAGAGCAACTTGGGGGCCGCTGAAATGGTGGGTTTTCTCACTGAGGTGGACAGTTTGCATTCTGTAATCTACTACACTCTGATAGTGATGGAGGAAATCATTCCCCAGGATGATGTCAAAATGTTGCCTTTGTTTTTGAATTACGTCCATGTCAAAAGTGTAGTGGCTGGCTCCAATTTTCAATTTAATGATTATTTCATCACTCAGAACATTAATGTGGTGACAGGGTGGTTTTAACACTCATCTACCACCACATTCTACAAATAGCACGCTGATTTGTGCTCCCCAAATGGGAAAGAAACAAAAGTCTTGCAATTTTAACCAGTTTCAGACAGAGTTATGACTTAGTGTAATGCTTTGTAGTGTAATATGCACTTGATTTTAAAATTTTTGTGCTAATTATTGTAATGTTAAGAGAACTATGTAATGTATCTATTTATGAGGTAATGACTATCAATTTTAGTGTGGAACATCTCTTTATACTTAGTTAGATGTAAAAGAGAGTGTAATAAAGTTGGTTATTTTGTCTAATTTATTCGTATACTGTGGCAGAGGGAACCAACTCCAAAGGGAACTGATAACAGTGATTTCCTTACTAACTGGACTTGATGAGAAACTGTGTAGAAGCCCATTGTGAAACAGTGAAAGTGCTTGTGAAAAATACTAAACACTGAGCAGGTGAAATTGTGTGTCTAAAAAGTGAACTGCTAAGTGTAGTGTAATTTAACTTATTGTAATCTGTGAGGATTTATTATCTATCCAAAAACATTAGCAAAGCCAGCCCTTAATTCATTCATAAATAATTAACAGTTTCATCACAAGTATTATTTACATAACTAGATCTGTTCATTTTATCATTTAAACAAATAATTCAGCCTAACCCTTGTGGTAGAAGAAACTGTTAAAAAGAACCAATTAGTTAATTTATTGAGTTAAGTTTTAATTGTAATTTCTGTAAATTAAACATCAAACAAAGTGTAGTTTCAGAGCGTATTATTGTGCTGATATATAAAAGCCCAGTTTTTCTCATGAGACAGTCAGTCCAGGGCCAAGTTTCAGACATGGAACCCACATTGGTTAGATCAACGACAGTGCATCAACTTAACTGTGAAATAAGTGTTACACCAGTAGGCCATGTGTTAAAACAATGACAGTGTCTGTTGAATTTATCTGAAAGACTGAAATGTGTAGTTAGGTTTTTACTGCTTGTAGACGTTCAACAGTAAATTATAGTAACAGTGTGTGTATGTTTGCCTGAGACCTATTAATGAGGCTTATTGAAAGTTAAACAATAGTTAACTGGCCCCATAACTGTGTATTGTTGGGTGGGGGGAGGGGGGGTTGTGAACAGTGAAAGTAAAGAACTGTGAAATACAGCTGTGCACCTGTTGGCTACATCATTTTAAGTAGTCAATGTTGAAATACATCCACCATTTTTCAGCCAGTTTCACAATGCAGTACATCGACACTGAGGACAATCAACAATGAAATAAAGCAGTCGACCATCGCATGCTGTGGTCATTGTTATTAAAATAGGTTGTTTCCATTCCCTATAATAACCCAATATTTAGAAAGCAATTGAAAGTTTACGAACATTCATTTTTTTTTAATTAGCATCACTGCTATGACATATTGATATTCTGATTTTTTTGGTTATTAGTAAAAAATAGCAAACAGCTGCAACCCAGGACAAACAAATACCAAAAATACCATTTTCCAGAACTAAAATCCAGTATCAGTTTCAATTGGTCTGTCTTCCCCATCTGCACACTGGACTCACATGCTGGAGGCTGATGGTTCAAATCCCCATCCAGCTATACAGATTCAGCTTTTCCGTTATTTCTCTAAATCAATCCAGATAAATGCCAAGATGGTTGTTTTGAAAAGGGTATGGCCAATTACCATCCCAAAACTTTTGTAATCTGAGTTTGTGCTTCATGTTTAATGAACATGCTGTGAGTGGGACAATAAACTCTAATCTTCCTTCTTTCCTGTCATACACTGACAAGATCATAGGATCATTTGGCAGGCTCTGATGAACACGTGGATGACAATAGCTGTAAGCTAGACAAATGTTACTGGCAGAGTTTCTCCATTCGGAATGCATTACTGGAAGCTACACTGAGATCTCAAGTTACCATACATAATTTACCAATGCTACCATACAAGAGAAAACACACATATACACTGTCTCAATTGATTGCCTATGAAACTTCCTGAAGCATAAAAACAAAAATCATCAACCTTTATCAACTCACTACATCACACAATGTTCAGTTAACCCATTCATTAGTCACAGTAAGAACATGAAGCAGAAGAGTAGAGAAGAAACACACCCATGGAAAATTTTCAACCCTTCAGCTCTATATGGAATAGAACTGCATATGATTCATACAAGACATAACACTCAGATACAATTAACATTAAAGTGACTGCAACAATTAAGATAAGGATCAGTACTGAACAGGCACAAAATATAAAGTCATTGATAAATAAATCAACTGTTTACTAATTATGCACAAGGAAATGATTGGAAGCTTATTATTGATGGTAGAACCACAAGAGAGGAGTGCTAGTGGACAGAGCAACAAGGGAGGCTTGATGCCTCAATGTTATGGATGAACAGGCACAAAATATAAAGTCATTGATAAAGAAATCAACTGTTTACTAATTATGCACAAGGAAATGATTGGAAGCTCATTATTGATGGTAGAACCACAAGAGAGGAGTGCTAGTGGACAGAGCAACAAGGGAGGCTTGATGCCTCAATGTTATGGATGTAAAGAATGGATGTGTAAAGATGAGATAGCAAAACCATTGCTGCTGGGAGGATTCAGTATAAGCTGCCATCCTTTCAAAGAAAAAGAAATAAAAGATAGCCTTAGTACCACATGAGATGTTAAAAAATAGGCAAGGTTACTGGCACCTATACAATAACCCTTGGTTGGGTGGGGGGGGGGGGAGGAGGGGAGGGGGGGGGGAAGGGCGTAGTCCTGCAGGTATGGAGTATTTTTAATATTACAGAAGATGGAAGATGACTTGTAAGTAGCCATAAAGAGAATGAAAAATACTGGTACAGCCAAATATTAATCGATATATGAGAATATCAACTTGTATCTTGGATATTGTATAACAGACAGAAGTGCCAAGAAAGTGTAGCCTTAACCAGTGTGGCAAGAAGTTTGTTGTTCATCATCTAGGAAGATGTCAAGAAACATAGTGGGGCAAAATTCCTTAAAACTGCAATGTTCATAGATATATCATAAACAAATATGAATGTCCATAATATGACAATATGAATAAAAAGTTTCAGCACAAGATCCCTAACCCTGACATCATCATCAGCAGCATAGGCATAATTATTATTTTCATACTTCTTCAGTGCAACACATACTTCATGCCATGTCTGCAGCATCAGCATATTCATATTCAGTTCTTAACCAAGTAGTATATAATCAAATCCTTCAGCTTCTCATCCAAAGAATTCTCAGCATTCCTTAATAAACATCCACTTGTTTGTAATCAATCTTCATGTCAACATGTAATTGGGAACAATATATAAAGTTTTCAAAATACGTAATATGAAAATGTAACAATACCAGAGAAGGAAAGTTGCTGCTCACCATATAGCGGAGATGCTGAGTCGCGATAGGCACAATATAAAGATTCACACACTCATAGCTTTTGCCCATTAAGGCCTTTGTCAGCAGTAGACACACATACACACATGCACACATACTCATGCAAACACAACTTGCACATCTGTCTGCAGTCTCAGAGAGCTGAAACTAATAGTTTTTCAGTATCAGTGTTAAAAATAGTCTCTAAAATTATTGCGCAGACACTAACTACAAATGTTAACCAGTCACTTAAAGAAGGTTATTTTCCAGACACACTGAAGTACACAGTAGTTAAGCCTCTATTCAAAAAAGGCACAAAAGAACATGTAGGAAACTATCACCCAGTCTCTTGTCTTCCGTAACTATCAAAAATATTTGAAAAAGTAGTCACCATAATAGCTCAAAATTTCTTAGAAAAATTTAAAATAATCTCAAAAAATCAGTATGGATTTGAAAAAATACAAATTCACAGTATCTGCTACAAATCATTTTGTTGATAAAATTAGTTCATCTCTATACAACTCACTGCATACCACAGGAATTTTTTGTGATCTATCAAAGACATTTGATAGTGTGAATTACTCCATGCTACTCTGTAAGATGAAAAAGTGTGGAATTAAGGGCATGGTATTAGACTGATTTAAGTCCTATCTAACCAACCAAAGACAAAGAGTGGTTATATCATCAGAAAGTGGAACTTATACTTCAAAATGGAAAACCATTCCACATGGAGTACCCCAAGGTTCTGTCTTAGGTCCCATTCTGTTTCTGTTTCACATAAATGATCTGCCACTTAATATTGGGTATCACTCAGTTTTATTTGCAGATGACACATCTGTTATCATTGAAAGTAACAGTACTGACCAAATTCCACAAACTGTATTAAATAATTTGGAAGAATTAGATACCTGGTTTGATTTAAACGGGTTAAAGTTAAACATGGAAAAGTCTAAGTTAATGCAGTTTAAAACAAAAAAGCAAAATTAAATGTTATTCAGGACAGTCACAGAAACCAGGATTTGCAGGGACCTTGCTGTGTGAAATTGGTAGGAATGCAATTAGATTAAAAAACTATCATGGGGATCATGTATGCAGTACCTTGCAATTAAATTAAATATCCTAACATTAGCAATGAGGATATTGTACAATGCTATCAGTATTGGCATAAGAAAATCACTATACCACAGCTACTTTGAGTCAGCAATAAGGTATGGAATTGTATTTTGTGGTAACACAAACCATATGTAACGAATACTAAAACTTTGGGAAACCATCATTAGAAATATGCACAATGTGGGGTAAAGAAAATCCAAAAAAATATAAATATATTAAGTGTTCCCTCAGTATACATATATGAGCTGATTATCTTTGTACATGGTAACCCTGATTTATTTGTAGCACATCATTTTCAAAATGATTAAAACACCAGAAATTAAAATAATTTTATTCTGCCCACCCACCATTTAAGACTTAGTGCACAAACTCCACATTATATGACTTTGAAAATTTATAACAAAGTGAAAGGAATAGAAATGCTCAGCATAAATTTAGGAAGACTGAAAAGAATCTTGTATGAGAAACCAGTGGAGAAATGTTACTATTCAGCAGAAGAATTCTTTACTAACAACCTGAAAATTTGAGGAGGAGAGAGCAAGTAGTTAGGACTACTAATTTTTAATAATTTGTTACTTTTGAAGAAAAATATGAATTGCTTAATTTAGTAATTACTCAGTACCATATATTATATTAGTGATATTATAAGGAAAATTGTAGACCGTCTTTGTCTTTTGAAGAGTCTCCTGTGCATTAAGTCAGTGGCTTGAAATTGCACAAGTCATTAACTTTTATTCTATTCTATTCTATTGTAATTTGTAATTTTATTTATCCTGTAGATCATACATTGTGTGCAGAGACGCACATGAAGGATATACGACAAGTAAAAAATGGAGATGAGATGATACATGGTTAAAATGATTATTGGAGTGATCTTATAATGATACAGATGTTTATAGAATACATGTGTAATGCCAAGAAACAGAAAAGTGTATAGGTGGATGTCTTGTGAATAGTTCAGAATTCCACACTATTTATAAATAAGTTCACATTATTAAGGGAAAGAAACATATAAGCAAATAGCATAGAAATTCAAAAGCTCCATATCCATTTAAATATCCATTTGTAAAGTAAAACAGTAAAGGTGACACACTTCTACATCAAGATGTTCAAGTTTACATACAAAGTACAGAATGTGGACAGAACAAATTTTTATGTTTCAAGGTATTCATCTATACTATAACAATACTTTTGCAATAAACATTTATTGATGCATTTTTAAATTTTGAAGTGTTTTTTTATTATTTTAATGTTATTAGGTAACTTATTGTATAGTCTGCTTAGTGTATGTGGTGGTCCATTCTGTTTTAGTGTATTCAAGTGAGTTGAACATATATATCCAGCTTTCTTCTTGTGTTATACAGATGGACAACCTGGTTAGTTGATTTTACTGCTGTTTTCTAAGATTTTCCTAACAAATACTATTAGTTTTAAAATATAAAGACATGGTAGTGGAAGGATGTGAAGGTCTTGCATTAGCTTCTTGAAGCAGCATTTTCTATGGCTCATACAATTCTCTTTTGGCATATAAAACAACTTCTGCTGGCAGACGTATTTCCCCAAAAGCTTATGCCATATCACAGTAAAGATTTTGCCTGAGCAAAGTATGCATTTTTAATGTCTCTTTCAGTGTGCAACCAGAAAGAATTTTGTTAATATAACAAATGGTATTCAATTTACTTGTAATGTGTTTCGTATGTTGGATCTATCTTATATCTTCTTGGATCCATATTCGAAGAAATTTTGTAGAGCTTATATTTTTAAAGCTCTGCTAAACAACTCTATGTCTGGTGTTAGTGTGGATTTATTATGCACTTTGTGGAAATGCATTGTAACTGTTTTTTCTGTGTTTATTACTAAATTGTTTCCAGAAACCAGTCTGTAATGTGAGTGGTACACTTTCTAATCTCGTGCAGAATTCTTCTCTGGTCCTTCCTTTTATTATTACATTTGTGTTATGTAACTGTGGCATGGACTGCTCAGTTCCAGGTCGTTTACAAAGAGTAGATACAGAATTAGTCCTAAAATGGAACGTTGTGGTACACCGTACTTAATGCTCTGCTTTTCTGAGAAGTAGGACTTTATCTTGTTCCCTTCTTGGAAAGCAAGCTCAAGTACTTGCTCTTTATTTTGGAGATATGATTTGAATCATTCGTAGGCTGGGCCCCTAATATCTACAGATTCAGGTTTCTTAAGCAGGTTGTAGTGACTGATGACATCAGATGCTTTAGAGATGTCAAGAAATATTTCCGAGTTATGCTCCTTGCTGTCTATAGGATTTAAGGCTTCATTTAGGAAAGCAAAAATAGCAGTCTCGGTAGATTTAGATTCCTGGAATCCATGTTGCATATTTGAGAAGCAATTATTTTTTTCTATGAAATTGATTAGTCTTATATAGTAGAGTTTTTCAGTTATTTTGGAAAAACCAGATAGTAGAAAAATAGGCCTGTAGTTTGATACTTCTGTTTTTATCCCTTTCTTGAACAGAGGTTTTACTTTGGCTGCCTTCGGTTTTTCTATGAGCGCCCCTTCTGATAGAGAACAGTTACAGATGTCAACGAGTGGCCATGCTATGAGGGGAGCATATTTCCTCAACATGAAGTCAAAAATATTGTTGGTACTATCACAGGATTTGGGCTTCAGTTCTTGGGCTTCATTTCTTTGATTATAACAAGTATTTCCTTTTCATTGGTGGGGTACAGAAAAACAGATCTATTACCAGTCTTTATAGTACATCTGGACTGATTCTGGGAGTACACTCTAAATTTTGATTTATAAGATGTTCAGCGACCTGTGTAAGGTAGGAATTAAATTTATTTGCAATTTTTGTAGGTTCAGTTATCACAGCTAACTTCTCCATTAGGCAGTTAACTGCTGCAGTTTCCTTCCTTACAATATTCCATATGGCTTTCATTGGTGGAATTCTTTAATTTATGTGTCATATGCCAATATTTTTGCTTGTTTGACAACATTTTTGAAGACCTTTTTAGAGGTAATAAGTGTCAGATTCTAGTGATCTGAGCTATTTGGACAATCTGCGTAGTAATCTTTTTTGTGTTTGAGGATACCAGAATCCCAGAAGTGATCAATTTATGTTTTGTTTTTCTTTTGTATATTTTCCCTTGTGTTGGAGGGAAGTATAATTCAAAATAAGAGGAAAAATTAATGATAAAGTTATTATATTCTCCATCTGTGTGTTTGCAGTTATAAATCTCTTTCCAGTTTTCTTTGCTAAAGTGATGGAGAAAGTGATTTATATTTTCATTACTGTATTTTCTATTGGTGGTAGTTAGACAGAGTTTAAATTGCACATCAGTTTCTGTACTCAGAGAGAGTCTTTGAGCCGTGTGATCCCCAAAGCCTGTGTTTACTGTTTCTATTTATAGTTCATTTCTACATTTACAAATGTCTGATCAATAGTGGTAGATGAAGTCTTTGTGATATCAGTTGCTGTTTCTACAGTAGATTTCATGTTAAATACTTGCAAGAGATTCATTACTTTGGTGTCCTTTGCAAAGTCAATATTAAAATGACCACACAGATTAACTCCTCTGTTTCTTTGTGTTAGCCTGTTAAGTGAAAATTCCAAACTTTTTAGGAAAGTATTTGTCAGCAGTTGGAGCTCTATATAAACAATAATGGCTAGTTTAGTGTCCACTAGCTCAACTCCTGATAGCTCTACATCTACATCTTTTTCCTGAAAACTAGTAACTAACACATGCTTACTTCATGAATAAGGCTTCAACAAAGATTCTATTATGGTGTTTTCTGTACTCTCTCAAATGTTGTCAACACTTTCAACACTGCTCCTGTAACACTTGGTACTGACATTCTTATGGAGTGTTTTAAATGAGATAACAAAATAGAGTGATGTGATGGGAATATGATCCTAGCATCTTTTAAAAGGAAAAAGTAAGTGCATTAGATGAATATGAGGTTACTTTAGAATACACACTGCAAACAAACTATATAATTATGAGAACATTCAATTTTTCACAACGTAATGTAATTGGATTGATAAAATATCTAGTCCTCAAGTGGCCCAGAACGAACACATAAAAGAACATTACAACTACGCAAGCTTTTGGAGTCAGTGGTTCCTTCTTCAAGAAGAAGATCAGGAAGAAGGGTTGAAAGGGAAGGAAGAGGGCTGAAGGGAAAGGACTAAAGAGGTCTAGAAAAAGGGGTAGATTTCAGAAAAGTAACCAAGAACCACAAGTCAGGGGAGACTTACCAGATGGTATGAGAAGGATATTTGCCTTAAATGAAGACTAATTTTGAACTTGATTCTTGCAATATATGTTAATGAGATAAACGCAGTCACTTGAAAATGGCATAAAAGGCTGAAACCTGGGTCATAATTAAATAAACAAAAATACAGTCGAATGGCAGTGTCTTTATATAAAATTTATTGTAAGACTGTTGCTCAGCAACATCAAAAACTGTTTAATAAAATAGAATTTTTTCATGTGTAAATAATTTTTGTGCAGCATTTCAGCTTTCAATAGAAAGAACATCTCCCTAGTGGTGGAGATAATTTCAGCTGTCAAATAATCCTTTCTTTGAATCAAAAACTGAAAATTAAGGTGTCACAAAACTTTCTGATATTATACCATTACCAATTGGGTACACTAAAAAAATTAAAAACATGTGAACAGATTTTCTTTTTCAAATAGTTTTTAAACATTACATATTCGAAAATAAGCAATGAGTATATACACTTGACTTTACATTAGCTAACAACTTTATTATTATTCTAAAATTTCAGGATCTGTGCTCTAAATGGCCAATGTTGTGTAAGTGTCCAGTTGATTCACAAACAAATTGCTTTTTTAAATCAAATACTATACAGACCTGAAACTAATTAACTACCTTACTTACTGAGACAGGTCTAATATTTCTCTTCCATTATATTTTTCATTATCTTGTGACTGAATAAAATGGAGAAATTTGATGCATAAATTTCTCAGAATTGCACCCACACCTTTAGCAAGATAGTGATCTTTTGCCGAAATGCCAACTGCAGATATTTTTCTGACAGCTGATGAAAGTTGTGAAACAACTCTTAAGTTGAATGCTGGAACCTGCAACAAATATTTGCAATATTTAATTAAGTTATGGTCAAGGTTAGGTTTCAGATGCACTTGTGAACATTTTCTATGTGAAAATGTTAACACGTTTTTCTATTTTGAAAACTCAGAATGGAATAACAACAACATTAGGAAAAGGAAATATTGTTTGTCACTGTACAGAGAAGACACTGAGTCTCAGAGACAGGCACAATGGGAAGACTGCTACACATTTAAATTGTCAGTCAAAGGTCCTTCTTCTGAGTTAGTAAAATCACAAACATTTACACAAGCACAACTAACAAACACATGATCACTGTCTATTGCTAATGTGGCCAGACTGCAGACAGAAACCATGCCTGAGGGGAGCAGCAGTCAGGTGTGGCTGGTGGGACTAAGGAGGAGGCATGGTGCAGGCAGGGGCAGTGATAGCAGAGTAAGGGTGGGGGAAAATGTAGTTCTGCTTGTGGAAGAGTGCAGGGACGTGATGGGGACAGGGTACGGCTGTTAGGTGTAGTAGCTCTGCAGTCTCAAATACCTAAACTCCATCATTCACACTGAGACTCTCCCCTCCAGAAACTAGAGCAGCATGCTAAATACCACCTCAAAAAACCCTCCAACCTTTCCACCTTCTACCTTCTACTCCTAACAAGATAAAAACTATATGGAACATAGTAAAAAGTGAAACAGGAAAAACTAATCAGGCAAATGAGGAAATTATTATAATGTAAATAATGAATTGATTAGAGATACATATAAAATTTCAACAACTTTTCCCTTTCAGTAGCAGACACCTTAGGTTTGCATAGTTCCTCAGAACACAGCTCAAAATATTTAAAAAATGCATTTACACAGAAATTTGACAAAATTGAACTATATCCTTCCTCACTGAAATAGATTTATAATATTATTAGCTCTCGTAAAAACAAATGTTCCAGTGGTTTTGGTGAAATCAACACTACCATAACTAAATGTTGCTCCTCAGAACTTTGTGACATACTGAATTACTTATGTAATGATCCCTCCACAGTAGTACTTTTCCATATAGGCTTAAATGTGCTATTGTCAAACCATTACACAAAAAAGGAAACAAATCATAAGTGGAAAACTTCCATCCCATTTTATTATTGGCAATATTTTCAAAAGTGTTTGAAAGGGTTATATGCAATAGACTTTATAAACACTTAATACAGAAAAATATTCTCATTCACAATCAGTTTGGATTTTGGAAAGGATTGTCAACTGATCTAGCTATGTCCACTTTTACAGATGATACATAAGAATCAAATCAAATCAAATCAAATCAATAAATCAAAAGTTATTCTGTGATCTGGCTAAGGCTGTTGATTGCCTTAAGCACGATATTCTTATACAAAAGTTAAAATATTATGGGATAACAGGAGTAGCAGGTTCATGGTTCTCATCATATCTTTTTAATAGAAAACATTGTGTGTCTGTATCAGGCTCACCACATAAGAATAGTCTTTCAGAATATGAAACCATCAGACAAGGAGTGCCCCAGGACTCTATTTTAGGTCCCTCGTTGTTCCTATTATATATTAATGACCTTCCATATGCAGTGTCACTAAGTGCAAATTTTGTCTTATTTGCAGATGATACAAGTATTGGTATAAAAAACAGTACCCATGATCTCACTGAGCAATCAGCTAATGAAATATTTGTAAGTATCAATGGGTGGTTCACAGCAAATGATTGTCACAGAATTTTGAGAAGATCCAGTACATGCAGTTTAGTACCTCACAAAGAATAACTGACCCTATAAGCATAATGTATTCAAACAATGAAATAAAAGCTGTAGACAGTGTCAAATGTTTAGGGCTACAAATTGACTACAACCTAAATTGGAAAACTCACGCACTACACTTAATGAAACACCTTAGTTCAGCTATATTTGCAGTACACATGATAGCAGAAATAGGTGATTTAAAAATGAATAATTTAGTTTATTCAGCCTACTTCCATTCACTAATGAGGTATGGAATCATCTTTGGGGAAACTCTTCTCACAAAGAGAACATTTTCAAAATTCAGAAACGAGTATTTATAATTATATCTGGTGTCAGTACTAGATCATCATGCAGAGACCTCTTTAAGAAACTTGCTATTCCAACTTGTCAATACATATACCCATTGATGTCCTTTGTCATTTCCAATATGTCTCTTTTTACACAAAATAGTGCAAAACATGATTATAATACCAGAACCAAAATAAAATCTGTATAAGGACTATAAAAGCTTAACATTAGTACAAAAAGGAGTCAAATGCATGGGTACTTGTATATTCAGTAACTTACAAGAGCATATCAAAAGTCTTTGGGAAAAAGAAAACACTTTGACTATCTCTGTATCCCACTCCTCTGCAAGGGATCCATGGAAAACAATAAATGTAAGGTAATGCTTTGGAATACTAGATCCATCACCTCTGAAACAGCCTCCAAACCTCTCCACATCCCCTCATAGCCAACAAACGCTGTTTCAAATACCTGCTGCATTTACCACATCCTCAGAAACTTTCACCATCATTCAGAATCTGCAACCTAAACAGACATGAAACAGTCATGAACCTTTCCTTCAAAAGCCTTGGTTCCAAAGAAGTAGCAGTCTTTTCCAAATGCCTTACCTTTTGCCCATCTCTCAAATTCAATCATGCTGAACTTGTTAAAGACTTTCTCTCCTTCTGCTGGTCCATACTGTGGAAAAACTTGTTTTGTCACCAGCACTACCAATCAGTATCAATCCAAAACTAATACTGGACCCAGCCTGACTCCATTCACTTTTCCATCCAACCATGTTCCACCTCTACACCCCCAAATCCATTCCAATTATTCAACTGGGAAACTAACCTTACATCTGCAGAAAGAAATGCAACACACCATCTTAAAACTGATCTTATAATTGTATTTGCCAGCAAAGACTCCACATATGCGGTTTAGATCTGCAGATATAAACTGGCACAGGGACTCTGCCAGCTGTCAGCTTTGTCCATCTTCAAAATCTGCCACAATGGCTCTATTCCAAAATTCAAGAGGATCTCCACTCCCTCCTCAAATCCCAGAAACTTTCCCCTGGGTCTACCTCTCTCCTCACACTACCACTCCTTGGACTCTTTCCTTCTACATTTATTTATTTATTTTTATTTATCTTACAGCTCGAAACATGTATTTAACATGCATGGGCAATGTTATAATAATTACATTCAGATTATTGATACACAATATAAATAGATTACATGCTACTAAGTAAAATATCATTGAAGTATATTTAATATAGCATTCCTGAGGTCAAATCATGTCAGCACCATACTGTATGGGCACTTCAATACAAGCCATTTTTTTAACTCGTTTTTAAAAATTCTACCAGAAAGCTGTTTCAGGTTGTTTGGCAGAGAATTATAAAATATTGCTCCCTTAATGAATGGGGTATTTGTTGTTAGATTCAATCGTCTGCTCACCATATGAAAGTCTGATTTTTGTCTTGTATTGTAATCATGGATTTCCATATTCCTGTTTGTCACTTTTTTGTCTTTTTTCACTAATAATATTGATTGGAACATATATACTGCATAGATAGTCATAATATTAAACTTAATAAACAGGTTTTTACATGAAGTTCTGGGTCTTACTTTTGCCATAGTTCTTATTACTCTTTTCTGCAATACAAATACCCTTTTTATATTGTATTGGCTACACCCACCCCACAATACAATTCCATAAGATAGATGGGGATACACCAACCCAAAATACGCTATTTTTATTGCTTCGATATCTAAATATTGAACTAATCTCCTTAGTAAATACAGACTAGATGTTATTTTACCACAGACATGATCTATTTGCTGATTCCACGAAAGTCTGTCATCTATATATATCCCCAGAAATTTACATTCTCTAAAGTCCATAAACCAGACCACACACAATGTGGCTGGTAACCTGCCACCACTGAGAGAATCTCTGCTCTTGAGGACCAACACCTTCAGCCTAATACCCATAATGCACTCTCCAACATAAAAGACACAACTATTTTCCCCACCAGCTCTCCCTAGTTCCTGTTCATTTACCACACATTGCCCTGCTTGACACTGTTGATGCTACATCCCCAATGCACATGATCTTCCTGCTATTGAGCACTACCTTTCCCAACACATGACTGATTCCAAACATACAACCTCCTTCCTGGTCACCATGACCAACTATATCCTCACCCACAATTCTAAAAGAATCATCTACAAACAAATTCATGGTACAGCAAAGGGCACCCACATGCACAATCCTATGCAAAGCTACTCATGGGCCAACTAGAGAAATCCTTGCTAACAACAATGACTCTATCACCCCTTACTTGTTTCATATTCATTGATGACATATTTGTGACATAACAGAGGGTAAGGACATCCTATCCACATTCCTCCAGAACTTCAGCCCCTTCTATCACATTCACTTCACTTGGTTCCCCTCAAACCAACAACCCACCTCTCTCAATGTTAACATCACCTCAAGGATGGCAACATCAGTGACACTGTCCATATCAAACCTCCAAACCACCAGAAACACCCCCAGTTTGACAACTGCCACCCACTCCATACTATGAAGTCCCTTCCATCCTTGCTAACAACAATGAATCTATCACCCCTTACTTGTTTCATATTCATTGATGACATCTTTGTGACATAACAGAGGGTGTGGACATCCTATCCACATTCCTCCAGAACTTCAGCCCCTTCTATCACATTCATTTCACTTGGTTCCCCTCAAACCAACAACCCACCTCTCTCAATGTTAACATCACCTCAAGGATGGCAACATCAGTGACACTGTCCATATCAAACCTCCAAACCACCAGAAACATCCCCAGTTTGACAACTGCCACCCACTCCATACTATGAAGTCCCTTCCATCCAGCTTAACTGCCAGTGGTTGTCACATCTCTACAAGTATACGAAGGGTCTCACTGAGTTTCTTACAGACTAAATTACCCCCTCAGCCTTGTACAGAAAAAGATCTCTGGTGTCTTATCTCTCCAGTGATGTACCATCTCTCACATACTCACTGTCTGGCTATGAAGGAGAGCTCCCCTTGTGATTCAGTACCACCCAGGACTGAAGCAAATGAATCATGTTCTCTGACAGCATTTCAACTAATTCTTACTCTGCACTAGAATGAGGGATAGCCTGTCCACTATCTCCGCCCCCTTTCCCCCTCCCACCCTCACAGCAGTGGTATTGTGCCACTCACCAAACCTATGCAATATCCTTGTTCATCCCTACTCCACACCTGTTCTCAACCCCTTGCTTTACGGCTCATAACTGTGCAATAGACATAGATGCAACACCTATCCCACCACAACCTATTCCATTACTCCAGTCTGGTCACAGGCATCTCCTGTCTCACCAATTGCAGAGCCACACATGAAATCAGTCTTGTGATCTACAAGATAAGTTACTTTCTACATGAACATGGCAACCAAAAAACTGGTTCACCCAGTTGCTGAACATGTTGTTCAACACAGTGTGCTTCACTTCAATGACTGCTTCACAGCCTGCACCAGCTGGATCCTTCCTCCAACACCAGCTTTCCTGAACTCTGGGGAACCACCTCTTGCAATATATCCTGTGTTCCCATAATACCCTGGCCTGTATCTTAATTACTCCCTGTCCTCCACCTACCAATCTCCTTTCTTGTTCCCATTCCAGCACTAGGCAGCCTTCTAATCTGTCAATACACCTGCTATTCTTTTTCCCCTTCTCTACTTCTCTCCGTATTTGTTCCTTTTGCCACCCACTCACCCCACCCGTCCAAAACTCACAACACACCTAACAGTCTTATTCTGTTCTCACCATATCCCTGCATGCTCCCACAAGTAGCACTACCTTTTGCCCCCTCCCCACCACATGCCTCCTCTTTACTTCCACAGCCCATGCTAGAGTGCTGCTCCCATCAGATGCAGTTGTAGTCTGGCCACAACAGCCAGAGATGGTGGTGATTTACATGTGAGTTGTGCTTGTGTGAATGAACATGTGTGTTTCCTAGTTTGGAAGAATGCCTTTTGGCTGGCAGCTTAAATGTATAGCAGACATTTAATTGTGACTGTCCTTGACTCAACGTCTCCTCTATACATCTATATGGTGAGTAACAATCAATCATTTTCATAATAATGCAGTTTTTTTTTTAATTTTCACTTTCTTGTGAAGTATAAAAAGATCTCAGATGTTGCTAATTGTGTTCCTCGAAACTATTTATCTTTGAATGGTTGATGAACTACTCATTTATATCGATGAAATGAATTCATCTAACCAAATTGACATAATCTGCCTCTCTGAACATCAAGTGACCACTGATATAGATACGTTAGACATTTCAGGATTTAAGCTAGCTTCCTACTTCTGCAGAGTAGATATGGATGGAGGAGGAGTTGCCACATTTATCAAAAACTGCCATAAATTCAAGAACATTGACATTAATAAATTCTTTTTAGAGCAACATCTAGAAGCATGTGCAAAAGAAGTAGAGTTCCATAACAGATCCTATATAATAATAACTATTTACCAAGCACCCGCAGGAAATTATAATCTATTCTTAGATCATCTAGAAGCTCTTTTGGGTTATTTAACAGGAAGAAACAAAGAAATTTTGAATCAAAATTGTTAAGGCTTTAGTGACCACTTGTTGACAAACTGCCCATTGGCTTCTCTCTCGGGTTCTTTGGCCGACGTTCATCTAATGATTTTTCTGACGTTTCGCCACCATGAGTGGCTGGCATTGTCAAAGCTTCACCCTCCATTGCCGGTGGTGAACTGGAGCCGAGCTCGCGGGCGCAGACTATATGTACCTGGCGCGCCAACGTCCAAGGGCTTCTCTGCGGTCATTTCCGGTGCGGTTCTCCTCTTGCTACCTGTGACGGTCGTTCGCTGCAGTACGGGAAGCCAGGATCCGTTGACCTTAAGGCTTTCCTCTCTCTTGTTCAAACTGTTCGCGTGTTTTTGTATTTCTACAGCTTCTCTGAACAAGCGCGTGTGATAATGCTTCTCTACAGCCAGAACTTCCGTGTCGGCGAATTTTATTAAGTGGTCTGTCTCATTCAGTGCGTGCTCTGCCATGGCCGATTTCTCCACCTGCCCCAACCTGCAATGTCGCTTATGCTCTTTGATCCTGGTGTTGATGTATCGTCCAGTCATTCCGACATAAACTTTTCCCCATGTGCATGGTATACGGTATACTCCCGACATTGCAAGTGGGTCTCTTTTCTCCTTCGCCGATCTAAGACACTCTTTGATCTTCCTTGTCGGTTTTTAAAATCATCTTTACGCCATGTTTGCGCAATATACGGCCGATTCTGTCCGTCACTCTGGGAATGTATGGCAGAAAGTCCGTACCCGACATTTCTTTTTCTGGTTCCTTACTTCGCCGAGTGTATGGCTCTGTTACACTTCTAATATAATTTGTGGAGTACCCATTGCTCCTCAGGACAGTTTCCAGGTGTTACATTTCTCGTTTGAGGTGTTGCGGCTCACATATTCGTCCTGCTCTCGTTACGAGCGTACTAATCATGCCTCTTTTTCGTCCTCCTCTCGTTATGAGCATACTAATCATGCCTCTTTTCTGGTCAGGTGGTGGTTTGACAGTTTGTGCAGGTATCGGTCCGTGTGTGTCGGTTTTCGATACACGCTGTGTCCCAGGGTTTCGCCGTTCCTTGTGACCAGCACATATAGAAATGGCAGAGCACGCACTGAATGAGACAGACTACTTAATAAAATTCGCCGACATGGAAGTTCTGGCTGTAGAGAAGCATTATCACATGCGCTTGTTCAGAGAAGCTGTAGAAATACAAAAACACGCGAACAGTTTGAACAAGAAAGAGGAAAGCCTTAAGGTCAACGGATCCTGGCTTCCCGTACTGCAGCGAATGACCGTCACAGGTAGCAAGAGAAGAACCGCACCGGAAATGACCTCGGAGAAGCCCTCGGACGTTGGCGTGCCAGGTACATATAGTCTGTGCCCGCGAGCTCGGCTCCATTTCACCACTGGCAATGGAGGGTGAAGCTTTGACAATGTCAGCCACTCGTGGTGGCGAAACGTCAGAAAAATCATTAGATGAACGTCGGCCGAAGAACCCGAGACAGAAGCCAATAGGCAGTTTGTCAACAAGTGGCCACGAAAGCCTTAACAATTTTGTATTACGCCTCTACGGGGAGAAGATTTGCAGATTGTACCGACGCCTTGACCAACGATGGAAGAAGAAAGCGCGACTGATGTTCTCTCTCGCCTTTCTGTCACGGTGCCGAGATGAATGTGCTACGCCGAAGTTCTTGAGATGTAAGCGCCTATTCACCACCGCCCAAGCACATCGTATCTATGACAGAATGGAACGAGATTTTCTTCGTGAGCGAATACATACAACACAGAGAGACTTGGCAAGAACGGATCAGGAGCTTCTAGACATTTTCTATCAACTAAGTAGCAGAATGCATCGAGACGACTGGGACAAGATCGACAGCATCACTCACAGGAGCCTGCAGAACAAACTCGAGCGCTGCACTGAGCGACAGAAGAAAAAGTTTGAAAGATGTCAGAAGCAGACCGACAAGGCGATTCCCGACATGTCACACACGGTGGTCAACCTCACTGAACGACAATTGACCGAAGAGGAAGTGTCTGTTCTTCAAAAATGAGGGAATTTCGCTATCACCCCGAGAACTATACCTATGGAGGATATCGTTGCCAACACCGAAGCAGCCATTCGGACCCTTCCTTGTGAAAGGGCAGAGGAAATATGCATGGAAACAGCCAGGATACTGCGCCGAGCAAAACCACCATCTTGCAACCTAAAGAAAGAAGAGGTACAAGCCATTAAGAATCTCAAAGCTAACAAGAGTATATTGGTACTGCCTGCCAATAAGGGGAATGTGACCGTCGTAATGAAGACCGGAGAGTATGAGCAAAAGATCCGAGACCTATTAGATCCGACGACGTACCGAAAACTAAGCACAGATCCGACGCAGAGTATCACACGGAATACGAATCGATTAATCAAGGCGTCTTCTCTGCCGGCGGACATACAGAGAAACCTGCGCAACACAGAAGCCCTACCACCTCGGCTGTATGGATTACCCAAGATCCATAAGAATAACATTCCACTGAGACCGATCGTTAGCGCTCCTGGATCACCGTCATATAAACTGGCAAAACACTTGGCCTCTCTGCTCCAGCCACACGTGGGGAAGACTGACACATACATTAAGGACTCAGGACATTTCATTGAAAAGCTAAAGAAACTTGCACCAAACGACATCTTGGTCAGCTTTGATGTTGTTTCGTTATTTACGAAAGTGGCACTCAGTGACGCTCTGGAGCACATCGGTTCCATTTTCCCGCAGGACATCAGAAAGCTCTTCCATGCATGTCTCACCACGAGCTATTTCACGTGGAATGGCGATTTCTACGAACAGCTGGAAGGAGTCGCCATGGGTAGTCCTCTCAGTCCAGTGGTGGCCAACTTCTTCATGGAACAATTCGAAGCACACGCACTGGACTCGGTGACTTGCAAACCTAAGGTGTGGTACAGGTACGTCGATGATACTTTCGTGGTGTGGAGCCTTGGTGAAGAACAGCTCGGTGACTTCCTAAGGCACTTGAACAGCCTCCATGCCAACATAACATTTACCATGGAAGTAGAAAAGGACAAGAAACTGCCATTTGTAGATGTGCTGCACAAACTGTCAAACCACCACCCGACCAGAAAAGAGGCATGATTAGTACGCTCATAACGAGGGCAGGACGAATATGTGAGCCGCAACACCTCAAACGAGAAATGCAACACCTGGAAACTGTCCTGAGGAGCAATGGGTACTCCACAAATTATATTAGAAGTGTAACAGAGCCATACACTCGGCGAAGTAAGGAACCAGAAAAAGAAATGTCGGGTACGGACTTTCTGCCATACATTCCCAGAGTGACGGACAGAATCGGCCGTATATTGCGCAAACATGGCGTAAAGACGATTTTAAAAACCGACAAGGAAGATCAAAGAGTGTCTTAGATCAGCGAAGGAGAAAAGAGACCCACTTGCAATGTCGGGAGTATACCGTATACCATGCACATGCGGAAAAGTTTATGTCGGAATGACTGGACGATACATCAACACCAGGATCAAAGAGCATAAGCGACATTGCAGGTTGGGGCAGGTGGAGAAATCGGCCATGGCAGAGCACGCACTGAATGAGACAGATCACGTAATAAAATTCGCCGACACGGAAGTTCTGGCTGTAGAGAAGCATTATCACACGCGCTTGTTCAGAGAAGCTGTAGAAATACAAAAACACGCGAACAGTTTGAACAAGAAAGAGAAAAGCCTTAAGGTCAACGGATCCTGGCTTCCCGTACTGCAGCGAACGACCGTCACAGGTAGCAAGAGGAGAACCGCACCGGAAATGACCGCAGAGAAGCCCTCGGATGTTGGCGCGCCAGGTACATATAGTCTGCGCCCGCGAGCTCGGCTCCAGTTCACCACCGGCAATGGAGGGTGAAGCTTTGACAATGCCAGCCACTCATGGTGGCGAAACGTCAGAAAAATCATTAGATGAACGTCGGCCGAAGAACCCGAGACAGAAGCCAATAGGCAGTTTGTCAAATTTTGATTGCTGATGACTTTAATACAGATTTTCTAATGCAATCTTCCAGTAAACATTCACTGCAGTTAGTAATGTTGTCTTTCAATCTAACTCACACTGTAAACTTTCCAACTAGGATCACTAAATCCTCAAGGACAGCCACTGATAACATTTTTATAGACAAATCAAAGGAACAAAATCATATCATAAACCCTGTTATAAATGGACTATCAGATCACGACATGCAGCTCCTTGTTTTAGATGTAAATTCTAAGCAGATTATCAAGACTGCTAAATCTGAGTACAGGAGAGTAGTCTATCAACCAAAAATTGAGTGTTTTAGAAAACTGCTCAAAGATATGAACTGGAAAGATGTTTTTAGTGCTCATGACATGAATGAAAAATATAACACATTCATGAACAATGTCAGTACCATGTTTGAAAAATGCTTTCCTCTAAAAGTTACTAAAATTAAACAGAAGTCTATAAATAAAACCATGGATTACACAAGGAATAAAGATTTCCTGTAAGACAAAAAGGAAAATGTATCTGCTCCAATGCTGATGATTTAGCTAAATACAAGGAATACTGTAAAACATTAAAAAAAGTAATTCAGATGTCTAAACAAATGCACTACGAGAAGAAGATAGCAATGTCAGAGAACAAAATAATAACAATATGGGATATAGTGAAAGACCAGACTGGTAGAACCAGAAAGGAACAGGAGCAAATAGCACTAAGGGTAGATGACACATTAGTAACTGATGAGCATAGAGTGGCAAATCTATTTAACAAGTACTTTATATCTGTTACTGATACAATGGGACTTTCAGGATCAGTAAATAATGCCCTTGAATATCTGAAACTAGCCTTCACAAATAGCTTCAAGTACATGAATATATCACTCACTTCACCAAAAGAAATAACGTCCATAATAAAATCTTTAAAAACAAAGCATTCTAGTGGGTACGATGAAATATCAACAAATTTAATTAAGGCATGTTCTTGTGAGTTTAGTACAATTCTAAGTTACTTGTGTAACCAGTCAATTATAACTGGGACATTTCCTGACTGGCTAAAATATGCAGATGTTAAGCCTCTATTCAAGAAAGGGGATAAAGAGATACCATCAAACTACAGACTGATTTCACTTTTGCCAGCATTCTCAAAAATATTAGAAAAAGTAATGTACAGGCAGCTGCTCAACCATCTGACCACAAATAACATATTATCAAGAACACAGTTTGGATTTCTGAAGGGTTCTGATATCGAGGAGGCTATTTACACCTACAGTGAAAATGTACTTAATTCATTAAATAACAAATTACAAGCAGCAGGTAATTTCTGTGATTGTCAAAGGCATTTGATTGTGTGAACCACAACATCCTTTTAAGTAAATTAGAATTCTATGGTGTCACGGGCAGTGCTTCAAAATGGTTCAAGTCATACCTCACTAACAGGAAACAAAGGGTGTCAGTGCAACGGACTAGTGAATTAAGTCATCAGTCATCTACAGAATGGGAAGAAATTACATGTGGTGTCCCACAAGGATCCATCTTAGGGCCATTGCTTTTTCTTGTGTACATTAATGATCTCTCATCAGTTACACTGTCAGAAGCAGAGTTTGTTTTGTTTGCAGATGACACAAGTATTGCAATAAATAGTATGTCAAGTGTAGTTCTAGAAAGATCTGCTAATGATATTTTCATGGATATTAATAAATGGTTTAAAGCCAACTCACTGACATTAAACTTCGAAAAGACCCACTATATGCAATTTAGAACCTGTAAGAGGTTTCCACCCAGCATATGCATAAAATACAAAGAAGAGCAAATAGAAGAGGTTGACAGTCTTAAATTCCTGGGATTACAACTTGATAATAAATTCAGTTGGGAAGAGCACACCACAGAACTGCAGAAACGCCTTAACAAATCTGTATTTGCAATTTGAGTGTTAGCAGACATAGGCGACATAAAAATGAAAAAGCTTGCATACTTTGCCTACTTTCATTTCATAATGTCATATGGTATAATATTTTGGGGTAACTCTTCAAGTCAAACAAAAGTTTTCAGAGTCCAAAAGCGTGTAATACGTATTATTTGTGGAGTAAATTCACGGACGTCCTGTAGAAACCTCTTCAAAGAACTGGGTATACTAACTACTGCCTCTCAGTATATTCACTCATTAATGAAATTTGTCCTAAATAATATATCTCTTTTTCCAACAAACAGCTCAGTTCATACATACAATACCAGGAACAAAAATGATCTGCACAAGGACTTAAAAGCACTTACCTTAGTTCAAAAAGGGGTCCACTACTCAGGAACACTCACCCTCAATAATTTGCCAGTAAACATAAAAAATTTAGTTACAAATGAAGATCAGTTTAAAAGGAGCCTGAAAGACTTACTAGCGGTCAACTCCTTCTACTCCATCGACGAATTTTGTAATAGAAACAAATGATGTATTGTATATATTCATACTACACTCCTGGAAATTGAAATAAGAACACCGTGAATTCATTGTCCCAGGAAGGGGAAACTTTATTGACACATTCCTGGGGTCAGATACATCACATGATCACACTGACAGAACCACAGGCACATAGACACAGGCAACAGAGCATGCACAATGTCGGCACTAGTACAGTGTATATCCACCTTTCGCAGCAATGCAGGCTGCTATTCTCCCATGGAGACGATCGTAGAGATGCTGGATGTAGTCCTGTGGAACGGCTTGCCATGCCATTTCCACCTGGCGCCTCAGTTGGACCAGCGTTCGTGCTGGACGTGCAGACCACGTGAGACGACGCTTCATCCAGTCCCAAACATGCTCAATGGGGGACAGATCCAGAGATCTTGCTGGCCAGGGTAGTTGACTTACACCTTCTAGAGCACGTTGGGTGGCACGGGATACATGCGGACGTGCATTGTCCTGTTGGAACAGCAAGTTCCCTTGCCGGTCTAGGAATGGTAGAACGATGGATTCGATGATGGTTTGGATGTACCGTGCACTATTCAGTGTCCCCTCAACGATCACCAGTGGTGTACGGCCAGTGTAGGAGATCGCTCCCCACACCATGATGCCGGGTGTTGGCACTGTGTGCCTCGGTCGTATGCAGTCCTGATTGTGGCGCTCACCTGCACGGCGCCAAATACACATACGACCATCATTGGCACCAAGGCAGAAGCGACTCTCATCGCTGAAGACGGACGACACGTCTCCATTCGTCCCTCCATTCACGCCTGTCGCGACACCACTGGAGGCGGGCTGCATGATGTTGGGGCGTAAGCGGAAGACGGCCTAACGGTGTGCGGGACCGTAGCCCAGCTTCATGGAGACGGTTGCGAATGGTCCTCGCTGATACCCCAGGAGCAACAGTGTCCCTAATTTGCTGGGAAGTGACGGTGCGGTCCCCTACGGCACTGCGTAGGATCCTACGGTCTTGGCGCACGCTGCGGTCCGGTCCCAGGTCGACGGGCACGTGCACCTTCCGCCAACCACTGGCGACAACATCGATGTACTGTGGAGACCTCACGCCCCACGTGTTGAGCAATTCGGCGGTACGTCCACCCGGCCTCCCGCATGCCCACTATACGCCCTCGCTCAAAGTCCGTCAACTGCACATACGGTTCACGTCCACGCTGTCGCGGCATGCTACCAGTGTTAAAGACTGCGATGGAGCTCCATATGCCACAGCAAACTGGCTGACACTGACGGCGGCGGTGCACAAATGCTGCGCAGCTAGCGCCATTCGACAGCCAACACCGCGGTTCCTGGTGTGCCCGCTGTGCCGTGCGTGTGATCATTGCTTGTACAGTCCTCTCGCAGTGTCCGGAGCAAGTATGGTGGGTCTGACACACCGGTGTCAATGTGTTCTTTTTTCCATTTCCAGGAGTGTATTAGTATTGTTTTTCAGCTTTAGAAAAAAAAATTTGACATGTTCCACATCCACGAGGATCTCCTCAACACGGATCTATGGAACGTAAACTAATCTAATCTAATGTTCCCATCCATGGATCTAAAAAACTAATTTCATGGTAACCCATAAAATAAACTGTTTCTGTTTCTTGAATAATGTAGTAAATGGTAAATGTAAAGTGCACTGTGTTTATGATGGCCAAGCAGACAATTAGTCACTTAAAGCATCAAGAAGAACGTTTTCCTACTTGTGTAGCATTTAATATTTTAAAAGGATTTGCATAGCAACAAGGGCAAGAGTACACCTTTGATACCTGATAATCAATATTTTCATTCTTTGATTTTTACAACAATAAAAGCCATTTTTTTAATTTTCGTGTTATGTGCCTGACCTGTTATTATTTTTTGCTGAAGCAGTTGATTCCCACTAAATCATTAAGTGTTATCGCATTTTCTGGTGCTAGGCCAGCCTTCCTGAAAGGTCTAGAGTTGCATCCAGGAAGAGTTACTCATTGCTTGGAGTTACAACATTAAGCAGGTGATGGAGTGTCTCAGAAAGAAATAGCATCTAGGTTAGGAGGGAAGTCCTATTTGATCTCACTACACTTGCTGGGAGGTGGGAGAATATTCTCTGAGCCAAAAAAGTAGTTCTGGCAGCACTGGATACTGCCAGATGTAAGCTAAAGTTCATTTCAGCACCAATGATGCCAATCACCTGTGTTGAGAAATCATCCTTGGTCCTTTTTCTGAGTCATGGTAGCAATGATGGGCACCTAGCCTCTTCCATGTAGTATAGAAAGCTTCAATTACCATTACATGTATTAAAATACAGATATCAACAGCTAGCTTCTGGTGGCTGCTACATTTCTAGTGTTGCAAAAAGTTTGAACATTACAGTTATGGGCTAACTGTAGGGAACTGATGCAATTTCATGTCATGAGAAAGAGTCAATTAGTGACTAGTGGTCTTGGTTGTTAATTGGAATGCAGCAAAGGGAATGAACAAAAGTTTAATTCTAAAGTATATTGAGGCTAAAAGTGAAAATGAAAAATATATGATTCTTCTTTGTGACCAGATATTCAAAGGAAGTAATTTTGTGAAATAAAACTGAGCCCATTTGTGAGCTTTGAGCATTTATTGATAATTGTGGAGTGTTATGTGAATGTTAGTATGTGTGCAGTAATGATTCCTTCTGTGGAATAATGTTGTGTTCTGTCTATTGGTCATGTTGTACTTATTCCTACAACATGATTGGCAATGATTGTTGTCCTGTTCTTTGCAAAAACTTCTACTATCATTGGTCCTCTGTTTACTCTCACAATGGTTGGTTGGTGGTGTTACAGAGGAAATTTTACGCAGTTTGACTGAACAGCAAGAATCATTAACCACGGTGTTGCACAAATAAATATGGCCAACAATATATCAAGTCCTATGTCACCTCACGCCTTTTCAGGATCTGTCTTCTTTAATGTTTGACCAAAAGTGTGAAATTCTTTCAAAATACTACTGTAAGTGCACCCATGTAATTGCATCATAGGTTGAGGTTTAGCATTGTAGGAATCAACTGCATCAGTCCTATCGAGCATGGGGCTGAACTCCATGGGTTAAGTCATTGTTGTCATCTTGTGTCTGATGTGCATAAAGAGTCATGTGTTGATCAGATGGTGAGAGATGCAATCATTCATTAGCTCAAGATCGTGAGGTATGATATTGTGCCCTCCAGTGTGAAAATCCATCCCTCTCTGAGCTTCTAGCTATTGTATGGTCATTTGAGGTGTCAAGAGCTGCATGTTACCAAAATGAGTCATCATGTGAGGTATCATCAATCCAAACATCTCCTCTACACTGAGCTTCAGATAGTTTGCAGGGGGAAGACATGGTTGCAGTGGTTCACACATCGTATTGTGTATTAAACCAGGGACTTAGAAATGATGGAGAGGTTTCATCCTGCCATAGCCCTCAGTGGCTCACAACCCCACAACAGGCCATAACAGTCCAGCCACCCCACCATATCTTACACTGAACCCAGGGTTATTGTGCAGTTTGGCACCCAGTGGACTCACCCCCCACTACCCCCGGGAATGTCTCATTCCAGATGAGTGTAACCCCAAATGTTTGTGTGGTAGAGTAATGATGGTGTAAGTATACGTGGAGACAGTGTTTGCACAGAAATTGCCATTATGGTGTAACTGAGGCAGAATAAAATGAAACAGCCCACATTTACGGAGGTAGATGGAAAACCACCTTAAAACCGTACACAAGCTGGCCGGCACACCAGAACTTGACACTAATCCGCTGGGCAGATTCATGCCAGGGACCGGCATGCCTTCATGCTCAGAAAGCAGTTCATTAGACTGCAGATATTCAGGCGGGCTGGTCCACACATGCTCACAGCATTAAGGTGGCTGGCATTTCTCCCAGCAGCAGCTGCACCAATAGAGTAAACAAGCCAGTAAATAGCAATGTATGTGTTCCACACTCCCATCCTACCCTTATTGTTTCATTAACCATGATTGCCCATACTGCCCAAAATGCTGGGCTACTTGTCATAATTGCAACAAAAAAGTCCACATTGCTTCTGTTTGTAATGCAAAATTTCAGCACAACGGTTCTGATGCAGATATGGATGTAAGTATTATATTGGCTACTTCTGTTGCACCAAACAAGCTTTTCATTGATGATATTGTTTTTTGTAACATTCTACCATTATGAGTGGATACAGGAGCTGTGATAACCCTATTACACTCACAAACTTATATGGACTTGGGCTCCACTCCACTTCTCCCTGTGTCATGAAAGTTAGTAATTTACAATAAACAGAATATTCCTATAAACAGAATATTCTCTGACCCAGTAACTACAAGTCAGTAGTCTGGTCACTTATATTTCATGTTGTAGGTAACTCACATATGGAGAATCTTTTTGCACTAGATACTTTGAAGTTGTTTGGTTTTACCATTATAGATGAAGCGAATTTAATGTCTGAACAAGCACTGTATACAAAGTTACACGCATTTTGTTCTGAGTTTTCACCTTTGTTCTCTCCTAGATTGGGGTGTGCCAAAAAATTTCAAGTGCACATTACCATGAAATCTTCTGCTCAGCATCATTTTTCTTCTTGTCCTGTCCAGTTTCAGTGTCACTCAGGGAACAAGTCGAAGATGAATGAGATTGTCTCATGGAATCTGGCATTGTTTGGCCTATCGCATCATGTGAATAGTCTACCCACTTAATTATAGTAAGGAAAGCTTCAGGCTGCTTACACCTCTGTGGTGATTTTAGAGTTTCTGTGAATGCACAATTTATAGTGGATACATACGCAATACCACAGCTGCATGAACCCTTTGGAAAGTTGTTGCATAGACAATATTTCTTAAAAATTGAGTTGTTGGATGCCTATTTACAACTCCCTTTAGATACAGAGTCACAGCATATGTTAGTTGTCAATAGCCTTTTGGCCTGTACCAATATCTGTGGTTGCCTTTTGGAGTCATCAGCACGACCTCTATTTTTCAATGATTTTTGGAACAACTTACAATGTCTGTACTGGGTAGGTCAAATTATTTGGATGGCATTGTTGTTTCTGGTGCCTCCACTGAGGAACATTTACAAAATCTCTGTACTCTTTCTTCCTGTCCTGCAAGTGGCCAGGTTGGTTTGTAATTTAGAAAAATGTCAATTTTTTCAACCTACTATCAATCTGTTTTTGCTATAGTATCACTTCCATGCCCTATGTAAGTCACAGAATTTCAGGTTTTTCTAGCTAGAGTCACCTACTACCATAAATTTGTGCCTGGGGCAGCAACGTCATGCAGCCATTACATGTGTTGCTGCTCAAAGGGACTCAGTTTCATTGGTTGCTGACTTATGAAACCATGTTTTCTACACTTAAGATCATGCCAAGCTTAGTGATGTACCAACCAGACCTCCATTTCATCCTTGAGACAGAAGCTTCTCAGTACAGGTTTGGGCGATATTGGTTCATCGATATCCTGATGGTTTTAAATGGCCTGTTGCTTATGCTTAAAAACAGCTGACTCCTGCTCAGGCAAGCTACTTTCAGATAGAAAAAGGGACTTTGGCCACTGTATATGCTGTGAACAAATTCCAAGTTTTTCTCTGTGGTACCAAATTCCACCTGGCCACTGATCACAAATCGTTGGTTTCCTTACTCAGTCCTTCTGTTACATTACCAGATAAATCAGCACATCAAATTCACTGTCGGGCTCTTTCGCTTTCATGTCACTACTACAAGATTAATTTCTGATCGATGAATCGACGAAAAAATGCTGATGCTTTGTCCCACCTTCCACCCAATCCAGAACCAAGATCTGATCAGGAGGCATTAATTTGTTTCAATATTGATGTATCCACACAGCAGAGAGCTAATGATTTTCCTGTAACTAGCACATGGATTGCAAAGGCTGTAGCTTTGGATCTCATTTTGTGGAAGGTCATAACATTCATTCAACATGGTTGGCTGGATTCACCACCTTCTCATGCATCAGACCCCATCAATAATTATTACATCTTTCATCACTGATTCTCTGTTGTGGATGGCATTCTGCTTTTAACATAGATCATGTGGCTTCTCATGTAGTGATTGCCTCAGTTCTTCATTTGGAGGTTATTCATTTATTACATATAGATCACTGCGGTGTGTCATACATAGACGCATTGGCCTGTCAACTCATATTTTGACTCAGTTTGGATTGTGACGTTACCTCCCTCATTACCACCTGTTCACAGTGTGCAATGAACCAAGCAGCTCAACATGCATCATTGTCTCTTTGGCTGATGCTGTCAGATGCTTGGGGCTGTATACATGTGGATTTCACTAGCAGTGATTGGCTGTTGGTCATTGATGTATATTCTCATTTTCCATATGTCATTCATTGTGTCTCAACATCCACAGCTGCCACTGTCACAGACTTGCCCAAAATCTTCTCACTTGAAGCCCTACCCACGACATTAGTGTCCAATAAAGGTCCACAATTTTCATCGGAAGAGTATACAGCATTTTGTGATTCCTGTGGTATCTGGCATATCCTTATCCCATCATTCCATCCACAATCTATTGGTGAAGTGGAAAACTTAGTGCAAATGTTAGAAACTTACAAGGGAACCTCCCCATCGCACACCCCTCAGATTTAGTTATAAGTTGGCACAGTGGATAGGCCTTGAAAAACTGAACACAGATCAATCGAGAAAACAGGAAGAATTTGTGTGGAACTATGAAAAAATAAGCAAAATATACAAACTGAGTCGTCCATGCGCAAGCATCTTCATGTAAAGCGTAGACTCAGGAGCGCCGTGGTCCTATGGTTTGCGTGAGCAGCTGCAGAACGAGAGGTTCTTGGTTCAACTCTTCCCTGAAGTGAAAAATTTACTTCTTTTTTTTCGCAAAGTTATGATCTGTCCGTTCGTTCATTGACGTCTCTGTTCACTGTAATAAGTTTAGTGTCTGTGTTTTGCAACCGCACCCCAACACCATGCGATTAGTAGACGAAAGGACGTGCCTCTCCAATGGGAACCGATAACATTTGATAGCAAGGTCATAAGTCAACCGATTCCTCCACAGGAAAACACGTCTGATATATTCTGTACGACACTGGTGACGGCATGTGCGTCACATAATTGTCTGAAAATAAAAAATTAAAATATTCATTCGAGGGAGGATTTGAACCAAGGACCTATCATTCTGCAGCTGCTCACGCTAACCACGAGACCATTGCGCTCCTGCACACAGGTTGTCCTTAATGTTGCTTATGTTGCACATGGACTACTCAGTTTGGATATTTTGCTTATTTTTTTCATAGTTCCACAAAACTTCTTCCTGTTTTCTAGATTGACCTGTGTTCAGTTTTTCAAGGCCTATCCACTGTGCCAACTTATAACTAAATCTGAGGGGGGTGCGATGGAGAGGTTCCCTTGTTAGATAAAAGGTATGTTGCCAATTCTTCATTCAATGTTGCCTTAGATGGGCTTCCCTCCTCACACTGTTTCACGCAATTCAGTGAGAAAAGCCCAGTGCAACTACTTCAGAGTTGTCAGTCAAGGGCACTGCTACACCTCCTGCCCACTCCACCAAGACATCAGCCCCAGTAGCTGCTGTGCCTCTTCCATCTGGGTGTGGCTGTTTGGGAGCATGGTTTTGGATGTCACAGTAAATGAATTTCAGCTGCCATTTCCAGATGCTAGGGGCAGCATCTCTGAGCAATCTGCATGGAGGACAGCCTCTGCTCAAGGTATAATAATCACTTTCACCTTTGCGTGGAAGGCCGGGTGCCACCTGATGTCACACTGTTGCCTCTGAGCCCATCCACATTGGGCTTCATGTCACCTTCTGGTGTCAGTTTTCCATTCCTGCACAGGTGATTTATTTATTTATTTATTTATTTCTTGTTCCATAGATCCAGTTAGTGAGTCAATCACAAGGATATGGAACGTGTCAAATTGTACAGGTTTCAATTTAAACTTACAATAAATACAAGGGCAATTCAATGCCAAATTGTACATAGTTTAAGTAACACATACTATAAATACAGTAACAGATACAATGTCAGCTAGATAACATAACAACCATTTAACAGAAAAAGGAGTTTCAAATAAAGTTTAAAGATAAGAGCACAAAGTTAAATCAGATATTAGGCCTGCAAGTGCAAATACAGGTACAGCCAATTTGTTGTTACAAAAAGTGTGCTAATGCCCAAATGCACAATAAAATCAATTGAACTACTTCTAGACCCAATAAGTTTAGTAATGGTATACATTTTCTTTCAGATATTCATCCACAGTATAATAAGATTTCTCTGTCAGGTAATCTTTGAGAACTTGTTTAAATTTTGGCAGTTCTGTATGAACACATTTGATATGTAGTGGTAGAGCATTGAACAGCTTAATGCTGGAGTAGGAAACTCCTTTTTGTACCAGAGTGAGACGTTTCATTTCAAAATGTAGATTGTTTTTGTTTCTGGTGTTATAACCGTGGAATTTACTGTTGTCTTGGTAGATAGAATAATTTTTGCACACAAAGGTCAGAAAGGAAAAAAATATACTGTGAGGCAGTTGTTAGGATACCTATCTTCTGAAACAAGTACCAGCAAGAGTGTCTTTGATGGACCCCACACATTATTCTGATTGCTTTTTTTGGATGGTGAAAACTTTTTTTGCAAGTGGTTGGTTCCCCCAGAATATGATAGCATATGACATCAATGGCTGAAGAAATGACCCGTAACGCAAATGTTGCCGAGGAAAGTTTTTTACATAGATGAAAAATGTGAACTGACCAATTACATTTACTGTCTATGTAAGCACCCAGGAATTTTGTATCTTCAACTTTCTGTATTGGTTGATCTGTACATTTTATGTTAATTTCATTGGGATTACTTTGTGATGTATGGAACCTCATATAATGAGTTTTATCTGCATTGAGTGAGATACCATTTGAGGAGAACCAATTTAAGATGTCATTAAAAACAGTATTTGTAGTTTGTTCAAGATCATGATCAATCAAATCGTCAATTAGAATTGTGGAATCATCGGCAAACAGGTAAATTTGCTGTTTGTCTCAGAACAAAGAGGAAGATCATTAATAAAGATGAGGAAAAGCAGTGGGCCCAAACCGGAGCCTTGAGGCACACCACACGTTATCGTGCCCCATTCAGACGAGGCAGGTTCTCCAGAAGAGCCATTTAGCATTACAGTCCGCTTCCGATCCTGTAGATATGATTGTAGCCACAAGCCAACAGCACCACCTAAACCATAGTATTCTGCCTTTTTCAAAAGAATTTGGTGGTTTACACAGTCAAAGGCTTTCGTAAGGTCACAAAAAATACCCACTGGAGACATTTTTTTGTTAATGGCTTCCAAAACTTGGTTGCTGAAAGAGAATATTGCCTGTTCAGTACAAAGACCAGCATGAAAACCAAACTGATTTTTGCTTAAGATACTGTGGAAGTTGAGATGGTCTACAATCCTCCTGTGAATGAGTTTTTCTAGAATTTTCGAGAAGGTTGTTAATAGGGATATTGGGTGATAGTTTGTAACAATGCTTTTATCACCTTCTTTAAATAGAGGAATCACTAGAGCCAACTTTAGTCTGTCAGGGACAATCCCATCTTGTAGGGATGCATTGTATATGTTGCATAAGACGGGACTAACAAATTTATAACAGTGTTTCAGTATTTTACTAGAAATATTGTCCACACCAGCAGAATTTTTATTTTTTGATGATCTAATTACTCTTATGACTTCACTTACAGTAACTGGAGGTAAGGATAACTGTGGGATTCTGTTGCTAATAGCTTTCTGTAGGAGGGACAATGATTCTTCCATAGAACCATTACAGCCTGTCTTCTCTGCTGCTCTCAAAAAGTGGTTATTAAATATTTCTGCAACCAACTCAGGTTTCTTTATGATACTGTCCCCTGTTTTAATCTCTAACTGAGACATGTTCCCTGTTGTCCTGCCAGTTTCCCTCTTTATTACATTCCATATGGTTTTAATTTTATTTTCTGAGCTTTCAATTTCTGATTTTATGCACATACTTTTAGATTTATTTATAACCTTCTTGAGAATGCTACAGTAAAGTTTGTAGTGTTGTCGTTTCTTTGGATCATTACAAGTCCTGAGAGGACTGTATAACATCCTCTTTGTTCTACAAGATGTTATTATCCCTGTAGTGATCCAAGACATCTTGGCATTGCCTATATGACTATTTCTAACAACTTTTTTGGGAAAGATGGACTCAAATACAGACATGAATTCTTTTAAAAATGAATTGTACTTTTTGTTTACATCTGTTTCTCTATAAACTGGGCTCCAATCTATCTCTTTCACATGATGTTCACTAAAACATAATACATCAGTATCTTTTATTCCTTGTAGCTCCTCTAACAGAACAGTAATGTCATTTACTTTATTACCAAGTACTCCCACATTTTGGTGAAAAATCGTCATTTCTTTGGGATTAGAGACAGATGAAAGCTTTTGCCTAAAAGATTATCTGTAGCTACAGACACAGTACGTTCATTACTAACAACTTCCTGAAACATTTTAGTTTGAAACCGAGTCTGACTTGATGGCTGGAGCCATTTAAGTGTGATTGGTTCCAACTTTGGTGTACATTTGTGGACTTCTTCCAATATTTTTGTTTTTAAGACGGTACCTAATGCTTTTTTTCCTGATCTGTTCAGGTGCATTGAATTTTTTAAGGCCCTGTTCATTTATTATCCTAAAAGATTTGCAAAAATGCTCGGAACTGTTGCACACACTGATGTAATTGAGCCTAAGCAATTGACCACCATGATCAGAAAGGCCAAGGATTGGATGTACAGTGATCTCATTGCATTCAGACTTATCTACAAATATATTATCTATCAGACTTTTACTGTTAACAGTAACCCTAGTTGGGAAATCTACTATTGCCATCAGATTATAAGACTCCATTAAATGTACTAAATCAGCTTTTCTATTGCTCTCATTTAGGAAATCAACATTAAAGTCACCAGTAATTATCAAGTTCTTGGACTTTGAGTACAGTATGGATAATAAAGAATCTAAGTGCTTAAGAAATACATTCAAATTCCCTGAGGGAGATCTATACAGTGTTAACACTACAGCCGTGAAGTCATTTACAGTAATCTCAGCACCACATACTTCAATTTGTTGCTGTATACAATGGCTCTTTAAATCTAATGCATTGTAAGATATGTTGTTTTTTACATAAATTACCTCTCCACCTTTTTCCATGATGGTTCTAGAGTAATGCACCGCCTGACAGTAACCACTTAGCTGTAACCTTTCAATATCTTTCACATGGTGTTCACTAAAACATAATACATCAGTATCTTTTATTCCTTGTGGTTCCTCTAACGGAACAGTAATGTTGAAGCGGGAACGTGTTGTATCTCCGCTTACAGTCGCTCATGTGCAGTGAACCGGCTTTATCACCGCGCCCACGCACTGTGCTCAAGGGAGAGGCTTTGTGGCAATAAATGACTAGAGCGGTTTCGGGACAGGACACATTTATTTTTCCTACCGCTACAATAAATGTCACATAACAATCTTCGCTGATGGTCGTCTATATGGGTGCGTTGCACTGGCGGCACGGCTTGCTCACCGATCCCGGAGGGTGTACACTCCAGTGACGAGCCGTGGCGCGACCGCGTGGACCAAGCGAGGCAAAAGGCCGCGTCACCGAATGTTCTGCTCCTGGCGCGACAGGAGGCGCCGTAACGTCCGCGAAGAAACGAGAGACAATTTAACGGCGATTGCGTTTACGACCACGCGTACGCATTTACGGCGAAGTCACATTGACTCGACGCACGTGGTCCGCGGAGGAAGAACTGGGGAGACGTGTGTCGCGTCGCGTCGACTAGCTCGCACTGGTCGCAGCTTTGTTCCCGTGCGGTCCGGTGTGCGACGCACCGTTGCCGAAATTCCGCGTAACGGTACAGCTGCCCCTACTTGTGTCAGCAGTGCCGTAGTTCAGCCCTTCATGTGTTGGACGGTGCTGCCGCCACAATGTCATTTACTTTATTACCAAGTCCTCCCACATTTTGGTGAAAAATCGTCATTTCTTTGGGATTAGAGACAGATGTAAACTTTTGCCTAAATGATTATCTATAGCTACAGACACAGTACGTTCATTATTAACAATTTCCTGAAACATTTGAGTTTGAAACCGAGTCTGACTTGATGGCTGGATCCATTTAAGTGTGACTGGTTCCAACTTTGGGGTACATTTGTGGACTTCTTCCAATATTTTTGTTTTTAAGACAGTACCTAATGCTTTTTTTCCTGATCTGTTCAGGTGCATACCGTGTCTTGTAAATAATTCTCGTCCAAAACTGCTTATATCTACAACACAAGTACTGTTAAAATGCTTACACAACTTTGCTAACTTAGAGTTCGTTTGTGAGATAGCCTCATTTACACAGGACTGTGGGATTAAGATGGCCGCGAGTGTAGTTTTTATTTATTTATTTATTTATTTATCTCTTGTTACGGTGATCCATGTTGTGACAGTATCACAGGATATGGATCGTGTCAATTTTACAAGCTTTTGGCCAGAATTTATGGTAATACGTTAAACAAAACAAAAACAGTAAACAGTAACTTAGGTCCCACTACAAAAAAAAAATACTTTTTAGATATAGATAGAGATTACAAAACAAAAAACAGTGAACAGTAACTTAGGTCCCACTACAAAAATACATTTTAGAGAGAGATAAAGATTACAAAATAATAAGTGTTACAGAGAAATAAATATTGCAAAATATATGTTTACAATAAAAATATTCGGTATTACAAATACAAATTTGGGCATACATTTGCAATTTACAATACAAGAGATGTTAAACACTGTAGTTCAGGAACTCTCCTAATGTATAAAATGATCCTTGCAATAGAAACTGCCTTAAGGTTTTTTTAAACAGGAGATCATCATCTACCAAACACTTAATTCTAGAAGGGAGGGCATTAAAAATCTTACAGCCACTGAAATGGACTCCTTTCTGCACCATACTTAGATTTGGCTGTTCATAGTGGATATCATGTTTCCTTCTAGTATTGTGACTGTGATATGCACTATTCAGCTTAAAGATGGATTTTTCTTTCCTTATGAAGCACATCAATGAGAATATATATTGCGCAGTGGATGTAAGTATTTCAAGCTTCTTAAAAAGATTCCTGCATGTGGCTCTAGGATGTACTCCACACATGGTCCTTATGGCTCTTTTTTGTACACACAGTACTTTTTTAGCCAGTGGCTGATTTCCCCAAAATATAATTCCAAATGCCATAATTGCATGAAAGTAACCATAATACGTTGACTTCATGGTTTCCATACTTCTATAAGAAGAAACAATGCGCAATGCATATGTTGCTGAACTTAGTCTTTTGCACAGATCCACGATGTGGTTGGACCAATTCAGTTTGCTATCAATATGCAAGCCTAGGTATTTTGAGGAATCTACCCTGGTTATTGTCTGCTCACCTACCTTTACAAATATTTCCTCATCTTTGGATGTTTTGTGGAACTGAATGTAGTTTGTTTTACAGTAATTTAAAATAAGACCATTAATGTTGAACCAGTTCACTGTTTCATTTAAAACCTTATTTGCCGTTACCTCAAGCTCATCTTCCGAATTATCAATAAGTAGTGTAGTGTCATCCGCGAAAATGGTGAATCTACAATATTCCGTAGAGAGAGGAAGATCATCTATAAATATAATAAAAAGTAGGGGGCCCAGGACTGAGACCTGCGGCACTCCACATGTGATGGTACCCCATTCTGAAGATTTTGGGACACCATCTTGACTATCTACTACAACTTTTTGTTTTCTGTTTGACAGATATGAGTCGAGCCATTTCCCTGCTGCACCACTTATACCGAGATGTGCAGCTTTTTGTAAAAGAATTTGGTGATTTACACAGTCAAATGCTTTTGTTAGCTCACAAAATATGCCAATCACTTTCAGTTTTTTGTTGATAGATTCCAAGAGTTTGCCAGTAAATGCAAATATTGCATCTTCCGTTGAGAAACCTTTCTGAAATCCAAACTTACTTTTGCTGAAGCTATTGTGTTCACTGAGATGCTTAACTATCCTGGCATGCATTAGTTTCTCTAAAACTTTTGAAAAGCTTTTCAGTAGTGATATTGGCCTATAGTTAGCAGTATCCGTCTTATCCCCCTTCTTATACAGCGGTTTTACAACTGCGTACTTAAGCCTCTCAGGAACTATTCCTTGTTTAAGTGATACATCAAAAATGTGGCAAAGGACTTTACTTACATGGCTGGAGCAGTATTTTAATAATTTGTTAGAAATGTTGACAATTCCAGCAGAGTTTTTACTTTTCAGGGATTTAATAACTCTTTCAATTTCTTGAACAGTGACTGTTTTTACCTTCATGTGTTGCACTAAACCAGGTACTCTAGCTTTCAAAAGATTGATGGCTTGCTTCATGGACCCTTGTAAACCTATTTTTTCTGTTACTGTTAAAAAATTGTAGTTGAATGTGTCTGCAACTGTTTTTGGATCGCTAACAAGATTACCCTCACTTTTTATTTGGATATTTTCACTACAAACTGCATTTTTCCCCGTTTCCTTCTTTACAAATTTCCAGATAGTTTTTACTTTATTGCTCGAGTTGTCAATTTCTGCCTTCAAGCACATGTTCTTTGCTGCCTGAATTGTCTTATTCAGAACTTTGTTGTAGATTTTATAGTGTGTAATCCTACTGTTATCATTTGAACTCCTGGCTGCAGCATATAGTTCTCTTCTTGTTTTACAAGAGATTTTGATGCCTTTAGTAATCCAAGGCTTGTTTCCAGATTTGAACAGGTTTTCTCTCACTGATTTTTTAGGAACTGCTTCTTCAAAAAGGCTTGTAACTTCATTGATAAATATATTAAATTTTGAATTAACATCAACTGTAGCATATACAGGAGACCAGTCCACAAGCCGTAATTGCTGATTAAAGGTTTCAGTGGTGTGTCTGTTTATAATCCTAAATGTTTTCCAAATGAAATTTTCTTTTCTTTGTACATTCATTTGGTTTAGAGTGAGGAATTGCCCTTCATGATCAGAGAGACCATTTATAATATTTTTCATGGTTAAATTATTGCAAATATCCTTATCTACAAATACATTATCTATTAAAGTGCTAGAGCTGGCAGTTACTCTAGTTGGAGTGTCCACAACTGGTACTAAATTGTAACAGTACATTAAATGTTCAAAATCTGTCTTGTTTCTATTTTCTGTTAAAAGGTCCACATTGAAGTCACCCATAACAATGATAGATTTAGTTTTCCTACATAGGTGGGCCAGAAGTGATTCAGTTTGTCTTAGAAATACATTTAGATTTCCAGCAGGTGCCCTGTAAACAGCCAGAACAATAACAGTTGCACTATCTGCTGTTAACTCAATGCCACACACCTCAAAATGTTGTTCATCACAGTATTTGCTTAAATCTAGGGATTTATACACTATATTATTTTTTATAAATATTGCAACACCACCTTTTTCCATAACAGATCTACAGTAATGAGTAGCTAAACTAAAGTTCTCAATCTGTATCATGTGGATCCCATTCATAACGTGATGTTCTGAGAAACACAGTATATCAGGCTCACTTTCACACTCGTCTTTTAAATTTATTAGCAACTGGTCTATTTTATTCTTGAGGCTACATATATTTTGGTGGAATAAAGACAAAGTTTGATTTTTTCTCACCTCTGCATTTGCGTGATGTTTACTAGGAGTGGCTTTTTTCAGTACATTAGTTGATAGTATTGCTTGGGGTGTGGAAAACTCATATTGAACACACGAGATAGATGCTTCACGCAACTTTGAATCCTCATCTCTCGTGTTACTCACCATAAAAAACGCTGAGTTACCGCTGAATATGTTGTTTTAGCTGTTGGTTCCGCCACTGACGATTCTGCTGCTTTTGAGGGTGCTTCTTTTTATTTTGCTGAGACTGGTCCTATACCGGTACATGGAATTTTTCTGTTCGCTCTCTCTCTGTTCGCAATGATTTCTTTTATCATTTTACATACAACGTTTTTTCCTTCATAATTTAGATGCATTCCGTGTTTGGTATGCTGGCATCTGTCCAATTTGCCTATATCAAGGACGCTACATTTTCCAAACAAAGAACACATCTGTTTTATTTTAATGTTAGTTTTACGAATTTCTTTATTTACACACGAGTGATACATTAGATCATATCTGTGTGGTAATGTTGCAACTATCGTATTTTTTTGTTTACTGCGTTCCAGGAATTTCTTTAGTTCAGTGAGACAGTTATTTGCTTCGTTTTTCGCAACATCATTTGCACCCGCTATACACACGACATAGTCATTTTTTCCCGACATTTTGTCTTGTAAATCAACACCAATAATGTTTTTTGCTGTTGCTCCTGGCTTCACAAAACCTGTTGCGTCGTATTTCCTGTTTTCTTTGAATAGTCTCGTCATTTTTCTGCCGTGACTGTCCGTTAAAAATAATACATTACTTTCGTCTTTGCACCGTTGTACGTTTTGATTGATAGTGTCTTTCTCATTACTACGTGCAATAGATGCCCCATTATTATGTACAATAGAGGGCATGCTCAATTTCGCACCTTCATTGTTTGCGTTAATGCTGAACTCAGAGCCTGTATCACCATTCTGATTACAAAGTTTGTTCAAAAGTTCATGTTCCCTTACCGATGTTAGGCCTAAATCCGCCTCTTCACTCACGGAAAGAACTTGAAATTTGTTTTTAACAGCCAACTGCTTCGTGTTTTTACTCCCTGGTGATGCTTTCGTATTCACACCTCTGTTTTTATATGGTATATTTGTCCAATCGTTAGAGTTTTTTGCGGAAGAGAACTGGCCGTTTGTTTGACTAATGACTCACTTATTTCTTTTCGAAGTTCTGACATCTCACTACTCAATACACTGACGATTCTGTAGAAGTGTGTGAATCTAACTTGAGAAATAGTTATAGTTATGCTGTTAAAAAGGGAGTTTGTATGAATTGTAACACTGAAATAACAACGCTAAAAGAACTAATTGCTAGCTTACAATTCATAATCAGTTCCTTAAGAAGCGATATTGACTCACTCAAGAAAGAAAATCGGGATCTGCGACCGAAGCCAACACTAAGGCCGGTATTACACTATCAAATTTCTTTGTCAAAGATTTGATCAAAGATGTGATCCAATATTCCGTCCAATATATTTGACAAAGATCTTTGGCGTAGCGCTACAAGGGGTATTACACTGTCATCAAATTTTTCGTCAAAGTTCAAGATGGCTGACAACAACTTGTTACTAACCGCAGCAGTTCTACGTACTCCAATTGCATTGTGTGCACATGCGAAAAAGAAGTGGGGGGAAAAAATGGAACCATACATACGAGGTTGACAGTCTTAAAAGTCCTGGGATTACAACTTGATAATAAATTCAGTTGGGAGGAGCACACCACAGAACTGCAGAAACGCCTTAACAAATCTGTATTTGCAATTCGAGTGTTAGCAGACATAGGCAACATAAAAATGAAAAAGCTTGCATACTTTCATTCCATAATGTCATATGGGATAATATTTTGGGGTAAATCTTGAAGTCAAACAAAAGTTTTCAAGGTCCAAAAGCGTGTAATACGTATTGTTTGTGGAGTAAATTCACGGACCTCCTGCAGAAACCTCTTCAAAGAACTGGGTATACTAACTACTGCCTCTCAGTATATTTACTTCTTAATAAAATTTGTCGTAAATAATATATCTCTTTTTCCAACAAACAACTCAGTTCATACATACAATACCAGGAACAAAAATTATCTGCACAAGGACTTAAAAGCACTTACTTTAGTTCAAAAAGGCGTCCACTACTCAGGTACATTCATCTTCAATAATTTGCCAGGAAACATAAAAAATTTAGTTAGAAATAAAGATCAGTTTAAAAGGAGCCTGAAAGACTTACTACTGGCCAACTCCTACTCCATTGGCGAAATTTTTAATAGAAACAAATGATGTATTTATTCATACTATTAGTATTTTTATTTCAGCTTAAAAAAAATCGACATGTTCCACATCCACGAGGATCTCCTCAGCACGGATCTATGGAACGAAAAACAAATCTAATCTGGGTGAAGCCGTGGGTTTTACGACGACACGATAAAAGCATTCAACAAAACTTGTTACGTGAGCTTACAGTGGAAGACGTCAAGTCGTACATCAATTACTTAAGAATGGATGAGCATACTGTATGTGCTCAATGAAGTGTATCCTCATATCACAAAGCACAATTTTCACTTAAGAACTGCTACATCTTCAGAAGACAGGCTCACTATAACACTCCAATTCCTTGCTACAGGAGAGGGTTATGTTAAGTTAGTTTAGGTTAGGTCTCCAATCTTCTTAATCTATTGTTGTATTCAGGGTGCCTCACGTTGTAAAGCGCCTCATCAGCTTCAGACATCTCTATTAATTCTGTAGTTGTCGGCACACACCAATTGTATTTACCGGCAATGGTTATAAAAACACTACAGACGACAGAACGCTGCAGCGATGCTAGCGCTCCGCGTGGTAACATATCGCATTGCAGTGAACAGAAGACAAGCGATTTCTTTGATCAAATATACGGCCTCGGCCTAGATTTGATCAAATATTGGACGACATTTGTCAAAGATCCCTATTACACTATCAAATATCTTTGTCAAAGATATTTGATAGTGTAATAGGGATCTTTGACAAATGTCGTCCAATATTTGATCAAATCTAGGCCGAGGCTGTATATTTGATCAAAGAAATCGCTTGTCTTCTGTTCACTGCAATGCGATATGTTACCACGCGGAGCGCTAGCATCGCTGCAGCGTTCTGTCGTCTGTAGTGTTTTTATAACCATTGCCGGTAAATACAATTGGTGTGTGCCGACAACTACAGAATTAATAGAGATGTCTGAAGCTGATGAGGCGCTTTACAACGTGAGGCACCCTGAATACAACAATAGATTAAGAAGATTGGAGACCTAACCTAAACTAACCTAACATAACCCTCTCCTGTAGCAAGGAATTGGAGTGTTATAGTGAGCCTGTCTTCTGAAGATGTAGCAGTTCTTAAGTGAAAATTGTGCTTTGTGATATGAGGATACACTTCATTGAGCACATACAGTATGCTCATCCATTCTTAAGTAATTGATGTACGACTTGACGTCTTCCACTGTAAGCTCACGTAACAAGTTTTGTTGAATGCTTTTATCGTGTCGTCGTAAAACCCACGGCTTCACCCAGATTAGATTTGTTTTTCGTTCCATAGATCCGTGCTGAGGAGATCCTCGTGGATGTGGAACATGTCGATTTTTTTTAAGCTGAAATAAAAATACTAATAGTATGAATAAATACATCATTTGTTTCTATTAAAAATTTCGCCAATGGAGTAGGAGTTGGCCAGTAGTAAGTCTTTCAGGCTCCTTTTAAACTGATCTTTATTTCTAACTAAATTTTTTATGTTTCCTGGCAAATTATTGAAGATGAATGTACCTGAGTAGTGGACGCCTTTTTGAACTAAAGTAAGTGCTTTTAAGTCCTTGTGCAGATAATTTTTGTTCCTGGTATTGTATGTATGAACTGAGTTGTTTGTTGGAAAAAGAGATATATTATTTACGACAAATTTTATTAAGAAGTAAATATACTGAGAGGCAGTAGTTAGTATACCCAGTTCTTTGAAGAGGTTTCTGCAGGAGGTCCGTGAATTTACTCCACAAACAATACGTATTACACGCTTTTGGACCTTGAAAACTTTTGTTTGACTTCAAGATTTACCCCAAAATATTATCCCATATGACATTATGGAATGAAAGTATGCAAGCTTTTTCATTTTTATGTTGCCTATGTCTGCTAACACTCGAATTGCAAATACAGATTTGTTAAGGCGTTTCTGCAGTTCTGTGGTGTGCTCCTCCCAACTGAATTTATTATCAAGTTGTAATCCCAGGACTTTTAAGACTGTCAACCTCGTATGTATGGTTCCATTTTTTCCCCCCACTTCTTTTTCGCATGTGCACACAATGCAATTGGAGTACGTAGAACTGCTGCGGTTAGTAACAAGTTGTTGTCAGCCATCTTGAACTTTGACGAAAAATTTGATGACAGTGTAATACCCCTTGTAGCGCTACGCCAAAGATCTTTGTCAAATATATTGGACGGAATATTGGATCACATCTTTGATCAAATCTTTGACAAAGAAATTTGATAGTGTAATACCGGCCTAAGTGAAGTGATGCAAGACAAAAGTAATATATCGTCCGAGTGGGTAAAAGTGCCGTACAAAAATAGTGTTCCAACTACAAAAAGAACAACAAAGTCTGCTAAAACTGTCACATTTTTGGCGAAAAACAAATATCATGTTTTGCAAACAAGTGACTGTGATAACGACTCTCCAAATGATCGTGAACTTGAAAAAGTCAGTGAACTGAAAATGAATAGCGTTTTTTCAAATAATGTCAACAACAAACACAGATCATCAGGGAAAAAGAGTAGTGTACTATTACTAACAGACAGTCATGGCAGGAATCTATCCAGCATGCTCCGTGAGAAAAATCGCGACATAGCAGTGACTAGTGTAGTAGGGGATGTAAAAATGTTGTAAACATTAACTCTCAGACGAAATTAATGCAAGAAAATGACTTTATCACCTGTATAATGGGTTCAAACGATGTGGCAAAAAATGAAGCAGAGATTTGCGTGAAAACGCTAGAGAATTTTTTACAAGCTAATAAATGCAGAAACACAGTAGTTGCCACACTTCCTCATAGTCATGATCTGATTTATAGTTCGTGTGTAAACGAAGAAATTCGGAAAACAAACATTAAAATAAGGAAACTGTGTTCTCAATACACTAAGTGCGATGTTCTGGATATAAGCAAGCTGCATGGAAATCTGCACACGAATGCATGGAATGCATTTGAACTATTAAGGGAAAAGATTTGTTTGTGATCGTGTTAGTGAAATAATCTATGAAAGACTTGTAAGGGATAGAACAATTTATCAGCTTCCTGAACATCCTTCCAACAGGGAGGAAAACAAAATAAACAAGAAAGAAGAACGAAAACACAACACTGCTGACGTTCCTAATTTAAACTAGAGGTATGTGATGCTGTAAATATGATTCCCAATTACCAAATCGTGAATACGCCCGAACTAAAAATTTATCACCATAATGTGCAATCCCTGCGTAATAAGATCGATGAAATTAACGTTCTATTAACACATTAACTTAATGATATCTCAGTGTTATGCATTTCTGAGCAGTGGCTTAACTCAGAATTAATCCAGAATACGAAAATAAATAAATTTGTCTTGGCTGCTTACTACTGCAGGAAAAACAGCAAGCAGGGTGGGGTAGCAATTTACACAAAGGATAATGTAGATTTTATTACACTACCTGACTTAACTAGGGCAAATGTCGAAAAGGATTATGAAATTGCAGCAATAAAAATTACTCAGTTCAACGTGGTTATTGCTACAGTTTACCGATCACCGTCCGGGAATTTTGAACTTTTCTTAAACAAAATGGAGTCATTGCTAAATAAAGTAAATAAAATGGATTGTGAATTGATAATCTGTGGTGACTTCAATATTGAATAGTGGAAATAGGGAGACCATTTTGAACCTTGCAATGTCCTACAATTTAAAGGCTGAAGTAAAAGCAGCTACCCGAGTATCAGAAACTTGTCAAACAGCTCTTGATCAGTTTCTAGTAAAGAAGAGTTTACACAACACCTCACTAAAAATTTTCAATGCAGGTTTTAGTGATCATCTTGCTCAAATATTAAGCATAAAAGTACAAGGCAGTATTATTAACAACATGTCTTTTAGAACAGCATATCGAAGCTATAATCAGCATAATGTGAACTACTTCAACAACTTATTACAGAAAGAAAAATGGCTAGGAGTGTACAAAATGAACGATATAAATGAAAAATTCAACACTCATTGATGCATTAACCCATTTCTTTGAACTTGCATTCCCACTGAAAACATTAACCATACGGGGAAACTCTGGAACAAACAGGTGGATCACAAAGGGAATGAGGGTTTCATGCCAGAAGAAAAGACTACTTCATGACATATGTAACTCAAAAAATTCCTCACCTGTAGTACGCGCATACTATAAAAAATACTCCAAAATATTAAGAAAAGTAATAAAAGCAGCAAAAATAATGCATAATGATGAAATCATTTATAATTCAGCTAACAAATCAAAGGCTATGTGGAGTGTTATAAAAGAAGAATGTGGAGAATGCAGACAACCTTGCAAAAATATAACACTATCACATAAAAATAAAAAAGTAACAAACCCCTTAGAAGTAGCCAACACATTTAACAATTTTTTCACAGGTGTTGCTGAAAATATATTACAATCAAACTTTAAGAGCATCCAGGCAAATGAATATAAAATAAGTGCATGTAGAGGATCAATGTACATCAGTTCTGTTTCACAAGATGAAGTAGCTAAAGCAATAAAAGGACTAAAAAATTCCAAATCGGCAGGTATTGATGGTATACCTGCAACAATCTTAAAGAAGAGCGCATCAAACCTAATTGAAGTACTCACACATTTATGCGACTGCTCACTTAAGGCAGGCACTTTCCCTGGTGTGTTAAAAACATCAAAAGTTATTCCTGTATATAAAAAAGGTGATAAAGACAATGTAAATAACTACAGACCCATCACAATTTCCTCCTGCATCTCTAAAGTACTGGAAAAAGTTATGTATGAGAAACTTATGAAATTTATAAATAAAAACAGCATCTTATGTAATGAACAACATGGATTCAGAAATAAGAGGTCAACGACAACTGCTGTCTATGATTGCATCAATTCCATCCTAAACCTGATGGACAAAAAACAGGAAACAATAGGAGTCTTTATTGACTTGTCAAAAGCTTTTGACATGGTGGACCATAAAATTCTGCTATCAAAGCTAGAAATATATGGTATTCGAGGTCTGTCCAACAAGTGGATCAGTTCCTTCCTGACAAATCGTATGCAGGCAGTGTGCGTCAAGCACACAAATATTGAACTAAAAACTGTATCTAATTACTTATCTGACTATAAACAAATAAAATGTGGTGTACCTCAAGGATCCGTATTGGGACCCCTTCTGTTTCTTCTGTACATAAATGATCTAAGCTTAAATATTGATGCACACAAATCAATCACATTTGCAGATGACACCACGATTTTACTAAAAGGAGACAATGATGAACAGTTACAGCAGACAGTAAACACAGTCACGAAACAACTTAGCAGCTGGGCACAGAGTAATCAGCTTGTAATAAACAGTAAGAGAACCGTTGCTCTAAAATTCCACAATGTTCCTAACAAGGACATGTTTATCCCATCAGTCTCTATCAATGACGAACCAGTTGGTAACAGTACTGAAACCAAATTCTTAGGACTCTGGTTGCAGAGTAACATCAGATGGAATAAGCATATTGAATATCTCAATGCAGAACTGAGCAAAACATGTTATCTTCTTTGTTCATTAAAATTATGCTGTAGTGAGAAAACAGTATTGAATGCATATCATGCGTACTTTCATTCTCGTCTTAGATATGGGGTCACCTTCTGGGGAAACTCTAAAATAGCTAATAGCACTTTTAAACTACAAAAAAGGGGCATTAGAATCTTGTTTGGTTGCAAGCCTAGAGACTCTTGTAAACCCCTGTTTAAGAAATCTGGTATTCCCCCATTACCGTGTGTATACATTATGGAAACCCTTTTGTTCTTTAAATTAAATGCAATAGACAAGGACCAGAGACTACATAAAAACTGTGATGTACATGAGCACTTTACCAGACAAAACAGAAAGTTACATATGACTCAAATCAGCACAGCACTGTGCCAAAAAGGTACTTTTCACATGGGAGTTAAGCTTTATAACAAACTTCCCGAAAACATAAAAGCTATCACTGAGGTCAATACATTTGGAAAATCTCTAAAGTCATATTTACAGCATCACTGCTTTTACTCCATTGAAGAATATTTAAATTTATGAAATGTGTTATATAAATACTTACGTGTAAAGTGTATTATTGTAAGCTTAAATATGTAGTCTTGAAATTACTTTCAGCCTGTATATTTATAACTTGACTTGTCCAATGTCTTACGCATAAGCTGCTATGTAGACAACAGGACCAATAAAATACAATCTACAATGTCTCTTTGGAATGTTCACAACAAATACCTTAGACTGACGAAGTGCTGATATTTTCTTCCTGAGCGACTGTATGACATCATTCCCTTCATTGCAGGCAACGTTGTTTGAGCCACCTATTAAGATCACACACTCGTCTTTTACTTTTTCAGGATCACACCCCGCTACAACTTCTTGAAGTTTAGCACCTGGCTTCACAATTCCACAATCATCGGCATCTATCCTTGATGGCTGAACCAGCACTTCCTCTGTTGCTTCCAACACCATCATCAGGGATTCTGTCACCCATTGCTGAACAACTGGCAGGTGCTCAAGGTTGACATGGAAACAGCCCTGGTGTCGCCAGTATTGCAAAATGGTTTGACACAGGAAGGTGGGCACAGAATGTGTCCATGTTCAATGCACTTCAGACTATGCTCCCATTGCAGCATGTCACCTTAGCCAGAGCCCAGTGGGCAAGGAGGGCAGCATGGACGTCTCAAAAATCTGAGATCTCGAAAAGAGAGAAGAAATGCAGTGATGCATGTGTGTACTTTCAAAGGGGCATGCTAGGTTTGAGGCTAGTCAAGCTATGTTCAGTCTCAGTTCTCTATGTGTGTTGCTACCATTATTTGTGTATGTAATTGGTTCCTGCTGAATGTTACTTAAATACTGTGTTCAAATGGTTAATGCTTCTGTGGAATAAAGTTGTGTCCAGTCTACCAGCTGTGTTGTACTTCTACCTAATTATAAAAATGTGACAAACAAATTTCTTAAACAAACGTACAAATATTGATTATCAAGTGAAGAAAGTAAATAATTGATTTATTCACCATGTGAGATAGTAGAAAGCAGCTGACATATATATAGCTAAATGAGCTGATGAGGGACCATAAACTGGCTACAAATGAAAAACTAAACTGTGCTTAATTTTGAGAGAGTGTTTTTCAGTTTCAAGAAAATCATTACATTTAGTTCCCTACATGAAGAGGAAGTAGTGAGCTGGTTTTTATAGGCAAATTGTTCAGGAAAGTAGGAAAGGCAGTTACAAGTGAAAGCACAGAGTGTGGTTTGCATCATTAGCCTCAAGATAGACTGTAGCTCTCGGATTTGGAGCCTGGTTGAATACTTAAACTATAGGCTTCATTAATTTTGTCACAAACTTGGGTATAAATTTTTTGACCTGTACTGTCAGCCCAATAATGGTAGAGCCCTGCTTGTATGTATGGCATTTATGTGAAGGTTTTTTAGTATAAGGGTACCCATCTGTACAATGAATGAGTTGTTAGAGGTGGCACAAACAAGAGCGTTGTCCAGGTAACTTGCAGTGTGGAAACTCTGCTTCAAGATGCAGCAAAATGAAATGCATCACATGTTAGATGGTAATTAAATTGCTCTGGAACAGGACTGCACTCTAGTCAGGAATAAAATTAATTTTTCACAGCAATACTAAGACCCACTTCACAAGTTGAAATATGGAGAAATGGGGAAGGAAATGAGTGTTTGTGTCCTTCTGTTAGTCTGTTAACACTCCAACCACAGATGATTCTCTAATCTTTATGTACAAAATTATGGGACATTTTTATATGATAATTAGAATAGTTGTACTGACAAAATCATAGGAACAACCAAGAATCCCAAAACTTAGTTCAGAGTTGACTTTAAATTGACATTTAATGTAAATAATGCAGGAAACATGAAATCAAATTCAACATTATAAAATCATAATAAACTTATTGTTAAATTTTCTGTGTGCTGTATATGTTAAAGCTAACATTGGATACTCAAGCTTGGGTATACGGTTACAAAACTGCTGCCAAAAGGAGGTGTATATGAAAGTATGTGAGTGAGAATGGAGAATGTGTAAAACATTACTCCCAAACTTTTGTAAGGGAAAATAGTGACCATAAATGTTCCAGAGCCACAGATCAATATTTGACAAGAGGATTGTGACTTTTGACATTCAAACAGAGGAGGAATTATGTCCTACACAATAACTGCATTCCCTCTGAAACTGTATAGAAAGAGCTGAATGCACCCAAACAGTCTGCCTGCAGCTGGAGGGTTAACTGTTAGGAGGGACATTGCCCCAAAACTTATCAATGACTACAGTTTTGTTTATATGCTTGTGGATTGCTTAATCCATGCACTATATGATCATTCTCCCACCCCCACCAACTGTAATGAGTTAAAACTGGGCTTCCCTGCTAACCTAGCTGCTATTTCTCTGAGACACTCCATCACCTGCCTAATGCTGGAGCTCCAAATAATGAATACCTAAATGTACTCAATAACCTCCATTGTTGTATTATCATCACAAGGTTTCCATCAGTCCTATTAATTCATGTCATCCATTCTTTGATGCTGTCTTGTGTCCTGCATCTCTCTCTCTCTCTCTCTCTCTCTCTCTCTGTTTTTGTCCAATCATATATATTCTGTTTTCTAGCTCTTCTTTCTTAAGGATCTGTGTTAAACAGCTCTCACATGTATGGTTGTAAAGTACTTTTAAGTTACACTTTAAAACCAGTCACTGCCTCTGTGATAGCAGCACATGTTTGCCACCAACCCAATCAGTTAGAGCAACTCTGTCCAGATTTACATTATGTAATTAATAAATTGTTCAATGTTATATGATAATACAATTGCTCATCTCCCACATATCATTGCCTTTATCACTTTCCTGGTATACCCAAATACAAAACACCAGGCAATGTTATCCAATATGCAAGACATAAATTTTGGTACTGCTGTGGCCTCCAGTTCAAAGAACGGTCTGATACAGCTCTTCATGCAGTATGATCTGTTCAAGGGGCTTAATATTGGTGTAACTGTTGCAGTCTGCATGTATTTGAATTTACTTATTCTAGTTGTGGGAGTGACAAGTCAATCGTCTACAAGACACTGAAACATTCTCTTTGCGAATGAGGTTCTTTACAAGAAACATCCAGTGTTTCTTTCCCGCATTAATGTATGCATGTATTGTGTTTGTGCGGTACAATAAAAGTGGTCATTCACAGTATAAAATCCACACAAGCGTTTTCCTTTATGTAGTGAAATTACTCCTACATAAGTGGTGGCCCTGTAACTAAGCGGTGTGACAGTAGACAAGTTTCTTTAGATATTTACTGCGACGTCTCGTATCGGCATGTCGTCTTCACAGAACCTCTTCTGCGACATCAACAGCATCATCCAGAATATCAAGAAGGAGCTCAATATGATGCAGCAAAACCCTCCGTTCACAGTTCCACAGATTCCTACATCTCAAACCGACTTCATCCACAACGTTATGTTTCCAACCATGCCGCATGTGCCGGCAGGTCCCGTGCTGCCACCACAGGATATTGCCTCACACAAGCAGCCTGCAGGACACGCCGATATCAGACCAAATGTGCTTGTGTTTTCATCACCCGCATCGGTGCCACTCCCACAAGTTTCACACTTTCCATTCGCCGGTTATCGTGGCCCACCCACGTCGCGGTTACAAATTCGAACCCACCTTTTGTTTCAGAATGTCCGGAAATTTGGTTCACTATTATGGAGAACATTTTGTGCAGCAACAAATAGTCGACAATTTTGAACAGTTCACGCTAGTGATATGCAACCTGGACCGACGTGTGTTGTCAGTGATATCGGAAATAACTATGCAACCCCCACCACAACAAGCCTACGCCACCATCAAGACGGCTTTAATTTCACGTTGTACAAAACCTGCGGACCAGCAGATAACCCAGCTTCTGTACCATGAGAAACGTGGTGACAGGTCGCCTTCAGACTTTGAGCGCCATTTAAGTGCTATGGTGGACCCTTCTGTGTTCTCAGACACATTACTTGTGCATATATGGCAACAGCAGTTACCTCCGCAGGTGTGCTTAACCTTAATTGCTTACGAGGGCCGGCCATTAAGTGAGTTGCTTTAAGTGGCCAATAGAGTGCACTCCCTGCTCGACTTGTGCGCCATTGTGGACGCCACCGCAACCACCTCAGCCAATGACACCAGCCAAGCTTGGCTGGGGCCGATTGATGCAGCGCCTCCAGCTTGTGCTGCCATGACGAATGCCGGATGCGACCGAAGATTTCTGGTCTCTCTGCGCTGCCATCAATCAGCTGACCGCCCAGCTGCAGCAACTAGAGCCACGCGACATTGCGGCAGCTGACACACACATGCATCATCGCCAGCTGACGAGCCCGCTGCGTCATGCAAGCAATGGCACCGGTTATTGCTTGTTCCACCAGTGTTTCGGTGCGCAAGCTAAGAAGTGTATGGCGCCGTGTTCACACCCAAATGCATCCCATGGCCTGCTTTAGGTGCAGCCGACTATGACAACAAGCAACTGTGCCTAAACTCACAGACGCATGGAAGGAGAACACCCCCATTTCAGCACAAGCCTACGTTATGCGAATTGACTTCTCCCACAGCTGTAAGTTATGCAGCTTTACAAAGACTTTTCATTCGTGATCGCTCTACATGATGGATGTTCTTGGTTGACACCAGCTCAGATGTCAGCACTCCGCCTGTCAATTTCTTCCCTTCAGACAAACATGCTGAAGAGACCACTTTGAAAGCAGTCAATGATTCTGTCATCCACACATATGGACAGAAAACACTGGCATTGGACATTGGGCTACCAGAAAAATGCAACTGGACCTTCGTTATGGCTGATATCGACCAACCTATATTAGGTGCTGATTTCCTGGCAAAACATTGTCTGTGGATTTATGCAAGTCACAATTCATCCATTCTGCCAATGGATGGGTTATTCCGGGACCTCTCATGCATGCCAAAGGGCAGATAACCTCAGTGCACCCACCTGGGAGGACACCATAGCAATGAAGGAATCTGACCTGCAGATGGATCAACGACACAACAACAGGCTCCTGCTGTTACAACCGCAAAGGCAATACCCAAGCCACAACATGGAACAAGAAAGAGCAGGGCAAAGCATGAGATGGTGCACCACATCCGTACAACTCCAGGCCCTCCAGTCTCCTCACGTGTCCGCAGGCTTGCACCTGATCGCTTGCAGGAAACCAAGACCATTTTCAACGAGATGCTACAGGAAGGAACTATACAGCCATCCAACAGTTGGTGGTCCTCTCCTCTGCACCTCGCCCGTAAAAAGAATGGGTCATGGCGCCCATGCGGTGATTATCGAGCTTTGAATGCCCGAACTGTTCCAGACAGATACCCTGTCCCACATATACAGGATTTCACCCATTCACTGGCTGGGGCAACCATATTCAGTGATTTGGATTGCCGTAAGGTTTATAATCAGATCCCAATGGCAGAGCAGGACATACCAAAGACTGCAGTGACAACCCCATTCGGGCTGTTTGAATTTTTGGTGATGCCATTCGGGCTGAAAAATGCTGCCCAAACATGGCAACGGTTTCTAGACAGCTTGCTAAGAGGGCTGCCATATTGTTTCGCCTATTTAGACGATATTCTGGTGTTTTCGAGGAATGTTTCTGACCATCAGAAACACGTAAACGAGGTGAAAAGCAGGCTTAGTGCTCATGGAATAACACTTAACAAGGGCAAGTGCATGTTTGGGGAACCTGTGGTAACCTTCCTAGGTTATAAAGTGTCAGCTCAGGGCATTTTCCCACTGCCAGAGAAGCTGGAGTTGTTGCGGACCCTACCACAGCCTCAAAACTACCATGATCTCTGATGATTCCTAGGGATGATAAATTTCTATTATTGCCACCTCCCCGGAACAGCAGCAATCCAGATGCCATTGAACAATGCCTTGGCCAGACACTACAAAATTGGCAAGCGCCTACTCCCATGGACACCCAAGATGGACTCTGCTTTCAAGGCACTGCGAAACAGCCTTCACAACGCAGTGGGGCTTGCACGCCCTGCACCAGGAGCTCAGCTAGCCCTAGTAGTGGATGCAAGCCAAGTTGCAATCGGTGCAGCACTGCACCAGAGATTGAAGGGTCATTGGCAGTCGCTAAGTTTCTTCTCACAAAAACTACAGATGGGTCAAACTTGTTGGAGTGCATATGACAGGGAACTCCTCGCAATGTACAAAAGTGTCAGGCACTTCCACCCTTTCGTTGAGGGCAGGCAATTCACCATATACACCGACCATAAACCTCTTGTGGCAGCTTTCTACAAAATCAGTGATTCATGTTCCCCCCCGCCAGGCCCACCATATAGAGTTTATTTGCCAGTTTTCAACAGACGTGTGTCACATCCATGGTGCCAACAACATTGTGGCAGACTGTTTCTCATGTATTAATGGGATAAGTCCAATGTTGGATTATTCTGAACTGGCAAGGACACAGTCTTCAGATGCACAGCTGCAGTCCTTGTTGGTGGACCCATCCACTGGCCTACGTTTACAACTTGTGGACACCCCATGTAGCCCATTTAAGGTTAGACCATGCCCATACATCACCCCCCAGTTCCGACGAAAGGTATTAGACAGCATTCACAACCTGGCAACCCGGGAACCAATGCCTCAGTGAAGTTAGTGATGGACCATTTTGTGTGGCCTTCAATCAAGAAAGATACACGGGAGTGGGCCCGCAGCTGCTATCAGTGTCAACGTAGCAAAGTGGGACGCCATGTTCACTCTCCAGTAGGACAATTCCCAACCCCAACGGCACGTTTTGGGCATGTACACATTGACTTGGATGGACCCCTCCCCCCTTCAGAAGGTTACAGGTACTTGTTTATGACAGTGGATCATTGCACACGGTGGGCAGAGGCTACACCAATCAGGGACATTTCTGCAGAGACTACTGCACAGGCATTCTTAGAAACGTGGGTGGCTTGTTTTGGGTGCCCATTTTTTGTTACCACTGACCAAGGACGCCAGTTTGACTCGACACTATTCCAACAACTGTCGAAATTCTGCGGCTTCCAACGAAACCAGACAACTAGCTACCACACGGCCAGCAACGGTTTGGTGGAAATGTGGCACCGGACTTTAAATGCTGCCCTGATGTGCCATGAGGACTCATGGACTTGAGCGTTGCCATTAGTTTTGCTGGGGTTATGGACCGCATTAAAAACAGACATCAGTTGTTCCTCAGCAGAGTTGGTATATGAAGAAGCACTCCGTGTTCCAGCAGAATTCCTTGCACCAGTTCCTCTCCCAGATGACACACAACTACCCCACCTCTCGCAACAAATGAGGAAGCAGGCAGGGATGCTACGTGTATCCCCGATGTCTCAGCATGGCACGCATCCAGTATTCATACACAAGTCCCTCGATACTTGTTCCCACATCATGCTCCACACAGACCTGGTACATAATTCATTACAGCTACTGTACACTGGGCCATACCAAGTGCTAGGACGGGACACAGACACAATGGATATTCTCCTACAGGGAAAGCCGACCAAGGTTTCCATTGAGCGGGTAAAACACGCTTGGACAATGACAGCACATTCAGACACAACTCGCAAAGAACCCACACCTTCCGCAGAGCCAGACAGCTGTGACCCCCCTGAGCTCCACACCAGGGGACCTAATGCAGCAGCAAAATCATCAAGCAGCACCCACACCCGCACTATCCGCACTCGGGCAGGCTGAGAGGTGAAGTTTAAGTACCCATACCGGGTGCTCCGTGATTCGGTGGGGGGGGGGGGGGGTCTGTGCGGGAGTGACGAGTCGATTGTCAACAGGACACTGAAACATTCTCTTTGCGACTGAGGTTCTTTGGAGGAAACAATCAGTGTTCGTTTCCCGCATTAATGTATGTATGTATTGTGTTTGTGCGGTACAATAAAAGTGGTCATTCACAGTATAAAATCCACACAAGCGTTTTCCTTTATGTAGTGAAATTACTCCTACATAGTCAACTCTTGGTCTCCCTTTATTGTTTAATTCCCCCACCCCCGATTTCTCTCCATTACCCAATTTCAAACTTCATTATGTCAGAGATCATATGTCACATGATCTGTTGACTGTTAAAGAGTTAAACAAGTGGAAAACCCCCCTTAGTTCGTTCCATTCCTTATGAACTGAACTATGTTTGACATTGATGTTTTTTAAAAAGACGATGAAGAAAGAAGAGCTCTTTTTTTATGTTAAAAAAGGAAGCTTAGTTTTGGTGTTTTAATGTGTATGTATGTTAAAATAGAAAAAAATTTGCCAATACTGGTGGAGTATTTTTGTGTTATAGGTTTAGAAAATGCTAACTGAAGCTAAACAGTGTTCATGAATTTTCACGCTAAAGAAAATGTGTCGTTTTAACAACAGTAAGACAATTTGTGAAATATACAGAGATGACTGAGAACAGAAAACCATTGAGAAATTAAACTGTGTGAATCATGTAAATGATTCTAATCAGTTCTGACATGTGGACTGTAATTGAGCCTTGTGAGATAGAACTGGCGAAGGTGCATCAGTTGCTGATAACAAGGCATGTACGAGTAGTGTTCAAAACAAAAGGTCTGAAACAATACTGTGGGTATAATCAAACTCTTTATTCAATAGTGTTCAACAGAGGCCTGCGCAAATAATGCTCTTTCATGATAAAAAGGATTACCTGTTCCCAGAATTCCTGCAGCTGTTACAGGAGGCATTGGTCCATTGTGTCTTACATTTCACAGTCCAAGCCACAGGATGGCACATCTGAGCTGTAGAGCAGATGCTTAGTCTGCTCCCACTTGAACTTGTCCATTACACTTTGGGCTGTTTGCTCTTGCTGGATTTGTGTAGGCTATGGAATGTATAACAGTACACGTCACTATTAATGGTTTTTCCATGCTCTAGGAATTCAATATGAAAATCAGACCTGGGGCATCAAAAAATATGGTGATTCCTGCTGAGAGCACAGTTTTAAATTTTTTAGGAGGAGGTGACAACACTTTCTTCCATTTCATGTTGTTCTGCTTTGTCTCTAGCTTGAAGTGGTGGCACCAGCTCTCATCACTAGTGATGATCCACTCTGGGAAGGTAAGGTTTGAGGTCTTCATGATACTGGAACAGGTGTTGCAGTGCTAGCCCTATATGCAGTTCCTTAAGTGGTTCACTGAGATTCTTTGGAGCCCACAGTGTGCACACTCTCTGGTAACTCAAACTGTTGTGCACAGTTGTCCACACTTTTTCAACACTGGCCCCAAAAACCACTGTCAACATTTGTATTTTGACATCATTATCACCTCTCACTCAGTTGTTCAGCTTGTTGATGAGTTCAGTTGTGATTAATTTGTTTGCTTGGCCTGGTCTCAGGTCATCATTTGAACACTTCCTCACTGTCTTATCAGATATATGGTCTCCCCTAGTATGCGGCCACAGTTCAGTGTTGAATATTGGCTGGTTTGATCCCGTCCACACTTCACTGCTCCTAACTCATTGACTTTTGTAATTTGAATGCAGTGATGTCCTAACATGTCAAGTAGATTGAACACACAACTGTTTATTTCTCTCCTGTTTCACATGTCTGCATGTGTGCACAACCATGCCAGACAATGTATTAGCATCCCTAGACATCTACTACATTATCCCAAAGATGCACATGTGAATTTCAATCAGTTTGGTTGCTGCAATGTTCCATACCTTTTCATTTAAAGATTCCATATATATCTGGTCTTTGTATAGGACTAGCAAAAACTGTACTTTTCATCTGTGATGACCAGCAAATCCATACATAAAAAGCAGCTAATCCAAAAACAGTATGGGAAGATCCTAAAAAATTATACATCACAAAAGATAGCAAATGTCTCACTGTGAAAATGAGATGGAAATTATGTTTGCTAAAAATGGAGAACTATGAATTTATGAGAAATTATTTGGGACTAATAAACAAAATTGTACATGATCAAATGAGCATCAGTGACAAAATTGAAGCTGAAGATCTAGCAAAGTCTATTCTACTTGACTTTCCATAGGAGCAGACTGCAGTAGTTACATATTTGTGCTATTTATCAGGTAATGATTATAAATATGCTTCAATTAAAAGGTGTCTGCCTGCTGAAGATGCCATGAATTTAGTGAAGATAAACATTGTGCAGTCATGAAAGCTACAGTGGAAAAATGCTCCTATTGGACCACAAAAAAGGTGAATATGTACCTGATTAAAAGACTCTACCTCAATCTACCTTACTTAGTGTGAAATTCTTATAAAAAATTCTTAAAATTATTTATGGTGTGCTCATTCATCTGCTTTTTATCTGCTGCTGCCACAAGCACTGTATTCCTTCAAGTCCACTGTAATTTGGGTTTTACACCAAGAATGACCTATACAAACATTGCATTTCAGAAACTTTATTCTATAGCACTTCATAATTATTATGTTACTCTGACAAAACTCAAAAATACTGGCATGCTTGCAACACTGACATACATCTCACTTAAGCATTTACATGCTTCTTGCACAACATCTCATAAGACACTGCCGACCAATGCCAACATGGCTGCCCCTTTATAGATAAATGCGAACAATCCTCGGTATTGTTATAAAGGGTTTTTTAATAAAATTACAATTAAAACTGTTGCCTCAAAATTAATGACATATGTCAACAGTTTCACTAGCTCTAATAGAGCAATTACATATATCAATGTTCAAGCATTTAACATTTTGGGAGTGTGTAAATACTCAAATATGAAATATTAACAATACTTTTACTATTTTATAAGATTCAAAAGATGCAAGGACTGGAAAATGCTTCTACCAATATATATGCTTCCAAGTCTCCCATTGAAGGTGCCAAAATAGGTCTTTTATTTATTATTGACAAAACACCTAAAGAACTGCCTATGATTACATGCCACTTATAACATTTTCGCTAATTACAATTTAATTTTCCAATAAATTTTGATTCTTTCAGTTGGTTTTTCATTTAAATACCACAGAATTTAATTTAGATACTGTTTTGACACAAATCCATCTCAGTTTCAAAGAAATGACTTTGACCAATATACTCAATCAATTGTTTCAGATTTCACCTAATTACATTAGTCCTAAATATTCCTACCAATTACAGTACATAAATACTTCAATACAATTATAATTTAGTAACCGGTTTCATTGTAACAATTTATAAGTATAGGTGGCAGGTTATGTCTGCTTGTTTCTGTATATGTGTGGATGGATATGTGTGTGTGTGCGAGTGTATACCCGTCCTTTTTTCCCCCTAAGGTAAGTCTTTCCCCTCCCGGGATTGGAATGACTCCTTACCCTCTGCCTTAAAACCCACATCCTTTTGTCTTTCCCTCTGCTTCCCTCTTTCCTGATGAGGCAACAGTTTGTTGCGAAAGCTTGAATTTTGTATGTATGTTTGTGTTTGTTTGTGTGTCTATCGACGTGCCAGCGCTTTCATTTGGTAAGTCACATCATCTTTGTTTTTAGATACATTTTTTCCCATGTCGAATGTTTCCTTCTATTATATTCATAAGTATAGGTTTATTTATACCGCTGCCTTTTGTTTACATCAGTGATTCCAGGTTACTTCAAATTGGATCAAAAAATATGTGTTTTAAATGGGTTTCTACAGACTTGTAATGATGGATGTAGAATGTTACTTAACTTACATTACTTCTGCCTGGTCCATTGATGAATGAATGCGAAATTTTCATGCTTCACAAAATTTATTCACATTTATTGACATCCGAAATGCACACTCATCATTGAAGCAAAACATGGGCAGACTTCACTGATCTCTTTGACTTCCAAAAGTAACTTAAAAAACTGATCCCTTGCAGCATTGCTGCATTGCTGTATATAGAATTTTAACAACAGCTTCCAAAATAAAGCATTATTAATTATGTACAATTTTTATGTTGCAATTAAAATAAACAAAACGTAAAGAAACTGATGTTACAGCCGAATAAGGTTTAAAATACAATATTGCTTGACAATATTTTATAGTAATATCTTTAGTTTTCCATAAGAAAATCATTCTGAACTTTAATTACAATAATGTCTCTTTTATTATTTTAGATACATAATTAATTACAGTATGGATTTGGTTAGTAACATTTAATGGTAGTACAGTGCTCATACTTTATATGATTATGCATAAATATGGCATCAAATTCTGGAAATTGGAAAACTGTGAGATGTAAACAATTGGAGAGTTAATTAGAAATGTAATTACAAAGAATATTAATTGCAGAGGAAGACATGCTATCATCTCCAATACTAGGCACTTCTACAACATCTTTACAGTAACCATCAGAATTGTTGACAAGTACACCAATAAAAGTATCATTACTTAAGTGCTTAACGGTGATAGATTCTCCCTCCATTAATTTACTTAATCCAAACTCATGAAGATTACCATCAGAACCAACATTTTCTTTGCAAACTTATAGTCCACACTGATTATATAGACTTGAGATAGTTTACTCCTCTAATAGAACCTCTTCAACATTCTTACAGATGCTATTGCTACTATCTTCAACACTTTCATTGATACTTTTCCAGAATTTACTGTAAAACTGTAATTTGCTGATCTGATGTGCTCTTCTTACATTAGTTCTGAGATTTCCACTCCAATATCTTTGATTACTCCGTCTTATGTAATTATTTTTGATGTTTCTAGTCTGGTGGTGTTTAGCCTGATTTTGGTACTTATTCTTTGCCCCAAACTGATGGGCTTCCAATGAAGCGTCCATCAGTTTAAATTGCCTGGTCTTTATTGGTGATTATCTAGTTGCCTGTTATTTTCCTCCCAGAGTCCCTCCCTGTTGTCATGTCCTCTATTTCCATTCCCATTCCTATAGTTGATCTATCTATAATCACTTCTATTGTAACCACTATTATTATTCTGATTTTCATTGTCGCTCCTACCTTGATTCCTGCTCTGATTCCACTCCCCTAGATTGTTGATTGCCAAATCTGCCATTACTTAACCTCTCCTTTCTCTCAAAGTCTCTATCAAGCTTATCTACATACCTCAAGAACTGATCTACAGAGTCATCCAGTCTGTAAATCAACTCCCACTGTACTCTTTTTGGTAATCTCCTTTTTAAGGCATTTATTTGTGTTAGTTCATCAAAGATTTGTCTAAGTGTAATAATTTCCTCAATTGGTTTTCACAAAAACAATTCAAGTTACCATCTCCTTCCCTATAAAGTAGACAATTCAAAAACTCACTCTTAATCCTAGTTTGCTCAGATTCTGACCAAAACTTATTTAATAACTTACTTTAAAATTCATCATATGACTGGTACAATTAACATTCTGATTTGCCCCTGAGATTGCTTCTCCATCCAAAAATCTCTTAACAAATTTAATTTTAACATTGTCTGTCATGTCATTACTAGAATTATCTTGACAATGCTGTAAAAAATCAACACGATGAAATTTACCATCTCCTGGAAAGCATTTTAAAGTTATGCCACCCCATACCCAATTAATATTGCTAACAAAATTTCTTTGGGCTACACTCACTAGTAATTCTACAACTTTTGTACGTAAATCTACAACATTATTTTTACACAAATCTATTTTTTCATCACACTTCAATTCTACATTACTTATTCAATTGAAAGTATCTGTAAGTTTTAATTCAGAGTACGTTTTGTAAGTTTCTACTTTTTCTTCTAAGGTTCTCCTTGTCTGAATGACTTCTACTTTAAGTTTAGAATTTTCTACGTCTACATGCTTATCTAGTTTTTTAAATCTCTCCTCGTCTTTTGACAACTCTTGTGTGAAATTAGTTTCTAATATTTCTAACCTTCCTTCTACTGCTACTACATGATTATTGAGTTCACTGTGCCCTGTCTCAACAGTAATTTTTAGTGCTGCTAAACAATCCTGGATTTCCTTTATCTTACTAGTATCCTGCCTAATCTGTCCCATCTGTTCCTTCACTTCTTTCATATGCTGCATTAATAAAATTAACAAATCATCTCCACCTAAACTTCCCTGTGCAATTGGAGTACTCGTGGTGACATTTTCGCTGGTGCCCTCTCCACCAAAGCTGCAATCTACACTTGATTACTATTGGATGATAGTTCACTGATACTTGCTGCTAGGTCCAAAGTGTTTTCTACAGATTCACTACTAACTTCTTTTTTCTCGCTCATTTTTAAATAGTCTTTATCAGCCATACTAAATTATAAAATATAAAACTTCCCACACAAATGTTTGTCACTTTCACAAAAACACTAATTAAGAAAAAAAGTGTTACTCATTTGACAGTTGACACTGCTGTCCAAGAATTTGGTCCTTTTTATCCACACCAAATTCGTTCTGTCCATCCATAACATAAAATTTTTCTAGACAATTTATGCTTGCCATTCATCTTAAATTCAGCTGAAACACTCGCTTGTTAAACATATTTCCACATTTCAAACATCGATCCCAGCTCAACTCCACCAAATGTAACGATTCATGTTGAATGTTAAACTTTCTTCTGCCTGGTCCATTGATGAATGAATGCAAAATGTTCATGCTTCACAAAATTTATTCACATTAATTGACATTAGACTGCACAGTCATCATGTAAACAAAACACGGACAGACTTCCCTGATCTCTTTGACATCCAAAAGTAACATCAAAAACTGACCCCTTGCAGTATTGCTGCATTGCTTTATACAGAATTTTAAAAACAGCTTCAAAAATAAAGCATTATTAATTTTGTACAATTTTGATGTTACAATTAAAATTTACAAAACATAAAGAAACTGATGTTACAGCCGAATAAGGTATAGAATACAATAATGAATGACAATCTTTTACGGTAATATCTTTAATTTTCCATAAGAAAATCATTCTGAACTTTAATTACAATAATGTCTCTTGCATTATTTTAGTTACATAATTAATTACAGTTTAATTTGGTTAGTAACATTTAGTTGTAGTACAGAGCTCCTGCTTTATCCAATTACATATATAAAATGCACAAATAAGGCCTCCAATTCTGGAAATTGGAAAACTGTGAGATGCAAACAATTGGAGAATTAATTGGAAATTTAACTACAAAGATTATTAATTTGCGAGGAAGACAAAAAAATAAATAACAAATGAAAATACATCACTTGGTAATAACTTTTAAGCTGTTTCTGAAGATAGTGAGGACTTCTGTTAATGGATTTTTAGATTACAATTTTGTTAATTAGAAGCATTGATTTTTGAGGCTAACATCTCTGCAGTCTCTAGTTATGTGTTGCTAACGATTTATTACTTCAATTTCTTGATTAGTTACTTAATTTAGTGGTTGTACATAATTTTATCAATGACAACAATCCACCGATAATTATGAAAACACTCATCTTTTCAGAACATTCCACATGCCTTCACAATGAATATCAAGTTTTTTATCAAATAGGACAGAATGATACATATAAAGACACACATACAAGGCCTTAGGAAGCATTGAATTGTCCGATAACTATCTGGATACACATAAAAAAGAGGTGGTATTGGACATTTAATATGAGTCCTGGGGGTAGCTGTATCATTATAGACTGTTATGGCTCATTAGCACCTTTAAAAATTTGCCCAACAATTTCAGCATGCAAACATATTCAAGCTCTTTTCAACGTGGAAGTCACTTTTCACTCCCACAGACTCCCCTAACTGTATTATGCTCACTCTCTCACACTGCTATTTTCAGCTTCACCCTTCCAACAGTACTATCACAGCCTACTATCTTCCAGTTCTTATTACTTTTCCATCCCTTTCCCACTATCACTGGCTCCATCTCTGTCAGTATAAAAAAGTGTGAACATGTTGCAATGCCAAATTTTTGGGAAAAGTTTAAAAGTAGTGGGAAGGTAGAATGAGGCAGCTGGCACACTTTTCTCAGAGTCCTTTAAACAGGAGCAAATTTGCCTTTTTTGTGCTCTGACAGGAGCATTTTTCTGTTGGCTCCTCCCTTCTTTTCCCTGTTACAGCAGGTCATGTCACTCATATAAATGAACTTTATGGGCCAGTTAAATGTTGACAGTTTACTTATGTGAAACTGAAATAATGCAAAACTAGTTTTATTTCTCAAACTGGATTTTATTTGTACAAAAATTTTGCATCCATTATACATCACTTTATAAGCTGTATGAACTATGTTCTAATAATAGTTCACTTACTAGCTCTAAACTGTAATGCAAGTTTCTCTTAATGTGATCAGGAAGTTTTATCACTCACAGAATGAACTTTTGCTCACTGTCTGCTCATGTACTTATCCACTCTACAGAATTCTTCCTGTATTATAAACTTCATCAGGGTTGTAGCAAATGTCTCTTCAGTCATGAGGTGTTGTACTAATCATGGTAATTAATACAAGAGCATTTAGGTGGTTTTTTGAAAATCTGAAGGCTGTGTGAAATGCACTGCAATTGTTTTATGTTCCTTGTGTTATGGAAATGAGAAGTCTCACTGAGCTGTAGTTTTGTGAAACCCCATAATGCTCTCACAATGGTTCTGAATATATACACTGATGGAAATGTCAAAGTATTGAGGTCTTTGAAACAATTTCTAGAAGACTCTTTTTGCTTCTTTTTTTAGGACACTCTGAAGGGCTTTCTTCTGCAGTGTGAGTATTCTTTTCATTCCTGTAATAGTTGGCTTCCATATTGCATCTATGGTTAAAAAAGTCCATGATAGGTTGGTTGGTTGATTTGGGGGAGGAGACCAAACAGCAAGGTTTTCTGCCCCATCAGATTAGGGGTGGATGTGGAAGGAAGTTGGCCATACCCTTTCATAGGACTCAGATCAGCATTTGTGTGAAGTGATTTAGGAAAACCACATAAAACCAAAATCAGTATGCTTGGACACAGGTTTCAACTGTCATCCTCATGAATGCAAGTTCAGTGTGCTAACCACTGCACCACCTTGCTCACTGTCACTTCACAAGAAGTCTGTATGAGAATACTGAGCCAGTTGTTTCATTACAAATATCACTGAGATAAGCTTTTAGAAACAGCACTTATCTTCTCTTTCAAATTTAGCTCACTGTCTATTATTATACCTAAAAACTTAGTTGAAGCTGCTTCTTAATGTGTTAATATTTATATATTGCCTCCTGTTACTCAGGTGCATTGTTGCGCAATCTGCTGCATGTCCATGAAAGCCAGTATTTTCTAGCTTCTTTACTAGGACTCCATGATAAATTGTGCCAAGCACCTTGGATAAGTCAAACCCCAGATACTACCATCCTGTTGTCCAAGGCATAGACAATAAATTCTGTTAATGATTCAGTTTCTGTTTCCATTGATTTCATTTCTGATATGCCTGCTGTGCTACAGTTATTACATTATCCTTTTTGAGGTAAGCAGTTAGTGTGTTTAGCAAGAACAATTCTAATATTTTAGACAAGCCTCATATTATAGATACTGTTCTGTGGTTGTTGGGATGATCATTCTTTCCCTCTTCGTGCACAGGTACTACTTTAATTAATTTAAGCTGATCAGGATATACTCCTTCTTTGAATGAGTAGTTGACAATATAGAATAATGATATAATTACTTCTGCTGCCACCAGCCTGATCAGGTAGTTTGACACTTCATCATGTCAAGAAGACACCTCAAATATTAGTTTCAGGAACATTGAGTTGATTAGCTTGTCTGTCAGTGTGGCCTGGTGATTTCATTGGTTGCTATGTCCATGTCATACTTTTCACACTGTATTTAAGTAGTTATTGTTCAAGATGTTGACAATTTCTGCTTTATGTCTTATGTTTTTTTAACTTACAGCCATACTTTCTGCTTCAGTTGTTTTCTGTATGTATCTTTTACTGCCCCTTTCAGAATTAATTATATACCTGGCTGTTTTCATTTTATTTGTTGCTTTTGAAATAATCTCATTAATTGATATGGCTTTTTCTTGTCCTGTCAACTGTCTATACTTCTGCTGGTGCTGTTTGTAAGGTTACAATACTTTTCATGTGTTTTATTATTCTTAAGGTAATCCTCAGATCTGTTATAAACTCTATGATTCACTGTTTGTTTTGGAAAATTTTTCTTTTATCTCTTGGTTTCTGGAAATGCTGTATTAACTGTATTTTCCACATGCCCCCTGGGCTTGAATTGTATCTGTCCGCTGTTCTTTTCTCAATATTACTTTAAATATATTGATGTTTTGTTGGCTTCAAAGCCTAACATCATCTTACATTTTTATCTTCTGTTTGTAAATTAGGATTTTTGTATACTACACACAGCTGTCCAAAAGATCTTAAAGTCCTGTTTGTAGAACCTTTGTTTCAGATGTATTTATATCTACATTAGTGATAGTATTATAAATAACTGGCTCAGTTTTGAACATCACTCTTGTTGGTTCCATTAAAGTGTCCTTATGTTGCATTTTAATAGCAACTCCTCAAAGATCTTCCTTTCTACTCTTCTCTCTTCCCATATCAATATTAAAATCACCATGTACTACACAATCATTCATTAAAAAAATTATTACTATTATTGTTATTATTATTATTAATAGTATAACAGGAAATTTGTTTTTTAAGAAAGTATTTATTTTGACACTTGGTGAGTGGTACACACAGAATACTCTCAACCCATTGTACACAATACCTGTAATTTCAAAATCCTTTTCCTTCCTTTTAATTAAATTTTTGTATGTATCATTCACATTACTATCACACTTCTCAGCTATTTTAACAAATCTTGCTACTCTTCCATCCTTATGTTCCTATACTGAGAAATAGTTTGCAACAACTTACTCTTTTATGGTGAAAGTTAATATTTGATTGCCTTTCAATCAGTGTTCACTTACATTGTGTCTGGGCATGTTTCATTTGTAAATACTTCTAGTTTCAATTTTTTATTGGTCATACATTGTTTACTTCCATGCAGAATTCTGAGCTTAATCTCTTTATCCTTGATATTAAAATTTTGTCACAATTCTGAGGTGATCAACACTGAAAGTAGCAATGCAATGCCTTAAAGGTAATAGAATAGCAGCCACAATGAATAAGTTTTCTAGATAGTACTCAGAGTAGAGAGAAGATTCCACAGGAAGGGTATTGGTTTGGGCATTGGTAGGAAATGTTGTGTGGGCTCATGAGGTATCATATGAACTCACATGGAGAAGCTGCAGGGTGTGACAGTGCACTGTCAGTGATCATATATGGTCAGACACAAGGACTCACAGTGTGGTGGCCGGAAGTACCAGTGTGGAAGGGGCAGTGAGGCTTACCATGCAATATAAAGGTGAAGGTGGTGGTGTCTGAAAGTGAGTTCACTTCAGATAGCTGTCCAGGTAGGATATCTGTGCAGGTCAAACCTGGGGCCTGTACTTTTAGTATTCACCCTGGTTCTGCTCACATTCACACTTAGCCACATACCTCACTACAGGGGATTTTTAGAAAATAGGGAATAGTGTACTTTCATTCAGGTCACTTGTTCAGTTTTGCTCAGATGACTACTAAAGATTGTAGTTATTCACGTCTTGCTTATTTGTTCATATATTTCCTGACAGAATTCTGTAAGTCCTTCAAAATGTTCAGTTAGCCATCTCCAAGTTAGCTGACTGGATGTATCATCATCAGATTCCTATGTCATTAAGTTTCAAACTCAGAAACAGTGTAACGAATTGAATTTTTTTCTTAGCAATTACTTCTCAGCACAATCTACCCTCCAACACCCTTATGAGGCTTTCAGACTGTTCCTGACCACCTTGTATGTAAACGAGAAATGATGTTAGCAAAAACCTCAAATAATTCTTGACTGATTCACTTCAAGTTTTTTGTAATACTTTAATAAACATTTGGATGCACATAGGGTACATAGTTTATAAAAGTGAAAAATTGTTAGCCAAAATCTTGAAAAATGCTTGACTGATCTACATCAAATTTTTACGTGATAATCTAATAAATATTTAGATGGACACAGGCTGCACATTTTTTAAAAAAATGTACATGTTTTCTGTTAAAACAGACTGCAAGAAAGAAAATGCTATGCTGTGGTCTTCTGCACAATGAAAATGTGTCATTTTGTTTTCTTTCTCACCATCATTTTTAACTATGCTTCAAGGCATTTAAATCATTAGGTAAATTGTATCCCCCACACATTTTATCCTTAGATACAAAAAGTGTATGCACAACAATGAACCATTTTGTTTCATCCATAAAGCCAGTTTTAACAGAAAACATGAAAATTTTATTTACGGTATCTAAATTGTAAACCACTTTGTAATGCTACCAATTTGCAGATTACATTTATGTGAAATACTGTCATTGAAGCTACTATCCTTGCAGATCCAACAACTGGAGAGGTCTGTCTCATGCCCTCATTACCAATGATTCCAATGGATTTACCCATTCATTTCACATGACTTCAGTCTGAAATGACAATAAACAATGCTCACAGTCAGAGGGGGGAGGGGAGAGGGAAAAGGAGAGGATGGGAAGAGAGAGGTAGCAGGAGGAGATGGAGAGGTGAAAGAGAAGATGGACAGAGAGGGAGGATATGGTGATGGACACAGAGAGGGTAGAAGTGGAGATGGGCAATGAGAGGGAGAAGGATGAGACAGAAAGAGAGAGAGGGGCAGAAAGAGATTAGGGGTATATCCATTCCTCAAACATATTTATAAATTGTGAAGCATTGTTGGGTTCACTAGTATTACATAAATATAAAGGCATGTGCAAAAGACAGGTCAATAAACATAATAATAAATAATGAAAGTACCACAATATCACTAGATTTATGTCATTACTAAATGAAGCATGACAGCAAGAGTACAACCAACAACATGATAATAAAGCAGCAGTCCTGAGGTTAGACTGTTAAAAAGGCAAAATAAATCCTTGTGATGATTGTTTAGTGGGGAAATCAATCTGAAGACTGTTTCTGAATATTGTATCCCAAAATTCAAAGGAACAAGTGTCCACTTTAGAATTTTTCTGTAATGATCACACAGGACCGATTGATGTTCCAAGTCTGGGAGGCAAAAGAAAGTTAATGATTATTTTGAATGACACAAACAGGCATAGTGGTGAGTTTCTTAAAAAATAAGAATAAAATATTTGAAGAATTCAGTATTCAAATGGTAACAAACAAATAAGTATATACTTGATCAGACTCTTCACTGTAAGTGGACTGGAATTCTCTGCACACAAATGGTTGCATTCCTGTGAATCTGAAGCAATTCAGCATGAAGTTACATGTACACTGCAGCAAAATCATGTGGCCAAATGCCTCAATAGAACATTAAAGAATATAGTAATGTTGCGGTTGCTAGGAGGTAATTTATGAAAGAGTTCTTGGACTAAGCTCTTGTACATTATGGCAAACTTAAGAAATATTCTTACAAATAGCCACATCAATGAAATGACACCATATGCATTGCGAGTAGGAAGAAAGCCTAGAACACATTTAATTTTGGTGGGATGCAAAAGTTTTGTTCACATACGCAAACAAAGAAATTGTTCTAAATTACCCACAAGGACAGGAAAAAGGCATTATTTTTGGTTACTCTCTACATGACCTTGGATACAGCAGGACCTGGATGCCCAGAAAAAGATGATTTGTGGATTCTAGGTTCTGTATATTCAAAATATTTTTGAATGGCATGTGCTCAATTGAAAACAGAGAACAGGAAAAATTTATTGAATATTGCAGTGAGGGATTGTCACTGTTTCCAGCTACTGAAGATGAAATATGAAGTAAAAGAGAATATTCAAGAGGTGAAGAGGAATTTTATGGTTTCTTATATTAGGAGAAACATTTGGAAGAAATGCCTTTATTAACTGAAAGTGATCAGGAACTGCAAAAAGGTGGGAATTTAAGCAGATGGGACATAGATAAAGTGAAAGAGACAGGTTATAAAGAGCTTCAGGGAGTGCATTAGGGAATAATTGAGAGGAACAGGAGAAATAAATACAGCAGAAGAAGAATGGGTAGCTTTGAGAGATGAAATAACATAGGCTGCAGAGGAGGAAGTAGGTAAAAAAATAAGGGCTGGTAAAAATCCTTGGGTAACAGAAGAGATATTGAATATAACTGATGAAAGGAGAAAATATAAAAATGCAGTAAATGAAGTAGGCAAAAAGGAATACAAATGTCTCAAAAAAGAGATTGACAGGAAGTACAAAATGGCTAAGCAGGCATGGCTAGAGGACAAATGTAAGGATGTAGAGTCATATATCACTAGGGGTAAGACAGATGCTGCCTACAGGAAAATTAAAGAGACCTTTGAAGAAATGAGAACCACTTGTATGAATATCAAGAGCTCAGATGGAAAACCAGTTCCAAGCAAAGAAGGGAAAGCAGAAAGATATAGTATATAGAGGGTTCATGCAAGGGCAATGTACTTGAGGGCAATATTATGGAAATGGAAGAGGATGTGAGTGAAGATGAAATGGAAGTTATGAAACTACATAAAAAATTTGACAGAGCACTGAAAGACCTAAGTTTAAACAATGCCCTGGGAGTAGACAACATTCCATTAGAACTTCTGATAGCCTTGGGGAGAGACAGCCCTGACAAAACTTACCATCTGGTGGCGAAGGTGTATGAGACAGGCAAAATACACTCAGACTTCAAGAAGAATATGATATCCAATTCCAAAGAAAGCAGGTGTTGACTGGTATGATAATTACCGAACTATCAGTTTAATAAGCCATGGCTGCAAAATACTGAAACAAAATCTTTACAGGCGAATGGAAAAAGTGGTAGAAGCTGATCTTGGGTAAGGTCAGTTTGGATTCCTTATAAATGTTGGAACATGTGATGCAATACTGACCCTATGACTTATCTTAGAAGATAAACTAATGAAAGACAAACCTATGTTAGAGCATTTGTAGAATTAGAGGAAGCTTTTGACAATGTTGACTGGAATACTCCCTTTCAAATTCTGTAGGTTGCAGGGATCAAATACAGGGAGCAAAAGGCTGTTTATGATTTGTACAGAAACCAGTTGGCAATTATAAGAGTCAAGGGGCATGAAAGGGAAGCAGTGGCTGAGAAGAGAGTGAATGTGAATTGTGGTTTATTAGTCTCATAATGTACATAATCTAAATCATTTGATTCAGGTACAGGAGACACGTCAAAATTTTGGTAAATTTTTACCATATACATACAACACCTGGCTTTAACAAGTGGTACCATAACAGTAATACAATATAAAAATACACATACAATAAAAAAACTAACAATTAATTACAACAACTGATTTTAACAAATGATATCATAATAATAATTCTATTTTATTGCACATACAATAAAAGACTTAGAATTAATTACCCCTTGCTCAAATTATCATGTCATCCTCTATGAATTCTTCTACTGAATAGTAGCATTTATCCCACAGAATCTGCTGTAGCCTTATTTTTAGACTCTCTGGCTTCATATTAAATATATTTTTGCTCATTAGCTTGTTATATATTGTCATCCCCATATACTGTGGAGCTCGTACATATAATTTCAAATGTTGTGTGGGTAACATAAAATTATTTTTATTTCTTGTGTTGTATGTGTGGTTAAAATGATTTTCCTCTAATAATTTTTGTCAGCTGTGTACAAAGATTATAATTTCATAAATGTATATGGACGGAACTGTTAGGATTTGCAGGTTCTGAAATAATGGGTGACACGATTCTGTTTGTTGTGCACTACACATGTATCTTATAATTTTCTTTTGCAGTTTCTGTATTCGAGATACACTACTTGAATTTCCCCAGAAAATGATACCATATCTAATGACAGATACAAAATATTTATGATATGCTATTTTTTGTGTACTCATGTCAGTAGAGTTTTCTAGTATTTGCATTGCAAATGCAAAGCTGCTTAGTTTATTTGATAGGAACTCAATAATTGTATTTCAGTTTAAGTTGTTGTCCACAATTAGTTCTAGGAATTTGACTGTGTTAACTTCTTCCATAGGATGATTGTGATAATGTATTTTAAGATCCACACATTACAAATGTTTTGTTTTGAGATGTACCATATTGGTTTTTGCAATGTTCAGTTTCATGCCATTTAACTGGAACCAGTTTTCTAGAGTACCCATTGTGCTCACAATGGAGCTCTGTATTTTTTCTGCATCATCTTCAATTAAAACAGAAGTGTCATCCGCAAACAGAACTGACGGGCAATTTATGTTTATGGGCAAGTCATTTACATAGAATAGGAACGGGATTGGCCCCAAAATGGAGCCTTGAGGCACTCCTTGTGATACTGTACTCCATTTAGAACAATAATTCACTGCATTTGATGTGACACTTACCCTTTGCTTTCTGTTATGCAAGTATGATGTGAGCCATTTCAGAGCATTGTCCTTAATCCCATGTTGTTGTTGTGGTCTTCAGTCCTGAGACTGGTTTGATGCAGCTCTCCATGCTGCTCTATCCTTTGCAAGCTTCTTCATCTCCCAGTACTTACTGCAACCTACATCCTTCTGAATCTGCTTCGTGTATTCATCTCTTGGTCTCCCTCTACGATTTTTACCCTCCACGCTGCCCTCCAATGCTAAATGTGTGATCCCTTGATGTCTCAAAACATGTCCTACCAACCGATCCCTTCTTCTAGTCAAGTTGTGCTACAAACTTCTCTTCTCCCCAATCCTATTCAATACCTCCTCATTAGTTACGTGATCTACCCACCCTATCTTCAGCATTCTTCTGTAGCACCACATTTCGAAAGCTTCTATTCTCTTCTTGTCCAAACTAGTTATCGTCCATGTTTCACTTCCATACATGGCTACACTCCATACAAATACTTTCAAAAACGACTTCCTGACACTTAAATCTATACTCGATGTTAACAAATTTCTCTTCTTCAGAAACGATTTCATTGCCACTGCCAGTCTGCTTTTATATCCTCTCTACTTCGACCATCATCAGTTATTTTACTCCCTAAATAGCAAAACTACTTTACTACTTTAAGTGTCTCGTTTTCTAATCTAATTCCCTCAGCATCACCCGATTTAATTTGACTACATTCCATTATCCTTGTTTTGCTTTTGTTGATGTTCATCTTATATCCTCCTTTCATGACACTGTCCATTCCGTATTTGTTTAATTTGTAGATAAGCAAGTCATGGTTCACCAAGTCAAATGCTTTGGAAAGATCTCAGAAAATACCTGTGACTTTAGTCCTCTGATCCAATGATTTGCATATCTTCTCAATAAAGTTATTTACTGCATCCAGTGTGATTTTTCCTTGTTGGAATCGAAATTGGTTACATACAATAATATCATTTTTTACGATAGAATTTTTGATATGATTTGCAGCTACTTTCTCTAACACTTTTGACAGGATTGGGAGAATAGAAATAGAGTGGTAGTTTCCCATATCTTCCCTCTACCCTTTCTTGAACAGAGGTCTCACTTTGGCATATTTTAACACATCAGGAGAGCACCCCTGTTCAAAAGATTGGTTGATTATTTTAGCTAGCGGGGATGCTATTATGTCATATACTGCTTTAATCACTTTACTTGGTGTCGCATCCCACCCAGCAGAATTTTTATTTTTTAATGACAATATAACATTTTTCACATCCTTTATTGTGACTTTTTTAAAATCTGTGAGATACTCAGCTTCTTGGTCGAGTCCAAAGGGATTTACTTTACTCTGATATCCTGCTAGACCAAGTTCTGACTTTGCTACATTTATGAAGAATTCATTTAAACACTCTGATATTTGAGCTGGGTTTACAACAACATTATCACCTACTTTAATCTTAGTTATTTCATTACTACTGACTTTAACATTTAAGTATGATTTGACAACAGACCACACTGTCTTTGTCTTACTATTATGTTGTAAAATAAACTTATTGTTTGCCATTTGTTCTGCTGCCTTTACAACTTTTTTTGAATATGGCTTTATAATGTTTCACATACACGGCAAAATATCTGTTTTTGTTATATTTCAGTTCAATATGTAGTTGCCTCTTTCTGGCACTAGAAATTTTTATACCCTGAGTTATCCATTTAATCTTCCTAGTCGTTTTGTTACATTTGGCTTTAAGTGGAAGAGTTTCATTAAATATTTCAAGAAAGCTACCAAGAAATTTGTTAAAGTTAATACTACTTGAGATACAGCTGTCATAAGGCCATTCAACCTCTCTTAACTTATTGCTAAATATAGTTAGGTTTTTTTCATTGAAGTTCCTTTTCATGTGGCTTTTGTTACACGTCTTTATAGAGTTTCGGTAGTTCAATAAATAATGCAGAGTGGTCAGAGATGCCTAACTCTAAGCAAACTTTATTAACATCTTCAAACACATAATTTGTTAAAATATTATCAATACAGGTCGCTGACTGTGCATACACTGCATTCTAGTGGGTTGCAGGAAGTTTGCTTTGAAGCCAAAGTTTTTTATTAAGTCATTGAATTTGGACACATCATTGCTGTCAGCTGTGGTATTAATATTGAAATCAGCAGCTATTATTATATTGTTCCTTTTTTCTCTTTTAAGATTTTCAAGAAGGCACTTAAATTTGAGCAGGAAAGCTTCAATTGTAGTTTTGTCTGGTACTCTGCAAATAGAAACTACTAAGACATTTAGGTCCCTTAACTTGATACAACAGCTTTCAAATATACATTCTTCATTCAAATGATTAAAATCGTTCCTTACTTCATATTTCATGTCAGAATGCGTAAGTATGCAAGAACCTCCATGTGATTTCTCTTGTCTACAAAACCTGTTAGCTACTTCTAAATTTTTGATTTTATTAAGAATTTTGATGTTACCACATGTAAGCCAATGCTCATTGACACAGACAACTTTAATATTCTTAAATTCTGAAAGAATAATTTGTAAGTCATCAAGTTTATGATTTTTGTTTGAAAAGTCGGCACTGAGACGATTTCTATTCAAGTGCATTATACATGGACACTCTTTTTTATTTATGGGTTCAGGTGTAGGCCAACTCTTTCTTGGGTACTGTTTTGGTCTCGCCGTTTTTGTTAGCAAACACTGTTTCCCATCCCCATCATTACTTACAAGTTTCCCATATTATTTAGAATTTTAGAATTTTACATGTATCAGCAAACATTTTACTGAGAATTCTGGATCCTAGCCTATTTAAATGAAGACCATCCTTACCCAAGCATTTATTGTTTAAGATCTTGTTCGGATTTATAAACACGATTTATTCTGTCTATGTATTGATCACTGACGGATCGTCTGTATACAATACCACCCACTACAATTCTAGATGTTTTGTAGAAATTACTGGTTGATTGAATTAAGGTTTTTGTTTCACTTACAAGTTCCTCTTCAGTGTTGCTTCTAAGAGAATTTGTACATACGTGAAGACTCCTTTATAATTCTTCCGAGAAGCCTATGCTGGACCATTCCGTGACCTATGCATGTTGCTGAAGTGTTTGTTCAGCTGGCGAGTCTTGATCCCTGGGTGAACATCTACTTTGCATTTTGGCACTACCACATTTTTGAGCAGAGAATTGCCAATAACAAGGAAGTCATTTGTTTCGTTTTGTTTTTCGTTACTCAGGTGCTTCGAATTCTTTTTACTGTATGTTACACTTGTCCACTTATATTTGTTTTCGGTTTTTGAGACTTTCATGTGGGTTTCTTCTGTAGGTGCAGCAGAATCATCGTTTAAGCGAACAGATGTATCATTCCACCTGGTTTTGATATTTTCATCTATCGCCTCAACAGTTTTGCAAAAACAAGGTTGTAACCTTTCCCTGATGTTATTCAATCTATACATTGAGCAAGCAGTAAAGGAAACAAAATAAAAATTTGCAGTAGGAATTAAAATCTCTGGAGAAGAAATAAAAGCTTTTAGGTTCGCTGATGACATTGTAATTCTGCCAGCGGCAGCAAAGGACCTGGAAGATAAGTTGAACTGAAAGGACACTGTCTTGAAAGGAGGATGTAAGATGAACATCAATAAAAGCAAAATGATGATAATGAAATGTAATCTAATTAAATCAGGTGATGCTGAGGGACTTAACTTAGAAATTAGACACTTAAAGCAGTAGACGAGTTTTACTATTCAGGGAGTAAAATAACTGATGATGGTCTGAATAAGGAGGATGTAAAATGTAGACTGGCAATGGCAAGAAAAGGGTTTCTGAAGAACAGAAATTTGATAACATCAAGTATAGATTTAAGTGCCAGGAAGTCTTTTCAAAAAGTATTTGTATGGAGTATGGCCATGTATGGATGTAAAACGTGGACAATAAATAGTTTAGACAAGAAGAGAATATAAACTTTCGAAATATGGTGCCACGGAAGAATGCTGAAGATAAGATGGGTGGATCCATAACTGATGAAGAGGTACTGAACAGAATTGGGAAGAAGAGGAATTTGTGGCACAACTTGACTAGAGGAAAGGATTGTGCTTGCACAGGATAGAGTAGCATTAAACCTGTCTCTGGACTGAAGGACACAACAACAACAAAAAGGCAACTAACACTAAAGAGGCTTTTGTTCTTTTAAACAGAAGAAGCTCAGAAGCTTTTTTAATAGTGTATGCAAGTACTTTTCTTTCAATAAATATTGATGTGTGTAGTGCATTTGTTTATTCCACTCCAACACAGTCCCTTTTTGAATCAAGTTGTGTCATAAATTTATTTTCTCTGAAATTGAATTCACTACCAGTACATTTTTTTTTCCATTCTACCCATAAAATCTCCATCATTCATCTGTAGCATCACATTCCAAATGGTTCCATTCTCTTCTTGTCTGAATACATTATCACCCACATTTCGCTTCTGTACAACTCTAGAGAAATACCTTCAGTGGAGACTTCCTAACACTGAAACAAACAATGAAAATAATCAGTTTCTGACAATATAATTTAATTAGATAGATAAAAAATCTGCTTACCATGTGGTGGGGGGAGACCACACTTGTGAAAAAAGGTTTTAGGTATGCAAGCTTTCAGAGGCAATGGCTCCTTCTTCCAGCAAAAAGGTTGAAGGAGAAGGAAGAGGGGTGAAGGAAAAGGAATAGAGAGGTTAGTGAAAAGGGGTGGAATTCAGAAAAGTCACCCAGAACCCTGGGTCAGGGGAGACTTACCCAATGGGATCAGAAGGTCTGGTATGTCTTTCCTGAGCCAAGATTCTTGGTGACTTCGAACTCTACCCATCTTCCTAAACCTCTCAAGTCCTTCTCCTTCACCCTTCCTCCTTCCTCTTCAAATCCTCTGTCAGAAGAAGGAACCACTAGTTCCAAAAGCTTGCATACCTAAAACCTTGTTTTGTATGTGTGTTCTTCTGGCACCTCTTGGTGAGTATATTTTTTATCTAACCAGTTACATTATAACTCAGAAATCTAAATCTGATGTTAATAAATTCCTCTTTTTCAGGATTCCCTTTCTTGATATTGCCAATCTGCATTTTATAGCCTGTCTACTTCAGATATCATCATTTATTTTGCTGCCAAATAGAAAAAAACAATCTACTACTTAAAGTGTCTCGTTTTGTATTCTAATTCCTTTGTTATTGCCTGATTTTTTCAACTACATTCCATTAAACTTGTTTTACTGTTCATTTTATAACTTCCTTTCCATTTAACTGAGCTTCCAGAACGTTTCTGTCTCTGGCAGAATTACAAAGTCATAAGCAAACCTCCAAATTTGAACTCCTTCTCCCTAAACTTTAATTTACTTTCCCAATTTCGCACTGCTTTCCTTTACTGGTTACTCAATATGTATTGAGGAAGTAACACGGATAGGCTACAAACCCGTCTCACTCCCTTTCCAATTATTCCTTCTCTGTCATGTCCTTTGACTCTCATAACTCCGGTCTGCTTTCTGTACAATCTGCAGCTAACCATTTGTTCCATACAGTTTATCCCTGATATCTTCAGAGTTTCATAGTGTGTTTTCCAGTAACTATCACCAAAGGCTTTCAGTAAATCTACAACTGCTATGAATGTTAGTTTGCTTGTCTTCAACCTTTATCCTAAAATAAGTTGCATGGTATTACTTGATGACTTCTTAGATTCCTCTAGAACACAAACTGATTTTTCTCAAGCTCAGCATTTATCAGTCCTTATATCCTTCTGGAGGTAATTTGTGTGAACTATTTTACAATCCTAACTCATTAAACCAATGGTTTTATAATAAAACCAAACTATGAAAACTTCAAGTAGGAATATCAACAATGCTACTTACTATAAAGAAGACACATTAATCTGCAGACAGGCACAATATAAGACACTTTTGACCACAGCCTTCAGCAGCAAAAGAAGAACACACCATTCATACACACAAGAAAACACACATCATTTGCACATGACCAGCATCTCCAGCAGCATTTTGTTCCAATTGATCCTGAATGAGGAGACCCTCCAGGATGTAGAACTCAGAAAACAAGAATTCACAATAAATATTCACTAATAAAAACAAATATTTAAATGTACATTCGACAGATCCCAAGTGAAATGGTCCTCATGCATGTGGAACAAGTCAAAAACTTTAAACATATCTTCATTTGTATGGTAAGAGCAAACTTGTCACAAAACTTGTAAATGTTTAATACACTAATGTGAATATGATAATTCTTAGGCTGTTATAATCCAGTATCATAAAACAGAAAAATCATTTTTAGATGATATCTGTATCCACATCTACATCAACATCTAAATACATACTCCCCAAGCCCCAATTCAGTGCATGGTTGAGGGTATCTTGTACTACTACTAGTTATTTCCTTTTCTGTTCCATTTGCTAATAGAGTGAGGGAAGAATGACTATCTATATGCCTTCGTACAAGCCCTAATTTCCCTTACCTTCATGCTCCTTATGTAATTTGAATGTTGGCACTAGTTGAATTGTTCTGCAATCTGCTGCAAATGCTGATTCTAAAAATTCTCTCAAAAGTGTTCCTTGAAATGAATGTTGCCTTCTGTCCAGGCATTCCCATTTGAGTTCCCAAAGAATCACTGTAATACATGTATGTTGTTCAGACCTACTGGTAACAATGGTAACAAATCCAGCAGCCTCCCTCCGAACTGGTTCAACGTCTTCCTGCAGCCTGACATTGTGGAGATCTCAAACAGTTTAGCAGTACTCAAGAATGGAACATGCTCATTTCATTTCATATTGCTCTGCAGTGTTATGCCTAGATATTTAACAAACATAACAGTGTCAAGTAGCACATTACCTAATGCAATATTCAGACATTATGGAATTGTTTTTCCTACTCATCTGCATTAACTTACCTTTTTCTATGTATATATCTCGCTGCTGCTTCTTTACAACAATTGAATTACTGCATTGAATTCATACAGAAGCCAGATTCTATGTAATACTGGACTTATTTGATATTGTTATTAACATATACACAACAGTAGGTGCTAATAAGAAATTTAGCCTACTCCTGAAATGGACTTTATTAGTAGTTAAATGTTTTATGGCTGCTGGAAAGTGATTGAGAATGTGTGTTCCTGAATAATGGATGTTTCATGACCAAAGTAAATGACTTGAACCTTCATAAGGATTATTCATATTTCTGTTACTCACTGCATGAACAGAGCTGTTGGTTTTAACAACAGATATATTTTCCCATTAAAGTTTCATTAAAGAATAGATATATTGCAAAAATCCTTAGTCCTCTAAACAGGCTTCTGCAGGACAGTCTTGAATTCACAACACAAATATTTCTTATTACATTATTTTGGACCTGGAAAACTTCAGTTTGGCTTGATGAAATATGCCAAAAAATAATCTGCTACAACACTATGGCGTTAAAGTAAGCATAGCATACAATTTTTATATAATCTATGTCTGAAAACATTCACAATGCAAATGGGATTACTTTTAGTCACTTTAGCTGTTATATTTTGTGCCTTTTCATTCTATTCAAGGAACTCATAATGTATGGTTAGGATTGTAACAGATCAGTATATCAATACAAAAGTGTTAGGGATGCTCAAGAAAATGGCTGTAGTATGTGCTCAAATTTCTCCTGAGAATAAATTCAGTTGTAGATGAATCCAATGAATCCTACATAGAATCTTCACTGAATCTTCACTGACTGGAGTTCAGACTATGATGGTGTCAGTTATTACAGCCACCAGACACTGAAGAACATACTAAATTACCAGTCAAATTAAATTCATTATGAAACCAGATTATCATAAATGAATTAGGTACCTATGACAGTGGTATAGCTGGTACGGAAACTGTTTCAAAAACGTAATTTGACTTGCCCCATTAAATAAATAATTGTCTTATGCATGTATTTATGGGAATTTAGATATATACTGAATGTCTCCATTAGCCAGTTTGATACAAAACATCTACTGATAACAGAAAGCTTAAATATATTCAATTCTGAAAAACATCACAGTGTAAGAAACTTATTATTTCTAATAGTACAGGAATATGGATAAAATAGGTTTGACAACAGAACAGAGGGTCATCTTACATAAAGATAATTTATGAACATTAGGACTTGTAGGAAGGTATCTACTAATAGCACTTTTGGCACACAAGTAATCTATGTCTTGAAATTATTACTAACTACATAAATCCACTGATTCAGCTTATTCACATAATAAAAGTTACGTGTTGCACCCTGAGAAAATTTGGTGACTCTTTGTATTTTGTGTATCTGGGAATTAATATAATGTTTACTATTAATTAGTTGCAAGGTTCTATAATCTTTATCTTTTGGGTTGAAGCATGATGTTTTATTCTGATTATTTGACTTTCAACAAAATTATCTACACATTCATTCAATGTCTTATGTTCTCCCAATCAGAGAAGCCTGCTTTCAGTGGTGTGAAAATGCCAAGACAGGCATAAACAAAGAGAGGCAGCTGCCTGAAATTAAGTTTATACATAGTTTACTAATAAACTATATGTCAACAGACTGCTGTATTCTATTCATGGGTAAAATTAAATTGATTAAAATTAGCAGGAGAATCACTACCTTTTTAAAAAGCTAGCTGTTTCTTCATTAAGGTGCTACTACTTATTATCTACAAGTGGTTTTAAAATTTGTTCATACTTGACAATAAACAGGTTTTCTATTCATTACCAATATTCTTCAAAATCTGATCATATCTCTGAATACACATGGCAGTGGTAAGAAAGCATTTCAGTATGAATTACGTCAATTTCATGTAAATTATTACCAGATTTAATGACCATATGAGCTTAATGTGGGATTCATCCTTTATTTTCTTATTTTCTGGGGAGTCCTTCAGACTGACCAATATGTCACACAACATAAGAACTGTCTGTACCATCCCTGTAAATATTGAAACAATAATTGGTGAAGACATGTGACTTATAATTTAAAATGTCAGAAACATCTTTAGTCACCTTTAAAAAATATTACCAGATATGTATCCTGTGGTGGCTAAATTTGGTACACTATTTGGTTCTGAATCATCTTCAAGGAGCTGGAATAATCGTATCAAAAGCTTATCTTCTTCCATTGTCTCAGCAAGTGGTTCCACCTGCAATGGAGTGATGAATGATGAAATTAGCATCAAATGTTGATAGTTTAAACTTATGAATTATTTCATTTTTCCCATTGGTGGAAACAAATTCTATCATGAGCTTTGTTTAGCACCAAAAGAGCAACTGAAAAAATTCCTTTAGATGGAAAGAAATAATGTTTTTACATTTTCAGTTTATTTACTGTATTATAATAACATGTAACAACTACTCAAAGAGTTTTCAGTATTACAGTGCTCCTCACAACACTACAATAAATGTGCTTAAAAACGTACTGAACAGTAGATGGAATATATTTCCATTTATTAAATTTATGGTCAGTTTCTTTTCTTTTTATACCTTATCTGACTCTACTGTGCTTTCCTCATTGTATTCCAGACAATTTTACTAATTAAATATATAACTTATTTCAAATAAATATTATCTTCTCTAAACATTCCTTTCTTGTTGCAGATATTGGGTGCTGCAATTTTCTGGCTCTTTGTGTGTGTAGCTATGCTGGTAAACAGCAATATCTCTGTTAGTGAGAGAGTCTTTAGTGGAAGTTATATCAAAGTAAGACATTTTTCAAAAGCTTAGAGATGTTTTCAATAATATTGAAATGCCTTTCATCCACAACAATATCTACACATACTGTATATTTGTTGGTAGCTTCATAATCTACCAACGCAGATATAATACTGTTTTATTTCTCTAGTTATGAGATTATAAATATTCTATTTACAGACTAATTATTTTTGAAATGACTTTCTGTTCAGTATTCATTTAATTTTATCTACTTTCTTTGGTAACATCCATCAATGCCTCACTGCCTCTAACAATTTTGTTGATGGTTTAAAACCTCAAAATCTAATAATGCATATGAGGGAATAAGGAATAGTTGTAGGTAAACAACTAGAATTCTCTCGGATACAGATTTATTCACACTTAGCTTCTACACAGATACAAGTTCAGAGGCTAACTGCCGATAGTGTATAGTGTCCACCATCCTGCCCAAAGCCCTCTCCTCAAAGATAGCACACTTACGCACTGAACAAATATCGATATTTATGGCACCCTAAGTCACATAGCCCCCCTCCCCCCCCCCCCCGCAATGTATGGAGTACGTCCCTGTGAATGGGGGGGGGGGGGGGAGAAGTTAGGAAGGTAACGTACAGTTCTTCTGCATCAGGCGGAAGTGGTCAACTGATAGGAGACTGGGGGGTGAAACCCGGTACGTCTACGGCGAAGTCAGCAAGCGACGCCGGCAGCTGAAGACGACGTCCCGTCCTGGATTGGAGGTATAGCACTTCGTCAGCAGGCAGGCGGAGAATCACCTTGCCAGAAGGCCTAACAAAGGCACGCAAATTGTGACACGCAGCACTTCTGCTCAATTTAAAGCAGCGCACCACACGAGATTCTGCACTTCCTCCTTAATATTGTCACACGCAAGTACCACACACACAGTATCACCATCTATGACAACAGATAATTTATGTATGTCATCAGGGTGTACATCTGTTGTGAATTCTTGGGTGGCACTTGTACAAGCAATGGTAGGGAGGCAGGGAGGTGTGGGAAAGCCATGGCAGGGGGAAGCATCTGCTAAGAGGGGGGTGGCAGGTGCACTGGACTGCGCAGGAGACAACCTCAGGCGATCAGCTGACAGACGAGGGAGCGTGACTGAAGGCAACGAGGAGGCAGCGTGTATTGAACGGCGTGACAAAGAGCTGTCACACAAAGATGGTAACACAATGGTAGAATCTGAGTGGTTGGCACTTCGACTGCGAGGGCTGTGAGGAGTGAAGCCCCGAAAAGATTGGCCACTTGCATTAGATGAACACGGAGAAGGAGCAGTGCCCGGCAGAGAAGCACGCTGTGGAGAATCAATACCCGAATGCATGGTATGGGAAGATGAATGGCCGGTCGAAGCAGGAGTGGGAGAAATAGGGACAGAGTCAGGGAGGTTCACCTGAGGATCAATGAAAGCTGGTTTCACTCGGTTGAGTGAGACCGTGGTTACAGAGTCTTTTATGAGGAGATCCATATTATTCTCAGAGCGTTTGATGACCTTGTAAGGACCTGTGTAGGGCAACTGAAGCGGGGCTTTGATTGAGTCATCTCTGAGAAATACATACTCACAAGAGTCTAGCGTGCGCGGTACGTACACGCGCGGAGGTATATGAGCAGCCGGAGGTGGCGGCTGAATTTTGCTGCAGTGCAAGTGCACCCGCTCGAGAAGTGAAGGGAGTTCAGAGGGCCGTGGAAGTGGGGTGGGAGTGACTAATTCTCCAGGCAAATCCAGAGGTTGGCCATACACAAACTCGGCTACGGAACCCTAGAAGTCTTCCTTGAAAGTCGCACTAAGGCCAAGAAGCACGAAGGGCAGTGCCTCTGTCCATAGTGAGTCATGGCAACGCAGGGCAGACTGTAAGGTGCAATGCCATCGCTCGACAAGCCCATTGATTTGGGGGTGGTATGTAGAAGTATGAATTTTGACAATACCACACATTTTACATAAGTCAGAGAAAACTGAAGACTCGAGTTGTTGCCCCTGGTCAGTGGTGAGGTAAACAGGTGAGCCAAATCTAGAGATCCACGAATCTAAGAATGCTCGACTTACTGTCTCAGAGGTAATGTTCAGAATAGGCACAGCCTCAGCCCACCGAGTCATCCTGTCAATGGCTGTAAACAAGTAACGGAAACCCTCGGAGGGGGGCAAAGGGTCTATGAGGTCGACATGAACATGGTGAAACCAGACTGGTGGTTGGGCAAAACAGCCAAGGGGTGGGGAAGTGTGCCTGGAAACTTTGTTCTATTGACACAACATGCATGCCCTGGCCCAAGACTGACAGTCGCGGCGCATGTCTCTCCAGACAAACCGTTCAGCTACCAGACGGGTGGAAGCTTTGACACCGGGGTGTGCTAATGTGTGTAGTTTGTCAAAGACCTGGCGTTGAAGGGGCTTTGGAATGAATGGCCACAATGTACCAGTCGATTCATCACACCACACTAAGTCAGATATGCCAGGGAAAGTAGAGCGTACCGGTTGGAGAGAGGAGCTGTGGTCCGAAATTAACTGCATGGTATCGGGGTCTGCCGATTGCAACCAAGGTAGGTCCGTTAAGTCAATTAAGGTTGTGACAGCACCAACACGTGAGAGAAAATCAGCGACCACATTGTCTGCTCCTCGGATGTAGCGAATGTCATTTGTAAATTCGATGTGACTAAAGCGTTGTAGGGGCGGATCAGCCACAGGATTTTTTATGGCAGGAACAAACTGCTTATGATCAGTGAGCACATAGAAATCTCGTCCCTCAACATCAGTTCTGAAGTGTCTTATGGCCTCGTAAACTGCAAGTAATTCTCTGTAGAATGCTGAGTATTTCTTCTGCGCGTTGTTTAGCTTTTTTGAGAAAAACTGCAGGGGGGTCGTAACATTGTTGTATGTCTGACTCAGTACTGCGCCGAAAGCATTGTCATTAGCGTCAGTAGTGATAAACATTGTGGCGTCCGCACATGGGTGAGGAATAGTGACAGTGGAGGCCAACAGCTGTTTGAGTTCATTAAATGCCTTGTCCATGTCTCGTGTCCATGGGACCTGGCGCGTGCCAGAAGTTTGTGGGCCAGCGAGAGCATCTGTGAGAGGAGCCTGCACCGCAGAAGCGGCTGGCAAATGTTTTCGGTAATAATTAACTGCTCCAATGAACCTGCATAATTCCCTATAGGTCTGAGGGTGTAGCATCTCGAGAACAGGCTTGATCTTGTCCTGCGGTGGTGTCAGACCGTCCGATGACACAACATAACTTAGGAATGTGACGGATGAGTGGTGCAATTGAGTCTTTTTATTGTTCAGTTCGATACCAGAGGCTGCTAAAATATCTGACATGACTTGAACATGCTCCTCACTCTGTTACAAAGTAGAAGCAAAAACCAATATGTCGTCCATGTATACGAAGCAAAAGTCTAGATGGGATAAAGTTTGATTGATGAAACGCTGCCATGTTTGGGGGGCATTTTTCATCCCAAATGGCATAAATTTGTATTGGAACAGCCCGAAGGGAGTGGTTATGGCAGTCTTTTCAATATCCTCCGGAGCAATAGGAATCTAATGAAATGCGTGCTTACAGTCCAAAACAGAGAAGTACTTTGCATCTGCGAGTGCATGATTGAAGTCTGCAATGTGTGGGACCGGATATTTATCAATGATGGTGCAGGCATTTAAACGCCTATAGTCTCCGACCATACGCCAAGTACCGTCTTTCTTTTGGTGAAACAGGATAGGCCTAGCCCAGCAACCGGAAGAAGGTTCAGTTATTCCCTTTTGTAATAGATCATCTAATTGTTCTTTTGCAATTTTCATAAATTCCGGCTTGAGGCAGCATGGGCATTGCGATATGGGCAGAACATTGGTTAGACGTAACCAATGAACTGTGCCATTAGTGACTACTGCAATACGTGGTGTGGCACGACAGTCAGATGTCCGTGAAGCAGAGCAGGCAGTGGTGGACAGGCAAAGCTGTGGCGCTGAGGGCACGGAGGTACATGTGTGCCAACCGCTCGTAGGCTGCGTAAAGACCGCACGCGTGTTAACATGGGCAAGGTTGGTACACTGGTTCTTGGTAGTGGGCCATGCCACTACGAGCACTGTAGGCATGAGTGGGCGTGGCCGAACAGCAGCTGGCCGTAGTTCATTGCCACAAGCTTGGGAAGTTAATTGTCCATTCGGAACGCAAGGAGCATGAGCACTCGGGCATACACTATCATTACAGAAGGGGGTGCTGACATAGTTTACAGAGTTCACAACATTGTCGTTAACTTGCGTGGGCAGGGGAACACCAGATTGGCATGGACTGACCTTGTCTGTAGCTGACGAGTCGTCTCATTGTAGTGCCGCGATGCGTTGTTGTGTGGAGGCCAACTCGTGGTGTATGTTGCGGAGATGCAGCAGCATTTCCGTACGTTCCATCCGCAACTTCGAAGACTTGGCACACTCCACTAGCCACTTGTTTGTCCAAGATTGCAGCTCCAAGGATAGGTTTACACACTTCTTAGCACAGCACACATGTTTGGTGTTAGCCGAACTTTCACTCGGCGGAGAGGGTAAAACACAGTAATTTGCACAAAATCTAGTGACAACTGATAGTGCTTGAGGAAATCAATTCCGAGAATAGGTTCTTCAATTGTTGACACTAGAAACGTCCACTCCAGCTTGCACTCGGGCGAAAGCTTCACTGTATACAAAGTGGAACCCGAACACTGTAGGGTAGACAAGTTCACTGCACGAAGTACTGTTTTGTGTGGTTGCACTTTATTGGCTGCTAGGCAAACCAGCAGCAAAGAGACGTCTGTGCCAGTGTCTACCAGAAAACATACACCTGATCGTAAATCACGAACATAGACTCGACCACACTTACTGTTGTTGTCCGAAACGGAATGCAACGTGGGATGGTGCCCATTGTTTACATCACATGAGGTGGCACCGTAGCCTACCTGCAGTTGGATTTTGGGTAAGGACACTGCCATTTGCGAGCTTGCTGCCCGAATCTCGCGTGGAAGAAACAGTAAGCTTGGGCTGGTCTGTGCTCCTGTGGGTAGTTACTAGGTGACGGAGTATGTGCCCCAGAGTCTTCCACAGAGGCCGATGCACTGTCGTTGTGGGGAGTTGAAGGTGTAGGCAGGGCGGCTAGTTTAATAAACTTGTTATTAGCAGCATCAGACAAGGGCGTGGCGTCAGAAAGCGTCTTAGTGTGGTCATGTCCAGAATGCAGTGCACGGAGCTCACGTTGCCTGCCAGAGTATGCTCTGTCGGCGGTACGTAAACGTTCATTTACTGGCCTATCTTCATACACAGAGATTGCAGTCTGGACAGGCAAAGGCAGCTTTTCAGTCCAGATTTCTTCGAGCATGTCATCAGGCATAACTTGCTCATCAATGAGAAGACAGATGCACCGCCACAGCTGGGATGGAGACCTGTCGCCGAGACGCTCTTCGTAGATGAGCTGTCACACATTTTCTCTCCTGGTTTTAGAGATACGCTCCAGTATCGTCTGTTTCACCACAGCATACTTCCCTGTTAGGGGGGGGGGCTTCAACCAGATTGTAAATTAAATCGACGCGGTCGTGAAATGGTTCATGAGGCAGGCGAAGTGTGCGTCGTCGTCCAAAGCACAGACATTGAATGTTTGCTCAACCAGGTTAAACCAGAACTCCGGGTGAGTGGGTTTGAAGTCTGATAGTTTCGGCAGATTTGGCACTGCAGTCACTGTGGAGGTGCGCCTATTACTTCGGACGGAAGTAGAGCATGCAGAAGATAGCGAGTCTGAATTATTGGCGTCCCGTAATGCGGGAATCGCGAAATTCAATTGACACCGGGGGGGGGGGGGGGGGGCATCTGAGAAGCGACGGACGCTCGAACGGTGTGAGGATCGTAGTCAAAATGTGCATTTTCATTGATGTGGTAGCTCAGAGAGAAGCCACAAGTACTTAAGTACACCGGCGGATGTCCGTTATGCACACAGCATTCACTCGACTGTGAGTGGTGGGGCTGGTTGTAGATGTCGGAGTAATTACTGTCCAGCACAGAATTGTTGACTTGATTAGAAGCAACACAAGGATCCCACACACGTCCACTAGGATGCACACTCGGTGTGATATTTGCTGTTTGGCGAGCATTGAACACCTGTTGACTAGCCGGCGCGGAGGGATACACACGTGGCGGGAACTGATTCGAGTTTGAATTTACTACTGGATTTTCCAAAGTAGCAAAACCTCACTCGACGCCACGAACTGTATTGAATTGTGCGTTCAACACAGGAGTAGGAATTTTCCGGCCAACACTCTGTGGAGAACACGTGGGAAGCTCTAGGCTAGCAAAGCCAGAGTCCACGACCGTTGGCGGTTGGAAGAAACTGGCGGCACTCGATGAATTCCACTGCATGTTCTGGCTGAAGGATTCTGAAGATTCTTGCAGCATGTCCACTACGACGGCAGGAGTGCTGGAGAGATGTTGCTGAAATCCAGGCGGCTGTGAGTGCTGAAAGGCCATTGTCTGGAGCTGAACAAAGGCCCTCACGATCGTGGAGAAACCCGACATGGTAGGCGCATAAATAACCTTCGGGCGGTAACTCGGATGCATATTACACAAAAAAAGGGGTCACCAGTGAGGGAATAAGGAATAGTTGTAGGTAAACAACTAGAATTCTCTCGGATACAGATTTATTCACACTTAGCTGCTACACAGATACAAGTCCGGAGGCTAACTGCCGTTAGCGTCCAACATCCTGCCCAAAGCCCTCTCCTCAAAGATAGCACACTTATGCACTGAACAAATATCAATATTTATGGCGCTCTACACCACACATATAAGAGTATCCACCCAAGCAGTTTCTATAATGCACAATGAGTTTCAAATGAGTAAACAGTATACTTAAACACAGTATCTTCCATTTTTGACTGCTGAATTAACGTAACACCTTGTGTCTTTCATTCAAAATTTCCATATTTTCTTTAAATTTCACGTTAAATTATAAAGATGGGTAACAAAATAGCAAAATTGTATCATTATATTGGCTAGAAGCATTGAACTTTTGATTTGAGTGAATACGTTTTCATTATACATGTAAAGTATAATCTGTTCTTTTCAGAAAATGGTTGTACATTAAAAGTAGGTAATACTGGAAAATGTACATTAATGGTAATGCTAATTTCATCTCTGACATATCTCACAATCTGTTCTATTTTATCTTTGCTGCCCAAATTTTCATTTGCAAATGCTTAGTAAACCTTGGTAACTAATTAATGTAACTGAAATAAATGCTCACAGAGTTTCCAGAATACAAAATCTATACATTAATGCTAATCAGTCATTTTCATGTTGTTATTTACTGCATCAAGATTTTAATTTAATTTTGTTGCATACAGCAGTGTCTTGAAACAATGCTACTGGCTTTGTTGTTCTGGTTTTACTAAAGACCAAAACCTTGTGTGTGATTAGTGCCTTTATACTCCATACTGTTTTATGTGTGCTTGCATATCATGAATATCATATTTCATTTAAGACATATAGTTGTACATTGTGTATTTTCTCTATGTTCACTTTACTTGCAGGTTTTTTTCTAGAAATGTTCATCATTATCATCCAAATATTGTGGTAATTTGCTTGGCGAATGAAGATATCATTTCTGAATTACTTATTTGTCATGTTGCTATCGCATTAATGAGAGCTCATTTCTCTCTGAGATTAGTCAAACAACATTTTAACACTCAATGTTATGATTATTTAATAGCGAGTGTGTGATAATATGATGGATCAGTTGGGATGTATATGTAGGGCTGGTTTAAGGCCCAAGTGACATGTGCCACTGTTGGGACACCTCAACAGTAATATTTCTTTACAGGACATTACAATTTGTAACAGCCACTTGGGGCACAAACTGATAGGGACATCAACATGAGAGGGGTATCAAAGGTGCCAAACTGCAACATCTGCATATCGTAAGCAGCAGTGAAAACCAATATGGGTGAAACTGTACAATGGAAAAGAGGGGAAGAGGGGCACCTAATGATATGTTGCTTGTATGGCAAAACATTCTTCAACTAGCCCTGACTATAAGTATTAACTCAAAGAAAACATTGCAGGAACAAAATCAACAATAACATTGTAAATGTAGGAGATAATGATAATCATTTTTTTTTAAATTCTGGACCACACGAGGAATGTACAAAAAGACTATCAAAAGTTAGATAAAGAACAACCAACTCTTTCGCAGAACATATATTTAACTTTTTTGATTGATCATTTAGTCCTACACAGCCCACACCCAAATTGTGGAGCACCCAGGATACAGGAGTATTTGACCCTAACTTATTTGGCTGTCATGCAGATTGTTGATTCTGGCACCAATGCAGACATTGGTATGGTTGAAAGCATGGCTGTTGGTGGGTGGCTGGACATTGACTTTGTAGTTGAGATCACATTAGATTAGCACTTGTTCCATAGATCATGAATATGACACTTCATAATTATGTGGAACATGTCAGGTTAATAAATGGTGTCTATACAAGATATTACATTACACAAGATATTACATGACACTCAATAATTTTTTTTTTTTTTTTGGGGGGGAGGGGGGGGGGAGTTGCCATTAAGAAATTCTTAGAATTTCTGTTTAAATGCTATATGGCTATCTGTCAGACTTTTCATGCTATTAGGTAAGTGACCAAAGACTTTTGTGGCAGCATAATTTACCCCCTTCTGAGCCAAAGTTAGATTTAACCTTGAGTAGTGAAGATCATCCTTTCTCCTAGTGTAGCCATTTACACTGCTATTACTTTTGAATTCGTTCAGATTGTTAATAACAAATTTCATAAGTGAATATATATATTGTGAGACTACAGTGAAGATTTCTAGCTCTTTAAATAAGTGTCTGCAGGATGATCTTGGATGAGCTCCAGCAATTATTCTGATTACACGCTTTTGTGGAATGAACACACTTTTACTCAATGATGAGTTTCCCCAGAATATGATGCCATACGAAAGCAGAGAATGAAAATAGGCATGGTAAGCTAATTTACTCAGATGTATATCGCCAAAATTTGCAATGACCCTAATAGAATAAGTAGCTGAACTCAAACGTTTCCGCAGATCCTCAGTGTGTTTTTTCCAGTTCAACCCCTCATCAATGCATACACCTAGAAATTTTGAATATTCTACCTTAGCTACCGCTTTCTGATCGAAGTCTATATTTATTAATGGTGTTATTCCATTTACTGTGTGGAACTGTATGTACTGTGTTTTGTCAAAGTTTAATGAGAGTCAATTTGCAGAGAACGACTTAATGATTTTCTGAAAAACGTCGTTTACAATTTCACCAGTTAATTCTTGTCAGTTGGGTGTGATAGCTATACTTGTATCATCAGCAAAAAGTACCAGTTTTGCATCTTCGTGAATATAGAATGGCAAGTCATTAATATATATTAAGAACAGCAGAGGACGTAAGACCGAACCTTGCGGCACCCCATTCTTGATTATTCTCAAGTTTGAGAAATCATCAGTTTTTTGCTTATTTCAACTTTCTGCACTCTTCCAGTTAGGTATGATTTAAACCATTTGAGCGCTGTCCCATTCATACCACAGTACTTGAGCTTATCTAGAAGTATTCCATGATTTACACAATCAAAAGCCTTTGAGATATCACAAAAAATCCCAACGGGTGACTTCCGGTTGCTCAGAGCATTTAATATTTCATTAGTGAAAGTATATACAGCATTTTTCGTTGAAAAACCTTGCTAGAACCCAAACTGACATTTTGTTAAAACTTTATTTTTACAAAGGTGTGAAGCTACTCTACAATACATTACTTTTTCAAGAATTTTGGATAAGGCAGTCAGAAGAGAGATTGGGCAGTAGTTGTCGACTTCAGATGTATCCCCTTTTTTATGCAGTGGTATAACAATGGCATTCTTCAGTCTATCTGGGAAAATACCCTGCCTCAGAGAGCTATTACATATGTGGCTAAGAATCCCATTTATTTCTTGGTATGAAGCTTTTATTATCGTGCTGGAAATGCCATCAATCCCATGTGAACTTTTATTCTTGAGAGAGTTTATTATCTTCCTAATTTCAGATTGAGAGGTGGGTGGAATTTCAATTGTATCAAACGGTGTGGGTAAGGCTTCTTCCATTAACTGCCTTGCTTCTTCTGATGAACATTTATATCCTATTTTCTCTACAACATTTAAAAAATGATTATTCAAAATGTTTTCGACTTCCGGCTTGTTGTTTATCGAGTTTCCATTCACATTGATGGTGATGCCGTCATCCTGTACTCTTAGTTGTCCTCGTCTCCCTTGTAATAATATTCCAAATTGTTTTGATTTTGTTATCAGAGTCATTAATCTCAGACATGATGCACATGCTTCTGGACTTTTTAATAACTTTTCTTAATGTAGCACAGTAGTTTTTATAATATTTGGTTGTTTCTGGGTCATTACTCTTTCTTGTTGTTAGATACAGTTCCCTTTTATGGTTACAAGATATTTTTATTCCTTTAGTAAGCCAAGGTTTTGTGCATAGTTTCTTATAATTAGATTTAACTGCTTTCTTGGGGAAACAGTTTTCAAATTTTCTTACAAGTGTGTCATGAAATAAGTTATATTTTTAATTAGTATCGGGTTCCTTGTACACATCATCCCAGTCTAACTGCTGAAGATTTTCTCTGAAATTTCTAATTGTTGAGTCATTAATTGAATGCACAACTTCGGAGGGTAGTTTTGAATCACTGAATGGAGCTATGTCATATACTATACTAGCTGAGCATCATGATCAGAAAGCCCATTCTCAACAGGACAAGAATTTATGATTTTAAACCTATCTTGGTCTATAAAAGTGTTATCTATCAATGTGCTGCTGTCCTTTACTGCCCAAGTAGGAAAATTAAAGACATATGTCAAACTGAAAGAACTGAGCAAGACTTCCAGGTCATTCTTCCTATTACACTCAATGAATCAACATTGAAGTCCCCACAATTAATAATTTGCTTTCCCCTATCTGACAGATAGCACAACAACGCATCCAAGTTTTCCAGGAATAAATGAAAGCTTCCTGAAGGGGACCTATATACTGTTACAATTATAAAAGAGCCCTCCTTCAGTTTAAGTTGACAGGCACATGCTTCTATATGTTGCTCTAGACAAAACTTTTTTGTAGCTAAGCTTTCTACACAGTGATAACTTTTGACATATGTGGCAACTCCCCCTCCCACCTTATTCTCTCTACTCATATGTGCAGCTAGTTTATAATCACTGATATTTACCTTTTCCATATCAGACACAATGTGATGCTCAGACAGGCATAGTATATCTATTACATTATTAGATTCAATGTCATCTAAACAAACAAGGAGCTCACCTACTTTATTCTTCAATCCCGGAATATTTTGGTGAAAAATCGTAACATTATTTTTTACTTTACTTTTCGGAGAATCTACTTTTTTCTTTAATCCACCTTTATTTTGGTTAAATATGGTAAAAAAAATTGTATGGAATGTAGCCATGTATGGAAGTGAAACATGGACGGTAAATAGTTTGGACAAGAAGAGAATAGAAGCTTTCGAAATGTGGTGCTACAGAAGAATGCTGAAGATTAGATGGGTAGATCACATAACTAATGAGGAGGTACTGAATAGGATTGGGGAGGAGTTTGTGGCACAACTTGACCAGAAGAAGGGATCAGTTGGTAGGACATGTTCTGAGGCATCAAGGGATCACCAATTTAGTATTGGAGGGCAGCGTGGAGGGTAAAAATCGTAGGGGGAGACCAAGAGATGAATACACTAAGCAGATGCAGAAGGATGTAGGTTTCAGTAGGTACTGGGAGATGAAGAAGCTTGCACAGGATAGAGTAGCATGGAGAGCTGCATCAAACCAGTCTCAGGACTGAAGACCACAGCAGCAGCATGGTAAAATTATTATTTACTCTCCTGTTGTGAGAATTTTGTGAGTTTTGGGCCTCTATAGTACCTGTCAGCCTGAACTTCTCATTGGACACTGATATTAGCCTAAAAAACAGGTACATCCATAAGTACTAGTGTCCCCTCTTATAGATTTCGCTAACAACCCTGCCAGTGTGGGTGGTCAGGGCATTGTATAATTCTGGTTGTTGATGTGTCACCAAAAGTTGGCAATGGTATGCCCCAATCTGGTTTAACTCTGTTGATAGATGCCATGCTGCGTTTGCTATTTTGCAAAATGTGTAAAATGTGGTCTCCACACTGCAACACTTGAAAAGGTCCAGTGTAGGGGGGCTGAAGAGGGGCTCTAACTAAATAAAAATGGAGCATGGCATGAGAGGAATCCGTCAACACTTGTGTGCAAAAACTGGATATCTGTAATGGCAAAAAGCAGGTGACCATCAGATCTTCGTGACATTTGCCTGAATTTTCTGTACCAAAAATGGTAATTCTGCCAGTTGTGGTGTGAGGTAATCTGCTGGAATACTCAGTGGCTTCCCATATACCATTTCAGCCAATAATGCATTAATGTCAGCTTTATAATCCATCCATAGTTCTAAAAGTACTAAAGGACGTTTCTCTGGCCTCTTCCCTTGGAGACACAGGAGAGCAGAATTTAAAGTTCTGTTCCATGTTTCAATGATTCCATTGCTTGTAGGATGATAACATGCTGTATGGTCATGTTAGAAACTGCACATTTAAAGAATCTGTTGGAAAAATTGGACCCAAATTGCCAGCCATGGCCTGTTGTTATGTAGAGAGGTCAGTCGAAGTGTGCTAACAAGTTTGTGACAAATGTTTCTGCAATCATCTCAGTGGATATGTCTGTGACTCTCATGGCTTCTGCTCATCTTGTGCATCTGTCAACTGCTGTGAATAAGTATTTGTAATCTTGTGAAGCTAATAGGAAGTCAATAAGTTCAATGTGTATGTGACCAAAACTATCAGAAGTAAAGAGAAAAGTCTGATAAGTGCATGAACTTGGCATACACCTGGCAATGAAGGCACTCTCAAGCCACATGAATTAATAATTTATAAATGCAATTTGTCTCTGGATATCACAGGTTATGAACACCTTTGTGAAACTGCTGTGAAAATTTATTTATTTATTTATTCTTCATAATTACAGCCTTTTATCTCAAAAGACAAAACAGGCCATACAAATCACATTTCCTTGGATAATAGTAAATTCATATATTAATTACTTGTTTCTGATACTTAAGTTTTTTAAATATGAAAACTCCATCTATTACCACAAAGCTAAAATAACCTCTTAACCAGTTACCCAACTATGAATACTACTGCAAGTCCTAAAGAAGTCATTCTCTGCTTGTTTATTTGTTTTGGTGCTGTTAACCTGTAGGTGGTCATACCTGCTACAGGTACTGGATCCACCTCATACTACCCTAGTCAACAGCCATTGTCTGCTGAATTTCTTGGGCATCAGGTAGCATTTCAGCAGCATTTCCACTGTAGCAAGCAATGTCTCCCACCACTGTTATGTCTTAAAGTTCACACTTCCATGATCACTTGCATCAATTCAATGTCAGTTCTTTGGAAATTATTTCACTCAGTGGTCGCTGACCTTTGTTATCTTCTCTCCATCAGCAGAGTATGTTGTCTATCCTGGATGTCAGCATGCTGAATTATTGTTGAATGTTTTGTGAAGTCTTCTTTGGCCTTCCTGGACACTGCAGTTGCAGTATCATCCAAGATGCACCAGTTCACTTTCTCTTTAGTGCAGTTTTGGGATCTAACATCCTTAATACCTGATGTCCATTACTCGCTGCATCTTCATAGAGCATGAAGTCTCACAATATGTGTCCTGGTGTGCCCACACTGCTGCATGTGTAGCTTTAATTTATCTGTCTTTTGAATTTGTATAGATAAATTGTAGATGGTCCATGTCTAGTCAGGTAATGTATCAAACCACTCAATGGGTTAAGAAATCTCATATTCAATCTCTCCCTCATGTTAGGAAGAAATTCGTATTTTATTTTGCCTGCGCCTGAAGTGTCCCATTCATTTTGCCACAGTTGTAATATGCAAACTTTTATTATCTTTTTCCAATTGGCCTCAGTTCCAAGCACCCTTCACACTTCCATTTCATTGTTTTTCTTTAACCAGTAAAAGGCTCCTCTTTTCCTAATTTTCAAGTGCAGTGGACATGTTCCTAGAATTACTAACAAAGTATCATTCAGGGTAGTGCAGTAAGTGTCTGTTAATCTTAGTAGCTCTCCTCATTTCACTCTTCTCACTAATGAGGATGGCTTCATTAGCTGCAATCTATGTGCCCAAATGCTCACATCATACTTATGACTCATGTTAATATAGATTGGTGGTATAACCTGGTGTCTTCAAGAGAAGACAAAATTGCCCATTTGCAAAGGTTATAATTTCATTCATCATGTTTAAACCTTTTCTGCTTGCTTCCTATGTATGATGTGCACAGTTACAATGTTCAACCAGTAATACCCCTACATATCTTGTTATTGCACTTTCTTCTAATTGTAACACAATTAATTTTATTTTTGGGTGTCTTCATAGGTTTCCTTTCAGAAGGAGATACATTATTTTGGGAGATCCTGGTGACAATTCAACATTTTGACACCAGCCCTTAAGTTCATGGAGTGTCATAGTACATTTGACTTCTATAATTCTTCCAGAGTCAGCACTTACAACAAGCAGAACATCATCTGCAAATGCTACCAGTCCACTTATGTTACTGCTGTCATGCAACTTCTGTAGAATGGGCTCGAGTGCTGCATCCCAAAACTCTGGACCACACACTGAACCCTGTAGACAGCCTTTTGTTACTGTCTTCCATATTTTCTTTCCTGGGCATGTTGAAGAAGCACATCATCCATGGCAATAAACATATAGAGCTTTGGCTTATGTTGTGAGACAATGCATATTAGTCCCACGGAAGGATCTTCCAGCAGTAGTTGTAGTTATTGATTGATTACTTTGGCCATGGCAAGAATGTTGCAGTACTAAATGTCTACCAGACTGGAAATACAAGAAAAGTATTCAGTCAATATGTTTTCTCTGAATTCAGTATGGCCAATGTCTGTGGTAAATTTTCTGATCAAGTCAATGTGTCAGAATTTTTTATGGGAACACACCACTAACATTTTGAAGGGTTTGGATGATTGAATGTGGCCTTATCTCTGGCTCGGCTTCAATTTGAGGGTGATAATGCCTCACACTCTTGTATATCACAGACAACTCTCTATCATAAACACTCAATTTCCCTTGCCCTGGCCGTAAGTTTATTGAAAAAGATTAACAGCTGCCAATGATTGCTCACTTTTGGTGCAGAGTAGCTCCAATTGCATTTTGTCTATCGCCTACAACAAAAACCAATGGAATAAATAGTACATGGTGGGCAAGCTGCACTGCCTCCATGAGGCTCACCTGTAGGTCATGGAAGGTCTTGTCCATTTCTGGAATCCACTTGTGTACATATTTACAGTTTGATGTGGTGAGTGGAAAGTGCATTCATTAGAGTTGCTTAAATGGAAGCTGCTTCCAGAAGATAGTATTGATGAAAATTCATCATGGTCATAAAGACATCTGAGCTGCTGGTAATCCATTGGCTTTAAAAGATCAAGTAAAACAGAGAACTTATCTAGTAATAGGTAGGTACCTTCAGCTGAGAGCCTAAGGCCAAGGAACATTACTTCACTTTTGCCACTGATGCATTTGTACTTTTTTGACACAATGCTGCGGCTACACAATCTCCATCATTCATCATTAACATGTCTTTCATATATCTGAATGTCAGATGAGAGCACCAGGATATCATCCAAATATATCAAACAAAATGCTAGTCACCAAGTGAGGCAGTATAGTGGTTAGCACACTGGACTCACATTCACGAGGGCGATGGTTCAAACACATATCCAGCCATACTGATTTAGGTTTTCTGTGATTTCCCTAAATTTCTTCAGGCTAATGCCAGGATGGTTCATTTGAAAGGGCATGGCCTACTCCCATCCCCATCCTTCCCTACTCCGATGGGACCAATGACCTTGCTGTTTGGTCCCCTGCCTGAAATCAACCAACCAACCAAAATGCTAGTCCCTGTAAAACTTCATCAATGAACTGTTACCAAGTTTGGTAGCATTTTTAAGTCTGAACGATATGAATAAGAATTCAAAAACAGTGAAAAGTGTAATCACTACTGATTTTGGTACATCACAAGGAACTAACAGAATTTGATTAAAAGCCTTGAGGCAGTCCAGAACATTGAAAACAGTTTCACCTGCAAAATTGCAAGTGAATTCTTGGATATTGCATTTGGGATACCTATCTGTGACAGTTCTAGAATTCAATCTGCTATAATCACTGGTGGGTCTCCACAAGCCTTCTTTCATATGGACCAGGTGTATGAGAGATGCCCACAGACAGTTGGAACGACATACAGGGTGCCTCAGAAGGAATGGTGAATATTCAGGTATATTATAGGATCATTTGAAGCAAAGAAGTCGAATAAACATGGGCCCTAAAATGCATACCTTAAGTGCTATGAGCACTTCTTCATCTATCATACTGTGAAACAAATCTCTTCTACCCCAAGCTCTTTGCTTTCCATTTTTTGAGAAGTGGTAGTAAGTACCAGCCAACTGCCTTGCCACAGTGATAACACCGGTTACTGTTAGATCACTGAAGTAAAGCGCCGCTGGACTTGGCTACACTTGGATGGGTGAATATCCGGTCTGCTGAACACAGTTGTCAGATGGGGTGCACTCAGCTTTTGTGAGGCAAAATTGAAGAATTATTTGATCAAAAAGTAGTGGCTCCAGTCATGAAAACTGACAATGGTCAGGAAAGCAGTGTGCTGACCACATGCCACTCCACATCCGCATCCAGTGACACCTATCGGCAGAGGATGACGTGGCCGTTCATCAGTACTGTTGGGCCTTCTGAGGCCCGTTCAGATGGAGTTTAGTTTATTTTTAGATCATAAGTACCAAAACAAGAAAAAACATGTCCAGGAAGCAAGTGCTGTAACATGCATACTTTAAAAACTACAAGCACTTCTTCATCTTCACTACTGTGAAACAAAACTCTTCCACTGAACAAATGTTCATAGCTCTTAAGGTATACATTTTGGAGACTATATTTACTAGACCATTTCTTTGTTTTGTTTTGGTCCATATTACGTCACTATTTATAATTTTTGTGATCTGTTGTACCCTTGTACCCAAAAGATCATCCTTGCAGTTTGGATAGTCATACAGCTTGTGACATTCACCTGCTTTATTTCTTCATTAATAGTCCTCAGTGTCAATGTACAGCATTGTTACACTGGCTGAAAAATGGGGTGTGGAAGTTCAGCACTGTAGCCGACAGTTGCACAAGTGCACTTCACAGGTCTTCTTTACTTTCACAGTTGACAAACACCCCCCCCCCCCCCCCCCAGCCCCCCCCCCCCACACACAGACACATTTAACACAATTATATGGCCAGTTCACTAATGATAAATGTTGAAAAGCCTCATTAATACATTGCAGGCAACATCAGCATACTGCTATAATAGTTTGCTGTTGAACATCTGTGAGCAATAAAAACCTAACCACACAGTTCACAGTTCTTGCAGAATAATAAGGTATGTGTGACACTATTTCTCAAATGAACTGAACAAACATTATCATTAGTTGTTCTAACACACAGCCTATCTGTGTTACACTTATTCCACTGCTAATCTGATGCATTGTTTTAATTTAACCAACACATAATTCATGTCTGAAAATTGGCTGTGGACTGACTGTCTCAGGTCCAAAAATCAATCCTTTATATATCCTGACAGTAATAGGCACTGAAGCTACAGATTGTTTGATGTTAAGTTACAGAAATTTCAATTAAAACATAACTCATTCAAGTAAGTAAATACATCAAAAAATTCCTTCTTTTTAACAGTTCATTCTGCCACAAAGGCTGAGCGGAATTATTTGTTTATATGATGAAATTAGGAAAAGTAGTTATACAAACAATACTTTTGACAAACTTGGTAATTATTTTGGAATTAATTAAGAGCTGGATTTGCTGAAATGTTTTTGAATAGAGCCAAAAAATTACTTTAAGAATCCTAGTAGTTCTCCAGCTTGCTTTGTCACATTACCCCTTCATTGGATTGGCCAGTTAGATACTGCAAACTGCTAACTGGGCAATTCAATGACCACAAGTGACCCCAGAAAGTGAGTTTAACAATCTACACACAAAAGAATATTACATAAGAAATCTCCTTATCAAAAACTACAGTACATATGTGTTTCAAATTTCTGCTTATATGGACTGGCGAAATGAAAATCCCCATACAAAATATTTACATATAGTGTATTGTACACTGCCAATATTTACATTAGTGTGTTGTACAATTCCACAAATTATATTTGTAATAAAATTAGGCACATTCATCGTAAGTGATGTCCTTTTTGGATAAAAAAAGATTACATTCTAAGATACATATCACTTTATACAAGTTCTGTCTTGCTTCAATGAATAAATGATCATGGGCTGCAAAAAGTTAAATTGAATTGCACCTGGTAAATCAAAACCAGTGTAGTCAGTTGTGAAATCTGAATTATTTATTAGAGCATCTAATCATGAAATCTGTCAAATCAAACTTGAGGATGAGCTTATTGTGAATCCAGATATAATTACAGAATTATTCAATGAATTCTTCATTAATGAAGTGAAATCAGATTCAGTGTTGCAAATTATGACAACAAAGTACTTCCCTTCAGACTTGATCAAATGTCAGAATGCTTCACAAAATATTTTAAGAGGTCAGTAACAGAAGTAGAAAACATTATATTAACACTGAAAAACAAAAATTATTCAGTTTGGGATGAGGTACCCACAAATGTTTTGAAATTTGTGTGTAAAATAATAAGACCACCACCTCCCCCCTACATTTAATAATAAACCAGTCTTTTGAACATGGGTGTTTCCCAGAGGTGCTAAAGTATGCAGAAGTAAAACTGCTGTTCAAAAAAGGGTCAAGAGAGGACATGGGAAATTATCATCCCACATATCTTCTCACAGGACTGTCAAAAGTATTTGGAAAAGCTGCTTTCATCCAGATTCAAAATTTTATTGAAAAATACAAGATTATTTTTAAAACTCAATTTTTCTTCCAATCTGGAAAAAGCACTACAGATATGATAAAAAAGTTTGTTGATAAAATCATTAGACAATAAGAATAAAGTCACAGGTATCTTTTGTGATCCCACAAAAGCTTTTGACTCAGTAATCCACCACTTCTTATCCGCAAACTTGACAAGTATTGAATTAGGTGTACTGTTTTACAGTGGCTTCCTTTATACCTGTGCAATAGGAAACAAAGAGTGATTGCCCCTACAAATGCAGCAAATTACTTTTCCAAATGGAAGAATGTGTCCCTCAAGATTCTATTCTAGGACCTATTTTGTTTCTATTCTCCATTATTGACGTATCAATTAATGTAAATGCTCCATAGGTCTTATTTGCAGATGACATGGCTATATTAATTGCAGAAGAGGAGCCAGAAACTATTCCCATCAGTATCATCAATACAATGGACCACTTAGAAGCTTGGTTTCACCTCAGTGGGTTAACCCTAAACATGCAGAACACCCATGTGGTCTAGTTCAGAACAAAACAGTCAACATCATGGGAAATTAAAATGAACCACAAAAATCAAAATCTAGAAGAAGGGGATTCTGGGAAATTTTTAGGATAAAACCTAGACAAAAATTTAAATTGGAATAAACATGTTGAATATCTATTAAATAAACTGTGTAGCTTTGCACTTGCCATACAAATGTTAGGTAATGCTACTAACATGGACACAAGGAGAATTGCATATCATAGCTACTTCCAGTCAGTTATAAGGTATGGTTTTGTTTTTCGGGGACATTCAAGCAACTTACTGCACATGCTGAAATTACAGAAAAGAACAGTTGGAAACATGTGTGCTATACATCCAAGAAAATCATGTTGGTCATTATTTAAGAATCTGAAATTATTAACAATACCCTCCCTACCTATGATATAATTATTTTACACAATGATTTAGAGGTATGCCATGAGAACTGCTTTGATCACACTTTCAATACCAGAAATAAAAAACATTTATGCAGCCTGCTCATCATTTAAAATTATATGCTTGAGCTCCCTAGTATATGGGAATGAAAATTTACAACAAACTAAAAGCCAAGAACATTCTGGGTATGAATCTAGATTCACTGGAAAGAAAACTGCACAACACTTTACTTCAGTGATGCTACTACTCAGTTCAAGAATTTGTGAACAATGAATTGTATATTTGAGTACGATGTAGTTTATGAATTGTCTTATTATGTAAATATGTGAAGGTATCTTTTTACAATAAGTTACATTAATATTTAATTCATTTTATTAACCATAGCTTTATATCAATGAAATTGTACAAACCATATTAGACATGTCTCCAGTACTCTAATCATATGGTTAGTTTATGCATGTTATGAGACAAATAAATCACAATTCACAAAGTATAAAACTAAACTAAAATTAATATGACATCATTTTTTTTCATTTCAGCATTATTCTATGGTAATTATGAAATATGTTTCTCTGCACTGACTTTAAAGTGTCCTATTTAAAAAAACTCCAAAGCAAAAGTAAGTGGAAGGGTACTGAAACATTGGAAGTGCCTGTTCCCCATATGTATCTTTCCCTATAACACTATTTTTTGTGTGGTTTTATAAGATCTCTGTAGTCAATAAGTTTGAGAGGTCTTTGAATGACTTGATCACATAAAGGGTAGTAATCACATCAAGTCATTGCTCTAGTACAAACTCATTCTCCTTGTACTTATAGCACACAAAGTGATAATATACATCAATAAGCTTACGTCTTTGATGAAACTCCAGGTTTCTAATAAGTTTCACTGCACTTAAATTGTGAATGTTCAAAGTTGTTTTTATTTTGCTGAACAAAGCCAAGTCATTGAGCAAACTTTTCACCCAAACAATTTCTCCCACTGTCTGACTAGCTGCAAAGTATTCAGCCTCAGTTATAGAAAGTGCTACCACTCCCTGCTTTGTGGATACACTGAGCTTTAACAACATACTAGTTGTGGATCTCCTAGTTTCCACATCACCAGCACAGTCTGCATCACAGTAGGCATGAAGGTGATTCTCCTCCTTTGATGGAAAATGAAGTCCATAGTCCATAGTGCCTCTAGCATATTTCAGGATCCTTTTCGCAACACTCCAATATATTTTCATTGGTTTCTCGAGATGCTGACTGGCACTGCTGACTGCGAAAATGATGTCTGGGCATGTTCCTATCAACAAATACATCAGACTACCCACAGCTTGCCTATATGTAACATTGGACATGTCCTTCTCCCCCCTATGCAGGTCAGCACACAACTGATGATGATGGTCTGTAGGTACAGTTACAGGGTTAGCATCCTCCATCCTGAAGCAGCATAAAACCTTCATGGCCTAAGCCTCTTCATGCAGAAAAATAGAGGCATCTGCTGATTGTTCTACCTGTGAGCCCAAGTAAGTATCCAATTTTCTGAATGTGATGTCAAATACTCTTTGTAGTTCACTAAGCAAAAGGTTAATGGTAGAAGGATCTTCAGCAGCTATCAGATCATCATCCACATCTACTGCCAAGATTGATGGATTATTTGTGTCCTGATTGCTGAATACACATGGATCTGCATTTGCTGGCTTAAGTCCAGACTTGCATAAAACTGTTGTGAAATGTTGGTTCCAGCACCTGGAAGCTAGTTTAAGGCCATACAAGCTTTGATTTAGTTTACACACATGGTCAGTCCCGTCTTTGAAACCTTTCAGTTGATTCATATAAATGTTCTCTGGTAAATTTTCATAAAGAAAAGCAGTTCAGACATCAAATTGTTCAAGACACATTTTTCTGGATGCTGCAATGGATAATACTATACAAAGTTAGTCAAATCTAGTCACTGGACTGTAAGTTTCCAGGTAATCCAAACCTGCAACTTGCTAGAAACCTCTAGCCACAAGTCTAGCCTTGAAATGTGGAGCATCATCACTGTTAGAATACTTTATTTTGTACACTCAATGTTTATCAATGACTTGGTGATGTGCAGGTAGATCCACTAATGCCCAGGTTTGGTTAGCTTCCAAAGAATTAATTTCATCATTCATAGCATCTTTCCGCTTTTCTGCCTCATCACACATAAATGCTTTGTCAGATGTTTCTGGTTCACCAATATCTAAAACAGATAGATGTTCTTGTATCTTGCTGGTAATCTTAATGATCTGCGATCTCTTAGTCAATATTTCCTATCAGACTGAACAGCTTCATCAGCTACTGCTTCCCATTCACTGATACCATTGGAATGTGCATTGTTGTCTCTTTCTTCACATGCTTCTGTAGAATACCACACCACAGGAATAGTTTGAAGGTTGGTTTCTACAGATGATAAAATATTTCCAGGTAAGAAAAAGTTCACTGCTCTTGGTGTTGATGTTTCATATTTGCTGCAGTTGTCCTTAAACAGTTTCCCAGTAAAAGTAACATCTCTGTGGACTTTTACTTGTCACACATCTGAAAACCACACACAATAACCTTTCGTGTTTTGGTCATAGCCAACAAAACAACCCCTTTTAAAGCCTTTGCATCCCATTTTTGCCTCTTCTCATTAGAAATATGGACATAAACTTCTTCACCAGAAGTTCTGAGGATTTTTAAGCTTGGTTTCTTTCCTAGCCACAGCTCACATGCCACAACTCACCTTTCTTTAATTGTTCCAGTCCAGTTGAGTGTGAATAGTGCATAATTCACAGCTTCTGCCCACATTTCAGTTGGCAGTCCACCTGATGCATACAAGTCCTGGCTAACTTGACAACAGTTCTGTTTTCCCTTCAAATGACTCCATTCTGTTGTGGACTGTATGGCACTGTTTCCTGATGCAAGATGTCATGCTGGTTAATCAGATTGGCAACCACTTCATTACAAAATTGTAATCCATTATCTGTTCTTAATGTCTTTATGCATCAGCACAAATGTTTCTCACTCACTTTAAAGAAATTTTCCAGACATTCAGCTGTGTCTGTTTTATTCTTGATATAATACATCATTCTCCAGTTACTATAGTCATCTTTCAACATCAAGAAATATTTTGCACCACCCAGAGAGTCTTCTTGCATTTTACCACACAAATCTGCATGTAAAATCTCACCTATTTGTTTTCATTTTGTATCACAGGATGGAAATGGCAGTTTGTACATTGTACCAATAACGCAGTCTACACACTGAAACTTCTGATCTTGGAAGTTTATGTTAACACTTGACAAAACTTGCTTAACTTGCACGATATTCTCATGTGATATCTTCTTGTGCTGCAGAAAAAGAGGTTCACACACAGCAACACTTACACAATACTCAGTATTTGTCACAACCTTAAATTTCATTTGAAACAGCTTGTCGTATCTCTCTCCCACTGCTACAATGCTTTCGTTCTTTAAAAATTTACAAATTATGATGTCAGTTCGAAGTGTAATGCCTTTATCAATTGAAGCACCCAAAGAGAACAGATTATAGGCCAACTCTGGACAATAGTGACAAGTGCCTGATTTTCCAAAATGGTAGTGTTTTTTAACATTATTTTTATGAGAGCTGTTGTTTGCTGCATATGCTGTGATTGCACCTTGATCTCTTACCTTTATTCTATTTTCATAAATGGCAAGTCTGGAGATCAGGTTTCTAAGTGTTCGTTCACTTGCCTGCACTGATTCCCATGCCACTGGCAAAGTCATCAAAATTTTTGTAACAACCATTAGCTCCAGTATTTGCTCACCAAGAATCCACAAGCGATGTGCATGATCTTCAATTCTAGCAATATGAGTCACTATGTCATCTGCTGGTTTCCGTTGCAGTAGCATGTACACACTGGTTCCAGATTTTTATTCATAAATAGACACGAGCTTGTCCCACATTTCTTTCGATGTGTTGCAGTTCATAATATGCAGCATTGTTTTTTCTTCAACTGACGTGGTGATAATTCATTGAACTGTTGTGTCACACATCATCCAGATTGCAACCAACTTGCTGTATGCAGCATCATCGAATGTTTTTTCAGGCAAATTATATGAACCATCAACAACAGACCAAGCATTGAGCAGTTTCAACACTATGCACACTTTAAACTTCCAGGCAATCCAATTTTCGATACCTCTGAGGTTGTTTATGTGGATGCACTCACTTTCCATCTAGCAGTTAAGCCATTTTTCTCTTTGCTTGTGGCCAGAAAACTAACCTCACATGGCACGATCATATTTAAATTATTATTTCACGTCTGATATTAAACTTTTACAAAATATTATCTCTCTTGCGCTCCTGAGCCCATAACCTGTTGGAACTACTTATTTCTGAGATAACAAATAATATATTGAACATGTAGAAGTTGGAAATTTATTTGATGCACAGCTTAACACAACACACTGGGGAGAATGGATATATACAATAACAATACTGGACTGCAAAGGAAATGCACACAGTAAAATGTTGTGAGAACCAAAGAAAATGAATCACTTAGACTCTAACATAAATATAACAAATAAATTTGTCATTCTTTCACACATTTTCAACAAAAAGAATGAAACAGTATTTATAAGGGAATAAGCAGAGTATGTTTACTTTATCCTTGAAGAGCCTTTTTTGCCTTGTGTAACTAATAACATCATAAACAATTTTTCACCTTCACTTGAGCTGACTTTTTCAGTGAAAGTGTTATTTTGTTATCACTGTTTCACTGACTTATGTTCTTATTTATATAGTGTGAGCGTGTCAACTATCTACTGCTATAATTTTTTGCTTTCGCATATGTGACCCACTTGTGGAAGAACACTCAATGAAAAAAGAATACAAGGCATGATGAACATTTGCAGTTTGCCAAGAAAACAAAGCACAATAATAAAAGAAAATTGAGAAGACACAAAATCCACTACTATAACATTAGTGAGCATGACAAAAAGAGGTTAACTTCTGATATTTATAAAAGACAACGTTGTCAAAACTTTCTTCTCGAGAAACTTTTACATGACATGACATGATACACTGGTCCAGATGGTCTGTGTGCATGCCACCATTTGAAATGTATTATGGAATATTCTGATGTGATGTGATTATTCTGATGTGATGTGATAGATCCTGACAGCCAGGGTGAATTAACCACATGTATTGTTGTGAGTAGTCATCTTTAAGTCCTAACAGTGAGAAAGAGTTGTGATGTGAAATGGCATGGGCAGTCAGAAAAAACTATTTCAATAAAGTTTTTGTTACTATTGTTATTTGTGGTGAAAATTTGTGTTCATATACGTGAACAATAAAGAACTGGCATTCAACCATAATATTTGTGCTTGTTTATACACTCCTGGAAATGGAAAAAAGAACACATTGACACCAGTGTGTCAGACCCACCATACTTGCTCCGGAGACTGCGAGAGGGCTGTACAAGCAATGATCACACGCACGGCACAGCGGACACACCAGGACCCGCGGTGTTGGCCGTCGAATGGCGCTAGCTGCACAGCATTTGTGCACCGCCGCCGTCAGTGTCAGCCAGTTTGCCGTGGCATACGGAGCTCCATCGCAGTCTTTAACACTGGTAGCATGCCGCGACAGCGTGGACGTGAACCGTATGTGCAGTTGACGGACTTTGAGCGAGGGCGTATAGTGGGCATGCGGGAGGCCGGGTGGACGGACCGCCGAATTGCTCAACACGTGGGGCGTGAGGTCTCCACAGTACATCGATGTTGTCGCCAGTGGTCGGCGGAAGGTGCACGTGCCCATTGACCTGGGACCGGACCACAGCGATGCACGGATGCACGCCAAGACCGTAGGATCCTACGCAGTGCCGTAGGGGACCGCACCGCCACTTCCCAGCAAATTAGGGACACTGTTGCTCCTGGGGTATCGGCGAGGACCATTCGCAACCATCTCCATGAAGCTGGGCTACGGTCCCGCACACCGTTAGGCCGTCTTCCGCTCATGCCCCAACATCGTGCAGCCTGCCTCCAGTGGTGTTGCGACAGGCGTGAATGGAGGGACGAATGGAGACGTGTCGTCTTCAGCGATGAGAGTCACTTCTGCCTTGGTGCCAATGATGGTCGTATGCGTGTTTGGCGCCGTGCAGGTGAGCGCCACAATCAGGACTGCATACGACCGAGGCACACAGGGCCAACACCCGGCATCATGGTGTGGGGAGCGATCTCCTACACTGGCCGTACACCACTGGTGATCGTCGAGGGGACACTGCATAGTGCACGGTACATCCAAACCGTCATCGAACCCATCGTTCTACCATTCCTAGACCGGCAAGGGAACTTGCTGTTCCAACAGGACAATGCACGTCCGCATGTATCCCGTGCCACCCAACGTGCTCTAGAAGGTGTAAGTCAACTACCCTGGCCAGCAAGATCTCCGGATCTGTCCCCCACTGAGCATGTTTGGGACAGGATGAAGCGTCGTCTCACGCGGTCTGCACGTCCAGCATGAACGCTGGTCCAACTGAGGTGCCAGGTGGAAATGGCATGGCAAGCCGTTCCACAGGACTACATCCAGCATCTCTACGATCGTCTCCATGAGAGAATAGCAGCCTGCATTGCTGCGAAAGGTGGATATACACTGTACTAGTGCCGACATTGTGCATGCTATGTTGCCTGTGTCTATGTGCCTGTGGTTCTGTCAGTGTGATCATGTGATGTATCTGACCCCAGGAATGTGTCAATAAAGTTTCCCTTCCTGGGACAATGAATTCACGGTGTTCTTATTTCAATTTCCAGGAGTGTATTATGTCACAAAATGAGCAGAGTGTTTGAAGACCTTGGGGTAATATTACAAGTGTGAATAAAACCACTACTATATTAACTGGCTAGGTTACAAGATCATTGCTCATAGATTATCTATTGCTCATAGACGGTGTTACTGGATGGATAACTGATAATCCAGGAGGATGTGGAGAAGATACTGCAAGATGACATCACTGGACATTCAGAGATTCCATGGTACTCTCCTACGACCCTTGTGAAGGAGGATGGCACATGGCATATCTACATTTAATACTGATGTCTCAAAAATATTATGAGAAAGGCATTATCAGCCAGCTGTGCACTGATGGAACACTAGACTGTTTGAGAGGAGCAAAGAATTTCTCAACTATGAACATGCGTATAGGCTACTGGAAAATCAAGGCTGACTAGAAAAAGAATGGTTCCATAACACCTGATTGCCTCTACAAATTTAAATTTATCCCATTTGAACTATGTAATACTCCACCTGCCTTTGAACATATGAAGTACAACCTATTCTGATATTCTGACACATTAAACTGATAATGTGTCTTTGCTATCTCTATAATACTGCCATTTTTTGGAGACATATAAAGATAAGTTAAGCCACCTGACAACCATGATGAAGTGAAGTCTGCAGGTAAATGAATGAATCAGAAAAGGTGCTTCTTCACCGGGCGGCGTGGGGCAGGGTGGGTGGGTGGGTTGGGGGGGGGGGGAGGGGGGTGGGGGGACCTTGGGGCTAAAATGCCACCCTTGAATGTGTGTGTGTGTGAAAGGAGGGTATCATTTTAATTAATTCTCACTCCTATGATGCTGAGTGAGAATAGAATGTAGAGTTTTTATAGTTCTATCCATAAATGGACAGAGATAATAGTGAATTCTAATCATACCATAGGAACAAGTTAATAGTTTTGGCCTCCACCATTCACAAGTTTGAAGACAAGTGGAAACTAGAAAAATTTAATCAGAGGTACTCAACTCTGATATGCTCGGGGGTTATTGTTTCAGAAAGTCACAGAATTCAACGTTGCTGATTTACTAATTTTTAATAAAAAGTAGAGTATATCACTTTTTTTGTTTCATATTGTTACCAATTAGTAGATACTTTGACGGTAGATACATTTTATCATCTGACATCCTCCTAAAGTGTCTCAAACAAACAACTTCTCAAAGACAATGTTGCAGACTGACTGTCTGACTCTCTCTCTCTGACTGACCTTTTACTACCACATCTTTACTAAATTTGCTTGCATGGCTCTTCCACCATTTCTTTTTATATAAAACTAAACAATTGAATACATTGTTAGATATTAGATTTAAAAAATAGCATTAAAAGTCATTAGATGATTTCAGTTACATCAAAAAATGGGCCACATATTGTCCTACATGTTCTGATATGCAATTTGGAAGAGTTTACTTAATTTCGTATACAATTTTATTGGGTTTTAGACTACAACAATTTAAATTGCCTTTTAGTTAATTATAGACATTTTACTTTGAATAAGCTATTATTACTGGTGTTTTGGATAGCTCTCAAGTAGAGCTATCACTTTAACCCTCGGTCAGGCAGAATTCTGGGACTCCTGAGTTCAGGCACAATGAGCCTGACAGGCACAGATTTTGAAATCACTTATTATCTCAGATTCTCAACTTTAGTACCCTAAACGTAATCAGTACTTTCATGGGAATGTGTAGAGACAGAAGATATGAAAGTGGATGAAAAAAAAAATTATTAACCACAAAAGTAACAAAATTAAAAGGACTGAAATTTTGAAACCACCACCCAACAGTTATAGTTTTTAGTGCATAAAATTTACTAAATAGTAAATTTAAAAAAAAAAACTCCAATTGTAAGCCACTTTTTTGATGCAGGTGTCTTTCACAATCACTCAGAATTACCAAAATGAATACATTGGCGCACAGAAAAGCAAAGTTGGCAGACCATATTTGCATTGGAGAGGCAGATTGTGTTATGGCAGTTTTTACATTCATAGTTTGACATCCTTCTGCAACCCGTTTCTGTAGTGCAGGTGGTGCATCTATGTCTTTTTTGACGTGGGAAACGTGGTGATTCCTCTCTATCATCAGTGGGGGTAAATCTTTTGAGCCGACTTTGCAGGCTGGAGGGGATTTCAATCTTTTTCACACTTCTTCTGTGTACTCTCCAAGAACAAGTCAATGTGCCAGTGATTTTAGGTGCACTCTTCTACACATTTTCTGCAGTTGATTTCCAAGATAAATTACCTGTGAATTGATACCACCCACATGCAGCATTGTGAAGAAAATTATCATTGGCCAGCACTTTGTGTTTCGGCTGACACTGTAAGTAACACACATTTGATCTACAGTATCAACACTACCTTTTGTTGAATTGTAGAAAGTAACAATCTGTGGTTTAATTTTCTCTCCACATTCGGTATCAATAGCAGCATCATTGTGCAATGAAGATACAAGAATCACATTTTTGTTCTCATGTGGTATGTAGGAAACCAAAACCTTCCCATCATTAAAGCCAAACATGCTGCTGTATAATTCCTTCCCTTTTACTTCAACAAATTCTGATGGAAATTGTGTTTTATTTTTTCTGACAGTTCCAACAAATCACAGCTTTTTTGTTTTCAAATAGTCGATGAGTTCAAAATCAGAAAACCAGTTATCTGCCGTAATATTGCGACCAGATCCAAATAAAGTCTTAGCCATTCTCTTGACAACTTCACTTTGCTTGTTGCTGACACAGAAGGGTCCAAATGGCTGTAATCCAATGTAGATCTCCATGTTGACTGTATACGTCATTTTAGCATCAACAAGAGCAAAATGTTTTATTCCATATTTGTTTGGTTTTGATGGTATGTACTGCTGGAAAACACATCTTCCACAAAAACCTGGAAATGTTTCATCTATTGTAATGTTTTCACCAGGGGAATAGCTCGTTTGACAATTTCCCACAAACTTTTCAAAAACTTCACGAATCAGTGCTAGCTGGTCAAATTCTTTCCATTGGGTTCTGGTCATTAGGTCATCAAGACGAAGGCAACATATCAGACTCTTAAATCGTTTGAGATTCATCACAAGGCTGAATTTTTCAATGCCGTCGCCTTCTGTCCCCAAAACTTCCTCCATACTTTGACGGTTCCCTCTGGATCCTCCTGCTAGGTACAACAAGCCAATAAAGGCCCATAGTTTGATTACATCTGTGGACCTGATGTCTCTCTCTCTGGAGAAACGATCCTTGATAGTGTTCATGTATTGGTTTGTGTATCTAACAATCATATCAAGGATGTCATCAGTGAATATATTATTCCAACATTCAACTGCAGTTTTAGCATTCTTAGCATTTCCTATGACTCCAGGAAGGTGAGTGATGACGTTGTGAGACTCCTTGCGCCTTCTTTTCCCAGGTGGCTTTTTCGCCCACATGGTCTTATTATCTCTTCCTAAATAAAAGCTATTTGTTTTGTTGTCCCTTCTTTCTTCATCTTCATCAGTCTCCTCACCATCTTGCTCTGTTACAGAATCATCTTCACATTCTTCCACCTCGTCTTCAGAATCAATGTCACTCTCATCCCCAAGATCCTCAATCAGCATGGGGTCTTCCTCTTCAGCACACATCAGCAAATCCTGTATTTCCTCAATATGATGTGGGTTAGACAGATCATAGTAATTCCGAGCCATATTTGTGGAAAATCTGGGGCTTAAAAGAGAAAACACCAGGATAATTACGTGTTCAGGCCCATTGTGCCTGAAAGGCCGAGCTCAAAATAGTATATATTTGTGTATGTAATTCACAAAATTCATGTTACTCATCCATCAAATGAACAAAATAAGCACTCTGATGAAAAAGAACAAAAAATACACACCTTCGTAAGTGAGACCTGATCAGGTGCAATGAGCTTGAAAGGCCACAAACATCACATACCCTCTCCACGAGGGTCATGCGAACACTAATGGAGTGAGTTGTAAACAGCACCTGAAGATAGGAAGCTACTAGTGGTGAGGAAATCCCACGCCATCTACTTGGCAAAAGAGGGAGAAAAAAATGTCAGTTGTGCCTGTCAGCCTGATTGCGCCCGACGGAGGGTTAGATAACCATAACAAATAAACATCATGGTTTTCAGGAATAGGGAAGAAGTAAAGTTTCAAGACTATGTGGTGCAACATGGCTGCACAGTTTGTATAACAAAACTTCAAAGTTGGATTATTAACAAACAGTTTACTCCCTTTAGTTGCTAATATAAATTGGGTAACATATTAATGTGAAATTTAATCTGAAATTGTAAACTTATTTGTACTTACATTTTAAAGGGCAGTTTACAACTGGAACTGTGTACACTCATAACAGTATAAAATTCAGAAAGTTAACAATTTGGGCTAGAATGTCCTCTTCAGTGAATGCTGACATGAAGAAGGAATTTAAGATAGGAATGTGAAGTAGACCCATTTTAAAAAACCCCAAAGAGGTTTTACTAACCAAAAGTTAGTGAAATGCTCTTCCACAATCCAGAAGGTGGAATGTAGACAGTTTGGAAAAAGAATTACAAACCAGTACTCAAGGGTAAACTAACTAATACAGGTGTAAATGCCAAAAATAGTGAGATACAGATGGTGTGACACACCAAAAACATTAAATGGTTAAATTATGTAAGAGAAAACATGGGTGATATGTGTAGTACCCAAAATATACAAAATTATAAAGGTATAATGTTAATATTGTGTAGTAGGAGTAATCCACTAAATTACAGGCCCATATCATTAACATTGATATGTAGCAGGATTTTAGAACATATATTGTGTTCGAACATTATGAATTACCTCAAAGGAAACAGTCTATTGACACACAGTCAACATGGGTTTAGAAAACATCATTCCTGTGAAACACAACTAGCTCTTTATTCACATGAACTACTGAGTGCTATTGACAAGGGATTTCAGATCGATTCCGTATTCCTGGATTTCTGGAAGGCTTTTGACATACAAGCAGCTCATAGTAAAATTACGAGCTTATGGAATATCATCTCAGTTATGTGACTGGATTTGCAATTTCCTGTCAGAGAGGTCACAGTTCATAGTAACTGATGGAAAGTCATTTGCAAATGATGCTGTTGTTTATCAACTAATAAAGTCATCAGAAGATCAAAACAAACCACTAAACGATTTAGAAAAAATATATGAATGGTTCGAAAAGTGGCAGTTGACCCTAAATAACGAAAAGTGTGAGGTCATCCACATGAGTGTGAAAAGGAACTCATTAAACTTCGGTTACATGGTATATCAGTCCAATCTAAAAGCCGTAAATTCTACTAAATACCTAGGTACTATAATTACAAACAACTTAAGTTGGAGAGAACACACAGAAAATGTTGTGGGGAAGGCTAACAAAAGGCTGCGGTTTATTGGCAGGACACTTAGAAAATGTGACAGACCTACTAAGGAGACTGCCTACACTATGCTTGTCCATCCTCTTTTAGAATACTGCTGTGCAATGTGGGATCCTTACCAGGCAGGACTGACGGAGTACATCAAAAAAGTTCAAAGAGGGGCAGCACATTTTGTATTATCACGAAATATGGGAGAGAGTGTCACAGAAATGATACAGGATTTGGGCTGGAAATCATTAAAAGAAAAGCATTTTTCCTTGCGATGGAATCTTCTCACAAACTTCCAGTCATCAACTTTCTCCACTAAATGTGAAAATATTTTGTTGACACCGAGCTACATAGGCCAGAATGATCCCCATGATAAAATAAGGGAAATCAGAGCTCGTACGGAAAGATACAGGTGTTCATTCTTTCCGCGTGATTTCAAGATTGGAATAATAGAGAATTGTGAAGGTGGTTCGATGAACCCTCTGCCAGGCACTTAAAAGTGATTTGCAGAGTATCCATATAGATGTAGATGTAGATGTAGCTGTAGAGAACACTTTAGGGACAAACAATTTAAAATATTAAAGTTTACATTGGTATGTGGTTTCAATTACAACAAACCATACTAAAAGCATATTTGAGTAACTCCCACAGTGTGAACCAAAACAAAGCCCAAAACATGTAACCCAAGATTCTTTTCTAAGAAATATAAGATACATTTTAACATTCATCTAGAAATTTCATTTTTCTACATAAGTTACTTCTTCTGGTGGGATCTGCACCCTCTGCAATCAATGTGGCACTTTAGGAAACTCTAAACAGAAAAATTCCCATGAGACAAAATGCTTGCTCAGCCTGACACCTAACTAAAATCACAAGTGTGACTCTAATCCAACAATATATGTAAGAGTAAGATCAAAAATCATATGTAATAACTGAGTATAGCTGGCCGGGGTGGCTGAGCGGTTCTAGGCGCTACAGTCTGGAATGGCACGACCGCTACAGTCGCAGGTTCGAATCCTGCCTTGTTCATGGATGTTTGTGATGTCCTTAGGTTGGTTAGGTTTAACTAGTTCTAAGTTCTAGGGGACTGATGACCTCAGAAGTTAAGTCCCATAGTGCTCAGGGCCATTTGAACCATTGGACCAAGTATAAAGTGTTTATATCAGAATTATCAGCTTTGTGTGATATGAGTACAGTCTCAATGTATGTATAATCATTTTCAATTTGCTTCACAGCATCAACTTGAAGTTCCTTGCAACACACACACACACACACACACACACACACACACACACACACACACGAGTGATTATAATGAAAGTTAAACTTGGAGAAGGGAGAAAACATATGGCAGAAGAAAAAAAATAGTGTGAAAATTCATCAATAGATTGTTCTGTATGTATCACAATATGTAAATGAAAATATCTGTTATGCGAACTACCCATTGAAGTTGGTATAAACATGTTGGGTAAATGGCTTTTCCTCCTTTGGCATCTGCGATGTTCACCATGACTGTCTCAATGCAGGATCACGCTCTGCTTGTGAAGCTGTATTACAAGAATGATTACTGTGCACACGTTGTTCTGCAGAAGTTCCAGACACTGAAGAGTTAGAAAAAAGGCGCTGGTCTGAAGACTGCCATTGGTCTGGAGAAAATGATTTGGAAATTCGAAAAAGACGGGTTCCTTAGGCGTGCAACCTGGTAGAGGGAGGAAGCGAATTTATTCGATGTCAGTGTAAGCAGTGGCCACAGCAATGGAGGAGGAGAGGTATGGTTGTGTGCAAATGTTTAATGCATGGAGAATTGCCCAAGTACTGGTCATACCCATGAGCATAAATTTCTACACGTCATCCCTCTTTGCTCTCCATTCAGAACTACCCATGTGCACGAGTTGCTTCCTGTTGACCTGCCAGCAAGAGAGACTTTTGCTTTATAATTTCTTGCTCACATGGAAGTGGACAAGATTGGCCATGGAAGATTTTGTGGACAAACAAAGCCTAATTCCATCTGACATGATACATGCAGAATTGTCAAATATGGGCAACAGAAAATCCACAAGCTAATCAACCAGTACCATTTCATCCCGGAAAGGTCACTGTGTGGTGCTGATTTATGTCATCATTTATCATAGGGCCATATTTTTTCGAACAGACGGGTGCTTCCAGTCCTGTTACATGTACCGTCACTGGTAAGCACAATAAGTGTCTATTGCAAAACCACATCATTCCAGCTCTACAACAGCATGGATCTGGGGATGGGATCATTTTTATGCAAGATGACACACCTTAGCACATTGAAAATCCAATTAAGCAGCTGCTGAATCTTCATTCATAAATGCCATAATTATCAGCCATTGTTTCCCTAAAGCCTGGACATCCCAATCACCTGATATTAACCAGTGTGACTTCTTGTTGTGGGGCTGTCTGAAAGATGTTGTGTTCAGTGTTCCAATTGCAAAGTTAGCTGCATTGAAGGCATGCATTGCGCAACATATCCTGAATGTGACCCTGGAAATACTTCTATCAGTCATGGAACATGCTGTTCCTCAATTTCAACTTGTTGCTGCAAATGGTGGACAGCTTATTGAACATGTTTTGTGGCAGTCACATGGAAATTAATAATCGGATCTGATTCTGATTGATGATTTTTATGCAGTTTTTGGCCTCAGGACAATAAAAAACTGATGTGATTGATGCTTTTTGTGCAGTTTTTGGCCTCAATTGAATTAAAAACTGATTTGAATGATGCTTTTTGTGTGGTTTTTGGCCTCAGGACAATTAAAATCTCTTTCTTGCCATGCGATTTGATATGACCTTGCCATGGTGGATGGGCTTACATAACTAACAGTATGACTCCTGTACACCCATCCACACTGAGTAGTACAGTTTGCTTAACATCAAACGTACACCTTGGGCATTGTGGTATGGTTCATTTGTCATTTGTAGTCAACCACTATTAAATTATGATGCTTACAGCACCATCTATTGCTTCATTTTTTAACTATTTATTTTTCTTCTACCATACATTTTACCCCTCCTCTGATAATATTCCATTGAATTTGATGTCATTCTGACCAGTAGTTTGAAAGTTTAACTTTAAATATAATCACCCTGTACATATATCTGGTAGAAGGGCTGTTTTTCATATGAGTAAACTTAACTCTAAATTTACCATGTTCATAATTAATGTTACTTAGTTAAAAAAGAAAATCATCACAGACCATATTCACAAAATAAATGCAACTTGTAGTATTGGCACTTAATTTAATTGAGTCATGAAAAATCAGATACGTGTCAAAGGTAGAGAAATTGCATATTTTCTTTCTGGACCATTCCTGAAATCTCAGGTTGAAGATGACATATGACACAGATAATGTCAAGGATTTCAGTGATAAAAATGTATGCATAAGGAAAAGAGGTAAATCCTTTGGGCTATCATCATCTTTATTCATCTTTATTTGCCATTGACCATAAACATAACAGAATAGGCTTTATGCCTTATTTATAGTACTGATATGTTTAGTTCTATATATAACCACAAATGTCAACCATACACTCAAAAATTTTAACATATGTTTTGTATATTTTATTGCATGCTCAATGACAGATGTTTAAACTTAATTACATACACAATTACAAACATTTATACTGAGTTACCTACATGACTGCAAACATTTAGCCATACATTTTAAATTTTAAGATATGTTCACATTTCTTTCATCAAAAAATTCTGTTACATTATAAAATGGATTTTCAGCCAGCCAGCTGTACGGTTTTCTTGGAAATAGTGTAGAAGGCGTGGACCATGCTAAAGGTGGTAATTCATCATAGATTATTTGAGAGCTGACTGTGGTTGAGCCAGCTGTTTTTACTCATCTGTGTCTCAGAATATCAACTTTAATTTTTACTCTGGTGTTATGTTGGTGTATATCTCCTCTTATATGTAATTCTTTGATATTTGTTATAATGTATAGACCTACTGATGAGACATACGTACACAGATTTACAAGTGTAAGTATGTTGAGTTCTCTAAATAGACATTGCAGTGGTTCTGTTGGTACAGCCCTACACATTTCTCTTATGACCTTTTTTTTTCAGTATATCAGCTATATGTGTGGAGTGGCCCCACACTAGCAACCCATAAGAAATCTGGTGAGTTCCAATTATTGTTGTGTCATCTGCACAGCAAGTCACAGATTGAGGAACGTGATGTGTCAAATCATTGATGGCAATTATGAAAAACAACAGTCCAAGTACTGATGCCCTTGGTACCAATGTCACTACCATATTCGTTAAAGAGTGTCTATTTCTTACTGAAATATATTGTTTTCTGTGTCTTAAGTATGAAGCAATTATTTTTAGTGGTGTAGTTTATACTCCATAAAATTCAAACTTCTCAATCAATAGTTCATACGGGATACAATCAAAAGCTTTATTTACATCACATAAAACTAGTGAGGCTTTATCCCTATTTTCAATAGCAGTGATTATGTGGTGATGACTAACCCACAGGGCAGGCAGCATGTCTAGATAACGTAATATGTAACTTTAATCTAAACGAAACAGAATTCAACACAATAAAGCTAGGTATTTCATATCACAAGGGACTATAGTAAAAACAAACTCTTAACAGTAAAGTAACTGAAACTTCCACAGACTGTACAAAAATTATTAGACTAATTAATGAATCAAAGCTAAACAAGTTGATAAGTAAACTGAATTTAATAAAATGGGATAAAATAATAGCCACTGCGGATTAAAATGAATCTACCAACAGATTTTTAGAACTATTAACTGAAATTTTTGAAGCATGTTGTCCTAAATTCTGCAAGAAAATAATGAAGCAAAATTGTTAGACCCAACCACAAAATCTAAAAAGCTGGTACACCCCACTACCATATCATGATAAGTCTAAGCACAATAATGTTGACAAAGAAATGTATATGAAAGTGAAAAAGATTTACAGGTCTGAAATCAAGGCAGCTAAGTGCAAAGCAAATGATAAGCATATGCTGAACTCAGTGAATAAATGCAAAGCTAAAGGGGAAATTATTAAAACAGAAATAAACTACTGGAAGACATCAGTAAGGCAGAGTCACTGCTGTGAGAAATGAACAGTAAGTAGACAGACAACTTTCACTGGACACGTGTCACTGAGAAGATGGTTAATAAATCAATAGCTAAGCTGAGTAACTCTAAAGCTCAATAATTCTGGATCAGAGGATTACTATGGTCTCTCAAATTGTTAATCAACAAATTTTTAAAGAAAGGTAATTATCTAGCGTGTTTAAAAATAGCTGTGGTTAAAGCAGTACATAAGATAGGAGATATAGCATCTCCAGATAACTATTAACCGATACCACTTATACCCATAACATCAAAAATAATAGAATACTGCATGCATAAACAGATGAGTCAATATTTTGAACATAATTATGTACTTACCTCTGATAGTCTGGTTTCATATCCAGCATTTCTACAGTCAGAGCAGTTGAGAGGAGCAGAAATATACAATTGTTTTGAAAATATATTATCTGTGCAATGCTGTTAGACCTTAGGAAAACTTTTGATACAGTCTGCCACAATGTTCTCATCAAAATACTCTACCGACACACAATGAGAGAGTATGCTCTATTCCTAATGCAGTCTTACTTGGACAATAGACAACAGTTAATGTAAAGAGTCAAAAGTCAGAATGTCTCCCAGCAGTAAAGGATGTACCTCAGGAATCTGTTCTTGGACCTTTCCTTTTCACTATTTATGTAAATGATTTACCTGCAGTTGTACCACATGATGCAGTGCTATATGCTGATGATACAGCACTCATCATATGTGATTCCAACCTTTCCAATGTGGGACTGGCAATTGTGATATGCACTAATTTGTTTGAGGCAAACGTACTGCTCAAGAATGATAGTAAAACTGAAGCTATTTTATTCAGTCTGAATTGTTAGGATTTCATATAGGCCAAAAGCGTATCTGGGATACAGACACAGGGAAATTATGTGGCAAATTGACATGTGTCATCTATCTGTTGTACAAGCAGAGGAGCAGTGACACTAAAGAACGTCTGTTATGCATATTTTGCATTTTTCCATTGTGAACTGCGGTTTATTAGTCTCATAACGTACATAATCTAAATCATTTGATTCTGGTACAGGAGACACGTCAATATTATGGTAAAGTTTTACCATATACATACAACATCTGATTTTAACAAATGTTATCATAATATTACAATATAAAAATACACAATAAAAAACTAACAATTAACTAAAACAACTGATTTTAACAAATGGTATCATAATAATAATACAATTTTATGAATATAACAGAGGGAAACAGAGGGAAACATTCCACGTGGGAAAAATATATCTAAAAATAAAGATGATGTAACTTACCAAACGAAAAGTGTTGGTATGTTGATAGAGACACTAACAAACACAAACATACACACAAAATTCAAGCTTTTGCAAACCATGGTTGCTTCATCAGGAAAGAGGGAAAGATGAAAGGTTGTGGGTTTTAAGGGAGAGGATAAGGAGTCATTCCAATCCTGGGAGTGAAAAGACTTACCTTAGCAGGAAAAAGGGACAGGTATACACTCGCACACACACACACACACATGTCCATCCGCACATATACCGACACAAGCAGACATATGTAAAGGCTAAGAGTTTGGGCAGAGATGTTGGTCGAGGCGGAAGTACAGTGGCAAAGATGATGTTGAATGACAGGTGCGGTATGAGCGGCGGCAACTTGAAACTAGCGGAGGTTGAGGCCTGGTGGGTAACAGGAAGAGAGGATATATTGAAGGGCAAGTTCCCATCTCCGGAGTTCTGATAGGGTGGTGTTAGTGGGAAGTATCCAGATAACCCGGACAGTGTAACACTGTGCCAAGATGTGCTGGCCGTGAGCCAAGGCATGTTTAGCCACAGGGTGATCCTCATTACCAACAAACACTGTCTGCCTGTGTCCGTTCATGTGAATGGACAGTTTGTTGCTGGTCATTCCAACATAGAAAGCTTCACAGTGTAGGCAGGTCAGTTGGTAAATCATATGGGTGCTTCCACACGTGGCTCTGCCTTTGATTGTGTACACCTTCCGGGTTACAGGACTGGCGTAGGTGATGGTGGGAGGGTGCATGGGACAGGTTTTACACTGGGGGCGGTTACAAGGGTAGGAGCCAGAGGATAGGGAAGGTGGTTTGGGGATTTCATAGGGATGAACCAAGAGGTTACGAAGGTTAGGTGGATGGTGGAAAGACACTCTTGGTGGAGTGGGGAGGATTTCATGAAGGATGGATCTCATTTCAGGGCAGGATTTGTGGAAGTCGTATACCTGCCCAGATGAATCTGATGGAACCAAAGGAGTTGAGGTTGGAGAGGAAATTCTGGAGTTCTTCTCCAGTGTGGGTCCAGATCATGAAGCTGTCATCAATAAATCTGTTCCAAACTTTGGGTTGGCAGGCCTGGGTAACCAAGAAGGCTTCCTCTAAGCGACCCATAAATAGGTTGGCGTACGAGGGGGCCATCCTGGTACCCATGGCTGTTCCCTTTAATTGTTGGTATGTCTGGCCTTCGAAAGTGAAGAAGTTGTGAGTCAGGATGAAGCTGGCTAAGGTAATGAGGAAAGAGGTTTTAGGTAGGGTGGCAGGTGATCGGCGTGAAAGGAAGTGCTCCATTGCAGCAAGGCCCTGGAGGTGTTCATGATCAAAGGCAGAGCCATGTGTGAAAGCACCCACGTGATTTACCAACTGACCTGCCTACACTGTGAAGCTTTCTGTGTTGGAATGACCAGCAACAAACTGTCCATTCACATGAACGGACACAGGCAGACAGTGTTTGTTGGTAATGAGGATCACCCTGTGGCTAAACATGCCTTGGTGCATGGCCAGAACATCATGGCACAGTGTTACACTGTCCGGATTATCTGGATACTTCCCACTAACACCAACCTATCAGAACTCCGGAGATGGGAACTTGCCCTTCAATATATCCTCTCTTCCTGTTACCCACCACTTTCCTGATGAAGCAACCGTGGGTTGCAAAAGCTTGAATTTTGTGTGTGTGTTTGTGTTTGTTAGTGTCTCTATCAACATACCAACACTTTCGTTTGGTAAGTTACATCATCTTTGTTTTTCGATATAATAATACAATTTTATTACACGTACAATAAAAGACTAACAATTAATTACCCCTTGCTCAAATTATCACGTCATCCTCTATGAATTCTTCTACTGAATAGTAGCATTTATCCCACAAAATCTGCTGTAGCCTTATTTTTAGACTTTCTGGCTTCATATTAAATATATTTTTGCCCATTAGCTTGTTATATATTGTCATCCCCATATACTGTGGAGTTCATGCATATAATTTCAAATGGTGTGTGGGTAACATAAAATTATTTTTATTTCTTGTGTTGTATGTGTGGTTAAAATGATTTTCCTCAAATAATTTTTGTCTGCTGTGTACAAAGATTATAATTTCATAAATGTATATGGAGGGAACTGTTAGCATTTGCAGGTTCCGAAATAATGAGCGACAAGGTTCTGTTTGTTGTGCACTACACATGTATCTTATAAGTTTCTTTTGCAGTTTCAGTATTCGAGATACACTACTTGAATTTCCCCAGAAAATGATGTCATACCTTATGACAGATTCAAAATAACTATGATATGCTATTTTTTGTGTACTCATGTCAGTAGAGTTTGCTGGTATTTGCATTGCAAATGCAAAGCTGCTTAGTTTATTTGATAGGAACTCAATATGTGTATTCCAGTTTAAGTTGCTGTCCACATTTAGTCCTGAGTTATGGAATACTATTATGGGGAAATTCTGTAGGTGCAAAATTAGTGTTTAAATGGAAAAAAGCCATAAGGTACACAGCAATACTTAGCCCATATGAATCATGTTGAGATTGTTTTAAAGATTAGATTAGATTTTTTATTGGTCCAGTTTTATCATATGGCACAAATTGTACAATCAATATTGGACAGGTCAAAGATAAGTTACAATAATACATAGTATTATCAATATAGTAGGCAAATTAAAAATAGGTACCTATTACAATTAATTTTGTTACGCATTAAGAAATTCTCTGACAGAAAAGAAACAGTGCTTTATTAGAAATGCCTTTAGTTTAGCTTTAAATATTGGATGAGTAGCATTTTTTATTTCCTCTGGTATCTTATTGTGTATTATTACACCAATGTTAATTATGCTCCTCTGATAGGTGGTAGTTCTGTGATATTTTTGATGTATATTTGATTTCTGTCTGGTACTATAGTTGTGTACATTTTCGTTCAGTAGCAGTTTGCCTGTTTTCAGGAGGTAGTCCTTAGTGAACAAGATAGTTTCATAAATGAATAAACTGGGAACATTTAGAACACCAAGCTCAGTAAAATGGGATTTACAGGACTCCATCTTTTTAAGGCCACATATTATCCTTAGTGCTCTTTTTTGCATTCTAAAAACCTTTACACTGTGAGTTGAGTATCCCCAGAAAATGATCCCATTTTGGGCCAGTGAACGAACTGTGCACAGTATGACTGCAGTACCGTTGTTTTGCTTGTTGTATCATTTAAAATTCTTAGGCCATAGCTCACAGATGATAGTTTTCTAGACAAGCTATTTATATATGTGTCCAACTTTAAATCTTGCTGAACCCATAGATCCAAAAATTTTGTACGTTTTTGTTTTATAGGGGATCATTTTTTAATTGTTTTTGAATAGACATATGATTATTTGGAGGAGTTAAATGAAAATCGACACACACAGTTTTTTCAGTATTTATAATGAGTTTGTTTTTTGTGAACCACTTTGTAAATCTTTTCATAGAACTTTCTGCTGTGGACTTCAAAGTTTCTGGACTGGATACAGTGAGCAATATGCTGGTGTCATCAGCAAACAGGATAGTTTTTGTGGGACACTCACATTCAACAAAATCATCCACATAAATCAAGAAGAGTAGTAGACTGAAGATTGAGCTCTGTGGTACACCATATTTTATTGTTAATTCACTAGAAAGAAGGGAGTTGTTTCTTGTTTTATTCATTTTGTTCAATTCATACAGAACTGATACTTTCTGCCTGCAGTTTTTTAGGTATGAACACAACCAGCTATGTGCTACACCTCTTACTCTTTGTCTTTCTAATTTTTTGAGCAGAATGTGTAATATTAGTATCTGTTTCAATAGTTTAAATAAACTTACATTCAATAATCTAACCATGCAGGCTCCTAAATGCATTACAATTTGTGAAAAATTTCTTAGATCGTCATTGAGCAGCGACCACCTGATATTTCAAAGAATATCTTACATGCCATGGCACAGAGTACGAATTGTTCATAAATTGTATCAATAGAGATATTTTGACAGATGTAGAATTGTAATCCTCTTCTGTTACCACAGTCCTGATACATTTTTTAAAGACAGCGAACCCGTATATGGCATGGTCCGCCATCATTACTTAGTTATTCTAAAATATTACTATTGTGCAGTGCTATGTAAGAATTTATGTGTGCAGCTAAGATGAAATGCCGAAAATGTTAAAGGACTTTATTTAAAGAAACAGCCAACAAGATATAAAATTTAAATGTATGGGGCCTATTGTTAGCAATACTGACTAAGGTAATTAAATTGGTTATTGTCCTCGCAAATGCTGTAGTGCCTGCTTATTACTTAAAGTATTTCTATGCTATCCATCTCCAGTTAATGGCAACAGAAATAATGGTGTTTTTATAGTTTTCATACATCTACCAGGGACCGACTGCATATCGGCAAACGTCATAGTTAAGGCGCATTGCTTTTTACCTTGTTTGTGATTTAAATCCAATTTCTTTTAATGTGTGGTGTAGTACAGCAAAGAAAATTTCCAGCTCTGTCTGGTCCCTTAGGTTTCTCTGTTCATAGTTGCTATGTCTCATATCCAATTGTGATCGAACATGATCATGACACAAATAAATTAAATGGCATGTGAACTCTGTTCTTAATCTTGAGAATGATATGCCTCTTGCAAATGATTTCAGGTGACATATAAACTATCACATACAGTACTTAAGTTTTTGAAAAGTCTTTGCTCTTCCTGCCAAGAAGTGATGCAAATCTCACAACAGATTTCTGAATCTTCGCAAGAGAATAATAATTTAATCAAAATATAAATGTTTTTTTCTTTTAAATAAACACCACAATTGTTATGATTCAGGATGTCAAAGGCTTTTGATAGATCTAGAAGAATACCTCCAGCTAATTTATGTTGATCAAGGGATTTTAAAATGCAGTCTAAGAATTCGAAAATTGCTGTCTGTGTACATTTAGACTTTCTAAAATCCTGTTGTTGTACTGTAAGAGGTGCATATTTATTTATGAAACTTAAAAGCCTGTCATAGAAGAGTTCTTTTAGAATTTTTGAGAAGGAACTTAACTGTGACGTGGGTTGGTAGTTTGATATTTTTTCAGAAGAACCTTTTTTTAGCAGTGGTGTAACTTTTGCTATTTTAAAAATATCTGAAAATACACCAGTTTTTAAATTTTTACCAAGAAGGGATTTGCTATGTGGTGAGCACATGCTTTTAATATGAAATCAGGTACTTCATCAAGACCACTTGCCATTTTATTCCTTAATGATTTCATTTTGCTTATAATTTCATAGCAGTTGAGATCACTGACTTGCTGGAGAAACTTGAGAATGGTCCTTGACAGTGTACTTGAATGAGATCTTTAGCTAGTGAAGTGAAGTATTCATTGAATTTTTCCACAGCTAAATTTGGGTCTGTGACTTTTGAGCCTTCTAGTGTTAATGATACATTCTTTTTCTTTGGCGCTGAACTACAAGTTTCTTTCTATATAACTTTCCACGTGCATCTCATTTTGTTAGATGATTTTCTTATCAAATTGTCATTCCACATAATTTTTGCCTCTTTGACTACTCTACAATAGATTCTTTTGTAGGCTTTTGAATGATCTGCGAATTCTTGGATTACTGTATATTACTTACAACAGTACTGCAGATATGAGTTTGGTTACCCATTGCCTATTATTGTTAGGTTTTACTGATTATACTATTTTTGGAAATGCTACATTAAAATAGTGAAGAAAGATTCTCTAAAAACTAATGTACATGCTATTAACATTGTTCTGAGTGGCGATTCTTTGCTGCTATGAATGCAGCCCATATATTTCCCTGATTATCACCCTCCACCTAAGCGAAGGTGATTACTGTATGTAGGTGATGCCATATGGCAACAAACAATGGCTAAGAAACAATCTACCATAATAGAAGATGGACATGGTAATATAACATGAAGTTTAACGAACTAAACCTAACATGTTACTGAAAATTGAAAAGAAACTTGAATAGTCGATGTGTTTACACAAGAAGAAAACCTAAACTCTAGACATCAAAAATGGTTAGGTGAAACATCCAGTTCCATACCACAATCACAATCACAATACATAGCATAAAATGTGAACGCAAAACAAGATACCAGGTCTCAAAAAGGACAAAATCAGATAATAGTTATACAGCACAATCCACATGCTATCTTGTTCAGAATTTCAAAGGCTTCCCACACCAGAGGTAGAAAAGAGGAGAAATTCAAACAAGACAAGAATACCATTAAATACAAGAAAGCAAGAAAGATCCAAGTACATACAAGCGTCCAATCCAGTAGGGTTAAACATCATACATAATTGAGCAATTTCATAGAGTTATGGATAAATATTAATAAAGAATGTCAGTAAAGATTGAAATGTAATGAAAGTAGGCAAATTAATTGTTGTCACACTAGGACAAAACAGAAATCAAATAAGTAAATTATCTGTTATCACACAAGCACAAAACAGAAAACTACAAAACATAAATGTCAAGTCAGAGGATAATTATGTAAATTTTTTGTTGTTATGCTAGGACAATGCAGAAAGTGATCAAGTACATTTTTCTGTTGTCACACTTGGACAAAACAGAAAGCGATTAAGTAAAAAGTCACATCAGAGAATACACCACTGAACACACAGAAGAGTGATGGAGTCAATCACAGAAACAAAACTAGTAACTTTGTATCCTCACCATAGGACTTCAGCAGAGTGACAGAGTCCCATTAGATACTTCATAGAGTCATACCACAAAGCCCAACCACATAAAAATCCATAGAATGATAAATATGGTTCATTGTCTGCTTCTCAAAGCATCATCCAGTAAGTGTAAGGTGTAAGACATTTTGTATAAAAGTGTATCAGGTGAGTAATGACTGTAAATATAAGCATCGTAATAGTCATCGAAGAGCATTTTATTCATGTATGTAAAAAGCATAAAGGCATATTAGTGAAAAAGCATAATAAGAATGTGTATGTATGTGTAAAGCATAAAGGCATATTAGTGGACAAGCATAATAAGAATGCATCAGTCATCAGTATTATCAAAGCACGGGATCATAAGTTTCTCTCAGGAGTATTATATTCATGGGTATATTCTCAATGATTGTGTAACAAGTATAAGTTAAGCTCAGTTACCCAATCCTCCACAGTTCTACTGATAGTCAATAGTACCCAGCATCATAAGAATAGGTATGTGTAATCTCATGTAAAATTAATGTGAAAAACAGGAGAAGCAAATACCACACTAGCTAGGAGCCTTGCATTTGACACATGCATGATGCACATAGAGTGTACACCCACCCCCCAAGGGTGCAAGTTATAAATTAATTTTTCATAGTCACTGTATAAATAAATAAGCAGTCATATTTGCTGTGTTCCAATTAATAATTTTCAATCTTTCATCAATGCATATATCACTCAGTTTAGTAAGGTAAATCTTTATATTTGTGTGAGAAGAATGTGGTACTGATGTGTAAAACTGTAGAAGCAAATATGATACTAGCTAGGAACATTGCGTTTACCACACACATGATGCACATAGAGTTATTGATTAATGTATGGTTTCAACAGAACGATATTTCTCAATCCAAATACTTTTCTTGGTCTTTGGTAAATAAGTCAATAAGTATTAGGATGAGGTACCTCAGAAATTTCGAAAGGTCCAATGTATTTACTAAAAAACTTCTTCATATGTTTATTTCTTTAGACTTCTCATAACTTTTGTTTAATACCAGGTCACCAACTTTGTACTGTGTTACCTTCAAACCTTCATCACCCATTAACCTTTTTTCTTTATAATAGGCTCCCAGAGCATACAGGGAACATAACTAATTTATACAAAAGGTTTGAAGGCTTCTTATTGTAATGAATTTCATATGACGAAAACCCAGTAGTGGTTGAGGATACCCTCAAAATGTTTTATGTAAGAATACCAGTTAGTGTCATCCTTCGTATAATAAGTCCTCCTATAAAGGTGTTCAAACTCTCTCATGTATCTCTCTGTTGGCTTGCAAGAAGGTGAAAAGACTGAAATGCATTATGTTTGATTTTCTTATCTGTAACAAACTGCTTCCAAACATTGGGTACAAGTTGACTGCCATTATCAGATAAGATTGCTTTTGGTTTACCCACATTGCTGAAGTAATCATTGACAAAACATTGAATTATGTTGTGGCTAATGGCTTTTTTCAGAGGATATAACTTAATTAATTTAGCGAATAAAATTACAACTACTAACACAAAAGAGTACCCATCTCTTGAATGAGGAAGCTGACGATAGTAGTCAACTCCAAAAAGCTCAGACTTACCTTTAGGAATAATGCTGTGAAGGAATACTTTATGACATTGGTTTGTCACCTTTATGCCTTTATATCTATCATAAGTTGCAATATAAGGCTGTACTCTTCTAGAGATATTACTAAAATATCGCTTTCCTGAAACTTCTGGGAGCACTTCATACTGCCCCAATGTTCAAAACTTTCATGTACAAACCTAATAAAGAAATCAATGTGTTGTTTAGGTCATCATAATTCCCACTGATCAGAATAGATCTATGTCTTCTAAACAAAATTGCCATAGTATTGTGCAACTTTTTCACACCCCTTTTTTTCCTAGTAGTCTCTTTACTAACTTAAGGTGTCCATTCTGATTTAGATGTCTGCTCAGCTGTCCACATATCCTAACTATTTCTTTTTCACCTTTCGCACCTTTGATAAACATGATTCTGAAATTCTTATCGTACTGTATTCTAACATTTTCCTGCTCATTCCATATTGGCATCTGCTTACCCTTGATATGTAAAATAGTATAACCTAACTGTTGTAAGAATAAGGCCCAATGTGTTATCCAGTTATGATAAAGTTTATATTCTTGCAAGTAGCACAAAGCTTTGTGATCAGTAAAAACAAAGACCTTATGTTCAGTTAAATAATTTCTAAGCCTTTCGAATCCCCACACTATGGCAAGTGCATTTAAAGCTTGAGTCCTAATATGAAGGGCTTATTTCAATAGTGGTACAAGTGCATTTTTGTTCATTTTGAGATACAGAGTCCTAAAGTTAAATGAGTGCTGAAAGATCTGCAGTTGAGATACCAGAAATATTGAAGCATATAGCTGCTTGCTAGATATGAACCTTTCTTTCGGTTTGTTTGGATCATTAATTTCAGAACCATTATAGACAGAAAAGTGGTGGTAATGGACTTGTACCACTGTTGAAATAAGCCCTTTAATATAATTGCAATAAAAGATGCATAATCCAAAAAATGAGCTTAAATCCATCTTATTTCTAAGTTTGGGAAATTTAGAAATAGCTTTTTTCCTGGATCAGATAACATTCCTCCTTCGCAAATAGTGTGTCCTATAAAGTTCAAAGTTCTTAGACCAAACTTACATTTAACTAACTTAAGTTTCATACCTCCCTGCCTGAACTTATTAGCTACCTCTTTTATTATACTGACATGCTTATTCCAAGTGTTACTTGTCATGAGTATGTCATCAACATACAGGGTGATTATAGTTAAAGTTAAACTTTCAAAACACTGTAGAAATAACACCACTGGTCAGAATGATGTCAAATTTGAATGGAATATTATTGGAGAAGGGAGAAAACATATGGCAGAAGAAAAACAATAGTGTGAAAATTGAACAATAGATGGTGCTGTATGTGTCAGAATATGTCAATGAAAACACCTGTCATGCGCACCACCCATTGAAGTTGGTGTAAACATGCTGGGTATGCAGCTATCCCTCCTTTCACATCTGTGATGTTTGCCATGACTGTCTCAATGCAGAATACCGCTCTGCTTGTAGAACTGTATTACAAGAATGATGACTGTGCATACATTGCTCTGCAAAAGTTCTAGACACTGAAGGGCTTGAAAAAATGCGTTGGTCCAATGACTGACATTGGGTCTGGAGAAAATGATTTGGAAATTAAAAGAGACGTGTTCGTTTGGTGTGTAACCTGGTAGAGGGAGGAAACGAACTGATTCAACATGAGTGGAAGCAATGACCACAGCAATGCAGGAGGAGAGGAGTGGTGGTGTGCAAATGTGTAGTGCAAGGAGAATTGCCCAAACAATGGACATACCCATGAGCACAGTGTGTAAAATTCTAGAAAACATTCTTCTTTGCCATCCATTCAAAATTACCCTTCTGGATGAGTTGCTTCCTGTTGACCTGCCAGCAAGAGAGACCTTTGCTTTAGAATTTCTTGCTCACATGGAAGTGGACAATGATGGCCATGGAAGATTTTGTGGACAGACGAAGCCCACTTCCATCTGACAGGATATGTCAATACAAGGCATTGTCGAATAAGGGCAACGGAAAATCCACACAGAAATCAACCAGTACCATTCTATCCTGCAAAGGTCACTGTGTGGTGTGGGTTTACAGAATCATTCATCATAGGGCCATATTTTTTCAAAGAGACAGGTGCTTCTGGTTGTGTTACCCGTACTGTCAGTGGTAAGAGCTATGAGTGTCTTTAGTGCAACCACATCGTCCCAGTTCTCCAAGAGCATGGATGTGTGGATGGTATCATTTTATACAAGATGGCACACCTCCTTACATTGCAAATCCAGTGAAGCAGCTGCTGAAGCGCCATTTCTGAAGTGCTATAATTATCAGCCATCATTTCCTTACAGCTTGGCCATCCCAATCAGTTGAACTTAATCTGCGTGACTTCTGGCTGTGAGACTATCTGAAAGATGTTGTGTTCAGTGTTCTGACTGCAAACTTAGCTTCATTGAAGGCACATATTTTGCAACACATTCTGAATGTGACCTTGGAAACACTTTGATCAGTTGTGGAACATGCTGTTTCTCGATTTTAACTTGTTGCAGAAAACATTGGACAGCATACTGAACATGTTTTGCGCCAGTCACATGGAAATTAATGATTCAATGTGATTTTGATTGATGATTTTTATGCAGTTTTTGGCCTCAGGGCAATTAAAAACCAATTTTTTCCATCCCATGTGATATGACCTTGCCACGGGTGATGAGCTTACATACCTAACACCTGTACATCCATCCACACTGAGTAGTACAGTTTGTTTAACATCAAACATACACCATAAGCATTATTGTATGATTCATTTGTCATTTGTAGTTGACCACTATTAAATTATGATGCTTACAGAGCCATCTATTGCTACATTTTGTAACTATTTATTTTTCTTCTTCCATACATTTTCCCACTTCTCTAATAATATTCTATTGCAAACTGATGTCATTCCGACCAGTGGTGTTACTTCTACAGTGGTTTGAAAGTTTAACTTTAACCTTGTATATTACAAGTTTTGAATATATTTCACTACCCAACACAGGATGTAAGGCTGTAATAAACTCTCCTACAGATATATTTAAACCAAAACATATTACACAATACTGATAGCTTTTACCAGAGAATAAGAAAACAGTATATTTCCTAGATTCTGATTTTAATGTTATCTGATGGAAACCTGAGGTCAGATCTAGGCATGAAAAATACTTGGCTCCAGAAAATGTACAGAGTACTTTTACCATTGACTGATGGTGATCAGTTTCTCTTTCCAAAAACTTTGTTACAACAAACAAAAGGTTGTTGTATTGGATAGTACTCCTTTCAATAATCCTCCAGTTTTGTATCTTCTGTAACTCTCTCTCTACAACCTGTCTTTTACAAAGAGGAACATAATATAGTTTTATAAAGAAAGACTGGTGCTCTTTGAGCCCTAGCCTACATGCACAGTTCTTAATTCTACCTGAGGTTACAGCACCTCAATATTTCTTCCAATCCTGACTTCTCAACTCCAGTAAGCTTATCTGCTTCTTTTATCTTGTCGGCAAAATGTTCATCATAATCCCTATTTACTTGACAACTGATCATCTACACTCCTGGAAATGGAAAAAAGAACACATTGACACCGGTGTGTCAGACCCACCATACTTGCTCCGGACACTGCGAGAGGACTGTACAAGCAATGATCACACGCACGGCACAGCGGACACACCAGGAACCGCGGTGTTGGCCGTCGAATGGCGCTAGCTGCACAGCATTTGTGCACCGCCGCCGTCAATGTCAGCCAGATTGCCGTGGCATACGGAGCTCCATCGCAGTCTTTAACACTGGTAGCATGCCGCGACAGCATGGACGTGAACCGTATGTGCAGTTGACGGACTTTGAGCGAGGGCGTATAGTGGGCATGCGGGAGGCCGGGTGGACGTACCGCCGAATTGCTCAACACGTGGGGCGAGAGGTCTCCACAGTACATCGATGTTGTCGCCAGTGGTCGGCGGAAGGTGCACGTGCCCGTCGACCTGGGACCGGATGCACGCCAAGACCGTAGGATCCTACGCAGTGCCATAGGGGACCGCACCGCCACTTCCCAGCAAATTAGGGACACTGTTGCTCCTGGGGTATCGGCGAGGACCATTCGCAACCGTCTCCATGAAGCTGGGCTACGGTCCCGCACAAAGTTAGGCCGTCTTCCGCTCACGCCCCAACATCGTGCAGCCCGCCTCCAGTGGTGTCGCAACAGGCGTGAATGGAGGGACGAATGGAGACGTGTCGTCTTCAGCGATGAGAGTCGCTTCTGCCTTGGTGCCAATGATGGTCGTATGCGTGTTTGGCGCCGTGCAGGTGAGCGCCACAATCAGGACTGCATACGACCGAGGCACACAGGGCCAACACCCGACATCATGGTGTGGGGAGCGATCTCCTACACTGGCCGTACACCACTGGTGATCGTCGAGGGGACACTGAATAGTGCACGGTACATCCAAACCGTCATCGAACCCATCGTTCTACCATTCCTAGACCGGCAAGGGAACTTGCTGTTCCAACAGGACAATGCACATCCGCATGTATCCCGTGCCACCCAACGTGCTCTAGAAGGTGTAAGTCAACTACCCTGGCCAGCAAGATCTCTGGATCTGTCCCCCATTGAGCATGTTTGGGACAGGATGAAGCGTCGTCTCACGTGGTCTGCACGTCCAGCACGAACGCTGGTCCAACTGAGGCGCCAGGTGGAAATGGCATGGCAAGCCGTTCCACAGGACTACATCCAGCATCTCTACGATCGTCTCCATGGGAGAACAGCAGCCTGCATTGCTGCGAAAGGTGGATATACACTGTACTAGTGCTGACATTGTGCATGCTCTGTTGCCTGTGTCTATGTGCCTGTGGTTCTGTCAGTGTGATCATGTGATGTATCTGACCCCAGGAATGTGTCAATAAAGTTTCCCCTTCCTGGGACAATGAATTCACGGTGTTCTTATTTCAATTTCCAGGAGTGTATATAGCCTCTTGCTAGCTCAATGTCAAAACCATATATTTTATTAGGAAATGTGTCACCTGCTTTTAAGTGTAACCTAGTATAAGTAGAAAAATGTGTATAATTGACATTAAAAAATTTACCCTAAATTTTATCCAGTCAAATGTTACCTTGTTTTACAATATCCAACCCAAGCCTAGCTACATCTCCTCATTTGGATCATTGACTACCAAGCATCCTTGCTCAAAAAATGCATTGTCATCATGAAATGTGATTAAAGCTTGGTTTGTACAACTTTACTAAACTTATCTATAGCACCTTTAATCCTAGATCCAGTTATAGGAAATTCAGTGTACTAAGAACTCTGCTTAAGTCTATCCCTCAATTTTTCAGAAATAATAGAAACTGATTACCTGTGTCAGTCAAAATATAATGGTGCCAATCACCAACTGTGATTTTGATGTATGGACTACCAAATAAATCCTGCTGTTTGTTAAATTAGTTTCTCTAAGCAAATCATCCTCTGTACCTTCAAAATATAAATCTTTCTGGTAATGGTTCTCATTATCATTAGATAGCTGTATAGTGCAATGTCATGAATAACTTGTAGCGCTTGATTGCACTTACAAATTGGCCTTGAATAGGTGTATGCATTAGTGTTTCAAGTAAAATCTGGCTGAGAATAATAAATAATCTGACTCTCTGAATTGAAATCTGACTCATTCTTATCAGCATCTCTCAAATGTTTAATAATCCTCCTATTTACCTCACAGTGATGTGTTCTAATGTCCTGGCATTCACACAAAATGTCAATAATGTCATTTCCCAGTCCTGATCAATTACTTCAACATAAACCATACCATCCAGCTCTCCTAAATTACGTGTATCAGCTTCAGCTTCAACTACTAAATCATTAGTGCTGAGACCACTCACCTGGGTGTCACACACTTCCACCGCTACTGACTTGGTATAAGCCTCCCCCTCCTCATCACTATTAGCTACAAAATTCTGGTGCTAAGAGTACATTAAAATACCAACACCAAAATAATCATTATCAATATCCTCAGAACATCCAGAGTTGAACAGTTTTACTTGAAAACCTACTTCAGTTAATAAGGAACCAAAGTACTTTTCTTACCTCCATACATCTGTTTAATTGTAACATCCCAAAACTCACTTTCAAAGTTAGTTGTTATAACAGGATAGTCACATACATTCTCATCATCACACTCCTGTTGATCTGAATTTGTTATTGCCTGGTCATGAAAATTATTTACCTCCTCCACTTGACAGGCAACAGGTAAAGGTATTAAGGCTACTCCTGTTTCTGGTTACAGTGATTTCTGCTCTGAGTATTGCCATTACCATTCCTGTTATTATTGTTACAGTTAATATAAGTATTATGGTTCCTCCTGTTACCATTCAATCTATTTTGCTGTTTTTTTCTGTTGCAATGTGAGCTATTAACCATGCCCTATTCCTCAAATGCTTTGTCAAGCTTATCAAAATTTTTTAAAAAATTCTCTAATGAATCATTGGGACCGCAAACAAGGCCCCTATGAGCTCTCAATGGTAGACATCTCAAGGCATCAATACGAATAAGATCATCAAAAGGTTTGACCAGGTGAGTAAGCTTACATAACTGTTTCTCACAATATTCTTGCATTGAAATATTACCTCACGTGTACCCACTACCATTCAAAAATGCTGTTTTGATGCCCACCTGTTTACTTTAGGACAAAAATTTATTCAAAAACACTTGTTCAAACTCATTAAATGTTATGTGTGGCTTTTGTATTGCTTAGCCCATGATCACGTTTCACCACGAAGGAGTCCGCCCCAATAGCTGAGTGGTCAGCATGATGGATTGCCGTCCTATGGGCCTGGGTTCGATTCCCAGCTGGGTCGGGGCTTTATCCACTCAGGGACTGCATGTTGTGTTGTCTTCATCATCATTTCATCCCTGTCCAGTGAGAAGGTCACCCAATGTGGTGTCGAATGTAATAAGACCTGCACCAAGGCAGCCGGACCTGCCCCATAAGGTGCCTCCCAGCCAATGACACCAAACGCTCATTTCCATTTACCATGAAGGAAATGTTTGGCTAGTGTAATTTTCACAGAATGAGGAAAGTTCAGAGGAAAACTATCTTTACACTGATATAGGAAGACCACTGGGTTTATTTTTAAATCCCCAGACAAGTATTTAAGAGATAAATTGTTACAAAATGGTACAAAATTTCCATCAATTTTCAGATATGACACATTTGTTTCAACATCACTTAGTTGGATGTTAATGTGCTGTAAATTTTCAGATAAAGACTCAATTTTATTGTTAACACTGACAGTATGGCCATGAATTTTATTATTAGTTAGTTTTAATTTCTGCTCAATGAATTCATTTTCCTACTCTATATATGCATGCATGATTTTGAATTTAGAGTTCCTTCTACCTAACTCAACATGAATAACATTCTCAACATTTTCCACATATAACATTATGTGATAAACCTTATCATTTACTGTTTGAACTTCAAGGGAATCGACTCACATAATTGATTAAGATTTCGAAGGGGGTTTACTACTTGTTTCTGTGATGCCTGAGTTTCTCTCTCAATTGTCTTAACAGTGTCATTCAAATTAACAGTAATCTTTTTTAGGTCACTGCTTTAACTTGTAAGCTCATTCTTTAAAATCATTAGTCTGACTTGTATGCTTGTGTTCCAAGAGTTGAGACTGATTCATAAACTTATGATGCAAGATTTGAGATAATCTTTCTAATAAACCTGAGGACAGTTCACTTGGGGAAAATCTTAAGAAATGTTATGCCTTGGATGACTGTTGCAGGTTCAGTGTCAACAACTGAGGACATTGAAACCTCTTCAGTTGTATCAAGATTTTCCATGCTTGCCTTATTTGAAGATAATATTGGGTAAAACAAATGAAAATGAACCAACCTAGCCAGATTATCATCACATGCAACTTCAAGATAATCCTAGCTATCAAAAGTCACACAACAAAAGAAAGTTGGAAAAACAATAGTGTAAGGAAAAAGGAATTAAAATTTAAAAAAATTGTAGTTATCTCAAATGCGGTCCGATGATGAGTTGCCACACTACATTTTCTGTCTCATCCCAACTGTAGTCCAATAATCGATTGTCACATGTCACAATTAGACTATGAAATGTAGGGCAAATAGCAGAGATGCTGAGTTGCAGACAGGCATAACAAAAAGATTCTCAGAATTATAGCTTTCGGCCTTTAAGGTCTTTGTCAACAGCAGACATACACACACAAACACACACACACACACACACACACACACACACACACACACACTCATGCGACGCTTAAGTTGCCTGAGACTGAAGTCATGTGTGCGAGTAGTGTTTTTATAATTCTATCTATAAACAGGCAGTGGTAATAGTGAATTCTCAGTCATACCAATGGAACAAATTAAGAGTTTGGGCCTCCACCATTCACAAGTATGAAGACGTGAAGATGAGTGAAAACTAGAAAATTTCAATCACAATTAATGAAAGTACTCACAATAACTTAGCTGCAACATATAATAAGATATTCAACTTTGATATCATGGGAGGTTGTTGTTTTAGAAATCCCAGAGTTCAACATTGCTGATTTACTAATTTTTTAAATAAAACATAAAGTATATCACTTTTCTTGTTTTGTATTATGGTCAATTAGCATATACATTGATGGTAGTTATATTTTATCATCTGACAACCTCCAAAAGAGTCTTGCTCAAACAACTTCAGAAAGACAATAATGCAGACTGACTGTCTCTTACTACTACATCTTTACCAACTCTGCTTGTGTGGCTCATGCGGCAATTCCTTTTATATAAAACTCAACAATTGAATACATTGTTAGATGTAAGATTTACAAAATAACAGTTAGAAGTCATTAGATGATTTCATTTACTTACGTCAAAAAATTGGGCCACATATGCCCTACATGTACTGATTTGCAATTTGTAAGAATTTACTTAATTTCATATACAATTTCAATGAGTTTCAGAATACAACACTTTAAATTATGTTTTAGTTAATTAATAACTAATTACTTTAAATAAAATATTGTTATTGGTGTTTTGGATAGCTCTAAAGTAGAGCTGTCATTTTAAATAATCATAATGAATAAACCTCATGACTTTTCAGAGACAGGGGAGAAGTAAATTTTCAAGAATATGTTGTGCAACATGGCTGCACAGTTTGTGTCACAAAGTTTCAAATTTGGATTATTAACAAATGGCATACACACTGTAAAGAGAAACCCTTCTCTAGCATTACAAAAATGGCATACACACTGTAAAGAGAAACTCTTCTCTAGCATTACTTTTCCTCAACAGATGAAGTCGATACCATAAATAATTTTCGAATTCTGAATAGGTCAATATTGTCTCAGCTGTTTTTCTAAAAAATGTCATATGATTTTGTACACGATGTGTCATATCTTGAGCTAAACTCTATAAAAGGAAATTACTTCACTTTCTTTCTTACAAACAATATGTACTAGCTCTGAATGTACAGGTGAAATTATTTTTTTAGAAACATTTGAAATTACAAAATATTTGGCACACTTAAAGTTTCTATTATTAATTACACACTTTGCTGCTATTTAATATGTTTAATTCTGGATTCATTTATATAATAACAATATATATTAATAGAAATTCATTTGTCAAGAAAAATTGTAAACCGTTTCAAATATTGTTATCACCACAGTGTGAAGTAGTAATTGGCATGCCTCTGATGTGATTGGAAGTGTTTTTGTATTATGAAAGGACAGTTTAATTTTGGATTTGTTAATATGAAAATTCAGGGTGATCCACTGATCATGACCAGGCCAAATATCTCATGAAATAAGTATCAAACGAAAAAACTAAAAAGAACGAAACTTTTCTAGCTTGAAGGGGGAAACCAGATTGTGCTATGGTTGGCCCACTAGATGGTGTTGCCATAGGTCAGATGGATATCAACCGCATTTTTTGAAAATAGGAGTCCCCCTTTTTTATTACATATTCGTGTAGTACATTAAGAAATATGAGTGTTTTAGTTGGACCACATTTTTCACTTTGTGATATATGGCGCTGTAATAGTCACAAACCTATGGCTCACAATTTGAGATGAACAGTTGGTAACAGATGGGTTTTTTAAATTAAAATACAGAATGTAGGTAAGTTTGAATATTTTATTTCATTGTTCCAATGTGATACATGTACCTTTGTGAACTTATCATTTCTGAGAATGCATGCTGTTACAGCATGATTACCTGTAAATACCACATTAATTCAATAAATGTTCAAAACAATGTCCTTCAACCTCAATACATTTGGCAATATGTGTAATGACATTATTCTCAATATCGAGTAGTTCGCCTTCAATAATGTTCGCACATGCATTGACAATGTGCTGATGAATGTAGTTAGGCATTGTCGGTGGATCACGATAGCAAATATCATTCAGCTTTCCCCACAGAAATAAATCCGGGGACGTCAGATGAAGTGATGGTGCTTCGACGACCAATCCACCTGTCATGAAAAATGCTATTCAATACTGCTTCAACTGCACATGAGCTAAGTGCTGGACATCCATCATGTTGGCAGTACATCCCCATTCTGACATGCAGTGAAACATCTTGTAGTAACGTTGGTAGAACATTGCGTAGGAAATCAGCATACATTGCACCATTTAGATTCCCATTGATAAAATAGGGGCCAATTATCCTTCCTTCCATAATGCCGCACCATACATTAACCCGCCAAGGTCGCTGATGTTCCACTTGTCACAGCCATCGTGGATTTTCCGTTGCCCAACAGTGCATATTATGCCAGTTTACATTACCGCTGTTGGTGAATGACACTTCGTCGCTACATAGAACTGTACACAAAGTTGAAAGTCATTGCCAAGCAATTCTTGGTGCATAGAAATATCGTACAGGTGCAATTGATGTTGATGTAGCATTCTCAACACCAACATTTTTGAGATTCCCGATTCTCATGCAATTTGTCTACTACTGATGTGCAGATTAGCCATGACAGCAGCTAAAACGCCTACTTGGGCATCATCATTTGATGCAGGCCGTGGTTGATGTTTCACATGTGGCTGAACACTTCCTGTTTCCTTAAATAATATAACTATCCAGTGAACGTTCCGGACACTTGGATGATGTCGTCCAGGATACCGAGCAGAATACACAGCACATGCCCGTTGGGTTTTTGATAACAATAGCCATACATCAACACGATATCAACCTTTTCCACAATTGTAAAATGATCCATTTTAACATGGGTATTGTATAATGAAGCAAATACCATCCACATTGGCAGAATGTCACATGATACTACATACTTACACGTTAGTGACTATTACAGCACCGTCTATCACAAAGCAAAAAAAATGGTACAACTAAAACATTCATATTTCTTTACATACTACATGAATATGTAATAAAAAATGGGGGTTACTATTTGAAAAAATGCAGTTGATATCCGTTTGACCTATGGCAGCGCCATCTTGCGGGCCAACCATAGCGCCATCTGGTTTCCCCCTTCAAGCTAGACAAGTTTTGTTCTTTGTAGTTTGTTCATTTCATGCTGATTTCATGAGGTATTTGGCCCAGTCACTATCAATGGACCACCATGTATAATGGTAAGACAGAGATTCAGGAACAAGGTTTTAAATTGTAAGACATTTCCAGGGGCAGATGTGGACTCTGACCGTAATCTATTGGTTATGAACTGAAGATTAAAACTGAAGAAACTGCAAAAAGGTGGGAATTTGAGGAGATGGGACCTGGGCAAACTGACAGAACCAGAGGTTGTACAGAGTTTCAGGGAGATCATTAGGGAATGACTGACAAGAATGGGGGAAAGAAATGCAGCAGAAGAAGAATGGGTAGCTTTGAGAGATGAAATAGAGAAGGTAGCAGAGTATCAAGTAGGTTAAAAGTTGAGGGCTAGTAGAAGTCCTTGGGTAACAGAAGAAATATTGTATTTAATTGATGAAAGGAGACACTATAAAAATGTAGTAAATGAAGCAGGCAAAAAGGAATGCAAACGTCTCAAAAATGAGATCGACAGGAAGTGCAAAATGGCTAAGCAGGGATGGCTAGAGGATAAATGTAAGGATGTAGAGGTGCATATCACTATGGGTAAGATAGATAGATACTGACTACACGTAAATTAAAGAGACCTTTGGAGAAAAGAGAACCACTTGCATGAATATCAAGAGCTCAGATGGAAACCCAGTTCTAAGCAAAGAAGGGAAAGCAGAAAGGTGGAAGGAGTATATAGAGGGTCTATACAAGGGCGATGTTCTTGAGAACAATGTTATAGAATTGGAAGAGAATGTAGATGAAGATAAAATAGGAGATATGATACTGCATAAAGAGTTTGACAGAGCACTGAAAGACCTAAGTCGAAACAAGGCCCCGGGAGTAGACAACATTCCATTAGAACTACCGACAGCCTTGGGAGAGCCAGGCCTAACAAAACACCACCATTTAGTGAGCAACATGTATGAGACAGGCAAAGTACCCTCAGACTTCAAGAAGAATATAATAATTACAATCCCCAAGAAAGCAGGTGTTGACAGATGTGAAAATTACCAAACTATCAGTTTAATAAGCCACGGCTGCAAAATCCTAACACGAATTCTTTACAGATGAATAAAAAAACCAGTAGTAGCCAACCTCAGGGAACATCAGTTTGGATTCCATAGAAATGTTGGAACATAAGGCAATACATACCCTATGACTTATCTTAGAAAATAGATTAAGGAAAGGCAAACCTACATTTCTAGCATTTGTAGAGTTAGAGAAAACTTTTGACAATGTTGACTGGAATACTCTCTTTGAAATTCTGAAGGTGGCAGGGTTAAAATTCAGGCAGCAAAAGGCTATTTACAATTTGTACAGAAAGCAGATGGCAGTTATAAGTGTCTAGGGGCATGAAAAGGAAGCAGTGGTTGGGAAGGGAGTGAGAGAGGATTGTAGCCTAACCCCAATGTTATTCAATCTGCATATTGAGCAAGCAGTAAAGGAAACAAAAGAACAATTTGGGGTAGGAATGAAAATCCATGGAGAAGAAATAAAAACTTTGAGGTTCACCAATGACTTGTAATTGTGTCAGAGAGAGGAAAGAACCTGGAAGAGCAGCTGAATGGAATGGACAGTGTCTTGAAAGGAGGATATAAGATGAACATCAACAAAAGGAAAATGAGGAGAATGGAATGTAGTCAAATTAAATCGGGTGATGCTGTGGGAATTAGATTAGGATATGAGAGGCTTAAAGTAGTAAATGAGTTTTGCTATTTATGGAGCAAAATAACTTATGTTGGTCGAAGTAGAGACAATTTAAAATGTAGACTGGCAATGGCAAGAAAAGTGTTTCTGAAGAAGAGAAATTTGTTAACATCGAGTATAGATTTAAGTGTAAGGAAGTTGTTTCTGAAAGTATTTGTATGGAGTGTAGCCATGTATGGAAGTGAAATGTGGATGATAAATAGTTTAGACAAGAAGAGAATAGAAGCTTTCGAAATGTGGTGCTACAGAAGAATGCTGAACATTAGATGGGTAGATAACACAACTAATGAGGAGGTATTAAATAGAATTGGAGAGAAGAGGAATCTGTGGCACAACTTGACTAGAAGAAGGGATCGGTTGGTAGGGCATATTCTGAGACTTCAGGGGATCACCAATTTAGTATTGGAGGGCAGCGTGGAGGGTAAAAATCATGGACGAAGACCAAGAGATAGATTGAGAAGGATGTAGGTTGCAGTAGGTACTGGGATATGAAGAACCTTGCACAGAATAGAGGAGCATGGAGAGCTGCATCAAACAAATCTCTGGACTGAAGACCACAACAAATACATATTCTATCTTTTTGGCATCATTTTGTACACCATTTTGCCAACTTTATAGAAGGTCACAAAACATTTTTTTCAAATTTTGTGAGGGGGACTTTGTGAAGGGACACCCTTTTCTAGGATTTATTTTTCTTGATAGAAGTAGTCAATACCACAACTAATTTTCAAATTTTGTACAGGTCAGTATTATCTCAGCTGTTTTTCTAAAAAAAAAATTTCATGAGATATTGTGCACACTGTGTTATATTTCAAGCTGAAATCTATAAAAAGGAATTACTTTATTTTCTTTGTTACAACTGATATTTTTTGCCCTTACTGGAGCTTTGTTGGGTGTGAAGATTTCAGTTGTTTCTCAACAACACTGACTCTAACACTTACTTCATTCATCTTTTCAATGGTATGAGGAATAAATTGAGGCAGTTCTCCTGGGTTTTCCCTTGAAAAGGAACACTTGAAAATGGAGTATAATGTTTCAGTCTTTGCTTTGCTAACCTCAACTTCAGTTCCTGTCTTATTCAACAGGGACTGGACACTAGCTTTGGTGCAACTACAGCCTTTACATACGACCAGACTTTCTTTGGGTTTTGCGAAATATCATTAGACATTATTATGCTACGGGAGTCACTGAAGGCATCATGGATTGCTCTCTTGAGATCTAAACATGTTTCATTCAGCATCTCTCTACCTATAGTCCTATGCTTTGTTTTCCACCTATTGTACCCAAATGTCAGTTTCTTTAAAAGTTTCTGTACAGTGACTGCATACCATGTAGGTTTCCTCTATTATGAACTTTTATGCAGGGTACATATCCATCCAGTGTATGGTGAGCTGTTCTTTTAAACTTGAGCCATAATTGCTCTACGTGCTCCTTCCTGTGCTGAAAATTTCAAGTTCCTCATTGAGATATGACATTAGTGACTTTTTTTATCTAGTTTATTGAGGATATATATCTTTCTACTTGTTTTATGTGTCCTGTGTGGCATCAAGAAAATTTACATGAAAAAACATTGGATGATACTGGAAGTCTTTATAAATGATTTAAACTGATACTGAGGCAATACATATCTAAAGCTTTAAAGAAAAGTATGATAATAAATTTCATTTAGAAATGGAAGGTTATCAGGGAGGTATGTAAGCTTAAAGTAAATCTCTTAAATAAATTAACAAAAAGTTTTTAGAAAATTATGGAGGACTGTTTGTCCAGCATGTTTGACAGGTAAATTAATTTTCTTATTATGATATACAACAAATTTGCAAAATAGATAATCTACAAAATTATAGCTCCACTCTAATATCATATAAATTTCTCATATTTCAAGAACAGTCAGATGTTAATGAAAAATAGAAAAAGCAATAAAACCCAAAAATCTAAACATAATTGTGTAATCAGAATATGAAATATTTTTTCAGTTACTTAATTTTGCAAACATAAAAAACTGTAAAATACAAGGTGTTTGAAAAAAAACTCCCAAGTTTTAAGTATAAATTTAATGGAAAATTAAATGAAAAATTACATCAATGAGTATATCTCATGAAAGAGAATTCCTTCAAGTTTTGTTTAATGTTAGTAGACGACAACGTGGGACTCATTTGTTGCTCTGCACACGTTGAGACAATATTCCACTTTTCGCCATGTATTCACCAACATTTCAGGTGTAACTGTTGCAGTTGCCAGGACAGTTCTTTCTCATAAATGACTGATGTCTCTGATCTTCTCTGTGTACACAACATTTTTTATGTGGGGTTAAGTCTGGGCTTCATGGTGGACAAGGTATTGGGCCAGGCCTGTCTACCCATCTTCCTGGAAAGAGCTGCATGCACATGGTTACTGTAATGAGGTGGGACACCACCTTGTTGGAAAAACACAACCCCTTTTCTGCTTCAATATCATCCACTTGCGGGAAGACATACTCTGTCAACATGACACAGTAAACGACCCCGTTTGTTGCTGAGTTGCTCCGCACTGCACTGCATGCATGCCTGGACTGATCTGATGAAACAGAGGAAAAATCAGCAGCAGTGCCATCTCGAGGTCAAACACACCTACCAACTGCAGGGGAGCCAAACTTGGAGAGTTGATGAATCAAACACCACAAACTAGAATAGTGTATGTTACTTTGTACAGATGCTAGTACACATTAAAACTAGGCAGCTCTTTTTCAAACACTCTGTATTTTGATTCTTTATTTAATGGGAGTGGGTGATAAAATTCCTCACTATGTATAATAGTTGAATCATACTAACTTTAGTTTTTAACTTGTATTCCGTTGACATGCCATAATAATCTGACACTCGAACAGTCAAATCAGTGTAAAATCCATCTTCTTTCTTTCCTTCCATTAGCTTGAATTTCATATCTGGAGTAGTAGAGTACTGAATAAGAACACCTGTGACACAAATAATGAAGGAAACATAAACGAACAGTAAGTCCTGGTTGAGAAATATGAATTATTTAGGAATAATGGGGATGACTCACCAAAAGGCAGAAGCACGGCATTGTCAATAGCTACACAAACAAAAGGGACAGAGATTGGCTAGCTTTTGGAATACACTTCCTTTTTCAAGCTCATAAGAAAAGCATGCACTCAAACACACACACACATGCACACACTCACTCACATGCAGATGACTGTCTCCCTACATTGTGAAAGTCAACTATCAGCTCTTTCTGGCCCACTGTGAGTGTACTGGGTGAGGTGGGGGTGTGTGGTGGTGTGGGATGAGGAATGGAGGAAGCCAGGAGGCAGGGAGGGGGCTGGGGGAAAGTGACATGTAGGAGCACCGGGAGGCATCTGTGGCAGATGACAGACAGCTGGGGCTACCATTTAATAGACTAGGGCATGAGATAACAGCATACAACTAGCTGATGTGGAGACACAAACTGGGTGATGGTATTGGGGCAGGGGATAGTGTTCACACACACACACACACACACACACACACACACACAAACACACACTATTGTTGAATAGTTCGAGTCTTGGTCTGGCACACCGTTTTAATCTGCCAGGAAGTTTCATATCAGGGCACACTCCACTGCAGAGTGAAAATCTCATTCTGGAAACATCCCCCAGGCTGTGGCTAAGCCATGTCTCCGCAATATCCTTTCTTTCTGGAGTGCTAGTTCTGCTTGGTTCGCAGGAGAGCTTCTGTTAAGTTTGGAAGGTAGGAGACGAGATACTGGCAGAATTGAAGCTGTGAGGACAGGGCATGAGTCGTGCTTGGGTAGCTCAGTTGGTAGAGCACTTGCCTGCGAAAGGCAAAGGTCGCGATTTCGAGTCACAGTCTGGCACACCGTTTTAATCTGCCAGGAAATTTCACACACTATTGTGTTGGTGGTGGACTGAGGGCAATGCATTACCTTAGGTTTAGGCCAGGAAGGTTACAGGAGCAAAGGGTGTGCTGGTAAGGATAGCTCCCATCTGCACAGCTCAGAAAAGATGGTGGAGCTGTGGAGGATCCAAATGATATGGGTTGTGAAGCAGTTATTAAAATCTCACATGTTGTGCTCTGCTGCATGTTGTGGCACTGGGTGGTCCATTCATTTTAGTTGACACCTGGTTGGCTGTCATACCAATGTAATATGCTGTGCAGTATTTGCAGCAGACCTGGTATATAACATGCCTGCTATATAGGCTATATAGATCACCTGGCCCCTGGTGGCAGGGGCTGGGACTGGGAGACGGAGTGCCATAGGGATAGACTAGGATGTTGTGGAGGTTGGGAGGGCAGCGGAACACCACATTGGAAAGGGTTGGGAGTATCTTGGGTAAGATGTCTCTCATTTCAGGCCATGATCATAGATAATTAAAGCCCTGATGAAGGATATGGTTCAGTTGTTCCAGTCTGGGTTGATATTGGGTGACAGGGGGAGCAATTCTTTGTAGTTGCTGCTTGGGATGGATGCAACAAAGAAGCACCTCCCCCCCCCCCCCCTTGTCACCCAATACCAGTCTGGACTGGAACAACGGAATCACGTCCTTCTTCAGGGATTTAATTATCCATCATCCTGCCCTCAAATGAGAGACATCCCACTCAAACCACTCCCGACGCTTCCCAAAGTGGTGTTCCTCCACCCACCCAACATCCACAACATCCTGGTTCATCTGTATGCTGCTCCCTCACCTAGTCCCGTACCACAAGGAACATAGCCCATTGGAACACCCAGATGCATGACCTACCCAATCCACCCACCCACCACCACCTATGCCATTTCCATCACAGGCTTATGCTACACTTCCAGGGGATGTACCATCCGTGAAAGCAGCAATGTTATACACCAGCTCACCTGCAGCTACTACAAAGGATTTTTACATTGGTATGACCACCCATCAGCCTTCACCTAGAACGAATGGCCACCACCAAACTGTAGCCAAAAACAAGGTGAAGCACCCAGTGCAATAACATGCAGCAGAACACAACATGTGAGATTTCAATAGCTGCTTCACAACTGGTGCCATCTGGAATCTCCCCACCACCACCACCACCTTCCCTGAACTGTGCAGATGGAAGCTATCCTTACAGCACATACTTTGCCCTTGTAACCTTCCTGGCCTAACTCATGGCTGCCCCCCCCCCCCCTCCACCCTCTACTAAATACTGTGTGTGTGTGTGTGTGTGTGTGTGTGTGTGTGTGTGTGTGTGTGTGTGTGTGTGTGTGTTCATTTGTGTGCATCTTTCAAACAAGCTAGAAAAAGGAAGTGTATTCCAAAAGCTAACAATCTCTGCACCTTTTGTTTGTGTGCCTATCGAAGGCAACATAAATATACTTGAAAAATTTTATAAACTGGGCCCTGTGAGTTCTGTAAAAATCTAATAAATGTAGTTTACAGTTTTTGGAAATGTTGTGCAAAGTGAACATGAAACTGGGTCAAATCCAAAAATATATCCTTCAAAAATATTCAAGAAAGTGTAAGTAGATGGTACACTTCAGTGGAACACACAAGAAAAGAAATTATTATTGTCCCCACCTGAACTTCTGTGGACATTTTTTGACATGTTTGATTCAGGCTTACATTTTGCTAGTACAAATGGCTGGAATTCCCCAAAAATTGTCTTTCATTGCTCCTGGTACGTTGTTAGTGAATTTGCATTTTTGAGCTTATATGTAGGCTATTTGTGGTGGTCTTGTGCAGCGGCCTATCTGCAGTCACTTTCAGTGTGCCTTCACTGTTAATACTGGAGGCTGATGCCCTTTATAAGACTTGAATACAAACATCAATTAGCCTGAAGCTTTCCTATTTCTTGCTGAATTTATTAATATACTTTTATGAAGAACTGAGCAAGTTAATTAATTTCCACAGGCAGAACTCTTGTCACACAAATTATATACAATGCCTCTTTTGACTCTATGCCTCTTCATGTGTAGCAGATTTCCCTTTCCATCCCAGACTGCAATTTCACTTACATTCTATCACACTGGTATAAACAGATGATTGAAATATCTGGTGAACCTTGATTCTATGAACTTCTGATGCTATAGAAAACTGTAGTGTGTTATATGCATATAGAAGACATGTTCCTCATGTAGGTTTTATGCTGAGGTACAGCTTATTGACCTCCTGAAACATTTAATCTGTTTCTGTGACAGCATTCATTTTACAGTGTAAAATGAAAAAGCATAATAGCAGTTTCCCATTCCTTGATGAGCTACGTTTTAGGAAGAGTGAAAACTTAGGTGACATTAAATATTGCAAACATATATAGAGGTGAACTGGTATTTATATCTAATCTCAGATCATCATCTTAGCTGAAAGAGAAGCATAATTAATAGCCCCATACCATTTATGACAAGAATATCTGAACCATGACTCGTCATTGGGATTTCATTCTGAAAAGCAATAGATATTCAATTAAGGACTTGGAGAGGATGGGAAAGTCCAATATCTGGTGAAGTAACATCTAAAATGAGAAATTCCAGAAATGTTTTATCTGTCATACTCCTCTAGGTGAAGTCCAAAAGCATAAAAAAACATGGCAAGAGAATATACTGACTGACACTAAGATAATGAAAAAGTGTTCAGATCAGCCAAGGAGAATTAAGACTCACTCAGGATTATAATGAATACCACTGGCTTCTAGAAAATTGTGTATCAGGATATATAAGTTAATTTTAAGATCATGGGGAACATAAAAAATTTATGTTTAACATAATGGTTCTCTGAGACATGTGGAGAAATGAGACATGGCTGAATGAGATAAGTGGAGAAATGAGGTGCGACTGAATGTACTGAGTGATGTAGAACATTGAGTAACAGTCCGTGCAATTCAAGAATTTTCGATGTACAGGTTCAGCATGCATTTTTATTCTGAAAAGCCGCTGGAATCTACGAGCACAAGAATAACTTCCACAAAACAGTGATTGCAGACAGAAAGTAGGAAGTCATGTCTTTAAGTATAGAGGTCTTTGGACAAGCCTGCTTTGTGTACAGTGTGATGTTACAAGGTTTCTGGGAAAGCACTATAATGAAATACTGAATAATAGATAGCTATGGGAGTAGGTGATACACTTTTCATTTCTTACAATCACAAGGGCCTGTTTAAGGCCCAATGACACAAGCCACCAGTCTGGGTGTAAAGCTGAGAGGGGTGCCAGAGACACCACAACTGAAGGACATATCACGATTAGTAGCAGCTGCTTGAGGCTTCAAGTTGAGAGGATCACCAGGATGCTCGAGTGCAATATTTGTATACAGTGCATATCTCAATTATTAGAGGAAACTGGAATGGGCGAAGGTGTGGAAAGTACAAAGTGTTGGACTGGGGTCAGGGAAGTAAGTGATGGCTGCAACAGGGGGGAAATGGGGGGGGCGATGAGCAAGAGGAGTGCCGAGTGCCAAATCATAATTATTTGGAAAGTTATTCTCAAACCTTCTCTGATTGTCACACATATTAATGATTGATTAATATAATTTACAACAATTTAATGATTTGCAGAATAAAAGTACATCCTCCCGCTTTATATTTAAAATTATGGTTGTATACAAATCGAAACTTCATGCACATATATTTCAGTTCAGTCAGTTTTATAGTTTCAGATACAGAAAACAGAAATTCATTTACATAACTTCATAACATAATGAAACACACATGTTTAAAACACAGAAACATCTAGAAAAAGAAGTAGAATGGAACCGTTTATCATTCAGAATATAAACATTTTGAACTATCATGAAATGATTATAAAACATCCTTATGCGTGGGTTAACAACACTTCATCAATGGAATCTTAATATTGCTTGCATCATCCTTTTGACATAAAATATGATGAGTTTCAATAAAAGGCATATCAATATGCAATAAAATATTTTTTTGGATATTGTCTTTGGCAATGGAGAACCAGCTTAAATACTTAAAATTTCATGAATATCTGAGTCTTCTTTAGAGTCCTATAAATATTCTGACAATAATGTGGCAAAGGTTTGTGACTATTATTTAATATATGTGGGACATGCCAGGCCAGATTTGTAGGCAGTATTTTAGCAATTTTCAACCAGTTTTTATACAAGTTTGGCACTGTGTTTCACAATGTGACAATACACATTTATATGACCTGAAGAATATGTTCATTGGACAGTATTTTAGCAATTTTCAACCAGTTTCTAAACAATTTTGACATTGTATTTCATAATGTGACAATACAAATTTATGTGATATGAAACGGTATTAGATTGTCTAGCTGAAAACTTACTACCATCTTTTCCTACAAACAAATCAAAGAACATCATAATAAGCCTAAAAGAACAATGTAAATAGTTTTCTTTTGGTTCCATATATTCATTTTGTCATGAAATTAAGTGTTAGACTAATTGCATTTGATTAATGACACTTTCCGGTATCTGTTTATTGGAATGTAAGCCAGAATATGGGAATTCTTCCTGGGATAATGTGAAATTGTGACTGGAATTTTAGTCATTTATCACATTTCTCAGGAAATTTGAAATTGAGAGAAATAAACCAAATTTAATTGTTACATGAAACCAAAATTCTTGGGGCTGTGATAATTGTGACAAATTACATGAATGTAAAAGGTGAGTCATGAATTGGGTTGTATTTTTTTACAGCTCACATGAAAACAAAAAGATAAACACTGAATCATTCTATTGTTTTTTTATAATTTGTATTGAGTGACGTGAAAATTGTCAAATACAGGATGTTTCTAAAAGGACTTAACAACTTTGAAAATTCATATAAATTAATTCGTAGCACCACCAGATGTGACTATAGTGTCAATTTGTAAGGAAATACATCAATTTTTGACTTGTGTAGTTTGTTGCACCAGACAACATCGTAAGGAGTGCTAGCTGCAGTTGCGTTAAAGAGGGTTGCCTTCATTGGACCCGAGCATGCTAGTTGTGTGTTTTGGTTTGAAAAATCAAAGCCGGCAACAACAGTTCAGTGTAATTTCCATACCAAGTACACTAAAGATCCTCCTAGGAGGCCTACAATTTATGAGTGGCGTAAATGTTTTGTATAAACAGGGTACACGATAAGACACGGTAAATCATTGGGTCATCGAGCCACATCTGATGACGTAATTGAGTAAATGAGACAACATTTTGTCAACAGCCCTATGAAGTCAATCCAGTGTGCATGTCATGAACTGCAAATCCCACATATAACTGTTAGGCATTTGTTGAGAAACCATTTGCATTTAAACTGTAGAGATTGTCAATCGTACAAGCAATAAATTATACTGAAAAAATTGCTCACAAGAACTTCTGTGTGGATATGTTAAATCAATTACATAAGGACAAACATTTCTTAGAAAAAATCATCTTTTCTGATGAGTCAACGTTTTGCTTAAGTGGCAAGGTTAACACACATAATTGTAGGATTTGGGGCAGTGAAAATCCACATCGAACATTGCTTTGCATTTGCAATGCAAATATTATCAACTAAACTGACATGGACACATATACAAGCTACTTTGAATCCATTATCAAGTATGGTATTGTTTTTTGGGATAACTCGACAAACATAGTGCAGATATTAAAACTACAAAAAAAAAAAAAAAAAAAAAAAAAAAAATTCGAAATATGTGCGCTGCAAATCACAAAAAATCACATCAACCATTACTTAGAAAACTTAAAATATTAACTTCACTATCTTTATAAATGTATGACATTATTCTGTTTTTTTACAGCAGACATGAATTATTTGAGGGACACCATATTGTTTACTCACATGATACTAGAAGTAAAGAAAATTTTATGCTCCCCATCCACTACCTCAGACTGTATGCCCAGGGACCTCAATACATGGCAATGAAAACTTGTAATAAAGTAAAAGTGAACAAGTTGATCCTGATGAATTTAAGTCCACTTAAAAGAAATCTGCATGACGTATTGACACTGAAGTGGATTAATTCATGCAGAAGAAACTGGAAATTTGAGCTGGATACAATGTGTTACACATTCCGAGAAATATCCTTATAGTGTTATTATTGATTGTAGTGGTGTTATTTATTAATGTAAAAATTGTTGTAACAGTATTATAAGCTTTTGACATGTCTCCCACATGCAAACGTAATGGATTGCAAATGTATGTCATTAGATGAGTAACTCATGATTCACATGTTTGTGATAGCCCTAAACTTAATGTTTTTGTTCATTGAGCAAGAACAAGGAGAACAGCCCCTTTTTTCCATGAGAGAACCATAAAGGGTCCCACATTCCCCAAACCTGACAGCATTTGATTTTTTTTGGGGGGGAAGGGGGGGGATTCATCAGCGATATCGTGTTTCTAACTCCCGTGCTGGCTTCTCTATCTAAACTTAGAGCAAAAATTTACGCTGTCACTGACCAAGTTAGACCTGCATGGTACAGCAAGTTTGGGAAGAAACTTACTTCTTAAGTGATGTGTGTAGGATACCCAATGGAAGCCACAAAGAACATCTTTAGTTTAAGGTATGAAAAACTTGATGTGTTTCCCTACAAAATAACACTAAACGCAGCTCCATATCTTCTTTCAATAAATTTATAGGAGTTTTTAAATTTGTAAAATCCTTTTTGAAACACTGATGGCTGGAACATAACAAGATTGTTTATCTCAGTTGCTTCCAATTCTACTCATCATTACAACAGTATGTGATAATAAAATTAGCGAGAACTAATCAGTTGATTTGAGAGGATTGCCACCATGTGTCAGAAAGCCTGGATTTCATTCTTTCTGGTAACTTGCTTCATTTGTGTGAAAACTATCTTAAATAATACCTATATTATGAAAAGTATAGCTGCTACTCACCACACGGTGGAGATGCCGAGTCACAGATAGGCACTATATGAAAGCAAGCTTTCGACCAATGAGGACTTCATCAAAATAGACAAAATAGACAACATAAACACGCACGCACGCGCGCACACACACACACACACACACACACACACACACACACACACACACACTAACATGACTTACACAGACATGACCACAGTCTCTGGCAGCTGAAGCCTACTTAAATAATATTCACAAAATTTAAATTGAAAACAACTCAAATTTACTTTCAACATTTAAGTCATTATACTTGTTAGATTCCAGAATTGGACAGCATACTTTCTTTCACCTAACTTTTCTGAACTAAATAACACTTTTCACATTTCAATTACACCCACAATTAAGAATCTGCACAAATTAGAAAAATTCTGAACATGGAAACTTTACATGGCAGTAGCAAATTCATTGCAGTGGCATTAAAAATGCTAATCAAAAAGCACTGTGAACTTTTATACTTTTTAATCTGGTATCTTTTAGTTACAGCATCATTTTTTGGACTTATTAAGTTATCTGCACTAGTAAACTTTGACACTGCAGTTTCATAATCAGGTCTTCTCGCACTGTTGTTCGCACTGTTCATACCATAACTCGCTGTCTCCTTTAGGTGCTCCCTAAGACTAGGTTACAGTGATCTTCTGAAGAAGACTTCGAGTCATGTTGTCAAAACATTGTATGAGAACAACACGAACAATTGGCAGAACACCCAGTTATTCAACATGTCAATATTGTTATTATCAAGCTTACAAAATATGTGCCCCCACCCCCATAAATCATGAAATAATTATTATGACTACACCAATAATCACATTAACATCTCCACATCACATGCTAATTAAATAACTTGTAGTCATTTAGCTTTGTGAATATCTTTGGTAAGGATCAATATATGAAGAAGTTCCATTCCTGCTGTAATTTTTTGTATCAACAGCATGGATATCTATTTATTTCCATTAGTGATCAGAAAGTTTACTGTGTTCAGTAATTGTGGAATGAAAAACTGTAAACATTTTGCCACTGTCATATAATTCATAAGTTATTGAAAGTGTCTTCCTGTGGTTAACTTTCTATGCAGGATCTGAAACCAGTCATCGTGTTGGCATAATTGATAATAAAAGTGGAAACAAGTAAAATTAACAAAATACCTTGAGAAGTAGCCACAGAATAAATTTCAGGAGTACAACAGACATCTGATAATAAACTTCGAGTGCAACTGCAAAATCAGAGGTAAGATAAATCTCACTTATGGCCCCGATTGTGAGGGAGTGTTTCTGTTTTGCCACCATCAAAAGATATAACTAGCTTAAGGTCATTCAAATGTGACATAGCAGAGATCTAATTATTTAAAGTTGCATGGAGGTTAATAAAGACTTGAAACTTCAAGAATGATTAGGAAATAGTCACAGTGGCATTGGAGGGCTGTGTGATAAAGTGTTTGGGATAAAAGGGAACAGTGCACCAAATACTAATAGAAGAGTCAAAGTTAATTTTGATGTTGTGCAGACAACACAGGAAGTACATGAACAGCACCAAAATGAAGACAGCCAGTGACAGGTAACAGATGATGAAACATAGCAAGATTGAAACTAAGCCATCTGCTATATTTTCTGCTCCCAGGAATAATTAATTTTTTCCATTTTCTTGTTCTGTATCTACAATAGCTGAGCAACTAATGCATAATAAATACTAGAATCTGTTGAATTGTTATTTCTGCCAAATCACAATTAAATTCATAGTTCACTTCGTTTTATTTATTGTTCTGTTTACTATGATATAATTGGTTTTACTAGAAACCTGAGTAACTAAAACTTATGGCTAACTGAAGTTACAACAATCTTAGATAATCAAACAATCATTTTCATCTAATCGGTAGCATAGGAGGTACTGTTATCACTCAATTGAGAACAGACAATCTCAACTTCACCAGAACATTCTTTAAATTATCTAAATAAATTAATTTACAAAATTACTGCCATGAAAGATTCGGACCCTCAAAATTTCAACTATCTATTTTAATACTTCAAAAGATTCTGAATTTTGAAAATATAATTTAATTGCTATATTTTTTCTGAATCAGACAACACATCTCACTACTTAATTCAGTCTCTATTTCAGAATTTGAATAATTCTGAATCATAAAAGATTTATTTCAGAATGGATATCATACTCATAAATAGGGGATTTCAGAAGACAGACGAAGAATAATATTCTACATACTTTAATGATTTTTCATAAACCAGATAATAGTGAAGCCTTAGAGTCCACTCAGAATAATAAAATCTGTCCAAGCTGAATTTCAAAGCATTAAGTAGTTTCAGAAATCACATTATATTCATATACCTGTCTTTAAATAGTCATAGGTCGCCAAAACCAGCAGTCTGTTCTTAGCTATCATGATACCAACATCTCCATGTTGGTTAAAGTGAAAGTTTGTGATTGGAAAGTAAACACTAAACATCTATGCAGTTTATAGTCTGTGAGTAGCCAGCACACTGTAGTATCTGTCAAACTGTGTTTTAAGTCCATGGTTGCCACTAGCATGAGTAAGATCTATGTACAAAAACTGTCATAACAGTATTCATACTCACGACAAATGTCTCAATTTATGTAGTGTCTGTAATCATGAAATATCTTTTCTCCTTAACATTGTAAACATTTAGCTACCAAGCACTAAAATTCCCTTACCACTCTTTATTGGCCAGTATTATTAATCATTTCTTGCGTACTATTACTTTCACTGCACATTATGCCAATGTGAAATTCACTCATAGACTGTATCTCTTCCAGGTATGTTTATGAAGGAAGAGATGCACATCTCTTTACCAGTTTAAATCGGTATCTGTAAAACTGGAACTGCCATGACAGTGTTACAGTGCAAACAGAGTAGCAGGAGCCTCTTTTAAAAATTCATCTGCTCTGTAGTTTACATCATTTGGCACTGTCCTTCTTAGTATCAGTTTCCAGAATATATTCTTAGTACACCAAGATCCCGTGTTTGTTAGTAAGTCTTCAGGCAAAATGGGTCATCAGAACTTCACAATCATTGAGGAATAACAAAAGATAATAATGGAATTTTGATTATGAAAGAAAGCTTTGTTAGTTTAAAAAGGGACCTCAGAAGGGACATGAAAAATGAAGTTGTCAATTTTAGAGTAGATACAAAAGAAAATTTTTGAAGTTAAAATTCAAAAGCAGAGAAAAATCATTGTAATCTTAAGAGCTGTTGTAGAATGTGAGTATTAGCTTAGATTGAGTGCAATCTGCTTAGAGGAGAAAATAAATAGTGTGAAAGAGAACTTGAGATCAAAATTAGTATCTTTTGGTAATGAAAAGTAATCAAGGGAAAACAGCACTGAAAACCATTGTAATAAGATGACAGATCTGTTTGTAGCTGATTCTTCTTGAGCTAATACAGAAGTAGACCATGAATTTTGTTCGAAATACAGTAATATAGTAATGAACTGATTCCTTAAGGTTGTTGGCAATCCAAGGTGTAATAATTTACTAAACAGTCCGAGTTCATTGGGAGATGCTAAGCTATCAAAAAGCAGCTACAAACCAAGAAATGCCAGGAGCAGTAAACTCTGTGTGTTCCACTAAAACATCAATGGTCTCAGAAACAAACTGAAGCTTCTAAATCTTGAGATTATTGATGCTGAATCTGTAAATCATGCAAAAGTAATATGTCTTACAGAACACCATGTGACAAGTGGAACTGAAATGCTCCAAATTGATGGATACTCATTAGCAGCCAGCTATTGTAGACCCATAAAGGAGAAAGGAGGGACTGAAATCTATGTTAAAATTAATGTAAAATATAAATCCCTAGACATAAGTACTTACAGTGAAGAGTCTCACCTTGAAGCCTGTGGAACCAAAATTACTAAAAATAATAAGTTAGTTATATTTCTGGCAGTTTACAGGGTCCTTGTAGGGAAAATCTGCATCTTTCAAAACCATATGGAACAATGTTTGAAACAAATTTTCATAATGTCAAGGGAAACACTGAAGAGGATATAAGAATTCAGATGTCAGATACAGATATTGCAAGTGTGCCTAATACAAAATTTCTGGGGGTCTGGCTACAAGATAATCTTAGATGGGAAACTCACATTGACAACATATTAAAGAAACTAAGTACCACGTGTTATTTAATGAGAGTGCTAGATAACTGCTGTCATAAGGACTGTCTAATGACAGTTTACTATTCTAATATACATTCTGTCCTAAAATATGGGATCACTTTTTGGGTAACTCGCCATCCTGCCTAAAACTCTTCAGGATGCAAAAAAGAATAGTGAGAATCATGGCTGGATTAAAAATAAACAAATCATGTAGACCATTATTTAAAAGGATGGGGATTCTTCCCCTTCCATGTATTTTCCTATTTGAAAGTGCAATGTTTATAAAGAAATATACAATAACAAATCCTAGTATCCTCCCTAAAAATGAAAATGTTCATCATCATAATACAAGACAGAAAACTGACTTTCATGTACTCCATACAAAAACCAGTTTGTGCCAAAAAGGAACATTAAACCATGGAAAAATTATCTACAATAAATTGCCAAGAGAAATTAAAGTAAAGACTGATGCAAAAAATTTTGAAGCAGCATTAAAAGAATATCTGTTGACACATTGCTTTTATAGCGTGGAAGAGTTCCTCCAAAATCCTCCAGAGTCTAAGTGATGATTATGCAAATACTGTAACCATTAATACTGGCCTATAAATACATTCAGATGTAATTCTCAAGTTTCTAATGGTGTACAAGTATAAGTTGTATACCGACTTGCCCAGTGTATGAAGTAAAATTCTGTGAATGTAATTCTCTAGTGTACATGTCAATTCATAGTGTAGAAGAGTTCCTCAAAAATCCTTAGAGCTTAAGTGAGGATCATGCAAATATTGTAATTGTTAATATTGGCTTATACATGTATTCAGTTGTAATCTTCAAGTTTCTAATGTAGTTTCATTGCAACTTACACATTGACTTGCCCAGTATACGAAGTGCTGTAAAATTTTGTGAAGATAATTTCTAGTTTCTAAAGTGTTTTAATTGTAAGATATACTTTGACCTGTCCAATATCTGATGTGCTGTACTGTACATGTAAGATTTACTGGACCAATAAATACAATACAATACAATACAAATATATTCAAAACACAAGGATTTTATTATCATGGGTGATTTTAATATTAACTTCTTAACTACAAGTAACAGCAGAAGAGAACTAGAACACCTGATGGAATCATTTAACCTAATTTCAGTAGTTAACTTTCCCACTAGAGTAACTAGTACTTGTAAGAGCCTAATTGTGATATATTCCTGGACAAATACAGAAGCAGCAGTATTATTGTAAGTCAAATTCTCAATGGTATGTCAGCTCATTATGGTCATCTGCTTACAGTAAATGATATCAAACTGCGTGATAAACCTAAACACTCCTTTAAAACTGTCAGGCCAGTCAATAATGATAACTTAGAAACCTTCAACCCTCTCTTACAGCAAATCGACTGGACCCCTGTATTTATGGAGAGGAATATTAATGAAAAAGTTAATCTGTTCTCTAATGAGTTTGTGTCATTATTTGAAACTGTATTTCCAAATATAGTCCTGAGAAACAATCCTCAGGCCACAAAATGGAAATCCTGGATTAAAAAGGGACCAGAATTTCATGTAGAACAAAAAGGAATTTGTATGAGTCCTTAAGGCTATCTAATGATTCCATCAAAAAGGAGGACTATAGATTGTACTGTACTGTTTTAAAAAGAGTAATAAAAAAAAAGCCAAAACCATGTACATAGCATCCGAAATCGATAACTCAAACAACAAGTCAAAAACCATCTTGCAAGTTATAAAAAGGGAGAGTGGTAATAAAGTACAATACATGACTGACATTGAATTAATTCAGGATGGAAATATTGTAAAAAATAATGAGGAAGTTGCTAATATCTTCAATAAACATTTTTTAACAGTTGCAGGAAAAATTGGCTGTGAAGGCTCAGTGGATGATGTGATAGCCCTTCTGCATAAAGCTAACAATGCTAGAGTTTGCCAGACGCAAATAACCACCTAACAATTAGCGAAATCAAAAAAGACAATCAGAGAGATGAAGTCATAAACTCTTGTGGCATTGATAATATTTCATATAAGATACTCAAGCACTTTCATAGCTACATAAATGCAGTCTTGTGTCACATTTTTAATGAATCCCTAAAACAAGGTATAGTTCCACTTAGACTAAAATATGACTGTGTGAAACCACTTGATGTAACTTGATGTAACAAACTACCACACAATATCCCTGCTAACAAGTTTTTCAAAGATCCTCGAGAAACTGGTATACAGGAGAATTGATAATCACCTGAACAGCCATAACATTATCAGTCAACGCCAGTTTGGTTTTTGGCAAGGCATATCAATTGATGATGCTATTTTCTCTTTCACCTATCAAATTCTCAAATCTCTTAACAGAAAATAGGTACCAATTGGAGTCCTATGTTACCTATCCAAAGCTTTTGACTGTGTCAAGCATAAAATTCTGCTAAATAAAGCAGACTACTATGGGTTAAGTAGAATAATGGGAACATGGATTAAATGCTACCTTACTGATAGGAAACAAAGGGTAATAATTACTGACAGTAGTGGAATCCCAGCTTTATCCAAGTGGGGCACAGGCAACACTGGAGTGCCTCAAGGATTGGTACTGGGACCCTTAATGTTTCTTATATTTATAAATGACCTTCCACACTGCACCATGTCAGTGAGAAAGTTCTCCCTATTCGCTGATGATACTTCTCTTCTAGTTGACAAAGCAACAGGGAACAACTGGGAAACGTCTGTGAACAATGCATTTGATGACATACTGAAATGGTTTAACTGTAATGAACTTTCTCTAAATATCAAATAAACTCATTATGTACAGTTTCACATGGCACATAACGAATCAGGGGACATAATTATAGAATGTAATGGACAATAAAGAAAGCAAGTTGACTCAGCTAAGTTCTTGGGTGTGTGCATAGACTGTAAGCTAAATTGGTTCAACTATATCCTAGATCTAGAAAAAAGACTACATTCTGCAACATTTACCTTATGCACAATTGCATCAACCACACATAAGGAGGCCATAAGAGCTGCTTATTTCAGATATTTTAATGCAATTTTGGCTTATGGAATCATCTTTTGGGGCAACCTGCACTTGGCAAAAAAAGTTTTTATTGCTCCGAAGAGAGCTATATGTATCATGAGTGGTGCATCCAAGGCCCTCATGCAGTAATCTGTTTAGGGAACTACAGGTATTTACAATGACACCTGAGTACATACACTGCCATGTATGTTTCATTAATAAAAACCCCTTTCTCTTCAAAACCAACAGTGAATATCATGGTCACAACACAAAATCATAACAGGACTTTCATAGTAACCAGCCAAACTATACCCTTGTACAGAAAGGAGTAAATTATACAGGCATCAAAATTTACAATCATCTACCTAGTGTCATCAAAAGTCTTCCACCTGAAACACTGTAGTTCAAGACAAACTGAAGAAATACCTAATACAAAAGTCATTCTATTTAATTAGTGAATTTTCACGCAATTTGGGTGCATAGATCCTGAGAAATCAGTGCCCAGAACAACCACCTCTGGCCATAATAATGGCCTTGATATGCCTGGGCATTGAGTCAAACAGAGCTTGGATGGTGTGTACGGGTACAGCTGCTCATGCAGCTTCAACATCATACTACACTTCAAGAGAAGTGACTGGCGTATTGTGACGAGCAAGTTGCTCGGCCACCATTGACCAGACATTTTCAGTTGGTGAGAGATCTGGAGAATGTGCTGGCCAGGACAGCAGTCGAACATTTTCTGCATCCAGAAAGGCCTGTACAGGACCTGCAACATGCAATTGTGCATTATCCTGCTGAAATGTAGGCTTTCACGGGGATCGAATGAAGGGTAGAGCCACGGGTCGTAACACATCTGAAATGTAACGTCCACTGTTCAAAGTGCCGTCAATGCAAACAAGAGGTGACCGAGACGTGTAACCAATGGCACCCCATACCATCACGCCAGGTGATACAGCAGTATGGTGATGATGAATACACGCTTCCAAAGTGCGTCCACCATGATGTCGCCAAACATGGATGTGACCACCATGATGCTGTAAATAGAACCTGGATTCAACCGAAAAAATGATGTTTTGCAATTCTTGCAGCCAGGTTTGTCGCTGAGTACACCATCACGGGTGCTCCTGTCTGTGATGCAGCGTCAAGGGTAACTGCAGCCATGGTCTCCGAGCTTTCTACATCGGCATGACTACCACCAAATTATCAATTAGGACAAATCGCCACAGGCAGAGGGTGTCTACTGGCAACTTACAATATCCTATTGGTGAGCGTGCTCTCCAACATGACATTCATGACCCTGGTGCCTGTTTCACCAAATGCACCATCTGGATTCTTCCCTCAGACACCAGTCTCTCAGAACTCCACAGGTGGGAACTAGCCCTACACAATGTCCTTGGTTTTTGCCACCCACCTGGCCTTAATTTATGTCAACTTCTTCTGTCCCAGCATCTCTTCCCTGTAACTACTCTTTGCTTCAGTCTGTTTTAGCTTTCTACATCTTTCTTTGTCTTTTCCATCTATTTTTCTCCACCCCCTGTCCACCTCTGTTACGTACAATGCACGTAGATTTTCACTCTTATTAACTCATGCATGATGTTTATGAAGTAATTTCTGTCTGCATACGACCCTGTCTTCCACCTTTATGCTCTCAGATTTCCAAATCTCATCCAATGCAGTCCCCAACAATCAGTCTTTCCTTCTCATCCTGTACAGTAAGTCTCCCCTGATCCACAGTTCTGGATGGCTTTCCTAAAATCCAACCACTTTCCTGGACCAGTCCTGTTCCTCCACTCTTCTTCCTTACCCTTCAACTCTTTAGACTGAAGAAGGAGCCACTGGCTCCAGAAGCTTGACAATTACTACCATCTCTTATGTGTGTGTTATGTCGCTGCTTGGTAAGTAGATTTTTTATCTATCCAATTAAATAATTCTCACACATTGATGTGTATGAAATGTAGATATGATACTAAAATTTTATTTACAATTGAGTGCAGAATGATATCTCATTTAATTCTCAAGTTACTGGTTTTTATTTCTGGTGGACAGTCACATGAGATGAGCTCATTTCCATCTCTGCACATCAGGAACCATGTGGTGACAGCAATCATCATTTTTCATAAATGGTTCAAGGTACTGAAACAAGGTTCTTTTTGAAACAACAGCATTGAGAGTGTCATGTGTGTTGTAGATAAATATTTGAAACTCATTTATTCACTTAGATATGGAAGTGACTCATCTCCAGCAGTGGGAGGACTGTGGACAGGATGCATAAATGTGTGAACAGAGCTTCAGGAAAATCTAGGAGCCACACTTAAACATGTTCTCAGCATCTGGAGAGTGGTGGAGCTTGATGAGTTAACTCTTCCACAGCAGTTAAAGGGTTAATGATAAGGTAAATGGATGCAGTTAATTAAAATGGATAGATAAAGTTGAAATGAAGTATACACAAAAAGGTAAGACAAGTTAACCCATCCCCAGCAGTTAAAAGTGTTAATGGTGAAGTAAATGACATGCAATTAATTAAAATGGATATAAATAATGTTGAAAGGAAATATATACCAAAAATTAAGACAACGTGTAAACAGGTAATGACTGAAAGGTTGGTTATGTAAATATAACTGTTGGTAAATGCCCACTACTAAATGTATTTAAAATTTTTGAAACTGACACTGCAGTAACTAATACACAGAAAGTAATTTTCAGTGGAATTGTGTATGTAAAATGTAGATCATCAAAGATTTTGTTAGGTAGAGTGCTATACTTTCAATTGTTTGAATACTGAAAGTAGGAATTCACCCAATGTACTAATACCAAATGGAAGAGCAGGGGGTCAGAACAATTGTGAATCCATGAGTAGTTAGAGGTTCCATGAACTTTGGTGAACCCACTATTTGGTGACTAGTGCCTTCGCTAGTTGGATGATTCTATATTTCATTTCTTGAATAACTCACTTAACCAACCTATCTATAGTATTTAGAGAAAGTTGATCATCTTCTACTACTCGTGTGTGTGGGGGAGGGGGGGGGGGGGCAAAGAAATGAACTGATGTGTAGTGAAGTATCAAAAAAATGTCATTTCCATGTACTCATGAAAACACCTCTGAAAATATGAGTCAATCATACCAAGAAATATGCATAATGTACACATTTATATGCACAGTATCCAAATTGAGAAACATGATCCCAGACAGTTTCTGTACATTGGGTGCAGCTGTCCATGTGTCCACATCACAATGTAGTAAACATCTCTATGGCAACACCATTTCACAGCTGTATAGATGGCAATTATTTTTGCCTATGGCCATTTCAACTTTGGGGATGAAGATGGTCAAAAGCAATGCCAGATATCTGGGACTTCCTTAAGTTGACTCAAATGTAGGAGTACCTTAGTAGTACAGAATGAATGTATTAAGACCTTAACGATGATGCTACATTTTTTTGTATCTCTGTGTTTATGACAACATATCACATGAACAATAAAAAATAGTGGTTCTTACCCCCACAACAATTCTTGCCTCACAGCAAGGGATACATGTACCAAGTTTAGTTGAAATCGGTCCAGTGGTTTAGGAGGAGATATTGAAAATACACTCACACACATCTTTATAATGTTTTGTGTGTGTGTGTGTGTGTGTCTGTGTGTGTGTGTGTGTGTGTGTGTGTGAGAGAGAGAGAGAGAGAGAGAGAGAGAGAGAGAGAGAGAGAGAGAGAGAGAGAGATACAGAGAGAGTGTCAAGATGTAACACCTAAGGCAGGCCATATGAATAACTCAGCCACGATTAGTGAGAGAAGAAAATTTTTCAAACAAAAGGCGCTTAGTGCTTAGCTTGAAGGGCAACACAGTGCGGTATTCATCATTTAATTTTAATATAGATACATATTTTTAATACATCATTGGCATGTTATATCTTTTATGTTTTAATACTAAGTTTGGAGATGCATATAATGCATTAGATTGTACAGTAATTATCTTACATCAGACCATGGTATTGATCTTTTACATGTGGATTTGTAAACACATACAATGTGACTAAGGTGAAATGTACAGTAAGTAATTTAATGACATCAGATAATATTGTTACAACATGTGTTCAAAATGGTGATCATTAACAATTACACATGCTGTAACGTGACTGGATGTGAACAGCACTACATGTTGAATTTCATCCAGCTGATACCAGAACAATTTCTTGTAATATAATATTTTATCTCTTTGTCAGTGGTTGGAATTTCATTGTAAACTTGTTTCAGATTACTCCACAAGTGAAAGTCCAGAGGTGACAGGTCTGGAAAACATGCAAGCCATTCTGTGTTGACAGGCTGAATAATCTGTTGTTCAGAATCTCCATAATACTCTACACAGAATTGGCAGGATATCCACCTGTTGGTACCACATGACACGTTTTACATCCAGTGATATGTCTACTGATATTAGTGGTACTACTTCTGTTAAAAATCATAATAGCTTGTACTATTTAAGTGTCCATCAATAAACTAAGGACCAATAATTTGATTATTTAGAAGACTGCACCACACATTGACTGACCAAAGTCTCTGTTTTCCCACTTCTCTGAGCCACTGTGGGTTTTCAGAGGACCAGGAGTGCATGCTGCAAAAATTAACATGTCCATAGTTGGCAAATGAAACGTCATTAGTAAATAATACATTGGCCAAAAATATGTTATCTGTTTGTAGTTTCCATAGGCCCCATTTGAAGAACTGTACCCTTCATCAGAACTCATTGTCAAGAAGCTCCTAATGAAGTAATATGTGGTATTGTGAAATTTTTTGGGATGTAGAATTTGCAGGACACTACATGGACTGATTCTCTCCTTGTGTTCGAGCTGTCTTATACTAATGTAAGGATTGTGTGTTGCACCTTCTAAGTTGTCAACAGCATGTTCCACACTGGTTGCTGTTTTAAGGTGTTCACATTATTTATTATCATAGTTTCCTATTTCTTGAAATGTTTGTATTGTGTCTTCAAAGGTACATCACAAAGGCGTTTCACACTCAGGATATTTCTCAGCATACAACTGCAGTGCTGTTCTCATATTTTGGTGACATTTGCAATAAATAAAAATCATAGCAACTTTCTAAGCTTTTGCATGGAACATTGTGAAGATCTGATAGCTAGATGTCATCTACTCACTATGAAAGCAAGTCATAGACTTGTCATCTTAATGAAGCCGATAAACATCCAAACCCTGCAGAGAGTGGAATGTCATTTACTTTTGATAGCCTTCATGCAAAAGATAAACACATGGAACCCTCAGTGAGTGGAATGTTGTTCACATTCACTGCAACCTGTACATTAAAGCATACACATAGTGTATTTGTTCTTTGTTGTTGATACCCCTGATTAATGAATGATCATACATAACCAAACCTAACAAAACTTAACACATTGTGTATTATTAAAAGATTAATAATATAACATGACAATACACTTAAAGGTACAATGATAATTATCATATTTCCTGTATCCTTCCTCTGACAAAAAACTGATGAGCACAACACTACATACACATTCAAGAAAAGCAGCTTCTGTTTGAAAGATTTTCTTCTATCACAAAAAGTGTATGGATTATTTGGGTGACCTGTCTTGGTTCACCCAGTATATCTGAAAAAGTAGTCAACCATTAAGGTAGCAGCAAAAGGAATAAGCTTACCATCTTTTTCCTCAGTTAAACATGAAAGTAAAAATAGTCTGTCATCATAAGGCAGCAGCTTTCATAAGAATATGTCACAGTATAGCAATGGAAATTGAATGTTTGCCTTGTGGGTGCCCTTCAGGCAGGATAGGAAGAGACTAATAATTTTTGAAGTAATTTAATGTCCTTATATAATCAACTTAAAGATAAGGAACAAGCTTTTGTCTGCTATGCAATAAAGAGTAAAATTTTGTTAAATTAAATTTGTTTGTTGCTGTAAGGTGTCTGTGGGTTATTCAGACAAAGACGACTGTTGCCAAATTTAATTGAGCAGAAGTGCAGAACCTCTGCACTTTGGACAGCAATTCATAGTGAACAATGAGAGAGAGAGAGGAAGCTTTTTGCTCTGTGCAATCAGAAATAAATGTTTAATCTGTACATTGACATATGGTTGATATAGGTGTCTTCCTTTGATCTACATAGAGGAGGACACCTACATTGGTGAACCCAACTGCAGCGGACACAGATTTACTCCTAAAATGCTGTCTTGCACTGCCTTAATGCACATTAACAACAGTCATGAAATTCACTTCATTCACTGTTTCTCACAGCTCTATTGCTCTGCACACATTGACACCAACTATGGTTCAATGTTCTCATTGCTTTCATCATCAATTTGGAATACAGAACAAGAAGATAGCAAGAATGTCACCACACACAACACAGAGACTTCACTTGACAATGGCTACCATGGAGCCTTTTATTGGTGACCTTAGCCCCCGACGCCAAGCCGATCAAGTTTGAGGACAATTCGTGTTCAGTTTTCATGCAATGTATATGGTGTCAACAGTGTCATCCATGACTACAGTGCCATGAATGCCTACATTAGATGCAATCACTTTACATGCACAGCCGTTATGCAACACTGATGCCATGTTCCAAGCTCCACCCATGCCGTGAATGATGGCTTCAGCACTGGTGATGCTTTACCATTCAGCTCAGGTGATACATTCATTATCAGGCTTCACATTGTAGTGTAGAGCTGCACCATATCTTAACGTCCCACCTTTCTGGACTGATCATGTGACATTATGGTTTGCCTTACCTGACTGTGTATTCATTTCATTAGGTGATGTAAATGTTAACTCAATGTTTGTAATACTGATCTGCCATCTCATGGAGCATGCAAAATTAGTCAGTGATGCAATAAGGACAATGCAGCAAAAACAGCATTGCCACAATGGATTGCTCTCTCCCCTGGGCAGCAAATGTGACAGGTTCTCTAGAATGAGCAGCTCATCAAGGGATCTCCTTTGCAAGTTTGGCACTGTTTATAGTCACTATTGGAGCTCACAGTAATGCCAGAACTGACTCTCTTGTCATTATGGTCCATCAAACTTCTGTGTCAGCTACAGCTCATAATAGCTGCCCATGAAGCAGAACAGTTAGACAAAAACTTGCACTTGCGTATGAAGCAGAACAGTTAGATAAAAACTTGCCCTATCAGACAGATTGCAGATTGCACCACAGCACCTGAAAATGCTGCACCAGCTGATCTTGCCTCCCCATGGTACAACAATGCTGGTATCATGAGTAGTATGCTGCCTGCAACTGCCAGCATCTCTACTTATCCTCAACTGGCAACACAGCAATGGATGCATTTATGCAAGCTACATCACCAAGATACATGTCCTCTGAAAAAATGACATTCTCTGAAGGATGCCTGTGTATCTGTAACCATTCCACACACATATGAACATGTGATCTGCATTAACCTCCACTGAATCTCACTATGTCACAAACAGGGGTGAAATTGCAGCTATAAAACTCCATGGTGATGCACACATGAAAATAAAATGTCTCACAGATAGCAGAAACCTTTCAAATGTAGATTAAAGAAGTTTCCCCTTAATGACTCCTTCTGTACCATAGATGAATTCTTGGGTAGAAGTAATTTTTTACTACAGTAAATGAATAAATAAATAATGTGATGTTAATGATCAGTATTTAGTGACATAAATACTTTTTACATTTTTTTTTAGTTGTACATACATGTTCTATGTTTGTTCTTTTGACACATTTGACATTATAAATTTTATTGTGTATCTGATCTCTGGGACAAGTAATTCATTAACTACAGTGTAATGAATGACCATCTGAAAATTGCCTTCTACAACTTTTTAAATAATTCTTCTAATGTTTTCATCCTTGTTCATTTTCTCTAGAATTTTCCTCTCAAACTTTACAAGTGAAGAGCTGGAACACTAAATAAGAACTTTTGGAAGACTGTCTCAGCTCAAATCAATGGTATAGAAAATAAGATTAATCTTATCTTAAAGGACAAAGTAACAGTGACCACCCTAATTCTCATACTTTTCTAAGTGTGGTAGTAAGGAATGTCTGCTGTAAAGTATTACCTACTCTAGTTCTACAGCAGTTACATCAAGCACCACAACTGCATTTATCACAAAGTACCTGGACACACACACAAAAACAGCAAAGTTTTTTGTTTCATCAGTAGGATAAGGAGGCACTAAAAGATGTGTGGACAGTCAAGGCACTTAATCCCAGTATTCTTAATGAAATATCAATAAAATGTAATGTGTTAAGTTATAGAAAACTTAATTATGAAACTTACATTAACTTTAATATGCTTCGTAAGATATTAAACATCAAGAGTTTTACTAAGCATTTACCTTGTCTAGTTTCCTGAACTTTCATTTCTTGATATATATCATAATACATTGTAAGTCTCTCATCCTCATCATTAAAACCACTGCAACTTAAATGAAAGTCTGTTGTCCCACTTACACCATTTTCTGGAGACAATGAACATACACCCTGAGCTGGTGGAGAATTCATAGTCATGCGCATTGTGACTGATACTTTATTTCCACCTGTAACCAAGAGAAAATATCATATTACTCTTTCAGCAACTATAAACGTGTTCATTCATTGATTCACCACATTCTGTAAATTCTGTCATGAAGTGCATTGCAGGGTATGGAAAAAAGGACTCCGCAGCTGTATCAAACTCATAATATGTAGATAGAGTGACAACTGGAAAGTAAATTAGTTTTATTTGACGAACTAGTTTCATCTTCCAGATAACCTTCAAGTCAAAAATCATTACCACTGTGTACATATGTTCACATGATGATATCCAAAAATGGTATGATACATGTTTTTAGAAAATATAATGTGAACGTATGTATGGCATGGTAACGTTTTTACATCTGGAGATGGTGTGAAGGACTAAGACTGGTTGTAAAAGAAGAGCAGTTCACAATGCAGCTTTCAGTCTGTCTGTACATTACGAGTTTCAAGGCAAAATTTTACATTAAACATATAACATGTCAGCCTCAGTTGCAAATAGAAACCAATCTTTACCTAGGTTTCAATTAAAATAATTTGGCCTTCTTCAGAAGCTATTGACACTAATCTATTGCATGCCAATGTTTGGCTATGTCAAGTATAAAACTATAGCACCATAGTACCCAATCATAAATCTACATTACTTAGCTGAAGAGAAACAGCAGGCCCCACTCTGCAGACAAGTTTGGTAGGCCGTGAGAGCTGCACCAGAACTTATCGCAGTGAGCAGCTACATACCGTGCACCACTGATGGTTAAGCACATGCGCATGTGGAAATATAGATGCATAACAGCAGCTACCTTTATGTTAGTAATTGGATTAATATAAGCATCAAAGCTGTTAATGGAGTAACATGTAACTGAACTTACTTCTGAGGAGAATGAGAACTCTGTGAATGGATTTGGAGCCCGTATGAAAGATTAGCTATTACTTAGCAAAATTATTCATCAATTGTGAATACATTACTATTTGACTAAAGAAAGTGGAGTGAGGCATCAGTGACTGCAAATGAAATGTAACATCAGGGCTGGTGAAGCAAAGGTTGAAATTGTGGCTAATGAAGTACTACACATCTTTGTCTTTGAATATCTGGAAATTTTCACTTTCCTGGCTTATGCCTTCTGGAAACCCATTACAGAACTTTTACATCACAATATATAACTTCATTCAGAACCATATACTGAGATACACTCTTTATAAGGAAACAACTTTTACTTCTAGTATTATGGCTTTGATTACACAGTTCGTCCTAGAGTCACTCTTGTTTCCAACTGCATATATGAGGGTGAGTCAAATGGAAAACTTAAATTTGTAATAACAAATCCAAATTTCATGCTGTTATCCTGTAAGTTGTTAAGCATGCTATAAACAGTGTGCAGAATGGCCTGTAGGTGGCAGCATAGTGCAGATAATTTCCTCCATAACGTCAACTCCTTTTCAGATTAATTTCCTCCATAACGTTAACTCCTTTTCGAATCTGAATTTCACCTGGTCATTCTCCAAAACACAAGCCACCATCCTGGATGTTGACCTTCATCTTGTTGAAGCTCACATCCACACCTCTGTCCATATCAAACCCACAAACAAACTACAGTACCTTCACTTTGATAGCTGCCATCCATTCCACATCAAACGCTCCCTTTCCTACAGCCTAGGTATTCGTGGCAAACATATCTGCTCCAGTGACGAATCCCTCAACAATTACACCAATAACCTGACCATTGCTTTCCTCTCCTGCAACTATCCTGCAGAACGTGTCCACAAACAGATCTCCCAAGCAATACATTCCTCCCCATCCAACAACAATGTTCCTACCCCCAGACCACACAGAAGCATCCCCCATGTCACCCAATATTATCCTGGCCTCGAATACATCAACAAATTACTCCACCAGGGATATGACTTTCTCAAGTCAACCCCTGAAATGAGATCATCCCTTGACAAAATTCTCCCCACATGACACAGAGTTGCCTTTCGTCGCACCCCCTAACCTCCGTAACATCCTTGTTAAACCCTACAATATTCCCAGACTACCTTCTCTACCCAGCGGTTCCTACCCCTGTAACCGACCCCGCTGCAAAACCTGCCCCATGCATCCCCCCACAACCACCTACTCCAACCCCGACACTGGTAAAACATACACAATTCATGGCAGGGCCACATGTGAAACTACACATGTCATTTATCAGCTGACATGCCTGCACTGCACAGCCTTTTACATCAGTATGACAGCAACTAAACTGGCTGAGTGCATGAACGGACACAGACGAACTGTCCGCCTAGGGGATGTCCAATACCCAGTAGCGGAGCATGCCCTCCAGCATAATTCTAGGGACCTAGGAACCTGCTACACCGTATGTGCCATTTGGCTTCTCCCACCCAACGCCATTGCCTCTGAACTGCGGAGATGGGAACTTGCACTCCAACACATCCTTTCATCCTGCCATCCCCCTGGACTGCACCTACGTTAGACAACCTCACTCCCACTTACTCTTCAGTCTTCTCCTCTTTCCCTTTCCTCTTTAGCCATTCACGCATTTTTCCATCCTACATAGTTGTGTTTATCTTTATACTATATAAATCTTTACTTCTGTATGCATCCTCTGGTTTGAAGCTGGCACAGTACTTACAGTAGAATATCTTTGGCTTCCCTCTGACAACCATGCCTCCATCCTTGCTACCTTCCCCGTTTTCCTTTCTCTGTTGCTTCATAACCTGGGTTATGAGTAACTGAATCCACTTTCCCTTCTTCCCTTTCTTTCCTCTCTCCTCCCTGATGAAGGAACATTTGTTCCGAAAGCTAGGAATGTAAATTTTCGGTTCTGCTTTTTGTGTATCTATCTGCTGTACTGAGCTGAGGTAATTACTGCCCAGCCCCTCTATCTCTTTGTTAGTATTTGTTTCACATCTTTATATGAGATTTTCCATTAATCACTTTAATGATTTGAATACATGTGGGCTGATGATTTTGTTTCAATAGCAATAAAAAGATCCTAATGCAAGTTTAAAAGGACCTTTGAACTTAGAAATTTGACAGGAACCCATTTCCAATTTATTCTTTAGAGTTCGCAAGACTATTTTCAGCTTTTTGTACATATAGCGGCCTCCGACATTTAGTTATGAAATCAGAGTTTCTTCAACACTGCTTCTCTGAGATCTCTTAAGTAGCTGCAATCTGGAGTTAGGTGTGCGGATCTGCAGCAGTATTGAGGTGTTGTTGTTGTTGTTGTTGTTGTTGTTGTTGTCTTCAGTCCTGAGACTGGTTTGATGCAGCTCTCCATGCTACTCTATCCTGTGCAAGCTTCTTCATCTCCCAGTACTTACTACAACCTACATCCTTTTGAATCTGCTTAGTGTATTCATCTCTTGGTCTCCCTCTATGACTTTTACCCTCCACGCTGCCCTCCAATGCTAAATTTGTGATCCCTTGATGCCTCAGAACATGTCCTACCAACCGGTCCCTTCTTCTAGTCAAGTTGTGCCACAAACTCCTCTTCTCCCCAATTCTATTCAATACATCCTCATTAGTTATGTGATCTACACATCTAATCATCAGCATTCTTCTGTAGCACCACATTTCAAAAGCTTCTATTCTCTTCTTGTCCAAACTATTTATCATCCATGTTTCACTTCCATACATGGCTACACTCAATACAAATACTTTCAGAAACGACTTCCTGACACATAAATCTATACTCGATGTTAACAAATTTCTCTTCTTCAGAAACGCTTTCCTTGCCATTGCCAGTCTACATTTTATATCCTCTCTACTTCAACCACCATCAGTTATTTTGCTTCCCAAATAGCAAAACTCCTTTACTACTTTAAGCGTCTCATTTCCTAATCTAATTCCCTCAGCATCACCTGACTTAATTTGACTACATTCTATTATCCTCGTTTTGCTTTTGTTGATGTTCATCTTATATCCTCCTTTCAAGACACTGTCCATTCCATTCAACTGCTCTTCCAAGTCCTTTGCTGTCTCTGACAGAATTACAATGTCATCGGCGAACCTCAAAGTTTTTATTTCTTCTCCCTGGATTTTAATACCCACTCCGAATTTTTCTTTTGTTTCCTTTACTGCTTGCTCAATATACAGATTGAATAACATCGGGCAGAGGCTACAACCCTGTCTCACTCCCTTCCCAACCGCTGCTTCCCTTTCATGCCCCTCGACTCTTATAACGGCCATCTGGTTTCTGTACAAATTGTAAATAGCCTTTAGCTCCCTGTATTTTACCCCTGCCACCTGCAGAAATTGAAAGAGAGTATTCCAGTCAACATTGTCAAAAGCTTTCTCTAAGTCTACAAATGCTAGAAATGTAGGTTTGCCTGTCCTTAATCTATTTTCTAAGATAAGTCATAGGGTAAGTATTGCCTCACATGTTCCAAACTGATCTTCGCCGAGGTCGGCTTCTACCAGTTTTTCCATTCGTCTGTAAAGAATACGCTTTAGTATGTTGCAGCTGTGACTTATTAAACTGATAGTTCGGTAATTTTCACATCTGTTAACACCTGCTTTCTTTGGGATTGGAATTATTATATTCTTCTTGAAGTCTGAGGGTACTTCACCTGTCTCATACATCTTGCTCACCAGATGGTAGAATTTTGTCAGGACTGGCTCTTCCAAGGCCGTCAGTAGTTCCAATGGAATGTTGTCTACTCCCGGGCCATTGTTTCGACTCAGGTCTTTCAGTGCTCTGTCAAACTCTTCACGCAGTATCATATTTCCCATTTCATCTTCTTCTACATCCTCTTCCATTTCCATAATATTGTCCTCAAGTACATCGCCCCTGTATAGACCCTCTATATACTCCTTCCATCTTTCTGCTTTCCCTTCTTTGCTTAGAACTGGGTTTTCATATGAGCTCTTGATATTCATACAAGTGGCTCTCTTTTCTCCAAAGGTCTCTTTAATTTTCCTGTAGGCAGTATCTATCTTACCCCTAGTGAGATAAGCCTCTACATCCTTACATTTGTCCTCTAGCCATCCCTGCTTAGCCATTTTGCACTTCCTGTTGATTTCATTTTTGAGACGTTTGTATTCCATTTTGCCTGCTTCATTTAATGTGTTTTTATATTTTCTCCTTTCATCAATTAAATTCAATATTTCTTCTGTTACCCAAGGATTTCTACTAGCCCTCATCTTTTTGCCTACTTGATGCTCTGCTACCTTCACTACTTCATTCCTCAAAGCTACCCATTCTTCTTCTACTGTATTTCTTTCCCCCATTCCTGTCAATTGTTCCCTTATGCTCTCCCTGAAACTCTGTACAACCTCTGGTTTAGTCAGTTTATCCAGGTCCCATCTCCTTAAATTCCCACCTTTTTGCAGTCTCTTCAGTTTTAATCTACAGTTCATAACCAATAGGTTGTGGTCAGAGTCCACATCTGCCCCTGGAAATATCTTACAATTTAAAACCTGGTTCCTAAATCTCTGTCTTACCATTATATAATCTATCTGATACCTTCTAGTATCTCCAGGATTCTTCCATGTATACAACCTTCTTTTATGATTCTTGAACCAAGTGTTAGCTATAATTAAGTTATGCTCTGTGCAAAATTCTAGCAAACGGCTTCCTCTTTCATTTCTCTCCCCCAATCCATATTCACACACTGTGTTTCCTTCTCTCCCTTTTCCTACTCTTGAATTCCAGTCACCCATGACTATTAAATTTTTATCTCCCTTGACTACCTGGATAATTTCTTTTATCTCATCATACATTTCATCAATTCCTTCATCATCTGCAGAGCTAGTTGGCATATAAACTTGTACTACTGTAGTAGACATGGGCTTCGTGTCTATCTTGGCCACAATAAGGCATTCTCTATGCTGTTTGTAGTAGCTTACCCGCACTCCAATTTTTTATTCATTGTTAAACCTACTCCTGCATTACCCCTATTTGATTTTGTATTTAAAACCCTGTATTCACCTGACCAAAAGTCTTGTTCCTCCTGCCACCGAACTTCACTAATTCCCACTATATCTAACTTCAACCTATCCATTTCCCTTTTTAAATTTTCTAACCTTGCTGCCCGATTAAGGGATCTGACATTCCACGCTCCGATTCGTAGAACGCCAGTTTTCTTTCTCCTGATAACGACGTCCTCCTGAGTAGTCCCTGCCCGGAGATCCAAATGGGGGACGATTTTACCTCCAGAATATTTTACCCAAGAGGATGCCATCATCATTTAACCATACAGTAAAACTGCATGCCCTCGGGAAAAATTACGGCTGTAGTTTCCCCTTGCTTTCAGCCGTTCGCAGTACCAGCACAGCAAGGCCATTTTGGTTAGTTTTGCAAGGCCAGATCAGTCAATCATCCAGACTGTTGTCCCTGCAACTACTGAAAAGTCTCTTGCCCCTCTTCAGGAACCACGCGTTTGTCTGGCCTCTCAAAAGATACCCCTCCATTGTGGCTGCACCTAGGGTACGGCCATCTGTATCGCTGAGGCACACAAGCCTACCCACCAACGGCAAGGTCCATGGTTCATGGGGGTAGGGTATTGAGGTAAGTGGATAATTTATGTTGCAGAACCGCCGTCGATAGTCGAAAGAGTGCATTATGTCGCAGTAGGACTAGTCTGGGTGAATCGGTCAAGTCTTGCACCTTGGACTTATATAAGGATCTTTTGAAAACTTCCTTCAGAAGAAACAACTACTCTGAGAAAGAATTAAATAGGGCACCACACATTAAAAGATCTGGAGTTTCTAATAAAAAAGAACCAATTACAAAATGTTTTCTTCCTGTTTACAAAAAAGTCATAGATTTCTTAAGCAGTGTCCTCAGAAGACACAATATTGACCCAATTTTTAAACCAACAAGAAAGGGACCCAAATATTTGAACAATGCCAAGGACCTATGCCCATCACTTGCTACTGTAGGAGTATGCAGAATACCCTTGCACATGCACTCCAGTGTGCACAGGAAGTTCAAAAAGAAGCATTAACACCACATTAAGGATCACAAGAACAATTACCATCTGGGCAACACAGATAAATCATCATTGGGAGATCATACTCTCAGACTAAAGAATGGCCAATTTTGTTCTATGATACTGTGGTTTTATGAGAATCTAACTAATAATATGCTAGGATGCACAGAAAGATCATAAAATTTCAGAATCTCAAAAACAACTTTAACATAGAATAAGAAGGATTGAAATTAGGAAATAAATTAGACAGTTAATGCTAAATACAACAAATTAGGCCACTTTTCTGAACTACAAGCTCCATAACACAGATCAGAAAGATTCTGTGATCTTAGGCAGTAGTCTGATGATGTAATGAGCTGACAGTTGCATGCTTATAATAAACATTTTGCTTGCTGAACTTGTTTGTGATTAACTGCCTTCTGAGTCATTATAGCCTCTGAAGATGTCTCTAGCATTGGAAGTGAAACATTAGCCAGAGGAATATCCCTTGGACCATAGCATAACACTCTTAAAACAAAAATCATCAGTTACGTTGTTTCATTCAAGAAACTTATAGTTCTCTGTTAAAGATTATGTAGTGTGTCTCTATGTTGACAGAGCCTCTTCAATGAAATTACTACTTTCTTCTCATTGATAAGAGATTCTGTTCAAATTAGCATTAGGCCTACAAAAAATACTAGGAAAATGTGAAGTAATTGTGTTACATTGCGAAACCAGCTATTTGCTATTTGAAAACATGATATGTTTATTGCAGTAAAATATTGTTCATAATGTTTCTTTTCCAGGAATAATATGAGTTTCATTTTAAAGATATTTCCATCATAGGCACATAACTCTTTTGGAAATTTATTAAACCAAATTTGACCACTGATGTATGGGCTGTGACCTGTTTTTTTTAACTTTGTTCTTTGTCTAAAGTAACTATTTTTATTTCTAGTATTGTGGTCATGCATGTCATCTGAATTCTAAGTTGAAAACATGTGATCTTATAGTTTGTATTAGAAATTAGAAATATTCTAGTTGTATACCTACTTCTGTGACACTAGATTCCCTTTGTGTGCTTGTATTATAGTCTTTCTAATTTATATCAACTTTTTGTTTTGTTATATTTTAAGAACATCTTCATAATTATATAAACAACACTGACATTTGCAATAGTCATCATTTTTGTTGACTGTATGCAAAAAATTAAAAAAATAAATCTCTTCAAGCATTACTAAGTCAAATTAAACCCAGTCACAGCTTACATTAATAATAATAATAATAATAATAATAATAATAATAATAATAATAATGTAATTTAATTTCATACTTTAAGCAAAATTTTCCAAAGTAAGCAACCAAGTGCTCTCCATTTCTTTTTGTAACGTTATGATGAAAATAATGTGCACATATTAGATATACTTTACCCTTAACAATGAAATCACATCTTTTTCCAGGTTGCAAGATATTCTCCTTAAGTCCAAGTTTTGGATTCTTTTTTCCAAATAGAGTGTCTGTCTCCCAGTTTATATTTACTGGAATGCCACCACAGACAACATCCCACTCATAAAAATTATCATCAATATCTGCACAATAACTGATGCAGTTAACTTCAATAATTATAGGTTCTCTTGTATTTGGCTTAAAACTATGTCCACAGTTCTTTAAGCAGCTGTTATGGGAAAACAATGTTTAATGATTAGTTTGTAGATCGCAAAAAGTTAAGACGAGCAAAAATAATGTACAGCTGTCTGTCACAGATGCATCAAATTTTTATTTTGTCATTAATATGATAGTACTTTCAAAATAAAATTATTTACTCTTTTTTAGTCAGTATACAATCAAACCTTAATTATGGGATGTGTAGAAATTAAAGCAAATGAGAGTAAATTATTGTGGAAAAGTAAATTATTATAACACTTAAAGAGTGTACAGTATTGTACAAAACCCAAAATATATACTATTATTTTTGTGTGTTGTTTGAGACTCCCAAGGGACTAGTTGTAGAAATGGTTCCTGGACAAGATGTTGCATATTATTTTGACATTCCCACAATGTTTCATCAGCATCGTTGACAAACAACATTGTACCATCACAGTGAACACACTGCTGAGCTGTGAGTAAAGCCTTCTGTTTATGCTGATGTAAAAAATGTGCAGATGTGAAGACACCAAATTTGGTGGCCTACAACAAAGATTTGCTGGTTGGTAAAGGGAAAGACAGCTGTGCCATGTGGGGATAATCAACCAAGAGCTTTGGTGTACATGAAAAGGCTGTTGTTCATATTGTGCTCTGCCATCAGCCACCCGAGCACCCAGTTTTGGGAGCTATAGATGGTATATCAGCATGTCGTTATCTACAGAGGGCACTTCATCAGCCAACGGTAGCATACAACTTGAATGACAGTCTTCGTGGTAGTGCTGAGGCTCTTGGTTCATTGTCCAACAGGTGTCATAGCTGTCTTACCTGCAACAGATCAGAATATCTCCACAATTGACCATACAATTTGGTTACTACATGTCTGTGCATTTTCTACTGAGACTGGCATAAATAAGCAGCAGATGACAGTCAGTTGTACCTAAGAAATATTGCAGGAATTTCAGAATTACATATGACATTATGGACAAAAATCATTTAAAATTTTGTATTTCATTATAAAGGTGGGGGAAAGTGCTGAACCTTGGAACTTTTTCAGACTTTCACCCTGTAATAGAAGCTCAGTATGTTTTTTAATTCCATTTTAAATTGCAGCATTCACATTTTCTAAGTTGCAGTTGTTTTAAAAAATTACAAAACTACTCTGAAAAGTAAGATTTTCCAAATGGAAAAAAATTTTCCAAGGTATAACATGACTGTGTATCTGGGAACAAATATCCTACAAAAATTTAAAGTATTTTTAATTGAGAAAATCTTACCAATACAGTATTTAATAGTCGATCTAATAAATTATTTACATACCAATAATCAGTAAGTGAAATCAAATTAAGCAGAACTATTATCAAAGACCAGTTATAAGTTAAATACATTGTGAAATAGAAGATATTGGAAACAAAAAATAATTTATTTTCAGGAGATATAAAATATTCAAATGATGAAAGAAACTCAGGTCATCTGTAGCAATCATAGTTCCATGGTAATAGACCTTCTTGCATTTCAAGGTACAAGATGGTGCATGACCAATGAAGTATGGCTTAACTGTCCACACATTATATAACTAGCTTCAAAAATATGTTGAACTTTACTTGCCATTGAACTCCTCAACTGAAATGAAATGATAAAAGAGTGGCTGGGGAGAGAAATAATGTGAACTATTCAGAACTGAAGTAATTAATGTTTAACTGCACCAGAATTTATGAGGGTTGTTTGAAAAGTTCTTGGAACAGAGTAGGAAAAAAGTGCTTACATCACTGAAACATTATTTATTTTTCAATGTAGTCTCCTTGTAAATTAATGCACTTGGTCCAATGATGTTCCAGAGTCTTTATCCAATCTTGAAAATGAATATCCTCCAGGCCTGCAAAATAGTTGTCAACTCTGGCTAACAACTCTTCGTTTGAAGTGAATCTTTGTCTACCAATAAAAATTTTCAGTTTTGGGAAGGTATGGGAGACTGATGGAGCCATATCAGATGAATAAGGTGGGTGTGTCAACAATTCATACCTTAGTTCATGTAATTTTGCTATGACAACTGCACATGTGCGCGGGTGCAAATTGTCTTGATGGAAGATGACTTTCTTCCTTGCTAAACCTGTCCTTTTTTCGCATATGATTCAATGTAAATTGTCCAGGAGGTTAGTATAGTATTCTCCAGTAATTGTTTGCCCAGTTTGGAGATAATTTACAATCAGAATACCCTTTGCATCCCAGAACACAGATGCCATGACCTTTCCCACTGAAGGAATTGCCCATGCGTTCTTTGTTGGGGAGAATCAGCATGTTTCCACTGCTTTGACTGTTGTTTTGTCTCTGGGGTGTAGTAGTGCACCCAAGATTCATCTGTGGTCACAAAATGGTTCAAAATGTTTGTCTGTTTCTCCTAAAGCGGATCAAACACTGTTCCGATTTGTCCATTTTCATGCGTTTTTGATCCAGCATCAAGAGTTGTAGCACCCATATTGCAGATAATTTTGTCATTTCTAATTCTTCAGTTAAAATGTGATATACCCTTGCAGATGACATCTGAAAAGAGTGACTAATTTCATGCACTTTCAATCGGTGATCCTCCATGACCATTTGGTGCACTTTTGCAATGATTACTAGAGTAGTGACACATCTTGGCCAACCAGTGTGCTTATCATCATTTAAGCTCTCCCAACAAAATTTAAGTTCATTTGTCCACTTGGCAACAGATAAATATGAAGGAGCAGAGTTCCCAGTGTATTCTGAAAATCAGCATGAATGTCCTTTGCTTTCATACCTTTCTTTACAAATTACTTAATCACTGCACGAATCTAGATTTTTCCTTCTTCACAAATCATTATGCAGGAACAACAACAGAGCCATGTCACTGCCACAGCTCTCTTCCAAGAGCAATGATGTGACATGTGTTTACAGACAACAGTCCAATGAATATCACGTGAACAATTCGTGCTGACCTCTCATGGTGTTCGGAGAACTTTTCAAACCACCCTCACATATGCCCAGAAAACAAGCATAGATATTGATGCCTCCATGTTAAGATTTGTTGTGACAGTTCTGGAACATTAATTCAATGTTAATTCCATTGGTTTGCAGCTCAATATTAACCCTGTCTCCCCAATGACGTACAACAATGCTAGCATAGCTGCAGTGGCTGTTCTTTCTACATGTTGACTTCGTTCCAAAAAGATCCATTTAAAAATGCAAGTCCTCATCACATTGGGAGGTGGAGAATATGATGTAGCTAGGTATGAGAATGAAAACTTGCGACTTCTGCATATTATAACTTTTAATCAACACCATACTGTGAGAATTCAGTTACATATATTATTATCACACCAGCTCAAAAGACTGACAGACATTGAGATTGGTAAACAAAAACAACTGAGGTACATAAAATAACTGATAGTTCACCATTCAACTTCCTGTTAACTTACTGAAATAATCATACCTCCTTATGATATCTTTACTGCATGGGGGCAACACAAATATTTGTTTATAAGTGTAGACCATTTAAAGAAGCTACACAACTGCTGCCCCCACACCACCACCCACTGTATACTGGTGTGAACCATGTCACTGGACAACAGTACACAGCTGTGCTGTGTTAGACTATTTGCACCTTTTTTTGTACTTTAAATTCGGCCTGTCATGGTACTGAGATATTTATTAGTGCCAAAGTATACCTCGTTTACTTCTGGAAAGTGTCTTACATTCACTATGTGATCAAAAGTATCTGGACACCCCGAAAAACATACATTTTTCATATAAGTGCATTTGGCTCCTACCTACTGCCATGTACTCCTAATCAGCGGCCCAATTTATTCATTAGATGTCGTAAGAGAGCAGAATGAGGCACCTCACAGAACTCACGGACTTCGAATGTGGTCAGGTGATTGGGTGTCACTTGTGTCATACGTCTGTAAGCAGTATTTCCTCATTCCTAAACATCCCTAGGTCTTCTGTTTCCAATGTGATAGTGAAGTGGGAATGTGAAGGGACACATACAGCACAAAAGAGTACAGGCCGACCTCATCTGTTGACTGACAGAGACCGTTGACAGTTGAAGAGGGTTGTAATGTGTAAAGGCAGATATCTATCCAGACCATCACACAGGAATTCCATACTGCATCAGGATCCATGCAAGTACTATGACAATTAGGCAGGAGGTGAGAAAACTTGGATTTCATGGCCAAGAGGCTGCTCATGAGCCACACGTCGCACCGGTAAATGCCAAATGATGACTTGCTTGGTGATGGAGCATAAACATTGGATGATTAAACACTGGAAAATCATTTTTTGGTGTGATGAATCATGGTACATAATGTGGCAATCCGATGGCAGGAAGTGGGAATGGTGAGTGCCCAGTGAATGTCATCTGCCAGCGTGTGTAGTGCTAACAGTAAAATTCAGAGGTGGTGATGTTATGGTGTGGTCATGTTTTTATTGGAGGGGGGTTGCACCCGTTCTTGTTTTGCATGACACTATCACAGTACAGACCTACATTGATGTTTTAAGCACCTCTTTGCTTCCCACTATTGAAGAGCAATTTTGGGATGGTGATTGCATCATTCAACATGATAGAGCACCTATTCATAATGCACAGCCAGTGGCAGAGTGGTTACATAAAAATAACATCCTTTTAATTGATTGGCATGCACAGAATACTGGCGTGAATCCTATAGAATTCCTTTGGGATGTTTTGGAACGTTGTCTTCATGACATACCTCACTGACCGACATCGATACCTCTCCTCAGTCCAGCACTCCATGAAGATGGGCTGTCATTCTCAAGTAACATCCCAGCACCTGATTTAACATATGCATGAGAGAGTGGAAGCTGTCATCAAGGGCAAGTGTGGGTCAACACCATGTTGAATTCCAGCATTATTGATGGAGGGTGCCATGAACTTGTAAGTCATTTCTAGCCAGGTGTCCGGATACTTTTAATCACTTAGTGGATATATACATATAAATATATAAAATTTTCTTTAGTGTACAGTTCACAAAATATTACTACTACCATTTAAAAATAATTTTTTTAAAGGTTCCGTCAATAGGAGCCTTTGAATTCAGAGTCTGTAGTTTGATTAATGGAACCTGAACTCTGCCATTGTGGCACTGTCCAGCATGTACATCTCATATGATGCATGCTGCATGCACACTTGAGTTTGATAATGCTGCAGTTAAGTTGAGCTGTCCATGAGTGCACAACAACTTCACTTGGTTACCCAAAGTTAATAAAAGTGTTTATCCCATTGCTGCAAATTTGTTCACTGAAGCTTGTGCATAGTGGAAGCATGGATGCTGTGGTGAGGAGGTTCAACATTTATGGCCAAGGCATTTGTTCCTGTTGTAATCCACGTGTTTCAGTGGTTGAACCAGGCTCACACTATTAGCATCACAAAGACACTTGAATGGGTTCAATGTAAGTCTCCAGAGCCTGTATACCCTCTCTGCAGTAAAATGTCTTCTTGTTGATACCGAAGTCCATGTTGTTGTTGTTGTTGTTGTTGCAGTCTGCAGTCCTGATATTGGTTTGATGCAGCTCTCCATGCTACTCTATGCTGTGCAAGATTCTTCATCTCCCAGTACCTACTGCAACCTACATCCTTTTGAATCTGCTTAGTGTATTCATCTCTTGGTCTCCCTATACGACTTTTTACCCTCCACGCTGCCCTCCAATACTAAATTGGTTATCCCTTGATGCCTCAGAACATGTCCTACCAACCGATCCCTTCTTCTAGTCAAGTTGTGCCACAAACTCCTCTTCTCCCCGATCCTAATCAATACTTCCTCATTAGTTACGTGATCTACCCATCTAATCTTGAGCATACTTCTGTAGCACCACATTTTGAAAGCTTCTATTCTCTTCTTGTCCAAAGTATTTATCGTCCATGTTTCACCTAAGTCCATAGAGAATATAAATGTTTGTAACTCCCTAGCACTGGCAGTCACTTTTTGTGGGAACACACACAGAATTATGGGTTTTAAATCTTCACAAAATGTTTGTAGCACATTTACAGTTATTAGTTCACATACGCAGTCGTGGAAAACATATTAAGTTTGACATTGCATCATGTTCTTTCACATTTCATCAATGTCATGATAACCTAAGCATTTACATTTTAAGATATATTGACATGCCAGGTTTGTGTTTTTCTTATTCCATACATATACATTTTCATGTGCCATTTTACATTTCTTTACATAAATATTGTACAAAAATTTACACAAACACTGTACAGAAATTCCACATACAAGACAGTTAATATTATATACATTTCTTGTAATTTTGTCTCACTAAATGTCTTTCAATTTTTACATTATCATTTTTATCACATTTTGATCTAGAGTATTACCCTTTTTAAATGTTCATTTGTGAATAATCTGTGTCCATAACCTCACCTTTATGTAACATTATACAGGTTTTCATTTTTTCAATCTCATTTTCTTGTATTGACAAAATATTTGCATACAACATTATCATATGATGTGTGTAAGTTTTGTCTTCATACATCACACCTGCCATGAAATTTCCATCATTATAGATGTGGGGGAAGGAAAGCCTCATAACATCAGTAATCCTACGTAAATACATTTAGCTACATCTCTGACAAGTTTAATAGAATGTGTCTACTAGTCTACAGGATATGTTATGAACAGGAAGAAGCATTCATTTTTGCTCTACCCCTGCAATCCTTCATTCATCATAAGAGAACTGATGACTATATCATTTCATGACTATCCACTCATGTTAATCCACTTATTTAGCATATACTATCCGCTGATACATCTTTACAGTACAATATTGTGTTATATGAGTCTCATCATCAACTGTAAACTGTGTACCTCAGTGTTGGTAACTTATAGGCCTACTTCCTTTTGCCACATGATATCATTCTTGTGTATTCTGAAGGGCATGAGTATGTCTCTACAAGAATTGTGCTAATGAACCATTGTAAAACAATGCTGAGACAATTTGTGTTCATGTGCAAATGTACTGTAATAACCCTTGCTTGGTGCACGTCTCAGTAACATGGACTTGGTCTGACCTCTAAACCTTCTTCATGTGATAGCACCAGACCTAAGTTCAAACCTTTTATACAGCTGGTGTACAGTGGCTATTACAAATGTATCACACTTTCAATATTCATATATTCAATTTCTTTAAGTTGTGAGAATGCATGTATTCATATCGCATTTGTCATTGGGACTTATCTTTTTGCAGCTAGAAAAAAAAGTGTTGTCATAGACAGGGCACAATCCTGTCTCTCATAGTATATCCAAGATTTAGTTTATATTCCTTCATTCATCATCTATATATCCCCTTTCGTGTAGCATGTAAGCATCCAATTATATAAAGGTAAATAGCTTTTACATTGTATCATAGTATCCAGCTAGTTTTCTGCAGATAGTGTTTACTTCAGCCTTTGTACATATATTCCTGAGCTTAGTTCTTCCTAACTGCTTAATCTTGGTTTAGTTCTGCAGTGTAGACATTTGGTTTTCATGTAATATGGTACACAAAACAGTTCTGAATGCTTTTGCAGAGGCAACGGAAAAAGCATGCGAAGTTCAGAAGAACGCGAAATCCCGAAGATTGGCTAAAATTTACTGACGCGCGAAATTTGGCACGGACTTCAATGCGAGATGCCTTTAATATGTTCCACTATGAAACATTGTCTCGAAATTTGGTAGAAAATCCAAAGAAATTTTGGTCGTATGTAAAGTACACAAGCGGCAAGACGCAGCCAATACCTTCGCTGCGCAGTGCCGATGGTACTGTTACCGACGACTGTGCCACTAGAGCGGAGTTATTGGACGCAGTTTTCCAAAATTCCTTCACCAGGGAAGATGAATGGAATATTCCAGAATTTGAAACATGAACAGCTGCCAGCATGAGTTTCTTAGAAGTAGATACCTTAGAGGTTGTGAAGCAATTCAAATCGCTTGATACGGGCAAGTCTTCAGGTCCAGATTGTATACCGATTAGGTTCCTTTCAGATTATGCTGATACAATAGCTCCCTACTTAGCAATCATATACAACCACTTGCTCACCGATAGATCTGTACCTACAGATTGGAAAATTGCTCAGGTCGCACCAGTGTTTAAGAAGGGTAGTAGGAGTAATTCATCGAACTACAGACCTATACCATTGACATCAGTTTGCAGTAGGGTTTTGGAGCATATACTGTATTCAAACATTATGAATCACCTCTAAGGGAATGATCTATTGATACGTAAACAGCATGGTTTCAGAAAACATTGTTCTTGTGCAACACAGCTCGCTCTTTATTCGCACGAAGTAATGGCTGCTATTGACATGGGATCTCAGGTTGATTCCATAATTCTGGATTTCTGGAAAGCTTTTGACACCATTCCTCACAAGCAACTTTTAATCAAGCTGCGGGCCTATGGGGTATCATCTCAGTTGTGTGACTGGATTCGTGATTTCCTGTCAGGAAGGTCGCAGTTCGTAGTAATAGACAGCAAATCATCGAGTAAAACTGAAGTGATATCAGGTGTTCCCCAGGGAAGCGTCCTGGGACCTCTGCTGTTCCTGATCTATATAAATGACCTGGGTGACTGTCTGAGCAGTTCTCTTAGGTTGTTCGCAGATGATGCTGTAATTTACCGTCTAGTAACGTCATCCAAAGACCAGTATCAGTTGCAAAGCGATTTAGAAAACATTGCTGTATGGTGTGGCAGGTGGCAGTTGACGCTAAATAACGAAAAGTGTGAGGTGATCCACATGAGTTCTAAAAGAAATCCATTGGAATTTGATTACTCGATAAATAGTACAATTCTCAAGGCTGTCAATTCAACTAAGTACATGAGTGTTATAATTACGAACAACTTCAGTTGGAAAGACCACATAGATAATATTGAGCCAAAGGTTGCGTTTCATTGGCAGGACACTTAGAAGATGCAACAAGTCCACTAACCAGACAGCTTACACTACACTCGTTCATCCTCTGTTAGAATATTGCTGCGCGGTGTGGGATCCTTACCAGGTGGGATTGACGGAGGACATCGAAAGGGTGAAAAAAGGGCAGCTCGTTTTGTATTATCACGTAATAGGGGAGAGAGTGTGGTAGATATGATATGCGAGTTGGGATGGAAGTCATTACAGCAAAGACGTTTTTGTCGCGGCGAGATCTATTTACAAAATCTCAGTCACAAACTTTCTCTTCTAAATGCGAAAATATTTTGTTGAACCCAACCTACATAGGTAGGATTGAACATCAAAATAAAATAAGAGAAATCAGAGCTCGAACAGAAAGGTTTAGGTGTTCGTTTTTCCCGCGCGCTCTTCGGGAGGGGAATGGTAGAGAGATAAATGTGAATTGCAGAGTAGTCATGTAGATGTAGATTCATGTAGATGTAGATGTAATATGGCACCTAGTGGAAGTTGTATGTTTTGAAGACTCAATGTTTTAGCTAACCAAAATCAAGAAAAGTATTCAATATGTGGAACTATTAACGTCTACAGCAGAGGAAAATGTGTTGTGTGTGATCTAGTCTCGAAATTAAGTGAAAAGAAACTCAACAAATGCAAAACCAGTATACACTGTGAAGCACCACCATCATTTCCCAAGGAAATGTACAAAACAATGTTAACAAAACAGTGCTACTGCAAGAAAAAGTGTCCTACTAAAGGTATAATGTGCATTAAAAGTACAGTGTACCACTATAGCTGTGTGAATGTGTAATGCAAACAAAATTCTGGATTTTCTCAGAATATGGTGATGAAAATTTAGGCCTAAAACTTTGCAACACAGGCGACAAATATGAAATTATATCTGTGTTAATTCAAGAAATACATTATTTAAAGCATCAGTTTGAATTATTATTATTAGAACAGAAAAGACAAAACACACCTAAAGAACAAATTGAGTACCTCAATGAGCAAAATACTACAATTAACAAATGCAGTCCTAAACAAATCAGAGAACTTGGTGAGAAAAAAACAGTAAATAATGTAAGCAAAATTATAGTGTTGGCAGACAGTCATGGGCTAATCAAGAAATACATAATTTAAAGCATCATTGTGAATTATTATTAGAACAGAAAAGACAAAACACACCTGAAGAACAAAGTGAGCGCCTCAATGAGCAAAATACTACAATTAACATATGCAGTCAGAAACAAATCAGAGAACTTGGTGTGAAAAAAATGGCAAATAATGTCAGCAAAATTATAGTGTTTTAGACTGTCACAGGAGTGATTTAGCAGATATTCTTAATCAGTGTAAACAGCTAAAAGCAACCAGTTTTATTAAGCCAAATGCCCCATTATCTGAAGTAGGGAAGGTAGCACAATCTGCTGAGTGTGCAAATGCAAAGCTTAATGAAATTGATTTTGTTGTTCTGTTAGGGTGATTGACCAATTTAAATAAAAGTGAAACTAAGGAGGCCACACAGAATCTGAAAAGATACCTGAGCCACCTTACCCATACAAATGTAGTAGTTTGCAATTAACCACACAGGCACAACCTACCTCAATGATCCTGTGTTACTAGTGAAATCAGAGTGTCAAATAAACAATATATGAGCATTTGCAAATGTTTCAGAAATGTACAAATTATTGACATAAACAATATTGGTCACAGATTTTATACAGAACATGATCTACATCTAAACAAGTTAAGAAAGCATATAGTTGACAATTAAATAGCTAATACTGTTTCAGAAAAACAGAATAAAAAATCTGAGAAGAAATTGGCACTTAACTGGTACTACCCACCCAATCAATATAGTGCTACACCAACTGTGGAAACACCATCAGATCAGAATTTAATAGCAGCTGAAGCACCATCTTCAACAAGGATGGCAGCAACACCACCTTCAAAAACAATAGCAGCAAGGTCAGCTGCAGCTCCTCTAGCAACAGCAATAGCACAAGTTCAACCAGCAGATCAAACAGTAATGCCAACAGCAACAACTGTAGAACCAACATCAGTGGCAATAGCTGCAGCAAAAGCATCAACAGTAGCACCAGCAACAGCAATATTAGAATGTACATCAGCAGAATCAATATCAATGACAGTGTCTACAAAAAGAAGCAGTGAAAAAGAAAATTTGACCACCTTGCAAACCAAACAGAAAACAGTGTCTCCCACTCATCTGAGTGGTTTTTTAGTTGGAAGCAGAATAGGGAGGAAAACCAGAAGAAAGACAAACAGAAGAAGTTGCCTAAGGTAATTGATGCATCAGGAATGAGGAAGATGTGTTAAACTCACAGACAGTCAGTGCCAACTGTCAATGAAGACTGTCTACCCTTTTTGCATATTAATATTCAGTCAATGAAAAATAAGCTCTTGGAACTGCAATATTGCTGGAAAAACTGAATTGTGCTGTGCTTTTGGTGAATGAACATTGGCTGTCTCACACAGAAATAGATTTGAGTGTGCCTAATGGTTTTGAACTAGTTACAGGGTAACTAACATGAAGCATGGTGGTGTAGCCATATATATCTGTAAGAGACTGAAATTAATAAATGAAGCTATAGGTATGAGTAGTTTTTGTACTGAAACATATTTTGAAGCAGCAGCCGTATTGTTTCCAAGTATTGGTATATTAGTTGTAACTCTGTATCGTACCCCTAATAAAAATTATTTGAAGAAACCTGCCCTAAACAGTACCAAAGAACCCACAAGAATAACACCCACCAAAAAACCAAAATAATGAAAGACTGGTACACACCACAGTTAAACAATTTAAGAACAGTTATGCTCATGTATCATGACAGGTCTCACCATAGTGAAGCAGATAAAAATAAGTATAAACTAGCCAGAAAACACTCTAAGTCTGAAACCAAGACAGCAGAATGCAAAGCCAATGACACACTCATGCTCAATTCCACAAATAACTGCAAAGCAGCTTGGAAAGTCATAAAACAGAAATAAACTGCCAAAAGAAAGAAAACAGTATACAAATTCCTCCACATATATTAAATGCACATTTTGCCAATCCTGTCTCTGACATTAAGATAGAGGAAGATGTGAGAAAGGCAGAAGCACTGCTACTTACAACACACAGAAAGCTGCGTGATAAATTTGAATGGGCATTAGCAACTCCTAGACAGGTCAGTGAATCAATAGCTAAGCTCAGTAACTCCAGAACTGAATGCTTTATCTAATTATGTTATAAAAAATATAAGAGAAGAAATAATAATCCCCTTAAATAAGATATTAAATGAAGGTGTTTACCCAGATTGTTTAAATATTTCTGTTATCGTACCTGTGTATAAGAAAGGTGACAATGATTTACCTGACAATTATCGACCCTCTTGCTAGTTCCCATAATTTCAAAGATAATAGAGTACTGTATCCATCAGCAAATGGGTCAGTGTTTTGAATCGAATAAACTGCTATGTTCCACACAGTATGGGTTCAGAACTGGTCTCTCAACTGTGAAGGCAGCAGAGAGCATTGTGACTAAAGTATATGACACCATTGAGAATAAATCCATAATTAATGGAGACTATTGGAGCTTAAGAAAGCAGTCGATACTGTATCCCACAATAGTACTATAAGAAAGCTACAGTATTACAGAATGGGGAGAGTGCTCAGTGGCCTTAAATGAAAAAATATCCTATTTCTTGCCAGTTACCAAACGAGTACCACAGGGCTCCATACTTGGACCTTTTCTTTTTTTAGTCTACATAAATGATTTGTCTTCCTCATTAATTTGTGACATAGCACTGTATGCAGACAATACAATGCTTTTTACTCAGGGAAACAACATGGATGAATTACAGAATAATGTAACAACAGCAATGGACAAATGCACAAGCTGGTTTCAGGCAGATTCATTACAGTTAAATAATAGTATGACAGAAGATATAGTGTTTAATTTGAAAGCCCCCAAAACATGAAAAAAATCTGTAAAACTACTAGGGTTCCATATCGACCAAAAACGTAACTGGGAAACTCGCACAGACATGTTATGCTAAAACCTCTCACGTGTAATCTTCTTGTTACATAAACTGAGAGTCTCTGTTAGTAGAACACTCCTACTATTTGCATACTCTGCCTTCTTCCACTCTCATCTCACTTATGGGATTATACTATGGGGAAACTGCCCAATTTCAAAGACTGTGTTAAAAAAAAAAACTGATATATGCCAAACAAAATTTAAATAACTCTGACCTTAGGATGGCACTGCAGTCACATAACACAAGAAATGGAGACACAATTGACATCCCATTTGACAGACTATCAAAAATTCACTGCAGTTATAAGTATCTAGCACCCACTTTTTTTAACAAATTACCCAAAAGTGCACATTCTATGCCCATGGATAAATTTAAAGTAAAAGTAACAAAATGGATGAAAAGTAAAATTTTTTATATGGTTCAAGAATTTCAAGAGAGTGCAATAAATGATATTGAATTTTGATGGTACATTCTGTGAAAGGAGTATATATTACAAAATTAGAAATATAATATTATGCAGGCAATTCGTGTTGTCAAATATATGTATATATAGATGTATACAATGTATTTGTAACTTTTATTATATAACACCGATTACATGCAAAATGTTTAAATATGAATATGTTTCATTAGTAGTCAACTCATATTATAAATTTTTCTCTAAGAGCAGACTGCTTTGCATCTAAGCTATGATCATCATATGGTGGCAACCCATCGGCTCATAATGTGCTGTGCACATGAGCAGAGGTTGTCAAACTTAAAGTTAGCTACTGCATGTGCGCATTCTGTTCTCACTCCAATTTCCTACTTATATGTGCTGCATCTCAGTCACATATCTACTGTGTGTTTAAACAGTACAGTGAAAAATCAAATAATTTCTCATGCTTCATGAGGGTAATGTTTTCTGAACTTCTCTGACCTGTAAGCATACAATAAAAATCTTACATAACTAAACCTTACATCTTAATGAGGAAAAACACATGAAATGTACTGTAATAACTCTTGCTTGGTGTTCTTCTCAATCACATGGACTTGATCTGACCTCTTACCCTTCTTCATTTGATAGCAGCAGACCTAAGTTCAAACCTTTTATACAGCTGGCATACACTTACTACTACTAATGTATTACACTTTCAGTATTCATATATTCAATTTCTATCAGTTTAAAGGTCTGTTTGTGCCACAAATTCATGTAAATCTTTGTGTGGGTAAGACCCTCTTCCCTTGCCACTGTTTAAGTGTACTAACTTTTAGGCTTCTGGGTGAGGGATTTTATATATGACAAATGGCACTATTTAAAAGCTACTATGGTATAAATTTTCTGAAGAAAGATATTAATCCAAGATAGCCCTTCAACTTTTTCTTATTTTGAAGTACAGGACAGTGTCTGATAGCATTAAGCTTCTTAGGTTGTGGAAGTATGCATTGAGTTGATATTATGTGTCCAATGAATTTAACCCTTCCCTTACTGAAATGTGACTTCATTAGGTAGGCTGTGACTCCATATTCTGAAAACCTGTACAAGACTTGAGGCAAGAGCCTTAAATGTTCTGACCATGTGATGGTAGCAGTCAGTAAATCATTAACATACACAGTGACACTACTTAACAACTCAGGTCCTAAGATTCAATCTAAAGCACAAATAAATACAGCTGCACTGACGTTTAAACCAAAAGGGAGAACAGAGAACTCATACTTCTGCCCCCACATGCAAAGTGAGTGTTTGGCTCTCTTTATGTAGTACAATTTGCCAGTATGAGTGTCACTGGATCTATTATGATGAGGTACTTAATGTTATGGATTTTTAAAAGTTTTTACTTCCAGGTTGACAGGGCACTTCCTGACAGGCACAATAATTTTATTTATTTGTCATGTGTTAAGACACTACCATCTGATTTGCAAATTGTTAAAATGGGGCTACAGTATGGAGATAAGTATGGTTGTATTATTTTCCAGTTTGGCATTCTATTGATCTCTTTTGCTCACAGCCTCCCTCTTGGCCTATGGAATGGGGTAAGATGAAAAGCAATTTTTGTGTAGGTATACCTTCATTTTGTGCCTGTAACCTTTTATTATACAAGGGAATGATTCAAAAACATGAGCATAACATATTAAAAGCTCCTGCAGTTCTTCCTTTTGTTTTTCCATAAGACATGCTGACTCCCTTTCCTTGGCATTCATGATCTCAGGGCCTATTTCCTCTTCCTGTGATTGCTCAAGTCCCTGTGTGTTTACAAACATGGTGGTAGGAGAGAAGAACTGTGTTTGGACATCAGCGGTGTGTTTTGGTTTGCTTTGTCTGGCATTTGACTTGACTAGGTCTATTGAATATTGTTGGTCATTCACAATGAAATGACCACTATCAATTTGTGCTTGGTACTTCCCTTAAGGTGTCCATGCCAGTAATGCCATTTACTATTAGCCTGTCAACCACAAGAAAAATACAGTGTAAAGAAAAGCTCTCAATCTGAATAGGAATCCATGTCTGCTGTTTTATGCCGTAAGACTGATCTTCAACAGTTGTTTGTATTTTACAGTTTTCGATTGAAGGATCAGTATGTGTCCTCTTTGTTCAGCACCAAAACCAAGTATTTGTGCATTGATTACTGCCTTTATTGTGTCTTCATTTCCATCTACACACCTGGTAAAATCTTTCTGACACAAGGCATCTTCCATATCACCACAGTTTCCAAATCTAAGAAGACAGATATTAACTAGTTCCTTGCCCCCACCACTATTACAGGTCATCAAATGGGGGCCTAACAATACTGGTTCGAGTTTTCCAAATTACCCTGAGCAGTGATCTCCTCATTAGGGGTAACCTCAAGTATGTGCACATAATGCATCTGGTCTTGCCACCTAGTAATTCGTGCAGCTCTCAATCCAAAATTCTGTTGTCTCTGGCCAGTATTTGAAATGTAATTTTGATTGTACTGATTATAGTCACACTGCAGTGAATTGTTTCATCACCCAGTTGCTTTATAGCCTTGCCAGTTGTTGTTAGGGTCACTGCCTCCGATTGGCGACACATTGTACTCTTGCTTACTATAACCTCTATAGCCATTAAATCCTGACTGATCAAAATTCTGTCCATGGTTATCTTTATATCCTCAATTGAATTTTTGTCCCTTTACATTACCAAATTGCTTCCTTTTGGTGTTGCTGTGAGGGAAATATGCCTGCCAGCCATGTTGGTTGTTATTGTCATTCCTGCTGCACTGTTCATTAGTTCTTGTAGGGTCTGCCTGCATGCTGTCACTTCATGGTTGTGCAGGTCTCTCTTCATAGACAAGATCAATGGAATTGAGAAAAGAGAGGAAATTCTCTATATTGTGCTCATGAGTGGTGATTAATTTCTCATGTGTGTTAGCATGCAGTTGGCTATCCAAACTTTTTGGGACTTCTATGTGTGATATCAGATTTGTCTAGAAATGACTTTTATTTAGGTACTTCTCAAAGCATCTTCAGAGGCCTCTGTGCTCACTGCTGAATTGCACTAGGTTAAAAACTTTGTGCCTCAATCTCTCTTGTACTGTGATGGTCCAGAATTTGTTTATGAATGTCCTTTCAAACTGTTTCTCTTCCATGTCAGTGGCCCACAGCAAGACATCACCCTGTGTATAACTTATACAAAGTGTGTATTCTGTGCTTCAGTCAAATTCCTCAGCAAAATGTTCCAAAGGGCTCTTAATGACATGACTGGGTTTATTCACTTACCTCCTGAAGAAAAAATTAGAACTGCCTGTGTTGTGACAAGCCTTCATCCATGAGCAAAGTAGGAAGGCAAGCAGCACTGTCTGTTGCTGGCATAGCATTGTTTTAATGTATCAGATCGTATCCTGAATACCTTTACATGACAGGGACAGAAGTTGGCAGTGTCTGCTGCATGTCATAGTTGCTACCTATTTCACTTGACAGGTTAGAGTTCAAATGTGGATAGTTGTTCAAATTATCTAGCCTCTCTTAATGTATCAGTTATTGCTCCTTCCTGATGAACTGAGTATTTAAACCTAGTTGCAATGACAGGTTTTGCACCTGTTCAGGTAGACCACATATGCTGTTTGCAACCTGTCAGTGGTACCTGTGTGTATATTTATATTCTGGCACAATTTTGACTGCTCCAACTGCATTTTTGTCTGAGCTTCAGATACCTTCTTCACCTCTTCTACAAAATGTTCTTGTGTCTCACCTATTGATGACACTTTTTGGCTTAAATTATTTATATCTTGTGATAAAACAGTGAGCAATTGTGTTTTTAGGTCTTTCCCCTTACAAGTTTATTCTACAATTCATTTGAAAGATCAGCATTCATATCTTTTGCCAAGTCATTGAACTGTTGTATTATGTTGGTTTTGAAAGCGTCGAGAGTTTGCGTTTGCTGTTCATATAATCTCTTTTGTGTATCTGTCTTGTTTCCTAAAATGATAAATTTTTCATTGCTTCTTCATTTAAGTGTTTGATTTTGCTCATTAAGCTTATTAAATCTTTCATTTTGTTGTTCTGAAAACTCATTTAATTTTTCATCAATTCTTTGTCTGAGTGTTTTTTTTAATCATCCTTAAACTCATTTTTTAAATCATAGAAGCTTTGTTTAAATAACTGTTGTAACATTTACATCATAATTGGAGTTTCCAGTGTGCACAATGCACCCTGTCAAATCACTTGTCATAAGTGTGGTAGAAAAAGAATGATTTAATAAGTCCGCACTGTTGCACATTACACTTTCACCAGGGGAAAAAATACTCCCTGAAGAAAATTGTGACCCTGTCTCATCTACTGTCATCATCATCATTTTGAGTGGTAATGTTACTATCATCTGTTTCCTTGTTAATTGAAAAATGTAATAAGTAATCATCACTGCATCCGACATTTTCAGTTTCGATTTAATTTGCCGCCATGTCCATTTTGGCAATGTCTTGTGCCTGGCGCAATGGGCTCGTAACAATGTGCCTATTGTGTATACTCACTGTTTGATAAGTTTACAAAATGACAAAGTAAATGAACACTTTCAAAAATCAAATATTCTGCTTGTAATAGTGAGGATACCACCACGAAATCTACTCATTGGTGCCTTGCTAAAAAATATCAAAATACACTGACATTGAAAAGTGAACCCTCTGCCAGGCACTTTATTGTGAATGGCAGAGTAATCATGTAGATTTAGATGTAGATGTAGATCAAAACACACTGTCGATGTAACTCAATTGTATGCACACATTTTCCCTAAAATTAATTTTCTGTCCAAATCTCCATGTATTTTATAGGAATGCTTCAATTTGGGAACTGGATTAGGAAAGGCATTATGATCACTATTGGCAGAGATGCTGCTAAGTGCAGTCATGCATACAATGGGTCATGAATTTTATTATCTTCTTGTCGGCTTTCTCACTCCATCCAGAATTAATTCTCCAGTTGATTATGATTAATCTGTTGCACATCACGTAATTTCCATCCTCATTGTGATAATATAGTATCCCATTCATGATACAGAAGAAGACAGAACTTAGTATAACAGAAAATTTACAAATCTATATAATTATTTTTAATTAACTCTCTTCTAAAGGTGACATCCTAGTACAGGTGACCAGATATAAAGACTGGGGAGACACATATAGTGAATTTTTCAGAGCTGAAGTAATTATTGTTTAGCTGCACCAGAATTTATATGCCCAGAAAGCATGTGCAAGTATAGATGTGTGAGTGTTGAGAAACATTGTGGCAATTCTGGAACATTAATTTAATGTTAATTCCTTTGAATTTTGGTGTGCAGCTTAATACTTACATTGTTTCCCCAACGATGTACAACAGTTCTAATGTGGCTGACGCAGCTATTCTTTTTCATACTGACTTTCGTTCCAACAAATTGTCCATTTCAAAATGCAAGTCCACTTCACATCGGGAGGGGGAGATATGATGTAACTAGGTGTGAGAATAAAATCTTGTGACTTCCAAACATTGTAACTTTTAATTAACACCATACTGGGACTGCACAATTATGTATGTCTATATCACATCACCTCAAAAGACCAGCAGACATGGAGATCGGTGAAGAAAAACAAATAAGGTACATAAAGTAACTCATAGTTTACCCTTCAACTTTCTGTTAGATTACTGAGATAATCATACCTCCTATATGATATCTTAACCACATGGTGATAACATGAATATTTATTTTGATTTGTAGGCTATTTAAAGAACCTACGCAGATCATATGGCATTACTAGCAAGGAGACCCTATCTACAGCTGTTCAGTCACCTAGTGCAGGTCTTTTTATTTTAGCTCACTTCAACAACTTGTGCATTGATGATGATAATGAAATGATGATGATGATAACACAAAACACTGTCCCCAAGAGGATAAAACCTCTGACCCCCTGGAAATCAAACTGAGGCCTTCCAAATCACAAGCTCCCACATTGACCACTCAGTTACAACATGTGTTCATCCTCTGCTTTAATTAGTCTTTCCTTAAGGTAAATACTTGTGAAACATACAGTTTCATTTTCAGCTGAACACTGTATTTCCCACAGACGTACAGCTATAAGAATGGCAGTATAAATGATCTCAGTTTTGTTCAACTCATGGGACAGCATAACAAAGAAGCTAAAAACTTGAATTAGGAAGTACTTTAAGTTGCTTGCCAAGTATTCTGTGACACCCTGCGTATAAAGTATTAAGAACTAGCTTTTAAGTCAAGTATCTAGGAATATACTAAAGCCCCCTAATATCATCATAATGACAAGGTTTGACCAATGGATTGTTGATCACCTCAATTGCTTTGTTGGTGTCTGTAATTTTCATTATCTTAGTGTTCATCTAGTGCAGACAATATCACAATTTCATCTAAGTTAAAAATCTGTTCATTTGGCATCTTTATTTGCACATATAAGATGACTTCCCAAGTTTCCTTTGCGTGCAACTACCTAGCACATTGACATGCAGATTGGCGTAAGTAAAATCTATTTTTGTTTCCCTGTTGCCACTTGGTGAGTAGATTTCTTACCTATCTAATTTCATTACACTGGTCTGATTTCAAATTTTAGGTTTTAATATTTTACTGTTTGGCCCATTTCCCCATAATCTTTCAGTGAATGTATCAATGCTTGTGTGTACTGTGATGTATTCTGTATTTTCAAACATGTGCAAATTCTACACAAAATTTGTACTCTATCATCAGCTAAAAAAATTTTTTTGCTCCTTAGAAGGATGTGGAAACAGTATTGTCATTCGAAAACAACTACTTACTAAATTTTTGTGTATTTACATGGTAAAAGGTATATTTTTGAAAATTTCTGGGAACATTAATGATGTTTATAATGTATTTCATAATATATTCAAATCTTCAGTTATGTACTCTTTAAACTTTGGAAGTACTATCTTCACAGGAAATCACCTTCCCCATAACTTATGTGATTAGTGTAAAATCTCCAATTTTTTAGGCTCTCTGAGTTATTTATTCTAAGGTATTGTTGCCTATTTTGTAACTCTGATGTAAACTTAGCTCTTATGTATTCAACTGCTGCATTGTAATATTGTATGTTGAACTTACTAAAACTGTTATATCATGTATTACTTATTTTCTCAATTATACAGTAATACATATGGGCAACATTTGCCTTACATTAACGCTGTTCCCTAAAGTGTCTATTAAGTAAGCATAAATGAGACAAAAATTTGAAATGCAAACTTGCCTTCAAAGAAGTTGTTAATTTTATCTCAGATTATTTACACAATGCATTATTTTGGGTCTTGTAGCTTCAGACCTTAAAGGGATCTTGCAATTCAGAGGCAGGCTGCTAGATTTGTTACTGGTATGTTTGATCATCAAGCGAGTGTTACGGAAATCCTTCAGGAACTCAGGTGGGAGTATTTAGAGGAAAGGAGGCGTTCTTTTCGTGAATCGCTACTGAGGAAATTTAGATAACCAGCATTTGAGGCTGACTGCAGTACAATTTTACTGCCGCCAACTTACATTTTGCGGAAAGACCACAAAGATAAGATAAGAGAGATTAGGGCTCATACAGAGGCATATAGGCAGTCATTTTTCTCTCATTCTGTTACGGAGTGGAACAGGGAGAGAAGATGCTAGTTGTGATACAAGGTACAGTCCGCCACGCATCGTATGGTCGATTGCGGAGTATGTATGTAGATGTAGATGTGGATGTAGATCCTTCTAACTTAATAAATACTGAAATTAAAACACCCTTGAGGACTAATTAAGATTAACTGTTTATATAAACATCGAACCAGTCAGAATGCCCCACTGTGTACCGTATTTACTCGAATCTAAGCCGCACTCAAATCTAAGCCGCACCTGAAAAATGAGACTCGAAATCCAGGAAAAAAAATTTTCCCGAATCTAAGCCACACCTGAAATTTGAGACTCGAAATTCAAGGGGAGACAAAAGTTTTAGACCACATCTCCAAATCGAAACAAAGTTGGTCCATTGTAATACGAAACAAAATTTAGATCGAATGAATGACGATACAGCTACAGTAGTTTGGTTCGAGTCATAAGCTTAGCAGTTACGCTTTGCCAGGTAGCCATTGCTATGCGTCAGGCGCTCCGTCCTTATTTATACGGGTACAATTCCTTTTTCACGTGCTTTGTCTGGTTTGAATTGATTGCTTATTTTTCTTTGATCTGATAAGCGCCGTTTTCTTTGTTATAGGTGTTTACGTCACTCTAAGTTGAAAATGCATTACTGTACTGTGTCATGCATTGTTTGTTGCATTCTGATAGTGCGTGTTTACGGCCTGTCGCCGCTCGCGGCATGGCTTCCTCTTGTGTGCGCTGCCGTCGCTTGTAATTAAAAAAAAAAAAGAGGAATCGTCTCATTAGCGAAACAATGGCAAGAGACTGGTATTTCTTGTTACTTACACTGCTGCTTTCTTTGCTAATGATTAACAAGAACCAAATAATAGACTGCGTATGATAGATGTTCTGAACGACAGTTTATCGAAAAATTTTCTCCGTTTGAAAATCTTTGCAGGCGCCTCTTTAGTACGTTACATTCTGCACAGAAATTAGAGTCATCTTAGATTTAAAAATGTAGTCAATTGCCATGCTTCATTTCTGACTGTATCACTATTAGGCATAAGAATAATAAGAATATAAAGATGGCATGATATGTATATTCTTCCGCATTTGCTGTTGTCTCACTCTAGTTTCGTAGTTTATTAGGCAGACAGGATTTAAATGAGATAGCAGCAAACACGAAAGAATACATGGCAAAATGTTTATATTCGTATTATTCTTATGGTGAAGAGAATCTGCATGTGATTCACATTTCATCAGGTTCCTAATAGGCAACCATCTCTTCTCACAGGTAGGAAAAAACTCGGAACGTAGAGTTGGCCATATTGACAAACATCCCTAACAGTCTTGCCAGTCGGATTTTCGTAGTACATTGAAATGCTGCTGCTACATTCGAAGATGAACAATACGGAATTTGTATTTACTTCGTTGGATAATGTACGAAAATGCAGTGGTCGAAACTCGGGGCAGAGAAAAAAGCTCGTCTTCCACCTGTTTTTTTAATTGACGCAGCGGTTTTGGTGCCAGTATTTATCTTTGTGCCTACAAAGCATGCCTATGTAGCGCTACATATATTCGATGGCAGAAGTTAGTTGTGGCGGCACCCACCAACATTTTTCAGAACTTCCGCTTGCTTTGCACTCGATTCTAAGCCGCAGGCGGTTTTTTGGATTACAAAAACTGGAAAAAAAGTGCGGCTTAGATTCGAGTAAATACGGTAAGTGGTTCTTGGGTAAAGCATGAATTGGTTGTTGTTCATAAGCTCCTGGAAACTGTTCTGCTACCAATCAATTGGAACCTTCTTCAAATGACTATGTTGGGTGAAATGGTGATATATATGCACCAAAGATACTGCCAAAGGTCTTCAAGTACTATCCTCACCACAGGATACGAGGTGCGGCTAGAAAAAAACCGGACTGATGCTGGAAAAAACATTTATTTACAATTATTTACAATTTCATGTTATCTCCTTCAATGTACTCTCCTCCTCGGTCTCTACACTGCTCCATACGAATTTTCCACTGTTCATAGGAATGCTGCAGATCATTTTCGGTAAGTCCATACATTACTTCCGTCGCTTTTTCTTTTACTGCTTCAACAGTCTCAAATCTAGTTCCTTTCAAAGCTGACTTGACTTTAGGGAAAAGAAAAAAGTCACAGGGGGCCAAATCAGGTGAGTAGGGTGGATGATCTAAGATGGGAATGTTGTGTTTTGCCAAAAACGTCTTCACTGACAACGCACTGTGAGCTGGGGCATTGTATTGGTGAAGGATCCATGACTTTTTTCTCCACAAATCGTTCCGTTTTCTCCGTACTCGCTCACGTAGGGTAGCCAGGACGCTAATGTAGTAATGCTGATTCACTGTTTGTCCCTCTGGTACCCAATCAATGTGCACAATCCCTTTGATGTCAAAAAAAACAATCATCATAGCCTTGAATTTCGATTTTGACATTCGTGCTTTTTTTTGTCGTGGAGAACCAGGAGTTTTCCAATGCATCGATTGGCGTTTAGTTTCGGAATCGTAAGTAAAAAACCACGATTCATCGCAAGTAATAACATTTTGTAAGAAGGTGGGATCACTTTCAATGTTTTCCAGGATGTCAGAACAAATCATTCTTCGGCGTTCCTTCTGTTCAATTGTGAGACACTTTGGAACCATTTTTGAACACACTTTGTTCATGTTGAAACTTTCATGAAGAATCTGCCTAACACTTTCCTTGTCAACTCCTGTTAACTCAGACACTGCTCTGATTGTTAAACGGCGATCTTGTCGAACAAGTTTACCGAATTTTTCAATGTTTGCATCAGTTTTTGCTGACAATGGTCTGCCAGTGCGAGTGTCATCACTGGTGTCTTCGCGGCCATCTTTAAATAGTTTAAACCACTCAAACACTTGTGTTCGCGATAAACAATCATCGCCGTACACTTGTTGTAACATTACAAACGTTTCACTTGCAGATTTTCCTAGTCTGAAACAAAATTTGATGTTAACACGCTGTTCTTTCTTTACACTCAACATTTTCCGACGCACAGACAAAACGTCAACTACTTAAAACAGACGCCACGGGCAGACTGAGTGCAGGAGGCAGATGAAACTCGAGCAGTAGGCGGAGCGAGAGTCACGTGACAGGCCACGCGACTTTCAGCCTTATTGCATTCGTTTTATTGTTTCACCAGTACTAGTCCGGTTTTTTTCTAGCCACACCTCGTACGTTTTCCTCTGCAGGAAATACAGTATCTTTCATCACTCATTCACTTAACAATGACAGGTGTGTCAGTGGTAGGTCTAGAGGTCCTGTACAGGGGAAGCATGGACCAGGGAGAACTTAGGGTATAATCTCACCCCCAAATCAACAAGTTTGAGGTCCTCTCTTCCACTGAAACTGAAATTGAGCTAGTGAGATGCTCTTCACCTGTAGGGGAGTCTGGCGTAACCAGCGTCAAGGGGGACCAGTTGCAAAAAGGTAAGAGTATATTAACAATTAGCAGTTCAAACATACAGCAAATAATTGAAACCTTACAGAAATTTTGGCAAGAGATGGTAAGGACCATCTTGCGCATTGTGTGTGTATTCTTGGAGGCCTGATTCATCAGGCATAGGAGGCTATTCTGGCATCCAATGAGGAAGCAGGATGCAACTAATTACAGATTTTTGTACACAATTTAATAAATTGTGTATGTTGACTGGGCCCAAGATCATACTTCAGTCATTCCACTGACTGGCAGAGAGTGTAGAGAAAACCAGCCTTGCTTACAGATGTGCACTGAGCCTCAAATTTTGCAATGTTTTTCAGAGAACTGATGAGGGGGCTCTGATTTTGAGCCAAATTGAAGTATTGAACCAGAGGTCTGATGGTTCTGTGACAAGCTAACCTGTGGCTTTCATGATTTGTACCAATGGGCTGCAAAATATGGGTTTCTCTTAAATTGGACAAAGATGCGCTACACATCAGAAGCTATTAACCAGATGGCTGACTTTTAGTGCAGTGCCCAAAATAGGTTTTAGCTTAGATGATTTTTTATCCAGTCTAGATAATGATAGCTACAGGAGACACTGAAGTATATGTGTGTAGGGCCTCACCACTGATGACATAAAATATTATATTTAAAAAAAACTCTTTGGGAGGAATGTGAGTTTAGCCCTCCCGCAAAGTGGGATATCTTTGTCATTCTAGCTTATACCATTCAGTATGAATAATTCTGTAGTGTGTATGCATTTCTGTTGCATGTCTACTGTTGCTTATAAAGTGATTGTTACCATATTTACCAGCATTTTACTTCATCCTGCAACCATTCCTCACTGGAATCACTACTGTGGTGACACCACAATGTGCAACTACTTTTACATAACAATAGTACTTTGTCATATTGTGTTCACTTCAAAAATGAACCTGTTTAATGATCATCATCCTTTCAAAGTATCTGGACAAACCAGTGACTTTCAAAATAGCTCACATAACACTTTATCCATATGAATCCACCTGTCTATGATTTGTTTGAGACATGAAAGTGAGGTTCTGCCATGTCTTCCATTGATAATAACAATGGTGAATGTGTGCATGAACAATGTGTAATGCCTTTCAACTTCCTCTGTGATTTTGATGGAGAGGCTCATTTCCCTCACACAAACAAAACAAAATTCCACCAATTCATATACAAATGACAACACCTTGTGTGATTCCCACTCCATATGCACCAGGACCAATCTATCAGAATCTCTTTGTAACTCCACAGTCGCATCAAGCCCACTGGGCCACTCAAGAAGGATTTCCATTGATCACTTACACTGCACATGATTCAAGGGAACTCGCATGCCATCACCATCATACCATATGTTCCAGCAAATCAGTGTCAGGATATGCGTGGAGTAAATGCCCAGTGTGAACAAGGTAACAGGCACTGCTATATTTTCAGATGACACACATGAACATACTGTACATATTGCATGTCATGAGCCATTATCAATACAACCAATGCATCACCCACATGTGGCTTGAATGATCCACACACAATGTGTGTGGCTTATAAGCAGAGCTGTCAATGAAATACTGCAAGCATGCATAGTCAGGCTATTGGACAGCCCAAAGGTTTCACCCATAAACTTAGTTCTTTTACTCTTTGGGTCATTTTCCCATAATCTTTCTATTAAGTTGTCAAGGCTTTTGTGTAGTGTAATATATTGTTTATTCTAAAACACATGCAAGTTCAGCACAAAATTTGTTATACATCATCAGCTATAAATGACTACACAGTACCTGACTGTTACCCAGTGTCACACTTCCGAGACTTGACACACCTTAGCAGGTGCTTCTGTTTTCAGCTTACCTGCAGATTCACATTTATACCCAGGGCATAACCTAAATGGCAATAATAACGTTGTTCTGGCTCTAAGAATACTTTTTCATGCTTTAAAGAAAAGCAGTTATCAGTCTTAAGACTGTTTTGAATAACACAATGCTTTACTATGCATTGTCCTGTTGGAGTTGGTATGCCGTTGCTTTGGTCTGAACTTTTATCTGACCTACCCTGCCAGTTACTTGGGGCCTGCAGCTAATGTGGATTCAGAACCACATTGCAGCTTGGCATTTTTCACATCAACAAACGTTACCAGAGGTGAAAGAAGTGATAAATGGCAAATAAAAATCCTACAGCTGACCAGGCATCAAATCAAGACGTCCGGTTTTGCAGTCTGGCAATTTACCACAGAACCACCAAGCCTTACTGTTCGAAAAATGCAAATTTGGTAATACATCATCAATAAAATTCTCTTCCAATTTCCATTCTGTTTCTCATACATAGTTGTCATATTAGCTTTTTCAGCTTCTTCAGAAGAGCATAAAGGTCACCTTACACTTACTAATGAGACCCTTGAACATTTTGGCACAGTAATGAATGACCATTCAATAATGCAAAGCAACATTTCTAGTACACTCCATCAGTTAAACTGTGTATGACCCATGGTCCAACACACAGAGCAGCACTGAAATTATCTGAGTTAAAGTGATTTTACAGCACGCTTAATTTCTATATGCATCATGTGCTACAAGCAACAGCCATACAGTCCCCATTGACAGATGCTTTGGTTGGAAATACATGTCAAACAGGCTCTCACTTGGGCACCTAAAATGAACAGGCCTTTGACCAAATTAAGCTCAGATTGCTGCATGCTACAATATTAGCCAATTTTATCTTGATGGTTCCTTTGTCAACTACTTCTCACATGAATGAAACAGGAATCAGCACAGTTCATCAGTAGACAGTTGCAGGTGAGCAACTCCATTACATTTCTTCTCACAGAAGCTAACTGAGTTTCAATGTTAAGTTGTCAGCTAATTATCGAGAACTGTTTGCTGCGTGTGAGACAGTGTGGCACTTCAAAGACGACATCAAGAGTAGATAACTCACAATTTACATGGACCACAAAACACTAGGAAACCTTGCAAAAGACTGTTCTCATGACGATCTCAATTACATCACACAATTTCCACAAAATTTACACCGCCTCCAATAGTGTGCACAATTTATTACACCTAAAGGATGCAGACAATGTTATGGCAGGTTACCTGTCTCGAGTCAATGAACTGTCAGTTGACATAAACTATGACAGCCTCACCATGGCTCAAAAACACGTTCTAGGAATTTCCAGTCTTTTACAATATCAAGCTGCCAACATGAGTAACGTAGAAGTAAATATCCTTGGAGTAGTGAAGTAACTTAAATCACTTAATAAAAGCAAGTCTTCTGGTCCAGACTGTATATCAATTAGGTTCCTTTCAGAGTATGCTGATGCCTTAGCTCTATACTTAACAATCATATACAACCGTTCACTTGACGAAAGATCTTTACCCAAAGACTGGAAAGTACCACAGGTCACATCAATATTCAAGAAAGGTAGTAGGAGTAATCAACTAAACTACAGACTGGCCCATATCCCTAACATTGATATGCAGCAGGATTTTGGAACATATATTGTGTTCGAACATTATGAATTACCTAAAAGAAAATGGTGTATTGACACACAGTCAACATGGGTTTAGAAAACATCATTCCTGTGAAACAAAACTAGCTCTTTATTCACATGAAGTGTTGAGTGCTATTGACAAGGGATATCAGATCAATTCCATATTTCTGGATTTCCAGAAGGCTTTTGATACTGTACCACACAAGTGGCTCATAGTGAAATTGTGTGCTTACAGAATATCAACTGAGTTATGTCACTGGATTTGTGATTTCCTGTGAGAGAGGTCACAGTTCATAGTAATTGATGGAAAGTCATCAAGTAAAAGAGAAGTGATTTTTGGCATTCCCCAAGGTAGTGTTATAGGCCCTGTGCTGTTCCTTATCTATATAAATGACTTGGGGGACAATCTAAGCAGGAGTCTTCGGTTGTTTGCAGATGATTCTGTCGTTTATCAACTTATAAAGTTATCATAAGATCAAAACAAACTGCAAAATGATTTAGAAGAAATATCTGAATGGTGGGAAAAGTGGTAGTTGACCCTAAATAATGAAAAGTGTGAGGTCATCCACATGAGTGCTAAAAAGAACTCCTTAAACGTCGGTTACACGATAAATCAATCTAATCTAAAAGCCATAAGTTCAACTAATTCATAGGTATTACAATTATGAACAACTTAAATTGGAAGGAACACATAGAAGATGTTGTGTGGAAGGCTAACCAAAGACTTTGTTTTATTGGCAGGACACTTAGAAAATGTTACAGACCTACTAAGGAGACTGCCTACACTAAGCATGTCCGTTCTCTTTGAAGAATACTGCTGCATGGTGTGGGTTCCTTAACAGACAGGACTGACAGAGTACACCGAAAAAGTTCAAAGAAAGGCAGCACATTTTGCATTATCATGAAATATGGGAGAGAGTGTCACAGAAAAGATACAGGATTTGGGTTGGACATCATTAAAAGAAAGACATTTTTCGTTGCGACAGAATCTTCTCACAAAATTCCAATCACCAACTTTCTCCTCTGAATGAGAAAATATTTTGTTCACACCAACCGGATCTCATACAGAAAGAGATAGGTGTTCATTCTTTCCGTGCGCTATACGAGAATGGAATAATAGAGAATTGTGAAGGTGGTTTGATGAACCCTCAGCCAGGCACTTAAATGTGATTTGCAGAGTATCCGTGTAGATGTAAATGTAGATATGACTGATTTGAAATTTGACTTCAAAGTAATGCCACCCCTGGTTCCTCAAGCAAGTCTGGTGTGATGTATCGTAACACTGCCTCTGCCCACTAGTGCCACTGAATATTAGGAAGCCTATCTTCAATAGCTTGCACTGTCACACCCAGGGTTACACCCAACTATTTCCATTTGTATGAAATTATTTGTCTGGCCTGATCTGAATAGAGACTGCAAACTGTGGAATCAAATTAGCTTGGCTTGACAGTGCTGCAAGACTGGTCAACAAGCACACTGGGAACAAGTGCAATACAAAATGCTTAAGTCTGATTACAACATTACACATTGATCTGGCCAGCTCCCTGCCAGAGTTGGAAGGTTACTGGTGTATTCTTTCCATGATTGATCATGTCATTCGCTATGTCGAGGTGACACCTTTGCCGGACATAATGGTATGGAGAGGGTATTTTCACAGTTATGGGCATCAAATGTAGGCAGTGCAGCATTCATCATTGCTGACTAGGGAAGAAAATTTGTGTCTGTACTGTTCTCTGAGGTATGTAACCCTTTGCAGTATTTAGCACAAGTGTGCCATAGCCTGTTGTTGTTGTTGTTGTGGTCTTCAGTCCTGAGACTGGTTTGATGCAGCTCTCCATGCTACTCTATCCTGTGCAAGCTCCTACATCTTCCAGTACGTGCTGCAGCCTACATTCTTCTGAATCTGCTTAGTGTTCCATCTCTTGGTCTCCCTCTACGATTTTTACCCTCCACCTTGCCCTCCAACACTAAATTGGTGATCCCTTGATGCCTCAGAACATGTCCCAGAAAACAATCCCTTCTTCTAGTCAAGTTGTGCCATAAACTCCTCTTCTCCTCAATTCTATTCAATACCTCCTCATTAGTTATGTGATCTACCCATCTAATCTTCAGCATTCTTCTGTAGCACCACATTTTGAAAGCTTCTATTCTCTTCTTGTCTAAACTATTTATTGTTCATGTTTCACTTCCATACATGGCTACACTCCATACAAATACTTTCAGAAATGACTTCCTGACACTTACATCTATACTCAATGTTAACAAATTTCTCTTCTTCAGAAACGCTTTCCTTGCCATTTCCAGTCTACATTTTATATCCTGTCTACTTCGACCATCATCAGTTATTTTGCTCCCAAATAGCAAAACTTCTTTACTACTTTAAGCGCCTCATTTCCTAATCTAATTCCCTCAGCATCACCCGACTTAATTCGACTACATTACATTATCCTCATTTTGCTTTTGTTGATGTTCATCTTATAGCCTCCTTTCAAGACACTGTCCATTCTGTTCAACTGGTCTTCCAAGTCCTTTGCTGTCTCTGACAGAATTACAATGTCATCAGTGAACCTTAAAGTTTTTTTCTTCTCCATTGATTTTAATATCTACTCCAAATTTTTCTTTTGTTACCTTTACTGCTTGCTCAATATACAGATTGAATAACATCGGGGAGATGCTAAAACCCTGTCTCACTACCTTCCCAACCACTGCTTCCCTTTCACGTCCCTTGACTATTATAATTGCCATCTGGTTTCTGTACAAACTGTAAATAGCCTTTCGTCCCCTGTATTTTATCCTTGCCACCTTCAGAATTTGAAAGAGAATATTCCAGTCAATATTATCAAAAGCTTTCTCTAAGTCTACAAATGCTAGAAACATAGGTTTGCCTTTCCTTAATCTATTTTCTAAGGTACGTTGTAGGGTCAGTATTGCATCACGTGTTCCAATATTTCCACGGAATCCAAACTGATCTTCCCCAAGGTCGGCTTTTACCACTTTTTCCATTCATCTGTAAAGAATTTGCGTTAGTATTTTGCAGCTGTGACTTATTAAACTGATAGTTTGGTAATTTTCACATCTGTCAACACCTGCTTTCTTTGGGATTGGAATTATTATATTCTTCTTGAAGTCTGAGGGTATTTCACCTGTCTCATACCTCAGGACTGGCTCTCCCAAGGCTGTCAGTAGTTCTAATGGAATGTAGTCTCCTTTGGGGCCTTGCTTCGACTTAGGTCTTTCAGTACTCTGTCAAACTCTTCATGCAGATTCATATCTCCCATTTCGTCTTCATCTACATCCTCTTCCATTTCCATAATATTTTCCTCAAGTACATCGCCCTTGTATAGACCCTCTATATACTCCTCCACCTTTCTGTTTCCCTTCTTTGCTTAGAACTGGGTATCCATCTGAGCTCTTGATATTCTTGCAAGTGCTTCTCTCTTCTCCAAAGATCTCTTTAATTTACGTGTAAGCAGTATCCTATCCCTACTGATATGCGCCTCAACATCCTGACATTTGTCCTCTAGCCACTCCTGCATAGCCATTTTGCACTTCCTGTCAATCTCATTTTTGAGACATTTGTATTCCTTTTTGCCTGCTTCATTTACTGCATTTTTATATTTTCTCCTTTCATCAATTAAATTCAATATTTCTTCTGTTACCCAAGGATTTCTTCTAGACCTCGTCTTTTTACCTACTTGATCCTCTGCTGCCTTCACTACTTCATCCCTCAAAGCTACCCATTCTTCTTCTACTGTATTTCTTTCCTCCATTCCTGTCAATTGTTCCCTTATGCTCTGCCTGAAATTCTGTACAACCTCTGGTTTAGTCAGTTTATCCAGGTCCCATCTACTTAAATTCCCACTTTTTTGCAGTTTTTTCTGTTTTAATCTACAGTTCATAACCAATAGATTGTGGTCAGAGTCCACATCTGCCCCTGGAAATGTCTTACAATTTAAAACCTGGTTCACCAATCTCTGTCTTACCATTATATAATATATCTGATACCTTCTGGTATCTCCAGGCTTCTTCCATGTATACAGCCTTCTTTCACAATTCTTGAACCAAGTGTTAGCTGTGATTAAATTATGCTCTGTGCAAAATTCTACCAGGCGGCTTCCTCTTTCATTTCTTATCCCCAATCCATATTCACCTACTATGTTCCCTTCTTTTCCTTTTCCTACTATTGAATTCCAGTCACCCATGACTATTAAATTTTCGTCTCCCTTCACTATCTGAATAATACATTTCTTCAATTTCTTTGTTATCTGCAGAGCTAGTTGGCACATAAACTTGTACTACTGTAGTAGGCATGGGCTTCGGGTTTATCTTGGCCACAATAAGGCATTCACTATGCTGTTTGTAGTAGCTCCTGCACTCCTATTTTTTAATTCATTATTAAACCTACTCCTGCATTACCCCTATTTGATTGGTGTATTTATAGCCCTGTATTCACCTGACCAAAAGTCTTGTTCCTCCTGCCACCAAACTTCACTAATTCCCACTATATCTAACTTTAACCTATCCATTTCCCTTTACAAATTTTTAACCTACCTGCCTGATTAAGGGATATGACAATCCACACCCCGATCCATAGAACACCAGGCTTCTTTCTCTTGATAATGACGTCCTCTTGAGTAGTCCCCACCCGGAGATCTGAATGGGGGACTATTTTCCTCCGGAGTATTTCACCCAAGAGGATGCCATCATCATTTAACCATACAGTAAAGCTGCATGCCCTCGGGAAAAATTACGGCTGTAGTTTCCCCTTGCTTTCATCCATTTGCAGTACCAGCACAGCAAGGCCATTTTGGTTAGTGTTGCAAGGCCATAGCAGTCAATCAACCAGACTGTTGCCCCTGCAACTACTGAAAAGTCTGCTGCCCCTCTTCAGGAACCACATGTTTGTTTGGCCTCTCAACAGACACCCCTCTGTTGTGGTTTCACTTATGGTACGGCTATCTGTATTGCATGGTGGAACATCAACCATTCGGAATATTAACAATGATTTCAAGGTGAGTCTTGATGTACAACAGTTCTAGAGGAATGAAATGAGCATAAAACTGATGCACAATTTTGTCATTGTTGAAGCTCAGGCTGAGGAAAGGTGGGTTTAGAGTGTTTTTATTTCCAGACAGTTCAACAGTTCCTTCACTGCTACAAGGTACCCAACAGCATTGAACCAAAGGCGATAACATCATCGCTATTAGTCACCAGTGTTGAAACCATCCCAGATCCCTTGAAACAGTTGCTTCCACCAAACACACGCTAAGAGGAAGACAAAACTGCATTACCTCTCCTGTCACCACCACAATCGACCCATTCTGCCACAACTACCTGGAAACTTTGATGCTGACCAGCAATCCTGCTACAGCCATATCCAATGACCTCCTTCTTACCTCAGCCAATGTCACCTGTACTAATGAAAGGAGGGTGTTGTAGTGCCTCGAGAATTTTGACACAAATTCTAGAGACCCTCCACTTTCCACCGTCTTGAACACCTGATATTTTACGTATGAGTGTGAAAAATGGGAAATTTCTCCCTCACACTGGTTTTCTGTGTGCAAGGGTAGATGTGTGTCAAGAGAATGCCACAAGGTGAACAGCTGATCAGTGTGGGTAAGTGGTTGCCTCGTTCATCACAGAAGATACATGACCAGCACTCGGAGCAAGCACACCTTACTCCGTGACGATGGTATGTCAGTCATTATAAGGAACAGTTGAATCATGAAAAAGAAACAAAACACTTAATTTTACTTACTTCCTTGCTGGCTCTCTGGAGCTGCAGATGGTGAGAGTCTTGAGAGATTTTTGGAACTGAATTTATTGTGAAAGTAATCAATAGTTTCTGATGCACCGAAAGCCATTTGATTTATGAAATATGATTCATTGATGTGAAACTGTTATGTGGTGTTCTATTTGTGGAAGTGAAATATAGTAGGAATGATTTAAAAGTATCCCGAGTACGCAATCATTTTAAGAGTAGAGGAAATTCCTCCAAACAGCATCATATCCTTGGAGAAGAAGTTGAGCAGATCATCACAGCTGGCTATCCTGAGAAGAAGACCATCAAAGCACCTCCAATTAAGTCCAGCACCTCCAATTAAGTCCAATGATGAAGGGGACGTGTGAGTATTTCTCACCAGCACCACATTGCTTCCTCTAGTCACTGGAAACCTTGTGAACATGGGGGCCGACGTTATCAGGACTCGCGAAGGAGGAATTTTACAACTGAAATCGAGATAAGAAGATATTGAGTTGCCATAGCAACTGAGAGTAACAAAACAAAGAAACTGTTAAACAGAATTGGATTCTGCCTAAAGGAAAAAGGGGTAAAAAAGTTAATAAGCAACGAACAAAGGAAGATGCAGAGAATAGTTTGACTAAGAAGATTTGGTGTGGGGAAGCAAGCAGTCCTCACACATACGTCGACCCAGCTGATGCCAATGCAGAAACCAGCCCCCAACGTCGGCACAGTATCCTGCCAATGACGCAAACCAGCCATCATCGCTGTCTGCAACTGCTGTTCATTGCTGACTTCACATCTGCATACCGACACTGATGCCACAACTACTGTTCAACGCTGCTCTGGCGCCCGTGCTGTTCACCAGTGTCAATTCTACACCTGCTTATGGACGCAGCCCAGACCTTTACGACAGGTGAGCGAAAACCAATAACTGTTTGATAACGTTGAAAGAGGGATTAGAAATTGTAAGTGTAGTTATTGTACACAATATTGTATTCTAGGTTAGATGATTATGAGGTCAAAGAAAAGTAGAGAGATGGATAACATTCAGAAAGTAGGGGAAACTTCAATGACCATGGCAATGACTATAACAAAGGAAATGCCTGACTTGACTGAGGTAGCAAATTTAATTAAAGCACTAAGCCTTAAATTAGATAACAAAAGACAAGAACTGAATGCTAGATTAGATGACCAAAGTGCTAAGTTGGATAACCAGGAGGCCAATACAGCCACTTTAAGTGAAAAGTTAGAAGCACAGGGTGAAGCTCTAAATTCTAAGTTTGATCTATTAAATGATAAAGTGGAAAATTTACGATTACACTTAAAGAATGAATTAAGTAATTCTTTAACTGTCCAAATGAATCAAATGTTTACAGATTTTAGCAATAAGCAGGATGATCAGTTTCAGAAGTTGACCCAGAAATTAGAATATGATATTGAAGATAAGTGTAACAATATAGAGTCTGAATTTAACGAAAAGTTAGGGTCATTTCAGAGTGTGTGTAATGTTACATTCGATGCAGTGAAACAAAAACTACATACCTTAAATGAGTGTGTAGAAGGACAGCGGTGTCAACACTCGAACTGATGATGTGGAGAGAAATTTTAAAGAAAATCTAGCAACCTCGGACACCATAAATATAAGCAGTCTGGAGGAACAGGTAGAGGAAATAATTGCCCAAAAAGTCGTCTTCCATATCTTAGAGATCAAAAAAGTATTCATTGTTTATAATACAATGTATGTGTATCATTGTGCGCTATCATTCACAGAAAACCTCGTTTTGATGCCTTATATTGTTTATGAGATATGACGATTGTTATAACCCCATGATTTGCAATGCACAAGGGCATGAAAGGATGCATCAATGTGACCATCCTTCAGACATAAAATTCAATAATGCAAGAATGAAATGAGATGTTCTTCTGCTCTCAGTTTTAAATAATATGTCAATATCTTATCTACATTTTGTTCAGTGCAGTGTATGAGCAATAACCAACCTACAAAAAGTTTACATGATACAGTTTTACCTCTGCAAAATCTTTAAAATTTTGTGCAAAGTTTTACTTAATCTGATGCAGCATAGTAACTATAGCATATAATGAAAATAAATTCAGTCCTTTATCAAGTAAAAAATATCAAGCTGTAAGAAGCGCCAAAATCAAATATTGTCACTAAATAATTTTCCTAAAACTGGATGATAAATACTTCACAGCAGCTTCCAAGTCCAAATGGACGATAATGGCTGCATCGTAATTGACCATCTGTCAGATATAAAAACCAATAAAATGATAAATAAATGAGATACCATTTTGATCTCAGTTTTAAATAACCTTTAGATGTCTTATCTACATTTCATTCACTCAATGTATCAGCTAAAATCTACCATATGGAGGGCCATTGCTAGGTGTTCTGGTGCACTATGTGAGAAATGAGAAGTGACATGCTTTGTTTTCTACTATCGTCAGTGTCCCCGATATCCCTGCCCCCTCCCCCATCACCAGCGTCCAACATCAACACAATGCAAATCTCCTATTATACTTCTATTTATTGAGCCAAGGTGACAAGACACCCTCATTTACTAGGGAGAGTCCTCAATTCTTTTAAAACTGATGTAAGATAACAAATGTCTTCAATTTCTTATTTTTTTCCTCAATTTTTGTAATTTTCCAAAATAATTGATATAGGAAGAATGTGCTGAATATTTTCAACTGAAACTGAGCTGAATATACCAGTGAAATGCAATTTGTCATCAATTACTAATTTTATATAATTGGAAAAATTTTTGTTTCCATTTCATACTCAGTAGTGGCTGATTAAGTAAATGTTCCATGTAATTTTGAAAACAATTCAGCATTTTCATACTCTCTCTTTTTCATTTTTTTCCTTGTTTGCTCAATTTTTTCTCTGTTTGATTTAAAATTAATTTTTTCTGCCCCTTGCCATCCCTAAAATTGTCTGCCCTAGGTGGTGGTCTAGTCTTGCTTAATCATAGAAGTGTTCCCGTCTACACTCAAAGTTTACACAATGTGTTTTTACTGCTGTGAATTCTTTGAAATGTCGTCACATGTTTTATTTAATTTGATGCCACACAAGAAATATGACAGATAAGCACAATAAATTCAGTTCTTTATCAAGTGAAGTTATCAGTCTCTAATATGTGCGAAAACCAATTTTTTTCACCTAGTAGTTTCCGAAAAATCTGGTCATAAGTATTTCATGTCAATCAAATGCTATCTCTAAGCACAGACACCAATAATTGGTGAGCAGTACAGCCATAATAAAAGCCACCTCAGAATGGTATGCAAACAGCTCATCTATAACAGCAACAGGGCTAATTACAAAGCTGCAATCTATTGAGAACTTAAGTGAAATAATGTGGTTACCAATCCTAATGTGGACAACTGTTTTCATACTGTTTTAATGACATTTAATTTGAACTTATGTGACAATTAATAATTTTTCTGTAATTGGTTGTTGCACAGATGTTTCAACTTTATTCAAGGCCACAGGGAACAAAAAATTTTTGGTAAATGTTTTCTTACATGCAGGGAGCTAGTTACAGACTTGTACAAATTCTGTCAAAGATGAAAAGGGATCATGATGTGTAGTCTAAGATCACCATATTAAGAGAAAAAAGAATCTACAATATTTAGGGCTTTGATTAGTGTGAATTAGAGCAATATATTGCATGCTAGTTATGCAAGATATTGAAAAATTTATAATTTTCCATGTAGCACCAATGATGAAAAAGATTTTATAGTATTATTTTTCTTCGGGAAAACAAACCTTTGTATTTAATTTTTATAATAAGTAACTGCACCACTGAATTTGTACTATTTTCTACCAAGTGGGCAGGAGTAGATTTGTAGTGATGTTTAAAATAGATTGTGGTGTGATACAAAGTATCACAGTTATTGTTATTTACTAGTTGTACGTTTTCCCCATCCACTTGGAGGCCACAGTTGCTGGCAGTCTGTTGTAAGAGAGAAGAAGAAAGGGCAAGAGCACTGATTCTAGATGTTGCCATAGCAAGGAGTCAGTGTCAGTCTTCACACCCTGTGAGTGTGAAGTTAGGAGTGTCTTGTTTCTAGGACTAATAAACACCAAGCCTGACAATGAAATACACTCTCAGGGGTGGGTCATGGCTTGATGAGTAGGAAGGGTAGTCATCTTTGAGACCTAAAGTCTCTTCTTCTTTGGCTCTTGCTTCCCTGACCCTCCCTTTTTCATTTTCTTTCTCTGTCTACCCCTCACCACCACCTCCATCTCTACATTCAGTAGTGTCATTGTGACAACACTGTTGCTTGACAGGTTGAATTTAAAACAAGTAGCCAATGCACTGCTATGCTGTCATCAAATTCTCCTGTAGTAAATTGCTTTATGGCTACAGAAGCCTGGTGGGACAGAGCCATGAGCATCTCTTAGTTAGGCATAGTTTATTAAGTTAAATGACATGAAGGGCACTAGAGCAGGGGTTCGCAACCTTTTACTCTGACACAACATTCACACTTTGTTGTAACACCTGGTTTATTTTGAAAGTTAACAAAATCAATAAAATTCCAAATAGGATAAAAACTTGTTTTATTCAGTGATTACTTCAATTTTAAATCATAACTAATATCACACAAATAATAAAATTTTAAAAAATAAGAAGAAAGTCAGGAAAAAGAAACACCATTTCATTCACAGTTTTTTGCAGAGACTTATTGCTTCCTGCAGAACATCACTGTTCTACACAACACAGTTTAGGACACCCTCCTCTAGAGCTTTCTATGAATTTTTAAGCTTTTTGTAGCATAATATGCCACTACTAGTAGCTTAACATTGTAAATGTTGTCTGGTGTCTGCTGAAATAAAGCTATACTCCCACAGTAATAACTAAGTTAAGCTAAAAGAAGTCTGAAATGTGTACTAGTAACCAGATACTGCAAATGTAAAAGAGAAAGAGACAGGAGGCATTTTAATACGCGACTACTGAAAGATACAAAATCAGTCACAGGAACTACTTAAAGAAAAGATTTCTTTTATGAATTGATAATTGAAGTTTACATAAGATAATAGTTGTGTATTTTAAGAATTTAACTGTCTATCTTATATGGAAATATTTCGAAGAAGCTTCATCAAAAAACAGTTTCTATTACTCCCCCAAGGAAAGTTCTGTTTGTAAAGGAATAAGTACACTTTGTGCTGGTGTACGCCTATGCCAGGACACCAGTTGGCACTAGGAAACATTGCATAGCAGGCGCTGAACTAGGCATGCCTATAACAAGAGACACGCCCCCCAGGCTACACACAGATAATGCCCTGGGCAGCATGCATACTTGCCACCACCACCACCAACCAAGCTGTATCAATCTCTCAATCTGAGTACCTCAGTATGGCACATTGGGATTCGGTTTGCATTGCATCTCATTATGTCACACTGTGGTCTGGTCTTCCACAGTGATAGTAATTGCCTTGCACCTTAGCTAGCTGTGAGCGAACGTTGATCATTGTACGAGGGCTATACACAAAGTACATTACGTTTTGGAATTAAAAATAAATAAAGTATTGGAAATTTTTTTTATTATATACAGATGAAAGCCACACTTAAATACTACTTTTCTACATAGTTGCCATTTAAATTAAGGCACTTATCGTAGCGATGGACGAGCTTGGAAATTCCTTCGTTGTAAAATTCGGCCGCCTACGCCTTCAACCACGTGGTTACCTCTTCTTGAAGCTGTGCGTCGTCATCAAAACGCTGCATAGCCAACCACTTCTTCATTGCTGGGAATAAGTGGAAGTCGCTCAGTGCCAGGTCGGGAAACAACTCCCACTTAAAAGATTCGAGAACTTCACGAGTGGCATTTGCCGTGTGGGCCCGGGCGTTGTCGTAAATCAGCAAGATCTTTGAGCCCAACTTTCCCCTGCTCTTGTTTTGTATTGCTCTTCTGAGGTTGTGCAGAGTTTGGCAATACCTTTGAGAGTTTATTGTAGTGCCTCTTTACAGGAAATCCACAAAAATCGCACCTTTTCTGTCCCAAAAGACAGTCGCCACGTGGTTGAAGGCGCAGGCGGCCGAATTTTACGTCGAAGGAATTTCCAAGCTCGTCCATCGCTACAATAAGTGCCTTAATTTAAATGGCAACTATGTAGAAAAGTAGTATTTAAGTGTGGTTTTCATCTGTATATAATAAAAAAAATTTCCAATACTTTATTTATTTTTAACTCCAAAATGTAATGTACTTTGTGGATAGCCCTTGTATATAGTTATGATATGGACGTGGACAAGATTCAAGAATTAGTACATGTTATTTGATTGCTGTTAACCACAGAACTTCAGATTGGACATCATTGAAGTTAAGTACTCAGTTGGTTCCTGTAATAAAGTGTATTTTAATCACATGTGCATTTTGTGTTGTAATGAGAGGAAACCGATCACCCACCAATTATACCACATACTCCTCATCCAGCCAGGAACCACAAAACATTACAAGAGGGCACAGCCACAGCACACTTAATTATACAAGTGGCATATGTGACAGTACATAACTGTCCTTGATAAATACATCACCAAGACTAGCATCGTCGACATCAGTGTTGCATACAACAGAGTATGGCTTAATGTAACACATTTATATTCTTGTGCTGAAGAATAATGTAATTGCTAAAGAAAAATTGCTAATTTTCTAGAAGGATGGTATTTGTAATGATATTGTATATGTATCAATGGGGCAAATAACAAGTATCCCTTGCACTGGGCAACACATCACATCATGGTTTGAGGCTATTACAGCTCAATATATAACTTAATCATAACTTAATCATAGCTAACACTTAGTTCAAGAATCATGAAAGAAGGTTGTATACGTGGAAGAACCCTGGAGATACTAAAAGGTATCAGATAGATTATATAATGGTAAGACAGATTTAGGAACCAGGTTTTAAATTGTAAGACATTTCCAGGGGCAGATGTGGAGTCTGACCACAATCTATTGGTTATGAACTGTAGATTAAAACTGAAGAAACTGCAAAAAGGTGGGAATTTAAGGAGATGGGACCTGGATAAACTGACTAAACCAGAGGTTGTACAGAGTTTCAGGGAGAGCATAAGGAAACAATTGACAGGAATGGGGGAAGGAAATACAGTAGAAGAAGAATGGGTAGCTTTGAGGGATGCAATAGTGAAGGCATCAGAGGATCAAATAGGTAAAAAGACAAGGGCTAGTAGAAATCCTAGGGTAACAGAAGAAATATTGAATTTAATTGATGAAAGGGGAAAATATAAAAATGCAGTAAATGAAGCAGGCAAAAAGGAATACGAACGTCTCAAAAATGAGATCAACAGGAAGTGGCTAAGCAGGCATGGCTAGGGGATAAATGTAAGGATGTAGAGGCTTATCTCACTAGGGGAAAGATAGATACTGCATACAGGAAAATTAAAGAGACCTTTGGAGAAAGGAGAACCACTTGTATGAATATCAAGAGCTTTGATGGAAACCCAGTTCTAAGCAAAGAAGGGAAAGCAGAAAGGTGGAAGGAGTATATAGAGGGACTATACAAGGGCGATGTTCTTGAGGACAATATTATGGAAACAGAAGAGGATGTAGATGAAGATGAAATGGGAGATATGATACTGTGTGAAGAGTTTGACAGAGCACTGAAAGACGTGAGCCGAAACAAGGCCCCAGGAGTAGACAACATTCCATTAGAACTACTGACAGCCTTGGGAGAGCCAGTCCTGACAAAACTCTACCATCTGGTGAGGAAGATGTATGAGACAGGCGAAGTACCCTCAGACTTCAAGAAGAATATAATAATTCCAATTCCAAAGAAAGCAGGCGTTGACAGATGTGAAAATTACTGAACTATCAGTTTAATAAGTCACAGCTGCAAAATACTAACGTGAATTCTTTACAGACGAATGGAAAAACTAATAGAAGCTGACCTCAGGGAAGATCAGTTTGGATCCGTAGAAATGTTGGAACACGTGAGGCAGTACTGACCTTACGACTTATCTTAGAAGAAAGATTAAGGAAAGGCAAACCTACATTTCTAGCATTTGTAGACTGAGAGAAAGCTTTTGACAATGTTGATTGGAATACTCTCTTTCTAATTCTGAAGGTGGCAGGGGTAAAATACATGGAGCGAAAGGCTATTTACAATTTGTACAGAAAGCAGATGGCAGTCATACGAGTCGAGGGGTATGAAAGGGAAGCAGTGGTTGGGAAGGGAGTGAGACAGGGTTGTAGCCTATCTCCAATGTTATTCAATCTGTATATTGAGCAAGCAATAAAGGAAACAAAGCAAAAGTCCGGAGTAGGTATTAAAATCCATTGAGAAGAAATAAAAACTTTGAGGTTCGCTGATGACATTCTAATTCTGTCAGAGACAGCAAAGGACTTGGAAGAGCAGTTGAACGTAATGGACAGTGTCTTGAAAGGAGATTATAAGATGAACATCAACAAAAGCAAAGTAAGGATAATGGAATGTAGTCGAATTAAATCGGGTGATGCTGAGGGAATTAGATTAGGAAATGAGACACTTGAAGTAGTAAAGGAGTTTTGCTATTTGGGGAGCAAAATAACTGATGATGGTCGAAGTAGAGAGGATATGAAATGTAGACTGGCAATGGCAAGGAAAGCGTTTCTGAAGAAGAAAAATTTGTTAACATTGAGTATAGATTTAAATGTCAGGAAGTCGTTTCTAAAAGTATTTGTATGGAGTGTAGCCATGTATGGAAGTGAAACGTGGCCAATAAATAGTTTAGACAAGAAGAGAATAGAAGCTTTTGAAATGTGGTGCTACAGAAGAATGCTGAAGATTAGATGGGTAGATCACATAACTAATGAGGAGGTATTGAATAGAATTGGGGAGAAGAGGAGCTTGTGGCACAACTTGACTAGAAGAAGGGATCGTTGGTAGGACATGTCCTGAGACATCGAGGGATCACCAATAGTATTGGAGGGCAGTGTGGAGGGTAAAAATTGTAGAGGGAGACCAAGAGATGAATACACTAAGCAGATTCAGAAGGATGTAGGCTGCAGTAGGTACTGGGAGATGAAGAAGCTTGCACAGGATAGAGTAGCATGGAGAGCTGCATCAAACCAGTCTCAGGTCTGAAGACGACAACAACAACAACAACAACAACAACAACAACATAGAGAAAGACCTCATACAATCATCTAATAATGCTGCTTAGCAAGCCAATATTCATTAAATGGCAGGAGACATTTAACTGTATTGCTTGCACTCACCATATTAACCCCTATCACTCCCCTTCCAAGCCTAGAACTGTGATCACTATTCACTCACTCTCATCAGCTTTTATCATCAGCAGAGATTCTGTCTTTGTCTTCATGTTGTCAGAGAGAAAGAGAGAGAGAGTCTGTGTGCGTGTGTGTGTGTGTGTGTGTGTGTGTGTGTGTGTGTGTCCTGATGAAGAATTAAATTCAATAAATGAGTTACAATAATCACCACATCAACCCACCTGCTTCATCTTTACTGTGGGTGGAAATGTTTCCACATTCCATTTTCAGTCTTAAGATCTATAAGTCTTCTACACTAGAAAATGTAGGTTTCAAACATTCCTTACTTTATCATTATTTCTGGGACATCATATGGGACAACATTAACTGTTTGCTTTTGTTTATTCTTGAGAGGCTTTTCTCCAAGCACTTTAATTATAACCGTGAATGTTGCCTTATCACCAACTCTAATTTTGCTTCCAGCTACATGTACTACACCTTCTGCAAAGAAGAAGATTTCCATTAATGAAAGAAAATATTTACAAATGGATATTTGCTTTCATTTACCATAGCACTTCTTGTATGCCAAAGTCATTGAGATCCAAGCAAAAAAGCACAGTACATATGACAAGAAAGTATTGATACTGAGTGACATTTATCTACATATAAAATATAAACCAGAGGAAATACAATAAATTCATATGTTCAACAAATTTGCAGCACATACTAATCCTAAATTATGCTTGTTAACAGAAACTCCCTAGCTATTTCTACGGTGAAGTTTCACAAGTGAAATGTGAAATGAGTGACATTGCCACATGCAATATTGTACAAATTATATTTTACAATGAGAAAACAGAATTTTTTGTCATTCATGGAAGAACATCTGTGATAATTCTTCTTGTTTTTTATGATCTGCAGTAAATGGTGAAATCCACCTCCTAATAAATCAATCTTTTGGAGACAATATTCCTTTCCTATTGTGAACCAATTCAACAACAACATTTAACAATGAAGTGTTGGTAGTGTTTGTACTTGATACAAAATGTTTGTCTATGTCCTGTAGGGTCAAGGGCACTAACCAACAAAATTCCACTGGTGAATGAGAAAAATGTCACATACACCTGTGATATTCATTTTTCAGCATTTGTAAATTGCTTTGAATATTCTGTTGCATCTTATTTGATAAAATCTGATGATGTCCAAGGAAATTAAGTGAGCTAAACATTTACTTATGAAGACTGCTGTTATTCCAATGGTGCATTTATGCACTCTGAATATTGTGTAAATCAAATCCAATTTTTTTATCAAATAACAAGCCTTATAAATCAAAGATTGTGGCATAGGTGACTTGTCAGTTCTAAAACTGCATACAGACTAATAAACTTCACCTAAGCTTACAACACATATGTTGTTGCTGCTTCAGACAGGTATTACTTTACATTTAACAATATCTGAGAAGGAAAGTTGCTACTCACTATATAGCGGAGATGCTAAGTCATGATAGGCACAGCAAAAAGATTCACACAATTACAGCTTTCGGCCATTATGGCCTTTGTCAGTAATAGACACACATACACACACATACACATACACACACTCATGGAAAAGCAACTTGCACACGTCTGCAGGCTCAGATAACTGAAACAACACTACCATCCTGGATTTTCTATTGTTTGATTATTACTTTACATGGTTATCACTAAAAATAATATATGGCTATAATATATGTGTTCTTACTTTTGAGATAGATGTAGTCATCACCCAAGAAATCTTCTACATTACAACAGGATTTATTTTTCAAATATTTTTCCAGGTCTCTTCCAGATTTTTTTAGATTTGGGTCACACTTCCCCTCACAGAAATGTCATGCCCATATTGTATGGAGTTTCTTTTGTTCAATTTTACACTATTAGTAGATAACATGTAACATGCCCTATGTCTACTCTCATACTGGTGCAAGAAACATATGTGGGTTTCTCTTTGTGAAAATGAGAACCTTATTTATACATACATGCTTGGAATGGACATTAAATCTAGCTTCTCAAATAAAGGTTTGCAGTGTCCTCACTTTTTAGCACCTGCCATGGTAACATGATCTTCTTTGTGGTCTTAAGGATTTGAACAGATTGTATTTCTCAGATTACCAGAAAATTATATTGCACTAGACTAGTGAAACAAAATATGCATAACATAGAGTTTTTTTTTTTTTTTTTTACAGATAAATCAGTGATACTATGTAAGACATTCCTGACACACACGAGACTGTTCAGTGGACTCAGTATGCTGTCAACATGATAACTTAACAACATATTTTTGTTTACTACGACAACAGGGAATTTGATGCAGGTTGCAGTGTCCAATTTTTTTTTATATAGCTTATTTCACTTATATACTGAGCTGTTTGTTTTGTGGTTAAGTGAACAATTTTTGTTTTTACTAAGTTTAATTTCAAATTATTATTTTTGACCCATTCTTCCTCATACTCAAGTGTCTGCTCAGTACTGTGGATTAAGTCTTCATTGGCTATACAGCAGGTTATTGCTCCTGATTCACCTGCATAAAGGATGGTGTCTGACTGAAACTCATGTGGCATATCATTAATGCAGTAAAAAAGAGCCTCTAATATTGAACCTTGTGGAAAACCTAATTTCTGGAACTGTTATTAACGAGTACTCTTTGTTTTCTGTTTTCTGAGTAGTGCAATATCCAATTAAGAGAGTTTCCTTGAAAACCAAGGTTAGTCAGTATGATTTACAGTATCAAAGGCTTTGGTAAGGCCACAAAAGATACCTGATGCACACATTCTATTACTGGGCCAACTGCCATATTTCTTTAACATTTGATTTATTGTAAGGGTTGTCCTGCAGTCTTTCTTGAAACCACATTGATTACATAATATAAAATAATGTTGTGAAATGAATTATGATTTTTCATCTAATCAATATTCAGCTGTTTCAAATATTTTTCAAAAACTGGTAATAATAAGATAGGCCTATAGTTTTCTGTTTTATGTTGTTTGCCTTTTTTATGAATTGGCTGAACTTCAGCATATTTTAAGCAATTTGGTTAAGATCCCTCTTCAAAAGACTACTTGATTAAGAGGGTAGGTTGATGTGCAATACTATGAAAGATTTTTTTATTATGCAAGTGGGAACCTCATCCCAATTCAATGAGTTTAAATTTTTTAAGGAAGTAATGATTTTAAGAGCATCATAGCTTGAGACATGAGAAAACTCAAAACCTGAGCAGTGATGAGTAATCAGAAATTTTATCACAACTAATGATGAAATCACTGAAAGACCCATGTATGGCACTGGGATATGTAGCAGTACAACCATTTATCACAAGTTTAGAGGGACATTTTTCTCTATTTAACTGCCAACTTCACTTCTTAAAACTGACTAAGAAGCTTTGGATTTGTTTTTAGCATTTCAAACAAATGTAGTGTTTACAGCACAAAAAATGTTCAAATGTGCGTGAATTACAAAGGGGCCAAACTGCTGAGGTCATTGGTCCCTGGACTTACACACTACTTAAACTAATTTATGCTAAGAACAACATACACACCCATGCATGAGGGAGGACTCGAACCTCTGGCGGGAGGGGCCATGCGATCTGTGACATGGCCCCTCAAACCACGCAGCCACTCCATGTGGCTTTACAGTAGACTTTACTAATTTAACTACTTTGTCAAATATTTTCATATGTGCTTACGTATTTAAGAAATTCAGAATTTTGATTCACTTTTGCCCCCATATGCAGTTTCCTCTTCTTAATGCCAGACACTCGAATGCCTTTTGTTACCCATGATCTACTTTTATGAGACTCAGCCCACACCATTACAAAAGGGAAGCTTTCCTCAAATATACTCTTAAATTCAGCTAAAAAGTTATTATAGTTGTCACTTTTGAAGTGTGTTTGTTGATTGACCACCTGGTGAGGCTTAGTATTTTTTAAAATTACCTTATTTTGTTGACTCAAGTTCCTACATCTTTTTGTTGTGCAGCCACAATTTAATTTTGATAGTGATGCAAATAATGCTGCAGGGTCTGGTATCCCTAAATCAAAAATAACTTGTCTTTGACACTGTTATTATAACTATTTCCAGTACATGTTGAAGCACTTAGAGTATTTCCAGTAGATGATGAAGCAGTTGCTGTAACTCTTGTGCATCAGTCAAAATATAGATTTATCCCATTTGTGATTATCACGTTCTTTAAATATGAAGCAAATTTGCCATCAGTTCTTACATCTATGTTAAAGACAGCACATTTAACTAGTTCCTTACACAGTTTTTCAGTTTTTAATTTATGTAACAATATTTCAAATTTGCCTGATCTAAGGCTTATATGGTGCCCAGGGATGTGATATATTGTGCCCACATTTCATGTGAGTTCTCTCCAGAAAAAAATCCCATAATAGCTAACAACTGATTGTGCATAGGAAAACTATGTCACAAAAAGACACTGGCTGCTGCACACTGACGATTGGACCCTTAGGCCACAGCATGCTAATGTCATTCTCTTAGATAGTCTCTTTGTGTGTCCACTCCATGTCGGTTGGCAAGCAATGTTCTTCCCTAAGAACTTAGTGTTTGCTACACAATCTGTAGGTTTACTTTTTATGCCTAATGTGATAGTTGCTCTTCCTTTTGAAGCAAAAGTTTATGCTTTTTGTCTTGTTTACATTCAAAGGCTGTGTAGTGCTGGAGTGAGAGCAGGGAAGGTGAATTTTGATATAAAGGGTGTGTGGGAAGTACTATGGATAGAATATTGCTCATTTCAGGGCATGATGAGAGGCAGCCAAAACCCTGACAGAGAATGTGATTCAGTTGCATCGGCCCTGAATGGTACTGAGTCAAAATGGGAGTGCTTCTTTGTGACTGGATTGTGAAATTATGAGAATGTGATAGGTGCTAGGTGGCTCCATAATATTGTCTTTATACCATGCATAGATTTTCCATTGTTTGACGAGCTGAGAAGTCATGGACATAGATTCAGAACAGAGGAACACTTACCTTACTATGTTTTGGTGCTGACAATCATTTCACTAAGATTTTAACCTCATATAGGATAGTCTAACTTCATATTTTATACCCTGTTATCCAGGTATGATTGTAAGCAGTCATTTGCTATTTCATTTACACTTAGTGATCCTAGATTATTTAGAAGTGTTTTATGGTCAACACTGTCAAAATCCATGGATACATCTAAAAATGTGCCTGTAACACATTCTTCTATGTCAAGAGCTTTGAGTATTGATTTTGTGAATCTGTTTGGCTAACACTGGTCTAATATGCAAGTCAAACTGAGTTGTGTTTACTCAAGTAAATCATTACTCTGTCTGTCACAATAGATTTTATCTTTTTTGAAAATAATGAGAGTTGGGAAATGACTAGTAGTTTTCAATGCTTTGCTCAATACCTCTTTTTAATAGTGGTCCAACTCGTGTATTCTTTAGATCCTCTGGAAAAAAATCTATCCCTTCTGAGCAGAAACTGACACTCCATATAGGCTTGCCAACTTTTTAGCATTCTCACAAGATGTCAGTTTAGGATGGCACTGTCAGTATTGGAAGGCACTTATGCAGTCTAGAAATGGCCATGAAATTATTCAACACAAAAACCTTGCCTACAGGTTGGAGGTTATATGGGACAAACTGACGCAAAAAAATCTAGAAGCACTAAAAGAGGTAAACCTAGGTCTCTCAAAGAGAACAAGATCTTGAGCAGTTAAACAGAGAACCACCTCATGGCAATAACATACTAGACCTTCTCGTGACAAACAGACCTGAACTATTTGAAACAGTTAATGCAGAACAGGGAATAAAGTGATTACGGCATCAGTGATTTCAGCTGCAAATAGAAATATTAAAAAAGGTAGGGAGATTTTTCTGTTTAGCAAAAGTGACAAAAAGCAGATTTCCGAGTACTTGATGGCTCAACACAAAAGTTTTATCTCAAGTACAGATAGTGTTGAGGATCAGTGGACAAAGTTCAAAACCATCGTACAATATGCATTAGATAGGTATGTGCCAAGCAAGATCATAAGAGATGGGAAAGAGCCACCATGGTACAACAACCGAGTTATAAAACTGCTACAGAAGCAAAGGGAAATTCACAGCAAACATAAACAAAGTCAAAGCCTTCCAGACAAACAAAAATTACATGAAGCGAAATGTAGTGTGAGGAGGGCTATGCGAGATGCATTCAACGAATTCGAAATTAAGGTTCTGTGTACCGACTTGGCCGCAAATCCTAAGAAATTTTGGTCTTATGTCAAAGCGGTAGGTGGATCAAACAAAATGTCCAGACACTCTGTGACCAAAATGGTACTGAAACAGAGGATGACAGACTAAAGGCCGGAATACTAAATGTCTTTTTCCAAAGCTGTCTCTCAGAGGAATACTGCACTGTAGTTCCTTCTCTAGATTGTAGCAAAGATGACAAAATAGAAGATATCAAAATAGATGACAAGATATCAAAACAGATGACAGAGGGATAGAAAACAATTAAAATCGATCAAAAGAGGAAAGGCCGCTGGACCTGATGGGATATGAAACACCTACAGCACCTCTCGGTGTTGAAAAAATAGCTCCCAAATTAGCTCCCATGTCCTTAAAATATCAATTCACAAAATGACCCAAGTCCCTCCACAAGTAGTAATTACGAAAAATAAATATAAAACAAATAGAGGGAAATATCTAGTATAGTAAGCAAAAGAAAAGAAAAGAAAAATTTAATTATAAATTTTAGAAACATGAGAAGGGGGAAAAACAGTAGAAAATATTAAAATATTAGTTATTCCAATATGTAAGAAAATCAATATTATAGCCATAGAACTTAGGTCTGGGACACCAAAGACAGTGTTTATTAAAGTATAAATAGCCATACATTGTAATTACAATACTCCAGTCTCTAGTCTGTTCTAGTTTGGAAGTTACTTAGGACGTACAGCTTTAGAGAACAACAACTGGGACTTTATTAAACGGGGATCAAGAATAGATCGTGACAAGATTTTTTTGAGGATTGTCAATTCAAGACTTTAATTTGGACGTTTATCAGATTAGATAAACGGGAAGGTAAATAGTAATCTCTTTGGCTTTAATGTTAATTCGTGTGAATATTTAAACACTTTACTGAATTGAGAATTTGAACTGGATTCGGACTTTGAATTGTGGTAGTGGGAAACTTTAACTTCACGTGACTAGTGATCATAGTTAATGACAGTTTGCGGATATTAAATAGAAATAACTTATTTACCAAAAGTGACAGGATAATAACTAACATCTCTGATGCTAGCGGGAATCCTACTTAGACATCTAATTAAAGAACTTCTTTGAATGAGATCGTATGAGCCAACCTATTTATTAATAATTCTTATCAATAAACTGAATTTGTTAATTTGAAACAAAATACAAGTCTTGAACATTAATTTAACTTAGATTAATAAATGTTAAGGTTACATGATATGCCAAGAACAAACTAGCGATTCGTAACTAAAACAATTGAACGAAAGGTTAAAGTATCATTGTCTGTAAACATTGGTAGTTAAGCTACTAAAGATTTTTTCTCTCTGAGTTGGGAAGACTATACAGGTAGTGACCCACGTTTAACATTGGGTTTTAAAATTAATCAAACTGATACTTAGCTGGGACAGTATTAAATAAAAGTAAAACCCTTTGATGACAGTCAATGTGAAAAAAATGAAATCAAACTTTCAACTATTAGACGAAAAAGCAAAAACAGAAAAAGGGCTGCTACACGTACCAGTTTGATTTTACACTGAGAACAAGAAGGAACTTGCCCCACTTCTTGCAGTGGTGTACTGTAGGTCTCTAGAAGAGAATAGCGTTCCAAAAGATTGGAAATTGGCACAGGTCATCCCCATTTTCAAGAAGGTATGTTGAACAGATGTGCAGAACTATAGAACTATATCTCTAACGTCGGTCAGTTGTAGAATTTTGGAACACGTATTATCTTAGAGTATAATGACTTTTCTGGAGACTAGAAATCTTCTCTGTAGGAATTAGCATGGGTTTCGAAAAAGACGATCGGCTGAAACCCATCTCACGCTGTTTGTCTAAGAGACTCAGAGGCCCATAGACACGGGTTCCCGGGTAGATGCCATGTTTCTTGACTTCTGCAAGACATTTGATACAGTTCCTCACAGTTGTTTAATGAACAAAGTAAGAGCATATGGACTAACAGACCAATTGTGTGATTGGATTGAAGAGTTCCTACGTAACATAACGCAGCATGTCATTCTCAATGGAGAGAAGTCTTCTGCGGTAAGAGGGATTTCGGGTGTGCTTCAGGAGAGTGTCATAGGACCATTGCTATTCAGAGTTTATATAAATGGCCTTGTTGATAACATTGTAAGTTCACTGAGGCTTTTTGCAGATGATGCTGTAGTATATCGAGAGGTTGTAACAATGGAAAATTGTACTGAAATGCAGGAGGATCTGCAACGAATTGACACATGGTGCAGGGAATGGCAATTGAATCTCAAGGTAGACAAGTGTAATGTGCTGTGAATACACAGAGAGAAAGATCCTTTATCATTTAGCTACAATATAGCAGGTCAGCAACTGGAAGCAGTTAATTCCATAAATTATCTGGAAGGAGGCATCAGGAGTGATTTAAAATGGAATGACCACATAAAATTAATCATCGGTAAAGCAGATGCCAGACTGAGATTCATTGGAAGAATCCTAAGGCAATTCAGTCTGAAAACAAAGGAAGTAGGTTACAGAACACTTGTTCACCCACTGCTTGAATACTGCTCACTGGTGTGGGATCTGTACCAGACAGGGTTAATAGAAGAGATAGAGAAGATCCAAAGGAGCGCAGCGTGCTTCATTACAGAATCATTTAGTAATCACAAAAGCGTTAAGGAGATGATAGATAAACTCGAGTGGAAGACTCTGCAAGAGAGATGCTCAATAGCTCGGTATGGGCTTTTGTTGAAGTTTCGAGAACATACCTTTACCGAGGAGTCAAGCAGTATATTGCTCCCTCCTACGTATATCTCGTGAAGAGACCATGAGGATAAAATCAGAGAGATCAGAGCCCACACAGGCGTACCGACAATCTTTCATTCCATGAACAATACGAGACTGGAATATAAGGGAGAACCGATAGAGGTACTCAAGGTACCCTCCACCACATACCGTCAGGTGGCTTGCGGAGATGGATGTAGATATAGATGTAGATCTAGACTAGTGTACCTGCTAGTGAGAGAGACATTACTAATTGAAGACATTAAACTTCAGTATATGATGCCACACACCAAGGCTTCCAGAAATCAACTGAAAATCATGGAGGATAAATGAGGAAAAGTATAGCCAGATTTATATGGCACTGAAGCAATGGAAAACCACTCATGGACAGCACCAAACTTTGAAATGCAACATGTCATAACTAGGTTATCTAATTTGCAAAAACAAAAGTTATCATGATGTGATTCTTAAGTTTCTCCCGGCGTATTTGATAATCAAAATATCCACGGGTGTACTGCCAGTCTACAGTGTCCAACGGGTGCAATATTTTGGCGATCATACATGTCGCCATCATCAGGTGAACTGACGCACTGAGCTCCTGTGAACATGCAGGTACAGAGATCCGTACGCTATGGCTGCTCAGGGGGAACTGGCTTCGGTCACGGCGGCAGCCGATTTAAATACCCTCCGCCTGCAGCTCACTCCCTCCGCTGTCCGCACCCCGCGCCACGGTCATGCAGTGGAACAGATTGCAACGGCGTCTGAGATAACATTGGTGTGAGGGCTCTGTCCGCTGTGGTCGTCACAACTATGCGTTTGCTCGATTTACTCTTGATTAACCCAATCGCTGGTTCCCAAGCCTTGCTAAGATTATAGCCACAGTCACGGTTTGTGAGGTCATCATTGGTGCGAATTTCGATGGCCTCTCTAACAACGCTGTCCCAGTATCTCGATGTCTGTACCAGAATCCTCGTGCGTTCATACTCCATAGCGTGATTTTCCGACAAACAATGTTCAGCGACTGCCGACTTGCTCGGATACATCAGTCGAGTGTGCCTCAGGTGTTCATGGCATCGATCCTCGACGGTACGCATCGTCTGACCAATATACGACTTGCCACAATGACATGGAATCTGGTACATGACGGCCTTCCTCAGACCGAGGTCATCTTGGCGCTCCCCACCAGTGCACGTGTTTTATTCGGAGGACAAAAAACAGTTCCGACCCGGTGTTTCTTCAAAATGCGGGCGATTTTCCCCAAGAGTGCGCCTGTATATGGAAAAAATGCACTGTCTATCTCCTCCCTCGTGATTTCATGCATCTCCACAGGTTGTGCTGTAGTGGTTGGGTGGAGAGCACGTTGAATCTGCCACTCTGAGTACCCATTTTTCGAAATACAGTTCTCAGATGTTCCAATTCCTGGGGTAGACTCTCTGTGTCAGAGATAGTGCGCACCCTATGTACTAGAGTTTTAAGTACCCCATTCCTCTGTGAAGGGTGGTGGCAGCTGTCTGCGTGCAAATACAGATCAGTGTGCATTGTCTTCCGATACACCCCATGACCTAGGGTGCCGTCAGCCCTTCTCTTGACCAAGACGTCCATTTGTTCGTAGTATTCTCCATTAAAAAGAAAATACGTGGAGGTCAAGACATGCCTAAAAAGTTCAGTGGTCTTTTCGCTAAACTTCTGACTAATCAATTCTAGTGACTCTCACAGGGGATCCCTCGTAAACAAGGAAACGACATCAAAACTCACCATGATATCTGACTCATCCAACCTGAAGCTATCAAGGCGTTTAACAAAATCCACGGAATTACGGATGCCTCAGAACATGTCCTACCAACCAGTCCCTTCTTCTCGTCACGTTGTGCCACAAACTCCCCTTCTCCCCAATTCTATTCAATACCTCCTCATTAGTTATGTGATCTACCCATCTAATCTTCAGCATTCTTCTGTAGCACCACATTTCAAAAGCTTCTATTCTCTTCTTGTCTAAACTATTTATTGGCCACGTTTCACTTCCATACATGGCTACACTCCATACAAATACTTTCAGAAACGACTTCCTGACACTTAAATCTATACTCGATGTTAACAAATTTCTCTTCTTCAGAAACACTTTCCTTGCCAATGGCAGTATACATTTTATATCATCTCTACTTCGAACATCATCAGTTATTTTGCTCCCCAAATAGCAAAACTCCTTTACTACTTTAAATATCTCATTTCCTAATCTAATTCCCTCAGCATCACCCGACTTAATTCGACTACATTCCATTATCCTCATTTTGCTTTTGTTGATGTTCATCTTATATCCTCCTTTCAAGACAATGTCCATTCCTTTCAACTGCTCTTCCATGCCCTTTGCTGTCTCTGACAGAATTACAATGTCATCGGCGAACCTCAAAGTTTTTATTTTCTCTCCACATATTTTTATACCTACTCTGAATTTTTCTTTTGTTTCCTTTACTGCTTGCTCAATATACAGATTGAATAACATTGGGGAGAGGCTACAACCCTGTCTCACTCCCTTCCCAACCACTGCTTCCCTTTCATGTCCATCGACTCTTATAACTGCCATCTGGTTTCTGTACAAATTGTAAATAGCCTTTCACTCCCTGTATTTTACCCTTGCCACCTTTAGAATTTGGAAGAGAGTATTCCAGTCAACGTTGTCAAAAGCTTTCTCTAAGTCTACAAATGCTAGAAACATAGGTTTGCCTTTCCTTAATCTATTTTCTAAGGTACGTTGTAGGGTCAGTATTGCCTCATGTGTACCAATATTTCTACGGAATCCAAACTGATCTTCCCCGAGGTCCACTTCTAAATGTTTTTCCATTCTTCTGTACAGAATTCGCGTTAGTATTTTGCAGCTGTGACTTATTAAACTGATAGTTCGGTAATTTTGACATCTGTCAACACCTGCTTTCTTTGGGATTGGAATTATTATATTCTTCTTGAAGTCTGAGGGTACTTCGCCTGTCTCATACATCTCCCTCACCAGATGGTAGAGTTTTGTCAGGACTGGCTCTCCCACGGCCGTCAGTAGTTCTATTGGAAAGTTGTCTACTCCCGGGACCTTGTTTCAGCTCAGGTCTTTCAGAGCTCTGTCAAACTCTTCACGCAGTATCGCATCTCCCATTTCATCTTCATCTACATTCTCTTCCATTTCTATAATATTGTCCTCAAGTACATCGCCCTTGTATAGACACTCTATATACTCCTTCCATCTTTCTGCTTTCCCTTCTTTGCTTAGAACTGGGTTTCCATATGAGCTCTTGATATTCATACAAGTGGTTCTCTTTTCTCCAAAGGTCTCTTTAATTTTCCTGTTGGCGGTATCTATCTTACCCCTAGTGAGATAAGCCTCTACATCCTTACATTTGTCCACTAGCCATGCCTGCTTAGCCATTTTGCACTTCCTGTCAATCTCATTTTTGAGGCGTTTGTATTCCTTTTTGCCTGCTTCATTTATTGCATTTTTATATTTTCTCCTTTCATTAATTAAATTCAATATTTCTTCTGTTACCCAAGGCTTTCTACTAGCCCTCGTCTTTTTACCTACTTGATCCTCTGCTGCCTTCACTACTTCATCCCTCAGAGCTACCCATTCTTCTTTTACTGTACTTCTTTCCCCCACTGCGGTCAATTGTTCCCTTATGCTCTCCCTGAAACTCTGTACAACCTCTGGTTTAGTCAGCTTATCCAGGTCCCATCTCCTTAAATTCCCACCTTTTTGCAGTTTCTTCAATTTTAATCGCAGTTTGTAACCAATAGATTGTGGTCAGAGTCCACATCTGCCCCTGGAAATGTCTTACAATTTAAAACCTGGTTCCTAAATCTCTGTCTTACCATTATATAATCTATCTGATACCTTTTTGTATCTCCGGGATTCTTCCATGTATACAACCATCTTTTGTGATTCTTAAACCAAGTGTTAGCTTTGATTAAGTTATGCTCTGTGCAAAACTCTACCAGACGGCTTCCTCTTTCATTTCTTAGCCCCAATCCATATACACCTACTATGTTTCCTTCTCTCCCTTTTCCTACACTCGAATTCCAATCGCCCATGACTATTAAATTTTCGTCTCCCTTCACTATCTGAATAATTTCTTTTATCTCATCATACATTTCATCAATTTCTTCATCATCTGCAGAGCTAGTTGGCATATAAACTTGTACTACTGTAGTAGGTGTGGGCTTCGTGTCTATCTTGGCCACAATAATGCGTTCACTATGCTGTTTGTAGTAGCTTACCCACATGCCTATTTTTTTATTCATTATTAAACGTACTCCTCCATTACCTCTATTTGAATTTGTATTTATAACCCTGTATTCACCTGACCAAAAGTATTGTTGCTCCTGCCACCGAACTTCACTAATTCCCACTATATCTAACTTTAACCTATCCATTTCCCTTTTTAAATTTTCTAACCTACCTGCTCGATTAAGGGATCTGACATTCCACGCTCCGATCCGTAGAACGCCAGTTTTCTTTCTCCTGATAACAACGTCCTCTTGAGTAGTCCCCACCCGGAGATCCGAATGGGGGACTATTTTACCTCCAGAATATTTCACCCAAGAGGATGCCATCATCATTTAACCATACAGTAAAGCTGCATGCCCTCGGGAAAAATTACGGCTGTAGTTGCTTTCAGCCGTTTGCAGTACCAGCACAGCAAGGCCGTTTTGGTTATTGTTACAAGGCCAGATCAGTCAATCATCCAGACTGTTGCCCCTGAAGCTACTGAAAAGGCTGTTGCCCCTCTTCAGGAACCATACATACGTTTGTCTGGCCTCTCAACAGATACCCCTCTGTTGTGGTTGCATCTACGGTACGGCCATCTGTATCGCTGAGGCACGCAAGCCTCCCCACCAATGGCAAGGTCCATAGTTCTTGGGGGTGCAGTAAAAGAGTGAAATATATAAATTAATATGCAAAAATGTAAAATGTAAATGTCAAATGTTAAGCAAAGTAACTGTATGGTGCTATTTGTCTCCAATTTTATTAAATTAATAAAATATTGGGAGACATTCAGATTGTGTTAGATCTGCAGTGAAAGTGTTTGTCTTCATTTCATGTGTACAATGTACCCTTTGAAACAAGAAACTTGAATAACAAACAAATTCAACATTCATGCCTATTATTTTTAGTGGAATATTTATTCATTTTTCATTCCTTCTTTCGTTGACCATATCCTGAGCATCCCATTGAGAAGGAGCATTTAAAAGAATATGGACTAAGTCAAAGCTAACATTACCAAAAGATAATAAACTCAAAGAAACTTATTTTGTACACTGTGTTTATAATAAGTTACCACAATAATGCTTATACTATTTGTTCTTGGAGAATCTAAATGTATTCTAGTAAACTAGAAGAAAGACACAAATATGTAACAGGCTGCTACTTCCTCAGATATGTTAAATAACTGGTGTTTATCACTGACTGATAATTTGATATTTACTTTATTAGACTGATGCTTGTACAAAAAGGAAAAAGTTACCTATTTGCATAAAAAACAGAGGCTAGTTATCTATTCATGATTACTTGACATGCAGCTTTGCACTGGATATTGCAATTTGGCATGTAGTTAAAAGAAATTTTCAGTCATTTAATGTAGATAATATTTAAAAAAAGGATAGATTGCTACTCACAATACAGTGGAGATGTTAAGCTGCAGACAGACACAACAAAAAGACTACTAAACATGTAAGTTTACAGCCAAAAGATTTTCTCCTGAAATAGGCAACATACTCACATGTATTCACACAAACATAGCTCACATACACATGACCACTGTCTCTGGCTGCCAAGGCCAGACTGTCAACAACCGCACATAGTGGGAGAAGCGATCTACGTAGGAGGTGGGTGTAAGGAGGAGGCTGGGGTTGGGAGGGGAAGGGAGAAGAGTGTATGGGTGGGGGTGGAAAAACGTAGTAGAGTGAATGGAAGTTAGGTGCATTTGGGAGATTAGACAGAGGGAGGGAGGAGGGGGGGGTGGGAAAGGAGATAAGTTAAAAGACTGTGGGTGTGATTGTGGTAGAGAAGGCTGTGGTGTGGAAACCAGGAAAGGGACAGGTGTGTAAAGAACAAGTGAGCTACATTTGTGTGGTGTGAATGTGTGTGTATGTTGCCAACCTAACATAACCTAACCTAATCTAACCTTTCAAAAGAAGGCCTTTTGGCTGAAAGCTTACATGTTTAGTAGTCTTTTTGTTGTACCTGTCTGCAACTCAGCATCTCCACTACACGGTGAGTACCAATCTATCCTTTTCATACTACTGTCATTATTCCATTGTGAATTTTCCATCATTAAATTTAATATAGATAACCAGATAAATTGCGAAAGATGTGGCAAATGATATATGTCCTTAATTTTCTTCTGAATTCGTGGAAATCCCCAGCTTCTTGTTTTGCATCAGGATATATGACTGCTCTGCTTTAAGCAGGGAACCAGTCTGCATAAAAAATATTTTTGTGTCATGAGTTGTGTTTGTGGAAATACCGTTCAGCTTAAACGAATTTTTAACATTTGAAACAAGTCCATTATGGATCTAAGTTACTGGGAAGTGAGTGTGAGAATCCCAAGATCCTTAAAGAAGTTTCTTCGAGGTATGTGATTGTGTAAATTGCACAATATCCTTTCTGCTTCCTTCAATAAAATAAATAGTTAATTTATTTCAGGTGTATTTTTCCAGAAGAGAAAACAAAATGACAATAGGGAATGAAAATATGCCAAATAAGCCAGCACCCTTGTCTTCAGGACAATGCAGCAAGAGACACCTCAAGGACAAATTATGCTGCACTAAACTTCTTGATTAGCTTATCTATGCAATAACTCAATTTTGACGTATCAACTTGGACTACACCAATTTTTACTAACAGTGTTTAATTTACTGTATGGCTATTTATCTTTATGTCTGATGCTAGTACATCACTCTTGTTTGCTTCAAATTACACACACACACACACACACATACTTAGGTCCCTACATAGTGCCAACTGGAAATACAATCAATCAACCACACAATGTAGTGGCAAAGATGTGTGTGTGCGGGGGGTGGGGTGGTGGTGGTGGCGGTGGGGGGGGGGGGGGGGAGGGGGGGGGGAAGATTACTGAGAAGTGTCTCAATCCCAGTCTTTTTAATTGTCATTTATTCAAGAAGCATACTGAGAAATTTATATATCTCTGAACTCAATGTGTCAGAGTTGATGGAATAATTGTGTTGTTCTTCTGTATTAAAATGGAAGTTCCTTTATAGTCATTCTTGCTATCTCTCCTTCTTCTTTCTTGACAGATGTAAGAACATCATTTTCTTAGCTCCAACACAATTTTTAATAATAAGGTTACTATCTGTTAAAATGAATTATTATTTTACTGACTATTTACCCCAACCATCACTTACTGGCTGTAAAAATTTATATATGTTTCAACTGCTTAATTTCACTGAGAAGCAAAAGTTTCATGATGTGATGATTATGTGCTGTCAGTGTCCTATCATATGCACATTTGCATCCTTTCTCTTAGAACCTGTAGTCTAAATTGTCTGTTAGGTGAAACCTGTTTATTCTTGCAGCACCCTGCAACATACATTGTTGCGTTGTGCTGAATTTTAACATGATCAACCATCACTGATCTTATAGCTCTCCTACAGTGATCTCTGCACCTGGTTTCATCATAACTGGAAATTTAAGAGGTAAGAAAGTGCAGAATCAAGTTTTAGGAGGAGCTTCATTTAAATCCTATCTTAACAGCAAAAAAAAAAAAAAAAAAAACATGACCTTTTCACTCCTGCTTGACGTTTTGTGGCTTTGTTTCATTCAGAATAAGGTGTGTGCTGAGGTAAATCCAAACTAGCATTCTATCTTTATTCTGATCCCATCACAATTTTTTTTATAGACACACAGTGTACAGTCGGCACTATGGAGGAACCCAGGTGTGTGTGTGTGTGTGTGTGTGTGTGTGTGTGTGTGTGTGTGTGTGTGTGTGTGTGTGTTTGTGTTTACTCTAGCTCAAAAAGTATTTACTTCAAAAGCTAACAAGTTTTCATTTCCGTTTGTGTGTGCCAATCGATGACTCAATGCTTCTGCTATTTGTTGAGTGGTCTTGTTTAATCCTAAAATATTTGTTATACCATAACATTCCTACCATAATTAACTTATGATGATATAAGTAACAATAAAGTTTATGAGCAGTTACATTTTCCATGGCAGGTTTTACTTTGTGCTTGTGATACTCTGACCTTTGCAGTTAATTTTTTTTTTTTACCTAATTTTTATACACAAACGACATATGTCACTAACAGACTAAGCCATTAGTTAAGATTTTTGTATAATTTACTTTAAATTCCAATATGGTGCTTGTACTAGTAAAAGAGGTGTTACCAACACAGACCACCACATATTTCATAAACAAAATTACTATTAATATCTATAGTCCATCCTGGGTAGCAAAATCTAACAAACAGATTTTGAAATGATTATCTAGTTTTTTTAAACCAAAATATGTCTTTATATGACCCAATCCATACCAAAATAGTCAGTCTGTGGCAGCTAACCACTATGCTTAACATCTCTGCACTACCCTCATACACAAAAAGACCGGCCCTAAAATGTGAAAGTGTTAACATCTCCATGAAATTGCATGTATTGGTATCCCCAAAAACCTAAAAATATTAGGCCTAAGAACCAACTAGTGAATTCTATAAAATCAAGTTTGTGATTATTTTGTCTATATTGTCTAGCAAATAATAGAAAAGTTAAGTCATCATTGTCATCAGTATAACATTTTTGTATGTTACAACTTTTGTTAAAGACTGGACCAAGTGAAATATCTCTGTGTTATTTTAGTTTGTTGGATTATTGCAAGACATTTGTTTACTGTGATGCATTAGGTAAATCTGAACTGGGATCTTTGTCCCCAGCCAATAACTTTGGTGACTTTAGAGCAACTATTGATTCCTGAACAGTGTTTCTAAAAATTGAGATTCAATATTGATAGGATTTATATGGATATACCTGTAAAGCTGGCTGAATGTAAGAATGTGTGTCTGGGGCGGATTTAATTGGAACCTGACACCCCCCCCCCCCCCCCCCACACACACACACACAGCAAACTTCACTAGTATTAGCACTGTGGGATTTTTAATCTTCTTGCTCCAATAGGAGTGGAGATATGGGCAAAAACTTGTTTTTCAGTCCCATTCATATAGGCTGCTCTCCATAACAAGCATGTTGTGCTGACATAGTATTGGCCTGCTTTATCAACTCGTTTTGCAGGGTCTACACATGTGGATAGCCACAGCTGGCAGAGGGTTGAGATAGATGGAGGAGGGGATGGACAGAGAAAGGTAGACAGGGCAGGATGGTCAGAGAGAGAGGGCAGGAGAGAGGGACAGAGAGAGATGATGAGATAGGCAGAAAAACAGGGGGAGGACATGATGAGCAGAGGAGATGAGAAGACGGGCAACAAGGGGGAAGAACGAAATGGACAGAGAGAGGGCAAGGAGGAGATTTTCTAGAGTGGAAGGAGGAGGAGATGGTCGAACAGAGGTGGGAGGATGAGGCAGAGAGGAAGACGAAGAGTCAAAGAGGTGAGCACAGAGAGGGTGCAGGAGGTAATATGTACAATATATGTGTGTCAAAAACCTATTCGGATGTGTCTGAAGAGAAAAGGCCCGTTTACCTGTTGTTAGATGTGAGAGGTAACATGATTTTATTTTAACCATCCACTGTCCATTAACATTTACAGCTTCATGGCTACACACTGGTGCACTATTGAAGAGACAACAAAAAATCAAGTTGGTTATTATTACTGCTCCAGGCTTAAGTAACAATCACAACACTGTCCTAGTGTTCAGAACAAATAGCTCCTTCTTTAGGAAGGAGAAGGTTAAAAAGGAACAGCATGTTACTCAGACACCAGGATGAGAGGATACAAGCTGTTGTGAGGGCAGTTTGTGCAATTAATTCTAAAATAATTTTCTGTAAACTACTTATAAATTGGTACAGCTAACATCCAGTCACTCTGTGGTAAGGCTGAGTTTGGTCGCTTCACAGCTTTTGAACTCTCTTTTAAACACACTGGAAGATCATTCTTGTAGGTTAACAACAAGAGCAAATACAGTACCAAAACTTGTGGAAAGTTTATGAGTACCATCTATGGTTAGTTCCATTCTTGTTAGTCTGTAGGTGTCATGATTGCTTCATATTAAAATACATCTCATGTGAGATGAATGCTAGTTATGTCATGATATTTCAATTTATCAAATAGAATTTTGTGATCCACACAGTTAAAGGCTTTGACAAAGTCCTGGAATACACCGGGAGATTATTTTTTTTTTTTTTTTGTTTAACTCTGTCAGGACTTAATTTGTTAATTCCTGAATAAAATTCTCCATGAGTAATCCTTTATAAAAACAAAACTAAGACACAGTTAAAAAATATGCTCAGAAAAAAGAGATAGAGTTCTAAGACAGGCCTATTTTTTAAAATGTCTGAAATGTGTATCTTGAAGTTTTCAAATTATAATGAGTATTACATGTGGTTTTGGGATGAGATCAACTTCTTGTCATGACAATTTGGCTGACAACTAGGTAGGCATCATCTGGTGAGTTCTATACTTTGAAACTGCTGATGCTTTTCTCCAAATTTACACTATGCATAGGTGTGGTGGTACATGGCTACCTGTGTTGAATTTAGTGCCCTCTGTTGAATATTGCTCCATCTGAGGCACACAGTAACATGTCTGATGGTGCAATTACACACATACCATCTATCAAAGTATGGACCTGCACAGCTAAAATTCAGTGATGAAACTGATAAAATTAACCACTAGAAATTACTTTATAAGGCTCCATGGTCAGTTTCACAGTTGAACTCTTAACAGTGGAATGTTATCTGTATCTGGTAAAGGTTTGAACTTCATACATACACTAAAAACACTGAATTTAATTGATTTTATTAGAGTTATTGAAGAAAGTGCTAGACTTATTACTTGTTATGCAATTGAAGAAAGAAGGCATGAAACATTCCACAGACTCGCAAGAATGTGTCTTCAGAAAAATATTATTTCTCCATGGCAATGGCTGCACTACACAAGCTTCAAGAAGGTTCTCAGAAGTTGGTGCTTCTAACAGACAAAGGCAACTCCATGCTATTATTGCCATGTCAGCCTACTACCGCCCCCTGCAGGTCCAGGGGTTATAATAGGCATGAGGTATTCCTGCCTGTTGTAAGAGGAAACTAAAAGGAGTCTCACACCTTTCGGACTTTATGTGATGCTACCCTGTAGAGTCTGACCTCCATTTTTCAAAACTTTTCCTGAAGAGCGAGCCAACTGGGGAAGGGCGCCTTAATTGGTGCACTGAGATCTTTAGCCCACTTTCTCATCATCGCATTTCAATCCCGCCCATTGTCCATCACTTGGGCAAGATCACCTTCCTGGGTGTGTTTTCCTCCATGCACTATGCAGTGTCGCTTTCTGGGTCGATGATGACCATGGACTTCTTTGCACCTGATATCTAGCACGGTAACCAGTCCACTGTGGTGGGGTCACCATGTACCCTATTGGTTGTAGCGTCCTGATAACACACGGAATACTCTGCTGATGCCTGACCGTTAACTCACCACATATGCCAATAAGTAGATGCCCATCCCCATGGGGCATTGGGACTCCTGGCAATGGCCATCCTGCCTGGTGGCCTTTCCTTTGGGTGGGTGGCACCAGTGGGGAAGGCCCCTGATTGGAGTGGGTGGCATCAGGGTAAGTGACACATGACGAGGCATAGTCCATCATCTCTCTCGCTGGTGGTGAAACACCAGCAGTCTCTAAGTGTTCATGAGCTCAATTCAACACACAGAAGTACGACCCCAAATCATCCCCCTTCCTGGCCTCACCATGGGAGGAACGTCAGGCTAGGGATGGCAGCAGATCTTATTTGTCCCGATATGTTGTATGTTTGAGAGCTGATGGGGAACCTTTCATGATGATGAAGCCTCAATATTTGTTGAGCATTTAGAGGACAAGTTTGGGGACGTTGAGGGCTTCTCCAAAATGAAATCTGGGTCAGTCTTGATCAAAAAAGCATCCTCTGCCCAATCACGGGTGTTACACGCTTGTGTCAAGTGGGGGGATGTTTCTGTAATCATCATGCCCCATAATAGCTTAAATATGGTCCAGGATATCATATTTCACAGGGAACTTCTTTTGCAGTGTGTAGATGAGTTGCACGCCACTTTAGAGCGGCAAGGAGCACATTTTGTCCAGCGTGTCTACTGTGGTCCGAGGGATAATGGGATAATCAGGTTGCCTCCGATGCCTTCATAATGGTTTTTGAGGGTGGTACATTGCCCGAGAAGGTCAAGGTGATGGTCTACCGCTGTGATGTAAAGCCCTATATCCCTACCCTGATGCAGTGCCTTAAGTGCTGAAAGTTCGGCCATATGTCTTCACGCTGTACTTCCAGTGTCACATGTCGAAATTGTGGATGCCCATCACATCTCAATACTCCACGTGCCCCACCTCCCATCTGTGTAAGCTGTGGAGAGCACCATTTGCCTTGCTTGCCAGACTGCAGTGTTCTCCAGAAAGAAAGGAAAATCATGGAGTACAAGACCCTGGCCCAACTGACCTACACTGAGGCTAAGAGAAAATTTCAACACCTGCATCCTGTACATCAGACATTGACTTACACCACCACTACAACAGTTCTGGCACCATCAGCTCCACCAACCCAAGTCACCTCTCAGAGCTGGAAGACTACACCTGCCCCCTTGATAGGGAGGGGAGACGTGCATTTCCCTCTCTGTTGCTCCTGCACCACTGACTTCGGGAGCAACAACCCCCCAACCATCACGGACGTCTGTCCCCACTTGTAAGCCAGAGAAGCATAAGTCTTCTTTGGCTTCTCTCGCTAGGAAGGGGTCCCTTGGATCATTCCCTTCCCATGTATCTGTTAGTGGGAAAGATGACACCTGCCAGTGGCTGAAGAACCCAAAAGCAGCTGGTCATAGGGCTTCACGCTCATCTTCAGTCCCAGAGACTGAGCCAGTGAAGTCCTCCCAGCCCAGGAAACCCAAGGAGCAGCAAGAGAAATCCAAAAAGAAAACCCCTAAGACCATGGAAATTGTGGTGACACCCACACCACTGCTACCTACAAGCTCTGCGTCTGAGGATCGGGTTTAGATTTTGGCATCCGCTGAGGACCTAGATCTAGCCCGACCCTCAGACACAATGGATATAGACTACTCAGGCAATAAGTCAGTGGCAGCAGGCGACTCTGAGGTATAAACTACCTCATTGAATGTTCCATGCCTTCCCAGTCTCACGATGATGACATCTTCCAGTGGAATTGTGGTGGTTTTTACCATTGCCTGGCTGAGCTACAGCAACTGTTAAGCTTTACACCTGCTATTTGCATTGCCCTCCAAGAAACCTGGTTCCCAGTAATGCAGACCCCTGCCCTCCTTGGCTATAAGACATATTGAATTGAATGGCTCTGAGCACTATGGGACTTAACATCTATGGTCATCAGTCCCCTAGAACTTAATACTACTAAAACCTAACTAACATAAGGACATCACACAACACCCAGTCATCATGAGGCAGAGAAAATCCCTGACCGTGCCGGGAATCGAACCCGGACGCGGGAAGCGAGAATGCTACCGCAAGGCAATGAGCTGCGGACTATAAGGGATCTTACTGGAACTTTAGCGACTATAATTGAATGTCAGGTGGAGTTTGTGTTCATGTCCTAAACTCAGTCTGTAGTGAACCTGTGACCCTTCAAACCCCTCTTGAAGCTGTGGCTGTCAGAATAAGCATGACACAGGAAATAACTGTCTGCAATGTATATCTTCCTCCAGATGGTGCAGTACCGCTGAATGTATTAGCTGCACTGGTTGATCAACTCCCTAAACCTTTCCTACTTTTGGGAGATTTTAATGCCCAAAACCGCTTGTGGGGTGATACCGTGCTTACTGGGCATGTCAGAGATGTCGAAACTTTACTGTCTCAGTTTGACCTCTGCCACTTAAATACTGGGGCTGCCACACATTTCAGTGTGGCTCATGGTAGTTACTCGGCCTTTGATTTATCAGTTTGCAGCCCAGGGCTTCTCCCATCTATCCACCGAAGAGCACATGACGACCTGTGTGGTAGTGACCACTTCCCCATCTTCCTGTCACTGCCCCAGCATCAGGCCCAAGTCAACATTGTTAAATTCTTCTTCTTTTCTTAAGAAGTTACAAAAGTATTAAAACTGTACACTCTCTACAAAAACCATTATATATCTACTGAAAACCCACAAAGAAACTTTACCATTCCAGTCAGTTGCGAGTAATATGAGAACAATGAATTATGATTTAACATTACACTGTGATGTGTTACTGAGACCTTTTGCAGGAAAAGGCCCAAATCATATATACATTTCTACTCAATTTATTAATAGACTGAAGTCTCTCCTAGTCAATGAACTGGCCTTATTAATATGCTTTTAGGTTTTCTCATTCCTTAGCAGGGTTCCTTACATTCATCCATTGCCATCTATTGACAGAAGGTTCTGAGCCAATGTAAGAGCTCTATTCCATCATTCCATAACTTCAACTTACTTCTTATTCAACTGATGTTACAATGCTTAGTCTCATGTGTGTACTAACAGCATACTTCCCTATGAAAGACTTTGAGAAGAGGGCACTGGAGTCAGCAGTGTTTAAATAAAATGTCTCCAGGCACTTACTAAGTGTCCTTTTGTGAGGAAGAGGTTTCACAATGTCCACCACCTAAATTCAGTCTACAAAAATGTCCAATTTATGGTGGAATTGGAAGAAAGTGACTGTCTACTTCATTTATATTTCCAGTCAATCAGAAAATGGATGATTCTTCAGTATATATAATTTATAATAAGCTATACGGGCTAGTAAATGAAGGCATCCAACCACTACCATCCTTCAGAAACTGAACTGTGGTGGCCCCTCATACACTGGTGCACCAGAATAATGTTTTGTCTGATGTGGACGATCATTAAAAGGAGTTGAAATGTAAACTATGTTTGAGTACAATAGATATTCTTCACATCAAATTTGCACAGCTTTAATGAGGAGTAAATCTGATAGGATACAAGATAATGAGCTGTTCAAATCTAGGACAATCTTTCCATCTTCAGGGACAGAGAGAGACAGAGAGAGAGAGTTGTGCTACTCTCAGCTTGGTACAGGATGATCATGTTTTCTGGTTTACAAAATTTGAAGTCACTGCAGTGATGCCTATATAGTTCAGATCATGTCCATATGCATGAAAAGTGCACAAAGCATGATGGGCACAATCACCTTTTGGAGTACAGTAAGTCAGCCATAACTAGATATCGTATCTCTGTGTGGAATTCCATGAACTATTCTGCCCCATAAATATTGGTCAAGGTTACATTCTTCTGGGATTTAATTATTAAGGAATTTGTGGAAATATATTTAGTGGAAGCTTTGTACTAGTTCTGGTGTTCCCTTCCTATGAATTTACCAACCAATTAGATCCTCTTGGTCTTTTTAAGTCGTTTCTTCCAATCTCTAGCTTGCACCTTAAGCCTGGTACTGTCAGACAGCTTGTGAACTCACTGAAATATATATATATACTTCTGTCCATAGTCTCCAAAGCCATGATCAAGAGAGGTGGAGCACTCATAACACTTCAGTAGTATTTTGGAGGACAGAGGTCGAAATCCCATTTAGTCTTCCAGATCTAGGTTCACCAAGGTTTCACTAAGCCACTTAAGGAAAAATGTCAGCAGCATTTCTTTGAAAGGACCCTGTTAATATCTTTTCCTAGCTTTCCCAAATTCAAGTCTCTTTCATTACATTATATTACATTAATAGATGTTCCATAGATAATGGTGTGAAATGTGTCAGTTTAAATAAGTTTTCTTTAGACAATCTAATTTTTTTATAGTTACCACTTCAGATCTAAAAATTCATCATTGAGTAAGAGCTGTCATTCTAAAATTCTTTTAATTTGTTCTTAAATGTTGATTGGCTATCTGTCAGGCTTTTAATGTCATTTGGCAAATGACCTAACATTTTTGTGGCAGCATAATTCATCCCTTTCTGTCCTATAGTCATATTTAACACAGAATATTGAAGACAATCCAGTCTTCTAGTGTTGTAGGTATTCACTTGACTATTATTTTTGAATTGATATGAGTTATTAATAAGAAAGTGAATATGTGTATTGAACATATACTGTGAATATCCCAAGTCCCTTACAGAAATGTCTGCAAGGTGATTTTGGGTGGGCTCCAGCCAATAATCTGATTACGTGCTTTTGTGCAATGAATACCTTTTCTCTTGATGGAAAATTACCCCAAAATATGCCATATGAAAGCAGTCAATGAAAACAGGCATAGTAGGCTAACTTACTGATATTTCTATCACCACAATTTGTAATAACCCTAAGAGCATACATATATCACCACAATTTGTAATAACCCTAAGAGCATACATAGCTGAACCTAACAGTTTCAGCAGATCATCAACGCATTTCTTCCAATTCAATTTCTCATCAATGCACACACCCAGAAATTTTGAATATTCTGTCTTAGCAACAGACTTATGTTCAAAGTTTATATTTATCAATGGTGTTATGGCATTTTCTGTACAGAATTGTATGTTCTGTGTTTTAGTGAGATCCATTTGCAGAGAACCACTTATTAATTTTTGAAAGGCATTATTTACAATTTCCTCAGATGATTCTTGTTTATGGGGTGTGATTTCTATACTTGTATCACAATAAAAAGGACTAGCTTTTCATCTTCATGGTTATAGAGTGGCAAGTCATTAAAATGTACTAAGGACAATAAAGGACCCACAACTGAACCCTGTAGGATACCATTCTCGATACCTCCCCAGTTAGAGGCTTCTGCTGATGTTTGAAGACTATCTGTACTGTTAATTTCACCCTTCTGCACCCTTCCAGTTAAATATGAATTAAACCATTTGTGTACTGTCCCACACATACCACAATATTGAATTCATGATTCACACAGTCAAAATCCTTTGAGAGATCACAAAATATCCCAATGGGTGATGTTCAATTATCCAAAGCGTTTAATATTTGACCAGTGAAAGTATATATAGCATTTACTATTAAAAAGCCTTTCTGAAAACCATACTGACATTTTGTTAGTACTTCATTTTTACAAATATGTGATCCTACTCTTGAATACATGACTTTTTCAAGAATTTTGGATAAAGTTGTCAGAAGTTAGAGTGGGTGGTATTTGTTGGCGTCAGATCTATCCCCTTTTTTATGCAATGGTTTAACAATAGTGTATTTCAGTCTATCTGGAAAAATGCTCTGTTTCAGTCAGCTACTACATATGTGGCTGAGAATCCTACTGATCTCCTGGGAACAAGCTTTTAGTACTCTGTTGCAAATGCTGTGAATTCTATGTGAGCTTTCACTTTTGACTGAATTTATTATGTTCCTCATTTCAGTAGCAGAGTTGGGGTTGAATTTCAGCAGGTATTGCCTCTTCCATATACTGCCTTGCATTTTCTAATGAACAGCTGTACCCTATTTTTTTCTACAACACTTAAAAATGATTATTGTTTTATACTTCTGACTTTTCATTTGGAAAATTTTAATTGACTTTGATAGAAACGCTGTCTTCCTGTGTTCTCGGTTTCCCTGTATCCCCTTGAACAATATTCCAAATAATTTTTATTTTGTTATCAGATGTGATAATCTCAAACATAATGCACACACTTCTGTAATTTTTAAAAACTTTTTTTTTAATACATTGCAGTAGTTTTTATAATGTTTCACTGTTTCTGGATCAGTAGTTCTTCTAGCTATGAGATGCATTTTCCTTTTCTGTTTGCAAGATATTTTTACCCATTATCATCTGGTTCCCTGTACACCTCATCCCAGTCTAACTGTTCCATGGTTTCCCTAAAATTTTCAATTGTTAAATCATTAATTGAACATAGTATTTTGGAGGACTCTTTTGCATTACAGTATGGAGCCATGTCACATACTGTGACTAATTGTGCATCATGATCTCCATATCTAATCTCATTATTACTACATCACAGATATTTGGGTCACAAATAATGCATTTTTGACACCTAAAATACGCTCTTTCAGTACCTCATTTAAGCTGTATAAAAACTGAAATAGGTTCTGAAAAGTTTTATACAGAAAAATGATATCTAATCTAAAATACAAAGTACTGACATGTAACCAAACACCAATGAGACAAAATATAATGACCACTTGCCTAATAGCTTCTTGTCCATCTTTGGAATGTAATATGTCACTGATCCTGCATAACATGGATCTGACATTTTGTTGGTAAGTTATTGTAGGTGTGTGGCATTAGATATAGATGCACAGGTCACCTAATTCATGTAAATAGCAGGCCACTGATTTGTATATGTGGTGTTGGCACCCAGTACCAACTCAGATGGGTTCCATACGATTTACGTCAGGTGAATTTTGTCACAAAGACTTAACATGTGTTCACTATAATGCTCCTTAAACCACTGTAGCACAGTTCTGGCTCGCTGATATGGACAACTATACAGCTGAAATATGACATTGCTGCTGAGGAAGACATCAAACATGGAGGGATGCAGTCGGTTCGCAGCCATCAGGGTGTCTTTGATTACTACCACAGGTCCCATGTAAGTGCAGGAGAATTTCTCCCATAGTATAATACTGCTCCCATCAGCCTGCACCTATAGTGTGTTGCATTTTACAAGCCACCATACATCTCTATGACATTGTTTGTGGATGTGATCATTGAGCTAGTGTAGTAAAAGTGTGATTCATGGAAAAAGCCTATATGTTTCCATTGATCAACAGTTGAATCATGATGTTCCTGTGTCCACTGAAATCATAACTGATGATGTCAATGGGTCAGTATGTGAACACACAGGGGTGGTCTGCAATGGAGGTCCATGTACAACAGTGTAAGATGAACAGTGTGCTCCAAAATACTTGTACATGTGCCAGTATTGTGCTCTTTTGACAGACGTGCCACGTATCACCATCTACCCAACTTCACAGAGCAGACAAGCCAACAAACCCTACGTTCTGTGAATAGTCATGGACTTCCAACCATTTAGAGCCTAGTGGTAGTTTCACTATTCTTCTTCCTCTTTAGATAGATGGGCCAATGGGCTTGCCACAGTGCTAACACTGGTTCCCGTCAGATCACCAAAGTTAAGCACTGTGAGTGAGGGCTAGCCTTTGGATGGGTGACCATCTGGCCTGCCGAGTGCTGTTGGCAAGCAGGGTGCACTCAGCCCTTGCGAGGCAAACGGAGGAGCTCCTTGATTGATAAGTAGTGGCTCCGATCTCGTAAACTGACATATGGCTGGGAGAGCTGTGTGCTGACCACATGCCGCTCCATATCCACAGCCAGTGATGCCTGTGGGCTAAGGATGACACAGTGGCTGGTCGGTACCATTGGGCCTTCCAAGGCCAGTTCAGACAGAGTTTAGCTTTCCATAGATGCTCACAACAGCAGCATATGAAAATTGCATAATAATAATCTGTCCTTTGATAAAGTCATTTATCCTGGTGGATTTCCCCATTTGCGACCCATATCTTCGCTAGGGTGATCCCCATGCATCTCTGCTGTGTTTGCATACTTTTCATAGCGCGTCACATGTCTGCAACGTCACCGGGTGGCATTCAATGTTGCAGTGGGCCGTTCTCATAAATTTTGGCCTATCAGTGTATTATTATTCATTAAAAAGAAGAAAAACAAAAATATGAACTGTTGCAAAACACAGCAAACATTATTCCACTTGATGTTCAAACTGATCCCAAAACCTTTACTTTTTCATGATAAAAACACTGTATAAAACATATATAGCCATATGTCAAAATAAGTGTAATATGTAATTTAATAAACGTCTAATAAACCAGTGGTTTCAAACACTCAAGACCATAGTTGACTTAGCAGTAAATAAGTACAACTTTTCCAAGGTTTCTCAGAGAAAAAATGGCACCCGTCAGTCAGAATTAATTTATATGTGGAAAAAGGACTTTCTACATCAATGCATGTGATAACAAGAGCATATTTCACTTTTGGCAGACAGGAACACTGCTATACTTTTGATAACACGTCACATGCCTGCAACATCACCAAGTGACATTCAATGTTGCAGGGGGCAGTGCTCATAATTTTTGGCTTTTCAGTGTATTAATATTAATCAAAAACAAGAAAAACAAAAATATGAACAGTTGCAAAACACAGCAAACATTATTCTACTTGATGTTCAAACTGATCCCAAAACCTTTCAGTTTTTCAAGATAAAAATACTGTATAAAACATATATAACCATATGTCAAAATAAGAGTAATATGTAATTTAATAAACGTCTAATAAACCAGTGGTTTCAAACACTCAAGACCATAGTTGACTTAGCGGTAAATAAGTACAACTTTTCCAAGGTTTCTCAGAGAAAAAATGGCACCCGTCAGTCAGAATTAATTTATATGTTGAAAAAGGACTTTCTACATCAGTGCATGTGACAACATAAGGATACTTCACTTTTGGCAGATGTGGGACAGGAACACGGCAATCGGTGGTGCTGAATTTACCACAAAGTATGCAAGCTGCTGTGCACAAGCCTTCCAGGCCAGTGTTGTCCTGCATTTTAGCCAATACTTTTTCTCTACTTCACCTGGCACTTCATTAATTTTCTTTTTATCTTCATCCACTAAAGAAATGTTCTTATAGATGGATCTGTCTGTGCCTTACAATTAAAAAGTAATTCTTGCCATAAATGTGTAGTTGGCTCTAACATAAGCCAACTCTTGGTTGATTGAGGGACCTTTGAATAATAGTTTTGCTGGAGTTATAAAGGTGGCATCCTCTGGTGGATTTTCAGTTACCTTCTGGACTGCTGGGATATGCTTACTGCAGAATTCTGCTGTTTCTAACCATGTGTCCCAGTAGGTAATAACAGGTTCAAATTGCAAGGAAGTTGCTCTCTAAATGCCTGTACCCTTGATGCTGCTGTAACAAAAACTTTCTTTACCATGAAGATGCCTGTGTGCCACATAACCTAAATGTAGCATTAAAGGGTGGAATACTGGAAGCAACTGAAATGCTGCAGCCATATATGCTGTGAAATCAGTGGATGCCACATCATTCAGCCCACTATTGACAAAGTGCACAATTGTTTGGTGGTTTGTCTTTGGGAGTTGTTTGGAACAAATCAAATAAACACTGGATTGCACAACTGCATCCAACTTGCCAATAGTCAGATTTGCAATGTACTGGCCAAGACTGCCAGTAGTTCCATCAACAGAAATCCGTATGCAAGACTTCTCACTATCTTCTTGTATTCTGGACAATGCACCAGTGTAAGCTGAATCCAAATAGTTTTTATGCAATATTAAGTCTGTAGGAACATAGAGATTGCAATACTTCTAAAGAAAACCTCTGAAGATGGGATTTCTTAGTTTTCAAATTGGGATGTTTGCTGCCATGCTAGCATGACACATGCCACTATACAATTGATTCTTTTTGGTGATTTCATAAGATGTTTTTGTTAAAAGTGCCTGCTTAAATTTGGATTCTTGTTTAATGTTTTTCTTATGTAACACTCAATCTGCATGATGATTTAAGTGGGACTTTCTATTACTCAGAATCTAATACAAGACAGAAACAAGATGGTACGTAGAAGTGTGTATAAAAAGTATTTGGTATTGTTAAGGGACATCAGTAATTATTTTAGCAAAATAAAATAAAAAGGAAATATAGTACTGTTTAGCAGATTTAGTTTTTCACCTATCCTGACACTGAACAGAATTTTGTTAAAACTCATAATTAAAAAAAATTAAAACTTAGTTCATCATTTTAGAAACATTTTTGCTTTTCTCATTGTTTACATTTTCTTTATATCAAAACTGATTTCAGTAACTTAAAAACTATGATAAAGTGAACAACTAAATTCCTGCATCTCTTAGCATAATTTCAAACAATGTTTATAAAATAATATGCTTCACAAAAGCTCTGGTGTCTAAAGATGTGAGAAGAAATTTGCAGTTGTGAAATGGCAGGAAAAAGTAAGAAGTATAAAAACATACCATTTAGCCTCTTTGTTGCGTGCCTGGCAGAATATAATTTTTTAATCTGACCAAGAGTGCAGCAAACTTTGGCAGCATATTTTTATACACATAGACTTTGAATTAGTTGTTTTCAGCATTCTGCTGAGTTATTCACACACTGAAACTACAATAGGTATTGAACAATGAACTTATTACACTTCGTACATCCAACACTACACAATGTACTACTTCAGTTTGGTTGATAGATAAAAAAATTTGACAATGGTCTCATTCATTTTCCTACAATGTGAGTCTGTGTATAACCAAGGAGAGATGTGAGCTTCTTTTCACTACAATGGCTATGCAACTCTCCTCTTGTGTGTGTGTGTGTGTGTGTGTGTGTGTGTGTGTGTGTGGGTGGGTGGGTGTTTTTCATCTGAGATCAGTTCAAAGCATACAAATACCTTCTTTGTCGAAACAGGAAGTTGGCCAGGATTCTGTGAGCTGCGTTGCTCCCCCCATCACCCATCCCAAACCCCCAAATATCACCTTCTGCTTTCTCAATGTTGATTCTTCTAAGTAATTCTAATCTTTCAAAAAAATAAGAATTTTATTTCACGTTAAAGAAATAGTTACCTTTTAGGATTTTAAGGCGAAAATAGACAATAATGTCAAAGTAGGCGTTTTAGTTGGTATAAAATTTATGGTTTTGAGTTTAATTAGTCATGAAATGTGTTAGTAGAAGTTTATTTTCAATTAGTAACTCAGCAAAAGAGTAGGTTTCAGCCTAAAGGCCCGCAGTCCACTTATCATGAGTGGGAAGTTAAATCCTATTCTTCCTTCATTTTCTGAAGTTTAGAAGCTACTGGAGATGTCTAGACTGAAACTAGCTTATTTTCAGAATTTTCTCAATCATTTGGATGTCTTGAATGTAACACAGTCTCTTAATCTAACTCAAATAGTAGTACTGTAACTGTAATAACTCTTCTTGTACTACTACCAAATCTGCTCATAGTTTCAAGATTGGTTGATACGTTTCCAGTACAATGTAGTAATACTGACCATCAAGAAGAATGTTTAAAAATCATGAAAGGAAGAGGTATAATTAGAAAAGACCATGAAACACAACAAAGTAGCAATTACATTAAAGTATGGTGGGACAAAGGTAATGAACTGTAAGTGCTACCCTGGATTGAAATTGACTTGTAATTGTGAAGAGTAGGCTAAAGCTTTCTTCAGGTTGTTTGTTCATATTTATAACAAAATACATCACTGATTCGACATATCATGGATCTAACAGTTTGTTGGTAGGTTTGTGGAGGCATATTGCATTAGACATCTATGCACTAGTCATGTAATGCACGTAAATAATGGGCCCCTGATTCACAGATGCAGTGATGGCACTTGATACTGACCCAGATGGGTTCCACAGAATTTATATCAGGCTAACTTGATCACCAATACATCAGCATGAGTTCACTATAATGCTCCTTAGACCACTGTGGTATGTTTGTGGCTCTGTGACATAGACAATTATACTGCTGAATGATGATATCGCCACTGGAGAAGACATCAAGTATTAAGGGATGGCAGTGGTTCGCAGCTGTCAGCATATCCTCAATTACTACCACAGGTCCCATGCAAGTACTGGAGAATATCTCCCACAGCATAATACTACTCCCACTTGCCTGTCTCTGTAGCATACTGTGTATTTCAAACTGCTGTTCAGCTCGATCATGGCATTTGTGGAGATGGCCATTTATTTACTTATTTATTTATCCTTTGACAAAGGACAATGTATGGATCAAGATATATTTTCATTTCACACATCAACAGGTACATAGTTTTTACTGTCTATGGTTTAACAAAAGTATAATTTATTATAAAATTATTCCAGGGCTATTTCATATTGAATTAAATTTTGTACAATTTTTCTTTTGATACAATAATGGTACTGCAATTGTTTTGAACTGTAGTGCACATAAATTCATTAACACTGTAATAACAGTTCTCTATTAGAAAATTTTTAAGAATTTTTTGAAAATATTTTTATTGTTTATTTCTCTCAAGAATGAAGGGAGTTTTTCAAGGGCTTTAGGTCCAGTGTATCATGGCTTTTTTTTTGTATTTTGTGGTGTTGTGTGTAGGCTCATGGAAGAGGTTCCATTTTCTTGTGTCATGGTTGTGTTGTGTGTTGTTATCTCTCGTATCAGCAGAATATTTGAATTTTGTCCAACAGAGGAGTTTGTACAGGTATGTACTGGGTAATGTTAGTACTTTGAGAGCTTTAAACGCTGGTTTACATGGATCATTCCATTTAAGGTTGGCTATAATCCTTATGGCGCTTTTTTGTAATTGTAATACTTTTTTAATGTTTGTTTTTGAGGTACCTCCCCACAAAATTATGCCATAACTTAATGTCATACGAATTAAGGCATGGTATATTGCTTTCATAATGCATGTATCTTTTAGGTAGCTGAGCCTGTGCAGCACATATAGGTTGGGACTGAGTTTCCTCCTGATATTCTACATGCTTATCACAGTTTACATTTTCATTGATAATTATCCCAAGGAATTTTATATATTTGGTATTTTCTGCTATGCACTCATCTATGCAGACATTGATATCTTCACTGTGGAAGTTTTGAAGTCTGAAGTTTAGTCAAAACGTTTTAGTAATATTGTTGTACAGGTTTAATTCAGTAAATCTTTGGAGGGCATTATTTACTTCTACATTGGCTTTTATTTCTAACTTTTCTGTGTCTTTATCCTTGAACAGAAGAGTTGTGTCATCTGCATAGGTAAATACTACCATACCTCATCATATTTGGGATGTGATTTGAGAGAGAATGAAGAATATTGGGCCAAGAATGGAGCCTTATGGCACAGAGAAGAGTAAAATTCTTGCTTTAGATCTTACTTTCTTCACCAGAAGTTTTTGTAATTTAATTATATTGGCTCCTGTTTGTCAGGTATGAGGGAATTCAGTCTCCTGCATTTCCTCTTATGCCATATACTCCTAATATTTCTCCTAAGGTTTTGTGGTCTACACAGTCAAATGCCTTTGTTAGATCCATGAACACTCCTACACATTTATGTCCAACTTTCTTATGACATTTTCGATGTGATCTATTACTGCATCTATCAGGCATTTATCTTCCTGGAAGCCAAATTGATTCTTGTTGATTATTTCATATTTCATCAGAAAAGCAACAAGTCTCTGTGCATAAGCTCGTTCAAATACTTTTGATACGACTGGTAAAAGAGCTATAGACCTATAATTTTCTGGATTGTATTCATTCCCCTTTTTATGTATTGGTTTATCAGTGCTATCTTTAAGCACTTGGGTATAGTTGCTTCCAGGAATGATGAATTGATTAGTTGTGTAAGAGGTTTCTTGAGTTCCTGCATACAGTGTTTGATTTCTATACTTGATATTCTGTGAATTCCACATGAATTTGTTTGTTTTAGGTTTTTTATTATCTTTAGTGTTTCTTCTTCTGTCACCGGGAAAAGTGCCATTTTCCCCATAGGGATTAATAAAAGTTGTCCATGTGTTATTGTATTTTTTGTTATTTGTTTTTTCTTTTAGTTTTTGGACTACTGTGGCAAAATAGTCATTGAAGAGATTTATGATTTTATTCTGTTCAGTTATAGTTTTTTTGCTGATTGTGATCTGTATTTTGCTGTGTTCCTGTGAGTTGGAGAGTTTGCGATTTGAATTTATAACAGACCAATAATGCTTGCTTTTATTATAAACAATATTTGTGTACTTTTTTTGCTTCTAGTCTTTTGGCAGCTTGCAGCACTTTAGCATACCTTCTGTTATATTTTCTGTAGAACTCTTAAAAGTTTTTCATCAATGCTAGTTTTATATATTCTGTGCATCATTTTAATCTTGTTCCTAGAGATAAAAATTCCTTTTATTATACATTTTTGTTTTTATTTGTGGTTTTGGCTTTAGTTTTTGTTACTGGGCATGTAATATTCAGATGGTAGGAAAGTGTGTCAACAAAATATGTCATTTTATGATCCACTGATGGAGAGTCTTTCTCCAGTATTTCCCACCCTTCTTTTTCAAGTTTTATTCTAAGAACTTTTAAGTTTTCTTCATTTAAACTTCTTTTTTCCATATTTTTCATATCTTTTCATTTGTGGTGATATGATTTAGACACATTTTTGTTGCATCATGGTCTAACTGGGCCGTTCATATAACTTCACTTTTGTACTGGAAGTCCCTTAAATTTGTGAAGATGTGATCTATTTGAGTACAGGAGTTTGCTGTTATGTGTTGGAGTAGCTATTGCATTGTATAAGCCATATATTTTCATTGTCCTTTTGTCAATTTAGTGTAGCAAAAGTGTGATTCACCCAAAGAGATGACACATTTCCATTGTTTGATGGTCATATTCCAATGGTCCTGTGCTCACTGCAATCATAAATGATTATGTCATTGGGCAAACATGTGAACACAAAGGCATAGTCTGCTGCAGAACAGCATGTTCAACAATGTATAATGAATGGTGCGCCCTTGCACTCTTTTGGTAGAAATACAACAGATCACCATCTATCCTGCTTTACTGAGCAGACAAGCCTCCAGATCCCATGTTCTGTGAAGAATCATGGACATCCAACCATTTGGTGCCTGATGGTAGTTTTTCTCTCCTTCTCAAGATGCTCATGACAGTAGCACATGAACATTTGTCTAGCTTCATTATTATCTAGATATTTGTTCACAGGCTTTGTGTACTAATAACCCATCGATTGATATTCCCCCATTTGTAGGACATATCTTTGCTAGGGTGATTCCCATCCAGCACAGCTGCACTTACATATTTTTCATAATGTGCCACGTGTCCACAACGTCAGCATCAACCTCACGTGGGCAGTGAGCAGTGGGCAGTTTTGGTTTCTCAGTGAATGTAAATACAAATTTCTCTAAAACTGTGATAAAGAATACTACAGTAAGAAGTGAAGTTGAGGATAATCACAGATGTTATGTAGACAAATAAAAGTATGAAAAATGGGAGCTTAAAAGAAACAGTGGGTAACATTCAGGAAAAGAAAGAAATACAGCACTGTAAGTCAATTAAATGAGAAATTCATGAGAAATGAGAAGAAGATAAAGTGACATGGTTGTGTGAACAATGTGAATAAAGTGCTAAAGAAATAGTCACTGTCAAACAGATTCAAAATATGATCAGGCCACACTAACTAGTCAGGTTTAAGCAATGCTGTCAATGTTTAGAAAGAAACTGAATTCTACGTTAAACAAAGATGAGAAAGTGGTTAGATGACAAGAGTACACTGAGGGCCTGCATGAGGAGGAGGATTATTAAATTCAGAATTTATTGTAAATGTATTTTAAGAGAAAAATAGCAACTCTGAGACAAGCAACTGCTCTTTCTTCTACATTCCTCAGATGTTGTTTTTGTCTAATATTTCAAAGAAAGCAGTTATGTAAATTTTTATAAATTGTGATTTAATACTTTTATAATGCACATAATCTAAATCATTTGATACCGGTACAGGAGATATGTGGTAAAACGTAAGCATAAAGCAAGAAGTCTGTAGGTATCAAATCCAGGGGGATGGGCCTGAAATGGTACAGGTTCTGTGCACCCATCCAACCATTTGGAAACAATTTGTGAAAACATTTTGTAGCACTACATGTGCTATGGGCTGGACAGCCATCATATTGGTGTCACAGGTTCCACCTAGACAGCAGAGGAACATCTTCTAGCATCCATGTTAGGAGGATGTGATACATTCAGTGTTCTGTATATGAAAAACAGGCCTATTAGTTGATGGTTCACTATCATACACCACAAATTTACAGTCTGTGGATGTTGATGTTCTACATGGTGAAGCCAGTGAGGATTATCAACACACCAATAGTTCATGTTAGAACAGTTTACCTGGCCATGGTTGGTAAATGTGGCTTCGTCATTGAACAAAACACGCATTACATTTGTAATATCCTGTCTTAATGCTCATGTACAGAAGTTAACACGATTCTCATAATCATTTCCATTCAGCTCTGGAGGGAGGGAGATATGATATGGATGAAATCTATGTTAATGAAAAATGCATAAGACACTTGTCTGACTCAAACCACTTTCTTGTGGGATTGAGCAGGATCTAATGTATGGATCAACTGCAACAGCACCAAGAATGTTAATTTCTCCCTCTTCTGTCATCATCAGTTGTTTCCTTCTGTTACATTGTCTAGTTATACTACCATACTACCAGTTTCATGCAACTACTTGGAGAGGTAGATAAATAATTGCTGAGATGGGTGACATCTATTGGGATACCTTGTTGGATACACCACACAAGAATGAACTGCATTCTTCCTACAGTCCCCATACACCATGAACATGTTGTCATTTTCTGCACTGGTAAATCCATCATACACTCACAACCTACTACTTGGACCATCAAACAGTGACTGACTGGAAAGTCGCAGTGCACTCAAGGAACACACAAGCACACTATAAGTGAATGTAATACCATCATACCTAACAACTATGCAGGATGAATGACACAAAAAAGTGATGGTGTGGAAACTTTTCAAAATATGATATCTCATAAATGACTCACACTAGAATCCTGCAACAAACACCATTGACATTCTACATACCATTACTTTTGGTTTGTTAAAGTTAGTAATTATTGTTCTATTTAAAAAGTGTATGTCTGCATAATAAATAAACTTTGTAGGTATTATTACAATCTGTTTATTGGCTAACAATATGGGTCCCCTAATTACCAAACCATTATCTGAAAACTGCACATCTATAGCAGTGCATTATCTGTGGTGCACATTTTAGGTGATTAACCCTGTATGTAATTAAAAATATATTATATACAAGGTTGCCATGCTACATGCCTGAATGATAATCCTCAGTGGTTTTAAACTGGCCACAAAAAGTAAAAAAGGAAACAAAAAATTGAAAAAAGTGGTTGGAGATACTGTATGTGATGTATGGATGTGAGACCTGGACCATTAGAAAGGCTGAACGGCAAAGAATTGACTCCTTTGAATTGTGGTGTTGGAGGAAACTTCTTAGGGTTCCATGGACTGCAAAGAGAACCAACAGATCAATATTGGAGCAAATAAAACCAGTTGTGATGTATGGATGTGAGACCTGGACCATTAGAAAGGCTGAACGGCGAAGAATTGACTCCTTCAAATTGTGGTGTTGGAGGAAACTTCTTACAGTTCCATGGACTGCAAAGAGAACCAACAGATCAATATTGGAGCAAATAAAACCAGATTTCTCCCTGGAAGGTCTAATGTTAAAACAAAAGCTGACCTACTTTGGACACACAATGCGAAGGCATGCCTCGCTGGAAAAAACATTAATGCTGGGGAAGATTGAAGGAACTAGAAGAAGACATCAGAGGATGAGATGGATCGATGGCATCACAGAAGCAATGTGCTCCAACCTGGAAGGTCTACGGGAGAAAGTGCAAGACAGGAAAAAGTGGCGTGATTTGGTTCATGGGGTCACGAAGAGTCGGAACCGACTGAACGAATAGAGAGAGAGAGAGATCGGAGATACAATAAAATATTATAATTTTCATTCTCTGCACTGAGAGTTTTTTGACTTGAATGTTTCCTTTTTTCAAAACCTTCAACAACTTTTTTTCTCAGATGGGTTTTACTTGTTTCCTTTTTTGGCCATGTCTAAGCTCTCTACAAATGACTGTGTCTGATGAGAAACAGCAGCATTTACACTATTATGAACGGAGTCCTTCTCTGATTTAAGGTGATTCTCAACATTATCTTTATTTTCCCACCCAATTCAATAAATTACAAAATATGCAGAACACTGATTTTGAATCTGTAGTATACAAACACTGATAATCATACCGCACAGCCCTTTTATGGTCATTCACATCCATATGGCCAATGCTTGACAATACTAGACATGAAATCAATAGAGTGGCATAGTTGAAATACATTGACTGGTTTTATTTTCTGGTTGCTATAGTGTGAACACCATATAATGAGGCAGTCAAATGTAAGTGTACACAATGTATAACTTTCAGTGCCCGAGAGATCAGTAGGAATGCAGGGAATAAGCCCCACTGCCTTCTGACAGGGCAGTCAACCTATACCATTGTTCTGTGTTTTTGTGGAAGCAAAAATGACAGTTGTTTCCTGAGGAAATTGATCCTTTCTGGTGTTGTTCAAGTTGTACTTGGTCACTATAAGTGTCCAGGACTAGTCTCTTCACTTGTTTCAAAATCAGAAAAGACAGCAATGAGCAACAGATAATCCAAACCTAAGCTGAGTGCACAACATATTTGGTGACAGCCACCATGCAATTAACTGCAACTTTACACACATGATCTAATGCTTTGCTTATCTTACCATTACAGTTATTGACTGACTCCAGGTTGTTTTTTCTTTGTTGGACACCAGAATGGTTACTGAGGTTAGTACCGGCCACCAGGTTCCACGGTGACAGTTCTATAATCATTCAAAGGAAGTCTACATTCTGTATTGCAGAAGTACCCGGATCATGCGATATTAGTCGGAGGCGACTTCAACCTACCTAGTATAGACTGGGATGTCTATGGATTCATTACATGTGAATTACTTTTGAACACATCATCCAAAAACTGTCTTGAGCAGCTAAATCGACAGCCAACACGTAATGGAAAAATTTTAGATCTGGTAGCCACAAACAAACCAGATCTCATCGACGGTGTCAGTCTTGAGACAGGGATTAGTGATCATGATGTTGTCACTATGACTATGGTTACAAAAGTTAAAAAGTTGGACAAGAAGGCTAGGAGAGTATTCTTACTAGAAAGAGCAGATAAGCAGTTGCTAGCATCCCAATTAGTAAATGAATCGACTTCATTTTCTTCTGGTACGATGGACATGGAAGAACTATGGGCAAATTTTAAACACATTGTAAACCACATATTGGACAAGTATGTGCCAAAAAAGTGGGTTTGGGATGGAAAAGACCCACCATGGTTTAACAGCGCAATTCGGAGAATGCTCAGGACACAAAGGCAGTTGCACTCGCAGTACAAGAAAGATCGGGAGAATGAGGACAGGCAAAAGTTAGAAGAGATTCGTGCTGCTGTAAAAAGAGTGATGCGTGAAGCATTCAACCACTACCACCATCATACCTTAGCAAAAGATCTTGCTGAAAACCCAAGGAAATTCTGGGCTTACGTAAAATCGGAAAGTGGGTCGAAGACTTCCATCCAGTCACTCACTGATCAGTCTGGCCTGGCAACGGAAGACAGCAAAACGAAAGCTGAAATTTTAAATTTAGCGTTTGAGAAATCTTTCATGCAGGAGGGTCGTACAAACATACTGCTGTTTGAGTCTCGTACAGATTCCTGTGTAGGACATAGTGCTAGACATCCCTGGGGTTGTGAAGCAGCTGAATGGGTTGAAAATAAATAAATCGCCAGGTCCTGATGGGATTCCAAAGCAGTTTTACAGAGAGTACTCTACTGCATTGGCTCCTTACTTAGCTTGCATTTATCATGAATGTCTTGCCCAACATAAAGTCCCAAGCGACTGGAAAAAAGTGCAGGTGATGCCTGCATATAAGAAGGGTAGAAGGACGGATCCTCAAAATTACAGACCAATATCCTTAACATCAGTTTGTTGCAGGATTCTCAAACATATTCTCAGTTCGAATATAATGAATTTCCTTGAGACAGAGAAGTTGCTGTCCATGCATCAGCACGGCTTTAGAAAGCATCGCTCCTGCGAAACACAACTCACCCTTTTTTCACATGACATCTTGCGAACCATGGATGAAGGGTATCAGAGGAATGCCATATTCCTTGACTTCCGGAAAGCGTTTGACTCGGTGCCCCACTGCAGACTCCTAACTAAGGTACGAGCATATGGTATTGGTTCCCAAGTATGTGAGTGGCTCGAAGTCTTCTTGAGTAATAGAACCCAGTATGTTGTCCTCGATGGTGATTGTTCATCAGAGGTGAGGGTATCATCTGGAGTGCCCCAGGGAAGTGTGGTAGGTCCGCTGTTGTTTTCTATCTACATAAATGATCTTTTGGATAGGGTGGATAGCAATGTGCGGCTGTTTGCTGATGATGCTGTGGTGTACGGGAAGCTGTCATCGTTGAGTGGCTGTAGGAGGATAAAGATGACTTGGACAGGATTTGTGATTGGTGTAAAGAAGAGCAGCTAACTCTAAATGCAGGTAAATGTAAATTAATGCAGATGAATAGGAAAAAGAATCCTGTAATGTTTGAATACTCCATTAGTAGTGTAGCGCTTGACACAGTCACATCGATTAAATATTTGGGCGTAACATTGCAGAGCGATACGAAGTGGGACAAGCATGTAACGGCAGTTGTGGGGAAGGCAGATAGTCGTCTTCGGTTCATTGGTAGAATTTTGGGAAGATGTGGTTCATCTGTAAAGGAGACCGCTTATGAAACACTAATACGATCTATTCTTGATCACTGCTCAAGCGTTTGGGATCCCTATCAGGTCGGATTGAGGGAGGACATAGAACCAATTCAGAGGTGGGCTGCTAGATTTGATACTGGTAGGTTTGATCATGACACGAGTGTTAAGGAAATGCTTCAGGAACGCGGGTGGGAGTCTCTGGAGGAAAGGAGGCATTCTTTTTGTGAATCACTACTGAGGAAACTTAGAGAACCAGCATTTGAGGCTGACTGCAGTACAATTTTACTGCCGCCAACTTACATTTTGCGGAAAGACCACAAAGATAAGATAAGAGAGATTAGGGCTCATACAGAGGCGTATAGGCAGTAATTTTTCCCTCGTTCTGTTTGGGAGGGGAACAGGGAGTGAAGATGCTAGTTGTGGTACGAAGTACCCTCCGCCAATCACCGTATGGTGGATTGCAGATTATGTATGTAGGTGTAGAGGTAGAATAATGCCATTTTTTAAAAATAAAATTTTGTCTCTGGACTGCAGCTACATTCTCCCAACACTTATGACAGGAATGGAAGAACAAAAATAGGCTGATAGTTTCCAATCTTTTTCCTTGACTCTTTCGTGACCAGGCTTCTTACTTTGCACAGACCACTATCAGCTGGCTGTATACTGGTAAAGACAACAAGATCTGTGTTACACAAATATTACAGTTATGTGGAAGTACATTCTTGAGTCCAGATATTGTGATATGTTGTTGCAGTGGCTAATGAACTGTTCTTTTACATTTCTGCACAAATATTTCAGTGGAGTGAAAAGGAGTCGCTCCATAAAACACACAATGGACTTTTTCCGAATTTTCACAGTCAAATGAAGAGTAGGAAAAGGACAAATGGTGTATCAAATAGACCACCTTGAAGTCTAGTTTTGGTAAAAAATGTTTATTTACTTATGAGCAATAAGGGTAATTAAGAGAAAATTAATTGTAATTTGAGAGAAAATTACAAAGCTACTTTTTATCCATATTTTCATAGCCAAATAAAGAATTAGAAATGGTCAAATGATGTATCAAGTTGACCAGCTTGAGGTCTTGCAAAAATTATTTAATTATTTGAAAGTAATTGAGATAATTAATAAAAACTTATAGTGATGTGAGGGAAAATTGAAATGTTTCACAAACAGCTGCTGCTAGCTACGTACGACATGTCATAAATGAGGTGTCAAAAAATTAATTATTCAAGGTCTAGTTATTTTGTTCTTAAGTTATATTGATGTAGAATTGCAGAATTCTTCCATTCATGCTGAAAAAATAAAATAAATATCTAATTACTGTATAAATTGAAATTTTTCTGCTCTCTGTTGATCTAGATACATTTAATGACAGTGGAATACCAATCACTAGTTAAGTGTATTGTATTTCATGGTTTCTGAATGAAACTGGAAAACAAAACAAAAAAATATAAAAAGATTTCACTAACGTTTTGTGAAATTATTTGTCTAAAAATAAGAAATAAAATACTAAAGGTTAGAGAAACATTTGACATCTCTTTGAATAGCGTTCTAAATCATGTACAACAAATGATGTACCAATTGAGAATTTGAAGTGTAGTGGTATTTAATATTTTTGGATTTTAAATTTCCAGTTTGATGTCCACAAGCAAGCAGTTTCAGAATTGTGCACCTGAGTATAAAATGCCATTCTGAAGTCTGGATAAGGATGTGTACTTTATATGGAAATTAGTTTTTCTTTAAGTATTATGTTTTTGACTGCACAGTCATTATAAATACACTCTTTCTATTGATCAAAATGCAATGATAGAACATACAGTGTGTTTCTGTAAGAACATGACCAGTCTGTATGGGTTACACAGTTACAGCTAGTTACAGAGGTAAGTTTTCAATTTGTGTGTTGGTACTCCAAATGCTATAGATTTATTTAGATATTGTTAGTTTAGCTATGAAGTGCAATTTGTGAAACTGTGTGTGAGTTTATATAATTAAATTTTTCGACTGTGATTGTAATTACATGTTGTTGGTCAGTATTACTGTATAATTTACGCATGGCACATGTATTTAAAAATGCTGAACATGCAAATATTGTGTTTGTGCAAGAGTTTGTCATAGAAATACTGCTATTGCTTATGGAGATTGCAGTAGGCAATACCTCAATTAATCACAGAATATCAGGTTGAAGAGTCTTTAATTGTGTTTTTGCTTAACTGCATTAGACTGGTGCAGTGCCCAGGAGGCATATTTGATCTGACCATGCAAATAAAGTAGAAGGCTGTGTTCATTTGGTGCTACATAGTCCTTCACCAAGCATACATAGAATTTCTACATGTATTGGTGTTCCATGTCTCAGTTTATTTAGTTGTGGGTGGTATAGTGACACATTTTAAACGGTAGTATTCACCCCATTTGAATATTATATGATTTTAACAATAAACACAAAGATTAGGAGCCAACATGATTTTTATCTTATTTTCTTTCTCATGAACATTTTCAAAGTCATCACAAACAACCCTCTGTGGCTTTTTTCTCTCATTACCCAATCACACCAAATATTCTATTTTAGTAATTGTTCTAACATTCTACTTACAAGAATGTGGTGGACATTATGTATGCATGGCTGATATACATTTCATTTAGTATGGAAACACCTGTGAAAAGTTGATGAAATAAAAATTGGTCACGTGTTATGTGGAGTATTCAAATTATTTTGTAATGGTGCCTCTTGAATTAATTATTATTCCTCCCTAAATACCCGGTATGTAATGGTGCTTAAATTTAGGAATCACTAGTTACTTTAAAATAGTTCTGCAAGGTGTCAGTTACCAGTTTGAGAAAAATGCTTACAGCACTCTACTACACAGTAAATACTTTTTTGAGTACATGAAATATACCAGCAGTTGCACTGCAGGTCAACTAGAGAAGAGACATTTCAAAGTGTAAAGCAGGCTCAACCAAGCCTTTTGGATACTTATCAAAGTGCTGTTGCTATCTCTGTTTATTATTCATATATTTCATATATTCATGTGTTTATTTATTAGCCATTCAGCATGGTTCCTACACAATTGGCTTCATCAAAATACATTTTACATATTTCATAAAAGTATAGTTCTTACTAATTTTTATATTACAAATTATGCATAATATTCATACATCTTTTTTGTAGTTAGTAATTTGTACATTTCACTCACATCATCATTTTACATATACATAAATACATATAAATAAATAAACTTCTTACTAATCAGACAATTTCAGCAATAATCATTATATAGTTTACATTCAAGAATTAATTATAGTTTTACACATTTAGTTAATGATACTTAAATTATTTCAATGTTTATACATACCTTCCAAATTACTTCCAAGATATTCTTCAATTGAGTCATATGCTTCATTTTTGAGCCATGTGTCTAATACCTCCTTAAATTTAAAGAGGGTGACAGTTTTGATGGATTGTGGCAGTTTATAATAACTTAAGACTTAGGTGTTTGTGACTGTTGTGTGCCAGTGACAGCCTAGAATATGGTATATCAAGCATGCAGTTGTTTCGGGTGCTGTGCAAATGTAAATTCATTCTCTGTGTAAGTTGTTGTATATTTTCTTTTACGTATATTAAGCAGTTTTACATACAGTGACTTGGGAATGTCATTACGTTTAATATACTGAAGTGCTCCTTATAGGTTTCTCATGGACACAATACACAGTTTGTGCCTGGTGAATTACCCCACAACAGAATCCCGTATTGTTGCTGTGATTGAAAGAATGCATAGCAGCAAAGCATCTATTAACTTTTACTGACAGAATATCTTATTTTATACTGCAGGAATATTACGCGTGCAAGTTTACCTGTCAGATAGCTTATATGGCCATCCCATGATAGCCTTTGGTCTATTTTTTGTCCCAATACTTCGACACTGTGATTCTCTGCTTTCCATACCTTCAGATTAAAATAAATTTCCTGTTTTTGTGTTATACACAACTGGTTATCAACACACCACATCCTACATTTTTCAAAAAGTTCATTATTTTTGTTTACCACTATTGCATACCTGTGGAGATCGTGGTAATATTATCAGCATACAAAACATTTTTGCAGACTATATAGTTTGAGAAATCATTAACATAGATAATAAAGAGGAACAGTCCAAGAATGGATCCCTGTGGAATTCCTCTCTTAAGTTTGATTAGATCTGACCATTCATTGTTGACATACACTAACTGTTGCCTGTTATTTACGTATGACTTAATCAAATTGAGTGGTTTGTCTGCAGTACCATAATATTCTAATTTTTTAACAATTATCTCATGTGATATTGAATCAAATGCTTTGCTTAAGTCTATGAGTGTCGCACATGTGGTCAGTTTCCTTTCAAAAGCGTTGTGGATTTCTGTTATCATGCTTTCAATAGCTTTTATCATTGACTGATTAGTTCTAAATCCAAACTGGCTGTCATTAAGAAATTTATTGCTCTAAAAATACATGTAAATCTGTGTGTGTGTGAGCTGCTCTGTATGATTTTGGCCAGTAGAGGGACAACTGATATTGGTCTATAGTTATCTGGCGTTTCTCTGTCACACTTTTTGTATATGGGGAGTGTAACCATAATTTTAAGGCAATCAGGGAAAATGCCATCATCAAGGATTTTATTTGCAAGGTAGAGGAGTACTTATTTCCTTAATTATAGCCTTTATTAAAAAGTTACAAAATATATAGTAGTCTTCTGTTCTAGAGTTGTTTCACTTGTTTACAGAGTTATTTATATCTGTAGCAGTAATTGTACTACAGATATCTTTTATCTGTTTCATTCTGTGTTTGCACAAGAAAAGCATCCACATCAGTTAAATCGTCACTTTTTGGTACATGGGCATTTACTGAATTTATGAAGTGGTGGTTGAGAGTGTTGCAGTTAATTAGGTTACTGATTTCTTCTTTCCCCATGTTTATCTCACTTTTAACTATGTTCCAGGCATCTTTACATTTGTTTTTAGAATTTAAAATATACTCCTCATTTGCTTTCATTTTTGCTGCTTTAATTTCAGGTTTGTATATTTTTCTTAAGTTTATATATCTATTCTTGTTTTCTAGATTGTGTTCAACTTTGTCCTTCAGCGTGAGTAGAAGGAATCTAATTTTATTGAGGTGCAGGGTGTACCACTTTTTTGTGTGTTGTGTTTTATGCATATTGCTATGGTTACATCTCTTACAAGGGGAGATCACAATGTTTGGAATGCGGATTTACTGCAAACTTCATACACTCGTAGTACTCCATTAGGACAACAAAATGTGTAAGCAGTAATGCATACTGATCAAGCATTACTGAGAAAATCACAAGATAATTTTATTTTTACTGTGAAGTGGCACCGCTATTTATGTTATAATTGATATAACAGGAAAATACATGTAATCAGATGAACTTTTATTAAATTTACAATGTTTTTTGGCAGTCTACAAATTTGTATTATTACAAATAATATAACATTCATAACTATTGACTAGTAAACAACCAAACGCATAAAGTGATACTGAAAATGTGTGATTGTGTGAGGTTTGGAAGGAGCCCAAAACTACTTGTTACCTGCAAGTTTTGACTGGCACAGACAGCTTTTGAAAGATGTACAATTAATTGTCACTTTTGACATTATGAGTACAAGTTGCAGGATGGTATTTTACGTAAAAATGTGGAAAACTTAAAGTTAAAAGGCATGAGCTGCATCAAATAAATGCTATGTTTCTGCATACGCAAGGTCTTTTAAGGTTTTCCATGGAAAAACAAACCTCATTAACATTTTCAAAAACCTCTCTTTCGGTCCATAGTTTGGAAGCAAACCATGCATAAAGCAGCATTTCCTTACATATCGGTGCTGATAATTGGTAATGCAGTATTGAGTGTATTTTAATAGCATCTTCAAGAGAAGAAATTTCTCATTCTCTTTTGATCAAATAATAACAATTTTGAAGACACTTAATGAAATTTTTAACTTTCCCGTGGAAATAAACATCACACGGTTGGCAAACTGGCATGCATTTCGGAGGTACAACTTAAACTGTACATGGTGAAAATTTTGTCATACAAACCAGGATGTTTGACCCCCCCCCCCCCCAAAGCATCTATTATTAATAAGAATTTTTCTTTATTCACACAGGGAAGCATGACACTAGATAAAAATGAGTAATATAACTGCTTGCTAAGTTTGCCGGATTTTGAACTCGTTATGATGACATTCAGAAGATCTTTCATTAATTTGTCAACAGTGTTCTGAACCTTTGGTTCCATCTTCCCTATGGTTTCCCACAAACAAAGAAACATGTGCGACAATAATTTGCCACAAAATGTTATAGTATATTGTGCCATTTACAAGTGCGTCATCTTATTCATATAGCACCTTCTGACAAAAATGGTCTTCGAATTTCTTTCGGTGAGAGTTCTGTTGTATGTGAACTGGTACTGGCAACCTGTCTGGTCTGTATTGATAAAAAAATTTTCTCAAAATTTGGGATGATTGCCCTCATCTGCAATTGAAACTTTCTCATGGCTTTCAGAGTATTTTCCGCAGACACACATTCCCTCAAACTCACATACTGTGTGATCTTCCTCTGACGAATTCTGTGCCACAGTGTGAATTTTTTTATCCATGAAAGCAATGCTTTGAAGATGAAGTCCTCAGATTTGAATTGGCTTGCTGTAGGTTTCTGGTTGTTACCTGAAAAGTAAAATCAAAGATTCATTTTATTAACATAATTGTTTCTTCGAATGAGGTTGTTGAAGATATAGAAATTTAGATGTAGAGTGATAAAAATGAACACTTACTTGCTGATAATTCTGGTGAGACTCCACAAGATGGTCATATGTGTACCAATCAATTATTGAATATTTATTGATCGTTGATCCTCCAGATTTTATGTTTTCTTCCCATCTCTTCAAGTCATCATTTCTTGTCATACTTCTAGACCCTTTTATCTGGAGAGTTTGGAGACTCAATTTGGGGTGCTTTTTCGCCAGTTTAACAACTTTTATTTTGGTCTCCAATGGAACAATTGCCTTTTACTCTTTTCCGCAGGCTCATAATCTTCATCGTCTGACAAATTTTCTTCAACTTCACAGAATTGATCTTCTTCATCTACTTCACCAAAATGATTAAGATCATCGTCAATGATGAGTATTTTTTCTCCTAACAATTCCGTGGTAGTCTGATGCAGTTCTTCTCCAATCACTATTGCATCAGCGAAATTGTTGCTTATGCTTCTGTATCAACAACGTCTGCTTCTTGAAGAAGACTATCACAGTATATCAATACTTATGTCGACTGCCATTTCACAACCGCACTATGGATTGAATATTCATGAAATTCCTTGTCCCCAGTTCTCGACAAACCAGGTGTCACTTACATTTTTCTAGTCAAGATGTAAGGTTTTATACTTCATGAACAATTTGCGCACACATTATTTCTTCTTGTTACACAATCAAGGTCTCACCACTATGCGAGTTAACCATCAAATGATCCCCATTCTATCCCAGTTCAAGCCTGGCCCTCCCTTCATTCTTTGATAGATGATTGTGCCGGTCAAAACTTGCAGCTAACAAGTAGTTTTGGGCTCCTTCCAGGTATAAGGGAGCTCTCAAATCATGGACAAGCATACATTTTCAGTATCAGTTCATGCGTTTGGCCTTTTACTAGTCGATAGTTATGAATATTATATTATTTGTGATAATAAAAATTTGTAGACTGCCAAATAACATTGTAAATTTAATAAAAGTTCATCTGGATACACCTATTTTTCCCATTATATCAGTTGTAATATAAATAGTAAAGAATATGACTGTGTTGGAAACGAAAAACTTAGAAATGGGACTTGATCCAGCAATCCAGCAATTACAGGGTTTGAACGCTAACCACTCGGCTGCCAACGCTTCATGATAGAAATAGCCACAAACAGGTATATGTTTGATGACCATAATTATCTTGCTATTTTATCAATAACGTTTGAGTAGTACACACTTCTGCTTACACATTTTGTTGTCATGATGGTCTACTACAGGTGTATGAAGTTTGTAGTAAATCTGCATTCCAAATGTCGTGGACTCACCTAGTTAATAATAAGAGGGCAGTTACTTTCTAATGTATTTTTTATATTGGATATGAATGCAGAAAAGGTTTCCTTTATATCTTTGTCAATGGTTAGTATTGTAGCCCATTCTAATCTACTCAGTTCATTTCTCATTACTTCAATGTTCTCTTCCTTGAGTTAGCATCCTGGTATCATCAAGTATCAGATTTCCAATTTTCAGCCATATGCCAACATGATCAGACAGTCCTAATTTGATGGTATCCCACTCTACTTCATTCCTACACACATATTTAATTATATTGTCAAAGTATACCACCATTCTGGTCAGTTTTTCATAAAAGCAGTAATAATTCATTGATCTTAAGATATTTAGGATGTATAGAACAGTTTTTCTCTTTACTCTTACATCTATATTTATGTCTCCTGTGATAAATGTTTTATACTGCTTGTATTTGGTAGTCAGTTAGATTAATTCAGAGAGTTTTTCTGTGAATATCACCTCATCAGAAGCTGGTGGTCGGTATACTGTTGCAATAATGAGTTTCCGAGTGTGCATAACCAAGGCAGATGCTTCGAACAGTCCTTCAACAGATAGGCTTGTGAGGTCTATGATTGAATACTTTAGATTCAAGTTTTTGTTGATATAAATGAACACTCTGCCATGGGCATTGTTTGGTCTACAGTAGCTTGTTGCCAATGAGTAGCCAAATGGTACAAATAGGCTTATTTCCTCACTTTTAATCCAATGTTCATTCACACAGAGAATGCCACACTGAATTTCCTCCATCAAGTACTGTAGTTCACTAACTATGCTTCTTAGGGTATGTACATTCATATGTAACAAAAGTAATTGATTTTTGCTGCAAAAGTTGAGCTTAGTTTGGTTATTTACTTTAAGTGTGTTTTTTGTATTGTGATCTGAAGCTCTTTGTTTTGACCAAGTCTGACACATTTCAGGCTTGATCAGCCTTATACGTTTCTCTGATTTGGTTCTGAGTTTTGAGGTATATGTTCCAAATTTCTGATGCAAGATAATTTGTCATTTACCATACTAAGTACTTTTTTGGGCCAGCAGTGTATTTCCTAAACCACTTAGTCCTTGACCATGTCTTGTATGACAAGATGTTGAGCAGTTACAATAGTCAGAGGGTTGATGGTTACAACTGATACATTCCTTAATATATAAAAGCATTACATTTTTAAACTGTTTGCGAATTGTTTCAAAATACTTGTTAGCTTTGGTTATCTCTCTGTTTACACATGATGTTCCAATTAAATTGTGACAATGAGGTATTTTAAATAATATAGCATTTGTGTTTGTTAACTTGCCCAGTGTTGTCTTCAGAGCTGTTGTTGCTGCAGTTGTTTCATTATGGTATACATCATTAGAACCACCTCTAAGAACTAAAAAGTCATTCCTTTTCAAATTACTGCAATCTTCAATGAATCTTCAATGTTTGTGAGGATCTGGTTGAATCTTGCTCCAGGTTTTCACTATGCCTTCAAATATATATATATATATAAAGATGATGTGACTTACCGAACGAAAGCGCTGGCAGGTCGATAGACACACAAACAAACACAAACACACACACAAAATTCAAGCTTTCGCAACAAACTGTTGCCTCATCAGGAAAGAGGGAAGGAGATGGAAAGACGAAAGGATGTGGGTTTTAAGGGAGAGGGTAAGGAGTCATTCCAATCCCGGGAGCGGAAAGACTTACCTTAGGGGGAAAAAAGGACGGGTATACACTCGCACACACACACATATCCATCCACACATATACAGACACAAGCAGACATCTCACAAGCAGACATATTTGAAGACATTTGTTTTTAGATATATTTTTCCCACGTGTAATGTTTCCCTCTATTATATAATTGACAGTGTCTTTGTTTCTGTAGCCATCCCTCTTCCAAAACTATCCGAGTAGATTCTTGACTCTGTGTTCTATCTTGTTCTTTATCTGCTGCATTAGATTCATTGTTTCTTTTATTCAATTTCTTAACAGGCACCATCAAATCTGGGTTGCTGCAAGGTTTTTTGCTGTTGTTTTTATTCAATTATTTAAATATATCTGCACTATTTGCTCCACAATCCATGTTGTTCTGCTTCATGTGTTTGGCTTCAGGTGTGATTGTGTGAATTACATTATCTTCAGGTCCACTATAACCGGGTATGATACCTATTTTAGGCCTAATAGTTTACGACCTACATTCATCACAGTTCCAGTTTTTTATGGTTGTATCCTGTCCCTTTAGTGAGGGATCTACTTTTCCACATCGAAAATGAAATACATTTCCACATTCTGTGCCCTCAACACCACTTCTTACAGTTTTCTGGCATTTTTGACAATGTTCATTTGTCCTGTCGCCTGTATTTTTACTAGTCAAATTTTCTATCAGCATGTTATTGTACAATGGAAATTCACACTGTTGTTTTTGTTCTTTAAGTTCATCATGTTTTAGTTTCAACCCATGAATTTCATCAAATAAAAACACTATAATAGCATCTTTAGTGTCTTTGTTGTTTACATTTTTGTGCATTTCGTCTTTACAGCAATTCAAACGGTACCAAGTCTTTTGTTTTTAACTTACATTTGCACACTTATAGTGGTAAACTGTATATGTAGGTGGATATAAGCTTTCAGAACATGTATGTAGAGACACTATGGAGTGAGGAGGAGCTACCATGTATGTTAAAATCAGTCATAGGGTGAAAAATTTGGAAACTAAAAAAAATTGTGTAGAGCAACATATAGAAGCATTTGCATGTGACCTTAAACTAAATAACAGTACATTTATAATTGTAGCTGTCTATAGGTCCCCACTGAGAAAATTTCAACTATTTTTGAAAAATTTGGATTCTTTGTTGTGCTACCTGTCAGACAAAGGAAAGCAAATTATTGTTTGTGGGGATTTCAATGTAGATTTTCTAAAGGGGTCTGATAGAAAGCTTGACTTTTAAGTATTACTTGATCCTTTCAATTTGACATCAGTTATTGATTTTCCTAATTGGGTGCTACAGGAAAGCAGCACACTAATAGATAACGTTTTCACAGACCAAGATAAATTTAATCAAACAAAAACTTTCCCTGTTAAGAATGAACTGTCTGTTAATGATGTACATCTAGTTACAGTGTATGATATAGCTCCATACAGCAATGCAAACCAGTCCTCTAAAATAGTGCATTCCACTAACGATTTAACAATTCAAAATTTTAGGGAAAGTTAGCAACTGCTAGACTGGGATCAGGTGTACAGGTAACCTGATGCTAATTTAAAACTAAACCTATTTCTTGATACATTTGTGAGTATATTTGAAAACAGTTTTCCTAAGAAAACAGTGAAATATAATTCTAAGAAACCATGCAAAAAGCCATGGCTTACTAAAGGGATAAAAATATCTTGTAAACAGAAAATGGAAATGTATCTTATAGCTAGGAGGACTAATGATCCCGAAACAGTGAAACATTATAAAAACTACTGCACTTAATTAAGAAAATTTATTAAACAGTCCAGAAGTATGTGCACTATGTTTGAGATTAGCACATCTGATAATAAAATTAAAACAATGTGCAATATTGTGGAAAGGGAAACAGGGCAACCAAGAGCACAGGACGACTGTATTTCTGTCGAACACAATGAAAAGTTTGTTAACAAAAAGTCATAAGTAGAAAACATTTTAATAAATATTTTTTAAGTGTAGTAGAGAAAATAGGATCCAGCTATTCATTAGTAAATGCAAAGCAGTACGTAGAAGAGGCAGTACCTATGCAATTTGATAAAATTGAAATTCAACCCACCTCTCCTACTGAAATTAGGAAAATAATAAATTCACTCAAACGTAAAACCTCACATGGAATTGATGGTATTTCCAGCAGAGTACTGAAAGCTTGTTCCCAACAAATAACTAGGAATCTCAGCCACATATGTAGTGGCTCACTGAAACAGGATGTTTTTCCAGATAGACTGAAATACGCTATTGTTAAACCATTGCATAAAAAATGGGATGGATCTGAAGCTAACAACTACCACCCAATCTCACTTCTGACAGCTTTATCCAAAATTCTTGAAAAAGTGGTGTATTCAAGAGTAGCATCACATATTTGTAAAAATGAAGTAGTAACAAAATGCCAATTTGGTTTTCAGAAAGGCTTTTCAACAGGAAATGCTATATATTCTTTCACTGATCAAATATTAAATGCATTGAATAACTGAACATCACCCACTGGGATATTCTGTGATCTCTCAAAAGCTTTTGATTTTGTGAATCATGAAATTATTCAAGATAAGCTTATGTACTGTGGTATGAGTGGGACAGTGCACAAATTGTTTAATTCATACTTAACTGGAAGAATGCAGAAGGTTAAAATTAACAGTACAGATAGTCTGCAAAAACCTGCATACTCCTCTAATGGGGGGAGGTATCAAGAATGGTGTCTCACAGGGTTCAGTCTTGGGTCCCTTATTGTTCTTAATATACTGTATATTAACTATTTGCCACTCTATATTCATGAAGAAGCAAAGCTAGTTCTTTTTGCTGATGATACAAGAATGGTAATCACAACCCAAGAAGCAAGAATTAGCTGAAGAAATGTCAAATAATGTCTTTCAGAAAATTATTAAGTGTTTCTCTGCAAATTGACTCTCACTAAATTTTGAGAAAACACAGTTTAAGCGATTCTGTCCAGTAAATGGCATTACAGCATTGATAAATATAGACTATGAACAGAAGTCTGTTGCTAGGGCAGAATACTCAAAATTTCTGGGTGTGTGCATTGATGAGAAATTGAACTGGAAGACACACATCAATGATCTGCTGAAATGGTTAGGTTCAGCTACTTATGCTATTAGGGTTATTGAAAATTTTGGTTATAAACAGATCATTAAATTAACCTACTATGCCTATTTTCATTCACTGCTTTCATATGGCATCATATTTTGGAGCAATTCGTCATTAAGAGAGAAAGTATTCATTGCACAAAAGTGTGTAATCAGAATAATAGCTGGAGGCCACACAAGATCACCTTGCAGACATTTATTTAAGGAACGCGGTACATTTGCAGTACTTTCACCATACATATACTCACTTATGAAATTTGTCATTAACAACCCATCCCAACTCAAAAATAACAAAGTGCATAGCTATAACACTAGAAGAAAGGATGATTTTCAGTATTCTGGGTTAGGCTTAATCTCACTTTGGCACAGAGAGGGGTGAATTATGCTGCCACAAAAATCTTTGGTCATTTGTCAAATAGTATTAAAAGTCTGTCATATAGCCAACCAACATTTAAAAGCAAATTAATAGAATCTCTGAATGACAACTCCTTCTACTCAATAGATAAACTAATAGATATGAAATAGTAACTGTAAAAAAATACAATATAAGTAAAAAATAAATAAAATATAAGTAAATAAAAATTAATTTATTAATTACTTTGTGTAAGGTGACACTTTCCACATCATTATGAAATGTTGTATTCATGATCTATGGAACAAGGATTAATGTATGTATGCATGTAAGTACACTCATCAGTATGATGTTGCACCCTTTCTTGCCTGGTTTTTGCACTGAATCAGTTGAGAACATTGTCATAAACCATTGTATCAGCTTCTGAGGCAAACTGGCTAACAACTATTGATGTCTTTGATACTGGTACTGGAATGGAGTTGACATCCCAGATGGTTCTACACATGTTATATTAAGGAGATTCTGGGTATACTGCTGGCAGCAGCAATCACTCTTTGTCACTTTTTCTTGAATTTTTTAACATTTTTCAATTTTTTGTCCAATGTTCACATATAAGCTGTTTGAGAATAGTGCACCAGAGTACAAACTTACATCCTGAATTCTAGAAAAATGTGTTTACTTTATTTGGAAATTATGTTTACTTTTAGTATTATGATTGTGAACTGCACAGTTAGCATAGAAGCGCTGTTGACATTAATCACAAATGCTATGACAGAAAATACAGTGTCTTCCAGAATTAATAATAAATATTTCAGGAGGTAGTAGTATAGAATAAATCGAATAAAGCATTCCATAAAACAAGTTACCACTTTTTCTTGGTTAAAGAGGTAAATTTTCATTTTGTGCTACAAATTTATTTAGCATATAAAAAAAAAGTAGTATACAGTCCAGAATCTTGAATATCTTATTTAAAATTGACAGATCAGGAAGTAAAATAAAATCAGCAGGTAATATTGTTAAAAGGGGATCAGGGCAAAAGTCATAAAAGTGACATCACTTCTGTTACAGAAAATGGAAACCTTGTGAGAAAGAGTTCATATGTAGCAGATATTTTTAATAAATGCCTTTTAAAAATAAACACAAAAATTGTTGCAAACAGTTCAGAAGAGGATGTAAAACTATACACTGAAGATTCTATACAGAGCAAATTAAATGAAACAAAAGTTAATTTGCATCACCATTTGAAATTATAAAAATCATCCTGCCCCAAAAAAGAAAAAAAATCCATTGGAGGAAATTTTAAGTTGCAGATGGGCTCAATTAAAAGGAATGCTAGAAATATTTCAGCTTTTGGACAAAGTCCTTCTTGAGAAGTAGAAAACTCATACATATACACATAAGTACAACTCACTACACTTGGCCACTGTCTATGATCACTAAGGCCTGACAGTCACTGCTTCTGACATGAACAAGAATCTAGCTGTGGTAAGTAGTTGGGGGTAAAGAGGAGGCATGGGGCAGTGAGGATTGAGGGGTAGGGGGAGGGGGGGTGAGAGAAAGGAAAAGGACTAAGGTGTGGTGGCAGGACAGAGGGTGTGGCTAGTACCAGAATGGAAGCAGGGAAGGTGAAGGCTGGTGGACGACAGTGACTTGTAAAGGTTGAGCCCAGGTAGGTTACGTCCTCCACCTGCATGTCTCCTTCCCTGCTCCCACTCCAGAACTATGCATGCCTTCTATCCTACCATTGAACATACATTGTTTAGGGTTTTGTTGCCTTGTCTGTTGCCCCCCCCCCACCCCACCCCCCCGCCACAAGCCCCCAACCCATCCATAAGCTAACAGTCTTCCTGCTCTTATCACCACCACATCCCTGTGTGGTCCAACAGACAATGCTAGCCTCTTCCCCCATCCATATCGTGCTATCCCCCCCCCCCCTCCCTTCACACTACATGCCACTTCCTTACCCCAACTGGATTACTGCATCAGACAAAGTCACAGTCAGGCATTAGCGCACAGAAATAGTGGCCAAGTGTGGGTGAGCTGCTGTTGTTATGTGAGTGTGTGTGAATATACTACTTCTGAAGAAGGACTTTGACCAAGAGCTGAAGTATCTCTCACATTCTTTTTCACTGACCCGTCTGAAACTCAGTGCCTTCTCTATGGCATGAGAGACAAATATATCCTTCCCATACCAATATTCCACCCTGGACTTACCAGTGTTTGAAAAATTGATTTTGACCCTATAATACATAGTTTTATTAATCACTTATATCACTAATTCAGGGTGCTTACCCTTACAGATTAAAATATGCCACTGTTAGGCATCTCCAGGATGAATCCTCAGATATCAAAAAATACTGCCCACTGTCACTCATTACAATCTTTTTGTAATTTTTTGAGAAGGTTAGCTACTCCAAGGTTGTAACCTAACTGTTTAGTAATAGGATACTTAGCCAATTGTAGTGTGGATTTCAAAAGAGTAGCTATTTAAACATTTAGTAAATACTTAATAACTACTTTAAATGACAAAATATTATACGTTGGGATCTTGAGTGATTTACTGATGGTATTTTACTGTCTCAGTCATAAAATGCTATTACAAGAGTTAAGTTTTTGTGGAATATATAGTTCAACACAAACCTGGCTTAGTTGTTCTTTAAGAAACAGAATGCAGAAAGTTACCCTAGACTGTTAGGGTAATACAAAGAGGGATGTCACATCATTTGCATCAGGATAAATCACAGCAACAGTCTCACAGAATTCAAACATTAGTGCATTACTTTTCTTGCTTTGTGTTAATGATATGCTATTTGATTTTAATGAAGAAATGGAATTAGTCCTGTCTGCATATGATACAATAATTGTTGTCTCATATGCTAATATAACAATGAAAACAATCAATTTTTTGCAGAATAATTTAATTGGATAGATAATAATTAAGTAATTAAACAATTAGATAATAATTAAATAATTGTTGTTAAGCTGAACAAAAAAGTATCAAAAAAATAAGATTGTAAATCATGTTTCTGTGAAGGTTACTGACTGATTTTCCACAAAAGGGCTAATTTAAATTTTGAGAAAACACAGAGAATCCATTTCCTTCTGTCAAAAATATCTCAACTTCTATTGACCTAGTGTACCAACAAGAAATAATAAACTGTGCAGGAAGTTCTAAGTTCTTAGATGTGCATATTTACTAGAACCTAAACTGAAAGAACCATGTAGTAATCCTGCTAAAATGGGTAGATGTTAATCTATTTTTCACACTTTCATTCACTGGTGTTTTATGGGCAATATGGGAAAACTACTCATTTAGGCAAAAAATATTAACTGCACAGTAGAAATTAATTAGAATTATGTGTAAAGTTCACGTATGAACATTTTTCAGGAATCTCTTTAAACAGATTAGTGTGTTAATCACAGCCTCACAGCACAGTTATTCACTTATGAATCTCACAGGATAGTTATTCACATACAAAATTGGTTATCAATAATGTGTCTGCGTCTCAGAGTAACAGAGACATTCACAAGTGGAACATTAGAAGGAAAAATGATCTGCATAACTCTTTAATGAAGCTCACCTTGTCACACGATGGGTAGCTAAATGGGTTTTTGACAATCTTCCCATAGAAATGAAATGTTTGACAAATAGCGTGTTTTCAGATGTATTAAATATGGTTCTCCTTACCACCTGCTTCTATACCACAGAGGAATTCTTGAATAAAAATAAATAGTCCATTATATAGAAAAAGAGTTTATGTTGGTAGTATACCTGTCTGTGTGTGTGTGTGTGTGTGTGTGTGTGTGTGTGTGTGTGTGTGTGTGTGTGAAAAAGCAGTATAGAGCAAACTACCTATTCACTGCTTTGAAGAATGTTTAACATTTCATATATTAGAAATGATGATACTATTTCATAGGGGATGAAAAAACGTTGCATTTAATTTTCATTTTAAATTATACATTTGGATTTATAGTATTTACTACCAGATGGGTGGCAATAGTTTTATCAGTATATCTTAACTGTTATATGTATTGTACCTACTTGAACATCATGATAACTTAGTTTCCAGAACTTCTCCCAGGAGATACTGATGGGACAAGTCTACGAGGAACTTTTAAATTAGAAATAGTTCAAAAGGTTGCTATTAAATATGTAGTTCATCAAAAGTGGACAGAGACTGAGGGAAGTAATAGGCCATCCAAATGAGACCTAATGCTTGCTCTCTCTCATTAATACTAGGCAATGAAATGAAAAGGGATTTTGCAATACAGTAGTAAGCAGATACTGGAGAATCCATATGAGTGAAAGAAGCTACTGAATCAGTCACATGTGCTTATTTAATTACAATACCAAATGGTTAGCATTGCTACCTTCAGTACAGAAAGACAAGGGTTTAATTCCCAGTACCTCCTCAGATTTTTCTGAGGTAGGGAGGTCTGGTGTTGGATCAGCTCACCCCCTGTGAGGAGCTGTTTGAATAAAGAGGCAGCAGCAGCATCAGCAATACAGGCTGGTGGGATTTGCGATATGCTGACCACCTGTCCTGTAATCATAGATTGTTCCTCGTATTGCCTTGCAGGCAGCAGGCAGCCAGTTGGAACAGGCATAAGACATAGTCCATGAGTGGTAATATCTTTTTTATGCACGAATGTTTACACATTATGCAAGGTACAGGTTATGTTAATAATCTGTGTTAATTGAAAAATGTTGTAAAGAAGTTCATGTTACCTTCTTAAGAGAGATTCTGATATTAATCTTATGTCTGGCATGTCATTTCAAGCATGCTATATTATATTAGCGCAAATGTGATGGTACAGAAACTGGGCATGATAAATATGTCAAAAGAAAATGTACTCATGTCATAAGGGAATATAATTGAGTGTGATCTGATCTTACATATTAATATTTACATATGATAGAAAGAAGGTTGAGGCCTGTTGGGTAACGAGAAGAGAGGATTGGCACAGTGTTACACAGTCCGGGTTATCTGGATACTTCCCACTAACACCAACCTATCAGAACTCCGGAGATGGGAACTTGCCCTTCAATATATCCTCTCTTTCAATTACCCACCAGGCCTCAACCTCCGCTAATTTCAAGTTGCCGCTGCTCATACCTCACCTGTCATTCAACAACATCTTTGCATCTGTACTTCCGCCTTGACTGACATCACTGCCCAAACTCTTTGCCTTTACGTATGTCTGCTTGTGTCTGTATATGTGCGGATGGATATGTGTGTGTGCGAGTGTATACCTGTCCCTTTTTCCCCCTAAGGTAAGTCTTTCCGCTCCCAGGATTGGAATGACTCCTTACCCTCTCCCTTAAAACCCACATCCTTTCGTCTTTCCCTCTCCTTCCCTCTTTCCTGATGAAGCAACCGTGGGTTGCGAAAGCTTGAATTTTGTGTGTGTGTGATTGTGTTTGTCAGTGTCTCTATCAACATACCAACGCTTTCATTTGGTAAGTTACATCATCTTTTGTTTTTAGATATATTTTTCCCATGTGGAATGTTTCCCTCTATTATATTCATATCATAATAAAAGTTTAAATAGAGATTAACAGCAAAGTTAGAATGGTTCTAAGTAGAAAGTGAGACACTACTGTAACATACATATACAACTTTTTTTTTCCCATTTAATTGAGAGGAAAAGTAAAAATTGCAGGAAACATCTTTTATATTTACAATATTTCTTTGTGTTTTTGAAGTGAGCAGTTTACAACTGTATTAATAAGAATAAACACTAGACAATTATTATCTAGTAACAGCAAATAAAGACTTAATAAACAGATTAGTTACAATGAAGTGCATATGAGAGAAGGTTTGGTATTAAATATTAATATATCATGGATGGGAGGAATGGCTTTGTGAAAAGCATAGTGAGAGTGATAGAAAAAAGGAGGCAAGAAACCTGTGTCTTAGGTAGCCAGTTAAAAGTTAAATAGGCTACACTTCATTGTTGACAGGTGTAAAGGGAAAGGCTGTACATATAGTTATAATTTTCAAGGTTGAGTGGAACCAATTTTGTGTAGTGAAGTGAGGAGGGGATAGATGGACTTGTAGGAGGGATGGTCTTACATGTGGTCAGGTGAATCCATAGAAGGAATGATCTGTACAGTTTGTGTATTGAGGTATAAAGGAAGGGACACTCACATTGCAAAGAGGACAATGTGTGTACACAATATCTGTCCAAAGAATCAGGTGTAATTGCAGCTACTACAAGCACACTGGACTCACATTCAGGATGACAACAGTTCAGTCCTACTTCCAGTCATCCTGATTTAGATTTTCCATGATTTCCTTAAATTACTTCAGACATATACTGGGATGGTTCCTTTGAAAGGACACAACCAACTTCCTAACCCATTCTTGGACGACCTTACTGCTTGATCCCCTTCTCAAAATCAGTCAACCAACCAGCTACTACAAGGATAGTAAGGTGCACTGTGACAATAAGTCATGCTAATGAATTGGTGTCCAAACTGGTCAAAAGCAAATAGACTTACCTAGGAAATGATTTATGTTTTAAATGGTGTTTCAGTACATGATGACTTACAACAAATCTTTGATTTGAAATTGTGGAATGTATATAGAGTAAAGTATCAGCATGTAACTCCTTATAGTCAGTAAAAGCTAAACTCTTTCCATCTAAAATATGGTTGTAAAACTATGTGCTTACTAAATAATCATGTATGATTACTTTTGTCTGAGAATGTTATAATCCTGATAGAGCCTGATCGATTATAATAAGTACTTTCATGCATATGTTTTACAACAATGCAATGATGTAAGAGTAGAATAATTAGCTCTTGAAAGACATATATCAACAGTCATCTGCTGGATGATGATAAAGAAAACAACTTCACACCGAAATAAATATCTGCTATTATTTCAAACATGTTATGTTAAGAAAGAGAGAAGACTACAGAGACAGGAAATTTACTTTTCCATTTAACCTTAATTATTGTAAGATACTTAAAGAAAAATGGAAAGACAAGTTATAAGACTTAGTCCTGATGAACTGATCTGTTATCGAGTAAAAACGACTGAGCTGAGAAACGTGTTCGCCCACGAAATTTTGTAAAATGAATTTTATTCCTACGAGGCTTTAAGGTAAGTAAATGTAATCATGTGATGAAACCTATAGATTAGACAAGTACTGTAATTAGTTATGTAAGTTGAGTTTCATAACATCTTTCATCTAAGTGGGGGAATCTCTGGTGTGACAGGAGATTCTTCAGAATAATATGTTCCACTATTATCTCTTAGGCCAACGAAAGGTGGTTTTGATTGTTAAATAGGTATTTTAAGTAGTTAGTGAGTGTGGAACAGTGGACTGTGCATGCCCTTTGTAGTGTCTTTTCAGATTAATAGAAAGAGGAACAAACTCCAAACATCAGCAAGGCATGGCAGCGATTGCACATCTTCACCTGCTGTGGAGTTCTGATTATGCTTTGAAGATGCAACTTCACAGTGTCCTGTAACTCAAGGGGAAAGGGGCAGTGGTAAGAATGGGGACATCCAGAAACAAAAGAAGATGTAGTCTGTAATATAGTAACTATTCTGTCATAAATGAAAAAAGTAGAATATGGAAGAGATTGTTCAAGGTGGGTACGATATTTTGTGGCAACTCTGAGTAGTTGAGCACTCTCTTACAGCCCCCAACCATCTACAGATAGAAATGTAGTCACATGGGCAGAAGCTGTAGCACAGCATAATAGATCCACTGCATCAAGAAACTACAAAAGATTAGGTAAGGTAACATCTATTTAAAATAGCATCAAGGTGACAAGTTGTATATGAGGAACAAGCAGTTCTACCACAACAGCCCCCTCTTATTTCACTTCAAGCTACCCCATAAGATCACATTTTCACATTAAAGAGGAAAGATATCTCCTGAACTGGGTGAACCCATGTGTTTTCTGTAAAGGAATAAATTACACTCTAAACCATTGATACTTGCAGGTCTTTTGATATGTAAAGTTCAGTATTTCTTCTTGAAGATTATCCCTTACACTTCAGTTAAATGACTTCCGTATGTCAATATAATCCTCATTCAGGAATATTAGTCTTAAATAAATTATCACTAATCTTTCAACAGAATGAAAACGAAAAACCACCTCTTTATTCAATAGATATTTCTATCCAGAACACTCATTTTCAAGCCTTGAAAATGTACATACATTGTTTAATTGATTTTGAAGTTCCTGGCTATAGACTGCTTAAAATGCATGTTTACATCCTAAACAAGCACAAAGTATTCTTCTACACAGTTCTGATAGTATTCTTTTTCTCCTATCATCTAAATGTCTTTGTGTGCCAAAAGAACTCTAATCATCCTGTAAATGTTTACTCATGAAGATAAAATCACACACTTATAGTAATCATACTGCATTTCTCTGGAGATTCACAAACAACTGCCTTACACTACTTCTAAATGGGAAACAGATACAGAACTCTAAATCAAACTAATGTCACTCCCATTTGACTAAACAGAGCTGATGTCAGAGTTACGGTATCTAAAATGCATTTCTCTCCATCCTCAAAGTATATAACCCTTACTACAAAACTGGCTCTTATGGAATATTTCCATATAGTAGAAATTAAAATGGTCTATGTCTGTGATTGCCTGGTATCACATTCATTCATCACAACAACACAGGAAGAATAGGTCACTACTCAACATATAGAAAAGGTGTTGAGTTGCAGACAGGCACAATGAATAAAAGTGCTAAATTCTTAAAGCTTTCAGAGAAAGTCATTCTTCTGCAATAGAAAACACAAATTCAAAAATATTATGAAAAGAATAGACTACTATTCTCTGTAAAGATGATACACTTAGTTTCAGATAGGCACAACATAATGCTGTTACACATTGTGCTTTTGGCCACAAACTTCTTCAGGAAAAAGAAAACAAAACACACATAAATATTCACACAAGTGAGCAGACCTTATGCACACATGATGGATATCTCTAGCTGCTCCAGCCAGATTTCAACTGTGTGGGAGAGAAGATCACTTTCTGGTGGAGCATGCAAGAACTACATGACAGCAGTGCAAGGTTACCAGCAGCAGCATTAGGATGGCATTGGGGAGGAGGAGAGGGGAATCAGAATAGGAGAGGAGCAGAAAAGGAGAGAAGACTAATAATTGCATTGGCAGAGGGTGGCACACAATGAGGGTGAGGAGATGTGAATTGTGAGGAGGTGATAGGACAGATGGGGTGGAAATGTTGGGTGCAGGGTGTAGGGACGGTAGGTTACTGTAGGTTGAGGCCAGGATAATTCCAGGAACAGAGAATGTATTCTAAGGATAACTCCCATCCGTCAAGGTCAGAAAATCTGGTAGTGTAAGGGAGGACCTAGATAGCCTGGGTTGGGAAGCAGCCATTGAAATCTAGCATTTCATGTTCAGTTGCATGAAGTGCCACCAGGTAGCTGACTTTGCTGTTGGCAGCAGTTTGGTGATGGCCATTCATCCAGATGGATGGCTAGTTGGTGGCCATACAATACAAAAAATTGTAAAATGACTGCTGCAGAGCTGATATATGACATAGTTGCTTGCACAGGTGGTCTGGCCTCTGGTGGGGTAGGACAAGCAGGATTAGAACATGAAGTGCTGGATGGTTGGATTGGGCAGGTCTTGCACCTGGGTCTTTCACAGAGATACGATGCCTGGGGCAAGTGACCGGGATTATAATGGCATATGGATGGCATATGACATTGTGGAGTTTGGGTGGGTGACAGAATACCACTTTACGAAAGATGAGAAGGCTCTAGGGTAGGATTTCTGTCATTTCCTAGGGCACCTGGGTTGAGGAGGACCAGGTGAAGAGTATAGGAGAGAAGATGTTGCAATTGTGAAGGAATGAGAACAGGCTGTCTTAGACCTGAATCAGATAATGAACCAGACCAGAGGTTTGGGGTTTTGGGAGCATATGAAGGTATCCTCTAGATAGCCCATGAACAGGCTGGTATACAGGTATGCAAGGGTGCTATGTGGGCACCCATGCCTGTGCTGTGGATATACATTCCCTTCAAAGGAAGAGTAATTGTGTATTTTGGATAAAGTTATTATGGTCTATGAGGAATTAGGCACTGGGTTTGTAATCTGAAGGACATTGACAGAGGTAATGTTCAATAGTGGCTAGACCATGGGCATTAGGGATGTTGATGTATATTAAAGTTGAATCAACAGCACCATGTAGGGATCCAGGAGGTAAAGGGTTGGGGATGGTGGAGAGTAAGTGAGGATGTGGGTAGTATCTCTGATGTGAGAGGCTAGATTCTGGGCAACTGGTTGGATGTGTCAGCCAGAAAACTGACAGAAGCCCTCCACAAGTAGTCACTGTGATTCATAATGACAGTAGTGGAACATTTGTCTGCAGGTAGGACAATTACATCAGGATCTATTTTGAGACTGTGTAGGGCTGTCCTCTCTGGTGCTGAAAGGGTGGCATTTTTTAAGAATGGATCTGGGAAAGGATGTGGAGGGCCAAGTTGGAGGTAAGGATTTCCTGGAAGGTGGCCAGGGTGTTTAGTTGGGAAGTGGGATGATCATGGTTGGATGATGGTATGAACTGGGAGAAGTGTATTTCCATGTTTGGATTGGGTTCGCCTTGGTTTGAGGGATTGGTAGCAAAGAAGTGCTCCCTTTTTGTGAACGGGCTGGAGGATACTAGATCTTCGACAAGTCTACCATGGAAAAATTTGGTGTAGGGCTGAAGGTGAAGCCTTTGGTCAGGACTGAAACTTCTGAGGGGCTGAGGATTTTTGTGGAAAGGTTAACTACAGTAGTGTTGGCAGAGAGTTTTAGGGGATATGGCAATTTGAGAAGGTCAGATCCACATGATCTGGGTGCTATGCATGGTTCACAAGGAGGAACTGTGTGGGTAGGACAGGAGTTGGGTTGTGGTGCCCCAAGGTAGCAGTAGGATGTCAGCAGGATGGGTAACTTATGGAGTTGGTGCCTGGAAAGTTCTTCTAGGTGCTGGAGTACAAGGAATTCAGTTTCAGAGATATGATATTTGTAGTGGAACTACACAGTAGCAGAGGGTCCTGTGAGGCCTGAACTGTGGAGATGTTTTTTTGCAGAAGCAAGTTTGTGAGTGACAGGGATTGTTGGACTCCGAAAAGTTGAAGGTCATTGAGAAGGGAGGAGTGAGATCCAGAAAAAGGAATTTTTATGGTTAGGACATTGATGAGTGTGTGTATGTGTAGGGGGGCATGCCACAGAACAGGTAAAAGGTGCCAAAAGATGGAGCAGAAGCCCACTGTGGCAGGAATGGTGTTGGGGAAACAGGAAATGTCATAGGAAATGGGCAAATGAAGGCATTAGACGGTTTTGAAGGAGCTGGACATCAGAAAAAGATGCATACAAATAGAAGAATAGAATATTTAGAACAAGAACATGCCAAAATACATACAAATATATAAAAATGTGCACAAATACTTGAAACATATACACAAATATGTAGATACATGCACAAATATATAGATACATGAACAAATACATAAAGAACATACAGAAATGTAGGAAACAAGACGGAATGGATTAGGTGTGGGCATAATGGGGGAGAGAGAGAGGTGGAGAGGGTATTGGTTAAGATGAGGTTATTTGATTTGCACGGCACAGGTGTGTATGGAAAATAACACTCAAAAAAATTGAGTGTGAGTAATTGAGGAAATGTGACCAATAGGAATAATTCTAATAATTGGTGGGAACAATTTTGGGTATGAGATACTGCATCAACAATCCTTTTGGTCACTTATGCATGTGTTGCGATTAGATGATACCATGGATGTCAGAGCCTCCACAACATCCTAGTTCATACCTATGCCAGTCCCAATCCCAACCACTTGCCACAGCCGTCATATCCCTGTGGAAGACCTGGTTGCAAGACCTACTCAGTCCACCATCCCAGCACTTACTAATCCACTCCTGTCACAGGCTTATCCTACCCCATCAGATGTCAAGCCACATGTGTAAGCAGCCATGTTATGTACCAGCTCTGCTGAAATTATTGTACAGGTTTTTATATTAGTATGACTACCAACTAGCTGTCTACTAGGAAGCAGCCCAGTGGCACAACATGGAACTGAACATAACATGCTGCATATCAATGGCTGTTTCACAACCTAGGCTGTCTGGATACTCCCCTCCACCACCAGCTTTTCCAAACTTCACAGGTAGGAGTTGTCCTTACAACACTCTCTTCATTCCCTAATTCATCCCAAACTCAACCTACAGTAACTTGCTGTCCCCACACCCTTCACTCAACAGTTTCTGCCCCCTCTGTCCCATCATCTCCTCCCAGTTCATATACCCTTAGCATCACTGTGTACCACTCTTTGCCAATGCATCCATTAGTCTTTTCTCCTTCTCTGTTACACTCTGATTCTGCTCCCCATTCCCCATTCGCCACCCACTTCCTCCCAAACAGCCTCCTGTTGCTCTTCCTCACAGACAGGTCCTACTGACATCTAGTTCCCATATGCTCTGCCAGAAAGCACTCTTCTCTCCCACCATGTGTATCCTGCTATCTCTCCCCCTTTCCCACGCACCCAGGACTACTGCTTTCGTTCAACACAACTCCATTCTGGACAGAGATAGTGGTGATGTTTGTGTGTGGGTGGTTTTTTTTTTCTTCTTCTTTTTATGAAGGAAGCTTTAGCAAAAATCTTAATATGTAACACCCTTTTCACTGTGCCTGTCTACAACTGAATATGCTAACTTTATGGTGAGTAGCCATCAATCCTTTTCATAATATCATTGATATTCCAACCTGAACTTTCCATTATTTGATTTTGCCTAACGGCTTTTCTTCCATCAAACAACACTGAAATGTTTTCCTTTACTACTATTCTCTAAAGCATTATTTTACTCAGTGACTGTTCTTTCTCTGCTCTCCAGTGTTTTTTCATCATCTTCCAAACAGTATATGCTCTGACGTATGAGTGACACTGTATCAGTGGTCTCGCCCAAACACAAAATATGCTAGGTGACCATGTGGATTGTCAGTGCAGCATCTCATGCCTCAAATTCTTCCCCCTGATGATTGCAATTATTCCTGTTAATCACATTTCCTCCCTCATACTCACATATTTTCACTTGTTATTTTCTACACCTACCCATGCCACACTAACTTGTGAACCTCAATCCAACCAATCACCCCTCCCTCTCTCTCTCTTCCCTCATTCCAACAGGCACATACTTCCTTACCTCATCCATTCCATCCTTCTTCCTTTGTTTATGTATGTTATTTACATATTTGTGTGTATCAGTGCACATTTTCAGATATTTGTGATTATTTTTGTATATTTTTATGTATTTGTGCATCTTTTATGTAACTGCATGCGTTTTTTCACACAAGTTTTTCTGTTATCCAGCCCACCTCACAACAACCTAATGCCTTCATTTGCCAACCTCCTACAACACGTCCCATTTCCCAAACACCATTCCTGCCATAGTGGACCCTTGCTCCATCTGTCTGGACTAGTTCAGGAAAGTTTCCTTTTCCCTGGCTAAAGCACGGCACCACACCCTGTTCCTCAAATGTTGCCTTAACTATAGAACCCCCCCCCCTCACCCCCCACCCCCACCCCTCCAACCAATGGCCTAACCATAAAATACCTTTCTCTGGATCCCATCCCTTCTTTCACAATGAGCTCCAACTTTTCAGATTCCACCACTCCTTATCCCTCATAATCCTGGCACTTCAAAAACAATTTCTATGTCACATGTATTCCAGAACCACCTTTCCTCTATCCTCAACATAGTGCTATGGTGCAATCCCTGCTGCATACATCACATTTCTGAAATCGAATCCCATGTGTGTGTGTGTGTGTGTGTGTGTGTGTGTGTGTGTGTGTGTGTGTGTTTGGAGTTTTTATTAAAAGGAGTGAATGTGGATAAAAGGGCTAAAAATACTGTTACACAAAATGACACTCAGCCACTCCCACCACACTTATGTTGTCACGCTCTATCAGTCCATTTTACACATCATAAGACAGTGGAGAAAGGGTGAGGGAATGTGACTGACTGACTACTTACAAGAAACGTGGGTGGGCCAGTCATCCAGTTAATATATTGGGAACATCTCCATAACATTTATGAAACAGGCTGGACATATCATAAAACCTTAAAACTCTAACCACAACGGTTTGAAAGTCACTTAAAACAGTGGGCAGATCTGTTGGCAAATCTGTCACTGCCCTCTGGTCTGAGTATAGCACACACCCTTGTAGAATTGGGTGCACAATAAGTTGTATGCCACAAGCAGAAAACACTAGGGGGTCCTCTTGCTGGAGCAAAAAGCCATGCGTCATAGGGCTGTGGCCTATGTGGATATGAGTAAGGAAGACCTCATACCCCCTGCATGGCTGGAAGGAGGTACACAATGGCTGTGTAGTGGACTTTACTAGATGCAGCTCATTGTCTGTCACTTGCAGCCACACTTCTCCCAATCAATATCAATGCATGTCTCTGTATCTCAACAGCAAGGTGATAGCATGAAGGGGGATGGCACAGTGAACTAACTGAAGATCATGACATGCCTCCTTGGCTGCTAAATGCACTCTTTCATTCCCCACAATATCCATTTGTCCTGGGTCCAAGCAGAAAGATCCCTCCTTGCCCAAATTTTGTCCATGGAGAACTGAATCCTGGATATCCTGGGCCACTTTATCAGCTGAATACATGCATTGCACCCAGGGCATTGGAAAACACAAGGAATTTAGCATGTGTGGCACATCTGCACCCTCAAGATCACAGATAAATCAGCTTCGAAGACAATGAAGTCTGGAGCCAACTGTATCTTGAGTACATGATCAGAGAAAACAACAGATCAGCCAACAAAATCCCCTTGTTCGGACCCACCCGTACCTATAGTTACATATCTGTGGTTCCAATTTAAAATATCAGAAAATATCATATTAAAAATGTAATCAGGGGTTCAATCTCTCTTGTGCAGCACTAAATCTAAAATCACTTTAGGCCTCTGCAGTAACCAAGATTGCAGCCACTCAAATTCTAGATTTGAGCCCTTACATGCTTCACATCAAGGTCTCCTGCACACATCATGCAGTTCCCAAACAGGCTCATTGCCCATTGAAAATTGCTGAAGAGGTGTTCCATAGATGGATGAGAAATGGTATAGTATACTGGGAAAGTGGGACCAGGAGGGACTTCCATGCCTGATGCACCATGAGTTGCTGCCAGATGGCAAGCAGTGGTTCACCAGCCTCAGCGCAGAGACTGGGTGTGGGGATGGTCCTATAAGTACACATGGTCTGCCTAATCAACTTATAGCGCATAGCGATAATGATCTTCAGATAAGCTGGCCTCACTGACCCATGCACTGTGCACCCATAGTCCACCTGACATCCCAAAAAGGCACTATAAAACTAGAGCAGTCATGCGCAGTCCACTCCCTGGGACCTGGGACTAAAACACTTCAAGAAAGTCAATGCCTCCTGGGCCCTTCCCTACACATCCATTAGGTTCAGTAATAATGACAATTTGGAGTCAAAAATGAGGCCCAAAATCCTATAGAGTATTTAAAAAAGAGAATGGTGTCCCACATACACAATTCAGATAAACTATAAGGATGATAAGAATGATTAAAATGAACACACAACCACAACTCTGCAGAAAATGAAAACTAATCTCTCCAGCCAATTCTTCACTGTAAGTTGCAGTCGACAACTTGCTTCTGTAGCAAGTAGAGAAAATGAAGAAGACTTAAAAATTGTCGACAAATAAGGAGCATTGTACACTGTGGATGTTATACCATTAACAACCATGGGAAAGAGGGTGACACTAAAACCAATGTCCTGAGGAACACAGTTCTCCTGCAGAAAATTATCTGACAGCATATCATTAAGTCTACACCTAAAAAGGTGTCTTGAGAGGGAGGACCAAATGAAGTTGGAGAGGTGGCCACAAAAGCCATATTGGTGTAGTTGACTGAGAATACTGACCTCCAAGTAGTGTCATATGCCTTACTGATGTCAAAAAATACCCCTGGACAATTTTATGTAGAGAAGTCTGCTGGATTTCCACCCCTAGAATGATGAGGTTGCTGGTAGTTCACAGACATTTCCAGAACTCACACTGGGAGTAGCTACAGAGCTGCCTTTTCTCTAACATGCAGACCAGATGACAGATGACTGTATGCTCCATGGCATTTCCTACACATCTCATTAACGCAATGCTCTGATAAGTACTGGGACATGTTTGGTCCTTTTCTGGTTTCAGGAGAGGTATCAAAATTGCCATTCACCACGCATTGGGAAATTGTCCTGTCAACCATATTGAATTAAAACATAATAAGAGATTTACTTTGGCATTGTTTGCAAGTGTTGCAGCTTGCTCTAGCAGATTAGGTCATAACTGAGTGCCATTACATGAATAGCAGACAACATCAAATCTAGCTCCCACATGGTGAATGGGCAGTTGTTTTTTCTCCAAATCAGTGGACTGGAAGTACAACTCAACCCTCTCCTATGTGAAATGGTAACAATGGAAGAGTGGATCCTGGTTGGCAGTGGTGGTAATCAGTGAAAAGTGCTCTACCATTATCTGCATGATGTCTCCAGGTGATGTTTGGAGACACCCCTGTTTCAAAAAAGCCACTATAGGTATCTGACTACCTTCACCAGAAATTCTCCTCATGGCTTCCCATACTGTTGCGAGACAATTGTAACAGTTGCTTGAGTCCAGGAACGTTTTCCATGACCTCTTATTGCACTTCTTGATGATGTGTTGAGCCTTGGCCCTTGCCAGTTGAAGAGTTGCAAGGTTTTCTGTTGTCACTTAAAACTGTTGCAGGGCCATATGCCTAACCAAGATTACTGTATGGAACTCATCAATCCACTATGGGACAAGTTGATTGGAGGGTTTTGGGTTGGAGATGTCAGTGGAATGGTGGTTCATTTGTGTGATATGGTCCACCCACTCCTGGACACTGTTGTAATATTCAAATAAGCCAACTGCCTAAACAGTGTCCAGTCAACTCTGCTGATAATCCATCATGGATGCGTCCTTTCAGTAAGAGCTCCATCTAGTAAGTGAATTATTAGTGGGAACTGGTCACTATAATGACAGTCATCAGTGCAAAGAATCCACAAGAGCTAGAGAGCAGCAAGAGGTTGGTAGCTGAGAATGACCGAGTAGCAGCACAGAATTGCATGGAAGTACCCGTGTTAAGGATGACTTAATTGTGACATGTCATGAGGCTCATCCAAAATCTGACCCCAAGCCTACCAGAAGGAGAAATGGTTGGAGGAGTTGTTCTATAAGATCTGTGAGAGCCTCAGAGTCTACCACATCTTGCAGAGGTAAATACAGCAAGCAAAAAATGATCCTCTGACATTCAAGAATTTCAGCTGCAACTACTTGCACATCAGTAGCCAGGGGAAGAGCAGTGGAATGGTGTACATTGTTGACAAACACAGTGACCCCCTGGCTCTGTCCCCAATCAGGTGAACTTGGCAATGAAGGGTATAGCCTCTTAGTGCAGGGGCATCAAACACATTAAAATGTGTTCCCTGCAAACACAAGCACAAGGGACATTTCTATATGAGGAGCTTTAATTCCTCTGCATATTTCCTGAACTCTTTGATGCTCCACAACAGTATGGGCCCCGTTTATTGTGGGGGTAGTACTTTCACCCTGTCTTCCTGCTAGGTGGAGGAGGGGGGGGGGGGGGGGGGAAGCCTGAAAGGGATGGAGCATCAGTTTTGGGGCAATGGGGCAAGACGACTGCCCCAGGCTGACATCAAGATCCATCAGCTCCTAAGAAAAATTAAAAAACACACCTGGGAGACTGAAGCCAACAGCATCAGAATGTAGTTTTTCTCCATCTCCATCATATACAGATTTCAATTTCATGGCCTGGGGAGGCTTTGGTGTCTATCCATGGCAGTGGTAGTTTGCAATGCTGGACAGTGGAACAGACTGAACCTTCGGAGCGGTAAGGACCTCTATACTCTCAACAAACATGCCTTTTCTGCTGTTCTAGGAAAGGTATGGGCTTCAAAATAACTGAAGAGAGAATAGAGAATATAGAAGAGCAAAGGACTTGTAGGAGCACTGATGGGACAGAAGACATGTGAGAGGGAGCAGGAAGGGGATAGGTTGGTGGAAGACAGGAACTTTTGGAGGCTTAGGTCAGAAGGAGGGGAAGGGGATTACAGGAATCAATGATATGTTTTAGGGAGAGTTCATGCTGACAGAGACCTTGTTAGCTGTAATGTCCATGCAGAAAGCTGCACAGTGGTTGCAGCCTAGTTGGTAGATCACATGGTTGCTTTCACAGTTGGCCTCTTTCATTTGTTGGAGTGGATGATACCTGTGGCAGGACTGGAGTAGGTGGTAGTGGAAGGATATATAGAACAGGTCTTGGATTTATGTCTGTTGCAGGGAAATGAGCCATGGGACAACAGGTTCGGAGCAGGGGTAGAGTAGGTATGGACAAGGACATTGTGCAAGTCTGATGAGTGGTAGAGTGCCACTTTGGGAAGGGTGGGGGGATAGTAGGGAAGATATGCCTCACTTTAGGATATGATAGCAGATAGTGGAAACCATGACAAAGAATGTGATTCAGTTCCTGCAGTCCTAGGTTGTACTGAGTCATGGCAGGAGTGCTCTTTTGTAGCTGATCAGGGCATATGTAGGAGGTGATAGGTGACTAGAGAGACAAGCACAGAAGGTATGTTTCTGGACAAGGTTGGAACGGTGATTTTGCTGTGTGAAGGCCTTCGTGAGACTCTTGGCATATTTGGAGAGAGACTGCTCATCACCACAGATAGGATGACAATGAGTGGGTAGAATGGATGGAACAGGTATCTTGGTATGCAATAGGTAGCAGCTGTCAACATGGTCATTCTGATGAGAATGGTGCCATTGATGTATCCGTCCTCAAAATGGGGGTAGGCACTGAGGAAGGTGACTTGTTGAGTAAAACAGGACCAGGCAAAGTAAATTGGGGAGAAGGTATCTAAAAATCTAAAAATAAAGCTTTTGCAACAAACTGTTGCCTCATCAGGAAAGAGGGGAAGGAAAGAGAAAGACGAAAGGATGTGGGTTTTAAGGAAGAGGGTAAGGAGTCATTCCAATCCCGGGAGCGGAAAGACTTACCTTTGGGGGAAAAAAGGACAGGTATACACTCGCACACACACACATATCCATCCACACATATACAGACACAAGCAGACATATTTAAAGACAAAGAGTTTGGGCAGAGATGTCAGTCGAGGCGGAAGTGAAGAGGCAAAGATGATGTTGAATGACAGGTGAGGTATGGGTGGCGGCAACTTGAAATTAGCGGAGATTGAGGCCTGGTGGGTAACGGGAAGAGAGGATATATTGAACAGAAAGTTCCCATCTCTGGAGTTCTGATAGGTTGGTGTTAGTGGGAAGTATCCAGATAACCCGGATGGTGTAACACTGTGCCAAGATGTGCTGGCCGTGCACCAAGGCATGTTTAGCCACAGGGTGATCCTCATTACCAACAAACACTGTCTGCCTGTGTCCATTCATGCGAATGGACAGTTTGTTGCTGGTCATTCCCACATAGAATGCGTCACAGTGTAGGCAGGTCAGTTGGTAAATCACGTGGGTGCTTTCACACGTGGCTCTGCCTTTGATTGTGTACACCTTCTGGGTTACAGGACTGGAGTAGGTGGTGGTGGGAGGGTGCATGGGACAGGTTTTACACCGGGGGCGGTTACAAGGGTAGGAGCCAGAGGGTAGGGAAGGTGGTTTGGGGATTTCATAGGGATGAACTAACAGGTTACGAAGGTTAGGTGGACGGCGGAAAGACACTCTTGGTGGAGTGGGGAGGATTTCATGAAGGATGGATCTCATTTCAGGGCAGGATTTGAGGAAGTCGTATCCCTGCTGGAGAGCCACATTCAGAGTCTGGTCCAGTCCCGGAAAGTATCCTGTCACAAGTGGGGCACTTTTGTGGTTCTTCTGTGGGAGGTTCTGGGTTTGAGGGGATGAGGAAGTGGCTCTGGTTATTTGCTTCTGTACCAGGTCGGGAGGGTAGTTGCGGGATGCAAAAGCTGTTGTCAGGTTGTTGGTGTAATGGTTCAGGTATTCCGGACTGGAGCAGATTCGTTTGCCACAAAGACCTAGGCTGTAGGGAAGGGACCGTTTGATGTGGAATGGGTGGCAGCTGTCATAATGGAGGTACTGTTGTTGTTGGTGGGTTTGATGTGGACGGACGTGTGAAGCTGGCCATTGGACTGATGGAGGTCAACGTCAAGGAAAGTGGCGTGGGATTTGGAGTAGGACCACGTGAATCTGATGGAACCAAAGGAGTTGAGGTTGGAGAGGAAATTCTGGAGTTCTTCTTCACTGTGAGTCCAGATCATGAAGATGTCATCAATAAATCTGTACCAAACTTTGGGTTGGCAGACCTGGGTAACTAAGAAGGCTTCCTCTAAGCGACCCATGAATAGGTGGGCGTACGAGGGGGCCATCCTGGTACCCATGGCTGTTCCCTTTAATTGTTGGTATGTCTGGCCTTCAAAAGTGAAGAAGTTGTGGGTCAGGATGAAGCTGGCTAAGGTAATGAGGAAAGAGGTTTTCGGTAGGGTGGCAGGTGATCGGCGTGAAAGGAAGTGCTCCATTGCAGTGAGGCCCTGGACGTGCGGAATATTTGTGTATAAGGAAGTGGCATAAATGGTTACAAGGATGGTTTCCGGGGATAACAGATTGGGTAAGGATTCCAGGCGTTCGAGAAAGTGGTTGGTGTCTTTGATGAAGGATGGGAGACTGCATGTAATGGGTTGAAGGTGTTGATCTACATAGGCAGAGATACGTTCTGTGGGGGCTTGGTAACCAGCTACAATGGGGCGGCCGGGATGATTGGGTTTGTGAATTTTAGGAAGACGGTAGAAGGTAGGGGTGCGGGGTGTCGGTGGGGTCAGGAGGTTGATGGAGTCAGGTGAAAGGTTTTGCAGGGGGCCTACCAGCGCTTCGTTTGGTAAGTCACATCATCTTTGTTTTTAGATATATTTTTCCCACGTGGAATGTTTCCCTCTAATATATATATATATATAAACAAAGATGATGTGACTTACCAAACGAAAGCGCTGGCACGTCGATAGACACACAAACATACACACAAAATTCAAGCTTTCGCAACAAACTGTTGCCTCATCAGGAAAGAGGGAAGGAGAGGGAAAGACGAAAGGATGTGGGTTTTAAGGGAGAGGGTAAGGAGTCATTCCAATCCCGGGAGCGGAAAGACTTACCTTAGGGGGAAAAAAGGACGGGTATACACTCGCACACACACACATATCCATCCACACACACACACACACACACACACACACACACACATATATATATATATATATATATATATATATATATATATATATATATATATATATATGGTTATAATAGAGGGAAACATTCCACGTAGGAAAAATATATCTAAAAACAAAGATGATGTGACTTACCAAATGAAAGTGCTGGCAGGTCGACAGACACACAAACGAACACAAACATACACACAAAATTCAAGCTTTCGCAACAAACTGTTGCCTCATCAGGAAAGAGGGAAGGAGAGGGAAAGACGAAAGGATGTGGGTTTTAAGGGAGAAGGTAAGGATTCATTCCAATCCCGGGAGCGGAAAGAGTTACCTTAGGGGGAAAAAAGGACGGGTATACACTCGCACACACACACATATCCTTCCACACACACACACACACACACACACACACACACACATATATATATATATATATATATATATATATATATATATATATATATATATATATATATATATATATATGGTTATAATAGAGGGAAACATTCCACGTAGGAAAAATATATCTAAAAACAAAGATGATGTGACTTACCAAATGAAAGTGCTGGCAGGTCGACAGACACACAAACGAACACAAACATACACACAAAATTCAAGCTTTCGCAACAAACTGTTGCCTCATCAGGAAAGAGGGAAGGAGAGGGAAAGACGAAAGGATGTGGGTTTTAAGGGAGAAGGTAAGGATTCATTCCAATCCCGGGAGCGGAAAGAGTTACCTTAGGGGGAAAAAAGGACGGGTATACACTCGCACACACACACATATCAGTCCACACATATACAGACACAAGCAGACATCTCACAAGCAGACATATTTAAAGACAAAAGGTCGACAGACACACAAACGAACACAAACATACACACAAAATTCAAGCTTTCGCAACAAACTGTTGCCTCATCAGGAAAGATATGTCTGCTTGTGAGATGTCTGCTTGTGTCTGTATATGTGTGGACTGATATGTGTGTGTGCGCGAGTGTATACCCGTCCTTTTTTCCCCCTAAGGTAAGTCTTTCCGCTCCCAGGATTGGAATGAATCCTTACCTTCTCCCTTAAAACCCACATCCTTTCGTCTTTCCCTCTCCTTCCCTCTTTCCTGATGAGGCAACAGTTTGTTGCGAAAGCTTGAATTTTGTGTGTATGTTTGTGTTCGTTTGTGTGTCTGTCGACCTGCCAGCACTTTCATTTGGTAAGTCACATCATCTTTGTTTATATATATATATATATATATATATATATATATATATATATATATATATATATATAGTATTCAGACTGAGAGCAGTACATATGAAACATATGAAACAGCAATACCACTGTTAATGTACAGCAACAGGAAAGTGTTACAGTATTCATTTATTATGGTTGGAGTCAGAGAAACCATATGAAATCTTTAATAGAATGAAGTCTCAGTATGGAGTCAATTGTTTAAATATGATGAAAGAAAATGAATGACATGCTTAATTGATTTGCATAAAATATCGCTAATGATATCCTTAGCTATAGGTAAATATGCAACAAGTAAATACCAAGATCACTGCCATATAATCAGTAACATGCATGAAGACTATTTTGCAGAATACCTGGTCTGTATGAACCATGGACCTAACCATTGGTGGGGAGGCTTGCATGCCTCAGCAATACAGATAGCCATACTGTAGGTGCAACCACAGTGGAAGGGTACCAGTTGAGAGGCCAGATGTGTGGTTTCTGAAGAGGGCCAACAGCCTTTTCTGTATCTGTAGGGGCAACAGTCTGGATCATTGACTGATCTCCCCTTGTAACATCAAACAAAATTGCCTTGCTGTGCTGCTACTGGCAACAGCTGAAAGCAAGGTGAAACTACAACCATAATTTTTCTTGAGGGCATGCAGCTCTAATGTATGGTTAAATTATAATGAAATCCTCTTGGGTAAAATATTCTAGAGGTAAAATAGTCCCTCATTCAGATCTCTGGGTGGGAACTACTCAGGAGGGAGCCGTTATCAGGAGAAACAAAACTGGTGTTCTATGGATCGGAGCTTGGAATGTCAGATCCTTTGATCGGCAGGTAAGTTAGAAAATTTAAAAAGGAGAATTGATAGGTTAAAGTTAGATATAGTGGGAATTAGTGAGGTTCAGGGGCCAGGGGGAACAGGATTTCTGGTCAGGTGAATACAGGGCTATAAATACAATATCAAGTAGGAGCAATGCAGGAGTAGGTTTAACATTGAATTAAAAAAAATAGGAATGCAGATAAGCTACTATGGACAGCATAGTCAAGGCATTATTGTAGCCAGACAGAAATGAAGCCCACACCCACCACATTAGTACAAATTTATATGCCAACTAGCTTGGCAGATGACGAAGACATTGAAGAAATGTATAATGAGACCAAAAAAAATAACTCAGGAAGTTAAGGGGGATGAAAATTTAATAGTTGTGGGGGACTGAAATTCGATAGTAGGCAAAGGAAGAGAAGGAAGAGTAGTAGGTGAATACAGAATGGGGGAAAGGAATGTAGGAGGAAGCCACCTGGTAGAATTACGCACGGAGCATAATTTAATGATTGCTAACACTTTGTTTAAGAATCATGAAAGGAAGTTGTATATTTGGAAGAGGCCTGGAGACACCAGAATGTTTCAGATTGATTACATAATGGTAAGACAGAGATTTCAGAATCAGGTTTTAAATTGTAAGACATTCCCAGGGGAAGATGTTGACTCTGATCATAATTTAATGATTATGGACTGTAAATTAAAAGTGAAGAAACTTTAAAAAGGTTGGGATTTAAGGTGATGGGACCTGGATAAACTGAAAAAAGTAGGGGTTTTCAGATGGAGCATTAGGAAATGATTGACAGGAACAGAAGGCAGCAGGGAATTATTCGGCAAAAGGATGAGGGCTAATAGAAATCTGTGGTTAACATAAGAGATATTGAATTTACTTGATGAAAGGAGAAAATATAAAAATGCTTTAAGTGAAGGAGGCGAAAGGGAATATAAATGCTTAGAAATTTAGATCGACAGGAAGTGTAAAATGGCTAAACAGGAATGGCTAGAGAACAAATGCAAGGGTGTAGAAGCATATATCACTAATGGTGAGATAGATGACACCTACAAAAAAATTAAAGAGACCTTCACAGAAAAGAGAATCACCTGTACGAATATCAAGGGCTCAGATGAAAAACCAGCCCTAAGCAAAGAAGGAAAAGCAGAAAGGTGGAAGGAGTATATAGAAGGTCTGTATAAGGAAAATGTACTTGAGGGCAATGTTGAAATGGAAAAGGATGTGGTTGAAGATGAGATGGGAAGATGCATGAAGAATCTGACAGTGTACTGAAAGACCAAAGTCAAAACAAATTCCAATTCCCAAGAGAGCAGGTATTGACAAGTGTGAAAATTAGCGAACTATCAGTTTAATAAGTCATGGTTACAAAATAATAACACGAATTCTTTACAGAAAATGGAAAAACTGGTAGAAACCTACCATGGGGAAGATTACTTGGATTCTAGAGAAATGTAGGAACATGCAAGGCAATACTGAGTCCACGGCTACTCATAGAAGATAGGTTAAGGAAAGGCAAACATACATTTATACCATTTGTAGACTTAGAAAAAACTTTTTTCAGTGCTGACTGGAATACTCTCTTTCAAATTTTAAAGGCATCAGGGGAAAAACACAGAGAGTGACATGCAATTTACAGTTTGTACAAAAACCAGATGGCAATTATAAGAGTCAAGGGGCATGAAAGGGAAGCATGTGTTGAGAAGGGAGTGATACAGGGTTATTATTCAATCTGTTACTGAGCAAGCTGTATAGGAAACAAAAGAAAAATTTGGAGTAGGAATTAAAGTCCAGGGAGAAGAAATAAAAGCTTTGAGGTTTGCCGATGACATTGTAATTCTGTCAGAAACAACAAAGGATTTGGAGGCACAGCTGAATGGCATGGGCAGTATCTTGAAAGGAGGACATAAGATTAGATTACATTTACTTTCATTCCAATTGATCCGTAGTGAGGAGGTCCTCCAGGATGTGGAACATGTCAGAAAAACAAGAATACATGACAAATATTTACAACTAAAACAAATAAGCTAATGTACCAATCCACAGGTCCCAAGTGGAATGATCGTCATTTTTTAATGAACACAAAGAGTCATTTTACAAATACTAATGCACTGAATTTAAAATAAAAAAGTTTTTTATTTATTTATAAGGTAATAAACCCCCCCCCCCCCCCCCCATGAACCATGGACCTTGCCGTTGGTGGGTAGGCTTGCGTGCCTCAGCGATACAGATATCCGTACCGTAGGTACAACCACAACGGAGGGGTATCTGTTGAGAGGCCAGACAAACATGTGGTTCCTGAAGAGGGGCAGCAGCCTTTTCAGTAGTTGCAAGGGCAACAGTCTGGATGATTGACTGATCTGGCCTTGTAACAATAACCAAAACGGCCTTGCTGTGCTGGTACTGCGAACGGCTGAAAGCAAGGGGAAACTACGGCCGTAATTTTTCCCAAGGGCATGCAGCTTTACTGTATCATTAAATGATGATGGCATCCTCTTGGGTAAAATATTCCGGAGGTAAAATAGTCCCCCATTCGGATCTCCGGGCGGGAACTACTCAAGAGGATGTCATTATCAGGAGAAAGAAAACTGGCGTTCTACGGATCGGAGCGTGGAATGTCAGATTCCTTAATCGGGCAGGTAGGTTAGAAAATTTAAAAAGGGAAATGGATAGGTTAAAGTTAGATATAGTGGGAATTAGTGAAGCTCGGTGGCAGGAGGAACAAGACTTCTGGTCAGGTGACTACAGGGTTATCAACACAAAGTCAAATAGGGGTAATGCAGGAGTAGGCTTAATAATGAATAGGAAAATAGGAATGCGGGTAAGCTACTACAAACAGCATAGTGAACGCATTATTGTGGCCAAGATAGATACGAAGCCCACATCTACTACAGTAGTACAAGTTTATATGCCAACTAGCTCTGCAGATGACGAAGAAATTGAAGAAATGTATGATGAAATAAAAGAAATTATTCAGATAGTGAAGGGAGACGAAAATTTAATAGTCGTGGGTGACTGGAATTCGAGTGTAGGAAAAGGGAGAGAAGGAAACGTAGTAGGTGAATATGGATTGGGGCTAAGAAATGAAAGAGGAAGCCACCTGGTAGAATTTTGCACAGAGCACAACTTAATCATAGCTAACACTTGGTTTAAGAATCATGATAGAAGGTTGTATACATGGAAGAACCCTGGAGATACTAAAAGGAATTAGATAGATTATATAATGGTAAGACAGAGATTTAGGAACCAGGTTTTAAATTGTAAGACATTTCCAGGGGCAGATGTGGACTCTGACCACAATCTATTGGTTATGACCTGTAGATTAAAACTGAAGAAACTGCAAAAAGGTGGGAATTTACGGAGATGGGACCTGGATAAACTGAAAGAACCAGAGGTTGTACAGAGTTTCAGGGAGAGCATAAGGGAACAATTGACAGGAATGGGGGAAAGAAATACAGTAGAAGAGGAATGGGCAGCTTTGAGGGATGAAGTAGTGAAGGCAGCAGAGGATCAAATAGGTAAAAAGACGAGGGCTAGTAGAAATCCTTGGGTAACAGAAGAAATATTGAATTTCATTGATGAAAGGAGAAAATATGAAAATGCAGTAAATGAAGCAGGCAAAAAGGAATACAAACGTCTCAAAAATGAAATAGACAGGAAGTGCAAAATGGCTAAGCAGGGATGGCTAGAGGACAAATGTAAGGCTGTAGAGGCTTTTCTCACTAGGGGTAAGATAGATACTGCCTACAGGAAAATTAAAGAGACCTTTGGAGATAAGAGAACCACTTGTATGAACATCAAGAGCTCAGATGGAAACCCAGTTCTAAGCAAAGAAAGGAAAGCAGAAAGGTGGAAGGAGTATATAGAGGGTCTATACAAGGGTGATGTACTTGAGGGCAATATTATGGAAATAGAAGAGGATGTAGATGAAGATGAAATGGGAGATAAGATACTGCGTGAAGAGTTTGACAGAGCACTGAAAGACCTGAGTCGAAACAAGGCCCCCGGAGTAGACAACATTCCATTGGAACTACTGACGGCCTTGGGAGAGCCAGTCCTGACAAAACTCTACCATCTGGTGAGCAAGATGTATGAAACAGGTGAAATACCAGAATGAGATTTTCACTCTGCAGCGGAGTGTGCGCTGATATGAAACTTCCTGGCAGATTAAAACTGTGTGCCCAACCGAGACTCGAACTCGGGACCTTTGCCTTTCGCGGGCAAGTGCTCTACCAACTGAGCTACCGAAGCACGACTCACGCCCGGTACCCACAGCTTTACTTCTGCCAGTACCTCGTCTCCTACCTTCCAAACTTTACAGAAGCTCTCCTGCGAACCATGCAGAACTAGCACTCCTGAAAGAAAGGATATTGCGGAGACATGGCTTAGCCACAGCCTGGGGGATGTTTCCAGAATGAGATTTTCACTCTGCAGCGGAGTGTGCGCTGATATGAAACTTCCTGGCAGATTAAAACTGTGTGCCCGACCGAGACTCGAACTCGGGACCTTTGCCTTTCGCGGGCAAGTGCTCTACCAACTGAGCTACCGAAGCACGACTCACGCCCGGTACCCACAGCTTTACTTCTGCCAGTACCTCGTCTCCTACCTTCCAAACTTTACAGAAGCTCTCCTGCGAACCATGCAGAACTAGCACTCCTGAAAGAAAGGATATTGCGGAGACATGGCTTAGCCACAGCCTGGGGGATGTTTCCAGAATGAGATTTTCACTCTGCAGCGGAGTGTGCGCTGATATGAAACTTCCTGGCAGATTAAAACTGTGTGCCCGACCGAGACTCGAACTCGGGACCTTTGCCTTTCGCGGGCAAGTGCTCTACCAACTGAGCTACCGAAGCACGACTCACGCCCGGTACCCACAGCTTTACTTCTGCCAGTACCTCGTCTCCTACCTTCCAAACGTTACAGAAGCTCTCCTGCGAACCATGCAGAACTAGCACTCCTGAAAGAAAGGATATTGCAGAGACATGGCTTAGCCACAGCCTGGGGGATGTTTCCAGAATGAGATTTTCAATCTGCAGCGGAGTGTGCGCTGATATGAAACTCCCTGGCAGATTAAAACTGTGTGCCCGACCGAGACTCGAACTCGGGACCTTTGCCTTTCGCGGGCAAGTGCTCTACCAACTGAGCTACCGAAGCACGACTCACGCCCAGTACCCACAGCTTTACTTCTGCCAGTACCTCGTCTCCTACCTTCCAAACTTTACAGAAGCTCTCCTGCGAACCATGCAGAACTAGCACTCCTGAAAGAAAGGATATTGCGGAGACATGGCTTAGCCACAGCCTGGGGGATGTTTCCAGAATGAGATTTTCACTCTGCAGCGGAGTGTGCGCTGATATGAAACTTCCTGGCAGATTAAAACTGTGTGCCCGACCGAGACTCGAACTCGGGACCTTTGCCTTTCGCGGGCAAGTGCTCTACCAACTGAGCTACCGAAGCACGACTCACGCCCGGTACCCACAGCTTTACTTCTGCCAGTACCTCGTCTTCTACCTTCCAAACGTTACAGAAGCTCTCCTGCGAACCATGCAGAACTAGCACTCCTGAAAGAAAGGATATTGCGGAGACATGGCTTAGCCACAGCCTGGGGGATGTTTCCAGGATGATATTTTCACTCTGCAGCGGAGTGTGTGCTGATATGAAACTTCCTGGCAGATTAAAACTGTGTGCCCAACCGAGACTCGAACTCGGGACCTTTGCCTTTCGCGGGCAAGTGCTCTACCAACTGAGCTACCGAAGCACGACTCACGCCCGGTACCCACAGCTTTACTTCTGCCAGTACCTCGTCTCCTACCTTCCAAACGTTACAGAAGCTCTCCTGCGAACCATGCAGAACTAGCACTCCTGAAAGAAAGGATATTGCGGAGACATGGCTTAGCCACAGCCTGGGGGATGTTTCCAGAATGAGATTTTCACTCTGCAGCGGAGTGTGCGCTAATATGAAACTTCCTGGCAGATTAAAACTGTGTGCCCGACCGAGACTTGAACTCGGGACCTTTGCCTTTCGCGGGCAAGTGCTCTACCAACTGAGCTACCGAAGCACGACTCACGCCCGGTACCCACAGCTTTACTTCTGCCAGTACCTCGTCTCCTACCTTCCAAACTTTACAGAAGCTCTCCTGCGAACCATGCAGAACTAGCACTCCTGAAAGAAAGGATATTGCGGAGACATGGCTTAGCCACAGCCTGGGGGATGTTTCCAGAATGAGATTTTCACTCTGCAGCAGAGTGTGCGCTGATATGAAACTTCCTGGCAGATTAAAACTGTGTGCCCGACCGAGACTCGAACTCGGGACCTTTGCCTTTCGCGGGCAAGTGCTCTACCAACTGGGCTACCGAAGCACGACTCACGCCCGGTACCCACAGCTTTACTTCTGCCAGTACCTCGTCTCCTACCGTCCAAACTTTACAGAAGCTCTCCTGCGAACCATGCAGAACTAGCACTCCTGAAAGAAAGGATATTGCGGAGACATGGCTTAGCCACAGCCTGGGGGATGTTTCCAGAATGAGATTTTCACTCTGCAGCGGAGTGTGCGCTGATATAAAAACTTCGAGTCTCGGTCGGGCACACAGTTTTAATCTGCCAGGAAGTTTCATATCAGCGCACACTCCGCTGCAGAGTGAAAATCTCATTCTGGAAACATCCCCCAGGCTGTGGCTAAGCCATGTCTCCGCAATATCCTTTCTTTCAGGAGTGCTAGTTCTGCATGGTTCGCAGGAGAGCTTCTGTAAAGTTTGGAAGGTAGGAGACGAGGTACTGGCAGAAGTAAAGCTGTGGGTACCGGGCGTGAGTCGTGCTTCGGTAGCTCAGTTGGTAGAGCACTTGCCCGCGAAAAGGCAAAGGTCCCGAGTTGGAGTCTCGGTCGGGCACACAGTTTTAATCTGCCAGGAAGTTTCATATCAGCGCACAATCCGCTGCAGAGTGAAAATCTCATTCTGGAAACATCCCCCAGGCTGTGGCTAAGCCATGTCTCCGCAATATCCTTTCTTTCAGGAGTGCTAGTTCTGCATGGTTCGCAGAGCTTCTGTAAAGTTTGGAAGGTAGGAGACGAGGTACTGGCAGAAGTAAAGCTGTGGGTACCGGGCGTGAGTCGTGCTTTGGTAGCTCAGTTGGTAGAGCAATTGCCCGCGAAAGGCAAAGGTCCCGAGTTCGAGTCTCGGTCGGGCACACAGTTTTAATCTGCCAGGAAGTTTCATATCAGCGCACACTCCGCTGCAGAGTGAAAATCTCATTCTGGAAACATCCCCCAGGCTGTGGCTAAGCCATGTCTCCACAATATCCTTTCTTTCAGGAGTGCTAGTTCTGCATGGTTCGCAGGAGAGCTTCTGTAACGTTTGGAAGGTAGGAGACGAGGTACTGGCAGAAGTAAAGCTGTGGGTACCGGGCATGGGTCGTGCTTCGGTAGCTCAGTTGGTAGAGCACTTGCCCGCGAAAGGCAAAGGTCCCGAGTTCGAGTCTCGGTCGGGCACACAGTTTTAATCTGCCAGGAAGTTTCATATCAGCGCACACTCCGCTGCAGAGTGAAAATCTCATTCTGGAAACATCCCCCAGGCTGTGGCTAAGCCATGTCTCCGCAATATCCTTTCTTTCAGGAGTGCTAGTTCTGCATGGTTCGCAGGAGAGCTTCTGTAAAGTTTGGAAGGAAGGAGACGAGGTACTGGCAGAAGTAAAGCTGTGGGTACCGGGCGTGAGTCGTGCTTCGGTAGCTCAGTTGGTAGAGCACTTGCCCGCGAAAGGCAAAGGTCCCGAGTTCAAGTCTCGGTCGGGCACACAGTTTTAATCTGCCAGGAAGTTTCATATCAGCGCACACTCCGCTGCAGAGTGAAAATCTCATTCTGGAAACATCCCCCAGGCTGTGGCTAAGCCATGTCTCCGCAATATCCTTTCTTTCAGGAGTGCTAGTTCTGCATGGTTCGCAGGAGAGCTTCTGTAAAGTTTGGAAGGTAGGAGACGAGGTACTGGCAGAAGTAAAGCTGTGGGTACCGGGCGTGAGTCGTGCTTCGGTAGCTCAGTTGGTAGAGCACTTGCCCGCGAAAGGCAAAGGTCCCGAGTTCGAGTCTCGGTCGGGCACACAGTTTTAATCTGCCAGGAAGTTTCATATCAGCGCACACTCCGCTGCAGAGTGAAAATCTCATTCTGGAAACATCCCCCAGGCTGTGGCTAAGCCATGTCTCCGCAATATCCTTTCTTTCAGGAGTGCTAGTTCTGCATGGTTCGCAGGAGAGCTTCTGTAAAGTTTGGAAGGTAGGAGACGAGGTACTGGCAGAAGTAAAGCTGTGGGTACCGGGCGTGAGTCGTGCTTCGGTAGCTCAGTTGGTAGAGCACTTGCCCGCGAAAAGGCAAAGGTCCCGAGTTGGAGTCTCGGTCGGGCACACAGTTTTAATCTGCCAGGAAGTTTCATATCAGCGCACAATCCGCTGCAGAGTGAAAATCTCATTCTGGAAACATCCCCCAGGCTGTGGCTAAGCCATGTCTCCGCAATATCCTTTCTTTCAGGAGTGCTAGTTCTGCATGGTTCGCAGAGCTTCTGTAAAGTTTGGAAGGTAGGAGACGAGGTACTGGCAGAAGTAAAGCTGTGGGTACCGGGCGTGAGTCGTGCTTTGGTAGCTCAGTTGGTAGAGCAATTGCCCGCGAAAGGCAAAGGTCCCGAGTTCGAGTCTCGGTCGGGCACACAGTTTTAATCTGCCAGGAAGTTTCATATCAGCGCACACTCCGCTGCAGAGTGAAAATCTCATTCTGGAAACATCCCCCAGGCTGTGGCTAAGCCATGTCTCCACAATATCCTTTCTTTCAGGAGTGCTAGTTCTGCATGGTTCGCAGGAGAGCTTCTGTAACGTTTGGAAGGTAGGAGACGAGGTACTGGCAGAAGTAAAGCTGTGGGTACCGGGCATGGGTCGTGCTTCGGTAGCTCAGTTGGTAGAGCACTTGCCCGCGAAAGGCAAAGGTCCCGAGTTCGAGTCTCGGTCGGGCACACAGTTTTAATCTGCCAGGAAGTTTCATATCAGCGCACACTCCGCTGCAGAGTGAAAATCTCATTCTGGAAACATCCCCCAGGCTGTGGCTAAGCCATGTCTCCGCAATATCCTTTCTTTCAGGAGTGCTAGTTCTGCATGGTTCGCAGGAGAGCTTCTGTAAAGTTTGGAAGGAAGGAGACGAGGTACTGGCAGAAGTAAAGCTGTGGGTACCGGGCGTGAGTCGTGCTTCGGTAGCTCAGTTGGTAGAGCACTTGCCCGCGAAAGGCAAAGGTCCCGAGTTCAAGTCTCGGTCGGGCACACAGTTTTAATCTGCCAGGAAGTTTCATATCAGCGCACACTCCGCTGCAGAGTGAAAATCTCATTCTGGAAACATCCCCCAGGCTGTGGCTAAGCCATGTCTCCGCAATATCCTTTCTTTCAGGAGTGCTAGTTCTGCATGGTTCGCAGGAGAGCTTCTGTAAAGTTTGGAAGGTAGGAGACGAGGTACTGGCAGAAGTAAAGCTGTGGGTACCGGGCGTGAGTCGTGCTTCGGTAGCTCAGTTGGTAGAGCACTTGCCCGCGAAAGGCAAAGGTCCCGAGTTCGAGTCTCGGTCGGGCACACAGTTTTAATCTGCCAGGAAGTTTCATATCAGCGCACACTCCGCTGCAGAGTGAAAATCTCATTCTGGAAACATCCCCCAGGCTGTGGCTAAGCCATGTCTCCGCAATATCCTTTCTTTCAGGAGTGCTAGTTCTGCATGGTTCGCAGGAGAGCTTCTGTAAAGTTTGGAAGGTAGGAGACGAGGTACTGGCAGAAGTAAAGCTGTGGGTACCGGGCGTGAGTCGTGCTTCGGTAGCTCAGTTGGTAGAGCACTTGCCCGCGAAAGGCAAAGGTCCCGAGTTCGAGTCTCGGTCGGGCACACAGTTTTAATCTGCCAGGAAGTTTCATATCAGCGCACACTCCGCTGCAGAGTGAAAATCTCATTCTGGAAACATCCCCCAGGCTGTGGCTAAGCCATGTCTCCGCAATATCCTTTCTTTCAGGTGTGCTAGTTCTGCATGGTTCGCAGGAGAGCTTCTGTAAAGTTTGGAAGGTAGGAGACGAGGTACTGGCAGAAGTAAAGCTGTGGGTACCGGGTGTGAGTCGTGCTTCGGTAGCTCAGTTGGTAGAGCACTTGCCCGCAAAAGGCAAAGGTCCCGAGTTCGAGTCTCGGTCGGGCACACAGTTTTAATCTGCCAGGAAGTTTCAGGTGAAATACCCTCAGACTTCAAGAAGAATATAGTAATTCCAATCCCAAAGAAAGCAGGTGTTGACAGATGTCAAAATTACCAAACAATCAGTTTAATAAGCCACAGCTGCAAAATACTAACACGAATTCTTTACAGACGAATGGAAAAACTAGTAGAAGTCGACCTCGGGGAAGATCAGTTTGGATTCCGTAGAAATACTGGAACACGTGAGGCAATACTGACCTTACGACTTATCTTAGAAGAAAGATTAAGGAAAGGCAAACCTACGTTTCTAGCATTTGTAGACTTAGAGAAAGCTTTTGACAATGTTGACTGGAATACTCTCTTTCAAATTCTAAAGGTGGCAGGGGTAAAATACAGGGAGCGAAAGGCTATTTACAATTTGTACAGAAACCAGATGGCAGTTATAAGAGTCGAGGGACATGAAAGGGAAGCAGCGGTTGGGAAGGGAGTAAGACAGGGTTGTAGCCTCTCCCCGATGTTATTCAATCTGTATATTGAGCAAGCAGTAAAGAAAACAAAAGAAAAATTCGGAGTAGGCATTAAAATCCATGGAGAAGAAATAAAAACTTTGAGGTTCGCCGATGACATTGTAATTCTGTCAGAGACAGCAAAGGACTTGGAAGAGCAGTTGAACGGAATGGATGGTGTCTTGAAGGGAGGATATAAGATGAACATCAACAAAAGCAAAACGAGGATAATGGAATGTAGTCAAATTAAATCAGGTGATGCTGAGGGAATTAGATTAGGAAATGAGACACTTAAAGTTGTAAAGGAGTTTTGCTATTTGGGGAGCAAAATAACTGATGATGGTCGAAGTAGAGAGGATATAAAATGTAGACTGGCAATGGCAAGGAAAGTGTTTCTGAAGAAGAGAAATTTGTTAACATCGAGTATAGATTTAAGTGTCAGGAAGTCATTTCTGAAAGTATTTGTATGGAGTGTAGCCATGTATGGAAGTGAAACATGGACGGTAAATAGTTTGGACAAGAAGAGAATAGAAGCTTTCGAAATGTGGTGCTACAGAATAATGCTGAAGATTAGATGGGTAGATCACATAACTAATGAGGAAGTATTGAATAGGATTGGGGAGAAGAGAAGTTTGTGGCACAACTTGACCAGAAGAAGGGATCGGTTGGTAGGACATGTTCTGAGGCATCAAGGGATCACCAATTTAGTATTGGAGGGCATCGTGGAGAGAAAAAATCGTAGGGGGAGACCAAGAGATGAATACACTAAGCAGATTCAGAAGGATGTAGGTTGCAGTAGGTACTGGGAGATGAAGAAGCTTGCACAGGATAGAGTAGCATGGAGAGCTGCATCAAACCAGTCTCAGGACTGAAGACCACAACAACAACAAAAAGGTAATAAACATGTAATACAACTACTGCAATACTTATTTACAATGAACACATTACTGCACTGAAATGGTGCAGAAGTTAGATTATACTTACACACACACACACACACACACACACACACACACACACACACATACACACACACACAAATTTTCAATGAACACATTACTGCACTGAAATTGTGCAGAAGTTATGTTGTACTTATATACAAATCAGTTGGTTTTACTAGGAAATTCATCAATGGAGTAGAAGGAGTTGGCCACCAATAAATCCTTTAGGCTTCTCTTAAACTGAATTTCATTGGTTGTTAAGCTTTTTATGGCTGCTGGCAAGTTATTGAAAATGTGTGTTCCTGAATAACGCACACCTTTTTGTACAAGACTAAGTGACTTTAAATCCTTGTGAAGATTATTCTTATTTCTAGTATTGATTCCATGAATTGAGCTGTTGGTTTGAAAAAGTGATATATTTTTAATGACAAATTTCATTAAGGAATAAAGATATTGGGAAGCAGTCGTTAGTATCCCTAGTTCCCTAAACAGGCTTCTGCAGGATGTTCTTGAGTTCACACCACATATAACTCTTACTGCACGTTTTTGTGCCCAGAAAACTTTAGCTTGGCTTGATGAATTACCCCAGAAAATAATCCCATATGACATTATGGAATGAAAGTAAGCATAGTATGCCAGCTTTTTCATTTTTATATCCCCTATGTCTGACAAAATTCGCATTGCTAACAGAGATTTGTTAAGACGCTTCAGCAGTTCTGTGGTGTGCTCCTCCCAGTTGAATTTATTATCAAGCTGTAATCCCAAGAATTTAACACTGTCCACTTCTATCTTCTTGTCATCGTATGTTAGACATATACTCTTGGGACACCCCTTACAAGTTCTGAACTGCATGTAATGTGTTTTTTCAAAGTTTAGTGACAAAGAATTGGCTAGGAACCAGTGATTAATGTCCACAAATATTTTATTGGCTGATCTTTCTAAGACTACACTTGATTTGCTATTTATTGCAATGTTTGTATCATCGGCAAACAAAACAAACTTGGCATCTGGTAATGTTACTGATGAAAGGTCATTGATATACACAAGAAAAAGTAAGGGCCCCAAAATGGAACCTTGTGGGACCCCACATGTAATTAGTTCCCAGTTGGATGATGCCTGATAGCTTGATACATGTCTCTTTCCTAATAACACCCTTTGTTTCCTGCCAGAGATATAAGATTTGAACCATTTTGCAGCATTTCCTGTTACACTATAATATTCTCGTTTACTTAAAAGGATATTGTGATTTACACAGTCAAATGCCTTTGACAGATCACAAAATATACCAGCTGCCTGCAATTTTTTGTCTAATGAATTAAGCACATTTTCACTGTAAGTGTAGATAGCCTTCTCAATATCAGAACCTTTTAGAAATCCAAACTGTGACTTTGACAGTATGTTATTTGAGATAAGATGGTTATAAAGACGACTGTAGATTACTTTTTCGAAAATTTTTGAGAATGCTGGCAACAGTGAAATTGGACGGAAATTTGATGCTATTTCTTTATCTCCCTTCTTAAACAGTGGCTTAACTTCAGCATATTTCAGCCATTCAGGAAATATTCCACTGATAAACGACTGGTTACACAGATAGCTTAATATGTTACTTAGCTCAGAATCACATTCTTTAATTAACTTTGTTGATATTTCATCATACCCACTAGATGTTTTTGATTTTAAAGATTTTATGATGGACATTATTTCTAATGGGGTAGTGAGGGTCAAATTCATATTATGGAAGTTACTTGAAATGTCTGGTCTAAGGTAATCCATAGCAGCATCTACTGAACCTGACAACCCCATCTTTTCAGTAACAGTTATAAAATGTTTGTTAAAAAGTTCTGCAACACTATACACATCTGTCACCAATGTATCATTTACTCTTAATGCTATTTGTTCCTCTTCATGTCTGGTTCTACCAGTCTCCTCCTTCACTATATCCCATATTGTCTTTATTTTGTTATCTGATATGACTATCTTTTCCTTGTAATATATTTGCTTTGACATCCGTATTACAGTCTTTAATATTTTGCAGTATTTCTTATAATGTGCTATAGCATCAACATTGGAAATGTTTCGGATAAGGTGAACATCAACAAAAGCAAAACAGGGATAATGGAATGTTGCTGAACTAAATCAGGTGATGCAGAGGAAATTAGATTAGGAAATTAAACACTTAGAGTAGTAGATGAGTTTTGATAATTGAGCAGCAAAATAACTGATGGTTGAGGCAGAGAGGCATGTAGAACTGCAATGGTAAGGAAAGCATTTCTGAAGAAAAGAGATTTGTTAACATCAAGTATAGATTTAAGTGTCAAGAATTCTTTCCTGAAAGTATTTGTATGGAGTGTTGCCATGTACAGAAGTGAAACATGGATAAATGGTTTAGACAAGAAGAAAATAAAAGTTTTTGAAAGCTAGGGCTACGGAAGAATTAAGCCGATTAGATGGGTAGATCATGTAACTAATGAGGAGGTAGTGAGTAGAACTGGGGAGAAGAGAAATTTGAGGCAGAAGGTGACTAGAATAAGGAATCAGTTGGTAGGACACATTCTGAGACATCAATGGAACACCAGTTTAGTACTGAAGGGAATTGTAGGGGGCAAAAATCATAGAGAGAGACCAAGAGATGAATACAGTAAGCAGATCAGATGGATGTAGGCTGCAGTTGTTACTCAGAGATGAGGAGGCTTGCGCAGGATAGAGTAGCACGGAGAGCTGCATCAAAAAAATCATTGGATTGAAAACAACAACAACCTGGTCTGTCATAAATATAAATGGGTCACTTAAATTAATTGTATTGTGACAGTGAATTAAGCTCTGAATGCATTATTATGAATGAGAGAACTGAAGGCATTTGATGCAGTGAAGCAGCACATTGTTCCTGAGTAAGGAAAAGTACAAGAAACACACATCTACTGGGAATGTCATATCAGTGATTTTATCTATGTCTAGTAAGCTGTAAAGGACCAATTCTAGAAGAAGGGCCAAGTTAGTTGTATACATTACAATGACATGCCTGTAATAGAGTCAAAACATCAGGGATTTCCATCATAAGATACTCTGCCATTTCATGACTAGGTACACAAACATATGACTGTGCATTACAGTGATATACAAGAGGACTTCAGAAAGTAAATTACACATGTTGTCCCACACTAAGACCATTTCACCTCAAGTGTGGCACATTGTCAGAAGAGAATATTTTCCCTTGTCCTCAAAACAGGGGGCTTTCATTTTAACCTTCCCAGATCAATCCTTGTTCCATTCCCAAGGAAAGAAGCAATAATTATGAAAGCTATGATAGGATAAATACCTCTTCATGTGTCTACTGGTTGTACTGACATTTCCCTTGGCCAAACACTCTGTCTGATAACTGTGTCATTAATAATTTCCTGAAAGTTAATCATGTATCAGTAGATAACTTTCACTGACAATGATCTGTCGCAATGCCAAAATATTTTTTGATTTCTAAAATTCTACCTTCTTAAACATCCTGCAAGCAATCAGATATTAACAATTTTATTTTTATTATTACCTGTAATCCTTTCAAAATCACATATGTTGGAACCAATCAGGGCGGAACATGACCACTCGAATACGAGATGCTGTTTATTAGATGGTTCATTTGGATTGTATGAAGCAGATGCATTTACCAAAAAACCATCCTTAATTCCAACAGATCGTCCTTTGCCCCCAGCAATGATACCAACCAAGGGCTCAGTTTTTATGAAAAATAGACACTGTAAATGAAAAAGAACAATTTAGTAGATAATGAAACTGAAATATCAGTTTCAATCTATATATCAGTAGTCAATTTCAGGAAATAAAATACACAGGTCAACCAACAGCTGTTATAGAGCTAAAAATTATTTGAATCAGTTACAGTGCTAATTATGATGGAATAGATTTGTGATTAATTTTTAGACTTGCAGAGGAAGAAAGACAGCTAATAATTATTGTCACAGGGAACAGCACCAAAAAGAAGAACGTGTAGGCAAATTACTCACAGCTGGAAAGTGATGTCTTAAATGGGCAAATCCAATAAGACAGTGTACAGAAAGAATGTAACTATATTGCTGTTAAGTCACAATAAATGATTAAATTACATGAAGGAAACTACACTTGAGACAGTTATCAGTTCTGTGACAGCATCATTTACTGTTAATGTGTGTATGTTTTGCCTAAAGTAGTATTTAATGTATCTAACAAGGATGAAAGAAAACAGAATTTTTTTATGATAATCTTTATTATTCTGTAACTGCTTACAGTAAATTGTACATAGTAATAGGAGCTAAAAAAACATAATATCTTTGAAGTCATAAATGAAAGCTGAAGACTGGGCTATAGTCAGTTTATTTAACTAGCTTCATCTGTCTACATGAGTTGTTGCTGGAGCATGTTCACCAAATCACCAATACTAAAGCTCTGTAACAAAAACTCTGTTTTTAAAGGGAAAATATGCGAGTCTTTATGAAAACAAAAGTTATTCAACAAATTTTGTCATCAACATAATATGAAAAAATGATTTCTAGTGGAAAGAAGATGCTGCATGGCGAAGCAAAAAAGTATGTCCATTTGCCAAGTTCAAGCCACATGGGAACAACACAAGACTCCTTTTGGCAAACTGCAATTAAATTACAGAGACTGTGGGACCACACAATGTTGATCTTAACTATTCCCAGAAAAATCAGCACCTGTAATTACTCCAGAAAGGACAATTGATACAAATATTGGCATTGTATAGAAATATTTGTAGAACATTTGTCATTGTGCTTTCAGTTTGTGTAAGGAATGCTTAAAACACTTAATTTATTGGTAAACAATGGAACATTAACACTGTAAGTGCTCAATATGAAACATATTTCAGCTATAAGTAATTCGTAAGGAGTTTATTATCTACTGATATGCCATAGATGTAGTGTTACACTACGATTAAAATTACTTTGTGACTGCCAGATAGTAGTGGTAGAAAATAGAGGTGCCAGTTCATACACAACATATCATGTGCTCATGTGATTGATGGTTGTGCATGTACCAAAAGAGAAACAATTTGTCTACTTCCCCATTGCTGTCAACATCTTTGTAGGTAGTGGGTGGGGAGAGCAGTAGAGGGAGCTGCTGCTGGTGTAGCAACAGTGATGTGCTAAGACACAATAATCACATTTCATACATAAGTAATGGCAAAATAAGAAAAGCAGTCAGGCACACACACCACAAAGTAACAAAGAGAAAATTGTAAGGGGTGAACCCAACTGAATTTCTGGTAACACACTATACCACTAACTGAAGTATGCCAATTATATTTGAAACAGTTCCACTATTTTCCATGTATTCACTAGATTTGTTGTCATAATTTAATGAAATAATAAGTTGTTCTGCAATAATTTCCACTACACATTCATTATCCCATGCTTTCATCATTATTTTCCTCAAGTATCTTATGACATTATGTCAATCTGATGATGAAGTTCTGTTCGTAGCATCCTTCGTCAGTCTTTCCGCTTCTGGCAGAGTACATTTTTTGTTGTTCCTCATCACATAATCCATAACCTGAGCCCATGCAAGTTCGCCGTAATTGACATGGCAGGGATTTGATAGCAGTCTGAGGACCCTATGGGCATATTCTTTTGACAGCTCATCTACAACATACAGAGGTAACAGTGATTTCTTCTGAGCCACAAGATGCAGTAATTCACCCTTTCTACAGCCGTCTGCATGGGAAATTTTGATAACGTCTGTTTTCTGGAAGTTATTAATGGTGCCTCATCAAGCGTAGATGAATGACACAAGGTGTTGTCCGTAACTATTACTGAATGTCTTCTCAAGTTTTTCAAGGTTCTTTGATATCAACAGCTACATAATAGTTCATAGATTCCAGTTCTGTATGCCTTTAGCTGAGACAAATCTCCATCACATTTCTGTATATACATAGATCATCATCTAAAACCAAGGAATAATGATTTACATAAATTCTCAGTTTTTACGAGCATTTTTACGTTAGTACAAGTATTACCCTAAAATGAGAGCTATTCAAAAATTGTTTTAAAAAGACTGTGCTTGAGTATATGATGGGCCACGATTTTCTCAATGTGCAAGCCATCTGTTGCTCCAGACTGGGCTCATTGCGTATGAGAACAATGTACAGATGAAACTTCCTGGCAGATTAAAACTAAGTCCTGGACGGAGACTCTGAATTGGGACCTTTGCCTTTTGTGAGCAATTGCTCTACCAACTGAGCTACCCAAGCACGACTAATGACTTGTCCTGACAATTTCACTTCTGCCAGTACCTCGTCTCCCACCTTCCGTACTTCACAGAAGTTCTCCCACAAAACGTGCAGCACTAGGACTTGAAGAAGGAAGGATATTGCAGAGATATGGCTTAGCCACAGCCTGGAGGATGTTTCCAGAATTAAGTTTTCACTCTGCAGTGGAATGTGTGCTGATGTAAAGCTTCCTGGGAGATTAAAACTGTGTTCTGGACCAAGACTGAAACTCAGGACCTTCGCCTTTAACAGGCAATTGCTCTACTGACTGAGCTACCCAAGCACACTTGTGACTCATCTTCACAATTTCACTTCCACCAGTACTCTGTCCCTTACCTTTCAAACTTCACAGAAGTTTCATAGCACTGCACACTCCACGACAGAGTAAAAACTTCATTCTGGAAACATCCCCTAGGCTGTGGCTAAGCCATATCTCCACAATATCCTTCCTTGCAGAAGTTCTAGCCCTATAAGTTTCATGGGAGAACTTCTGTTAAGTTTAGTGCTGCCTAACATTGTAAATTTCCTGAATTATTTCAAAAGATGCATTTTGAAATTTAACACCTGATATCACGATTTTTTTTTCTTTTTTTTTATAAGGTTAATTATACTTACTGTTATCATTATTTCAAAATTTGTAATCTATGGAAGAACTCACTTAAGTATGAAAAATACACTACTGGCCATTAAAATTGCTACACCACAAAGATGATGTGCTACAGATGCGAAATTTAATCGACAGGAAGATGATGCTGTGATATGCAAATCATTAGCTTTTCAGAACATTCACACAAGGTTGGCACTGGTGGTGACACCTGCAACCTGCTGACATGAGGAACGTTTCCAACCAATTTCTCATACACAAACAGCAGTTGACCAGTTTGCCTGGTGAAACGTTGTTGTGATGCCTCGTGTAAGGAAGAGAAATGCATACCATCATGTTTCTGACTTTGATAAAGGTCAGATTGTAGCCTATCGTGATTGTGGTTTATCATATTGTGACATTGCTGCTCAAGTTGGTTGAGATCCAATGACTGTTAGCAGAATATGGAATCGGTGGGTTCAGGAGGGTAATACGGAACACCATGCTGGATCCCAGTGGCCTCGTATCACTTGCAGTCAAGATGGCAGGCATCTTATCTGCATGGCTGTAATGGATCGTGCAGCCACGTCTTGATCCCTGAGTCAATGATGGGGTCGTTTACAAGATAACAACCATCTGCACGAACAGTTCGATGATGTTTGTAGCAGCAAGGACTATCAGCTCGGAGACTATGGCTGCGGTTACCCTTGACACTGCATAACAGGCAGGAGCATCTGTGATGGTGTACTCAATGATGAACCTGGGTACACGAATGGCAAAATGTCATTTTTTCGGATGAATCCAGGTTCAGTTTACAGCATCATGGTGGTCACATCCGTGTTTGGCGACATATCGGTGAATGCACATTGGAAGCATGTATTCATCATTGCCATACTGGCATATCACCTGGCATGATGGAATGGGGTGCCACTGGTTACGTGTCTCGGTCACCTCTTGTTCGCATTGAGGGCACTTTGAACAGTGGACGTTACATTTCAGATGTGTTATGACCTGTGGCTCTACCCTTCATTCGATCCCTCTGAAACCCTACATTTAAGCAGGATAATGAATGACCGTATGTTGCAGGTCGTGTACGGACGTTTCTGAATACAGAAAATGTATGACTGCTGCCTTGGCCAGCACATTCTCCAGATCTCTCACCAATTGAAAACATCTGGTTAATGGTGGCCGAGCAACTGACTTGTGACAATATGCCAGTAACCACCCTTGATGAACTGTTGTATCGTGTTGAAGCTTCATGGGCAGCTGTACCTGTACACGCTATCCAAGCTCTGTGTGACTCAATGCCCAGGCATATCAAAGCCGTTATTACGGCCAGAGGTGGTTGTTCTGGGTACTGATTTCTCAGGATCTATGCACCCAAATTGCGTGAAAATTTAATCACATGTCAGTTCTAGTATAATATATTTGTCCAATGAATACCTGTTTATCATCTGCATTTCTTCTTGGTGTAGCAATTTTAATGGCCAGAAGTGTAAATCTTGAGCCTTGGTCTTTTCTTTTTTAGTGTGTATTTCTCTTGAAGATACCTCAAATACATATGTGCTATCAATGCTTTAAATAATGCAGAAATGGTCAGTTCACTAGGACTGATATTCTTCTAAGCACCCGGTCTCCAAAGTGTTAATTGTTTGACCACGTAAGTAACAGTAGTGAGACATGGCTCCCCTTCTACATTTAAAAACAATTTTGGTTTGCTGGTTGCATTTCATGCACAATAACATATGAACTAATGTCCCCTGAATGTAAAGCGATCACATTTTTTTCCTGAAAGCTCTCTGAATTCAATGATGTATGTTTCTTAGTTTCAAACCATCATAAAAACTATGATCACTAAAGGCAAGCTACATTGTGAGACTATAAGTTGCAAAAGAATTCGAGCTTTTAACCAAATAATTTATTTGTGATTGTGTGATAAAGATTATGAATCTGACATTTTTCATTCCAATATTTTTGTGCAGAAACTAAAGCTTTTAGAAAAGACTTACTTCAGCAGCTGATATAGTTTGCCTTATTTCCATAAAAACAATTTTATAGTGTTGTAAAGAAAAAAATCACTGCATATTTGGTAGTCGTTCCCCTCTTCTCCCTCCCTTTGGTCTGCCATGGTTGCTGCCCTACTGGCTTCCATGGGTTGCCTCTCCTGCAAAGACTTGTGTCTCCAGAGCAGGCAACAGATCAGGCATATGGAGCCTGAGAAACAGCTATGACTGGCTGTGTCCTGACCCCTAGCAGCCAATTCACTGTAACATCAATCAGAATGTAGTTTTAATCCATGTAGTGATTTTAATCTTCCCAAAATCATCTGTTTTTCTTTATGAGGAAGGAATTAACAGTTCCAAAAGCTAGAATAATTTTATGATACTTCTATGTGTGCCAACTGACAGTACTTGAAATTTCTCCTGGTGAATGTAAGTACATCTACATAAAAACTCCTCGAGGAGAGTGCCTCATACCACTATAAATTATTCCTATCCCTGTTCCATTTGCAAAAGGTGCAAGGGAGAAACAACTGTCTATATGCTTCCATATGAGGCACAATTTACCCTGCCTTTGTGCTCCTTACATGAAAAGTACATTGGCAGGAGAAGATTTGTTCTGCATTAACCACAAATTCTGGTTCTCTCAATTTTCTCATTACTGATCTGTGTAATGAGAGTCATCTCCCCTCTAAGGATTCCCATTTGAGTTCTTGAAGCAAATCCACAATATTCACTAGCTAATCAGACCTGCTATTAACAGGTCTAGTAGCATACTTCTGAATGACTTCAATGTCCCCCTTTAATATGAGCTGTGGAGAAACCAAACCCTCATGCAGTACTCAAGAATAGCTTGCACTAGTGTTCCATATGTAATCTCCTTTATATATATGAGTCACATTTTCCTAAGATTCTTTTAGTAAATTGAAGTCAATCTTTCCCCTTCTCTACTACTTTTGGTATTTACTCATTCCAACATTATGCCAAGATATTTAATAAATGTGACCATATCAAGCAGCACACAGCTAAAACTTTATTTGAATATTACAGGATTGTTTTTCCAACTCATCTGCATTAACTTATACTTTTTTACACTTTGAGCAAGTTGCTGTTCATCAAACCGAACAGAAATTCCATCTAAGTCATCCTTTATCTTCCTACCATCCCTCACTCGTGATACTTTCCCATCTACTAGAGTGTTGTCAGCAGCACATATTGCTGGTCACCACCATCCATTAGATTGTCATATCTATATAGAACAAGAGCAGTCCTGTCACACTTCCTGGGACCCTCTGATGATACCAAATGGTTCAAATGGCTCTAAGCACTATGGGACTTAACATCTGATGTCATTAGTCCCATAGACTTAGAACTACTTAAACCTAACTAACCTAAGGACATCAAACACATCCATCTCCAAGGCAGGACTCAAACCTGCGACTGTAGCAGCAGCGCGGTAGTGGACTGAAGTGCCTAGAACTGCTCAGCTCTGATGATACCCTTGTCCCTGATAAACACTCATTGTTCAGAACAATGTAACAGGTTCTATAACTTACGACATCTCCCAGCCTCTCATATATGTGGGAACCTACTCCACATGCCCACACTTTCATTATCAATCAGATGTGGAGCACTGCACTCAACACTTCCCAAAATTCTAAGAGTATGGAATCTGCCAATTGCCTTTCATTCATGTGTATTGTTTGAAAAAAAGGGAAGCTGAGAGTTGCATGATCAATTTGTGGACAGAAAATTTTTAGGATATTGGTCTGAAATTTTGTGGACCTATTGTTTTACCCTTCTTATATATGGGAGTCACCTGTGCTTTTTCCCAATTACTTAGGACTTTGCACTGCATGAGAGATTTGTGATAAACATAAGCCAAGTAAACGGCCAGTGCCAAGGAGCACACACTGTAAAACTGAATGGGGGGTCTATCTGAATCAGTACCTTATTTGTTTTCAACACTTCCAGTTGCTTCTGAATGCCAGGGATGCCTATGTATATGTCCTCCATGTGGGAGTCTGTGCTACAGTCAAATGGTGATAAGCCTGTACCATCCTCCAGTGTGAATGATTTTTTAAAAACAAATTTTAAACTTCAGTTTTTCTTTTGTAGTCTTCTATTGCCAGACCAGACTGGTCGATGAGTGAGTGGATAGATACCTTCAACTCACTTCAACTCACTTGGTCATTTTACATTGGACCAGGATTTTCTAATATTCTTGCCATAATCTTTAAGTAATGTATGATGGCAGAAATGGTATGTTTGGCACATCAATCTTTTTATAGATGCACAAATTTCTGCTAACTTTTGCCTGTTGACATTCCAACATCCTTTTTTAACCAAGTGTGAAACAATCTCTGCTTCCTCAGTATTGTCCAAATTTTGTTACAAAACCACTCAGAGCCATTTTTGCCCTTAATACACTTGCACGGATTTTGCTTCTCCAGAGTGAGAAGTAAAATTGGTTTACACATTGCCTATATTTCCTGTATGTCCATCTTATTTGTAATAAATCATGTCCAGTCATTGCATAAGTAAGATTCTAGCAACACCATTTTTGCACTTTCCGGCATAAAAACTCTCCTAGCCTTCTTAATGGATTTACAAATTTTAGTAACCATCAGTGCTTTGGCCACTAATCCCAGTCTCTATACTAACACTGTTAGGTCTGTTATAAAATATTAACTGGGGTATCCTGCTTCACCAGGCAGTTCGTATGAGATTGTGTGGTAATTGGAATAAAAGGTTAGACTTTAAATCATCAGAAGTAAAAAAATATTGAAAATATATTCTAACTATTTACAATACTTGTTGGAGCACAAGAATTAAAATTTTTTATTGAAAACATATTTTAATTCTGTTACTATATTCCAATTATTTACAATATTTGTTTATAAAAAACATTTTTCATTTTGTTATCAAGTGCATGTATATATAAATTTTTCGAATTTCCTGCTCAAGAACAAACTACATATAGCTGACCATGAAAGAAGCAGGAATCTTTGAGGTTTGTGCTATAACATTTTAAAGTTTGTCCTTGTGCTTTGTTAATTGTAAAACTGTAATTTGGAAATTGCTGTCTTTTAAATTGAAATGACATTTCAGTAGAGATCAGAGCTATTGTGGATGTAAATAGTGTGTGTCCTTGTACTTTACACTCATAAATTCAGCTTTGATGATGTTATTTGATAGCTGTTTGATGATCATCCTTGTTCCATCACATAGTTTTGGTGAGTTGAGTTTATAAGTAGTTTGATCAGAGATCTAATTTTAGTAGAACATAAGATAATGACATTCCTGGTACTTGCAAAGACTTTAGAAATTGTGTAGGGAAGTTACATATTTCTTTGATGTTTACCATTGTGTCAACTGATTTGTATATTCTCTCTTCACCAGAAATTTTCTTTTGGATATTAGAGTTGATATGGTCAAAAATACTACTTTTAGTTGGCAAAACAGCCAGTCCAGATTAATACAGTTTTGAATAATGTTTGGATAAATTTGATCAATGAGTTCATTTTCAACAGTGGCTATGTTGCAGAAACCACTGTTGAGCTTAATGAGGCTGGCTGTCTGGTCAATAGGATGTGTGTCTTCAACTATCTGTGAAAACTGTTGAGCAAAATGTGCTGTTGTTTTATCTTTAAATAGTTCAACTCTCATATTTCTTGTTAGTTGCATAATTTGTATGTATCATCAGAGATGTGATTTTCTTAAACAAGTATTGATCTCATCTGCTGATATTGACTTAGTTATAATTGGAAGTGTTTTTTGAAAATTTCGTTAGAGTAGAGTTGCGTGCCCCCATCACTTTGGAGTTTCCTCGTAAGTCTTCTAATGTTCTGTCCATAGCTTTCTGTATTTTTATGTGCCATTGTGCATTTGTCTCAGAAGATAATTTGTCATTCTTTACAAGTTCAGCCTATCCAGATGCTCTTGGGATTTTACATGCTGGGAATTGTTCTTCAGCTATATTCACAAGTAGTAGTAACACACATATGCCAAATAATGTGTAAAATCAAAGAGAATTTCAATCCAGAGCCTCACATGATACGAATTGGCATAATCAAACACCAACAATCCATATAGTAGTTGTTACACCTAACCCAGAGACTGAAGCCAATGCGACACCAGAAAACTTGAACCAGTCACGGCAGGCCCCTCTTCTGTGATGCGGGAGGAGAGTGGGGGCATGAGCTTGACCCACACTTGCTTCATCAGATACAATCAAAGTAGTGATCTGAAAGAAGATCTACATCAAAGTAATGAGGATACACAGGAAAACTTGACAGAGGGCAAGGTACAATCTACTATTTGATCTTTATATACCCATTGTGCTTGACAGAGGTGCTATGACTAATTTGGTGTCACAGGGATACTTTCAAGAACTGAAAAAACTTGAGCATATACCCACACTGCCAGTTCAAAATTGCAAGTTACAAATTGCCATGGGTCAGAAATCGAAAGGAGTCAAAATACAAGCCTTAATTCCCATCCAATTAAGACAGCTTTCTGTATGGTGCAATTTTTTGATAGTAGAGAAATTAATAGTTGATTGTTTTATCAGTGTGGATACATTTAGGACATACCAAGTACAAACTGATATAGGAAAGGGTCAATGTCATTTCACTGTAAATAACCAATTATTTGTAGTAGACATAATCAGGGAAAGTATTAATAGATATAAAACAGAAGCTACTTCCAACTTTGTGGTTCAATTGGTAAATCCCATCATTGTGTTTGTCAACACATACAATTACAAGAAGTTGTCATTAAAAGAGGTAGTCGTCGACACAATATACATGAAGCTAAGTGAATCAAAGTGCTTGTCTCAAGAACAGCAAGTGGAACTTAAGGGAGCTGATACTTGCTTATATATATGTATTTGAAAAAAGACCAGGTATCATAAAGGATTTTGTGTACAAAATGGAAGTATATCCTCACAAAACTTTTTGCTCTACTTCATACCCTAAGCAGTGAGAAGAGAAATTGACAGGATGTTTGAATGGGGCGTAATACAGCCATTGTATGTGGGGGCAGAAGGTTCGAATTTCAAGTATTAACCCTTCAACTGCTCTGGATGTGTTAACGCATAAGATACTGTGAAACTGAATAGTAGCAGTTTTTCAGAAGGTAGGATGTCACAGACTTTTTAAAGCTTTGTAGTTCAGGAAGAGATTTTATATGTCTTGGTAATATGTTGTAAAGTTTTGTTTCTGCATGATATACACCTTTTTGGCATAAAGTGGTGTTACAATGATTAACATGTGTGTCACTGTCTGACCTGGTACTGTAATCATGGACACTTTTGTTTTGAGGAAAACGGTTTTCTTTTCTCAGTATGCTTTTTTTGACATGTGTGACTACTTCCAGTATATAAATGCAGGGAAGGGGTAGGATCTTTAGATCTTTAAAGAAAGGTTTGCATGATTTTCTGCTGCTCACTTGTTTCATTATTCTTATAATTGCCTTTTGTTTCCTGAAAACTGTTATGGCCTGATGCACATTTCCCCAGAAAATGATACCATACTTCAATATTGAATGTACACGAGCAGATTAATTGCACTAGTATTGAGCCCATTTTCCAAACATGGAGTAACAGCAAATCTCAAGAAATCTGATTTTGGGCAAGAAATGGTAAAATTTTTAGGACAACAATCTCTTCAGAAGGCATAGTACCAGATCCTAAAAAATCTTGATGCAATTAGGAACTGTCCTGTTCCTCAAAACAGAGGCAATTATAGGCATACTTAGGCCTAGTCTCATTTTTCAGGAAATTCATCTGCAATCAACTAATGAACAGTGATGGTTAACTCAATCTTCTCTGGACAAACAGAGCTTGGTCATGGGACATGCAATGTCAAACTGATTTTGAGAACATCAAGCAAGCCTTATTAAATGCTAACATTTTATCTCAACGAGACATGAAGAAAGATTTTTGTTTATGCACTGATGCATCTTCTCAAGGTCTGGGTGCATGCCTTTTTCAAATGGTAGAAGAAGAGGGAAATGTCATCCCTAAAATAATTATCTTCACCAGCCACACCTTATCTGAAGCTGAATGTTCATATTCAGTTGTGGAGTTGGAGGGTTTTGCTATAATTTGGTCCTTTAAAATGTTTAAATATTTCCTTTGGGGTAAACACACAAATTATATTATGACCATCAGTCCCTGTCGTTTTGTTAACCTGTAAATTGCGACACCAATGACTAGCCAGATGGTTTACGTATCTTCAAGAATTCGATTGCAAAATAGTGTACATAAAATGATACCAAAATATAATAGCTGATGCTCTTTCTCAATTATCACAAAGCTTAGAGGAATTCAATGAACTTTTAGAGCAGGAAGGTGAAATAAGAGCTATGTTGAAGGAAGACAAAACACTCCAACTGTACTATGTCCAAATGTGTAAGCACATGTAGCATTTACAGCATGAAGGCACACGCTGGAGTAAGGTAAGAGCAAAACATATGCAGAACAGAAATGAAAAGTTAAAAACGTTTTTCACAATTCATAAAGGTGTTCTGTTCCACAGGAACCATACCGAACAAGAACAATGGCACATGTGTTTGCCAGAGGAATATGTGGATGATTTTATCTTATACACACACATTCCTTGGGGCCATTATGGCACTGCAAAATGCAGTGACAAAATAGAAAATACTGTCATTTCCCCAACCTTAGACAAAGAGTATTACAGGCGGTAAGAAAATGTACTGTCTGCCAGAAAGCAAAACATTCTAACATCTCCAAACAGATAAAATTACATCCCATTGTGGCTAAAGAAAGCTCTAGAAAAGGTGTAGTTGAATGTGGCTGGACCCTATCCCAGAGGTAAGGGCAAGTAAAGTATATAGTAGGTCTGTATGATATTTTTACCAAATATGCAGAACTGGATGCTGTGCAGAACATTACAGCCAGTTCAGTTATAAGATGAATCAAATAGGATTATTTTGCAAGAGCAGAGAAACCAGAAGCCATGTTAACAGATAATGCATAATATTTTGTTGGATGTAAATGGAGACTGTTTGTAGATTCCAACCAAATAAAACAAATTTTAGTATCCAAATTTCATCCTGAAGCATCCACCATAGAAAAGGAGTTTAAGGAATTCAAATGGTTTGTGAGGACCTAAATACCTTGTACACATACCAAGCGGACTGAATATGTCACTCCCTTCTTACAAGTTGTTAACAACCATCCCCATACATCAACTGGATTTACACCAAATGACCTGACATTCAATTGCAAACAAGTAGATGAGTGGGAGAAACCTTTGCCCAAGGTACTGATACTGGAGTTATCACTGGATGATATAATATGACATGCAGTAATCAACCCTGAAACTTGGGCTAAATATAGAAAGGAATTTGTGACAGAAAGCTCAAACGTACAACACAATTTTAGATAGGACAAAAGGTGTTACTCAGAACACGTCCCAAATCCTCAAATCCACAAAAATGGGAAAACTCGACCATAAGTGGCAATTACTATCACAATTACTATCACTGAACCATACATAATAACTAAAATCACCTACCCAGGAGCGTACAAGTCGGCACTTATGAACACAGGTAAAGACAAGGGCCTTTACCCACACAAACACTTGAGAATGTTTTTGTTTTGAAGTAGGGCTGTATACCCACTAAGTTGTATATACACTCCTGGAAATGGAAAAAAGAACACATTGACACCGGTGTGTCAGACCCACCATGCTTGCTCCGGACACTGCAAGAGGGCTGTACAAGCAATGATCACACGCACGGCACAGCGGACACACCAGGAACCGCGGTGTTGGCCGTCGAATGGCGCTAGCTGCGCAGCATTTGTGCACCGCCGCCGTCTGTGTCAGCCAGTTTGCCGTGGCATATGGAGCTCCATCGCAGTCTTTAACGCTGGTAGCATGCCGCGACAGCGTGGATGTGAACCATATGTGCAGTTGACGGACTTTGAGCGAGGGCATATAGTGGGCATGCGGGAGGCCGGGTGGACATACCGCCGAATTGCTCAACACGTGGGGCGTGAGGTCTCCACAGTACATCGATGTTGTCGCCAGTGGTCGGCGGAAGGTGCATGTGCCCGTCGACCTGGGACCGGACCGCAGCGACGCACGGATGCACGCCAAGACCGTAGGATCCTACGCAGTGCCGTAGGGGACCACACCGCCACTTCCCAGCAAATTAGGGACACTGTTGCTCCTGGGGTATCGGCGAGGACCATTCGCAACCGTCTCCATGAAGCTGCGCTACGGTCCCGCACACCGTTAGGCCGTCTTCCGCTCACGCCCCAACATCGTGCAGCCCGCCTCCAGTGGTGTCGCGACAGGCATGAATGGAGGGACAAATGGAGACGTGTCGTCTTCAGCGATGAGAGTCACTTCTGCCTTGGTGCCAATGATGGTCGTATGCGTGTTTGGCGCCGTGCAGGTGAGCGCCACAATCAGGACTGCATACGACCGAGGCACACAGGGCCAACACCCGGCATCATGGTGTGGGGAGCGATCTCCTACACTGGCCGTACACCACTGGTGATCGTCGAGGGGACACTGAATAGTGCATGGTACATCCAAACCGTCATCGAACCCATCGTTCTACCATTCCTAGACCGGCAAGGGAACTTGCTGTTCCAACAGGACAATGCACGTCCGCATGTATCCCGTGCCACCCAATGTTCTCTAGAAGGTGTAAGTCAACTACCCTGGCCAGCAAGATCTCCAGATCTGTCCCCCATTGAGCATGTTTGGGACTGGATGAAGCGTCGTCTCACGCGGTCTGCACGTCCAGCACGAACGCTGGTCCAACTGAGGCGCCAGGTGGAAATGGCATGGCAAGCCGTTCCACAGGACTACATCCAGCATCTCTACGATCGTCTCCATGGGAGAATAGCAGCCTGCATTGCTGCGAAAGGTGGATATACACTGTACTAGTGCCAACATTGTGCATGCTCTGTTGCCTGTGTCTATGTGCCTGTGGTTCTGTCAGTGTGATCATGTGATGTATCTGACCCCAGGAATGTGTCAATAAAGTTTCCCCTTCCTGGGACAATGAATTCACGGTGTTCTTATTTCAATTTCCAGGAGTGTATGTATAATAATATTAGATTTAGGATGCTGAAAAGTCACATCCCAGAATTTATCTTGTGTCTGATAAGGAAAATTATTGAAACTTCCTGGCAGATTAAATCTGTGTGTCGGACCGAGACTCGAACTTGGGAACTTTGCCTTTCGCGGGCAAGTGCCCTAGCAACTGAGCTACCCATACACAACTCATGTCCCATCCTCACAGCTTTAATTCCGGCAGTAAATTGTCTCCTACCTTCCAAACTTCACAGAAGCTCTCCTGCGAACCTAGCAGAACTAGCACTCCTGGAAGGAAGGATATTGCGGAGACATGGCTTAGCCACAGCCTGGCGGATGTTTCTAGAATGAAATTTTCACTCTACAGGAGAGTGTGCGCTGATATTAAACTTCCTGGCAGATTAAAACTGTGTGCTGGACCGAGACTCGAACTTGGGATCTTTGTCTTTCGCAGGCAAGTGCTCTACCAACTGAGCTACCCATGCACGACTCACGCCCCGTCCTCACAGCTTTAATTCCAGCAGTACTTCGTCTCCTACCTTCCAAATGTGGGTAGCTCAGTTGGTAGAGCACTTGCCGGATGAGCATCACCTGTCAGATGGAAGTAACATCAGAGGCAACAACAACAACACATGGCAGGAAATCTGTTAAGAGTCTGCGAAAACACTGGTGTTCGCAGGCAGAAGCATTACCAATTAAACTCACTGGTGAAACCATTTGCAAATAAAGCTCATGTTAAACAGTGTCTAGAAAGTAATAGTAACTTTTTCAGGAGGGCAGTAAGGAAAACTGGAACCATCCAAAAGGGGAAATAAGAACGGCGAGTGAAGACTCAGATCAGGAGATGGAGGTGAATCAGTGCTACGAAACAAATGAGAAGCTACCTGTAGATGGTGGAAGTAATACTAAGAAAATACATGAGGAGGTGGTGAATAGGCTGAATCGAGTAATTACAGAAAGTGAGGAAGAATAATCAGAAGGTGAGGAAGAATAATCAGAAGGAGAAGGGGGTAATTTAAGTAATTCTGACAACACCTTGAACAGGGTTGCAAAACACAAGTGGTAATGGAGGGTGAATGTATAGAGAAGTGTTTTGATTTGTCTATACTGGATTTGATAGTAAATGCCACCACATTAAATGAAGTGAAAAGTGATTCAATTAACCTAAGTGTACTTTCCACTGAACGGGTAGGTTTTGACAGATGAGAAGTAGTGCAAGATTTGCTAGAAAAACCTGAATCTGTTGTTAGAAGAGAGTATGTGGGACAACCGGTTATTGAAGTAATTGTGTTTGGAGAAAAGGTTCATTGGCTAATTGATACAGGTTCGGAAGTGTGTGCTGTATCACAGAATTTTGTAAATGCTCTCCCAAAGAGTAAAGAAATAGTTATAATGTCCATTAGTGGAGTAAAAATTGTAGTGGCCACAGGTAAAAGTAAAAAGATGGTTAAGCAGGAAGTATTGTTACCATTTACCATAAGTGATGTACAAACTAAAATGAATTTTTTAATTGTTAATGGACTTAGTGTGTAAATGTTGGTAGGTGCTGATTTCTTGCATAAGTATGAAGGATGGATTAATTTTAGTGCTAATGATGTAATTATAAGAATAAAAGGAAAACTTCTAATTATTCCATTTATTGGAAAAAAATCATATGTAAGCAATGAACAGAGTTACATTCCCATTTGTCTCTGTAGGACAGCCAATTTAATTGATGGCTATAACGAATATGGCAAAAGGGAGTAATTGGATCCTTCTGAACTAGAAAATGTCAGATAGATGAAAAACTAGAGGAACTTACCAAATTAAGAGATATACAAAAGGATGATTTAAGACAAATTTTGAATAAACATTGTGAGGTATTTTCAGATCAGCCTGGATTAGTTCAAAATTACAAATGTTATTTAACTATGAAAGAAGATGTGTATTTAAAAAAAAAAAAATATATTTGCTGATCCAGAAGTGCATAAGGAAGCCATTCGCGACTTAATACAGAAAATTCTCGACTGGGGGATAATTGAAAAGGCTGTTAGTGTATACAACAACCCATTGGTTGTAATACCTAAGCAGGACAGCTCAATTAGGCTGATTTAAGACACTAGAGCATTAAATAAGTTTGTTTTACCAGAGAGTGACAGGCCAGAAAACATTGAAGAACTATTATAGAAGTTTAAAGGGGCTAAATTTTTTACTTCTGTGGATGTTACATGTGGATACTGGAATCTACCACTGGCTAAGTAATCCAGAAAATATACAGCATTCCTGTTTGAAGGACTATGTTACCAGTATAAGTTTGTGCCTTTTGGGTTGAATATCAGTGTTTGTGCATTTGTCAGGGCAATGTCTCAGGTTTTAGGTGATCAGTTATTGAGGCAATTTACTGTTTACATACGACAATGTATTGATTTCGACTCCCTCTTGGGAGGAGCACTGTTTGTTGTTAGACATTGTGTTAAATGATATTAAATTGAAGTTAGATAAGACAGAATTTGTCAAAAAAGAGATAAAATTCCTGGGGCATATAGTAAGTGGGGAAGGAATTATGCCTGATCCAAGTAAAATAAGTGCTCGTAAAGACTGAGGACAAATCTAAGAAACTTATGGCTGAAACTAAGAAATTTTCAGAAAAGAAGGTGGACAGAATAATTTTTCAGAGAATTTAATGATTTTGTCTTTTCTTATATAACATGTAATGATGTTTTTTCAGAACCTCAAGGGATGGCGGAAGTAGTTTTTCACTATGTTTAATGATGTTATATTTTTTTGTGTACAATAGCTTATTTGTATGAAGTCAAGCAGTAAATTTTGTTTTCTTTTGTGAATCAGCAGACTTTGTAACAGTAATTTGCTTAATCATAAACAGATTTTAAAAAAAGGTTTTAGTAATCATGCAAATTTTGGGTACTGTAGAAGTTTTGAGAAAGTAGTTAATTCATTTTTCACTGAGTTAGTTAATGAAAAATGTATAGAAATGTTGAAAAAATAATGAATACGCGTTGCCTGAGAAGGAACTTTTAGTAAAATTTTGATATAAAAAAAAATTAATTTTGAATAAGTTCTTTAAAAAAGTTGGGGAATGGACACTGAAACGCATTGTATTTTACAGGTATGAAAATTCTAATGATACTAATACAAGACTGAGACAGAACCCAAGGTTGAGACCGAGCTGGATGCTGTAGGCCAGAGACGAGCTATTTTGTGATGGAAGAGTAAGTGTTTTCCTTTGAAATGAATACCCCCCAAATGGTCAAAATTTTAAAGTGATAGTTATGATCGACATGATGCTTCATCTAGATTTTCAGTAAAGTGTTTGGATTTTGTCAAAAGAAGAAACAAAGTTAGTGTCTTTTCTAGTTTTGGGGGGGTGGGGGTGGGGGGTGGGGGGTTGGGGGGAAATATAAAAACTGGATTTAAAGTCGAGTTTTTGTTTAAAGAACGCTTGTAAAAATTTTCATTATGAGTGTTTAAAAAAAAATTTTAGTCATGATTTGGTCAAATGTATTCTTTCAACAAGAAGATATTATTTTGTAAAGAATTCTTTTAAGAAGATTAGATGTGTTTTTCTTTCAGCTAATGACAATTTTTATTTTTGTAAAAAACAGTGTTATGTGTGTCATCAGCCCTAGCCACTGAGGGTTTATGTAAATAGGTATATGATGTTATGCTGTTAGGTAGTCTGAATAATTTGATTAAAAAAAAATTTGTAATTAAACAGTTTTATGATAGTGTAGTTAGTTTAGTTGGAAAAAAACATTACAGCCAAAAACTTATAAGAAACATTTAAAAAAAATTTTCAAGGTAATTCTTTTAGTTTCTTAGGGAGTGTATAGCGTTGCAGGTTAATCTGCTACCCACCGTTTTTGCAGTAAGATTTGTTGCATTATGACAAACTCTATTAGAAGCCTGCAGCATAGTAGCATCCACTGGTGGCCAACTTGTGGCCTGCTGATTGTGTCATCAGCCACCTGCCCTTCTGGCCGAGAGTGGGAATGCTTTTGTGTGCCATGTATAGAGTCCACTTATTCACCTCACCTAAGAAACTAAAGAACTATGTTAAATATCATCTGCTTTATTGCAACAGTGGTGCAGGACCTTTTGTTATTCAGATGAACAGTGTGTCAAAATTTGATACTGCTACCTATAATAGTTTTGGAGATATGAAAAACCCATTAAAAAAGTACTTGAGCAAAACTTAAGAAAGTAAATTCAGATAGAAACCATAACAGTTTATATTTCTTTTGTTATTTGTAAACAGTAATAGCACTCTCAGTGTGCCGATTTATTTTATAAAGATTTTCAATTCTAAACTTTCAATAATTTTTCTTTCGTAATGAAAATAACTGTTTATAAGTCAACATTTATGTTTTGTGTTAGGATGAGAGTAAATGAGAATTAATGTGAGTGCTTATGGGAGACATACGTCAAATTTCAAACTTACATGGTAATACACCTCATGTAACTAGCAAGTGCTATGCCACCAGGGTGTCATGAAAATAGTAAATCCCCCTAACTGGCAGATGACATACATCTATGAGTGTTTGCTTATGTAATAAAGCAGCCAGAAAGTTGGTAATGACATAATCAGTTTTCCAGAGTTATCTCAAGATTAATTTTTGTTTAGTTTCAATTAATAAACATTATAGTAACAATTTTCTTGTCGAAGTGACGCCAATAAATCTGATGTAGTGATTGGCTCAGAACAGTTTTGGCACGAGTAAGATCTAGAAGGTGTGATCAGATTGTCTGGCCTTTTTGAACAGTCAGTCAGAAGTCAGTACAGTTCCCGTGCACTGCGAGATACTTAGGTTGCATCAGTAGCTGGAGGGTAAGAGTCGTGAACTAGGTTTTCAGACGCGAAGGTCATGTTAAATATGTCCACCTATAAAATGTGTAAGATGAAGAAATGTTTGGTCCTTCACGTTCAAATGGATATGAAATGGTAGCTTTTGTTGCTACAAACATTTTGTAAAAGTTTGAGAGTCATGGGATATTTGTTCGAGAGATATCCGCATGTAACTTGTTGGACTTACAAAATTCCTCATGGCTATGTTCTGTGTTCTACTACAGAATATATTCAGCGAGCAATATTTTCAAAAGAAATTCCCTGAAGGACTTATGTAAGAAATCCACGTTATGTGTAGAAAGTGGCTGTATATTCATGTGATTATTTTTAGAATGGGCTTAGGAGAATTCTGGCTGTTTTACATGTGACATAAACTGGGAACTTATAATAGCAGTCTTTGCATATTAATTGTGGGATAATGACACATGTTTAAGCAAAGAAAATAAAACCTACTTTTACCAAAATTCTGAACTTTCAATGAAGATCAGGACTCTGTTTTTCCACCTGAAAATTTATTATGAATATTTACAGGAACTATCATAACGAGATTTATGCGGCCTCAGTAGTTGTAGATATTAGGTGCTGTTTTCATCAATGCTGCTTTTTCGTCACCTTCTAAGTGTCTACATTTCAGAGTGAAGGGACACTGAGTAGACATCGATCTGAGGTAGGTGAATTTTAATTTGCAGCTTGCTTCAGTGACAGTGGACTAAGAGACAGTTTCTGTCGCAACATGGAGTAGTGGACATGAAGGAGGAAGCCAGCTGGTAAACTAGAGTGGCAAAAGTACTGCCAACTGTTGACTGGAAGGAGATTGTGGCGCCATTTTAGAGGTTTTTAAATTTTTATGGATATCTTTTTTTATTTTTTATTTATTTTTTTATTTATTTTTTTTTTACTTTTTTATGTGTATTGCTGCATGTAAAGATTATCCCCCTTCTCTTGCTATTTTCAGTGTGACACCTAAAGATGTGTGAATAAGAGCCCAAAACTGGTAATGACTTAAATAAAAAGAACCTTACAACTGTCACAGTATTTTCAATCTCTGGTATAATGCTCAGTTGTGTATGTTCCTCCAACAGGATTGTTTACAATTTTATAGTCATCAGAAGTCATTCAGTCAAGTACTGTTTTGTGTATGGGAATCAGTTGATTGTATTTATGTAAGATCCTCTGTACATCTTGGACTATTTATCATCTCAGTCCACTGATGTTTGTGTAACCATAAGCAATTTGTTTCTTTATTTTGATGAATTATACTTGCAAAAATTTATGGTCTTCACTGGCTAGTGGTAGTAGTGTTCCCATGTCCTTGGGTGGAAAAAGCATAATTTATTTCATCTCTTGTTAGTATAGATGAAAGTGACATTAAAAGAAGTAATTTGGAAGCAGGTGACTTCATCTATCTGAGGTGCATTTAATGGATGTCCATGTTGTCCAAGTGGTCTTTTGTCAGCTTGAATTATAGCTTTATAGTCAACAGAAATCATTCAGTCTAGTGCTATTTTGTGTGTGTCAATCAGTTGACAATGTTTGTGTAAGATTTTCTGGATATATTGAACTGAATTGACACTGTAAGAAGTCATTTGGAAGCAGGTGTTGTAGGCTTTTACATTTTGAAGAAAGTGTTTCAATTCTGGAGTTTCCCCAGCCATGCAATGTAAACATTCTTGTGGAGGTGCTTCCAGTTGCGGCATCTGAAATTTTCCATTCATGCAGAAGAGTACTGGTGTTTCTCTGCTGAATTTTTTCATGTTGCAAAATTGGCAGATGTTATCCATTTTTCTGATTATGATGTGTTTGTGTTTGTTATATTCTTTCCTTGGATCATAGTGGAATGTTTCATTTGTAATGCTGTACACGTTACTTGTCATTGTCTGCACTTCTTGTAGGGCGATTTTTTCATGGCTGGCTTGAGTTTGCAGTCTTTTATCATCAGATTGTGTCACAATTCTTGATTTCTCAATCCGTTCATTTTGTTGTTCTTCTGTTTGCCTGCTTCATTGTCTTTCATTGGTAACGTGCTTCATGCTCTTTGTCTACTTTGCTTTTTCAGTGTTCTTTTTGTTTTCACTGTTTTGCTTCAGAATTGGCAAGATTTCCTCTTTTACATTTGGGCATTGTGTAAAATACAAATCAAATCAACTTTTTATTAACAAATACAATAAGTACACTTCACACACTTCATTTCCAATTTATATTCAGTCACTGTATCACTTTGACTACGCACATTTCATGGTTTGCTTTTATTCACTCACATTGCTACATTTTTGGTTCCTCCCTTTGTCACTGATAAGAAACTGATGTTCAAACCCACCATAGGTCTTGCTTTATACACCCCTACCAATGGGTAGCCTCATCAGTGGCAAATACCAGAACATACCACAAAGGCTTTGAAATATCCACAATGTTCCAAAACATTCCACAACACATTTTGGAATGTTCCAAAATGATCTGGAATGTTCCCTAACATTCTGGAACGTACCTGAATGTAGCACTCCAGAACATCCCCGATCATTGTGAGTCAATCCAGAACACTCTGGAATGTTGTACAATGCTCTAAAATGTTCTAGACATTTCTAGAGAGTGAAACATCCAAGCCCTTTATATCTTCAAAAACACACCATTCATGTAAAAACAGCAACCTTCTTCATGAGTGGGGGATAGCAGGCTACCACACTACATAACTGCCTTGATCATACTGGGACTTGTTTCACTGATTTGGCGACATGCACATTGTACACTTACTTTTATAATATATACTGATTTCCACTTTGTGTGGCCTGCTGAACTAGCTGCTAGATTTTGTAAATTTGTTCAGTATTACAGTGTGATCCATGTAAATCTGAACTACTTTAATGAGTCATAACAATTTAACCAATAATTGGACACATTTGCATCTTTTGGGAGATGATAATACATGACTGGGAAATTACATACATACATACAAAACTCATTACTGTTGGAAATGCGGCCCATCAGCATAGATGCACAACCGTACTCATTTCACCCTATTCTGTACCATTCTGTGAAGTTTATCGTCACCATTATTGCTTATTTTGTGTGATGGTCTCACAGAATTCTGCAGTTGTCCATGGTCTACTCTTTTTGCTCTGCTTTTAAGGTAACTCCACAAGAAAAAAATACAGTGCGGCGGGAGGGGGGGGGGGGGGAAGTTATGTCAGGTGGTTGGGGGGGCCACAAATTTTTTGATGTTATTTTATCACCAGAGAGACTGGTAACAAGTTGCACAGAATTATTAGATGTGTGACACATTGCTCCAACTTGTTGGAAATAACCTTCTCTAGGCTCAACATCTCCAGCTGCCCAAAAATGTATTGAAGATGTCCATAAGCTGTGGTGTCTACAGTCATATCAAAGGAAATGGGGCTAATGATCCTGGAAGCTGGAACTGTGCACTACACTCCAATCTTTTCATTATGCAGTAGTATTTTGTGAATGATAAGAGGTTATACACCAGCCCAGATCTGCTGGTTTTGTATGTTGATGTAACCTGAGAGATGGAACCACACCTCATCTGTGAACCAAGAAGTGGAGAAAATGTTTGGATGTTGAATAAAAAACCCCTGAAACCATCACAGTACCATTTTATTTTCTCATATCTGTTTCTTACAATGTTTGCATCATGTCCAATCTGTAATGTCGCAATGCCAATTTCTTCAAAGCTTTCTGACATGTGCAGTATGAAATGTCTCTTACTTGGATCAGTCGATGCAACAATTTTCTTTGAGAGTTCTTCAAGTGTCTTTGAACATTATCAATAACATCTACACTCAATGATGGTCTATGTTTACATAATAAAATCATTGTCTTTGTTTGAATACTGTCCACAGTGAATTATCTCTAGAGTTTCCATTGTGATGTAACCAATGAGTTTATTTTTTTCACAAGAAAAACAGTTCAAAATGGTTCAAATGGCTCTGAGCACTATGGGACTTAACATCTGAGGTCATCAGTCCCCTAGAACTTAGAACTACTTAAACCTAACTAATGAAGCGCCTAGAACTGCTCAGCCACACCGGCCGGCAAGAAAAACGGTGTTTTGAGGCATGTTTCTATCAGATAAAGACAGAGAATAAATCACTAATTTGCTTGTTATCAAGTGGGTTGAACTACATACTCACAGCCTATGACCAATGAGTCTACAAATGAACCTGCAAGAGCTGTGCAAGCATGGCACTATACTGGAAAAAGGACGTAATTTGCAAAAATAGTAATCAACTTGCCAAAAATGGGTAGTACATCTGATTCTCTCAGAGCTACTGAGTTCAGGAAAACAACTTTCTCACTTCTGTAAGCTTTTGGAAGGATAATATGACCTGTTGAAGTAATTGAAGTTTATATGGAACACCCAGTACTTAATATGACTGTTTGTCCATATGACCTGAAATGAATCCATGGAAACCCAGTTTATTTTCAATAGTTTATGGTTGCCTCCAACTAATACTGCATGTTTCTTTATTGGAGTACTTCTGCACTACCGAGTGTAGACTTTCTTCAAATGATTTTACAATTATTACAGCAGAATTGTATGGCCGGTAAAACCAACCAATGATTATCATGAGTTCACCTAAGTTGGTTATTTATGTCCAACCATTCTGTCTCCTTGTAAAATGGTCACCTAAAATACATAGTGTAGAAAATGTTTGGAAATGCTACATCTTGGCACCCTGTATGGTCGCAATGCCAATTTCTTCACAGCTCTCGGTCATGTGCCGTTTGAGATGCCTGTCATCTGCGTCAATTGATGCAACAATTTCCTTTGAGAGTTCTTCAAGTGTCTTTGAACATTATCAGTAACATCTACACTTGTACACATACTTGTGTCATAGTATGTACTAATGAGATATTATCGTTATTGCTGTTGTTGTAGTGATCTTCAGTCCTAAGCCTGGGTTGATGCAGCTAGCTGCACTAGTCTATCCTGTGCAAGCCACTTTATCTCTGATTAATGCTGCAACCTACATCCATTTGAAAATGCTTACCATGCTCATACTTTAGTCTCCCTTTACAATCTTTATCTGTCCCCCTCATACATTTCCTTCTGTTGCCTAACAGACTATTTCTTGATGCCTCAGGATATGTTCTATCAACCTATTAATTGTTATAGTCATGTTTTGCCATACATTTTGTAATATTTCTGGCTTTGCAGCCATCATATTTGGCCACAAGGAACTCTCTTGAAAGAAGTTGAGAAGGCAGCAGTTGCGAGATGACATAATATGGTGTGAGGTACTGATGGCAGATGGTTTGTTTGGTACAGATATCAAGAGAAATATGCCTAAATTGTGGTCCTTCTCCATAATTGGCTGCTGCACTCAGAAGTTGCATGCCAAAATTGTAACAATTAAAGCATCTCTCAATAGTGTGCTGTGTTTCCATTATTTCACATGTAATAAAAACCAGCAGAATAATAAACAACTGTGAAATGAAAATACAGACAAAGCACTTTGATGATCTTCAGATCACGCCTAACTTGGATGGAGGGTGAAGTGGTTGGCTGTAAGATCAGCGGTCATTCGACAGTCTCAGAGGATGGACATGTTGTCCACTGTGGTAACAGTTAAAACTTGGTTAGCAACATATAGTGTGTAAGATTAGAGCTGGTTCAGCAGTGTTGGAAGACAGACACGTAGTTGAGAACAGTGAGATACTAATTACAGAAATATGCAGTTCATTAATTTTCTGAAAAATAAAAATCATTTGTAATTCTAAAACAAAATGTAATTGTGCAATTTCTTGTGTTCTGCCAATAACAAGCGAGTGGCATCCCATTTAAGGAAACTGATTACAGCAGTTCCTCGCTAAGGGTTTCTTACAGCATCAAGGTTATGGATTCAAGACCTACATACTGTTTTCTGTGCGGGGATAACAACTATAGAAGACTCTAGGTTCGTGAACATTTATTACATCTCTGCAAGCCACCTGACAGTGTGTGACGGAGGGTACTTTGAGTACCTCTATCGGTTCTCTCTTCCATTCCAGTCTCAACTTAGAACAGTAGAACTTATGCATTCCACTCAGGGCAGTGGAAGCAAATAGGCACCTAGCGTGTATGCCTAATTATAGTCTCTTTTCAAGCCACTATCCATTCCATTTGACTAACCTTCAAAGTCCTTTGCCATTTTTTATAGAATTACAATGTTGCAGGCAAACTTCAGAGTTTTTATTTCTTCCTCTTGATTTTTAATTCCACTTCAGAATGGGTTATGTGGATGCTAACAGGGAGGCAGCCTGTTTGCCTGACATGAGTGTGGAAGGTAGGGGTGGCAGGCACACAAGCTGGGCATGTGATGCATGACTGTCAGAGCCATTGGGGAGCAGTGTATTCTGAAGGTGGCAAGGGGGTGACAGGACGGAGGAATGGCAAACTGTTGTGTGGAGGGTGTGGGAACAGCTAGTTATTGGAGATTGAGGCCAAGACAATTACAGAAGGAAAAACTTGTTGCAAGGTTAACTCGTATCTGTATAGTTCAGAGAAGCTGTTGGTGGTGGTAAGTATCCAGACAGCCCAGGTTGCAAAGTAGTCATTAAAATTTAGCATGTTGTACACAGCTGCATGTGGTGTTACTAGGTGGTCAACTTTGTTCCTGGCAACAGGTTAGCTGTGGCCATTCATCCTGGTGGACAGGTGGTTGGTAGTCATACTAAAACAAACAGCTGTGCAGTGTTTGCAGCAGAGTTAGTATACAAGATGGCTGCTTTCAAAAGTGACACAGTCTTTGATGGGATACTGTAAGCCTGTCACAGAACTGCAATGGGAAGTGCTGGATGGGAAGACTGGGAGCATCTTGCATTTTGCCTGCCACTGGGATATGATCCCTGAGGCAAGGTGTTAGGAATGGAACTGGTAAGGATGGACTAGGAAGCTGTGTAGGTTAGGCTGGTGATGGAATATCACGTTGGTAGGGATGGGAAATTTCTTGGGTAGGATCTCCCTCATTTCAGGGCATGATGAGAGATAATCAATGCCCTGACAAATGACAAATCTATGGTTCAGTTGTTGCTACTCGTTTGTAGCTAATTCTTGGGGGTAGTGCAAGAACAAGGGATGTGAGTATATGGCATGGGAAATCTATTTGTGGACTAGGTTTGGGAGGTAGTACCTACTTGTGAAGGCCTTCACGAGAGTTTTAGCATACTGGGCAAAGGAGTTCTCATCATTGCAGATAAGTCATCCACAGGTGGCTAGCTTGCATGGGAGGGATTTTTTTGGTTTGGGAGAGATGTCACCTGTGAAAGTAAAGGAACTGGTGGTGGTTAGTGCACTTAATGTGGACAAAGATGTGGAGAGGTGGAGGTCAATGTCCAAGATGTAGACATGTTGGGTTGAGTAGGATCAGCTGAACTGAATGGGAGATAACGTTTTGAGGTTGTGAAGGAGCGACAATAGGGTGTCTTGGCCCTGAGTCCACATCATGATGATATCTTCGGTAAACCTGAACCTAACTAAGGGTTGAGAAGCTAGGAAGGATTCTTCTAGATGGCCCATAAACAGGTTGGCATAGTAGGCTACCATGTGGGTGGCCATGGTATACCATAGGTTTTCCTTCAAAAGAAATGTAGTTCTGAGTCAGGATATAATTGGTAGAGTTTGTAATGAGTGAGGTGGTGGATCTCGAGTGTGAAGGACATTGGGAGAGATAGTGTTTGATAGTAGCAAGAGCCAAGGGCATAATGGATGTTGGTGTATAGTGTAGTAGGATTCCAGGAGGTAAAGGGGTGAGGATGGTGGAGAGTAGGTGAAGGAAGTGGTTAGTATCTTTGATGTGGGGACCTAGGTTTCATGCAATTGTTTGGAGATGCTGATCAACAAGAGCAAATATTCTTTCAGTGGGAGCACCATAGCCAGCTACAATAGGCATCCAAGACTGTCAGATTTGTGGATTCTGGGGAATGTGTAGAAGGTGGGTGTGTGGAATATCATTGCCATGAGTAGGGAGATGGACTCACAGTAAAGGTTCTGGGAAGGGCCTCTGGTTATCAGTAGGGATTGGAGATTATGTTAGACTTCTGGCATGGGATCACTATGGCAGAGTTTGTAGACAGAGGAGGCAGACTGTTGGCACAGGCCGTCTACCTGGTAGTTGCTATGACTCATCATGACATTGGTGGGGTCTATGTCTGCAGGTAGGACAACTAGGGCAGAAAATGTTTTAATTCTGTACAGCTATCCTGTTTTTTTGTTCAAAACTAAGTGTTCTTTGGAAGGGAACTGGGAAAGGATGGTGAGGTCAAGTTGGAGGTAAGAAATTCCAAGAAGAGGACCAGGGGCTAGTTAGGTGAGAGGAGGGGAAGGTCACAGTTGGATGTGCGTATGAACTGGGACTGGCTAGGTTCAATGTTAGGTATTAGGTTGGCTTTGATTTGAGGAATTGTGCATACAAATGTTTCTGCTTTAGGTACAGGAAGAAGAAGATTAGAACTTTGACAAGTCCAACATGGTTAAACTTGGGTGTGGAGCTGAAGGTTAAGCCTTTAGACAGGACTGAAACTTCTGTGGGAGTGAGGTTTTTCATAGAAAGTATAACAACAGTATTTTTAGTGTGTTCGTGTTCTGGATTTTGTGAAGACTTGGGAAGAAGGACTTCACAGATAGTCACTAGCCTCTAAACCTAGTCCACAAACATACTGCCATATCCTCACACAGCATCTGTACTCCTATGCCACCAACAAGCAGCTACAAAGTATGAAACTTCCTGGCAGATTAAAACTGAGTGCTGGACCAAGACTCAAACTCAGGACCTTTGCCTTTCACGGGACAGTGCTCTACCAATTGAGCTACCCAAGCATGACTCACGACCTATCCTCACAGTTTCAATTCTTCCAGCACCTCGTCTCCTACCTTCCATATTCTATGTTTCATAGCAGCGCACACTCCAGTGCAGAGTGAAAATCTCATTCTAGCTACAAAGTAGCGCACCCCTCATTACTCAGTATCATCCTGTGCTGGAAGAACTGAACCATATCCTTCGTCAGGATTTTGACCATCTCTCATCATGACCTTAATGAGAAACATCCTACCCAAGATCATTCCCATCATTCCTGAAGTAGCATTCCATCAGCCACCCACCCACCTCCCACAACATCCTAGTCCATCCTACACCACTCCCTCTTCCACCACATTCCCAAAGGGGTCATATCCCTGTGGTAGACCAAAGTGCAGGACCTGCCCAATCCACCCACCCAGCACTTCCTACTCCAGTCCTATCCCATTAGAGGCCAGGTCATCTGTGAAAGCAGCCATGGCATATACTATCTCTGCTCCAAACACTGCACAATTTTTTATGTTACTATTACTACCAACCAGCTGTTCATAAGGACTCCAGGACAAATGGTCAGAGTGAAATTGTTTCCAAGAGGAAAGTTGACCAACCAGTGGCACATCATGCAGCTGAGCACACCATGCTCAATTTCAATGGCTGCTTCACAAACCAGGCAACTGCATCCTTTTCTCCATCACCAGCTTCTCTGCAATACACAGGAAGGAATTGTCCTTGCAACACATCCTTGGCTTTCCTAATTGTCTCTAGTAGCCTACAGTTCCAATACCCTCCAACCAACAGTTTTCCCTTCCTCCATCCTATCACCACCTTCCAATTTATATCAACGTGAGTCACTCCTTGCCAGATCCGACAACTCTACATCATATGCCTAGCTCATGCATTTGTCACCCCTCCCTCCCACATTCCTATCTGGTAAACCTGTTGCCTCCCTCCAAGTGTCTAGCCACCCACCCCAACCCCTCTGTCTGCCTCCCACCAGTCTCCCTCTGCACACCCCAACCAACACAACCCCTATCACTAACTAGTCCACCTGCTGAAATGTGGCACTGGCACTCTTTGTCCGCCCAGCACCATGTAGAGCATAGGTGTGTGTGTGTGTGTGTGTGTGTGTGTGTGTGTGTGTGTGTGTGTGTGTGTGCGCACGTGTGTGTGTGTGTGTGTGTGTGTGTGTGTGTGTGTGTGTGTGTGTGCATGCACTTTAGCTCAAAAAATAATTTTGTGAAAAGCTAGCAAATTTTCTTTCTTTTTGTGTGTATCTTTGTCTGTTACTTAAAAAACATTTTTGTGACTAAGCTCAGCTCACTACAGGTTTTGAAAACATGTTAATAATGTTTCCATTTCCATTGTGTGCAATGTTGTACATAAAGATCTGAAAGGTATGCTGAATGACCAAAATTCTGAAAATGTTATGCAAAAACTTGGCTTCAGTCTTAAGAAGAAGAAACCCACTTCACACAGACAATGATGCCAAAGATTAAAAATTATTATTGAGACTGGGAGTGAAGAAAAGTATTATTATTGAATAACTTACAAGTATTGCTTTTACAATAATTATTTCAATGTCCAATAAAGAATAAAAAATTATTGGTGTTAATTTACCACATAAAATTTTGATGAAATCCTAAGCTTCTTATGATTGTCTCCATCACAGCCATCAGGGGCTAAGTCTGACTGCTATGAAACTGATGATGCTTCCACTTTTATCACAGAGGAGCACATGATTAGCTGGATTACATGATAGAGATGGAGCATGCTGAGGTGACACCCTTTGTGTCCATCGATTACATTTGCATTTGCTGTCTATTGACACCTAGTTTGCACTGGTGACATCATGTGAAAGACTATGAGAGAACTTGTGTTCTTTCTTTATTATGTGCATGATCCACATACTGCTAACTGCATTGCTGGTATCTCCATTAAAGCTCTTCTCATAGTCTAATTTCTACTGCTTCCCTGATAACAATCCCAGTAGTTCAATGTGTTTGCAAGATTTCTCCCTTGTTCAAAAATAATCTTGTATTTATTTAAGAGGCTGTGTTTGCATGCTACTGATTTTTCAAAATACCTGTATTTAAGGTGATGCTGATGCTCAACACAGTGATCAGCAAAAGTTGGTATAAACTACTCCACATAACTGTTGCCACACTACCTAGGTATATTATAAATCACTGGTACTTTCATGCCAAGATTATCTTTAACAAGTCACAGAATTCTTCTAATCTTCCATGATGGCTGGAAGACTAATCTGATTCCTTGCCTGTTTAGGGCTCTAGCTATCTTGCTAGTTGTCCGACTGCAGAAAGATGGCAAAGATGGAGAAGTAGAATATGTTGCCTTTCTTAGATGTGTTGGTTGAACACAAATTATATTTATGCATAGGCAGTTATACATATTGAAAGCCAATGCACATGAGCAGCAGGTGAAGCTTTCATCCTCCACCTCAGAAGCAAGCTATGCTGAGCACCCTAACACACAGTGCCAGAACAAATCAGGACAAAGAACACCTTGGTTCAGAGAATAACTGTCTGATGGTAGTGTTCTGAAGGAACAGTGACATCTTCCATTATATTAAGTCAACACTATTGAGGAAACAATGATGTCATGTGTGTAGGTACCTATTAGGTTTATCTGCATAGACAAATGAGATTTATTAATTCATACAGGTGCCAGCTGAATGCACCAAATATATATTAAATCATATTATGCCACATTACTTTAATCTGAGAGAGCAGTCAGAAAATTAAAAATGCAGTACTCTCAGATTTTTACAACACTTCTCTTGTTTTAATGCTTGTAACATAGCTCTTCTGTTCTTGTCTGTTGTAAATTACAGACGTATATTTGTTCTCTATGTGTCTAATAAATAAAAAATGGATAGCTTGTAACAGAAATGTATTTTATTTCTATGAGCTTCAGGTACATCTGCTCCACATCATGAACCATTGCAGCAAAGAAAAGAATCGTCACATCATCATCAGCATTGACATACTATGAGAGAGAATAGTTAATTTTCATTACTAGGAAGAGAATTTTGAGGACTAATCATTTTGAGTTCATATTGCAGAAGACTGAAAGCAGTACCTGTCATTATATTCTGGATGGTGTTTGTGCAAAAGAACAAAAAATCTTTACCAATTGATAGGTGTTACTGACTACAATACTATCATTATACCTATCTCTCTCACCAAATTAATTGTATTTTTATACAGTGGCAACCACTCCTTGGATGGTGCCAGAGAAAGGAAGAATCAGGTTATTGCTTAAATGTTGTATAATTGTATATTTTGTAATGTTTCATGATATTAATTGTCATTGTCTTTTTTCGTTTCACTGTTGGAATATTATTGCCGTCATAACGGAGGAGAGGCTAATACATGGTATGCATAAACCAGAGAGGATTCACTGGAGAATTTATATCGAGAATAGCAAAAAGACCAACATGAATATAGGGAAATTTATGACATATTGCTTGCATGACTACACTTAGTACCAACTCTTCGAACTTATATGCCGATCTGAGGCATTCTTTTAAAAAAAAAAGTAAATATTTATGTTAAGAGATTATTTTGATGGTTAGAAGTGTGTGCATCCAGTTAGGTCATGCTAACAATGAACTGTAGTACATGCCAGTGATGCACTGTAGATTAGGTTGTGAAGTGGAATTATCACAATTACAAAAAGGATGTTTTATTATGAAATTTTCAGTTGTTTCATTATTTTACTGAAAGTGGGATAAATTAGTACATCAGATAAGACCACTGATGGCAGTCTATTATCAAATATTAAGACACAAGAAGTCATTGACAAGGAGATAACAATAAATGACAGTGAAGTTGCAAATGTTGGTCGCCGTGATGATGGCCTTATGACGGCCAACTATACCCTTGAGATGCTATGGACACAGTTGTGATGCTACCATGTTTATGGTAGATGAAACAGTTTCTGAATTTTCAGTGGGAGCATCTTCTCCCATGGTGAGGGTGAAATTTGCAATAGTGTAGATCCGTTAAATTATACTTTTCCTGTCTGACACAGACATGTAAATGCAAAATAACTGAATGAAACATGGTGGGCACAACCGATACCCTGAACATGACAAACACTTTCATGCAAAAATAAATATACTAGCACAATTATTCGATGATTAAAAAAATAATTTTACAAAGGAACAAAAGCAAACATTTGACAAATCTGCAAGAAATTGGATAGTGATATGTTGGGGCATGAAAATTGATTAATAATTGCTTGAATAATTGGAAAAATTGATTTGAAAGAATAGTTGAAAGAAATCTGTAGTTAATTTATGAATCTGTAAACAATCCTGGGTGAACTTTAAGTGATACCAATATCAACAGACTTGCCATTCTATATTCACAAAGATGCAAAGCTGGTACTTTTTGCCGATGATACAAGTATAGCTATCACACCCGACTGACAAGAATTAACTGGTGAAATTGTAAACGATGTTTTTCAGAAAATCATTAAGTGGTTCTCTGCAAATGGGCTCTCATTAAACTTTGACAAAACACAGTATATACACATTAAATGGAATGACCCCATTAATAAATATAGACTTTGATCAGAAATCGGTAGCTAAAGTAGAATATTCAAAATTTCTAGGTGTATGCATTGATGAGGGGTTGAACTGGAAAAAACACTCTGAGGATCTGCTGAAACGTTTGAGTTCAGCTACTTATGCTATTAGGGTTATTGCAAATTTTGGCAATATACATCTGAGTAAATTAGCTTAACACGCCTATTTTCATTCTCTCCTTTCGTATGGCATCATATTCTGGGGTAACTCATCATTGAGTAAAAGAGTGTTCATTGCACAAAAGCATGTAATCAGAATAATTGCTGGAGCTCATCCAAGATCATCCTGCAGACACTTATTTAAAGAGCCAGAAATCTTCACTGCAGCCTCACAATATATATATTCACTTATGAAATTTGTTATTAACAACCTGAACGAATTCAAAAGTAATAGCAGTGTACATGGCTACAACACTAGGAGAAAGGATTATCTTCACAACTCAAGGTTAAATCTAACTTTGGCTCAGAAGGGGGTAAATTATGCTGCCACAAAAATCTTTGGTCACTTACCTAATAGCATCAAAAGTCTGACAGATAGCCATATAGCATTTAAAAGGATATTAAAAGAATTTCTTAATGGCAACTCCTTCTACTCATTAGAGGAATTTTTGGATATAGTAAGTGGGTAACTCCCCCCCCCCCCCCCCAAAAAAAAAAAAAGTAATATCGTGTATAGACACCTTTTATTGACCTGATACATTCCACATCATTACGAAGTGTTGTATTCATGATCTATGGAGCAAGTACTAATCTAATCCAATCTAATCTAATCCAGTATCAATAGATTCAAGGTCAATATTCATAATATGGGTTAAATACTGCTTCACATTAATTTCATTGCATTTGATCTTGTTTGTGATAATGTTATTGTATATTTCGTAAATTCTTCTTGTCTGCTCTGAACCTCTTGATGAAGGATCTCACCAGTGAGTTAAATGATGAACAGATTGGAATCGATGTCTTAAATGTGCAAATAACTTTTCATAACACTTTTAATGTGTGGTTAAAATACACATTTTTACAGTGTTGGTACAATGAGCCCAAACACACATCTGTATGCTACCACTTATCGAAACAAAATGATGAAGATACAGGAATTAATAAATTGATGAGCATATTTCTTATTTTGTTTCATACAGATATTTAATGATGTATTGAAACATTATCCTTGCCACAACACAACTCATTAATTTACCTTTGGCAGGGTCTATAACCCATTCAGTTTACATATGGTATATATATAAGAACAGAAAAGAATGAAAAAAAAAATGATTCAATACAATTGTCTCCCACCATGCACTGACATCATACGGGGGTGCGCAGTGAATGGTTATTGTTTTATATGGGCATGGCAGCTTCTTTTAACACATACATGTATAAGTGATTGCTGCATCTGCATAGCCCCATTGTTGTCAGTCAGCATCTGCACAGCATTTAGCTTGTGAAGTACGTGCTCAGGACACATTGTCCATTACTGTCACGGTTTACACTCACATGTTCAGTACGAGGCCAGATTGTCCATGTATTGCATTTAAAACAGCTTTCAATTAACAAATTCATGAAGCTCATGTTTGGTAGTGTGATACTTTGGGAAATCTTAAATGTGGTGACAACTGGTTTCCATATAAGTGGCCCAAGGAATTTATTTCACTTATTCAGTGGAGACAACAGCCAAACATCCGACATCTGTCAACAAGGTTAAGTTCCATGCCAATTTTATGTTGTTGTCGAGTACAGAAAATTCATACTACAAAAGGTATTGCCAATTTTAGTTGACCACACTGAATAGTTGCAGGGGGGAGGGGGGGGGGATAGAAATGTGGTATATATTGATATCTTAATAAAAATTTGCTGCTTAAATAATTAAAGGGAAAATTTGAAGGAATGATTTTAAAAAATCGGGAGGTACACATATTGTGAGTGAACTTTAAATGGCAGTAATATAAACAGACCTTCAATATTAAAATACATATATTCAGCATGTAACATTTGTAAATTTACATACATCCTTTTCTTGTTACTGCTATTGTGCATGAAGATTAATATGACAATTCTGGTTCCGGATCACCCCTCCTCTGCTCACGCGAATTCTTCTTGTTAGCTTCAATCCTCTTGATGCAAGGGTCTTGGAGCATCACGGAATAATGAACAGAATATGACTGTGCGAATAAACTTTGCTATGGTGATAACACTTTTTAATGTACAATTGGAATACATATTTTTTTAAGAATATTATCTCAGCAGAACTTGCAATATGTCTGCCCACTATCACTTATTGAAAGAAACTGACGAATTCCAAGCAATTAAAAAATTGAAGAGCATCTCTCTACTTCTTTTGTTTCTATGTCAATGTTATCTATGGTACAAACTTATACATACAAAGAAAAGAACGAGGGAGAAAATAAAAGAGAGAAATAATATGTTACATTATATGTGTCCCCCACTGTGCACTGACGTCATATGGAGGTGCACAGTGTCTGAATGTATTTCTCTTTCTATGGGTTAATAAACCTGGCTGGTATGGGCATAGCATGAGCTTACCAGGTAAGTCGTCAGATAATTCACTGTACCATTGACTAATATTATTCCTAAAATCGTCAAAGGCCTGATTTTGCTGTGTAAACTGTTGTCCTATGTTTTCTTGATGTCATGTGAACTGATGTGTTACAGTATTAACCTGTTGTTACACTTTCATGAAATTCCTGTTGTTTTGTAAGCTGTTGTGTTATTAGTTGAGACACTGCTTTAAAATGGTTTAGCTCTTACCTGTCAGGTAGGAAACAAAGAGTAATTTTAACTTCAAATGGAACCAATTATTCATCAGACTGGAAAACAGTTCCCCAAGGAGTCCCACAAGGTTCGATATTGGGTCCCTATCTGTTTCTTTTTTACGTAAATGACCTACCACTTGCTATTGATGTTCATTCAGTCTTATTTGCTGATGAAACATCAGTTCTAATTGAAAATGAGGTATCTGAAAATATTCCAGAAAAAGCCAAAAATACTTTAGAAAAACTTGAATCTTGGTTCTATCAAAATGGACTAAAACTAAATGTAACTAAAACCAAAATGATGCAATTTGAAGCTAAATCAGAAGAAAGGAGTGAAATAAAGATAACTTGCAATGATCAGGATATCACAGAAGCAAACGACGTGAAGTTCTTAGGCCTAAATCTTGACAAAAATTTAATTTGGAAGGTACACATAGATTACTTAGCAAATAAACTGAACAACTTAGCATTTGCAATGTGTATTTTGTCAGGTGCCACAAACATGGATACCAGAAAGATAGTATATCACTGCTACTTTGAGTCAGTTATTCGTTATGGCATAATCTTCTGGGGAAATTCAGCAAATGTCACTAGGCTCCTAGTATTACAAAAGAAAGTAATTAGAAACATGTGTGTTGCAAAAAAACGGGAATCCTGTTGACCACTGTTAAAAAATTTAAAAGTACTATCTATCCCCTCACTTTACATATATGAGATGGTGGTGTTCCTATATAGAAATCAACATACACTAGACAATTTCCGTTTTGACCACAACTACAGCACTCGCCACAGAGATAACTTCAAACTTCCAACACATCGTTTAAAACTTTATGCCCAAACGCCAGAGTATATGGGGTTAAAAATTTTCAGTAAAATAAAAGGCAGTAATATATTTAAAATGGAGATTGGTTCACTGAAAAGATTGCTCTTTACTCTCCTGGTGGAAAAGTGTTATTATTCTGTCGATGAATTCATTGAGGACAGCTTCACAATCTGAACACAGGGATTGTAATACATTTATTATATTATGTACATGTGTAGCTGTAACTTAGAAATGTAAAATATAATATAAACTTTTGTATTTCTCTTAAAAAAAAGTGAAAAAAGTTTCTTTTGTAAACCTTGACATGTCTCCTGTACATCAAATCAAATGATTTGAAAATTGTATGTAATGAGATGAATAAACCACATAACATAACATAACAAGTTTAGTCAAATTGTGGGTGTCACTACTATTTACATTGCTTTTTTAAACTGTTTCCTTCTCTTGTGTTTGCAAAGTTGAGAGCGAATAATCAAAGGAATTTTTGCTGTTAGGTACTTCAGTTTCACTATTTGGAATAATGTTTCCTGGTGAAAACTGACAAAAACTGACAAATTGTTCACCGATTGTCATAAAAGTGACATCATGATTGGTTATATCACGAGTGTCATCAATTCTTTATAGTGTGATGCCAACCTGGTTATTTTGGCAGCAATTGGCCAGTTCATGAGTTGGCGCATTACTTCATTTATTTATTCAGTCCTTCAAATCCAACATTTATAGAACATATACAAGGATATTGGACATGGTTAGGTCTTTACAAGATAAATACAGTTTGTATTGCATTCTTAAGGACTAGATATTGAAATAATTTAGCAAAGAATCATATATACAAGAAACATTAGAGGCAACATACAAAGTAGAATCTTCATAATGCATCTTTATTTTCGTTGTTTGGTTTCTAGGTACTCTGTCAGACTGTAAAAGAAATGATCAATTAAATATGCCTTTAATTCAGCCTTAAAATGACTGAGTTTACTTACTGATTTAGTATGGTTAGGCAGATTATTGTAAATCTTTATCCCAGTATATAGAGTGCCTTTTTGGCACAATGATGTTCTTACCTGTTTCATATGAAGGTCATATTTTTGCCTTGTATTGTATGCATGTATATTTTCATTTTTAATAAGATATCTGGATGTCTATCAATATATTGTTTGATGAAAACTGATGTTTCATAGATAAAAATGCAAGGAAGAGGAAGAACTGACAGTTTTTTGACCATGGGTTTGCAAGATTTCGTATTGTTTACCCCTTCAATAATTCTTAATATTCTCTTTCACGTCCTGAAAAGTTCAATATTTGTTGTTTCATTGCCCCAGAACATTATGCTACATTTAATTACAGAATGCACATAGGAGTAGTATACATTTAACAGGCCTACTTTGCTGCAACCAAGTTCTTAAGATCTTTATCATGTAGCAGGTTTTGCATAGTGTTCTTTACAAATAGCCAATGTGTACCTTCCATTTTGTGTTGTTCTCGAGCCAGAGTCCCAGAAATTTTGTGCTGTCAGCACTTTCAAGAACTCTGTCCCTTAGTTCTATTTTTATTTTTATGTGGTGTCTTCCATTTAGATTATAGAAGTTCACTGCTACTGTCTTTTCATTGTTTATAATTAGCCTCTTATAGCTGAACCACTGTTGTACACTGTTCATTGTTTGGGTATCAGAGTCTTTTAGTTTTTCTTCTGTTTTACCAGTAATAAGGAAGCTTGTATTGTCTGCAAATTGGAGGGTAGTTTGGCAATACTTGTTGTACATAAGATCACTGACATAGAGGAGAAACAAAATGGGTCCTAATACTGATCCTTGAGCATCACCATATTCCACATTTTCACGTCCTGAGTAGTAGTAGCTGATTTTGTTATGGTCAGTATATTGCACTTCAACCACCTGTTTGCAACCACATAGGTATGTCCTGAACCACTCATTGAATATACCTCTAATTCCTAATTGGTCAAGCTTCTGCAGTAGGGCATTATGGCTAATGACATCAAAAGCATGGCTAAATCATCACATATGCCTGTCACAAACTCACTTGCATCCAGTTTAGTATAGATTTCATTAAGAAATTCAAATATATCACTTTCAGTTGAATAGCCTTTCCTGAAACCATGCTGTGAGGGAGAGAGAATTTTATTTTTATTAAAAAAAATCAGACAACCTCTTATAAAAAAAAAATTCTAAAATTTTTGAACATACAGGCAGTAGGACTATTGGTCTATAATTTAAAACACATTCTGGATTTCCTTTCTTGAGCAGTGGTTTCAGTTTTGCTCTTTGAAAGCATTAAGGGAAGGTTCCTGATAACAGTGAGCTGTTTCACAAGTGTGTCAAGGGTTCAGCTAAGGCAAGACATCATTTTTTCGTAATTTCATCTGGTATTCCATCAATTCCATGTGAGTACCCTGTTTTCAAGGTTTTCAATAACTGATAAAATTTCTTCAGTATTTGTGGGTGAAAGGAACAATGACGTAGACACATTTCTCATGCTATTGGATGATGGAGGTGATATTTTGTCATGTTCTTCCAGTCCACTCACCAACAGTTCACTTATGTTTGCAAAATATTTGTTGAAAGTCCCTGCAACTTGTGTTGGGCAAGAAATCATTTGTCCTTCATAACATAAGTTTATATTTTTATATTGTTTAGTTTCACTCGTTTGAGTTTCTATAACTTCCCACATAGCTTTAGATTTGTTTTTTGAATTTTCAATGTATTTGTCATTTGCCATTGTTTTAGCTTCCCTTACAACATTTTTTGAGGATCCTCTTGCAATCCTTCAGGTACAAATGAAATTCATGAAGTATGTTCTGCGTCTTTGCTATATTGTGTAATCCTCTTTTCTCTGCACAAGAGAGTCTAATACCTGTTGTAATCCATTTGTTATTTTTCAAGTTAGGTTGAAATTTTTGCTTTTTTTAATGGAAATGCAACTTCAAAGTATGACATGAAGATTTCCATTAATTTTTCAAACTTTTTGTTGGTATTTTCACAAGTATACACTTCATACCAGGTTTCTTCACTTAGTCTCTGGATAAAAACATTTATTTGTTTGTTAGTGAATTTTCTTGTTCCTTTTACAAGTTCCTCTTTCTCATTTATTTCACTTGGGGTGTGTAAAGCAATAAACTGTGCATAGTGATCACTGAAGCCAGTATTAAGACTTCTGCCACAGAAATTGTGATTTACATTTGTGTCATTAATATCTGATCAACTGTTGTGCTAGTTGATGGTGTAACTCTTGTAGGAGAAACTATGGTGGCTTTTATGTAATATGTTTCCAGTAGAGCCATTAAGCTTTGTTGGTCTTTTGAGATTTCTTGAAAATCAATATTACAATCTCCACATGTGATCACTGTTTTGTTGAAGTTTTTTATAGTATTTAAAGCTGCTTATAGTTCATGATGATGATGACCATATGGCATTGTTGGCCAGGAGGCCCCATGTGGGGAAGTTTGGCCCCCGTATTGCAAGTTCTTTTTAGTTGACACCACTTTGGCAACTTTGCACGTCATTGATGATGAAATGATGATGAAGAACACACAACACCCAGTCATCACGAGACAGAGAAAATCCCTGACCCCGCCGGGAATCAAACCTGGGACCCCATGCGTGGGAAGTTTGAATACTACCGCAAGACCACGAGCTTCTAGCTGATCACAGAAGTCATTTCAGTTCCCATCCTATATACAAAGATGATTATTAATTTTAATGCAGAGAGTTCAACTGCAGATACTTCAAAAACTTTCTCTTCAGCTAACAGTTCAATGGGTTTTATGTTACAATAATCAATACCAGTTTCAACAAATATACCTGACCCTCCACGACTGGATGTATTCTAGAGAATGACGATGAAAGATTGAAGTCTGCAAGTTTTGTGACTGACATTGCATCTTTCAACTGTTGCCAAGCATGGATCTCTACCATCTTGGAATATTGCACTTTGTAATGAATTTTCAACAATGGCCATTTCCTTCAATTTCATTGTGAACAGTATTTAGAAAAATTATGAAAAAAAATTATACTCAAAAACGGAATTTTGTTTGTATCGGTATCCATCAATTAAAGCAGTTTCATATTAATTTTCATTAATGAACCTAATTATTCTCTGATACAGTCCAATTGATGCAGTCTTACAGAATTTGAAAGAATTATTTTGCACCTTTATGTTGACTTTACACAGATTATTGTCTTTTGTACAAAAATGCTCTTTCCATGAAGGATAGTAATTGGAAGAAAAACAGATTATGCACTGTAAGAGAGACAGTGCCAAGCATGGCCATATAAGCACACAGCATAGCAGCTTCCTACCTTAACCACTGAAATCCGCATTCCCGGTCCGTCTAGTTTGTAGGCAGTATTTAATTTTTCTATTGCTCCTTTAAGTTGTTTATAGTTCCAATCTCAAGGACATGTAACAAATGCAACAAAGGCCTCATTAATTTCTTGTAACAATAAAATGCATCATTTATCTTTAAAAAAAATTTATCTCAACAATTGAGAGGTCTGTTCATATTCCACTCAGCACTGTCCTTTGAACAACAGTTGTTGAATAGTGGCGGAGGAGCAAGATATAAAATGTAATACATATTGGAAAACTGAATAAAAAATTGCTGCTTAAATAATTGAAAGGAAAATCTTGAAAGAATGATTTTAAAAACAATTGGAAGGTACACATATCCTGAGTGAACTTTAACTGTCACTAATATAAATATTCAATACATATATTCAGCATTTAACATTCATAAATTTACATACATCCTTTTCTTGTAACCGCTATTGTGCATGGAGATTGGTATGACAATACTAGTTCCGGATCGCCCCTCCCCTGCTCACGTGAATTCTTCTTGTTGGCTTCGATCCTCTTGATGCAGGATTCTCAGCACATTGTGGAATAATGAACAGAATAGGACTGTGTGGATAAACTTTACTATCTTGATAATACTTTTTAATGTACAATTGGAATACACATTTTTTTTTTACAATATTAACTTGGCAGAACTCGCAATATGTCTGCTGTCCACCTGCTATCACTTATTGAGATGAACAGACAAATCTAAAGCAATTAAAAAATTGAAGATCATCTCTCTACCTCTTTTGTTTCTATGTCAATGTTATCTATGGTACTATATATAGTGTTTTAACACATGTACACTTAACACCAGGTTTCATAAGTTTTTGGCTTTGTTTTTGAGCATCTTTCATACAGTTGCATTATATAAAGTTTCTGTAGTATCCTGTAATAAAATACAAATACAATTACAAAATACAATTATCCTATTCAATTGCCGACATGTCATTATTTTTGCTTATATACATTATAGTCTGTAACACATTTTCTCCCCTTTTTATATATAGTGTCATTGCTAGTCATTTTGTTTTCATTTTTGTTACATTATTCAATTCCAATTAGATGAGTACCCATTTTACTCTCCCTTGGTTATACATTCTTCATATAACATTCACACAACAATAGACTCTGTTTTCGTTTATAGCATAAATTGAAATACATTCAGTTCGATTTAAAGTGACTTCTTGTCATAGCATATCTATCAATCCAAATGAATCAAAGAAGTAAGAAATAGTTGCTACAATAGATACTATGCACCACTCAGATAAATACAGATAATCAGAGTAATAAATAGCTTTGAATGATGATATAATCAAGTAGCTAGAGGACCAAAATCATTGTGTGAAATTATAACTGTATTTAACTTGTTATCAGTCCATACTCGATTTATAATCACAATCATAAGTGTCTTCCACACTATTTGCTAACTGTTCATACAAACTAACCAATGTACATAGAAGCCAAGAAGGTTCATTTGCAATTGATAAAGAAAAATACATACTGTTTATACAATAAAATCCATTGAAATGTATGACTACTAAGCTAATAGTGCCTAACTTTATCAGATTCTGATAATTTTTCACAACATGGTTCATAGACTGTACTCTTCATCTTTTTAAGTTTTCACATTTCTGAGTTGAACATAAAAAATCATCAGTCATAGAACATCAACCTTCCCCAGTATTATTTAAAGTTACATAATATATTGGGAAGTTAATCCCTCTAGTTGAATAAAACATACATTTATGTGGAATAACACTGTCCGTAGTAGTGACTAATTTTCTAAACAAATACTTCCACAAATTCTTCATATAGGATAATTTCATGCCTAACAGTTTAAAAATTTCAGTCCCAAGGCTGATGCAGTTAACAGAAGTTTGAGTGTATCACCCAGCACCTACGAGCTATTGTGAGTTGACTGGACCAACTAGGGTGCAACCATACAGGAGTGTAGGAGTGGATCCACCCTCATCTTACAGTTTCATCCCTAGATTTCTCATCACATGCTCCAACAGATAGGTAGCTTCCTGTCTATCTTTCACACTGATTCCTGAAACATTGTTTTATGTACTAAGTATGCTGTTCAATACCTTTTTCACATCAAACGGCATATCTATATTGAAAAAATAAATATAGAGGGTTTACATCAGAATGGATTAAAAAGTGTTCACATACCTGATACATTAATAAACAAAGCTAAATGCAATGAAAAAAAATGAACTAGTAAGGTATTATACACAGATATTCTTGCCCATGTGAAATTTTAAGACATCATTCCTAATATTTACATTACACATGAATAAAATGTGTTTTCACTTAACTTATCATAACACCCATGACTTTAGCCACAAGAGTTTTTGACAATTAAATTTAATTATTCTCTGCAGGGTGCACAGAAATAATAATAATATTTAACACTAATAGCATTCTTAGAGTATAAATTCATTACTACACGTTTAATGGCATTGTCCCATATCAAAATTGTAAAAGGATCTACTCATTTAGTCACATGGCACTATGCCTCAAATTCTAAAGCACGAATCTATCACAAAACAGAATTATATAGTTGTATGAACCTGCAAGTGCAGTGTGGAAAAGATTTAAACTCAGACAACAGATAAGACAGGATTTTAGAAATCACATCATCTTTCATAGTACATTCCTGCTAATGGAGAAAGAAAAAGAAACAAAAAGATCAGGTACTTATAGATCATGTCTATAAGCTTTCAGCTCAGTGATATTGTGTAATCCAAACAACTGCTTAGATTTAGGATACACAAGTCTATGCACATTAGAATGTGGCTGTTCAAGAATTTTGAATGGTCCTATGTAAATATCAAAAAATTTCTTTATCTCAGATGGCAATAATTTAGATTTGTCTTTGACTTCCACCAACAAAATATCTCTTACCTCTTACTTAGAAAATCTGTCTTTACTATTATGTGTCTGCTTTCTCCTATCCTCCTGCTTATTCATAATTTCCCTGATACACTTTTCTCTCTCTTGCGGTGACAGAATTTTACATGGCGGTAATTCTACATTCTCCGAGATAAAGTTAACTGGTCTGTCATTAAAAATGATTTCAAATGGTGAAAACTCTGTTGAAGAATGTTGTAAGCTGTTCATAATATCCTCAAAATCACTCACACAGTCTATCCAACTGGTATGATTCTTACTACAATATTTTCTAAACAGTCTTCCAATTCCTCTCATACATCTTTCTAGGAAATTACTTGAAGGATGGTACACAGAGATTAGAATACGCCTTATTTTTGCATGATCAACAAAATCTTTCAACGCTTTTAATGTAAACTGAGAAACAATTGAGAGATAAAAATTGTTTTAGGAATACCCACCTGATGAAAACATGTGTTTTCAAACTTAGAAATGATTTCTTACTGGTAGCTTTCTTAAAATGAAACAGCTTTATGAACTTCGAAAATACTTCAACCACCACAAAAACATTAAAAAAATCCATTCTTAGACTTAATCAAAAGTCCATAAATGTCCACAGACACAAGACATAAGGTCTAGCTTACTTTTGGGCAGTATGTTTTGCATTTGGCCTCGACTTGTTTAGTTATTGACTTGTAACGCCAGAAATTCATATCCTCCTATTTCCATCTATTGAACTATAAATTTTTTCCTTATATCATTACCTGAAGATATGACGTTTCTGTGTCATTATATATTGTAATTGTTTTACTATTTGAATATACATATATTTATGCATTTATGTTGATGTATAATTGGTTTGTTTTGTAAATATTATTTGTATTTTTACGCTGGCTCTGGCCTAGGGAAAACTATGGTATTGAACGATTACATCGATAGGTTGTGTGGAGAACCAAAGTGTTTAGGATCTCTGGTAGTGTTAACTCTGCCGCATGGAGTGCGGGCAGAGAGAGTCTGGCTGGAGTAGGGCGGTGGAGCAGGTGTGTTGTGTGACGCTCCCGTGAGTTGCCGCACTTTCGGGGTTTGGCAGCATGTAATTGCGCTCGACTTGCTATGATAGTTTCTGACACGGTGTCGCAGACAGGAAGCATTAGCTGGCGCACATCAAGAGCCAGTTTCGCCTGGTGACTTTATCGAGAAGAAGGCGCGCCAACATCCAGCTTCTGCAACAGCGACGGCGGACAATGAGTGACTGTCACCAGCTCCCCGATCGACGACTGCAAACCTTCAATCACCCAACAAGGAAGACTAAAAGCACGTGAAGTTTTAGAACTGTATGGCAGACCTCAGCTTTTCAAACTGTTGCATCTAAAAAATACAGCAACTTAGCATGAACCTTTCTTGCTCATTGTCCCAATGGCATTACCAAGCAGGGTACCTTCCTTTTCTGGAATGAACCCGAGTGTCATTGAAATTCATACGCCAGTATTAAAGTAATATCATTCCATTTCACTGCTTTAATTTCAAAGTTCAGTTAAAGTATTCATAGCTGGCTACAATATTTAGATTACGTGAGCAGAAATTAAGAGTGCAAGTTTTGTTACCATATTTTAGCTTACCTGTGACTGCAGCTCAGCTTGGTACGTACTAAATTTTACTATTGTTAATTGTTCAGAATCATTTAATTCAAGTTCAAAGTTAAATCTCTTATTTCTAAATTGCGTAGATTCAAGTAGCTTTCGAAATGATTGTTGAGGTAGCCCAAGAATAACCTTATTTTATTGAATTTCGTAGTGCTTCAGAAACAAAGTTCACTATTAATTTCAGTCATTAAATTAACTTTCAGTTTTCCGGTTTTATTAATTCTTTTGCTAAATTAAGTCAGAGTGTAACGAAATTTATTACTTCTGACAAACATTCAGTTTTCACACAACACGTGTCAACCTTCAGTTGCCACGCTTTTAGTGCTAATTATATGTGCATTAATGTTTCATTTTCATTTATTATAGTAGTTGTCCATAGGACTGGCAACTGTAATTTTCCCCAAATCTAAAATATCTAATTAACGCCAATTAATTGTTAATGTAAAGACTGCACATTTACTTTCTTTATTAATTTTACCCTTTTCTCAAAATTAATTTCCACCAATTTCGTTTGCATTTTTCCTTTCATTTAGATGTAACTCTTTCCTCCCTCTTTACCGACAAATTAACTTCGGTGACGATTGCTTTTCCCAAATTTCCATTAGGTGCACGCGGTTTAATTTTTCACTGTCATTAAAGTCGATAAGTGAGGGAAAGGTTACAGACCTTTACTCTTTGACATCTGTCACAGGTGGTAGTCTTCTTCTTGACTCTTCTTCATATGTTATAAATATAGATGTTTTCATGAATCTTTTGTGTACATTTGTTTGGTCCACAATGACCAAAACTCTAATGTGTATAAGTAATTCAAGTATCAATACATTGCTCCAGCCAACATAGTTTCTAATCATCTGAGTCAGTCTTATGTCTCCTGAATAAAAGACTCCTGTGTACCTTATAATATTGTCCCTTTTTTTCTAGTCCTTTGTTGCCCAACATGCTCTTAACCAATTTCCAATTTCGATCATGATTTTGATACCTGCGGATGTCTTTGCAAATTTTCAAGATCTCTTTTTCCTCTTTTACACCCCTCAAGTACATAATTTTAAACTCTTTCTCTCATTTTCCAAAGTTGTTACACAATTAACTCCCTAAAGGTAGCCTAGGCAAAGTATCATCAACTTGTGCCCTTAATGTATCTCATTTCATAACTGAATTGCTGTAAAAACAGGACCCAATGAGTAATTCTGTTTTGGTACAGTTTACAAACCTGGGTATAACATAATGCTTTGTGATCAGTATAGATGATGACTTTGTGACCTATTAACTTGTTGAATGCCCAATGTGCAGCCAAAAGTTTTTTCTCAGTTACAGTGTATGTTCTTTCATGCTTCTGCAATGCCCTACTAGCAAATGTATGAGATTTATGTTCAATAACACCTTAAACTTCAACCTCCTGAAATAAATGAGCACCCAAACCAACATCAATACTGTTTGTCATAGTACAAAAAAGGAAGAGAGAAATCCAGTCTGAACAATATCTGACTATGACACAACTGTCCATTGATCTCATCGAAAGCATCCTGACATTCCTGATTCCAATACCAAACGGTATTCTTCTTCAAAAGTTCTCACAGGCCTAAAGCATTCAAAGTTTGGTTGCTACAGATATTCTATAGAGTCCAGTTAACCCAAATATATCAGGTGCAATTTTTTTCTCAACCATAACGTGTCCTAAAAATTTAACTTCTTCCATACCAAATTTACAGTTACCATTTTCAAAGCCACCCATCCTGATTCCAGTTTTGAAAACAAGTCTTTTAATAGATCCAATCATTGTTCCCAAGTCTTTTCAGTGACCAAAATGTCATCAACATACACAATTAATTTTGAACTCACTTCACTTCCCAAGATACAATCCAAAGCTCTTATGAATTCAGCTACAGACACATTTAGCCCAAACAGCACCACATAGTATTGAAAACACTTACCTGCATACAAATATGCAGTACACTTTCTGGAATTAATTTCAAATGTGATCTGGTGAAATCCAGAGGTAAGTCCAAACTACTAACAAATTTTACATTAACAAATTTGTTTAACAGCTCGACCATGTTAGCAGGATGGTCATTCTCTCTGATAAGAGATGTCTAGAGTTCAAACCAATTATCACACCACCATTTCTCTTAGTTACCACAACCAAATGATTATTGTAAGCACTCTTACTTCTCTCAATTACCCCCAACATTTCCCATTTCTGAATTTCTTATCAACATCTTTCCTTTTTGAAAATGATCTATTATGTGATTTGAGAAAGAAAGGTTGATGATCTCTAAGGTAAAGCATGCACTGATAGCCTTTCTCTTTCCCTGGTGTTTCACTGAACACATTTCTAAAACCCAATAACAAATTCCTAAGTTGTTGCTTATGCTGATCATTAAGAGTTGTAGCTTCCCTCACTTCAGAATCTACTACACTTGCAAAATCCTGATCCTCACTATCAATAAATTTATATTGTCATAAAACATCTGGTACTCACCTTGGTTCACAATGTTTTGCAAATAGTTACAACTTTTCCCACAGTTTATTTATTTAGTTATTTTTATTTACTCATCTAGTTTCGTACGACCAAACTGAGGAGCAAATCTGTAAGGTCATAGAATGTATCAGTACAGAAAATTACAACATAAAAGTAATAACAGATAAAATGAAATTTTTATGTACCCAAAAAAAGTTAAGCCATAAGTTTAAGTAAATGCAATCAACACTGTAACATAAGAATCAGCTTAAGTTTCCAAGGAACTCCTCAACAGACTAGAAGGAGTGACCCATGAGGAAACTCTTCAATTTTGATTTGAAGGCACATAGATTACTGCTAAGATTTTTGATTCTTGTGGTACCTCACTGAAGATGCAGTATACTGCACATCTTTCTGTACAAGAGTTAAGGAAGTGCAATCCATATGTAGATTTGGTTTCTGGCGAGTATTAACTAAGTGAAAGCTGCTAATTCGCGGTAATAAGCTGATATTGTCAACATGAAAATTCTCAGACTAGTTAACAGGGGTCAACAAGAGGTTTCCAAACTTACACCACTTATTGCCCAAACTGCCCGATTCTGAGCCAAAACACACCCTTTTAGAATGGGAAGAAGTAACCCAAAATATAATACCATATGACATAAGTGAGTAAAATAAGCAAATTATACAAATTTTTGTGTCAGAAATCACTTACTTCATATGTCATTCAAACAGTAAAAATGGAAGCATTACGTTTCTGGACAAGATCCTGAATGTGGGCTTTCCATGACAGTTTACTATCTATCTGTCTATCTGAACAGCTACAAATTTGAACTGTTCAGTTTCACTAATCGGATGCCTATTCTGTGAAATTAAAACATTGGGTTTTTTTGAACTGTGTCTTAGAAACTATAAAAACTGAGTCTTACTGTGATTTAGCATTAGTTTATTTTCTACAAGCCATGCACTTTTATCATGAACTGCACTGTTTGACACAGAGCCGATGCACACAACATCATTTACTACCAAGTAGTGCCATAAGCAAACATAAGCTCCCAAGTAGATGCCATTTTCCTTGACTTCCGGAAGGCGTTCGATACACATCCGCACTGTCGCCTGATAAACAAAGTAAGAGCCTATGGAATATGAGTCCAGCTCTGTGGCTGGATTGAAGAGTTTTTAGCAAACAGAACACAGCATGTTGTTCTCAATGGAGAGACATTAAAGTAACCCCTGGCGTGCCACAGGGGAATGGTATGGGACCATTGCTTTTCACAGTATATATAAATGACCTATTAGATAGTGTCAGAAGTTCCATGTGGCTTTTTGTGGATGATGCTGTAGTATACATAGAAGTTGCAGCATTAGAAAATTGCAGCAAAATGCAGGAAGATCTGCAGCAGATAGGCACTTGGTGCTGGGAGTGGCAACTGACCCTTGACTTGACTTGAGTATTGCTCATCAGTGTGGTATCCATACCAGGTCGGGTTGACAGAGGAGGTAGAGAAGATCCAAAGAAGAGTGACGCTTTTCGTCACAGGGTTATGTGGTAAGCTTGATAGCGTTATGGAGATGTTTAGCAAACTCAAGTGGCAGACTCTGCATCGCGGTGTAGTATCGAATATATTGCTTCCTCCTACTTATACCTATCGAGGAGATCACGAATGCAAAATCAGAGAGATTCGAGCGTGCACGGAGGCTTTCCAGCAGTTGTTCTTCCCGCGAACCATACACGACTGGAACAGGAAAGGGAGGTAAGACAGTGGCACGTAAAGTGCCCTCCGCCACACACCATTGGGTGGCTTGCGGAGTATAAATGTAGATGTAGATGTAGAAGTATTTTAGAATTACCTCATAATACTAAAGGGCATATCACTTAAATAAATAAGGAACAGGAGTAGCCCCAACACTGAACCCTGGGACGCACCACATTTGACCGAACCCCATTCAGAGCCCACATCACAGTCATTCTCAACACTTTGAATAATGACCTTTTACTGTCTGTTGTTGAAGTAAGAGGTGAACCAATTGTAAGCTACCCCCCGTATTTCTTAATGGTCCAACTTCTGGAGCAATCAAAGGTCACAGTTAAATCATAAAATATACCTAGCATTCGAAACCTTTTGTGTAATCCATCCAGTTCCTCATAGAGAAAAGAGAATATAGCATTTCCAGCTGTTAAACCTGTTCTAAAGCCAAACTGTACATTTACAGTCATGTGATATAAAATTATCAATTAGTCTTACATGTATAGCCTTTTCAGTAACTTAAGCAAACACTGATGGCATAGAAATAGGTGTCTACGTTATATCTTTGTCCCCTTTTATAAAGCAGCTTTAATCCTGAGTACTTTAATCTTTCAGGAAATTGACCATTGTTAAAGGAAAAATTACAAAAACAGCTAAGTACAGGGTTAAAATGTGCAGCACAGTAGTTTAGTATTCTGTTAGACACTCCATCATATCCAAGAAATTCCTTAGTCTTCAGTGATTTAATTATTGTCTCAGTCTTCCACTTTTCAGTATCACAGAGGAGTATCAGGCATCAGTCTTGGAAAGGTATTTTCCAAGAGAGTTATATGAATCCCTGTAGAAACTTAATTTTTATTTAATACACCAGCAAGGTTATAAGGTCCAGAGATATAACACTAGCAACAAAGATCCGTATTGTGAGGGCTATGGTCTTTCCAGTTGTGATGTATGGATGTGAGACGTGGAACATTAGAAAGGCTGAACGGTGAAGAATTGACTCCTTCGAATTGTGGTGTTGGAGGAAACTTCTTAGAGTTCCATGGACTGCAAAGAGAACCAACAGATCAATATTAGAGCAAATAAAACCAGATTTCTCCCTGGAAGGTCTAATGTTAAAACAAAAGCAGACCTACTTTGGACACACAATGTGAAGGCACGCCTCGCTGGAAAAAACATTAATGCTGGGGAAGATTGAAGGAGGTAGAAGAAGAGGACGTCAGAGGATGAGATGGATCGATGGCATCACAGAAGCAATGTGTTCCAACCTGGAAGGTCTACGGAAGAAAGTCCAAGACAGGAAAAAGTGGCATGATTTGGTTGATGGGGTCATGAAGAGTCAGAACCGACTAAATGAATAGAGAGAGAGAGAGAGATATCTGACTTACCAGGAGCAGAAATATTTTTACTACGAACTGACTTTATGCTGTCAACCTTCTACTGCTGACCAGACCCTTCCTACACAACTGACCGTATGGTTTTAATTTGATCCTGTGAATTAGATATTCTATTTCCATACCAGATACTCTTTACCTTCCCAATAACATTTTTAAACACCTTACAATACTGTTTGTGATGGGCTGCTGTAGCTTGATTGTGACTACTTCTAAGATTTTAATATAATTCCCACTTTGTTCTACGTGACATCCTTATCCCACTATTCAGCCACCGAGGCTGGCTTTTACTGCTAGTACCCCATTTACAACGTTTTAATGGAAAGCAACTCTCAAAGATCATGAAAAAGGTTTTAAGGAAACATTATATTTGTCATCTATGTTATTGGCACTATAAACATCCTGCCACTCATGTGCCTTAACAAGGTTTAAACAACTTTTTATTGCCATTGGATTACCTTTCCTATTTAGTTTGTAACTATATGTAACATTTGTTTGAGTACAAAATCCTTTTAGTGCTAAAACTTGTGCATCATGGTCTGAAAGGCCTTTCACCCTTTACTAACAGTATGCCTATCTAGGAATGAAGAATGAATAAAAATATTGTCTATAGCTGTGCTTCTGTTCACGTGCACCATAGTTGGAAAAAACAGTCTGTATGAGATCATATGAATTTAGGAGATCTACAAACATTCTTTTCCTTGCACAATTATATACAGGGTGTTTCAAAAATGACCAGTATATTTGAAACGGCAATAAAAACTAAACGAGCAGCGATAGAAATACACCGTTTGTTGCAATATGCTTGGGACAACAGTACATTTTCAGGCAGACAAACTTTCGAAATTACAGTAGTTACAATTTTCATCAACAGATGGCGCTGCGGTCTGGGAATCTCTATAGTACGATATTTTCCACATATCCACCATGCGTAGCAATAATATGGCGTAGTCTCTGAATGAAATTACCCGAAACCTTTGACAACGTGTCTGGCGGAATGGCTTCACATGCAGATGAGATGTACTGCTTCAGCTGTTCAATTGTTTCTGGATTCTGGCGGTACACCTGGTCTTTCGTGTCCCCACAGAAAGAAGTCACAGGGGTTCATGTCTGGCGAATAGGGAGGCCAATATACGCCGCCTCCTGAATCACACGATCATCGAAATATTCATTCAGGAAATTAAAGACGTCGGCCGTGCGATGTGGCCGGGCACCATCTTGCATAAACCACGAGGTGTTCGCAGTGTCGTCTAAGGCAGTTTGTACTGCCACAAATTCACGAAGAATGTCCAGATAGCGTGACGCAGTAATCGTTTCGGATCTGAAAAATGGGCCAATGATTCCTTTGGAAGACATGGCGGTCCAGACCAGTACTTTTTGAGGATGCAGGGACGATGGGACTGCAACATGGGGCTTTTCGGTTCCCCATATGCGCCAGTTCTGTTTATTGACGAAGCCGTCCATGTAAAAATAAGCTTCGTCAGTAAACCAAATGCTGCCCACATGCATATCGCCGTCATCAATCCTGTGCACTATATCGTTAGCGAATGTCTCTCGTGCAGCAATGGTAGCGGCACTGAGGGGTTGCCGCGTTTGAATTTTGTATGGATAGAGGTGTAAACTCTGGCGCATGAGACGATACGTGGACGTTGGCGTTATTTGGACCGCAGCTGCAACACGGCGAACGGAAGCCCGAGGCCGCTGTTGGATCACCTGCTGCACTAGCTGCGCGTTGCCCTCTGTGGTTGCCGTACGCGGTCGCCCTTCCTTTCCAGCACGTTCATCCGTCACGTTCCCAGTCCATTGAAATTTTTCAAACAGATCCTTTATTGTATCGCTTTTCGGTCCTTTGGTTACATTAAACCTCCGTTGAAAACTTCTTCTTGTTGCAACAACACTGTGTTCTAGGCGGTGGAATTCCAACACCAGAAAAATCCTCTAAGGAATAAAACATATTGTCTACAGCACACTTGCACGTTGTGAACAGCACACGCTTACAGCAGAAAGACGACGTACAGAATGGTGCACCCACAGACTGCGTTGTCTTCTATATCTTTCACATCACTTGCAGCGCCATCTGTTGTTGAAAATTGTAACTACTGTAATTTCGAAAGTTTGTCTGCCTGAAAATGTACTGTTGTCCCAAGCATATTGCAACAAACGGTGTATTTCTATCGCTGCTCGTTTAGTTTTTATTGCCGTTTCAAATATACCAGTCATTTTTGAAACACCCTGTACAAAGTTAATATTGAGGTCACCACCTTTAAATAAATTTTGGTACTTGATATGAAGTGAGCTAAGAACCTTCTCTAGCACAAGCAGAAATGTTTTGTAGTCAGAGTTAGGGGACTTATAAACAATATCAATTAGAAGTTTCACTAAATTCAATTGCCTCTGCACAACATTCAAATATGTGTTCAGTGCAGTGCCGTGATACATCTATGGACTCAAAGGGAATACTATTTCTTACCTACATGGCCACTTGCCCACTCTGCAAGGAACTCCTTGAAAAACAGCCAGCTAATCTGTATCCTGGTAAAGGAAGCCTCTGAATTGTCAAATTACTTAAGTGGTGCTCTGACACATCAAAGAAGTCAAAATTAACAACTATAAGCAGTTCACTAACTTTATCTCCAATACCTCACATATTTTCATGAAATATGCCAATTCCTTCACTACTTGACTACCTGACCTCTGAAGGTGATTTCTTAGTTAGAGGTACTTCCTTTAAGCAGGTATACCTATCACCTGACTTCAGTCTACAAAAAAAGGTGCTGCTCTAATACCATTTACTATATAAATTTTTCCATGGATGATCCCACCACCACCCACTACACTGTTATCTATAAACTTTGGCAGCCTCTCCTTCCCATACCTATTGAGGTGCAGGCCATGCCTAGTGAAACCTGATCTACTGATAGACTATATTGGCAGCACTGCAATGTGACCCCTGCCCTCTGCCATCAGTGCCTTCTTCACCCCATATTAACATGCCTAACAGCTGCATTAAGATGAGGCCGGCCATGATGCTGAAACAGTTGCATGGAATGCCCATTGGTGCTATCCGTTTGAGTAGTTATCTTTACCAGATCACCACCTACATCATATTTCCCATCCCTATCAACACTGTTCCCTGTTTCACCAACAGTCATTACCTGATCCTCATTCATAAAATACAGAAATTAGTTTTCACATAAGTACTTCTTTTAGGTTCCAAAATAAACAGTTCTTCAGCACTCCATCCAAAACAAACATCAAGTTTCACTATCTAATCCACAGTGAGAATTATATTTTCTTCCAGATTACTAAGCATCCATGTTCAAAGGTCTTGTTTTCTATACTAAAAGTCGAAAGTACCAGAGGTTTTACCAGTTTGCTGTGCTTACCTGTAGGTCCTCTTATCTTTACACCTACAAAGCGCATTTCCACAAAATTCTTACTGTGCTTGATCTTGTCTCTAAATTGTTCAGATATACAACAAATTGGGCTACCTGTGTCAATCAAACAGTTACCATCTACTGATCAGTCTTAATTTTAGTGTGAGGACACTCAAATTCTGAATCATCCTCTCTGTCATCAGACACTTCAAGCAAAAGATCACTTTGTTTCATCAAATGCTACATCCACACTATCTTCATAAGGTTTTATCCACTTTACAGGTATCATAGCATTACTTCGGTTACTCACATTGTTGGGTAAAAATTGAACACAATGAATAGATTCCACGGCACAACTAACATCACTTGTTACAGAAGGAATATAAAACACATTAATGTCAAAATTACACTTCTTGCTTAGATCTTCTTTCACTTCGTTCCACCAATTGGGATACAAATATTGACTAACCACAGATAACTTATTCCAGAATGCACATTTATGTATGTTATCATCAATCTGGTCCCAAACAAACTTCAAAAAGTTTTCACCTTTATTGTACAGGCTCACAGATACTCCATTTTTCTGTTCGGATCATTACTCCGCATGACATTTATGAACAACTGTTTTGAATGGACTGGTATTCCATGACCATCAGCATAACAGACATCACTTACTTTACCTGTATTGTCAACATCATTCACAAATAACTCTGAAATTTCATTAAACTCCACAAACACCTGATGCTCACCATCATCATGATATTCCTCCAAAGTTACTTCATCAACAACATCACTGACAATACATGTCTCATATCCATCAAAGTCAATTACCTCACCTACATTCATTTACAATAAGTCACCAGTTTCGAATTTACCAACCTCAGTTATTTCACGGCTCTCATTCACATCAACATCAAAAATACCACCTAATACAGATACAATACAGTCATTACCTGATTTACTTATATTAACAACACTGTTTTCCAACCAAGAGAAGAAATCATTAGTACATACTACATCAAAATTCCCACTACTCTTACATTCTGGTTTTTGATTAACATCTACATCATAACTAACCACAGCATCCCAAAACTTTTGATCAAAACAAAAAAGAGAAATCTGATATTCCTTTTGCTCGATTTCAGATAGATGTGCCATATCATTAACACTGTTACTATTGCCTAATTGCAAGTGTAACTTGGGGTTCCTGTGCTTTTTATACTTCCTCTCTTTGAAAATGTGGACCTTCATTCAGGAGAACTGCCATTTCCCGAGTAGTTACTTCTATGATTGTTTCTTCTATTAAAATACCGATTATTCCTATCCTGCTGATGTTCAGAATTTCTCTCTCTATTGACACTTTGATCCTGACAGAAGTTACCATTATCTATGTATCTGTGATTACTACCTTTGTGATTTCTATCATTCCAATTACTACGGTGCATATTTCTTTTTACTGCCCTATCCAGCCTGTCAACATATTGTAAAATTTCTTCAGGTTAATCGTCAGACCCATATACTAAATCCCACTGCAATCTTTCTGGTAATCCTTTCAAGCACATCAGTCAAGCTCATTTTGTCAAATGGTTTTTCAAGATGTGCTAATTTTTTAAGTTGGTTCTTACAAAACTCTTTCAAAGTGCCGTCCCTATTCCTATAATTTGGACCATTCAAAAATCCTCCCCTGTTCAGCTTCCAACCAAAATTGATTAAAAAAAACTTTTCTCAACGCTCTGACTTGTTTCCCACTGACTTAAATTTAAATTTACCCATGACGCAGTTCCACCTTCAAGAAATCTTTTATCAAATTTAACTTTTTGATTGTCATTCATGCCTGACACAAAACTGTCTTTGCAGTGCTGCAGAAAATCCAATAGATGTAAATTATCTGATGTGAAACTTTTGATAGAAGTGTTGGACCATGCAATACCATTGTTTGCTCACTTACTTTGGTTCAGACAAATTTCCTGAACTGCTGAAATTTTTTGATATAAAACAGTTACATTAGTTTGGATACTGTTTTCTACATACAAATTTTTCTGTTTAAACTAATGATATTTTGTTGAGTTTTTTCTGCTACAGCCTTCTGCTCAACACTGATGTCATTAATATTATTTTCTAATAATTTCCGGGTATGCAGCCGGATCCCGTTGACATTCTGCCACGATATTTCGGCCCAGAGACGTCCGGCCATCATCAGGTGAGTACACAACTACTGAAGAGCCCAGGTGCAGTCGCGGTATTTATGCCGAATCTCGCGCATGCGAAATGTACTGGCATCCTACAGCGCATGCGTCAGTTGTTGACATGCGCGGCATAGCCGGGTTGTACGTGCTGCCTTAGGTGGTGAGAGTAAAAGATCAGCTAGTCATTGAGTATCAAATGACGTTGTCGATTCTGCTGTGATTTTATAATTTTAATAAATACCGCGACTGCACCTGGTCTCTTCAGTAATTGTGTACTCACCTGATGATGGCCAGATGTCTCTGGGCCAAAATATCGTGGCAGAATGTCGAAGGGATCCGACTGCATACCCGGAAATTATTAGAAGACGAAATGCGCCGGGAAAATTTCAGAAGTCACGTCATTAATATTGTTTGATTGTTTCACTGACTCAGCTACAAACTCATTTTCCAAACCTTCAATTTATTTTCTGAAACATCAACTTTTTATTCACACTTTTTAACCTCTCTGACAACCCATTTTTAGCCCTGAAACTTGATTAGTAAATTGATCTAACTGACCTTGCACTCTGTCCAATTTGCTATGGTTATCTGTCTTCATTACTTCTATTTTTGCCAAAATTAACTGCAAAATATCAGTTTTTACTATATCTTTACTGACTATGATTTCTCTCAGCTCACACATGTCATGACTGGATCCTACAGCTTTCATTTCTACTTCACTGTTGCTTTCATCCCTATTAATTTTGTTAACAAGCATATGAGTCCACAAACAAATTCATTTCACAAATAGTTTGTATTTATCTTTCCTTTTTGATGTCCCTGGTTGTAGTTGTAAAGTCCTCTTCCCTTTCATTTGCTGTGGTGTATCATTACTGGTAGTACTTCGTCACTGTTGGTGTGATATGCTTTGCTGGGCAGCCTTTGTTTTTTTGCTACATGTGACTGAAAATTTATTTGTACATATATATTTCAAAACTTAACAAAATCAGGCACTTTCTGCAACAGACAAAATTTCATCATTAGTTAATTAAACACAGATGATGCCCATACTTGTAATCTACCCCTATTTTCTAGTTGCAGCTATCGTTCACAATGAGCAAAGTCTTTTCTGAAGATTAGAGAGGAGTAAGATTACAATAAATATTTTAGTTTACTTATCTTTTCTTGTACAGTTGGCTCCAGTTCTTCTTGTCTAGGGGCTTAATTCTTGAAGCTGAAATTCTCACATTTCAGGTCCTCATGGTTGAATTGATCTAAATAGTTTTGATGATAGTCAGGGCATAATTTCTGTTTTTATGTTAATTTACTTTGTCACATTTTAGTATATCACACAGTCTTTTGAAATTTCACATTAACAAAGCCAAAATTACACTGTTTGCCCAAAATACCACAATACATCCAATCACATCTGAGGCCTGCTTACTACTACCTCACTCTGCAGTAATAACAATATCCAAAAGGGCTTACAGTTTATCTTGAGAAATGAATTTCTATAAGTTTCAGTTATTATTTAGTAAATGAATCCAGAAATAAACATAATAAACAGTGCTAGATTACATAATTAATAATAGATATTTTAAGTGTAGCAAATAATTCGTAATTTCCAATGTTTCTAAAAATAATAATAATAATTTTAACTGTACATTCAGAACAAATATTTATCGATTTTAACATACAAAATAATAATTCCTATTCATAAATTTTAGCTTAAAATATAACATAATGTCTATTAAGTTACATGAATTTTTTCAGAAAAACAGCTGAGATGATATTGACCTGTCCAAAACATGAAAAATGTTATTTGTATCGACTACTTCTGTTGAGGAAATGTGACGCTAGAGGAGACTGTCTTGTTACAAGCACCAGTTGTAGAATAAAGTTATACAACAAATTTGTTTGGCAGATAGTGTGCCCAGAAGCGAAAAATTGGCCAGGCATAGGTATGATTAGTATACCGAGGGTTCCACGAACACTTCATTATGTGAATAGACAGTTCATCCATTCTGAGAATTGAGAACTTCAACCATTTTTGCCTTTATTCGCACTGATACCGCCAATATATCAGTCCCAGGGGTTCCAGGATTTCTAAGAACGTGACATGAAGTCCTGCAAGAGGCAGATAATCATTACTGTAATAATCAGTAGGTCTCCATTCAGGCTGACTGGGTCACAATGATAAAAGTCAAACATCACGCAAGGTATGAATTTATTGCCCATATGGTGTGTTTCAGAATTTATACATTGACAGATATCCAGGAGTGATTATTGCCTGTAGGTATGGCGTTTCAAGTCACATGACAAACACCTACATACAGTAGTCACTCCTGGCCATCTGAAGATGGATAAATTCTGAAACATATGAGTTTCAAGTTTCATTTCAGATAACAAATTACAAAAGAAATATGTTTTCATGGATTTATTTAAAAATTAACCAATTTTGAATTTTTTCCCTTTACTTGTACTGTGAAAACTTGCTTCTTGACAAATTTTATGATTCAAGATCAATGGGAAGTAAACTATAGATTTTAGTGAGTGAGTTTGCAAGTTCCAAAATATGTGATATCCTTTCACTGCATTGACTTAGAAGCTTATACTTACTACACTGCCAAGAGCCATAGACCTCAGTATGTGACATAAATTCCATCTTCGATATGTCAACAAGTTCCTGGGAAAAATACAGTTTCAGATTTTTTCCTTTGGTTTTACTGTGAAACCTTCCTTTTCGCCAAATCTCATGGTTCTAGGCTAAAGGGAAGTACCTACACGTTTTGATGAGTTATTCTGTGAGTATCAAAATACGTGACATAAATGTCCATATCTTTTGACTGCTATGACTTAGAAGATTTGATTTTTTATGCCATCAAAGGATGTTACATAAATTTCAATGTGATACGTCTACCCACTCTTGAGAAAAGGGGTTTTAACAGTCAGACATACAGACAGACAGGCAGATGGACAAATGATGAAGTGATCGTACAAGGGTTCCATTTTTACTGACTGAGGTACAGAACTCTAAAAAGATATTGATAACCATGTAACTGATTTTATAAAGTGCCCTCATATGTGTCTATGAGAAACTTTTATATCTCCTTTAATCAAAGAACATGTTATTACCAGACTGTAAGCCATGTTTCATAACTTCACACAGTATGATTTGTTTGACTCTGTGGAAGACTGTCTAAGTGTACAGAATGGCAACAAACAGTATTTACAATCTGCTCCACTGTACTCTGTGCCACTCTCTTGTATGTGATATAAACTATCAGATAGCTTAAAGAACCCTTGCTGTGTTGCGTGTAACAGTATTCTGCAATTTGCCTGTTAGGGCAACATGAAAAAACAAAAGTCGACTGCCATAAAAGTACAATCTCCAAACAATCTGCATTGAGACATTATACACTATGTTCTGGCTGCCTATAGTTTTAAATATCTGTCTATAAACTATATGGAAATGTTGGCAACACTGCGCCGACGCAGACTCTTTGAGTATTTGCTGTACTAAATAATTATAAAAAGCGTTGTTATTAAGCTATTTTTAAACGTGTACAGGTGTTATAAATATAAGTGTTGTTGAATTAGTGGAAGTGTTAGTGAAGTATAAAATAAGATTAAATGGGGTAAGAAGCGTATTTTTCTTCTCGCGCCTGTAGCACGAATCCTAGGCCAAATTTCACGCGCGCAAATCGTAAGTAAGCAGTGAATTAAACTTATAGATAAACGTTTCCAGTTGGTATAAATATAATATAAGTGTTGTTACATTAGTGAAAGTGTTAAAGAAGATTAAACGGGGTAAGAAGTTTATTTTCCTTCTCGCGCCTATAGCACGGATTTTAGGCTTAATTTCACGCGCTCGTATTGTAAGTAAACAGTGAATTATATGTAATCACCAGTATTTTTTATTCAGTACTCTTTCAATTTATTTATATCTGCCTGAATAGTTTCTAGGGTCCTTTGTTTACGTTTTAGTCACTACTTAAATCAGCTTATACGATTTCTGTTTTTACCATGAGTGAGAAGTCTGTGACATGCCGTAAGATCGTTAGTTCCGGGGTATGGTGTGATGGGTGCTGTAGTTTCTTTCATTGGGGTGAATGTAGTGGCGTGGGAAATGGGGACATAAATGAGGCTCACCAGTGGTATTGTAGGATCTGCAGTAGAGATAGGAAAATATTGGAACAGGAAGGGAAAATTGCAGCTCTTCAAGCTGACCTAGACAAGGCAAGGGAGGATCTGGACAGGTTAAAGAGGGAGAAGGGTGAACAGAGGTGGGAAGTGGCAACAGGTAATAGGGGGAACAGGCAAAGGAGAGCATCAGACAGCTTTGTCATAAATCTTGAAAATAGATTTGACCTGTTGCCTCAGTCAGAATCGGATGAGCCTCATGTAGCTGAAGCTGTAGAAAGGGCACAACAAGCTTTCAAGGACTTGAAAAAGGTAGGGAAATTTGTAAAGAGAAAGAAGGTTCTGTTGTTAGGTAGTTCCCATGGTAGAGGTGTTGGCCAACTACTGCAGGAAAATCTAGATCCCGAGTACCAGGTCACAAACTTTTTCAAGCCTAGTGCAGATCTGGGTAGGTAACAGAGGATGTAGGTGCTTTATGCAAGGATTTCACAAAGGAGGATGCCGTGGTTATAGTGGGTGGTCCGGGAAATACATTGGCAGAGACTCTGAATATTCCATACAGAGTGAGCTGGTGAAGATAGCGTCAGCAACGAAGCATATGAGCGTGGGATTTGTGTCTGTGTTGACACGCCATGATCGGCCTCATTTGAACTCTTCCGTAGGGAGGGTGAACTTGGAGTTGGAGTGGCTGCTTAGGACGGATATAGGGTCCCATATTGGTTTGATTCCTGTGGATGCTATCGATAGGTGGGACTACACTAGGCATGGCCTTCGCCTCAATAGGAAAGGGAAGGGAAAACTGTCTGGGTTGATTGCAGAAAACTTAAGGGGGGACACTGGCACAAGTGGTAAAATACTAGTGGTCACAGGTGTCAGAGGGATGCCTTTTTTAGGATAGGGAAGGGGGAAAGAAAACGAGTTTTAAGAGAGACTGGCAGACACAATCAGTTTGAGAAAACAGATGAACAGGAGTCTAATTTTATCATACAGCCTCCATTTAAACAGTGTTTAACAGAAAGTAATCAGAAACTGCCAGTTTATCTTCACCAAAGCAGTTACAATCCCATTAGTATGCAGTATCAGTTATCTTTATTACACCAGAACATTCCGGGACTTAGAAATAAAGTTGATGAACTACTCATTTGTATCGATGAAATGAATTCATCTAACCAAATTGACATAATCTGCCTCTCTGAACATCAAGTGACCACTGATATAGATATGTTAGACATTTCAGGATTTAAGCTAGCTTCCTACTTCTGCAGAGTAGATATGGATGGAGGAGGAGTTGCCACATTTATCAAAAACTGCCATAAATTCAAGAACATTGACATTAATAAATTCTGTTTAGAGCAGCATCTAGAAGCATGTGCAACGGAAGTAGAGTTCCATGACAGATCCTATATAATAATAACTATTTACTGAGCACCTGCAGGAAATTATAATCTATTCTTAGATCATCTAGAAGCTCTTTTGGGTTATTTAACAGGAAGAAACAAAGAAATTTTGGTTGCTGGAGACTTTAATACCGATTTTCTAATGCAATCTTCCAGTAAACATTCACTGCAGTTAGTAATGTTGGCTTTCAATCTAACTCACACTGTAAACTTTCCAACCAGGATCACTAAATCCTCAAGGACAGCCATTGATAACATTTTTATAGACAAATCAAAGGAACAAAATCATATCATAAAACCTGTTATAAATGGACTATCAGATAATGACATGCAGCTCCTTGTTTTAGATGTAAATTCTAAGCAGATTATCAAGACTGCTAAATCTGAGTACAGGAGAGTAGTCAATCAACCAAAAATTGTTTTAGAAAACTGCTCAAAGATATAAACTGCTCATGACATGAATGAAAAATATAACACTTTCATGAACCATGTCAGTACCATGTTTGAAAACTGTTTTCCTCTAAAAGTTACTCAAATTAAACAGAAGTCTATAATAAAACCATGGATTACACAAGGAATAAAGATTTTCTGTAAGACAAAAAGGAAAATGTATCTGTCAACCAAGAACAGCTGCAATGCTGATGATTTAGCTAAATACAAGGAAGACTGTAAAACATTAAAAAAAGTAATTCAGATGTCTAAACAAATGCACTACGAGAAGAAGATAGCAATGTCAGGGAACTAAATAAAAACAATATGGGATATAGTGAAATAGCAGACTGGTAGAACCAGAAAGGAACAGGAGCAAATAGCACTAAGGGTAGGTGACACATTAGTAACTGATGGGCATAGTGTGGCAAATCTATTTAACAAGTACTTTATATCCATTACTGATAGAATGGGACTTTCAGGATCAGTAAATAATGCCCTTGAATATCTGAAACTAGCCTTCAAAAATAGCTTCAAGTACATGAATATATCACTCACTTCACCAAAAGAAATAACGTCCATAATAAAATCTTTAAAAACAAAGCATTCTAGTGGGCACGATGAAATATCAACAAAGTTAATTAAGGCATGTTCTTGTGAGTTCAGTACAATTCTAAGTTACTTGTGTAACCAGTCAATTATAACTGGGACATTTCCTGACTGGATAAAATATGCAGATGTTAAGCCTCTTTTCAAGAAAGGCGATAAAGAGATACCATCAAACTACAGACCGATTTCACTTTTGCCAGCATTCTCAAAAATTTTAGAAAAAGTAATGTACAGGCAGCTGCTCAACCATCTGACCACAAATAACATATTATCAAGAACACAGTTTGGATTTCTGAAGGGTTCTGATATCGAGAAGGCTATTTACACCTACAGTGAAAATGTACTTAATTCATTAAATAACAAATTACAAGCAGCAGGTATTTTCTGTGATTTGTCAAAGGCATTTGATTGTGTGAACCACAACATCCTTTTAAGTAAATTAGAATTCTATGGTGTCACGGGCAGTGCTGCAAAATGGTTCAAGTCATACCTCACTAACAGGAAACAAAGGGTGTCAGTGCAACGGACTAGTGAATTAAGTCATCAGTCATCATCAGAATGGGAAGAAATTACATGTGGTGTCCCACAAGGATCCATCTTAGGGCCATTGCTTTTTCTTGTGTACATTAATGATCTCTCATCAGTTACACTGTCAGAAGCAGAGTTCGTTTTGTTTGCAGATGACACAAGTATTGCAATAAATAGTATGTCAAGTGTAGTTCTAGAAAGATCTGCTAATGATATTTTCATGTATATTAATAAATGGTTTAAAGCCAACTCACTGACATTAAACTTCGAAAAGACTCACTATATGCAATTTAGAACCTGTAAGAGGTTTCCACCCAGCATATGCATAAAATATGAAGAAGAGCAAATAGAAGAGGTTGACAGTCTTAAATTCCTGGGATTACAACTTGATAATAAATTCAGTTGGGAAGAGCACACCACAGAACTGCAGAAACGCCTTAACAAATCTGTATTTGCAATTCGAGTGTTAGCAGACATAGGCGACATAAAAATGAAACAGCTTGCATACTTTGCCTACTTTCATTCCATAATGTCATATGGTATAATATTTTGGGGTAACTCTTCAAGTCAAACAAACGTTTTCAGAGTCCAAAAGCGTGTAATACGTATTATTTGTGGAGTAAATTCACGGACGTCCTGTAGAAACCTCTTCAAAGAACTGTGTATACTAACTACTCCCTCTCAGTATATTTACTCATTAATGAAATTTGTCCTAAATAATATATCTCTTTTTTCCAACAAACAGCTCAGTTCATACATACAACACCAGGAACAAAAATGATCTGCACAAGGACTTAAAAGCACTTACTTTAGTTCAAAAAGGGGTCCACTACTCAGGAACACTCACCTTCAATAATTTGCCAGTAAACATAAAAATTTTGTTACAAATGAAGATCAGTTTAAAAGGAGCCTGAAAGCCTTACTAGTGGTCAACTCCTTCTACTCCATTGACGAATTTTTTAATAGAAACAAATGATGTATTGTATATATTCATACTATTAGTATTGTTAATTCAGCTTTAAAAAAAAAAAAAAATTGACATGTTCCACATCCACGAGGATCTCCTCAGCACGGATCTATGGAACGTAAACTAATCTAATCTAATCTAAAACCAAGATTCCCAAAATAGCAGCATAAGTGCTAGACATAAGTGTTATATTAAAGCTGGAGAAACATATATATCTCAGTTTCAGGCGTTGTTCTCCACAGTACCATTAAATGTAGATATTGTGGAATAAAAATTTGTTCCCACAAATAATGTTAATCTGGAGATCTTAAGAAAAGTAGCAACACATTGAAAAGAGACTAAACATTATTTATTCTAGAAATTTCTCCTTTAAGTGCAATTAATGCGTTATGTGTATGCAAAAGAAAACTGGAACTGGAAAGGTTGTGGTCAAGAAACACAAGGTGGAGTGTTTGGCAAAAACAACTACAATGCAAGAAGAGTATAAACTGCTGTTGAAAAAAGAAAAAGCCATTGAAGATATTCAATCAAGGTTCATATACCACTTTCAACACAGTTTACGGAAAAATCACGGTATGACTGGGGAATGCAATACATCAACATTTACTGTTAATACTAATATAAAATTGCTTTGCCTTTGGGTACACCCAAGAAGAATATTTCAGGGTGTATACATGGTCAAGGAAACAAAATTCCCGGTTTTCTGGTCAAAAATATATATTTTCCCAGGTGAAAATACACTTTTTTCACGTTAAGTGACAGTATACTTTCCCTGGGAACAGTAAAACTTATCAATCGTTAGAATGGTGAAGGTTTTATGCACCGACGTAGAAAACTTGCCACTGTTTTAGGAAATGTCGACAACCCCCACCTCCGCCAAAAAAAAAAAAAAAAGATCTTTGATGTGCAGCAACATGTATGCTGCATACTTTCATATTAAAATGTGAGTATATATTTGAATTCCACTGCACACAGCATGTTAGTTTCTGAGGTACTGAGTTCGAGACTGCAATGTGCTTTAGTAAGCCAATCAAGTCATGTGATCTCGCCAGTCGACGATTGCAGATATTCGGAGTATATGGCATGTTATGTAGTCAGCCAATAGCAGTATCACTGTTCAGCAGTGCAAACACACAAGTAGGAAATGTTAATAGTTTAAATTAATATACACACTGCAGCTAGAAGAAAAGCTAAGCTTTCACATATAGTATTGTTTTTTTAAGATATAACAGACAAATGTGCTATTAAAATTTTAAATAATGACATAAATGTCTAATCTTCTGGGCTTGAAATTCTAAATGGCTGGTGCTCAAAATCTTAAGCTTTAAATGAGATTGAAATGCCCTGTGATTTAAGAAATTCAAAGCACATTCACACATGTTACTTAATTCATCTTGCATAAAATGAAATTTATTTTGAAAGTAACACTTTTTAAACACCATTTGTAATATTTTCCCATGACCTGTTAGAATTCATTTCATCAGTTGTCAAAGAGTGCCAGAAAATGACGTTACTGTGTGTACACAGCTACAATAATGTAGGAAGTCCATATGCTTGCACCTATATACCATTAAGAGATCTTACATTATTATGTTAATGAAACAGGACATCACAGGATATTCCAAGAGCACTGGAATTTTGTGAACCACACAGAAACGCATAACCCAGCTGAAAGTGCACATTCATATGACCAGATTTACAATGAAGTAATCCCAACCTGATATTAAGCTTTTCATTGCTATTTTTCAGCTTCAAATTTTCTTGGAGTAACCAATATTGTATTATCTCGTGTTTGGTTCTTTATGATGGTGTAATGCCATATATGCCAGAAAATAAAACAGATGCTTGTAATGCAACAAACAGTTGACACTAGCCAGTAGTGTGGAATGAAACAATTCATTTCAAATAAAATGACTGCCGCTGCAGAAAAGATTAATAATTCAGTAGTTGCAGGGGCAACAATCTGGATGATTGACTGATCTGGCCCTGTAACACTAACCAAAACGGCCTTGCTGTTGTGGTACTGTGAACGGCTGAAAGCAAGGGGAAACTACAGCTGATATTTTTCGCGAGGGCATGCAGCTTTTCTGTACGATTAAATGATGATGGCGTCCTCATGGGTAAAATATTCCAGAGGTAAAATAGTCCTAGATTCGGATCTCCGGGCGGGGACTACTCAAGGGGACGTCATTATCAGGAGAAAGAAAACTGGCGTCCTACGGGTCAGAGTGTGGAATTTCAGATCCCTTAATCAGGCAGGTTGGTTAGAAAAGTTAAAAAGGGAAATGGATACGTTAAAGTTAGATATAGTGGGAATTAGTGAAGTTTGGTGGCAGGAGGAACAAGACTTTTGGTCAGGTGAATAAAGGGTTATAAATACAAAATCAAATAGGGGTAATGCAGGAGTAGGTTTAATAATGAATAAAAAAAATAGTAGTGTGGGTAAACTACTACAAACAGCATAGTGAACGCATTATTGTGGCCAAGATAGACACGAAGCCCACGCCTACTACAATAGTACAAGTTTATATGCCAACCAGCCCTGCAGATGATGAAGAAATTGATGAAATGTATGATGAAATAAAAGAAATTATTCAGGTAGTGAAGGGAGATGAAAATTTAATAGTCATGGGTGACTGGAATTCAACAGTAGGAAAAGGAAGAGAAGGAAACATAGTAGATGAATATGGACTGGGGCTAAGAAATGAAAGAGGAAGCCACCTGGTAGAATTTTGCACAGAGCATAACTTAACCATAGCTAACACATGAAAGAAGAAACATGAAAGATGGTTGTATACATGGAAGAACCCTGGGGATACTAAAAGGTTTCAGATAGATTATATAATGGTAAGACAGAGATTTAGGAACCAGATTTTAAATTGTAAGACATTTACAGGGGCAGATGTGGACTCTGTGATTATGAACTGTAGATTAAAACTGAAAAAGAGGTGGGAATTTAAGGAGATGGGACGTGGATAAACTGAAAGAACGAGAGGTTGTACAGAGTTTCAGGGAGAGCATAAGGGAAAAATTGACAGGCATGGGGGAAAGAAATACAGTAGAAGAAGAATGGGTAGCTTTGAGGAATGAAATAGTGAAGGCAGCAGAGGGGATCAAGTAGGTAAAAAGACGAGGACTAGTCGAAATCCTTGGGTAACAGAAGAGATACTGAATTTAATTGATGAAAGGAGAACATACAAAAATGCAGTAAGTGAAGCAGGCAAAAAGGAATACAAACGTCTCAAAAATGAGATCGACAGGAAGTGCAAAATGGCTAAGCAGGGATGGCTAGAGGACAAATGTAAGGATGTAGAGGCATATCTAACTAGGGGTAAGATAGATACTGCCTATAGGAAAATTAAAGAGACCTTTGGAGAAAAGAGAACGACTTGTATGAATATCAAGAGCTCAGATGGAAACCCAGTTCTAACCAAAGAAGGGAAAGCAGAAAGATGGAAGGAGTATATAGAGGGTCTATACAAGGGTGATGTACTTGAGGACAATATTATGGAAATGGAAGAGGATGTAGATGAAGATGAAATGGGAGATAAGATACTGCGTGAAGAGTTTGACAGAGCACTGAAAGTCGAAACAAGGCCCCGGGAGTAGACAACATTCCATTAGACCTACTGACAGCCTTGGGAGAGCCAGTCCTGACAAAACTCTACCATCTGGTGAGCAAGATGTATGAGACAGGCGAAATTCCCTCAGACTTCAAGAAGAATATAATAATTCTAATCCCAAAGAAAGCAGGTGTTGACAGATGTGAAAATTACTGAACTATCAGTTTAATAAGTCACAGCTGCAAAATACTAACACGAATTCTTTACAGACGAATGGAAAAACTGGTAGAAGCCGACCTCGGGGAGGATCAGTTTGGATTCCATAGAAATGTTGGAACACGTGAGGCAATACTGACCTTATGATTTATCTTAGAAGAAAGATTAATGAAAGGCAAACCTATGTTTCTAGCATTTGTAGACTTAGAGAAAGCTTTTGACAATGTTGACTGGAATACTCTCTTTCAAATTCTGAAGGTGGCAGGGGTGAAATACAGGGAGCAAAAGGCTATTTACAATTTGTACAGAAATCAGATGGCAGTTATAAGAGTTGAGGGACATGAAGGAGAAGCAGTGCTTGGGAAGGAAGTGAGGCAGGGTTGTAGCCTCTCCCCAATGCTATTCAATCTGTATATTGAGCAGGCAGTAAAGGAAACAAAGGAAAAGTTTGGAGTAGGTATTAAAATCCATGGAGAAGAAATAAAAACTTTGAGGTTCGCCGATGACATTGTAATTCTGTCAGAGACAGCAAAGGACTTGGAAGAGCAGTTGAACGGAATGGACAGTGTCTTGAAAGGAGGCTATAAGATGAACATCAACAAAAGCAAAACGAGGATAATGGAATGTAGTCGAATTAAATCGGGTAATGCAGAGCGAATTAGATTAGGAAATGAGACACTTAAAGTAGTAAAGGAGTTTTGCTATTTGGGGAGCAAAATAACTGATTATGGTCAAAGTAGAGAGGATATAAAATGTAGACTGGCAATGGCAAGGAAAGCATTTATGAAGAAGAAAAATTTGTTAACATCGAGTATAGATTTAAATGTAAGGAAGTCGTTTCTGAAAGTATTTGTATGGAGTGTAGCCATGTATGGAAATGAAATGTGGACGATAAATAGTTTAGACAATAAGAGAATAGAAGCTTTTGAAATGTGGTGCTGAAGATTAGATGGGTTAATCACATAACTAATGAGGAGGTATTGAATAGAATTGGGGAGAAGAGGAGCTTGTGGCACAACTTCACTAGAAGAAGGAATCGGTTGGTAGGACATGTTCTGAGACATCGAGGGATCACCAATTTAGTATTGGAGGGCAGTGTGGAGGGTAAAAATCGTAGAGGGAGACCAAGAGATGAATACACTAAGCAGATTCAGAAGGATGTAGGCTGCAGTAGGTACTTGGAGAGAAGAAGCTTGCACAGGATAGAGTAGCATGGAGAGCTGCATCAAACCACTCTCAGGACTGAAGACCACAACAACAATAACAATCATATGAATATAATTTAATTAACTTGCCAGTTCCGAGCCACAGAAATCCATTTTGTTTTCATTTGACATGACGGGTGTAAATGAAGAGGAAACAACAAGATCACTTAACCTAAACATGGGTCACCATAAGCTAGCCCCCTCCCTATTACAACCCAGACTGCCCTGCACATGCGAGAATCTGGCGAATTGGGAGTACCAGAAAAATTTATCTGGCTAGTATCTGGTTTCTTGTTGCTACTGCTGATACAGCCACACTTAAAGTAAATGTACGTGACTCAACTGTGCATGCACAAGAGCCCACTGGCAACTGCTCTAACAAACCCAATGTAAACCATTGTGATGTCTAGTACATTGGAAGAAGTTTGTGTTATGAAGCATTGCATAATCTTTGCCCTAAAGGTTTTGACACATTTTGCTGTTGGCAGACACTTATGTGTGCACTGTGCTTTGTTGTTGTAAATAGCGCATTTCCTTTGCAACTTAAGTTATATTTTTTTCCCCCTTCATTTATTTTTTATTGCTGCAGTATTATTCTGAAGTAGTGGGCTACAGTCAAATTCTTTGTTAGAGTACCATTCTTAGATAGAAAACTAGAACAATTCCCACATTTTTCTCAGTTTTCTCCTGGATGATACCTATTTATAAACTCCCATTTGTCTTTGGCCCTGTTTAAAAGGGATGATTACATTGTATCTAAATGGTGATCTGTACATAGTGCGTCTAACAGCAGAAAAACCATCTGCTGAGTTTAAATCAATGGGATAAACACATTTAACAGGTGCTCATTTGTTAAAGTGGTAATCTTATCCTTGAGTGGGCATGTCTATGTTTGAAATGCACCAACCACAAATAGCATTGTTTTGTACTGTTCCATTATTGTTTTACAATAGTGAGCCCACTTCTATTTCTTCATTATTGCTTCAGCTTATACACTAATAAGCTGTGTTGTTATATGCTTAAGCAGGCAGCAGCAACGAACCAGTTCAGAAAAATTTATGATCTGTGTAAGAAAATGACCCATATTTTGAGCTAGCAGCAGAAACCACTAATTGAAGCAGCTGCCCATGAAATAATTAGTAATGGAATAAGTGGTTGGCTGGTGTCTGATGCAAATGTACTGTTTAATGCTCTGAATGGATCATTATTGTGTAGCAAAACTTGTACACAGCAACAAAGTTTGTTTTATTATTGTTTAATTAAACATTGATTTATCTCATGTAATGTAAGTTTATTTTATTGTTGTTTAGTTATACCAAGATTAAACTGTTATTTTGCTCATTCATGTTTTTCTTGGTAACATAAAGACAGCTATCCTTTACATGTGTTCACAGTATGCCACACACCCACTTGTGTTGGAAAATCAGTACGTCCGCTTGAAGGTCAAAGCCCTAAACAAAAATTCCACTAGTATGTATAAAAGAGTTGCCATGTTACTCCCAAGAGGATGTGGAATGGCTTAATGTTTCCTCTCATAAAGCAAACACTTTTGTTCAGATGCAGACTCTGTACAGTAATATACCAACATTCTCACCTCAGCCTTCACTAGATGTAATTACCCCACCAGCCTAGTTCAAAAGCACATTGCCCGGATTATGATGTCCGATCCTGGTAATGCTGATCCCTCCAAGAAACAACTACCTCTTGTCACTCAGTACTATCCTGGTCTTGAATTTATTAGTCAGCTACTTCAACAAGGCCATGACTTCCTAATATAATACCCACAAATGAGGTCCATTCTTTAGAACATTTTGCCCACAGAACCTAGAATAGTTTCTTGTTGGACACTCCCATCTCCACCCCCACCCCAGTCTCCAGAATATCCTGGTCTTCGGACCTTATACTCCTTTTACTGCACTCATTTTCCTAACCTATGGCTCCCACCCCTGTGGCTGTGACTTGGCATATGCACCCTTCTACCACCTCCTACACTAGCCTTGTAACTGGCAAAATGTATACTGTCAAAGGGAGAGCCACCTGTGAAATGACACACATCATGTACCAGCTGTTATGTAAACACTGTTTGGCTTTACACATTGGTATATCTGCCACCAAGTTATCAATTGGGCTGAATGGGCATAGACAGAGGGTGTATACTAGCAACACACAATATCCTGTTGCAGAGCACACTCTTCAACAGACAAATATGACCTTGGTGCTTGTTTCACCACAAGTGCTATGTGGATTCTCCCCCTGATACCAGTTTCTCAGAACTAAGCAGGTGGGAATTGGTGTTAGAACATGCCCTGAGTTCTTGTCCAACCACCTGGCCTTAATTTATGTTAATGTCTTCAGTGTCAACTTTTCCTTTCAATGATTAGTCTTTTATTCAATCCCTGTTAATTTTCTGTAGTTTTTATTTTCTGACTTTTCTATTCCTCCCCACTCCCACCCCACCCCCACCCCACCTCCTTTGTCTAGCTTTATGCAAGTGAGGAGTTAATGGAAAAACAAAATCTGGCTTCAAGAAATGAACAGCAATTTGCTGGGCATCTTGTGACCATGAAGCTAAGCATCTGGACCTTGAAAAAAAACTCTGTGACTTTGTAGATGAGAAACAATATGGATGAAAGGTGACTAGTGAAATGTGCCACCTTGAAGCCTTCGCTTTAGCTGAAACACTAGACATCACTGGTTTAAAAGCTAGTCGGGACTGGCCATCAAGATTTTTCAAATAAGGATTAGACTTCTTGAAGAAAGCTGCCATTGCTCAATGGCTAGAAGGAGGCAAAAAATGTAGTACTACTGGTTGCCAAAAGATGCATACAAAATAAGACCACAAGCACAAGTTCAACTTTTCCACCTGTAGTTAGGATGAGTTTACAGAAAGAAGTAGAGAGAGAGAGAGAGAGAGAGAGAGAGAGAGAGACAGACAGACAGACAGACAGACAGAACTTAATATTACCATAAAAACATCATCATTTCTGTTAGTTCCATAGAATCTTACAACTTTTCTATGCATTCATAAAGTGAGTCCAAATCTGTTTACTTCCTAATCATAATTAATGTGAGCATTCTGTTTTCAGTGGGCTGATTAATTACTTTATGTTGATAGCAGTGTTTAATTTGTCTATTGTCTTAACATATTTAACTAATGAATGGTATAAAGAACTTGTTACTCACACTCATTGTATTGTAGTGTGATTTCCATCGTCCAGGCTTCCCAACTATTTCAAATACTTTCAGCTGCAGCCTGTATGCTCCCGGTTTAGCACTAAATTTTGGAATTTTGAAAAAGAAAGTGGACTGGTGTGGAATATCATTTTCTGAAACAGAGGGCATAGCACTGTTTCCAAGAATACTGTAAAAAGTCTTTATTCAAAGCAATTTATAAAATTTAAAATAAAATAAATGATTTAATTTTCTTGTTGCTAATTCACACAATAATTAATATTCGTTATATCATAAATTTAATTCTGAAATAAATAAATTAAAAGGAGTACATTCTTCAGTCAGTTGAAAAAAGTCAGTTCAGCACAATTTGAAAATGCTGGCAGAAAGATAGGGATGTAATTGAGCTCTGATTACTCATACTATTTAATTCAGCAAATCTAGAGCACTACAGTAATAATAGTTATAACGCACGATGAGTAAACAATTGGGCAGAAACTTCAAATTTCTTAGAAGTCCATATGGTTGAGAATTTAAACTGGAAATAGCACATTTTGGAACTCCTGTAACAACTTAGTTTAACATTTGCACTTAGACTCATTGATTATCTTGGGGAGAGACAAATCAGTAAGTTGATATGCATATTGTCATTCAATGTTGTCATATGGGATAATGTTCTGGGGTAACTCATCTTTAAGAAAGAAAGTCTTCGTTGCTCAAAAGCATGCAGTAAGAATAATGTGCTCACCCATTATTGTCTTGTAGGCATCTGTTCAATGAGCTGGGTATTCTGACTATTGCTTTGCAGTATATTTATTCTAACATTTAGCTTGTAGTAAGTAATCAATTACAGTTCAAAAGGATCAAAAACTAAAATTTAGAATCAAATTAAAAATGGTTCTCCTTCACCACTCCTTCTAATTTGTAGAAGAATTTCTATTATTGTAATATTTTAAAGGTGGTAGGTAGGAATTGCCAACTCACATCGATACATTTAATATCGATAATAAATAAAAACTTATAATCTCCAGCAAATAGCCATAATTATAAATTACTTTGTGATGTGAATTAAAATGACTTATTGCACACCATTAAAATTTGTCATGCAAAAGATCCATGGAACATTAGACTAAATAATTAACTAACTGGCTGATGACCAATGACACCTAGCAGTGCTTTGAAATGAGCAAGGTGGTGTATATTTTACAGGTTACAGTTGAGACTCTCAATATATTAGTTTTCAACAGGCATGTCCTGCTTCATGACAGTATTCAGTGAAAGATGTGATTGGGCTAAACAATGAGGGTACAAGAGGTGAGTCCAAGATCCCACATAGTCAAACCTCTGTTTCTGGAGGTAAGAGGTCTGCAGCTCCTTGGACAGTTCAGGAAACAATTGCTTCTACCTAAAAACATCTCATTCAGTTCAGAAATTTATCCACTGATTTCACATAGAACAGACTGTAACTCAATGGAAGGCACATTCATTAGGTACCACAAGGAAATTAAATTAATAAACTACGTACCAAAAGATAAAGGTCATTTGAAAAAGATTTTTTTATTGATAGTACACCAGACTTCTAGTTCTTCTACTAGATTTGATTTTTATTCACTGCTGACAGTGAGGAAACCCTTGGGAACATGAAACTGGATTGAAAGACTAAATAACATACATCTACACAATAAATAACAAGCAAATATTCCTTCCACAGATTCTAACCAAAATGGTCCTTACAGATGTAGATAAGTAAAAATTCTAAACATAAAAATTAGTACAATACTCCCCTCAAACATGTGCATGTATACATACTAACAAGGATAAAATAATTCCTAAGCTATTTCAGCAAGGTTATTTCAAAGGAAAACATTTTACAGTGCTTGCTTACACTAAGCATACTGATGAGCTGAAGGTGTGCACTGAAGGTGTGCAGAAGTCAGGTATTACAATACAGCAGTCAAAATTACAATAAGTATAGCAAATAATATTTTACACGGTGAAAAATGTGGTATATGGAGCTGCTACAATGTTGCCGACAACAACACTGGTTCCAACATAGCTGAGAACTGAACTGCACTAAACTTGGATAACAGATGTGAGTATATTATTCCATGCTGCTTAATCTTTGTTGGGTGGTAAGTGATGGCATGCCACCAACCAGCAGTATGGTAACCCATAAACAGATATTTTCAATGGTGAGATACCTGGAGAATGTACTAGTCAGACAATAGTTGAACAGTATCGAGGTACGTCAGAATAGCATGAGAAATATGCTGTCTTCCACTATCTTGTTGAAAGTAAATATTATGGAGACTTCAAAGACACTGCACAACCACAAACCTTAATATGTCATCAGTCTAATAGCTGTTATCCAAATTGTAGATTATGTGGAAGAATCATGATTTTATTGGGTACCCAGTGGCACCCCTAACTATCATTCAATAAACTGACAGTATGGCAATGATGATGATGGTGACAATGACAAAATATGAAGAATCATTATGAAGGATAATGCACTATACACTGGTTCTCTAATCAGGCATCTGTGCAAATTTGTTCTTCATTTGTGGTCAGTTTCTACAATTACATTTACATCTATACACTGTTGTATAGTTGAACAGTATCGAGGTACGTCAGAATAGCATGAGAAATATGCTGTCTTCCACTATCTTGTTGAAAGTAAATATTATGGAGACTTCAAAGACACTGCACAACCACAAACCTTAATATGTCATCAGTCTAATAGCTGTTATCCAAATTGTAGATTATGTGGAAGAATCATGATTTTATTGGGTACCCAGTGGCACCCCTAACTATCATTCAATAAACTGACAGTATGGCAATTATGATGATGGTGACAATGACAAAATATGAAGAATCATTATGAAGGATAATGCACTATACACTGGTTCTCTAATCAGGCATCTGTGCAAATTTGTTCTTCATTTGTGGTCAGTTTCTACAATTACATTTACATCTATACACTGCAAAGGGCAACTAAACCTGTTAGAATTTCTTCCTGTTCCATTCCTGTATGGAACATAGGAAGAATGATTGTTGAATGCCTCTGCATGTGCAGTAATTATTCTAATCCTATCCTCAAGATTACTAAATCATCATTTAAAGCTTGTTTTTAAATTTCGCTGATAGACTTTCTTAGCATAATTTATGTCTTTATGTCTGTCTTCAAGAGTCCATCAGTTCAGTTTCTTCAGTATCTCTGTGACACTCTGCCTTGGATCAAACAAACCTGTGACCATTCATGTTGCCCTTCTCTGTATGTGTTCTATATCCCCTGTTCGTTCTATTTGGTATGGGTCCCACAGACTTGAGCAATATTCTAGAACTGGTTGCATGAGTGATTTGTAAACTATCTTCTTTTGTAGACTGATTGCACTTCCCAGTATTCTACCTATGAAGTCCACCACTTGCTTTATCCAAAACTAACCTTATGTGATCACTCCATTTCACATCCCTAAAAAGTGTTACACCCAGGTATTTATATAACTTGGCCAATTACACGAGTGACTCATTGATATTATAGTCACAGGATATTATGGTTTTTCATTCTGTGAAGTGCACAATTTTACTTTTCTGAAAAAGTTGGCTATCTTTGCACCACTTTTATATCTTATCGAGATCTAACTGAATATTTGTGCAGCCTCTTTCAGATAGTACTTTATTATAGATAACTGCATCACCTGAAAAATGTTTGGGGTAGTTATTAACATTTTCTGCAGGGTCATCAATATGCATCCTGAACAGCAAAGGTCCCAACACACTTCCCTTGAACACACCTGAATTTACTTCTACATCTGACAATGACCCTCCATCTAAGATAACATGCTGTGTCCTCCCTACCAAAAAGTCCTCAGTCCAGTCACAAATTTCTCTTGCTATCCCATATGATCATACTTTTGACAATAAGCTTAGGTGTGACAATGTGTCAAATGCTTTCTGAAAATCAAGAAATACTGCATCTACCTGACTGACCGCATCCAAAGCTTTCAGTATGTCATATGAGAAAAGTGCAAGTTGGGTCTCACATGATTGATGTTTTTGGAATTCATGCTGGTTGGCATTGAGGAGGTCATTCAGTTCAAGATACCTCATTATATTTGAGCTCAGTATATGTTATAATATTCTTCAACAAATGAATGTCAAGTATATTGGACAGTAGTTTTGTGGACCACTTCTACAACCTTCTTGTAGATGGGTGTGACCTTTTCTCCAAGAACTGGGCATGGTTTTTTGTTTGGGGGACCTAGAGCAGGTTATAGTTAGAGGAGGAGCTAATTCAGCTGCAAAATCAGTATAGAATGTGGCACGGATTCCACCGGGACTGGGAGCTTTGTTCAGTTTCAACGATTTCAACTGTTTGTCAACATCACTGACACTAATATTTATTTCATTCATCATTCCAGGGGTACACATATTAAATAGGGGCAGTTCTCCTGGATTTTACTTTGTAAAGGCACATTAAGCATTTCAGCTTTTGCTTTTATACCCTCAATTTCAGTTCCTGTCTCGTCAACTTGGGAGTGGACCAGAATTTCTTTTGGTTCTGCAAAAGATCACTAGACAATATTCTGCTATGGTAGTCATTGAAGGCATCATGCACTGCTCTCTCAACAGCCAAATACATTTCATTCAGCATCCCTCTACCTACAGCCCTTTGCTTTGTTTTACACATATTATGCAGTGATCTCTGTTTCTTTAGAAGTTTCTTTACAGTGACTGTATACAATGGAGGTTCTCTCCCATTATGAACTGTTCTACTGGGTACATATCTATCCAGTACATGGTCAACGATTCGTTTAAACTTGAGCTATAGTTCCTCTACATGCTCCTGCTCCGTGCTGAAAGTTTCAAGTGTGTTCCTCATTGAGATATGAGACTACTGATTTTTAATCTGGCTCACTGAACGTATATATCTTTCTGCTTGATTTAGTTGTTCTTTGTCTTTTTGTGATCACTGTTGCGACAACTACATTGTAGTCACTGATACCAGTTTCAATGTGGACATCTTCAAAGAGGTCAGGTCTCTTTATTGCCATTGCATCCAATATATTTCCATCATAAAGGGGGTCCTAACTATCTGTTTTAGATAGTTTTCCTAGTAGATTTACATATTTTTTAGTGAAATAACTTTCTAAAAAGGGGGAAAGAGATAAAGTAGACAATTAATGGCTAATTTCTTTATTTTCCTTCTAAAAATACATGCAAATTCAATGGCTATGTATAAAAGAGTAAGGAAGCATTTAAATACATATTATTTCCTGTCAGGCTCACAGTTTGGGTTCTGAAAAGGAGTATACACAGAAAATGCAATTTACTCTTCCATGTGCGACAGTCTAACTGCACTAATGATAAATTGATGACAGTAGGTTTTTTTTTTTTATTTAATAAAAGCACTTAATTGCTGGATAATGCAGTACTTTTCCATAATTTGGCACATTATGGCATTATGGATTAAGTTCAACACTGGGTCACTTAATAGCCCAAAAGCAAAGAGCAGTAGATTGTCCATCAGTGTCAACAAACAGGGAATGCGTTTCTACCTGATTGGAGTCCTGTAAAGAGGGGTTGGATGGAGGGGGGAAGGGTGCCACAGTGTTTTCTGGGCTCACTACTTTTTTTAATGTATGAGGGGATGTCAAAAAGTAAAGGGACTTTTGAATTTCTTACCATAGGCCTTGGTAACACTGCTAATATCCAGTGTCAGCTGCAACAGTTCCATACAATGTGCTACTCTTATCCCTGCATTAGTCATTGTATTGTAGCAGACTGTGAAACATGGCAGCTCCATTGTTGGTCTGCATCAAGGAGGAAATGAGCGCAGTGATTTGCTTTTTGTTCGAAGAAGGTGTTAAACCTGTGGAAGTTGTTCATTGAACGCCATCGCAGTATGGTGACAGCTATTTACTGCAAAACAAAATCTATAAATAGAAAGAGAAATTTGAGCAGGGAAGAACCTTCTATGTGATGAGGAAAGATCATGTGGGCCATCAGCCTCAACAACTGAGGACAATCTGGAAGTCATTGAGGGTATGGCAATGAAAAACAGATGAATCACAGTGGACAAAATGGCCTATAATTTACATATCAATCACAGTTCAGCGTATTTCATCTTACACACAGGCTAAATTTTTGGAAAGTGTATGCAAGGTGGATACCAAAAGAATTGTCAGCACAGCATAAGGCGTAAAGGATGGACATCTCTCATAAACATCAGGCCCGTTGTGCAAATATGTATAAAAATATATTAAAAACAAGAGATTCCATGACTTACCAAATGAGAAAGCGCTGGTAGATAGGCACAATAAAAAACACACAAACACACACACAAAATTTCGAGCTTTCACAACCCCCGGTTGCTTCGTCAGGAAAGAGGGAAGGAGAGGGAAAGATGAAAGGATGTGGGTTTTAAGGGAGAGGGTAAGGAGTCATTCCAATCCATACCTAAGGTAAGTCTTTCCGCTCCCGGAATTGGAATGACTCCTTACCCTCTCCCTTAAAACCCACATCCTTTCATCTTTCCCTCTCCTTCCCTCTTTCCTGACAAAGCAACCGGGGGTTGCGAAAGCTCGAAATTTTGTGTGTGTGTTTGTGTGTTTTTTATTGTGCCTATCTACCAGCACTTTCCCGTTTGGTAAGTCATGGAATCTCTGTTTTTAATATATTTTTCCCATGTGGAATGTTTCTTTCTATTTTATTTATATGTATAAAAATATATATTTATAATATAATAAATGTTCTTATTATTAATATTAATCAAATTAATTAGGAAGTCTTAATTTACAAATCTTATGTCAATTTTGCTTGCTTTATGCCATTGAGATTTACGGAATTTGGTCATACATTTCTTCTTCCACCATGACTACTTCTCATTTTTGACCGTGAATACAACACTGATTTCTTACCGAACTTCCTCTTCAGATGCTGACAGCTACAGTGACATGACATTAGCATAATTCATGGAAGAAAAGAAAACTTTTGTGGTTTTGCACTGAAAAGAACTCTCACACTTCATACTTTCATAAAAATTATTATTCAGATAACACAATGTCTACTACACACTTCTCACAAGAATAAATCATCTCCCTATGAGAACTAAGTCCTCTAAATAATTGACAAAAAAAATTGAAAGGAGTTTCCATCATTTGTCATTCACCTTCCAATGCAGCAAAATACATCTTTTCCGATGATTATAGCAGTCATGCTAGTGATTATTATCATTGGTTTTGAATTTTTGTCTTAGCTTGTTGGGGCTTTTCCTTACGTACCTGTTCAATTCCCCCCACACTGTGCGGTGACATGCAATAGAGGTGCACAGTGTTTTGTACACACTCATACAGCTTAAATTTAAATTTTGCCGAAAGCGGTACAATGACCTTTATTTGTCGGCGTATTTTTCTTTGTATATTGGGTGGGAGGTGTCAGCTTGTCTTGTTTACACATTATCTTACAGGAAATACATAACTTACATACAGAATGGTAATTCATTAAGAATTTACATGAGATTGCTGCGAGAGCGGCTACTTGTCCTTTTGGCAACTTTGTCAGTCTCTGTGCACATGCACAATAAATATATTTGCTGGCTGTGCAACAGCCTTTAATGCTCCACATATTATTGTGTACAGTCATTCGCACTTCCGCTCATACTTTTGGTGTCATTTTCGCACTGAGTGCCGTACTATCCATCGAATAATTTGCTCTGGTGTGGTTTTTGATTGAGTGTGGTGCATGTGCGTTTACTCTTGGAGAACCAATGATGTTTCAGATAATTCACCTTTGATACAATCCGGGAATAATTCTTCTCTGTCGTATCCACATTTTCAGTGGGGTGAATATTGCACATCAACACCCGACGTCAAGGTAAATGATGCTTGCACAATTGTAGTTTGTTGATTAGTATATCAGATGTTTCATAACATTACCAAAATTGATTCGTTGCACTATTGCACATGCGTTTGGATACCACTATATATTTCATTGTTCACTTTGTCATGAGAATTGTTTTAGTCCTTGAATTTTTTTCCTTTTTTGTTAGTTTTTCAAGTTCACCTTTTACTTATGGCTTGATATACACTTAAAATTCACATAAACATTTTCACATAACAATGCATATTACAATGGATTACAGCTAAGGCTGACATTCCACCCATTATTTGTATCAAATGTAGAAAATTCTAAAATACTAAAATATTACAAAATTCCTTCTTCAATTACAGTTACTGGTTGGTATAGTTTGTTTGTTAACTTCAAAAAAAAATTGCTTTGTACATAAATACAAATACTTATTTAAATTTCATTATATTGTGTTACTATATATTCATTTAATGCACCCACATTTCATTTTCCAGTCATGCATACATCAGTTACGAGAGTTTAATATTTTTCTAGGGAGAAATAGAAAAAAACATTTACATCAGGATTCTACATTATGTGTTGCTGGATCAACTACGCTTTAGTGACACCTCCTGCATTGGGGAGGGAATAAGGAATGCTATTCTATGGGTTTATGGATTACTAATGGAATGCTGTTCATCCTTTCTTAAATCACTTATCAAGGAACCCCTTTTTCATGGAACTGAAACATGTTAATGCCTCAGGTACCATATACCATAGTGTTGCTTATATTTATTTACGTGTCACTTTGTGTTCGTAATCACTGAAGTTTTTGCATTACCACATGCTTATCTCTTTACAATTACATGGAAATGCCATCGTCTATATTCACATGTGATGTGATATGAATTGATTAGTTTTATTTGAGGTCACATGCCTCCATGTTTATGTGCACTTTGTAGTCAGTAGGTAAGGGTAAATGTTTTGTAGCTGCACTGCGATGATGTACATTCTTATTCTTCATTTGCTTGATGACCAAAATATATGCACAGACATACTAATAACTAAATCATTTCTTGAGGTGCGGCCCGTTTTTTCATTTGGTACCTATAACACCAGTTGTAAATCTCTTCTTCTGTGACGTGTCAATGCATTGGTCACTACAATCTATAAAAGAAAAGGTTACAACTAACTTAAAAACTAATTGTGTTTTGTAGCTCATAGGCCACCCATATACTCAGTTACCATATTCGTTCGCAGACGTTTTTCAGATTTCATTCTTATTTGTTTGTATATTTACTCACTTGCATTTTTATTCTTTTTATTCATTTACCCTGCAAAGAAAGTTACTTTAACATCCCCTACGGTATCTTATCTTTTGTTCACTAACATGTCCTGTATGTTTCATTGTAATGATTTCTTTTAATTCTAGCTACAATGTACACTCCTGGAAATGGAAAAAAGAACACATTGACACCGGTGTGTCAGACCCACTATACTTGCTCCGGACACTGCGAGAGGGCTGTACAAGCAATGATCACACGCACGGCACAGCGGACACACCAGGACCCGCGGTGTTGGCCGTCAAATGGCGCTAGCTGCGCAGCATTTGTGCACCGCTGCCGTCAGTGTCAGCCAGTTGGCCGTGGAATACGGAGCTCCATCGCAGTCTTTATCACTGGTAGCATGCCGCGACAGCGTGGACGTGAACCGTATGTGCAGTTGACGGACTTTGAGCGAGGGCATATAGTGGGCATGCGGGAGGCCGGGTGGACGTACCGCCGAATTGCTCAACATGTGGGGCGTGAGGTCTCCACAGTACATCGATGTTGTCGCCAGTGGTCGGCGGAAGGTGCACGTGCCCGTCGACCTGGGACCGGACCGCAGCGACGCACGGATGCACGCCAAGACCGTAGGATCCTACGCAGTGCCGTAGGGGACCGCACCGCCACCTCCCAGCAAATTAGGGACACTGTTGCTCCTGGGGTATCGGCGAGGACCATTCGCAACCGTCTCCATGAAGCTGGGCTACGGTCCCGCACACTGTTAGGCCGTCTTCCGCTCACGCCCCAACATCGTCCAGCCCGCCTCCAGTGGTGTCGCGACAGGCGTGAATGGAGGGACGAATGGAGACGTGTCGTCTTCAGCGATGAGAGTCACTTCTGCCTTGGTGCCAATGATGGTCGTATGCGTGTTTGGCGCCGTGCAGGTGAGCACCACAATCAGGACTGCATACGACCGAGGCACACAGGGCCAACACCCGGCATCATGGTGTGGGGAGCGATATCCTACACTGGCCGTACACCACTGGTGATCGTCGAGGGGACACTGAATAGTGCACGGTACATCCAAACCGTCATCGAACCCATCGTTCTACCATTCCTAGACCGGCAAGGGAACTTGCTGTTCCAACAGGACAATGCACGTCCGCATGTATCCCGTGCCACCCAACGTGCTCTAGAAGGTGTAAGTCAACTACCCTGGCCAGCAAGGTCTCCGGATCTGTCCCCCATTGAGCATGTTTGGGACTGGATGAAGCGTCGTCTCACGCGGTCTGCACGTCCAGCACGAATGCTGGTCCAACTGAGGCGCCAGGTGGAAATGGCATGGCAAGCCGTTCCACAGGACTACATCCAGCATCTCTACGATCGTCTCCATGGGAGAAAGGTGGATATACACTGTACTAGTGCCGACATTGTGCATGCTCTGTTGCCTGTGTCTATGTGCCTGTGGTTCTGTCAGTGTGATCATGTGATGTATCTGACCCCAGGAATGTGTCAATAAAGTTTCCCCTTCCTGGGACAATGAATTCACGGTGTTCTTATTTCAATTTCCAGGAGTGTATATATCTTAGTACTGACACAACTTGTCATGTTGATATAATATTATATTCTTTAGTTCCCTGATAGTAAATATAGTTGTTACATGTTATTATTTATTTTGAAATTGAGTTTGATACTAGTGTAGCTTTGCATTTCTATTTCGTTGCGCTGTGAGTTAGCCTGTTGCGCTTGCACAAGGTCAATGTCTCTTCCCTAGTACTGACGTAAGCATGCATTGCTGAGCACGCAAGCTGAATTGTGCTCTGCTCCAGTTTGCATTTTGCTTCACAGGAAGCTGTGTTTTTTTACACTTTCTTCTTGGCAAATGTTTGTCTTTGCTTACAAAACAAGAAAATTACTTATGTCTATACATATTTCATTCAAATATATATATATATATATATATATATATATATATATATATATATATATATATATATATTTTACTTATAAAACTATTACATTTATCACCTGATTGATGGTTGCATTTGTTCTTCTAGTACATGTTTCGTCGATTCTAGTTCATTTTGGTATGTCTCCTTTTTCATCGTATCATATGAAACATGTTTGAAAATCTGATTTTCCCACATAGCTTGTAAGGTCTATAGTATGGGGCTCAACTACGACTGATTCGTGTTTTCCTGTGATGTAGTCTGACCTACTTCTGTGCACGGAACAATTTCTGTCAGTTGTACTGTGTGATTGTTTCTCCAGTTTGTATCATTAGCGGCTCGTGACATACATTCCTGTGTGTTCATATGGCTGTTGTGAAATGTTGCCTTATTGTGAGCTTTTTTGCGCAAAGGTTGGCTGCGGTACGGTGTGCAGCATGTTACTGTTGTTGCTGCAGGCCTGCCATTGGTGCAGCTGACTGTTTTGATTTACACGCGGTGCATAGTTTTGAGAGGACGGATTAAAATTAGCTTGTGGATGGTAATCATTCCTGTCATATGGCAAGTTTTGTTTAAGTATCTTGTTCCTACCATTTCCATTCCCGTATCCATAACCACGGTTAATGTATCCTTGCAGTTCCGCGTACCAGCCTTGCTGTATGTTTGCATCTGGCTTTTTGTATTGACCATTCAAGTTATGTTGTTGTGGTGTTTGGCTGTCTTACACCCTATCTGTTATTACTTTCTCCTCATATATTAGGTTGATTGAAACTAAAATGGATAGAAAATATTCTGTGTCATACTCAGGTGTAGTAATTAATTTTTCACGAATGTGTGATGGCAAACGACTTTTTAAAACATCAACATGAGAATTAGGATTCGTCCAGTAACATGTTTTATTGTGATATTTCTCAAAATACCCTCACAAGCTACCATATTTGCTATTAAAAGGGGAGGGGTTAAAAACCTCTCTCCTAAGCATCTCCTGTAAGGCTTCTGACCAGTACTTGTCAAGAAATGCCCATTCAGATTGTAAATATGTGGCACAATGCTCAGCTACCTTGGTTGCCCACAAAAGTACATCGCCTTGGGTGTACCTAACAACAAACCTGATCTTTTTTGCTTCCGTCCAATTTCTAGGGAACACATGTCGAAACGCACTAATAAATAAAACAGTATTCATCTTCTTACCTTCACTCATAAATGTGTCTAAACGGTGTCTTAATTGACCTTCCTCAGCAAATATATTGAACAAGCTGTTTGCATTTTGTGCTGTGTTTACATAGTTGTCATAATTATTTGCATTTCTCGTAAGTACTGGTTCTGGTGTTATGCCCTGTAAACTTACACCCTGCGGTCTGTCATTACTACTGGCATTGTTTGTGGGGTTTGCTATGATTGGTGTGCATAAATTAGTATGGTTTGCTGTGGCTGGCTCTTTGTTTATGTGTACAACTTGTGTCTCTGTAACACTTTCATCTAAGTAGTTGCATATCCTGTGCTCCTTAGCTTGCAAATTGGTGTTCACTTTATTGATAACGTCATTTTCCCTTTGTCAACCACATCGTTGATTAATCTACATTCCTTCACTACCTTTTCTGCCACAGTACTGGTTTTGTCTAAAGTACCTGCTTCAGCTTGTGAAATTACAGCAGATAAATTTTCATTAATTTTGTCTCTTTCCTTTTTGGCACAGACTGTTTCGATTTCAAGTGATGCTACTTTTAAAGTGAGTTCATCAGTTGGTATTGGTATATTTTTGTAATCCTTATGCAGTTTGTTCACTCCAGTAGAGATGTTCTTTACTGTAGCAGTTAATTGTGTCTGTGTAGCTTCCAAGTTTGTGTGTGTGTGTGTGTGTGTGTGTCTTTAATCACTTCTAATTGCTGCTCTACTGTATCATTCTGCTCGTTAAGAGTGTCTAATTTCTGTTTTATTTCCATAATGTCATTGTTTACTTCAAAAAGTACATCTTGCTTTAGCTGTTTTTCCAACTCTTTAAATTTTACATACATTTCCTTGTGAAAATTCTTAGTCAAATCACTGATCTGTTGTGTGACTGTATCCTGAAAATCTTTACAACTTGCTTCTGCCTTTGTTTTATGTTGTTTATGTCTTGTGCAACTGTTATAAGGTTTTTCAACAAACTTAAATTTTGTATTTATGTCTGTTCGCAAATTGGTGTTTATATTTTTTAAGTCTACATGCAAACTGGTGTTCGTATTTTGTATGAATGCACACAAATTGGTCTAATTGGTGTTTGTTTGTATCTTTTATTTTGGTGCTCAAGTTATCGAGTTTTTGAAGTATTGTGGCAAGTGCACTATTTTGGTTGCTGTTCAATGTATTTAGATTGTTAACAACTGTACTTTGTAAATTGACATTTGGGTGATGGGTGACGATAAAGTGTCATCAAAAATCATGTTATCTTTGCTGTCCATGTTTTCCTGAGCGAGCAGAATGTTGCTCGCGGAGATACGTGATGTAGTTTCATCTATTGTCATCAGCATATCATCAAAATTAGAACTCTGTGAAAACTCATGAGCACTTGTTACTTTGGTTTTGTTCATCTCTGAACTACTCAATATATCTAACTGTGGAAGACATCGCACTGGTACTTCAGATGTTCTGTCTTGCATATGGTGATGGAAAACAGATGAATCACAGTGGACAAAATTGCCTATAATTTACATATCAATCACAGTTCAGTGTATTTCATCTTACACAACAGGCTAAAGTTGACCATTTTAGATGTTTAAACCTTTGTAGAAAATATATGTCTTAGTACTCTATTGTTGCATGACTGGATACTGTAAAGTTCTAATTAACAGCCAGAAAATTTTCAGTGTGCTCTTAGGCAATATCTTGTGTATGCTGAGTTTCTGATACTTGCAATGTATGTCTAATTTTTCCAGTTTACAAATTCTGTAAAAGTTTGTCAATAACATTTGATCTGGTCACATTCCATAGAGATCACTTGTATTAGAGCCTTTTATTGTCAGAGAAGAGCTGATATACTGCAGTGCATTTTTTTGAAATGTCTCACATTTATTTTGAATTTCCTATACTAGTACTCCAAGTCCAGGTTTAATTTTCCAGTGATAAATTCTGAATATACTTTTTAAGCTTGTTTCAACAAATCCTTTTAGACATAAGTAAACATTAATCCAATCTGCTGAATTGCAGAATCTAAACTTGTAAGGAAAAGGCTGCATACAAACTTTTTACCTTATTTTACTGTCATTATTATTATTATTATTATTATTATCATTAGTTGTTTACATGTAGCTGACATTACTGAACTTTGTGGAAATGGTTTCATTTGGGGGGGGGAGTGTAGAAGAGACGTCATTGGGAATGTCAGATGAACCCTCTCCTGGGACTGCAAGATATATAGTTGAAATACAAGATCTAGTCACATAAATTTGACGACCACCAAAGTTTGATGTCAATGTGCAATAACCACTCAAAGATGGCAGATAGCAGTAGTAGCAGTGCAGGGTATAAAAAGTATGTCATGGGGATGCAGAAAACTTCTAAATCCATACTCTGTAAACCACTGTCAGTTGCATGACAGAGGGTATGTCCCATTGTACCAGTTATTAGGGTTTCTTCCCATTCCATCCAATTTTTGAGTATGGGAAGAATTATTTTAATGCCTTTGTGTGTGCTGTAATTAATCTTATCTTGTCTTCACGATCCCCATGTGAGTAATAAGTAATAGGTTGTAGTATATTCTGAGAATCATCATTTAAAGCCAGTTCTTGAAACTTTCTAAGTAGGCTCTTTAACAGTGCTGTTGCAGTAATGCAGAAACGAAGTGATTTATCCAACATCCAAAAGGGCATGATCATTGGCTTACAAGCCGAGGGTGGAAGTATTCCCAAAATGGCTAAGTTTGTAAACTGTTCACCTGCCACCATGTTTAAAGTACACGGTGCACGGCAAAATGGCACTATCCAGAACTGGTGCTAAGGCAACTGTGGCGCACCACAGGCCATAGCTGACAAGGAACAATGATGGCCGAAGAGATGTGTGTGAGCAAACAGATGTGCACCATTCCAGAAACTCATTGACACTCTTCCTGTATATCTGCAAAAGGTGGTTATTTAGGCTTTTGACAGATGGTCACATTAATGTGAGTAGACTGTGTAATGTGATAAAGGAACAGGATGGGAAAACCTGTGTCCTTAAGGTACAGTTGGAGGAAGCGAAGAAATAGTTCCTAAGGGTTAGGGACGATGGGCAGGTGAAGGATAGTTGGGTGCCAATAGGTGGCAGAAGGGCATGGAGAAAGAGGACAAGGTCTGTGAGTTTCAGCATATACCCAAACAGCAGATTTCAGGAGCGGCCAGAGTTATGTGGATAGGTGCTCAGTTACAAATAGGTGTAAGAAATATACAGCAGGATATGATCAGGAAGAGTAGGAGTGTGAAAAATGAGAGAAAGATGAAAGTACTGTTGCTAGGAAATAGCCACAGGCAAGGTGTAGGTTCTCAGTTGCAGGAAATGCTAGGGTCAGAGTACCAGGTCAGAGACAAGCTGACAGAAGCAACAGAGGATTTAGGACCTTTATATAGGAATTTCACAGGTGAAGATGACATAATAATAAAGGGTAGATAAGGAAATGATTTGGACATGGGCTGGACATGTGATATAAGTGATGAACTGGACAAGATAGCTTTCCAGATTTGTGCACTTCGTTGTGGTATCATATCATTATAGGTAGCAGTGTTGCAAAGTGTGTTAATGTAGAGGACGATGAAGATGGTGGCTGACTTTGGGTATGTTGCACAGGTACCAGTTGGGTTTCACAAGACAGGGGACGCAGCTGAACAGGAATGGGACATTGGTTTAATTACTGTGGGAAAGGGGAAAGCATAGTGGGTGGGTCTTGGACACACAGGGTCAGAAACCTGTTGTCACTGGTAGGAAGATGAGGTCTGTTTAGAATAAATCCAGATAACAGGTGTTCGTGCTTAAAATTTTTCCATTAGTGTAGAAATATCTCGGTCAGCACACAAAAGATGGATTACATCATAACAAAAACCTTGTTTGTTAGGCATCAGTATCAGAAGGAAGGCAGATGGCAAATAACAATGGAATTCATACAAATCTAACAGTCTTTCAGCAAATCATTCACTAAAACACTGATGTAGAGATCATATGACAGGACTTCCTTAAGAAGACAATTTAGACTTTTAGACTGACACACAGAGCTTTGCCGCTGTTAGCAATGAGGGACATTTGAAGTCTCAGATATTGAACTAACAAATATTGGTATTTACAAAAGAGAACAATCATAATCTTTGTGCACCAGTCACCTAGCAGGAACATAAGCACCTTTTTTTAAGAAATTTATTGAGTTTCTGGTCAAAGTCCCATTGCTGAAGAACAGGATAATCCTATGTAGAGGCATACATATCATCACAAATATCATGGATAAAACCTTCTTCAGAGTTTTGGCATGTCAAAGTTGGTCAAAAGGACAAGAATGGTAATGAAAACCTCAGTAACAGTAATCAATCATGCTGTTGCAAATATAGACAGGAAACACTGTGCTGTACATGTAAAAGATCTTGGAATCTCTTATCATTTCAGTAAATTAATAAAACTAAAATCTGTGTTGGATAAGTCCACCAGACTGCAGAACTATGAAAGACATATTTCAAAACTCAATGCTCAAGATTTTTCAAGGATACTGTTAGATAAACGCTGAGCAATTGAAGTGTAGATAGAAAAAATGTAGATGTAAAAGTCTTTAAGTTCTTTACATATATTTGAACTAAACTTTGAGTGGTCTTTTCCAAAATATTCACATCAACAGCAACATCCAATAAAAATACAATTGGATAACAGCAGGTGTAAGAAAGTGTTCCTAGACCATGAAATATCTCAGTTCCAAAACAAAAATCCATTGTGAGCCAGAGTTCCCAAACTGTTATCAAAGATACAAAAATATTTACAAAAAACTGTTGCTTGCTGCAGAAAAGTCAGCAAATGGCAAAATAAAACTTAATGCTGAAAATAAAAGCAAAGCAATTTGGAAGATTGTAAAACAAGAAACAAGCAAACAGAAATAGAATCACAAAAACTTACAGATAAATCACAGACATAGCTGAATAAATGATTCACAGGAACTAGCATATTTTGCAAATTAATATTTTTCAAGTGCAGCAAAGAAACTACAACATAAAATTCCCAAAATTACATGTTTCAGTATAAAAATTACACACCAAGTACAATGACATGTCACTCACCACAGACTATGGAGACACAAAAACAGTATAAAAGTAAAAAAAATTAAAAAATGCAAGTGTAGATGAAGTACACCACCATGTACTTAAAGAATGTGTAGGCAGTCCACAAGCTCAAACATAATGAGTCTTTCAGCTCAGTTAACTTACCAGGGTATCTGAAACAGGCAATAATTGTGCTTACACTAAAGAAAGATGATACAGAAGATATAGAAAACTACAGGTCCATTTATTTACTGTCACAGTTCTCAAAATTAACACACTTCTTAATGAAAGATAGATTGATGAATCACTTGAATCAAAATAAGATTCTCAGTGAAGCACAGTTCAGTTTCTGTAGGAGGAGAATACCAGGATCAGCCACTGTAGAATTTACATAGGTAGCACTTGATATTATTAGCCAACAATGGATGTGGCACAAGTATATTTTTCAGTCTATCCAAGGTCTTTGATAGTGTTTACCATAGAATTCTACCAACAAGAGCTAGGATCAATACAAATAAGAAGAATTGACGATGACTGGTTCTGATTGTACCTGGAAAACATGGCACAAAGAATAGGATTGGCAGTCTTCAAATAAAGCAAAATTTTTAGTGAAACTTTTATCAGATCCCATGTATATTGTTGTATGATGTATGTTGTTGTTCATATACATCAGTGACTTCCCTGACAGTGGCACTATTATGAACAGGATAGATTGCTGCTCACCACATAGAGGATATGCTGAGCCACAGACAGGCTTATGGCCAAAATGCCTTCTTCTGAAGTAGAAAACATACACATAGACACACAAGCATAGCTGACACACACATGATTACTATCCCTCTGGCTGCTGAGGTCAGGCGGCCTACAGCAACTACACTAGATGGGGGAAGCAATCTGTGGATTGTGGTGGCAGGGAGGGGGGAGGATTGCAAGGTATGGGTGAGACACATGCAGTTCTGCTTGTGGGAGCACACAGAGATGTGGGGGAAATAGGATATGGTTGCTAGGTGCCGTAAGGAGGTTTAAGGGGGGGGGGATATGGGAATGGAAAAAACAGAATTAGAAGAGGGGAAAATGTCTAGTAAGTACATTGCTGGAATGGAAGGCTGTATAGTGTTGGAGTGGGAACAGGGAAGCGGATAACTGGGTGAAAGATGGGCTCTAACAAAAGTTGCAGCCAGAGGGGTTATGGGAATGTAGGATATACTGCAGGTAGAGTTCCAACTTGTGCAACTCAGAGAAGTTGGTGTTGGTGGAAAGGATCCATAAATGGTTGACACTGCTTCCTGTTCCACAGTGAAACATCGTTAAAAAGGTGGTGATAAACACATAATTTTTAAAATAATTTTCACAAGTTTGCAGGGAAAATCAGCTTTGGAGTTTTCTGATGAATTTTATTTACTAAAGTTAAGCTGTTCCTCTAAACAAGCTGCATGGCTGAACCAGTAGTGTTGGAGAATTGTAATTTTGTGTACTATGGATCACTGGTTCTATTGTTCCATTAAATGATTCTGATCCTAATAAGTTTTTGAACTCATTGTGTTGTGTTAAATTTCTATTCTATTCTTTGGTTTAAAAAACAATTGCTTACTTTCAGACATCTGATGTATCAAGATTGTAAAGGGACACCCTTCTCTAATATTACATCCCATCATAAACAAATATATATATATATATATATATATATATATATATATATATATATATATATATATATATATATATATATATAAACAAAGATGATGTGACTTACCAAATGAAAGTGCTGGCAGGTCGACAGACACACAAACGAACACAAACATACACACAAAATTCAAGCTTTCGCAACAAACTGTTGCCTCATCAGGAAAGAGGGAAGGAGAGGGAAAGACGAAAGGATGTGGGTTTTAAGGGAGAGGGTAAGGAGTCATTCCAATCCCGGGAGCGGAAAGACTTACCTTAGGGGGAAAAAAGGACAGGTATACACTCGCACACACACACATATCCATCCGCACATATACCATATGTCACACCCATTTGTCGGCCCATGAGCACTGATGACAAGTACAGATATGCCACTACCTGAGTGCTGATGATGAGATAAGTTGCACAGAGGACTTCCCATCCCACATATCAATAGCCTTTCACAGTTCTGGCCACTAGCTTGTCATCCAATTCTTTGTCTGTTGTGAGACTAGGCTTCACACTGCAGTTCACTGTTTGTTGGAATTTACATGATGTTCTTTGCATCCTGTATTTTACAAAAAAATTGCAAAATGTTGTGGGTACATTGAAGAAATCATGGAGATTCTTACAAGGAGCGATAGTGAGGATTAACTACTTGATTTTGACTAAAGTGATAGCTCTTCCTCAGAATCAGAAAGCTGTAGCCATAAACCATCCACGTCAACAGGAGTATCAATGCTGTTTCATGTTTCAACAAGAGATTTTAGTTGTTCTAAGTCTGCAGAATCAGAGTGTGGTAGTGAAACACCTACAAAGAAATAATGTCTTAGCAATAAATTTGACTGGAAAGAAAATGATTTTCAGCCAGTCAATCGCACATTTGATGATACGCTATCAGGACATGTGTGCCAAATAGGGAATGAGCCAAGTATTCTGTCAGTTTTCATGTTATTCTTTACAGAAGAACTGATGAAATATATAGCTGATGAAATTAATCGGTTTAATTTATTCACCAAGGAGAATACTCCAGAATCAGTGTGTTCTCAAATATCAAAGCAGAAAGATACTGCATATGGAGAAATGTATTGCTTCATAGCTGTTTGTCTTCTGATGTCTCACATGAAAAAACTGATAACTAGTGAACACTGGACCATAGATGTTCTTCTAAATACACCAATTTTTAGTGAACTCATGTCAAGAGACCAGTTTCCATTACTTATGAGAATGTTACATTTCAGTGATAATTCCTTCAGTACTGGAGGAGACAGGTTATTCAAAATTAGGAACATTGTCGATAAAGGTTGGAAGGTAGGAGACGAGATGCTGGCAGAAATAAAGCTGTGAGGACCGGGCATGAGTCGTGCTTCGGTAGCTCAGATGGTAGAGCACTTGCCCGCGAAAGGCAAAGGTCCCAAGTTCGAGTCTCAGTCGGGCACACAGTTTTAATCTGCCAGGAAGTTTCATTGTTGATATAGTTCATACACCTTTCTGTCGTGCATTTAATCCACATCAGAAAATCTGCATCGATGGAAGTTTGTTATTATTAAGAGGGTGCATATTTTTCAGACAGTCTAGTCCATCAAAATGGAGTAATTCGAAATAAAAATATTTGTTTTATGTGGTGTTTTAGATTTGTTGTTTACACAGGGACATCAACAGAAACTGAGTTCCACAGTTTGGAGAAAAGTGGTGAAGTAGTGGCTGTACTTACAAAGTCCTATTTAGAACATGGACATACCTTCTACCTTGATAATTGGTACTCCCGCCTTGACTTATTTTCCTGGCTTCACAGTCATGGGACAAACGTATTTGGTACTGTCCGTAAGAACAGACGCAACAACATGCTGATACTTCAGAAGAAACTGAAATGAGGAGCTATTAAATTTGTGTGTACTAATATAATGCTTGCTATACAGTGGTGCGACAAAAGGCAAGTGTGGATTTTGGCCACATTGACAGGAATACCGGGGAGAAAATTGAGAAACCACAAAGAATTGTAGATTATAACTTCAATATGGGAGCTGTTGACTGTTCTGATATACTGCTTACCTTTGTCAGATGTATGCAGAAAACAATGAAGTGGTATGAGAAGTTCTTTTTTCACATTCTTGATCAGTGTGTTTTAAATGTCATGTCCCACACAGGTCACTAACACCTCGTAAAATGTCAATAGCAGAGTTAAGGGAACTTACAGGAACGTATGCATCAGATCGCAGAAAATCTTGGAGGGGAAACTGTTCTCATGACAATCCTGTAATGTTTGTGAGAAGACATTTTGCAAACATTACAGCAAGTGAGCATTCCAAGAAAAGTGTGCTAATGCATAGCTGCATTGTTTGCTGGAAACAGAAAGTGCGTTGAGAAAACAAGTATGAATGTAAAACTTGGAATGTGCCATTGTGTGTAGGCAACAGGAAACTATTGAGGCAAATCTAACAAATGACATTGCTTTGCCATAAGCTACAAAAATCATGTAATAAAAGACAAGCAAGTTATAATTCTTAGTGATGAAAAATAGTTGTAACAATTCAGTTTGGTTCTGCAGTAATTCATCTTTGGAGATACAATGTAATGATAGCCTTTATTCTGTGTCAGCCATGAGACGGCACAGTCACTCCAGAAATATTCAGCACAGGGCGGGTGGGGCAGTGCAGGCTGCTCTGGCCCTGGCAGCAAGTTGAGGAACAGGCACTTAGTGCAGGTAGCCAGATTACGCCACAGGCAGCAGTACACCAATCAAATGGTATGCCTCCAACAGTCAAAGGGTTAACAACTTCAAATGTCCTTAGTATCTTACCATTGCTCTTTCTATTTCAGGGGAAAGAATGTCAGATTCTGAGTGTTAATGAATTTTTAATTTCTTAATAATATGAAATGGGTTTTACATAAATTTTCTCTGTTCTAATGCAACTTGTTAGTTTGTAACACTGAAATCCTACTTGTTGAAAAAATTGGTAATCAGTACCCATTTCTTTCCATGCTCTTGCAAGCAAAAATAATGTTATGACCAGTTATACTGCCCTTCTTCACATATGAGTGATGTCACCTGCTAGTTCAAGCTGATCTAGGTCTGACACATTTAAGTTGCATGTCATTATTGATTGTCGAAGTGTATTATAAACAAATTCTTTGATAGAACATCTGCAGCTGTACATCATTCTCCTGATGATATTTGGTTTTACCTATTTTTAACTGATGTGAATTATTCTACATATATGTCTGCTTGTGAGATGTCTGCTTGTGTCTGTATATGTGTGGATGGATATGTGTGTGTGTGAGAGTGTATACCTGTCCTTTTTTCCCCATAAGGTAAGTCTTTCCACTCCCGGGATTGGAATGACTCCTTACCCTCTCCCTTAAAACCCACATCCTTTCGTCTTTCCCTCTCCTTCCTGATGATGCAACAGTTTGTTGCGAAAGCTTGAATTTTGTGTGTATGTTTGTGTTCGTTTGTGTGTCTGTCGACCTGCCAGCACTTTCATTTGGTAAGTCACATCATCTTTGTTTTTAGATATATTTTTCCTACGTGGAATGTTTCCCTCTATTATAACCATATATATATATATATATATATATATATATATATATATATATATATATATATATATATATATATATATATATATATATATATATAATAGGTTAAAATATATCTAAAAAGAAAGATGATGAGACTTACCAAACAAAAGCGTTGGCAGGTCGATAGACACACAAAAAAACACAAATATACACACAAAATTCTAGCTTTCGCAACCAACGGTTGCTTCGTCAGGAAAGAGGGAAGGAGAGGGAAAGATGAAAGGATGTGGGTTTTAAGGGAGAGGGTAAGGAGTCATTCCAATCCCGGGAGCGGAAAGACTTACCTTAGGGGGAAAAAAGGACAGGTATACACTCGCACACACACACATATCCATCCACACATACAGACACAAGCATGTCTGCTTGTGTCTGTATGTGTGGATGGATATGTGTGTGTGTGCGAGTGTATACCTGTCCTTTTTTCCCCCTAAGGTGAGTCTTTCCGCTCCCGGGATTGGAATGACTCCTTACCCTCTCCCTTAAAACCCACATCCTTTCATCTTTCCCTCTCCTTCCCTCTTTCCTGACGAAGCAACCGTTGGTTGCGAAAGCTAGAATTTTGTGTGTATATTTGTGTTTTTTTGTGTGTCTATCGACCTGCCAGCGCTTTTGTTTGGTAAGTCTCATCATCTTTCTTTTTAGATATATTTTTTCCACGTGGAATGTTTCCCTCTGTTATATATAATAGGTTAATAATATCTCAGCTGTTTTCCTAAAAGAATTTCGTATGACTCTGTACATGATGTGTTATAAATCTGTAAAACAAAATTACTTTGTTTTCTTTATTACAATCAATATGTACTAACTCTGAATGCACAGTTGAAATTATTTTCTTTTAGAAACATTTGAAATTACGAAATACACACATCAAAAAGGTTTTGAATAACCTCGGTTCCCATAACTCCTGGACACTGTACCACAGAAACAGTCCCTTGACTGTTCAGAGATGTCACTAAATCCACCCAAATATGTAAACAACCATGCATGAGCAGCGTCTATTAGACAGAGGGGCTCCGACAGTCGATCAGTTTGAATTACATGGCTCATGTTGTCTGTAGTTCAACCATGCCTAGACGGTCAATACTGTGGTTTGATCATGTCTGCATTGTTACTTTCTGCCAGGAAAGGCTCCCAACAAGAGAAGTATCCAGTCATCTCAGAGTGAACCAAAGTGACATTGTTTGGACATGGAGGAGATACAGAGAGACAGGAACTGTCAATGACATACCTCGCTCAGGCCACCCAAGGACTACTACTGCATTGGATGTCCGCTCCCTATAGATTATGGCTCAGAATAACCCTGACAGCAACGCTACAATGTTCGATAATCCTTCTTGTGCAGCCGCAGGACGTTGGGTTATGACTCAAAACTGTGCACAATAGGCTGCTTGATGCACCACTTCACTCCCTACATCCATGACGACATCCATCTTAGCAACCACAACACTATGCAGCACATTACAGATGGTCCCAACAACATGCTCAGGATTGGCATCACATTCTCTCCACCGATGAGTGCCACATATGCCTTCAACCAGACAATCTTCAGAGACATTTTTAGAAGTAAGCCGGTCAGGCTGAACGCCTTAGACACACTGTCCAGTGAGTGCAACAAATGTGGAGGTTCCCTGCTGTTTTGGGGTGGCATTATGTGGGGCCGATGTACGCCACTGATGGTTATGGAAGGCACTGTAATGCCTGTACAAGATGTGAATGCCATCCTCCAACCGATAGTGCAAACATATTGGCAGCATACTGGCAAGGCATTCGTCTTCATGGATGACAATTCGCGCTACTGTCATGCATGTCTTGTGAATGACTTCCCTCAGTATAACTACATCACTCAACTAGAGTGGCCAGCATGTTCTCCAGACATGAACCCTATCAAACATGCTGGGATGGATTGAAAAGAGCTGTTTATGGATGACGTGACCCACCAAGCACACTGAGGGATCTATGCTGAATCGCCATTGAGGAGTGTGACAATCTGGACCAACAGTGCCTGATGAACTTGTGGATAGTATGCCATGATGAATACAGGCATGCCTCAATGCAAGAGGACATGCAACTGGGTATTAGAGGTACTGGTGTGTGCAGCAATTTGGAACACCACCTCTGAAGGTGTCACTGTAAGGTGGCACAACATGCAATGTGTGGTTTTCATGAGCAACAAAAAAGGGTGGAAATGACATTTATGTTCATCTCTATTCCAATTTCCTGTACAGTTTACAGAACTCTCAGAACCGAGGTTATGCAAAATGTTTTTTGATGTGTGTATCTGACACACTTAAAATTTCTATTATTATTTATGCAATTTGGCATTATTTATTATGTTAATTTCTGTATTCATTTATAAAATTATATAAGTGAATAGTAATTCGTTTGTCATGAAAATTGTAAATGCTTTGGAATATTCTTAGTAGCACAGAGTTAGGTAGTAGTGGGTATGCCACTGATGTGATCAGACCTGTTTTTATTTTTGGGAAGAAGAATGTAATTTTGCAGCTTTGTTGATGTGGAAATTGTAAAGACAATGTGATAGAGAAAAATGTGAGAGAATAAAATTTTTGAGTAAAACAAAAAATACAACACAAGGTCGCTTCAAATATATTATGTCAATTGGAACAATGAGAACCTACAATGTTAAAAATTTCAGCTCCAAGAATCAGCCCCTAGACGTGAAAAACTGCTACCAACTATGAGAAAAGATGATTAAAAAGTTCATTGTAAACCTTACTCTTCTTGAATCTTATTAACAGTTAACCATAATGACAGTGACATTCAACAAATGATGTGAGGGAGGGGTAGATTACAAGGTGTACTAATTATTTAGTTATTTTCAACTGACACACTACTGTTATGTTTCAACAAACTCCTTAGATGATCATTTAATGAATAAGTTCACTGAAGTTCTCTCAATTACAACTGGTATAAATCTATGATTTTCTCAAATTTCTGAGCACTGATTAAAAAATAATCCAGGTCGATTTATTGTAAATGTTCCTGATTTAGTTGCCCACGTGTGGCATCAATTTTAACTCCTAATGCAGGTACTGCTCATTAGTGAAGAACATCTAAAGCTCTTGTTAATACTCATACTTCTGTATTTATAGGTAAAATAGTTTGATTATCTACGTCCAGCAGTCAGAATTCGTCATTTTTCGGTTTTGTTCTGGAGTTATATAGGTGCCAAATTCTATATCTATGACGTCTGAACATTCATATCTTCAGTATCATTGTCATCCAATTGTTTTAATTGATCACTGCATCTACCGAATCATCAAGTACATAGAGTAGACATGATGAAGGTGACACAATAAAAATTAGAATAATAACTGGTAATCCTGTTCAAATGGTTTAAATTAAGTGCCTGTGATTTACATTTCAATTTGTGTAGGTGATGAATAGTATATAGCTAAGAGAAAACCTACAGTTACTGTAATTAATAATAGTACATCTATGGTATGGATATGGAAGAATCATAACTGCTCCATTAATGGTGAAGTTCTAATTTGGAGGGATAAGTTTGATCATGTTAGCATTAAAAACTTTTTCTAATAAAAGGTCAGACCATTATTTGTAGAGCTTCAATCTACTGCACTAATCTGCCTTATCAGAATACAGAAATTAATGGTAGTTCTGAGTAACTGTGTAGTACAGGAGGGTTATTTTGTAGTCATTCAGTTGATTTTTTTATGTAAGCTTTGAATATAATTGCTCAATTTGTAACCATTCTCTATCATATAATTAGAATAAATATAATGATTCTGATGACTGAAATCATGGATCCTATTCTTGGTACTACATTTTGTGATGTATACACATCTGGGTATTCAGAGTACCATCGTGTTATTCCTACTAACCCAGGAAGTGCTGATGGAAGAAAGTTGAGTTTACCACAATCAATATAATTGTAAATTGGATTTTTTATCATGTACTGTTTATAGTTTGGCCTGTAAAGAGTGTATTATCATTGTACGACATCTCCTATAATTGCAAATACTGCTTCTATAGATAATAGATACTGGAAGTGTGCTCCTATATAATAAGTGTCATGAAGTGCAATGTCAAGGGCTGAGTTTGGTAATACTAGTCCTGTTAACCTTCCAGAGAAAACCTACAGTTACTGTAATTAATAATAGTACATCTATGGTATGGACATGGAAGAATCATAACTGCTCCATTAATGGTGAAGCTCATAACAATTGAGTGTTTAACTTGAACTTTGTTCCATATAATGTTGCTAGTCATCTGAATACCTTAATTCCTGTCCGTATGGCAATAATTATTGTTGCTGATGTAAAATAAGCTACGGTACTGTAAACATATGACGTGCACATACAATAAATCCTATTAGTCCAGTTGGTAGCATAGCATAAATTATACTTAGTGTTCTGAATGATTCAATTTTTCCTCTTTCTTGACATACAATATATAAAATAGTACTGAACCCTGGTAAAATTAACATATAGACCTCTGAATGTCCAAAGAATCAGAATAAGTGTTGTTACAGACTAGGCTCTCAACCTCCTGCAGGGTCAAAAAATAATGTATTTAGGTTACAGTCGAATTATCGTATAGTAATAGCACTTACGAGTACAGGAAGTTAAAGAACAGGAAGAAGAGCTGTAATACCAACAGATCAAATAAATAATGGTGTCAGTCTAGAGTTATTCTTTCTGACTGTATATTAATTGCTGCTGTAATAAAATTTAGAGCCCCACAGATATGTGAAACACCTGCTAAATGTAATGAGAAAACAGGTAGATTTACTGTGGCCTTTACATGGGTAATAGCTCCTGCTAGTGGGGGAGATACACTGTTCACCTTGTACCAGCACTATTATCTGCTATGGAAGATATAGGAAGAAGGGTTAATGGAAGTGATAGCATTCAAAACCTTACATCATTTACTCGGGGAAATGCCATGTATGGTGCCCCAGTTATTATTGGTACAAGTCAATTACCAAATCCACCTATTATAATAGGTATTACTACAAAGAAAATTATTACAAAAGCATGGGCTGTAATACCATCACAGATTTGATCATCTTGAATTAGAGATCCAGGTTGTCCTAATTTGGGATGAATAAGTATTCTTATTGATGTTCTTGCTACTCCTGTTCATACTCAAAATAGAAAGTATTAAGTACCATTGTCCTTATGATTTGGTGAGAATAATCATTTTTGCAGCAAGATGGCTGAGGTTATATGTGGTAGACTAAATCTACTTATGAGATATTTTCTCTCTTATCATTATTGGTCTTGTATTCAATTATGATTCTAAACTGCAATTCTAGATGTGTAAATTTTTATTAAAGACTAAAAGGTCATTCTTTTAATTATAATTTTGAAGGTTATTAGTTTAATTAATGTAAGTCCATAGTATAGTGAAATTAAGGTTGATGTTGAAATTAATCCTATTGTTGAAATTATAACTATTATAGGAAGAATGAATCTACATTTTTGGGACATAATTTTTATTGATCATGAATTCTCATTGTATGTTGTAATTAGTGCTGAAAATTTAATTCATATATTATAATAAAGTTAACAATAGTAAGCACAACAGTAACTGTTATATGAGTTGTTGTGCTATTTTCCATAAGTGACTGTATAACAAGTAATTTTGGTAAAAATCCAAGGAAAGAAGGTAACCGATCAACTGATAATAGTTACAAGAGTATTATAAATGTAATTTCTATTTTCATATTTCTTGCTGAATATATTTCATTTATGAAGAATAAATTTATTTGCTTAAATAAGAAAACTGTGAACAATCTTAGTAGTGAGTAGACAATAAAATATAATACAATATCCTGCACCATGAAAACTTCAAAACATACAGGAGCAATACAACAAAATTTGAAAATATTTGAGCAATGGCAATTTTCTGGTAATTGTTCCCAGTTTTATTTGTAGGGTTTCTTTAATCATCTGACTTACCATTTCAATGATTAAAAAGTAATTTGCATCTGCTCAGTGTTAATAAAAAATCTGAAATAGATTCTGGTCGTCCAGTAAGATGGAATGAAACTAACAGCAAAATATTCTAGACTGCTATACTAAACTCACCATGCACAAAGTGTTTCTCACACTGGCATCCATAGATGTTACAGGAGCTGATATCGCTGGGCAAGTGAACAAATACTGTATATACTCGAATAATCCGCGCATGTTTTTTGCCAAATTTTAGGACGAAAAACTGGGGTGCGCGGATTATTCGAAATGTTGTTGGTACTGCTCCGCCTCCAACAATACATCCCATTATACTATTGCATTGTTGCGGCTTCAGGCTATGACGCATCAGTAGCAGATTAGGAGTGAAGTATTAATGTCTTCAAACTTGTTAATTATGGCTACAAGTTCTTGTTATCACTCGTACACTGCTAAAGAAAAAGTGAAAATTATTCAAGAAGCCAAGAATATTGGAAACCGTGCAACAGGAAGAAAGTACGATGTGAGTGAGAGTTGTATTCGCGACTGGCAAAAAAATAAAACACAGCTTCAAGAAACTAATAGTAATCGCCGGGCATTTCGCGGCCAAAAAGTGAAGCATGCGGACCTCGAGAAAAGGCTCTGCAATTATGTAGATGAGAAGCGACAATACTAATGCGCGGTGATGAGTGAAATGTGCCAACTTAAAGCATTGTCTTTAGCCAAAGAACTAGGCATTAGCAGTTTCAAAGCTAGCCGGAGCTGGCTATCAAGATTTATCAACAGAAATGGTTTAAGATTCCGGAGGAAAACTACTATCGCTCAGTGGCTTCCAGGTGATTACGAGGAAAAAATAGTGAATTTTCATTGTTATGTGATAAATCTGCATCGTAAACAGTCCTATATATTGCTTGAATAGTCCACAGGTATACTGCCGGTTCATAATGTCCAACGGGCACAATATTTCAGGGATCAGACATGTCACCATCGTCAGGTGCGCTGACGAACTGATCTCCTGAGGGCGGGTGGGCTCAGTTCGTTAGCACGCCTGACGATGGCAACATGTCTGATCACTGAAATATTGTGCCCGTTGGACACTATGAACCGGCAGTATACCCGTGGACTGTTCAAGCAACAAATATGCTGGGAGAAACTGAAGAATCAGTCCTATATATTATCGCAAATTGGTAATGCGGATCAAACTCCAGTCTATTTTGAGATGCTGCTAGACAGCACAGTGAACAGGAAAGGAGAATCCAGCATCATGATACGAACTGGTGGCAGTGAGAAACAAATATGTACAGTGATGCTGTGTGTAACTGGCGATGGACGGAAGCTACCACATTACGTGATATTTAAAAGGAAAACTATTCTGAAAATATCTGAATGGACATAGAACTTATAATTGACTGGGTGACATATGTTTAGCAATGTTGTCCTGGTGCATTACTGAATTTACGCAACATGTTGGTCCTGGACAGCTTCTGCGGACTTACAACTAAGGAAGTGTGAGACAAATTACAAAAAGGGAAAACTGACTTGGTCATTATCCCTGGAGGCCTAACATTCATCCTACAACCACTAGATGTGTGTATAAATCAGCCATTCAAAGCTGCACTTAAACAGCGATATACGCAATGGATGGCTGATGAAAACCATAAATTCACACCTAGAGGAAAAATCAAACGGCCAGATTTGTCCCAGATTTGTGAATGGGTGAAAAGTGCATGGGACTCCATTCCACAACCACCGGTGGAAAAATCCTTCAAAAAATGTGGAATCGCAAATTCACTGGATGGAACAGAGGACGACCCTCTATGGGAAGATGGTGAAGACGACAATGATTCTCCCGCTACTGACGACGATGAAAGTGATGAATAGAGTGGTAAGAGAGGAAACGTACCGGTATTGACTAAAATATTTTATTGTACATACCATATTAACAAATTCTGAAACAAGATAATTCACATTTCTGTTTTTGCTATTGTAGGTACGTATAAAGTCCCGGCTGGTGGTGATAATGTTCCCTGGCCGCCTGCCCGTCTAATGGGCCAGCTGCACGCCGCTGGCCACCCGCCTGCCAGCTGGCCAGCTGCACGCCACTGAATCGGTTGCGTTTTAACGACGTATCAATCTGTACAGCAGCATTGCTTCAAACCAGTAGTTATTACACATACTTTTGAACACATCACAACAATTTTTTTTGTAAATAAAACAAATTAAAGCTTCCCCCCCCCCCTCTTCCTCAAAACTGGGGTGTGCGGATTATTCGAGGGTGGGGATTATTCGAGTATATATGGTATTTCACAGATTATTCAAATACTCTGAATGGGACATCCTCTGAAAGGGTGTTTATAAAATAGAAGAGTCCTAAAGACATTATTTAGTAGATGATGCATCTGTGTCTTTGGTGACAATCCAAGTGTAGTCTGACATAGGCACATAACACAAACTGAAGTTTTCAGGTCCTTATGGTCTCTTTCTTACACATTTTGTGTAGAACTATAAAGAATATTGTCTTCTATGTTGCCACTAACAATTTTAACTAATATGAATGTTATTTAAGTTAAATTGAAGTGTCAATAACAAACATTAGTTAAATTTTCTGATATAATGTATAAGAGCCTTTTTGCATATGATAGATATTTCCTGTCATATTGTGACTTTCTATGATCTATTTGAGAATTCTCTCAATCATTAATTTCTTTCTTTCTTTTCCTCACTCCTCTTAACAGAACTGAACGTTAAAGAACTTTTGTCTACAGTTATCTTGCCACACAGTTCCATTACCAACTGCAGCCAAAACTTTCACTGCAAGTAATTGTTTAATGTACAGAAAAGATACTTATTGGATTTCAAATACTTATATTACAAACTTTCTTTTGAATACCTTCACCAAATACCATCCATTGATAACGTAGTTTTGAGCTCAGCATTATGCAATTCTGATCTATTTGGCTGCTTACTACATGTTCATGTCTTCTCTTCCATGCTGTATTGCTGTAGAAGACAAAATGAAGGAAATTTGACTTTCATACTAATTATATAAACCATAAATACAAGATAATAAAAACAGCAATACAATTTTCATTGTGATGTAACTACAAGACAGAAACACAATGTCTCAAAAGTTGCTTAAGACCTGAAAGCACTACGGCCCACAAAATTTTGGTATTCAGATCATCTACTTCCTCAGCTTCAACTTGTGAAGATATTAAAGTAACAGAGCTTAGATCTGCATGGATCCCCATAGATCAAACACACAGCAATAACATAAGACCTCATTTTTATCTAGGAATGAAGACAGATATTGCAAACTCATGTCAATAAATCCGATGAAACTTGCTTGATTCTAACCACATTTCACACAAGTGGAATACTGTTTTATATATCCAGGTGTGCTTCATAGCTGACTCATGGCTCTGAGCCCTTTATCTATTTCCCAAATTCCATGAGAGTTCTTCAACTTACCTGGCAGGTAATGGGAGATAGAAGCTTCAAGGATGGCTGTGTAACATGCCAGAATAGTTTAGTTGCTAAGAGCATGGGCATAATCTACAAGCAATTTGTAACAAATAAGGGTTTGTGATTAGTTACTGTAACAGGTTTTTTAACATACTGTGTTACATTTAGTTTTCTCTTAAAGAGTACCCCTATATATTATGTGCTTTTACCAAAAATCAACTTGGTATTTGAGTTTTCTAACAATTACAATTAACATCAAAGCATTTTAGGAAAATAGTAATTTTTACCACAGGTTTTTCTGTTGCCTTAATAGAAATATAATTTTGTGCATCTGCTTCAATTCTTTTAGCTCAACAGTTTAAAAGATAATCCACAGGCATAATTTAAAGATATGTTTTGCCTGCCATGTAACACGCTGCACCAGTAAAATGCAGCCTTACTGTGACTGCTGCTCTCAAACACAGGACGAATTGGTTGACATTCATAAGCAGCTGGAAATAGCCCTGACTATGGTCAAATGATTGACAGCTGCTGCAAAACGATGTGTTGGAAGAGCTCCTGAGAGTCACATATCTATCACACCTGTACCAGAGGTATCTCAAGTACTGTCCTCTCCTGCAGATCCTGTCTCTTCTGCAGAAATTACAGGATCTCTCATTACCCATCCACTTCGACTGTGGGTGGCATGTCATTGGTAGATGTAGGTGTCCTGTACAGGGCGGGCAGGGAACAGGAACGACTCAGGGTGATGTACCGAACCCCTGAACCAACAAGTTTGAGTTGCTGTCTTTCACTGAAATTGAAACTGAGCCAGTGGAACCTGATTCACCTGTTCTGGGGAGACCTATTTTGTCTGGTGTCAGGAGAAGGCAAACGCAAAAGGTTGGGGGTCTATTAATTGTCAGCAGTTCAAACATGTGGTGAATGATGGTACACTTTAGGAAAATGGCAGCAAGAGATAGGAAAGGGCACCAGGTGCCCTCATTGTGTATCCCTGGGAGACTCATTCAACACGTTGAAGAGGCAGTTCCAGCAGCCATAGAGAGAACAGGGTACAACCAACTGCAGATTGTGGCACACATTGGAACAAATGATGCTTGCCTTCTGGACTCCTATGTCATTCTTGGGTCATTCAAGCAACTGTTAGGAAAGCTGAGAAGACCAGCCTTGCATGTGGAGTTTCAATGAAGCTCACAATTTGCAGCATTCTCCCCAGAATTGATCATGGCCCTTTGGTCCTGAGTTGAGTGGAAGGACTGAACCAGAGACTTCAAAGATGCAGTGATAAGCTAAGCTGCAGCTTCTTGGATTTGTGCCATAGGGTTGAGAACTGTAGGATCCCTGTAAATAGGTCAGGTGTGCACTACACATCAGAAGCTGCTACCCAGGTGTGTGTCGGGTGCACACAAGGATTTTTTAGATTAGGCAACTCTCCATGTAATGAAAGCTGTAGGAAACCCAGAAGTATCAGTTTAACCACAGGTGAGAGTATTGAAATCCTAATGGTAAACTGCTGAAGCATTCACAACCAAGTGACGGAATTGGAGCACATAAAAAGCATTGAAGCTCACATATACTAAGTACAGAAAGCTAATTGAAACCTGAAATTGGTAGCAGTGACATTTCTCTGGAAAATTTAAGTGTATACCAAAAGGACAGGCAAATGGGAAATAGAGGTAATGTATTTGTTGCAGTAGACAAAAAACTCAAATCCACCGAGATAGAAATTGAAGCTGCCTGTAAGATTGTTTGGGCAACTCTCAATCAGGTGTGTGCATAAATTGATAATTGGATCCTTCAATGGCCCACCAAAGTTATCTCCTGATGTAACCATTAAACTTCAGAGGAAACCTCAGTTCACTTGTGCATAAGTTCACTGGTCATATTGTAATCATTGGTGGAGACTTTAATCCTCCAACAATTAATTGGGAAAACTACAGTTATGTTAGTGGCACATATGATACGACATTCTGTGAAACTTTACTAAATGCTTTCTCTGAAACCTAACTAGAACACACAGTTCGGAACCCCACTCATGATGGAAATATATTGGATCTAATTAAACCTCACACCACTGAAAAGATGAAAGAAAAAGTATTAATGTCAGTGGTGTTGAGAAACAGTTGAAATCATTAAAACTGAACAAAGCTCCAGGCCTCGATGGACTCTGCTGTCAGATTCTACACTGAATTTGAGGCTGAGTTAGCCCCTCTTCTCACTATAATTTATCATAGATCCCTTGAACAAAAAACTGTGCCTAGTTGTTGGAAAAAGAACAGATCACAGTCTTCTACAAGAAGGGAAGTAGAAGTGATCCACAAAACTAACATCAAAATTACTTGACATTGATCTGCTGTAGAATCTTGGAACATATTCTGAGCTCAAACATGATGAGCTGTCTTGAACAGAATGATCTCCTCAAGTCAGCATGGACTTCGAAAACATCAATCATGTGAAACCCAACTTGCACTTTTCTCACATGACATACTGAAAGATTTGGATCAAGGCAACCAGGTAGATGTAGTGTCTCTTGATTTCTGGAAAGCATTTCACTCTGTGCCACACCTATGCTTATTGTCAAAAGCACAATTATGTGGGGTATCAAGTGGAATTTGTAGCTGGACTGAGAACATTTTGGTAGGAAGGATACAGCATGGTATCCTGGTTGGAGAGTCATAATCAGGTGTAGAAGTAACTTTGGGTGTGCCCCAGGGAAGTGTGTTGGGACCTTTGCTGTTCATATTGTATAATAATGGCCCTGCAGACAATATTATTATTAAAATCAGGCTTTTTGCAGATGATACAGTTATCTATGATGAAGTATTATCTGAGAGAAGCTGCATAAATATTCAGTCAGATCTTGATAAGATTTCAATATGTTGCAGAAACTGTAAACTTGTTCAGAAATGTAAACCCCGTGACCCCTCAAAAAGGTCAGGAACCTGAAAGGATCAATAATGTGATAGTGAACATTATCGAGACATCCCTCCAAAACGTCAATGTGATGCCTCAACAGTGTGATGTGCATGTGGCTACTTTTCAGGCCAACCTGGAAGATGAGTCGGCTGCCAAGGACGACCAACAGAACCAGCACAACTGCTCAGAAGTCAACATACCTGGAATACAGCACAATTTAAACTAAAGGTCAGTGACACAGTAAATATGACTTCGAGCCCCCTGAGTAAACCCCACTCAGACCTGAAAATCTATTATCACAATGTCCAATCCTTGAGCAACAAAACTGATGACTTAAGCATTTTGCTGAACAGTGAACTCACTGATATCTCAGTAGTATGCCTAGCAGAGCACTGGCTCTGCACTGATGTGGTTAAGCTAATCTCACTACCCAACTTTAAATTGTGTGAACACTACTCCAGATCAAATGATGGACATGGTGGGGTTGCCATCTTCATCAAACAACACACTGAATATAGCCCACATCCTACCCTAAAGGAAATAGGAACAGATAAGATCTTTGAATGTGCAGCCATAAAGCTTACAGATCTAAATCTAATTGTAGCTACAATTTACCGTCCCCCCTCCAGTAGTATTAATGATTTTCTGTTACAAATGGACTTGTTTCTATCCAAAATAAGTCAGTGGAAACAGGATGTGATTATATGTGGTGACTTTAATATAGACTTTCTCACCCACAACAGAAACAAGGAAACATTGATTAACATTGCAAAAACTTATAATCTGCATGGCCTTGTAAACGAGCCCACTAGAATAACAACCACATCCAAGACAGCTCTATATCAAATTTTTGCAAACAGAAATAAACTTATCTCAACTCTAGAAGTATACAATGCAGGATTCAGCGACTACCAAGCTGTCATTATAAAGGTCGATGTTAGCAAAGATACCTCAAACCCAGTCCCACCTAAAACTTTACGAAGGTTTTTCACCCAAGAGAACTTGAACAAGCTAAATGCCCTCCTTAGTAAAGAAAAGTGGACAGAGATGTACACAGCCAATGATGTCAACATGAAATTCAACATATAACTTGACAAAATGATCCACCACTTTGAAGAGGCCTTTCCACAAAAACCAGTAAGAATAAATAATAATAATAATAATAATAATAATAATAATAATAATAATAATAATAATAGAAACAAGAGTTGGATTACACCAGCTATAAAAATCTCTTGCAAACATAAAAGAATACTCCACATGTTATGTAAACAAAGTAGTGACTCCCCCCCCCCCCCCCCCAACTAACAGAATACTATAAAATCTACACATGTATCCTAAGAAGAGTGATAAGACAAGCAAAAAGGATGCAGAATGATGAGTACATTGACAAATCCAGCAATAAAGTAAAAGCAATGTGGAATATCATAAAAAGGGAAAGACGGGAAATGAAAGCTTCACACACGAACATAGAAATCAAACTCAACAATCTAATCTCAAAGTTGTGGTGAACTCTTTCAACAATTTCTTTACGAGCATAGCTTAAAAACTGGTCCAAAATAATCCTAACACAAATTACCAACCAGCAAACCAAAAATACCACACATGTGCAGAGTCAATTTTCATTACCAGAGTCACTGAAAATGATGTTGCAAAAGCCCTCAGAGAGTTAAAAAATTCATATTCAGCTGGAATTGATGGTATCCCAGCAGCTGTAATCAAAAATTGTGAACACACAATTGCTGAACCATTAACTCACCTCTGTGGCTGTTCTTTCCAGGCAGGTATCTTCCCTGAAGCTCTGAAACTTTCTAAACTAATTCCTGTCTTCAAAAAAGGTGATAATAAATATATGAATAACTACAGGCCTATCACAATCTCATCCAGCTTTTCTAAAGTTTGTGAAAAAATAATGTACAAAAAAATGATGGACTTCATTGAAAAAAAAAAAAAAAAGATTTACTAAGTTTAGCTCAACATGGGTTCAGAAGCAACAAATCTACTGAAACTGCAGTATATGGTTGCATAAATACGCTTTTAGAACTGTTAGATAGAAAACAGCCCATAACAGGCATATTTCTGGATCTGTCAAAGGCTTTTGACACTGTTGACCACAAAATATTACTGGAAAAATTAGAACACTACGGTATCAGAGGAATTGCAAACAACTGGATTGCTACATTCCTAACCAATCGGATGCAGAGAGTCAGCATGAAATATACTAATAGACAAAGCAACTCAATAACCGAAATACTATCAAGTAATAAAACTGTAAAGCAAGGTGTTCCACAGGGCTCAGTATTGGGACCGCCACTTTTCCTCCTGTATATTAATGACTTGAGCCTGAATGTTGATGCACACAAAATAATATTTGCTGATGACACAACTGTACTCCCCAAAGGGGAGAATACAGAGGCTGTGCAAAAAGCTGTGAACTTGGCTACTGAACAACTCTGCAACTGGGCAAAAATCAACAGATTAACTATCAACACCAAAAAGACAGCTTCCATGAACTTTCACACAACACAAAATGCAAATTCCTCTCAGCCATTTGTCACTATAAATGACCAGTCAATAGATACTGACACTGTTTTCAAATTCCTAGGTCTGTGGGTTCAAGATAACCTGAAATGGAATACACATACAGGAAAGGTAAATGCCAGGATTTGTACTGGCTGTTATGCGTTGAGTGTACTGAAAACATGTGCTAGCCTGAAAACATTAACCAGTGCGTACTACGCTTACATACAAGCCCACCTAAAATATGGTGAAATATTCTGGGGAAATTCTCCAACTGCTCTGAGCACGTTCAGAACCCAGAAGAGAGCAATGAGGATTACTACTGGGAGCAAACCCAGAGACTCCTGCAAACCCATCTTCAGAAAGTTGGAAATCCTTACACTGCCTTGCCTCTACATTCTTGAGACTCTAAAATTTTTCAGAAACCACATAGTGCCAACTGACCCTAGAGTCGTAAAAAATAATGAAATACATGAACACAACACCAGGAAAAATGCAAACCTGCATGTTATATGTACAAACACTCAACTGTGTAAAAAGGGAGTTTTCCACATGGGCCTCCAACTGCTCAACAATCTTCCCACTAGTATTAAGTCCATCCAAGACAACATAAAATTTAGCAAAGCCGTGAAGTCATATTTGTTGTGTCACTGTTTTTACTCTATAAATGAATACTTAGAACAGTAATATTGCTGTTTGTGTTAAAGTGAAAACATTGAGCAATATAATACATTAGGATACTATAGGCCTATGTTAATATATGTTAACAATGTTAAATGATATTTTCCGACATCTGCAACACACTGTGTACCATCAGATCACATAGAATAAATAAATAAATAAATCACAAGATGAAAAAATGTAGTATTCCATGACTGTAATATTAATGAGTCACTTTTGGAATTGGCCAACTTATACAAATACCTGGGTGTAATGCAGAGAGTGCTTACAAATCACTCATGTCACCCATCCTAAAATATTGCTCCATACCATATAGGACTAATGGGATATTGAACGTATACAGAGAAGGGCAGCATGAATGCTCACAGGTTTGTTTAATCCACGGGGGAGTGTCACAGAGATACTAAAGGAACTGAACTGAAAGACTCTTCAAGACAGATGTAAATATCATGAGAAAGTCTACTATCAAGGTTTCAAGAACTGGCTTCAATTATTACTCTAGGGATATACTAGAGCCCCCTTCATATCACTCACATAGGGATTGTGAGGATAAGAACAAAATAATTACTGCACCTGCAGAGGCATTCAAACAATCATTATTCCCACCCTCCATTTGTAAATGGAACAGGGAAAAACCCTAATACTCGGTACAACGCAATGTATCCTCTCCCAAGCACCTCACGGTGGTTTACAGAGTATAGATGTAGATGTAGATGACACTGCTTGAAGTTCCGTCCAAACATCAGGTTTAATATTTCAGGAAGTTTCATTACATAATACACTCTACTGCAGTTGAATTACTCAACATATAAACAACTATTAGGCTGAAGCTAAGCCATTTTCCCTCACATTCATTTTTATGGCAGTACTGGTCCAATGAGGTGTGCAGTAGAAATTCAGCAGAGTTTGTAAACTAAGAGATAGATACTTGCAATTTAAGGTATTTAACGAGGCAAAATGCATATCTCGGATGTCACTCAGTAAGAGAATTGCTTGCTGCTGGGAATATTCTGGACTAAAGTACTAGTCTGTGACAATATTTTTAACCTGTTATGAAATTTAAAGGAGCACATACAATAATGTTGGTCACATTTTATGGGAGTGATGCTATGATACATGTGTGACACAAGGTAAATTCTGGTTAAAAAACACTGACATCTTTGCATTTAATTTCAATAACTGCAGTTACAACAGAACCTACATATTAGTACAATCTTCTCTCGAATTCTTGAACAAGGCTTCAAATAAATAATATTAAATCAAAAAATCTGTAAAAGATTCTCATACTTATCACCAAAATATTTGAATTTCAGTACAACCATACTTACGTTGGTTGTGGAATATCTATGAAAATAAACATAAAATGTATATCAAGACAATCGATCTTTAAACCACCCCTTTCAATACATTCATGAGACCATGTATTTGTGTTGAGTGTTGTTAAAGTAGAGATTCATAAAAATGTACAGACATCTGATATCACTCTTTAAATATGTTCTAATATGGCACAACAATTTCTCATTTATTTGCAATTTAAATAATTAACTGCTGAAATACTATGTTTAAAAGTGTTAGTTGTAAGTGAACTGGCACATTTTTAATAACAGAATGAAGAGTGTAACTCATAATTGGTCATTTATGACTGGCTCACTGCTTCTGTTTTATTAATTTGGAAGCCAGTATGGGATGTAGAGTGAACCTTTTACTATATAGCAGAATACTTGTAACAAAGGTTCTGGGTTTTTAATAACGGTTTTGCAATTAGTCAGGATCTTCATTAATTTCAAACGCAAACTAGTTCTACATTAAGTAGTTCTGTACACGTGGAAGTTATTAGAAACTACAATATCCGGTCACATCTTAGGATGATGTCAAAGTGATGCAAAGACTGTCAGCTGGGCCTGAATACATAAAAATGTCATACAAAATCCTGGGAGCAGCAATGGATTGGGAGGGGGGAGGGGGGAGGTAGAATAATTCACATCAGTTAAAAATAGGTAAAACCAAATATCATCAGGAGAATGATGTACAGCTGCAGATGTTCTATCAAAGAATTTGTTTATAATACACTTCGACAATCAATAATGACATGCAACTTAAATGTGTCAGACCTAGATCAGCTTGAACTAGCAGGTGACATCACTCATATGTGAAGAAGGGCAGTATAACTGGTCATAACATTATTTTTGCTTGCAAGAGCATGGAAAGAAATGGGTACTGATTACCAATTTTTTCAACAAGTAGGATTTCAGTGTTACAAACTAACAAGTTGCATTAGAACAGAGAAAATTTATGTAAAACCCATTTCATATTATTAAGAAATTAAAAATTCATTAACACTCAGAATCTGACATTCTTTCCCCTGAAATAGAAAGAGCAATGGTAAGATACTAAGGACATTTGAAGTTGTTAACCCTTTGACTGTTGGAGGCATACCATTTGATTGGTGTACTGCTGCCTGTGGCGTAATCTGGCTACCTGCACTAAGTGCCTGTTCCTCAACTTGCTGCCAGGGCCAGAGCAGCCTGCACTGCCCCACCCGCCCTGTGCTGAATATTTCTGGAGTGACTGTGCCGTCTCATGGCTGACACAGAATAAAGGCTATCATTACATTGTATCTCCAAAGATGAATTACTGCAGAACCAAACTGAATTGTTACAACTATTTTTCATCACTAAGAATTATAACTTGCTTGTCTTTTATTACATGATTTTTGTAGCTTATGGCAAAGCAATGTCATTTGTTAGATTTGCCTCAATAGTTTCCTGTTGCCTACACACAATGGCACATTCCAAGTTTTACATTCATACTTGTTTTCTCAACGCACTTTCTGTTTCCAGCAAACAATGCAGCTATGCATTAGCACACTTTTCTTGGAATGCTCACTTGCTGTAATGTTTGCAAAATGTCTTCTCACAAACATTACAGGATTGTCATGAGAACAGTTTCCCCTCCAAGATTTTCTGCGATCTGATGCATACGTTCCTGTAAGTTCCCTTAACTCTGCTATTGACATTTTACGAGGTGTTAGTGACCTGTGTGGGACATGACATTTAAAACACACTGATCAAGAATGTGAAAAAAGAACTTCTCATACCACTTCATTGTTTTCTGCATACATCTGACAAAGGTAAGCAGTATATCAGAACAGTCAACAGCTCCCATATTGAAGTTATAATCTACAATTCTTTGTGGTTTCTCAATTTTCTCCCCGGTATTCCTGTCAATGTGGCCAAAATCCACACTTGCCTTTTGTCGCACCACTGTATAGCAAGCATTATATTAGTACACACAAATTTAATAGCTCCTCATTTCAGTTTCTTCTGAAGTATCAGCATGTTGTTGCGTCTGTTCTTACGGACAGTACCAAATACGTTTGTCCCATGACTGTGAAGCCAGGAAAATAAGTCAAGGCGGGAGTACCAATTATCAAGGTAGAAGGTATGTCCATGTTCTAAATAGGACTTTGTAAGTACAGCCACTACTTCACCACTTTTCTCCAAACTGTGGAACTCAGTTTCTGTTGATGTCCCTGTGTAAACAACAAATCTAAAACACCACATAAAACAAATATTTTTATTTCGAATTACTCCATTTTGATGGACTAGACTGTCTGAAAAATATGCACCCTCTTAATAATAACAAACTTCCATCGATGCAGATTTTCTGATGTGGATTAAATGCACGACAGAAAGGTGTATGAACTATATCAACAATGAAACTTCCTGGCAGATTAAAACTGTGTGCCCGACTGAGACTCGAACTTGGGACCTTTGCCTTTCGCGGGCAAGTGCTCTACCATCTGAGCTACCGAAGCACGACTCATGCCCGGTCCTCACAGCTTTATTTCTGCCAGCATCTCGTCTCCTACCTTCCAACCTTTATCGACAATGTTCCTAATTTTGAATAACCTGTCTCCTCCAGTACTGAAGGAATTATCACTGAAATGTAACATTCTCATAAGTAATGGAAACTGGTCTCTTGACATGAGTTCACTAAAAATTGGTGTATTTAGAAGAACATCTATGGTCCAGTGTTCACTAGTTATCAGTTTTTTCATGTGAGACATCAGAAGACAAACAGCTATGAAGCAATACATTTCTCCATATGCAGTATCTTTCTGCTTTGATATTTGAGAACACACTGATTCTGGAGTATTCTCCTTGGTGAATAAATTAAACCGATTAATTTCATCAGCTATATATTTCATCAGTTCTTCTGTAAAGAATAACATGAAAACTGACAGAATACTTGGCTCATTCCCTATTTGGCACACATGTCCTGATAGCGTATCATCAAATGTGCGATTGACTGGCTGAAAATCATTTTCTTTCCAGTCAAATTTATTGCTAAGACATTATTTCTTTGTAGGTGTTTCACTACCACACTCTGATTCTGCAGACTTAGAACAACTAAAATCTCTTGTTGAAACATGAAACAGCATTGATACTCCTGTTGACGTGGATGGTTTATGGCTACAGCTTTCTGATTCTGAGGAAGAGCTATCACTTTAGTCAAAATCAAGTAGTTAATCCTCACTATCGCTCCTTGTAAGAATCTCCATGATTTCTTCAATGTACCCACAACATTTTGCAATTTTTTTGTAAAATACAGGATGCAAAGAACATCATGTAAATTCCAACAAACAGTGAACTGCAGTGTGAAGCCTAGTCTCACAACAGACAAAGAATTGGATGACAAGCTAGTGGCCAGAACTGTGAAAGGCTATTGATATGTGGGATGGGAAGTCCTCTGTGCAACTTATCTCATCATCAGCACTCAGGTAGTGGCATATCTGTACTTGTCATCAGTGCTCATGGGCCGACAAATGGGTGTGACATATGGTATATGTGCGGATGGATATGTGTGTGTGTGCGAGTGTATACCTGTCCTTTTTTCCCCCTAAGGTAAGTCTTTCCGCTCCCAGGATTGGAATGACTCCTTACCCTCTCCCTTAAAACCCACATCCTTTCGTCTTTCCCTCTCCTTCCCTCTTTCCTGATGAGGCAACAGTTTGTTGCGAAAGCTTGAATTTTGTGTGTATGTTTGTGTTCGTTTGTGTGTCTGTCGACCTGCCAGCACTTTCATTTGGTAAGTCACATCATATATATATATATATATATATATATATATATATATATATATATATATATATATATATATATATATATATATATATATATATTATGATGGGATGTAATATTAGAGAAGGGTGTCCCTTTACAATCTTGATACATCAGATGTCTGAAAGTAAGCAATTGTTTTTTAAACCAAAGAATAGAACAGAAATTTAACACAACACAATGAGTTCAAAAACTTATTAGGATCAGAATCATTTAATGGAACATTGGAACCAGTGATCCATAGTACACAAAATTACAATTCTCCAACACTACTGGTTCAGCCATGCAGCTTGTTTAGAGGAACAGCTTAACTTTAGTAAATAAAATTCATCAGAAAACTCCAAAGCTGATTTTCCCTGCAAACTTGTGAAAATTATTTTAAAAATTATGTGTTTATCACCACCTTTTTAACGATGTTTCACTGTGGAACAGGAAGCAGTGTCAACCATTTATGGATCCTTTCCACCAACACCAACTTCTCTGAGTTGCACAAGTTGGAACTCTACCTGCAGTATATCCTACATTCCCATAACCCCTCTGGCTGCAACTTTTGTTAGAGCCCATCTTTCACCCAGTTATCCGCTTCCCTGTTCCCACTCCAACACTATACAGCCTTCCATTCCAGCAATGTACTTACTAGACATTTTCCCCTCTTCTAATTCTGTTTTTTCCATTCCCATATCCCCCCCCCCTTAAACCTCCTTACGGCACCTAGCAACCATATCCTATCTCCCCCACATCTCTGTGTGCTCCCACAAGCAGAACTGCATGTGTCTCACCCATACCTTGCAATCCTTCCCCCTCCCTGCCACCACAATCCACAGATTGCTTCCCCCATCTAGTGTAGTTGCTGTAGGCCGCCTGACCTCAGCAGCCAGAGGGATAGTAATCATGTGTGTGTTAGCTATGCTTGTGTGTCTATGTGTATGTTTTCTACTTCAGAAGAAGGCATTTTGGCCATAAGCCTGTCTGTGGCTCAGCATATCCTCTATGTGGTGAGCAGCAATCTATCCTGTTCATAATAGTGCCACTGTCAGGGAAGTCACTGATGTATATGAACAACAACATACATCATACAACAATATACATGGGATCTGATAAAAGTTTCACTAAAAATTTTGCTTTATTTGAAGACTGCCAATCCTATTCTTTGTGCCATGTTTTCCAGGTACAATCAGAACCAGTCATCGTCAATTCTTCTTATTTGTATTGATCCTAGCTCTTGTTGGTAGAATTCTATGGTAAACACTATCAAAGACCTTGGATAGACTGAAAAATATACTTGTGCCACATCCATTGTTGGCTAATAATATCAAGTGCTACCTATGTAAATTCTACAGTGGCTGATCCTGGTATTCTCCTCCTACAGAAACTGAACTGTGCTTCACTGAGAATCTTATATTGATTCAAGTGATTCATCAATCTATCTTTCATTAAGAAGTGTGTTAATTTTGAGAACTGTGACAGTAAATAAATGGACCTGTAGTTTTCTATATCTTCTGTATCATCTTTCTTTAGTGTAAGCACAATTATTGCCTGTTTCAGATACCCTGGTAAGTTAACTGAGCTGAAAGACTCATTATGTTTGAGCTTGTGGACTGCCTACACATTCTTTAAGTACATGGTGGTGTACTTCATCTACACTTGCATTTTTTAATTTTTTTTACTTTTATACTGTTTTTGTGTCTCCATAGTCTGTGGTGAGTGACATGTCATTGTACTTGGTGTGTAATTTTTATACTGAAACATGTAATTTTGGGAATTTTATGTTGTAGTTTCTTTGCTGCACTTGAAAAATATTAATTTGCAAAATATGCTAGTTCCTGTGAATCATTTATTCAGCTATGTCTGTGATTTATCTGTAAGTTTTTGTGATTCTATTTCTGTTTGCTTGTTTCTTGTTTTACAATCTTCCAAATTGCTTTGCTTTTATTTTCAGCATTAAGTTTTATTTTGCCATTTGCTGACTTTTCTGCAGCAAGCAACAGTTTTTTGTAAATATTTTTGTATCTTTGATAACAGTTTGGGAACTCTGGCTCACAATGGATTTTTGTTTTGGAACTGAGATATTTCATGGTCTAGGAACACTTTCTCACACCTGCTGTTATCCAATTGTATTTTTATTGGATGTTGCTGTTGATGTGAATATTTTGGAAAAGACCACTCAAAGTTTAGTTCAAATATATGTAAAGAACTTAAAGACTTTTACATCTACATTTTTTCTATCTACACTTCAATTGCTCAGCGTTTATCTAACAGTATCCTTGAAAAATCTTGAGCATTGAGTTTTGAAATATGTCTTTCATAGTTCTGCAGTCTGGTGGACTTATCCAACACAGATTTTAGTTTTATTAATTTACTGAAATGATAAGAGATTCCAAGATCTTTTACATGTACAGCACAGTGTTTCCTGTCTATATTTGCAACAGCATGATTGATTACTGTTACTGAGGTTTTCATTACCATTCTTGTCCTTTTGACCAACTTTGACATGCCAAAACTCTGAAGAAGGTTTTATCCATGATATTTGTGATGATATGTATGCCTCTACATAGGATTATCCTGTTCTTCAGCAATGGGACTTTGACCAGAAACTCAATAAATTTCTTAAAAAAAGGTGCTTATGTTCCTGCTAGGTGACTGGTGCACAAAGATTATAATTGTTCTCTTTTGTAAATACCAATATTTGTTAGTTCAATATCTGAGACTTCAAATGTCCCTCATTACTAACAGCGGCAAAGCTCTGTGTGTCAGTCTAAAAGTCTAAATTGTCTTCTTAAGGAAGTCCTGTCATATGATCTCTACATCAGTGTTTTAGTGAATGATTTGCTGAAAGACTGTTAGATTTGTATGAATTCCATTGTTATTTGCCATCTGCCTTCCTTCTGATACTGATGCCTAACAAACAAGGTTTTTGTTATGATGTAATCCATCTTTTGTGTGCTGACCGAGATATTTCTACACTAATGGAAAAATTTTAAGCACGAACACCTGTTATCTGGATTTATTCTAAACAGACCTCATCTTCCTACCAGTGACAACAGGTTTCTGACCCTGTGTGTCCAAGACCCACCCACTATGCTTTCCCCTTTCCCACAGTAATTAAACCAATGTCCCATTCCTGTTCAGCTGCGTCCCCTGTCTTGTGAAACCCAACTGGTACCTGTGCAACATACCCAAAGTCAGCCACCATCTTCATCGTCCTCTACATTAACACACTTTGCAACACTGCTACCTATAATGATATGATACCACAACGAAGTGCACAAATCTGGAAAGCTATCTTGTCCAGTTCATCACTTATATCACATGTCCAGCCCATGTCCAAATCATTTCCTTATCTACCCTTTATTATTATGTCATCTTCACCTGTGAAATTCCTATATAAAGGTCCTAAGTCCTCTGTTGCTTCTGTCAGCTTGTCTCTGACCTGGTACTCTGACCCTAGCATTTCCTGCAACTGAGAACCTACACCTTGCCTGTGGCTATTTCCTAGCAACAGTACTTTCATCTTTCTCTCATTTTTCACACTCCTACTCTTCCTGATCATATCCTGCTGTATATTTCTTACACCTATTTGTAACTGAGCACCTATCCACATAACTCTGGCCGCTCCTGAAATCTGCTGTTTGGGTATATGCTGAAACTCACAGACCTTGTCCTCTTTCTCCATGCCCTTCTGCCACCTATTGGCACCCAACTATCCTTCACCTGCCCATCGTCCCTAACCCTTAGGAACTATTTCTTTGCTTCCTCCAACTGTACCTTAAGGACACAGGTTTTCCCATCCTGTTCCTTTATCACATTACACAGTCTACTCACATTAATGTGACCATCTGTCAAAAGCCTAAATAACCACCTTTTGCAGATATACAGGAAGAGTGTCAATGAGTTTCTGGAATGGTGCACATCTGTTTGCTCACACACATCTCTTCGGCCATCATTATTCCTTGTCAGCTATGGCCTGTGGTGCGCCACAGTTGCCTTAGCACCAGTTCTGGATAGTGCCATTTTGCCGTGCACCGTGTACTTTAAACATGGTGGCAGGTGAACAGTTTACAAACTTAGCCATTTTGGGAATACTTCCACCCTCGGCTTGTAAGCCAATGATCATGCCCTTTTGGATGTTGGATAAATCACTTCGTTTCTGCATTACTGCAACAGCACTGTTAAAGAGCCTACTTACAAAGTTTCAAGAACTGGCTTTAAATGATGATTCTCAGAATATACTACAACCTCCTACTTATTACTCACATGGGGATCGTGAAGACAAGATAAGATTAATTACAGCACACACAAAGGCATTAAAAATAATTCTTCCCATACTCAAAAATTGGATGGAATTGGAAGAAACCCTAATAACTGGTACAATGGGACATACCCTCTGTCATGCAACTGACAGTGGTTTACAGAGTATGGATTTAGAAGTTTTCTGCATCCCCATGACATACTTTTTATACCCTGCACTGCTACTACTGCTATCTGCCATCTTTGAGTGGTTATTGCACATTGACATCAAACTTTGGTGGTCGTCAAATTTATGTGACTAGATCTTGTATTTCAACTATATATCTTGCAGTCCCAGGAGAGGGTTCATCTGACATTCCCAATGACGTCTCTTCTACACTCCCCCCCAAATGAAACCATTTCCACAAAGTTCAGTAATGTCAGCTACATGTAAACAACTAATGATAATAATAATAATAATAATAATAATGACAGTAAAATAAGGTAAAAAGTTTGTATGCAGCCTTTTCCTTACAAGTTTAGATTCTGCAATTCAGCAGATTGGATTAATGTTTACTTATGTCTAAAAGGATTTGTTGAAACAAGCTTAAAAAGTATATTCAGAATTTATCACTGGAAAATTAAACCTGGACTTGGAGTACTAGTATAGGAAATTCAAAATAAATGTGAGACATTTCAAAAAAATGCACTGCAGTATATCAGCTCTTCTCTGACAATAAAAGGCTCTAATACAAGTGATCTCTATGGAATGTGACCAGATCAAATGTTATTGACAAACTTTTACAGAATTTGTAAACTGGAAAAATTAGACATACATTGCAAGTATCAGAAACTCAGCATACACAAGATATTGCCTAAGAGCACACTGAAAATTTTCTGGCTGTTAATTAGAACTTTACAGTATCCAGTCATGCAACAATAGAGTACTAAGACATGTATTTTCTACAAAGGTTTAAACATCTAAAATGGTCAACTTTAGCCTGTTGTGTAAGATGAAATACACTGAACTGTGATTGATATGTAAATTATAGGCAATTTTGTCCACTGTGATTCATCTGTTTTCCATCACCATATGCAAGACAGAACATCTGAAGTACCAGTGCGATGTCTTCCACAGTTAGATATATTGAGTAGTTCAGAGATGAACAAAACCAAAGTAACAAGTGCTCATGAGTTTTCACAGAGTTCTAATTTTGATGATATGCTGATGACAATAGATGAAACTACATCACGTATCTCCGCGAGCAACATTCTGCTCGCTCAGGAAAACATGGACAGCAAAGATAACATGATTTTTGATGACACTTTATCGTCACCCATCACCCAAATGTCAATTTACAAAGTACAGTTGTTAACAATCTAAATACATTGAACAGCAACCAAAATAGTGCACTTGCCACAATACTTCAAAAACTCGATAACTTGAGCACCAAAATAAAAGATACAAACAAACACCAATTAGACCAATTTGTGTGCATTCATACAAAATACGAACACCAGTTTGCATGTAGACTTAAAAAATATAAACACCAATTTGCGAACAGACATAAATACAAAATTTAAGTTTGTTGAAAAACCTTATAACAGTTGCACAAGACATAAACAACATAAAACAAAGGCAGAAGCAAGTTGTAAAGATTTTCAGGATACAGTCACACAACAGATCAGTGATTTGACTAAGAATTTTCACAAGGAAATGTATGTAAAATTTAAAGACATGGAAAAACAGCTAAAGCAAGATGTACTTTTTGAAGTAAACAATGACATTATGGAAATAAAACAGAAATTAGACACTCTTAACGAGCAGAATGATACAGTAGAGCAGCAATTAGAAGTGATTAAAGACACACACACACACACACACAAACTTGGAAGCTACACAGACACAATTAACTGCTACAGTAAAGAACATCTCTACTGGAGTGAACAAACTGCATAAGGATTACAAAAATATACCAATACCAATTGATGAACTCACTTTAAAAGTAGCATCACTTGAAATCGAAACAGTCTGTGCCAAAAAGGAAAGAGACAAAATTAATGAAAATTTATCTGCTGTAATTTCACAAGCTGAAGCAGGTACTTTAGACAAAACCAGTACTGTGGCAGAAAAGGTAGTGAAGGAATGTAGATTAATCAACGATGTGGTTGACAAAGGGAAAATGACGTTATCAATAAAGTGAACACCAATTTGCAAGCTAAGGAGCACAGGATATGCAACTACTTAGATGAAAGTGTTACAGAGACACAAGTTGTACACATAAACAAAGAGCCAGCCACAGCAAACCATACTAATTTATGCACACCAATCATAGCAAACCCCACAAACAATGCCAGTAGTAATGACAGACCGCAGGGTGTAAGTTTACAGGGCATAACACCAGAACCAGTACTTACGAGAAATGCAAATAATTATGACAACTATGTAAACACAGCACAAAATGCAAACAGCTTGTTCAATATATTTGCTGAGGAAGGTCAATTAAGACACCGTTTAGACACATTTATGAGTGAAGGTAAGAAGATGAATACTGTTGTATTTATTAGTGCGTTTCGACATGTGTTCCCTAGAAATTGGACGGAAGCAAAAAAGATCAGGTTTGTTGTTAGGTACACCCAAGGCGATGTACTTTTGTGGGCAACCAAGGTAGCTGAGCATTGTGCCACATATTTACAATCTGAATGGGCATTTCTTGACAAGTACTGGCCAGAAGCCTTACAGGAGATGCTTAGGAGAGAGGTTTTTAACCCCTCCCCTTTTAATAGCAAATATGGTAGCTTGTGAGGGTATTTTGAGAAATATCACAATAAAACATGTTACTGGACGAATCCTAATTCTCATGTTGATGTTTTAAAAAGTCGTTTGCCATCACACATTCGTGAAAAATTAATTACTACACCTGAGTATGACACAGAATATTTTCTATCCATTTTAGTTTCAATCAACCTAATATATGAGGAGAAAGTAATAACAGATAGGGTGTAAGACAGCGAAACACCACAACAACATAACTTGAATGGTCAATACAAAAAGCCAGATGCAAACATACAGCAAGGCTGGTACGCGGAACTGCAAGGATACATTAACCGTGGTTATGGATACGGGAATGGAAATGGTAGGAACAAGATACTTAAACAAAACTTGCCATATGACAGGAATGATTACCATCCACAAGCTAATTTTAATCTGTCCTCTCAAAACTATGCACCGCGTGTAAATCAAAACAGTCAGCTGCACCAATGGCAGGCCTGCAGCAACAACAGTAACATGCTGCACACCGTACCGCAGCCAACCTTTGCGCAAAAAGCTCACAATAAGGCAACATTTCACAACAGCCATATGAACACACAGGAATGTATGTCACGAGCTATCCTGACGAAGCAACCGTTTGTTGCGAAAGCTAGAATTTTGTGTGTATGTTTGTGTGTCTATCGACCTGCCAGCGCTTTCGTTCGGTAAGTCACATCATCTTTGTTTATATATATATATATATATATATATATATATATATATATATATATATATATATATATATATATATATATATACACACAAATTTCTCTAGCTTTCGCAACAAACAGTTGCTTCGTCAGGAAAGAGGGAAGGACAGGGAAAGACGAAAGGAAGTGGGTTTTAAGGGAGGGCGTAAGGAGTCATTCCAATCCCGGGAGCGGAAAGACTTACCTTAGGGGGAAAATAGGATGGGTATACACTCGCACACACACACATATCCATCCACACATATACAGACACAAGCAGACATATTTAAAGACAAAGAGTTTGGGCAGAGATGTCAGTTGAGGCGGAAGTGCAGAGGCAAAGATGATGTTGAATGACAGGTGAGGTATGAGTGGCGGCCAACTTGAAATTAGCGGAGATTGAGGCCTGGTGGGTAACGGGAAGAGAGGATATATTGTAAAACCTGTCCCATGCACCCTCCCACCACCACATACTCCAGTCCTGTAACCCGGAAGGGGTACACGATCAAAGGCAGAGCCACATGTGAAAGCACCCATGTGATTTACCAACTGACCTGCCTACACTGTGATGCATTCTATGTGGGAATGACCAGCAACAAACTGTCCATTCGCATGAATGGACACAGGCAGACAGTGTTTGTTGGTAATGAGGATCACCCTGTGGCTAAACATGCCTTGGTGCACGGCCAGCACATCTTGGCACAGTGTTACACCGTCCGGGTTATCTGGCTACTTCCCACCAACACCAACCTATCCGAACTCCGGAGATGGGAACTTGCTCTTCAATATATCCTCTCTTCCCGTTACCCACCAGGCCTCAATTTCCGCTAATTTCAAGTTGCCGCCAATCATACCTCACCTGTCATTCAACATCATCTTTGCCTCTGCACTTCCGCCTCGACTGACATCTCTGCCCAAACTCTTTGTCTTTAAATATGTCTGCTTGTGTCTGTATATGTGTGGATGGATATGTGTGTGTGTGCGAGTGTATACCCGTCCTTTTTTCCCCCTAAGGTAAGTCTTTCCACTCCCGGGATTGGAATGACTCCTTACCCTCTCCCATAGAACCCACTTCCTTTCGTCTTTCCCTCTCCTTCCCTCTTTCCTGACGAAGCAACTGTTTGTTGTGAAAGCTAGAATTTTGTGTGTGTGTTTGTGTGTTTTTTATTGTCTCTATCAACATACCAACACTTTCGTTTGGTAAGTTACAGTACTTCCAGAACCAACTGATACAGCACTGGCCACAGCAATTTCCTACAGTTTAAGGAATTGGTGTTCCTAGGCACATACCCCTCCACTAAACACTTGATCAGTTTGACAAATGCTGCACTTTCTCGGTTTTGACTTGCTTGAAACTGACTAAAAGTTCCACTGAATGCCTCCCAGATTGAAGAAGTCTCAAGTGTCACAGTGGTAACTAGATGAGAAACAATCTCTCTTTTGAACAACCAACACTTTCATTTCTGCAATAGCCTTCATGTAGCAGTCCTGAAATAGTCTGATATCTGAAAATCCCTGGCTTTGGATCAGTGTCCAGTAACATTGCCTGACTAATCAGTTCATTCCTGGGGACAATCCCCAACCACTCTGATAACTCTTTAAGCAAATTATCAACCAATGACCCTTGTTTCTTGAGGACACTATTTATTTTTTCTTTAAAAGATAGTGGTTGCCATTCCATTAATCTTGGCAAGATCTTTATTTTTAAAAATTTGACTGTTTTCGTTGAAGACACTTCTTTGGTTACTCCATTGAAAACTTTCAAAAACCAGGAAAGCTTGTTGCATTATTTTCCATTGCATACCTTTTAAGTTTAATAAGGTGATCATTTTTCCACCTAAAACAGCAAAGTAAGTAAATCTTTGCAATATTTCATAATTAGAGTTTCATCTGGTGGGACATCTTGTTTCAGTTTCAGTTTGCATTTCAGCAAGTTTGCTGAAAGCAAACGGTCTCTCCTTAAGAGAGATGACAACTCATCACAAGATGTGCATGATGGGGCACAAATTGTCGTCCACGGAGACAAATACCTCGCCAATATGCTGCTAATATGGTTGCACTATCAGTCGGAGGATGGCATTCAGGTATTGTACAGCCGTTATGGCGTCTTCCATGACCACCAGTGGCGTACGGCGGCCCCACATAACGCCACCCCAAAACAGCAGGGAACCTCCACCTTCCTGCACTAACTGGACAGTGTGTCTAAGGCATTCAGCCTGACTGGGTTGCCTCCAAACATGTCTCCGATGATTGTCTGGCTGAAGGCATATGCGACGCTCATCAGTGAAGAGAATGTGATGCCAATCCTGAGCAGTCCATTTGGCATGTTGTTGGGCCCATCTGTACTGTGCTGTGGTTGCAAAGACGGACCTCACCTGGGACGTTGGGAGGGAATTTGCACATCATGCAACCTATTCCGCCCAGTTTGAGTCATAACAGGATGTCCTTTGGCTGCATGAAAAGCATTATTCAACATGGTTGCTGTCAGGGTTCTTCTGAGCCATAATCCATAGGTAGCAGTCATCCACTAGATCCTTGAGCACTCTGACTGAGGCATGTCATCAACAAGTCCTGTCTCCTCCTCCATGTCTGAGGAGCACTTCCGTTGTTGAGAGCCCTTCTTGGCACAAAGTAACAATGCGGATGTGATCGAACAGTGGTATTGACTGTCTAGGATAAGGTTGAGCTACAGACATCACGAGCCATGTACCTCCTTCCTGATGGAATGACTAGAACTGATCGGCTGTGTGACCCCCTCCATCTAATAGGTGCTGCTCATGCATGGTTGTTTACATCTTTGGGTGGGTTTAGTGACATCTCTGAACAGTCAAATGGACTGTGCCTGTGACACAATATCCACAGTCAATGTCTATCATCAGGAGTTCTGGGAACCAGGGTGATGCAAAACTTTTTTTGATGTGTGTATGTTCGCAAATATAAAATCCATTAAGACAATTTGTCTAATGTGCATCCTCTACAGACCTCTGATAGCAGGCAGGATAGCCTGTTTCAAAACTGATCTTTCAAAATTCATTTCGACTTAGAAGCATACAAATATAGCTAGGAAAACTAACATAAATATTTTGCCCCTTCATTGTGGAATTCAAGTATGTATTTCCTTCTTCAAATGTAATTTCAGCTTGCACCTACCCATAATGCAGCCTAAAGTGATGCCCCCATACATGTATTTGCCACAAAATCCACAAGCAAAGAAATTCGTACCTGGAATATCAACTACATCAACATATTCATGACTTGCTCTCTAAAATATGCAAGGAATAAACTGTGCCAACATAACGAGACTTCAAGTGTATCAGTGCACCTGAACTTGTAGGAGAGACACAAGGGATAATTTGGGAGATGACTTCCATTCCATTCCTGGACATGAAAGGCCAATTCCATGGTTTACTACCAAACTAACTCAATTACACAATAAATATCCTGCCCCAAAGAATGGAGACTTGAATGGAAATGCACCTTGGCTAATGGAAGAGCTAAAGTAGTTAATGAATCTTGGAGACACTGCACATTGGACTTACAAAAGACCTCCTGCCCTTTAAAATAAATTGTTACAAGCAGAAAGCAAACAGAGTCAGTCAATCTGAGAGAAACAATAACTAGGACATGCCAATACATTAATCAAAAACATAGAGAGCAGATGCTCAATGGAAAAGCTTGTGTGATCAAGGGAATGAGAGGCAAAGTAAAAGCTGCAGCTGATCTTATTGTCCTAACCAAGGAACTAAACCAGTACTTGACTTTAGCGATAACATTCACTGAACCAAAAACAAAACATAGATTTACTGATTATGTCATGGAGGTAAATGATTTTAGTCGCTAAAAATTCTTTCTTGAGCTGACAATGCCATCAAAAAATCCTTCAGCTCAGCATTTACTGCACAGAGTGACGTTGCAGTCCAAATGACCAGGCTTATTATTGACTTACTACTGCTCATAATAACTACTGCTCTCTCAGACCCTGAAGCTCTTTCCTGGCCAACACAGCAGAAACAGTTGCTCCTATCATAATATAAGAACTATAGATCTGATTGCTAACAAGAGTAGCTGGGTACATTATGTCTGACAGGAGAGTGAATGTAGAAATCAGGAAAGAACTGAGAGTTGAAAACTACAATGAGCAGATTAAAGAATACAGAAACAACTGGAAGGACTACGTCATGATATTGGAAGGCAACAGATTATCGAAACTGGTGATAATTATTACGCAATGGGCAGACGACATTTAGGAAGACCAAGGAAAATCAACAATTTCAACCAATAGGGCATAACAGCCAGATGCCTAATACATGCTGAGAAGAAGAAGAAGAAGAGATATTACATTCAAAATATTACGATTTTTTAAGTAACTGTGATTGTAATAAGTTTTGTAATTACATATAAAATCTGGTCTGATGTAAGAGGACACCTGAAAGCACTGAACTGTTCAGGTTATATGAATAAATAAAAAATCAAACGAAATATATAGGCTGCCCCAGAATGAATGGGCAGTGTTCAGCGATATGACAGGAATGATCATTTGAACCAGAAAACTACATGTGGACATACGCACTATTGTGAATGGTTTCCGAGATAGAACATGTTTAATGTACATTGTTACTTATTTTATCTATTGTTCAGTACACTGTCATTGTTTACAACATACTGTAGCAGCATAGCAGAAGTGAAGACAAATAATTTGATGTAGGACACATTGTCTATCACAGGGCTTCACAACATACGTGCTCGCGGAGCAAGCTGTGAGCAGCAAGGCGCGAGCACGGAGCAGCGCGAGCACGCTACCCCCACTACCGGACCAGAGCGGAGAGTGGGGAGAGTCACATGGGGTACACAACAGCTGCCACCAGTCGACGTAAATCCGCGGCCACCTGCAGGGATATCACTCACGAATTATTACTGCGACAAATAAAACAAATAAAGGAGAATGTAGACGTGCCACATAATTTTACTAGCTTAGTGTATGCCTCTACCATATGTAGACACTGAAACTAAAGAATTCCACGAAAATCCTATATTTTCAACACTTTCATCAATGCTACTTAAAATATCACCTCCAGTTGTAGTGTTCTTCGTGGCTACTACATCGAGGAGCTCCTCCCTCACCTGAAGATCTCTATTAACACCTCTAATAAATATGGCAAGCTGCGCTGTTCCAGTGATATCAACACTTTCGTCCAGAGCTAGAGAATACGGCATAAAATCTTTACAGATATTTGCAAGCTGGCTCTGGACGTCGTCTGCCATGTCCTGTATGTGACGCATAATGGTCATGTTAGATAATGGCACAATCCAAAATTGTTCAACTTGAGATGGACACAAATGCTCCGCTGCAACTACCAAACATTCTTTTATTAAATCGCTATCAGTTAAGGGGCGCAGGGATTTTGCTAAAAGCAAAGCAATTTTGTAACCCACTCTGAGAGCTGACTCAGTTGATTTTTCTTCATCGTCCAGATCTTCTTTGGATAGCTTCCTTTTAAGTTTAATAACTTCCTGTGCACGATCTGGTCAATCACATTTTGCACGTCCGTAGTCTTTCGCGTGGTACGACATATAATGTCGCTGCAAATTAAATTTCGTAAAAGAATTCAGCGTTTTGTGACATACTAAGCATTTTGCAACACCATCTTTTTCTGTAAACAGATACAATTCCTCCCAATGGGGGTTGAACTGCGAAAGCATGGTTGGGGTTACACAACGGCGACTTCACATGATTCTTAACCAGCGACGTGACTGTTAAGAGCTGATCGTAGTACTTTAAACGTTACACAGTCGGCGCGAATTCAATAGGCACGCTGCGGCCCTATTCAAACGTGCGCGCGCATTTCCCCTCCCTCCCCTCCCTCCCTACTCCGCGACCTTGCAGCTGCTCGCGAGCACGTGCCTGAGCAGACGCGAGTACTCGCGCTCAAAACCGGCCAGTTGTTAAGCCCTGGTCTATCAAGTGGAGAAACAACTAAAAACTGGCTTATATACACCTCAACGCATGTTCGATGCACAAGATTTTCCATATTCTCTTGCTCTCTTCATGCAACTTGTATGCCCTTGAAACGAAATGTGTTTCACCTCTTTAAAGGAAATTTAATGTAGTTTAATTCTGTATTGCAACAAGTCTTCACTAAAGGCCACAGCAGATTCCAGGTTATTCAAGAAAGATGTACAATAGTAACTTTACGTATGTTCCATCTCAGAAACCATTTGGAATAGAGCATATTTCCATATCTAGTTTTTTGCTTCAAATGGACTGTTCCTGTCATGTCCCTGAATATTGACCATTTCTCCTGAGACGACCTTTATACATAGACTATCATGTATGTCAAAACAATTATGTGTTATACATACGATTGTATTTAGTATCCTATCCACCCAAAGTAATTAAAATCTGCATAAAGGCTACCAACACACCATCAACAGCAACTGTAAATGCAACAGACATAGAAGAAGACATAATAGTACACCTAACAAGAACACACACAACGAGAAAATGGAAGAGCAACAACACAAGAAGATGAAAAAAATCAAATAAGGAAACAAAGAATAAAGAGCTGAACTCAGTTGGAGAGGTGCTCAGTCAAAAAGTGAGTTGCAAACTGTATCAGTAAGCCAAAAGCACAGAGAACAGAGTGACACCTCAAGTTGCTGTGCAGTCTGTTCCATGTGAACTTGTCTGTGAGAGAGGGAAGAGAAGTGAGCTACCTTGCATATCCAATCAGTAAGAGTGGTGGGGGAGCAATGGACTAGTGAGCTACCTTGCAATCTGATCCCTGAGAATGGTGGGGAGCAGTGAGCTAGTGATGCTAATTCAAAGGATAAGCAGCAACAACTCACTCAAAAGTATGTAAACATTTATTGAGCTTCTGAAATTTTTGAAACATTCTTTTGAAATCAATGGCCAAAACATTACACAGGAAGTGTTTTCTGCCTGAATGTACTGTATTGAAGCACCTGTGGCTTGTGTGCCTTAGTAGCTGCAGGGTCAATGCAACAGTTTGTAAAATAAAGGACCCAGGTTCAATTCCTAGTTGGGTTGAAAATTTCTTCCAACTCGGAGACTGGGTGTTGTGTTATGCTTACTTTCGTATCATCATAATTATTATTACTATTGGGATTGCTGAATAGGTACTGCCTGGCAGCCAATAAATTAAAGGGAAAAAATGGGCTTTTTTTATTTTCTGTTTTCATGGATATAAGGTACGCAAGTTGTTCTTACTTCTTATTGTGAATGAGATTCAGTTCCATAACTTCACATCAGAAATCAAAAAAAACAATCCACAGAAATTCTGTGGAGAAGGGAAAATACAAATTCATGAAACATCCACTCATCCAATCTATTGCCATATTTGGCTCCCTTTGACCTCCAGATTGTTCTACATTAAGAGACATTTAATGCTGGAAAATGCTTTCAGTCCAATGAAAAGGTTATGGTGGCCACAGATGAAACTCTTACTGACTTTCCAGAACAGCCTTTCAACTACAGAATTTATTCATTGCTAAAAATTTAGACAATGTTGTTTACTCTAATGGGGATATGGGAGAGGAGCAGAATTTTTGCGCTAAAATCAGAGTCCTCCATCAAGCTGCATATGTTTTACTTGTGATCAAATTTATTTTTCACTATGCTCAAATGAGTCTACAGAGAGCAGTAGCAATGAGAGACATTTTCAATGAACTCAAAATCACAATTTTTCCAGCCATTCTGATGAAAACTTCTAAGAAGCCTTGATCTTATAAAGCCAATAAACAGAGCAAAGTCATCAATGTAGTCTCTCAGTGATCATGCTGTTGCTGTCGTGATCTTCAATCCAACCACAGGTTTTATGCAGTTCTCCATGCTACTCCATCCTGTGAAAGCCTCTTCATCTCTGAATCACTAGTGCAACATACATCCATTAGATTAGATTAGATTAGATTTACTTTCATTCCAATTGATCCGTAGTGAGGAGGTCCTCCAGGATGTGGAACATGTCAGAAAAACAATACATGACAAATATTTACAATTAAAACAAATAAGCTAATGTACCATTCCACAGGTCCCAAGTGGAATGATCGTCATTTTTAATGAACACTAAGAGTAATTTTACAAATACTAATGCACTGAATTTAAAATAAAAAAGTTTTTATTTATTTATAAGGTAATACAACTACTGTAATACTTATTTACAATGAACACATTACTGCACTGAAATGGTGCAGAAGTTAGATTATACTAACACACACACACACACACACACACACACACAAATTTTCAATGAACACATTACTGCACTGAAATTGTGCAGAAGTTATGTTGTACTTATATACAAATCAGTTGGTTTTACTAAGAAATTCATCAATGGAGTAGAAGGAGTTGGCCACCAATAAATCCTTTAGGCTTCTCTTAAACTGAATTTCATTGGTTGTTAAGATTTTTATGGCTGCTGGCAAGTTATTGAAAATGTGTGTTCCTGAATAATGCACACCTTTTTGTACAAGACTAAGTGACTTTAAATCCTTGTGAAGATTATTCTTATTTCTAGTATTGATTCCATGAATTGAGCTGTTGGTTTGAAAAAGTGATATATTTTTAATGACAAATTTCATTAAGGAATAAATATATTGGGAAGCAGTAGTTAGTATCCCTAGTTCCCTAAACAGGCTTCTGCAGGATGTTCTTGAGTTCACACCACATATAACTCTCACTGCACGTTTTTGTGCCCAGAAAAATTTAGCTTGGCTTGATGAATTACCCCAAAAAATAATCCCATATGACATTATGGAATGAATGTAAGCATAGTATGCCAGCTTTTTCATTTTTATATCCCCTATGTCTGACAAAATTCGCATTGCTAACAGAGATTTGTTAAGACGCTTCAGCAGTTCTGTGGTGTGCTCCTCCCAGTTGAATTTATTATCAAGCTGTAATCCCAAGAATTTAACACTGTCCACTTCTTCTATCTTCTTGTCATCGTATGTTAGACATATACTCTTGGGACACCCCTTACAAGTTCTGAACTGCATGTAGTGTGTTTTTTCAAAGTTTAGTGACAAAGAATTGGCTAGGAACCAGTGATTAATGTCCACAAATATTTTATTGGCTGATCTTTCTAAGACTACATTTGACTTGCTATTTATTGCAATGTTTGTATCATCGGCAAACAAAACAAACTTGGCATCTGGTAATGTTACTGATGAAAGGTCATTGATATACACAAGAAAAAGTAAGGGCCCCAAAATGGAACCTTGTGGGACCCCACATGTAATTAGTTCCCAGTTGGATGAGGCCTGATAGCTTGATACATGTCTCTTTCCTAATAACACCCTTTGTTTCCTGCCAGAGATATAAGATTTGAACCATTTTGCAGCATTTCCTGTTATACTATAATATTCTAGTTTACTTAAAAGGATATTGTGATTTACACAGTCAAATGCCTTTGACAGATCACAAAATATACCAGTTGCCTGCAATTTTTTGTCTAATGAATTAAGCACATTTTCACTGTAAGTGTAGATAGCCTTCTCAATATCAGAACCTTTTAGAAATCCAAACTGTGACTTTGACAGTATGTTATTTGAGATGAGATGGTTATAAAGACGACTGTACATTACTTTTTCGAAAATTTTTGAGAATGCTGGCAACAGTGAAATTGGACGGAAATTTGATGCTATTTCTTTATCTCCCTTCTTAAACAGTGGCTTAACTTCAGCATATTTCAGCCATTCAGGAAATATTCCACTAATAAACGACTGGTTACACAGATAGCTTAATATGTTACTTAGCTCAGAATCACATTCTTTAATTAACTTTGTTGATATTTCATCATACCCACTAGATGTTTTTGATTTTAAAGATTTTATGATGGACATTATTTCTGTTCGGGTAGTGAGGGTCAAATTCATATTAAGGAAGTTACTTGAAATGTCTGGTCTAAGGTAATCCATAGCAGCATCTACCGAACCTGACAACCCCATCTTGTCAGTAACAGTTATAAAATGTTTGTTAAAAAGTTCTGCAACATTATACACATCTGTCACCAATGTATCATTTACTCTTAATGCTATTTGTTCCTCTTCATGCCTGGTTCTACCGGTCTCCTCCTTCACTATATCCCATATTGTCTTTATTTTGTTATCTGATATGACTATCTTTTCCTTGTAATATATTTGCTTTGACATCCGTATTACAGTCTTTAATATTTTGCAGTATTTCTTATAATGTGCTATAGCATCAACATTGGAAATGTTTCGGAGTGACAGATACAGTTTTCTTTTTGTTTTACAAGATACCCCTATTCCATTTGAACCTGCTTACTGTATTCATCTTTCAATCTGCCTCTAACCCTCAGACTTCCCTCCAGTAATAATCTTATGATTTATTGATGACAGAATTTGTGCTACCAACCAATTGTTTCTTTCAGTCAACTTATGTCAAATTTCTTTTCTCCCAAATTCTATTCAGTGCTTTGTCTTTGGCTACACAATCTATCCATCCCATTTTCATTTTCAGCATTCTTCTGGAGTACCACATTTCAAAAGCTTCTATTCTCTTCTTATCTGAACTGATTGCTGACCACATTTCATTTCAATAGAAGGGTGTCTTCAGAAAACTTCATAACACTTGAATTTACATTCAGAGCTAACATATTTCTCTTCTTCAGATTACTTTTCTTGTCATTGTCAGTCTACAGTTTTTATCCTCTCTGCTTTAGACACCATCATCTAATTCCTTCAGAATTGCCAGATTTAATCCAACTACATTCCATTATGTTTGTTTTGCTTTTGTTGATGCTCATATTATATTCTTCTTTGAAGGCACTGTCCATTCTGTTCAACTGCTCTTCCAAGTCCTTCGCTGTCTTTGACAGAATTACAATGTCATTGGCAAACCTCAAAGTTTTTGCTTCTTCTCCCCAAACATTAATTCCTTCTCCAAGTTTTTCTTTGGTTTCCTTTACTGCTTGTTCATTGTACAGATTGAATAACATCAGGATTCAACATTGACTCACTGCCTTCTCCATCACTGCTTCCCTTTCATGTTCTTCAACTTTTATAACAGCCATTGTTTCTGTTTAACTTCTATTTAACCTTTCGCTTCTCGTGTGTCATCCTTACTACCTTCAGAATGACAAAGAGTGTACTCCAGTCAACATTGTGGAAAGCTTTCTCTATGTCTACAAATGCTGTGCACATAGGTTTGCCTTCCTTTAACCTATCTTCTAATATAAACTGTAGGGTCAGTATTGACTCACATGTTCCTACATGTCTTTGGAACCTAAAGTGGTCTCCTCCAAGGTTGACTTCCACCAGTTTTCCCACTCTTCTGTATATAATTCATGTCAGTATTTTCCTACCATTACTTATTAAACTGTCAACTACCAACACTGAAATGGGAGGTGAATAGCAGCTGGCTGAAGTAATGGAACTGGCCTTCCAAATCTCTTTCATTGCAGGCAGTTTGAATCAGTTTCCCCTTTCAATCACTTTACAAATGCTACAATGGCAGATACTGAGGTATTGATTGCAAAGTAGGAAACAGTGGTGTGATTATGATTCCACATCAAACTGCAGCTCTCTTTTTTCAGATTAGGTAACTGGGAAAGGTTAGGGACATGTAAGTAGATGTAGTGGTGCCCAGTTGAAAGACCTGCAAGAAGCCTACCAGGTACACCAGACAAAATCAACTTTTGGTCGCACTTGTTAGCTTGTTATCTCTGATGAAAACCTAGCTTCAACTATACATAACTTTTTTGAATAACTTTATATCAACAGTTTAATTCTTGCACATGTAATTATGATAAAAGTGGCTAACAAAGAAAATAGAATTATGGCAGCGTTTGACGTCACAGACAGCTTCCATCAATGAGTACTTAAGATTTTTTGAAATGAAATGTGTCTTGTAGTACTACATTTTATAAGAATTTCTGTAAGCCATTCCTTATAATAATGTTTGAATTTTGTACAGTTGACTGTCAGTGAAACAGTTTTTTGTTTATTTCCTGTAGTCATCACAAAAATGCAAAGTTGTTCTTGCACCAGGCACACCGTACAAAGAAAAAGTTGATACAGTCAGACACTTTGCAGCAACAATTAGTTTTATTTAGACAGAACTAGGATGGAGTCAGAAATGGTCCCAGATATTGTTCTGCATATTGCACTGCATACCAGGCATGTTGTTGTTGTGGTCTTCAGTCCTGAGACTGGTTTGACTCAGCTCTCCATACCAGGCATATGTGATCAAATTTGTAAAGCATAGCAAAGAATACTGGTAATGCACAAATGACTGCAGCTTAAGAATACTGTTCCATTGATAAACCTGAAATGAAAGAGAGGTATCAGAAATTGTGTTGTCTGATAATTTTCTGAAAGATGCTTTCCACTGTTGAAAAAATTCTTCATCAGGAGGTTAATCACACAAGTAGTTCCAGGTGGAATCCACATTATATCTACAGATTTTTTGACAGTGAATTAGTTTCTGCAGCTGGTAGGAATACGTTTTGAAAGAAATGTTGAAAATTATTCTTTCACCTTTTTCCATATTTTGATACGTCTTACAAGATTTTAGCAAATAAACAGTCCATTTTTTTATTTTTGGTCCTAATTTGCTTGTGCATCTTGAAGACAGATATACAGCTGCAGAAACAGTAAACAACTCATACTTATCACTGGCATTATCGAATATGAATGTGTTACTGCATTCATTGATTGGGCAACCGACTCCATATTTTTCTCACCCGGAAATGATAAAGTTCATTATGAACGCAGTTCTTTCACGAAACCTGACTGATCAGCATTATGAACAGCAGTTGCGGGGATAACAGCAAGTTTCATCTTTATGTCAGCTATGAATTTCTCTACAGCATTGCCTACTACTGGCAGCTGCTCTACTCGTTTATGTGATGGAAGCTTGGTAATTTTGCTACTTCCTGTTCTGTATGATTTCTTGAACCTGCGTAGCCAGGTTGACGAAGCCTGGAAATTAGCAATGTTCACACCAGATGCAATTCGGAGGGCCCTATCTCATAGATCTCCATCATTAACAGTGCTCAACCTCTCACAAGCAGTTCTACATCTTTCAAATAGTTTTTCATTCAGATGATTTTGGATTTCCATTTGATGCATATTTCTCACTTCATTTAATTTATTCTTCCATTTGTACAGTTCAGGCTCAGATTTTCCGAAACAAAAATGCCTTTGCACACTGCATAATTTCAAGCGTTTTTTCCTTCCTTCATCTAACCAACATTTCACTGTCAAACAATGAAAAATCCAGGATGGAATGTAACAATATTATGAGAAGGAAGGTTGCTGCTCACCATATAGTAGAAATGCTGAGTCGCAGATAGGCACAACAAAAAGACTCACTTGACAGTTGCAGTACCTGTTGTTGTTGTGATGCCACCCCCCCCCCCTTTTTTCAAAAAAAAAAAAAAAAAAGGGTATTCTTTTTCAGAACTGTTCCCAAAGTTATTTCCTACTTCTCCTAACACTTATGTACGTCCTCAGGAGAAGTAGATGATTTCAGCTGGAAACCACATTCTTCATATTTCATCATTGCTAAACTGAGAGCATTAATTGGATTACATATTATTGTGAAACTGGAAGAAAAAAGAAAGGTACTATTTCAAGAAACTCTTCATATTTATTTCATAGACTTTGATATTCTATTGAAGCATGTTACTTCCACCATTAATCCAGACTGCAGTATCTAGAAAGGAGGTAGTTAAAGAATGCTACAAGGACACCGTCAAGAACAAATAAAAAAAGTGAGTCAAATAAGATACAGAAGTTACAGCTGATGAGAAATTAATCATCAGTGTAATAGAACATTGTAAAGCCTACTGAAATGAGTCAAAAGAAGATAGACATTTGAACCCAATGAGAATCCTGTATGATTTTAGACAGATTATACAAAATTACTTGCTCCCTTTCTAGCAGCAGTTAATCATATGTCACTGAAGCACTAAAGGGTTCCAAGTGATTAGAAAAATGTTGAGTTTACATTAATTTTCAGGAACAGTCATTGGACAGATGGCCATATTTACAGTTCCATCTTGTTAATGTCAAATTGTTCCAAAATTACAGAACTAGTTAGATGCTCATATACTAAGTATTTTTTGAGAATGAAGATCTCTATAGAAATAAGCAAGTATTCAAAAACTGTGAAGCTTACTTCATTCTATGCATCCAGGAGATCTAGAAGACTGTAGACAATTAAGACCAAACCAGTGACATATTCACTGAAATATGAAAGAAGTTCTACACAGTTCCCTACTGTCACATTCCTGGCTAAAATTTTCAGATGTAAAAGCTCTATAAGTCCAATTGTGGGTGAGACTGTTGTGTACAAGAATCTTTTGTGTACAGGTATCTTTTATGTATACAAAGCTGTGTATAAATGCAAGAAGACCTGCCAAGGACTGATACTTTGTTGTAGAAGTGCAATTTGATTTTCAACATAAACAAAAGTAGCATATTTTGCACAAATAAGTGAAAACATGTACTGCTATTCAATGACACATCAAACTAGCTGAAGATAAAGCAGAAGCCAGGCTGAGATTCAGTGGCAGAATTCTAAGGAATGTAACTCATTCATGGAAGACAACTTACAAGACACTCATATTATTGAGTATTTCTCATTAGCTGCGACCCTTACCAAGTAGGATTAATATAGGATGTAACATGCAAAGTAGAGTGAAGTTTTTGTAAGAGGTTTGTTTAATAAGCTTGAGAGCATTATCGAGGTGTTCATCAATCTCTAATGCCATATGCTAAGGAGAAGCATTCTGCAATATGCAGAAGTTTTCCTTGTTTTTATTTGAATGTATATTCCAAGAAGAGTCAGATAACATTTTACTCCAGTCAACATACATCTACTGAAATAACAACAATAGGGAAAAATCAGAGAGATATGATGGTGATTCAAATGGCAATTTAAAAGTGAAATAAAATTCATAAAAGCTGCCTACTGATTCGGTAGTTGGTAGCAGTTCCTTGCTTTTGACAGATGATCACTGGGTGGCAGCTTGTTGTTGCATCATAGAGAAGGAAGCTGTGTCAGTGTAAAGATGTTCTATCCTATTGTCAACTTACACTGTGTTGGTGTAGCAACCTGTGATAGGTCGTTTAAGTAGTGAAGCTGTTAAACATGTGGAAATGCATCCCAGGATGAAATTACAATACAGTCATTCATACATGTTCCTGCAGCAAGTGTACAAGTCGTGCAAAAAGTTAAAAGATCTATAACTTCTGTGGATGACACTGTGCACATAGGCCAAATACACCACGTAATTCTGAACAAAACTATTGCCACAGTGGAAGACCCGGTGAAGGAAAGCAGACATGTTATTGGAAACACAGTAGCCACAGTTTTTTTTGGATATTATTGGTTTAGCACACAATAATGCCCATGATGTCCAGTTGACTAGTGTGTTCAAAGATTGATGCATCAATAGTTGTAATTTAGGTTGACATTAGTGGATTTCTGGAAAAAACTGTTACAGGAGATGAAACCTGCATGCACTGTCACCAACATGCAATGAAATGACTGAGCAATGCCTGGTGCCACAGCTCTTTGCCAAAACCAAAAATATCCACACTCCACCACTGGCAGCAGAAGTCATGCTCACTCTCTTTTTGTAATCAAAAGGGTTAATTCTGGAACATTACATGGAAAAGGGTTAACAGTGACCACTAATTTATATTCAGAAATGCTATCAAAACCACCTTTCTGTTGCAGTCAGCAGTAAACAGCAAGAACTCCTGATTACAGGTGTATTAATGCAATACAACAATCCCAGCCTCTGCACTGCTGATTCAATCATAGCAACGCTGGAGAATATAAAAACTGAATATCTCAAACACACACCTTACTATCCACCTGTCTGGACAGCTCAAAGACTCACTAGGATACAAGTATTTCAGAAGTGATGAAGAGACAAGAAGCATGGTGCATGGGTGGTAGCATTCACAACCAAAAGAATTCTTCTCACAAGGTATGCATGTACTTTCAAAGTGGCGGAATGTGTACACTACACATAATGGGTACTAAGCCAAAAAATGTTATATCTGTAATTTTTTTGGACTATCTCATTTGCATAATAATAAATAATTAAGTTTTCATTTTAATCATCCTCATAAAATCTCATATGGAGACTTTCTGTCAGTTGCTTTTCCTGTGAATTATTTGAACAACAGAGGCAGGAAATGATGGACATAATAGAAGTACTTTCACCATACTCCGTAGGGTGGCTTGTGGGGTGTTGATGTAGATGTAGATGTAGATGCAGACCTTCTTGATTATTTCAGTAGAGAATTGGATAAGTCAGTCACATAATACATAATATTCATGGAGCAGAAGCATGTGCAGCTTCAGGTGTGACATGTATTTCAGGGTAAATCATACGTCACAGCTATGTCCTTCTGGATGATAAAAGGTGATTGTGAAGTTAAGTCATCATTGTATCTGATAATTAATGCACGAACAGTCCATTGTGTGGGAAATGGTATGCCATTATGTGCAGATGTCAGGTTTCACGGCTGCAGCGTATTGGCTGGGCAGAAAGATGAACAAAACAGCACCACTTGCTGAAGGGGCGTCTGCCTACTCTCAGAATGTGCAGTCCAAATATGTGCTTGACCATGGAATGCCAGCCACGAATAATCCACGAGAAGTTATAAAAACAGTGAAAATTATGTTGCTCTGTTATTGTTAATGAATTGTACAGCAGAAGATGAGATTTTGTCTTGTGAAATATGATATACGGTACCAACATAATGAATAAAATATACCTACGTAAGGAGCAGAGAAAATACTTCGATGGTTAATTGAAGAAAGGCTTTTGTCATTTAGTTGATTACAAAAGATAAAAGCCTTTTTGTGTCAACTTCAGAGTATTGCTTAAACTGCCAGAAGATGTTTGATGTAACATGGCACTTTGGAACAGCGTAGCTGGAGAAGTATTACAAGAAAGAGGTGACTGACTTATTTAGTTCCATTACAGAACACAGGTGAGAAGACTATAAATCTAGACTTATTCCACACCAGAAGTGAGACAGGAACAGCTCAAATATACATCAGAAATAGTTAAAACATGACTGTAAAAATAGACATGTGGTATTATACAACCACTGGCTAAACTGTACACAATTTACAAAGATATTACATTTTTTATTTGTACTAGTTGTATGTATTGTAATTTTGCATACATTTTGCATACTATATGTGAGATAATTCATATGGTTTCTTCTTTTCTTATCAGGGACACATCTATATATTTCATCTAGACACACATGACATTATAGCATCCAGACATGAGATGTAGATTCCTTGACCTATGCAATGGGTGTAAGGTTGTAGGATGCCCCTCGATAGATCAGGGGTGCACTACACACAGCATCCACAACAAACATTGCAGAACATTTCAGGGAAACTCTTGAATACATAGGAAATAAAACTTTTAATCTGGCATCCACTGACTGGAAAAATTGCATGTTTATCACAGGGAGCAGAAGCAAAGACTCATGTGAAGATATTCTAGGAGCACTCTCAACGTACAACCTCGAGCAATTGGTTAGAAAACCAACTCGAGATGGGAACATATTGATATCTTGTCGACAAACAGACATGATCTTTTTGAGGAAGTTAATCTAGAAGAAGGTATTAGTGACCATAATGTCGTTTTGGTTTCTGTTTCAGTGGAAGTTGCAAAAAAAAAAAAAAAAAAAAAAAAAAAAAAAAAAAAAAAAAAAAAAAAAAAAAAAAAACAATGAAACAGCCTAGAGTTTTCTTGTTTGGGAAAGCAAATAAAAGTGTCATTAATGAATATCTTCATAGTCAGCCCCTAGCATTCACTGCAGGACAAAAGATATTCAGCATCTTTGGTCGGAATTTAAAGGTATTGTCCACCATATGCTTGAGAAATATGTGCCCAGCAAAAATATAGGGGAGGGAAAGGATCCACCTTAATTCAACAAACATATTATAAAGTTCCTGAGAAAGCACAGAATTTTGTACAGTTGTTTTAAACAAAGTCACTGCCCTGCTGACAAACAGACATTGTGTGAAATGAAAGCAGCTGTTAAAAGGTCAATGACAGATTCCTTTAACGAACTTGAAAGCAATATTTTATCTGCAGATTCTAAAAATAAACCCAAAAAATTTTGGTTGTACATAAAATCTATGAACGCCACAAATAATTCAATATCTTCTCTTGCTGAAAGTATGGGTAATGTAACAGATAATGATAAACAGAAGGCCAAAATTCTAAACATAGCTTACAAAAACTCATTTAAGGTAGAGGATTGCAGTGCCATTCCCACTTTCTATTATTGAACAAATGCGAGGATGGCTGACATAGTGTTTAGTGTATCAGGGATTGTAAAACAGTTAAGACCCTTAGATGCCAGGAAGGCATCTGGCCCAGATGCTATCCCCGTAAGATTTTATGTTGACTATGCTACAAATATAGCACCAATCTTATCCATTATCTCTCAGAGAGCATTGGAACAGCAGAAAGTTCCACAGGACTGGAAGAAGGCCCAGGTCATAGCAATATATAAAAATGGTAGAAAATTGGATGCACATAATTACCAGCCAATTTCTCTGACATTGATATGTTGTAGAATCGTGGAACATATTTTGTGTTCGGACATAATGACCTTTCTAGACTCTGAGAAGCTCATCTGCAGAAACCAGCACGGTTTTTGGAAACAGCAGTCATGCAAGACACAGCTGGCCTTCTTTATGCATGATATACAACGGGCTCTAGCTACCATATGATGCGTTATTCCTCGACTTTCAAAAGGCACTCAACTCAGTTATGCACTATCGCTTGCTCAAAAAAGTGTGTGCTTATGGTCTAACTGATGGCATATGCAGTTGGATATACAGTTTTCTAACAGACAGAGAGTAGTTGGGGAGACTTCAACAGAAACAAACGTAATAACAGGTGTGTTCCAGGGCAGCATAATAGGTGCACTGCTTTTGATTTACATAAACGATCTGGTTGATAGTATTGACAGCGGCATTAGACTGTTAGCTAACGATGCTGAAGTCTACCGGAAAGTAGTGTCACATGAAAGTTGTGAACAAATCAATGAGTATTTGCAGAAAATAAATGCTGTAATGACTGACGGTTATCTCCCAACATTAGTAAGTGTAACCTACTGCATATAACAAAGCAAAAATCCCCATTAACGTACAAAATAAATGCCCAGTCTTTGGAAGCAGTAACATCTGTCAAGTATCTGGGTGTGACTATATGAAATGATCTCAAATGGAACGATCAGATTACACAAGTAACAGGTAAGGCAAACTCTAGATTGTGGTTTATTGGTAGAATCCTGAAGTAATGCAGTCCTTCAACAAAGGAAATTGCTTACAATACGTTAATTTGTACAGTCTTAGAGTATTGTTCATCTTAATGGGACCCTTACCATTTGGGTCTGAGTCAAGAGATTGAGAAGGTCCAAAGAAGAGCAGCAGGATTCACAACTGGTACATTTAGCCATCACAAGAGCATTACAAATCTCATAGAAAGTTTGAAGTGGGACACACTTGTAGTTAACAACGCGCTAAACGGAAGGGGCTGCTCACTAAATTCCAAAATCCGATCTTTGCCACATGCCGCTTGGTGGCTAGCGGAGTATATATGTAGATGTAAAAAATCTTTATTTGATAATTATCAACTCTTTTGTATTCTTTATGCTGGATAGAAGTCTACTTCTTCTTGTTCTCCTCCTCCTCCTCCTCCTCCTCCTTCTTCCTTGCCTTTTCCCATTTCACTGTAGGGTTGGCAATGGTGTATGGGTTTTGGCAATGTTAATTACAGTTGGCAGCTGGATGCCCCACCTGACACTGTAACTCCCCTGACGTGAAATTTACATACCTCATCCTTCTGCACCTAGAGTAAATCGCATGTTGGATGTGCAAAACAACCTAACAACTACATCCAGGAAGGCTGGCTAACCAGCCCTCATTGTTAATCTATGAGGTGGATTTGAATCTGGCAAGCACTCCTGCCTGAGTTCTGGAAGTGGTTCATTAATGTACTTGGCTGTCTGGCCAGGTCTTATGCTAGATGAAAGTGTGCTATGTAATATGTTTACTCTGTTTCTTCAGCAGCTGAAGAGTTATATATCTCAGGAGTAACTACTTCTCATGAGCTTTCACCAGGTCATCTATGGACATGTTGTAATTGATCTTTCCACAACAGACAAAAGTTAGCTCAACACAGAACATCATACAATGTCACTCAATGTCCCAATTGATTCTGGCTCTACACCATGCAAGTTTGTTGTCTATGGTATGGCGTTAACTGTAAATGATGTATGAGTCTTTAATAGTTATTTCAAATTTTTTACTGTTAGGCCTAAAATAACTACAACTAAAGGAGATAAGATTCTTATCTTAAGGTAGAATCTGTGGGAATATATTACAAGACAAATTAGGCATTAATTTCGGTGTGCAAAGGACGTGGGTGGTTTGAAAAGTTCTCGGAATCACCACGGGAGGTCAGTGCTAGCGCAGCAAGTTGTTCACTTGATATTCATTGGACTGTTGCCTGTAAAAACATGCCATGTCAGTTCTCTTGGGAAGAGAGATGTGATGGTGACTTGGCTCTCTTGTTGCTCCTGCGTAGTGATTTGTGGAGATGAAAAAAAGTCAAGATTCAAGCAGTGATTAAGTACTTCGAAAGAAAGGTATGAAAGCAAAGGACATACATGCCAATTTCCAGAATACACTGCTGCTCCTTCATTTTCAGCCGTTACCAAGTGGAAAAATGAATTTAAATTTGGTCAGGACAGCTTAGATGAAGATCTGCGCAGTGGTAGGCCAAAATGTGTCACTGCTCCAGAAATTATTGCAAAAATGCTCAAAATTATCATGGAGGATCACCAACTGAAAGCGTGTGAAATTGCTCTTGCAATCACATTTTAACTGAAGAATTAGAAATGAAAAAATTATCTGCAAGATTGGAATAATGGTGTCAGTTTCTCTTCACCAACAAATACTGGACTTGTCTGATTCTTCAAGATCATCCCCAAACAAGATGCAGGCAGGCACCAATGCACATCACAGGTATGCAGTCTACTAATTCAGCAGGGAGGTGGTTCAGGCATGTTTCTAGTCAGTATCAGCTAAGTATGTTGGATGCTTCCCATTGTTATTGAGGATAACCTAATGTGCATTTTTTGAATGAGAACCTCCAGTCTGTTTTCCAGCACTATAGGCACCATTCTCGTGATGAGTTTCTCTTTCAAGATGATAATATAGGCAAACACTATCACCTCACAGTATCTTCCTAAAGGAGGAATGAATCCTACATTATCTACTGTTATGAACCTGATTGAGCATGCTCTGATCCACCTTAAATTAGCTCTATGTTGTCACAGGACCCTCCTCTCAGATTGGAGGATTTCAGGAGATCCATCATCAAAGGTTTTCAATGTATAGATGTAGATGTATTATTCCACCATGAGCATTGTTACATGCTTGGATTCTCCTTGTCGTGCTCTTAAGAAGCTGGTCAAAATGTGCTGCTCCAGCCTCCCGCAATCCTTAAAGATGCATCTCCTGAGATCATTCAGTGTTTGAGGAGGCTCCTGTGATGACACAGAGTTAATTTAAACTGGTTCAAAGCATTCTCAATCAGGTCCACAAAAGTGGATAATGTGCAGGTGTTAGCCAATAGTAGATTTCGACTTCACAGGTATGCTAAAATGTGCACTTTCAAATAGACGGCTTTTATTTTGGTTAATGTTTTGTTTTTATTTGACAATAAAGTTAATTTTTAGTGTCATTGAGCATATTCTTTCATTCAAAGATTCATCTTCAATTAATGCCCCCACACGTGAACACATATAGCATTTTTGAGCATATATACACTGACAGGAATGGAAAAGTGTTTCATCATGAACATCTTCACTGAATGCTACAAACTGGTACTACAGTCTTGAAAGTTTCTTCAGGTTTGCTGCTGGATAATAAAATCAACTCGATTCAATATTTTGCCATCTTCAGGAGAATGCCGCCGCTGCTGCTGCTTCCACAGTCTGCTAAGAGCAAACCAATTGTCTCTTAGATCAAATTATCTGCCAACCTAATTTCAATTACCTCTTTATAAACAATGTCCCAAAAATAGGAAGTGTTGGCATCTATCACAGTTTTGACAAATTTCATGCTGTGTCCCTTGCTTAAGCAATATTCCGCTACTGCCAATTTTTCTGGCTGTTGTAGACTTGTTTGATGGCAATGTTCTACACACTTGTCCTGAACTATGCAAATCGAACAGCCAATGTAAGCTTTTCCAGATTGGAATTTTATATATTCTAGGCTTCCTAAGCCGCAAATCATCCTTCACAGAGCGTAGTAGAGCCCTAACCTTATAAGGTGGAGAGAACACACTCTTAGTGTTAAAACTCCTTAAAATTCTGATCTTAAATGTTTTCCCTCAAGCATAAGGAATGAAGGCCACAGACCTATTCTCCTCGTTGTGCACCTCCGGGGATGGCCCAAACTCCATAGCTCGATGCATCTCCTTCCACACATTAAGTGTGTGTTCCATCTAACTTCCAAGATTAGAGCACACTTGGCACACTCAGCTGTGTGAAAAATAATATGGGACTTACAAAGCCTGGAATATATAAAAGTCCATGTCAATGTGGGGAAAGCTTACATCAGCTGTTTGATTCACACAGTTCAGGACAGAGGACAGGTGTGTAGAACATTGCTGTAATTTTAGGTTACAACTGGAAAAATTGGTGGAAGCAGAACACTGCTTAAATGAGGAACACAGGATGAAATTTGATGAAACTGTGATAGTTGCCAACACTTCTGGTTTTTGGGACAGTGTTTATAAAGAGGTATTTGAAAATAAGGAGGCAGATAATTTGATTAATAGAGATAATGGGTTTCCTCTTAGCAGGATGTGGAACCCTGTACTATCCCTCATCAAAACAGAACGTTCTTCAATGCGGCCAGTCTGAATGTTTGAAAATAGTCTCTGAGTATGATGTATTGTCGCCTTTAGTGTTCTACTATGGGCGGCACCACCTGCCCCCCCCCCCAGTCTTGGAGGGCAGCAACTGTGGTGGGCAGCACATGTACTGTGTACACTATGGAGGCTTATATTGGACATTGATTTGCAGACTTGGCATCAGTTCTCAGTAGCAGGGCTCAGCAGCAGCAGCGGTGTTCTGCTGTAGATGGCAAACAGATCTATAGCTGAAATATTGAATCAAGTTGATTTTATTATCTGGCAGCAAACCCGAAGAGACTTGCGAGACTTATTACACCGGGAAAGCCTACAAAGTCACATGGTACTATAGTAACCTCATGCAAGCTTATTTTTAGTATTTGCAATACAGAGAAAAGCCATGTCTGCATATTTAGAATTGTGTGAGCCCCTAATGGCTGTTGCATATGTCTAACATTCCCAGAACTTTTCAGATGGTAATAGCAACACAGCATACCCATGACACTTGCAAGTGCAGCTTGTCAGAATCTTTCTGAATTTGAGAAAGGTCAAATCACATCCAGTAAGAACATTAGACCATCATTCAGACAGATCTGCTGTGCAATGACTGCAGAATGAGTGGTAACACAGGAAAATGGTGTGTCAAGAAGAGTAAGCACAAGTGCCTCCAGCAGGACTACACAAGAAGAGCATAGGTATTGTTTGATTATCTCTGATAAATAGACTGGTAACAACAGCTGGATCCCAAACCGAGATTGCGGACAGAGTTTCCCCATTAACCATCAGGAACAGGTTACTGCAATCTGAGCTGAGATCTGTACTTGTCATACATCATTTACAGTTAACACCATACCATAGACAACAGAAACTTGCATGGTGTAGAGCCAGAATCAATTGGGACATTGAGTGACATTGTATGATGTTCTGTGTTGAGCTAACTTTTGTCTGTTGTGGAAAGATCAATTACAACATGTCCATAGATGACCTGGTGAAAGCTCATGAGAAGTAGTTACTCCTGAGATATATAACTCTTCAGCTGCTGAAGTCTAAGATAATCATATGACAAAAGGACTGATTTAGTAATAGTTGAAAGGAGGCTGGATGGCTGTCAGTATGTAGCAAGACTGGTGAACAGCTGGTGCAATACTCCATCTAAATCACTTCTTTATCTCTTTTTTTTCTAATTTCACATCTTAAATCACTTCAGCATAAACTACCATTAGAATCACAGTAACAGAACATCGATGATACATTATCTCTCATCAAATTTACATGTATGACTGTGCAATACACTAGTGTTGTTAAGTGAGACAGCCTACCTTAAATAAAACAGCTGCGATCATTAAATGTCATTAGTGAAATAAATTTTGTACATTGAAGATCAAACATAACATCCTAATATTTACGTCAAGAAATTTATAAAAAAAAATTTGAATGCAGATAGACTAAATGTGGCACTAGAACCAGTTTAGCATATGGTATAATATTATACAGCTTGGTTCACTTAAATGTTTCAGTGCAAATATGTCTGGAACAACAATAGATATTGAAAAATAACTTTCACAGGTATGAATGCAGGGCAAGGGCTCATGGAAGTAAATACTATGAGGTCTACTAACACGCAAGTAAATATTATTTTCAATTTAAACTTATGTTTTCTTTTAAATGGGTACCCTGATTATTTCTTACACAGTCAATAACATGAAAAACAAAACAAAAAAAAAAAAAAACAATGGGGTTGTTACATCACAAAATGTCAATTGCATCCCAAGAAATTACAAGGCATAGCTGATGCATGAAATAAATGAATTGCACTGCTATTGTGCATTCCTATATGCAATTTCAAACCTCACATTGCTCATAATCACGATGTGACTGGCATACTATGAGGTTACAAATGCTGTACTTATTATTATTTACACTGTTATTAAGTGGCCTGGAAACAGTACAGATGTCCAGTCACACACCTATATACAACTTCTATTTACTAATCTGTTAGATCTGTGGTCAGCCATTAAATATGTTTACCCTGGCTGATTCACACTTGTGCCTTAGGATGTACAATAGCGGCACGTTTTGTTTATTTCAAGCATAAACTTTGCTCTGCAATTTCTTGGGATGTAATTGACATAATGCAATGTAACCAATGCCATTGTTTTTGTGATTTTTCATGTTATTGACTGCATAAGAAATAATATGGAGTATCCATAAAAAAACATAATTTTTTGTTGAAAATAATATTTGCTTACATTTTAGAATGTCTCATAGTATTTACTTTCATTAGTCCCTGCCCTACATACACAGCTGTGAAAGTCATTTTCCTTTATCTATTGTTGTTCCAGAGATATTTGCGCTGAAATGGTTAAGTGGGCCACCCTGCGTAAGACAGAGCTTCACTTTTTTTCCCTCTTCATGGTAAATGTATGTCAGAGATATGTGGCAACATTTCTTTCTTTCGTATAAAATAAGATTTATAAAGAAGATATGCCTTTATTATTACACTAACAAAATTAAAATGGAATGGTGGACATGGGTATTGTTGCCATCTTATGGCTGTCATGAGTAGATGGGGAGTTGTGTCCATATTAACTGTGGGTTGCAAGCAGACATACACTTTCTGGAGCACAAGTAGGCACCAACTTCAGTATGATCCACCACATTCAACATATTGCTGCACTAATAGGTCATGAAGATGTCAAAATATTATATAATCTTAAATAATTTTGTTAGTTAAGCAATAACTTAGTTAAGCAATAACTTGAAATAAAACAACCCCTTGTTTTACATTCCTTTTTTATACCCTAATGAAATACTCTCCAAAGAGGCAATTCATTGAAAGTTTCGTAGTTCCAATTGTATCTAATAAGTGATTTCATGTAATACATTAAATTTTATAAAATTTATTATTTCATTTATTTACTTGTATGTCATGTTCGTCCAGTATATGCTAGCACTATTTTGCATTCACTAATGAAGCTATAATTAAGAAAAATTAGGTTGGCACTGTTGTTTTTCACTATTTTGTATAGTGTGATGTTTATCTTATGTAAAAATCTTTTATATTGTATACACCAGATTGGGCATAAAATACAAAAGGTTTTGTGTATAATTATTCATAATAATTTTGAACTATTAATTGTTAATTTTATAAATTTGTACTGTAGTTTTGGTAACTTCATTGTTAAGAACATATAAATATGGGGAGCAGAAGGCTAAGAAAAGCTCTGTTGGAGACAGTTCACAGACATGACCACAGTGTCACACGTCAGTGTAATAATCTAATTGTTGTACTACGAATTTGTGGCTATGTAGCCTGTTTGTGGAATGGGCTCCCCGCCAAGAAGAAGTTGTGCAGCTTGTCACTAATAAACTACTATAAAATGACTTGGTACCTGGATTATTTCATGGAATTCGCGTAACTGGATCCAGATTGTAGATGAAATCGACCGGGATGACCACTTCAGCGCCAGGAAGCAGCTTACTCCCAGTTACACAGAACTAAGATATGTATAAGCAATGAACTAAACTTTATATGTCACTGCATAGCTAATTACTAAAGTGTAATGTCTGGAAACTTTTCTAGCAGTAAATGTATTTATTTGTCTCAAAGTTATCTTTGAGTGGTGGAGGCCAGAGTGATCAATAAGAGATACCTCCATGATCAAACGGTCTTGATGTCATTGTAACACAAGTGTAACAACAAACTTTTCAAATTCTCTGTTTAATCAAATAATTTTTCAGCAATTACTTTTGCAACAATTCCAGTCCCCCCCCCCCCGCCAAAATTTTTGTTACAAACTGCAGCTCTGTCTTACCACAAACAAAGACTTTCATTTCTTCCAGTATTTTCAAAATGTAGCCTTTCAGTGCCTTACAGAAAAATATGTCTACTTTGCATTTATCAATGTACAGAAATTTATCTATGACTGTTCTGCTCTGTTTGTATGTGTGCTCTCTGAATCAGAAGGCAAAGTTCCAGCCTGTTCATCTAGCATAAAATTTAACACAGTCTTGAGAATTAATTTGTAAACACATAATGCATAAAGCAGTTACATTTCTGGCCAATTCTATGGCACAGTTTTGCACCCAAGGTTTCTGTGTGAGAAAAGCCTAGATTAACTTTTATTTTCTTAAAACTGCGAGTAATTCAATCAGTGATTACAGTATAGCTTGTAAGGGCACAATTAGCAATGCCCTTACTACAGATTGATACTGGCAGCTCATTTCTGGTGTCTGTTCTAAAAGATTATAGAAGTTACAGTTACCCACCAATGTTCAAGAAATCTCATCTAGACTGCACCCACTCCAAGACATGAGAGAGTGTCTACTGGTGGCTAGTGGTCAATGTTGACAGTTAGGTTGCAGTCCATATGTGAGGATAAAAAATTATTATTGAAGTATAATGACACGGAAGAAGTGGTCAAGGGTGACAGGTTGAAGTCCAGATGAGAGAATAAAAATTTAATATTTAAGTGTAATGAAAAGCAGGGGTATTTGAGTCATGTTGATGACTGAAAATTCATGGTAAGTAATTTTGTGAAGAAAAAGTGAGTAAAATCTTGAGTTCTGTGAAGTTTGAAGAAATCAGACTGTTATATGATTGTAGTCCCTAATAGCACATGTCAAACTAATTTCTTAAGTGACTATATATAAAAGTTGAACATAAGAAAACTCTTAAATAATTTCAGCTCAAATAACTGAAAAAGCTCAAAGATTCATACTGTGAAATAATTGAAGGACACTGACTTATGTCGCTAAGTGGTAAAACTGATGTTGACTGAGAGAACTGATGAGGCACTATAAACTGGCTACAAGTGAAAAAAAACTGTTTTATTTGATTAAATATGCATACAGGATACAGTACCCAGATTCGTTTAGGCACATGGCTCAAATGAATATCATCTTTTCCATTTGTTCAGTTGCTGTAAAACACTTGAGTGAACACTTCAGTCATTCAAAGAAACAGCGAAGTTAGAAGGAAATTAAAAGTTGAAACGATGACTCCAAAGCACCAAAACAATTAAATTTGCAGTTGAGCTCAAAAAAGAAATTTGCAGTTGAGCTCAAAGCAGACAACAGCATTAATTTTTTTTACCTTACAGGGACAAAAAAAGATGGAATGTTCAGCAAATTGACAAACAGGTTCAGGCACCATACAGTCTGATTTAAACTAGTTGCCACTTGACAGGTAGTGGGCTGGATTGTTCCTGCAACCAAGACACCAGTTGGAGCGTGGTACCATCAACTTGGGCCCAGGAAATGACCTGGGAGAGTCTCTGCAGACATCATGAGACTCTGGCATAAAATGGGGGTGATACTCGATTACAAGAACTCAGCAAGAGAGTTCTCACAGCCTCTGTTACCTCAATTCTCCAACTTCCTACCTACACGTGGTGCCCCTGTTAAGCCAAGCAACTCAGCGGAAGGTTGAGTAACCAACACCAACGGGACTGAGTCAGTGAGCAGATAGGAGCTGGAGAACAGTGGAAGGCAGGCAACAGGAAACCACCACTGAACTATCCCAAGAAAACCCCATGGCTTCACTCAGCTCAAAATGTTCCGGAGTTTCAAGTTCCCCGGTCGGATCTCTGGGGGGAACCAGGTTGAGAAGAGCTTCACAAAGAGTAAGATGGTGCAAAGAGAAGCACTGCATAGGAACGTGGAATGTAAGACCCATGTATCAAGGAAAACTAGACATAGTGAAAAGAGAAATGGAGAAAATTAACATCGACATATTGGGAATAAGTGAAATGAGGTGGACTGGCATGGGAGAATTTGCTTCGGATGGCCATATGGTGTATTATTCTGGGCACGATAACAACAGAAGTAATGGAGTAGCCTTCATAGTTAATGATAAAGTGAGAAAAGCTGTAATGGGATGCAAATATAAAAATGATAGAATGATGTCCATCAGACTTCAAGGTCAGCCTCTCAACATCACAGTAATTCAAGTTTATGCGCCAACAACCGATGCTGAAAAGGAAATTATTGACCAGTTCTATGGAGATTTACAAGAATTACTACTGCCAACACCAAAAAAGGATATCGTCTTCATAGTTGGAGATTGGAATGCAAAAGTGGGAAATCAAGCTGTAGAAGGTATAACAGGGAAATATGGTCTTGGTACAACAAATGACGCAGAACAGAGACTCCTAGAATTCTGCCAAGAAAATTCATTAATAATTACTAATACACTGTTTCAACTACCAAAACAATGCCTATATACCTCGACTTCGCCAGATGGCCAATACCGGAACCAAATTGATTACATACTTTGTAATCAGAGGTGGAAGAGCGTGGTTCAGTCAGCTACAACAAGACCTGGGGCTGACTGCAGATCAGATCATGAGCTCCTGATTGCAAAATTTCAGCTGAAACTTCAGAATGTAGCAAAAAGTATCCCAACTTGCAGATACGACCTTAACTCTATACCCTCCGACTACACTGTAGAGGTGCAAAACAGATTTAATGTATTAGAGCTGGAGGACAAAAGCTCACAAGAGATGTGGACAGAAGTAGCTAATACTGTCAAGGAGGCCGCAGAGAAACACATTCCCAAAAAAGGAACAGCAAGAAGGCTAGATGGCTATCAGTTGAGGCACTGCAAGTTGCAGAAGAACGAAGGAAAGCACAAACATCAAGAGAGATAGATCAGCTATGTTTGAATTAAATAAAGATTTTCATAAATTAGCTAGAAGAGATAAAAATATATTCTTTAATGAACAGTGCATCGAAGTTGAAGATAGTAATGGAATGGGGAAGACAAGAGATCTTTATAAGAAAATTAGAGAAATTAAAGGAAAATTCCAGGCAAAAATTGGAATGATAGAAGATAGAAACGGGAAAGATCTGAGTGAAGCAGAGGATGTTAAGGAAAGATGGGCAGGATATGTAGAAGACCTATACAAGAAAGAACTGCATAATGACAGGGCTCCTACTGCTGATGTTAATGTTAATTTAGAACTAGAGCCAGATATTTTGGAGAGCGAAATCCAGTGGGCCCTTGAAAATATGGCTGATAACAATACTAGTGGACATGATGAAATACCAGCAGAATTGTTTAAAGTCACTGGAAAGGATGCAGTGAAAGTGCTGCACTCAATATGTCAAAAAATATGGATCACGCAGTAGTGGCCAGAAGACTGGAAAAGATCAGTATTCATCCCCATTCCAAAGACGAGAAGTTCTAAAGAATGCTCAGATTACCGAACAATCGCACTTATCTCACATGCTAGCAAAGTCATGTTAAAAATCTTACAAAATAGACTTCGCCAATATCTAGATCGAGAGCTAACAGAAGAACAAGCTGGATTTAGGAAACGAAGAGGAATTAGAGATCAACGGTGGACTATGGAAAAAGCAAGAGAATTCCAGAGAGATGTGTACCTCTGCTTTATTGACTATACCAAAGTCTTTGACTGCATCGATCACAACAAATTACGGAACATACTGAAAAACATGGGTGTACCAGATCACCTCATTTATCTAATATGGAGTTTATACCTTGACCAAGAAGCCACGGTGAGAACTATGTATGGAACAATGAAATGGATAAAGATTCAGAAAGGGGTCCGGCAAGGCTGCATACTGTCACCGTACTTATTCAATCTGTATGCAGAACATGTTATGAGGAATGCGAGACTAGATGAAGGAGAAACAGGAATTAAAATAGCTGGAATAAATGTAAACAACCTCAGGTATGCGGATTATACGATCCTGTTGGCAGAAAGTGAAGAAGAATTGAGAACACTCTTGCTGGGGAAGATTGAAGGAACTAGAAGAAGAGGACGTCAGAGGATGAGATGGATCAATGGCATCACAGAAGCAATGTGTTCCAACCTGGAAGGTCTACGGGAGAAAGTCCAAGACAGGAAAAAGTGGCATGATTTGGTTCATGGGGTCATGAAGAGTCGGAATCGACTAAACGAATAGAGGAAGAGAGACCATCAACTTCTCCTGCATTGAAACTTCCACTGGGCTGCATAACACACTGTACTATATGGTCTTCAGTAAGTTGTTGTAGTAAGAGATCTGGATAACTTCTAGCCTTACTTGCCTTGTGATGTCTGATGAAAGCTGATGAAAGAGGAGAAAGACTGAGTCTGCACACTCATATGGCAGTTTCAAAATCTGCTAAACACAGCAGGGTTATACATAATCAGTCATGTGAATTCCTGTATTCCTTGAGGGAATATTTTGAGTGTGTGTGTGTGTGTGTGTGTGTGAGAGAGAGAGAGAGAGAGAGAGAGAGGGGGGGGGGGGGAGGGGGGGGGGAGTATGCAGGAGTGCCTCTCATTCCTTTGGATAAAGTGACTGACCAAACTACTACAGTTGCTCTAAAAATCAGTGAACAATCACTAATATGAATTAGCAAGCCAAAATTCATGGAGGAAGAATTAGACAAGTCATCTAAACTGGCAATGCCTGGACAGAAGAAGTATCTAGGAGCAGGGTTACAAATCTTGATTATTTTGAGCAGTATGTGATATGTCATGAAATATGTGCATATCATTCAAGGAAAGAGCATCTGACACTTAAAAAGCTACATGTTGTTGTTGTTGTGGTCTTCAGTCCTGAGACTGGTTTGCTGCAGCTCTCCATGCTACTCTATCCGGTGCAAGCTTCTTCATCTCCCAGTACCTACTGCAACCTACATCCTTCTGAATCTGCTTAGTGTATTCATCTCTTGGTCTCCCTCTACGATTTTTACCCTCCACGCTGCCCTCCAATGCTAAATTTCTGATCCCTTGATGCCTCAAAACATGTCCTACCAACCGATCCCTTCTTCTAGTCAAGTTGTGCCACAAACTTCTCTTCTCCCCAATCCTATTCAATACCTCCTCATTAGTTACGTGATCTACCCACCTTATCTTCAGCATTCTTCTGTAGCACCACATTTCGAAAGCTTCTATTCTCTTCTTGTCCAAACTAGTTATCGTCCATGTTTCACTTCCATACATGGCTACACTCCATACAAATACTTTCAGAAACGACTTCCTGACACTTAAATCTATATTCGATGTTAACAAATTTCTCTTCTTCAGGAACACTTTCCTTGCCATTGCCAGTCTACATTTCATATCCTCTCTACTTCGACCATCATCAGTTATTTTACTCCGTAAATAGCAAAACTCTTTTACTACTTTAAGTGTCTCATTTCCTATTCTAATTCCCTCAGCATCACCCGATTTAATTTGACTACATTCCATTATCCTCGTTTTGCTTTTGTTGATGTTCATCTTATATCCTCATTTCAAGACACTGTCCATTCCGTTCAACTGCTCTTCCAAGTCCTTTGCTGTCTCTGACAGAATTACAATGTCATCGGCGAACCTCAAAGTTTTTACTTCTTCTCCATGAATTTTAATACCTACTCCGAATTTTTCTTTTGTTTCCTTTACTGCTTGCTCAATATACAGATTGAATAACATCGGGGAGAGGCTACAACCCTGTCTCACTCCTTTCCCAACCACTGCTTCCCTTTCATGCCCCTCGACTCTTATAACTGCCATCTGGTTTCTGTACAAATTGTAAATAGCCTTTCGCTGCCTGTATTTTACCCCTGCCACCTTCAGAATTTGAAATAGAGTATTCCAGTTAACATTGTCAAAAGCTTTCTCTAAGTCTACAAATGCTAGAAACATAGGTTTGCCTTTTCTTAATCTTTCTTCTAAGATAAGTCGTAAGGTTAGTATTGCCTCACGTGTTCCAACCTTTCTACGGAATGCAAACTGATCTTCCCTGAGGTCCGCTTCTACCAGTTTTTCCATTCGTCTGTAAAGAATTCGTGTTATTATTTTGCAGCTGTGACTTATTAAACTGATAGTTCGGTAATTTTCATCTGTCAACACCTGCTTTCTTTGGGATTGGAATTATTATATTCTTCTTGAAGTCTGAGGGTATTTCGCCTGTCTCATACATCTTGCTCACCAGATGGTAGAGTTTTGTCATGACTGGCTTTCCCAAGGCCATCAGTAGATCTAATGGAATGTTGTCTACTCCCGGGGCCTTGTTTCGACTCAGGTCTTTCAGTGCTCTGTGAAACTCTTCACGCAGTATCATATCTCCCATTTCATCTTCATCTACATCCTCTTCCATTTCCATAATATTGTCCTCAAGCACATCGCCCTTGTATAAACCCTCTATATACTCCTTCCACCTTTCTGCCGTCCCTTCTTTGCTTAGAACTGGGTTGCCATCTGAGTTCTTGATATCATACAAGTGGTTCTCTTCTCTCCAAAGGTCTCTTTAATTTTCCTGTAGGCAGTATCTATCTTACCCCTAGTGAGACAAGCCTCCACATCCTTTCATTTGTCCTCTAGCCATCCCTGCTTAGCCATTTTGCACTTCCTGTCGATCTCATTTTTGAGACGTTTGTATTCCTTTTTGCCTGCTTCATTTACTGCATTTTTATATTTTCTCCTTTCATCAGTTAAATTCAATATTTCTTCTGTTACCCAAGGATTTTTACTAGCCCTCGTCTTTTTACCTACTTGATCGTCTGCTGCCTTCACTACTTCATCCCTCAGAGCTACCCATTCTTCTTCTACTGTATTTCTTTCGCCCATTCCTGTCAATTGTTCCCTTATGCTCTCCCTGAAACTCTCTACAACCTCTGGTTCTTTCAGTTTATCCAGGTCCCATCTCCTTAAATTCCCACCTTTTTGCAGTTTCTTCAGTTTCAATCTGCAGTTCATAACCAATAGATTGTGGTCAGAATCCACATCTGCCCCTGGAAATGTCTTACAATTTAAAACCTGGTTCCTAAATCTCTGTCTTACCATTATATAATCTATCTGATACCTCTTAGTATCTCCAGGATTCTTCCAGGTATACAACCTTCTTTTATGGTTCTTGAACCAAGTGTTAGCTATGATTAAGTCATGCTCTGTGCAAAATTCTACAAGGCGGCTTCCTCTTTCATTTCTTCCCCTCAATCCATATTCACCTATTACGTTTCCTTCTCTCCCTTTTCCTACTGACGAATTCCAGTCACCCATGACTATTAAATTTTCATCTCCCTTCACTACCTGAATAATTTCTTTTATCTCGTCATACATTTCATCTATTTCTTCATCATCTGCAGAGCTAGTTGGCATATAAACTTGTACTACTGTAGTAGGCATGGGCTTTGTGTCTATCTTGGCCACAATAATGCGTTCACTATGCTGTTTGTAGTAGCTAACGTGCACTCCTATTTTCTTATTCATTATTAAACCTACTCCTACATTACCCCTATTTGATTTTGTATTTATAACCCTGTAATCACCTGACCAAAAGTCTTGTTCCTCCTGCCACCGAACTTCACTAATTCCCACTATATCTAACGTTAACCTATCCATTTCCCTTTTTAAATTTTCTAACCTACCTGCCCGATTAAGGGATCTGACATTCCATGCTCCGATCCGTAGAACACCAGTTTTCTTTCTCCTGATAACGACGTCCTCTTGAGTAGTCCCCGCCCGGAGATCCGAATGGGGGACTATTTTACCTCCGGAATATTTTACCTAAGAGGACGCCATTATCATTTAATCATACAGTAAAGCTGCATGCCCTCGGGAAAAATTACGGCTGTAGTTTCCCCTTGCTTTCAGCCGTTCACAGTACCAGCACAGCAAGGCCGTTTTGGTTAATGTTACCAGGCCACATCAGTCAATCATCCAGACTGTTGCCCCTGCAACTACTGAAAAGGCTGCTGCCCCTCTTCAGGAACCACATGTTTGTCTGGCCTCTCAACAGATACCCCTCCGTTGTGGTTGCACCTACGGTACGGCCATCTGTATCGCTGAGGCACGCAAGCCTCCCCACCAACGGCAAGGTCCATGGTTCAAGGTGAAGCTACATATGACACTTAAAAGTTACGTGCCACCCTTGTAGAAGTGGATGTGTTTCAAGACATCAAATTGTCTTTACTAGGAATTTTGAAAAAGTTAGGATGTCACTACAAATCAATTTGTGAACACAAGTTATTAACAGAATAATTTTAATAGAAAAATTTTGACAGTACTGTTTAGCTTGATGAAACATGCATGAATACAGGACACAGCTTCAAAAAAGACTGGACAGATGGTACTATCAGCAGTAGTATTTGAGCTTTAATTGACAGAAGGAACTGAATAATTTTAGTGAATGCTGGAACTTCATAAAGTTTTGTTCCTAAGTGTCTGTTACAATTCAGTTCCAAGGCAACCTCCGACTACCAAGAAGAGATGAACCACAGCATGTTTTTTAAGACCCTGCATTTCAAAATTTAACAAAAAACTCAATGTATGTTATGGGTAACACTCTATAGCATTTGTCAGCACAAAACTAGGAAACAAGGGAAAAAACAGACATTGTTGACTGGCCACAGAAATGCAATGTACTGATTGATGGTAATTTGAAAAGAGCAGGATGATTAGAACTTGCATCATAAAACAAGCTCAAATATGCAGTTTTTTATCTCCAGGATGAAATAGAAAAGAAAATACTGACAAAGTCCTAAGACTGGTTTCCTACAGTTGCCATTTCAGTGCAATAGAACTGATCTGGCATCAGGTCAAACAACATACTTCTACAAAGTATAAAATAGTTGTGTTGACTGAAATGGAACAAGTTTTGAAGGAGTCAACTGAAACAGTGACACCAAAAGGCTAGCAAAAAGTAGTGAAACAAATGATACAGGATGCATGGAATAATGACAGTATATTGCAACAGGGTACTAAAGACTCGATTATACAATGGGTGGATAAAAAGGAATGAGAACTATTATTTTTCTCTAAAATGCCTTTATTGACAAAGGTACTTATAGTTACACACCATCAATACAATAACCCCCCTTATTTATGACCTTTTGCCAAATTTCCAGAAGATAAGTTTAAGGACATAAATGCTTATCCTGTTGAGAATGGTCTTTCAGATCATGGTGCATAGCTAGTTACAGTACATGACATAGCTCCATGCAATATATCAAATCAGACTTTCAAAGCAGTGCATTCAATTAACAATATAAATATTGCAAACCTTAGGGAAAGCCTACAGCAGCTAGACTGGGATGAAATGTATAAGGAACCCGATGCAAACTTGAAATATAACTTATTTCACGATACATTTTTAAGGGTATTTGAATATTGTTTTCCCAAGAAAATAGTTAAACACAATTCCAAGAAAACATATAAAAAACCTTGGCTAACTAAAGGAATAAGAATTTCTTGCAACCATAAAAGAGAACTGTATCTAACAGCAAGAGGGGGTACTGACCCCAAAATTGTTCAATATTATAAAAACTATAGTGCATTACTAATAAAAGTTATTAAAAAGTCCGGAAGCATGTGTATCATGTCTGAGATCAGTAACTCTGATAATAAAATTAAAGCAATTTGGAATATTATTGAAAGGGAAACAGGGCAACCAAGAGCACAGGAAGACTTTAGTGGCATAAAACTGAATGACAAGTGTACTAACAAACAATCAGAAATTGAAAATATTTTCAATAATCATTTTTTAAATGTTGTGGAGAAAATAGGATCTAGATCTTCACTAGAAGAGGCAAGGCTACTAATAGAAGAGGCCATACCTGTTCGATTTGAAACAACTGTAATTCCACCAACCTCTCCCTCATAAATCAGTAAAATAATAAACTCAATGAAAAGTAAAAGCTCTTACGGAATTTATGGCATTTCCAGCAAGGTACTTAAAGCTTGTTCCCCACAGATAAGTAGGATTCTCAGCCACGTATGTAATAGCTCTTTGGAGCAGGGTGTTTTCCCCGATAGACTGAAATATTCAATTGTAAAACCATTGCACAAAAAGGGGGATACATCGGATGTCAACAACTACCGCCCAATCTCTCTTCCGACAGCTCTATCAAAAATTTTTGAGAAAGTAATGTATTCAAGAGTAGCCTCCCATATTTGTAAAAATAAAGTACTAACAAAATGTCAGTTTGGTTTTCAGAAAGGCTTTTCAACAGAAAATGCTATATACGCTTTCACTGATCAAATATTAAATGCTCTGAATAACCGGACATCACCCATTGGTATTTTTTGTGATCTCTCAAAGGCCTTTGGTTGTGTAAATCATGGAATTCTTTTAGATAAGCTAAATCATTATGGTTTGAGTGGGGCAGTGCACAAATGGTTTAATTCATACTTAACTGGAAGAATGCAGAAAGTTGAAATAAGTGGTTCATGTAATGTTAAAACAACAGCTGATTCCTCAAACTGGGGGGGCTACCAAGTATGGGGTCCCACAGGGTTCGGTCTTAGGTCCTTTACTGTTCTTGATATACATTAATGACTTACCATTCCACATTGATGAAGATGCAAAGTTAGTTCCTTTTGCTGATGATACAAGTATAGTAATAACATCCAAAAACCAAGAACTAAGCAATGTAATTGTACATGATGTTTTTCACAAAATTATCAAGTGGTTCTCAGCAAACGGACTCTCTTTAAAATTTGATAAAACACAGTATATACAGTTCCGTACAGTAAATGGCACAACTCCAGTAATAAATATAGACTTTGAACAGAAGTCTGTAGCTAAGGTAGAATTTTCAAAATTTTTAGGTGTGTCCATTGATGAGAGGTTAAACTGGAAGCAACACATTGATGGTCTGCTGAAACGTCTGAGTTCAGCTACGTATGCTATTAGGGTTACTGCAAATTTTGGTGATAAGAATCTCAGTAAATTAGCTTACTATGCCTACTTCCATTCACTGCTTTCGTATGGCATCATATTCTGGGGTAATTCATCGTTTAGCAGAAAAGTATTCATTGCTCAAAAACGTGTAATCGGAATAATTGCTGGAGCCCACCCACGGTCATCCTGCAGACATCTATTTAAGGATCTAGGGATCCTCACAGTAACCTCACAGTATATATATTCACTTATGAAATTTGTTGTTAATAATCCAACCCAGTTCAAAAGTAATAGCAGTGTGCATAGCTATAACACCAGGAGAAAGGATGATCTTCACTATGCAGGGTTAAATCTGACTTTGGCACAGAAAGGGGTAAATTATGCTGCCACAAAAGTCTTTGGTCACTTATCAAACAGCATCAAAAGCCTGACAGATAGCCAACTAACATTAAAAAATAAATTAAAAGAATTTCTAGACGACAACTCCTTCTACTCATTCGCTGAATTTTTAGATATAAATTAATGGGAAAAAAACTTAAACATTAGTGTCATGCAATATTTTGTGTAATGTAATATCTTGTACAGACATCTTTTATTAACCTGACACATTCCACATCATTACGAAGTGTCATATTCATGATCTACGGAACAAGTATTAATCTAATCTAATCTAACCGTCATATACCATCTATGCATCTATTTCTGTTGATGCCACTTATTGACAGCCCTATGGCATAGATAATGTCATCTCTTGTGTTGTACTGGATCCCTCACAGTGATTCTTTCACGGTGGCAAAACGATCATAATCCCAGGAACTTATGTTGGGTGAATATGGTGGATGTTCCAGACTCTCCCACTGCCACCAGGGGTCCTGGACAGTAGCAGTGGTGTGGCCTGTGCACCGTCATGTAGAATGATGGCATGCTGTATGATGAAATGTTACTGCTTTTGCCTGAGCACTAGATGAAGGTTGTGTTGCAGGAACATACTGTCACCCTTGGTGGTACAGTGTGATGCTGTATTACCCCATCATTGTCATATGCCGAAATGAACATCACTTTCACAGCACTTGGTTTGGTGTGCACTTTCTGCATGAGAACTGGGATGCCTACATTCTCTAGGTTGGTGTTTCAAGTTTGGTGCATACGAGCAATCCCAGGTTTTGTTGATAGTGACAATGCATCGAAGAATGTTGCTGGCTACCCTTTGGTATCAGCACAATAAATCCTGTATGCCATAGTTGCACCTTGATCATTTCATGTTGTATCCAGCGTGAAGCAATTTTGTGATACCTCAGAATGTCATGCAGAATGTGGAACACAGTTTTGTGGCATATTCTGACTTCACTGCAGTCCAGTGGTGATCAACAAACAACAAGGAAGCAAGGAGTTGAACAGTATTGTCCTCCATAGGGGGTCGTTCTGTATGGCGATGATCGTTCACAGCATCCCTGTTTAATCTGAATGCTTAAATCACTGTGCAACTGTGCTGTATGGCAATGCTGTGTTACTACATGCCTCATGCAGTCCCTGTAAACATTCTTGCATTCTCTGACCTTGTGGTACTTCAATTTTGAGCCAACATTGTTGCTCTATCTTTGTAAACATGATGTTAGAACAGTTGTATTATTGTTATTGTTCCAGCGTAACATCAAGCGACCGCACATCGGCATGAAACATAACTGCAGAGCATGCTGTGTGATGATGTCAGCCAACAGTATGCTGAGTAGGACTGCACCATGACAGGAGCAGCCTCTATCTGAAGAGAATATAAGCACTGCTCCTGCCAGCCTTGGCTGCACTAAAAGAGCCATACTAGAAGAGCCGCATTAGATGACGAGCAGTGATATTAATGAAAGCAGTGACTTGTGAACTTGTGTAATTAGCTTGCATGGAAATTGTATATATCGAAGGACATTGATTATTTGCATGTTGCCCATTGCTTGCGACCCATCACGAAGAAACAAAAGTATTGTCAATTCAACTACTGTAATAAATTCCATTAATATGATTTGCTTGTATGTTGTCTATATATCTGAGGATTGGATTGGATTGTTTGGGGGAGGAAACCAGACAGCGAGGTCATCGGTCTCATCAGGTTAGGGAAGGACGGGGAAGGAAGCCAGCCATGCCCTTTCAAAGGAACCATCCCGGCATTTGCCTGGAGCGATTTAGGGAAATCACGGAAAACCTAAATCAGAATGGCCGGACGCAAGATTTAACCGTCGTCCTCCCAAATGCGAGTCCAGTGTGCTAGCTACTGTGCCACCTCGCTCGGTATATATATCTGAGTAAACAGCTTCCTAAGCACCCTATATTATATGAGTTGGCAGGGTATCACAGTTATGACGTACAATGGTCTACACACTGCAGTAGATAGAAGGAGTATGGCCCCACTCATTGTAGACTTATCTCACACGCCTTTGTAGTGTCAACACAGATGGGTGTCACCACAGATGGCAGCTTGCCAACTCACCGGTTTGACTTTACAGCAGTGTTACCTTTACTTTGTAACCAGCCCTTGTATCTATCACTATGAGAAGCAAAACTCATAGTTCCACTGACTCTGAATTAATCGGTATTTTCCCACCATCTGACTAATGTGTAGTGTATTTTAACAAAGAGATTATTTCCTTTAAATTCTGAAATCTTGTGTCTGTCAATTTATTTTGATCCATTTCTCTTTACTATTGTGAGACTAAGGAATACTCTTAAGTCAGCTGGCATCACCTCCTTGTAGTAAGTCAGACTTCACTTGAAATATATTTAATTTTGTGAAGAAGTCAAGATGTTATAGCTGTGTATGTAATAACTCATGAGACATACTGTGATAAGAAGGATACTTTTCCAGAAGTGAAAATTTCTCCTGCTTCAAAAACTAACATAGCATTTGCCCTAATTAAAATTCAGAATTTATTTCTGACTTGCTGAGATTATTGAGAGTGATGCCACATGTGAATTTCAGAATTTTTAAGTGGTAGGTATAGGTACTTTCATTTTGTACTTGTTATAAGTTATGTATTGAAATAATTGCATGCAAACACCATTTTCAAAAGACTGTGTACAGGAAGTGCAGTGCAATACACAGCTTCAGGAAGATTTTCTGCCAAGTAAGGAATTTTCGTAATCAACAGAAACAAAAAAATGTATTGCCACAATTTCAATCGTTTTTGAGATATGACATGATAAGTTTGAAGCTGTTTATGGAAGGGGAACTCTACTCTGTTTGAAAATAATAATGTGACTTTGCCACTAAATACAATTAAGAATAGATTTTTAATATTCTGAGAGACACTATAGAGATCTATATCACAGATGAATTTGCGACTTTGTACTTGAATTTTGAGAGAGAGAGAGAGAGAGAGAGAGGCTTCAGAGTGATATTCTATCACTGTAGGCATCAATGCTCTATGGTGACAGCCTGTTGGTTGCACTTGACATGACAATACCATAGCTTTGGAAATTAAGTGTCAGGTACCAACTAATTTAAATCAGACTACAGTACGTGCACATTTTATCAGTTTTATAGATTTATTTATAAGAAATAAATGAACTTCAATGTGGAAAGCCTATTGCACTAACACCATCTAATGGCCACAGTTTGTTTATTAAGACAGGTTGCCTAACCATTTCCAGCACAATTTTTAGAAGATTACGCACATGAACTGCAATACAATATGCAGCTTTGAGAAGATCTGTTAATGACTGAGGTATTTTAGTAATCAACCAATAAAGAAAAAAGTACTGCCATGATTTCAATAGTTTTTGAGGTATGATATGAGAAGTTTGAAACTGTTGTAAACACAGGACATTTGCTCTGTCTAGATAAAAAATACCTATGTCACTAATCTAAATTAAGAATACATTTTTGACACGCTAAGAGACACTATATGGCTCTAACCATATGTGAATTTGAGACTTTTTACTTGAATTTTGTCAAAGATAGAGGCTTTAGAGAGATATTCTGTCATTGTAGAGATTGATACACTATGGTAGCTGAATGCAGACTGTACTTGACATGACTACATGAAAAAATTATTACTTTTATACATTTATTTATAAGAAATAATTGTATAGCTAAATATTAAAATATATCTAAAAACAAATATGAAGTGACTTACCGAACAAAAGCGCTGACAGGTCGATAGACACACAAACACACACACAAAATTCAAGCTTTCGCAACAAACTGTTGCCTCATCAGGAAAGAGGGAAGGAGAGGGAAAGACGAAAGGATGTGGGTTTTAAGGGGGAGGGTAAGGAGTCATTCCAATCCCGGGAGCGGAAAGACTTACCTTAGGGGGAAAAAAGGACGGGTATACACTCGCACACACACACATATCCATCCACACATATACAGACACAAGCAGACATATTTAAAGACAAAGAGTTTGGGCAGAGATGTCAGTCGAGGTGGAAGTGAAGAGGCAAAGATGATGTTGAATCACAGGTGAGGTATGAGTGGCGGCAACTTGAAATTAGCGGAGATTGAGAGGCCTGGTGGGTAACGGGAAGAGAGGATATATTGAAGAGCAAGTTCCCATCTCCGGAGTTCGGATAGGTTGGTGTTGGTGGGAAGTATCCAGATAACCCGGACAGTGTAACACTGTGCCAAGATGTGCTGGTCGTGCACCAAGGCATGTTTAGCCACAGGCTGATCCTCATTACCAACAAACACTGTCTGCCTGTGTCCATTCATGTGAATGGACAGTTTGTTGCTGGTCATTCCCACATAGAATGCATCACAGTGTAGGCAGGTCAGTTGGTAGATTTGCTTTCACATGTGGCTCTGCCTTTGATCGTGTACACCTTCCGGGTTAGAGGACTGGAGTAGGTGGTGGTGGGAGGGTGCAGGGGACAGGTTTTACACCGGAGGCGATTACAAGGATAGGAGCCAGAGGGTAGGGAAGGTGGTTTGGGGATTTCATAGGGATGAACTAACAGGTTACGAAAGTTAGGTGGACGGCGGAAAGACACTCTTGGTGGAGTGGGGAGGATTTCATGAAGGATGGATCTCATTTCAGGGCAGGATTTGAGGAAGTTGTATCCCTGCTGGAGAGCCACATTCAGAGTCTGGTCCAGTCCCGGAAAGTATCCTGTCACAAGTGGGGCACTTTTGTGGTTCTTCTGTGGGGGATTCTGGGTTCGAGGGGATGAGGAAGTGGCTCTGGTTATTTGCTTATGTACCAGGTCGGGAGGGTAGTTGCGAGATGCGAAAGCTGTTGTCAGGTTGTTGGTGTAATGGTTCAGGGATTCCGGACTGGAGCAGATTCGTTTGCCACGAAGACCTAGGCTGTAGGGAAGGGACTGTTTGATGTGGAATGGGTGGCAGCTGTCATAATGGAGGTGCTGTTGCTTGTTGGTGGGTTTGATGTGGATGGACGTGTGAAGCTGGCCATTGGACAGGTGGAGGTCAACGTCAAGGAAAGTGGCATGGGATTTGGAGTAGGACCAGGTGAATCTGATGGAACCAAAGGGGTTGAGGTTGGAGAGGAAATTCTGAAGTTCTTCTTCACTGTGAGTCCAGATCATGAAGATGTCATCAATAAATCTGTACCAAACTTTGGGTTGGCAGGCCTGGGTAACCAAGAAGGCTTCCTCTAAGCGACCCATGAATAGGTTGGCGTACGAGGGGGCCATCCTGGTACCCATGGCTGTTCCCTTTAATTGTTGGTATGTCTGGCCTTCAAAAGTGAAGAAGTTGTGGGTCAGGATGAAGCTGGCTAAGGTGATGAGGAAAGAGGTTTTAGGTAGGGTGGCAGGTGATCGGCTATGTTTGAACTTCAAGTGGAAAGCATACTGCACCAGCACCACCTAATGTCTACAGTTTGTTTTATTTAAAGCAGGTTACCACACTACAGAACACTGGTCTATCGTAGGGCTGTGCAAATGAATTTTACGAAACAGAATATATTGACAGTCTTTTACAGTGATTTTGATCATGGCTGATGCCAAAATGCATTGAGGTGTTTAATTTTATAACAGTAAATAACTGATATTTGCTAAATTACCTTAACTATTGACAATGATGGCAGATATTATAATGGTTTGTCATTTGTAGACAAGAATGGTAATCCCTTTGAGCTTAGGGTACAAAATAGCATATTACCATTGGGGAATGTAAGATATCATACTGCAGTTCACATCACCAACAGACTTAAGATTGTTCGGATCTCGAATGGCTGCTTGGTTCCCTGATTTGTCACTCACAGAGGATGTCTGGGATGCAAAGGGAAGAAGTATACTTTCATATGAGCCTCCAATAAGTAACCTTCATCAGGTGAAATAGCATTTGTATCAAGCACATTGGCATACAAAATTAAAGCAGCAAACAGATATTTCCCTGTCTTGTGCCTAATTAAAGACCTTCTCTCCTTCTCCCGATCCCTACAGTGGAAACAGTTTTTCACTATGAACCCGACCAATCAGGCTCAACCAAAGACCAATATTGAACTTTGCCTAACTCAGTTCACTCCCACATCCAACCATGATCCACCCACACTGCCTCCAAACCAACCACTGTTAACTTTACAGAATTTCTTAACCTCAAACCTTGCCTCAACGTCATTCCCCAAATCCCTCAACATGCAAACTAACCTTACATCTGCAGAAAGAACCGCAGTCCACCATCTAAAAACTGATCCTGACCTAATAATCCTACCTGCTGACAAAGGCTCCACCACCGTTGTTTTGAACCGCAAGGATTACGTGGCAGAAGGACTCCGTCAGCTGTCAGATACTTCCACCTACAAACCATGTCACAGTGATCCCATTCCAGTAATCCAGCACAGGATCTCCAGTCACTACTCAAATCCTTAGGCCCATCCCAGAACCTCTCCCCAGAGTCCATCTCAATCCCCACACTCCCACCTACATGCTTCCTAAAGTCCATAAACCCAGACCACGCAGGACGTCCCATTATGGCCGGTTACTGTGCCCCCACTGAGAGAATCTCTGCTCTCGTAGACCAACACCTTCAACCTATTACCCAGAACCTATCCTCCTATATAAAAGATACCAACCATTTCCTCGACCAACTCTCCATAGTTCCTGTCGCTTTACCACACGGTGCCCTGCTCATCACTATTGATGCCAGCTCCCTGTACACTAACATTCCTAATGCCCATGGCCTTACTGCTATCAAACACTACCTTTCCAGAGACCCTATGGATTCCAAACCAACAAGTTCCTTCCTAGTCTCCACGACCAACTATATCCACACCCACCATTACTTCTCCTTTGAAGGCATTACCTACAAACAAATCTGCAGTACGGCTAAGGGCACCTGCATGGCACCATCCTATGCTAACCTACTCATGGGCCATCTAGAGGAATCCTTCCTAAAAACCCAGAATCCTAAACCCCTCACCTGGTTCAGATTCATTGATGACATACAGCCTAGCCACCCATAGTCATCGCATCTGCAGTGACGAGCAGTCCCTCTCAAAATATACCGAAGGACTCACTGAAGCCTTCACTGACTGTAATTATCCTCCCATCCTTGTACAAAAACAAATCTCCCATGCCTTATCTTTCCCGTCTCCCACCACCTCCCAAAGTCCCACAGTCCAGCCACAGAGGAGCTTTCCCCTCGTAACTCAGTACCAACTGGGACTGGAGCAACTGAATTACATTCTCTGCCAGGGTTTCGATTACCTCTCTTCACGCCCTGAAATGAGAAATGTCCTTCCCACCCCTCCTACCATGGTATTCCACTGTCCGCTGAACCTACACAACATACTCGTCCATCCTTACATAGCCCCCAATCCCTTACCTCCTGTCTCATACCCCTGTAATAGACCTAGATGCTAGACCTGTCCCATACATCCTCCTACCACCACCTTCTCCAGTCCAGTCACTAACATCACCTATCCCATCAAAGACAGGGCTACCTGTGAAACCAGTCATGTGATTTACAAGCTAAGCTGCAACCTCTGTGCTGCATTCTATGTAGGTGTGACAACCAACAAGCTGTCTGTCCGCATGAACGGCCACCGACAAACTGTGGCCAAGAAACAAATGGACCATCCTGTTGCTGAACACGCTGCCAAACATGATATCCCTCATCTTAATGACTGCTTCACAGCCTGTGCCAATGGATCCTTCCCACCAACACCAGCTTTTCTGAATTGTGCAGATGGGAACTTTCCCTGCAATACATCCTACGTTCCTGTAACCCTCATGGCCTCAACCTTCATTAGTCACTGTCCTCACCCATGCAGCCCCCTCCCTGTTCCCATTCCAGCACTACACAGCCGTCATTTCACCGCCACATCCAGTCTTTTAATTTCTTTTATTTCTCTCCTTTCCACTACTTACCCCCTCCCCCCTCCACAACTTCTCTCCTGCCCTCCGTCTAAATTTGCAACACTTGACTGTCCGCCACTCCCACCATACTATCCGTCCCTCTCTCTGTCCCAGCCTCCTCCTTACCCCCACTCGGTCGCCACTCCCAACATGCACTGGTGCTAGTGTGGTCTCAGCTCTCTGAGACTGCAGATGTGTGTGCAAGTTGCGTTTGTGTGTGTGTGTGTGTGTGTGTGTGTGTGTGTGTGTGTGTGTGTGTATGTGTGCCTACAGCTGACAAAGGCCTTAATGGCTGAAAGCTTTAATTGTGTGAATCTTTTTATTGTACCTATCGCGACTCAGCATCTCTGCTATATGGTGAATAGCAACTTTCCTTATCCGGTATTGATAATTCATGATATAATCATTCATTGTCAACAGATATCATTACGTTCATGATCTGCACGGAAGATGGCATTCTGATCAATGGACAACCACGCCAATAATGACCAATCAAGCAGGATAGTGTTTGCAGGGTAGTTACACAGTCACAGATGGTGCAGTATGGCATAGAGAAGATGCCTACAGAATCTCTGCCATGTAGGACCATAGGACGAGTGGAAGCAGGAGATTCACAAACTGATGTGGGCTGATAGCTTAATGTGAATCGCTCTGTTGCTTCCCGGATGAGGTAACAGTTTATAGAGACCAAAACTGTATCCTGGAGACCAGGACACAGCTGACCATGTGTGACATCAGAAAGAATACACTGTTATTTGGCTGTAAGGGCACTACTGTAGCACCTTAGTATTGCACTGTAACTGGCATCTGAACTCGCAGCATCCCCTGGACGTGATGTATCAAGGCAAACGGTCTACAGAAGGTTTCAGAGCAGTGTGACCTTTACTGTTGGATACCTGCTGCCTGTTTACATCTGGGGCGTCTTCACAGATGGGAACATCTAGAGTAGAACTGGCAATATGACATCTGGACGGTCGAATGGTGGACCAATGTTCTTTTTACAGATGAGTCCCGATTTGGTCTGGAGAGTGGTTCATGATGGATTCGCATCTGGATATGTTGACCACCCAAACACCTCTTCTTGAAACTGTATCAGTGAATCAGCAAGATTTAACACCTGTCAGGTACTGTGAGGAGATCTTGGGATCTCATGTGCAGTTGTCACAAGGTACTGTGGGCCCAGACTCCATATTCATGGAAGGTAATGCTCAACCTCACAGAGCACAGAAGGCTGACATTTTCTTTGAAATGGCAGATATTACACACTAAGTGTGGCCTGCTCACTCTCCTGATTTGAAGCCCATGGAGTATGTCTGGGATGCACCAGGGAGATGGGTTGTGCATCAGGTCAACTTCCACCAACCACTCCTCGGCACTTTTGAGCAGCTCTGCAGGAAGAATGAGCATTATTGCCTCAACATGAGATTAATGGTATCATGCACAGCATGTCCCATCATTGTCAGGCCTCTATTGGTGCCAGAGGTGGTCACACCCATAACTGAGCACATTAACCAGTTGTCAGAATGTGTGTGCAAATCTGTTAAGTTGGAAAAAAACAAAGAACATTTTTGTCTACCATTATACATGTTGCAGTTGATTACATTCTGTATTCTTCACATTGTTTGTACTTTACTATCGGTTGTTTGTACTGTTTTGTGGCAAAATAAATGCAACCTTGCAAAATTTCCATTTGTTGCTTTAATTTTGGACACCAGTGTATGTAGTTACTTAGTTTCCCATGCATCAACTGGCATGAGAAATTGTAATGGTGTGGCACAAGTCATTTTACATTCACATCTACATTGCAACTCCCCCCCCCCCCCCCCTGTCCACCCCATCCTCCTCACCCACCCACACTCCCACCTACCAGTCCATCCAATCTCACACACACACACACACACACACACACACACACACACACACACAAACACACAAACACGCACACGCAATCACATGCACACGCAATACACACACACACACACACACACACACACACACACACACACACACACTTCTGTATATTTTTTTAGTAAAAGAACATTCAAAAATGGAGTTGAGGAGCTCTATATTTGCTTTGATACCCTTAATTCAGTTTCCGTGTCATCCATGAGTGGACAGACAGCAGCTATTTCATGGAACTGAGGAGGGTACAAAAATTCTTTTTTCAAAGTAGTGGCATCCGTTCATTGAATTTAGCTGGTATAAACATGAATACTATTAATCAATTTAACAATAGTTGATTGAATGAAGGAATGAATGAAATGTAAACTGTAAAACTGTGATGCCAGATATGATATTCATTACTTTTTTTTAATAATGACTGGTTTTCTTTGGTCAAAATTCAAAATTTGATTTGTATGCGTTGAAAGAATGATTGTCACACATGGAGCAGAATAATGAAGATCCACAGCAATTCTGATATAAAATTACACTTCAGATTGTATCTGAAAGTTCTGCTAATTATGATTATATCATTGTTGAGGTTAGCTCTAATTCATTAATCAAAATTATTATTAATGATGTGCTTACTGACATTAGCTCCATATTATCCATTCCAATGGCTTGTGTTATGCATTTTGTAGATTAAAACGAAATCAAAAGTATTTTCAACATAGTTCAGAATCGAGGAAATTTGGTGAAGAGGCAAAGACCCACAAGAGGCTTTGAAAAACTTTATCAATACAATTTAAACAATACTAGGAAAGTAGTAAATTCTTGATTCTGTATGTGATTATTTTGGATTTATATTCAGGTGTTGTTGTAGGTCTATTCAATACATTCTAGTTTTTGTACAATATATTACAGTTGTATTTCATACAATTATTACCAATGTGCAACAATTGAGGACACCTATTATACAGCTATATCAGTATTCTATTATTAACTGATAAGCAACAAATACAAACATGTTTTCCTCTTAGGTGTAAAATATTACTTTCAAAGATTGAAAAACTAACTAATTTTTACCAATCGTTCAGTTCCAGATTTGGCACACATTTTCCAGGGTCTCGTGTAATGTTAATGAAGTAGTTATCTTCAAACTGTACTTTTCCATTATTGTATAATTTTATTCCAGCATTCACTGACTGATGCACAAAAAAGAACTGCATTTTCCAGTGATAACAGTATGTCACATCTGCAAACAGGTAAGATGTATCTATTATTAAAGAATGCAAAAATATTTAAAACTTTTGATGGCACATTCTGATGGACAGTTTAAAATTCCTTTAACAGTGGACATTAATACTGTTTTGTAGGTAGCACTGTAACTACATAGAAGAACAGTACATTCATCAACAAGTGCCTAATGCAATCGATCACTAGGAACTTCAACTAAGACCAAACATCTTTTCAAAATTGTAAAACACCTGAAAGATAAGTTCTCACACCTTCCTAGCATATTGCAACAGTCAAATAATACACTGTCCAACAAAAAAGTGAGGCACCTGGAAGACAAGGCTGGATGTCAACATAATGTCATCATACATGTACATACTACTTGAAATTACATAAATGATTTATAATTGCAATTCTGTGAGAGGTAGAATGGCCAGCAGAGTGCATTAGTGTTGTTTGTGTTTGGCGTGTTACCAGGACATGTAAGGTGCACAATCAGCATCAGATGCTGTCTGATCACTGTGAATAGCACATACATGCCATGTACTCATATGAGACATTGTTATCAGCACCTAACAAAGTCTGAAAGGGGCCTAATTGAAAATCTCTACTTGGCCGGCTGAATGATTCATGCAATATCCAGACTTATGGGGCATTCAGATGTGATAAGTGGCCCAGTGTTGGACTGTATGGGAGTATGAGGGCAACTGTACTCATCATCATTGTTCCAGGCAAGCACATCTGACTACCACAAGAGATGATAAGTATATATTGCATCAAGTACATCATAACCCTTTCACATCTGTGCCTAAATCTGATATCAGTAATGGAATTTCTACACTTTACACAACATATGAGGGCAGACATTCTCATCTCCAAGGTTCCAGTTGACCACGTCTGACCACTTCAAGGGAGGAATGCAATATTGTGCACCACTCCTTCCCATCTGCACCTACCATACAAGAACAAGTAATGGACTCCCTGCAACATTCTTTGCATTCTTTGCCATCACACACCACTGGTTGGAAACTAGTAGCATCCAAAGCAGGGAATTACTGTCCTCTTCTTAGGCTACCATTAACACCCCAACAAAAATGGCTAAATTTGGTGTGGTGCCATGGCTGGGATGCTGATGAATGCTGTCACATTGTGTTTAGCAGTGAATCATGGTTCTGCCCTGCTGCTGATGACAATTGTTGGCTAGCATGGCAGCAACCTAGGGACAGGTCCTACTTTTCCAACTTTTGGAGAGGCACAGTGTTGTTATTGTTGGCAGCCGGTGGTATGGTGTAGGGAGCTATAGGATATGACTTCAGGGTATGGCTGGTAGTGACCGAGGAAACTTTAATGGCACAACAGTATGTCACAGACTTCCTGCATCCTCATGTGTTAACTCTAATATGATAGTATCATGGTGGCAGTTTTCAACAGGACAATGCTCATCTAAATATGGTACATGTCTCTATGAACTGTGTCTGCAAAGTAGAGGTACTACTGTGGGCATCAAGATTCCAGATCTGTCCCTGATAGAACATGTGTGAGGCCAGCTCAAAAGTCAATTCATCCCTGTGGCAGTATCCAGAATATTAAGGACCAGTAAAAATAGTTGGGGGCGAACTTGCCTCAGGAGAGGACACAATGGCTTTATAACATGCTTCCCAACTGAATCAGTGCATGCATCCAGGCCAGAGGGTGTGCATCATACTGGTACAGGGTCTCCTATTGCCAAGTTCTTTATAAATTTGACTCGATTTTGAAATCACTGGAATAATACTGCATAAACTATCAACCTGTGAGTTTCATTTTGTTTTCTCCTCCCTCTGGGTGCTTCACTTTTTTATCAGTCAGTGTATCTATCTCAGGTCTGCTGAGCACTGTTGGCAAGCAAAGTGCACTCAGCCTTTCAGCCTTTGTGAGGCTAATTGAGAAGCTTGTTGACTGAGTAGTAGTGGCTCCGATCACGAAAGCTGACAACTGCTGGGAGAGCAGTGTGCTGACCATGTGCCCCTCCATATCCACATCAAGTGATGCCTACTGGTAGAGCCTTCTGAGGCCTGTTCGAATGGAGGTTTTTTGTAAGTATCTATCTAGAAGCCCCTTTATCATACAACAGCAGTGGCACACTGTGGCATGGACTCAATGATATGCTGGAAGCACTGTGGAGTCATTCTGTCTGTGACCAATCAACTACTGCCCATAGCTTACAGAGGTTGGTAGGATATAAAATACATGGATAGATAGAACGTCTACTCACCACGCGGTGGCAGGAAAAGGGGTGAAGGAAAAGGGCTGGAGAGGTTTGGGGAAAGGGGCACAGTTCAGAAAAGTCACCCAGAACCCTGGATGCAGGGAAAATTACCAGAAGGAAAGAGAAGGAAGTCTTTCCTTCTCATCTTATCCAGTAAGTCTCCCCTGACCCGGGGTTCTGTGTAACTTTTCTGAACTGTAACCCTTTTCCTAAAGATCTCCAATCATTTTTCTTCACCTCTCGTCCTTCTCCTTCAACTCTTTTGCCAGAAGAAGAAGCTACTGGCTCAGAAAGGTTGTAAAAGTTAAATCCTTTTGTGTGTGCGTTCCCCTGGCACTACTTGGTGAGTAGATTTTTTTTATATCTGTTTATATTACATTATCAATAACTGATTATTTTAGAGATTGGTAGAAGACAAATATAATACACATACATCTCTATCAGTGGCATCCCAAATGTGCTCAATAAGGTAATCAAGAAGAAAAGAGGAAGAGGATGGGGGGGAGGGGGGGGGGGAGACGTACAAGTATATTCTTAGATGCTGACAATATCTGGTAGCAACGGGGCTATGCACAATTTTGTGGAAGGTACATTTCACCTGGTGCTGTAGGGTACTGTAGGTGGAGAAACAGATGCATATGATCAGACAGGAGATTTCTATATCATTCACTGGTGACACAGTGACAGACATATTGCCAATTTACCCACAAAAATATCCCCTACAATAGAATGTCTCCACCAGTTGCCAGAACAATGTCTTGTTGGCATGAGAGACATAACAAGAGATGTGGTTTTCAATGTGCTCACATCCTGGAATGTACTATGGCACATTAGTACAAGCAATGTTCTTCTAAATTTCAAATATCCAAAGCCAATGTCACTGCTCCAGTGCTAACTTTTGTGCCCTTTTTTACATGCAGTGCTTCAAGGGGCAGTGCACTTGAGCATTGTACACTATAATGAGACAATGGTTCTGAACAGCATGGCTGCTAAATGGTGATATGGTCCAGTAGTGATTTGGCAAATGATCTGCTGGGTGGTGACTCAAGTATCCATCGTTACAATCTGTGATATTCAATAGTTAATCCTATCATCAACACACAGTTACCCAAGACCACTGACTCAGAAGACAGCAATTACCTACAAATTGACATACTTTTGGCACACCATTAACATGGTGACACTCAAAAAACACCAATCTCCTTTACTTTGGAAATGCAGAGTCAAGAGTCTTGAGTGTGACACACCCCTATCAGATGAAGATCAAATGTACTGCTGTCACATTTTTTTGCTTCATGTACTTGGCTGACAAGGTGATGGCCACTATAAGTCGTGATTATGTACCAGCCACATAACACAGCAAACTTGTTGATTCTTCATAGCATGAGGAACACTCTCAGTGCCACAGCTTTGTTTGATTCAATTGATCAGCAGTGATTATATGGCTGGCAGACCCAAGAATGAGATGGGTATTCTGGAAAGCAGCTCTTATTTTAGAAGAGACAAGGATATTATGATGATTCCAATGTATAATTACAGATATGACAGAAACATAAAATAAAGTGCTCATAAATTTATTGGTTTGTGTAAGTTATATGATATTGAAACAATACTGATAACAGTTAAAGTAATGAAATAAATCAGATGCAGTTGATCTGAAGTAAATAGTAAGGGCCTCTTTTTTATTTAATTTTTCCCTAACACTTTCATTTAGTGATCATTAGAACATGATATGAAAAGTTAAAATATAAATGCGTACCATCAATAAACTTTGAAGTTAAATGCTTTGACTTCAGTGAAACCTTCCATTTTGAAGGAACTTCAAGGTACATGTCTTCTTTGTGGGCATCAAAAATTTTTATTTCATTTAGATATAATGTGAATGTGAAGTTATGGCCCACATTTTTCTTTTTAAAAAATAGTAGGAAAGTACATGAATTTGTTGTCCCTGTGTCAATATCATAGAGAAAAACTGGTTGGGACATCCTGGTTGTTTCACCTTAAAAGAAAGAATTTGCAACTTATTAATATTGTAAGCAGCAGTGAAAATTATTCAGAATAGTACAACAAATCATACATATATGGCAGTAACTTTTCTTGATGTGGTAAAAGTTTAAAAATGTTTTTTATTTAAATCTATAACAAATGCTGAGCATGCTGTGTGCTTGAACTTTAGTAAATGAATTTAATTGTTGACTGTCAATTTTTACACTAAAATGTGAGTTATATGGTCTGGCTACTCAAAAAATAATCTGTCGCATGAATAGTGAACAGTTGTATGGCTTCCAGATTCATTCATTTTTATTAGCTCACAAATACCGCTGATGCAAGGTGGTCGACATAACATCAACATATCTCACAGTACATCACAAGGGCACCCACTTAATACTAAACTGGGAAGGAATGGCTGGGCACTTTTAATTATACAGTTTTGTTTCTAGGTTTGGGAATATCTCATACTGGGTGACAATCAACAAACAAAATACTGAAAAATGTTCCCTTACTGTAACAAATCAAAAGAGGATAAAAATAAATGTTGTAGACTTTATTCAACAACTGAAACAGATCTAGGCCCTGAGGTAAAAAAGTGACCGTTTCTACCTAAAATATGAGAGATAGTTCCAACTTTCCTACAACTGTGCAGCAATGGAGTTGTAAGATGCTATTCACCTGCCTTCCTGACCTATTATTTGTTTGTGAAAATGAAAACACAATAAGAGGAAATGAAATCTCCAATATCAGTTCTGATGTACAGTTCACTCTTCAAAATCTGTCACAGAATGTCCTTACTGGCATATATGGCAAGTAACAATTACTTATTTTTGCATAATTTCAAATTAGTGGCATGGAATTCCATTCGGGGATCATAATCATTTACATATGATACTGAATTTATAATGGATATCTAAAAACAAAGATGATGTGACTTACCGAACGAAAGTGCTGGCAGGTCGATAGACACACAAACAAACACAAACACACACACAAAATTCAAGCTTTCGCAACAAACTGTTGCCTCATCAGGAAAGAGGGGAAGGAGAGGGAAAGACGAAAGGATGTGGGTTCTAAGGGAGAGGGTAAGGAGTCATTCCAATCCCGGGAGCGGAAAGACTTACCTTGGGGGGAAAAAAGGACAGGTATACACTCGCACACACACACATTTCCATCCACACATATACAGACACAAGCAGACATATTTAAAGTTTGGGCAGAGATGTCAGTCGAGGCGGAAGTGAAGAGGCAAAGATGATGTTGAATGACAGGTGAGGTATGAGTGGCGGCAACTTGAAATTAGCGGAGATTGAGGCCTGGTGGGTAACGGGAAGAGAGGATATATTGAGGAGCAAGTTCCCATCTCCGGAGTTCGGATAGGTTGGTGTTGGTGTGAAGTATCCAGATAACCCGGACGGTGTAACACTGTGCCAAGATGTGCTGGCCGTGCACCAAGGCATGTTTAGCCACAGGGTGATCCTCATTACCAACAAACACTGTCTGCCTGTGTCCATTCATGCGAATGGACAGTTTGTTGCCCTCTTCATGGCAAACGAATCTGCTCCAGTCCGGAATCCCTGAACCATTACACCAACAACCTGACAACAGCTTTCGCATCTTGCAACTACCCTCCCGACCTGGTACAGAAGCAAATAACCAGAGCCACTTCCTCATCCCCTCGAACCCAGAATCCCCCACAGAAGAACCACAAAAGTGCCCCACTTGTGACAGGATACTTTCCGGGACTGGACCAGACTCTGAATGTGGCTCTCCAGCAGGGATACAACTTCCTCAAATCCTGCCCTGAAATGAGATCCATCCTTCATGAAATCCTCCCCACTCCACCAAGAGTGTCTTTCCGCCGTCCACCTAACCTTCGTAACCTGTTAGTTCATTCCTATGAAATCCCCAAACCACCTTCCCTACCATCTGGCTCCTATCCTTGTAACCGCCCCCGGTGTAAAACCTGTCCCATGCACCCTCCCACCACCACCTACTCCAGTCCTGTAACCCGGAAGGTGTACACGATCAAAGGCAGAGCCACATGTGAAAGCAAATCTACCAACTGACCTGCCTACACTGTGATGCATTCTATGTGGGAATGACCAGCAACAAACTGTCCATTTGCATGAATGGACACAGGCAGACAGTGTTTGTTGGTAATGAGGATCACCCTGTGGCTAAACATGCCTTGGTGCATGGCCAGCACATCTTGGCACAGTGTTACACCGTCCGGGTTATCTGGATACTTCCCACCAACACCAACCTATCCGAACTCCGGAGATGGGAACTTGCTCTTCAATATATCTTCTCTTCCCGTTACCCACCAGGCCTCAATCTCCGCTAATTTCAAGTTGCCGCCACTCATACCTCACCTGTCATTCAACATCATCTTTGCCTCTTCACTTCCGCCTCGACTGACATCTCTGCCCAAACTTTAAATATGTCTGCTTGTGTCTGTATATGTGTGGATGGAAATGTGTGTGTGTGCGCGAGTGTATACCTGTCCTTTTTTCCTCCCAAGGTAAGTCTTTCCGCTCCCGGGATTGGAATGACTCCTTACCCTCTCCCTTAAAACCCACATCCTTTCGTCTTTCCCTCTCCTTCCCCTCTTTCCTGATGAGGCAACAGTTTGTTGCGAAAGCTTGAATTTTGTGTGTGTGTTTGTGTTTGTTTGTGTGTCTATCGACCTGCCAGCGCTTTCGTTCGGTAAGTCACATCATCTTTGTTTTTAGATATATATTTTTCCCACGTGGAATGTTTCTCTCTATTATATTGAATTTATAATGGGTTGTATCTCTTACCACTTCAAGGAAAATTATCTTTATAGTTACAAAGGATTTTAATAAATAAAGTAGCCGACAGCAAATTCAACATCTGTTTGTGTCTATAATAATAAGGTCTCTCTTTACAACTTTAACATCTACTTAATATGTAAGATTGGTGCTTAAGTTCATAGCATTTTTCCATACGTTAAATAAACACAACAGATATATATAACAGAAACTGTAATCACTAATAATATATTTTCCTTCATTATTTACAAGTCTGCCGATGCTGGGATAATTTTTCAATTCCACGACTGCAGAAATCATGTTGTTTTGAGTCAAAGAACTCTTCAAGCCAAATACGGAGCACATTTTTATCCAGAAAGGAAGTTCCTAGGGAGGTTGGTCGACAGAGAGTGGAAAAAGTGAATATCTGAGGGTGTAAGGTCAGGAGAATAAGGGTTGGGTGCAGAGTGATTTCCCAGTCTAGCAAAGTACAAGTGGGCATTATCGTGGAGCAGCATCACTTCATGAACTTTGACTGGTTGTTGTTCATGGATTGTGTCTGTACAACATTTCAGTTGTTGACCATAAATGTCAGCACTGATGATTACACCTTGAAGAAGCAATTCATAGTACACCACACCGTCACTGTTCCACAAGATGTACAACATTTACTTTTGTGGATGTGCACAGGGCTTTGTACTAGGATCTAATGCTTTTCATGCTCTGATCAATGGTGTTATCCTGATACATTGTGCAAATGTTTCTGGCTGCATCTGCTCCTGTCAGCCCTCTATTGAGCTCAAACAGATGAATATGTCATGTTCTGATTTCTCCACTTTGCACTCCATTTCCCAATGTCCCCAGCTCCAGTCACTATCTCCAAATTACAATATGTAAACTCAAATAGCCACAGTGAATCACAAATAAAAAATGGCAGTTGATAAATAAATCCATGTCAACTGGAATACCAGTATGCAAAACAAAAATGCTACAAAATTATGCACCAATCTAATATACTCACCACCACACTGATTCAGTAAAGCGTCACTAGACTGGACAGTTGTAAAAACAATAATGCGGCATTGTAAAGCAATTTTTAATCCAAGGACTAAGTGCACTTTTTCCATGCTGGTAGATGATCGTAATCTACTGGGAAAATGTTATGCACAATCTTTGGTGCTATAGTAGTAATAACTTTTGCTGCACTACTGAGGAAAAGAAAAACAAGAAATTTTAAGCTATTTTTACAAATGCTCAGGAAAAATGGGATCATAAATCATAAATCAATCAGAAGATTACATTAAGATCAAATTTCGAACTCAGAAGAATTGTTTCAGTAAATACCACACAAATCCATGCTTTAGCTGAAGTTTGTCCAACTTCCCCACACTTTGAATTTCATGGACAAATGCATCCAAGTAACTCAAATAATAGGGGCAATATGACATTGTAGGTACAATAACATCAGTGAGAGCTATACTCAAGAAATCTAAAAAATGCTAAGAAAATTCTTTAACTAGTTGATAGTTGTCGGAGAGAAATAATGAAACTGGTTAATGACTCCTTCCCTACTGAGTTGTAGACTATTAGTATTTTGAATCCTACTTTGGTTTAGTTTAGCTTGTTAATTCCATTAAAGAGTTTCCCACTAATGCTTTGTGCAAATAAAATATCTCAGAACAGGATCACACAAAAAAGAATCAGATAAGGGTGACCAATTTTGAACACGAAAATCAGAGACACATTGTGGGATTTGCCTTGAAAAAGAATATGTTAATAAATGCCACAGTGTATGCTGACAACCTACCTACCCATTATGAAGGGCGGTTAACCTGCAAATATGAAGCTTTCATTTTAACAAGACTACAAAATCTTGTGATTTTAAAATTCTTGCCGGCAAAGGAAAAACAAGCAAAGTTGTCTGTAAGAACAAAAATAGGTCTCACGGTTAAAATCACAGAGGAAGAAAAATATTGTAAATATCTGATACAAGTAGTGTGAATTCCTAAGCTTAGTTGGCTCATTGTTTGGGCCGAGAAGGCTGAGGCAGTGACAAGGTGGAGTTTTGTAAGCTTGACCAGAGTATTGTGCCAAGTAAAAGGCAGGACGTCACAAGTAATGGGACTGGAATTTCATGGAAGGATTCTGCTAACCAAGAGGGCAATTAGTGTGTGACTGAGTGCCAAGATGTCTCCTTCCAGTGACAAAACATCACTCACAGATATTACACACAACAATAATAAAATGGACTCCAGAGAACCTACACAAAAAATAAGGCCCCCAAATTCTGTGACTTGACGTCTCAAGTTCAATGAAGCATTGCACAACACTGTGAAAACTTAAGTTCTTAATTGGTGTCAATTTTTATAAGTGATGATTACACAAAGACTTTAAGTTATGCTAGTGGTAAACCAAACTGCTACAATCACAAACAATATGTTGAATTAGCTTAACTGTACAGTGCACACCTGCTGATACACATCAATTATAACTTAAATGGATTAACACTTTGATTTAATCCAAATCAAATCAACGAGCACAAAACATATTTCACAATTACGGATCTCATGATGTCAACATGTGATAACCTGTAACCTTATCCCTTTCCTACGTGCATTTATGTTAGATATGTAAGATACTGCTTTGCCAAATTAAGCAGAATTCAATCTGACTGAGACATGTTTCCAAATAAATCAGCTGTAATTAAATTACACTCTGATTTGAAATGCCACACTTCTGTATACAAGAATATTTTCATGCATTTTCTTATTTTAATGTTTGTGTATGATGGCGCTACATCATGTTTTTATTAATATTTAGTGCATATGCATGTGAGAATGTTCTGTAATATTGGAAAGTGAGCAGCACGGAGCCACCTATTTTGACACACCTAGTGTTAAGAAAAACAATGTTATTTGAATGATGGTCATTTTAATGTTTATTTGTTAGAAGTTGTGAACATGAACAGAGTGGTACACTTTCTTCAGAGGTTGAGTAATCAACACATCTGGTCCTCGTGGTCTTGTCTTGAGGACTTGTCTTTTGGGCAGTCATTCAGGGCAGCTGGTGGAGAGTTGGTGTAGCTTCTGGCAGAAGATGAACTTAGTTTCTGATTGGCAAGCCAGCTGCACCACTTCAATACTTTGAAACTTTACATATGAGAGAATTCTGAGTGGCCTATGGGGATTTAGATACTGTCACACAGTTTCAAGAATGTTTTTTTCTTTTTTTTTTTTTTTTCTTTTTTTTTTTTTTTTTTTTTGCAGTTAAGAGACTTCAATTTTTGTGTAATTGACAGTCATATTCCATGATGAACTTTTAAGTCATATTCCATGATGAATGGTGAATCAGTCTCACTGATTAACTTCAATATTAACACATAGTCGGGACTTAAATTCTGGTTCTGCTTTTACACTAGCTTATTTAATTGGGAAAGCTACCAAAATTTATTCATTATGCTTGCACTTGTTAACTGTACAATCTTACTTCTGTAACATTAACGTGGAAATCCATACACTTTTAAATGCTTGATATAAAGTCATCATATCTTCTGTGGGTCGAGTGACCAGTAAACAGGGTGTCCATAATGAAACTCCCAGTTTCAAAATGGTGTAGAAAGAGATTCACTGCTCAGAGTGGCATCACATTTGAACAGAATAATGTCAATGTAGGAGGAAATGTTACGGGTAAAAAAAAAATTTACCTATAGATTGCACTGTAAGCAGCAGAATATGCACACCAAGAGACATGCAGTACATAGCTGTTCCTCAGCTTATGTCCAAGGTACCCAACATAATTGTCTCTATAAAGGATAGTGTGCTGCTGGTAAGGCTCTTTTACAAGAAAATGACTGTGTGTCAGTAGCCCTGCTGAACTTCCAGTTACTCAAGGGTATGAGAAAAGGCATTGGTCTGATGTATGTAAGAGATGGAAAAATGATAACAGAATTCAAAAAGTAAGGTTCTTTTGATGCTCAGTGTGGCAGGAGGAGGAAAGCGGCTGATCAAACATCCATCAAAATATGGTCATAGCACTGAAGGAGGGGTTGATCAATGGTATGCAAACATGCAGTGCATGGGGAAGTGCGTAAATGCTGGACATGCCTGTGAGCATGGAGCATAAAATCCAACAAAATATCCTGCATTGATATCCATACAAAATTACCCATGTTCAGGGGTTTCTTCCTGCTGACCTGCCAGCAAGACAGATGTTCACTCTGGAATTCCTTGCTCTCCTGGAAGTCGACAACGAACGGTGATGGAGTATTCTGTGGACAGAAGAAGCTTATTTCTATCTCCATGGACATGTCAATATGCAGATATGCAGAATATGGGCAACAGAAAATCTGCATGCATGTCAACTAGTACCACTTCATGCTGCAAAGGTAACTGTGTGGTGCAGATTAAGGGCATTATTTATCATAGGGCTGCATTTTTTCAAGGAGATGAGTCCTGTGGCTCCTGTTAACTGTACCATCACTGGTAAATGCTACAAGAGTCTTTTGTGCACCGATGTCACGCCAACCCTTCAACAGTGTGGGTAGGATCATTTTTACGAAAGATGGTGCTCCTCCTAACACTGCACAGCCAGAGAAGCAGCTGCTGTAGAGGCATTCAGAAATATTAGAATTATCAGCCATCATTCCCTACAGTCTGGCATCCAGATCACCTGATCTTAATCTATGTTACTTTTGGCTGTGGGGTTATCTGAAAGATGATGTATTCAGTGCTCCAATTATGAACAACACTGAACTGAAGCCATGCACTGTGCATCGCATTCTGAATGTGACCCCGAGACATTCTGATCTGTTGTGGAACATGCTGCTTCTCAGTTTTAACTTGAGGCAGAAAACATTGAGCAGAAAATTGAGCATACCTTGTGTCAGTCTCATGACAATTAGGAACTGTTGTCATTTTGCTTTTTACACAGTTTTTTGCCACAGGAAAATTAAAAGCCAATGTCATTTTCCTTTTTGAGGTTTCTTGCTTGTTATGAGGTTTTTGGCCCAGGACAATTAAAAACCAATGTCATTTTGCTTTTCATGGAGTTTTTGACCTCAGGACAATTAAAAGCTGATTTTTTCCCACTTGATCTGGTGGACTCTGTGGTGGTGGGAGGACTTACCTAACCAGCAGTGCCACAGTTGTTGACTGCCAAACTTGTGCAGTCATGTACATTGAAGAGTAGAGATGGTGTAATGTGCAACTCAAACTGCAGCCATGGAATTGTGATTCTATTTATTTTAAGATGCCCACTATTGGTAATTTTTATTCCCATGATGTTTTCCCTGTGTCAGTAACACGCTGTTCAAATTTGACTTCATTCTAAGCAGTGGTTCTCTTTCTGCAGCATTTGAAACTGGAACTTTAAATATGGGCACCTTTTCTGTAAGATTTTGGTCCCCTTTAGCAGAGTGGTGAGTTTGACTGCCATGCAGCAGGCCCAGGTTTGATTCTCTGAAGATGGGTGTTGTGTTATCATCATTATTTAATCATCAATGATACATTAAGTTGTCCATTGTAGCGTCAACTGAAAAGACTTGCAATTCAGTGGCTGAATTTCACCTATTGGGTCTCCTGGAAATCAGTGCTGTGTGATCATTTCATTTTTCATGTAACACTTCAAACTTAGCCCCACTGCTGTGTTATTTATTAGCTGCCACCAAGTTACCATTGACTTATTTAGTCAATTATTTTTGCAGTATACCAGTTGCCAAATTTTTGTGTGAGTAATTGGTGCTTGCCAGACAGAGCCGTATCACACAGTTGGTGCTGTTATTAGAGAATATTCACAGCAGTGGATTATCCACCCCTAAGATTGTAGGATCACACTTTGTTGTCAATGTCATTCACCAGCCTGAATCCCAATGAAATCCTACGACCAATCTGAGAAAAACTGATAGTGCATGTCAAAAAATATTTTCTCCATAAGAGGGGTTAGGCTGGTGCAGCCATAGACCTCAAATAAAAGCTGAAAAAATTGGAATTGCTTAGGGCAGCACATAGCTCAACAAAAAGACATATGCATAAAATGTTATAAAATGTTTTATCACAGCTGACACTCCAGCTCTTGTGTATACAGGCATACGTAAAGTGAAATCAAGTACAGACTTGAATTCAAGTTGCAAAAATTGCATTTTAAAAATGCAATCTTAGGTGTACTTTCTTTAAAGGGAACAAAGCACCAACATTAAAACTGATACTTTAAATGTAACCATAAACAACAGAAGACAGAGCAAAGATCTGTAACGTACATGTTTCTTGATACGGATTAACAGCAACGGACACAAATTATGACCTTAAAGGACAAAACATCCTTTGCTAAATACTGAACAGAAGAAGAAAATGCACAAAAACTAAAGTTAAAACATAATAAAATACAGAATAATTCATCATATATGATGAGAAACTTCCTTATAGGGTAAAGGAAACTGACAACCAAATGTGATTTCTATTTTTTAAAATTATTTTTATTATCTGCTGGACCGTAAGATCATCAGATTGTTGACAGTCTTTATGGCTGCACATATCATTTCTTTCTATGCCACTAGGATGGAGAGTAGATGATAGTACTGATCATTTTTATAGTAATATATTTCAAAAATGCATCTCTATTTTATGCTGTGACTGGTTGATGAGAAAAAATTAGTAGTGGTTAAAAGCAAAAAAAAATTGAAACGAAATAAATACAGTAGAAAAGCTCTGGTAGCATGAACATGGACTGGGAAGAGGTGACAGGGCAGAGGAGAGGGACGCACAACTCAGGGGCTCATGTACCTGTATGTCATGTTCCTACCTTGAACGTCTGCTGCTTCATTCTCCCACACTCCTAATACCACCTGCCTCTCACTGAGCTTCAGCTAGCACTCCCCAACCCCCTCTTTTTCAATCTATACCACTCACCCGACAGTCTTACCCCAGTTCAGCCACTGAACTGCAGACCCAGCATTGTGTGTTCAGCCAGCAAAATATAGCAGCTGCACATGTGTGTGTGTGTGTGTGTGTGTGTGTGTGTGTGTGTGTGTGTGGTGTAACGTATCATTTTAGGAAAGTTACATCTTAGCCAACAACTGCCCAACTGACAAATGATGATTGTAGCAGTTTAAAGTATTTCTCTTAGTTAATTACTTTAGAATCACAAACTGTTTGGACATTTTGTTACTGTTTGAGCATGTAAGCTGGTACAGATGAACGCTATGCATCTTCAAGATGAGATGAAGATGGCAGTTTTACTGTGCTTCATGGTACGTGCCATTTTGACAGTTATTCCATGCAGCGGCTTCCCCGCTTGGAGTATTAGGTGCGCCTTTGAATAAAAGGTTGTACCTGACAATGGTGCTGATGTCACAGAAGACAGATGATACTTAGTTATCCATCAGGTGGATACAACTTTTATTCATAAATGTTATACTGAACTGATGTGATGTTATGTTGAATGTAGGAACAGCATTGGTATACGAAGTGTTGCCATTATATACCAATTGTAACATAAAAGGCACAACATAACTGTCTTCAGAAGAAGTGAAAGCTGAAAATTTATCTAAGCTTCCAGATTCCAGCACACAACTGCAATGGTGAAGTCCACATCAATGTCAACAACACAGTTCAGAATTTATGAGTAATAACAATTGCAGTCTGGATGTAGGCATTTTGCAAATTACAGCAGGTAATGCCTCAGTGTGTGTGTGTGTGTGTGTGTGTGTGTGTGTGTGTGTGTGTGTGTGTGTGTGTGTGTGTGTGTGTTTTGTCTAGTACATTAAAAGATTAATCCAAAATCTATTCTGTTTTCATTCTTTTTTGTGTGTTTATCAATGAATCAATTCTTCTGCTATTCAGTGAGCAGCCTTCCTTATTCCTAAACATTTATAATGGAATAAATGTATTGTAAAATTGTTTTACAGGAAGTAGTCCATGGATGGACTCTACACATTTCCTTACCTTTTAGTTACCTTTTTCTACAAAGTTTGTTACACAAACATTAATGAGCTACATGACTCCCATTTCAAGATCTCAAATATGTTCACATCCAAATATTACGCAAAGCCATTTTATTTTCACATATCACACCTGCTTAGGCTGGCCCAAGGTGCTGGAGTTGGCAGTCATGTGTGCATGAGGTGTATTTGCTTGTGTGTATGAATGGTGTGTGTTTATCTTTTGCTGTTGAAGACTGTGGCCTAAACCTTTATGTAAGTGTCTTTTAATTATGCCTGGTTGCAACTAAAGGTGTCTTCTTTATTATATGTAGCAATCTGTCTTTTTCACATGGTTGGTATTCCTATCTAGAGATTCCATTGTTTGATTTCAACCACCTCTATGCTATTGTTGGATGGGTACTGGTGAGGCTGTAGCTACTTTAGGGAATGGAACAGAGAAAAAAGTTTACAATGCAGTGCAGTTTGACCATTCACAATGATATGTGCAAGGCTAGTTTATTACTTACCGTTCTTCCTATTTTCACATTTACGTCCTTCATATTCATCTGAGCACTCACAAAAATAGCTTCCCCACATTGGTTTGCAGCTTCCTCCATTCTGACACAAGTCATTATTTTCATCACAGTAGTTCCTTTCCTGCAGTCTACCCACAATACACTCCTCACCAATGTAAAACTGTTCATAACATTTGCAAATAAAGCCTGCTGGCTTATCTGGTCTTGGCTGACAAACACCAATATTTGCACATGGATTATTCCAGAAGCATACTTCACTCTCATCTCTAAAACTTCTTCGTTTTACTGATGAGTTATGACATAAATATTTACTCCCCAAGAATATTTGTGGTTCCATGTCAGGGGCCTTCATATTGGTCAATTCATAAGTATGTGTACTTGCCAGAGAGACACTTCCGGAAACAACACTATCAGAAGCTGTCATTAGTACTGTTGAGAATGTAATGAACCATTTACCTGAAACATGAAAAATAAGTGCATTCTAATCAATCTAAAAGTGATTCTCTAAGTACTGGGCTTTTCCCTGTTAGCAGGTATGAAAGCTTCTGCAGCAGCAAACTGTTATTCATTCGCAATGAAAGAAATTCACATTTGTATAGCACAATGCTGAATGAAACTTGATCAGCCCCTAAAATCTTTTACTGAAGACAATGTCTTAAGAGTACTTTCTGAAAAAGTGAACTAGACTCAGTCACAGCGGCAGCATTTTCATATTTACACTCACAAAAACAGACTGAAATAGCAACAGCATATATTTAGCATTCTTAATACTGACATGTTCTAAAAATTTAGTCACCTTTTTATGCTGATTGGCCTTTTATTTACATTAGATTGGATGTACTTTCATTCCAATAGATCTACAGTGAAGAGATCCTCCAGGGTGTAGAATATGTCCCTCATGGATGTGGAACAAGACAAAAATCTTAAACATAACTTTTGTAAAATGTAATAACAAACTTGTTATAAAAAGTCTAAATGTTCAATACACTTAAGCTCTTGTAGCCACGCACCATAAAATATAAAAATCATTTTACCACATCTATTTACAATGATTGTATAGAAATCAGATTGTACAAAATCGTAGCATTATTTGACATTATTAGTAGCGCACACACATCAGTTGGTTTTGCCAAGAAATTCATCAGTGGAGTAGGTGTTAGCCACCAACAAATGCTTTAGGCTCTTCTAAGACTAGTTTATTTTTATATCACCTACATCAGATAACAACTCTATAGGGATATGAAATGGAATGATTACGTAGGGTCAGTTGGGAGTAAAGCAGGTGGTAGACTTCAGTTTATTCGTAGAATACTGGGGAAGTGCAATCAGTCTACTAAAGAGGTTGCTTACAAATCACTCATGCACCCCTCCGAGAACACTGCTCAAGTGTGTGGGACACATACCAGATACGACTAACAGAGGATATTGAACATATACAGAGAAGGGCAGTATGAATGGTCACAGGTTTTTTTCATCCATGGGAGAGTATCACAGAGATACTGAAGGACCTGAAATGGCAGACTCTTGAAGACAGATGTAAACCATGCCGAGAAAGTCATAATTACTGCACACACGGGGACATTCAATCAATCATTCTTCCCACACTCCACATGTGAATGGAGCAGGAAGAAACCTGAGTAACTGGTACAATGGGATGCACTCTCTGTCATGCACCTCACAGTGGTTTGCAGAGTATAGATGTAGATGTAGATAGCTTAGTAAAAGTCTTTCATATTGACACTCTTTGTTTCCTGACAAACATGTAGGATTTGGACCAGTAAGTACTATTTGCTGAAACATACTAGTTTTCTACTTTACTTAAATGGATATTGTGATTTACAGTCAAATGCCTTTTGACAGATCACAAAATGTACTAGCAGCCTGTAATTTATTTTCTCAGGAATTAAATACATTCTAACTGTACCTTTAGATAGCCTTCACAGTTCTGAATGGTTTAGAAATCCAAACTGCGACTTTTACAATATGTTATTTGCTGTCAGATGGTCAAAAAGGCAACTGTATATTCCCTTGTCTAAAACTTTAGAATATGCTGGCAAAACTGAAATTGGATGGAAATTTGATGGTATTTCTTTATCTCCTTTCTTAAACAAAGGCTTAACTTCAGAATATTCCAAGTATTCAGGAAAATGTTGCACTGATAAATGGGTGGTTACATGGATAATTTAATATGCTACTTAACTCATGAGCACACACTTTAATTAACTTTGTTGACATATTTTGTCATAACCATTAGAATTTTTTTCATATTAAAGATTTATCATGGACATTACTTCTACTGGGTGACTGGGGGTAATATCATGTTACTGAAGTTTCTGTAATGACTGGTCTGAAATATTCTTTGGCAGCATCTATTGAACCTGAAAACCCCCTCTTTTCAGTAACAATTACAAAATGCTTAAAATGTTTTGCAGTGCTGCACTCACCTGTTACCAATGTATCACTTACTTTCAATTATATATGCTCCTCTTCTTCCCTTGTTCTGCCAGCCTCCACCTTACTGTATTCCATATTGTTTTTATTTTTTATCTGATGTGATTATCTTTATCTTGCAATCTTCCTTTGTTGTCAATATTACTAATTTTAATATTTTGCAGTATGTCATATAATGTGCTACGGCATCAACACCAGAGGTGTTTATGACTTTCGGATAAAGTTTCCTTTTTGTCTTACACGATACCTTTATTCATTGAGCAATCCAAGGCTTCTTTCTGGATTTTGATCTAACGTGATTTTGGGAGAAACAATTTACAAATAGGACAAGGACATTATTAATGAAAGTGTTGTGTTTTCCATTCATGTCAGTTAATGTCATTGAGGAGTTTTCTAAAGTAATCAATTTTTTGCTTACTAAGAACCACGTTGAATTCAGATTTACTAGATTTTATGTCCTGTTCGTTATTAATATTTAACAACAGGAACTGCATGTCATGGTCTGAGAGACCATTGACTACTGGTTTTGTAATCTATTATGTTTATTAGATCTTTCTACTAAAATATTAACAACAACTATTTTTAAGCAATTAGCTACCCTACTGATAAGTTTACATGAGTGAATGATAGTGTTACTGACTTTAATAAATTCTGCTGGAAGAGTTTTTTTTAAGAAAACCTACAGCAAAATTATCAGCAAACACTATTTTTTATTTTTTTCTGTTAAAAGGGCCAACAGAGTTTCAAGGTGATTTATGAACAGATCAAGATTAATTGCAGGTGCTTGGTATAAACTTATTATTGTGAAGGATTATTATGAAATTCTACTTTTTTTGTATATACTTCAATACACTGCTATGAGCAAAATTTATTAATGTTTATGTTCTTAAATTTATGACAGTTCCTGATAAATGTGGCAACTCCTCCTTTCTCCATTTCTGCTCTACAAAAGTGAGATGCTAACCTAAATCCTGTAACACTTAACACCAGAGAGGCAGATTATGTCAACTGGGTTTAACAGTTCTGATTCATCAGTCCAGATAAGTACTTCATTAATTTTACTTCTTAGTCCTTGAATGTTTTGCAGCAATAAAGATAGCTGGAATCACACACTGATAGAGAGAAAATTCGGTGGAAGTAAAATTCATACAGATTGACTGCAACTTCTGAACAGTGTGCAATATACCAGAATTATATTTTTAATTTCTTTCTCAAACTGAAGATTTGCTTTAATCATGACCTCTCTTAAAACTCTATTTCTTTCTCTCTATCCAGTGTTAAAAAAGAGGCTGCTCGGGCATCCGTAATCCCTGGTATTTTACCACACACGACAGGGCCTCTATCACTCAAGTTTTTTTTGCTGTTAGCCCAGCCAGTTTACCCAGCAATACTTACTGTTCAATTTAATTTTGACAGTAATTACTTGCAAGTCTACATTTCATGTAAGTACTGAAATAGTGGTGTGGCTTCATATACTTTATTTTTTGGTAGAAGTTAATGTAGTCTTAAATTAGCCTTTTGGAATAATGTTTTGTCATTCACATTATTACTCACACCTTTTAAAATCACGACCCTAAAGAGAATGTTATTCTATGTGTCTGTTGAAGTCTAGTTCCACTTAAAAGCTTTTACAAGGTACTGCTGGGATCCCAACAGTGGTTTAGGAATCGGCCATCTGTTGCTCAGAAAAAGGTGCCACTTCTTCACCTGGATGTGGTTTGTAACAAGTGATGGTGACAAGAACTGCTGCATAAGACCTCACTGGACTAAGATCAATGGCACTGGTGCAGAGCAACAGAGACACCAGGCAACCCGTAGCCTAGGCTCAAATATGCAACCCACCAGGGAGATGTTCACCTGCAGAAGACAGTATCTCAGGCCAAGTCATCTGCATATGGTGCCCAGCTCAGGCAGTTACCTGCTGCTACAGGAGATGAAGTCCTTGGTAAGAGATAAAATGCTTCATCTGGTACTGTAGTGATCTTTGCACCAAAGTTAACAGCTAGTGTAGGTGATAGTGTACGGCATCACGCAGGCTCCTCGATATGGTTGTGTACAGAGTACATCGGTAGGCTTCTGAGAACATCTGAGAATGGAGATCTAATTTTTTTAGGTGTGGGTGTGGGTGGGGGGGGGGGGGGGGGGGCTTCCAACAGCTACATTCTCACCCTGGATGAGTGTCATCACTTCATTCATTCTGCTTTTCTTGTGTATTCAGCTCCTGTAAGAGCCTATGCAGAGCTGTAATATTGCCCAACTTCACTCGTCAGAGGCACTTGTTAGCTTCTTCCACTTGGTCAGCTCCCTCAATAACCATTCTTTCATTCTAAATATGTCTTCCAAAATGGTGACTCCTCCTTTCTTGAAGAAATTTAGTCTCTGAATTATGACATGTTTACATTTCTGGACAACAAATACCTCAACATATGTTTTACACATTGGTATCAAAATGCAAGGCTTTCCTCTTCCTCTAATTCTCAGCATAAACCACGTGGTCTGTTGGCTGTTCCTTAATTTAAACATTACTGTCTATGTTAGCCCAGTCTGTTGGTAACTAGTCCACTGGAAACTCGATAGCTTAGGTGGTTCTCTGGTTAAAGTAGGCATGGATCACAAAAAGCAAGGTCAGAACCACAGCAGTACCAGAAACCAATGCACGCTGGTCATAAATCCTATAGCACTGCTCATTGTGGTACTGCCGAACATACTGTAATGTTTGCTGAGCGGTAGTACAACCTTTCTATGTGGCTATCAGTTCGTCCAGCAAATGGAGAAGCCTGATTTTAGGTTGTTACTTAGGTAAGTTAGGTTCTAGTAATTCTATCTTTTTGGCATAACCAGAGCCCATCTGTTAACACCAATCCCTAGCTTACCTTCTACGAAATGAACAACACTTCCTGTGTCTTAAAATACATATATTTACTTGTTTAGTGAATAGGGTTGGACTGTAAAACACTTGTAATGTGCATCAAAATTATCTATTGGGAATTGAACAAATACATGAAGTCTTGCTCTGTTGGTGTCGATTTCAACTGTTGATATTTGGTAAAATAATGACAAGTTCTGTTCCATAGGTTTCACTAAGTGCTTTAGTTCTGCTCTTTGTTCTTCCTGCACCCTTTGCAGGACAGTTAGGAAATTCACTGAAAGTAACAGTGTAAGACTCAATTATATTGTGTGGTGTACCACCTCCTGTAATCCTGTCACTTCCACTCTTGCATCCTCTATGCTACTCACTAATGATCAGATAAGTCCCACTGTGGCAATCCTCACATCCAGTAAATTTAGTCAGGTATATGTCATGTCTAAATCTTGATTGACTGTGTCACTGGTTGTCTTCATACATCCTGTTAGTTCAGTAGTTAATACCCACACCATCCAAGTATCAGTCAATATGCCTTGACCTTTATTTCCCAACTGTGTGACATGCTACTCTATAACTGTCTTGTTGCTCTTCACTATTTCTTGCACTTCGTAATATGATGAAATTTTTGAGCATACTGCTGCCATTGCCACCTGAGCAACATAAGGATATAGATTTCTTTTAAATTTCATTAAAGGATTTTTACACACCATAATTTTAGGAAATAATTACAAAGTGTGGTTTTTTTATGTGGTATGAGTGGGTATTGGACCAACATGGTCACTTGCACTTTGTTGTGGGCGGACATTTGCTGTGCTGGTCAGATAAACAATGTTAAGTCATTTTGTCCAAATTTCATGACCCAATATTCATTTTAATTGTAAAAAAATAGAAGAAGAAACCCATTCTATTTAACTTTGGAAATATTCAGTCTTCATGCTGTTCCTATCAGAGAGAAAATGTCTGTTTGGGAGGACAATGTAAGTGTGATTATGACAAACTTCTGTTAATTGGGATGATTGATAGCTGTGATTAATGTAAAAAGTGGTAGGCTGTCTAGGCACTAATCTTCACTCCTTTTTTGTTACTGTTTGGACTGACCTGTCCAATACCAATCGTACAACTTGTGCTGCATGATAAAACAGGACTAATAAAAATATCAATCAGTTGGTCGATGCTCACAAATAAATTCTCCATTTTGGATTAATGATATCAGGCAACTTCTCCATAGAACTGCCAAAGTGCAATCAATATACTTTGTTTGCAAAAGGAGTTATTGCAGTCACAAACCAATAGAATTAATTTTTCCCCTCTTTGGCCTCACATAGCGTGAAAAACAGTGGATGACTTGAAATTTTAACAGTGTGTGGACACCAATAAGCCATGTACCTGATCCAAAATTTCCTTTTATATTACTCCTACTTGCAATAACAAATTGTTTTAAAGTTTTACAAACTGTCATACAACTCAAACACAATACTGCAGTTTTCCACTGAAAGCTCCTGAACCTTCCAATTTTTGTTTCTTGGGCTCAGGTTTTACACAGCTTAGTTTCATTCCACAGCTCGTGGTCTCGCAGTAACGTTCTCACTTCCCGAGCATGGGGTCCCGGGTTCGATTCCCGGCGGGGTCAGGGATTTTTCCTGCCTCGTGATGACTGGGTGTTGTTGTGTCATCTTCATCATCATCATCATCATCATCATTCATCCCCATTATGATCGGAGGAAGGCAATGGCAAACCACCTCCACTAGGACCTCGCCTAGTAAGGCGGCGCGGGTCTCCCACGTCGCTCCCCTACACTCTGTAATAAAGTATGGGACTCATTTTCATCATCAGTTTCATTCTATAGGGAAAATCTGTGCAAAATTTCAAACTTTCATTCAAACTAGAGAGAGATCGCTGCCTACTTTATATAGAAACGCAATGTGTTGGCCTCTTGTTATTTCTGTTTGAGAATATTTCTGCTGATCTTCCCTTCTCTCATTTCAAGTAGCTGGAGATCCAAACATCGAGTTGAAAAGTGATGGGAAGAGCAAGAATGGTGACAAGTATCAAAACTTTACTTGTTCATTCACCAACAGATATTTACAGATTAGGGGATACCTTTGTTTACAGGCATCATGACTGTACATTTTTGTATATGCAGGTGTGTGGGGGCAGGGGAGAGGGGGGATGGATACACACGTGTTTGTGGGATGCACACATGCACATGCACAGTACATACAACATTAAATAAAGCACAGGAAATTTAAAACCCATATTTAAAAAAATAAGAAAATGATTTTGAATTTATGAATAACTTTATTCTTCTCAAACCATGCACTTTATTGGTCTGTAGCTTTCTTTACAGCACCCTGAATTCGGATGCTCCCTATAAAACAAAGCACCATATTCTAACCATAATCGGCCAATAAGGACTAACAGACCACCATGTCACCAACCACCAATGTGTCACTGGATGCAGTATGGAGGGCCACGGGATCAGCACACCACTCTCCTGGACATTGTCTACTTTTTTGTCCTTGGACCTGCTACTTCTCACTCAAGTAGCTCCTCAGTTGGTATCATGAGACTGTGTGCATTCCATTTCAGTCCTCCTCAAAGGAAACATCCCTAGCAGTACCAATAATGAAACCTGGTTTCTCAGCATACCAGCCAGACATGCAGACCATTGAGCTATGGAGACAGGTAAGACAGATGCTAATTATGAAATACTTTCAAATACTGGTGAAGATGTAATATAGACACCAACCAGGTGCCAGTATTGATATACCTTGATATTTTGACAATTATGATCTTTGGGAACAGTTCTACATTCATTTATTGTAAAATGTTTTTGTCTGTACCTGTATGAGGGTAAGTTTCTGATGATGGGTAATTAAAAAGGAAAGCTAAGCTGTATATGCCTACAATGGACTGTTTTACCAAAAAAGTTTGACTGAAGAAGGCATGACATCACTTTTCTCTGACTTTCGAAATGACTGATGCGGGTAATTATAAGCGATCAGCAGTTTAGCACCAACTCTGAACCATGGTGCAACTCGGTATTTTTCACATTAACACATCAAAGTAAGAGATCAAAGATGCAATGTGTGGCAGAAAACACCTTAGGACAAATTGGGGACCCAACTCTGGACCTTCAGATCTGTGATATGGTACACGGACACATACATGACGACAGTTATTAGTGCTGAACTTTGAAAAATAATAATATTACTTCTTAACTGACAGAAATTCACCTGTCTGATGTCTCTGTATTGTGGCTTATCTATAAAACCGTTTGGTAACTTGCTGCAATCTGTATAATCATGATGTGTCTCATATCACAAATAAAACTATGGTACTAAGTACTTCTAATGCTGTTGGTACATTCACAAATATCATGTGAGATATGAAGAGTGCCTTCTCCATTTATCATTTATTCCACTAAAATCGTTCAAGAATAATCACATGCATAATAGGCTTCAGTGGCATGAGTTCTGTTTGACGGATAAAAAGTACTCTGTCAGTTACTACAAAAAATGCTACAGAAAAGAAAGTAGTGCACTAACAACAGGAGCACTACTACTACTACTACTACTACTACTACTTGCATATGTTGGGCTGTGCTGGATTCCTCTGCTACTTGTCTGGTAATTCATTATTTTAGGAATTAAGAAAAGCTCAACAAATATCATGTGAGATATGAAGAGTGCCTTCTCCATTTATCATTTATTCCACTAAAATCGTTCAAGAATAATCACATGCATAATAGGCTTCAGTGGCATGAGTTCTGTTTGACGGATAAAAAGTACTCTGTCAGTTACTACAAAAAATGCTACAGAAAAGAAAGTAGTGCACTAACAACAGGAGCACTGACAAAAAGGAAACGGGAGTACAAGGATAAAGGAAAATACCATTTTGTTTCACATTTGATGCAGATAGGTGGAAACACTGATGGTCTCACACACTTCAGGAAAGGATATGATTAATGGTTTCTGAAATTATGAGACAAAGTAGTACTAAGGGAATTGAAGTCTGTTTTCAACATTTTGTGTCACATTTCACCAAGAGACAAAGATGTGCAAAATATGGCAGTTACACTGTGCAACAATGAAAATGTAAATCGAATGAAAATAGCCAATGGGTCGTTCCATATCAAATCACCCAACAAAAAATAAATTTTACACCCACCTCCTTAGATTTTCATGAAATTTGGCTCAAATGGTTCTAATACCATCCTGACAACACCTGCAAAAAATTTTTGCTGTATCTCTTATAGTTTTTTTTATAAATTTTTAAAGTTTTTATGTTTTGCGTTTTCCGAACCTTCGGAAATGGTAAATTTAATTTGTATTCAAAATTTTAAATTGCTTATCTTAAAATCTCTTTCAGGTAACATCATGAATTTTTGCAGCAAGTTTATTTATTATACATATTTGAAGATAAAAATGATACTATTAAAATATATTAATATTTTCTATGAAAAAAAATATATATGTAATTTTTTCTTTTTTTAACAGATGTTTTGTTTTATAAGAATTGCAATATCTTAGAGTCTCAGACCTGATAGAATGCTCAAATTTGTTTTAATTTACTCTTAAACATATAGGCTACTTGATAAAACAAAATAATGATGGCTTTTTAACATGTTTATTAATTATAGTAGATTACATCAGAATTATGTACAAAGATAGTGTACTTACGACACCTATGTATAACCCAACTGATTGCTTGAAACATTGAATTTTTTGAGTAATTTTGTCTAATAAACATTAATGCTGATTCAAACTGTTTTTCCACTTCATCCAAGAGCTTTCAGTTCTTTTGATACAGTCTTTTTTGAAGTAATACATTCTTCCAGTGCCGCTTGATTGAGGTGTGTCTACTACACAGACTATGTGCTCCAAAGGCACTATGCAACAATCTTCTCTTTCAGGCCAATAAAATGATGCAGCTGGTGCTGAAGGATGTAGAAATAGAATTTCTGCATCTTCTTCATCATTGAATATTGTTTTTACCAGTCCAAAGTACCAGTTACCATCATACTTTGCAGCCACATAGCTATTTATGGATGGTTCAACACGAACCCAATCAGAAGAAGAATGGAAAGAAAAGACTAAGAAGAGTTTTACACTATCTGTAGTCCTTCTAATTTCAAGGTTGTTTGTTGGAAGTGGTTTGAAGTTATGAAAACTTCTTGTTCCAGGAATGGTTCGGGTTGCTGAAAAACGTTTTTCTAGTTTTAACCGTGGCAAATCAGCTTCTTTTTTGTCAATAAAGTGAAAATGAATGCTTTCAATATTTTTTCACAAAACTTGTACACATCGATTGCTGTCATTATTTGTTCTTTGTCTGAAAGCTGTAGACTGGCTTTCCTTATAATTCTTTTAAAAGTTCCTCCTAGGCCATCACAAATTGACTTCCCATGACTTGTTGCAAAAAAAGTGTTGGGCCTTCAAATTAAAGTCTCTCAAGAGTTCAGTCAAATTTTTAAAACTGTTTCTATTTTTGTACTGCCCAGCACAACCGTCTGTAAAGTAGTAAACTGAGTCAATGTCGGTATGATGTAATGACAGCCACTTTGTAATTTCTTTTTGTACAAAGTTAACAAAACCAGTGTCATGTTCTTGGTCATCACTAATAAAACAGTGGTTGGAAACAAAAACATTGTTTTCCTCATTTCTTAGAAAAACTCCAACTGGGTGTAGAGTACAACCACCTCTATTCCAGTGGTAACTTTGGATCTCATTTTGTATAACAAAGGAATAATTTTCACTGAAATCCATCACAATAATTGCTGTTTTGGGTGGTGGGTCTTCTTTCAATCTTTTAAAGGCTGCTGATTGGGATTTTGCTATAAACGAGTGCGGGGTGAGCTTTTCCAATGACCTAACCAATAAAGAAATGTAGTCTTCAACACTGATAGACTGTTTGATCATTTCTGCCTTGTCTGTGTTAACCCACTGACTGATTACAATTTCTTCTTCTAAATCATAATCTTCGCTTAGTTTTTCAGTTAAGTACTCAGTTAGTGCAGTATTTGCAGGACAGCTGTCGCAATGATGTAGCAGGCAGTTTTGGTTTTCCGTGTTGCACACAAGCATCTTAATTAGGTCTTTATAAGATTCTTCAATTTTCACAGCATCCAGTAATAGTTTCACATTCTCGTGCATTCTGCATACACATACAGTGTGTGTGCCTGCAGCACCAGCAAGGATACACCATTTATGTCTCAAGAAACAAAATTTTTAAAATCCTACTTCTACCTCGGGATTCTCCCATTTGAAAGAATAATAGAGTTCTCTCAAGTTACACAAAATGAGTCTTCTTTGCATGTACACATTTTTTTGAACACTTACTTTGTCTTTTGTTCTGGATAGCACTCTAGAACTTTCATCCTTTTCATAAAAATCTGTTACAAGTCTTACTGTATTTTCAGAAAGAGTTTTACCTTTTTTTGGACCAGGAGTTTCCAAAATACCCTTTTCAGATTTTAGCTTTCTAGTTTGTCGTACCATCTACTCACTTATATTAAATTCTTTCATCACTTTATTCCGACTCCAAGAATCTGGAGCCAAGGTCAGAATCTGGATTTTTCTAGACCTCCCAACAGATGAAATCTTCTCTTTCATAAGAGAAATCATTACATCAAAATCCTTTGCTTTCTCAACCACACTTGTATCTTCTTCGTCATCATCAGAACTTGGTGCATCATATTTTAATGCTTTTGAAACTGCCTTTTTTGCAATCTTTTCAATACTGCTAACCTTCCTTTTAAAATAAGACCCTTTACTTTGTTCTGACAAACCATGAAGCTTTATCGGTGTTAAACCTAAATTATCAAGAGCAATGTTTGTTTGTGCAAGGGATTCATTTCTGGATTCCAATTATTCTAATTCAACCATGACTTCATCATCTGTTTCACTTTCATTGACTTCAACTCTTAATTTTTCCTCACAAAAGTTACGGCATGTTGAGCAAAGCTTTTGTCCAGGTTTTATGCTAATATTTTTTGTCAGTAATTGTTTAGAAAGATCCAAGCCTACACTTCTCAACGATATTTTGATGGGCTTTCTGTGTTTTTTTAGTGCATCTACACATGTTGTTTGGTACTTTTCAAAAACATTTAAAAAGTAGTAGCTGTGGTGTGAACATATATTCTTAAATTCACACAGATTAATTCCAGATCATAAGTGGATCAAATATTTTTCTTCCTCACTCAATTCAGATACTGGTTGTAACTTTTTTGAAGGTGTGTAGGTTGTTTGGAAACAGTCAGATTTTTTAAATAACCCTACACTACAGGTTTGAATATCTGACATAGTGATTTCACTTTTGGTCTGATTCCTGTTCTGGTTACTTTTATAGGATATTGGAAAAGAATCTCTGTAAACTAAGTAACAGTACTTACTGAAAGTTCGAATAAACTTAATAAAATACTATCCAAGCACTATTTAACACTGTAATAATTTTTTACTTCAAAACACAGGAGTAACAAAACAAAATCCAAGTGTACATTGTTACTCCAAGAAAACAAAAACTTATTTTCGGTGTCTAAGTCACTTAGTACTTTTTTTTAAAAAAATATAATTAATATTATTTTAAAAATTAGATAACTATTAAACAGGTTAAAAAAGCCAACATAATTTTTCTTTTATCTAATAGCCTATACAATTAAGAGTATTTTAAAACAAATTTGAGCTTTCTATCAGGTCTGAGATTCTAGATATTACAGTTTTTGTAAAACTAAACATATGTTAGCTAAAAAAAAAAAAAAAAAAAAAAATTCTAAATTTTTCTTCATTTGGAAGATTTTAATATATCTTTATGGTAATTTTTTTAACGTTTAGATATAATACACAAATTTATTCCAAAATTTCATACTGATATCTTGAGTATTCTTTAATATACAAATTTTTTTAGTTGTGAGGACACGTTTAAGTTACGATTTCCGACTGCTGAAACAACGCTAAATCTAAAAACTTTACGAGTGCTTTCAGGATGATAAAAGAAGTAATTGTACCAAGTTTCATCAAAATCTGACATGGTTGGTGTCAAGGCCTGGGTGTCTTGACATGGAATGACCCCAATTCCTATCAATTATAATGTGCAGATCGTGAATATCACAAAGACAATTCAAAATTAGCTCGAGTTTTCATTTTACACAGTTTTATTATGGTGTGCTAATTATATACGGACTTTTATGTTAAGATTAAAATCCAATATTATAATGGTTTGTCAGAGTCATAATAACTAGTAACAATGGATTATGTTATTGTCCCTAGTCTTACTTGTGTGCAATATTTTGGATATAAACATTTTGATACCAATTTTAATGATATTTTTTGTCTCCCTCCTCTTCAACTTCAGTGACTTTATTAACGCATGTAATAATTTTTGCATATTTGTTTCCAGATTAACTAACAGTTGTTCAAGTTGACTGCTATTGAAGTGAACAAAAATTCCACAAGTTTGTGTTAACTGTGCTGACACATTTTGCTATGTGTGTGAAGAAGTGACATTTGCTTCACAAAAACAGCAAACAACTCCACTGATTAAAAAAGCTTACAGTTGTTATTTTGGGTTGCAGTATAGGTGATCAGGATAAACCCTGGGCTCCAGAAGTGATCTGCAACACTTGTTACAGCAACCTCAGGAATTGGATGCAAGGGAAAGCACGTTCAATGCCCTTTGCAGTGCCCATGATCTGGCATGAGCCAACTAACCATGTCAGTGACTGCTACTTTTGTATGGTTCCTCCTATCAAGAAGGTAATATCTAAGAAGAAGAAGTGGACAGTAATCTATCCTAACATTCCATCTCCCTTATGTCCACTTCTACATGGGGAAGGATTGCCAATACCTGAACCACCGACAGAGTACGAGATTACCTCTGATGGGGATCCTGAATGTCCTGGAACCACGTACATCACAAGATTCAGAGTTTCTTCCAATATATCATCAACTGATGATCCACAAAAATTGTCTCAGAGTGAGTTAAGCGATCTCATTAGAGATTTGGAGCTCTCTAAAGCTGAGATTTTAGCATCAAGATTGCAGAAGTGCAATTTTCTGGACAGCAACGTAAATGTTTCATTGTCCCGCAGAACAATTCACTACTTTTTTAACATGCAAGATGGTCTTGTAGCATGCGTAGACATAAATGATCTAGTGAAGGCTCACAGAATTAATTACAACCCTGATCAGTGGAGGTTCTTTATTGATTCGTCAAAGTTGTTGAGCTTAGTGCTTTTACACATTGGTAAATAGCTTCCTTCTTTTCCAGTTGGGCATAGTGTGCATGTGAAAGAGTCATACAAAAACATGAAAATTTTACTAGAATTCATCAAGTATAATGACTCTCAATGGCAGATTTCTGGTGACTTGAAAGTGGTTGCACTGCTATTAGGTATGCAGTTAGGGCACACTAAATATTGCCACTTTCCCTGTGAATGGGATAGCCGAGCTCGTGCATCACATTACAGTAAATATGAATGGCCCACCAGAAAATCTCTTCAACCAGGTTTAAAGGACATTAAGAGTGAACCTCTAGTAGACGGTAAAAAGATTCTGCTCCCACTCTTGCACATCAAGTTGTGTCTCATGAGAAACTTTGTTAAGGGAATGAACAAAGATGGTGACACGTTTAAGTACTTAAGGCAAAAATTCCCTTACTTAAGTGATGCCAAAGTAAAGGAGGGCATCTTTGTAGGCCCACAGATTCGAGAGCTTTTTGGAGACCATACTTCTGACGGAATCATACAAGTTGATGAGAAGCACGCATGGGAATGTTTTAAGACAGTCTGTTTACAGTTCTTAGGGAACAAACGAGCAATAACTTAGAAGGAGGTTGTAGATAACATGTTGTTATCTTATGAAAAACTTGGTTGCAACATGTCATTGAAAAAGCATTTCTTACATAGTCATCTTGACTTCTTCCCCAAAGATCGTGGTGCAGTAAGTGATGAACATGGGGAGCAATTTCATGAAGATATTGCCACATTTGAGAATAGGTATGCCAGAAAGTGGAGCACAACTATTTTAGCAGATTACTGCTGGACTGTCACAAGGGATGTTCCCGAGCATGTGTATAAATGTCAAGCCAAACAAAAACAGTCATCTTCTGAATTTATCTTTGAACTAAATATGTAATTGTATATACTGTACATATGGACATTTAACATTTGTAATTCTTTATATACATTTGTGACAAGTTAATTTATATATTTTCTTTTGTGCTTTACATAGCTCTAGTACAAAGTAGACTTACAGAGTATTTATGTAATATTATCTTCATTTTTTCTTAATATTTTACTTCTGTACTTCCAGAATGGCACTGAAATTTATCAATGCATAATACATAACATAATTCAAGTAATTATTCACTTAAAATTTGTTATGCTGTATCTTGGAACATGGATGCATATTTAGTTAGTGCGTTATTTATACAAAAATGTAGATTACTTTCTTTAAAAAAACTAGAGCTAAATATTTATGAAGATGATGATTTTGTATCATTTTATACTGAAATAAACATAATTAACCCAAAATCATGCAATTTACACACATTCACATCAAATTTGTTGTTCAGTATATCAATACAAAGATAAATTTGAATGTTACTATGCTTTATATCATGTCATTATAATTGAAATCAGATGTCACTGCCTGCAAACCATCTACAAACTAAGTAATAAAAAGCTGTATAAGATATATCCTGGAATGATACAGTCCTTTAAAACTAGAACTGCTGATATTCGGTCATACCTAGAATTGCAGCAGGGTCAGTTATGAGCCATTTATCTATCCCTTTTATTTACTGTGTCAGTGGGTTATTATAGCTGCTAATGAGTCTTTTCTTTGAAGGTATGGACAGTTTATTATACAATCAACAAAAATAGGGTAGCTTTTCTGAAATTTACTGATTGCTATTAAGAAAACTTGCACACACTTTTGGATGCATTACTGGCTAGCATAACTTAATGAACACAAATAACAGTCTTCTGATATGCATCTATTGCAGTTAGTTTCCTTACACATGATGCTTAACCCTCGCACTGCACACTAGGGTCCTAGAGACCCCAGCATAATTTTTATTGTGTTATTACAAAGAGTATGCTGGCAACAGTTTGTTGAAACCTAGTGCATATTAGGTTGGTAACACTGCCTACATGTATGCGATGTTAACTCAAAACATTTGCATTGTTGTTATGGTGTTGTCAAGCTGTATGGACTGTTGAACATCCATGGGGTCTTGATTACCCCAGTATGCATTCCACATAGCTCATTTATGCAGACTGAAAATAATAACTTGGTAAGTATACAATACTGAAATATATATTGTGTGTAACTTAATAACCATTTCCTTTCAACATTATTTTATTTTACAGAAACAATGAATAAATGACTCATAACAGATGACAATATATATAATGCACTTATGGATGAGTTGGACCAGGAAGACGATTCATTTCGAGACCCAGATTCTGATGAAGATCCTGATTTTATCAAAATACAGGAATCATCAGGTACGGAAGAGGGTGGAGAAGACAATGATTATATTCATGGTAGTTCTTCCAATGCAAACATCCTTCTAGGTAAGAATGGCTTTAAGAGGTCTTCAACTACACCATCTAGGAGAGAAAGAACTAAATCCAGAAATTTAGTTACTCATCTCCCAGGATCAAAGGCTCAAACAAGGTCTTTCCAGTCCTATTGAAGCATGGCAGTTATTAGTGACAGGTGAAATGCTGGACATGATTGTCACTTACACAAACAAAGAAATTACTCACAAATGTTTTTCAGTCGGAAACACATAAAGTTACCATAACACTACAAATATTGTAGAGCTAAGAGCTGCCATTGGACTCTTGTATCTCTGCAGCATAAACAAGGCTGCTCACACAAATTTAGAAGAACTTTTGTTTCCTAAATTTGGCAATGCCCTGTTTCACAATGTAATGTCACACAGGGGCTTTCAGTTTTTGATTAGTTGTCTAAGATCTGAAGACAAAGCAATGTGGATGCAAAGAAAGCAAGGAGACAAATTTTCATCCATTCGGGACATCTGGTCTAAATTTATTGGTAATTGCAAGCCCCTATACACACCTTTCGAATACTGTACAACAGATGAGCAGCTAATGGGCTTCCAAGGCTGATGCCCATTCAGAATATACATGTCTTCAAAACCGGACAAATATGGAATTAAGATTTTGACATTTAGTGATTGCAAGACTTAGGACATGCTAAATGCTATTTCATACATAGACTAGGTAGTAACAGAAAAAAATGAACCCATCTTATTATGTGAGAAAGTTATCAGAACCCATTCATGGCACTAATAGGAACCTGACTGTTGACAACTAGTTTTCTTCTGCTCCTCTTTATCAGACAATGACTGAAAAATTTGATTTGACAATGCTGGGAACTGTAAGAAAAAAATAACCTGAAATACCATAATCATTTTTACATCCTCAAAATGTCAGAAAAACACAATTTGCCTTTGATGGGAATAAGACACTACTCTCATATATCCCAAAGAAGAATGAAGTTGTACTCTTGCTGTCTACCATGCACTATTCACACATCATCAACAAAAGAACAGGCAAACCTAACATGATAATTTCACACAGTAAAACAAAAGGTGGTACTGACACTTTTGATCAGCTATGCAAAACTTACCCCACTGCGCAAGCAACAAGAAGATGGCCTATGAGGGTTTTCTGTGGCATTCTGGATCAAAGTGGGAAAAACACCATGATTCTGTTAACCATTTCCAACACTGAAGTAAAGAAGCCACAAAGTAAATTACTGCATGAACTGGCATGGAACTTAACTGTGCCTCACCTAAGCGCTAGATTGAATACACCTTTTCCAAGAAGGAATGTGAAGAGAACTCTAGAAGGAATATTAGATACTGTGGCACCAGGCAGACCAGAACGTCTAACCACCAAAGTGAGATGTTCACTACATCAAGGAAAAGGGACAGAAAAACAAAAATGTTGACAGGATCGTAAACGGGCAACCTGCGATGAATGTAGAGCCCTAATTTGCACCAAGTGCACTCATTGACAATACAAATGGTGACATATGTTAGTCACAGTTTTTCACTAGATCCTAATATACATTACTTTCATCTTTCTTATGCGTTTTTGCACAAATATGTTATAGTAGTGATTTTTCAAACATCCTATGCCAAAATATCATGTAAAAGTCAAACGATCCATTATATTATATTACATTACATTACTTTACTTTATACATTCAGACTCATGTTGAATTTATACATTAATAAATATATACATATACACAAAAAAACTCATTTTCAGTATAGTGTTGAAGTGTAAGATACACCAAATTTATAAATACCGTATATTACTCATTGTAATATAACAGAAATAAAGTCAAGTAAGACATTGTCTTGCATTATACACATTCAGGTACGAGAAAGTTAAACACAATTAAATACAAAACATTATTTATTAATAAAACTATGCATATTTTATATACACCACATGTTTCTCGTTCTTGTAATAATAAACACTACAGTTAACTGAATAGTTATATTTGCAATTTCCCACATACACAAGACAGTACAATGAGCTTCGAACGCATGATAGGTGTTAACATTTTACAGGGGTCCAGTGGACTCTAGTGTGAGGTGCAAGGTAATTCAAATCAAGTGTGCAGTGCAAGGATTAATGAATGATTTGATCCCAGCACAATCAGACTTTAAAAGATAATGTGTTCACTTTCTTAACTCTCGTTGAATACCTTCGGGAGCGATGCAGGTACTTATCTTCCTGGTTGCTGAAACTTCCTGGCAGATTAAAACATGTGCCGGACCAAGACCCAAATTCGGGACCTTTGCCTTTCGCGGGTATGTGCTCTACCAACTGAGCTACCGAAACACCAAGCACAAGATAACTTATGTGAAGTTTGGAAGGTAGGAGATGAGGTACTGGTGGAAGTAAAATTGTGAGGACGGGTTGTGAGCCGTGCTTGGGTAGCTCAGTTGGTAGAGCACTTGCCCATGAAAGGCAAAGGTCCTGAGTTAGATTCTTGGTCCGGCACACAGTTTTAATCTGAAAGGAAGTTTCAAATCAGTGCACACTCCGCTGCAGAGTGAAAATCTCATACTGGAAACATCCCCCAGGTTGTGGCTCAGCCATGTCTCCGCAATATCCTATCTTCCAGTACTGCTAGTCCTGCAAGGTTCGCAGGAGAATTTCTGTGAAGTTTGGAAGGTAGGAGACGAGGTACTGGCGGAAGTAAAATTGTGAGGACGGGTCGTAAGTCATGCTTGGGTAGCTCAGTTGGTAAAACACTTGCCTACGAAAGGCAAAGCTCCCGAGTTCGAGTCTCGGTCCGACACACAGTTTTAATTTGCCAGGTTGTTGTATACATCTCAGCAATCTCCTCCCCCAGCTGCAATATGAAGTCCCAGTGTTTCAACTTTTTGTTCAGAGCATTGTACAATATGCAGGCATTTATCCCAGGTTAATCCAGCATCTTGCAAAATGTGTGAATAGGTTAAGGTCTGGATGGTGCTTTGTTTGAGTAGTTGCGAGTCGTTTGGTCGAGGACATTCACTCCATATTTAGAGCATTTATTATATGTAACTGTATCTGGCTACTTTTCAAACTAGGCTCTATTTTCGCACATGGATGCATAGTGCTGAGAATCAGAACATTCTTGCTGCTCTTTCCCTGATAAACAGTCAATGTCATTTCATTCTTCTTCAACAACACTGTGCTACATAATTATCCTTTTGCCTTATTCAGAGAGACCAGTATTTTCCTGTGTAAGCAATTTATGGTGCCCAAAATACTTGTAGCATTTGCTTTCATGGTTTCCGAGACAGTCAAGGGGATGAAAAAACTGTCATTTGTGAAATTCTTCCCTTATTCAAGTATGGTTGCACCAACATATCTACATGACTGTTGCAATTGAAAGTGTGTCCATGCAGCATATAATTGTAAAATAAACATATAAACAAACATACCTATTTCATCAGTATTCAGTAAATCAGCATGTGGCGTAACATCATCTTCTGATGAAGAATCTGAAACTATAGGGTGTGCCAAATCTTCCTCAGATGAAACCTTCCTTGGATTCATGAACCAAAATCTCAATTACGGCAATTACAATGTCCTCCTCAGTTCCTAAAAGTTTGGCCACAATAAATGTGTACGGTGCAAGCACTATTCATGCAGTTAGAATCAACTGCCTACAGTGTATTTCTTGGAACAAAGTACTGGCTGTGCCACCCTTGTGTACATGTTCAGACATGTGCCAACCTGATTTCACCCTCCCCCTCCTCCCCCCAAATTCTGGAGAACTGCAACATCACCAGGTAACAGTGAGTTTGGAGATAGTTCAGCAAACACAATCTAAAGATAAACATGATATCAGATACGAGATTACTATAATAGCTGCAGCAGTGGGGTCAGAACTGACCCACCTGCAGTTCCAGGTGATTCTGGATTTTTCTCTTTTAAGTTTTCCCCTATAAAATGTAAAATTACGTGTGGTGGTTAATTAATGCATTTGACAAAAACCCACAGAAATACAGCAGTCTAGGCAATAATGTGAAGTAGTGACTAATAAAGGAATGAGCCAGTCATGGATCTAGTATTATATCATTGTTTGTGTGCACTAGGAGAGATGTCAGCACACCATGCAGAGATCATTAAATATAAAAATGGTAACACAAACAGTTTAAACAAGATACAGGAAGAGCATGTGAAACTGATACAATTATTCTTGAGCAGTGGTGAATCAAAAACTCTTTGTTCAGAAAAGTGCAACTAACACACACAGAACGATTTGTATGTACAGCAAATTACACAAAGATGCAGTAAAGTCATATCTGAAAGAGAAACTTAAAACTTTCAATTCAAAACAAGAGATGGAGAGGAACTAGGGCTCAATTTTAAACGAATAGCTGACCACGCACTGAATATGTATGCACCCAGCAGAACAGTTCATTATAGAAAAAGGGGGGGGGGGGCTCCAAAGCATAAAGTCACAGTAATGAAACTTCTGCAGAAACAGAGGTTACTGCATAACAGATGTAAAATAAAGCAGCTATCATAGATTTTTAAAAAAATGCCGAGTACCTGAGTGAAAGCACAGGTCATACCCATCTAGAAGGGTAGCAGAAATGATCAATAAAATTACTGTCCAGTATCCCTGACATCCTTCTGTTGTAGAAACTTAGAACATATTATGAGTTCAAAAGTAATGAGGTACACTGAGCAGATTGATCTCCTCCATGCCATGCAGCATGGAATCACCAACACTGATCAAGTGAAACCATCTCTCGCACGTTTCACACATGGCATATTGAATCCATACCTTCTATAGATATAGAAAGTCAACTGACAATTGGTATACCGAAAGATATAGATTCGTATTTGAAGCCCTGGTCACGAGGAATTAAAATGTTACTAGCAGTCTATCTTAAGATGTTTCAGCCTTTCCTATGATTGCATCCAGTTTTTAATTGAAAGGCTTACAACTGATATTGTCTAAATATGTTTCTTTGAGCATCCTGGTATACAATAATTCAAGCCATGCACACGGCCGTATCTTGATCTCACTGAGGAGGATAAGGATGAAGTTGTCTACTGTTCTAGATGAAAAGTTAATATTAGTAAAGGGGGCGTCTATCTATGCTACAACTGGTCATCTCTTAACCACCTCTCCTGTGTGGGTGGGGTCAGTTTCCTTTATTTTCCAAGTAAGAGCCCCACATTTTAGTGCAATTCGGATTCTATTCCAAAAAGACGTACGGTTTAGTCAAACTAATGCCTCCTATACGCGATAGATGGCGCTGTAATCGACAAATGTCAAATGCGCCTCTATATGCAATTACTTACCTAAGCATTTCATTCTACAGTTCATTTACGATATAAATGTAAACCTTTGTGTTCTAACAGTTGGCATTTATGTTCGGCATTCACTTTAGTGTTGCAAATTTGATTGTGCAGTACAAATAATATGCCAGACATTTCTGGCAAATAAGTTACTTGTATTGTTAAGTAGTTTTCTGTTCCGTGCATGTTTGATTTTTGTAAGTCGCCAAACTACTGGAATGCTTGATTCCGGTGGCCGCCCTCGAGGCCCGCTATCAGAGTGACGGATTTCCGTGTGAGTTTCCATCCAACCGCGTAAATCTCGCCCCAATCGCTGCGCGGCAACTGGTGGAATACAAACTATAGCCACTGTAATAAGGCAAAATATCCTAGTACGCATCCCACTGGTGAGAGGCAAGGAGACACCGAAATAAGCATCCTGATCCGGAACATAAAACTGCTACATCCACGTCGGTGTTCCTGGATCACGCTAAGTGAAACAGTAAGCCATATTGTACTTAACAGTCAAATTTGCGACACTAAAGTAAATTTCGCACTTAGAACACTAAGGTTTACGTTTACATCGTAAAATAAAACAGAATCAAATGCGTCGATTAAATCGCAAAAACCAGCACACATTTGTCGATAACAGCACCGTCTATCGCGAATGGAAAGCAATGGTTTGACCATAACGGATGTACTTTTTGGAGTAGAATCAGAATATGCCATAACATAAGGGCTTCCCAATTGAAAATGCAAAGCTGATATGGCATATGTAGGAGGTATGGTTAGGAGGTAGCGAGCTGTAGCATACACAGACTTTACTAATGTAAATTTTTCACCTAGAACTTCTTTCGTACGATGCCTCGTTTGCGAGATATTTAGTTATCTCAAATTAAAAGATATATATTAGTTCATGTGTGCTATGAAGACCTGTCGCTACACTGTGACCTCGCACACAGGCCTACAACCAACAACGCTACCATACAGCAATAAAATGTTTTCTACGACTCTTGTACCTTTCGTTTGACTCACCTGTATGCATTTTGCTAAAGACACGGTTCCTGTTGGTAACGATTGATGGATACTTGATAAAAGCTTATATTTGAAGAAAAACAACAGATGCTAAAGTGTTTGTTGTTTGCGTATCCATGCCAGTCTCTGTTTCTAGTGGCAACGTGCAACGGTTAGATGAACAAAGCGTACTTCTGGAGAAAAGCTAGGATGCTTGAAGTGTTTGTTGTTTACGATTATTGTTCGATATGATTTCAGTGAAGCAAAGACAATAGTCTAGAAGTAGATCCTAGCTACTTTTATATGTTTATTGAATTCTGGCCCATAACTCGTTCAGTGTCAAATTTTTATATTTTATGACGAAATTCAGTTTGGGACAGTTTGTAGCCAAGTGACAACGAAGCACCCTGTGTTTTCCGTTTGGTATGCTAGTTTCTCCCTTGCAAGTGTACACAATACACAGGAAGCAAATATTTCTGAACAAAAAATAAAGAGACTAACACAGTAGACCCAAGCATGATGAACAACTTTGGGGAATAATATAGCCATCTCAATTGTGCCTCTATAATACTAAAAATCAGCTTAACTACAATTATTTGGATTAAAATTTGCTACATTTAGTTACCTACATGCTACAGTTTTTCACTGAAAATGCTGCACATTATTAATCCGACTTATTGTGGTTGAGGAAACGAACGGTCCGCATAACTGTCTTTTCCGACGTCGGTCAGGTGACTTACTTGACCCAGCTCACATGCTGTTACCGCGCAAAAGACGAATTTCCAGTTCTTTACAATGAAAATTAAGCTGAAAGATACTGCGTAAGTCAGATAAGGTAAAAAAAAATTGTGTAAATTCCGTGCAAGTGCAAAAGAATCAAATATCGCCAACTGGAGCGTCGGAGGCTCCTTAGACTGTCCACTGCTGATTTTGTTGTCTATACGAAGATTGCAACGTCAGGAAGACCGCGACGACATGCAGGGAGACCTGCAGAGGGTCGACAATTGGTGTAGCGACTGGCAGCTTTCAGTCAGTCTCGACAACAAATCTCCACTTTCATACCTTACTTTCATGTGAGCAAGGATTTCTTTCTCCGTGAAAAGATTGTTAAGTGAAACACTTTCACATTTCCAAGAACGGAAGCTGTGCAACGAGTTTTTCCTTAAACCAGAGAGAAACGTAAGAGTCCATAACAATGTTCTGTGGCTGCGCATGTTTTTGCATTTACACGTGAAATCGACACTGTCAGTTACGCACTGTTGCCTCTTTAACGACGACGTGTAAAATATGACATGCAGATCTATACAGGGTGTAACTAAATTTGCTTTACAGACGTTGATGATATGTTTCTTACACCAAAACAATTATGGTTTCCTATTATGTACTCACACCCCTCTATAAGTCCTAAACGGGAATTTTCGAGAACCCTGTATATGGCATACTGTTATAATAAATACTTTTGATAAAACCGTAAATTTCACCTAATTATGGCAGAAGCGACAGAGGGCCGCTTCCAGATAACTTCAATTTTTATCACAATAACTGTATTTCACACAAAAAATCAAGCCCCATAGTGAACGTTGAGCGACAAATGTCGTACAGACCGAAGAAGATATATGCCATATAAATAAAAGTCCCGTCGTTCGCTAAATTAGAATTGCTGCAGCTTTCAAGTTTCAATAACTCTCTTGACTGGCAATATTGGCACAAGTTCTTGTACGTTTGTAATTGTGACAATTAACGTTTCTTGAAAGGAGTAGCATCAATGCGCATCGTAGGCCTACTAGGTAAGTTCATGCAGATCACTGAAATCGAAACGCCAGGAAGGATGGCAAACAATGGAATTTTGCTTATTGTGCGAATGGCTGCAAACCAGCAAAAGGAAAAATTAGTGACAAATCAGCCTGAACTCGCAGATAAGTGACAAACACCAGGAAAAAAATATACAGTGCCTTTTGGTAGATGAAGTAACGTCAAATAATTTTGTAGATGTCTCATGTATTTATTTATCTGAACATTGGTGCAAGCAAAATGAATTAGGTATTATAAATATAAGCAAATTTAATTTAGCATCTCATTACTGCCGTAGTGTATGTAAAATGGTGGTTTGTATATTTATACAAAACCAAGATTACAGTTTAAAATTTGGAAATTGGTGGTAAGTTCCTATGGGGCCAAACTGCCGAGGTCATCGGTCCCTAGGCTTACACACTACTTAATCTAACTTAAACTAACTTACGCTAAGAACAACACACACACACACACACACACACACACACATGCCTGAGGGAGGACTCGAACCTCCGACGGCGTAGCGGCGCGAACCGAGGCAAGACGCCCGAGACCGATCGGCTACCCCGCGCGGCGGCAGTTTGAAGCAAAACAGAAGTGGACCATTTAAATACCGAGAAACATTTTGAATCATGTACCACAGAAATAAAAACTGAGGAGAAAAGTAAAAAACGAATTGTCATATCAATATATAGATCACCAATCGTTGATAAAAACATGTTTTTTTCTAGAAGCTGGAGGCAACATTAGGCACTTTATACAATAATGAAGTGAAATTATTTTTATGTGGGAATTTTAACATTAACATGTTGACTGAAAGCGAATAAAAGAGACAGCTTCTGAGTATCCTAAACAGCTTTCGAATGAAACCACTCTTTATAAACCCCAGTAGAACAACAGAGTTTTTATCTTCCCTATTAGATAATATCTTCACAAACATGGTAAATGGTAACACTGAGGCACAAAATTTAAACTTAGGTCATTCAGATCACAACACACTTGTCACATGTATAAATACCTCTACATCCAAGGTAATAAAATATAAGTGGGAATATAACAGACACTTCGGCACAGAAAAAGTAAATACTACTATTCAGATGTTAGCAGGGGAAACCTGGGAAAATGTATTTTCAAAAACAACAACCGATGAATCATACAATGCTTTTTCTTGTACTTTTGTGTTCCTATTTGAGACGTGTTTTCCAAAAAATAAAAACTTACAAAAATCAATATCATGCCAAGGAACAACGGACAGTGGATGTCACCTACTGTCAGAGTATCCAGCGAAACTCTAAAACATCACAGGCAAATCAAAAAAGACAACAATGATAAACACTTTGCAGACTATGTTAAGATTATAAGAACATTTATAGGCAGGTCATTAAAAAAGATAAAACAATCCGCAACAACAAAGTAATTTTAGGGTGGACAAACATATCAAAAGTGTATGGAATGCAGTAAAAAAGAAATAAACAGAAATGTTAAAAATCAAGAGGACATACTTTTAAAAGATGATCATGGCGTGTTACTCAGAAATCTTACCCTTGAAAATTGCATAAATGACTACTTCATAAATACACCAGCCAACCTCAGCAAAAATTGCCTTAGGAATAGTGGAACCTCTGTTCTAAGAGAACAAAGTGTCAATTCATTATTGCTATGCCCCACAAATAAATCAGGAGCTCTAAGAATAATAAAGGCAATGAAGAACAAAATGTCTTCAGGGATTTACGAAGTATCTGCTTCAGTCGTAATAAAATGTGCTAGTGTCACTTCAGAACAGCTCTCACGCATTATAAATATATCATTACCGGAAAGAGTGTTTCCTCAAAGATTAAAAATTTCGAAAATAAAACCACTGTATAAAAAGGGCCATATATATGAAGTGGGAAATTATAGAGCAAAAACTTTGCTATCGGTATTTTCAAAAGTAGTCGAGACAGTCATGAAATATGGAATTACAAATTTCGTTAAAAAATTCAATCTTTTATCTGTACACCAGCACAATTTTTACAAAGGATTGAGTAAAGAATCAGCTATTTCCCATTTCATTGAAAATATCGCAATGGGACCTGACAGACACAACAGTACAATAGGAATAAATTTGTACTCATCGAATGCTTTTGATCCTGTCCAACATGATATCTTGCCAGACAAGTTAGAAGCTATTGGAATATGAGGAGTTGCAAAAAAAAAAAAAAAAAAAAAAAAAAAAAAAATGGTTTCAGTTTTATCTCCAAAATAGAAGACAGGTAGTAGAAATTACCTCAGCCAACATTAAAAACCCAAGTATTGCATACTTATCTGATTTTCGATATGTACCAATTGGGGTACCATAGGGAAGTGTTCTAGGACCTCTCTTATTTCTAATTTATGTAAATGATACCAAAACTCCAATCAGTGGTATTCATTTAACCCTGTTTGCTGATGATACAAATATTGTTGAAACTGATATAAATCAATTATTGCAACATTTCCAACTAGAGTTTTTGAATACTTACAAAATTGGTTTGAAATGAATAAGATAACTTTAAATACTTCAAGAAGTAATTACATCCATTACAGGAAAACAACGTCAAAATGATCTGGAACTCAGAATACAAAATAAAGAAGTTAAGAGAGAAGCGGTCACACAATTTTTAGGTCTCCACATAGGTGAAAATTTAGATTGGGAAGCCCACATCTACTATCTCACTAACAAGTTGAGTTCTGCTTGCTTTACTCAACATGTAATTAGTAACATGTCTAGTAAACAGTGTAGCAGAACTGTCTACTTTGGTTACAGTCAGACTGCTATTACCTAGGGCCTCACTTCCTGGAGTCATAGTAAGACAAATCTAAATACCAGCTTCAGACTACAAAAACGATCCGTTAGAATAATGACAAACAGTTGAAGGCCAACGCCCTCCAAGCAGCTATTTCAACAGCTAAATATTCTACATTTACCATGTCTCTACATACAAAAAAGTGAACTAACATAAAAAAGTGCCTTGAAAATTTCAAAACCAAATCAGATCTGCATTCATATAATACATGAATGTGCAATGATATCCACGTACAAAGACTAAAGAAGGCTGTTACACAGAAACAAACAAACGTTCAATGTGCAAAACTGCATGACAAACTTCCAGTGTATATAAAATAAATGAAAAAACTGTCTACATTTAAGGAAGCAGTATTCAAATTCTTAATGACCAACTGCCATTATAGTGTAAACGAGTACCTTCAGCAACCTAGTAGCAAGTAATTATATTCTTATACTATGCTGATACTATATACCATACTCAGTGTCAATAGTATTTTCAGTCATATGTTTGCTATGAGCCGAATTAGTACAATTAGTACTTTGAACAGAAGTCTTGCGACTATTATGTGCCTGTTATTTAAATCTTAATAACAATCCATGAAAATCCAGAGTTCATCTGTTGTGGCTGGCACTGGATCACATGGTGCACCCGTAGTTTCACCGTATCCCACATATTTTTGATTGGCAAGAAGTCTGGTGACCTGGTGGGCCAGGGCAAAAGGCTGACTTCCTATGACACCAAGAATGTCTTCATTGTCTTGCTGAAAAATGGCGTCTGGGCCGTTGCGCAGAAAGGTTATGGTTACAGATAGCAGGATGTTATTTGCTTATGTCACGCTGGTCACAGTGCCCTGGAGACGCACTAACTGTAATTGATGGTTGTACCCAGTAGCATCCCACACCACAAGGCCTTGAGTTGGCACTGAATGCCTTGTGCGAATGCAGTCACTGTGATGCCGCCTCCACTGTCTGCGGCGAACCAAAATGTGGCCTTCATTTTCAAACAAACAGAACATGGATTTGTCCGAAAACACTATCTGATGCCATTCCTGTCCACAGTGACGTCGTTCCACACACTATTGCCGTCTAGTATTTTCTGCACATTCGTCAAAGGTAAGCGGAGAAATGGACGACGCGCGCGTAACCCATGCCGTAATAAACGACGAAGGACTGTAACCCCTGATAATGTACGATGTGTTCCACTGTTCCACTATTGCGCCAGAGCCGAGGAGGACGCAGATCTGTCCTGCAGTGCCATTCAGATGGGTGCCGATCTTATCGGGGGTGGTTTGTGTGTTCTACGGCCTTCTGTGAGCCATTCTGCACACACCCGTTGCACTGGCGAAATACTTCATCCCCACATGAGCAGCAATTTCCCGGGTGGATGCATCACATTCTCTCAGGTCAACAGTGCACCGTGTTTCAAACTCATTGATTTTACAGTACTGTTCGCGCATACGTCTGCGAGGCATCCTTCGCGTCTGCTCAAGTCAAACTGATCCATTACTTTCTGTTTTGTAGCGATAAAGAGAGCCGCTGGCACATTTTACTGGCAGGTAGCGTTGCGCCGCGATATAGATGGCTCAAATGGCTCTGAGCACTATGGGACTAAACATCTATGGTCATCAGTCCCCTAGAACTTAGAACTACTTAAACCTAACTAACCTAAGGACATCACACAACACCCAGCCATCACGAGGCAGAGAAAATCCCTGACCCCGCCGGGAATCGCGATATAGATGTTGGCCTCGAATCCGCGTATCGACATGATTCAAATGTTATGTACTAATGTACATGTTCTGTGAATATGAACGTCCTATATCTTGTCGTTTAAGGTGTTCTGTTTTTTTCGGAACCTGAGTGTACTTACACATTGGCTCACTGAAAGCACTTCTCGTTCAAGACACACGAGCGTGACAAATGTGATCTTATGACAGAAGTGTGAGATAAAATCGAAGATAAAGGCGAGTGAGCTGTTGTCGCTTGGCGTCCATGGCGTTCTGTGTACGCTGCTGCAGGTACCTGCTGCTGGTCTCCAGTTTCCTACTGCCGGTAAGACGTTAACGTTCACATCGTCAGGAACCAAGTGGGTCAGGAATAACTCTGTAACCTTACGAACCATTAATTTATTAAATACAAAGCATCATCACCGACGAAAGGATTGTAAAGTCAGGAACTGTATCCCGCCAATACATATTTAATCGAAATTGCGAAGTACTGTACTGCATTACGCGTTGTCAAAACGCGAGCAAGTTTTGTCGAGTGATGTGGCGCGCTGATTGGTAGCCTTAGGTGGAAAACATCGGAATAGGCAAATTTTTATAATTGCATAGGTTTTCGCGGCCAGAGACAGTTAACATGAAAGCCTTTTGGGCATAGTAACGCGCCATATAGCAAACTAGCTGACAAACCTGGCATTGCCCGGGTATTCATTTTGCCCATTTGCTGTTAGAAAGTGAGCAAAAAATGAACTGTGCTGTGAAGTATCGACAAAAATTCCTTTCCATGTATTAGTGAAAATATGTTTGAAACTATGAATCAGTCGTACAAGAAAATATGCATAATGTACGAAAGTAGAAATACATCACCCAAATTAAGAAACATGATCCCAGACAGTTTCTGTACGCTGAATGCATCTGCTTCGCGTATCCATAAATCGATTTTATAAACGTCTCTATGGCAACGCCTCTTCAGAGCTCTGTAGACGGTTATCGTTTCCGCTAACAGCCGTTTGCGCTTCGTGTTTGAAAGCTGTCAAAAGCGCTGCCGGGTGTCGTTGTGTTCCTTTAAGTTCACTCGTCTGTAGGATTGTGTTAGTAGTAAAGAATAGCTGTATTAAAACTTCATGCAAGGTGTGGCATTTTTTTACGTATCTCAGTGTTTATGCGAAATTCATTGTGAATTGAGTTAGACAGCAAAAAAGTAATACATTTAACTGTCATGCATGATACAGTAGTTTTTGACGTTTCTCTGGGTTTATGACGTCATTTTCGTGATCTATGTGTCATACACTGATATAATTTTATAAGTACATTCAACGGCATGTGTAAACATTGTCTGCAAAATGTGTTGCGAGTAGAGTTGGTAGAAAAGAAGTAATATATTTAAACGTCATGCACGCTGCATCATTTTTCACGCGTGATGGTGTTTATGACATTATTCTCATGAACTATGTGTGGTACCATGATATACTTTTGTAGGTGTACTTAGCGACGCATGCAGATAGTACCTGCGAAGTTTATTGCAAATACAGTTAGTAGCACAAAAGTAACAAATTTAAGCATCATGCATGGTGTGGCAGTCTTTCACGCATCTCAGTGTTTATGACTTCATATCTCCTGAACTGTGATAGGTAAGCTGTTCAGTGATGTTGCTGACAGCAAGGGATACGTGTGCCAAGTTTGGTTGCAGTTGATTCAGTGGTTTGGGAGGAGATTTTGAACACACACACACACACAGAGAGAGAGAGAGAGAGAGAGAGATACATCCATTTTTATGATATATATGGTTAACTATCACTGAGGCCTTCTTCTGGGCTACAGCCCAAGGAAAACTTTTCTTTCAGATTGCAATGAGACTTACGGGTTTATTCGGTTGTTTTCATTCATTCTTTCGTCAGGAATCAGAGTCATTGCTGCACAGAATCCAAAACATCACGTACAATCTGCCGTTTTTGTTCCACCATGATATGCATTTCAACTGGAGCGAATGATACAGTTGTTTAACATGTACTACTGTATCTACGATTGCAGTATCACTGTTCAGTTCGTTTAAAGTAGTATCAGACCTACTCATATTCAAATCACGTGTTTTTGTAGATGGATTCATGTATAGACATTCAGGTGTGTCGATATTGGCATACTGGAGCCATCAGTATCTGGATACCATGAATATGTATTCGAAGACACGACAAAAACTGATAGCTGTAGTCAAGTCTCCGAAGGAAGCACTCTAATATGGATTCATGGTACCCAGATTCTGATGACTCCAGCATGCCAATATCGATATACCTGAATGTCTATGCATGAAGTGCATATGAGCCCTGAAGCTGGCATATTGAAATGCCGAAGCTGGTTGTCAAAATAAAATAACTTCTCAAAACGTACGGCTGTTTGGCGATTTTACTTGGTAAATGTTGGCACCGAGGTTATGGAGATCGTATACACCATGTTGGATGAAATTTCTTTTGCCTGTGTCAAAGCACTTTGCACCATTACCCAAGCCATTCATCTGATATGCATTCAGAAACTCTCTAATGATCCAAAACATCACTTCCCACCGCGAAACTAAATCCCACTTTGTGGCGTTTTGGATATGTAACGTGGTAAGGAAAGTATTTATGAATCATTCAAGCAAGGACATGGGCCACAAATGGGGAAATCCACCGATTTATATCAACAAATGGTGGATTGTTCTGACAAGGCACCCTGGTTGGCTGTTGGGAGCAGGGTGCGATTTGTGCTTCTACCAGTGAGGGGGATGTCTTAGGGGGTTAGTAGAATTATATATGTTACTAGCTTGGACCGTGGCATTACGCATGGTTAAACAGCTATTTATAAACAGATGTTAATGCCGAAACTCACTATTGACGCGTATGCATTATCAGAAAAACCATCCCTTGTTATATCTTTAAAAGTACATTATAGGTAAAGCTTATTTACAAAATCATCTACATATGGGTACAGATATACAAGGGGAATTCAAAACGTAGAGGCACATTTGTGAAAAGTTGTACTTATTCTGATGATAGAAAACTGAAACATATTAATAGTGTTAATAGTAAGACTTATTAAAAACTTTCAGTGTTCGGCTCCACAAATTTACATTATATGTAAAGTTTTACTCCGGTGCCTGGGAAATAAACATCCCAGGTTGGGATGCATAAACTAAAACCAGAGGAGGGGATGGTCTGATACAGAGGGAGGGAAATCCGCCCCCCCCCATCCCCCCCCTGCAAATCGCACACTGGTTGGGAGATCTGATCCTGGAGTGCAATGTTGGTCTGGCACAAGTATTCTATTGCACATTGTTTAGCGCATATTGTTCAACACGAGGCTTTGCGGAAGACGACTCTAACGTGTTCCCATGTTGACCGAATGACATCGTCAGTTATGATTGGAGTAGTAACAGAATCACCGAGATGGGACTGAGGAAAAAAAATGGCTCTGACAAGGGAACCTCCCATCGCACCCCCCTCAGATTTAGTTATAAATTGACACAGTGGATAGGCCTTGAAAAACTGAACACAGATCAATCGAGAAAACAGGAAGAAGTTGTGTGGAACTATGAAGAAATAAGCAAAATATACAAACTGAATAGTCCAAGTGTAAGATATGCAACATCAAGATATATATAAGCTGAGGAGCGCCGTGGTCATGTGGTTAGAGTGAGTAACTGCGGAACGAGAGGTCCTTGGTTCGAGTCCTCCCTCGAGTAAAAATTTTACTTTTGTTTTCGCAAAGTTATGATCTGACCGTTCATTCATTGACGTCTCTGTTCACTGTAATAAGTTTAGTGTCTGTGTTTTGCGACCGCACCGCAAAACCGTGCGATTAGTAGACGAAATGACGTGCCTCTCCAATAGGAACCGAAAACATTTGATCGCAAATTCATAGGTCAACCGATTCCTCCACAGGAAAACACGTCTGAAATATTCTATACGACACTGGTGACGGCATGTGCGTCACATTACAGGAATATGTTGTCGACCCACCTAACTTGCGCACTTGGCGAATGGGTAAAAAGATTCTTCTACCTCGCCCGATTTAGGTTTTCTTGTGGATGTGATAATCACTCCCAAAAAAGTGATGAAAACATAAGAGTTTGTCACATAAACGGCAACAAATGAATGCAACAGTTTCACAGTCGCACAGTTTTCCCTGTGCTCTGTCAAAACATACGTTTTTAACGTTTTCAAGTTTTTCCGTGTGTAGACCGTCAAATCCTGCATGTGTCCAAGCAAATCTGAACATGTTCTGGAATTTTGGAGAGCGAAGTTGATCGTCTGAGTGCATGAACTTTGATAATTGTCTGAAAATAAAAAATGAAAACTTTTCACTCGAAGGAGGCTTGAACCAGGGACCTTCAGTTCCGTAGCTGCTTACGGTAACCACGGGACCACGGTGCTCCTGGGTGTACACGTACCTTGATGTGGCTTATCATGCACACGGACTACTCAGTTTGCACATTTTGCTTATTTTTTTCATAGTTCCATACAACTTCTTCCTGTTTTCTCGATTGATCTGTGTTAAGTTTTTCATGGCCTATCCCTTTGCCAACTTATAACTAAATCTGAGGGGGGTGCGATGGGGAGGTTCCCTTGTGAGCACTATGGGACTTAACATCTATGGTCATCAGTCCCCTAGAACTTAGAACTACTTCAACCTAACTAACCTAAGGACATCACACAACACCCAGTCATCACGAGGCAGAGAAAATCCCTGACCCCGCCGGGAATCGAACCTGGGAACCCGGGCGTGGGAAGCGAGAACGCTACCGCACGACCACGAGCTGCGGATAGGGACTGAGGATAAATGGAAGAGTGTCACCTGGTCAGATGAAACACGTTTTTGTTACTGCAGTTCGATGGTCCTGTCTAGACACGCCGTTGATGTCTTGGCCACCAAATTCGCCTACTCTGAACCCGATGGAACACATTTGGGATGCAATCTAACGACAAGTGCACGATAAATGAGAAGTTCATTACAAATATATCACAGTTGGATTACTTTTTTTTTGGCCACTTGTTTCGAACCGTCTGTTTCATTCTCAAGTATGATCTACTGAGGCTGCACTGACAGCGCCTGATCCTCATGACAACCGTGTAAAATTGACAATACTTTAACCACACAGTGACGGTAGAGAAATGTCACTATATACATACATGCTCACTATTCAAGTCAGAATCAAATATGAGTTTGACACTGACTTGTGTGGTAAGTATATGAATATTGTGGCATTTATCTATCGTCACTGTGTGATGATTGTCATGAAAATCAAGCATTGCAGTGCAGCCTCAGTAGGTCAGGCTTGAGAATGGACCAGTTTCTTCGAAACTAGTATAATGAGACTGCGACAGATTTGTCATAAACTCTTCATGAAATAAAAGGGTTGCTGTTCCTATATCAACAAAATGTTGAAACTTCATAATGTATAAATGGCAATCGTAACAAAAGATACACGGGGTTTGTCTAACGACGTGATCTCTTGCCATCACGTACAAACATCAAAAAAAGTTTTGCATCACCCCAGTTCCCAGAACTCCTGAAGATAGACGTTAACTGTGGATATTGTATCACAAACACAGTCCCTTTGACTGTTCAGAGATGTTACTAAACCTGCCCAAAGATGTAAACAACCATGTATGAGCAGCGCCTATTAGACTGAGGAGATCCGACAGCCGATCAGTTCCAGTCATTCCACCAGGAAGGAGGTATACGGCTCGCGTTGTCTGTAGTTCAACCATGCCTAGACGGCCAATACCGCGGTTCGATCGCATCCTCATTGTTACTTTGTGCCAGGAAGGGCTCTCAACAAGGAAAGTGTCCAGGCGTCTCGGAGTGAACCAAAGCGATGTTGTTCGGACATGGAGGAGATACAGAGATACAGAAATTGTTGATGACATGCCTCGCTCAATCCGCCCAAGGGCTACTACTGCAGCAGATGACTGCTGTCTACGTATTATGGCTCGGAGGAACCCTGCCAGCAACGCAGGCTTTTCGTCCAGCCACAAGACGTCTGTTACGACTCGAAATGTGCGCAATAGGCTGCATGATGCGCAACTTCACTCCCGACCACCATAGCGAGGTCTACGAGTATCTTTGCAACCACGACACCATGCAGCACTGTACAGATGGTTCCAGCAACATGCTGAATGGACCGCTCAGGATTGGCATCATGTTCTCATTACCGATGAGTGTCGCATATGCCTTCAACCAGACAATCGTTGGAGACCTGTTTGGAGGCAATCAAGTCAGGCTGAACGCTTTAGACAATCTATCCAGCGAGTGCAGCAAGGTGGAGGTTCCCTGCTTTTTTTGGGTGGCATTATGGGGGCCAAAGTACGCCGCTGGTGGTCATGGAAGGTGCCGTAACGGCTGTACGATACGTGAATGCCATCCTCCGACCGATAGTGCAACCATATTGGCAGCATATTGGCGAGGCATTCGTCTTCATGGACGACAATTTGCACCCCCATCGTGCATATCTTGTGAAAGACTTCCTTCAGGATAACGACATCGCTCGACTAGAGTGTCCAGCATGTTATCCAGACATGAAGCCTATGGAACATGTCTTGGATAGATTGAAAAGGGCTGTTTATGGACGACGTGACCCACCAACCACTCTGAGGGATCTACGCCGAATCGCCGTTGAGAAGTGAGACAATCTTGACTAACAGTGCCTTGATGAACTTGCGGATAGCATGCCACGACGAATACAGGCATGCATCAATGCAGGAGGACGTGCTACAGGATATTAGAGGTACCGGTGTGTACAGCAATCTGGACCACCACCTCTGAAGGTTTCGCTGTATGGTGGTACAACATGCAACGTGTGGTTTTCATGAGCAATAAAAAGGGCGGAAATGATGTTTATGTTTATCTCTATTCCTATTTTCTGTACATGTTTCGGAACTCTCAGTACGAAGGCGATGCAAAACTTTTTTTGATGTGTGTATATCTTGATGGGTCAACATTCAACGCTGGACGAATAACGAATGCAATGCAACGTTAGGAAGTGTCCTCAGTTGTCGGCTATAGACTACGACGAAATTTTTGTACTTTCAACAACAAACGCTATCTCAAGAAATAGTAGAGATGACTCTCCAGCATGGATCTTGCCACTCAAGAGCTGGCGCTTAACTAATTCCCTTGTCACACGAATTGCATACGTCCTCGCCTTTCTTTTTTTTTTAGCACTATTTCTGCTTCTTTCAACGAGTGTGCTCTCTTAAGGATGCTTTCTTAAGTGTGATTTCTTAAGGTTGTTGTTCTCTTTGAAAGCGTTTTGGTTTTTTTTTTTCAAGGCAAATAAAAAGTAAGGCTAAATCTGATGATATAGTTTTATTCCCCATACTTTTTACATCAAGGAAAACGCTGAGGTAACAAAAGTCATGGGATACCTCCTAATGTCGTATCGGTGCTCAATTTTCTCGGCGTAGTGCAGCAGCTCGACGTGGAATGGACTAAACTAGTAGTTGGAAGTCTCCTGCAGAAATATTAAGCCATGTCGCCTCTATAGCCATCCATAATTTTGAAAGCGTTGTCGATGCAGAATTTTGTGCACGAACTGCCCTTTCCCATTATGTCCCATGAATTTTCGATTGGATTCATGCCGGGGGATCTGGGTGGCTAAACCAGATAATTGTGGTCCGGTGACATGGAGCACTGTCATCCATAAAAGTGCCATCGTGGTTTGGGAACATGAAGTCCATGAATGGCTGCAAATGGTGTGCAAGTAGATCAGTTGAACCAGAAGACCCAATCCATTCCATGGTAATGCAGTCCACTTCATTATGGAGCCACCGTCAGCTTGCACATTGCCTTGTTGACAACTTTTGTCCTTGGCTTCGTGGAGTCTGCGCCGAACTCGAACCCTACCATTAGCTCTTACTAATTGAAATCGGAACTCATTTGACGACGCCAAGGTTTTCGTCGTCTAGGGTCCAACCGACACGGTCAAGAGCCGCTGCAGGCGATATCATACTGTTAGAAAAGACACTCGCGTCGGTCGTCTGCTGCCATACGCCATTAACGACACATTTCGCAGCACTGCAATAAAGGAAACGTTCGTCGTGCGTCCCGCATTGATTTCTGCGGTTACTTCACTTAGTGTTGTTACTTGTCTGTTAGCACTGACAACTCTACGAAAACGTCACAGCTCTCGGTCGTTAAGAGCAGGCCGTCGGTCGGAGCTTTGTCGAGAGTATTTGATATTTCATTGTATTCTGTCTTACGACGCGTGTGCAAAAGTGGTAAAAGTGTCAACGCGGTGGAAATGTTTTTTATTTTCGTTATAAACTGGTGGTGAAAGACGTTTACTTCGCATACGATTTGAAGTGTAAGGCATAATTGATAACTTTACGTCCGATCTAAACGGACTACACAAATAACCACGACGGTAATATTGACACCCAACGATATAGTGTCTGCCAGTGGCAGCAGCGATGCTAAAAAGAGACTATTATTCATTGTATCTCTAGCTTTGTTAGCCGACTTGGATGTGATTTCTAATTTTTTTGTTTTGTGTTGTCTTCCTAGAGGGAGAGAGAGAGGTATATATTGTTGTATGAAAGGGATAGTCTGCCATTGCAATGAGAATTGTGACTTAAATGTTTGGTGTCTATATAGAAGTGGTGGAAGGATTAAAGACCACTGTAATTCGAAAGAGGTCATCTTGATGAATAAACGTCGAATACAATTATCGTCAAAGACAACAAAACAGGAAAAGGTAATTCATTCTTTTAAAAACCCGACACTTCACATTGGACATTATATATGTATAAGTTTTACCAGCCCGATTTACACCCTGTGGCGAAAATAATTTCAAAAACCTGCATTGAATTTATAATAATACGGATCAAAACGAGCGACGCGCGACATTGCCGTCTTTTCTCGAAAGTAACATTCAGTAGCCCGGACGTGGATTTATTCTCACTACAACGATTAAGGATCTGCTACAATTTTCATTCCTCTCCCGTTTTTCTTTGAGATTGTGCAGAACCATCAGTACTAAATCGTCGATGGCAGCAGCTTTGGAGTCCCGGGATCGACATCGCCTAGCCGGCCGCGGTGGTCTAGCGGTTCTAGGCGCTCAGTCTGGAACCGCGCGACTGCTACGGACGCAGGTTCGAATCCTGCCTCGGGCACGGATGTGTGTGATGTCCTTAGGTTAGTTAGGGTTAAGTAGTTCTAGGTTCTAGGGGACTGATGACCACAGATGTTAAGTGCCATAGTGCTCAGAGCCATTTGAACCATTTGACATCGCCGAGATTCAGAAGAATTCTTCCTCCAGCGAATCTCTATTGCTGGAGATACAATAATAATAATAATAATAATAATTTTCAGAGAACCTTCAGGATTTTTGTTAGGAAAAATCCTGTAGTTAGCTTCACAAATATTGGCAGTCGCCCCGTACAGTAGACAGTCATTCAAGAGAGAATTAATACATTATTGCAAGTAACTTGGGGAAGGGATATTATAGTGGTGAGAGGCAATGCCTGAAATTTGGTACTCTCGGCACACTCTTGACATTGTGGACCTCGGAATATTGAATTCCCTAATGATTTCCGAAATGGAATGTCCGGCGCATCTAGCTCCAACTACCATTCCGCGTTCAAAGTCTGTTAACGTTCACATGAGTCGCCTGAGTACAAATGACAGCTCCGCTAATGCAGTGCTATTTTATACCTCGTGTACGCGAATGTACCGCTGTCTGTATATGTGCGTATCGCTAGCCCATGACTTTTTCACCTCAGTGTAATTTTGTGTGTTCACCGCTGCAGCAGGTGGTAGGGCCCATTCCAACCGCAAAATTGGTGGTCGGCGGGAATTGCTGAAGCCCTCCAATTGGACCTGCAACAAAATAATTTTGTATAAGCCATTTTCAATATATTTACTATTAGCATACATAGACAATAGAAAAATATTAAACTCTAAGAAAATGACATGTTGAAACAAAAGTCATTTTCTCCGCGCAAAAGAAAAAAAGGAAAGAAAAAAAACGGGAGAATAGCGTGCACCGAAAACAGACTTTAGAATATATCACAAAACAGCTGCTTACGCTGGCGTGGAATTCAAATTAGAATAACGATATCAAATTCCTATCAAAAGCGTAAGTACCGTTATGAAGCTGTTTCCCGTGAAAGTGAAAAATACGGTTTCGAGGAAAACGCGCTTAAAGTTCTGGGTTACAACTTTTGTAGTTCAGTTAAACATAGCTCTAGTCAGTGATACCTGGATCATTCAGTAATCCTTCCAGATCAGAGAGGAAGTCCACCTCCATCTTCTTCCTGGCCATGGTAATCCGGCGGGCAATTTTGGCAGCCCTTGTGCGCTGCTCTGCTCGCAAGATACGCTTTTCGTCCGTTTTTATGCAGAAGTTGGCACAGACTGGTCCGATCTCAATTTCGAGTACGTTCATAATTTGCATAACACCCATTAGGCCGTCGTTGAAATTACATGCTGCCACATTGACCGCTATATCGACTATTGTTTCCCGATGCGAATGATTTTCGTAGACACTTTTTCACAATTCGCCTTGTAACTCGGTAACGGACTTTCTGACGTACTTGGGATGAACACTACAATGAATTAAACATAAGCAGAAAAAATCGGATTTTTGTAATTTTCGAGGAGGACTGCTCTCTTAACAAAATGTTCAAATGTGTGTGAAATCTTATGGGACTTAACTGCTAAGGTCATCAGTCCCTAAGCTTACACACTACTTATCCTAAATTATCCTAAGGACAAACACACACACACATGCCCGAGGGAGGACTCGAACCTCCGCCGGGACCAGCCGGACAGTCCATGACTGCAGCGCCCTGGACCGCTCGGCTAATCCCGCGCGGCACTCTCTTAACATGTCTTCATAAATTACCAAGGAGTTCATAAACACACTGACATCTCTGTTAAACATAGACCGTGTGATACTAGATGAATTAACTCTCACTACAGAAACAAAGCAAATCAGACAATGTGTCACAGGCGACTGATAGGGGACAGCAAGTTTGCATCGGTTATTAAGTCTGCAACTCACGATCGCATTGCAGACCATTATTTTTCACCGAAACCAATTCAAAGCATACTCGGAGGACGCCTCAATCGACTGACAGCTGTAGCGCAATTCTGCAGTCAGTAATTCTGTAGTCAGTCTTCCAAACGTACTCTCTCTCACGTTAACAACCGTATACACATTGAAAACGGCGCTTAAAGCACAATAGGCGAGATGCTGAGCGGTGACAAGGTCGGATGTGATGTCAGCGTCGCAGATTGCTACTAAGTACACACCCTGTGACCCTACGGTATGGTCCAGTAACCGTGCTTCCTAGCAAGTTTCGGTACAATGGTAGAACCATCGACAGTGGACGTTACAGATATCAGAAAATAAATTCAAGGAATGTGTTTACCCGAAAGAATCCACAATGCTTCGTCAAACTCCTCTACTTAGATTAACCTGAAATGTAAATAACTGCATATTCTTGAGCGCTGAGGGCGCGTGTTTTGTGCAGATAGGAGGCGTGCTGGAGGCGTCCTGGGCGGGCTGGTGGGCGTGGCGTGTACTGCCGCACCGGCAGCTGTTCTCGCAGAGTCTGCTGTGGCCGCCAGCGCTCCTAGTGGCCGTCGCCATCTCTACCGGACTCACCTCGTACCTATTGTGGCGCGCCACCAACGCTCGCCGCCTGTTCGGGGTAGTCGCCGTGAGTCTCTTCCTAATTGCAGTTTTCTCCTTAATTTCATTCACTCTATTCATTAATTAAAGAAAAACATTGTAGTGAAATTTTAGGTTTAGCGCAAGCCTTGGTATCTGATACTTTAGTGGTTTGTCTGTTACTTGTTGGCACAGACTGTAATTAGACATTGCATGGGTTAGTTGGCGCCATTACGGTGATTCCCAAACCAAAAATTTCTAAGATATCCAAGACCTACTCGCCCATAGCCGGCAACACTATGAAACAAAGCTAGGAGCTCACTTAGTGTGATGAAAGTGTCTCGCAAGTTACCGAAGGTATCATGATATACGTTTCCAGTTATATTTGATTCATGCATCATGCTTCGATATTTATTAGATTTATTGCCGAGCGTTTACACAATATTAGTTCAAGTTACATAATTCCGATTATGCGGTGAAACTTTCTATTAGGAATGGCAGACCATTCTTCTGGGACAGCTGCAAGGTTTTCGATTTGAATTGCTATGATCTATCTGCCACACCCTGTAAATATTTAGTATGTTTCGTACAAAAATTCCCAGCACGCCAGCAACCGACGAAATCGCTTTGCTGTAAAGTGTAAATGGCTCTACCTCACTTGATAACTGCTCTACTAATTTACTCTTCAACACAAATGCTTCACTGCGACACTGTTACGTAGAACAACGAAAACCCTCCTAGAGTTGCCGTAGTTTGAGAATATATCACACGTAGCACAAGCTACAGGACCCACGCTGTAAGGCGCCCTGCATCTGCACCGCCCAGTTTGTTGACAGAAAATTAACGGCGGACTTGAATTGTAAATAATAATAGTGTTTAATATTATGTGCTTATTTTTACGCAGTATTTTTAAGCTCTATAAGTAATAGATCACGACATGGAATGTTGGAATGTTTTCGGCCGTTTGAAGGATACATTCAACGTAATTCTGCTTTATTAAGGCAAATTTTTACAAATTTCAAATCGACACAAATGTTTTACTTACATGTTCTATGCCACACTGATCTGCTGTTCATTGTTACAAACTTAACGCCGTAATAATATCGACAGAGAGTTTTGTTTTATATTCTAAAAATAGCTATGTAAAAATAGGTCATCCACGCTACACCCCACCGTACCGCGTAGCTACACATTTCTCTGAAGTTCTCATACAAGCTTCAATGTTAAACGCTTTCGTATACGTCACTGCGCTCGTTCTTTCCCGTCGAATGCTGCAGGCGTACGTTTTTAGCTTCAACCGCCAAGCACAACTTGCAATTAAATCAGGCTTTCTCAACCGATGTTTCGCGACATTTTACTGTTTGGCACAGTGCTTTGGAGTGCGTCATGAAATTTTGTTATGCCTAAATTTTATATGCTTTTAATACGACGCATTTCATTTTTGATGTAAGCTCCAATAATTTATAATCAATTTCGACCGGTGATACAAATCTGGGACGCCGGTTACTTTCTCTTCCCACAAAAGTAGCAACGCCCTACATCCTTGATCAGCCTCATCTTGTACGCGTCTTAAGAGGGCTATGTTCAAAACTTTTGTGGTGGAAAGACTCCTTACTTGTAAAAGACAAGCTGGATAAACTGCTATAATTTTGCGACGCCTACAACTGTTGTGAGCAAACACTTGAGTTCACTTAGGAATCTACAACATCCTGGATGCCATAAATACAGCTCTGAATTTTGGAAATACAGTTACAATGCAAGAAGTGACTTATACCAATTAGGCCACCTGAGCACCGTGCAACAGGATCATTCCACCCGACAGCATTCCTGGGCATTTTGACTTTATGGCGCGTTGCAGTTTCTGAAAAATGTCTTCATACTGCTGCATATTGGTCGTGGTTCCATGCTCGAGGAACCCGAAGAGAAGAGAGCCCTTGCAGTCGAGGAAGAAGGTCCTTATGACCTTACCGGAACTTGTCTGAAGTGCTTTGGATTTCTTTAGCGGGGCTTTGCCGTTGGCTCTCGGGCTGTCGGACGAAATCATCTTGTTGCACGATAATGCTAAAGTTCAGCTATTTGGCTGGGAAACACTGCAACGATCTCTGTACAGCCAGGATCTTTCACCATGCTGTTTTCACGTCTTTGGTGGCCCGAAGAAAGACATGCGTGGACGTCAGTTTCAGTCAGCCGAGGAAGTGGAACAGTGGGTGTGGTTGTTGCTCCCTCAGCGGCCGGCCGCGTTCAACGACAGGAATTATTACCTCGTTTCCCAGGTTCTTAACGCTTGTGGTGATTGCTTTTGAATGCAACCATTCCATGGTCCCTTTGTGGCGTGGGTTCGGTTTTCATTTGACTGCCTTCATATATTATATGGAATTACAAGAATTCTTTAAAAATTCGAGTACATATTACTGAATAAGAGTTCCACGGTTCATTTATTGGCCAGCGCGTCTCAAACTAGACATGAACAGTCCAGTTATGCAGGACCAACAGGAGCTTCACATTTCACTGCAGGCATTATCCAGGGCCGTTAATGAAGTTTAGCAAACATTCTGAAACAGAATAGCTTTCAGAAGGGTAGAACCAGATACATCGTAATCTGTCGATACACTAAATCTGTCTCTACTGTGACTCCAGCCTGCGGCACAGTTCCCCACCGAAGGGGTGACAAGACGCATCCGCACAGGGCGCAGACACAGACGTGGCGCAAAAAGCGACCACAAGAACAAGAATTAGTTTAACTTTTCGATCAATACTATAACCTGCTGCCAGGTACCCTCCTGTACTACACTTTCAGATGGCCGAATCCGGCCAAAACTGACAATAAAATTTGAATGAAAACGTGATCTAGTCTGTGATCATTAAAGAAAGAACATTATTTTTCCCTATACTTAATTAGAAATATTAAGAAAGCTGTTAGTTGTTGTGATCAGACATAGTTATTTCTGGACTTTATTAGTACAATTCATTAAACTTTTATTTTTCAAGAATACACCATCGCCAGAAACATGCAAAATTTATTAAATCTGTGTAGGACAAATTTTGCAAGAGGTATTCTTTCGGAGTGGATGGAAAGGAAAAAAATCACGGAGGCGATGAAAAATTAACAAAAATGTAACACGTATTGGGACGAGGGAGAGAGGGACAACTTGGAAGGAGTGCTAGGACTGCAGGCTCAAACCGTACGGTCCTGTAGCGATAAAACAATGGAATCAGTTTCGTGAATATTGGGCCGAAGTCCATTTTCGATCACGCATCTTTGATTGTCCGTGATTTTCCTAACTCTCTTAGGGCTGATAGGCGATGGTTCCTTCTAAAAGGACATGACTGATTTCCTCGCCTCTTATTGGCTCAACTGGTCTTGTACTACCTCCAAAAGAATTCGTCATCAACTGAACCTTAAACCCTAATTTTCCTCCTTTTCGCATACGCAGCATGATGCTGAGCCTAGCATTTATCAGTGTGGAATCTTACAATAGGAAATAGCGTCTAGTGCCCAAATTCGTTTTCTCACGTTTTGTTTTTTGGACGTTCAGTGTTTTTCTATATCACTATGCAATAGAAACCAGTTGGCAATGAAATGGTTCCGTATTCCTAAACTGCTCTGAACAGAAGATGCACCTAATTAGCTGATCAAATAAGGATTGCGTGAGCTCCATAGAATGAGCAAATAGTATTAGTGGCTGACAAATCGTTAGCTGTAACTGTAGAGCAGTTTCCAACTTAGTGACAGCAAATGCGACCGTGTGTAGAGAGTATTAGCAAGGAGTGATATTAGACATTAAGTACTCAACAATGAAGTGTGTGATCTTCATTATGTTCCTAATAAACTTTATTCAGGGCAAACACTCAAAAAATTGTTTGCCTTAACTACACTAACGGAAAACAATCGCAACATCAAGAAGGAGCTGTGCGACTTAAACGGAAGTTGATAGGCGTGTATATACAACTCACATATGATGTCTATTCAAATTTCGTACTAGTCGCTAAAGACTGACACTAGTAACGCCACTATGAGGATCCAGACCAGGTTTGCTTTAAATAAAAGCTGTGAGTTTTAGCCACCTTTGAGATTGGACGTAGCGAGTTGATGTTGGTCGAGAATGTCTTTAAGGCGGCAAATAGCCTACGCCATTATCAACAACACCTAACCGAGTTTGAACGAGATCGTGTAATAGGGCTACGAGAAACTAGATGTGCCTTCTGCAAAGACTTGTCAGAAATGTATCCGATGTAGATGATTGCTCGCAACGGTGGTCACGAGAATGTACGGCCCCAAGAAGACCGGGCTCCTGACGGTAACGTGGCAACACCGAGAGGGAAGACCATCGTGTTCGGCGTATTGCTCTGGCGCATCATGTTGCAGCTGCAGCAGCAGCTTGAGTAGCTGTTGGCACCACAGTGACACAACGGTCTGCAGCAAATCGATTAATTCAAGGACAGCTCCGAGACAGACGCCCTGTAGCGTGAATTCCACTGACCACAAACCACCGCCGTTTGCGACTTCAGTGATGTCAAGCGACAGCTCACTGGAGGGCAGGCTGGAGGTCTGTTGTGTTTTCTGATGAAAATTGGTGGTTCGGCCTCGGTGCCATTGATGGCCGTGTGTTGTTTAGAAGGAGCCCAGTTGAGAACTTGCAGAAACAAAATAAAAGAAAATAAAAATAAACTGTCTGCATGCTAGACACACTGTACTTACACCTGGAGTTAGGGTCTGGAGTGTGGTCTCGTATGGCAGCGGGAGCACTCTCGTGGTTATTCCACGCAACCTGATTGCAAATTTATACGTCAGTCTGGTCATCTGACTTGTTGTGCTGCCATTCATGAACAATATTCCACGGAGTATTTTCCAACAGGGTAACGCTCGCCCACAAACCGCTGCTGTAACCCAATATGCTCTACAGAGTGTCGACATGTTAGCTTGATCACCGGATCTGCCTCCAAACGAGCACATATGGGGCATCGTCGGACGAAATCTGTAGTATCATCCACAAACAGCATTAACCGTCACTGTATCGACCGACTAAGTGCCACAGACGGAACTCCATCCCTCAAATTGACATCCGGCACCTGTACGACACAGAGCATGTACGTTTACATGCTTGCATTCAACATTCTGGCGTTTACACTGTTTATTACCGTACCATTTTTACACATTTGTAAAGTCTTATCTCGCGCTTACGTTAGCCTGTGATCTTGCAATGTTAATCACTTAAATATGTTACCTACACAAATGTATTCCAGAAATTTTATTACTCTACAAGAGTTATTTTTTAGTGTCGCGATTTTTTTACCGTCTGTGTATGTACACTTGTGGCCATTAAAATTGCAACACTTTGAAGACAGCATGCAACAAACGTGAAATAGGCATCAAGAGTACTACACACCTACATATGCAAATGGTGGTGGTGGTTAGTGTTTAACGTCCCGTCGACAACGAGGTCATTAGAGACGGAGCGCAAGCTCGGGTTAGGGAAGGATTGGGAAGGAAATCGGCCGTGCCCTTTCAAAGGAACCATCCCGGCATTTGCCTGAAACGATTTAGGGAAATCACTGAAAACCTAAATCAGGATGGCCGGAGACGGGATTGAACCGTCGTCCTCCCGAATGCGAGTCCAGTGTGCTAACCACTGCGCCACCTCGCTCGGTAGATATGCAAGTGATTAGCGTTTAAGGGCAGCTGCAAAAAGTAAGCAGGAATAACGACATTCGCCTCCCGTGCATGAGGAAAGATCACACCGCGGGTTTCTCAGTCAGAGATATGATAGCTACGGTACCTGTTTGTGAGAATATGTTGTTATGCCTCCTATAAATAAGAGCAGCATCTACCGGCACTTGTCGTAGTTCGACAGCGGTAAGAGCATCGCTTGACGGGAGTGCATTTCACCGGTCCACAATATTGCTGCACTCGTTGGTCGGGATCTCACAACTGTCAAGCGAATTTAGACTGGACGGGTTCAGAAAGGCCACACTCAACGCCATGCAGGACCTCAGCGGCTCGGCGTGTGAGAGGACAAGCACCTGTTTGCTCGGCCTTCCAACACTGTCACGCTCAAAAGTATTCGAACGACATGGATTGCGTTTCTCCTGATTTGCATGCAGCTACATGACGTAACTATCTTGTAGGTCCTCTATCCTCATTTCGGTATAGTCGGTTGACTATAAAATGTTGTTGTTGTTGTCACAAATGATCACTAGAAGACACTTCTCTGTATGCAATTAACTCAAGGTGTAAATTAATACCACGATACTATAAGGATCAGAGAACACCTCAGACAGTCCTTAACGCTTACAAGCACAAATTTACAACAACAAGTGACACTTGTAAAGTGTTACCACTCTAATTAGTACTTGACACAAATAGTGGCAGTAACTCATAAATCATTCTTGATTTCTTCTTCTCTGAAAGATTTTCCAACTATCTATTAACCATCGTTCACTTGGTGAATGCTTTTGCATAACCTGATTAATGAACTAACCACTTAAAAAAAAACATTATTAATAGCGTCAAGGACTATCGATACCTCACCATCAACAACGTATCACTAGAAATTTCACTATCTTCATGATGACGCGTTCATCCATGTGCAGTTCGAAAACCACTTGTTATCTAAAACAAAGTGGCATTAGAAATATAAGTTATTCATATGTTCTGGGACTCTACCACACACTAATCGACGTTGCTAACTAAGCATAAAGAGACGGATATAATACATTTTTAGCCAGTATCACTTAACTGATCTGAACTTTAAACTAAATGACCAAAACTTTTGTGCTGGATCGAGACAACTATCCAGAAACTGTTGCCCCTTTTAACTAACAACGAAATATGTTAAATATGGTTCCACTCCCAAGTAAGAAACTTGAAATAACGTAATGTTATGTGCTGGATCCCTCCATGAACCATGGATCTTGCCGTTGGTGGGGAGGCTTGTGTGCATCAGTGATATAGATAGCCGTATCGTAGGTGCAACCACAACGGAGGGGTATCTGTTGAGAGGCCAGACAAATGTGTGGTTCCAGAAAAGGGGCAAGCAGCATTATCAATAGTTGCAGGGGCAACAGTCTGGATGATTGACTGATCTGGCCTTGTAACATTAATCACAACGGCCTTGCTGTGCTGGTACTGCGAACGGCTGAAGTCAAGGGTAAACTACAGCCGTAATTTTTCCCGAGGGCATGCAGCTTTACTGTATGGTTAAATGATGATGGCGTCCTCCTGGGTGAAATATTCCAGAGGTAAAATAGTCTCCCATTCTGATCTGTGGGCGGGGACTACTCAGGAGGACGTTGTTATCAGGAGAAAGAAAACTGGCGTTCTGCGGATCGAAGCGTGGAATGTCAGATCACTTAATCGAGTACGTAGGTTAGAAAATTTAAAACGGGAAATGGATAGGTTAAAGTTAGATATAGTGGGAATTAGTGAAGTTCGGTGGCAGGAGGAAAAAGACTTCTGGTTAGGTGAATACGGGGTTATAAGTACAAAATCAAATAGGGGTAATGCAGCAGTAGGTTCAATAATGAATTGAAAAATAGGAGCGCTGGTAAGCTACTACGCATTATTGTAGCCAGGATAGATACGAAGCCCACGCCTACCACAGTAGTACAAGTTTATATGCCAACTAGTTCCGCAGATGACGAAGAGACTGAAGAAATGTATGATGAGATACAAGAAATTATTCAGATAGTGAAGGGAGACGAAAATTAAATCGTCATTGGGGTTGGAATTCGATAGTAGGAAAAGGAAGAGGAGGAAAAGTAGTAGGTGAATATGGAATGGGGGTACGGAATGAAAATGGAAGCCGCCTGGTAGAATTTTGCACAGAGAATAACTTAATCATACCTAACACTTGGTTTAAGAATCATGAATGTAGGCTGTATCCGTGGAAGAGGCCTGGAGACACTGGAAGATTTCAGAGATTTAGAAACCAGGTTTTAAATTGTAAGACATTTCCAGGAGCGGATGTGGACTCTGATCACAATCTATTGGCTATGAACAGTAGATTAAAATTGAAGAAGCTGAAAAAAGGAGGGAATTTAAGAAGATGGGACCTGGATAAACTAAAACAACCAGAGGTTGTAGAGAGTTTTGACAAGAACGGGGGAAAGAAATATAGTAGAAAAAGAATGGGCAGCTTTGAGAGGTGAACCTGGTAAGCAATGGCATGGTCAAAAATTACACAGTTCCTTAAAGGCTGGACATTAGCAATGGTTGTACTTGGCCTTTGCACTACTTACAAAACAGACTTGGACTCATCAGCAATGGAGATCAAGTAGGTAAAAACACGAGGACTAGTAGAAATCCTTGGGTAACAGAAGAGATACTGAATTTAATTGATATGGAGGAGAAAATATAAAAATGCAGTAAATGAAGCAGGCAAAAAGAAATACAAACGTCTCAAAAATGAGAACGACAAGAGGTGCAAAATGGCTAAGCAGGGATGGCTAGAGGACAGATGTAAGGATGTAGAGGAGTATATCACTAGGAGTAAGATAGATACTGCCTACAGGAAAATTAAAGAGACCTTTGGAGAAAAGAGAACCACTTGCATGAATATCAAGAGCTCAGATGGAAACCCAGTTCTAAGCAAAGAAGGAAAAGCAGAAAGGTCGAAGGAGTATACAGAGGGCCTATACCAGGGCGATGTACTTGAGGACAGTATTATGGAAATGGAAGAGGACACAGATGAAGATAAATGGGGGATATGATACTGCATGGAGAATTTGACAGAGCACTGAAAGATCCACACTATGTGATCAAAAGTACCCGTATACCTGGTTGAAAATTACTTACAAGTTCGTGACCCCCTCCATCGGTAATGCTGGAATTCAGTATGGTGTTGGCCTACCCTTAGAATTGATGACAGCTTGCACTCTCGCAGGCATACGTTCAGTCAGGTGCTGGAAGGTTTCTAGGGGATTGGAAGCCCATTCTTTACGGAGTCGATGAGGCCTGGCACGAAGTCGGCGTTACAAAACATCCCAAAGGTGTTCTATAGCATTCAGGTCAGGCCAGTCCATTACAGGGATGTTATTGTCGTGTAACCACTCCGCCACAGGCCGTGCATTATGAACAGGTGCTCGATCGTGTTGAAAGATGCATTCGCATTCTCCGAATTGCTCTTCAACAGTGGGCCTGTGCTGTGATAGTGCCGCGCAAAACAACAAGGGGTGCAAGCCCCTTTCATGAAAAACAAGACCACACCATAACACCACCACCTCCAAATTTTACTGTTGGCACTACACACGCTGGCAAATGACTTTCACTGGACATTCGCCATACCCACACCCTGCCATCGGATAGCCACATTGTGTACCGTGATTCGTCACTGCACACAACGTTTTTCCATTGTTCAGTCGTCCAATGTTTACGCTCCAAGTTTTCTCACCTCCCACCTAACTGTCATAGTTATTGCAGTGGATCCTGATACAGTTTGGAATTCCTGTGTGATGGTCCGTATAGATATCTGCCTATTACACATTACGACTCTCTTCAACTGTCGGCGGTCTCCGTCAGTCAACAGACGAGGTCGACCTGTACGCTTTTGTGCTGTACGTGTCCCTTCACGTTTCCATTTCACTATCACACCGGAAACAGTGGACCTAGAGATGTTTAGGAATGGGGAAATCTCACATAGAGACGTATGACACAAGTGACACCTAATCGCCTGACCACGTTCGAAGTCCGTGAGTTCCGCGGAGCGCCCCATTCTGCTCTCTCACGATGTCTAATGACTACTGAGGTCGCTGATATGGAGTACCTGGTAGTAGGTGGCAGCACAGTGCCCCTAATATGAAAAACGTATGTTTTTGGTGGTGTACGGATACTACTGATTACATAATGTAAGTCGAAATAAGGCCCTAGGAGTAGACAACATTCCATTAGAACTACTGATAGCCTTGGGAGAGCCAGCTACGACAAAATTCTACCATCTGGTGAGCAAGGTGTATGAGACAGGTGAAATACCCTCAGACTTCAAGAAAAATATAATAATTCCAATAGCAAAGGAAGCAGGTGTTGACAGGTGTGAAAATTACCGAACTATCGGTTTAATAAGCCACGCCTGCAAAATACTAACACGAATTCTTTACAGATGAATGAAAAAACTGGTAGAAACCGACGTCGGGGAAGATCAGTTTGGATTCCGTAGAAATGTTGGAACACGTGAGGCAATACTGACCCTACGAATTATCTTCGAAGATAAATTAAGGAAAGACAAACCTACGTTTCTAGCGTTTGTGGACTTAGAGAAAGCTTTAGACAATGTTGAATCTCTTTCAAATTCTGAAGGTGGCAGGTGTAAAATACAGGGAGCGAAAGGCTATTTACAATTGGTACAGAAACCAGATCCTAGTCATAAGAGTCGAGGGCCATCGAAGGGAAGCAGTGGTTGGGCTGGTAGTGAGACAGGGTTGTAGCCCGTCCCCATGTTATTCAATCTGTATATTGAGCAAGCAATAAAGGAAACAAAAGAAAAATTTGGAGTAGGAATTAAAATCCATGGAGGAGAAATAAAACCTTTGAGGTTTACCGATGCTGCTTGGAGACAGCAAAGGACCTCGAAGAGCAGTTGAACGGAATGGACAGTGTCTTGAAAGGAGGATGTAAGATTAATATCAACAAAAGGAAAACGAGGATAATGGAATGTAGTCAAATTAATTCAGGTGTTGTTGAGGGAATTAGATTAGGAAATTAGGCACTTAAAGTAGTAAATGAGTATTACCATTAGGGAAGCAAAATAAATGATGATGGTCGAAGCATAGAAGATATAAAATGTAGATTGGCAATGGCAAGGAAAGCGTTTCTGAAGACGAGAGATTTGCTAACATCGAATATAGATTCAGGTATCAGGAAGTCTTTTCTGAAAGTATTTGTATGGAGTGTAGCCACGTATGGAAATGAAATATGGATGATAAATAGTTTAGACAGGAAGAGAATAGAAGCTTTCGAAATGTGGTGCTGCAGAAGAATGCTGAAGATTAGATGGGTAGATGACGTAACTAATGAGAAGGTACTGAACAGAAATGGGGAGAAGAGGACCTTGTGGTACAACTTGACAAGAAGAAGGGATCGGTTGGTAGGACATGTTCTGAGGCATTAAGAGATCACCAGTTTAGTTTTGGAGAGCGGCGAGGAGGCTAAAAATCGTAGAGGGAGACCAAGAGATGAATACACCAATCAGATTCAGAAGTATGTAGGCTGCAGTAGTTACTTGGAGATGAAGAAGCTTGCACAGGATAGAGTAGCATGGAGAGCTGCATCAAACCAGTCTCTGGACTCAAGACCACAACAACATGTGCTGGATGGCAATTCGAACCCAGCACCTAATCCATTTGTTATGTAAGCACAGACAAGGGCCAAATACAGAATTTTCTAAGTAGTAGCGAAAAGTTTGAGACTGCAGTGACGAGAAAAAAAACAATTTCTGCCTTCCAGGATTCGAACCCGACACCTATTGCCGTAGTTTTCTAACCACAAATGGACATTAAATATTGATTTCTTTTACCACATGCAACATGTGCGTATGTTTGAAGGAGAAGTAACGTGACGAAGAGTACAGTGATGACTGGGAATCGAACACCACATATATAGTTGTTGACCACACATGAAGACACGTTAAAAAACCTATCGAATTATTTCTCACCAATAACTAGGAGTGGCGTATGTGAGCCCGAAATGATGTACCTAAAAGATTTGCGTCTCTCTAGGTCGAAATAGTAACATATTGATAGTGAATGTTAATGTTAAAAATCCAAATAAACCTTCATCAACAGTTAGGTGTTCTCATGTTAAAGCCTGAAAGGACATTAAGAACATCTTTGTGCTGAGCCGGGATTCTAACCCTGACTCTCGTCTTACGTGGCGAACTTGAGGATTTTGGAAATTGGGGCAAACAACGAATTGATGGCGCTACGTCATCACGAATGGATCAAATCCCGTAACTCATCATATGGATGTGTCATGATTTTGTCGCAGCACTGGTGCTCCACATCGGATGAGAATTCTGACTTCCTGACAAGCAGGAGTTGATTACAGTTAGTTCAGTATAGTCATCTCTTGCACGACTGAATCGCCATTAACCAGCTCAGCTACCCAGTGGGTACATTCAACGTGATTTTGCAAACACTGAAATAAAAGCGCATGACGGCCATCTACACGAACTGCCAACACTGTAGGGCACGGAAGATTTCACAGTGAATGTTGGTTCCACTTAAGCTATTCTCCATAGTAAACGTCGCGCAGTACAAAAGAAAAGATGCAGTACTGAACCCGATTCTTCCATAATGTAGCTAATTACAACTCGTCAGTCTGCTAACAGTGTCAGTCTGTCGGAAGCTCAGAAATAATTTATTTCATTTTATAACCAATCAATAACAAACCTCACAAAAAAGTTCTGATCAGAAGAATTTCAGCTCCGCCGTCGTATGCCCACCTGACGCTACCCGGCGTCAGCCCAGGTGATCGCGACGGATCGCGCCTTGTGCCGCTGATCTACAGCAGACGTTTGCACACTAACACACACACACACACACACACACACACACACACAGGCAATCATAAGACTGATCAATATCGTACTTTCGACTTGGACGTGAAATATTTTCTATAAACTGTGCGTAAACCGTGCAGTGAGAATATCGTTGTAACCAGTATTCTCACAGCATATCAATTGAGGAATACTAGGTATGTAATCTGCCATTACATGCCAAAGTTACCAAAGAAAAACAGGTTTGTGGCGATTTTGCATTTGATAGAAGGGGGAAGGCAGGAACCTCGAACATCTGTGCCCTGTGTGGGGTGAGGCTTATCGAAGAAACGAAGTCGAATAATAGCTTGCCCGTGTCATGTAGGATGATTTTAATTTGAATAGCTTGCCACATTCAGAATGCCGAACCTCTGTAGCTTTGTCACGTAAGAGTTAAAATGTTAGTCTCCTGCGAGATTAGAATTCGGAACAAACGGTACGATGGCTCCAGTGTGCGCCGTCGTTTCCAGTGACGTTGCGACCTAGTGTAGCGTTTCATGTTGCGTCATGGTACTAGTGATGTCAAGAGAATTTAGCAGGATATTTGTTTCACTCCAGGTAGCATCTCGGCTATCACAGGGTTGCCAGACTTAGTCTCCAAGCTTGGCAAGTCCCAATCATCCACGTAGCAGGAAGTAAAATGTTACCACTACCGATGAGTTTCTTGAGAAACGAAGATGAAATTTTTTGTACTTTCCGCTTGGAATGCCCTTCCTGGACAAAAATCATACGTTTGATCGTTAGATGACACACGATAAATGAAAATCGTTCAGAATATTTAACTGAAATTCGTAGACAATAACAAGGGAGTTTAGTAGGAGAATTCTGTGTCACTCCAGCAAGTTCACGGCTATCACAGGGTTGCCAGACTTAGTCTACGCTGCTGGCAAGTCCCAGTCATTCTCGTAGCAGCAAGGAATACGTTTCCACTTCCGATGAGTTTCTTGAGCAGTCTAGCAATCCAGGAGTAAATTTTGCGCATCGAAAACGCAGTGGAAGCATCTCTCAAATTGACAGATATCGTCTCAAATTGACACATACCGGAAATACGAAAGATGAAAGCAAATGTGTGTAACTCATCATAAACGACATGTATTAAGAGCAGGAGGAATGAAATGGATGGCCTTCCTCTTCATAGCTGTCATTATTTTATTTCTGTTTTAGTCTTGAGTTACCAGAATGTTCATGCGAATTGTCGAGGAGTAATTGTTACAATCGGCTACAAAGTCAAGTTTAAATAGGAAAACAATTGGCGTTCTTTCTAACGAAGGGCCCAGTAACAGCAAGTCCTTAAATAAAGAGAAATTAAATAAGTAGTCTGGATTGGCACTTATAGTCAGCGACGCACTGCAATCTCTGGGGGTATGATGCGACGGCACAGATGGGCAGAGAGTGCTGCAATGCCTGGGGACTACCAAGGTGCTGCCCATACATTAAGTCAGACTACCAAACTCCTTTAACAGCGCTCCATGTCAACTAGATTATAACTCAAACTTAATTTTTGCTGTTGAAAGAGTTGCAGTGTGTGAACAGCACCAATACCTTTGTATCTAACATACAACAAAACCCTCTCATGTAATAGTTAATTACAGCAACAAACGCTATGCTTACACCTTTCTGGAGACTATTTAATTTCTTAGTAGCAGACAGACACCTTACTTTGGAGGTGACAAACAAGAGTAAGATTCTCTCACAACATCATGCGCCTCATATATTCCCACTACTCCGTCGATCCCTCATCGTCATAGTAGATTTTGAGAAATTATGATCCCACACAAAAACATTACAGAGTTTTGTTGTCTTTCCGCACTTGAAATTAATTTGGCAATTCCCTACAGATCTCATATTTCTGGCTAACGAAACTTGTATACTACTGAAAATAATTACCATGTCCTGCATCCTTTTGAGCGTTAGGACCTCTAGTCCACCTTGACGAGGTAAGCCACCTACTCGTTGATTCCACAAGTTCAAAGTAGCCCTTGAATTACTTTATGATCAATTCATTTTCACCAATCAGAGCTGTAGTTACAGTATTATTAGTTACAGTATTATCGGCCTTTGCCCATACAAGCACTGCATTATAGAATAACTCCACCACTGTGAATATTACAATAGTTTACAGAGAACCCTCACATCAACTAGAGAATAGATGACGAGTGTAGCATGCTATCATTAATGGCAGTATACAAATAAATGCATGTATCTTGCGTAGCCTAAGCTCCTAGCACGTTTAATTCACTGAAGCTCTCGCAACTCATCATATTTTAGCTATGAACAATAAACAAATTGGGAAGAATTTCTTCTCCTCCAACATCTTCCTATATAGGCTTGTAGACGAAATTTTACAAAGTAGCTCGGTATTCTGAAAGCAGATAACTGTGGCTACTCACACAATAATCTGATTCATGGTTGCCAGGGGACTTATTATTTGTTATCAGTATCATCATATACGTAATTATTAGCCAACAACTCTCGATTTTGACACAAAAGCCAGAAAAACGCAGTATTTCAACCTTTTCGTGCTTAGTTACCAATGCATCAGAATCCCAGTGGCATGAAACCTTTTCTGCCATTTTCAGCCAATGCAGCCAATGCAGCCAACAGATTGAATAACAGAAAACCATTGTAGGCTAATCAGGATCGCTCATTCGTGGATTTCTGGTGGTTTCAGCGCATTTACTCGTTATGCAGTGGGGGAACAGACTCTGACGTGAATTACTTTGTCATGATAGCGATAAATCACCATACATGGTGGTAGATTTATACTTACAGTATCGGCTCCTTGTTATCAGCTTTTATGATTGGGTACTTTCCTTTTACTCTGAAAATTAAGTAAACAGCAAAGGTAAAGGAGAATATCGCATGAAGTGAACATGAACTGCTCCCATTTTTCCAACTTAATATTCAACAATAATAGCACCAAATAACAACAACAATAATAATATTACAGTGATAATTAATCAAGTTTTTCATACTCCAACAGTCATCCAATGTTTATAAGAAGTTGCCTGTCCAGTCTAACATAAACTGCAGTGCGAAGTCAGAGAGTTTCTTAACAGGGGTACCAAATTTCATTCTGGTCCTTTCCAGCTGCATTAGAGAATGGAAAATACAAATGTCTTTACATTTATCACTTTTACAGTGATGATCCACCCTATGGCAAAAGCTGCGTTTGCGATGGCCAACAAATGTAATATCACAAAGCTAGTGAAACACTGATGCATAGAACATTCTGTCATTGCTGTAATAGCAGTTAAGGCAGAAAGAATGACATGTCGTTCACAGATCGAAAGATAAGAGAAATTATAACAATTTACAAGTAAAATGACTTTCTTGCAGTCACAAAATTAAATTTTCTCGTTGTCACTTGTTTAATTCAGAAAATTTCATCGGAATCACAAGGAAATGTCCATTGAATTTGGAACTACCATTCAGCTCTAGTTTCAAAAGTAACTCGACAGTCACAGACTTGCCAAACAAATCTTGTGTTATTTCCAAGTCTCAGCTTTTGCAACAGCAGGAACCTATTTTTAGATGGCTCCAGGAATCTCACTCTACTGCTGCTACCCAAATCTTGCTAGATATCTGGGCTATTAGACATCGACTTGAGAGCAGATTCCATTCAATGCACATACAGAATACATCACTTGGATTGCATTGTTTTTACCTAATAACTACAATTACCTGAGTATGTGTACTACCACAGAAAAATTATAAACCTAAGTGAAGTATCCTGTGATTTATGTAGCCGTGTAATTTATGTTTATGTGTGTAATTGTGTAATGAATACATAATTGCGTTATGATAATTGTCAAAGATGAAAGCTTTTATGTGAAACTTTAGTAATGAGCTGTTTCTATGGTAAGGATAGTTTAGCCACACTTATGGGATTGTAAAACATCGAAATCGGGCAGCATCTCGACTTTTGGCAGTTTTGTTAAGAAACACATCATGCAAGTTAGAGCCAGTTCTTCACCCATGAACTGTATGATACTACTGGAAAAGTTCATAGAGTATGAACTAATAGTGAAAGGTAAACGTATGTGGGTACACTGAGTGCACTGCATATGTTTCTATTGCACACCATCTTTTTGACAACTTCATTAAATTAATTTCATTTTAGTTTCTAATTAATTTCATTTATGAAGATTTTGAAGTGTGTAATTATACACCAGTCTTGAGCACACTAGAATTAATATTATTTTGACAATGTTGGATACTAATGATATTTGATTCATGAATATTTTCAGGTGGGTAGGTATTCACCCACCTTGAAGTAACATTAACTTCTCCAAAACCATTAAAACGTATAGAAAGAACATTAATAAGATTTCAAAAAAGTGCAAAACAACCCATTTGACCCTCCACACAACGTGTGTGTGTTTTGAACTCCTCTGACCCTATGGTCATGGCATTACATAGACAATAACTTCTGAATTAACAGAAGCACTCCATTTATTGGGGCTGTTATTAAGTGACCTTCAGTAATGCACACTCCCTTCATTCAGCATATGTAGTGGAGTCTGGCTGAACTAAAGAGTCTCGAACATTGTATACTTAGTTAATATTTGAGTAACAATTTTGATTCAAACTGTCATTTTTAACAGTTTATTTTGGGTGAAAATAAATTATTTTCTTCAAGTTATTGTGTTTTATTTGAAGAGACGAAACGTAAATAACGTGTAATGTTAATTACAATACTCAAATTAACATAAAAAAGAATTTGTTGTGTTTAAAGTGAAGTATGTTCCCTTATTAATTTAAATGGAAGCTACCTTATCGCTATATGTTGACAAATTTTCTAAGTAAACACGCTTGTTGGATGCCACTTCGACTGGATTTTTTTTTCGTATTGAGTTGAGCCTCTATGGACTGCATGATGGTAACAACCAATTTCATTATAGTGGCTAAGTCTTGTTCTTGTTCCAGCTTTGACTTCCTGTCAGTATCTTCTGAGCCCACCAAGAAGTGACTGTTTATGCTCTTCGGATAATGGTCCTCTCCATCTTTTGGACGATTATGCCATTTTAAAACCTTGGTAGTTGTTCACCAATCTTCTAAATTTGTTCCTGTCTGTAATTTCTCTCTCTAAGATACCAATCTGCCTAAGATCTTTTTCCCATTATTGAAACCACCTTGACCTTGTTTTCTTAGATTGGATGAAACTCCATATTCTTTTTGTTAGTTGGTCACTGTCAATCCTCATGAGATGACCGTAAAATAAAAATCGTCTCATCTTAATGGATGCTGCGATAGGTTCTGTCTGTACTATTTGTATTCATATTGAAACTCTATGCTTGGGCCTCAGAATTTCTGAAGTTTGTTTTTGTCAAAACTTTTTTATTTTCAGATTTAACTGAATTCTGATTGCATATTTTAACATGGGTAATACACATGGAAAACCACTACCTGCGATATACCGATGTAAATTGGGTTCCATAGCTCGCAAGGCAAGGGTGAAAATCCTTTCTGTTAATTTCTCAGTGAAATATTGTCTGATTTGCAAAATTCAAAATGCTGACATAATCTCCATGAAAAGGGATGTCCAAAAAAGTATAATGAATAAAATCGGATATCATATACTAAATAAAAATTTTCAGTAAGTTTTCTGTGTTGAGAATTCCATATGACTATGTAGGGAAGTTTGTCTTGTGGTTCCTTATCATTAAAAGTACCCACCAATTTCATTGTTGTCTACTGAATTGTAACAATATTTGTTCTATGTTTAATGTTAATCACATATATAGGATGATTTTTTATGAATTTTTGAGGATTTATATGAGTATTTCCTTTTGGTTGAGTTACTCATTGAAAATATAGAAAAGCATCAAAATCTTTCAAATGATTGTCTAGTAGTTTTAAATTCCAGGCTTCTTGTGGAAACATTTCGTTTCTTCCGTTTTTCAAATATAGATTACATGGCTTTACAAGATGATATAGTGATGAATCAGCCAGTTTGTTATTTTTACGATTAGTCTGAAATACAACAAAAATAAATTAGACATATCAAATTCTATTGAGTCGTACCAATTCATGAGATCCAGCTCAAAATATTTCTTGCTATTGAAATCAGCAAATTGCACAGTTTGTAGTTAATAGAAAGAAATCAGAATTTTAAGATTTTTCAGTATTTCTTCTCATTGTATAAGCTCATAGTTCAGTTCATATTTAACAATAGGTACACTAATTTCCATAGATTCTACTACAGGTTCATCTTCTTTTCGAAGAGTACCTTTTATTTCAATTCCAGCATCAATTTAGTCAACCCATCAAAGAGGAGCATCTCCAGTAATGGAACTCCAAGTAAAAATTATAGGAAGATTCACTGCCCATAAAATTTCTTTATGGTCCCTAAAGAAATCACCAAGCATATTCAGAAGATGAAGCACTTTATTTTTCTTACTCTTTACATTAGCATTATTAAGTGTATGTCCTTCCACACTTATTTTATCAGTAAGAGGTGAAGTCAAATATAACAAAACTGATGATGAAATAAAAGGATCCTCTGTTCAAGACATAGCATTATTTCCTTTCTTTATGGTTATAAACTCAAATAGCTTTCTGTATATTATAAATTAAGTTTTATTATATTTTCCATCATAATTTGGATACTCTGTACCATCAGCTCCAGTAATGCTGAAGCTCATGTACAATTGGGAATGATTAGGAGGAATCCATCTACCTCTCATATTTATGTAAATTTCTTTATGCTTATTAGGAATGTTTCGATAATTTTCTGATTTCTTATTCACAGGGTATGAAAAAAACTGATAGCTCTCAATGTTGTTCATTTAATAAGGATAAACTTTTAATAAGACATTTCTAGAACAACTGTCACACTAGCTCCATTCAGTTCAATTAAATTATCATTTTCATCAGTTATAGTGATTCCCAATTCCTTTATAGTATCAAAAACTGGAACATATACATTATAATATGCCTCATCAATTATGGGTCCATCAAATTCAGCAATAGTCAAAGCTATTGTATTTGTTTTTCAATAAAAGAGATCTGTATGCTTCACAAACATTCCATCAGCCAGATAAAAACTTCTGCTTATTAATTTGAATTGAATAAATTTAGAAACACCATTAGCAACTGCTTTATAATTAACTTAAATAGCTTGACCACTAAATCCAAGCACACTTCCAATACTTTCTTTTATACACATGTATAATTTAACATCACACTCAATAATAATTACACTTAAAATTTATTTTGCTTTAATTTGAATATTTGGATGATTTGAATGAATAAATTTTTCCAAACTTTTCAAACTATATTGGCTAATTTGTTTACTGTTGTTTCTCCATCATAATATAGTTTATTATTTTTCCATGTAATATTTGGAATTAAAAAGTTATATTAAAAACCAACAGGTTAACCATACTATAACTTTTCATATAGGTACAGGCAATATTTTTTACAGAACAGATGACTTACCACTCAACTTATATAGGTGACTTATTTAGTATCTACCTAATTTTATTAAATTAAATGAAAACAGATTGAGAACCAAAAATAGTAAAGTAAACATTGTAAGCTTTACCAAATTCTATTTGATGTTCAATAAAAGGACCAAATTGATGTGGAAAGAACATTACTGATTGGCAATTATATTCTAGCTCCAGGGTGGTTAAACTGGAATAAGATAAATCACTTGCATGTTTGGAATAAGATAAATCACACACATATTTATCGAGAATTTATGAAAATCTGTAAATAAATTGAATACAAAAATAATGAGTGGCTTACTATGTTTATTGAAAACAATGATGAAATGACACCACTTGATCACTGCCAAGATAATTCACTTATAATATTTGATGACTTCAGTCTTGAAAATCAGAATATAGTTAGAGAATATTTTATAGAGGAAAACATAAAGAAATAGACTGTTTTTATTTAGTTCTGGCATATTCAAAATTACGAAAACAATTAGTAAGGGATAATCTAATTTTTAAAATATTTTTAGACCTGATAATACAAAAATTAAATCACATTTATCATGAGTTTGTTGATGATAATTTAGAATTTGATGGTTTTAAAGAAATGTGTAGTAGGTGTTGGACTGATCAGTTTGGATTTTTTATGATTGACATGTCTAGGAAACCTAATGAACGAAAATGCAGATGTCGTATAAATACAGATGTTATATAAAAGATTTCCTTATTAACTGAGCACTTTAAAAGATGATATTGCATACCTATTAGATGATGATGATGGTATTTCATTTGAACATAAAAAAGAATTTAAAGATGCTCTTGACTACACAATAGAATATGAATAATTAGGAAAAAATTGGTCAAAAGTATAATAATCGTTCATGGGGTATTAAAGAAGCTAAATGTGGGGCAGGTACATGCGGTTGCTGTTTTTTTATAAGTGTAAAAGCTGAATGCATTATCTTTTTAGTTTTTATAAATCTGAATGCAAAAATAAATTTCATTAGTTTTTTTTATCCTTAGAAAATATTTTAGAAACAGGACCGAGAGGTTGTTCAAAAAGCTAAACGATATATAAATAAATTGAAGAACTGAAAGGATTCAAGTTTCGCAAGAAACAATCAAGAACATTATATGAAAATTGTAAACAAGTTCAACCTGTTATTGATGCAATTGAAAGAGTTAAATAAGGAATCAAAGGTTAAGGTGGTAATGTACTGAAAGTTACTGAAGAAAATAGAGAGGTTAAAAAGCATATGGTTCCATATCATCATAGAAATTTAGAAGAATTTGGGGTGTATCAGGATATATAAGCCTGAAGCAAGATTGGTATGATGATCGTCCTGCTTTGTACGACTATACATTAAGTGGATCAGAAATACAACATGCATTGAAGAAGTATGAGGAACATATTAAGGTAGGAAAAGGTAGCTCAAGCTGAAGGTGAAAGTAGAAAAATAAGGAAAGTGAATGAATATTGAAGTCTGTTAATCACAGTGAAGATAACGTTTTTGGATTGAAAGCTGTCTGTATGTTTCCGTATGTTGGTAATTACAAGCAAAATTTCAGGGTGATAAAAGGACTATTGGAGGAAAAGAATATGAAGGTACAGATGCATTAATGAATCTGTTAACTACAAAACTGATAACCAGGGATGATATAGGTGAAATGATTTTTCAAATAATGCAGATATATTATTCAGTTAAGGAGCATTATCCGCTGATAATAATCCAAACAAAATAAATTAAAGTAAGTCCACCACTAGTATGGCAGGGCGGGTCTACCACATCGTTCCCCTATACTCTGTCAAGAAGCATAGGACTTAATTTCCAAGGTTAAAAAATATGAAAGTTTGATGAAAGAAAGTGCTGAGGACTATTTTCCATAATTATGACAAACTCTTTCAAGTTCAGATATTTCAGATACAAAACAGCTGAAGGCTTAGCTAAAAAATATACAGAAAAATCAATAGAATATATTTAGGTGAGTGATGTTAGACATTTAATTGATGGATTAGCAGTTATTCATAGAGAATAATTAGCTGGAAATAAAAATTATTGTAATGAAAGAATGGGAATAACAAAATGTTAACAAATAAGCTTAGCAATTTTATTGTCTACAATCCAAAAGAATTTCAATGTTTGATTACATTTTTGAATAACTTGCCACATACATTATGGCAAACTGAAAGTTATGGAAGAGGATTAGTTAACACATTAATTAATAAATTACCTTTTGAAATTCATCTTCCTGCTATAGATTTGATGGTTTGGGTATCAAATTAGATGAAATGTTAAGTAGAGAACACCAAGTAATTAATCCACTAAAGCTCCCAAAAAAATGATATTTCATATAGAGGTAATAAAGATTTAGTGAAAATACATGAAGCAGATAAAAAACTTCACTTAGCTTGAGAAGAAAGAAGCATGCTTCTGATGCATCAACTGGAGAAAAATTGGCCACTACAGTAGTTATAGGAATAATGTCTGGAAAGAGAAAATTAGGTATGGGCTTGGATTTCCCTGAAGGTCTAAGTACAAAATACGATCTTGCGCCAGATGAAGGAAGTTTTAGACTGCCTCTTGATGATAATGGTTGGGTACTATAAAAGATAGATCAAAATTTTATCTATATAAATGAATTACTACAGCATGATTATTCTTTGCTAGCTAGTGGCAAACCTAAACCAAATACAGTTAAAATTAAACTCAATATTGAACAATTAAATGATATTCATAATTTTTAAACAATGCATAAAAGGAAAAGAGACAGAAATGTAGTTTTAAGAGTGTGTCATGGCAATAAGAAATTGTTGGTAATTTTCTTATACAATTAGGTATACCTGTTGTGAAAAAAATTATGGAGTATCTAACAAAAAAGAAAGAAGGTTCAGGACTAACAAAATGTGAAGGAGAACCACTTCCATTATTACTGGCAGCATTATCATATCTAGCAACTATTGGTTAACTAGCTGGTGGAGCAACTGATATCACAAAAGCATTAATGGTCAGGAAAAAGGAGATGAAGAATTAGAAAAACAAAAAAATGTGTGTGAAATCTTATGGGACTTAATTCTTAAAGTCATCAGTCCATAAGCTTACATACTACTTAACCTAAATCATCCTTAGGACAAACACACACACACACACCCATGCCTGAGGCAGGACTCAAACCTCTGCTGGGACCAACTGCACAGTCCATGACTACAGCACCTTAGACAGCTCAGAGAAAAACAAAAAAAGACATAGTTTAGCTATGGAAAAGAAAGATGGCGTTGGAATAAGAAACTACAACAAATAATTCATTAAGTAATTTTTGTGACGAAAAAGTAGCTAAACAATTATAAATCTAGATATATCTGATCATGCACACTCACATTGGATCTGTTATTATAAGAATAAAGATAAAACATTTGTATTTGATTCATTTTGAGGAATTACTCCTAATAAAGTAGTTAAATATCTAGGCTGAAGTCAGTTGTACCAAAACAGACAACTAATACAATATGTTAATGAAGTAATTCATAGCTATTTGTGTATATTTGTCTTAAAACTGATGTCCCATAATTAAAAAATGGCTCTGAGCACTATGAGACTTAACATCTATGGTCATCAGTCCCATAATTAAAAGTTTAATGAAATCTTGAATATAGTAAATGGACATTTTTGGAAATAAGCTGCAGTTTAAAGATAGATAAATAAACTCAAATGAAATTGATCCAAGAATAGAATATTTAATAAAACTGTTTCATAAAAATTACATACCATTTTTAATGTAACTGAAGCAAGTATTGATTTTAAAGGTAGATGACTACTAGATTTAAGAGGTCCAGCAAGTGGTCACAATACAGTTACCATTCAGTACTTTGCAAAACAAATATGTTACAAAAACTGATTATACAATTTTTATCAATAACTATGTCACTACAGCAAATATTAATGAAAAAATTGTCAAATTAATAGTGATAAATACAAGGGTCGGAAATTTAATAGTGGCACAAAATAGATACGTATTGCGCAGTTTTACTGACCTTCAAAGTAGTCACCAGCATCGTGTATAGCCCATTGCCATTAAAGGGAGATCATAGGATACTCTTAGCAGTGCCAGTTGTGTTGACAGTTTGAGCGGCGTGGTCTATTGCCTGACAAATTTGTAGCAGCTCTGAAGTGAATGCCATGAAGTGTTTCATTCAGTTAAGAAATCGAGTTGAACTCACGAGGGGTTAAGTTAGGGGAGTGCAGTAGGTGGTATAGCACTTAGTAGGCCCATCAGTCAAACAAATCATTAACAGCTTGCACTGTATGTGATTGAGGAATGTCCTGCAAAATGGTCCGGTCCTGCAGAAAGTGTCATCACTTCTGTCTCTATGCAGGTAATTTTTGGAACTCAACCTACGACGAGGATATAAAGTTTCTGATATCTGCAAAGTGTGGAATTTTAGAAATAAAAGAAATTTGTTGTTTAAAAATTACCTGAAAGACTTCACGAAGAAAAACTAGAAACTAGCCCCCATAACTTTGAAACTAGTAAGATGTATACAAAATATGTAAAGCACTCCGTCTTCAGGCCACAAGTGGCCCATCAGGACTATCCGACCGCCGTGTCATCCTCAGTTGAGGATGCAGATAGGAGGGACGTGTGGTCAGCACACCTCTCTCCCGGTCGTTACGATGGTTTTCTATGACCGGAGCCGCTACTATTCGGTCGAGTAGCTCCTCAATTGGCATCATGAGGCTGAGTGCGCCCCAAGAAATGGCAACAGCGCATGGCGGCTGGATGGTCACCCATCCAAGTGCCGGCCACTCCCGATGGCGCTTACCTTCGGTGATCTGACGGGAACCGGTGTATCCACTGCGGCAAGGCCATTGCCAAAATATGTAAAGGGTAATAGCTATTGACTTAGAGCCTGATAGCATAAGAGAAAATTCACAAAAACGATCTATTGCTACAATATGTCTAAATTCATTATGGAGAAAAATTTGGACAACATCAAAATATGAGTAGAATTGAGCATATGACAGATTTACAACAGTTTCATGAGATACAATTGGATGATTGATTAGATAATATAGACATATATATAATATAGACATGGTTCAAATGAATATATGATATAGATAATACAGAAACGGTTTAGATGAAGTATGGTTTCAAGTATTATTATGTGGAAAATAATAAAGCTACAAATAGTTTTATTGCAGCATTCACTACATCAAATGCAAGACATAAATTTTATGATATTTTAGATAAGCTACGAAAACTTGTTAATACAGTCAGTTTAGTACTTATTGATAATGGTGAAAATATTATGGAAACAGGAGGTAAGCTACATGAATGTACTAATGAACTAAGAAAAAAATTGCGTTACAGATTGTATTTCGAATGGACCTAAAAGTTATTATTTTGAGAAAAGTAATGAAAACCCAGAGATGAAAATGAAGGAATTCACTTTAAACTATACGAATATTCAGAAGCTGAATGGTGAATCTATGATACGATTAGCTGAGGATAAGGTGAAAGAAAGATACAGTTAGGGTACAACCACATAACTAGAGATATAAACAGTAAAAATTTAATCAACAAACCAGTTGAGAAAGATTTCTCATTTCAGTATTATCAGAGAATAATTCCAGAAAATTATGACACAGTACCACACAGATTTTAAATTTTATTAATAAATTTTTATTCTATGTAAATGAAAGTCTTACAGAAGAGGCTCAACAACACTAACAATACTAATTTCTTTAAAATGTTTAGTGAGCTACAATCACATTTTTTCTCTAACATTGCTGGTTGTGAATATTTGAACACTAGACATGAAGATAAAATATTTGGAACAAATAACGAATTCAAAATTATATTGCCACATAAATGTTTGAAATTAATTAGTAGTTGGAATTTTCAGTTTTTTGGAGAAGGGAATATTAAACTGAGATATATAGGAAAGAAGAAAGTTTAAAATAATGATAATGAATTTCATCATCTAGAATATTTGCTTTAGATTTTATACACATGTTTTCTGGTTTTTCTCAAAATCTCTTTTTAAATCAGAGTAATCTTGTAGAGGTGGCGCCCCCCCCCCAATCATAATGACCATCCAACACTGAATTTGATACACCAAAATGAACTTCTTTTTAAGTTAATTGGGGTGCACTCAAAATCCCATTATTTTCAACTAAAATTAAATTTCATCTTATTAATATTATGACTACATGGATTTTAAGAAGACAGTATTAGGAATGGCCTGCAATTTTTTAGTGCAGTTATAAGTGATGTAGTTCTAGATTTATAAGTAGTATGTGGGTATGTTGAGCACAGTTGGTATGTTTTTGTTGCACACACTTTTTTAACAATTGAATTAATTATACAGTACAATATAATATAATAAATTTAACTATGTCTTAAAAAGGTGTGCACAATAAAAACATACCAACTCCACTCAACATACCCACTATTGCTAAGGTAAACACGTATTTATTGTAGACACATTAGCAGTCAGTAGTTACTGGGGATACATGATACATATCTGCTGTCATCTTTCTGCATCAGATGTTCCGCATTTTAGCAGAAGTAGATAGACTTGTAATCCTCTAAATGTCACGATTTCTTCGCTTTTTGAGACAATACAACCATCAGATGTAAGTTGGCTAATTTTGTAAAGGGCTCCTAGAAGTGTAATTCAGCAAGTGGTGCCATTTATTTGTACTTTAAGACAACATAGGTGATTGAAAACATTAATTTTGATATGCATGTGATAGGACATTAACATCATCATATCTTCAGTCATTGTTTTGAGATGATGCTACCCACATAAAAATGAACATGAATCAAAGTGCAACACCAGTTCACTCAAACTACTGTTCAGTAAAATTCAGAGAAGCAAAAAAAATATTGCAGTGAACTGGCTTCTTATTCAAATAAATACTGGCCAGTAACATACAAAATAGTGAAAAAATTGTAATAAACTGATTATTACACTTATTGTAATGCACAGAACCTGAACAGTGACTCTAATTTCGGTTGATAGCAGATGATACGATCTGTTTTGGAAATATCTGCAAATTTAACATATTAAAATTATCTGACATTGCCAGTGTTATAGGAGCTGTTCTTTAAATAGTGCTGTAGCCTTTTTTATGAGAACTTTTTATTTGCCAAGATTGCAAGGGATGATACATCGATTACTACTTTTGGCAAGTTAATGGCCATCTTCAGATATAATAACAGAAAGATGTGTTACATCAATTACTGAAGCAATACACTTGGTCGTAAATGTGTTCACAATTCCAAAATCGAAAACTGTAGTTTTGAATTTTCAAGTTTGGAATCTTAATATCATTGTGACAAAGCATTGTATTTAAGTATGTGATCTGAAGATGGCCATTTTACTGGTTGAGACTAGAAATCGAGTATCCTTCCTTGTAATTTTGGCAAATAAAGTTATCATAAAGAAGACTACAACATTAGATTTAACATACTTACCACAAAAATGAATTCTGTTGTAATTTTAATAGCATTTACAGCATAAAAATTGACATTTACGTTCGCTAAGTCATGTTATTCAGTTTTATGCTATCTTCAAGAGACGCCCGTTGACATTCACCTTCTGTGGTATTTTGCAAACAGCGATAAAAGACTTAATTCCAGTGTGAGATACATTTGTGTCATTCATGACACAAAAATTATTATTTATGATATAAAGTGCTAAATAAATCATTATTTACATGGAAAACCAACCATACTCATGAGAAAAAGGTTGTCTATATGCGGGCTGTGTTCAGCGGTATAATATACCATACGGCACTAACTTAATTCAAACTAAATGGCAACTGAGATCGGTCAGGGTGCACTACTGTTAAAAAAGTTCTGCAAGTATGGAAACAATATGGGGTAGAACCTGGATAATCTCCTGACATTGCAGCAGCGGCACTACACACACACTCACACACACACACACACACACACACACACACACACACACAACGACTTCGTCAACACTCACGACCGTGACCTCAAGCTTCCAAAATACAAGGTGACAATTATCAAACTATATGAACTAAAATCGTCATAACTTCTGAACGGTTTGCGTTAGGACGTTCAAACTGCATCGTTGGGCATGATGGGAGTCAGTATGCATATTGTTGTTTGGTTCAGTGACGAAGCCCACTTTCATTTGGATGGGTTCGTCAACAGCAAAATTGACCATTTAGGGGACTGAGAATCCGCATTTCGTCGTCAAGGAGTCGCTTCATCCTCAATGAGTGACAGTGAGGTGTGCAGTGTCCAGTCACGGAATAATCGGTGCGGTATTCCTTGATGGACGGTGACTACCGAACAGTATATGAAGGTTTTGGAAAATGGTTTCATCCCTATTACCCAAAGTGACCGAGATTTCGACAAGATGTGGTTCATGTATGACGGAGCTCGACCTCATCGAAGCAGGAGAGTGTTTGAAGTCCTCGATGAGCAATCTTTGGGGACAGCATTTTGGGTCTGGGGTGCCCAGAGGCCACTGGCATGGGCATCGATGGGCCGCCATATTCTCCGGATCTGAACACATGCAACTCCTTTTTGTGGGGCCCTATTAAAGACAATGTGTACACTAATAACCCTAAAACCATTTCTGAGCTGAAAACAGCCATTCAGGAGGTCATAGACAGCATCGATGTTCCGATGCTTCACTGGGTCATGTAGAATTTCGCTAATCATCTGCGTCACTTCATCGCCAACGATGGCAGGCATATCGAACATGTCATAATCTAAATCCGAACATCTGTAGTGACGTTACATGTGAAATAAAGTGTGTTCACGCCGTAGTTTGTAACTAATTTCTGTTTTTTTTTTTTTTTCATGTAGTTCAGTAATCGTCACCCTGCAAGTCTCCAAAGAGGCAAAGGGACTGTGAGGACGTTAGTTGGCATAGCTATTCATCGTTCTGGTTTTGCTCTGTTTGTTAGGCCCCAACCTTTTCAGTTAAAAATGAGCTGATCAATAAAAACTGCAGACTTTTTTACTTGTTTGGACATATCTAACACTCCAGGAGTTCATATCAAGCAGTTTTGTTCATCTACCAGTGACAAGTCTTCTTTACAACATCTCTTCACCAAAGCTAAAACGGGGAAATATTTCACATAATAGAACATTAATTTGCGCTCAGAGTCATAATTTACGAAAAATCCACAGTAGAATTGCGGAGGATAGTGGTGGAGTTGTACCGTAAAGTGATATATTACTTACTGTACTTTTATCACCTCCACAACGATGTGGCAGTCTGCTGCGGAAGATATTAAATCGTCTACAGAAAGGTGTAAGCGTACGGCATACTGCTGTAACAAGCATGAGTATCCGTTGCGACGTAAAGTCGCGCAGGAACTTTGCAACCAGTATGTATATTTGAAAATTAATTAGCCTTCTCACCTCTTTGTTTGGTCGCTAACAACGATAGTCCAGTTGTCAAAAGTTTATTTGTTTAGGCGTTTCGGGCATAGTCCACAATCAGGACGTCATGTAAAAGGACTTTCTACATAGTGGCGTGCCACATGATTTCAGTCTTAACACTGGAGCTCAATTAAGATTGAAACGGCGTGAAACGAATCTATTGTGATTAAAACCATTTAGATTGTTTAATACGAGGGACCTTCAATAATTAAAGAGACATAATGATATAGAAAAAAACTATGTGTTTTACAAAACGAGACTTTTACTACTTCTCAACACTATCTGCACCAATATTAATACACTTCTCCCAATAATGAACCTTTTTTTTTTTTTTAATACCTGATGCAAAGAGGTGTTTCTTGTTCTTTGTGCCACTACCCAGAAGCCATTGTTCCATACTTTGTCTTTTAGTCTTAGTTCAAAATGATGAAACGAAGTGAAAGGTCATATTCCCTTCCATAGCGTTATTTTAAGTCCGTACACTTTGAGTCTTGGTTCTTTGTGTTGTGGCATTAAGACTTTCGAGGCCCAACTTGCACTAGTTTTGTTGTACTTGCGCTTGGTACAGATAATGTTATGAACCATGCTAACACCTAATGGAACTGTTTTTGCTATATGTTCAACTGTAACAAGTCTGTATTCACGAATAATCTCGTCAATGCGGGTTTGAAGCAAAGTTAACATTTCTGCTGACTGCCCAGGATGTTGCTTGTCAGTCACTGAGATTAAAAAATTCGTGAACTGTTCTGCCCACTTACAATAACTTCCGCTGTTCGTACAACTTTCATCATAACAAAAAGGCATTGGAGAATGTATTTCACCCAGTTTTACACATTCAGGGAGCAAAAAGAGTTGTTCAACTGAGGTGGAAAGTTCAAACAACCGCGCCATCGTTAAATGCACTTTTTATCCGTCAGCTGTTCACAGCTCATCCTAGTGATGAAAATCGGAAGCATGAAACTAAAAGGCTCCTGAAAACTTTTTCATTTATACATCAGTTTGACTCTTTAATTGTTGGATGTCCTCGTATATATAATTATTCATCATCTCTTTTCGGCTACTGCCGTCCTCAAAACAGTTACCATGTATGAAGTCCTCTTAAATGATGTTGTGATGATGGGTTATGCCCGAAACGCGTATAAGGACAAATTCTTAACAGTAAGTAAACCGTTATGATTAGCTACTCAATAAAGCAGTGAAAAGAGATGTTGTGATGATGGGTTATGCCCGAAACGCGTATAAGGACAAATTCTTAACAGTAAGTAAACCGTTATGATTAGCTACTCAATAAAGCAGTGAAAAGAGACATGCAGAGTGTTAACTACTATAACATGAGACTGATGTGTCGATGTCATTTACACATTGTTGAGGAAGTCTGAGTAATAATCTGGCTGACAATGAACACTGTTAATAAATCTGACTATTTCAGTATAATACAACTATAGCTTCTGGATAGTCTGTAAACATGCTGACACCGCCTGGCCATCCATTTATACTCTTGCATCGCATCCCCAGAGATTGCTTTGGGTCGCTGACTGTAAACGCCACTCCAGACTACTTACTTAATTTCTCTTTATTTAAGTACTTGCTGCCATTGAGACCTTAATTAGTAAGAAAACTAATTATTGTGTTATTTAAACTTGACTTAGCAGTCGAGTCTAATAATTACTCCTCCGTAATTCCCATGAATATTCTGACACTTAACACACTAAAACAGAAATAAAATAATGACAGCTATGAAGAGGAAGGCCATCTATTTTATTTCACCTGCTATTAATATATATCGTATCTGATGAGTTACCCAAATTTGCTTACAACTTTCGTATTTCAGGAATCTGTCAATTTGAGGGATGCTTCCGCTGCGTCTTTGATGCACAAGATTTACTCCTGGATTGCTAGCCTGCTCGAGAAACGTAGTCCTTCCCGCTACGAGGATGATTTGGACTTGCCAACATTGTAGATTAAGTCTGGCAACATTGTGATAGCAGAGAATGACACAGAATTATCCTACTAATTAAGCTTGATTCTGTCTACGTATTTCAATTAAATATTCTGAACGATATTCACTTATGGTGTGACATCTAACAATCAAATATATGTTTGTAGTCCAGGAAGGTCTTTCCACGCAGAAAGTAAAACTAACTTCGTCTTCGTTGAGAATTATCTTTCTTAGCCATTACTAATACTATGAGGGAGCAAAAAGTACTCCAATAGATCGCTGAGCCAATAGAAACAACGTCGCTCACTGGAACCGAAGTTATGTTTGTTCCAAGTTCTAATCTCACAGGAGACTCTTATGTGACAGAGCTACAGCGGTTCGGCATGCTGAATGTGGCAAGCTATTCATATTAAAATGGTGCTACATGACACGGGCAAGCTATTATCCGACTTCATTTCTTCGTTAACACTCACCTCATACAGGGCATAGATGATAGAGCTTCCTGCCTCCCCCCTTCTATCAAATCCAAAATCGTCACAAACTTATGAACCAATCTGCTTTTCTCTGGTAACTGTCGCATGTAATGGTAGATTACATACCTAGTATTCCTCAAGTGATATGCTGTGAGAACACTAGTTACAACGTTATTCTCACTACACGGCTTACGCATAGTTTATAGAAAATATTTCTCGTCCAAGTCGAAAGTACGATATTGATCAGTCTTATGTTTGCCTGTGTGTGTATGTGTGTGTGTGTGTGTGTTTGTGTGTGCAAACGTAGATCAAAGGCTCAAGGCGCGATCCGTCGCGATCGCCTGGGCTGACGTCGGGTAGCGCCGGTTGGCCATACGACGGCGGATCTGAAATTCTTCTGATCAGAAGATGTAGCCCAGAGGTTATCACGGAACGTTTTTGTGAGGTTTGTTGTTGATGGGTTATAAAATGAAATAAATTGTTTCTGAGTTTCCGACAGACTGACACTGTTAGCAGACCGACGAGTTGTAATTAGCTACATTATGGAAGAATCGGGTTCAGTAATGCATCTTTTCTTTTGTACTGCGCGACGTTTAGTATGGAGAATAGCTTAAGTGGAACCAACATTTCCTGTGAAATCTTCCGCACCCTACAGTGTTGGCAGTTCGTGTAGATGGCCGTCAAGCGCTTTTATTTCAATGACTGCAAAATGAAGTTGAATGTACCCACTGTGTAGCTGAGCTGGTTAATGGCGATTCAGTCGTGCAAGAGATGACTATACTGAACTAACTGTAATCAACTCCTGCTTGTCAGGAAGTCAGAATTCTCATCCGATGTGGAGCACCAGTGCTGCGACAAAATCATGACACATCCATATGAGGAGTTACGTGTGTGTGTTTGTGTGTGTGTGTGTGTGTGTGTGTGTGTGTGAAATCTTATGGGACTTAACTGCTAAGGTCATCAGTCCCTAAGCTTACACACTACTTAACCTGAATTATCCTAAGGACAAACACACACACCCATGCCCGAGGGAGGACTCGAACCTTCGCCGGGACCAGCTGCACAATCTACGACTGCAGCGCCTTAAACCGAGGAGTTACGTGGTCTGGAGCATGATACTAAGTTAGTATCTGCAGGGAGTAAGGGTTCAGTTCCTTCTTCAGATGAAAGCTTTTAATAGGCACTGTTAGATCCTATTTGCCCCTGATTATGCCAAGTAAAAGGATATACGATCTCTTCGTGGTTCCACATCCACATTATTCCCTTCGCTACCGACTACACGTTAGGCTGGGCCATGACAGAGGCGTAAGTGGCAGCGTGTAGAAACCCTGCCACCAATAACCTTTCTTACAGTAGTAGATATTTTATTTTAGATATAGAATCAAACATCTTTTACAGTCACTGGACACTTATTCTATCTTTTATTGTATGTTGAGATGTAGCACATATGGGATCTGGTTTAACGGGATTTGATCAATTTGTGATGACGTAGCGCCATCAATTCATTGTTTTCCTCAGTTTCCAAAATCCTCAAGTTCTCCATGTAAGTGCGTGTCAGGGTTAGAATCCTGGCTCGGCACAAAGGTTTTCTAAGCACATCTCGCATTTGATGAAAGAAATCTATATTTAATATCCATTCGTGCATAGAAAACAACGGCGATAGGTGCCGGGTTCGAATCCTGGAAGGCAGAAATTATTAATTTTCTCCTCACTGCAGTTCCAAGCATCTCGCTACTACTGACGTAATCGATATCAGATCTTTGTATGTGCGACGATTACCGTTGCGGTCGCGTCTCACAACAAATGAGTAACTGAAATTTTTATGACCCTTTGTTTCAGATAACACTGCACATATATCGGCGTGCCATCTTGAAGATAGTGGAATTATTAGTGATACGTTGTTGACAATGAGGTTTCGATAGAGTACTTGATGCTCTTAATCATGGTTTTTCTAAGAGATTAGTTCATTAATCAGTTTATGGAAGAGCACTCGCCAAGTTAACGATGGTTAATAGATGGTTGAAAAAACTTTTGGAGAAGAAGAATTCAAGAATGAATGATTTGTTAAGAGTTACGGTCATCATTTGTGTCAAGTACTGACGGCCTTGCCGCAGTGTTAACACCATTTCCCCTCAGATACCGAAGTTAAGCACTGCCGGGCTGGGCTAGCAGTAGGATGGGTGGCCATCCTATTTACCGAGCGTTGTTGGCAAGCAGGACGCACTCAGCGCTTGTGAGGCAAACTGAGGAGCTACGTGATCGAGAAATAGCGGCTCCGGTCTCGTAAATTGACGTACTGCTGGGAGAGCAGTGTACTCACCACATGCCATTCCACATTCACATCTATTGTCGCCTGTAGGTTGAGGAGACGGCGGCCTTTCGGTACCGTTGAGCCTTCATGATCTGGTCAGGCGGAGTTTAGTTTATTAATGAGAGTGGTAACACTTTACAAATGTCACTTTTTGTAACAAATTTGCGTTTATAAGCGTTAAGGACTGGCACAGGTAGTCCCTGATATTTGTAGTATCGTGCTATTAATTTACAGCTGGAGTTAATTGCCATACCGATACAGAGCAGTGATTTCTAGTTGTCAGTTGTGGTAACCATTTTGTACACTTAAGTGACAGTAGCGAAACGATATTAGAGGACATCCAAGACAGTTATGCTATGTGGGCTACATGCAAATCAGGCGTGAAACAATTCAGGTCTTTCGGATAGTTTTGAGCATGGCAGTAACATGAGCAGCCGTGTAATAGACTGTTGTGCATCAGGACAAGCATCCACACGGACAGCGCGACGACGTCTGGAGCATCAGCGACTGTCAGCACGGAGGCCATTGTTGCAGCTTTCTGTGATGCGGTAGGAGAGAGGCGCGCCAACTGTGCTGCGCCCACCTGCAGCACTGGACACAGGACTGATGACACGTCGCCTATTCAACCGAAACACGGTTGCGCTCCGCATCAAGATCTACGTATCCTTGAATGGAGGTTCTGAGGAGAACCAATGTTGCCAGACTGCATTCGTTATTGACATAGTGGACCAGCACCTGTCGTGATATTGGTAACACGCCACGGTCACCTCTACTTCGCATAGCTCAATATTTGGACAGAAGCCGTTATACAGGGTGTCCGAAAAGTCTTTCCCTGATTACATAATTTGATAACTCAGGCTAGAAGTAAGATAAAAATATGAAACTGGTATCTAATTGTTTACAAACTATCAAAGTTTTTTTTTCACACATCAGTAAACTTCCAAATGAGCACCCTTGGTAGCACGTAGCACATCTAGGCGATATTCAATTTCCGTCCACACATTAGCCAACATCATGGAGGGATCGATTCAACGACTGTGGTTATCCGTTGCCGCAGGGTTTCAAGATCTGGTACACGTGTTCGGTAGACGTCGTCTTTGAGATAACCTCATAAAAAGAAGTCTAATGGGGTTATGTCAGGAGAGCGTGGAGGCCAAACCGTTGGCCCATTGCGACCAATCCATCGCCCAGGAAAGGTCATATCGAGATAGGCACGGACGTCCAAACCCCAATGAGGCGGTGCACCGTCTTGCTGAAACAAGACATTGGGGTTACACTGAAGCAGCTGAGGAACAGCATACAGTTGCAACATGTCCAGATACACTGCAGATATGATGGTAGCCTCAGCGAAGAAGAATGGCCCGATAATTCGATCGTGCAATAGCGCGCACCAAACATTCACCTTTGGACTGCCTCTGGCGCACTCCATGACCTCGCCAGGGGGTTGTGAACTTCAATTGCGCACATTATGGCGATTCACTGCTCCACTGACAAAAAAGGTCGCTTCGTCGGAAAAGGCAATTCGTCTGAGGTAACCATCATCGTCCTCAATACGTGATATCATTTCGACCGCAAAGTCATATCCCCGTGTACTGTCATTGGGCAACAAGGCCTGAACGAATTGCACTTTGTATGCACGAAACAATTTGGCATCTGTAATTCACCTGAGGCCCTGCGCACCGATTTCTTCGGACTTCGCAGAAAAGACTGCCTGGCAGCTTCCACCCTGTCTGCTGAGGTTCTTGGTCGACCAGACCTCGGAAGGTCAGCAACCGATCCTGTGTTCTTGAACTTCTCATACCAGGCTTTAATGCTCTTGACATCAGGTGGATTCCTTCCAAATGTTGTCTGGAAGTGTCTCTTCACTGTGGTTGGTGATCGTGTCTCATGGTACCCCAGGACACACTGTGCCTTCTCCTGATTGGTTAACATGGCTTCTTGGGCACTGCACCTCATCCACTACTTACGTATTGCGAACCTCAAAAAGAAAAAAAACTTTTGTATTTGTTATTTCTGACGTCTTGAGGACGGTGTCTGTGCCCTATCTTCGAGGTCTCCTTAACGTTATCTTTCAATACGATAACGCAATACTGCGTGTTACCTATCTCTTCTGCTGACCTGGCTAGCACGTTCTAGAATCTTCTCTCACATTTAAAACATATGGCCGTGCGTTATCCAGAGACTGGAAAGCCATCTTACAGTGTCCACTGTTATTGATGAACTGTCATCCCAGATCAGTTCAGTTCGATGCCAAGCTTGGTAGGCTGCCGAAGACGGCACCAAAGATGGCACCAAAGATGGCAGCAATGTTCGTTTAATTTCATACTCTGTATGCATCGAAACTACAAATTTGATTATATATCCTTCCTTTTATGCTGTATAAGCAGAATAATTAAAATTTCTTTATTTGTATCCTGCCTGGTGTTGCAGTTTCTAATGGCTAGCAATGTACGAGGATTGCCCAGTAAATAATGCCCCATATTTTTTTTCTCCGAAATAAAAAATATTAGAAATGTGAAACTTTAGGTGCGAGTTATTTGAAGTTTCCCGCGTGTGTACGCAAAGTTTCAATTTCCTCCGACAGAGAGCGGTGGTGTAGGAATGTTCTAAAATGGCGTCTGCAAGTGACATCCGTCAGAAACAACGTGCAGTGATTGAATTTCTCGTAGCAGAGGAAGAAACCGTGGGCAATATTCATAAACGCTTGTGCAACGTCTACGGAACATCTGCAGTCGATAGGAGTACTGTTGGTCGCTGGGCACAGAGGGTGAAAGCATCAGAGGGCGGTGCTGCGGAGCTCCGAGATTTGCCGCGGTCCGGAAGGCCTCCCACGGCTGTCACGCCTGACATGTTGCAGCGGGCTGATGTTCTCATTCGACGGGATCGACGCATTACGACTCGACAATTGGCACTGGAGTTGTCAGTAAGCAAAGGAAGTGTGGATGTGATTATCAATCAGCTTGGATACTCAAAAGTGTGTGCAAGATGGGTTCCTCGGTGTCTTACTGTCGATCACAAATCCCAAAGAAAAGACATTTCTTTCGATTTGTTGCGACGCTTTCACGTTGACGGGGAGGCCTTTTTGTCACGGATTGTGACAGGTGATGAAACTTGGGTGCATCATTTTGAGCCCGAAACAAAAAGACAATCGATGGAATGGCGTCATGCTTATTCTCCACAGAAGAAAAAATTCAAAACAGGTCCTTCAGCCGGAAAAGTCATGATGACTGTGTTTTGGGATTGCGAGGGCGTAATTCTCATTGATGTGATGCCAAAAGGCAGTACCATTAATTCAGAGGCTTATGTCAAAACATTAGACAAACTTAAGCAGCGCTTCCGGCGCCTTGGGCGTCATGTTAACCCACAGGATGTTTTGATTCAGCATGATAACGCTCGTCCTCACACAAGTTTGAGGACTTGTGAACACATCGCGAAACTGGGTTGGATAGTGTTACCCCATCCACCCTACAGCCCCGATTTGGCTCCTTCAGACTTTCACTTGTTTGGGCCAATGAAGAATTTCATTCGTGGAAGACGTTTTGCCGATGACGAAGAAGTGATTCACGAAGTGACAACCTGGCTCCGTAGGCAGAGTAAAGATTTTTACCGGCAGGGAATACACGCTCTTGTGTCTCGCTGGAAAAAGGCCGTCGAACTTGAAGGAGATTATGTGGAAAAATAAAGCAAGTAGACAAAACATCAGTCTTTCACATATGTAAATTTGATTGTTGTGGAATAAATACTTCTGGAGGAAAAAAATATGGGGCATTATTTACTGGGCAACCCTCGTATTTCCAGTGTCCAAACAAGGAAGTACCTTCTGACAGCAGCAGGAAAAACTGAGATTATGATGTCTGATCACGAATCTTCTGAAATATAATGCTAGCCTTGATCAAGTAACAGAAAATCTTAAGGGACTGATTAGTGACCGAATGTTGACTGTTGGAAGAGCAGGCAGTAGCCTGACCAAAAATATGGAATGTTATTGCAACTAGTGCAATTGGTGTATCTGTTTTAATAACTGAAAAATAATAAACAGCAAAATTGTTTTGAGGATATGGGCAAATCTGCAAAATAACACGGTATTTAGAACAAAAGACAAAATTAACAAAAAATGACATAACTTGGACTGGAGTTTTCGTTTATTTGGCAGTTGTGTACTATTATAAAGTTGTGAGAGAGGTAAATGTCCAGGTACCTGGTGTGCATAGAACTTAGTTAAGGAATTGTGAAGGCAGATGAACCAAATCAGTTTCTCGAATGTTACGAAGAGGAACCTGTTCCAGTCTTGGTGGCAACAGTTCAAAGTGATGTAATATACTGATACTTGCCCTTGCATATGCATTCTTGAATGTCAGTGCTTACGAACAGTTTACACTCAGCGGTAATGTCCCTTATTACTGACAACCAGTACATGGTGTACTGTACACCCCCTTCCCTTCCGCCTCCATCAACGATTCCTTAAGGAATCATACTCTCAACTATAAAACGGTTGTCAGACACCTTATTACTTTACAAATTACATAATTTTCCACACATCAAAATGTTTATGATGTCGTATCTCCTCAATTACATGTCGTGCAATGATATAATTTGGCAGATAAATTTAGCGGTATTTGTGGCCACTATTGAAATTCGTTGCCATTCATCCCTTGGTCTTCCTGTTCGTCGTTTCTTTTCCATCTCCATTTAATGAATTTTCTTGAAAATCCTCTTGTTTTGCATATTCTTTAAGTGACCATATCATCTTAGCCTTGATGTTTCTGTCCTGCTCTGCGAGGGCTCCTCTTTCACTATTTACCTGACCCTTCCATTCCTCACTCTATCTCTTCTTATTACTACTGACTTACTTCTGAGGAACTTAATTTCACATGCATGTAGTCTTCTCACATCTCTTTTCTTCATTACACATGTTTCAGACTCATAGATCGGTATTAAGATTTAGTAAATTCTATATACATATTACTTCCTTCCCTTTTTGTGAGACTTCTTTGTTCCAAACAAGGCTCCTAACACTTCGCAGATCTATTTCTCATTCCTTCCATTTTACTCCATCGCATTTTCCACCTTCTTCAATTATTCACCTCCAATCCCTATACCGCTAGTTGGTCTTTTTTTCCCCCCAGCTGTTACCTGGCTCTCACATTTGTTTACATTAAATTCATTCCATACTTTCTCGCAGTTTCATCCCAAGTATCTAGCTGTTCCTGTTTCCCCAAATCGTCAAATCATGTTTGAACACCATTGCTTTCATATTACGTTCTTCAGTTTTTTTCTGCCACCTTAATAATTATCTCATTTATGACTACAATGGTGGCGAGATGACAATACCCTGCCCTGTTTCACATCACTTGTTTGCTGGAATCAATCTGTCCCTTCAGTTCCCACTTTCAGATAACTCAGACTTCCACAGACCACTACGTTTGTTCTCCGTTTTTCCACTCCCTTTCGTTCTAGGGGTTCCCAGACCTTTCTTCGAGAAATACTATTAAATTCCTTTTCTTCCCCAAATTCATGGCGGTGCTCCTGGAGCTGCCTCTCTGTAAATATGAGGTCAACGCTTGATCTGCCAGATCTGAAGCCAGTTTGTTCCCGACCGTTCTGGCCACCAGGATCTTTTCATATACCTTGGGACATTGTGACTCCCCTATAGTTGCTACAATCCTTCCTGCTCCCTTTCTTAAATACAGATACAATTAGTGCCCTCTGGTCTGGATGTGGCAGGTGTGCGTGTGGCTGGGCGCGCTGTGTGTGAGCCAGGGCGTGCTGTGCGTCTGGAGCCTGGTGCTGCGCTACTCGCTGCCGCCGCCCACGGATGCCATGCTGACCGCGCTGCTCACAGGCAGCCCCTCCATCTCTTGGGATACTCTGCAGCCCCAGGTAACGACTCCTACCTTCCTAGTCCTCAAAGTTAATAACTGGAAGACTTCGTATAGTGCAGAAATGGCATCATTTAACACTGTAAGTGTCTAATTGATTTTTTCTTTAATGTGCGAACGGTTTTGGTCGAAGACCATCCCAGCATGGAAACTTTCAGGTGACAAGGATGTTTCAGAATTGTAGTACTATTAAAAACAATACCTACAGTTTTGCTGGCGGAAAAGGTTGCATTTACAGCGTGAAGAAGAAATGTCACACTTGGTCGGCCTTTGATTCCTCATCCAGATTCAACGCAAAAGTTTATGTTGGAAAATCAGAGAAGATGTATTTTGAAAATCCATGTATGAAAAAGAGGAGCTGGCAATGCCATCAGGTTGTGCAATACATTGTAATGTACAGAGGAACATGTATCAACTTGCACTGCCGTACAAGCAATCGTAACTCAGCGAGTAGACTGGTGAAACATGAAACCCACATCCACCGTGGAGCTATGGTTTGAATCTTCATCAGGTTTCTATTTTATTTTTTAGACGTACATGCATTAGTTCTCGTCGTTTATAACCTGTACATCATTTTCTCTTATGCCAATAGCCATCACCTGACAGTGGGACCCCTTAAACTGCATGTTTGAGTCTAGTAACCGCCCAGTGCGCAACCATAACTGGGCCTGTCAAGTTCATGTATGGCGGCTTCCCGATGGAATATATGTACAAACGATGAATACGTCGATAGGCCTTTGGTGTTGGGTGCATCCGATAACCAAGCTGCTGTTGTTGCTGCTGCTGCTACTCGTACGTATGCTATACATGACCCTGAAATGTGCCATCCTGATAAGAATTTTTCTCGTCGCCTGGAGCAACATCTTCAGGAAACTGGTAATCTTCGTCCACAAGTAACTGACAGAGATCGTCGAAGGACTAGATGCACTCCACAAACAGAGGGTGTTGTTCTTAAAACGGTTTACCAATCACTTCGGCGAAGTATCCACGATATTGCAAGTTGAAGAGTATAGTTTTGTGAATGACTTTTGGACCAAGTGGAAGATAACGAATGTTTTAAAAATAACGTGATATGAACTGAATCTAGCTTCACTCATGATTGTATTTTCAACCTCCACAATAGCCATTATTGGTGGAAACACAAGCCACATGTCACTTGTGAACGTGGCTTTCGGGCACGTTTTGGTATAAACCTTTCTGCTGGAATCGTTGAAGGAGTGCTTTTGGGTCCTTACCTACTGTCGGACAAGTTGAATGCATCCTTGTGTCGTATGTTTCTTTGCAATATTTTGCCTGACGCATTAGAAAATGTTCTACTTGTTTTTCAGCGACAGCTGTGGTTTCAGCGTGATGGTGCACCGCCACACTTTGGAATGAATGTGCCTAACTGCTTAAATGAAGCACTTCCAGGGAAATGGAAGTGCTTCATTTAAGCAGGGAAATGGTTTGGCCATGGAGGTCAAATGTTCTAGTCTCCACAGTTTCCCGGACATTAATCTACTAGATATTTATTTGTGAGGATACTTAATGGAACAAATTTATACTCCACCTATCGGTGTACATGAACTAATAGTCACCGTGCATGCCACTTCGGCAATAGTGGATGAAGATATGTAGCTTGGGGTCAGAAAAGTAACCAGCGAGTGGCGAAGCGTTTGCAAAAGCAAGATGGTCGCTTTGAACATCTTCTCTAAAATGAATTTTGCTCGTATGTGTACAAACCGTCTCTGTGAAGATAAGCCTGTACGTCAAACGTACAGAATGGAACTATTATACGGAGCATGTACTGAGGTGACAAAATTCATGGGATATGTCTTAATATCGTGTCGGACCTCGTTTTGCCCGATGTAGTATAGCAGCTCGATGTGGCATGTACTTAAAAACTCGTATGAAGTCCCCTTCATAAATATTGAGCCATGTTGCCTCTATAGCCGTCCATAATTGCAAAAGTGAACGAATTGACCATTAGATTATGTGCCATAAATGTTCGAAGGAATTCATACCAGGATATTTGGGTAGCCAAGTCCAGAATATTCTTCAAACCAATAGCGAACAATTGTGGCCCTGTTATATGGCACATTGTCATCCATAAAAATTCCATCGTTGTTTGGGAACATGACGTCGATGAATAGTTGCAAATGGTCTCCATTTCGAGTCAATGATCGGTTCAATTGACCAAAAAGACACTGTTCATTCCATGTAAATATAGTCCACTCCATTATGGAGGCACCACCAGCTTGCACAATGCCTTGTTGATAAATTGTGTCCATGGCTTCGTGGGATCTGCGCCACACTTGAACCCTACCATAAGCTCTTAACAACTGAACTCGGGACTCAGCTGAGCAGGTCATGGTTTTCTAGTAGGGTCCAACCGATATGTTCATGAGCCCAGGAGAGGCGCTGCAGGCGGTGTCATGGTGTTAGCAAAGGCACTCGCGTCGGTCGTCTGCTACCGTAGCCCATTAACGCCAAATTTCGACGCACTGTCCTAAAGGCTACTTTCGTCGTACGTCTCACATTAATTTCAGCCGTTATTTCAAGCCATGTCGCTTGTCTGTTAGCACTGACAACTCTACGCAAACGCTGTTGCTCTCAGTCGTTAAGAGAAAGCCGTCGGCCTCTGCATTGTCCGTGGTGAGAACTAATGCCTGAAATGTGGTATTTTCGGCATACTTTTAACACTGTGGTTCTCGGAATTCTGAATTCTTTAACAATTTCCGAAACGGAATGTCCCATGCATCTAGCTCCAACTGCCATTCCGCATTCAAAGTCTGTTAACTCCCGTCGTGCGACTATAATAACGTAGAAAACTTTTCACATGAATTAGCTGAAATAAAATGACAGCTCCGCCAATGCACTGCGCTTTTATACCTTGCGTACACAATATTATCTCCGTCTGTATATGAGCATATCGCTATTCTCAGTGTAATGGGCAGTCTAGTGTAACCTACCTGTTATGTTTTTTTGTATAATATTGAATATAGTTGTTACAGTATCTGATATTTTCTATTGGCTTTATTCGTGTAGTTGATGAAAGAAAGTGGATGTTTTCGATGTACGAAATTCATGTTATGTGTTAATGTTTAAATAAAGGTAACAGTAACAGAAAGAAATACACAAGATACCGTATTATGGAGGTTTTAAATTGGATATAATTTGATGCTTTAATTTAAAAAAAAACAACAACAATGAGGTTGGCGCGAACGTGACTCTAACATCATGAGTCTGCAACCATTCTCTATGGCATTGCCTCGTCTCACTGAGCTAACGGGGTAGCTCCGTCACAGTACATATTTCTCGTTAGCTCGGGCGCAGTGCAGATTTCATGGTACCTGTTCTTGGCCACGCTACACGCAGCTAAGTGTTACCATGGCCTCGTTGTATAAATTGCATTTCTATTAAATCTATTGACGGGACTTGGTTATACTGGATACACTTTCGTCTTGAATTGGAATGAGGAATGCCGTCCGGAGTGGCCGAGCGGTTCTAGGCGCTACAGTCTGGAACCGCGCGACCGCTACGGTCGCAGGTTCGAATCCTGCCTCGGGCATGGATGTGTGCGATGTCCTTAGGTTAGTTAGGTTTAAGTAGTTCTAAGTTCTAGGGGACTGATGACCGCAGCAGTTAAGTCCCATAGTGCTCAGAGCCATTTGGAATGAGGAATGATATGTCAATTGCGGTATTTTTTCTGAATGCACTGTGCTCGAGCTAACGAGAAATTCAAACGTCACGGAAGTTTCCTTCATACCATGCGTGACTAGCACTGCCGAAAGAAAGGACTGGGAAGTGGAACAAGTACTGGCGGAAGAAAAACTGTGAGGGCGAGTAGTGAGTCGTGCCTGGGTAGCTCAGCCGCAAATAATATTACCGCGAAAGGCAAGGTTCCGGGTCCCAGTCTGGCAGAGTGTTTACGAACCGCAGCACTCAGCTGCTGAACAGTGAACCCCCCGCTGCAGAGTGGAGGGATCATCCCAGAAAGGAAATTTTTACGGTGTATTGATACAACTTGAATTTTTATATTTTTATGGCCTAATGCCGATCTTTGCCTTACTGCATCCCAGTGCCGCCGCTAACCAGACGGGAGAAGTTGTCAAGCGCCGCCTACTACCATTCTGAGACACTGTAACGTTCCTTAAGTCTGTTCTCGAAGCTTCCGTGGCGTGGCGCGACGTCACACTGGCGGCCACCGAGGCCCACGGGGAATATGTTTTTCTTGTGGGCATCGGGCGGCCACGGTCTGAATGCGCACGCACTCTTGGCGACGTGCAACGCGCGAGACCAATGGCGCGACGCACTGATCCGCAGGTTTAATTGGAAACGGCGGACCTGTATTAAGCGTCTACTGTGCCACACTACCCAATCAGATTAAATAACTTTCGCCAGCCTCGTTTTGACCAGCGAGACATGGTTAAACTTCACAATTCAGAAGTACTACAGAATACTAAGGACAAACGTAGGACAAAATCCATTCTTGTTCTCAAACATATATATCTCCAAAAATATTACAGTTAAACAGTAAAACTTAAGAGTATTATGTACAACATAATCCTTGATATTCTGCGCAATTTGTGTTTGAAAATACCCATTGACAAACATTTTATAAGGATTGAATTTGTAATAACCGTTGTTTCTATTATGTACCTTTCCTCGTAAACTAATCAAGCTATAAAACTGGAATATCACAGTTTACATCTGTATTAGAGGCTAATGAAACACGTGGAACATATTTTTGTTTAAGGTCATAGTTGCTTTAAAATTAATTTTTAGTTTTGTGTTATCTGGGAGTACTCTATTTTGACGAAGAACTTTTCTCAGACAAAAGATAACAGAAAAGTGCTGCACAGGACCATTCAGTAGGTAATTCTTAAGAACTATGCCTAATTTAAGTACGTTAGCTTTCATAGTTCCTGGGAAAAGCTGAATTATAGTTTATAAAAGTCAGTTTACGGCAATTCGCATATAAAGTTCTTCTTCAATTTTCGACAGTATTGCTATACTGATGCTGTCCATATCCATGATCCTTATTCTCTTTGTGGAGTAATCTCTTCCCCTGCCTCGTTTGCCTGTTGTTGTTGTTGTCTTCAGTCCTGAGACTGGTTTGATGCAGCTCTCCATGCTACTCTATCCTGTGCAAGCTTCTTCATCTCCCCGTACTTACTGCAACCTACATCCTTCTGAATCTGCTTAGTGTATTCATCTCTTGGTCTCCCTCTGTGATTTTTACCCTCCACGCTGCCCTCCATTACTAAATTTGTGATCCCTTGATGCCTCAGAACATGCCCTACCAACCGGTCTCTTCTTCTTGTCAAGTTGTGCCACAAACTCCTCTTCTCCCCAGTTCTATTCAATACCTCCTCTTAGTTATGTGATCTACCCATCTGATCTTCAGCATTCTTCTATAGCACCACATTTCGAAAGCTTCTATTCTCTTCTTGTCCGAACTATTTGTCGTCCATGTTTCACTTCCATACATGGCTACACTCCATACGCCCGCATCTCGTGGTCGTGCGGTAGCGTTCTCGCTTCCCACGCCCGGGTTCCCGGGTTCGATTCCCGGCGGGGTCAGGGATTTTCTCTGCCTCGTGATGGCTGGGTGTTGTGTGCTGTCCTTAGGTTAGTTAGGTTTAAGTAGTTCTAAGTTCTAGGGAACTTATGACCACAGCAGTTGAGTCCCATAGTGCTCAGAGCCATTTGAACCATTTACACTCCATACAAATACTTTCAGAAAGGATTTCCTCACACTTAAATCTATACTAGATGTTAACAAATTTCTCTTCTTCAGAAACGCTTTCCTTGCCATTGCCAGTCTACATTTTATATCCTCTCTACTTCGGCCATGGTCAGTTATTTTGCTCCCCAAATAGCAAAACTCCTTTACTACTTTAAGTGTCTCACTTCCTAATCTAATTCCCTCAGGATCACCCGACTTAATTCCACTACATTCCATTATCCTCGTTTTGCTTTTGTTGATGTTCATCTTATATCCTCCTTTCAAGACACTGTCCATTCTGTTCAACAGCTCTTCCAAGTCCTTTGCTGTCTCTGACAGAATTACAATGTCATCGGCGAACTTCAACGTTTTTATTTCTTCTCCGTCGACTTTAATACCTACTCCGAATTTTTCTTTTGTTTCCTTTACTGCTTGCTCAATATACAGATTGAATAACACCGGGGACAGGCTACAACCCTGTCTCACTCCCTTCCCAACCGCTGCTTCCCTTTCATGCCCCTCGACTCTTATAACTGCCATCTGGTTTCTGTATAAATTGTAAAAAGCCTTTCGCTCCCTGTATTTTACCCCTGCCACCTTTAGAATTTGAAAGAGAGTATTCCAGTCAACATTGTCATAAGCTTTCTCTAAGTCTACAAATGCTAGAAATGTAGGTTTCCGTCTCCTTAATCTATTTTCTAAGATAAGTCGTAGAGTCAGTATTGCCTCACGTGTTCCAACATTTCTGCGCAATCCAAACTGATCTTCCCCGAGGTCGGCTTCTACTAGTTTTTCCATTCGTCTGTAAAGAATTCGCGTTAGTATTTTGCAGCTGTGACTTATTAAACTGATAGTTCGGTAATTTTCACATCTGTCAACACCTGCTTTATTTGGGATTGGAATTATTATATTCTTCTTGAAGTCTGAGGCTATTTTGCCCGTCTCATACATCTTGCTCACCAGATGGTAGAGTTTTATCAGGACTGGCTCTCTCAAGGCCGTCAGTAGTTCTAATGGAATGTTGTCTACTCCCGGGGCCTTGTTTCGACTCAGGTCTTTCAGTGCTCTGTCAAACTCTTCACGCAGTATCGTATCTCCCATTTCATCTTCATCTATATCATCTTCCATTTCCATAATATTGTCCTCAAGTACATCGCCCTTGTATAGATCCTCTATATACTCCTTCCACCTTTCTGCTTTCCCTTCTTTGCTTAGAACTGGGTTTCCATCTGAGCTCTTGATATTCATACAAGTGGCTCTCTTTTCTCCAAAGGTCTCTTTAATTTTCCTGTAGGCAGTATCTATCTTACCCCTAGTGAGATAAGCCTCTACATCCTTACATTTGTCCTCTAGCCATCCCTGCTTAGCCATTTTGCACTTCCTGTCGATCTCATTTTTGAGACATTTGTATTCCTTTTTGCCTGCTTCATTTACTGCGTTTTTACATTTTCTCCTTTCATCAATTAAATTCGATATTCCTTCTGTTACCCAAGAATTTCTACTAGCCCTCGTCTTTTTACCTACTTGTTCCTCTGCTGCCTTCACTATTTCATCCCTCAGAGCTACCCATTCTTCTTCTACTGTATTTATATCCCCCATTCCTGTCAATTGTTCCGTTATGCTCTCCCTGAAACTCTGTACAACCTCTGGTTCTTTCAGTTTATCCAGGTCCCATCTCCTTAAATTCCCACCTTTTTGCAGTTTCTTCAGTTTTAATCTACAGTTCATAACCAATAGATTGTGGTCGGAGTCCACATATGCCCCTGGAAATGTCTTACAGTTTAAAAAGTGGTTCCTAAACCTCTGTATTACCATTATAAAATCTGTCTGATACCTTCTAGTATCTCCAGGATTCTTCCATGTATACAACCTCCTTTTATGATTCTTGAACCAAGTGTTAGCTATGATTAAGTTATGCTCTGTACAAAATTCTACCAGACGGCTTCCTCTTTCATTTCAGTCCCCCAATCCATATTCACCCACTATGTTTCCTTCTCTCCCTTTTCCTACTGTCGAATTCCAGTCACCCATGACTATTAAATTTTCGTTTCCCTTCACTACCTGAATAATTTCTTTTATCTCATCATACATTTCATCAATTTCTTCATCATTTGCAGAGCTAGTTGGCATATAAACTTGTACTACTGTAGTAGGCATGGGCTTCGTGTCTATCTTGGCCAGAATAATGCGTTCACTATGCTGTTGGGAGTAGCTTACCCGCACTCCAATTTTTTTATTCATTATTAAACCTACTCCTGCATTACCCCTATTTGATTTTGTATTTATAACCCTGTAATCACCTGGCCAAAAGTCTTGTTCCTCCTGCCACCGAACTTCACTAAGTCCCACTATATCTAACTTCAACCTATCCATTTCCCTTTTTAAATTTTCTAACCTACCTGCCCGATTAAGGGATCTGACATTCCACGCTCCGATCCGTAGAACGCCAGTTTTCTTTTTCCTGATAACGACGTCCTCTTGAGTAGCCCCGCCCGGAGATCCAAATGGGAGACTATTTTACCTCCGGAATATTTTACCCAAGAGGACGCCATCATCATTTAACCATACAGTAAAGCTGCATGCCCTCGGGAAAAATTACGGCTGTAGTTTCCCCTTGCTTTCAGCCGTTCGCAGTACCAGCACAGATAGACCGTTTTGGTTAGTGTTGCAAGGCCAGATCAGTCAATCATCCAGACTGTTGCCCCTGCAACTACTGAAAAGGCTGCTGCCCCTCTTCAGGAACCGCACGTTTGTCTGGCCTCTCAACAGATACCCCTGCGTTGTGGTTGCACCTACAGTACGGCCATCTGTATCGCTGAGGCACGCAAGCCTCCCTACCAACGGCAAGGTCCATGGTTCATGGGGGTAGGCTCGTTTGCCTAGCCAACTATAAATTATACGTCGTCGTATTGGAAGTCACATCTGGAATCTGGAGAGATCTGTAGAGACTGAGTAAGAGTCCCTACCCGTTCTTTCTACCAACCTGTCAACTTCTAAATTTGTGTTACCAGCGCGGAAGACAGCTCGTCGGTCGTGGGTCCTTCTTCGGCAGTGGCTGCTTTGCTGTCATCTCGAACTTGAAGCTGTGTTTGTGCTTTTTTCTTGTGGGATGTCACTTGCCCAAGTTAGTCTCTGTATCTACAGAGGGCAAGATGGTTCAAATGGCTCTGAGCACTATGGGACTCAACTGCTGTGGTCATTAGTCCCCTAGAACTTAGAACTACTTAAACCTAACTAACCTAAGAACATCACACACATCCATGCCCGAGGCAGGATTCGAACCTGCGTCCGTAGCAGTCGCACGGTTCCGGACTGCGCAGATGGCAAGAACAGTAGTACTGACAATGATGGTAGGTGGCACCTCTCATTATATATGTTTATATTTTAAAATATCACTTTTAACACTGTCTTCTACGACACTCGACATAGCTTTCTTAATAGTGCGGTAACTTTCCTGACAACTTCCGGTATAGAGTACGACATGTCCGTCCGAACAGAGATACACTTCCGGCTCTGAAGAACACCCGAGACACAGTTACGTTACCGGACATTCTGAACGCCCGAAACAGTCCGACGAGCGCAGCAGAAGTACTTCGCCTCCCAGGCGCGCCAAAGCGACGCGAAGGTGTCCGAAGCACTTCGGCTGTAATAGCGTTACTCTTGTGTTTCTCAAAACTAGTGAAATTTAATAAACAAAAACGATAAACTCGTAGAGTAACCATGAGAGATTGTCATAGTGAAAACTGGGTTAAATACAATGAAAAATATATCAATAATTAATAAGAGAACTTAGGTATTTTGGCGTCTAATACCCGAATGTGCCGACCAATCAGATGCAAGTTCAGTACAATTGGCGGACTCTCCCATGGGACTGCTACATACTGTACCATCTGCTGCGTGTACCTCACTCCACTTTTGTACCATATGCTACTTCACGTGTATCAAGCTGAACCAAGGCGAGCTTCTGGGAACATTAAATACTGGCGGCCACAGCCAGGAATACCACACAACTGTTGCATTTTTTCTTCTGCTGCCTGAGCCTTTTCCAATCGCAATTTATCGCATCTTTTGAGTATTTTCAGTGTGGCCGCATCTGGATGGAAGCCTAGTCTCTGCAGGCTTTTAATCCTACCAACATTTCCGCTATTGAACGCTAGACAGGTATCACATGCAGCTATCTTCATAACAACTGAGGACAAAAATACTGCTTTTGGATAACACATCCATAGAAGGTGATTGTAGCTCTCATTTGTATTCTGTGTTTTCCCTTGTACTCATTTTTTTAGCAGTTCAGGATTGGCTAGCTACCTGAAAGTTAGTTTTATAACGTCTACAACAGCAAGTGGCAAACCATGCTTGTGGGAGTGTGGCTTTCCACTGGTGTCTGCCTGAAGATATTTACACCATGATATGTCACAAAAGGAATGTTGAGAATTATCATCTGTTATTTAAATTTCCTGTACCTTTCACTCTTCGACATTTCCTCACTTTTTTGAACATGTGTCTACTGTTACGATTCATCTAGAGCAAAGCAGGTTGATGTATACAAAACTAAAAACTGGAATAACTTTGTAGCACATGCTATTCAGAAAAAAACACATTGAAAACAAAGGACCAAGTAAAGGAAATCTTTCACACAGCCTTCTAGACTCATCTGCAGTTCGAATCGGTTCTATGAAAGAAACATTAATGCAAAAAATTTCTAGCATAGACAAGGTGTGGATCACAACACGAAAGAGGGGGCATGGCAGGCCCAAATGCCCAACCAAACATTTTTAAAACATATTTCTGGCCAGAATTCGATTATGAAACTTTGAGATGTTATTTGTAAAGAATCAATCTAATAAATTACGCAGTAAAAAACCGAATTTTTCCCAATGTTGCCCTACATCTGCCCGTAATGTGCAACGTCATTTTCTCTGGAAAACAGGGAACAGATTATTAACTGTTTAAAAAATGCTGCCTTTCTTCCTGGTCACATACTTGCATCCCTTGATATCATAAATTTTCACACTAAAACTTGAACAGAGGAAACTATACATACTAGTGAAAATAATTTGAATAAGCACAAGAAATTGAATTCAGACATAATTGCGGAATTTATAACATTTTTGAGACATTCTAGAATACAGTTATCACAGTTTGAATGGTAAGCTACATCAAAAAGATGAAGCCCTTGCTATAGAGAACTGCCTCGCAGGATTTCTAGGTGATATCTTGGTTAACCATTCTGAAATACTTTTTTAAATTTCCACCCAACTGTACCTAAGAGCATTTTTTTCTGTATAGTATAGACGATACGCTGATGATACTATCATCATCCTAAAAGGAGATGTGAATGACGTTATACCACTTGGTAAGTCCCTGTATTGCTTCCATCCTCAAATTAAATTTAAATAGAAAATAGAAAATCAACATAATGAACTTAGCTTCCTGGATCTGAAACTGCGTTTAATAGACTGTAAAATAAATTTTGACAGTTACAGGAAACCCACTGCAACAGATATCATTCATGCTGCTTCTTATCGTCCCTTTGAGCACAAACTGGCGTTCTTTTACGCTCTGATCGATCGTATGTTTGAGGTTCCCTTCTGCTGTTGCCTCTTGATCTTACTAACTCAGGAGGGCAAAAACGGATTTCAAGCAAGCCTTACACAGAACCTTTATACAAATAAAAGCAATAACAATATAAATTCCTCTGTGCTCAATAATAATAATTATTACTGTTTACATACATTACAATCCCATTTGTATGTGACGGTTTATATCGTATAGCTAATTTGTTTTAACAACAAGCCATCACTTTGCCATTTACCACCAATAATGTCACCAAGCTGCTCTTTATACAGGGTGTGCATAAATGAAGTTCCAATTCCAGAACGCTGTATAAAGTGAACCACTGCTCATAATGAGAGTAAAGTTGAACAGAATATTATTAACTCAGGGGGAAGCGTAAGGAAATAAAAAAAATTATCGAAATTACGACCAATAGATGGCACTGTAAGCATCAGAATAAGCGCACCAACAGACGCGCGACACACGGCTGTTCCTCGGTTTGCGTACGAGATGCCTAACATGACTGTCTCCATGAAGACTGTAATGCTCTATAACCAGAGCGCTGACTGCGCGCCAGTACGCCTGCAGAAGTTCCGGACAGTCAAGGGTATAAAAAAAGACATTGGTACGATGTCTGCTAAGGGTGTGCAGGAAATGATTACATATTTCGAAAAGGCAGATTCTCTTGAAGTGCAGTGTGGCAGAGGGAGGAAGGCAATTGATAGGACGTCTGTCGGCAATGTGGCCACAGCACTGCAGGAGGGGCTGAGCGGTGGTGTGCAAACATGCAGTGTACTGGCAATTGTCCGAACGCTGGGCATGCGAGCGAAAACTGCGCATAAAAACATACGAAACATTCTGCGTTGCTATCCGTACAAAATCACCATTTTCAGGAGTTACTTTCTGTTGACCTGGCTCCAAGACAAACTTTCACTCTGCTTGCATACAAGTGGACAATTAACGACCATGGAACTTTCTGTGGACTGACTAAGCCATGTGCATCTCCAAGGACGTGTCAAAACGCAGACTTGCAGAATATAGGCAACGGAATGTCCGCACGCGCCTCAACCAGTACAAGTTCATTCTGCAAAGGTGACTGTCTTGCGAGTTGATGGATCGTTTATCGTAGGTCTGTATTTTTTCGATGAGAAGAGTCCTGAAGGTCCTGTTAGCTGTACCGTCACTGGTAAACGCTACGAGTATCTTTTGCGCAACCACGCCATTCCGACCCTTCAACAGCGGGAATGTATGGGTAGGATCATTTTTATGCGAGATGCCACCTCTCCGCACATTGCATAGTCAATGAAGCGGCTGCTGCAGAGGCATTTCAGAAATACTAGAATTACCAGCCGTCATTTTCCTACAGCTCGGTCATCCAGATCACCTGATCGTAATCCGTGTGACTTCTAGCTGTGAGATTATCTTAAAGATGTTGTGTTCACTGTGTCACCTAAGATCGTAGCTGAAATGAAGGCTCGCATTGCGCAACATATACTGAACGTGAGCCCCAAGACACCCCGATTTGTCGTGGAACACGCTGTATCTCGATTTCAATTTGCGGCAGATAAAGGTGGACAGTATACTGAACAAGCCTTGTGTCAGTCTCATGACAGTTAGAAACCGATGTTACTTTGCTTTTTATACCGCTTTTGGTCCAAGCTTAGTTAAAAACCGATGTCATTTTGCTTTTTATGCTGTTTTTGGCCTCAGGACACTTAGAAACCGGTGTTTCCCGACCGATGTATCATGACCTTGCCGTGGTGGATAGGCCACAACTGTTGACTACCGAACATGGGCAGTCATGTACACTGAACCGTAGGATGGTGCAATGTGCAACTCAAACCATACCCGTCGTATTGGGCTTCATCTATCATTTGTAGCTGACCCCATTCACGTTAAGACGCTTATACAGCCAGCTTTTGGTAAAATTTTAGTTTTTTTTTTATTTTACTCGGTGACGTTACCTCCTGTGTCAATAACATGTTTTCAAATTTGACGTCATTCTGAGCAGTGGTTCTCTTTGGACAATGTTTTGAAATGAACTTTAATTACGAATTCCCTGTAAATAACTAGCTTGGCACCCGCTGCTTCGCTTGCGTTTGCATATTAATTACAACAATGAAAATTTCATAAACATATATTAAGTCTACTGAAAAACTGATGTATCAGAGAGCTGTTTCCTTTTCTTTGCATTTATGACAAATAGCTCTCTTTGATTTAGTTAAAAAGTTACAATACCTTCTAAAATTTTCACGCTAATGAAGGCCATAGTACTATGGTATTTCCCGAATGTACTTCTGACTAAAAGGCGATTCTGATAGCTGGAGTCAGAGGGTTTTGTTTGGGAGAAATGTCCAACCTAGGGTTTTGAGTATCAAAACGTTAGTTAGAATTACGAGTTTAGATTCGACACCAAACTGTTGTTCACTGAGGAGCCTTTTCTATGAACAGGTCGGTTAGCATTATGCTACTATTACTAAATATACGGGTATCGATTTTTTTAATGAATAATGTAGTTTAGGCATGTTACCCTGAGCATCAGGGTGAGATGGCAGTTATGTCGGTAGTAGGCTCCAGCTCTAGTTTTGTGGATTTATGATACAATATAGCTACATACAATATAGCTGAATACAATATAGCAAAGTTAATAGATTACAAAGAGGAAGATATAATCACATAAAAGGCTTTAGGAAACTAGCAAATAACATGATTGCTTCCACATTAAATAAGAGTTTCTTTGCACCATTATTGCACACGTTTTCTTCTTCTCTGCAGGCTTCATGCAACCACGTTTTGCACACAACACAGTGAATCAAGTCTACCTGTCGTACATTTTTATCGTAGAAGTTCATGGCACACTGAGCACGATAATGACTGTCATTTTGTGACCTGCCTGTTTCGCTTATCTTTTTTACGTACATTCAAGGCATTTACTATGAAAATAACGTGTGTGCAATTGAGGGATAAAATCTTAGCCCAACAAAACAGCGGCATCCCTCCTGAGGATCGGGTTGCGTTGCCACTTCCTGTAACCAACACAGAATCTCCACCGCATGGAAACTGTGGATGGCAACATATTCTACGAAGTAGCTACTATGCTCGCTCAGTATGTCTAACATTTTCCTGTTCTGCTTTAGTCATCCGCTCATAAGCACTTGAAAATATCTGTGCACCATTACGAAGCAGTCCGCTTTAGCTCTTACCTAGTCTTTGTTGGTTTAAAAGTGGAAAAACAATACACACGACGACAAGCAGCTGCCTTCCCGTCATATAAAGTGTAGACGTATGAAACAGGAATTTTCCTATACATGGTGCTAGCCGTCAGTGTAGACCGCTTCTGCAGTGCCATCTGATTCCTGTAACGGCTGACGATGAATGTCATCAAACAATAACCCAAATTCCATAGATAGGTATCTGTTTAAAACCCATAAACATGTCGAGTTTTGTGCCTCCGAACTATGATTTGCGGACAGCATTGGTTTTCCGATATCAAAGCTCTTGGGAAAATACAGCGTTTCAAATGGTTCAAAAAATTCAAAAGCGGTGATTTTGAAGTTAGAAACGACGAGCGCGGGAAACCACCGAAGAAGTTCAAAGACAACGAATTGCAGGCCTTATTGGATGAAGATGATACTAAAACTCAAAAGGAACTCGCGGAACAATTGAATGTGAAGAAAAAACCGTTCCTCTTCGGTTGAAAGCTATGGGAAAGATGCAGAAAGTGGGAAAACAGGTTCTGCATGAACTGAATGAAAGACAGCAAGCAAATCAAAAGACCACTTGTTAAATGCTACTTACAAATACAAAAGAAAGTTGTAGTGACAAGTGATGAAAAATGGATCCTAAGCGTCGTAAATCATAGGTGAATCCACACAGACCATCAACATCCACTGCAAGATCAAATCGCTTTGGAAAGAATACAATGCTCTGTGTTTGGTGGGATCAGAAGAGTGTCATCTGTTATGTGCCGCTAAAACCTGGTGAAATTGTTAACACTCATCGCTACCAACAGCAAATGCTCGATTTAAATCGATCATTACGAATAAAAAGGACCAGAATATGGAAAAAGTCAACACAAAGTCATATTGCTCCACGATAAGGCCCCGTCACACACAGCAAAACGGGTCAGGGAACCGATCGAGTCGTTCAGTTGGGAAATAATAGGGCATGCGGCTTATTCTCCAGTCTTGGTTCCGTCCAATTATCACCTATTTGCATCACTGGGACACGCTCTCGCTGAACAACTGTTCAAAAATGGTTCAAATGGCTCTGAGCACTATGGGACTTAACTGTTGAAGTCATCAGTCCCCTAGAACTTAGAACTACTTAAACGTAACTAACCTAAGGACATCACACACATCCATTCTCGAGGCAGGATTCGAACCTGGGACCGTAGCGGTCGCCGGTTCCAGACTGTAGCGCCTAGAACCGCTCGGCCACCGAGGCCGGCGAACAACTGTTCAGTTTCTACGAAAATGTACGAAAATGGCTCGCTGACTGGTTCGCTTCAAAAGAAGAACTGTTTTTTTGGCGTGGCATTCATACCCTGCCGGAGAGGCAGGATAAATGTATAAATAGCAATGGACATTATTTTGATAAAGTATTTTTTATCAGATTCAAACAACAAACGTGTAATTATTTCAACCAAATTCCGGTTTCACACTTCTACACCTGGTACTATATTTAGCGAGTGCCCTACACGATGGTGTCGTCATCTGTCGCCATCCGTCGGAAATGGCAGCTTAAGGCATCTCGCCCCATAGGTATCTCCCCCCGAAACACTCTAATGAAATAGTTTCACATAAATTTTCATTCGTTATTTCACCACTTTAATGATTAAATTTCCAAAAACACTGAAACACGCTTTTTTTATTTCTAACCGAGAATTCAAACAACAATATTCATAGATTTAGCTTTAAAAATGCTGTAGCAGTTCTTTAATAACGAGTTATTGAGAAAAAAATGCACCCATGATTTCACCCCCTTAGGAGTTGAATTTCCAAAAATGCAGAAACGCATTTGTATTTTAATTTATGCCCAAGAAACCAAATACGAATTTTCGTAGCTTTAGCTTCAAAACTGGTTAATAGCGACATATTTTCAAAAAAATTCCATCCGAAATTTCACCCCATTAAGGATGGAATTTCGAAAAATCTTTTCTTAACGATACCTACTGTATAACATCAACACCATCTCCAAATTACAAATTTCTGCTCGTAGCTGTTTGGACTGCGCGACGACAAGTCAGGCACTCAGGACATTTCCTATTACATATTGAGATGAGAAGCGTACAACTGACAAATTTCTCAAATCAAAGTATATAAATTTCAATATGATATATGTCTGAGTTCTTATAGAGCAAAGACAGGGATGGCGTTAAAGACCCGCTTTCATAACCCCTTTCTCAACAAAAACAGTGAAAATTCATGTTGTTGTTGTTGTGTTGTTGTGGTCTTCAGTCCTGAGACTAGTTTGATGCAGCTCTCCATGCTACTCTATCCTGTGCAAGCTTCTTCATCTCCCAGTACCTACTGCAACCTACATTCTTCTGCATCTGCTTAGTGTGTTCATCTCTTGGTCTCCCTCTACGATTTTTACCCTCAACGCTGCCCTCCAATGCTAAATTTGTGATCCCTTGATGCCTCAAAACATGTCCTACCAACCGATCACTTCTTCTAGTCAAGTTGTGCCACAAACTTCTCTTCTCCCCAATCCTATTCAATACCTCCTCATTAGTTACGTGATCTACCCACCTTATCTTCAGCATTCTTCTGTAGCACCACATTTCGAAAGTTTCTATTCTCTTCTTGTCCACACTAGTTATCGTCCATGTTTCACTTCCATACATGGCTACACTCCATACAAATACTTTCAGAAACGACTTCCTGACACTTAAATCTATACTCGATGTTAACAAATTTCTCTTCTTCAGAAACGATTTCCTTGCCATTGCCAGTTTACATTTTATATCCTCTCTACTTCGACCATCATCAGTTATTTTACTCCCTAAATAGCAAAACTCTCTTACTACTTTAAGTGTCTCATTTCCTAATCTAATTCCCTCTGCATCCCCCGATTTAATTTGACTACATTCCATTATCCTCGTTTTGCTTTTGTTGATGTTCATCTTATATCCTACTTTCAAGACACTGTCCATTCTGTTCAACAGCTCTTCCAAGTCCTTTGCTGTCTCTGACAGAATTACAATGTCATCGGCGAACCTCAAAGTTTTTACTTCTTCTCCATGAATTTTAATGCCTACTCCGAATTTTTCTTTTGTTTCCTTTACTGCTTGCTCAATATACAGATTGAATAACATCAGGGAGAGGCTACAACCCTGTCTCACTCCTTTCCCAACCACTGCTTCCCTTTCATGCCCCTCGACTCTTATAACTGCCATCTGCTTTCTGTACAAATTGTAAATAGCCCTTCGATCTCTGTATTTTAGCCTGCCACCTACAGAATTTGAAAGAGAGTATTCCAATCAACATTGTCAAAAGCTTTCTCTAAGTCTACAAATGCTAGGAACGTAGGTTTGCCTTTCCTTAATCTTTCTTCTATGATAAGTTGTAGGGTCAGTATTGCCTCATGTGTTCCAACGTTTCTACGGAAGCGAAACTGATCTTCCCCGAGGTTGGCTTCTATCAGTTTTTCGATTCGTCTGTAAAGAATTCGCATTAGTATTTTGCAGCTGTGACTTATTATGATAGTTTGGTAATTTTCACATCTGTCAACACCTGCTTTCTTTGGGATTGGAATTATTATATTCTTCTTGAAGTCTGAGGGTATTTCGCCCGTCTCATACATCTTGCTCACCAGATGGTAGAGTTTTATCAGGACTGGCTCTCCCAACGCCGTCAGTAGTTCTAATGGAATGTTGTCTACTCCCGGGGCCTTGTTTCGACTCAGGTCTTTCAGTGCTCTGTCAAACTCTTCACGCAGTATCGTATCTCCCATTTCATCTTCATCTATATCATCTTCCATTTCCATAATATTGTCCTCAAGTACATCGCCCTTGTATAAACCCTCTATATACTCCGTCCACCTTTCTGCCTTCCTTTCTTTGCTTAGAACTGGGTTGCCATCTGAGTTCTTGATATTCATACAAGTGGTTCTCTTCTCTCCAAAGGTCTCTTTAATTTTCCTGTAGGCAGTATCTATCTTACCCCTAGTGAGACAAGCCTCTACATCCTTACATTTGTCCTCTAGCCATCCCTGCTTAGCCATTTTGCACTTCCTGTCGATTTCATTTTTGAGACGTTTGTATTCCTTTTTGCCTGCTTCATTTACTGCATTTTTATATTTTCTCCTTTCATCAATTAAATTCAATATTTCTTCTGTTACCCAAGGATTTCTATTAGCCCTCGTCTTTTTACCTACTTGATCCTCTGCTGCCTTCACTACTTCATTCCTCAGAGCTACCCATTCTTCTTCTACTGTATTTATATCCCCCATTCCTGTCAATTGTTCCCTTATGCTCTCCTTGAACCTCTCTACAACCTCTGGTTCTTTCAGTTTATCCAGGTCCAATCTCCTTAAATTCCCACCTTTTTGCAGTTTCTTCAGTTTCAATCTGCAGTTCATAACCAATAGATTGTGGTCAGAATCCACATCTGCCCCTGGAAATGTCTTACAATTTAAAACCTGGTTCCTAAATCTCTGTCTTACCATTATATAATCTATCTGATACCTTTTAATATCTCCAGGATTCTTCCAGGTATACAACCTTCTTTCATGATTCTTGAACCAAGTGTTAGCTATGATTAAGTTATGCTCTGAGCAAAATTCTACCAGGCGGCTTCCTCTTTCATTTCTTCCCCCCAATCCATATTCACCTACTATGTTTCCTTCTCTCCCTTTTCCTACTGACGAATTCCAGTCACCCATGACTATTAAATTTTCGTCTCCCTTCACTACTTTAATAATTTCTTTCATCTCGTCATACATTTCATCAATTTCTTCATCATCTGCAGAGCTAGTTGGCATATAAACTTGTACTACTGTAGTAGGCATGGGCTTTGTGTCTATCTTGGCCACAATAATGCGTTCACTATGCTGTTTGTAGTAGCTAACCCGCACTCCTATTTTTTTATTCATTATTAAACCTACTCCTGCATTACCCCTATTTGATTTTGTCTTGTTCCTCCTGTCACCGAACTTCACTAATTCCCACCATATCTAACTTTAACCTGTCCATTTCCCTTTTTAAATTTTCTAACCTACCTGCCCGATTAAGGGATCTGACATTCCACGCTCCGATCCGTAGAACGCTAGTTTTCTTTCTCCTGATAACGACGTCCTCTTGAGTAGTCCCCGCCCGGAGATCCGAATGGGGGACTATTTTACCTCCGGAATATTTTACCCAAGAGGACGCCATTATCATTTAATCATACAGTAAAGCTGCATGTCCTCGGGAAAAATTACGGCTGTAGTTTCCCCTTGCATTCAGCCATTCGCAGTACCAGCACAGCAAGGCCGTTTTGGTTAATGTTACAAGGCCAGATCAGTCAATCATCCAGACTGTTGCCCCTGCAACTACTGAAAAGGCTGCTGCCCCTCTTCAGGAACCACATGTTTGTCTAGCCTCTCAACAGATACCCCTCCGTTGTGGTTGCACCTACGGTACGGCTATCTGTATCACTGAGGCACGCAAGCCTCCCCACCAACGGCAAGGTCCATGGTTCAGGGGGGGGGGGGGGGGGGGGGTGAAACTTCATACAAGTAAAATTTTTCGCAAAGATTTAAAACCCGAGAAACAGCCTCTTCCTCCTCCATCTTTGCTTAATACGGAAATTTTGCACATAGTTGACCAGGGCAACACAATGAGTCTGAAGTACATTGGTGTCCAAAATTAAAGAAACAAACCACTATTTCCCCGTCCTGTGTCTAAGTCACGGTATAATCATACTAACTGTGAACAGATGTCCGTAGGATCGCGTTCAGCACGGAAGATGGTATTCCGGTCAACGAACAACTACGCAAGCGATGACGTCAGGGCACCCATCAACCAGTGTACTTTTTGTCGTGGAGTCCCACATCCACAATCCCTGCGTACACAGTCACAGACGGTGCAATATGGCACAGAGAGGACGCCAGCCAGACTCTCTGAGAGGCGTAGGAAGAATGGAAACAGGACAGTCGCAAACTGATGTGGTCTGATGGCTTAAAGTGAGTCGTTCTGTTGTTTCACGGATGTGGTGACAGCTTGTAGAGACCGATGCTACATCCAAAAGACCAGGTTAGGGCAGACCACTTGTGACATCAGAAAGAGAGGCTGTTATTTGGCTGTAAGGACACGACGATACCGCCTTAGCACTGCACGGCAACTGGAACCTGAGCTCACAGCATTCACTGGGCGTGTTGTATGGAGGAAAACGGTGTACAGAAGGCTTCGGCAGAGTGGCTTTTATTGTCCGAGACTTGCTGTATGTGTACGTCTAACGCTTCTTCACAGAAAAGAACGTATAGAACGGAGTCGTCAACATGTCACCTGGACGGTCGAACAGAGGGCGGATGTTCTTTTCACAGATGAGTCCCGATTTGGTCTGGAGAGTGATTCTCGACGGGTTCAGCTCTGAAGGGAACGTGGAGCGCGATTATGGGAAACAAACATTGTGGAGAGAGACCGATATCGAGGAGGACCCCTAATGGTGCTGGCTTGGATTATGCTGACCACCCGAATAGCTCTTCATGAAACTGCAGGTGAATCGGCAAGATTTAACTGCTGTCAGGTATAGCAATGAGATCTTGTGACCTCATGTGCGGTTCATGTGAAGTGTTGTGGGCCCAGACTTCGTACTGACGGAAAATAATGTTCGACATCATAGAGCACAGGTGGTTGTTGTTTTCTTGGAAACGGAAGATATTGCATGCATGGCGTGGCCAGCTGGCTCTTCCGATCTGAATCCCATAGAGCATGTCTGGGATGCACTGCGGAGACGGCCTGCATCACGTCAGCATCCACCAACCACTACTCAAGACTGGGGAGCAGCTCTGAAGGAAGAATGGGCGTTATTGCCTCGACATGAGATTTATGACATCATTCACAGCATGCCCCGTCGCTGTCAGAACTGTATTGCTGCCAGAGGTGGTCACACCCCATACTCTGCACAGTAGTCAGTTGTCGGAATGTGTGTGTAAATCCGTAGTTGAACAAAAAAGGAGAACATTTTTGTCTTCCGTTATGCACGTTACTGTTGTTTACGTCCTGTATTCTTTACATTGTTTCTACTTTACTATCACCTGTTTATACTGTTTTGTGGCAAAATTAATGAAAACTTGCAAAATTTACGTTTGTTGCCTTAATTTTGGGCATCAGTGTATGTAAAAATTCCTACCCATGTTCCAAAGATACGTTGAATGATCAGCTTACACTGAAAAACGGACACTATTTCGACTGTATAGCATTTCTTAAAAATGGTGAAAATTAGCACTTTTCATTTACATATTAATAATGTCAGCCATAGCTTATGTGGAACTATGAGCCATTTTAATCGTATAATACACTGCAGGTCTATATAACTACATTTATATACCTTAAGTATACATTTTACAGGCCTTCATGTACGTTCCTTGCTACTAGAACAACAACTTGGGTATGTACATAAATGTGATTCATTTACTGTACGTTACCAGTTTGTGTACATAATTATCACGTACAATATGTACGTTTTTGAATATGTTATGGCATTAGACTTCTGCGAAGAAGTATTAACATCTGCTAAATCAATATCAAGTAAGTTTCTGTAATACACTACTTTACATATGTGCATGGCCAGGTCCTGATGATTTACAATATCCCAAATTTCGTAGGCTTCTGAAGATGGCAGATTAATCTGTCCCAATTGTGGAACTGATGACTGAATTTTATTCTGAAATATGTACCACAGTTGCTGAGAAAATAACAGGTGTGAATAAAATCATAAATAATTAAAAGCGTTGTTGTTACCTGAAACTAACTGTTAGTAGCTCTCCCTGATAATCACAACAAAACAGGAATTCAGATGAGAGTCAATAGGAAAAGAAACATGCAAAAGGCACTCCCAATTTGCGTGGAAACAAATGAAATTTATTGATAGCAATTACCCCTATCCATGTCGGACTCATTCACCAAAAATACTACCGCCCAGTGGGCTACTGGCTCTGCGCTATGCTCTGACATATCTCTTTTCACCTAACAAATCCACGCTCAGTATTACGCAACACTCGCCGAGAAAAGCAGGAAGGTTCCTGGGCAGAAAACTACCCCCGCGTCCGGAAACGTACTCCGAATTCTCACAGTCTCCCGCACTGCACTCAGCAGCGTGGTTGATCACAAACGATGGTCTGCTCGCAACTTCGGAAATGCACAACGAAAGCCCCACACGACTTCCGCCCCTCACGAGGGCCGCCAGCAGATTCGCCCATTTGGTGGGCTCCCAAACGCTCGCCGAAATTGTTTAACATATCGATCTTTCAGCCAATCAGGAATTAGGAGAAAAAAGTAGGCGTTATCATTGGCCATTTCTCTGTTATTACCTAACTGCGCTGCTGCCATGTGCTGCCCCCTAGCAGGACATAAAAGCTCCGTCCGAGCAGGCTTACGAGCTGCAACTTCTCCCGACTCTGGCAACCGGGAGTGTAGGTGTTAGCTGGTCGAGCACCGCTTAGCAAGTAGCTAGAAACTGCCCTGAAATTTGTTTCTGGTGCTCTCAACGTGCACTATCCGCGCATACGCATAGCTGCCTGAGTTTTAGTGGGGATAATCTCCAAGTGACCCATGTCAATTGTCACAGCGTATCATTTATGAAGCTGTTGCAGCAGCAGTGTTTGCAGTATTTTCGTATTTACGCTTCATATCTCACTGTATAACTCTAATTTTTTAACACAAATAGACTTTATATATTCTGTATGTATGCGTATTTTGAACACTGGTAATTTATTTTCATAGTACTATGATGCCAGATCCTGTCATTGTGACATGATTCCTCGATGATGGGTCATTGCTTACGCATAAACTTAATGCTTCTACGTTTTGGCGGTTTGCATTTACATGAAACCTAGTAGCCCAGTAACTCTCATCACCACAGAAAACAAACAAATGCTTCCTTAAGCGGCTTTCATGGATAATATTTCTCGAAATAAAACATTATGACTGGTTGTTTTATCTCATAGTTACCAGTATCTCAGTTACATTAATGTATTTCACTTTGTTCCCATAATTTTGTTACAGTTTTTTCCCAGCTCAATTCCAGTTGTTTTATTATCTCATAGTTACCAGTATCTCAATTACATTCATGTGTTTCACTTTATTCCCACAAATTTGCTATAGCTTTTTCCCAGCTCTGTTCCACTGTAACATGTGCACTTGCCGGTTTCTCTAAGTAGGCATATTTGAAGATATCCAGTGATCAGTTCAGTTTTGTATCTGTGAACTGAGCCTCACACCAGGAAAATATTAGAACAGCAGAAAAAAATAAGTGTTAGTGTGTAACCTCCCCCTATGTAATCGGCCTACTGGACTGGGATATTACTGACGTGATCGCATATGCCTAATGAAATTTTACAGTGAGTAAGGCTATCGTTACCGAAGAAAAGTAATACCTATTAGTCGGAGGAAAGTGTGCAACAAACTCTTCTGATGGAAGGATCTATTCTAAACTTAAACTAAATATTGATGGTAACTTTGAAATGGGTGGAATTTAGTGCAATCGCTCACGAACTGCAAAGGGGAAAAAAGGATACCACGTAATATTTACAACGAAAATCATTGATAACACAAAGAAAACACTGATTTGCTAAAAAAAAAAAAAAGGATAATTAAACGGTCGCCAGCCCGCTAGGGCAATGAATCTACAGAATCTTGGCAAAGAAATTTAAGCAAATAATCACTGGCATGGAAACAAAAAGTTGTCACGCTTTTCCACAGCACAAGAGAAAGTAAATGAATCAGAAAGCACTGAGTTTGCAGTTACTTATTCTGAACTACTAAAATTTGAAAGTAACGTTGAATAAATTACTGGTTAAATAAGTGACTGGCTTAACTTGAGCTCTGTTATGTAAAAAAAAAAATAACTTTCAGTAACATCAGTGTAACGTAATGCAAAATTTAGAAAAAGGCAAGCGATTTACTTTCGATTATTGAAAGACTGAACTGAATTTACTTTAAGCTAATGCACAGTTGGTTTCACTTTTAAAATAACAACAATAAAATAAATGCCAAGCCAGCAGAAGTCACTCGCTAAACTAAATACAGAATAAATGGAATTGCGCACTCTTAATTTGTGCAGTACCTTTAGTTATTAGTTTTGCCAGTGAAATTTTATTTTACTCTAAGTAGCCTTTGTTATGCAGTACAAGAATGAACAGCTACTGTGGCAGAAAATTTATACTGAAACTGTTCTTTAGAGACACACAAACTCGCAGTAAATTGTTAATCACTTTTCATATTCTTACGACACTTGGTTATTGCATGGAAAGGAAAAGGACCCTGCTTGATAATAATGTCTGAGGAGAATGACAACAGAGGTGCCCTAAATGTTTTAACTATTGCAAGTTATTATTCAAGTTAATTATACGTTATGAAAGAAAATCAGCTGGTTAAAGTCCCTACGTTTCTATATCTGTCACTTAACAGTCTTACGGTCTTGTAGCTCTGCGGACGACGAAGAATGTAGCTGGCGACAATGCTGAGCTGCCGTTGTTGCTGCTGCTGCTGCTGCTATTCAATGAGAACCCCGAGTCATCTCCAGAGCCACAGAAATTATGGGACAGGCAGTAGTTAGAATTGTAGCTTTCTCCGCCTTTCCACTCCAACCCTACCGTGATCTCAATACTCGCGGGTTAACGAATCAGGCGCGTCTACATTGGCGCGCGCATGGCGACACAACGCGTCGGCGGGAGCTCCCAACAATGCCCTTGCTCACTCTTTTATCACTCAAGCCGCTCTGCTTCCTCTCTGCTCGCAACGAAACAGAGATTCTCTATACACAAGGGTAAACAACGGCACAGCTCCTACCACTTTGTCGTTGCAATCGATAACTTCAGTAAAGTTCCCTTGGCTATTGCCCAACAATTTACAGTATTTTCATTATAATCACAATCGGTTATATGCAGTCAAAAATAAATACAATAGTACATCGATTACGTATTAAATATAGTTTCTGTAATACAGAATACAGCTTCAGAATCAAAAGTACAGTGCAAGTTATCAATGGATATTAAACGGCGAAATTTGTGGATGGCGCAGAAGGTATTTTATCTGCATTTTCTGTGTTACAAGTGATCTATTACAGTGTGAACTTCCGGAATGTGCTGGATCAGAAAAGTATTATCCAACAGCTTTTAAGGATACTTTGTCCCATGCTAATACATCTCGTAGATATTATTCACATGCCGCTAATTTTCATTCTGGAAGATGCTGTAGTGCAATAAGATGAATTTCCTTTTCTGGATAGGCTACAATAAAATAATTGTCCTGATTAAAGTAACTCTGTATCCCCCATCGAACAACATGTCACAGTACTGCATAAGGTCACATGCTGCTCCAGTACGCACATAATTCCGAGAAGAAATGGGATGAGAAGTGTCTGGGCAGAGCAAACACCTAAGTGCCAGGTTCCTACGTCATCTTAGCTGCGCATGCGCAGTAGTGCCTGTTTTCTGGCGCTTGAAAGCAACTGCCGTCACGGGGAAATCTCTCTCCCTGAACTAACCTAGTCGGCAACAAACGTCAGTGATTTATAGTGATGAGGAAAAATCAAGCTCAACTTCTTCAGCCCGAACAAAACTCCCTTTCCCCTGTCGTCCGGAAAGTGGCTGAGGCGACTACGATACCGAAACAGGGCTATAACACCCAGGCGGATAGGAAATGATGTATTACAACACCATACACTGTGTGACGTTTCTCAGGGTTAACACCCTGGACTAGCATTCGGGAGAGTGGGTGTTAAACTCCACATCCTGCCAACGCGATTTAGGTTTTCCTTGGTGTCTCCATATCGATTAAGATGAATGTGGCAGGAACAGTCCTCTATTTTAATGTTAATTCGAATATGGCCTAATTGGGGCGGAACCGGTAACAACAGTTAACTGAACGTGGTCTACGCTGCTTTGTTCATTACAGTTCTAGAAAATACAAATGAATAAACTCCTGGCTGGAAGAGCGTTCAACGTCGAATTCCAAAGCGAAAATCGTCTGTAGTTATTACAGCACAGTTGCTGTCAAGCTTACCTGTAATATAACCAGATACTTTCTGAACATAAAAGAAATGAAGGAACGGGGATACGAAACTTCATAGATCATGTAGGATAAAGGTCAGATTATACAGATTATACTGATTTCTAATTTGGTCGATAATCAGAAGTAGAATGTTTGATGTTCAGTAAGTATTGGAAATTTTTAACATTATTATTCCTAAAAGATCAGCCTTCGTTTTGATGCTCGATTTACTGAATTTTATTTTATTTTTTATTTTATTTTATTTTATTTTTTATTTTTTTAATTTATTTTTTGTCATCAGTCTACTGACTGGTTTGATGCGGCCCTCCACGAATTCCTTTCCTGTGCTAACCTCTTCGTCTCAGAGTAGCACTTGCAACCAACGTCCTCAATTATTTTCTTGACGTATTCCAATCTCTGTCTTCCTCTACAGTTTTTGCCCTCTACAGCTCCCTCTAGTACCATGGAAGTCATTCCCTCATGTCTTAGCAGATGTCCTATCATCCTGTCCCTTCTCCTTATCAGTGTTTTCCACATATTCCTTTCCTCTCCGATTCTGCGTAGAACCTCCTCATTCCTTACCTTATCAGTCCACCTAATTTTCAACATTCATCTATAGCACCACATCTCAAATGCTTTGATTCTCTTCTGTTCCGGTTTTCCCACAGTCCTTGTTTCACTGCCATACAATGCTGCACTCCAGACGTACATCCTCAGAAATTTCTTCCTCATATTAAGGCCGGTATTTGATATTAGTAGACTTCTCTTTGCCAGAAATGCCTTTTTTGCCATAGCGAGTCTGCTTTTGATGTCCTCCTTGCTCCGTCCGTCATTGGTTATTTTACTGCCTAGGTAGCAGAATTCCTTAACTTCATTGACTTCGTGACCATCAATCCTGATGTTAAGTTTCTCGCTGTTTTCATTTCTACTACTTCTCATTACCTTCGTCTTTCTCCGATTTACTCTCAAACCATACTGTGTACTCATTAGACTGTTCATTCCGTTCAGCAGATCATTTAATTCTTCTTCACTTTCACTCAGGATAGCAATGTCATCAGCGAATCGTATCATTGATATCCTTTCACCTTGTATTTTAATTCCACTCCTGAATCTTTCTTTTATTTCCATCATTGCTTCCTCGATGTACAGATTGAAGAGTAGGGGCGAAAGGCTACAGCCTTGACTTACACCCTTCTTAATACGAGCACTTCGTTCTTGATCGTCCACTCTTATTATTTCCTCTTGGTTGTTGTACATATTGTATATGACCCGTCTCTCCATATAGCTTACCCCTACTTTTTTCAGAATTTTAATTAGTCTGACATAAAAAAATTAATGAGTGTAAGAAAAGAAAACTAAAGGAATAATTATATTAATGAAAAATGCTGCACATCTTCACTATTTGCGAGAATGTTTTGAAGGAATCTGTTATAAGCAACTATCCCCTGAAATATCTCGCATCCATCACAATCCAGTTGTCATCGTATAGGTCTCCAGCTGATCTTCGTTAGAAAGAGATAAATTCTGTTGCATTTGACGAGTTTGCTAAATACCAGCACACCGCTATTACTGCCACAAGAGGAATATGCCAGTAACATATCACAACGCTCCTAAGTCTGTCCAGAAGAATTCAACGTATGTGCGAATAACTGCGGCGTTTCACATTCGCTAGAAATTCACGTCGACATAAACCTATAGACACGCCATTGTTCTCAGACACAATACTACAGTCTACTACAGTCTTTTACCGCTTACTACAATATTGTCCTACAAAGAAGAAGAAGAAAAAAAAAAAGAAACCAAACCGGATGAACTGCTGCTCACTTTTATGACGCTTTGAAGTGCTGCGAGCACACAGGTGGTTTTATAGGCCACTTTCTGTGTGGGTAATGCAAGACCTAATTATTTGTTGGCTGAACCAGTCGTTATGTCTAAAGGGTCAGTCGTCCACTGACGCCTTAAAACCCGTACATTAATCACAGAAATAATCTCTAACCACATTGTAGTAGATAAGTAAATTAGAGAAACATAAATTATAAATAAATCAGAAAGTGAATAAGTGAATCTTGTAGGATTAATTATGCTCACGAGAACAGGAGGTTTTATTTTAAACTAAGTAAATGTTTTTGATTAATGTTCACACATATGAGAATGGTACCTCACAAGTATTGCGAGTGAAAAAAACTACACAGTAATTTTTTTTTAATAATCAGCCTCAGTTGTGCAAATTTTCTGGTCTTTACCAGGTTTCGGCTAAATTAACCTAGTCTTCTTCAGAAGCCTAAAGTTACTATAACATGCCAGATTAAGGCACAGTCAACATTACCATTAATACCGTGGTACCATGTCGAATTAAAACTACTTAACTGAAATCCAGCCCCGGCATCTCTTCACCACGCGGTTGGTTGGCAGCGGCAACACGATGAGACAACATACAGAAACAGTATTGGACAGACAGAAATTCTATTGAGGTGGTGCGGAATTTCTCGCATTTTATGGGAAACAAAGAAGAGAGGATTCCTGTTGATATACATGCTGAATAAATACTTGTCACATCCCAAGTGGGCACCTGGAAGCTAAGGCACGTTTGTGGCCGTGTGTAGGGGATTAACGCCCGAAAACCGCTATTTCAGATTACGGCAGGCAGGCCGTGGGAGTGTCCCAGACTGCCACCCAAGTCTGCTGAAATAAACGCGGCACGTCCTGGATTCCGCTTGCTTACTGTGTGAAAAACTTCCAAATGCCATCCAACAGTTTGTACTGCCCGCTCTTGTTTATGAAATAAATGTATTTCCCTCACTCTACTTGCAAGTGGAACAGGAGTGGAAATGACTACAGCGCTCGTCACAAAAATAGGTACAAGGTCATCTTACCCTCCTACAGCGTTGCCAGTTATTGATATCAAATGTTAGAAAAAATTTCGAAAGAAATATTGGCCACCACAGGAGACAGAGGGCTTCCCATGACGACACCGTCCACTTGTTCAAAAAATTGGTCTTGAAATAAGAAGTATATTGAAGTAAGCACGTGTTTGAATAATGCTACTATGTCCTCCTCAAATTTGTTGCTAATGAGCTCCAAAGAGTCCTGCAAGAACACTTTTGTAAATAAAGATACAACTTCGAAACTTACTAACAGTTCCGATGATTGCAATCTAAGGGTTTTCAGGCGACCTATGAAATCTTCAGAGTTCCGAATGTGATGGTCGCACTTGCCTACGAGAGGTCCCAATAGTGATGTCAGGCATTTGGCAACAAAATAAATAGGTGCTCCTATGTTACTTACAATGGGTCGGAGAGGCACCCCATTCTTACGCATCTTGGGTAGGCCGTAGAGTCTAGGGAGAACTGCAGCCTGTTGACGCAAACACTTAGCGACTTTCGCTGGAATCTAGCTCTTCCTGATGAGTTCCACAGTTTTCCTCTGGATCCTACCCGGCGGATCACTTTTTAATTTACTATATGCAGGAACTATGGAGGACTTCGGAGAAAATGCACTACAGTCAGCCACTCTCAAACCCCCTTGTTTTCTGCGCTATGTGGATGATACATTTGTGGTGTGGCCACATGGACTTGATAATGTACCTACGTTTCTTCAGCATCTGAATTCGCTCCATCCGAATATAAACTTCACAATGGAAGTGGAAAAAGATGGTACTTTACCTTTTCTTGATGTCTTGGTACGAAGGAAAGCAGATGGAACCTTGGGACACAGCGTCTACCGCAAGCCAACGCATACAGATCTATATCTGCAGACCAAAGCTTCGTTAGTTCATAGAGCACATGTGGTATCTGATCCTGAGAGCCCGTCGAGTGAAATACAACATTTGAAGACAAATGTTTGTTCCGACAAAACGGTTATTCTGAGAGACAGATACGTAATGCATTCAGGCCCAGGCGAGTTCAATCTATGGAGCAGAATGAAGATACGAAGACACCCACCAATTTGGCCTTTCTGCCGTATTTTGGTGCCATGTCGTCAAGAATCGGAAGAGTCCTCGGAAGATACGGAATTAAGTGTGTTTTTCAACCATCTGCAAAACTGTGAAACTTGTTAAATTCGGTTAAGGATTACCTTGGACTCGGGAAATGTGGTGTGTACAAGATTCCTTGTCAGTGTGGGGCAGCGTATATAGGCCAGACATGCCGCTCAGTACAAGAGCGCTATGATGAACATTAGCGTCATACACGCCTTCGTCAACCGGAAAAGTCGGCAATTGCGGAACACTGCCTGAATACAGGACATTGTATGATTTATGAAAAGACGGAAGTTTTGTCCCCGGCATTTCTTTCTGGGACTGCGTCATTAAGGAAGCAATACATATCCGTACAGCCAATAATCTCATCAACAAGGATACGGGATTTCAGCTGAGCACAGCCTGGAACCCTGCATTGGCTGCTATTAAATCACGACGCGAAAATCGAGATTCTTCGATGACAGACCCGTCATAACACTGGCCTGGTACGGCCGTTGGTGAGTAACGTCTGGCAGCACTGTTGACAAACGTAGCGCACAGCGCACGCGCGGGAGAGCCGCTCTGCGATTTTCGGCAGAAGGAGTTTGAATATGGCAAATCACTGCCCATGCGCGATTTCCTCGGTTGCGCACTCTCCGTGCGCGTGTTCTAAGAACGGGGCGTCGGTGTGCAGATACCGTCAGTCGTACCTAGTCACGAGCAAGGTTGATCCACCTGAAGTTGTCGGACAGTTGCTCCGAGGAAATATTGTGGAATTTGCACAACGTGATCCGGCGGCAAACCCGTGAAGACTATTTACAACACATCCGCCGGGAAAGCTTGAAGAGTCACAGTCTATAAGTGGTTTGAAAATTTTCGGAGTGGCCATATGGGCACAAATGACGTTGAACGTTCTGGGCGCCCTGTGGAGGTCACGACTCCAGACGCCATTGATAAAATCCATGATATGGTGATGGATGACAGAAGAGTTAAGGTGCGTAAGATTGCTAGTGCTGTGGGCATATCTAATGAATGGGTACGTAACATTTTGCATAAACGTTTGGACATGAGAAAGCTATCCACAAGATGGGTTCCGCGATTGCTCAAGCTTGACCAAAAACGGAATCGTGTGAAGTGTTGCAGGGATGGTTTGCAGCTGTTGAGGAAGAATCTGCAGGACTTTAAGCGTCGTTTCGTCATTGTGGATGAAACATGGATACATTCCTATACTCCTGAGACCAAACAACAATCTAAACAATGGGTTACCAATGGAGAATCTGTACCAAAAAAGGCGAAGACCATTCCTTCGGCCGGTAAGGTTATGGCGACTGTCTTTTGGGATTCGCAAGAGATAATCCTCATCGACTATCTGGGAAAGGGTAAAACTATTACAGATGCATATTATTCATCGTTATTAGACCGTTTGAAAACCGAGCTGCAATAAAAACGCCGGCGATTGGACCGCAACAAAGCCTTTTTCCATCACGACAATGCACCAGCACACACCTCAGCAGTTGTGGTCGCCGAATTAATGGAAATAGGTTTCCAACTCGTTTCAGATCCCCCCTATTCTCCAGAGTTGGCTCCCTCGGATTACTATTTGTTCCCCAGTTTGAAGAAATGGCTAGCAGGACAAAGATTTTAATCAAACGAGGAGGTGATTACAGCAACTAATAGCTATTTTGCAGACTTGGACAGTTCATATTATTCGGAAGGGATCAACAAATTAGAACACCGTTGGACGAATGTATAAGTCAAAAATGAGACTACGTCGAAAAATAAAAAAGGTTTACCCCAAACATGTAAGTAGTTTTTTATTTTTGCACGGACTTTTCAAACGCCCCTCGTACCTGCAGCAATCGATTCTGGATATCTGACGATGGACAAATTCCGAAACGGGTCATATGAGCAATAAAGTCATTCCCTTGCCTGATGTTCGACTTTTACCATAGCGACCCAGTCAGCCTGAATGCAAAACTGCCGATTGTTTTAATTTCAAGTTTTATGTCGGATAAAAAATAACGAAAGAATTATTTTTTCGTGTGATATAATTACGAATGGACAATTTTCAGATTTTTTCCTTTACTTGTATTGCGAAACCTTGCTTTTCCCAAATTTCGTGATTCTAGGTGAACGGAAAGTACCCTACAAGATTCTGACGAGTGAGTTTGCGAGTATAAAAATATGACACAAATGGCCGTATCTTTTGATTGCATTGACTTAGAAGCTTACATTTGTTATATTACCAAGGGCCTATAGATCTTAGTACGTGACATAAATTTCAACTTGATACGTCCACTCACGCCTGAGAAACAGATGTCTTAACCGATGGATGAACAGATATAGAGTCGGATAACAAAGGACAAATTTTTTTCGTGTGATATAATTACAAATTTACAATTTTCGAATTTTTCCTTTGGTTGTACTCTAACTTCTTGCTTTTTACGAAATTTCATGATTCTAGGCCAATGGGAAGTACCCTATATGTTTTGATGAGTGATTTTGCGAATATTAAAATACGTGACATAAATGCTCGTATCTTTTGACTACATTGACTTACAAGCTTCAACTTTCCACACCGCCAAAGGACTGTGGACCTTAGTATGTGACATAAATTTAAACTAAACACGTCCACCCATTCCCGAGAAAAAGAGTTTTTAAAAGTCGGACAGGCAGACAGGCGGATGGACAACAAAGTGATCCTGTAAGGGTTCCGTTTTTACTGAGTGAGGTACCGAATACTAAAAAAAAGCTGTATTTTAACGAGTAGAATTCTAGTATGTGATTAAACTGTCTCCTCTAGTCTACGTATATTATTGCAATAGCTAAAAATACACACAGTACTTTCCTGTACATTTTTGGGCGAGCAATTTCGGTGTTCTTTATCGCTCCATGAAAAGTGGTCTCCGGCACCAACAGCCCCTACAGTAAAGGTAACATGTCACCTAGAGTGTGGGGGACGTCTCCTTAGACTCTAACATTCGTAAGGCAGCACCTTCGACGTCTCCATCCACCAGTCAAATTCGACATAAAATCTATTTACCATATCTTAATTAATTGATTTATTTACTTATTAATTATTATTTTTTAATAATTAATCATATTAAAAGTTCTCCACAAAACGGTGGCCACTGAAAATGGCATCAAATTCAGTTAACAATTTAGCAGTGTCAAAAAAGAACAGCCACGCCATCTGTTTAACTCACTAAAATGATTTTCTTCCTCCTAGCACAGAAATGCAGTAAAGCAGTCTGATCAGCAGTGAGCGTTTTCTTGTTTCGATAAAGTTTCAAGATCGAAAATATCTCTTCGGTTGACCGTTGTATCCTCTCCTGAGGCAAGCTGTTGTATCTGGTCCTTGACATCGTGGATATTTGGACTGGGACGTACTTGCTGGTCTCTTACACGTTCTATCGGAAACAGATCTTGGGATCTGGTCTTCAAGGAGCATCGAGAATCACAATTCATCACTCAAGACAATGCGACGCCACTCATCAGAAGTCCACGTTTCCTGGTTGCGGCACCACCACAAACGCGCTATTTCTGATATATTGTGAACGGCAGCTTGCGGCATGAAACGAGAATTCACGAGTCCGGCTGTTGCTAGTCCCCGAATAATGGTAAGGGACGACGCAGAATGTTCCAGAGTCCGTTACTTCTTATCGGATGGCATGTGTAGATGTGAAGAGTTGACGATATGCTTGGTGCACAATACTGCAGTCCCGCCTTATGGTGGTCAGACATGGTCGACCAGTACCCTGACGGCGAGTATGCATGATTCGATCGGCCGAGCAAATGGAGACTTACAATGATACCCCTTCTAAACTGTCAGGTGCTGAAACACTGTCTCACACGAATACACAGCGTTCTCAATGCCCTTCACAGTGATCACTCAACAACCGACGCTGTTCACGCTCGTTATACACCTTACCTGGCCTGGTATGAACATTAGACACGAACAATTTTTTTTTTATTTCTTGTTATTTTATTTCCCTCACCCCATACGCGCGGGGAGGAGGGTGGTGGGAGGGGAGGGCAGGGGCTCACAACGGTACAATATCCTGCTCTTTAGCCTACAGTATTTACAGGAAATAAATGATAAAACATATTTATGGATGCAAAATTTAAAAATGTTTAAAAATACAATGTAAAGATGGTTGCCAATAAACAGAGTTCTTTTATTCGTTTCAAATTTAGAAAGGATACAAAATGTCTGACAGGTAAAGGTAGAAACACAAAATAGACATTTAAAGCTTTAAAATGAAACGGCGACGTTCTTTAAAAAGGGGCAATGCACTTTCACTAGAGAGCTGAAGCACCTGCGCTGGGTGAAGAAGCTGTGGAGAGATTAACCGTCAGGGAGATTGTGGTATAAATTTTGTAAGCCTTTGGGTGGCATCTGAGGAAGGCGGTAGGCGTTAAGGTGAATATTGAAAAAGGTGGAAAGGAAGGATGCATCTGGTAGATGGCCAAGGCCATGGTGTCACAGGGAGGAAGGGACGGAGTGAAATGGAGAGGGAGAAGAGAGGTGAGAGCCCTGATTTGAAGTGGAAATAGGTGGGAAAACCTATAATTGGTAGAATGGATAAATATCGGAGCGGATTTGATTGTCTGTTTGGCTTGGGTTGCGATACGGAGTGCGTGTTGGTGTAGGGATGGTGGGACGTGTCTGTAAAGCCATGGCAGCATACCAGGGTTGGCGATCAGTGGGAGACAATGGGTTTATTGGAATCTATTTTGCAAATAGTATATGACATGCGGAGGTGTTCAGGAAGGTTGGGAGAGTGGGAATGCTATGAGGTGGTAGCAGGTCCATGTGGGGGACAGGCAACAGATGTGGAAAGCGAGACACAATGCATTGCATCCCAGCATTTGGAGGGTCATATAGAACTTTGCTGGGATGGAGATACATGCATCACTTGTATAACAGAGAATGGGTCAGTCAGGGTTTTGTAGAGAATAGTGAAGAATAGTCAAGAGGTACAAACCCTAAGTTCGGCCTATTAGTAGTTTTAGTCTATTGTGGTCTTTCTGCTGGATGGTTAGCGGGTGAGGTTTCCACATTAGTTGCCAGTTGAGAGTTAGACCATGACATTTTAGTGTATTAGTTGACTGACTAGGTGGTCATAAATGGTAAGGTAGAAGTCATGGAGATGGAAGGTCCAAGTGTGTCGTCCAGTAACTATTTCCTGTGTTTTTGAGGGGTTGATCTTGAGCCATTAGTTACATCAGGAGGTAAATTGATTGAGGTGGAATTGTGGGGATCGTTGGGAGTTCTGGGATGTAGAATAGAGAGCGAGGGACGTTGTGTAATCAGCATATTGAAGAAGGTGGACTGATGGAGGTGGTTGTAGCATATCAGCAGTGTAGAAGAGATGAAGGAGAGGAGCGAGGACGGAGTCCAGTGGGATGAAAAGAATGGAACTGGTATTGTTAAGAGTGACAAAGGATGGGCGATAGTTAATAGGAAGCGCATATGCCTGGAGTTTGGAAAGGAGACTGGAATGCCATAAAAGTTCGTAGATTCTCTTCAGGTGGAGGGAGACAAAAACAGCGAATTTACAGGAGTTGAGCTTGTGGGATAGGAGGTGTGTGAGATGCAGGAGCAGGCCAACAGAGGAAAAATCAGGACAGAAACCACACTGGTTAATGGGAAGCCGGTGGTGTAGCTCTAGCTATTGATGGATGTATCGGGAGGGAATGGACTGAAATATCTTGTTAAACACTGAGGTGAGACAGATGGGATGGCAGGAAGAGGTATCAGTGTGAGGTTTGTGCTGTTTGTGGAAAAGTAGGATTCTGAAGATTTTTCGTAGTTGAGGTTAGTTACCTGTGGAGAGGATAGTGATGTAAAGGGTTTCAAGGGTGACTAGACAGAAGAGGGAGCATTCTGTGAGATGTTGGTAAGTAATGCACTCATGACCTGGGGGAAGTGTTCCGTTTTTTGTGGAGTATTGTTTAATGTTGTGTGCTGTGAATGGTGTATTTAAGCCTGTTTATGGTACATTGTCCAAGTACTGGAAGCTGGGAGCCAGGCGTAGGATAGTGGTGTTTGTGCATTCGTGGATGGTAGGGAAGATTAGTAATCAAAATGAAGGTCACCAGGAATGGAGATAGTGTCGGAGAGACAGAATTAAATGTGCTCACCTTTCCTCAGGTTGAGGTAAGGGATGGTTATTGTGGAGGAGGAGGTAGTGAGGTAAGGGGTTATTGCCAGTGAGTCTCTGGAATGCTTTCCAGTACTTGGAAGAGATAATGGCGAAGTTAATGAAGATTGTATTGTTGAATGTCTGGCGTCAGTCCCAGAGCTTATTGCTTTGATACATTCCTAGTGTGTCTCTCCATTTGCCTGTGGTGTGGGAATACATCACAGTTCTGAATCCACAAAAAAGAGTAGTACAAGTGACAGGATTCTGTGAGGAGAAATAGTGCTTGTGGGGGAGGATGAGACAGTGAGGATATATGGTCTTGCTAGGAACTTGGATGTATATAGCATCTGATACGGTTTGCTGCAAGAAGGATGTGGCATGAGAGATACTGTCAGGTTGCTAGAAGATTATAGGATGGTTCCAATCTGGTTTCTGTGGATTCCTAGTAGGCATTCCTGTTGGCACATGAGTGGTCTTGGATGGAGATTGAGATTGAGATGGAGTGCATGGGAATGAGGTTGTGTTTAGGAGATGGTGAGGAGTACAGGTAGGCTGTCACTTCCAATCAGATAGACGACTTCTGCAGTGTGGCGTCCAAGAATATAGGGAGATGCTAGGACAACATGAGGAGTGGTGTTGCTTTCAGGACAGGTGCGGTGTGGGATGGGAACAATGTCACCTTGCAGGGAGTCAATAAACTGACGCCAACGCTGAATTTCTTTGGGGCATCTACTATGGATGGAGAAGTCAGTGGAAATAACATAGGTGGAAAGGGAACAGTCTATGTGGGCGAGGAAGTCATAGGGGGTGCGGTGATTAGGTTGGATGTAGATGGTGGCACAAGTAATGGTAAGGGCTTGGAAAAAGAGGGTACGGATAAGGTGTTTGGTGAGAGTAATGTGTAAGGGTTGTGGCTGAACAGGTATGTTCTTGTGGTGGTCAGGGGAAGGGGGTTACCTGTGTGATGGACGATGTATGGAGAGGCTCGGATAGTGTAATAGGGTTGGAAGAACGTTCTGTTAAGGATAGAGGTATGTATGTTGTGTTGGGACAGGATATCAGTTAAAAGATATTTATTGGTGGGTAGGAAGCGGATGTTGTACAGTATTCTGTAGTACAAGAGATAAGAGTAGTTTGTGAGGGTGACGACTAGAGGAAATTGAAACAAGGGTTTTGACGCGAGTGAAGACGAAGTTGACCTGGGTGTGGGAGAAGGTGTGGCAGAAGGAAGCTTGTTTGGGTGCTGAGATGGAAGATGAAGTGGTCAGCAATGGAGATTTGTTGGAGGGTGTGTTGACGTTGGAATGGTGGATGTTTTTGCGGACGATTGTCATGAATTTGCTAATGTCTTCAGCAGTGGGAGTTGGACAGAGGGATTGTTAAGGTGAATTGTGGTATCAGTGGGATGGATTGGCTCACTGAGTTCATGAACATCACTAAAGGTTTCTGGTGGCCATTCTGCTTGTCACAGAACATTGCAGTTCTTATTATTTACATACACGCTGATGTGTACGTGTGCGACGTCAAATTGACATCCGGCGACGTCATATTGACATCCGACCTCGTCTTCTTGGTCTTCACTTTTTCGTCAGAGTGTGTATTTTCAGCAAAACTGAATCTTGGTATTATTTGGTAACTTGTACTCCTCAAAAAACAAGTGATTTTCAGTCAGCGACTGCTTTCAAAGAGGTCAAGTTGGAACAAGCCTTTAATCGACGATGTAATGGGGATGCCTTTTACTGCCCAGGAAAATCGCACTTTACGTTTCAATCATCTGGAATGTACCATGTCAATATTACGAATGACATATGCATGGCAGTTTCTCGATGCTCCGAAAGATATGCAGTTCGCGCGGCATGTTATAACTAGCTGTTAATATAACGACGGTTTCCACTGTTCAGTGTATGTTATGTATTTGAGATCTTTGTGCTTTGCTTGTTATCTAACTCACCGCCTAAGCACAGAATCTTAAAACTACAGTCTCAGATAAATCAGTGATAAGGCTCTTTCATATCCGTACTTGGAACGAGATATAATTGTGCAACATAACAAGATTTTTAGTCCAAAGTCAGTCGTTTTGAACAGGGTGCGACTAAGGTCTCACGTTACGTGCTAATTTCATTAGGGAGGCAAACAGGTGCAACGACACTTACCTCAAAAGGAACATTCCTGTCAGGCAACGGCTTAACTAGCAACATACAGATTTCCAATTGAGAACTGTACAGACTGTGTCACGCCCACAAGTTTTAGAAACAAATACTTCTCAGTCGTTTTATGGAATACGCAAAGAATCCCTGATGAAGATAAGTGTTTGTTATTTTCCATTTTAACGAGCTTGTAGGAAGTTCTGAAGGCGAAGAAAGGATTGCTAAGCGAAATAGTAACGATATTGTATCGCTGAAGGAGGAAACAGTTGGTGTGGAGAATGAGTAATGGCAGACTGACAATTCTAAAACAGGACTAACTACGTATAGGACAGTATTTGACATAGTAAGAGCCTACATGTGAAAGCTTGAGAGGTTAGCAAGACGTCGATGTGGAGGACCTGTCTATGGAGATGCACAACAACACTGAAAATGGGTAATACATAAAAATGGGGGGGGGGGGGGGGGGGTAGGGCTGGAGTTCAGAAGAGAGTCAGGAGGGCGGCATTTAGATGAGCGACAGAGTCATATGATTGCCGTAATATACAAATATACTGTGTTGAACATGCCACTTAACCGAGACCAGTTCAGTCTGTGCACGTATTTATTTCATGCTAACAACCAATTGCAGTTTTCATGCACGTCATAATTATGCACTCCATCACACAAACTCAGTTATCTATGCATAGTACCATTGTTAGGTGACAAATGCGCCACCTATGTCCAATGAAAATTAACGACTTACAGTTCCGGTACCAAATACAAAACGTGCTATTAAGTAAATCCGAACTCTAACCGTTTCTTGCCTTAGCTGCCGTCAGGCTATCTTTCAGAACACATAGATACGTTGCTGTACCAACAAACTTAACTTAAATGTCGATACGTTCCTGTGTTGCGTCCGGCGCATTACTACTCACGTTTCAGTTCTGATATTCATCCAGTATTTGTCGCCAAATGGATGAAGGTTATAAAATCACTATCTATTGCAATATTTAGTTTGTAAATATTTACATTGCGGTTACGATTTCCGTCCAGTGACACGTCAGTTTCGTCTCACCAGAATTGTTCGTTCACTCATGGATAAGTTATTCCATTCCAGATGCATACATTATAAAGAAGGCTAAGTTTCCGTTCCGATTAAAAAGTTTTGGAAGTCAGGAAACACATTGCAACATCTGTCCATTGGATTTAAGTAACATGCCTGAAAAATGCGAGTTGCGTTTCACATGACTGGAGTTTCCAGAATACGTGCTGGTTGTCATAGTCCATAGCAGACCTTTAATGTTTGAACACAGTGTAGAATGATTCTTCAAACCAGATAACATTGACACAGAACGGAAGAGGTGAGGACCTTTTCTGCTTTCCTTCATGTACATGGACGGTGCGAGGGCGTGCTGTTAAGTCATGCCCCCATGTTTGTTATGTGAAAACTCTTAAAGCTTTCTAAATAACACGAACGTTATTAACATTATAATTCCTTATTCTTCATGCCTACTTATTTTCAACGCTCTGTCGCTAGAGGGCTCCAAGTTGTAGCATGTAACATGATGGTGTGAAACGTAACTTTGTCGACGTTTGAGAAACAGCGTGCTGTAATCGGATTTCTAATTCGAAGAGTTCGTCCATACATGCAGCACACGCTCCTTTAGCATGAAGATGCCAGACCACACACAGGCACTGCGATATCCACAACAATCCGACGCCTTGGGCTGATTGTAATCGATCATCCTCCATACAGTACCGACTTGGTCTCATCCGATTTTCATCTGTTCCTAAAATTTAAAGAACGCCTTCGAGATGTCATAGTGATGAAACGTTGCAAGCAGAGGTGAGGTTGTGGCTGCGCCAACAAAGTCACAAATTTCTACAGTGACGGTATCAACAAACTGGCCTTTCGTTGAGAGAAATGCGCTTGTCTCCAGGGTGACTACATTCAGAAATAAATACGTAGACATGAAGAATAAATATTAATAAATGTTGTTTTATTTGAAAAGTTTTAAGAGTTTTTCCATGAAACATTTGAAAGCATTACTTTCAGCATGCCATCGTATTTTTGTTCTTTTACAGTCACAACTGATTTAGTTACATTTCGTTGTAGAACCTTACAGGTGTTACGTCGTACCATCCACCTTGCTGAACTCAGAAATTTGAGTATTTTTGAAAACAACTGCTAATTAAATCTTTATTACCCTTTTCTGGAGCGACGCAATATTTGAATTGATCATTATTTTTCCATTTTCTGTAGACAGAAACGCTTAGAAACGGGTTACAGCTTTCCAGTATTCGCTTTGTTGTTATGTCTGGATCGCCGTCCAGACAATAATTCGTTCGGTTCCCGTATAGACAATAAGAGCTCCTTGTATTTGTAACTGTCACAGCTCCAGTGCACATCCGTCTCTTACGGGAATCATTGACAGCTTTGTGCTGCGTCCTTCTGACAGCAGAATTTATCTGCCGTTCTATCCTTTTCGTTGCACACTGGGATGGGATGATTTTTTTTTTGGGGGGGGGGGGGGGGTGAGAAGGGCATCAGTCACAGCCTCTGACTCTTCTTCTTCATCAAAGGATTTTCCCAACTTCAGCTGGACCTTTTACTTTTCTACAGATTTTTGAAGAACTTGCTCGACTATTCGGTTCACTGAAATTGTAAAAGCTACTTTTTGGAATTTGACACGTTCAGTTGCATCTCCAGTTTCTTGAACACTGACAAAATTTGAACACTCACAACTGTTCATATACCTTTTTCATGATTACGAGATGAGTGCTTTTATTTAGGAAGAAATGCTCCCGCTATTCAGTTGTCTGGGTCCTTGAAGCAACATAATTAACTACTCTGGCATTAAGAGGTTACCGTAGGCATGTAGAGAACCGGAGATTTTGTATTCACTATGTTAAAATCTTAAACATGGCGGAAACTTCAGCAACCATGTGACAATAACCTCTGAGAGTTTATTCAATATGTGGTTTATCTGTGGTTTCTGCGTGACCAGGCAGCAGCAGCATCTGTTCACTTCAAGATGACTGGAAAACGCCATAAATAAACACGTGATGTACTTGTAGGTCAACAGGGTGGAGTCATACTAAAACCTGTTCAACCTCTAACGATGCAGCGCTGGTGACTTCTATGCAAGCCCAAAATTACAATGAAATTTCCAAGCTTATTGTTGATCACTTTACCTCTACTGTCATTCTCCTAACAAATCAACTCCAAAGAACCACTAGCCCATTCTGACTCAGTAACGTTACCGTCATACACTGAAGAGCCAAAGAAACTGGTACACCTGTCTAACATCGCGTAGGGCCCCTGCGAGCACGCAGAAGTGCCGCAACACGAGGTGGCATGGACGCGACTAGTGTCTGAAGTATTACTTGAGGGAATTGACACCAGGAGTTCTGCAGGGCTGTCCGTAAATCCGTAGGAGTACGAGCAGGTAGAGATCTCTTCTGAACATCACGTTGCAAGGCATCTCAGATATGCTCAATAATGTTCATGTCTGGGGAGTTTGGTGGCCAGTGGGAGTGTTTAAACTCAGAAGAGTGTACCTGGAGCCACTCTGTAGCAATTCTACACGTGTGGGTGTCAAACTGTTCTACTGGAATTGCCCAAGTCGTCGGAATGCACAATGGGCATGAATGGATGCAGGTTATCAGACAGGATGCTCACGCATATGTAACCTATCAGAGTCGTATCTACACGTATCAGGGATCCCGTATTACTCCAACTGCACACGCCCCACACCATCACAGAGACTCCACCAGCTTTAACAGTGCCCTGCTGACACGTCCATCCGCTGCACACAATTTGAAATGAGTCTCGATCGACCAGGCCACATATTTCCAGTCAACACCCATTGTCGGTGTTGACGGGCCCAGGTGAGGCATAAAGCATTGTGTTGTGCAGTCATCAATACCACACGAGTGAGCCTTCGGCTCAAATGGTTCAAATGGCTCTGAGCACTATGTGACTTAACATCTGTGGTCATCAGTCCCCTAGAACTTAGAACTACTTAAACCCAACTAACCTAAGGACATCACACACATCCATGCCCGAGGCAGGATTCGAACCTGCGACCGTAGCAGTCGCGCGGTTCCGGACTGAGCGCCTAGAACCTTCGGCTCCGAAAGCCCATATCGGTGATGTTTCGTTTAATGGTTCGCAAGCTGACACTTCTTGACGGCCCAGCATTGAAATCTGCAGCAATTTGCGGAAGGGTTGCACTTCTATCACGTTGAACGATTCTCTTCAGTCGTCGTTGCTCCCGTTCTTGCTGGATCTTTTTCTGCCCTCAGCGATGTCGGAGATTTGGTGTTTTACCGGATTCCTGATATTCACGGACACTCGTGAAATGGTCGTACGGGAAAATCTCCACTTCATCGCTACCTCGGAGATGCTGTGTCCCATCACCCGTGCGTCGACTATAACACCACGTTAAATTCACTTACATCTCGATAAACTGCCATTGTAGCCGTAGTAACCGATCTAACAACTGCGCCAGACAGTTGTTGCCTTATATGGGCGTTGCCGACTGCAGCACCGTATTCTGCCTGGTTACATATTTCTGTATTTGAGTACGCCTTCCTATACCAGTTTCTTTGGCGCTTCAGTGTAGTTAAATAATACGCTCTATCTCTCCAAATAGTTAATGTCGATTTAAACTGTTACATGTACTTTGCATAAAAATGAAGTCGATTAGAAATGAGTATCTGATGTTCCCTATTTTCGTTACTCAGAGATTTGTCTGTGATGACAGTGAAGTAATTTTATTCTTTTCACATTGTCTTTCATTTTCGTGTAAACTGCATGATTGTTATATTATAGAATTCTTGCTGTCAACGGGCAGATCCTGAGAAATTTATTACAGGAAAGAAATATATGTTGGCTAGTGTCCAATTTACGTATGCCACTACTCAAGTGGGGCAGGTTGTCGCAAGAGCTACAGTCCGTGAGTCACGGCAGCAGTACACAAAGGCATCTTATCTGGCAAGGGGCACTATCAGTCATGACATTTAGAAGACACTTCGACTGCGAGGAATCAGTCTTTCGCCACTCAGAGCCGATTCATTGCCCTGTACATATTCCTCTCCTGCAGAGTTTTTAAGAATAGCCATACCAGTAAAAAGAAAGAAATGAAGATCAGATATTAAAGTGCCATGTAATGCTAAGGACATTACTGACAGCCAGTTCTCGTTTAAGGATGTTTACGTTGACACTCGATGAATAATTAAGTGCAGAACGACTTAGATAATATTTATACTTGCTGTAATGTGTGAAAAGCCTCTTAAAATGTGGATAAATGCAGACGATGCTAAAATAAAGACCAAGCACTAGATAGGCTCTGATTACAAATATCATAAGTTAAATTCTGGAACGCATCGTAACATATAACTGTTTTGTATTAATACCACGTAGTGATACGAAGGGGAACGACAGCCAGGAATGAGAAAGGCGAATGGAACGCGTAAATTTTATGGAAACTGAGGTGCATCTCTAATGTAAACTGCACACAACGTGCCAGTTCGACCAATTTCAGAGTGTTGCCCCTATGTTTCGAATTACAGAGGTCCAGTCCCAGACGCCTACATTCGTTAGGACCTAGTTGCACTCGAGAGCGCCAAGGAAACATCACTGATAATAATACATTTATTAGGCAGTAATTCTGGATTGTTTTCCAAAGCGCCGCGGCTCAGCCAGGCTGGAGGAGCAGCGCCTAGTCAGCAGCGGAGGTCAGCATGGGCTAGTCTTGCAGTACCCGCCAGCGCAGCAAAATTTCAGATGGCGACTGCTGCGTCACAGAGCGGTCGACGACCTGTGGACTCCTGCGGCCTCCAGCCCTATGTATTGATCTTCAAAGTGCACTCATTGACGTCGGATATTTGCACTCAGGAGTCAGGCCCCAGGTCCACCTAAGGCATTCGCTGGCTCGCAGGCATCGGCTCTCAGCCCTCTTTTAGGAGACAGGAGCCGGAAGCTTCGATGTCTACCACAGGATTGGGATGGGCAGCAGCAGTGGCCCCCTCTCGAATGCGGGTGATGGAGAGAGCATCCGGCTCAAGCTTCCTGTAGCCCTGCATGGTGACAGTAGCCTCCGAGCCCCATCAGTGTTGCCTCGGAAGTTGGCAGTGCAGATGGCAGCAGTAGCTTCCTTCCAGCTGGACTCGTGGGTACGTAGACGATCGAAGATAGCTAGGCATGGTGAAGGTCCTCCATAGCTCCCCCCCCCCCCCCTCCGTCCCCTCACTGCATAGCTGCAGCTGACAGAAGGGCTGAGACTACTGACTGTGCAGTCGGGAATCAGCACTCAATAATCACACATTTGTTAAGAAGAATAGAGTATTTATGTAGGCGCTTCCGGTTCGCTCTACAGCGCTGGGGATGGCTATGACATAATGTGACCTGATTTTCCCTCGCTGTCAGCTCTGCTGCGGATTTCAAACTTTCACCACTTCATCTTTCAGAAGCTCTTTTTAGCAGGTTTGGCACCTGAATACATATTACGATGTCGAATCAAAACACTTTCAGCCATTTAAATTTCCAGACAGCTTAAGGTGTTTTGATTCGACATTTTATATTGAACAGCCGAGGTCCCGCAACCATCTGTATAAAGACAGACTTACAGTGAATGCTTATTGTTGCGTTGTACCAAAAGAATGGCTCTGAGCACTATGGGACTTAACAGCTGTGGTCATCAGTCCCCTAGAACTTAGAACTACTTAAACCTAAATAACCTAAGGATATCACATACATCCATGCCCGAGGCAGGATTCGAACCTGCGACCGTAGCAGTCGCACGGTTCCGGACTGCGCGCCTAGAACCGCGAGACCACCGCGGCCGGCTGCGTTGTACCAAGACACTCTTCTTTGCCACTAGTATGACGGTATCTCATGGCTTCCATGATGTCATTATGCTTCCATTGCAGACTTGGGCGCTCGGTCGTTCCCGCATGCTACAATCACCGCAACTCACTCAGTATTTCCCCAAGCTGGCATTCTACTGGTCATTGATACAGGTGGTTCGACTTCTGGGGACTACCCACGTAGATCTTGGACGAACTTTCAGTGTCTGCCGAGGGTATTATCTTGGGGCATAACAGAATGCTCATCAATCAGGCGGAACAGCAGATACCGATTCAAAGATGTGCTGCTATGAATGTAACACGTAAAAACAAACCATACGTAGTTGTAGCGAAAACCTTCAATGAAATTAAACAGAATATCGTCCTTGCTAAACATTGTGGGAGAAATTTACAGAAGACTGTTCTGCAGTTCTGCTGCTTTGTCAGTACGTCATATTTGTGAAACTTTAGTGGTCTAGAACGTAGCAGGCCATCATGACGAAAGTGAGAGAGTAGGAAAGAAGCTATTCGCGCGCTAGCCGATTTGTCAGTGATTGGCGACAGTCTGCAAATCAGCGCTTAGTTTCTCATAGGCATGCATTCTTTCTTGTGTGCGCGCATATACAGTGCCAGTCCCTCTATACCTTTTTGCTTAGGGTTTCGCGCCCGTGTCCGACGAGGCTTCTGCTCCGCGACCACTTGCGTCCGGTCGTACTGGGGTAGGTTTCACAACTGAATGGCAAAGGACTCAAAACATTTATGTTGAACGAATTACCTTCCATCGTACACTGTACTGTGGATATATATATATATATATATATATATATATATATATATATATATATATATATATAGACTCCTGGAAATTGAAATAAGAACACCGTGAATTCATTGTCCCAGGAAGGGGAAACTTTATTGACACATTCCTGGGGTCAGATACATCACATGATCACACTGACAGAAACACAGGCACATAGACACAGGCAACAGAGCATGCACAATGTCGGCACTAGTACAGTGTATACCCACCTTTCGCTGCAATGCAGGCTGCTATTCTCCCATGGAGACGATCGTAGAGATGCTGGATGTAGTCCTGTGGAACGGCTTGCCATGCCATTTCCACCTGGCGCCTCAGTTGGACCAGCGTTCGTGCTGGACGTGCAGACTGCGTGAGACGACGCTTCATCCAGTCCCAAACATGCTCAATGGGGGACAGATCCGGAGATCTTGCTGGCCAGGGTAGTTGACTTACACCTTCTAGAGCACGTTGGGTGGCACGGGATACATGCGGACGTGCATTGTCCTGTTGGAACAGCAAGTTCCCTTGCCGGTCTAGGAATGGTAGAACGATGGGTTCGATGACGGTTTGGATGTACCGTGCACTATTCAGTGTCCCCTCGACGATCACCAGTGGTGTACGGCCAGTGTAGGAGATCGCTCCCCACACCATGATGCCGGGTGTTGGCCCTGTGTGCCTCGGTCGTATGCAGTCCTGATTGTGGCGCTCACCTGCACGGCGCCAAACACGCATACGACCATCATTGGCACCAAGGCAGAAGCGACTCTCATCGCTGAAGACGACACGTCTCCATTCGTCCCTCCATTCACGCCTGTCGCGACACCACTGGAGGCGGGCTGCACGATGTTGGGGCGTGAGCGGAAGACGGCCTAACGGTGTGCGGGGCGGGACCGTAGCCCAGCTTCATGGAGACGGTTGCGAATGGTCCTCGCCGATTCCCCAGGAGCAACAGTGTCCCTAATTTGCTGGGAAGTGGCGGTGCGGTCCCCTACGGCACTGCGTAGGATCCTACGGTCTTGGCGTGCATCCGTGCGTCGCTGCGGTCCGGTCCCAGGTCGACGGGCACGTGCACCTTCCGCCGACCACTGGCGACAACATCGATGTACTGTGGAGACCTCACGCCCCACTTGTTGAGCAATTCGGCGGTACGTCCACCCGGCCTCCCGCATGCCCACTATACGCCCTCGCTCAAAGTCCGTCAACTGCACATACGGTTCACGTCCACGCTGTCGCGGCATGCTACCAGTGTTAAAGACTGCGATGGAGCTCCGTATGCCACGGCAAACTGGCTGACACTGACGGCGGCGGTGCACAAATGCTGCGCAGCTAGCGCCATTCGACGGCCAACACCGCGGTTCCTGGTGTGTCCGCTGTGCCGTGCGTGTGATCATTGCTTGTACAGCCCTCTCGCAGTGTCCGGAGCAAGTATGGTGGGTCTGACACACCGGTGTCAATGTGTTCTTTTTTCCATTTCCAGGAGTATATATATATATATATATATATATATATATATATATACACTGATGAGCCAAAACTTACGGCCATCCGCTTAATAGTTTGTTTGTTCGTCAATGTTTCTGAGTTTCAGGGCTCCGACAGTTTGTTGGTAGGTTTGTGGAGGTAAGTGTCATTGTATGTCTACGTACAGGTCACGTAATTTGTGTAAATGATGGGCTGCTGATTTGCGTAGGCGATGATGGCGCCCCATAGCGATACGGATGGGTTCCATAGGATTTACATCAGGCGGATTTGGTCACTGAGACATCAACGTGGGTTCATTAAAATGCTCCTCAAATCACTGTAGCACGGTTCTGGCTCCGAGGCACAAACAGTTATACTGCTGAAAGATGACATTGCCGTCGAGGAAGACATAAAGCATGAAGGGATGCAGGTGGTTCGCAGCTGTTATCGTGTCTTCGATTACTACAGCAGGTTCCATGTAAGTACAGGAGAGTGTTTTCCATAGCATAACACTTCTCCCACCAGCCTGCGTCCGTCGTGAGCCACCGTTAAACTCGATGACGGTGTTTGTTGAGACGACCAGCGACCTAGTGTAGCAAAAAATGTGATTCGCCCGAAGAGGCGACACGTCTCCATTGATCGACGGTCGAATTTCTGTGGTCCCTTGTCCACTATAAGCGTAATTCACGATTCGTTGGGTCATCATGCGAACACGTAGGAGTGGTCAGCTGTGGGGCTCCACGTTCAATAATGTACGATGAATGGTATGCTCCAAAACATTTTTGCGTGCACCAGCGTTCATTTCGGCAGAGCTACCACAGATCATCATTTATTCTACTTTACAGAACAGACAACGTTGTGTGAAGAGTCATGGACGTCCAGCCATTCAGCGCCTAGTAGCACGTTCATAGGCTTTGTGTGATAATACTCTGCTCTTTGTCAAAGTCCTTACCTCAGTGGGCTTCCCCATTTGCAGCCTATATCCTCGCTATGGTCATCCCCCTACCGTGTCTGCTCCGCTTAGATACTGTCGTTTTTTGACTGTAGTTGCAAAATGTTCATGAACTGTGAGAATACAGTTACCCATTGTATGATGTATAAAACTTCTGACACATAAACATACATAGTTGAACCAAAAATTTCCCGAATTAATAATCTCAGTGACTCTATTATTAACGAAAATAATTAAGCCGTAGCTTCTGCATGATATGATAGTTACGTTGGATAAATTAGAACCATTAGAATAACATGAAAATGCTGGCTTTCACATTCGGGTCTTCTTTTTAATGCTGAGCTGCGATTCTGGTATAATTCTCATATATAGTGGGTTCACCAGTACGTTTTTAATAGTAGATGCATTATATTTCGAGGGTAGTAGGTCAGTTAGTAAAATATTCTACCATATATTACGATATATTTTATTCCAATAAAATGTTGTCTCTTGGTTACAGTTTGTTCTTCGGTAGATGGAATCTCTTTTGTCGTTACTAGATAGTGGTGCATCACGTTCTTCGAAAGCTGCACAAGAAGCTATGGTGATACGTTCACAGAATTTGCTTTAGCTTATTGTGAGGCGTTCATCTTCACAATAGCACGTATACTCACGAGGTGCTGACTTAAAGAAAGACACCTGTTAAAGTGTTGTGCCTCGCGTCCCCCTTTCATTTTGATAACGGCGATAACGCGCCGTGCTATGGCCTCTAAGGAGAGTGAGTGTTGATGAGCTGTTGTCATTCCTAGTCCCCATCCTCCACCCACAACTCATGAAAAATCGGCCGGAACCGCTGCAAGGCACGCCCATGTCGCTCCATGGCAGCATAGTCGTTCGCAGTAGGCTTGAAATCAGGTGACCTGGGAGACCGCGGAAGCTGTGCCATGTGTCTTGCAAAATTCTACAAACGCCTCGAGACTGGTGGCGTGCTACACTGTCTTGCTGAAGGTGCATGTCGCCTGCGTGCCGCCGTAGACGAACAAAGGGATGCCCATCACCGAACAGTAGGTCCCTGTGTCGTTGCCGACAAGAGACGGTGTAAGGTATACCAGGAGCTCCATTTCATGCCTTGTAAATATCCCCTTTCGCAGAGTACCTCTACCACCTGCCAGAACGATGTCCTATTAGCAAGAGGGTACCATCATGCTATGTGGTTTTCGACAAATCTCTAATCTAGCGTGGGAGTGTGCCAGCATGTACTGAATTCTACATCTAGATCTACATTTGCGTTTAGATAGTCCACAAACAACTGTGAGTGCATGGCAGAGGATACCTTGCAAGGTGTCACAAGTCATGATTTCTTCCCGTTCCATTCACTTATGGATCACTGGAGGAACGGCTGTTTAAAGGACTCTGTGAGGTGCTGTAATTAGTCCAGTCTTGTCTTCATGGTCCTTTTTCTTTAAAAAAAGTCTTTATTATCATCAACAATAATATTTATACATCACAACCCACCTCCTTATTTGATTAGTGGGTCTTACTTGCTACTGTTAGTTACAATTAGCAGCTAATTACAATATATTAAGTCGTGAGCTACAGCTAGAACCTAATTTCAATGGGCAGCTATATACAGCTATTTATTTTAACTCCTAAGATTTTTAACTAAACCTACGTTCTACTTCCTGCAGCGTCACAGATGTGTCAGCAATGTACAAACCTACTTTATTGCCTTGCCCATCGAGCTAATCCCGATGGGCGTGCCCCTGACACTGGGCAGGCCAGGATGTTAATCGCTGCAGGTTCCTAAATCTAGATTTCTAGTCTAATTCCTACTAACTAGTTCTAACCTAAGTCATCTCCAGTGTATTGTCAAATCCAGGTTATTTTTATTCCCCACTCCCCCTAATCCCGTACGCGGCGGAGTCCAGACTAAAGGGTCGCACAGGCGGTATGGGAGTAGGGCACGTATTTGTCGTAATCTGTGCTATTTAGTTTTGTTCCCTCATGTATTCTCTCAACACTTTCTGTCAGCAATGTACAAACCTACTTTATTGCCTTGCCCATCGAGCTAATCCCGATGGGCGTGCCCCTGACACTGGGCAGGCCAGGATGTTAATCGCTGCAGGTTCCTAAATCTAGATTTCTAGTCTAATTCCTACTAACTAGTTCTAACCTAAGTCATCTCCAGTGTATTGTCAAATCCAGGTTATTTTTATTCCCCACTCCCCCTAATCCCGTACGCGGCGGAGTCCAGACTAAAGGGTCGCACAGGCGGTATGGGAGTAGGGCACGTATTTGTCGTAATCTGTGCTATTTAGTTTTGTTCCCTCATGTATTCTCTCAACACTTTCTGTCAGCAATGTACAAACCTACTTTATTGCCTTGCCCATCGAGCTAATCCCGATGGGCGTGCCCCTGACACTGGGCAGGCCAGGATGTTAATCGCTGCAGGTTCCTAAATCTAGATTTCTAGTCTAATTCCTACTAACTAGTTCTAACCTAAGTCATCTCCAGTGTATTGTCAAATCCAGGTTATTTTTATTCCCCACTCCCCCTAATCCCGTACGCGGCGGAGTCCAGACTAAAGGGTCGCACAGGCGGTATGGGAGTAGGGCACGTATTTGTCGTAATCTGTGCTATTTAGTTTTGTTCCCTCATGTATTCTCTCAACACTTTCTGTGATACCTCGTTGGCAAGTCTATTCAGTGTTTGGAAGGTGTCTTCTTGTCTTAGCAGGTGGTATGTGTCATGGTCGGGTAGTTGTTCGCGTAATGTAGAAGCAACATCATTGAAGAGGGGGCACTCGTAAATCACATGATCGGGAGTGCCCTCCGGTTCACCACATTCACACGCGGGTGTGGCCCTTTTCCAGAACCGACATAAGTATGCCGGGTAAGGTCCATGTTCAGTGAGAAAATGGATTAGTCCTCTGGTGGGTTCAAAGTACTTCATTTTTAGCCGTTCCCTAATGCTTGGTATCAACTCATGTGTCCTGCGCCCTGTTTCATCCGCGTCCCACAGTTCTAGCCATAATTGTACTCCCCTTTGCCGAATCTCACCCTTGTCCCCTGCCCCAATGCCTAAAATCTCCTCTATTTTTGTTACATTTCCCTTCTTAATCCAGAACCATGCAGCCTGCTCCCTGATTTTGATGTCCAAGGGGCAAAGCCTCATTATGACTAGTAGTGCTCCCCCTGGTGATGTTCTGTAAGCCCCAACCGATCTAAGAATCATATTCCTCTGAACCCTTCTCACTGTCATGGCGGGCACCACCCTCGTGAGCCTGTGTGCCCAGACTCCCGAGCCGTAACCCACTATCGATTTTAATATACTGTTATGATAGAGAGTTATGAGATGAGGTGGAAGATGAAATCTTTTGTGTCCTATGGATATGAGGTTGTTCAATGTTTGGAGGGCTTTCTGGGTTACGGTTTCGATGTCTTTCCCAAAATTCCACTTCTCAACAATGATGATGCCCAAGTATCGTGCGTCACGTCTCCGAAGAACCGGCGAGCGCTCGATTCGGATTACGGATTAATTGTCCCTTCAATAGTAAGTAGGTGGACTTACTTGGTGACACCGTCATTTTGGTGTTTCGGCACCATAGTTGTAACTTGTTTAGGGCACTCTCTATTTTAGGTTCAATGTCTTCGCGGCTACGGCCGCCGACCAACAGGAGGAGGTCATCTGCATAGGCTATCACCTCTAGCACTTCTTCACTTTGTTGTAGGGTGTCTAATAAAGGCTCCATGTGGATGTCCCAAAACAGGGGCCCTAGCACGGAACCCTGAGGACAACCCTTCGTTATAGATTTTTCAATTCTCTTGCTAGAAGATGATAGCCAGACCTCCTCGCAATAGCTCCTCAGACAACCATATAGCGGCCCTGGACACTTCTTCTCCCCCAAGAAGGGGAAGAGCGAAGGCCACCACAGGTTGTCGAAGGCGCCACTGATGTCAACCATGATGCCCACCACGTACTTATGTGGGGTAGAGCCACAGACCTCAGCAGCCAAGGCGATTGCATCAGATGTCGATCGCCCAGGCCTGAAGCCGAACTGCCTGTCGCTCACCCCACGCAGCACTCTATGTGCAGCCAGTCTGTCAGCTAGTAGCTTTTCTAATATTTTCCCTAGTATGTTAATCAAGCAGATTGGTCTGTAGGATTTTACATTTGTTGGATCTTTATCTAACCCTTTCCGAATAATGACTACATTCGCGGACTTCCACACCCTTGGAATTTTTTGTTGTATTAGACATTCGTTGTATAAGTGAGTGAGTGGTGCAGTTAGTTACAATGCCGTCTGGCCCGGGAGCTTTACCCCTTTTAAGTGATTTTATGTGGGCAGCCACCTCTTCCTCCGAGAAAGGGTAGACTGCCGTATTGTTGGTGTATTCATTGAGGTTGTCTTGTCTTAGTTGTTGTTGCTGATCAGATTCCCCATCCGCGCTATCATCAGGCAGCAGGGACCGGAGGAGGACCTCAGCAGTTTCCTGCCAGGATTCCGTCATCCTGTCCCCGTGCCTGACTGTTGATAATTCCAGTGGAGAGCGGATCTTCTCTCGTACTAATTTATACGGTGTACCCCAGGGGTCCAATGCCAATTGGCTCTGGACGAAATTTTCCCAACTTTGTATTCTAACAGCCTGGAGTTCTTTCTGAAAACGAAGTTTAGCCTCCCGATACTGCATCAGCCATCTTTGCCGTTCCGGCCAGACGACACTGCGCTGGTAATATCTTCTCAGCCTTCTAACAGACCGGCGCATATCCTCAAGTTCGGGCGACCATGGTGATGGAGAGGCTGCTATGGCTTTCCTCCTGGTCGGTACGGCAGCTTTCACCGCGCTAGTTATTGCATTGGTCAGTTCCTCTGCTCGGTCGTTTACGTCTATGTCAAAGTATGCGCCACCTTCTGGCAACGTAGGAATGACGCACTCCCTCGCTAGTCGTTCCCAATCGGCCCTTCTGTAATTAAACTGCATCTCCCACCCCATGGCCCAGCGGGACCCTCTTCCACCTACAATGAATTTGATTAGGTTGTGGTCACTTGTAGTGGCGTTTTCTTCTACTCTCCACTCTTGTATTGTGTTAATTGCATTGGGGGTGGCTAGAGTTATATCAATGTTCGTGCCTGGTCCTCCTCCCCCTGCATAGGTTGGAGGATTACCAGGCTTGTTGGTTATCAATGGTTGTGATGCCATGATAAAATCCTCTACTTTCTCTCCGTTGGTGTCCCTTGTGCCGCTGTGCCACAGGGGGGATTTTGCATTGATATCAGCAGTGATTATCATCCTTCGTCCTTGCAATGCCGTTGTTACTGTAGCTAGACGGTCAAGATGTGTTTCAATGTAATCTCCGTACTGAAAGTACATATTAATTAGTATTATTGTTTCACTGGGAGATAGCAGTTCCACGACATTGCAGTGACTATTGGTGAACTGTGATAGTGTAGTTACTTTCAGGGCTTTGTTCGTGATTATTATTGCCGCTTTCGGATTATCTCCTTGGCTGATGACCTGCCACGTCGCGGCTGCAAATGCAATTTTTCCAGCTAGGGAGTACGGCTCTTGTAGACAGAGCACATCCAGCCTCCTCTCCTCCACTTCCTTTCGCAGCTCCTGCATTACAAGTCGACTGTTATGTGTGTTGAGTTGGCCAATGGTAATTTTTGTCATCTACGGAAAGTATGTATGTATGTGGTCTTCGGGCCATGTCTTGTTCCAGTCATACGTAATACGTCCATTAGCCAAAACTGACTGTTCGTAAATGTCGTTTAGGTCAAATTTTTCTCCTCTTCTCTCGAACACTTTCTTTAGTAAGTCTCGCAGGGCTCCGAAGTCGGTGGGGAGATTCACTGACTTAAGCTGTATTCTGTCTACAGCCTCCATTACCGAGAAGGTGACTCTTCTTCCATATTCGTGTCCTACGCGGACCACATGTCGTAAGGCAGTGGTCAAGGTAGCCGGCTGCTCCAATCTCGCCAGTTGCATGGTAAATTCTAAATTTGGATATATACGAACCGGATCTATTTGCGGTAGTCTTACCACTGGGGTGTCTAGAGAGCTTGTTATTGTGCTCTCTTGCACCGGCTTTTGTTCTTTCTGGTTACTTTCATTTACTGGACCTCAGGCACAGGATGCCTTTGCCGTTGCTGGTGCTTTGTCGGCTTCTCTTCCCTGCTGAGAGAGGAGGGAGTAGCCATAGGGATAGTTTCCGTCTGGATACATTTATCGATTTTCGGTGGATCTGTTTGGATACTTTTGTCAGCTGTCTCAGGTTTCGGATCCCTCGAAAGAGACTTTATGAATTCTTTGAACCTATTTGCCCTGATGGCATCCCTCCTCCTTTTGCTAGGGGATTTTCGCTTTGGCATCCTGTTCTGTTTGACGTACTCAGCCATAGTCCGTTCTGGATATCAAGCTCTGCTCCAGCATGCGGTACGTAGGGCAATTTCGTCCTGAGGCTCCGCAGCTTTTCTTCCCACGTCTTTTGCAGGGAATGCATACACTTGCGGCTTTGCATTCTTTTCGTGTGTGACCATCTTCGCCGCACCTGGAGCAAGCCGACCCCCTGGTGCAGTGCCTCAGAATGTGGTCCAGGTCTCCACAATTATGGCAACGAGGTACCACGAGGTAATCCCTAATATTAATGGCATGAAAGCCAACATACAGTCTGCCCATTGTTATTATCTGCTTCCACATTGGTGCGCCGGCCGAAGTGGCCGTGCGGTTAAAGGCGCTGCAGTCTGGAACCGCAAGACCGCTACGGTCGCAGGTTCGAATCCTGCCTCGGGCATGGATGTTTGTGATGTCCTTAGGTTAGTTAGGTTTAACTAGTTCTAAGTTCTAGGGGACTAATGACCTCAGCAGTTGAGTCCCATAGTGCTCAGAGCCATTTGAACCATTTTTTTGAACCACATTGGTGCCGTGACATCGGCGACGTGATGTACAACATCACGATCCCGAGGTCCCGTTTTAAATCACAGCTTAAAAGAATCCTTGAACTCATTTTCATTCATTTGGTCAAAGTTTTGGTCCTTTATGTTCTGGTACAGTTCTTCGTTTGTAATTGTTGCTGGTACATCGTATAGGATGACCAAAGGGTTCCTTTTTCTCGGTGGTTCACACTTGACCACCGAGTTCAGCTTGGGATTCTTTAACAATTTTTCTTTGTCTTCTTCTGTAGCCACCTCCACAATCACTGAGTTTCTACTAGGTTTAACCTTATTTATTCTAATTTTATCTTTTGCCGGATCAATACTTTTCGTCAGCAATCCTTGTATTTTTTTAATACTCGTGTCTTGGCCTGGTAGAGTTCTGAGGAAGACCGCAGTGTCTGACCGCTTGGTCACCTTGGCGATCGTTTCTTTCGTAGTTTGTGGCTTTTACGGTGCTTGCGCGACCACTCCAGCCCAAGTCTTTGTTGGTTGCCTTCTTAATCTTTCATTCTCCTTTTCTAATTCCTCTACGCGGCCTTCGAGCTTGGCGTGGGCGATGGCCCATGCAGCCAGCTCGTTCTTAATAATAGACAATGCCGCCTGACTTATCTTCCCATTCTTAATGTTCTGCTCCAAGAGCAGCGTGACACGTGCATGTCTCTGTGTGACGGTTTCGTCTTCTGCCAGTCCCGTCTCGTCCTGAGGAGAGGGATCAAGCATCGTAGATGCTCGCTTGAGCGCACTCGATTCACTCGTCTCTGTTGTATCCATATTGACTGACGAGTGAAAAATGGGATGGGAGCCCGTCTCTTACCCCGGACCGGCTCCTCTGGCATGGGGGGGGGGGGGGGGACTTCTGCAGATCGCCCACCGACCTCGCCCCTAGGTCAAGGGCACTCCAGAGCCGCTGGGTTCAGCGCACCGTTTCCAGCGCACTGGTCCCCCTCGGTGACTTCGTCATCGGCGATTTCACGCGACGCACCCCGGCAACTGCACGCCGCACTCCGGAGAGGCGGATGCACCTCTCGCCCTTCGCCGCCTACTTGCCCGAGCTTCCACCTCTCGGCCAGGGACCCACTCCTACTCAGGTGGCGGGCCGGTCCCCCAGACGTTCGGCGGTCTGGACCCATCTAACCTGGCCCAGGCGATGTCACCACCACCTGGGTTTGGCAGAACACGCCCCGGTTACCCAGGGGCGCGGCGAACCACCCTTGCCGACAAGCGCCGCGATCCCACGCCGACAAACAAGATCGCCGGCATGCAGAGCACCTGTTGGTCTGTGCCCTGCGAATGGAAGGGACAGGTGTTCAGTCCCTCGACACAGCTCCCCCTGTGCCACGCACCCTTCGCTTTCACATCGGGTTGGGTCGCAGCTCTCCCTTTTGTCGCAAGGCAGAAGCCCATCTGGCACCACGGGAAGGCGGAAAGAGCCACTTGGGAAGGAGAGGCTATGAGAGACGCGTCACTTCCCCTGTGAGGACTGCCGCGGCACACCCGACTGGAAGCGATACGCCCCAGTGCGAGCTTCCGTGCCATACGGCGCGCCGACAACGGGCGGGCCCGTGCCGAACGCACCGTCAAGCGACCGACCTCACGCCTTACAGGAGCCCTAGGTAGTGTGCTGAAGAACATCTCTGGATTATTCACTTAATATTGCTTCTTCAAACTTCGCAAGTAGACTTTCGCGGGATAGTTGGTACTACCTTCAAGAGTCTGCCAAGTCAGGTTTTTCAACGTTTTCATGAAGTTATCCCGTGAGTCAAACAAACCTTTGACTATTTTTGCTGTCCTTCTTTGTACACGACCAATATCCAATGTCAGTCCTATTAGATATAGGTCCCATACACTAGATCAATATTCTAGGATAGGACGCACAAGTGATTTGCAAGTTGTCTTTCCTCATTTACTGATTGCATGTTCCCCATACCCCGCCAGTCAGTCGATGTTTACCATCTGCCTTACCTACGACTGGACCTACTGTATGTGATCATCCCATTTCATTTCCCTACGAATTCTTACATCCATGTTTTTGTACAGAATAACTGATTCCAATTGTGACTCATTAGTGTTTTAATTATAGGATACTACGTTTCAGCATTTTGTGAAGCGTACAGTTTTACGTTTCGCATCATACATTGACAGGAAGAAAATCGTGACACCAAGAAGGAATTGTGGGGTGTTTCCACATCTAAAAGATGGTGTTTATTCAAATTTCGCTCCAGTCGCATGAGATTGGCGCTAGTAGTGTCACTATGAGTATGCAAACCAGGTTTATTTTAAATACACGCTGTAACGGTCGTGAGAAGTCACCTTTGAGAATTGACATAGTAAACTGATGTTAGTCAAGAATGCCTTTAAGGCGACCAAGATGCCATTATCAACATGTCACTGAGTTTGAAAGAGATAGTGTAGAAGAACTACGAGAAACTGGATGTTCCTTCTGCGATATTGCACAACGACTTGGGAAGAATGTAGCCACTGTACATGACTGCTGGCAGCGGTGGTTTCGAGGATGTACAATCTCAAGAAGACCAGGCTCCTGACGGCCACGTGGCACTACCGAGAGGGAAGACCACCGTGTTCGGCGTATGGATCTGGCGCATCATAATGCGTCTGCAGCAGCAATTTGAGCAGCAGTTGGCACCGCAATGACACAAAGAACTCTTGCAAATCGGTTTCTTCAAGGACAGCTCCGAGCCAGATGCCCCGCAGCGTTCATTCCAGTGATCACCACCATTTGCGACTTCTGCGGTATCAATGGAGAGGCAATTAGAGGGCAGGGTGGAGGTCCTTTCTGATGAAAGCTGGTTCTGCCTCGATGATAGTGACAGTTTCGTGCTGGTTAGGAGGGGGCCACTTAAGGGCCTGCGACCAAACTATCTGGGTGCTAGACATACTGAACCTACACCAGTAGTTATGGTCTGAGGTGCGATGTTGTATGACAGCAGGAGCACTCTCGTGGTTAACCCATGTACCCTGACAGCAAATAGTTTAGTGATTCGACGTGTTGAGCTGGCATTCACGAACAGCATTCCAGGGGGTGTTTCCCAACAGGATAACACTCACCCACAAGCCACTGTTGTAACCAAGCATGCTCTACAGTGTGTCGACATGTTGCCTTGACCTGCTTAATCTCTAGATCCGTCTCCAATCGAGCGCATATGGAGATCATCGAACGTCACCTCCAGAGACATCCACAACCAGCATTAAACGTTACTGTATTTACCGACTAAGTGCACCAGGCATAGAGCTCCATCCCACAAACTGACTTCCGGCGCCTGTACAACACAAAGCATGCACGTTTGTCTGTTTACTTTCAACATTCTGGTAGTTTCATCGGTTAGTAGTGTGCCAGCATTTCAAATTTTCAGTGACTTCTCTCGAGCTTACATTAACCTGTGATCTTTCAATGTTAATCACTTAAATATGTAACCTAGACAAATGCGTTACTGACATTTCGTTATTCTACATAAATTATTTTTTTTGGTGTAGCAATTTATTTCCGTCAGTGTATGAAACCAGTTACCAATCTTAGCATCACTTTGATATTTTTTCAAGATCTCATTGGATATTTGCAAAGTTATTTTTCAGATAGTAATTCATTAGAGATGAGTGCATCATCTATAAAATGTCTGTCCTGGTAACTATTTTCCACGTTTCGAAGCTTGAATTGGGAAAGGATGGGTAAGGAAATCGGCTGAGTATAGAGACGATGCCACTGGACACCCGAAGGACTTGTGGACTGCCGAACAGCGATAATTACTGGTGTAAACATGTCATAGGGCACGAGTATGCCGGAAACAAAAATGCGATGCATTGCCCTAGCCAACATGTAATAGTTTATAAAGATGGTAGAGATATTCTCGTGTGGAGGAAGTTTACATGGGATTATCGGAAGTCCGTGGCAGGTCTGTTGTCGGCGAACTGCTCAGAAATCTGCTGGCCCGAGATTTCGTGCTCCTACACCAGCTTACTGGCTACCTGTACCTTCAGCAACACAGTGCACCGCCTCATCTCTGCGGAGAAATGAGAAACAACGATGAAGCACTCTTGTTGGCATGACGGTGTCCGGGTCCCTCACGTCACCTCCCCTTAATCCTATAGGGACACCATAGACCAAAGCAATAGCCGTGACTTACGGACGACGGTTTAGCTCTTATGAATCAGGGTGGCCGTCCAGCGGTTTTGGTGTTCCGTGCAGACCATGGCATGACGCATTTCTGTCAACATCAGCTCGGAAAGAGGCCATATTTGCCGCTCTAATTGGATCATTCATGAGTTACTAACTTCCTGACTTGTCACATAAAGTTCTTAGAGTGCTATTTGAGCCTGGAAACGACTCAATGTCATGACATGCAGCGTTCACTTCTAAACTTAAGTGTATCTGCAGGTAGCAACAGCTCCGACCGTAGCCGACTTCCGATTTAGCACAATATGAAGTAATATCTCGGGTCCTCTTTTCAAAGTACGTATCACTCTTCATGACCGCTTTCAACGCCGAAAATGTGTTTATTATTCGCATCCAATGCTGAAGCTGAAGCGATAACATGTATCCGAATGCTACGAGATGAGAGTGAGTGACAAAGTAACTTTTTTATTATGACAATTGGATCGTGCTGAAGTAAACGGATCTTAGTGTTATCATACGCCTACTTAAGTACAGAACAAAGTGTAAATGAAAGCTAGCTCGGTTTTGTGCGACAAGGACATACAAAAACGGAAAAGCGGATTTGCGGACTAACAGGGAAAACGAGAGAACCTTCTGAAATGAGGCGGAGCCGATCTATCGAATTCAAAAAGCACGGAAGGTCCAGCGACATAATTCGAAGATTGCAAGAAAATTTGTAGGGTGTTCTATATTTTATTTTGAAGCACTATAAAAATGAAAACAGTAATATAAAAATTTCTTCGCTAATTGATTATATCACAGGATTAACTTCTCACGATATGTCACAGCGCGTCAAGAGAAGTTTTCCTGGCAGTAGCTCAGTGATCAGTAAGTGTTCGACAACGCAACGTCACAAAAATAAAGATAAGACAGTGTGACTTCTCAGACTTGTCTGACGCCGCATCTTGCAGCAGTATCCCACGTAACTTTCTGAAAATTTCTAACGGTTGCTTTGATGAAATACTGACCGACTTACACAACATTATTCTGAGACAAACCCGAGATGCGTATTTTGAAGATTAGATAGTGGTTCGCAGAGGGCCCATCCGATAGCGATTTAACTGGTAATCAGGAAAACAGGATTATCTGTAAAAAAAAAAAAAAGTGGAGTCTGAGACGTGTGAGGATGTATTCTTCACAATCACGCGCTAACTTCTCACATTAGGGAACAGCAGTGAACAAGCTTTTCTGTAAACGTGCACAGCCGCTCATTCATTTGTTCAGCTATAGTCGTTTAAGCGAACTGAAGAAAGCAACTACGAAGCACAGAAAGAGATAGCTCTCTGAAAAGAATTTGGAGACTGACTACATGCATCATATGCGAAGCAAACGTTTCAAATATAGACTTAACATATAGTTAACTTCTATGCAAAACAGATAATGGTTCATTTATATTTCACAGTAAGTTGCGTATCTGCCTTTTTGCCCTGTTGCCGAATCATTACACACAAATATCATAAATGTGGATATCCTATTTCAATAAAAAAACTAGTTACTGCAATTACATCTCCTTTTCTCTTCTGTGTAGACTATGTGACAAATCTGTGTGACGGAACAGGACTCGAACTCTAACACCTGATTTACGCACGTTATGAGCTAACACTGGGCACCTTTCCAGAATGCCTCACAGATTGACTCAAATATTAAACTCGTCTTTCGTTTCCGTTTCTATCTTTTCTGGCTCACAGGATACTAGTCTCAATCCATCTTGAGAGTCAGAGCTTCCATGGAGTTTGGAAGATGTGCAGAGGAATTGGTGACGAGAAGTTATGGAATATGTTCTCAAACGGCGAAATTTATAGCACATTGACTATGGAAGGCAGGCGTCAAAATCAAGTGCCATCCAAGCGTGCAATTATTTTACCTCGTTACAAAATTTTGAAGTAATATTTATAATGGAAAACCCATACGAGAAGTGATTGGAATGCATTGTAGAACAGAGGTGAACTTTACGTTATGAGGAGCACTAGACATATAAACTACGTGATGTTGATCTCATCAAACGCTGCTCTACTTTTGTTGGTTTAATTGGGAACTAGTATAAAAGAACACATGCAGACTGGAACTAAATTTTGTGAAGACAGTGGAAGTCAGTACATGAGGCTTAATGTCGGAATGTTTTCAAATATGCGAAGATACACAATTAAGAGCAACTGAACTGGAGAAACCTACGTAGTGTAGTTCTAATGCTGACAATGTAACATGCAATGACCGTCACAAGCCCACGGAAAGCCTAGAGGGCCATGTTGATCCATGACTACTCAACCGCCACTCACAACTACAGGAGATTTATCAGTGTAGCATATAAGGCGCGAGCGTCAGACTTGCTGGCATCTCACAATTGCTCAGAAGGACTGAGCGTGATCTGAAAGGTTTCATAAGCACCCTATTTTGCATTTACAAACAATATTGACACTATTTGGAAGTGCGGCAGTGGGGAAATGTCTCGCCCAAGGCCTGCCTGCAAGGTGCTGCAGATGAACAAACGGACACTCTTCATCGGGTTGTAGAGTCCTGCATTGTCGAGGATGAAAGATGAAAACAGGTGTATTGAAGGCTCAATTTCACCCAATGTAAAAGTCTCCCTCACGAGAATACTCCATGGCCAAACTTAAGGGTCCCTGTTGCATCGTCTCATGTCGTTCTGAAGTGCTCGTATCCTGTTATCGGCGTATGTAAGAGGGTAACTCGACTCATCAGTTCAGAAGACCTTTATCCATGCCTCTAGAATCCACCTGAGGCGTTTCTGTGTCCATGTTATCTTTTGTGCCCTGCGAGAAAAAATAACGCTATGTTGTCAATAATGTTGAACACAGCGATTCGTTTTTGCTGTACCTTGAACGCATGGGCACATGTCACGATACGAAGAACACCTGCAAATCATCACATAACCACCTCTGGCCTGTGCTACAAACTTAACACATTGCAACTTAATGCCCGCTGGGCACATTGGAAAAGTTACACGACTTGGCACTTGGGATCTTTCAAGACCCCAGTTCATTTGACTGGAGCACTTTATCTGTTATTGGCCTTTGTCATTGTTTTCTTGTTGTAATGTCAAATTGTTATAATTCTACACTGTTTTTATCATTAGTCGATCACATATAACTAATGAAAATTTGTTTTTATATTGTACGGCAGAATATACATCATTATATAATTTGCGCACATTTTTACATTGCTTTTTGTTATAATAACATCTTTAATTTTTTACAACTTACGTTCTTACATATTAAACATTATCAGGACATAGCGTTTTATTTTATCTTTTTGAAGACTACTAATATATTTAATTTATCAGTTTTTGCTATATCTATAGAGACCATAACAAAAATGAAAAGAAAATGAAAACTTCAGTACAATGAAATACCTGTTCTAATTTCACTATGACAGAAATGGCCATGTCACCACGACACACTTACTTATTTTTATCACATTCTGGCTGGAATGAGAACTTCATAGAAATTTTCCACAGTGGTTACAAATTGTTTTTATTTTTGGTCTCAGTTTCTTGGACACAACACCTTTGTACTTTGTTGGTGGGCTGGTGATTCACAGGTGTACTGAGACCTTTCGGCTCATAGTCATATCCAAGAGCAAGAAGACCACTTTTTGCTCCCTTTTGAAGGCACCTCCTGTTAAGTAGTCTTCGGTTGATGTGAGGATGCACAAGCTATCGTCCTAACTGCAGCAGGAACTACCGCCTCTTCTGATTTGAAGTCAGGCTTCATGGGTGATGATGCAGCCATATAATCATTACACGGATTCCAGCAATGTCGATCACATTATACAGGATGTTACAAAAAGGTACGGCCAAACTTTCAGGAAACATTCCTCACTCAAAAGAAAGAAAAAATGTTGTGTGGACATGTGTCCGGAAACGCTTACTTTCCATGTTAGAGCTCATTTTAGTACTTCTCTTCAAATCACATGAATCATGGAACGGAAACACACAGCAACAGAACGTACCAGCGTGACTTCAAACACTTTGTTACAGGAAATGTTCAAAATGTCCTCCGTTAGCGAGGATACATGCATCCACCCTCGTCGCATGGAATCCCTGATGCGCTGATGCAGCCCTGGAGAATGGCGTATTGTATCACAGCCGTCCACAATACGAGCACGAAGATCTCTACATTTGGTACCGGGGTTGCGTAGACAAGAGCTTTAAATGCCTCCATAAATGAAAGTCAAGAGGGTGAGGTCAGGAGAGCGTGGAGGCCATGGAATTGGTCCGCCTCTACCAATCCATCGGTCACCGAATCTGTTGTTGAGAAGCGCACGAACACTTCGACTGAAATGTGCAGGAGCTCCATCGTGCATGAACCACATGTTGTGTCGTACTTGTAAAGGCACATGTTCTAACAGCACAGGTAGAGTATCCCGTATGAAATCATGATAACGTGCTCCATTGAGCGTAGGTGGAAGAACATGGGGCCCAATCAAGACATCACCAACAATGCCTGCTCAAACGTTCACAGAAAATCTGTGTTGATGACGTGATTGCACAATTGCGTGCGGATTCTCGTCGGTCCACACATGTTGATTGTGAAAATTTACAATTTGATCACGTTGGAATGAAGCCTCATCCGTAAAGAGAACATTTGCACTGAAATGAGGGTTGACACATTGTTGAATGAACCATTCGCAGAAGTGTACCCGTGGAGGCCAATCAGCTGCTGATAGTGCCTGCACACGCTGTACATGGTACGGAAACAAGTGGTTCTCCCGTAGCAATCTCCATACAGTGACGTGGTCAACGTTACCTTGTACAGCAGCAACTTCTCTGACGCTGACATTAGGGTTATCGTCAACTGCACGAAGAATTGCCTCGTCCATTGCAGGTGTCCTCGTCGTTCTAGGTCTTCCCCAGTCGCGAGTCATAGGCTGGAATGTTCCGTGCTCCCTAAGACGCCGATCAATTGCTTCGAACGTCTTCCTGTCGGGACACCTTCGTTCTGGAAGTCTGTCTCGATACAAACGTACCGCGCCACGGCTATTGCCCCGTGCTAATCCATACATCAAATGGGCATCTGCCAACTCCGCATTTGTAAACATTGCACTGACTGCAAAACCACGTTCGTGATGAACACTAACCTGTTGATGCTACGTACTGATGTGCTTGATCCTAGTACTGTAGAGCAATGAGTCGCATATCGACACAAGCACCGAAGTCAACATTACCTTCCTTCAATTGGGCCAACTGGCGGTGAATCGAGGAAGTACAGTACATACTGACGAAACTAAAATGAGCTCTAACATGGAAATTAAGCGTTTCCGGACACATGTCCACATATCATCTTTTGTTTATTTGTGTGTGAGGAATGTTTCCTGAAAGTTTGGCCGTACCTTTTTGTAACACCCTGTAGAAGAGTACAACAGCCCAGCGCTTGGTGTTGTGTTTCAGGCTGTAGGTGCCCACAAGTTGATCCATCGTGTCAACACCCCCTTATGTTTGCTGTAATGCTCTATTACTTCTGGCTTCTTTACGTGACCAAATACAGTTCGTGGCGAGTGAAGAGAGGAGACAAGTATAACTGCTGATAACTTCTTTGGTACATATGGTACTAGTGACATGGAATCAGAAAATCCAAACACCGAGGAATTTACTTCTCTCGAACGATGTAGCTGCATCTCCTTAGCATTTACAATCTTGTGTTTCCTTAGAGTTCCGACAAAGGTGCTTTTCAACGCCAGCAGTTCTTTCACTAAAGGTGAGCTACTGAAAAAAATTGTCGGCTATAGTACTGATGCCCTTACTGAACGATTTTCCAGTTAGATCTCTTATGACTCTGGAACCCTGATTTACTTTTCTTTGTTGGCCCTGTTGTTTTCCCAAATAAATCTGCCCATTCAGTGGAAATGCATTTCTAGAATCGCAAGCCCACTACAGTGTTATACCATATTTAGCAGGTTTGCTTTGCATGTATTGTCGAAATGGATTTCCCTCTAAACGCAACAAGCTATTCACCAACAGTTATGTCAAAGCCTGGACTGTACATGGAAGAAGTCTGTGAAATGAACGTTTCCCAGATGTCTCTAAATGCAACTAATTTATCATGAATCCTCTTATCTTCCCTTTTTTCCTTATTGTCAAATCTGAGAAAACTTGTTTTAGCTTGAAACCATTTTAGGCGCATTGTTCCTCTGAAAGTAGGCCTGCCATGTTGTTCGTTCCACTGTTCACTCAAAAGTTCGCCTCGAATTCTTCCGCGTCTATGAGTAGTTCCTTCCATACCTTAAGTGTACTACTAGGATAATCTTCATTCCACTTTTTGTACACTCGCCTAGCCTCTGTGTTAGTTTCCCTTGCCACGACGGACATTATTTCTGGGGTAATTAGGAGCTTTAGGGCTTCTTTTATTGAACCAGGGGGTACCACTTTAGGACCAGGTTTACCACGAATTATGTGATGAGAGGGAGTTTGGCAGTTAGTTGGAAGCTCTTTGTACCAAATCATTCCATTTTTGCCGATGAATAATCGTTCATAGTGTTGTCATTACTTACGGTTACATCATCTTCACTGTGAATGACGTCAACTTCATTATCTTTTTCTGTTCCATTACATCACTGCCTTCCTTCTCTTCACTATCTGAGGGCAAATATTCATCATCATTCAGCTCACAAATACTTTCATTATCGACATCAGCATCATCCCACATCTGAAGAAGAATCTTATCAGCTTGTTCAGCCCGAAAAAATTGTCCATCAATCCTAAACAAAAAATTAATCCTGTATTTGAATTCTAACCTGAATTATAAGAAAATAGTTTTACCTACAGTTCCCACAGTTTTCATATTTTTGACTTACGTTATAATGACCAGACATTTCTTTCTTTATATGAATAACATCATACATGTATGCAAAACTGTAAGATTTGAATGCAGCCAGCCATCATCCACTTCCCTCGCATCAAAAATGCTGTCTGAAGCTTAACAACTGAATAACCATCATTGTTAATAAGTTCTGCAAACTTCTGCCATTTTCTGGCAACAGTGAGTTAGCTAAACCAGCTGGGGTCTTTGAAGACCCCAAGTGCCCATTTTCACTAATTCCTAAACTAAGTCATCATAAATTCAAGAAATAGTTAAGTAATGGTATTTATGCATTATAGTCATTTAGATAATAACTACGAGAGAGATGTCAGGGGCCATGAACATTTCAGGTCCAGTAAACAATGAAGTGCAAGAAGTGTAAGCGGTATGGGCTCTCAAATGACCCCCACGTGCCGAGCGGAGGGTTAAACGCCTCCATGTGCAGTCGGCGTACTCGAAACATAAAAAGAAGCAAAATCGTGACGCATCGGACCACACCACACGTCTCCAGTCGGCTATTGTTCAGTTTCTGTGATATATTGTCCACCTACATTCACTAACAATAACAATCCCTGTCGGATTTGAAAACAGTTGTCACTGACGAGGCGTGACATTCGTCCCTATTCATTGATGATAATGATGTAAGGGCAGCCAATATTTACTCCCTGTTACAAGGCTTTATTTCCTGTAGAAACGTCGGACAATATGTGTTGATACACCAACAAATCAGGGAACTTCGTGTGCACTGCGATTATGGGTACATCCAAAGACGATAGCTTTTTTCTGCCACTATGCCACGTCTCTACGTCGATCCATCTCACTGCATTCGATTCCATTCAATCGACTGTCAGATACACAACTCTTCATTGTAGTGACTTACGTGAGGCTCACATAATACCAATTCTTCACCGTCTACGGCGTTCCAAAGTACTCTTTCGCTGGAATAACACAATAAACACAATATTGAATACATTCTACAATACCAATGTATTTCACTAACCGGGTTTCGGCTTACAAGGTCATTATCAGACTCTCACTGTCGTCGTCAAAAAGGGTACGGTATTCGTGAATTACATTGAAAGAGATGTTAAACATCGAGAGATAGGTACGAACACAGAGCAACTGTCACAAGTGCCATCTTTGACAATGCAGCGGTGTGATGTAATTAAAAATGTTTAATTCAAACAGGAAGTAAATATAAAGGAAATAAACCAGAAAATAATGTTAAAAGTAAGCCGGCCGGGGTGGCCGAGCGGTTCTAGGCGCTACAGTCTGGAACAATGCGACCGCTACGGTCGCAGGTTCGAATCCTGCCTCGGGCATGGATGTGTGTGATGTCCTTAGGTTAGTTAGGTTTAAGTAGTTCTAAGTTCTAGGGGACTGATGACCTCAGAATTTAAGTCCCTTAGTGCTCAGAGCCATTTGAAGCATTTGTTAAAAGTAAATAAACAATGCCTATACAACGATTTAAATTAAATAAACAATCGCATAAAATAAAATTAATGCCAGATAAGAGTTGACAGTATCTTGGTCGGTGTGAGACATCTCTGGCCCCAACGTACAGTTTTTCAACTGTCACAAACATGACGGAAAGTTCAGCAGCAGCTACTACCCCAGATGATAAGCAATCAACCGTCGTCCTGAACGACGGAAGCAGACTTTCGGATTATGGGGAATCTGTACAAACATGTTCGGTGGAATCGAAGACCCTGGAAAAGAAAAGGTACAAATGACGGAACATTTTCGCTACTTTCAACGCAAACTCCATTGTTAAGACTGAAGAACTGAAACAAGTAACTGATGACTTGTCCCGATATCAGATACTGATCGCGGCAATTCAGCAAACAAGACGCACCAACGAACATTACTTCAAGTCCCAAGGTTATGGAATCTTCGAAGGCAAGGCTTACAAACATGTAACAAAAACCATTCCACACGGAGACAGCGTTTATTGTCAGCTGGAAGATTTTGGACTCGGTTATGGACTTCACCTACCCTAACACTACTCTGCTGTTTCTTTTAGGTCTGAAAATAGAATTTACGCTATTGTGAACGTACATGCGCCAATCATTCAGGTGAATAAGATGGACGTGGAACGAATAGATGCATTCTGGTACTTGATAAACACACCATCATTCTGCTTGAGGATTTCATTGCCCAGTTTGATGAGGAAAGGAAATATCAGAAAATTGTTGGGAACTACTCAGTTCACTGGCGAACCAACCGCATTGGAGAGAGATTAGTGGAGGTATTCAGAGCATACAGTCTCGTTCTAAAGTCAACTGCTTTCAAATACCTGCCTAGAAAATTTAAGACCTGGACGCTCCAAACTCCAGCCTCGATGAATTACAAATTGACCATGTCGCCATTGTTCAGAAAGCGAAACGAGAGATCCAGAACGTAAAGATTGTGACAAATGCCAGTCTAGACTCGGATGACTTCCTTTCGAGGGTAAAAGTTAGACTAATTCCAAGCAATACCAAGAAGATTACTCCCCGAAAAAATTACAAGTTCGACAAAGCCAAACTAAGGAGCAACCAATAATCCCAAATTGAAAACTTTAAATCAGGAAAACTATAAACAAGTGCAAGAGGTTATAGTCAGACCAGCTAAGGAGACTGTCTCCCCACTCACGAAATAAAGAAAGAATGTTTGGTGGGAAAAGGAATGTGATGCAGCCGTACCACTAAAACAGATTGCATGGCAGAAATGGAACGGAAGAAAAATGAAGCTAACAGGGTAAACTTTCTAAAGGCATTTCATAAGAATCAACTGGTAAAGACTGAACAAGACTTAAAACAAGACGTGACTTCTGTAAAACCTTCTAGCACAATCTGAACAAATACAACCATCCGAACCTAAAGTTCAAAGATTCTAAAGAGAAACTAGCGCCGAAGGTAACTGCTAATTCTAGCAAGTTATTTTGATTGTTTCTTCAGCTGTGAGGCACCACAGAATGGATTCGCTTATGAAAACAGTCCAAACATCTAACCAGACTCGTCTCCACCTTCGAAGGCAGCAATGAGGAAGATCATCCAAAGCACTAAAAAACAACAATGCACCGGATGAACATCAAATAATTGCTGAGCTGTGGCAGCATGCAGGGGATAAGGCAATCGGTAAACTGATTGAGTTATTCGAGATATTTGCAAAGCGCAAAACATCCACGTGGATGGATCTCTGCCGTAATTCATCCATCACATAAGAAGGAGGACAGACCAGACGTGAACTACTGCGTTTCTTTCTTCGTAACAACTTACAAGATCCTCTCAAAAGCTCTACAGTTAGACTGGAACAATGACATATGGTTGGAACACAACGTCGTTGTTACAGGTAGCCTGCGAAGACCGGTTCATAGATGTTAGCCACTGACGGAATCGGGTATACGTTTGTAGTTAACCCCCTCAGCGGGAGTTAAGGCCTGAAGATGGTGTACTGAAGTACCGAAACTGATAGCCATATAATAAATAACATCATAAGGACGGCTGTAGGTGTTCCATTTTATTGCCGCGCGGGATAGCCGCGCGTCCTTGAAGCGTCATGTCAAGGTTCGCGCGGCTCACTCCGACGGAGGTTCGAGCCCACCCTCGGGCATGAGTGTGTGTGTTGTCCTTAGCGTAAGTTAGTTGAAGTTATATTAAGTAGTGTGCAAGCCTAGGGACCGATGGCCTCAGCAGCTTGGTCCCATAGAGACTTACCATTTTTTCATTTAGTTACGGAAGTGAACGACTGGAAGTGCCTCAAACTACCAATTAAAATGATGGACATACAAAAACTGGACCCTAGTTGACGGAAACAAAGAAAGAAGACGAAGACAAGACAAGAGTTATGACGAATACCCAGAAGAGGCGTTATGGAAAGTGATACAGAAACCAAGTAAAAGATAGATGCTATTTTGTCGAAAACTAACATTTTTGAGACCGCACCAGTGTACAAAAACACACAGTCCAGTTACATTAAAGTGACCACCGCCTAAGTTCGTCGTCGACGCGCAGTAACCACTCACAGACGGCAGGTGGCAGCACTAGCAATGAAGGTTATATAAAGAGTGTCAGGGGGACGCTGATAACAGTATAGTCATTATCGCAATGTGGAAAAGGTATGATTTATCAGACGTCGAAAAGGGCATGATCCTTGGCTTTCAGGACAAGTGTGAAAGCATTTCCGAAACGGTTAAGCTTGTAAACTGTTTATGTGCCGCCGCGGTTAAAGTATATCATGCTTGACAAAACGGCGCTGTCCAACACCGGTGGCAAGGCGACTGTGGTGCACCAAGGACCGTTGATGACAAGGGTGAAGCTTCAGAAAGCAAATAGCATGCAACAGTTGTTGGAATGGTCCAGGTCGGAGGAGGGAACGTAATGGTCTGAGGCATGTTTTCGTGGTATTAACTTGGTGAATAGTCTTTCTGAAAAGCACACTGAATCAACACAGGTACGCATCTATCCTTGGGGACAATGCCTATCCCTACATGCAGTTTGTTTGGCCGTAGCATGATGACACCTATCAGTAGGACAATGCAACGTGTCACCCACACAAGATGAGTTTACAGTACTTCCCCAGACACGAAAGTCGCCGGATTTAAACCCATTGGAAAATCTTTTGGACCTCCTCTACCGGGCTGTTCGTCTCATGGATCCTCAATTGAGAAACCTAGCGCAACTGACCATGGCATTGGAACCAGAAAGGCTCCACATCCTTGTGGGTACCTTCCAGAGCCTCATTGACCCTCTTCCTGCACGTCTCGCAGTGGTCTGCGCTGCAAAAGATGGTTATTCAGGATTTTGATAGCTGGTCACATCAGTGTGAGTGGACAGTCTAGGTTGATTCTTTCAAAGAAGAGGACAGCAACCAGCCACTATAGATTTTCTTACGTTTATAGCACCGTAGTTAGTTTCGAACTGACAAGTTCATCTTAAGACGGCTGTTCACATCAACATGCACATTTGTTGAAGTTTACACAAGTTTTTGGCTCGCTATTTCCCCTGGTGGTGAAATACTCCTGGAATGCTGGTGCCCTAAGATTTTTTAAAATCTACTTAAAAGCGTAACTATCCTTCGAAACGATCGAACCCAGTGGAAACAAATAAAACTATAACTATTTAGTCTTAAATACAGAATATTCTAATACAGGGCTTCCCAACCTGTAGTCCGCGGACCCTTTAGGGGTCCGCCGGCTCTTTCTAGGGGTCCGCGGCCACCTTTCACCAAATCGTGTAAAATAATGAGTAAAGTTATTGAGTAAAAATGTGAAAATAAAATTCATCACAATTTTTTTTTCGTGAGAAAAATACGTGTACTTTTACTTCAGGTCGTATCCGCAAGCAGCCTTTGCGTTTCCTAAGTGAGAACGTATACACAGTTTAGTGCCGGAGAATGCGGCTTCTCTGATCGACTGTTTCGCAACAATACGGGGATCGATTGTGCGTCGGCTCACGGTGCTATATGCGCTGAAACCTTTTACGCATGCGCGGAGCGAGCTTTGTCGACCAATCACAGCGCTCGCTGGCACGTATGTGGACCCAGGCATCATTAAATGTTAAACTTGCTTTGTCAGTGCGCTACCTATTTCATAAGTCGATTTTTGACCAGTTTATTACTTCTAACATGGATCGGTGGCTGAAGTCAGGATCATTGAAGAATGGTGCAGTTTCTCCATCGCCTTCACAACAAGGGAAGTTTCCAGTTGAAATGAATGAGGAGGGAGGACGACCAAAGGAAGACTTTACATACATTTGAACATTTTTCTTCGGATTTCACGAAAAACCACACACACGCGCACACACGACTGTTACGAAATATGCATGCTCCTTGGATAACAGTAGCCAAATAGTGGAAGTGAACAGACGATAAGCGGCAGCTTGTCAACAGCGAACAGTTTAGACGTGACGTTGATTGCTCTTGGAGGATGACAGCTCCATCGTGTGAAATTTCAATTACCAAGTAATTTTAATCAGGCTATAGTGTGTTGAACAAAGGGAGTAAATCCACTAGTAAGTGTCTGGATGCAGTGGGAATTCAAATTGGATCGTTAATTTCAAGCTGTTTTCATTCATCTCTAAACCAAAGGCTATTGATTCTACAGGGAGGTGGGGGGGGGGGGGGGGGGGGAAGGGGGGTGGAGTCATTGGGACCATGGCACTTGCATTAAGAAGCTTTCAGTTCCCATGGGTTTCACTCTGAAATTTAAAGTTACTGTGCTCTTGACTGACTAGGGGTCCGCCATGGATTTTCGACTGAAGAAGGGGTCCGCCGGCTGAAAAGGTTGGGAAGCCCTGTTCTAATACATCGTTGTGAGTAAACAAGACAGGTGCTGACGCATCTACTTAGGTCTGAAGATGATCCGGAGTGATCTAAACATATAATCTAATTAAAAATGTGTAACTGAGACAGAATAATAAATTAGAATTATCTTAGGCATTGAGGTGCGTTTACTTATTTAATATTAAGTTAAAACTCTGGGCTAGATGATTGTAGATTTCCAGGGCATCCTACAGACGACATTTTCAGTCTTTTTTGCTAAATGGAGGACATAGGACTACGGCTGATAGCTGTGTCTGCTAAGTGTAGCCATCTTCTGAGTAGAAAGAGCACACAGATTTTACGGAATTCCTTGAAATAAGATAGCTTTGTTTGCAAATTGTTTTTATCTATTTATTGGCAATGATGCATTTCGCTCATGTGGGCATAGGTTGGGGATTATACAAGAAATTCATTACCGGTTGCTGTACCAGGTGCCCAGTATGGACTGGAACCAATGTTATTGCAATTTATTTTACCACGGAGTAGTGAAAGTGCAAGAACCAAGGTTTTCAGATGTAAAGATTTTTTATTAAAACACGAATATTAAAAGCATTGAAAAACAGAAAGAAACGTGAATGATGCAAATGAAAACCTGATGCAGTGATGATGAATATGTGAATGTAGAGTCCCAGTTGAAACTGTGAACGAGGCGAACTTGTCGAGTCTGGTTAGAGTTATATTCTCGCTGAAGCTGCTCCATTGTCATCTCTCTGTCAGGCATAGTTACTGAGTGTATGTAGCTACTACTTGGACTTTGGGGGACCGAGAAGGAATCAGAAAGTAAGGGACCAAGGGTTAGGCCAGGGATTATTCAAGAAGAAAAGTGGAGATCAGGACTTGAGGAAATTGTGATGGCTGAGTCTCTTTAGAGTACGGGATATATTTGGGTTAGAGTTGTAGTTTTTAATGTCAGAGGTTACGGTTTATGAGATGTGAAATTATGGGTCAGATCAAAATTAGAAAAATTAATGCTCTGTAGAATAATGATGATACATTCGTCAAAGTTTCTCTTCGTTAGAGGGTGCGAGTTAGTGTCGGTGGTAAGTCTTTTCTGGGAACTTTTTTGGGACAGGGTCCTTGAGGATGTTGTTTTGTTGGTATATGTGGCAACGATGTATTTTACCTGAAATGTTGTCAGTCTGTTGAAATGTTGAAGACAATGTAGTCCAACATAGGGTGTGTCTGGTGGAGCTAACGTTTGTGCGACTGCAGGTGGCTCTGTGATAGTCTACTGCTATCTGATGTCTTCGAGTAGTGTCGATGATGGCAGTGAAACTATAGCGCATACTGGTATCTCAGCAGCTACTTGTTGAGAATGAAGCCGCTAAGTAGAAGTCTACTTAGCTCATATTAGTGGCAGGTTACGTGTGAAACGTAAAGTTTGGGACTCATGTGAGTGTTGATAACTGCTGATGTTGTGGCGACAGGAAGATACGTATATAATCTTGGGGACGAGGAGTGACAAAAGAAGCTCCGAACAGTAAGATGCAAGAAGTGACAACGAATATTATAGGGGATAAAACAGGTGTGTCGGTTAACTCTTGGTAAGTAGTGAAGGTAGCTCGCTGAATATAGTAGGCAATAACTGATAACGCACGTAGGAAAATGTAGATGTGTTTTATACTTGAAAGTATTTTCCAGTGGAATTATAAATGGAGAGTAAATGAATATTAAGTCTTAGGGATATGTTTGTATAAGCGCTGCAGCCATCAAGATTAGGCATTAAAGAGAAAAGGTTACGGTGATTCTAGTCGAGTTTGCTGAGTCCAAAATATATATAGTGCTCAGTGTGGTGACATCGGAAGTGGTATGATAAGTGAGATCAGAAATATAAGCGGAATTTGCACAGGAGATGATTTGTTTCAGTGTTCTGTAAATATCGAGGAAAATTGACGAATCAAAAAATATACTTAACACATCTTACCTTTATGGGTTTTCTGTTTGGTATGTAGTAAATGGGAATTAAATGTTTCTGAAGATAATGGTCAAAAGGAACTGTTTTAATTACGGAAGCAGTGTAAAAAATAAGGGACAGAGCCTTGGGGCACGCCTGCAAGAGGATGTAAGAAACTCCAATATACAGGGTGTTACAAAAAGGTACGGCCAAACTTTCAGGAAACATTCCTCAGACACAAAGAAAGAAAATATGTTATGTGGACATGTGTCCGGGGACGCTTACTTTCAATGTTAGAGCTCATTTTATTACTTCTCTTCAAATCACATTAATCATGGAATGGAAACACACAGCAACTGAACGTACCAGCGTGACTTCAAAGACTTTGTTACAGGAAGTGTTCAAAATGTCCTCCGTTAGCGAGGATACATGCATCCACCCTCCGTCGCATGGAATACCTGATGCGCTGACTTTCAAATGCCCCCATAAATGAAAGTCAAGAGGGTTGAGGTCAGGAGAGCGTGGAGGCCAAGGAATTGGTCCGCCTCTACCAATCCATCGGTCACCGAATCTGTTGTTGAGAAGCGTACGAACACTTCGACTGAAATGTGCAGGAGCTCCATCGTGCGTGAACCACACGTTGTGTCGTACTTGTAAAGGCACATGTTCTAGCAGCACAGGTAGAGTTTCCCGTATGAAATCATGGCGGTGAATCGAGGAAGTACAGTAGATACTGACGAAACTAAAATGAGCTCTAACATGGAAATTAAGCGTTTCCGGACACATGTCCACATAACATCTTTTCTTTATTTGTGTGTGAGGAATGTTTCCTGAAAGTTTGGCCGTACCTTTTTGTAACACCCTGTGTATTACTAATTGGGGTGTCTTCTTGTCGAGCCGGCCGTTGTGGCCGTGCGGTTCTAGGCTCTTCAGTCCGGAACCGCGCTGCTGCTACGGTCGCAGGTTCGAATACTGCCTCGGGCATGGGTGTGTGTGATGTCCTTAGGTTAGTTAGGTTTAAGTAGTTCTAAGTCTAGGGGACCTCAGATGTTAAGTCCCACAGTGCTCAGAGCCATTTGAACCATTTTTTTTCTTCTTGTCGAGCTCTAAACAACATTTTGCAGGGCAGGCGATCTAAGATGTGTTTGAGTGAAGTCGTTAAGAACGTGACTGAAGTGAGTCGCTGTGTGCTATGTGCAGCTGCAGTGCTGCGCCGCGGTGGGCCCCGGGGACTACCGCGCGGTGGACCCGACGCGGCTGCCCACGTCGTGCTGCGTGCCGGCCGGCCCGCACCAGGGCCACTGCGAGGCGGTGTTCCAGCGCGGGTGCGCGCAGCCGCTGGCCGACGCCCTGGGGGACCTCGCTGCCACCTCCGCCGCCGTTGCGGGCGCCGCCGCTGCTGCCACGGTCAGCCTGATTACCCTGCAGCGCAGCCTCTTTTCGTTTCTCGTGCATAAAAGCATACGATCTGAACAACGATCTTCTCTCCCTACTAGCTCAGTCCCATCCGTGCCAGTAGGAGTACAAATTACTTTATGGACCGAAATTGACCTTGAACGTGGTCATTAACCTTCAAGGTGATCACGTGATCGTCACATGATCATGGAGGTCGTGCGTGACGTCATCAGTGATCTTGAACTCATGACATCATTCAACAGAATCAATCACTCAATAACTGGAAATGAAAAACGCCCCCTCCCCTCCAGTTCCTGCCCTCCCTCTCTCTCTATCTCCAGCCAATCACAGTGCAGTATTAAACATCCAAGATGGCGGATATAGCCCAATTGCACTAATAGAAAATTAAAAACTCCCTCTTCCACTCTCCCATACTCCTACCTCCAGTTAATCTTAGCACATTATTAAGAATTCAAGTTGGTGGAAATAGCCCAATTATCTTAATGGTAAATTTAAAATCCTATTGCCTCATCTTTCCAACCAACCAGAGAGTAATACTAAGGCGATGTGTAAAAAAAATGTCAAATTACATTAAACATAAACTTCCCCCTCCCTCCTCCCTCTCTTCAGTCAAACATGGTGTAGTATTAGAAATAGTGCTCACTGACAGATGAAGTTTATTATGCTAATTTCTAGATACAAATATAGTCGTCAAATTAATGACTAAAACGTAACAGTCAGCTCTGAAGGAAGTATTCCAGTGCTATTTCCATGTGCAAATAGTTACAAATAACATGATAAACTGACAGTTGACATCAGAAGTTAGACCTAGGGAATTGCTGTCGTAAAAATAATCTGACCAGCGTTATACCTGCACAAAACACATATTAGTTAAAATACAACACAAAGCAGACAAGCACACAAGCAAATTGTCAGTCTGAATATAGTTAATGGTGCCTATTCTTGATGGAAGTCACAATACACCCTCAGATTAACTATTTCCACATTTATACTGTTCTCAAGCACAATTTTAAGATGGACAAAGATAATGTATCACTCGAAAAATGTAATAGTTGACAATTACTGCTATTATTACAGATGCGTCAGACCCACTGGAGATTATGTACAATAACAACTTTCGACTCAATTTGCAACTAGAACTATAGTGCCAAGGCTCTCTAAACCGTTTATAGACTTCATTTCCTGTAATCAACTATTACCCCTTAGACTGCTACAGACATGCTGTCTGTATTCCCTCGCTGTACTGCTCGCCTAATGCTGCTACCTCTGCTGATAGACGGCATTCTGGACGCTATGAAATAATTATCTTTCAATTTTAAGAAAACTATTAGATAAAAAGATAATTTTTTTCCAATCTTAAAGTGTGATACTTTCGCTCGATTACAGACTAAATTTCTGTCCCTTATTCCTAACAGTTATTGTGCTGTATGAAGTCAAGTTAAGCATAGCATGAGGTGTTAAAGAATTTGCAGAGGTGAAAATGCACTGTGTGGACTTCGCATATGATTGATTTTAGCGTACATATGAAATGCAGATAAGGTATCGAAATATTGTTTGAAAGTGAGAATAGAATTTTCTTCTCAACATATTGGTTATCTTATCCATCCGGTAGAGAGTCACATGCGATGTGTTCAGTTCTGTCCATGTGGGCCTGCCAGTTGCTATGAAATACTTATCATTCAATTTTAGGGAAACTATTTGGTGAAAAAGAATTTGACTTTTGCGCATATCACCATCTGATATCATCACTCGATAAATGACTGACTTTATTTTCGTTGCTCATCAAGTATACTGAGCTGCATTAAATTAAGTAAAGCATTGCAAGAAATTGTAAAGATTTTCCAGAGATAAAAACGCATTGTGTAGACTTTTCGTATGACTGAGTTTAGCTCATACGTTACTGTGTATGAAACGTATAAAAGATGTCGAGATTTTATTTAAAATTGATAGCAGGACGATATCCCGTTGCGTTCTCGAGATATTGGTTCTTATATGCGGTGGATGGACACACACAGTGTGCCCAATTCCACCACATGCGCATCGGGAATTATGTTATCACAACAATCGCACACAAAGAAGCATGTATACTGCATGTTAAGTACACGAAACTTTTTTATTCACCGAGATACGGAAGTAACACAACTGCAGCAGTGAGAGCGTCGGCAGAACGAGACATGTAAACAAGTGAATAGCGCTTAAGGAAAACCCAAAGGCTGTGTTTAAATCGGCCTCTGCACCTGGGGAGTGGAGGAGCGAGACAAATTAACTCGTACACAGTAGTCAAAGTATTAAATAACACCATCATGTAATAAAAATACGTGATACACACAACATACCCGAAAGGCAAACAAATATTTGCAGGGAAGGAAAAAGGCGATCGGTTTTAGGATGGAATAAAGTATTTTACTCTGATGTATAACTGAAACTGGACAACAACGTTCTTTGTTTATACACACTCGCGAGACGACCAATGATGGTAACAGAAAGATGTGACATGGTCACTATCCCATCTGTGGATGACCACAATTGCCCTAGGTGGCCACCATTCTCCACTTTGCTCAGATGCCATTCTCCTACCAGTTGGCCACCATTCCACATCTACATCTACATCTACATCCATACACCGCAAGCCCCTGACGGTGTTTGGCGGAGAGTACCTTGAGTACCTCCTTGTTTCCCCTTCTATTCCAGTCTCGTATTGTTCGTGGAAAGAAAGATTGTCGGTATGCCTCTGTGTGGGTTCTAATCTCTTTGATTTTATCCTCATGGTCTCTTCGCGAGATATACGTAGGAGGGAGCAATATACTGCTTGAATCCTCGGTGAAGGTATGTTCGCAACTTCAACAAAAGCCCGTACCGAGCTACTGAGACTCTTGCAGAGTCTTCCACTGGAGTTTCTCTATCATCTCCGTAACGCTTTCGCGATTATTAAGTGATCCTGTAACGAAGTGCGCTGCACTCGGTTGGATCTTCTCTATCTCTTCTATCAACCCTATCTGGTACGGATCCCACACCAGTGAGCAGTATTCAAGCAGTGGGTGAACAAGTGTACTGTAACCTACTTCCTTTGTTTTCGGACTGCATTTCCTTAGGATTCTTCCAATGAATCTCAGTCTGGCATCTGCTTTACCGACGATTAATTTTATACTGTCATTCCATTTTAAATCACTCCTAATGCCTACTCCCAGATAATTTATGGAATTAACTGCTTCCAGTTGCTGACCTGCTATATCGTAGCTAAATGATCAAGGATTTTTCTTTCTATGTATTCGTAGTGCATTACACTTGGCTACATTGAGATTCAATTGCCATTCTCTGCACCATGCGTCAATTCATTGCAGATTCTCCTGCATTTCAGTACAATTCTCTATTGTTACAACATCACGATATACTACAGTATCATCCGCAAAACGCCTCAGTGAAATTCCGATGTTATCCACAAGGTCATTTTTATACATATTGTGAATAGCAACGGTCCCACGACGCTCCCCTGCGGCACACCTGAAACCGCTCTTACTTCAGAAGACTTCTCTCCATTGAGAATGACATGCAGCGTTCTGTTATCTAGGAACTCTTCAATCCAGTCACAAAATTGGTCTGATAGTCCATATGCTCTTACTTTGTTCATTAAACGACTGTGGGGAACTGTATCAAACGCCTTGCGGAAGTCAAGAAACACAGCATCTACCCGGGAACCCGTGTCTATGGCCCTCTGAGTCTCGTGGGCGAATAGCGCGAGCTGGGATAACACGATCGTCTTTTTCGAAACCCATGCTGATTCCTACAGAGTAGATTTCTAGTCTCCAGAAAAGTCATTATACTCGAACATAATACGTGTTCCAAAATTCTGCAACTGATCGACTTTAGAGATATAGGTCTATAGTTCTGCACATCTGTTCGACGTACCTTCTTGAAAATGGGGATGACCTGTGCCATTTTCCAATCTTTTGGAACGCTATGCTCTTCTAGAGACCTATAGTACACCGCTGCAAGAAGGGGGGCAGGTTCCTTCGCGTACTTTGTGTAAAATCGAACTGGTATCCCATCAGGTCCAGCGGCCTCTCCTCTTATGAGTGATTTTAATTGTTTTCTATCCCTCTGTCATCTATTGCGATATCTACCATTTTGTCATCTTTGCGACAATCTAGAGAAGGAACTACTTCCTCTGTGAGATAGCTTTGGAAAAAGACATTTAGAATTTCGGCCTTCAGTCAGTCATCCACTGTTTCGGAACCATTTTGGTCACAGAGTGTCTGGATATTTTTTTTTTTTTTTTATCCACTTACCGCTTTGACATAAGACCAAAATTTCTTAGGATTTTCTGCCAAGTCAGCACATAGAACTTTACTTTTGAATTCGTTGAACGCCTCTCGCATAGCCCTCCTCACACTACATTTCGCTTCATGTAATTTTTGTTTGTCTGCAATGCTTTGGCTATATTTATGTTTGCTGTGAAGTTCCCTTTGCTTCCGTAGCAGTATTCTAACTTGGTTGTTGGACCATGGTGGATCTTTTCCATCTCTTATGATCTTGCTTGGCACATACTCATCTAATGCATTTTGTACGATGGTTTTGAACTTTGTCCATTGATCCTCAACTCTATCTGTACTTGAGATAAAACTTTTCTGTTGAACCGTCAAGTTCCCTGAAATCTGCTTTTTGTCACTTTTGCTAAACAGAAAAAATGTAAGAGGAAGAAATAAATTTATATAAAGGCCATACTAAGTCCAGATCTGACATTATTTGCATACTACAAAAATATTGTAATATTTTAAGAAAGGTCATTAAAATGTCAAGAAGAACGTATGGAAATTAATAACGTAGATAATAAGATTAAAACTATATTGGGTATTGTCAAACAGGAGACTTGACAGCCAGTCAGTGTACGAAATATTGTGACAATTAAGCTAAATGACAATGTGTGACTTATAATTCACAAGCTGTAAGTACTTTCAACAATCACTTTCCAAATGTTGGAGCAAAAATGAGATTAAATGTTTCAGTTGTAGAAGCAAGAGAATATATTAAAAATGTAATTCCACAAAACATGAAGCACCTAGAAATAGAACAAAATCCTTCACTGAAATTAATAGAGATATAAATATTCTAAAAAACCAAAGCTCATGTGGCATTGATGGAATTACAGACCAAATTCTGAAAAATTATTTCAACACAATAAGTAATATCATTAGTGATGTTTGTGATTCATCACTGACGCATGCATTCTTTCCAGACAGGTTAAATATATATAGTTGTTAAATCTCTTCATAAGAAAGGTGACAACAGAGACTTGAGTAATTACTGCCCATTTTCCTTATTCACATCTTTTTCCAAAATATTCGAAGAAAGTAATGTATTCAGGAACAGTCTCACAGTGAAGTAGAAACAATTTACTTAGCATATCTCAGTTTGGCTTCAAGGACGTTTGCTTGGCAAATTTCTATTTATACATTCACTCTTCCAATAGAACAAGTCTTAAATAATAAAACATCATCAGTTGGTATTTTTTTATCTTTCCAAGGCGTTTGATTATTTAGATCATGTTACTCTCTAAGAAAAACTCAAATTTTATTGAGTTGAAAGCTTTATATACAGCAGGTTTGAATCATAGTCAACAAACTGAATGCAGAAAGTTGCACTAATTGAGGCAGACAATATTGGATGGATAGAAAATATTAGTGACTGGGAAGAAATCACAAATGGAGTCCTACAGTATTCAATTTTGGGTCCACTCCTACCCCTTGTATATGTGAATAACTTTCAACTTAACATTCACCAAGCAGAGTTGGTACTTTCTGCAGATGATGCTGGTATTATAATGCTGTGGTATATCGAGAGGTTGTAACAATGGAAAATTGTACTGAAATGCAGGAGGATCTGCAACGAATTGACGCATGGTGCAGGGAATGGCAACTGAATCTCAATGTAAACAAGTATAATGTGCTGCGAATACATAGAAAGAAAGATCCCTTATCATTTAGCTACAATATAGCAGGTCAGCAACTGGAAGCAGTTAATTCCATAAATTATCTGGGAGTATGCATTAGGAGTGATTTAAAATGGAATGATCATATAAAGTTGATTGTCGGTAAAGCAGATGCCAGACTGAGATTCATTGGAAGAATCCTAAGAAAATGCAATCCGAAAACAAAGGAAGTAGGTTACAGTACACTTGTTCGCCCACTGCTTGAATACTGCTCAGCAGTGTGGGATCCGTACCAGATAGGGTTGATAGAAGAGATAGAGAAGATCCAGTGGACAGCAGCGCGCTTCGTTACAGGATCATTTAGTAATCGTGAAAGCGTTACGGAGATGATAGATAAACTCCAGTGGAAGACACTGCAGGAGAGACGCTCAGTAGCTCGGTACGGGCTTTTGTTGAAGTTTTGAGAACATACCTTCACCGAGGAGTCAAGCAGTATGTTGCTCCCTCCTAAGTATATCTCGCGAAGAGACCATGAGGATAAAATCAGAGAGATTAGAGCCCACACAGAGGCATACCGACAATCCTTCTTTCCACGAACAATACGAGACTGGAATATAAGGGAGAACCGATAGAGGTACTCAAGCTACCCTCCGCCACACACCGTCAGGTGGCTTGCGGAGTATGGATGTAGATGTAGAATCCCTTCAGAGGAAACAACAGAAGAAACTGTAAATGAATTTTCTCAAAGATGGGTTGAGTGGTTCTCAGAAAGTGGGCTCTCTCTAAATCTAGAAAAACACACTATATTCACTTCTGTTCTGTACAACAAATGGAGTCATACCAGCAACTGATATAGCATATGAGCAAGAGTCAGCAAATAGGATAGAATGCTTCAAATTTTTGACTGTATGTATTGATAAAAACTTGAACTGGAGGAAATATATTACAGAACTTTTCAAACAATGAAGTTCAGCTACTTTTGCTCTTCACGAGATTGCTAATCTTGGAAACAAACAAATTAATCTCCTAATATATTTTACATATTTCCACTAAACAGTGTCTTACAGAATGATTTTCTGCAGTAACTCACCACTTAGAAAGAAAGTGCTGATTGTACCAAAGTGACCAGTAAGGATAATATGAGGTGCTCGTCCATGGACATCTTGTAGGCCGCTGTTCAAAGAGCCAGACATTTTAACTGCACCACCACAATTACATATTTGCTTTATTCACTAATGAAATTTGTCACAAACAGTCCATCGAAATTTTAAAATAATGCTGAGATCCATATCTAGAACACTAGAGCAAAAAAATGACCTTAATTTCACACTATTAAAGCAATCGGGGGCACAGGAAGGAGTTCAATATGCAGAAAAATCTGTGAGCTGTTGCCCAATAACATAAAACGTCTGACAGGTCACAGAGCAAATTTTGGATGTAAGTTAAAATCATTTGTCCTGGACAATGTAGTAGAATGAGTAGCACTAAAAAAATAGTGTGTTCATTAATGTTAACCCACTGAACATATACGCAGCCTGTAAATTGACTCATTCTACATCATTTAGATAAAAGAATCGTTCAACTGATTTATGGAACATGCAGTTAACTAACTGATAACAATGTGATAACCTTGAAAGTTTATGATCGCATGCAAGGTCAAAGTGCATCAGGATGCCCAGGTAGTGGGACTATCACGTTTCTATCTGGGCCAAAATAGGCATAGTGCTACTATTACTACTACTAATACTAGTACTACCAGCACCACCACCACCACAACTACCACCACCACCACCACTGCCGCCACTACTACTACCACTACTACTACTACTCAAGCCTGTATGTGCAACAAAAGTCATTATTAGCTTCTACACAAGATGTGATGATTTTCTATCAGACGTTTTCCCTAATAATGGATTGCATTTCAAATTCTCAGGTGTTCTTCCGGATTGAGTCGTTGGTTCTGAACTAATTTTTGATTAAAACTGTTGTCGCAGTATTCAGGTGATTACTGATGAATGCTGATTCATATTTCCAACTCGAACCAGCGATTGCTAACAGAGGGGTTGAGGCTGTCCTTGATTGTACGCTGTCCCTCTGTTTCCATGAATGAACTGCGTTTCCTTAAGGTTTTGCAATCCATCTCAGCTTGGCACTTCCATTTCCTACTTATGACCTATGTGGTCATTTCACTTTAGATCGCTCTGGACGGGTAATTATAGGTATTTTGTTATTGTTATGGTTTCCAGTAACTTTTTGCCATTTTTTTAATGTTCAACTTGGTGTCCTTACACCAACTGATGATACTTTGCAAGTATGTCCGCATTTCGATAGAGTCCTCTGGCACTGCAACTGTCTTATGGACAACAATATCGTCTGGAATTCCCGCCGTTGCCTACCTCGCTCTGAGTTTCATGCATGAACAGGGCGAACTGAAGTTTGCAAGATCTTGTTTTCCTCAGTCCATGATGATGTCTATCCATGGAAGTTTCGTTCTGCAAAAATGTCATGATATGTGAGCATAAAAGTTTCCCAAAATTATACAATAGAATGATTTCAGCTATAAAAAAAAGAAATGATCATATGGCATTATTGGCTGGAAGATTTGTCAGATGATCCTCTTTGAAAACAGAAATTACCTGCACATTGCTCATGTCACTCGATACTCTTCAATGCTCCATTAATCTGCTAGAAATGGAGCAAGTACTGTTGCTTGACGTGTGTGGAAATTTATGGCTATCTCATCCGTTCAAGATCCCGTCACTGAAAAGCCGTTTTAGTAGACTTTCTATTCCATGAACAATTTACTCAATATCTACCATTTCAGGGCTAATGCCTTGACTGAAAGGAGAGGTTTCACTATAGTAGTGAAAAAATTTCTGAAAACTGAATTCAGGATTTCAGTCTGCTATGTTATCTTCCGTTTCGGCACCAGTATGGTCAGTAGACGGTCAAATATTGTGATATCTATCACAATGTGGAAGGGTTTCGTGTGATACAGAGAGCAAATTTTAATTATTTATAGATTTACAATTTATACACTGGAATTGTGATGCTGGAGCTCTGTAAGGAGGATACTAATAATTTTTTTAACCATCTGTGAACCACCGTTGTGTGGTTGTGTGTGCTTATGGAGACGGGAAGCTGTCCCTCTCCACAATATCAGCTCACAACTTCTAACTGGATGTTCCAGGTATCACTGGTAACTGGCCACTGTTTACAAAGTGTGGCCTTGGTTATGTAAGAACATATGTATTTTGACAGATAATACGTGTTAGTGATGTGTTTCGTTTGCAGAATGGTGCTGTCGAGAACATGAATAGCATCAAATTGAATAATTTCCTGTCTTGGAAACTAATTTTTTAAGATTTCTATAATGCTCATTATGTCTGAACTTTAAGAAAAACTGTGGCAGCGTGGAACAGGCTTCAAAATCCGTGAGTCTTCGTTTCATAAGCAGTTCAATAAAGGTGGAGAGGTGCTACTTCGCTTAATAATTCGTGAATACGAGTCCGTAATATTTTTATAAATGTTATTAACATTACTGAAAAGACACACAAGAGTAACATCATACAAACTGTAGGATAACACACCAGTGTCAAGTGTTTTTTCATTGATAATATATAAAATATTCTCTCAAGAACCAACGGAACCGTCAGTTAATGCAATACTATTAATAGTTAATTTATTTAACTTAGGATATGTGTTAAATTTCACTTCTGCTGCTAACAGTGTGGCTAACCTTTTTGTTCTGGTGTTTCAGTTATCCATCCTGGTGATTGCCGCCTTCTACGCTGCAGAGATTCGAAAAAGAACTGAAACCACAGCGGAACCGGCTGATGTACAACAGACGCTTTTGAGGAACCTCAGACCCAGAGACGGATAACGTGAAGTCAACGTACCACACAGAAATTTATGTGATTCGGTAACGGTTGTTCGTTTGGGTATTGTGAAACCATGAAAGACAATGTTTAAGTGTACGAGCATACAAAGCTCGTATTTATGAGAAGAAATTCTGTTCTGAGTACAATTTGTTCAATAACATCAGTCTTTTACATATGCTCTGTAACAGCGGAGGGATACATTAGTTTTCCAGTAATTGTTCAGTGGTAATGCTTTGATTGTACCTATTTATGCAGTTTACTAGATTTTATACAGAGAGCGACAGAACTTTTCGCATGTAATAGAGATAATTGTTCATAAGAAACTGAAAAATCTCTACAACATTTTATTAAGACATCTGACCAAGTAATGCATGCACCATAATATATAATTTATTTCCATTAGAAAGCAAAAGTAAGTTACACAAAGATTTTCTGGAATAAAGTAACCTGTCAACACTCATATTGTTTTAGCTATCCTTTTGAAGTGTCGCTCGCATTTTCAGCAGTCGGGCAAACTCAAGAAGCCAACCAAAAGAAGTGTGTGTCCAGTACCGCTGGCTGCACTGTATCGTGCCCTATTTCGGAGGAAATCACTCGCAACGTTCACCTACAATGGATGAATCGTAGTAATAACATTTCTTCTCAGGAGAGGGAGTCGTAAAACTTAAGGAACACACACTGTGGACATAATGGAATTCCCGTAATTTCAGTATTAAAGATTGTCATTCCAGGCACATGCTTTCCATCCCTGTGCTCTTGCAACTGGTTTCCCGTAGATAGGAATAGACTTTTCTTTCAACTTTTCCTCATTATGGACTAATGGTAACACCAAGCGGAAGCAAGAAACGTATTTTCTGGTGGTAAAATTACACAGTGAATCAACTGAAGCAACCTACATGCATCGAAGAATATCAGCTTTGTGCGTCGCATGCCGTGTCGCGTGATTTAACTTACAGTTACCTTGTCCTTCTGGGTTACAGGCAATTTCTGATTGATTAATGGTGCTAACATAACTGAATATGTACTTTCTCAGCAAAAATGCTTTTAGCGAGAGTGTCTGATGAAATCAGTTGCCCGTTAGTGCTGCTCCTATCTAATTTGAATCTTAATCTATACTAGGTGACAAACCAGCATTGCCTGGGTATTTATTTTGTCAGTTTTCTATTAGAAACGAAAACAGAAAAAACTGTGTTAATAGTGAAGTATCCAGAATATTTCGTTTCCGCCTATTCGTGAAAACGCCATTGAAATTATGAAATAGGTGTACAAAGAAATATGCATAATGTACAGACGTGTAAGTACTGAATCCAAATTAAGAAATATTGTCCCAGACAGATCATGTAGGCTGTGAGCAGTTGTTTCGCGTGTCTACAACACTATTCTGTAAACGTCTCTATGACAACGCCTCTTTATAGCTCTATAGACAACTATAGTTTTCGCCCGTAGCCGTTTGCGCTTCACAGCTGAAAGCTATCAACATTCTCCCAGGAGTCAGGGATTTCCGTAAGTTGACTCCGCTGCAGGAGTGACTTTGTAGTAAAGAATAAATGTAATAAAAGCTTACGCATGATGCAGCATTTTTTCATGTATCTTTTGAACTATATATTATGTAATAACATATTCGTGTAGGTATATTCAGCAGCACATTTCGATACTATCAGAGAAATATGTTGCAAATGGAGTTAGTAGTAAAGTAATAATAAATTTAGAAGACATGCATAGCGGCAATTTTTCACGCATCTCAGTACTTACGATGTCACATCTCCAGATCCAAACTAGCTGGGTGGGTGGTTCTTATCTTCACAACGATCGTTGCCTGACAGGATGGAATATTTGTACCAAGTTCGGTTGAAATTGGTCCAGTGGTCTAAAAAGTGAAGTGGAACACACACGCAGACACACACACACACACACACACACACACACACACACAAACACACACACACACAGATATGCACTTTTATAATATGTGTGGAGACTGCTTACACTACACTCGTCCGCCCTCTTCTGAAGTACTGCTGTGTGGTGTGGAATTCGCATCAGGTAGGATTAACGAAGATCATCGAAAAATTTCAATGAAGGGCAGCTCGTTTCGTATTACCACCAAATAGGAAAGAGAGGGCCACGTATATGATACGCAAATTGGGGTGACAATCGTTAAAACAAAGAAGGTTTTCTGTTTTCCTTGCGGCAGGATCTTCTCATGAAATTCCAATCATCAACTTTCTCCTCAAAGTCTGAAAATATTTTGTTGGCCCCACTTACAAACGGAGGAATGATCATCATAACAAAATAGGAAAAATCAAAGCTCACACGAAAGAATTAAAGTGCTTTTTTTCTTGCACGATGTTGGAGAGTGGAACGGTAGAGAAATACACTCCTGGAAATGGAAAAAAGAACACATTGACTCCGGTGTGTCAGACCCACCATACTTGCTCCGGACACTGAGAGAGGGCTGTACAAGCAATGATCACACGCACGGCACAGCGGACACACCAGGAACCGCGGTGTTGGCCGTCGAATGGCGCTAGCTGCGCAGCATTTGTGCACCGCCGCCGTCAGTGTCAGCCAGTTTGCCGTGGCATACGGAGCTCCATCGCAGTCTTTAACACTGGTAGCATGCCGCGACAGCGTGGACGTGAACCATATGTGCAGTTGACGGACTTTGAGCGAGGGCGTATAGTGGGCATGCGGGAGGCCGGGTAGACGTACCGCCGAATTGCTCAACACGTGGGGCGTGAGGTCTCCACAGTACATCGATGTTGTCGCCAGTGGTCGGCGGAAGGTGCACGTGCCCGTCGACCTGGGACCGGACCGCAGCGACGCACGGATGCACGCCAAGACCGTAGGATCCTACGCAGTGCCGTAGGGGACCGCACCGCCACTTCCCAGCAAATTAGGGACACTGTTGCTCCTGGGGTATCGGCGAGGACCATTCGCAACCGTCTCCATGAAGCTGGGCTACGGTCCCGCCCCGCACACCGTTAGGCCGTCTTCCGCTCACGCCCCAACATCGTGCAGCCCGCCTCCAGTGGTGTCGCGACAGGCGTGAATGGAGGGACGAATGGAGACGTGTCGTCTTCAGCGATGAGAGTCGCTTCTGCCTTGGTGCCAATGATGGTCGTATGCGTGTTTGGCGCCGTGCAGGTGAGCGCCACAATCAGGACTGCATACGACCGAGGCACACAGGGCCAACACCCGGCATCATGATGTGGGGAGCGATCTCCTACACTGGCCGTACACCACTGGTGATCGTCGAGGGGACACTGAATAGTGCACGGTACATCCAAACCGTCATCGAACCCATCGTTCTACCATTCCTAGACCGGCAAGGGAACTTGCTGTTCCAACAGGACAATGCACGTCCGCATGTATCCCGTGCCACCCAACGTGCTCTAGAAGGTGTAAGTCAACTACCCTGGCCAGCAAGATCTCCGGATCTGTCCCCCATTGAGCATGTTTGGGACTGGATGAAGCGTCGTCTCACGCAGTCTGCACGTCCAGCACGAACGCTGGTCCAACTGAGGCGCCAGGTGGAAATGGCATGGCAAGCCGTTCCACAGGACTACATCCAGCATCTCTACGATCGTCTCCATGGGAGAATAGCAGCCTGCATTGCTGCGAAAGGTGGATATACACTGTACTAGTGCCGACATTGTGCATGCTCTGTTGCCTGTGTCTATGTGCCTGTGGTTCTGTCAGTGTGATCATGTGATGTATCTGACCCCAGGAATGTGTCAATAAAGTTTCCCCTTCCTGGGACAATGAATTCACGGTGTTCTTATTTCAATTTCCAGGAGTGTAGATTGAAGGTAATTCCGTGAACCCTCTGCCAGGAACTTAACTGTGAATTGCAGAGTAATCGTGTAGAAGTAGATGTAGATTCCACAACCGCCTTGGACTATGTGACACCACTATCACAATGAGCCCTCATACCTGTCCTAGATTCGAATGGTGCACAAGGGAAATGATTGATCTACTTTTACTACACAAAGCTACAGTGAAAGAAGGTAATATTTTCACTATGTTCTTGTAATTGGCATATTAATGATTGAAACGTCAGGGTGCTACATTGATAATTAGAAAATTTCTGCAGCAATCATTGGAAAGTATGAGCAATCACAGCATTTTCTCATATCTATATCTATTCTATGCTAATAGTGAAACTGTGAAACCATCGTGTGTCTTTATCTGTCTGAACACACTAATCTCCAAAAACACAAAAAAAATTTCATGGGGTTTTTTCACAGATAAGCTTAGCTTGAGGCAAAATAGAGGCTTTATTTAATCAGAATCATAACACAGAAAAAAGGTATCGTAATTTAACACTTTATCTAAAATCGTGTGCCCAGAGTTTTGGTTTATACATTTAATCTTCATGGTGTAGTACACCAAAGAACCAACAGAAAGCCCTGTTAATTTTCTAGTACACCAAAGAACCAATCGATGGCGTTTTTAGGGATTTTTAACTCAGTGTCAGGATATATTTTGGGAAGCTTAGTCAGTGATATCATTAAGCACCACAATCTTACATTTATGAATACACACTAACAGATAATTTACTTGGCTAGTATATACGAATTTACCGATTTCACCGCGTGTGTAAAAAATTTAACACTGCTTTTGCTTCTTTCAAGGGACTTCATTTACATTCTTTGCTAAGCAAACCGAATTTATTAAGCTCCCTTTGTGATTTGGGTGCCTATTCACTACATTTTTATTTCTTTTTTACAAATAAAAATTTCTAGAAAACATTCAAGTCTTTTTGAATACATCAGAAAGGCCAAAAGACTGAGAACTATGCAGTCTCAAAAATCCAATGAAGATCGTGAGGCGAGACTCACTGCAGCTAGAGAACATCAGGCTTTAACTTACTCTTCGGGAGCTCCTCATCGATAGCATCACGCATTATCTCGCCTCTCGGAACCCTTCACTCACAGAGGCTTGCAGTTAGTTTTCACCAATGTAACACCATAGAAGCGGAAATTTTTATGGGGAGTGACGCAGGTGAACTAGTTTTTTGTACCTTGAATCCTGCTTGTTCACAAAAATTTACCATTTTGCTTTAAGAAATGTAAGTAATTCCCAGTGAGCTTACGTTATGCTATGGCCGCAAACAACGCACGAGACCAGACGCTCAGTTTTTTGGGCTTGGACCTTGGTGTCAGTTGTTTTTTGCCTGGCCAACTCTCTGTCGCTCTTTCCCCTGTTAGTGAAGCAACAAGCTCATTCTCATCCCCAGTGATACTAATTAAAGTGTTGCATAAAAACAATCTTTATAAGTCAAAAATAAATGCAATGTGCACAAAGCCTCAGGCACAGATGTACTGGGTGATCAACAAGTCAGTATAAATTTGAAAACTGAATAAATCACGGAATAATGTAGATAGAGAGGTACAAATTGACACACATGCTTGGAATGACATGGGGTATTATTAGAAACAAAAAAATACAAAAGTTCAAAAATGTCCGACAGATGGCGCTTCATCTGATCAGAATAGCAATAATTAGCATAACAAAGTAAGACAAAACAAAGATGATGTTCTTTACAGGAAATGCTCAATATGTCCACCATCATTCCTCAACAATAGCTGTACTCGAGGAATAATGTCGTTAACAACACTGTAAAGCATGTCCGGAGTTTTGGTGAGGCATTGGCGTCGGATGTTGTCTTTCAGCATCCCTAGAGATGTCAGTCGATCACGATACACTTGCGACTTCAGGTAACCCCAAAGCCAATAATCGCACGGACTGAGGTCTGGGGACCTGGGAGGCCAAGCATGACGCAAGTGGCGGCTGAGCACACGATCATCACCAAACGACGCGCGCAAGAGATCTGTCGGACATTTTGTGAACTTGATTTTTTTTTTTGGTTCTAATAAAACCTCATGTCATTCCAAGCATGTGTGTCAATTGTTACCTCTCTATCTACATTATTCCGTGGCTTATTAAGTTTTCAAATTTATACTAACTTTTTGATCACCTGGTAGATAAATACCTGAGCAATTCCAGGTTTCTCACCCAGATGACAACATAAAGTTATGTGGATGGAGACTAGGTGTTGCTAAGCGATGCCTTAGATTTGCCTTGAATAAGCCACTTTGTTTCCATAAATGAGATAGTGTGTCAATGATGGGAGCTATATTCGCACATACTGTCATACAACTGTTAGCGTTATGGACCAGACAAACACAATAGTTAACTTAATGAGTAATCATTACTTGAATAGTAAGCAACGATCAATGAGAAAACTTATTAAATAATAACAGTCAATCTATTAATGATTAACTGAACAATTAATTTGGAAACATCGATTGAGTAACAGCAAATTAAATTACGATTAACTGAATAACGAGTAATTAAATCACAATGTGTAATATTTAATTTAATGAATCATACTTTTGTTTTGTTTATCCTGGGGACTACGCTGCTTCTGTCTGCTGCTTTTCTTTAACGCTCTATTTGATGGGGCTGTTTCATTTAGTAATAATGAGTCATAAAGTGACAACAACCAATTTATTAATTATTTATAATTAGTACTAGTAATTAAAAACCATATATACTACTTGTAAGGTTTCTGTCCTGTATGGCTCCAGGCGTGAAATATAGAGTATGAGCTGTGCTTTAGCTACAGCACAAAATGGAGATATGGCTGTCAGTGTGGCTGCCTGAACTTATAGCGCACCAAGAACAGCGTTACAAAGACGTTTAGTTGGGAAAACCTATTTTGCTGCAGCGAACAGTCAAGTTACTGGAACTTGGAGGAGGAACTAGTTGCACACGTCCAGAAGACAGAAGAATTATGTTTAACTTTACACAGAAAAAAACTGCGTTTACTGCATTTTGAGATAGCAGGCAGGAACGAGGTTCCGCACAAATTCGATAGATAAAAAAGAACCGCCGGGGAAAATGGTATTATTCAGTTATGAAGAGACGCTCTGAGCTTTGTGTCAGCCAGGACCGACTTCGTTTGATCGAGCAAAGGGCTTTAACAGGGAGAACATATGCCACTTGTTCGATATACCAGGAAAGTCTTTTTATGAAAACCTGCTCAGCGCAACATGAGTACTAACGTCGATGAGACAGTTTATCAACGTTTCAGAAAAAACTAAGATAGTTGCTTGTCCACAAAGGTAGAAGGGCAGAGGGATGAAATAGCTAGTAGTGGAACAGTTACCACTAGTATTGCAGTTAAGTGCACAAGCCCAGCTGGTCAGTATGTCCCACCTCTAATGATTTAGAAACGTTCAAATTCGGCAGAAGGGTTAGAAGATAGAGCTTCGCCAGAAACAATTTTTGCCTACAACCCAGAAAGCGGATATGTCAATAAGGATATACACTGAGGTGACAAAAGTCATACGATAGCGATATGCACATGTCCAGATGCTGTTAGTATGGCGTACTCAAGGTATAAAAGGGCAGGTTATTGGCGGAGCTCCCATTTGTACTCAGGTCATTCATGTGAAAACGTTTCCGGCGTGATTAGGGCCGGACGACGGGAATTAACAGACTTTGAACGCGGAATGGCAGTTGGAGCTAGACACATGGCACATTTCATTTCGGAAATCGTTAGGGAATTCAATACTCCGAGATTTATCATGGACAAAACAGTGGCCGACTGAATTCACTTAACGACCGAGAGCATCGAAATTTGCGTGGAGTTGTCAGTGTTTACAGCCAAGCAATACTGCGTGAAATAACCACAGAAATCAATGTGGGACGTCCGTTATGACAGTACGGCGAAATTTAGTGTTAATGGGCTATGGCAGCAGACAACCGACATAAACGCCTTTGCTAACAGCACGACATCACCTGCAGCGCCTCTCCTGGACTCGTACCACGTCAGTTGGACCCTAGACTACTGGAAAACTGTGGCCTGGTCAGCCGAGTCCCGGATTCAGTTGGTAAGAGCTGATGGTAAGGTTCGATTGTGGCGCAGACCCCATGAAGCCATGGACTCAAGTTGCCAACAAGGCACCGTGCAAGCTGTTGTTGGCTCCATAATGATGTGGGCTGTGCTTAAATGTAATGGACTGGGTCTTCTGGTTAAACTGAACCGATAATTTACTGGAAACTGTCATGTTCGGCTACTTGGAAACCATTTGCAGCCATTCATGTACTTCATGTTATGGATGACAATGCGACATGCCACTGGGCCACAGCTGTTCCCGATTTGTTTGAAGAACAATCTGGACAGTTCGATGGATTGATTTGGTTTCCCACATCACCTGACATTAATCCCATCGAACATTTGTGTGACAAAAGCGACAAGTCACTTTGTGCACAAAATCCTGCACCGGGAATGCTTTTGCAGCTATGGACGGATATGCATGGACCAATATTTCTGCACGGTACTTCCATTGGCTTGTTGAGTCAATACAACATTGAGATGCTGCCCTACGCCGTGAAAAAGGAGGTCCGAAGCGATATTAGGAGGTATCTCATGACTTTTGTCGCCTCACTGATTTGTGAGGTGGTTGAGGAATTCTGTCAATGCAGCCCATCCGTCAATGGAAAGAAGTTTTGTTTCTGCTCGATGGCCATTCACCCCACACAAAGAATCAAGTTGCTTTGATATCACTCTAGAAGCAGTGTCACCCTGTTCTCACTGTCAGTCAACACTACCTGTAAGTTACAACCACTGGATCTCTCGTTTTCAAATCTTTGGGTAGTCACTACATTGCAGAGATGGAGAAGTTTCTATGGAAAAAACACAGTGGAGGCAAATCTTAAGCTGTTACACAATTTCGTATTGTGCCTCTCTCTGATAAAGGATATGGACGGGCTGCAAAATTGGAACCATAGTGAATGGTTTTGCAAAAAAAGGGAGTTTGACCAGTAAACAGGAATTTTTTCGAGATTGCCATTTTGTAGCAGTGAAGCAGCCAGAAACAAATAATTTTCCTGTGAGAGCAACACCTCTCAATGAACTAAGTCAGGAACCAGATAGGCCTTGGCCCAATACTGTTGTCTCAGCATCTAGATTAGAGTAGATTACTTTTTCGTTCCATAGATCCGTGCCGAGGAGATCCTCGTGGATGTAGAACATGTTAATTTTTTTAAAGCTGAAATAACAATACTAACAGTATGAATATATACAATACATCATTTGTTTCTATTAAAAAATTCGTCAGTGGAGTAGAAGGAGTTGGCCACTAGTAAGTCTTTCAGGCTCCTTTTAAACTGATCTTTATTTGTAACTAAATTTTTTATGTTTGCTGGTAAATTATTCAAGATGAGTGTTCCTGAGTAGTGGACCCCTTTTTGAACTGAAGTAAGTGCTTTTAAGTCCTTGTGCAGATCATTTTTGTTTCTGGTATTGTATGTATGAACTGAGCTGTTTGTTGGAAAAAGAGATATATTATTTAGGACAAATTTAATTAAGGAGTAAACATACTGAGAGGCAATAGTTAGTATACCCAGTTCTTTGAAGAGGTTTCTACAGGACGTCTGTGAATTTACACCACAAATAATACATATTATACGCTTTTGGACTCTGAAAACTTTTGTTTGACTTGAAGAGTTACCCCAAAATATTATACCATATGACATTATGGAATGAAAGTTGGCAAAGTATGCAAGCTTTTCATTTTTATGTCGCCTATGTCTGCTAACACTCGAATTTCAAATACAGATTTGTTAAGGCGTTTCTGCAGTTCTGTGGTGTGCTCCTCCCAACTGAATTTATTATCAAGTTGTAATCCCAGGAATTTAAGACTGTCAACCTCTTCTGTCTGCTCTTCTTCATACTTTATGCATATGCTGGGTGGAAACCTCTTACAGGTTCTGAATTGCATATAGTGAGTCTTTTCGAAGTTTAATGTCAGTGAGTTGGCTTTAAACCATTTATTAATATCCCTGAAAATATCATTAACAGATCTTTCTAGAACTACACTCGACATACTATTTATTGCAATACCTGTGTCATCTGCAAACAAAACGAACTCAGCTTCTGACAGTGTAACTGATGAGAGATCATTAATGTACACAAGAAAAAGCAATGGCTCTAAGATGGATCCTTGTGGCACACCACATGTAATTTCTTCCCATTCTGATGATGACTGATGACTTAATTCGCTCGTCCCTTGCACTGACACCCTTTGTTTCCTGTTAGCGAGGTATGACTTGAACCATTTTGCAGCACTGCCTGTGACAGCATAGAATTCTAATTTATTTAAAAGTATGTTTTGGTTCACACAATCGAATGCCTTTGACAAATCACAGAAAATACCTGCTGCTTGAAACTTGTTATTTAATGAATTAAGTACATTTTCACTGTAGGTGTAAATAGTCTTCTCGATATCAGAACCCTTCAGAAATCCAAACTGTGTTCTTGATAATATGTTATTTGTGGTCAGATGGTTGAGAAGCTGCCTGTACATTACTTTTTCTAAAATTTTTGAGAATGCTGGCAAAAGTGAAATCGGTATGTAGTTTGCTGGTATCTCTTTATCCCCTTTCTTGAATAGAGGCTTAACATCTGCATATTTTAGCCACTCAGGAAATGTCCCAGTTGTAATTGACTGGTTACACAAGTAACTTAGAATTGTACTAAACTCACAAGAACATGCCTTAATAAACTTTGCTGATATTTCATCGTAACCACTAGAATTCTTTGTTTTTAAAGATTTTATTATGGAAGTTATTTCTTTTGGTGAAGTGAGTGACATATTCATGTACCTGAAGCTATTTGTAAAGGCTAGTTTCAGATATTCAAGGGCATTATTTACTGATCCTGACAATCCATCAGTAACGGATATAAAGTACTTGTTAAATAGATTTGCCACACTATGCCCATCGGTTACTAATGTGTCATCTACCCTTAGTGCTATTTGTTCCTGTTCCTTTCTGGTTCTACATGTCTCCTCTTTCACTATATCCTATATTGTTTTTATTTTGTTCCCTGACATTGCTATCTTCTTCTCGTAGTGCATTTGTTTAGATGTCTGAATTACTTTTTTTAATATTTTACAGTATTCGTTGTATTTAACTAAATCATCAGCATTGGAGCTATTCTTGGTTGACAGGTACATTTTCCTTTTTGTCTTACAGGAAATCTTTATTCCTTGTGTAATCCATGGTTTTATTATAGACATCAGTTTAATTTGAGTAACTTTTAGAGGAAAACAGTTTTCAAACATGGTACTGACATTGTTCATGAATGTGTTATATTTTTCATTCATGTCATGAGCACTAAAAACATCTTTCAAGTTCATATCTTTGAGCAGTTTTCTAAAACACTCAATTTTTGGTTGATTGACTACTCTCCTGTACTCAGATTTAGCAGTCTTGAAAATCTGCTTAGAATTTACATCTAAAACAAGGAGCTGCATGTCATGATCTGATAGTCCATTTACAACAGGTTTTATGATATGATTTTGTTCCTTTGATTTGTCTATAAAAATGTTATCAATGGCTGTCGTTGAGGATTTAGTGATCCTAGTTGGAAAGTTTACAGTGTGAGTCAGATTGAAAGACAACATTACTAACTGCAGTAAATGTTTACTGGAAGATTGCATTAGAAAATCTGTGTTAAAGTTACCAGCAATCAAAATTTCTTTGTTTCTTCCTGTTAAATAACCCAAAAGAGCTTCTAGATGATTTATGAATAGATTATAATTTCCTGCAGGTGCTCGGTAAATAGTTACTATTATATAGGATCTGTTATGGAACTCTACTTCTGTTGCACATGCTTCTAGATGCTGCTCTAAACATAATTTATTAATGTCAATGTTCTTGAATTTATGGCAGTTTTTAATAAATGTGGCAAGTCCTCCTCCAGCCATATCTACTCTGCAGAAGTAGGAAGCTAGCTTAAATGCTGAAATGTCTAACATATCTATACCAGTGGTCACATGATGTTCAGAGAGGCAGATTATGTCAATTCGGTTAGATGAATTTATTTCATTGATACAAATGAGTAGCTCATCAACTTTATTTCTGAGTCCCGGAATGTTCTGGTGTAATACAGATAACTGATACTGCATACTAATGGGATTATAACTGATTTGGCGAAGATGTACTGGCAGTTTCTGATTACTTTCTGTTGAACATTGTTTAAATGGAGGCTGTATGCTAAAATCTGATCCTGTTCATCTATTTTCTCAAACTGAGTGTGTCTGCCAATCTCTCTTAAAATTCGTTTTATTTCCCCGTTCCCTATCCTAAAAAAGGCATCCCTCTGACACTTGTGGCCACTGGTATTTTACCACTTGTGACAGTGTCCCCCCTTAAGTTTTTTTGCAGTCAAAACCAGACAGTATTCCCATCCCTTTCCTATTGAGATGAAGGCCATGCCTAGTGTAGTCCCACCTATCAATAGCATCCACAAGAATCAAACCAATATGAGACCCTATATCCGTCCCAAGCAGCCACTCCAACTGCAAGTTCACCCTCCCTACGGAAGAGTTCATATGAGGCCGATCACGGCGTCTCAACACAGACACAAATCCCACACTCGTATGCTTCGTTGCTGATGCTATCTCCAGCAGGTCACTCTCTATGGAATATTCAGAGTCTCTGTCAATGCTATTTCCCGGACCACCCACTATAACCACGGCATCCTCCTTTGTGAAATCCTTGCATAAAGAACCTACATCCTCTGTTACCTGACCCAGATCTGCACTAGGTTTGAAAAAGTTTGTGACCTGGTACTCTGGACCTAGATTTTCCTACAGTAGTTGGCCAACACCTCTACCACGGGAACTACCTAACAACAGAACTTTCTTTCTCTTTACAAAATTCCCTACCTTTTTCAAGTCCTTGAAAGCTTGTTGTGCCCTTTCTACAGCTGTCAAGATAGGTCAGAATGTCTTCCAGTTGGCGCAGCAACATTTTCATTGCATGTTTCCCAACAGTTGCAGTATAAAGATTTATTGAAATCCTTGAGCACGGTTTCGGTCTATCTAAACAAACCTTCATCAGAAGCACTTTACCGTGTAGATCTTCAGCAGTTGCTGCTTCAGCAATGTTTAAAATTTTGAAAACCATAGTTATCACGAGCAGTCCATACAAACAGAGACTGGAAGAAGCGGAAAACGAAAAAGATCAAGACAAGTCTAAGCTTAGGTGTCGGAAGGAGTCATAGTCTTGTTGCATCTATGGCGACGACATAAATACGATATGATTCATGCCTGCTCCTTTTTGTTGTGCCTGTCTTCGAGTCAACATCTCCACTATATGGTGAGTAGCTATCTGTCCTTTTCATAATGTTATCGACATGAGTCATTGTTTGTTATGTAAAGAGTGGTTTCAATTAAAATGTGCTGACATTAAGATTGCGACCAAAATATTCTATTGTGAAAACTATAAATAAAGTATGTGTGATGAAAGTCAAAATGTATAGGACTTTCAAAGTTTTGTCTTGCCTAATCTGTGGCCTAAGTAGCTTACTATGAACAAAATTTAAATAATGGTTTTATATTGATGATATTATTTTTTTTTCATTTTATACATCTAAGCTATATGTAAACTGAATGGCTTATAGACCACGACAAAAATAAATTAACGAGTTGTTTTGCGGCAAGGATAATGTTTTGATATATCTGCATGAGAAAAAAGGAAGAAGAAATGCGCTCTTCAATTTATTAATTCCTGTATCTTCACCTGTCTGTTTCTGTAAGAGGTAGCGGGCAGACGTGTGATAAGATCCGTCGTACCAGCATTGTTTAAAAACGTGTATTTCAACCGTACATATAAAGTGTTATAAAAGTTATTAGTAAAGCAAAGTTTATTCGTACATTCACGACGATCACACATGTCTGTTCATCATTTCGCCCGCCGCCGAGATCCTTCATGAGGAGGTTCCGAGCAGACAAGAGGAATTTGCGCGCTTGGCGGAGGAGCTATCCTGCATCGGCATTGTTATAATCAGGACTACGCACAATGGAATTAATGTGAAGCAGTACATAACTTAAAGTATAAATATTGATCTTAAATGTATTGACATTGAAGGTCTGTTGATATTGGCACCAGCTAAAGTTCACCCAGGATATGTGTACAGATTTATAAATTACCTTCCAATATCTTTCAACTATTCCTTCCAATCAATTTTGTTTCAATTATTCAAGCAGCAATTATTAATCAGTCTCCACTATTTGCCCGCCCATATATGCCACCATTCAGTTTTCATTGTGTTTTGTAACTGTTTGTAAGTGTTTTGGTAATCAGTCATTCTTTTACCTTTGAAAGGATCATTTCTACTTTTAGCCTCCTTGGATTTGAATATATGCCATTCGGTTTCGGAGGCCAACAAAAATCTAAAAATCAAGAATATGAAATATACTTAGATTTGTTCGGATGTGTGTAGTGATTACACTATAACCCACTGATGGAAACTACGTGGCAATTGAAGGAAACCAGTACCCTTGATTGGACTGGTGAGTCACGTTTTTATTTTTCAAGTACACTCCTGGAAATTGAAATAAGAACACCGTGAATTCATTGTCCCAGGAAGGGGAAACTTTATTGACACATTCCTGGGGTCAGATACATTACATAGACACAGGCAACAGAGCATGCACAATGTCGGCACTAGTACAGTGTATATCCACCTTTCGCAGCAATGCAGGCTGCTATTCTCCCATGGAGACGATCGTAGAGATGCTGGATGTAGTCCTGTGGAACGGCTTGCCATGCCATTTCCACCTGGCGCCTCAGTTGGACCAGCGTTCGTGCTGGACGTGCAGACCGCGTGAGACGACGCTTCATCCAGTCCCAAACATGCTCAATGGGGGACAGATCCGGAGATCTTGCTGGCCAGGGTAGTTGACTTACACCTTCTAGAGCACGTTGGGTGGCACGGGATACATGCGGACGTGCATTGTCCTGTTGGAACAGCAAGTTCCCTTGCCGGTCTAGGAATGGTAGAACGATGGGTTCGATGACGGTTTCGATGTACCGTGCACTATTCAGTGTCCCCTCGACGATCACCAGTGGTGTACGGCCAGTGTAGGAGATCGCTCCCCACACCATGATGCCGGGTGTTGGCCCTGTGTGCCTCGGTCGTATGCAGTCCTGATTGTGGCGCTCACCTGCACGGCGCCAAACACGCATACGACCATCATTGGCACCAAGGCAGAAGCGACTCTCATCGCTGAAGACGACACGTCTCCATTCGTCCCTCCATTCACGCCTGTCGCGACACCACTGGAAGCGGGCTGCACGATGTCGGGGCGTGAGCGGAAGACGGCCTAACGGTGTGCGGGACCGTAGCCCAGCTTCATGGAGACGGTTGCGAATGGTCCTCGCCGATACCCCAGGAGCAACAATGTCCCTAATTTGCTGGGAAGTGGCGGTGCGGTCCCCTACGGCACTGCGTAGGATCCTACGGTCTTGGCGTGCATCCGTGCGTCGCTGCGGTCCGGTCCCAGGTCGACGGGCACGTGTACCTTCCGCCGACCACTGGCGACAACATCGATGTACTGTGGAGACCTCACGCCCCACGTGTTGAGCGATTCGGCGGTACGTCCACCCGGCCTCCCGCATGCCCACTATACGCCCTCGCTCAAAGTCCGTCAACTGCACATACGGTTCACGTCCACGCTGTCGCGGCATGCTACCAGTGTTAAAGACTGCGATGGAGCTCCGTATGCCACGGCAAACTGGCTGACACTGACGGCGGCGGTGCACAAATGCTGCGCAGCTAGCGCCATTCGACGGCCAACACCGCGGTTCCTGGTGTGTCCGCTGTGCCGTACGTGTGATCATTGCTTGTACAGCCCTCTCTCAGTGTCCGGAGCAAGTATGGTGGGTCTGACACACCGGTGTCAATGTGTTCTTTTTTCCTTTTCCAGGAGTGTATTTCATTAACAGCGAGTATTTATGACTTCCATGTCTACTAGAGTGAAATGCAAAAGGTAATGTCCAAGTTACACTGAATATAAAATATTTATTATAACATCCGAGGGTTTCATTACATATTTGCTTTAGGTGGCCTATTCGATAGCTATGTGGAGATTCAATAAAGTACCTCTCTACAGCCGACATAAGTAAAGTACAGATCAACATAAAGACTGCTTTGAGTTCCACAATGCTTGTAGTCTGTATCATACTCTATTTGATCTGAATGTACACTGGCTTGCCCAGTTTGTATGTGTCAAGACAGATGGTGCAGGGATACAGACTTCGCATTCACCAAGAGAGGACCTCAGGTCCCTGCCCAGCAGTTCAGATCTGGTTATCTGTGGCTTTTTGAAATAATATGAGGCAGATACCACGGTTGTCACTGTGACAAAGCTATAGATGATTTCTTTCTACACACATACTGACCACTTTTCTGTGTTTTCATCTGCAGACGCAAGTAGACTAGAAAATATGCTTGTTCCTGCATCTGGTTCTGAAAAGTTTATGAGTGCTTAGGACGTAATGTAACGATCCCGATTTTATCCCACTGCTGGAGTCCCCCAGGGCTCCATCCTCTCCCCTCTCCTCTATCTCCTGTACACCGCCGATATACCTATGCCACCCCCACCTGTCCACCTTCAATATGCTGATGACATCGCCTTCCTATCTCTCTATCCTACCCTTCAGTGGTTCCAATGCACCCTCCAAACCTACCTTGACCAGTTCGCCACTTGGTGTGATCAGTAGTTCCTTCGTCTCAACCCCTCTAAACCAAGGCAATCATCACAGGCCGCACCACATGCTCCTTCTATCTCTATGAATTCTGCCTCACCATTTATGGTCGCCACATCCAGCTCACCCCCACCCTGAGATACCTTGGCCTCACCCTTGACCGTCACATCACCTGGACCCCTCACCTCCTGACCATCCAGCAGAAAGCCCATTCCTGCCTCCGCCTCCTGAAACTACTGTCTGGCCAGACATGGAGATTGCATCTTTCCACCATCCTCCACACCTAAAAATCCCTCATCCATCCTATCCTCTGTTATGCCAGCGTTGCCTGGATCTACGTACATACCTACTTTTACAAGGCCCTCCAAATCCTCAAACGCCATGCCCTCTGCCCTGCCTTCTGTATCCGCCTTCCTTCCCCCACATGGCTCCTGTATGACCTCATCCCCTTCCCCCACCTTCTCCTTTTCCTCCAACATCTCCACATCCTTTACACTGTCTGCAGGCTTGATCCCCCCCATGCCCTCATTTCCTTCTTCCTCTCCACCCCCACCTGTTACTGCGCCTATATTGCTGTATCCCTCCCTCTCTCCACCTCAACACCCTCCATCTCCTTCATCAGGGCATCAGGGCAATTTCCAGCACCTCCCCCTCCCGGATGCTGAACTTTGCTGTGACATCCACCCTTCCTTCCAACTGTAACCTGGCCTCCCCCCCCCCCCGCCCCAGGGCCCCCTTTTTCCTCTCCTATCCTTCTCCCAGAGCGGATTTTCCTCCTTCCCCCCCCCCCAAGTCCCTGCATCCCCTCCTCAACTGTGTCCATCCCACGTCCGTCCCTCCCCAGCCCTCTTCGATGTTCCTCCACCCATCTCCCCCATCTCCACCCCTCCCTCCTTTCTTCACTTCTTCCATTCTCCCTCACCTTCACACCTCCATGCCCCTGGCAGATGCTGTGTCTGCTCATTATCATCAGAGTGCTACATTAGTGTTGTGTTTGGTGCTGTTCTCCTGTGCATCTAGAGCTGTGATTTTAATTGTGTGCTGGTCTTGTACATAGTGTTACTGTCAGTGATCGTTATGTGCTACGCTGTCCTTCGCTACTTTTATGCTCCAGCCATACTTCGCCTTGTGTTCTTTTAATTGTCTCAGTGTGAGGTTTTTTGTGCACAATACTTTTTAAGGGTTTTATCTCCACTTTACAGCCGCCCCCTTTCTGTCTGTTCTCTTCCATTATATTTCCCCTTTTTTATATTTATGTACGCCATATTTTCTCCTTTGTAATTTTGCATGTCTTCTGTTGTATAGTTAATATCTTTCGGCTGAAGAGCAGCGCATATGCTGCTGCCAGCCTGCCACGGATTGGCAATTGAAGGGCAATAAAGAAAATAAACAATAAAAAGAAAAAAAAGATCAGGATATTAACTTCCAGTGACTGTCGAATGGTTAGGTCGCTAGGGATAAGGTGAACAGTTGTCATTTTTTCCGCCTGTAAATCAAAAGAATGATACTCTAAATATCTTATTTCAAAGCAGGCCAGGATTTAGATGGATTCTGTTATAGGTTAAAACTTACTAAACTATTAATTCGTAACAGGCCCCTCTCAACTTTTAAACGACGCGAGTTCGTTCACGGGGGATGGTAGACAGGCCAATCCGAACGTGCTTTTTAGACTGTTTCCCACGCACGTTTCGGCAAATGCTATGCAAGTTGCCAAATTTTTCCTTCGAAAACAATAAACAAACAAATAAAGTATAATAACACGCAGAAGAAAGTTTACACGATGCACAGCCAGATAGGGCACACGGCTTCCTTCCCCTAAGCTGCTTTGACAACTGTGGCCTCAGGAGGCAATCAAGCAACGAAATTTTTCAAATCTTGAAAAAAAGTGGATACCATACGAAACGGGATAAACGCTGAGGAAAAGAAAGATGAAACAGTTACCGACGTGGATTAACATAACAAAGTAAAATAGTTGAAACAAACATATCTTGTTTAGTTTGGCAACGTTTAAGTATTTCTAAAGAAATGTATTTTCCCCTGGCTGTTTTCCGTAGCTGTTATTGTAGCTTGAAACAAATCTCACTGAACAGCGAAAAACAAAGATTAAGAATAACATAATCGGGAAAATAATATATGAGTTATACACATATTCGTGCCAGCGCTTTTATATTTGTTGTTGTGGTCTTCAGCCTAGAGACTGGTTTGATGCAGTTCTCCATGCTACTCTATCCAGTGCAAGCTACTTCATCTCCCAGTACCTACTGCAACCTACATCCTTCTGAATCTGCTTAGTGTATTCATCTCTTGGTCTCCCTCTACGATTTCTACTCTCCACGTTGCCCTCCAATACTAAATTGGTGATCCCCTGATGCCTCAGAACATGTCCTGCCAACCGATCCCTTCTTGTAGTCAAGTTGTGCCACAAATTTCTCTTCTCCCCAGTTCTGTTCAATACCTCCTCATTAGTTATGTGGTCTACCCATCTAATCTGCAGCATTCTTCTGTAGCACCACATTTCGGAAGCTTCTATTTTCTTCTTGTCTAAACTATTTATCGTCCATGTTTCACTTCCACACATGGCTACACTCCACACAAATACTTTCAGAAACGGCTTCCAGGCTTTTATAATAGAGGTGTAGATTATCTTTACATTTTAGATTATCTTTACATTTAAATGCAAGATGTGGGCAAAAGGATATGTCTAAAGTAAGACTGGGGGTGTTGGAAGTGATGGATGTTCTGGAGTACAGTTTGATATGAAGCGAGTGATGCCTTCATCTTCTACAGAAGAGCGTGAACTGATCGGTGGGTATAGTGAGTTCTAGTTTTGTTTTGATTTAGATTTGTGATGAAAGAAGACCATTGTATGTCAAGCATCATTGGCAGTGATGTACTTCAGGAGTTGCTCTAGATCAGTTGTTGTCAAACTTTTATACTCAGTAGCCAGAACTGACACGGGGGGAGGGGGGGGCGCACATTAGGCTGTGTATGTACCGATCTTTTTATTAGTTGGTAAGGCACATAAAATAGTATACTATGAACCTTCAATACACTAGAAAGAGCGCGATAAGTTGGCCGCCAACTCTCAAACACTGATCGTTAAAAATCGGCATCATTCGGATCTCTTCGTGTGGACTGTTCTGTTTTAGACTGCTGCCACCCTCAGCGGCCCAAAAGTTGTAACAGTGAAACTGTATGAAGAGGTATTGTCGTGTTGTGTGTGTGAGAGGATTAGATTAGATTATAAAATGATTAACTGATTAAATACAGTAATTATATTTATATTTACATGTATTATACATTTACTAAATGTTGCCAATATCATTTTTCTTCTGTTCATTGCGTCGTATTACAACAACCTTAACGTAATTTTGTATCCGTTGCTACCACATGCACCGCTTTTTAAGATGAACGTTTCTATAAAGCGCATTCACGTATCTATGTTACTTCCGTCTGAAATTTATATCATACCAGCTGATCGGCACGAGTCGCGTACGCCCGACAACTGTCATTACTGGAAGATAAGCAATTAAACATTCCCCTCTCACATTCCCCCTCACACAACTGCGAATACGGTACCACCACAGATACAAGATTAACTGAAAAGAAATGAAATTTTGTGCCGGACCAGGTCCTGAACCGGGATCTCCTACTTTACGCAAGCAGTCAGTTAACAACTTTTCCAGATCTGTTTTTTTTTTTGTTTTTGTTCGTTACAACAGTTTATTTAGTTAATAATGCAAGAGTCAGTTCTGTTGAATAGGCACAAATCTATGGTACTATCTGATAAATAAGAAACCGTAAATATTGATTATTTCATCGGTACAGGCCTTAGATCATTAATGAATTATTTACATTACAATTATATAGTACTAATTCCGTATACAGTCTGCCTGTGAAATGCATTAAATGCATGGGTTATTCCAATCCCGCCTTAAATGAAACATCACTTTCACTACAATTAACTTGTATCCATTGACTACAAATTACTGAATACAAGTGACTAAGTAAACAATTTTTTATTTTAATAATGCAGTGTAAAAGAATAAGATAAAACACCTTTAGCAAACAAAGGAAAAAGGAAAAAAATAGCTCGGAGGTGCTCCTTATGTGAGAAAACAAATCGGTAATCTCTCGTTTTTAAGACCCCAGACGCAGGTTGGGGACATGCCATCGGGATGGAATGCCGAGCCTTTGGTTGTCATCAGAACCGAGTTGCAGCTTTCAAGCCCGCTCATTGGCGATGTTCCAACCACAGGGTGGTTTGGATAAAATCCTTCCTAAGAGGTTAGCAAAAGTGGACTGGTATGTGTCGTCTCATTATGTGATGGCCAGTTGGCAAAACCGTCCAGAAATCGATCACGTTCTTGGATCCACCTCTGAAAAGATAAAGGAATGCCACACCCTTTATCCAGGTGACAGCAATCATCTTTGATGTCGGAAAATACGTCGTCTCGGGATAGAGGAGCATATTAGGGACGATTATGTGCTTATGCATCTGGAGATAAGCCAGTATCTACAGGGTAAGGAATCACACGTCCGCAATCGCACCACGAATGAGACGGTGTTCGTCCGCGTCGTACAAATTACGCCTCAGGCAGACGGGGACGTTTGCCAGGGCGATGACTTGGAATTTGTGTCGTTTCGGGTATTTAATGGTAACGACGATGTACCAGGTGGCACTCGTTTCCATGGTGAGGTGTGGCTGATGAGCTGCACGCCACACTGCCCGGCACCCAACACTAGGTGACGTCCAACGACAGCATTCTGAGCGTGAGTCCACATTGAGAGGCGATAAATATCTCGCGTAGTGGAAGCCCTAGTGCGAGAAAAGTCTTAACTGACATAGCTGTGTTGAAGATCAAAAGGTTGATATCTCATAACGCTGATGCAATGTGGGCCAGGTGAACCACGTTTTACATGAACGAAGTTCCAGATCGTCGACCAAAAGCCCACAGATACGAGGTGTGGCTAGAAAAAAACCGGACTAGTACTGGTGAAACAATAAAACGAATGCAATAAGGCTGAAAGTCGCGTGGCCTGTCACGTGACTCTCGCTCCGCCTACTGCTCGAGTTTCATCTGCCACCTGCACTCAGTCTGCCCGTGGCGTCTGTTTTAAGTAGTTGACGTTTTGTCTGTGCGTCGGAAAATGTTGAGTGTACAGAAAGAACAGCGTGTTAACATCAAATTTTGTTTCAAACTAGGAAAATCTGCAAGTGAAACGTTTGTAATGTTACAACAAGTGTACGGCGATGATTGTTTATCGCGAACACAAGTGTCTGAGTGGTTTAAACGATTTAAAGATGGCCGCGAAGACACCAGTGATGACACTCGCACTGGCAGACCATTGTCAGCAACAACTGATGCAAACATTGAAAAAATCGGTAAACTTGTTCGACAAGATCCCCGTTTAACAATCAGAGCAGTGTCTGAGTTAACAGGAGTTGACAAGGAAAGTGTTAGGCAGATTCTTCATGAAAGTTTCAACATGAACAAAGTGTGTTCAAAAATGGTTCCAAAGTGTCTCACAATTGAACAGAAGGAACGCCGAAGAATTATTTGTTCTGACATCCTGGAAAACATTGAAAGTGATCCCACCTTCTTACAAAATGTTATTACTTGCGATGAATCGTGGTTTTTTACTTACGATCCCGAAACTAAACGCCAATCGATGCATTGGAAAACTCCTGGTTCTCCACGACAAAAAAAAGCACGAATGTCAAAATCGAAATTCAAGGCAATGATGATTTTTTTTTGACATCAAAGGGATTGTGCACATTGATTGGGTACCAGAGGGACAAACAGTGAATCAGCATTACTACATTAGCGTCCTGGCTACCCTACGTGAGCGAGTACGGAGAAAACGGAACGATTTGTGGAGAAAAAAGTCATGGATACTTCACCAAGACAATGCCCCAGCTCACAGTGCGTTGTCAGTGAAGACGTTTTTTGCAAAACACAACATTCCCATCTTAGATCATCCACCCTACTCACCTGATTTGGCCCCCTGTGACTTTTTTCTTTTCCCTAAAGTCAAGTCAGCTTTGAAAGGAACTAGATTTGAGACTGTTGAAGCAGTAAAAGAAAAAGCGACGGAAGTAATGTATGGACTTACCGAAAATGATCTGCAGCATTGCTATGAACAGTGGAAAATTCGTATGGAGCGGTGTAGAGACCGAGGAGGAGAGTACATTGAAGGAGATAACATGAAATTGTAAATAATTGTAAATAAATGTTTTTTCCAGCATCAGTCCGGTTTTTTTCTAGCCGCACCTCGTATTGTTGAGGCTGTGATTGCATACCGTCAAGATTGTATTCACGGAAAGCCATCCATTACATCACCTTCGTGAAGTGGTGATGATGTCTCTAAGCACACGTTGCTTTGAATGTATGTTAATATCTGCGCCCAAGGATGTCTGCACGGGCCACAGGACATGGTACAGAACTGAAATGCATCACGAGGAGGCACATAAAAGTATTAAAATCTGAGTTAACTGAACGGCCAATAGGGATCAGGTAGTGTGCCTGTAGAGGGTTTGGATATCGTAATAATTAGACTTTCGAGAAATTCCGGTGGTAGTCGTCGTAGCGGACAGTAGCTCATGGTACATTGGCCTCCATCGAGACAGCATCAAGTTTTTAAAGATGCTATAAAATTCTAATGGCAGTCCTTGTGGTTTTGGCGACCGGTTGAGAGCCTCTTTGGTGAGCGTATCAATGATGTCTTAAGTAGAAACATTTGCTGAAAGAGAGGCCGCCAGGGGCCATCAGTGGTACAATGGACCGTCTGTTGTATGCCCGCAAGTGCCGCAGTGTTACGGTCTTCCTCCTGACAGACGTGACGATAGTGAGCCTCTATGGCTGTGATGAAGTCAGCCGTCAGGTAAATCTAAAGAACGGATCTTCACTTGTCGATGGCGTCTGAGATCTGTAGCGACATGATGTATTGAGCGAGTTTCTCCGTTAACGCTGTCTTGGCATCGCGCTTGGACAACTACGCCTTCCAATCGGTGCCGAGTAAGAACCAAAATCTAAGCCTGAACGCGTGGAATCTCGACCTGAAGTTCCGGGGATCGCAGGTGCTCCGTAAGATCCAAGAGGATCATAGTAAAATTCTGTCGTGTGTCGGTGTCAGTGCATTCATTCCTTGCCATACTCGAACAGTGCACGGCACAGGGCTGGCTTTACACGTCGTACACACCACGTAAGTATGGATGAGGATTGTGTAACGCGTCTCTCACAGGATTCCAAGGTGTCTGTGATCATTCGTCGAGATTCCGGTTCCTGTAAACAGGCAACGTTAAGTTTCCACTGACCCCGACTCTGCCATATTGTTTGACGTCAGAGGTTGTCCGTGCACACATAAATGCTATGGTTTAAGAAGGCCGAAGGCCAACTTTCCGCATTCAGGATGTCCAAAGTGAGGGTAGACGCAATCCAATCGATTGGCTGAGTGGTTCGTTATGTACCTTCAAGTACATCCCAGGCTATCGTCGTACAGTGCTTCCCAGGTACCTAAAAGATTGAGCTGACGTACTAAGAAGGAAAACTCCCCATCACAACCCCATCAGATTTAGTGGTATAATGGCTCTGTGGACAGCCCGTCAAAAATTGAACACAGATCAAGCATGAAAACAAGAAAATATACTTGTGAACAAAGAAGCAAAATAGAAACAGTGAACCCTCCAAGCTTAAGATGTGCAACGTTGAGCGAACTGCAAGAACACCAGCGTCGTGTTTGTGCGATCATGGTATTGGACTGCCAGGTGGGGAGATCCATGTTCAAATCTGCCTCGTGTCAATTTTTTTCTCAATAATTTATGAACTTCTGTCCGGTCACTGACGTTTCTGTTCTCCCTCTAAAGTCTCAGCACTCATCGTGCTATACGAGTACATTGGTTACAGAACATAGTCTCAATATTGAGAGCAGGCGAGATGCCGCATAGACCTTTCACAGAAATGATAATAACAAATAAACGAGTGTGAACTGTGTTACAACAAAGGAATTCGAGAGTCAAAACTTCCAAAACGGAACCCAAGAGACATAACGAGTCGTACTTGTGTAGAACAAACAGGAGGTACGTACGTCTGAAGGTCCCTTCGTTACACCTCGTTGTTGGAAACGGACGTGACAGCACGACACAAACACAAATTCGAATACAGTGAACAGACAGTTCATAATTTTGTGATAAAAAACCTGGGGAACGAGGAAGAGTTGAACACCGACCTCCGCCTTTGCAGTCCAATATTGTAGCCACATAACCACGACGTCGTGGCCGTTCAAATTCAGTCGATGTTGCACATCTTGAGCTTGGACCGTTCACTATTTGTACGTTGATTCTTTTTTCATAGTTCAGTACGCCTTTTTCCTGTTCTCATGTTTCATTTATTCTAAGGTTTTGACGGGCTACCAACTGGGCCATCTTACCACTAAATCTGAGGGGATTGCAATGGGGACTTTTCCTTGTGAGTTATGGAGTTCGGGACAAATGTTAATATTTGGACGTTGGTCCTTCCTCGCAAGAACGCGGTCGTAATCTCCCCCGACAAGGATGTGCTCACATCGTCTCAGAAAAAGCGGCACGATGTTTTCAGACTAAAACTGAGCGCTCTCGTCGTTGGTCTCAGCCAGACAGCATATCGGCGTTCGCTAGTCGTATCCCGCGTACTGTCAGTGCTAGCCCTCGCGCTGACTGCAAGTGACGTCTTCTACTGTAAGGTCATCTAGCACGATAATCGCTGTTCCACTATCTCCATTGGCATCTGTGGTCAGGTATGCAGTATAGCCATAAAAATTAGGTTGCGTCTTTGTCCATAACTCTTGGAACAGGGCAATGTCAGTGTCTCCTGCTCGTAACATGCCATTAACAACTGAAGTTTAACATAGGAGCCGAACATATTTCGACTAATGGTGGCAATTCTGCATTTCAGTAAGAATAAATGTCGTCGGATCTTAAGTACTGTATGTCTCCTGATTAAGCGAGGTTTGCTGGGGCTGACTGGCCATTCCTTCGTCTGGCGGGGGTTCATTAACTATATCGTCTGCCCACGAAACGGGGGAGTCAGTTCCGGTCAGAGCTGATGGAGGAAAAGCCGTTGTCATCAGAGTGTCCATGCTGGCGGCGCGAGAGACATCGCTGTCGGGGTCTTCAAGGTGTTGCTGTGTTCTGGGGTTACTTGGTAAATTGTCGTGCCCATGATGGCGGTGTGTACGGGCAACGACGTGTGAGACCTCTTCCTGGGAATCATCTGATAGGTGTGTGAAGAATTCATCCTGGGCTCTGACTCTGCGTCCGATGTCATCTTCTTCTTGTGTCGTTTTAGTGACCTCTGTTCATAGGGATAAGCTTTCGAGTCAGGTAGAGTCACGACGTTCAGGAACAAAGGTGACTCTAGGCACAACCATGGCTTCGAGATCCATATCACCTTCATGTCTGTCGGCATCTTCGTCCAGCACTGCGATGTTCGGGCGAGAGGCCGGTCGTCATTGTAGAGGGTCAGCCGAGTCTCGTCCAGTCTCAGCAGATCGTGAAAGATCCTGAAGTTGCTTTGCTGGCGTCTGGAGGGTATCAAATTTCAGTGCCGCCGCGTAGGTGTGTGAAAGGGATGCCATAACTGAAAGGGGAAAAGCATCTTTGGAACGTAGCTGCGTAATTCTTCGTTGGAGACATTCGTTTCACTCCTGTCCTTCTTTACCCCATCCAGAACAGTTCCTTGGTTCCCCATCGTATATGACTAAGGCCCAGCAACTGCCAATGAAGAGCTAGGACTGGACACGTTTCTTTACTTCAATGCAGACTTGCCGCACAGCTTTCAAAACCGGATATGTATGAAGTGGACCTATTTCTCTGCCACATACCCGTGTACTGTTACTTAAGTGTGCAGTGACGCCATTACGTCTTCCGTCGGGATTTCGGACGGAAGTTCGAAGATACGGACCTTTTGTAATCTCAGGCCAGCATGCTCAACAATTATAGGGCTGATGTGGTCGTCCGAATGTTGGAACTGGATGCTGCCTTTCGTCCATGCTAAGATCCCGTAGCAAGAAACGTCGTTTGTCAGTTTAAATTAAATCGGACTTATAACGATGGACATCATAGAGGATCTTCACTGCGACAAGTAGGAATTGTTCGACAGCGAGTGCTTTCGGTCGCACATATTATTTTTTCGAGAAAGTGAACGCCAGTGTGGTTTCACGATAGGAGTTGGCCATTCTATTGTTGATCGTAGCACGCACGAATACCGGTCTGAATGTAAACAATCGCGAGGCACACGCCACGGCGAGGACGCGAACAGCTTCGCTAATGAAGGCAGACTGCGCCAGTTCGCTATCGGAGCACGCTACACGGACCGACCGATATTTCCATATGTCCCAGTGTCTGCTACACACAGCGATCGTACAATTATGTGATTTCTCGGCAGTGAGAGAAATATTTATTTTAATCTTCAGATTGCCTTGGATTTGGCATGAAAAGAGTCCAGGTTCTGTATCTGACAGTCTCCGTAAAGTTTTCTGAATTGTTACTTTGGACGTGAATGCATGTCTCGTTTTTAAGCCTTTGGGTAGTTATTACATGTTTCTAAGGCAAAAACACAGTGAAGGAAAACTCGAAGTTTTTACTCAACTTCATATTGCCCATCTCTCTGCTAAAGCGTATGGACAGGCTCCGACAATAGGGACCGTAGCGAATGGCTACGAAAAAAAAAAAAAAATATACGAGTAGGTTTATAATTTATATAAAAAACAGCTACCAGCCACATGTATGGTTTAAAAAGGTTTATTATCTTCAGACCATACCATGACCGGTTTCGGATTTTCCTTTACAAATCCATCTTCAGATGGCAGATTACACGCATTCTTAGTTGGACCTAGTTTTGTTTGTGTTATTCGTTTGCTGCACTGGGAAAGAAAAGAAATATTTTGTTGTCATATCGGTAATGGTATTTTTACGAAAGATTTACTTCTTTTACAAGATCTAATTGCTCATGAGATGGTTTTTATAAACATTAGTAAATTTGCAGGTTAGTGTACTTACGAGCTGTGTAGTTCTGCCTGACGAAATATTCGTGCGTTTATGTTTTCGAACGCAAGCTTCATACACTTTTCAATATGCACTATGTGAGTGCTATTCCATTACCGATATGACAACAAAACATTTCTTTTCTTTCCCAGTGCAGCAAACGAATAACACAAACAAAACTAGGTCCAACTAAGAATGCGTGTAATCTGCCATCTGAAGATGGATTTGTAAAGGAAAATCCGAAACCGGTCATGGTCTGAAGATAATAAACCTTTTTAAACCATACATGTGGCTGGTAGCTGTTTTTTATATAAATTATAAACCTTAAGTACAACAGTCACGTTTCTCAACATGTCTTCTTTCGACAAAATAGCGTTAAAATACGAGTATGTTCAGTAAATTAAAATCTTTTTCAAGGCTGCCATTTTGTAGCTGTGAATTAGTTAGAAACAAATAATGTTCCTGTAAGAGAAGCACCTGACAATGCCTTAACTCTGGAACCACATAGCCGGCCGCTGTAGCCGAGAGGTTCTAGGCGCTTCTGTCCGGAACTGCGCGACTGCTCCGGTCACAGGTTCGAATCCTGCCTCGGGCATGGATGTGTGTGATGTCCTTAGGTTAGTTAGGTTTATGTAGTTCTAAGTTCTAAGATACTGATGACCTCAGAAGTTAAGTCTCATAGTGCTCAGAGCCATTTGAACCATTTTTGAACCACATAGGGCTATGTCCAATACTGCTGTCTCAGCATCTGGAAGTCAAAATAGGTCAGAATCTCTTCCAGTTGGCGCAGCAAAATTTGCGCCGAAGGTTTTCCGGAATGAATGCTCCCCAATACTGGACAAACTCTCTCCAGGAAGAAGTTTGAATAAAACTCAGAAAACTGCAGTTATCACGAGCAGTCCACACAGAGACAGGAAAAGCGAAAACAAAGGGAAGAGTAAAAAGGAAACAACAACTAGATCTGAAAGACGACAAAATAATCATACGCCCAAGAAGTCAGCTAGAGCTCAACTCTCGTTTCTTTAGAAGTTTCAGAGAAGGTCAGGCCTATGTCTTAGAAGAAGTCATGATTTTATGGCATTAGTGCCAATAAGATAGAGACGACTTGATTACTCCAGAATGAGATTTTCACTCTGCAGCGGAGTGTGCGCTGATATGAAACTTCCTGGCAGATTAAAACTGTGTGTCGGACCGATGCTCGAACTCGGGACCTTTCCCTTTCGCGGGCAAGTGCTCTACCAGTTGAGCTACCCAAGCACGACTCACGCGCCGTCCTCACAGGTTTACTTCTGCCAGTATCTCGTATCCTACCTTCCAAACTTTACAGAAGCTCTCCTACGAACATTGCAGAACTAGCACTCCTGAAAGAAAGGATATTGCGGAGACATGGCTTAGCCACAGCCTGGGGGATGTTTCCAGAATGAGATTTTCACTCTGCAGCGGAGTGTGCGCTGATATGAAACTTCCTGGCAGATTAAAACTGTGTGCCGGACCGAGACTCGAACTCGGGACCTTTGCCTTTCGCGGGCAAGTGCTCTACCTGTTTTAGGACTGCTGCAATAGCACTCTAACCTGTGTAAACTCACTGACGTTACATTTCTCAGGAGCAAGTATAAAGCTTGCTGCCGCTGCTAAGACGTGCCTTTTCGTAGCCCTCTTCTACAGTGACGCCTTACGACAGCGTCTAGGCGATGGATGGAGTTACCAGTTAACTCTCTGAAGTGAAACTTCTGCCCTGGGACAGCTGCCCAAAGCGTCTGCAATTTGTTCAGCTCCGTTGCTACTGTTTATCTCTGGTGAACTGAATGCTACCACTTTCGCTTACTCTCTGCATTGTGTCTCTGATTTCCTACCTTGGAGTGCCCTTGATGCCTCCAAATAGTATTAAGCGTAACAACGTACAAGTCATTATGTCGTCAGTATACGACAAGGCCGGGAGTTATAATTGTTTCTTGCTGAGCGTTCTTCATTCTTCTCCAAGATGGATGGCTTAGACAAGGATATTTGAGTATATTTTTCTTTACAAGCGAGGACACGAAATTGGGATCACGGATTTATTTCAAACTTTTTACGCCTTCAATAGGCCATTAAAAGGTGCACTACTGTGGTAATTCCGAGAAAATCGCGAGAGAAGTTTTACGCGTCTATTATGTAAACAATTTATTTGTGCGCAGGTGCAAGCCGTAAGAATTCATTGTGGTCATGTCGTTAGCGTTTACAGCTGGGAAGAGCGTCGTAGACGAGGTGACGGTTCGAATCGCGCAAACAGTTATTTTTTAATATATATTTTTTTCATCACAGGTGTCCTTATTTAATTTATATGACACCTGCACAACTCGTCCAACTCGTGAACACATTCCTTCAGGGATAGAAATCAACCCAAAGGAACGACCTGCAGTATCTGCTGACATGGACCGTACTGAGTGTACTTAGAAACAGTTGGAACATGCAGTGCGTCCTCGCAATAACCCTTTTCACACTGAATGACCTCAGGAGAGCTACGTCGAAGAATGGGGCAGAATGCCGAGGAAAATACAAGTATGTCGCAGTGCAAATGGTGCTGTCAATTCAATTAAATACCTTGGAATTACAATTACGAACAACTTAAGTTGGAACAATCACTTAGACAATCTTGTGGAGAAGGTAACCCGAAGACTGCATTTTATTAGAACACTTAGAAGATATAAGGGTCTACAAAAGAGACAGCCAACAATAATCTTGTCCGTTCTCTGCTAAAGTACTGCTCTGTGGTATGGGATCCTTACCAGCTAGGACTGACGGTGAACATCGAAAAATTCCAAAAGAGGACAGCTCGTTTTGTATTATCGCGAAACAGGGAAGAGAGTGTCACGTATATGACAAGTGAGTTGGGGTGGCAAACATTAAAGCAAAGGCGTTTTTCGTTGCGGTCAATCATCAACTTTCTCCTCTGAATGGGAAAATAATTTACTGTCGCCAACCTACACAGGGAGAAATGATCATCGTATAAAATAACAAAAATCAGAGATCTTACAGAAATATATAAGTTTTTATTTTTTCCACGAGCAGTTAGAGATTGGAACGGTAGGGAAAGAGTCTGAAGGTAGTTCGAGTGTTCGAAGCAGCGCCTGTGCCAGGAGCAGAGTAGTGAAATAGATTTATATGTAGCCTGCAACAGATAATGATTTATTTTGGTTACTGATTTGTTTTTATTCCACATTAAAAATTATTTTGTACTTTTATATGATTTGTTTGTTAATTCCCAGCACAACTCGAATCTAAGGCCACACACGTTAGCAGAAACGCAGGTTAAAAACCTGTCTTTAGCTGCTTGTGAGGGAGCGTCAGTACTGGAAAGTAGCCAGTCGCTGGTAACCAGTTGTGCGTTAAAAAGTGACTGGGACGGGGATACAAAACAGTATTTGGGTGCGGAACATGGCTACCTTAAAAATATTTAAGAATACAAGCATCAGTAAATTATTTTAGTTGCAAATGGAAAATAACGAAAAGAACATTCTGGCTTAAGATGGTTGAGACATAAAACACCGATCTGTTGGTCTTATTGAACACTAATATAACGTATGAAACTATGTTCAAATGAAATTACATGGTTCCAGAGACCTTTTAAAGTGTCAAACACCAGTGATGTATACCGGCCGGAGTGGCCTAGCGGTTCTAGGCGCTGCACTCTGGAACCGCGCAATCGCTACGGTCGCAGGTTCGAATCCTGCCTCGGGCATGGATGTGTGTGATGTCCTTGGGTTAGTTAGGCTGAAGTAGTTCTAAGATCTAGGGGACTGATGACCTCAGAAGTTAAGTCCCATAGTGCTCAGAGCCATTTTTGAACCTGTGATGTATATACGCAGACTGAAGCCACGAATGAAAATGTGTACCCGGTTCGAATCCGGCCTTGGTACAAATTTTCATTCATCGCTTCAGTCTGCTTATACATGTTCAAATGGCTTATGCATAGCATAGTTACCCATAGGTGAAACATTTGAGAACAGTTTCTGGAGACAACACCATGATGTTACATTGCGAGATGAACTTAAGAAAAGGATGTGTACCACCTTATTTTCACTCGGAGAGTACAAGAGAAATAGCCACAATATTACGGTGGGTTGACATGATTAGCTGAACACATATTCTCAGGTAAGGTGGAACTGTACTCCTGAACGAAGAAGACGACGGAGAGCAAGAAAAGAGCAAACAAAAGAAATCCACTACAATAACATGATAAGACGTGGTCTAAATCAGTCATAAACTACGCCAGTTCTTGCACACGAAACAGTACGTGATATAAACTGATTCTCTAAAGGTAATGAAGATCCTCAAGAAATCAGAAGCAAAAGTGTGTCACCTATAATCTTTATTAGTCACTAAAAGAAACAAGCAGGTATAGTGAAACGTACCCTTTGAACAATTATACACGGGACTGTGCTTTAACTGACACACAGTATTTTTAGCGCAACGCAATATGACTTTCAAAAAATCCCTACAAAAGAATATGCATTGGCCAGTGCCCAAAACAATTTGTAAAATTTTTTGTGCAGAGCATGGGGGCTATGTAAGTAGGCTGTTTATGTTTTCTTTTTGGTAACGCCACGTAGCGCTCTCTATGAAAATCACTGGCTGTGCTGTGTGCAGTCTGTGGCTGCTTTGCATTGTTGTAATACTCGCCATTGTAGTGTTAGGCAGCTGGCTCTGAACAGCGCGTAGCGTTGGGCAGTTGGAGGTGAGCCGCCAGCAGTGGTGGATGTGGGGAGAGAGATGGCGGAGTTTTGTAATTTGTCATGAACTGCTATATATATTATGACTATTAAGGTAAATACAGTGTTTGTTCTCTATTAATATCTTTCATTTGCTAACTATCCCTATCAGTAGTTAGTGCCTTCCATAGTTTGAATCTTTTATTTAGCTGGCAGTAGTGGCGCTTGCTGTATTGCAGTAGCTTGAGTAGCGAAGATTTTTGTGAGGTAAGTGATTTGTGAAAGGTATAGTTTAATGTTAGTCAGGGCCCATTCTTTATTTGATATCTAGTTTCCAGCTGTGTTGCAGCATTGCTTTTATAAAATAAAATGCATTTGATAATGTGAACACTTTCTGTCAACAGATCTATTAAATAATAATTTTGTAATCCACATTCTTAAAAAAAAAAAGGAGCTCTTGGAATGGAAAGAACAATAAGAAGGGACTAATAACAGTAACTGCATATATAATTTTCTTTTCGAGTACTTGGTAATTTTTGTAGAATTAGTTTTTGTGGTGCACCACTTTAATTACATAGACATTAAGATGTGAATATACATCTCCCTTGTCTGCATTGTTGTCTTTACTGTACTATTTTTTCTGCTTGAGCTTTGTCGTGTTTAGATGCTGCTGCTGTTTGCCATGCATAGTGCTACTAAATTTCACTTTGTATTATTCTTTTAAGCCAGTTTTACTACTGATTTATTTTTCTTGTTTGCTGCTCATTGCCTTATATTAGTTGTAATTTATGCTGCTTGCTTTGCCATTTGTATTTTTGATCATTGCTGTTTGTGTTAATTGTTTTGTGCTGCTGCATTGCCTCGTTCCTTAGTTTAGCATCTGAGCTCAGTAGATTTAAGTTAGCTTAAGAGGGGGTAGACTATAGAAGAGAATGAGTTGCGATGAATTGGAAGAAATGCATTGAGAAGTTATACGGAAAGTACTGAAAGCAGGTATAGGTAGGATTTTCTTGGAAATAAATAATGAGGTAAGAAATGTGTGAACAGAATACAGAAAGCATGCTTGGATAGAATTTTTTTTGGCTGGAGCAAATGTCGAAATAAGAGGAACGATCTATGGAATGAAGTTCTGGGTTGGACTGCAGTACTAAATGTTACACTGAAAACAAACCCTGTCCTTTCCTTTTGTGTTATCCCACTATGTGTTTATGTACCCTTGTGTATTTGTCTTTATCCTGTCTTTATGTGTTTAGCTAATAAGATTTATGTTGTAGAATTTTTCAAATACTATGTTATTTTCTTTGTAAAGATGTTTAGACATTATTTATTCTGTTCTGTTTTAATGCTCATGTGTGAAATTAATGTTTCGAAAACTATTCTCATTATTTTATATATTCACTTATGTCATAATTCCTGTAACACTGATGTATATGTTATTTCGATTCTTTTGTAAAGTTTGTTACTACAAATGTTATCTGTATTGTTATGTTCCTTAATGATGTATTTTGTACCTTTGTTATTGTGTTCTTATGTTATAAAATTGTACTTGACACCAGTTCATCAAATTAATTAACTTGTAAGTTACATTTCACTGCACACGTTTCTGTTGGTCATAGTATATGGACAATATGTGAGAAGTAGGGACTGTTAGTGTTTGCACGTGTGTTAATAATTCAGCAAGGGACTGGATAACAGCATTGCTGGTTCTAAGGACAATTCCAAAAACTTTGTGAGTGCACAAGTGGTGGTTATGGACTTGCTACATTCTCCGCAAGACTCTTCGATGGTGATTGTGCACCTGCACAGTTGCAACAGATGGCTGCTGGCCGTCTCTACAAGGACTACAGTGGGTCTGCATCTTTGATGGCCCTCCAGTACCACTATTTCTACAAGGACAACAGTGGGTCTGCACGTTTGATGGCCCACCAATACCATTATCTCTACAAGGACTACAGTGGGTCTACTCTGTGATGACCTACCTACCAATATTCTTCAAAACTTCGACTGACTCTGCTGTGGGATTGCTCTGTTGTGGCGCATTACCTGTCTGCATGTCGAGAGTCAGCACTGTCTTTCCGTTGGAAGGTCAACACTACTTCTTCAAGACTGCATGGAAATCCACTACTTCTGTGTGCATTTTCTTTTACTGCTCAGACTTTGAGAAAAACACTGCAATTTTACTGTGACGAATGATGAGGACTGTCTTTATGGACTGTGAGAAAATTTTAGCTTTTGACCAACATTGTATCAATAAGTGTGTGCATTTGATTTCTCTGTTACTGTAATTGTGAAAAAATTTTTAACAAATATGTATTGGCCAGTGCCCAAAACAATTTGTAAAATTTTTTGTGCAGAGCATGGGGGCTATGTAAGTAGGCTGTTTATGTTTTCTTTTTGGTAACGCCACGTAGCGCTCTCTATGAAAATCACTGGCTGTGCTGTGTGCAGTCTGTGGCTGCTTTGCATTGTTGTAATACTCGCCATTGTAGTGTTAGGCAGCTGGCTCTGAACAGCGCGTAGCGTTGGGCAGTTGGAGGTGAGCCGCCAGCAGTGGTGGATGTGGGGAGAGAGATGGCGGAGTTTTGTAATTTGTCATGAACTGCTATATATATTATGACTATTAAGGTAAATACAGTGTTTGTTCTCTATTAATATCTTTCATTTGCTAACTATCCCTATCAGTAGTTAGTGCCTTCCATAGTTTGAATCTTTTATTTAGCTGGCAGTAGTGGCGCTTGCTGTATTGCAGTAGCTTGAGTAGCGAAGATTTTTGTGAGGTAAGTGATTTGTGAAAGGTATAGTTTAATGTTAGTCAGGGCCCATTCTTTTGTAGGGATGTTTTGAAAGTCAGATTGCGTTGCGCTAATAAAATATTGTGTGTCAGGTTAAGCACAGTCATGTATAAATTGTTAAAAGGGGACGTTTCAATAGTAACAAATGTTTGTGGATTTCAAGGTACAGTGGCATCTCTCATAATGTACCAGTAGACAACTTCGTAAAGCGAGCACTGACCTTCAGCGAAATCTTAAATGATAGACGTCCTTACCAAGAAATGGTGAGCTTAATGAAAAAGCGAGAAACGAATGACAGACGCAGTAGGATCGAAGCAAGACTTCGTAAGGTGTGAATTATGCCGTTTGCAGCCTAAAAGAACATTATCTGATTGTTTTAGGACTGGAATAGACACAAACTATCGTTGACGACATTTTGTGCATGCGCTTCAACAATTGCAAATTTCCAACCGACTTGTTCCAAATAGTATTGAAGGAATCTCCATTGTGCGATGTACCCAATGATGAATCGTATGTGAACCATCTACTTTTTTCGTGTACCAGGTAAAATACAAAACAAAAATCTTTTATCCGAAAATTTGTCAACACGGAAGTTCCCGTTGCAATATCAGCTGCAGAGCTGCTGTCAAACTAGAAGAGGGGACAAGTATTAAATGTGATGTACAATCACTTTAACATGTATGACCTATCTAAATATGCTCCGTACATGATTTGTGGATATTTTCTATTATGCTGTGGTCTTCTTTTTTACTATAGTCGACATATTTTTCTCGAGAGAACAGCAACTGAATTGCTATTTAACACAATTCCAACTTATTCTTCAGTCTCAGGTGTAATTTTTAAACACTTTAAGACAAAAAAAAAAAAAAAACAACACATCACGGAGGAAATCAATAGATGTGACTTACATTGAAGACAAACAAATGACTACAGCTTCAGAAAACACCTTACGCAAGGAGTTATTCGGCTTGGCATTGATTTTAGAGTTGTTGTATGTCCTTTTGAGGTATACGTGCCACATTATGTCCAATTGGCCAGTTATATCGTCAAAATACCGAGCTGGTTGGAGGGCCCTACTCATAATGATCCATACATTCTCAATTGGGGAGAGATCCGGTGGCCTTGCTGGCGTGGGCAGAGTTTGGAAAGCACGAAGACAAGCAACAGAAGCTCTCGCCGTGTCCTGACAGACATTATCTTGCTGAAATGTAAGCCCAGTATGGCTTGGCATGAGGGCATCAAAACGGGGCGTCGAATTCGCCGACGCACCGCTTTGCTGTAAGGGCGCCACGGATGACAGCTGAAAGGGTCCTGCCATGAAAACAAATTGCACCCCATACCATCACTCTTAGCTGTTGTCCAGTACGGCGGGCGACAATGAGGTTGGTATCCCAGTGCTGTCCAGGGCGTCTCCAGACAAGTCTTCTCCGGTCACTGGTGCTCAGTTCCGAGCGGGACTCATCACTGAAGACAATTATCTTCCAGCCAATGAGATTCCAGGCCGAAAACGCGCCTGGAGATGCCTTGGTCAGTGATGGGATACCAACTTGGCTGCCGCCTACCACGCGGCCCGACAACCAGTACTGACGGTCTCGGGTGCTGTTTCTTTTCATAGCAGGGCTCCTTTAGTTGCCATCAGCCGTACCCTTACATCACAGCGGTACGTCGACGATATTCTACGTTCCGGTTTGTTGACGTTCATGGCAAGCAGTACTGGGCTTACATTTCGTCAAAATAATGCTTGCCCGGACACGACAAGCGTTTCTGCTGCTTTTATCCATGCCTAACAAACACTACCATGGCCAGCAACGTCGTCGGATCTCTCCACAACTGAGAACATTTGGAGTATTATGAGCAGGACCATCGAATCATCTCGGGATTTTGACGAACTAAAGAGCCATTTAGAGAGAGTTTGGCACGATATCCCTCTTGATGACATTCAAGTACTCTATCAGTCAATCACAAGCCGAATAATTGCTTGCTTCAGAGCCAAGTGTGGCCGTATGCTTTTTGACTTTCTCAATTTGTGAAGTTCTTTCACTCGAATAAATCATCATTTCTTTCTTAAACTGTAATCATTTGTTTATCTGTTCGTGTACATTACATCTACCGATTTCCGTCCTGTTCGGGTAACTCCTTCGTTATGCGTCGTTTTTCCTTTCTTTGTCTTAGAATATACATGAGATGGTTCAAATGGCTCTGAGCACTATGGGACTTAACTGCTAAGGTCATCACTTCCCTAGAACTTAGAACTACTTAAACCTAACTAACCTAAGGACATCACACCCATCCATGCCCGAGGCAGGATTCGAACCTGCGACCTTAGCGGTCGCACGGTTCCAGACTGTAGCGCCTAGAACCTCTCGGCCACTACGGCCGGCTACATGAGATGTTTCGAGGTCTCTGGATCATCTCTGTATCTATGTAGCTACGTTAGTAACGTGTCGTGACTATGTCAGAACCTGGAATCTGACACAAACACGACGGGTTGCTGACGCAACTACATAGACGTGAAAATGATGCAGAAAGATTGAAACATGTTATGTATTAAATGTGCAACTGAGAATGAAGAATAAATGCGAAGTATGACCTGTTTCATTCTGGTATAATTACCTTATGAATACCTCGTAATGGTGCGCTGTTTCATCGGTAAGCTTGCACAGCATACACTGCCTAATATGTTCCGAAGCGTCGAGCATAAAAACGGAATTTTTCCGGGGCTCTTACCGCGGTTTTCATTCGTGATAGAATGATAGGGGCAAGTGTTCGGGGTAGCCCTCGGGCGAAGACCATTTTTACACCCAACGGAGTGACAGTCTTACTGTACCTATCCTGCAGTAAAGGGGCCAAAGTTTGAATATTACACACTTCCTTTAGTTTAGACAGATGAGGCAAATCGGTTGGTTCTTTTTGCATTAGATGTGGTCTACGGTGCGCCAAAAGGCCTTATGGAAGCACCATTTATTTTATGGGCTGTTTCTGAGAAAACCCGAAAAACACGGTTTTTGAGCACCAAAAACAAACCTCATACTCCAGGACCAGTGCTGTTCTCATGCACAGCTTTTTCACGATGTATAGGTGGATTTCTGTCAATGGGGCCAGTCTAGCCAAGATCTTACACAGTTGCCAGCATCACACCCTGTTAGACCTCCTGCGCCCTGTGCAGTGTGCTCAACCTGCATTCAGGGACGCCTCTGTGCAGAGCACATGTGTCTGAGCATGCACATTTGACTAGCATCCATTGTGGATCCAAGCGATGATTGGAGGTCATAGGGGCCATCATCAGTTTGATGTTCTGGCTGGGCATGTCCACATCACCTGCCACCACATCCAGCTCCAGGTGCAACCACAGTCGCAATCAGTGCTGTTCTCCTGCCCCATGTCTATCTCTGACCTGCAGACCAGTCAGCAAGATCGCCAAGGTCACCACCAGGCAGATCTCTTGATCTCTCCCTACGCATCCTACATCACAGTAAGTGAAAACATCCCACACCAGTGATGGGCGAAGGTATAATGGTTTGGAAGTCTATGGAGGTGGAACCACTCCTTCCCCCCTCAACTTTTCTTCATGTTATTGGCACCAATTCTGTATGCTGCCACAGGCACAGAGCTGTCTGGACCACCCTGACTCCTTACAAGGCTCTTCCCAAGCCCATGGTATGAGAGCTGCTGATGGAGAGTCCTGTCAGTCTTAACGCCCATCCCTATTGGAACCGACGTGAACTTGGACATTTTCGGCCCTATGCGCCGATTTAAGAGGGAAGGGATTTAATATCCCCACTATCAGACGAGATCGATAGCAGCTATTAGGCATTACAGCTAGGGACCTAGGTCAGCTGCTGTGAATCAGTCTTTAATAGTACACCACATGAGCTCTGATAAATCTTACCTAGCTGCTATTTCGATACCGACCTTACAGTGCCCTCTCTGTGGCATTGTAGCGAGAAGGAAGCGACTCTGCCTTACTTCTCTAGTTTCTTTATTACTAGCCTGGTGTCTTGGTGCTTCAGTTGTCCCTCGTCGCACAGTAGTAGCGCTCAGGCGCCAGGTTCACTGTAGGTTTGTGATCCTGCCGAAGTGGGGTATGTCGGGATGCCAGTTGTTAAATGTTTACAACGTTTTGTAATATACTCGTTTTAATGAAGAATACTTTGAAACACATGTCATAGACTTTCCAATATGGCGACTCTTGGCTATGCCGTTATACACAACCCTTTACAACACATTGATCACTTAGTTGTAATGGTTCAAATGGCTCTGAGCACTGTGGGACTTAACTTCTGAGGTCATCAGTCCCCTAGAACTTATAACTACTTAAACCTAACTAACCTAAGGACATCACACACATCCATGCCAGAGGCAGGATTCGAACCTGCGACCGTAGCGGTCGCGCGGTTCCAGACTGTAGCGCCTAGAACCACTCGGACACACCGGCCGGCACTTCGTTATGGATCCACCTTTCTCCCTCAGTCAACAGGGACACTCCACTCGTCTCCTATGCATATGTATCAAAACTCTCAGCCAATGGGCGTTTAGATCGCTGTTGCCAGGCGGATCTGACGTCACGTTTGCGGACATTGTGACGGAAATTTGTCTCGGAACACTGTCTCAGATTGTAATATCCTACTCCCGAATAGTCGGATCTTGTCCCTACTAAGGTTGCACAACCTTGCCTGTTATGATGTTCTTCTAAATGCCACTTGCTGACACATAATTGTCAGATAGGCATGTAGCCTGGCTGCCACTGAGCATTCCCGATCGCATACATGTGCGTAATAATTAGCATAAACACGTGAAGGGGATGCATGTATGCATTACACATTCCCCCCCCCCCCTCTTCTTTTATTTCCAAAATTCAATATGCTCGAATACCTTGTTTAATTTTGAAATATTCTCGGTTGGGTGTCTCTTGTCCTCGGTTTACATCTTTAATCATTTCTATTACTTAATCTGGCACATACTCTAGTATCATTGCTTATCGATTACTGTTCCCATTATTACACTATCCTTAACATGATATAGCTGTACAGATATATCTTCTATTAAACTGAGTACGTATTGTATCTTCAAACATACTTTTGATCTTTACCTGATGCCTTCCGAGTGGCACCTTTCTAGCTTGACTCTATTCTGAATATACCATGAACAGTATATAATATGTACCTTATTTAAAATTGAATATTTATTCAGATGTACTTTTGTCTTATCTGAGATGGAGCATCTGCTCATATACTACTTCCTTTTAGTTCTTCTAAACATTTACATTTTAATCATTTCTATATCAAATAGAAAACAAGCTAGGGCAATTAATAACTTATAAAATTGCCATTTGGCTATTATATATTATAATGCCCCTTTTTCTACTATGTATGATACCATTTTAACTATCTGCTATGTAATTACCGTCCTGTTAATCACTGGTTCACTATTTTTTTTTTCAGCGAATGCGGTCCTTCTCACTCTTACACCTTTAAAGCATTGGCCATGTTATTGCCATTCTATTGGTCATAAACCAACTTGAAGTTCACTTCACTAGAAATATTTTATAAACCTCCAATTCGTGATGGAGTGAGCTGGGAGACGAGAAGAATGTGTGGTGCTGACGCCCATGTGTGTGTGGCAACAGCCAGCGATGTGGTGTGTAGCCGTTGCTGAGGGTTTGCAGACCGGCTGGCCCGCTCAATTGTGCTCTGCGTCTCTCCAGGCCCCATCCATGGATTACATGTAACAATTTACACATGCATTTAATCAACAGTTAATACTATTTTAACCTAGGTTCCAAGTAACATTCGATATACACTTTTTTTCGTTTCCTATTTCATGCTTTTTTAGTCAGTTCTGTGCGATCAAACAATGCAGCTGTGGTTTTCAGATCCTGCTTACTGATCTTTTATTCCTTCATTTCGTGTATGTGTTACAATTATCTAGGACACTTTTATAGTTACGATTTTTTTCTTCTTCTTACATTTTCATAGGAGACCCTTTTGTTTCCTTATTTGGTTTCTATTTGTGAATCATTGAATAACTTATTATCGCGACTTGCGTCATGAGTTTTACATAGTGTGGATTACCTTCTACTACTCTTACATCGGAGACCAGCTTTATATCTAATCGTCATTTCATATCCTTCATGTGTGCATATTAAAAAAAATGGCTCTGAGCACGATGGGACTTAACTTCTGAGGTCATCAGTCCCCTAGAACTTAGAACTACTTAAACCTAACTAACCTAAGGACATCACACACATCCATGCCCGAGGCAGGATTAGAACCTGCGACCGTAGCGGTCACGCAGTTCCAGACTGTAGCGCCTAGAACCGCACGGCCACACCGGCCGACTCTGTGCATATTCCAAGGCTTTTACTTGTCATATATAAATCATCATGTATATTTCAGTGAAGCATTGCCTATTCTGCTCAGCTGTTAGTAGTTCTCGCCTGTACTATTCCGTAACGTTTAAGGACCCTACTGATAGTGTAAGTGTGCCTGTTATTTTTTCTTTAGCTCTTCTGCAGCCTACTAATTCCCTCTAGCTTACTTCAGTACTCCTTATCTTTACTTAAGGTACCTCTCGGGTTACCATTACCCATTATTGGATGTGGGGATCCCTTTTTATGACCCTCATCTTTATACTTCATAACTTATAGCGATACCGTCCTCGGCCGCTCATTAAATTATACCTTTCCTTACTCTTATTCTATGGGCGTTGGACCCACTTCCCATGCTTAGATAAGTTCAATTCTTCACCTTATTCTGCTGCACTTACCTCTTTATTCTTTGGTCACGACTTACCTTGTCAGTTGGCTAAACATACGTTTCGCATTTCGTTACCATTCGATCTCGTTGCTGCTCACTTATCTAAGCACAGTTGCATAACGATACACACTTATATCTATTTTCCATGTTTTAACTAAGATGTTTGTTCGCTGTCTCCACAGTGTCTTTTTAGAATTTGTTAAATTTTTTTCAACAGGATAACATCTTTGTCTCTGCATACCTTATTTACTCTTATAATAGCTTTTTCCTTCTTGTACTGTCTCTTAGATTCATTAGATGTTGTTGTTGTTGTTGTGGTCTTCAGTCCAGAGAATGGTTTGCTGCAGCTCTCCATGCTACTCTATCCTGTGCAAGCTTCTTCATCTCCCAGTACCTACTGCAACCTACATCCTTCTGAATCTGTTTAGTGTATTCATCTCTTGGTCGCACTCTACGATTTTTACCCTCCACGCTACCCTCCAACACTTAACTGGTGATCCCTTAATGCCTCAGAACCTGTCCTGCCAACCGATCCCTTTTCCTAGTCAAGTTGTGCCACAAAGTTCTCTTCTCCCCAATTCTGTTCAATACCTCCTCATTAGTTATGTGATCTACCCATCTAATCTTCAGCATTCTTCTGTAGCACCACATTTCGAAAACTTATATTCTCTTCTTGTCTAAACTATTTATCGTCCACGTTTCACTTCCATACATGGCTACACTCCATACAAATACTTGCAGAAACGACTTCCTGACACTTAAATCAATACTCGATGTTAACAAATTTCACTTCTTCAGAAACGCTTTCCTTGCCATTGCCAGTCTACATTTATATCCTCTCTACGTCGACTATCATCAGTTATTTTGCTCCCCAGATAGCAAAACTCATTTACTACTTTAAGTGTCTCATTTCCTAATCTATTTCCTTCAGCATCACCCGTTTTAATTCGACTACATTCCATTATCATCGCTTTGCTTTTGTTGATGTTAATCTTATATCCTCCTTTCAAGACACTGTCCATTCTGTTCAGCTGCTCTTCCATGTCCTTTGCTGTCTCTGACAGAATTACAATGTCATCAGCGAATCTCAAAGTTTTTATTTGTTCTCCACGGATTTTAATTCCTACTCCCAATTTTTCTTTTGTTTCCTTTACTGCTTGCTCAGTATACAGATTCAATAACATCGAGGATAGTCTACAACCCTGTCTCACTCCCTTCCCAACCACTACTTCCCTTTCATGCCCCTCGACTCTTATAACTGGCATCTGGTTTCTGTACAAACTGTAAATTGCCTTTCGCTCCCTGTATTTTAACCCTATCACCTTCAGAATTTGAAAGAGAGTACTCTAGATAATATTGTCAAAAACTGTATCTAAGTATACAAATGCTAGAAACATAGGTTTGCCTTTCCTTAATCTATTTTCTTCGATAAGTCGTAGGGTCAGTATTGTCTCACGTGTTCCAACATTTCTACGGAATCGAAACTGATCTTCCCCGAGGTCGGCTTCTACCAGTTTTTCCATTCGTCTGTAAAGAATTCGTGTTAGAAGACTTCAGCAGTGGCTTATTAAACTGACGGTAATAGTTGTTGTAATTGTCTAGTCCCGGGGCCTTGTTTCGACTTAGGTCTTTCAGTGCTCTGTCAAACTCTTCACGCAGTATCATATATCCCATTTCATCTTCATCTACATCCTCTTCCGTTTCCATAATATTGTCCTCAAGCACTTCGCCCTTGTATAGACCTTCTATATACTCCTTCCACCTTTCTGCTTTCCGTTCTTTGCTTAGAACTGGATTTCCATTTGAGCTCTTGATATTCATGCAAGTGGTTCTCTTTTCCCCAAAGGTCTCTTTAATTTTCCTGTAGGCACTATCTATCTTACCCCTTATGAGATAAACCACTACATCCTTACATTTGTCCTCTAGCCATTCCTGCTTAGTCATTTCGTACTTCCTGTCGATCTCATTTTTGAGACGTTTGTATTCAGTTTTGCCTATTTCATTTACTGCATTTTTGTATTTTCTCCTTTCATCAATTAAATTCAATATCTCTTCTGTTACCCAAGGATTTCTATTAGTCGTCGTCTTTTTACCTACTTGATCCTCTGCTGTCACTACTTCATCTCTCAAAGCTACCCATTCTTCTTCTAATGTATTTCTTTCCCACATTCTTGTCAATCGTGACCTAATGCTCTGTCTGAAACTGTATACAACCTCTGGTTCTGTCTGTTTATCCAGGCCCCATCTCCTTAAATTCCCACCTTTTTGCAGTTTCTTCAGTTTTAATCTACAATTCATAACCAATAGATTGTGGTCAGAGTCCACATCTGCCCCTGGAAATGTCTTACAATTTCAAACTTGGTTCCTAAATCTCTGTCTTACCATTATATAATCTATCTGAAACCTTCCAGTATCTCCAGGCTTCTTCCATGTATACACCCTTCTTTCATGATTCTTGAACCAAGTGTTAGCTATGATTAAGTTACGCTCTGTGCAAAATTCTACCAGGCGGCTTCCTCGTTCATTTCTTACCCCCAATCCATATTCACCTACTACGTTTTTTTTCTCTTCCTTTTCCTGCTATCGAATTCCAGTCATCCATGACTATTAAATTTTCGGCTCCCTTCACTATCTGAATAATTTCTTTTATCTCATCGTATGTTTCTTCAATATCTTCGTCATGTGCGGAGCTAGTTGGTATATAAACTTGTACTACTGTGGTAGGTGTTGGCTGTAATAATGCGTTCACTATGCTGTTCGTAGTAGTTAATCCGTGCTCCTATTTTTTTATTCATTATTAAATCTACTCCTGCGTTACCCCTATTTGATTTTGTATTTCTAACTCTGTATTCACCTGACCAGAAGTCTTGTTCCTCCTGCCACCGAACTTCACTAATTCCCACTATATCTAACTTTAACCTATCCATTTCCCTTTTTAAATTTTCTAACCCACCTGCCCGATTAAGGGATCTGATATTCCACACTCCGACCCGTAGAACGGCAGTATTTTTTTCTCCTCATAACAGCATCCGCCTGAGTGGTTCCCTCCCGGAGATCCAAATGGGGGACTATTTTATTTCTGCGTTTTGAGTGGCGATTCGCTACTAGCTCGCCCTGTCTTCCAGACACACAAGAGATACCCCACCTTTCTGCCTCAGCCAATAGGGACACTCCACTCGTCTTCTATTCATATATATTAAAACTCTCAGCCAATAGGCGTTTAGATTGCTGTTGCCAGGCGGATCTGACTTCCCGTTTGCGGACATTGTGACGGACGTTTGTCTCTGAACACCGTCTCAGATTGTAAGATCCTACTCCCGAGTAGTCGGATCTTGTCCCTACTAAGGTTACACAACATTGCCTGTTATGATGTTCTCGTTAATGCCCCTTGCTGGCGCATAATTACCAGATGGGCATGTAACCTGGCTACTAATGAGCATTCCCTATCTCATAAATGTTCGTAATAATTAGCATAAACACGTGAAGGGGATGCACGTATTCATTGCAACCTGGTTGTGGACTTGGATTAACATTACTTCTGCGTCTAGCTCGTGACGTACTTGACTTTGTTTAAAAATTACCCATTTGCATAAGAAACACACATAAATGATTCAGCTGGCTATGGTCTCACAAAGCCATTATGTCCTCTCCTGAGGCAAACTGGCCAACAACTGTTGAGACTGTGCGTTGATAATCTGAATACTAGCACTTGGGTGGAACTGATGTATCGTAGTTGGTCCCACACATATTTTATCGGAGACAGTAGTTGAGATCTTGCAGGCAATGGGAGTACCTCAACATTACGCAGACAATTTATAGAGATACGTGCCGTGTGTGAACGAACATTGTCTGTTGAAATATAATACCCTGATGCTCTCACGTGAGCGGAAGAGAATGCAGGATGTTTATGACATATCATTGTGCCATTATAACCAGTGTCGCCAGGAGTTACTCCATTGTGCCTCTCCAAAAAGCTGGAAGAATGGAATGTCTTCCCTGGTCGCCACCATATTCGCCGACGATGGTCGTCTACGGTGATGTAGAATCGCGATTCATCGTTGAAATTCGTGCAACGCCATTCATAAGCCCAGGCAGGGCATCGTTCCAAACGCAGCCACTTGTGGTGTTGTGTTAACTGCAGCCTATGCAGAGGATTGTAACTGCCTAGTCCAGCTGCTGCTGCTTTCCATCCAATGTTGTGGAATGACACAGAATATTGCAAGGAGACCACTTGTTCTCAAATAGCGGACACGCATGTGAAGAGGCTATGATGTACTTGCTGGACAGCTCGGAAATTCTCCCCTCTGTTGATTAGACGTGATCGACTGGAGCCCTGGCGACGAGTATGTCTCACCTCTCCTTTCCATGCAACCCAATATCAGGTCTCGACCAACCAGCCAAATGGAGACCAACAGTGAGCCCGTTTAAAACTCTGTCAGGTGCTGATAACGCTGTCTCAAACGAGTACGTGGCATCTGTATCCTTTTCAGCGATCACTCAACATCTGACACTGTTCACGCCAATTACGCACCCTATTAATCTGGTAACAACATTAGACACGAACAACATTAACGTTTGATGGTGGCCGTTCTAGACGTAATGGAGAATTGCAACTCTACTCATTTGCATAGCCACTGATGGTGAGAATGTGTATGTAGCTACATCGACATCAGCCCACGTCTTGTGGGTGATTCATTTTTTTGTGTGCTTATGAACTTGCCACAGAAATTCGCTGTTTAGATAATGCTTTTGGATATAGTGATAATTGTTTTATTTGGATATTTTGTGGTGTAAGAACATGATAGAAGAAGATTTAGTTGCTTTGTATTTCTTATTGAATAAGTCGGTATTTTCTGTATGGTTGATATAGTCTGACAGTAAAATGAGCAAAGTAGATTTGTTACTAGGAGCGTTTAAAATATTCTTGTGTTTTTCTGTTCTGTGTGAGGTTGTTATTCCACCTTAGAATTTAATGAGTTTGACTCTACATTTCCTCTATGTTTGTTGGTCTGTGTGCTGCAAGCATATGAGGCAAGATATTGCAACTGTGAGGAAGATTTGCAAATATGTTCTGATGTGAGAATACCAAAACGAAACCTTCAGAGACTTACATGTGCCTTATATATAAAGGACGTGGCAAGCCTAGGGTTCCTAGCTGAAATAGTGCATATTCCACCTTCATTTTCGTGCATTTTTCTATTCTCATTCTGTCCCACAACTGTGAGGGTGCGAATCCTTATCTGACCGTGTGCTTTCCGTGAAAGTGATGTGAGATCAGTCAACTGTGAACAAAACTCTCAAGGAGCATATGATAAGAATATCGTACGTGCCTGGCTAACACGGAGAACCTCAGATGAAACATTATATGACTTAACCTTTGTTTTTTCTTTGCTGTTTTGTTTTCTCATTCCGTCCTAAATGTGTGAGTGGGAAACTTTCACTGCTGTTATTCTTGATGTGAAAGTGATGTGAAGTCAATCATTCTGTAAGTAGGTATGTGTGCATGTGAGTTCCCAGAATGTTTCAAAGTTTTGTTTTCCTAGTGAATGTGTTCATGAAAATGAAAAATTTCAGGGATAAATTCGTTTGAACGTTCAATTTGCGCGGTTTCGTAAGTAGATGTAAGGGGAGGAGGAGTTAATAAAATCTGATCAAGTAGTCTTTTTCGTTGAAGTTTTGCTTACGAATATTGTGAGATACCGTGCAGTATATGGGGATACTAAATAGTCATTAACAAGTGTTTTTGAGATGTAAATTTTGTGGTTTCATTGATTCCCTCTCTGTAAGGATGCCAAGGAGATTTTTGGTGTCTGTGTTGATGTCTTAGTATTTGAGTTATTTTCCGTGAATATAAATAGGCAGAAATATAAATAGGTGAATATAAATAGGTGAATATAAATAGGCAAGACTCAAAAAAGACTATAAAGAACCTAAGATCTTTCTAAAGGTTATTCTGAGTTATGTTTAATGACTGCAATGCCTGAAGTGAGACGACTGTGCCTGCATAAGTGATGATGTGTGAAAACTTTTGCCTGTCTGAAATAAGAGGACTGTGGTAATTATTGTGAATTTTATGTGTTTTGCTAATACAGGAAGCATTATAGCAGATTGAGGAACTGAGGAAGGAAATGATAACCTCGAATGAAGAATAAACCTACTATTTCATATAGATTTGTGTGAGATATTTATTTTTACACATCTGTAAATAAGGAGAAATTAATTACATTTGATTTTCAGATTTAGGTCACGTTATGATGTTTTAACTGAAAGATGTAGTATAAGATGTGATGTCCACCACCACTAGTTCAGTGTGTCGATTCATTCGCAGACAGGATTGCCTATTACTGAACGGCATGTATGGGTGTATCAGTTATCGTTCTCCCACCAAAGGATTTTGGTAAGTTAATTACATAAGGATTGGAAAATAAGGTTAGTGAAACATGATTGAAACCCATTTGATGGCATATTTTGAGTGACTGTAGTACGTTGTTGAGTATTCTTCGTAGTACAATGGATGATGTGTGGTTGTGTTGACAGTAAATGCAGACGACCTTGAGTAATACGTTTTGATTTTCTTTCAGCGACAGAACTGAGTGTAATTTTAAACCACAAATATGTCAGGCCATGTGTGTGTGTATTTGAATCTTCTAGAATGATAGTTTCACGTCCGAAAAGTACGGTAAGGATGAAAGAGTGAGACGGAGAAGTGTTTTTGCGTGGGTGGTAACTGTAACTACCGAAGTACAGTCGTGAGTAAGTGCACATTAGATTAGTTAATAAGATATGATGTATATACCAGATGTATTTCCTACGGCTCGTTAGACACATTTTTCTGATGTTTCAGCAGATATTTGCAATTTATGTTTTGCAATCTGCACCTCTAGTCAGACCAAATAGATACTACTCATTACGTCTCTCATGTGAAGCCCAAATTAGACAGCAAGCGTCTGTTAAACTTAGAAACAAAATGATTTTTTAATCGGAATTTTATGTGCCGCTCAACAGAGCGGTCCAAAATTAGTTTAGTGTGATGTTTCTTTTATTGATATATATTAACAGGGACAGTAAAACATGCGGAATAACCTAGTACTTCAGCAGCTACTGAGCAGCGCTTCTGCATGATCGTGGCAGTCAGACTGGCCAATGGCGGTGCTGTCGTTGCTGGAGTACTGTTTATTCTCCGCATTTTGCTGTTCCAATTAATACATGCGGTAAAACGAATATCATACTAAAGTAATTTGGAACCGCTCTGTCGAATGGTCATGTAAAAATTCGATTTCAAATTAATTTTTTTGTAACGGGAAAGAAAGCGATTCTTTACGTCGAGCCTGGGTGTCGAATGGAAGACGTGATAACAACATTTGTTTGGGCTGACTCCAGCAAATATCTGCTGAAACATCACAGAAAACGCTCCTCATTACTCTCGGGAGAGACAACCTATATATTTTTTTCTTATTTGCGAAATGTTGGCATATTAACTAAGTATATATTGGACAATTTCTGTGACTAGTAGGTGAAGTGTTGTGTCAATGAGTTTTCTGTATTACAGGAAACAGAAGAGAATGCAATGGCAAACTGAAATTCTTGTACTCGAAATCGGCAGCAGGCCACATTCGTCCACTGCCAGCCTGACGTTCCTACCGTGCGGAGTTGCCTACACGTCACCCGCCAAGTGTGTCTCCTTTGGCGATTGTGTCTACATGCAAGACAAGCACCACACACCATGACACCACGCTGCGTACAAACAGTATGTTAAACACCGGTTTTCGTGGTCGTGCTGTAGCGTTCTTGCTTCCCGCGCCCGGGTTCCCGGGTTCGATTCCCGGTGGGGTCAGGGATTTTCTCTGCTTCGTGATGACTGGGTGTTGTGTGATGTCCTTAGGTTAGTTAGGTTTAAGTAGTTCTACGTTCTAGGGGACTGATGACCATAGATGTTAAGTCCCGTAGTGCTCAGAGCCATTTGAACCATAAACACCGGTCTTGCAGGCTCCACCAGAGCGTACAAACTACGCTTCTGAGTAACGCGCGCACCAGGAAAACGGCGACGCTGCTAGCATAGAACAAACACTGTCCGCACATCATATGGACGGAAACTTACTTATGGTGGGTGCATTAAGGCCAGGCACAGCCTCCAGTACAGCGGTCGTCAAACTTTTTTGCTCAAGAGCCAATACTGACATGACAGGGCGGCACCCCAGGGCACATATGTATCAATCTTATTATTAATTGGTAACCTACTCTCACATCACCCAAGTGCACAGTGGCAGCGGTACTTACCCCTCTGCCCCTGAGGTAGGCGGCCAGGTTGACTTAGCTCAGCGCCGAATTCACGAACATCAATTACAATTTAGCACGTCATAAGATATAACTGTCTCTTTGACCATTTTTGTTTTTTACTGCCCAGGAAAAATACACTCTTAAGAAGCTGTTAACGTTACTAGATGTTTTTGGATTTGGCTGTTAGTTGCTAAATGTGTATTATTATAAAATGTGGCTGAGTACCGCGGGCCCCACAAATACTTGATTTGGGCCGCAGTTTGACGACCACTGCTCCATCAGGTCACATTTGCACTTGAGTCAGTGCAAAGGTAGTATTGAGTTGTACACTTTAAGCAAAATTGTTGTTGCGTAGCCGTTTTCCTGTCAGCGTTTCAGCGATGTTGCCGTGTGTTTGGCAGACAGTTTTATTGTTAGCGGATGTGTTACGACATTATGGTAGGATAGATACTCCGGAAAAGCTGGAGATTAGGTGGTTTGGCATAGGGTCTTTCAGATCCCTGGCCCCTGCTGTTGTGGGACTAACCCGCGGTCTGTACGCCAGGCTTCCTGCAGTCGTCCTTAGCCTCACTTAGCAGGGCTGCACCCCAGGCTGCCATAGGTCCCCCGTTCGTGGACGACATGGATGACGTCAAGGATGTCGCTTCAGACTCTGCCCTGGGCGATACTGCGGAACAAGTACCACGTGATAATGAATGCCAAGAAAAACTTAAAAGCTCTTTCTATACTGGACACCAAAGCGAAGCACCGTGAAGAGAAACATGCCGACAGTCGGGAACCGAGCGACCGCTACGGTCGCAGGTTCGAATCCTGCCTCGGGCATGGATGTGTGTGATGTCCTTAGGTTAGCTAGGTTTAATTAGTTCTACGTTCTAGGCGACTGATGACCTCAGAAGTTAAGTCGCATAGTGCTCAGAGCCATTAGAAACATGCCGAACGCCGACGTTGGCGCAAAAAAACACAGGAGACACTACGTCGTATTCAGCAGCAGACCCTGGTAGATACAAATGATGACGCTGAGGAGTCATCGTCGACTGCTTCTACGACTCCGCATCTGAAGATGAAAGTCGTATCACGGCAGGGGAAGGCGGCGAGAATATGGACTATCAGAAATTGCCAGACGCTTCAGACGACAAAGGGTTCCAACCTGTACGCCGTAAGAGGAAGCGTAGACGCTGGAACAAGAGACGGAACAGCCATGGTTAGGGTATTACCTAACGCTGCCTTTGAAAGCTGCTGTCTCAATGAAAGGTAGTTGTCATACAGTTGGGCCAACTATGCATTCAAATTGGTCTGAGCCACTCTCCGGTGCTAATTTCATGGGTGACACCATTTTTTTGTCATGCTAATTAGCTGTTGCCTCTCCAGTATCGACTAAGCATGTCTGGAAACAAAGCACGTTCTCACACCAATTTGTGACGTCAGTGGGCTGATAGTCAGATGTTTCCCAGGCATTGAGTAGGTCAGGAGCTGGAAAACCCGGATGTGTCCCAGGAATTAAGTCTCCAGTATCGACTATACATGTCTGGAAACAAAGCACGTTCTCACACCAATTTGTGACGTCAGTGGGCTGAAAGTCAGATGTTTCCCAGTAACTGAGTAGGTCAGGAACTGCAAAACCCGCATGTGTCCCTGGAATTAACTAAGTCATGAGCTAAAATTTGAACTGTCCTAGGAATGAAGTATGTCATGAGACCAAAAACAGCGCCCACCAGTCCTGGGACAAAGTAGGTCACGCTACGGTCGCAGGTTCGAATCCTGCCTCGGGCATGGATGTGTGTGATGTCCTTAGGTTAGTTAGGTTTAAGTAGTTCTAAGTTCTAGGGGACTGTTGACCTCAGGTGTTCAGTCCCATAGTGCTCAGAGCCATTTGAACCATTTTTGAACAAAGTAGGTCACTAACATGTAAATATATAGGCCTATACACTGAAGGACATAGGATAACTCTTAACCTATTACAGCCATGCATCATTAAGCATAAAGTAGTTTACAACATTTACTAACAAAAATCACATTGCTATAGTGAAAATGTGCAGAGATCGGATTTACGTGACTCTCACATTATTTGATAGTATTAATAGTATATCGATGGCAATGAAAACCTCGAAACACTATCTGTCTGTGAAACCTCGTAATTCCACAAGCCAGTAATTCTATTATCAAAACACGATTTGAAAGTGCATAGATATCCCCAATCTGTCAATAATTAGGCTTCTATTACACAGTTGCACTAGTAACAACATCATCTGTATCACTTTACAAATTTTTTGAGATACCGTTTTTGTCTGTCCTGTAAAATTTAACAAAATGCCTACCATTAATATACGAAATTAGCTCTACTAAGAAATTCGTCAGTGGAGTAGAAAGAGTTGTTTATCAATAAATCCTTTAGTCTCCTCTTAAAACGTACTTTGTTTAGTATTCCCAATTTTTCAACAGCTCTCTGTTGAGTGTCTTCTAGTTCACACCACAAATAATTCGTATTTATTGTTTTTGGACTAAGAAAACTTTAGTTTGGCTTGAAGAGACGCTCCCAAAATATGATCCCATACGACGTTATGCAACGATTTTTCTTTATTTTTATATCACCTATCTCTGATAACACCCATTTTGCATATGGCAATTTGTTTAGTTTTATTATCAGACTGTAATCCTCAAATGTAGCACTAGTGACCTCTTCTACCTGCCTGTCGATATATTTTAGACGTATGTTAGGTGGAAACCTCTTACAAGTTCTGAACTGCTTGTAGTATGTGTTTTAGTATTTAGTAGCAAATATCTGGCTAGAAACCATTCATTAATACATGCGAAAATTTCAATAACAGCTAATCCTACCACTACATTTGAATATCTATTTATTGCAGTGTTTTTATAATCTGTAAGCAAAGCAGTTCTTGCATCTAGTAATAATATTGAAGTAAGGTCAATAAATCACATGAAAATGTATGGGTCTAAGATGGAATCTTGTGGGACAGATGTTATTTATTATCTGTGTGTGTGTGTGTGTGTGTGTGTGTGTGTGTGCTTGAGAGAGAGAGAGACAGAGAAGAGAGAGAGAGGGACAGAGAGAGAGAGAGAGAGAGAGAGAGAGAGGGAGGGGAAGGGGAGGGGGTAGGGCGGTAGGTTTGTGAGGTTCATGGACGCTCAGTCACATCCCTACTACGGTAAACTTACACACTGACAACATAGGCACCGTTGGTGAGAAATTCTGCAGAATCGTATGTGTATTTAATATTAGCAGAAGAAAAAAAAAGTGTTTACTGATACACACTATTTGATAACTGTAGTTTAAATGTGTACAGACGCTGTGGACAATTCCATGAGGTCCATTATAATAATTACCTTCTTCTCTGCTCATGTTTACGTGTGGGACCTAATGTGTGTGACTTTGGATTATAAAGTAATTACTTCGTTATCGTCTTTTTTCAGAGGAATTAGTAAAAAGCTGTAGTTTTGATTTAGGAACTGGCTTCCAATTATCATTTTGTTAACTACAAATGTACCACCGGAAATATGTAAAGTCAGAACAGAATAACAGAAGAGTGCCATGCAGTTTTGAACATATATAACGCTGTATCTCTAAGTACGAAGTTATTTTCACGAACCACAGACGTGGTGGGGGCGGAGGCTAGAGATAAGATAGGATCACGCATTGATCAACTCCGTTATCAGTAAGACTTCCGTCCGTGGTACAGCAACAAGCAACAAAATGGGCTGCGCTATTTCCATCGTAAAGTACATCCTTTTCCTATTCAATTTCATTTTTGTGGTAAGTATTCGTACTTTTAGAGCCAATGTACTTCTCTGGTTTTTGCATCCACTCTGTCAGCGATATTTGCTTCTTTGACTGTGCATTCCAAACTTTTGACAAAACGACAAACGCTCGATTATATTCTAGTAGCTAAGGAGCGGGAATGACGAAAACCTTGCCAAAAATGCTAGTTGTCACGGCCGTAGGAAATCATGTCTTATATGTGAGACAGTATCTCTTGCTGTGATCAACGAGCCCATACCAGAGCGTACGTAAATTTAGTAACAGGTCTCTTATGTTTTCAGCTCAATAGATTTGATCAGCAATCCTTCACCCTAGATACTTAGCTAGTTCATGCTTTAGCAGTCTGCAGAGAATTGTATACTGAAGTTTACTGTCGTGAAGACAACAATTAAACGAGCTACACGCCTTGACAACTGAAAGAATGACGTAAACGGCATAATCAGAAAGTCGTATCATAAACTTCTGCAAACAGCCTGTTGATTTTACGAACGCATTTTATGACTTGTGGAAGAGTGTGAGCTGTATACTGCGAAATAATCGCACAAAAACTGTGATCCTTAGGTAGCCACATAATCCTATGTTTTTCAGCGTAATTAACAGGGTAACTTGGAACACAACATACTCATTTCTGTATCTTCTGGTAGTGTGGACTGCATTACACTACTAGCTGTTTGGAATTTGGCCAGTGTACATCCAGATTTTTCCATCATCATAATCAATCTTGAACATTCCTTAAGTTGTGTTCCACAGTGTATACGAAATTTAAAACGACGTTGTGTTTACCACCAGAGATGTCATACGTTTGAACTGTTATTTGTACAACTAGTTTAGATAAAGTGTCATCACTTGGCAGACCTAAAGCATAAATAGCTCCTGTGGTTTCCTAAGCTGTTTGCATTTTATGTCTGTCAGATTATGGCATTTTGCCTAAACATACTGTGCGTATAAGGATTCAGTTCTGATGGTAAATGCAATGTGATTCTTAGATTCAGGTCATATTAGTATTATTTAAGAATTACCGATCGAGTTCCCAAATTAATATGACTTACCTCTGTACATTACTGTATCAGCAGATAAAGCTTATTCGGTTTTCATGGGTATAACAGCGTCGTCTTGAAGTAATGTTTCGGCAAGTTTCCAACTGTCATACTCAGGAGAAATTCTGGAATTCTGGGTCCCTCGCGGCAGAGAGTTGGGGGAAGTCCATTAAGACGATGGGAACGTAAGGGCAACACGACACCCACTCCTCCAAAGGAGAGAATCTCAGACCTGGCCGGGAATCGAAACCGGGCTCCTTCGGTTAGCAATCTGCCGCGCTAACCACGCAGCTACCGAGGTGGACGGCAGTGTGTATTCAAAAATTCTAGTCCTTACTCTTCTTCTTTTGAGGAAGCATCAGATGGACAAATTGCATGCTCCGGAAAGAATATATCTTGCTCAGCAGCGAGGATTGCGAATGCGTTTCGGACGTCTAGCTCTGGTGTTGCTTGCCCATTTCGTCCGTTGCAGCGGAACTCTAAATCCTAGGATCACATAAAATGTTATCTGCACGCAGCTCCTCCTGTGACGGTTCTCATTTGTTTGTCTTAATAACTGGCAACGTCGTTAACGTCTCTACAAGCGATAAATGTGAATTAAGTTGAGAGTAAAGTATCTGTCGCCACCCTCCCCATACGTCCGATTGCCAAGTTTAACGAAACTCATGGCCGATCTCTTCGTGAATTTTAAGTCTAGATGTCCTGTTGTTTACCAGAGGGAATTGAAAATGTTCATAAGACCGATCTGTGAAAAAATCATGTGTACATATACGACCGGCGTGTTTGTCTGTGTGAAGGTATTGCGTAGGAGTAGAAGAAATTTTATACCTGTATGATGTGAGACAGGTATTTGTCCTGGCTAATACTGTTTCTTGGATTTTGAAAGAGGTAAGGAGGATGTAAAAATCTGGCTAATCCAGACAAAGAGGAAGTTAAAAGCAGTCTACTAGCGTCAAAAACAGGTCTTAATATGAGGAAGAAATTTCCGAAAATTGACGTCTGAAGCACAGCATTGTACGGAAGCAAATTATGGACTGTCGGAAATAGGAAAAGAGAATCGAAGCATTTGATACGCCATGTTACAATAGGATGTTGAAAATTAAGTCGACTGATAACATAGAAAAATAAACAACCTCTCCGTAAAATCGATGAGGACAGGAAGATTTGGAAAAAAACTCTTTGGAAGAAGGGACCTGATGACAGGACACGTTTAAGGCATAAGGCCCTAACTTCCATAGCACAAGGTGGAGCTGGAGAGGGCAAAAACTGTAAAAGAAAACAGATTGGAGTATGTTCAACAAATAATTAATCGAGGACGTTGGATGAATTTGCTACGCCGAGATGAAGAGCTTATCGCAGGAAAGTCGTGGCGGGCTTCATCAAAGCAGTATCATGAATGTTGACCTATCGCTCTCCTCCCAACTCCCCAAAAGAATAAAATAAATCAGAGGATTCCTAGAGAGTAGCCTGAAAATGACAGCGAAACCTCTGCCGTGAAAGTGTACAGGCGATGAGAGTATACGCAGTCAAATTTATGAGAGACACACGAACTTTATTCGAAGTAAAATAAACCTTTCATTCTGCAATGGAGAATGTGACGTAATGAAACTTTCTGAGAGAGTGCAGTTAGGGACGAGTTCGACACAGAACAACGTTCCACCAACACAACAATCCGAGCACTCATCACTGCCCACCACATTCCTTCGATCCAATATCGGTGTCCTACTCACTTAAAATCAACAGAAGCTTTCGTGCTTACAATTCCGGACCAATTGATAGCGCTTCGGTAGCGAAAGAAAAACGCCTCTTTTTCTGGTCTCAACTTTAGGTTTTCCAGAAGTTTCAGGTATTGCAAGATATTCTCTCGAAGAAAAAAGTCAATTATATTCCGAAAAATACTGAATGACTTCTGTAATATACTGCATATATCTTTTAATGAAATTTTCGAGAGATGAGAAAAGGTGTTTTTTTTTTCAGCATCTTTATATGGAAATATGTTCTACACTATCGTTCATCACAGTATTATCCTGTCGCTTAAATCGTAGAGGTATCCATAGTGACTAGTGAAGTGGAAATTGAGACATTTGTTGATAATCCGTTCGACGGGATACAACATTAATATTGTCTGATTTTCTGCCTCTAATCTTACCCTTTCGTGTGCTTGCATAACAACAAAATAATAACATTTCACTCATAATATTCATGTACATCAGTAAGTTTTGTGGAAGCTTTGAGAAGTCAGTCAGGCTTCATTATTTTCTACGAGCTAGTTCTCGAAACTCAGCTACGTTAATAATGGCATGTGACATAGTGTTTCTGAAAAAGTCTTCTTCTTAGCTTGCAGGTATCGCCCTACTGACAATTGGGATTCTGATAAAGCTGCAAATTGGTGAAATTGGAGAAGTTCTTGACTCAAAGACAAATACTCCTGCTATACTACTCATAGTTATTGGCAGTATTATTCTTGTGATCTCATTCTATGGATGCTGCGGAGCAATCAGAGAGAGTCATTGTATGGTCACAACGGTAAGTACGTCACAATTAGTTATAATGTACTAACTACCTAGGTGCTATTCGTGAAATTTCGTGTTTCTACTATGATACCGATCCCTCTCGTAATACAACTTAGAAATAAAGCGTTTACAGTTATAAATGGTATATCTGAAAACTGCCATTTTTAATTCATATTGTAACACAGTGTTAACCTATCTGTGAATTTCAAAGCAGTTAATTTTAGGAGTCACAAACTTGATAGGATGCTATTAATAGGCAAGATGAGATCAACATCAAAAACGAATTTTTGAAAGTGACTTCTAACTTCTTTAGTACAGAGAGACATACGGAAGTGATTCGATCTTCTTCCCAAACATGCAGATGGTTTACAGAGCTTGCTGTCTAAGAACATAAATAGTGTGCACGGTAATGGTTAACGTTTTCTAAAATTAATGGCATTTTATGTTATATGTTACTCAGTTTTACTGCTTTCAACACAATGAGCACATCTCATTTTATTCAACGATAAAGCTGATCTTATCATTTTGTTCCGAACGTGACAAGATTGTTGTTAACAATTCTGTACAAAAGCCTTACTTGCTTACTTTGGTGCGGACAGTACATAAGAACAGAATGTAGAGTCGAGTTCTGTAACAAGAAAACTTTAAGGATATCCTGAACAGATCAATTATAAATTGTCGTTTACAAAATGCTAGGACGTGTAGAGTGAATTATGCATATCACGATATGAATAGGCAGCCACGTCCGGAAGCAAATCGTTTCCATGATGCAGGAATAAAGTTGCAAAACAGTGATTTCCTGTTTCCTACATTTTTTTTAATGTGAGAGAACGGTAGTAATTCGCCAATGCACTAACTCCACGAGTCGTAGTACGTTAAATCGTAGTGTCTTTAAATAACCAGTTACTGACAAACAGAGAGTTGTATATAACGAAACCCCGGCATTTATTTACAACAAACAGACCGCCACAAGTCGCTTATTGTTTGCTGTATTACTAGTTACACACTACAGACGAGAACATCTTCTGATAATACCAGCTTTCATGATAATACATTAAAATCTCAGATGTACAAGAGTGAAACTAGTAATGAAGCAAATGACACGTGACCCGTAGCTGTTCGTCTACACGTTAATTTTAATTTCGTTGTTACATTTCCTTACCTGAGAACATTTTTGCTCATATATAACATGTAGCTGTTGCGTAGTTGTTCCTATTCATAGCTTGAAGCACCTTTCTTCCTTCGTCGGCGTTGTAGACTCAAATAATACTAAGTTACAATATCTTAATTTTTTCATTTACTATAATTCTGCTTTGACAAATGCAGTCATAGTTGCCTATTTGCTTTCCTAATTTGTTGTCTAATACTATTGCTATACCAGCTTTGGCACTCTGATTTTACTAGGTTTCGCTTTAAGTTAGTGGAGTATCAGAGACCTTTCTAGCACCACGGTTTTTGAGGAAGCAGCCCTAATATCGCACCCGTTTTTAAAAGCCACAACAAATTTACTAGTTTTTAATTAATCTGAATACCATATACAAAATTCTATATCATTCATAATAACGTACAAAAAATAAAGAAGTCACAACACTTAAATACAGATAGCTGGAAAATGGTATTCAAATATCGCACTGTGTGTATTCCTAACATCAAGTGGGGTGATATCAGGAGTACTATATTTAAAAATTATAAAAATCAAGGCGTGGGTGGGGAGTCGCATCTACTCGGAGTCCAGGGACGTCTTCCATGGTCTAGGGGTACGTATTTGATTACTAAACAAAATGTTCTCGATCCCAGGTTCGAATCTAACAACTGCTTGTATTTTTAATAAAATTCATCAGCAATGGCTGTCGAAGACTTCCAGCTAAACAGGTGACCGTCATTCTGTGAACGGCTTTGTCAAAGAGGACGAGGGAGTGGACATAGGTTCATGGCACTCTTTTGCCGTTGCAGTGTGAAACTGCCACTAAAAATAGGAAGGGTCAGCAATGATCAAAGGCATGAGGATGCAGAAGGCAATGGAAATCACTGCATTAAAGACACATAATGTGTATCCACGAAACATGTGACTTCTGATTGAAAAAGTGTCACGATGATGTCTCCACTCCAAAAGATTCCACTTAGTCCCCCATTCGTATTCGGTGGGAGACTGTCATGGGGGAGGTGACCATGAGAAAAATATTGAATAACCAACGAAAGGATAACGTTCTATGAGTCGAGGCGCTGAGTGTCAGAAGTTTGAACGTGTTAGGGAAGCTAGAAAACCTGCAAAAAGAAATACTAAGGCTCAGTCTAGATATATTGAGGGTCAGTGAAGCGAAATGGAAGGAAGAAAAATTTCTGGTTGACGAGTAAAGGGTAATATCAACAGCAGCAGAAAATAATATAGTGGGACTAGAATCCGTTATGAATAGGAAGGTAGGTCAAAGAATGTGTTACTGTGAACCATTTTAGTGATAGAGCGTTGTCATCAGAATCGACAGCAAACCAACGACGACAGGAATAGTTCAGATATTTGTACAGACGTCACAAGCAGAAGCTGAAGAGACAGAGGAAGCGTATAATGAACGGGTAGTTCATTACGTAAAGGGAGATGAAAATCTAACAGTCATGGGGGACTGGAAGGCGTTTGTAGGGGAATGAGTGGAAGAAACGGTAACGGGAGAACATGGGCTTGGTAGTAGAATTGAGAAGGGAGATAGGCTAACAGAGTTCTGCAATAAATGTAAGTGGGTAGTAGAGAATATACTGTCCAGGAATCACAAGATGATGAGGTGTTCTTGGGAAAGATCGAGAGATATGAGAAAATTCCAATCAGATTACCTCATAATCAGGCAGCGGTTCCGAAATCGGATATTGGATTGTAAGTCGTACCTAGGAGAACATGTAGACTCAGATCACAATTTCGTAACGATGAAGAGTAGGCTGACGTTTAATAAACTAGTCAGGAAGAGTCAGTACACAAGGAAGCGAATTGCGGGCGTACTGAAGAATGGAGAGACACGCGTGATGTTCCCTGATGTCGTAGATAGTGCGGTAAGGAACAGCTCAGTAGGAACTTTAGTTGAAGAGGAATGGTCATTTCGGGAAATAGCTATCACAAAAGTTGGAAACGAAAACGTAGGTGCAAGGAAGGTAACTGCCAAGAAGCCCTGGATAACAGAAGAAATGCTTCAGTTGATCGACGAACGAAGGAAATACCAACATGTGCAGAGAAATTCAGGAATATAGAAATACAAGTCACTTATGAACGAGGAAGCTAAGGCGAAATGGCTACATAAAAAAGTGAAGATATCGAAAAGTAAATGATTGTCGGAAGGACTGACTCAGCATATATAAGTGTCAAAATAACCTATGATGAAACTAAAAGCAAGAGCGGTAACATTGTGAGTGCAATGGGAATTCTAGTGTTAAATGTTGAAGAGTACATTGAAGGCCTTTATGAGGGTGAGGACTTGTCTGGTGAGGCGACAGAAGAAAAAATAGGAGTCGGCAAGGAAGAGATGGGGGATCCATTATTAGAATCGAAATTTAAAAGAGGTTTGGACGTCTAAATATCAAATAAGGGAGAAGGGATGGATAACATTCCACTGGAATTTCTAAAATCATAAAGGGAAGTGGCAACAAAGCGACTATTCTCATTGGTGTGCAGATGTATGAGATTGGCGATATACCATCAGACTTCCTGAAAATCATCATCCGCACAATTTCGAAGATAGCAAGGGACAATATGTGTGTGAGTTATCTCACAATGAGCTTAATAGCTCACGGATTCATGTTGCTTACAAGAATAATATACGGAGAATTGGAAAAGGAAGTTGAGTATCTATTTGGTGACGATCGATATAGCTTTAGGAAAGGTAAAGGCACCAGAAAGACAGTTCTGACATTGCGGTTGATAATGGAAGCAAGACTGAAGAAACATCAAGTTACGTCCATTGGATTTATCGACACGGAAAAATCGTTCGACACTGTAAAATCGTGCAAGATGTTCGGAATTCTGAGAAAAATAAGGGTAAGTTATAGGGAAAGAAGGGTAATATACGATATGTACAAGAACCAAGAGCGAACAATAAGAGTGGAAGACGAAGAACAAAGCGCTGGAATTAAATAGGGAGCAAGACAGGGGTATAGTCTTTCGCCCTTGCTGTTCAATCTATACATCGAAGAAGTAATGAGGGAAAGAAAAAAAAGGTTCCAGTGTGGGATTAAAATTCAGGGTGATACGCTGTCAATGATAAGACTCACTGATGACAGTGCTATCGTCATTGAAAGTGAAGAAGAATTTCAGGATGTGTTGAATGGAATGAACAGTCTAATGAGTACAGGACATGGACAGAATAAATTGAAAAAGACGAAAGTAATGAGAAGTAACAGAAATGAGAACAATGAGAAACTTTACATCAGAACTGGGGTCACGAAGTGGACGAAATAAGGAATTTTGCTACCTAGGCAGTAAATAACCCTTGACGGACGGAGTAAAGACAGCATAAAACGCAGACTAGCACTGGCTAAAAGGGCATTCCCGGCCAAGAGAAGTCTGCTAGTATCAAACACAGTTCTTAATTTGAGGAAGAAATTTCTGAGAATGGACGTCTGGAGCACAGCATTGTATGAAATGTAAGAAAACCGGAACCGAAGAAAATCGAAGCCTTTGAGATGTTGTGCAACAGAAAAATGTTGAAAATTAGGTGGGCTGACAGGGCCAGGAATAAGGAGGTTCTCCGCAGAATCGGCGAGGAAAAGGACACTCGGAAAACACTGGCAAGAAGAAGGGAAAGGATGATAGGCATCTGTTAAGACATCATGGAATATCTTCCACGGTACTAGAGGGAGCTGCAGAGATGAAAAACCGTAGAGGAATACAGAGGTTATTGCAATTACTACTCTGAGATTAAAAGTTTGGCACATAAGAGGAATACGTGGCGGGCCGCACCAAACCAGCCAGAAGATTGAAGACAAAAAAATAAAGCTTTTGACAACGTAGAATGTACTGCACTCCCCGAAAGCTGCTGTTGAGGAAGAAGTAATTTAATGTAATGTGGCTTTTCACTGATGTTACTCAATTTGTAGAATGAGCAAGAAGTACAGGAAACCAAGGAAAAATTTGGAAAGGGTGTTAAAGTTCATGGAGAAGAGATAGAAACTTGAAGATTTGTTGATGACATTGTAATCCTACCATAGACGGCAAGGGATCTGAAAGAACAGTTGAACGGAATTGATAGGGTGTTGAAAACAGATTACAAGATGAACATCAACAGAATAAAATAAGAATAATCTAGAGCAATCTTAAGTCAAGCGATCCAGAGGAAGTTAGAGCATGAACTGAGAAACTGAAAGTAGCAGGTGAGTTTAACTATTCTGGCAGTAAAATAGCTGATGAGAGCCAGTACCAAAGATATAAAACGTAGACTGGCAATAGCAAGAAAGGCATTTCTGAAAAAGATAAATTTGTAAATATCTAATATCAATTAAATTGCCCCTGCTACCGATCTAGCGTTTTAACAATTTCGTGGCTGCACAGCTGAATGATGTAAATGTAAATAAAAATGACAACAGCCAGTTATAAACGACGAAGTTGTTCGTTTAGAATGAAACCAGTTGTGGAGTAACAAACCCACATCTAATAGCACCTGTTGCCGTTTTTATTGATATTTATAAACTACATACCTCCAAAAATTCGTTCCTTCTAGAAGTATTCCTGATTGGCTAGCGGTTTTGTATAAACTGATTAATAAACTACCGAGTTAAAAAAAAACAGTGATTAACAGCTCTTTGGAAACCGGAATATCAACACCGCATGACTAGTAATTTCATGGTACTCATGATGGCATATGGATCTATGTACGTATCGAAAGTCACCTGTCAACCTTGTTATCTAGCACTAAGTCCACAGATCATACTCTTGTGGGCAGCGTCTCCGCCTCTAGATCAAGGGGTACCGGGCTCATTTCCTGGCCGGGTCAAAATTTTCTTCGCTCGGGGACTGCGTGTTTGTGTTCTAATCACTTCATCTCACCTTCAACGAATCGCAAGTCGTCGAAGTGGCGTCAAAAAGACGTATCTCGGATGTCCGGACAACCCCTAGATGGGGTCTCCTGTCCATTAATGCCATACAATTATTCCATTTCATCAATTTAAGTGTTAGGAAGTATTTCCTGAAGATATTTGTCTCGAGTGTAACATTATGTGGAAGTGAAACGTGGACGATAAGCAGTTCGGACAGGACGAGAATAACAACCTTTGAAATGTTGTGCGATAGTCGAATGCCGAGGACTAAGTGGGTAGATCGCATAACAGATGAGTAGGTAGTGAATCGAATTGGGCTAAAAAGAAATTTATGACCCAAAGGACTTAAAAAAGGAAGATTTGAGTGGAAAGTACCGATGACGAAAGGATGAGGAAGGAAATCGGCAGTGTGCTTTTCAATCCTGGAGCGATTTAGGCAAATCAACGACAACCTAGTCCTGGATGGTCGGAAGGGGGTTTGAACAGTGGCTCTCCCATATGCGAATCCACTGTGCTAACCATACTAAAAGAAGGGAACATAAATTGATAGGACACATCCTGAGGCATCAAGAAGTAAGAATTTGTTAATGGACAGAGATGTGGTGGGCAAAAGCTGTAGACGGAGACTAAGGTTTTAATAGGGCAAGCAGCCTCAAATGGATAAATGCTGCTACAGTTATGCAGAGATGAACACCCTTGCACAATATAGACTGTCATAGAGACCAGTATCAAACCAGATTCAGACTGAAGACCACCATAAAAAAAAAAAACAACAACAACAACAAGCCTCAATATGCTGCACGTCTAATATCGTCTAGATATCCAGTATTACAGAGACTGGTCTCTGGCTATCTAGGTCACCCTTGCCACAATTCATGTATAGGGGTAATCCTATACTTTTTAAATTTTCACTTTTGTAAAGGTATAAGTAAAACTGGTTCAGTTACTTCCTCATTCACATGGTTGATCATATGATTACGTATCTCATCGTCCTTGCAAACTTCCTGAATTTTAATTTCCGAGGCGCTTTTATGATATCCTGTTTTGTTTCCAGTTCCAATAATTTTGTGCAACCATGACATTAAACAAATGTGCTCAAAGATCCTTGAATTCATAGATCCGTGATGACACCTTCCACATTTTATGACAGATTTGTTAGTGAAATATAATTCTAAATAAAATTGGAAATTTGTGGTAAGTTCCTATGGAACCAAACTGCTGAGGTCAGCGGTCCCTAGGCTTAGACACTACTTAATCTAACGCTAAGGACAACACACACATCCATGCCCGAGGGAAGACTTCAACCTCTGACGGGGGAAGCCGCGCAAACCGTGGCATGGAGCCTCAGACCAATCGGCTACCTCGCGCGGCTTTTAAATAAAACTGCAAAACAGAGATAACAATTAAAACATTCAGTGCAGTCTAACGGCCAACAAAGAGGTCTTTATTAGCCACGAAGAAGATACCAATTTCTTTACGTTTTATTTCTCTTTTCGGCCCTTTGATGCCGTTTGGCATCCGTGTCCACTCGTTCGTTTTTCTACAAGAGGGACTAGTCGTAAAAACTTTAAATGCAAAAGAGTTAAGGAACTTTTATTACAGATAAGTAATGTAGTACTCCAAAAGGTACACCACAAAAAAGAAGTAATCGTTAGTTACTGATATCCTATAATATCTGCTTTGTTAATGTTTTATGTGTACGTAGTGGAAATATGACTACAGAAGGAAAAACACTAATTTTTATTGTTTACTTATCTTTTTCAGTATGCTGTGTTCCTCCTGACAGTACTGGTTCTGCAAATTGCAATTGCTGTTCTTGCTTTTGTATACGGTGGTGATACGGATGCTGTTCTAAAACAAACTCTTTATGATTTTGTTCATGACTACAGTACAAACGAAAGTAGTAAGAAAGCAATGGATGCGCTCCAGAATAGTGTAAGTTATGATTCCTTCAAAATATTAGTAGAAGTTTACCAGTATATTTGAATTCTAATGTTGTAAGTAGCAATCTAGTTTGCAAAATTCTAACTTAAAGAAACCGAAGTGCCTGCGACGATCTTCCTTTTCGTAGCTTCTCTTAGCTATCGTAACTGCTCCTGTAGATGTTACTTTCTTACTACATTACCTCTCAAATTTGTGTTCTCCTACATTCACTGTTCTACTAGAGTACTATCCTCTCCTGTGGACACTGTCTCTCCGGTGGGAAGTACGATCCCTATCGTTACCCGGCCACTCGATTATGAGAAGCGTGTCAGTAGTGGGTCTAGGCGTTCTGTCTGAAGGGAACACATCAGCGAGAACTTAGAATATTGTACCCAGCAGCCAACTAACCAACAGGTCTGAGGTGCTGTCCTTCACTGAAACCGAAACCGTTCTAGTGAGGCTCGCTTCATCTGTTGGGAAACCTGCTGTGTCCCGTGTCAAGGGCAGCGACTGCGAACGGGTAGGCGTCCTTTAATCGTCGGCAGTTCAGAAGTTCCTTAGGCAGACGCACGTTGCAACTAACTATGCCTGTCGTCTGTGCTCCGAGGTCATACTTGGATCATGCCAGCGACTAGCAGAGAAGGTTGAGAATATCAGCCGTATTCACAGATATCCAGCGAAGCCCATGATCTGCAGCATCGTGCTCACAACAGATCGTGGTCCCTTGGTTCTGAGTCGAGTGGAAGGCTTGAACCAGATACCCCGAGGGTTCTGTGAAAAGTTAGACTGTGACTTTCTAGACTTACGACATGGTGTTGAGAGTTGGAGGGTCTGCTTAAATGGGTGAGATGTGTACTACACATTAGCAGTAGCTACCTCAGTAGCTGACTGTGTGTGAGGTGCACACAAGGGTTCCATCCAGTCCAGACAACAATAGATGTAGGAACCTCAGAATTCCAGGGTAAGATCCAAAGATATGCAGCCCACAGGTGAGTGTATTAAAATGCTAACAGTAAATTACTGAAGCATTCACAACAATGTCAGAGTGCGAACGCTACTCAAGAACACTGAAGCTCACATTTTACTAGGAACACTAAACTGGTTGAAACATGAAATTGATAGCAGTGAGATTTTTGGGGCAAATTTACTGGTATATCGACAGTATGGGCTGGCAGGAAATGAAGGTGTTGTATTTGAAGCAATATACAAGAAACTCAAATCAACCGAGATAGAAATTTAAGCTGCATGCGACATTTTTTGGGTAAGGTAATGGACAGAAAATGGTAACTGGATCCTTCTGTTGCCCAACGAGACTCAGCTCTTGATGTGACCAAAAACTTAAGAGCAAACCTCAGTTCACTTGTACGTACGAACATACTGTAATCATCAGTGAAACCATTATAAATCTAACAATAAACTGGAAAATCAAGTTTTGCTTGCGGTGGGCATGACAGACATATTGCGAAACTTTACTAAGTGACTTATCTGAAAATTATCTAGAACACATAGTTCAGAACCTGACTCATGATGGAAATACGGGGTGATTCAGGAGGAATGTCACATAATTTGTGATTCGATTCTCCATGTGGAAATAAATTGAAAAAATCCTATGAACATGTGTCCGATTTTCGATCGTTCCGGAACTGGAGTGGATTGAAGATAGCACGCTTGTAAGAAAATGAAGACAAGTATGAACATTACTTATTGAAGTGCCGTGCGGGCGCTGTGGTTGATAGTGTAATGATTGGACAGATGACTGATCCATCCAACAACATGTGTTCAAAAAGGACCCCACCCCTCTCAGGGCACTTGTCAATGCGTTGGAGGGCTGTTGTGTTGCACATCGAGCGTCATATCGACGGGCTTTAATGTGGGCAACCGCGCCAATGATGGGAGCGACACGTTCTTCATGTGTATCCACCTTCTTAGCCTAGACATCCCCATTAACCAGCCCCATAAACAGAAGTCTAACGGGGTTAGATCGGGTGGTCTGGTGGGCCAGTCCGCCGCGGCCAAAAGTGTTACTCAGGTACCGGGCTACTTGTCTGGTACAATGAATCGGTGGTCGATCATGCTGCAGATAAATATGCCGTCGTTGCTCTAACGTCACGTCTTCCAAAAGTGCAGGCACATCTTCTATCAGGAAATGGGCATATGCTGCGGCTGTCATGCAATTTGGCAGGAAGATAGGCACCATCAGCCGTTCATCAATCGTACTGCACTCGACATTCACTGAGAACCTAACTTGGAATCTTGTTTCCCTAGAGTTATATGGGTTCCCTATCGCCTATGTACGAGAACTGCTGGTTTCATGATACCACTGTATGTAAATGCAGTCTTATCTGTAAATAAAGTGTATTGCACGACGTCTGTGTCTACAGCCAACCATTCTCAAATTTGTTGCCTGTCTGCTGAGTCACCAGGATGCAGACTTTGCATGCGCTGTATGTAAGGTACCGTAGACTCGTGTTTGGGGAATATCGAGCTGACAGCTAATGCACCGTGTACTTGTGGTGTGATTCCATTGTGCTATCGGAATAATGTCGTCCCTTTCCTCGACTGACTGGACGGCTCCACGTTCTGATGTTACGTGTTCACTGGATAGTATTCCGGATTCACGTTATGTTTGAAAATCCATGGCAGGGGTTCATCAATCAGGGAAACGTCTCTGGCATTCTGTCACAGCTGTATGGGCCCTACCATTACAGGTCCCGTACAATACAGTACAATACCCGTCTGCGTATTCTGCGGGGATCAATGTATGCAGCGTGTTCATATTCATGGACACAATGCACTTGCTCAATTAAATAACATCAAGCATAACATGCACACTGCCTCACGACTGCTCACTGATCCAACCCATGATTGCGCACCAGGTGCACTTGCAGCCGTTGCCTCAGTGAGACGTCACAGTCTTGCCATCTGTTGGAGGACACTCATACCTCTTGTAAGATGGATCAGTAGTCTGTACCATCATTATTTTGTCTAACACAGCGCCTAGATAGCATTTTGGTAAGTAATATTCACACTTGTCTTTATATCCGTTCATAGATGTGCCTAGTCTTCGGCCCTCTCCAGTTTTGTAACGATTGAAAATCGGACACAGGTTCATAGGAATTTTTCCTTTTTTAGTTTATTTTTCACATGTAAAATTATGTCACAAATTATGTGACATTCCTCCTGAATCACCCTGTATATTAGATATAATGGCAACAAATAGATCTGACCTTTATGAGGAAGTCCACATCGAAACTGGAATCAAAGATCATTAGGCAGTTCTAGTAACAGTGAATACCAAAGCACAAAGGGCAACCAAAAGTAAGTAGAAAGATTTATATGTTCAGCAATAGACAGAGAAGCAGTCATATTTCAACGAGGAACTTGAAACTTTTAGCTTTGGACAGGAACATGTAGAGGAACTATGGCTCAAGTTTAAATGAATAGTTGACCAAGCTCTAAACAGATAAGTACCCAGTAGAACAGTTCATGATGGCAGAGGTTGAAAATACCGCTTCAGTTGTAAATTACTTTATTTTCACACGACCGGTCTCGGACTGTTATAAGCCCATCCTCAGGTGCCGTAGCTGTGCTGTGGCCCCCGAGTGCCGCGTGTACCAGGCGCGGTGTGCTGCCTAGGAGCCCAGAACAGGGAGCCATAGTTCTGCGCTCATAGACAGCACAACGCGCCTGGTACACGCGGCGCTCGGGGGCCATAGCACAGCTACAGCTACGGCACCTGAGGATGGGCTTATAACAGTCCGAGACCGGTCGTGTGAAAATAAAGTAATTTACAACTGAAGCGGTATTTTCACCCTCTACTATAATGCTCAGTTGCGGATGTTCTGCCAACAGGGTTGTTCGTAGTCCATGATGGGATGGATCCTCCATGATATACAGTGACTGTAAAGAAGTTCTAAGGAGACAGATGCTACTGCATATTAGCACAAGGCTGTAGATAGAGAGACGCTGGAAGAAACGAGTTTAGCGGTCAAAGAGTAATGTGTAAAATCTTCAATGAATATCGTAGCAGAATATTGTCGAAGGATCTGTCACAAGATGGCTGTTAGTGACACCAAAGTTAATGTCCAGTCACTCATGAACAAGGTAGGAATTCAAATTGAGAGAGGCACAACAAAAGCGTAAATGCTGAACACTGCTTTCTAATCTATCTTTAACAAGGAGAACCCAGGAGTTCTCCCCCAATATAATTCTCGTACCACTGAAAAGATGAGTTAAATAAAAATTATTTACAGTGACGTCGAGAAACGTCTGAAATCATTAAAATTCAACAACGCTCCTAGGTCCGACGGAATCCCTATCAGATTCTTGTCTCAATTCGCTCCTGAGTTAGCCCCTCTGTTAACTATAACCTATTGTAGGTACCTCTAGCACAAAACTGTGCCCAGTAGTTGGAAGAAAGCATATGTCACATCTATCTTCAAGAAGGGTAGAAGAAGTAATCTATAAGATTACCGTCGATTATCTTTGATATTTATTCTGAGCTCGAATATAATGAGGTACCTCGGACAGAACGACCACCTCCATGCCAACCAGCATGGATTTTGAAAATATAGATCATGTGAAACCTAATGCACATTTTTGTCACGTAACATCCTGAAAGCAACGGATCAGGGCAGTCAGGCAGATGCAATATTTCTCGATTTCAAAAAAAGCACTTGGCTCAATATCACGTAAAGGGATATTATCAAAAGAATGAGCACAATCGCATGTGGTATCAAACGAAATTTGTGATGGGAGTGAGATTTTTTGGTAGGGAGATGGCAGAATGTCATCTTTGGTGGAGATCCATTGACTGATGCAGAAGTAGGTTCAGGTGTACTCCAGGGAAGTGTATTGGGTCTCTTACTGCTCATGTCATACATTAATCATCTTTCGGACGATATTAATAGTAAGCTCAGACTTTTCACAGGGGGTGTAATCAAAATGGCTCTGAGCACTATGGGACTTAACATCTATGGTCATCAGTCCCCTAGAACTTAGAGCTACTTAAACCTAACTAACCTAAGGACAGCACACAACACCCAGCCATCACGAGGCAGAGAAAATCCCTGACCCCGCCGGGAATCGAACCCGGGAACCCGGGTGGGGGGTGTAATCATCTACAGCGAAGTATAGTCTGAAAAAAATCTGTATAAATATTCAGCCCCATCTTGATAACATTTCAGAGTGGTGCAAAGACTAGAAACTTGCTTTAAATGTTCAGAAATGTAAAACTGTTTACTTCAGGAAATGAAAAACATAGTATCCTACAAATATAATATCAGTGAGTCACAGGTGGAATCTGTAAACTCATACAAACACCTGGGTGTAACACTTAGTAAGAACTTGAAACGGATCGATCACATAGGCTCAGTCATGGGCAGGGCATTCGGTTTATTGGTAGTACACTAAGGAAATGTAATCAGTGTACAACGAGATTGTTTACAAATCATTTGTGCGACCCATTTTAGAATATTGCACAAGTGCATGGAACCCATACCAAATAGGTCTAGCAGGGGATATGGAACATATACTGTTAAGGGCAGAAAGAATGGTCATAGTTTTGTTTGATCTGTGGGAGAGTTTCACAGAGATGATGAAGAAACTGATCTGGTAGATTCTTGAAGGTAGACAGAAAATATCCTGTGAAAGTCTAGTAACAAAGTTTCAAGAAACGGCTTTAAATGGCGAGTCTAGGAATATGTTACAAGCATTTACTTACTAATCCCATAAAGATCATGAGGACAGGATTATATTAGTTACAGAACACAAAAAGGCATTTAAAAAATCATTCTTCCTGCACTTCATACATGAATGGAACAGGAAAGAGCTCTAACAGTGGGACCTGTTTCTATCCATCTCCTCCTCGCTTTCTCTTTGTCCATCACCTCTTCTCCCTCTCCCTGTCTAATTCTTCCTTCCCCTCTCTCTCCATCTATCACTTCCTTCCCTCTTCCTCTGTCCACTGTCCATCTTCGCCTCATCCCCTCTCTCCATCTCCTCCTGCCCCCTCTCTCTGACCATCACCTCCCACATTTCTTATTCCATCTTCTACTCCCCCCTCTCTCAATGTCCTTATGCTCCCATTCTCTTTCTGTCTCCTCCTGTCCACTTTCTATGTCCATTTCCTCCCACCACATTGTCCATTTCCTCTTTCCTCCTCTCTCTGGCATTCTGTAATACGATTTTTTGGTACTAACATTTCCCCTTTATACATTACATATTTCTTTGTATAATATATACATTAAAACAGGTATACAAAAACAAGCACATATTGGAATGGAGTTTTCTGCCAAAATTTCAGAGTAACTGGTGAAGAACTTCTAGAGACTTAAGATTTTGAACAAATGAACATGTGGTTTTTGCTAACAATGTATCACCTTTATTTATTAGTTATATATTTATATGCCATATGGTGCTCCAGTAGGTATATCAAAGCTTGCAGATATTCTAATGCAACGTTGTGTCAGAATCTCAGAGCAAACACTGAAGAACTTCTGGAGGTTTATGATTTTGAACAATGGAACATTTTTATTTATGTACATTTTACATTATGATTTATTTATGAATAGCTCCTTTATCATAAATGAGTATTTCTCCCTCCTGTGCAATTAAAAATTTTGTTATCTTTACTTTGTAGAATTAATGACTATTTTCTTAGATCTTTGGTAGGATAGTACTTTGATGCAATGTATGTGTCTGTAGACTTTGAATGAATATTTGTTGTTTTTTCCTGTAACTGCAGCTAGAATGCTGTGGAGCAGATGGACCAGGAGATTATTTGAAGACAGGCATATTAAACTTGCCATCTTCTTGTTGCAAACAAGGTGACATTTGTAGAATTGGAATTCTTAATACAGCACCTTACTACACTACTGGCTGTCTTGAAGCTATGGAGAGCTTCTTGAGCTATGCAGGACACATAATGGGTGGTATTGCAATTGGAGCAGCTGTTGTTGAGGTATGAAATTAATGTATTATTATCAGTACTCTGTTCTGATCAAAGTAAACAGTGCTTTCCTTGATATTTTCTGGTAATGCACCTTTCTCTCATTGATATAAAACTATTTAATGAGTTACAGCTTCTGCTTGTGTGTGTGTGTCCTACAAATTCCAGAAATTTTATGTCAATGAACAAAGAATTCCTCGGCATCTACACCCAATAAACATATCCTTTGTTCAAGAATCAGAATCTGTTGGCACTACCATTTCATACAACTCTCAAATATGTGTCATACATACACTTGTTAAGCATTATTTAAAATTTTTATGAAAGATATGAGCATTATGATAGAAGTAAATGAATCTTCACCACACAGCTACCAGATTGTACAAATATCATTTGGAACAAATAAAAATGATAAATTATCGAACTTATAATCTATTTATAGCCTCTTTTCAACAAAAATTTATAAGAGCCACCAACATATAATTTCCTTCTCCTATCTTTGTTTGTTTTTTCTAATGTAGCAATGACTGTATGTTATATACAATTTTGAAGTAGTACAGTACTGGCATTACTACATTTAAATGTAGTACTTAGGTTTTGTGCATACAAATTTCAATCATGCAGTAGTATTAGAAAGAAGGGTCTCAGTGCTTATTTTGTCATAACAGGGTCCTATAAACTTTGAAATTATATAAAAAAATTTCTCTTTTAATACTAACATCAACAATTTTTACTTGCAACTGTTGTGACAAAAATTCTCGTATTAGGTGAATAAGCATTATTATTGAGTAGTAGCTACCTACTTCTTAATTTTAACTTACATATCTTGCACATAATAATTATGCACACTTATTTTCAGTGATCTAACAGTACTAGACTGTCATGAAAATTATTCTGACAGCTATCCACATAATCTGAATTCTTTTAGAATGAAACTGGTTCACTGACTCAGTTTTCATCATGAGCACTAAGATAATTTAGTGTCAAGATACTCCCTCATGTAAAAATATGTACCTGTAGTATGATTTTATTATTTCTTTTATTTCACTTTAGTGTACCAACATTGACAATGAATATTAAATACAGGCACCAGTAAATAGAACACAAACTGACTCTGGAAGTCATTGCAGCAAAGGGAGTTCCAGTTATTTACAAAAGTATTATTTAGCGTTGTCCATAATCCATCTCTCTCTAAAGTCATGTTATCCATATTACCAGAATGTTAACAGAGATGGATATAATTCACCTATATCTGTCCACTCTCAGCATTCTGGTCTGTTATATATAGTTATGTTATCCATAATCACCAAAGAAACAAATACCTTGTGTTAAAACCAATGTGCACTTTTACCCTACATCAATGAAATCATTTTTTTTTTTAAAAAAGAGTCTGCATGAATAACAGAAAAATTCTTTAAAGTGGAAGAAGATGGCACTAACTAGTGTCTTAATTTTACAGTAAGTTGCACCAGACAAACGAAGGTTAACAAAACTGTATTTTCACTTAAAATGAAGATGTACTTACATATTAAAGTTTTGCATTCCAATATACCTGATTTACTGTATATTTTAAATAATATACAGTGATTCATTTTTACGAATTTTTAATCTAAATTATGTTTTAAAGACAATAAATAATTGTTTCAGATTGTTGGAATAGTATTTGCTCTTTGCTTGGCCAGCTCAATCAAAAATGAGGCTCGAAGAAGAGATGTTTAACTTCTTGTTCAAAAGAAATATGTGAAACTGTTGTGATCGGATTTCCACAAGAATCACTACAGTGAATGACAGTCAGTAATACTGATTACTAGATTTAAAGAATATGTACTGTGAACAAACAATGTAAAAACAATTTTAGCATTTCCACTTAGTATAGTACGAACCTTTATATAATTTTGCATTATTCTGTAACAAGTGATATTATTCTAGGAGCATGTATGACTAGCATTGGCAGGTATCATTAGTTTAATTCCATTATATAAGCTATCATAAAATTCAAGAGACATCTATTGGTTGCAGTTTGACATTTGAAAAAGTAATGCACTTGGAACAAAACAACAGCCTTTTTCAATTTTGGCAACACAATGATGATAGATCTTTTAACTCAGTTTTTGTTTAATAGTATCTAAACAACTTACTTTGTTGTTATAGATCCTGCAAAAATTCGTTATTAGTTTGTCACAAATATGAAACAGAGTATGGCTGCATCGTTATTTGTTAAGAGTCTATATACAGATTCTACTTATTTAGTGTCAAACGAAGATTTGTTTTAATGAAACCATTCCTAAATAAAATAGCACTTTTCTTTATTTCTCTGGTTGTGTTGCTGATTTTATTTACTTTATTTTACGGGTTTTAAATGAGTCACCTCTCCTATCTGTCTACCATGAATACTACACAATGCCTGAATGTATTTGAGGAATTCTCCCCCATTGTGTTGCCTAATCATTTCCAGTTTGGATGTCAGTAACTTCAGAACTTTAGATGATTTCATTTTGTCAGAACATATCCTTATTTGTAATACATTGCAGTGCCATAAGATCCATCAAAGTGCATTTTCATGAACAAATATTCAATAAAAAATCAAAATTATAGTATGTACTAAATTCTACATATGCTTCATGTGAGACAAAATAGCACATTTTTCCACAAGGTATTTTTCGATTTTACAAACCACTGATTAGACTTTTAAGGCCTTTACTCCAATTCAGTCATACTTATTATTCAGATCACATATGTTAATAGTTTTTCTTTAAGAAATATCATGAAACACACTTAAATATTTCCTTTATTATTTTGCTATTTTGATCTCTTAGTTGATTTTTGTTTCTGTAAAGGAACTCTAACTGTTGTTATTTTGTGATCATTCAAAAAAAAATTCTTCCAGTATAGTTGAATGTCTAAGAATGTATTCCTATAATAGAGACGAGATTTCATACTTCAAAAACAGTTATCTGTTACAGTCATGGTAATTTCCTGAAGCTTGCTGATGATTTCCTTGTTTTTCTTTGTATCTGGCACTGAACATTTATTTTATAAGTAAAATGTTAGTTCTAAATAATAATAATAATAATATGTAACTACAACATTTGAGATGTTGCACACAATGGGGCACAACAAACAGTTTTTTTAGCAAAGAATCATTGTTCATTAGCAAAAATTATATCCTTAAATAAAATGAATTGAGTTATATTGGTTCCTATTGATAGCACTATGGCACTATGTTTCCTCTCTACCCTCACATTCACACTGCTAGTTTTCTTTATGTTTTATGGGTTCTAATGTAATGCAGACTGTTTTTATATAGTACTTGTTGTCCATTAAATTTCTTTTGCTATAATTCTGAAATTTTGAGAGTGATGATAACCCTGCTGCCTTCTATATTATTATTTATACATCATCAGGCATTTTGGGGGTTCAAATCAATTTAAAATTGGCAGTGAAAAATCGGAATTCTATATATATTTAGTACCTTAACGCAGTTTCTAGAGAAATGCACAGGAAGACATAAATTTCTTTGAGTGATGGCACCATTTCTCGTTTTTCATAAATAAAACCAACTCTAGCAGTTCAGAGCTGCTTTTTCTAAAACAGTGTTGTTACCTATCTGTCTACACAACAAACAAATTTTACTATACAGATATAAATTTCTGTCATGATAAAATAATGGAATCCACAATAACTTTCACCATATGTCATAAGGAGGCATGCATAGTACTGTATATATGAAGATGTATAAGATTTAGTGACTATATTTATTTACAGAAAGGACTAACTTTATTTATACTTTTTGTAATTAGAACACTGGTTTCTGATTTCAGTATTAGTCTAATTTCTAAGATAATATCAATACTATGCAAAGGATAGTTGCTACTCAACACATAGTGGAGATACTGAGTTGCAGATAGACACAATAAACAGACTGTCACAAAATTAGCTTTCAGCCAACAAGGTCTTTGTCAGAAATAGACGCCTTGTTGGCCAAAAGCTAATTTTGTGACAATCTTGTTGTTGTGCCTATCTGCGATTCAGCATCTTCACTATATGGTGAGTAGCAACTATCCTTTTCATAATACTGTTACATTCCATCCTGGATTTTCCATTGTTCTAAGGTAATAATTGACAAAAGATGTAAGAGTATGTGGGGCCACTTTTTTATAATGTGATTATACGTTTGTATTATTTAAAACGGATATTAAAATGGTACTATTGGAAATGATTTCTTAAAAATTTATTATACACTTTCCCTTCACCTATCAATTTTTTTTCAAGATACAAATTTTTAGATGTAGAGTATATTCTTTCAAAAACTTGCAAATTTACAATTCCTTAGTTTACATAGTCAGCTTATTAGTTTGTCTGAGATGTTGTGAGAACATGAAATCACAGGTATTCTTTCAAAAACTTGCAAATTTACAATTCCTTAGTTTACATAGTCAGCTTATTAGTTTGTCTGAGATGTTGTGAGAACATGAAATCACAGGTAAGATGTGCCAAACAAGTTTCAGTTGCGTTTTTATCTCATCAGTTTTTCTGTGGGACTGCTTAGATCCATGTATCTGTGTGTCATTCTTACATTACCCTGGGATTTACATAGTGAGTGCCTTGCACATCACACTGCACATGGGAAGCTTGCCTCAGAGTGGGCGAGCTATGAGTTAATTTTAGTTGTCGTCACCCACTTCCATGACTAACTTCTTTTTCTATTGACCCTGCATAAGCTACTTTAGATGGGAAATTAATAAGCCAGTTGTGATTTCTAAAGAACTTTGGTTCGTGTGAGTTAGGTCTGAGTGCTGTGTTTTTTCTATAACGCATGTATAATAGTACATGCAATATTTATGCTGCATGTACATTTATACATTTTCTGTATAACAGGAAATTCGTAGTAGTAGGCACTGAAGTAAAAAAAGTATCTGTAACAGAAACCTACTTCATTTATCTAGTTAAAATTGCTTCTTTTCGTATTTAACAGCAAATATTATACTTTAACTCATCAGTGAGGTACTAAAACAATGAATAAACATTATTGATGTACCAAACAACTTTGTTGGCCATGCCTTGAATGGATGAGGTGAATACTCTCTTGCTTGAAAATTGGGAACTTCCTTCATATGAAACTAATTACAAGCCTCTCTCACCAGTAGTGAACCATCTCCAGCTGTATAGTACTCTAGTAAGGCTAGCTTCATCCTAGAACTTGGTGCCAGGTGCAGCTAAGCATTGCCACATGACAGTAGCAGCCTTAGCAGATTATAGCAAAATATGACTGTTACATCTTTGATTGCACTTTTGAGGCCATATGAAGTACTGGTGCATAATGCATCCAGTATGTGTCTGTGGGTAGGTTCAATGTCACAGCACAGACATATGTCGCAGTGGAGTAAAGCTATCCCTTGGCTTGCAATGCCAGAGGAGGTAGTTGCAGGAGATTCATCAGTGATGACAGTAGTCGAGTAAGATCTCATGTGGGCTTCGAGTGTTGATGGGAATGGAGTCCGTGGCTCGTGGTCATGCGGTAGTGTTCTCGCTTCCCGCGCACAGGGTCCCGGGTTCGATTCCCGGCGTGGTCTCTGACTCGAGATGACTGGGTGTTGTGTGTCTTTCATCATCATTTCATCCATATTCACTCGTAATTCGCCGTAGTGGCGTTAAAGAACTTGTGGAGCGGCGGCCGAACCGCCCCATGAGTGGTCTCCCGGCCACCAATGACATACGCTCATTATTACTATGGGAATGGAGCTGTAAAGCTATTAGAATGCCACACCTGCGCTTGTTGCCCAGAAGTTTCTCACAAACCATTCGACCTGTTAGTTTGAAGTCAAGTGAAACGGAGTGTTTGTGCATTCTGTTTATGTCTAGGAAGGTTGTGAATTAAGAAGAGGTAATCTAAGACTCATTCTCAGAAACAACAATCTTTGGTGCACCTTGGATGATGGGTGTGGTTTTCAGTGCTGTATTGGTGACTGATATTTTGGTGGACACTGTGCAGGCCACACAACGAATTTTAGACAAAGTCTCCACTACCAGAGCCAAATGCAGCACAAGAAGGCACCGCACTTCAATGCTTACTGCAGGAATAACTAGGGGTTGTGTAGCAGAAAATAGTTTCATTGGAAAGACTGCATCTGCACAGGATTCACACTAATCCCTGAATTGATGTTGAGCACATAAGTATGAAACCAGGCCTGAGTCTTCACCTGTGGCTTGCTCTAATCCCCCTGATGAGAAGGCTGTAGAACATGTGGGTGGAGAGCCTCTGGTATTACTAGGAGACAGTCCATTCCATGGTTGGCAGATGGACAATATGCCATGCATTGAGTTGGTGGTGCAGTGTATGGATTGTACTCAATGAAGACAGGATGTACACAGGTTACCCTTATCCCAGGACATGTCTGGGATCTTGGTGATGATGGCAGTCACTTCTGTTGATAAAATGGTAAACTATCCAGTGAATGGTCGAAACCTTCAGTCCATATGGAAGAATAGTACCATTATAGTTTCGCATAGGTTACCGGAGTACATTGAGAGGTGTGATAAGTTATTGGAGTGCTCTCCATGCAGGGATAACAAATGAAATATTGGAAATTATTGAGGTAAAGTTCCCATCTCTTCAAGCACTGTATATGCACCAAACAAGAGATGCTACGAGATGACATCCTTTGACTTATAATATGACAATGATCTGTATGTTTTTGGCTTTTACATGAAGCCCTTTTTCAGTTTGGGAATAATTATTTTGGTACCATCGATTTAAGCTTCGCATCATAGATTTCTCCTGAACAACGTTTACTGCATCACGAATCTGGATTTTAAATGGGTAGAAGGCAGCATATATTTTGAAAATATTTCCTAGGACTAGTAATGTTAGTATACTACTCACCTACTTGAAAATTAGTGACATGACAACTCGTTACATGAGAAGAATTTTTCGACTGCCTGCATAATTAGTTCATTTTTCTTTGTTGGTCCCAGTGTTGGTAATGAAATACACTGATAACGATTCTAGGATTTTGTAGACTGATAAATGGGATTTTAATCTTTTCATTCATGGGTGCCATTTTTTGTGAGTCTTATACCAGTACATCTTAGTTTCCTAAAGCTATCATTACCTGGGTTTGATCGAGAGTCGTCTAAGCTAAATAACTTCTCACAAGGACGCCATACACGAGCACACACGTAGACAGCAGCCTCTGACGTGTATCACAAGCCTGACGCATATAGGGAAACCTATAACACGAGTCCAGGAAGTCACGATCTAGCTTATCATGGAATATACAATGGGGATATAGAAATCATGGCCTGCACCTGAGTAGGAGAAGGAAGGAAAGATTAGCTGAACGTCTTGCAGAAACTGTAAGGGAGGCTACAAGCACAGAAGAGAAGATGCCTGTGAGAACTAGAGTCGAAGGGGTATATATTTTAGTTTAGAGTCTTGTTACAAAAAGACAGTACTGAAAGAAATTCAAGCGGAACAGGACCACCACATATGTAACAGTTTCCATTAAAATAAAATAAAATTGTTTCATCAGAACATTAGAGGTTTCAAGAACAAGATATGACCTTCTTCTATGCCTATATTAAATGGAAAATTGTGAGGAGATCGATGTTCTGTGCCTCCCTGAACACCATGGTTGGTTTTGGGGAAGGAGACCAGACAGCGTGGTCATCGGTCTCATCGGATTAGGGAAGGATGGGGAAGGAAGTCGGCCGTGCCCTTTCAGAGGAACCATCCCGGCATTTGCCTGGAGTGATTTAGGGAAATCACGGAAAACCTAAATCAGGATGGCCGGACGCGGGATTGAACCGTCGTCCTCCCGAATGCGAGTCCAGTGTCTAACCACTGCGCCACCTCGCTCGGTCCTGAACACCATGTAACTGCAGGAACAGAGTAGTTAAGTACTTGTGATTACAGACTAGCATCATTTTCGTGTAGATAAGATTAACATAGAAAAACGGGGAGGTGCAACATATGTTAAAGGTGGACACAAATTCAGAAACATCGAAACAAATAGCATGTGTGTTGATCAGAACCTAGAAGCATGTGCTTGTGAGTCGTTACTGCAGATACTTCTCTGATAATTTTAACAGTCTACTGATCTCCTCTAGGAAACATCTAGATATTCATGAGAAAATTTGATGCATTAATAAGTTACCTGCCAGACAAGAAGAAACTGTGATTAGCTGTGGAGATTTCATGTTGATTTCTTAAGAGATATGGGCAGTAAAACTGAACTAGAATCGTTATTTGGGTGTTTCAATATAATTTCAGCAATCACTTTTCCAACTAATTTGCAACAAGGTTGTAGGACACTGACTGATAACATTTTTATAGACTGTGTTCAGCCTGAAAGAATTAATGTGTACCCAGTTTTTAATTTACTATCTGCTACTGATGCACAATTAATGGAAATAAACAATATGGCACCTTATAGCACCGAAGCAGGTCAGTACAGCGAGGTCTATTAACGAGAACAGGGTACAATGTTTTATGAGCAAATTAAAAGTGGTGGTATGTATTAGCTGTATACAGAAAGAGATGTTGTTGTTGTTGTTGTCGTCTTCAATCCTGAGACTGGTTTGATGCAGCTCTCCATGCTACTCTATCCTGTGCAAGCTTCTTCATCCCCCAGTACCTACTGCAGCCTACATCCTTCTGATTCTGCTTAGTGTATTCATCTCTTGGTCTCCCTCTACGATTTTTACCCTCCACGCTGCCCTCCAATATTAAATTGGTGATCCCTTGATGCCTCAGAACATGTCCTACCAACCGATCCCTTCTTCTAGTCAAGTTGTGCCACAAGCTCCTCTTCTCCCCAATTCTATTCAATAGCTCCTGATTAGTTATGTGATCTACCCATCTAATCTTCAGCATTCTTCTGTAGCACCACATTTCGAAAGCTTCTATTCTCTTCTTGTCTAAACTATTTATCGTCCATGTTTCACTTCCATACATGGCTGCACTCCATACAAATACTTTCAGAAACGACTTCCTGACACTTAAATCTATACTCGGTGTTAACAAATTTCTCTTCTTCAGAAACGCTTTCCTTGCCATTGCCAGTCTACATTTTATATCCTCTCTACTTAGGCCATGGTCAGTTATTTTGCTCCCCAAATAGCAAAACTCCTTTACTACTTTAAGTGTCTCATTTCCGAATCTAATTCCCTCAGCATCACCCGATTTAATTCGACTACATTCCATTATCCTCGTTTTGCTTTGCTTGATGTTCATCTTATACCCTCTTCTCAAGACACTGTCCATTCCGTTCAACTGCTCTTCCAAGTCCTTTGCTGTCTCTGACAGAATTACAATGTCATCGGCGAACCTCAAAGTTCCGGCCGCGGTGGTCTAGCGGTTCTGGCGCTGCAGTCCGGAACCGCGGGACTGCTACGGTCGCAGGTTCGAATCCTGCTTCGGGCTTGGGTGTGTGTGATGTCCTTAGGTTAGTTAGGTTTAAGTAGTTCTAAGTTCTCGGGGACTTATGACCTAAGATGTTGAGTCCCATAGTGCTCAGAGCCATTTGAACCATTTGAACCTCAAAGTTTTTATTTCTTCTCCATGGATTTTAATACCTACTCCGAACTTTTCTTTTGTTTCCTTTTATTGCTTGCTCAATATACAGATTGCTTCCCTTTCATACCCTTTGACTCTTATAACTGCCATTTCGTTTCTGTACAAATTGTAAATAACCTTTCGCTCCCTGTATTTTACCCTTGCCACCTTCAGAATTTGAAAGAGAGTATTCCAATCAACATTGTCAAAAGCTTTCTCTAAGTCTCCAAATGATAGAAACGTAGGTTTGCCTTTCCTTAATCTTTCTTCTAAGATAAATCGTAGGGTCAGTATTCCCTCACGTGTTCCAACATTTCTACGGAATCCAAGTTGATCTTCCCCGAGGTTGGCTTCTAACAGTTTTTCCATTCGTCTGTAAAGAATTCGTGTTAGTATTTTGCAGCTGTGACTTATTAATCTGATAGTTCGGTAATTTTCACATCTGTCAACACCTGCTTTCTTTGGGTGAGGGTATTTCGCCTGTTTCATACGTCTTGCTCACCAGATGGTAGAGTTTTGTCACGACTGGCTCTCCCAAGGCTGTCAGTAATTATAATGGAATGTTGTCTACTCCGGGGGCCTTGTTTCGACTCAGGTCTTTCAGTGCTCTGTCAAACTCTTCACGCAGTATCAAATCTCCCATTTCATCTTCATCTACATCCTCTTCCATTTCCATAATATTGTCCTCAAGTACATCGCCCTTGTATAGACCCTCTATAAACTCCTTCCATCTTTCTGCTTTCCCTTCTTTGCTTAGAACTGGGTTTCCATCAAAGCTCTTGATATTCATACAAGTGGTTCTCCTTTCTCCAAAGGTCTCTTTAATTTTCCTGTAGGCAGTATCTATCTTACTCCTAGTGAGATAAGCCTCTACATCCTTACATTTGTCCTCTAGCCATCCCTGCTTAGCCATTTTGAACTTCCTGTCGATCTCATTTTTGAGACATTTGTATTCCTTTTTGCTGCTTCATTTACTGCGTTTTTGTATTTTCTCCTTTCATCAATTAAATTCGATATTTCTTCTGTTACCCAAGGATTTCTACTAGCCCTCGTCTTTTTACCTACTTGATCCTCTGCTGCCTTCACTATTTCATCCCTCAGAGCTACCCATTCTTCTTCTACTGTATTTCGTTCCCCCATTCCTGTCAATTGCTCCCTTATGCTCTCCCTGAAACTCTGTACAACCTCTGGTTCTTTCAGTTTATCCAGGTCCCATTTCCTTAAATTCCCACCTTTTTGCAGTTTCTTCAGTTTTAATCTACAGTTCATAACCAATAGATTGTGGTCAGAGTCCACATCGTCCCCTGGAAATGTCTTACAATTTAAAACCTGGTTCCTAAATCTCTGTCTTACCATTATATAATCTATCTGATACCTTTTAGTATCTCCAGGGTTCTTCCATGTATACAACCTTCTTTCATGATTCTTGAACCAAGTGTTAGCTATGATTAAGTTATGCTCTGCACAAAATTCTACCAGGCGGCTTCCTCTTTCATTTCTCTCCCCCAATCCATATTCACCTACTATGTTTCCTTCTCTCCCTTTTCTTACTGTCGAATTCCAGTCACCCATGACTATTAAATTTTCACCTCCCTTCACTATCTGAATAATTTCTTTTATCTCATCATACATTTCATCAATTTCTTCATCATCTGCAGAGCTAGTTGGCATATAAACTTGTACTATTGTAGTAGGCGTGGGCTTCGTATCTATCTTGGCCACAATAATGCGTTCACTATGCTGTTTGTAGTAGCTTACCCGTACTCCTATTTTTTTATTCATTATTAAACCTACTCCTGCATTACCCCTATTTGATTTTGTATTTATAACCCTGTATTCACCTGAGCAAAAGCCTTGTTCCTCCTGCCACCGAACTTCACTAATTCCCACTATATCTAACTTTAATCTATCCACTTCCCTTTTTAAATTTTCTAACCTACCTGCCCGATTAAGATATCTGACATTCCACGATCCGATCCGTAGAACACCAGTTTTCTTTCTCCCGATAATGACGTTCTCTTGAGTAGTCCCCGCCCGTAGATTCGAATGGGGGACTATTTTACCTCCGGAATATTTTACCCAAGAGGACGCCATCATCATTCAATCATAGAGTAAAGCTGCATGCCCTCGGGAGAAATTACGGCTGTAGTTTCCCCTAGGTTTCAGCCGTTCGCAGTACCAGAACAGCAAGGCCATTTTGGTTAGTGTTACCAGGCCAGATCAGTCAATCATCCAGACTGTTGCCCCTGCAACTACTGAAAAGGCTGCTGCCCCTCTTCAGGAACCACATGTTTGTTTGGCCTCTGAACAGATACCCCTCCGCTGTGGTTGCACCTACGGTAGAGCTATCTGTATCGTTGAGGCACGGAAGCCTCCCCACCAACGACAAGATCCATGGTTCATGGGGGGAACAGAAAGAGATACTAATGGCAAATACAATTTCATTCTTAGAAAACATGTGTCAGTACTTGAAAGTTGAGTTTGCTAACAAATTATCCAGAATATACATTAAAAAAAGACAAGTAGTCTGTGGATAACTAAGGATATTAAAATCTGACATGAGAGGAAGAGGGTAATTTAAATAAGAGCCAGAATAAGTCAAGATCCAACATTACTTGCATACTAGGAAAAATACTATAGTAGTTAAGGGAAAGTCTTTAAAATGCCTGGAAGAATGCACATTCTGAGAGACAAATAATGCAGGTAGTAGGATTAAAACTATATGGGATTTTTTCAAATGGGATACAGGACGCGCCAGCCACGGTGGTCTTGCAGTTCTAGGCGCTGCAGTCTGGAACCGCGGGGCTGCTGCCGTCGCTGGTTCGAATCCTGCCTAGGGCATGGATGTGTGTGATGTCCTTAGGTTAGTTAGGTTTAAGTAGTTCTAAGTTCTAGGGGACTGATGACCTAAGATGTTAAGTCCCATAGTGCTCAGAGCCATTTTTGAGACAGGACACTAGTCAGTGTACAAGATACCATAAGACTGGAACTAAATGACAATGTTGTGACTGATCAGTCACAAGCTGCAAGTACTTTTAACAAACAATTTCTAAACTAACACCAAAGATTTTAAGCAACTACAAGTAGCATCGACATCTTCCACTGAAGTGAACAGAACAATAAAACTTCTGAAAAATAAAAGATCATGTGGTGATGGTGGAATTTCAAACAGAATTACTTAATAATTATTGTCATTAGTAATTTACGAGTACATAATGTATCAATGATATCGAGATTTTTTCCAAAAAAGTTAAAATATGCAATTCTCAAACCAATTCATAAGAAAGATGACACGACAGACAATTATCATCCAATTTCCATACTGATATCTTTTTCTGAAATATTAAACAAGTAATGTGCTCAACAGAAGTCCCATACTTAACTGGAAATAATTTACCTAGCTTTTCACAATTTGGATTCCAGAAGAGTTGCACAACTGAGAATTGTATTTATACATTTATTCATAAAACAGAACAAGCCTTAAATAATTGTGTCCTCCCAAGGCCTTTGTGTATATCACATTACTCTTTTAGAAAAGCTCAAATTTTATGGAATTGATGGTTTTACTCACAGCTGATTTCAACTATGCTTAATAAACAGAATGCAAAACGTTCTGCTGAATACTTCAGACAATGTCAGAAGGATAGAAAATTTTTGTGACTGGGGAGAAATCTCAAAAGGAGGCAGTTCTGTATCCACTCATATTTCTTATATATGTGAATGACCTTCAGCTTCACATACAACAAGCAGAATTGTTACTTTATGCAGACAGTACTGGTGTTTTGTTAGAGAGAAAGCAACAGAGGAGACAGTACAAGATATTTTCCAAAGACTTATAAAGCGATTCCCAGAAAACAGACAAACTAAATTTTTAGAAAACACACTATATTCAATTCTGTACAAGATGTAGCACTTAAATAAGAGTAATTAAACAGGGTAGAATGCTCTAAATTTTTGGATGTACAACTCACTGGAAACTTGAACTGGAAGATGCATTTTACCGAGAGTCTCAAACAATTAAGTCCAGTTACTTCTTCTGTTCACATAACTGCTAACCTAGGAAACAATCTGATCAACCTCTTGACGTATTTTGCATAATTCCACAAAATAATGTTCTTTGGAATGATTTTCTGTGATAACTCATCACTTAGAAAGAAAGCATTGTTTGCACAAAAGTGAGCAGTAAGAAGAATATGTGTTGTTCACTCACGACGTCATGCAGTACCTTTTGAAGGAGCTAGGCATTTTAACTGCGTTGTCACAGTAAATGTAATCGCTACGGAAATTTGATTGGACTATGGTGTCCATAACCCCAACACCAGAGGGAAATACAAAATAGGCCGAGTGCGAGTAGGACTTGTGCACCGAGTGTTCTTTACAAAAACTTAATCTCATACATGTGTATCATCCATCACGGGAATCGATAATCTCAACGATTTTTCCCTGTTTTCAAAGTAGATACTTTCAAGATATATCGGGCCCAGGAATTCCAAAGCTATATCCAAATCGATATAGCAGTTCCTCAGACTAGGCCCGAAATACAAAAAGAAGGGAGCAGAGGACATCAGTTCATATATGTAGATTAGAAGATTTAATAAGTTTTTTTATTTATTCACTAAAACATGAGTATAACTTATATTTTGTGTCTGCATGAAGTAATGTTTGTCTATTATGCTTTTGACATACTATGAATGCAGTTTGTGTTCTAATGGAAAAGAGATTTTTTTCTGTGATATAATTAAAGTTTAACTATTTTCAGATTTTTTTTACTTTACTTTTAGTGTGAAACCTTGCTTCTTGCTGAATTTCATGATTCTAGGTCAACGAGAAATACCCTATAGGTTCTGATTAATGGGGTTGGGAGTTACAAAATATGTGACATCAATGGCCATATCTTTGATTTAGTTGACTCAGAGGTTTAAAACGTTTATAGTTCCAAGGGACCTTAGTTCTTAATATGTGATAAATTTGAATTTGATACGTCTACCCATTCCTGAGAGAAAGGGTTCTTAACTGTCAGACAGATGGACAGGCAGACAGACTGAAACACAGACAATCAATCGATTCCATAATGTTACTGTTTTTAGAGACTGAGGCATGGAACTGTAAAAATGACCTTTATTACTAATTATTAAAGCTGTCATTGCCTTAGAAAGGAGTTCAATACCTGGCAACACAAATCTTCGATCATGTGCCCAATAACAAAATGTCTGGCAGGCAGCAAAGAAAGCTCTGATTGTAACTTAAAATCTTTTTTCCTGGACAACTTCTTCTATTCTACTGACAAATTTCTACTTAAAAACTGGTAGGCAGTAAGAAAAAAAAGACCCTTGTTTGTAGGTGTTATTAGAAGAGTAGGACCAAAAAATTATTGTGTTCATTATTGTTAATACTAATCATGTATACATATCCTGTAAACTGATTCATGCCACGTCATTTCGATGGAAGAGTCGTTCAAATGATCGACAGAACGTGTAACTAACTAGCAAACTAACTATTGAAGAACTATCGAAGTCGCTGGTCCATGCCTTATATTCAACTCAGAACCAAATTAATTCTGGGGATAATGTAGCAGACTCCAAGCTCTGCTGAAACTATGTGAACAAGACTGGTCTTCACACCCTCTCTAACATACATACATACATACTTTAATCCTTGTTCCATAGACCATGAATACGACATTTCGTAATGTTGCGGAACATGTCACTTTAACGTAAGTTTTATTTACACTAATTAATTAATTAATTAATTAATATTTAATGATACTACTTCGTACCTAAGAATTTGTCTATTGAGTAGAAGGAGTTGTCATTCACAAATTCTTTTAATTTGCTTTTAAATGTTGGTTGACTATCTGTCAGACTTTTAATACTATTTGGCAAATGACCAAAGATTTTTGTGGCAGCATAATTCACCCCTTTCTATGCCAAAGTGAGATTTAATCCAGAATAGTGGATATAATCCTTTCTTCTAGTGTTGTAGCTATGCACTTCGCTGTTATTTTTGAATTGGGAAGGGTTACTAATGACAGATTTCATAAGTGAATATATGTATTGCGAAGGTACTGTGAATGTGCCGAGTTCCTTAAATAAATGTCTGCAAGGTGCTCTTGGGTGGACTCCAGCTATTATTCTGATTACACGTTTTTGTGCAATTAATACTTTCTCTCTTAATGACGAATTGCCCCAAAATATGACGCCATATAAAAGCAGTGAATGAAAATAGGCATAATAGGCTAATTTACTGATATGTTTATCACCAAAATTTGCAATAACCATAAAAGCATAAGTAGCTGAACCTAGCCGTTTCAGCAGATCATCGATGTGTTTCTGCCAATTCAATTTCTCATCAATGCACACACCCAGAAATTTTGAGTATTCTATCTTAGCAACAGACAATCGCTTGAATGATCCAAATATGACTTTGGACTCTGGAGAACTGACGTCTTTCATTCAAATGCAGATCACAATTTATACTTAGTTGCACCCTGTTTCCTCTATGGTCGCCTCTTCTGAATAAAGCCTACACACACAAACACACACATACACAAACACACACACACTCACATGCACAGTGTGCATAAGATCATCCTTCGTATCACTATCTGCCATTTCCCTAGGCCATGCCTTTATTCGCCATGCAATTGAACTGCCAGCAGTTAACTGACCCCTGCCGTTTTACACTTCTTCTCATTGACACGGATCACGTCAATTGAAGACAAGTCCTCACCTTGTTGGTTAGAAGGATAGGTGTAACACTGTGTGTTCTTTATCGTCCCTGCTGCTCGCTGCTCCCCCCCCCCTCCCAAACCACCTCCTCCCTCCCCCCACCCCTCACTCCCGGGTACAGAGCCACCGAGAAAGGTGGCAAAGTGTTCAGCACACTGGGCTGGTATTCGGAGGACGACGGTTCAAATCGTCCTCCGTACGTCTGGATTTAGGTTTTCCATGATTTCCCTAAATCGCTCCAGGAAAATTCCGGGATGGTCACAGCCGATTTCCTTCCCCATCCTTGAAATAATTCGCGATTATTCTACGTCTCTAATGACCTGGAAGTCGATGGGACGTTAAAATTTAATCTTCCATCCTTCCTAGACCTTCCACTAGCAATCCACTCAGAGTCAAGTTGACGAGCGGTCATAGATACTGTATTTCATGCTCTGGAGACAGTATCCAGTGTGACACTTCAGGCGTTGTGAGTGGGTATGTTCAAGTTACAGCTGTCGGGTCTGCTGACAGACCATGATTTGTGTAGCCCACAATATTTCCTCGAGGCATCTGGTCGACATTGTCAGATGGTGGCTGTTTGTGTCCCAACTACGATAGTATGTGCGACGTACTGGCATGCACGATCGCGTTGTTTGTAGATGGTTGGTGGTAGCGTGTTTAGAGCCCCCTATCAGGAGTCTTTTGTACCCCTTTCGGATTGGCGACTCAAGCGACCGCTTGCGTCTTTTGGGTCTTGAACCGGGCCTATGTAAAACAGAATGTTACAGTGCAGCAGTTGAAATCTCAGGATCTATGTTTACATCATGACCTTAAGTCACTTGCTTAGAAGAAGCCCGTCAACGCACATAAAAAAGAGCGAATATTGACATAGACACGTAAGTATTTAACTGCAGTAAGAGATGATACTGTTTTCTGAAGAGATATTGCTATAAAAGTTTACAGAACAGGCAACTGTAGCTCAAAGTTTACTACACAATATATTGCGCACAATACTCGCAAGCTTACTAAAATTATAACGAATGTTTGAAGCGTGAAGATTCATGTCGTGCTTATGAGTTACGTCCTGACATTTGTATAAAACTTTTACTGAACTGAAATTTATTCGCAGTTGCGAATACGGACAACCATCAGCTGTATAACTGAATGGCGACAGTGAAAATATATGCCAGATCGGGACCCGAAGCCGGATTTCCTGCTTATCGCGAGCTGTCGCCTTACTATTTTTTTCTGCTTATCATCATCAGGTTGGCTTGGTATGTTCACGAATATTCAGACACCTATAGTCAAAATCATCGTGTAGTATGCGCTGACAAGTGGGAAAAGAGTTATTAGTAACAGAACAAGAGGAAAAATTTCTGAGTAACCAGGAAACTAGCTGACGTAACGCTTTTTAATTTTATTTATTTTATTTTCTTATTTTCTGTGCGTAAAAAGAAGAAAACTGAAAAAAAAAACAAAGCTTTGCTTGACTCGGCACAGGAAACAAGGAGGAATCAAAGATCTCTGAGGAACTTAACCAACACCTTGTCGATTAAAAGCAAGAAAAAGCATCCAGAATGAGATTTTCACTCTGCAGCGGAGTGTGCGCTGATATGAAAAAGCATATTGGCAAATAGCGCTCGATAACGTGAGAGCCGCAGCCACTTCCAACTCCCCGTCTCCAGATACTGATGATAAACATGGGGATCACGGTGGTTTTCTCCAACAACGTAGTGAACGTAGTGACCCAGGAGCCAGACGATCGTACTCGTTTCCGTCTGAGCAAAAAGCGATACTTCCGGACGAATAAGAACTTCATCCGGAAAAGCGGATTCAGGCCCTCGGTAAAGAAAAGCTTACTGTCGACGAATCCAGAGGCAATGACCCGGACCACAAGAGACCAGCCCGTGAAGTAAGGTATCATCGTATCATCATGATGACATTCGTCACATTGGTCAGCCAGGCGAAGGCCTGTGTGGAGAAGACGATCGCCAGTCGGTATCAAATGATGAATGACCCTGTAACATGATGAAAATGATGAATGACCCAATAACATGATGAAGCAGTCCCCATCGGTACTATTGGAAGACTAAGATGAGACCAAACAGGGGATGTTGACGGGGAAACTATTTCAACAGGGAGTGGCAGTATGGTTTATCCCAACGGGATAAGTCTCCGGTAGTGTGGGGCTTCTTTGAAAGGACATCAGCACCTAAGAAACTAACAATTATAAATATTCGCGGAAATGTCGCAGTTTGGGGTTAATCCGTCCAACATCAAAGGGAGGAGTCAGACTGATCGGCTGGAGACAGGAAAAGAAACGAAATGTAATCCATCAAGCTGTCTGTGTAAATGTTTATGAAAATGTGAATGTTAATGTGTAAACTTAATGTAAAAGTTGTACAAACAAGACAGACACCTTCACTTTAATATAGGTATGACCTAATCTTCAGAGCTTGCTGGTCGTGGCCACCACTTCAGACTGAACTCGAATTATATGTCGTCGCCACAAGAATCGACCAGACCATTGTTTGAGTCTGCGGGCCGTCATCTCAGAAGCAAAATAGTACACATTACTGAAAATATAAGTGCCGAAGACCCGCACTTGGTGAAGGAGGCTAACGGAACGGCGTTCGTTTTCAAGAACCGCTCCCTGAACACGAGTCGTATCCTCTCGCCAGTTAAGTGCTGCTCAGAATAGTAAGGACATTTTTGAATATGCTAAGATCATTAGACCTCTATTGTACAAATAACTGTGCCACACGTAAAATGCCTGTATACACAATATTATTGTGAATTTCCATAGGGAGGATTTTACGGTTAGACTTGCAGGAAGTGGACTTGCAGATCATGAGCCACTACTCCTTACACTCTGTAAGAGGCACCCAGTTAAAACTGAAGAATCTAAAGTAGTAGTGGTACGAAGACAGAAGGAAGAGTACATAGATATGTTTGTTGATAGATTAGGAAGTGCAGATTGGGACTTTATATATAATTGTCAATCTGGAAAAAGGGAAGCTGAAATTAGCTTTGGTAACTTCTTTAAAAAGTACACAGATTTATGGTATTCTTGCTCACCAGTAAAAAAAATTAGATATCCAAATGAAATGAAAAAGAAAAGTCTGAACTGGTTCACACAAGAGCTAGTAGAAATTAGAGGAAACTTGCATATGATGTACCAGATGCATAAACAAGCCTCTGACCAAGGGGCAGAACAGAGTGTGAACATTCATGGGTCATATCTGAAGTGCAAAAAATACTATAAAGCTAAACTTCTGGCAAAAAAGAAAGCAGTGGAGAACTATATAGAAAGAGCTCCCAATAAATGCAAGGCAGCCTGAAAAATAATAAAACAAGAGAATACACCGAAACGCACAGAAACAGCTCTGCTTGATCGTCAAGAATTAAATGAGTACTTTTTAAACTCGGTTAAAGAAATAAGTAACAGTATCAAAGCAACAAATTCATCTGCAATGAACCTTGTTGGAACACCACGGCCTGTTAACCTGGCATTTCAAAGGAGGGCTGTCACACCTGCTGATGTTATAAAAACTGTATCCAAATTTTCAGGTTCTAAAAGTATGGACTGTTATTGGTTATCAAATAGCATAATGAAAAAGACAACATACTCAATCGCCAAACCATTAGCTTATATTTTTAATAAATGTGTAGAATTTGGAGTTTTTCCAGATGCACTAAAGGTATCAAAAGTTGTCCCAGTTTTTAAAAAAGGAGACAAACATCTCCCCCAAAGCTACAGACCAGTCTCCATTGTTCCAATATTCTCAAAGGTATTTGAGACGCTGATACACACACAAATAAGCAACTTCTTTGAAAAACACAATATCCTATGCAGCAATCAGTTTGGCTTTCGAAAGGGGAAGAACACAACAGGGGCCATCTTGGAAATCATTGACCAAACCTTAACAGCTTTTGAAAATAATAAAATGGTATCACTGGTATTATGTGACCTAACCAAAGCTTTCGATTGCATTCCTGTTGACATACTACTGGGGAAACTAGAGTTTTATGGGGTGAGAGGGAACACTTTATCTGTGATAAATTCTTATTTAAGTAACCGAAAACAATTCGTTTCAGTCAGAAATTTAAATTCTTCCATCATGGAAATCAGCACAGGTGTACCACAAGGGTCTATTCTTGGACCCTTCTTCTTCATTGTCGCTATTAATGATTTACGTAAAAATATAGCTCACCCTGTTGTGTGTTATGCTGACGATACAACACTACTTACCGCACATCAGAACATTTCAGATCTGAATAACCTAACAAAAGAAACACTAGAAAAGGCCCTGGACTGGTTTGCAGCCAATAAGCTCCTATGCAACCCTGACAAAACACAACTTTTAATGGGAACATCAAATGAAGTAGGCAATAAGTCGCTAAAACTCTTAAGTATTCACATTGACTCAAAACTATATTGGGAGGCACATGCCAATCATGTATGTGAAAAAATATCTCGGGTGGCATACCTTCTCTTGAAGCTAAGGGAGGCAGTGAGCTTGGAATACCTCAGGGTGACATACTTTGGGCTATTCCAGTCACATATTTCATATGGTCTGATTATATGAGGGCACTCCCCTCACATCAAAAACGTATTGAAATTACAAAAAAAGTCATACGTATAATACGTAAAAGAGGTCATAGGGAGCACCGTCGTCCTCTTCTTTCCAGACTCAGAATACTTACAACCATAAATCTATACATCTATGTGTCTCTACTCTATATTAAAAATAATATTTCAGAATTTATTGCCAGAAGGGAAATACACGAACACAACACCAGGGCTAACGGTAATTTAGACATACCGTGCCACAGATTAGCGAAAACAGGAAATTTCCACAAAGTTAACCCACTAAAAATGTTCAATAAACTGCCAGTTCATGTTCAGTCTATGGATACAAATTCTTTTATAATTAAGTGGTACAGCTGGCTGTCAGATCATCCATTCTATGACATTAAAGAATTCTTTGAGATGCCTGAAGAGAATATAAGCATTTAAAAGTTGTCTGTAGTTAAACATATTATTTTGTGCTGTGGTTAATCGTGTGTAATTACAAAGTTTATACTATAAACAATAAAATACCATATTATATTAGATTATAAGATAGCTTGTTGCGTTAACTTTTAAAAGCTATCCTTTTTAATTTGGTACACTGCCACGCTTCAAATGTATTCTATAATGTATTGACAGAAGTTAATTTTATTATTCTGTATGTACTAGTACATCTTGTATGACACAGCCAATATCATTGTAAAATGATCTACGGTGAATAAAATTCTTGATTCTTGATTTCGGTTGGGTTGCGATCTATTATGATACCTGCAGTCTTGGGGCGACCGATCACCGTCGCCCAAGGAATTACCAACTGATTGCATCCCCGCAACGGTAGAAACGTGCATTTGTGATCATTAATGTGTGCACCAGCAAGGCGACAAAAGGAATCCAAGGTGTCCTTGAACCTTTAAATGTCATCGATATTTAGTACTAAAGCCATAATCTCATCGGCGTAAGCGCGGACCGAGTATAGTTCTCCCAATACAGTTCAGCCACGAAGTTACATGGCAATAGGGCGCAGCAAGGGTGAGGCTTCTCTGGGGTGGACCCCGTCGCTGTTCGGGACGGCGGAGGGTGAAAGGGGGGAGGGAGGGGGGGGGAAGGTGACCGCCCACAACCACCAGTGAAAAGATTGGCTGGGACCTGGCATGCGTTGTGATAAAGTGGTCGATACGCTCATTAAAAATCTATGACTCAGTGAAACGCGTTGTGGACGTCGAGAAAAAGCAAGGCACTCGAGATAATAGTGGCCTCAGCTACCGAAACGACATCTCGACATTCGACAACAGAAGTTAGTATCGTGCGGCCAGACACACAAATTTGGTGAACGGCGATGATTTTGTCAAGCAATCCTGAGGGACAGGTGTTTATAGCTCGAGCGACAATTTTACAGTCGACGTTTAGGATAGTAATTGGACGGGGTGACTCAAGGTCATGTCGATACTTGGTTTTCGAGAAGAGGACTGTTTTATCTTCCGTGACAGGAGCAGGAAGCGAGATACCCCGCATCACTTCATTGACCATCGACGTTTGTGTCACCTACGAGAGAACAAAAATGAACATAAAATTCTTTAGAAATACTGTCCAATCCATGCGACCTGCGTGACAGGTCCAGTAACAATATCAAATACATTGTCGTTGGCGAAATCACTCAAAATCAGTCAATCAATTCAGGGGTGACGACGCAACCGAGCAAAGGGAAAAGAAGTCAGGATAATTTTCAGCCGAAAACTGAGAATCATGCAGTTCAGTAAATAGTTAAAAATTAATCTGAAAATTTCACGGTGAAACACTAACACTCGACCATCAGCGTTTGCAAGGGAGGCAGTGCAAACACATTTCTTGCGCTCCCGCATACGGATAAGATGGTATAGTGAAGATAGATCATCTTTGAAAATGGAACTTGTTTGAGATTTTGTCCGGAGTCCTTCCATCTGATATTGTTTTAATTGTAGCAATTTGGCTTTAATTCGCAGTACGTCCACAACCCGCAGAGGAGCTTCCTTAGTGCTTTTGTAAAGTTGACGTAATACAGAGTAATAAAATTCTTGAGTCCCCCGGACGTCTGCCGTCCTTACGGCATCTAAACGCATGAAAGCTTTACGAATTTGTAGCTTGAAATGCAGTGACCACCACTCTACAATGGACAAGTACCGTGTTATAGCACGAGAGCAGTGGGCCCATACGTCCTAATGACAACGCCAAGGAAATAGTCTTATTCATACGTTATACAAAGGATACGGAGAAGACGATACTGTATTACCGGCTGGTGCACGTTAATGTGACGGATACAGGACAGTGGTCAGTAAAACAGGCTGGTATCACGTCAACGTCCAAAAGCTGCCCGGTCAAGGAATCAGAAAGGTAAAGTCGATCAAGTTGAATGTTAGAGGTGGCAGTAAAATAAGTATATCGCTCAAGTGTAGGATACGACAAATTCATGCTCCACGCAGGTCCAAGGAGCACGCTATATCATGGAGTTCTTTACTAAAACTGAGAGACTGATCACCCGGCCGTAGAACACAATTAAAATTACCGTCCAATGAAATCATTGCAGGGGATTTACGAAGAAGGTAAATGAGTTCCTTTCTGTAGAAACGTGAACGTTCCATAGAAAGACCAGAGACAGAAGGGACCTGGAGAAGAAGTGAGATGACAAAAGGTATATCCTATACCCCTATCGTTATCGAAGATTTCGAAAACTCGTAATGGAATTCATTCCCTACAAAACAATGCAGTCCCCGTAGGAAGTCCGGAAGCCACATTGAAAATGGTCGAGAACCAAGGAATTGAAATCTGATCAAATAATATTTCCTGTAAAAAACAAAATTACGTCTGCACTAGAGTCACACATAAACTGTCGGTGAGCCGGAATTCATCCTGTTAATGTTCAAAATGAGGAAAGTATATGCTTACATAGACAATTGAAGCGGAACAAAAAACACAGAGTTACAACACCATCATCGAACGGAGCTATGTACCAATATCCTTTGCAGAATCAATAGACGAAACGGAAGAAGAAGTGTTACCATCTCTCCAGTCTTCCAACTTTTTCCTCTTCTTCCATGATGCGACTCTCTCAGGAGGAGGAGGAGGAGGAGGAGGAGGGGGAGGCAGAGGAGGAGGAGATTAGTATTTAATGTCCCGTCGACAACGAGGTCATTAAAGACAGAGTACAAGCTCGGGCTAGAGAAGAACGTGGAAGGAAATCGGCCGTATCATTTCAAAGGAACCATCCCAGCGTTTGCTTGAAGCTATTTAGGGATGGCCGGACCCGGGTTTGAAACGTCGTTCTCACGAATGAGCGTTCACGTCACTCGGTGACATTCTGGTACGTCGTTTAGTGAGTGCGGCTCCTCGGAATTGCCGCTACCTCATGCGGTTGTGTGCGTGGTTTTTGCAGAAAATCCGTGTCAGACAGAGGGAGAGGCCTCCGCACCCCACTCGTCGAAGGACAGGGACTCGCGTATGGAGGGTTGTTTGGTAACAAAAGAGACCTTCTTCCATAAAGAATTAATCAAGTTATGCTCATCGAGAGGTTGTGATGTGAAGGCCGTGACAGGAGGCGCAGTAGTACACTCCTGGAAATGGAAAAAAGAACACATTGACACCGGTGTGTCAGACCCACCATACTTGCTCCGGACACTGCGAGAGGGCTGTACAAGCAATGATCACACGCACGGCACAGCGGACACACCAGGACCCGCGGTGTTGGCCGTCGAATGGCGCTAGCTGCGCAGCATTTGTGCACCGCCGCCGTCAGTGTCAGCCAGTTTGCCGTGGAATACGGAGCTCCATCGCAGTCTTTAACACTGGTAGCATGCCGCGACAGCGTGGACGTGTACCGTATGTGCAGTTGACGGACTTTGAGCGAGGGCGTATAGTGGGCATGCGGGAGGCCGGGTGGACGTACCGCCGAATTGCTCAACACGTGGGGCGTGAGGTCTCCACAGTACATCGATGTTGTCGCCAGTGGTCGGCGGAAGGTGCACGTGCCCGTCGACCTGGGACCGGACCGCAGCGACGCACGGATGCACGCCAAGACCGTAGGATCCTACGCAGTGCCGTAGGGGACCGCACCGCCACTTCCCAGCAAATTAGGGACACTTGCTCCTGGGGTATCGGCGAGGACCATTCGCAACCGTCTCCATGAAGCTGGGCTACGGTCCCGCACACCGTTAGGCCGTCTTCCGCTCACGCCCCAACATCGTGCAACCCGCCTCCAGTGGTGTCGCGACAGGCGTGAATGGAGGGACGAATGGAGACGTGTCGTCTTCAGCGATGAGAGTCGCTTCTGCCTTGGTGCCAATGATGGTCGTATGCGTGTTTGGCGCCGTGCAGGTGAGCGCCACAATCAGGACTGCATACGACCGAGGCACACAGGGCCAACACCCGGCATCATGGTGTGGGGAGCGATCTCCTACACTGGCCGTACACCACTGGTGATCGTCGAGGGGACACTGAATAGTGCACGGTACATCCAAACCGTCATCGAACCCATCGTTCTACCATTCCTAGACCGGCAAGGGAACTTGCTGTTCCAACAGGACAATGCACGTCCGCATGTATCCCGTGCCACCCAACGTGCTCTAGAAGGTGTAAGTCAACTACCCTGGCCAGCAAGATCTCCGGATCTGTCCCCCATTGAGCATGTTTGGGACTGGATGAAGCGTCGTCTCACGCGGTCTGCACGTCCAGCACGAACGCTGGTCCAACTGAGGCGCCAGGTGGAAATGGCATGGCAAGCCGTTCCACAGGACTACATCCAGCATCTCTACGATCGTCTCCATGGGAGAATAGCAGCCTGCATTGCTGCGAAAGGTGGATATACACTGTACTAGTGCCGACATTGTGCATGCTCTGTTGCCTGTGTCTATGTGCCTGTGGTTCTCTCAGTGTGATCATGCGATGTATCTGACCCCAGGAATGTGTCAATAAAGTTTCCCCTTCCTGGCACAATGAATTCACGGTGTTCTTATTTCTATTTCCAGGAGTGTAGTTCGGGAAGCTGGGACAACCGGAGAGGTATCCGATAGAACGGAGGGACACATGTTGGTTCCTGAAACAAGATTCCTTAACAGGCGGAGGCACCGACGAGGCTGCCTGGATGGCGGGAGAACTGCCGGATGACTTCTCAGTAAAAATATGATCAGGTGCAGGAGAATCCATGGCTTACTCGTCCACGAACTCAGGCCGGAGAATAGAGTCCTTTAGTGGAGAACTGTCGGAAGGGCGAGCCAATGAAGATGTCTCTTCAAATGCGCCATTGCCTCGTGTTCTGCGACGCTTATTTGAATAAAAGGGGCCGGCACTGCTGAAGTGACGGCGTTAATGTCCCTACGGGTGGGCAGCGGGAGAAAAATCACGAGCATTGTCCCCAAAGATCCACTTTGATATTCAATAAACAGCGTTGGCTCAGCTGCAGAATTTTGTGGAAGATCTGATAAAGTCACTTTTTTACACCGTTCGTAAGCGGGTATTAACACCACCATACGACTGGAACAATCGTTACGGAGGTGGCCGCTCTGATTACAAATAAAGCAGTTTTCTCCCTGGCCAGTAGGTATAATTAATATGTACATGATGACCATATAACTGCAAGTGAGAGGGAATATTTTTTTAATCATCGTTTCTACTGATCGAAAACCACCATAGACCTGTAAGCGGTGCGGAGAAGACCTGCGTTCCCTTCGAATATGTCGTATATCCCCATAAAGGAGCAAGATGGACCTCAAATAACTGCAATTAATCGTGTATCCCTAAAGAGACGGGCTGCACATATCGCACGGATGTGTCAAAAATGAAGCTGATAGTACCTGTACGTGGAATTGACGTGGGAACCGTGTTCGACATCACGACGCAAGACAACGCTGCGTCAGTAACGGCTGCACAAAAGGCAGACAGTAGACAACAAACAGCAATGCGATGCGCACGTGAGCTCACACGACACTAAACGGAAAACAAGGAAGAGACACGGCACTAACGGTAAGAGACGGAACTAGAAGACCTACTACCAGCGCGCGAAGACCCACTGTGAAGGCTATCCAAGCACGACTCACAACCACATCCAGACTTCCGTATGTCGTCACCCACATGTCTACAACCTGCTCTCCTATATTCATCTCTACACATACAATGCAGTGTACCGACTGACTTACTCACTGACTCACTATTAAGCCAGTCTTGAAGCTAGAACTACGAAAATTGGTATTTGATTTCTCGGTCAGAAATAAAGAAACATGTGTTTCAGTATTTTTGAAAATTTAACCCCTATGGGAGTGGAACAGTAGGTGAAAACCAGTTTAAAAATAAATCATTATTGAAGAACTACTGAGGCATTTATAAAGCTATGAAAATTGGTATGTAACTTTTCAGTTACAGATTTGAAAAAAAGTGTTTCAGTGCTTTTGGAAATTCAACACCTAACGAGGTGAAATGTTTGAAAGGAGTCTACTTGGGTACACTTATATGTGGCACCTGGATATTGTAATGACACTAATTTAAACTAAAAATGAAAGTATTATATTGTAAATGTATGTCTCTGATGGGCTGTATATAGTGGATCGCTGACTTTGCACGACCGCACAGCCAAACATACCGCTTCTTGTCTGAGATTATAGTGTCGGAGTAAAAGAGCGATTGGAGTGTATCGGTGAATGTGTATCAGTCTGTAAGCGAAATAGGATTCAGTAGGCAGTTTTTGTGGTGTTCTATCACAATGCAGGAATTTTCTCATACCAATATTTTGTGTTACACCGCACGTAAAATAGATAGTTAATACGACGAGTGATTTCATAAAGGAATGTAAAGTGAAATTATGAAATGTAAATTCAGTTGTGACAAGAAAGGGTTATTGGATTCATATTACAAGAAGTTTTACGAGTACATGTATTATTGGAAAGCCGCGCGGAGTGCCCGCGTGGTTTGAGGCGTCATGTCACGGGCTGCGCGGCCCCTCCCGTCGGAGGTTCGAGTCCTCCCTCGGGTGTGTGTATGTGTGTGTGTGTTCTTAGCATAAGTTAGTTTAAGTAGAGTGTAAGTCTAGCGACTGATGACCTAAGCAGTTTGGTCCCTTAGGAATTCACACGCATTTGAACATTTATTATTGGAAACATAAATGTGGAAGCAGAAGTCTTCTCGCAGTTAAGGTAAAGAAGATACTTTTTTAATATTTTCCTTTTGCCAGCGCGTTGGTGTAAATGAGATGGCTGATTGGTAACAGTGGGTTCTATGTTGACTAAACACAGAATATACACTACTGGCCATTAAAATTGCTACACCACGAAGATGGTGTGCTACAGACGCGAAATTTAACCGACAGGAAGAAGATGCTGTGATATGCAAATGATTAGCTTTTCAGGGCATTCACACCTACAACGTGCTGACGTGAGGAAAGTTTCCAACCGATTTCTCATACACAAACAGCAGTTGATCGGCGTTGCCTGGTGAAACGTTGTTGTGATGCCTCGAGAAGAAGGAGAAATGCGTACCATCACGTTTCCGACTTTCATAATGGTCGGATTGTAGCCTGTCGCGATTGCGGTTTATCGTACCGCGTTGGTCGAGATCCAATGACTGTTAGCAGAATATGGAATCGGTGGGTTCAGGAGAGTAATACGGAACGCCGTGCTGGATACCAACGGCCTCGTATCACTAGCAGTCGCGATGACAGGCATCTTATCCTCATGGCTGTAACGGATCGTGCAGCCACGTCTCGATCCCTGAGTCAACAGATGGTGACGTTTGCAAGACAACAACCATCTGCACGAACAGTTCGACGACGTTTGCAGCAGCATGGACTATCAGCTCGGAGACCATGGCTGCGGTTACCCTTGACGCTGTATCACAGACAGGAGCGCCTGCGATGGTCTACTCAACGACGAACCTGGGTGCACGAATGGCAAAACGTCATTTTTTCGGATGAATCCAGGTTCTGTTTACAGCATCATTATGGTCGCATCCGTGTTTGCTGATATCGGGGTGAATGCACATTGGAAGCGTGTATTCGTCATCGCCATACTGGCGTATCACCCGGCGTGATGGTATGGGGTGCCATTGGTTACACGTCTCGGTCACTTCTTGTTCGCATTTACGGCACATTCCACAGTGGACGTTATATTTCAGATGTGTTACGACCCGTGGCTCTACCCTTCATTCGATCCCTGTGAAACCCTACATTTCAGCAGGATAATGCACGACCGCATGTTGCATGTCCTGTACGGGCCTTTCTGGATACAGAAAATGTTCGACACCTGCCCTGGCCAGCACATTTTCCAGATCTCTCTCCAACTGAAAACGTCTGGTCAATGGTGGCCGAGCAACTGGCTCGTCACAATACGCCAGTCACCACTCTCGATGAACTGTGGTATCGTGTTGAAGCTGCATGGGCAGGTGTACCTTTACACGCCATCCAAGCTCTGTTTGACTCAATGCCCAGGCGTATCAAGGCCGATATTACGGCCAGAGATGGTTGTTCTGCGTACTGATTTCTCAGGATCTATGTACCCAAATTGCGTGAAAATGTAATCACATGTCAGTTCTAGTATCATACGAGGGCTATTCCGAAAGTAAGGTCCGATCGGTCACGAAATGGAAACGACTATGAAAATCCGATAAAGCTTTGCACAGATGTGTTGGGTAGTGTCTCTAGTATAATCCCAGTTAGCATCACGTCGCTCTTCTCATTTCTGCGCTCGCAGTGAGTGCGTAAAGATGTCTAGAAAATAGTGTCTGCCGCCAAGTACGGGGGCCTGGTGAGAAATTTCCCCTGAAGCTATGCAGCTAACATTACATAACTGTCGTGCTGTTTCGTCTTCAAGACAATTCTCAGCCGCATTCTGCAGGGGCAATGAAGATGCTCCTGCATCGTTTTCAAATGGAAATGTGAGATTACCCACAATACAGCCCGTAATTGTCTCCCTCTGAGTTTCAGCTCAGGTCACATGAACCGCTGGTTATGAAGACAACATTTCGGCACAAGACAACGAGCCGTAGGCCAGCGTAGAGAATTGGCGGAGAGCACTGGCGGCTGCCTTCTATAGCGAGGGTATGGGAAAGTTGGTACAACGCTACGATACACGTCTAAGTCGGGTCGGCGACTATGGAGATAAGTAGCTGCAAGGTGTATCTAACTGTTGCAAATAAAACATTTTTGATTTTTACCGTGGTTTCCATTTCGCGACCTATCGGACCTTACTTTCGGAATAGCCCTCGTATATTTGTCCAATGAATACCCGTTTATCATCTGCATTTCTTCTTGGTGTAGCAATTTTAGTGGTCAGTAGTGAACGTAAGCACATTTGATGTATAAGCTAGTTAGACGTTTCCCTTTTGTAATGTGTCTAAGATTTGTTAACACATGTATGCATAATTTGATGATTTGTCTTTATGCTTTTTAGTGATGTTCCATAATACTTACTGTACAAAACTCATTGTCTCTTACTACGTCAGTAAAGAAAGGTTTTCATTTAGTGGAAAAGGATGTAATTTTTCTTACTAATGTAATTTCAATTGTCAGATGTTTTGATAAGCCAAACTTAACTTCGAATACAACTTCGCTATTGAAAAAGTCAGTGTTAGTAATTCACCCAAATCAAGACTACCGTCCCCCTGCCCAGGTCAGACATTCAATTTTCCTTAAATGTTTCATTTATCGGCCAAAAGAATTTCACGTATATTTCAAAGTATTACGGCCGGCATTGCACACCGCCGAGCCTGTAGGTGATATATTTTCTTCTTCTTCATGAGAGCAGAATATACGGCGATCCAGCGTTGCTGCTTTAGAGGCAAGACAATTTTATTTATTTGTTATATGCGCGGGGTCCAAAGTTATCAGTTTCTGAAAAGGACTAGAGCATTCAGTACCTAAGGGGCTGAATGCATTTTGCAGTAAGTGTATTTCTTTATTGGGTTTGGTAGTTGCAGTGTTCATTCAGTTCGTATAAAGGTTTGCTAACAATAGCACAGAGTAAGACCACCACTTGCAGCTGCAACACGCTACACGATAACTGCAGTTTTGTGTGCATTCCCACTTCAGGCATTCATTTAAGAATTTCAGTAATTTCAGAAAACGTAGCATTTGGCGACAGCTATATATATATTCCGTTCTCTCAACCACTCTTTAGCGATAATAGTAGTTAAATTTTTTGGCGCAACGCAATTCACTAACTTGTACAAAATTTGCTCCACAGTTCATCGACATTCTCATGGTCCGCCTTGTTTTTCATTGATTTGGCTGGTATTCTGTATGTGATTTACGATGTCGCACAAAATTGTTAAGGTTCCGGCGCGTAATCTGACCATTAAAGATACCGCAATGGGCGATTCTCCGATAATTGACAACAATGTTGAGACTGATAGTAACCACTCTGCGGGGCAACAGTTGCAAAGCACCACAGAAAACGTGAGTTCCGTTTCCCAAAATATTTTACAGTATACTGACAGTTTGATTTCATCTAGTTTACCAACTGCTCAGACTGTCATTTTCGGCGTAGCGGACGACGCTGAGGTAGATGTTGTTAACACGCAGGTGTCAGAAAAGGATCTTTTACTGAATCAGGTTAATGAACTTCCCAATTCTTGTACAGTCAATCAGAATGCCTTAATGTGTCAGAGGACACAGAAGTGCAAAGAACACAGTCTATTTTTAAAAAGCCGCGTGATTCCATTAGTGTTAATTATGCAGATAATGCAACAAACGAGACGTCCATGACTGTAGACGGTGTCTCCACATCACAAAGTGTGGGGTCGTATAGGGTGCCTAGGAGATGCTGCGTCCTCGGAATGCTACACAACAATCCAAGCAAACAACATTAGTAGTTTTATTTCAATAAAGCAGATTGACAATACTTAACATTGCAATAACAATGGTGCAAGCGATGGGCGACATGCAACATAAATCTGAGTCCTTTGCTATACATAATGGTCATGCAAGTTTGACACACAGTTTGTGGATCACTTCGGCTGGATGCCGTTCATATCGTGGTGACGTTCTGGTCAGAGCGCTGTTGATGACGTCGTTTCACCGCCTTCTCTTCTCCTGCGTTCCCCATCTTCTTCCCGGCGCTTGTGGGTATGCCAGAACATTCCTCCCTGTCAAAGCAACGTACCATCGTCGTATAGGGAGTGCGACCACGGCTGGGGATGCAGGAGTGTGGGCGCTACGTCGGCCAGAAGCTGTGGCTGCAGGAGATGTCAAGCTTCTGGCCATACCCCGGCATCCGGCCTTCGCTTTGGCGGAAACGCCCCCCGGAAAACGACCAGCGTATGCATCCACCTCCTGCTGCCATGAACCAGATGAAGAAGGCGTTGACTGCTGCAGTGTGTACGGGTCCAGCTCCATCGGTAGGACGACAGGAGGCGGCTACTGTGGCCGCGCTGTCCTCTCGATACGTGGATCTGGGGGAAGAGAGACTGAAAGATCATCGTGTACATGACAGAGGCGAAGTTTATTTTGATGGCGGCGCTGTAAGCCATTTGGACCTGGAAGAAGACACATGTAAGCGCCAAGTCGACGGACGAACTCGCCTTGCACCCACCGTCTGCTGCCGCTAAAAACCCTGTAAAAGACAATGTCATGCCCGCGAAGCGATCCTTGCGGACTCCCTTCGGTGCTGGTGGCTCAGGAGGGTGGAGCAGGTGACCGATGGCGGCGGCCGTGAAGCAGTTCCCCGGCGATGGTCCATCTCGTGGGTGCGAACGGTATGGGGAGAGAAACAGTTGCAATACTTGATCCCTGGTGTGTACGGAGGGAAGTTTGGCCATCTGCTGCTTGAAGATTCTGATAGAACGTTCCTCTTCGCCGTTTCACTGTGGATGGAACGGTGCACTAGTTAGATGCTGTATGCCATTGCGTTCACAGACTGTTTCAAATTTGTTTGACGTCAACTGAGGTCCGTTGTCTGACACTATTACTTCAGGTAAACCTTCGACGCATGACAACACCTGAATTGTGCTACGTGATGTTGTCGAGTTCACTGGCACAGCAAAAGGAAACTTGCTATATGAGTCAACCACTGTCACCCAACGAGTGTTCCAAAAAAGTCCCGCAAAATCTATGTGCACACGTTGCCATGGCCATTGTGACTTAAGCCAAGCAGAGAATTTTTGTGGCGGAGCGGACTGATTTTCAGCACATGCGTGACACTGTGACATCTGTTCTACTGGGTGATCAAAAAGTCAGTATAAATTTGAAAATTTAATAAACCACGGAATAATGTAGACAGAAAGGTAAAAATTGACACACATGCTTGGAATGACATGGGGTTTTATTAGAACAAAAAAAAAAAAGTTCTCAAAATGTCCGACAGACGGCGCTGGACAGCAAAACGTCAGTAACTGCTACCGTGACGGGTGAGAGGTACGCCGATATGTTACAGAATCGCATCATCCCCAGTCTGGCTGATAAACACCTGCTGGAACGTACGATGTTTATGCAGGATGGCGCTCCACCCCATATTGTCAGACGCGTCGTTTGGTGATGATCGTGTGCTCAGACGCCACTTTCATCATGCTTGGCCTCACAGGTCCCCAGACCTCAGTCCGTGCGATTATTGGTTTTGGAGTTACCTGAAGCCGCAAGTGTATCGTGATCGACCGACATCTCTAGGGATGCTGAAAGACAACATCCGTCGCCAATGCTTCACCGTAACTCCGGACACGCTTTACAGTGCTGTTCACAACATTATTCCTCGAGTACAGCTATTGTTGAGGAATGATGGTGGGCATATTGAGCATTTCCTGTAAAGAACATCATCTTTGCTTTGTCTTACTTTGTCATGCTAATTATTGCTATTCTGATCAGATGAGGAGCCATCTGTCGGACATTTTTGAACTTTTGTATTTTTTCGGTTCTAATGAAACCCCATGTCATTGCAAGCATGTGTGTCAATTTTTACCTCTCTATCTACATTATTCCGTGATTTATTCAGTTTTCAAATTTTTACTGACTTTTTGATCACCCGGTATTTGAGTGTTTTCGAAAATGCTACCCCCAATCGGGTGAAATAGGGCCTGACTGATTTACTGACTCATCATCGTCTAGCCAAAACCGCAAAGGATAGAAATTTGAAATTTGGAGCAGGTTTTGATCTTATACTGTAAGCATTGTTTAGTAAGGGATCGTTTGAAATTACGTCTCTAAGAGGGTTAAGTAGGGGATGAGAGATTTTTGGAAAATACGTCAGTATTAAATCAGTTTTGAAGCTAGACGTACGAAAATTGTTATTTGGTTTCTCGGTCAGAAATAAAATAATCTATGCTTCAGTATTTTTGGAAATCCAACCATTAATGGGGTAAAATAGCCCGTGAATGTATTTTTTAAATAAATCGTTTTAAGGGACTGCCAAAGCACTTTTAAAGCTACATCTATGAAAATGGGTATTTGACTTCTTAAAAAAATAAAAAATACGTGGTTCAGTGTTTTTGGAAATTCAGTGCTTAAGAGGGTGAAATAGGCGATGATAATTTTTATGAAAATATTTTGTCATTTTAAAACATTTTTTAAGCTAAAGCTATGAAAATTGGTATTTGATCTCTAAAGAAATATGTGTTAGATGACGAAAGTTTTTATGGAAATATCACGACAAGAACTCAAAAGGCAAGATTAACAAAGACCTCCGACTCCAGCTACCAGAATCACTTTTTGGTCTGAAATACATTCGGAGAACACCATGCTTCTACGGCATTAATTAGAAGATGTTCTATTTGTGAATGGCATAAAAATTCTATTAAAGAAAACCAAAATCTGTGTAGACCATACAGTCCACGCAAGCGAATCAGCGGACGCTAAGCTAATTATGTATATTCCCATACAGAAGAGACATTTTAATTGAAAGTTACTTGCCCGGTGTCGGCGGATAAATACGTATTGCAATGCCTGTGCTACTCAGAAGAACGGTGCAATGTTCTTTCGGACATGCATGCTTATGTAGCAGGGCAGATTGTAGACACAAGGTTGACGAAATATGGAAGTTTGGGTCTGGCCTTCACTTCATGTTCGGAGGCCGCCGGCACGTCAGCTCAGCGTTTTCTGTCACATAAATAACAGCAGCTAAGAATCGTAGTTCTCCCTCCTCGATTCTCTACCTTCTAAAAAACTCTACACGGAGGTGATGATTCAATGCTGTTGCCATCGTGACAGACGAGAATGTCACTTCTTTCTCGAAAAAGGAGGGGAACGCAGCAGAAACTTGCCACTCTTGGCATACAAAATCCACATTAACAAATACTAGGTCGCTACCAGGCTAGAGTAATGATTCTTCAAATCGTCGACTTCTTCGTGCCAAGCATGCTGGCAAAGGTGACACATTCGACCGAATACACCAAAATTTTTGCAACAAAAGCAACTGACATCACGCTGTCCAGCCAGTGCCGTGGCATCTTGCCCTTTGCTGTTTATGCACAAAGGCAGAAATGTCATGTACAGTTACTCTCTGGCGATGGCAGTGGTAACACGGCGTCCTCTACCCTCAGCGAGGACAGGTGCCGGCTCCGCCTATAAAATCACGGAGCAGGCCGCAGCCAGAATTCTACGAAAATGACCAACCTCCCTCGGGAGACTTGCTTCTCCTATCGAGATTCACTGACTGCCTTCTGACAACAAACACGAATCTGAGACTACACCGGGAGCACAAATTCCCATTGAGAAAAATGCTGTATTTTCCTCTCTAGCAAATATGTCAAGCACTCACAATAAGATAACCACAAAATTGTTGCAAAAAATGAAACAATATTCATTAGCGATATATGACAGTGATATCACTACCCATTAACATGTACCAGGGTTGCATCACGCTCTTACATTACAAATGCTGAAGTTCACTCACTGTTTCCCGCAGCATTCTCCAAGCTGTCTGAGTGAGTGGTCCATAGCTCTCTTACAGTCTATGTCTTTCACTTGACTATTTGACAGCAGTGCCGGACCATCTCGTAGGAACAGGCGTGTGAGAATACGGGAGGCATCCTAAAGTAGTGCTCCTGTTAACATTACGAAACTAAGTACCCATCCTTTTGTATGTATTATTCTCTTCTGCTGTGTACTTAGCCTTAAGGTTCAAATGGCTCTAAACACTATGGGACTTATCATCTGAGGTCATCAGTCCCCTAGAACTACTTAAACCTAACTAACCTAAGGACATCACACACATCCATGCCCGAGGCAGGATTCGAACCTGCGACCGTAGCGGTCGCGCGGTTGCAGACTGTAGCGCCTAGAACTGCTCGGCCACTCTGGCCGGCTTAGCCTTAAGAATGTATCCCTCATCATCGATCTAGTTACCCAGCCATGATGTGACACACTATCCTACTGACTCATCAGTATGTTGTTTTAAAATATCACCCAACTTCGGGAAAAGTGTTTAGCATAAACTATTTACAAAGAGAAAGGACACCGTGGTAAAGTCACTTCTGTCGCATTTCTGAGCATAATGATCCTAGTATTATTGCTTAAAATCTAAACTTTAACTCTCATATGCGAGACATTTGTCCATTGTATCTTGCTTCATGAGCCCTGTGATACCACTAAACCTGTGCGCCACTCTGCAATACCCCATAATTCTCTCTTCGTCATAATCCCCTGGTACCCGATAGGTTCTCCTCTCATACCATACACGTATTCGAAGGAATATCTTAGGTGGATTTTCTGCTACCATGCCCACTAAACTCGAGGGACCTGGAGCGGTATAACGATGACGTCATGCCTAACGACCATCTCTCATCCATCGTATGTCAGCGCTTTACTAAACTACGTTGGGCCAGTGTCGCATGATGTAAAGACGAAAAACTCTAACTACAAGATACTGCTGCGACACTGATGTGTGTTTCACTTCGTCAGCGCAGCACCACGGTTTACAACTAGTACTAGTAGTAGTAGCAGTATTCATCCGTAGATCTCTTTTCCAATGATCTTACTCATTCAGTCCATAGCACGTTCCATGGTATTCGACAGAGCTGTTTGTGCCGTAATTATCAATGTTATTTTTGATGTGTACAACTGATTGTTACGCGGGCGTACGGAAAAGTAAGGCCTCAGAATTTTTTATCCTATTCTCAGTATTGGTTGAGGTATTATATGTCATACAATACTAATCGGTTGAGTTTGTGAGAATGGTAACAGCAAAGAAATGGGCCAGTAATTTCCTATGTCTTCAGCATTACCTTTCTTTCGAGAGGTACAACTCTTGCCTGTTTTAAATATTCTCGAAATTTCCCTGATGCGAAGGATTCCTTTATTATGTTTGTTAAGGGAGCTTGCACACTCACTATTCATCGTTTCAGCATATACACTGTTATTTTACCAGAACGAAGAGAAGGAGAGAGGCAGCGAAACGGAAGGAAAGAAAAATGCTCTGCATACGACTGAGATACTCTGTGGATATTAGAACAAATATCTACTAGTGCAGACCTTGGAGAAATCTTAAACTTGTAATTTACATGACAATAATAAGTAAATTCTACACTTGCCTACTAAATAGTAGGCACAAAACAATCTCCTACTTACATTTGCTTATACCTCCCCATCATTTCTGACATATTCTACATAGAACGGATAAAAATGGCCGGAAAAAAAACCTGGAAAAATTTCAAGGACCCCACGAGTGGTTATAAAATGCATGCTGCTACTTACTTACTTTACTGACGCCCGTAGCACGTATGTCAACCCTACTTCTGACTCTAGAATGTAAAGGCCTGATGAGCAAGGACCACAGTGACGAAGGGGGGGAAGGGGGCGGGCAGACGAGCCGTTCTTCTAGTTATCAGGGTGGCGTCCGGCTGTCCCACCTGGGAGTTGTGAGCAAGAGGGGTTCGAGGGCTTGGCGACAGCTACAGGAATCATCGAAGGAGTAAAGTGGCTGTAGCATGGCAGACACCAGGCATGTAAATTCTTTGTTGTTCCAACAAGCTTGAACAGCTAAAGGTGGGAGCACTACTTCAGTACAACCCAGTCGCGCTAAGGCCTTGTGCCATAAACATTCACCAGCGGCAGCGTATTTTATCACGGTGGTGAGGCCAAATGTTGGTGTGCTGCTAGCGAGGTGAGCGACGTGTGGTGGCAGTGGCTGGCACTGGCGGGCGCCCAGTGGCTCGGTGACTGGGAGGGCCTCGGTTCGACCAGCGACCCATCCGGTGGCGGCACGACCCATGTCAGGATGTAACAGACACAGTGCATAATAAATTTTTCGCATAATTACTTCCGTAACCATATTGTAACTGTGGTGTAATTTGTGACCTATGTCTCTTTTATTATTTATTAATGTTGTCATATAATTAAATGTCAAAGAATTAAGTTGAGAGAACTAGTTAAAAAACAGTGTTTTAATTATGAGGTAGTAAAAACGCTGGCGTAGTCAGGGAAGTTTGCTGTTGTATAGAGCCAAAGAATTAGCTTGATGTGAGGAGTATTGTCGTTGGGCGCGTCAGCGCGGAGACGGACAGAAGTAGGCGGCGAAGAGCTGGTCACAAGTGATCAAGTGCAGACTCGGTGTGCGGGAATGTAAGGAATAAACTACAAGATTTTTTACATATGGCCAGGCATATCACGTGGTTGTAAATGGGCACCGTCCGTTGTCATCAAGAGGAATTAATATTCAAGAAGAGTGCTGTGGGCCCAAACTTGTTGAATGGAGCGACGACGAAGAAGAGCCTGTTGCCATGAATTGCCGACGAACAATGCCTAACATCGCACCAGCAGCAGCTCAACAAAGTAAAATCCGCCCATTTTCGTCTTTAGCCTGTACACAGCTAGCCGGTGTAGTAGTTTTTCGTAATAGAATAGCGAAGTGTTTAGTGCAGCAACTGTTATAGTGTAAACGAACTTTGCCTTACTTGTTTACCTAACAGTGTCCTATACCGCCACCATTACTGATTCCCGGGATACCACCAGTGAAAGAACAGGAAAAATATTGAAAGTGATGAGCTTATTTAATTTCGGTAACTAAGATAAAGAAGTACAATTTACAAATCTGAGGACTATCCAAAACTGTCATTTAACAGCAGTGAACTTTGTTGCTTGGTAGAAGAACTAGTCAAAGAATAATGACTAATAGTAGAAGAGTAAAAGCATAATTTACGTGGACGTTAACAAAATATTACTTCAGAATAATAGATTTCATGTTTTTTGAGTGCGTTGCAAACTCTGCTCACTTTGCAAATTACGTAACGGTGTAGTGTAAAATTACTTATTATTCGCTAAATGAAACATTACTAAGTTAACAGAAAAAAACTTACTATAATAGAAAACATGTATGCATTTATGTACATATGCATTTCTAAAATCAGTAAGAGCATTACAGTGCATAAAGGGAGGCAAACACTTAGAGGCTGTGGATCCCCACGGAATCAAAATCATCATGACTCTACCTAATGCGGCATGGGATAACGTCATTAAATACCAACATATTTGGATAAATGTGTTAAAGGTGAATGAATTAATATGGTTTAGTAAGAAGTGTCTGCAAAACGAAGGGATACCAAGGTGCATGAAAGTGACTCACGGCCGAAACTAGCTAACAGTGCGATTTTAATAAAGCACAATATTGACTACAGTGGACAGTGTATTCCTTTATTTAGCAAAGCTATTCATTACACGACCTGTTTTGCAAACAACTTTTAAGCGGATGTTTTCAGTACAAATTATTCTGCTGGTTTTCTCATTGGATTTAATTCGTGGTATTAACAGTGTTTTTAACATCTGAGCTCGAGTCTCTCGCCTGATTAGAAACCAATGATTAGTTCGCAATTATAGTTTATAAAGAATTAATAATCACATAGTGATTTTAGCTCACACTGTGAACTGGTGACCGTTCTTAACTAATTTGTTATCTAAAATTATAATAGATTCAGTTTATTTATTCCAAATTTCACTATTTCTTATTTTAACTTTTTTGTCAAAATTTCTTTCGATCATTATCGTGCAAAAGTAGCCGCGCGATAACAATTCGTTCTTTTTGACAACGCTCGAAGAGACGCCGAAAATCAAAATCAATTTTCACCACAATTTTGCTGTGTCCGTGCTACGGAGCGATAGCGATTCGGTTAAAACTGTATCCGTTTTTATCCGGATTTTCATTACTCTCCAGAATAGATGTATTTCTCAGGGAATATTAGGTGCACCCTAATTAACCGGAAGTGTAGGTCCGTTATACTGTGATCCTGTAAAGATGATGGCAGAACGATGGCGACCTACCAGATGATGATGATACGATAAACCAATGATCTGCCTAGCTAGCAGTCAGTACTTACACGCTCACAAGCCTTGTCTGTTGCAGTGCTGCTGCTGCTGCTGAAGTCACGTTTGCCGCATACCAAAGTGCCCCTGGTTACGGTAAGCGTCGGGGCACCAGCTTGCAGGCGGAGGGCAATGCTGTGGCACAACGCTGAGTCAGTGACCTGCCAGACGCTTCTCACTTTGCGGCAACGAGACCATCTCGCTAGACCTGTCTCTCTTCATTGCCATCATTTCCTTCTTTCCCCAAAAATTCCGAACTTCTCAAGGTCTCCACGAAAGGCGAGTCTCTGGGTTCGAATCCTGTTCCAGCACAAAAATTTTCATCGCTTCATTTCATGCCAATGGCTTGCCTGCAAATTACTAGGCATGGTAATGTTTGTTTCTTTGGAGTTTGCTGCTGCTGCTGCTGAAGTCACGTTTGCCGCATACCAAAGTGCCCCTGGTTACGGTAAGCGTCGGGGCACCAGCTTGCAGGCGGAGGGCAATGCTGTGGCACAACGCTGAGTCAGTGACCTGCCAGACGCTTCTCACTTTGCGGCAACGAGACCATCTCGCTAGACCTGTCTCTCTTCATTGCCATCATTTCCTTCTTTCCCCAAAAATTCCGAACTTCTCAAGGTCTCCACGAAAGGCGAGTCTCTGGGTTCGAATCCTGTTCCAGCACAAAAATTTTCATCGCTTCATTTCATGCCAATGGCTTGCCTGCAAATTACTAGGCATGGTAATGTTTGTTTCTTTGGAGTTTGCATATTTTTGTCCACCCTGTAGGTGTAAGGCTTAACACCCAGTCATCACAGAACTATCTCGTCACTTATTTCTATTATTAAATAAACTGCTACTTAAGGTCTACACCGTACCTAGAAAATAGTGTTGATTGTTGAAGGTTTCGAATGCTGGTAAGGCAAAAGAGGTTTTCGTCTGGTCGTTTCAATCTGACTTACCTCTACAGATAAGAAAATTCGATACGTAATATTTGAAAGTGCTTAGTTAACAATACGGTTAGATGGTGATTTCTAATTCCAATCCGAGACTAAACTTTACATCACGTCATTTCATGTTCAACCATTGGGCCGCTACGTTACTTGTGAATGAAACTAGATTTATGTTCTTTCATAGTTAGTTAACAGGGACAGAGGTTGCTGGGTAAAAGTCCCAATCAAGTACAAAAATTTTCGTCATTTTATTTCCGGTTTAGACTTGCTAACTGGTACAGTTCGAAAATTTGACATTTCACATCTCTTTATACCTAGGCAACAATGAGGACTCTTGTTGCTGTTTTCTGATCTCGCTCAGGGACGAAAGCTTTGTTGGTTAGCATCAGCTGCAGGTCTGGAGATTGAATCCATATCCTGATGAAAACAGTTCGGCATGTCATTTAAAATTGAAACATATGCACATCCAAGTGCTCATGAACCCCTTACATATTTAATGTCACTTCGTGCTAGAAATGAAATGACCATATGGGATTAGTGGCCAGTAGACACAGTCTGTGGTTTTTTGCCACCTGGTGCAAGGGTCACTATTTGACGACACTTCGGCAACTTGCGCGTCTTTGTGATGAAGGTGAGATGAAATATTGAGGACAACACATACACTCAGTCCCCGAGGGAAAAATAATTGTGCAATCCAGGCCGGCCGTTGTGGCCGAGCGGTTCTAGGCGCTTCAGTCCGGAACAGCGCGAATCCTGCCTCGTGCATGGATGTGTGTGATGTCCTTAGGTTAGTTAGGTTTAAGTAGTTCTAAGTCTATGGGACTGATGACCTCAGATGTTAAGTCCCATAGTGCTTAGAGCCATTTGAACCATTTTTTGCAATCCAGTGCCTGCCACTTACAGCCAGGGACGCTAACCACAAGACAACGAACTACGGAGTTGTGAACGGAACACGACAAGTGCAATAACCAGATTTACCAAAAACTTCTCTCAGTGGAAGTGGAGTCAAAATTAGCGAACACATGTCTCATCTTATCCTAACAAGCGACTTATTCAGAGAACACCTTGGTCAAAGTTTTCGATGTAATTTAGATGTCTTTTAGGCGGCGATCATTTTATCTGAAATGGTAACACAGTGGCTAGCATCACACCGTCCCAGTTCTGCGTCCCTTGTTCGAAACCAGAGTATTGTTCTTTATTATTTTATTTTATTTATTTAGATATTTTTCATTTATCTACCGATGTCTGTAGAAGGTTAGTACACAAATTTTTCTCATCAACAAGTGGGTTTCACGATATCGGTTATACATTTATTATATAACATACGTGTGTATGGTATTTTCAGGGGTTACAATCTTTTTAAATTCTTATAGAATTATGCTTATATTTCATTCTTACATTAATTCTTATATTTTGCCCTTAAATGTATTCTTCAGGAAGATTTGGTCCATTCCTTTGGATGATAACGATCTACCGATCGTATGAACATTCGAAAATATACTGAAGAGCCAAAGAATCTAGTACACCTGCATAATATCGCGTAGGGCCCCCGCGAGCACGTGGAAGTGCCGCAACACGACGTGGCATGGACCCGACTAAGGTCTGAACTAGTGCTGGAGGGAACTGACACAATTAGTCCTGCAGGACTGTCCATAAATCCGTAAGAGTACGAGAGGGTAGAAATCTCTTCTGAACAGCACCTTTTGCAAGACATCATAGATATGCACAATAATGTTCATGTGTGTGGAGTTTCGTGGCCATCGGAAGTGTTTAAACTCAGAAGAGTGATGCTGGAGCCACTCTGTAGCAATTCTGGACGTGTAGGGTGTCACATTGTCCTGCTGGAATCGCCCAAGTCCGTCAGAATGCACAATGGACATGAATGGATGCAGATGATCAGATAGGATGCTTACATACGTGTCACCTGTCAGAGTCCTATCTAGAGGTATCAGGGGCCCCATATCACTCCAACTGCAAACGACCCACACCATTACACAGCCTCCACCAGCTTGAACAATCCCCTACTGACATGCAGGGTCCATGGGCTCATGAGGTTGCCTCCAAACCTGTACACGTCTATCAGCGTGATACAATCTGAAATGAGACCCGTATGACCAGGGCACATATTTCCAGTCAACAACCAATGTCGGTGTTGACGGGCCCAGGCGAGGCATAAAGCATTGTGTCGTGCAGTCATCAAGGGTACACGAGTGGACCTTCGGCTCCGAAAGCCCATATCGATGATGTTTCGTTGAATGGTTCGTACGCTGATACTTGTTGATGGCCCAGCATTGAAATCTGCGGCAATTTGTGGAAGAGTTGCACTTCTGTCACGTTGAACGATTTTATTCAGCTCTTGCAGGATCTTCTTCCGCGCAGCGATGTCAGAGATTTGATGTTTTACGGGATTCCTGATATTCACGGTACACTCGTGAAATGATCGTACGGGAAAATCTCCACTTCATCATTACCTCGGAGACGTATTGTCCCATAGCTCGTGCGCCGACTATAGCACAACGTTCAGACTTACTATAATCTTGATTACATGCCACTGTAGCACGCACTTGTTGTTTTATGTAGACGTCGCCGACGGCAGCGTCGTAGTCTGCCTGTTTACAAATCTCTGTATGTGAATACGCATGCCTATACCAGGTTCTTTGGCGTTTCAGTGTAGACATTCCGAATATTACGTGCATCGCGCGAAGGCGGGTTTGCCACAGGGACATTACTTCGAATGAATCTCGCATGGGAAAGAAAGGTCGTTAACGTTGCTGAAGATTTCAGGCGTTGGCTATAATTTCGAGGCACATCACGTATAACGGATCACTTGATCGAAAACTGGAGCTTATAATTGTTTATGACTCAAGATACACCACAGGAATTTCATTGAATCAAGTTTCGCAGAATTTTCTCATTCGTTTATTTATTTATATTTTAAAATTTATTCACCAGACATACAGTTAGTAGACGAAAGAACAGTGTGGTTTCAGTCTACTTTAGTAAATATTGATGTACTAATCTTCTACGGAATGGGTAGCTTAAAAGAAAACTAAATAAAAATAATAATCGGGTGCCGAACACGGGGTGAGAAATGTGAAGCCGCGACTTGTCACTGTGCAACCACTTCGGTTGTCCTATTCACTCACTAAAAGGCACGTAAAGTAGTTACAAATCTTCGATCGTCGTTTTCCCAGAAACGGTTCAGTATCTACGGATGAGCCAAGACATGTTCGCTTATTTTTACCCGTCTTCCATTAAGTGAATTTTCTGGAAAATCGGTTTACGATACTTGTCGTGTTCTGCTTGTTAGTGCTAGATAACGAAGTCGATAGAAGACTTTCTAAATGCACATAGATCCATGTACCATCATGGATACGGCGAAATTACTGCTGATACGGTGTTGAATACGGTGACTGAAATTCAAGAGTAGGAAAAGGGAGAGAAGAAAACATAGTAGGTGAATACGGATTGGGGCTAAGAAATGAAAGAGGAAGCCGCCTGGTAGAATTTTGCGCAGAGTGTAACTTAATCATAGCTAACACTTGGTTTAAGAATCATGTAAGAAGGTTGCATACACGGAAGCACCCTGGAGATATTAAAAGGTATCAGATAGATTATATAATGGTAAGACAGAGATTTACTAACCAGGTTTTAAACTGTAAGACATTTCCAGGGACAGATGTGAACTCTGACCACAATCTATTGGTTATGAACTGTAGATTAAAACTGAAGAAACGACAAAAAGGTGGGAATTTAAGGAGATGGGACCTGGATAAACTGAAAGAACCAGAGGTTGTACATAGTTTCCGGGAGAGCATAAGGGAACAATTGACAGAATGGGAGAAAGAAATACAGTAGAAGAAGAATGGGTAGCTTTGAGGGATGAAATAGTGAAGGCAGCAGAAAATATAAAAATGCACTAAATGAAGCAGGCAAAATGGAATACAAACGTCTCAAAAATGATATCGACAGGAAGTTCAAAATGGCTAAGCAGGGATGACTAGAGGACAAATGTAAGGATGTAGAGGCTTATCTCACTAGGGGTGAGATAGATACTGCCTACAGGAAAATTAAAGAAACCTTTGGAGAAAGGAGAACCACTTGCATGAATATCAAGAGCTTTGATGTAAACCCAGTTCTAAGCAAAGAAGGGAAGGCAGAAAGATGGAAGGAGTATATAGAGGGTGTATACAAGGGCGATATGCTTGAGGACAATATTATGGAAATGGAAGAGGATGTAGATGAAGATGAAATGGGAGATATGATACTGCGTGAAGAGTTTCACAGAGCACTGAAAGACCTGAGTCGAAACAAGGCCCTCGGAGTAGACAACATTCCATTAGAACTACTGACAGCCTTGGGAGAGCCAGTCCTGACAAAACTCTATCATCTGGTGAGCAAGATGTATGAGACAGGCGAAATACCCTCAGACTTCAAGAAGAATATAATAATTCAAATCCCAAAGAAAGCAGGTGTTGACAGATGTGAAAATTACCGAACTATCAGTTTAATAAGTCACAGCTGCAAAATACTAACGCGAATTCTTTACAGACGAAAGGAAAAACTGATAGAAGCCGACCTCGGGGAAGATCAGTTTGGATTCCGTAGAAATGTTGGAACACGTGAGGCAATACTGACCTTACGACTTATCTTAGAAGCTAGATTAAGGAAAGGCAAACCTACGTTTCTAGCATTTGTAGACATAGAGAACGTTTTTGACAATGTTGACTGGAATACTCTCTTTCGAATTCTGAAGGTGGCGGGGGTAAAATACAGGGAGCGAAAGGATATTTACAATTTGTACAGAAACCAGATGGCAGTTATAAGAGTCGAGGGGTATGAAAGGGAAGCAGTGGTTGGGAAGGGAGTGAGACAGGGTTGTAGCCTATCCCCGATGTTATTCAATCTGTACATTGAGTAAGCAATAAAGGAAACAAAAGAAAAGTTCGGAGTAGGTATTAAAATCCATGGAGAAGAAATATAAACTTTGAGGTTCGCCGATGACAATTGTAATTCTGTCAGAGACAGCAAAGGACTTGGAAGAGCAGTTCTACGGAATGTACAGTGCCTTGAAAGAAGGGTATAACATGAACATCAACAAAAGCAAAACGAGGATAATGGAATGTAGTCGAATTAAGTAGGGTGACGCTGAGGGAATTAGATTAGGAAGTGAGACACTTAAAGTAGTAAAGGAGTTTTGCTATTTGGGGAGCAAAATAACTCATGATGGTCGAAGTAGAGAGGATATAAAATGTCGACTGGTAATGGCAAGGAAAGCGTTTCTGAAGAAGAGAAATTTGTTAACATCGAGTATAGATTTAAGTGTCAGGAAGTCGTTTCTGAAAGTATTTGTATGGAGTGTAGCCATGTATGAAAGTGAAACGTAGACGATAAATAGTTTAGACAAGAAGAGAATAGAAGCTTTCGAAATGTGGGTCTACAGAAGAATGCTGAAGATTAGATGGGTAGATCACACAACTAATGAGGAGATATTGAATAGAATTGGGGAGAAGAGGAGCTTGTGGCACTACTTGACTAGAAGCTGGGATCGGTTGGTAGGACATGTTCTGAGACATCGAGGGATCACCAATTTAGTATTGGAGGGCAGCGTGGAGGGTAAAAATCGTAGTGGGAGAACAAGAGATGAATACACTAAGCAGATACAGAAGGATGTAGGCTGCAGTATGTACTGGGAGATGAAGAAGCTTGCGCAGGATAGAGTAGCATGGAGAGCTGCATCAAACCAGTCTCAGGACTGAAGACCACAACAACAACAACGGTGTCGATATTGAGCTTTCCATGTAGCAGTTAATCGAGGGCTTTCTGACTGGTTAGTTTATTATCAGTTTATGCAAAACAACTAGTCAGTCGGTGGTAGACTTAGGAAGTGCTTTTTTTTGCATGTTAGTGGTTTGCAAATGTTAATAAAACCGATCACAGCCGCCATTACGTATGCGTTTATTATCACAACCGGTTTTGTTCTAAACGAACATCTTTATCACCTAAATTAAATTGGTTATGGCGTAATAGACGCACATCTAATACCAGATGTGGTCGTTTTTGTTACGGTAACATTCAGATTATTCAGCTGTGGAGGCATAAAATGGTCAAGTTTATGAACTTTGTAGTGTGAAGACAGAGGATGTTACGGACGAATGAAAGACACTAAGAAATAATTCTCTTAGCGAAAGTGAGAATCAACTGGCCACTAAAACATGAGGAACCGCACATGGCTGGCTTTGGTGGCAGAAGGGGAAACAGGCTTAATTGCTGCTAAGGGGGGAAACCATATTAGGAGGCTGTTTGACACTGATTTCTTGGGATTTTTTTGGGGTGGGCAGAATTAATTAGAATTTAATCAAATTTTGACATCATTTCATTCATAGTTCGAACTGTTTTTGTGAATTTTTTGTGTAATTTCAGACAAAAATAACAATGTTACGCTGTGATGTCTGGTGAAGGTTGTGAGTATAGTTCTCCAAATGCGTGCAATTTACCCATTCCGATTTTCATCTGAAATCGAAAAGGTTTTGATTTTACATTAATAACTTATTTTCTAAGAATAGATCTCAATGCAGGTGAAAATAATGAAAATTAAAAATTTTGCAGGTGTTGGCACTATTTACTTCGATTTTCACGATTTTTTATCTAATTATTCAAATAAAAATACCCTTAAAATCATGATATCATCTCGCAAGATGGTTCATATAATTCGTAATTTTATAAAGAATCATACTATCAATTTTCGTAATTATCGGTTCTATACTTTTCTAGTTAGACTACACGCAAATGTGAAAAAAGTAATTTCGAGATAAACGCGTTTGAAAAATTCTCGGAAATTACAAATTCAAGGAAGATAACAATAACGTAAAATGCTTACTGATTAATCTGCGATTCCAGCACCATATAGTAATCATTCTTCTTCCTCATAGACTTGCATCAGTGCTTTCCGAACTTTCCTTCGATTCCAATGAACGTCGATTCTGCCGGCTCAGGCGCTGGTTATCCATGTGTTCGACATAACTGAAGCTTTGCGTGCCTACTACAATTCCTGCTTCGTTCATGAGCATCAGATGGGATGTATTTGCTTCATTGAATATGCCCGCTGCTAAATACGATGCCAATTCAACGACTTTTAGTCCGGAGTGCAAGTGTTTAGGAGCTAATCGCCAAATAGTAGAATTAAAACTTACATTCGCATTATGTGTGTGACCACTTAAACATCTCTTCAGTAATTCATTCCTTGATACATCTTCATATATTGGAAGAATTTCTGATGTGCACTCGGTTCTATGCTCATAAAATCTAAACGAATGCGAATTTCGCTTTGAAATTTTGACAGCGTATTTTTGGATAGTTAAGCTAACGATTTAAGCAATAAAAAACGGATTTTTGAACCTCCTATTGTGGTTTCTACCCCTTAAGGGAAACGTTGCCGCTAGGCCTCAGGTGAGACATTTCAGTGTTTTCTATAAGGTCTTTGGTCGTGAGTGTAAGCGATGATCACCAGTCCCTCCAGGACACAGAAAGTAACTTCCTGCTTTGTCTCATGAAAGCCTCATGTCCTTGAAGCCATATATTGGCGACGTACAACCTGATGTGAAATGTTCTAATGCTCCCAAGTAAAGGTATGTCAGACTCAGAGTAATAACTAATGAAACTTCCTGGCAGATTAAAACTGTGTGCCGGACCGACACTCGAACTCGGGACCTTTGCCTTTCGCGGGCAAATGCTCTACCAACTGAACTACCCAAGCACGACTCAAGGCCCGTCCTCACAGCTTTAATTCCGCCAGTACCTCGCCTCCTACCTTCCAAACTTCAAAGAAGCTCTTCTGTGAACCTGGCAGGACTAGCACTCCTGGAAGAAAGGATAATGCGTAGACATGGCTGTGCCACAGCCTGGGGGATGTTTCCAGAATGAGATTTTCACTCTGCAGCGCAGTGTGCGCTGCCTGGGTAGCTCAGTTGGTAGAGAGTAGTTGCCCGCGAAAGGCAAAGGTCCCGAGTTCGAGTGTCGGTCCAGCACACAGTTTTAATCTGCCAGGAAGTTTCATATCAGCTCACACTCCACTGCAGGGTGCAAATTTCATTCTAATAACTAACGCTCAGAAACGACACCCATAGATTACCGTTGACTGATTGGACACATTATTTTCTTCTTAGTCTTACTCTTTGGAGGAAAGATGATAATTGCTTTGGTTTAAACATTTCAGCATAAACAATTATTAAATTTGTTAATGGTAACTAGTATCATTTTAGCAATGATCCATATACATTTTCCTGAACAGACTGAAAATGTTTTTCTTCATTGTATTGTTCGTCATTAATAAATACGATCAATGAGAGTAAGCTACTCAGGCTGAATGATATAATGCAGGGCTTCCCAATCCTTTCAGCTGGCGGACCCCTTCTTCAATCGAAAATCCATGGTGGACCCCTAGTCAGTGAAGAGCACAGTAACTTTAAATTTCAGAGCGAAATCCATGGGAACTGAAAGCTTCTTAATGCAAGTGCCATGTTCCCAATGACCCCCCCCCCCCATCCCCCGATGTTTCAATAGTCTTTGGTTTCGAGATGAATGAAAACAACTTGAAATTAACGATCCAGTTTGAATTCCCACTGTATCCAGACACTTACAAGTGGATTTACTCCCTTTGTTCAACACACTATAGCCTGATTAAAATTACTTGGTAATTGACATTTCACACGTTGGAGCTGCCTTCCTCCAAGAGCAATCAATGTTACATCCAAACTGTTCGCTGTTGACAAGCTGCCACTTGTGGTCTGTTCACTTCCACTGTTTGGCTGCTGTTGTGTAAGGAGCATGCATATTTCGTAACAGTCGTGTGTGTGTGTGTGTGGTTTTTCGTGAAATCCGAAGACAAATGTTCAAATTTTATGTAAAGTCTATGGGACCTAACTGCTGAGGTCATCAGTCCCTAGTCTTACACACTATTAACCTAAGTTTAATTTCCGCTAAGGACAACACACACACACACACACACACACACACACACACACACACACATGCCCGAAGGAGGACTCGAACTTCCGGCGGGAGCGCCCGCGCAATCCACGACGACATGGCGCCTCAGACTGCACGGCCATTCCGCGCGGTTGTGAAGAAAAGAGGCAGACCCATGATTCGGGATACAAACACATCACAAAAGAAAAGAGGCCAAGGAAATGCCTTTAAAGGACTATTGTGACATCTGTGGTGCAATGTGCGGGAATACATTTACCCAGTTTACATGCGTTTCCAAAACCGGATTTCAAAGTCGATATCCCGGTTCCGCTTTTGGTTGGTCAGGTAAACACTTCAAAATCGATTCTGGAAATCTGCTTTTATAAAGCCGTTTTCCAGTTCCACAATCGATTTTCATGCCCATGTAAACAGCTCAGAAAGTCTAGTTATTTTAACGTCTTTGCGTATTTACTGAACGGCAGCTGTCAGTCCGTAGCTGGCAGATAGCAGGTGGCGTTGCAAGTGTACTGTCAGTTGGTAGCTGACAACTGGCAGGCGACATGGCAACTGTTTAGCCACAGCTGACAACTTCAACTACTACTTGGACACTATATCGTGGCAGTCAGCCTCGACTGTAAACAAATTAGGAAAACAGACTCTCTTATTTCTATATAAGAAGACAAAGCATTTCACAGAACGTAAGACTTTTTTTCTCAAAGGAAGCAATTCTGGCAGAGAAGGTTTACCTTTTACAAGGTGGCACGTGAAAAGTTCTCATTTGTTTACGCTCGCAGCCAGTTGCCACAATATAGTGTCAGAGTAATAGCAAGTAATTGTAATTGAAGTATAGGCAGGCCATATTTTTAACTGAGAGGACGGAATATATTATAAAGAAAAGAAATTAGCTTTAGAGATAATTTTAATTTTCGTAACAAAAATATCAATGCCAACAGAATTCAATTAATAATTATTTTGTAAATGATAGAAGACAGAAACAAAATTCCTACAGAGCTATAATTCAGGTACGTTCACTGAGCATCTACGAAGAAAAATGCTTTCTTCTTTACTATAGATGAGTCTGTAGGAATAATAATGGAATCCTAATGTGATGGTTGAGAGTGCTTCTGCTGACACAATTTTGAAAAGTTGGGATCAGTTCTTGACAACTGGAGACGGATGTCTGGTTCCGCATCTGGACAGCTCTGGTACTTAGTTCTGTGGGCAGCATAGATCGAGAATCCAGATTCACACATGTATGTTGTGGCAAACGGAAGAAGTGCACGTTTTGCCTTTTCAACTAGGGGGTGTATTTCTTGTTATCCAAACGGATCCAAAACTGAGTAACCGTCAATATCAAAACTTGATTTCAAGGTAGGGTCTGTGGCAATTTCTATCAACAACTCATATTCATTTGATGATAGAATGTTCGGCTTTTTGGATACAGTGAATGGGTTGACCACCCATTCGTATTTCTGCAGCTTCTCATCTTCAGCTGTTGGGAAATAACGCTCCAACAATGACATCAAGCTTCGGAGATGTCCCAGGATTTGATGAAACAAATTCTTCCCAAGCGCCAATGTTTTGTTTTTCAAAAACTCCTTGAGAAGAGGAAAGCACTCGACCTTCCCCTCCTCGATTCTCTCTGTCCAAAAATTGATTTTCCTCTTGAATGCTCGAACTTCGTTGATAGCAGTGACCTTTGTTTCACTTTGCCCTTGGAGTGAAATATTCATTTCGTTCATTTTGGAGTAAATATATGACAAATAGGCAAGTATACACTGCCAATTTTCGTCATTAATAAGGTCTGCTAATTTCGTGTTATGCTCCAAAAGGAAAGCTAAGACTTCCAATCTTAATTCCTACAACCGAGAGAGTGCATTCCCACGTGAGAGCCACCTCACTTCTATGTGGAGAAGCAGGGAACGATGAAGGCTGCCCATATCTTTACACAGTATTGTGAAAAGTCTTGACTTCAACGGCCTTGATTTTATGTAGTTAATGATTTGAATGGATTCGTCTAAAACTTTCTTGAACGAAACAGGCATTTGTTTCGTAGTTAAAGCGTATCTGTGGAGAGCACAATAACTACTGCTGCAATTCTTGGCGTTTTCTTTTATTTTCGTTATTGCTCCGACACTAGGACCTGTCATAGCTCTTGCACCATCTGTGCACACATCTATGCAATTAGACCATGAAACTTCGTTAGTCCTTAAAAAATCATCCAACAGACGTAATATTTCAGCACCTGTTGTGTTGGCAGGTAGTGGTCTGCAGAATAAGAGGACCTGGCCAGCAGTATTCACTTCACTACACCTGACAATTCATTACGGGGAGCCACTAAGGAGCATATACCTGCACGTCGCTATGCTACAAAAGAGCTGCGTAATGCTGTTGAGGATGCATTTTGCACTATGTCACTGGAAATGCTCACAAATATGTCAAGAAGAACACGAAGACGTAGGAAATATGTTTACGGCATGATTTATAACATACCGATGAATTGGACACTTAATACGTAAGTAAGTACTTGTCTAAAACAAATCAAATCAATTAGGATTCGATGCCAGGGGGTAAGGGGACTTCTCGCCCAACCTGTAGTTAACTTTTCTTAAAGTTCTTTGTCTTCTCCAGTTTTTGATACTTTTCGCTAATTTTAGAAACCAGTGTAGTCTTTCAATCATAAAAATGTAGGTGATATGAGTAGAAAAAATAAACTGTAGGGTGTGGTAGTGTCACCGTAAAACTCCGACGAGAAGCGTCATCACACATGAGTTCCAATCCTCTCCATCGAGTGACATTAAACTTGATACACGGCAAATCTATTAACCTACTAGCGGTGACGTCATTACAACTTCATCGCTCAGTTCAGATAAGCGCGACATGTCTCGATAAGTTAGCTTATCGGCAGATATGCCGGACGTGGAGTAGAGAGAATAGCAAAAATGAGCTGTGCTGTTTCCATTTTGAAATATGTGTTGTGCTTCCTCAATTTCCTCTTTGTGGTGAGTATTCATAATTTTGGCGTAATCTTTCTACTTCATTTCTGTATCGTGTGACTTCGGCTGTCGTTTATATAACACGTGTATCATATAGATACATCGTGGTTCGTCTGTCAAAACATGTTTTCTGATAGATCCTTAAAAGTGTACTTGCTTACTCTCATTGAGATATCAACATGTGCCAAATAGCTGTAAACAGAACTTTCTAAGTTTGCTCAACAATAGTCTGTTCTTGATGTTTTGTCAGAAATTTATCACGAAGATACAAAATTTTCGTCTTTATTCCAGCTCTTGTGCATTTGTGTTACTATCTTCCTCTATGTACATTCAATACATCTTTTGAAAGAGTCTTGCACCCGTTTCACAGGACCGTAGAGTTTTTCTGAAAATTTTATACAAGTGTCCTGTAAGCTATCTCTTTTATAGATCAGGTGGTGGAATTTGTTCTAATAAACCAGCACACCGAAGCCTACACTACCAAACGTGTGACTTGTTATCGCTCCGTATCACAACAAAATGAAACGGATGACATGGCATGGTGGTTAACACACAGGACTCAGATTCGGGAGAAGAGGGATTCAAACTTCAGTACGGATGTCCAGATCGCCTCTTCCATGATTTCTCTAAGTAGTTCTACTTCGAAGCCAGGATGATTCTTTTGGAAATTTGTTTCCTCAGCCATGCCCTTGTTCCTTTTCTGAGTTCACAGTCGGTGTTCGGTTAGACCCTAAAGTACCATAACAAAACGACACAGTTAATTTTAGTTGTTCCTATGATGCTTATAGTTCCGGTTTTTCATTAATACTTTCAGTGTCTGTTCGTACATTTTAACATATTTCGAACTATCTGCCATCCCCCCAGCAAATGGTTTTCGTGTAGGAATGTACCGAACATACGTTACTAATCAAGAGCATTAACTGCAGTGATCCCAATACGCTAAGCTACCGCACACCAATTTCACTGACGTACGCTACGATGATGGTGATGGCTGTCCAAGTAGCCGGTTCGAGTAGCGACAGAAAAGAAAATTGACTGATAATTAGTTGGAGAGAAGATGTGGAGACATATGGATACCGTATGTTAGTATCTTCAGTTCAGCTTTAAACCCAATTACTAGTTTTCGTAAAGCGAGACTAAACTACAGTGTTGATGATTGTCTGTTGGATGACAATGGTAATGTCACCGCCCACTTAAGGCCTTTTGAGAGAAGATGCTTACATGTCGACCCTGGCTTCAAACCTTCGTTCGCCTCCGGCGGCATAAACACTACATGCAGCCGTCACAGGTATTGATAATAGATTGATAATAGACTGGAACTGTCCTGGATAGCTCGCTGGAATAGCACGCTGGTAAAAGGATGTACGGTAGAACGATTGGCGACAATCATTCTCTGCCATATTTTTATTTCTAGGGTTGCTAATTGACGGAGGTATTTAGGAGAGCCTGATTTGAAGGAAGGTCGTTAGAAACGCAGCACTATGTCGGCTGCAGAAGGACAAAGAAAGGAAATGAATGTGAGCTGCTTGAAGAACAATCTTAGCATTTGCTTGAGACGATTTACGAAAACCAAAGGAAACGTAAATCATGATGATCATAAGGGGATTCGAACATTAGAGAGACTACGATTCAGGTGCATTTTGAAAGCAGTCTGTATAAACCAATTTTCATTTGTGATTGCTTGGTGCTAATTAATAATCACTTGTAAAGGGCACAGATAATTTTTCTTGGTACTTTCGAAGAGAGTACACCGGGTGGGAATGTATGTTTTGTGTGTCAGCCAGCTTCCTTTCCACGTGTTCCCCATTTCCACAGATGATCCGTGTATTCTGTATTCTATAGTATCGATGTCATTAACTTTTCCCAAATGAATCGGGAAAGTTTGTTTCTCCACTAATCAGAGCACTTCCAGTATTTTCGCAACAGGTATTTTGAGATTTCCACCTCCCCACCACTTTAAAGAACCTTTCTCCAGAATCTGCTCCCTCCACTGGCCATTTTTAAAACTACATTCAAGTTCCAGACACCACTTTCGCAAGACTTGATGTTCCTTCGGAATTTATTTCGGTTAGTGCTGTTAGCTGTAGACTAAGCACGAGGGAATCATTTCATTCAATTCTTAGAGGATTCGGGATTGCTTTTTGTTTCATTCTATTGAACTGCTTTTGTTAATTTTCGTGAATAATGGTTCAACAGGCATTTTGTCATTGTTCACGTCTCCCTTTGATTAATTACTTTCCGTATTTTGCTTGGTAACGGTGCACTACATTAAATTTACCGAAGCTGCGTTCTATTTGGATAATTACCCCTCTTTTTAAACAGTTGTTAAGTTTGTTCGTGTGATGAGCTACGCCTTAAGAGTAATAGTCAGCCTGAAACTACTCATACGAGTTTATTGCCTTCAGCAATAACTCGCATTCCAGTAGCACCGTCACCTGAATTAGTTCATGTACTCGGGAGATTACTCTCGCACTTTGAGGCACAATTTTATGTGAAGCCTCACCGCCATGTGTGAATGAAATCATGAGATTGCAAGTGTAGGCTATTCCATTGTGCAGAACATTTAATACGATGCGGAACGACCCCATTTTGAGTAGCTTTTCTTCGTTAGTCTGAGAAATGCTGAATTTACCATTCTTAGTGAATTGCACCTTAAACACTGAAATTTCGTATTCAGATCAAGGTCTGGCACACAGTTTTTATCTCTAAGGGGGTGTCATAATGCCACTGAGTGAAATGTTCATTTCAAAAGAAATCTGGAAGCGAGAGACAAGGAGATACTATTGAGTATCTGATTCCGTTCACAGAACCATTACGACGTCATCTAGTTCAGCTTCCGAAAAGGGCCTAACGCTCTAACACAGACTTTATTCTAGCAAAAGAATCCTCCAGTAGGCAGTGTCTGCGGCATGAGAAAATCAGTACACCAAGATCTAAATGTGGATCAGCTCTCAATTTTCAGAGGGAAGAGATGAATGTGAGACGTGTTTCAAAATTACATACGCACATCAGCAAAGGTGTTGTATCACCCCTGTCTGTCATGCGGGTGTGCTGCTCTTGTGGCTGTTCCCGTACCGATCCAAAGGTCATCCTCTGACGTTGTCTTTAAACATACACGTGGTGTCCACGAGCACTACCTACTAGCATGACAGTTGAAAGTAAAGCTGCAGCAGGGAAGCATTAGAGACATCTGTGGAACGGTAAACATCCATCATGACAAGAAGCAGAATGGCGACCAATGAGCGAATCCGTATCAAGTTAGGCGCAGAACGCTTTCAACCAGGGAAGTTGGTCGATGTGTGTACCGCGTCAAATTTATGTGGTGCAGATGTTCAATCGCTCCCAAATGACATGTAATGTTGAGGACTTACACCGTACAAGTCATACACAGTTGACATATACACTGGATAATCAATACCTACGACTTTTGACTCAAGTGAACCGCGAGATGAGTGCTCCAAGAAATGAACTCGGCATTCGAAGACGCTACAGGACGGCTCGAACCGCACCACAATAGTAGGAGACGATTGCATGATACGAATTTCCTTTGCTGACAAAGATGGCGAGCACCACGTAATACACCACAACAGTATGGATTCCGCTACAGGTGGGCAACAAGTCATGCACAATTCACATCGAGGAGTGTTGGGTAGGGTAGTCTCCCTGATCTAGGTTACAGGGTCGAGATTCTACAACCAATAGCGGGGCCCCATCGACAACATTTTGGTGACAATTTCATTTTGAAGAATGATAACTCTCGTGCATACCATGCTGTACTCGTGAACAGGTTCTTTCAGCATGCTACCATCACCAGAATGGAGTCGCCCGTCTCTTCCCCTGACATGGACCGAATCGAACATGTGTTGGATCGATTGAAACAAGCTCTTTTTGGACATCGACGATGACCACGTACTCTGCGTGACTTCCACAGATCAGCCATTGAAGACTGGGACAATCTGGACCAGGGCTGGCTTGACGATCTCAACAATGGTATGCCACGACATATTCAAGCATGCATCTGAGGAAGGGGTCGGTCCACCACGTATTGACCTTGCCGAGGATTTCTGCGCAAAACCCCCGTTGTTAACAGACGAATTTGTCAATCTGAAAATATACACATGTCTCAGAGCCAGGTGTTGTTTCATTTATGGCTAAATTTAAAAAGAAAGAGGTGACACAGACGTTTTGTTGATGTGTACGGGTTGTATGACTATCCCCTCTCCCACGATCACTGTGAGATACTAGCGTTTAACCTCAATGTAATGAATGTCATCCACGTCTCTTCTAAACAGTTCAGAGGTCTCAATCTTTTTCGTTCAACTGTTAGAAATGTCATTTACACACGATGATTCGTTTAAAGATACCTTTTAAAACCGAATCTCCTGGGAAAAAGTATTTTATTAAGAGTTTCTTCGCTAAACTTGAAGTCCATTATGTCCGTCAAAAAGGAAATTTTCGCTGAGTTGGAAGTCCCATAGGTTTCCCTAGAATCGAAAATCCTGCTGTCTAATGGCAGAGGCATTGCTATGACTACTGGAATACAAGCTGTAGCACAAAAGAAACGAGACAGCTCCCATTACTGTGGAAGTATTAGTCGTAGCGCACTAATGTCTGTTTTTCTACTTGCGCTATAACAGGTTTCAGCAAATAGACAGTTCGTCATTGATAGTGGACCAGCACTTTACTACATCCGTGCTCCTCCAATCTAGCGAGAAATGTGGTAAATGTGGTGTGATACAAAAAAAGGAGTCTAGTGCTACGAATGATCGTCTTAGTAAACAGGTGGTCCACTGTCACGGATGTGAACGACTTTGACAAGGCCTTTCACGGTGTTATTTATTTATTTATTTACACGTCAAGTTCCTTAGGACCAAATTGAGGAGCAAATCTCCAAGGTCACTGAACGTGCAGTACATGAAATTACAATGTAAAAGTAATAACAGATAAAAATAAAATGTTTATGAACCCGAAAAAAGTCAATCCATAAGTTTAAGTGAAAGCAATCAACAATACGACAAGCATCAGCTTAATTTTTAAAGGAGCTCCTCGACGGAATAGAAGGAGTGACCCATGAGGAAACTCTTCAGTTTCGATTTGAAAGCGCATGATTACTGCTGAGATTTCGAAATTCTAGTGGTAGCTTATTGAAAATGGATGCAGCAGTGTACTGCACACCTTTCTGCACAAGAATCAAGAAAGACCGATCCAAATGCAGGTTTGATTTCTGCCGAGTATTAACTGAGTGAAAGCAGCGTATTCTTGGGAATAAGCTAATATTGTTAATAAGAAATGACAGTGAGGAATATATATATATATATATATATATATATATATATATATATATATATATTTATATATATATATTGAGAGGTCAGTGTCGAAATACCCAGGCTCGTGAACAGGCGTCGACAAGAGGTTCGTAAACTTACACCACTCATTGCCCGAACCGCCAGTTTCCGAGCCAAAAATACCCTTTAAGAATGGCAAGAGTTACTCCAAAATATAATACCATACGAGATAAGCGAATGAAAATAGCAAAGTTGACTAATTTTCGTGTCGAAAGATAACTCACTTCAGATACCGTTCGAATAGTAAAAATGGCAGCATTAAGCCTTTGAGCAAGATCCTGAACGTGAGCTTTTCAAGACAGTTTACTATCTAAACACCTAGAAATTTTAACTGTTCAGTTTGACTAACGACATGTCCATTCTGTGAAATTAAAATTTCAAGTTTTGTTGAATTGTGTGTTAGAAACTGTAAAAACTGAGTCTTACTGTGATTTAGCATTAGTTTATTTTCTAAAAGCCATCAACTTAGTTCATGGAGTGCACTATTTGAAACCAAGCAAGGATGCAGTTCATTTTTAGTTTTGTGTTAGGACTTGGTTTCTTCGTTTTTTACGGTAGTTGCTCGAAGCTCACTCCCGTCGATATTGTATCCCTCCTACCGTAGTTCTCGCACAGTCGGTTCGCAAAATTTTACATTCCGGTGCGCGTTTCGTCACCTTTTCCGCGCGACACTGTCGCTCTTTTTTTCATAACTCCGCCAATAAATTTAATGACTTAATATCAAGGCTTAAAAATATTTTCCGCGGTGATATTCCTACGTTGCCATTGGTAAGAATGTGCACTACTTGGAACTCTACACCTAGTCACGTGTGCAAGTTAAGTCCGGCTGCGGCAGGGAGCAACAGTTTTCTCTGACGACTGATACGTGAGGCTGTCGCGGGCTGTCTTGCCGCCGGAGTGTGATGTCTGTCTCCAAGGTAGTGAGTGGCTCGCCTACCGGGCCAGCTCCTCCAGCTGCTGGTGTGCTCCTAGACGCATACTGCCGTGCCATCTAGCCTCTAAGCCTCTTTTATTGTACTCCTTTTCCCTGGTTCGTCAATAGTCACCTAATGCTGCTATTGCAACTCTCAACAGTCTCTGATTGTTTCAACTTCTCCAGGTCCTAACTCCTTAATTTTCTACGTGTCTGCCACTTTCTCATCTTTTGCCTTTGTTTCACCAATAAATCACAGTCAGAGACCACATCTGCTCCAGGAAATATTGCATAGTTTAAATCCCAATTTCTAAATCTTCGTCTCATCAATGCACAATCTATCTGAAAATTTCCTACGTTTCCGGTACTCTTCCACGTTTCCAGCACTCTTTCATAGTTCTTGAACCACATGATGGGAGTGATTAAATTATGCTCCATGCAAAATTCCTCCGGGTGGCTTCCGCTCTCATTCCTTTTGTCCAGTCCATGTTCTATTATTTTCACTGTTCGTCCTTTTCGTATTATGGGACTCAACAGAATAAAATTGTAGTCTCGCTCATACTGAATTATTTCATACATATTTAAATCTCTCCATCATCTGTGGAGTTGGAAGTCACATAATTTTCAACTTCTGTGGCAGGTTGTGGTTTTGTAGCTATCTTGGTTATGATTATCTGTACACTATGCTGATCGTAGTAGTTTACTCGCATTCCTTCTTCCTTATTCACCATTAAACCTACTCTTGCATTACCACTGTTTGATTCTGTATTGTTGTTATTCTGGTCGTCAATCCAAAGACTGGAACTGATGCAGCTCTGCACGCTAGTCTATCCTCTGCAAACCTCTTCACCCCCGGATAACTACTGAAACCCACACCCATTTGAACCAGCTTACGGTACTCCTCAATTTCCCTCCCTCTACAATGTTTACCCCCTCACTTCCCTCTAGTACTACACCGATAATTCCTTGATGCCTCAGGATGTGTCCTATCAATCGATCACTTCTTTCAACCAAGTTGTGGTACTCCCCAGTTCGATATCGTACCTCCTCAGTTTATCGTCATACTCAGGGGCAACAACACTTTAAATCCGCCTCCGGCCGTTCAGATGAAGAGACACGAAATGCATTTGCAGTTGCCAATAAGAACAACCATCAGCTATAAAAGGGAATGACGACAATGAAAATTTGTGCCGGACAGAGACTCGAACCCGGATTTCACGCCTTACACGAGCGCTCGCCTTAACCTGCTTTTCTTTCTTTTTTTTCTTTTTTAGAAAGTAAGTTTTAAACCTTTTTTTCATTTTGTTCGTTGTATTTGATCGTAGCAGACGTCACATGACATCCGTTGAAGTTCGTTTTTGATTCCTTCACTCAGTTTTTTTTATTACAGAGACCAACAAGTTCTCTGACCGAACACGCAGAGCTACCGTGCCGCCCTTTTTTCTTTTCTTTTGGTCTGGGCGGACGTTACATGACATCCATTCAAGTTCATCGTTGGTTCCTTAAATCATTTTTTTTTATTTTTTATTTCTTTTACTACAGAGTACAATCGGCCCTCTGACCGAACGCGCTGAGTTACCCTGCCGGCCGGCTATCCGTACACCACTGACGACCGCACCCAGTCTTCCAAATGTCGTCGTCCCTGCGTCACAACCTGTGCTTGTACACGTATTTTAGTTGAAGCGCCCTAACCTGTACGAGTATGGGTTGTAACGTCTGAACGACGACATATGGAAGACTGGGTGTGGCAGTGCGTCGATAGCCAACGCCGTTAAGAGAATTTCTCGTGTAAAGCGAGAAACCGCGGTTCGAGTCCCACTCCAGCACAAATTTCCATTGTCGTCATTCCCTTATGCAGCTGCTGTTGTTCGTATTCGCAACTGAGAATACATTTCATATATTTGGTAACGACCGTAGTCACTGCAGTGCCTGTTCTTTCGGACATTCATGCATGTCCAAAGAAACGTTACATCCTTCTTCGTAACAACACAATTGCAATATCGTGTTCAGATTTAGGCTTTCCGTGATTTCCCTATATCGCTCCAGGCAGATACCAGAATGGTATCTTTGAAAAGGACGCGGCCGATTTCCGTACTCATCCTTAACAAAGCAATCCAAGCTTGCACTCCGTCTCTAACGACCTCGATGTCGACGGGAAGTTGAAATCCTAATCTCTTTTCCTTCCTCCTTCGACCTAGAATATAATCTTCAGCACCCTTCTATAGCGCTAAATTTTAAAACCTTCTATTCTCTTCTTGTCTGAACTGCTTATCGTCCATGTTTCACTTTCGTACAATGCTCCATTCCCAAGAAATACCTCTAGGAAAGACTACCTAATCGTTAAATTTAGATTGGATGTCAACAAATTCCTTTTTTCGTGGACGTTTTCCTTGCTATAGCCAGTCTCCATTTTATATTCTCCGTAATTCGACTATCATCACTTAGTTTCCTGCCCAAATACTTTTAGGATCTCATTTCCTAATCTAATCCCACAGTATAGACTCATTTAACTCGACTATACTCCATTTTCTTTGTTTTACTTTTGTTAATACTCTTGTGGCGTTCGCTGTGTTATTCAGTGGTTTGGTATTTAACTAATTTGTAAATGGAAATGATAATCTTATTTTATTACATTGAGTAATTACTAAATAAATTTTCTCCCGGCTAAAGATTTGATCAAGTTGCTAAAGAACTCCAAGTTAACGTCGTGTTAAAGTGTTCTCTGTAAGTTGTGTAAGTGTCACTAAATCACAGTTCATACAACAGATTCTGTACAACTATTGATTAAGATGGAAGCAGTTATCTTCAGCAAAATGATCATTTAAACCACCGAATATCAGCCGCGCACAACACTCACATATGTTACCTGAAACAATATTCTTCGCAACTCGTGCGTAATTAATTTCGGCTCCATACATCAGCTAGAAAAATTTGTTGTAACGATCGTGCTATGAGCACTGTTTTTAAAGAACCAATCTGATTCGAATTATTTTCATTCAGATGAGTTCGGGACCACCGGTGCACATTTATTTTTACACATTTGTATTACGCTCAGCATTTATGTCTGCAGAGTTGCGTAATTAGAATTTGCCGCTGAGACAATTGTTAAGATGGCGTCAGACAATTGATAGAGACTTTCTATTGTTAGAGCAAATAAGTATTTTAAATGCTTATTGAACTTTACAGAAACTCTACTTTCGTATTGTGCACTATTTAGACTTCATCAAGCAAACATTTGATTTGTTTCTAAGGAAAACACAGACAAACACGCGATCAATGGCTGCGCTCGTTGCAGCGGAAAGAAATAATTAACACAGATAATGCTTACTGAGAGAGGAATTAGATTTACAAATAATTAATCACTCATATTTATAATAATAATGAACTCTATTTTCAAGTAATAATTAACAAATAATTACAATTTCTTAACAGACCTCAGTTTGATAAGCGTCTTGCGTGCTGAACCTACAAAAGCCAACCAACGAAAGGTAAAAACAAAGGAAGACAAACGCAGAATATAAAAGGAATTTACAATTATCATTGTCTTTGTATGATACACATCGATATGTCCAATTACATCGTAGAATATTATATAAATAATTAATTCAATATTTTTTCATATGTCGAATAAATAATGTTTATAACCGTTAGAGGCATAATTTCCTCTCGTCGCACTGTAGCCAAAAATTTATCACGTGGATGTTACACTCTTCTTATAACGTCTTTTAAGGACACTATCCACCGTGAAAGATGTCATCGGCGAACTTCTAACTTTTATTCATTCTCCCTGTACTTTAATTCGTTTTTCAAGTTTTTCCTTCGTTTCCTTTATTTTTCGATTTTGTATTGAAAACTCTGCAGTCACCTAACCAGAAATCATGTTCATCGTTCCACTACTCCCAATTATATCTAACGTACACCTATTCATTTCTCTTTTAAAAGTTTTCTAGTCTTATACAAATAAAATTACACAATTTCAGAGACTTTCTGTGTATATATAGAAGCAGAGAGTGAAAATCTGTACCAAGGGCGGGAATTGAACGCTGGTTTTCCGCTTGGTAGGCAGGTGCTTTAGTCAATAAGCAACCTTCGCACAGCGTTCGCCCTAGTGCATAGATTACCCTGGTATGGCTCCCTTCTCCATCCAAATACTCACTGCCGCCCCAGTCTACTTTAAATTTCCCGTTGCACATGAACAGAATTGCGAGGCTCTCCATGTTTTGGAATAGCATCGCAGCTTCGAATATAAATGGGGGATCCATTCTGAAAACCAGGTGCAGGAACTCATATAAATGAAATGACATAATTTTAGAGACTATGCTGGTATCATACAGATACGATTTTATATGTATAGACTGAAGCAGGGACGGAAGGGGGTACTTAAAAGTAGACTGGAATGGCAGTGAGAATCTGGATCGAGGAGGGAGGCATGCCAGGGTAACCCACGCAGTGGAGTTAACCGCTGTGCCAAGTCTCCAAAATTGTGTCATTTCATTTGTATGAGTACGTGCGCCTGGGTTTCAGGCTGGATCGCCCATTTACGTTCGATGCTGAGGTGCTATTGCAGAACAGGGAGAGCCTCAGGAATTTCGTTCGCGTGTAAGGGGGAATTTAAAGTAGACTGGGGCGGCAGTGAAAGTTTGCATCCAGGAGGAAGTCGTGGCAGGGTAATCGGAGCAGTTGTGCGAAGCACTGTGCCAAGGTGGCTTAGTGGTTAGCGCAATTGCCTAATAAGCAGGACACATGTTTTCGATCCCCGCCCTGGATACAAATTTTTCTAGTTTGCCTATAAGATTAATCGAACCAACATTTCACGTTCCGACGGGTGGAATAGAGGACTTGTTTTGTGCCTAGTGGCAGCAGGCTCCTGAGAATCCACTGCACGGAGATCTGAATGTGGGACTGTTTACCTCCAGAATAGTTCACGTAAGAGGATGCCGTCATCATTAAGCAACACAGTAAATAAGTAAGTATCTCCTATGAAAATACACAGACGGAGAAAACCCCAACATCAAGAATGGGTTGTGCGAGACAAGCGAACGTTGGTAGGTGTGTTTCTATATCTGAAAGATGAAGTCTTTTCAAATTTCGTGACTGTCGCATAAGAATAGGCTAGTAGCGCCAGGATGAAAATGTACACCAGGTTTGCTTTAAATACTCGCTGTAACGGTCGTGAGAGTTAGTTACGTTTGAGACTGGGGGTACTGTACTGATATTAGTCAAGAATGCCTTTAAGACGACGAAGATGCCGTTATTAACAGGTCACTGAGTTTGAACGAGGTCGTGTAATAGTGCTACGAGAAGCTGGGTGTTCCTTCTGCCACTGTAAGTGATTGTTGGTAGCAATGGAGTAACGTACAGTAGCAGGAACCCTGGCTCCAGACGGCCACATGGTACTACCCAGAGGGAAGACTGTCGTGGCACATCGCACTGCATCTGCAGGAGCAATTTGAGCAGCCGTTGGCACCACAGTAACGCAACAAACTATTACAAACCGGTTATTTCAAGGACAGTTCCAAACTGGACGCCCTGTAACGCTCATTCCATTGACCCTAAACCACCGCCATTTATGTCTTCAGTGGTGTCAAGCGAAATCTCATTGGAGGGGGAGCGGAGATCTACCTTTTTTTGTGATGAAAGCGGTTCTGTCTCAGTGCCAGTGATGACCGTGTGTTGGATCGAGGGAGACTAGTTGAGCGCCTGCAGTCAACTTGTCTATGGCCTAGACACACTAGACCTACATCTGGGGTTAGGATCTGGAGTGTGATTTCGTTTGACAGCAAGAGAACTCTCGTGGTTATTCCACGCTCCCTGACTACAAATTTCAGTCTGGTGATTCGATCTGTTGTGCTGCCATTCGTGAACACCATTCCACAGGGTGTTTCCTAACAGGATAACACTCTCCCACATACCACTGTTGTAACTCAGCATGCTCTACAGTGTGTCGACATGTTGTCTTGACCTGCACAATTACCGGATCTTTCTCCAGTCGAGCACGTGTGGGACATCAGCGGAGGACTACTCAGCTTCATCCGTAACCAGCATTAACTGTCCCTGTATTGACCTACCAAGTGCAACAGGTATGGAACTCCATCCAACAGACTAACGTCTGGCACCTGTACGACACGATGCATGTACGTTTGCGTGTTTGCATTCAACATTCTGTCGGTTACACTAGTTACTGGTGTACCAGCATTTTACATTGGCAATGACTTTCCTTGAGTTTGCATTAACCTGTGATCTTTCAATGTTAATCACTTAAATATGTTACCTAGACGAGAGTATTCCCTAAATTTCACTACTCTACATTAACAATTTCTTGGTGTTGAGATTTTTTCTGTCAATGTAAAACGGCTATTGTTTCTCATTGCTTTCAAGCTTGCCGCAAGACCAAACTAGTAAAGTCATATTGGAAATGGTAAATCTATCGGGTAATCTGCTAGCCATGTAACTACTGAGACAGCTGCTGCTCCTCTTCAGAAGACACATGCTAGTCTCACAACTCCACAGAAATCACTACGCTCTACAGTACGGCTATCTGCATTGTAGAGGCACCCAAGCCACCTCCTGTGACAAGATCCGTAGTTGGTGGGTAGTGGTGGGGTATGGGGAGAGTGGAGACGTATGATCACACTAAATGCACTGATTCCATCTCGCCGTCTACACAAAGCTCCTACTAATTGCTTTATGTGTCTACAATTTGAAGGGATAGTGTAAAATTTCCTAACCTGAGTTCGGGTTTTGGTTACTGCGCAGTGCTCTCGCAACCTGTAAGCGATCGTTGGTGAAACTTGAAAAAAAGAGTGGTTCAAGCACGTCTTGTTAACTAGATGAGATTTATTTGTTTATTCAGTAATTTTTTTACTTGCTAGTTTCTTTTAGTCTGTTATCTAGATACAAGAACACACCAAATGTTGCTAGTAAACTGACATGTGTTAATGTACCACATTTTAATATAACTTCAAATTTTGGTGTTAAAGAAAAAAGCTATGCATAAAATATCTACTTTAAAAAAAGAAAAGCAGACATAATTTTAAAAATCTACATACTACGGTTTAGCCATCTGGCATACCCAGGTGTTATGGTATGCGGTGTACTGACGTCCAAATCTCTGAACATCGTACACTCGCCAGTCAACGTTGTTGTGACAATGTAGTGCTTCTCCATGTGACCCTTTTATGGGGTACATTCGACCCTGACTCTATTTTTATGCATCACAATGAGCGACCGCGTCGAACAACGAAGGTGATGGAGCTCTTGGAACGAGGGGATATTTGGCAAATGGACTGGCCTCCCTGTTCCCCGAATGAAACCCCATCGAGCGCTTATGGGATGCGTTGAGAAGACGTTTTGCAGCACGTCCACGATCACCAGCGACCATCCACTAGTAACCAACCGCGCTGGTTGAGGCATGGAACGCCTTATCACAAGAACTGCTAAGGAAATACCATCCAGCGATTGTGCGATGTGTTGGAGGGACGTTCTGCCGCACTTCCACACGCACCGGCAACCATCCGGTAGCTGCCAGCCAAGCTTGTGGAGTGTGGAAGACGCTACCAAATGAACTCCTTACGAACTTTGCAGATGATACACTGCCGTCTGTGATCATCACAGACCCTATTAAGAACCATGCCTCGCCTTTTTTAATGTCCAGGGGACCATTATGATTTTCAGTGACTTCAGAGTAATAATTATTATCTTTGCATAAAATTATCATTTCTGTTCGTCTCATGACATATTTCTTTCAGTTACCTTCTATTCTACATTGTTCTATACAGTTCTTCCTATGTATTGTCGAAGTTACTTAGCAGTGTCACATCACGCGAAAGTTATTTTCGTCCTTACTGGGGGACGATCATGAAAAAACATATTATTCAAAAGATGCGCCAAATCCACAAGTTTGAAGATACAGCTATGAATTTTTTTCGATGCGTTGCTTGAGATTAACACACTTACTCTTAAGTTCTTTGGATTACATACAGGGTGATTCAAAAAGAATACCACAACTTTAAAAATGTGTATTTAATGAAAGAAACATAATATAACCTTCTGTTATACATCATTACAAAGAGTATTTAAAAAGGTTTTTTTTTCACTCAAAAACAAGTTCAGAGATGTTCAATATGGCCCCCTCCAGACACTCGAGCAATATCAACCCGATACTCCAACTCGTTCCACACTCTCTGTAGCATATCAGGCGTAACAGTTTGGATAGCTGCTGTTATTTCTCGTTTCAAATCATCATTGGTGGCTGGGAGAGGTGGCTCTCTGCTAGCTCTGCGAGTCGATTTTCCTGGGCTGCGAACAAATGCTTGCTGGATGCGTGCTACATTTTCATCACTCGTTCTCGGCCGTCCAGAACTTTTCCATTTGCACAAACACCCATTCTCTGCAAACTGTTTATACCAACGTTTAATACACCACCTATCAGGAGGTTTAACATCATACTTCGTTCGAAATGCACGCTGAACAACTGTCGTCGATTCACTTCTGCCGTACTCAATAACACAAAAAGCTTTCTGTTGAGCGGTCGCCATCTTAGCATCAACTGACGCTGACACTTAGTCAACAGCGCCTCAAGCGAACAAATGTACAACTAAATGAAACTTTATAGCTCCCTTAATTCGCTGACAGATAGTGCTTAGCTCTGCCTTTTGTCGTTGCAGAGTTTTAAATTCCTAAAGTTGTGGTATTCTTTTTGAATCACCCTGTATATTTAACATTTATAGGAATTTAAAAATTTTGATTGCAAAAAATAATATATGTACCTTTTTCTCAGAAACGATTCAAGAGATTTCCACAAAATTTTCTCTGTTTAATCTCTTTGCACGTAGTAAGCTTCCCTGATGAAGCTATTTAAATATATCAAACAGGAGACTTTTAATAACTTTTAACTATAATTTTGTAAGTATAATACAAAATTCCAAGCACTTTGCCCCTTATTTCAGGTTACACTGAGAATTTCAAAAATTTCTCTTGAACCAACATTTATTGGGTTTATAGAAATACGTGCCGAAAATTTCATAATTGTAGCCTTCATACATTCTGAGGAAAGGTACATAAATTTTAAAAATATAATTTTTCAGGAATTGCAGTTTAAAGTTCAACCTAATGTTTCTCCTTGTGTCACATCTTCAGACGACCCAAAATTTGTATTTAGGGTCCTCCTTCCCTTCAAAGCTTCTCTTATGGTTTCTTGTTTTCTGCCTTCTTTCCTTTACCAGGTTTTCAACCGACTTTTCAGCTGCAGTGAGGCGCAGTGAATCTATTTTTCTCAACATGCCCTGAGTTTTGCATTCACTAACTTCCCCCATGAACCATGGACCTTGCCGTTGGTGGGGAGGCTTGCGTGCCTCAGCGATACAGATGGCCGTACCGTACGTGCAACCGCAATGGAGGAGTATCTGTTGAGAGGCCAGACAAACATGTGGTTCCTGAAGAGGGGCAGCCGCCTTTTCAGTAGTTGCAGGGGCAACAGTCTGGATGATTGACTGATCTGGCCTTGTAACATTAACCAAAACGGCCTTGCTGTGCTGGTACTGCGAACGGCTGAAAGTAAGGGGAAACTACAGCCGTAATTTTTCCCGAGGACATGCAGCTTTACTGTATGATTAAATGATGATGGCGTCCTCTTGGGTAAAATATTCCGGAGGTAAAATAGTCCCCCATTCGGATCTCCGGGCGGGACTACTCAAGAGGACGTCGTTATCAGGAGAAAGAAAACTGGCATTTTACGGATCGGAGCGTGGAATGTCAGATCCCTTAATCGGGCAGGTAGGTTAGAAAATTTAAAAAGGGAAATGGATAGGTTAAAGTTAGATATAGTGGGAATTAGTGAAGTTCGGTGGCAGGGGGAAAAAGACTTTTGGTCAGGTGATTACAGGGTTATAAATACAAAATCAAATAGGGGTAATGCAGGAGTACGTTTAATAATGAATAAAAAAATAGGAGTACGGGTAAGCTACTACAAACAGCGTAGTGAACGCATTATTGTGGCCAAGATAGACACGAAGCCCACGCCTACTACAATAGCACAAGTTTATATGCCAACTAGCTCTGCAGATGATGAAGAAATTGATGAAATGTATGATGAGATAAAAGAAATTATTCAGGTAGTGAAGGGAGGTGAAAATTTAATAGTCATGGGTGACTGGAATTCGAGAGTAGGAAAAGGGAAAGAAGGAATCATAGTAGGTGAATATGGATTGGGGGGAAGAAATGAAAGCGGAAGCCGCCTTGTAGAATTTTGCACAGAGCATAACTTAATCATAGCTAACACTTGGTTCAAGAATCATGAAAAAAGGTTGTATACCTGGAAGAATCCTGGAGATATTAAAAGGTATCAGGTAGATTATATAATGGTAAGACAGAGATTTAGGAACCAGGTTTTAAATTGTAAGACATTTCCAGGGGCAGATGTGGATTCTGACCACAATCTATTGGTTATGAACTGCAGATTGAAACTGAAGAAACTGCAAAAAGGTGGGAATTTAAGAAGATGGGACCTGGATAAACTGAAAGAACCAGAGGTTGTAGAGAGTTTCAGGGAGAGCATAAGGGAACAATTGACAGGAATGGGGGAAAGAAATACAGTAGAAGAAGAATGGGTAGCTCTGAGGGATGAAGTAGTGAAGGCAGCAGAGGATCAAGTAGGTAAAAAGACGAGGGCTAATAGAAATCCTTGGGTAACAGAAGAAATATTGAATTTAATTGATGAGAGGAGAAAATATAAAAATTCAGTAAATGAAGCAGGCACAAAGGAATACAAACGTCTCAAAAATGAGATCGACAGGAAGTGCAAAATGGCTAAGCAGGGATGGCTAGAGGACAAATGTCAGGAATTAGAGGCTTGTCTCACTAGGGGTAAGATAGATACTGCCTACAGGAAAATTAAAGAGCCCTTTGGAGAGAAGAGAACCACTTGTATGAATATCAAGAGCTCAGATGGCAACCCAGTTCTAAGCAAAGAAGGGAAGGCAGAAAGGTGGAAGGAGTATATAGAGGGTTTATACAAGGGCGATGTACTTGAGGACAATACTATGGAAATGGAAGAGGACGTAGATGAAGATGAAATGGGAGATATGATACTGCTTGAAGAGTTTCACAGAGCACTGAAAGACCAGAGTCGAAACAAGGCCCCGGGAGTAGGCAACATTCCATTAGAACTACTGATGGCCTTGGGAGAGCCAGTCATGACAAAACTCTACCATCTGGTGAGCAAGATGTATGAGACAGGCGAAATACCCACAGACTTCAAGAAGAATATAATAATTCCAATCCCAAAGAAAGCAGGTGTTGACGGATGTGAAAATTACCGAACTATCAGTTTAATAAGTCACAGCTGCAAAATACTAACGCGAATTCTTTACAGACGAATGGAAAAACTGGTAGAAGCGGACCTCGGGGAAGATCAGTTTGGATTCCGTAGAAATGTTGGAACACGTGAGGCAATACTAACCTTACGACTTATCTTAGAAGAAAGATTAAGAAAAGGCAAACCTATGTTTCTAGCATTTGTAGACTTAGAGAAAGCTTTTGACAACGTTAACTGGAATACTCTCTTTCAAATTCTGAAGGTGGCAGGGGTAAAATACAAGGAGCGGAAGGCTATTTACAATTTGTACAGAAACCAGATGGCAGTTATAAGAGTCGAGGGGCATGAAAGGGAAGCAGTGGTGGGGTAAGGAGTGAGACAGGGTTGTAGCCTCTCCCCGATGTTATTCAATCTGCATATTGAGCAAGCAGTAAAGGAAACAAAAGAAAAATTCGGAGTAGGTATTAAAAGTCATGGAGAAGAAGTAAAAACTTTGAGGTTCGCCGATGACATTGTAATTCTGTCAGAGACAGCAAAGGACTTGGAAGAGCAATTGAACGGAATGGTCAGTGTCTTGAAAGGAGGATATAAGATGAACATCAACAAAAGCAAAACGAGGATAATGGAATGTAGTCAAATTAAATCGGATGATGCTGAGGGGATTAGGTTAGGAAATGAGACACTTAAAGTAGTAAAGGAGTTTTGCTATTTGGGGAGTAAAATAACTGATGATGGTCGAAGTAGAGAGGATATAAAATGTAGACTGGCAATGGCAAGGAAATCGTTTCTGAAGAAGAGAAATTTGTTAACATCTAGTATAGATTTAAGTGTCAGGAAGTCGTTTCTGAAAGTATTTGTATGGAGTGTAGCCATGTATGGAAGTGAAACGTGGACGATAACCAGTTTGGACAAGAAGATAATAGAAGCTTTCGAAATGTGGTGCTACAGAAGAATGCTGAAGATAAGGTGGGTAGATCACGTAACTAATGAGGAGGTATTGAATAGGATTGGGGAGAAGAGAAGTTTGTGGCACAACTTGACTAGAAGAAGGGATCGGTTTGTAGGACATGTTTTGAGGCATCAAGGGATCACAAATTTAGCATTGGAGGGCAGCGTGGAAGGTAAAAATCGTAGAGGGAGACCAAGAGACGGATACAGTAAGCAGATTCAGAAGGATGTAGGTTTCAGTAGGTACTGGGAGATGAAGAAGCTTGCACAGGATAGAGTAGCATGGAGAGCTGCATCAAACCAGTCTCAGGACTGAAGACCACAATAACAACAACTACTTCTGAAAATGCAATTTATCCCGTCTTCTATACACTCTTTATGACCATGGTATTATTGAATGATGAAAGAATTGAACACTCGCGTAGATGTCCGTCAATAGCGTAAGGCAAAATTAAGAATTTCTTCTTCATAATCAAAACAGCTGGTTTGTTATAGTTTCTAAGATAAGGAACAGAGTCACAGAATATCTATAAAACCAAAGAGTCTATATATCACAGCCTTCCAGCTGTCCTCGTGGAAGTTTGCCTGAAAGTAATCTACGGAATCGTTATTCACCGAGCCAGTATTGAAGTGTTGGTTCGAAAAGCAGGTCTGGCAAGAAAGTAGCGTCACACAATTAATTATTTTTCCGGCACTTCGGATGCAATGTCATCATTTAAACTTTGTGAAGTTATTTTACATGAGTTCTTCTAACAAATAAAAAATAAATTGAAAATTGACATTTTCAGTCAATTTCTTAAGTTTTTGACACCAGTTTATAGTTATATTAGTAGTCACTGACGTACCTATGGCTTTTACATGCGGGTGTCGAACACTACTCTTTAGGAAGGTAAACTATATTTTGCCGATACCTTCGTTCACTTCATAAAAAGACATTACTGTTAACCCCAGTAGAGTCAAACAATTGCAAATTAAAAGTCCCACAAGTATGTTAGAATCCACATCATTCGCGTGTAAAGTTGCGGGCAAACAATAATTGACGCAAGCACCTTTAAATAGAAAGCATGTAATGTTGGTATTAAGATATGTGTTTACGACATGAAATAAAGCTAAAACAGGAGGTAGTTACATATTATTAAATTATACAATTACTAACATTATGTAATATTATTACATCATCTTTGTGACACTTTGGCATTTAACTGTAACTATAGGTCATAAGTTAATGCAATTTAATGAATAACAACAATGACTTTTATTTAAAATATTGTATTTAGCCTTCTAATATAATATTTAGCCTTATATTTAACCTTATTGCAAACTTATTTACAGTTTCTTCAGAATTTAATTGCACTGACAGATCTCGATGCCTAATCATTAAAGCAATACTAGTAAGTCTTTCATCCCTCATTTTATTTCTAATTGAAGCCTCTTTAGAGTAGAGAAACATATTTCAGCGGTCACAGTGGATACTTTTAATATGGCTAAAATCATAAGAAGACTTTTTTTTATCAAATGGAAAAACTGTTGGTCGCACTGCTCAGTAGCTTCTGCTGTAATGGCAGGTTTTTGCTCCAAAGATTTCCAGTGCTTGTGCCACATGTCATTTCCACTCAGAAGTATTACACCTGCATTTTCACCCAGAGATACTTGTGCTATTTTTTAAGACTTATTTTCTCCTGGAGTCATTACAAGTTTTCTCAGGTGGAAGCATCTGAGTCCCTTCGATCGTTTCTTCGTGTGGTTTAAAAAGAGCATCGAATTCTGTAATCACATGTTTCATAACGGGGCGAAATACGTTTCGACGGCAGCTTATTTCGGCAGTTTCTCCTGGTACATTGCTGCACTGGGTTTGCCTTCCAGACACCTGTTTTGCCTGCTCGAAAAGGATTGAGAACTGACATTCATTTCGAGTATTTTTCCGAATAGCTGCAACTGTTACATGTAGTTGAGACGGCGTAAGAAACTCCTTGACAACTTGCAGCGCCTTTGCAACCTTTCAACTGCGAAATGCTGACGGCTATAGGCGAAAACAGAAGTCGTCTTCAGAGCTGTGACAATGCTAAAGTTTTTCTTTAGAGACATTTACAGAACCTCGTTTTTTGTTGGTTGAGATAGGCCTCCAAAGCTACCGTACCCATCATTGTACGGTTGTCAAAGATCAACTTACGTCAAATAACTGTAGTCAAATACACATTAACGTTCTGCATTGCTTTGTTTAGGTTCGCTGTATATAAAAAGCTTTTCTTAATATAACTAGCGACACGATAAACTGGCTGTTTTCTAAGGTGGTCAATAGTTGGTATGCTTGAGTGGTGACATCCCTGTTAGCAGCGTCTTGAAGTGCCCTAAGTGTTGCGCACGCTACAGGAAGCATTTCTGCAAAGCTTTCGACAGCACATGCTTTCACGTCCACCACGTCTCACAAAGGGAGATAAGCGTTGAATGAGAAGAGTTAATTTGATGCGAAATTTTCCTCAAAACCTTGTCCTGGAGCGGAGATGTCGAAAAGAGTTCACTGTACTTTTCATGGTTCCGAAACAGTTCCATGTCACAGGTAACTAGCATGAACGAGCTAGAACTGAACTAAGTACGTGTGCCACAAAGTGTACGAATTGTGCTCTCGTGTACTGTTCTGCAATTATTGTTCTCAGGCCTCGTAACAGGCAGCTCATCATTGTAGCGCCATCAAAGCCTTGCCAAACCGATTTATCTACATCCAAGTTATAAGATAAGAGGTGCGTCATAATCTTCGTTGACATTGCTTGAGCTGAAACATCTTCTACGTAGACAAACTCGAGGAATCCTTCCTTATGGTCGATTTTCCAGATGAACAGTCTACGTATCGTAAACATAACGCTAGTTGCTTTCACTGTGATACGTCTTCAGTTTCGTCAGCCAGCACAGTAAAAAAACATGCCTCTATTACCCTTTTAAGTACTTGCGCTTGAATAGTATTACCACATAGTTCAGTAACTTGATTCTGAATTTCTGGAGAGACATACGTGGCTGTATTGTGCATGTTTTGTGCAAGTAAATCATTCTTAAGTGCTTCATCGCCGGCTCGAGCACGAAAACGAAGTAGTGCTCTAAAATCACCATCCTAATGTACGGGTTTCTTTTATTCGAGCTTCTCCAGAATCAAGGAATTTTTTGTAATTTCAGCACAGAAGAATTAATTTCCTCGACAGCTTTCATTCTTTTTGTATTCTGTTCAGCATTTTTGCTATTTTACAGATTGATGGACTCCGTAACATCAAGTGCTTTGCCTTACGCAACCTTTGAAAAATTTGATGCCTGCTGAATAGAGAATTTATATTTAGTATCTATATGGTGATCAAAGATTTCTAAAGTATTCTTCTAGTTAGCAAATGACTTACTAACAAAGGCTCGGAGTTCTTCATTTTTTTCAAATAAAACTCATATGTTGCGAGATGCTCCTAGCGTAAGGTTTCAATGCCTGGCAGTCCAATGACGTTGCGAAGAAAGGTTATTCTTCCCAGTAACTAGAAGCTTGAAGTATCCGATGGGATCCAGCAGTTCTGCAAGGTTCGCAGGAGAGCTTCTGTAAAGTTTGGAAGGTAGGAGACGAGGTGCTGGCAGAAGTAAAGCTGTGAGGACGGGGCGTGAGTCGTGCTTCAGTAGCTCAGTTGGTAGAGCATTTGCCCGCAAAAGGCAAAGGTCCCGAGTTCGAGTCTCGGTCCGGCACACAGTTTTAATCTGGCAGGAAGTTTCATATCAGCGCACACTCCGCTGCAGAGTGAAAATCTCATTCTGGTAACCTAAGGACATCACACACATCCATGCCCGAGGCAGGATTCGAACCTGCGACCGCAGCAGCAGCGGTCCCAGACTGAAGCACCTAGAACCGCTTGGCCACAGTGGCCGGCATATACATTAGTTAGTTAACTAGATTTCGTAGTGTATCTATTCCCTCTGCCACTTTTCGACACAGGAAACGTATTCGCTCTGTGAATATGAAACACCATCAACTGTTTATTGGAACGGCGACAGTGAAAATTTGTGCTGGAGTGGTACTAGGACCCGGATTTACCACTTTATGCGAGCGGTTTTACAGAGAGTACTCTACTGCATTGGGTCCCTACTTAGCTTGCATTTATCGCGAATCTATTGCCCAACGGAAAGTCCCGAGCGACTGGAAAAAAAGCGCAGGTAACGCCTGTATATAAGAAGGGTAGAAGGACGGATCCTCAAAATTACAGACCAATATCCTTAACGTCGGTTTGTTGCAGGATTCTCGAACATATTCTCAGTTCGAATATAATGAATTCCCTTGAGACAGAGAAGTTGCTGTCCATGCATCAGCACGGCTTTAGAAAGCATTGCTCCTGCGAAACGCAACTCGCCCTTTTTTCACATGATATTTTGCGAACCATGGATGAAGGGTATCAGACGGATGCCATATTCCTTGACTTCCGGAAAGCTTTTGACTCGGTGCCCCACTGCAGACTCCTAACTAAGGTACGAGCATATGGGATTGGTTCCGAAGTATGTGAGTGGCTCGAAGACTTCTTGAGTAATAGAACCCAGTACGTTTTCCTCGTTGGTGAGTGTTCATCGGAGTTGAGGGTATCATCTGGAGTGCCCCAGGGAAGTGTGGTAGGTCCGCTGTTGTTTTCTATCTAAATAAATTATCTTTTGGATGGGGTGGATAGCAATGTGCGGCTGTTTGCTGATGATGCTGTGGTATACGGGAAGGTGTCGTCGTTGAGTGACTGTAGGAGGATGCAAGATGACTTGGACAGGATTTGTGATTGGTGTAAAGAATGGCAGCTAACTCTAAATGTAGATAAATGTAAATTAATGCAGATGAATAGGAAAAAGAATCCCGTAATGTTTGAATACTCCATTAGTGGTGTAGCGCTTGACACAGTCACGTCGATTAAATATTTGGGTGTAACATTGCAGAGCGATATGAAGTGGGACAACCATGTAATGGCAGTTGTGGGGAAGGCGGATACTCGTCTTCGGTTCATTGGTAGAATTTTGGGAAGATGTGGTTCATCTGTAAAGGGGACCGCTTATAAAACACTAATACGACCTATTCTTGAGTACTGCTCGAGCGTTTGAGATCCCCTTCAGGTCGGATTGAGGGAGGACATAGAAGCAATTCAGAGGCGGGCTGCTAGATTTGTTACTGGTAGGTTTGATCATCACGCGAGTGTTACGGAAATGCTTCAGGAACCCGGGTGGGAGTCTCTAGAGGAAAGGAGGCGTTCTTTTCGTGAATCGCTACTGAGTAAATTTAGAGAACCAGCATTTGAGGCTGGCTGCAGTACAATTTTACTGCCTCCAACTTACATTTCGCAGAAAGATCACAAAGATAAGATAAGAGAGATTAGGGCTCGTACAGAGACATATAGGCAGTCATTTTTCCCTCGTTCTGTTTGGGAGTGGAACAGGGAGAGAAGATGCTAGTTGTGGTACGAGGTACCATCCGCCACGCACCGTATGGTGTATTGTGTATATTCCGGTCCAGGGAGGACATATTTATTGAGAGCTGAGGGCCTGGTATTGGCGAATAAATACGAGACAGCAGTGCCTGTGTTATTAAGAAGTACGATGCAATGCTCATTCGAACATGCATGCATATAGAAGTCTGGGCCGCGCCGTGATTCATGCACGGATAGCTGAAGCAGTTAAGGCGACTACTGCGTGAAACAGAAAATTCGCTTTGAGTCTTGATCTGGCACAAATTTTCATTGTCGTCATTCCAGTATACAGCCGATGATGGTTTCTTGATCGCTGTAAAAATTAATCAGCAAGAATATATTCTCTCGCATTATCAATTCTCAGATAATTTATCGATGCCTTACCTGTAGAAGCCTATTAATTCACAGTTATCCCAAGGCTGAAGCGCATTTTCACCCGGAAAGCGATTTTCTTGGTTGTTGGTCGACAGCGATCGTAAAAGATAAATATTTTATGGCTCAAAATCAGAAGAATAAGTGTGATGAGGGATGGTTTCCGAACCAAGACCTTGGATAGCTTCTTTTATGAAATCGGCAGAGTCCTGGCAGGTATTACCATAAAAAATCAACATGTGCTTCAGTCTTCTCGTTCGTTTTTATTAAATAGCGACCTAAAGACTCCTCAGATGAAAACAAATACAGCTGCTATGCACAAATCCTGGGAAGTAGTTAGTAGTATACCAACACCTTCCTTCTGTCACAAGATGCATAACATATTATTCTAAGTATTTACACTAATCTTTGTTTGAGATGTATTTTTGTAATGGTTGAACAACCAGTTTCTTATTTCTGAAGTTGACCGGTCACCTGAAAAAGTATTCGATAGGTACGCTCTATGGGGAAGCTAATGACGTTCAAGCAAAAATCTATGGTTGCAGTATTCCTAACCCCGACTTCTTGTTCGGATGTAGTATGGTTCAAATTCCTGCCTCGTCATTGTGAATTAGATTTTTCGTGATTTCCCTATATTGCTCTAGGCAAGTGCTGTCTGGTATGACAGACAGGTTGTAGTTTACAGGGGCAAAGGTCTCATATTCAACTCCAACCTCAGGAAAATATTTCAATTCGCACCAAAAGACCTTCTTCTCTTATCGCAATACCAAATGAAGAATTCCGGGCCCTACAGCTTCTTCTTCGTGGCGACATCTTTAAAATATATACGGAAATACTTTCATGAAATTAGTTACGTGCACCCCCTGCCAGGGACTTAACTCTGAACTGCAGAATAGTCATGCAGATGCAGAAATCAAACACCTCACGCTTCTTAACAAAGCGATAAGCAAAATCGTGACAAAGACCGCACCTCGAAAAACTGTGAACTGGACAATACTGTCGAAATCATTTATTGAACGTTCCTGCCCTGACGGATTCTCTCGCGATGGTATCTGCTTGTCAGTGACAAAATCCCTTCGAACGATAAACTACACAGCATCCACCTCAGTGTAACAGCCGCCCGCCACAAATGGGAAAACGTTGACTCGTTCGTTCATAGATTTGTGTCTGTAGCAGCGCAGGACTTGTGCTAAGAACACCACACACGCCCATGCCCGAGGGAGGACTTAAACCTCCGGCGTTAGGGGCCGCGCAATTCGTAACATCGCTTCTCTAGCCGCGCAGCCACTCCGTGCGGCCAAAATCCACAGAACAGTCTCTTAAATTGTTACAGGTGTTTCATTTAAGCGATACAGTTGTGTGTGAATAAAGAGAAGAAGCCAAGTAAGGAAAAGTTGTTCAAAACTCACCAACTCTTCTGCAATTGTAGAACTCCTCGTTCAGATGCTTTTGTGTTCTGGTGTAAATTGCAGACGTGTGTTTATGTAATTTACGCTTGCCTATTACTAAGCTGATGGATCCTTGATTAGACTATGCAGTGGCAGATGTCGCTGCAGATTAAAACTTTGCATCTTACTTAACCACACAATTAATTCCGTGTGTCACTATTGAAAAACAAGAAATAAATAAATTGTTAAGTGTTTGCCAAATATGTTTGGTCGTACACACTCCTCTGTCTGTAGATATTTTATTTCTTTTCATTCGTATTTTTTTGTGGTTATGGAACAAAATTGTGAATGATTACATTAATTTTGTCATGTTTGCGATTCTTCAGTATTATTGAAAATACGTGAGTTTGTCTTTGTGATTATAAGAGAAGCGTTTAAAAATTCCAGAAATGAATTGAACACGAGTGTCCGACGTTTGCCATTCTTCACCGGCTGCATGTCAGCTTGTTCACTTTATAACTAAACTTACATTTTTAACAAACCTCGGTGACCGCTACGGTCGCAGGTTCAAATCCTGCCTCGGGCATGGATGTGTGTGATGTCCTTAGGTTAGTTAGGTTTAAGTAGTTCTAAGTTCTAGGGGACTGATGACCTCAGATGTTAAGTCCCGTAGTGCTCAGAGCCATTTGAACCTCGGTGACCTGAGTTTTCTTTTATTACTTTCGTACATGCAGCCCTAGTATAGTATCGTATGTTGTCGTTAATTATTTCACTAAAAAAAGATTTTGCGTCGATTAGATGCGGCTGTAAAGGTATTGATGTATGCCATACATTGTACGACAATATTATGAAAACAGCCGGATAAAGTTGACCACTTTCATTTCAAAAATTATGAAATATCGTTTTCCTGTTACGTGTGCACATTTGTTTCACTATTAATAAGACTAATAACTAATGCAGTTTGCCACATTACTCTTTACTTTTGTTTAGGTACAATTAAACTATTTTTTTCGACATTATCTACGACGCACAGTAGGCTATTAAATTAATTATCTACCTATAAAGGAACATATTCTCAATTACATTATAGTTAGTTAACATTTGCCTAACACTTAAATTAAAATTTTTGTTACTACGTCAACCTAAATTGTAAAGTCTAGTAGAGTCAACAATTAGAATGAAATCTTTATTTTCGAGAACAACACCAGTAATCCGCCCCGGCAAACATTTTGTCGCGTCTGTAGTGTCTTGCGAGCAGATGAGGATGAAAGCTGACGCTATGTTCCAGTTATGAAGTGGCTCTTCCAACTTGTGGTCCCGATGCCTGAGAATACAAGCTAGAAAAATTTTCAGATAAGGAGACTCGGTGAAAGACTACTAACTCTGATAAACAACTAAAGCCAAACAACTGTGTATAAGGGGTAGCCAAATGAAAATGAAACAGACGGAAAAATATTTAAGTGTTTATTCTTTCAAAAGTAATCGCCATAACTGTCTATACATTCAGTTATGTGAGACAACATGGTCAGTGCCTTCATGGGAAAATGTTTTCATTTGGTATGGAAGCACGATTGTACCCAGGCGTGCACTTCTTCTGAAGCAAATCGACGGCCATGGATGTCTTTCTTCAGAGAACCAAAAATATGGAAAACGCATAGGGAGAGATCGGTACTGTATAGAGGATGTGTAAGAGATTCCCAGAGAAATTTCTGTAGCGTACTCGAACCAACGTTGGCAGCAGATCCACGTCGTGTCATTAAATAATACTTTCGCCGGGAAAAATTTGTTATTTCTGGCTCCGTTAAACGAATATGGTTATTTTCCTCTCACATGTTGCGGCAGAAGAAACGACCTTTTTGTTAAACTGTTTTGCTTAAGATTCGTTTTTATTAATTTCTAACGTTCGTCTAGTTGGAATATCACTGTTTGGTTCCTGTAATATAAACTTGGGCTACATACTGTCAATTCTTAAGTTGACAATTATCTGCAGGGTTACTAGAGACTCAAGCGTGTAGGAGAGAAACATATGTGCTGGTTAAAACCGAAATGCAGATGTGGCAAGATGGGTGGAAGGGAAACAAAAAGCGAAGTATACTTGTTGCAAGAAGAAATGCTTACTGGTTCAACATCTTGAAAAACTATCCACGGAAGAAGATGTAAGCAAAGAAGGGGATGACTTACGAGACGCAGTATTCAAATCAGCCAAAGACACGCTATATACGAAGTCATTGCAGGGACGGGGAACGGGTTTAGTAATACGAAACGAGATGAATTAATTAAATAATAATACAGAAAAAAAATCAGTACCTCGAAGGAAAGAATATAACAAAATCGGTCGTCAAGACAGGCATATAAGGCGTTTTGGGACGAAATTATAAGCAGAACAGAACATTATGGGAACCTAGAAGTGGTGTATCATTCGTGACACACCATAACAGAACAGGGAGAAATGCAGTCAAACTTGAAACACTACGGACAGCTGGGATGCAACGAAAAAGCACAAGAAACCTGGGAGCTAAAAAACCTAGGAGCAAAAAACAATTTAGAAATGAAGAAACTAGGTATCACATTTGCAAAGACACAGAATAAGGAGGAAACTGGAATCGAGGGAATAAATGTGGAATTAAACAGAGAAGTGTGCCTCTGAAAATTACAATATTAAACCTATTCAGCATAAGATAGAAGTAACTGACGAAGGGGACATGGGAGAAAGAAACGATCCTAACTATGCAGATATTATTAGTCTTTTAAATATTGCTCTGGATGACGGACTTGTAGTAGTAACGTCTTAACAGAAACAGGTTAGAAAAAGGGACAGGATTTCAATTAGATGGTGCACCTAACTTTCAAGGATCTCAAAAAAGCGTTTCAAAAACTGAAGATAATGTGTAAACCATATCTCTTGAGCTACACATTAATATTTACTGTTTTCAACAACTAAAACTAGAGCTACACATAAATATTTTCAGATTTCAACAACTAAAACTAATGTGATGGCTTTCTTAGGAAAAGAATCTATGGGTGGTAAAACACTGGAGCAAGTAAGTGTCTCATTTCCAGTACTTCGGGTTCGACATAGTCTGTGAAGACAACAATGGAATAAAAATAAAACAAACACCTTTCAGAGCACATGTGGGGTAATTGAAATGATACTCAAAGGGGAAGTGAGGAAAGAGACGCATTAGGTATTTGGCACTTTCCACATTGTTGTGTAGATAATGATGTTCACCTCCAAGAGAGAAACGTCTTTAAAATTTAGAAAAATCAAAATAAAATTTCATCAGATCTGTGAAAGATTTCAGCTGTCAGGAACATCTACATAAGGGCAGAATTAGGGGCTCTCTAAGGAAACCTTGCAGTACAAACCTTTGGCGAGAATATCAGAAGGCAGAGGGACGACAAGATGATGGAACTGGAACAGTTTATATTAGCCTAAACCGAAATAGCACGCCATAAAAAGAAGAAGAATGCATATGATTTTCACTAGTTCTACAATAGGCGTCTGTCGCCTGAATCTCCTCCTGAAATGTTTGTGGATAGCTGAGATAGCTCTAGAGTGATCTTCAGGAAATTGTTAGAGAATTTCGAGTACAATATTGACACGTAGTTTTAATTTATCAGATTCATCAGTATGGATTAACACTTCGATAGTGAGTTCGTTGTGAAAGATTAAGTCTGACGATGGTTTGTAAGAGTCCTAATGGTTTTTCTTTTCTTTTTGTGAGACTGATAAAAGAAAAGTTAAATCTCCTAATTTTACTTCTTGGCCACCTCAATCAATTTCACGTGATTGGACATTTTCTTCTGGCACCATCCGAAGAGCATAACTGGACTCCAGTAAAAATTCCGTAGACCTAGTAACTCTTTTGTACAGTTGATAAACATGGGATATAGTCCTGCTACACTTCAGAGTGTGTGATAATGTCCAGTATTTTGCGGTCAGGCTTGTCGTGATCAAGAAGAAAGATACTTTACCATTTTCAACAGACAGTATTTTGTAAATCAAAAGAACCAATTATAGTACATTAGAAACAAGATATGGCATATTACTATAAAGTTGCGACCAACTCGCCACTCATGGGATCATAGAGCCGAACTGCTCTCAGCCATGATGGCTACCGCCTGCTTATACCCTCCAGCTGTCGCCAAGGAAACTGTCATATACGCATTTCCCTTATTGCCAACATAGATGTGACATACTGGATATAACCAAATTTCACTGACTTGTATTAGTTTTCGAGACAATAAAGTTTCCCCTTCCTGGGACAATGAATTCACGGTGTTCTTATTTCAATTTCCAGGAGTGTAGATAGTTATTGTGGTGTGTTTTGTTATACAGCCACTACTTTTACCAATTTTGAAATTCATTTTATATTATAATTAAATTTTTAATTCGGTGAATGAATATTCCGGCTTATAACTCAGAACATATTACAGGTTTATAAATTCTGTTACTATGTTTCGAAGGAGTTCCTAAAATTCTGTAGGTAGACATTTGGTTTGTTGGAATCACATAAGGCGTTTGGCGCTATTGATTTTCTAAGTTCAAAGACAGTAACAAAGCTCGCAATGTGAATAATTTAAGTCCTATTGGGTGTATGTATTTTAGACCATAGGGCACTTGGATACGCATTCTTGTCTTCATGTCTCTTTAATTTGGTGTATCCGCCTAATTGGTTTAGATTTGTAAATTATAGATTGTAGCGATCAGTCGTCCTTTGTAAATTTTATTGTGCAGATCTAGATTTCGGCTTGAAGCTAGCCATTCTCAGTGCACTATCATTTTCGCTCAATGCATGTAATGCCTGTTGGTCGGGCTTCATCCAAAGTTCATTGAATGTTCATTGAATGTTTAATGAACTGTGGATGAAGCCCGACCAACAGGCATTACATGCATTGAGCTAAAATAATAGTGCATTGAGAATGGCTAGCTTCAAGCCGAAATGTAGATCTGCACAATAAAATTTACAAAGGACGACTGATCGCTGCAATCTATAATTTACAAGTCAATATAACAGTCGCTGAGTGCAACAGCTTTCTGAATGGAAGGTAACCTGATGGTTTAGATTTTATCAATTCTGGGGCCGTGAAATGATTTTTCATCTGCTCAGCTCCTGATATTGTGATATCTGATGCCACGGTCGATTTACAACCGCCGTCCGCCTGGGTTTTCCCCGCAATAGTAACCAGTCAGAGCAGTTTTCCTGCACCATTCCTGCTAGCCATGTCACTACGTGGCAAGTCTTTTCCGCCAATAGCAGAGTCTGAAAGTATCGTCTGCTAGGTTAATAGCCGACACCAAGACACTGCCTCGTGGCGAGCTGTGTTCCCCGGTGACAAGCCCTGCAGTTGCTGCGCCGTATCAGTTGTCAAAACAGACTGCGCGCTCTTGTCTTTAATGTCTCGGCGTTTGGCCTTCTCTGTATGCAATGTCTCAAGGATTTTACTGATTTATCGTGCAGGCTATTTTGCACAGTACAACATTTCACTGTAAAAATTAGAGTATCCTTCTATACCTTTAAAATTATTTTTATTTTACATAATACTCTTGGCCATAATTTTAATCCTTAACTGCAGTTGAAATATTTCACCTTAATTTTCTTATTAGCTTTCAGGTGTTGCTCTCGTGACTATTGGTACTCTCATGAACCAGCAACTGCAGGGAATTGAAGACGTACTGAATGGAAAGATGCATACTCCATGCACATTAGCTGTAGTACTTGGCAGTTTTCTCATCGCAGTTTCCTTCTATGGACTATTTGGTGCTTTTAAGGAGCGTCGCTACTATGTCGTAACGGTAAATACTGAGTAATGTTTATAAATCGTTGGATCTGTTGTGGTTTACATTACCTTTCACGCCTTGTGTCACAAACTAAAATAGAAGACATGTGGCATTGCAAAATTACCCTGCGCGAAAGAAGTAGCGGTCACCTTTTTGAAACCCCGTCATTTTCCCCCATTTTGATGCAGAAATGCGACATGCGATTCAAATGTGCCTACTAGCATCCTCAATAATTATGCAAAAGCGTGATGCCCTGCGACGTTATCTTTGGGCTCGGCGGCGCTTCGAACAGCGAGATGTTGATATATGAGAAAGAAAGACCAGAGCTCAAAGTTCACCTGAGGTGTGGGGTAGGTTAACGTTCTCATATTGACACCAAATTTCACCACAATTCTGCCCAACGCTACCGTGGACATGTCACACGATGGGATTGTCGTCACACACCCCTCTCGCTCCATCACTCACACTCACCCCTTCTCCTGACGCCTCTGGGATGGAAGACAGAGCCGCAACGCACAGCGTTGAAATCACGCCATTTTCTTACGGGTGGCTGAGAAAAACATTGCAGACACATTGCCGCTTAGAATCGACACGAAAAGGTCTCAGCATGTGCCGCAGCGGGTGATAATGAAACAACCCCTCCCCTTGCGGCGTTCATTTACACACATTTCGCCGTCAAGAACAACAGTTTGCAGTGCGATGTGCAACAGAACGACTTTTTTTACAACCGTTGACTCTGCTGACACCCCTGGACGATTTAACCCTTCTCTGACGATATAATGAGGCTGCAGCCCCAACCAACATGACTTTGGAGTGTAGCACAACCACTGTTTCTGCTCTGCTGTAAAGTGTGGAATCATTTGGGACCATTCGAAACCATTCAGTGAACTCTGAATGTGATCCGAATCAGCATAGGGTGTTTGTGCTTTTTTAGCCCTCCTGTTTCATGCCTTCCTGTTATATGATCATGCATGATGAATAAAATTACAGAAGGTCCCTCTAAGACTCCCCGGTTCGGCAAACACAGTCAGTGCCACCTGACTGCACACATTTGCTGAGCATTTTAAAAATGTACTTGCACGTAGACAACACCTGATCAATTCCAAGGCGCCAGCAGGCAGGCAACCCTTTCGACGCCTCACAGCATACAGAATCTGAAGGGTGACGTCTTTTCTGCTTCAGAGTGCTTTCAAATTTCGTTGAATGGTTTTGAACGCCTAGTGATTCCACCAGAGCACAAAATGTGGTCACACTACGCTCCAGAGGGGTCAGATCGTATTCAGTGCGGTTGCAGCCCCAAGATGTCCTTAGCAAAGGGTTGAATCGTCCGGATATGTCAGCAGTGTGAAAATTTGTGAAGAACGTCAGTCTGTCACACATCATACTGCAAACGGTCGTTTTTGTCCGCGAAATTGTGTAAATGAACGCACCGAGGGAAGATGAGATATCGTTATCGCCGAATATGCCACATACTGAGACCTTTTAATGTGAATTCTAGTGTCTGAAACATTTGACTCAGCCACCTCTAAGACAACCGAGTCATTTTACCGCTGGGTGTGGTATTTCTAACCTCCATCAAAGTGGTGACAAAAGAAAGGGTGTGATGTGGGTAGGGAGGGAGACTGACGGCCTCCCCATCATGTGTAATGTCCGTGGTGGCTGTGGGCAGAACTGTGGTGAAATATGACAGTGTGACCTCATTAACCGGCCTTACGCCTCACATGAACCTCTGAGCTCTGGTCTTTTTTCCGCATGTGTCGTCACCTTGCTGTTTGAGGCGATGCCGAGGCCGAAGGCGACGTCACAGCGCGCCATGCGTTTGCACCACTGCAGAAGAAGCTTGTAGGCGCCTTTGAGTCAAATTTCAAATTTCTGTGTCGCAATGGTGGAAAATGAAGTGGTTCCAAAAAAAAAAAAAATCCTTTAATTCTTTTGCAGATTGTACGTATTGTATAACACATTTCATTTGTATGTCGCTTATCTTAATTTACAGAGTCAGCACAAAATCATTCCATTTGTAGTATACACGTCCTTAATTTTAGAAAGATTAACAACAAAAATCCAATAACAAATACTGCAGTATAGCATTTCTCCCATCATTTTAAGTATTCCCAAGTGTACTAGTAAATAACATTCATTAACTTAAAGTACCTGTTACACATGTTTATTTGTTCCCCAAGTCACAGAAAAGATTGTGTTACTGTAGCCTTTAACCAATAATTTTACACCTACAACAGATGCCTAGAGAAATTTAATCTTCTGACTCTGGCTTGTATTTCCCAGAATTACACGCTAATTCAGTCAATAGTCTCTGTTACACATTTCTTAAAGCTAGTAAAATTTAAGCATGATAATTATATTTAAACAGAGTCTGCTCTTTTATACATTGGCATAATTTTGATGTTTGAATGCACCTGTTTTTGAAATATATTGCACAATAACACAAATCCATATTCAGACGAACACATAAATAAACTGATCAGCAGAACATTATGACCACCTACCTAGTAGTCAGTATATCCATCTTTGCCACAGATAACAACGGCGAAGCGTTGTGGCATGGAAGCAATGAGGTTTTGGTAGGTTCCTGAATTAGATTCCTACACACCTGCATACAGAAGTCACCTAATTCCAGTAAATTCCGGGGAGGGGGTGGGAGTTGATGAGCCCTGATGCCACGTTAAATCACACCCCAGATGTGTTCAATTGGGTTCAGATCTGGCGAGTTTGGGAGCCAGCACATCAACTGAAACTCGTCTCTCTTTTCCTCAAACCATTTTTCCACACTCATGACCTTGTGACATGGTGCATTATCGTGTCGGAAAATGTCATGCCGTCAGGAAACATGATCGTCATGAAAGGGAGCATGTGGTCTGCAACCAATGGACAATATTCCTTGGCTGTCATGGTGCCTTGCACGAGCACCACTAGACCCACAGATGCACGTATGAGTGTTTCCCAGAGGACAATGGAGCCGCTGCTAGCTTGTCTCCACCCCGGTGTACAACTGTCAAGGAGCTATTCCCCTGGAAGACGACGGGTCCACGCCCTCAAATTGGCATAACGAAGAAGGTATTGGGCTTGATCAGGTTATGCAACGCTCTGACACTGCGCCAACGTCCAGTGATAATAGTCACGTGCCCTTTTCAGTCGTAGTTGTCAATATTGTTGTGTTAACATTGCCACATTCATGGGTTGTTGGCTGCGGAGGCCAATCGTTACGAATGTTCAGTGCTCTGTGTGTTCAGACACACCTGTACTCTGACTGTCATTGAAGTCTGGTGTTAGTTTCACCACAGTTCGTCGTCTGTCCTGTCTTACCAGTATACCCATCCTGTGGTATCTGCCCTAATGAGGAGTGGCTGCCAGGCTCCATGACGTCTGGACATGGTATCACCACATGTTAAAGACACTCACCATGGCACTCTTCGAACACTCGACAAGTCGTGCAGTTTCCGAAATGCTCGTGTCGAGACCCCGGGCCATCACAGTCTGCCCTTGGTGAAAGTCAGATACATCATGTCCCTTCTCCATTCTACACACAGACAGCACGCTCACTGATACTGCGTGCACCGTACGTGTGCCTGACTATGAGTCATTCTTCGTCAGGTGACGCTGCTATCTCTTGGGCGGGTTTATATCGATAGTAGGTCGGTAGTCATAATGTTCTCGCTGATGAGTGTATGTTTAATACGAATGCTTTATTATGTTACAGTTCATAAAGGATTTTGTGACACCTTTCACTCAACTCTGAATTTATGTATTCAGGGTACTTATCTCTTTTAATATGCTCTAAGTGCTTTACTTAATTATTAACTATAAATCAGTTGCGAATGATGTTTCTGCCACTATGAGCACTTACTAGAACAAAATTCTTATTACTGACAATCAGGAAATCTTAAATCAAATTGTATCACGTCAGGCTAAATGTCACCTGCTGACAGATGACTCAGTAAAGACCACATTTGAGATTTGCCTAAAAATAATTTTAAAACTGGTGGTGACTTCGATGTGGAAAAAGGCATCGTTATATATTTCTAAAAATTCCATTCTAAATAAATTTCATTAGATCAAAAGTGATCAAATCACAAAAGGAAGCCACAAATATAAAATATTTTCTTCATAACAAAGTAAACTGTGCCCTTTTTGGGCAGTAAAATACTCAAGCACAGCCAAAAATATTATTTAAAAAATAATATTAAAATGTTATTCCACCGTTTTACACCAATTAAGAAAACATGCACTGTGATAGAGAATCATAAAAATGATATACTGAAATACAGACAAGTAAACCAGGAAATCTGAAAATTTTTGCATCCTCATATGTCAATGTCAAAAAATAATATGTTAACATTAATTAATTAAGTAAAAGGCCTCATCTCTCCTGAACGCTCCTAGCATCTATTCAAACAAGACGTTAATGGATCTTAAAACAGGGAACGAAGTGAATGTGTTGGAACTCAAGAAGAGTTAGGACCCATTGATGATTGTTAAAATTTCCATTGTTTGTAAAGTGGTCCTTTGAGGCTATGGTAAAAATAAACATTATATATTACTTCCTTTAAAAATGAGAACTGGGCCATAACTTTATTTCAAAAAATTCAAAAAACCAAAGCTTGACAGTAACTTTTCATAAAAACATTTTGCATTAAGAATGACATTACAGTTTATGCATTTCATAACTGAATTTTATTAATATTGCCCATATTTCATTGATACTGTCCACATTCCTTCTGAATGTATCATCTTATTATAAAGAGGCTCTCGTTATCAAATCCCACTTCTTTTGTCCAATAAGTCTGCCCTATGAAACCTGTTTTGGCTGTGTTGTAGTAAATATTCAACGTATGAATGGAGGCTCTGAAAGTTCTTCCCTGTGTGTTAATTTTTGTTTTTGTTTTCTTGGTTCTGTATTGAAGCTGAGACCGCATTGTGGAAGTCTTATCACTCTTACTATAATTTCTTACATACCGGTAAAAGTTACCAACAGTTTCTGCATCTTCAGTTTCCATTACAAAAATTTCATACAGTGATGTTTTGACTTCTCTCGACTATAACCGGGATTATCAGCTTCTACTTTATAGGGCCGGGCTAAGCAGTTGATTACAAGTAATAGGTTCAACGTTCCTGTTCCAACAACGTAAAAGATTCCAGAAACCTATTAATTGTGAACTTCCTTTTATTTCAGACACAATCAAACTCAGAGACAATCGAAGCCATAGCCAGCCTATAGTGACCATCTTCAGGTGCTACAATAGTTTCAAGAGGAGTAAACAGTATATTATTATCTCTAAACCAGTAAAAATTTTGTTTGCCAGTTCTACTTGTGATTTAAGTAAACTGTAAATTAAATAGATGTGATTGAGATTTATTGGTCATGGGCGGCATTTGGTTTTCAAACGCTCATTAGATGTATTCTCAAACTAAAGTTAATAAAAAGAGTCAGGGAATTATATAGATTAGGTATAAACAAGTGTGCTTTGCCTTTCCTAGCCTTTGCACTAGTTGCGAACATTCTCTATAAATATTTAAATGCAAGAATCACAAAATGTATCAAAGTTACGATGATCTAACACTTCTTGTTACTTATAAATACAGAGCACAAGTCGCTAAGGCAGTACAGTCACAGTTAAAACAGACTTTGTGATAAATGGAAACAGGTGTGACCTATCTGTGATGCACATTTTCGATGGTTGATAGCGCTGCACTCTGGATCGCAAGATATTTGTACCACTGTTAAAGATCTCAAATACGTGACGACACAAAGGTGTAACACTATTTTGTGATACTAATACCGGAAACTCTACCGCAAAATACAACTCCTTTCCAGGGTTTTTAAATGGCCGTGATCGTATATGCTAATGGCAAAGGTTATCGAACTGTACTTCAACACTCAATGGATTAAGTGTTGAAAGGGTGCCAAGTTTTGGGAGTGGGAGTCAAACGAATAGTATGTGGTCAAAAAGTAAACGATGTGCCCAAGCAAATTTAACGCAGTCACCAGCATGAATTACGCAAAAGTAATTTCAGCAAAATGTATATCGAATGGTAAAAACACTGCTGAGTTAAGCTTTCGAAATTTGTTAAGTAATAGGAAAACACTAAAATGTACCAGAAAGTAACCAGCCATGCTTTCTGTTTAAGTACAATGGCAACAAACAATTGTACACTAACGTGTACTTTTTGTCTTGGTGTGTAATGAAAAAGGATAATTGTACTGTGCCACTTAACAGATGAAAAGTATTATCAGTTTGATACGTGGTGGCCATGAAACTACACTATTGGTAAACAGTAGTTTTGAAATACTTACCAAGCTTTCATTTCAAGTAATATGAATACAATTATTTTCATTGATCGTTTGTGAGCCTGTGCCTTTTTCTAATCGCTTGGTACCCCTCGTTACTTCACCGACCTATGATAAACTTCTGCTGGAAGGTTTACAGTCTCACAAATATTTCTTTTGGACGAGACATCTGTCCACCAAGGCAATTTTAGTTGATTTTCTATTCCGCGACCACTTATCTCAAAACTAGCCCTGTCGGCGATCATGCGATGATTAAGCGCAGGAACCGTATTGGTTTCTCCATGGTGAAACAATTCCGGAAGACTAAATTCATCATTTCGGATCTTTCTCTTTCGTCTGCCGTTTCGGTGTCAGTATCAACTTACTGACTTTAGGTAGGACCAAAACTTCTCGGGATTTTTATGTAGCCAGTTCGAGTGACAAAATGTTGCTTCCAAATTCAATGAATGTTTCTCATATTGCTCCCTGTATGCCAATTTCGGATTCGTTCAGCTTTTATTTGTCAGCTAAACTTGCTTTTTCCTTAAATCTGCGATTAAATTCTCTCTGTTTTCGTAGCAACTTTCTAACAAGTCTATTGAGTCACGATGGATCTTTTCCACCCCATATAATGTTGCTCGATAGTTACGATTCTAAGGCTTACTGTACAATTCTTTAGAATTTTATCCATTTGTGCTCTATATCTCCCCTCTCAGAGCTGAATATCTGCGTGTCAACTACTCAGAGACTCCTATTTGTTTCCTGTCACTCTTGCTGAGGAGAAACAGTTTCCTACGTTTTTCAACACATCCTGTAGCGTCTGCAGTCTTTGACGTTAGAACAGTCTTACGATCGCTTATGCCATCCTCTGTGTTAACTGATTCGAAATGTTAGGATCTGTAGTTACTACGAAATCTAAGACATTGTTCTAACCAGTTATCCCGAGGTAATTTTCAGATAAGGCATAGAGAAGAATCTCACGCGTAATCCATGTATCTACCACAAGTTTTAATCTCAATCCTTCCCCTTTGTAAATCTAGCCAATGAAGTGTTCCCCCTTTACAACAGCATGATCATTGAATTTATTCTCCGAAGCACCCTGCCACTATGGTTACTGAGCCAATTGAACGATAAAAAAATCAAATTACTATGGATGAAAAGCTCTTGGGCTTCCAACTGAGAGGCATTATCAAGGTTGGAAATCGGAAAGCTTTTCATAAGTAACATTCACCGGGAGGGTATACATTCGCACATCCAGTTACTATGTATGACTCATCTTTGATGTGTACCTTCACCCAGGTTATTTCACATGACTGTTAATCTCTTTATATATAAAGAGAATTTTAGCAATAAATTCGTCGTCACTGTTGGCATCAGGACTATCCTTGCAATACATATTTCAGTCTCAATTTAGGGATTCGTTTCTATTCACTATCTGTTTCAGCCATTTTTATGTTTTTTGATACTATGGGGGCGTTATTGCCTTTAACAAGCGAGACTATTTCAGGGACCTCAGCATGGATGCTCCTGCAATTTGCTGTGTAATAAGAGATTAATATTTTTTCTTTCCTATCTGCAATGATGTAAGTTATCATCCGAGACTAACATGTATGATTTTTTTCCAATGGTAAGAGTAATTCAGCATCGACCCTAAGGAGGTTTTTAATCCAAAAAACAAAAAAAAATTATTGATATAATCCATTCTTTCTTTCTCCATTATATGTGTACACAGTCCAGTCACATTAATGTGAACACCACCTATGTTCGACGTCAACGTACAATGGCCACTCACAGACAGCAGGTGACACCACTAACTGTGGAGGGTGTATAAAACGTGTTGGAGGGGGTGGTGGGAAGTGGGGGAGGGGGGAGCGAAGGGGAACGCGGAAAACAGCACAATCATTGTTGTAATGCGTAAATGGAGTGATTTATCCAATGTCCAGAAGGACATGATCATCGGCTTTCGGGCCAAGAGTGGAAGCATTTCTGAAACGGCTATGTTTGCAAACTGCTCGCGTGCTGGCGTGGTAAAGTATATTGCGTATAGCAAAATAGCGCTATCCAAAACTGACTCCAAGGCAGCCGTGGTGCACACACACCACAGATGACAGCGGTGAACGACAACCGTTGAGATGTGTACGGGCAAATAGACATGCAACTGTTGAACAACTGACCATGCAGATGAACCAAGAGGCTACCGACAGTGTCTCCTCAACGACTGTTCACTGTTCAGTGAATGATGATGCGCATGGGCCTCAGCAAAAAGCATCTGGTTCATGCACCCATGCTGAGTGCTGTACATTGGCGATGAATGTTGGAATTTGTACAGCAATACTGCAACCAGATGTCCATTGAATGGCAACAAGCGGCTTTTTCAGGTGAATCACATTTTTTGCTGCGTTGGACAGATGGCCGTTTGTGGGTACAGCGTGAAACATCTGAAAGCAAACACCCTGCAACAGTCGTTGGAAGGGTTCAGACTGGAAGGCGCCCCCTTGGCGATTTCGTCATTCTGGAAGGCATGGTGGATCACTACAATTATGCATCTATCCTTGGGGACCATTTCCATCGCTACATCCAATTTGTTTCTCCTGAAGTGGCATCTAATAACAGGACAATGTGACATCTCACACTGTTCGCGGTGTATGTGCATGGTTCGAAGAGCACCAGGAAGAGTTTACCGTATTCCTCTGGCCACCAGACTCCCAGATTTAAACCCAATCGAGAATCTATGAGACCACCATGATCGGGTGTTTCACACCATGGGTCCTCAACCACTCAACCGAGAAACCTAGCGCAGCGGCCCACGGCACTGGAGTTTGCATGGCTCCACATCCATGTCGGTCCTTCCAGAAACTCGTTGACTATCCTCCTACATGTCTCGCAGCGACCCTCTCTGGAAAAACGTCGTTATTAAAGTTTTTGACAGATGGTCCCATTAATGTGACTGCACAATGTATAAACACTGACGAAATGCAGCATTGTCTATTATCGTTTGGGTAGGTATCGTAGTGATAAATTTTATCATAAAATTTGAAAATTAGCTTCATTTCTGGAAATTAACTAATTACATTTCATATTTCCGTTGCAGTACGCTGTGTTCCTGTTGACTATACTTCTTCTGCAAACACCTGTTGCTGTAATGGCTATTCTTTATGGTGACAGAAACTTCGTTCTTCATACAACAATGTACGATTTTACAATCACTTACTATACTGACAGTACCAGCCAAGATGTTATGGATACAGTTCAGAAAAAGGTAATATATGAACAACTAATATTATAAGATTAAAACAGATTCGTTGAACTGGAAGAGCCATGTAGAATGTCCCCTGGCAATTGCTTCCAGCAGCAACTTTACGTAACATGACAGTGCAGCTCCCTGCTGTCGTTATTTGATATCTCTATTTTCAGTTCAAATGCTACTTCCGTTGTTGAGATAGTTTTCCAATAATAGATCATAAGAAACAAATGTTGATTTATGCAAAGAGCTCAGTTCACATTATATTATTTTTTCAGTTGAAGAGAATGAAGATTACAAGAACAAAACTTACACTTTCTGTCACTGATTAGCTCAAAGAAGACGTGCATATTGATTTTAGGAAACCTGTGGGTGACACTAGCCATAGGAGTTAAATTTGTGGTATTCACCTTACACTCTTAACGAAAACGAAAAAAAAAGAAAAAAATCGCATGTGCGTGTTACCTCATTTGCGTCCTGAATGAGAGAAAATTAGAGAGACTATCAGAGATCATTCATCTACATGTACACGGATACTCGGCAAATCACATTTAAGTGCCTGGCAGAGGGTTCATCGAACCACCTTCACAATTCTCTGTTATTCCAATCTCGTATAGCGCGCGAAAAGAACGAACACCTATATATCTTTCCGTACGAGCCCTGATTTCCCTTATTTTATCGTTGTGATCGTTTCTTCCTATGTAGGTCTGTATCAACAAAATATTTTCGCATTCGGAGGAGAAAGTTGGTGATTGGAATTTCGTGAGAAACGAAAAACGGCTTTCTTTTAATGATGCCCAGCCCAAATCCTGTATCATTTCTGTGACACTCTCTCCCATATTTCGCGATAATACAAAACGTGATGCCCTTCTTTGAACTTTTTCGATGTACTCTGTCAGTCCTATGTGGTAAGGATCCCACATCGTGCAGCAATATTCTAAAAGAGGACGGACAAGCGTAGTATAGGCAGTCTCCTCAGTGGATCTGTTACATTTTCTAAGTGTTTTGCCAATAAAAAGCAGTATTTGGTTAGCCTTCCCCACAACATTTTCTATGTGTTCCTTCCAATTTAAGTTGTTCGTAATTGTAATACCTAGGTATTTAGCTGAATTTACGGCTTTTAGATTAGACTGATTTATCGTGTAACCGAAGTTTAACGAATTCCTCTTAGCACTCATGTGGATGACCTCACACTTTTCGTTATTTAGGGTCAATTGCCAATTTTCGCACCATTCAGATACCTTTTCTAAACCGTTTTGCAATTTGTTTTGATCTTCTGACGACTTTATTAGTCGATAAACGACAGCGGCATCTGCAAACAACCTAAGACGGCTGCCCAGATTGTCTCCCAAATGTTTATATAGATAAGGAACAGCAAAGGGTGTATAACACTACCTTGGGGAACGCCTCAAATCACTTCTGTTTTACTCGATGAGGAATGTACAGGATTTTATGTGACAGAGGATCCATGACTTAAGTTAAACGACTGAGATAAACAGTGGGATCTACCTACACTTCGTTTCGTTTATAAAAGTCAATCTCCGAACAGTTTTCGAAATCCACAACCACCATGGATTTAATTATGCTTATCTTTTGTTCACTGGTAAATCAAAAGTTGCAGTTCCATGGTTCGATATAACGTTTGAGGTTATTTTGAAACGTTTGAAAAGCCACCTACAACTTTGCCTAATGTTGTTTATTATCGTTAATCACATAAGTAAGACGCAACATTGCTCCATTTCCACATGGCATTGTCGTTATTTCCATCGCGCTGTTTAATGGAATAGACCCATCGGAATGACTCCACCACTATCTGGTCTAATCGAACACTCTCCACAATTGTGCACGATCGCCCACCTTTATGTGAGGCGGCTTCTTTTATTATGGTGGCGTGTAACGTTATCCCTAAGGCATCAAACAACCTCTACATCAGGATAACCATGTGTCTGATGAGTCAGTTGAATATTTCTGCTATTTCCAATGACGCTGAAGGCCAATTTCCAGTTTGATTAAAATAATTTTCAAGGACCCTCAAAGATTACTAATTTTATTTATAAGGAAATTGTGTTTATAATAGGCTGAATGACCGGGTCGACATGGGATCCAAGGGCTAAACACATACAAAAACGAAAATTACTACAAAAAATGTCAATATAGAATGGAAACAGCATGGTTCACATAGATAAAAAGACTGCATTTTAATCATAGATCACAATCTCGGAAGTATCTAATAAATTATCGATGAATGTGTACAAATGTTTTAATGACAATAATAAATCATGTGTAAAGCGCAAAAAAGCAGTTAAAAGCACGGGAATAGTTATAACGTGTGGATTGTGGTGTCGAGTCATTCCAGAGTGATTGTGTAGGCCTAAGAAACACTGAGGTCCGTGCTGTGAAGAGCGAAACAAGTTTCGTTGTGAAGCGTACGAGAACAGTTTAGGCATCGAACTTTCCGGAGAAAAAAAAACACAGGGACTTAAAAAAACAGTGAATAGTGTGAACAATCGTATCAACTTAATTGGAGTTAGTACAAAGTCTAGTCAAGTTAACAAAAAAACTATCAAACGACAACTCAGAAATAAACACAAAATTAAACACATTTCTCAGTTGAAATGAAAGACTAGAAAAATACTTCTTGCAGTCTTCAAGGTGGATAGAAAAGCTCAGAGAAGAAACCAACGAAAATAGCGTGGACTCTGTGCAAATTAGTTCTACGAAACGAAGAACAGAAATTTGTGAGCAAAACAACAACACGAACTAACGCAAACGAAGTGTAAACAGTAAACAAATGAAGTGCTGTGCATCGGACTTATAAAACAACAACAAACAGAAGACAGCAGCTTGATGCATATTGCACGTTATCTCTACTGATAACAACAAAAAGCTATAAAGGATGTAGCTCTAATGTAAATATTGAACAAACCAACAACGTGGAATCAAATGTGTACAGTGACTTAATACATACGAATCATGTGTCAAGTAAATAAAAACATGCCACTACAGTGACATACATTCCAAATGTAAACAGCAAATCATCTAATGAGACGGAACAAACCAGTGTTCCGATCTAAACAATCCTAACAATCCTGTAAATCTCATATATGAAAATTTGCCAAAAATGCAGAGGTACCCGTTCAAGAAGTGCACAGGAAAAGGAGAAGAAACGCACATTTGGTCACTGTTTCAACTGTGGCTGAAGAACATAAGCATTCGTACAAAAATGCACTACAAAGTGCCAAACAGAATGCATGCTCACCATCACAGAATTCTGTTTCATCTGGAAGTGCCAAAACTAAAATCATGATTAAAACAATATTTGGTACAAGAGAAGAACAAGGAATACTGTGTGGTGAGAAAAAGGCTGGTTTCATCTGAGCATAGTCAGATGTAGTGCAACTGTAGAAGATGTCATTAGATTCCTGCAAAAGAGGTATCCTAAGCATAGCAGCTTTGCAGCTGAGAAATGTCAAATAAGGGACTTAATAAGAATTTCGAAGTTATTGTTCACATTGAGCGAAAAGATAAAGCGATGGATAGCACTATATGGCCCAAAAATATTATGATTTTTTTATCCCGCAGAATGTCCAATATCCTTGCAAAACAGGCTCCTCTATGATTAACAGGTACCACGAGCAACTAAGTGAAAACGGATCACACACAACCCAAAATGTCACTCCTGTAGTTATAAGTAGTGCCAGTGTGCAAAGTCTTAAGTCTTGATGTGCTGGCATTCTTTACCGAAAAAGTGAAGCCCAATGTGTTGTTTCTATGTGAACACTGGTAAACATCACAGGAAGCTGAGTACTACAACTGTATTGAGACCTTAAACTTGGTAAGTGCATGGTACAGAACAACTGCTTCCTTTGTGGTGTGTCTATACATGCCAGCAGAAAATTCAGTGTTAAAGAAACTGATTTAAAAAGCAATTCTGTGGTCCTAGATTTAGTGCTAGCTGCTTTGGACTTACAGGATCTTAATATAATTGTTGTCACACTAAACCTTTCTCCAAACGGCAACTTTGAAAATTTTCTCTTCTAAATGGACTCAATGCACTTGAAATGTAAAATTGCATTGTGTCGTGATTTCAACGGTGCTCTGATGCAGAGAGCACTAAAGAGAGAGAATTTATGTACCTAGTAGGCAGTTATGGATTGTTGGTAGCAAAATATCTACCAAACAGAGATGATGGCTGCCTTGACACTGTGATCACAAATCTAAATACTTGGGACTGTGAGATGACTAGTTGAAACAATGATATCTGACGGCAGTGCATTAGTTCTCGAACTGAACACAAAAGAGATAAATATCAACCAACTGTTACATGGCATTCTAATTATCTATTCACAAAAAGAATCATAAATAAGGAAACATTAAATGCTTTTCAGATAGCAGTATCTGCAGGAAAGTGTAAGCCTGGATTGCATGAATGGCAGCGACTAACGTATTTAAAGAGTTTTTCCAGACCACCAAAGATAAATTTGATTTATCTGTTCACAGAAGACCAAAAAATGTCCTACGAGCATGTCGCAACACATCCCCCGTGTGAAAGAAAAAACGTGGTATACTAATTAATTGAAACATTAAAATACTTTGTACTTTTATTACATGATCACTACAAAACAGCAACAGATCCCCGAGTAAAGGACGTGATCTACAGCAGATATTTACAAGCAAAAAGATGTTACCGAGAGGAAGTAGAAGAAGCCAAAAAGGAAAGCAGTGATACTTTCATTGAAGAAGCTCACTACTCGTGCAAGGCAGCCTGGGCCTGGTCGATTAGCATGGGATGAAACCCATCTCTCTCTTAGGCTTTTGTAGCCCAGATTACTTTAACAGTTGCAGTAATAAATAACAAAAGATGCAGAATGATGAACTGGAGGGAATTACAAAAAAAGGATGTAATAAAGATTGTAAAATATTATAAACCTTCCAATAGTCAGGATGTATACGGGATGACTACTAATGTTCCCCAAGAAAATTGTCTATGAATTTTCTGAGCAATTAACTGTGGTAATTAATAAATGTTTTACTGCTGGTGTATTTCCAGACTTTCTTAAACTTGCACAGACAGTACCAGTTTATAAAAAGGGTGACCCAGCCATGGTAGCAAGCTTCATACCAATTTCAATCATTCTAGTCTTCATGAAACTCGTTGAGACTACAATGGAAGACCAAATATCAAATTACTCTGAAATTAATGAACTCTTCACAGATGCACAACATGGTTTCCAGAAAGGCAAATCTACAATGACAGCAGCACTAGGTCTGGTTCCTGGGATAAAGCATAGTTTTGAAAACAATCATAGCACTGACGCTTTGCGACCTTAATAATGAGTCCGATTGCGTTCCTCATAAGGTGCTCCTAAACAAGCTCAGTAAATATGGAGTTGGAAGCACCGTTCTGGAAATCCTCAAATCTTATTTGGAAAATAGAAGACAGATTTTATCAGTCAAGGAGCACTATAATGTGAATGGAAGTTGGCATACAGTGTGCCATAGGGATCGGTAACGGGTCCCTTCCTGTTCCTAGTATTTATAAATGATTTAAGCTCTCATGGACAGTACTTGCAATTTGCAGATGATCTAACTCGAAAGGCATTCATGTTAGCGAGGCTGAAGACGAAGTAGAGGTTTTGTTTAATGTTATAAAGAAATGGTTTCTTACAAACAGTAATAAAATAAATAGAGAAAAAAAGCAAAAATTGGTTTTTTGCGTCACTGACAAAGGATACCTAAAAAGTGCAGGAACTGTGAATCTTCTGGGGTTCACAGTGGATAGTTAAATCACATGGCAAAAACACACTGCACACGTATGTGACAAACTGTCACGAGTCATATACCTCCTGAGGAAAGTGAAGCACTTGACAACTGGTCAATATCTGCTGATGGTTTAGAAGCTATATGGCCTGTTTCTATAGGTCACTCTACAGGTTGCAAGGAAAATCTATCACTAAAACAAACAAAAAAGCAATAAAGACCATAACGTTAAGCATGAAACTGGACCACTGCAAATCCATCTCAATGCGTCTAGGAGTGATGACAATTTTCGGTCAATATGTCTTCACCTGTCTCTTGTATGTGAAAGAAAATCATGAAACTTGCCAATAATTGTCGTAAAGAATTTCTAACCGATTTCCGAGGCTCCACTTTAGATTCTCGAGCGTGTTGAAGTTTTTTGTGGATAATGAGGTGCTGGCCCATTGACCCAACCCTCAACTTGGAGGACCAGGATTTGATATAAGCGTTTACTCCCCTAGGAGGGTTGGCTTCACCATGCTTATAGAGATCCCCCTTCCCTAGTGGTATACATTTCGTCTGGCTCCTCCGTTGAGGCCTGTCTGGCTTGGGTGACCCTGCCAGTAGCTACGCTACCGCCGGCATAGGCCTCAACTTCGCTGGAGCAGGCAAACCCTCCCGCCTGGTACTGAAGGTACCTTCGATAAGGCAGTGTCCCTTGAGAGGGACAATGTTGAAGTAGAAATGAAAATATTAAAAAAGCACTTACAAAAATTTCTCTAGAGGTACTAGGGACTGAGAGTAAGAGTCTAGGTAAGCGGGATCCTCCATGGATGTCTGATGACCTCAAGATGTTGATTAGGGAAAAGAAAAATCTCTACAAAAAAAGGTATCAATTAAATCACTACAGGACAGGCAAAACTACCAGACAACAAATTACGAATTAAGAAACAGAATTAAATTAGAAAAGAACAAGATGTGGGAACAGAAACCTATTAAGGTGGATCAGAAACAACAGAAGTGTGGAGGACAGTTACCCATATGAAGAAAACATAAGTAAACAAAGCAGTAGACAACCTAATTCCCTTAAAGGAACGGAAAAAGCGTTAGGCAGACATTTTAACTGAAGATAGGCCACATTACACGCAAGGGAATGAAGAGAATATGGAAACAACTGATCGAAATATAAACATTACAATAGAGGTAGTGAATTGTGCATTAATTAAAATGAAGAATGGCCGATCACTTGGTGAAGGAAATATTCCTGTTGAAGTATTGAAGGTTGGAGGAAGATATCTGAAGAAACGAATAACCTGCCTGATGAACAACTGTTGTAAAAGGATTGAAATTCCCTCAGAATGGAGAAAGTCATATATGGTTTCTATTTTCAAGAAAGAGAATAGAAAAGACACAAACTGCTGTGGAGGCTTATTTGGCAAGATAATGTTTGAAAAAATTAGACAAAATGTTGGCCACTATATTGTGGAAGACTAGAGCTGGTTTAGGCAGAACAGATTATGTGCAGATAACCCATTTATTTTACAATAACTAATGGAGAAAGTTATAGCAGTAGGGAAGGAAGTACACATTGCCTTCGTAGATTTAGCTAAAGATTACGATACAGTCCCTAGATCTAAGCTGTTGGAAGCTATGGAACATATAGGTATGGATGATCACCTTTTACAAATTATTATTGAAGTGTACAGGGATAATGCGGTACAGATTAAATGAGGTTCAAAGTTATGAGAACCTATTAATGTCACTGAAGGTTTGCGACAAGGTTGCAGTGTGTCACCCATCCTGTTCAATTTATATGTAGAAGTGGCTCTCCGAAATTGGAAGAACAGCTGCAGAGGAATGGGAATCACTGTCAACGATGTACAGATATTTTCGTTAAGTTTTGCTGATGATCAAGCTATTATAGCACAAGATTATTAAGACCTTGAGTTCATGATATGACGTTTATATTAGGAATACAACAGATGCGGACTACAAATGAGTCTAACATAAACAGAGTATCTGGTGATGAATAGTGATGCTAAACTTGAAGTACACATCAATGACAAAACAGTTATGAGACAGTAGAGAAATTTAAATATTTCGGGGCACATATTGATAAAAATGGATTGGGCCATACAGAAGTAAAATATGTAAAGCAGAAAAGTTGCGAGGTGCCGGGGCTAGCAGTGTGTTTATCACTACATTCTATTAGAATCCACATATGTCAATCATGCTCTAAGCCCCCCCTATTCTAACTCCGACTTTTGCTGTTGCACAAGGATAAGAAAAATACGCGAACTGACTCTAATCAACCCTGCCAGTGGAGTAGAAGAGAGTTTGGCACCTGCAATAATTTAATTTGATAAATAAGTTAAATAAACAAAGGTTTCATTAGCATAGTGAGGAATGATAGGGTTGCTCTATCGATTAACAGAATGAAAGTTCTGTCCAAAATAACAATAGGATTTATTAAGACTAATCACAAAATAATAAACAAAAACACAAACATTTACAATAAATCAAATTGGCTCAAATTTGATACTCATACAAACACTGTAAAGGTGAAGTTGTCCCTGAACTAGATTGTGAGGTTTAAGACGAAGTGGTATGTGGAGCCAAATTCCTTGCCACTCAAATCTGAAGGGAGACAGACAGCTAACCTAACAATAATTGCTGCTACTCAAGACAGAACACAGAAAAAAAACGAACAGGCGCGCTCTGCTGAGCTCTGATTATCACCTAGGAAAATCCCTATCTGCCGGTGCTGCGGACATACATTACCAAAACTGTCTTCTTGGCTGCCAGAACACGATCTGGCGTACCGCAGGCGAGGGCTGGTTGCTTCGACGTCCTCGACCGAAAGGCGAGAGCCGACTACCCCTGAGCACCCGTACAGGCCGAACACACAACATTCCCGCCCCCACGACAGTGGCCGTGGTTACGTACCAATCAGCAACCCGAAAACCGGCGGAAATTCCACTCCATTGCCGGAGCACTACCATTCCACCAATGGAGATTCTTGGCGCCAATTTCTGTGCTGATTTTGCTACGTCACGGCGCTATGCCCTGAGCAAACCAATCACCGTTACTATTTTGCAGAAAGTGCGGGAATTTTCCCGCCACAACTGACTGGGTACACAAGTCATTCCCACGCCTCGCTGGTAGCCCGCCAGAAAGTGTTTTCGCTAAGTTTCTCCGAAGTAACGGAACCTCTAGCCCAGCCGCTACTTCACACCCCAGCGGGCGTGTCTCTTGACAATGTCGGCGTCTGCAAAGCATTCACTCGACTGCCTCACACACGTCGGCTTAACCTGCCTGTCACCGGACCACCCGGGTGACGAGAGACGCTGCGTGGGATGTCCGCGTGTGAAGGAATAGCAACTTCCCACCGCATGCAATTAGAGAGGAGAATCTTAAGATAGAAATATGAGCGGGGGCTCATGCCACCTCTCATAGCCCCTACGCCATTTTAGATTGTAATTGGTGAGCGGTTGGCTCACTTAGGAGCAAGGTAGTGAGTCAATCGCCCAAGAACAATCTTAAAAACTGACTCCACATGCCGCACTCTATAAAAAAAAAATCACTGCAACTGAAAGATGCAGCTCATAGAGGGAGGATTATTTATGATGTAGCCAACTTCACCTTCTTAATATGGAACACTAACACTCACATCACACATCCATACCCAGGGAGCCCCTTCCAAACACCGATTCACACAGACATTCACGCTCTAAATATGGCCCGGGCATGTGAGCCAAATATGGAGCAGTTTATTCTTTACAATCAGAGTTGGAGTGCTCCGCAATTAAATGCCCAAGATTTTACAACAATTTGAATCATGAAACTAACCTGAACTCACTCACACATGATAATATTTAAGTTAACAATCTCTTTGTGAGCTTTCAGAATCTAGTTACAACCTCCGATTCATTCTGTCTCCCTGCAGCAAGAATAACCTTTACAAAATGTTCCCTGAACTGATGGTCCATTCACAATGACAGTGGTGGTATCTGCTTCAGTTTATAGGGACTTCAGGCACACTGTTTGCATACACACAACAATAAATACAAAATACAAAAAAACATGGTGTGGAGAACAATACAGTAATTTGTAATAAGAATTACAGTGTAAAACACAAACACATACAAGGTATAACATACATTACAAAAACAACACTAGAGAAAGAAATTTAAGAAAAAAAACAAGGTTCATGGGGCATCAAGTTGTGCGTGCACATTGCACACTGTTCACGACTGTGCTGAGAATGAGGCACTAAATCACATTGTTAGAAATGTTTGAAGCACTTTACAAATTTATTAGTTTCTCGGAGGGGGTTGGTATGTTGAGTCATATGCACTGATGCACGTGGTTCCCTGTCTTGAGCATCGGAGGGGGGCTTTTGGGATGGGGCCACAGTCCTGACATCACATAGGGCTAAACGTTGGGTGTTGTTGCTACATTGTTGCAACAGCAATAGGGAGTTCTGGAGTGTCTGCAGTAAGCTGTTGGGATTGTAGTCAGACCCACGCATATGATCACGGCAGTACGGTAGGAACACACAGTGATAGGCTCTCCTCACGTCGATTAATTGTCTCTGAGGTCTACTTGTTGGGATACATCACTAGTCTCTGTCTCTTCTCTCGCTGGACAGTACTTTACGTTTCCCAATATTGCAGTTCGACGAAGGATGATGGCACGTGGAGTGACTCCACAAGTGTGTGTGGTCATCCATACAGGATCGAACTAGGAGCGACGATTGCTAAAACTGCTCTCTAATAGAGAGGAGAAGTTAGAAATGAGACCATTCATTTGTTAGAGTGTGTGGCACGATACTGCTTTGTGTATGCAGATCGGCCAATGCCAGTGAGTTGTAAAAACCCAAACAGGTGAGTATAGAACGTCCCTTTCTGTCCTGAGACACATGAGGCACAGGTTCTGACACGATATGTGATCTTCTTCGTGTACTCACGACAACGTGGTCTGCCGCAGGGAATCCCTCCAAACGGCTGCCGCGTCTGGAGAGCTAGCAGGCTGTCGCGTGTGGGTCGCGTGTCAGTGTCAACGGCCAGCCTCACTTTCGCTTGTGGCCCGGCGAGGGTCCCGCGTAATCCCTCAGGTATATGGCCCCGTGACTGTCAGCTTGTAGAACCGGATGCTCTTGCCATTCACGTCAGGTGGGGTGCTGACGCTCTTTTCTTGCAGGTAGCCGCAGACCTCTTGTTCCCGCTCCGGCCGGCCTCCGCATTGCCACGATCCCCGTCATCTGCGCAATTCTTACAAAAATCTTATGCCTAACTTTTTCCCATGACCTTCTATGTTATAATAAATTTACATAATGAAACATAGATGGTCTGTCATTTCAGACACTCTTATTTTACTTTTATAGTTATTAATCTATGGCAATCATTATAACATCTAATCTAGACATGGAAATAATTTATTTTGATACATGTGTAGAGACCGATCTCAGTATTGTACATGGTGTGTGATAACTGATGCTACGTAATGGATGAACAACTAAATGTGCGGGCCCGCACCAATATTACTATTACTTACATAGATCGACAGTAGACATGCTCAAGAATTAACTACCATATGCCAGCGATCTACATCCTATGTCTTCTACATAAATTATGTTATTATGCAGGCTAAAGTTTTACTGAGCTATAAAGAACATGCAACTATTGTACGTTCGCTCGCCGGTCGTCCCTCCATCTCGGGTCTGTGGTTTGATGACCTGAAAAATAACATCCCAACAGGCGCGCCCAAACACAACACTTGTGGTAGAAAACCCCCACAATATTAATCTAGTTATTGTTAAATCCTACAGTTTAACTTATCCTAGTATATCGTACCCTTTTTTTATTTATTTATTTATTAGTATTATTTTTTTTGTTTACCTTATACAATACTCTTACATAATTCCTGTTACGTTGAGATGTCTCGCTGCTCGCCGCTATTGACGACAGTGATGTGCGCGCCGTACGACATGGCCTCCGAGTTCTCACTACGCCTCACTGAAACTCCAGAGACTGGGTTAGCCATGGCTATACACGACAATAAATTTATAGTTGCAACTTCCTTCTCTATCTGATGCGGTTTTCGGGATCAAAGCACACCTTTCCAGAAGCAATGTAATATGACCAAGCCAGGGGTGGTTCCTGTTGAGGATTCAGTCGCCCAACACACGCCAGCTACACAGTATGTCACGAATATCCAAGTATAAGTCCCTGGTTATTCATCTGTGACAGTCACGAGCAGCACGCTAAATCCCCCACCAGCACATTGGCATGGTAGGCTTTATGCTCGCATTTCTCTCGTCTAGGGCACCATTGGAGTCAAACGCTCACAGGATCACCCCGACTTGCAAGACAACGATGCTGGCGCAGCTCTGCAAAAAACTATACTGCCCATATTCATCCTCGAAATCACGCAATATACCACAATCTTGCCGTGCACTGACGCGTGCCTGCAAGCATTGGTATGAACGTTTCATGAACTGGTTGTGGCCGCTATTGAGCGTATCACGACTTCTCAGAACGCTTCTAAGAGCACGTTCTTGTATGCGCCCGTTTGTGCGACGTCTCGTCACTCATCTTTATCCCTTAACATGGACACCAGATAGGAAAGGACAAAAACATTGCTCATGGAAAGGTAGTCCCTCTTATCGCAACGACAGAGGAGATCCCGAACATAGACAAAAAAGAGGATAGCAGCAGTAAATTCTTATGCAAGACAACACAGCGTGTTAATACTTTAGCAATCTTAATCTATTAATGCAACGATTATTGTTCCCCGAAGAAAGGTTCATATCTTTGCCTATTCTACTCTGTACACCACTTACACTACTACTATTCCACGAACTCCTTTATGTGAGAGATGTGGTGGAGTCCTATGGACTTCTTTCCTTTCAGCGTCTCCAATTCATAAGCATTGTGGTGAGCTGCTCTCCTTATACGGTACGGGCCGTTGTAAACAGAATAGAATTTTTGGCATTTCATTTTTTGTTTGTTCGAAAGTCGGAAAGACTTCACGAGCACCTTTTGTCCAATTTGGAAGTGTCGTAGACGAGCTCCCCTGTCGGCACGTCTCTTCCTGACCTCTGCTGCAGCCCGTATCCTCTTGAGAGCCAAATCCACTATGGCTTGGTGCTGCGTTCGAGCCCTTGGTGGGAAGTTTACGACGTCGGTTATCAAGTCCTTAGGAATCCGGTTTTTCAGTACTGTAATGGGTGCCAATTTTGTTATCCCATGGGGTGCCTCATTGATCACCTCCTGGAAGTCTTTAAGGAAAACGTCCCATGTCGTGTGCTGTTTGTTATAGTACAACCGGCACAAGTTTCCGAGTTCCTTAATAACCCGTTCTGCAGCATTCGAGCTCGGATGGTGTGAAGATATAAAAATGGGATCAATTTTACGTCGACGCAACGTCTCCTTCCATGTTTTTGACTTAAACTGTGGCCCGTTATCAGAAATAATTCTACTCACATGACCAACCTGTGGTAGGAAATCCCGGATTAGGGCTCGTGATACAGTTCGTCCTGTCGCCCTCTTCAGTGGCGTAAAGGTAACGTATTTGGACGTTAGTTCAACAAACACTAATACGTAAGTATATGCTCTTCTTGTTCTTGGCAGAGGTCCCATCAAATCTGTTGCTGCTAACTGTCTTAATTTGGTCGGTACGATTGGGTATAATGGTGCCTGCATGCTCACAGTGGTGTGCTTAGCCTTTTGGCAGTCTTTACACACCGACAGTACCCTCCGAATTCGACGCTCCATGTTTCGAAAGTAACACATGGTCCTTAGCTTGAGATTGCACTTGCGTGGTTCGAAGTGTCCATAGCTGAGGTGAGTATGCCATATAACCTTGTTTATTAGGTGTTCAGGGATGCATACCCCCCATTCAGTGTCATTGGCATAATTTCGGTGGAAAATTATGCCTTTCCGCAAGAGGTAGAACTGCCTGATGGTGGCGTGTCTTCTGTCTATCCATTTCTGTTTCAATAACACTAGGGCAGGGTCCTTGTCTTGCTCCTTCTTGATGTCCTGCATACTACAGGTAATAAAATTTTCAAAGGCTACTTTCTGCATATAGTAAAGGCAGTAGTGATTTTCCTCCAGATCTTCTTCCATGTTGTGCTCAAATCCGATCGGTGACCGTGATAAGGCGTCTCCAATGATGTTCTGACTGCCGGGGATATATTCTATCGGAAAGTTGTACTGCTGTAGATACGATGCCCACCTAATGAGCCGCCTGTGATTAAGCTTTGCAGTCATCAAGAACTCGAGTGCCTTGTGGTCTGTGTAGACCCTCGTCTTGCGACCAAACAGAAGGTATCTGAATTTTTCAAACGCCCATACAATAGCCAGCGCCTCTAACTCGGTTACTGAGTAATTCCTCTCACTCTTGGCTAGTACTCTGCTAGCAAACGCAATTGTCTTCCACACCCTGTTTCCTTCATGTGCATAGTCTTGGAACACCATGACACCCAGACCGGAGTATGAACTGTCCGTTACTATGCATAGCTCTTCTGCTAAATTAGGGTGTGATAGGATGGGTGCTTGTAATAATGCGAATTTTAATGCTTTCCATTCGGATTCGGCCGCCTCATCCCATTCCCAAGGAATCTTCTTTCCTGTAAGTTGATGCAACCGAGGACTGCTCTGAGTTTTGACATGTATAAAGCGGTTGTAAAAATTTATGATCCCCAAGAACCCCCTTAACTGCTTCTTTGTCGTAGGAATGGCAAACATTTCAATCGCTTCGATCTTTTCGGGATTTGGCGCAATGCCCTCACCCGTGATGATATGTCCTAGAAATTTCACAGAGGACGTCCCAAAATTCGATTTTTCGATATTGATAGTCACTCCGTATTCCTTGAATGTCGCTAGGAGTTCACCGAGGACCGCATTGTGCTCTCCCCAAGATTTCTCCGCGATCAGCAAATCGTCCACATAGCTGGTGACATGACGTTTCAAATTATCGCTTAGTATGCCGTCCAGCCCCCGAATGAATGCGGCAGATGAAACGTTCAAACCAAATGGTAGACGACGAAACCGGTAACATCTTCCAAATGCTAAAAAGGCTGTGTACTGTCTGCAATTTGGATGGAGCTCGATCTGCCAGAAACTCGATTTTAGATCAACTGATGAGAAGATTGATATTCCATGGAAGTTTTGTAAGAGTTCCTCTAATCGTTCCGGTCTGTCTGTTTCGGGTTCTATTATGGTATTAATTTGTCGCGAGTCCAAGACTAAACGAATACTACCATCTGCCTTCTCGACTACTCTTAACGGGTTATTATAGGCTGAAGCCGTAGGTTCTATTATTCCTTCACTCAGCATTCGCGTAATTTCAGCTGCTACTTTCTGTCGATATGCCAAGGGGATTGGATAGGGTGGTACACGAAACTGGTTGTGCGGACGAACACGAAATTCATATTGGAAGTTCTTTATTGATCCTGTCTTGGGAAGGAAGACCTCCGCATGTTCTACTAGTAATTTATGAAGTTCTTTGCGGTGGTCGCTCCTTATATTCTTTATTGCTTCCACTTTTTCTCCTATTTTCTCCTTTATTTCTCCCATTATTCCGACTTCATTCTCATCCGTGTCCTCTCCCTTACCCGCAACGTCGACCTGTTCTTCCTTTCTGTCTTTCAGACACGCATAGTTTATCCGTACACAGTTAGACGGTAGTTGAGCTGGGATCAGCTGGTCGTCGAACTTAATGTGGACGGGATTCCCTTTCCTCAAAACCACTTCACCTCGTCCTAGATCAACTATCGCGTCATGTTCATTTAGGAAGTCCGTTCCTATTATCATGTCGATCGCCAGATTTGGCACGATCCAGAAGTTAGACTCTATTTTGTGTCCTTGGCAGGAGAATTCCAGTCTTGTTTGTTGGGTGACCTCCGTACATTTACCCGCTAATGCCCCTTTTATTTTGGTTTTCTTAACCGATAGGACAGGCCAGTCCATCTCCTGAGAGCACCTCTTGTATGCTTCCTCGGATATTGCTGTTATGTAGCTTCCACTATCTATTATCGCATTCATACTCTTTTCAGCTATTGCTACTGTGATAAGAGGCTGCCGATCTTGTCGAGGAGTTGCTTTATGTTCCTCGAGCAGGATTTCTGATAAATCTTCGTAATGTATCATCCGTAGTTGGCCAGGTCCGAGATTACGTGCGAAATTCCGGCGGCCTGTGTTCGCACTAGTCTGGCGTCAATCCCTTGTTAAGCTCCCCCTCCTCTGACGTGCATTAGGATTTGCGGGTCTAGTTTCAATCTCCTGGTTCCACTGTTGTCCTTGGTTTCGCTCTCTCCAATTACGGTCGCTTTGCCGTTCGTTATTCCTCCTATCCCAGATTCCTTGTCTAGATTGACCCTGCTCCCTGACGTTCTGGTTTCCGTGTCTTTGGTTTACATAACCTTGAATAGCGTAACCTTGACTTCCGTAACCCTGGTTTCCTAACTGACCAGTGCGATTATGCGATCTGTTGTCGTCTTCTGTTCCTGGCCGGTGGTATTTGTTACTTTGCCCCTTCTTCCTGTCCTTTGCGTCTTGTTTATCAAAGACTACTTCGAGTTCGCGCAATAGACTCTTGAATGCTTCTATGTCAGATCCACACTTGCCGACAAGTGTCTGTTGGTACCTAACTGGCAATTTGGAAAAGCAAAATTTAATGATTTCTCCGTTACTATATGGACTATCTAAAAATTGATTCTTCTTGAGTAAATCATCAAGAAATTTGGTTGCGCTCCTATGCCCGGACACTTCCAGTTCCGGACAAAATATTATTTCCTCTTTAATCCTGTCTTGCGTTTCCTTTGACCAGTAGGTCCGCAGGAATGCACCAACAAATTCCTGATAAGTCCGACACGTCACTGCCACACCCCGCATCTTTTCCGCGGCTTGGCCTTCGATGTGTCCACACATGAATTCTAATTTTGCCTGGGTTGGCCATGATGCTGGTAATGAATTTGTGAACTGCATCACCCAGCTCTTCGGATGCATCGACCCTCCATTTTCTTTGAACTTCTGGAATTTTAGTATCGACAGGAAGTGATTGTGATCAAAATCCGTTCTGATCCTCGCACTGGTGTTGTCACTCGTTTCCGATACTTGCACGTCTGCTGAGTGTCCTGCTCTATCTTGCTGATAACTGTGATGTGCTACCTCTGTATCACAGTGGAAGTGGCACTCAGAATTCACTCTCCTAAGTGGGCTATAATTATTGGAGCTATTACACGCTGTTTCTGCGTGTGCAGTGTTAGTTCCGCACTCGGTCAATGGGCTAGAGCACGGCGGGCTTTTCCTCGGAGACACAATTCTTTGTACTCCATCATTGGTACCCGAACGCGCAGTGCTCGTGTGCCCGTTTTGCTCTAGTTTTGCTATCCGACTCTCTACTTCTTCCATTCGTTTCGTGGTGTTCGCAACCGCGATATTACCTTGAGTTTTTAAGAATGCTAGGGATTTTGAGTGGGATTGTGTTGTACGTCGCAAGCGCCCTGCGAGTTTAGAAGTTGATTCCGCGACTTTCATTGCCCCTATTGCTGCCGTTTTGGCTAGGCCTGCTACTTTTTGTGCTACCATTGACATTTGTTTTGCTTCTCCACATTCTTTCTTTATTGTTAATAATTCCCCACGAATTTCCCCTATATGCGAAATTATTGCCTCCGTGTCCTTCTTACGCTGTTCGTCAGCTTCTTCTTTCTCCTTCTTACGCTGTTCGTCAGCTTCTTCTTTCTCCTTCTTACGCTGTTCTTCAGCTTCTTCTTTCATTGATCGTAGGAAGCTCAGTATTGGGTTAATGTCATCAATTTGATCCTCGTCACACATGGGTGATGTAACTCTGGACACCTGGGCGCTAGAGCTCTGACGTGACCGAGCTGGCCTCTGTCTGCACTCGTTCGTTTGACTATAAACTTCTGCTACCGTCTCGACCTGTGTGCCTGTCTCTGTTTCATCCTCTACCTCACTATCATAATCACGGCCGCAACGCTGCTCTAAGATCGCGTCCAAATCACCTTCCTCATCAATGACCCTGGCGTCCTGTCCTGCTAAAAATGTGCCCATCTCATCTCCGAACCTATTCCCGTCAGTAAACTGCCCCTTATCCATTATTCTATCCTCTTTTGTTTTAGCTTCGATCAATAATAGTCGTGCCTTACTTCTCGTTATCATTCATGAAAAACAAATTTATCTAGAATGCACAATTAAATTAATCTACTCCATATATTTTTTTACACATAGACATAAAATTTCAACAACGCTGTTCCAACGCTGTAATCACAAACACAATTTGATGTGGTACAGAAACCGCACACAAATCCGACAAAGTGCGATGTGGTACGGACACCACATCAACATAACAAAAAACAATGAACAAAAAAAATATATACACTGAAAACAAAAACTGTAATCATGCGCCGCTACTTAAAACTAAACGCGGAACTACCAGAAAAAAAACTTGGGTATTAATCAATAAAAAAAAATAGAGAAAAAAAATTTGAATGTTCGTACTAAGAATATTGTTTGTTAATCAGTGATTCTCAGGAAAGATCCGAGGCTAAGGGTCGCCATATTATGCGAGGTGCCGGGGCTAGCAGTGTGTTTATCACTACATTCTATTAGAATCCACATTCTAACTCCGACTTTTGCTGTTGCACAAGGATAAGAAAAATACGCGAACTGACTCTAATCAACCCTGCCAGTGGAGTAGAAGAGAGTTTGGCACCTGCAATAATTTAATTTGATAAATAAGTTAAATAAACAAAGGTTTCATTAGCATAGTGAGGAATGATAGGGTTGCTCTATCGATTAACAGAATGAAAGTTCTGTCCAAAATAACAATAGGATTTATTAAGACTAATCACAAAATAATAAACAAAAACACAAACATTTACAATAAATCAAATTGGCTCAAATTTGATACTCATACAAACACTGTAAAGGTGAAGTTGTCCCTGAACTAGATTGTGAGGTTTAAGACGAAGTGGTATGTGGAGCCAAATTCCTTGCCACTCAAATCTGAAGGGAGACAGACAGCTAACCTAACAATAATTGCTGCTACTCAAGACAGAACGCAGAAAAAAAACGAACAGGCGCGCTCTGCTGAGCTCTGATTATCACCTAAGAAAATCCCTATCTGCCGGTGCTGCGGACATACATTACCAAAACTGTCTTCTTGGCTGCCAGAACACGATCTGGCGTACCGCAGGCGAGGGCTGGTTGCTTCGACGTCCTCGACCGAAAGGCGAGAGCCGACTACCCCTGAGCACCCGTACAGGCCGAACACACAACATTCCCGCCCCCACGACAGTGGCCGTGGTTACGTACCAATCAGCAACCCGAAAACCGGCGGAAATTCCACTCCATTGCCGGAGCACTACCATTCCACCAATGGAGATTCTTGGCGCCAATTTCTGTGCTGATTTTGCTACGTCACGGCGCTATGCCCTGAGCAAACCAATCACCGTTACTATTTTGCAGAAAGTGCGGGAATTTTCCCGCCACAACTGACTGGGTACACAAGTCATTCCCACGCCTCGCTGGTAGCCCGCCAGAAAGTGTTTTCGCTAAGTTTCTCCGAAGTAACGGAACCTCTAGCCCAGCCGCTACTTCACACCCCAGCGGGCGTGTCTCTTGACAATGTCGGCGTCTGCAAAGCATTCACTCGACTGCCTCACACACGTCGCCTTAACCCGCCTGTCACCGGACCACCCGGGTGACGAGAGACGCTGCGTGGGATGTCCGCGTGTGAAGGAATAGCAACTTCCCACCGCATGCAATTAGAGAGGAGAATCGTAAGATAGAAATATGAGCGGGGGCTCATGCCACCTCTCAAAGTGTTTGGGTGTAATAAATTATTTTTGGTGGGGTAAGAATATTTCCAACAGCAATAAGAAAAGAGTAGGTAAAATAATGCTTGAATCGGTGCTATGCCATGGATCAGAACTATGGATCTTAAATGCGGATCTCAAAAGAAGACTAATAGCTGTGGAAATGGCTTATTTACGTAGGAGTGCCAGAATATCAAGAATCGAAAGAAAAACTAATGAGGAAGTAAGAGCTAGAATGAAGGCAAATGATACAGTGATAGATAAAATCGAAAGAAAATGATTAAAATGGTATGAACATATGATGAGAATGCCAGACCATCGGTGCCCAAAGAAGGTCTAAAAGGAAACCACCCGGCAGACGTAAGCGCGGATGACCACGACGTACTTGAACAGACCACATAAATGGAATAATAGAACATCGTAGCATCAACAAGGAAGATGCACTGGATGAAGAGGTTTGGCGGAAGATAACACGAATGCAACAAGATGTTATTATTAATTAATCTTTGTATTGATTAATTCTGTAATAATAATAATCAGTTATGAAACTTTCACCAACAGGAATGGAGTCCCTAATTATACACCACAGTAAGCAAGACACAGATATCCTAAGTTGTCAACTCTCTATGACACGGGACAGTTTTCCAACAGTAGTTATTAAAACGTTCCACCGTCTAAAAACTAAAATGCAGTCCTTGGACTTGGTGCAGGTTCGAGGAAAGGTGTCGTAAAACCTACGCCAGAAACCGTTGTACAGATTAAATGAGTTCTTTGACAGTGAAACAGTAAATTGGACTCCCTAAACAATGCACTGCCATACGAAATGTAGTTAACATGTACTTGTTAAAAAATTTCTTACTCTGTATGTAACTCAGTAATATTCTGTACTCACACAAATTTGTTCTGTATTATTACTCATACTTACTGTAATTTGTTTTGTATTATAATGCTTGTATGATCTTGGACTTGGAACACTGACGCAGTTTATCCACTCTTGGCTGGTGAACGACGTAGCTATGGTAATAAATTACCTGTATCTCTGTTATTTCGAACGTGTATATCGGCTGTGAAACTTCAGCTATTTCAGAATACTTTTCAAAGAAACTGTCGAAATGTAATGTTGCGGCACTATTCGTCGGGTGCAGACTTCATGACCCGTGGTGGGGTGGACAGGATAGCAGCCTGTGAAATCCTGCTGCTGGGGCCGGACTGTTTCTGAGGCGGCATGATGCAGCACTCCAGTCAGCTGAAGCGGCGCGCTCAATTACCTCGTGCCGTGGACTGATGCTGCACTGCCTTGGTTCCTGGGCCCATTCACAACAAAGCTGGGCCGAGCCGCTATAAATACTTGCCGTTCAGACCTAGAAGTCTCTTATCTTTCGACACCAAGATATGCTCCACGCCAGCCGACAGTTCCATGTGGACGAGTGAGCTTCGTTTACGTCTGCTACCTGTTAGATCTGATGATATCAGGGCTGGAGAAGGAGCCACCAAGCGGGCGCCACCTTCAGTGTGAATTAACCTGGTCTCTGGATGTCTCTAATGGGTCTTGGGTCCAGGGCCTGTACGCCAGCGGGATACACACCTGACCCACTGCCGGGCAGCCAGGTGACCAGCGCACATGAGCCTACTGCCCGCAGAATGCTTGATCCGGCCATATGAGGCACTATATGGCTGGAAAATGCCAATACTATTAAAGATAGTCAATCCTAAAATAGGGAAGAATTCAGAATCAGTTTGAAATTTCACAAGAACTTCGCTGTAGGTATGGAAGCAAGTACATATAGCTAATACAAAAGCCGTCGAATACAGGAACGAATGGAATGACAGAGTGTGAAGTTACCTGAATATCATACAGATTAGTGAGGATGTTATCAAGTACGTACGTCCCAGAGAGAAAGATGAAAAAATTCTTCATTCGTTATTAAGGACCATATCAAGTGACTGAAATTATCTAACCAGTGGACATAAAGTTACAACTTCCTGTCCAGATTACAGTCGTCTATTCCTTTTGGAGCGCGCTGGATACACTGCAGGTGTTGCCAGCAGCAATCCCAAAAAAGAGTGGTGTAGGTAGAAAATGGAATGCAATGCAGAAGGTGGGACAGAAAGCGACAGCACAGATTGTGTGTGCATAGCCTTATGCATTCAGACTTAGGAGAGGAGAGTGACTGAGGCTTCCCTGCTTCAGCTAACACCACTTACAGAAAAGGCAGGGAAAAATATCACACTATTGGCACTGTTGCATCTCGACAGCAGTGGAGGGTTAGGCTCCTTGCACGTGCATCTGCTAGAGGGTGGGATACTTTTCACCCACCAAGAAAATGTCATCGTGACAGATCACCAGTGGACATTGAAAGTGACATTACGGATTGAACCCTCCATGAGGCAACACAGAAGCGGGAGTGAAGGAGTTGCAGAGTGAAATGCAGGAGGAATGCTCGTTAATGTGTGTCGCCTATGATAATTTTTGGGAATGGATTCAATGGATCATTGATTTGTTTTCATGCACTCAAAGAAGTCAGAACTCTGGATTGACAGATACAGGTTATAGATGAGACCTGAGTTTCTCCTGGCGTATACAACTTTCAAATAACTTCCGGGAATTCAGCCAGGTAACACTTTCAGCGACCGCCGATATTTCGGCGGGAGAACACCCCGCCATTTTCAAGGCAAACTGCAACGGACAGGCGGCGTGCATGCAAATTTAATACCTCGGTTCTGCGACAGAAGCAGGAAAGATAACACACACACTGAACACTAGTGCCACCAAAGATGACCAAAGTCAGAGCTATCGATAGTGAGACTATGAATTCACAGGTGAGGCAGCATTGACTCTGTTCCTCTGTTTTTTGACAAGGGAGAGAGCCGGATTCCAAACAGAGTTTAAACAGAAACCTCCATCCCTGTTAACGAGGTTGCTCGCTAGTTTAATCTCAACTGCCTCCTTAATGACACTGTCCCAATAGCTGGACGTGCATGCCAATATCTCTGTGTTATTATATAACATGGGGTGACCAGTATCCAAGCAATGTTCGGCAATAGCAGATCTATTTGGCTGCTGTAATCGTGTGTGCCGTTTATGCTCAGTACATCTGTCCTCCACGGTCCTGATAGTTTGACCAATATATGCCATACCGCAGCTACAGGGAATACGATACACACCTGCCTTACGCAATCCAAGATCATCCTTAACGGAACTCAAAAGTGCTCTAATTTTAGATGGAGGTCGGAAAACACATTTCACATCGTATTTCCGTAAAATACGACCGATCTTATTGGACGTGTTTCCTACGTAAGGCAAAAAGGCAGTAGACTTAGGTGTTGACTCAGAATTATCATCAATCACCCGATGTACAGTTGGTCGATAGCGCAACGCACGTTCAATCTGTCTATCACTATAACCATTTTGACGAAATGTAACTTCAAGATGGGACAGCTCAGCTGGCAAAGTCTCAGCGTCAGAAACGACATGTGCCCTGTGTACCAAGGTACGAAGTACCCCTTCACGCTGAGCCGAATGGTGACAACTATTAGCTTGTAAGTACAAATCGGTGTGAGTACGTTTCCTGTAGACTGCATGTCCCAATGATCCATCATCCTTCCTCCTAACCAACACGTCGAGAAAGGGAAGGCAACCATCCTCTTCCACCTCCATCGTAAAACGAATGTTCGGGTGGATCGAGTTCAGATGTTCTAGAAAGACATTCAAATTCTCCCTACCGTGAGGCCAAACAACGAAGGTATCGTCAACGTATCTAAAGAAACAGGCGGGTTTTAAAGGCGCCGACTCCAATGCACGTTCCTCGAAGTCTTCCATAAATAAATTTGCGATCACAGGAGACAACGGACTACCCATCGCAACTCCATCTGTCTGCTCGTAATACTGGTCATTAAATAAAAAGTAAGTGGATGTCAACACATGCCTAAAGAGATTAGTTAAATCAGTACCAAACCTGGCTTCAATTAACCGCAACGAATCAGACAGAGGAACACGAGTGAAGAGAGAGACCACATCGAAACTCACTAAAATATCAGAGTCATTCAGCCTCAGTCCCTCCAAACGACGTAAAAAATCAGCTGAGTTCCTGATATGATGTTCACACTGTCCTACTTGTGGACTCAACAGAGAAGCAAGATGCTTGGATACACGATATGTCGGAGCGCCGATGTTACTCACTATAGGACGGAAAGGAACCCCTTCCTTATGAACCTTTGGAAGGCCATATAACCTAGGGGGAACGGCACTATAGGTGTTAAGCCTCTTGATTGTGTCCTGCGAAAAACCACTTTTCTTCAGGAGGCTGTTGGTCTTTCTCTCAACACTTTTCGTGGGGTCAGCATCGATTCTGCGATACGCTGAATCAGATAGTAAACGTTGCATCTTTTGTACATAATCAGGTTTATTTAAAACAACGGTGGCATTGCCCTTGTCAGCAGGTAAAATAACAATACTGGGATCAACTTTGAGAGAGCGTAAAGCAGCCCTCTCTGCTGCTGTTACATTACTCTTGGGTGGACGAGCCCTAGTCAAAACACGGCATGCCTCCCTCCTAACTTCCTCTGCAGCGTCAGGAGGTAGTTTGCAAACTGCCTGTTCAATTGAACTAATAAAATCAACTACCGGCAAATTCTTCGGAGTGGGTGCAAAATTTAAACCCTTCCCTAGCACGGATAAGGTTGCGTCGTCAAAAGATTTCTCTGTGAGATTTATCACAGAACGTCGAGATATAACATCCGACTCCGCGCGATGAAAACGTTCAAACTTTGCCAAATGCCGGGCAGTAACGGAGTTGTACTCCCAGTCAGCTTGGGTCCATGAGGCACCGTCCAACCAATCCCAAGTGAAATCAGACACTTCAGATGCAACCATTAAATGAAAACGATACAATTCTTTGGAAACAGAATCCAAACGTCGACGAGTAAAACGAATCCTTTCGCGAACAAGAGCCAAGCCAGCACGTTGCTTGATACGATTGGCGGCAGGTGAATTAATATGGTGCACAACCTTAGCAAATGTTGGGACATGATTTTCATCACGACACCTCAATAAAAACGACAAAGCACATTGCAGTCTAACTCGACAGCTACGAAGTTTATCCAACTTACGTAAACACCGATACATTTCCTCCCCGTAGAGGTAAACAATGTGAGACCTGAGTTTCTCCTGGCGTATACAACTTTCAAATAACTTCCGGGAATTCAGCCAGGTAACACTTTCAGCGACCGCCGATATTTCGGCGGGAGAACACCCCGCCATTTTCAAGGCAAACTGCAACGGACAGGCGGCGTGCATGCAAATTTAATACCTCGGTTCTGCGACAGAAGCAGGAAAGATAACACACACACTGAACACTAGTGCCACCAAAGATGACCAAAGTCAGAGCTATCGATAGTGAGACTATGAATTCACAGGTGAGGCAGCATTGACTCTGTTCCTCTGTTTTTTGACAAGGGAGAGAGCCGGATTCTAAACAGAGTTTAAACAGAAACCTCCATCCCTGTTAACGAGGTTGCTCGCTAGTTTAATCTCAACTGCCTCCTTAATGACACTGTCCCAATAGCTGGACGTGCATGCCAATATCTCTGTGTTATTATATAACATGGGGTGACCAGTATCCAAGCAATGTTCGGCAATAGCAGATCTATTTGGCTGCTGTAATCGTGTGTGCCGTTTATGCTCAGTACATCTGTCCTCCACGGTCCTGATAGTTTGACCAATATATGCCATACCGCAGCTACAGGGAATACGATACACACCTGCCTTACGCAATCCAAGATCATCCTTAACGGAACTCAAAAGTGCTCTAATTTTAGATGGAGGTCGGAAAACACATTTCACATCGTATTTCCGTAAAATACGACCGATCTTATTGGACGTGTTTCCTACGTAAGGCAAAAAGGCAGTAGACTTAGGTGTTGACTCAGAATTATCATCAATCACCCGATGTACAGTTGGTCGATAGCGCAACGCACGTTCAATCTGTCTATCACTATAACCATTTTGACGAAATGTAACTTCAAGATGGGACAGCTCAGCTGGCAAAGTCTCAGCGTCAGAAACGACATGTGCCCTGTGTACCAAGGTACGAAGTACCCCTTCACGCTGAGCCGAATGGTGACAACTATTAGCTTGTAAGTACAAATCGGTGTGAGTACGTTTCCTGTAGACTGCATGTCCCAATGATCCATCATCCTTCCTCCTAACCAACACGTCGAGAAAGGGAAGGCAACCATCCTCTTCCACCTCCATCGTAAAACGAATGTTCGGGTGGATCGAGTTCAGATGTTCTAGAAAGACATTCAAATTCTCCCTACCGTGAGGCCAAACAACGAAGGTATCGTCAACGTATCTAAAGAAACAGGCGGGTTTTAAAGGCGCCGACTCCAATGCACGTTCCTCGAAGTCTTCCATAAATAAATTTGCGATCACAGGAGACAACGGACTACCCATCGCAACTCCATCTGTCTGCTCGTAATACTGGTCATTAAATAAAAAGTAAGTGGATGTCAACACATGCCTAAAGAGATTAGTTAAATCAGTACCAAACCTGGCTTCAATTAACCGCAACGAATCAGACAGAGGAACACGAGTGAAGAGAGAGACCACATCGAAACTCACTAAAATATCAGAGTCATTCAGCCTCAGTCCCTCCAAACGACGTAAAAAATCAGCTGAGTTCCTGATATGATGTTCACACTGTCCTACTTGTGGACTCAACAGAGAAGCAAGATGCTTGGATACACGATATGTCGGAGCGCCGATGTTACTCACTATAGGACGGAAAGGAACCCCTTCCTTATGAACCTTTGGAAGGCCATATAACCTAGGGGGAACGGCACTATAGGTGTTAAGCCTCTTGATTGTGTCTTGCGAAAAACCACTTTTCTTCAGGAGGCTGTTGGTCTTTCTCTCAACACTTTTCGTGGGGTCAGCACCGATTCTGCGATACGCTGAATCAGATAGTAAACGTTGCATCTTTTGTACATAATCAGGTTTATTTAAAACAACGGTGGCATTGCCCTTGTCAGCAGGTAAAATAACAATACTGGGATCAACTTTGAGAGAGCGTAAAGCAGCCCTCTCTGCTGCTGTTACATTACTCTTGGGTGGACGAGCCCTAGTCAAAACACGGCATGCCTCCCTCCTAACTTCCTCTGCAGCGTCAGGAGGTAGTTTGCAAACTGCCTGTTCAATTGAACTAATAAAATCAACTACCGGCAAATTCTTCGGAGTGGGTGCAAAATTTAAACCCTTCCCTAGCACGGATAAGGTTGCGTCGTCAAAAGATTTCTCTGTGAGATTTATCACAGAACGTCGAGATATAACATCCGACTCCGCGCGATGAAAACGTTCAAACTTTGCCAAATGCCGGGCAGTAACGGAGTTGTACTCCCAGTCAGCTTGGGTCCATGAGGCACCGTCCAACCAATCCCAAGTGAAATCAGACACTTCAGATGCAACCATTAAATGAAAACGATACAATTCTTTGGAAACAGAATCCAAACGTCGACGAGTAAAACGAATCCTTTCGCGAACAAGAGCCAAGCCAGCACGTTGCTTGATACGATTGGCGGCAGGTGAATTAATATGGTGCACAACCTTAGCAAATGTTGGGACATGATTTTCATCACGACACCTCAATAAAAACGACAAAGCACATTGCAGATGAAAATCATGTCCCAACATTTGCTAAGGTTGTGCACCATATTAATTCACCTGCCGCCAATCGTATCAAGCAACGTGCTGGCTTGGCTCTTGTTCGCGAAAGGATTCGTTTTACTCGTCGACGTTTGGATCCTGTTTCCAAAGAGTTGTATCGTTTTCATTTAATGGTTGCATCTGAAGTGTCTGATTTCACTTGGGATTGGTTGGACGGTGCCTCATGGACCCAAGCTGACTGGGAGTACAACTCCGTTACTGCCCGGCATTTGGCAAAGTTTGAACGTTTTCATCGCGCGGAGTCGGATGTTACATCTCGACGTTCTGTGATAAATCTCACAGAGAAATCTTTTGACGACGCAACCTTATCCGTGCTAGGGAAGGGTTTAAATTTTGCACCCACTCCGAAGAATTTGCCGGTAGTTGATTTTATTAGTTCAATTGAACAGGCAGTTTGCAAACTACCTCCTGACGCTGCAGAGGAAGTTAGGAGGGAGGCATGCCGTGTTTTGACTAGGGCTCGTCCACCCAAGAGTAATGTAACAGCAGCAGAGAGGGCTGCTTTACGCTCTCTCAAAGTTGATCCCAGTATTGTTATTTTACCTGCTGACAAGGGCAATGCCACCGTTGTTTTAAATAAACCTGATTATGTACAAAAGATGCAACGTTTACTATCTGATTCAGCGTATCGCAGAATCGATGCTGACCCCACGAAAAGTGTTGAGAGAAAGACCAACAGCCTCCTGAAGAAAAGTGGTTTTTCGCAGGACACAATCAAGAGGCTTAACACCTATAGTGCCGTTCCCCCTAGGTTATATGGCCTTCCAAAGGTTCATAAGGAAGGGGTTCCTTTCCGTCCTATAGTGAGTAACATCGGCGCTCCGACATATCGTGTATCCAAGCATCTTGCTTCTCTGTTGAGTCCACAAGTAGGACAGTGTGAACATCATATCAGGAACTCAGCTGATTTTTTACGTCGTTTGGAGGGACTGAGGCTGAATGACTCTGATATTTTAGTGAGTTTCGATGTGGTCTCTCTCTTCACTCGTGTTCCTCTGTCTGATTCGTTGCGGTTAATTGAAGCCAGGTTTGGTACTGATTTAACTAATCTCTTTAGGCATGTGTTGACATCCACTTACTTTTTATTTAATGACCAGTATTACGAGCAGACAGATGGAGTTGCGATGGGTAGTCCGTTGTCTCCTGTGATCGCAAATTTATTTATGGAAGACTTCGAGGAACGTGCATTGGAGTCGGCGCCTTTAAAACCCGCCTGTTTCTTTAGATACGTTGACGATACCTTCGTTGTTTGGCCTCACGGTAGGGAGAATTTGAATGTCTTTCTAGAACATCTGAACTCGATCCACCCGAACATTCGTTTTACGATGGAGGTGGAAGAGGATGGTTGCCTTCCCTTTCTCGACGTGTTGGTTAGGAGGAAGGATGATGGATCATTGGGACATGCAGTCTACAGGAAACGTACTCACACCGATTTGTACTTACAAGCTAATAGTTGTCACCATTCGGCTCAGCGTGAAGGGGTACTTCGTACCTTGGTACACAGGGCACATGTCGTTTCTGACGCTGAGACTTTGCCAGCTGAGCTGTCCCATCTTGAAGTTACATTTCGTCAAAATGGTTATAGTGATAGACAGATTGAACGTGCGTTGCGCTATCGACCAACTGTACATCGGGTGATTGATGATAATTCTGAGTCAACACCTAAGTCTACTGCCTTTTTGCCTTACGTAGGAAACACGTCCAATAAGATCGGTCGTATTTTACGGAAATACGATGTGAAATGTGTTTTCCGACCTCCATCTAAAATTAGAGCACTTTTGAGTTCCGTTAAGGATGATCTTGGATTGCGTAAGGCAGGTGTGTATCGTATTCCCTGTAGCTGCGGTATGGCATATATTGGTCAAACTATCAGGACCGTGGAGGACAGATGTACTGAGCATAAACGGCACACACGATTACAGCAGCCAAATAGATCTGCTATTGCCGAACATTGCTTGGATACTGGTCACCCCATGTTATATAATAACACAGAGATATTGGCATGCACGTCCAGCTATTGGGACAGTGTCATTAAGGAGGCAGTTGAGATTAAACTAGCGAGCAACCTCGTTAACAGGGATGGAGGTTTCTGTTTAAACTCTGTTTGGAATCCGGCTCTCTCCCTTGTCAAAAAACAGAGGAACAGAGTCAATGCTGCCTCACCTGTGAATTCATAGTCTCACTATCGATAGCTCTGACTTTGGTCATCTTTGGTGGCACTAGTGTTCAGTGTGTGTGTTATCTTTCCTGCTTCTGTCGCAGAACCGAGGTATTAAATTTGCATGCACGCCGCCTGTCCGTTGCAGTTTGCCTTGAAAATGGCGGGGTGTTCTCCCGCCGAAATATCGGCGGTCGCTGAAAGTGTTACCTGGCTGAATTCCCGGAAGTTATTTGAAGGTTATAGATTATTGAAAACTGTCTACAGATCAGCTGGTGCCAACAGCATAAGGCTTGTAAACGATTCAGTGGTTCAGGAGCAGAGGGAAATGGAGAGCTGTCTGACTATGTAAGAACAACAATTAGTTCTACGAGACGAGATTTGAGTGTATTGCAGGCCCAATGTCTGGAGAGCAGGGTGGCCAGGGTGTTGGACCGTTCCTTCCAATCCACCGATCAGGAAATGTTTCATCCAGGAAATCACGCACTATCAAAGCCCCACAGTTAGAAGAATATCAACCGTGGATAATTTTCCAGCAAGATGGAGCACCCCCCTCCCCCTCGGACTAGAATTATCAAGTACAACATAATGTAACGTTACATATGATCTACTTCTGTGTTCCAGCGTGCTCCGTGGCAATTTTGTATGCCATATTGCTGTAAGCCTTGTAATTATTATTTTGATTTTTTCTTTTCTTTTCTTTTCTTTCTTTTCTTTCTTTTCTTTTCTTTCTTTTCTTTTCTTTCTTTTCTTTTCTTTCTTTTCTTTTTATAAATATGTAGATAATATTGGCATAGAAACAAAATAAGTAGAGATACGCTCTTCAACGATGAATGTTTATATATTCACCTTTTTTGTCTCAATAAGTGATAACGGGCGGACGTATTGCGAGTTCAGCCGAGTTAATATTGTTACAAAATGTGTATTCCAATTCTACATTAAGAAGTGTTACAGAAAGTTGTGAAGATAGCTAAGTTTATTCGCACAGTCATATTCAGTTCATTATTCCGCGACGCGCCGAGAATCCTGCATCAAAAGAAGAATTTGAGTGAGCAGAGGAGAGGTGATCCGGAATCAGTATTGTCATACCAATCTCCAAGCACAATAGCGGTAACAAGAAAAGGATGTACGTAAATTTACGAATGTTAATCTAATAATGTATTAAATATTGAAGGTCTGTTGATTTTAATGCCAGCTAAAGTTCACTCACGATATGAGTGCTTTCCAATTTCTTTCAATTACTCTTTCAAAATTTCTTTTTTAATTATTTAAGCAGCAATTTTTAATCAGTTTCCATTACATATCATATTTTATGCACGCACCCTATTCTCCTATTCCCCTCAGCAACTATTCAGCGTGTTTAATTATGGTTTTATTTTGTTCGAGTTCGTACTATAGCTCGTACCATAACGACTGGAATATTTCTCATTTTTGTCGTTACGAGGAGCATCATTTTTGCATCAGAAAACGGTGTCTAAAACGGAGTAAAGACTAACATTTGTGTCACTGTGTTTCGTTAAAGCAGTCGAGGCAATTCGAAACACCTGTGCCCTGTATGGGGTGAGTGTTGTATCGTTTCAAGTACGATAATTATGAGATAAATTAATCGACACAATCAGGACGACAAACAGGCACTGATGAAGGTCGTTTCTACGATTTACTACTGTGGTCAATGACGGAGTATCCAGTGACTGGCAAGTGTGACAAACAATTAACATTCATGCAATAATTGCCTTCAGCAGTCTTATTGGCGTTAAAAAAATGAAGGAGCATTGTGCTATAAAGTTTCATTGAAAACGTGATAAGATGCAATGTAGAATCTCGAACTGTCAAGGATGGGGAAGGAAGTCGTCCGTGCTCTTTCAAGGGATTGATCCTGGCATTTGCCATAATTTATTTAAGGAAGCCACAGTAAACCTAAATCAGTGGTAGCCTGATGGCGATTTGAAGTACCGTACGGTAACTTCATAAGGAGAAAAAAATGGGTAAGTCGTAATAAACATTATCTCAAGTGATGGCCTGTATACGTCTACAAAATGTTTTGTTATTGGTATCCAACTCTTGGCAGAAAGAAAGTGTTTTTTGTTACCAGCTGCTTCACTGGGATGTGTCTTTCGCAGCTGACATTTGTCGCTAACAAATGAGACGCCTTGCAGGCGCAGAGAAACAAAGGCGCCTGGAAAACAGCTTCATGGAGCTTGATTGACAAACACACCTACCACATGTTTACTAATCTGGCACCCGCATGTGTTTACCTATCTCTCCCCTTAACGACCAACCACCAAGTAAGATGGCTTTAGTTTCCTTTTGTTTGTTTTGTTTTGGTGATTGCGCTTTAAAGGTGGTTTAACTCATAAGCGGCGAGTCACTACATGCATGAGATCGAGAAACCATATCCACTCCATCAGACGGTTTTCGACAACGAGGTGAAATATATTGCTGATAGTTTCTCTGATATTCGTGTCTGTTTCGTTCAGTAACTGATACAATTGCTGTCTCATCATAATACCATAAAACAAATGGTTCTCTCAGTTAAACGTGAAGTCTTATGATCACACTCAAGTAACTATACCGGACTACAAGGTAAATACGATAATGTGGCTGTGAGAGTGGTTGCCGAATGAAACACATTTAACAATGTTACGATTTCAGTAGCAGATTTGTGTGTTTTCAGTAGCAGTTCGGCAGTATTTTATGTTTCATACCTCTGGATCTATTGGTTACTGAACGTAACAAGACGTCTTATGATGACAAAATTTCTAAAGATCTCATTGTGAGTTCGATTTTACTGTTTGTAGCTCTGCCATAGAGGAGATAAAATGTTACTGTCGTTTCAGTTTGAAACTGAGAGATATTGTCTCTTACTTTTCACAGTACGTCGACATTTTCATGGAGCAAGCAACCAGCTGCAGTGTTCATCGCCTGCTCATTGCCTTTGTGATGGTTGATACAGATAATTCGCAATGTAGACAAAGAGATTAGTTGTAGTTGTTGTCTGAAAGTAATCTCCCCTCTCTGTAAACATATATTTGATGCCGATGACACACCAATGTGGAACTCATTCATAATCTTTGATTGGTATACCACGAATACATCAAGTGAATGTTGCAAGATAATTCTCTGTCTTGCCAGGAAGTAACAAAGGTATCACAGCGTCCCTAGACATGTTCCACTTTGTTTTCATGACCCTATCAAAGTCATAGCATGACGAATATATTTCTACAGGCAATGTCTTTCTCGAGTAGGACAACAGTGTAGGAGCGCATCTTGTGCATCATCGATGCAGCGGCTTAATTACTTTTTCTACAACGTCATGAGGAGTATTCTAGTATTTCCGATAAGGAAGAAGAATGTAAATTTGCACATACCACTGCAGTACGTATGAAAGAAAATAATCCACTGATTTACTAATCCATTTCATTGACATTGACATGTAGCTGGATGTGTGATCAAATATTGTGTTCCAATGTTATGAAATACCCGAATTATATTACCCTTTGAAATCACACCAGTATGGGGTTACAAAGCATTACTCTTGTGACACACTGGCACTTTACTCGCACGATGTACTGAATACGTGGGATCCCAAATTGATTCCGTATTTATAGGGTTCCAAAAAAGACTTTTGATATCATTCTTCAGAAGTGGTTTCCAACAATATTGCTTTCATGTGGTCTATCATCTCAGTTGTGCGACTGAAATCGTGATTTCCTATCTGGAAGGTCACAGTTCACGATAACTGATGGGACGTCACCTGGTGAAATGGAAGTGATGAGCTTGCTTCCGCAAGTAAAGTGATGTAGACCTTCCGCTATTTCAAATAGATATAAACTATGTGCATTTTCAACTTTGCGCAGCTACATGCCCGAAATTTGATGGACTAGATATAAACTATTTGGCAGGCAGTCAGAATATTCCTCTTAGGTTCGTGGGAGACAATGCTGCCGTCTAGTAAACTCCTCAGAAGAGTAAAGCGAATTGCAAAATGTTGAAAATATATCTTCACGGTGTGAAACGTGACTATTGACCATAAACAATAAAACTTGTGAGGTTCTCCACATGAATACGAAAATACTTCCGTTGAAGGTCGCTTACAACATAAATCAGTCACATCTAGGAGCTACAATCATGAACAACTTAAACTGGTAGGTACCCAAAGATCGCGTCTCAATGGCAGAATACGTAGAAGATGCAAAAATTAAGTGGCCACCTACAACACACTTGTCCGTCCTGTTCACGAAAATTTCTGGATCCCTACGAGGTAAGAGGGCCTGAAGACAACGAAAAACTTCAAAGAACAGCAGCTCATTTTGTATTAAAATGAAATAAGGGAAATTGTTTCAGATATATGCTAAACGAGTTAGGGTGGAAATAATTGAAACGTAGGCGTGTCATATTGCGGCGATGGTTTTCACTAAATTCCAATCGCCACTCCTCTGCTGGATGCCATGATATTTTGTATACCCCGACATACGTAGGAGATATGACCATTGTGATAAGAGACTTCATTGGTTGTATGGTAAAGTTTAGTTGTTCATAATTTCCACGCGCTTTCTGAGAGCGGAATGGTAGGGAAATAATGTGACAATGTTTCAAAGAACCCCAATTGCAGAGTATTCATGTAGTTGTGGATGCAGATGTCAAGGGAGGGGTGGCAGGAAGGTGAGAGATATCTAGAAACGGATAGGAGTGCAGAAGTGCAAAATAACAGACTGAAAAGATTGCAAAGCATTCTTAATTAGACATATGCCACAGTTCGTTTAATCTTAGGTTAGAGAAAAAAAGGAAGGAATGCTTTCAGAAAGAAGAATGGATTATAGTACGGGGGTGTGAAATCAATGGTAGAGGAAATTATAGAAAGCAGAAATTAAATGAGAACGTATAGTTTCAATGGTAACTTCTAGATTTGTTTATAAAGTTTCGGAAGGGTGGAGTAGAAGAGCAAATGATGAGGTGATAATGTGAAAGAGGTGAGAAAGAGTGAGAAAGAAAACGGAAGAGAAATTAACCATGAATAAATGTGAGACGATATCGTTTGCATAGTTTTTGGAGGACGGAGGGATGGACAAATTTATGGACGGGAAGAGAGAGATGTGTATGAAATAACACAAGATGCTTCTAAAGTATCCATCTAAACTGATTTATTTGTAAGTATCTAGACAGGGTATAAATGAATTATAAATAGAATATTAAACAAACCGTATATTCAAAGATACTCACTTCAATTAAAAAGGCAACTCAAAGGAAAAGTGACTCAAATTTTATCTGTTGCCAATGATCTTCTACTGGCTCCCAATGAGAAAAAATGAAGAAAGAGAGAACATCACAAAACGTTTTACGTGCTCTAATATTTTATACACAATTTTACGTTATCTTGTACTTCTATCATGGGTCTTGGCATAGAATCTGTAAGCCACCGGATGTAACAGCCTGAATAAGCAACTTCCTCCCAGGCTTCAAGAACGCAGACCCAAACAGCATCAACTGTAGTTGGTTGGTTTCGTGGTTAGTTCTCTGTTAACGTTCTGGCGATCAGCCAGTACGTTTTTCATAGTGTTTCATATCAGCAGCCCGTGGTGGCAAATCCATGACGTTGACGCCAGTTGTGGAGAGCTGCAGTTGAACGAATGGAGATTCGTGAATGGAAGAACGGTCCTTTTTCAAGACGAAGCTCCCTTCTCTGTACAGCATTTGCACAGAAGGAAGCGTCACATTTTGTAATATGTGGGCGTACTGCTCGCTGTCAGCTTCTTTCTGTCCTGTGAAGAATTTCTGCTTCTCTTGCAGAAATCTATCCCCAGCAGGAAACAGACAGCCAACCACTTCTTCTCATCGTGGTTACATATTCGCGTCGATGGCGTGTCCCTTGCGTCTTGAAAACGACTCTCGGGCCGTTGTTACCGGGGGAAAACACCTTCTTGTCAATGAAAATGACGTTTTCCCACGACGCACTCAGATGGAACTCCGCAGATGCCAGCCAGTATAAAACATTGTCTACACTGAGCTCTTGTTTCGTGGCGGATCTAACGTCCCTCGGCCTTCAGCGAATCTTGTCACTGGAGTCGGGGAAGTTTGTCTCCCACCACAACTGCTTCACGTTCAGAAAGGGATTTTCTCTGCTCTTAGACGCTAGCTCCTTGACCTCGTGCTGTGATCTCATTCTCTTCCTGTCAGAGCCAGGAGCTCTGTTGATAGTGCCTCTTTCCAGGTAGTTCCTTCACCATCTCGTTGCAGTGGTATGGGGCACACTAAACTGTCTGCCAGCTTCTCTGATGGATCCATCTTCTTCAATGAGAGCAATGACTCTGTCTCGAGTTGATCTCTCCCATTGAGCCATTGCAACTGACGGCCTGGTGTGTATTTCTGTTTGCCGCTCTTATACAGATCCCAAGAGAGGAAGTAAAGGTTCAAAAAAATAGTTCAAATGGGTCTGAGCACTATGGGACTTAATTTCTGAGGTCATCAGTCCCCCAGAACTTAGAACTACTTAAACCTAAATAACCTAAGGACATCACACACAGGATTCGAACCTGTGACCGTAGCGAAGTAAAGGTATTTACGACAAAAGGAGCGGCAGAGGCAGAGTCATGCTCTACGGCCCTATTGGCCCGTCGTGGGAGAGCGGGTTGTTGGCCCGCCACCGTCGGCTCGCTCGCTTTGGTCTCACCTCGGTACCAGGCTGTAGCTGGCCGGCCAGCCCGTCGGCCATCCATTCGCCGCCTGGCCCATAGTTCGCGAGCCATGGCTATACTCTGTTCATCACAAGAATAAACCTGATGTAAACATTACGCCGTGTATTCTTCCGCATTGGCTTCAATCTCATTGGATTTCGTTTCACGTGGAACTGAGAGTATAGTCCAACAGGAAGCAATTTGATTGGAACCGTTTATGAGTAATGACATCAAAAACCTTTTTGGAACTCTATAAATATAGAAGCAGTTTGAGCGCCCCTGTACGCAGTATGCCATTTGAATAAAGCGCCAGGTGTGTTCGCACGCTGTACTACATCACTATGTTAATGTGTAGCACATCTTCCGAAAGATGAAAACCGAACTTCGAAAACTGTTTTTCGCTGTCTTGTTTAGACGTTAAGGTCTGAAGTTAGGCCAGTTAAATATGGCGCCTGGAAAACGGCTTTTATAGTTTCTCATTTAGGCATCACAATCAGTATTTCTCTTCAAGTAGACGAGGCGTTAACAGCTTCAGTCTAATATTTCTACTTATCCTTCAATGTAAAAAAAGCCTCTCCGTCCATATTTGGCGAAAATTTTTAAAATTAAGCCGAAATGTAGCAGCCCAAGCACATTTCAAAATCGGCTGCGTTCACATGGGAGCGAAAATCGATTGCAGTGCTGGGAAACAGGCAACTAGGTTCGGATTTCCAGAATCGATTCAGAAGTGCTTTACATCACCACCCAGAAGTGGTAACTGGGAAATCGATTTACGAAATCCGTTCTTGAAGCCACATGTAAACGGGATGCATGTCGATGACAATGAAATGCATATGTAACTCAGTGGATTATGCTTATTTCCTCTCGTAGGCCCTATGTATTGTGGTGGTCTGTGCAACTCTACATCCTTCTTGCTCACCATAAATACTACAATACTCCTCATGACGTCGTTGGAAAAGTAATTAAGCCGCACAATATTTGATGGCCAAGATGCACGCATAAATTGTTAGCCCACTCAAGAAAAAAACTTCCTGTATAAACATAACCGTCATGACAACATAGTGGAACATGTCTAGTAACGCTATGATAGTTTTGTTGCTTCCTGAAATGACACAGAATTATCTTGTAATATTCACTTGATATATTTGTAGTACACCAATCAAAGATTCTGAATGAATTCCATTTTGGTGTGTCATCGACTTATCGAATATATGTTTACATATAGGGGAGATTACTTTGATGCAACAACTACAGCTAATCTTGTGGTCTATATTGCGCCATCACAAAGGCAATGAGGAGGCGACGAACGCTGCAGTTGGTTGCTTGCTCTATGAAAATGTCGACGTACTGTAAAGAGTAAGAGGTTGCAGTTCTACAAACTGGCGCGAGAGTAGCGTGTTACCTACTCCGCGACAGAGCTACAAACAGTTACATCACAGTCTCATAAAAGTCGCGAAACTTCACCTCGATTTTGTTGCCCACTGCGCCAGCAGCGCACCAAGCGGCCAGTAAGTAAAACTGTTGTGTTCGGCGCGATCGTGAAAACGAAAAGGAATAGTAGTTCTTTATTTTGGTTTGTACTATGATTTTTTACAAACAGGAGCGTCTTTAGCGCAATAAACTGCAGCAACAACAAGAAGAAGACAACATATCTGTCTTTTTTTTGGGTTTCCCGATGACTCTGAGAGGTATATACCATCATGTTACTAAACTGTCACTGGACTCGCATTCGGGAGGACGACGGTTCAATCCCACGTCCAGCCATCCTGGTTCAAATGGCTCTGATCACTGTGGGACTTAACTGTCGTGGTCATCAGTCCCCTAGAACGTAGAGCTACTTAAACCTAACTAACCTAAGTACATCACACACATCCATGCCCGCGGTAGGATTCGAACCTGCGACTGTAGCGGTCGCGCGGCTCCAGAATGTAGCACCTAGAACCGCTTGGCCACTCTGGCCGGGCGGCCATCCTGATTTAGGTTTTCTGTGATTTCCCTAAATCGCTCCAGGCAAATGTTGGGATGGTTCCTTTGAAAGTGCACGGCCGACTTCCTTCCCCATCCTTCCCTAATCTGATGAGACCGATGACCTCGCTGTTTGGTCTCTTCCCCCAAACAACCCAACCCAAATAAACTGTGTCGTCAGGATTCGCTTGCAGACTACATTTGTATTAATCATGAATGTTTTGATTTCGGAACAGAAAATGGCTAGCGAATAGAAGACAAGAAGATCTTATGCAAAAGAAAAACCTGTGTATCTTTATAATAATGGTTAGTTTTGTTTGCTACATTTCGAACAACACCGGTTCTTGAATGCAGAAAATAATAAACTCGTGTGGAATGCAGTACCCACACTGTCTGACATTTCAAATAAGCCACCTCAACTGACGATGAAGAGGAAACTGCTACAAAAGTTCGACAATTTGTCCAAAGCAGCAAAACAGTTCTATGGCACAGAAGCAGCCATTTCAGATCTCCATATATCTGTGTAAGTGTCAGGAAGTCGTTTCTGAAAGTATTTGTATGGAATGTAGCCATGTATGGAAGTGAAACATGGACGATAAATAGTTTGGAAAAGAAGAGAATAGAAGCTTTCGAAATGTGGTGCTACAGAAGAATGCTGAAGATTAGGTGGGTATATCACGTAACTAATGAGGAGGTATTGAATAGAATAGGGGAGAAGAGAAGTTTGTGGCACAACTTGACAAGAAGAAGGGACCGGTTGGTAGGGCATGTTCTGAGGCATCAAGGGATCACCAATTTAGCATTGGAGGGCAGCGTGGAGGGTAAAAATCGTAGAGGGAGACCAAGAGATGAATACACTAAGCAGATTCAGAAGGATGTAGGTTGCAGTAGGTACTCGGAGATGAAGAAGCTTGCACAGGATAGAGTAGCATGGAGAGCTGCATCAAACCAGTCTCAGGACTGAAGACCACAACAACAACAACAACAACAACAACAACAACAACATATATCTGTGCCAAATTCATCTGAATCGTCAACACAGACCTGCTTTGACGATGAAGTGGTTAGATTAAATGCAGTTATTCGTGTCTTGCAAAAACGAGTGAAGCATCAGGATGTGGAGATCGCTAGACTTCGCGCAAAACTATTATGAGACAAAGAAAGTGCCTATCATTTTAAGTACAGACAGCAACAAAAACTGTATCAGAAGAATCAAGTGAAGAAGGACAAACCAATTTTGAAGACTTTAGGATCCAGATATTTAAATAAAGATGCCCACGACTTGTTGGTAAGGCAGATGAGCATGCCTCTGAAGGAGAAATGTGCTGCAAGATGGAAAAACAAAAATAAGCTGTTTGCTCTAAATTTATTATATTACAGCCCTCAGGCATACACGTTTTGTCAGGGGGTGTTATATGCTTCCATCAGTGCATACATTACAGAGGTATCTGGAAGCATACAAATAAAATGTGGGTTAAGTGTCAATACATCCCGCCTTTTAAAGCAGAAGGTACAGCATTTCTCCGATACTGATAAATTACTGAATATTTAATTGGATGGAATGTCTCTAATGGAAAATTTAATATATGACAGCACTTCTGACAATTTTATTGGCTTTGAGGACTTGCAGTTTGCGCAGACAGCACATTCCTCATACTATTTGGCCATAGCTTGTCCCACTTATAATAATATGAAGATGAGGGACTTACTAGGGGCAACAGGTGATGATGAGTAAAACACAGTAGGCCTACGGAATGACAAATAGGGTGTCAATCCCTTTTGCACGTAGAGGTATATGTCTGTGCTTCTTACTTGTGAATCTGTGTGTTTATATTCCTTTGATATCAATGTGGTACGCTGAAGTTCTATCCAACGTCACAGGTTTTCCTTCGTGAAGTGTTGTAGCTTGACACTGAATTCATGATTTTTATCCATACTTGCGCTTAACTTGGAATCCTTTTACAAACATCTATGTCTTATGATTTTACACAAAATATCGGAGGCAAATTAATAATTCAAATATTTCGTAAATCACGTAGGAAATGGATACAAAACAAACATTATACTTACGATGTATCTGACGTACTCCTTTCCCGCCACTTGGAGCGCTAGTATCGCTCCAGCTGTCAAACGCTAACAAGTTTTACAGCAGTGAGTGTCGCTACATTTATATTAGACTCTGGTTGTATCGAGCTTTGGAAATATTGTCATCATAAAATGTCTTGCTATGTTCAGTAACTGACAGATCTAGAGGCAACAAACATAAATTACTGCGAAACTGCTATTGAAAATACAAGATGGCCGCAGAGTGAGATCACATGTATTTTCTTCGTCCGCTAAAAGAACTTATTTAAGAGGAAATAGTCTCAAATTTAAATTTTATTTGGTTTATATACGTGCTGTAGTACTGTAGTATCCGTTCTTATCACACAACTGAATATTAGCGTCCCAGCAGAGCTTGTTCTTGAAAAAACTTCGTGTTATCTGAAGTCCCGATAATCGCGACATAACCCGAAATTCTGCGTGACATTAACACAAAAAATTCTATTCAAGTTTTCTTGATAGTGTAAAATTAGTTTGAAAAAGACAGCTACTAGTTTCATCAGTGTCTATTATCACAATAAAAGTGTAATTAAACGTTTCTAAATCGTATTTAACTGACACATTTAGTATTGTTTACTAGTTAGATAGACGCGATCTAGGCCTAAATTTTCCGAGTTATAAACGTTTAGAAACCTGGCCAAACACGCTTGATTTCATAAATTCTCTAAAGGCAAAGTAATTACAAAGTCATTCTTCTGTCATTGAATCTCTAAATCAGTACAAAAACAACAACCACCGCCCATAAGACCTTAGTGTCATTTTTTGTTTATACACAGCCAGTCTCGCGTCCTTGACAAATTTAAAACATTCTTTAACCTTAGTTATTCTTTCGAAACTGGCCATGAGCGAGAAATACGGAAGCTGTTATAGAGTAGTAAGTAGACAGATTTGTTGCCAATCTTGTAGGAAATATTTTCACTGAGGAGGATGCAATGGGGAGAATGTTGGGAGAACAGAAGAGGCTCTCTCCTGGAACTGCAGGGTATACAGTGGGAACATTTTGATTGAGGAGCAGGAAAGGAAAATCTGTGCCCTTCTGGCACAATTGGAGGATGCAAGGAAGGAACTTATAAGGATCTAGGGAGATAGGAGGGGGGGGGGGGGGAGGTGGTTGGGAACTGGCAGCTGTAGCAGGATAGGAAGAAAGAGAACATGATCTGACAGTTTTATCATCGACATCAAAAACAGGTATCTACCACTGCCAGAGTGAAGTGGAGAAGAACCTCTGGTAGAATGAGGAGCAGGAAATGTGCAGAACACTTCAACTGAGGCCAAGAAGCCTAGGAATGTACAGTGTGTTAGGAATAAGAAAGTGCTGCTGCTAGGTAGTAGCCATGGGCGAGGTTTAGGCCCTCAGTTACAGGAAAGTTTAGGGGCAGCGTACCAGGCCATATCTTCAAGTCAAATGCAGGGCTAAGTCATGTGATAGAAGACATAGGGTTTTTATTTAAGGACTTTACAAAAGAGGACCATGTAGTGATAGTGGGTGGGGCAGGAAACAGTTTGGACAGGGATGGGGCATATGACATAGGTGGTGACCTGGTCAAGATAGCTTCCCTGACTCATGGCACCAACGTACACTTTATTGAGCTTTCCGGCGTCATGATCGACCACTCCTTGATGGAACTGTGAGGCGAATCAGTGTGGGGTTAGGAATGGCTCTGAGGGCAGCCAACTTTACTCATGTTCCTCTGGTGCCCGTCAGGACTATCAACAGATGGGGATTCACTAGGCATGGTCAACACCTTAACGGGACTGGGAAGGGAAGATCGGTACAGCTGGTTCATGATAGTATAGGGGGTGGATCTCGGGCCACACATGGTCAAATACCTGTTGTCACGGGCAAGAAAAGTAGGTCTTTTTAGGATAAATCCAGACAACAAGTTCCCCTGCCGAAAGAGTATCTCCAGCAGTTTAAAACATCCTGAAACAATCACTCACAAGACAGATTTTAACACTTAAAATATCACACATACCAGATGTCACAAAGAAAAACAAACCATTGGAAACAGTAACATGGGGCATTTCACAGACTTAACAATCATCCATCAAAACATGCAATCAATAACAAATGAAATATAACTATTAGAAGTTGAGCTCCAATCTCTGAACTGCACAGTAGTTTGTGTTGCTGAGCACTGGTGTGGAGACACAGATATCCAACATGTAGTATTACCATTGTATAAAAGGGCAAACTCTTACTGCAGTACTGCTTCAAGGGGTGGAGGACCATGCATTTAGATCAGAAAAGGAACACAGTTCAAATCAAGACATGACCTCAGTAGAGTAAGTGAAGACAAACACCTTTAAATATCAGCTATTGAATTAACAGGGCTTGGCTTGATATCACCAAGAAATTAATCATTTTGTGTGTGTAGATCTCCCAGTGGTAGTGTGACAATTTTTTCAATAAATTAACAGAAGTTATAGATAAAGTCTCAAGTACAAAGGTCAACATAATTCTGTGTGGGGACATTAACATCAACACTAATATCATTAACATCAACACTAATATCATAAATGAATCCAGCAGCACCTTCATAAATATCCTTCAAAGTTTTGGAATGTCCCTGTTAGTCAATAGTGTAACGAAGGTTACACAATGACTACATCAGTAATTGACCGTGTGGCCACAAATATGAACAGGGAAAAATGTGATGTAGGTGTAAAAGATCTCGGACTATCAGACCATCTCCATCAAATAACAACAGTAAAATCAGTCATCGAATCATTCCCTAAACTACAAACCTACAAACGACATATGGAAGCATGTGCCACTGAACTTAAACTAAATGATGGCACTTTCATAATTGTAACAGTGTATAGGTCCCCCTCAGGGAATTTCCAACTATTTCTAGAAAACGTGGATGCTTTGTTGTGCTATCTCTCAGACAGGGGGAAGCAAATTATCATTTGTGGGGATTTCAATGTTGATTCCCAGAAAGAGTGTAATAGGAAGAATGACCTTGTAGTATTACTCAGTTCTTTCAATTTGAGCTCCGTCATTGATTTTCCTACTCGGATAACAAAGAACAGCAGTACATTGATAGATAACTTTTTTATAGACCAAGATAAGTTTAAGGACATAAATGCTTATCCTGTTGAGAATGGTCTTTCAGATCATGGTGCACAGCTAGTTACAGTACATGACATAGCTCCATGCAGTATATCAAATCAGACTTTCAAAGCAGTGGGTTCAATTAACAATATAAATATTGCAAACTTTGGGGAAAGCCTACAGCAGCTATACTGGGATGAAGTGTATAAGGAACCCGATGCAAACTTGAAATATAACTTATTTCACGATACATTCCCCAAGATCTCTCAAAGGCCTTTGATTGTGTAAATCATGGAATTCTTTTAGATAAGCTAAACATAATTCCAAGAAAACATATCCTGATTTGTGCTTTCCGCAATTTCCCTAAGTCACTTCAGGCAAATGCCAGATTGGTTCCTTTGAAAGGACACAGCTGACTTCCTTCCCCATCCTTTCCTAATCCAAGGGGGCCAGTGATCTCGCTGTTTGATCCCCTCTCCCGAATTAACCAACCAGTGAACTGGGCTATACCATGCACAAGATGAACTGGCTCGTGCTGTAATATGTTGTGGCTCCAGAGGAGAACACCTTGTCATTATACTAAAAGCTCCAAACCAGGTGAGGTCAGGGTCAACTACACATCCCTCCACAAGCTAATATGTGTACTAGTGGTGTATACCAATGCCAGATACGAGTGTTACATGATTCACCTGAATTCTGAAAGTTAAAAGAGTTTGGGAAAATTTCTACATATTAGGATGAAAGAAATTTTGCTGGTCACATAAGATAGGAAAAACGATGCACTGGTATCAGCAGATAAGCTGTGCCAATGACAGAGAGTAGATTAATGTATACCCTTCCATAGGGATCCAAACTGTCATGGGAGCATGCATGAGAAACTTGTTTCTATGGGGCACCAGTGCAGAAGGATGCCCACAGGATATTGTTGCAACACAACCTTATTTCTGGAACGTAGCACCTCAATGGATATACTCAATATATGACTCAGTCGTAGTTATTACCACTTGCTCTGAATAGGGACATTCAAACACAACAGGATGCTTGTAATTATGGCACAGTGGAATACTAAAGAACACTACACAGAGCATTATCTCAGGACCAAAGTTTTGGCTCCTGACAACAACAAAAGGGGCTACAACACTGAACCTCACAAATCCACTACTGTAACTGTGTGATAGTTCTTTACAAGTGCTAACTACAAGGAACTTGACCTTCCTAAATAATACCTCGGATCCCACCTGACTTGGTTCTCTAGTTGATCTTACAGCCACACAGAAGGGGCTTATTAGTGCAGAGCAGACATACCTGCGTATTCAATAGTTTCACATCAGATACCATCACAAGATCATAGAAATAGAAATTTTAGCTTCCGGTACAACCCTAACCCTGGTCCTCACTTGTGTGGCCCTTGTCTACCTACAGCAAGGAGTCATTCACCATTATGAAACAGTATTCAGTCACATACCGACCTAGTGGTTCACCCCTAAGATTTAAGTACTTGTGGGTGTACCAGTCTCTGTACACTGGGTGGCATACTGAACAATGGAGAAGAGACAGCCAGGGTGTAAATTGTAAATAAGAGTGTAAGAGACTCCAAAAAGTACTATGTTATTTTAAGGGATTCACATATTTAGCAGCAGTTGGGGCTTCAGTGGACCAAATCTTCTAAAGGGGAGTGGAATGTGCAGCAACACTCCTACATGCAAACTTTGCAACCCATGCCTAGAGGGGCAAAGGAGCAATGTAGCTGGCTGTGAAATACTGTTGCCAGGGCCATAATTTTCTGAGATGGCATGGTTTGAGGTCCCAGGCAGTCACAGTAGTGAGCTAAAGTGCCTCATGCCGTTGCCTAACGCTGTGCTATCTTGATACTTCACATGACCAAAGGCAGAGCCTGGCCATAATAAAGCTGCACGGAGCCACTATAAATACTCACTACTGAAACTTAGTAGTCTCTTGTCTACTGACTCCAACACATGCTCCATGCTAGCCAATAGTTCCATGTGGATGAGCTTCATCTACATCTTGCCACCTCTTATGCTGGCTGGTAGTCTACCATTTACCACTAGATTAGGGCTCAAGTTGAAACCACCAAGAGGAGACCACCTCGAGGATGACTTCATCTAGTCTCTGGACATCTCCAGTGAGTCTTGGGTTCAGGGCCTGGTAAGCCACATCTCTGACCCACTGCTGTGCAACCACAAATCAGCACACATCAGCCTGCTGCCCACAGAATGCCAGACATTAATCACACATCTGCAAGGCCACAAAGCAAAGCTGTTACTTTACCAAGGCTGCACTCATTGTCTTTGTTCATGTGCCACCATACCTTGCGGTATGCTGAGATAGCTACTGCTGCCTTGGAGTCAACACACACCAATGAGACACTACCGTCAACCACTGTTACAGCATCTTACTAAAGGATGTAACAACAAAGTTAATCAATTATTGATAATATATAGTGTAAATGGGTAGATGAAAAATGTATTCGCCAAGCGGCGGTAGGGGAACACACATACACAAAAGGATTTAACTTTTACAGGCTTTCAGAGCCAGTGGCTACTTCTTCTGCCAGAAGAGTTGGAGGGGAAGGAAGAGGGATGAAGGAAAATGACTGGAGCAGTTTCGGAAAATGGACTTTTCTGAACCATACCCCTTTCCTTAAACATGTCCAGTCCTTTTATTTCACCCCTCTTTCTTCCTCTTCAATTCTTCTGCCAGCAGAAGGAGCCACTGGCTCTGAAAGCCTGTAAAAGTTAAATACTTTGAATGTGTGTCTTCCCCTGCTGCTGCTTGTTGAGTAGACTTTTTATCTATCAATTACAGTACATTATTAAAGGATGTATTATACAATAGAGTTCTATAGATTCCACCACTGAGTTGCAAACCACCATACTGAAGATTCGATCCTGGGTGAAGAGGTGGCCGTCCTGACAGTGAGTTGGTGTCCACAGGTCTGACATAATTACAGTAAGTTGAGTGTTGTTCTCACACCAGGTTATATAGGATTTTTTCATGGAAGGTACCCCACAGAACCAATTACAGCACTGCAAGTGGGTGATGGTTATGACTTTCAATACATGTTAGTAATGCGGGGAAAAATTCTAAGGAAGAAACCAAATATCAAAACTTGAATCACATGAAGAAATCTGACAAAGTAAATACCAGTAAGAACATTGACATGGAGAGAGGAATATTTCAAAGCAGTTTTACGGGGGTGTTCATTAAGCAATGCAACAGATTCTCTTTTTCTCTCAGCCAATTTCTGTTGGAAAAAAATGCAAAATTTGTTGTGGGACATCATGGAATATTCCTGCTTCAGCCCCTATGGATTCCTGAAGTTCAGATGGGTGACAGCACTATACACAGCCTTCAAAATGGCATCTGTAACAAAGGAGTTATCCAAGCAGAGAGCTGTCATTGAGATTCTTTTGGCAGAAAACCAGAGTGTCATAGATATTCATGTTTGCAGACATCTATGGTGACCTGGTACTGAACAAAAGCATATGAACTCATTGAACAAGGCACCTGTCATCTGGGCAACAAGGTTGCAAAAGACCTGGCTGATCTCTTCGGCCAGCTGCACACATTTGTGATTCCTGCAATGCTGGAATGTGTGGACACTCTCATTCAAGGTGATCAACAGATCACAATGAGACATGTCACTGCTCAATTGTACATGGTAGTGCTGACACACTCGTCCACCAGTTGGTATATTCAAATGTGTGTGCCCACTGGGTTCCGTGCTGCCTAACAGCAATGCAGGATAATTCTGCAGAACTGCTTTTGTATGATGAGGCTGATTGTGAGAATTTTTTGTCAAACATTGTCACAGGTGATGAAACATGGGTTCATCAGTTTGTACCAGAAACGAAACGGCAATCTGTGGGGTGGTGCCACCCCACATCTCCTCCAAAGAAAAAGTTCAAAGCCGCACCCTCAGCCAGTAAAGTCACAGCGATGGTCTTCTGGGACTCTGAAGAAGTATTTCTGTTTGATGTCCTCCCTCATGTTACAACAGTCAGCTCTGAAGCATACTGCACAATCATCACAAAACTGAAGAAATGACTTCAGCATGTTCGTTGCCACAAAAATGCAAATGAACTTTTTCTCCTCCATGACAACCAAGACCTCACGCAAGTCTGGGCACCCAAGAGTAGCTTACAAAACTTCATTGGACTGTTCTTCCTCATCCACCCTTCAGCCCAGATATCACACCTTCTGATTTTGATCTGTTTGGCCCAATGAAGAATGCACTCTGTGGGAAGTAGTACTTGGATGATGGGGAGGTTTTTGATATAGCAAGCCATTCACTCCAACGTCAACTAGTACACTGGTACCATATGAGAATACAGACCCTCCGCCCGCATCTCGTGGTCGTGCGGTAGCGTTCTCGCTTCCCACGCCCGGGTTCCCGGGTTCGATTCCCAGCGGGGTCACGGATTTTTCTCTGCCTCTTGATGGCTGGGTGTTGTGTGCTGTCCTTAGGTTAGTTAGGTTTAAGTAGTTCTAAGTTCTAGGGGACTTATGACCACAGCAGTTGAGTCCCATAGTGCTCAGAGCCATTTGAACCACAGACCCTCCCAGTAAGGTGGCATAAGTCTGTTGCACTGAACAGAGATTATGTTGAAAAATATGGTATTGTTGCCAGAAATGTGAGGAATAATATTGTGTATTGGAATCCTGAATAAAACCCTTCTTTCAGAATCAAAAAGATGTTGCATAACTTACCGAACATCCCTCATATATAAAAGCTGAAAGTGTCTGTTATGGTGCATCAGAATCAACTCCTGTTACATGAAAATTTAAGTTATTTCTGAAACAGTTGACTAAAACAGAAAGTGTGTTTACAGTCAATTTTCATTTATGAAAATAGAAATCGTAGAAATGAAAACTTATGTGTTTCATTCTTGTAATATTGAATCAAACAAAAGATTGTACTATGTCAAATGTTATGTTTCAGTCTTATAGCAATCTGTGTGCACTTTGATGGGCTGTTAGCAAAGACACTACACTCTCAAAACTGTCAACAACAACTCTGGTGTAGTGACATTATGGGCTGAGGAGTTGCAGATGTTCTATGCATGATGGGGTCAGGTGCGGTGCTCTTGGGATATGCTGTGAAAAGCATACAGAATGTGTAAACACAAGTGCAACTGCATATGTTCAAACACTACCTTCTGGGAGTATCAGAAAATCACAGAAAAGAAAGAATGAATGGTACATTTTAACGACTAGTTGACAAGGACATTATAAGAGACAGAGCAAAATGTTGAAAAGAACCAAAATGGATAAGAAGTTGAATGTGACTTGCTGAAGCTACCATCTCTGCATATCCATGAAATGCTATAGAACAACGATAAAGACAGTAAATATGAGCCAACATCTTCATAGTCGAGATAGCCACAGAAGGATATGACAGCTGTAATAGGCATCTATCATCTTGGTACTGAATACTTGGAAAATTGTCACATTAAACACTGCTGCAATGTACTATTTCTGCAAATGAAATTAGATATTGACTTACCTTGTAGATGAGCCCTTTATTACCATTTCACTCAGTATGGCTGACATGAAAGCTATTAGAACCAGGCATGTGGCAAGGCAGACTCAGCATACACACTTTCCCAATAATGTAACAGGAAGGGAAATGAAATACTTTAGCAAGTGAGGACCTGGGAGTGGTAAGGTGCCAGGCTGAAAAAAACACAAAACTTAACTCGGAAAAGAAAAGTTTTTAAGAAGTGAAATTAAACCATCTCAAATGAATGTAACAAAAAGAGCAATAAATATTTATTGTTGTTGTGCTCTTCAGTCTGAAGAGGGGTTTAATGCAGCACTCCAAGCTATTCTATCTCATTCAAGCCTCTTCACCTCCAGATAACTACTATAGATTACATCCTTCTGAATCTACTTATTGTGTTCATCTCTTGGTCTCCTTCCACAATTTTTACTCTCTACACTTCCCTCCAATACAAAACTGATGAATCCTTGATGTTTTAGAATGTGTCCCATCAACTGATTCCTTCTTCTAGTCAGGCTGTGCCAGAAATTTCTTTTCTCATCACTTGTGTTCATTAGTTATGTGCTCTCCTCATTTAATCTTCAGCATTCTGCTGTAGCATCACATTTCAGAGGCTTCTATTCTCTTCTTGTCTAAAATGTTCATCATCCATGTTTCACTTCCATATGTGGCAACATTCCATAAAAATACCTTCAGAAAAGATTTCCTAACATTTAAATGTAGATTTGATGTTAACAAATTTCTCTTCTTCAGAAACATTTTCTACTATCTACTACTTTAAGTGTCTCATTTCCTAATCTAATTCCCTCAGCATCACCAGTTTAATTCAACTTCATTCCATGATTCTTGGTTTGCTTTTGTTGATGTACATCTTATATGCCTTTTCAAAGTCCTTTGCTGTCTCTGACAGAATTACAATGTCACTGGCAAACTTCAAAGTTTTTATTTTTTCTGCCTAAACTTTAATTCCTGCTCAAAATATTCCTTTGGTTTGTTTTACTGCTTGTTTAGTGTACTGTTTGAATAAAATTGTGGATAGGCTACAACCTTAGTAGACTCCCTTTTCAACCACTGCTTCCCTTTGATTCTCTTCGGTTTTTATACCTGCCATTTGCTTTCTATACACGTTGTAAATCATCTTCTGCTCTCTGTAATGTATCCCTGCTACCTTCAGAATTTCAAAGAGAGCATTTGAGTCAATGTTGTCAAAAGCTTCCTCTAAATCTACAAATGATATAAATGTAGGTTTGTCTTTCCTTAACCTATCTTCTAAGATAAGTCATAGTGTCAGTATTGTCTCACATGTTTCTACATTTCTCTGGAATCCAAACTGATATTCCCCAAGGTTGGCTTTTATCAGATTTCTCATTTTTGTGTAAAAAATGTCTGTTAGTATTTTGCAACAATAATTTATTAAACTGATAGTTCAGTAATATACACACCTGTCATATATTTTTGTTGGAACTGGATTTATTATATTGTTCTTGAAGTGTGATGTTATCTCACCTGTCTCATACATCTTCTACACTAGGTGGAAGAATTCATGATTGGCTCTCCCAAGGCTGTCAGTAGTTCTGACAGAACATCATCTTCTCCCGGAGTGTTGTTTCAAACATAGGTCTTTTAGTACTCTCTAAAATTCATCTCACACTATCATCTCTCCCATCTCATCTTCATCTACATCCTCTTCCATTTTTATAGTACCGATTTCATACTCATTGTATAGATCCCCTATACACTCCTTCCCCCTTTCAACTTCCCCTTCTTTGCTTAGGACTGGTTTTCCATCTTTGCTCTTGATATTCATGCAGCTGTTTCTCTTTTCTCCAAAGGTCTCTTTAATTTTTATATAGGCAGATCTGTCTGTAACCTAGTGAAATATGATTTTATGTTCTTACATCTGTAATCCAGCCAATCATGAGTAGCCATTTTGTACTTCCCGTCAGTTTCATTTTTTAAACGTTTGTATTCCCTTCATTTGCTACATTTTTATATTTTCTCATTTCATCAGATAAATTCAGTATTTCTTGTGTCATCTTTTTACCTGTGTGATCCTCTGTTGCCTTCACTATTTTGTCTCTGAAAGCTACCCAATGTTCTTCTATTGTATTCCTTTTCCCTGTTCTTGCCAATCATTCCCTAATGCTCTGCCTGAAGCTCTCTACAATCACTGGTTCATTCAGATTATCCAGGTTCCATCTTTCTAAATTACTATCTTTTTGCAGTTTCTTCAGTTTTAATCTATAGTTCATAAACAATAAATTGTGGTCAGAGTCCACATCTGGACCTTGAAATGTCTTACAATTTAAAAATCTATCCTGAAGTCTCTAGATTACCATTACACAATCAGAAGACGCAATCTATGCACTTGCAAATGAAGTCCTAGGAACCCTTAATGAAAAAATGCTAGCACTTGGTGTCATCTGTGATTTATCCAAAGTGTTTTACTGTGTTGATCACCAGATTCTCTTGCAAAAAGCAAAATTAGTAGGAATAAGTGATGTTGCAGGCAATTGGCTACAGCCATACCTCCAAGACAGAAAACTAAAAGTTGTCTTGAATAGCTCAGGTGGAGTATGTGATGCTTTCTCAGATTCTGAATGCAGCTCCATTACATGTGGAGTGCCTCAGGGCTCAATTCTTGGGCCACTATTCTTCCTGATTTTTATAAATGATCTACCATCATGTACAAGACTGCCGTGTGAATTTACATTATTTGCTGATGATACCACAATTTTTAAGATCAGTAGAACACACAACTACATGCCAATATATTTTTCCCTCGTGTGTTTTGTTTGTAAAAATATAGACACATTTCAACCAAACATTAATTATCATGAGCTTAACACACAGAGGAAGAATGACATACACAGTGAGCACAGAAATTTGAGCTTGGTGCAAAAGGGTGTCCATTACACTAGAGCAAAACCCTTCTATGTTCTTCTGCCTGAAATAAAGACAGAGATTCATAACAAGAGTAAGTTTAAGAAAGCACCAAAAAGATTTCTGCAAGAAAAAGCTTTTTACAGTCTAGATGAATTTTTAACTAAATAAATTGTAAAATTTTAATATTATGTAATACAGGTTGACATAATGCCACTAAGAATGTTATTTAACCTGAGCTCTGTATCTGTGTGTGCTCTGTATTTGTTTTCTGTAGTGCTTTAATGATTCTAAGAAAATATGTATTTTCTTTTTCTGTATTGCTGCCCAAAGAATTTACTGTATAAATTTTTATATAATTATGTACTCAAATTTCTGTATATGCTATAAGATTATCAGATTGTATTTGTAAGAAACTGATGTGTTCCACGTCTTTGTGAATCCAACACAGTTGGACCTATGGAACACGAAATAAATCAAATCACTTAGCAACCTTCTGGTATCTCCAGGTCTCTTCCACATATGCAACCTCCTTTCATGATTAAATTACACACTGTGCAGAATTCTAGCAGGCAGCCTCCTCTTTCATACTTTTCCCCCCTGTTCATGTTCACCTACAAGTTTTCCCTCTTCTCCTTTTCCTACCATCGAATTCCTGTCCTCTACTACAATTAAATTTTTGTCTCCCTCAACTTTCTGAACAATTTCTTTAAACACATCATATATTTCTTCAATCTCTTCACCATCTGTGGAACTGATTGGCATATACATTTGTACTACTGCGGTGGGTGTTGGCTTTGTGTCTATCTTTGCTATGACAGTGTGTTTACTATGCCATTCGTAGTAGGTTACCTGCATTCCTAATCTTGTATTCATAACTCTGTCTTTACCTGGCCAGAAGTCCTGATCCTCCTATCAGTGAATTTCAGTAATTCCCACTGCATGTAACTTCAACCTGTTCATTTCACTTTATAGATTTTCTAACCTATATAAGTGATTACGGGATGTAAATTCCACACTCCAATCCGCAGAACACCAGGGTGTTTTTTTTTTCTTCTTTTTTTTTCTTTTTTTGTTCCCCCCCCCCCCCCCCCCTGATGACAGACAACATTCTTATGGGTAGTCCCCACCCTGGGATTCAGGATTCAAAATGGGGACTATTTTACTTCCAGAATATTTTACCCAAGAGGTTGCCATCACATTTAACCATGCAGTAGATCTGCATGCCCTCAGAAAAAATTACAGCTATAGTTTCCCCTTCCTTCCAGCTGTTTGTAGTACTAGCACAGTAAGGCTGTTTCTGTCAATCATCCAAACTGTTTCCACTGCAACTACTGAAAAGACTGCTGCCCTTCTACAGGAACCAGATGTTTGTCTGATCTGTCAACAGGTAGAACAATCGAGGAGAAACTATAAAACAATTTAAAATAAACCCTTTAGGTAAATCAGGGACTCATTATTTGAACTCTTTAAGTAGAATGCAAAAACCTCAGGCTGGTTCTATATGACAAAGTGTAATTAAAAATCAAAGACTAATGCCTTCATGACTTTAAATGAAATAGAACTTAAATTACCCTTGAGTACAAAAGAAATGACAGAAAACAAGTATAAGTAATACTAATACATTAATAAAAAAGTTTTAACAATGTCAGTTAACTAATAGGGATGGTAAATGCTTTAAATGAAATGAGGATTAACTGAAACCTAACACACATAATAAGGAACCCTACAGCACTGCAACAGCTGTGCATAACCATTTAAATTGCCTGCACACTACATGCCACAGCTCACTAATCCACTTTACCCATAAATTGTGTAGACACCAAAAAGCAGACCAAATTCCCAGACCCTCTTGCACCAAATGTGAGCAACAAGCTTTTTGGATGTCTAAGTTGGTAGAACCAAAACTGACACACATTTGCTGATAGCTTCTATGTCCCTCATAAATGACAGCACTCGTCCTTGGATGGCCATCCTGCAGTTACCAGTTTACATGACTCAGAGTGAGTTCACATGCACTGTGATTGTCAGTGAGGTAGAGATCATGCATGCCCCCTGGTGGGACATGAAAAAGTTTGTTGCTTAGTGGCATAGGCAAACATATTATATACCTCTTTTGATATCATATTGAAGCATGTATGAGTCAAGAATGAATGGCAGAAGTGCCATGCAGCAAGTAGATTATATGATTATGAAGCTGGAATTTTTAGAACTGCACAGGCATAAGAGTGTTTGCAATGCTCAGTTTTTTTTCCATTTGGTGAATAGAAAGTGTTCATAACCACACAAGATGCAGTTCCACAGTTCTCATATTTACATAATATAATTTTAATATTCTACTTCACTGCCACCCCCTAGTAAAAGTTGTAGGGAATTTATTCTTTGAAGTCTTGATTTGTGGCATTTAAGTTCTACATCAAATGCATTAAATGCACATAAGTAATTTAATATCCATTTTTATCACTTTGAAAGAGACTAGTTATGTAAGTGATAATGAGAAAGGCTTCCTTGAGCTACAGTGATGCCTTTCAATCCACCTGGAGAAATTTACAAGAAGTTCTGATAAGCTACCCAGAAGGCAGAATTTATTTTCTTGTTTCTTTCAGCATGATGGATAGTTGTTGTTAAGTTTTTGAGAGAAATAAGGTGGCACAAAACTGGAGATCTACTTCACTGTGAAGATGATGAAGAGAAATAAGGCTGAGAATTTGAACGAGCCAGTCAAACAATTCCAATTCATTTTATTCAAACCATGGAATGGACTTCACATCAACAAGACCTTTATCATGCTAATACATAAAGATTCAGTTTCCTAATTGTTGCCAGACTCTGGGGAAGCATGATAAGAACAAGCTACTATCAAAACGTATTTCACAAGCACCTGCTGTCAGTGTGACAACAACGAGAACTAACAGACAGAGACCAAACCAGGAGGGTCACAGATGATCACACATTCAGGAAAATACTGCTCACCAAGAATCTTCCAGAGCCACATATGGGCATCTAGTGCCATATAATATACCATGACACATCAGCCCATAAACACATTTCCAATATGCCATACCTATGACATCATATTTTGAATAACTCTCAGTGACTTTAAGCCTTTAGCCTTCTGATCAGTGACTTATGAGCATGACTACATTGTTGGCAACACTGCACCAACGTTGACTCTCCGAGTATTTGCTGCACTAAATAATTATAAAAAGCGTTGTTATCAAGCTATTTTTAAACGTGTACAGGTGTTATAAATATAAGTGTTGTTAAAATAGTGGAAGTGTTAGTGAAGCATAAAATAAGATTAAACGGGGTAAGAAGCATATTTTACTTCTCGCGCCTGTAGCGCGAATCCTAGGCCTAATTTCACGCGCACGAATCGTAAGTAAGCAGTGAATTAAACTTATAGGCAAACGTTTCCAGTTGGTATAAATATAATATAAGTGTTGTTACATTAGTGGAAATGTTAGTGAAGTGTTAAAGAAGATTAAACAGGGTAAGAAGTTTGTTTTCCTTCTCGCGCCTATAGCACGGATTTTAGGCTTAATTTCACACGCGCATATCGTAAGTAAACAGTGACTTAAACTTATATGTAATCACCAGTTTTTTTATTCAGTACACTTTCAATTTATTTATATCTGCCTGAATAGTTTCTAGGGTCCTTTGTTTACGTTTTAGTCACTACTTAAATCAGTTTATACCATTTCTGTTTTTAACATGAGTGGGAAGTGTGTGACATGACGTAGGATCGTTAGTTTTGGGGTATGGTGTGATGGGTGCTGCAGTTTCTTTCATTGGGGCGAATGTAGTGGCGTGGGAAATGGGGACATAAATGAGGCTCACCAGTGATATTGTAGGATCTGCAGTAGAAATAGGAAAATACCGAAACAGGAAGGGAAAATTGCAGCTCTTCAAGCTAACCTAGACAAGGAAAGAGAGGATCTGGAGAGGTTAAAGAGAGAGAAGGGTGAACAGAGGTGGGAAGTGGCAACAGGTAATAGGGGGAACAGGCAAAGGAGAGCATCAGACAGCTTTGTCATAAATCCTGAAAATAGATTTGACCTGTTGCCTCAGTCAGAATCGGATGAGCCTCATGTAGCTGAAGCTGTAGAAAGGGCACAACAAGCTTTCAATGACTTGAAAAAGGTAGGGAAATTTGTAAAGAGAAAGAAAGTTCTGTTGTTGGGTAGTTCCCATGGTAGAGGTGTTGGCCAACTACTGTAGGAAAATCTAGGTCCAGAGTACCAGGTCACAAACTTTTTCAAGCTTAATGCAGATCTGGGTCACGTAACAGAGGATGTAGGTTCCTTATGCAAGGATTTCACAAAGGAGGATGCCGTGGTTATAGCGGGTGGTCCAGGAAATGGCATTGACAGAGACTCTGAATATCCCATAGAGAGTGACCTGGTGAAGATAGCATCAGCAATGAAGCATACGAGTGTGGGATTTGTGTCTGTGTTGAGACGCCATGATCGGCTTCATTTGAACTCTTCCGTAGGGAGGGTGAACTTGAAGTTGGAGTGTCTGCTTAGGACGGATATAGGTTCCCATATTGGTTTGATTCCTGTGGATGCTATCGATAGGAGGGACTACACCAGGCATGGCCTTCACCTCAGTAGGAAACGGAAGGAAAAACTGTCTGGGTTCATTGCAGAAAACTTAAGGGGGGACACTGTCACAAGTGGTAAAATACCAGTGGTCACAGGTGTCAGAGGGATGCCTTTTTTAGGATAGGGAAGGGAGAAAGAAAACGAGTTTTAAGAGAGATTGGCAGACACACTCAGTTTGAGGAAACAGATGAACAGGAGTTAGATTTTATCATACAGCCTCCATTTAAACAGTGTTTAACAGAAAGTAATCAGAAACTGCCAGTTCATCTTCACCAAAGCAGTTACAATCCCATTAGTATGCAGTATCAGTTATCTTTATTACACCAGAGCATTCCGGGACTTACAAATAAAGTTGATGAACTACTCGTTTGTACTGATGAAATGAATTCATCTAACCAAATTGACATAATCTGCCTCTCTGAACATCAAGTGACCACTGGTATTGATATGTTATACATTTCAGGATTTAAGCTAGCTTCCTACTTCTGCCATAAATTCAAGAATATTGACATTAATAAATTCTGTTTAGAGCAGCATCTAGAAGCATGTGCAACAGAAGTAGAGTTCCATAACAGATCCTATATAATAGTAACTATTTACCGAGCACCTGCAGGAAATTATAATCTATTCATAAATCATCTAGTAGCTCTTTTGGGTTATTTAACAGGAAGAAACATAGAAATTTTGATTGCTAGTGACTTTAATACAGATTTTCTAATGCAATCTTCCAGTTAACAGTCACTGCAGTTAGTAATGTTGTCTTTCAATCTAACTCACACTGTAAACTTTCCAACTAGGATCACTAAACCCTCAAGGACAGCCATTGATAACTTTTTATAGACAAATCAAAGGAACAAAATCATATCATAAAACCTGTTATAAATGGACTATCAGATCATGACATGCAGCTCCTTGTTTTAGATGTAAATTCTAAGCAGATTTTCAAGACTGCTAAATCTGAGTACAGGAGAGTAGTCAATCAACCAAAAATTGAGTGTTTTAGAAAACTGCTCAAAGATATGAAATGGAAAGATGTTTATAGTGCTCATGACATGAATGAAAAATATAACACATTCATGAACAATGTCAGTGTCATGTTTGAAAACTGTTTTCCTCTAAAAGTTACTCAAATTAAACAGAAGTCTATAATAAAACCATGGATTACACAAGGAATAAAATAACATATTATCAAGAACACAGTTTGGATTTCTGAAGGGTTCTGATATCAAGAAGGCTATTTACACCTACAGTGAAAATGTACTTAATTCATTAAATAACAAATTACAAGCAGCAGGTATTTTCTGTGATTTGTCAAAGGCACTTGATTGTGTGAACCACAACATCCTTTTAAGTAAATTATAATTTTATGGTGTCACGGGCAGTGCTGCAAAATGGTTCAAGTCATCGAAACAAAGGGAGTCAGTGCAAGGGACTAGTGAGTTAATTCATCAATCATCATCAGAATGGGAAGAAATTACATGTGGTGTACCACAAGGATCCATCTTAGGACCATTGCTTTTTTTGTGTACATTAATGATCTCTCATCAGTTACACTGCCAGAAGCAGAGTTCATTTTGTTTGCAGATGACACAAGTATTGCAATAAACAGTATGTAGAGTGTAGTTCTAGAAAGATCTGCTAATGATATTTTCATGGATATTAATAAATGGTTTAAAGCCAACTCACTGACATTAAACTTCAAAAAGACTCACTATATGCAATTCAGAACCTGTAAGAGGTTTCCACCCAGCATATGCATAAAGTATGAAGAAGAGCAGATAGAAGAGGTTGACAGTCTTAAATTCCTGGGATTACAACTTGATAATAAATTCAGTTGGGAGGATCACACCACAGAACTGCAGAAACGCCTTAACAAATCTGTATTTGCAATTCGAGTGTTAGCAGACATAGGCGACATAAAAATGAAAAAGCTTGCATACTTTGCCTACTTTCATTCCATAATGTCATAAGGTAAAATATTTTGGGGTAACTCTTCAAGTCAAACAACAGTTTTCAGAGTCCAAAAGCGTGTAATACGTATTATTTGTGGAGTAAATTCACGGACGTCCTGTAGAAACCTCTACAAAGAACTGGATATACTAACTACTGCCTCACAATATATTTACTCCTTAATGAAATTTGTCCTAAATAATATATCTCTTTTTCCAACAAACAGCTCAGTACATGCATACAATACCAGGAACAAAAATGATCTGCACAAAGACTTAAAAGCACTTACTTTAGTTCAAAAAGGGGTCCACTACTCAGGAACACTCATCTTCAATAATTTGCCAGTAAATATAAAAAATTAAGTTACAAATAAAGATCAGTTTAAAAGGAGCCTGAAAGACTTACTAGCGGCCAACTCCTTCTACTCCATTGACGAATTTTTTAATAGAACCAACGATGTATTGTATATATTCATACTATTAGTATTGTTATTTCAGCTTAAAAAAAATTGACATGTTCCACATCCACGAGGATCTCCTTAGCACGGATCTATGGAATGAAAAACTAATCTAATCTAATCTACTATTAAAACAGAGTCCTCCCAGCTTTGGGTGCATAATTGTGACATTACCATCAGCACCACAACTGCAATGGAGGTACTCTGTAACAGCTGATGAACATTTCTGAGGATTGGTTCACATACTGCATTTTAGGGCTATGTTGTTCCTTATCAGTTTATTTCCTAGCCCTTCTACAATGATGATTAGGTTCAACACATTCCTGAAATTTATGCTTCACAATAATAGCATTAATAAAGTGTATAGGCACATGTAATTGACAAAGATACTGAAGTATTTTTTGTAAAATCTTCTATTTTATTATATACGGACTGTAATTATTTTCATTGGACTTGGTTGCTACCTTATATGAGACCTTTATGTCATAAGTTGGGTGCTAAAGACCAATATGTCAAAAACCCAAAAACAACTAACTGTCATGTCCTAAGAGTAGGTTCTGCAAACTGGACCAACTATTACAACCAGTTTCCTTATTCCAGTTGCAGTGCTGTGGTGCTACTGGGCCAGAAGATTATGTAAATTTAAATCCATCTACTCCTGAGGTACTGCCACCATCATGCTGCATACAGGACATTGAGTGTTACTATGAAACAAATGCTACTGAAACCTTCTATACTAAAGGATGCTGGTTTGCTGAGGAAGAATTCTTGGGTTTTGTAGGAATGTTGATTGGATGTGCAGTTGTTGCATCTGGAGTACTTGAGGTAAGAAAAAGTGTATGAAATTATATCATTGTCATTATGAATATTAGTTTTTTAATTCCTGTTGTGTGTCCCAACACATTTGTAATGAGTGTGGTTCAGGAGCCTGCACTTTGCTAATGAAACATTTGTAACAATTGTGCAGCAATATTGTTAGTTATATGTATATGAGTAATACGGCTATGTGGACTTTGATGCACTTTGCACATATATGCTGTATTACACCTGACATCACAATCCAATATGGCAGCCACGTTTCACTTAAAATGCAGAACTGAACTGTATGATACCACTAATGCCACAAGTCACATTCCCTCTTAGCAATGCTGTCATCTTCTTTATCAATAACATCACAGACATGAAATCATAACTCATGCCCTTTTGTCTATAACATGATTTTTGCCGAAAATTAAAAAAAAGAAAATACAGAGGAAACAGGCAATCAGCATGCATCCCAGTGTGAATTTGTAGTATTGTTCTAAAAAAAGTATGTAAGCTTCACCTGAATTGCATAAAATGATACCATGTTCAAAGACATTACCAATACTACAATATTTTCATATTAAAAAAAATTCGTAAGCTTCTCTTGAATTGGTGAAACTGGTATAGGCATGCATATTCAAATACAGAGATGTGTAAATAGGTAGAATATGGCACTGCAGTTGTCAACACCTGCATAAGACAAAGAGTGTCTGGTGCAGTTGTCTGATCAGTTACTGTTGCTATAATCACAGGTTATAAAGATTTAAGTGAGGTTGAACCTAGTGTTATAGTAAGCACGTGAACAATGGGACACAGCATCTCTGAGGTAGCTATGAAGTGGGGATTTTCCCATATGACTATTTCACAAGTGTACCATGAATATCAGAAATCCAGTAAAACACCAAATCTCCAACATCACTGTGGTCGGAAAAAGATACTGCAAAAGGACCAACAATGACTGAAAGGAATCGTTCAATGTGACAAAAGTGCATTGGTCAGCTATGCAGGGACTTTGAGAAGGAAGATCAGGTAATTGTAGTTGGAGGAGCAGGAAACAGCCTGGTGATGAATCCAAGATACAATATTAGGAGTGACCTGGATAAAATAGGAGCAGAACCTGAGCACACACATGTGGGGTTTATGGAGGTCTTTCAGCACCATGATCAGCCCTGGGTAAACACTGCTGTAATGCGTGTTAACACTGAGCTGAACGGGATGCTCCAAACACTGGAAAAATCTCATATAAGTGTTTTTTCAGTAAATCATTGTGGTTTGAGGGGGGCAACGCACAAATGTTTTAATTCATACTTAACTGGAAGAATGCAGAAAGTTGAAATAAGTGGTTCATGTAATGATAAAACAACAGCTGATTCCTCAAACTGGGGGGCTATCAGGTACGGGGTCCCACAGGGTTCGGTCTTAGGTCCTTTACTGTTCTTGATGTACATTAATGACTTACCATTCCACATTGATGAAGATGCAAAGTTAGTTCTTTTTGCTGATGATACAAGTATAGTAATAACATCCAAAAACCAAGAACTAAGTGATGTAATTGTAAATGATGTTTTTCACAAAATTATTTAGTGGTTCTCAACAAACGGACTCTCTTTAAATTTTGATAAAACACAGTATATACAGTTCCGTACAGTAAATGGCACAACTCCAATAATAAATATAAACTTTGAACAGAAGTCTGTAGCTAAGGTAGAATTTTCAAAATTTTTAGGTGTGTCCATAGATGAGAGGTTAAACTGGAAGCAACACATTGATGGTCTGCTGAAATGCCTGAGTTCAGCTACGTATGCTATTAGGGTTATTGCAAATTTTAGTGATAAGAATCTCAGTAAATTAGCTTACAATGCCTACTTTCATTCACTGCTTTCGTATGACATCATATTCTGGGGTAATTCATCGTTGAGCAGAAACGTATTCATTGCTCAAAAACGTGTAATCAGAATAATTGCTGGAGCTCACCCACGGTCATCCTGCAGACATCTATTTAAGGATCTAGGGATCCTCACAGTATATATATTCACTTATGAAATTTGTTGTTAATAATCCAACCCATTTCAAAAGTAATAGCAGTGTGCATAGCTACAACACCAGGAGAAAGGATGATCTTCACCATGCAGGGTTAAATCTAACTTTGGCACAGAAAGGGGTAAATTATGCTGCCACAAAAGTCTTTGGTCACCTACTAAACAGCATCAAAAGCCTGACAGATACCCAACCAACATTTAAAAATAAATTAAAGAATTTCTAGATGACATCTCCTTCTACTCATTGGCTGAATTTTTAGATATAAATTAAGGGAGGGAAAAAAAATAAAAATCCAACCAACTTAAACATTAGTGTCATGCAATATTTTGTGTAATGTAATATCTTGTACAGACATCTTTTATTAACCTGACACGTTCCACATCATTACGAAGTGTTGTATTCATGATCTATGGAACAAGTACTAGTCTAATCTAATCTCTAATCTAATGCTATTGGTAGGTGGGGATACACTACACATGGCCTGCAACTGAATAGGACAAGGAAAAGTAAGTTACCTTCTCTATTAGCAGAAACTGAAAGGGAGTCCACAGTAACACAAGGGGTGATCCGTGTGGTTAATGGGTCCATGCAGACAGGATTTTTTAGGTTAAAGCCAAAGTACAGACAGTTGACAATCAAGATAAATAGAATAAAAGGAACTTCATGTACAGTTACTTGGAGTAAAGCTAACGGCAATATCAACACACTTCATCAAAATATCAGGGGAATAGAAAATAAAGTACACGAGCTATCAGTGTGTTTAGATGATCTCAAAAATAAGAATGAGATTGATATAATCTGTCTGTCTGAACACTATGTAACTGTGGGCATGGATAGTGTCAGTATAAGTGGGTATAATTTGGCATCTTACACTTGTAGATCCAGGGTGGGTGAAGGAGGAGTTGCCATTTTCATAAAACAAGGGTATAAATGCAAATTTTGTATTGATCAGCACTTTGAGGTTTGTGCATGTGAACTTCAGCTAGATAAAGTAGTATTGATATTAGCAACAGTGTACAGGTCCCCATTAGGAGACTGGGAGCTGTTCATAAAAAAGTTTGACTCCCTTTTATGCTGTCTGTCAGACAAAAAGAAGAAGTTATTAATCTGCGGTGATTTCAATGTAAACTTTCTAAGTAATTCTGATAGTAAAAGTGAACTAGAAGGGTTATTAACAACAAATAACTTAGAATCAGTGATCAATTTCCCTACACGTATAGCTCAGAACAGTAGCACACTAATAGATAATGTATTTGTACAGAAAGAGGATGTAAAACAAACACTTGCTTTCCCTGTGGTAAATGGATTCTCGGACCATGATGCACAACTGATTAACTTACAATACCTAATAGGGTGTACAGTTCAGAAACCATTAAGTAGAAGTGTGAGGTCGCTCAACCTGGTATCTATACCGCACTTCACAGAAAGCTTAAGAAATGTTAATTGTGGAGATGTATATAAATGAGCCAAATGCTAATGATAAGTGCAAAATATTTCTTGATAAATTTATATCCCTCTTTGAACATTGTTTCCCAAAGAAAATTACTAAGTGTAACACCACACACTTTTCAAAGAAACCTTGGATTACTAAAGGTATTAAAGTGTCTTCAGAAAGAAAAAGAAAACTGTATGAGACAGCAAGAACTAGTAAAGATCCAGAAGTAGTTTTACACTATAAAAATTATTGTAACATACTGAGAAAAGTTGTAAGGAAATCAAGAAATATGTATGTTAGAGAAGAAATTAATAACTCTGGCAATCAAATCAAATCAATATGGAATGTTATTAGAAGGGAGACAGGAAAAGTAACCAATGGGGTAGGTAGTATTAGTGTTAAAGAGAACGAGACCATCCTAACCAACAGTACACAAGTAGCTAATGTATTTAAGAATCATTTCTTAAGTGTAGGAGAAAAATTGGTGAGAACAGTTCAAAAGAAAAAGCTAGCCAGTACATGGAAGAATCTGTTTTGAAAAAAAATTAGATTAAGTTTCACCTAACAACCTCTTGTGAAATAAGTAAAATTATAAAATCTCTGAAAAATAAATGTTCTGTTGGAGTAGATGGCATCTCTAATAAGATATTAAAACAATTTGGATCAATTACAGCTGATGTTCTGAGTCACATATGTAATGAATCACTAACTCGAGGTATTTTCCCATACAGGTTAAAAATGCCATTGTCAGGCCTCTCTACAAAAAGGGGGACACCACAGATGTCAATAATTATCGGCCAGTATCCTTGCTTACAGCATTCTCAAAAATCTTTGAGAAAGTAATGTACTCAAGAGTGGTTAACCATCTCAACAATAATGGGATACTTAGTAAATCACAGTTCAGATTTCAAAAATGCTGTTCCACTGAGACAGCAATATACAGTTTCACTGTCCACATAATAGAATCTTTAAATAGTAAAATGTCACCAGTAGCAATTTTCTGTGACTTGTCCAAAGCGTTTGATTGTGTGAACCATGACACTATGTTACAGAAATTGCAATTCTATGGTATAAATGGAATAGCATATGAGTGGTTTAAGTCATACCTACAGAACAAGAAGCAAAAAGTTTCCTTATATGGGTCAAGTGATTTAAATAAGTTTGCCACTTCATCTAACTGGGGTGAAATTACATTAGGTGTTCCACAGGGTTCAATCATGGGTCCCCTTCTGTTCTTGATATATGTGAATGACCTCCCTTCCTATCTGAAACAGGAAGCTGAACTGACACTGTTTGCCGATGATACAAGCATCATTATTAATCCAGTAAAAGAAAGTCCAATAGAAAATGATGCAAATAAGGTCTTTGGAAAATTCATTAATTGGTTTTCTGCATATGGGCTTGCTCTAAACTTTGAAAAAACACGGTACATCCAATTTTCTGCTGCAAAAAGTACAGTTCCTTCAATAAATATAAGACATCAACAGAAGTCAGTAGACAGGGTAGTGCATATTAAGTTTTTGGGTGTGCATATAGATGAGAATCTTAATTGGCAAATTCATATTTTGGATCTCCTAAGGCAACTAGGCCCAGCAACTTTTGCGATCTGAATAATTGCCAATTTTGAGGGTATAGGAATTAGTAAGCTGACATACTTTGCATACTTTCACTCTCTGATGTCATATGGAATAATATTTTGGGGTAACTCAACATTTAGACAAAAAGTATTCACTGCTCAAAAGAAAGTGGTTAGAATAATGTGTGGGGTTCATAGTCGCACATCTTGTAGGCATCTTTTTAAAAGATTGGGAATTCTTAAAACAGCCTCACAATACATATACTCACTAATGAAATTTGTTCTCAACAACATGGACCAGTTTAAAAACAACAGTGACATTCATGATAATAATACCAGAAAAAAGAAAGACTTACACTATCCTTTGCTCAATCTATTTTGTCACAGAAAGGGGTAAAATATGCTCCTATAAAAAATTTCGACAAATTACCAGATGAAATAAGGTGTCTGACAGACAGCAGTAATAGCTTCAAAAATAAACTGAAATCATATCTCCTTGACAACTCCTTCTATACCATAGATGAATTCTTGAATAGGAATAAATAAATCTATAAATACAGTATATGCATTTTATGCCATTTAAGGGAATGGGGTAAATAACAGAAATATTAATCTTTAACTCTGTATTGTATTATATATATATTAAAAAATTTTGTTTCATATGTGCATTTCTTGTGCACTTGATACATTCCATATCATAACAGCTACCGTATCATGCGATTGACCAACGGAACACAGAACCAACTAACTAACTAACAAACCTTTTGCAAATTGCTGCATATTACAATGCTGGGCCATCAACAAGTGTCAGTGTGCAAACCATTCAATGAAACATCATCGACATGGACTTTTGGAGCTGAAGGCCCACTCATGTAACCTTGATGACTGCACGACATGAAGCATTATGCTTTGCCTGGGCCCATCAACACTGACACTGGATTGCTGATGACTCGAAACATGTTGCCTGGTCGGGCGATTCTTGTTTCAAATTGTATTGAGTAGATGGATGTGTATGGGTATGGAGACAACCTCATGAAACCATAGAACCTGTATGTCAGCAGGGGACTGTTAAAGGTGGTGGAGGCTCTGCAGCTGGAGTGATATGGGACTCCTGATATGTCTAGATATGACTCGACAGATGACACTTACGTAACCATCCTGTGTGATCACCTGCATCCATTCACGTCCATTGTGCAATCTGAAATACTTGGGCAATTCGAGCTGCACAACGCGACATCCCACACGTCCAGAATTGCTACAGATTGGCTCTAGGAAAGATTGGCTCTAGGAACACTCTTCTGAGTTTAAACAGTTCCGCTGGCCATGAAACTCCCAAGACATGAACACTTTGAGCATATATATGGGATGCCTTGCAACAAGCCGTTCAGAAGAGATCTCCACCAAGTCGTACTTACGGATTTATGAACAGACCTGCGGGATTCATGGTGTTAATTCCCTCCACCACTGCTTTAGACATTAGTCGAGTCCATGCCATGTCATGTTGTGGCACTTGGACATGCTCGCAATGTGTGTGTGTGTGTGTGTGTGTGTGTGTGTGTGTGTGTGTGTGTGCGCGCGCGCGCGCGCGCGCGTGCATCCCATTTTTAGCAGTTTTATAGAGACTAGTTGTGTAACTGATAGTGAAAAGACTTCCTTGAGCCACAGTTATGGCTTTTAATCCACCTGGAGAACTTTACAGCAAGTTCTGATAGACTACTCTGAAGGCAGAATTTATTTTATTGTTTCATTCAGTGTGATGAATAGTTGCTGTTAAGTTTTTAAGAGAAATAATGTGGCACAAAACCAGAGATCTATTTCACCCTTTGCATGGCTGGGGGAGGGGGACAACTTTGAAATCTTCAATGGGAACCCCCTGTTTCTTTTTAATTGCGGATTATGACTCTATGGCAAAATCTACATGGGTTTTGTTTGAAGCGTTTTTTTCACCTTACAACAGATGGCACTGTAATCAGAGGAATAAAAATGGGTACACAATTGCAATTTGTGTTAAGCTACTCAATGGTCCTTGAATATTCAATGTCATGTGGAACCCCACTTCCATGCTGTGAGGGTAGGACAGGCTAATATTTCATAACTTGTAATTAGAAACCCCACTCACAATGTTGCAGTCCTTCAATGTATCGAACAAGGGACCTCTCGATGCACCACTGCAGCTTTGGCTCCAAGTAAATGCTACTCTACTTTTTGAAACAGTGTAAGTGTTCAAACATAATACTGCCAATTTCAACACTCTTAGTGGTCTGCTTTTAAAATGACTGTACACAGGACAGAACCATATCTGCGGGAGTGTCACACAGGTATTTCTGATTTGGTCGATCATGTCTTCACAGACTGTTGGCACTTGGTGATACACCTTACTTTTTAAATATCCCCACAGAAAGAAATCTGGAATCATCAAATCTGGTAACCTAGTGAGCTAATTAATAGGGTCACCTCTGCCAATCCACCGACCAGTGTAAACATGCTCTAATACTGTTCCATCATCTTTCGGGCGTGCATTCGGGACAGCGACAATTCTTCTTGCGATATTTCGGCTAGAAACCTCCCAGCCATCTTCAAGGCGAGTCAGAGACTGAGTTCGTAGCGTTTGCGCGTGCCTATTTATACGGAATATCACATGACATAAATAGGCACGCGCAAACGCTACGAACTCAGTCTCTGACTCGCCTTGAAGATGGCTGGGAGGTTTCTAGCCGAAATATCGCAAGAAGAATTGTCGCTGTCCCGAGTGCACGCCCGAAAGATGATGGAACATTATGTCCGCCGGAAAAACTTCAAGAATCACATGCTCTAATACGTACCTCTTGGGCATCAATTGTGTAATGTGCTGGGCAACCAGAATGCTGAAACCATATACATTATCAAACATCTAGGGCTATCTCCTGCAGTAGTAACAGTAGTTCACATTCCAAAAATGTTTGATATTTGTGTCCATATAACATGCCGTTGATAAAATACTGACCAATGAGTTTATTTCACATGATGCCAAACAGTACATTTACCAACCAAGGATGTTGATGGTCAACTTGACGTTACCATTGGGGATTGTTTGCACTCCAGTAATGCATGTTATGCTGGTTAACCTTACCATGGTTTGTGACTGTAAACTCTTTGGAAAGCAGTACCTCAGCAAGAAACGTGGGGGTCATTTGCACTTGCTGACATGCTCATTCACAAAACACTACCCTGTTATGGAAATCAGCACCCTGAAGTTCTTGATGCAGTGACACATGGTATGGATGATACTTACAATGATGGAGTACTGTGACAATATTACATAAGGACATACTGGAATCATGGAATAACTGCTGGGTGCTTACCCATGAATTGTAGTGCACTGCTGCTAGTACTGCTATTTCATTAGCTTCTCCTGTAACATGTTTACTTCATTTCCTTTTGCTGGTCTGTATGCTGCCATCAGGCATAAAAGCATTTACAACTTTGCAAAAGAATGAATGAGAGCAAGCTTTTTCTGGAAAATGCTTGGCTTACAAGGCAACAACAGTGTCTACATGTCTGCTACATTTTCTATAAATCAGGATAATTCCAGTTTTTCCTTCTGCGGTTGCAACATTGATTGTCCACTTGCGTGTTTGTTCCCCAAATGATGGAGGTGGTAATCTGACATTCCACTGAATATTCAAGAACCACTGAGCAACATGTCATAAATTATGATGTACCCATGTCATAAATTATGATGTACCCATTTCCAGTCCTCCAATTACAGTGCCATCTGTGGAAAAATGAAGAACATGGTTCAGAGAAAATGTATGTAGATTTTGCCACAGAATTGTAATCTGCAATAAAAAATGACTCTTCCCATAGAAGATTTCGAAGTTGCTCCCTGCCACCAACACAGGGGATGGGGTGGTGTGTCAAATGTGGTATCACTGGATCTCACCCTCTAAGACAAACAAACTGGAATTATAACTTTTTTCAAGACAATGTGTGGTTTTTGAAATATTTCAATGTCTGTAGTTAAAATGAACACCTTGTGTACATGGAGCTTGTTTCTAAAAGGTACTAAATCAAACTGGACAGATTTCTTAGTACAGCAGAATAATTCCCTGTAGCCACAACAGTTCATCTAAGCAAACCATAGTTGATATACAGTTTGCTGGTAATCAAGTTGATAGTTTGTCCGGGAATCACTGAAATGCATTTAGAAAAAATTAAGGGGTTGTTCATTATTATTGTACATTCATTAGGAATTTAATTTTGTATTTGGCACTTCCTGTTTTAAAAGTGTACAGATTATACTTTATGAACAAATAACACTCTCCACAGAAAATACATTCCATATCTTATGTATGGTTAATTCTGGAGTCTTTTATTTTCTTAATAGTGTATTTTTTCCTCCCCCAATGTTGTTCTCTGCGTTTAAAACTTATCATGTGAGGTATAATTTCAGTGCGTAGTTTCTTCACATCATCACAAAGATTTGCATCACCTCGTATTCCAGAAACTGCTGCCCCACTATTCATTTTCTCATCAGCTGCATGCTCAGCCTTCCTCCCCCAAACATTAAAAACACTAAGGAATGTAAATCTACAAACAGGGACCTTTTCCTGAAGAGCAGTATGTATCCTGTAGATTATAGTTTTCTTTTCGCTTGAACATTCTTTCATGCCTAGATCAGGCCTTATTCTTTTAGGGTTAATTCATATCAATTTAAACCATTCAAATGTTTCTCTGACTGACAGCATTTTTAGTGTTCCAATAGCTGTTATTTTCATGTATCACATCATCTTCTGATATGCATAATGGTTTGCAAAAGTTATCATGTGATCTGAAGTTTTGCACTTGCAGGAGCATTATGTTTTTCATGTTTCAAAACACTCCACATCCACATATTTACAGATCTCTTACCTTTCCTTGGTGTTGTGACTCGCCGATCATTCAAAGCGCCGCCGCGCAATTACGCGCGTCCTCTACGTGCGGCGCTGTCTGCCAGCCATGCAGCAGCTGCGCCACCTAAGCGGCCAGCCGAGCAGCGGCCGCTAGACTGGGACTCAGTGCTCATTCGAATGCTAACGTGTACACATGGCTTGCTTGTCAACTTACTCTGTGACTTATATGTGTTGTGTCGTTCTGAAATATATGTGTTAAACTTGACGTTATAACAATTGGCGACGAGGTAGTGGATTTTTCCTTTTCACCGTTGACCCACAGGTTTCCATGGCTACTGTCGAGCAACTATTGCAAAATCTCCTTGAATAGCAAACGCTTCTAACAGCGGTGATTCGCGATTTCGTCGCGGCGTCAAATGCGGGGCGTTTCTCGTCGTTGGCTATACCTCCCTTTCCTCCTTACGACGAGACGGCGGAAGACTGCTCTGATTATGAAAAACGTCTTCGACAGCAATTCTTGGCATTTCATGTCACGGACGAACAACCATGTAAGTCTCTGTTCCTTTCCTCGATTTCACCTCGAATGTATCGGTTGTTGTCGCAATTGGCTCCTTTGAAGGATCCTGCGTCTTTGGCCTTTGCTGAAATGTGCTCACTTCTGTCTATTTTCAAAAGCAACCGCATGTGGTAGCATCTCGTATTGCCTTTTATCGTTGTCAAAAACAACCCCATCAATCCCATCGCGCTTGGGCTGCTGAACTTCACGGCCTCAGTCGAAAGTGTCAATTTGTTACTGACGTTCACAAAGAATCCTATGACATGGTACGGGATGCTATTATCCGGTCGGCGCCCGACAAAGAAGTTCGGCAACGGGCCCTTGGCAAATCCAATTCTAGATGAAGTTCTCTCCATTGCGCAGTCTTTTGAAATTTCTCGCGCCGCTGGGGCGCAAATAGAGGCGTGGGGTGATGTCGAGGAAATACAACCTCTGTGCGCTGTTGACGACGCGTGCGGCGCGTCCCCGCCGGCCGACGTGGCCGCAGTGCGCTCCCCCCCCGGCAACGTCCTTCATGTCCGCGGCGTTTTACGAAACATTCACGCGAGGATTGTCCCCAACGTTGGGCTGTGTGTCACAATTGCAAAAAGAAAGGTCATGTGTCTTCAGTTTGCAAATCCGACCGCATATATGATGTTCATGAACATGACGCTGATTCTGATTCTGTGTTGTCTGTCAATTGCACTTCTTCCCTTTCAGGGAAGTTATTCCTCACTGTCCAATCCTTGGTCGAGACGTTCGCATGCAGGTGGATACCGGTTCTGCTGCCACTATAATTAATTCTCAGACGTATCTTCAGTTGTGTTCTCCACTCCTGTCACCTGTCACTCGGCAATTACGGACGTACAATAAACTGAAGATTTCTCTCTTGGGACAGTTTCATGCTGAGGTATCTTACAAATCCGTCGTTCGCACTGTTCCCATATTTGTGGTCGACCAGAGCAACGCAGAAAATCTCTTTTGTTTCGATGCCTTTCGCGTTTTTGGGTTCTCCATAGATGACTGTCAATATTGTCTCTGATGCTATTCATTATGCTCAACTGGATTCCTTGTCGACGACATTTTCGTCCCTTTTTTCTCCTGGGTTAGGCCGTGCAAACGACTTTGAAGCTCATATCATGCTCAAACCCACTGCTCGGCCTCAGTTTTTTCGGGCTCGGTCCATTCCTGTGGCCCTTCGTGATCGGGTAAAACGGGAGTTGAATCGTCTCACTACTTCAGCGGTCTTGCTTCCTGTCACTTCCAGTGAGCGGTCCTCTCCTGTTGTTGTCGTTGCTAAGCCAAATGGTGATATTCGTCTCTGTGGCGATTTCAAAGCCACTGTAAATGCTCAATGCCTCATCGACACTTACCCTATGCCCCGTCCTGAAGAACTGTTCACTAAACTTGCTGGAGGCCAGTATTTTTCTAAAATTGACCTGTCAGAAGCTTATCATCAACTTCCTCTCGACGCTGCTTCCCGGCAGTTTCTGGTCCTTAACACGCCTTTCGGCCTCTATCAATACCAACGCTTGCCATTCGGGGTTGCTAGGCCCCTGCTCTCTTCCAGCGATTCTTGGAACAATTATTGCTCCCTGTCCCTAGGTGTATCAATTACATGACGACATTGTTGTCACTGGCTCCACCAGTGAAGAACATCTTCAAAATCTCCGCACACTTTTTCATGTCTTACAGACTGCCGGTCTTAAGTGTAATCTTCAGAAATCACAATTTTTTCAGGCATCTATCACGTACTTGGGGTTTCAACTCTCTCGGGATGGTATTCGTCCGCTTCAGCAAACTGTCGCTGTGATCGACGCCCTTCCTCGCCCTACATCTGTTAAGGAACTGCAGGCCTTCTTGGGGAAAATAGCATACTATCACAAGTTTTTAACGTCTGCGGCTTCGGTGGCTCAGCCGTTGCATCGCCTGTTGCATAAAAACGTGCCTTTTCACTGGTCCGCGTCATGCGTTGCGGCTTTCCAGAAATTGAAGACTATGCTGAAACAGGCCCCGTGCCTGGCTTCTTATCGACCTGGCCAACATCTTGTTCTTGCCACAGACGCCTCTCAATACGGGGTCGGTGCAGTCCTTGCGCACCGTTTTTCTGACGGTTCGGAACAACCCATTGCTTATGCCTCCAAAACGCTCACGGATGCCCAGCAAAAGTATTCTCAAATTGAGAAAGAAGCTTTGGCCATTATTTATGCTCTTCATAAGTTTGGTGTTTTTCTCTATGGCTCAAAATTTCATCTTGTTACGGATCACAAACCACTTGTTTCCCTGTTTCATCCATCAACGTCACTTCCCGACAAGGCTGCACACCGCCTCCAGCTTTGGGCTCTTTACTTGTCTCATTTCAGTTATGAGATTCATTTCCGGCCAACGGCTCAACATGCAAATGCTGATGCTCTGTCTCGCCTTCCCATGGGTCCTGATCAGGCATTCGATAGGGACGAACTTTTGTGTTTCCACCTGGATGTTGCCGAGCAGCGGGTTGTGGACGGGTTCCCCATCACTGGGGACAGGCTGGCGGCTGCTACAGGTTCTGACCCTACCCTCTCCCGGGTTTTATGCTGTATTCAGAAGGGTTGGCCAGATCGCCCGTCCGCTAAGACTTCTGATCCATTGCGGAACTACTACGCTTTGCGCTACCGCCTCACAGCTAGGGATGGTGTTATCCTCCTTTCCACTGACAATGCTTCGCCGCGTGTTGTGGTACCTGCGTCTTTGCGTGCTTCGGTCTTGCGCCTCCTTAACCAAGGGCACTGGGGTGTGTCTCGCACAAAATCTCTGGCGCGCCGTCATGTGTACTGGCCTGGCATCGACTCTGAAATAGCACACATGGTCGCTGCCTGCGGCCCTTGTGCGTCACAGGCCGCTGCCCCGAAATCATCTTTGTCACCGTGGCCTTCGCCTGAGAAGCCCTGGGAGCGCATTCATGCTGACTTTGCGGGACCCTTTTTAGGTACTTATTGGCTCCTCGTAATTGACGCCTACTCTAACTTTACTTTCATTGTCCGTTGCACGTCACCTACCACCGCGGCAACCACCAGTGCTCTCGCCCGCATTTTTTCTTTGGAAGGCCTCCCCTCTACTCTTGTTACTGATAACGGTCCGCAATTTGCCTCTTCCGAATTTACGGATTTTTGTGCTCGTCACGGCGTTATGCATGTCACGGCCCCGCCGTTCCATCCACAATCCAACGGTGAGGCTGAACGACTGGTCCGCACATTTAAGGCTCAGATGCGGAAACTTCTGACTTCTTCTGCTGATGATGATGCGCTTCTCCAGTTTCTGGCGTCTTACCGTTTCACCCCCATGGGCGACCACAGCCCGGCTGAGCTCTTACATGGCCGACAGCCCCGCACGCTACTTCATCTTCTGCGGCCTTCCACCTGACGGCCGCGGGTGCCTTCAGTTGGCCGGTTCACCGCCGTCGACCTCGTCTGGGTACGGGGATATGGCAGGCGGCCAAAATGGAGCCCGGGCCGCATCTTAAGACACCGTGGCAGACGCCTGTATGAAATCCAGACGGACACGGGTGTTGCAGTGCGTCATTCGGACCAGCTTCGGCCTCGTGTGCCGGCAACACCTGTTCCGAATGCCGCTACACCACCTTCGGCTCTACCTGACGCTCGGGATCTTGGCATCTCTCAATACTCACAACGCAGCCCTCTCACCGTCATCGCGATGCCAGCACAGGAACAGACGCCACCAGGAGACGTGCCCATGCAGAAACCGGATGACCATCCTCTGTCTGAGCAAATCTACTCGCTTCCTCCTCCAACGGACGCCGACACATCGCCCATGTCTCCTGTCATATCAACGGGCAGATTGGTGCAGGGGGCCCCAGCAGATTCGACCCCTACGTCTCCTGTCATCTCGACCCGTTATCATCGGGGACACTTCCGTCCGTACGGGAAGCCGCCTCCTCGAGACTTTACGGCGAGTCAAACAACGCCTATGGACGTTAGCCATCTCCAGGACACCTCCATCAAGACCAGTGCAACAATTTCAAAGGGGGGGAAAGTGTTGTGACTCGCCGATCATTCAAAGCGCCGCCGCGCAATTACGCGCGTCCTCTACGTGCGGCGCTGTCTACCAGCCATGCAGCAGCTGCGCCACCTAAGCGGCCAGCCGAGCAACGGCCGCTAGACTGGGACTCAGTGCTCATTCGAATGCTAACGTGTACACATGTCTTGCTTGTCAACTTACTCTGTGACTTATATGTGTTGTGTCGTTCTGAAATATATGTGTTAAACTTGACGTTATAACAATTGGCTTTTCTGTATACTCAGGCACGCTGAAATATTCACAGGACATATCAGAATTCATTTTAAGTGTTCGCCTTATGCAAACACAACAGAAAACACAGGACTATTACATGAAATAACCAATAGCAAACTGAAGTTGGCTGACTGTGTTTATGACCTTACAGCACTCAGCCAGATCACTGGAAGAGGATTTGGTACTTATTTCTATGAAAGTTCAAAATTATTTGGTTTATTTTGATGTAAAATGCTGGATGTGACCACCTCTATATAAGAGATTTGGTACTTTTTGCAAGAAAATATTTACGTGTTAGATCCACCAAGCTGTTAGGTAGAGATTGCCAGCTCTGCATCATTTTTTGAATATTTTCGTTACGACCATCTATCTAATAACTGATCTGTCCACCTTTAGCACAGATAACAGCTGCAACACATCATGGCATAGAAGGGACAAGGCTTTGGCCAGTCACTGGAGGGAGTTTGTACCAAATCTGCTCACACAAGTCACTTAATTCCCATAAATTTCTTAGAGGGGGGTGAGGTGGGGGGGTGGGGGCTGATGAGCTCTGATGTAACATTCAAACACATCCCAGATGTGTTTAATTGTGTTCAGATCTGGTGAGGTGGGGGGCCAGCATATCAACTGAACCAGTCCATCACACTCCTGGCATCATGACATCATGCATCTTCTTGATGAAAAACGCCACTGCTGTTGGGAAACATGATAGCCATGAACAGGTGAATGTGGTCTGCAACCAGTGTACAATATTCCTTGGCCATCAAGGTGCCTTGCATGAGCTCCACTGGACTCATGTATGCCCACATGAATGTTTCCCAGAGTATAATGGAGTCGCTGCCAGCTTGTCTCCATCCCACAGTACAGGTGTCAAGGAGCCATCCCTCTGGAAGAATACGGATTCACACTCTCCTATCAGCATGATGAAGAAGGTATCAGGATACATCAGACTATGCAATGCTCTGCCACTGCATCAATTTTCAGCATCTATGGTCACATGCCCATTTCAGTCATAGTTGCTGATGTTACGGTGTTAGCATTGAGACATGCATGGGCTGTCAGCTGTGGTGGCCCATTGTTAGGAGTGTTTGGTGCACTGTGTGTTCAGAAACACTTGTACTCTACCCAGCATTAAAGTCTGATATCAGTTCATGTTAGTTCCACCACCATTGGCCACCTGTTCTGTTTTGCCATTTTGCTCAACCTATGATGTCCAACATGTGTGATGAGGGGCAGCCACCCAATCCCACAACATCTGAACATAGTTTCACTACGTGTTGAAGACACTCACTGCAGCACTCCCTGGACACTTGACAAGTTGTACAGTTTCTAAAATGCTCAAGCGGAGGCTCTGGATCATCACAATGTCCCCCTGGCCAAACTCAGATAGATCACGCACCTTCCCCATTCTACACACAGACAGCAAGCTCACTGATACTACATGCACTATGTGTGTGTCTGACTAGCAGTCATTCCTCACCAGATGAAACTGCTATTGCCTGGATGGGTTTATATCAATAATAGATCAGTGGTCATAATGTTCTGGTGGATCAGTGTATGTATGGCTGGGAGAGAAGTCCAGCATTTCTGTGAAAGAAACCTTGTCAATTCAGCAGTAGAGTGCTTGGCGTCATGGCCCATTTGCAGGATGACAAAGATTGATGCACCTCTCACTAGACACTGCTTGTGAATCTGCAGAGAGAGAAAGAAGCCATCAGGTTTATAATGCTGAACAACGGTGAATCATCATTTACATTATGGATTTATGACTGTGATTTAAAAATGCCCCCAAATCCAATATTTTATGCTCTCACAATCAGTAGTTCAGATCAAATAGACAAACATGAAATTTGGTAAGAGGGTTTAGTCATACATTATATTCATGGGTTTAGTGTCATAGTGTTAGTTTCTGAGTTTGTTGTACTAACAAAATGTCACCTCGAATTCTATCATGTGAAGAATATTTTGATACACATTGATTGATGATGTTGGATATTTTAATGAGACCATAAGATTACAATTTCAGCCTTTCCTTACAATTTTTTCTTGTAACTAGAACATATTCATTTACACATTCAAAAATCACATCAGGGTTAACATGATCGCTTTTCAAGGTAAGAATATGTCAGACATTGTACCTATGATCTCACAAGTGCTGTCAAATATGTAAGTGCCTAAAAGTTCTGCCTTGTCAATGCACTGCATCATCAGTAATAGGAACAAAAGTTACGTTGTGGCGTAACTTACAATATTTCAAAGAACAAAAATATGTAACAACCTAAAATTCTTCCTCATCAGTGAGTTTCTCACTGCCATCTGCCTCTCAGTAAATTTCTGCTCTCTGTATTATAAAACAAAACAAACTCTGTCCAAACAGGCTTTGGAAGGCCTAACAATACTGACTGACTGTTGTGTCACCTGTAGCCGATAGGTGTCACTGTATGCAGGTATGGAGGGCATGTGGTCGGTACACTTCTCTTCCAGCCTTTGGCATTTTTTGTGACTAGGGCTGCTGCTTATGAGTCAGGTAGCTACTCAATTGGCTTTACAATTGCTGGGTGTGTCCCACTTGCCAACAATGCTCATCAGATGACACAGACAGTCACTCATCCAACTGTTAGGCTAGGCGCAAATTGAGAAGCGTATAGCACGTGTGACGTGACACGACACTACAGCGCGACACGCACGTGCCGCACGGGTCGCGCGGGTCCAGCGCATATTGCGACGCGTACACCATACTTCGCACGCGCCGACTGGCGACGCTCTGCGCTGACTGAACCGAAGCGCGCGCAACCTCTTATCTTTCTCAAACGATTTTACAGAAACTATTCTCTGAAAATATATGATTTTTGCCTTACTTGTAGCGTTATATGTCAGCTTCGTGCTCATCACCTCGCTAATGACCATTCTTATTGTGATGTACACGTTTTAGTAAGACACTACGCAAAACTCAAAAAGTTTGCAACGAAAATTAGGGGTCGCTATGATTTTGCGTTTGGTGCGTATTACACCATATGTTGCTGCATATGAAATTTAGCTAACATGTTGAATTTTTGTTTAGACTTGGGAGGAGGTCTCTATCTGCCTCCGATGTCGAGAAAATGGATTCCATGTAGCGCGCTCACTTCCGATCTCACGTCCGCGAGAATGAAATACTCGCAACATCTCTCGTATCTCCTAAACCGCTCGAGACATCGAAACGAAAGTTTGGCGAATGATAGCACACAAGGAGAGTGTTTTGCCAATTATTAAACACACGGAACTTATGTATGGCGATATATCACTACTTATACGTCTTTTTTTATTTATTTCACTCCAGTGACTAATTTTTTAAGAGTTATCGACAGCTAGCGAAACAAGGGCTTCCTAGTATGAAAATAAACATGAAATTTCTTCTTTTATGTTACTGCAAATCGATACTATGAGGTTTTTCGTAAGCTATTGAGCTCTGTAATTGCCAATTACTTGTTTAATGAGGCCCTACGTTTCGGAATTCTGTCTCAATAGCTGCTGTGAGATGAGTTTGGCAAATTACATTGTGACAAAGGAAGTACAATTAAAGCAGTCACCAAGAGAAATGTGGTCTTTACTCATAAATGGTGATGCTTCTTCGAATGAGAAAAGGTTAACAACTCACACAAAAACAGATTGGCAATTCTGTTGGAATTTTGGTGGAATCCCCGTAACCCATCGTATTTTTACACTGAGCAACGGGAATGGAAACTTACCTAAGGATTTTATTCCTTCTCTTGATCTGAGCAGTATTAAAATAATGACGAGCGTTCCTTCAGGCGGAATGATAGGCACATGCCAGATACTGTTTACTCACCTTGGGCTTGCCAAACTGACAATGCGTGATCGCGAATAAAATAGTTGTTATTGAGAAAAATAAACAATTGATCTGTCGCACAACACAATGGTCAGTGTATTGTCAGCAGCGAAGGATAATGCGCGCGGCAGGAATGCACAAGTTAGCCATGTGTGCCGTGTGAGATGGAGTTCGAAAAACATTGTCATGAAAGTAGATCTGCCTTTTTCAGCAGCACATTTCAACAAATTAAATATATCTAATCATAACACTCTTTTAGGATATTCCTACTTTCGTAATAATACCGACCATTTTCTTCATTTGTGTAGCCTGTTGTTGTATAATTAGTCTATTAATGCTGATAATGTCCATGCAACAACTGAAATGCTTTTTCCCATCACGGCGAACCAATTAAAACATTGTTATTTGTGACTGCTTTTAGACTGTTTCTAGCTTGCAGTGGAAATATGTTATTCACATGCATGTAGTACAGTGTGTCGTATTACATTATTACATACATATCAGAGTAATCACAGTGAAACTTCTATACTTCAGATCTTGGACGCTTTTTACCACAAGAACAAAGGGATCACACCTGTGGAGATTATCCCTTTCTAAATTTTTGTAACAGATAGTACAGATACGCTAGCTTACTAGGCAGCGAGAATATAACCTTGCTTTACTTTCCTGCCTTGATTCTTAATCACATGATTTTATAATATTCCTTGCTTCCTTATTCACTACCCTCTGTCCCCTCTTGCGATCTGAAAACATCACGGAGGCATATGGTGCAATTCCAGTGGCCAATGGCTCACCAGTTACTGAAGTATACATTTTTCTTGACAGAAGAAAAACAAAACCAAACCATGCAGATATAAATAACAGAAAAGTGTAACGTGCTAACGAAGAAAGCTGGAGCCTCTAAATGGCGAAAAACGAAACACTACCCAAAGGCAATAAAATTCAGTATACAGTAAGGCAAAATTTATCGTATTGCCAACACTACCACTGCTGATATGCGCCGTTCCGATGTGAGAATATAGCTGGGCTACTTTTCCGCTCCCCTCCTCAAATTTCCCACGATGCTAGCGACGCAAGCGCGACGCGCGGCGCGAGAAACTGTGCCTCAACACAACGCCGCGCGACCTGGCGCAGGCGCGTGTCGCGTCCCAGTCACGTCGCGTCGCAATTTGCGCGGTCCGATTTGAACCTGTGATGTTACAAAAACGCGCGCTGCGCTGCGTCGCGCCACACGCGCTATACGCGTCTCAATTTGCGCCTAGCCTTAACCAAACCTGACAGTACATAGCTTTGGTGATCTCACTCGAACCTGAGTTACCACTTAGATAGGTTATTGGCACATTATACTCTACACACACACACACACACACACACACACACACACACATTTATGTCTAATTTCATTTCTCTTTCTTAGTAATGGAGGAAAAATGAATGTAACAAAAATACTGTTGATACAAATTTCATTATAAAAGAGGTTTTCTTACCTATGAAATAAAGAGTGTAAATTTGGACAGAGGCAACAACAGCAAAAAATCTCATAAATACTCCTTCTATTTTTCAGTTGATTTTGTTTTAATTTCTTCAATAAAATAATCATGATCATCCTCACCCTTTACTTCTTCTATGAATTGGTCAGGCACTTCACCAGTATTATCATATTTCGCCTTCCTCCTAATTATCCTCCTACTCCTCTTTCCTCCCCTGCACCCCCCCCCCCCTTTTCCTGCTCCATTGCATCCAGCATAAGATCAATACGTGGTGAAGAAAGAACAAATCATGACATTGCATTTTCCAATCACAATTTGAATTATAGCAGACTGTGAACTTCCATAAATTTTAATAAAAATGGTTTGGATCTTCTTTTTATTCTGAGAACATTGGTTATTATCACCCTCTTCATCCAAAGTGAGATATATAACTGATAAAAGAACAGAAAAAATTCATGAGATACTACAAAAACATGATCTTAAATGAAATGTAATCTGGAGTGTTGCCTTGTATGGAACTGAAATGTGGATGATAAGTGGTTCAAAACAGGAAGAGAATAGAAGCTTTTGAAATGTGGTGCAATAGGGGAATGCTAAAAATTGTATGAGGAGATTGCATAACTATAAGAAAAGAAATTTGTAGCACAAGTGACTGTCACCAAGGAATCATCAGTTTGGTATTGTAGAGGAAGACCAAGAGAGGAATACAGTAAGCATGTTCAGATGGTTGTTAATTGGATTAGACAGGTAGAGCATCTAACTAATGAGCAAAGAAATTTATGGCACAACTTGAGTATCATCAAGGAATCATCAATTATATTAAATAAAAAATTTTAGAGTAAAAAGCCTATAATGCCTAGACAACAATTTTCCTATCACAATTAAAGTATCATACCTAGTTTTGGTTGCTATCTGCAACCATGTTCAGATTGTTCAACATATGAAAAGGTGGTGAGTAAGCATTGGAAAGCATCATTAGCTGTAGTTGTGCAATAACATGAAATAACAAAACAATAACAATACATAGCTGAAAAACATCACTGTGGGTGAGTCAAATTGTGTACTGTATTCTCCCAAGATGATGGCAATAACAACCAGAGCTAGTTATTGTACTTTAATTGTGATAGGAAAATTGTGGTCTAAGCATTAAAAGCTTTTTACTTTAAAAAACATTTTATTTAATAAAAAAATGGTAAAGCAACTGGCAGTGACAGCATCCCAGCTGAGATACTAAAATATGGAGGAGAAGCATTGCACAGATGTTTTTTCATCTAAAACAGATAATCAGGAAAATAGAAAACATTCCAACAGAGTGGAGAGAATCATTAATAGTCCCTATACATATAAAGGAGACGGAAAAGATCTCAGAAACCATATAGGAATATCATTAGTCAATACAGATTGTAAGATCTTATGTTGCTTATTGCTATGCCGCTTAAAACCATATGCAGAAAATATAATTGGGGATTATCAAAATGGCTTCCACAAAAACAGATCCAGCACTGACAAAATATTTGCAATCAAATCAATAAATGAAAAAGTTTGGGAATACAAACAAAAAATACATTACCTGTTCATTGATTTCATGAAAGCTTATGACTCCATCCATAGACAAGGCTTGTGGAATGTAATGACTGAATTTGGTTTCCCAATTAAATTGATAAATCTCTGCGAAGTATGCATGGATGAAAATACAAGCAGGGCTTTATTCAATGGATTAAAGTCTGATCATTTGAAAAATAAAACTGGGTTAAGACAAGGAGATGCTTTGTTCCCCCTTCTCTTCAATATAGCTTTAGAAAGAGTTGTGAGTAAATTCAAACTGGTACCTGCTGGGATCCTCCAAGGAAGCAAAATTAACATGTTAACATATGCAGATGACATAGTGCTCATTGGAAACAGTGAAATAGAGATTAGGCAATTATTTATGGAGCTTGCAACAGAAGCATCAAGATTTGGCCTGAAAGTAAATGACAAGAAAACGAAATACATGATAGTTCAAAGAAGCAGAGATCAATGGAATAACCAATCACATCCAATAGTTGGTGAACACAAATTTCAGCATTTTGAACAGTTCAGATTTCTGGAGTCAGTGATAGATGAACAAAATCAGAGACAGGTAGAACTAAAAGCAAAACTGCAAAATGATAACCGAGCCTATTATGCAATACAAAATCGCTTATGGTCCAAACTGCTGACTAGGAAAACTAAAATAAAGTTATATAATACAATCATTAAACCAGTTGTAATCTATGGGGCAGAAACATGGAGCCTAATGAAAACAGAACACCACCATTTACAAGTGTTTGAGAATAAAGTTTATAGAAAAATCAATGGTCCACAATATGATAGTGAATCACGATGCTGGAAGAGAAGACACAACATAGAAATCCATGAGCTATCACAACAACCAACGATAGTAAACCTAATAAATGCCAGAAGACTGCAATGGGCTGGACATCTGATGAGAATGAAAGAAGACCAAATTGTGTTAAGAATATACAGGGAGAAGCCATATGGCAAAAGACCAAGGGGGAGACCCAGGAGTACTTGGTGCAATGAAATTGATTGCACATGCAAAAGATTGGGAATAAATAACTGGCAAGAGGCAGCACAAGACAGGAGCGTCTGGAGGAATCATGTGAGATCAGCACAGGAGCTTTGAGTCCGTTAGAAGCCTGCTACAACAACAAAAACAACAATCACATTAAGACCACCTCTCCTACCTGACAATGTCAGGCCTCACTAATCGTCAGTTTGGTATCATAGAGGGAGACCAAGAAATGAATACAGTAAGCAGGTTCAAATGGTGTAGGTTGGATTAGACAGGTAGACAGTGTAACTAATGAAAATAAAGTAATTTGTGGCACCATTTGTCTAATATAAAAAAGTATCAATTTAGTATTATAGAGGGAGATCAAGAGATAAATATAATAAGCATCTTCAAATGGATATAGGCTGTAGTAGTTGTTTGGAGCTGAAGTGACTTATATAAGATAGAGCAGCATGTAGAGCTGCATCTAAACATTTTTCAAACTGAAGAGCACAACAACAACAACAACATCGACAACAACATTTATATCAAATTGCAAACATTCATAAATTTCATTAATGAAGAACTTACAATCAATGTCCACCCTCCTTCTCCTCCTCTCCTTATACAATCTACAGTAGAAACATCAGCAAACACAATCCATGTTAATGCATATGCACTAACAGTCAGGAGATTGACACTTACTAACAGCAGTTATTTATCTAACACCATTCCCTACCACAACAGTGAAATATAATCAGAAAACACGTGTGTGCTGTAGAGAGAACTATCTCATGACAAAAATATTATGTTATCATCCCTCAAGTTAGGTACATCTGAGCATCTGAGATGCTGGGGGGGGGGGGGGGGGGGGTGAGATGCTGGGGGGGGGGGGGGGAGGCTTTCCTTTGAAAGGCCTAGGAGCCCAGTATTAGATAACACATCACAAGCAAATAACTCTTGCTAGCCATGCTGTCATCTTGAAAAGAGAGAGGAACATGCTCTTTCAAGCAATATCTTAGGAGCTATTAGCGATTCATGAAGGTTTAAAATGAATTTGAAATACAATACACGATTAAAGTTATGAACACCAAATTTGGTATGGGAGTTTAATTATACATTTTACTAATGTGTAGCTTTTGATTTTTTTGTGTTAATGATCTGGCATGTGGGAACATTTAAATTGTTTTCTACATGAGGGAAAATTGCATGGTTTACAAACATTGTAGTTGAAATTTTGTTTTTAGTTCCTCTTCATTTATTATTAAATATTTCTATCAACTGTTTCAAATCTAAAACTGAAAAATCATGCAATACTCACTGAATTACAAGGTGAAATGCATATTGGTGAATTAATAAAATAAAAAATTCATATATAACATGCAAAATAGCATTTTCTTGTAAACTAATGCAATTTACATAATTTTTTTATTTTGTTGACATTTAATTGTAAATTGTTTCCTCTGAGATAGTTCATCATCTGAGATGTGAGAGTTGTATGTCACATAAACTCTCACAATTTTTAAAGTAAATGCCTCTTTGAGGTACCTGTTTCCTGTAGCATCACTCTGGAATTTAATGGTCAAATACATGGTCCTCCATTGCATACTAGACAAACACATCTCCTCTTTTAATCCAACAATTACGGGTTGCAGAATGAGCAGCAGTACTGATGGATCTGTTGAATAAGTGCCATGAAAGCCACTTCCTTCATGAATGAATAACATTAGCTCAGGATTTATCCAACAAATATGACTTAATAACATTAACTCAGGATTCACCCAATGAATCTGACTGGCCTTTGCTTTTCCTACTACTACCATTACTTTTGTGTGGTATTTCCTCTTTATGTTGCTTCAAGTAGTTACTCCCAGGCTTTCTTTTATGATCGCTATTGTTTCCAATGATTTATTGCCAGTAGTGTAATTTATCAGTTATGTTTTTGTATATTTCTGCTCAGTCCATTATATTGATCTACATTGTGGTCCAAATGGCAAACCCTGCAGTATCTGGTGTTCCTCTGAAGGGCTACTTGCATTTAACTACAATTTACTGCAGCTACAGCATTCCTATATACAACATCGGCCAGTATTGTCCCACCAAATAATATCTGGGAGGGTGGGGAGGATAATGCCAGTCACCCTGCAGATGTGAGCATTTGACAGTGAGTACTTATCAAACTAAAGTCTTCTAAGTGGTTTGATCCAGTTAACCTCTATTTACTCTGCTATGGCATTCTCTTCATCTCAAACTACTTTTTACATTTTTAAAAAAACAAAGTGTGATGGAGTTATATGACCCTGTTATCAGAGTGCAAGACCCATTTATCACCAATGTTTTCATACACTGGCAAGTCAACAGGTAATTTTCACCACAGAAATTTACACTCCTGGAAATTGAAATAAGAACACCGTGAATTCATTGTCCCAGGAAGGGGAAACTTTATTGACACATTCCTCGGGTCAGATACATCACATGATCACACTGACAGAACCACAGGCACATAGACACAGGCAACAGAGCATGCACAATGTCGGCACTAGTACAGTGTATATCCACCTTTCGCAGCAATGCAGGCTGCTATTCTCCCATGGAGACGATCGTAGAGATGCTGGATGCAGTCCTGTGGAACGGCTTGCCCTGCCATTTCCACCTGGCGCCTCAGTTGGACCAGCGTTCGTGCTGGACGTGCAGACCGCGTGAGACGACGCTTCATCCAGTCCCAAACATGCTCAATGGGGGACAGATCCGGAGATCTTGCTGGCCAGGGTAGTTGACTTACACCTTCTAGAGCACGTTGGGTGGCACGGGATACATGCGGACGTGCATTGTCCTGTTGGAACAGCAAGTTCCCTTGCCGGTCTAGGAATGGTAGAACGATGGGTTCGATGACGGTTTGGATGTACCGTGCACTATTCAGTGTCCCCTCGACGATCACCAGTGGTTTACGGCCAGTGTAGGGGATCGCTCCCCACACCATGATGCCGGGTGTTGGCCCTGTGTGCCTCGGTCGTATGCAGTCCTGATTGTGGCGCTCACCTGCACGGCGCCAAACACGCATACAACCATCATTGGCACCAAGGCAGAAGCGACTCTCATCGCTGAAGACGACACGTCTCCATTCGTCCCTCCATTCACGCCTGTCGCGACACCACTGGAGGCGGGCTGCACGATGTTGGGGCGTGAGCGGAAGACGGCCTAACGGTGTGCGGGACCGTAGCCCAGCTTCATGGAGACGGTTGCGAATGGTCCTCGCCGATACCCCAGGAGCAACAGTGTCCCTAATTTGCTGGGAAGTGGCGGTGCGGTCCCCTACGGCACTGCGTAGGATCCTACGGTCTTGGCGTGCATCCGTGCGTCGCTGCGGTCCGGTCCCAGGTCGACGGGCACGTGCACCTTCCGCCGACCACTGGCGACAACATCGATGTACTGTGGAGACCTCACGCCCCACGTGTTGAGCAATTCGGCGGTACGTCCACCCGGCCTCCCGCATGCCCACTATACGCCCTCGCTCAAAGTCCGTCAACTGCACATACGGTTCACGTCCACGCTGTCGCGGCATGCTACCAGTGTTAAAGACTGCGATGGAGCTCCGTATGCCACGGCAAACTGGCTGACACTGACGGCGGCGGTGCACAAATGCTGCGCAGCTAGCGCCATTCGACGGCCAACACCGCGGTTCCTGGTGTGTCCGCTGTGCCGTGCGTGTGATCATTGCTTGTACAGCCCTCTCGCAGTGTCCGGAGCAAGTATGGTGGGTCTGACACACTGGTGTCAATGTGTTCTTTTTTCCATTTCCAGGAGTGTAGTTTTCACTGTAAAGCAAGTCAATGTAACTGTGCAGCACAGAGGTGAGGAGGCAACATGTGCATTTGAGATTGCTTTACATTTTCTTTGCATGCACATCTTTCAAGATAAAGTTTCCTGTTCCTTGAAATGTATAAGTGCACTTCCTTTTGAGTTGGTTCAGCAAAATATGATGCAGATGTTGACAAGACAGAACTTGTGACAATTTGCTGAATAATTGCTTTTACCTCTTGGATAAGATTGAACTAGTCAGAACTATTCAGAACTAGTCAAATGACTCAGTGACTCTGAAGGACGAGGGTTATAACAATTAGGCTGCCCTTTGGAGATGCATGCTGTCAGCACTGGACTGTCATAGATGTCAACATTGTTCAGTGCTTTTCTTCAGACTTACTGTAGTGTAACCATTACCAGTACAAATGGGCTATCAGTAGCTGTGTCTCTATGGAATCTGGTTGAAAAGTTGGTTTTAGGGACAATTTATTACTAATATGTGCTCCACACTGCATTTGCAATTCAGACACTTTACTTGCACTTTGATTACTGAATGAACTAATTGTTATGGCCAGAATGAGTCTCATCTATTGAAATTCATGCACAGATAAGCAACTACCCACATACTACACTCGACTGATGTTCTATAATAGGATCATTTGAGTGCAGTAATCTAATGTGAAGTGACACTAAAATTCATGTGTGGCAACCGAATCTTTAACACAGTCACAGAAATCCACCCTTAAAACACTGTCTTCCAGATCTGACAGTCAAATCGGTATGAAAACAATGTGTACAGTAATTAACTATTGGAAGGAACACTGTTCATCGTCCAATCTCATTGCCACAGTGAACATTATTGAAGATAAATACATTTTGTTAAATTAATTAACAGGTCACAGTCATTTAAGACAGTCACTGAATTGTAGAATAAACTCCTGGACACGAAATTTATATGGCCTTCATCTACAATAGGCACACACACACACACACACACACACACACACACACACACACACTCATGCACTCGCACAAACGCAACTGCAGTCTCAGGCAACTGAAACCACACTGCGAACAGCAGCACTAGTGCCTGATGGGAGTGGCGATTGGGTGGAGGTAAGGAGGGGTCTGGGGTGGGATAGTATGGTGGTCTCAATGGTGTGAGACTGTAGTCATGAGTGTGAGTTGCGTTTGCATGTGTGTGTGTGTGTGTGTGTGTGTGCGTGTGTGTGTGTGTGTGTCTACTGTTGACAAAGGTCATAGGCCGAAAGCTTTAATTGTGAAAGTCTTTTTGTTGTGCCTATCAGCGACTCATCATCTCTGCTAATGGTGAGTAGCAACTTTCCTTCTCATAATATTGTTACATTCCATCCTGGATTTTCCATTGTTTGTTAAATTTTATATTACTAGTATTTATAATTTGCATGGTTTTTAGATATAGTAAATTAGTCACACTAATGGATTCTAACTAACCAAAGGAATGTAATACATAATAAAGTTAATTTGCTTAATCCTTGAGTTAATATTCATGAGTTCTGGTACAGTGCACATGCCAAAAAAAAGGGAGAGTGTGTGAGAGAGAGAGACAGAAAGGTGGTAAGAAAAATGTAACAGGAGGAAGGAATCCACCTGCTTTGTTACAACACACACAACATAATAAAAGTAAGTCTGTCATATATATTACTACTGTCAATCTTACAACCTCTACATACTAATTCTTCTTCTTCCAGAAATGTTTCTGATTTTCTGCTTATGCAGGTCATTCACAAAGCCTGTTCCTTTCTTCTCTTTATTTTCCCACAGTCCATCATTCAGCATTTCTTCCCAATGTTGTCTGCATTGATTCACATTATCCTTCACCTTGTCTGTTCATCTTGTTCATGGTCTTCCAATTAATCCTTTTGGTAATCTTCTTTTCCCATTCTCTTAAGGCAGCCTAGGCATTCAGCCTATTTCTTTCCATATTTCCATTTAGAAGATTGATCTGAAACATGTTTTGTATTGTTTCATTTCTTGTCTTACCTCTTCATTCTGATTTTTTACTATTTGCTATAAAATAATTCAGGTTTTTTTTATATATGGTTCTGATTCTGCATTGCATTTCTTTTGACATTTCCGGTCTGTTCACACTTTGCTATATCTCTTTCCTTCCAACAGTGTTGTAAACCTTCTTTACGTGTATAACTGCACCTACAATTTCTTTCCCAAATTCACCTACTGTTGATTTGTGTAAGTCAAGGATGCTTCTCATTCAATACTGCAGAATCTGCAGTAGTTATTGTCTAATATGTGCTTACAGCAGAGGCCAAAGACCAATGGAAAACAGACACATCTCTCAGTTGGGTGACCATAATTGATTTTGAGGCTAGCCTAGCAAAATTGTTGTATTATTCAAATGTCTGATTCACAATCATGGATGACCAGTCACCAAAATGACTTAAATTAATGATTTTGAATGGGTTACTGCAGAATGTGTGTTTAAAATCTGAATATGTACAGGTGTGATAGCTAATTTTGTTGAGTTCAAGGACACTAGACATTTCTTGGGTGCATGTTTTTGATTTTTTCAGAACACAGTGCATGAAATTAACCAACATATTAAAATTAAGTTTTCACCTGTCTACAGCTTTCTCCTGCCCAAGTCAGGTGGAATAAAACAAATGTTCTTGAGTACAAGGAATGCAAAGAGATTCTAGTTGTGCAGTGAAAGAAATAGTTCAACTTCTTCATGTTAATGTTAATGAAAATAAAGGATTTTATGCAGGACTACATTCAAAACTGCCAAAAGTGATAGCAAATATACATACAGTAATGAACATTAACTCAATGGATATTTTCTGTACCTAGCGATGTCCCACGGGACTCGCATTTTGGAGGACGATGGTTCAGACCCACTTCTGGCCATCCTGAGTTAGGTTTTCTATAGTTTCCCTAAATTCACTTCAGGCAAATGCCAGGATAGTTCCTTTAAAAGGAGTCCACAGCTCATGGCCTCACGGTCGCATTCTCGCTTCCCGAGCATTGGGTCCTGGGATCAATTCCCGGCAGGGTTAGGAATTTTTGTCTGCCTCGAGATGACTGAGTGTTTGTGTTGTCCTCATCATTTCATCATCATTCATGAAAGAGGTGTGATTGGACTGAGCACAGGTTTGAAATTTGTACAGGCATTGACAACCGCGCAGTTGAGTGCCCCACAGGCAATTTCCTTGCCCATCTGAGCCTATACCAATGGGTCTGATGACCTTGCTGTTTGGTCTCCTCCCCCAAACCAGCCAACCAACCAACCAACCAACAATGTCTGTTTGAAGTGGTCAATTCTAGCACGTTCATATCCTGTAAATAAGGGTGCACAACTTATGTCTAAATATATTCCAGATTAAAACAAATTAAACTTTGCTAACATATTGCTTCCCAGTAAGCTGAAGTGAGTTCACATATTTGAAAAACAGAGTAAAGGTATCTCTATTAACATCTGTGGCATCAAAACTTCTGATTATGAATTAATGACCCTGAAAGACAAGAAATATGAGAGAGGATTTTGGGTTTTACAGCTGTATGTTACAGAGCACCATCACAAGAAACATATAAACCTATTAATTTTGTACCATTTCTGTTACATAAAAAAACCTTTCAAGGCTAGCAAGTAGTAGCATTACAGCTCATCACAGAGGAGGCAGAAATGATGCATATGCATGATATGCAAAAATAAGTTCCATTTTTGGTATAGCAAAGTTAATCTGTTGCCAAAAACAGATGAAAAATTGTGACACAGAAAACAAGCATCTGCTGCACCAACAAAACTAGCAGTGCCAGAAACATCAGAAATACCAGTACCAGCTGATACAACTGAAGTAGTAGCAGCAGCAACACCACAATCACCACTAACAGCAACAACAGAAGCAGAAAACAACAACAATGATGCAAAAATTACTGAAGGAAATCAATAGGCACAAACAAGTATCTGTAATACCAATAACAGTATCAGTGCCAGTAACATCACAAATACCAGTAACAGCTGATACGACTGAAGTAGTAGCAGTAGTAGCACCAAAACCACCAATAACAACATTAACAGAAGCAGCAACACTAATATAAGATGCAGCAGAAGATTCCACACAAATAGTAGAATCATCACCAGCAACAGCAGCAAAACGAACATCAGCAAAAACAGCAGATCCAACATCAGCAGAATCAGCAGTGTCAGTAAAAGCAGCAAAGACAATTACCATCCATAGAATCATATCTACATCAACAACAACAACAGTTGTAGGACCACAGCACTGTTTAAGGAGGAGTCAAAGGCTATGTACGTGAACTCCACTTAATGAGAATTTTTTTTGGGTCAAACCAAGAAAAGGAAAAGATTGTGACAAATCAGCCTGAAAGCTTGAAGATAAGTGACAACCATCAGAAAAAAAGAAGCTTTACTAAATACTTTATAAACCTTAGGAAATATTTGTACCTGAATTCTGAAAAATACAACTTGTGGGAAATTGTGAATGAAGATATGACTCCATTTACACTGTGCCTCAGAATATTCTTGAAGCATAGTCTTCATCCTGCAGCATTTCTTCATCTTAAAGCTTCCTTTTGCCATTCCTTTAACACTTCTTGCTTCTTAGGTGTCTTGAAGAGCGAATCTTTCAGCTCCATGCAACCATTGCCTGTCACACACAAGCAATTGATCTTCCATATTAGAGCCACATTTTATGCCTAAATTTCTCTGGACTTCCAACCTTTCTATCACTCCATCATTGAAGCATATCACTGCATCTATTACACCAACTTTTAATGTATTTAGTCCTACAAAAACATTCATGGGTAATCATTCCCATATGCAATGGTTGAAACTTTCATTTGTATTCTGAGAGCCCCCATGAAGACATTTATTAGGCATGCAATGGTTGAAACTTTCATTTGTATTCTGAGAGCCCCCATGAAGACATTTATTAGGCAAACAGGCTCACTCAGGTCTCTAAAAGTTGGTTTTATCTCATTCATACAGGCTCAGGAAGAGAATGCTTATGATGGTATATTTGACCACTTTCGTTTGCATTTTGGTAACCACACCCAGAATCTGCTCCTTTAGGGCAAAGTCCATGAACAGGGTGCTCATCTGTGGACAACTTATGAAAGTAGGTAGCCCATACAGCTTTTCTCATTGCTGTAACATTATTCAGAGGTGCAGTTCATCTACTGACCAGTCCTTAATAACTCTGAAGAAGGTCTATTTCAGTTTCTGTCAATCTGCCTCAGCTAGACAGAGATTTTACATCAGATAGCAACTTTCCTTTCATTTCTCTTCATAGATTCCTGAATCTAGCACTCATCCTCTTTTGCACATGTCCACAATACTCCTGTTTTGTTAACATTGTATCAGCATAAACATTGAACTCATTAATTTTATTGAAAGACTTAAGAGCCCCATCAACTAGGTACTTCGTTTATCTAACGTTATAAACAGGCACCGACCTCTGAAATATTTTTAGAGCTCCATCACACTTTATACCTCCAATCTAACCATCATAATTCTTAGAACACTGATGTTCAATATGTCCTTAAGTGTTACCATGGCAGGTGTGACACTACTTAGATAAGCACTCAACATCAACAACTTTCATGCAGGGAAATCTTTGTTCATCATAAATACCTCACAGTCTGCTCACTGTATCTTTGCAAATTAATTATATTTTTTGTGACACATCAAAACAAAGCAACAAAGTGCTCTGATATGCATGCCTATAATACAAGAAATAAAAACTGCTACTACAGACAAAGAACAAAATTAAAAACAACAGACCATAGTCCATGTATTAGTGGTCAGATATGGTACAACAGTTTACCGAGCTCTATAAGTTGTGACAAAGGGAACTTATTCAAAGTGAAACTGAAATATTTCTCAATTGACAAGTGTTTATATTCTTTAAGTGAATATTAATATTAAACTAAAATAAATAATTATATATATATATATATATATATATATATATATATATATATATATATATATATATATATATATATATATATATATGGTTATAATAGAGGGAAACATTCCACGTAGGAAAAATATATCTAAAAACAAAGATGATGTGACTTACCAAATGAAAGTGCTGGCAGGTCGACAGACACACAAACAAACACAAACATACACACAAAATTCAAGCTTTCGCAACAAACTGTTGCCTCATCAGGAAAGAGGGAAAGACGAAAGGATGTGGGTTTTAAGGGAGAGGGTAAGGAGTCATTCCAATTCCGGAAGCGGAAAGACTTACCTTAGGGGGAAAAAAGGACGGGTATACACTCGCACACACACACATATCCATCCACACATATACAGACACAAGCAGACATATTTAAAGACAAAGAGTTTGGGCAGAGATGTCAGTCGAGGCAGAAGTGCAGAGGCAAAGATGTTGTTGAATGACAGGTGAGGTATGAGTGGCGGCAACTTGAAATTAGCGGAGATTGAGGCCTGGTGGATAACGGGAAGAGAGGATATATTGAAGAGCAAGTTCCCATCCCCGGAGTTCTGATAGGTTGGTGTTAGTGGGAAGTATCCAGATAACCCGGACGGTGTAACACTGCACCAAGATGTGCTGGCCGTGCACCAAGGCATGTTTAGCCACAGGGTGATCCTCATTACCAACAAACACTGTCTGCCTGTGTCCATTCATGCGAATGGACAGTTTGTTGCTGGTCATTCCCAAATAGAATGCGTCACAGTGTAGGCAGGTCAGTTGGTAAATCACGTGGGTGCTTACACACGTGGCTCTGCCTTTGATTGTGTACACCTTCCGGGTTACAGGACTGGAGTAGGTGGTGGTGGGAGGGTGCATGGGACAGGTTTTACACCGGGGGCGGTTACAAGGGTAGGAGCCAGAGGGTAGAGAAGGTGGATTGGGGATTTCATAGGGATGAACTAACAGGTTACGAAGGTTAGGTGGACGGTGGAAAGACACTCTTGGTGGAGTGGGGAGGATTTCATGAAGGATGGATCTCATTTCAGGGCAGGATTTGAGGAAGTCGTATCCCTGCTGGAGAGCCACATTCAGAGTCTGGTCCAGTCCCGGAAAGTATCCTGTCAGAAGTGGGGCAATTTTGTGGTTCTTCTGTGGGAGGTTCTGGGTTTGAGGGGATGAGGAAGTGGCTCTGGTTATTTGCTTCTGTACCAGGTCGGGAGGGTAGTTGTGGGATGTGAAAGCTGTTGTCAGGTTGTTGGTGTAATGGTTCAGGGATTCCGAACTGGAGCAGATTCGTTTGCCACGAAGACCTAGGCTGTAGGGAATGGACCGTTTGATGTGGAATGGGTGGCAGCTGTCATAATGGAGGTACTGTTGCTTGTTGGTGGGTTTGATGTGGACGGACGTGTGAAGCTGGCAATTGGACAGATGGAGGTCAACGTCAAGGAAAGTGGCGTGGGATTTGGAGTAGGACCACGTGAATCTGATGAAACCAAAGGAGTTGAGGTTGGAGAGGAAATTCTGGAGTTCTTCTTCACTGTGAGTCCAGATCAGGAAGATGTCATCAATAAACCTGTACCAAACTTTGGGTTGGCAGACCTGGGTAACCAAGAAGGCTTCCTCTAAGCGACTCATGAATAGGTTGGCGTACGAGGGGGCCATCCTGGTACTCATGGCTGTTCCCTTTAATTGTTGGTATGTCTGGCCTTCAAAAGTGAAGAAGTTGTGGGTCAGGATGAAGCTGGCTAAGGTAATGAGGAAAGAGGTTTTAGGTAGGGTGGCAGGTGATCGGCGTGAAAGGAAGTGCTCCATCGCAGCGAGGCCCTGGACGTGCGGAATATTTGTGTATAAGGAAGTGGCATCATTGGTTACAAGGATGGTTTCCGGGGGTAACAGATTGGGTAAGGATTCCAGGCGTTCGAGAAAGTGGTTGGTGTCTTTGATGAAGGATGGGAGACTGCATGTAATGGGTTGAAGGTGTTGACCTATGTAGGCAGAGATACGTTCTGTGGGGGCTTGGTAACCAGCTACAATGGGGCGGCCGGGATGATTGGGTTTATGAATTTTAGGAAGAAGGTAGAAGGTAGGGGTGCGGGGTGTCGGTGGGGTCAGGAGGTTGATGGAGTCAGGTGAAAGGTTTTGCAGGGGGCCTAAGGTTCTGAGGATTCCTTGAAGCTCTGCCTGGACATCAGGAATGGGATTACCTTGGCAAACTTTGTATGTGGTGTTGTCTGAAAGCTGACGCAGTCCCTTGGCCACATACTCCCGACGATCAAGTACTAAGGTCGTGGAACCCTTGTCTGCCGGAAGAATGATGATGGATTGGTCAGCCTTCAGATCACGGATAGCCTGGGCTTCAGCAGTGGTGATGTTGGGAGTAGGATTAAGGTTTTTTAAGAAGGATTGAGAGGCAAGGCTGGAAGTCAGAAATTCCTGGAAGGTTTGGAGAGGGTGATTTTGAGGAAGAGGAGGTGGGTCCCGCTTTGATGGAGGACGGAACTGTTCCAGGCAGGGTTCAATTTGGATAGTGTCTTGGGGAGTTGGATCATTAGGAGTAGTTAGGATCATTTTTGTTCGTGGCAAAGTGATATTTCCAGCAGAGAGTACAAGTGTAGGACAGTAAATCTTTGACGAGGGCTGTTTGGTTGAATCTGGGAGTGGGGTTGAAGGTGAGGCCTTTGGATAGGACAGAGGTTTCGGATTGGGAGAGAGGTTTGGAGGAAAGGTTAATTACTGAATTAGGGTGCTGTGGTTCCAGATTGTGTTGATTGGAATTTTGAGGTTTTGGAGGGAGTGGAGCTGGAAGTGGGAGATTGAGTGTGGATGGATAGATGGATATGTGTGTGTGTGCGAGTGTATACCCGTCCTTTTTTCCCCCTAAGGTAAGTCTTTCCACTCCCGGGATTGGAATGACTCCTTACCCTCTCCCTTAAAACCCACATCCTTTCGTCTTTCCCTCTCCTTCCCTCTTTCCTGATGAGGCAACAGTTTGTTGCGAAAGCTTGAATTTTGTGTGTATGTTTGTGTTTGTTTGTGTGTCTATCGACCTGCCAGCGCTTTAGTTTGGTAAGTCACATCATCTTTGTTATATATATATATATATATATATATATATATATATATATATATATATATATATATATATATATATATATATATATATATATATATATATATATATATATAGTTGTGTAAAATCTGAATATTTGTAATAGGTACGATGTAACACCCAATATTGTGCCTTATTAGGTACAATGGTACATTTGTATCATGTATATGTAATCACATATGTATATATGACTGTACTAAACTTGTAAAAAATGCTATGACGTTTGCAAAAGACACCAGTTAGTGTCTCCATGCAAAAAAAAAAAAAAAAAAAAAAAAAAATACAATAAACAATAAACTTTTCAATTCTCCAGAGAAGTAGATCTTACAACACCATTCAAGGAACAATGTCCTCAATATTGCCATGTCCCATCAAGTGCAACAGCAATGTCCCTGGTTCCACTATTATTTACAGTTTCTTCTAATGCATGTTTCATAGATGCTTTAGAAACAACCTTCAAGGCACCTAAAACTATTTTTATTTACTTGCTGAATCTATTGGGAGGAGGAGGAAGGTCTATTAAAACACAAAACGTTTGAGCAGCCTTTTTTTCCTTTTCCTATTGCACATGTAGCATATACTAACTTCAAATTCACATCATATGAATTATGCACAATGTTTGAAGTAATTTTTGAGGTACATTTGTTGCAGGATCTACACAGAACAACTAATTTTGACACTAAACCCTTCTTGCTACTTTGTTGTTCAGTTATATCCAGACAGCCTACACAATCACATTGTTTACATTTCACCAATTCCTTTATCAAAGAAGACAAGATGCCCACATCAACAAGTTCCACTACAAACAGCACAAAAATTTGAATCACCAGGAGGCGTGCTGTGTGAGAGTTTCTTCCCTGATACATAGGACATTTTCAACAGTGTGGCTTGCTTTGTTTGTAAACTGGTTACCACTAATTTCCTTTTATTCAGTTTCTTGATGCGTGGCATAGTTCATATTTATTGCACTCTAAAGGGTCTGAACTTCCTAAATATATGTAGCACTTGGGCAACAAACATTCAGCAACACGTGAACAAGCTGCTTCAGTGCAACAAAAGTAAATACTTACAAAGATAATCATTTACAGAAACTAGAAACCTGCACTGTTATCAACATATACAATGTATCATACGTATAATCACTGGAAACAGAAAGTTCACAGTCATTTTCGAAATAATACTGGTCTTTGTAACAGGAATAAAGGGGGCATGGCAGCATACATGACCATAATTTAATTTTGTATACATAGGTCATTTTTCATTTGAAATCCTCTAATGTATATATCAATGTAATCAGGAAAGGCTATAGAATTCGATTTTACAACATTTTTAAGTACACTGTATCTTTAAGAAAGGAGATACACACATCATGGCCATTTCACTGGAGCATATCAAACGGCTGCACATGACCGCTTCAGCATGAACTAAGGCCTCAGTACATAGTGCCAGTCTCATTTTACAATCTGAGCAATTACAATGTTCATTACTTGATCACAAACTTATTTGAACAAATGATGGCAGTTGGTGATGATGAAGTTAAACTAAATCCAGGCTGTGTTTATCTGTTACCATCAAATGTGGAGAAATATATCATTTGGTAAGGTATCACTTTGTCGATGCACATAAAAAGTGTTAATCATACTTGAAAAGTGTGGATCATACTCAAAATCAAATGAACTCAAGATATTCTGGACATATTTTTCTGATGTTGACAAGTTTCACTCAGTTACTCAGAAGCCCATTTTTCCATATGAGTTTATGAACAATGAATCATTTTTACTGGAATGTCATTTACCTTCAATTCAGATGATTAAAAGTTTATTAAAAGGTGAAATTATAAAAGAAGATGAGTACCAAGGAGCTTGGACTGTATTGAATAGATTCAAGCTTAAAATACTTGGAAAGTATTCCAATTTATATTACAAAATTGATCTGCTGATGTTTGCTTATGTGTTCAAAAACTTTTGTGGTCCATGTCCTAAAGCATATGAATAAGTTCCTGCCCCCTACATTACTTCACCTGGATTGACATGTGATGTTCTACTGAAAATAGCTTGAGCAGAATTGTGGCTTGTTACTGATATTGAACTACTTGAGTTCATAGAAAGAGGCATTAGAGGTGGTATTGTTCACTTTTCAAAGTTACATTGTTGCAAACAATAGATTCAAAGTTAGTTATGATAATGAAAGTCACGAATCTTAGGCTACACACAATGACATGAGTAGCCTTTTTAGTTTCTTTTTTTACAAAATGTGGGAAATGTACCAGAGTATTCTTACATAAGGTGCATTTTAGAAATGGATTTCAAATATACTTGCATCATTCACAATATGTGCTTATGTTCTGAAAAAAATGGCATCACCATCAGACAATAACAAAAAAAATCAAGGAGGCAAGTTTCCTGGATGAAGCTATGCTATGAGATTAATGTACAAAAAGTATGAGTGCAAGCAAGAGGAATAACAGTATCTTTGGCTAAACTATGCACAATGTGTGAAAGATGTGAAACAAAAAACTAGTGACATCCTAAGAAAATTGATACGGAGCAGATGCATTGATTGAGAAACCAAATTTTCAGAGGAGTGGTTTTTTTTTTTTTTTTTTTTTAGTTGCTACTGAACTGAGCAGGCTTAATGTCACATTTGATAAACCCAGTGTTGTAGGAATTGTTATTTTGGATATTATGAAATGTTTCTTACAGTTTTTCATTACGGATATACACTAAATGAGCTACAAGTAAAGCTAATGAAATTCTGTTACATGGCCACTGAGAGCTTAATTTATCTTTTTAAAATTATAAATATTTACAAGGATGTCAGGATTGATGTCCACACATGGTTTCATATTTCAGGTTTCCGTGTAGATAACAAATACACTATTCCAATTGTGAATACAAAGAATGTGGCATTAATGAAAGATAAGTTGAATGATGAACCTATTACCAAATTTGTCAGTTTATGGGCTATAATATATGCATTTGTTACAAGTAATGACACATGATGCACAGAGCAAAGGGTGTGGAACAGTCTTCTGTTAAGGAGTTGACCATCAATGATTACAGGTAATGTGTGTTGGATTCTGAAGTTAAAACAATTGTGTAGTATGTAATTCAGTCAAAGTATCATGTAGTCATTACTGTTGAACAGTGCACACCAGGTTTATCACCAAAATATGATAAATATTTTATACTTCTGGATAAGAAGATCACATTAGCTTTGGGTCATTAATGTCTGCAAAACTATGAGGATGATGGTGATGGTGGTGGTGGTGGTGGTGATGAGCGATTTGAAGGGCGAAGGCAATACCTCAGCCTGAGTCACTGTCACCTGAAATATGGTGGAGGCTGATTTTACTGTGTGAAAAGACATAAAATGTGTCAATAATGTAAACTGTAACTAAAGTAAATATTTTAAATGTGAATTGTAACTGACGTGAATTTGTAACTGGTTTTTTTTTAGTGTATGTGCGCAATATGTAACTGATTTTAGTGTACGTGTGTAAATGTACAATTTAAACTTAAAGTATCCTGGCTTATAGCCATAATGTATGTAATAGGTTATGCCAAATAGTGTATGTAGATGTACCTGATCAGAAAACTAACCAGAGTTACTGCTTTTGTACAATGGCTGTGTTTTGATGAAACACACAATTCCTGGAATACACTGTAAGAAAAAGGAAGGAAGATTAGAGCAAGATCGTTAGAGACAGAGTCCAAGCTGGAATTATGGATTTGTGGGGAAGGAAACCAGCAATGCCCTTGTCAAAGGACTTGTCCTGGCATTTGCCTTAGATTTCAGGAAATTACGGAAAACCTATATCTGGACAGCTTGACAGAGATTTGTACTGTTGTCCCCTTGAATGTGAGTCCAGTGTGCTAACCAATGTGTCATTTCACTCAGTTCATTGTAAGAGAAAGAGAATGAGCATGTGTATACTGGCTTATTCCACCACAGGGCAGCAGTAGCAGTGTGTAGGAAGAGAGATACATCATAACATGCATTGCTTCAGCTGTTGGGGCACATAATAAAACACCCCACTTATGACCTGAAGAGATCATTTCTTGAATTGCACTCAAGTTTGTAGTAGGTTTCACAGGTGTGTTGTGTGGGGGGGGGGGAGGGAGGGGGGGTTGGGGGGGGGAGGGTGGATGGGTGGGTAGTATTGGACACTTCAGTACTGCAGTTAAGTGCAAGTGGCCACCATATTGGATTGTGACATCAGTGGTACCACAAACATCAGTACAGCAGTTAAATACATAATGAATCAAAGTACACGTAACCTTACTGTTTATGTGAAATATAAAAATAGAAACCAACAGCTCACTGCTTTCCAAATAATTACTAAAGTGTAAAATGTGGACACATTGTGTAAACAAATATCATAAGGGAAGTGCGTGTCAGCCACACATGTAACCCAAAAACGATGTGAAAAGAACAAACAAGTTAAAAACAGAAAAACTGTGTGAGATGTGAACTGGAACAAGATGGAAAACTATCAAGAGAATGCTGATGTGCAACTGGTCATTAGATACCAAATTTGGTGTATCCTCCTTCACATCTTCCTAGTGATCTTATCAGATGGAAATGTTTAATAAAAGCATGGTGACATGGCTGTATGGTTTCCAGTCTAATGAAACAAAAAGTGGATCATAACACACCAACAGAATGTATCTACAGCATAATTTTTGAGCATCCCTAAATGTGATAAATTCATGATAAGAACACAGTCAACATTTAGCTTCCTGAACTTATAATCTTGAAAGGAGGGTATAAGATGAACATCAACAAAAGCAAAACAAGGATAATGGAATGTAGTTGAATTAAGTTGGGTGATGCTGAGGGAATTAGATTAGGAAATGAGACACTTAAAGTAGTAAAGGTGTTTTGCTATTTGGAGAGCAAAATAACTGATGATGGTTGAAGTGGAGAGGATATAAAATGTAGACTTGCAATGGCAAGGACAGTGTTTCTGAAGAAGAGAAATTTTTTGTTAATGTTGAGTATAGATTTAAGTGCCAGGAAGTCGTTTCTGAAAGTATTTGCATGGACGATAAATAGTTTGGCCAAGAAGAGAATAGAAGCTTGTGAAATGTGGTGCTACAGAAGAATGCTGAAAATTAGATGGGTAGATCACATAACTAATGAGGAGGTATTGAATAGAATTGGGGAGAAGAGGAGTTTGTGGCACAACTTGACTAGAAGAAGGGATCGGTTGGTAGGACATGTTCTGAGGCATCAAGGGATCACCAATTTAGTATAGGAGGGCAGAGTGGAGGGTAAAAATCTTAGAGATGAATACACTAAGCAGATTCAGAAGGATGTATGTTGCAGTAGGTATTGTGAGATGAAGAAGCTTGCACAGGATAGAGTAGCATGGAGAGATGCATCAAACCAGTCTCAGGACTGAACAGAACAATAACAACAACAAAACACAAGCTAAAGTGGGAACATCTCACTCAAGATAGTTTTTTATAGGTGTTCAGTAAATCAGGAATAGGTATGATTATGTGCAATTTGAAGAGACAAAAAAAATGCAAAACTAACATAATAATGATGACCTTTTAATTATATGTTTCTCATTTCAACTCTCAAACAAATTTCTTTCCTAGTTATTAATTTTACACTTTATACATCAAACCAGTTAGTAATAAGGAATACACCAAGGTAAACAATACTCATTACACAAAGCCACTGATGGAAGTGAAATGTCATTTGGTAATATTGATCAGAATCTGTGAGTGCAATCATGCTGCGTGAGGTTTGCACAACAAATATCATAATTGTGAGATTGTTTCCCATTCTGTACAGTTCTAGTGTAACTGGCTCTATGCTATCTTAAATAAAAACACTGGGTGTATAATTCAGTTTGTATGACTGACTTAGTCCACTAGTTGCTTCAGACTGTATCAATTGGACAACACATTTTACAACATACACTACAATTTTTCAATATTAGAGCATCAATACATGCTTCCAAAGCATGTCTGCTCAGTACAATTTAAGACAGCCAAGGCAGTTTTCATGCCTCAGCATCCAAAATGGCTGACTTACTCCTGAAGCCACAGGAGTGATTACATTTTGCTCTGCTTGTGCAGATGGTGAAGAGAAAACAATATTTGTGGTAAATATTAACCAAGTAACTACAGATCAGATGTTAATGACTGCCAGTGTTCAAACACATCACGCAAGTTGAACATAGTAGCTATTTTGAAACTTGCATGACAAATGTCCATTCTAAAGTTACTTTTCCTCGGAAAATGATTTTTTAAAAATTCTGTGTATTAAATTAACAGTGCAAAAATTCAAACAGAATTCTGGTGTTAACAATAATAGAAATCAAGAGTGTTTTGAAATTCTGAATTAAGATGCAATTTAAATGCTCCTTATTCTGATGATAACTCAGTTCACGAAGTTTGACATGAAATAAAATGCATTTATGTTACTCCATCTCCAAAGCTTAAAGGTAATTACTTTTTGTAATTAGCAAATTTGCAAGGTAAGCCTTTCATTTAAAAAATATGACTTTTTAGTCTTTTACAAACACTTTGCGCATTATAAAACCAGATTCAGTGCATCTTCTTATTCAGATTGCTTCACAGTCAATTGGTTTTAAATGTTTGTATATTTTATGTGGCTGTGATTATAGCTTGTCAACAAATATTTGCTTCATGAAATGTAACAATATAAGTTGACTAGCAGGATGTTGTTTAGGTATATGTATCTCAGATAGTAATTTAAAGTTTTTTGTTTGATTTATCAGCATCATTTGCTACAGCCACATGTGGGACCCATTAGTGATGAACCTGATATCCAGCAACATGTAATGCAGCATTCCATACCAGACTGCAATCCTCATTGAATCAACTGAACAGTGTGTTGAAAACGTTAGAGCAGGGAGTTCAGTTTAGAATACAATCAGACAAATATTGCATATGAAAAACAAACAGAAATATGTACAGAAATGAATATTATTCTTCTGTATTACAATTAATTTCAGTTTAAGGCTCTTATTTTGTTTAACTGAAACATGATGAACACTTTATACTAACATTGCAGTCTCTGCAATAGTTTAATTAAAGATCAAGTAGACTGATTTTTCTACTTTTGTAAAAGCATTGTGCTTTTTTCTGACAGTACAAACAATTAAGTTACTGTATTACACTAATCATCACATGTTAGGACATTAGGATAAAGTATGATAGTGCCCTCCTCCTCCTTCCCCCGAAATCTAAGTTGTGGAGACAGATGGGTTTATAGCATTATGCCAGATCTACCCTTCCTGTCCTTGAAACGACAAATATCCTTTGTCTATTTGAGTGGCCTACTTGATGTTTATATGTGGAAATCCATGATGCATTGTTTAAAATGTAACTAACACTTGCAAAGAAGCATCAATGAACTGAGTATTTTCTTGGTGTAAATAGATGGTGAGTGGCAGAAAATATCATTTTCATGTGTTTAGTATGAGCAAGATGTATGAGACAGGCAAAATATCCTCAGACTTCAAAATGAATACAATAATTCTAATTCCAAAATAAACAGATGATGAAACATGTGAAAATTAATGAACTGTTAAGTCATGGTTGCAATATGACTTATTTACAGACAAATGGAAAAACTGATAGAAGCTGACCTCAGGGAAGATCAGTTTGGATTCTGTAGAAATGTAGGAACACATGAGGCAATACTGACCCTACGTCTTATCTTAGAAGACAGGTTAAGGAAAGGCAAATCTACATTTACAGCATTTGCAGACTTAGAAAAAGCTTTTGACAATGTTTATTAGAACACTCTCTTTCAAATTCTGAATGTGGCAGGGGTAAAATGGAGAAAAAGCCTATTTACAATTTGCACAGAAACCAGGTGACAGGTATAAGAATCAGCGGGTGTGAAAGGGAGACAGTGGTTGAGAAGCCTATCCCCATGTTTTTCAATGTATATACTGAGCAAGCAGTAAAGAAAACAAAAGAAAAATTTGGAGTAGGAATTAAAATCGAGGGAGAAGAAATACAAACTTTGCAATTTGCTGAAGACATTGTAATTCTGTCAGAGACAGCAAAAGGCTTGGAAGAACAGTTGAACAGAATAGACAGGGTCTTGAAAGGAGGATATAAGACGATCATCAACAAAAGAAAAACAAGGATAATGAAATGTAGTCAAATCAAATCGGATGCTGCTGAGGGAATTACATTAGTAAATGGAAAAACTTAAAGTAGTAGATACATTTCATTATTTGGGCAGAAAAATAACTGGTGATGGTACAAGTAGAGAGGACACAAACTGTAGACTGGCTTTGCAACGAAAGCATTTCTCAAGAAGAGAAATTTGTTAAAATCAACTATAGATTAAAGTGTTAGGAAGCCTTTTCTTAAGGTATTTGTATGGAGTGGTGGTGGTGGTGGTGGTGGTGAAACATGGACAATAAATAGTGTAGACAACAAGAGGATACAAGCTTTCAAAATGTGATGCTACAGAAGAGTGCTGAAGGTTAGATGGGTTAATCAGGAGATACTGAACAGAATTGGGCAGAAGAGGAATTTGTGGCACAACTTGACTAGAAGAAGGGATTCATTCTGAGACTTCAAGGGATCACAAATTCAGTACTGGAAAGAAGTGTGGAGTGTGAAAATCACAGAGGGAGACTGAGAGATGAATACATTAAGCAGATTCAGAAAGATGTAGGGTGCAGTAGTTACTTGAAGATGAAGAGGCTTGCGCAGAACAGAGTAGCATGGAGAACTACATCAAACCAGTCTTTGGACTGAAGACCACAACACAGCAACATGTGTTTTGTTTCCCTTTGTTTGGGTTCCATTTATGGCCAGGATCACAACAAATTACCAATGGTGGTTTGTGCTCTCAATTCTGCAATCATCTCAGTATGAATAGCAGCAAACATTCACTTTTGCATACTAATTGTGGTTATTTTTCTAGTTCATTCTTGATGGCATGATGCAGAGAGAAAGTTATGTATTGACAGAAGAATACCAAATATTTGGAATTCGGATAATGTCCCAGATAAGGAAACAAAATCTCTTGAAACTGAGTTACGACATTTCAGAGAACAGAAAAATCCAGGATGGAATGTAACAGTATTATGAAAAGGATAGTTTCTACTCACTATATAGTGGAGAAGCACTGTCACAGATATGGAAAATGGAAAGACTGTGAGAAAGCAAGCTTTCAGCCAACAAGACCTTCTTCGAAATCAGACAAAACACACACATACACACACACACACACACACACACATACACACACAGTCTCTGGTAGCTGAAGCCAGACTGCAAGCAGCAGTGCATGATGAGAGAGGCAAGCAGTTGGTGGAGTAAGAAGAATGCTGGGTCAGAGAAGGAGAGGAATAGCAGAGCACAAGTGGGGGCAGAAAGTGCTGCTTGCGGGAATGTACAGGGGCAAGGTAGAGAGAGGGTAGTGTAATGTAGCTAGGTGCAATCGGGAGATTAGATGGAGGGCAGTGGCGGCACAGGAGGGGGGCTGGGGTGGCGTTTGAGGAGAAGGAGAGAAGTGCTGGAATGGGAACAGGGAATGGGCTAGATGGATAGGACAATGACTAGCAAAGGTTGAGGCCAGGAGGATTATAGGGATGTAGGATATACTGCAGGGAGAGTTCCCACCTGTGCAATTCAGAAAAGCTGGTGCTGGTGGGAAGGATCCAGATTGCACACACTATGAAGCAGTCATTGAAATGAAGAAATTTACATTGGGTGTCATGCTTAGCAATGGGTGACCCAATTATTTCTTGGCCACAGTTTGTTAGGGGCCATTCATGTGGACAGACAGCTCTTTGGTTGAATTGCCCAAATAGAATGCCCACATAGGTTGTAGATCATGTGACTTTGATGGTGTAGGTGATATTCGAGAGCAGACTGAGGTAGGTGGTGGTGATGATGGAAGGATGTAAGGGACAAGTCTTACATCTAGATCTACTACAGGGAAAGCCATGAACAAGGGGTTGGGAGCAGCAGTTGTGTACCAATCTATCCCCTTCCCTGTTCCATCACTACACAGCTCTTCATTCTACCAACGCACCCTCAATCTCTTTACTTCTCTCTACTTCTTTTCCATAACCCCCCCCCCCTTCTTCTCTCTGCCCTCGTCTAACCTCCTGACTCCATCTAGCTGCCATAACCTCTCTCCACCTCATTGCTGTATGTTCATACAAGCAGCACTTTTGTCCCCTACCCCTATCCTGCTATCCCTCCCCTTACCCATCCCAGCATCCTCCTTACCCCCACCACCTTGTTGCCTCTCCCAACATGCACTGCTGACTGCAGCATGGCTTCAGCTGCCAGAAACTGTGGTCATGTGTGTGTGTGTGTGTGTGTGTGTGTGTGTGTGTGTGTGTGTGTGTGTGTTGTCTAATTTTGAAGACGGCCTTGTTGGCCGAAAGCTTACTTTCCACCAGTCTTTTTGTTGTGCCTATCCTCCATTTCATCCTTTGAAAATAAATGGTAGCAAGTCAGCTGAGAATTACATTTTACAAGAAGTGTTAAGTTAATGGTGTAGTCCCTAAATATACCAAGCATAATTTTAAATCTTAATTTTGAGTGCAAACAGTGTTAAGGTCAAGTGTGAACATTTTATGTAAAATGTGAGATTCATTTGGCATATAAATCCAAGCATTACACTGAAGTAAAAGATATCTGATGATGGAAGTAAATCTGAAATACATCAGGTGAGCAATTTCAGTAATAAAGTCAATTTTTGCCAGCTGTATGACTTTTTTTGAAGTGACGTATTCAGCTCCAGCACAGTATTACATTACGATATGATATTAGCATTTGTAACTTCATAGCTGATATCCCTTCTTCAAAGTAATTTCTTCCCTCTCAACCTCTGTGTGAAGACATTGAATTTGAAGCAAAGTATGGTAGCCATTCATTTCAGTACCAGTATGCATTTTGCCTTGCATTTTTAGTGCTTATGAGCTTAGCACAGCTGATGTTATAATTTTTAATATAGTTGTTTATTTCTACTATTTATTTCCAAGTGTTATGTGCATTGCATCACACATCATGCAATATTTATTTAATTTGTTTTGTATGTCATTTCCAATGTGGTAATTTTGGACAAATTTACAGTACCCCATGTGATTAGACATATAGCTGTAACATAAATATTGTAAACTGTTAATTATATTCATAAACATTTTATGAAGGCCCTCTGTTAGGCACTTAAGTGTGAATTGCAAAGTAGACATGTAGATGAGAGTACCCAGGTAACATCATCATTCTTACATGGTATGTAGTATTGGTATGATATATAGGCAGAATAAGATTTCCATTCTAAGAAAGTAACACATTTTATATTAACATACTGTTCCAATGTATCAACATATGTACACTGCATGTTAGTATAGCATTATATTAATCAAACAGTAAATACCTGTGCAATTCCCATACTACGTCAAATGAAGATAGGCTTTGGTATTAATTTTTAATAATGCCTGAATACTGAAGTAAACATTTTTATATCTTGAACATAGTACATATCATTAAATGTCAAAACAATAACTTGCAACAACTAATCAGAATCAAAATTTGGGAACTTGTACATTAGTGATGCATTATTGCAGATCTAATTTTCTACTGATCAGGTGAGCAGAGGGAAAAAATCACTTCTTTCCCACCTGAATGATCTTTTAGTAGAAAGCGTAATAAAGAGGAAGCACACAAAAAATGGAATCAGGTCTTTGAAGTATGAGTTTAATTGGAAATAACTAAAAGTAGAACCAATATTAAGCAAAACAAAATCTCAAATTTCTCCCATTTCAAATACACTATTACACTTTCTAACCAACAAATTATGATAATTAGAAATAATATTGGATTCCAACCTAAAAGATGAAGTTTTCTGCATAACAGAGCACTGGCTAGAAAAACAGCAAAGAAAAACTGTAAAGATCCCTGGTTTTCTCCAAGGAAGTTCATTCTGCAGATCTTACTAGCAATCTGGAAGAACAGCTATCTTTGCAGAAAACAATTTGAGGCATAAGACAATCCAAATACATACCAATTTGATAACTGAAAAAGTTCTTGAAATGGCAACTACTGAATTTATTGACATCACTTAGTTATTGTAATTATATACAGATTCCCTGATGGAGACTATGAAGACTTCCTCTGAAAATTTAAAATGATGTTACATATTCTAGAAGTGACATACATGACTGAGAGTTTAAATGTAATCCCTGCAGTACATACATCAATGAGAGTCTCCATAGATTGCAAAATGGCACTAAACCAAATTTGTATTCAGAAAACTTACTCTCCAGATGATAGTAAAGTATTGATATGATCATGAGGCTCCATTATTAACATTAGCATAATGTTTGGAAAAAATACTACCCATCAAAATACGTGCAGGTGGCTCAGTGATGGTAATAAAGCTAACAGCTGCTATCTATTAAGTTGGGAAACATGGACCAGTTCAATGAAAGAGGTGTAAACAGAATGTTCAGTAACTTTCATGGTAGATATAATTATTATTTTGACGTAGCATTCTCACATAGGTAACACAAACACAGCTGGAAAAGAAGTTGGATTACAACTGTATAAAAATCTTCAGCGAATGAAAATACTTCTGCAGTACTATAACAAAAATAAAGTTCTGTATCATTATAAACACAAAATTATATAAAGAATACAATAAGAACCACCCCAAAGTTACTGAAAATTTTAAAAAAGAAGATGAATACATCTACATATCAAAAAACAAAACATGGGCCACATGGAACATCATCAGGTCTAAAAGAAGCACAAAGCCAGTGATGAAAATCATTAATTGAAAACTTCAAAACTGCCAACTATCTAATACCCCCTCAATAGCATTCAGTCCAGGAATTTGAGAGTTGGACGGGTCACAGCTGTCCGGCTCTGGCAGGGGTCATTGGCTCAGCGTAAGATGTGCATGAATTTGACTGTGAGGCAGTGGGAAGTGCTAACAATGTTCAAGCATGTTTTACTCATTCTATGGAGACTTTGGTTGGCTTTACCTCCAGGAGAATGTCCACTGTGTGTGTCACATCATAGTACTTGGTATAGGCCAGTGTATGATGGCTGCAGAGGATGGCGAACCAGATCCATGTGAAGCATGACATGTAAACAATTACTGAGAGTCTTGTGTACAAATACTGGATGTGTGCCATGTCATGACATAAAAGTTACACCGGGTGTCTCTGTATGCTTTCTGATCTGTTGCAACAGGCAGGGAAGCTGAACTTCGTGAGGGAGTGGCATGGGTATGAGAAATTCTGCTGGAATGGTTCCCCATACACTAACTCCACCAATGAACAGCCAATGTAGTTTTCAAGGCAGTTCAAAAACCCAACAAAACTAATAGAAATGGTTGTGTCCAAATACCTTCATGGTACATCATGGTGCCCTTTAAGGTGCAGTGCCACCTTCCCACCAAGCCATTGCTGCCTCGGTAGCTGGTTGTCTTGTTACGCTGGAAACCACAAAGTTTTGACAACTGCTGGAACAGTGTTGACTCAAATTGGTGTCCCTGGTCAGTGATAAAGAAAAATTGATACCCTCAATAGACCACTCAAGTGTCCATAAATGGTCATATTTATTTATTTATTTATTTATTCTTTGCCCATGGACTCCAGCTGAAAATCCAGCTGAGAGTATTGGGTGTGTCATACAATAGCCTATTAACATTAAACTTGATTTCATTATATATAAATGAAACAAATAATTAAACAGAAATCATCCATAATCATACAAAGGTTTTACATGTTTCACATTATATGTACACACAAATCCAAACAACATACAGAAATGATAATTTTAAAGGTACATTTCAGTAATGATGTATTTCAACACCATCTTAGTAGTCACTCAAACTGTATATACATTTCTCTGTGAGATATAGTTTCAAATGATTTTTAAAACATTTTAGATCTGTTTCTTTTTTAATGATTTTGGGGAGTTTATTAAAAAACCTTTTGCCTGCTTCTTCTGGGGCAGTCATAGCCAGTTTTAGATTTCTGTTTATCATGTAGTAATTTTCATTTCCTCTTGTACCGTGTTTGTGTACATCTTTATTTAGGAGGTGTTTATCATTTTACCTTACTGCCATTATGCTTTGGTATATGTACAGTGAATATACTGTCATAATATTATAGTGTGCAAAAGCTTGCCTACAGGTCTGTCTTGGTGGTATTTTTGCAATGCATCTCACTGCCCTTTTCTGAATTGTGAATCTTCTTTTTAGGTAGCCAGCTTGTGCATTTCCCCATATATGAACTGAATAAGACAAATGTGGGAAGACAAGTCCATAATACATTGATCTGAGGACTTTATTATCCACTGTCTTAGCTGTTTTATGCATGATGAAGATCTGTTTGTTTATCTTTTTACACAGTGCATCTATGTGCTCCCCCCATGCCAAATGTTTGTCTATTATAGTTCCTAGAAAATTTTTGCTGGTTACTTCTTTAATAGTCTTTCCATTCATATTAACATTTATATTATAATTTTCACTATGCTTGGTCTGAAATACTACATTCATTGTTTTAGACTGATTCATAAACAGGTTGTTTTGTGTTAAATATTTATTTGCATTTTCAATAGTCAGGAGTGCTTCCTTCTCAAGCTCCTCTTTTGTGTCAGCTGTGCAAATGATTGTTGTGTCATCAGCATACATTATAAGTTTCTGATATGATAGTCTCCACAGAAATGTCTCTGATCAGATTGGCCTCCGTCCACCTTGAGAAATGATACATGCCATAAACAAATACCTATAGGCTTTAGAAGGTGGAAGGGGTTCAACAATTTTAAATTAATTTTCCTTGAGAATTCATTTTAGCCTTTCCCATGACTTTTTTTTCTTCCTGATTATGCTGTCTGTTGACATTTGTCATTTTTACTTAGTGTGTTTTTGTAAGATATGCAGCTTCACCCTTGGGTACAAAAATCTTGCTGGGATTTTGAACAGTGGATATGTCAGTTTAATCTATCTTATAAATCCCTTTAGTCTGCAAAATATATTTTTGGAAATGGTGTTCAAATTGGAAAAAAGAATCAAGTTCCACTTTATTGAAAGCTGGATCTCTGTTGATCTCTGATGATGCTTTTTAAGTTTATCTTTGGATTTCTCTTTTTAAAAGCTAAAACCAATTATCTGCAGCCATTTTGGTAGTTTCGTTGAAATTGTACTTAAGAGCTAGCCTTTTCTTGCACAGTAATAGTCAGGTCATTGCAACTCAGAAAGGCTAATGACAGAGAATAATAGTGGCACTGTTCTCACATGACTTATATAACATTACTTTGATGAGAAAAGTTACCATTTTTGTTTGAACTGCTGAGTCATCAGCTTTAAAAGTTACTAATCTCCAGTCCTACAAATCAAATTTTGACTAATACTGCATCTAATGCAGTCCCTATCACGTACAGTTCATGAAACGATTCAGATACTAATGAATAATGAAAAATGACAATTTGGTATTACACATCATACTAAAGCACAACAACTTACTCAAAATGTCCTAAGAGAGTATTTTACCCAAAATTTGCCATTTAAATAATTTAATAACCTCTTAATAATACTAAATTTTAATTATGGAAATACTTTTGTAATATTGATACCTTCAACAAAAGCTATTAGCCCATCACAAACATTATTTAAGTCACTTCTTCAATATATGTTAGCAAAGTTGCCCCAAAATTTTCTTTGAACATTAAAGATACTAAAAAAAGATACAAATTCAAAAATTTTGCGATACTGAAGATTCAGTCAATAAACCTCTCTTCATATTGATCTTTTACAGGACAATAAGCATGTTTTAGTGTATGTCTTATTGGATGAAGAAGATGTGTTTGAAGAATGCACAATTCAGGACAAAAATCTGATAGAATTCTGGCCAAGACCAAGTGTAATGGAAAAACTCATGTCATAAACCTTACAAGGTTCTGACAATGGGAGTAAATATTTCAAAATGATTTACCTGAGTAAAGTATGTGAACCAAACAATGGAAAATCCAGGTGGGGATGCTGAGTCACAGATAGGCGCAACAAAAAGACTGTCACAACTATAGCTTTTGGCCAGCAAGGCTTTCATCAAAATTTTGACAACAAACAAACACATACACACTCACTGAAATGCAACTCACACACACATAACTGCAGTCTCAGGCAACTGAGGCCACACTGCCAAAAGTGTGGCCAAATGTGGCACTGTGTCCTCAGTGTGTGAGTGAGTTGCGTTTGCATGAGTGTGTATGTGTGTGTTTGTCATCTAATTTTGATGAAGGCCTTGTTGACTGAATGCTATATCTGTGAGTCGTTTTGTTGTGGCTATCTGTGACTCAGCATCTCTGCTGCATAGTGAGTAGGAAATTTCCTTTTCATTATAGTGTTAAGGTATGTGAATCGTTGACTTGTGAAGTATCTACAGTTAATGACAGAACTGCTGATACTGAAATAATACTTGATAAGTTATATAACTTTCTTGTTGGAGAAAACCCCTCACTCAGTTGTTGGCCTTGTTCTTCAATAAATTGCTAAGTGCACTTATTACAATAAAGTTTCAGTTTAGGTTTTGTGAGTTTCTCTTTCTTGATTGGTTTCAGGAGCATGGTGGTGTAAGATTTCATTAATACCTTATGGCCATTAGTTAATCTGTTTTACATTCTTTTCCACACTATGTAATTATTATTGTTTATATTCATTTTATATTCCATCTGTAGCACTCATATTATTCTATCCAAACAGAATGGAGTGGGTGAGTAATTCTGTGCTGGAGGCTTTCACAGCATGATAAATGCAGTCAAATGTTGTCAAAATTCTTTATAATGATAAACAGATGTAGTGCAGTGTGCCTCCTGTAAGCAGTTGACAGGCACCCTGCACCCAATCATCTCAATGTGGACATGCTGCTGTAAGTGGTTGTCAAAGAGGCAGCCTGCTAGTGAGTGGCCTTTGCTACCATTGCATACAAAGCAGTCAGCTGCTGCTGTGTCAGGATGGCATGACAGTGTCCTGGCTCAGAAGGCCAGAGCAGATCTGCAGTGACACTGCTATGGGCACATTCTCACACATAATGAACAGGGAACTATCACAACTCCACTGTTCAGTGACTCATGTTACTACAAAAACCCCAAAAGCCATAATTTACTGGTATCTGTCAGCTGGAGAGACTTTCCCAGTGAATCATTCTGCATGTGCTCTCTGAAATCAGTTATTTACTTCTGGGTTCACAGTTGTTTTTTAGTGACCCCCCCTCACCCCCGCCCCCAATACACTTAGTACAGCTGTTATACTTCATAATAATTTCTCCTGTTCTGTCATTTCTTTAGCTAGGACAGATATCTTAGGTGAATTTTCTGCTATCTTCCTCAATGTATGTAGAGGGGCCTGGGGTGGTTTAATTGATGAAATCATGGCCAATGACTCATCTCATGTCTGTGGCATCTCACAACCTTGCTGCTTTGAGTCAGTGATGCATGATGGAAAGACAGGAAACCCTAACTGTAGTATACTTTTTTTTTTTTTCTTGATCCATGTTTTTCTTTGCCAGCACTATACTACTGTTTCCATTGACCTTCTTAGAACTAAATAATGTTCTTTAACTATTGCCCTGGTGGTCACCATGCTACCAGAGTTTACAGTCTTCATCAGTGATTATCCTATTTCCTAGAATGCAATGTAGCTATTGATAGGACTCAGTCTACTTCATATAGACATATCATAAACTACCAAATTCCTACTTCTCTACTTACAACACTCCATATTTATATTTGCCTGTTATTTACACTGACCTAAATTTTATTAGTATCCATGGCCTTCCTCACCTTAGCCGCACATTTTCTCTGCACTGCCTTTCTGTTGGCAATCCCAGAATACTATATCATGAAATTTTGTGCATGGTGATGCAAGTCCAGGAAGATTACTTTGTTTATTCACAAACAGTGCCACTGTTTCATCCTTCAGGCCCCTTCCAGTTACCATAACTGAGTCTATCCTGACATAATGGGAACAGGAGGAGGACAAACCCACAGATACAAGGACCCTTAGAGGGGTAAAAGTCATACACTTGCTGCTATTTGCATTCACTGATATTGCACATGTTGAACCACCATTGCAGTCTCCATCAGCACTCTTCCTGGCACAAAATGTAATGGTGTTGGAGAGAATGGAGTAGGCAAGTGGTTCCCTGCTGAAGATGGGTGGTGGTGTAGACTATGAGGGGAGTCAAATGTTGTCAAAAGTCCTTTACTGTTAACCATAAACGTACATAGTATAACATGCTTGCAGCAAGCAGATAACAGGGAATGGGCACTGTATCCTGCATCCAGACATTTTACACTGGATTTGCTGGGGAAGCAAGTGGCCTTGTCTACTAATGCATTCCAAGCGGCCAGCTCTTGCTGAGTGAGGATGACATGACAGCATCCCAGCTCGGGTGACCTGTGTAAGGCACACTGGCTTAATGAGAGATGGCTTTGGTGACCAGATGACAAGCCCTGGACTGATGGTTGAAATGCTGCATCTGGTGGTGTTGGACCACTGAGGCATAGAGCTGGAAGAACCTCAGTTCATATCTCAGGCCATGAGGCAGCGGTACGATCCCTGGCTGTGGTCTCATTGAGATGGCAGCAGAGTGAAGCAACCTGATGGCTAGCCTGTCAGGCAGTGGTTTTGGTTTGCAGCCTGGCTACATTGATTATAGCTGTGTCAAAAGAGTGTTGACAACACTATGGTAGAGGCTGACACACTACGGGCATTGATGCACAGCCCAGCCATGACAGTGACCTGCTTGGTTATACAGTCAAGGGAGACATGTTCATGGGGTAAAAAGACAAGTACTACCATATATTTCAATCAACTGAAGCTTCCTGAAGATTGGTCTTTACCAGGAGATCTAGGTAGCTATTGAGTAAGTTGTCAATATGCCACAATATTGCAACATTTGGCTGCAGTCCATGCTATGAATATGGCAATGGGCTCACATCTGAGCCTGTATCATTACAATATTGCCTACTGTTATTCAACTGTTCTCTTTTTCTTTGTCTAAATCATCTGAGTTCATTATGGTGGTGGTAATTTCCCTTGCCTCATTTCTCTTATTATTTACCTGTATTTATTTTAAAATATTTTATGGCTTTAAGCTTTGCCTATCATCTCAGTTGCAGCAACTTCCCATGATTTTTTAATATTTCCCTGGTAATCAACTGTGTTTGAACCTACCATTTTACCTTTTTCTTTATATTGAGGAATGCTACATTGAGATGATATGTAATTGTACCACTAACAATAAATGCTTGCAGATTTTTATCCACATTTTGTGCCTATGGGATATCAGTCAAGTGCTCCTTACTTAATGATGATTTAATGATTCTCAGATTTTGCTGATTGGTGAATTTAACTTCTTCTTTGGTGGTCTACTTTGTTTCTGGAGTTGTTCATAACTTCTTCAAAAGAAGATCAACTGTTGATTCTGTGGATTCTTGCAAGCAAATTGTCTCACTTTGTATAGTGATTCCTTTATAATTTAGCTCTTTCCAATGTCCCACCTGAAATTACAAGGAAGTTGTTGTTTATGATCTAGTAATTTACTCATCAAGCTTCATAGTTTTGATTGTGAAGGATAATCTTCTAGTATGTGATATGATTGAAACTAAACATGAACAGCAGTAAGTAGTTGTCAGAAGCTACATGCATGGGTGCATCAATAGCCAAGAATCAGTAATTTGTTGTATTTTAAATAAATGTATACTTAATTATATCTAAAAACACAGATGATGTGACTTACCAAACGAAAGTGCTGGCAGGTCGATAGACACACAAACAAACACAAACATACACACTTAATTAATAGCAGTACTGTTGCCAAATGAAGCACTAACTGTGTATACACTATGAATACTGTTTTATTGAAGTTAAATGAAACAAAACACAGATAATCATCTAAACACATGGCTGTCCAAAACCAGCATGCTTAAACACTAAGGATATCCACAAACATAACAATGTCTTGTTATGAAATTATATGTCACTTATATCAGTACTGTTTCATATTTCAGTCGCAGTGTGTAGGGTGAAGTCCCCACAAATATAATAGTGTTTCCATAATAGTTGCTGATTTGAGAATAAGCTTCTTTCATAGCACTCTACTGAATAATTGCTGTTTAGTTCCTACTCAGAATCTCAATATTGATCATGCATCTCCATGCATGACAGTTCACAAATTGCAGTCTGTGCAAAATGGATACTATAAGGTCTCATAGCTGAGAAGAAACTACCAAACAATGTAATTAAATTTGAATCATCTGACTTGCCACAAAGAAAAAATTATACTTTCTTTGATTTTATAATGGCAGCAGAATAAATACAAACTGCATAAGGGCCTATGTAGGAGAGGGGTTAAAGAAAATTACACTCCTGGAAATGGAAAAAAGAACACATTGACACCGGTGTGTCAGACCCACCATACTTGCTCCGGACACTGCGAGAGGGCTGTACAAGCAATGATCACACGCACGGCACAGCGGACACACCAGGAACCGCGGTGTTGGCCGTCAAATGGCGCTAGCTGCGCAGCATTTGTGCACCGCCGCCGTCAGTGTCAGCCAGTTTGCCGTGGCATACGGAGCTCCATCGCAGTCTTTAACACTGGTAGCATGCCGCGACAGCGTGGACGTGAACCATATGTGCAGTTGACGGACTTTGAGCGAGGGCGTATAGTGGTAATGCGGGAGGCCGGGTGGACGTACCGCCGAATTGCTCAACACGTGGGGCGTGAGGTCTCCACAGTACATCGATGTTGTCGCCAGTGGTCGGCGGAAGGTGCACGTGCCCGTCGACCTGGGACCGGACCGCAGCGACGCACGGATGCACGCCAAGACCGTAGGATCCTACGCAGTGCCGTAGGGGACCGCACCGCCACTTCCCAGCAAATTAGGGACACTGTTGCTCCTGGGGTATCGGCGAGGACCATTTGCAACCGTCTCCATGAAGCTGGGCTACGGTCCCGCACACCGTTAGGCCATCTTCCGCTCACGCCCCAACATCGTGCAGCCCGCCTCCAGTGGTGTCGCGACAGGCGTGAATGGAGGGACGAATGGAGACGTGTCGTCTTCAGCGATGAGAGTCGCATCTGCCTTGGTGCCAATGATGGTCGTATGCGTGTTTGGCGCCGTGCAGGTGAGCGCCACAATCAGGACTGCATACGACCGAGGCACACAGGCCCAACACCCGGCATCATGGTGTGGGGAGCGATCTCCTACACTGGCCGTACACCACTGGTGATCGTCGAGGGGACACTGAATAGTGCACGGTACATCCAAACCGTCATCGAACCCATCGTTCTACCATTCCTAGACCGGCAAGGGAACTTGCTGTTCCAACAGGACAATGCACGTCTGCATGTATCCTGTGCCAGCAAGATCTCCGGATCTGTCCCCCATTGAGCATGTTTGGGACTGGATGAAGCGTCGTCTCACGCGGTCTGCACGTCCAGCACGAACGCTGGTCCAACTGAGGCGCCAGGTGGAAATGGCATGGCAAGCCGTTCCACAGGACTACATCCAGCATCTCTACGATCGTCTCCATGGGAGAATAGCAGCCTGCATTGCTGCGAAAGGTGGATATACACTGTACTAGTGCCGACATTGTGCATGCTCTGTTGCCTGTGTCTATGTGCCTGTGGTTCTGTCAGTGTGATCATGTGATGTATCTGACCCCAGGAATGTGTCAATAAAGTTTCCCCTTCCTGGGACAATTAATTCACGGTGTTCTTATTTCAATTTCCAGGAGTGTAGAAAAACATTGTGAAATTATCAGCCATGCACAAAGTTTCAGTCATAATGCTCTATGATTCATAATCTATTCTGATACAATTTCATGGAATCAGTCAGTAATCCCTTAATTGTAAATTCTAACATATATTCTGACTTTTAAAGCATCACAGTATGAGTCCAACTAAATGCACACATACAGGGTGAACGTTGATAAAACCAGCAAACTGCAGGGACAGGTTCCTGACGAGAAATGGAGGAAAAAAGATCCTATTAACATGTGTCAGAAATGGATGGTGTGCGTGCAATAACAACAGATCATCACATAACACAGCACAGAACTGCTTTGCATTCAAATCACAAAAGATGTTCAAAGTGGCCTCTATGCACCTGACAAAGATAGTCATGCAGGATACACACAATCATACTTTACCTTACACCTTGTTGGGGGACCACTTGCCTGGAGCTTGTGCTAGAGTTTGTCTCAATATCCTGCAGAACCCATGACCAAACAGATGCCCAAAAAGTGCTTGAAATGTTATGTGATACGGTTGGTGTCTGTGAGGGTGATACATCCCTGGACACATATTTCCAGTTAGGAATCTATCCCAGCAGTTTTTCAGTTTTATTAATATTCACAAGCAAAATGTCTGCTTGTGTCTGTGTATGTGCGGATGGATATGTGTGTGTGTGCGAGTGTATACCTGTCCTTTTTTCCCCCTAAGGTAAGTCTTTCCGCTCCTGGGATTGGAATGACTCCTTACCCTCTCCCTTAAAACCCACATCCTTTCGTCTTTCCCTCTCCTTCCCTCTTTCCTGATGAGGCAACAGTTTGTTGCGAAAGCTTGAATTTTGTGTGTATGTTTGTGTTTGTTTGTGTGTCTATCGACCTGCCAGCACTTTCGTTCGGTAAGTCACATCATCTTTGTTTTTAGATATATATATATATATATATATATATATATATATATATATATATATATATATATATATATATATATATATATATATATATATATATATATATATATAAAAGTGTCATATTCATGGTCTATGGAACAAGTAGTAATCTAATTTAATCAAACATACATTCTCAGTATTGCTCTTAAGCGGCAGTCATTCCGGTCTGGTTTGGTACTGTCTAGCTGCATACATCCTGAATCATTTGTTCCCCAAAATGGTATTTCCTATCTTGCCAACAGCAGGGTGGTTTCTGCTATGGGCACAAGTCTTTGACTGTCACCTTGTTCATCTGAGTGATGACTTCTCTTTGTGAGTGAAGTTGACAGCAAAATTATCAGCTACTAGAACATTCATTTTGTGGTAATGACTTTGCTCATATTTCCTGAATTCATATTTCCTAAACACTTCATGTGCATCTTTCCATTTTGTAAATATCCTGTATACAAGCACACTAGGGTTTTTGGTGACTATCCTTTCCAGCTTGTTCTTTACCAAACACAATGTGATACTTACACAGGGCCCATTTACTTTTGTAATGAGTACATCAACAAAGCATAGTTTCTGAGGCTTTGTGATAGAAAAAGCAAAATCTTACCGTGGCATTCAGTGCTCAGTAACAAGCTTCATTGTCAATTCACAGTCAAGAGGTCTGTTGTTTATGTAAGCACCAGCATCAAATTTATCAAATGTAGAAGCAAGAGAGGAAGATGTACCTGGAACATCCAGATTATTCATTCCCCTGGACGTTCTAGGTTGGATTCTCTGTCATTAATTCAGAAGCAGCAGCCTTCATACAATTAGTTGATTTATCAACATGATCTAGATGTGCATGTTTTCTTGTAATGAAGTTCAGTATTGATCCCTGTTCTCCTTTTATTTTCCTACTTCACCTAGAAAATACTTGCAGCACCACTTATAACTCAACAGGCAGCCAACTGTCTTTTTTTCTATAATAGAAACAAAAAATTCCACTTAGTCTGTGTAATGAAGCACAACATGACAAGATCCAAATTTCATGGGTACCACTTAGTGTTACCAATGTAAACTAGCACATAACGATGATCTTTATTAACTTAGAAGATATCTGTTTTTTGTATAACGCATTTCCAAAATAAAGTGTGCATGTTGGGGATTATACTAAATGTAATTAACCAGTGTTCATAATAAATGGAAAACACATAGTGAAATTAATCATACTATTTGTTAGTTTATAAATTAAGAACATTCCCTACCTGCATTATAGAAGTGTACTCAGATGTGTAATTATGTAAATCAGCTTAAAATTTTACAGTGCAAGGAGAAGAGCCAATTATTCTGTAAAATAATTAATGGCGCATAATACTGCATAGATCCATGGCATAGCTCACTTAGATTACTGTGGGATCAAACTGAAGTCTGAAAACTACAACATTATTAGAATATATATATTTTTTCATGATTGTTTTGGGAGCAGATTAACCCCCACCCTCATTGCATGACACCCACCCCTCCCCCACCCCAATCCACCAGCTACAGTCCAGCTGTAGCATCAAAAATTACATAGCCTTCACGTGGAAAAACTACCTTGTGTGAATTCGATTAATGTGTTAAAAAGTTCACTGGCACAATTCAGATATTTTTTATAGTTTCTTTATAGTTCCACCTTTCTGCCCTTATACCATCTAGGAAATCTCCCTCTTTGAATCCTACTTACCTAAGTAACAGGACACATCTCATAGACTACAACAATGAAAATTCATACTTTCTGACTATATTCTTCTCAGATGATATGTCATTTTGTGGAGTAATTCTTCAGAGACCAAAAAATGTTTTAGTTGGCTGGGAATAGAAGGACATCAGGTGCATGTCTAAAATTTCCATTGCTCACATTCCTTGTAGGCCTTTTCTTATACAGTTAAATATACTACCAGTTCCATCATCCTTCTTCATATACAGTTGCCAATTACATAAAATAAGTATTGAGTATTGGCTAAGGCAGTCTGTAATGAACATAATGCCCATCACATATTAAAGATGTATGAAAATTATCAGTTTTTGAAAATATAATGTAATTGAATAGATAAAAAGTCTACTCATCAAATGGCACCAGGAGAAAAACACATGCAATGGTTAAGTAAATGTGCAAGTTTTCAGAGCCAATGGTTTCTTCTTCTGGCAGAAGAGTGGAAGAGGTAGGAAGAGAGATGAAATTTAGGAAATTGGAAGAGTTCAGAAAAGTTCCCAAGAACCCCAGTTTAGGGGAGACTTATGGGATGTGATGCAAAGGAAACACTGGCTGTTGGGGACTGAGTCTTCCCTTATCATCCCATCAGTAAGTCTCCTCTAAATGTCCCCAACAACCTTTTCTTCCTATCTTGTCTGGTAAATAGCCCCTGATCCAGGCTCCTGGTAAACTTTTCCAAACTTTCCCCATTTCCCAAACCTCTCCAGTTCTTTTCCTTCATCCCTCCTCCTGCCCTCTGACTCTTCTCCCAGAAGACTGAGGCACTGGTTCTGAAAGTTGGCACACTTATTTACCTTTATATGTTTTCTCCTGCCACTACTTGGTGAGTATATTTTATAGTTATCCAATTATTAAGGATAGATATACCTATAACTAGATCCAAGAACACACAGTGTAGTTATGAATTTTACATATAAAGCTTTTTAAAATACGTTATTTTCATAGGCACATTATGTCTTGCTAAATATCCCCAAACATAAAACATGAAAGTGTCTGAAAAAATAGTTTCCAAACAGTCTAAAAATCTGAAAATTGTTCAAAAGATTATCTTAATTTCTAATTAATTCACAAGATTAGTTGTGTTGTCACACAAAAAATTATGTATCAAAGAACTTTCATCAACCACTTATAAAAAGTAGGTGAGCTAGTGATATATGTTTACACTTTGGTGATCATTTTCAAAGTAAAATTTCTTATTTCAATTTGAATGTGTGATGTTTATGTGTAGTATTAGCTATGAACAATTACTGTAATTTGAAGTTCATTAATTTACTTTAAATAACCAATTTAACAGTATTAATATACACTCCTGGAAATGGAAAAAAGAACACATTGACACCGGTGTGTCAGACCCACCATACTTGCTCCGGACACTGCGAGAGGGCTGTACAAGCAATGATCACACGCACGGCACAGCGGACACACCAGGAACCGCGGTGTTGGCCGTCGAATGGCGCTAGCTGCGCAGCATTTGTGCACCGCCGCCGTCAGTGTCAGCCAGTTTGCCGTGGCATACGGAGCTCCATCGCAGTCTTTAACACTGGTAGCATGCCGCGACAGCGTGGACGTGAACCGTATGTGCAGTTGACGGACTTTGAGCGAGGGCGTATAGTGGGCATGCGGGAGGCCGGGTGGACGTACCGCCGAATTGCTCAACACGTGGGGCGTGAGGTCTCCACAGTACATCGATGTTGTCGCCAGTGGTCGGCGGAAGGTGCACGTGTCCGTCGACCTGGGACCGGACCGCAGCGACGCACGGATGCACGCCAAGACCGTAGGATCCTACGCAGTGCCGTAGGGGACTGCACCGCCACTTCCCAGCAAATTAGGGACACTGTTGCTCCTGGGGTATCGGCGAGGACCATTCGCAACCGTCTCCATGAAGCTGGGCTACGGTCCCGCACACCATTAGGCCGTCTTCCGCTCACGCCCCAACATCGTGCAGCCCGCCTCCAGTGGTGTCGTGACAGGCGTGAATGGAGGGACAAATGGAGACGTGTCGTCTTCAGCGATGAGAGTCGCTTCTGCCTTGGTGCCAATGATGGTCGTATGCGTGTTTGGCGCCGTGCAGGTGAGCGCCACAATCAGGACTGCATACGACCGAGGCACACAGGGCCAACACCCGGCATCATGGTGTGGGGAGCGATCTCCTACACTGGCCGTACACCACTGGTGATTGTCGAGGGGACACTGAATAGTGCACGGTACATCCAAACCATCATCGAACCCATCGTTCTACCATTCCTAGACCGGCAAGGGAACTTGCTGTTCCAACAGGACAATGCACGTCCGCATGTATCCCGTGCCACCCAACGTGCTCTAGAAGGTGTAAGTCAACTACCCTGGCCAGCAAGATCTCCGGATCTGTCCCCCATTGAGCATGTTTGGGACTGGATGAAGCGTCGTCTCACGCGGTCTGCACGTCTGGCATGAACGCTGGTCCAACTGAGGCGCCAGGTGGAAATGGCATGGCAAGCCGTTCCACAGGACTACATCCAGCATCTCTACGATCGTCTCCATGGATGAATAGCAGCCTGCATTGCTGCGAAAGGTGGATATACACTGTACTAGTGCCGACATTGTGCATGCTCTGTTGCCTGTGTCCATGTGCCTGTGGTTCTGTCAGTGTGATCATGTGATGTATCTGACCCCAGGAATGTGTCAATAAAGTTTCCCCTTCCTGGGACAATGAATTCACGGTGTTCTTATTTCAATTTCCAGGAGTGTATTTTCTCTGTGATTAAAGAACTCTGCCTCTTAATTGATTTTAACACTGCAAGTAGTTTCCTTCTATCATAATATTTATGTACTTAATGTCTTTTCCAGGTTATAGGGATCACAATGGGGTTCTGTCTGGGACGATCCCTAAAAAAAAGGAAGCAATGAAGGTATCAGACAGTAAAATGAGACTTTTAGGATGTACACTAGTAATTATTGCTCATTTCTTTGGAGCAAATTGCATTAGAGAACATGTAATTTTTAATTTATTGCAGAAGCTGTGATTTTCTGTTCCTGAAGCTTTTGTGCCCTTTAAGAATGATTGATGTGCAAAGAATGCCTTAAATGGTCATTACATAGAACCATGAAACACTCTCTTAACAAAATTCATAAACTTTTCCTTGTAAATGAAAAGAATTTAAATATTGAAACAGAAATTATATTTTTTAAATAACTTAATGATCTCACTTATGAAAGTCTATATGATACTGAAATGAACAACAAATCATTGTTGTACCATATCTAGATGAATAAGTTTAGTTTTGTATCACTTGCTTTAGTGAATTAATGTGCATTTCTCACCTTTCATGTGGGTTACTGTACCTCTAGTGCCTATATACACATGGTGTATCTGGATGTACACAGCTCATTAAATAGTGGTTTAGCTTCTCACAATTTGCATTTCAGTTCTTCATCTCTATTGCTCCATCCATTACTAAATTAACAAATCTTGAGACATTCTCCTTACCTTCTTTTTCTACTGCTCTGTTGTAACATGTGCTACTGATCATCACATTTTATGCAGTAAAAAGCTTTAAGCTAACAGTGATAGAAAGTGGAGAACAGAATGCTCTTCTCTGTCATCAGTTTCACTGATTCATAATCATCCATATGCTTTGCTTTACTGTGACCATTTAATGAGCGAAAAATCTGCTGACTCCAGAAACAGTATTTCCTTTGTTACAGCCACTTGTGTTCTCAAACAGAACTGTTTTTATGTAGCAAGCATATTCAGAAAGTAATTCATAATACACCCAGTGGCTCTTATAATGTATTGCTTTGGGAATAGCCTTTTAACTTCTGCCTCCTGCCTCTTACATAGCTCTAATTCAGTAGTGAAAGTACAATGATATGGATGCAAGAGGAATTATCCCTACTCTCTCTTCCTTCATATCTATTTCTTATCCTCTCTTTGCCTCTTATGACCTCTGCCAAATCAGTATTAACTCCCATTGACACCAGTGTCATTGCCATTAGCATTACCTCTACTTTGACAGCTACTACCCTTTCCATGACCATACAGATTTTCTTTACTCTCTTGACATTTGAAGTATGAAAATATATTGCAGTCTGATACATACATAAAAATCTGTCCTAAAATAATATCTGATGCTACATATGGTCAGCAAAAACAACAGTCAGTAACAGGGATTCTCAATAATTCATTAGTTATTCTATATGCTTCGTATTTCTGTATTATCTGACTTAAGTAACTAGTCATAGTTACCAAATTTCAAATTTCTATAGCACAGGTAAAGTTGAGTGTGACAACTAAAAAGTCATGTGATATATTAACAATACCATTATTGTCTATACATCTCATCTCAATCCTTACAGCTTAAGTAAATAATAAAAAATTACATCTTTACCTCACTGCTTTTTCTATGGCAGTTCCATCATATTAAAAATCTGTTTGAGTCTAATCTTATAAGTAAATGTTCACTAAATGTCCACCTTTACTTAAAAAAATTAAGACCAATAGATATAAACCTTTGGAAGATAAATGTTTTATACACACCAACAAATGCATTTACTTTCCATGGATGATAAAATCCAGATCTACATCAACATCCACATCTCCAAACCACTGTGAAGGGCATAGCAGACAATACTTACTTATGCTTATTTTCATCTCCCTTTCTTTACTGGATTATTCTACATTTCTCCGTCTTTCATAGAATCACTTTTACTTCAGTATTCCTGCTAAAAACACAGTCGTCAAATAATGTTTTCCTTTATAAAAATCAATTTTCAGTACAATTCTTCTTCTATATTGTGCCACCCTATCACTTATATGAGAAATCTTGAACATCAGGAAAGTACTGTTAAATAGTACTATTGAATTATTCTTTAAATTCCACTTTGCACACTGTAATTAGCTTAATTTTGTTCTTGCAGTATTTATGATTGTAGTAGTATTTTGGATTCCTCTCTGAACACTGATTCTTCAAACTTTGTGGGCAGCAAAAAACATCTGTTAAACAAATTACCCATGTTCATTTATAAGTAACTTTTTATCTGGCTACATATATGTTGATAGAGAAACCTGGACATGGCTAAACCTCGTGATGAAATAAAGAACTTCATTGAGGAATTAATATACTTCATTTTTACTTATTTATTTTTTTCATTTTTACATGTGCAACATGTTAGTATAGTATATACACTGTATAGGCACTGTGGCAGAAAGAAACACTTGTTCTGTCTGTGAAATTTGCAGTAAAGTTGTCAGACAACCCGATTTAGGGGATGTTACAGAAAACAGTAAACCTGCCTCCATAGCCTGTGTGGTGGCACTTAACTCAGAGATAAGCTGATTCAAATCCTGGTGGTGGATGAAATTTTCACTCCAGTATTTGACCAGCAGGGGCAGAAGAGGTGGTGCCATAAGGTTTCTGATCACTAGTCTTGGCACCAATTTCCTGGGTCAGATTTCTGATTTCTCCACAGTGTTACATGAAGTGAGAACATGTGACACTGTTGATGGTGACGCATCCATCAGATGGGGATTTAAACTTGGTGGGCCGCTTAGGGCTTTTTGAGAGGAGTAGGCTATATGCCAGCACATGGTTTCACCTCTCCCTCCTCTTTGTCCATAACAGCACCACCCCAAGACTACGCAATACAAAACCTCATCACAGTTATCCACATGACACAGGTACACACTTTACACTTCATAGCAGGTTGGAGAAAGGTAACAACAAACAACCTGCACTAGGACCTTGTGATGAGTAGTGATGCAGGATTCCTCCTACATCTGCTCCTCCTACACTCTTTCTCTGAGTGTGCTTGTGTATATATATAAAAACAGTGATTGAACAGAATACAATATTAGAAAACATACACATACCAGTTGGTCAAACTTTTCTAACTAAAACGGTTGTAAAATGTGTAACTATGTAACACCATTATATCTTTTCATGTGAGTGGTTGTCAACAGATTCCTATGAAAGATGGAAGAATGTTCTAGGTCATTTATTTTAGAAAGTAGTAAAGGCTGTTTTTTTTACTAAGATAATCAAACTATACTCACATGTTGAACAAAATTTCAGACACTAACTTATTTTATCCAACAACTTTTTAAAATACCAAAACTACTTAATTATAGCTGATCAACTTATAGACTGGGAATAAATAGTGGTAAAAGAGGTATCAAGGCAAAGTAAATTCTATGAATTTGAAGTTAGTGACAGACAAATGAAAATCCAAGATCTGTAACTCAAAAACTTGTCCTTGATTTAAATGTGGTTGCATTGTATAATGAGTCTTGAGCCATAGTCATGCATGTCAGTATTATAATTATGTTTCACAGTGTCTGAAAATAAGAAACATAGTAGAAACAGAACATATGCCCAAATGTAAATCAATGTAATACAAATGTATATTAAAAACAGTTGTAAAGGTTGTTGTAGTAGCTCCTAAAATATTATGTTAGAAGGTGTAAATCAAATTTATGTGTAAAATAGATGCAGACTCTTGGCCACTGTGAAAAACTTATTGTCTAAATGCTTTATTATTTTTGTTACCTACCCAGTGTGCTGCTCTTGATCATTTCACAAACTTTTTACACTCCATAGTTTATGTTTGTACTGATATAATTCCTTTGTGTTGTAGTGGTTTAAAAGTTTTTTCTTGTATTTCACTTTGTACATACCTGCTAAGTAACATGTCCACTGCTGAATGAAACACATTTCTGCTCATCTATCAGTACCAGAACAGTGCTGTTTAGCTACACATCCTTCTAAATAGCAAATACTATTTACTTATCACAGGCAATGATGAGCAGTTGTTCCATAATCATCTCACTCCCACTCTCTGAGACAGAGAGAGAAAGAGAGGGGGGGGGGGGTTTACATGCTACAGATCAGTTAGTGCCCCTCCCCCTCCATGATATACATTCTTTTGCCTATGTCAGTTATCCCTCCTGATACACCCTGTATACAAAATTCTGCACATGAGTGCTTCTGGCCCCCTTTTACTTAGTGCCCCAAGTAGCAACTTGTGTTGCTTGATCCTTAAACCAGCCCTGTGTGCACAGTTTGAAGAGCAATGCAAGCTTGGAAGCTGAACTACAGTGCTCATCTTCTAGTTTATATGTCTGTCCACTATTCCTCTATTTCACTAAATTTTAAGCAAATGTTGTTATTTCATGGCTTGTAAAGATATACATATTTAAGGACAGTAATAATTAAATTATTAATTAAAACCATATTTTAAATTTTTATTCCTTCTAAATGGAAACTGTCTAAATTTTTAATAGTGTTCTACGTGTATGCAGTTGAGACTTAACAACTTGAAAACTGTTATGTCTTCTACTCCAATCAACAACTAATTTTTTTCTAATTTCTATCCTATTTTCAATACTGCTGCATATGTCATGTGTAGTAGCAGAATATACTGGTACATCAATAATTCAAAATGTGATTTAGGAATAGTTCCATTTAAATTTATTGTCCAAATGATTAATTTGAGTATACTTATTCCATTAAGATACATAGTTTTCTTTAGCACATCATTCATTAAAAGATATGGCTAACTGAAGTAGTGATAACAAGATTGTATGGAACATATTTTGAGCTAATCAGCAGAATCTGAAGTGTACAGTAGTTAGCATTCAATGAAAAGCAGTGGTTCCACTCTTTCTGTGAACAGATTTCAAAATTAATTAACTTACTAGATAATTAATGATGAAGATGCATACCAATACAGACTTGTCCATATCGTAGTTTACCTCCTCAATAAAATTATTTATGGACCAATAATGGATGATTACAACAACAATTATCTGACTAATCTTCATCATTATTTTGTAGTACCACATTTCCAAAACTTCTATTCTCTTCTTGTGTTGACTATTTATCATCCATGTTTTAATTCTGTACAAACCAACACTACAGAATAATACCTCCAGAAAAAACTTTTTAATATTTAAATTTATATTCAGTGTTAATGAACTTCCCTTTTGGAAATGCTTTTATCTGATAGTGAATCTGTATTTTATACATTCTTTACTTTAACAATTATTAGTTATTTTGCTGCCCAAACAACAAAATGCAGCTACTAGTTTTAATGTCTCATTTCCTAATCTAATTTTCTCAATGTTGTTTAATTCAGCTCAGTTACATTCTATTACTTTCACTTAATTTTTCTTGAGATTCACCTTACAATCTATTTTAAATACACTGTCAATTTCATTCAATTAATATCCTAAGTTCTTTGTCATCTCTGATAGAAAGCAAATCTCAAGGCTTTAATTTCTTCTCCCTGAGCTACAATTCTGCATCCAAATTTCTCCTTGGATTCGTTTATTGCATTCTCATGAAACAGATTGAACAACATTGGGGATAGGTTACATACCAAGCTACCCCTTCTCTTTCATGTTCTTCAGCTCTTATAACTGCAGTCTTATTTCTGTATATGTCATAGATAACCTTTCCCATCCTGTTTTTTTATCCCTACTACCTTTAAAATTTAGCAAATGTATTCCAGTCAACATTGTGCAAAGCTTTATCAAAATCCACAAATATTACATTTCTCTGCAACCCATAATGATCTTTCCTGAGTTCAGCTTCCTCCAGTTTTTCCATTCTTCTATATATAATTTGTGTCAGTATTTTCCAGCTATGACTTAGTAGACTGATGGATTGATAATACACACAAAACGCATCAGGCAGCTTTGGAATTGGAATTATTACATTTCTCTTGAAGTCTGAAGGATTTTCACTTGTTTCATATATCTTACATAAGTTACAAGCTGGAAATGTTTTGCTACGGTAAGGTCTCCAAGAAGTCACAAAAATTCTGAGTGAATGTTGCCTGCTCCAAGTGGCTTAGGTCCTTTAGTGCAAAATGCTTTGGCAAATTCTTCTTGCAGTATTGTATCCCAATTTCATCTCATCAGCTTCCTCTTCACTTTCTACACTATTCTATTCACATTTGTTTCCCTCATATAGTCCTTCTCTGTATTCGTTCCATCTTTCCTCCTTCTGTTATTTGCTTAGTACTCTCTCTAGCTCATCATCTCAGCTGATAATGGTGACCACGTAGCAGATGAAGCAAAGAATATCTGTTACTTTTGAAGCAAAATTAAGCTACATAGAAGAAACCAGGTATAGAAAACGTAGACTATCACAGGCAAAGTGGGCATTCCTTGCTGAAAGGAGTCTACTAATGTCAAACATAGCTTGTAATATGAGGAAGAAATTTTGAGAATGGACATCTTAAGTGCAACATTCTTTGGTAGTTATCATGGACGGTGGGAAAACAGCAAAAGAGGAAAGCTAAAATTTAAGTGGACTGATAAGAAGAGAATTGAGGAGGTTCTCAGCAGAACTGGCAAGGAAATGGATGTATGGGAAACACTAGTTAGAATAAAAGACAAGGTGGTCAGACATTAGTTACGACAGCATGGTACTAGAGGGAATGTAGGGGCAAAAACTAGACCATAATAGATATTGTAATACATCTAACAAACAGCTGAGGACATAGTGTTCTGATATAAAGAGATTTTGTCAGTGTTCTATGTTTCTCAGAACGCTGGTTAAAGGCAGATCAGATTGCTTCATTTACAATACCAGGCTACACACTTGCGAACTACTTCTGTAGAAGAAAATACAAAAATGGAGGTACTGCTATTTTAATTAAAAGTGGGTTGAAATTCAAAACTATTGGTAGTATTGATTGTTTTCAGTACCTCAATACAGAAAGAGAATTTGAAGCAACATTTGTAGAAGTCAGTGGTGCAAATACAGTTTTTCGTGTGTATCTACCTCTCTCCAAATGGGAACTTTGAGGTATTTGTCAATAAACTTGAAATATTACTAAATAGGATACTTGTAGGCTAGAAATCAATAGTACTGTATGGGAATTTCAATACTGACTTCCTTGCAAAAAGCAGGAGAAAAGACCTGTTGCTCAAACTAACAGATGCTTTCAATTTAAAACAAACAATTACAAACCCAATAAGAATCACAAAAACTTTTGCCACTGCTGTGGACCAAATACTTGTTAACATACCCTACCGGTATGCAGCAAAATGTGTAAATACCAGTTTTAGTGATCATGAAGCTCAAGTGGTAACCCTCTTAGACTGTTCACTACCCAAATAAAACTATAAAAGAACTGTGACTGCAAGAAGTTTCAACACCCAATGCATAGAAACATTCAATCACTTGTTATCAAGAAAAAGGTGGGAAGCAGTTTCTCAGTCACATGACACCAACAAAAAGTTTACAAAGTTCTGTGACATCTTCAACAGTATTTCCTCTCAAAACATGGGTGGCAAGGAACACAAATCTAAAAGCAAAGTCAAGGATAACAAAAAAATTGAGGTGTCTCCTGTACAGCATGATCAGATAACCTGTAGATGTCTGAGACAAATAAAATACAAATATGAATAAAATACAATTACAAATATAAAACTGTTCAGCTACAGAAAAAAAACCACAACATATCCCCTCTCCTTAACAGTTGTATCGCGAAATATACTCAGGTGTATAGAAAACACAGACATCGAGCAGAAATAATAGCCAATGATGACATTATGCCAGAATCAGAAAATAAAATCCCAACAATCTGGAAGGTAATAAAGTAGGAAGAAAATAGTAAGAAGGAAAATATGAAATGTGACAACAAGAGAATTAATGCCCTGCAGCAGATTGCAAATCTCTTCAGGCATTACTAAGAAGACAATACAAAAAATCTAATAACTAATGATAAGGAAGATAGCCCAATTAATCAACAGAATAAAGTAAATTCTTGCCCCAGTCAATCTATCTCTAAGTCACATCCCTGAATGAGATCATTCATATAGCAAAAACCTTTAGAGTGTTTGTGAATTCCTAAGGGACTAAACTGCTGAGGTCATCGGTCCCTAGACTTAAACAGTACTTAAACTAACTTACGCTAAGAACAACACACACACACACACACGCCCAAGGGAGGATTAGAACCTCCGGCAGGAGGGGCTGCGCAATCTTTGAAATGGCACCTCTAATCGCGTAGCCACTCTGTGTGGCAAAATCTTTAGGAAAACATCCTCAGGAGTTGATAGTATTCTGGACTTCATCATAAAGGAATGTATTATAAACATTTCAATACCACTTGCAGAGATAATCAAGTCATCTTTCTCGACTGGAACCTTTCCTAACTGGCTTAAAATTGCGAAACTGATCCCTGTTCCTAAAAAATGTGAAAAAGCAAATTTGGAAAACAACAGAGCAGTCTCATTATTATCAGTCTTTGGCAAATTCATAGAAAGAATCATGTGTAACAGATTAATGGAATTTCTGGATAAGAACAAAATCCATGCTGAAGCCCAAAATGGTTTACGTTGAGTGCCATATATAATTTATTACAAAATGCTCTAAAAGCACTGGATAATAAACAATGTGCTACTGGTATTTTCTTATATCTAAGCAAAGCTTTTGACATTTTGGGCCACAGAAACATTTTGGAAACTCTCAAAAAGTACGGCATTAGGGGCACGGCACTCAAATCTGATAAACCAGAAACAAAAAGTAGTAATAACATATGAACTAAATGATAGCACTAGAACATATTTTTCAGATGCGGGAATAATCAAAACTGGAGTCTCTCAAGGGTCCATTCTTGGGCCTATCCTTTTCCTTATATATATATATATATATATATATATATATATATATATATATATATATATATATATATATATATATATATACTCCTGGAAATTGAAATAAGAACACCGTGAATTCATTGTCCCAGGAAGGGGAAACTTTATTGACACATTCCTGGGGTCAGATACATCACATGATCACACTGACAGAACCACAGGCACATAGACACAGGCAACAGAGCATGCACAATGTCGGCACTAGTACAGTGTATATCCACCTTTCGCAGCAATGCAGGCTGCTATTCTCCCATGGAGACGATCGTAGAGATGCTGGATGTAGTCCTGTGGAACGGCTTGCCATGCCATTTCCACCTGGCACCTCAGTTGGACCAGCGTTCGTGCTGGACGTGCAGACCGCGTGAGACGACGCTTCATCCAGTCCCAAACATGCTCAATGGGGGACAGATCCGGAGATCTTGCTGGCCAGGGTAGTTGACTTACACCTTCTAGAGCACGTTGGGTGGCACGGGATACATTCGGACGTGCATTGTCCTGTTGGAACAGCAAGTTCCCTTGCCGGTCTAGGAATGGTAGAACGATGGGTTCGATGACGGTTTGGATGTACCGTGCACTATTCAGTGTCCCCTCGACGATCACCAGTGGTGTACGGCCAGTGTAGCAGATCGCTCCCCACACCATGATGCCGGGTGTTGGCCCTGTGTGCCTCGGTCGTATGCAGTCCTGATTGTGGCGCTCACCTGCACGGCGCCAAACACGCATACGACCATCATTGGCACCAAGGCAGAAGCGACTCTCATCGCTGAAGACGACACGTCTCCATTCGTCCCTCCATTCACGCCTGTCGCGACACCACTGGAGGCGGGCTGCATGATGTTGGGGCGTGAGCGGAAGACGGCCTAACGGTGTGCGGGACCGTAGCCCAGCTTCATGGAGACGGTTGCGAATGGTCCTCGCCGATACCCCAGGAGCAACAGTGTCCCTAATTTGCTGGGAAGTGGCGGTGCGGTCCCCTACGGCACTGCGTAGGATCCTACGGTCTTGGCGTGCATCCGTGCGTCGCTGCGGTCCAGTCCCAGGTCGACGGGCACGTGCACCTTCCGCCGACCACTGGCGACAACATCGATGTACTGTGGAGACCTCACGCCCCACGTGTTGAGCAATTCGGCGGTACGTCCACCCGGCCTCCCGCATGCCCACTATACGCCCTCGCTCAAAGTCCGTCAACTGCACATACGGTTCACGTCCACGCTGTCGCGGCATGCTACCAGTGTTAAAGCCTCCGATGGAGCTCCGTATGCCACGGCAAACTGGCTGACACTGACGGCGGCGGTGCACAAATGCTGCGCAGCTAGCGCCATTCGACGGCCAACACCGCGGTTCCTGGTGTGTCCGCTGTGCCGTGCGAGTGATCATTGCTTGTACAGCCCTCTAGCAGTGTCCGGAGCAAGTATGGTGGGTCTGACACACCGGTGTCAATGTGTTCTTTTTTCCATTTCCAGGAGTGTATAACCTAGATGTGAGTATAGAATCACAACTAAATATTTTGTTTGCAGGTGACACAAACATCCTTCTTACAGGGGAAACACAAACACAGCTACAACAAAACATAAATAAAGTCACAGACCAGCTAAATTACTCGTTTGGTGGAAATAAACTAATAATAGACACTTCCAAAACAACTGTGTTTAATTTCTGTTTGAAAGGGGAAGCTTGCAACACTTTTGTGACAATAAATTCCAGTGGGGAGAACACCTCCAGTGGAAACAAAATTTTTAGATACCGGTATATGGCTTCAAAATTATTTTCAATAGCAGAGACATATAATACAAACAAATGAGACATTGAAAAAAGTATGCTACAGTCTACTCTTACTTGCACACAAAGCAAGCTTCCACACAGTTAAAATTGCATAGTTTGCCCAGTTCCACAGAATTCTACAGTGTGGAATTATATTCTGGGGTAGCACTGCTGCTGGGTCAGTAATCTTCCCGACAAAAAGGAGCTATAAGAGCAATGCACAATGCAAAACAGACTAACTCAAGTAGGCCCCTCTTTCAGAAGTCTTCCATTCTCCCTCAAAATTAATTGTAAATATGTAAGGGAAACTATCAAAGTGACAAATAAAAAGTCTAATTTACACGAACATTATACCAAGCAAATGTTCAGTCAGTAAGGAGAACAACCTTTAAAACCTCCAGTACAAATAGCACAATACAAATGCTCAATAGTCTGCCACATAGAATTAAAGTTATTTATTCATTTTCTATGTTTTTCTATGTTTCTATGCCTAAAGGCATTCTTATTAGATCACTGCTTCTACTCAATGGCAGAATTCTTAAACCATGTGAAGTACAACAGACATGAAGCAAGAATATACAAAAACTACTACTGTTAAAGCAAGATCAAATATAATGCATTTATTGTACTATTACAATAAATGTTTAAGTTAAATGTAACATAAAGATTAGCACATGAGTTGGCATGGTGATGGAAGAAATAAGTCAGAAGATTGATGACAAAAAATATGGCATCTATCTATCTCCTAGACATGCATGACTAATCTTCCTCTAGGCACTCCCAATTTGGCTTTTTATACCTTCTGTGAATGTCATCTTTTAAATACAGTATTCCTTTTTCTCCCATGATTTGTTGAACTTCTGTGTTATCTCCTTCTATTAATTAAATTGAACATTTCCTGTGTTATTCATAGATTTCTACTGGGTTTTGTCTCACTGTGTAGTTGCTCCTATGCTCCCTACACTTTCCTACCAATCCATCTGGTACTGTATTTCTATTTCTTATTTCAGTCTATGATCTTCTTGACACTTTCAGTAATTTCTTGTTGTTTCAACATATCCAGGATGAATCTACTTACTTTCCTACCGTTCTGCAGTTTCTTCAATTTCATCCAGCATTTCATAACAAATCAACTATCTGCTACCACAGATCTTTTGTAGCTTTAAAATTTCTTTTCTAATTCTCTGTTGAAATATAACAGGGTGTAACAGTTAATTGACAAATACCTGTACTCATCTTCATGTCTCAGCGATCTCCGAAACTGCAGTAACTGTAAAATAATTTTGCGAGTATCTGCTCCATCAAAATTTGCTGCAACCTGCTGAGTTCTTGACATTGCAATTAATGATTTGGTAGTGCCAAGAGAAGTTTCAAGAAATTCAGGTTGACACAATGTTCTGTTTCAGAATTATGTATTCAATACGTAAAACTGTGACAAAACTGGATCACAAAAATCTTTCGGATAACTGAGGCCATGACGGCTGATTCGACGCCGTGGGCATTTATTTCCAACAATCACTGCTTACGTCATTCATTATTAGAAACAGAAAATTCACGGATTATGATCAAAAACTTGCTGGTATATACTGACTATCTTTATCCAGTTACGCATTAATTTGTTCCTGTCACACTGCAATATAAAGTTTTACAAGGATTTTAGCCTTCTGTATTGAAATTCATAAAATGTGATCGATAATAATGCTTTTTATTATGTTGCTTATTTCATGACGATTATTTATTGGAAAATTTTCCTAACATGTTTATGCGTTTATTCTATAAAAACTAACGAAAACTAGTTTTACTTTTCCTAAAAGATATTCTGGAATTAGAAAATGAGAACTGTTTATGTTTTATGTTCAGGTATCGATTAGTAAGAGTCCGACCAGCGTAGATTTGTATGCTTGCTAAGGTTGAAACCAAATTAATGACAGAAGTGTAAGTGTAATAACTTGAGTTCTAAAATGACCAGATAAATGAAATAAGGGTTTTACAAAATTTATGTAAGCCTATAAATGTGGCAGCTTGACCCCTCAGGTCAACAGTTGGTTCGTTCTTACGCTAACGACAATGTATTGGTACGTTTCACTGTCTTACCATTATACAGGGTGATTCAAAAAGAATACCACAACTTTAGGAATTTAAAACTCTGCAACGACAAAAGGCAGAGCCAAGCACAATCTGTCGGCGAATTAAGGGAGCTATAGAGTTTCATTTAGTTGTACATTTGTTCGCTTGATGCTAAGATGGCGACCGCTCAACAGAAAGCTTTTTATGTTATTGAGTACGGCAGAAGTGAATCGACGACAGTTGTTCAGCGTGCATTTCGAACGAAGTATGGTGTTAAACCTCCTGATAGGTGGTGTATTAAACGTTGGTATAAACAGTTTACAGAGAATGGGTTTTTGTGCAAAGGGAAAAGTTCTGGACGGCCGAGAACGAGTGATGAAAATGTAGCACGCATCCAGCAAGCATTTGTTCGCAGCCCAGAATTGGCTGTTCCCTCAGCTCGAACAAGAAGCACAACAATTCATATTTCAGCAGGATGGAGCGCCACCACATTGGCACTTATCTGTCCGTAACTACCTGAATGTCAACTACCCGAGGCGATGGATCGGCCGCCAGGCAGCCCGTGACAGAGCACTTCATCACTGGCCTCCAAGAAGCCCTGATCTTACCCCCTGCGATTTTTTCTTATGGGGGTATGTTAAAGATATGATGTTTCGGCCACCTCTCCCAGCCACCATTGATGATTTGAAACGAGAAATAACAGCAGCTATCCAAACTGTTACGCCTGATATGCTACAGAGAGTGTGGAACGAGTTGGAGTATCGGGTTGATATTGCTCGTGTGTCTGGAGGGGGCCATATTGAACATCTCTGAACTTGTTTTTGAGTGAAAAAAAACCTTTTTAAATACTCTTTGTAATGATGTATAACAGAAGGTTATATTATGTTTCTTTCATTAAATACACATTTTTAAAGTTGTGGTATTCTTTTTGAATCACCCTGTATGATCTACCTGAAACTGTGTGGTGTATCCAAATCTATGCCATATGTACAAACTTTATTCATCATTCTTGAACAAAAATTGACAATGATTAAATTCTGCTATTTCCATTTCGTTCCTTTCCCATAGTTTATGCAACAGATAAAGAACAAGATAGAGCACAGAGTCAAGAAATACGAAGAGAAAAAACAGCACACATCAGAATCTACTCTGATAGTTTTGGAAGAGGGATGGCTACAAAAACAAAGACCCTGACGACTCAAAAAAACATTAAAATTGAAGGCATAGTGAAACCTGGAACAAAATTCAACCAGATCCTCACCAACGCTGAAGACTGCAGTGATTTGTCATGGAGTGACTTTGCAGTTCTGATGGTTCCAATGATGTATACCACAATGAAACAGCTGCAGCAACAACAGCTCTGAAGATCTCACTGGGCAAGTTAACAAACACAAATATTGTATTATTTAAAATACCTCACTGTTACGAGTTAATTGAAACATTATGTGTAAACAGAGAAATAACCAAACCTAACAAATATTTTGAAACAATTTGCAAACAGTTTAAAAATGTAATGCATTTAGATATTAAGGAATGTATCAGCTGTATCCATGAACCCTCTGACAATTGTAACTACTTGGGAACTTATCATAGAAGACATGGTCAAGGCGTAAGTGGAATAGGAAAGATACAGCTGGCCCAAAAAATACTTAGTATGGTAAATAACAAATTATCTTGTATCAGCAATTTGGAACATATGTCTCAAAACTCTGAACCAGATGAGGGAAACGTATAAGGCTGACCTAGCCTGAAATATGTGAGACTTGGTCAAAACCTGAAGGGGACACTAAAGTGAGCTGTGCACGAAACCTTGGTGGCTTGACTTTGCTGTATAAGAATGTACAAGGACTAGGCAACAAAATGTGTGAGCTGGAAGTAATTTTACACTGCAATCTTAAGGAGGTTTCTGTGCTGTGTATCAGTGACCTGGCTTCAGGACACTCAGATTTGTGCAGCAAATATACCAGACTTCGATTTAACAAGTAGCTTTTGCAGGAAAACTGATAAATGTGGAGGTGTATGCATCTGTGTTAGAAGTAATGTTAAATCTAAAGAGGCAAAACTTAGCAAGGTGAAGTGCGTAGAAAAAGATTTTGAATGTTGTATTTGTGAACTAACAGACTGTCAAACTATCATTGCTTGCATCTGTAGGTCCCCATAAGGTGACTTTACACAGTTCTTATACTATATAGATGATCTTTTAAATAAATTGAGAAGCAGGTCAAAATGCACAATAGTTCTTGGTGACTTTAACATTAATTTTAACCAAAGTAATAAGAACGAGGTAAAATTATTAAATCTGTTTAACACATAATCATGCAACATACAGTGCAGGAAATTACCAGATACGGGGATGGGTCTGAAACAGCACTCGATCAGATATTTACAAACAAGCAAAGCTGTAAGTACAATATTGAAGTAAGAGATACAGGCTTTTCTGACCATATGGCTTTAAAAATGATGATAAGGAAGGAAAACAATAAGAAATACACAGTCACTGAAAAATATGTACAAAGAAGACTTATTAATTCAAACAACATAAGGGTAATAATGATAATAATAATAATAGCTTTATTCAACATCGAATGGTACACTGCACATGTACAAAGAAACAGTAATGATTAAAGTTGTTTGTACAATACACAAGACACATTCTTCTGAATACGTCATTAATTTACCATAAAATTACAATAAGGTGTTTACTTATTTCTATTCACATAATTTCACAAAGCATTTGTTGTTCTTCATATAAGTATGGTACTCTTCTAATGTGTAGAAAGGGTGTTTTACTAAAAATTTCTTAAGCTGATGTTTCAGTTTAATTGTAGGAAGAGCCATGACTGCTCTAGGCAATGCATTAGCTAATTTTATACCTGCATACTGAGGCCCCTTTTCGTAAAGTGCTGTTCTGTGGCTGCCAATGTAAAATCTTTCTTTATTTCTAGTATTGTACTGGTGGAAATCTGAATAAGTGTTTGGGTGCAGTCTTTTCACAAGCAATATGGCTTTTAGAATGTATGTGTTTATAACAGTTAACACCTCTGTTTTTGGAAACAAGTTGCGACAAGATTCCCTATATTTTGCTCCACAGATTATTCTCACACCCATTTTTTGAAGAATGAGTAGCTTATCTAGATTAGCTTTGGTTGTTGCCCCCCAAATTTCAATACCGTAGTTCAAGTGAGAGGAGAAAAGAGCATGGTATGCAGTCTTTAGGACTGCGGTGTCTCTACAGAACTTGCTAATAGTACTGATTGCAAATATATTTTTTGACAACTTAGTTGCTAGAGAGTCAATATGTGTGTCCCATTTCAGGTTGCTTTGGATTGTTACACCAAGGAATTTTACACTAGACTCTTTCTTTACCAATTCGTTGCCCATGTATAATTTAATTTCATTATTGAAACTACTTTTGGTAAACTCCATCAAACATGTTTTACTGGTGCTTACATTTAAGTGGCTTTCATTAAAAAACTGAACAATTTCTTTTGTCACATTATTACACTCGGCCTCTAGTTCATTACATGATTCCTTTTTACATACAATGGACGTGTCATCGGCATACAGAACAATTTTGGAATTTATAGTACAGTATTTAATATCATTTACATAGATCAAGAACAGAAGCGAGCCCAAGACCGAGCCCTGGGGCACCCCATATTTTATGCAAGTGATCTCTGATTTGTAGACACCACTTTCCGTTTTAAGTAGAACAAACCGCTTTTTATTGCTCATATAACACTTTATTAGGTCATTAGCAGCGCCTCTAATGCCCATGTTCCATAGCTTGTCTAATAGGATGTCAACGTTCACACAATCAAAAGGCTTTTTCCAGGTCTAGGTATACACCTGCCACATGTTCCTTGCTTTCGATACCCCCTAACACCTCTTAAATTAGTTGAGCAGCTGCAGTGCTAGTTGATTTACCTTTTACGAATCCATTTTGATTTTCGAACATCAGGTTGTGTTTGTTAAGAAAGTTTATAATCCTGTTGTATATAACTTTCTCAACTATTTTGGAAAAGACAGGAAGGATTGAGACTGGTCTGTAGTTTTCTATTTTGTTGTTGTCAACTTTCTTAAAAATGGGTGTTACCTGTGCTATTTTTAGTCTGTCTGGAAAGGTACCTGATTCTATTATATTATTGACTGCTGCAGACAGAGGTACAGAGACATTTTGGCTACAGGCTTTTAAAACATTAGTATTTAGGCCATCATGCCCAGCTGAATTAGAGGGTTTTAGAGAGCTAATGATGCCCATTATTTCTGCACAGTTTGTGGGGGCTAGATATATACTATGGTCACATGTATTACCTTTAAAACTGTAGTGCATGTTTTTATGTTTGTCATTTATGGCTTCCCCTACGGAATAAAAATATTCATTAAAAATATTTAAAATTTACAGTTGGTCTTTTATGAGCATGCCATTGTGGTTAATAGTAAAGTCTATACAGGATTTGTCATTGCTGGTTCTAAAACTGTTTATGACTGCCCAGATGCCAGTACTTACGTTGTGTGAGTTTTGAAGCTTATTTGCAACATAGTTGTTCCTGGTCTGTGTAAGTAAGTCCTTATAGTGCGCTTGATATATTTTGAAGGCTTCCTTTAGCTCAGGAATCTCTCTATTATTCAGCATTTAATAGTATATTAAAAAGGGTGCAGTGGGCCATAGAACAAACTGATGATTTAGACAAAAGGTATGACAGTTATCTCACTGTTTATAAATATTGCTATGATGTAGCGTTCCCATTCAAAAGAATTAAAGTCAGTGAGAAGACAAACACATGGGTAACACAAGGGATTAAAAATTAGCAACCACCCTTAGAAACCTAAGCAAACATGCTAAAATAAATACAACAATAAAACCATAGTAAAAAGGCTAAGCAACAAGTCATACATTAATAAGGGTAGCATTAAATTAAAATCGATTTGGAAGGTTATAAACAATAGCATAGGAAAATGTAAAACCAAGACTCATAATTTCAAAATTAAATGTGAGGGCAAAGTGATAGAAGATGCTCAACAGGTAGCCAATGTATTCGATGAACTTTATGTGGACATAGCACCATAGTTAGGGAACTATGTTATTGCACAAGCTCCATACACAAAATTCCTAGGTATATGGGTGGATGAGCACTTGAGATGGGAAAATCATCTAGAAGGTTTGAGTAAAAAATTAAGTAAATGCTGCTATGTGCTAAGAATGCTTCGGGAATGTTGCAACACTGAATCACTGCTTTGTGCCTATTATGCTTACATGAACAGTTTACTTAGATATGGTGTGATCTTTTGGGGAAATACAGGTATGGCAAAAGAATCTTTCAAACTTCAAAAAAGGGCTATTACAATAATGAAAGGGGTTCCCTGCAGAATGTCATGTACGGAAATATTTAAAAAATTTAAAATAATGACTCTTCCTAGCATATACATCTATGAATGTGTATCCTTTCTGAAAACTCATCAGGAATTTTCAACATTAAATAATCAGGTTCATAACCATGAAACAAGGAACAGGCATGATTTTCACAGACACCCACAAAGGATCACTCTACCAAAGAAGTGTAAACTACCAGCCCAAAATATTTTTAGTGCATTGCCTTCTACAATAAAGAAAATTAAAGAATTTCATAAATTGAAAGTAGATCTTAAACAATTTTTACTAACACATAGTTTTTATAACATTGAAGAATATCTGAATATGGAAAAGTAATATTATTTATATATACTGATATAAAATATTTGTATTTATTATCCAAGTTTTTGAAACGAATTAAAGATAAGAAACTATATTGTAATGGACTGCATCCATACAATGTATATTGTTAATGGATGAATAAAGAGTGTGAACTGAATTACTTTTCCCTCTCTATTTTTTTCTTGCTATCAAATTCCAGTACCCCTTTACAATTACATTGTCATATCCTTGACATATTGAATAATTTCTTCTATGTTGGCACACATTTTTCAATCTCTTTATCATCTGTTCAGACAGGAGGCTTGTACGGTTTATTTGTACACCTGAGGTAGGCCTTGGCTTTGTGGGTATGTTGGCTGTAATAATACTGCAATGGAAGTGAGTGGTTGGCCACTATGGTGGGTGGTGGAATGATGGATCTGAGTTTTTAGTGCTAGAAAGCCAACTGTTCACCACCCTGGATGGGATGGCACTGGAGCCATGGATGGTTGTCTGACTGCAGTCTGATGAATCAGTTATTTTATTAGTGATTAAAATACAGCAATCTTGGTGATGTGTGGTGGTGGCAATGTCCCCCAGAGTGTTTTCTATAGATAGTGGGTGCAGTGTCACGTGCCCAGAGAAATGATGACTCCAGCAACTCAGAGATGGCACTGATACGAGTTGGGCTGCATGTTCATCAACTGGACACGGGTTTAAAGCTCAAGGCAGGATGAACCAGAAGGCATGGAATCCCATTGTGGAACCCATAGAGGAAGACAGCTCTCAGCTGTAGTGCCCACCCTTGTAAGTGGAGGTGGATAGCGACAGTATGCCCATACATGCAAAGGTGGGTAAGTGGCTGTCCTGCCCCAGTCTCAAACAGTAGCCCTCCAGGGTCGGAGAGTGTCAGTATCTGGAAGTAGGATCTGAGGTGGCCCACCAGCTGGAAGCTTAGTATACAACAGCAGACTAAGAGCCAGCTGTAGGCTTGCAGCTGGTGTGGCCCAAGTCCTGCATTAGCAACCTGTAGTTTGTCAACTCGTAGACTGGAACTCACCTCCCTTCATAGCTTGTGACTGTCAGACTGCATACATCTGCCTAAAAATGAGGGGCATTTATCCGGGATTGGTGCATATTTGTTTTGCCAAGGCATTTACTCCTATAATGTAAGCCCCGACAGAGCCTGTGGCTCAGATATTAAGTAGTCAGGACACGAATGCTGCAGTAGCTCCATTAAATTGATGGTTTTACACCTCCAATCCGTCGGCTCATGCAGCGTTGTGATAACTGCAGTTTCTAGTCACAGCTCTTGTTGTATTAGTAGGTAGCACCTAATGTAATAGCATCTGGTTAGCCCTGGTCTAACCTGCTTCCCTGGCGTCTTGCATTAGTTGCGGCACAATCGTTACTTTATTCAGCCACGCCAGAAAACAGTGATGGCGCTACCCATCTCCCCTATTATGTAAATCTCGCCTATGTATCTCAGTTCACGCTAATTCTCCAAAGACTCGACATACATCCTACAAATTAATAATTGTGTGCAGTACATTCACCGTTTCCCTTACAAAAGTGACCTTAAACCAAAAGGTTCATTGACTGCACACTTAACCTAAACGACACTTTTTAACACACGACCATTTCTCCATCGAATTACCACTTACAAACTAGCAAAGTAATATTACTAGGTTATTTACTCTCCACTCATCCCCTTATAACTACTTAACAATAAATGAATTTATCCAATAAATTCTTCATGGTTATCAGCCAGCAGCTATACCTAATTTCAGTTAACCACCAGTTATTACCTATAGGCAATCCAGTGCACCTCGAGTAGCTATATGTTCGTTCATTTTTCGCTCATACACAGTAAAATACTCAACAGACCCATCATGCAACATATTAAAAATATTCCTCTTAACGCTTGCCCTTTCAGTTTATCTCTTATTTTTGGTACTTCTTTTCGTCTATCCGGTGATTTCTTTACTCGTTGTTTGGTCACATCAAACGGTACCACGCAACAAATGTTTTTCCTATGTTTTCAGAGAAAACACACCGCTATAGCTATGCTCACGCTTAAACCCATACGATACTACCACACAGAGTAAGCTGACAGGTAGTTCCAGTTATTTCCCTCGCTGTAATGCTGTCTACAGACTGAATCCTTCTTGCAGTGTTACATTTCTTTGCGATTTGCTACTAGACCACGCGAACTGAGCCTTAGCGATCTTTCCCCGCAGTTTAACTGCTTGGTCCTTCATGATAGATGAGCCTTGTGGCTTTTTACCACTGGCACAGTTTCCGCTAGATAGAACAATGCTTCCCTGAGCTACACCAAGCATCGCCAAAGATCAGTTTTTGCATGACACTCTCTTTTACCTGCAGTGTGTATTACACTGGAGGTACTTTCGTGAACCTCCAGAACCTCAGGCACACTCTACTGAAAGTATTTAGCGTTTTTGACCGAGTAGTAGTTGCACAAGCACTTTTTCTTTTCCTACTCCTCCCTGCTTCTTAGTTAGCGATGAATCTGCGTCCTTCGGAAAAAAATGCATCTGCACCACTTCATTATTCTCAATATCTGCAACAGAGTTAATATCATCAACATCTTCCTGTGTATCCTCTGCAGTATCTACAAACAAAAGTCATTGGCGCGTGTACTTCCCCGTGCATCTGACCAAGGCGCTTTGGCCTCGAAAGAACACTCATTATCACCCAATGCACAACTGCATCTAAATCAGTATTACCCACATTGCTAGTCACACACTCATTTACATCAGTACAGCACACTTACATTTCGTCTAGCACTACAGATGATTCAGACTCTGCAGTTTCACAAGACATTAGAGCTGATAGTTCCACATCACTCTCCTTAACCTCTGCAATGTTAGTATTATGCGTATCAGCTAAACTTACACTATTCACTTTTTTCCCCTTACTTTCTGCATCCACCCACGTCCTCTCTTTTTCCTTTTTGTAATCCTTATCGCTGGAGAAATATACTGGTGTTCATTTTAGCCAACCACTCTTTAAACTCTTTCTGCGTCTTCTCTGCATACTCTGGAGTAATATCACTGCACAAAGCCACTTTTTCTCCCCAATATTTATTTTCTTCCCTATATTTCCCTGGTTTTTCCCATAGTCGCAATTTCCTTAGACATGTTTGCATTATCTGTTCGCAACTCAGCTAACTGGGGAGCTAAAACTTGCCATGTATCTCCAGGGTAGCCCAGCGGTATCGACAACGTTATGATTCACCCTCTATGAATCACACAAAAATGAATACTCAATGCGCAATATTATCTTAACACTTCTTACTGTAACTTAATTTCTCTGTCCGAGTGGTTGCTCATAATTACTGATTTACAAACTGAAGAGTCACTCCCCTTACCTGCAAACAGATACAATGCCTATATTAAACGGTGCAGTCTCACAAAGAACTAATCGCCCCCTGCTCGGAAACAGTCTGTGTCTTGAAAAGTTTCCACACGCTGGGATCAAATAGTTGATGGTCAATAAAGTTACTGAATTTGGTAATGCTGTAATATAGATTCTGGAACTCACCAGCTAATTATGAAGTCACCACCTAATTATCAGCATCTGCAGAAAATGAATCGTTGGATGAAGTCGTTGAACATATACTTATCTCGAGTTAGATAACTCGAGATAAATATATGTTTAATTTTTATTTTTATGCTGTTGCTATGGAAAAGAAGAAAAAAGTCCAAATCCTGGTATAACAACGACTGAACTAAGTGGCCAAAATGCTCACATAATTCGTGCTACACACGATTTTGAGTTCCATTGTAATTTCTTTCTTTCTTAAAGTCATTCAAGTAATGACACAAGCCATAGTACAACTGAACGAAATTGGCACAATGTGACCCTCTAAGAATCCATTACATATTTAGAATCAGATCGGCACGAAGGACATCTCGAAAGATTGAGTGAAACTGGCATGCAACAGTGGTCCCTTTTGCTACAGTGTCATTGACTGTTATAACAGAAAATTAATGAAATAAAGACATATTTGAGTAGAAAATAACATGACATTACGCAGTATACGAATCCTGTCAGACAACAGTTTCATTCAGGATGGAAGTAGTCAGATATGTAAGTATAACAATACATACTGTATTTTATCAAATTACATGAAAATATCAAATATAATTTCTTTGTAGTATGTTCCCTAGCTTCAATAGAAATGTACTTCATTTTAGTACGAATGGCCTTTCAAAAAACAGTGTGGAAGTTCCTTAGAGTAGTTTGTTTATATTATTTGCAATTATCGTTCCTGTTAATTACAATAATTACATTTCACACAGACAGAATAAGGTTTTGCAATTACATAGTAAGACTCATTCTTTTTTTAGCTTCAGATAACATCAGATTTAAAGCATTTGCATAGACAATGGTGTCAACAGCATTCTGGTGATTTTAAGTAAACAGTATGACTTCAAATATTCCTAAAAATTACAGTGTCTTCTTGGAGCATGAAGAATAATTTTTACAGGTTTATTTCATCAAAACAGTTCCCAAAATGTAGCATTACTTATATTTCCCATATTTGGCTATGCTTAGGATTGGTGTTGACATGTTATTAGATTTTCAGTCAGTTAATGTGAGTGAGAATCTGGTGGTAACAACCTTTAAAGAACAGCTGTTACTTCAGTCTCAAATTCGGACATAGTGGAGTCTCTATCCACCAAACCACAATAACAAAAGAAAAAGAAATGAAAACAAGAACATAAATCACGTAGATACAACAATAATAATATTCGCTTCCTCTGTTCATTAAATACAACAAACAGCAACAACAGGAGAAACAAAATCAAATGACTAAAAGGAGCCTTAAGAGAAATTCTATCATAATATTTCTCGACAAAACTCAGGTTGCACTCCCAAAGCACTACACAGGGTTAACACCATAAATATTTCTAGACCATGAACCAACACCCTTACTCATGATAAGACATGTTGCCCATACTAACCAGGCGAAAACTGACATTTATGTCATTTAAATACACACAGAACACCGTCTGGGTTTGTGTATTTGTGTATTGTGTGTATTCAACTGGGGACCTAGAAACGATGGAGAGGCTTCGTCCCGCTGTAGCCCTCAGTGGTTCACAACCCCACAATAGGCCACAACACTCTACTCACCCCATCGCCATCCCACACCGAACCCAGGGTTATTGTGCGGTTCGGCCGCCAGTGGACCCTCCCTCCCCTGGGAACGTCTCATACTAGACGAGTATAACCCAAATGTTTGCATGGTAGAGTAACTATGGTGTCGTACGTGGAGACAGTGTTCGCGCAGCAATCGCTGACATAATGCAAAGGAGGTGGAATAAGAGGAACCAGCCAGCATTCGCCGAGGCAGATGGGAAACCGCCTTAAAAACCATCCACAAGCTGGCCAGCACACCGGACCTCGACACTAATCTGCCAGGCGGATTCGTACCGGAGACCAGCACGCCTTCCCACTCGGAAAGCAGTGCGTGAGACCACGCGGCTAGCCGGGCGGGTACTGTCTGGATTTACTCTCATGGGTGGCAGAAGATGCACTGACACGCCATGATACTGAAGTCAACAAAAAAAAAAAAAAAAAAAAGAAAACACACACACACAAAAAATCGTCAGTCCACTGCCTTTTGATGCTTCACATTGTAGCTGGTGATGTAGTTCTGAATCCAGTTGCAGATGTCAGCCACATGTCTGACATCACTTATAACGACCGGGAGTGGATGGCCACTACAGTGATCAGTTAGCTACTGATTTCGTAACACAAACAACCCAATTCTTCTGTCCTAGTGGTCGTCAACACCAGGCCATTACAATACTTTCGTTCATATGAGTTTAGCTGCATACTTATTTTTTTGTTCATTATTAGACCCACTCCTTCATTACCCCTATTTGACGCGGTGCTGGTAACTCTGTACTCTCTTGTCTAGAAGCGCTGTTGTTCTGTCATCGCCAACGGCCCAAAAAATTGTTCAAATGGCTCTGAGAACTATGGGACTCAACTGCTGAGGTCATTAGTCCCCTAGAACTTAGAACTAGTTAAACCTAACTAACCTAAGGACATCACAAACATCCATGCCCGAGGCAGGATTCGAACCTGCGACCGTAGCGGTCTTGCGGTTCCAGACTGCAGCGCCTTTAACCGCACGGCCACTTCGGCCGGCAGGGCTCGCCAACGGCCCGTTTACGTGCGGGTTATCATGGTTGCAACCTATGTGCCCACACCATAATAATGTGAAGTAATAAAAAATGTCTGTTGTAATAGTGGGATGCGGACCCCATTGTAATCATAAAAGAGTAGTCGTAAATATTTAGTGTGGGGGTACCGAGCTGAAGTTTTCAGTGGATAGCTGATATCAATCAAGTCAGCATTCATCTGAACCCAAGCTCTCTAGCATCAGATAGCCAACGTCACTCTTTCAAACGCATGGCACATTAGTTTGCAAAATCGTCAAGACTCTTAGAAAGAACGGTTAATGGAATTCCGGCTGTTCTGAAGTTTTTTCATGGAAAGCCGATTTCTGCCTTACCTCATTTCATCCACACCAGGAAAAGTTTCTTCTTGCTGTAGCCAGACTCGAGTGTTGTCTTGAAGCTGGGGAAAACAATTTTCGGATAACTTTATCCATTAAAGAGATATTGCAGGCAAAGTACAATATGTCTCTGCCCTGTGAACCCTAGAATCTTGACAGAAAGCTTACCGACTAATAAAGTCATAGCTCGATCAAGCGATCACTATGAGCGTTTTAGCAGGAATCTGTCATCGCTCGACTTTGAAAGTGATATTTTAGGCAACTAATTATGAAGGTATTGTAAATAGCTTCGTTAGTATCAAATGTATGTGCAAAACAAGTAACCAATAAGTTTAATAAAAATTTTTAAGGCTGACTGAGAAAGTAGGTGAGACTGGGTACAGTTGAAACACAGGACGGTTCAAACAAAGCTAATATCTCTGGAACTGTTATTCAGGGAGTGGGGGGCCTAATGGAACAAAAGAGCGGACGACAATTCCGAACACGAATCTCAGTGTTGCGCTGTTCCCCGTGCATTGTCGTCGTATACAGGAGGCCGTATTGTTTTTCTACACAGAAAAGTAAGTATTTTTCTTCTGGCTTTTATGCTAATGTTGTGTATTTTATTTAAGTCAAAGTACTGAGGGTGTGTTTGTGCCTTTAATGAAGCTTGTAGAATTCGGAAAAATGACTAGTTTTAATGCGTTATTATTTCTACCGTTCCTATAAACTCTCTTGTTTCAAAGGTGGGGTTGGGACGGTTGAAACAATTTTTGCGGGTACGGTTGAAACAGTAAACATATTACTTCGTTTTGTTTTGTAGATGCCGAGGGTTAGGGTGAGGAAGACTTACAGAGGGCAGGCTGATTTGTCGAAGTATAAGGATGCATATGAAGAGGTGAAAACAGGAAACTCACTACGTAAAGCATCGGACAAGCATGGAATAAACCACTGTTCTCTACACTGGTACATACGAAAGCGAGACGCGAATGGCCAGGACAATGAAGGTATGGGATACAGAACCCCCAACAAAGTTTTTAAAGAAGAACAAGAACTATCAAAATATTTGATGCGATGTGCTGATATATATTTTGGTCTGTTTAAAAAAGAGGTGAGCAAATTGGCTTACAAACTTACAATTAAGTATAATTTATCACGACCTCCAACTTGGGACGACATTGAAATGGCTGGTGAGGAGTGGTTTCGGCTGTTTATGAGAAGAACCCCTGAACTGTCCGTACGCGCTGCGCAAGCTACAAGCCTATAAAGGGTGACTAGCTTTAATTAAACTAACGTCGATGCTTTCTATGACAATTTGGCCATTGTCATGGACCGTCATAACTTTGAACCCCAAGACATATATAACACCGATGAAACAGGCATAACCACTGTTCAAAAAGCAGACAGAGTTGTAGCCAGACGCGGTGCTCGTCAAGTGAGTTCAGTAACTTCAGCTAAAATGGGTAGATTACTGACAGTTTGCAGCAAACGCCATTAGCAATGTTATTCCACCATTCTTCGTTTTTCCACGAGTGCGTTACCAAGACCATTTTGTTAGGGGTGGGCCAGTAGGGTCTGCTGGAACTGCAAATCCCTCTGGTTGGATGCAGGATGAATCATATATTAATTTCCTGGAACACTTCAAGAAGCACGCAAATGTATCTCCGTCTCATACCCATACTTGATAACCACTCCTCACACATTCATATTGAGGCACTGGATTTTTGCAAGAACAATGGCATTGTCTTACTGTCTTTCCCTGCCCATTGTTCTCACAAACTCCAGCCGCTCGATCTATCTGCATATGGCACTGTCAAGAAGGCTGTAAACTCGACCTGTTGTTCCTGATATTAATGAAAATCCACCTGAAGATGAAACACCACCATTAGGCCTGTCGCCTACTCTTTTAAATGAGGAACTTGTGGTGTCACCGCCAGACACCACACTTGCTAGGTGGTAGCTTAAATCGGCCGCGGTCCATTAGTACATGTCGGACCCACGTGCCGCCACTGTCAGGATCGCAGATCGAGCGCCACCACACGGCAGGGCTCGAGAGACTGACTAGCACTCGCCCCGGTTGTACGACGACGTTGCTAGCGACTACAATGACGAAGCCTTTCTCTCATTTGCCGAGAGACAGTTAGAATAGCCTTCAGCTAAGTTAATGGCTACGTCCTAGCAAGGCGCCATTAGTAACTTCATGTATCTACAGAGTCGCATTTGTATCTTCAAGAGCGATGTACAACTATGATGGAATAAAGTGAAGTATTACTGCAGCTACGTACATTTCTTTATAGCATTCATTACGTATCCTGTTTCAGACTTCTCGCCATCCTTCGTGCGCTTATAGCGTGCATTTCGGCCCCCTAAAACACTGTGTCGGCACCTCTTGTCGACACAACAAGTGGCGACGAGGCTTAAACGAGGATTTAGTGTTTGTATTCATTTGCTTGTGTCATGGCTTCGCCACAATCTCCAGATGTACTGTCCGAATTTTATCGCTTGCGGAATCAGCAGACGCAGGCGTTATTGGATGCCCTTGGACAGCTCGTCCAGGGTCAGCGTGCAATGCACACCGATGCGGCCGCCGCCGCTTCATCGCTACTGCAGCCACAACATGCTGTTGCACCCCAGTTTCGTCCGTTTCAAGCGGACGAGAAAACATGGACGGAGTGGTCACGACAGTTTGGCTTCCATCTCGCTGCCTACAGAGTTCAAGGTAATGAGCGGCAGCCGTTCTTGCTTTCGTGTGTAGGTGTGTCCACCTACCGTGTGATAGTGAAATTGTTTCCCCGACGTGACGTGGCAACTCTGTCCTATGAAGAAATTTTGTCTGCTTTAGATGCCTATTTCAAGGAAACAGTCAATGTCGTTGCAAAAAGGTATACGTTCTTTCGTACAAAACGTACGGCCGGTCAGACTAATAGGGAGTGGGTTGCAACATTGCAAGGACTTACTAGGGACTGTGCTTTTGAGTGTGAATGTGGACTCCCTTATTCAGATACTATGGTGTGTGATGCAATAGCACAGAACGTTTCAGATGTTCGTATATGGGAAAAGATTTTGAAACTAGTTAATCCCTCCCTTCAACAAGTGATAGACATATTGGATAGGCAAGACACACTCGACTTTGCACAGGAATCATTTGAAACTTCGCCAGCCATGTGTCACATTAACCGGCCCGCCGGGCGCACTGCACGGAATGCTACACAGCCCTCGCGCACGTCCGCGCAGCCACGTGTCCCTCGCAAGCAAGCAAATGCAGTGCTGAAATCATGCCCGTGGTGTGCAACTAGACATTCGCGTGACAATTGCCCGTCACGCCAAGCTATTTGCTTTTACTGTCATAAGAAAGGACATGTTCAAAGTGTTTGCCAGAAAAAGCTCAGATCAGACAATCACAACCATTCCAGGCCCTTTGCTTCGCGCCGGAATAGAACCAAGGACAATCAGGCTCGTGGACCTTCGCCCATGGACATTCATGTAGTTAATTCCACCCCGTCCAGTGCCCCTTTCTCTAACAGTGACTGTGTTCGTCCCACACATGGTGTGCGTCGCCGTCACCGGAAATCCCGTAAAGTCGCAAGTGCTTCTGTACCTGTATCAGTTCACATTGCACGAGAAAGTCGCTCTTGTCGTCAGCAGGACAATAAACTTTTTGTAGACTTGGACTTTGACGGCAAAGTGATCCCATTCCAGCTCGATACCGGAGCTGCAGTTTCATTGGTCAATCATGACACATGCAAACAACTGGGCAAACCTCCGTTGCGTGCCGCAAATGTTCAGCTCACTAGTTATTCAGGACAGCAGATCCCTGTGTTAGGACAGTGCACTCTTCTTGCAACATACAAGGGACAAACAAAACTGGTGTCATTTTACGTCCTTTGTTCTTCTTTTGCAGTAAACTTGTTTGGTTTAGATTTATTTCAGTTGTTTAACTTGTCAATCGTAAATCAGGTCCTATCAGTGAACGAGACTGTGCCTTCCGCCAGTGTTTCTCGTCTATGTGAGGAATTTGCAGACATTTTTGCACCGGGCCTTGGTTGCGCTAAGAACTATGAAGCACATTTGGAACTGAAAGTAAACGCGCAACCGAAATTTTTCAGGGCGCACAATGTTCCCCACGGATTGCGTGATGAGGTCGCCAACCGCTACGATATCTTGTATTGGTCCACTGCTCAGCACGGAAACGCTGATGCGTTGTCCCGTTTGCCTGTTGCTGAGGATCGAGCATTCGATTCTTCCGAACTTGCTTGCATGTTCATTGATTCGGAAACCGATGACGTGGTCGAATCGTTTCCGATTGATTTTCGTCGTGTCGCTACAGCCACAGCTGCTGACCCTGTCCTTGCTACTGTTTTGCGTTTTGTTGCTATGCAATGGCCCTTGTCGAAGTCACGGATCGAGGATCCGTTGGTTCGCCGATTTTTTGCTCACAAGGAGAGACTTTTTGTACGACGTGGTGTTTTGTTGTTGCGTTCTGATAATGATCAGTCCCGAGTCGTGGTCCCACGTTCGTTACAGTCCTCTGTCTTACGGCTTCTTCACCAAGGACATTGGGGTATAGTGCGCACGAAACAACTTGCTCGTCAGCACTGTACTTGGTTCGGAATCGATGCTGCGATTACGACTATGTGCTCTTCTTGCATGGCGTGTGCCGAACAACAATCCGCACCGCCGCGGAAATTCTTTGCATGGCCACAAGCCACTTCCCCTTGGCAACGCTTGCACATAGATTTTGCTGGTCCATTCTGGAATGCTCGATGGTTGGTTGTGGTCGATTCTTTCAGTAATTTTCCTTTTGTTGTCCGGATGTCTTCCACGACGTCATCTGCCACCATCCAAGCGTTATCGGCTATCTTTTGTATTGAAGGTCTTCCACAGACTATTGTTTCCGACAATGGCCCACAATTCGTGTCCGCAGAATTTCAGTCATTCTGCGAGGCCAATGGTATTCAACATCTGACATCCGCGCCGTTTTCGCCTCAGTCAAACGGTGCCGCTGAACGATTGGTCCAGACTTTCAAGTCACAGATGTTGACGTTGAAAGAGTCGCATTCTCGGGAGGACGTATTGTTGCTCTTTTTGTCTTTGTATCGCTCTCAGCCCCGCGATGGTCGCTCGCCGGCTGAGTTGCTCCATGGTCGTCCTCATCGAACCTTGATGTCTTTGCTGCATCCGCCGCATCAGGTTCCTGTGCAGCGGCAGACTCCTGTTTTTGCTCCAGGCGACGTTGTATTCTATCGCAACTTTCGTGGTTCACGGCGTTGGCTCGCAGGGCGCATTCTTCGCTGCCTCGGCCGCGCAATGTATTTGGTTTTGGGGGCCTCTGGTGAGGTGCGTCGGCATCTCAATCAGCTGCGCCTCTGTCGTCGCCTGGGTTCTGCCGCTTCCCGTCTGCTTTCAGCGTCGGTGCCGTCCGGTCAGCGCCCTGGGGACCCAACTACTGGCTCGCCTCATCCCCAGGTGTTACCGACGCTGCCTTCCATTTTGCCCCATGGCGACGCGCCGCTGCCGCCGCCGCCGCCGCCTGTTCTCCCGCCGGCGCCGCCTGCGGTGGACGCTTCGCTGCAGCCGCCAAGCGCCTCCCTGGGTCACGCGCCGCCGATCGCTTCCCGTGACCAGATGTCCTCCGCCATGGAACTCTTGCCTGCTCCGGACCAGATGTCGTCTTCGCCCGTCGGGTGCCCCGACCACATGGAGGTCGACCCTTCGGCCCCTCCTGTCTCTCTACGGGCGCATACACTGCATGTTGACGTGCACCCTGGACTAGGTTTTCAGGCGTTTCCTAGCTCCCCTCGGACCGAATGGCCGGGTGCGGGTGGCACAGCCTCGCCTGTTGTTAGGCTCCCCACCTCATCGCATACGTCAACATGGGGTCCTCCCCACGGTGGGCGGAAGCCTTATAACACGACCGTTCGCCGATTTGCGGGGGAGGAATGTGGTGTCACCGCCAGACACCACACTTGCTAGGTGGTAGCTTAAATCGGCCGTGGTCCATTAGTACATGTCGGACCCGCGTGTCGCCACTGTCAGGATCGCAGATCGAGCGCCACCACACGGCAGGACTCGAGAGACTGACTAGCACTCGCCCCAGTTGTACGACGACGTTGCTAGCGACTACACTGACGAAGCCTTTCTCTCATTTGCCGAGAGACAGTTAGAATAGCCTTCAGCTAAGTTAATGGCTACGACCTAGCAAGGCGCCATTAGTAACTTCATGTATCTACAGAGTCGCATCTGTATCTTCAAGAGCGATGTACAACTATGATGGAATAAAGTTAAGTATTACTGCAGCTACGTACATTTCTTTATAGCATTCATTACGTATCCTGTTTCAGACTTCTCGCCATCCTTCGTGCGCTTATAGCGTGCATTTCGGCCCCCTAAAACACACTGTGTCGGCACCTCTTGTCGACACAACAGAACTAGGCCTAGTAGCAGAGACAACAGTTCAACAACAGGCTATTAATCGCTCACTAGTTCCATCAACCCAGCAAGAAAAGGTTGATGAACGTCAAGAAACTTCAAATATACCTAAAACACCTACACTGTGCAGCAGCATTAGGCCTATCAATCAGGAAACTTCACCGAGACCCTCTTCAAGCACAAAAGCAATTTCTAATGATGCTATTGTATTTACACCGGAAGCAGTACGGCCTTCACCGAAAGCACCCCCGAGGAAATGTAATAGGCTGAAAGGGCGAAAAACTAGAAAGTCAACAATTTACACTGACACCCCAGAGAAAGAGGAGATAAGAACAGAACATGAAGCAAGATTGAAACGGAGAAAAGCTAAGCAAGTGAAAAAAAGACTAGATGGAAGAAAAGGGAAAAAAATATTTCAAATCGAAGAAAAAATAATAATCAGCAGCAAATGTCATCAGAAGAGGAAGACAGCTACTGTATTGTTTGCTTATCGCCATATTCAGAGAAGAGACCCGGAGGAAAGAGGATTCAGTGTATTACTTGTAAACAGTGGGCTCACGAAGAATTCACAGAATGTGGACTTAGCTACGTTTGCCACAATTGTGACACTGAATATTCATATTGACCCCAAGCAAAAATTTTATTCAGTAAGTTTATTTGTTTGAAGAAATGTTTCCTTTTAGTTTTTTCGTAATGTTCATTACTTGTCAAATGTTATTTGGAAACGTCTTTATAGGCATTAAAACCTTGAGGACTGATTAATTTTATCATATACTGCCATAATTACGCATATCACTAGAATTAGCCTACTTTTAAATAAAACAAGTTGCAATATTGGTCTATTTTTGTGTTATTTGCATGTGTTTCAACTGACCCCAATCACTGTTTCAACCGCCCCTGGCATGAGGACGATTGAAACAAAACGGATATTTTCTCTTTTTAATTTCTACACTCCTGGAAATTGAAATAAGAACACCGTGAATTCATTGTCCCAGGAAGGGGAAACTTTATTGACACATTCCTGGGGTCAGATACATCACATGATCACACTGACAGAACCACAGGCACATAGACACAGGCAACAGAGCATGCACAATGTCGGCACTAGTACAGTGTATATCCACCTTTCGCAGCAATGCAGGCTGCTATTCTCCCAGGGAGACGATCGTAGAGATGCTGGATGTAGTCCTGTGGAACGGCTTGCCATGCCATTTCCACCTGGCGCCTCAGTTGGACCAGCGTTCGTGCTGGACGTGCAGACCGCGTGAGACGACGCTTCATCCAGTCCCAAACATGCTCAATGGGGGACAGATTCGGAGATCTTGCTGGCCAGGGTAGTTGACTTACACCTTCTAGAGCACGTTGGGTGGCACGGGATACATGCGGACGTGCATTGTCCTGTTGGAACAGCAAGTTCCCTTGCCGGTCTAGGAATGGTAGAACGATGGGTTCGATGACGGTTTGGATGTACCGTGCACTATTCAGTGTCCCCTCGACGATCACCAGTGGTGTACGGCCAGTGTAGCAGATCGCTCCCCACACCATGATGCCGGGTGTTGGCCCTGTGTGCCTCGGTCGTATGCAGTCCTGATTGTGGCGCTCACCTGCACGGCGCCAAACACGCATACGACCATCATTGGCACCAAGGCAGAAGCGACTCTCATCGCTGAAGACGACACGTCTCCATTCGTCCCTCCATTCACGCCTGTCGCGACACCACTGGAGGCGGGCTGCACGATGTTGGGGCGTGAGCGGAAGACGGCCTAACGGTGTGCGGGACCGTAGCCCAGCTTCATGGAGACGGTTGCGAATGGTCCTCGCCGATACCCCAGGAGCAACAGTGTCCCTAATTTGCTGGGAAGTGGCGGTGCGGTCCCCTACGGCACTGCGTAGGATCCTACGGTCTTGGCGTGCATCCGTGCGTCGCTGCGGTCCGGTCCCAGGTCGACGGGCACGTGCACCTTCCGCCGACCATTGGCGACAACATCGATGTACTGTGGAGACCTCACGCCCCACGTGTTGAGCAATTCGGCGGTACGTCCACCCGGCCTCCCGCATGGCCACTATACGCCCTCGCTCAAAGTCCGTCAACTGCACATACGGTTCACGTCCACGCTGTCGCGGCATGCTACCAGTGTTAAAGACTGCGATGGAGCTCCGTATGCCACGGCAAACTGGCTGACACTGACGGCGGCGGTGCACAAATGCTGCGCAGCTAGCGCCATTCGACGGCCAACACCGCGGTTCCTGGTGTGTCCGCTGTGCCGTGCGTGTGATCATTGCTTGTACAGCCCTCTCGCAGTGTCCGGAGCAAGTATGGTGGGTCTGACACACCGGTGTCAATGTGTTCTTTTTTCCATTTCCAGGAGTGTATAATGTAAAATATGCTTTCCAGAACCGTGCTCTTGCATTTGACGTATCATTATTGTCGATTGGTTTATAAACAACAATAATATGAACGATAAAAGCCAAATCGTTTCAACTGTACCCAGTCTCCCCTATTGTATCTAAATTAAATACAAGTAAAATTTACTTTCTTGCTGCACTCCATTTGTCATTGTTTATTTGCCTAACAAACATGTTTACGTATATTTACAATACATTACTTTTCGAATTGAAATACTGATTTTTGCATGAACGCGAATCTCAAGACAGATTTTTGTTCTTTCATTTCAATATAGTTATGTGGGAGTAGGTTGCTCTTCCATATAGTGTTTTGATGTGTTAGTGAGTGTTCTGACTTCGATAAGGTTGGCTTCAGAGCTATTTTTTTATTTTATTTTGATCCAACATCAACTGATTACAAAAAGGTTTTTTTTTTCAGTCTTCTGGATAAGTCAGAGCCTTACTTACTAGAGTTACATATTATTGCCTGGCACTTTTATCTACACAACCTTTTCTAAATTTAGTGGAGAGAACAATGTTACATATGTGGACTATAAATAAAAACAATTTGTTATTGCAATACTTAGATTAAGGAATCTACAGTTTGTGACACAGTTTCAGATCTGAGATTCAAGTATTTACAGTTTGTGAGACAGTCTAAGATCTGAGATTACATGTATTTTTAGATAGCTGGCCTTCCATCATACGAGTGTACTAAACCTAGAAAGTCATCTATTGAATATACAGGATTGTTTAGGAGCTATAATTTTAATTTCGTTTTAGTTTTGTAATGGGCAATTTGGAGATATTAGGATGGAAGCAATTCAGTAGTTTTATGCCTGCATACTGAGGGCCTTTGTCATAAAGTGTTCTATGAGAGATGATGTGGGGTCTCTCTCAACCTTTAGTGTTGTGATCGTGTATTTCTTTATTAAATGTTTTGTTACTGTTTACTGTCATAATGATTATCTTCAGTACATACGGGTTATTAACAGTTAGTATTTTAAATTCTTTAAACAAATTTCTACATGACTCCCTGGCACATTTCTTTCCCACAATTCTAAGTGCCTTCTTTTGTAAGATAAGTACACTTTTCATATTACCTTTACTGCTGGATCCCCATACCTCTATCCCATAGCTTAGATGGGATTCAAATAGTGCAAAATATACTTGCCTCAGAGTGGTGATGTTACAAAATGGTGTCAGTTTTCATAGGACATACATGGTAGTACGTAGCTTTTTGCAAATATCATCCACATGATCAGACCAGTTTAACTCTGCATCAAGTGTCAGGCCAAGAAATTTGGTCGAGTATTGTTTTTTAATGTATTCTTCGCCCATTAAAATTTGGTTTATGTTCTGTGATATCCCGCGAGACAAAAGAAGATTGTATTGTTTTTGAAAGTTGCAAAATGTATCGTTGTCTAAGCAACACGCTAATTGACGTCTTATAAAATATCATAAGAAAGAAGTTTTAAGTTCTTATTTGTGTGTGTGTTTACTTGTGTTAGACACCACAGACAAATTGGTGAATCCGACGTGATCGGCGAGGCAACAAAAAAAGCCCTGCAACATAATTGTCGGCGAATTGTCCAACGCGGAATCTACTGGAATTCCGCGCTGGACAATACTCAAAATGCCGACAGGAAGTGGACTTGAAGGGGAGAGAATCCTGTGAGTACTCCGGAAATCAATACGTTAAGCGTAAAGCTTCCTCCCTTTTGGGTAGAAAAGCCCGATATTTGGTTTTGCTAAGCCGAAGCTCAGTTTACAATCGCTGCTATAGCAAGGGAAACTACTAAGTTCAATTACCTGCTAGCCCAAACATCTGGGATCTGGTAACCAGTGATGAAAATAACAAATATTCACTGGCAAAAGAACGACTCTGAACGATTTTCAAGGAAAGTGAAGAGCGTAAAATAAAATAAAAAAAAACTGTTGAGGGGGTTGGAACTTGGCGATACGAAACCTAGCCAGTTATTACGAAAAATGCTGATGTGAAGGTTGCTGCGTGTGGACGGGTTACTCTTGTAACCGAAACTGTAGATCTGAAGATGGTTCTGGAAGAACAGAAACTGGTCATGTGAATAAACATTTTTGCAATCAAGACGGATTATAACTAACATTGTTTAACCAGTGATTGCAGTATCCCATCAGACAGTATGTCTGTTTTCGCAAAACAGTGTTAGTGAGTGTTTTGACATCGATAAGGTTGGCTTCAGAGCTGTATGTTCTGTGATATCACAAGAGACAAAAGAAGACTGTATTGTTTTTGAGAGTTGTAAAATGTATCGTTGCCTGCAACACGCTGATTCACGTGTTATAAAATGTTATAATAAAGAAGTTTTAAGTTCTTATTTGTGTGTGTGTGTTTACCTGTGTTAGACACCACCGACAGTTATTCACCTAAAAGTTTTCAGTTCTTTTCATTTTTTCAACCTCAACAATTCACTAAATCATAAATTGCATAGAAAAGTTTTTCACAAAAAATAATAACCCTCAAATGCAGCGTTATCGGCATTTAATTCTAAAGTGTGTCTAAAATGCTAATTATCACAAAATTTCCACTGTTATGGCCCCCACCACAGATTTAGCCTAGTGGGTTGTAGATAGTTAGTACGGTCTCGGTCATCACACTTCGCTAATTAATATTATATGAAACTTCATCCTATTCAGTTCTCTTTCAACGTTCTGAAACCTATCTACACGATGAAAGGACTACCATTCCACCCTGTGACTTGAAGAATGTGAGATTTTTCATCTTTTTGAATTTGTTTAGTGATAAAAACCTTCTGAACGGGCCCCGCCAAGTGATAAGAATGACTGACTCTTGTATCTCTGAAATATTTTAGCCAAGGCAATGTCATCACCATTAGCCACATAGTAAAGCTGCATGTTTTCGGAAACAATAATGGCAGTCATTTCCCCTTGCTTTTAGCTGTGTCGCAGTACCAACATAATAACAGTACCGTCTGGGTTATGTTACGCGGCCATATCAGGCGATCATCCAGAGTGTTGTGCCGAAATCACTGAAAAGGCTGCTGCCTCCCTTCAGAATGTATATACTGGTTTGGCCTCTCCACAGATACCACCCCGAAGTGGTTTCGCCTGAAGTGGAGCTGTCTGTATCGTTGTGGCAAGCAAGTCACCCACCACGACAGGTTCGGTGACACGTAGGGAGAGAGATGGGGGAGGATTTTTAGTATATGTAGCATAAAAATATAGTGTATTTTAATATACCTTTTGGATTTGCTGTACTCCGTGATTTATGCACTTTCTGTTACAAGCCCCATGATGCAGTGTCAATACTGGAACCTGCCATTGGAGCCTGTAACCTGGTTTCGCTCCTCAGAGGTCCCTATTCGAAACTTTTGCAGTTTCAGACCCACTTGGTACAGTTTTCACGTAGGTTACTTAAGATCGAACAAAATCATTCTATGATCGCCCCTAATGACTCCCAATTAATGCTTGCCAGCAGTCTCAAAATCGTGGAGCTGCACTCTTACCGTCTAGTCACATCTTTATTGCTTGCTACCTTTGCACTTCTTTAGTATGTATTTTTATGACCAGATTTAGTTTGTGTCTAACTTAGTTATTAAGTCAAGTTTGCCACTTTGGCCCCCAATTGATCTATCTTCGTACTGTGCTATAGTACGGATCTTGTACTTACATCAAGTGTTATGATGTAGCGTCTGATAACAGCGACAGCTATTCTTAGTTTATCCAAACACGGGACTCTTCTTATCGCTATACTAACGATAAGTGCTTTGGTGCAAGCAGTGGGAACACGTAGCCCGTTTCGCAATGGTTACAGCGTGCTTATCGTATTCGTGAGAGTTTTGTGACTCTACAGCTCATGTTCAAAACGTACTTAGTCTTTAGTATTCATAACTCATACTTAGATGTGTACTACGTTCACTTTCCATACTTCCATCATAAAAATACGAGTAGTACTTCACACTGCCATTTATCCACGTCATCTTTACCGACTTCGGCTGCCTTATGTATACGTAACATTTAGGAAATTGTTCAGTTGAGCCAAAATCATGCTGTCATAACACTTTGTCAAATCCCAGTAAACTTCCTCCAAGTTCATAAATACCTGAGACGTATGGACACTCTTCTTATCAGATCACATGCTATTCTGAGACATGCCGATAACTTATTGATACGAAATTGTGAAAGGTCATCTTCCTCTACTAATGCAAAGACTCTTGTCTTCCTCTTACCTTGCGCTAGTTAGTCGTACTGCGCTAGTTGTCTTATGGAAACGAACTGATGGTTAACCTCTTCAAGTCTGGCTAACTTGAAATTGATCTCTAAATCATTCGGGTGATCAAAAAGTCAGTAAAAATTTGAAAACTGAATAAATCACGGAATAATGTAGATAGAGAGGTACAAATTGACACACATGCTTGGAATGACATGGGGCTTTATTAGAACCAAAAAAATACTAAAGTTAAAAAAATGTCCGACAGATGGCGCTTCATCTGATCAAAATAGCAATAACTAGCATAAAAAAGTAAGAACAAGCAAAGATGATGATTTTTACAGGAAATGCTCAATATGTCCACCATCATTCCTCAACAATAGCTGTAGTCGAGAAATAATGTGAACAGCACTGTTAAGCATGTCCGGAGTTATGGTGAGGCATTGGTGTCGGATGTTGTCTTTCAGCATCCCTAGATATGTCGGTGGATCACGATACACTTGCGACTTCAGGTAACCCCAAAGCCAATAATAGCACGGACTGAGGTCTGGGGAACTGAGAGGCCAAGCATGACGAAAGTGGTGGCTGAGCACACGATCATCACCAAACGACGCGCGCAAGAGATCTTTCACGCATCTAGCAATACTTTGTTTTTTTTTTCCTTCTAACAAAACCCCATGTCATTCCAAGCATGTGTGTCAATTTTTACCTCTCTATCTACATTATTCCGTGGTTTATTAAGTTTTCAAATTTATACTGACTTTTTGATCACCCGGTAGAATGATTTAGAGAACAATTTCAAGTTAGCCAGACTTGAAGAGGTTAACCATCAGTTCGTTGACATAAGACAACTAGCGCAGTTACAAAACGCAAAGGAGAACTACATCTGTTGAGGAGCCTGAAGGGCGCTGTGGAATTGGTAAGATGGCGGCTAGGAGGAGGAGATATTCAGACACTTGAACTTTGTGTATAACCAGTATATTTGACCAACTGTCAAGAGTTTAGTGGACAGGAGCCTCTTGTAGCTGTAGGTGTAGAAAACATATAGCAGTCCTCGGCAGTTACGGAGCCTAAGTCAGCTGCAAATTCTAATAGAAGAAGATTCTGCTGCTAGGTAGGTAGCGTTGAGTGGCTGGCTGTTTTTCAAAGAGTTCTTTGCGGAGTGGGGGAGTGTCCATTTACGTAAAAAACAGTATTCCATTTGAGTCCGTAGACGTTTCAGAGCACTGCACTGAACAGGTATTTGAATGTTGTGCAGGGGTAGTTGAATTTAATGAAACTAAACTCCTAATTGTTGTTATTTATAGGTCCCCTAAGGACTTCAGAGCATTGCTGCTCAAGCTAGAGAGGGTCCTCGGTTCAGTTTATAGGAAGTACCAAAAATTAGTTATATGTGGTGACCTCAGTATTAATTTTGTATGTGGTTATGTAAAAAAAAGGATGCTGGAAGATCCCCTAAATTCATATGATCTGATGCAGAATTTTTTTTTTTTCAACCAGGGTGCAGGGAACAGCAGCACAGCCACAGACAATATTTTCATTGATTCTTCATTACTAGATGAGCGTACTATTAGTAAAAGGGTGAATTGCCTTTCAGACCATTTAACATTAAAAGGTTTTTGTTCTCAAACAAATGTCGTATATAATTAGAAAATTTATAGAAAAGCTAATCCATCGGCAACACAATGTTTTTTAAACTTTGTTAATATATAAGAGTGGCACGATGTTTATGGTGCCGATAACATATATGACAAATACATTGCTCTTTGAAAGTTACTTTATATTAGAACGTTCTAAACAGGGTACTAGGAGTAAAAGTCAGTCTGGATGGCTGACTAGTGGGATAAGAATATCATGTAGAAGAAAGTGGGAATTATATCAGAATATTAGAAGTAGTCACTATCAAGCTACAGTAGTCTATTGCAAACAGTATTGTAAGGTGCTTAAAAATGTTATTACTAAGGCAAAGGATATGTAGTATACAAACAGAATAGCTGATTCACAGAATAAAATTAAAACGATATGATCAGTCGTGAAAGAAGGGTCTGGTCAGCAGCATAAGGTCGACAATATAAAGTCAGTTCGTAGTAAAAATATTTCTGTTACCCACAAGTCAGATACATGTACAGTATTTAACAAGCACTTTCTGAGCGTTGCTGGTGAATTAAACAAAAACTTAGATTCTTCATGGGATCATATAACTCTCTTGGAAAATGCCTTTCCGTGACTGATGTCTGAAACACTTCTCTGTGACACTGAGAAGGGGGAGACTGAGTAAATAATTAAATCACTGGTGACTAGGGACTCTCATGAATATGATGGAGTGCCTAGCAGAATACTGAAGCACTGTGTTGCACATGCTGGCCCTGTACTTAGCGAAATTTGCAATTGTTCATTCAAGAATGGCCAGTTTCATGAATGATTATAGTGCTCAGTAGTAAAGCCGCTTTATGAAAAGGGAGAAACGGATCATGTAGACAATTTAGACCTATTTCTATGCCGTCAGTGTTGGCTAAAATTATTGAAAAGACTATGTATGTAAGGATAATTGATCACTTAATTTGCTATCAAATGTACAGTTCGGTTTCAGGAGTGGTTTAACAACTGAAAATTCTGTATTCTCTTTAACCATTATGGGTTAAACAAAAGTTTTCGAAAGCTAGGCATCTTTATCGATTTAACTAAGGCGTTTTATTGTGTGATTTCTCCATAAGTTGGACCATTGTGGAATACGGGGAGTAGCTCAAAGTCGGTTCATCTCGTACTTTAACAACAGACAGCAAAAGGTCATTATCTATTGTGTTGAGAATGGTTATGATGTGGGTTCTGAATGGAGCACAGTTAAATGGAGGGGGGGGGGGGGGTTGTACCACGGATTAGTGCTGGGGCAACTTTTGTTCCTTATTTATATTAATGATATGCCCTCTAGTATTACAGACGATTCTAAAATGTTTCTGTTTGTTGATGACACTAGCTTTGGTAGTAAAGGACTTTGTGTGCGCCGTTGGCACTGTTTCAAATGGTGTAGTTCCTGATTTAAGTTCTACATCTACATCTACATCTATACTCCGCGAGCCACCTTACGGTGTGTGGCGGAGGGTACTTATTGTACCACTATCTGATCCCCCCTTCCCTGTTCCATTCACGAATTGTGCGTGGGAAGAACGACTGCTTGTAAGTCTCCGTATTTGCTCTAATTTCTCGGATCTTTTCGTTGTGATCATTACGCGAGATATATGTGGGCGGTAGTAATATGTTGCCCATCTCTTCCCGGAATGTGCTCTCTCGTAATTTCGATAATAAACCTCTCCGTATTGCGTAACGCCTTTCTTGAAGTGTCCGCCACTGGAGCTTGTTCAGCATCTCCGTAACGCTCTCGCGCTGACTAAATGTCCCCATGACGAATCGCGCTGCTTTTCGCTGGATCATGTCTATCTCTTCTATTAATCCAACCTGGTAAGGGTCCCATACTGATGAGCAATACTCAAGAATCGGACGAACAAGCGTTTTGTAAGCTACTTCTTTCGTCGATGAGTCACATTTTCTTAGAATTCTTCCTATGAATCTCAACCTGGCGCCTGCTTTTCCCACTATTTGTTTTATGTGATCATTCCACTTCAGATCGCTCCGGATAGTAACTCCTAAGTATTTTACGGTCGTTACCGCTTCCAATGATTTACCACCTATGGCATAATCGTACTGGAATGGATTTCTGCCCCTATGTATGCGCATTATATTACATTTATCTACGTTTAGGGAAAGCTGCCAGCTGTCGCACCATTCATTAATCCTCTGCAGGTCTTCCTGGAGTACGTACGAGTCTTCTGATGTTGCTACTTTCTTGTAGACAACCGTGTCATCTGCAAATAGCCTCACGGAGCTACCGATGTTGTCAACTAAGTCATTTATGTATATTGTAAACAATAAAGGTCCTATCACGCTTCCTTGCGGTACTCCCGAAATTACCTCTACATCTGCAGATTTTGAACCGTTAAGAATGACATGTTGTGTTCTTTCTTCTAGGAAATCCTGAATCCAATCACAAACCTGGTCCGATATTCCGTAAGCACGTATTTTTTTCACTAAACGTAAGTGCGGAACCGTATCAAATGCCTTCCTGAAGTCCAGGAATACGGCATCAATCTGCTCGCCAGTGTCTACGGCACTGTGAATTTCTTGGGCAAATAGGGCGAGCTGGGTTTCACATGATCTCTGTTTGCGGAATCCATGTTGGTTATGATGAAGGAGATTTGTATTATCTAAGAACGTCATAATACGAGAACACAAAACATGTTCCATTATTCTACAACAGATTGACGTAAGTGAAATAGGCCTATAATTATTCGCATCTGATTTATGACCCTTCTTGAAAATGGGAACGACCTGTGCTTTCTTCCAGTCGCTAGGTACTTTACGTTCTTCCAGAGATCTACGATAAATTGCTGATAGAAAGGGGGCAAGTTCTTTAGCATAATCACTGTAGAATCTTACGGGTATCTCGTCTGGTCCGGATGCTTTTCCGCTACTAAGTGATAGCAGTTGTTTTTCAATTCCGATATCGTTTATTTCAATATTTTCCATTTTGGCGTCCGTGCGACGGCTGAAGTCAGGGACCGTGTTACGATTTTCCGCAGTGAAACAGTTTCGGAACACTGAATTCAGTATTTCTGCCTTTCTTCGGTCGTCCTCTGTTTCGGTGCCATCGTGGTCAACGAGTGACTGAATAGGGGATTTAGATCCGCTTACCGATTTTACATATGACCAAAACTTTTTAGGGTTCTTGTTTAGATTGTTTGCCAATGTTTTATGTTCGAATTCGTTGAATGCTTCTCTCATTGCTCTCTTTACGCTCTTTTTCGCTTCGTTCAGCTTTTCCTTATCAGCTATGATTCGACTACTCTTAAACCTTGGCTTGTACAAAATAAACTAACGCTAAATCACAGTAAGACTCAGTTTTTACAGTTTCTAACACACAATTAAACAAAATCCGACGTTTTAATTTCACAGAATGGGCATATGCTTAGTGAAACTGAACGTGACACGAAAAGTGGTCCACTTTGCTTGTTTTCATTCACTTATCGCGTTTGGTATTATATTTTGGAGTAACTCTTCCCATCCCAAAGGATATTTTTGGCTGAGAAACGGGTGGTTTCGGGCAATCAGTGGTGTAAGTTTGCGAACCTCTTGTCAACCCCTGTTCGTTTGCCTGGGTATTCTGACATCGGCCTCTCAATGTATATATATTTTTTACTGTCGTTTCTTGTTAACAATATCAGCTTATTCGCAAGAAAGACGCAGAAAGGTGTGCAGTATACAGTTGCATTCATTTTCAATAAACTACCACAAGAATTCAAAAATCTTAGCAGTAATCTATGCGCTTTCAAATCGAAACTGAAGAGTTTCCTCATGGATCACTCGTTCTATCCTGTCGAGGAGTTCCTTGAAAAATTAAGCTGATTGCTGTGTTATGTTGTTGATTGCGTTTACATAAACTTATAGCTTGTCTTTTTTGGGATCATAAACACCTTATTTTAACTGTTATTACTTTTATGTTGTAATTTCATGTACGGTACTGACACGTTCCATGACCTTGGAGATTTGCTCCTCAATTTGGTCTTACGGAACTAGGTGTGTAAAACAAAATAAAGAAAAAAAACGTTTACCAATGTGCAACAGTCCTCCAATTACGCAACCCCGTCATGAGGTACTTTCTTTTTCTTTAAACATTGCCCGTATTTTCAGCATACATGCATAACTTTAATTATTCTGCACTGTATTGTTTACGCGGATTCTTTACTGGCCAAAATAGTTTCTCTATGTATCTCTTTGCAAGAGCAGTTCGTAGGTCGGGCATTATTTATCCGGATTTTACGGCTGTTCCATCTGGCTGCAAATGCAACACTTTTTAGTTGTTGGTTTGACCGCTGGCAGTTTCTCTTATCGTGATTGTGCTCTCCAAAATCTACATACTTCTCTTCTTTGCAAACTACTCCATAGTATCCCAAATCACCAGGTAGTCATTTAGTAGACTTTCTAGAATATGAATGTACGTAAGCTCTTTCGTTAGTCAGCAGATACTTCGCTACCGTAGGAGTGTTCCCCATCACGTTCTGCACATTTTCTTTACTACACAGCTCCGTTCTGAAGCAGTGTTTCACATCCTGCCCCATGTTAAATTCAGTTTAAATAACGGGTCAATAAGCTCGGCTTAAGTTGGATTGGAGGGCATATCCCATATGATGATAGAGGAATGCAATGTTCGTAGGGACTTACATTCATTGTTAATTTCGTGTTTGTCCTCTGGTGTCCCAGTCTCTAAGGTTAAGGACAGTCGTTGTTCCTGAGCATCATTCGTGAATAGAGCATAGAACAGGAAAGAGCCAAATGATAATGATGATCCACCTACTCTCCCTAGAACACCGTAGTGTGCCTTGCGGATCAGAACCGTAGATGTTCAAGTGGGACAGCATAACGCTACAACTTTAAATTCAGCGAAAGCACGAAGGTGCGTCCAGTATTTATAACCTTTAGGATCGGTAAAAACTATACAGCGACTGAAAGCAAAGAACACAGCAGGAAAGAATTTACTGGAAAAATTCAGTATATAACTGTAGGACTTACGTTAGTTCCATTGATCAATAGCACGAAAAAACCGTTATGATGTGGAACGTGTCAAATGCACAAGAAATGTGCACAGGAAAAAAGTTTTTTTTTTTTTTACATTATAGTATTATACCTAAATATTTCTATTATCTATCCTATTCCCTTAAATGGCACAAAATGCATGTATTATATCTCCAGATTTATTTACTGATATACAAGAATTCATCTATGGTATAGAAGGAGTTGTCAAGGAGGTACGATTTCAATTTGTTTTTGAAACTATTACTGCTGTCTGTCAGACAGACCTGGAGCTATCATAGTATACGTTGATCATATCAAGGCCTTTAACGTAAGTTATGGGACACTGGGATGCCATCTGTTTAAAAGAACTGAAAATACTTCCTTGTATTCTGATTGTACCTAAGCAAGATTAATTTTACTTTACATGAAAAAGAGAAAAGTATTTGCTGCTTAAAAAATAGACTAACAATGCCTCTTAAAATAAAAATTATCAGTTTGCAGTTCCTCTTCCCCTGAATAAGCTCAACGAGGTTACAACTTGGGACAACTGCACCCATTTCATTGTGCAAACTCATAGGTCAAGAGAGTCTGGCGAACTCGTACCGTACGTGACAGAGGCTAATGGCAGGAAATTGCACAACACCGCGTTCAAAGATAAGAGCCTCTTCATCGCGCGTCCTTGTTGGTGACATTTATAGCTTGACAATCTTTCGTTTCCGGTTAAAAAGTATCGCTGTATGAAACGATATCTTGGTTTGATTCACTTCTTACAACGCAATGAAAGTTCATGCTCGAATCCAATAATAATCGTTGATAAGTGAGTGTGGGAAAAGGGAATCAGGGATCAGTGTCAGCATCTCTGTAAAATCATAGCCAGTTCGGTAGTTTAATTAGACTTCGTTCATTGTGAAATATTTCGTGCCCTGCAGGGTTGGTATTAGTGCAGAGGGGGGAGGGTAAGCGATCCACAAGTGCTGCAGACCCGGAGCACCGACCCAGCTGCATAGCCAAATAGAAATCAAATACTAGTTTTAAAATTTGCAATTATTATTTTTAACAAAAGGCCAGAGCGCTGGAGGTTCTCACTGAACCTGTGGGATTCTTTGAAAAACACATACATTTAGAGTTGGTGTTTACATTAATGCAGGTTTTGCATGTAAAGTAAGATCAATACATCAGATGACGTAGAGAGAAAATATTATTATTACATACATGCAAGAGTTCCATCAGCTGACGTCACATTTTAGCGGAACTGTATGAAAAAGTTTTTAATCAAAGAAAGCACAATGCTTTGATTATCAAATAACTTTATTTCTAGCCATACGGAACGTGTTTGTTACATAATATTTACGAGTATGTATACACGAATTATAAACTTCACGCCTCTTGTCAGGTTCTGGTTTCGCGGCGCTCGTTTTGACTAGTTTAAAACTTTTTGAGTAGTTTCGTATGATAATAAAATAAGTATTTACAATGTATTCATTAGTAAAAGAATTAAGTTTCTTAAACCACTTTGTGTTGGATAGCTCTTAATTTACTTTCCAGATAAAGGTGTTAGATACATTAACCCTATCATTGTTACAATGTATCTTACATACATTTAAAAAATAAAAGGTCAAAACTGTATTCCTTCATGATAAATAATACACGTTCATTACCAGAAAAATTTTAAGCTGACCTATTTTGAAAATCTGTGAAATCGGAAACATATGTTTCGCAAACCTAACAAGATCCATGTTTTCATGTGAATCTAGGACTTTCGGGGTTCAATTTTTAACCCTGCAGGGTTGGTATTAGTGCAGAGGGGGGAGGGTAAGCGATCCACAAGTGCTGCAGACCCGGAGCACCGACCCAGCTGCATAGCCAAATAGAAATCAAATACTAGTTTTAAAATTTGCAATTATTATTTTTAACAAAAGGCCAGAGCGCTGGAGGTTCTCACTGAACCTGTGGGATTCTTTGAAAAACACATACATTTAGAGTTGGTGTTTACATTAATGCAGGTTTTGCATGTAAAGTAAGATCAATACATCAGATGACGTAGAGAGAAAATATTATTATTACATACATGCAAGAGTTCCATCAGCTGACGTCACATTTTAGCGGAACTGTATGAAAAAGTTTTTAATCAAAGAAAGCACAATGCTTTGATTATCAAATAACTTTATTTCTAGCCATACGGAACGTGTTTGTTACATAATATTTACGAGTATGTATACACGAATTATAAACTTCACGCCTCTTGTCAGGTTCTGGTTTCGCGGCGCTCGTTTTGACTAGTTTAAAACTTTTTGAGTAGTTTCGTATGATAATAAAATAAGTATTTACAATGTATTCATTAGTAAAAGAATTAAGTTTCTTAAACCACTTTGTGTTGGATAGCTCTTAATTTACTTTCCAGATAAAGGTGTTAGATACATTAACCCTATCATGGTTAAAATGTATCTTACATACATTTAAAAAATAAAAGGTCAAAACTGTATTCCTTCATGATAAATAATACACGTTCATTACCAGAAAAAATTTAAGCTGACCTATTTTGAAAATCTGTGAAATCGGAAACATATGTTTCGCAAACCTAACAAGATCCATGTTTTCATGTGAATCTAGGACTTTCGGGGTTCAATTTTTAATTTTAGAAAAATTTTACCAGCAGGGAAATTACGGAAAAAGTATAACAAATCTGTACTAAAAATATATTTGCTCTTCTGACAATGCAAAATATGAAATATCTCACACAAGTTTTCGACATAACATTTGAAGATAGCTTGTACATGCCACACGCCGAAGTTTTCTATATTCTATGAAGTTTTCCGGGGCGTATACGTCCAACTTCATACAAATTACGTAAAAACCAGCAGAATTAACAGGGTGTGTAATAGTGTTTCAAAATAATGTCTATGATCTATAAGGAAAAACAGTTGGATTCTTCAGGCATTCTTAGAATGGAAATGGTAGGTGATTCATTCTGTTCTCGTGAAACAAACGCACTGTTCCGTCTATAAAGACATCACGGCCAATTTGATCGGTCATAGCCTTCTATATATCCACCCCATTGCCGTAGAATTTTTCTTCAAATTCCGAATGCCTCTCGCTACATGCAATCACTAGTCAGATATGGGATATAGACGTCACAAAGCTCAAAACTGCACATTACTTTAGTGGGAAATATGCATCTCGTCAACCACGGAAAGGTTAAAAATGTAATTAACTGACATCTACAACTTTTGATGTTTGATACTTCTCTCTTTTCGTAATTTTAAAACGATTTTCGCCTTTTAGAGCATTAGGATGACACTGTAGATAGAAATGTTCACATTTCAGTAATTTAAAACTATTTACGCTTTCATTTTTGTCTACTCGAGAAGGCGCCCGGCCAACTGATTTACTGTCAGGCAACCTTTACTATGAGCTGTTATAGAGGCCCATTTTTATAAGCCGAGATTACAGCACCGAATTCGCCGAATCGTTTTGTACTATTTTGTTTCGTATTGTGGCTAGTCAATACTCACATGTGGTACTCAGAAGTCAGCCGAGATGAAGAGCCTGCTTCAAGTTCTCCATTATTTTGTGGTTGTGTAGGAAGTTACTTTTTGTATTGTTACATCTAACAGCGTTGAGAGTTTTGCTGTAGTGTAAACGAATAATCCGAGTGGGGAAAAGGTTATCAAAAACGAAAGTGTAAGGCTGAAAAAGGCAACGCTGCGAAAGAGGGAAAGACGTTGTTATCCTGTGCGCCACTCGCTAAACCAGAACTGTCGCTGGAGTCAGAAAGACGTGGAAATGACAGTGAGTTCCTTAACTGATAGTGAGCAGGATAAGGATCCTTAGAGACAAGCTACGTCGTTAGTTAGACAGTTCCACTTACAACTGATAAAGGTAGTTGGGATATAGTTACTTAAGAACGATCCTCTCGTGCAAAACTCGGCGTCGTTTTTCACAATTTTGCAGATGTTGATATTAAGGAAAGACGTTGTTTAGGCGCGTCTGCAGCATCGGCGATGCATTTGCGTGCAGGAGTGCGCACAAAAAATCGAATGTGGTAGTATTAGAGCAACCGACAGTGAGAGTGACGAGACCGTTCTATAAATTGGACATCTCTTAACAGCTAGATCGACAAGGAATGAGAAGCTTTCAGATTTCGATATCCGTCTGTGGAGTGAAAATAAGAGCTTTCACAGTCCAGAGGTAGAAGAAATCGTTCATCAGACTTCCCGTTCAGATGTGTTCGAGAGCATTTTAAAAAACGGGGAAATTTCAAATGGTACTGGCTTGAATGGAGCAAAGAAAAGGAAGAATTTAACTTCTTTGTTTACGATTGCTTTTGCGACACACGAATATCTGCGTCTGATTTGACTCGAGGCTACGCTTGGTAATTTTCAAGACTCCGGAAAAACATGAAACAAAAAGTGAGCTGACATGAAAACAGCACTAATCACAAAACGTCGTACTTAGAATGGTGCAAATTGAAAGATGTGCTAAATAGTGACACAGCCATAGAAAATCTTTTGGATCGAGACATTGGACTGAGGTATTGCATAGCATAATCGAAGTGATTCTTTTTCTCATGGAGTGGAGTTTAGCTTAGTCGACGACCGTCGAAATGACTAATTTCTGGGCGTCTTAGAGTTTTTGGCGAAGCTTGATGCAGTAACGAAAGAGCCAAACTATTTTAACATAGGTAAACCGTAAGAAATTCTTTTCTGTTATGGTAGATGCAACTCCTGACGAAGCCGCAACAGAGCAAAACGTATTTGTATTGGGCTACTTTGCCCTCGACGAAGATAATCTATAGAGAATTTGAGATCGTTTTTTCGACTTTGTTTCCTGTGCCTCGAAGACTGTTCAATCAATCGTTAAAACGATTTACGATAAACTGAAAAGATGACAACGGGAGCATTATGCGTGGTCTCTATCAGGAGCTCAAGCGCATATGTAAAAGAAAATCATTTGGTATTCTTTTTCTCCTTTCTTTGCTCCTTTATTAAATCATTGTGGTGTCCATGCTGCAGAGATCTGCGCCGATTTAGTCACATTTTTCTGAGTTGGTTCGAAAACTTAACTTTTTTCATTATAGGCCCAAAGACGGAAAGGCTTAAAAGAAAACATTGGATAGTCTCTTCACGGGCCATCGGAAACGAGATAATCTGCACCGATAGATACCCTAAGTCCATTTCCTAAGCATTTCTCAGGATTGCAAAAGGCTGTTGAACTTACTTTTGCCGGACGGAGTGGCCGAGCGGTTCTAGGCGCTACAGTCCGGAATCGCGCGACCGCTACGGTAGCAGGTTCGAATCCTGCCTCGGGCATGGATGTGTGTGATGTCCTTAGGTTAGTTAGGTTTAAGTAGTTCTAAGTTCTAGGGGACTGATGACCTCAGAAGTTAAGTCCCATAGTGCTCAGAGCCATCTGAACCATCTGAACTTGTTTTTAACTTTAATTTGACAGCGCAGGTACGTACTGAACTAAAGGGCATTCAAAATGTTTAAAATCATTTCAATGTGTCTTGATGTCTTCAGGGTGGTACAAAGTATTAGCTGCAATACATAATGACAGTGCCATCTATACAAGAGACGTTTGAAGGAGGATGTAAACTCCGTTACGACGAGCAACCTGCGTTATTCTGGGCGGAAGTGCACTCTCATTTTAAAGCTGGAAACAATGTGAATGCATGTTGTAAATTTTAAAGACTAAAACAGACTACTGTTTCTTTTATTTATTTATTCTTTTTAATGATCGAGTGTTATTCCGCACATGGTTTCCTGCGGTTCTGAGCTTTCAGGATCAAAGGTGACCCTTATTAGTAAATTTGCGGACGGAAAGTCGAAATTCCGACATAATTTTGTGCGAGATGCATCCCGTCGACTTCAGAATTAGTATTAGTGTGTGCTATTATGAACGTGAAATACTCTTGGATGTTCACTCTAAGATTTCATGTTGCTCATTAAGTTCTAAACCTCAATTTTAGACTTAGTGAAGTTCCTACGGACTTCGAAATGTTGTTGTTGTTTTGAGCTTCAGTCCGAAGACTGATATGATGCAGCTCTCCATGCTACTCTATCCTGTGCAAGCCTTTTCATCTCCGAATAACTGCTGCAATCTACATCCTTCTGAATATGCTTACTGTATTCTTCTCTTGGTCTCCCTCTACGATTTTTACCGACCCCCTCCCCCCCCTGTTTCACACACACACACACACACTTACCGCCAATACTAATTTGGTGACCCTTTAATGCCTCAGAATGTGCCTGTCAACCGTTTCCTTCTTGTAGTCAGATTGTGCCACAAATTTCTTTACTCCGCAATTCTGGTCAGTTACTCCTCATTAGTTATGTGATCTACCCATGTAATCTTCAGCTTTCTTCTATAGCACCATATTTCAAAAGCTTTTATTCTCTTCTTGTCTAAACTGTTTATTGTCCATGTTTCACTTTCATACACAGCTACCCTCCACACAAATACTTTCAGAAAAGACTTCCCATAACTTAAATCTATATTCGATATTAACAAATTTCTTTTCCTTAGAAACTCTTTTCTTGGCATTGCCAGCCTATACTTTATATCCTAGCTACTTCGGCCTCCATCAGTTATTTTGCTGCCCAAATAACAAAAATCATCTACTGCTTCAAAAGTCTAGTTTACTGATGTAATTTCCGCCGCATCACCTGATTTAATTCCACAATATTCCATTGTAACTTAAAAGTAGCCGCGTGCGTATCTAATTTCTTAAAACTAAATTCGTTCTATAGTTATATCAAGCCACACGTAAATGTTCTTTCAAAAAAATATTTTAATAATAATCTTTCTTATAAAATTAACTTTTGACAATCATTCATGTGAATTTAAGGAATTTGGCGTCAGCAGTGCTGCGTCATGGCAATCCATGGTCATCCGGATTATCGTAAAGAAAAATCAGTTGTTTCTTTTTATACATGACAAATCTAGGGACCAGCATTGCACTGGGCTGTACCAGAAAAAATTCTTATAGGAGCGGATATATACGCTTTATCCGGCGACTTCTTTGAGGTAAGAATTTTCATTTTATTCAGAATGATCTTTCAGGGCCATGACGCAGCACTGCTGACGTCCAAATTTACCAGTTTAGATTCACAGTCAGTTAATTATTGAAAGGTTATATATGAATCGCATTTTTTTATTGGGAGGTTAGTCACATTATTATTGCAAGGTTACGGAATAGTATTCTGTTGGGGGTTACACTAAATGTGAATGTTATACAATTATATACAGGGTGGCCATGATCGTGACCGGCCAAATATCTCACGAAATAAGAGGCAAAAGAAAAAACTACAAAGAACAAAACTTGTCGAGCTTGAATGGGGGAAACAGATGGAGCTATCGTTGGCCCGCTAGATGGCGCTGCCATAGGTCAAACGGATCTCAACTGCGTTTTTTTAAATAGGAACCTCCATTTTTTATTACATGTTCGTGTGGTACGTAAAGAAATATGAATGTTTTGGTGGGACCACTTTTTTCGCTTTGTGATAGATAGCACTGTAATAGTCACAAACATATGGCTCACAATTTTAGACGAACAGTTGGTAAGAGGTAGGTTTTTTAAATGAAAATACAGAACGTAGGTACGTTTGAACATTTCATTTCGGTTGTTCCAATGTGATACATGTACCTTTGTGAACTTATCATTTCTGAGAACGCATGCTGTTACAGCGTGATTACCTATAAATACCACATTAATGCAATAAATGCTCAAATTGATGTCTGTCAACCTCAATGCATTTGGCAATACGTGTAACGACATTCCTCTCAACAGCGAGTCGTTCGCTTTCCGTAATGTTCGCACATGCATTGACAATTCGTTGACCTATGGTGTCAGGCGTTGTCGGTGGATCTCGATAGCAAATATCCTTCAACTTTCCCTACAGAAAGAAATCCGGGGGCGTCAGATCCGGTGAACGTGCGGGCCATGGTATGGTGCTTCGACGACCAATCCACCTGTCATGAAATATGCTATTCAATACCGCTTCAACAGCACGCGAGCTATGTGCCGGACATCCACCATGTCGGAAGTACATCGCCATTCTGTCATGCAGTGAAACATCTTGTAGTAACATCGGTAGAACATTACGTAAGAAATCAGCATACATTGCACTATTTGGATTGCCATCGATAAAATGGGGGCCAATTATCCTTCCTCCCATAAAGCCACACCATACATTAACCCGTCAAGGTCGCTGATGTTCCACTTGTCGCAGCCATTGTGGATTTTCCGTAGCCCAGCAGTGCATATTATGCCGGTTTACGTTACCACTGTTGGTGAATGACGATTCGTCGCTAAATAGAACGCGTGCAAAAAGTCTGTCAATGTTCCGTAATTTCTCTTATGCCCAGTGGCAGAACTGTACACGACGTTCAAAGTCGTCGCCATGCAATTCCTGATGCATAGAAATATGGTACGGGTGCAATCTATGTTGATGTAGCATTCTCAACACAGACGTTTTTGAGATTCCCGATTCTCGCGCAGTTTGTCTGCTACTGATGTGCGGATTAGCCGCGACAGGCACCTACTTGGGTATCATCATTTGCTGCAGGTCATGGTCGACGTTTCACATGTGGCTGAACACTTCCTGTTTCCATAAATAATGTAACTATCCGGCAAACGGTCCGGACACTTGGATGATGTCGTCCAGGATACCGAGCAGCATACATAGCACACGCCCATTGGGCATTTTGATCACAATAGCCATACATCAACACGATATCGACCTTTTCCGCAATTGGTAAACGGTCCACTTTAATACGGGTAATGTATCATGAAGCAAATACCCTCCGCACTGGCGGAATGTTACGTGATACCACGTACTTATACGTTTGTGACTATTACAGCGCCATCTATCACAAAGTGAAAAAAGTGGTCCAACTAAAACATTCATATTTCTCTATGTACTACACGAATATGTAATAAAAATGTGGGCTCTATTTCAAAGACGCAGTTGATATCCGTTTGACATATGGCAGCGCCATCTAGCGGGCCAACCATAGCGCCATCTAGTTTCCCCCTTCAAGCTAGACGAGTTTTGTTCTTTGTAGTTTTTTCGTTTGATGCTTATTTCGTGAGATATTTGGCCCAGTCACTATCAATGGACCACCCTATATATACACTCCTGGAAATGGAAAAAAGAACACATTGACACCGGTGTGTCAGACCCACCATACTTGCTCCGGACACTGCGAGAGGGCTGTACAAGCAATGATCACACGCACGGCACAGCGGACACACCAGGAACCGCGGAGTTGGCCGTCGAATGGCGCTAGCTGCGCAGCATTTGTGCACCGCCGCCGTCAGTGTCAGCCGGTTTGCCGTGGCATACGGAGCTCCATCGCAGTCTTTAACACTGGTAGCATGCCGCGACAGCGTGGACGTGAACCGTATGTGCAGTTGACGGACTTTGAGCGAGGGCGTATAGTGGGCATGCGGGAGGCCGGGTGGACGTACCGCCGAATTGCTCAACACGTGGGGCGTGAGGTCTCCACAGTACATCGATGTTGTCGCCAGTGGTCGGCGGAAGGTGCACGTGCCCGTCGACCTGGGACCGGATCGCAGCGACGCACGGATGCACGCCAAGACCGTAGGATCCTACGCAGTGCCGTAGGGGACCGCACCGCCACTTCCCAGCAAATTAGGGACACTGTTGCTCCTGGGGTATCGGCGAGGACCATTCGCAACCGTCTCCATGAAGCTGGGCTACGGTCCCGCACACCGTTAGGCCGTCTTCCGCTCACGCCCCAACATCGTGCAGCCCGCCTCCAGTGGTGTCGCGACAGGCGTGAATGGAGGGACGAATGGAGACGTGTCGTCTTCAGCGATGAGAGTCGCTTCTGCCTTGGTGCCAATGATGGTCGTATGCGTGTTTGGCGCCGCGCAGGTGAGCGCCACAATCAGGACTGCATACGACCGAGGCACACAGGGCCAACACCCGACATCATGGTGTCGGGAGCGATCTCCTACACTGGCCGTACACCACTGGTGATCGTCGAGGGGACACTGAATAGTGCACGGTACATCCAAACCGTCATCGAACCCATCGTTCTACCATTCCTAGACCGGCAAGGGAACTTGCTGTTCCAACAGGACAATGCACGTCCGCATGTATCCCGTGCCACCCAACGTGCTCTAGAAGGTGTAAGTCAACTACCCTGGCCAGCAAGATCTCCGGATCTGTCCCCCATTGAGCATGTTTGGGACTGGATGAAGCGTCGTCTCACGCGGTCTGCACGTCCGGCACGAACGCTGATCCAACTGAGGCGCCAGGTGGAAATGGCATGGCAAGCCGATCCACAGGACTACATCCAGCATCTCTAAGATCGTCTCCATGGGAGAATAGCAGCCTGCATTGCTGCGAAAGGTGGATATACACTGTACTAGTGCCGACATTGTGCATGCTCTGTTGCCTGTGTCTATGTGCCTGTGGTTCTGTCAGTGTGATCATGTGATGTATCTGACCCCAGGAATGTGTCAATAAAGTTTCCCCTTCCTGGGACAATGAATTCACGGTGTTCTTATTTCAATTTCCAGATATATATGTTGGGAGGTTACACTTGGCGACCCTGCCAGGATCAAATTTTTTTGTGAATTTCTGACAAATAGTCAGTTATATATCTGCTCTTATTTACCTAATGTTAAACGTAGTTTGCATCTGGCACAACGCATTTACTAATTTGTCACTCCTTCTTTCACAGATCATCGGAAATTTATTACTCTTTGTTGTTATTGTATTTGTTTCATTTTTGTTGTCTTTGTTTGATTTTGTGCCTACCTTTGACTTGTGAAAATGCCACGAAAAATTGCCAATAGTACATCGCGATATGTAATAAATGGAAAGGCTCACTTAAATAATTTGACTTATAATACTAGTGACACTCAGTGTCATAATGATAATCTTCCAATTACAGATAATCAGTGCGTCCCGTCCACCAGTAATGATTTTAATTCAAATGATGAACAAACAAATTCAGTTATGTCCACAGTAAATTTAACGACAATTGACGACACAGCACGTTCCACTACGATGAACGCTGCCCAGTTTGATACACCTGATTTCCAAAATTTACACAACGAACAGATAAATGTTTCTAGTGAATATGAACAGTGTGCTCAAAATATGTGAGATTTATTTGATTCCGATGTAGAGATCAACAGTGCACATCCGATTGACGAACCTTTTCAAGAATCAGACAATGACCAAATGGTTACACAAAAAGTGACAAATGCAGATACACCATCACACAGCACAGAGAATAGAGTCACTAATTTTGACAAGGGTCAAGTTATGGCAGTATTGCTACAACTTAATGAAAATCTCAAACAGTCGAATGAAAAACAAGACAACAGTTATAGACAACTTAATGAATCGAACAAACAACTTAATGAAAACATAAAACAGATTAATGAACAGATTACAGCCATTGCCGTGCAATGTAATGAAACTAAAGAACAATTACGTGAGGAAATTAAGGCTTGTGCAAGGAATAGTAGCGAAGAGATACTGGCTAGTCGTATTGAAGTTATCGAAAATAACAATGTCACCAAATCAGACGATACGTCACCAATTTCGTTCAATCAGACAACCGAATTCCCAAACATACAGCAGACAATTAGTGAGACAGGTTCGTTCAATAATACATTACGTAGAAAACTGTCATCTTTACAGCAAGAAGTGACAGAAATAAAAAAATGTTTCAGCCTCTAACACGTCACAGCATATGCTACATTCTGAACATTTGTCACACTCACACAGCCAGTATAACTTAAGTAATTTACAGAGAGTACGTGACTTAGATTCCGAACAGACACAGACGAATAGATTCTCATGCAATCCTGAACCGTTCAGACATTCAGAGACGATAATTTTGATTACAAGCACTTTCTATCCGTTAGGAAATTTAAAGTATTTAAATATGATAGAACACAGATTCACCCTTTGGACTGGATACAACAATTTAGCTTTGCTTTTCCACCATATTAGCCTGTAACGCAGAAACTAAAATTTATTTGCAGCTTTTAACTTCAGGGGATTCATTGCACTTCGATGAATATGTGCCGTAGCGTGCCCAGGGCCTCGAGCCGTAGTAGTGCTATTTCTTCTTAGTTTTCTGCACTGCTGCCTACTCTTTTACTATCCTTAATATCTATCAAAACAGCTCTTCAACTATCGATGTATCTAGGATTAAGAATGAGTAAAGAAAACCTGATATGACAAGTTTTACCTGAAAGTGACAGTTTTTATTAGACGCTCCAGGAATGACAACCACCAGAACTTTAATAACAGACAAAAATATAATTATCAGTATCATCAAAATTATCAGCAACAGCAAACACATTTTGGCAACAGTAGAAGCTTTTCCCCACAACAGCAACAAAACCAGCCATTTAGCATACCTAACCAACAATATAATGTGCAAGGTCACCCAAGCTTTAATGTTTCGCCGCCTACACGTATAGCGTCGGCTCCGCCAAATAGTAACGCACAGTAACAAGGAAATCACTACGTACAGAAGACACATCATTTCAACTCCTATCGCAACGCGCCATATAGTAATGACTATCATGACAGACGTAAAAGTAATGAGCACAGTTTTCAGCGCACGTTTAATAACAGTCCGTCTTATCAGCAGCTGAATCATCCACAACAACAGATTATTATGAATAAACCAGACAGTCGCTATCATCCTCAGCCAAATACGTCAGGACGAAGTAACAGAACAGTACAAATAGTTGAAATGCCACAGCATCCTCCTGCAAATAACAGCATGTCAGACAGAATTTGACTAGACACAGTACAGGTTGCATCTTCCAGCAACGTAAGCAATACTTTTGACTCACAGAATCTTGTTCACGAAAATGTTATTACATCCGAGACACACTTTTGCATGAAAAACCAGTTATACAAAAAACCATTTCCCATCCTGTTATTAAAGTTACGATTGGATCATCCACATTTTCAGCAGTAATCGATTCTAGATCACCTATGTCAGTTATTAATGAAGAAACTTTCAACGAATGTAACAAAGAGAATACTTACCCTACGTTACCAGTAGGCAAAATTAAAGTAATAGGAGCTGTGTCGGTAGTAGTAGTGGTGGCTCGCAGTCGGGCGGTTGGGCCGGTCGTGCCTGAGCGATGTAGTATAAGCTAAAAGCAGCCGCGCGCATATCTAATTTGTTACAGCTAAATTTGTACTATTGTTATATCAAGTCCCATGTAAATGTTTTTAAAAAAATCTTCTGATACTAATCTTTCTTATAAAATTAACTTTTGACAATCATTCATCTGAATTTAAAGAATTTACTAATTTCTGCAATCCATGGTCATCCCGATTATCGTAAAGAAAAATCAGTTGTTTCTTTTAATACATGACAAATCTAGCGGCCAGCATAGCACTGGGCTGTGCCAGAAATTTTTTTTATAGGAACAGATATATACGGGTTATCCGGCGACTTCTTTGAGGTAACAATTTTCAGTTTATTCAGAATGATCTTTCAGGGCCATGATGCAGCACTGCTGACGTCCAAATTTACCAGTTTAGATTCACAGTCGGTTAAATATTGAAAGGTTATGTATGAGTCACATTTTTTATTGGGAGGTTAGTCACATTATTATTGCAAGGTTACGGAATAGTATTCTGTTGGGAGGTTACACTAAATGTGAATGTTTTGCTTAAGTTGATGTTCATCTTACACTTGCCTTTCAAGACATGTCCCTTTCGTTTCATTGCTCTTCCAAGTCCTTTACTGTTTCTGAAGAATTACGATGTCATCGGCATACCTCAAAGTTTTTTTTTTTTTTTCCGCTGAACTTTAATTCCTTCTCCAAATGTTTATTTGGTTTCCTTTACCACTTGTTAAATCTACTGACTGAATAACATCGGGAATAAGCTGCAATCCTGTATCATTCCATTCTCAATCACTGCTTCCTTTTCACGCCCCTCGACTCTTATAACTGCCGTCTGGTTTCTGTACAAGTTGTAAATAGCCTTTCTCTCCCTGCATTTTACCCCCTGCTACTTTCAGAATATCAAAGAGGGTTTTCCAGTCAACATTTTAAAAAGCTTTCTCTAAGTCTGCAAATGCTACAAATTTAAGATTGCCTTTCCTTAACCTATCTTCTAAGTTAAGTAGTAGGGTCAGAATCCTTCGCGTGTGCCCATATTTCTCCGGAATACAAACTGGTCTTAGCCGAGGTCGGCTTCTAGCAATATTTCATTCTCCTACAAAGAATTCGTGTTAGAATTTCGCAATCCTGACGTATTAAACTGATAGTTCGATCATATTTACACTTGCTAGCACCTGCTTTCTTTAGAATTCGAATTATTACATTCTTCTTGAAATCTGAGGATATTTACCCTGTCTTCTATATCTTACACACCAGATGGAAGAGTTTTGTCATGGCTGGCTCTCCTATGGCTATCAGTAGTTCTGACGGAATGTCATCTATTCCCGGGGTTATGTTTCGGCTGAGGTCTTTCAGTGCTCTGTCAAATTCTTCTCGAAGTATCATTCATTTACCCCCTCTTTCATTTCTATAATATTGCCTGGAAGGTCGTCTCCTTTGTACAGATCCTCTATATATTTCTTCTACCTTTCGGCTTCAACTTCTTTGCTTAGGACTGGTTTCCCATTTCAGCTCCTGATATTCATACAGCTGCTTCTCTTTTCCCCAAAGATCTCTTTAATTTTCTTGTAAGAGGTATCTATCTTTCCCCTCATGATATAGGCTTCAACAACCTTACATTTGTTCTCCAGCCATTCCTGCTTAGCCATTTTGGACTTCCTGTCAATCTCCTTTTTTAGGCGTTTCTACTCCCTTTCGCCTGCTTCATTTGTTACAATTTTGTATTTTCTCTTTTCGTCAGTTAAATTCAACATCGCCTGTGTTATTCAAGGATTTTTGTACTTATTTTATCCTCTGCTGCCTTCACTGTTTTCTCTCTTAAAGCTGCCCTCGTGTTCTACTCTATTCCTTTCCTCTGTTCTAGTATGTCGTTGTAGCAATTTCTTAGTTTCAATCTGCAGTTCATAACAAATAAATTGTGGCCAGGATTCACATCTGCCCTTGAAAACGACTTATAATTTGAAATCTAGTTCCGAAATCTCTGTCTTACCATTATATAATCAATATCAAACCTTCCAGTCTCTCCAGGTCTCTTCCACATATACAACCTTATTTCACGCTTCTTAAACCACGTTTTAGCGATGATTAAACTATGCAGTGTGCAGAATTCTATCACGCAGCTCCCTCTTTCATTCCTTTCCCCAAGTCCATATGCCCCTACAATTTTACTTTCTCTTCCTTTTCCTACTATCGAATTCCACTCCGTCACAATTACGTTTTCGTTTCCCTTAACTCCCTGAATAATTTCTTTTATCTCATCATGCATAACTTTTATCTCATCATACATAATTTCTTTTATCTCATCATACATTTCTAAAGTCTCCTCATCATCTGCAAAGTTAGTTGGCATATAAACCTGTACTACTGTGGTAGGTGCGGGCCTCGTGTCTATCTTGGCTATGATAATGCGTTCACTAGGCTCTTCATAGTAGCTCACTCGCGTTCCTATTTTCTTATTCATTATGAAACATATTCCTGAAATACCCCTATCTGATTTTGTATTCATAACTCTGAATTCACCTAACCAAAAGTCCTGTCGCCGCTGCCACCGAATTCCAGTATTATTATTCCCATTATATCTAACATCAACATATAGATTTCCATTTCTAAATTCTTTAACCTACCTGACCGATTAAGAGATCCAGCATTCCACACTCCCATACGTAGAACGCCAGTTGTGTTTTTCCTGCTGACGACGTCTTCCTGAGTAGTCCCGGTCCAGAGATCCGAATGGAGGACTATTTTACCTACGAAGTATTTTACCAAGAGGATACCATCATCATATAACCATACGGTAGAGCTGCATGCCCTCCGGAAAAGTTATAGCTGTAGTTTCCCCTTGCTTTCAACCTTTCGTAGTACCGGCACAGCAAGGCCGTTTTGGTCGATGTTACAAGGACAGGTCAGTCAATCATTCAGACTGTTGCCCCTGAAATTATTGGAACGGCTGCTACCCCTCTTCAGTAACCATGCGTTTGTCTGGCTTCTCAACAGGTATCCCCCCCAATGTGGTTGCACCTACGGTACGGCCATCTGTATCGTCGAGGCAGGCGAGCCATTCCACCAATAGCAAGGTTCGTGGGTGGGGTCTTCGAAATATGTTAGCTATTTATTTGCGTGTTTACTATCACTGAACGTTGTTGAAAATTTGGTCGAAATGAACGCCAATAACGTGTGTAACCTCCCCACATAATTTAATAAATAATAATAATAATATTATTATTCTAATTTTTGTGTAACCTCAGAACAAAATTGGTTCCCATTTATAACCTCCCTACAGAAATTCATTCACATTTAACCTCCACACAAAATTTGTTTCCCTTTTAATGTACCCACAAAATTCTTTTCTCATTTAATGTAAGCTCGAAACAGAAAAATTCCCAAACCTCGTAATAAAAAATAAATTCAGTAACGTGGTAAATTTTGGACGACAGCGGTGCTGCGTCATGGCCCTGTAAGATCATTCCGAATAAAAAGCAAAAATTCTTACCTCAATAAAGTCGCCAACTATCTGCTCTTACAATAACTTTTTCCGGCACAGCTCTGTGCAATGCTGGCCGATAAATTTGTCATTTATGAAAGGAAGCAACTGATTTTTCTTTTGCAACAATCGGAATTATCATGAATTGGAGAAATTAGTAAATTCTTTAAATTGAAATGAATGCTTGTTGGAAATTACTTTGTATGACAAAGATTATTATTAGGACATTTTTAAAAGATTTATATGGGAGTTCACATAACATTACTAGATATGCGCGACGCTGCTTTTTACCTTATACAATAATACTCAGGCTCCGGCATCGCTGCACCGCGACCGGCCCAGCCAACATGATACACTATACCACACCAGAGCAGACTCCAGACCAGACACAGACTACCAACAACTTACTGCTACAGCTACACAGTTCCTACTGAGTCAACACTGCTCTCTGGTCAGCGATTCTCTTATCTACATCTACATCTACATCTATACTCCGCGAGCCACCTTACGGTGTGTGGCGGAGGGTACTTATTGTACCACTATCTGATCCCCCCTTCCCTGTTCCATTCACGAATTGTGCGTGGGAAGAACGACTGCTTGTAAGTCTCCGTATTTGCTCTAATTTCTCGGATCTTTTCGTTGTGATCATTACGCGAGATATATGTGGGCGGTAGTAATATGTTGCCCATCTCTTCCCGGAATGTGCTCTCTCGTAATTTCGATAATAAACCTCTCCGTATTGCGTAACGCCTTTCTTGAAGTGTCCGCCACTGGAGCTTGTTCAGCATCTCCGTAACGCTCTCGCGCTGACTAAATGTCCCCATGACGAATCGCGCTGCTTTTCGCTGGATCATGTCTATCTCTTCTATTAATCCAACCTGGTAAGGGTCCCATACTGATGAGCAATACTCAAGAATCGGACGAACAAGCGTTTTGTAAGCTACTTCTTTCGTCGATGAGTCACATTTTCTTAGAATTCTTCCTATGAATCTCAACCTGGCGCCTGCTTTTCCCACTATTTGTTTTATGTGATCATTCCACTTCAGATCGCTCCGGATAGTAACTCCTAAGTATTTTACGGTCGTTACCGCTTCCAATGATTTACCACCTATGGCATAATCGTACTGGAATGGATTTCTGCCCCTATGTATGCGCATTATATTACATTTATCTACGTTTAGGGAAAGCTGCCAGCTGTCGCACCATTCATTAATCCTCTGCAGGTCTTCCTGGAGTACGTACGAGTCTTCTGATGTTGCTACTTTCTTGTAGACAACCGTGTCATCTGCAAATAGCCTCACGGAGCTACCGATGTTGTCAACTAAGTCATTTATGTATATTGTAAACAATAAAGGTCCTATCACGCTTCCTTGCGGTACTCCCGAAATTACCTCTACATCTGCAGATTTTGAACCGTTAAGAATGACATGTTGTGTTCTTTCTTCTAGGAAATCCTGAATCCAATCACAAACCTGGTCCGATATTCCGTAAGCACGTATTTTTTTCACTAAACGTAAGTGCGGAACCGTATCAAATGCCTTCCTGAAGTCCAGGAATACGGCATCAATCTGCTCGCCAGTGTCTACGGCACTGTGAATTTCTTGGGCAAATAGGGCGAGCTGGGTTTCACATGATCTCTGTTTGCGGAATCCATGTTGGTTATGATGAAGGAGATTTGTATTATCTAAGAACGTCATAATACGAGAACACAAAACATGTTCCATTATTCTACAACAGATTGACGTAAGTGAAATAGGCCTATAATTATTCGCATCTGATTTATGACCCTTCTTGAAAATGGGAACGACCTGTGCTTTCTTCCAGTCGCTAGGTACTTTACGTTCTTCCAGAGATCTACGATAAATTGCTGATAGAAAGGGGGCAAGTTCTTTAGCATAATCACTGTAGAATCTTAAGGGTATCTCGTCTGGTCCGGATGCTTTTCCGCTACTAAGTGATAGCAGTTGTTTTTCAATTCCGATATCGTTTATTTCAATATTTTCCATTTTGGCGTCCGTGCGACGGCTGAAGTCAGGGACCGTGTTACGATTTTCCGCAGTGAAACAGTTTCGGAACACTGAATTCAGTATTTCTGCCTTTCTTCGGTCGTCCTCTGTTTCGGTGCCATCGTGGTCAACGAGTGACTGAATAGGGGATTTAGATCCGCTTACCGATTTTACATATGACCTGCATATTGCAGGCAGCGCATGAGCAATACATCGAAATTACATCTGCTCGGACCTCTTACATAACCCTCCACTGGGGGGGGGGGGGGGGGGCAAAAATTTGGCAGCGATGGTGAGTCAATTGGACTTGCCATGAGCAACAAATTTTTCTTAATTAACTAAGTTTACAGTCACAGAGTACATACATATATATATAAGTGCAGAACATGAAATGAAATAGAGTGCACATGCACTGAGTACAGAACATATCAAGAAATTACAACATGTATACGCAATGAGTACAAAACATATTAACAAATGACATAAAGTGCATACGCACTGTAGTACAGAACATATCTAGCAATGACAAAATGTATACGCAATGAGTACAAAACATATTAACAAATGACATAAAGTGCATATGCACTGTAGTACAGAACATATCCAGCAATGACAAAATGTATACGCAATGAGTACAAAACATATTAAGAAATGACATAAAGTGCATACGCACTGTAGTATTTTTTTACCATTTTACAAGAACTAGGAGAGGAAAGGGAAGGATTGCACCATGGTTGTAGCACAGTAGGTTGCATGTAGCTGCACTGAAAGTCCATATCTTTCCACAGAAGCACAACACCAAGTGAGACAATCTGAAGTTCTCTTCCCTGAAGTACTAATCAGTGTAGCCAAGACACTAAAATGTCGTATTTATATTCAGTGTTATCATTTTGGTAGTACATTAGGTACACCAAACAGTGGAACCATAATAACATCTCCATTGTTCAAGGTGGTGGACAGCATGATGTGTCAACACCACACTCTTTCACCAACGTAGAATTACTGCAAAAACCAAATATGGTGCTCCATGATCATAAGGATGGACAGGACAAACGGATATTGCAGTAATTTCTGGTAATTAGGTCAGAAGGTGAAGGACATTAAGTCTTATGCTAGTCATCATTGAGAATTACACTAGTCTATCAACCGATCTGAGTAATTGGTGGCACTCATTGCCTAGTTACTAAACATTTCTGTACTATGTATGAAGTATTACAGAATAATATTCATAAGTCATCTGATTACAGTGAGCATTGGCACTCATTGGCCAGTTACAAACTATTTTTATGCATTATTCAAAAGTGATCATTCAAAACAAGAGTTAATTAATGGCATACCAGTTACATAATTCATCTAGTTATACTAATCATTGGCATTCATTGGCCTGTTACTAAACATGTAGCAAGTATTGAATAATACAAAACACTATTCATAACTCATCTGATTGTGGTAATTATTGGCACTCATTGGCCAGTTACAAACCGTCAGAAGTGATCATTCAAAACAGGAGCTAAGGAATGTAGCATCAAGCTAATGGTATTCATATATAATAGCATGTAAGTGACATAAGACAAATTTAAAATATAAGAAACAGTGGCATTCATTGGCCAGTTACTAAACATATAGCAAGTATTGAATATTACAAAATATTTTTCATCACTCATCTGATTGTGGTAATTATTGGCACTCATTGGCCAGTTACAAACCATCTCTTACGCATTATTCAGAAGTCATTATTCAAAACAGGAGCTAAGGAGTGTAGCATCAAGCTACTGGTATTCATATATAATAGCATGTAAGTGACATAAGACAAATTTAAAATATAAGAAACAGTGGCATTCATTGGCCAGTTACTAAACATATAGCAAGTATTGAATATTACAAAACATTTTTCATCACTCATCGGATTGCGGTAATTATTGGCACTCATTGGCCAGTTACAAAGTATTCATATATTTTTATAAAAAAGTATTCAGTATTATTCAGAAGTCATCATTCAAAATGAGAGTTAATTATTGGCATAGCATTTATAGAGTGTAACAAAAATATTATTTACAGAAATTATTGGCATAGCATTTACACGTTGTTACAAAACATCATTCAGTATTACTCAGAACTCATCATTCAAGTGACATAGGACATATTTAAAATGTAACACACTGTAACTATTACTCAAGGTCTGTGGTTAGAAAACATCATTCAGTATTACTCAGAACTCTCTTAATCTGATAGCATTATTTGGGACAGGTATTACATTTTTTTTTGTGCTAGCAATGCATTGCATTGGGATCGATAATTAATTGCTGGGGCATGAAAATATTTGCTTTTGACTTATTGCTGCAAATAACGATTAGTAACGTCATTCGCCATGAGTCAGCTGTAGCAAGGTTATGAAACAAGTGGAGTATATGTGATCACATTCATGAATGACACACACAAATGGGTAAAAAAATGCAAGTACTAGAACAGGTTTAATGACTAAGTGCTTGTAGCACATTAATTTTGTGAATAGCTTCTCCTGGAAAAATACAAAATGGATTATTAAGCTGAAAGAAGAAACACATATTATGCCGAAAAGTAGTGAACTTCGAATTAACAGGTAATGAAACGTGTACTCAATATGTATGTACTCTAGCTGTCCTTTCCAAAACATTCAGTCATTATATCATGCGACATAAGACATACTGTCAAAACGAACTGCAACAAATACTTAAATAACTACATAGCATCTCTTAACTAATAGTAAATATATAAATTTCATCATTATTCTCATCTGCAAGGAAAAACTTCATTATTCATATTACCATAACTTCATTACTATCATCACCTGCAAAGAAAAACTTCATTATTCATATTAGCATATTCTTCATATAACTATTCATCACCATTCATTATCATCTGCAAAAAAGACACTTCATTATTCATATCACCATTTACTTCATACAGCTATTCATAGTATAGAGTTTCTTATTTCTAGCATATTTCATCACAAAAACTAAGATGTGTAGTTCTGTCTGACAGCCTGCATCAATCGCCTCGTATTCTGAAAGAAAAATAATTAGTTAAGACTGCTATCATACGATGTGTATAGTATATTCTTGTTAATGCTTGTTAATTCAGATCCATTTACCCTTCATGACGAGGTATTGCATCTTCTTTCGTTCATTCGGAAGGTGAAATTCCCATTTCATAGTAATCCACTGTGGTTTGTTTAATTTATTTCTTTTACACGTTATTGCTTTCTGAAAACGATGAATAAGGATTAATATCTTGCATTTAAATCATATACCCATTAAATAAAAACTGGTCTCTAGTGATATAATTAAGCATACAGCACAGCATGACAGAAAACGTATTATGTCAAAAACGTAGACAGTGTTCAGGTGCAAAAATGTACACAGAGTATCATAATGTGGTAGCAAAAAAAATGTAAAATAGTCACGATGCTGAGATATCGTAAGGCAAAATGTCAAAGTCAACTGGTGTTTGTTATATCTTAAAGATTTTGTAGTGCATACAAACAAAACAGGAAAACAATCATACACACATGAAAAATGGTGCACAGTCTGATATCTAACGACAAGAAATGACTTTCTTTGTGTTCAGCTTGTATGTTGTGTAGTTGATAGAGGCGAGAGTTGAAGACTTTAATGGAGAAAGAATTTGATAAAATTAATATGTCACTAGATAGAATTGCATAATTGGTCATAAAATATGTAAGTTTATCCGAAAAAATGTGCACGGTCTGAAGTGTAACGACAAGAAAAGCGACCTGCTAACCTTACCTTGCCGGGCACTTGCCAAGAAAAAAATACGATGATCATCAGTAAGTATTCATATAAATATAATTGCATAAGTGGTCATATAAAAATCAGGAAATGGCATTACAGTGTGATAAATCATAAAGTATGTTCATTCAATAAAGGGTTTAATATTGGAGACATGGTGATTGCCTTTACTTTTTATGGTTCTCAGAGTTTCGACGTGTACTACATTGGGGTGAGGAATGCTGCGAATTCGATATGGACCTGCGTATAGAAGCTCAAATTTACTACATCTACTCTTTGCTCTGTTGGATAATATCTTCTGTCCAATGTGAAAGTCACGGCGTTTACAAACCTGTTTTTGCTGTCTTCACCGGCGCTCTGCGGCACGTTTGATGTTGTTCAGCGCAATGTCAATTATTTCATAGTGTCGTAGTCGACGAGATGTAGGAAAGGATATCAATTCTTTAATTTTGTTAGGTGGTTCAACATTTTTCAGTATAACAGTCGGAGATAGTAGATTCATTTGGTATGGAATTAATTGCATCCTGGAATGAGAGTATGTGTGTGTCCCAATCAATATGTTTTTTATGGCAGTATATTCTACATAGTTTACCAATTTCTTTCATTAGTCGTTCACAAGTGTTCGAAGAAGCATGGTACCTGGATATATAGATCGGAGAAATGTTTCTAGCTTGTAACATACGTGTCCATATAGCAGATCGAAACTGTGATCCATTGTCGGAAATTACTTTCAATACATGCCCTACATGGAATAAAAAATGTTTTACAAATGTATTCGAAACAGATTTAGCAGTAGCTTTGCGTAACGGAGTGAAGGTAACAAATTTCGAAGTGAGTTCAACAGCAACAAAGATGTAGCAAAAGCCTCTATTAGTTCTGGGAAGCGGACCAAAAATGTCTACAGGTACAATGGGATGTTTTGGAGGAATATGTGAAGTCTACAGGTACAATGGGATGTTTTGGAGGAATATGTGAAGTCGTGTCTGACTTAGCTTTCTGGCAGATTTTACATGACACTAAAACTCGTCGAATACGTTTCTCCATGTTGGCAAAATAACAGTTCTGTCTCAGTATAAGAAAACATTTTCTGGCTCCGTAATGTGCGTAACTTAAGGGGCTCCGGAACGCACTATACTTGCAATGTTAAAATAACGCTTATAAATTACATCTTTCCTCACAAAGTATTTGAGGTAGGGAGTTGAACTTTTTACAGATTATTTATTGGAATATGGGCTACAACTTAACACAGGGATTTTACAAAATTTTACTTCAGTTATTAAAGATGATTTTTTTTCAATTGTAATGAAAATTCACAACATTTTTTTGCAATTTTTTATTTATATATTCAAAAATATACAGTTTTTTGGAAAAAGGCTGTGTTAAATTATGCAGAAGGTACTGTGTAACATTTACTGAAAGTTTGAAACAAATATGTTTGGAAGATCCTTAGAAAACACGTAATTAGTATGAGAAAATAAAAGTTTTGGGAATCGAGCGACAAAGATTGGATTAACTTTTTAGTGCATTCCAGGTCCATAGGATGGATTATCTTCATCCTATGCAAACTCCTCCTCCAGCTTCCTCTTGATCCTCCTCCTGTTTACTCTTGCTTGTATTACTAGACTCTTTACAGCCCTGTCTGCAGCCCGAAGGCGTTTCTTGTCTAAAGCAAGCATCGCTCGTACCATGTTAGAACCTATCTTCATTCCCATATTTCTAAACACCTTGCACCTTACAATGTTGCCATCATTGAAAGTCGCAACAGCATCATACACACCAAAGTGAAGTGTTTCTATTCCAACAAATACAGTCTTGGGGATTCTCGACCATATAACACTATTTACACTTTCATTTGGGTTTTGAGTTTTTCCGTGAATACACTTTTTCAACAGTTCAGGTGCTGCTAAGTCTCTGAAAATCGGTTTTATCACCCCCATTATTGCATGAGGCAGACCATGCTTATGAGTGTACACTTCACCAGTTAGCAATCCTTTGTTATATTTACACCAACTGTCTTCTGCTTTGGGACAAAAGCTATGTTGGGGATTTTCATCGGTTGAAGAAGTATGAAAAAAAGAGCCCAAACAGCCTTCTTCATTTCGTCGACACTTTGTGTATTTTGCCTAATAGCCATTCCATAATAGTTCTGTATTTTGTCAATTACACTGTCAGTTAACCTTCCCTTCCCATCCAACCCTTTACCATCACTGAGTTTTTGTTTTTTGTACGAAGCTTTCAGTCGCCGAAGTCTTGTTCCCATTCGCTTCTGTACGTGTCCAATACACTCAAATTTCTGCACTACAACATCATCACCATAGGGCTTCAGTCCTTGAACATGTTTGAAACTTTTAGAATCACCGTCACCAAGGTAATTAACATATCGCACTTTATCACACGCCTCAGAACGCTGGAATATACTGGCAACACCAGCCACTTCCATTCCTTCACTACTGCCACTATAGTTAGCTTTGCAATTATTTTCATGTGTACCTTTATATTTTTGTGGACATCTACAATACTTTGATATTACTGCTCCATCTAAAACTTTCCCTGTATACATACTGGTGGCAGATACTACACCATGAAGAGATGTGTGTCCCCGTTTATGCCAGGTACCATCGAACGCTGCAGTCAAATCTCTGTTACCATTATTTTCCATTACTGCCTCTTCCACAGCGTTCTTCATAGATTCTATACAGACATCCTCTACTTTAGACCCTATTAATTTATTATAGGTCGTAAACTTGGTTGGGGGATTTGGAAGATTCATGATGCCACAGAAAATTGCACCTGCAGTAGCACCCTCACCAACTGAACGCAAGGAATAAACAAATCTAATGTTGTGTTCGTAGATTTTGCTACCATTTTCTTCAGTTGCAGTTACTGCAACACTGATCCAAAAGGTGGTCATGTATGAACACTTATCACATTTCAGTTGTATTTCACTAGCAAGTCCCACGTGCTTTATTATGGAGAGTTCCAGACCAACTTCACTACAATGAATACATCTTACACAGTTTGAAAAAATTCCTTTGAGAACCGACATATCAAATATTTCATTCACATCCGATTCGCCCATAAAACATTCATAGTTTTCACTCATTGAACCAAGCTTCTTCTGTGAAGTATTTTCTTTCCCACTTTGACTGCTATGGGCAGGTGTACTTGAGAGGTTAGGTTCACTCACTTGGTTATCGTCTTTATTGTTTACAGTAATAACACATACCTTTGGCTTTCCAACATTTCTCCTTTTCTTAAAAGCCTTCAGAAGATTTCTAATAACTTTACTTTTACTCATTATTATACTTCAACAAAACAGAGACTCAAGAAACAGAATTAATTGCAAATATTTTCGAGATAACGACAGAGTAAATAAACATGAAACAATCGACAATCACACCAGCGATATATATTGAACCATCACAGGTTAGCCACAACACATACTTTATCTCACATCACTAAAATGTACCTGATGAACACGGACGTTTATAATAACACCATTTGACAGCAGTTTAACAGCGCCACAGTGGGTCACGCCCATGTAGAACACATTTCAAAAAAAATTTAAAAATAGTTGTAGTCTTCGGAATTGAATAAATTATATATCTATTAAAAGGTAATATAGTCTGCAGATTCAGAAAACGCAAAAAAGTAAAAATTGAACTTTTCATGATTTTGAGCCTTTCCGGAGCCCCTTAAATGAGTATACCAAATTAATTTATTAACAAGCTCGTCAGGAATACATAATAACCAATTGTTGCTGTCAGGTTGAGAGCGGCGAAACAGAATACTATTGCGTACAGTGTAATGGTTTCTAATGGTAACATTATTCCTATCTTGCCAAAGGCGTTTAATTTCTTTCCATACGTTGTCTTTACTCTGCTCTTGTGCTATGTCTCGTAATGACGACGAAATGAAATTTTCAAATGCAACTTGTTGAATATACATGACGCTGAAATTTGCTTTGCAGAAGTTGGTTGCGATGTCTTGCTGATTGTTGCTGAGAGAACGGGATAGTGCGTCTGCTACAATATTTTGTGCACCGGGAATGTGAACAATTGTAAAATTAAATTCCTGTAAATAAAGTTTCCATCTGCTTAATCTGTCGTATGTAAATTTAGCGGAAAGTAAAAACTGTATAGCTCTTTGATCTGTGTAAACGGTCGTATGTCTTCCATAAGGAAATGCCGAAATCTCGTAAATGCCCATACAACACATAATGTTTCAAGTTCTGTGACAGAATAATTGCGTTCAGCAGGTGACAGAATGCGACTCGCAAAGGCGATGTTTTTAATTACTGTAGTACCATCTTCTTCAACTTCCTGAAAAATGTGTACGCCTAAAGCAGTGTTAGAACTGTCGGTGGCAATGGAAAATTTTCTAGTAAGATCTGGATGTGATAAAAGTGGTGCATTCAACAAAGCTTCTTTCAGATTCACAAATTCAGAATGTGCTTGGCTATCCCAGGACCAAATAGTGTTTTTACCCGTCAATTGACATAATCTAGGGGTGTCTAAAGTAGAGTAATGAATAAATTTACGAAAAAAGTTAATTAAACCCAAAAAGCTGCGTAGTTGTTTCTTCGACGTAGGAACAGTAATGTCACGTAAAGCTTGAAGTTTTTCCGGGTCAGGCGCAATGCCTTCTGCTGAAATTACATGTCCAAGAAATTTTATAGAAGTTTTGCCAACGTGCGATTTGCTAAGATTAACTGTGAGTCCTTGTGCACGAAAAGTTCGTAACAGTTGTTCAAGAATCAGATTGTGTTCAGACCAGTTAGCTTCTGCAATAAGAATGTCGTCTACATACGTTGTGATTCTGTCTTTTAATTCTGTCGGAAGTATAGTATTCAATCCGCGAATAAATGCTGCTGAAGAAATAGTTAAACCGAACGGTAATTTACAAAATTGATAACAGTCACCAAAACAGAGAAAAGCCGTGTACTTTCTGCAGTCCGGATGGAGCTGAATTTGCCAAAATCCAGATTTCAAATCTAATGTGGAATAAATAGCAGTACCATGAAATTTCTGTAGAAGTTCTTCTAATGTCTGTGGGCGATCTGTTTCATTAATAATAATGTCATTGATGTGACGCGAATCAAGTACGAGGCGAAGTGAACCGTCCTTTTTTTTACAATATGGAGCGGGTTTATGTACGGACTAACTGCCGGTTCAATAATTTCTTGGTCAAGCATAGCTTGCAATTCTTTCTTAACTTCTTCTCTGTGAATATACGGAAACAATGTTTGGCTTTAAATGTGTCGTGCTGTTTAACTTGAAATTTATACATAAAAACGGACATAGTACCAGGAACGTTGTCAAAAACTGGAGCTTGCTGTAAAAGAATTTTGCATAGTTGCGTGCGTTCGTCGTCTGTATTTGCACTGCTCGGTTTAGCTTTATCAGAAATCATTTGTATAACGTCATAGTCGGCTTCGACTGGAGTATTCTAGTTGTGTACGTACGTATCTGTGAACAATGTGGAATGACAGTCTATGTTACGTGAGGCGGAAATGACCTCTGTACGATTGTTTGTTCTTCTGCAGATAAAGAGTGCTGAAATTCTAAAGCCAGTTGTACATTTTCATCCTTTAACATTAAATAGGAATTTTGAAAGTTAATAATTGCGTCGTGTTGTACCAGAAAATTCGTACCTAAAATAACGTCTGTTGTCAATAAGGAAACAATCCAAAAATTTGAGTGAAATGTATGACCTGCAATACAAAATGATAAACGTGTCTGTAATTTTACATCTACTCCTTTACCAGATACTGCTCCTTTTACTTTAATTTTGCCTAATGGTAGCGTAGGATAGGTATTCTCTTTGTTACATTCGTTGAAAGTTTCCTCATTTATAACTGACATAGGTGATCCAGAATCGATTACTGCTGAAAATTTGGATGATCCAATCTTTACTTCAATGACAGGGTGTGAAACGGTTTTTTGAATAACTGGCCTTTCCTGCAAAAGAGTGTCTCGGATGTCGTCAAAAGTAATAACATTTTCGTGAACAAAATTCTCTGTGTCAAAAGTATTGCTTGCGTTGCTGGAAGATGCAACCTGTACTGTATCTAGTCAAATTCTATCCGACGTGCTATTATTTGCGGGAGGATGCTGTGGCATTTCGACTATTTGTACTGTTCTGTTATTTCGTCCTGATGCATTAGGTTCGGGATGATACCGACTGTCTGGTTCATTCATGATAATCTGTTGTTGCGGATGATTTTGCTGCTGGTAAGACCGACTGCCCGCACCATGAACCATGGACCTTGCCGTTGGTGGGGAGGCTTGCGTGCCTCAGCGATACAGATAGCCGTACCGTAGGTGCAACCACAACGGAGGGGTATCTGTTGAGAGGCCAGACAAACGTGTGGTTCCTGAATAGGGGCAGCAGCCTTTTCAGTAGTTGCAAGGGCAACAGTCTGGATGATCGACTGATGTGGCCTTGTAACAATAACCAAAACGGCCTTGCTGTGCTGGTACTGCGAACGGCTGAAAGCAAGGGGAAACTACAGCCGTAATTTTTACCGAGGGCATGCAGCTTTACTGTATGATTAAATGATGATGGCGTCCTCTTGGGTAAAATATTCCTGAGGTGAAATAGTCCCCCATTCGGATCTCCGGGCGGGGACTACTCAAGAGGATGTCGTTATCAGGAGAAAGAAAACTGGCGTTCTACGGATCGGAGCGTGGAATGTCAGATCCCTTAATCGGGCAGGTAGGTTAGAAAATTTAAGAAGGGAAATGGATAGGTTGAAGTTAGATATAGTGGGAATTAGTGAAGTTCGGTGGCAGGAGGAACAAGACCTCTGGTCAGGTGACTACAGGGTTATAAACACAAAATCAAATAGGGGTAATGCAGGAGTAGGTTTAATAATGAATAGGAAAATAGGAATGCGGGTAAGCTACTACAAACAGCATAGTGAACGCATTATTGTGGCCAAGATAGATACGAAGCCCACTCCTACTACAGTATTACAAATTTATATGCCAACTAACTCTGCAGATGACGAAGAAATTGAAGAAATGTATGATGAAATAAAAGAAATTATTCAGATTGTGAAGGGAGACGAAAATTTAATAGTCATGGGTGACTGGAATTCGAGTGTAGGAAAAGGGAGAGAAGGAAACATAGTAGGTGAATATGGATTGGGGCTAAGAAATGAAAGAGGAAGCCGCCTGGTAGAATTTTGCACAGAGCACAACATAATCATAGCTAACACTTGGTTTAAGAATCATGAAAGAAGGTTGTATACATGGAAGAACCCTGGAGATACTAAAAGGTATCAGATAGATTATATAATGGTAAGACAGAGATTTAGGAGCCAGGTTTTAAATTGTAAGACATTTCCAGGGGCAGATGTGGACTCTGACCACAATCTATTGGTTATGACCTGCAAAAAGGTGGGAATTTAAGGAGATGGGACCTGGATAAACTGAAAGAACCAGAGGTTGTACAGAGTTTCGGGGAGAGCATAAGGGAACAATTGACAGGAATTGGGGAAAGATCTACAGAAGAAGAAGAATGGGTAGCTTTGAGGGATGAAGTAGCGAAGGCAGCAGAGGATCAAGTAGGTAAAAAGACGAGGGCTAGTAGAAATCCTTGGGTAACAGAAGAAATATTGAATTTAATTGATGAAAGGAGAAAATATAAAAATGCAGTAAATGAAGCAGGCAAAAAGGAATACAAACGTCTCAAAAATGAGATCGACAGGAAGTGCAAAATGGCTAAGCAGGGATGGCTAGAGGACAAATGTAAGGATGTAGAGGCCTATCTCACTAGGGGTAAGATAGATACTGCCTACAGGAAAATTAAAGAGACCTTTGGAGATAAGAGAACCACTTGTATGAACATCAAGAGCTCAGATGGAAACCCAGTTCTAATTAAATAAGGGAAAGCAGAAAGGTGGAAGGAGTATATAGAGGGTCTATACAAGGGCGATGTACTTGAGGACAATTTTATGGAAATGGAAGAGGATGTAGATGAAGATGAAATGGGAGATATGATACTGCGTGAAGAGTTTGACAGAGCACTGAAAGACCTGAGTCGAAACAAGGCCCCCGGAGTAGACAACATTCCACTGGAACTACTGACGACCTTGGGAGAGCCAGTCCTGACAAAACTTTTCCATCTGGTGAGCAAGATGTATGAAACAGTCGAAATACCCTCAGACTTCAAGAAGAATATAATAATTCCAATCCCAAAGAAAGCAGGTGTTGACAGATGTGAAAATTACCGAACTATCAGTTTAATAAGTCACAGCTACAAAATACTAACACGAATTCTTTACAGACGAATGGAAAAACTAGTAGAAGCCAACCTCGGGGAAGATCAGTTTGGATTCCGTAGAAACACTGGAACACGTGAGGCAATACTGACCTTACGACTTATCTTAGAAGAAAGATTAAGGAAAGGCAAACCTACGTTTCTAGCATTTGTAGACTTAGAGAAAGCTTTTGACAATGTTGACTGGAATACTCTCTTTCAAATTCTAAAGGTGGCAGGGGTAAAATACATGGAGCGAAAGGCTATTTACAATTTGTACAGAAAGCAGATGGCAGTTATAAGAGTCGAGGGGTATGAAAGGGAAGCAGTGGTTGGGAAGGGAGTAAGACAGGGTTGTAGCCTCTCCCTGATGTTGTTCAATCTGTATATTGAGCAAGCAGTAAAGAAAACAAAAGAAAAATTCGGAGTAGGAATTAAAGTCCAGGGAGAAGAAATAAAAACTTTGAGGTTCGCCGATGACATTGTAATTCTGTCAGAGACAGCAAAGGACTTGGAAGAGCAGTTGAATGGAATGGACAGTGTCTTGAAAGGAGGATATAAGATGAACATCAACAAAAGCAAAACAAGGATAATGGAATGTAGTCTAATTAAGTCGGGTGATGCTGAGGGAATTAGATTAGGAAATGAGATACTTAAAGTAGTAAAGGAGTTTTGCTATTTGGGGAGCAAAATAACTGATGATGGTCGAAGTAGAGAGGATATAAAATGTAGACTGGCAATTGCAAGGAAAGCGTTTCTGAAGAAGAGAAATTTGTTAACATCGAGTATAGATTTAAGTGTCAGGAAGTCATTTCTGAAAGTATTTGTATGGAGTGTAGCCATGTATGGAAGTGAAACATGGACGATAAATAGTTTGGACAAGAAGAGAATAGAAGCTTTCGAAATGTGGTGCTACAGAAGAATGCTGAAGATTAGATGGGTGGATCACATAACTAATGAGGAAGTATTGAATAGGATTGTGGAGGAGAGGAGTTTGTGGCACAACTTGACCAGAAGAAGGGATCGGTTCATAGGACATGTTCTGAGGCATCAGGGGATCACAAATTTAGTATTGGAGGGCAGCGTGGAGGGTAAAAATCGTAGAGGGAGACCAAGAGATGAATACACTAAACAGATTCAGAAGGATGTAGGTTGCAGTAGGTACTGGGAGATGAAGAAGCTTGCACAGGATAGAGAAGCATGGAGAGCTGCATCAAACCAGTCTCAGGACTGAAGACCACAACAACAACAACAAGACCAACTGTTAAACGTACGCTGAAAACTGTGCTCATTACTTTTACGTCTGTCATGATAGTCATTTCTATACGGTGCATTGCGATATGAGTTGAAATGGTGTGTTTTCCGTACGTAGTTATTTCTTTGTTGCTGTGCGTTACTATTTGGCGGAGCCGATGCTATACGTGCAAGCGGCGAAACATTAAAGCTTGGTTGACCTTGCACATTACATTGTTGGTTAGGTATGCTAACCAGCTGGTTTTGTTGCTGTTGTTGGGAAAAACCTCTATTGTTACCAAAATGTGGTTCCTGTTGCTGATAATTTTGACGATACTGATAATTAAAATTTTGTCTGTTATTAAAGTTCTGGTGGTTGTCGTTCCTGAAGCGTCTATTAGCTTTGCTATTGAAATAGCGTGGCTGATCGTAATTGCTGTATCCTTGTTGACCTTGGTGAAAATTTTGTTTATGAAGGAATAATCTGATTGCTGAACTTCCAAAAGCTGTAACAGATCTCTGAATGCCGAAATATTTTCTTTCTGCTGACCCGTTAAAAGTGACTCTCTGAATGATCGTGGTAATTTAGAAATACATAATTGAATAAGTGCAGATTCACTGTATGGTTCACTTAAGTACTGGTTTTGTTGGACCATGTGTTCAAAAAATTGCGTGACAGTGGAAAAATTTGAGTTCTCATAATTCGGTAAACTAATTAATTGATCCTTGATTCCGCGCTGTGTCGTCTTCGACCAATACGCTGACAGAAAAGCATTCTGAAATTCTTCTACCGAATAGCATTGTCTCGCGATCGGTCTCATACGAGTTGCCGGTTCGCCTTCCAAAAAACTGCAAATAAATTTAACCCTTTAATGCATACTGTAGCTGATAAGCTACAGACCTCATTTCTTCGATTTATTCCATATGGAGAAACATTTTCGATCAAATTCGTTATGTAGCTAAGTGTATACACTCCGCTGCAGTTTCTAGTAGTTCTTCATAGTGATCATAGATGGCAGGACGAGCTGAAGCAGTTCGACAGTGAGCTGTGTGGACATACTGCCAAGTGTGTGTTTTGGCGGAAAGTTGAGGTGTGTTTTTGGTGTTTGTGCACTGATTTCTGGGTTTGAAAATTACTTTTTCATTTTGAAAACGTAAGTAGATATGGTGTAAACAGTTAATTCGAGTGTCTTTGCGATAGATTTGAAATGAGGCCTGTTTTTGTGTATGTAGCTTATCAGCTACATTTTTCATTTACTGCATTTCAGGCGCTGACGTAAAAATGTCTCGAAAGAGTCAAGAAGAAATGCTTATGGAATGGTTAGAGATTCCACTAAGCAGTGATGACGATCTTGAGTGTTTCTCTGACGATTCCATTCAAGATGAGACATATGTTGCTCCAGAATCTGTTGATTGTAATAGTGACAGTAGTGACGAAGAAAGTCAAGTACCAGTAACTAGGACTGAAGATGTTTCTGGAACAAGACAATCTGATGTTATAATGAAGGAATCGACGTCACAGTTGTCTGATAATGCTCTGAAACTGCCATGCAGCAGCAAAAATGTTACCAAAAACAGCAGGAGTGTGGTTTGGAAAGATAAACAGTTGATTATTCCCGAACTGCAGTCAAAATTTCATGGCAATACTTCGTTACCAGAAGAAGTAATAAACTTAAATACTCCATACCAATTCTTCAAACATATATTTCCATCTAAATTGTTTGATCTAATTGTCAAGAGTCTCATAGATACAGTGTGCAGTGTAATCCTGATAGACCAATAGATTTATCCTGTGATGACATAAAAAAATTTATAGGCATCTGTCTCGTAATGTCAATAGTTCATGTACCTAATACGAGGGATTACTGGGGAGAAGTTACTGGTACTCATCTGATCAAGACAACAATGACAGTGAATCAGTATGAGCAAATACGTAAGTTTCTTCACTTCAATGACAACAGTGCAATGATACCCAGGGGTGAAAAAGGTCATGATAGACTCTTCAAGATAAGACCCATAATAGAATTGATGAGATCTCGGTTTCAAACAATACCTGTTGAGGAGTATGTTTCTGTTGATGAACAGATATGTTCAACAAAGGCTAGAAGTTATTTGAAACAATACATGCCAAACAAGCCTCATAAATATGGATACAAATTATTTGTTATTAGTGGCATATCTGGTTATGCCCACGATTTTGAGATTTTCACTGGAGATGAAAATGAACCAGAAAAAAGAGTGACTGGGGTGGAAGACTTGGGAGCAAGTGCAAATGTTGTAGTTCGACTCAGTAGGATACTACCAAGAAATATGAACCACAAACTGTACTGTGACAATTATTACACAAGTCTGCCACTGCTTGTATGGTTACATAAACAAGGAATTTACTCACTTGGGACAGTCAGAAGAAACAGAGTGCCAGACTGCAAGCTCCCTTCAGAAGCTGAGCTGAAGAAAATGGCATGAGGTGCATCAGTAGAGCGCGTCGCAACAGTGGATGGTGTCGACATATCAAATGTAGTGTGGAAAGATAACAAGAGTGTGATGTTGCTTTCTACACTTGCTGGACAGCAGCCTATTCATGAAGCAGGGAGGTATGACAAAAAACAAAGTCAAGAATAACAATACCTTGTCCACAAATAATTAAGCTCTACAATAAACATACGGGAGGTGTTGACCTTCTTGACAGCATAATGGGTCGACATAAAATTCTTGTGAAAAGTTGAAAATGGTATATAAGATTGTTTTACCATCTCCTGGACATGGGAGTAGTCAATTCCTGGCTGTTGTATAGGAGAGTAGCAGAAACCAAAGGGATTAGGAGAACTATGAAACTCTCCGAATTTCGAATGGAAATTGCTCACTGTTTGTGTCGCTCAGGTCAAACTTCAGCAAAACGTGGAAGGCCAAGTAATGAACTCGAAAACCAAATACAAGCTAAGAAGACAAAGGGGCCCACAGCACATGTACCTCCACAAGATGTAAGGCTGGATCAAGTAGGTCACCTGCCTTCGTACTTGCAAGTGAGACAGAGGTGCAAAATGCCAGGATGCAAGGGATTTTCCTGGGTTCAGTGTAATAAATGTGCAGTTGCATTGTCTTTGCACAAACAAAAGAACTGTTTTCAAACTTTTCATGTAAAGTGATTATCACATGCTTGGGTACAAACCTGTTGGAACTAGATACCTTATTGTTCATATATAAAAGTGTATAAAATATACAATAAATGCTCAATATTTACAACATTAATGTCCTATTTATTATTTTAGGATTTTTCCCTTCCTATACAAAGTATTTAATCATAATCAACAATTAAATTACGAGAGATTTGGTCAAAATTGAGGGAGCAAAATAAGCACATTTATTGTGGCTCGTAAGGCGTTAACTCAAAATGTAGCTGATCAGCTACAAAGCGATTTTCAACAATAGTGCTTTGTTAATTTAATTTAAAAAATTTTTCAATATTTTTTTCGAAATGTAGGCACTATAAACTAAACATGGTAATTTTTACAGCTTGAAATAAAAATCATGCATTTAAGGGTTAAGTTTTTGTGTTACAGGCAAATTCGGTGAAAAGCAAAGCTAAATTGTTGTATCCAATCAAATGGGTGAATCTGTGTTCTGTCATTTTTAAATACCTTAAATTTTCTCACGGATAGAAAGTGCTTGTAATCAAAATTATCGTCTCTGTATGTCTTAGCAGGTTCAGGATTGTATGATAATCTGTTTGTCTGTGACTGTTCGGAATCTAACTCACGTACTCTTTGTAAATTACCTAAATTATACTGGCTGTGTGAGTCTGACAAATGTTCGCAGAGTGGCGTATGCTGTGATGTGTTAAAGGCTGAAATATTTTTCATGTCCGTCACCTCTTGCTGTAAAGAGGGCAATTTTCTACGTAATGTATTACTGGACGAACCTATCTCACTGATCGTCTGCTGTAAATTTTGGAATTCGGGTGTTTGATTAAACGAAACAGGTGACGTATCGTCTGATTTGGTGTCATTCTTACTTTCGATAACGTCAACACGACTGGCCAATTCATCATATTTTTCAGTCAGTGCTTTTACCTGATCATCGTTTTTAGTATCACAAGCATTAATTTGTTTTTGTATTTCATGTGTGGTTTTGTTCAATTTTTTAACATCTGCTTTGATGGCATCGGGATCCTGTATTAGTTCTAATTGTTCAAGTCTGTCAGTCACTGTCTGAAAGTCTACTGTGTGTGTGTCTGTTTTTGTTTTAAGATCAGAGATTTCATCATGTAATTCGGTGTTCAACTGTTTGATAGTATTAATTTCGTCTGATACACAGCAATATTGTTGTCTACGTATGTTTTTGCTTTCGTAAACAATTTACGCTTATCTTCCTGTCTCTGTGCAGTAATTGTTTCCATGACTTGTTGCTTTACTGTATTCTGTTCCTGTATAAATTTACGGTAACGCATTTCACTGTTTTGTAGGTGGTGATTAAAACGTTCGTCAATTTGGCCGTTCTGTTGGTCAAATTTCGTGTCTGCTTTTGCATCCAGTGTACGTGAAAGTTCTGCTGACATTAATTTAAACTCGTCGCGTAACTGTGTTGCGTTTTCAGAGGATTGTTTAGCGACTGCACTAATTTCATCTCTAAGTAATTTCGTTGTAGCTGCTTGCGTATTCCTTAATTCTTGAGCAACAGATCTAATTTCTTCACTACTGCTCCTAGCACAAGCCTTAATTTCCTCGCGTAATTGTTCTTTAGTATCATGACATTGCGCGGCAATGGCTGTAATCTGTTCACTAAGTTGTTTGAAATTGTTATCTTGCTTATCATTCGATTGTTTGGAATTGTTATCTAGTTTTTCATTAAGTTGTTTGTAATTGTTGTCTTGTTTTTCATTGTTTTCGTTAAGTTGTTGTTTGAGATTTTCATTAAGTTGTAGCAATAATGACATAACTTGATCCATGCCAATATTACCTACTCTATTCTCTGTGCTGTTTGATGGCGTACCTGCAATTGTCACGTTTTGTGTAACCATTTGGCCATTCTGTGATTCTCGGAAAGGTTTGCCAATCGGGTGTGCACTGTGGGTCACTACCTGTGAATCAAATAAATCTGACGTATTTTGACTACATTGTTCATCTTCGTGAAAAAAATTTATCTGTTCACAATTCAAATTTTGCAAACCGGGTGTGTCAAACTGGGCAGCGTCCATTGTATCGGAACGTGCCGCGTCATCAATTGTTAAATTTACTGTGGACATAATTGAATTTATTTGCCCATCATTAGGATTTGACTCAATACTAGTGATCGGCAGGCACTGATTATCTGTAATTAGGGGATTATCATTATTACACTGAGTGTCGCAAGTATTATCGGTCAAATTATTCGAGTCCGCTATTTCACTCATTGCACATCGCGATGTATTGTTAATAGTTTTTCGCGGCATTTTCTCACAAATCGAAACTAAGCAAAAAAATGAAACAAAGGCAAAGCAAAAATGGAACAAACACAATTACAACAAAGAGCAATAAATTGCCGATAATCTGTGAAACAAAGAGTGACAAATTAGTAAATGCGTTGCGCCAGATGCAAACTACATTTAAGTAAATAAGAGCAGATATATGACTACTTCTCAGAGTTTCACAAAGAAATACGATCCTGGCCGGTTGTCGCCAAGTGTAACCTCCCCACAAAATTTAATAAATAATAATAATAATAATATGATTCTAATTTTTGTGTAACCTCAGAACAAAATTGGTTCCCATTTATAACCTCCCTACAGAAATTCATTCACATTTAACCTCCACACAAAATTTGTTTCCCATTTAATGTACCCACAAAATTCTTTTCTCATTTAATGTAAGCTCGAAACAGAAAAATTCCCAAACCTCGTAATAAAAAATAAATTCAGTAACGTGGTAAATTTTGGACGACAGCGGTGCTGCGTCATGGCCCTGTAAGATCATTCCGAATAAAAAGCAAAAATTCTTACCTCAATAAAGTCGCCAACTATCTGCTCTTACAATAACTTTTTCCGGCACAGCTCTGTGCAATGCTGGCCGATAAATTTGTCATTTATGAAAGGAAGCAACTGATTTTTCTTTTGCAACAATCGGAATTATCATGAATTGGAGAAATTAGTAAATTCTTTAAATTGAAATGAATGCTTGTTGGAAATTACTTTGTATGACAAAGATTATTATTAGGACATTTTTAAAAGATTTATATGGGAGTTCACATAACATTACTAGATATGCGCGACGCTGCTTTTTACCTTATACAATAATACTCAGGCTCCGGCATCGCTGCACCGCGACCGGCCCAGCCAACATGATACACTATACCACACCAGAGCAGACTCCAGACCAGACACAAGGGCATTTCCCGCGGAAGGCAAAATTTTGCTTTCGACTCTCAGTCCGGCAGATAATTTTAATCTGCCAAGAAATTGCTATTTCAGAATGTTAAGAGTTTAAAAGGAAGGAAGGAGCTTTAGGGTGTAACATCCAGTCGATGGCGACGACTTCATTAGAGACGGAGAACAAGGGAATTTGCGGAAAATTTAAATCGGGATGGACGAACATATGCGTCCAGTGTTTTACCACTTCGTTCGCTATGCTGATACTTCAAATAAACTGATGAACTGTAACAACCACATGAACAGTACATGTTCAGTATTGTTTCTTATTGTAATCAATGTTTTTATTCTTGTTTTATTTATATCTTAGTAAATGATACGATAATTTTCCATACAGTTACTTCACTTACATGGATATTTTAAATATGAGAAAATTAAGGAATTTTATTTTGTAAAGGCCTCATATATATGATTCTTGGTGTGTTGAGAGAGGCTCCATCCCTAATATGGCCGTCCGAAACAAGCTAATACACAAATTATGTTCACAACTACAGAGGTCGATGACTAGGCTTAAATAAATGTCATCTTGCTGACCACCGCAAGCAGCTGCAAAAAAAATATTTATTACGCGATCACTTTAATTAGAGACCGTCATCTAGCACTCACTTTATATGACGGTATAACATAAAACAGGATAATGTGTGCATCAGAAGATGGTACCTAACTGAAGCTCGTCGCATAATAAATGAGTATATGTTAACAGCAGCTTTTGTTGGCCAACAAGATGTCATTTCTCAATTACAAAAAAAGCTGTGGAGTCCAAGCGACAGAATACTTAAACCGCAGTTTCAAGTCTGTGCTGGAATCTCAACAGAGAATAATCGATAAGAAACAGATCTTTTAAGCAATAAAGGCAAAAATCTGTAATTTATTTAACCATAATGCTCGAAAAATGTTAATCGGGGTGAAAGTGAGTTCGGCTTCGATTCACTACATTCTCGGAAGAGAATAAGAAAATTTCTGACAGATTTGTAAACTGTGGGAGAATTATTTTTTCTACAACTATCTAATGAACGCACTAAAATAATGACGATTGAGACGCCATTAGGAACAGAGATTTCTTTCTCTAAAGGGGCACACCGTACGCGTTTGGTACGATTGAGGAAAACCACAATGGACATCAATCGGGATAAGGATCAGGTGTTTTATGGTGTGTCGTATGGTAACAGTTCATTGTATCTTTACTTTTTCTTTGATTCCACCTACCCAAAGTGCGAAGTCAGGTTACGTAAACCTTTCAAAGAAAGTTGCGACCAACCAGAAGTATCTTATCACTACGATACTTGCCTGATATACAGGCCTCTACAAGACGCCATGAAGCATTTGTAGACTTTTCATTGAGAACCACTTATCTATCGAAACATCAGTAGTAGAAACTGACACCTGGCTCATCAAATTTAGATTTCTGTGATATTTCATGCGATATGACTGGTCGCAAAACGATCTTCAGCCAGAGCCTGTTTCAACGATCTTCTGAAGATCACTATCTAGTAATTAGTTTCTTCCGGGCTTTCTGACAAAGAACAATAAACGCACACTTGAACTTGCGAATACCTAAACCTATCATTCTGTTTTTACATTTAAACGTCCGATACACTAACGTAAAAACGCAATTATTTTGAATGAATGTACGATGTACACTGATCAGCCGGAACATTAAGACCATCTACCTAATACCGGTATGCCCACTTTCGGTACGGATAACAGCGGCGACGCATCGTGCTACAGAAGCAAAAACGCCTTGGTAGGTCGCTAGAGGGAGTTGGCGCTAAATCAGCACACACAAGTCACCCAATTCCTGTAAATTCCGAGAGGGGAGCGATGAGCCCTGACGCCACGTTCAGTCACATCCCAGATGTGGTCGATCGGGTTCAGATCTGGCGAATTGGGGGCCAGCGCATCAATTGGAACTCACCACTGTGTTCCTCGAACCACTCCATCACACTCCTGTCCTTGTGACATGGAGCATTATCTTGTTGAAAAATGCCACTGTCGTGGGGTAACATGATCGTCATGAAGGGTTGTACGTGTCTGCAACCAGTGTACGATACTCCTTGGCTGTCATGGTGACTTGCACGAGGTCCACTGGACCTATAGATGCTCACGCGAATGTTCCCCAGAGCGTAATGGAGCCGCCGCTAGCTCGTCTCCGCCCCACAGTACAGGTGCCAAGGAGCTGTTCACCTGGAAGGCGACAGAATTGTGCCCCCCCCCCTCCCCCCATCGGCTTGATGAAGTAGGGTCGGGATTTATCAGACCATGCAACGCTCTGCCACTGCGCCAACGTCCAGAGCCGATGGTCACGTGCCCATTCGAGTCGTAGTTCCTGATGTCGCGGTGTTAACTTTGGCACATGCATGGGTCGTCGGCTGCGGAGGCCTATCGTTAGGAGTGTTCGATGCATTGTGTGTTCAGACACACTTGTACTCTGCCCAGCAATAAAGTCTGATATTAGTTCCGCCACAGTTCGCGCCTGTCCTGTTTTACCAGTCTGTCCAGCCTACGACGTCCGACATCTGTGACGAGGTGTAGTCGCCCAACCACACGTCGTCTGAGAGTGTTTCACCTTGGTTTCGCCATGTGTTGAAGACACTCAGCACAGCGCTCCTCGAACACGCAAGAAGTCGTGCAGTTTTCGAAATGCTCGTGTCGAGACTCCGGGCCATCACAATCTGCCCTCTGTCAATGGTGCGCCTTTCCCTCATACACAATGACAGCACGCTCACGGATATTATATGCAGCGTTCGTGTTTCTGACTAGTAGTGATTTCTCGCAGGATGACGCTGCTATCGCCTGTACTGGCTTATATCGATAGTAGATCGGTGTTCACAACCATGTAGCTGATCTGTGTGTAATGGAAATATCATCGAGAAATTCAGGGCTTTGAATAATTCCAGACAGTGAAGTATTTTCTGGTTAATACAGTGTAGAAGTAAATGCCAATATTACCTCAGAACCAGCAGGAATTTGTATTAAGATTTTTAGGCCAGTATGTGACTGTTTAATTTTTTGTCCATTTGTGTTCTGCACAAACATTCTGAAAACGTACAACGAACAAAATTAACTAAAGTATTATATCGTGAAGTGAAATCAAAACAAATGACGTACCATTTCTTAGAACTATTGAGAACTGTTTTTGAGGGCACAGATAATATCAGAAAAAAATCAAAGGTCGCTCGTAACGCGAAGTGTTAGATGGTGAGCAGCGACACGATACTAGCAAGAAAATTGGCTATTTCGCGGTCGATACGAGAAGCCTCCTTCATTCCATAGCGTGGATAATGATCAAAAGGGATGGAAAATGCACTAAGGTAATAGAGATGACCTTTCCCGTCATAGGTTATACAGGATGAAACAGAAACTCTAGCGACATTATTTCATAGATTTTCAGGATGTTTTCACGTAGCTCGTTACGGAGTAGCGGTAATTGCATTTTGTTTGTAAAACAATGAATTAGTCGTGATGGTCCTGTTCTACGGCCAGGTCGATCACCAGACATGCCACCAACCTGCTTCCTTTTGCGGGGGCAGATGAAGAGCCTAGTTTACGATACTCATATGGATTTGGTTACCAGTATTATCACAGTCGCTGAAACAGTACACCAAATTCCTTGGAATCTTCAGCATGTGTACACACTGCCTTGATCATGGTGTTTGACAGTTTGAAAAAGTGTCTGTAAGGGGATTGTTTTGTATTTTCTTACGTTATGTATTGTACACTGATAGAACCAGTCGTACACACGCTGATAGATTGCATACGTGTTTCATCTGACGATTGTTGTATTACCCTGTGTTTCGCACTGTACATTTTGGGATTGCATATGACAAGTTATTTCACCATTTTTAAGATTTTCTCACAGAAGCAAAAATTATTTGAGTAACAAACCGAATAAATTGGGATTACTTTATTACACTGTAACGAGCTACCGGAGACTAGGAGTCCTTTACACCAAAATGTGGATGAGCAAAATGACGCTGCCTAGTAAGATTGGCGCAGGACTGACTTGTTAATGACTGTCACAGAAGATATTGGAAATGGCCACCTTTGACTTCGATGCTGTGCTCGATTTATCAAACTGTGAGATAAGCTTAGCAGCTCTTCCTGAGGGATATAGCAGAAATAGCCATTCAAAAGAGGCCCAGGCACGTAGAGGGAATTGCGTGGAAGACCTGGACGGGGTTTCGGGTAGACATCATCTGCCATTTGTAAAATATTCATTACAAAAGATTATAAAGGCAAATTTTCAGTTTCACATAAAGCAAACCTACTGTAAGGTGCAAATTTTCACTTTCACATTAAGCAAACTGTCAACATATACCCAACGGCTATTGCCGCTTAATACATTTAAAATAGTGTGAATTCAAAGAAATCTTTAACGATTAAAAAATAAGCTGAGGGCCTACAAATAAAAACCGAACAAGAAATAACAGAATTTAGTCTAATTTTTAATTTTACACATTTAGGAAATTGAAAAAACTATAAATGGCTACATGCGGCGTAATTATTCTGGTAAAGACGACCTGCTCGCGTTCTGCAATCTTATACCACAATTCGAATCTACAAATTGGATCCCGAATAATACGAAACCAAGAACATGATGGCTAATAAAGACAATTATTTATAAATGCATCCCCAATAACATACTACCTCTACGTCTAAAATCCCCTTTAATTAAAAACTTGGCCAGTGCCAGATAACAAACTTTAAGAAAAAAAAATTAACAAACCAAGAAACGGACAATCACGGCCCTTGAAAAAATTAAACCTGACCAGCATCAGATGATAAAATTTTAGGAAATTAAACAACCTAGCAACTGCCGTTCACGGCCCTGTGAAACAGTAACCCAACAGAGTGAAGTGCTAAAACTCACATTAATGAAAACAAAAGAGAGGATGATGTCTCTTTTTAAAAAAAATGGAGAATAGAACACAATATTACAATTATTTCGGCAGAAGCCCGTGACAGAGTTACACATTTTAGTTCCTTGCGGCGTGAGGTAATGCAGGAGGCGGCAGGCTCGGCGAAGACGATGTCAGCAGCCGATGCACGCAGACGTCCAAGAGAGAACTATGGGGCCAATAGGTCTAATGTCACAACAACTGTAAGACCGAAACAAACTAAGGGAGCGTCTAAGATGCATCACCACTAGTGCCTTTCACAATCTCCCGTAACTGGGTGTTCTGTGAGGAAAGTTTTCCCTTAACAGGCGTGACATCCACCAAAGTCAACAATTATCCGCACATGCAATTATTTATACAATTTTAAATACTTCTGTCCCGTCAGATTTACTGCTGAGCATTCCCTTTGTAGAACCACATCTCAGGTATTACAACCTCTTGATTCTGTTAACCACTGGGACGCAAGATACCGGGGCAGGGAACAAACCCATACACCACTAATATCGCCTACTCCTGATTTAGCCCGCCTAACGTGCTTAATCAGCTCCAAGCTCACCGGGCCGACGGACAGCACGGTGATCTCATAATCCAAAGGCCAAAACACCTAATGAATCAGACTGTCCAAAACACCAGACTCTCCGTATATTAGTTCATACAAACTCAAATAAGAGGAAAATGACTTCAACATGCAAATGAAATAAATTTTGGCGCTCAAGGAACACGTAGGGCCCAGATCGCTACAATAATGCGCACTCGGGACTAATTTTGGAGAACCAGCGAGTAAACAGGCCTCGTACAAAATCCTAAAGATCAACGTGACGAAAACCGGGCTCCACACAGCGCATCACAGTCCTTTACCACCAATAATGTCACCCAGCCGCTATTTACATAATGAGAAGCCTGCTACTGATGAATGCTCAAATCTGGAGTATATAATATGTGTTCGAATTTTTATATAGGCCAGACAGGCAGAGCATTTAAGACCCGCTTTCGTGACAAAGACGGTGGAAATTCATAAAAGCCAACTTTTGCAGAGCATCTCAAAATAGTGAAACACGCTCTTCCTCCTCCGTCTTTATTTAATACGGAAGTTTTGCGTATAGTTGACAATGGCTACAAAACGAAATTCTTTGAAGAGTTCGAAACATGTAAACAGTCTTACCCAAGTTCGGAAGATTTGTTGCAAATTTTCTTGCACTGAAAAATAGACACTACTTTGACTGTATAACATCTCTTATAAAATGATGAAAATTAGCCCATTTTATTTAGATATTAATGTCAGCAATAGTTTATGTGGAACAATATGCCATGTCTTTCATATGTATTACATATAACTCCCTTTAAATACCTTAGTTAGACTTTCCATATACTTTTAAGTATGTTTCTTGCAGCTAGCGCAACAGCTTGACTATGTACATAAATGTGTTTCATTTATTGTAAATTATCAGTCTGTGCCTATAATTATCACATACATACAATATGTATATATGTAAATGCTATGGCGTTATGCTTCTGTGAAGAAGATATTTACATACGTTAAAACAATATTAAGTAATTTTCGTAATACATTTCCTATACTTTACATATCATTAAGGCCAAGTTCCAATAATTTATAACATCTCAAATTTTGTAGGGTTCTGAAGATGGTAGATTAATCTGCTGAAACCGGTAAAGCGAAATAAATTTTCTCATTGTGAAATTGAGGACTGAATTTTACTCTGAAAAATCTAAAAAAATGGCTTCGCCACTGCTTTCGAAGTTAATATAAAGAAAAACGTAAGCTGTGTGTCATAAATAGCAGCTTCGTGGATTTCATAGCCAGACAACAGAAGTTTCATAAATCAGGAGTCATACACATTCAAATCAGTTAATACAGTTAGCGCTATTGAAAAACATGAGATTCCAACAGGTACAACAAAGACCCCTCAGTTCTCAGATTTCACGGAAAGTCGTTTCACATTTTATTCATTAATTCAGTTGATAACATTATCTATACTGCATTCGACGTCTTCATATTCTCGGAACTGATATGTAACTGGAACAAACAATGTTGATAGCTCTGAGTCCTCAAGAAACAACTTAATCTTTCAGCTGAAACTTGACAGAAAATGAAGCAGAAAGTGAGCCCTAATATTGTGTAATCCTGACATTTAAGAACATTTGAGCTTTAGCTGTACCAGTCTATGTCAGGCAAGATGAATCAATGGATCCCTTCTGTTGCAATCACTTACCTTTCAAAAGGACAATAATCCTTCGCTGCCAACGAGAGAAACAATTACTTATGACCCAATTTATCGTAAAATTTGTGAAGAAGCATGTTCTGTCTCATAGGGCTTCTTCTAGCACTTACATAAGTTCATGAGTAGTACTAGAGCACAAGTATACGACTAGCTTCAGTTCATTGACAAAGTTTCGGTAGTCCAATCAGTTCCAGAGGCGTGATTCAGTTAATAGAGGTTTCCCCGTAGTCCACTCTTCCACACAGCTCTGTAACCTACATAAGACGCAAGAAGAGCTGTTTTGTTGCAGAAAGATTCTATCTATAGTGAACTGCATCACTTTGCCCTTGCTGTGTACTCTTGCTTCACAGATCGACAACTCCTTTCAGTTTCACTACTACACGTGTCTCTATTATGATGTCAAAAGCACTGCTGTTCTCCTTTCTACAGTTTTCATCATTTTCGCCGTGACTTTTATTTTGTCCTTAAACCATATTCTGCACTAATTATGCTGTCCGTGTCCTTCAAAATTCCACATACCTACGAATTTTGGCAGTACTATCTGCTATCCATGCACTCCCATTCATTCACTTGTCACATCGATTCCTTGAAACACAAACTAAACAACAGTGGTGGCGAAACTCCGCCTTGCACTCCTCTGTAAATGAATTCACCTTTTTATCGTCCATTTTCATTAATCCTACGGTTTTTCTGGCGTTTCTTATTACTCTTCTGTACTTCATCATCATCTCGGGATTTAGAACATCTAAATTACATTACTGACGACTTCCTCTCTGTTCAGAAATGATATGATACAGCCATGTACTTTATTTAATTCGCCTTTTCGAAGTGAATATGAGAATCACTTCGATGTTTTTACCTTTTCCGAATGAAAACCTAATCTTCATGCAGTTCCACTTCAAATTTTGCCAATATACTTCTGTTCATTATTATATTAAGAAATTTACAAATGTGGAATATTAAACTGATCATCCAATAGTTTCACCATGTACACAGTAGGACCATTATTCGGAAGTGAGGTGATGAGATGACAATTCTGTTATGAAAATTTCCAAGTTTATTACCAGTTTATATATTTTTGACATAGAATCAAGTAACTTAGTTCCTAAACACCCCAAAAATATTAGTAGCTCAAGAAGAATTATTTGAATTGTTATTATTTAGTCCTCTGCCAAACTTAGAAAAATAGGTAAACGGTGTATAAGGAAAAACGAATAACATACATTGCGGTGACAAAACTCATGGGATAGTGATATACACATATGCACGGTAGTATCGCTTACACAAGATATAAAAGGACAGTTCATTGACGGAGCTGTTATTTGTACTCAGGCGGTTATGCGAAAAGGTTTCCGACGTGATTATGGCCGCACGACAGGAACTAACAGACTCTGAACGCAGAATAGTAGCTGGAGCTAGATGCATGGGACGTTCAATTTCGGAAATCGGTAGGGCATTCAGTATTCCGAAATCCACAGCGTCAAGAGTGTGCTGAGAATGTCACATTTCATGCATTACCTCTCACCACTGACAACACAGTGGCCGATAGCCTTCACTCAACGACCGAGAGCAGCGGCGTTTGCTGTCCGTTAGGACAAATGTTCAAATGTGTGTGAAATCTTATGGGACCAACTGCTAAGGTCATCAGTCCCTAAGCTTACACACTACTTAACCTAAATTATCCTAAGAACAAAACACACTCCCATGCCCGAGGGAGGACTCGAACCTCCGCCGGGATCAGCCGCACAGTCCACGACTGCAGCGCCTTAGACCGCTCGGCTAATCCCGCGCGGCCCGTTAGGACAGTGCGGCAAAATTTGGGGTTAATGGGCTATAGCAGCAGGCGACCGAAGCGGTTGCCTTTGCTAACAGCATGACATCGCCTGCAGCGCCTCTCCTGGGATCATGATCATATTAATTGGGCCGTATACGCCTGAAAAACGTGGCCTGGTCAGATGAGTCCCGATGTCAATGAGTAAGAGCTGATGGTAGGGTTCAAGTGTGGCGTAGATCCCACGAAGTCATGGACCCAAGTTGTCAACAAAGCACTGGGAACGTTAGTGTTGGTTCCATAATGGTGTGCGCTGTGTTTACATGGAATGGAATGGGTGCACTGGTCCAACTGAACCGATCATTGACTGCGAATGTTGTGTTCAGCTACTTGGAGATCATTTTCAGCCATTCATGGGCTTCACGTTACCAAACAACGATGAAATGCACCATGTCACTGGGCCACAATTGTTCGCGATTGGTTTGATGAACATTATGGACAATTTCAGCGATTTGAAAAAACCAGATCCAGATTGTCCAACACGAATTCCATCGAACGTTTATGGGCCATAATCGAGAGGTCAGTGCGTGCACAAAACCCTGCGCAAGCAACACTTCCGGAATTATGGACGGCTATAGAGGCAGCATGGATCTTTATTTCTGGAGAGGACTTCCAACTAGTCGTTGAATCCATTCCACGTCGAGTTGCTGCACTACGCCGTGCAAAAGAAGGTGCGACGCAGCATTAGGTAGTATCCCAAGACTCCTGTCATCTCAGTTTACAGTATGTTCAAGAACCAAGGGGGAACAATAAGATTAGTAGATCTTGAAAAAGATTTCACTCAGTTTCAATAAAACAGCCGTTGAGAAACGATAAGTACGTCATGACGGTAGTGGTTCATGTAGAACCTTAATAAAAGTCAGGCAAGGAGAGTCGACAGTATGAAATCCATTCACAGTATCACTAGAGGAAGTTTTAAGATCTTAAACTGGGAAGCCAAGATAGAATTAGTGCTATTTGTACACACCTGAGCCACCTGCTCTAAAATGTTGACCTTGTTTCTAGTGCATATAAACGTCAGCAGCGAACTGAAGAACTTACCATTGCTAATGTGAAAGCAGTCGAAAAATAGTTCTCTCTTTTTTTTTCTTAATGGGACTTAACTGCTTAGGTCATCAGTCCCTAAGCTTACACACTACTTAACATAAATTATCGTAAGGACAAACACACCCACCCATGCCGGGGGGAGGACTCGAACCTCCGCCGGGACCAGACGCACAGTCCACGACTGCAGCGCCTGTAACCGCTCGGCTAATCCCGCGTTGCGAAAAATAGTTTATAATTGATTCGCTGAAATGGAAAGCATAGAATGACTGGATGGACAGTGAGAGAAACACAGAACAGTTAACATGCCCTTCAGTAAGTCTGGTAAACTGTGTAGCATTTTCAAAATGAAGCTTCCAAGGTGAACGAAAAGGAAAACCTGCAATTTGTATGTATCACTGGTTTTGATTTTTGGCAGTGAGACATTGATTTTTTATGGAGTACCACACAAAACTGAAGGTTTCTTAGAGAGCAATAGAAAGATACATCTTTTTTTAAATTCCGGAACAGAAAGGAAAATAAACAATCGATCCGGGAAGAGAATAGAGTTGAAAACGCTCTGATAACAGTAATGAAAATAAAATGGAGATTGGCGAGGCATGTAGCCAGACGAATGGATGTTAAAAGGATCACGGAAGTTCTTTGCCCAGTATCAACAAATGCGATTAGGCGAGACAATGAACTACTGCTTGGAAAGTGTGGATGTATGCCAAATAGCGTATGAAGAAAATTTATGCAAGCATTTGAATCACATATAGGGCACAGACATGTTTCCTCCATATTGTGGCAGTATATCTGGGATGTTTTTGCTTACATAAGAACTATGTTTCTTTTCAAACGGAATTAACGAAATTTTGGGAACCTTGAATTCAGGTTAGTGAACGCTGAACGAATCTGCGTGGGCACAGCAGATTGGGCATCGTCATACCATTGGGCTGCACCACTGCTAGAAGTCAGTTTTCAGTAAAGATTGATGAATGCCGGCCGAAGTGGCCGTGCGGTTAAAGGCGCTGCAGTCTGGAACCGCAGGACCGCTACGGTCGCAGGTTCGAATCCTGCCTCGGGCATGGATGTTTGTGATGTCCTTAGGTTAGTTAGGTTTAACTAGTTCTAAGTTCTAGGGGACTAATGACCTCAGAAGTTGAGTCCCATAGTGCTCAGAGCCATTGATGAATGAAACGGGCCTGAGAGAAAGGATGCTGGTTTTCTAGGACGTAGTACGAAGATAAAGTCACATTCTGTAGTTAACTCAGGCATATAATTTAATAAAGGTTTATAGAAAGACTATAAATTATGAGGACCGAGAGGAACATTGTTATTATAACAGTACATTTACAGTGAAGCAAATTAGCTTATTTATAAAACAACTGACTTTCGAATTGCTATTCGACCGTAACCGAAGACTTCTAAATTTATATCAGGAAGCTTTCCTGAAGTTAACTGGATCACAGAGTTGAGGCACCACACATAGACGAGTCCCAGTCGTTGGTGCTGAGACCGGGTTTGGAGTCTATGTCCTTGTTAAGAATCGTGAACTTCCAGTTGAAACTGATCAAGTGATTATGTGCATGCTACCTATTCAAAAGTGTTTTAAATCATTGAGCTTGGCACGATCTGTACTGCAATTAAATTTATTAAATTGCACCCCGGGCTTCTAATTTCATTAGTCGATGAGACCCTCTGGCACGACAGCCCATCTGTTCCTGTCACAATTTCCAATTTACGTCTCCATCTGGACGGACAAAGAGAAAAGTACATATGTATAGAGATAACTGAAATCTGTTCAGTATCACCTCACAGAAAACATATGTGAAAGTGAATTTCCACATGCAGTACCCTATGATATGTGTACACTAGGAGGGCTAACAGTCTGTGTGACCTTGTATACGGTTGTACGGAGAGAGCTCGCAGGCTCTTGTCGTATCCACAGAGAAAAAGGGCCAAGTCTTGCAAAGAAAAAGTGTATCAAATTCAATGCAGGGATGAGAACGCAGCAGCACTACATCGTGTCCTTGCCATGTATACTCAGTACACATCTTAATCAAAATAATGGAACGGAAAGTTTCCTGAAGTAACAGCGAGCACAGGGCTGGAAAAGGACAGAGTGGAGTGTTCTGGAAAGGGAACTTAAATGTCATGCGAAGCCAACGATAGGCTAGAAACGTAGTATATGGAGAGACGCCTCACCTCCTCTATCGATCCAAAGGAAGTTACTCTGGACGAGTGCAAATTAGAGCCAATGAGACGGCGAGACACCTTCACCATTACGTCATTTCAATGACAGACGAGGATGATGGGGAAAAGCTGAACAAAACTAGGGAGCACGACACTCCTCAAGAGAGTCTGAGAGAAACACAAAATTAGTCAGATCTGCAGAGCTGCCGGAATGTCTTATTTAGGAGCTTCCATTGTCGTACGGCGGCTACAGTAAGTTACCAGTTAACAGTGGTACTCATTATAGCCAAAATGGCGCCATAAAATGCCATTCTCTGTATAAAGACTTCATCTCTTTGTGGGTACGAAGCACAACCAGTAACAGTAGCAGAAGAGAAACTATTTCAGGAAATAACTTGGGAATTATAATGCTTTTCTTGTTGAGATTATTTCAAGCTACCTTCCAGTCAAAAATGGTTCAAATGGCTCTGAGCACTATGGGATTTAACATCTGAGGTCATCAGTCCCCTAGAACTTAGAACTACTTAAACCTAACTAACCTAAGGACATCACACACATCCATGTCCGAGGCAGGATTCGAACCTGCGACCGTAGCGGTCGCAAAGTTCCAGACTGTAGCGCCTAGAACCGCTCGGCCACTCCGGCCGTCGCGAAAATTCAGGAGTCGATTTGGAAGACATATAGGCTTCAGTATTAGAGTCAGAGTTTAACGGCGATTTTACAATCAAATAAGGCGGCAGTTACAGGTAACATCCCACTGGAAATTGCTGTCGCCGTCGGAGAGACATCAAGCATAAATGAATGCAGTCGGTCCGGAATATATTCACATTGTCCACAACTGCCAGAATGCACTTGATCATTGCCAGAGACACCCATGAAGATCAGGTGGGTGTGTCTTATAATACCACCCCCATCGGTCTGCGTTGAATCGTCTGTCATTTGTCAAAATACTTACGCCAGTGAATTTCCCAATTTGCTGCATGTACCGTCACTAGAATGATTGCGCTTTCGTATTTGCTCCCCTTATATATGTATTTGCATTGCACCCATCATGTGCCCAAAATCTCGAGGTGAGCAACTGTTATAAAATTTTGGCTCATCCGTGTATTTATACTCTCACACTGCTGACTGTAAAAATTGTAAAATTTTGTAAGCGGCACGCAGCAAACGTCAAACTGCCGTAAAGAGCACTACATGCTTGAATATGCAAACGATTAACATCGGCACATCCACACAAGGTAGAAGTAGTACCACCTACACTATTTATATAAGGAAATATTAGACAGCGGGTTTCTCATTCAAAAATCAAATTTGAATATTATTTGTCTGTGGAGAGATCATGTAACGCCTCGTATACGAAATGACTACCATCACTTGTCGAATCAGTGGGTCCAGAAGGGCCATACTCATTGCCATGGATGATCTCATGGCCTATACCGCCTAGCACAGCACCAGATAAGTCAGACGTAATATTCGCTCAGTCATGAAGAGTTGTGTAACAACATCATGTATATTGAATAAGGAAATCTACAGTATTTGTTTGAAGCAAGTATACATAGGAACAGTGCGTCGACGTCTGGAACACCGAGGACTATCAACATAGTTACCAGTGTTGTATCATTCCTTGTGAAAAGAGAGAGAGGCGCATCGACAATTGTGCGTCCAACGATAACCATGGACACTGGAGTGACACTAACGTTGTCTTCTCAGTTGGGTCAGGTTCTGAGCGCAGAATCTCAATGGTGGTCGAATCTATGTCTGGAGACTCCGGGGAGAGCAAACGTTGCCATACTACATTCGTCATCATCATACAGGACCCAGTACCTGGCGAGTTGGTATGGGGTGCCAGTGGGTACACAACATGACGTGTTCGCATAGCCGGTAGCCTAATCTGGACAGCGAGTGCTACATTTCTCGCTTGTTTTCACTGTAGCTGTGCCCCACCTTTGGAGTCTCCTTGACGTTATCTTCCAACGATAATGCAAGACAGCATGCTGCCTATGCTGTCCTGATCTTCCTCGATATTGAGCTTGTTTCTCCGTTGCCCTAATTTGTTCGTTCTCCAGATATCACAGATTGGAAACATGTGGTCATGGGCTGCCGAGAGACTTGCATGACACCTTTCTCGAGCCATCACGACTGATGAACTCTGGCATAAAGTTTAAGCAGTATGGAACGATGTATCCGGCTCTGTCATTCAAGCTCAGTTCGACTTGAAACCTAGCCAAGTTACTGATGTTGTTGCTGCCAAGAGTGGCAGCTCTATTAACGCAAGTTCCTTGAAGTGTTATCTGACAGACAGGATAGTCAGTTTCTGATAACAGTGTACTATTTACCTTTAGTCTTACAGCTTCTGTCATTTGAGGACAAGGATCCTACTCTTTTTCTTAATTGGTGTCACAGAGGATAACTAATCCATTGTGCATTTGGTGTAATCCTAGGAAAAATCGTTCTTCAGATAGTCGTGGCATCAATCACAGCCCTCTTGTCTGGCATCAAGTGGAGAGTCCACACAGACTCGGGTCTATGGGAAGGTAGTCTGCCGACTACAAGACCTGCGCTACAGTATGGAAAGTTGGTGTCGCTCCGAACAGGTTTTCTTTCTTTTTTAGGCGAAATTTTGAGGTACGACGCTGACTCACGGACCTTGTCCTTGGTCCGAGGCTTTAGGAGTTTGAGCAAATAATTACCGATCCTCCTCTTCCTGGTTGCGTGATGTTGATGGTAACCTGTCTTTAATAAATTGTCCTGATGGTTAACTGAAACAAATAAAAACATGGCCTGCTGGCAGGTTAGCGCTTGTCAGAAGACTTGGTCTTTTGCGTCCTCCTATTATTCTTGTTCATCTTTTGTAGGATATACGGTACATCTGTCGTTGGCTTCCGTCTTCCTGACCGGTATTCCTCCTTCATCGACTGGGCCGAAACTCCTTCTACCAACAAACAATTCCTGGCAGTACCGGGAATCGAACCTGGATCCTCCCAAAGGGAATCAGCTGCGCTGACCACTTTTTTTTCCCTTTCCTTCTATCTGTTTTTTTGTCCTTTTTCCGTGTGTGGTTCTGTGCGGATGTTACACGACAACTTTTACATTTCATGATGATAACGTCACTTAATGTTTTATTACAGAGGGTGCAAATCCCTGACTACATACGTTAAGCCACCCTGCCGGAAAACCAGTCACCTATTAAGGCGCTGCTTTGCGTTGTACAACACCTTTCCGTTCCATGGTAGTTAAACTCTTATTACTTGAATCATATCCTATCATCCTATCCCTTCTCCTAATACCGTTTTCCTTATGTATTGCCAGTTTTGACAAACGACAATGAGAAATAGACTTTTTAGTCAAAAACTGATGTTTGCAATGGAGAGAAGTGTGTTGGAAATTGCAAGGAGAGGCATGAAAGTAAATGGATCAGGTAACAGACTGAAGTGTAAATTGTAATTATGGCCATAGTGTAGAAATTGTAATTATAATCATAGTGTAATGAAATGTAGGTGCAATGAAATGTAGGTGTAACGAAATGTAGGTGCAACCACAACGGAGGGATATCTGTTGAGAGGCCAGACAAACGTGTGGTTCCTGAAGAGGGGCAGCAGCCTTTTCAGTAGTTGCAGGGGCAACAGTCTGGATGATTGACTGATCTGGCCTTGCAACACTAACCAAAACGGCCTTGCTGTGCTGGCACTGCGAACGGCTGAAAGCAAGGGGAAACTACAGCCGTAATTTTTCCCGACGGCATGCAGATTTACTGTATGGTTAAATGATGATGGCGTCCTCTTGGGTAAAATATTCCGGAGGTAAAATAGTCCCCCATTCGGATCTCCGGGCGGGGACTACTCAAGAGGACGTCGTTATCAGGAGAAAGAAAACTGGCGTTCTACGGATCGGAGCGTGGAATGTCAGATCCCTTAATCGGGCAGGTAGGTTAGAAAATTTAAGAAGGGAAATGGATAGGTTGAAGTTAGATATAGTGGGAATTAGTGAAGTTCGTTGGCAGGAGGAACAAGACTTTTGGTCAGGTGAATACAGGGTTATAAATACAAAATCAAATAGGGGTAATGCAGGAGTAGGTTTAATAATGAATAAAAAAATAGGAGTGCGGGTAAGCTACTACCAACAGCATAGTGAACGCATTATTGTGGCCAAGATAGACACAAAGCCCATGCCTACTACAGTAGCACAAGTTTATATGCCAACTAGCTCCTCAGATGATGAAGAAATTGATGAAATGTATGATGAGATAAAAGAAATTATTCAGATAGTGAAGGGAGACGAAAATTTAATAGTCATGGGTGACTGTAATTCGAGAGTAGGAAAAGGGAGAGAAGGAAACATAGTGAGTGAATATGGATTGGGGGAGAGAAATGAAAGAGGAAGCCGTCTGGTGGAATTTTGCACAGAGCATAACTTAATTATAGCTAACACTTGGTTCAAGAGTCATAAAAGAAGGTTGTATACATGGAAGAATCCTGGAGATACTAGAAGGTATCAAAAAATGGCTCTGAGCACTATGGGACTCAACTGCTGTGGTCATAAGTCCCCTAGAACTTAGAACTACTTAAACCTAACTAACCTAAGGACAGCACACAACACCCAGCCATCACGAGGCAGAGAAAATCCCTGACCCCGCCGGGAATCGAACCCGGGAACCCGGGCGTGGGAAGCGAGAACGCTACCGCACGACCACGAGATGCGGGCTAGAAGGTATCAGATAGATTATATAATGGTAAGACAGAGATTTAGGAACCAGGTTTTAAATTGTAAGACATTTCCAGGGGCAGATGTGGACTCTGACCACAATCTATTGGTTATGAACTGTAGATTAAAACTGAAGAAACTGCAAAAATTTGGGAATTTAAGGAGATGGGACCTGGATAAACTGAAAGAACGAGAGGTTGTACAGAGTTTCAGGGAGAGCATAAGGGAACAATTGACAGGAATGGGGGAAAGAAATAAAGTAGAAGAAGAATGGGTAGCTCTGAGGGATGAAGTAGTGAAGGCAGCAGGGGATTCAGTAGGTAAAAAGACGAGGGCTAGTAGAAATCCTTGGGTAACAGAAGAAATATTGAATTTAATTGATGAAAGGAGAAAATATAAAAATGCAGTAAATGAAGCAGGCAAAAAGGAATACAAACGTCTCAAAAATGAGATCGACAGGAAGTGCAAAATGGCTAAGCAGGGATGGCTGGAGGACAAATGTAAGGATGTAGAGGCTTATCTCACTAGGGGTAAGATAGATACTGCCTACAGGAAAATTAAAGAGACCTTTGGAGAAAAGAGAACCACTTGTATGAATATCAAGAGCTCAGATGGAAACCCAGTTCTAAGCAAAGAAGGGAAAGCAGAAAGGTGGAAGGAGTATATAGAGGGTCTATACAAGGGTGATGTACTTGTGGACAATATTATGAAAATGGAAGAGGATGTAGATGAAGATCTAATGGGAGATACGATACTGCGTGAAGAGTTTGACAGAGCACTGAAAGATCTATGTCGAAACAAGGCCCCGGGAGTACACAACATTCCATTAGAACTACTGACGGCCTTGGGAGAGCCAGTCCTGACAAAACTCTACCATCTGGTGAGCAAGATGTATGAGACAGGCAAAATACCCTCAGACTTCAAGAAGAATATAATAATTCCAATCCCAAAGAAAGCAGGTGTTGACAGACGTGAAAATTACCGAACTATCAGTTTAATAAGTCACAGCTGCAAAATACTAACACGAATTCTTTACACACGAATGGAAAACTGGTAGAAGCCGACTTCGGCGAAGATCAGTTTGGATTCCGCAGAAATGTTGGAACACGTGAGGCAATACTGACCCTACGACTTAGCTTAGAAAATAGATTAAGGAAAGGCAAACCTACATTTCTAGCATTTGTAGACTTAGAGAAAGCTTTTGACAATGTTAACTGGAATACTCTCTTTCAAATTCTAAAGGTGGCAGGGGTAAAATACAGGGAGCGAAAGGCTATTTACAATTTGTACAGAAACCAGATGGCAGTTATAAGAGCCGAGGGGCATGAAAGGGAAGCAGCGGTTGGGAAGGGAGTGAGACAGGGTTGTAGCCTGTCCCCGATGTTATTCAATCTATATATTGAGCAAGCAGTAAAGGAAACAAAATAAAAAATCTTAGTAGGTATTAAAGTCCATGGAAAAGAAATGAAAACGTTTAGTTTCGCCGATGACATTGTAATTCTGTCAGGGACAGCAATGGACTTGGAAGAGTTGTTGAACGGAATGGACAGTGTATTGAAAGGAGGATATAAGATGAACATCAACAAAAGCAAAACGAGGATAATGGAATGTAGTCGAATTAAGTCGGGTGATGCTGAGGGAATTAGATTAAGAAATGAAACACTTGAAGTAGTAAAGGAGTTTTGCTATTTGGGGAGCAAAATAACTGATGATGGTCGAAGTAGAGAGGATATAAAATGTAGACTGGCAATGGCAAGGAAATCGTTTCTGAAGAAGAGAAATTTGTTAACATCGAGTATAGATTTAAGTGTCAGTAAGTCGTTTCTGAAAGTATTTGTATGGAGTGTAGCCATGTATGGAAGTGAAACATGGACGATAAATAGTTTGGACAAGAAGAGAATAGAAGCTTTCGAAATGTGGTGCTACAGAAGAATGTTGAAGATTAGATGGGTAGATCACATAACTAATGAGGAAGTATTGAATAGAATTGTGGAGAAGAGGAATTTGTGGCACAACTTGACAAGAAGAAGGGACCGGTTGGTAGGACATTTTCTGAGGCATCAGGGGATCACAAATTTAGCATTGGAGGGCAGTCTGGAGGGTAAAAATCGGAGAGGGAGACCAAGAGATGAATACACTAAGCAGATTCAGAAGTATGTAGGTTGCAGTAAGTACTAGGAGATGAAGAGGCTTGCACAGGATCGAGTAGCATGAAGAGCTGCATCAAACCTGTCTCAGGACTGAAGACAACAACAACAATGAAATGCGGTTGGGCGTGACATGCAACCATGGGAATGGAAGGTACGTGGGTCAAGGAAGTTCACCGCTAAATTCCAAGAGACAATAAAAATGTTAACGATGACTTATTAGAAGGTTGAAAGTTAACATTAGAAATTGGTAGGGGTCGTGAAGCTGCAGGATATAACGCATGTAGAAGTCTGGAGTAGGTCTTTATCCAGCAAATGGCTGGCTGGGATGGTAATGACAACATGGCCATATGTGCGAACTGATTGCTATAAGTAACTTAATCAGGTCTTCTGAAAAACGAAAAATGAAATGTATGAAAGAAGAGGTTCCGATAACCAAGCGGCATTTAAAGAAGCGTTCAACTGCTCTTCTCTGACAGGTATATTAAGTATGAAAAGAAAAACAGCAGTGTTAGCCGGCAGATGGCTCCTCACGTGCAGTACCGGCATCCAAATGAATACACGTGACACATCACCTCATTGTTTCCACTTGGCAGTATGTGAAAATATTTCTGTGCACGCCTGATTGGCTGTTGATAACGGTCATGCGCTCTTTTCCTGGAAAATTATCAGTAAGTAATTATATGTCAAGTGTGAGTATATCTTTGAGATATTACTTCGAGATTTCGACATCCCATGTCAACATCGAGATTACGGTTGCCCTAGGGTTGTGTATAATATGTCAAGTAAGTGGCGCAATAGCTATGATTACCCGCGTCTTCTGGAAGAACTGAATTAATTTTGCAGACCTACCATCTGGTTTAGCTTATGTGTGTTCTCCCGAGTCGTCAAAAACGAATGTTGTAGTGTCGGCAGATTCCACTACAAAATCATACTACAGTATAGTGTTTGTTACATCCCAGCGAACCTGTAGGGAGGACAAGAGCGTTATAAGCTCTCCGAAAATATTCTCAGGGAGAAACCACGGTAACTTTACCATGTGAAGGCCCAATAAGAACCGCCCATCATCGTTCATGTTCTAATATAACCATCGATGATGAATATCTCTGCCAAAATTTCTACGGTACAGTTCTTGAAAACATTGCGTTTATGATCGTGATGGCACTTACATCTGCTGGCCCTTACGTTCAATCAAAATGCTCTTGTGCGCTAATTTCGCAAGATTGTCTTTCCATATACGTAACGCATTCTAGAGCGTGTCCACCATGTAAACACATGACTGAAACAGATCCAGTTTCTCAAATAAGGGCCACGTAACTTTTCACGTGGATAATGAAGTCCCTCTGAACTCTTTCCTTCACAAAAATCTCGGGAAATAGTAGAACTACCTGGTAGAGATTCGTTGAACCCACATTAAGAAAGTGAACATGAAGGAAGAGGTTACTATGCCCAAATTATTAGTGAGTAAATGGTTCATTTATAAAATAACGACGATAGCTAAGATTCCACACACAGCACTGATGCAAAATATTTGCAAATAATGCATCATTTCTTCCTCTCAATGTTTCAAACTGCTTTTAACAGCGAATGGGCTCTCTGTATTTTAGGCGCACAGGGCCCTTTCAAAGACGAAGGTTATATCCAATGCCATTTAAACCAAGCTATCCTCTGTCTTACGCAAAAGATCCACTATGGTTACACGAAAGGGTAGAACGATGGAATTTTGAGAAATTTTTCGACTCAATGAGGAAATGTTGTACATTTTAATTACAATAATAGTAGACATGTAAACAAGACGATATAACTAAGACAACTACGTATGTTTTAACCCTTTCGTGGTTGATGGGTCATATATGTCCCACTAACTTTGAGCGCCATTTCGAGTGTTGGGATATATGTTAACCAGCTGTGCACGGTGCTGCCATCTAGGGACGACTGTACTTAACACCGAGCGAGGTGGCGCAGTGGTTAGACACTGGACTCGCATTCGGGAGGACGACGGTTCAATCCCGCGTCCGGCCATCCTGATTTAGGTTTTCCGTGATTTCCCTATATCACTCCAGGCAAATGCCGGGATGGTTCCTCTGAAAGGGCACGGCCGACTTCCTTCCCCATCCTTCCCTAATCCGATGAGACCGATGACCACGCTGTCTGGTCTCCTTCCCCAAAACCAACCAACCAACCTGTACTTAACCTGAGAAAAAATCGGGACTGTACTGCAAAGGCAGGAGTGCTAGTTCTGCAAGGTTCTCAGAAGAGCTTCTGTAAAGTTTGGAAGTTAGGAGACGAGATACTGGCAGAAGTAACGCTGTGGGGATGGGGCGTGAGTCGTGCTTGGGTAGCTCAGTTGGGCAGTCCAGCTTTCTCCGCCGTGCAGTGCGGACGTGTTGTTTCCGCCTGCGCGCGCTCGCTGTTGTTTACATTTCAGTGGCCGTCACTTACGTGTCGCTTACGTGCACTAGAACCATGGCCAACCGTTTTCGAAAATCAACTTTACGATTCAACTTCTGCAACGAATACGCACGACCAAAGGCCTTGGAAGTGGAACACTTCCTTCGCGACGTTGCTAAGATCCCAGCTTCCGACATCTTGGGCATCCATTTGTCCATATTAAGCAGTACGGTGTACGTCAAAGTCGACAATGACGGGGTATGTGAAAGAATACTTCGTGACACCAACCATGGATTACGCTTTTGCCACGCCGACGGTAATGTCGGAGCGGTCACTGTCGACCATGCCGGCTTAGGAATGCGCACCATACGAGTTTTCGAACTCCCGTTCGAGCTTCCGGCGGAAGACGTTATCGCGGCTTTCCGCCCCTATGGCACTGTACATGGCCACACTGCCGAACGCTGGGCGCAATTCCAAACGTACCCCGTTCTTAACGGTGTACGGCAGATCATCATCAACCTCCATCGCCACGTGCCATCTTACCTGCAAATTAGCGGGTGCCGCGCGGTTGTCATATACGACGGCAAACCCAAGACCTGTTTCGGGTGCGGCAAAGAAGGCCACCTCAGATCTGAGTGTCTTCAGCGACGAATCACCCAATTGCCAGCCGCTACCGTGGCACCTCCGGCTCCGACAACGATTTTACCGATCACCTACGTATCGGCACTCTCTTCTCCTCCCACCGGCCGCCGCCCGTCGGATCATGTACCGGTGACGCTTCCAGCTGCTACGGATACCGCCGGGGCCGACACGTCTCTCTCAAAGTCTGACGCTACTCCGGCGTCACTACCAACAGCGACGACTTCCAACACCCACCCGCCTGAACATATGGACGCCCCTTCATTTGACGTTCCCGCGACGACCTTCCTCTCAGAGCGACGCGACTCCCTTCCGTCTTCCGACACGGAGGGACGAACCCGCAAACAACGTTCACCTAAGAGGCGCAAGAGGAGGCGCCGTACGGTCTCGGAACGAGACGGATTACCTCCCCCTGATGCTCCAGAGGCCGTCCGACCTGACGAGGCCTCGGAGAACCTGCACGACGACACGAATGACGACAACATGACGCCGACTGTGGCTGTGTCGATGCCTACTCTACTGGCTCGCCCAGGTGCTCCTGAACCAATGGACTCCACCGTTGCGACTGCCGCCGAGACGTCCTCCGCCCCTACGACCGAAGTGGAACGTACGACCATCGCAACGACAGCGCCTTCAATTGTGTGGAATGAGACGTCGATGAGGACCCGGACCACACGCTGGGGACAGAGTTACCCCAGACGGAAGCATCGTTACGCCGCTGATAACGCCGTCAGGTGGCGTACGGCACGACTCGCCGTTGCCTCGCCCCTCTTCATCCTCCACAGCGGGGTACGGCTCCAAACCTACCGAATAGCGACGATCAACGCTAACACCATTAGCTCACCCGTGAAACTTCAACTGCTGCGAGAGGTGATATGGACGTCGGACGTCGATATCGCACTACTACAGGAAGTACACTTGGCCACACTTCCAGACGTCGCGGGATATAACACTTATCCTTCTCCTGGTGACCACCTGGGGCGCGGCGTTGCCATCTACGTCAGAGAAGGCATTCCAGTGGCCGATATCACATACCTTCCATCTGCCAGAGGCATGGCCGTCACCGTCATGGGGACGCGTATCGTCAACATTTACGCTCCGTTAGGCTCCACCCGCAGACGCGACAGGGCACTCTTCTATTCGGAAGAATTCGCTCCTTTGTTTCTTGGACGCTGCGACCATTACTTGCTTGGGGGTGATTTTAATTGTGTCTTGTCTTGCACCCTAAACATCAAGTGCTCTACTACAACACCTGTCAAGAGTTGCGTCTTGTCGTCCGAGATCTGTTGCTCCGCGACACTTGGGAAGTTAAGCACGGCGACGCGCCTGGACATACTTACCAGACGAGTCACTCCGCGAGCCGCCTTGATAGAATTTACATATCTCGGGAACTCACACCTGCAGTCCAAGGTGCAGAACTTTGGCCCCTGGCCTTTTCGGACCACTGTGCCTACTTCTGCAACATTCTCTTCCCCAAGCAAGTGGTCTGGCGTAGTCGTGCACCGTGGAAGCTAAACACCTCCCATCTTCATGATCCCGAATGTCTTCAACGTGTTACCGAGACATGGGCCACCTGTGAACGTCGCTTACCTATATACTGCACGACCTTGACCTGGTGGCTGGAATGTGCCAAACCTGCCATTCGACGTACTTTGATTCAGTATGGAAAGGAAGTTGCTACGTGGCGCCGGCACACTACCAACTATTTCTACGCCGTTCCCCGAGGCCTGGACGCCCAACCGCCCACCCCCGACACCCAGAGGGAACGCAGCAGGATTGAGGCGCAAATTGTAACGTTGACACGCCGTAGACTGCAGGGAGCTATCGTGCGAACCCGATGTCAAGATTCGGCGGAACAAGAACATCCGACCATGCATCATATCGTCTCCGATAGGAAACATCGACGACAACAACTCATCACCGAGATCACCACCTGTCGCGGCCAGCACGTCACTTGCCAGGCCGAAATCGTCAGTGCCTTTGTCGACCACTACCGCACAATGTACCAGGAGGAGACTACCAACAACCACGCTGAGGAGTCTGTGTTACCACACGTAACTCGCACCCTCACCAGCGACGAACCGGACGAGCTGATGGAGCCCATTACGCGTGACGAAATCCACGATGCAATCAAAAAAGGTGCTCTGAATAAGTCACCTGGTGTCGACGGATTGCCGATAGAATTTTATCGCGCTTTCTTCACACTAATGGCGTCACGGTGGACAACGATGTTTCATGAACTGCTGACGATGGGGAACGCCGTACCGCCGTCCTTCGTCACGGGAATTATTATACCCATCCACAAACCGACACCAGATGTGACGACAGCACATTACCGTCCCCTGACTCTGCTTAACGCAGACTGTAAAATTTTTACACGCCTACTGGCAACGCGATGCCGCAAGGTCCTGCCTAGCATTCTATCCCCGGAACAGACAACTCCGGGCGGATCAGTTAATATACAGACGGCCACAGGAGAATGTCGCGATTTAATTGCGCTGGCAGCGGCGTGGTTGCCATTGATTTTGACAGCGCAGTCCGCCCCGGTAGCTGGGTGGTCAGCGTGACAGATTGTCAATCCTAAGGGCCCGGGTTCGATTCCCGGCTGGGTCGGAAATTTTCTCCGCTCAGGGACTGGGTGTTGTGTTGTCCTAATCATCATCATTTCATCCCCATCGACACGCAGGTCGCCGAAGTGGCGTCAACTCGAAAGACCTGCACCAGGCGAACGGTCTACCCGACGGGAGGCCCTAGCCACACGACATTTCCATTTTTTTTGACAGCGCATTCGACAAAGTGCGGCATCTTTTTCTGTTCTCAGTGATTAACCGCATGGGTTTTCCACCAGCCTTTATCGGTGTCATCCGGTGCCTGTACGGCACCGCCGAATCGCTGATTCAGGTTAATGGCCGTGTGGCGGGACCAGTGGCGATCCGGCGTTCCGTACGGCAAGGCTGCCCACTTTCGACCCTACTCTATGCCATAAGCCTGGAGCCACTCATCGGGAGTCTGACGAGCCACCTTTCTGGTCTCACTTTGCGACAGCACAGTTTTCGATGTCGTGCATATGCGGACGACCTACTCCTCTTGATCCGCTCACGGAGTGAAACACACACGGTACTTGATTTGATATCAACGTACGGCACTGCAGCGGGCAGTAACATGAATGTGGCTAAATCCGCGGCGATGCCCATTGGACGCGGCCTCTCACACGACGAATTAACACCTCTCCCGTGTGTACAAAACCTACGATACCTTGGTATCATTTTCACCTCCACCGTGCGCCGCTCCGCTGCCATCAATTTTCGGCGTGCACTCCAAACTATCCGCACGACGGTGCGACAAAATCTTCTCCGACGACTCGATTCTTTACAACGTGTCCAATACCTCAATCAACATGTGGCGTCCAGAATGGTCCACATCGCACAGGTCCTCCCGCTGCCATCAACTATTGGACGCAGCCTCCAGGCTGCCTTCGGATATTTCCTTACGGCCGGTACCCTCTTTAAGGACCGCTACGACACGCCCACCCTTCCCCCGCGAGCGGGGGGCCTCGGCCTTGTCAATGTGCGACTCCGCGCGGCGTCCTTGTACATGTCCACCATGCACAAGCAGTGGCACGGGGGCACCTCCCTTACGCGCAGCTTGCTGAAAATTCTTGTGCCCGCGACCATAACACCACCAGTACCAGTCGGACACATCAAGCACCATCTGACGCACATTTCTGATTTCATCGTCGACTTCAGTTATGCTCACACACATTTACCGACCACGCGTTCTCCTCGACCTAAAGATTATTACACCCCACTCCTTCGTTCCATATCCAGCAACAATGTCGAACTGAGACATCCGTCCACACGGTGGCCCACGTTTTGGCGTCATATCCACCAGCCTTTTCTTCCCTCCAACGTCCGGGCAACATGGTACCAAGTCACAAATGAAAAATTCGCCACAGATCATCGTCTTCACGCCATCGGACTAAAGGACTCTCCACTTTGTTCCATTTGCCACCTCGTGGATGACGATGTCCATCAACTGACTTGTGCGCCGGCCGCTGTGGCCGTGCGGTTCTAGGCGCTTCAGTCTGGAACCGCGTGACCGCTACGGTCGCAGGTTCGAATCCTGCCTCGGGCTTGGATGTGTGTGCTGTCCTCAGGTTAGTTAGGTTTAAGTAGTTCTAAGTTCTGGGAGGCTGATGACCACGGATTTTAAGTCCCATAGTGCTCAGAGCCATTTTGAACTGACTTGTGCTGCCACCAGTGACGTCTGGAAACTTGCCCGACAGTTCGTTGCCTGTTACCTCCGCGTTCCGCCGGACTCGATTGACCCATGGACTTTTATCCATCCTGAGAATACTTATTTCCCCGCCACCAAAAATCATGCGATTGTCTGGGTCAAGGGATTGACGATCACCTACATATATAATGATGGCGACAAATCACGCCTTCATTTCTGGCAGTACTTACAAACCGCCCACAGTTAAGTCGAACACCGACCGCGCTACCGTGCCTTCTTCGCCAATTACCTACATGCGATCTTTACGTCACCCTCGCTCAGTTGGATGGTGCCACACGCCGACAGCACTCCCGCCCCCCTGCTGACATCTGAGACTCCCCGCGCTACTTTATACATTGTAACCCACAGTGGAGTAGGCGCATGAAAACGCGTCTCCTTTCTTTTATGCACTATACCAGAAAACACCGGTTTTTCCCTCACTCCACTGTATATTGCTTCACACCTCTTAGCTTACATCAGTATTATTATTTTTTTTCTCCCTACCCCTTGTTCATAAAAAAAAAATTGCTCGCCTTGTACGATTATAATGCCTTATGTTATTTTCGCCGGAAGGATGGCATTTGTGATGTATTTAAGTTTGTACCAATAAAGATCTTTTTTTCATTTACCCTTTTCCTGGTAAAAAAACATAATAAAAATAATAAAATAAAATAAAAAAAGTTGGTAGAGCACTTGCCCGCGAATGGCAAAGGTCCCGAGTTCGAGTCTCGGTCCGGCACACAGTTTTAATCTGCCAGGAAGTTTCATATCAGCGCACACTCCGCTGCAGAGTGAAAATCTCATTCTGAGAACAAAAGTTGTTTGCACTGCTTTTGGTGTACCACTTTCTGCCACACCATGTTTTTCCAAGTTTCATGGAATGTAAAGTTTTGTAAGTATTGGTCATGTATCATGAAAACTGAAATGTAATGAATATTTTTTACACTGGCTCTACACAAATAAAAAGATTACATGCATGTATAATTTGTAGTTATTTTATTCTCCACAAAATCCAGTTTATGGCTAAAAAAAATAAAATTACAAAATCAGTCAGTCAGCAGAAAAGGTATCTCGCGTTGGTTCATGGGACATATGTGTCCCACTTCCTGTTGTGAAAAAATGGAGAACTTAAAAAATATTTTGGTGGTGAAAATATAATAATGGGACTGAAAAGAAAACGTTATCACCATAATAATTTTAAAAATCTGTAAAAACGAATTTTATCCTAAACCACTTACACAATCATTCTTTGTTCTGCACTGTGGCATTATGTCAGCGTACATGAGTTACTAAAATAATTTCAGAAAGGAGGAGAATCAAGATATTATAATTAAGAGACTGGCTCTTGCACCTGTACGTTAGATACTTCATACAACACATCCAAAACTTCGTCATTGTTAGCATTATAGTTACCAGACGTTTGATAAAAACGACAAATGATTTCCCGACATCTCTGTGGCATAGAAGCGGAACAACTTCTTCATCCACTAAAATGTGGCTACGTTATCATGACAACAGTTCGGGGGTACTGTCATGCACTACAACGTCACTGCACGCCCACGAAGAATATCTCCGTGAGACCACTGTATCTCCTTATGCACAGAAGTCATCAGTACGGGAGAGAAAAGCGATGATAAAGTTTTCTAAGAATTAGAACAAGTCTGCAACGAGATACCATACTGAAATTTCGATATGGTCGTAACAAGACAGGTGTCTGATTTCACCAGAGAGTTTAATACCAGGAAGTATTAAGTGGATCACTCGGTAGCAAGGAAAACTAAAAAGGCATTGTGTCAAAACCCTCGCAAACTGCTGAAGGCATGACAACATAATGGAAGACTTGTCAGTCTGTAGCACACTTCCGCGTCAGTTTTCCTTCATTCGTTCGTCTATGTGCAGTATACAGGGTGTTACAAAAAGGTACGGCCAAACTTTCAGGAAACATTCCTCACACACAAATAAAGAAAAGATGTTATGTGGACATGTGTCCGGAAACGCTTAATTTCCATGTTAGAGCTCATTTTAGTTTCGTCAGTATGTACTGTACTTCCTCGATTCACCGCCATCATTTCATACGGTATACTCTACCTGTGCTGCTAGAACATGTGCCTTTACAAGTACGACACAACATGTGGTTCATGCACGATGGAGCTCCTGCACATTTCAGTCGAAGTGTTCGTACGCTTCTCAATAACAGATTCGGTGACCGATGGATTGGTAGAGGCGGACCAATTCCATGGCCTCAACGCTCCCCTGACCTCAACCCTCTTGACTTTCATTTATGTGGGCATTTGAAAGCTCTTGTCTACGCAACCCCGGTACCAAATGTAGAGATTCTTCGTGCTCGTATTGTGGACGGCTGTGATACAATACGCCATTCTCCAGGGCTGCATCAGCGCATCAGGGATTCCATGGGACGGAGGGTGGATGCATGTATCCTCGCTAACGGAGGACATTTTGAACATTTCCTGTAACAAAGTGTTTGAAGTCACGATGGTACGTTCTGTTGCTGTGTGTTTCCATTCCATTATTAATGTGATTTGAAGAGAAGTAATAAAATGAGCTCTAACATGGAAAGTAAGCGTTTCCGGACACATGTCCACATAACATATTTTCTTTCTTTGTGTGTGAGGAATGTTTCCTGAAAGTCTGGCCGTACCTTTTTGTAACACCCTGTATACTTATACAATTATAACGTGGTGCACCTTGTTTTGTTGTCATTTTAACAATTTATCAGTAAAACTAGAAGAAAAGAACGATCTTGGTCATGGAGGTAATATTTTAATCTTAAAATCGATTGCCACTTCAATCAGCTGGACGGGTAATAGAGATATCTTCCATATTAACCTACGTCCAGACGAAGGTAACTGTGTACAAATTGAGGAAAAAGTGCTGTCATTTTCAGAAGGTACAAAGGTCAGAATAGCCATTGGTTTTAATCAAAGGTTAAGTGCAGGACTTTAATTTTTAGCCCTACGAGGGTGTTACAAAGATCTCACTTATCCTTATGCCATTTAACCTCCAAGTTTTGGCCTGATAACAACTGTTACAGTAACAATTGTTAACAAAGACAAATAGTCATTACGAACACTAAAAAAGTATTTCAATTTGCTGAAAGTGATAGTCACTAACAAGCTACTTTGATGACGAATTTAGAACACGTGTTCCATATCCGTCACACGAAGAACGACATTGGTTACGACCTAACACTTCAAAAATTGCGGTGAAGATAAATACGTATCAATTGAAATAATAAAATGCTGTAAAAATCTGCCTTGGTTTAATTGCACCATTCGAAGAATCCTCATTGTAGGATCCATTCGAATGAATTATCAGGAAATGGTACGATGTTCTTATCACTAGTAAGGTTAAGGGACGAAATCAAGTCTCCCATTCCATCTCTCGTAGGTTAGTCAGGTGTTGCAACAGACAAAAAGAGACAGAAAGCCGGAATTCCAGGTGCGTCTGAAAAGTTCGATGAATGGTCTCAGAAAATAAAGAAAACAAGAGTTACAAACAAATTACCTTTACTGACTCTCAGAATATCACCATTAGCTACAACACACTTCTGACATCGGCTCAAAATCTATTGGAAGCTATCAGCAAACGTTTCTTGTGGAATCGCTCGAAGCTCCATGGCGTGGTGCAATCAATACGATCCGGAGACCAAGTGAAGTCAATAACATTGTGTTCACCGTCTTCCCCGCTTTCCAAAATACGTTTGCTGACAAAATCGAAGATTAAGACGAAGTTGATGGCATTTTTCGACGTCAAGGGCATGATCCATCATGAATTTCTTTACCCGAGGAAAGTGAGAAAGGCAAGGAGCACCACGCCATTGATTGTCGCTTGGTCCCTGGATCGTAGGGTAGCACCAGATTTCATTTCCTGTAGTGATGCGGATATCCAACAACGCGAGACCACAGTGTTTCGAACAGTTCCACAAGAAGTAGACATATGATGTCAGAAGTGTGTTGCAATTAATGGTGATTAATTTGAAGGCCAATAAAGGTATTTTGCTTGTTACTCCTGACGCCTTTATTTTTCTGAGACCATTCATCGAATTTTTCAGACGCACCTTGTATCAGATATCGCATTTTACAATCTATTTACCCATGTTCCGATGTGTGGCAGTCTACAAAAAGCAACCAAATATACTGAAGGAATTCTTATTACAATATACAGGAAACCCAACTGGAGTTTTATACGAAATACAATCTGAAAGCCACGAATCAACGAAATCAGGGGCATGCAATAGTTCTAGATTTCCGAAGAGTATCTGACTCAGTAGACACTAGAGCGTATTAGCGGAACTCCGATCGCATGCTGTATCGAATGAAATTTATAACTGCGTTGAGGATTTGCTGGTAGGAGAACGAAGCATGTTTTCTTGGATGGAGAATCATCGATAAATGTAGAAGTAACTTCAGTCATGCCCAGAGAAGTATGTTTAAACCCTTGCTGCACATGTTAATTACCATGTACCTGGTAGACAACATTAATAGTAACTTTTGCTGATGATGTAGATGACTGTAATAAAGTACTACCAGAAAAAGTTGAAAAATATCAAGTCAGACCTTGATAAGTTTTAAAGCGGTGCAAAGATGGACAACTTGCTCTAAATGTTCGGGAATAGTAAACTGTGCGCTTAACAAAACTCTAAAACGACTATAGTATCAGCTTTCTAACAAGGACAGCATTTTCCGCCTGGTCAGCTTTTCAGTGTATTTACTCACCGCGTTCGCGATTTCGAGCTATTGTTCCATTTTCAAGTGACAGCTCACTATGAAGCGCATCAATGCATGTCGTTCCTTTTAAGAGGAGTCTGTCCTCGTGTCAGCTATGTTTACGAATTCCACGTGTGCACTAAGACATGAATCTTCGTCATTTATATAGAACAGTAGTCAAATGCCACTCCTGGTGGCCGCACAGTGTAAATTACGTGCACAGATGACATGGGTTCTGTAATAATTACAACATCGAGTGCAACATTCTTTTGTATGTATAAGGAAGACTCCTATCTTATTATAAACATGTTATACACTGAATGACCATCTTTCGCAGCACAGACCGCTGCGAGACGTGCAGGTAGCGAGTCAATGAGGTTCTGGAAGGTACCGAGAGAGACGTGGAGACACGCCGACTCAGTTGCCGTAGCCAGCTTCGCTCGGTTGATGACCCATGGTGCGGACAGCCCGATGGAGGCGGTACCACAGATTCTAGAGTAGGTTTAAACCCGGAGAGATGGTGGCCAGTGGAGTTCGACAAACTCATCCTGGTGCTCCTCGAGTCACGTATGTACACTGCACACTATGTGACACGTTGCACTGTCAAGCTGGTAAATGCCATCGTGCCGAGGAAAAACACGTTGCGTACGGGGCTGTACATGGTCCCCAAGGATAATTGCATACTTGTGCTGATCCATTGTGCCTCACAAAATGACGAGATCACCCAGGGCATCCCACGAAAGCATTCCTGAGACCATAAAGATCCCTCCACTACCCTGGATCTTTCCGTCGATGGTTGCAGAGTGTTTGCTATCTGTCCGATGGAGCATAAAACTTGTTCATCTCAAAAGGCTTGTCGCCACTCAGTAGACGTCCAGGTGCGGTATTGGCGTGCAAATTCTAGCCTTCGTCGCCGATGGACAGCAGTCAGCATGAGTGCATGAACCACGCGCCTGCTGCAGAAGCCCATACGCAGCAACGTTCGCTGAACAGTTATTGAGGATAAATGGTTGGTAGTCCCTTGGTTCGTCTGATCGTACAGTAGCTCAGTAGTTACATGTCTATTCGCCTGTGTACATCTCCTCAACCGTCGTTCACCCCTCTCATCTGTGGCGCACCACAGTTGCCTCGGTGCCGGGTTTGGATATCGTCATTTTGTGATCCATGGTATACTTTAACCACGGCGGCACACGAACAGTTTACAAACTTAGGCGTTTCAAAAATACTTCCACTCTTGGTCCGGAAGCCGGTGATCATGTCCTTTCGACCGTCAGATAAATCGCTCTGTTTCCGCATTACGACAATGACTGCACTGTTTTCTGTATCTGCACCCGCCTTACCAACAATTAATTTTATATGATCATTCCACTTCAAATCGTTCCGCACGCATACTCCCAGTGTTTGTTCCGCTATCATATAATCATACAATAAAGTATCCTTCCTTCTATGTATTCGCAATACATTACATTTGTCTACGTTAAGGGTCAGTTGCCACTCCCTGCACCAAGTACCTATCCGCTGCAGATCTTCCTGCATTTCGCTGCAATTTTCTAATGCTGCAACTTCTCTATATACTACAGCATCATCCGCGAAAAGCCGCATGGAACTTCCGACACTATCTACTAGGTCATTTATATATATTGTGGAAAGCAATGGTCCCATAACACTCCCCTGGCACGCCAGAGGTTACTTTAACGTCTGTAGACGCCTCTCCATTGAGAACAACATGCTGTGTTCTGTTTGCTAAAAACTCTTCAATCCAGCCACACAGCTGATCTGATATTCCGTAGGCTCTTACTTTGTTTATCAGGCGACAGTGCGGAACTGTATCGAACGCCTTCCCTAAGTCAAGGAAAATGGCATCTACCTGGGAGCCTGTATCTAATATTTTCTGGCTCTCATGAACAAATACTGCGAGTTGGGTCTCACACGATCGCTGTTTGCGGAATCCATGTTGATTCCTACAGAGTAGATTCTGAGTTTCCAGAAACGACATGATACGCGAGCAAAAAACTTGTTCTAAAATTCTACAACAGATCGACGTCAGATATATAGGTCCATAGTTTTGCGCATCTGCTCGACGACCCTACTTGAAGACTGGGACTACCTGTGCTCTTTTCCAATCATTTGGAACCTTCCGTTCCTCTAGAGCCTTACGGTACACGGCTTTTAATAACAGCCTAGACGAAAAATGATGTTGCTTGCAAAATATTGCAGGACCATGGGTACAAGTGAACAGCAGTCGATACCAGGAGTTACAGGTGGAATCAGTCAGCTCACAGAAATACCTGTGTGTAACAATTTGGAGTTGAAAGCTCAAATAAGCTTAATCGTAGGTGAAGGACCTGACAGGCTTCCGTTGATTGGTAGGACACTGAGAAAACGGAGTCCGCCGACAAAGAAAATTGCTTACGAAACAGTCGCGTGACCTCTTGTAGAACATTGCTCAAGTGTATGGGGTCCATGGGACGAAGTAGGACTAACAGAGGATATTAAATGTATGTAACGAAGGGCAGAAAGAATGGCCACGAAAATGCTGTAAAAACTGATCTAGAAGACGGTTGAAGATAGACGGGAATTACTCTGTGAAGTCCTAGTTAAGCAGTATCAACAACGAGTGTCGTTCTAGTAGGCAGTCAGCGAATAGGAAAAAAAAAAAAAAACAGAACATTGCTTACGTTGGTACGAAGTACTCTCCACGATGCGCCGGACGGAGTATTAATGTTGAGGTAGATCTTTTGAGTAATCTGCTCGGTACTTGAAGCTGAGTATTTAAAAATAAGAAAAAGAAACGCATTCTTCGGAAATATTTATTTTAAATATAAAAATAGTTTGGGCAGTACGGTTATTCTTTATTTGTAACCATTCATGTTCACACTGAAACGTACTTCAGCGAGTAATCAGTCTCATTTACCTCTTTCCACGTAGATTTGAGTTTTGTTCAAGAACTTCATTAACAGTGCCAAATAATTAGACTGTAATTATGCGAGAAATATTACACTCGTCATCGACAAGCATTTTTACAATAATCCTCACGTCAATCATATTCATTTCCCTTATTGAGGACCAAAGCCGCTTGCAATTCTTCGTAGCTCTGATTATTATTCTCCATGAAGTCGTAATAATGGAATTTTCCATAAACACGGCGTGGGTATGTGTAGCTGTAATAATGGAATTTTCCATAAACAAGGCGAGAGTACGTAAAATAACTCAAAATTCTCTCCAAAACTGACGGCTGATAAACATCTGAGACAGCTGCAATGCGCGATAAAAGCACATAACCTTAGCGAGTGGTCTTAGAATACGAAAACACTTCAACAGATGCAAGAATTGGATCGCAGTTAACGTCCCATCAATAACAAAGCGGTGTTAAGGTGTGGAGAGATAAGATAGCCGCCAATTCAGTCAGAACTTCCAAACATTCCCCAGTTCTCTACGAGCCTAGCAACAATCATTTTCCTTGGCTCTTCTTACAATTTTGCGCTCACAAAGAACTCTTCAAAGATCCTGCTCGACGGTTGCAAGGAGGCTGTTGGTGACGAGAAGTTGCTTAAGCCTCGTCAGGTCCATAAATTCGTAAATAAAACTTTTGTTTAACGGACCTCTTTAGTTGAAAAAAGATTTGAATTATTTATATAGCACACTACCTTAAAATTTTCTTACCGCCTGTCGAATCACAAATCGGCATGGAAACATGTACCTTAAGGAGCAACACAGCGCTTCACTCTTGCTTCATATTTTCCCCCCAATCTTTATTATCTGTGATACCTATTTTTTTTTATTTCCTTGTAACTATCACCTGTATGCTGATGATCTCCATCTGCATATGAGTCGATGTTAAGATTATATATCTGCAATCTCAGGCTTAAACAGTGTATGTAAATTGATACAAAAAGAACCAGAGAATATTACAAGTGTCTTAATATGCCATCCCAAGTTTATTAGCAAGCATTTACATAAAGGTTTAACTTCCATGCCTCTTAACAGTACGCTAATAATTTAACAAAGGAATGGGAAAATAACTTATCTGTCGCGTCATCAACTTCCGGCAGGCCTTTGCAACAAGTCAAGGAGCATGAGGGCCAGCCACCGACGTAATTCTGCGGTTTGGGTGGTGCTACAGTGCTCTATAGTCTATACGTTGTAGGAAGATCCTGGAAGCTCGCAGTTCTGTTGCCAGCTTTCAGCTGCAAAGCGGTAATGGCTGCAGGCGAAAACTGTAGCCGTCTACAGAGCTGTGACTCACTGAGGCGTTGCCATAGAGATGTATACAAAGTTGTGTTTTTGTTATTGGCTGACGTAGGCTCTCGGAGGTGCCACACCTGTGCTACTGCAGCTGACAGAGATCAGGTTACGCCGACTCAACAATAGTTCAGCACTCTGCAAGGCAGCGTTCTACAGTCATTGGTGAACTGGATGGCAATGCGAGTAGTAAAATGACACGTTCCTACAGATGGGAGCCCATTGTCGCGTTGACATAAGCTGATCCATGACAGTTGCAGTATGCTGGTTGCGACAGTTTCGCAAGTCTGCTGCATCCAGTCACGTAATGCGATTTTGTAAACGTCTCTGTGGCAACACATCATTGTTGTTACAGATCATTAGATGGATACTGTTCTCACCTGTAGCTGTTTGAGCTCCACACTTGAAATCTGGCATCAACACTCCCAACTGTCAGCAATCTTCTACGCTGTTTCGACTACAGTTCTTGTCATAACACACCTTGTCGGAGCTGTCAGCTCAGCTGGTAGCAGCCTTCCTCCAGCGCCGTGCATTCGATGGTGCACCTCTGTGCCAGGCATCAGCTGGATGTGCGGCTAAGCTGCCACAGCCTCATCGAACAGAGTCACCAATTAAGCTACGCCACGTATCATCAGGTAGCTCTGATGGTTCTGGGCTTCAGACTGGCACCATCTAGGTGAGTCCGCCACATGAGTACCATCACAGACGCTCTAGTCAGTCGCTGAGGGTCCTGGGTCAACTCGACGCGCCTGCACGTTCACGCCGGACTCCTTGAGCCGTTTTCGGTGCATGGTAGCCAAGCTGACAACTCTAGCTGCACTGTGACACTGACACTCGACCTTGAGTCAGCAAGGACACTTGCCTGCCAACCGCTGCCACTATCTCAGCAAACGTCACTCACTGCCCGCTACAAAACAGCGGCGGTCAGCACGTTGGTAACAGCCATCGACGTACTGTGTAGAAGCATCGAATAACAGAGAATGTTGTTATTAAGTACGCATTTTTGCCTCCGCACTCACCATGGTACTGGAGAACCCATCCTACAGTTTCCTGCACATGCCACTCTTGAGCAATACGCTAACTGTAATATATCATACTTTTCCGATGAGTGTATGAACTGGACAGCGTACAGAAAATATTTGTCTTTTTTATTCAAATATTTAAGAGACTGTTTACACTGCAGGGAGAACAGAAGTCGAGTGGAGGGTCCGAATGAAAGGCTCAGACAGTTCTGCGACCATGTAGGCTGCAGATTCCTCGACTTGCGCTATAGAGTGGTTGGGTTTCGCGTTCCGCTGAATACGTCAAGCGTCGAATATGCGCAAGAGGCGTCTACACGGGTAGTAGGGGTTGTGTGGCGTGGACTGGGCGGTTTTTTTTCGGTGAGTGGGTCTTGGGGAAACGCAAAAAGGGCTTTTGTCACAAACGGTGCAGGCCGAACGTAGAAAGAACACAGATACAGGGACCATCGGTGTAACAGTTGTAAATTGTGTTGGGGAAGTACCAGGGCTCCAAGCGCTAATAGAAAGCACTGATGCTCAAATCGTTATAGGCACTGAACCTTTTTTGATGTCCTCTGTAATCCTGTCTGATATGTATCCTCCACTGGACAGCAACACTCCAGAATAGGGTGGACAGGTGTAGCATAAGTATTCTCTTTATTAGACCTGTTACATTCTCCGTGTGTTCTGCCAATAAATCACAGTCTTAGGTTTGCTTTCTCCACACCATTATCTATGTAATCATCCAAATACAGTTATTCGCAGTTGTAATCCGTAAGTATTTAATTGACTGATTTGAGCGACTTATTATGTGACCAACACTTAGCAGATTCCTTTTGGAGTGCACATGGATGACTTCACATTTTTCATTAGAGTCAACTGCTACTTTTTGTAATATACAGATATCTTATCTAAATCATTTTGCAATTTGTTTTGATCATTTCGCGAGCATACACGACAATAAATTACAGCGTCTTCTGGAAACAGTCTCCTAACTCATTTATGTAGATCAGGAACAGCAGATGCTCTATAACACTTTCTTGGGGAACACCAGATATTACTTCTGCATCTACATTTACCTCTACGTACATATTCCAAAAGTCACCGTATGGTGTGTGGTGGAGGGTACCCTGAACCACTACTAGTCATTTCCTTTTCCGTTCCACTCACAAATAGGGTGAGGGAAAAATAACTGTCTGTATGAGTCCGTATAAGGCCTAATCTCTCTAATCTTATCTTCATGGTATTTACGTGAAATGCATCTTGGCGGCAACAGAATCGTTGTGAATCCATCCTCAAATGCCAGTTCTCTGCATTTTCTCAATATTGCTACTCAAAAAGAACAGATCGAGGATCCCAAACACTCCAACAGCACTCCTTTATGTGCCTCCTTCACAAGTGAATCACACTTTCATAAAACTCTCCCAAAAAACCGAAGTCGACCATTTGCCGTTCCTAGATACTTAATCGACGTGCCTATGTCAAGCAGCTCACTACCACTACTGTATTCAAACATTATGCGTTTGTTTTTCCTATTCATCCACATTAACTTACATTTTTTCTAGAATTTGAGTTATCTGCCATTCATCACGCCAACTAGAAATTTTATCTAAGTCAACTTGCATCTTCCCACAGGCATTCAGCGACACCCTTCCATACACCACAGTACCATCAGCAAACAGCTGCAGACTGCTTCTTACCCTGTCCACCAGATCATTTATGTTTATAGAAAATGACAGCAGTCCTATCACACTTCCCTAGAACTCTCCTGACAGTGACCCTCATCTCCGATGAACACCCACTGGCATAGACGACATACAGGGTTCTGTGTCATTTAAAAAGCCTCTGAGCCACTCACATACCTGGGAATCTATTCAGTATGCTTGTGCCTTAATCAATAGTCAGCAGTGTGGCACTGTGTCAGATGTTTTACGGAAATCGAATAATATGAAATCACCTATTGCCCAACATTTATGGTTCGGAGAATCTCACGAGAAAAGGGCAAGCTCAGTTCTGAACGAGAGATGCTTTCTAAAACTGGGCTGATTTGTGGACAGAAGGTTTTTTCCTCTCAAGGGAATTTATTATATTCAAACTAAGAATATATTCAAGGTTTCTGCAGCAGACCGGTGTTAAGATATTGTTTGTAACTGACTGCTTTCTGTCAGTTGTTATGAATTGTGACCTTTCTGGCAGGAAGTCCAAAATCCAATCATACAACTGAGACAATACTCCACAGGAAAGCAATTTGATTACAAATCCCTTATGAGGAAGTGTGCCGAAAGCCTTCTGGAAATCAAAAAAATATGGACTCGGTCTTACATCCCCTGACGATAGCACTTATTACTACGTGAGAATAAAGAGCTACTTGTGTTTTCCAGGAATGATGTTTCCTGAATCAGTATTGGCTATTTGCCGATTGTTTTCTTTGAAGTAATTCATAACATTTCAGCACAGTATATGTTTCAAAATCTTACCTCAAATTGACATTAGGAGTATGAGAACGCTTAAGGATTCACTTTGTGCCTTTGTAACAAGATATTTGAAGCTTTCAAATGGATGCTTCTTTGAGTCAGACTAAAAAGCATTGTAGAGAGTGTGTTTCCCTGTCTGATTTCTTTACTAATCCTAAACCATCCACTTGCATTGGAGTCTTGGAAACAGCCAATATTGCTCGGATAAGTGAAACATACTCAGGTGGCATACCAAGCAGCAGCAAATAATTTAACATTTTTCCCCTATCAAGACTATCAAAGGCCTACTTTAAGTCTACATAGGAGGTCAATATTGTATTCATACACCTCATCATGTTCCTGCCTCAGCACAAATATCTGATCTGTTGTTGGCCTCTTAGGCTGAAATCCACACTGATTTTCTCCTAGAATCTCTTCTGCATATGGAACTAGCCTGTTGCAGATAATATCAGAAAATATCTTACAGGTTACATTCAACAGAGTAAACGCTCGCTAATTGGAACAACAAATCTTTTCTCGTTTCTTATGGATTGTTTGGACTAACCCGAAAGTCCAGTCTTTTGGGATTCTTGGGATACTTTCCCGATTTCATATCAATTTGATAAGTTTGCGGATTCACTTATGGAAACTAATTTCCCAGTTCTGCATTTATTTTATCAGTTCCTGGTGTTTTGTAGTTTTTTAGACAGTGAACTTCAATCCATACTTCCTCTAATGAGGGGTGTTCTTTCTCTGGATCTGCATCATAGAAGAATGGCTGCTCACTCCTGGTAGGATTGCCCTCCTAAATTCCCTTTAAGTATTCTCTCCATGTATTCACAGTACCTTGTATACCCACCAGAAAATTCCTCTCTTAGTCCTTACATGCAGTTACCAGACTATATTGTTGAGTTCCTTCTTTAATTTTCTTATAAAACTGAAGGATGGCTAAAGCTGGAGATAAGTTCAGGCGAAATTTTTGCGAAGAACCCAACTGAGTTCCGGAAGGATAGGCTAAACGCAGTTCGCGGTGGCGGGTTTTTGCTGTTAGTAGTAGTTTACCTTGCCTCGAAACTGATGTAGATATTTCCTGTGAGTTAGTATGGGCAGAGGTCAATCTTAGCAACCGAAATAAAACAGTAATTGGATTCTCCCAATTCAGATGATACAATTGCTGAAAGGATCAAAGAAAACTTGAGTTTGATTTCAAACCGCTGCCCGACTCATACAATTATAGTAAGTGGTGACTTTAATTTACCCTCGATTGTTGGGGAAAATACATGTTTACTTCCGGAGGAACGCATTAAAACATCATCCGAAATTGTACTAAACCCATTCTCTGAAAATTATTTCGAGCAGTTAGTTCACAAGCCCACGTGAATAGTAAACGGTTCTGAAACACACTTGACCTCTTAGCAACAAATAATACTGAGATTATAACGAGCATCAAAACGGATACAGGGATTAGTGGACACAAGGTTATCGTAGCGAGACTAAATACTGCAACATCTAAATCCTCCAAAAATAAACGAAAAATGTACCTATTCAAAAAAGCAGATAAAATGTCACTTGACGGCTTCTTGAGAGACAATCCCCACTCCTTACAAATTAATAATGTAAGTGTAGACCAGATGTGGCTAAAATTCATAGTATCGGCAGCAATTGTGAGATTTATACCAAATAAATCAACAAACGACGGAACCGATCCTCCTTGACACACAAAACGGGTCAGACATTGTTGCAGAAACAACGAAAAAAACATACCAAATTTAAACGGATGCTAAATCTCCAAGACTGGCGATATTTTGCAGAAGCTCGAAATTTAGCTCGGCCTTCTATGCGAGATGCTTGTAATAGTTTCCACAACAAAACTTTGTCTCGAAACCCGGGGGAAAATTCAAAGAGATTCTGGTCGTACGCGAAGTATGTTAGCGGCAAGACATGATCAATGCCTCCACTGCACGATAGCAATGGAGATACTATCAAAGATAATGCTCCCTGAGCTGGTTTAGGCCTACTAAGTACATCGATATGCAGCACGATTTTGGAATATATATTGTGTTTGAACATTATGAACTACCTAGAAGAAAACGGTGTATTGACGCACAGTCAACACCGATTTAGAAAACATCGTTCTTGTGAAACACAACTACTTCTTTACTCTCACGAAGCGTTGAATGTTACTGGTAGGGGATTTCAAACTGATTCCTTATTTCTTGAAGGCTTTTGACAATGTAAAGTCTTAGACAAAAAAACTGACCGCCGGCCGGCCGCCACAGAGACTAAGTCCAAGTCGTTCACTTAAGGTGGCCAATAAAACTGACCGTCCCTGACAAGTCTAAGTCCGGCCATCTGCACAATCTGGCAACACTGTAAGATGCGGAAGTGTTACGAGGAAGTATTGTCTACTTCCGAGGTGATATGGTTGGAGTGAGCCTGTGGTCTTGCGGTAATCGTCGTGCATTCGAAAGTTGGAGGCGCGTGTTCGCGTTCTGCTGATTTTTTTTTTTAACCACATTACGGTCTAAACTTATGAGTCTGATTGAACACCGAAGACAATTCGCTTAACATTCTACCCACCCGCAATAACAAGTATTCCAGAAACAATTCCGCAGGACAGCTCGTGGCTGCGTCGCGATCATAACAGCTTACGCTCGGGCGTTTCCTCGCGCTGCAGCGGCTACTAGATACCGGCCAGACGCCACCCGGCGCCTGAAATCCGGCGCCGCCCATGTGAAAACGGCGCCACGCTGTCAGTGTATGTATCAATGCCATTTTCGAATTTGAAGTTCTAGTTAGTATCTTGCAGTTAAGCATTGGATTTTGCATACCTGAAAATCATGAACTACGGTTAAGCATTGTAAAATTGAGTCGCAAGTGGAAAAAGGTGTAACATCTGCAACACAATATTTACTTTCGTATAACAGAGGGGTGAATGTAGAGGAGGCAGCTAGAAAGTTTTGAACTGTGTTTGGAGCGAGTGCTTTTGGGAAAAATACGCCAGAAAAAGATATTCTTGTTTAAACAAAGATCGTTCTGGCATGAATAATTTTTCACATTAAGGAAGTCTCGACTACTGATACATGTGTCAGATTACCATTTTACCATCATGCGACATTTGCATTCAACAGGCAAAGTTCAGAAGTCTGGTGTAGGAGTACTGCATGCTCTAATTCGAAACAACAAAAATCAACGGAGTGACTATTATTGAACGTCATCAGGTTGCTCATTGAGCATTCCTTTGCAGTACTGTTACTGGTGACGTGTTATGATGCCTTTATCGTTAACTTCCTAAGAAGAAATGAAAGGGTGAGCCCCACAAAAAGACGTAGACTACGGCAAAGAGTAGTGTGAACATAATGTTTTACATTTGATAGCTCCAAAAGCGTGTTTTGGACTACAAATTCTGCCCCAAGGGGTGTGTGCAACACAGCTGGAATTTGTTGTCAACAATTGAGACACCTTTCGGTCGCAGTGTAAGAAAGTCGAGCAACAAAACTACATCACCTTTGCTACTGCATGATAACTCACTCTGTTGATTTGATAAACAAAACTATCCAGGAGATTGATAGGAAAGTCGACTCTCAGACACTTGTATTGTTAGGGAAGTCCTGTCTCAAGCACTTGTCCCTCTCGTCATGTATTCGTAAAATATTACCTTTCCCGCTCTTGATCGATCAACCGTCAAGGCAATTCATTTCTAGACGAAAATACTCTTAAAACTACTATGGTTTAACGACCTCGTTAAAACAAGTAGGTTTCTACGGGCGTAGAATTTGTAAACAACTGTAGTATTGTCAGATTGTTTTAGATATCGTGAAAGAAAATGCAGCTGCTGATTAATTTCTCTTTGATGATTACTGTTGCGTTTAGAAAAGTAATGGAAAATGCAAATAAAATATTCATTTTACTAATACAAATTAAATTCAGCTTACTACAGAAACATCACGACAGCAGTCTATCTTAGTAAAGCATTAAGTTCTAAAATGGTTCAAAGGGCTCTGAGCACTATGGGACTTAATTTCTGAAGTCATCAGTCCCCTAGAAGTAACCTAAAGACATCACACACGTCCATGCCCGAGGCAGGATTCGAACCTGCAACCGTAGTGGTCGCGCGGTTCCAGACTGTAGCGATGCATTAAGTGTCTGTAAGACGATTGATCCTATTTTAACACGAATTAGTAGGATATTACCGAATTTTGACTTCGAAAAGATCTGTATTTACTTCATTTCCTGTATCATTCGCAAGTCTTATGAAAATGTGGCATTTCATAGATAAAATTATGTATTAACAACAACAAAAAAGATGTCGGCAGAAAACAAAAGTGGCATTATGAAATTGGCAGTACCGTAAGGTTTTCGCTCTGACACTAAGGGTTACTGTAAGTAGCAAGACGAATTTTGCTCGAGCGTTATCTTACGATTCCCTTATTGAGTTTGTATCTGCCTGCTTGTAGCTCTACTACAAAAGAATTAAAAATCTGGCTTTCAGCGAGTCTAGAAAGGCGAAGGACAGCAGCTTGCACCTGAGAAATGGTATTTTCCTAAAGTGGGAAGACATTCTTTTGTGCCGGCCGAAGTGGCCGTGCGGTTAAAGGCGCTGCAGTCTGGAACCGCAAGACCGCTACGGTCGCAGGTTCGAATCCTGCCTCGGGCATGGATGTTTGTGATGTCCTTAGGTTAGTTAGGTTTAACTAGTTCTACGTTCTAGGGGACTAATGACCTCAGCAGTTGAGTCCCATAGTGCTCAGAGCCATTTGAACATTCTTTTGTGGTTGAATTGTTGGCAAATACCAGTCAGACGTGTGCCGTTGGTCTAAGCGTTTCGGTGTGTTTCATTTGTACCAATGATTTTTCTACAGGTTTTTTCTGTCCAAAATAGAGAGTTGAAGTCTCCCATTAGTATTTTCACGTCATCTTGGTGAATTTTGCTCATAGTACTTTCGAGTGTGTTCCAGAATTTTTCGACATTTTTGGTGTTTTTCTTATTTTCGATGTTGGTGGGGGCATGTGCATTGATGAGTGTATATTTTTTACTGGGGCTCTGAATGAGCATAGTCCTAAGTCGATTGTTGATGGCTGTGATTTCTTTGACAGAGTTGATGATAGATCTGTGTTCGAGAAAAGCAATGCCGAAGATTGGTACGCATTTCGCTACCTTTTGTTGTATTTTGCTCTTGAAGATGAAATGGTTTCCGCAATGCAAGGTTTCATTGTCTGTTAGTTGTGGTTCTTGAAGAGCAATGATGAGAATTTTTTGTCGGTCGATTTATTATGTGAGATTATTTAGTTTTCGTATTTGGATCAATGTATCGATGTTTAGTTATAAAAAAAAAGTTCTTATGTGTGTGAAATCTTATGGGACTTAACTGCGAAGGTCATCAGTCCCTAAGCTTACACATTACTTAACCTAAATTAGCCTAAGAACAAACACACACACACCCATGCCCGAGGGAGGACTCAAACCTCCACCGGGACCAGCCGAACAGTCCATGACTGCTGCGCCCCAGACCGCTCGGCTAATCCCGCGCGGCGTGTAGTTTTCAAATGCATGTTTTCTGCTTGTAGGGAAATTTACAGGAGATCTTCAATATTCTCTGCCGTGCTAACCTGGACTCCCCAGAATCCGAAATTCCAACTGCCGCCTGTCGACAGCCGGCTTGTGTACCACCTGGGGTATAGTTGACTTTGCTTGCACAGTTCATGTTTGCTTGTGTTTCATTGGTTTGGCCTGGGTGATTCCAGGACCGGACAGGACCAGAGGGTGTTGAAGCCTTTGGAAGCAAATATTTTCAGCCGAGCTCATTGAGCTAACAGACGGTGACCAGAGTAGCGGTGGTTTTCACTCAGACGTGTCTGGATTTTGAGTTCAACGGATTGAGTAGCCGTTCAGGATTGTGTTAGTATTTGGTTCACCCCAACCAAGTATTTGATTTCCTCGATACCACCCATGTGGGGGAGGGTTTCCCCTATCGGCCCCATTGGAGTTTTATTATTATTATTATTGTCATTATGTCATCAGCAAATCCGATATGGTGCATCTTCCCACCACTGAAATAGATGTGCATTGTTCGATTCAGTATTTCCGTCATATAAATATGGGTTATAATTACGTGACATTGCTGCTAGTAGACATATTTCTCACTTTTTCTTAGGCAGTTCCTACCTATTACTCCATCATAGGAATTTATGTGCGCAGCATTGTTGCAATACAGACGTTCAAATTATCCGATTTCTGTAATTTCATTTCGATACCAGATCGTTCTAATCGAATGCAGCCAGTCAGGCTTATGTGGATATCCGAATACGACTCTCTTCATTTGATAGACTGGGTAAACCACATTCTTAATCGGACGGTTGAATCTAGATTACTTATTTATGACAGGGCCTGAATTCTTAAACACTGTGGAAAATAATAATACAATGTGCTTATTACTAATATGTTATTTAAATATGAATATATGAACGAACGAGATAACAGTTTATTTACAGGAACAGAGCCCCATCCATCATGGCAAAGCAGTGCGAGATTGGTTTCAGGGCCAAGAGAGGATAAAGCTGTTGTCGTTTGTTCCACGATCACCGAACATCAACCAGATAGAGAATATGTGGGCAGAGGTAACAAGGTCATTGCCATGTGGACCTACAAATGCAAGCGACCTTTGGACGAATATAGAAAACGTATGGTGGGAAGTAAACCATCACGCTACACTATCGACGTCTTGATGAAATCAATGCCCCTACGTCTCCAAGAAATCTTACGTAATGATCGTGGGTGGGTTGGTTACTAAAAGTATACTCGTCCACAAAACCCATGTGGACAATTATCTGACAGTCGGTCAAGCTTTGCTTTGTCGCAGTTCTTTAGATACAAGTCCATTTGCTTTCAGTCTCCTCCTTACAATTCTTGCAATGCAAAGTAATTGAAAAATCTCACCCACTCGACGCCAACTGAGGAATTGACTGGTGCATGTGTTGTGTAGATGAAGATGAATTGGGAGATAAGATACTGCGTGAAGAGTTTGACAGAACACTGAAAGACCTGAGTCGAAACAAGGCCCCGGGAGTAGACAACATTCCATTAGAACTACTGATGGCCTTGGGAGAGCCAGTCATGACAAAACTCTACCGTCTGGTGAGCAAGATGTATGAGACTGGCGAAATACCCACAGACTTCAAGAAGAATATAATAATTCCAATACCAAAGAAAGCAGGTGTTGACAGATGTGAAAATTACCGAACTATCAGTTTAATAAGTCACAGCTGCAAAATACTAACGCGAATTCTTTACAGACGAATGGAAAAACTGGTAGAAGCGGACCTCGGGGAAGATCAGTTTGGATTCCGTAGAAATGTTGGAACACGTGAGGCAATACTAACCTTACGACTTATCTTAGAAGAAAGATTAAGAAAAGGCAAACCTACGTTTCTAGCATTTGTAGACTTAGAGAAAGCTTTTGACAACGTTAACTGGAATACTCTCTTTCAAATTGTGAAGGTAGCAGGGGTAAAATACAGGGAGCGAAAGGCTATTTACAATTTGTACAGAAACCAGATGGCAGTTATAAGAGTCGAGGGGCAGGAAAGGGAAGCAGTGGTTGGGAAAGGAGTGAGACAGGGTTGTAGCCTCTCCCCGATGTTATTCAATCTGTATATTGAGCAAGCAGTAAAGGAAACAAAAGAAAAATTCGGAGTAGGTATTAAAATTCATGGAGAAGAAGTAAAAACTTTGAGGTTCGCCGATGACATTGTAATTCTGTCAGAGACAGCAAAGGACTTGGAAGAGCAGTTGAACGGAATGGACAGTGTCTTGAAAGGAGGATATAAGATGAACATCAACAAAAGCAAAACGAGGATAATGGAATGTAGTCAAATTAAATCGGGTGATGCTGAGGGGATTAGATTAGGAAATGAGACACTTAAAGTAGTAAAGGAGTTTTGCTATTTAGGGAGTAAAATAACTGATGATGGTCGAAGTAGAGAGGATATAAAATGTAGACTGGCAATGGCAAGGAAATCGTTTCTGAAGAAGAGAAATTTGTTAACATCGAGTATAGATTTAAGTGTCAGGAAGTCGTTTCTGAAAGTATTTGTATGGAGTGTAGCCATGTATGGAAGTGAAACATGGACGATAACCAGTTTGGACAAGAAGAGAATAGAAGCTTTCGAAATGTGGTGCTACAGAAGAATGCTGAAGATAAGGTGGGTAGATCACGTAACTAATGAGGAGGTATTGAATAGGATTGGGGAGAAGAGAAGTTTGTGGCACAACTTGACTAGAAGAAGGGATCGGTTGGTAGGACATGTTTTGAGGCATCAAGGGATCACAAATTTAGCATTGGAGGGCAGCGTGGAGGGTAAAAATCGTAGAGGGAGACCAAGAGATGAATACACTAAGCAGATTCAGAAGGATGTAGGTTGCAGTAGGTACTGGGAGATGAAGAACCTTGCACAGGATAGAGTAGCATGGAGAGCTGCATCAAACCAGTCACAGGACTGAAGACCACAACAACAACAACAACAATGTGTTGTTCAGCCGGCCGAAGTGGCCGCGCGGTTCTGGCGCTGCAGTCTGGAGCCGCGAGACCGCTACGGTCGCAGGTTCGAATCCTGCCTCGGGCATGGATGTGTGTGATGTCCTTAGGTTAGTTAGGTTTAACTAGTTCTAAGTTCTAGGGGACTAATGACCTCAGCAGTTGAGTCCCATAGTGCTCAGAGCCATTTGAACCAATGTGTTGTTCAACACACAATAGTTGTCACCCTCACTGGAATCAATGACTGTTTGCGTGTGTGCGCGCGCGCGCGCGCGCGTGTGTGTGTTTTCGTGTTCACGCACAATCTGAATCAATACTATTAACATTAGAGAGACAACCAACAATAAATATTCCATCAAATATGACTGTGAAGTATTTTAATGCGATGGGAAGTGACAAACTGAATTTTTACCTTACCGACGACCTGCATATTACGTTAAGTAAGATGTATTAACTCCATAGTATCGTTAGCAGAGACAGTGCGCTCGTGTTTCGAGGCTCGCGACAAGTGCAGCGATTAGCAGTGCCCAATGCCGCCGCAATTTCTTTGTGTTGGCTGGGCGTGGACACTGCAGCAGACGCTTCGCCATAAACAGAAAGAAATCACCTTGGCTCTGACTGCGGTGAGCGCATATCACTACCTGCGTGTTCTTATAGTAACCAACGTGAGACTCTACTCACAGGTGCCATGGAGCAATTGCAACGGGTATCATGTCATTAGTCATCAGAATATTAACCAGTGATGAAATGTCCACTCTATTTGAATCCCAAGAAAATAGGAACCTTCTCACAAAGGAATGTGAGGTGCTATCAAAATTTATCCAACATACAAAAATTAACTGCAGGGCTTTCATGTATGCAGTAGTAGCACACAAGGAAATATTATGTCTTGGAAGCGTATATTTCATTTCCTCTTCTCATATTAACGCCCTTGTTTTAGTATGAAGTGAGAAAATAAACACGAAAAACTAAAGTTCCTGAGAAGCATATCAGTCATTTCCTCTTCTCATATCATAACTTTTATTTTAGTATGAAGTAAAAAAATTAACAGTTTAAGGTTGTGAAGCATAATATGACACCAGATTCTTATCGTAGGCGCTATCGGAAACGCAAATAGCAGGGAGCTGTCCATTCTTTTGTCCAACAGTCTGTCTCCTTTCATGAAAAAAAATGGTTCAAATGGCTCCGAGCACAATGGGACTTAACATCTGTGGTCATCAGTCCCCTAGAACTTAGAACTACTTAAACCTAACTAACCTAAGGACATGACACACATCCATGCCCGAGGCAGGATTCGAACCTGCAACCGTAGCGGTCACGCGGTTCCAGACTGAAGCGCCTAGAACCGCACGGCCACACCGGCCGACTCCTTTCATGCATTACTCCCGCTAGGAGATTCTTATTTAAGGACTTGTGGGCATCAAGTTCTTCAGCAGAACAAGCCTTATGTTATTGTGCTAATTACGGTATGGAAAAAATGCAACAAAGACGATTTCCCCTAAAGCAGTGGGGATATTTGCAAATGTCTGTATTCAGCAATGACTTCCTGCTGCCACAACACTTCACAGAATGCATGCGGCAGGCAACACAACTGTGCGTGCACTTCAGACTTCATTCAGTAAGACGTCAGGAGATGGATGGAAACGTCAAATTAACGTCGCTTTCCGAGTCGTATTCAATCCAGAATGAGGTGTTATTAAGGTAGTTGAGCGTTCTAGCAATTACACTTTTGTAATTCACATATGAGTATTCCGGTAGCCAAAAGAACCTGTTAGTGTGAAACTATCGGGAACTGCATTAATATCAAACTGCAAGAACTTGAGACAATACGTAGACTCTTCTCTTCGCTGGGTGACCTATTACTGTTATTTAGGATTCTCTCCGTCCTAGACGTAATGCAAATGGAACTTCAGAGGCGCATTCCGCTATTCTTGACAAACATCAGCAACTTGTAATCACTGCGAGTTACAACTGCGTGATGATATGGCTCAGGTTGTCAGTAGAGATGGGGGATCCGCTCTTGAACTAATTCATAGAGTTCAATCTTTCAAAGGAGTGAACAATCAGTGATTCAGAAAAAAAGAACGGTAGCTCCAAACGTTTCCCAGGCAGAGAGAGAGAGAGAGAGAGAGAGAGAGAGAGAGACGGAGCATATCAGCAGCGCCTCTGCTGGTCAGAGCACAGTGCACGCCACACAACACAGCCAGCGCCGGCCTCTGCCCTGCTTCTACCTTGGCTGCCTGCATTGTGCAGTGCCCCATTGGATTTTGTGTTTCACATATGCCGGGCCGTCTCTGTGCGTCGTCTGCCGTGTGCACTGTGCAGTGTCTGGCGCAGCTTAACTTCGCATCGCACTCTGTCGGCGATCGTTTCAGTCGCACGTCCTGCCCTCTGGGCAGTTGATGCCAGCAACAGGACAGAGAGCCACCTAGCGGATAACATAGGAACTACTTGCAAAAACCTGCTCGCAAGGGAGCGGACGATTAATTTTTGTCTCGGAGCGGGTGAGCTCTCCCCACCCTCGGAACTCGCCCGCTCAACGCTCACCCCACCGTCTCGACTCTAGCCAGAGCGTCGAGCAAAGCGACTCTGGTGTCACTCTGGTCTCTGCGGTCTCAGCTCACGCAGTAATACAGCTCGCGGCTCGACCTGCTCGACTCAGCGCCTCTGCATCGGAGTTTGTCCCCACTGGATATTGTTCTTCATAGTAATACCGCTATGTATATTACATTATTATGTTATGTATACATCAATTGTTTTTATTTTATTTTTATTTGTTTAAACTGATTAGATTAGGTTCCTGATGACTACTCTTACTATAGGATTTTTATTATGGACACTCGAATTTACGCTTTAATTACGAGCGAACCGATAAACGTATCGCAAAATGTGATACACCAATATTTTCCTTGTTTTATTCTGCGTAAGGCTATATGCAGCACTTTCGTTTTACAGTCAAATTTATATTTTTTTTCTTATTCTGGTACGGATTTTGCGATTTTAGGCGTCTTCGAAAGGAAAAATATATGGCTTGCGATGTATTTGTATGAGGTTAATGAAATTTTAATACATTATAGCCAAATATATTGTTAATGTAAATCTCAAGTTACAACATTTTCCGATCACCCAAAAAACCACGCTAGTGCAAAATAAATCAATAATCAAAAACTTTGTCATATCGTGGAAATTTCAATAAACAATACAAAATTCTTACTCATTATCTATGTTACTTCAAAATAGGATCAAATAAGATCAAAATACAGGTATAGTACTGGAATAAACCAAGTTTAAAGGGCAATGTGCCTTTCATTTATTTTCTTTTGTAAATGAGTGGTGAGTCATGAAAAACAGCTAATTCATTTCAGGGAGTGAACAGTTCTGATCCAATCTCTGAAAAGAACAGTTTTGCCCATCTCTAGTTGTCAGTAGTTGTGGTGATGTTATGCTGTCAAACTGCTTACAGTAACGTTAATGGTGGCCCACATAATTTCGCTCTGACTACCTACTTAAGTAAAGATAGTGTTGTGGCGTCGTCGCTTCTCTTTATTTGGCCTCAGCTTGAGTAATCCGATTTAACGAACATAGTACTCCATTCGCGGGCTGCTAATGATACAGTATGACTACAGAGATCATCGTGCTGCTATTACATTAATTCTGCAATGAATTGCTTAACAAATATGACCCTCAGCTATGCAGCTGGAATGACTCATTACACAGGTACTCTATGTTTCACTTGGTTAAGGGATCAGTTCGCTGCAATCCTGCTTCTACTGTTCGTAAATACTTGTATACTTCATAAATGGTTCAAATGGCTCTGAACACTATGGGACTTAACTTCTGAGGTCATCTGTCCTCTATAACTTAGAACTACTTAAACCTATCTAACCTAATGACATCAGACACAACCATGCCCGAGACGGGATTCGAACCTGCGACCGTAGCGGTCGCGCGGTTCCAGACTGTAGCGCCTAGAACCGCTCGGCCACCCACCCCGGCCGGCATACTTGTATACTGACCATTCGTTATTTGACTAAATATGAACTACAATCTGATTCGCATATATATGACATGGGTTAGCGCCGCCACAAAGCAATGACTAAGGGTTGGATGCCGTTGAAGTCCCGTTACGCTGATGGCAAGACAAATGTTCGCAAATCACCTCTATTGCCTCAAAAAACAATTGCATCTTAAATATTGAAGGACCGACGTCCACATTGTCACAGCGCGTTGAAATACAGCTAAGACGGCAGATGAATATTTGTGACCGACTGGGCTTCGAACCTGGACCTCCTGCTTACTAGACAGACATGCTGATCACTGCACTATTATTTTTTTTTAAAAGTTTGAGAAGACTTTCAGCACCAGGTAGGCGGAGGCAAAGAGGGCAGGGGTCGAAGATCCGAGGCCTGGCCTCAATGCCTCCCCCATACCTGTCACTGAGCAGCTGCATTATTCCCATGTATTCCATGTTTGCACCCATATATACCTTTAAATTGTGGAACAAAATTGAAGTAGTAATTAGGGTAAAATAAATTACAGATTGCCGCTTCCAATGGTGTGCGTTCCTTGTAGAACATAACTTATAACAGTGAAAAGGGTGACGGAAAAATACATAACAAATATTCATTCAGAAATATATTCACAATTTAAGTTATTATGCCATTAACCACAATCCGAGTTGGAGTTTCTCTTCAGTTACAGCTAACGACTACGCACCTATTGCATTATTGTAAGAACCGAGATAGAGTATTTTGGATTTAAAATTTTGTAAATTCGTTGTAAGAACTTATGAGATCAAGCTGCTTAGGTCATCGGTCCCTAAGCGTACACACTACTTATCCTAACTTAAACTAACTTACGCTATGGACAACACATACGCCCATGCCGGAGGGAGGACTCGAACCTCCGACGGTGGGCACTGTCGGGATACTGCAGCCAACCTCTATTCAGCACCTGTCTATACACGCGGTCTGTTCTTTCGGAAATGTCCGAAACAACAGACACACACACACGTACACACACCCACACACACATACACATTTTTATCTTAAGTGCTATTCGGAAAATGTTTGGCAACTCAGTGATAGTGCCGGACTGGAGCTGCACCAACCTACTCATTTCACAAGATATAGTTGTAATTTTCTGAACAAATCCTGTTTAATAAGTGATAGCGACAGTGTCTCTCATCGTTTATTTTGTCAGAAACCTGCTTCTCTCTGCCCTAGCCTATACTATAGCAATGAGTGATTACTCATATTCTTGATACCTCACTGGACGTGCTACTGCAACAGTAGCCAAAGATTCAAATCCCGCTGGAAAAGTATGTTTCAAGTCAGATGGTTTTGCTCCTCCCGTACTGTCATTGAAAACGATCACAACGAAATTAAGTATAGGTATCCTAAGAAACCCTTGAGTTCATACTGTGGTGCCGTGAAGATAAAAAAAAGTAGTTTTTCACAATTATCAGATGACAGATGGAATTTGTCAGATTCCACTAATTATGATTGCATTATTAACTGTTGATTCACAGGCGCTTTTCTGCCGCTTATTGTAACTGTTATTTGAATGTTAGAGCTGGAAGAATAGAAACATCAAATTTTTGCCATATGGAATATTCTAATTCACTCTAAGTCTTCATGTTTCGAACAAAGGCAGAATATCCGTCAGGAAAGCTGACAACAATAAGCCAGGCCATGCCTGTCTTCTGGTGGATGTGCCAATGACAGTGATCTCAATAACAATATTGTGCAGCAAAGATGCATTGCTAACTCAACCACTGGACAAGCTCCAACACTGTGAATCGCGTCTGGTGAACCCGCTTTCAAGGTTTCGGTGCGATTAAGTCAGTAAAACACAAATCATTGCCGCAGTTATTAATTTATGACATTTAGTTTGCATCGATGTATTACAAGTAATTGCACTCTAGCCCCTAAACCTAGTTACAGAAATGCGAATAAGACTCATTGACATATAATGAGGGTCTTGCGGCCCTCGTCACCCGCAGCTTTGAAACGAAGCTATAGTCACTTCCGAGATCTCTCATAGAACACATCAGCTGGTATATCCTTCCTGGCGGTATAACTGAAACTTGGCAACAGCGCAGAATATGTTTGGCAACTCTGTGACCGACGAGTTACTTCCTTGTTGGCACAGAACGATCCTGCTAAATTCACTTGATATTATCGTGTCATTTTAATTTAATACTGAGTGATTTTCGCTTGAGATGTGACATAAGGATATCAGTTAATTCTTTTGAGTCCACGAAAGTCGTTCCACATGGGAAATACAACTACTGTCGCCTCTTATGTTGCGGTTTATCTGCCATAGCGCTTACTGGGTCAATAATTAAGTGGAAGACACCGCGCCTATTCGCTAGCTCCTAGGTAATCGACATATTTTTTGTTGCTGTGAATACATATGCCGGCACGGTAGCTCAGCGTGCTCGGTCAGAGGGGTAGCTACCCTCTGTAATAAAAAAAACTGCGTAAACGGATCAACGAAGAACCTGAACGGGTGTCATCGGACATCCGGCCCGAACAAATTGAACGAACAATATAGAACAAAATGAGATCTACCCAAAAAAAAAGGGGTAACGTGCTTGCCTGTCAGGTGCATGCTGCCTCTGTTCATCTTTCGAGCCTCGCCGAAAGCCAGATTTTTAATTGTTTTGTAGCAGAGCTACAAGCAGGCAGTTACAAGTTCAATGAGGGAATCGTAAGACAACGCTCTAGCAAATTTCGTCTTGCTTCTTTTAGTAACTATTAGTGTCAAAGCGAAAACCTTGAGGTACTGTCAAATTCATAATGCCACGTTTTTGTTTTCTGCCGACATATTTTTTGTTGCTGTGAATACATAATTTTATCTATGAACTGCAACATTTTCATAATACTTGCGAAGCAAATCATGTGAAGTAACATTTCACCAACTTGTTGGGAAGGTAGAAAAAGCACTACCCTTTCTGGATGCTCTCTGTATCTTCCTGGATGTCGAGTAATACGATCTTCGAGTAAATGGTTAGAGATGAAGAACCTAGTGGTGAATGAACTCATAGATGAGCTGAATGCGGGAGACTACTCTTGAAAAGAATAAGTAGACGATCTATTCACAGTAAGACTTGGAAAATTTGCTAGTACTGTTAAACCTATGTGCACTGAACATTGTGAAAAAGTATTTAAAGACGAGCCCCACGAAAACTGGTGTAGTATTATTTATGGGGAAGCATGTCCAGCACACATACTGAAAAATTATGTTTCTCGATGAAACTTTAGAGAGGGTTGTAGTGTATCTAGAGGTAGCCCTGGATGGATAACTATTATGAACACCTCACATAAAGAATGTTTTCCACTGCGAAAGATAATCTTATAAGCACTAGAAGCTGCTGTAGGGTAAACTGGGGTCTAAACCCAGTACGTACTGGATATACATCCCTGCAAAAAGACCAATGATAATTTATTGGCCTATAATATCAACAAAGTCGAACATAAGGTGGCTACTAGGGAGTCGGGCAAAGTGCAGAGACTGGCCTGCTTCCACAAACAGATGGAATTAGCAGGACATCCACTCTTGGAATGGATATTATGCTAGACATGCCCGCCTTACACCTGTGGCTTAAAATGGAGGCAGCGGCAGGGACATAAAGGCTAAAAATTGGAAATAACTGGATATAGTTAGAATATACGGAATCCCAAATCAGTAAGGCGATGGCTGGGGAAATGCCGACTAACTACACAATAACTTCTAGCTGTTTCAATAAACTTTGCTACGTAACAGTTGGAAGCTGGGAGCAGTGGAAAAACGAACCACAACACCGTGCAGGAGACATAATATAGTGGTTTACTGACAGGTCGAAAACAGATGAAAGTACCAGTTCTGGTGTACTGCCTAGAATCTCTTTAGGGATGATGGCCACAGTATTACACGTTTTTTTCTGCCAGCATGTGCACGGAGGAAAATTAGAGTAGACCATACAAAAATCGTAGATTCTACTTTTATTCAGACAGCCAAGCAGCTCTGAAATCTCTGTCAGCCCCTACAACTAGATCGAAGGTCGTTGCAGAATGCCATAAAGCATTTTCTTTCGGACATGTCCGAAAGAACAGACACCACACATATATCCATATACAGGATGTTTCAGGAGGAATAGTAGATATTTTAGCATGTGGTAGTACAGACGTAAAAAATTCCATATAAATGCGTCCACTTTTTATTGAGTACAGAGATACAGCTGTTAGTATGTAACTCTAACAAAGCCAAAGCAAAGGCAAATGAGGACATTCAAAGTTGATTTTCGAAAATTCACCAACCAACTTCAATGAACATTTGACTTCTCTTGATAACACCACGTGTAGCTCTACTGAGGTCGTCTTTGCGTTCCTTTATGAGGGCTGCGCTATTCATAACCCGAACGATCAAATCGGCTCTTGGGTTTACTTTTTATTTGTAGACTTCGCCTTTAACCATCCCCGCAGGCAAAAATCCAAAGAGATAAGGTCCCAGGACCTTGAAGGCCAAGAAAAGTGCCCATATCTATAGAGCCACCTTCCGGGAAATGTTAGGTTTGGATAATGTATGACCTGACGACTAGAATGTGCAGGAGACCCGTCATGCTGGAGGAACATACGCGTTCTTGTAGCCAAATGAACCTGCATCTCGGTTCTTACAATAGTGCAACAGGTGTGCACTGGTTAGATGTAACTGAAAAGAGACTCCAACTCGGCTTGAGGTTAAGTGCGAATCCCAAGTGCATGGCCACGAACAATTGGGAGCGGAAACTTAATGTCATCGGAACCGTGTTGAAGGACCACGACATGCAATTGTTAGACCGACTGCAGAAAGTTCACTTTATAAATACATACATACTTAGCAAAATACGAGGGCCGTTCAGAAAGTAACCTCCAGTTGATTTAAAAAAATACACCAAGTTAAATAAAAATATTTTAATATATACATCTTACAACTACATCTTTGCACTATTTTTCTACATAGTTTCCATAGCGATTGAGGCACTTATCGTATCTCTTCACAAGCTTTGAAATTCCTTCTGCATAAAAATCACCCGCTTGTGCCTGGAGCCAGCCTGTGACCGCATCTTTGAGCTCTTCGTCGTCATCAAACCGCTGTGACCCGAGCCATTTCTTCAAATGCATGAAGAGGTGATAATCACTTGGCGCCAGGTCTGGGCTGTAAGGTGGATGGTTGATAACGTCCCACTTGAAGGACTCAAGAAGGGCCGTTGTTCTGCGAGCAGAGTGAGGACGGGCGTTATCGTGCAACGTTTTCTCGTCCACTTTTAAATAAACGTACCCATTCAAGGACAACTCCTTCACTCATAACTCTTGGTCCGTACACAGCACAAAGCTCACGATGAATAGCTGCTGCAGAATATCCTTTGGCTGTAAAAAACCTTATGACAGCACGCACTTCACATTTGGCGGGGTTTTCTATTGCAGCACACATTTCAAACTGCCACGGAAACTAAACTAGCGCAGGTACGACGTTCACTCGACCACGGCTTGATGCCGACTGACCTGTTGAGTGCGTGAACGCACAGATGGCGTCGCTACTCCCCCCACAACCCGCACTGTGACCAATCGGAGGTTACTTTCTGAACCGCCCTCGTATATCATGTTAGGAAGTTAACGATAAAGGCATCATAACACGTCACCAGTAACAGTACTGCAAAGGAATGCTCAATGAGCGACCTGATGACGTTCAATAATAGTCACTCCGTTGATTTTTGTTGTTTCGAATTAGAGCATGCAGTACTCCTACACCAGACTTCTGAACTTTGCCTGTTGAATGCAAATGTCGCATGATGGTAAAATGGTAATCTGACACATGTATCAGTAGTCGAGACTTCCTTAATGTGGAAAATTATTCATGCCAGAACGATCTTTGTTGAAACAAGAATATCTTTTTCTGGCGTATTTTTCCCAAAAGCACTCGCTCCAAACACAGTTCAAAACTTTCTAGCTGCCTCCTCTACATTCACCCCTCTGTTATACGAAAGTAAATATTGTGTTGCAGATGTTACACCTTTTTCCACTTGCGACTCAATTTTACAATGCTTCACTGTAGTTCATGATTTTCAGGTATGCAAAATCCAATGCTTAACTGCAAGATACTAACTAGAACTTCAAATTCGAAAATGGCATTGATACATACACTGACAGCGTGGCGCCGTTTTCACATGGGCGGCGCCGGATTTCAGGCGCCGGGTGGCGTCTGGCCGGTGTCCAGTAGCCGCTGCAGCGCGAGGAAACGCCCGAGCGTAAGCTGTTATGATCGCGACGCAGCCACGAGCTGTCCTGCGGAATTGTTTCTGGAATACTTGTTATTGCGGATGGGTAGAATGTTAAGCGAATTGTCTTCGGTGTTCAATCAGGCTCATAAGTTTAGACCGTAATGTGGTTTAAAAAAAAAAAAAAAATCAGCAGAACGCGAACACGCGCCTCCAACTTTCGAATGCACGACGATTACCGCAAGACCACAGGCTCACTCCAACCATATCACCTCGGAAGTAGACAATACTTCCTCGTAACACTTCCGCATCTTACAGTGTTGCCAGATTGTGCAGATGGCCGGACTTAGACTTGTCAGGGACGGTCAGTTTTATTGGCCACCTTAAGTGAACGACTTGGACTTAGTCTCTGTGGCGGCCGGCCGGCGGTCAGTTTTTTTATCTAAGACTGTACCTCACAAGCGGCTTGGAGTGAAATTGCGTGCTTATGGAATGATGTCTCAGGTACGTGACTGGATTCGTGATTTCGTTTCAGAGAGGTGACAGTTCGTAGTAATAGACAGAAAGTCTTCGAATAAAGCAGAGGTGATTTCTGGCTTTCGACAAGATAGTGTTATAGGACCTGTGCCGTTCCTTATCTATATAAATGACTAGGGAGACAATCTGAGCAGCCGTCTTAGGTAGTTTGCAGATGACGCTGTCGTTTATCGACTGGTAGCCATCAGAAGATCAAAAGAAATTGCAAACCTAATTAGAAAAGATATATAGATGGTGCGAAAATTGGCAGTTGACCCTAAATAACGAGATGTGTGAGGTCATCCACATGAATGCTGAAAGGAATCCGTTAAACTTCGGTTACACGATAAATCAGTCAAATCTGAAGGCCGTAAATTGAACTAAATAGCTAGGAATTACAATTACGAACAACTTAAATTGGAAAGAAAACATAGAAAATGTTGTGGGGAAAGCTAACCAAATACTGCGCTTTATTGGCATGACGCTTAGAAAATCTAACAGATCTGGTAAAGAGACTGCCTACTCTACGTTTGTCTGTCCTCTTTTAGAATACTGCTGCGCAGTGTGGGATCCTTACCAGACAGGATTGACGGAGTACATCGAGAAAGTTCAAACAACGGCAGCACGCTTTGTACTACCGCGAAATAGGGAAGAGAGTGTCACTGAAGTTATACAGGATTTGGAGTGGACATCATTAAAACAAAGGCATTTTTCGGAGTCTTCTCACGAAATTTCAGTTACCAACTTTCTCCTCCGAATGCGAAAATAGTTTGTTGACGCCGACCTACATAGGGAGAAACGATCACCATAATATGTGCTACTTGGCCAGATCCTGCGGTATGACGGTGAACTGATGCCGGGTTTTAGTTCTGCCCGCGTTTTTTTCTCATTGTAAGATCTAATTTATCGGACACTTATTTTTATTGCCATTTATTGCTGTGCAAAGTGCTAGAATACCTAAATAAATTTTTCTTTTGCTGTGCGAGTGATGTTTATTTGAGGGCCTGGTCCTACCACTCTCCAAGCACCTTGCTCTATGCCTGTTCCAGCTGCCTTGGTGTATTCCAGATGCATTAGTGAATTAAATTTGAGTAGATGGGCTCTCTTCTGGTTACTGCATACACTCGTCTCATCGTATTACTGACACGAATTTTGCACTCCTTCTTCCATTAACGGCACCTTTACGGTTTTTAAGCGTGTTCTGCTTTTAATCACTCTTTGGATACACCCCAAGAGTACATACACTCAATAGCCGTAAAGACATGTGCTATTGCTGTTTCAGTTAGTGGGATATTATTACGAACTGTTTAAAACTATTTTAATGCATAGTCTAAGCCGTCAAGAACTTTTCTAACATAACACGAGGTGAGCTTTCCAAAGTATATTCCTCTCTCTGCATGGAAATATGATATTCTGAAATGCAACTCATAGTCAATTATTGTTACAAGTACTGATGATCACTATTAACCAGGAGGACTTGGTACGCGTACCATCTTTAGTTAGTACGTGTTGATAATCTGACAGTCCCCCCAAAAATTTTGGAAGATCATTTATTTAAATTTCGGAGCTGCATATCCGTCTCAGGAGACGATAGGCAAGTATTTACCGTATCAACTAGAAACGGTTAATGACTTTTACGCGCTCCCTGCAATCTATTCCATCGACACGTGTATCACCTTCAGACTGAGGTTTCTTAATTTTTTTTTAGTAGATGGTTGTGCCCTTCTCGTGATCCGTGTTGTTAAGACAAAATCTCCGCAGTGCACGAAACAGTTGGTTGTACATTAACAGCCAACGGTGGATATGGAAACGTATCCAACAATTACGGCTGCAGATATCTAACGGCACAAACCAGTTGTAACGCCGGAAATGCATATCCTTCTATTTCCATCTACTGTACGATAGATTTTTCCTTATTTTTTTACCTGAAGATATGACATTTCTGTGTCTTTATATATTGTAATTGTATATATATATATATATATATATATATATATATATATATATACATGCATTTATGTCGATGTATAATTGGTTTGTTTTGTAAATACTGTTTGTATTTTTACGCTGGGTCTTGCCTAGGGAAAACTATGCTATCGAACGAATACATCGATAGGTCGTGTGGAGAACCAAAGTGTTTAGGATCTTTGGTAGTGTGAATTAACTCTGTCGCGTGGAGCGCGGGCAGAGGAGAGTCTGGCTGGGGTAGGGCGGTGGAGCAGGTGTGGTGCGTGACGCTCCCGTGAGTTGCCGCGCTTTCGGGGTTTGGCAGCATGTAATTGCGCTCGACTTGCTATGATAGTTTCTGACACGGTGTCGCGGACGGGAAGCATTAGCTGGCGCATATCAAGAGCCCGTTTCGCCTGGTGACAGTGTCGAGAAGAAGGCGCGTCAACATCCACCTTCTGCAACAGCGACGGCCGACAATGAGTGACTTCGCCACCTCCTCGACCGACGACTTCAAACCTTCAATCACCAACAAGGAAGACTGGAAGCACGTAAGGTTTTAGAACTGTATGGAAGACCTCAGCTTTTCAAACTGTTGCATAAAAATTACAGAAACTTAGCATGAACCTTTGTTGCTCATTGTCCCAATTGCATTACCAAGCAGGGTCCCTTCCTTTTCCGAAATGATCCCGAGTGTCGTTGAAATTCAAACGCCAGCATTAAAGTAATATCATTCCATTTCACTGCTTTAATTTCAAAGTTCAGATAAAGTATTCATAGCTGGCTACAATATTTAGATTACTCAAGCACAAATTAAGAGTGCGAGTTTTGTTACCATATTTTAGCTTACCTGTGACTGCAGACAGCTTGGTACGTACTAAATTTTACTATTGTTAATTGTTCAGAATCATTTAATTCAAGTTCAAAGTTAAATGTCTTATTTCTAAATTGTGTAGATTCAAGTAGCTTTTGAAATGATTGTTGAGGTAGCCCGAGACTAACCGTATTTTACTGAATTTCGATGTGCTTCAGAAACAAAGCTCACTATTAATTTCAGTCACTAAATTAACTTTCAATTTTCCGGTTTTATTAATTCTTTTGCTAAATTAAGTCAGAGTGTAGCGAAATTTATTACTTCTGACAAACTTTCAGTTTTCACACTACACGTGTCAACCTTCAGTTGCCACGCTTCTAGTGCTAATTATATGTGTAACAACCTTTCTTTTTCAGTTACTATAGTAATTGTCCATAGGACTGGCGACCGTAATTTCCCCCAAATCTCAAATATCTAATTACCGCTAGTTAATTCTTAACGTAATGGCCGCACATTTACTTTCTTTATTAACTTTACCCCTTTTCAAAATTAATTTCCACCAGTTTGATTTGCATTTTTCCTTTCATTTAGATGTAACCCTTTCCTCCCTCTTTACCGACAGATTAACTTCGGTGACGATTGCTTTTCCCAATTTTCCATTGGGTACACGCGGTTTAATTTTTCACTGTCATTAAGGTCGATAAGTGAGGGGGAGGTTACACAGTCTCCAGCTCGGGAAGCCGCAATGTGTTCAACTCGAACGCAGAGTTGGACAGCCGCTCCAAGCTCCGCCCAGCTGTCCAGAGTTAGGTGTCCGAGGTTTCGATAACCGCGTCAGAGGATTCGGAACACCCTATCCCGCCAATGTTAAATTCTCTGTCTTTATGCATCTTTATCGCTGAAATTATTGAAAATAAAACTTCGAAATTATGGCATCTGTTTTCAGTATGCATTGTCCCATTCACCTAGAATCAATGTTGTTTACTTGTTAGGAAAATATTTATGACATTTTTACTTTCAACCGTTTTACATTGGAAAATTTTCATATAACTCTCTCTAATTCCGAGAATAATGCAGTTTTTGTAATGACTTCAGTTCAGTGGTATCTTTTAACTGTTTTGTAGCGTTTCTGAAATTTGAATATCATTGGTTTAGTAATTTGAATATCATTGGTTTAGTAGTTTGTGAGATAACGATACGTATAACACTTGGAAATTTCGAATGCTAGAATATACGATTACAGAATTTATTGTGAAAAGTCACAAATAACTCTGATTTTATAATCAAAAGCGTCGTGTAGAGTAGTCAGGGTTATACTCTGGTAGTTCTTTGAAGCTTTCTTCTTCTTCTTCTTCTTCTTCTTCCTGCCCTTGAATTTTTGGTGTGAAATTCAGCTGTATACTGAGCCTGGCGGATTCGCGCTATATCTAGATACTGAACCCCATTGGTGGTATTAATAGCAGAAACAATGTCAACCCTTCCAGGACCTTTAACCTGCCCATATACCATCACTAAAGGACCCCTCCTATCAAACTTTTTGTCCAAACTAATATATCCTTTGTAAACGGGTGCATATGAGTTTGTTGAATGACTGTGGTTTTTTTTTTTTTTTCTTAGAACATCAGAACCTCCAAAGTCTCCGTATACTGGATTAATTGCTTCCATAACATCCGCTGGAATAGAATTTCTGTGGTGATAAGGAACTTCAGTAGCTTCAGCTTTTCAGTATTTGCACCAAGACTGACGATCGTCTGGAAAAATAATGTGAAGATGATTATCACCAGTCGATGCTCAGTGAAAACAAATCATCTGATCAAAAGTAATGTATCTGTTACTAGACATCGTACATCGCTTTTATGATGGCTTGTTCTGTAAGGACAGTTTCAATGAGGTGTCTAAATTTATGTAGGAGCCATAACAGTCTCTGATCTCAAATATTTTTTATTCAGTTACCGGTTTCAGTCATAATGATAATCTTCAATTTTCTCTAAAAAAAAGTGAGAATTTCTTGTTTATGAAAACGTACATAATACAGTAATGGGCAGTTAACATTACAAGAAGTTTCGTGATTCACACCATCTGAGAAACTAACGAATATACCTGTCTTCAGGAAGTTAACAAAGTAAGCAAATTAAATAATTTGTCATAATTAGCACCGTCACGTAGAGTAAAAATATGATAAAATAGTATACACTCATGACCCACATGTCGGGTCACCGTTAGCGCACTATGCTTTCAGCTTCAGTACAAAGAGCTGAGGGGGTTAGCCATTAGGTGTCGCTGACCGAAAACAGTTTTCAATGGTGTGATACATAGCTAGGAATATGATCTTAAACATTCTGCCTAAAACAAACTATGGTATGTTAAAACGCAATTTACTGGATCCACAGTAAAATACTACTTCATATTATAAAAGCTAGCTCCAAGAGAACGTCTGCTCTAGCTTTTTTTATTGATTGCATCTTCCAATTCCGTCCATTTGTTTTCTGCTTTGGCCCTGCGCCACCCTCGCTTTGTTGGGTCTGTTTTCAGCAAGGCCGTTGTAGCTGCATAGGTCGCAGACAGATATTTAAAGTTATCTTTCGCAATTTAAACCAATATTTTAGTTTGGACCCACGTTTAAACTCCAGTTCTTTCATTAATTGCAATTTAGCTTATCCTATTTTGATTTATGCAGAATGTTGAAGATCATATTCCTAACTTTGCATCACATCTTTAAGAACTGCTTTCGCTCAGTGACACTAGTGGCCAAGCCCCTTCAGCTCTTTTTTCTGAAGCGGGAAGCATAGTGTGCTAACGACGACCCGACAATACAGGTCATGAATGTTTACCATTTTATGATGTTTTCTTCTATGTGACGTTGCAAATTATGGCTACATATTTTATTTCCTTACTTTGTTAACTTCATGGAGACAGGTATGTTTGTCAGTTTCCCACACTGTTTAAATCACGATACGACTTGTAATGTTGATAGCCTGTTGTTATGCACTTTCTCATAAACAATCACATACTCTGTTTTAGATCAAACTGAAGATGTTCATTACGACTGAAACCTGTAATTGAATAAACAAATATTTGCGATCAGGAACTGTTGTGGTTCTTACATAATTTCACAGCTTTCGATGACTGTCACCTTTATAGTGACCATGTCACCCCTCATCAAGGTGTCTGAATGACTGTGAAGAGGTGGCAGCCTACTCTTCCTCAAGAGCCGAAACCAGAGAAGGTAGTGATGTTGGCCGCTGGGGTCTGGTGCGAACTCGACGTCCTCACTCATCGAAAAGATGTTTCATCGGCTTAAGGTTGGGACTCTGCTCAGGATAACCCATTTCTGAAAAGTTGTTCTCCACAAATCATTGCCTGACAGATGCTGCTTTATGACAGAGCACATTGTCATGCTGATCGAAACAATCATCGTCTCTGAACTTTTACACTACTTTACGTAATACACAATGCTTTAAAACGTGATCATACGTTTCTGCATCTAGCGTTTTCTTAAACACAATAAGGGGATCGCACCCCAACCATGAAAAACACCACGATACCGTAACATCACTGTACTTAAAAAAAAAAATGTTCAAATGAGTGTGCAATCTTATGGGACTTAACTGCTATGGTCATCAGTTCCTAAGCTTACACACTACTTAACCGAAATTATCCTAAGGACAAACACACAAACACACACCCATGCCCGAGGGAGGATCGAACCTCCGACGGGACCAGCGGCACAGTCCATGGCTGCAGCGCGCTAGACCGCTCGGCTAATCCCGCGCGGCCACCGTACTTCACTGTTGGCGCTACACATGGTAGATGCCACAGGGTACATTGTGACTCGTCGCCCCAAATCATTCATTTTCAGTCATTATCTGCACAGGTGCAATGCTTTTGACATCACCTCTAGCGTCACTTAACACTGACTACAGAATGTGTGGTTTATAAGGAGCTGCTCGACCACTGTCACCCATTCTTTTCAATATGAAGATCTTCATATCGTTAAGGCTAAACGGCTAATGACCTTCTTCAGTGCTGCTGCACACGAATTGCCCGATCTCTTACGGGACTCGGTGTATTGTCTGTTCGAGTAATGGGTATAACGGTAGGGGCACTACGAATGTAGTGTGTGGACTATAAATTGACAATGTGAGTCTCACGGGGAGCGTGCCGGCGACAGATTCCTGCAGTCGTACTATCCTCCGTACCCTCGGAGGCTCAGATGGATAGAGCGTCTGCCATGTAAGCCGGAGATCCCAGTTTCGAGAACTAGTCGGGACACACATTTTCAACTGTCCCTGTTGATATATATCAACGCCTGTCAGCAGCTAATGGTATTGATTTAATTGTAATTTCATTCTTTTTAACTCCTTACGCACGATCATTGTGCTAGTTGGACAGCTGGTAGCACTTTGGAACTCACGAGTGATTCTTTCCTCTGATTTTATTTAACTTTTTTTTTCAATGCTCGACGGTCCGATAGTATGTGAGATTTGCTTGGTCTTGGTTTAGCTGTCATTGTTCCTTCTCGTTCCACTTCACAATCACATCACTACAGTCAACTCAGACAGCTATATAAGGATCGAAATGTCCTTGATGAATCTGTTATTTAGGGGACATGCAGTAAGTAGTCCACGTTCGACGTCAATGAGCTCTCCTGACCGACCAGTTCTGCCGTTATTGCTTCTCTGCTGACAACACAATACTCCCCGCCACCTTTTACACTAGTCGGTTCGACTCTCGTGACATCTAGCTGATTATTTTAGTCGGATAGTGTATATTGACATACACCTTGCTTCATTTCCTGCAAATTCCTTACATTATATTGTATTGTCATGTTGTAGAACTACTTTAGTTCATTTATATTTGCATCTGACAAGTAACCTCTAATGCTTTTACCATCAAGAATTGAAAAACTAAATCTCAGATTACAAATTGATTAGCAAACAGAGCTGGTTCTTATGACTGTGGTACCAACCGTAAGATCAATGTTTGTTCTACAAATGAGTGAAACTCACAGTTTCATGTAATTCCTGTTTTCGAAAATTCGAAGGCTGGCAGCTTGAGTTGATCGAAGTACACCGTTAAGTACAGTTTTGTTTGTGAGTTTATACAGCTTCTCAAAAGAACGGATTTGTTTTGTATTTCTTCTGTGACCTTTATTTTAAACTCCGAAATTTCATGTATGTTTGTGTATTTATCATGCACAGTTTTATATTTTAATAACTGTCTAGAATTTATTTCCGCCGTCTTTAGTACAAACAGCAACTGTGATTGCTGCATTTAGATGCGAGCTGAGTTTGTGACCTGCCGCGCAGGGTAGCCGTGTGGTCTCAGGTGTCTTCTCACGGTTCGCACGGCTACCCCATCGGAGGTTTGAGTCCTCCCTCGGGTACGGTTGTGTGTGTTGTCCTTTGCGTAAGTTGTTTTAAGTTAGAATAAGTAGTTCATAAGCCTATGGACCGATGACCTCAGCAGTTTGGTCCCATAGTCCTTACCACAAATTTCCAAATTTTTGAGTTTGTGACCCTTCGCTCACAGCTCCAGGTAGTGCTGGCTTCAGTCACGCAACTTGAGGCTGTTGTAGTCGAGATTACTGTGTGTGTGTGGGGGGGGGGGGATGCGAGGGGGAGGGCGGACATGGGCTATCGTGCATGTCCCACATGTTCCCCATTTGGTCCACTACTGTGGCCACCCCAGGTACTGTCCACAATGAGGTTGAGATCTCAACAGTGGTCGAGTGGGAGGTTGTTCCGAGGTGTGGCAGGCAGCGAAGTACTTTCCAGGTGGCCGACTGGAGGGCTTCTCTGGTTCGTCAGAAGAACAGGTTTCAGATGCTGAGCCAGATACAGCTGTTTACCATGTTCCAGGGGAAGCCTCTCGGCCTGCAAGATTTTGGCAGCAGCAAATGGTGAGATTACTGGTAGCTGAAATCGCCAACATTAGATGCTTCATGGGGCCGCTTAGTATACGACTGCCAAGGAGGGGAATGTGCGCTAAGTGTGCTTACTGGGAATACCAGTGTGCACTCAGTATGCATACTGGGAGTAAACATTCCAGATGTGGGAAGGATGCTTCCGGATGTCATGAAGATCTCAGGGTGCAGCCAGCTGAAGACGGTGTCTCATGTTGGTACTAATGGTGTATGTCGCTTTGGATTGAAAGAGATTCTCTCTGGTTTTGGGCAGATGGCTGAATTAATAAAGGCTGCCAGTCTTGCTTGTGAGATGAAGGCGTAGCATTGTCGACAGGACCAGCTCTGGAGTTTTGGTCCAGAACAGAGTGGAGGGTCTAAATCAAAGGTTCAGGTACGTTCTGCGACCGCGTAGGCTGCAGGTTCCTCAACTTGCACTATGGTCTGTTGACTTTCCAGGTCCTGCTTAATAATTCAGGGGTCAAAGTTACAGGGGCAGCGGAAGCTGTGTGGAGGGGACTGAGTGGTTTTTCAGGTTAGAGGGCTTGAGTCTAAAGGGGTGCAGGGCAACCGCAAGACTAGAGTAGACATAGCAACAATCGGTATTGCAGTTTTAAATTGTCGTAGCTGTGTTGGGAAAGAACAAGAGCTCCAAGCGCCAATAGAAAGCTCAAATCTTTATAGGTATAGAAAGCTGGCTGCAGCTGGATTTAAGTTCAACAGAAATTATTACGATGGAGCCATATTCAGAAAGGATGGATTAAATACAGTTGGTGGTGGAGTGTTTATTGTTGTCAGAAGCAGTTTAGATTGTAGTGAAATTGAACCAGATATTTCCTGTGAGTTAGTATGGGTAGAAGTTATACTTGATAACCAGAATAAATAAATAACTCGTTCCTTTTCACGACCCCAAACTCAAATGGTAGAGTTAGACTACTGAACAATTCAAAGAAAACTTGAGTCTCGTTTCAAATAAGTATGCCACTCATATAATTGTTGTTGGTTCTGACTTCAATCTACCCTCAATATGTCGGTGAAAACATATGTTTAAATTCGGTGGTAGCCAGAAAACGTCGTACCGAAAGATTTCTCAGAAAATTACTTTGAACAATTAATTCAGGAGCCCACTCTAACTGTAAATGGTTGTGAAAACTACTTGATCTCTTAGACTCAAGTAATCCTGATGAAATAGGGAACGTCATGACAGATACAAGGATTAGTGACCACAATCTCGTTGCAGCAAGACTGAATACCGTAATATCCAGCCCTACCACAAATAAACTCAAAATATATCTGTCTAAAAAAGCAGATAAAGATTCTCTTGGCGCTTTCTTTAATGACAGTCTCCACCACCTCCAGTGTGACTATGTAAGCGTAGACTACATGTGGTTTAAATGCAAAGAAATGGTATCATCTGCAACATCAGAACGTGGTTGCAGAAGCAACGAAAAAGAAGCATTCCAAATTAAAAGAAAGCAAAATCCTCAAGACTGGTGAAGTTTTAAATAAGCTAGAAACTTAGCACAATTTTAAATGCGAGATGCTATTAATGGTTTCCACATCGAAGCTAAATCTCGACATCTGGCAGAAAAGCCAAATAGATTCTGGTTGTATGCGACAATAATTTCACTGCGCAATGGCAATGGTAATGCTATCGATGACAGTGCCACTGAGCTACTAAATACGGTTTCCCGAAATTTCTTCACCGAAAAAGACTGAGTAAATATTCCAGAATTAATATAAGGAGCAACTGCCAACACGAGTAATATAGATGTAGATATTCTCGGTGCAGCGAAGCAGCTCATATCACTTAATAAAACCAAGGTCTTCTGTCGAGATTGTATACCAGCTAAGTTCCTTTCAGCGAATACTGATAAAAATGGCTCTGAGCACTATGGGACTTAATATGAGGTCATCAGTCCCCTAGAACTTAGAACTACTTAAACCTAACCAACCTAAGGACATCACACACAGCCATGCCCGAGGCAGGATTCGAACCTGCGACCGTAGCGGTCGCGCGGTTCCAGACTGTAGCGCCTAGAACCGCTCGGCCAACCCGGCCGGCAGCGAATACTGATAAAATAGCTCCATACGCAGTAATATACAACCATTCGCTAGTCGATAGATCCTCATCTTCAGATTGGAAAGCTGCACAGATCACACCAGTACTCAAGAAAGGATACAAGAGTAATCCGTTGAAGTACAAACCCATATCACTGACGTCGACTTTCAATTGGATTTTGGAATGGATACTGTGTTCGAAGATTTTGAATTACCTCGAAGTTCACGATTTAATGACAAATAGCGAATATGGATTCAGAAAATAGCGTTTTATGAAACACAACGAGCTCTTTATTCTTACGAAGTAATGAGCGCTATCGACAGGGGATGCTAAATTTATTCCATATTTTCAGATTTCCAGGAGGCTTCGGATACCGTTCCTCATAATTGACTTGTAGACGAACTGCGTGCCTACTGAGCACCGTCTCAGTTGTGCTGTTGGATCTGTGACTTCCTGTCAGGAATGTCATGGTTCGTAGTTGTTATTGTGGTCTTCAGCCCAGAGACTGGTTTGATGCAGCTCTCCATGCTGCTCTATCCTGTGCAAGCTTCTTCATCTCCCAGTACCTATTGCAACCTACATCCTTCTGAATCTGCCTAGTGTATTCATCCCTTGGTCCCCCTCTACGACTTTTACCCTCCACGCTGCCCTCCAATACTAAACTGGTGATCCCTTGATGCCTCAGAACATGTCCTACCAACCGATCCCTTCTTCTAGTCAAGGTGTGCCAAAAATTTCTCTTCTCCCTAGCTCTATTCGTAATAACTGACGCAAAGTCATGGGGTAAGACAAAAGTACTGTCTGACGCTTCACAAGGAAGCTTTATGACCCTCTGCTGTTCCTGATCTATGTGTACGGTTTAGGAGACAACGGTTTAGCAGACATTCTGAACAGCCTTCTTAGATTGTTCACAGGTGATGCTGTCATTTACCGCTTTGTAAAATCATCAGCTGATGAAAACTAACAGTAATTTGATTTAGACAATATAATTGTATGGTGCGGAAAATGCAAATGTCTCTAAATACTGAAATTTGTGAATTCATCCACATCAATACTGAAAGGAATCCCCTAAATTTCGGTTGCATGATAAATCACAGAAATTTAAATGCTGTGAATTCAACTGAGTATTTAGGCTTTACAATTACGAAAAACTGAAAGTGGAATGAGCACATAGATAATGTTTTGGAGAAGCGGTACCTAAGACTGCTATTTATTCGCAAAACACTTAGAAAATGCAACAGATCTACTGAATAGTCTGCCTACACTGCGTTTGTCCATCATCTTCTGGAATACTACTGCACGGTGTGGGCTCCGCATCACAAAGGATTGATGCAGGACACCGGAAAAGTTCAAGTAAGGGCAACTCGTTTTGCATTACAGTGTCGCGAAATAGGATAGAACGTGCCACGTTTATGACATGCGTATTGGGGTGGCAATCATAAGAAAGAGGTGTTTTTCACTACAGCAAGACTTGCAGAAATTTCAGTCGCGAATTTTCACCTCCGAAACCGAAAATACTTTGTTGGCGACCATCTGAAACAGAGAAAATTCACCATCATAACAAAATAAGAGAAATCAGAGCTCGCGCGGAAAGATTTAAGAGCTCGTGTTTTCCGCGCTGTTCGAGATTGGGATGGTAGAGAAATAGCTTGAAGATAGTCGATGATCCCTCTGCCAGGCTTCAATCGTGAACAGCAGACTATTCATGTAGATGTAGACGAAGGTTTGAGTACGAGTACAAGATAGATAACTTTCCTGAGCGCACACGTAATTTTTAAAAACGAACTGAAATGTGTCTAGGTATAATTTCTGTAAGGTTTTTGTAGATTTTTAAGCATAAAATCCAAATTATTTTGTAGGCAAATATTCTGAAAATGTGACTATTATAATTTTGAAAAACCTCGAGCGATTTCCTTCCTCATCTTTCCCAGTCCGAACTAATGCTATGCCTCAAACACTGCGTCGTCGACGAGGTCGTTAAACCATTAATCTTACTTTCCACTTTGTGAAATGCAATGGATGTAGTGAGCCTCGATTATAGTTTAAATATTTTCTCTGTTATTGTGGTGTCACCGCCAGACACCACACTTGCTAGGTGGTAGCCTTTAAATCGGCCGCGGTCCATTAGTATACGTCGGACCCGCGTGTCGCCACTGTCAGTGATTGCAGACCGAGCGCCGCCACACGGCAGGTCTAAAGAGACGTCCTAGCACTCGCCCCAGTTGTACAGCAGACTTAGCCAGAGATGGATCACTGACAAATACGCTCTCATTTGCCGAGACGATAGTTAGCATAGCCTTCAGCTACGTCATTTGCTACGACCTAGCAAGGCGCCATTACCAGTTTATATTGAGATTGTAATTAATGTATCAACAAGAGCGATGTTCTCCAATTATGGATTAAAGTTAAGTATTCCAAGAGCTTCGTACTTTATTTATAAGACTCAACTCCTTTAATTGTTCCAGACCTCACGCCAGTCTGTGTGAGCTTAAACGCGTGCATTTCGGCCTCCTCTAGCAACACGGTGTTGGCTCTTCTGCCAACACATCAGTTATATTAGAGAAAGGCTATCCTTTTTACCCTTCACACAGTGATGCATTTTGTTTTAGTGGCACTAGAACGAAAATTTTTCATTCTTCCTTTACAGAAGGGGTATTTAAATTTCTGCCTAAATCGAAAAGAATGTTAACGTTCTTTGTTGCGACTTCTGCAATTATCACTTTGTAATATGGAGCCTATGAATATTGTTCGTTACGGTTCGTGTGAGTCGACTGGGATTCGGTAGTAGTGAGTGCAAGCAGCCTGCCACACTTGCTAACTCAAAACACGATTAAGTCTATAAGTTGTTCTACGCCTTGAAGGATTACTGCATCACGAAATGACATAGCAATGATACCCACTCTTGCTGCTCAGTGCCGATGCAGGCTAAGTTTAATTACCAAAAATAAACTAAAAAATTCATTAAACTGAAGCAATTAACTTTCTGGTTAATCAAATACGTTCCTAGTAACGATACCTGTTTTACATCGGAACGCCGGCACAGCGAGCACGCAATTCAGTCGTATAGAACTGACTGATGATCACTGTGTAAATGCTGAAGGCACCTGAATGATATATGGAAGATGTCACACAACAAAAAAAAATTACCTTTCAAAGTCTGGGCAGCTCTCAAACGCAACTGTACTGGAGAAGATATATTCACGATCCCACTAAAAAAATTATTATAAAAAGCAAATTCATGTTGCGGAATAAACTCGCAAATTCGGAACTGCACAGAGAAAACAGCGCAAATGCTAAACGTGACACTTACTTTTTAAAAAAAGCAGAAAAAGAAGCGCGTCGGTGTACCGGACACCTCTCGATATCTCTGTGACGAAATATCGCCCTGAAGGTCCCAAATGGTGGGTAACAACTGCGCCCCTCTGTCTTCCTTCTACCCCAGTCCTAAACGCCAAAGGGTGGAGGGCAGAATTCGCGAATTTTGCCACTGCGACAACCGAGAATTTCTCCACACGTTCTGACATGCAGGGAAAGCCCGTAAATTTTTTCCACAAGTGGTTGCTGTGTGCTTAAACTGACTAGAAGTTGGCACTGGACGAGTTCTCATACAGCCCCTTCCCATGCTGTGTACGGAAAACTGAAGTGTCTCATTATCTGCATCTGCTTCTAGGAGTGTCCGTGGGCGTTTCTGGAGAGGTTAGAACACTTTGCACGGAGTGACATGTGCACGGAGTTAACTTGGGCGGGGCCTGGGCTCTTGCCAGGCTAACCGGCTTCTCACAGGTACAGGAACACTAAGAAGTCTAGCAGTTCAGCACAGCTGTTGGTGAGAGCTGGCTGGCGCTCACACCACAGCCCTGAGCAACCATGTGTCGCTTCAGGGTAGCTCATTAAGACGTTTCGTTGCAAATTTATTTTTATGATTGTTGTATTAATGAGGGCTGACCATGAAATTCAATATAATGAGAACTGACAATAAAATTCAACAACTTTTAATATTTGGATGACACAAAGCAGAGTAAGAAACAAGGTATTTCTTACGACTGTTGCGGCCTTATGATGAATGCTATTTTAAGACGAAATTGAAATTGACACATTTATATTTTGTTACCATTTTATTTAAAAGTTTGAACACAAAAACACAGAATGTTGATGAGTATTACTCATTTTGCATTTCACTAAAGGATCAATGTCTGGAACCACTTTTCGAGTAATGCTAATCCGAAGAGAAGCTCTCAAGTTGAAGTCTGCCAGAGAGCTTCTGTGGGTGGATTTCGTTCTCGTTATTGCGTAAAAAAGCAGCATGTGTATGTAAGTCTAAACATCGACATAATGGCAGCTGCAGACTTGTAAAGTCGAAAAAATTTACATTAAGGAAACATTGGTCTACGAGACTAATTTTGCCATAAATGTCATCACACAAACGTTACACAGTAGGTGTATAAGTTCTAAGTGTAGCCAAGTTTGCACACTGTCAACATAACGCGAAAATCAGTGAAACTGCGCAATCCCTTGACAACTGAAAAGCAATATGGTAATTTCATCAATTGCAGATTCATTCGTTGAGTGTTACTCCGGAAAAAAATATTTTCATAGTGAAAATATTTGGAAAAATTATTGAGAAGTTTATTTCTCTGCTTCCATATGATGAATACTTTCTTCTGTCAGATCGCTTAAAAGTGTTTTTCTTTTTTTTTTTTTCTTTCGCTGTGTTCAAAGTTTTGAAGCATATTAATAGAACGCTAAGCTATCAAGACACAATAAACATATAGACTAGACATTCTGCACTGATACGTTGATGTTAATGTGTCTGACCGCTTTGAAGTTCCTAACCCGACCATCTTGCTACTTTACTCTCCATTTTAAGGGGAAACAACACCCTAAAACATAATTTTTTTTAAAAAGAAGATAATGACTACTTCACATCTTTAGAGTGTTTACTCTTACATCCCAAAACTATTTGGCTGTATTCCAATTACAGGCACGTCTAAGAAATGTCTGAAATATCGTTTGCGTAAGGGGCTGTGGCACACTGAAAGATACCAGAGAAATTTTTGACTTCTGTCACCATCAAACACAACCATCTTTTCTCCGAAGTAGGCATAAACTCAAATGGGGGAAAGGAAGTTGCAAGATATCCGGGAAACCTGAACCGAAGCAATTCGCAGCCAGCCACCGGAGATCAATTGCTTTGCCTGTTGACTGTGTAAATATAAATTCAGGGAATACATTGAAGTCATGTTCAATATAATCAACATACTCGAAGGAAACAGGCATTGGCTTACAATCAGTACTGTATCTCGTCAACCATACTGTGGGTAGACTTTTATTCAGAAAATTCAAGGTTGATTGGTTGGTTAGGTGGGGGAGGAGACCAAACAGCGAGTTCATCGTTCCCATCGGATTTAGGGAAGGATGAGGAAGGAATTCGGCCGTGCCCTTTCAAAGGAACCATCCCGGCATTTGCCTAAAGCGATTTAAGGAAATCATGGAAAACCTGAATCAGGATGGTAGGACTTGGGTTTGAAACGTCTTCTTCCCGAATGCGAGTCCAGTTTGTTAAACGAAAATTCAAGAAAAAGGCTACCGCAATCTTGAAATTACAGGTAGAAGTCTCAAAAAACCAAAAAAAGAAAAATATTTGGTGTCGTTGCGTATTTTAATGGGTATGTGTCTTGTAGTAACATTAATTTTTTGATAAAATGTTCAAATACATTTTACTAAGTTTGTTTTCCAAGCTCAGTGCGTTTTCCAAGCTCAGTGCCAACGTTTCTTATCATAAATATTAATCATCTGAATGAAATTTTGGTGCTTGAAGTAGTCTTGATGTGTCTGCATATGTCTATGCGTTAATATTATCGAAAATTTAATTAATTTATTTTATCATCTCATTTATGGACTGAGAAGAAAATTTAAGGCTGAAATTTTAAATAAACACTGAAAACAAATTACTAATATTTCTCATAAAATGACTGCACAGAACCATTGAACTGTGTCTCATGACTGTACCTACAAAATGTGGCACGTGAAAATTGTGGTGCGATTACCAAAATTTGATTTTCTAGAGTACCATTAAAATCACATTAAAAATTCGAAACTCGAACACCGATGAAGCTTAGGACTTCAGAACTTGGGTACTGCTACATCTTTACATAATACATGCGATTTTAAAATTTGGTTGCTATTGGAAAAGTAGAAGGAAAGTTAAATTTTTGGGTGAAGTCTTTCCTCTAGCATTCCGCCGTACACACTGTATGTTCGTATCTAAAGCTTCGCCGAACCTATGTTCGTTCCTCTGAAGGTGTGTTACGTGATGGGGTGTGACCGTGTCCCATTTTACCGCAAGCGCGTGGGCGCTCTTCCTCCCCTAGCCACATCAACAGGTCTGCTGTAGTGAACGGTATGTTTTACTAGAAATTAGTTTTAACATATGCTGAAAGGTTGCAAAACGGCGACCAGTCACTTTTTTAAGCTAATTTATTTTCATCTTTACTAGATTCAGCTTGTTTGTTCATCTTCTAACGGAGGAAGAAAATATGGATTTAATTGCATGTCATATGCCTGCGTTTCCTCTATAAAGATTTTGTATTCGGCGCTGTCCATACAGACTTTGATTCTAAGAAAAGACCTGGCGTTTGGGATGGTCTTGTAAGTCTTTCTTAGGGAATATTTGCCGAATTTCAAGAGACAGTTAGCTGCCTTTGTGTCGTTTCCAGGGAGGAGGACGAGGAGGTAATCTCTTTCTGTCGCCCATAAAATGTATATACAATATTTCCAAGACTGCCATTAAACTGTTTTTCAATATTTACGAATTTTTCAATGATTCTGACGTTTTCTTCGGCATTGTAACTTCTGTGCGTAGGTCACACAAGTCAGAAGTGATTTTAAGTTACCATTAGTTTGGAGTTTCTTTAAAGCCTTTGTAATCGTTTCGTCAGTCTTCATTGTTGACCTATTTTCTTCTTTTAGCAGCAAAGTTTAAAATTAGTTGGTGAAACTGATGGCGGTGGTACTCTGCATCTTCTCAAAGATTTTTCACTAACGGGTAAACATTCGGATGAACTTTCGATACTAATCTATTTACCCTTCAGTTCCATACTTCGGAGACGTTATTAGCGCGATGGCGCCTTCCACTGCAGTTCCACATCTCTATTGGCGTATGTTCGTTATCGAGCCGCTAGTCCGAAAAATAGTCATAAAAGTCTTGAAGCTTTTGGTTTTCAGACGTGCTCTCCTAAATAAACTGCCAACCATCGATCAAAATTTCCAGGGGAAGATGTGCTAGAGCAGAACGCACCCTTATTTCCTCGTTTTCGTTATAGACTGGAACCAGGTCGCAACACTGAACTTATTTTCACAAACAGTAGTACTAGCGGTAGTACTAGCTTTATTAATCCATACACCTCTTTTATCGACGATATAGGACATGTCAAAGTATTTACAAGTTTAGACCAATTTAAAATAAGATAATTCGTATAAACATGCATTTACAGACTTCTAGTTAGAGGCAATCATTAGATTTACTCCTGGTATACAATACTTTTTTTACAGATAACTTATAAAATAATGTAATGCCACACTGTTCACCCATATCTCACAATCAGTCACAGCACACACTATACGCACATTGTTTCATAACACTTCACTCACTACACACACACACACACACACTCACACACACCGGTGATATCTGGGCCATTTTGTGTACCGCAACTTTCCATTTGCTATCCTGAAAAACTGAATCAGCGTCCCTCCATAATGAGTGAGATGTTGAGCTCAGAAAGAGGAAGAGGTGTTAGTATTGTGCTATGCATAACTTGGTGGTACGCATTACTAAAGGGAAAAAAAGGGAAAAACATAAAGTGAAGGTGTGTATGTGGAATGTTGTATGTTTTATAATCATTATTATTATTATTTATTTGTATAACATTTTTTTATCAAACCCCTACGCTGTTTTATCTAAACAATCCTTCAATGTATAAAATGTATTGCATACAGGTATTTTTTAGCTGACTTTTTAATTAAGTGTATTTTTGCAGCTTCTTTAATCTCTTTTGGTAACTTATTGCACGTTTTATTCCTTTGTAGAAAATGCTGTTTTGAATTTTATGTTAATTTTTTCTTGGTAAATGTAAGTTGAGTCTATCTCTTGTTGCGTTGTCATGGACAGAGCCGTTTGTGCAGTAATTACCAATGTTATTTTTGATGTTTACAACTGACTGGTAAATGTATTCACATGGAGCAATTAAAATCCTCAGTGTTTTGAATCGAACTTTACAATGAGCTCGACTAGTATTTTTGGTTATTATTCTTATGGCTCTTTTCTGGAGTTTGAAAACTGTGTTCATATTTTGTGCATTTGTTCCCCAAAAAGAATGCCATAGCTAAGAATTGAGCGTACATATGAATAATATGTAACCAAGACAATGCTTGTTGCACACTGATGATAGGATTCTAAGGGTATAACATGCTGATGACATTCTGTTTGCTAGTACCTTTGTGTGTTCACACCACCTCAACTGAGAATCAATATTCATTCCTAGAAATTTTGCATTTGTTACATAGTCTATAGAGGTGCCAACTACATTTAATTTAACATTGTAATTTTTCCTTTTCAAACTGAAATTCATGGTATTTGTTTTCTTTATGTTCAATGTCACTTTATTGCTTAATGACCAATCATAAACTCCCTTGAGAGTTTCATTTTCTTTCTCAGCAAGGAGTTCTCTTGTTTTCTCAGTGACTATAATATTGCTGTCATCAGCAAAGAGAATTTTTTCACCATGAGTAAGATTACTGGGAAAGTCATTGATGTATATCAGGAAAAGTATTGGTCCTAAAATGCTACCTTGAGGAACCCCTTTATTAATGAATTTTGGTACTGATAATTGTTTTACTAAATGTTTGGCCGTATTTGAAGTATGTGTTATCTTTACACTTGGTATCCTATCTGCTAGGTATGATCGAAACCAGACATTAGCTACCCGTCTTATTCCTAATGCTTCTAATTTATTTAATAGAATCTTGTGGTCAACTGTATCGAAGGCCTTTGAAAGATCCAGAAATATGCCTGTGACACAATCATTTTTATGAAGAGTGTCAAGTACAACTTTTGTGAATTCTACTATGGCTGACTCCGTACTTTTGCCACTTTGGAAACCAAACTGTGATTCACTTAAAAGATTGTATTTATTCAGGTGATTCATTAATCTGTCTTTCATAATTGCTTCTATTATTTTTGAGAATGATGACAGCAGGGGAATGGGCTGGTAATTTTCTATGTCTTCTGCATTACCTTTCTTAAGCAAAGGTTTTAACTGCTTTGGAAATGTCCTGATGTGAAGGATTCATTTATTATATTTATTAAGCGGCCTTGTACACTCTCTGTGCAGTGTTTCAGTACCCAAATTGGTGCTTCATCTAAGCCTACTGACTTTTTATTTCTTAGTTTTTGAACAGTTTTATTGACTTCATTCTCTGTGGTTGGAAGTACCATCATTGTATTTGGTGCATTATTATTTACAGGTGTTGTATTTGTTTTGGAGAAATTTTGCTGTAACTTCTCTGCAATGCTTGAAAAATTCTCGTTTACATATTGTGCTAAGTATTGTGGATCATTTATTACCTTATACCCCTCCCTTAGCAGTATGTTATTCTGTGTTTGTTTGCCTCTCCCCGTTTCCTTTTTTATAACGTCCCACACTGCTTTGCTTTTATTCTCTGCATTATATATTATTTTGTCATTAGACGACGTTTTTGCAGCAATCAGCACCTTCCTATACATCTTTTTGTATCTATGATAGAAATTTAAGAATTCTGGATCATTGCAAATTTGTTTCATGGAACTGAAGTGTTTAAGTGTTTGGAAGGACTTCTTAATATCTGTTTAAATGAGATGTTGGTACAGACATGAATACGTTTGGAAATGCCTTTTCAAAGTTAAATTTAAACAATGTGGAGAATTAAGAGAATTTGATATTTACATTGGTTTACTTATAAACTTCATCCCAGCTTTGTTTTTATAGTTCTTTTGAAAAATCTTTTGTTTTCATTTCTGATAGATGTTGTTTGTAGGCTTGTAGTTTAGGGAATTATCCGATGCCTGATTTTACTGTTGTTATTTGACAGAGGTGGTCTGATAGTCTGAGATCTTTTACAGCTACATCACATTTTTCCCTGTCCATATTTATGGCCACATGGTCAATTACTGATGCAGTCATTGCAGTAACCCTTGTTGTACTATTGACCAATAGGAGCATATCAAAATTTTGAAGGATGATTATGAAGGTGCTGCTGGATTCATTTATGACATTAGTGTCGATGCTAATGTCCCCACACAGAATTATGTTGGCCTTTGTACTTGAGACTTTATCTAGATCTTCTGTTAATTTATTGACAAAAGTGTCCACACCACCACTGGGAGATCTATACACAAACAAAATGATTAATTTCTTGGTGATATCAAGCCCTGTTAGTTCAACAACTGATATTTGAAAGTGTTTGTCTTCACTTACTGTACTTAGGTCATGTGTTGATTTGAACTGTGTTCCTTTTCCGATGTAAATGCATGATCCTCCACCCTTGAAGTAGTTCTGCAGTAAGAGTTTGCCCTTTCATATAATTATAATATTACATGTTGGATTTCTGTGTCTCTACACCAGTGTTCAGTAATACAAACTACTGTGCAGTTCAAAGTTTGGAGCTCAGCTTCTAATAGTTGTATTTTAGTTTTTATTGATTGCATGTTTTGATGGAGGATTGTTAAGTCTGTGAAATGCCCTATGTTACTCTTTCCAATAGTTTGCTTTTCTTTGTGACATCTGGTATGTGTGATGTTTGAAGTGTTAAAATCTGTTTTGTGAGTGATGGTTTCAGTATTTTTTAAACTGCTGGAGATACCTTTTAGGCAGGTTAACCTGTTGTCTGAATTTATCCTAAAAAAGACCTTCTTTTTCTATCTATGACAATAGGTATTTGACCATGTGTGGCCCGAGATCCACCCCCTATACTTTCATGAATCAGCTGTGCCAATCTTCCCTTCACAGTTCTGTTTAGATGTAGGCCATGCCTAGTGAAACCACATCTGTTGACAGTCCCAGCGGGCACCAGAGAAACATGAGAAAAGTTGGCTGTCCTCAGAGCCGTCCCTAACCCCACATTGATTCACCTCACAGCTCCATCAAGGTCTGGTCGATCATAACGCCGGAACAGCTCAACAAAGTATAGGTTGGTGCCATGAGTCAAGGAAGCTATCTTGTCCAGGTCACTACCTATGTCATATGCCCCATCCCTGTCCAAACTGTTTCACACCCCACCCACTATCACTACATGGTCCTCTTTTGTAAAGTCCTTACATAAAGACCCTAGGTCCTCTATCACATTACTTAGCCCTGCATTTGACTTGAAGATACTGGTGGCCTGGTACGCTGCCCCTAAACTTTCCTGTAACTGAAGGCCTACACTTCGCCTATGGCTACTACCTAGCAGCAGCACTTTCTTCTTCCTGACACTTTGTACATTCCTAGGCTTCTTGCCTGGGTTGAAGTGTGCTGCACATTTCCTGCTCCTCGTTCTACCTGAGGCTCTTCTCCACTTAGCTCTGGCAGTGTTGATGATAAAACTGTCAGATCGCGTTCTCTTTCTTCCTATCCTCGATAGGACGATAATTGCAGGCAGCAATCCAGCACCAGGAAACAAACTGTTGGTTGCTAGGATGATGGCAATTTCGAAGTCCTCTATCAGAGATACAGGGTTCCATCCAGGCATGTTAACTTTAACATCTTTTAAAAAAAGTTCATATGTTTGTTTTTTATTTGGCAGCAAAGTGTCAACAACTGGAATGGTGTTTGTTTCCTCCTAACAACTATTAAGGTCGGCGTGAAGTATAAAGAATGATCCAAACTGCTTGTTCCATTCACAAAGAAGGATTCGCAATATGATAAACACGGTTTCCCCTTTTCGCTGGCAAACACCAGTACTCTGTCGTCCGGTCATATTTCATCAGAATCGATAGGATTTTATGTAGTTCCCAAATATTTTAGCCTAATGCGATGCAACAATTATTTCACACTTCCGTGTGGTAGTAACGATGTTATTATGTCGTAGCCTCGATTGAAGAGCTGCCCTGCTTCTTTAACGTAAACTAATGAAACTCTAGCGTCTGTTTCATTTGCTCTCTTCTTGGTACTGACAAAATGCTTCATCTGCAATATAAATAAGGTTACCTCGCCATAAAACTATGTCATTTTTTGTGGGTAGTCTTCCTTTGCATTTATTGTTTATAAAGTTTACACAACGGCAATAATTCACTTCTTGTTTGTTTGTATAGTCCACTATATACTGATGCCCGTTGTAAATCACTGAAGGCTTCTCTTTGGCGGTCTCGGTGAACTCCATTATCTCAACACTAAAATTGGCCCCGGATCTACGATATTTCCGAACCGGGGCAAAAAGTTGATAGGGGCGCCCCCCGCCCCCTCCCCCACACTCGATTTTTCAGAAATGTGTTCATCTTTTAGCGCAGATCTTCTTAAGAGTTTGATACATAAAACATATATGTTCGAGGAAATTTAAGACATGTTATTTGGTCTTTAGTGTGCCGAACTGCAGAGCCACGCCTCTTCCAACAGCACTCTTCTATCGCACGTTACCGTACATCGCTCGGTAGAATTCAACATGTATCTTTCGTAATGGAAACCATCAAACCTGTATGCCGTTACTGCACCCAGGCGGCCGGATTAACATTCTATTCCCTTTTTTTTAAAAAAAAAAAAAAAAACCTCACAGTTAATACTGGGTGTGATTATTTGTGACCTGAAGGGTAAGCACTCTTTAGAAAATTTACACTCCTTATAGCCTATTAGCTAATAACTTTCTTTTTTGTGTGGCATATAAAATTAAATATAGGAAACATAAAACCTGTAAAGACAAGAGACAAGCAAGAAAATGCACATTTCTTCAATCTTTAGATCCTAGAATTTTTTTCTCTCTGATCTTGCTACAGTTTTACGAGGCGTGCTTTCCTTTCTGTGAGAGAATCTATTATCTCATCAAAATTCGTCAAATGCTTTGCTACATGAAAAATCAAAATGTCGTTGTCTAATATTGATAAGCTGTCAATATGAATAGTATCTAAGACTGGTCTCGATTTGATTACGTCTATTTTGTCACTGTCTGCTAGTTATTCCGTGTTTATTCACCGGTTATTACGTGTTCGTACAAAGCGCGTTTCCCGCGCTATTCCGAGAACAGATCTAACCGGAGACTGTACAATTGGCCCTTAGTAGTATAGCGATCTCGCAAAAATTTTCCGTCATAACTTCATTTTCTTGGATACACCGAGAAGATAGTGTGTAATCTTCCTTACTTGCCTCCCGCCGCTCCCCGCCCCATCCGGATCCGGGTCTGACTAAAACGCGGGACACTATTTGTCTGTCAGAGATCAACTGCTGTACCGAACTCTGGGAAGTTATGCACGCTACGAACTGATGCGGGGCAGACAACTTTGAGCAGAAATGGGCTTTGGACCTCCCCAGAATACATCGCAGGTAGCGGCGGACAGGCCAGTATATCCTGCTTCTGGAACTCCGTGTCCACTACCTACTGTGTCCTGGGCTCCGTGGAAGTGTCAACACATTCCCTCTCCGTCCAAGTATCACTCCGTGCAAGCCAAGTTTCCCAAACTTGTCTACAGCTACCTCCGCGGACTACTCGTAGTTCACACAGCTTTGAAAAAGCCCTGTGCGGTACCCCGGCCTCTGAGCACCATTGACTAAAGCGGCCTTCTCATGCGGTTCTACCGTCCTTCTGGGAATTCGGGGAAACCTCCCGAGAATCCGCTCCGAGACCACCCAACGCCTATGGCTTCCAATAGACCTTTCTCACGACGTTCCAACAACGAGCAGTTTAACATGTTCATATTCCAAACTTCAGAAGCTCTGTTCCTCCAACCATAAAATTTAAGATAGTACAACAGCAATGAATTTAGTGAATATTTTTCACAATGAATACAGTTGAACTCCGTAACCGTTCCTTTATAGGATGAAAAATAATAACCGCAACCAGTCACAGTGGAAGATGATTTTATTTACGTTAAATAAAAATACCTTCCATTGTGACTGCTAACGGTTATTATTCTACACCCTAGCAATGAATTTATTTATCGTCGCTTAGTGACATGTGATAAATTAGATACGTCATGTTTCAACTGAGACCGAACAAAGTTATTTTGCGAAGTGCAGTTTTCTATAAGAATGTCATACTGCAATTGTCTGAAAATAACGAATTCACGTTACACCCTGTTACATGAATTTTATCATCACGCTCTCACTCCGAATAATCAAATATCATTGAATTTATAATTTCTTCCATCACAATCTTGCCACAGTGCTTTCGCTAAATTCCATCAGTCTGGTCAGCGAAAAGTAAGCAATGGTTTCTCTTTTCTTTATAACCAAACGTGACATTAAATAACAGTGAACAATATACACTCCTGGAAATTGAAATAAGAACACCGTGAATTCATTGTCCCAGGAAGGGGAAACTTTATTGACACATTCCTGGGGTCAGATACATCACATGATCACACTGACAGAACCACAGGCACATACACACAGGCAACAGAGCATGCACAATGTCGGCACTAGTACAGTGTATATCCACCTTTCGCAGCAATGCAGGCTGCTATTCTCCCATGGAGACGATCGTAGAGATGCTGGATGTAGTCCTGTGGAACGGCTTGCCATGCCATTTCCACCTGGCGCCTCAGTTGGACCAGCGTTCGTGCTGGACGTGCAGACCGCGTGAGACGACGCTTCATCCAGTCCCAAACATGCTCAATGGGGGACAGATCCGGAGATCTTGCTGGCCAGGGTAGTTGACTTACACCTTCTAGAGCACGTTGGGTGGCACGGGATACATGCGGACGTGCATTGTCCTGTTGGAACAGCAAGTTCCCTTGCCGGTCTAGGAATGGTAGAACGATGGGTTCGATGACGGTTTGGATGTACCGTGCACTATTCGGTGTCCCCTCGACGATCACCAGTGGTGTACGGCCAGTGTAGGAGATCGCTCCCCACACCATGATGCCGGGTGTTGGCTCTGTGTGCCTCGGTCGTATGCAGTCCTGATTGTGGCGCTCACCTGCACGGGGCCAAACACGCATACGACCATCATTGGCACCAAGGCAGAAGCGACTCTCATCGCTGAAGACGACACGTCTCCATTCGTCCCTCCATTCACGCCTGTCGCGACACCACTGGAGGCGGGCTGCACGATGTTGGGGCGTGAGCGGAAGACGGCCTAACGGTGTGCGGGACCGTAGCCCAGCTTCATGGAGACGGTTGCGAATGGTCCTCGCCGATACCCCAGGAGCAACAGTGTCCCTAATTTGCTGGGAAGTGGCGGTGCGGTCCCCTACGGCACTGCGTAGGATCCTACGGTCTTGGCGTGCATCCGTGCGTCGCTGCGGTCCGGTCCCAGGTCGACGGGCACGTGCACCTTCCGCCGACCACTGGCGACAACATCGATGTACTGTGGAGACCTCACGCCCCACGTGTTGAGCAATTCGGCGGTACGTCCACCCGGCCTCCCGCATGCCCACTATACGCCCTCGCTCAAAGTCCGTCAACTGCACATACGGTTCACGTCCACGCTGTCGCGGCATGCTACCAGTGTTAAAGACTGCGATGGAGCTCCGTATGCCACGGAAAACTGGCTGACACTGACGGCGGCGGTGCACAAATGCTGCGCAGCTAGCGCCATTCGACGGCCAACACCGCGGTTCCTGGTGTGTCCGCTGTGCCGTGCGTGTGATCATTGCTTGTACAGCCCTCTCGCAGTGTCCGGAGCAAGTATGGTGGGTCTGACACACCGGTGTCAATGTGTTCTTTTTTCCATTTCCAGGAGTGTACATTACCTTCCAGTAAGAGTCAATGGTATGTTGTTTATTCAATAATTGCCGACCTATAGGTCTTTGAAAACCGATAATTTCTTCAAGGTGTTTCTAGAACTGTATGCCGTTTCTACTTGTATTGTTTGTTGTTGTTGTGGTCGTCAGCCCAGAGATTGGTATGATTGATGCAGCTCTCCATGTTACTCTATCCTGTGCCAGTTTATTCATCTCCGAGTAACGACTGCAACCAACATCCTTCTGAATCTGCTTAATGTATTCATTTCTTGGTCTCCCTCCACGATTTTTACCCTCCACGCTGCCCTCCAATACTCAATTGGTGATCCCTTGATGCCTCAGAACGTGTTCTACCAACCGATCCCTTCTTCTAGTAAAGTCGTGCCACAGATTTCACTTCTCCCCAATCCTATTCAATACCTCCTCAGCCTTTCCCCGATGTTATTCAATCTGTACATTGAGCAAACACTAAAGGAAACAAAAGAAAAATTCGGAGTAGGAATTAAAATCCAGGGAGAAGAAAAAAAAATTTGGGGTTCGCCGATGTCATTGTAATTCAGTCAGATACAACAAAGGACTTGGAAGAGTAGTTGAACGGAATGGACAGTGTCTTGAAAGGAGGATATAAGATGAACATCAACAAAAGCAAAACGAGGATAATTGAATGTAGTCGAATTAAGTCGGGTGATGCTGAGGAAATTAGATTAGGAAATGAGACACTTACAGTAGTAGATGAGTTTTGCTATTTGCGGAGCAGAATAAGTGTTGATGGTCGAAGTAGAAAAGATACAAAATGTAGACTGGCAATGGCAAGGAAAGGGCTTCTGAATGAGAGAAATTTGTTAACATCGAGTATAGATTTAAGTGTAAGGAAGTCGTTTCTGATAGTATTTGTATGGAGTGTAGCCATGTATGGAAGTGAAACATGGACGATAAATAATTTGGACAAGAAGAGAATAGAAGCTTTAGAAATGTGGTGCTACAGAACAATGCTGAAGATCAGATGGGCAGATCACATAACTAATAAGGAGGTATTGAATAGAATTGGGGAGAACAGAAATTTGTGGCACAACTTGACTAGAAGACGGGATCGGTTGTTATAACATGTCCTAAAGCATTAAGGGATCAACAATTTAGTATTGGAGTGCAGCGTGGAGGGTAAAAATCGTAGAGGGTGACCAATAGATGAATACACTAAGCAGATTCAGAAGGATGTAGGTTGCAGTAGGTACTGGCAAATGAAGAAGCTTGTACAGGATAGAGTAGCATGGAGAGCTGCATCAAACCAGTCTCTGGACTGAAGACCACAACAGCAACAACTTCCTCATTAGTTATATGATCTACCCATCTAATCTTCAGAATTCTTCTGTAGCACCATATTTCTAAAGCATCTGTTCTCTTCTTGTCCAAATTATTTATCCTCCATGTTTCTAAAAATGGTTCAAATGGCTCTGAGCACTATGGGACTTAACATCTATGGTCATCAGTCCCCTAGAACTTAGAACTACTTAAACCTAACTAACCGAAGGACATCACACAACACCCAGCCATCACGAGGCAGAGAAAATCCCTGACCCCGCCGGGAATCGAACCCGGGAACCCGGGCGTGGGAAGCGAGAACGCTACCGCACGACCACGAGATGCGGGCAATCCATGTTTCTCTTCCATACAGGCTACATTCCGTAGAAATTCTTCCAGAAACGACTTCCTGACATTTAAATCTATACTCGATGTTAACAAATTTCTCTTATTCAGAAACGCTTTCCTTGCCACTGCCAGTCTACATTTTATATCCTCTCTAAGTCGACCATCATCACTTATTTTGCTTCCCAAATAGCAAAACTCATTTACTACTTCATGTGTCTCATTTCCTAGTCTAATTCCGTCAGCATCATTCGACTTAATTCGACTACATTCCATTATTCTCGTATTGGTTTTGTTGATATTGATCTTATATCCTCCTCTCAAGATACTGTCCATTCCGTTCAACTGCTCTTCCAGCTCCTTTGCTGTCTCTGACAGAAGTACAATGTCAACGGTCAACCTCAAAGTTTTTATATCTTCTCCATGGATTTTAATACCTACTCCGAATTTTTATTTTGTTTCCTTTACTGCTTCCTCAGTATACAGATTGAACAACATCGGACATGGGCTACAACTCTGTCTCACTCCCTTCCCAACTACTGCTTCCCTTTCGTGCCCCTCGACTATTATAACTGCCATCTGGTTTCTGTACAAATTGTAAATAGCCTTTCGCTCTCTGTATTTTACCCCTGCCACCTTCAGAATTTGAATGAGAGTATTCCGGTCAACATTGTCAAAACCTTTCTCTAAGTCTACATATGCTAGAAATGTAGGTTTACCTTTCCTCAATCTGTCTTCTAAGGTAAGTCGTAGGGTCAGTATTGCCTCACGTGTTCCAACATTTCTACGGAATCCAAACTGATCTTCCCCGAGGTCGGCTTCTACCAGTTTTTCCATTCGCCTGTAATTAATTCGCGTTAGTATTTTGCAGCTGTGACTTATTAAAGTGATAGTGCGGTAATTTTCACATCTGTCAACACCTGCTTTCTTTTGGATTGGAATTATTATATTCTTCTTGACGTCTGAGGGTATTTCGCCTGTCTCATACATCTTGCTCATCAGATGGTAGAGTTTTGTTAGGGCTGGCTCCCCCAAGGATGTCAGTAGTTCTAATGGAATGTTGTCTACTCCCGGGGCCTTGTTTCGACTTAGGTCTTTCAGTGATCTGTCAAACTCTTTAAGCAGTATCAGATCTCCCATTTCATCTTCATCTGCATTCTCTTCCATTTCCATATTATTGTCCTCAAGTACATCGCCCTTGTATAGACCCTCTATATACTCCTTCTACCTTTCTATTTTCCCTTCTTTGCTTAGAACTGGGTTTCCATCTGAACTCTCGATATTCACGTTTCTAGTTACAACTCTTTGAATGATATTGCCGTTAACCACTGCGTAAATCAAACTTCAGCAGGCGGATTCCATTTCTTGTGATAACCACACTGATGCGAACACACGACACATCGGAAAAATGTACTTTCGATTATTAACATCTGAAATGTAACCCAATGTATGCTTTGTAATGACGTGCATACTGTAAATGCATCTACATCTACATCTACATGCATACTCCGCAAGCCACCTGACGGTGTGTGGCGGAGGGTACCTTGAGTACCTCTGTCGGTTCTCCCTTCTATTCCAGTCTCGTATTGTCCGTGGAAAGAAGGATTGTCGGTATGCCTCTGTGTGGGCTCTAATCTCTCTGATTTTATCCTCATGGTCTATCCGCGAGATATTCGTAGGAGGGAGCAATATACTGCTTGACTCCTCGGTGAAGGTATGTTCTCGAAACTTCGACAAAAGCCCGTACCGAGCTACTGAGCGTCTCTCCTGCAGAGTCTTAAACTGGAGTTTATCTGTCATCTCCGTAACGCTTTCGTGATTACTAATTGATCCTGTAACGAAGCGCGCTGCTCTCCGTTGGATCTTCTCTATCTGTTCTATCAACCCTGTCTGGTACGGATCCCATACTGCTGGGCAGTATTCAAGCAGTGGGCGAACAAGCGTACTGTAAACTACTTCCTTTGTTTTCGGATTGCATTTCCTTAGGATTCTTCCAATGAATCTCAGTCTGGCATCTGCTTTACCAACGATCAAATATATTTTTATTCCATTTTAAATCACTCCAAATGCGTACTCCCAGATAATTTATGGAATTAACTGCTTCCAGTTGCTGACCTGCTATATTGTACCTAAATGATAAGGGATCTTTCTTTCTGTGTATTCGCAGCACATTACACTTGTTTACATTGAGATTCAATTGCCATTCCCTGACCATGCGTCAATTCGCTGCAGATCCTCCTGCATTTCAGTACAATTTTCCATTGTTACAACCTCTCGATATACCACAGCATCATCCGCAAAAAGCCTCAGTGAACTTCCGATGTCATCCACAAGGTCATTTATGTATAATGTGAATAGCAACGGCCCTACGACACTCCCCTCCGGCACCCTGAAATCACTCTTACTTCGGAAGACTTCTCTCCATTGAGAATGACATGCTGCGTTCTGTTATCTAGGAACTCTTCAATCCAATTTCACAATTGGTCTGATAGTCCATATGCTCTTACTTTGTTCATTAAACGACTGTGGGGAACTGTATCGGGCCGGCCGCGGTGGTCTAGCGGTTCTAGGCGCTCAGTCAGGCACCGCGCGACTGCTACGGTCGCAGGTTCGAATCCTGCCTCGGGCATGGATGTGTGTGATGTCCTTAGGTTAGTTAGGTTTAAGTAGTTCTAAGTTCTAGGGGACTAATGACCACAGATGTTAAGTCCCATAGTGCTCAGAGCCATTTGAACCATTTTGAACTGTATCGAACGCCTTGCGGAAGTCAAGAAACACGGCATCTACGTGGGAACCCGTATCTATGGTCCTCTGAATCTCGTGGACGAATAGCGCGAGCTGGGTTTCACACGATCGTCTTTTTCGAAACCCGTGCTGATTCCTACAGAGTAGATTTCTAGTCTCCAGAAAAGTCATTACACTCGAACGTGTTCCGAAATTCTACAACTGATCGACGTTAGAGATATAGGTCTATAGTTCTGCACATCTGTTCGACGTCCCTTCTTGAAAACGGGGATGACCTGTGCCCTTTTCCAATCCTTTGAACACTACGCTCTTCTAGAGACCTACGGTACACCGCTGCAAGAAGGGTGGCATGTTCCTTCGCGTACTGTGTAAAATCGAACTGGTATCCCATTAGGTCCAGCGGCCTTTCCTCTTTTGAGCGATTTTAATTGTTTCTCTATCCCTCTGTCGTCTATTTCGATATCTACCATTTTTTCATCTGTGCGACGATCTAGAGAAGGAACAACAGTGCAGTCTTACTCTGTGAAACAGCTTTGGAAAAAGACATTTCATATTTCGGCCTTTAGTTTGTCATCCTCTGTTTCAGTACCATTTTGGTCACAGAGTGTCTGGACATTTTGTTTTGATCCACCTACCGCTTTGACATAAGACCAAAATTTCTTAGGATTTTCTGTCAAGTCAGTACATAGAACATTACTTTCGAATTCACTGAACTCCTCTCGCATAGCCCTCCTCACATTACATTTCGCTTCGCGTAATTTTTGTTTGTCTGCAAGGCTTTGGCTATGTTTATGTTTGCTGTGAAGTTTCCTTTGCTTCCGCAGCAGTTTTCTAACTCTGTTGTTGTACCAAGGTGGCTCTTTTCCATCTCTTACGATCTTGCCTGGCACATACTCATCTAACGCATATTGTACGATGGTTTTGAACTTTGTCCACTGATCCTCAACACTATCTGTACTTGAGAAAAACTTTTGTGTTGAGCCGTCAGCTATTATAAAATCTGCTTTTTGTCACTTTTGTAAAAACTGAAAAATCTTCCTACCTTTTTTAATATTTCTATTTACGGCTGAAATCATCGATGCAGTAACCGTTTTATGATCACTGATTCCCTGTTCCGTGTTAACTGTATCAAATAGTTCGGGTCTGTTTGTCACCAGAAGGTCTAACATGTTATTGCCACGAGTCGGTTCTCTGTTTAACTGCTCGAGGTAGTTTTCAGATAAAGCACTTAAAAAAATTTCACTGGATTCTTTGTCCCTGCCACCCGTTCTGAATGTTTGAGTCTCCCAGTCTATATCCGGCAAATTAGAATCTCCACCCAGAACTATAACGTGGTGGGGAAATCTACTCGAAATATTTTCCAAATTATCCTTCAGGTGCTCAGCCACAACAGCTGCTGAGCCAGGGGGCCTATAGAGACATCCAATTACCATGTCTGAGCCTGCTTTAACCGTGACCTTCTCCCAAATTATCTCACATTTCGGATCTCCGTCAATTTCCTTCGATACTATTGCACTTCTTATCGCTATAAACACGCCTCCCCCTTCACTGAGTATAGAATTTCATTACTGTTTACATCTGGTTTCAGCCAACTTTCCTTCCCTAGTACTAAGTGGGCATTGTGACCGTTTATTAATGAGAGCAGTTCTGGGACCTTTCTATAGACTCTCCTGCAGTTTACTATTAGCAGATTAATATTGTTATTCCGTGTTGCATTTTGCCTACTCCTACCTTGCCGCGTCTCAGGAGGCGTCTTGTCGGGCCTAGGGAGGGAATTCTCTAACCTAAAAAACCCACATGTGCACTCCACACGTACTCCGCCGTGTAGCCGCTTCCTGCGTGTAGTGCACGCCTAACCTGTAATTTGTACAAGAAACGTAGGTGGCTGTCCTAACAAGGAACCTCTTGAGTGCAAGGTGACAAGTTCAGTCTTTAGTAAGGCTAACTTGAAAGTGTTGTGTTAACAGTTGCGACATGAAAAATATTAGCTGTTAGTGTGCATCAGGAGGACGACAGAAAATGAGTGTCCTGAAGGCGCACAGTTCAGCCTTCTATGGGATATACACTTCATATAATGGACGTCGCCGACATTCAAGAATTGTTCAGTACAAACAAATTAACTTGTACCACGAACATCTAATGAAAAACGGCGCGCCACAGTAATTACAAAGTTTCGCACCACCAAAATCTAAGGCGAATTTCTTGAGAGTTACAAACCGTGCGGGACGTTCAGCTAGGTATCCACCATTAAAGAATTAACATAGAATGACATTGGTGTAAAGGGGTGATGAGAACTGATGGAATGTGATGGCAAGCAACCGAACGCGAAATAGTCTGTCGTGGAGTTTATGCTGATATTGGTTATCTTTTAAGGCGTGCTGCAGATAACGCGATAATATATTTTACAGGCACGAAAAAACAACCATCCAGAGAATGAGTGTCCAGTGGCTCCCGGTGGTATAAACTACAATGTCACACACTTTTCAGGAGGAACAGTGTGCTCTAAATGAGTATGATTTTTGCACAGGGCCTTTCGCATGGCGTTCAGCCACAATGACTCATCATCTACGGAGGAGAACGGAAATAGTAAAGAAACATAATTTGAGCGGTGCTGTATGTGTTCGAAAAAAAAGCAGATAATTATCGATCTCCTTCATGTAACAGAGGGAAGTCTGGTACGAAAGCTGAAATTATATACTTCTTCTATTGTAAAAGCAAGATATTATTTTTCGTCAATGTCACACTCTTGGTCCAGAGGAATCATCTCATGAGAAAAGCGCATTTACTCACCCTTTGTGATAAATTTTGTTAGGGGAATCTACCAATCGCAGACCACTTGCGACTGGAGCAGGAAGAAGGTGATGTGGCTGTGACGCAAAAAGCACCCTCTACCACATACAAGCTGGCTTGATGAGAATCAAGCAAATGAAACTTATTTTGATCTGCTGCTGGCCAAAAGAAGTGCTTGTAAGACAGCTGTAGTTCTCTTATGCCCATTTTCCTACTCTTGCTTGCTGCGACAGAAATATTCCCTATATCCCTTGCAAGATCACGCGCACGAGAAAGAATTGTAGGGGGCGGAGCACCTCCAACTTCTTGCAGCACTATACATAACTTACCAGCCAATTTACCATACAGATTGACAGTCGGTTTAATTGCACACGAATGTGTCAAGCCATTGATGTTAGTTGATCTTGATGCAACTCTCGTAGTACCTCTAATTTCCAGGGTTCCTGTTCTATACATTTCCTCTTCAAGTTCCAGTTGGTCGGAGGTGAAAACAAATTCCTTACTAAACGATGGAGTAAGTTTGATTATCTCATCTAGAAATATTCAGGCCGGTTACGCAGGTTGCTGCGGATCGTCAAATTGAAGCTTTGTTTGAAATTTCATTATCTTCCGTCTTCCAGTTCTGTAGCACAGTTTGAAGTTACGCAACCATCCACTGCTGCCCTTGAAATCACTTTAATGTATGTCGTCCGCAATTTCTTTTTCCTATGCTGTGGATGACCTTCCACGTACGTAATTATGTATGGTACCAGCTACTTCGACAGCGATTGTCGTTTACTACGTTTCACTGGTGATGGGATTTTTGACTACCTGTCCGACAAGGCTGATGGACTACATGGCTCGACATCTGTTTCAGCATCACTTTCACTTGTTAAGTACGTATTGTCATCATTGTACTCCTTATGTACGTTGTCCGCATAGTCGAGAGTATACACCACACCTGACTCATCTTGCAGAAACACTAATTATTCATCTGCCACTTCTTTCTCACTCTGCGAAATTCGTTGAGTTCCTTTCCGACGAAATCTCAACTTAGGAACTGTTGTTGTTGATATAACGCAATGTTTACTTTTTTTATCACTGTCATTGCAGTGCGTTGCATCAGCACCACCAGCACTGCAGCACAGTTATGAATTACTCGTCGACTAAGCAGTTTATCTGCGTTCCGTAGCCTCATGCTGTGCTTACCACTGGATACCTCCACTCCCGTCCCCTGTTGCCATTAGCAACCAATATTGTGCTTACATGGTAGACTATACGTCGGTCGTCGAATGCCGTAAACATCATTGGCCTTTTGTTACCTCACACTCAAGAGAGGTTCCTTGTAAGGGCGCGCAGTAAAGAAAATGTCAAACAAGTTGTTTCTTTGGACAAACTGACTTGTCGCTGAAGGTTTCTCGACACTGAATGATATTTTCTGCAGGCAGTATGTACCACGTAATTCTTGACATTATCGACGAACTAAAGTTTTTTTCAGCTTTGACAGCGACGCAGAGCGTTTCCGAGAATATCGAGTTCGAAAGCGCTTCTGCCGCATAAATATCAGCAGCCTGCCCTGATCTCGTTGACCGCCGACACCTATAGATAAGATAGCTGGGATAAGATAGTCCAGCAGGCAACTGCCATCAGGTACCGTTAACCACGCCATGGAATATTTTTCAGGCTCCCGTGTTAACGTCGATAAACTCCAAAAAACTTAATGCAGATTGTGTGTTAGGAATCTACTGCGTTACAAACATTTGTTTGTGGTCACACCTTAACTACACTTTTGCGACTGACGTAAGCAACTGCCACTCTTTGTACTTAGATATGGGGAATGAATGAACGGCGTGTGACGAGGGCCTCCCGTCGGTTAGACCGCTCGCCTGGTGCAAGTCTTTCGATTTGACGTCACTTCGGCGACTTGCGTGTCGACTTAGATATGGTAATTTGAACGTTTATATCTTTCAGGCCATTATGCACGTTTTAAGAACCAAATGACGTTTAGATTGTTCTGGTTCCACGGCAATCGTCTTCGGGAAATTACTGTCCGACCACCCACATTTAGGTTTTCCGTGATTTCCATAAATCTCCTAACACAAATGTCGGAATGGTTGCTTCGAAGAGGTACGGGCGATTTTCTTCCCCATCTTTACTAAATTCAGATTTGTGCTCCATCTCTAATGACTTCCACGTCGACTTCACGATAAGCCTAAAATTTCTTCCTTCTGGTTCAAATATGGCTGATCGAAATATGCTACAAACAATGCAAGTATAATGTGTGTTAATTAACGGAAAATATTTAGAATACCTCGTGATTCATATATCATATACACTCTTGGAAATTGAAATAAGAACACCGTGAATTCATTGTCCCAGGAAGGGGAAACTTTATTGACATATTCCTGGGGTCAGATACATCACATGATCACACTGACAGAACCACAGGCACATACACACAGGCAACAGAGCATGCACAATGTCGGCACTAGTACAGTGTATATCCACCTTTCGCAGCAATGCAGGCTGCTATTCTCCCATGGAGACGATCGTAGAGATGCTGGATGTAGTCCTGTGGAACGGCTTGCCATGCCATTTCCACCTGGCGCCTCAGTTGGACCAGCGTTCGTGCTGGACGTGCAGACCGCGTGAGACGACGCTTCATCCAGTCCCAAACATGCTCAATGGGGGACAGATCCGGAGATCTTGCTGGCCAGGGTAGTTGACTTACACCTTCTAGAGCACGTTGGGTGGCACGGGATACATGCGGACGTGCATTGTCCTGTTGGAACAGCAAGTTCCCTTGCCGGTCTAGGAATGGTAGAACGATGGGTTCGATGACGGTTTGGATGTACCGTGCACTATTCGGTGTCCCCTCGACGATCACCAGTGGTGTACGGCCAGTGTAGGAGATCGCTCCCCACACCATGATGCCGGGTGTTGGCTCTGTGTGCCTCGGTCGTATGCAGTCCTGATTGTGGCGCTCACCTGCACGGGGCCAAACACGCATACGACCATCATTGGCACCAAGGCAGAAGCGACTCTCATCGCTGAAGACGACACGTCTCCATTCGTCCCTCCATTCACGCCTGTCGCGACACCACTGGAGGCGGGCTGCACGATGTTGGGGCGTGAGCGGAAGACGGCCTAACGGTGTGCGGGACCGTAGCCCAGCTTCATGGAGACGGTTGCGAATGGTCCTCGCCGATACCCCAGGAGCAACAGTGTCCCTAATTTGCTGGGAAGTGGCGGTGCGGTCCCCTACGGCACTGCGTAGGATCCTACGGTCTTGGCGTGCATCCGTGCGTCGCTGCGGTCCGGTCCCAGGTCGACGGGCACGTGCACCTTCCGCCGACCACTGGCGACAACATCGATGTACTGTGGAGACCTCACGCCCCACGTGTTGAGCAATTCGGCGGTACGTCCACCCGGCCTCCCGCATGCCCACTATACGCCCTCGCTCAAAGTCCGTCAACTGCACATACGGTTCACGTCCACGCTGTCGCGGCATGCTACCAGTGTTAAAGACTGCGATGGAGCTCCGTATGCCACGGCAAACTGGCTGACACTGACGGCGGCGGTGCACAAATGCTGCACAGCTAGCGCCATTCGACGGCCAACACCGCGGTTCCTGGTGTGTCCGCTGTGCCGTGCGTGTGATCATTGCTTGTACAGCCCTCTCGCAGTGTCCGGAGCAAGTATGGTGGGTCTGACACACCGGTGTCAATGTGTTCTTTTTTCCATTTCCAGGAGTGTATGTGATGGTGAAAAATACGAGATAAGTTTAAGAGATCAGTTAATGTCTCATAAAAAGGCGAAAAATGTTAACCACTTGGATAATTACGGTAAAGCTCTAGTCGGAAGTATCGAGTATAATCGACATACAGATATTTGTTGGCAGCCATATTATGTTTTCATTGTGGGGTTTAGCGTAGAAAGAGTTTAAGGCATTTAGAGAATATATTAATATGAAAATTAGGCCATCTGCAAAGGCATGGACTATAATCGATTTCTATGACATTCATGCACACTTTACACAAGCACTGAAAGCGGTTTATATTTGGACTAACGAATGAAATATGTTTGCAGAAGAGCAGAAAGTGAAAAGCGCTCTGGTTGTGGAGCGGGGATCACTACACAGGAAAGCACTGAAAACGAGTGCTCGTGATATGATAATGAAAGCTCGCAGAACGAAGATGTGTGAGATTTCTGAAATTATGACGTCTAAAATTAAGTTCTGTGTGTCTGCCTTTTGTGCGTGTGCGTGTGTTTGTAAAGGCTTAGGATCTCATATCCCTCTTCAGCGTCCACACAAAAACCTAAACAATAGACAATGGCTGTGTCATATTGTACTGAACGAGAATAATCTGCTTTGTCTGCTGAAAATTCCAATTCCATTGTTTTTTGAAATAACAGAGTATAATCTTATATACTGTTATGCCAATGCTGATAGTTATTAAATTCCTATTTCCTTCGTTACCAGACAGATCGACAAAAACTACGCCGGAATATGCTCCTTTAGCAATAATATTCTGTCCACATCTGTGGTCTGGCATTTTATCGTGATATTTTATCAGCTTTCCCCATATGCGGTATAAATCTTAGATATTGTGCCTCCTTAAAATACCAACCACTTCGGCTACCTTGGTTACTGAAGCACCCACCATACGAGCACGACAAATTTGCTGCGTTCGCGTTCACTTAACTTCGACATAACACGCTCACAACTTTTAGTCCAGTAAAGGGTTTTTTATGGACAAAAAAACCAAGAAATGTTAGCACTTTTTCAGGTTTTCGCCTATTACACGGAAACTATGCATCCTACTGGAAATTTTACCCTTACCAAAATAAGAGAGCATTAAAACTTCCTGGCAGATTAAAACTGTGTGCCCGACCGAGACTCGAACTCGGGACCTTTGCCTTTCGCGGGCAAGTGCTCTACCATTAAGAGAGCATTAAATTTTTCTTCGAATGACCAACTTAAATGTCAAAATCGGTGCACCCATTTGACCGCAATCAGTTGTCAAAGTTCGTTATTTTTACCAACTTGCCTATAATGTTGGCTCAAACGTCCCTGTAACTAAAAAACAGCTGCTCAGAATGAAAAAAGTCAATCATCGAAGTTGTAGAGCATGAAATTTCTTGTTACAAAATCATCTAGTTTTTTGGTTTTAGGCACTATTAAGTATACTTGAAAACCAAAGTAATTCCTTGGAAGTACGAATTACAAAACGCCTTGCGTCACAACTTCTCTGTTTTACTAAATTCACGAAGCATTTTAGATCCTGTGGGTCCATCATCAGGTGCGATTTGTCTCAATACGTGCTTTATTTTTTCTCTTCAATGAAGTGAAATGCATATTACTGACATGAAAAAGCGAGGAAAATATATGCGAAATAGTGGAAATAATGAGCAGTGTAAACTTAACGCATATTCCAACTTTTTAGCGTCATCATGCATTATTTTATTTTTTCCAGTATTTCGCACGTATTTTCCGCGTTTGACTTACGAAATTGGTAACCTAATATCAAACGTCTTCATGACAGGAATATGCATTTCACTACATTAAAGAGAAAAAAATAAAGCATCTATTACGACAAATTACAATTGATGGTAGATCCACAGGGTGCGAAATGCATCGTGAATTTAATAACACATGAAAAGTTCTGACAGAAGGCGTTTTATAATTCATACTTCCCGTGCACTGAAAGCAGTCACGTCTGAAGCTGCAATATAATGAAAAAATTAAAATAAAAATCAAAGTAATTCCATTTTATTGTTTTCCTTCTAAGTCAAAGTTATTCAATGAATTACTTCCAGTGGAAAGACCGCCCTCTAAGAGCATACCCTGAGGAGCCAAAGAAACTGGTACACCTGCCTAATATCGTATAGGGCCCCAGCGAGCACGCAGAAGTGTCGCAACGCGACGTGGCATGGACTCGACTAATGTCTGAAGTAGTGCTGGAGGGAAATTACACCATGAATCCTGCAGGGCTGTCCACAAACCCGTAAGAGTACGAGAGGGTGGAGATCACTTCTGAACAGCATGTTGCAAGGCATCCCAGGTAGCAGTTTGTTGTTTATCTCCCTCCACCTTAATTTCTCGTGTCTGTCCAATAGGGTACAAAGAAGGAGAAATCCTGACCGCCCCTCCTGAAAAACTCGAATGGAAAATTACCAGTTAAGACCAGAGGGAGACGAATGGTAAAGAATGAGGGAGAAACCGCTTTTCTGTGTCATCCAATGTCTGGCGCTAATTTGGAAGAGGAATTTGGCCTTCTCTTAGAAAATAGCTTGCATCGGAACTACGAAGAGAGCTTCTCCTTTCATTATTTGAAACGAGACTTGTCCGTAGCGAAAAATTATTGAAAGCGGTGCCTTGTTTGTCTTAAATACCTTTCTACGGAAATTGGGGAAAGATTCCTCAACAAATAAATTTAGTGAATAGGCGATAGTTATTTAATTCAAACTCTCCATCACCTACTTAGATAAGGTAACCAACTGTCACCACATCAAGTGGAATTTTGTTCATAACTCGCAGTGAGCCATAACTTTTCCTTTATTCGGATGGGGAGACTTTGATTTAATTATCAGCGGTTCCGCGAGTGCAGTGGGCGCAATGGTTCTGCGAGAACAAATTCGGCCCCAACAAAGAAAAGCGTGAGATCCGCACGACCTTACGGGGACCGACTAAGCAAAGCATTTATTGATTAATTAATTTTCTGACCATAAGGATTACTTGGGGGTTGCAAGCTTCTCTTATGTGGGAGAGGAGTTTAATTGAATTGATGAATGGAGATAGACATTAGTTTGACATCTTTATTACAAAAAGGGCGTAAACGAGAACTTGCGTAAACACAAAGAAAATAATGTTATTTCCGCTCATACAGATACCATTAACACAATTTTGCGAGAGGAAGGAAAGATTAATTCAGCAGTCTGCCTTCCCCACAATGGCGAAGAAAGAGGAGAGGCCGGAAGATGAATGAGGGTTCTGATCGTTGTGACTAAAAGAATACGCTCCCATTGGTGGAAGAGAGTGGAACTGCCATAATGCACTGGCCACTCCACCGTAGACTAAACAGCGTAAGGCATAAACACCGGAATAAGGGTGCCAAAGTGGCCTCCCCACCGAAAACCAGGTAACTCACATGAATATCCGTCGTAGCAACACTCGTTTAAGCGAAGAAAATAAAATCACTGCAAGGCTAAGAAGTTGCTATGGAATTAGCACTACGCAAGACCAACCGCTCGCCACGTGGTCGTGTGTTCTAGCACAAAGGCTCGCGAGTCCATTTCGCGAAGTTACAGTCTAGAAACTTAAATCCACGTGTGTATCACAAGAAAAAGACTAAAGAAGAGATGCTGAAGGTGAAACTGCAACTTTGAGGACAAAAATGTTTAAACTGACATGGCCCATATCCCACCTCGCGCTCGTAACGGACAAAGGTGAGACGCCAAGTCCAACATTACTCACGAATTATCGAATTTACGAAACAAAATGTATGAGAAACGTAAGGAAATTAGTACTCTCTCACTAATGGATCCCTTGTGCTCTAAGTGCATTATAACCAAATAAGATGGCATTCACTGCGTACACACATGCTCACAGATATCAGCATAGCCACTTTACGCCTCCACCAGCGAGCAGGAACAGGACAGAACTGAACGAGGCACCACATCTCCAAAGGATAGCTGACTGCGTTGGATCGCGAGAATTGGCGCCCTCCTAACGCGGCCAATCAAAGGCCACGGGATTGCCGTGAAACACGGTGCCTTTATGGCTAGTCGCCTGAACACCGGAATATAGCTCGTGATTCGTCAGAAGACGGCGAGAGTTTCGTTAGGGAGGCTACTTTTACAGCGTTAAAAGGGGGTGAGAAGTTAAGCTTTAGCGTTTGTACCACAACTTGTGAGACTAGGAAGGTTCAAAAATGGCTCTGAGCCCTATGGGACTTAACATCTTAGGTCATCAGTCCCTTAGAACTGAGAACTACTTAAACCTAACTAACCTAAGGACAGCACACACATCCATGCCCGAGGCAGGATTTGAACCTGCGACCGTAGCAGTCCCGCGGTTCCGGACTGCAGCGCCTAGAACCGCAGGCCACCGCGGACGGCCGACTAGGAAGGGGGACAACTTTGGCCACTCCATAACATTCAAACTGGTCCCACATGCTCCCTACAGCAAGGATAACGAGGGAAAATGGAAGCCATCGTGGCCTCCCCAGGAAGACTGCTATACTAGGTTCCTAAATAAAGAAAAAATCCTGCGCCCATCCTCTCTCATTGACCAGCGTAATACTGCTATTGAAAATTGTCTAGCCATATAGGCATCACACTGTAATTGAAAAATTGTGAAAGAATTGCTAAACGAATAAGATGTGAAAGGCGTGCATAGTGAATAAGAATGAAATGCACGTCTTTCATTATTTGTTTTGTCACGCCCCCCTAGTGCCCCTATTAGTGGATAGAGAGACTGCAGTCTGCTGTCTCACCAAAATCGTCGTCAACGGATTTCTCTTTCCCCTTTGGTCTTAGGCCACCCACACAGGACACCCAACTAATGACTGTTGTCCCGTAGAGTCGTTCTGCCGAGCGCCGGCGCCAGCACGAGTAACAATGTCCAGTGCGGTGGGGTAGTGTCTCCCGCGACTGATGCACACTCCCGGAGCCTATCTCAGGACTCAGGCTAAACGCCAACATTTACGGAATTTATAAATTATGAATAGAATAACAAAACTAACAAGAGCTGCTCATACTCTGTCTAGGCAAGTGACTCCATCTACATTTAAAATAGGTGGGTAGAAAAGGCGATTCTAGTGCAGTGATCTTCCGCAGCTACTTCTGATAATTAAAATTTTATATCTCAGTTAGAGATGCCAGTAACAAGACAAATCGTATAAACAGAGATTGCTCTCAATGCAACAACCCAAATGGCAATTTAGTTGGACCGTTACTTATGTATGAATTGAAAACTCTCATGCCTTGCTTCGCAAAACGTTTTTAAGAGTGATACAGATTTAGTGCGTAATTCCACAAGTCTGCACATTCAAACTGCTCTTTCTGCAATTAATGCATTTATGGCCGTGAGTACGTCATACATTCATCGTATCAGAATCAGTTTCTACTATATTAGCAGGTCCTTTGCGCCTCCATTTCATGCGATCCGTTGCTTTTTCATGCTGGTGTATCTGCTGCCGTCCATCACATAATTCTTTATCTGAAATCTTTACCTCCCTCGCCTCCTCTTTCGTTCCGCATACCATTCTAAGACTTTTATTGTAAGATCCTCCTTCATTCTTAATAAATGCCCATTCCAGGCCCTTTTTCTTCTTTTGACTACATCTAGTAATTTTATTTGGTCGTCTGCTCTTCTCAATCCGGTTTTGTTTCCTTCTTTTTACTACATTCAATAACTGTATTTGATCTCCTGCTCTTCTCAGTACTTAATTTTACACTCTAACCGTCCAACTTAGTCTTCCTTTCCTCCGCTATGTTCACATTTCAAAAGTATCCAGCCTTGCTCTGTCTTTCTTCCTCAGTGTCTACGTTTCAGCACCCTACAAGAGGACACTCCATACAAAACACTTTGTTAGTCTTTTCCCTAAATCTTCGTACATAATGCTGCAGAGAATTCTCACTTTGATATGAAATGCCACTTTCACCTTTGCTATTCTGGTTTTAATCTCTGTGCTGCTCTTTCAGTCCCTTTCTCTCCCGCTTCCGAGGTATTTAAAGCTTTACACATGTTCTAATACTTCTCCATTCATTATTATTTTTACGTTTTTATTTGCTCCCAGAACCATTACTTTTGTTTCCTTTGTGTTTATTTTAATTCCATAAATTTTCCTTTTTCTTCAACGGCAACAACTATATACTGTAGTTGTTTTTGACCTGTTGCTAGGAGGACCATGTCGTCTACAAACCTCAGACACCGGAGTCTTCTTCCTTCTATTTTTACCTCCTTGTCATCTAGATGACAGAGGTCAATCATATTTTCTAAGTATAGATTGAAAAGATTAGGAGACAGACGACAACCTTGTCTTACGATTTTTCCTCGTTTTTCTACTTATTACCTCCTCCTCCTCTACTTCCACCGATGCTTTTTGGTTTAAGTACAATGAGTTTATATGTCGGCTGTTTTATTGTCTACTCTCTTTTCCCTCATTATAGCTGCAAGCTTATCCAAAGCCACATATTATATGTCAGACAATATATACCTAACTCTATGAGTTGCCAATATACATTTTTTATTGCTACACAATGCTTCCCAGTAGATACTGGGAGCTGAAGAAGCTTGCACAGGATAGAGTAGCGTGGAGAGCTGCATCAAACCAGTCTCAGGACTGAAGACCACAACAACAACAACAACAATGCATTTCAGTCCTTCAGGTCCATGGTCAGGTTACAGTTATAACAAAACACTTATACAATGATTTTTCATCGTTTCTTTCTGCGAGTGTTTACAGATCCAGTCCAAGGGAATCTGTCTGCAAACAACCATGGAGACAAAGCCATCGAACGTCGACTGATACACTGATCAGCCAGAACATTATGACCACCGAACTACCACTGTTATAAACCCGTCCAGGTGATAGCAGCGTCACGTGGCGATAAATAACTGCGACTAAGACGCACTCACGGTACATGTACTACCAGTGAACGTGCGGTCCTTGTGTAGAAAAGAAAAGACGCACAATCTATCTCAGTCTGACAGAGGGCAGATTGAGATGGCCCAGAGGCTCGGCACGACCATTTCGAAATCTGCACGACTTGTCGGGCGTTCGAGGAGTGCTGTGGTCAGTGTCTTCAACACGTGGCGAAAGCAAGGTGAAACCACGTCCAGACGCCGTGGGGCTGCGCGGTCAACCCTCATTACAGATGTCGGATGTCGTAGGCTGGGCAGACTGGTAAAACGGGACAGGCGGGGAACTGTGGCGGAACTAATATCAGACTTCAATGTTGGGCAGAGTACAAGTGTTTCTAAACCCTAACGATGGGCCTCCGCAGCCGACGAACCATGCATGTGCCAATGTTAACACCACGACATCGGCAACTACGACTCAAATGGGCACGTGACCATCGACACTGGACGTTGGCGCAGTGGCAGAGCGTTGCATGTCTGATGAATCCCGATACCATCTTCATGATGCTGATGGGAGGGAACGAATCCGTCGTCTTCCAGGGAACAGCACCTTGACACCTGTACTGCGGGGGCGGAGACAAGCTTGCGGCGGCTCCATTATGCTCTGGACAACTTTCACGTGGCCATCCATAGGTCCAGTGGAGTTCGTGCAAGACACGGTGGCGGCCAAGGTGTATCGTACGCTGGTTGCAGACCTGTTCATGACGATCATGTTTCCCGATGGCAGTGGCACTTTAAACAAGATAATGTGGCACGTCAAAAGGCCATGAGTGTGATGACGTGGTTCGAGGAACACAGTGGCGGGTTCCAATTGATGTGCTGGCCCCGTAACTCGCCAGGTCTAAACCTGATCGAACACATCTGGGATGTGATTTAACGTGGCGTCAGAGCTCATCGGCCCCTCCTAGGAATTCACGGAATTAGGTGACGCCGGCCGCGGTGGTCTAGCGGTTCTAGGCGCTCAGTCCGGAACCGCGCGGCTGCTACGGTCGCAGGTTCGAATCCTGCCTCGGGCATGGATGTCTTTAGGTTAGTTAGGTTTAAGTAGTTCTAAGTTCTAGGGGAATGATGACCACAGATGTTAAGTCCCATAGTGCTCAGAGCCATTTGATTTTTGAATTAGGTGACTTGGAAGTGCAAATGTGATGCCACCTGCCTCGAGCGACATACCAAGGCCTCATTGCCTACATACCATGAGGTGTCGCCGCTGTTACCCGTGCCAAAGGTGGACATACCAGCTATTAGGTAGGTGGTCATAATGTTCTGACTGATCAGTGTAAGTATATTTTGGACTGTTTACTGTTGGAAGTCCAACAGCTCAACTTGGACTCTTCTTAACTTTCTTAAAGATGTTTTTTGTGACTAAGATAGCATTTATTTCGGCATGTTTGTACAGGCAGAATATGAGTCTGGTTGCAGATAACCTACCCTAGCAATTGAGACAGTGAGAAGATCACATTCGTGGGTATTATATCTCGAGCAAGAATTGCATTCACTGTAGGTTACTTATAAAAAATATATTCCTTTCGAAGAAAAATGTTACATTTTTTATTAGAAAGACGTTTTAAGTCGGAAGCAGCTATGGAGCATTCATGAACCGTTATTTTACTGTTTTATCATGATGTACATAAACTTTTTTCTGATAACACTCTTCATAACTAAGACAGAAATATTATGAAAGAGACCGAATAGCCACTAGACTGCATGTTGTTTGACGTCACTGGGGAAGATGTTACATCGCAGCGTCATGAGCTGACTTTCGTTCCAGTCGTCCTGAGAAGACGAAATTCCGAGACTACTGAGTCACCGATTCCCGACGCACACCCAGAATGTGGCGATCACACGAACAGAATGTGGCGATCACACGAATAAGCCACACATTACCGCAGGCTGACTCACGCACTGGCGATCGCTTATCGCGACGTCTGAGCGTCTGATAAGTATGGGCGTTACCTAACAGATGCCGCTTTCAGGATAAGAAGGACTACGCCGACAGGCAGCTGTCAGTAGCCCCGAGGTACTCTACCAGTCACAGCACAAGCAGACGACGAAACGCCATCATGAATTGTGCGGCGAGCACCGTGAAATACCTTCTCTTCTTCTTCAACTTCCTTGTTTTCGTAAGTACTACTGCTGGTAACTGTGCATCGCAGCCTTATTGCACCTCAATCTGCATGTGTCTCCTGCGAAAGACTATGAATCGCACGGCACAGGGTAACTATAGCAGTAGTATTGAGATTCCTAGCTTATCAAAGTGGATATAACATGAAACGAGTGAATGTTTTAGGTCTCCGTTAGTACTGTACTTACTGGCGTACTGCCCGCCCTGCCTCTACACGAGTAGCGCCTGTCTAGGGCAGAGTATATAGTTCAGACCCTCTGAGGAGACTGGTTGTATAAATTATGTAAAGCACTTTTGAAACCACAGCCATGTCATATTTGTGTACCTTATTGGTATGGCTGTAGAAACCGAGCTGCTACTCTTTATAGCTGTTCAGTAGGATTTCATTATCGTAGAGATTCCATACGTATATGCGAATTTTTTTCGGCCAGTTCCTTAATTCGGAACTGACTATGTATCTCCGCTTCACAACTATTCGTAATCGTAGATATTTTTGTGATGGTAGCGGTCGGAGCTGTCCGTTTTCTTGGTTCAGCAGTCGGCTTATCTGTTTGTTAGGACAGCGAATATAGACTCTGTGTTCGTCCAACACTATCGGCCAAATACACCTAAGGCGAACAATGAAGCAGTAGTCTCTTTGCAGGCTATTGACACAGAGGGTGAAATATTTGTGGATTTTATGTAGATGACTGCAGTAAAGAATAACCGATTCTATAACAGCGGAATACTACATTTCACGTTTACTCATTAATTGTTAGCGACGATTACAGGCAGCTTCTATAAGCTACAGACTTAATAGAAGATACCCTGCACATGATTTTCCAGTGATAGAACAGTTTGCTAACAGTGTAAGCCTGTAAATAACGTTGTCTCATCAGCAATTTAACAAAGATGGTTGTCTGCTATTGTCCTAAAGTTTTTCCACAAGGCACAAGCTGATTCGTCTGTTTTTCTTTTCTAAGATGATTTTCTTTGACGTCAGGACCACGGTTGCCTCGTCTCCATCCTGCCCTCAAACACGATATATCAGTTTATTTATGCACTAATGCATTGTTCCAGCCTAAGGGCATTTTCAAGCGCCGCTTTAACCTTTTTTCTTTACAAAAATATGGTTGTTCTGCGTCTGAGACCAAAAGCAGTACTGTTAAATATCCAATGGATTACATTTTTTTTCGCCAATGACTCAATGATATGAAAACGATTGCACACTAAGTTAAGGTCTAAGAAATCTACATATTTATTTTAATTGATGATTTTTTAGTTATGAAACGCAAACACATTTTCAAAGCTATGCTAGTTTCAGTGAAATGTGGTCATTTCTAGGAGCAGTTGCACTACTTTCTGCAGGAGTTTATGTGATCGGTACTCTCTATAAGCGAACATACAAAAAAGGTTTCATGCATCGACTGATACAATGACTTCGTTTCTTCAGAAGGTTACGATGTAGATAGTTTTATCCTGAGGCAATCATTCATCAGCTTCATTGCGTTTAACTGGTAATCTAATAGCGATGACTATGTGATACAGACAGATATACACCAACAACTAAGAATATCACAAGATAAACATTGTTGGAGGAACACACGGTAAAAATTCATAATCGAGGAAAGTCACAAGTAATTATCAACTATGAGAAACAACGGTGCATGAGAGTGATATGACATACGTTCTCTTTTGTATGGACAGGAACTAGAGGGGTAGCACAAAGACCCTGGACTAACATTCGATAGAGTTGCGTTTCGTATCAAAGTCCCAGCTTTGGCGAATGGCATTATGGATTCTTGGACAAGATCTCTGCCTTCGCCACACTGACTGGAATGTTGTTGTAAACCCTGTCTCACATGCAGTATGATTTGCAGCAAGCTTACTTGGCAGCTCCCGTGGCAGTTCACTTGGGGGCTCTGTCGTCTGCTAACTGGCTGCTCTGAAAGGAGCTGAGAATGTTGCCTGTGGTAGATCCCTTACTACTTTCCTTGTGAGGTTCGCCGAATACTGCCTGCACTGGCCAGTCAGGGATCCTGTTTGGCGTCTGATCTCACAGCAGACAGTGTGGGAACCCACAGACAATGCCACTTAACCCTTGAGACAAAACAGGGTGCCACACACCCGCTGGCCGATCTACAATCTTTCTCAAACGATTGTGAAGAAACTACACGTAAAAAATTTGATTCTCGCACATCTTACAGCTTCATTCGTCAAATTCATGATAATTTCCTATCATTTCGTTAATGGTCATGGTTATAGTGGTATTTCGATATTTGGCAAACCGCTGCAAGAAATTTTTAAAGTCTGCAATGAGAAATAGAGGTCGCTATGAAATTGCGTTTGGTGGATGTTAGGTCATATGCTGCTGCATATGAAATGTAGTTAACATATTTAAGTATCCTTTAAACTTGGAAGGATATTGATATGTATCAGCAATCTGTAGAAAGTGAATTGTATGTGAATTGAAACTGACAAAAGGATTTTATTCCTATATCTCAATTACCTAATAAATATCAATACATAGGTAATTTGGTTACACCTTAATGGGTAGTCGACATAATTCTGCAAATTTAAATGTTTTCGTATTTCTCAGAAGTAAAATTCTTCAGGCACTTTCAGTTCTCATAATTCATTATTAAAAATTACGCCGTTAAAATTTCAACAGAAGCAGCTATTTATTTTCGCCAGGCTTCTCATTCCCTTTATTTTTCTTCAGAGGAACATTATCAGTGACGAGCTTTTCGTAATATGTAAGTTCCCTTTTTGCCACCTTAAAATCCGCGTCTTTCGTGAAAATTCGCCAGAGTTTACAAACACGCATCTCACTAACAATCTAATACAGTTGACATTGCGACAGAACCATGAAAGACAAGTGAAAGACTTGTCATGAAAGGCATGATGGAAAGACAAGTTAACAGTTTATGAAAATGTCCATTCTCGGTGTGAATATAAACTGCACTTTCTTCACTTATAACATTTCAAACAACGGAAATTCTCGTTGCACCAACCATCGATGGCACTTAAATATTACATTATCTCACTGAAAACATCAGTAGTAGCTTGAATATCGCGATGGATATAGAAGTTTCGCACATTAACCTATGATGGAATACTCTCCTCTTTGCGTACTGTCGTTTTCCAAAATCTTATTTCAAGATCTTAAACCGTTTATGAGATACAAGGAATTTTGTGAATATTTCATTCAGGCTTTCTCGATAGCGGACAAGTTCAGGATGAAGTTCTTGACATACAAACTATTTTCTCAAGACTGGCGATAGACAGCAATACCATTACAGGTTTGAAGAATAATTCTATATGTTAGCTACATTTCATACACAACAATCTTTTACCTTACATGCACCAAATACAATTTCTCAATGCAAACTCCGAAACTCTCGCATTAATTTACTTAATCCTCAAATACCACAATAGCTATGAACATTTACGAAATGATAGGCAGTTTTCATGAATCTATGAGGTGTGTGAGGATCAAAATTTTTTACTGCGTAGTTTCTTTACAGTCTTTTGAGAAAGACTGCCGTTCGGCTGGCTTGCGCTCCTTACCATTCACGGAGTCATTCCAGCCTGCGAGTTTCTGCGTCAAATTATACACCATGATGAGAGGTTCAGCGTGTGAGGTAGCCATCACACTCACATGCTATCTGGCAGTCAAGCACGCCATCTAGCAATCTTGCAGTGAATCTAGCTCCGTGTGACAGGGGCTTAACGTATCAAGGGACCAAACATTTTTGACAATCATACAGAAATATTTTCACAATCATAAATATATAACAACAGAAAATGTATGTTATTTTAGCATATACAATTCAGTTTACTGTGTACTTATTCCTCTTGTGACTTAAACTGACATTTAAGCAGAATATCATGGGAATGAGCTTCGTTAAATAACTTGGAAATTGTGTGTTGCTCCTACGTTGCCATTATGACCAGCATGACAGAATAGATTCAAGGAAGGGCCTTGGAATTCATTGTGGATTTGTTGGTCAGAACAAAACTATGACAGTTATCACAAAAAGTTCTTAAATCTTCTAAGAACCGACACTCAGAGTGTGACCTAGGAATATATTCTTACATACCACACATACACGGTCCAGTAACATTAATATGACCATCCCCTATGTTCGAGGTCAGCGAGCAATAATCAGTCACAGACAACAGGTGGCAGCATCAGCTGTGGAGGATGTAGTAAATGTATAGGAGGGAGGGTGGGGGGACACAGAAACAGTGCAGTTGTTGTGGTGTGGAAACTGTGTGATTTATCTGACGTTCAAATGGGCATGGTTATTGTCTTGGGGCCAACCGTGGAAGCATTTCATGAAAGACTTTTACAAACGGTTCGTGTGCTGTTGTGGTTAAAGTACACCGTATGTGGAAAAACGCCGCCATTCACAACCGGCGCCAAGGCAATTGTGGTACTCCACAGGATGTAGATGTCAGGGGTGAATGACGGCTGTAGAGATGCGTACAGGTGAACAGAAGTGCAACTGCTGAGAAACTGACTACCCAGATGAACCAAAGGGGTACGAACAGTGGCTCCTCAATAACCGTTCAGCAAACGTTGCTGCGCATGGGTCTCTTCAGCAGAAGCCTGGTTCGTGCACCTTTGCTCAATACCGTTCATCGATAACGGAGGCTTGAATTTGTACGCCAGTGTCGCAACTGGACGTCCACTGAATCGGGACTTGTGGCCTTTTGAGGTGAATCACCTTTTATGCTCCATCGGGCAGATGGCCATTGCCGTGTACGATACGAAACATCTGAAAACAAACAAGCCTATAACAATCGAAGGAAGGGTTCAGGCTGGGGATGGTAGCGTTATGGACTGGGGAATCTTCTTGTGACATTCCCAGGGTGATCTCTTCATTCTGGAAGGCAGAATGGATCAACACGAGTAAGCATCGTTTCTTGCGCACCACGTGCAGTTTGCTTTTCCTCTGCACGATGGCATCTACCATCAGGACAACACAACGTGTTACACAGCTCGCAGAGTACGTGCGTGATTCTAAAAGCACCAGTATGGGCTTACCGTACTTCCCTGGCCACGGAACTCTCCGTATTTAAACCTAATCGAGAATTTGTGGAACCACCTTGAACGGGCTGTTCGCGCCTTGGATCCTCAACCGAGAAACCTAGGACAGCTGTCCACTGCACTGGAATAGACATGGCTCCACGTCCCTGTTGGTACCTTCCAGAACCGCAATGACTCTCTTCCAGCACGCCTCGTAGTGGTCCGTGCTACGAAAGGTAGTTATTCAATCTTTTGACAGGTGGTCACATTAATGTGACTAGACAACGTATATCGTGAAACGACGAGGGTAAAATTACGAATACGTCTCCTAGATAGATGTGTTGTTCTTCCCCTGCCTGAAGGCGATTTGTATCCGAAGGATAGCTAATGATAGACTACTAGTGCAGTACTTTCTGTACCCTCCTAGACACATATGATGGTGGGTGCTGGACCAAAAATATAAACGAGTATGTTGCTGGATTCTAATAATTATCGCAGACATTAAATTCATTGTATTGAAACAGCCACGCAATGATTAATACGGAAACGGCGAGAGTCTTATGACTCGATGGTCACACTTTTCAGATTGCACAGTACCCTTTTCACTACGTAGATAGATTATAGAGGTGTCATAGAGTTGTCTTTGCGCAGTCTTCCTTTGTATCTTCGCTCGCTGTTTGCACTATGTTACACACAACGTCGTGCCAGCCGATCGCAATGTTGGTAAAAGATTCTGAAACTGAACATAAAACATCTGCTGCACTATTTGTTCGTAGCACGGTCCATCTTTTATAGATGTAGCTTAGTAAAATGCTATATTACATGTCTTATGTGTTGAATACCTCTACTTGCAGCTCTGTGGAATTGCGCTTCTGGTTCCCGGAATCATATCGGTGATCCAGTTTGGAGATGCAGCATACTTTGTCGACGGAAAGTTCAATGTCCCCGCCATCGTCATCACGACGCTGGGAGCAATTGTCCTGATAGTCGGCTTTTTCGGCTGCTGTGGTGCCATCAAGGAGAATAGCTGTATGATGAAAACAGTAAGTAACCAATTATCACAAGACTGTTTAATTCTACGAAAAACAACTTAAACATAAATGTTCCTTTACTGACTCGTTACACTAACAGGACTATGCTAGTACACTTCCCTACCATCAGTGACCAAAGAGACCTTAAAATGAAGATAGATCCCATACAGCGAAAGTACAAAGAGTTCCAACTCATATTTACTCAGCCAATCTCATATACATAGCGTCAAATAAAGAAATCGGAAATAATCAATAATACATAGATAGCAGTAACTATTGATATGCTTTGTGGAGGACTTCGGGTGTTTGGACTTTCTGGCTTTCAGGATTTGCTACAGACGAATTAATGTATTAAATGGAACGAAGTCTAGAGACAAATGTAACAAAAGCCGTCCTAACAATCAGACTTGTAAGCTTTTAAAATTATTGGATTTATTGTAGAAAATAAATGTACTGAAAAGAATACATATCTCAGATTCTCTGACCTTTAAGTCTTCAGTGGAAATAAAAATGAAATTCGAACACATATTGTATCAATTAACTTCAGTTACAAACCGTCATCTACTTCTGGTACGGGTGAATATCTGGAAACTGAACGAATTCACTGAAAAATGAACTGCTCGGATGGTGCTATCATTTCGTATCTTAGAGCTCAATTTGCTATAGTCTGATGACCAGATCGTACACAAGCTGCAGTTTGAATCGTAATGGTATGAATTATTATTTTATTTTCATTTCAGATTCTCCTTAATCAGCTAGGATTTTAAATAACTTGTTTATTGTTATATATTGTGAGGTACAATGACAGTCTTGTTTATTAGGTCTGTAAATCTTTAAAACGTATTACGCCGTTATGTAGAGAAAATATAACGTATCGAGCGTGTTGTGAGATCCGTTGTACACAGACGGGAAGGAAATTTTTCAGAAACGAGCTAATAAGGAAGGAAATGGTATGAGGACATTTAAAGTGGAGTAGAAAGTTAACGATTCCAAATCTATTCTTGTGAGCAATTCAGCTAGAGATAGCTGGCGTAGCACTCCTGTCAACAACATGAATGAAATAGTTGGGTTTGTCACGTTTGGGACGCCATGAGACGCTGCACTGACCGTCGGACGCAGAACGGGCACTGATGAATGGCGTACCAGATACGCTCGAAAGGATTAGGTTCCACACGAGCACGGCACAGTGTTGACGCATTTAATCGTGACCAGCCCTGGTGCTCGAGGCACTCCATCCTCCACGTCGAGCAGGCACTGGGCATCCCCTGTCTGCCGAGTCAAACCTGCGCCGTGGGCATCTCGGCTCTGGTAGTCAGCAGGAAGACAGCACAGAGCAGTCAGGTACTTGCCAGTTCAGAACTGTACAACAAATCTTCATCCAGACCCACACTGCGGGATACAGCTGCCACTGACCCACGTGTGCCGTTGCTCACCATAAGTCACAGGGCACAGGAATTCGTATTTGAGCAGGATCACTATCATTGGGCGTGAGAAGCACGGTAAAAGGTCGCCTTGGCTGATGAGACATGGTACACTTTGGCACATGTCTATGGCACGATACAGCTACCTCAGTAACCACATTCTGACGCATTCTCCTTGCCAGCAGGGCACCATTCAGGCAGGTGGAGAATGTATTTTCTGTGGGAGAAAGCTACACTGAATCAGTTCTAACTGGGACCAATGCAGGAAATTACTGTCTTACTACGTACAACCGTTCGTTCGTCTACACAACGCTAGTAGGGACAGGTATCTTCGTTACGTCAACGCATCAACACGACGCTCCCTAGTGTACCAGAACGATTCAAGGAACTGTCCACGGAGATGGCCGTGCTTTTGTGGAACCTAATTCTATCGAGAATAGCTGGTACGCCATTCATCACGATTTGCGGGTCTTGTAACCAGCCCCAAACAACCTCCAGTTTACTTGTAACACTTGGTTGAAAAACCAGCTAGAGAGAAGAGAGCGTGCACTCATATGTATTTTAACATAATCTGTGTAGTATTGAGTAGCTTATAATCTATATACTGCTGACGTGTGGACCATTTTATGTTTCAGTACACGGCTCTCGTAATAATCATCGTGCTGATCGAAGTTGCAATCGGTATAACTGCATTTGTGTTCCGTGACGACTTCGATGGTATTGGAACGAAAATAGAGGAGGCAGTCAATAACTACATCCCAGGTGGTGCAGACCAGCCAATCGATGAGCTTCAAAAAACGGTAAGTACTTAAGGCTACAAACCGCCAAATAAATTTTACACCCCCTTGAATCACTTCCTGTACATTTTTTTTAAGCTAAGCACAAGCTAAACAGTTTACTTGAAAGCTTTTTGTTTCTATCGGGCTCAGTGATAGTGCTTGAAATTATGTTCGTTGGTTTTTGTGTAGTCTTTGGATGAGAAGAATGGAGTTCATTATATGTGATGTAGGAGCGACAATCATTGCACAACAGTAGGTTAAGAGATGCGGTGCTGTTTCCTTAGCGTCACAGGCACATAGATAGTTGTTTCCTTACCACATTAACTCCTACTTCAGAAGAGTTTGCTTGGATAACCCAACTCCATCAGCCAGCCTGTTTAAAGTTTTCTCAAGACGCTCCAAGTCTCCCGATAGCCAGGTCTGCAGCCACTGCTAGAGAGTCACACACATCGAAAAAAGTTTTGCATCACCTCGGTTCCGAGAGTTCCGGAACATGTACAAAATGGTTCAAATGGCTCTGAGCACTATGGGGCTCAACTTCTGAGGTCATTAGTCCCCTAGAACTTAGAACTAGTTAAACCTAACTAACCTAAGGACATCACATACATCCATGCCCGAGGCAGGATTCGAACCTGCGACCGTAGCAGTCGCGCGGTTCCGGACTGAGCGCCTAGAACCGCTAGACCACCGCGGCCAGCCGGAACATGTACAGAAAATTGGAATAGAGATCAACATAAACATCATTTCCGAACTTTTTATTGCTCATGAAAACCACACATTGCATGTTGTACCACCATACAGCGAAACCTCCAGAGATGGTGGTCCAGACTGTTGTGCACACCGGTACCCAGTAGCACGTCCTCTCGCATTGATGCATGCCTGTATTCGTCGTGGCATACTATCCACAAGTTCATCAAGGCACTGTTGGTTCAGATTATCCCACTCCTCAACGGCGATTCGGCGTAGATCCCTCAGAGTGGTTGGTGGGTCACGTCGTCCATAAACAGCCCTTTTCAATCTATACCAGGCATATTCGATAGGTTTACTGTCTGGAGAACATGCTGGCCACTCTAGTCGAGCGATGTCGTTATCCTGAAGGAAGTCATTCGCAAGATGTGCACGATGGGGGCTTGAATTGTCGTCTATGAAGACAAATGCCTCGCCAGTATGCTGCCGATATGGTTGCACTATCGGTCAGAGGTTGGCATACACGTATTTTACAGCCGTTACGGCGCCTTCCATGACCGCCAGAGGCGTACGTCGGCCCCAAACAATTACACCCAAAAACAGCAGGGAACCTCCACCTTGCTGCACTCGCTGGACTGTGTGTCTAAGGCGTTCAGACTGAACGGGTTGCCTCTAAATATGTTTCCGACGATTGTCTGGATGAAGGCATATGCGACACTCATCGGTGAAGAGTACGTGATGCCAATCGTGAGCGGTCCATTCGGCATGTTGTTGGGCCCTTCTATACCGCGCTGCTTGGTGTCGTGGTTGCAAAGATGGACCTCACCATGGACGTCTGGAGTGAAGTTGCGCATCATGCAACCTATTGCGCACCGTCTGAGCCGTAACACGACGTCCTGTGGCTGCACGAAGAGCATTATTCAACAGGGTGGCATTGCTGTCAGGGTTCCTCCTAGACACAATCCGTAGGTAACGGTCATCCACTGCAGTAGTAGCCCTTGAGCGGCCTGAGCTAGGCATGTCATCGACAGTTCCTGTTTCTCTGTATCTCCTCCATGTCCGAACAACATCGCTTTGGTTCACTCCGAGACGCCTGGACACTTCCCTTGTTGAGAACCATTCCTGGCACAAAGTAACAATGCGGACACGATCGAACCGCGGTATTGACCGTCTAGGCATGGTTGAACTACAGACAACACGAGCCGTGTACCTCTTGGAATGACTAGAACTGATCGGCTGTCGGACCCTCTCCGTCTAATAGGCGCTGCTCATGCATATTTGTTTACATCTTTGGGCTGGTTTAGTGACAGCTCTGAACAGTCAAAAGGACTGTGTCTGTGATACAGTATCTACTGTCAACGTCTATCTTCAGGAGTTCTGGGAACGGGCGTGATGCAAAACTTTTTTTGGTGTTTGTTATTGATTAGAACACTGCTTTCTATACTATCTTTCAATTTCTATTTTTCACGTGAATTTGTCAGAGATAATGACTATTTGAGAAAAATATACGTGGATATGACTTTCAGACAAGATAACCCATGATTTTGATCGTGTGGGCGCATTCCTTATGCTACATTTCTACTCAGTCAATATAGAACATTAAGAACGTAACCGACACATTTACTGTACATTACAGTACGACTAGGATTGCTTAGTGATGTACAAAACGTTATACTGAACTGATTGGTTTCTGAATACAGTTGGAGATAATGAAGCAAGGTTATGTGCTCATCACTGCAGAGCCAAAACAAAGCGGTAATACAAAGACATATGTTGATTTTTTGCTGACAAAAAGATTTAAAGAATTATCTCCATAGAAACATTATTGCCCATATTTGTGACATGCAAGGCCTCCTGGTTTATCTTTTGTTCTGTCAAAAACGATCAGTATCAGTAACATACGTTGAAAAACGCTTGACTACCCGTGCAGAGACATTAAATAAAATACACCAAGAGAATTACTGTACGTTGGGCTTTGATATAATTATATCAGTACTCGCATAATTTGTAGACGACTGTTCAGTGTATGCGCACATAATTTCAGCTCATTTGTCGAATCACAACTTCCTTATAAGGACGATTCAAAGAACACAATATGTTACGTACGTAATTATGCTGTATCTCTTTAGACTTTAATAAGAAGGGTACGATGAAACAGAGTTTAAATTAATGACACTGTATGGTTGGTCCTTGAACATATATGAGGGAATTTCGACCTTGGTTGTCACTAGATCAAACTGCTGAGTTTAGAATATCGATAAGACTACAAGACAGAGGATATATACCATAAAATCTCTTAGGTCTGTAAGGTATCATGATATAATGACGTCTAATAAGGTTTCAGAAGAAAAGACAATGATTGTGAGTGGGTTCTCTGAGTACTAACATCTGAGGAAACATCGCTGCCTCCTGTGCAGAGCACGAGAGAACCACATTCGGTTTCTTGTTAATTAATGTAACAGTTTAGTAACACAACTACAGAACGCTCTAATCTATGCGCCGAATTTCCAGATACATATATCTATGAGAAGGCAATGTGTGTAGCTGAATAGTATATACATTAGCAACATACTTTATTTACATTATCTTAATATAAGCCTGTTATGTATTGTCTACGTAGCGTATACGCAAAAGCTATATTTCACCGCTAATCGAACGACCGAAACAGTCGTAGTCCAAGTTCTTTATGCAATCTCCCTTTACGCATCGAATACGCGGGTTTCAGGTAATTTTCTTTTTTGGAATTAAGAGCTCTTCCTATGGTGCAGCCGCAACTGCACAAAACCATTTTGAAAAATGAAGAAACCTCAGGACAGTTGCTTAATCCACAATCTTTTATCGGGTACACAACAGGTTTTGGAACAGATACAATTCCTTCATCTGGTGCAAACTGCCATACTATAAAATTCTGTTACACGCTAAAAGAAGGGGACCTCAAGTCTGAAGTATCAGATAAGGAACTATGCGGCTAAAATTTCAAAATTATGGCCATATAGGAGAGAGAGAACAGAATGTTACTTAGAAATAAAATCACTTTATGATCTGAGGTCATCCTCATCCCAATGTTGTCATGGATCCAAAGGTTTCGTGTCAAACGAGCAAAAGGTACCTAAAACAATCTGCAAAGGAAACAGAATCACGAGTGGGCACCAAAAGTTACCAAAATAAAGTAACATGTAAGGGGTTGGGGGGGGAGGGGGGAGAGGGGAGAGAAATCACATATTGCCAGGAATTACTTACAGAAATTCCTTAACAGCCGTTCCTCCGTGCAGCGCGACCGGGAACACAAACAGAAAAACTATGTAGTAGTAAACAGTAGCTGTGAGAACTGAAGCCACAAACGTCGCAAGCTTGGTACGAAACAAACATGAGATTGGTGAATTGTTGAAAGTGGAAAGCGGGAGGTAACGGCAGAAAGGAGACAGAACCATCACGACGTTAAGAGAGAGTAAAACGTGTACATTTAACAAAAGCAAGGAAAAATATTACGTTGTACGGACACCTTAATCTGCCTGGTTCAAATGGCTCTGAGCACTATGGGACTTAACATCCATGGTCATCAGTCCCCTAGAACTTAGAACTACTTAAACCTAACTAACCTAAGGACAACACACAACACCCAGCCATCACGAGGCAGAGAAAATCCCTGACCCCGCCGGGAATCGAACCCGGGAACCCGGGCGTGGGAAGCGAGAACGCTACCGCACGACCACGGGATGCGGGCTAATCTGCCTGGATAATGTAATAATTAACTAACATATTTTCGAGACACAGGTCTGTTCGTTCGTTAAATGTATCGAGAGAATGGGAATATCGACTTCTTAAGATTTCAAGTTCTTCCAGAACATTCAGTATCCGACCTTTCTCCGTAGTGTAAGACAGCTGTCACTAACCTGCTGCAGCTTATGTCGATTGTCAATAAAATGCATTGTCAGAGCTGACCTGGAATTTGCCAGGTCTTTATGTTCTTCAAACATCGTATAAAAATTCCTGCCTGTGTGGCCAATGTATCTGCTCGTACACGATTGGCTTTTATCGCACTAAATACCATACACTTCGAGGAAGGACACCCGTAAAGGCTTCAAAAAAGATGATTTCTTTTGACCGAAACTTTGGTTTCATGATAAAATTGGGGCGAGGATGACCTCAGATGACTAAGTGATTTTATTTGTAAGTAACGTCCTGTTCTCTCTTCTAACATGTTGTAATTCTGAAATTTTAGCCGCATAGTTCCTTATTTGATATTTCAGACTTGAGGATCCCTTCCATCTCGCGTGTACAGAATATTTTTAATGTTGCAGTTTCCACCAGATGATGGAACTGTATCTGTTACGAAACCGGTCGTGTATCCAGTAAAAGACTATGGGTTAAGCAACTGTCCTGCGGTTTCTTCATTTTTCAAAATTTTTTGTCATTTGTCAAATACCTGATACACAATTGCAATAACAGTGATGTGTATGAAGAATGCTGTAACAATGATCCACATACAGTCATGGCACGTTTTTGCACTACTAAAAAGTATACCTCCATACTACCAACAATACATACATGGTAGCATGGCATACATTTGTATGTCTTTACTGAAATTAAATCTCTCCATTGACCACAAAATCAAGTGTGTCACGTGTAACGCTTAAATTGTTGAGCTCCTTTAGTGCCTGAGTCGTAAACCATATTGTTATCTTGTGTTTCGGTAGATGTGTGCAATTTCATTTTTGGAGTTAGCTCTAACAAATACTGCTTTCCACATGTTTCATATATTTGCGTTAGAATTTTATGTGCCATTTCATATCATTTTGTTTTGTGTGTGTGTGTGGGTGGGTGGGTGTAAGGACGTTTAAATCTTCCTAGCTCTCTGAGCGCAGTCGTTTGGCCACGTGTAAGAATACGAGAGAGAACTGCAGCAGAAGTATGAACAACAGTTGTGATTTTGTTTCTGATTTCAGTTTGAGTGTTGCGGAGTGAATGGTCCTAGCGACTACCTCGGCCAACTGCCAGCCACATGCTGCAGTGAAGGCTCGGCTTGTACGGCAAGTTCCCAGTACGTGTTCACCATGGGGTGCAAGCAGAGACTCGAAGAACTCATTTCCGCCCTAAGCGACCTTATCGGCGGCATCGCCATTGGAATCGGTGTGGTGGAGGTAAGAGTCCTTAATCAGAAATTATTCTTTACAGTTGCACTTCTCAAATCACTTTGCTTCAGTCTATTCTGCAACTGTAGCTTGCTAGAGTACGTTCGACGAGAGATGATCCCTCGCAGCTTATCGCGCTCCTGCCAGCTTTCAAGTGCCATACTCAAACAACTGCTGAAGAAAATCATAATCGTCTTAAGAGCAACGACAATATTGAGGTGTTACCACAGGGATGTTTAGAAAACGGCGTTACGTGACTGCTTGGAGCAGACCTATAAGGCAGGCGTCGACCTGTGTGAGAGAATTGTTGCGAACGTGGCGGGGCGACTGCGCGAAGATATCACTCTCCAGCGGTTGAGTTGTCGTTAAGTTGAGCGCACACGCCAGTGCCATCGCGCTACGCGCGATGCATCGAAGCGGACGCCACCAGCTTGTTTGATATTGTCGCGCTAAGTGGACGCGGTTTTCAGTTTGTGTCCAGAATTTTGATCAATGCTGTTCAACAACGTTGTGTCCTGTGCAAACCATTGTGAAGTGCATAACAGAGGGTACTTTCCATTGTGCCAGTTATTAGGGTTTTTCCCCGTTCCACTCGCGTCTTTTGTGCAGGAGAGTTCTTTCTCCAGAATGAGATTTTCACTCTGCAGCGGAGTGTGCGCTGATATGAAACTTCCTGGCAGATTAAAACTGTGTGCCGGACCACTGCAGAGTGAAAATCTCATTCTAGAAACATCCCCCAGGCTGTGGCTAAGCCATGTCTCCGCAATATCCTTTCTTTCAGGAGTGCTAGTTCTGCAAGGTTTGCAAGAGAGCTTCTGTGAAGTTTGGAAGGTAGGAGACGAGGTACTGGCAGAATTGAAGTTGTGAGGACGGGGTGTGAGTCGTGCTCGGGTAGCTCAGATGGTACGATCTGTGACCAAGCTCAGCCACTGCACTGCCGGCAAGGTATCTCAGCGTGTTCGGTCAGAGGGTTAGCTACCCTTTGTAACCAAAAAACTGAGTAAATGGATCAACGAAGAACGTAAATGGGTGTCATCGGACGTCCGCCTAGAACAAATTCAACGAACAATATCGAACAAAATGAAACAAACTAAAAAAAAAAAAAGATGGTAGAGCACTTGCCCGCTAAAGGCAAAGGTCCCGAGTTCGAGTATCGGTCCGGCACACAGTTTTGATCTGCCAGAAAGTTTCAGAGCTCTTTCTGTTTACTCCAAATATCATGCAACCATATGTAGGCCGATCGAATGGGGAACTAGTTACATGTGAAACTATTTTTAATTATATGTCTTGGGCACGCTGGTAACACATGACTATTGTAACGACCCGGCCTATACCTGGCCGCTACGGGTCAGGATTGGTGAGACAAATGATGAGTGAAAACGGAAGATCCATGCGGGGGTATCCAATCAAATGGTGGTAATATTGACAGGTATTTGTTCAAGCAGCCTAATGCAGCACTCCAGATATCATGCAACCAAACGCGGGACGATCAAAACGGCGAAAAATTACGTATGAAACTATCTATAATTACCTGTCTTGGTCATGTACATAATTCAAAAGTATTGTAACAACCCGCTCTATTCCAGGCCGCTATGCGTCAAGATGGGTGACAGAAATGATTAGTGAGAACATACGGTCCATGCACGGGTGTCAAATAGTGGCAATATTGACGGGTATTTATTCAAGCAGCCTTATTCAGCGCCGTCCGGTGTGGCCGAGCGGTTCTAGGCGCTTCTGTCTGGAACCGCGCGACCGCTACGGTGGCAGGTTCGAATCCTGCCTCGGGCATGGGTGTGTGTGATGTCCTTAGGTTAGTTATGTTTAAGTAGTTCTAAGTTCTAGGGGACTGTTGACCTCAGATGTTTAGTCCCATAGTGCTCAGAGCCATTTGATCCTTATTCAGCATTCAGGCTGTCCTCAGGGCCGCATTACACTGAGTACACTGAGGTGACAAGTCAGTGGATGCCTCCTGATACTATGTTGGACTTCTTTTTGCCCGGCGTGGTGCGGTAATTCATCGTTCTATAGACTCAAAAAGTAATCGTAGTTCCCTTGCAGAAATACTGAACCATGCTGCCTCTATAGCCGTCCATAATAGCGAAAGTGTTGCCGGGCAGGATTTTGTGCACAAATAGACCTCTCGATTACGTCCCATAAACGTTCGATAGAATTCATGTCGGGCGATTTGGGCGGTCAGTTCATTCGCTCGAACTGTCCACACGTTCTACAATATAGTGGTGAACAATAGTGGCCTGGTGGCGTGGTTCATCGTCATCCATTGTTGTTTGGGAACATGAAGTCCATGAAAGGCTGCAGATGGTCTCCAAGTAGCCGAACATAACAATATCCAGTGAGTGATCGGTTCAGTTCGATCAGATGACCCAGCACCTTCCATGTGAACACAGCCCACACCATTAAGGAGTCGCTACCAGCTAGCCCATTAGGCTGTTGACAACTCGGGCTAGGGGTTAGTGTGGTCTGCGCCACACTCTAACCCTGGCGTGAACTCATACCCACTGAAATCGGAACTCATCTGACCAGGCCACAATTTTCCATTCGTCTAGGGTCCAGCCGATATGGTCACGAGCCCATGAGAGGCTCTGCAAGCGATGTCGTGCTGTTAGTAAAGACGCTCACATCAGTCTTCTACTGCCACATCCCACGAATGCCAAATTTTGCCGCAGTGTCCTAGCAGATACGTTCGTCGTACGTCCCACATTGATTTCTGTCGTTATTCCACGCAATGTTTCTCGTGTATTAGCACTGACAACACTAAGTAAACGCCATTGCTGTCGGTGGTTAAGTGAAGGCCATCGCGACTGCATTGTCCGTGATGAGATAGAATGCCTGAAATTGGGTCTTCTCGGACCTCTTGACAATGTAAATCTGTGAATATTGAATTCCGTAATGATTTCCGAAATGAAATATCCCATTCGTTGTGCTCCAGCTATCATTCTGCCATAATTATGCCGAAAACTTTTACACATGAATCATCCGCATACAAATGACAGCACCGCCAATGCACTGCCCTTTTATACTTTGTGTACGCGATACTACCGGCATCTGTATAAGTTTGTCACTATCCCATGACTTCTGTCAACTCAGTGTATGTGCGTGTAAGCGCAACTGATTGCCGAATGCGCTGAGGCCCACGTGGTGCCTGTGACATCCAATATCGTGGATCGCAGCCGGCAACTACCATGGTGCCGTGCGGTCGCCAGCAGTGAAGAGCGAGTGCGACCCACACAGGTCCTCCGGAATTGGGCCAGCTACGTACCACTGCACGTACTTGTGCTCCGCATGTTGTGCGCTTGTGTGCGATAGGCGACATTAGTCATCTGATGCCGAGCAGCAATCCCCCGGTCCCCCATCCATGTTTCGACCAGGATGGTGGCCGATGACACCTAGGTGACTAGAACACCGCGAGGTCGCGCCGCCCCCAGAAAGATCTTTGGCAGCATGCAGTCCGTCAGCTCAAGTTCTTCAGAGGGTGGGAGGTGCCCGCACACCAGCTCCATCCTTTGGTGAAATTTCCCAAGTGCCGCAGTCACCCCACCACAATTATGACGAACATTGTACCGGAACTTGACGAGTTAAGCAGTCGGACAACCAGTAGATCTTCCCCACCAAGGATTTGCCGTAGTTTCTTGGAAACTCAAAAGCCTGTCGGTCTCCCAGTTCACGGTGCAGAGAGAGTGGCCACGACTGAATGCTTTGCGCCCGTAAGTTCAGTTATATCCTTGTAGCTACACTTCTGATGTAGCCCTAGTGGGATGGGGGATGAGTGGGTTTTTCTTATTGCTTGTCCTGTCAGCTTTTCCTACCTCGCTCTGCACCGAGCCCAGGTTGCTAAGTCTGGTTAAATTTGCAAGTGTGAGATTCTCAGTAGCATTCAAGTGCTCTGAGATACAAAATGTTACTTCGCTCTTGGTCACACTGTGTTGCGGTGTTAGTTGTTCTATGTGCTTCGGCCATGACCAGTGTCGCAGACTGCGTCTGTCCATAGTGTTTTTATCTAATGTCAACGATACTGTCCAGCGGCTTACTTGAGTAGCACATCAGTCGAGCTGGTCTCTACTACCTGGCCTTCAAAAAAAATTACAATTCGCTAGACGAACTTTTTGGGGATACAGCAGTATATTCGGTATTTTGGAAATGAAGTGGCGAGTCTAGCATCATTACAGTTCAAGTAGACACAATAAAGCTAATTATGGCTTTACATAACTCCTAATTAGCTTTTTATCAGTGGGTCTGCTTATATTGTATGCTGCATTATTCTGCAGGACGTCCGAATACTGGTGATAGTGAGAGGCAGCTTATTACAGGATAAAAGAAGCTGAAATAATGGGATACGTTGGTGGATAGACTATCTGGCAAGCTGGTATCATTACATGTAGCTAGAAAGTATTCTAAAGGTTGTAAATTTGAAATCGGTCTTGATGGAAACATAAATAATTAAAACATCTAGTTACTTAGTGATTATATCTTAGGACGTAACAAAAAACAGATTTCAACTAAAGCTAAGTGGCCCACATGGAATATCGTTAATATTAATGTGTGCATTGTCACAGTATTCTTCTTCGGCGAGATAGTAAATGCTGTTAAAAGGAAGAGTATACCGTTGCATCGAAAGAGCTGTAGTTGCTTTTATGTCTCGATAGATAAAAAAGTTTTGAGTGTTAATCATACGGCAAAATAAGCTCCTGTTTGCGTTGTATCATTTGAAAAAAATCTCCTTTCATTATGTTGAGCCATTTATGAATAATGTTAAGTGCTATGAGCACCTGATTCACGTTGTGAACTGGCGGAACTGGGCGCACTGCGTGGGACTCTCTTATACACGTACAAGCCAATATCTCCAGAGCGGAGATAGATATCATTCTGCTCTCAACTTTTAATACAATTTCGATATGTTAGCTGTATTTCATATTCAGGAATGTATGACTTAAAATGCAAGGCCTACTCAATTCGTTTTTACCACTGGAAACTCTTAAAGGTGCGTGCAATGATTTACTTTGTTTCAAGCACCACAGTAAATATGACTAACAACAAAAAGGAATTCAGTCTTTCATCGAGCGAAGACATCAGACTGTACGGTGTGAAAGAATTAAATTTTTCACCGATTCCTTTTTCTTTTTTTCTTCGTGATTGGATGATAAGTATTTCGTAGCGGCTTGAACGCCGACTCAAGTGGTTCGCCCACAATTGGTGTAACCCAATGAGCTGCACACTTAGGACATAGTAAGTGCGTTGTACCGCTTCGTGTTGTATTGCTTGAATGTTCGAGTAGTGCCAACGTCTGCTGTGTTCGCAGCAGATCACTCAAATACTCGTAGAATAAACTGACAGGGATATACTCTCTGTCCGCAGCTCGTGGTCGTGCGGTAGCGTTCTCGCTTCCCGCGCACGGGTTCCCGGGTTCGATTGCCGGCGGGGTCAGGGATTTTCTCTGCCTCGTGATGACTGGGTGTTGTTTGATGTCCTTAGGTTAGTTAGGTTTAAGTAGTTCTTAAGTTCTAGGGGACTGATGATCATAGATGTTAAGTCCCATAGTGCTCAGAGCCATTTGAATTTTTTTTTTTTTTTGTTGATATTCTATCTCCAAATCTACTACGCGGAACTGGCTGATAGACTTGATATACCTATGATTTAAAAGGTCGTCCGCGCAACTTGGTGCAATAACTATTTAACGTGCCTGGCATGAAATCCCCTCCGCTGACGCGGTTTTAAAATCAGTTGTTTATAAAAAGTACATTTATAAAATTAGGTGTTTTCAGATTTTCCGTAATAATATACACTCCTGGAAATGGAAAAAAGAACACATTGACACCGGTGTGTCAGACCCACCATACTTGCTCCGGACACTGCGAGAGGACTGTACAAGCAATGATCACACGCACGGCACAGCGGACACACCAGGAACCGCGGTGTTGGCCGTCGAATGGCGCTAGCTGCGCAGCATTTGTGCACCGCCGCCGTCAGTGTCAGCCAGTTTGCCGTGGCATACGGAGCTCCATCGCAGTCTTTAACACTGGTAGCATGCCGCGACAGCGTGGACGTGAACCGTATGTGCAGTTGACGGACTTTGAGCGAGGGCGTATAGTGGGCATGCGGGAGGCCGGGTGGACGTACCGCCGAATTGCTCAACACGTGGGGCGTGAGGTCTCCACAGTACATCGATGTTGTCGCCAGTGGTCGGCGGAAGGTGCACGTGCCCGTCGACCTGGGACCGGACCGCAGCGACGCACGGATGCACGCCAAGACCGTAGGATCCTACGCAGTGCCGTAGGGGACCGCACCGCCACTTCCCAGCAAATTAGGGACACTGTTGCTCCTGGGGTATCGGCGAGGACCATTCGCAACCGTCTCCATGAAGCTGGGCTACGGTCCCGCACACCGTTAGGCCGTCTTCCGCTCACGCCCCAACATCGTGCAGCCCGCCTCCAGTGGTGTCGCGACAGGCGTGAATGGAGGGACGAATGGAGACGTATCGTCTTCAGCGATGAGAGTCGCTTCTGCCTTGGTGCCAATGATGGTCGTATGCGTGTTTGGCGCCGTGCAGGTGAGCGCCACAATCAGGACTGCATACAACCGAGGCACACAGGGCCAACATCCGGCATCATGGTGTGGGAAGCGATCTCCTACACTGGCCGTACACCACTGGTGATCGTCGAGGGGACACTGAATAGTGCACGGTACATCCAAACCGTCATCGAACCCATCGTTCTACCATTCCTAGACCGGCAAGGGAACTTGCTGTTCCAACAGGACAATGCACGTCCGCATGTATCCCGTGCCACCCAACGTGCTCTAGAAGGTGTAAGTCAACTACCCTGGCCAGCAAGATCTCCGGATCTGTCCCCCATTGAGCATGTTTGGGACTGGATGAAGCGTCGTCTCACGCGGTCTGCACGTCCAGCACGAACGCTGGTCCAACTGAGGCGCCAGGTGGAAATGGCATGGCAAGCCGTTCCACAGGACTACATCCAGCATCTCTACGATCGTCTCCATGGGAGAATAGCAGCCTGCATTGCTGCGAAAGGTGGATATACACTGTACTAGTGCCGACATTGTGCATGCTCTGTTGCCTGTGTCTATGTGCCTGTGGTTCTGTCAGTGTGATCATGTGATGTATCTGACCCCAGGAATGTGTCAATAAAGTTTCCCCTTCCTGGGACAATGCATTCACGGTGTTCTTATTTCAATTTCCAGGAGTGTATTTCAACGCTAATATTAAATCTTGTTTCAGTAGATAGAATGTCGTAATTAATTTAGATAAATTCACCCATTTAAACGAAGATGTACGTATCAACGATAAAGCATTATTTTATCTGTAACTTATTGACTTCCAGTAAACTTTTCAGCCCGTTAACACAAAGCTGATGTTGTTTCTGATGGCGAGTGGCTTTGATTTGTTTGCTTCTGCTGTAGAAGGACTGTAACATAATCAGTAAGTTAATTGGAAAATATAAGCTCACCGGACAAAATAGTAGTCACCGTCTCAAAGGAGCACTCTGGTAGATTTGGAGTGCTGCAGGTGATGAGGAACTTGTATCAGGAGTTCCTGTGGCCCTCCACCGCCAACCTAAGTCATGGGAGTGAAGGGATTTATGAGCCGAACGGTTGCATGGATTCATTTTAGTAAGATAGGTGGATGTGGAGGCGTGGCTTTTCAGTAGAAAGCAGATATCTTATTTGGATGTGCCCGTGATGACATCGAAATTGAAGTTGCCTGATTGGTCGGCCTATGAACGCGGGCTGTGTACAGCGTCAGAGTAGTGGTCGAAAAAATATCCTACCCGACAAGGTCCATAAATGAGTGCCACATCTTCTCAGTAACAGCCGCTCTCAAAGCTGGCAGGAATTTTTGGTGTCAGTGAATGCAGGTCTATCATAACCACTTTCCAAGCGAACATTGCGAAGGGAACTGTATGCGATGTTTATTTGGAGTCGGGTATATTCCCACCTCCTAAGACGACCACTTCTGTGTCTACACTGGAGCAAACATACGTTGCTTGTTTGATCAACATTTAGGCGCTCTATCAAACCTCGAGAGTCCCGCCAGCACTAGTCATTAATCCCACAGAAAATGTCTGAGACTATTGGGAACAGTGAGTGACACTTACCAATCAACATTCCCACAGTTGGTATCTCTGCTGCCAGCCTAACCATCATCGGATGGCTTTAGGTGGATATGGTGTACCTGTGAAATGATGCCATTATCATAGCTACATGCAGTGTTCGCGCGACGTTACCTGGGGATAGCAATTTTGTAAGTGTAGTATACTTATGCGTGTAGGGCTGAAACTCAGCTTCACTTAGAACTAAATGGTGAAGCATAATCAATAAAGAAGTGAAGGTTAATGATACTTTGTTAAAGCAGTTGAGTCTGTGTACTTCGACTGGAGTCGGGTATGGAATGGACATTTATAAAGGGCACATTTTCCGGAGAATACTATTGATTCTTTTTAGATCTTACTGCTACTGTCTGTTATTAGCATAGACTTCCGGATAAGAGAATGCTCTGCATAAAACACAACTTGTGACGAGATACAGAAAAAAGAATTTTCTTTCACTCGGTGTGGAATGATACTGCTCAAGAGCAAACAGTCAAATGGAATGAGACATTGTAATACTATTGTAATCCACTACGAACACCAGTTTCTCCTGGACGAAACTGTCAAAAGCAAGAATACAGGTACTAATTCCTTAATGATTAAAAATTGCCGCAGACCTGGTGATATGCGCCTGCTGATCCAGATCTGTTCTTTTATGATGTACACCACTTCACATTTATTATTTTAAAACAAAGCAATATTTGTGAGTCTATGTTCTGTTCTTGTTTAATAGTCTGTGTGAATCTCAACTGAATACGTATATTCAAAGTTAATGAATGTTACAGTGCATAATTATTTGCTTAAGAGGTCGAACTAAAGGGACTACTAATACATATTTTCTTAAATGCACGCTAACTAGTATCTATTCCGCACTGAAAAGTTGCAAGAAGTAAATGTTTAAGACTATACCATTAACGTATATCAACAATTCTTTTGTATGTATGTTGCAGGTCGCCGTCATTATCTTATCATGCTGCCTGTCGGGATCAATGAAGAATTAGAACGTCCCGTATATCGGAACCACATTTCGGGGCATGTTAATGTCACCTTGTGCATTCTAATCGTATCTCTCTACAAACTATCGAATTTATCTCTATTATTTATTATGTCTTAATTTTGTTATATAAATATTTTTAAAGAACCAAAAGTGTTTACTTGTTGATGACCGACCTTTCGAGCAAGGTGCAACTCCACATTGCACTCTTGCAAAGCCTTAAGAAAATACCTATCCATTACTTTCCTACAGTCTGAATATGAAGATCAGAAGTGTAACAGAGTCTTGGGGACGATTACGAAAAATTACTACGTTGTGTAATGTTAAGTGTGTTTCTGTGGATGAGAAATCAAACGCCAGGTTAGAATAGATCTCGGCAGGGTTACTGTCTGATACTCATCGCAAATGACGTCCTACTGTCACGTCATAACACAATAAGCAGACGTTCATAATCAAGGATCTAATCACTGACATCTTGTACACACATCCATCCAGTCTGCGGTAATTTTTCTTGTGTCCAAAACTGCGGCTAGCGTTATCGTTACAAATTCCAAAGAAGCATTGCATCAAACTACACAGAAACTATAAGGTACACACTGCTCTACTGTATTTCATGCCAAAGCAAGACAATCTAACGAGCAAAAACAGTGTATCTCCTTATGCGTGAATCGTACGATTTGTATACGAGAACTGTGGAACATAGCACTAGGACGTATGGAAATTTGGGTCTGGCCGTTGAGTCGTGCACGAACAGGTAACCTAGTTAACGCGACCTCTCGCGTAAAGTGGGAAACACAGATTCAAGTCCCGGTCTAGCACAAATATTCATATGTTTCTAGTACATCGTACAGCGAGTGTACAATCCTATTAGCAGTCTACGAATACATTTCATAATTTAATAATGCTGTCAATAGTCATCGGTGTCTGTTCCTTCGGACACGCATGCACGTTGGAAAGAACACTGAATCGAACTGTATAGACACAGTCAACACACACACTCTCCTACTGTATAGCATATCTATCAGGCAGTCTGAAAAAAAAATGTATATTTCCCGAACGTCGGTTGTCACCTTCACCAGTAGTGAAAATGGATCCATCATTACTGCAATTACCTCTGCACACAGAAATGTCGTTAGTATTTTCTGTAGTCTTCTTAGGAAGCTATTCAGAACTATGATCATAATAATTTTTAACAGAATAACAGTTTTCCTGAACACTATTGCTTTCTTCACGAAATTGTGCATAACTATTCAAATTTTAAAATTTTGTGCAAACAGCTCTACAACTATAGCATATCTATCGCGAACTATGAAAAGAAAAATGTATATTTATCGAATGCTGGGTGGCAACGTCATATGACTTCAACCGTGGCAGCTACGTGGTATTGTAAATGACATGTTGACAACGTGATACAAGTGCTGTGGATGCCTGCGTCACCATGTGCAGTTGAAATCATTTCGCCTGTCCCGATCGGCTGGCGCGCTGGTGGCCCTGAAAAATACACCAATTTTAATGATCTGCGCGTCACTGGAATGGCGTCAAATGAAAATATTCGCATGAAGCAGTGAGCCACATGACGTTTGTTATTTGTTTACGTTATAATAAAGGTTTTTTTTTATTATACACTGCCTGCAAAAAAGTGAAGCACCAAAAAGACATGGTCGGTTGTCACATCATCGGCAGATATGTAAATGAATTGCAATTGTCCGCAACACGTAGAACGGCCCACCGTACTGCATTAGTGTTGTTCGTGTTTAGTGTTGTTACCAGAGCTGGTAGGGTATACTCGTATAAAGAGCGTGAACAGCGATAGGTACTGAAAGACCACTGAAGAACACGGAGATGATTCGCACTAGTATGCGACAGCCTTATTAGCACCTGAAAGACTTCTAAGTGGCCTCATTATATATCTCCTTTTGGCAAGCTAGCTGATTCGTGCAATAGCCAGATTTGTGGGGCATTCGGATGTGACAGGGGCCCGATGTTGGACTGCATCGGAACAATAGGACGTGCATATACGTCATGGAGGTCTGGGTCCAAAAAGAACTGAGAACCACGAGAGAGGATTCCCTTATAGAGCACAAAGCACAACGTAACCCATTCACCTCTGCGCCTGCGATTCGAGAAGATGTAATGAAATCGAGCCCCTCCAACATTGTGTGTCATCCCATACCATTGGTTGGGCCTATTACCAGCCGGACTAGAGGACTATTGTCCCATGCACAGGGTGCCTTTGACACAGCAACACCAATGGCTGCATTTGGAGTGGTGCAGTTGCCAGGAAGCATGGACTGCTGATGAATGGCGTCGAATTGCGTTCATCAATGAACCAGAGCTCTGCACTAACCCAGATAATCATCGCCAAAGAGTATGGCGGCGATCTGAGCAGAGGTCCCTGGAGAGGACCAGGAGAGGACCTGGAGAGGCACAGAGGTGTTACTCCTGCCACCATGGTGTGGGGAGCCGCCGGGAATGAGTTCAGGTCACGGGTGGTAGTGATTGAGAATACACTGATGGCACAGTGGGTTACCTCTCATGTGAGAGTATTAAGTTGTCATTTTTGAACAGAATAACGTTCATCCTCGCATGAAACGTGTCTCTATGAATTGTATGTATGATGTTGAGGTACTCCTGTTGCCAGAAAGATCCCCAGATCAGTTCCAAATACACTATGTGGAGTACCAGCTCGGACATCATCCCAGTGCAAGTAAACAGGATATGAAGGATCAGTTACAATATTTGTGGGTCACTTGCCTCAAGAAAGGATACACGGCTTTGCCACCCTTCCCAACAGAATCAGTGCATGCATCTAGATCAAGGAATGGAGAGGAGCGGAGAGGACGAGGAAACGTCGTAGTAATAAGTGGGCTAGTACTACCAAGCTCCTTATAAATTTGACCCGACTTTGTAATCACTGAAATTACATTGCATATCCTCTCAAACCACGAAGCTTCATTTCGATTGCTCCTCGCCTTCAGCGTCGTTCACTTTTTTCGTCAAGCAGTGTTTATACCGGGTGTATCACAAGCATAGGTCCGCAAACTAACCATTTGAGAGATACATGCGAATGTGTGGTTACGAGACGCCACTGATTTTAGTGTGAACTATTGTCCTGGTTAGTATGTGTGTATTTTAAGTGTAAGCTTTTCGATAAAATCCCTTTCCAACTAGGCTCAAGTTTCACCCATGACCTACCATACCTTGCACAACAGTCGGGGATGCAATACATGCTAGGTACGACACTGCCAGGTTTTGCTGCCAAGACATCTAAATCACCGATACGGTCCAAGAGTGATAGGTCGAGCACAACCTGTGGACTATCTTGTCCTCAAAGGTCGTATGACCTCAATCCTCCGGACTTTTCTCTTTGGTTTCATTTCAGAAGTGATGTGTAGAGCACTTCCACTGATAAGTTTGAAAGACTGGACCAGCAAGTTGTACAATTTTAGGAATGTTTGAGACTACTCTTAACTGACTGCAAATATGAGTTCAGTCAAACTGTAACACGTAATGTACTGAAGTAGTGTATTTACATTTCGAATAGACTTGTACTAACTAAAAAATATTTGGTACTCAAGTTAGTGGCAGCTTATAGCCACAAATTTACGGTTAACCTGCAGATGACTCGTCCGCTTTTGTATAGTGTATTTTTTCCCATGTCAGTTTTCGCTACTAATTACACTACATATTTTATACACATATGTATTACATATATTATAATACAATTGGGATTTAAACCGGCTCCGTTATTGCTAGTGCGTTAAACGCCAACATCTTTGCTACTGGTTGTAAAGAATTTCAGTTTTACTGGATCTCAGGGTACACGGAAAAAAGCATCTGGCATTAGATTACTGTAGTCCGGAATATACTGAATTTTGAAATGAAAATCTTGCATCATCATCATAATTGGTTTAAAAAGCAAGTTACTTGTGTCCTCCTTTCTGCAGAGTTAGTTACATGTTCCATGGATCATTTTGCACGATAGATCGTAGTGATGTGGAACGAGTCAATTTACATTCACATCGCAGATTAAGTTGTATAAATAGTTACATTCTGAACATTTCAAAGTTTTTTTCCCAAGAAGGAAAAGGATACACAGGTAGAAGATAGTAATTCCTGCCTACAACCTTTTACACATTACAGTAACAGAAATTATTCTTTGGAATTGCATGAGTTGTGAATGTCAAACTTTTTCAGTTCGTTTTCAAATTTAACTTTGTCGACTGTCAGACATTTTTATTACTGAGTAAGTGATTAAAAAATTTTGTTGCAGAATTTTGCGCCCCCTTTTTGTGCTAGAGACAACCTTAATGTGGAGTAATGAATGTCATTTTTCCTTCTGGTATTGTAATTATATACATCTTTGATCCTTTTGAAATACAGTTGATTTTAACAAATTTAGTGAGGGAATAAATATACTGTGGAGCAGTAGTCAGAATGTCCAACTCCTTAAATAGATGTTTACAAGAGGATCGTGGGTCAGCGCCACATATTATTCTTACAGCACGTCTTTGCGTAATGAAGACTTTCTTTCTTAAAAATTAGTTACCCCAGAACATTTTTCCATATTACATTATAGAATGAAAATATGTAAAACATATCAACTTACTGATATGTCCCTCCCCAAGATTTGCAGTGATTCTAAGTTCAGATTTGGCTGAACTATGTTGTTTTAGGAATTCCAAAATGTACTTTCTCCAATTTAAATTCTCATAAATAGGGAAAGCTTAAAATTTTAAAGTTTCCACCCTATTTATTGTTTCCTCACCATGCGTTACATTTATGATTGGTGTAGTATTCCGAGATGTGCAGAACAGTATATGTCGTGTCTTTTTAAAACAATGTGAGACCATTCAAAGAAAACCAGTCGATGACACTATTAAGAACTTTGTTTACCATTCCTCTTACTATGCGTATATGCCTGGATTGATTATAATACCAGCATCATCTAGAAAAAGAACTATTTCTGCTTCTTCTGTATTAGACGAAAGATCGTTCACATACATGAGGAACAATAATGGACCTATGATTGTGCCTTGGGGAACCCCGTACACTATTAGTTCCCAGGCACAATTATGTTCCCGGACTATATTGACTGAATTACTAAGTACTGCTTTCTGCATTCTTTTGGTTGGATATGACATTATCTATCGGCTGGTTATACCATTAATCCCACAAAACTACAATTTCTTTAGGAGAATGCTGTGAGTCACACAGTCAAATGTCTTAGACAAGTCGCAGAAAATACAGCTATTTTATTATTTAATGCCTGTAAAATATGTTGAATGAAAATATAAATGGAATGCTCAGTAGAACAACCCTTCTGAAATCCAGCCTGTGATTTTCCGAGGATATTATTGTTGCTGGGGTATTAGTATTCTAGAATACATCACCTTTTCAAAACCTTTGGAAAATGATGTCAGCTGTTAAACAAATCGGTAGTTACTGATCTCTCTCTTACCACTCTTACCACCTTTCTTAAAGAGGGGTTTACGAACAGAATATTTCTGTCTGTCTGGAAAAATGTTTCAGATAAGAACAGGCTTATTATATGGGAACAAATCTCTAGTACTCTATTGGAAACACCGTCAAAATCAGATGAGCTTTTATTTTTGAGATAATGTACAACCTTCTTAATTTAAGTTGGTGATACATTCATAAGACTGAATTTTATGAGAGTTACATTTTAACATACTGCTGTAATTTTTCTCTTCAACTGTTTTATCGATGCTTTCTACTATATTTAAGAAGTGAGTATTAAATACATTTTCTTCCTGTGACTCATGATTTATAGCCCTTCCACTCAGATCAGTAGTGACATTATCTTGTTCTGTGGTTGTTTGCCCTGTCTCTCGTTTTACTAAATTCCATATAACCTTAAGCCAGTTGTTTGAATTACTGATTTCTGATATTTTCTTAGTAATTTGGAGTAGTTTTATAGTGTACAACTGCTGCACGATCGATACGTGTTCTTGCCAAGAGATACATTTCCCTTTCCCTTTCACAAGATATTTTAATCCCCGTAGTGATCTCGTCCATGAATGCTAAGAAAATACGATGTCGTTATTTGTGCGAAACGTCTTCTCCTTACAGATTCTCAACAACTTGTATGAAAGCCTTAACAGCATTGTCCAACACGGTGCCCATGAGCTACTGACGTATTATGGAAATACTATCCGATTTCTTTCTGAGAAGAATTATGCTTGGTGGCATCCCAATACAATCATGGCAGATGCTATTTAAAATTGATTCAAAGACATGGGGATTTACGCTCTGAACAGTGTGTGTTTTGCTGAAGGAACCACGAAATAAATCACCAAAACCTTTCACGATTCATTTTTCTCCCTTATATACATATACATTTTTTTTACTCGTCTTTCACTCCCTCATGGAAAAGAGACGGCGGGCCCTAGTAGGAGTTACTTCTGTTGTGTTCTTTTGATCCACGCCAGTATAAATGGCATTGGGACACAGGAATCCCAAAGTGGAATAATAATTTGTCTCGTGGCAGGCTATTTTTGAACTTCCACACTTGCGGCACGATGCAGTAGCTGGAACTAGAGCCGTACGTGGGCATCTAGGGCACGTCGTTGTCTAGTCGTCACTGGTTGTGTTTTCTACAGAACATGCGTTGCATTAGTGAACACCGTGCTACTCATTAGTGCTCTGAATTTTTTGCGGCAAATATGAGAAACAGTTTTATGCATGTCTGTGAACTTGTAGGGATTTACTTCACAGGACAGACTTGTATGGAGAGTTGCATGAAATATCAAAGCAGTCTTTTTTTTTTTCTCTTTTGAGACTGAAGACCATAATTTTATCCTTTGCCATACTGAGTAGATACAGACCAGTATTTAGAAAAACCATGTACATACCCATAATATCTCGAAAATTTCCTTTACTTCTTGATTGTTATTCAGAAATAGCAATGGCAATCAACTGTCCAAGTTCGTGCAGTATGATATGATGCATGAAGCCTTTCGTGTTGATCTCTGGAAGTTACCTGACAAACATCATAGGATCTAATCTCACGAATCTTACTGTCAAATACGTGTTCCTGAAATATAAACATGCATGACTGGCGTGAAATGAGCACAGCTGAGCTGGACAATATTAACAAGTTCTTTTTATCTCGAAGAAAACGCTTTATTGACGTACAGCCTACACAGACTCAGAAAGTATCGTTCCTACGAAACACAACTACTTCTTTATTCTAACGAAATAATGAGTGCTATTGACAGGGGATGTCAAGCTGATCCCTTATGGCTTTTGAAATCTTTCCTCACAAGCGACTTCTAATTGAACTGCGTACCTGTTGAGTATCGTCTCAGTTGTGGGACAGGATCTTTGATTTTGGCAGAATAGTTACAGTTCGTAGTAACTGACGGAAAGTCATTGACAGAAGCAGAAGTAATATCTGGCGTTCCCCAAGGAAGTGTTATAAGCCCTGTGTTCCTGATCTACAATGACGATTTAGGAGACACAGTGAGTAGCCCTCTCAAATGGTTTAGAGATGATCTGGTATTTACCGTCTTATAAAGTCATCAGAGGATGAAAACAAATTGCAAAACGATTTAGACAAGGTATCTGTATGATACGATTGACTCTAAATAATGACAAGTGTGAAGTCATCCACGTTGGTACTAAAAGGAATCCGCTAAGTTTCGCTTTCACGATAAATCACACATATCTAAAGGCTGTAAATTCAACAAATACTTATAGATTGCAAATTAGGAATAATTTCAGTTCGAATGATCAAATAGATACTGTTGTGGGAAGAGCGAACCCAAGACAGCGATTTATTGGCGGAATACTTAGTAAGTACAACAGGACAACTAAAGAGATTGCTTACACTACGCTTGTCTGCCCTCTTCTGTATTATTGCTATGTGGTGTGGTGTGGGATCCACATCAGATAGGATCCAAGGAGGACTTCCAAAATATTCAATGAAGGGCAGATTGTTCTGAACTGTCGGTAAATAGAGGAGAGACTGCCAGGGATATGATACTTGAATTGAGGCGCGAATCATTAAAACAAAGACATTTTTCTCTGCGAAGGATCTTCTCATCAAATTTCAATCAACAATTTTCTCGTTATAATTCGAAAATATTTCGTTGGCGGCCACCTACATAGGGAGGAATGATCAGCATAATAAAAAAAGAGCATTCAGAGCTCACACGGTCAGATTTAAATGTTCGTTTTCCCGCGCACAGTTAGAGAGTGGAACAGCAGAGAAATAGCTTGAAGATGGTTCGATGAATCCTATACCAGGAACTTAGTTGTGAATTGCACAGTAATTATGTAGATGTAGAATGCATTGTCTCAGTATACACAATCTCTGGTTATTAGAATCTAGATTTGCTCTCCTATAGCTTAGCTCTCTGTTTTGACTTGGCACAGATCTTCTGTATTTCTGTTTCATTATTTTCAGGATACTGTTATGTAATCTTTTTCTTAATATTTATGATTACTGCAGCTGTCACCCTTGGGTCAGAATTTGTAGTAGGCGTGGAAGCTGAGAAGGTGAGGTGACGCCACTGGTTCAAGACGCTGAGTTCAGGAGCTGGTGTGGGTGGCTGTCATGAGCTGTAAGGCGTCAGTGAAACAGCATTTCCTGGAATCATATTTACTACGTGTAATTTGCAATATGGATTCTCTTCTCCAGCGCGTCGGAAGGTGCACTGATTTTCACACACGCGTGCGACAAGGAATGTGGAAACAGCGCATCATCAGTTATGGCCGTTATGCAGGTGTCGTACAGGTGGCCTAGAGCGGTGTCTCTAGGGTCAAACCCACCGTGGCTCACCAGCGGCTAGTGCTACCTGACCTATTGCTCTCGAAGATGGATGTGTGCTTTAGCGGCTGCCAATAGCAAATCTCTGATGCGGGTGTCATGACGGTGGAAGCCCAGCCCCAAATCAGCAACACAGCATGCAACCAGGGAGGTGGTACATTATGTATAGTCAGGGAGGCGGTAGTCATGTGTCTCGCCCAACAGGTTTGTAGGCGGTAGTTTGCAGTCACTTAGTATGGGCCTTCACTAGGGGAATGCCTCCAAGCTCGTCCACGACTAGCGAGACTGTCATCTCTGTCGGAATCAGAGACGCAGGCGGAATGACCAGACACTGAAACTGAGGCATCGTAAATCGTCATATTTAAGCTGGACATGACGTCATCATGGCCGCCGATGTGGTCACTTAATATCCGGAGGTGACTGTGGACTTGTCCCCACTGTAGTTTCTCAGTTATTGTTAGTTCCTCTTGTTTTCACACTTTATGTCGGCGGTAGGAAGCCGTGGAGCGGCTGAGCTCGGAGGCTGCATGTTATCGCAGGGTAGTGCAAGGCACGCAAAATTCCGCATTAGTGCTGTGATACTGGACCGTTTGCGCCTCCTGATAACGGCTCGGCTCAGTGCGTCGCCCTGCCTTCTGCAACACTGCAGTCTTTGTGTGGCCCAGATACCGGTTGTGACACACGGTATGAGCTGGGCTAGATTACCGCCTGCGCCGAGTGATAAGTTTAAAAAGTTATGAGCGCACCTGGGAATTGCAATAGCCATGCAACAACACTCCTTTCTCCAAGGAATTTGTCTCGATTTTCTCTTTGCTGTACCCAGAACGACTGAAATTTACATAGATTACACTGACATTAATTTATGCCGTGCAATTCTGGTTAATATCTCACAAGAGTGAGTTCGTTACTTGTTCCCATTTAAACATAGGTTTAACTCTCTAATACGGTCGAGATCTGTGTAACTATATTATCTATAATTTAACTACAGGTACTGGTACAGTTAGTTTCAGTTCTTACTTTTTTGTTATGTCGTCATGCCATTCTATGGGAATCTGGTGCAAAGGTGGGTCCAGAGGATTGGTAACGTTGTACCTCAAAGTGTAAGTAGAATACAAATATTGCTATAAGAAACATGGCTGTGCTAGAGGTAAAAAGAAATTATAGCAATGATCGTCTAAGCTATTTTTGTCGGAAATGTGTATGGTCGAACATCTGTTCCGTGGTAATACGCCCCTTCTCTGAGCCAAAATTAGGTCATCTATTGACTGTAGGACTTCTGGATACAAAGTGTCATTAAGTAAGCTTAGATTTTGGGTGAGAAGGATATTAAAAGCTTTTGTGGTCAGCACAACATTGGTCTCAATATCCTGTTAAATGGTAATGCCAGTAACAGTTCTGGGCTACCGATAGTTAACCCTGACTATATCGCACGTCGTTCCATTGATCAAGATACCACTGTTCTGAAGTTCCATTCTTTCCATGCGCCAATGTTTCCCATCTTTGTAGCAGTTGACGATTACCGCCTGGGATGTAAAGATTGAGTAAACCCAGTACATCCTGCCTTTCTGAAAATGTGATTGAGGTTCCAGCACTTTCCTGTGTCACTGTATTGCATTAAGTCCAGCTCTTAGCAACTGAACTTCACATGGCTAAACGTCTGTTTGAATTGTTCTGGTTGGACAAATGGGTAACGCTCCCTGTCCTACTCCCTCGAAACTTCATTTGGTGTCATAAGAGTAAGTGCATCCCTCAGTCCAAGATCACTAGCACTTTCTTAATCTGTAGTTGCACCCACTTGTTGATGGTTTTCCATGTCATTGGATATGGATGGATGGTGTAACACTGATAATGTGTGCTTCTACCTGCTACCAGATATCGGATTTATGCAGGCAGTCTTGCTTCACCCATCTTTATTCCATCAATTGCACATGACAGAAGAATGCTAGATTGTCTTGTGTTAATTCAGCTTCATGCTGAAGCTCTGCTGGGAAATCCTTCTGTGCTCAGCGCAGCCCTTCCAAACATTGCTGTGATGGCATCAATATTGAACTTAACTGTTCACATACTGAATGATGTGTCTTATTAAAGGACATATTCTATACATCATGAGCTGTACTAGAAATGTTTATTTGCCCAAACCGTTTTTCGGGTTTATTACATATTATCAGTGACAACTGAAAGCTGCAGAGTACCAAGCAGTCAAGATTTTTGCAGTAACACCGCTTCTCGCATTACGGCTACTTAAACTCTTGCGATGTTAATGGTGTCTGCCAGTAACCAAATAGTCTAGCGACAGTCATCTTTTCATCCAGTGCACTTAATCGGTTCTGAAGCGATACAGGTTGCTGCTCGATAACACTGCTGTTTTACATAACACTCTGTGAGTTCACTAGCAATCTCCCGTATTACTTCAATATTGTTCAACACATTTTTCTCCAAATCCGTGAAGTTGACTGCGGCCTCAATACTTCCTCTGTGTCCACCTAACCTACCATTGTGTTCAGTTCCCGCACATTTCCTTCTCCGCTGACTCAAAAGATATTTTTAACAAGCTCCCTCCTGCAGCAATCCATTACCTTTTTCTCCCTATCGTTGACTGCAGCACTACATCTGCTATCTGCAACAGCTGTGCTCTTAGCTTCTATAAGACATTCGCAATTCTTAATACTCATCACTACAGTTGGAGGAAATGGGCTCTTTCCGCATCTTCTCACAGAATCCGTTGAATCTGCCTTGTAACCTACGAATCTCGTTCCTAGCTTTCCACACCTTCTTCAAGAAAGAATGCCAACTCAGTAATGTAAATGAGTGAATGGCTTTCATGAATGTCATCCTACTCATAACACATAGTATAAGTGTTGTAGTACACAACAAATGAAAAAAAATAGTACAATATGGAAAGTACACTGCAACAATATGTACTTAAGAAATATTAGTTTTGTGACCTCAGTCCGTATACTGCCTTAGGTGCTGCACAAGTATTGGGTTTTTCATTCCTCATAACCCTCCTTGGTTTTCTGCTCTGCTGGGCACTGTTACCAGAATTTGTGGAAAGGTGTCAACTGCACCGTCAAAGGGGCTCAATCTACTGATATATGCAGTCGAAGTTAAAGATGGTAGCCAGATCTTAATACTGACCAGGGAGATCATATTAAGGACTTGATATGGACTGTTGTATTTCGTTATAATTTTTTTCGATTTCTCTTCTGGTGTGTAAAGCCATTGGCTGACTCTTAAAATGTAAAAGCTGACTTACAAGCTGTCCCATACATTCTTGTCTTTTTGATAATCTGACTCTTTGTCAAACTCCTCTGCTGATTCAACGTTGGAATCTAGCTTAGACTGTACATGTTGAAGGCAGAAGGCATTTCTCTTGTACAGTGAGTGATCAATATTGGTATGCACCTTAGAATTGTAAGTGCCGATCACAAACTGGAGATACATCTCTTCAAGATTGTTCTATGAACACATTTCGTTCACCTGTTTGCTTGCAGATGGAAGGGACCTCTCTGTAACTTGTGAATATGAAGTATATGGCACAGGTTTTTCGTCAAATCAGATACGAAATTCATACCCTGTTCAATCAGTAAAGTTCTGACATGTAAAACTTAAGATTCTAATTATTCAGTAATGCTAAAGCAACCATAGTAGCCAGCTGGTCAGGATTTGCCGTCATAGATACAAACTGAGAAAAAAAATCGCCAACATGTATGTATTACAAAATGGGCTTCTGTTAAATTGATCCAAACTATCAAGCCCTGTTATTTGAAAGGGTTTTCATGCCTCAGTAAATCTTTGAAGACGATTTTTTATGACTGAGATCGGCTCATTGTACATATTGTTGACATAATTTTTTCTTGTCTGTCACCAAAAGTTGTTGTCTACACTTCTATCCATCACTTTTCCATTTCTGACTAACATGGCCTGATAATACATGGTCTTGTGCTTGTTGCAGTACTTTGCTCCACAATGACAGCATAACCACTATTTGTGGTCCACGTTTTATTGACTTCCTTAGTAAGCCCTTGAACATTATGAACTGTGGCTGTGACTTAAATTCCTAACAGTCTATGTCATCTACCTGCGTTCTCTGCCAGTAACTCAGCCAAGAGCCCACCTTGTCTACCTGCTAGAGGGATCCTTCAAATCCAATACCCATTTCAGTGAAGCGTGCTGTCTTACAATTTTGAATTTCTGCCCATACAGGTATCATCGACAGTAAGTGAATCCATAAACCACTGTCAACATTTCCTTGTCTGTAGTTGAGTAATTGCATTCCACTGCATACACTGCAGGATTCTCTTTACCATTTATATTCTGACTGAGAATGCAACCAAGAGCACTATCGTTTGCATCACAGTAAATGATAAATTACTTGGCAAAAGTAGGAAACACCAGTACCTGGTCTTTGATTAGTGCTTTATACTGTGCCTGGAATGCACACTCACATATTGGTGACCATACAAATTAAATACTTTTTTCAACAAATGGTTTAATAGGTAAGCAATTTGTGCAAAGTTTTGGCAAATTTCTGGTAATGATTACAGAGTCCCAGAAAAGATGGTAACTGTTTCACTGGTTGAGGTGCTGAAAATTCAGAAACTGCTGATACCACACAACTATCGGTTCATGCACTCTCTTCACCAATAAAGTAGCCCAAGTACTTGACCTGACTCTGTGCAGAATTACATTTTACAAAAAAGGGTTCAAATGGTTCTGAGCACTATGGGACATAACTGCTGAGGTCATCAGTCCCCTAGAACTTACAACTACTTAAACCTAACTAACCGAAGGACATCACACACATCCATGCCCGAGGCAGGATTCGAACCTGCGACCGTAGCGGTCACGCGGTTCCAGACTGTAGCGCCGAGAACCGCTTGGCCACTCTGGCCGGCTACATTTTTCAATACTCAGCGTGATATATGCTGCCCTTAGTCTGCTGAATACTTCCTACAACTGTTTAACATGTCCATTCATACTGTCTGAAAAATCTACAAACTCATCGAGATATACCATGCGTTTTGTAGGTTTTATGCCATGAAAAACCCAATGCAGCAATCTTTGGACTGTAGCTGGTGCATTCTTAAGCGCAAATGGTATCCGTGATACTGAAAATGCACACATGGGACTGTGAAAGCGGTTTTAGGTCTGTCCTCTGGCCTTACATTCATCTGATAGTAGCCACTCCACAACTCCACTGTGGACAAGTACTTGAATCTGTCTAAGTTATTAAGCGTTTCCATGATTGTATCATATATGCGCTGGGGTGGTTTGAGCGTTCAAGTATTTATAGTCACAACAAAAGCAATATTTCTTGGTGCCAACCACCTATTCCTTTGGGACGAGAATCACGGACTATCACTAGGTGCTATGAGGCCTTCTACCAGCTGTCAGTCAATGATCTCTTCCATGAGTGGTTGCAGCTGGTTTGCTGTACTACATGGTTTACTAGAAAATGGAACATTATTCCCCGTCACTATATGGTATTGGGTAAATGGGCTCACGAGTAATGAACCCTATGCACTAAACAGATACTGAAATTGTAATAGTAATGCTTCCATAGCTTTCTGGTCACTGCCCTGCAGATGATCCGCTTTATTGTGCAATGCAGGATCTTCTATGTTATGCATATGGTTGTCGTCAGTAAACGACCTATCTGAATCCTCATCATCCGAACTATCTAATGTTGACGATAACTAAGAACTTCTCTAGACCCGCACCACCCACAATGAAATTTTCTGGGCTAACCAGAACTATACATTCACTGTTCACGTAAGTTATGGACGCTATGCTTCTGTGTATGAAACAGTGCATTGTATCCAAATGTCTATTGTCTTCATGTAGCTCTATTCACATAATTATAACATCTCCTGTGGTCAGTCTGCACCACAGAGACCAAACTAATTTCCCTGTACCTAACGGTACACTATCGTGGAAACTCATCTTTAGCGTGTTTGTATGTGAAGCAAGTGGCAACACCTTCATGATCGGTGCACCTTGTGACACTGCCTCGCTGTGGCGGTATCACCCAGTAGGAAACAACACCCTCCAAACTCAACTGCTGTAAGCATACTAGTGCGATTACCGATACATGTGTCCCTGTATCTATAAAAATCTTATTTCCTTGCCACCAACAAAACTCCACAAGCAGCATTTCATCCCTGCATAGACTCATGAGTACAACACTGAATGGGGAACTTATTCCGACGGCTGATACATTCCTGTTTGCATTTAACGAATGCTTTTGTTGATACTGATTTTCTCATTTCCTACTCCTGCACTCCCATGCTTTGTGAACTACCCATCCACACTTGTAGCTTTCCAGATGAAAACAATATTATTGAACGGGATCCTCACGCTGACACCTGCGACATTTTTTTCTGCAGAAAACACTCGGCGGTCTCCACGCCCACTAGTAGCTACATCTATATCTTCAAACTCTATGCCAGTCGACTTAGCTGCACCAAATCAGATGAATTCACTATACTAACCTTACGTGACATTTCAGTGGGAATGCCACTGAAAAATATGTCGACAGCCCTATTGTCGGTTTTTCAGTGTAGCATTATACTGACTTCCTCGTTCTATGCTAGCTCGTACGTTTGACATCGATCTTTCGGATCCTACCCGAAAAGCATACAACTGATTTGTTGTGCTTCTGTGTGAACGTACTCAACTTCATCGAAAAAGCGAGTATTGTTTTGTTTACGATAACATTGTCATTACGCCTCGAGTAGCTGTATGAAAGTTTGAGCACGCTGCAAGGTCTCGTGCAAAGTAACTTATGCCTTAGCCTCTCCAGTCAAACGCAGATTGGTCACATGAAGGCAAATTTCGTCAGGCCATCAACCCAACTCGGCAGCAGCTGAGACATATTTGAGCAATGCCGTTATGTCCTCGTTTCTCTTGCCAGAAAAAGATTGGTACACTCAGCATAGCCTTAACTTCCTCAATTGTCCTAGTACTTGTTGCTTCTCCGCTAGAAGCCTTTTGTTCAAGCACTGCTTGTAACCTACCTATCTTCTCCACCATAGTGGCAACAGAATCACCCGTACTAGCGGTGCAAGTTTCTACCGACATCTTGAGTATTCTGCTACTGCCAAAACAATAATGAAATGCACATTGTTGTTGTTGTGGTCTTCAGTCCTGAGACTGGTTTGATGCAGCTCTCCATGCTACTCTATCCTGTGCAAGCTTCTTCATCTCCCAGCACCTACTGCAAACTACATCCTTCTGAATCTGCTTAGTGTATTCATCTCTTGCCCTCCCTCTACGATTTTTACCCTCCACACTGCCCTCCAATGCTAAATTTGTGATCCCCTGATGCCTCAGAACATGTCCTACCAACCGATCCCTTCTTCTAGTCAAGTTGTGCCACAAACTCCTCTTCTCCCCAATTCTATTCAATACCTCCTCATTAGTTATGTGATCTACCCATCTAATCTTCAGCATTCCTCTGTAGCACCACATTTCAAAAGCTTCCATTCTCTTCTTGTCTAAACTATTTATTGTCCATGTTTCACTTCCATACATGGCTACACTCCATACAAATACTTTCAAAAACGACTTCCTGACATTTAAATCTATACTCGATGTTAACAAATTTCTCTTCTTCAGAAACGCTTTCCTTGCCAATGCCAGTCTACATTTTATATCCTCTCTACTTCGACCATCATCAGTTATTTTGCTCCCCAAATAGCAAAACTCCTTTACTACTTTAAGCGTCTCATTTCCTAGTCTAATTCCCTCAGCATCACCCGACTTAATTCGACTACATTCCATTATCCTCGTTTTGCTTTTGTTGATGTTCATCTTATATCCTCCCTTCAAGACACCATCCATTCCGTTCAACTGCTCTTCCAAGTCCTTTGCTGTCTCTAACAGAATTACAATGTCATCGGCGAACCTCAAAGTTTTTATTTCTTCTCCATGGATTTTAATGCCTACTCCCAACTTTTCTTTTGTTTCCTTTACTGCTTGCTCAATATACAGATTGAATAGCATCGGGGAGAGGCTACAACCCCGTCTCACTCCCTTCTCAACCACTGCTTCTCTTTCGTACCCCTCGACTCTTAGAACTGCCATCTGGTTTCTGTACAAATTGTAAATAGCCTTTCGCTCCCTGTATTTTACCCCTGCCACCTTTAGAATTTGAAAGAGAGTATTCCAGTCAACATTGTCAAAAGCTTTCTCTAAGTCTACAAATGCTAGAAACGTAGGTTGGCCTTTCCTTAATCTTTCTTCTAAGGTAAGTCGTAAGGTCAGTATAGCCTCACGTGTTCCAACATTTCTACGGAATCCAAACTGATCTTCTCCGAGGTCGGCTTCTACTAGTTTTTCCATTCGTCTGTAAAGAATTCGCATTAGTATTTTGCAGCTGTGACTTATTCAACTGATAGTGCGGTAATTTTCGCATCTGTCAACACCTGCTTTCTTTGGGATTGTAATTATTATATTCTTCTTGAAGTCTGAGGGTATTTCGCCTGTCTCGTACATCTTGCTCACCAGATGGTAGAGTTTTGTCAGGACTGGCTCTCCCAAGGCCGTCAGTAGTTCTAATGGAATGTTGTCTACTCCCGGGGCCTTGTTTCGACTCAGGTCTTTCAGTGCTCTGTCAAACTCTTGACGCAGTATCGTATCTCCCATTTCATCTTCATCTACATCCTCTTCCATTTCTATAATATTGTCCTCAAGTACATAGCCCTTGTATAGACCCTCTATATACTGCTTCTACCTTTCTGCTTTCCCTTCTTTGCTTAAAACTGGGTTTCCATCTGAGCTCTTGATATTCATACAAGTGGCTCTCTTTTCTCCAAAGGTCTCTTTAATTTTCCTGTAGGCAGTATCTATCTTGCCCCTAGTGAGGTAAGCCTCTACATCCTTACATTTGTCCTCTAGCCGGTTATCACATTTAGCATTCAACCGCGATTTTTATATATATTTTAACAACGCGTTAAAATATATATAAAAATCGCGGTTGAATGCTAAATGTGATAACCAGTATAACGACAACTGCTACCTCGACTCCATAATGGATTATATCAAATGTCCTCTAGCCATCCCTGCTTAGCCATTCTGCACTTCCTGTCGACCTCATTTTTGAGACGTTTGTATTCCTTTTTGCCTGCCACATTTACTGCATTTTTATATTTTCTCCTTTCATCAATCAAATTCAGTATTTCTTCTGTTACCCAAGGATTTCTACTAGCCCTCGTCTTTTTACCTACTTGATCCTCTGCTGCCTTCACTACTTCATCCCTCAGAGCTACCCATTCTTCTTCTACTGTATTTCTTTCCCCCATTCCTGTCAATTGTTCCCTTATGCTCCCCCTGAAACTCTGTACAACCTCTGGTTTAGTCAGTTTATCCAGGTCCCATCTCCTTAAATTCCCACCTTTTTGCAGTTTCTTCAGTTTTAATCTACAGTTCATAACCAATAGATTGTGGTCAGAGTCTACATCTGCCCCTGGAAATGTCTTACCATTTAAAACCTGGTTCCTAAATCTCTCTCTTACCATTATATAATCTATCTGATACCTACTAGTATCTCCAGGATTGCACATTACAAAAGAGAATGATACCAAGTTCACGCAACAGCGTACACAACAGACAGTGAGAGTTACCTTAGTTCTTACAGCCTATCATAGCCCATCTACATCTACTCAGTCTCGTGGCAAATGACTCCAACATGGACAAGGGCAACATATGGCTAGCACAGCCTTCGTGCAAGGCAACTCGTGGCCAGAAACATTAAAAAATGCACTAGTGACAGATGTTAAATATGACTCACGACAGTTCCCTTAAAGCAGACAAGTCAGGACGTTCACACAGTTGTCAAGAGGACCTTCAGATTATACTTAACGTCCCTATGATCCACTGTGCCCAAACAGTTACACAAAGAAAACGGCCAGTTACAAGCTAAACAAAATCCTTCGCACTCACCGCCATGCAAAGTGCGAATGACTGCAAGATGACGGCAATGTCAAAAACTGAAGCCGGTCATAGAAGCGTTGATGTGAGGCCCACTACTTGTGGTTTCGTCCGAAGAGCGACGTGTCAAGTCAAAGCAACGCAGCCACACGAAAATGGCGTGGCCATACCCAGAAACGTTTCGCTACTGTTCGCTCTTCTGCTTACCCAGTCCACGACCATCAGTTAAGATGACAGCATTGCTCTCTGGTAAGGCAACTGTGTCATTAATGTATTAGGCGGAACACAAACTGAAAGTAGTTGTTAAATCTACTCAGAGTGAGAGACTTGTATTTTGTCTATATCAAGTGTTTAACCATGCCAGAGCCGCCATAGCAAATGTCTCTAAACAAAGTTGTTCAATTACAGGTGCAACAGATCGAGCGCCTGATGCTGTGTTCCACAAATGACCATCTTCCTCTCCCAGCAAGCAACACTACCGTTTCCTGCACTCACGTTTTGCCCATTCAGTAGTGTAGAAGAGGGATGATCAGACTATCGGACGCAGTTGGAGGCCAACTTCAGTGCATACATTATAATTATGGCACACAAATGATTTTTTTCTTTCATATATTTTCGAAAACATTTATGGAAAGACAGCGATCGAGTTTCACAACTGTACTTAAAGAAAGAGTCTAGACAGTTTTTCTAAGTACAGTTACTTCTTCCGACGATCGGAGCTGACATCTACTGCCTGTGTTTAAAACTGTGCCTCGACTCTCATCCAGAGACTACTGGTCATGATCAACCTGTCAGGCTGATGACTGAACATAAGACAGCCTGGTAGATGTAGCATCAGCAAGGTTTAAATTTTTGCGACTCAAGCAGCAGCCATCACAAACTTTCAAACAGTGGATTGACGAACTCAGAGGGTTAACAAGAAAATGTCGGTTTAATTGCTCTTGTGGACTCAGTTACAGGGATTCATTGCGTAATGCAATCATGTAGAATGTTTCCAGAATGAGATTATCACTCCGCCGTTTCATGTAGAATGTGTCATACAAATTTATTCATGTTGTTATTCCAAAATTTTTGAATCCTGATCTTATAATAGTTCTGTCTCTTATAGAATCTCAAACTATTGCGGACACAACCAATGTAAATTTTGAAGCTCTGGGTGTAGTGGACTGACAAGGCAGCCAGTCCACAGTGACGGGTAGCCGAGAGGGCACGCGTACACACACGCCGACTGGCGCGAAGTCTGGAACAGGATTCGTAATGAATGTGATAAAGAAAAGAACGTAGCTACTAGAACACTTAACTTTTATATTGTCCTTTGGTATACAGCATTCTGGATGATACAAGTGAGACTATCTTGAGATACATGCAATGGTACAAATGGCGCCTTGCTAGGTCGTAGCCATTAACTTAGCTGAAGGCTACTCTAACTGTCTCTCGGCAAATGAGAGAAAGGCTTCGTCAGTGTAGTCGCTAGCAAAGTCGTCGTACAACTGGTGCGAGTGCTAGTACGTCTCTCGAGACCTGCCTTGTGGTGGCGCTCGGTCTGCGATCCTGACAGTGGCGACACGCGGGTCCGACATGTACTAATGGACCGCGGCCGATTTAAACTACCACCTAGCAAGTGTGGTGTCTGGCGGTGACACCACACTGGGTATTTCTTTTGTTCAAAGTGGACACGACACTTCGACTAATGTTAATGCTAATGTTAAAGTGATTAAAAATTGGTCTCTGACAAACAATAAACGTAGAGATGAAAACTTTGTCTCATGGTACACGACATGTAATACAGCATACTGTGAAGAAATCTTGTCCTCAGTGCTTTTCGAATCATCACCAAAAAGAGTATTCTTGTCTGATGCCGAATGTTTCCAGCGTTGAAAGCAAGGTCATTTTCAAACAATGTGTCTAAAGGGTAACCCAGACTCGAGCAACAGCAGACGCCGTATGGGTGCACGGCCGCAGTAGAGATATCAATAAGTGCGTCCTGTATCGGTGTAGCTATTTAAGCCGCCGCAAGCAACGGCTTGCGCTGTCGCATCGCGGAACTCTTCTGTCAGGATCGGTAGCCCACAGCTACAACAGCCTGCTGATCTTTTGTCTGAATGCAACGGACACGAAATTCTAGTCCAGTTTTCCAGCAACTTTCCGTGGAGCTATGAAACGTGTATAGTTTCATACGCTCATTCTAGGAACAATTTAAATTTTATTTTGTTTAAAATTCTTTAATTAATTCAGCCTATGCATACAAGACGGTGTGTTACAAATCAGTGTTTCAGTAGCTCACACTAGTGATTCTAACGTGTGTAGTAAGTGCAAGGAACTGTTTGAACTGGGTTTCGGAAGAGCTAATGCTTTTGAAGCACATGATACTGTTAAGGACAATGCACAGCCGCGATTTTATCGCATATGGCCTGTCCCCCGTTCAATATGTGAGCAAGTTCCTCAGAAACTGCAAAGATGGAAGGACATTGGGGTTGTCCAACCTATTTCTGCAAGTCAATGGGCGTCGCCCTTGGTAATTCTCCAAAAGCCATCAGGAAGTTTACATTTATGGCTGACTTTAAGGCAACAGTAAACACACAAATCGTCATTGATTCGTTTCCTCTCTCTCGAGCAGAGGAATTAATGGATACTGTGGGACACGGAGATTCTTTTCGCAGACTGATTTACACTGATGAGCCAAGCAATATGACCACCTGCTTAATAGCTTGTTTGTCCACTTTTTGGCATTAAATACATCACTGATACTGCGTATGAGGGATACAACATGTCGCTGGTAGGTTTGTGGAGGTATGTGACATTAGATGTCTACGCACAGGTCACATAATTAGCGTAAATAACGAGCCACTGATTTGCGTATGTGGTGATGGCATGACATAGCGATCCTGGTGGATTCCATAGGTTTTACAACAGGCGAATTTGGTCACCAAGATAACGTGAATTCACATTAATGGTCTCCAAACCACTGTAGCGCTGTTTGGCTCCAAGGCACGAACAATTATACTGCTGAAAGATGACATCGCCGTCGGGGAAGTCATCAAGCATGAAGGGATGCAGGTGGTTCGCAACTGTCATTGTGTCTTCGAGTACTACCACAGATCCCACGCAAGAGCAGGAGAATGTCACCCATAGCATAATACTACTCCCACCAGCCTGCGTCCGTGGCGCATTGCATGTTTCGAGCCGCCGTTCATCTTGATGGTGTTTGTGGAGACGGCCATCGGCATAGTGTAGCAAAAAATATGATTCACCCGAAGAGCCGACACGTTTCCATTGGTTGACAATCGAATCCCAATGGTCCCGTGCCCACTACATTCGTAGTTGTCGATGTCGATGGTTCAACATGTCAACACATGGAGGTAATCTGCTGTGAAGTTCCATGTTCAACGATGCATGCTGAACAGTGCGCTCTGAAACATTTGTTAGCATGTGAACATTCGACCAGCTACGCCGTTTTCGAGATACTCGTTCACAGGCTCTGTGTAATAATAATCTGCCCTTTGCCAAAGTCGCTTATCCCTCTAGATTTCCCCATTTTCAACCCATACCTTCGCTAGGGTGATCCATCGGCCGTGTGTGCTCCGCTTCCGTACTTTTGTTACCGCGTCACCTGCCCACAACGCCACGAGGCGGTATCCAATATCACAGAGGACAGTGGCAGTAAGATTTGGCTGATCAGTGTATGTGAGGCATACTTACGGTTTCTGCTGGACGAGAAGTCCAATCAAGATTTGTGATAGACACTCACCTAGGTTTGTTTCATTTTCAAAGACTACCTTTCAGAAGAGTTTCGGCTCCTGCTATTCTTCGGTGCTTCCTGAAACAGTTAACAACAGAAGTCCCGTCCTGTACAAATTACTTGTACGTTATTACTGCTCTTCTGAAACGGCTACTCCAGAAAAACGTTCCTTTTGTGTGATTCCAAAAATATCAGGATGCATTTCAGCAATTAATGCTGACTTGTCTTAGTTACTGGTCGGTACTGACACAGTGCTTTATTCTTCTGAAGAACCATGTTTTCAAGGTCTTCAAAAGTTTCCTCTCAGTTTTCAGCGTATTGCCGCAGCGACTGCTTCTGACTCAGCTCTGCAGGTTGTTTTGCAGTACCTTCGCGATCGGTGGATACACAGTTTGAAAGACATTCCCCACCCAGTGGCGCATCGCTATTTTTCACATTGTGACGCACTCTCCACATGGTCAGACGTTCTCCTGTTGTATACGGAGAACAACAATGTGCGTTTTATAATTCCTCTCATCCTGCAGCAGAAAGTTTTGTCTTCATTGGATCATGGGCATTGCGGCACAGTTTGCACAAAGCAGCTCGCCAGATGTCATTGTACTTGGCAGGGCATGGACGCTCAGATTGAGCAAATGACCTCTCATTACAATGTTTATGTGGAACACCAATCGGCTCCACAGCAAAGGTCTTTTAAGTGGCCACGTCTGTCAGGATTCCGGTAACACATCCATATTGATTTTGCTGGTCCATTCTGGTGTACAGAATGGTTGTTGGTGATAGACGAATACAGTAACTTTCATTTTGCTGTCTCCATGACATCCACCACTACTGCGAGTGTGGTATCTGCGTTGCCTTTTATATTTTGTCTTGAAAGTTTTACTGAGGTAATTGTCTTGGACAGTGGACCACAATTCACCTCAGAAATTTGCAATAGTTTTGTGTCACCAACGACATCCTGCATGTGACTCCTGCACGATTCCACCCATAGTTTACCCGTGAAGCCGAACTGTTGGATCGATTGTTCAGAAGTTACAAGGAGAAACTTTGTTCCTTCCACATATGGGAGCAAGTCCTAAAGATTATTCTGCCCTCCTGCACTCCTTGCCAAGTAATGGGAAGTCGCCAGCAGAATTATTATACAGTCATAGACACCATACCCTGTTGCATCTTCTGCAGCCACCGTGGAAATTTTTCGTCCTCCTCGTCAAATAAATTTCAGCTTCAAGATGAAGTCTTTTTAAAGTTCTCGGCAGGAAGTAACGTTGAGATCAAACCTCATTAAAAAAGCCATTGAGCATCCTTGTTGTGTTGTATACAGTTCTGCTGGGCAGCATCGACGTCACCAGAACCAGCTGTGGTGTGCTTCCGAGTATGTCATTGATTCTGCTGCATAACGTTTGCCCACAGATCCAGCACACTCATGGAGTGTACACAAGCAGTCATCTCGTCCTCCCCGCCGGTCATGGCTGGCACCTCCACTGTGGTGCTGCCACATACATTTCGGTTGTGCCCCTGCTGCCACCGGCACTGACATCACCAATGTCACTGTCCATCCTGCAGCCACAACTGATGTCTATGAACGTGCCACCCCCAGATGGTCAACACACTGCACCCGTAAGATCCTCTTTCTGTTCACAAAACTGCAGAATCTGGACCTCTGAATGTGGGTATGCACCCGATTTTTTGGCTGGTGTTCCTGTTCACGCACAAGGTGGATACCTGTGTGCCGGCAGGGAGCTGACATCAGCTGCAGACACAATCCCTTTTTCCTCATCTGCATCCGCATTCAGTACTCCTCCCAGACGTTAGCCGGCCGTAGTGGCCTTGCGGTTCTAGGCGCTACAGTCTGGAGCCGAGTGACCGCTATGGTCGCAGGTTCGAATCCTGCCTCGGGCATGGATGTGTGTGATGTCCTTAGGTTAGTTAGGTTTAATTAGTTCTGAGTTCTAGGCGACTGATGACCTCAGAAGTTAAGTCGCATAGTGCTCAGAGCCATTTGAACCATTTGAACCCAGACGTTATCACGTGCCACCACGCAGCATAGGACAACGTGGAGGTTTGGGGGGAAGAAATGTAGTGCTTTCGATGAGCGAGGCGCCAAAGCGTAGTTGGTACCATGCAACGCAATCACAAGGAAAGCTTGTCGCCTGCAAGCCGCATTGAAGAATGAGCATCAAGTCGTAGCTACAGCCAGAAACGTTTCACTGCGCCACTGCTATTGCTCTTCTGTTTACGGCAAAGTGGTGGTGTGTTGGGGCTTATGGGCGCTCAACATCGAGGTCATCAGCGCCCTGACACACATTAAAAGGAACGCATGTGGACAGACCTAAGAAAACTAAAGCACACACTCAAAGAAAGCAGGAAAAGAAGGAAAATGCTACATAAGAAAGTAAAACCTAAGGAAAGGGGAAACATAGCAACAAGAATGTCACAGGAAATTGTTATTGGCTGGCCACTTACATAAAATATGGGCGAGCTTGTCACACAGTGAGCAAATTAAAATCCTCTCCCTAAAATCTTTGTAAAAACATTTGACAGGGCACAGAACTTTAAAACTTTAGCCACATTCGTCCGAGTGTTGCCTAAAAGAGATGGCAGGTCCGCTGGCAAGTCAGCCGCGACCCGCTGGTCAGAAAATAAAACGCAGTCCAATAAAACGTGGCGCACAGTGACCTGGACGCTGCAAGCACCACACATTGGAGGGTCCTCTCGCCGGAGAAGGAAGCCATGCGTCATAGGGCTGTGGCCTATTCGAAGCCGAGTGAGGAGAACCTCGTCCCGTCGATGGGGCTGAAAGGAAGTACACCACACACGCGTTGTGGGCTTGACTATACGGAGCTTATTGTCAGTCACTTCCAGCCACTCATCCTCCCACCGACGCATGACCCGTGAGCTCAACAGCGAGGTGAGTGCGTGCAAGGGGATAGCACACTGAGATACTTGTGGGGCGAGACACGCCTCCTTGGCTGCGAGATCTGCCCTTTCATTCCCAGCAATGCCAACATGCCCCGGAACCCAGCAGAGAGCTACAACTTTCCCCAGTCGCTGTAGTCGGAGGAGGGCATCCTGGATGGTCTGGACAAATTTGTCTGGCGCATACAAACGTTGCAATGAGTGAAGGGCACTGAGTGAATCGGAACAGATAAGAAATTTAGGAGAGGAAGAATGTCTCATGTGCTCCAGTGCCCGCAAGATCGCAAACAATTCTGCATCAAAGACAGTAAAAGTCTGAGGCAGTCGGACCTTGAGGACACGATATGGAAAAACAACTGAGCAACCAACGGAATCCCCTTGTTTCGACCCATCCGTAAAAACAGCTACATAGTCGTGGTGCTCAGATGAAATGGCAGAAAATGCTGCATTAAAAACGGTGGCAGGAGTGCAATCTCTCTTGTACTGCAATAAATCTAAAATCACTCCGGGCTTCTTCAGTAACCAGGGTGGCAGGCGGTTAAAACCTTGGATTTGGGGTTGTACAGACTCCACACCGAGGGACTCTAGTACACGTTGCACACGGATCCCAAACGGCAACGTAGCCCGGGGACGGCGGGAAAAAAGGCGGTCCAGAGGTGGATGGGCAACAAGATGGTGAGCAGGCGATCTGGGAGCTGCAAGAAACTTACAAGCCTGGCGCACCAGCAGGAGCTGCCGCCGGATGGTAAGTGGCGGTTCGCCAGACTCAGCACAGAGGCTGGGTACGGGACTGGTCCGATAAGCACCCGTGGCCAGTCGGATCCCAGCATGGTGAACAGCGTCAAGGATCCGCAAATAAGATGGCCTCGCTGACCCATATACTGTGCACCCATAGTCCAGCCGTGAACGCAGAAAAGCTCCATAAAACTGTAGGAGACGCGCCCTGTCCGCGCCCCGAGACCTGTGGCTGAGGCATTTGAGGATGTTCAGTGCCTTCAGCGTTCTGGCTTTCAAGTCACGTAGGTGTGGCAGCCATGACAACCTGGAGTCAAAAATTAGGCCCAGAAACCGCACTGTGTCTCTAAAACGTAGGACAGTGTCCCCCATATGCAAGGCAGGCAAAGTAAAAAGATGACGAGAACGATTAAAATGAACACAAACACACTTTTCGGCAGAAAACCGAAAACCCGTCTTTGCAGCCCACTCCTCTAACCGCCGCACTGTTAGCTGCAACCGACGGCTCACGGTTGCAACACTGGAGGAGGAACAGAAAACAGCAAAGTCGTCCACAAATAAGGAGCACTGTACTGGACTCCTCACTGTAGACGTTATACTGTTGATGGCTATGGCAAAGAGGGTAACGCTTAAAACACTGCCGTGGGGGACACCGTTCTCTTGCTCAAAGCGATCAGACAGTGTGTTACCAACGCGGGTCCGAAAAAACCGCTGAGACAGGAAAGACCGAATGAAAATGGGGAGGCGGCCACGAAAGCCCCATTGATGCATTTGTGCAAGAATACAGTGTCTCCAAGTAGTATCATATGCCTTACTGATATCAAAGAAGATACCGATACAGTGATGCTGACGGAGAAAAGCCTGCTGAATAGCCGCCTCTAGGAGGGTCAGGTTGTCGACCGTTGACCGAAATTTTCGGAATCCACACTGAAAGCGGCTGAGGAGCTGTCTGGTCTCTAACAGCCAGACCAGACGCCGGTTAACCATCCGTTCCAGGGTCTTTATGACACAGCTTGTCAAGGCGATACTACGATAACTACCGGGACATGTGCGGTCCTTTCCTGCTTTGAGGAGAGGGATGAGAATTGCCTCCCTCCACGAGGTGGGGAACACTCCTGTCTGCCATATGAGATTAAAACATTCGAGGAGGATTTCCTTTGACGCCGCTGGCAGATGTCGAAGCATGGAGTACCGGATGCGGTCGTAACCTGGTGCAGTGTCAGAAGTCTCAGTAAGTGCCGATTCAAGTTCCCACATGGAGAAAGGGGAATTGTAGGCCTCAGAACTGTTCGACCGAAAGTCCAAGGTCGCTCTTTCGACAGTCGCACGGTAGCGACGAAACGCTGGATCCTGATTTGCAGTGGCAGTACTTTGTGCAAAATGCTCTGCCAGCGTCTGAGCAATGGCTCTGGGTGTCGTTTGGAGGCATCCCTGGTTCAGGACAGCAGCTATTGGTAAACGGCTATGTTTACCGGAAATCCTCCGGATGGCTTCCCATACTCTTGTGGACCAAGTGGAACGGTTGATGGAGTCCAGGAACTCCTGCCATGACCTTTTCTTGCTCTCTTTAATGACACGGCGTGCCCTGGCTCTCGCAATTCGAAAGGCGGTAAGATTGACCGCTGTTGGGCGGCATTTAAATCGGCGAAGAGCCGCACGCCTGTCCCGGATGGCTGAACGGCACTCTTCCGTCCACCAAGGCACAAGGCGCCGCTTAGGAGGGCCAGAAGACTGTGGTATGGACAGGTCAGCAGCATGATGGACCACAAGCGTGATGTGATCCACCCATTCCTGTGCGCTATTGTGGCGGTCAAAGACAGCCAACCGAGTGAACAGTGGCCAGTTAGTCCTGCCAATCATCCACGATGGTGGCCGCGGCTCCAGCAATACACCATCCAGGAGATGAATGCGGATAGGGAAGTGATCGCTGGAATGAAGGTCGTCAATGACCTCCCAGTGAACAGAGTCGGTGAGGGTTCAGAAAGATAGGTCAATGGCTGAGAATGACCCTGTAGCAGTAGAGAAATGAGTCGGAGTACCTGTGTTGAGGATGCACAACACTTGAGATGTTAGGAGGCTCTCCAAAATTCGACCTCGAGCGCAAAGAGAAGTGGAGCCCCACAGGACATGATGGGCATTGAAGTCTCCCAGGAGAAGAAATGGGCGGGGGAGTTGGTCGATAAGATCTGTGAGAGCGTCTAAGGCCATTGCATCCAGAGGGAGTAAATAAAGGGAGCAAACGGTAAGCCTCCGAGGTGAATGAATTTCAACTGCAACTGCTTGCAGGTCAGTATCCAGGGGGAGGGCAGAGGAGTGGTGGTCATTATTGACAAACACAGCGACTCCGCCTTTGGCCCTTTCTCCAGTCAGGCCATCTTTGCGATATGACGTATAGCCCCTTAGTACAGGAACATCAGATGGTTTTAAATGCGTTTCCTGTAAACACAAGCACAGGGGGCGTTGCCGTGCTAGGAGGTTCAGTTCCTCCACATGTGCCCGGAATCCATTCATGTTCCACTGTATAATGGGAGCCATCTATCAGGGTGGGAGTACCTTCATTCTCACTTTCTGTAGTGGAGGAGAGCCCACAACAGGTGGAGGCTCAGTTTTGGGGCGAGATGATTGCCCCAGTCTGACATCAACCTCCATCGCCTCAGAAGAGGAGTCGAGAGAGACGTCAGAGAGAATGACATCCACATCAGGAGACTGTATAACTGCAGTCTCCTTTAGTGGGCGAGTCTTCACCTTTGTCTTTGGCTTCGATGTTCTGGCCTGAGGTGGCATTGGAGCCAAAACCTCAGAAGCAGTAGGGGGTGTAGCAGTGCTGGGCAGTGCACAAGACTGGACCCGGGAAGGGGCAGGAAGTTCCATGATGTCAGCTACCACGGCCTGGTCAGAAGGCCGGGGGGGGGGGGGGGGGGGGGGAGCAGCAGGCTTCACACGAACGGCAGCAGCACACGTACATTGACAAGCGCAGGTGCTAGTGCTGACAGTAGCAACCTCCGTTTATGTAGCGGCATCGGTTTTCAAGACTGGTTGTTAGAGAACGGAAGAAAAGGAAGCAGCGAACGTGGGCGGCTGCATGGACTTGTAGATTTTCTTCGCCTCACCATACGGGATGCGTTTTGTAGTTTTTAGTTCCTGGATCTTCCGTTCCTCAAGGAAAACTCTGCATTCCCTATTCCACACAGGGTGATCCCCAGAGCAGTTGACACACTTGGGAGGAGAGGAGCAACCAACTCCCTCATGGGCGGCTTTACCACAATTCCCGTAAGTGGCTTCCCCTCTACAGCCGAGAGTAGTGTGTCCAAAGTGTTGGCATTTAAAACACCGCATGGGGTTGGGGTAATAAGGCCGTACACTGAGACGTAGGAAACCTGCCTTCACATGCTCTGGCAATTTGGTGGTGTTAAATGTAAGGATAAATGAGTCAGTCTTTATGAGAGAACCATCCACCCGTTTCATAATGTGTTGCACGTCGACAATTCCTTCCCGGGACCATTCAGCCTTCAGTTCGTCTTGGGGAATGTCAACGAGATCTCTGCAAGTCACAACACCCTTGCTGTAGTTCAAGGTGTTGTGAAATTCAGTCTCTATCGCAAACTCCCCAAGAAATTGTGCCTTCTGAAGGTTCTGGACTTGCTGGAAGCTAGATGTTTCAACCAACAAGGTGCCATTTCGCAAGCGCTTTACAGATTTTAATGTGCCAGCAATACCTTCTAAGCCCTTCTGTATATAAAATGGCGAAACTTTTTCAAAACTCCCATCTTTTCTTTTAATTATGAAAAACACATTCTGCGAAGCAGCATGCGTTCTGTTACTACTACCTGAATCAGGAGGACTGGCTACACGAGCCCTCTTGTTGGATTGGGTGTTAGAACCCACCAGCGGTCCACCCTTTCCGCTGGCAGGAGAAGAATAAAAGTTCGAGGGTTCCATCTCGGTCCCACGAGCAGCTAGGGAACACGAAGTTCACCTAGACAGAGCCCCGCGTGCCTAGGTAAGCCTTATACAACTGGGGCGCAGCAGGTGCCCCAGAGGTTGCCCGCTTGCGACTGTTCCACCCCAATAGCTATGCATCTTATAGGCGCGCAGCACACCGTAAGATTGAGGGGTTTTTATAGAGGTTTACCTTCCTCGCAATCCAGGCGGTCAAGCCAAGATTACCATTCCCCGCAGCACACAACATTCCACCGCCGCGCCATGCGGTGGTCGCTGAAGCATGTCCGGGGGTTGCGGTGACAGGAGACTGGCGGCGCTGACCAGTCCCCAGCTCAGGACCCCGGGATCGCCAAGCCCGTACTCAGCAAATGAATGCTGAGCCCCTGGGGGGTTACGGTAAAGCAGAGTACCACTCAAACTCAGTCAGCATCATCGATCAAGTGACAGTGTCGTCTTGTTTTAGGCGAGCTCTGTGATCTACACTCCTGGAAATGGAAAAAAGAACACATTGACACCGGTGTGTCAGACCCACCATACTTGCTCCGGACACTGCGAGAGGGCTGTACAAGCAATGATCACACGCACGGCACAGCGGACACACCAGGAACCGCGGTGTTGGCCGTCGAATGGCGCTAGCTGCGCAGCATTTGTGCACCGCCGCCGTCAGTGTCAGCCAGTTTGCCGTGGCATACGGAGCTCCATCGCAGTCTTTAACACTGGTAGCATGCCGCGAAAGCGTGGACGGGAACCGTATGTGCAGTTGACGGACTTTGAGCGAGGGCGTATAGTGGGCATGCGGGAGGCCGGGTGGACGTACCGCCGAATTGCTCAACACGTGGGGCGTGAGGTCTCCACAGTACATCGATGTTGTCGCCAGTGGTCGGCGGAAGGTGCACGTGCCCGTCGACCTGGGACCGGACCGCAGCGACGCACGGATGCACTCCAAGACCGTAGGAACCTACGCAGTGCCGTAGGGGACCGCACCGCCACTTCCCAGCAAATTAGGGACACTGTTGCTTCTGGGGTATCGGCGAGGACCATTCGCAACCGTCTCCATGAAGCTGGGCTACGGTCCCGCACACCGTTAGGCCGTCTTCCGCTCACGCCCCAACATCGTGCAGCCCGCCTCCAGTGGTGTCGCGACAGGCGTGAATGGAGGGACGAATGGAGACGTGTCGTCTTCAGCGATGAGAGTCTCTTCTGCCTTGGTGCCAATGATGGTCGTATGCGTGTTTGGCGCCGTGCAGGTGAGCGCCACAATCAGGACTGCATACGACCGAGGCACACAGGGCCAACACCCGGCATCATGGTGTGGGGAGCGATCTCCTACACTGGCCGTACACCACTGGTGATCGTCGAGGGGACACTGAATAGTGCACGGTACATCCAAACCGTCATCGAACCCATCGTTCTACCATTCCTAGACCCGCAAGGGAACTTGCTGTTTCAACAGGACAATGCACGTCCGCATGTATCCCGTGCCACCCAACGTGCTCTAGAAGGTGTACGTCAACTACCCTGGCCAGCAAGATCTCCGGATCTGTCCCCCATTGAGCATGTTTGGGACTGGATGAAGCGTCGTCTCACGCGGTCTGCACGTCCAGCACGAACGCTGGTCCAACTGAGGCGCCAGGTGGAAATGGCATGGCAAGCCGTTCCACAGGACTACATCCAACATCTCTACGATCGTCTCCATGGGAGAATAGCAGCCTGCATTGCTGCGAAAGGTGGATATACACTGTACTAGTGTCGGCATTGTGCATGCTCTGTTGCCTGTGTCTATGTGCCTGTGGTTCTGTCAGTGTGATCATGTGATGTATCTGACCCCAGGAATGTGTCAATAAAGTTTCCCCTTCCTGGGACAATGAATTCACGGTGTTCTTATTTCAATTTCCAGGAGTGTATATATGAGGCAGAACACTTCATCAAAGTTATTGTTAAATGTATTGTGAGTGAGAGACTTGTATTTTGTCTGTATCAAGTGATGCATTACCGTTCACAGACAGTTGTAAATACTCATGAAATTCCCGAGAAAAAGGATTGTAGATAGTTAATTCTTCTCATGTATGTTAAGTAAGTGAATTAATATATTATGCGTTATAGCATCCACTCAGTCTCCTCCTGGGGCAAAGTAAAGAACCCACCACTGTCCCAACGAGAGTATTTTCGGTGCGGTACAGCTCTTCCGACCAATAGTTGTAGCGCTCTCACATCAAATCACAAATCTTAGTGTGTGTGGGAGCTGAGCAGTGAGGTGGTGATGCAAAGATTTTCAAGGAATGTGAACATATCACTTCGTTGACTGCGGCTGTTGTGTGGATGACGACCCAGCGGCAATATCATGCAGATGGCTGGGCCACGTGCAAGCCTACCGCAGCTGACCGACAGCTAGTGTGGCCCGGCCCAGAGCTCTCGAAGATGGACATGTTGTTAAGCGGGTGCCAAAAGCACATCAAGGATGGTGGATGTCGTAAAGGCGTAATCCCAGAACGTAATCAGCAACACAGTATACATTCAGAAAGGTGGTACTCGGGTGTCTCGCCCAGCAGGTTTCCAGGCGATAGTTCGCAGTCGCTTGGTATGGCCCTTTACCACGGGAACGTCCAGGCTCGTGCAGCAACCCGCCACAAACTGGTAAACCAATTTGTGGCTGGTTGCTGTATACCATCACCGATGTATTTCATATAACAGCTAAGTTCTCCAACCATGTCTTTATTTGACAAAACTGCATTATATCTGTGATGTTCCAATACCAAATTGGAATGTCTGTTGTACAATTCGACTCCATAGTCGATTTTAAGATTATCAGGAGAGCAATTTATTATCGTGTACAACAATGGCATCTGGCGTTACTGCTTTTGCGAATTCGCAATCAGTCTTCGGGATTAAGCTTCTTTTGTAAAATGGGCCCAGATTTTTAATAAAACTTTTTCTGATAGGAGTAGTGGCTTTGCAATTGTCGACTCATATCAAAGATGGCACCAGACTAAAAGAGATACAATCGAACCTCGTTGTGACATAAGAATTTATTTGGTGAAAATGAAATAATGGAAGAAATGGGGGCTTCTATTGATCTCAACGCGTGGAGATTTGATACTGACTCACTGTAAAAATTGTTGCACACAACTGAACCCAATTTCGGAAATTTTTTTTAACTCAGTTGGAATAACAATAAAACTGCCAGTGTTTCTTTTATTTAGTATATGTCAGGTAACTGCTGTTGGTGATAAGAACAAGCCAATTCAAGGACAAGTCCCGTTAAAGTTAATATGCTAATGGGACAAAATGGACATAGTTTATTGCCAGTGAAATCTTTAAGTATGGGTCTGATGTATGGTACATCAAATTTTTTATTTGGGAACCTATGGTAGTGGAACGCTAATTGTCAGTCATCTTTACCAGTTATATGAAGTCAGTTGATGGATGGAGACTGCACTATTCCATTTGTGAATGGAACTCTATTTCCCTGGGACAGAAAATACACACCATACGAGAGGTTCTTGCTGTGGTGTGGGGGCTCAAGAAACCCCAATTTTGTTGTGACTTTACGGCATGGTTAGGACCGATATAAAGTTATCTGTTGAAGTGTAAGCAGATACACAATCGTTTAATAACTGAACGGACGTTAGCAATGGAAGGATATGATCTCGAAATTCCTGTATGCCAGGATGCAGTAATATAATCCCAGATACTTCGCCATATCTATCAGGAAACCTAGAAGACAGAAATTTTTCACGATCAGCGATTAATAATATCATAATTAACTTCTTAAAAAGGCACTTAAGGATAATGAGTACTTCTGCGCAGAAAAACGGCGCAGTATGACAGTACGTAATGTGACATTTTACGCGTCTTGCGCATTGGAGCCATAACATGTAACCTCCGAGGTCAGCCACTCAGCGGCTTGCTGACACTGACGGAAAATGCGAAGGCAAAGGGAAGTGACAATAACTGAGTCCCCACAGTGGGAACAAATAAGCTGACACCTCCAGAAAAATGAGCGCAAATGAACGCATCGCTGCCTGCAGTGACATTATTTCTTCAACATGAGCGTTCCTAAAGCCCTATTCTCAGTATCTGTCATCCCATCTGCATCTCTGATTCTAACGGAATGAGTCGCGCTGGTGACAGGATTAGCTGACTGGCAAAATCGTGATGTGCTACATGTGGCTGAGAGAAGACTTCGCCTCCGAACAAGCCAGCCAGCTGCAGGGGGACTTACCTAGGGCAAGCTGCCACTGCTCTTTTGTCACCATTTGAAAAAGATTTACATTCTCTCACAAGTTATTGGGGAGTGTAGTCAAACTAAACATCATTTGATTAAGATGAAGCCAGTTAATGTTCATGATAATGAGCTTCTTAATTTACTATATAGTCGCATCAAGTTGGTGGATCCACACGACTATAAATTCAATGTAGGTGATTTGGTGCATATTTTGAAACACAAAACTGCATTTGAGAAATATTACCTGCCAAACTGATCAATGAAGGTACACACAGTTTGCAAAGTGTAGCAGAAAAAACCAAGAAATTACAACTTAAAGGACAGCAACAGTGAAGAAATTGCTGGAACTTTTTACACACAAAAATTACGGAAAAGCTCTGTATCGGAAGTGTTTGTCACAGAACATGTCATAAGAAGCTGAGGGAATAAGGCATTAGTTAAGTGGCTGGACTTCCGATGAAAGCACAACAGTTGGGAGAACGTTCACGCAGTTTTTTTTTATCGTTGTGCTCTAACATTCTATAATACTCGCATTTATGTGGGGAAATGCTGACTAGAGGATTTGTTCAACATTAATAAATTGTTGATGGTGTATAACAACCAGCCACAACCAATTTGTGGCTGGTTGCTGTATACCATCACCGATGTATTTCATATAACAGCTAAGTTCTCCAACCACGTCTTTATTTGACCAAACTACATTATTCTTTGTTGTTCCAATACCGACTTGGAATGTCTGTTGTACTATTCGACTCCACAGTCGATTTGAAGATTGTCAGGACAGAAATTTATTATCGTGTGCAACAATTGTTCAAACACCTGCAAAACTTCCTTCCCTGACTTTGCCTTCACAGGCTGAGTGCAGGCAAATTTGGAATATATATCTATGACCATAAATATATATTTGAAACATTTATTCGATCACGAATATTGGTTCTTATCTAAGAGAGCAGCCTGCCACAAATCATCCAGTCCGTTTATAATAATGCCCCTGCACACAGGTTTGTGGAGCTGATTAACAGCTGTCTATAATTACTTGATGATACGTCTTTCTGGAAGCTCTGAAATGGTTGATTTCATTCATGTGAGCTGTATTTCATGCAGTGGTTGGTGCCATGAGCCTGTCATAAGCACTCTATGAACGTGGTGGGATCATCGTAGTATATATAATCTAGAAATACATTGTTCATTCTTTTGTGCTGAATGTCATCACCTTTGCACTTGCCATTTTCGCCAGAACAGTAGGTCCAACAATATTTTTCTACTTCTTACTTTTCAAGATTTATATTTGTCAATTTGGGGTTTTGCTTCACCTATGTACATCAGTCATGTGTAACATTTCAGCACATGTTTCTGTCTCTTTCAGACGATACTTGCCTGTGTTCAAGATTTTTAAGAGTATTAAATCCAGTAAGCCTAATGTTCTTTGAAATTCCTTATTCTCAACCTTCATTGCATGCTTGATTGAACCCAGCAAATATGGTTTATCCCAGCTGATGCTGTATGTTCTGTTTAACTCACTATCACTGTGATGGTTAATGAAATTGGTAATGATCTCATTGCAACTGCCCTAATTTTATCAGTTGTAATTTGTAGAGAAAAGACTTCCATGCCTCTATAGTTTTACATTTTGTCAAGATGCTGCTGTATGCTAAATTGAGTTCTTCGATTTCTCCATAAACACATAGCTCACATTGATGGATTGTGTCCTTCAACTGTTTCAACATCTCAACCTTTCTAGTTATTGCCTCGATAAGACTAAATAGTTCCATTAATTTTGTGTTAATTGCTAGTTTCTGTATCACATTCACGTGTTTTGTCTGTACACCATCCGCTCAGACGGGGTGCATGGCATGTGTGTGAAACTGTCCATTATATACAGTACACTGACACAATTGCGCATTGGTAAATTATCTTTTACAAGGAAAGTCCTGAAAAATTTGTCTATGTGCCTGTCTTTCAGTTTTCTTGTGTTGTCAATAACTAGCAACCTGTGCTGCGTGCAATCCCAGCAATCTGCAGATATGACTATAAATTTATTGAATGCCATGTTGGTTTCTACACGTCCTTGGTAAATACATTTTAAATTCATAATGTCTTGTTTCGAGTCAATAATAAGGTTCCTTTAACAAATTATTTTAAATCCCGTAATATGTATGGTTCAAATGAAAGAAACCAATTTTCACTGAAGGCTGCAACAAAAATCTTTGCTGTCCGATGGTTTTCCACAGCAACATCATCTAATGTGAATGCAATATGAATACGCTGTTTGGCTTTATTTTTTCAGGTGGTGGAATATGACTGCTTTTGCTGATGTCTAGTGGGTATCTCCGTCAATACTGTACAAAATATTCTGTAATACCTGGTACTTTGGTTGGAGTATCGTTTCTGAGAATATATATACGTGGTCGAAGTGGACTCCTTCACTATGTGTTAGCAATAGCAGGATAAGATTAGTCTTCCCACAGTTGGATGGGCCAATAATTATAGGGCGTATTTTATTGAGAAATAGCAACCATATCTTTCTGCCCGGTTTCCCATACTACTGGACAACCAATCGGTTACAAGACCCTTATGATGAGCGTGTTTCGTCTACTCGGTCGTGGTGACAGCTATGTGTTTACACTATCATACAGTGACATAACACACAAATGTAGATGTTACACTTCTCGTTTATTTATAAACTCTTACACAGAGCAGGGTAATGAAGTTACTAAAGTCTTAGTTCTATGCCTACATCTCGCACAGCTGTTTCCTACAGTTCTACTTGCTCTGATGCACAACATGAATCGCGAAGCGAGTGAGGGTTTCTTCTGACGTGTGAAGAGTTTTGTGCACCACCTCCAACAGATTGCTCCAAATTCTCTCGTACAGTCGATAGATATATGGTGACCAGTTTAGTCGACACTCTAGAGCAGATGAGTGTACTCTCTCTCGTTAAATAGTTCAAATTTCGCAGGAAGTGCCCTGCAGTTATGGCATGACCACCCAGTATCACTGAGGGAGAGTGGGCGTTTCCATGGAATAGCACAGAAATCGGCACTGAAGCATCACATATACAAATCGCTTCATCTGGGGATAGTATTGTTTCAGCTTCACTACATCTAGGATTTTAGAATACCTGAGCTGGACAGAATTCACAGGCTGAGACCATGTGCACGCTGACATGTTTCGAGGCACTGTTGTTCAAACTGTAACTGAAGTTTAACAACATAACTTGCATACCAAGTGGCTGTTGCTGTGGTGAGTTGACCACACCTGTAAAGAAAAAAAGAAAAATGTTCCACTACAGAACAGTGTTTCAAGCGGACGTTACGAAATTGTCAGAGTTATTCATTGGCAACGCCAGAAGAAGCGCAGGAAGAGTCAGTGATCAGCTGAATACCTGAAGGAGACAAACGCCGATTGAGTAGCTGTTGTGACACACTGTACTGGCCAAGCAATCAACGAAGCGAATGAAGTACAATGACAGTATGGCAACGGAAGGATGCCATCATAATGGTGACGGCGCAGAGTGTTCCAAGAAAGCCCAGATCTATCGTGAGAATTACTATTCAGTTACCAACGCAGCAGAAAAGAGCGTCTGAAAGGTGAAAAAAGGTGAAACTGAGAAATCTTGAAGCAACCAAGAGAGTTCACCAAACGAGGAAAACCAGGACGCGTGGTGTCATTTCTGTCTCACTGTATCAAAGCACACTTGCCTACAGCATAAATACTGCTCCTGTCCTGGTGAATTTCTGATGTAGTGGCCCTGTCAAGAAGAGAGCTCAACCCTCTACTCACCTAGTCGCATTCAAATTTCCATGGAGCACCAAGTCCTGCAGGAAAGACCACTGGGAGCTGCAGTGCCTACTATTGCACCGAGACCGACGGGGTTCTGTGATTGTCACCATCCAGCTGGCTTTTGAAGGTCTGGCCAGCATGACATAGGAGTAGATCGTCATTCATCTTATGAAAATGAGCCACTGCTATCGCTCACCCTGGATCCTGCAGCAGACACCAATGGTACCAACCTCTCTTCTAATGGGAGATTGCACCCTTCCTCTGCACAGTTACAGGCACTTCAAGCAGGGCTAGACGGTGCCTCTCTTGGGTCTTGATCTCTAATATCAACGAGAATTCTCCGTAGAGCTGTGGACCACTGTCCTTCACTGGCTGTGTTGGTCATGTTACTGTTCATCTCCTCTTCGAGTTCGGCTGCTGCAAATCGCAATTTGCCACTATGCAGTGTGGGGAGTGAATGTCTTTTGTTGGCCTTTTTTGTATCTCTTTAGTCGTGTCCGTGTTGAATCACAGGGACATTCACAGTACTTTAACAGTCTCATTTGCTAACCATAGGAGCCTGAATTACAGTCTCAGTTCCGTTGAAATAGTACAGATATTTACCTGTAGTCAGCGACGTGTCTATATTACGTTTGGATACGAGTTGCCGATGTCAGCTATTTGCAGTACTTGTAGAAGATTTGGCCACAAGGCACAGCAGTGCACAGAATCCCATTGCTTCACAGTATAGTGCAAGGATTAGTAGAGTTCGCTTCTGTTTCTGCCTAATGGGTACAGTTTCCTTTTTTTCTTGTATAACAGCAAATGGAGATTGCACAAAAACCAGTCACACATGCGGCGACTTTGCACTGGACAGTGAAAGCCCTGAAAGAGCAGATAGCCATATTGTTGGAAACTATGGCTAAACAGAAACAGAGTAACGTTGCACTACAAAGGGAAGTAGAAAAACTGCAAGCCGTTGACAAAAAGCATGATCTGATGTAGGTGAGATCAAATCCTTGATGAATATATCCGTCCCTTGCATTGATCCAGTAGCAACTAAGCTTATAGCTTCATCTTCGGTGAAAACGATCTAGGATGTGTCTGTTTTCACTAGTAATGTCAGAGCTACCTCTAAACTGGGGAACTGGTCTGAGGACCCTTCGTCAAACATCGTTAGGTTACGATTAGTAGGTGACGCACGGACTTACGTTACATATCATGAGACATTGTGACAGCCTCAGGCATTTGAGGTGCTGTCTATGGATCTATCCAGTATTATCGTAAACAAGACAGTACAGTATTTTTTAAGGAAAAACTCAGTGAGTTCTCACAGAAATATGGCCAATCAGTGGACTCGTTTTCAGACAGGATTAGGAAGAAGAATGCGCACACTTATGAGCTAACAGGAAGTGCAGAGGCTTACAGAATCATCCTGCATGATGTGGAGAACAGGGATCTAGATGTGAACAGTACTTCTGCTGACATATTCAAGAGGATCAGGATCGAGAACCTAAGTGATTTGTCTGTTGCTATTAGGTTTGCTACACACCTGCAAGAAATCGTCATTGTTACTCAGAGATAAAGTGGCCATAATTTTTTCTCATCCCATGTACAATGTTACAGATGTGGAAATATGGGCCACATCAGGGAACAATACCACCAGCTCGAGTGTTTCGAGTGTGAAGAAGTAGGATACAATACCCACGATTGCCGCAGCAAAAAGCGCGATAGGCAACATCCAAATAAGCAATTGTCAATTGTTAGACTGGAACTGGGGTTCCACATCCATTGAATGGCATTCCCAGTAGAGCAGGGGACGGCAAAAACGTATGCAGAGATGGATTGCTGCTGGCCAGGCACAGTAAAATGTAGAGAAGGTAAATGTTTGGACGACACAGGTGCAAATGTGTCGGTTGTCAGACTGTATCTCTCGAGCGGAAAGGCACTGAAATCTGCACCGTAAAGGGTACGTGAGGACAGTGATAAAGATGTGATGTCAGTGATAATGGTGTGATGTCACTGGGGACAACACTGATCAGTTTTACAGTGGAAACTGAGAGTTTTGCGAACATATTGAAGTGTTCCCACATGACGGTCAGTGGTACAGTACGATTCTAGGACTCGACTTTCTTAATCAACATTACACAAAAATTGACTTTTCGTACTATACAACTGAACTTGAAGGACCATTGTTTCCACTACAGTTAATAGCTGCAAGTGTTACAATGTCCCAAGATTCACCGATCAAGCAGTTGGTACCAAATAAACTGTGGACACGTCAGATCAATATGCATGATAGCATTCCGCAAGGTACAGGGAAACTGGTCTGAGGTTCTGCAGGTACAGACTTACCGAAAGAAGTATTATGTGTTGTAGAGCCATTGGAAAGCAATGAAGTATTGGATAAGTCACAATGTTTTGTACACAGGAGTATAGTACACGTCACTGGAATAGACAGAGATTTGATAGTTCTGGCCTGTCTTGATAATTTTGACATGGACAAGGTGAGTTTGCCAAAGGGTATACTAATTGTCAATTTAGTTTTTTTAGGGGAATATGATATAGATAGGTCAAGTGAGGACATTTGCCGCAAGCAAATCATCGAAGCATTTGGATTATGTGAGAAAGTAAAGTACCTTCAAGGAAATGATAGAGAAGCAATGGAAGCCTTGTTACTGCAGTTTATGGATTTACATAATTCAAGTGGTCCATTAGCAATGACGCCACTCTCACAGCACAGGATACCAATGCGGAACAATGCTCCAGTGTACAGGGGACAACACAGGGTACCAAGCCGAATGTAACCATGGATGGACCAGCAGCTAGCTAATGCGATCATTGAACTTAGTGAGAGATCATGGAGAGCACTGGTCATATTGGTCCCAAAGAAGTCATTGGATGTTATTACTGATACCACAGTGCAAAAGCTATCATCAATGCCTGCCCCATACCAACATAATATAGACTTAGGAGTTAGTGTAAATATTTGCGACAGTGGATTTGGAGATTGGATATCACCAATAGGAAGTAACACTGGAAACTGACCAAAGACTGCTTTTACAATCCCCTTGGTCCATTTTCAAAACAGTAAAATTCTATTTGGACTCAAGTACGTGCCATCTACTTTTCAAAGGCTATTGGATTAAGTACTTAGAGGCTTAAATCAGAAATGATGCATGATTTATCGGGATTGTATCATAGTGTTTTCGAAGGGCATGGAAGAACATATACAATAACTGGAAGAGGTGTTTAAGAGACTGATAAAAGTATATTTAAAGCTGAGTATTGATAAATGCTACTTAGCAGCGAGAGAAGTGAACTATCATCTCTATGTGATTAGTCAGGAGGTGAAAAAACCAATCTGCAACTTGTGTCTGCGGTTCAGAACTTCTCGCCACCTCAGGCAGCTAAACAATAGGAGTAATTTTTGGGCTTCTGTAATTCTTATTAGAAACCGACAAAGAGCTTTGCCATGATTGCTGAGCCTTTGAACTATTTGTCAATGAAACAAGCAAAATTGGAATGGTCTGAAGCCCAGAGGTCAGTGCAACAGACCCTCATGTGGGGGACCTGCATTCAGTTTTCAGCACTGCCAAGGATTTTTCGTTGGTGTGATGACTGGAGCAAGGTGCACCCAGCCATGTAATACCAATTGAAAAACTATCTGATTGAGAAGTAGAAATTTCAAGGTCGGATCATCGACAACAGCCAGGAGTGCGGTGTGCTGACGATGAATGACTGAGGATGACAATGTGGTTGGTCGACTATCACAGTATTTCTGGGCCTGACCATGGGGTTTCCTTTTCCTTTCCTTTCCTTTCATTTCATTTCCTTTCCTTTTCTTTCCTTTCCTTTCCTTTCCTTTCCTTTCCTTTCCTTTCCTTTCCTTTCCTTTCCTTTCCTTTCCTTTCCTTTCCTTTCCTTTCTGTTGAGTGTCAAAAAGTATTTGATTATGCTGCAAAACAGGAGCTGGTATCAGATCCAGTTTTAGTATTTCTCATTTTGGAAAAGGAATTCACTTTGTCCTATGATGATATCAATATTGGTGATTGGGGCGTATTCCTGCCAAAGTGTGAATAAGAAGGAACATTCAGTAGCGTATTCATCCAGACAACTGAATAGAGCAGAACAAAATTACCCTGCTACAGGGAAGGAAATGTTAGTAGTTATCTATGGCCTTTCTTACTTGCTATGCTATTCCTATGGTCAAAATTTTAAAGCTGTAATGGATCACACTGTGTTGATGTGTTTGTTAGCATTAAAATAATTTTCTACAAGACTGACAATACAGGCACTGTAGTTGAGCGATTTCGATTACCAAGTGTTGCACGAACTAACATACTAATGCTAATAGTTTAAGCAGGAAAATTGCAGTTCTGCAAACACTGGACAAGAGCATTGCAGACCGGCAAAGGGTCCAGGCAGCTGACACTGATTATCAGGTATTAAAGTCACAGTCACAGTTCATGATGTATGATGGCTTACTGTGCAGAACAATAAAGTGTGGATCGTGGTTGGTGGTACCTACAATGTTCCAGGACAAAGTTTTGAAACAAGCACATGACCATTCGTGGGCAAGTCACGACAGTCATAGAGCAACAGACTGACAGATAGCTCAACAGCTTCGGTGGAGGACTAGGAAACAACAGTATGTTAGGAACTGCTTACATTGTGTGAAATCAGCTGAACGTAGTCGCCAACCAAGTCCACTGTAAGGCCAGAAGAGTTGAAACTGTTTAAAACGATCGGATTGGATATTTTAGGACTATTTAATAGGACACCAGCGCACGATCGGTACGTATTGACCATATCAACCCATTTCTCATGGTTCTTAGTAACGATTGTGATTCCTGTTTAGCAAGCAAGTACATTAGCACAAGTAATGGCAAACAGCTTGTTGCTCACATTTGGCATTCGAGACACTCTGTCCCAGGTCAAGGATCTAATTTTATGTCTGTCCTGAAAAAACAGTTATGTAGATTGCTTTGCATTTGTAAGCTGAGAACAAACCTTTTCTATCCTCCAGCCATTGGAGAACAGAGAGAGTTCGTCACACAATTTCGGAAATGTTAAGCTACTATGTGAATTGTAATCACAGCATCTGGAATTTGTACCTTAATTATGTAACTGCTGCATAAAGTTACAACGTTCATTCAGCTACTGGCCTTTTGCTGTGTGAGATAACATATGGTAGGTAGATTACTTCAGCTTTCCAAGTGATAAAACCAAAGCTTGGAACCGATGATGAATCGGTAAAGAAGGCTGAGAAAAGGAAAAATGTGAACTGCGGAAATACAACAGCTTTGAAGTGTCAGGAGTGGGTAGGACAATGCCTGGGGTATTTGCCACAATACAGTGCTGGTCAATGGGTTTCAGTAACGAATCCATACACATCTAAGGGAAAAACGAAAGAAGTCTGTGCTTGTTACCAAGAACCATACCAAGTGGTGGAAATGACATCACATGTTTATGTTAAGAAACATATGCTGAAGAAAGCTTCGATTATTCACATGGGTATGTTAAGCCATTTAAGTGAACTGTGAATATTTTGCCACAAGTGCCATCATCATCCGCAGTGTGAAATATAAAGTCCAGGAAGGTAAAGAATGAACAAAATGCACACAGGACACCTTATGCACTTCGACCACATAAGGTTATGATCGACTTTTAGGTTAATTTTTATCGTTGTCTTACATACTGATTGTTTCTGCCTGGTTTATTAAGAGATATCACGAATTTATATTTTTGGCCTATGTATCGTGGGATTTAAGGGGGTTGGTTTTCCTTCTCAGTCTTTGTTGATAAGTTGCATCAGTGGATAGAATGGAGGTTACTTTTTTGTATGTTGTGGTTGTTGTATGTAGTCTCGCTTTTCAGAGGAGGGAGTGTGAGCAGTGCAGATACCTTTCTTCCAGATAACGTACTTAGATGGTGGCTCTAGAAGAATGTCATAGTACAGATGTTCCTACACCTCGCCAGGAGGGCAGCAGCGACTATATTGCAGAACCAGCCTCTCGAGTTTGGGGTACTTTTCTCCAGGCAACCAGACGTCTTACTGACTAACCATTGGCACATACTTAGACTAACCTTCAATAACCGGGAAGTGAGGAACTAGGTGCGTGGATTGCAGGATGAATTCATGGAGCCACATCAGGAGGAGTAGAAAGAAGGATTCTTGAAGGAAGTACAAGGGGAATGCCAAGGCTTACAACTCCCATACGTAAAATAAAGCGAACAGCTTAAGCATGTGACAGACCTTGTGCCATGAACCCTGTTACCAAAAGTGGATCATCAGATGCAGGCGGAAAACTGCTGAAAACAGGTTATAGCGTGGTTGACAACGAGGACACCCAGAACTTGAACGACATAGTAGGACAGATTCAGAAAGTAGCGGATGCTATCAGAAGCACAGTGGAATGGCATACCACTCAACTGACAAATTTAGAACAACATTGCTGAATAACATCAAGGTAGGACGTAAATTAGCCGCCGAACTAACGCAAGGTACGTTAGATAGAGTGAGATCCATAAGAAGCTATACAGAGACAGCACAAAATCGACTGAACGCTTTAGATGGAAGAATGGCTGTAGCTAGATTACTGCGACCATTGACAGGCAGTTCGAACGAAACAAGGATGAGAGTGGCTACATTACAGGAAGCGGTACATCATGCCATCGATAGGAAGCTGTTCTGCATTGCTGACTCCACAGCAATTTCTACCTGAACTACACAGACTACCGAAGGAATTCACAGCAGAATTGCAAATGTAGTGGAATGAACCAAGGGAAGCTTGACACTATTCTACCGTGTGTCATCCTTGAAGTAAGTACTGCTGAAGCTAGGTTACATGTGTTAATTCGATGTACAAACCAGGGAAGTATTAGTAATTTTGGAGCAAAGGAAAGCTTACATTCTAATGTTTCTGGACGACTTACGGATGTGATGGAGGGAAACTATTACGAACTGTCCAAGTAGAACGATACAGACATGGCAAGCATGGCAATGTAATTGTTCATGGGAAAAACTGAAGGAACTGAGTGTTGAAGGGAATTATTGACCCCACGACTACATTTGCAGAGAGTAGGCACACACAGCGTCTACTGAGTCATTTCAGCAGAAATAGTTATTATGAATTGCTACGAAAATTGGATTCCAATGGTTACCACTGGTATGGAATTGCGGGACAGCGGAGTACTGATAAATGGTACAACTTATGGCATAATAGGCCCAACATTCTGTATCCGAGCTACCACCATTGCTACGACTACAAAAGTGAACAGAGAAACCATTAGGAGTGCTTCAAGTCCAAAACCTGACACCCTTGAATAAAACCTTGATCTGTGCAAAAAAAATCAAATCGAAGTTTGTAAATGCAAGGGGAACTGTTGCACTTCATAATTGTATTTCAGGGAGACATTAAAAAAAATTGTCAACGTTATTTATTGACAACGCCAGAAGAATCGCAGGATGAGTCAATGACTGACAGAATACCAGCAAGAAACACTGGTCGAGTGACAATGAACACAGTAACAACTGCGACACACTGGACTGGCTGAGCACTCAAGCAAGGGAACTTAGTACAATGACATTATGGCAAGAGAAGGATACCATCATAATGGTGACTGCACAGAGAGTCGCAAGAAAGCCCAGATCTGTCATCAGAATAACTATTCAGTTACCGATGCAGTGGAAAAGAACATCTGTAAGGTGGAGTTCAGAAATTCTGAAGCAGCCAAGAGAGCTGACCAAACGTGAATACCAGGACGCATAATGTCATGGCTGTTTCATTGTACCTCCTGTTGAAGAGACTTAGTCATTGTGGCTGCAGTGCCTACTACTGGCCTTCTGGAATTCTGTGACTGAGCCACTGCTGCAGCTCAACCTGGTTCCTACAGAAGAGAGAAAAGTTGACAGCCTCTCTCTTCTAAGAGAGGCCATGGCCCTCCACTCCTGCGCCTTGATCTTATCAAAGAAAACGTTCTGGAAATCAGTCAGCAAAGCTGCAAACCATCATCGCATGCTGGTTGTGTTGGTGGTGCTACCAGGCTCATTGCCCACCCATGACAAAGCAGCTTGCTACATGAGCCATCGATTGTCTGACAGTTTCTCACCACCACATCATCACAGCACAATCCTGACAACTGTAAGGCCCTCTATAAATAACAATTAGTTCAGCATATATATTACCTGAATATATTTTTATTCATCATCATTGGTGCTAAACATGGCAGCTGTCTTGCAGTGAGGAGTGTTACTACACTCTTTGACATGTTTACCCTTTGTGAGTCCTCAGATAAGTGGGTGGATAATGGCCGTCAAGATATAATTTTTAGTAGCAATATATGTTACTTTAAAGCACTAAAATAGTTTATAAGGTCTTTGGTTTCAGTATAAAAGAATAATTACTCTGGGCTGTACAGTGAGTGCATAATTGTCGCTGGTGCAAAACTGTGTGAGTGCTGGTCCCAAGCCTGGGGCCTCACCTTGCAAGTGGTGAGGAAGGAGGATGGGAAAGACGAACAACCTCGTTAAAAAACCTGGGTCCATCTGGCTCCAGATGGTAATACCCTGTAAGGGCCCCTCGCCAGGATGACAGGTGAAGACAGACAACGGCTGGAAAGGGGAAGAGGATTTTACAAGTCCCAACAGTGGGAAAGCGGAAGAACTGTCTTCGTATCTTACTTCTCGTAGCGTCTGTACTCCATAGGGCAGCTACAAACAGCGTCTGTTCTCCATGTTAGTAGCGGCCTAAACATATGTGGCAGCAGCTCTAAAATGCCCTTGAGAGTGGCGACCCCATCGTGATAATAGCCTATATATGAAATGGTACTTCAAAACCAGCCTTGGAAAAGTTAGGGCGTTCCCTGCAGGCGACACTGCTGGGGGTATTGTGAGAAGTGAGCGATTAGGCACCAACACAATTAAGGTGGGTATCATTAATGTAATGACCCTTACTGGGAAAGCGGAAGAGTTGATAGACTTCATGGAAAAGGAGAACATACAACTGATGGGACTTAGTGCAGTTAGATGGAAGGGAAGAGGAAGAAGGAACGTGAGGAAAGGCTACACACTCTACTGGAGTGGTGGACAAGAAGCTAAAAATGGAGTAGGTATCATAGTAAAACCAAACCTACAGGAATATGTGGAAGCAGTAAAATACACAAGTGACATGGTGATGAGGATTCGGCTGAGGACAAAGAATGTAGTGAAGGACTTCATCCAAGTAAATTCACCACAAACAGGAAATAAAGAAGAGAACATAGAGGATTTTCTATTGCCATATATGGGCATGTTTTGAGTCGGCGTTCGATGTGCCCTCTTCAACCGCGCGATCGCTGGATCACACGCAGCGCTGAGCTGCAAGCCACCGTTTCTATTCAGGGTGTCTGCGGTAATTTTTATTTCAATAGATTCCTTTATTAAACTGTCCCAGAAGCTGTTAGTGCGAGCCACGACAGAGGTATCGTCAAATTTTATGTGGTGGCCGTTTTCTACCGCACGCTCAGCTAACGCAGATTTCTCTGGCTACCGTAGGCAATAATACCTCTCATGTTCTTTCCTGCGTTGTTCCACAGTGCGCGCTGTTTGTCCTATGTACTTCTAGCCACACTCACAAGGTATTTCGTAGGCTCCAGGTGTTCTGATACCTACTGCGTCTTTAACTGGTCTCAGTAATTGACGGATTTTCGTTAGAGGCCTGAAGATTGATTTGATCTTGTGTGTTTTCACCAGCGGCTTATCTTGCCCGACACCGAGCCACAGAATGGCAGCAAGGCAAGTTTCTTTTCCTGCTCTTCGTCAGTGGTCTTATTCTGATATTTCCCAGAAATCACTTCTTTCACTTGATGGGCGCTGTAGCCGTTATTCCTGAAAAACAGGCGTAGATGGCTCAGTTAATGCGGCATTTTATCGTCGTCTGATATTACTCTTGCACGATGCACCAATTTTTGTAATACTGTGCGCTTCTGTGCTGGATGATGATGGCTGGTGGCGTGCAGGTACAGGTCTGTGTGGGTGGGTTTTCTGTAGACGGTGTGGCCAAGGCACCCATTTCGTTTACGGTGGACAAGGACGTCGAGGAAGTGCAATGCATTATCTTTTTCCACCTCCATGGTGAACTGGATATTACTGTTGATGCCATTGAGGTGTTCCAAAATCTCGTCTAGTTCCTCGCGTCCGTGTGGCCAAATGACGAACGTGTCGTCAACCTATCGAAAGAAACACTTCGGCTTCAATGGCAATATCCTCAAAATTCTCCATGAAGAGGTTTTGCAACAGCTGGAGCCAACTGGCTATCCATTGCTACGCCGTCTATCTGATCGTAATACTGGCCGTTGTACACGAAATAGGAGGACATAAGAGTGTGTCTAAATAGCTCGACCACGTCACTTACAAAGTACTGGGAAATTAGGTCCAAAGCGTCTTTGATAGGCACATTCGTAAACAGCACCACTACATCAAAACTGACCATAATATCATCCTCACTAAGGCGTAGACAGTTGATTCCGCTGATAAATTCTGCTGAGATTTTATATGATGTTCGCAGTGTCCCACATGTGGAGCGAGGAGCTGTGATATAGTTCGTGAGGATAAAATTTTTATATGTGTGATATACTTCAACAGATGTGTGAATGCCTATAGATACGTGATCATAACGTGTAAGGATGACTAAAGTGGAAACTTCATTGACATCATATACCGTTAGGTTTACAGCTACCATTCTTCATCGTTGATGTGATCGTGTCAGACAGGATACTACTTTCGATTCAGGAAACAGAGCTAACTTGTAACGACTCAAAAAGAAAGTTTTATTTCCTCACTGAACACCGGTATTGCATCCAGTAGCAAATATCCTAATGTGGAAAATAAGCTTAATAACAGAGTCTTGGAAAAGAACTTTCTTTTTGTTCAGATTGCTCGTCATTTGACTTTCACGTTCGTCTTTCCACTGCTAAATTCTTATGAAAGACTTGAAGTACATGAAGCTCATATTTGAAGCACCAAAATCTTCGTAAAAATGCAGTTTATTTTATTTATTTGTTCAGTTATTTATTCAACGAGATCCGATTAGTGCCATCAGGTCCTCTTACTTCTGACCAGGGTTTCACACAAACAATGCTTTTTTTGCATTATAGTTACCAAAGAAATATCAACTGTAATGTGACAAATAGTACTAAAATGATTTTGAGTGTCTGTAGTGACAATGTGAGTAAGTAATACTGACTATGGACTAATAAAGTTATTGCTGGCAGCACTTGTACTAGCGATATTGCTGCTGCTGCAGCTAATAGTGTTGATAGTAATATTAATAATAATAATAGTAATAATGACAATAATAACAACAACGACAATAAGAGGTTGGTTGGTTTTGGGAGGGGACCAAACAGCGAGGTCATCGGTTCCAAATGACAATAGTAACAATAATGTTAATGGCAGATAAGACAATAATTTACAAGTATACAAAATAAATGTTTTCTGATATAGCGGGTTATGCAAAAAGGAAATTTAATGGGATCACATCGGAAAGGAGCATACACTAGGAAACGAGTGCGTACAGGGATAATGATAATCACTGCTGTAGCATTAGTAGATACGTATGAAGTTGCAGATATTAAGTTCTATAACATGATGTGGGAGATTATCCCAAAGTCGAGTTCCTGCTACCGGGAAGGACTTCGATAAAGTGTTGCTGCCATTTTCTTATGTTGTTCAGACAAGAGTGTTAAAGTCGAGGAGAGATATGAGGGACACTGTACAGTGATAAAACAGGAGAAAAAACAGAGGGTGTAGGAAATCGCTCCACTTGTCTGTATTCAGCCAAGATAGGTGGGCATATGATGGTGAAATATGATCAAAGAATCGAACATCACAGACATAATGAACACAGATTTTCGTAACCAGGCCCAGGCGTCGTGAGCTTTCCTGAGAAAGGCCTTGCAGGATAACATCGCTGTAATCAATAATTGGAAGCGTTGGTGTTGTACAAGTTTCTTTTTCAGGTCAAAAAGGAAGAGCTTTTTATATTTTTGTAGGGTTGATGTCTGATGCTCAGGCTTTCTTGCACATTGCAGTTACGCTCTCAGTCCAGTTTAGATTTTCATCTATCGTTACTCCTCGACTCTTTGCTGAAAAAGAGAGGTTGATATTTGTTCCATTTAGGATTAACGATGGTAGAGATTGCCGATAATCCGGGCTAATGAGCCTAGAATAACCAATCAGTACCTCTTATGTTTTGGATGGTTGAGCTTTAACCCTATATTCTGCACCCATTGTCGTAGTGCATACAGGTCGGTATTGAGATTCTCCATATCTCTCTTCAGGTTTATTTGTTTAGCATTTCGATACAACTGAAGATCATCAGCGTAATTGTGCTAGTGGAAAAAAACTGATGACACATTACTGATATACAATGACAAGAGTATAGCGAACCACGGGGATGCCTGATACTACCTCCCTCCATCGTGACTTTATCGTGCCGAGCATGACACAGTGCTGGCGAGATGTCAGGTATGAGTGAAAATATTGCACTGCCTTAGTGAAAAACTTAGGATTCTAGGTTTGACAATTAGACTGTTGAAGTCGACAGTGTCAAGGTTTTGCTGAAGTCCAAGAAGCACATGATAGTCGCGTCTTGTGCGTCCTGGGAAGCTTCAGGTCATCTGTTACCTTCATTAAGGCAGAAGTTGTGCTGCGATGTTTGTTAGGTAAGTGGAAATACGGAAAAACTAGTTCATTTCATCAAAATTTGAGTAATCATAACAACGTCTCACAGTAGCAGATACATCTTACGAAATGATGGCATGTTCAACATGTGACAAAGTCTCTACGTGCAAAATGCGGAATACGTTCAAGACTGCTGTATGTGACTGCCTTGCGTTAGAGAGAGGGAGAGAGAGAGAGAGATGGCCTAGACCAGATGAACACAATTGCCAGGGTGTTTGCCGTAGGACGTACAATAAATTTACCCAGGCGTTTCACTCATCTAAAACTGCATGGAATGGTCTCATTCTCACTGTGCTACAGTTTTTTGCAATTTGAGCTTTGCAGTCTCTAAAAGCCAAGAACTGTGCCGTTTGTGTTATACCTGATTACAGTCACTCACTCAGAGCGGCCCTCTTTAGGTGCTTTCTACAAAGGCTTACAGTAGCTGCTGGGCACTGGGTCAGCCGTTTTTAGTTCTGTAGTTACAGCACGGTCCAGAAACACGTGCTTACTGCTGTACGTTGTGAGTACTGTTACGATGGTTTGAAACGATGGTAAAATTATGAGCGGACGTGGGAGTCAGTGTCTGACACTGATACTCAGCAACCCGTTAACATCTCTGGCACCTGGCAGAAACTGAGAGTTTTATGTATGCATCAGTTCATATTATAAAACATCAAAGAGCATTAACGTTGACCTCTGATTTAAAATGTTCCCCCAGACATACATACAACAGACATACAGTACATGTTCGATACTGGATTACAATGCCGATTCAAAACTCGAAACGAGTCAGTGATGTACACAAATTAAAGATAAGACAGGTTATAATAGGCACAAATAGAAGTTACTGCCTAGACAGACGAAGTGTCATTCTATACATACTTTCTAACAAGAAGGTATTCACAAAATGAGTTTGAGTTTTATGCTATGAACTGAAAACGATTCGATTACTTATGTTTCATATCAAGTACATTTATGAGGTCCCTTACGCATAAAGCGTGTAAGAAAAAAAGAAACAACTCTTCACATTCACACAGTATTGCATCATTTTCTAGGCCACGAATATTTTTAAGACAACTTTTAAAGTCTATCTTTTAAAATTAATACCTGTTACTAGCAGTTTCTTGTTTCGTTACTGATGTCAAATACGAGCTTGAACGAAATATTGATGCTGTGTTGCAGACGAATCATGATGGAGCGAAACCCAGTGAGCTTTTTTCCTCAGTGCAGCGAGTGACCGCCAGTCACGATCATCGCCAATGGCACTGCGCCCAACGCTGTAGAATCGAGTCAGTCATTCGAATGCCAGCTGCCATTATGGGCTCTGTTATGACCAATTTATGCTTTTCCCCTACCACTACTTTCTGGCTTCCCTTTAGAAGGCCTGTCCACCTCCAACTTAATCTCTTACGGTAGGTCTTTGGCCCTCCCTGACTGTCGCTGTGGATTTTAATCGCTGCTCACTGAAATCACATCAGTGTGGCCCAAATTTTTGCACCAGGTACAAAACTACCAGAAAACGAGTAGACCACCTTGTCGGCTGTAAGGTTTTGTAAAGAGAATAAATTGTCTGTACGATGCTACAGTTGAAATTCGCCGTCCTAGTAAATGCTGGTTACATGGACTAGCGGCCAGTTCCGCTTCGTATCTCCGCACAGGGTCACGGTGTGTGCCTCAGCGTTCGGCTCCAAGGACTAATACCTCCCGAACACATTTCACTCGTTTTTGTCTTCTTGTGCTCTGTGGAGGGGTGTATTGTATTGATGCGGCGCGTATGTTTTCTAGTGTTTCCCCAAGTTTGGTGTGTCATCCGCTTCTAAGATGCTGCACTGAAATAGTTAGTCCAGATTCCTTCGGGGCTTTCCTGATTCTACATTTATATTTTGCAGATCACTTTGAGGTGCATAACAGAAAGTACTTCACACACTGTACCAGTTATGAGTACTTCTTCCTGTCCAATTCTCGTATGAGCTGTAGGAGCAATGATTGATTGAAAGGCTCTGTGTGCACTGAATGTAGCTTAATCTTCTCTGCGTGATCCCTGCAGAAGCGTTACTTACAAGGTTGTAGCAAGTAGTAGGAAATTGGGGGCTCGACTCTACTTTTGATATCAAACTGATACGCATATTAATTAAATTGATAAATTAATCACCCCACCCCAACCACCCCCGCCCCCGGATCGTCCCCACACACTTCCGCCCCCGGATGAAGTCCCGTGTTTTTCTCAGCTGCACATGTGCCCCAGCCACCTACTCCTCCTTCCACTGCCCTCCCCACCTTCCCCCTCCCCACAACCTACCCTATCGGCAGGAATTTCGAATTTTGGCGGGAATTTCTTTGTCCCAGGGCTGTGCTGACATCCCACCCCAACCAACAACCGGGAACTGAGAGGAAATTATAAATGGTAGTGCCCTTCTGGAAGTCGAACACTGATTCTACTGGATTGAAAGCCCATGTGCACCCCCTAACACAAGGAAACTGTCCAGATGCGGGAGAGGAAGGTTAGGTTACCATACTTTATTTTTATCGGGAAACTGATGTAAAGATCGATATTAATTACATAATTAAACACAAAGATCGGGCCTAATTACACAACTACACGCACAGCGCTACACAAGAACGGAATAAAATTCAAAAATTACCCTGCTGGGAAACAATTTCGCAATACCACTCGAAACTAGTGACAGAAATACTCAAACTCTTCCCTTTGCCAACAGGCAGGTGGAAAAAATGCAGTGGTTTAAGGTACTATCTAAAGTTTTTTGGTTGGAACAATGATCAACTGAGGAGATGCTGGAGATGGACCGAGAGGAGTTTAAAAAGTGCATTACCTGTAAGCATATAGTATCTGTCGTTGTTTGACGTCAGAGTTCGCTACAGATGCCAGCTCAAAAACCATCCTACAGCCCAGGTAACCGATGCCAGTACACAATATCACAATTGATGGGAAAAAAATCAACACTCGTAATGAACGGACCATAATGCAGCACATGCACTGGTGAAAATCTTCGTGCTACAAGTCTGCAGAGGGGGCGGTAGTTGAATCTGTGTTCTCCTCGATAGGCGTCCACAAACTGCCGAAAATCGATGCCCTCTTCCTCCTTCCCTCCACCCCTCCCTCCCCCCCCTCACTCCACCTGCAGGGGGGAAACAGGCTTCTTGAAATGGTCACTGTGGCCAGCTGCTCCGCCGAGCGTCTCGTACTTTCTCTGCTCCCTCGCTGCCCGCCCTATGCTGCAGTCGCCGGCCACACAGCTTTCCACCATCTGGCCGCCACCTTGGGCGATGCTCCTACGCCAAACCAATAAAGAGCAAATTGCTCGTCTAAAATACAGCGACAGAGCCCCCATGCTCCGCCTCCTAGGCAGAGAGCGGTTGTGTCCGGCGACCGCAACCAGCAGACGCCCCCCCCCCCCCCCCCCCCCGATACACGGCATGCCTTCAAGCAGTGGTCCCAGACAACGCAAAAGGGAAATCAAGTAGCATAACCCCGCCCATCCGGAGAACGCTCCAGATGGCCATTTCAAAAGTTGGCTGTGTGCGCCTAAAGCGAGCGCAACCCCTACTACGGCAGCCCTCAGAACCGTGATAAATGACTGTTATCTCGACTGTGAGAGAGCCGCGACCTGTTAGGGAAGTAAACCGCAGCAGCCCGTCGTTCTGCACTGGACTATTTAGCATCGACTCAACTCCCATAATAAAGTAACAATTATTTTGTAACATCAGGGAAGTGTACCACCACCAATCACATATGATCCGCAGAGACGTGCTCACCCTGCGTAAAATCAGGAACAAAAATTTCTACTATTTTAATGCGAGAACTACCGATCACCGCAGAATGTTATCAGAGAAAAAAAAAAAAAAAAAACGAGAATTTCAGTTCCAAAGAACAAATTACACGACCTGAGAGTGTTTCTTGCGTTCAGTGTCCGTAAGTAAACTGTCATGCACGTGTAATAACATTAGAAAATACGATCATTCATGCCATTGGCTCACATACAGGAAAAAAAACAGTCTCTTACATTCAACAACAACAAGCTATAGTTCAAGAGAATGTAGCTGTTCTGTACACTACGACAGGTCCTCTTCGACCACTGCAATGCTATATCATACCAGCGTTTTCGATACAAACCCTGAGCCTGTGTCGCCATGGCGAGGTGGGAGATTGAAATTTAGTTAGAATATATTCACCGGAACGAAGAAAAAAAGGAAACATTTGTCAAGAATCATTCCGTGACGCACTAACCATCTCTTCCACCCACCAGGCGGCATGTCATTGATATTTAAGACTTTGCTACTGCATTTCGACACATGTGCAAACTACATACAGGCAGCCCGAAGCAGATTTGTGTCTCCCAGTGTGCATTCGCGTCTACCACCCAAACGTATGTGGTGATCCTATTAAATATACAGGTATTGGTTCATTGGAGCAGATGGTTCATGATCGAAGTCGCTTCCACAGACCGGTGTAAAGTTTCATCACCTGTAGTGTAGGATGACCATATGCGACAGACTATCAGTCACTATCGGTGCCTGTGTCGCAGAAGGTTCCCACGATGTTTCCACTGGTGGATCCAACTTCGAACATAGAACACGTCTCCAGACGTAATGGGTGATTGATCCCCCTTCGAGTCCTATCCCACAAGTGACGTGTTTTGGGTCCGCATCCCAACATAGTTCTGGATATAATGGTCGGCAGGTCCATACTCGAATGCTAACTCGGGTCAACTGTGAGACCTGGGAGCCAACCATGGCCCATGCACAGCTACAGAGATACAGAAAACAGAGCCAACGTGCTGCAACTGTAGGGTTTGCAGTTGGAGGTGGTTGGTTGCATCCGAGTACAGTGCTACACTATGCCACCTGACCAGAAAAATAGTGCATTTGCGCTAGGTGTCTGTAGCTGTACTACATTTACAAGTAATTTTGGAACACGGAACGATAAGTGATGTCGTGATCAAATGGACAGAAGTGCATAAAATCGATAAAATGACGAAAAATACGTATAAATTAAGGTAAAATACACTGAAATGCTGGAAAATTGAGGGAGTACCTGAATGACTTCTGATTGGTGCAGAACAATTCTTCTACGTGGGAACGAGTATATGACAGCAAGAGGAATACGATATAACTTTGAGATGGAAGAAATGGGAACCGGGGAAACACTCTTTTATTTTTCGTCCAGGCAACATTCTACTGTATGTCTATTGAGGTAATAGATACACGCGCAAGTTGACTGCTGTCTTTGGTGCTTTCCTGGAAAAAGAGAACCATCTGCCTCTAAACTTACTTGCATATGCGTTGAATGATGACAGAGAGTGGATGAAGTGAAAGGGTGAGATGAAGTTGTAACGAGGTAGGATTTAATGGTAGACTGATGATGCATTGTAGAGAGAGTGGGACATGTTCAAATGGCTCTGAGCACTATGGGACTTAACATCTATGGTCATCAGTCCCCTAGAACTTAGAACTACTTAAACCTAACTAACCTAAGGACATCACACACATCCATGCCCGAGGCAGGATTCGAACCTGCGACCGCAGCAGTCGCGCGGTTCCGGACTGAGCGCCTATAAGTGGGACATGTTGCTACAGGTCATTTCACCATTTTCTTCCGTTGTTCTATCGGGATGCATCAGTTGTGTGACATAACCTGCGTTCGACTCACATACAACTGCGTGTTCTGTGTGTGATGTAAAGCAGTGTTTACTTGCGATCGTTAGCAGCAAACCTCTCGTTTATCAGAGGACTTTCACCCTGTTTCGACACATTCCTCAGTCTAGACAAACGAAGATTTATGCGACGTACTCCATTCCTCTGCCGCACCTTGGGCATACAATGGAATCTTCAGTTTCATAACTACGGTGATTCTAAGTTAGCAACAAGTGTTTGTGAAGTATTACAATCCCCTTGTATAAATCTGCTTGACGGATGCCCTGCTTACGGAGTTAGTGGCGGAATGACGTGTAATTTCAAATGTCAAACACCGCTGCTATGCGTTTGTCCCTAACTTTGTAGGAGGCATTCTCCGTAACTAACGATCATTTTATAATGGAATTATGCGAACATAGTATAATTTTTGAACGGTGATCGTATGTGGGGGCCTTACACCTCTGGAAAGCTATATTGTATGTGTATCACAAGGAATTGATGTTTTAAGGAAGTAGTTTTTCGTTTCACAGTTTATCACCATGGTTTATCGTTGAGAAACCTGCTAGGAGAATGTATTTCATGCGCTGTAAATATATTTCTTACATTGTGACAGAAACAGCGTTGCATTCCGTACGACTAATAGGTCGGAAACCGCAACGATCTAACATTATAGCGGTTTTTAAGTGCAGAACATTGTAGCCTTAGGAGTGCCTGTGTTTATGTTCTCTCTTACTACTAATTTCTCGGTAATGACCCCAGACACTATAACAATAATTTAGAATTGCTAGTGGGATTGATTTACGTAAAAAGCAGCAAACTCCGTCCGTCTGGAGCTCAATCGTGCACAAAAATCACCCGTGTCTTGTTCTTAACCGTCTGTTATATCATCACAGTAGTTTCATATCTACTGTACTCGTACACCGATAAGGGGCGCTAACCTCGCGACATTCGCGCATCTGGAGAAATCTTGTGCTCTTGGATAGGTGCGGGACAGCAGTTACCTCCTCGATTCGCACTGTTCGTACACGAAACGTCGAATGTAGCTGTCTACTTCTGGTCAGCTGCGGGGAGCATTAGTCAGAGACAATGCGAGGAGATCTTTCGGTCTCTAACTTTATGCGAGAATGAGAATGCCCTGTGACTCTAATCCACATAGAGAAAGGTGGTAATTTACGCACTATGATCGAAGTGCTAGCGATATGTAGGTCGCTGCCTTGTATACTTCGGTGTATATGTTCGAGAATTAACAATGAATGAACGTACTGCCCAGTAATCTGCTTACATTCGCGATGGTACTCGCAAAGTAGTGGAGGGGCTGCTTAGCGACGATACACAAATTGGTAAGCATGCTGCCGTGTCATTGGTCGGTGTTGAAATCACGATAACGTTGCTAAAATTGATCGCACTATCAACTATGGTGCTTATTATTACATTACATCAAAAGTGTCTTTTTCCATCCCAACAGTCCACAGGTATGCTGTTGATTACCACATAATGTGATTTACACTGTGCGATGTCTAGTCTCCTGGGGCAGTCAGTGGATCAAGTGCGTTATGTCAGTTTAGAATCTGACACAGACGTCGTAGTCGGAGCGGAAAAAAACAAAATGTATGGCCGTGTACAAAGCCTGTTACAACAGAAAAAGCAGTGTATCAAACAACGAAACAGGGACCCTCTCCTGCGACTGATAACATGTGTGTATGTTTCCCGATAAGAAACACTACCGTAACTGTGTCGCACGGTGTTGCAGGTGCAGGCTTCATTTGCTGCTGACCTTACGCATCGTACACAGGGTGGCGGAGAGGAACAGTAATCATGTACGTGACTGCAAAATGAAGGAAAAATGATTTTCGAAATGGAGCACCGAGACATACGTTACCCTACCAATGGGAAGATGAGGTTAACTGTACAGGTAATTACCTTCGGATAGCTGTTGGAAGCGCTCTACAATACCACAAACTCGCCCAGTTTCCATATGTGACGATGTCTTCCACACTTTTGTCAACGAAAAACATTGCGACTTTGTTTTATTTCTACCAGCCTGTGTTGTGGTAGCTGCATAGTTTATGCCACGCGATGTTCAGTTTTCTGTGAGAGCTAGAGGATCGAAACGTGCTAATGTCCGTTTAGCAGCAGCTGACACGGATCTCTAAGTCATGGTAGAGAAAACAAAGTGTATGGTGGTGTACACTAATTGGGTGTGTTACAACCGAAAAAAAAAACAATGTATTAAACTGCTTATGAAGGAGCAATTCTGGAACCCTCTCATGTAATTGATAGGCTGTTGGATATGGTCATCCTACACTACAGGTGATGAAACTTTACACCGGTCTGTGGAAGCGACTTCGATCATGAATCGTCTGCTCCAATGAACCAATACCTGTATATTTAATAGGATTGCTATACATGTTTGGGTGATAAACGTTAATGCACACTGAGAGACACAGATCTGCTTCAGACTACCTGCTTGTAGTTTGGACATGTGTCGCAAAAAAGTAGCATAATCTTTGTCCTTCCTTCATGCTGTGTATGATGTGTAGTCTTCCTAATTTTCCTGGTAAGAAACACCACCATAACTGTTTGCACTGTCTTTTACACTACATCGTGTTGCAGGGGAAAGCTTCGTTTGGCACTGGCCTTACATACTGAACACGACTGGCGGAGCTATGACACCATTTCCACTGAGTGGTCAAACCGCGCTCCTGTCGCATTAACTCCGTTCGTCCTGTTTCCCCACAGGATGCAGAAGGTCTTAGATATAGCGCTCTCCAACTTCCGTACTGGTCAGACTTAAATTGCGTCGATCATATAGACTAATCTGCAGGGAGGGCAGGGCAGAGAATTAGGAGCAGTTGCAAGATGCAGAGGGACTGTCTTAAAACAGCACTGGACTTCTTGGTGTATGGGATCGTTAGCAGATAGGTTCGGAAAGAAAAGGTCACTCGTTTCGAGATACGATAGTGGCACGAATATCATTCATCAGTGGCAATAATTAAAAGCCTTCTGTACAGGATCCAACGCAAATATGTGGTTGAATGGGTAGAGTTGATTCCAAATTGCGGATAGCTTTTCGGACAGCATTTCTGCCTGAAAGTGTAACACTACCAGCGACTCGTGTGTGCCTCTGTAGACTCAAGACGGCTTTTTATGCAGGGTGATCGTAACTTAGGCCTTATGACCATGTTTTTAATATCGTGATCCTTACGCGACATTTATGTTGTGGGCTGTAGAGTCCCTCTGTGGTCAGCTTCAGATGTTATTTCTCAACAGTGTTCCTCGGAAAGAACATCGTGTTCCCCCCATGGATTCCCAGTTGTTCTACTTCGCGAGTATAATCCGACTGCTGAAGAGAATTATTTTCCATGCAAATTAATTCTCATGACCAATTTAATTAAGTACCCTTTCAAATTTATATCAATGACATGCCACCTGGCAGATGGAAGAGATGGCTAGGGCGACACGGAATGATTCTTCACAAGCGTCTCTTTTTTTCGTTAGGCGATATCTTTTAGCCAAATTTCAATCTCCCACCTACATTTGCCGAGGCAGGCTCTCAGGTGTTGTTTTGTAAACGCTAGTATGATATAGAATCACATACGTAAAAGGGGACCTGTCATAGTGTACAAAATAGCTCCGTTTTCTTGAATTATAGCTTGTTGTTGTCAAACGTAAAAATTTTCTTTTCCGACATTTTGTTATTTCAGGTGCATGACAGTTTACTTACAGACACTGAACGGAAGACACGCTCTCAGATCGTGCAATTTGTTCAACAAACAGTAAGAAATTGCTTAATATAGACTTTTTTGTGTTTAAATTCTCGCTATTTCTTTACTCTGATGGCGGTTTCGAAATAATGAGGATATTCTTCGGTGATCGGTAGTTCTCACATTAAAATAGTAGAATTTTTTTTCCTGATTTTACGCAGCGTGGGCATGTCTCTGGGATCATTTGTGATTGGTGGTGGTACACTTCCCTGATGTCACAAAATAATGAGATGTGGCTTTACCGATTTTGCTCATAAAACTACAATAAAATGATTTTTGCCTACTTTTGTGGAAGGACGACATTTATTATTGTCGCGATCATGTTTTCGTTTTATAATTGTTGCTTTATTATAGGAGTTGATGCTAAATAATCCAGCGCAGAACGACGGGCTGCTGCGGGTTAATTCCCTAACAGGTCGCGGCTCTCTCACAGTTGAGATAGCAGTCATTTATCACGGTTCTGAGGGCTGCCGTAGTAGGGGTTGCGCTCGCTTTAGGCGCACACAGCCAACTTTTGAAATGGCCATCTGGAGCGTTCTCCGGATGGGCGGGGTTATGCTACTTGATTTTCCTTTTGTGTTGTCTAGGACGACTGCCTGAAGGCATGCCGTGTATCGAGGGGGCGTGTCTGCTGTTTGCGGTCGCCGGACACAGCCGCTCTCTGCCTAGGAGGCAGTGCATGGGGGCTCTGCCGCTATATTTTAGACGAGCACTTTGTTCTTTCTTGTGTTGGCGTAGGAGCATCGCCCAAGGTGGCGGCCAGATGGTGGAAAGCTGAGTGTGGCCGGCGACTGCAGCATAGGGCGGGCAGCGAGGGAGCAGAGAAAGTACGAGACGCTCGGCGGAGCAGCTGGCCACAGTGACCATTTCAAGAAGCCTGTTTCCCCCCTGCCGGTGGAGCGAGGGGGGAGGGAGGGGTGAAGGGATGGAGGAAGAGGGCCTCGATTTTCGGCAGTTTGTGGACGCCTGTCGAGGTGAACACAGATTCAACTACCGCCCCCTCTGCAGACTTATAGCACAACGATTTTCACCAGTGTATGTACTACATTATGGTCCGTCCATTACGAATCCAGGATTTTTTATGACAGTTTCATAGTGTAAATAGAACTGTGCCGTATTTTTTTCCCATCAAAATTGTTCAGATGGCTCTGAGCACTATGGAACTTAACATCTGAGGTCATCAGTCCCTTAGAACTTAGAACTACTTAAACCTAACTAACCTAAGGATATCATACACATCCATACCCGAGGCAGGATTCGAACCTGCGACCGGAGTGGTCGCGCGGGTCCAGACTGAAGCACATAGAGCCGCTCGGCCACACCGACCGGCCTATTTTTTTGTTTTTTGTTTTCCATCAGTCGTGGTATTGTGTACTGGCATCGGTTACCTAGGCAGCAGGATGGTTTTTAAGCTGGCATCTATAGCGAACTCTGACGTCAAACAACGATAGATACTGTATGCTTACATGCAATGCACTTTTTAAACTCCTCTCAGTCCAACACCAGCAACTCTGCCTTTATCCCGCCAGCTTGTAGGTGAATTTGAGTGTGTCTGTCACTAGTTTCGAGTGGTATTGCGAAACTTTTTCCCAGCAGGATAACGACAGTTGTATGGTGCGGCCAATTTTTGAGTTTTATTGCGATTTTATTCCATTCATGTGCAGCGCTGTGCATGTAGTTGTGTAATTAGGCCCAATCTTTGTGATTAATTATGTAATTAGAACTGATCTTTGCGTCAGTTTTCTGACGAAAATAAACAAAGTACAGTAACCTAACTTCCTCTCCCGCATCTGAGCAGTGTCCATGTTTTGAGGGGTGCACTTGGGTTTTCCACCCAGGAGGACCAGGCTTCGAGTCCTGGAAAAGGTACTGCCAATTTTAATTTCCCATCAATTCTGGGGTGTGGGTTGGGGTGGGATGTCAGCACAGCCCTGGGACAAAAAATTTCACGCCAAAAATTCGAAATTCCCACAAAAATTCGGAAATTCCTGCAAAAATTCGAAATTCCCTCCAATAGGGTAGGTTGGGGGGACGGGAAGGTAGAGAGGGTAGTGGGTGGTGGAAGAGATGGCTGGGGCCCACGTGCAGCTGAGAAAAAACACGTGTTGTCTTCTGGGGGCGGGTGTGGGTGGGGGCGACGGTGGGAGTTGACGGGTGTGGGGGTGATTAATTGTTCAATTTAATTAATTTGCATATCAGTTTGATATCAAGAGTGGAGTCGTGCCCCCAACTCCTTACTACTGTAGCGTATTTCCAAATTCCTCACTTAATGATGTGGCCATTGTAAGTTTTCACGCGTGCTATCACGGTGTTGTCGTTTACCATCAGGCACCTGTCAGTTGAGGTTTCTCGTCATCTTTGTGACTCTCTCCCATGGTTCAAACAAAGCTGCACTTGTACACGCTTTTTTTCTTTGCGTATGTTCAATATGCCGTGATAGTCCTACTTGATACGGGTCCCTCACATTTGAACAACATTCTAAAATCGATCAGATGAGTTTCATAAGCAGTTTCCTTTTTAGGCTTAATGCTTTCTACCAATTAATGAAACCGCGTTTGCCACCTTGTTTACCTACGACTCAGCCTACGTCATCAGTCCATTTCATATACATACAAACCACATTTTTGCGTCAGTTACTGATTTCAGTTGTGGTTCATTAATACTATAATCAAAACATATTGCGCTTTTTCTTCATTTTGTGAAGTGTGTAATGTTGAATTTCTAAACTTTGTTGCCAGTCTTTCCACTCTTTACAATCGTAACATGTAAAGGGTGAAAGACGTGCACTTCATTCACCATTCAGTGCTCCCATTTCATATTTCTAATCCACGTATTCTGGTTTTCGGTAAACTAATAATTCAGATACTATTAATAATTTCTATGGGTTGCCTGATTTATTTGACGATTTTTACAGCTTGTCTCACACTGATCTGTGAGAGGAGCTTGGCGCCAGGAATTTCCTTTATTTATGGGCGAGGGCAGCAGTCTTCCTAGCAGCCATGATGGCTCCCCGTTTCCTATCCTTTTTCCGATCGCCAGGGTAGCACGCGGTGGCGTTTGAAAGTTCAGTAGTGGCCAAAGTTTCTCCTGCTCTCAGTTCCCCAACCTGCCTTACCAACCTTGTAACTAATATTTCTTCTCAACTTTAACGTCGCGAGGTCGCCTCCCTGTGAAATTCCGGCCCTATGATTGGCCAGTTCAGGTGCGCGCCCGTTTTTCGCGGGCGGGCGCCAACCGCCCTCCGCGGATGGATAGTGGACAAAGGGGCAGTAAGTCAGTTCTAGTGTGACCGTGCCTGAGGCGGAGGTGCTGCTTCCAGGAAATGAAGTTCGGTAAGCATGAGCGCCGACGGGCACTGTAGATTCGCGCCCTGCAGCCCAGAGGGAACCTTATAAGTCATTGTACTGATGTGCGCTCCTGGAATTACGGTTTATGCAATGTTTTCCGTGTTATAAGACTGTAGGGTTTTCCTTATACAGTCGGGCATAATGTGCGAGACGTGTTGGTTAGTCACAGAAGCTTGCAGTACGGCACTAAAGTGCATACATTCATGCTCACTTTTCCACTTCGTCCGACAGTAGCTCTTTGAGCTCTCCTGTGTAAAATTCGACTCAGAATTTATGTCTTCCTAGCTTGAAAACTTGTGCCCTTTGTCCTACGCCACGTGATGAGTGTCTGGCGCCCCTTCATGTTTCGTTAACGTAGTCGGACCGCGAGCCAAAGTTATATGAATAGTTTCGCGTCTTGTTGGTTGTATTCCTTTAGTACAGGAGGCTGCCTAGCGATTCACCCACAGTAGCATCTTTCTTAGTCTTTGGCTGATTCATGGTGGTGGTCGTTGCATGTCTGCAACCCCTTCCTTTAGTAAATTGTACCCCATCTGATAATACGGCGTTCGTCCCTAAAATTCCTTGTTCCTGCTATCGTGGCTTATTATGAACGAGCGTTGGGGCAAGCTGCTGAACTCAATTCTTTCTTCCCCCACCCCCATTTGATTGTATAATTGTTCAGTATTCAACTGTTAAATAAATGAGTCCTTTAATCTGTACATTCTCCCTTTAATTGCGTGAAACCACCCTTAGTGTCACAGTAGAATAATGAAGAACTATAACGGTTGCTAAATGGTCGTGCAGGTCTCGCGCCATTAATGATAGTATCTAGATTCAATATCGCGCGCCTGGTACGACCATTGCACGCATGGCACCGATAATAGTAATAATAATTTTCAATTATCTCCCATTGATAAACTGGGAAGTGTTCACGGCTCAGTGTGAGGACGTGAGCACTAAATCCACTTGATGTGGTGGAAGCAGTGGCCTCTGTTTTACCTTGCTGGTTTAGAAAAAAGAATATCAGAAATTACAGCCCCTACACAGAGTAAAATAAACCGAGCCACCGCTTTTAAGGGTCTCAACGCTCTTTCCTGAGGCCCTCCTCCACTTACTTCTGCTTCTCTTTATGATTCTGCGTCCAAGACAACATGGTTCAGTCCTCCCCATCAGTTTACTAACAGATTTAGAACTTTTAGTTTGATATATAATCTTTGCAGTTACTAATGTGTGTAAATATTATTCGTTCTGTCAGAGCGTCAATAAATTAACTCTTCAAGTTCTATGTATTCCCATTACTTAAGCAATTCACTAGAAGAGAGGCCTTGGTGGGCGACGGAAGAAGGTACTCGACTAACCAATCTCTGGGGTAATCACAGTATCGACCACTTCGGCAAACAAGACTGATAACACCGACTGCTCTTCTGACGCAGAATCTCCTCACAGATTTCACCAGGGCAGAGATCTTTGTTTCGTTTGAGAAAATTAAACGTCGTTGTTCTATAAATCTAACTTCACTTCCGCTACACAGTTTCTGTAGATATCCTGATGTGGCTGGCATTGCTCCATTGTCGTTGAAATCATTTTGGTTGCATATAGTGTCATCGTGTAAAACACGTTTTAGTACTTCAGCATTTTTGTATCTTACAAGATGGCGCGACAGTACACCCACAAGGTTTCCGTGATTTCTGCTTATTGAGTTGTTGTTTGTAATGTGTCCTAACGTATGTTGTGGAAAATGCACTGAGAAAACTTCTCCCCCACATTTTGCAGTACTCAGGTATGTAGTCATGGGAAACATCTGAATTTTGGAAGACAGTTTCACAATATGATACCGCATTAGCACTGAAAAATGTGATGGCTAGATTCTCTGGTAAGAGAATAGTTTACATGTGCTGTAGGCCATAAAATCTAAATATAGTCTGACGACAAACAACAACGTAACACAGTTTATGACAGTTAGCGTAAAATATTTCTTGTAAAATGGAGTTTTTTTTTTCTCCGAGATTTTCATATTTTCAAGCAATCCTTCGCTTGCCAAGGCCACAGTCGCTCAAGTAAAATTGACAACCAAGCTAATTCTTTTAACCTCAAATTAAATTTTTAGTTCTTTTGAGTCATGCCTGTGAAGCCGTTTCCTTTAGTGCCATTTCCCTGATTCCCTACATTACATTTATCGGCACCAGGAAACAATATTATTGAAGTGAGTCTGAATGAACAGTCAGACACTATACAGGGTGTCCTACATAACTCTGCCACAGCGTATATTTCCTCACCAATGGGCAGGAATGCATAATCTATAAGCCAACGGACGCCACTTTCAACACAAAGTTAACTATTTTTAAATGGTACATGTTTGTCTTTTCTAAAGAAACGACTTGATTTCACTGTTATAAACATCATACATTCTGAAATCTCAGACTTTAGACAACGGCAACGGCGCCGTGGTTTCTGCTGCAATACGCAGGGCAAGAGTTGCCTGCACAGTCCTGCAGCCTGCTTCAAACAAACCACTATCAGTATGCACGTTCTATTAGTCGACTACAGTATTATCGCACCTGGAAGAGAGGGCGATTCCGACCCCTTATCGTGAGACAGCGCCTAATCGGGGTTGATAGTGTATGTGCAGCTGACCTGAAAGCACTAACGGTGGGACGCGTTTTCCTCAGTCACCACTGTATTTGTTTACTTTAACTTAACTACGTATTTCCGATAAAGCCCAAGTACAATAACTTCGTGGTTGAGTGGTAGCTACAATGTTCAGCCTGCAAGTGTCTGCTACTGCTTGGGCCTGCCGTACTGTGTAAGCAGGAAAATACAGTGTTATGCATTTCGCGTACGTATCTGACAGTGCTTTCCCTGTTTCCGTGCGGCTTGTGACATTTGCAGTTGCCTCGTCGATATGCCAGCCTTCAGTAACTAAACAAAACAAGGTATGATGTTAATTTATGGTGAATGTCCCACAAATGTAATCACAGCTGTAGCACTCTACGCTGAACGATACCCAGATCGACGGCCTCCTTCATATCGTACCATTTCCAACATCCGCACAAGTCCCATGGAAACAGGCAGATGGGCACCTAGAAAGTGCCAAAGATTGAACAAAGTAATTAACAATGACAACAAGGTTGCCGTTCTGGCTGCTGTAGCGCAAAATCCTGAGGTGACTGTACTACAGATTGCAGGTGGTTCTGGAATAAGCCGTAGTAGCGTGTGAAGAATTTTGCATAGGCATATGTTTCATCCAAATCATACCTCTCTCTGCCAAGAACTGCACTGAATTCCACCGTTTTACAGTTCAGCTGCTGCAAGGTCATCCTGAGTTTCTATGTGATACGTTGCTTATGGCTTCACAAATCATGGGCACGTGAACCTGCGGAATCTGCGCTACTGGTCCGTGCAAAATCCCATTGGCTTCACGCGGTTACTCATAAACGACAGAGATCAATGTTTGCTGCGGCATCACTGGTAGCCGTACTGTAGGTCCCTATTTTTATCAGGGATCGTTAACCGGACGGCGATATGCATCATTTCTTCAAGACACTCTAAACCTTTTCATGGAAAATGTGGGATTGGGAACGCGTCTATCAATGTGGTTCCAGCGTGATGGATGCCCCGCACACTACTTTCCAGGGAAGTTTGGGATGCAATGTATGCAATTAACTGGGTATGGCAGGGAAGTCCTGTGAACCGGCCAACCCGGTCCCCCCTCTAGACGCCATTAGACTCTTCCTCTAGGGCGAAGTGTGAGAGTCTCTGTACCACAAACCTCCAACAACACCAGTCGACATAAAACCATGTATAACCGCTGCGTGTGTGGTAATCTGTGAAAACACTACAATCTGTGCAACCCTCACTTGTTCCCAGTCTCCAAAAGTATACTGATGCGAATGGCAGGCACCTCGAATTTCTGTTGACGTGACGCAGATTAATTGGACGTGGCGTTACCGGTTATTTTTAAGTGCGTTTTTCGAGATGGCTCTCATGCACGAAGTTGATAATTCCATGGGCTATATGCCAGTAATAACTGGCTTTAAGACATCTTGCCGTTGGTGGGGAGGCTTGCGTGCCTCAACGATACAGATAGCCGTACCGTAGGTGGAACCACAACGGAGGGGTATCTGTTGAGAGGCCAGACAAACGCGTGGTTCCTGAAGAGGGGCAGCAGCCTTTTCAGTAGTTGCAGGGGCAACAGTCTGGATGATTGACTGATCTGGCCTTGTAACACTAACCAAAATGGCCTTGCTGTTGTGGTACTGCAAACGGCTGAAAGCAAAGGGAAACTACAGCCGTAATTTTTCCAGAGGGCATGCAGCTTTACTGTATGATTAAATGATGATGGCATCCTCTTGGGTAAAATATTCCGGAGGCAAAATAGTCCCCCATTCGGATCTCCGGGCGGGGACTACTCAAGAGGACGTCTTTATCAGGAAAAAAAAAAAACTGGCGTTCTACGGATCGGAGCGTGGAATGTCAGATACCTTAATCGGGCAGGTAGGTCAGAAAATTTAAAAAGGGAAATGGATAGGTTAAAGTTAGATATAGTAGGAATTAGTGAAGTTCGCTGTCAGGAAGAACAAGACTTTTGGTCAGGCGAATACAGGGTTATAAATACAAAATCAAATAGAGGTAATGCAGGAGTCGGTTTAATAATGAATAACAAAATAGGAGTGCGGGTAAGCTACTACCAACAGCAAAGTGAACGCATTATTGTGACCAAGATAGACTCGAAGCCCACGCCTACTACAGTAGTACAAGTTTATATGCCAACTAGCTCTGCAGAGGATGAAGAAATTGATGAAATGTATGATGAGATAAAAGAAATTATTCAGGTAGTGAAGGGAGACGAAAATTTGATACTCATGGGTGACTGGAATTCGAGAGTAGGAAAAGGAAGAGAAGGAAACGTAGTAGGTGAATATGGATTAGGGCTAAGAAATGAAAGAGGAAGCCGCCTGGTAGAATTTTGCACAGAGCATAACTTAATCATAGCTAACACTTGGTTCAAGAATCATGAAAGAAGGTTGTATACATGGAAGAACCCTGGAGATACTAGAAGGTATCAGATAGATTATATAATGGTATGACAGAGATTTAGGAACCAAGTTTTAAACTGTAAGACATTTCCAGGGGCTGATGTGGACTCTGACCACAATCTATATGTTATGAACTGTAGATTAAAACTGAAGAAACTGCCAAAAGGTTGGAATTTAAGGAGATGGGACCTGGATAAACTGAAAGAACCAGAGGTTGTACAGAGTTTCAGGGAGAGCATAAGGGAACAATTGACAGGAATGGTGGAAAGAAATACAGTAGAAGAAGAATGGGTAGCTTTGAGGGATGAAATAGTGAAGGCAGCAGAGGATCAAGTAGGTAAAAAGACGAGGGCTAATAGAAATCCTTGGGTAACTGAAGGGATACTGAATTTAACTGATGAAAGGAGAAAATGGAAAAATGCAGTAAGTGAAGCAGGCAGAATTGAATACAAACGTCTCAAAAATGAGATCGACAGGAAGTGCAAAATGGCTAAGCAGGGATGGCTGGAGTACAAATGTAAGGATGTAGAGGCTTATCTCAAAGGGGTAAGATAGATACTGGCTACAGGAAAATTAAAGAGACCTTTGCATGAATATCAAGAGCTCAGATGGAAACCCAGTTCTAAGCAAAGAAGGGAAAGCAGAAAGGTGGAATGGGTGTATAGAGGGTCTACACAGGGGCGATGTTCTTGAGGACAATATTATGGAAATGGAAGAGTATGTAGATGAAGATGAAATGGGAAATATGATACTGCGTGAAGAGTTTGACAGAGCACTGAAAGACCTAAGTCGAAAGAAGGCCCCGGGAATTCCATTAGAACTACTGACAGCCTTGGGAGAGCCAGTCCTGACAAAACTGTACCATCTGGTTAGCAAGATGTATGCGACAGGCGAAATTCACTCAGACTTCAAGAAGAATATAATTATTCCAATCCCAAAGAAAGCAGGTGTTGACAGATGTGAAAATTACCGAACTATCAGTTTAGTGACTCACAGCTGCAAAATACTAACGCCAATTCTTTACAGACGAATGGAAAAACTGGTAGAAGCCGACCTCGGGGAAGATCAGTTTGGATTCCGTAGAAATGTTGGAACACGTGAGGCAATACTGACCCTACGACTTTTCTTAGAAGAAAGATTAAGGAAAGGCAAACCTACGTTTCTAGCATTTGTAGACTTAGAGAAAGCTTTTGACAATGTTGACTGGAATACTCTCTTTCAAATTCTGAAGGTGGCAGGGGTGAAATACAGGGAGTGAAAGGCTATTTACAATTTGTACAGGAACCAGATGGCAGTCATAAGAGTCGAGGGACATGAAAGGGAAGCAGTGGTTGGGAAGGGAGTGAGACAGGGTTGTAGCCTCTCCCCGATGCTATTCAATCTGTATATTGAGCAAGCAGTAAAGGAAACAAAAGAAAAGTTCGGAGTAGGAATTAAAATCCATGGAGAAGAAATAAAAACTTTGAGGTTCGCCGATGACATTGTAATTCTGTCAGAAACAGCAAAGGACTTGGAAGAGCAGTTGAACGGAATGGACAGTGTCTTGAAAGGAGGCTATAAGATGAACATCAACAAAAGCAAAACAAGGATAATGGAATGTAGTCGAATTAAGTCAGGTGATGCTGAGGGTATTAGATTAGGAAATGAGACACTTAAAGTATTAAAGGAATTTTGCTATTTGGGGAGCAAAATAACTGATGATGGTCCAAGTAGAGAGGATATAAAATGTAGACTGGCAATGGCAAGGAAAGCGTTTCTCAAGAAGAGAAATTTGTTAACATCGTGTATTGATTTAAGTGTCAGGAAGTCGTTTCTGAAAGTATGTGTATGGAGTGTAACCATGTATGGAAGTGAAACATGGACGATAAATAATTTAGACAAGAAGAGAATAGAAGCTTTCGAAATGTGGTGCTACAGAAGAATGCTGAAGATTAGATTGGTAGATCACATAACTAATAAGGAGGTATTGAATAGAATTGGTGAGAAGAAGAGTTTGTGGCACAACTTGACAAGAAGAAGGGATCGTTTGGTAGGGCATATTCTGAGGCATGAAGGGATCACCAATTTAGTATTTGAGGGAAGAGTGGAGGGTAAAAATCGTAGAGGGAGACCAAGAGATGAGTACACTAAACAGATTCAGAAGGATGTAGGCTGCAGTAGGTACTGGGAGATGAAGAAGATTGCACAGGATAGAGTAGCATGGAGAGCTGCATCCCACCAGTCTCAGGACTGAAGACCACACCAACAACAAGACACTGGAACCACTTCTTATCACTAAATTGCACGCCTAGTGGAAATCTATAAATATGGAATCGATCTGAAATTCCTTGTCAATAGCACTCAACACGTCATGTGTGAAGAGCTAGTTTGTGTTGTCTGATGTTTCAAAATCCATGCTGACTGTGTGTCAATAGACAGTTCTCTTCAATGTAAGTCATAATGTTAGAACACAATATATGTTCCAAAATCCTGCTGCATATCGAAGTTGATGATATGACCCTGAATTTTAGTGGATTACTCGTACCACCTGTGCAGTTTTCCAGTTGCCCCTGAATTTTGGAGGATTACTCGTACCACCTTTCTTGAATATTGTTGTTACCTGTGCAATTTTCCAGTCTTTTGGTACGGATCTTTCGTCGAGCGAGCGGTTGTACACCATTAAGTATGGAGCTAATCCATCAGCGTACTCTGAAAAGAACCTAATTGGTATACAGTCTTGACCGAAAGATTTCCTTTTATTAAGTGATTTACGTTGCTCCACCACTCAGAGGATATCTGCTTCTAAGTTGCTCACGTTGGCAGCTATTCTTGATTCGAATTCTGAAATATTTACTTCGTTTTCTTTGGTGAAGGAATTTCGAAAGGCTGCATTTAGTAACTCTGCCTCCGCAGCTGTGTCGTCGATAATATGTCCATTGCTATCGCGCAGAGAAGGCATTGACTGCGCCTTCCCGCTAGCATACTCTACGTGCGACGAAAATGTCATTGGATTTTCTGCCAGGTTTCGAGATAAGACTTACGTTGTGGAAACTATTATAACGTCTCGAATTGCTGTCCGCGCTAAATTTCCAGCTCCTGTAAAAGATTGCCAATCTTGGAGACTTTGCGTTAGTTTGAATTTGACAACCTTTTTTCGTTCTTTCTGCAACGGTGTTCTGACCCGTTTTGTGTACCAAGAGGGATCAGCTCCGTCGTTTGTTAATTTATGTGGTATAGATCTCTCAATTGCTGTCGATGCTTTTCTTTGTATTCAAGCCCCATCTGGTCTACACTAAGATTGTTAATTTGTAAGGAATTGAGATTGTCTCTCAGGAAGGCATCAAGTGTATTTTATCTACTTTTATGAACAGATATATTTTTGTTTATTTTTGGAGGATTTGGGGTTACAATATTCAACCTCTGTACGATAATCCGGTGTTCACTAACTCCTGTATCCGTTTTAATGCTTAATATTAGCTCAGGCTCATTTGTTGCTAAGAGATCAAGTGTGTTTTCACAATCGTTTACTATTCGCGTGGTCTCAAGATCTAATTGCTCGAAATAATTTTCAGATAATGCATTTAGCACAATTTCAAATGATGTTTTATGCATACCTCCGGATTTGAACATATATTTTCGCCAACATATCGAGGGTAAATTAAAATCACCACCAGCTATAATTGTACAAGTCGAGTACGTGTTTGAAATTAAACTCAACTATTCTTTGAACCTTTCAGCAATTGGATCATCTGAGTGTGGAGATCGGTAAAAGGATCCAATTACTATTTTATTTCGTTGCCAAAAATGACCCCTGCCCATACCAACTCACAGGAACTATCTGCCTCAATTTCGCTACAAGATAAATTACTTCTAACAGCAACAAACACGACAGCGCTAACTGTCATTAGCCTACCCTTTCGGAACACCGTTAGGTTCTTCGCAAAAATTTCGGCTGAACTTATCCCCAGATTTCGCCAGCTTTCAATGCCTATAGCGAATTGAGAATCAGTGCTTTCTATTAGCGCTTGGAAATCTAGCACTTTCCCAATACGACTACGACTATCTTTTGCTATACCAATGGTTTCCGTGTCTATGTTCTTCTTATGTTCGACCTGCACCCATTGAATCTGAAGCCCTTTTTGTATTTCCCTGAGACCCTCTAACCTAAAAAAAACTGTTCATTCCACGTCACGCAGCCCATGCTACCCGTGCAGCCAAATCCAACCACCTATGGCGCAAGTCGAGGAATCTCCAGCCTACACGGTCGCAGAAACGTCTGAGCCTCTGATTCAGACCCTCCACTCGGCTCTGTACCAGAGGACCGCAATCTGTCGCGTTGATTATGCTGCAAGTGGTGAGCTCTGCTTCCATCTCTATGAGTGTAGAAGAACTGTGACAATGGTTTCAAGGTAATCTGAGAGCATTTCGCTTTACAACACCTATGATTTAGAGAGAACCGAAAAATCATAGTGAAGGCAGTGATGACGTTGACAAAGATTGTAGTTATGAGCCCCAAGCAATGAGCCAAAACTCTTCACACAGTCGGAACTAAACGATTTGGTTAGAGACTTAGGCCTTCCAAAGGATTCAGCCGAGGCTTTAGGGCCGATTTTGAAAGAAAAAGTATAGTTTCATTGCTCATGGAAGATCCTTTTCTTGGTACAGGAATAGAGAAAAAGAGTTTGTACCCTTTTTCTATCAAGTTGGTGACCTCGTTTTTTTGTACTAATGTTCTTGGGTTGATGGAGACTTTCAATATCAAATATGATACCGATGAATGGAGACTTTTAATTGATTCCTCTAAAAGAAGCCTTAGAGCTGTTGTTTTGCATAATGGCAACCAATATGCATCTGTACCAGTAGGACATTCAGTTCGTTTGAAAGAATGAGAAACTTGAATTGGTCCTTAAAGCTTAAGTCCTCTGATCGTAACTGGACCGTTTGTGAGGATGTGAAAGTGATCGCTATGCTACTAGGCCAACAGAGTGGCTACAAAATTTCCCGTGCTTCCTCCTTGACCGTAAACAACATTATGTTAAAACAGAATGGCCAATAAGAAAAGTTTTCATTCCTGGAGTTAAGAACGTTGAGAAGGAGAGTTTCGTGCATTCTAAAGAGATTTCACTTCCGCCGATTCACATCAAGTTGGGACTGATGAACAATTCGTCAAAACATTGCCTAAAGAAGGGTGTTTTAGACATTTTTATGAGGAATTCCCTGGCCTCTCTGAGGCAAAACTTAAAGAAGGGCTATTTGTTGGGCCTGATATAAGAAAACTTATGGAGAATGTAAACTTAAGAGTTGAAAATGGAAAACCAGGAAAGGAAAGAATGGTAGTCTTATAAACAAGTGGTAGCCGGTTTTCTAGGAAATAAAAAAGACCCAAACTACAATAATATTGTTGCCGATCTGTTAACTAACTACAAACTGTTGGGCTGCAACATGGGTGCTAAAGTTCACTTCCTTCATTCTCAACTGGACTATTGTCCAGAAAATCTTGGAGCTGCCAGTGAACAAAAAGGAGAGCGATTTCGACATAAAATAAATGGAATGAAGATATCAAATATGCTGGGACGTGAACATGATGGCTGGGTACTGTTGGATGTTAAAAAGAGAAATTCCTAAACCCCACAGTAGGAGAAGTACAAAATGATGTTTGGAAGGAAAAAGGAAACGTTGCTTTTAATAGTATTGCAAGAAAGCCTTATTAACTTCTCTTACTTTACATTTAAGATTAAATTATATTTAATGTGGTTTAATAACATTGTACATAAATAATACTGATATAAGAAATGGCGTTTTTAGGATTTTTCCTAAAAGTTTTAGCCCTTTTTGTAGACAAACCTTACGTGATAGAAAAAAAACAGTGTCATTTCTGAAATCAGCGCAAAAAACTACATAAAATTCAATTATCAAAACTAAAACAATTTTCAAAAATATTTTTTTACGCCCCTGTGTTATTTTTTGGTGTTGCGTTTTTTTTCGTCAGTGTAAATCTTCCGTAGAGAAGCAGCTCAAAATAACAATATATCATAGCAAATAATACAATTCAACGTATGAAAAAGTGTATCCTGTTTACTTCGAAGAGCTAACAATGGTTAAATTAGAAAATAACGAACTTGTTATGACAAAAGTACGGAAATTGAATATTTAAGTGTATTTATTGAAACTGACGTAAAGCAAAATTCCCTGAACTGTTTCTTCAAAAAAGTCATAATCGGAATTATTTCTCTGTCCTACGGTTAGTTTGATTGACTAAAGTGACACAAATAGAAATATCACGCTGATTTTTTGTGACTTCTGTAAAAAAGAACGGCACAACTCAAAATAATACAATTTTGAACTTCTTATCGATGATTCGCTCGCTGTGTAATTCAATGTCCAGCTAACAATGCAACGCTTTTGCTGTCATGATCACGTTCCTACTCCAAATAATTACAGTGACACAAATGCCCTCTAACGGCCGAGTTATGAAAGTACAGAGACAAACCATTGATGACTGATCAAGAAACATTCCTTCAATTTTGTCATAGAAACAATTCGAAAATGAAGAAGCAGTGTTCGTTGTAATACGTTGCGTAGCACTTAACGCAACCGTTCGGAGCGTGTGAACTTTTAGGAAAACAGGCTGGACGCCTCGTCTGCCGACGCCACTGCTGGTGGCTGTTGTCAATTTAGCCACGTGGGGATGAGCCCGGTTAGACACATCTGCGGTCAGTGTTGCAACAGCAGGCGCGTTGAAATCTAGTTCTACGAAGTCTCGCACTACGGGAGAGTCAGTCACTTTAATTACACTAGAGAAGCCAGTATTGCGACGCTTTAAAATCTTATCCATATTCTAAAGTCAACAAGGTACTGAATAATGTCATTTCGAAGGATTTCGTCTTGAAAAGAAGCATCACAAGGGCAGTTAAATTAGCAACCCGTTTCATCCCCTTTCTCCTGCGAGCCGCTCCTAGTAAGACTGATTACAGTGACAACACATACGAACAAAATCGCAACGAGCAGCAGCCAAATGAATATGAGAATCAAAACATTCATCTAACTTTCTAACGATGCCCCATAGGGTAGGTGTGAAGCTCTACTTGAGAAAATAGCTTCCTACATAATCTAAAAATGTTCACTCTCACTCATGAAAAAAAAAAAAAAGAAAGAACGCTGTGAGTCATCTGTTGGGTGCGAAATGTTGCTCCAACTGCATCTTATACTCCGTCCTGTCCTGTTGTATTGCATCGAAGTAACAGAAGGGAGGAGCCGGCACCTGGCCTGCTTCAGCCGTAGCTTGCTGCTGGGCTTGCTGTGCGTCCAGCAGTCTGCTAATGGTCGACAGTAATGTTTGTATTTGTTGGCTCTGAAACTGAATAAGTGCAGTGAGTGACGTCTCTCCCACTGTAGCCATTTCATACAAGATTAACTATATAAGAAAAAGTTTTCAAATATTTTTCGGCCCTGGAAGAGAAAGAAATTGATTAATTTGATGTTAGGTGTTGCCAGTGATGTTTACTCAATTCCGTGCATCACAGCAAACACGTCCTACTCACCAGAAATGTTTTTGTGTACGTACACTATTGGCCATTAAAATTGCTACACCACGAAGATGACGTGCTACAGACGCGAAATTTAACCGACAGGAAGAAGATGCTGTGATAGGCAAATGACTAGTTTTTCAGACCATTCACACAAGGTTCGCGCCGGTGGCGACACCTACAACGTGCTGACATGAGGAAAGTGTCCAACCGATTTCTCATACACAAACAGCAGTTGACCGGCGTTGCCTGGTGAAACGTTGTTGTGATGTCTCGTGTAAGGAGGAGAAATGCATACCATCAAGTTTCCGACTTTGATAAAGGTCGGATTGTAGACTATCGCGATTGCGGTTTATCGTATCGCGACGTTGCTACTCACGTTGGTCGAGATCGAATGACTGTTATCAGAATATGGAATCGTTGGGTTCAGGACGGTAATACGGAACGCCGTGCTGGATCCCAATGGCCTCGTATCAATAGCAGTCGAGATGACAGGCATCTCATCCGCATGGTTGTAACGGATCGTGCAGCCACGTCTCGATCCTTGAGTCAACACATGGGGACGTTTGCAAGACAACAACCATCTGCACGAACAGTTCGACGACGTTTACAGGCCGGCAGTGGTGGCCGAGCGGTTCTAGTCGCTTCAATCTGGAACCGCGCGACTGCTACGGTCGCAGGTTTGAATACAAACTCGGGCATGGGTATGTGTGATGTCCTTAGGTTAGATAGGTTTAAGTAGTTCTAAGTTCTAGGGGACTGATGACCTCAGACGTTAAGTCCCATAGTGCTCAGAGCCATTTGAACTATTTTTGACGTTTGCAGCAGCATGGACTATCAGCTCGGAGACCATGGCTGCGGTTACCCTTGACGCTGCGTCACAGACAGGAGCGCCTGCGATGGTGTACTCAACGACGAAGCTGGGTGCACCAATGGCAAAACGTCATTTTTTCGGATGAATCCAGGCTCTGTTTACAGCATCATGATGGTCGCATCCGTGTTTGGCGACATCGCGGTGAAAGCACATTGGAAGCGTGTATTCATCATCACCATACTGGCGTATCACCCGGCGTGATGGTATGGGGTGCCATTGATTACACTTCTCGGTCACCTCTTGTTCGCATTGACGGCACTTTGAACAGTGGACGTTACATTTCACATGTGTTATGTCCCGTGGCTCTACCCTTCATTCGATCCCTGGAAACTCCTATATTTCAGCAGGATAATTCACGACCGCATGTTTCAGGTCCTGTACCAGTCTTTCTGGATACATAAAATGTTCGACTGCTGCCCTGGCTAGCACATTCTCCAGATCTCTCACCAATTGAAAACGTCTGGTCAATGGTGGCCGAGCAACTGGCTCGTCTCAATACGCCAGTCACTACTCTTGATGAACTGTGGTATCGTGTTGCAGCTGCATAGGCAGCTGTACCTGTACACGCCATGCAGGCTCTGTTTGACTCAATGCCCAGGCGTATCACGGCCGTTATTGCGGCCAGAGGTGGTTGTTCTGGGTATTGATTTCTCAGGATCTATGCACCCAAATTGCCTGAAAATGTGATCACATATCAGTTCTAGTACAATATATTTGTCCAATGAATATCCGTTTATCATCTGCATTTCTTCTTGGTGTAGCAATACTAATAATGGCCAGTAGTGTAGTTGGCAAGAGATGGCGTAGACAAAACGAACATTCAATAAATGGACGAAACATGAGAATATTTATTTACATCATTTAAAGTACAAAGAATTATATGCATATCTTTCATGCACTGCACTACACTCCTCCAACACGGTCTATAGTTTAGTCACTTGCTAGCTGTAACAGAATTAGTAGCGTCGTGCCAGGCCCCTTTCTCACAGCGAAGCTTCCATGGTTTGGGAGGGTTCCTGGCGTGCGGCGTGTTGAAAAGATACGCAGAAAGTTACATTTGTATTTAATTTTGTTCGTGCTTCCTTAGTTTAGGAATCGTGACTGTTTGGAATAATTATTTGTGTTTTTCTGCTACGAGTCACAATTGTTTATTTTAGGTTCAATTTAACACACTGCAACGCGTTTCAAGCATGCTTTGCTCATCAGCAGGCTTTTATGGATAAAGATGTTACTAAAAGGTCATAGTCTAAATTAAACTTGAATTGTTTCTCTTCGCTATTATACTGCTGAGGTGACTATTGGGGTATTTGGGGTGCGGGCAGAGGCTGGTCGAAAATCGATATCCATTCCCGTCTTCAGCTGATGTGGAGATGTGTCTCGTTAGTGCGACAGATACCACAACTGGTGTGGGTTGCAGATAATTTTGCATCAGTTGTTATGGTGTGATAATCGTGTGATATGTTTTATAAATTTCGGTTGCTTACTCACGATTCTGACGTCCCAAGGCTCCACCTACATCGTTGGTACACGGGCGGAGCTGTTGTTCAACGTCGCGCTGTTGGACTGTTTAATCTAACACTGTTTTTACTTATTTTCATTGCAAAAGCTTTTCTCCATAGATGTAAGCAGTGTATTTTAAATGCAGTATGGTGGCTTTGGAGCATGTGAATGAGAACCCACTATCGTTGCCTTCCAGCGATAATCGGTCTAACGACAGTCCAGTAGTCGTTTGTTTCATACTGACATGTTGTCAGCCCCCGGAAGCTGAGTGGTTGCCGCCACGGTAGCTCAGCGTGTTCGGTCAGAGGGTTGCGTGCTCTCTATAATAAAAAAAACTGAGTCAAAGAATCAACGATCAACTTGAACGGATGTCTTGTGACATCCGTCCAGACCAAACGCAACGAACTATACCGAACAAAAAGAGAAAAAAAAGTGCTCAGCGCGACATAATGTCAATCCTAAGGGCCCGGGTTCGATTCCCGGCTGGGTCGGAGATGTTCTCCGCTCGGGGACTGGGTGTTGTAGTGTCCTAATCGTCATCATTTCATCCCCATCGACGCGCAAGTCGCCGAAGTCGCGTCAAATCGAAAGACTTGCACCCGGCGAACGGTCTACCCGACGGGAGGCCCTAGTCACACGACATTTATATTTATAATGGCACATTAAATCTATTGCATTAATACTGGTTTAATGCCATTGAAGATTTTTGAGTTTCTGAATTCAGTTATCTCAGTAAGAATATTATCGTCATTTTTGCGTAATGAATGAAAATTTCTTCTTCTTACATCATATCCATTCTTTTATCTTATTCGATTTTATGCAGAATTTCAGTATTGTCTTCGATTTTCAATGGGTGGCCTGTCTCATTAATGTGTCGCTCCTAAGGGTTGGTTACACTTCTCTAGTCTGTAGCAGTCTGTTTTATTTTTTAAATCGAGTTCTGAAATTTCTGAGCCGGCCGCTGTGACCGAGCGTTTCTAGGCGCTTCAGTCTGGAACCGCGCGACCGCTACGGTCGCAGGTTCGAATCCTACCTCGGGCATGGATGTGTGTGATGTCTTTAGGTTAGGTAGGTTTAAGTAGTTCTAAGTTCTAGGGGACTGATGACCTCAGATATGAAGTCCCATAGTTCTCAAAGCCATTTGAACCATTTTTTGAAATTTCTGCCTGTGTAACCTACATAATTTTTGTTGTATTGGCTGCATGTTCCAGATGCATCAAGATTTGTATCAGGCGGTTTCATATCATGATAAGCCTCCTGTTCAGATTGTTGGTGGTGCCAAAGCTCATTTTTACATCAGCGTTTTTAAATAGCCTAGCTCATTTACCCGCCACCATACCAAGATATGGAATTTCTACATATTTCACTGTTGGAATGCTATCAGTTTTCAGTGTAGTTTGTCGAATTTGTTTTTTATCCGTTGTGACGTGGTATTAATGACTAAACGATCAGGTGTACTGTTTAGCGCAACATGTTACATGGTTATTGTTAGAGTTCCGTATATTGAAGTGGGAATTTTTGGGGGTCTGCATAGCACTGATCTGTACGCAGTTTTTGTCGGAGGTCGGATGTGTAGAGCAGTTTGGTATAGTACCGTCTGTAACAACAGGTCTTTTGTGGACAATGAAAGACACTTCCTGGTTCTGATTTGATATTTTCATGTCATGAAAAGATGTGGCGCTTTTCTCTCCATATTCAGGGGTGAACTAGATATTTTATGCAGACAGCTGAATTTATTAAAAATATGTGGCGCTGTTCTCTCCATATTCAAGGGTGAACTAGATATTTTATGCAGACAGTTGAATTTATTAAAAGCGTATGTTACTTCATCATCTGTTCCACAAAACAGAATGTGGGTGTCATCCACATTCCTCTCTTAGAATTTAACTTTGCTTGTGATACTATCGTTTAGTTTCAATATTTTGTTCTGTATATGCTTGAAGAATATTTCAGCAATTAGGTCACTAAGATGTCTTGCTATTGCAAGCCCTAGTTCTTGCTTGTAAATTTTGTTGTTGCAAGAGTAAAAATTATGTGAGAGTACTAAATTAACACGTCTCTAAACTCTGTTATTTCTAGTCTCCTCGTTGTCCTGTTTTTCGTTAGAATGTTTCTTACTATGTCAACTGTTTCATCGTTCTGTGTGCTTCTATATGAGTTTACAGTGTATAAGGATGTGGTTTGAGGTGGTACAATTAGGTTATCCATACTATTGATAATTTCATAGTTGTTATTTACGAAATAAGACTTTTCGAACGTGTACTTTTCAGCTCTCAGCAATTTGTAGATGGGGCTATTAATTGCATGCAGTGAGCTGAAGCGAAGACAGCGTCCCCTCGTGGCGTCCACAGCGCCCTCCGTAGGGAGCCGCTGAGCCCTGAGGAGGGGTGGATCGCTGTGGCGCGCTGGCAGCGCAGCCTGTTCAAATGTAACTCCTCCATGGAGTGTGAGCAGCGTGACAAAGACTCCGTCAACACATCATGTCATTTACTCTCCGCCATGCCCTAAATATTGTCTTACCGAGTACACACCGATGTACCAATACACTGTGACCACCTGCTCAATAGCTTGTTTGTCCGTCTTTGGAACAGAATACATCACTTATTCTGCGTAACAAGGATCCAATAACTAGTTGGTATGTTTGCAGAAGTATGTGGCATTAGATGTCTGCGCACATGTCATGTGATTCGCTTAAATAACGGAAAGCTAAACTGCGTACGCGGTGATGACACCCAGTAACGAACGTAGGGTTCCATAGGATTTGCATCAGCTGGATCTGGTCGCCGAAACATCAGCGTTATTTCACTATAATGCTCCTCAGACTACTGTCCATGATTGTGGCTTCGAGACACGGATAATTATACTGCTGAAAGATGACACCGCCGTCGGGGAAAGCATCAAGCATTAAGGCATGCAGATGTTTCGATGCTGGGTTGGAGTGTCTTCGATTAGACACTGGGTAATAAAACCCAATACGTTTTCCTCGGTGGTGAGTGTTCATCGGAGGTGAGGGTATCATCTGGAGAGCCGGCCGAAGTGGCCGTGCGGTTAAAGGCGCTGCAGTCTGGAACCGCAAGACCGCTACGGTCGCAGGTTCGAATCCTGCCTCGGGCATGGATATTTGTGATGTCCTTAGGTTAGTTAGGTTTAACTAGTTCTAAGTTCTAGGGGACTAATGACCTCAGCAGTTGAGTCCCATAGTGCTCAGAGCCATTTGAACCATTTTATCATCTGGAGAGCCCCAGGGAAGTGTGGTAGATCCGCTGTTGTTTTTTATCTACATAAATGATCTTTTGGATAGGGTGGATAGCAATGTGCGGCTGTTTGCTGATGATGCTGTGGTGTACGGGAAGGCGTCGTCGTTGAGTGACTGTAGGAGGATACAAGATGACTTGGTCAGGATTTGTGATTGGTGTAAAGAAGAGCAGCTAACTCTAAATATACACTCCTGGAAATGGAAAAAAGAACACATTGACACCGGTGTGTCAGGCCCACCATACTTGCTCCGGACACTGCGAGAGGGCTGTACAAGCAATGATCACACGCACGGCACAGCGGACACACCAGGAACCGCGGTGTTGGCCGTCGAATGGCGCTAGCTGCGCAGCATTTGTGCACCGCCGCCGTCAGTGTCAGCCAGTTTGCCGTGGCATACGGAGCTCCATCGCAGTCTTTAACACTGGTAGCATGCCGCGACAGCGTGGACGTGAACCGTATGTGCAGTTGACGGACTTTGAGCGAGGGCGTATAGTGGGCATGCGGGAGGCCGGGTGGACGTACCGCCGAATTGCTCAACACGTGGGGCGTGAGGTCTCCACAGTACATCGATGTTGTCGCCAGTGGTCGGCGGAAGGTGCACGTGCCCGTCGACCTGGGACCGGACCGCAGCGACGCACGGATGCACGCCAAGACCGTAGGATCCTACGCAGTGCCGTAGGGGACCGCACCGCCACTTCCCAGCAAATTAGGGACACTGTTGCTCCTGGGGTATCGGCGAGGACCATTCGCAACCGTCTCCATGAAGCTGGGCTACGGTCCCGCACACCGTTAGGCCGTCTTCCGCTCACGCCCCAACATCGTGCAGCCCGCCTCCAGTGGTGTCGCGACAGGCGTGAATGGAGGGACGAATGGAGACGTGTCGTCTTCAGCGATGAGAGTCGCTTCTGCCTTGGTGCCAATGATGGTCGTATGCGTGTTTGGCGCCGTGCAGGTGAGCGCCACAATCAGGACTGCATACGACCGAGGCACACAGGGCCAACACCCGGCATCATGGTGTGGGGAGCGATCTCCTACACTGGCCGTACACCACTGGTGATCGTCGAGGGGACACTGAATAGTGCATGGTACATCCAAACCGTCATCTAACCCATCGTTCTACCATTCCTAGACCGGCAAGGGAACTTGCTGTTCCAACAGGACAATGCACGTCCGCATGTATCCCGTGCCACCCAACGTGCTCTAGAAGGTGTAAGTCAACTACCCTGGCCAGCAAGATCTCCGGATCTGTCCCCCATTGAGCATGTTTGGGACTGGATGAAGCGCCGTCTCACGCGGTCTGCACGTCCAGCACGAACGCTGGTCCAACTGAGGCGCCAGGTGGAAATGGCATGGCAAGCCGTTCCACAGGACTACATCCAGCATCTCTACGATCGTCTCCATGGGAGAATAGCAGCCTGCATTGCTGCGAAAGGTGGATATACACTGTACTAGTGCCGACATTGTGCATGCTCTGTTGCCTGTGTCTATGTGCCTGTGGTTCTGTCAGTGTGATCATGTGATGTATCTGACCCCAGGAATGTGTCAATAAAGTTTCCCCTTCCTGGGACAATGAATTCACGGTGTTCTTATTTCAATTTCCAGGAGTGTAGATAAATGTAAATTAATGCAGATGAATAGGAAAAAGAACCCCGTTATGTTTGAATACTCCATTAGTAGTGTAGCGCTTGACACACTCACGTCGATTAAATATTTGGGCGTAACATTGCAGAGCGATATGAAGTGGGACAAGCATGTAATGGTGGTTGTGGGGAAGGCGGATAGTCGTCTTCGGTTCATTGGTAGAATTTTGGGAAGATGTGGTTCATCTGTAAAGGAGACCGCTTATGAAACACTAATACGGCCTATTCTTGAGTACTGCTCGAGCGTTTGGGATCCCTACCAGTTCAGGTTGAGAGAGGACATAGAAGCAATTCAGAGGCGGGCTGCTAGATTTGTTACTGGTAGGTTTGATCATCACGCGAGTGTTACGGAAATGCTTCAGGAACTCGGGTGGGAGTCTCTAGAGGAAAAGAGGCGTTCTTTTCGTGAATCGTACTGAGTAAATTTAGAGAACCAGCATTTGAGGCTGACTGCAGTACAATTTTACTGCCGCCAACTTACATTTCGCGGAAAGACCACAAAGATAAGATAAGAGCCACGCACCGTATGGTGGATTGCGGAGTATGTATGTAGATGTAGATTACTACCACAGGTGCCAGAGAATGTTTCCTACAGCATACTACTGCTCCCGCCAGCCTGCGTCCGTGGCGCGCTGCATGTTCCGAGCGGCTGTTCACCTCGATGACAGCGTTTGTGGAGACGACCACCACCCGACACGTATCCATTGATCGTCAAACGATTCCCGATGGTCCCGGGCCCACTGCAATAGTAGCTGACGATGGAGTTGGGTCATCATGTGAAGTCGTAGCATAATGTGCTGCGGAGCTCTATGTTTAACACTGTATGATAAATGGTGTGCTCCGAATTACTTGTGCGTCCATCAGCACAGGACAGACAAGCCTCCGAACCGCAAGTTCTGTGAAGACTCATAGACATCCAACCATTTAGCGTCTAGTTGCAGTTTCACTGTCCTGCTTTCTTCCGTAGATGCTCACGACAAGAGCACGTGAACATTCGGCTAGCCTCGCCGTTTTCGAGAAGCTCGTTCACAGGCTTTGCGTAGTAATAATCTGCCTTTTGTCTCAAAGTCGCTTATCTCAATGGATTTCCCCATTTGCTGTCCATATCTCCGCTAGAGTCATCCTCTGTCCGTGTATACTTTTGTTATCGCGTCACGTGCCCGCAACGCCACCAGGCCGCATCCAACGTCGCGGTGAGTAGTGGTCATAATGTCTTGGCTCATTAGTGTATATGCAGATGTGGACAGGAGCAAAGCTTCGGACCTTCGGCATTCGCCTATTTCCTTAAAGACAGCGTCCAATGGTAACACATTGTGCCTTAATTTAGTTCCCAGGCACGGTCTTTTTTAGACGAATAGGATATCCAGTTAGTAATGGGATTTGCACTGAGGCGACAAAAGTCATGGGATAGTGACATGCTCATATATAGATGGCGGTAGTATCGTGTACACAAGGTATAAAAGGGGAGTGCATTGGCAGAGCTGTCATTTGTACTCAGATGATTCGCGCGAAAGGCTTCCGACGGGAACCAACTGACTTTGAGGAAGGAATGGTAGTTGGAGCTAGATACACGGGACATTCCATTTGGGAAATCGTTAGGGAATTCAGTATTCCAAGATCCACAGTGCCAAGAGCGCACCGAGAATACCACATTACAAGCATTATCTCTCACCACTGACAACGCAGTGACTAAAGAAAGGCCTTCACTTAACGACCGAGAACAGCGACGTCTAAGGAATAATCACAGAAACAATGTGGGACGTACAACGAACGTATCCGTTAGGACAGTGTGGCGAAATCCGGCGTTAGTGGGCTACGGCAGGAGACGACCGACGCGAGTGCTTTTGCTATCTGTGCGACACCTGCGTGCAGCGCCTCTCCTGGTTTAGAGACCAAATCGTTTGCACCCCAGATGACTGGTCGGATGAATTCCGATTTCAGCGGGTCAGAGCTGATGGTAGGGTTCCAGTGTGGCACAGACCCGACGAAGCCATGGACTCAAGTTGTCAACAAGGCACTGTGCAAGCTGGTAGTGGCTCCTTAATCGTGTGGGTTGTGTTTACATGGAATGGTCAGGGTCCTCTGGTCCAACTGAACGGATCATTGACTGGAAATGGTTATGTTCGACTACTTGGGGATCATTTGCAGCCATTGATGGACTTCGTGTTCCCCAAACTACGATGGAATTTTTATGGATGATAATTCCCCTTGTCACCGTGCCACAATTGTTCGCTATTGGTTTCAGGAACATTCTAGACAATTCGAGCTAATGACATGTCCATCTGACGTGAATCCCATAGAACATTAGTGGGATATAATCGAAACGTCTGTTTGTGTCCCAAATCCTGCACCGACAACACTTTCACAATTATGGACGGCTATAGAGTCAGCATGGCTCAATATCTTTGCAGAGAAGCTCCAGCGACTTGTTGAGTCCATGCCACGCCAAGTTTCTGCACTAAGCAGGGCAAAAGTAGGTCCGACACGATATTAGGAGGTCTCCCATGACTTTCGTCACCTCAGTGTACTATTTTTGCGGGCTAAGAAATGAATAATAGCGCTGGGAGATTTCTATGAAAAGTAAAGTGCCATATTTTCTAGATATTTCATTCGTTGATCTGAAAATAAAGTATTTTTTTGGTAATTTAAAGCATATAAATATATTAAAAAGCATATAAATGTAGTTCTGGATATTTGTGGCAGGAGTGACCAAGGTACAATGTTAGCGTATGCTGTGTATGTAAGCATTACACCAAGAAGCACTATACGGCTCAAAAACGTTGTGCCTTGTTATTAAAACCACGGCGGAACTTCCTTTATAGGATAAGAACCTGTGACTGGGGACCTAGAAACGACGGAGAGGTTTCGTCACCGCTGTAGTCCACAGTGGTACACAACCCCAACCCACCACCGCCCCACACCGAACCCAGGGTTATTGTGCGGTTCGGCCCCCAGTGGACTCCCCCCCCCCCCCCCACCACCACCAACCCTGTTCATATCCACGGCGTGGCAACAGGGTTCAAAATGGTTCAAATGGCTCTGAGCATTATGGGACTTCACATCTGAGGTCATCAGTCCCCTAGAACTTAGAACTACGTAAACCTAACTAACCTAAGGACATCACACACATCTATGCCCGAGACAGGATTCGAACCTGCGACCGTAGCGGTCGCGCGGTTCCAGACTGAAGCGCCTAGAAGCGCTCGGCCACACCGGCCGGTTGGCAACAGGGGCGCTTTACCAAGCAAACTGCTGGTGTCTTAGTAGGGAAAGCCGGCTCGCCATTGGTGTTACCTCAGAAATGGTGTCATGTACCCACCGGTGAGCCAAACGTCAAAAGTCGCAACTAATTTTAAACGCACTATAACTATGTACACACCGAGGGATTAGTTGGATACTGGACTCACACTCGGGAGAAAGTCGGTTCAAATCCCATTCAGAGTAAGATCTTCCATGGTTTCCCTAGATCGTCTACGGTAAATTCCGAAATGGTTCCTTCGATGAGGCCGATTTCCTTTCCCTTCCTTCTCCAAACCGAGCATGTACTTACTGTCCAGTGATCTCATCGCTGACGAGGACGACAACGTGCACAAGTCACGAATGGAGACACAATGAAATGTACTGAACTGCACTGAATGTAGTTTTACTTTTAGATCCGTTACAAGCGTAGCATTATCCTACAGGCAAACTGTTCAAGGAAGAGGATTCCGAACAACGAAAAACTGAAATTATGCAAGTCACGAGTGTGGTGCAGCACATTTTTTAGCACTTTATATAAATGATGCGTGATATTTAAACAGCAGAGATAATACTGATAACATGACAATAAATAATAATCCTGCAATCTTGAATTGCACAGATTTTTTAAAATATACTGCCTGGCAAGAAAGTGAACCATCCAGTGGACGAGGTGGGATGTCAAAGTAGTTTCGTACACGTACACACTATCGTCAGGTATGTAAATGATAGAGTTACAAATATCTGTGACACATAGAACGGCCACCAGATTAAATTAGTAATTTTCGTGTTTACTATTGTTACTACAGCTGACAGAGTATAGAAACGAGCCATACAGCGTCAGTTGTTGAGTATCACTATGAAGAACACATGTCAGACAGCTTTATCAGCATCTGACAGAGTCAGTAATGGACGTCATTGTGGATCTGCATTTGGCCATCCGATGGAAACGTGCAGTATTTGGATATGTGGGGCATTTGGATGTGATAATCGCTCCATGTTGGACAGGATAGGAACGTGAGAGCAAGCACACTAGTCGTCAAGGTTCCTCGACACTCTGTGTGACCGTGCGCCATTGACTAGCAGCAGCCGGACTGTGGAGTTACTGTTCTATGCGTCGGCTACTGTTAGCAATACAACACGGACGGCAGCTTTTGGCGTGTTGCCGTGACCGGAAAGCAGGCACTGGTAATAAATGTCGTCGCATTGTGATGAGCGATGAATCACAGTTCTGGACTATCCCGGATGACCATCGTTCGACAAGTGAGGCGGTGGCGTGGGAGAAGACCCAATCTTCCAATGTTTTGGAGAGGCAGTGAGATGTTACTCCTGACGTCATGTGCGGGAGGCCATCGGGTATGACTTCATGTCACGACTGGCAGTGATGCGGGAACTCTGACACCAAAAGCGTACGTCACGAACATCCTGAGTCCTCGTGGTTTAGTTCTCATCGTAGTGCTATTTTCTATTTTTTAATTCTCCACACGCAATACATATCTCTATTAACTATTTGCCTGATGCTGACGTATTCCTGTAACCACCAAGATCAGCAAATCTGTCCCATATAAAATATGTATGGCACCAGCTCGGACGTCAGTTCCGTCACAGATTCAGCATCCAGGATATCAATTACCATTTACAACAGTTAGAGGCCACTTTGTGTCAGGAAAAGATAAAGCAACTTCATAACATCCTTCCCAACCGAATCAATGCGTGCAACCAGGCCAGTGAGGTGCAAATTTATGCTGGTAAGTGGGTTCATACTGGCAAGTTCTTCGTAAATTTGACTCGATTCTGTAATCACGGAAATAGCGTTACATAGCACTATCCCTGAAGCTTCATATCGTCTCTCTTCCGGGTGCTTCACTTTCTTTGCCAAGCAGCTATTGCGTTAGCTTTTAGAGGTACGTATACGGAGGTTTGAAACATACACTGAGGTTTGTTAAACTCTTTTGTTCCAGATTGCAGCTTTCGATGAGCCCCACAGTCGCTAAAATAATGGAGAGGTTCTGTCAAGAAGCTTTTTGGATCTGACAACACGCATTCCAACTTGCGATGCGGGATATTGTGCTGTTCTTATGTAGATATTCTATAATTATGCAATCTTTTGTTTCTTCAGTAATTGGATAGCCGCCTCAGGCGTCTTTATACAAAAGGCAGCTGTTAGTCTTTTGCTGCGCAGTGCGCAGTTTTCGACGTCATTTAGGATGCTGTTATCTCGCTAAGCCTCGAGATTCCACTAGTCTTTCAGTCGTTCTCGTTATAACTTGTTGACTCCGAAGAGAATGTTTCCGAGAACTGACGTCTAGAGATTATAAGTCACGTTCTTCCGGTCGCGCGCGCTCAGTTCCGCGAGCCTGCGCCTCCTCTAGTCACATCCTGTCTCTAAGTGGCACGAAAGCTTATCGCGGATCACGAGTGGCTGATAAGGAAGAGCGTCACCTGAGCCGCACCGCTGCGTGGATAAGTACCGCGTCAACAGCCGGCTACGCGCAGTTCTCACAGCAGTCGCACAAGGAGCCGAACCACCACCATGAACTGCGCAATGAGCACCGTCAAGTACCTCCTCTTCTTCTTTAATTTCCTTATTGTGGTAAGTAGTGCATTCCGCAGAGCGAATCCTGCGTGTTTTAACTGTAAACCTAATTATTTTATAATGTGGGCTTTCACGGGCTGATAGGCCTTGGTCGATAAACAAAACTTCCTTCTGACGTTTCATCTCTGACTACGGGAGATATCTTCAGAGGTAAAGTAGCAAACTGCAACCATAACTCGAGGGAGTTATAGATAGACGATGTAAAGGGCACCATAGTCCACCACATGAAGTAGGCTACGAGATTATCCCTGGTAATGCCAACTTTCTCGATTGAAAGTAATCGACCGTAAGTCTTCCGAGGCAACGTTGACATCCAAATTTTATCTAATTTAACACTTTCCTCTTTTCTATTAAAATTATGATATTTGTAAATCTTATTAGCCTCTCTATACATGCACGCATGATAATGTCACGTTTTCGATATGATGCTCATCTCACTGAATTTTATTTTATGATCGCCTCCATGGTAAATATGTTCCGGAACGGTCAATTTATCTGTAGGTCACTGACGGAAATTCCTCTTTTGTTCAACTAGGTGGGTGTTAACATTTCTTTTTGTTGGTACCAATATAAACCAGCCCACAATTAAAGGAATTTTATACACATATACCCGATGTAGCCAAAGGATGTGGTATATCTTTTCCTGAACTTAAACATTTTTTTTATCTTCCTGGTGGCTCTGCAGCCAGTTTCCACACTATACTTGCTCAGCATTTTCCCACTTTTCCACTCACTTAGAACAACCATTCTTCTTGAATATCGAAAGTGAATGTTCAACCTCATCTTTTAAATCACCTGTTGGAAACGTAGCTGAAACAGGATCTGCAATGGGTCTTTTGACAAACATGAACGTAGTTGTATAACGTGCAGGTGGTACTCCACTACTGGCAGCAAAGTACAACGACCACATGTAAAATTTATGCATCTTCCCGACAAAGCAGATCAGTTCTCTTATTTAAATGTCTCTCTAACAAATGAAATTTATGATCGAAAACATAAGCTTAAGTTATTACTTCCTTGAAATCGCTAGTAAAATTTACAGATTTCTTGACCATAGGAATCAAACCGTACTTAAATTACCCTGTTGCTGGGGGAAACTGGATAGCTGCTTGATTTCTGTGACACCTTCATTTTCGACAAACATTACCCGGTGGCAATAAGTTTTTTTATATTTCGTTTCAGGTCAATTAAGCACCATGTCAAGATAACCATTTATAATCTTTTCCTTCATCCTTCCCCAAAACTCTTTCATTTTCTCCGAATCAACACTATTCCTCTCATTTGGGCATTTGATTAAAGTATTTTTTTTATCTTCCTGAAAACCTCTGAATTTCTTCTAGTCTAAATTTTTCTCTCTTGAGTAAGGTCTCCTCTTGAAACTGCATTTCTTCTCTCTTTTGTCTTGCATCGCCATTCATTTTATTTGAACATTTTCCTGTTTTGGAAGAATATGTGGATCTCCTTTGTTAAGCTTCCTTTATTCTCCTTATATACACTCCTGGAAATTGAAATAAGAACACCGTGAATTCATTGTCCCAGGAATGGGAAACTTTATTGACACATTCCTGGGGTCAGATACATCACATGATCACACTGACAGAACCACAGGCACATAGACACAGGCAACAGAGCATGCACAATGTCGGCACTAGTACAGTGTATATCCACCTTTCGCAGCAATGCAGGCTGCTATTCTCCCATGGAGACGATCGTAGAGATGCTGGATGTAGTCCTGTGGAACGGCTTGCCATGCCATTTCCACCTGGCGCCTCAGTTGGACCAGCGTTCGTGCTGGACGTACAGACCGCGTGAGACGACGCTTCATCCAGTCCCAAACATGCTCAATGGGGGACAGATCCGGAGATCTTGCTGGCCAGGGTAGTTGACTTACACCTTCTAGAGCACGTTGGGTGGCACGGGATACATGCGGACGTGCATTGTCCTGTTGGAACAGCAAGTTCCCTTGCCGGTCTAGGAATGGTAGAACGATGGGTTAGATGACGGTTTGGATGTACCATGCACTATTCAGTGTCCCCTCGACGATCACCAGTGGTGTACGGCCAGTGTAGGAGATCGCTCCCCACACCATGATGCCGGGTGCTGGCCCTGTGTGCCTCGGTCGTATGCAGTCCTGATTGTGGCGCTCACCTGCACGGCGCCAAACACGCATACGACCATCATTGGCACCAAGGCAGAAGCGACTCTCATCGCTGAAGACGACACGTCTCCATTCGTCCCTCCATTCACGCCTGTCGCGACACCACTGGAGGCGGGCTGCACGATGTTGGGGCGTGAGCGGAAGACGGCCTAACGGTGTGCGGGACCGTAGCCCAGCTTCATGGAGACGGTTGCGAATGGTCCTCGCCGATACCCCAGGAGCAACAGTGTCCCTAATTTGCTGGGAAGTGGCGGTGCGGTCCCCTACGGCACTGCGTAGGATCCTACGGTCTTGGCGTGCATCCGTGCGTCGCTGCGGTCCGGTCCCAGGTCGACGGGCACGTGCACCTTCCGCCGACCACTGGCGACAACATCGATGTACTGTGGAGACCTCACGCCCCACGTGTTGAGCAATTCGGCGGTACGTCCACCCGGCCTCCCGCATGCCCACTATACGCCCTCGCTCAAAGTCCGTCAACTGCACATACGGTTCACGTCCACGCTGTCGCTGCATGCTACCAGTGTTAAAGACTGCGATGGAGCTCCGTATGCCACGGCAAACTGGCTGACACTGACGGCGGCGGTGCACAAATGCTGCGCAGCTAGCGCCATTCGACGGCCAACACCGCGGTTCCTGGTGTGTCCGCTGTGCCGTGCGTGTGATCATTGCTTGTACAGCCCTGTCGCAGTGTCCGGAGCAAGTATGGTGGGTCTGACACACCGGTGTCAATGTGTTCTTTTTTCCATTTCCAGGAGTGTATATATCTATAGATTGTAAGACGTCTTTCCTCTATCTTAGCTGTTGTTTTAGAGCCAAATGAATATAGTTCCTTATCTGAACTCAATACCCAGTCGTCATCTTAGTTCTTTATTGGACCTAATATTTTTCGCAAGATTCTTGTTTCTATCTCTTCCAAATTTATTAACGCTATTTTACATCAGATAAAAACATTTTTTTCCGAATAATAGAGGACTCTCTTTTTCGATTACTTAATTTAACATCTCTAAAAAAACATTTTTTATAATACACGTTTCTCACTTTCGTATAAGCTCTAATAGCATTAAGTAATACGTAGAAATTACACAAAATTCGTCTCAGATTTACACGCTGACGCAATCAGAACTCGTACCAATACAGATGTAAAAATCGTATCCGTAGAAGATCCAGTTGGGCTCACTGATAGTGGTCACAGTTCTAAATTTGGTTTTATTAAATTACTGCTTACTTCCGAAATTTACATAGATGCATTCCAGTTCATCAGAATTCATCTTGACAAGATTGCAGATTCGATTTGGTAGGTTGTTACTGAGTCTGTCAAACATAGATGATATTTCGCTAGCTCTAATCAAGAAGGCACATATTCCCCTATTCAGTCGTATTTCCGTAACCTATATAGTTAAGTGTGTCACACTATGGCCGAAAAACAGCCTCATAGGTCCCATAAAACGGACAAAAAAAACGGCTGAAATGACTATAGTCGATCACATCTTACTGAACAATATCTGCAATATACACTGAGGTGACTTAAGTCATGGGATAGCGATGTGCACATATACAAATAGAAGTAGTATCGCGTAAGAAAGGTGTAAAATGGCAGTGTAATGGCGGATCTGCCATTTGTACTTCAAATGGTTCAAATGGCTCTGAGCACTATGGGACTTAACATCTGTGGTCATCAGTCCCCTAGAACTCAGAACTACTTAAACCTAACTAAGGACATCACACACATCCATGCCCGAGGCAGGATTCGAACCTGCGACCGTAGCAGCCGCGCGGCTCCGAACTGAGCGCCTAGAACCGCTAGACCACCGCGGCCGGCACCATTTGTACTCAGGTGATTCTTGTGAAAAGGTTTCAGACATGATTATGGCCGTACGATAGGAATTAAAAGACTTTAAAGGCGGACTGATAGTTGGAGCTAGACGCATCGGACGTTCCATATGAGAAATCGTTAGGGACTTCAGTATTCCGAGATCCACAGTGAGTCCGTCGAGAATACCAAATTTAAGGCATTGGCTCTCACCACGAACAACGCAGTGCTCGAAGGCCTTCACCAGACGACCGAGAACATAGGCATTTGCGTAGAGACGTCAGTGCTAACAGAAAAGCAACATTGCGTAAAATAATCGCAAAAATCAATGTGGGACGCACGACGAACGTATCCGTTAGGACAGTGTGGCGAAATTTGGTATTAATGAGCTATGCTTTTGCTGACAGCACATGGCCTGGTCAGATGAGTCCCAATTTTAGTTAGTAAGAGCTGATGGTGGTGTTAGAGTGTGGCACAGACTTCACAGAGCCATGAACCGAGGTAGTCAACAAGGCACTGTGCAAAGCTGGCAGTGGCTCCATAGTGGTGTGGGCTGTGTTTACATGGAAGGTATTGGATCCTCTGGTTAAACTGAACCGATCATTGACTGGAAGTGGTTATGTTCAGCTACTTGGAGACCACATGTAACCATTCATGGATTCATGTTCCCGAACAACGATGGAATTTTAGTTGATGACAATGCGCCATAAACATTAGCTGTTGGTTTGAAGAACATTCTGGAAAATTCGGGCGAATGATTTGTCAGTTTTTTCGCAGGGGACCTCCAACGACTTATTGAGTCCATGCCACACTGAAGTGCTGCACCACGGCGGGAAAATGGAGGTCCCACACTATATTGGGAAGTATCACACAACTTTTGTCACCTGTGTGTAGAAACAATGATCTTTCAATGAGATTTCAACTCTTGATAAAAAAGGAAGTTGATGCGTTTGTGAAAACAGTTCGCAATTCATTCTGCTCTACAATTGCAAATTGCTGCGCTAACAATCTGATCTATAGTCTGTTTTCGAGGTCAGTACTCGTAATGAACGACGGCTGCACACTTGTCCTATTCCTATTCTCTGGCAGTGGGTATCAACTTCATAGTCTCACATTCATTGATGCCACGAAACTTTATGCTGATGGTTCTCCCTTGGAACGCAATAAAGCACCGATTCTACGTAGCAAGTATTCAAAAGTCCTTCATAATTTTCCGGACATGTGTGGCACCAGACGTCTATGTACAGGCCGCGATATGTCTGTTAATTATAAGCCAATGGTTTGTGGGCATGAGGCTGCGGTGCAGAAGTATCTCAGATGCGTCCCATAGGGTTCAGATCGGGCAAATTTGGCGACCAAGACGTCAACGAGAGTTCACTCCTCAAACTACTGTAGCACGATTCTTGCCTCGTGACAGGGCAATTAATCTGCTGAAAGATGCCACTGCCTTCATGGTGCCGTCAGTTGGTGCCAGAGTCCAATGGTAGCCCCGGTCAGTGTGTCCCATAGTATATGCCTCCAACCGGCCACCCACCCTATCTGGCCCGTATCCGTAGCGCGGTGCTTGTTTCGAGCAGCCACTCGCCTGCCTACCTGGTGTAGCAAGAAATATGGTTCATCGAACCAGGTACCAAGTAGTCACTGATCCCGTGCCCACTGCAGTCGCAATTGACGATGTCATTGGGTCAACATCGAACACATAGGGCTTGTCTGTCACATAGCCTTGTGTTCAATAATATTCCCTAAACAGTGTGCTCCGAAGTACTTGTGTCTGCACCAGAACTGTATTCTATCGTCAGATCTACAACCGATCATCGCTTATCATATTTTAAAAAGCGGGAAAGCGCTCTGTGACAAGATGTGAGCGTCCAACACGTTATCACCTACTCGTAATTTCACTGTATTTCGACCTGCATAGACGTACACGACCGCAGCACGCGAACAGTCAGCCTGTTTCGCCATTTCCGAGATGCTCGTCCCAGGCGCCGGGCCATAACAACCTGCCCCTTGTCAAAGTCGGTTACGTTAGCAGGTTTCCCGATTTGCAGCCCTTATCGACAATAGAATGATTCCCCAGTCGTCACTGCCTTGACTACATACTTTCCTTGCCATTCACGTGCCCGCAATGCCACCAGATCGCATTCAGTCTCGCGGTGGCCTGTGTTGTAATATTCGTATCTTAACTTACAGGGGTGTGTCCCATAATTCTGTGTCAAATGAAACACATTCTCCTGAGCCTTTTCTTGAAATGAATGTAGTATTTTCTAATAATTTCAGAATCCGAATTATTGTAGAACGAATGATAGATACTCCTTCACTGTGTCTCTTGGTGTCAACAGGACATTAAGACGTATTGCACTAAGTGGGTCCAAATATTTCAGCTATTGCATAGCAACAGCGCGACTGTCTCCATTTCATGTATTGCCATTGCACTAAGCCACAACCCTATCGCATTTTATGTCTCTCTAACGTTGTCATTCCAACGATAAAATAATGAAAGAAATGTGTCGTGCGGCACCATTGCCTGGTACAAGTCTTTCAACTGGACGTCACTTCGGCAACTTGCAGATCCTTAACTCCAAGAGCACCCACTTTTCCTCGGACGGTTACCCATCCGAGTATAAGCCGTGTCCCACGTTACTTAATATCGGTGATCGGGAGGGAAACGGTGTTACCAACGTAGCAAGGCAGTTAGCTGATTCACGAATGAAAATGGCGAATAGTGAAAAAACTTTCTCCACTTCTCGTCGGAAACCAACTTCCAGCGAGTAGCACAACAGCTGCGTGCATCAAGACCTCGATGTTCGTGCCACAGTGAGGGATGGCGCAGTGCTTAAGGTTCCGGACTCACATTCGGAAAAAACGGAATTCCAGTCCCATCGGCCCATCCAGATTTAATTTTTCCGTCGTTTCTCTAAATCTTTTATTGCAAGTGCTAGGGTGGTTTCTCGCAGAAGGCCGCTGGACATTTCGTTCATGGTCTTTAGATAATTTACACTTGAGTGCCGTCTCATATGACCTCGTAATTCAGGGAATAAAGCTCTCAAATTCCACCTTTCTTTGATGTCCCTTCTTCCTATCTGTGCGAACCTATTATATGACTGCAAAGCGAAATTTTAGATTCTGGCAGTTTTACGCGACGTTCCCATTCGTTGTAGGTCCCTGCCACATTACACCCGAAGCTAACAATTGAAATATGGGAATACACAAAACGCACCGTTTAGTGCTGGCTTCTGGTTAAACGCTGTTTCAATCATTTATAGAAGCTTTCCAAATTCTGCAAGAATAGGTCTCTCTCTCTCCGGTTTCTCGAATTACTGTTATCCTGTATCATGGGGAACCGGGTGATTCAGCTACACTTACTTATGGGTTCAATGCAACCAGCAGAGCCTTCAAATATCACGTGCAAGATTTTTATATTCTCTCGCTCGCTATGCGCAAACTGTTTGTCCTACAGAAAAAATGAACAGGACATTTTTGTAGGAAATTTAATGTAGATACATTTTGTTCCAGGGTACGTTTTCGCTTGAGGCCGTAGTTTTCGAATTATTCAAGAAAATATACAAAAATGACCTTTAAATGCGTTTTTTAGTAACTCGGAATTCCTTATCTCCAGCGAAAACGTCTCCCATTACAAAATTTAACTACATTACATTTCTTACAAAAATGTCCCGTTCATTTTTTCTGTAGAACTAACAGTTTGCGCTTAGCAAGCGATAGAATACGAAAATCTCGCGGGAGGATTTTAGGCCTCCTTTTGTTACACAGTTGCCGTTATACAAGAAATATAGATTATAACCTATTATTATTTCAAAAGTAATCGCCATATATGTTGATACATTTATCCCACTGTGAGACAAGACGGTCAAAATGTTTGCGGTTGCCTTCGAAACAGTGATTGTATGCACAGGTGCACCTCTTTGTCCGAAGCAAACTGACAGTCAAGTGGCTGTAAAGTTGTTTCGACTACGGTGAAAATGTTTTGATGGAAAGCCCTTAAACATCCTCCAAACAGTCCTGATCTCACTCCAAGCTGTTTCCATGTTTTTGCAGCATTGAAGAAAGACATCTGTCGCCACAGATTTGCTTAGGACGAAGAGGTGCACGCGTGCATGCAATCATGGTTCCGTAGGCAACCGCAAACATCTCACAGTGAGATAAATTTATTAGTAGTTATGAGTACTTTTGAAATAAATAATGGTTTACTTACTTTTTTCCATTATAACTATCGCAAATTTCGGTTATAAGTCACAGAATGTTGATCTTATCGCCCTTCCATACATCCAAGGCGGATCTTAACTTTCTTATAAGTACACATCAGTTTAGCAACGATTAAGACTCGTTACGGTATGACTTTGTAGCAGTAACAGAATATGTGATTGCAGATTTCCTAGGCGTATTCCGATGATGAAATCTTCTCGAGTGATAAGCCGAGAGAAGGCGCCATCTTGTCCCAAGCGAACATGATGTGTAGGAAACTCATCCAAACGTTGCGAAAAGACGACGCCACCACTCAGCTGGTCACACGTGAAGATTTCATCGTCAGTAATAGAATAGTTATATTACAGCTTTCTTCTCGAAACCTTTGAATGGATTTCATTTCATATTTCGAAACTGACGTCTTGCTCAAAATATTTTGCAGAAAATCATTACTTTATTAAGTCCCATCGAAAAGATATCCTACATAGGAAGAACTGTCTCACGGTGAAGAACGTTCAATATGTTTTATAATTTGCTCTTTGTCAGCACAAAGAGAAGCAGACGAAACAGCCCCTGTTATGCTCTGATGAAATTTGGGTACAGATGTTGACTGTATTCAGAGGGCCGTTCTCTCGCAATGCGTTCTTTCGATGATAATACTGCTTCTAGCGTCCTACATTTGCCGTGTCCTTGTATTCTCGAGCACTTTCCATTGTTTTCCGCAAAATTCTTGGCATGAAACTGAGTGCCCTATGTTTACATAGTACTGTACCATCCGAATTCAATTTTATCGCTACCTTTACAATATGACGAACTGGTGCTGGTAAATTTCGTGCGGAAAGACCACTGACTTTTTCCTTTACTACGTTTGTTCCGATGAAGCTGGACTCCATTTCATATACGCTTGTTGACGATGGGACGTTAGTGCTTTATCCAAAAGAGAACTGGAGAGAAATATTTTCTGTATGAACACCCAATGTTTCAGCACTTTTAAGTATAAGTATATTAAGTACACACAGAACTGATAAAATCTCATGTCTTACCTTCTAGAAATACTTAGAGTTAAGCGACAAGCATAGATCTTATTTTCGACAGCCTCCAAACACTTTCAGTTGTGCTTCAGTTTTGTACTCTCCTATCAAATTATATTATCAAAATTGGAAAAGTAAATGGAGGGGCATTGCTTATTGTTAAGACGCAAATATCATTATTTCAGTAATACATTTCGGAGTGGTCATTACATAGTCGTCAGTATAAATAATTAGTTTAACTTGTATTTCTGCTGAGTCTGCGTAGATAGTTTATTAAACCATACGTATATATTGCACAGTCGGATACCAGTTTTTTATATAACTGATTCAGTGTTAAAAAATAACTTCTCTGATAAATAACTTGCCTACGTTTGCAGCTGTGCGGCATAGCCCTCCTGATTCCTGGGATCATCGCCCTAGTCCAGCTTGACGACACTTACTATTTCCTTGACGCCAAGTTCAACGTGCCCGCTATCGCTGTGACGTCGGTGGGGGGTCTCCTACTCGTCATTGGCTTCTTCGGTTGCTGTGGTGCCATCAAGGAGAACAACTGCATGATCAACACTGTAAGTATCCAAACAACAGATGTGTTGTCTTTCTAATAAGCCACGCAACTACGTCCTGCATTCAGACAAATACTTTCGCGAATGGTCAGCAGTCCACGCTCAGAATAATGCATTTACATAAGAAAATTCTGTAAATTCATACCCTGATTGTCGTAAGAGATTCGAAGTGCTACTCTAACAACCCGAAACAACCAGAAGCTACCCATGTTTCGCATTCGTACGTATTGTTCTTTCGTGAAATGATTCTCTGAAAAACCATCCGTTCGCTCGGTAAAACTTTTCCGAAGACAGTATACAATTATTCATAATGATAAACGGATCTTACAACGGAACCTGGCGTGATTAGTGACAACTTATCTCAGTCAAAACTTCGCAAAGAGTTTCAGTTAATTGATCGATCTGTTGGATGATTTGTTGGTGTCAATAAATGCTCTTTCGCTTACTCCTGTCTGAATAAATCATGCAGCAAGTAATTACATAATAATCGTTTTAGTCTGCCAATTATTGAAATTTATGAAATGCATTTACTCGAAAATACATCTGACTGCTTTCAGTAGTTGACCTGCTGACCTAGTTGTGTTGGTTTGTAAGTATTATTCGTGAAATACAATGTTTTATATATACTGAGACATTTCGTGTTATCTTTTTCAGTACGCAGTCCTGGTAGTATTGATCGTTATAGTGGAGCTTGCAGTCGGCATCACAGCATTCGTTTACCGCGACGACATCGGGGATATTCTAAGCGACAGGCTCCGGAAGGCTGTCGCCAACTATGGCGAAGACACTGAAGCATCACAGGCCATAAACGCTCTCCAAACAGAGGTAAGTCATTAAGGCAATCAGAATAAAGTAACAGCTACGTAAATTCTCCTTTTCTAATTTGTATGTGTGAAAGGTGCAAGCTGCACAGTCGTTCAGACTTCGTGCAAAGCGGATCAGCCTTTAAGTTGTCAAATGAAATTGAATATTTCCGCTCCAGCCATTTTCCTCTAACAATATGCCGTAGAAGATCACTGCTAGACATTCGCATATGTGAACGCCTTTCGTTAGTGAGAGTAAAACTCCAATTGATGCCTAATTATTCTGCGAACGGAGTAAAGTTAGTCATACCACACTTCAAAGTAAATTGCAAAAATGTTCACGTGGAAAATGAACTTTTGAACTATGTAATGGAAAGCGAATTCACACAGTGACATCTACGTACAAACTCTAGAAAGAGTCGGGTGTTGGGATCCACAGAAAATGACATACAAATCTCCTGTTTCTGTGTTTTTCTTTTCAATCAGAATTCTGTGAACCATGTGCGTAGTCAGTTCATTGGTTGACTAGGTGTGACATGGACCGTCCCGCAGATGTTCTGAAACTAAATAAGTTACACGGCCAAGTGGGATGAAAACGTTAAAAATTGTATTTTTTTATAAATTTAAATTTCTTATAATAACTGCACAAATGCTATATTTATCTGTCCGTGTTATCTTACTGCATTTTACACACCTTTCAATACATGATCGAAGACTGTAATAAACATTTAAAAACTTTTATACTGGTTAAACATGCACCCGCAGAATTTGGATAAGTATAGTGATATCTGTAATGTTGTGTCTGTTACGAGACTTCAGCAGCCCAAAGAACATAGTTACAGTTAAGTACTGATAAGTTTTATTGGAACGTCTTCTGACTAAAACGAAGACAAATGACATTTTCGATAAATGCGCTGCAGAGTAAAAAGAAACAACATATGCTGAAGCCCCAGACATTAAAAATTTTGCAGCTTAAGAGATAGTTGGGCTCAGTTTATGACGACAGAAATTCAAACTTATGTGAGGTTTGCATTGTTATTTGTGCAGTCCAGAGAAATACTGGAGGAAGTTGAACACAGTCGTATCGTCCAGAGTCACTAACTTGGCTGTGGTATTCTCTTAGGGAATTTTGACCTTATGTTTTTTGAACTTTAACTACTAAGTTGTTTAACTAAATAGTTCTGTCTTGAAAAATTAAATAATTAAAATAAGTTATTGAATAAAACAGAACTTCTTTTTGAGTGATTTGGTCATGGAAGAAATTCTATAGGTTGACTCGTTGGGAACGGATTAAGAGACTAAACAGCGAGGACATCAGTTCCTAAACGAATGGTATAATTTAATACGAACAAAGAGGAGATTTTGGAAATTTGTGGTAAGTTCTATGGGACTAAACGGCTAAGGTCACCGGTCCCTAGGCTTACACACTACTTAATCTAACTTAAACTAACTTACACTAAGGACAACACACACACCCATGCCCGAGGGAGGAGTCGAACCTCCGACGGGGGGAGCCGCGTGATCCGTGACAAGGCGCCCTAGACAACGCGACTACCCCGCGGGGCAACAAAGAGGAAGTCTTGGATTAGTGTAATGTGAATTACGTTATGTATCTCAGTTTAGAGAGAAATGCTCAGGTAGCTAGCTCATATCTTTTATTTTATGTTAGCTATAACGTTGGTGCATAAGTTCGTGGCGTTTTTGTTTTGCATATTGGTTTTCCGATTGCTGTTGGTTTATTTATCGAGTGTCGTTTTTTATTTGTAGTTTACTGTTGCTATTTGAGTTACCATATTGCCATTTTGTCATTTGGAGATAGTGAGTGGAGCTGTGGATGCCAGGAAATGGAGTGCCTAGTGGAGACAGAGGACCATTCCCGACAAGTTCAACAGAGGTGTGACAGCAGCGAAGGCAGCCAGAAACATTGTGGCCGTGTATGGGAATAATGCCACTGAACAGAGCAAGCCACGAAAATGTTTTTCGAGTTTTAAGGCAGATAGTTTTGGTATTACTGACTCTCCACTTTTGGGAGGACCTTCGGGGTTTCATGAAGATCGTTTAAACGCATTAATCGACAATGATCCACGTCAGTGCACTCGAGAACTAGAAAATGTGATGAGCTGTGAGCATCCACCACTGTCCAAAAACTGCGTGCAAGATGGAAAGTTCCACGGATACCGCATGCTCTAAAGCCAAAATTACAACCATCAAGGGGTCACCACATGTCCATCTCTGCTTGCTCGTCATCAATCGGCTCGTGAACGATATCGACCATTCCTATCCTGTATCGTCTCTGGTGACAAGAAATGGTGTCTTTATGCTGACGTAAGGGAAAAAAAGGAGCTGTTGAGTCCAAACAAAGCAGCAACTCCCCGTACAAAAACCTGCACGCATGCGCAAGAGATAATGTGATGCATCTGGTGGAACAGCGGCGTAGTGGTGAACTACGAATTGCTTCCCCGAGATGTAATCATCACTGTGACTTTTATTGTCAAGACTACATGAAGTGATGTTACTCCACGATAAAGCCCGCCTACATTCTGCTAGACTGACGAAAAGCGCTATACAGGAGTTGGGTGTGGAAGTCATTCGTACCCACCTTATTCACCTGATCTTGAGCCCTCAGATTATAGCCTTATCCGTTATCTATAGAAAAGCCTTCAAGGAACTTCCGTTCCGGATGAAAATACAGCCCAAACAGGGCTCGACGGGTACTTCGCCTCAAAACCACGTAATTTCTATAGTTGCAGAATGGAAAAATTACCCCAGCGTTGGCAGACTGTTGTAAACTGGCCACTAAAATTGCTACACCACGAAAATGACGTGCTAAAGACACGAAATTTAACCGACAGGAGAAAGATGCTGTGATATGCAAATTATTAGCTTTTCAGAGCATTCAAACAAGGTTGTCGTCGGTGCCGACACCTACGACGTGCTGACATGAGGAAAGTTTCCAACCGATTTCTCATACACAAACAGCAGTTGACCGGCGTTGCCTGGTGAACCGTTGTTGTGGTGCCTCGTGTAAGGAGGAGAAATGCGTACCATCACGTTTCCGACTTTGATAAAGGTCGGATTGTAGCCTATAGCGATTGCGGTTTATCGTATCGTGACATTGCTCCTCGCGTTGGTCGAGATCCAATGACTGTTAGCAGAATATGGAATCGGTGGGTTCAGGAGGGTAATACGGAACGCTGTGCTCGATCCCAACGGCCTCGTAACACTGGCAGTCGAGACGACAGGCATCTTATCCGCATGGCTGTAACGGATCGTGCAGCCACGTCTCGATCCCTGAGTCAACAGATGGGGACGTTTGTAAGACAACAACCATCTGCACGAACTGTTCGACGATGTTTGCAGCAGCATGGACTATCAGCTCGGAGATCATGTCTGAGGTTACCCTTGACGCTGCATCACAGACAGGAGCGCCTGCAATGGCGTACTCAACGACGAACCTGGGTGCACAAATGGCAAAACGTCATTTTTTTCGGATGAATCCATGCCGTTGGGATCCAGCACGGCGTTTCGTGTTACCCTCCTGAACCCACCGATTACATATTCTGCTAACAGTCATTGGATCTAAACCAACGCGAGCAGCAATGTCGCGATACTATGCGATGCATCATGATGGTCGCATCCGCGTTTGGCGACATCGCGGTGAACGCACTTTGGAAGCGTGTATTCGTCATCACCATACTGGCGTATCACTCGGCGTGATGGTATGGGGTGCCATTGGTTACACGTCTCGGTCACCTCTAGTTCGCATTGACGGCACTTTGAACAGTGGACATTACATTTCAGATGTGTTACGACCCGTGGCTCTACCCTTCATTCGATCCCTGCGAAACCCTACATTTCAGCAGGATAATGAATGACCGCATGTTGCAGGTCCTGTACGGGTCTTTCTGGATACATAAAATGTTCGACTGCTATCCTGGCCAGCACATTCTCCAGATCTCTCAACAATTGAAAACGTCTGGTCAATGGTGGCCGAGCAACTGGTTCGTTACAATACGCCAGTCACTACTCTTGATGAACTGTGGTATCGTGTTGAAGCTGCATGGGCAGCTGTACCTGTACACGCCATCCAAGCTCTGTTTGACTCAATGCCCAGGCGTATCACGGCCGTTATTACGGCCAGAGCCGGCCGCGGTGGTCTCGCGGTTCTAGGCGCACAGTCCGGAACAGTGCGACTGCTACGGTCGCAGGTTCGAATCCTGCCTCGGGCATGGATGTGTGTGTTGTCCTTAGGTTAGTTAGGTTTAAGTAGTTCTAAGTTCTAGGGGACTGATGACCTCAGCAGTTGAGTCCCATAGTGCTCAGAGCCATTTGAACCATTTGAACGGCCAGAGGTGGTTGATCTTGGTACTGATTTCTCAGGATCTATGCACCCAAATTGCGTGAAAATGTATCACATATCAGTTCTAGTATAATATATTTGTCCAATCAATACCCGTTTATCATCTGCATTTCTTCTTGGTGTAGCAATTTTAAAGGCCAGTAGTAGTAATAGCCAGATGAGTGTCTGTTATGTTTATCTGTTGTGTTTATTAAACTTATGGAAAAACTCTGGGAACTTATGCACCGAGCAATACATCTGTGTTTGAGAAAAGTATAGAACTCTGTCTTTAATAAAAGTCACCTAGAAGGAGCGAAGTCACCCCAATCTACAGTACTTATCGAAATATTTGTCGCCCTCACGATTGAAGTAATTGCTGTTTTACGGCATGAACAACGCCTCACATCTCGGCATGAAGATGATAATTTGTGGAGCTGTGATGTGGGTGACACTTTCAGCTGGAGTGCTGCGGCGCAGACAGCTACAAGGACTACCCGACGGAGGATCTGCCGCCGTCGTGCTGCGCGGCCGGGTCTGCCTGCTCCAAGAGCCCCGGCCAACACTTCGTGACTGGCTGCTCGGCCGCCCTGGCCGACTTCATTCAGTCCGTCGGCACTCTCATCGGCGGTGTCACCATCGGTGTCGGAGTAGTAGAGGTAACCTAACTACGCAGTATTTAGATAAGGCGCTGGACAACATTATGGTGAAATAAGCAGCTTGCGACCGAGTACAAATCGGCGCATAATGGAGGCGTGAAAAACACAGAATTTGCATCGTCATACAGGAAAAAACTGGCCAGATGCGAGTAGGACTCGAGCACTGAGGGTTTCGTACAAACTTAATCTAATATTTATGTAGTTTATTCATCCTAGGAATCGAGAATTTCAACGAATTTTGCTTTAATCGATATCGATACGGGCAAGATAATTGTCCCGGGAATTCCAAGACCTTATCAAAATCTCTGCACTACTTTATTAGACAAGCCCGGACATACCAAAAGAAGCGAACGGCGGACTTCAGTTTATACATGTAGAGAGAGAATATTTAATAAAACATTTTAATTACTTACTGAAATATGACTACAACTAACATTTAATGTTTGCATGCAGTAATACTCGCCTGTTATGTTTTTGATGGATGACGAATGCAATACATGTTCAAATGGCAAAAGATATTTTTGCGTGATGTAATTGCCATTTAACAAGTTTCCTTTTTTTTCACGTTACCTGTACTGTGAAAACCTGCTTCTTGCAGGATTTCATGTTTCTAGATCAACAGGAAGTACCCTGTACATTTGAATGAGTGAGTTTGGGAGTATCAAAATTATGACACAGAAACGGCCGCATGTGCTCATTGCATTGAATTAGAAACTTAATATTTTTACACCGCTAAGTCCCCATAGACCTTAGTATGCGACATCAACTGGAACTTGATACGCCAAACTGTCCCAGAGGAAAAGGTTCTTAACAGACGGACAAGCAGACAGACAGCCGGATGAAAATGACAAAAAATATTTATTCGTGTTATATGATTACATATCAACAGTTTCCGAATTTTTCCTTAACTTGTACTGTGAAGCTTAACTTCTCACGAAATCTCACGATTCTAACTCAACGGGAAGCAGCCTAAACGCTTTGATGAGTGAGTTTTTGAGTGTCAAAATATGTGACATAAATGGCCGTATCTTTGGCCTGAAGTGACTTAGAAGCTTAAAATTTTTCCACCTCCAAGGAACCATAGAGCTTAATACGTGACATGTATTTCAGCTTCCTATGTCCACCCGTTCCTGAGAAAAAGGATTCTTAACAGTCGGACAGACAAACAGACGAACAACAAAGCAATCCTGTGAGGGTTCCGTTTTTACAGGTTGGGGCACGGAACTATAAAAAGAGAAAACCACCAACGAAAATGAGCCACTGTACATTGACACAAACAGCGAGACATTTGAATAACTGAATTCAGTGAATTTCCTTGACAGTGCAAGCTCACGTTTTGTTACTCATACAAACAAGTGCAATGGCTAGGGGGACGTACTTACGTCACCGAACTCCTACTGACTGACGCACACTAGGTCACTGTAACGTTCAGAATCCGTCTGTCTAGCGGATGTCTGCAATCTCTTAGAGGGGGGCGAAAGGTGGGAGAAGGGTGGGGACGGGGATTACACTAACAACTTTTAACTCAAAGCTTTTCATTGAAAAATGCTGAAATTTACAACAAATGTGTCTCCTGTTTAATAATTAGCTAATAAGTAACTAGTTTCATACTTTTATTATGTGGAAATTACTTCAAAAAGTCAAATATACCTCAAACTCGAATATATGCCGTATGTCGCAGTCATTCAGATACCTAATAAAATCATCACTGCTGCAATTTTTATTGAATGTTCTTACTTAAATTTAGAATTAAATGTTACATGTTAAAATGGTTCAAATAGCTCTGAGCACTATGGGACTTAACATCTATGGTCATCATTCCCCTAGAACTTAGAACTACTTAAACCTAACTAACCTAAGGACAGCACACAACACCCAGCCATCACGAGGCAGAGAAAATCCCTGACCCCGCCAGGAATCGAACCCGGGAACCCGGGCGTGGGAAGCGAGAACGCTACCGCACGACCACGAGATGCGGGCTGTTACATGTCAGATTGAAACCATATTTTAAATTAATTAAAATTTTGCACTCAATTTCTTTCGTGTTTCGGAAGTGCAATTTTAAAGATTAAAAAAGTTCTGGAAAGTATTGTGACTGGAAATCATAATTACGCTACCATATCTAGTTACTTTTACAAAAAGCAAATTGAAGATTCGCTCGTTTTTAGGAAACTAATCATTACTAAATATTTCAAATTAATCTCTTATATTCTCCCTTTGTTTGCGGATACTAAACATATACATACTGTCTTATTTGCTTTTCGGCCTCTTTTTTCACAGTTGCAGATTACAAGTTACAAAAGACGGTATTCAACTTATGCAACTAAATATATTTCTATAAAATTAATTTCGTTAACAGTTAAATCCACGAATAATGGTGGTGGTTAGTGTTGAACGTCCCGTCGACAACGAGGTCATTAGAGACGGAGCGCAAGCTCGGGTCGGGGAAGGATTGGGAAGGAAATCGGCCGTGCCCTTTCAAAGGAACCATCCCGGCATTTGTCTGAAACGACTTAGGGAAATCACGGAAAACCTAAATCAGGATGGCCGGAGACGGGATTGAACCGTCGTCCTCCCGAATGCGAGTCCAGTGTGCTAACCACTGCGCCACCTCGCTCGGTACCACGAATAATGAAGTCACTTGTATTGAAGGAGAAATGGCGTTGGGAGAAATGGCGTTGTTGGTCACAGATTCGGTGATTTATTTCCGAGGCCTGACAAAACATTTTGTAGCAGAAAGATATTTACAATTGAGATTTTCCCTTCTCGTGTTGGGTCGGATGAATTACCGCCTGAAACTTTATACCTGTTCTCAACGCTAAAGACGTCGACAAGATAGTTGTTTTATAAGCTACATATCGGATTTTGATGGGTTTGAACGAAATGTAATGGTATCGACGTTTACAAAGATAAGGTTTTATCTCTTATCTGCAACGCACACAGTGTACTTTCCAGTGCCAACGAATGATTTATACGGTTGAAAGCGAAGGAGTGTAACTAACAGAACCACGATTCTGGGAAAATCAGGTTCAAACTTTGCATCAAATTCAAAATTCTACGTTCATTTGTTATATTGCCAATAGTAACCATCGTACCATCAATGCAGTGGTTATGCCGGCCGATGTGGCCGAGCGGTTCTAGGCGCTACAGTCTGGAACCGCGTGACCGCTACGGTCGCCGGTTCAAATCCTGCCTCGGGCATGGATGTGTGTGATGTCCTTAGGTTAGTTAAGTTTAAGTAGTTCTAAGTTCTAGGGGACTGATGACCAAAGTAGTTAAGTCCCATAGTGCTCAGAGCCATTTTTTTGCAGTGGTTATTAATAAAGTAATACACACAATATAAGTGAATAAAATTCAAATGTTGTGCTCAGTAATGCATTTACTAATACTCTAGTTACCACTTGCAGCCTTCTCCCTGCAAATATGTCACTTACATCCCTCTGGCTCAACTAAATTCACGTTCGGAATGACCCTCAACAGTGCAGTACAATATTTAGTCCCATTTTCATCCATTACATTAATACATACACGGAAACTTTTATTGATTATACATACACGGTCCAGTCACATTAATGTGACTACCGCCTTTGCACGACGTCAGTGTGCAATAACCACTCACGAGCGGCAGGTGGCAACACTAGCAGTGAAGGGTATATAAAGCGTGCCAGGGGGACGCGGAAAATCCCCTGTCCCTCTCCCTCCTGCCCCCGTCCCCTCCGCCATTGGCGTCCTTTTCTCCCCTCTCCCCCACCTCACCCCCGTTCCCCTCTTGGCAGGTCCCCGGACTCGCACACGCTACGTGGACTTTCGCGCGCCGGAGATCGCCGCCATCAGTGTCTTGTGTGTGCCGTCGTGTTTAGTGTTCAGTGTTCACCGTCACACTCCGTTGTTCACCAGTGCCTTCGTCTTCTTCAGTGTTTGTGCGTCGTCTCAACAGTTTGCAGTGTGGTTTACCGTCGCGTGTGAACGGCTCCGTGTTTGTCTCTCTGTGTCTCCTGTTTTATCGCCCACCATTTTGTGACTTTTCTGTTTTTTCTCCTGTTTTTTTTATGCATATGTCTTCTTTGGCTGAAGAGCGGCGTAGTGTGCTGCTGCCAGCCTGCCTATTGTATAGGTTTTAAAATGACAATAAAGTAAAAAAAAAGAAAAAAAAAAAGACGCGGAAAACAGTGAAGTTGTTGTCGTAATGCGGAAACGGAGAGATTTGTCTGACGTCCAAAAGGCCAAAATGACTAGCTTTCGGGGGAAGGGTGGAAGCATTTCTGAAAAGGCTAAGTGTCTAATCTAAATTCTTCAAGTGCCGCCAAGGTTAAAGTACCGGGTGATCAAAAAGTCAGTATAAATTTGAAAACTAATGTAGATAGAGAGGTAAAAATTGACACACATGCTTGGGATGACATGGGGTTTTATTAGATCCAAAAAAAACAAAGTTCACAAAATGTCCGACAGATCTCTTGCGCGCATCTTTTGGTGATGATCGTGTGCCCAGCCGCCACTTTCGTCATGCCTGGCCTCCCAGGTCCCCAGACTTGAGTCCGTGCGATTATTGGCTTTGGGGTTACCTGAAGTCACAAATGTATCGTGATCGACCGACATCTCTAGGGATGCTGAAAGACAACATCCGACGCCAATGCCTCTCCATAGCTCCGGACATGCTTTACAGTGCTGTTCACAACATTATTCCTCGACTACAGCTATTGTTGAGGAATGGTGGCGGACATATTGAGCATTTCCTGTAAAGAACATCATCTTTGATTTGTCTTACTTTGTTGTGCTAATTATTGCTATTCTGATTAGATGAAGCGTCATCTGTCAGACATTTTTTGAACGTTTGTATTTTTTTTTGTTCTAATAAAACCCCATGTCATTCCAAGCATGTGTGTCAATTTGTACCTCTCTATCTACATTATTCCGTGATTTTTTCAGTGCCGGCCGTGGTGGTCTCGCGGTTCTAGGCGCGCAGTCCGGAACCGTGCGACTGCTACGGTCGCAGGTTCGAATCCTGCCTCGGGTATGGATGTGTGTGATGTCTTTAGGTTAGTTAGGTTTAAGTAGTTCTAAGTTCTAGGGGACTAATGACCACAGCAGTTGAGTCCCATAGTGCTCAGAGCCATTTGAACCATTTATTCAGTTTTCAAATTTATACTGACTTTTTGATCACCCGGTATATCGTACATGGCTTTTAACTGCGCTATCCAAAATCGACGCCCAGACTGCTGCGGTGCACTACAGTCCATAGGTGTCCGCGGCTCGTGGTCTTGCGGTAGCGTTCTCGCGTCCCGCGCTCGAGGTCCCTGTTTCGATTCCCGGCGGGGTCAGGGATTTTCTCTGCCTCGAGATGACTGGGTTTTGTGTGTCCTTCATCCCCATTCACTCGCAAGTCGCCGTAGTGGCGTTAAAGGACTTGTGGAGCGGCGGCGGAACCTCCCCGCGAGAGGTCTCCGCCGGCCGGAGTGGCCGAGCGGTTAAAGGCGCTACAGTCTGGAACCGCACGACCGCTACGGTCGCAGGTTCGAATCCTGCCTCGGGCATGGATGTGTGTGATGTCCTTAGGTTAGTTAGGTTTAAGTAGTTCTAAGTTCTAGGGGACTTATGACCACAGCAGTTGAGTCCCATAGTGCTCAGAGCCATTTGAACCATTTTTGAGAGGTCTCCCGGCCAGCAATGCCATATGCTCATTATTATTATTACAGGCCACAGGTGACAGAGGTGAACGACAGTTGTGGAGATATGTACGAGTGAGTAGACATGCAACTGTTGAGCAACTGACCGCTCAGATGGACCGAGGGACTTCCAACCGTGTCTCCTGAACGACCTTTCAGAGGACGTTGCTCCTAATGGGCCCCTGCAGCAGGCACCCGGTTCATGTAGCCTTTCTGACTGCTGTTCATCGGCGACGAATGCTGTAATAGGCTCCCCAATGCCGTAACTGCACGTCCACTGTGTAGTGACAGGTGGTTTTTCACATGTATCACGATTTATTCTCTATTGGACAGATGACCGTTGATGTGTACGGTGTGAAACGTCTGAAAGCGAACACCCTGCAACCAGGAGGGAGCGTTGTCGCCTGGGGAATGTTTTGGTAGCATTCCCCACTTGATCTCGCCATTCTGTAGGGCGCAATGGATCAACACAAGTAAGCATCTATCCTTGGGGACCGTATCCACCCCGACATACAGATTTTTATGTATCGTGTGATCAAAACGTCAGTATAAATTTGAAAACTGAATAAATCACGAAGCAATGTAGATAGAGAGGTACAAATTGACACACATGATTGGAATGCCATGAGATTTTATTAGAATAAAAAAAAATACCAAAGTTCTAAAAATGTCGGACAGATGGCGCTTCATCTAATCAGAATAGCAATAACTAGCATAACAGAGTAAGACAAGGCATGATGATGTTCTTTACAGAAAATGCTCAATATGTCCACCATAATTCCTCAGCAATAGCTGTAGTCGAGGAATAATGTTGTGAACAGCACTGTAAAACATGTCCGGAGTTATGGTGAGGCACTGGCGTCGGATGTTGTCTTTCAGCATCCCTAGAGATGTCGGTCTATCACGATACACTTGCGACTTCAGGTAACCCCAAAGCCAATAATCGCACAGACTGAGGTCTGGGGACCTGGGAGGCCAAGCCTGACGAAAGTGGCGGCTGAGCACACGATCATCACCAAACGACGCGCGCAAGAGATCTTCCACGCATCTAGCAATATGGGGTGGTTCTAATAAAAACCCATGTCATTCCAAGCATGTGTGTCAGTTTTTACCTCTCTATCTACATTATTCCGTGGATTAATAAGTTTTCAAATTTATACTGACTTTTTGATCACACGGTATATATTTTTTTCCCTCAGCAGGACAATGCGATGTGTTACATAGCTCACAGTGTATGTGTTTGGTTCGAAGAAGACCAGGATGAATTTTCCTTTACCGCGCTCCCCTGGCAACCAGAATCCTCCGATTTAGTCGCTAAGTAGCTAAAATAGTATTCAGGAGGACAATGTTTCAGATCCCCTTCGGCCAGACTGATTTACCTGTTCTGTGACTAGTCCGAATGAGATCGGGATGATGCATTCAATGAATTCGTACCTTCCTTCTCCGTCCTTCACTACTCCATCACGATTGACCCTTAACTTCGGGTGAAGTTCTAACATTGCTTCCCTTCTTCCAGGTTTCATGCTCATGTTAATTTTCTTTTCTAGTGCAGACGATTCAGGAAAGGCATTAGTGTTTTCAAAACGAGAAATATGCAATATTCGTTAATACATGTATTTAGTGAGAAGGACCCAAGTGAAGAATCCCAGACAGTAACTTGAACTAACAATTACAATAATTACACCGGCGGAAAAAATCGCAACATCAAAAATAATTAATATGGAGTAATGAAATTTCAGGAATTCATTTGTCTAGGTAGCATATTTAAGTGATTAACATTGTATGATCACAGGTTAATGTAAGCGAGAGATAAGCCATTGCAAATATGAAGTGCTGGTACATAATAACCGGAATAACAGCCAGACGTTTGAATGCAAGCAAGCAAACGTGCATGCATTGTGTTGTAATGGTGCCGGATGTCAGTTTGTGGGCTGGAATTCCATGCCTGCTGCATTAAGTCGGTCAATACAGGGATGGTTATTGTAGTTTCTGCTTGACGCTGAAGTTATCGTCTGGTGATGTCCCATATGTGCTCTGTTGGAAACAGATCTAATGACCGAGCAGGCCTAGGCAACATGTCGACCCACTGTAGAGAATGTTGGGTTACAACAGCGGTGTGTGAGTGAACGCTATCCTGTTGGAAAACACTCCCTGGAATGCTGATCATGAATGGAGGCACAACAGCTCGCATCACCAGACTGATGTATCGTTTTGCAGTCAGGGTACATTGGATAACTACGAGAGTGCTTCTCCTGTCATATAAAATCGAACTCCAGACAATAACTCTAGGTGCAGGTCTGGTGTGTTTAGCATGCAGACAGATTGGTTGCAGGTCCTCTACTGGCTTCCTTCTAACTAACAAACGGCCATCACTGACACCGACGCAGAACTACCGTTCATCTAAAACACAACAGACCTCCCCCCGGCCCTCCAATGATCTATCGCTTGAAACCACTGTAGTCGCAAATGGCGGTGGTTTGTGGTCAGTGGAATGCATGCTACACGGTGTCTGGCTGGGGCTGTCCTAGAAGTAACCGATTTGTAGCAGTTCGTTGTGTCACTGTGGTGACAACCGCTGTTCAAGTTGCTGCTGCAGATGCAGTACGATGCGTCAGAACCATACGCCGAACACGATGGTTTTCTCTCTCGGTACTGCCACGTGGCCGCCCGGAGCACGGTATCCTTGCAACCGTACTTTCTCGTGACCTTCTTTGCCAGCGATCATGTACAGTGGCAACATTCCTATAAAGTCTTCCTGCATTATCGCAGAAGAATTATCCATTTTCTAGCCCTATTAGGGCAACGGCCTTGCCGCACTGGATACACTGGTTCCCGTGAGATCACATAAGCGCTGTCGGGCGTGGACGGCACTTGGATGGGTGACCCTCCTGGCCGCCATGCGCTGTTGCCATTTTTCGGAGTGCACTCAGCCTCGTGATGCCAATTGAGGAGCTACTCAACCGAATAGTAGCGGCTTCGGTCAAGAATACCATCATAACGACCGGGAGAGCGGTGTGCTGACCCCACGCCCCTCCTATCTGCATCCTCCTCTGAGGATGACACGGCGGTCGGATGGTCCCGGTAGGCCACTCGTGGCCTGAAGACGGAGTGCTTTTTTAGCCCTATTAGGCGACCTCGTTTAAACTCAGTGAGATGTCGATAATGGCGTCTATGTCACCTTAAAGGCATTCTTGGCTGACATCAGCTCACCACGTCTAATCTCACTTGTAACTAACAATCACGACAGTTATAGCCAGTATTTAAAGCAAACCTGATTTGTATCCTCCTAGTGGCGGTATTAGCGCCATTCTTACGCGACTGGCGCGAAATTTGAATTGACATCGCCCTTCAGATGCAGAAACACGCCTACCAACTTTCGGTTATGAAGCGCTACTCCTTCTTGGTGTTGCCATTTTTTTACCGTTAGAGTGTATATCACGCTAATAGTCAGACATCAAATGAAGTTCCATCTTCAAATTCTTCAGCACACAAACGAATAATAAACTACAGTACAAAGTGTACATTGATAAGGTAATAGAAAAATCTAGCTCCATTATCATGGTAACAAGAGGTACGCCTCAAGTTGTTCATTCCTGAACGAAAGGGTACAATAATTTCAGTTTCGAGTATTTTAGAGATAATTTTCTGTATTACTGCATTAACAGAACTTCGTTTTATGAAAACGAGTGACAGTACTTTTACTTGTAGCCGTTTCAAGAGTAAGAGGCTTCTCTTAGTCCCTGGAAAGTTATTTCAAATAGAATTTCTATTTGAAATGGTACTTCTATTTGAAGTAACTTTCCAGGGACTAAGAGAAGCCTCATATTGATGAATTGTGTGAATCCCCAGACAACAAAATTAAATTCCAGAACCAAGGCATTTACTGCTGCAGGAATATTTTTCTACCTGTCTTGGCATTTTTTTTTTGTGTCATCGGTCTTCAGACGGGTTTGATGCGGCCTGCCACGAATTCCACTCCTGTCCCAACCTCTTCATCTCAGGGTAGCTCTTGCAACTTACGTCCTCAATTATTTGCTGGATGTATTCCAATCTCTGTCTCCCTCTACAGTTTTTCCCCTCTATAGCTCCCTCTAGTACCATGGAAGTCATTCGCTGATATCTTAACAGATATCCTATCATCCTGTCCCTTGTGCTTGTCCGTGTTTTCCACATATTCCTTTCCTCTCCGAGTCTGCGCAGAACCTCTTCATTCCTTACCTTATCAGTCCACCTAATTTTCAACGTTCATCTGCAGCGCCACATCTCTAATGCTTCGATTCTTTTCTGTTCCGGTTTTTCCACAGTCTATGTTTCACTGCCATACAATGCTGTGCTCCAAACCTGTACTCTCTATCTTGGTTATGGAAGTGCAAATCCCTTTCAACGTTATAAGGAATGATGTAAACAGTAACTTAACCTTCTTCTTTTGATATATAAATATCGCATAAGAGCTTCTGTGGGAAAGTAGAAGAGTTACTGAAAGGAGTGAATCTATAAAGGGAGGTCGTACTGCCTGCGAAGGGCAATGTTCCGTGTTTGAAGACCGGTATGGCAAACAGTTTTCATCTGCCGAAGGTTTTTACGAGTATGTAAATTTTAAAAAAACATACGAAGACTGTAGTCATCACATGTGGGTGAACGTGTATTATCTGATATTATGTGAATAATATCAATTGTCGATATTCTAACCACATGGTAGCGTTAGTGTGGCGCAAATTATTGCACCGCTGCGCTGCTAAAGAGCAACTGATCTACTTACCTGTATCTAAACTGATATTTACTAATTTGTATGTTGAAAATTTAGCTACAGACGTGAAGCTCCTTGCTTTGAATTAAAGAGCTCATAGAAAGAATGAAAAGGATTGTGGTACCAATGTCTGTTTACTAATAACTTTGTAATCGCGAGACTAGGAAAGTGGTGTCTAATATAATGATGGAGAATAACTGAAAGGTTTTGATGCAAAGTTGATATAACCAGATATTTCTTTTGTTAACTATACTCAGTCGCTAATTTTCGATAATTTATGTTGCAGGTCGTGGTCATTGTCTTATCTTGCTGCCTGACGAGGACAATACGCAAGGAAAGGGCTTTCGTCTAATGGACGCTGCTTAAGATAGCGTATCCATTGCCACTAAATATAAGTTATTTATTGTATGTTATTTTCTTACATAAAAATATATTTATTTCTTTTCTTACAACATTCTCTTATTACGTCTACCAAACAGCTTTCCTTCTCACCTCACAGTCTTCCTTCAACTAACTAATTTTCCTTACTATTTTCCAGTTTCTCCACGACCTCACCATATCATGCGTTTGTTCCTAATTCATTACCTCCGAATGCCAATTTCTGTTTCACTCATAAGTAAACCTCTATGGCTACACTCTCTGACATGAAATATAGATGTTTAGAGAATCGTGTTGAAACATTCTCCATTACTTTTTCTTGTGTTTTGCATAATTTGACTTGGCCATTTTAGTGTCAAACGAAAAAAAAACACACTTCGGTTGACAACGAGAGAAAATAAATGATATCCAAATCCTAAAAACCACGTACCATAGCCGGCCGGAGTGGCCGTGCGGTTATAGGCGCTACAGTCTGGAGCCGAGCGACCGCTCCGGTCGCAGGTTCGAGTCCTGCCTCGGGCATGGATGTGTGTGATGTCCTTAGGTTAGTTAGGTTTAATTAGTTCTAAGTTCTAGGCGACTGATGACCTCAGAAGTTAAGTCGCATAGTGCTCAGAACCATTTGAACGTACCATAAATAAACTGCCTGTCTGAGGCTCTGAGCACTATGAAACTTAAGATCTGAGGTCATCAGTCCATTATAACTTAGAACTACTTAAACCTAACTAACCTAAGGACATCACACACATCCATGCCTGAGGCAGGATTCGAACCTGCGATCGTAGCGGTCGCGCGGTTCCAGACTGAAGCGTCTAGAACCGCTCGGCCACATCGGCCGGCACCTGTAGGAGAAGTCTCATGAACAGCAGACGTACCTGTCAGTTCTACATCTTCGAAACCCAATAGCACATCATGGCCCTGTTAAACTCACTCGATCTTAACCTGCAGTGCACCTGGCAGTACTTCGCGCTCCATCATATGTACCCATAACAAATCGTGCTGGGGGAAGTCGCTACACCCATAATCGAGTACCAGACCAAACTGGTAAAAGCTTAATATATTGTCAAGGCCCAGGGTCCTCCACTATTGTAGGTGTACATTCGTTACAGCACTTGCACAAAATTACAAGAGCTTTTAATAAGATTCACAGTTAACGCGACCATAAATTCTTTCTCTCGACCCGATAATACTGACACTCAAAAAACAGTTACTTGCTCTAGAATTTACGCTGCTACAACTGTACGACGCTTTACGGGACATGATTGTTGCTACCTGACAGTCGGGACTTCCCATTACAGTGCCAACGTAGTTTAGAAATCTTTGGCACTTCGTAACCTGATATTCTCCGGACATAAAACTATAACTTAGCATCACTTTTGAAGGCAAGTTGTCATCAGCGACCCTGAGATCACAACCCTGAGGCAGTAAACACTGAAATAGTCAAGGCGTCCAACTTACCGACATGAATTGTAGTGGTAGCTACGCAGCTGGCACAAGCAATGTGATCTGACGTCGTCCATGTCTACGTAAGTCGTCAAAAATCAAAATTATTTTGGGAACACAAAACAAATTCCTTTGCTAGCGAATTTACTTGAAGGGACGTTATTGAATGAATACACGCAAAAACAAGGCTTTCTATGCCATAACTGTGTAGACGACATCGCTGCACGTCCGATCAGTCCAACTACCAGCCGCGTTCTCGTAATAATGGCACGTCATTCCCCATTGCTGTCTGTCGTGGGCATCAGTGACGTCACTCCATTCACCGTAACAATTTTTAACTCTTCTAAGTTACAACAACGTGCATCGATTGCTCCTTTGTAGACACTCTCAAAACGATATCTGCCAGAATTTCTCCTATCGCTTAACTACGACAATACGTAACTTTGTCCCGCGCTATCTTTCCTCTGACCTCCGACGCTTCCTTGGACTCTTCCAAGAGCTTGTACCGAAGGGGTGCCCGCTTCCACAAACTACGCAGTTTAATCAGCCAACTACTGTAGTACAAACTGTAAATTCCAGAGTTTCTGATGATGCCCTTTTTTAATTAAAAAGCGACGCCAGTAACATCTGTGTGCGACATGTAGCCGTCCTGAAAAGCTTAACTACGCAATATTTTTGCTAAGGACACAGTTAGTATAACTCAGACAGCATTCGAACCTTTTCGACGGCGTGTGCTGAGTCTATTGTAATGGTGACATGGCCAACACCAAGCTGCTACACGACCATGGCAGTCAGAATTCACTTCTGTCACATGAATTCAGATCAGAAAGCTGAATGAAACGTCAAATATCTCGTGATTTCACTCGGATCACGATGCTGTTCTCACCAAAGTTTTTCAAAATGGTTCAAATGGCTCTGAGCACTATGGGAGTTAACTCCTGAGATCATCAGTCCCCTAGAACTTAGAACTACTTAAACCTAACTAACCTAAGGTAATCACAAACATCCATGCCCGAGGCAGGATTCGACCCTGCGACCGTAGCTGTCGCGCGGTTCCAGACTGTAGCGCCTAGAACCGCTCGGCCACTCCGGCCGGCCCAAACTTTTTCTAATACAGTTTTCTGTACACCTAGATATGATTCCACCAGTTTATTACCCTCCTTCATTATCTTAATTTATTAATTTATTGATGAGGAGCGTGGTGAATGTGCACCGTGGATATGTATACCACTGCCGCAGCTCAATATAGTTACCATCTCTGTAAAGTGAAAGAGTTGTTACGGTGATGATAGCTATATCATAACGAAGATATGTTTACCAAAAACTTACTTTGCAGCCATCATCCATAAAAGAGTGAAACATATCGAATTGAAACAGAAGGCTTTCTCAATAAATGCCTGAAGTTCGCTATTTAAAGAATTTTTGTGAGACAAATCTGCATCTTGCTTTTGAATGACTAGGTATAAATTTCTAATAGACAAAATTTTATAGCCAAGATTGCATACAGTACTATTTATCCCTGATTACTGGTTTCAACAGTTAAGACTGTCGCCTTCTGATATTTAACAAAAACTTGTTGTTATACATTCATGACATTATCACACATACGATGTTCACACTCTAGTGGATATTGTGTAGTATATTCCACACAGGTTTGTTAAAAATAAAAATAAAACCCGGCTTTTCACAAATAAAAACAATACAGCTTTTTAACTGTATTGCACCTTGTGCAACTAGGGACGTCTATATACACGCGTCCCTAGTAACAGAAGGTGCTTTTTTTATTTGTGAAAAACCGGTTTTTATTTTTGTTTTATCTCTAACAAACCTGTGTGGAATGCACTACATAATATCCACTAGAATGTCAACGTGGTATGTGTGATACAGTCAATGGAAAAGGACATATAATAATAAGTTTTTCAAAGAGCAGAAGATGAAGACAGTCTTTATTGTTGAAACCGGTATTCGGAAATAAATAGTTCTGTATGCGACCTTGGCTATTAAATTTTCTCCAAAGCAATTAGAGATCGCTCCTTCTTATCTTTACTAAAGATAAATTTCAATAAATTCCAAGTTTTGCATGCTGCTCCCATTCCATCTTAAAGAATACGATGATCCGCGCTGCAAGCAAGAACTGTGCCTTGCGGTATGTGGGAACCAGTGCACAGGCTAGCTCCAATCGCTGATACACTTCGGCTCGCTCCTCAGACTTCAACAAGTGGTGTATCAGTTTTAACCGAAACTGAGGAGTGCAGAAGTAGCGAAGAAAATCGTTGTAGCATTTAGCACTTCAGACTGGTGTGTCACAAGTAACCGCTTACAGAGCTTTGCACAATCTGAAACAGAAACCAAACAAAATAATGGCCAATTAAGGTACTGTTTCTCGGTGTCAGTACCGCATTCGTTTGTTGAAGTCTGCACCCGAAACAACTGTGGGTATTCTTGTTAGTATTTCGCATTGCACTAACTGAACACCATACATTCCTGTTTTCATATCAGTTTGTAGTTGTTGCTACAAGTGTAGTTATAAAATTTTATTGTAATCAAATAGGAAACTCACAAGAGCATCATTTTTCGACATAGTCTCCTTGCGTTTGTAAGGGATCCATAGGCCCTTACTGTAACTTTGCACTTGGCACAGGTCGATAGGGCGAACAATCGATTGTGACATGTTGTGAGAGCGAGTGTCAAGATGCGCCAGTGTGGTTGGCGGGTATATGTGTGTGTGAAGGCCATTGTTGCAATACAGGGCTTCAACGGAGAAGGGTGTCGCCATCGCTTTGGTTAGACCCCTATGTAATAGATTAGTAGCGGGAAAGTGAAGAAGTATCATTACGAAAGTGATCAGTGACGTTACTAGTGCCGATATTTGGTTTCGCGTCTACCGCACCGGCCTAACCTTGGATTGCAGTGTTGGATGCAGTGATGGATTAGCGTGTGACGATAATGGAAAATGAAGAAAGCCTGTGCTGAGATTAGCCGTAATTAGATATGTATGACGAAGGCAGTGGTTGTCTCCTTTTTTGTGTTTTGAGAAGAATATAAGTTTGTAATTAGTAAAACTGTGTTGGTGTTCCTCATTACCAGACATTCAGTATTATAGTATTGAGCAGAACGAACTGGAAAGTAACAACTTCCGTAGCAGTCAATTCCGATTACCAGCCCCATTAGGTTCACGGTCATGTTAATAATAAATATTGGACTGCTATTCAATCAGATCAGGTCGGGATAATAAACGGAGGTGTTACACGTTTCAACGCACTTGGTCCATGTACAAGCTTCCTGATGCCCTCATAAAAGAAGGTTCTCGGTTGAGCTGTGAGCCTGGAATTAACCGCTTCTTTCACTGCTTCGTCCGACGCAAATAGACGGCCCCTTAACGCCTGTTTGATTGGTCCAAACAAGTGGTAGTGAGCAGGGGCAAGATCGGGACTATATGGAGGATGATCCAATACTTCAAATTTGTGTTTCTGGAGCGTTTCAGCAGTGGGGGCAGTAGTATGCGGACGGGCATTGTCGTGCAACACAACACCTTTTGACAGCAATACTCGGTGTTTGCTTCGAATTGCAGGCGTTAGTCTGGTAGTAAGCATCTCACTGTAACGTACACTGTTTATTGTTGTGCCCCTTTCCCCATAGTGTCCCAGTACTGGACCGTGGGTGTCCCAAAGAAACGTAAGCATCAGTTTTCCTGCGGACGGTTGGGTCTTGAACTTTTTCTTGCATGATGGATTTAGAAGTTCCCATTCCGTACTCTGCCGTTTACTTTCCGGCTCGTAATGATGGATTCAGAAATGATTCAGTCTAAGTATTTGTTCTCTTCGTTAGCATAGCTATCCATATGTTTTTTGCAGATGTCCAAGAGTGTTTGTTTATGCAACTGTGTGAGTTGTTTTGGGACCCATCTTGCACAAACTTTATGAAACCCAAGTCTGTTGCGGATGATTTAGTAGGCAGAACCGTGACTAATTTGCAGACGATGTGCCACTTCGTCAATAGTTAATCGTCTGTCTAAGAGAATTATTTCACGGAACGCTGAATGGTTTCTTCATTTGTGGCGGTAAATGGTCGTCCGGCTCCTTCATTGTGCGTAACACTTGTGTGACCATTTCGGAATTTCTCAATCCATTCGTAGACACTCCGTTGTGGTAAAACACTGTTCCCGTACTGTTCCGAAAGTCTTCGATGAATTTCGACCCCTGATACGCCTTCCGACCACAAGAAATGTATCACTGAACGTTGCTCTTCTTTGGTGCAAATAGACAGCGGAGCAGCCATGATTAACAGCACGGCAGCGATAACAAAACTAACCTAGCAGCTTGAAAATTGCAAAGATATAACAACAAATAAACAACGCATGCGTCATCAACGTAAAATGACAGTACTACCAAAATAAACCAAAATATAACTAAATTGCGGCTAATAATTGACCTACCGTCGTGTGTTGCTTTATGAATCATTTTTCGTTCTGAGATTACTCACTTCCTTTTCAATGTCTCTTCATCATAAACCTGCCTGCTGAAGTCGACAAACAATAATCACTGTATGCAGAGACGCCTAGAATGTTGTAGGAAACAGTCACTGGCTATTGACTTATCTTTCATTTGTAGGTACAGTTACGTACTTCTTAGCTGATCGAGAATGTTAGATCTCCTTATATCTGTTGCAATACAAGATCTTTTCTGGCGTTTTTTCATCTCAGTCGCTAACTTGAACATTGCAATGCGTCGTACACATAAATCCTACATTTTTGTTTTCCTTTGGGGTATAATTGACTGCAGTGGTACCGTTTGTGAAGTAATAAAAGTTAACTTCCCTGTTGATTTCTTGATTGTGGAAGTGCTGACGTGTCCCAAGCTACATTCTAAAGTTCTTGTTTTCGGATGAGATCAAGCGAAAAATCTCATATCTATTTTTTTTCTTGTGACACTCGAGTTGCTTTACCTGTTTTAATTTGTGTTTTCAGTACACACGAAGTTTCATTGTCACAAAGCACCTACGTTTTGATGGTTTATTTGGAATATACTGTCTGAAAACACGTCGATCTCGAAATCTTACCAACTGTCACGTTTTCTCCAAGATTATATAATTTGAGAATCATTCTACCTATTTTCTCCAAATACTAAGAACTGTAGAGAGATTGCCAGTATGTCGTCATCATTATTTGATTTCTGATTAAACAGCACAACACATTTACTAAGTACTTCTAGTCACACTGTTGTCCAAAATACCGGGTGATCAAAAAGTCAGTATAAATTTGAAAACTTAATAAACCATGGAATAATGTAGATAGAGAGGTAAAAATTAACACACATGTTTGGAATGACATGGGGTTTTAGTAGAACAAAAAAAATAGTTTACAAAATGTCCGACAGATGGCGCTGGACAGCAAACCGTCAGTGACTGCGCATGACAATCGTGTATAAAAGGAGCTCTAGTGAGAGAGAGAATCAGCCTGGCTCATAAACACCTGCTGTAACGTACGATGTTTATGCAGGATGGCGCTCCACCCCATATTGCTAGACGCGTGAAAGATCTCTTGCGTGCATCGTTTGGTGATGATCGTGTGCTCAGCCGCCACTTTCGTCATTCTTGGCCTCCCAGGTCCGCAGACCTCAGTCCGTGCGATTTTTGGTTTTGGCGTTACCTGAAGTTGCAAGTGTATCGTGATCGACCGACATTTGTCTTTTTTTGGTTCTACTAAAACCCCATGTCATTTCAAGCATGAGTGTCGATTTATACCTCTCTATCTACATTATTCCGTGATTCATTCAGTTTTCAAATTTATACTGACTTTTTGATCACCCGGTATATATCGGTCTTATTCTACAAGCATTTTGTAAACTCGCTATATGATAGATATACACCTGCAAGAAACAAGAACTCAATATTTCTTTGAAGCATAACACTGTCAAGATTTATCTTGAGTTAGTCACATGAACCACGGACCTTTCCGTTGGTGGGGAGGCTTGCGTGCCTCAGCGATACAGATGGCCGTACCGTAGGTGCAACCACAACAGAGAGGTATCTGTTGAGAGGCCAGACAAATGTGTGGTTCCTGGAGTGGGGCAGCAGCCTTTTCAGTAGTTGCAGGAGCAACAGTCTGGATGATTGACTGATCTGGCCTTGTAATACTAAACAAAACAGCCTCGCTGAGCTGGTACTGTGAACGGTTGAAAGCAAGGGGAAACTACAGCCGTTATTTTTCCCGAGGGCATGCAGCTTTACTGTATGGTTAATGATGATGGCGTCCTCTTGGGTAAAATATTCCGGAGATAAAATAGTCCCTCATTCCGATCTGCGGGCGGGGACTACTCAAGAGGATGTCGTTATCAGGAGAAAGAAAACTGGCGTTCTACGGATCGGAGCGTGGAATGTCAGATACCTTAATCGGGCAGGTAGGTCAGAAAATTTAAAAAGGGAAATGGATAGGTTAAAGTTAGATATAGTAGGAATTAGTGAAGTTCGCTGGCAGGAGGAACAAGACTTTTGGTCAGGCGAATACAGGGTTATAAATACAAAATCAAATAGGGGTAATGCAGGAGTAGGTTTAATAATGTCTTGTCTCACAAGGGGTAAGATAGATACTGCCTACAGGAAAATTAAAGAGACCTTTGGAGAAAGGAGAACCACTTGTATGAATATCAAGAGCTCACATGGAAACCCAGTTCCAAACAAAGAAGGGAAAGCAGAAAGGTGGAAGGAGTATATAGAGGATCTATACAAGGGCGATGTACTTGAGGACAATATTATGGAAATGGAAGAGGATGTAGATGAAGATGAAATGGGAGATACGATACTGAGTGAAGAGTTTGACAGAGCACTGAAAGACCTGAGTCGAAACAAGGCCCCGGGAGTAGACAACATTCCATTAGAACTACTGACTGCCTTGGGAGAGCCAGTCCTGACAAAACTCTACCATCTGGTGAGCAAGATGTATGAGGCAGGCGAAATACCCGCAGACTTCAAGAAGAATATAATAATTCCAATCCCAAAGAAAGCAGGTGTTGACAGATGTGAAAATTACCGAACTATCAGTTTAATAAGTCACAGCTGCAAAATACTAACGCGAATTCTTTACGGATGAATCGAAAAAATGGTAGAAGACGACCTCGGGGAAGATCAGTTTGGATTCCGTAGAAATGTTGGAACACGTGAGGCAATACTGACCCTACGACTTATCTTAGAAGAAAGATTAAGGAAAGTCAAACCTACGTTTCTAGCATTTGTAGGCTTAGAGAAAGCTTTTGACAATGTTGACTGGAATACTCTCTTTCAAGTTCTGAAGGTGGCAGGGATAAAATACAGGGAGTGAAAGGCTATTTACAATTTGTACAGAAACCAGATGGCAGTTACAAAGAGTCAAGGGACATGAAAGGGAAGCAGTAGTTGGGAAGGGAGTGAGACAGGGTTGTAGCCTCTCCCCGATGTTATTCAGTCTGTATATTGAGCCAGCAGTAAAGGAAACAAAAGAAGAATTCGGAGTACGTATTAAAATCCATGGAGAAGAAATAAAAACTTTGAGGTTCGCCGATGACATTGTAATTCTGTCAGAGACAGCAAAGGACTTGGAAGAGTAGTTGAACGGAATGGACAGTGTCTTGACAGGAGGATATAAGATGAACATCAACAAAAGCAAAACGAGGATAATGGAATACACTTAAAGTAGTAAAGGAGTTTTGCTATTTGGGGAGCAAAATAGCTGATGATGGTCGAAGTAGAGAGGATATAAAATGTAGACTGGCAATGGCAAGGAAAGCGTTTTTGAAGAAGAAAAATTTGTTAACATCGAGTATTGATTTAAGTGTCAGGAAGTCGTTTCTGAAAGTATTTGTATGGAGTGTAGCCATGTATGGAAGTGAAACATGGACGATAAATAGTTTGGACAAGAAGAGAATAGAAGCTTTCGAAATGTGGTGCTACAGAAGAATGCTGAAGATTAGATGGATAGATCACATAACTAATCAGGAGGTATTGAATAGAATTGGGGAGAAGAGAAATTTGTGGCACAACTTGACAAGAAGAAGGGACCGGTTGGTAGGACATGTTCTGCGGCATCAGGGGATCACAAATGTAGCATTGGAGGGCAGCGTGGAGGGTAAAAATCGTAGAGGGAGACCAAGAGATGAATACACTAAGCAGATTCAGAAGGATGTAGGTTGTAGTAAGTGCTGGGAGATGAAGAAGCTTGCACAGGATAGAGTAGCATGAAGAGCTACTTCAAACCAGTCTCAGGACTGAAGACCACAACAACAACAACAGTTACAAATTCGTTCAGCTACCATATTTCTCATTCCTATAGCTTTCTTTTGAGTTGCTGAGTAAAAGATTGCTTGAAATGAAATTTTTAATTTACTTATTTTGGTGGCTGCATACATTGTAATGAGCAACTGTACGCCTGTTCTTGATGTTGTTACCTGAAAAAAGACAGCTACGTTGCAGAACCGGATGTAGCTGCTATTCTACAACATAACTTTTGATAGTATAGACTGTGCATTGCTTTGAGAACGTTGCCTGTAAGAGTCGTCCGAATCCTCACATTCAGAACCATACTCATACATCTTCATGTTCACAAACTGAGTCTTCACTATCATAAACATTTGAAATCGCTTCTCTCTCAGCATCAGTTAATGATTAGTTCACCATAGTGAGAATATATGAACTAAGTTACATCACTACGGAATTTGAGCAACCAAGTAAGTCTCCATTAATGGAATTTCATGTGAGGAATTATGTAAAATAAAACATTGCTGACAATAAACGAATTATTTTAAGAAATTATATCCATAGGAAGATACAAGTATAACAATATGGCAGCAACTTTCATAAAAGATACTCTCAGACGATAAGGCACAGAGATTTCTTTGGGGACATGCTGAACCGAACACTACATACATAAGATTTGTCATTTAGTCGAAAACTATTTTAATAATCAAACACATTTTGAAGTCATAAACAGCTCACGGAATTACAGACAGACCAAGCGAGGTGACACAGTGGTTAGCACACTCAACCCGCATTCGGGAGGGCGATGGTTCAAATACCGCATTTCGTTATCCAGATTTAGGTTTTCCGCGATTTCCCTAAATCGCTTAAGGTAAATGTCGGGATGGTTCCTTTGAAACGCTACGATCAAATTCCTTCCCCATCCTTCCCTAATCCGACCTTGACATCCATCTGCATTAACTTTATTCTCGTTTTTCTTCAGATTGTTGACAAAGTGAATGAGTTTCACAAACATGTTCTTGTTGTTGTGGTCTTCAGTCCTGAGACTGGTTTGAAGCAGCTCTCCATGATACTCTATCCTATGCAAGCTTCTTCATCTCCCAGTACCTACTGCAGCCTACATCCTTCTGAATCTGCTTAGTGTATTCATCTCTTGGTCTCCCTCTACGATTTTTACCCTCCACACTGCCCTCCAACGCTACATTGCTGATCCCTTGATGCCTCAGAACATGTCCTACCAACCGATCCCTTCTTCTAGTCAAGTTGTGCCACAAACTCCTCTACTCCCCAATTCTATACAATACCTCCTGATTAGTTATGTGATCTACCCATCTAATCTTCAGCATTCTTCTGTAGCACCACATTTCGAAAGCTTCTATTCTCTTCTTGTCCAAACTATTTATCGTCCATGTTTCACTTCCATACATGGCTACACTCCATACAAATACTTTCAGAAACGACTTCCTGATACTTAAATCTATACTCGATGTTAACAAATTCCTCTTCTTCAGAAACGATTTCCTTGCCATTGCCAGTCTGGATTTTATATCCTCTCTACTTCGACCATCATCAGTTATTTTGCTCCCCAAATAGCAAAACTCCTTTACTACTTTAAGTGTCTCATTTCCTAATTTAATTCCCGCAGCATCACCCGACTTAATTCGACTACATTCCATTATCCTCGTTTTGCTTTTGTTGATGTTCATCTTATACCCTCCTTTCAAGACACTGTCCATTCCGTTCAATCACAAACATATCTCATTTAATAAAATGATGATGATAAAAGAATTGATAATTGGACAGAAGAGCAGGGTTAAGGCTCCATATTGCATTTAGATGACCATGAAAAATAAAGTAGATGAAAAATTATCGTTTCAGTTTGTTGAATGTTTCTTGTGTTTGCTGTTCTGCAGCCTCAATAAAGTATATGAAATGCACACTAATGTAACAACGATACACCCCAGCGGCTTTTTTTATTTTATGTACTACTGCCGGTTTCGAGCTATGGCTCATTCCCATGCAACACCTAGATACGGTCAAGCTACTGTCAGCACATATATACAATATTTCGTTGTATTGTAATTTTTTACTTCCAGTATAAGATCTTAAATGTTATTTTGCGAATATGACCCACTTCTGTTTTGTCATATTTGCGCATATTTGTTACATTGTGGATTTGTGTGTCAGATATATGGTTTGCAATTAAAATGAATATCTTTGATGAAAATCGATTTATATCGTGTGTGAATCTTACGAGTGTCTTTTGTTCTGAACTATCCGTCATCAATAAGCACTTTTCTTTCCATTCTTCATAGAACCCAACGTTAAGCTACATGAGCGTTTTAGGGGAAATAGAAATCTGCACACATTTGACAAAAAATCCGAATAACATCTTAAACGAGCAAAATAAATTCAGAAATAAAAAATGTATTGAGGACCTCGACAACACAAACCTAAATTTTAAGTAAAATTTACATCGATTTTCATCAAAGACATAAATTTAAATGCAAACCATGTATCTGAAACATAAATCGATAACTTAACAACAATACACAAATGTGACAAAACGTAGATCATACATAACTTTTACGATCTTGTGACGTAAGTAAAAAATCACAATACAGCCAAATATTATACATTTACGTGTACATCTGTATATAGGCATACTGAAAGGTCTCTGTTGGATTCCTTACATGTTTAATTTCTCAAATTTGTTGTCTTTTAAGGAATAAATTCCTCTTCTAAATTTACTGTGGCGTTTCTGACTATCTGGGAGGAGACTGAGTAGTGGAACGTGTTACTTTTACACGTAAACAAGAACGATCTCTCACACTACTACACTTTAAAGCACAGTTTATATGTAATTCTTATATGTAATTCATGTCACACAGTCTCATACGGAACCTACATCCGCTTTCTTTTATATACTGTGTATGATAAGATACTGTCATCCCCCTTCCCTTCTGTGTGAGAGGATGAATGATCAAATGTGTTTGTAGCTGCATGCTTGAGGGTAGCAGACAAGGCTGTCTGCTAGAGAACAGTAGGACCAACGTTGAAACAGGTAGCTACGGTTCCTAAAAGCAGAGAGGTTTCCATTCTTAGTATGGTCCGGTCCGTCCCCTGTCATGTTGGTATAGGAAGCTGCCCCTCTGGCGCCTTCCGTTGGTCTTTGTGAGCGACTCTCGGGAGCACGCTGGGTAGTTCAGTAGGAGTCTGGCAGCTGGAGAGTAAGCAGTTGGAGTCCAGTAGTAGCGCAGGGCAGTCCAGCAGTTGCAGTCTGGCGGTGCGAGCGTCTGAAGTGGTAAGATCTCCGGCCAAGCGCGTGTCTGTTAAGTCCATAGGACAATGGATTTGTTAAGTTCAGGTTAACTGAGAATTTAATCATTTTATTTCGGGTTAGCTTTAAAATAGCTAAGGTTATCTTTAATTGCAGCGGAGTGTAGTTCTCGTGTCCAGTTCAGATTAATTTGCGGTAGTTGCTTTGTTACTACTTTGTGAGTAAAGTGGAACCACGTGTTGGTCAGTAACTCTAAGTAAGATCAATCTTAAATGCAAATGCTTGTGTGATTATAACGTATCGTCTTGAAAAGATTTTGAATATACCAACTTTTCTTTATGTTCAACCCACGTGGCGTGTACTTTGTGAGACCAGTACCACGTGCTTATATAACTGTTTGACCCATCAGGTTAATAGTAGGACGTTAGTAACCAGTTCGAGGTTTTTGTTTTGTAATTCGCTTTTTGATCTAATTTATTTTTATTATCTAAATTATTGCGGAGTTATACGCTTTCTGTAAACCAAGTTGACCACGTGAAGGGTAATTACAAGACGGACAGGATTGTGCTATGAAAGTAATCTCTGAATCTGTTTGTAGTGATTAACTTTCTCTTGCATGCGTTTCAATGTTCTTTGTGTGTTGTTTTATGAATGCAGTGTTGTATCCAGTCTCCCAATCTTGACTCCATATTTTATGTGTTCCGTAATATTCCAATCTCACAGTCTCACAATCGTAAATAAGGCACCAGCTCAGTTATAACTCACGTATAATATGCTGAAATTTCAATGAACAATCTTTAAAATAAATTTGCAAATATAAACTGATTTCTTTCTTTTTATTTAAATTCTCCTTTTATATAGATATATTACCGGTTGTTGTATGACTGTAAAAGATTATAATCAATGATAGACTGATTGGTAATATGGTAATCTTAGACTAGTTACCTGCTGAAACAGTGGCCCAGTAAACGCACGGTTAACTTCTCCCCAGACAGCTCAACGGCTTGTAACCAGCTTTCACTTTTATTGATTAGCAGTAACGCTTCCAGCATACCAAAATTCATGACACAATCTTTCAATACATATGTGCTGACAATAGCTTTATTCTATCTATGTACAGCTTGAGAATGAGCGATCGCCCAAAACCGGTAGCAGTGAATCAAAAAAAGAATTTCTGGTAGATTATTGTTATATTAGCATGCGTTTCATACATTTCGCTTTGTCTCGTTACCTGTAAATCAGGAAGTACCTACAGGTTACAGTTGGGAGTACCGCAGAGTTTGGACACACACGTTATGCATACGTTGAGACAAACGTTTGCATCGAAGATGAGTGAGGCGACAGCTAAGGACAGTGACCTCTGTCTTGTTGTCTAGCTACAGCTGTCTGAGCATAACATCAAAAGATGCTGGTACTCTGTGTCCGTCATGTTGTAGTTTGCAAGAAACAAAGTGTCACTGTAACGCAAAGAAAGTACTGCATTTTCTGAGTCCACACCCACGAGGATCTAATACAGCGAATATTCCACATTTCTGGGGAAGAACATACTGAACAGTTTAAAAACTGCTATATCCAGACATTGCAGAGTAATCCGAAAATTCGTTCTGATGTTTTCCATTATGTTTCACTCCACTGTCGCGAGAAACAACACCAAGATCTACAGTTGAAATTGATAAATTAAAAATCATATTAGTCACAAGCGAGCAACCAAACTCGCTAGGCAACCGAAAGGCGCTGTTGCCTACACCTACTAGCTCATCGCAGGCTAGCAACAATATTAACACGAAACAAAACGCAAACACAGCTGTGGCGAACAACAACAAATCACACAAAGCCGCAGCGGTGCCCACACAACACAAGACTGGTTTCCCCCCAGTCGTTATACAAAACTATGGAAACCTTAGTGCCCTTAACACTGCATGCGCGGAAATGCACATTAACAGTACACTACACGCAAAGTACTCGGGGGATATGGCCTCAATGTACGTTGCCGCAGACAACGAATATGAAGATCTTCTGACCTTCCTCAAAGATCGGAAGATGGAACACTACACGTACAGAACGCTGGTCGAGAGAACCCAGCAGTACGTGATCAAGGGAGTGGATCCCAGTACCCCCAACGAGACAGTACATGCGGCCCTTTGTTGTCTGGGATTCGACTGTAAAAGTGCCTCCCGGATGACAGGGTTCCGCACACTCGCACCGGTACCACACTACACGGTTGAGTTAGCCGACACGGCTGATTCCCGCGCCATCCTGCAGATAAAGAGCTTTCTGCGGATGGACGTCCGTGTAGAACTTTACGAACCACCCAACGTCCCCCAACAATGTAACAACTGCCAGCGATTCGGCCACTCGGCCCTCCGCTGTGGCCTGGCAACTCGTTGCCGCGGATGTGCTGGCAGTCACAGATCCAACACCTGCACACAAACACAGCCAAACCAGCGACGCTGTGCCAACTGACTGCAGTGGGCCCCATGCGGCCAACTTCAGGCAGTGCAGTGCATACAAACAGGCGCTGAAGCGTAAACAAGACAAGAACAGGGTACAGTACGACATTTCACGCCCAAGGCCAGCGCCGAACCCAGTAAGGAACGGCGTAACGTTTGCCACGGTTGCACGCCCTGGCGGAACGGCACAGGCCGCGGAACCTCAGCGCCCTTCACACACACACACGAAACAACCGCTGCAACAGCTACACAAAGGCCACAGACAACACCTGGAAACCAACAAGCATCGGTACCAACACCTATGCCCCCAAACAAGACGACCCCACTCCCGGAAGTCACGTGCTGCGAAGAAACGCACGCTATACAGGAAAACACACCCACACAAGAACCCCCAGAACCCCAAGCCCAGAGGAGGAATAGACGTACACGTAAACACAGGGCGGGGAACACGAAATCACCACAACAGGTTACCCAGCAACAACAGACCAATAACACACAGGAAAACAGTCAACAAGACATTGAGACTGTAACCTACAGTACCATCCCCCTCACCACAGAGGTGACACAGGCGCCACAACTCTGTCACAAAACATAAACACAAATGCCACTCCTAACAACACACCAATACCCACACAAGCGGCCGCTAACTCTACAACAGTACCTCAGGCTGCCACACCCAACACCAACACATCACCTGGGGGAATACTGGAAACACTATTCCCTTGACACACGACCGTTCAAATCCTTACCAAGGTGCTGACGGCCGTCACTATACTCATCACCCAGCTCATGAGCGCCGAACCCGGGCAATACTGGGCTGTCATACACACTGCCATCACAACACTCTTTCACACTCTTACATGAATAATATACCACACCCGGCCCTCAACGCAAACCCGCACACTTTATCACAGATCCTGTTCTGGAATGCAGACTCGATCCACAACAAAAGGGCAGAATTTGCCGCGTTCATGGAGCGCAAGGGAATCCTTGTCGCGCTACTGAGCGAGACTAAGCTTAAACCGCACAAACAATTAAACTTTCCTCGCTACTGCGTCTATCGTACCGATCGACCGGGCGACGCCGTGGCAGGTGGAACTGCAATCGTCATACACAAAGACATTGAGCACACAATCATAGAGCTCCCTGAACTGGAAAAAATTGAGGCTACGGCCGTCAGAGTCAAGTTCAACAGAGCCTACACCACACTGATATCGGTATACAACAGTCCTGTAGGCATTTCAACACGCGATATCAGCACACTACTTAACATCTCACCGCGAGTAATAGTCGCTGGAGATCTGAACGCAAAACACCCAGAATGGAATTCACGCATACGAAATCCCAACGGCAAAAAACGGTATGAACATTCACTAGGCATAAACTACGTTATACTAGCGCCGACTGAACCGACGAACATTCCTTATCTGAAGGGACACAGGCCAGACGTGTTAGACATGGCCCTCATCAGGGGCATTACATCGACGCTCAACGTTGCCGTTGAAAACGATCTGCCCTCAAACCACCAACCTGTAATGCTATACATTGAGGAAACACTACAGCACATGGAACAACGCAAGATGTTGGACTACGGGCGTGCGAATTGGACATTGTTCAAGGAAACGCTCGATAGCCACATCCCACCCATACACGAAATTAACGAAACAGCACAAATTGACGACGCAGTAGAAACCCTCACTAACGCCGTCCAGGACGCAATGGCAGGCACCATACCTGATCGCACCTCACAACAACACAGTGCGGCCCTGATCCAGGAAATCCTGGGCCTAATCTCAATGAGGAATCGCCTCAGGAGACAATGGCAGCGCGCCAGGCGTCAGTACTTCAAACGGCACATTAACAGACTACAGGGTATCATACACAATAAAATACAAACACATATAACACAACAGTGGAACCAAAAACTCGAAGGGCTGGACACCGCACGACCTGGCGTGTGTCATCTAGCCCGACACTTCACCAGGGAGAAAATATATATCCCAACGCTTCAAGGGCCTGACGGACCTGCATACTCGCGGAAGAGAAAGCAGAACTAATGGCCCGCACACTCGCAGCGCCATTCACACCGAACCTGGTACCATCAGATCCAGTGTTCCCACTTGCTACTGACCAAGAGGTTACACGCATTCTAGAGCAACCATCGCGCGACGACATTCGACATGCTAGCACAGCCGAAGTTTCCTGGGCTATAATGCATTCCGCTGCTAGGAAAGCCCCTGGTCATGATGGCATTCAAAACCGTGTCCTCCAGAAGTTCACGGATAAAGCTACTGAGTACCTAACACACATAACGAATGCCATACTAAAACATCAACACTTCCCCGCCTTTTGGAAGACGGCCAAGGTCCTGATGTTCAGGAAGCCGGGGAAAGACCACAGCCTCCCACAAAATTACCGACCCATCAGCCTTCTGAGCTCACTCAGTAAGATTGTTGAGAAGGTGTTTCTCAAACGCATCACTAGGCACTACATAACAAATGACATCCTGAGACCGGATCAATGCGGCTTCAGGACTCACCACTCCACAACACAACTCTTACGGGTCGTTGAACATATAACACATGGCTTCAACATAAACAAAGCTACAAGGGCGGTGTTCCTGGACATCGAAAAGGCTTTCGACCGTCTATGGCACAACGGCCTCATTCGCAAACTCAGCGACGCGGGATTCCCCGACGGGCTCGTGCGTCTAATACACTCATACCTCACAGACAGGAGTTTCAACACTGACGTGCATGGTAAACAATCAACACGACACGGTATACACGCGGGAGTAGCCCAGGGAAGCATCCTAGGGCCCCTACTGTTTAACCTCTACATAAACGATCTCCCAACCACACACAACACAACGATGGCTATCTATGCAGATGACACAGCCATCCTCGCGCAAGATTGGAAACCATCAAACATTACATCACGCTTACAGACTGCACTCAGAGTGGCTGAGCCTTGGTTAGAGAAACGGCGTGTTAGAGTAAACGTCGACAAGTGCGAAGCCGTTCTGTTCACTAGAAGACCGAAGCTGTAACGACAACTGTACATATAATAATTTTTTTTTATGAATTTCGATAAATTAGTGTGAACAATGTTTGATTTCATTTCTTTCTCTTTTCGTGTCATGTTAAAGGAACAGTGAGTAACTTTTGTAATGAAAATTATTATTTATGTTGGATTTCAAATAATGTGATAATCAAAAGAAAGTGTACTTATTGTTAAAACTATTGTAAGATGTGAAAATTGTAATTTAAACACTTGGTCCATACGTAGGTAATGCAGTAGGATATGTGTAGTAGAAAACCTGTGGTGAATACCCTACCTGTAGGGGAGCGGGAAAAGGTGGAGGCAGGCGAGCGCGGGAAAACGCACACTGGGCGCGGTTCGGCACAACGGGCTCAAGTCAGTCAGTCGGAGGCGAGCAACAGTAAGAGTCGGAGTGGTGAATTGGTCAGAGTAACACGTACTGTACCGAGGCGGCTACCCAGGAAAAGTGGATTCCATTGAGCCTCGGATGCACCGATTCCGACGACTACTTGGCATGGCTATAATCTGAGGCACAAAGTTGGAAAGATTACGACGCTAAGAAGATGGAAAGTGCCGATGTAGTGTGAGCCTTAGCCGTGCTTGTATGTGTGCCGTGCTGCCCGCTATCTCGCTGCCCGCCAACCGCCGCACCGACTTGCACAGGTCAAACATTTATTTCATCTTTAGAAGTGTATCTGTGTGGACCAGTGTCGAAACTGTTTCTAATTGTTCAATAATAACGTGACTTTTACCAGAATTGCCTTAGCCATGACTTATCCTGATCACTGACCTAGACAGGATCCTTACCTCGTATTGTGCAACCCGAGTATCCTGAACTGAAAGATTAAAAATCAGTGTTAATAAGAATTATCAGTAGATCAATCTATGCTATAAAGAAGTTTAAAAAGTCTGTGTGTTATTGTAAATGTTGGTAAAGAACAAAAGTATGACTAAATTGGAAGAGAGTTGTTTGAATTGAGTTAGCGATGCTATTTAATTAATTTCAGACAGAACTAATGACAAATTATTCAGAAGTAAGGCAAAGGAGTAGTTATCCATAGATTGATAATTTTGAGTGTTAATTTGCCTTCAGTACTTAATAGTTTCAGTATAACGACCATAACAGTTTCAGGCCCCCCCCCCCTTTTTCTTGTCCATTCTTTCAAACCTTGAAATGTGTTGATCAGATTTGGCCTGTATAGTTAAGTTCTATATTAATCCTAAGTGTATTAGTGTTGTTTTCCAATTTTAATAGTGACATTGTATGTGTGCTTTCAAAACTGCTTATTCTAGGAAAATCTATGCCCGATTTCAGTCTGATCAATATACAGAATACAGTTCGTAGTAATCATTGCTGTGTGGTATTGTGTAAATTTAGCTCGTCCAAATTAGTAGAAAAATAGAAAGCTTTCGTTCAGTGGATTTTTCTGGTGCCAGACTTTGCCGTATAACGCATCTTTACTACGTGTTACTATGCTTGTACATGCACCCAATTGTACAAGGAAAAACTACCTCATTGCCTAAGTAGGCTGGCGACCGAATTATTAATTAACGGTAGCATCTACTGTGTGTACTTCTTGTCCATGCGAACGAGCAATTATACTTTACATTTGCTTGATGCATCACTGTAGTTATTGACTGAATACAAGTCCGATCTTGCTTCTATTAGGTACACGCGGTCAACTTATGTACTAAAATCCTTGTTTATAAGGTGAAGCCCGTGAACTTATTACAGTACAGGCTTTATACAGATAACGTACGTCCGGTAAAGGGCAGGAGCGTTACACGTGGCTTCCCGGTGACAGGACATCCAGTTGTTGTCGGTTACAAATTAATGTAAATACCGAACAGTGGATGTTCAGTGGCACGAATTGTAATAATAGTCAGTAAAATAAATTACAGTGAGCGTCAAGTATAATAGTGTGGTATAGTTGGCATTTAGTATGGACAGAAACGTAGGCAGGGTAGATGCGCCAAGCGAAATGGAGAATGCGGCTGGCAGTAGCAGGAGTTTACGTGGCCAGATAACAGATGGCGTTAGCGGAAGACAATTGGCGTACATACAGTACCATGAACACGTCAACGAACAGATTGAAATGTCGAGATCGTCTCGAACACAGCAAGGGACAAAACAGGAAGTAGAGGGTGACTTGGTAGATGATAGTGGGTACGTGAACGAATCCACTGACATGTTCGATTCACCACAGATAAAGAAAGAGCCGAAAGAAACTTCCGAAGTAGAACCGGAACACACGGATTCCGTAGAACAAAACAATATAAAAATTTTAAGTATGAACGACTTATTTGAACAATTAACCAAACAAATTGCAGGACAGAGTGAACAACTCAAAACACAAAATGAGCAACTTCAAAAACAAGTCGGCAATCAGGTTAATCAGCTTAAAATGCACGTTGACGAGCAGCTCAAAACACAGAATGAGCAGCTTAAAACACACGTTGACGAGCAGCTCAAAACACAGAATGAGCAGCTTAAAACACACGTGGATCGAATTAAAGCACAGGTTGAAGGACAGGGAATTAAAATTAGTAAACAAATAGAACAGGTAGAACAAAAAGTGGGTAATTTAAATTCTGTGGTAAATACTCTGAAACTTGAAGTTGATACCATTAACAAGAATATGGATACTATGCAGGGGGAAATTGTTAACATTAACAGTAGGTTCGATGTTGAAATTGTCAACATCCAAGAGAAAGTAGAGCCCCTGGTAGAAACAAAAGTAGACGAAAAAGTTTTCGGTCTCAAATCTGAGATCGTAAACGAATGTCAACACGGAATTTCACAGTTGAAAAGGGCAGTTTCAGACACTGAAAAAGATTTAGGCGAGAGAGTTACCGAATGTGAACAAAATTCTTCGAAAATTCAAGGCAAAATTTTTGACCTTGAGAATAAAATTAAAGATAGGCCTGGTGTTGTCTGTAATGGCACACCGATTACGAAGCTGTTAGAAGGCGAGGAACGCTTCGATCCAGCCAAGAAACATAACGGGTGGCATCCGTTAGATTTCATTAAAAATTGCGAGAGAGTATTTCCTGAGCACTTGTCTGATCAGGAAAAGATAAATGTTGTAATTAGCGCCTTAGCAGGTGATGCTAAGCGCTGGGGAATAAATTTAAATACCGAACGAATGACGTTCGAAGAATTTAGGCAGAGATTTACGGAAGAATATTGGTCTGAACAAAAGCAGGACCATTTATGGCGGGAGTTCATCATGGCCAAACAGCATGATAACAGGGGCAGGAATTCCTTGAAAGATTTCTGCGAGCATTGGTACCGGAAATTGACACACTTAGAGGTAGGAGATCAGATTCGGAAATTATCTGGGAGTTATATAAAAAGCTCCCAGAAGATTCAAAGAGATATGTAGGAAGCAATCATCGCAGCTTCCAAGCATTTCTCGAAAGAGTCGAAGACGAAGATCATTGGCGCGAAAGTCGTGCCAATTATCGAAATTTTGGTAACCGTAATAACCAAAACAATGACGAACGAAACGACGGCGATGGATTTCGCGGCAATATGTTACAAAGAGGTAGAGGAAGAGGAAATTATTCAGGTCGCGGTAGAGGGTATACCGCGCAAAGTAATAACGACGCGGGAAACTAATTTCCGCGAACGTTGCGGGCCAAACGGAAGCGGACAATACATACCGGCCCCGATTTGAAAAAAGATACCGGACCAACCGTAATGTAATGAAACAGGCTAGGGACAGGCACGGAACGCCGCGACATGTTGTGGCGAAACAAGCGTCAGCTGCGAGCCAGGATGAGTCATCTCTGCCGCACAGAGCGCTACATGTTAACAGGCGAGTGGAGCATCAGAGGGCAACGGCCCAGCCTAGCAGAACATCTGTTAGGAAAGAAGCCGCTAGAAATACGGCAGCAGTAGATACAAACATAGCCGTCACAGCTAATGAAAATTTTACGAGTGATAATTCCGTGGCAAAGGAAACGATAAAGGAAACTGTGAATACACAGAGAGGTGCGGTTAGCAGTGTTTGCAATGAAATAAAAGGCGAGGATGAATTAGCAGAAGTAACTGATTGGCATGTGCAGATCGACGATCTGTACAAGGACCTAAATCAATGTGAGTGGGAGGATTTTAAGAAGGAGTATGAGGCAAAGAAATTAGTTAGTGGAAAAGGAGATAGTAGGGACGTCGATAAGGTGACGTGGCCCGAATTGGAAGAGGAGAGAATAAATAGCGCCGCACAAAGTACGTGTGCCGCCAATAGGACGCAGATTAAGGGTAGGAAGGATTTGGAGGATGAAATCCTCAGCATTGACGAAGAAATAACTTCTGCTAACAGTCCGCCAATAGTACAAGCTGCTACCGAGAGGCACCGTGGAGAAGGGGCAGATGATTACCTGAAAGTAATCAAAGTCCACGAGGATTACACCGAATATGAAGTCACAGTGGATGTGAATAAAGCTGAGGATGAGGCCGAATTGCCAAAAGAGGAGATTGAGTTAAAATCCAAGCCTGACGACAATACAGAGGAGGAACTTAGTGCCTGTCTCAGAAAAGCTTTTATGTTGGAACCTGAAAGCGATCCGGAATGGTCGGATTCCGACGATAGTTCAGATGATGAAAGATACGCAAATACAGACGAAAATGAATGTACTAACTCTCCCTATTGTGCAAAAGTAGAATACTTAAGTGAATTTGATGGTGAGGAAGAGAGTAATGATGACGCTAGTGACGATGAATTTGCAGGTGTAAACGAAAGTGAATATACTTTTACTGAAAGAGGGTATGAGCAAATTAGTGACATTTTTCCGAAGAAAGATACAGAAAATAGAAGTGGGCACAAACCGAATGAATTATTCAGTAATGTAAAACAGGGGCATAATTTGCAGGAACCTCCAGATGATACTATACTGGGGCACGCCTTAATAAATGTTTTGAAGGAGTGTGAATTACAGGAACAAAAAGAACCACCTGATAAAATGATGGCAGAACAGGGAATGTTGTACCTTGCTAAAGACTTTGAAATTTCAAAACCTAAAAAGCCACCTGATGAAACGAAACGTTGGCAAGATCTGAATGGCTTAGTGAAAGATGTAGAAAATAAGAGGCCTAAAAAGCCACCAGACTTAAGTGACTGTTTTATGAACCCTAAAAGACTGCCTTGTTAATAAAGAGACTGGGGGCAGGATACTGTATTTGTATATATTATTAGTATTATGTATGACTTGATTATTACTGTATCTCAGTGTTACCTGAAAGTGAATTGTTGTTTTGTTGATTTAGAGTCTGGGGCAGATTTATATCGGATTTTGAGAATGTCATGAACACATTACATCATGAAACTACAGGATTCCCACCAGAAGAAATTTTGTTAGGCAGAAGTAGTAAAAGTTTAATTGAAGAAAAACTAGAGTTTCCACCTTGTACAAGTTTGGGATTGGATCAAAAGAAAGAATTGGTGATAAAAAGGGCAAAGCAAAAAGCTGAATCTAGATCTAAAAGACACAATAAAAATTTAAAAGTTTCAAAATTTAAAATTGGAGATTATGTTCTTTTAAAAACCCACGAAAAGTCTAGTGAACTAAACCATGAAATTTCCAAATTTAAATATATTTATAATGGACCATATATAATACAGAATATTCCACACGACAATGCTTACTACCTGATCTACCCAAAGTCCAAAAGACCTTTAGGTGTAAGAAATATTGTGGACCTGAAACTGTATGTTCCTAGAAATGAGTGATTTGAGGATAATCAGAAAGCGACTGGCAGTAAATGTGCTGTATCTTATGCTGAACCCAAGTTATTCTAAATGTAACTGATCTTTGTAAATGTCTGTATACCCTTGAAAGTGTGCTAATGTAGTTATGTGAGTTTCAGATTACCAATTGTACTGTAACTGTAAAAATGTATGGAGAAAAGGACTGAAATGAAAGGATAAATGCTATCAGCCAGATAAAAGATGGGACTGTCAAAAAGGAAAATGGGCAGTGTATGAACCATGATATGAAGGACTGCCAAATACCAATGAGGGCAGATAAATAGTCGATGGAAAATAGTAAATGTGGTCCTGGAGATGTGACAATATGAAGTGAAAAGGACTGCCCAAATCCGCATAATAGGCAGCAAATATGTGTAGTTAATTTTATGAATATGTGTGTGTGTGTGTTTTGTTTAGTAAGTAAGGAAATGGACTGCTATTCAAAGCAAGCAGCGACAAATTACATTATAGTGTGTACAAAATATGCAATTGTTTGTGTAGTTAAATGCATTATTCCAGAATTTTAAATTATTGCTTTGAAAAAAAAATGATAAAATTGCTATTTTAGTAATGTTATGATGGGAAGTTCGACTGTGCAAAAGGCACTTGAGTAAATAACAAATAATTATTCTTGATGTGTTAAAAGAGTGTAAACCTATATACAGTGAGTAAAAGGGAATACGTAGTATAAATCTTTCTGGACGTTTAAGTAAAGATTCAGAACCACTGTATAATTGTAAGATTTAGTGTTCCCATAAAATTTGGACTTAAGCAAAATTTTCTGGAAACAGGGGCATGTGTAACGACAACTGTACATATAATAATTTTTTTTTATGAATTTCGATAAATTAATGTGAACAATGTTTGATTTCATTTCTTTCTCTTTTCGTGTCATGTTAAAGGAACAGTGAGTAACTTTTGTAATGAAAATTATTATTTATGTTGGATTTCAAATAATGTGATAATCAAAAGAAAGTGTACTTATTGTTAAAACTATTGTAAGATGTGAAAATTGTAATTTAAACACTTGGTCCATACGTAGGTAATGCAGTAGGATATGTGTAGTAGAAAACCTGTGGTGAATACCCTACCTGTAGGGGAGCGGGAAAAGGTGGAGGCAGGCGAGCGCGGGAAAACGCACACTGGGCGCGGTTCGGCACAACGGGCTCAAGTCAGTCAGTCGGAGGCGAGCAACAGTAAGAGTCGGAGTGGTGAATTGGTCAGAGTAACACGTACTGTACCGAGGCGGCTACCCAGGAAAAGTGGATTCCATTGAGCCTCGGATGCACCGATTCCGACGACTACTTGGCATGGCTATAATCTGAGGCACAAAGTTGGAAAGATTACGACGCTAAGAAGATGGAAAGTGCCGATGTAGTGTGAGCCTTAGCCGTGCTTGTATGTGTGCCGTGCTGCCCGCTATCTCGCTGCCCGCCAACCGCCGCACCGACTTGCACAGGTCAAACATTTATTTCATCTTTAGAAGTGTATCTGTGTGGACCAGTGTCGAAACTGTTTCTAATTGTTCAATAATAACGTGACTTTTACCAGAATTGCCTTAGCCATGACTTATCCTGATCACTGACCTAGACAAGATCCTTACCTCGTATTGTGCAACCCGAGTATCCTGAACTGAAAGATTAAAAATCAGTGTTAATAAGAATTATCAGTAGATCAATCTATGCTATAAAGAAGTTTAAAAAGTCTGTGTGTTATTGTAAATGTTGGTAAAGAACAAAAGTATGACTAAATTGGAAGAGAGTTGTTTGAATTGAGTTAGCGATGCTATTTAATTAATTTCAGACAGAACTAATGACAGTTAAATTATTCAGAAGTAAGGCAAAGGAGTAGTTATCCATAGATTGATAATTTTGAGTGTTAATTTGCCTTCAGTACTTAATAGTTTCAGTATAACGACCATAACAGTTTCAGGCCCCCCCCCCTTTTTCTTGTCCATTCTTTCAAACCTTGAAATGTGAACTTTTGGTTTGGTCACCACGTTGGTGCGGGCGTGGAGGGGCCCCATCTCTATGTAGTCAGACCTTTAAATCTGCGTAATTCATAAAATTGTGTGTCCCAAGCAAAGTTGACATCATTTTCTCAAAAAAGCCAATACTGATCACAAAAATACTAATGGTCAAAATAAATACTCCTTAAGAAGAAATTTATATTAACATGTGCAAATACATCTACTTTTTACTGTAGGGTGCAGTACATTTTCACATACTTTGTATGAATGACTAACAGTATTTATATTCCATAATGAAATTTTCACTCTGCAGCAGAGTCTGCGCTGATATGAAACTTCCTGGCCGATTAAAACTGTGTGCCGGACCGAGACTCGAAATCGGGACCTTTCTTGGGAAAGTTCTCTACCAACTTTTTTTAACCTATTGTTTCGAACCCAAAGCCGCAACACCACGAAAACAAGAAACGGCTGTGAGAAGTGCCAAAACTCGGCCCCTAAAAAGTGTATTCCGGTACCGGGAATCGAACTAGAGCCTCCTGGGTGAGAGCCAGGTATCCTAGCTTCTTTTTTTACTATCAACTGAGCTACCCAAGCACGACTCATGACCCGTTCTCACAGCTTTACTTCCGCCATTACCTAGGGAACATGCCCACGAAAGGCAAAGGTCCCGAGTCTCGGCCCAGCAGAGTTTTAATCTCCCGCTAAGTTTCAGTCTTTATATTGCCATTCATTGAGAAGGAGATACGTACTGCAAATATGTTAACATATATCTCTCAAGAGGACTCAAAATATTGAGTTTAAGAAAGAATATATGTACTTTTTCATTCAAAATATTTTCTATTTTGATAATACTAGCGGTTCTAGGCGCTCAGTCAGGAACCGCGCGACTGCTACGGTCGCAGGTTCGAATCCTGCCTCGGGCGTGGATGTGTGTGATGTCCTTAGGTTAGTTAGGTTTAAGTAGGTCTAAGTTCTAGGGGACTTATGACCACAGATGTTGAGTCCCATAGTGCTCAGAGCCATTTGAACCATTTGAATTTGATAATACAGATACGACTGCAGAGTGAGAAACAGTGGAATTCGAGAATAGTGTTGAAATTGCATGTTAGTTTTCAGCAGAATAAATTCGACTTCATAATTTTGATTTAATGAGTCGTAATTTTCTGTAATCATGTGCAGGATAAAATCACCGAAGAGATTATAAAATTATTAACTTATGTAAACGAAGGAATTATTTTGATACTGTTGCACTTATAAAGACGTAACGTTTATAATCAGAAATAAGTAAATAATCCATAATCACATACGAGCCAACGGAAACGTTCTGCCTAACTGCGATGTAGTGGACGATGCACATGATAAAAAGCTGCAGGCATGCGTGAGTACTACTGCGTACTTCAAACCCAGGGTTTTCCATTCTGGATAAATAGATGTTTTTGGTTACGTGTCAATAAAAAGGAACTAAGCCACTGTTCTAGTCATGTAGACTTTAGCAAGATATTATTTAGCTTACATCCAAACGACTACATTTCCTTTCTTTCAAGAAGGCCTAATTATAATATTTAATTCGATATGTTCCAATATTATCTTAACTTTTAATCCATAGTTTTCTACTGACCTGTCACGAGCTTCTAAGCAGTTCATATATTCGTGAGAACCGCTTTGCATTCCAGCAACAACTACCAAAGGCCACGCGCAGTCCATAATATCACATTCGTTGAAGTTGAGATGCTCTTTATCTTTTAGAGTGTGAATTTATCACGTGTTTCTGTGCGCAGCTTTGTTCGTAGGTGTCAATTCCTAAAGAGAACATCCCTCACGTCCAGTCTGTTGCGAAACCGTGCTGTTCACATTTGGAGATAACAAATCAAGATGGATAAGAGTGCGAAAACATGCGATCCATCTTATCCTGCGAGAGACGTTACGTGGGACAATAAAACAGAAACGTCTGACATAATGTACACGGTGCACTCAACCAGAAACAACGTCCATGAATTGCAGACGAGAGTATGATGTAGAATAATAATTTATTTGGTGATGTACACTCCTGGAAATTGAAATAAGAACACCGTGAATTCATTGTCCCAGGAAGGGGAAACTTTATTGACACATTCCTGGGGTCAGATGCATCACATGATCACACTGACAGAACCACAGGCACATAGACACAGGCAACAGAGCATGCACAATGTCGGCACTAGTACAGTGTATATCCACCTTTCGCAGCAATGCAGGCTGCTATTCTCCCATGGAGACGATCGTAGAGATGCTGGATGCAGTCCTGTGGAACGGCTTGCCATGCCATTTCCACCTGGCGCCTCAGTTGGACCAGCGTTCGTGCTGGACGTGCAGACCGCGTGAGACGACGCTTCATCCAGTCCCAAACATGCTCAATGGGGGACAGATCCGGAGATCTTGCTGGCCAGGGTAGTTGACTTACACCTTCTAGAGCACGTTGGGTGGCACGGGATACATGCGGACGTGCATTGTCCTGTTGGAACAGCAAGTTCCCTTGCCGGTCTAGGAATGGTAGAACGATGGGTTCGATGACGGTTTGGATGTACCGTGCACTATTCAGTGTCCCCTCGACGATCACCAGAGGTGTACGGCCAGTGTAGGAGATCGCTCCCCACTCCATGATGCCGGGTGTTGGCCCTGTGTGCCTCGGTCGTATGCAGTCCTGATTGTGGCGCTCACCTGCACGGCGCCAAACACGCATACGACCATCATTGGCACCAAGGCAGAAGCGACTCTCGTCGCTGAAGACGAGACGTCTCCATTCGTCCCTCCATTCACGCCTGTCGCGACACCACTGGAGGCGGGCTGCACGATGTTGGGGCGTGAGCGGAAGACGGCCTAACGGTGTGCGGGACCGTAGCCCAGCTTCGTGGAGACGGTTGCGAATGGTCCTCGCCGATACCCCAGGAGCAACAGTGTCCCTAATTTGCTGGGAAGTGGCGGTGCGGTCCCCTACGGCACTGCGTAGGATCCTACGGTCTTGGCGTGCATCCGTGCGTCGCTGCGGTCCGGTCCCAGGTCGACGGGCACGTGCACCTTCCGCCGACCACTGGCGACAACATCGATGTACTGTGGAGACCTCACGCCCCACGTGTTGAGCAATTCGGCGGTACGTCCACCCGGCCTCCCGCATGCCCACTATACGCCCTCGCTCAAAGTCCGTCAACTGCACATACGGTTCACGTCCACGCTGTCGCGGCATGCTACCAGTGTTAAAGACTGCGATGGAGCTCCGTATGCCACGGCAAACTGGCTGACACTGACGGCGGCGGTGCACAAATGCTGCGCAGCTAGCGTCATTCGACGGCCAACACCGCGGTTCCTGGTGTGTCCGCTGTGCCGTGCGTGTGATCATTGCTTGTACAGCCCTCTCGCAGTGTCCGGAGCAAGTATGGTGGGTCTGACACACCGGTGTCAATGTGTTCTTTTTTCCATTTCCACGAGTGTATTATGAACACGTAATTAATAACGAGTACGATTACGTTTTGTTGTGACTATTACGTTGATTATAGCACACATCTAACTACGTGACGTAACTTCCTTCAGTTATGTGAATGTTTTCAAGCATTATATACATTTATGCTTCCAGGCTATGCTCAGTATACTAAAAAACAGCATCAACCTTTTCAGGACAGAGTGAAGGATATTTTGTGGGAAGCACTATTGGAGTGTATGATATTGCATGATATCTTTTAATAACAAGAAACAAGTAATATGTCTTACGTCTTACATCAATTATAACGATTTGAGGTTCTATAGTTTGAAACATATCTCCGGTAATTTCAATTGAACTTTACCGTTGATTTCTTGAGTTTGTAAATCCCTTTATTCCAATGCGAGGGCAGAAAGCCCCACTCCCCTTGTATTTGGTTGAGGTTATGCTTTATCACTTATCACCGTTGCTAACAGAAGCAAAGAGTATCTTCGTTGAGATCAGAATGAAGCAAAAGATTTAAAAAACAAGTTTGGGTAGATTCGTTAGCAAAATTTTTGTCTTGTCAGCAAAAGTTCAGACTTGTCAGTAAATTTCATCTCCTTTGGTAAAATACAAAATTAAAAATTCGTAAGCGTGCACGCACTTACTACGTAGGCACACACTCACACATGCAGACACACACAGCCCTACACATATAGCTTATGTTAGGGAACACAGTGTTAATCCAAGTCAAAAAAATATATCAAAATGCATAGAGAGTTAACTTACAGTATTTTCATGTCTAAAAAGTATGTCAAAAATACCTCAGCAACACACACAATGTCTATGTCAAGTGCCACTATGTTATTCCCACGTCTGAATTCATGCCTGAAACGAGACTGCAAATACCAAATTAAGTACCACAGTACTATTTCTACATCTAATTTCTCTAAAACTTTATAAAATACATGTGGCTAAAATAACATGTTAAGCACTCAGATGACATTTCATCCTCATACTACAGGTGGCTATGCACAAAAACGAATTGACCAAGCTCCATTTTAGGTGGAAAAATAGTTTACAGTATTTCCAAGACCAAAATGTACGTCAGAAGTATGTAAAAGGTGCAACTTACAGCAATTCCATGTCTAAAATATATGTCATAAATATCTAAAAGGTGTAACTTACAATAATTCCAAGTCTAAAACGTATTTCAAAATTATGCAAGCTTCAACAAGACAACGTTTATGTCAAGTGTCTCAGTACTATTTTCATGTCTAAAATTTCTTTCAAAATATGTATAGGATGTCTAAAATGTATGTCAAAAAATATGCCAGCAACACACACACACACACACACACACACATACATACACACACACACACACACACACACACACACCATGTTTATGGCATGTGTAACAATTTTAATTCCACATTAAAAATACGTCAGCAACAGACACACACATCGTTTATGTCAAGTGTCATAATGTCTCACCTAAATGCTAAAACATGACTCTGGCCCTCAAATTTAGTGATGCAATGCTGTTTCTGTGAAAAATTGCGTCTAATATTTATCAAAATATGTAAAACATAGCACAAGTAGGCCTAAGATCAAAATGCCAGTATCTTTAAATATTATGATGAATATTACAGACAATTTTGACTTGGAAATAGCATTGTGTCACTTAATTTGAAAGTCTGTAGTCATATTTTAGGATTCAAGTGACACGTGGTAATAGCATTGCGACACTTGACATAAACACCGGCTTGCTAATGAAGCTTATGTGTGTCCAACATGCATTTTAGACATGGTATTACTGTATGTTGCACTTTTCGCATATTTTTGACATACATTTCAGGCGTGACAATACTATGGTTAATTTGTTTTTCTGTATAGCTGCATTCAGCCCTAGGCTGAAGTAGGACCTGTCTGCTTAGCAAGTTATTTTAGTCACATGTGGTTTGTAGAGTTGTGGAACAATTTAAACATTAAGTTTGCAGTCACGTTCTAAACATCAGGTTAGACGTAGTAACAACATTGTGACAGTTGACACACACGTTGTGTTTGTTCCTGAGATATTTTTGACCTACGATTTTCACAAGAAAATGCTGTAGATTACATCCTTTATTTATCTTGATATATAGTTTAAATGTGAATTAACATTGTGAAACATGAAATAAACATTGTCTGTGACTGTGTGTGATTGGGCAACGTACGACTTAATTCGTTGGCTCCACATCATATGGGTTGGTCATGCATCATTGCTTTAAAGTCCATGCACTTTATGCAGTAATGAACGACAAATGACCGCAGTAAGTACAGAAATCAGCGAATAGGATATATACATGTGAAATGACGGGACAAATGCCGTAGGATTAATGATGTTATCAAAAACATATAATTTTAGTTGGAACTAAATAAATGTTTACTGAATAATATTCACATGTGTTGAAAGTCGCGTGCTGTAGATAGCTTTCACGCTATGTATTCGTGAGCGCATTTATAAGCAGTTGTCTGCCTCAAAAAACATAGTCATTTATCCGTCTGCTAGAGAGCTTGTCTTTGGTTGAAAACTCAAGGCATGTCTTAAGCAAATCGCCTGAGTTCTGAAAGACGCCCAGCAGAATTGCTTGGCAAGCAGAGCAGGTTACTGAGAGCCCCATGGTCAGTTGACAAAGGGACACGCACTGTTCATCAGCACGTAGCAGTAAGATCGTGTTAATCCCTTTGATACAGACGCTTTGTCTTGTGATAAAGAAAATGGACACCTGAAGTGACATCAATCTGGATTACAGTCAGATAGGTGCTTGCTTGTGCTGCCACGGCTAATTGTGCTTTGTGACATGTCAGATTTATTTACTTGTGATAATTTGCAAATTTGTTCAGCGCGGGCTACATACTTTTTTTTTCAGTTCGCGGTTTTGTTAGAACATGTAGGACGAAATATCCAATTTGTATTCAGTCATACTGAGTTGCAAGTTGCTTACCCAATTGATTTTCTGCTCATTAAATAACACCATGAGCATTAATGTCAATATAGACAGATTTTCCTTTCTTTTTGTAAATGTATGGTCAGTCCATTAAGGGGGTACTTGTAGGTGAAATACGACATTTTGTATTCATTTTCTGCACAATATACATTCAGCACTCGTATAATGTGGGATTCTTAAGAATTTATTTGTCACTTCTCTGATTTTTATTCGAATACTTACATGCGTTGAATTAAGAATTACAGCTTTGAACTGAATAGATTTCAGTTTCACTAAATATCAGGCAGAGATAAAATAAACTGTCTTGTGCAGTTATGGCATTTTCTTATTTTTAAATGAAAGTTTCAGCTAACCGGGTAAGTTAACGTTGCTGTGGAGATTCAAAGCACGTAGTTGGTATGGCCGAAACTGCAACAGCTTATTGTCACACTACCTCAAATATTTTAAATTTATTAGGTGTTGTGGGATAAAGAGTTCAGACATATGTTCATTGCACGAATTCCATTTATAAGGTGTACTTCACATTCACATATAGTCAGTAGTTCCGTGACATGTGCTTTGAGGATTAAAGTTTCAATTTTTTTCGCTTTGTTAAGCTCTTCATTAAATGTTCCATTGCAGTATGAGGAAGTTAAGAGGAAGTTCTTTGTCACTAGAAAAACTAAAATAAAGTTAGCCAGATTGCGTTTGTTCACTTATGAGCCCTATTTCACATAAAATGTAAATTGAAACTGCTACGTCGTAAAAGAAGAAACTAATTAATTAGCTAATCTTGACTTTGACACAGATAAAGACAGGTACGGGATTTAAACTCTCTTTTGATTCTTTTTAGAGATGCATACGTTCTAAAAAAATTTACCAGTTTAAGATAAAAATCTGTGAAAATTTTTTTGATTTAAATATGATTACGTTTTCTTCATGGCTGCTGTAAGGAGAGAACGGGTTAGGTACAGGACGAATTGGCGATCGAAGGTTTCCGCTTCTCCCGTTCTCAGAGAACGCCAGGCAAAGTCGAAGAAAACTGCTACAACTCGCGATGAAGACTCCTTATCTCTTGGCAGCAAAAATATTCACAGTCGCAGTAAGATCTTCTGAAAACACTTTAAGAATGTAAGAATGATAAGGTTGAACAACAGTGGCAGTATGATATCGTCTGACTAACAAACTCGTCGCTTAGGGGACGTCTTGAATATACAAGCTGACGGCGAAATATTGAGTGTCGTTTGGACTGTGATAGTAGCAGATTCGCCCAGTATTGTTAATTCGGGAAGAAATCACTATGCACTGTATTGCTACACACACTAATAGTATTTTATGAAGGTCCGAGGACCCAACATCGAAAAAAGGTTCGTAAAAGATATTTAACTTGTTTTATTCACAAATTCAATTTTTATTCTCAAATTGCGATTACAAGTTGACCTTTGCACTTCAAATTACTTGTATATGAAAACTTGTCTGACCCCAAAAGGGCACAATGTCCAATCGACATTTCCTACCTCCAACAATTACAAGAGAAACATAGGTGCTTTTCTTTTTAACAGCACAGAGCGTTGTCGTCACAGCAAAGAGCGTTGTCTCATTTACGGTAGCGCATCATCGCTGATACTCGCAGCCGGAACATAACAAAAATATTACATTACGTAGGGACATTACAAGTGGTAGTGTATATTGGGGACGTAATCTATAATAAACTCGCAGGCTACGGGTCGAAGCAGGGACAGACTTTCAATGCGTGAATGGTGGTCTAGCATTAATTGTAGATAGTAATAAAACACGATCGAACAATAACGCAGCACGGAAATTCAAACAATGGCAAAACAGACATTTTATAAGAAAAGGAGGATTTTCTACAGCAGTTTGGACAGAGAACTGAGGAAAAGACTCATAAAATGTTTTTTATGGAGTGTTCTTCAGTATGGCGCTGAAACACTGACATTGAGGAAGAAAGACAGAGAAAGGCTTTTGAGATGTGGACATGGCGGAGGATGGAAAGAATAAGATGGATGAACAGAGTAAAAAATGAAGAGGTACTGAGAAGAATGGAAGATTAAAGACAGTTACTAGATGTAATAAAAAGAAGAAAAAGGAATTTGACTGGGCATATATTACGAAAGAATGACGGACTGAGAAAAACAGTTCTAGAGGGTTATGTAGAAGGGAAAAGGAAGGAAGAGATTTCAGATACTGGATGACGTGATGAACGGTACAACACACAGCAGCCTTAAGAATGAAGCAATGGTTCGCAGAAAATGGAGAGGCAATGTACCTGCTAGTATAGCAGAAAACTGATGATGATGAAACAGTAATTAATACATGTAATGTGAGCGGAGTATCGAATGCAAAAACGTGTAGAAGCAAAGTCCGTTTAACTGGACATTAATTCGTGAGGATCAACAGCAAACATTAAAAGTGCAGTTTAACGTTATCTATAGCGGCGTAAATTAATATTCTTTTTTCGTGATTAATCAGAACGAAAACATGCAATAAGTTTATTATGCACAAAGATAAGTATCAATCGTAGCAAATAATTTCTGTTCGTGGCTGCCTTAGGTCAAATAAACAAAGCTAAAATTTCGCAAAATCAATCACCACAAACACAGTCAAATAATCTATGCCCAGTGAAAAGTTAAGGTACGTAACTCGCGCTCACATAATTATTCTACGTCCAATAAGAAGTCAAAGGGTGTAACACCCACACGCCTTCTCGGCCGCACAGTCCTGTCATCCGACCTCACCAGTGACCACCGACCAGCAAAAGGCCAACCACTGAGCAGCAAAAGGCCAAAGATAAAGACCATGAGTGCCTTGCAGCTCGCCTTCATACACTTTCTGTGAAATGACACACTACTGAATTAATGTGAGGTACTTAAATAATGACCAACATTCATATCTAAAGCTAAATGCACACTCATGTAAGATACTACAATACTGTAGAAACTAATGTGATTATTTTGTGACCTCTTATTAAAATACTAGCACAGTTTTAGAAAAGTTATTAACAAAATTCATAAGACGCTTCTACATCTGGTTTTACAATGTGACTTAAATATGATTATGTCCTTCTGCTCGTACTTGGAATGTCCTTTATTTTCGTACTTAATTCGTTACAATTGACATCTACATGGCGGTCTTGGGCTGTTTTTATTAATAGGCATTTAAATAATTAATCAATCAAAGCATATCAAGCAGTAATGTTGGGTACTCTTGCACTAGGATTAAGCAAGGACCTAGAAAACTCATGCTATCTTAGAACTATGTGTAACTTTGAGAATACATACTGTTGGCACGCTTACCTGTAAACTTTTAATAAATTCCTCTATAATTCTTTCTACACAAGCATGGTTAAAGCAGCTTATTGTGGTGTTGTCAGCTTCCATATGATGCTTCACATAGGCCTGTCCAGATCGCTGCAGTGATGAAGTTGGTATTAATTCACAATCTATCATAATCATTATCGAAACAATTTTTGAGTTGAATAATTTGAATAAAATTATTATCGGTAGGCCTATTAGGCCACGTCTCGGCAGCGGTCTTCTTCAACGCCACTAACTGCCGGATCCTGGCAATGATCTTGCCCTACATACTGCCTTATTTCGGCTGTCCGGTGACTCCGAGGTCACATTCTGGAATACCATTAGGCAGTTCGAAGATTACTATGGAGGATGGCTTACCCCATTGCCGGGCCGGGCCGGTAGCTTGTAGCCATCCTCCCTGTTCGTGCTGTTAGGCCGTATAATTATTTCGACAGCCTCTCTTATTTTTTGCTGTTGCAACCACGGTGGTGAGCAAATACAAGTGATTCTTGAAAATATATATATTTCGGCCAGAGTCCTGGTGATGCTCAGCTATAACTGATATGATGTGATGCCAAGTCGCAAGTAGCGCGTTCGTGGTCCGATACGCGATATCACCAACATAGACTTCACCACATTCACATCGAAGTTCGTAGATTCCTGTAATGCGGAGAGCATCTACGAAATTCTTTGAATACCTCAACTTTCTTAATATCGACCACAGAATCGTGCTTGAAGTAGTAGTGGGCTCGTCCCATAGCCACGGTTTTCCTAATGATCTTTACTGGAGCCGCCGACTTACTCAATCTCTTTACCTCTCTAAAAAATATCATGAAATACTACATCAACACCCTGCTTGCCACTTTCTCAGTCTTTCAAGGTACTTAAAATTTTCGTTTACCCCATTCCTCAAGAAGTAACATCTTACAGACTTTCACATAACACACCCAGTCACTCACATTGTAATCTGCTTCCTCCTTCTCCATCCAGCGACTACAGACGTCGTTACCGATAAAGATATAACTTCCACTTTCCATAAATACATGTGCTTTCTCTTCTTTTCCAGGGCGACTTTCATTAACGAAAGCTTTCTTCGAATGCAGACGCAGTCTTATAGTTACAACACACAAATGTGTCGACGACATGGATATTCAGGGTGACAATTATTTAAATACTTGAAAAAAACGTAAATTAGTTACAAACTATCGTGTACACACACTTTATTCAACAGATAAACGTCACTACAGATATTCGGATTTTCATTATGACATGTTCGATATGCCTGTCATCATTGGCGGAACTTTTTCAAAACTCCCCTATTTTCTTTATCTATAAGAAACACATTCTGTGAAACAGCATGCATTCTGTTACTAGTAACTGAATCAGGAGGACTGGCTACACGAGCCGTTAGACTGTGCGTTGGCACCTTCCAAAGGCCCATGCTTTCCTCCTCTAGGAGGGGGTAAAGAAACTTTCCGAGGATCCACGTTGGTCCCACGAGCAGCTAGGAAAATAAAGGTCCACTCAGACAGAGCCCTGCGTGCCTGAGTAAGCCTTATACAACTGGGGTGCGGCAGGTTCCCCAGAGGTTGCCCGCTATAGACTGTTCCACCTCTACAGCCATGTATCAGCGCGCAGCATATCTTGAGATTGAAGTTTTTATTTTTTTTTATTTTATATATATATATATATATATATATATATATATATATATATATATATATATATATATATATATATATAGAGGTTTATTCCGTCCTCGCGATCCGGGCGGTGAAGCCAAGATCCCTGTTCCTTGAGACACACAACTTTCCACCGCCGCGCCGGATGGTGGTCGCTGAAGCATACCCAGAGCTTACGGTGACAGAGGATTGGCGGCGCTTACCACTCCGCAGCTCAGGAATCCCGGGGTCGCCAAGCCCGTACTCGGGAAATGAATGCCGGGCCCCTGGTTCACTTAAGTCATGGGATAGCGGTATACACATACACCAATCCCAGTAGTATAGCATACACAAGGTACAAAAGGGCAGTGCTTTGGCGGAGCTATCATTTGTACTCAAGTGATTCATGTGGGAAGATTTCCGACGTGATTATGGACGCATGACGGGAATTAGCAGACTTTTAATGTGGAATTGTAGTTGTAACTAGACGCATGGGGCATTCCATTTCGTAAATCGTTAGAGAATTCAATATTCCGAGATCCACAGTGTCAAGATTGTAGAGAGAAAACCAAATTTCAGCATTACCTCTCAACGTGGACATCACTGTGGCCGATGGTCTTCACTTAACGACCAAGAGCAGCGGCGTTTGCGCAGAGTTATCGATGTTAAAAGACAAGCAACACTGTGCGAAATAACTGCAGAAATCAGTGTAGGATGTTCAACTAACGTATATGTTAGGACAGTGCGGTGAAATTCGACGTTATTGCGCTATCGAAGCAGACGACCGACGCCAGTGCCTCTGCTAACAGCACGACATAGCCTGCAGCGCCTCTCCTGGGCTCGTGACTATATCCTTCCCTAGACGACTGGAAAACCGTGACCTGGTCAGATGATACCGATTTGAGATGGTAAGAGCTGATGCTAGGATTCGAGTATGGCGCAGACCCCAGGAAGCCCTTCACCCATGTTGTCAACAAGGTTCTGTGCAAGGTGGTGGCGGCTCCATAATGGTGTGGGCTGTGTTTACATGGAATGGTCCGGAGCCTCTGGTCCAACTGAATCGATCATTGACTGGAGATGGTTATGCTCGGCTACTTGATACAGACCATTTGCAGACAGTCACGAATTTCATGTTCCCAAACATCGGTGGAATTTTTATGGAGACAATGCGCCATGTCACCTGGCCACAACTGTTTGTCATTGGTCTTGAAAATCCGAGCAAATGATTTGTCCACCAAGATCGCCCGACGTGGATCCCAACATTCATGCGTCATAATCGAGAGGTCAGTTCGTGCCCAAAATCCTACACTGGCAACACTGTCGCAGTTATTGACGGCTACAGAGGCGGCATGGCTCAATATTTCTGCAAGGGGCTTCTAACGACTTGTTTAGTCGATGCCACCTCGAGCTGCAACACTACGCCGGGCAGAAGCAGGTACGACACGATATTAGGAGACATCCCAAGACTTTTGTCACCTCAGTGTTCATCACGACTTAACACTCCCAGTCAAGTACACGGGGATACGGGGAAAATATCTTACTCTGGGAGTGAAACACTATTTTATACGTCGAAAGTGCACTTTTTTAAGTATACTCTTTTAGGTCAGTCCATTTTTGTCTACTTGTAACGACAACTGTACATATAATTTTTTTTTCTTTATGAATTTAGATAAATTAATGTAAGCAATGTTTTGAACTTCTTTTTCGGTTCGTATCGTGATGTTAAAGAAACTGTGAGTAACTTTTGAAATGAATATTATTATTTATGTTGGATTTCAAATAATGTGATAATCAAAAGGAAGTGTACTTAATGTTAAAACTATTGTAAGATGTGAAAATTGTAATTTATACACTTGGTCCATACGTAGGTAATGCATTAGGATATGTTGAAAGGGTACAGTACCGCCCAACATTGAAAATAGGTACGAAATTCTTGTCAGAACAACACATTTTTTGTGTAAAAGTAACTCAATTTCAATTAATACAGCGAATCCGGATACCAGTGTGGGAAAGAATGACAATTTATTTATTTAATTGATCACATGTGCACTTCCTCAAAATAAATCCCTACATCCAGTTTGGTGAGATCTGTGAAATGAATGAATGTATGGTCGTCTGCTAACCACAGATAGTGAATGGGAATATATGATCATCTTTGAGTCGATCCTTTGGCTACCTTTGGTGAGATCAAAGAGATGGAAGTTACCAGAGCTTTGGAGCGTCTGAAAGGTGGCTGACCAATAAGGTAGCAAGGTGCTTCTCCCACTTCGACAGAGGTGCGAGAGAACCGGAATACGGCCATGTTTCGGCACTCTGGCGCTGAACCTTCTGCTGTAAAGACCTGTTTTTTGTTGTGCTCCGTAATGAAAGTGTGGAGGCATGGTATGGATGTGGAATATTTAAGAGTAGTTAGAACTAATCATTTCTCTTTCCTAGGAACTTTTGTGGGGAAAATTACAAAGTGAGGCAGGTAATTTTAAGGGGATTGTAGTAAACCAACGGTCACAATGAGACCACGTGTAGTTATAAGTTGAGATACTAGCGTGTGTACAATAAGCTGAAATATTTAGGAATTAATAGCGTGTGTACAATAAGCTGAAATATTTAAGAAATAGCGTGTGTATCATAAGTTGAAGTATTTAAGAAATATCATTCCGTGTGACGCTAAATTTAAACTCTGAGAGAGAATCAAGGTGAGTCGGCCGTTTCTCCAGCAACGCCACTTGGCTTGCATTGCACAGGAAGACGTGCGTTTATCTCCAGAGTTCACAGTATGAAAGTAAAATTACAAAGTGGGGCAGTGTCGTGTGAAATTGGGATAGATATTGATTGAAGTGGGAAAGCGGAAAGTGATGAAGTTGTAACCGTTCGTTGTGTAATATTTCATATTGTTGTGTTGTGTATGTCTTGTAATTTGGGTATGTGTGTTTTGGATGGGAGTAGCAAGGTAGTTACGAAAGATTTGTGGGTTATGCTTGTTCCTTCTGTATCGCTCGATCTGGAGGAAAGTTTCGTGAGGATGAATGTGAGAGGCGAAGTGTGAGGTATAATAAAAGATCCACCATCCGATCCAGGGAGTGCACTGTTGGGGCAAATAGATTACGAGACCATAGTATAGAGATTCACTAAAGTAAAGCCATGCCCACTGGGCGGAATTTCTCTTGTGATTTTGTTCTAGGTTGTAGAATTTGTGTGTTTAGGAATAAATCAAATAGTGAATAGAAAGAGATTGGTGGCCTTTTTCATTAAATTGTATGTTATCATAATGTCCCGAATTTATATAAAAGCCGTTAAATCAAAGACAAAAAAGTAAGTGTGGTATTGCCAGTGCGTAGTGTGCAGTCAGAGTTCTATAAATCACTGATAGTCAGATGCGTGTTTCCGTTGCGTATTATTCATGTAGGAGGATAATTTGTAACTAAATAGTAAGATACGAGAATTCATGTTGCTCAATAAATTAAGGAAGAATCCACTCGCTTGGCAAACCACCCATCTTGCAGGCCTGACTGCTTGATGCCACAGTATGAGAAAGGCAAGTGGGTGCCTCTCATAATTTCGACCCTGCCAGGATCATTTTTGTTAGGATATTTTGTTGTTAGGGTTTGCTGTTAAATTTTTTTTATGGAATGTATTGTGATAGCGCTAAGAAGTAAAATTTTTTTTGTTTGCAATTTCTTTCTGGATTGGTGAGGATCTTTTATTTTTTTTTGATTGCCATATCGTACAAGGCTGGAAGATCGTGGTATAATTTTTTTTTGCGTAATGTCCGTAGTAACTAGGTCGCAGTCGAAAAACGTAGCCACAATGGAGAATAGCGATTCTGGCGTGAACGTAGCAGTGCAGCAGGAAGTAGGTGTTGACCGTGAGTTAATGAGAGGGGACGGCAGGCACTCCGAAGAGGCTGTATTGTTCAGTGGACCGCTGCAAGGGGATCCTTTGTGCGGCGGGCTTTGCTCACAACCGGGGGATTTTCCAGACGAAGCGGGCGAGCCGAGACTAGGCCAGGTGTGCGGTGAAAGTGCAGCTACCCTTAGCGAAGCTACGGTTTCTCAGGCGAACGAGGTGAGCGCGTCGACGGTAGCAAATGACGGTGGGCTACTGCAGTTTTTACAGAGGATGGATGAAAGTTTACAAGCGATGAATAGGAAGAGTGAGGAGAGAGATAGGAAGAATGAAGAGAGAGATAGGGAGAATAAGGAACGATTTGAGGCAACTAAGGAAAAATTGGAAGCAAATAACGAAAGATTAGAAGCAATCAATAGAGATAATATGGAGAGAGATAGGGAGAATAAGGAGAGAGATAGGGAGGCTAAGGAGAGATTGGAAGCAATGGATAGGGGAAATAAAGAGGCAATGAGGAAGCTACACACAATTATCAATGAGCGTCTGTCCGCAGTTAATAATCGGTTAGATGAGGGGGAGAAGAATCTGGGTGCGGTAAAGCAAGTAGGTGATGCTGTGAAAGAAAAAACCAATAATTCGGAGGTACGAGTAAGTGCAATAGAGAGCGATATTACCGAACGTGGGGACGTGTTGCCGGATGAGCGAATCAAAGAGATAGTAGAGGACTTACTTGCAGATAAACAAGGGGCATTAGACAGCGTAGAAGCTCAAGCCACACGGCAGGAAATGGCGCTAAATAAACACAGGGATGAAGTTGCGGTGGTAGTGGCCAGAATGAATACGATTAGCGCAGATGTAGAAAAGATCAGTATGAGAGGCGAAACAGGTTCTGACAGTACGCAGCGAGAGGTTTATGCCGATCAGGAGGAGATACGATCACCATTACAGTTTAAAGAGGCACAATTAGAAATAAGTAGGAAACATAGTGAAAAAATAGCACAGTTGCAATTAGCGTGCAGTAGCGAAGGTGACACACCACCAGGTAGATTGCGGGAGGAGAGTGAGATAAACTCAAAAGGCGAAAATAGGCAGAAAGAGGAAGACGAATTCAGAGAGTCAGAAGAACGGTTGTGTCAGATAAAACAGGTGGCAGACTCAACTGGGTATAGTCCAAGGCTGTCTCAATTTCAGGACGCATTACCTTCATTGAGGGGACTGCTCCGCAAAACGAAGTTTGTGTATAACTATTTGAGGGACGAGGCTAGAGCGAAAATGCAGGAAGACCTTAAAGACTGTAGTAGCTATTTAAATGAATTCTGGTCGAAAAGTAAGGAGGACAAGGTTACGCAAAGCATATTGATGATGCCAAATCGTAACGAATGTGGTATAAGGGATTCAGTGTCATGCTATCAGGAGATGTTCAGACGAAACAGGTACTTGGATGTGACATACGAACCAGCGGAGTTCATTAGGATCCATATAACGAAGTTGCCAGTGAAATTGCGCAGAGGTATAGTGATGGCAGGCAGAGGCTTAGACGATTCCGCGTCATTTCAACACTTGGGTAATGAGAGCGATATCGTGAACGGAGACAGGTCAGATAGTGTCGAGGGTAGAAACTATCTGAATGACAGGAGAGCATGGAATCCGGGTATTTCTTTCATGTCGTAATAGATTGAAGAATAGGAGAAACTAATCCAACATATCAGCCCTTAATATCTTGCTCTAAAACACATGCAGCTGGCACTGAAAATTGTCTATGTAGCAGACAAACTCAACTAATATGTAGGAATGAAAATACCATACTTCTGATCAGAGAATAAAACGGCAGTAATGGAATCTGTTAGGCTGGTATCTCAGTAAAATTTGCAAATTTTTATCTCGAACAGTAAAGTAAAAGAAATGTTATGTAATAATGCCAATGAGTCCAGTTTAATTAGTGTGATTTGACTATGGCAAGTGCTAAACACGTAATGTAAGAAGTAAACATTGTGATCGAAGTTTTTAAATTAGATGCCATCTGATCTATAGTATGTCATTATCGTGGTGACAGTTATAATGAAGTGCTGTGTATGGTTGTTCGGAATCTGGTGTTAGTGAAAGAGGCCACTAGCACCTAAGTTTCTAACACTTGGGCTGCCCAATTCTCCCAGCTTGTATATTCTCGGCACACATTTAATTTTCGTGTAAGCACAGATTCCTAACTAGCGAATTCTTTATTGTGTATAGTGGACCATTCAGAGTGAGGCGGATTGTACATGAAAATGCTGTACTGATTGAGACGATCAAGGGAAAACAATCTCGTGGGCTTCATCACATTTCTAACATCAAATTATGGAAAAGTTAAGGATAGATCTAAAGTAGGCAATTTATGGTAGATAGTCAGTGTATTTAATTGTGGTGTGTAACGTTGTGCAGGGTCAAATCGAACATAAGAATTTTCAGGCGGGATGTCAGGAAGTATGACAGAACAGACTGGTCGAATGAGTCATGAACAGGAGTCGACAGAGTGGTGTATGTACGTATTTTTGTCGTATGAATAAGGATCAAGCAGAAACGACGTGATGATTAATGAGTGAATAAAGATAGTAGATAGAGAAGCGACGTGATAAATAGTAGTGGATAAAGGTGGTATATGAGGAGAAGCGACGTGAAGCAAGGGGATTAATAAAGAGAGATTCGACGTGATGAAACAGTGGTAAATAAAGGTGAGTAGAATTGAATAATGTGGAGATGTCTTAGATGTATGTTACAGAGAGGCCTGTGTATGCTGCAATAGAGATTGATGCCAATGATGAAGGAAGACCAGGAAATGATGGAGTAATGGGCGGACGGAGAGCCGAAATATGAATGAAGAGATGAGGACAACTGCACAATGTGAAAGGACGTAAAGGGAGTATGAGACCCAGATGGTGAACGTTGTGAAATACTGACGTAAGATGTAATATAAGTGTAGATCTAATTCTTACCATAAAATATGCTATTTGGCAAAAATAATATTTTTTGTTGTTGTTGAAGCCTGGTACCAGTATAACTAATCAAAACGGTACCAATACTGTGTACAGTTATTTTGCAAGTTGATTAATTTGTGTATTTTTGTTCTTAGATGAAATGTCGCGATTCTAAGTTGATATTTAGCATAAAGTGAATGCAGAGATAAGCCGATGGAGAGAGGTGCCAGAGTGAAAGGACGAATTCGGAGACTGGAAAGCTATCTCCGAAGCAGCTTCATGTGTTATGTGGTTGAGTATAAGGGAGCAAAGGTATGGTATGTTGTAGTGAGTGTGGTGGTGTTAAGGATAGCTGACTTCTAGACCTATTCTGTTAGTGTATCAATGGATTGAATGAGAGGGAAAATGTGATGTCTGGTGAGTGAGAGTCGTAGAGTAGTGTGATCAATGCACACACTCCTGTAAAGGGGATGCTACCGATCCATAACTAAAACATTATTGTGTTTTATTGTTTGTTGGGATGAACCTCGATGTCAGGTCAGGATCTGTCATACGTGTCCTAGAAACGTTGCTATATATAATGAAATGTAAAATATGTGAAGAGATACTGATTTCAGTATGTCACAAGCACAAGGGTGCATTATATGTTGTAGATTTAGAGTCACCAGTTCCTAAAATGTTTATTGTGTTAGGATGTTAAAGTAGTTTAATATTTAATAACCTGTGGTAGGTAATTGAGAGTTGTGTAGATTATTTTCTCATTTTTTTTGTTAGAACACTTTCAAGGGGTTTCAATTTCAGTCTGTCACAAGCACAAAGGTTCATTGTATATTGTAGCTTGAGAATCAACAGTTTCTAATATTTTCACTGTGATAGGATGTTAGAGTAGTCTACTATTTTGTATTGTAATTATGAGTTGTATAGATTGTTTCTTATTCATTTTGTTCTTTATTTTTTTTACACTTTCATGTTTTGTATGAGGGACGACAGGTACAATGAATAGCACGAGTGTGGGCTGTCTATAGAAAAGAGATAAATGTTGATGTTGTATGTGTAGAAAACTAGGGTGTATAATTTTAATGTAAGAATTTCCTTTTGTCTGTAATGTTGCGAGATGCACGGAAGATCTGGCTAATTGGGTGTCGTAACGCCCATACCGCTAACGGGCCGAGCTGACGTCGCCATGGCGACAGGCGACACAGCCGCGGCACTCCCCACTCCACTATCGGACGAGGTACACTCCACGTGCCCGCTACAGCAGGTCAACGGCCTGGGGCGGCACGCACGTATCACTGGCCATTCATGAGTTCCGCCACCCTTACGACTGGGGAAGGTATCCCGCGGAGGCAACAGCGGGTGGTTTCTTCTGCTCAACGGCGCGCGCAGCGGCGCTACTGCTGAATGGACGAGGCGCGGCAGAGCCCGGCGAGCATATTTTTTTACCTGCAGCTATTAACTTGTACTGGACTGTGGAGCCGTGAAACAAGATGACTGCGACTTTCCATAATGTGGAAAGTGAAGGACTGGTGTTTCCACGTTGTGAGTGGTGGAAAAGATTTTGTCTTTAGCAAACAGGACGATCGTTTTGTTTTGTCTTGACCACTGAACGGTGGGATCCATAAACTTTTGGCAGTGACTTGTTAAGTGTGCTTTGTGAATTGCATGTGGGACACTTGGTATACTTAGAGGACAGTTGTCGTATGCTGAACAATTATTATATGAAGGCAAGAAACTAGAGTGGGACATTGACATTTGCATCTGTAGTAGGAGACATTTCTTGAACTGGCGCGGGAATAAGTGCTGTTTGTTGAAACTTACGACTTTTAATTACACCATGAACTGAAAGGACAGAACCGTGGGTAATAGTAGTTGTAGGGCCATTTTTTTTGGACGAACAGATTCGTGTGGATGGTACTCTGAGAGTGACTATGACATTTGTGTTTAATGAGAGATACAGTTTACTGTTCAGTGCGTGTTCAAAATGCCGAATTGAGTGACTCAAAGACTTTCGTCCGGGTAACCATGGGAGAGCTTTGACACCGAGACAGTGATTCTAGGAAAACTATCAGCAACTTTTTGACCCCAAGAAAATCACAGAATGAAATGTTTCCGTGTGACTCGCAAGATAGGGAATAATGTATTTGCAATTGTGTGAATGTTTTTTTTATATGTTTCATTCCTGAAGGGACAGCAAGCGTAATTGTATTTTATTAATATTTGTGTTTAGAATAGTTAGTATTTGTTTTTTGTCTGTTCTGGGTTATCAAGTTCACGTAGCATGTTTATTAGAATATTTGGTACAATGATGCTCAAATTATAAGCCAGTGGCATAATACTAACGTAGCGGTTCATGTAGCATTGATCAGTAAGATTGTCACAGGGGACAAGAGTTTGCATTGCACAACAAATATCGGAATTAACTGATGTATTTTGATGTCGTGCATAGTAATAATATTGTTGGTGTTTTGACTGAAGCCACTTATTTTTATTATCACAGTGGTGATATTTCACATTAAAGTGTAACGAAGGCTAGTCGAAATGCAAGTTCTTGTCGTCTATATGTGTGACAACAGAGAAATGGACAGTAGAGTAAGATAAGAGAGCTACTGGTGGATTCAAGCACTTATTGCTAAACTATTTACTGCGTGTATTGATCAAAGTTGATGAACTGACTAGCTCAGCAGCAGGTATTTGTACTGATGGACAAAGATAAGGCTAAACTCACTGTCGAGTAGTTGTGGCAATTGCTTAGGTGATGATAGTTAATGAGGTATGACATGATGTCTTAGACGAACTATATTACGTAACCAGTATGTAACTTGTGGTATATTTCATTGTTTTTCTTCTCAGTTTTTATTTCTCTGTAGGTTTGAGGTATATTTTAGAGTAATGGTATGGAGCCTGACATTCTATGTGTAACTAGTGTACGAATTTTTTTTCTTTTGTTGATTTTGTTTTGTATTTAGACTTTGCTGTGTAAGGGTTTTTACAGCGCAATTTATGAATGTCAGATTACTTGCTCTGTGTTTGGACGGTGAGCTGTTTAAAATTTCATGAGTACAATTAGTACTTTTTTTATTTGTTGTAGAATTATTGAAATTTGCATTACTCATAAAAATAACGAAGATCCCAGTAATTAAAGCAAATTTTTATCTCAATATTATTTTTTCATTGCTATGATGTGATGTTTTATTTGTCATGTGGACTGTTATATATTTGTATGTGTACGTTACTCCGGATTCTGGAGAGTACAATAATGCAACAACTGCCAATAATTTGTTCGTCTATTTGAGGTCACCAGGGGCTAAGGTCTCCTCCTGGTTATTTTGATGAGTTGCTACGTTTGTTTTAATACAGTTTTCTTAAAAAAATGTTCGGAACTACCCTCGCATTGCAAGGATAGTACCGTGCCATTTTTTTCTGCATGGGTAGCCGGTGGTGAAAGGGTACAGTACCGCCCAACATTGAAAATAGGTACGAAATTCTTGTCAGAACAACACATTTTTTGTGTAAAAGTAACTCAATTTCAATTAATACAGCGAATCCGGATACCAGTGTGGGAAAGAATGACAATTTATTTATTTAATTGATCACATGTGCACTTCCTCAAAATAAATCCCTACATCCAGTTTGGTGAGATCTGTGAAATGAATGAATGTATGGTCGTCTGCTAACCACAGATAGTGAATGGGAATATATGATCATCTTTGAGTCGATCCTTTGGCTACCTTTGGTGAGATCAAAGAGATGGAAGTTACCAGAGCTTTGGAGCGTCTGAAAGGTGGCTGACCAATAAGGTAGCAAGGTGCTTCTCCCACTTCGACAGAGGTGCGAGAGAACCGGAATACGGCCATGTTTCGGCACTCTGGCGCTGAACCTTCTGCTGTAAAGACCTGTTTTTTGTTGTGCTCCGTAATGAAAGTGTGGAGGCATGGTATGGATGTGGAATATTTAAGAGTAGTTAGAACTAATCATTTCTCTTTCCTAGGAACTTTTGTGGGGAAAATTACAAAGTGAGGCAGGTAATTTTAAGGGGATTGTAGTAAACCAACGGTCACAATGAGACCACGTGTAGTTATAAGTTGAGATACTAGCGTGTGTACAATAAGCTGAAATATTTAGGAATTAATAGCGTGTGTACAATAAGCTGAAATATTTAAGAAATAGCGTGTGTATCATAAGTTGAAGTATTTAAGAAATATCATTCCGTGTGACGCTAAATTTAAACTCTGAGAGAGAATCAAGGTGAGTCGGCCGTTTCTCCAGCAACGCCACTTGGCTTGCATTGCACAGGAAGACGTGCGTTTATCTCCAGAGTTCACAGTATGAAAGTAAAATTACAAAGTGGGGCAGTGTCGTGTGAAATTGGGATAGATATTGATTGAAGTGGGAAAGCGGAAAGTGATGAAGTTGTAACCGTTCGTTGTGTAATATTTCATATTGTTGTGTTGTGTATGTCTTGTAATTTGGGTATGTGTGTTTTGGATGGGAGTAGCAAGGTAGTTACGAAAGATTTGTGGGTTATGCTTGTTCCTTCTGTATCGCTCGATCTGGAGGAAAGTTTCGTGAGGATGAATGTGAGAGGCGAAGTGTGAGGTATAATAAAAGATCCACCATCCGATCCAGGGAGTGCACTGTTGGGGCAAATAGATTACGAGACCATAGTATAGAGATTCACTAAAGTAAAGCCATGCCCACTGGGCGGAATTTCTCTTGTGATTTTGTTCTAGGTTGTAGAATTTGTGTGTTTAGGAATAAATCAAATAGTGAATAGAAAGAGATTGGTGGCCTTTTTCATTAAATTGTATGTTATCATAATGTCCCGAATTTATATAAAAGCCGTTAAATCAAAGACAAAAAAGTAAGTGTGGTATTGCCAGTGCGTAGTGTGCAGTCAGAGTTCTATAAATCACTGATAGTCAGATGCGTGTTTCCGTTGCGTATTATTCATGTAGGAGGATAATTTGTAACTAAATAGTAAGATACGAGAATTCATGTTGCTCAATAAATTAAGGAAGAATCCACTCGCTTGGCAAACCACCCATCTTGCAGGCCTGACTGCTTGATGCCACAGTATGAGAAAGGCAAGTGGGTGCCTCTCAATGTGTAGTAGAAAACCTGTGGTGAATACCCTACCTGTAGGGGAGCAGGAAAAGGTGGAGGCAGGCGAGCGCGGGAAGACGCACACTGGCGCGGTTCGGCACAACGGGCTCAGTATAACAGTCGGAGGCGAGCAACAGTCGGAGTGGTGAATCGGTCAGAGGAACACGTACTGTACCGAGGCGGCTACCCAGGAAAAGTGGATTCCATTGAGCCTCGGATGCACCGATTCCGACGACTACTTGGCATGGCTATATTCTGAGGCACAAAGTTGGAAAGATTACGACGCTAAGAAGAAGGAAAGTGCCTATGTAATGAGAGCCTTAGCCGTGCTTGTATGTGTGCCGTGCTGCCCGCTATCTCGCTGCCCGCCAACCGCCGCACCGACTTGCACAGGTCAAACATTTATTTCATCTTTAGAAGTGTATCTGTGTGGACCAGTGTCGAAAATGTTTCTAACTGTTCAATAATAACGTGACTTTTACCAGAATTGCTTTAGCCATGACTTATCCTGATCACTGACCTAGACAGGATCCTTACCTCGTATTGTGCAACCCGAGTATCCTGAACTGAAAGTTTAAAAATTAGTGTTAATAAGAATTATCAGTAGATCAATCTATGCTATAAAGAAGTTTAAAAGTTCTGTGTGTTATTGCAAATGTTGGTAAAGATCAAAAGTATGACTAAATTGGAAGAGAGTTTTTGAATTGAGTTAGCGTTGTTATTTAATTAATTTGAGACAGAACTAATGACAGTTAAATTATTCAGAAGTAAGACAAAAGAGTAGTTATCCATAGATTGATAATTTTGAGTGTTAATTTGCCTTTTAGTACTTAACAGTTTCAGTATAACGACAATAACAGTTTCAGGCCCCCCCCCCCCCCCCTTCTCTTGGCCATTCTTTCAAACCTTGAAATGTGCTGATCAGATTTGACCAGTAAAGCTAAATTCTATGTTAATCCTAAGTGTATTAGTGTTGTTTTCCAATTTTAATAGTGACATTGTATGTGTGCTTTCAAAACTGCTCATTCTAGGACAATCTATGCCCGATTTCAGTCTGATCAATATACAAAATGCCGTTCGTAGTAATCATTGCTGTGTGGTGTTGTGTAAATTTAGCTCGTCCAAATTAGTACAAAAAGTGAAAGCTTTAACTCAGTGGATTTTTCTGGTTCCAAACTTTGCCATATAACGCATCATTACTACGTGTTACTATGCTTGTACATGCACCCACTTGTACAAGGAAAAACTCACTCATTGCCTAAGTAGGCTGGCGACCGAATTATTAATTATAGGTAGCATCTACTGTGTATACTTCTTGTCCATGCGAACGAGCAATTATACTTTACATTTGCTTGATGCATCACTGTAGTTATTGACTGAGTACAAGTCCGATCTTGCTTCTATTAGGTACACGCGGTCAACTTGTGTGCTAAAATCCTTGTTTATAAGGTGAAGCCCGTGAACTTATTACAGTACAGGCTTTATACAGCTAACGTACGTCCGAAAAGGGCGGGAGCGTTACAAGTGGCTTCCCGGTGACAGGACATCCAGTTGTTGTCGGTTACAAATTAATGTAAATACCGAACAGTGGATGTTCAGTGGCACGAATAGCAATAAAGTTCAGTAAAATAAATTACAGTGAGCGTCAAGTATAATAGTGTGGTGTAGTTGGCATTTAGTATGGACAGAAACGTAGGCAGGGTAGATGCGCCAAGCGAAATGGAGAATGCGACTGACAGTAGCCGGAGTTTACGCGGCCAGATAACAGATGGCGTTAGCGGAAGTCAATTGGCGTACATACAATACCATGAACACGTCAACGAACAGATTGAAATATCGAGATTGTCTCGAATACAGCAAGGGACAAAACAGAAAGAAGAGGGTGACGTTGTAGATGATAGTGGGTACGTGAACGAATCCACTGACATGTTTGATTCACCACAGATAAAGAAAGAACCGAAAGAAACTTCTGAAGTAGAATCGGAACACATCGATCCTGTAGAACAAAACAGTATAAAAATTTTAAGTATGAACGACTTATTTGAACAATTAACCAAACAAATTGCAGGACAGAATGAGCAGCTTAAAACGCACGTTGATGAGCAGCTCAAAACGCAGGGCCATCAGCTCAAAACACAGAATGAACAGCTTAAAACGCACGTTGACGAGCAACTCAAAATACAGGGAAGTCAGCTCAAAATACAGAATGAACAGCCCAAAACACAGAATGAACAGCTCAAAACACACGTTGACGAGCAACTTAAAACACAGGTGGATCAAATTAAAGCACAGGTCGAAGGACAGGGAATTAAAATTAGTAAATAAATAGAACAAGTAGAACAGAAAGTGGGTAATTTAAGTTCTGTGGTAAATACTCTGAAATTTGAAATTGATACCATTAACAAAAATATGGATACTATGCAGGAGGAAATTGGAAACATAAATAGTAGATTCGATGTTGAAATTCTCAACATCCAAGAGAAAGTAGAACCTCTGGTTGAAACTAAGATAGACGAAAAAGTTTTCGGTCTTAAAACTGAGATCGTAAACGAATGTCAACACGGAATATCGCGGTTGGAAAAAGTAGTTTTAGAAACTGAAAGGGATTTAGATAAAAAAGTAACCGGATGTGTTCAAAACTGTGAACAAAATACTACGAAAATTCAAGGCAGAATTTTCGATCTGGAGAGCAAAATTAAAGATAGGCCTGGTGTTGTCTGTAATGGCACACCGATTACGAAGCTGTTAGAAGGCGAGGAACGCTTCGATCCAGCCAAGAAACATAACGGGTGGCATCCGTTAGATTTCATCAAAAATTGCGAGAGAGTATTTCCTGAGCACTTGTCTGATCAGGAAAAGATAAATGTTGTAATTAGCGCCTTAGCAGGTGATGCTAAGCGCTGGGGAATAAATTTAAATACCGAACGAATGACGTTCGAAGAATTTAGGCAAAGATTTACGGAAGAATATTGGTCTGAACAAAAGCAGGACCATTTATGGCGGGAGTTCATCATGGCCAAACAGCATGATATCAGGGGCAGGAATTCTTTGAAAGATTTCTGCGAGTATTGGTACCGGAAATTGACGCATTTAAGAGGCCGAAGATCAGATTCAGAAATTATCTGGGAGTTATATAAAAAGCTTCCAGAAGATTCAAAGAGATATGTAGGAAGCAATCATCGTAGCTTCCAAGCATTTCTAGAAAGGGTCGAAGACGAAGACCATTGGCGCGCAAGTCGTGCCAATTATCAAAACTTTGGTAACCGTAATAACCGAAACAATGACGAACGAAATGACGGCGATGGATTTCGCGTCAATATAATACAGAGAGGAAGAGGCAGAGGAAGAGGTAGAGGAAATAATTCAGGTCGCGGTAGAGAGTATACCGCGCAAAATAATAACGACGCGGGAAACTAATTTCCGCGAACGTTGCGGACCAAACGGAAGCGGACAATACATACCGGCCCCGATTTAAGAAAAGGTACCGGACCGACCGTAATGTAATGAAACAGGATAGGGACAGACATGGAACCCCGCGACGTGTTGTGGCGAAACAAGCGTCAGCTGCGAGCCAGGATGAGTCATCTCTGCCGCACAGAGCGCTACATGTTAACAGGCGAGTGGAGCATCAGAGGGCAACGGCCCAGCCTAGCAGAACATCTGTTAGGAAAGAAGCCGCTAGAAATACGGCAGCAGTAGATACAAACATAGCCGTCACAGCTAATGAAAATTTTACGAGTGATAATTCCGTGGCAAAGGAAACGATAAAGGAAACTGTGAATACACAGAGAGGTGCGGTTAGCAGTGTTTGCAATGAAATAAAAGGCGAGGATGAATTAGCAGAAGTAACTGATTGGCATGTGCAGATCGACGATCTGTACAAGGGCCTAAATCAATGTGAGTGGGAGGATTTTAAGGAGGAGTATGAGGCAAAGAAATTAGTTAGTGGAAAAGGAGATAGTAGTGACGTCGATAAGGTGACGTGGCCCGAATTGGAAGAGAGAGAATAAATAGCGCCGCACAAAGTACGCGTGCCGCCAATAGGACGCAGATTAAGGGTAGAAAGGATTTGGAGGATGAAATCCTCAACATTGACGAAGAAATAACTTCTGCTAACAGTACGCCAATAGTACAAGCTGCTACCAAGAGGCACCGCGGAGAAGGGGCAGATGATTACCTGAAAGTAATCCAAGTCCACGAGGATTACACCGAATATGAAGTCACAGTGGATGTGAATAAAGCTGAGGATGAGGCCGTTTTGCCAAAAGAGGAGATTGAATTGAAATCCAAGCCTGACGACAATACAGAGGAGGAACTTAGTGCCTGTCTCAGAAAAGCTTTTATGTTAGAACCTGAAAGCGATCCGGAATGGTCGGATTCCGACGATAGTTCGGATGAAGAAAGGTACGCAAATACAGACGAAAATGAATGTACTAACTCTCCCTATTGTGCAAAAGTAGCGTACTTAAGTGAATCTGGTGCTGAGGAAGATAGTAGTGATGACTCTAGTGAAGATGAATTTTTAGGTGTAGACGAAAGTAAATATACTTTTACTGAAAGAGGGTATGAGAAAATTAGTGAAAATTTTCCAGAGCAAGATACAGTAAATAGAAGTGGGCAAAAACCGAATGAATTATTCAGTAATGTAAAACAGGGGCATAATTTGCAGGAACCTCCAGATGATTCTATACTGGGGCACGCCTTAATAAATGTTTTGAAGGAGTGTGAATTACAGGAACAGAAAGAACCACCTGATAAAATGATAGCAGAACAGAGAATGTTGTACCTTGCTAAAGGCTTTGAAATTTCAAAACCTAAAAAGGCACCTGATGAAACGAAACGTTGGCAAGATCTGAATGGATTAGTGAAAGATGTAGAAAACAGGAGGCCTAAAAAGCCACCAGACTTAAGTGACTGTTTTATGAACCCTAAAAGACTGCCTTGTTAATAAAGAGACTGGGGGCAGGATACTGTATTTGTATATATTATTAGTATTATGCATGACTTTATTATTACTGTATCTCAGTGTTACCTGAAAGTGAATTGTTGTTTGGTTGATTTAGAGTCTGGGGCAGATTTATATCGGATTTTTAGAATGTCATGAACACATTACATCATAAAACTACAGGATTTCCACCGGAAGAAATTTTGTTAGGCAGAAATAGTAAAAGTTTAATTGAAGAAAAACTAGAGTTTCCACCTTGTACAAGTTTGGGATTGGATCAAAAGAAAGAATTGGTGATAAAAAGGGCAAAGCAAAAAGCTGAATCTAGATCTAAAAGACACAATAAAAATTTAAAAGTTTCAAAATTTAAAATTGGAGATTATGTTCTTTTAAAAACCCGCGAAAAGTCTAGTGAACTAAACCATGAAATTTCAAAATTTAAATATATTTATAATGGACCATTTATAATACAGAATATTCCACACGATAATGCTTACTACCTGATCTACCCAAAATCCAAAAGACCTTTAGGTGTAAGAAATATTGTGGACCTGAAACTGTATGTTCCTAGAAATGAGTGATATGAGGATAATCAGAAAGCGACTTGCAGTAAATGTGCTGTATCTTATGCTGAACCCAAGTTAGTCTAAATATAACTAATCTTTGTAAATGTCTATATACTCTTGAAAGTGTGCTAATGTAGTTATGTGAGTTTCAGATTACCAATTGTACTGTAACTGTAAAAATGTATGGAGAAAGGGACTGAAATGAAAGGATAAATGCTATCAGCCAGATAAAAGATGGGACTGTCAAAAATGAAAATGGCCAGTGTATGAACCATAATATGAAGGACTGCCAAATACCAATGAGGGCAGATAAATAGTCGATGGAAAACTGTAAATGTGATCCAGGAGATGTGACAATATGAAGTGAAAAGGACTGCCCAAATCCGCATAATAGGCAGTAAATATGTGTAGTTAATTTTCTGAATATAGGTGTGTGTTTTGTTTAGTAAGTAAGGAAATGAACTGCTATTCAAAGCAAGCAGCGACAAATTATCTTATAGTGTGTACAAAATATGCAATTGTTTTTGTAGTTAAATGTTTGTATTCCAGAATTTTAAATTATTTCTTTGAAAAAAAAAATGATTAAATTGCTATTTTAGTAATTTTATGATGGGAAGTTGGACTGTGCAAAAGGCACTTGAGTAAATGACAAATAATTATTCTTGATGTGTTAAAAGGGTGTAAACCTATATACAGTAAGTAAAAGGAAATATGTAGTGTAAATCTTTTTGGACGTTTAAGTAAAGATTCAGAACCACTGTATAATTGTAAGATTTAGTGTTCCCATAAAATTTGGACTTAAGAAAATTTTCTGGAAACAGGGGCATGTGTAACGACAACTGTACATATAATAATTTTTTTCTTTATGAATTTAGATAAATTAATGTAACAATGTTTTGAACTTCTTTTTCCGTTCGTATCGTGATGTTAAAGAAACTGTGAGTAACTTTTGAAATGAATATTATTATTTATGTTGGATTTCAAATAATGTGATAATCAAAAGGAAGTGTACTTAATGTTAAAACTATTGTAAGATGTGAAAATTGTAATTTATACACTTGGTCCATACGTAGGTAATGCATTAGGATATGTCTAGTAGAAAACCTGTGGTGAATACCCTACCTGTAGGGGAGCAGGAAAAGGTGGAGGCAGGCGAGCGCGGGAAGACGCACACTGGCGCGGTTCGGCACAACGGGCTCAGTATAACAGTCGGAGGCGAGCAACAGTCGGAGTGGTGAATCGGTCAGAGGAACACGTACTGTACCGAGGCGGCTACCCAGGAAAAGTGGATTCCATTGAGCCTCGGATGCACCGATTCCGACGACTACTTGGCATGGCTATATTCTGAGGCACAAAGTTGGAAAGATTACGACGCTAAGAAGAAGGAAAGTGCCTATGTAATGAGAGCCTTAGCCGTGCTTGTATGTGTGCCGTGCTGCCCGCTATCTCGCTGCCCGCCAACCGCCGCACCGACTTGCACAGGTCAAACATTTATTTCATCTTTAGAAGTGTATCTGTGTGGACCAGTGTCGAAAATGTTTCTAACTGTTCAATAATAACGTGACTTTTACCAGAATTGCTTTAGCCATGACTTATCCTGATCACTGACCTAGACAGGATCCTTACCTCGTATTGTGCAACCCGAGTATCCTGAACTGAAAGTTTAAAAATTAGTGTTAATAAGAATTATCAGTAGATCAATCTATGCTATAAAGAAGTTTAAAAGTTCTGTGTGTTATTGCAAATGTTGGTAAAGATCAAAAGTATGACTAAATTGGAAGAGAGTTTTTGAATTGAGTTAGCGTTGTTATTTAATTAATTTGAGACAGAACTAATGACAGTTAAATTATTCAGAAGTAAGACAAAAGAGTAGTTATCCATAGATTGATAATTTTGAGTGTTAATTTGCCTTTTAGTACTTAACAGTTTCAGTATAACGACAATAACAGTTTCAGGCCCCCCCCCCCTTCTCTTGTCCATTCTTTCAAACCTTGAAATGTGCTGACAAGTAAAGCTAAATTCTATGTTAATCCTAAGTGTATTAGTGTTGTTTTCCAATTTTAATAGTGACATTGTATGTGTGCTTTCAAAACTGCTCATTCTAGGACAATCTATGCCCGATTTCAGTCTGATCAATATACAAAATGCCGTTCGTAGTAATCGTTGCTGTGTGGTTTTGTGTAAATTTAGCTCGTCCAAATTAGTACGAAAAGTGAAAGCTTTAACTCAGTGGATTTTTCTGGTTCCAAACTTTGCCATATAACGCATCATTACTACGTGTTACTATGCTTGTACATGCACCCACTTGTACAAGGAAAAACTCACTCATTGCCTAAGTAGGCTGGCGACCGAATTATTAATTATAGGTAGCATCTACTGTGTATACTTCTTGTCCATGCGAACGAGCAATTATACTTTACATTTGCTTGATGCATCACTGTAGTTATTGACTGAGTTCAAGTCCGATCTTGCTTCTATTAGGTACACGCGGTCAACTTATGTGCTAAAATCCTTGTTTATAAGGTGAAGCCCGTGAACTTATTACAGTACAGGCTTTATACAGCTAACGTACGTCCGAAAAGGGCGGGAGCGTTACATACTCCTTCTGAAAGGTTTTTTAAAACACATATCTACAGCTGCCGTAACCTCTTCACTAGACTCAAAATATTTTCCATCCACGAATTTCTTCACATTTAGGAGTACGTTCCAGCTATACAGCCCACTCACTTACTTACTTGCACATCGTGTTCCATAAATCTCATCACGATACTACGAAGGGTGTAAGTATGTGCCGAGCTTTACATTAACAGGTAGGAGCAGCCACTACTGGCAACTTGTATTAAGTATACAAACAACCAATCACGACTAACTCCTATCTGCTTACACTGCCAATTACTTCCATTATTAGTTTATTTTGCATGTACGGTAGTAAGAAAGCAACTACTTTTAAAAAATGGCCACTTCTTAGACTTTTCGTTTGGTGGTTTTATTTGCTAACAAGGAGATGGGCTCAGAAACGGCCAGACGATTGTTCTCCTTTGTTGGCAGCTCGCTTGTATACAACCAAAACTGAAAGATATTTGGTCTCAATGTGCCCACCCCCGCCCTCCCCCCGAAATTGAGAAAACCACCCCTAAAGTTCATGACGCACAGTCGACTCACAATTGATAGGTTTGAAATCTGAGCATTTTTCATCATTGTATTGACTTCTTCAAACGCATATTTTTCGAGAAGCTGCGGAAAGGAAATATTACGACTGACACTTATATGTACCTATAAGGTCAACGACAGAGCCTCTGGCGTAGCGACCTACGTATGTGGCTGGGGAGCAGAGAGCCTTTGTTCAGCTCCAAATACATTGAACTCAGAACAGTGTTCCTGGAGCCACTCTGTACCAATTCTGGACGTATGGGGTGTCGCTTCGTCCTGCTGGAATTGCCCAAGCCCGTCGGAATGCGAAGTGGATATGAATGGATGCAGATGATCTGGTAGGATGCTTACGTACGTGTCACCTGTCAGAGTCGTGTCTAGACATATCGGGTTTGTTGTCTCCATACCCCTATACGTCCATCCGCTCGATACAATTTGAAACGAGACTCGTCCGACCAGGCAACAAGTTTCCAGTCATCAACAGTCCAATGTCGGTGTTGACGGGCCCAGGCGAGGCGTAAAGCTTTGTTTCGAGCTGTCATCAAGGGTAAACGAATGCGCCTTCGGCTCTGAAAGCCCATATCGATGATGTTTCGTTGAATGGTTCGCACGCTGACACTTGATGGCCCAGCACTGAAATCTGCAGCAATTTACGGCTGGGTTGCATTTCTATCACGTTGAACGATTCTCTTGAAAAGTCGTTGCTCCCGTTCTTGCAGGATTTCTTTCCGGCCACAGCGATGTCGGAGGTTTGATGTTTTATTAGATTCCTTATATTCACGGTACACTCGTGAAATGGTCGTACTGGAAAATCCCCACTTAATCGCCACCTCGAAGATGGTGTGTCCCATCGCTCGTGCGCCGACTATAACACCACGTTCTAACCCATTTAAATCTTGATAACCTGCCATTGTAGCATAAGTAACAGAACTTATAACTGCGCCAGACATTTGTTGTCTTAAGTAGGCGTTGCCGATCGCAGCGCCTTATTCTGCCTGGTTACATATCTCTGTATTTGAATATGAATGCCTATACCAGTTTTTTAGGCGCTTTAGTGTAAAACTTTTTATGTAGCAATATGATTATCTTTCCTAAATAGGATGTGTCACGTGTAGAATTTAATTTGAAATAAATCGCTTTCTTGTTTATGTAGTAATATCTAAATGCTTCTTTCATAATTTTTCTGTTGCGTCATCTTTATAATAGAGGACGTACAGTTTCTGACCAGCGCTGAAGTAAAAATTTGGGAGCCCGTCACCAACGACGGAAGTGGGAAGTGTGCTTTTGTAGCAGGAAGGGTGTGTTATCAATGGACTACCTGAAGTAGGCACTTCTATTTCTCGGAGTTCCAAATTAATTGGAACTGCTATCGTCGAGCGAGTTTTGGAGTTGAAGAACGAAATGACTTTTGCTAACGTCATAGGACTGTATCATGAAGACGTAGCAGACGGTGATTCAGTGTAAGGTGTCGAGAAAAGTGGGTATGAAATCGGTCACACCTAATGGAAATGTACACATTTTACCTTAGCCGTGTTTCATCAGTCCCAGATGAGTATTATGAACCGGCAACTAAACGGCAGAATATGGAGCTATACATCTTGAAGTAAACGTAAAATCGGAAGCGGTAGCCAAGAAGTATCTAAACTGGAACCTGCAAACATTGCAAAAGAATGGAACAACAACGGCTCTGGAAAGGAAGAAGGATTTAACGTAGTGAGAAAATGATATCGTTGAAGGAGGGGTAAGATAGTCAGATACCAGTCTATATATAAATTGGTATTCGATCGATTTATCGAATTTCGTTATCGTAACGAGGACGTGACCACGAGAATACTCCGGCAGCGGGCAGCAGGAACAGTGCTTCACTATACGACCAACGTGGATTTTACGTTTGCTGCATTATTATTTTGGACAAGCAATTTCAAATCAGAGCTTTAAACTCGTCAACGGCACTTCATGAGATATATCTCACAGGAGGAGGTAGTGTTATGTGGCGATTTGGCAACAGCTGTGTTCCGAGGAGTCGAATATTATGCCCTCGTTGTTAATGGTAAATGGGTGGAATGCGGTCAGAGGATCTGTCGCTTTAGGAATCTGGACGGGCAAGGTTAGGTGACGCAAGTGCTCTTCAAATGAATATATTGTACTCAGCTTCTGCGAAAGAACTGCTATACTGGTGACAACTTGTTGCAGACACGTTAGCTATTAGCAGAGGCCCGGCATGGGCTTGCGTCTATGTAAACAACTACTTAACGGTCAGCTACAAACTAGAAGTAATCCTGAACTAGAGGGCTGTGCACCTTTATTTTTTAAGCACTTTCCATTCCCTCCGTGAAGAGGAAGGGTGGGCTTACCAGAACTTGCATGTCGCTCTTTTTCAGCCAAGGGTGTACAACACATTTTTTTGATATTTTCTTTACCTTAATTGTTTGCATAAGTGCTATAATTTCATATTTACAGAAGGTTTTTAAAATATTTTGTTATGACATTTAAAAAAGAAACTTATTACTACGGTAATTTATAAAAATCTGTTGATGAGTACTGTTCTCTTTATTTTGGTGTTAACGATTTCTATACACCTAAGGTAAACAGTTCTGATAAAGAAAAATATAATAAAGAGAAATGTAAATTGATGTAATAATACACTTAATCACAAGAAATTGTGAAAAAATTTAGAGGGGAAATAAGAATTACAGAAAAATAAATATAGATCTAGTTCTTTGCAGTATACAAGACAGGTAAATTTCCGTCAGTTGCTACACTGCATTAGTTGGTATCATACACTGGTTTGGTGGAAATTTGTAAATTTGTGGTAAGGACTATGGAACCAAACAGTTGAGGTAATCGGTCCCTAGACTTACACACTAAATAATCTAACTTAACCATACTTACACTAAGGATAACACAAACACCCATGCCCGAGGCAGGACTCGAACCTCTGACGGCGGGAGCCACGCGAACCGTGACAAGACGCCCAAGACTGCGTGGTTACCACGCGGGGCCTGGTTTGGTGAAATTATAATTTATACACATGGAGAAGGAAGACAATGAGGTTACAGTATGTTGTCTACATAACAGTTATAATAAAATGGGAAAATAGAGTATTGTTGGTAGTATAGCGATGGTTCACAGTGTACATTTAAGGGTATTATTTGAGAATAGTTGAATGCTGTTTATCAGTCCAGTATAGTGAGATCATCAGGTATCCTGTATGGAGGAGTAGGAGAGGGGTGTGTTTGGTCATGTGTGAGGGATGGGAAGTTTTATGTGTTGGGATGGGGAGCAGGATGCAGGCTGCACTTTTATACTGTTTGTACGTGTGTTTTGATAATATTGGTGTGTGTTTGTGTATTTGCATGTGTGATGTTGCAATGTTGTGAGCGTGTTTGTGTGTGTGTGTGTGTGTGTGTGTGTGTGTGTGTGTGTGTATGGGCAGTTCTCTATTGCCTGGCGTCGAGATGTGGGGTTGTGGCAGGGTGGGGGGGATGGGGGGGGGGGAGCGTTGTTATGAGTGGTATCATGGTGGGAGCTAGGTCTGGGAAGTGATCTGACGTGATTTGCACCACTGTACGCGCTGGGTGCATGTATTTAAATTTCAGGCATCGCTTTTCCCCTATCCTAGTTGTCAGTAGGTCTTCATTATCTGGTCGTTTCGTCAGTACCTGTCTACCACAGTTGGCGCGTAATTTAGTCAGTCTTGTTTGCAGAAGTTCTATGTTTGTGACGTCATACACATCACTGCTCCGTGTCTGAGGGGGCAGCCATGGAAGCGTCCCTGCACCTGTCGTATAAGTCCTTATCTTTTCCGTATTCTAGTAAGTAGGTAGGTAACGTGCGTCTAGCAGTTTTGCGCCCTAAAACCATAATCATAATAGTAACGTGCATCTGCCAGCTTAGGTGTTTGTTCACGAACACGCCTAGGAACATAACTGAGTCAGTGAGTGTCTGTGCTGGAAAAGTATCGTTTGTGTTCTGGTCGGGTTAGGTCTAATCCGCCATTTTCTCATCCCATTCAGTAGTTTGGGGAGGTAAGTTGTCGTATTGCGTTATATGGCCCTTGTACTCGTTGTAGAGCACCAATACGCAGCGTCGTCCGCGAATAAAGCAACTGTCTTGTCAGTCGTCATGGTGGGGATGTCAGCCATGTACCAGGGCGCAGTGTGTTGGCGATAGGATGTCCTTGCGAGACTCCCGCTAGGGATGGGGATTTTTCTGAGGATTGGCCCCCTACATGTATCCTGCACGCTGTTTTGGTTAAGTAGGCTTGAAGGACTTTGACGAACTTCGTGGGAATCACTACTCGACAGAGTTTGAGGAGTAGCCCCTGGTGCCACAACTTCTCAAATGCATGTTCGATATCTAGAAATACTGTTGAACATTTAGTGACACTACTGGTCAGTTTGAAGAGGGGGTCGTTCGTTGAGTGGTTTGGTCTGAATCTTGCCAAGTGCCCGCCGCTTATAAATCTTCCAGGAGATCGTCATTGGTCGGCAGCCCAGAGGTTCTCCATTTGTGGCGACGGTCAAAGCACCACTCGCGGCGCCCGCAGGAATCTTCGAGGCGCCGGCTCCTGCAGTATCGATAAGCTACGATACTGCAGGTAGAAAGTATAGAAGATATAAAGAAACTGGCAGCACTTCTGAGCACACAGATGGTTTCACCGGTTTTAGACGTAGCAACGTAATCAAAACCGACCAAACGAGATGTGAATTCCGGGCGAACATTCGACGCACGTTATCGCATAAGGGGGAAAAACAAACCCTAATCGCAGTTGGTACTATACACAAAACAACGTTTTCGACGCTGGCACAATTTTCCGTCGTAGCTACTGAAAGACTGTTGCCTAAAGGTTTTTTCTACTTACAAGAAACTAATTTAAATTTGTTCCTCGGGTTATAGATGAGGTCAAACGTTAAACAGACTCGTTAAAAATGGATGCGTCACTTTCCCCAAGTCACAGAAATTGACAAATTACATTTACAAAACATATCTTGAGAGGGTTTAATAACCGTACACTACTGATAACAAGTTTCGTCTCGTAATGAATATCTGGAGCGTACAAACTAGTATCCTGACGAATGATACCATGTTTATAGATTATGAGGATCAACAGACTTCCACAGTAAAAATGACACCGCCAAACTGCACACCTGTATGCCAACCGCGTAATGTTTATCACTATCGCCTAGTTGAAAATTGTTTCGATGCTTCAAAATTGCATTGTGCTTCTGAAAGTACTGGGGCAATTACATAACCGCGCGGATGCAATAACGATTCATAGTGTAATTCATTATCTACTATCAGCACCGATTTTCAGGCGATTTATTGTATTGTGTTACGCATTAAAAGTAATTCCCGAAAAAAAAATATTTTGAAATGCAAACCAAGTCTCTTTCCGGCCAGACGTTCGGAAGGAACGACGTAATTGCACGAAGGTTGCACTCTTTAGATGTTCTTGGTTCCACGCGTACATTTTATTCTAATGTTTATATGAGAGGTACCATCCATACAGTTGTTCGAAGGAAAGTGAGGACATGTAACTGAGTGAGTGAAATAGCCATTGTAAGACGGCCGCGATTAAGGTTTTAGTCCTTTACTAATCCAAGTTGTTTGAGAAACTTACTTGTCTACCTTGTTATTACTCCTTATTGGTTTACTTACGTTATTAACCCTTATATCAATACCAATTTTGATATGGAAAAAAATTCAAATGGAAAAAGAACTGCGAAATTCACTTGGGAATCGCACACAGTTTCTCTGGTCCACAGCCACACGGCCTGTTCGCCAAGCCACTAATTGTTCCGTTGAACAGCATTTACCTTAGGAGCGGCAGTCGTACAATTTTTCATTACTCGATTTCTGGGAAAAGATGTGTTTGTGGTCCCCACACACGATGACTAGCTTGGCGCCGTTGCTTCGCTCGCGTAGACTTTATGGCTGCGAGGAACTTTTTTTGTTTTTATTTAACCGAATTTTTATGTTGTTCACATATTGCAACAGTTCTAAGCTTTCCATGCTAATTAAGGTCAGATAATCATGGTCTTTTCCGAATGTACTTCAGACCAAAAAGTGATTGTGATAGCTGAACTCCAAAGTTTTTTTTAATCATGCCTTTTGCGTTCTTACTGAGATATTCCCATTGCAACTTTCATTCCCTAATAAATATTTCTTTATATCTTAACAAGAAGTGAAATACCAGTTTTCATAAATTTAGCTTTAAATATTTTTTTAATGTAACGAAATATCTTCTTAAAAATTTTCATCCCCTTCTGCACTCCAATAGGGGTATAATTTCCAGAACCATTGATGGACGTATTTTTTGTTTTTTTTTTAATTTCTAACCGAGAAGTCAAGTACCAAGTGTCACTGATGTAACCTCAGAAATCCTTTAGCAGTTCTTTAGCAATAATTTATTTTCAAAAAACTTTCACCCCCTACTTTACTCATTTGGTGGACCAATTTGCAAAAATGCTGAAATATGTATTTTTTATTTTGTGACAGAAACCGAATACCAGTTATCGTAGTCCTAGCTTCAAAATTCCCTTAATAGAGACATACTTTCCAGAGGTCTTTCATCCCCTGTTTCACCACTTAGGAGTCGAATTTCAGACAATTCCTTCTTAAATTATGCCTACAGTACACCATCCACAACTACTCCAAACCAAGTTTCTATCCTTAGTGGTTTGGGCTGGGCAATGATGAGTCAGTGAATCACTCTGATCCTATGTCACGCCCTTAGGGGTAGAATTTCCAAAAACAGTGAAGCACTTACTTTTTCATCTCTAACCACTTTTCAAATATTTAGCTTTAAAAATGCTTTCGCAATGAATTATTTTCTAAAAAATTTTTCACCTCCCTCCCCGACCCCCCATTTCACCCGCTCATGGGTTGAATTTGCAAAAACAAAGAAACATGTATTTTTTTATTTCTAACTGAGAAGACAAATTTAAATTTTCATAGATTTAGCTTTAAAATATCATTTATAACTGTAAGTTTAATGTAATAAATATTATAAAGCGTTAAAAACCCGATATTCATTTATAAACACCCTGTAGTGGCAGTGAAAATTTCACCCACCACCAGTATTCGAACCGGATTACATACAAGTCGAGTACCACTGCACAGGCGTACGTTATCGACCTTGACTAAGGAGGTATATGATGTATAAATAAGTGATAATATTCTCTGGAATCAGATAATCTAAATGCTCACAAAGGGAAGGCCTCGGTTCATATTGACAGGTCGCTTGTGTACAACTTGAAATGAAAGACACTAAGACATTTTGGCTCAATACACCGCCATTATTGAGAAAACCACCTCTAAAGTGGATGACGTGCAATCGACTCAAAATTTCATCCCCTTAGGGAATCAGTTTCCAAAAACACTGAAAAATGTATTTTTTTGTAATCGAGAAGTCAAATATCAGTGTTTGTGGATGTTGCTCCAAAAGTTCTTTAATTGTTCTTTAATAACGATATATTTTCAAAAAAAGCTTTCACCCACTATTTTCATAAAACATTTAACCCCATACTTCAACCTGTGGGGGTTGAGTTTGCAAAACTGGTGACGAGCGTATGTTTTATTTCTGACAGAGAAGTAAAACACAAATTTTCATAGATTTAGCTTCCACAATGCTTGCACAATAAAATGTGTCCATAGAAACTTTCATCCCCCATTTCATCCCCATGGGGACTGAATTTCCAAAAACAGTGAAACAGATATTTTTTATTTATAACTGAGATGCCAAATTTATATTTTCATAGATTTAGCTTTAAAAATACTTTCATAATAAAAATTTTCATAAAAAAGTCTTGTCCCCACTTTGATCCCCTAGGGGTTCAATTTCCAAAAACACTGAAGCAAGTATTGTTTTATTTGTAGCCAAGGAGTGAAATACCAATGGTCATAGATGTAGCTTTAAAATACTTTAGTAGTTCTTTAATAATGATATATTTTCAAAAAACAGCTTTCACTCAGTATTTCAGCCCCACAGGATTAAATTTCCAAAAATGCTGCAACCTGTATTTCCTTATTTCGTATCAAGAAACCAAATACCAATTTTCGCAAGTCTAGCTTCCAAACTGCCTTAATTAATACATTTTTCAAGAAAAACCTTCATCCCCTATTTCAACCACTTAGGGTTGGAATTTCGAAACATTCCTTCTTAGACGACGCTTACAGTATAAGATCCACACCTTCTCCAAATTTCAAGTCATATCATTAGCAGTTCAGGCTGGGTGATGACGAGTCAGTCAGTCAGACAGTCAGACTGACATTGCCTTTTACATATGGAGATGAAAAAATGCTCACTTTTCAGTTAGCTATCGACCTCGTCAATTTTGAGTCGATTGCACGTCATCCACTTTAGAGGTGGTTTTCTCAATAATGGTGGTGTATTGAGCCAAAATGTCTTAGTGTCTTTACCGAACGAGGTGGCGCAGTGGTTAGACACTGGACTCGCATTCGGGAGGACGACGGTTCAATCCCGCGTCCGGCCATCCTGATTTAGGTTTTCCGTGATTTCCCTAAATCGCTCCAGGCAAATGCCGGGATGGTTCCTTTCAAAGGGCACGGCCGACTTCCTTCCCTAATCCGATGAGACCGATGACCTCGCTGTGTGGTCTCCTTCCCCAAAACAACCAACCAACCAACCAATCTTAGTGTCTTTCATTTCAGGTTGTACACAAGCGACCTGCCAATATGAACCGAGGCCTTCCCTTTGGGAGCATTTAGATTATCTGATTCCAGAGAATATTATCACTTATTTATACATCATATACCTCCTTAGTCAAGGTCGATAACGTACGCCCGTGCAGTGGTACTCGACTTGTATGTAATCCGGTTCGAATTCTGGTGGTGGGTGAAATTTTCACTGCCACTACAGGGTGTTTATAAATGAATATCGGGTTTTTAACGCTTTATAATATTTATTACATTAAACTTACAGTTATAAATGATATGTCAAATTAAAGAGCAACTCAAACAGTTGTGTTTGGCACATGTGCGCATGCGCAGTGCGCAATGTCTCCACCGCAGTCCGCTAGACAGCGGTAGCAGCGCAGATGGCGACTAGTGAACAGTGTATTGTGTTTTGCAGCTTGCAAAGACCGAATCTGTAGTTATTGTGCAAAGTGCTTTCCGGCTGAAGTTCGGTTGTGATCCTCCAAGTGATACTAACATTCATAGATGGTGTCATCAATTTAAAGATACCGGCTGCCTTTGTAAAGGGAAGAACACAGGATGACCAAGAGTTAGTGAAGAGACTGTTGAACTAGTGAGAGAGTCATTCACCCACAGCCTAAAGAAATCAGTCCAGAAGGCTAGTCGTGAATTACAAGCTCCCGTGTTTTAAGAAAACGCGTACAACTACATCCTTACTGTTTACAGTTATTACAGGCTCTAAAGCCGGCAGACCGTGGATTACGTGCCAACTTCGCAAATGAAATGTTGTTTCTTCTCAATGAAGATTTTCTGGAACATGTTATCTTCAGTGATGAATCGACCTTCCACCTTAGTGTACATGTTAACATTCACAGTGTGCACATCTGGGGCTCAGAAAATCCTCATGAAGTGGTACAAATGCAACGGGATTCCCCTAAAGTGACTTTTTTGTGCCATATCCTGGCGAAAAGTTTATGGGCCTTTCTTTTTTGGTGAACCTACTGTAACTGGCACTTCTTACCTTGATACACTAGAGCAATGGCTCTTCCCTCAGTTGGACGAAGATGAGCCAGAGAACTTCATGTTCCAGCAAGATGGTGCGCCACCTCATTAGCATAGCGAAGTATGCGATTGGTTGAACTTCACTGTACCCAAGCGCTGGATAGGCCGCAAGGGGCCCAATGACAGGGCTTACTTTGCGTGGCCTGCACGTTTACCCGACCTAACGCCATGTGATTTGTTCCTTTGAGGCTTCATCAAGGATCGTGTGTACGTGCCTCTGCTACCAGCAGACCTCCCTGAATTAAGAAACCAGACAAGTAGCTGTTACTACAAACACTGACGACACACTTATCAATGTTTGGGAAGAACTCAGCTACAGATTCGATGTGTGTCGTGTGACAAATGGTGCTCGCATTGAACATTTACAAGGTTCTTGGTAAAACTGTTTGAGTTGCTCTTTCATTTGACATATCATTTATAACTGTAAGATTAATATAATAAATATTATAAAGCGTTAAAACCTCGATATTCATTTATAAATACCCTGTATTTGACCGGCAAGAGGAGGAGACGTGGTGGAGTAGAGGTCCTGACCCAAATCTTTCAGCCAGTGTCCTGGATTCAATTCTGAATCTCTCCACAGTGTCCCATCAAGTGTGGGCATGTGAACTGTTGACAGTGATCAGCCATCGGATGGTGATGTTGAGCTTGGCAGCTCCCTTGGTGATATTCAAGAGGAGCAGACTGTGTCTCAGCAACGAGTTTCAGCTTCTATCCTCCCTTCATCCACAACAACACAAATCCAAGCACTCATCACAGTCATCCACGCGACACAACTGCACACATGACACTTCATGACAGATTGGAGGAAGTCAATGGCAAACTATGTCCACTAGGACCTTGTCTAGAATGACGATACAGGATTCATGCATCTGCTCTCCAACGCTGAGTCCCTTAGTATGGACCTACTTTAAATTTAAAATTTATACTCTAGAAAATTTAAAATCAGTTTTACATAAACATTAGTGTTATCCTGAATTTATGCCTTAGAGGGCAAATTTTCTTAGAATTTATTAACTGTGGGCTCATAAAATTCTGAGGTACTTAGGATCGTCGATGTACAACGAGACTACATCTGTGTGATTGTGGTGTATACTAGATGGCGATACTGCTATAAACAATCGTACAACACGATACACCTATTTGCTATTATAATATTTTATGACACTGGTAATGCATATTTTTTTTTTTTTTTAATATGAGATTGTTGGTTTATTTCGATGTCCGGGATCCATATTTTTATTCACTTGTATTTATCTCCTTTTATTATGAAACACTATTCAAAACTAAAACTTATTACTCTAACTAAATACAGCGACTATTTAATGTAAGCTATTCCACATACGTCATCAGTGTCGAAAAATCGGTATGAAAGAGACTCTGTGATCTGTCGATATAAATCCTATGCGTCTTTGGTTTATGTTTTTCTCTAGTTAGTAGTCGTAGTAGTAGTAGCGAGTTGGAAGCGAGCTATAATGGAGAAAAGTCGAAATTCAACTCACCTCTGACGTGGTTAAAGTTTCACGGAGTGTGAAAACATTACTTTACGGTAATTTAAAAGTGAAGAACAGTTATGAAAGTGACTTAAACTGGTGTTTTATTTTAAAGGAGTTATATTGATACCTGAGATGTGTCATTTTGAGAGCACGAGTTATCTAAATTACTGACGACTTTACTGAAAAAAGAAATTACGTCACAATATTGAGACCAAGAGGTAGATCAACATATTGTTCCTAAACACTTTCAAGACCAAGGAACACTTCATAGCCCTTTCATTTTCAGGACAACGAGCGAAAAAACTAAGAACAACTATATCTACAGCGACGGACAGAAAGATTACAATTTTTTCAACTACTGACTTTTTACAATGAGCGATGTTAACAAATTAGCTCTCGGACACAAGTAATGTAGCTGATCTTAATCAATTCTATGTATGGTAATCACCCACGGAGCTGTAGCTGTACTTTTGTTGCGTCAGTTATTTAACAATATTTCAATTATAGGCAGGACAGAAATGGTAAAAAAAATATGTTTCAACTATTTCGTTTTTATGGCATCTTTCCACCTACCCTTCCAGAGCTGAACTGACTCACTGTTTATAACATAGCAGGTGGAACTACTTCACCTCCTACTATTGCACACCTTTTTATAATTATTGGGTTAGTGCATAAGTTCTTAGCGTTTGATAAACAAAGCAGATCCACATACCAAAGATTTTAGGTATCAATAATACATTCTCGTTCACTATTTGCAACAGTCTGCAAACGCTAGGATAACTTTTCGATTCGGCGACTGTACGAAATCACATGTTTTTCAGGCGAAGAACTTGTCGAGCTATGTTCGGAGCGCATTTTCGTCCAGAAAGGAAGATCCGTGAAAGTTGTTCGATAGAGAGTGGAAAAGGTGAAAATCTGAGGGTGCAAGATCAGGTGAATAAGATGGGTGCGTAATGACATTTTTTTTTTTAATCTTATGGGACTCAAGTGCTAAGGTCATCAGTCCCAAAGCTTACACACTACTTAACCTAAATTATCCTAATGACAAATACACTCACCCATGCCCGAGGGAGGACTCGAACCTTCGCGTAATGACTTCCCAACCCAACTCCCGTATAGTGTTTTTTGTCAGTCTAGCAGAATTCGGGCGGGCATTGTAGTGGAGTAGCATCACTTCACGCAACTTCCTGGTTGTTGTTCTTGTATTGTGTCTGCAAGACGTGTCAGTTGTTGACAGTAAACTTAGCGGTGATAGTTACACCTCGGAGAAGCAATTCGTAGTACACCACACGGTTGCTGTTCCACCAGATGCGTAACAATTATCTCACAGGGAGCTGCTGCTTTGTTTGGGCTCGGCAGCTCCATTCTTTTCCTTACGTCAGCATAAAGACACCATTTTCGTCACCAATAACGAACGATACAGGATAAGAATGGTCGATGTTGTTCATCGAGCCAACTCATGGCGAGCAAGCAGAGATGCACATATGGCCACCCACAGATTTTTGTGATTTTGGCTTAGAGCATGCGGTACCCGTACAACCGATTTTTGAACCCTTCCCCACTGTACGCAAATTTTGCACGATGGTGGAAAGCTCACAGCTCATCACATTTTCTAGTTCTGTGGTAAAATGACATGGATCATTGGGGATTAACGCGTCCGAACGATCATCAAACCCCGAAGCTATTCTTGATTATGGAGAGTTTCTAATGCCAAAACCATACTCCTTAAAACCAGAAAACCATTTTTGTCGTGCCCTGTCTAGTGGCATTATCCCCCTGAACGGCGTAAATGTTTCTGGATGCGTCCGCTGTTGTCACCCATATGTGAAACGCAAAAATATTTCGATTTCTCCACTTCGCACACCATTTTATAGCGTCCACAACTCAACTCACTATCTCCAAATGAGAAAATGAGAACATGTAAACTGAAATAGCAACATTGAGCTACAAATTAAAAGTGTGAATCGACAAATAAACTCATAGCAACCGGAATACTAACATCCAAAACAAAAACGCTACGAACTTGTACAAAAACCTAAAAATATTTTTTTTCTTTATCGTTTTTCCCTTTTCGCCCAAGCATCTACGTGGTGCTTAAGCAGTGCGTAACTGAATCTATCAAAACATTAAACAGACCTTGTCTCACTTAGATTTTTTATTCAGACTAAAATTTTCAATGTGCTGATCCCATTAATTTTTCTAGATTTACTCGAAACCAGGGCAAGAGTAGCTACGCCAACAGTAGCTACGCAACAGCAAATTTCGAGTAAGCTACTATGTTGTTCCGGCCTTATTGACACCACTCATTAGAAACACCGTCATGGAATTTTATAGGATCGTATTGTGACTTTTCTGAATCTAATGAATTTACTAAATTAATGTTAAAGTTCGGAAACGCCTATATTTATTATTGCAGATTTAGTCATTGTTCTTGTTACATTCCAGCTTTTACCACTGTAAATTTTTATCATATTTTTTGTGAAACGAATGACGCTATTAAGTCATTAAGCTTTCAATTAAGAAATGGCATAATTCATCATAAATTTTGAGATAGTGAACGTACTCGTAAACAGGTCATTCCAACGCAGGCATAAAAAAATGGTTCCATCGAATTTTTACATTTTATTAACCCATCACATGTCGTAACATATAGCTCATCCAAATTTGTATAAGTTGTTTTTCAAACCATTGTGTAGTTTCCGAAACACTAAAACGTTCATATTCCATTCTTTGTAAGGTCAACTCCCCCAAAAATCTTCAGTCCACGTTCCGATTCTAACATGACAACATCTCCATGTGACGCATATTAACAAAGTCTTCAACCAGCAAGCAATCGTGTAATGTTTTGTAGCAAGTCCGCACAGTGAAGTCCGCAGTTAGTTGTCACCATGCGCACAACTCGGTAAAAGTCAGTCACTATTGTGACATTGTGAGGACAGAGTTGAGTAGTGAGAATTCCTTATAGCTTTGTTGGATATGTCATCCATGTGAAATGGATGATTGAAGGACCTACCTGTTAATGATATCTTTTATGAGAACCGGAATTGATTATCGGGGGCTTTATAAAGATAATAAAATGGAAAAGGCAAGGATAAAGAAAGAAATGAAGTGTACATGATTATGGGCAATTCCTGAAAACCAGTGCCTAACAATATGACAAACTTTCTTGACAGAGACCCGAGAGCAGTATGGATTTCGGAGGAAGGTAACGTAATACGTTGTACTATCAGATGTTAGTGTGCAGGGGGCCATCCGTTTGGAGGTAAGGGACGAATTAATCAAAAGTTTTAATTCTGAACTGGTTTCGGCAGTTGGGTGTGCTGCTGTTGGGAGAACACTCAGAGCCTGTCCACCGTCCCAGCTGATGGTACAGAACTGAGTATGGTTCTTACGGGAAGGACTGTTGACCAACAGACGGTTTGGCAAGCACCTGTCGCAGTCTTCAGCCAACGGTAGCTTAGGAAAGAGTCACGTGGGTCTTCGGACACAGGCAGCCGAGGGCTGGGGCAGAGAGAAGCTTCGCCCTCTCGACTGTAGGCTTCCGATCCGCTAACACATCCCTCTCCTGCTCTCTTAGGTACCCTCCGGAACTCTGGCCGTAACGGCCCTCTCCAAACGTATGATTGCTTCCCAAGGTGCACCGTATGTGTCCCTTTAATGGGGCCTTCATAAGGCGCTGCTGACCGGCCAAGCCGCCAGTCGCTGTGTTTCAACAATCAGCACACTTCCGTCGGCTTGGCACTGGCAGTAGAAGTAGCGGCAGTATCAAAGCTGTTCACAGCAACAGCTGCGCCAGCTTAGAGTTGAGGCGTGCCGCTCCGCGCAATTTGAAGGATTGCGCGCCCCCAAGAAGAGCTTCTCACGGTGCAAACAGTCACCTTCTGTTCTCTGTTACGACCACTTGTGTGCTGCTGCGTGAAGAAGTGAACTTGACGATACAAAATGCTTAAACGTAAACGTGTTGTCCTTTCTATGAGAGACAATACGAGATTATTAAAAGGTTAGAAGAAGGTGAATCGGCAACCACTTTATCCAATGAGTACAAGGTGGGGAAGTCGACAATTACGGATATAAAAAAATAAAAGACGAGCATAGCAAATTTTATAGCTATGCTTGAGTCTACTGATGGATCAACAAGCCGTAAAACTATGAAGCTCGCCACTAACACAGATCTAGATGATGCTGTTTACAAGTGGTTTACACAAAAGAGATCGGGAGGAGAACCTTTCTCAGGTACCATTCTGTGTGAGAAGGCAGTGGAGTTCAACGAATAACTTGGAGGGCTTTCGAACTTTGAAGCGAGCACGGGCTGGTTAAAACGCTTCAAGTCAAGAGACGGCAATTGTGAGCTTACAATACAGGGAGAAAAACTGTCGGCTGATTCTTCAGCAGCTGATTCTTTCAAAGTCAAACTAGGGACGTATTAAGGGAAGAAGATTATGCTCTCGAAAACGTTTACAATGCTGACGAAACTGGACTTACCTGGATAGCTTTACCGAGAAAAACTCTTGTTTCACGTCATGAATTAGCAGCACCTGGTCCTAAAACAAGCAAGGACCGTATTACAGCTTTGGCTTGTGCTAATGCTACTGGAAGTCACCGACTGCCTATGTTCGCCTGTTTTTGTGAATAAATTTACTATACAGTACTTCTTTTTGGCAAATAAACATGTTCAGTACGATTACCCGAACAAACCATTTTTTTTAACACCCATGTCCCCCAATTACTTCGGATAATCGACGCTCTACTGTATATTTAGTTCTCATTTTGCGAATGCTTCTATCCTGGATGTCCACCTATCCGCCTATCCTCACCCCTTTCCGTACATTAGCAATGTACCAGAAACTAAGCACGTTGAAGCATCGTTATAATTTTGCAAATCAATATACACAATTTGATGCCATTACGAAAAAATAGGTCGTTTCTGGAGACCTGATTATGGATGATTACCGAGTGCTTTCTGAAAGAAACAATAAAAAATCACACGTAATGGAGCATACAGTTTAACTGCGACAGCAGCGCTACAGATTCCATGGAGAGGGCAGGTCCAGGTGTACCGAGATAAGATATCAGCGCTATTTGCGCAAGAGCGGAAACTAATATCGCGAACAGCGCAGTACGCCCTCCATCACCTGAGTGACATTATCTGCCGGTTACGGGGCGTGCCGAACGCCGCTGCGGCGCTACCACTCACTCCCTTACTGTAAAATACTCTGAGTCCATCTCTGCATTTTCACCACATGCGCTCTCTCCACGTGACACACACACACACACACACACACACACACACATACACACACACACACACAATAACACGCTGTCTCTAGTAAAATAACCGTCTTTAGGTAAAAATGAAGAGAAACAGTTAATTTAAAACTACTGCTTAGCATTTTTCCGTAATCTGGTGAGAAATAGTAGCTGAACTGTTCATAAAAAAGAAAAAACAAAAACCCCTCTCACACTCGATGTTTAGTTTCAACAGCAAGATATTAAACTTCATGTGTCTCTGTTATTTGTAGAATGCATTTGAGTACACTGCACCGTCAACCAGTTGCCCTGACAATTACTTTGGGCCACCCGGGGTGGCCGAGCGGTTCTAGACGCTACAGTCTGGAACCGCGCTACCGCTACGGTCGCAGGTTCGAATCCTGCCTCGGGCATGGATGTGTGTGATGTCCTTAGGTTAGTTAGGTTTAAGTAGTTCTAGGGGACTGATAACCTCAGAAGTTAAGTCCCATAGTGCTCAGAGTCAATTATTATGGGAGTTGCGGTTCATTGGGGAACCCGAGTGAAAGGTGTAACTTGACCTTTTTTTTACATTCAGAATCATATCTACAAGTACGAGGGGGAGTGAAGTGAAAACCTCAAGGATGTAATTAAAAATCTTCACTTCGCGTCACTGTCCTGTAAGTTGGCAGTACTGTTACCAATGATGTAAGGAATGCCCTACAGGCGGCGGCATATTACAGACTAGTGAAACGCGGTCACAATATCAGTTCGAGACGACAGTCCCACCTGCAATATGCACCAAGGAAGAACAGCGTTCAGTCATAGGTTTTTTGAGCAGTGAAGGTACGAAACCTACTGAAATCTATCGGCGAATGAAGGTCCAGTATTGTGATGCATATCGATCACTGCAGCAAGTGTAAGAGTGGAGTAGAAAATGGAGTGACTTCTGTGACAAACGCTCACTGTCCAGGTCAGGCCCACCGCGTTGCGCCCAGAGAGTCTACTGCACCAGTTGAAGCTATTGTGGTGGAAAATCGCCATATGATGGTGGATGAAATAGCCGTAAATCTGAACATTATTCATGGCTCAGCGCATCACATCAATTGTAAAGCGCTGAAGTTTCGCCAAGTGCCTGCAAGATAGGTGCCACAGCACCTCACACCAGAACCGAAAAAGCGAAGCATTCTCGTCTGTGAAGAGCTTCTGCAGCTCTTTGAAGCAGAAGGTGATGACTTCTTCGCGAGAATCGTTACAGGAGACGAAACCTGGGTACACTACCACCAATCGGAAACAAGCAAGCAGGAAAATGACGTTATTGCTCATCACCAAAACCCAGCCATCTGTAGGGAAGGTTTGGTTGGCTCTCTTTAGGGATAAAAGGAACTTTGTCTTGCAACACTGTAGGGGAAACACCATCACCAGCGTGTAATGTTCCAATATGTTAAAAAAGACATCAGCTTCAGCCGGCGATCAGATCAAGCTACGTGGTCTATGTTGCTCACTGATAATTATTAAGGAATAATGATGGTGCCGTACATTTGTCCACGAAATGGGTAAGCTATGGTTTTATACCCGAGCAAAGGCAGTTACTATCGAGGAGCAGTCAGAAACCCTTAAGAGGAACTAAGTTTGTGTGTATAGGGTCGGAAGGACCGGATATGTAGATCCTGTTTCTTCGCTAACTTGAGTTGATGCGGTTGGCTATCAACATTAATTAATCGTACTGTTGAATCGATTTATTGGGCAGGTGTAAAGTTTCTGCAGTTTTAGAAGTATAACTGAAGGTGTATGTACACTCCTGGAAATGGAAAAAAGAACACATTGACACCGGTGTGTCAGACCCACCATACTTGCTCCGGACACTGCGAGAGGGCTGTACAAGCAATGATCACACGCACGGCACAGCGGACACACCAGGAACCGCGGTGTTGGCCGTCGAATGGCGCTAGCTGCGCAGCATTTGTGCACCGCCGCCGTCAGCGTCAGCCAGTTTGCCGTGGCATACGGAGCTCCATCGCAGTCTTTAACACTGGTAGCATGCCGCGACAGCGTGGACGTGAACCGTATGTGCAGTTGACGGACTTTGAGCGAGGGCGTATAGTGGGCATGCGGGAGGCCGGGTGGACGTACCGCCGAATTGCTCAACACGTGGGGCGTGAGGTCTCCACAGTACATCGATGTTGTCGCCAGTGGTCGGCGGAAGGTGCACGTGCCCGTCGACCTGGGACCGGACCGCAGCGACGCACGGATGCACGCCAAGACCGTAGGATCCTACGCAGTGCCGTAGGGGACCGCACCGCCACTTCCTAGCAAATTAGGGACACTGTTGCTCCTGGGGTATCGGCGAGGACCATTCGCAACCGTCTCCATGAAGCTGGGCTACGGTCCCGCACACCGTTAGGCCGTCTTCCGCTCACGCCCCAACATCGTGCAGCCCGCCTCCAGTGGTGTCGCGACAGGCGTGAATGGAGGGACGAATGGAGACGTGTCGTCTTCAGCGATGAGAGTCGCTTCTGCCTTGGTGCCAATGATGGTCGTATGCGTGTTTGGCGCCGTGCAGGTGAGCGCCACAATCAGGACTGCATACGACCGAGGCACACAGGGCCAACACCCGGCATCATGGTGTGGGGAGCGATCTCCTACACTGGCCGTACACCACTGGTGATCGTCGAGGGGACACTGAATAGTGCACGGTACATCCAAACCGTCATCGAACCCATCGTTCTACCATTCCTAGACCGGCAAGGGAACTTGCTGTTCCAACAGGACAATGCACGTCCGCATGTATCCCGTGCCACCCAACGTGCTCTAGAAGGTGTAAGTCAACTACCCTGGCCAGCAAGATCTCCGGATCTGTCCCCCATTGAGCATGTTTGGGACTGGATGAAGCGTCGTCTCACGCGGTCTGCACGTCCAGCACGAACGCTGGTCCAACTGAGGCGCCAGGTGGAAATGGCATGGCAAGCCGTTCCACAGGACTACATCCAGCATCTCTACGATCGTCTCCATGGGAGAATAGCAGCCTGCATTGCTGCGAAAGGTGGATATACACTGTACTAGTGCCGACATTGTGCATGCTCTGTTGCCCGTGTCTATGTGCCTGTGGTTCTGTCAGTGTGATCATGTGATGTATCTGACCCCAGGAATGTGTCAATAAAGTTTCCCCTTCCTGGGACAATGAATTCACGGTGTTCTATTTCAATTTCCAGGAGTGTATTTCGGTGAAAGATTGCAGCAACGGGTATAGAGCTGAATTTTAAAGACTGGAAGTAATTTGATTTTATTGTGCCCCTCGATTTATTTTGAAGAATTGTGGCAGTGACGCATTCCTCAAATAGTTGAATGTTGTTTTAAGTCTTGTACTTGTAACAAGGTTACGAGATTTTTGATGATTGTGAATAGTGAATCAAAGAAGTATTGTTTAATTTCAGAGATCGAACTGAAGCTCTTGAGTCGGGGTGCCGGTTATGGAGTATCTGTAGCACGTCTATAAAGTGGGTGCTGCGATTAGTTGTACAAGTTGACGAAGATGTGTTCTGAGACAAAGAGTAACGGCCGTGAAAGTATTTGGTATCTGAGGTGTAATGTTAGTAGGATTTTGTGGATACTGAATTATTTAATTGTCGAGCAGAGTTCTCTGTTTTTGAAGGGATTTGAAGATTGTTACCGAAGCAAACAGACCGGTGCTTTTATCTTCATTTTTTTTTAAATTAATAAAGGTTACCTCAGAGCTGCGACAGTAACGTCTCGTGTTGATTCAGACTCTTATCTGAACCACATTTAAACAGAATCCCATTGCAACCATTATTCCTGTAGTTAATAGTGACGAGTGACATTTTCATTGAGATTTTGTTAGTGGGATGGCGGATCGCTAACTCCTGAAGTGGCTGAGAATTTTTCAGTTTGTGTTTTAAATTGAGTTAAGAAGTGGTTGGGCACCAATAATTTTTGTTTGGTTTTCTTTATTAGTTCATTTCGTTTAGAATGGGGATTTTTTGTTTGTCACTCGATCACTCTTTTCTGCAACGGTTAAGTTCTTAAATTATTGCCATGCCGCAATGATTAAAGTATAATCATGCATTGTAAAATGATGCTATCCAAAACCGGCACTGAGGCAACTGTGACGCACCGCGGGTCATAGATGACGGGTGTGAACGACAGCTGCGTAGATGTGCACAAGCGAATAGACGTGTAACTGTTGTGCAGCCGACCACCCAGATGAACCAAGAGATTACCAACAGTGTCTCCTCAACGACTGTTGTCCCATAGTGCTCAGAGCCATTTGAACCATTTGCTGTGAATGGACCTCCATAACAGGTCCCTGGTTCGTGCACTCATGCTGACTGCTGTTCATCAGCGACGATGACTGGGATTGGCACGCAAGTACCACAACTGGACGTCCACTGATGGCGACAGGTATCCTTTTCAGAAGAATGATGTTTCGTGCTCCATTAGGACCGTTGGCGTGCATGGCATGAAACGTCTGAAAGCAAACTGTCCAGGCTGGAGGTGGGAGCGTTATAGTTTGGCATTCCTGGCATTCTGTAGGTGATCTCGTCATTCTGAAAGACACAACGAATCAACATAGGTATGCATCTATCCCTGTGGACCATGTCCGCCACTACATGCAGTCTGTTTTCCTTCTTGTTTTTCACTCTCAACATGATGTCCAGCAGGGCAGTGCAACATATCATATAGCTCACAGTGGACATGTGCAGTAGAGCTAGGTTCGTATGGCCCCACTCTCCATTGTTGCCAGATGTATCCAAGATGGAGGCGATGATGTCCTCCAAGATGGCGGCCTGTAGACTTGGAAACAGCACATGACATCATCCAAGATGGTGGCCGTGACGTCACCCAAGATGGCGGAATTTGTGGGGAAGTGTGAATTTTGGTGGGAAGATAGGTTAACCGAGCTACCTCCACTAACCTAATCCCCCCTCCTCTCCCTTCCCCCAGCAAATGTCGGGGAGTTCAAATTCCATCAGGAAAATGCAACACACCTCTACTAACCTAAGAAAATGATGGGAAAATAGGTCACTTGGGCTACCTCCATTGACCTAAGTCATCCAACCACCACCTCTTCCTACGAATTGGTGGGAAAATGACTCAGCCTGCACTGGACTGCTGGAGGGGGGAAGGAGTGTACTTTATTTATTTTGGAGCAATTTATTTAGGGATGGATTTTGAGAGATAGTATATTTATTACGCTGATACAAAACACATGCTCTGACATGCTTGGGGTCGTGCCATACAGCCTACAGACCTGTAAACTGCTCATAAATAATGCAATACATTTATGTCCAGAGAGCCAAACAACTCGTAAATCTTCAAAATAATAATTCAACTAAAATACTCTATCAACTGTCAAAATCATGCACCAGTCTTTATTTAAAGATTTTGACGCACTACCGCCATCCAGTGTGTTCGCCACAAGGTCCAGAGTTCAACTGACCTAGTACACAGTACCACCACTAGAGGACACTGTCGTCCATTCTGTTCCATGCAGTAATCCAAGATGGCGGGGGGAAATGGAGGGAAACAGTGTGTTCGCCACAAGGTCCGGGCCTAGTACACAGTACCACCACCAGATGGTGCTGTCGTCCATTTCGTGACGTAATCCAAGACGGCGGCCATGATTTCAGCAAGTACTGTTATCTAAGATGGCGGATTTTGGCTGGAAACAGTGTGTTCACCACAAGGTCTGGACCTACTGCACAGTACTGTCACCAGAGCACATCGTCATCCCTCCCATTACATAATCCATGATGACAGTCTGGGTTGGGGAAATGGTGGGAACTAACAGGAACCCTTAATACGACAGTATCTGGTAATGTCATTGGAGGGGATATAGGGCTGTCTTAGCAGCTCTGGGACCTCAGTCTTGCTCAGTCAGTCAGCAGCAGCAGAAGAAGAAGAACCATGAAGCATCAACAGCAGTGCAATCCAACTCAGCCCTGCAAAACGGGAGGAAACGGATAAGTATCCCATATCACGTCTTTCTCTGTGGTTAGCATTATTATTATTATTATTATTCATTGTTTCCATGTATTGTCCGTGTGTAATGCATCAAATGGCTCTGAGTACTATGGGACCTAACATGTGAGGACTACTTAAACCTAAATAAGCTAAGGACATCACACACATACGAGGTTCATTCAAGTTCTAAGGCCTCCGATTTTTTTTCTCCGGACTGGAAAGAGATAGAAACATGCGCATTGTTTTAAAATGAGGCCGCGTTCATTGTCAATACGCCCCAGAGATGGCAGCACCGTACGGCAGATGGAATTTTACCGCCAGCGGCGAGAATGAGAACTGTTTTAAATACTTAAAATGGCGACGTTTTCCTTACTTGAACAGCGTGCAATCGTTCGTTTTCTGAATTTGCGTGGTGTGAAACCAATTGAAATTCATCAACAGTTGAAGGAGACATGTGGTGATGGAATTATGGATGTGTCGAAAGTGCGTTCGTGGGTGTGACAGTTTAATGAAGGCAGAACATCGTGTGACAACAAACCGAAACAACCTCAGGCTCGCACAAGCCGGTCTGACGACATGATCGAGAAAGTGGAGAGAATTGTTTTGGGGGATCGCCGAATAACTGTTGAACAGATCGCCTCCAGAGTTGGCATTTCTGTGGGTTCTGTGCACACAATCCTGCATGACGACATGAAAATGCGAAAAGTGTCATCCAGGTGGGTGCCACGAATGCTGACAGACGACCACATGGCTGCCCGTGTGGCATGTTGCCAAGCAATGTTGACGCGCAACGACAGCATGAATGGGACTTTCTTTTCGTCGGTTGTGACAATGAATGAGACGTGGATGCCACTTTTCAATCCAGAAACAAAGCGCCAGTCAGCTCAATGGAAGCACACAGATTCACTGCCACCAAAAAAATTTCGGGTAACCGCCAGTGCTGAAAAAATGATGGTGTCCATGTTCTGGGACAGCGAGGGCGTAATCCTTACCCATTGCGTTCCAAAGGGCACTACGGTAACAGGTGCATCCTACGAAAATGTTTTGAAGAACAAATTCCTTCCTGCACTGCAACAAAAACGTCTGGGAAGGGCTGTGCGTGTGCTGTTTCGCCAAGACAATGCACCCGCATATCGAGCTAACATTACGCAACAGTTTCTTCGTGATAACAACTTTGAAGTGATTCCTCATGCTCCCTACTCACCTGACCTGGCTCCTAGTGACTTTTGGCTTTTTCCAACAATGAAAGACACTCTCCGTGGCCGCACATTCACCAGCCGTGCTGCTATTGCCTCAGCGATTTTCCAGTGGTCAAAACAGACTCCTAAAGAAGCCTTCGCCACTGCCATGGAATCATGGCGTCAGCGTTGTGAAAAAGGTGTACGTCTGCAGGGCGATTACGTCGAGAAGTAACGCCAGTTTCATCGATTTCGGGTGAGTAGTTAATTAGAAAAAAAATCGGATGCCTTAGAACTTGAATGCACCTCGTACATGCCCGAGGCAGGATTCGAACCTGCTACTGAAGCCCCTAGAATCGCTCGGCCACAGCGGCTGGCTGTAATGCTTCCTCGTCTTCCTCATCTTTGTTCAGCAGTAGACCTTGATGTGTCCAAGCCAGCAGGGTCGAGCGCCAACATACCAATCTCTGCCATGTCCAGACCTGTAGCAAACTCAGCTGCCATCTTGTCGAGACCTGCAGCGACCTCTAGACCTACGACAGCAACAACCTCCAGCACATCTGAACCTGTAGCGACCACGTGGGATCCTGTAGCGTTCATAGCCCACTTGCTGGAGCAGGACACGGAGCTGCTGCTGTCCGTCCCAATCATCGATTTGCGTCATTGAGGACACGTGATCTGTTCCCACCACATCGAATGCTGCTAGTGCTCCTAAACAACACAAGATGGAGGACAGTACTGGTCACCAACATATGACCCAACCCAGCAGAACACCCCTGTGATAGTGCAACCACAGAGTGCAGATGCTGTGAAGGCATCGAGTGTACCCATGCTTTTCATTTCCATGTACAATTTAACTCCCAGTAGAACGAAACGTGTAAACGTTGGTATAGAAGCACATCATGTCTGGAGCTTGCATGCGAGAATGGAAATTGAAAATGTATCGAACGGTGTCAAAGTGCCAATTTCTGAGTTCGGCTGGGACGAAATATGTTGTGCAGAGCGTCACATCAATCAGCAGGTGACTACAGAGTATTATCCAATTCGTTCTCCCCCAGACATTTGCCTTACTGGTTTGAAACTTTCTATTACAACAGTGTATGATGACTGTGCATTATGTGTGAAATCGGGTGACAACTGCGTTTATCTAAGACATACCTAAGCTATGAAGCTATACTATCTGGATACTGCGCTGTCTTGCATTGGAGAGACTGAACCGTTGGTTGCTGAGCATATAATATGCATACAATGTTGTAAACTCCCTGCGTGTGCAGAGTGTACATGTTGATGATTTGAAGCAGCACCTTTGTTTGCACATGCACGCTGAATCTAAAGATAAACAGATTAAATGTGCATGTGAAAAACATGAGTAGTGTGAAGCATCCATTGGCCTGAGTGAGATACGCGCGGAATTTATTGCGTGTCAAAAATCTTTGTTTGGGATATACTGTACAGGTGTGAAGAAGAAGATACATAAAGAGTGTAATGATTATCCTGGAATACTACATCCTACATATGATATTTAAGTAAATAAATAATGTTTGTATATATAGTCTCAAACCGCGTTTGTGTTTTATTTCATACCTCTCTCATTATAGTCAAAGTATCACACTTACTAATTTTTTCTTTCAATGCTATACCAGTTATTGACATAACGAATGATCAAGTTACTCCTCACGGGTAAAATATATAGCTGTTTTCTCTGTGTAGCCAATGTAGCTTAGTCAGTTAAATGAAGGAGCTATAGTGGCTACACATACTATTACTGTCCCTTCAAGTGTATCTTTCTATATATGTCAACCACTTGTCAGTACCTGGTGTGGTTAGTATCATGGCAGGGTGGGTGAAACATCCTCATCACAAGGAGTTTGTTGTCGGTGAATGGTCCTGTGAAGATGAAAAAGAAAACCTGAAGAAGAAGAAAAACGGAATTCTCCTTCCTGATAATATACGAGCCATTATTGTAGGTCCATCCAATTGTGGGAAGAGTAATGTCCTCATGACGCTGCTAACATTTGTAGATGGAGTCCGGTTTGAGCCTGTTTATGTATTCTCAAAAACTCTGTTTCAACCCAAGTATCAGCTATTGCAGAAGATATTGTGCGGCGTAGATCGAGTTACATACACGACATTCCGTAAAAGCGGTGATATCCCTACACCTGAAAAACCAAAGCCAACACTGTCTTCATATTTGCCGGCCGAAGTGGCCGTGCGGTTAAAGGCGCTGCAGTCTGGAACCGCGAGACCGCTACGGTCGCAGGTTCGAATCCTGCCTCGGGCATGGATGTTTGTGATGTCCTTAGGTTAGTTAGGTTTAACTAGTTCTAAGTTCTAGGGGACTAATGACCTCAGCAGTTGAGTCCCATAGTGCTCAGAGCCATTTGAACCCATTGTGCTCAGAGCCATTTGAATCATCTTCATATTTGACGATGTTGCTGTGGAAAACGAAGACCGCCGGAGAAGAAGTAAAAACTTTGAGGTTCGCCGATGACATTGTAATTCTGTCAGAGACAGCAAAGGACTTGGAAGAGCAGTTGAACGGAATGGACAGTGTCTTGAAAGGAGGATATAAGATGAACATCAACAAAAGCAAAACGAGGATAATGGAATGTAGTCATATTAAATCGGGTGATGCTGAGGGAATTAGATTAGGAAATGAGACACTTAAAGTAGTAAAGGAGTTTTGCTATTTAGGGGGTAAAATAACCGATGATGGTCGAAGTAGAGAGGATATAAAATGTAGACTGGCAATGGCAAGGAAAGCGTTTCTCAAGAAGAGAAATTTGTTAACATCGAGTATAGATTTAAGTGTCAGGAAGTCGTTTCTGAAAGTATTTGTATAGAGTGTAGCCATGTATGGAAGTGAAACATGGACGATAACTAGTATGGACAAGAAGAGAATAGAAACTTTCGAAATGTGGTGCTACAGAAGAATGCTGAAGATAAGGTGGGTAGATCACGTATCTAATGAGGAGGTATTGAATAGGATTGGGGAGAAGAGAAGTTTGTGGCACAACTTGACTAGAAGAAGGGATCGGTTGGTAGGACATGTTTTGAGGCATCAAGGGATCACAAATTTAGCATTGGAGGGCAGCGTGGAGGGTAAAAATCGTAGAGGGAGACCAAGAGATGAATACACCAAGCAGATTCAGAAGGATGTAGGTTGCAGTAAGTACTGGGAGATGAAGAAGCTTGCACAGGATAGAGTAGCATGGAGAGCTGCATCAAACCAGTCTCAGGACTGAAGACCACAACAACAACAACAACAACAACAACAACATGTGCTGATTGCTGGAGTCATTCACAGTATGGGTTTCTCGTTATTGATAAAACAAGAAAACTGAGTGATGGTAGGTACAGGCGAAACTTTCAATAGTTTTTGCATATATAGCCCGGTAAGAGAGGTTAATACACCAGTATACGGTGCACCATGGGCAAATCGCGCGTATGTTTAGTACTCAACCCGAGGGAACGGGTGTATACAGACAGAAAATTCGCTTGTACATGGATGCGAAAATTCAGGCTATTGTGCATAAAGTTGGAGGTATGCGCAGGGAACTAGAGACGTATTACCAGACTCTTCTGAGAATGGCGAATGCGTTAAATGAATTAGTTAATGAAGTCGGTATGTAAGTAGCCAACTTAACTGAAAATGTCGAGGCTATTGAGGGGAAAATAGAAATAGAGTTCCTTGTTTTTGAGAAGGGGGAGCAGGTACATAGTAAGAGGAAGAAGAAATAGAGCGGATATATAAAGTCTAACGCTGCGGAGATGTCTGATTAGTATACACCGAGATGTCAACGAAGCAGAAAGTGATTCAAGCGCGGAAAGCAGTTCGTGAGAAATTACGGTTGCTGAGGTTAGGGCATATGGATCGACAGCAAACACTAAGAGATATCTTTAAGCCGGTTACTGAATCTCTCCGACAGCTCTCAGCAAAAACAAAAACACAAGATAACGATCGTGTTGCCATTGACGAATTCATTATCCGTCACGTCCCTGGTCAGATAGATAGAACGTTCGGCGTTAGAAGGGGAAGACCGTACATGTTGGGTACGCATCCTGTAACTGTAACTGATGACACAACACAGATTGGTGATAGGCAGTTTGAGAGAACACCTGTCTTAATGTATCTTATTTTCCTAAGACCTACCAAAAAAACTTATAAATTATTCAGTTAATGATACGGAAATGTACCGTGAAATACTTCACATGACTGGTATACATTAGATAGCGAAAAGCCTGAGCAACAAGAAATACAAAAACCATAATAAAATTAATAGTTGAAGGCGAAAATATCAACAACAACAGCAGCAGCAGCGGTGATGGTATTGACATTGAGCATAAAGCAGTGAACAATCGAATCCCTCAGTACATATATTATGATGACCCCAACGAGCTAATAGATCGACTACTGATGCTCATGGCATCAGCGGCTGCAGGTAATACAGCTCACTCGATTGAGGTTGTTTCAATAATCTCTGAGCTTAGAGAGAAAGGTATCATCGAATAAGTATGGAGACAGTAGTTCGAGAACTGCACAAACCAGCACGCAAAACATACCCTCGTAGGCATATTACGATGAAAGATTTGGATGACTTATGGCAAGCTGATCTTGTAGATCAGGGAATATTCACATGGGAATAATGGATTCAAATATATTTTAATAGTTATTGATGCATGCTCCAAATTTGCTTGGGCATTACCTGTTAAAACAAAAACGGGTAGAAATGTCGCGGAAGTTTTTGAGCGTTTGCTACAGACAGGGACGAGTCGATGCCCAGACAACCAATTACGGCGGAGAGTTTTACAATAGGTATTTCAAGACCACGATGCATCGGTATGGTATGCATCACTACTCAACAATCACTCACCTGAAGGCAAGTATCATGGAGCATCTGAACAGAACAATAAAAGATCGAATGTGAATGCGTTTTAACATTCGCGGCTCATACAAATGGACAGATATCCTCCCAGAAATAATTGCTCGGTATAATCGAACCAAACATACCACAATAAAAATGAGACCAATCGATGTTCGTGATAATGGACTCATGGATACGGTGTACTATCGAATTAAAATGCTGGATCCACGCAGACAGAAATTTAATGTAGGTGATTTGTTACGTATCTCAAAACACAAGACGGCACTTGAAAAATCATACTTACCGAACTGGTCAACAGAGATATTTACAGTTTCAAAAGTGCAAAGAACGAATCCTAGAACTTATATATTGAAGGATAGTAAAGGTGAAGAAATTGCAGGCTGCCTCTACACGGAGGAGTTGCAGAAAAGCTCAGAACCGGATGTTTTTCTGCTGAGGAGAGTCATAAGACGTAGTGGAAATGAAGCGCTAGTCAAATGGCTTGGATTTCCTGCTACACAAAACAGTTGGATTGAAGCCGACGATTTGCTATATAATGGGGGCGCATAGTTCACAACCACTGCAGTAGCCTAACAGGCGTGCTAGGAGACGCATTAGAGGAGGTGGCGGTATTCTAGACAAACTGCCAGTGGAATTACATATCCCTGGGTATAACTACTGTCAACCTAGTGCAAAGCTTCAGTAACGCTTTGGCGCGAGGTTAATCTGCTCGATGCAGCGTGTATGGAACATGACATTACATACGGTGCAAATAAAGATCTATCAAGTCGTCACATTGCAGATAGGATTTTAGCTCATAAGTCTAAGGCGTCAAGGGGAAGAAAGGATGCTGGTATAGGTCGACGCATTGCAGAATTTGCAGTTGATAAAAACATGCGAGGAAAAATTAAGTTGGGTTTAGGAGTAATGAATTTCAAGCGAGTTATGAATGCTGCAAGTTGTGCACTAAACAAGAAGTAGGACAAGGGCGGGAAACAGAGCTGCTTGAAGAACTGTATCCTGACAGCGATGTATGCAGCTATAAACGCCCTGAAGCATAAAGATGCGGGAAGAAGAAGACGATCGGTTAAAGCACCTCGAGTTGTACCAATACCCAAGACATCTGGTGGTTTTCTTCCATTTCTAATCCCGACCTTCACCGCGCTCTCGGCGGTAGGTTCCCTCTCTGGTCGTACGGTCAAGAACGCGCGAAACTCCCAAGCGCAGTTAGAAGAGGCAAGAAGACATAACCGCCTGATGGAAGCCGTAGCCATCGGAAAAGGACTATACTTGAAACCGTACAGGAAAGGCCTTGATCTACTGATAATAAAAGTACCATTAGAGGTCCTACCAGAGCGACCACTCACGAATACTGATATTCTTAAGTTTGTTAGAAACAAATGCAACATACCAAGATTCCGTGGTGTGTTTATGCGGTATACACTACCGAAGACTATGTGGAAAGCTGGTGAATGTGGCATTGGGAATTCAGATGTTGCTTGAGGCCCCGGCACCCACTAGGTACCATATGTTATGAAAAATGCGGATACCGTCTACTATTTCGATTCATTCGGTGACCTGCAAACACCAGAATAATTACAAAGATACTTCACTCACAGAAGACGTGTCTTCTACAACTATCGGCGCTATCAGGACTTTAATACATACCTCTGTGGACATCTATGCATCATGTTTCTCTTGACGTTTACAAAGATGAAGAAGCATGCTATATAAGGAGGAGCTTTAAACATTCCTTCATCAGTTGAGTTTCAGATGCGATGTCGTACACTTTGACGTTAAAAGAAAGATCATCTGTATTGCGTGCAAATTACTTCCCGCCAATTTATTTGAGCGTTGGTGAATGGAGTATTGCATTGATTGGACTGGAGACGTACAACAGCATCCCAAATATCACTGAAATTAACAACAAACGGCATCTGGATATTAATGGTGAAAAAGATATTATGGAACCGGATGCATACGATATCGACGATTTTAACGAAGTCTTAAAACAGTCTGGAAAAGGTACTGAACTACGCGCACACATCAATACACTTAAATCTGAAATAATAACTGAAAATGCAACGAGTGACTTTAACCAGAAAGGTTCAATAGGGCGCCTTTTGAGTTTCACAAAAGGGCAGGTTTTGAAGAAGGATCCAAGTAAATTTTTCAAGTCAGATCAGACTGTGGACATACTTCCCGTCAGCACAATCCGAGTCGAGTGTAACATTGCAACTAACTATTATCTCAACGATAGTCTGAGTCACACGATTTACGGATTCTTCCCCTCAGTTGCAACGGATTATAAGATTCTGAGACCCCTGCCAATGCAATAAACCTTTCAGTGACAGCTCAGACATTGGACTATTTGGAGCTGCGTATTGTGGACCACAATAACCAACTTGTTGACTTTCGTGGTGAGAAAATCATTGTAAGACTATATCTAAGGTAGGATGGGCATACGGTATAAAACAAGTGCATGCAATCCACAGCATGTCACTTCGCTACCGAACAGCCAAGTGATAACACGTGCGAACTATGAGTTTCTTGAATCAGTTGGCCTGAAATCACGCAATGACGCCCTCACTCAATATAACCGGTCCGGTATAGTATGATGAGAGAATTATGCGTCAGGAATATTTCTCTCATAAACCTTACCTTTCAACCACATTTAACAAGAACGATGAAATTAGGGTTGTCATCCAGCACCAAGACGCACTCACGCTCCCACGCAAGAGTTTCATATGTTTAGAAGGCTCATTCAAAAAAACCGACGGCAGCGTTACAGTGGGATCCAAGCTTACACTTAACACTTTAGCATTCCTGTTCCAAGAGATACGCTATGAACTCAATGGGTCTGAGATCGACCGTACACGCAGTGTCGGCATAACATCAACCCTTAAAACATACGTCTCTGCATCACCCGCAAATTTGCGTAGTTTAGAAAATTCAATATGGTTCATAGACGATCCAGAGGGTACAACAGTTGCAGAGTACAAGCGATTTACTGCATGTATACCTCTAAAAATGCTTATGGGATACTTTGAGGAAATGGGACAGATTATTATGAATGCTAAAGAGGAACTCATGCTGGTACGCAGTGCAACGGACAATAACTCATACATTCAAGGAGCTCAAGAGGAGAATATGATCACTATCAGCAAGATAATGTGGAAAATGCCTCACATAAGTGTATCAGACGAGGAGCATTTGAAGCTTTTAAAAGTCCTGAATTCCGGTACATTTATGTCACTGACATTTCACTCGTGGGAGGTTTTCAAGTACCCAGTGTTGCTGACTGAGAGCAGACAAACATAGGATATTAAAACCTCTTCCCAGCTAGAGACACCTAGATTCATCCTACTTGCGTTGCAGACTGATAGAAGACGTAATATAGCAAATGATTCCACCGTGTTTGACAACTGCAAGTTAACTAATGCCAAAGTCTACCTCAATTCAGAATTCTACCAATATGACAATTTGCATCTGCAGTGGAATCAAAATGTACACAGTCTAGCGTATGACATGTATGCAAGGTTTCGTGCTTCTTAGTACGAAACTGCCGAAGGAGAGGGATGAGTGTGTCTACTTAGTCCACGTAAGTTCAAGGAGCTTTCACCAATCATTGTACCAGACTGCTCGAAACAGAATGAGATAATTAAGTCTGGACATATAGATGTGCGATTTGAATTTGAATCATGGACAAATTTCCCAGAACACACTACTGTGTATGCCCTAGTTCTACATGACCGTGTGATCAACTACTGCCCGCTCACCAGTGTTGTGCAACGAACCGTATGAATGAATAGGTGCTGCACGATACCTAGAGCTTTTCACAATGGCGTCTCAAGGTGTGAACAGCATTGCGGACACTCAGGTTTCTATGATGGTGAGCGTAGACAGTTCATATTTAAAGATGTTGCGTTTGTGGCATACACACAAGATGCTGGAATAATAGAGACATTCTCTGCAAACATTGCATCACCAAGGTCTTTCAAGTAAGTGAGGTGTGCTAAGACACGGAAGACTGCAAAGTGGTTAACACATTTTTACCATGGAATTCACTGGGGTGATCCTGGCGTATCCTATAAAGATATGGTGACTGCACTTAAATTATTCGATCACATGGATACCATCGTCTGCACGAAGGGGAAGGAGGAGATCTCACGGATGCGTCGAATCTTTAAGTTTTTTGCTATTTGAGACCTGGAATTCTACGGGTGTCCTTGTCTCCATCGACTCAAGAACATGTATGAAAAAAGTGTTGCTGTATCTGCTTATGAAAATGTAAAATTACATTTAAGTTGGATGAGAAATAAATTAATTTTTACCTCACAACCTCTGTGTTCTTCTTTCTCAACCCTGTTCCCACTGTGACAACATACAGCTTTTTAACCACATGTTATGTCTGTGCTTTTCTTCAAGCACAAGAGATATAATTTTAGACATAACTGCTGTATATCTTTGGAAGCGGACACAGTCACGTGCCTCCTGCTCCCATAACCCAAATCGGGCTGTATGACAGGCATAATTCCATTTAACCAATCTATATATTTTGTTATCTTCCATGTTAGAATTCACCTCCTTAATAGCACTCATCTTCAGCAAAACGTATCTCATTTGAGACATGCACAGTCTTTATATATAAATATAGATACATAATGCAATATGGATAGGGTTTTTATAAATAATAACAAAAATATATGGTAACTAATTTTTTTTCTTGCTTTATTCAGTTCACACAAACACAATATAGTGTTGTTGAGGTATAATACAGTATTTTGCAAAAACAGACATAATGTCTTATGGGATAACAGCAATCAGTGATTTTATAATGTTACTTAAAATCCGTCTTGACTGCAAATTTTTTTTTTATTATTCATATGACCGGTTTCGGTGCATTCAGAACCATCTTCATATCTGATATTTCAGTTACAGGAGTAACCCGTCCAAATCCAGCAGCTTTCACATGCTACGTCACATAGTTCTGAATGAACCGAAACCGGTCATATGAATAATAAAAAAAAAATTGCAATCAAGACGGATTTTAAGTAATAATACAGTATTCTTGAAGTACAAATTGACTCTGCTCTTCCAATGTAGGAATACTTTTAACTTACACGCTACAACAGTAACACTGGTAGGACAATATTTTTTTTATATAAATCTATGCTAAAAAGTAAAGTGAAGATACTATCTTTACTACTATAACTATATTCGACAGCCCCAGTGGCATAGCTTTTACAATAATTCTGATGGACTGTGCACACTTAGAGTCTAATTTCAAGAGTGCACAATAGCAAAGGTTTTTTCAATAACAATTCTGATGGACTGGGAGCTATATATACACTTAAAAACGATTCTGGCTTGGATGGCTAGTGGCAGGTGAAAAACTTAAAATCTATTTTATTTAAAACATGCACATGGTGCGTAGATATAAATACAGCCTACACATATGTTGTCTATCAACAAATAAATGAATATATAATTTTTTCTATTTTTTTGTTTTTTTAAAATACTTTTCGTGCTTTTTTCTTTCTTTCTTTCTTTCACACACATTGTATGCGTATATAATTTTTTTTCCAGTTTATCCTTTATTTTTCACACATTCTCTCTCTCTCTCTCTCTCTCTAAGCATGTATATATACACGTGTACATAGTACACAAAAATATTCACACCACACACACACACACACACACAAAATTAATTACACTGTGGTAAAAGGGTCATACTACTACTTGGCAGACGCTCACTCTCTCTCTCTCTCTCTCTCTCTCTCTCTCTCTCTCTCTCTCTGTCACAGTCCCCCACCCCATCTCTCCCTACAAGTGAGTAGTGTGAGTACAGGCGAGTTTCAATCCCGTCATCACAAATTACCATTTTATCGTCATGAGGCGACAGGCCGATTTTAGGCTAGTACAGTGTACACCTCGTGTCCTCTCTATCGAATTCTGATCTGCTGTACCATATGCGGTGGTTGTGGTGCAGCACCGTGAACACCACTGCCCAGGCACTGCAAGTAGTATTCGATAGACAGGGCTATCGGCGCCATGCAACACGCACCCTTAGCCCGCCTCTGGGTGGCACCTTCCAATGTGCAATACGCATATATTCGCCAATCCATTCGACTCGTCCTTCGTAAGACCGATAACCTTCTTGTTCTGTGGAATAACAGCATAAGGATTCTCGGCCATGTATGAGGATGTGTCGAATTCATTACCGAGGCACCTAATTACTTCACATGGATTGCAGCTCTTCACCCAATAGATGAAACTACCTGTATCCATATAAAGTAATTTAGGATCTGCAAAATGATTTTTCCCAAACTCATAATGAAAGCGGTACATGAGGAGTTTGGATAGGTCTAGTATGCACAATCCCACATAAACAGGTTTTGTAAACTCTACTGCAGTTTCGCCATCTCCACAGAAACAAAGTTTTTATTGAATATGGTGACCTGCTTAAAATTTGGTCTGGCAATGCATTTTCTTACTCCATAACGCGCTCCTATTCGGTTCTGATAAAAATTTCACGTCGCCCTCTGAAATTATCCATTATTTTACCGAAAATTGAATTATTCATTAATTTAATAAAAATATTTCTCAAAGTCACACGTCACGGAAGCTCTCTGTCCCATATTCAAATCAATATACTACTTCAACCTGGGGGACTGCTTGAAGGAGATAGCCCGGGTGATTCTAACCAGCTCTATACCTAAGCTGAGGCATTGCTGGAAGTTACCATAATAAATAATGTATCTCTGCTTATCGCCCAGCGTTGTCATCAGTTTTGATGTGGAGCCTCCTCACGGAACTAGTTGCTCGGACAAAGTGGCAAATCGGTATGTGCATCATGCAAACTAATAGGGTATGTGAGTTCTGCCTCTACCACATACGCTACATCAGAATCAGCTGCCATACCCCCCACGATTTTTCCACCTAATTCCTTGCATTCATCTTCGGGCACCCATCGAAACTCGCCAATCAGCAGTGATAGCTGCACGGCATGCCTGTATAAGTCATTCATGTCGAGGTACGTTTTATAACTCGAATTAAGGGAAGTATTGAACATGTCATCCATCGCTCAAAGAAAAGAAGCACGTCAGGATTGATCAATAATTCGATGCTGCAGTTCATTTTCTTGAGCATTGCGTCCCAAGACAACCCAGGTGATGTGTAATAAAAGGCGGGAACCAGAGAATATGTGGTCATACATAGACTCTGGAATTTCTCGAAAACGTCCGCAAGCAAGCACACGTCTGTGTCCATGTAAAGCCATGAATGCTCTCCTAAAGTGGAAATATTGAATTCCCACCAGTCATTCACGTCATGCTCATACTCTGCATCCATTATGAGATCGCCTATAAGGTTGCTGGAGAATGCAGTTATGTCGGGTAGCCTAGTTTCGTTGAGTTTCGCCATACTATCCACATACTCATATAGGAAAACCCCTTTCCTAGTCACAAGTTGAAACTTTTCATCTTCGGGAAATGCAGGTCGAGTGAATGTATATCCCCCTGAGGTAGAGTTTCAACGAGATTCTGAGGTGGTGCCTGCGTAAAACGTAGCGTGTCAAGGCTGCAGAGTGTAATTCTCTGCGTCGTTCATTTGGACAAAGAAATATACTTGTCCACACTCTCAGGTAGGACACTCGCCTGATTTTTCTTCCAACCGAAATTAATCAAGTGCTCAACTAGAAAGTGAGCGTCATACCCACTTATATTGTGGAAGAAAACGGGTATGTGTCTAGGTAGCTGGTACTTCAAATTGCAAGTGTTGTGAGCTGTGCCACGGAACTTCCTCGTAAGATGATAGTGGTCCCTACGAGGAGTTTGTGCTTTTCTATCTAACGGCAGTCCACATAATGACAATCAGTCGCCTTATTATACAAATCTTTATTCTCCCTCGATTTGGTCATTGGATCGTTGCCGCTGTAAAGCTTATCAACCTTCCGTGAAAATTTTTCGAGCTCAGTCAGCAACCAAACTGCAGGGCTGTACCTGACGTAAGATTTGTAGCGGTTAAGGCTGGAATCATATGTCGATGCAATTTGGTATGCTGCCGCATATGATACGTGTTTTTCTGCAAAGATGGTATGTGAGACTGTAGGGTCACCTTCACAGCAGGTCACAGGAGCGAGGAAGCATTCAAAGTCGGCGTACACTACGAAAGGGCATCGCTCCTGGTGGTGAGCATTCTTAAATTTTATGAATTTGTTGTCCTCAATAGGCATAATCACATACCGGATCCTTGGAAGCGCACTCTACTAGATGCGTGGATAATAACTTGCGTGAGTGGAAATACCTGAGGCACCTTAAGCAAATAAGTTTTACACGATGATTAGATGATAGTTGGGCAGAAAGGAGTCAGGACATGTCTTTGATCCAAACATAGTAATAATTATCACATTCACAGAAGAGCAGCATGTTTACATGCAGTTCACGCTCACCAGCAAATTTTGGGAAATGGAGGGTGCCGACGATGATAAGCTTGTCTTGCACATCTGACTTGCTTTTCTTCTCCAAGCCATAAACATGAACCGATATGCCGGTATTCTGCACCTCAGATTTAGGTATGTCCTGGATCTTAACGGGGAACTCTATACCATCAAAGTCATAACATGAATGAATATTATCACCTACATGGTATGTACTGGGGTGCTCAGGATGATCCCTTCGATCGCAGTTTCTTCTGCAAACCAGGACTGACCATGCAAAACAAGCCTGATCCTTTCTATTTTCGACACTGTAAAAATGTTCTAATGTGCGAAATCTTATGGGACTTAACTGCTAAGGTCATCAGTCCCTAAGCTTACACATTACTTAACCTAAATTTTCCTAAGGACAAACACACACACCCATGCCCGAGGGAGGACTCGAACCTCTGCCGGGACCAGCTGCACAATCCACGACTGCAGCACCTTAGACCGTTTTTGACATTAACGCATGTCTGTTTATTAGCTGTATCTTTAGGAAGTTTGATAGCTAGACCCTCCATTTACTGGATCGTAGACTTGTGTATGGATGCCCAGGTGTAGAATTCTGCTGAGTGCTTTAGCTGAGCCTCTCACTTCCATCTCAGGAAACCGGTCCATTTTAGCACTCAAGGTGGATTTAAGAAACCACTCGGCGATTGATCTGCTCTGCGTTATCACGCCATTTTCCCCCCAAAGATAATGAATAGTCATCTCTTCAACACCAGGCTAAACTTTGGGGGTGGGGGGGGGGGGGGGTGCGATAATTCTGTGCAAAGCACAGCACTGCATTTAATGGCGGGATACCACGGATTATTGACTACCTTGAGGAGCTCTGTTTGCATGACAGGAAGGTACGTGCTTAGAAATCCAACAGGGTCGCAGTACCCTCCTGCCGCGTTGTTGATCCTGGTGACCAATATTCGCTCCTCAAAGGCGTCAGCAATCACCGAGTACTCTGAGGTATGGTATCACTGACCTGATGTCCTTCACTAAAAGGACGGGGTAAGGAACTGCCACTAGCCACAGGATCCTCTCTATTACTAATATACTGTAACTAGAACTAGTCGATGGAGTTGGTGAGGTGGATAGGGGTGTGCGCTGTACCTCATGTGACGGTGCAGGAGGAGACGCTGCTGAATCGAGCCACTGCAAGAGGGCGACCCATGGATGTCAGAGCGATGCTGTGGCACTCGCGGTGGCTGGGACGGGAACCGGGTAGGCGGCAGCAGCGGCGGCGGTGGCGGGGATGGCTGTGGCGATTGCTTCCCAGTGAGAACAGCCCAGGCTGGGTGCATGTGCAGGTGGAGCATAGCAGATGATGGTAACTCTTTCCGGTGGAGTTGATCCATCATCACTTAGCCTGCAGCCAGTTGTAGAGGCACCTCCAGCCACCTGCAACCTCTGACGAGCAGCCAACTAATGGGTGCAAGCCGGCGACACGTGCCACTGGCGACCTGTTGCTTTTGCAGCCCCGTGTGCATCTGGGGAGGCTGCAGGAGCGCACACCATGCGCTCAGAAGGTGGGTCTGTGAAGATAGGACGGAAGCAATAAGTAGTCAGATCGATATTATATGAGGAATAGAACACTTTTTGATATAATAGCAATAATAATTAATAATAATAATCATGGTGATTACCTAATTCACCCTGCCGCCAGGACTGCATCTCCCCCCAAATATCTGTGTCAAAGAGTATGTCTTGAGTGCAGTTGGGTGTTGTATATCCCTGCTCCTTGACCATTTCATGCACCCATTCAGGCACCGGAGGGGGGGGGGGGAGGGGGAGAGAGAATGGACATGGATCTACAGACTCTGTAATATGAACCACATGAATTAAGCAAAGGAACTTCATTCAACAAACATGATCTAAACAATAACTGTGCAAGGTAATACTGTCTACATCAGATGTCTGTGCATATACTCTAAAGTAGGATGCACAGACAGAATGACAACATTACAAGATAAAGAAATTCAGACTAACGATTTTGAAGTGATGAACAATGTTGTTGTTCCGTCATCTCCTCCACAACCTTCGGATTTATTTATGTCGAAACCTCTAGCCCAGATGCTGAAATGAAAGGAGAGAATATAGTGCAGGAGAGAGAGAACCAAAATTCGAGTGAGACGAATGCACAAGAACTGAAACAATTTTCAATTAGACATGCTGAGGATTGATCACACACAAAAAAAGATAACCATAACTTACGCTGGGTCTCAGATGAACGGACACATTTGAGCTTGTCGGAGCCATGAGCAAGACGATTTCCACTCCTCTTCATCTTGTGGCGATAAAAGAACTAGTGAACACAGAGATACACACACACGAACGAACACTGAGACGAACTAAGGACGAGTGAGAAATATGGTTGGAGAGCGATTCCCTACATAGATGTAATGATGTAGCATCAAGTGATCTCAGCGTAAACCAGTGGGTGTTGAACATATTGGGCTCACTAGCAGTCCTAGTGACTGAAACCTGAACTAACCAGATGCTTCCAGTACCTTGAGGAGAACTGAGTCCACGATAATTTATCGATTTACAGAGAAAGAATTCATACTATAAGTGAAGATGCTATTTGGAATACATACTGGATGACATTGAATTCAGCCTCTGCATCTGAAGTCATTATGTGTATATTGCGAACTCATCTGAGGAGAATGCACTTAGATATATTCTTGATCAAGGAAGGGAGGTATTTTACAAATGTGAATGTTATATACATGTAATTCTAGGTTGCTGGTATTAAGACTAGTGTTTCTTATATTTAGCTTAGCTTCATAAACGCTGAAACAAATCATTTAGAAAGTCCTGAGAGGATAAAATACAGAATCTTTTTTTATTATTTAGGAATGGTGTACAGCGCTAAACAACTTATGTTAGGACGAGAATTTCTATGGAGACAGGCTGAGACATCAAGAAAGCGAAAGTTAAGTACTTGTGGAACCATACAGTTTTCGAGAATTCGACTTGGTTCTTATTTTTATATAATGATGTGACTTTAGTGTAGTATTGAGAACCTTGTTAGATGTGTGCTTTTAGCACAATGTGTCAGCTACACGTCATGCATATCCTGTTAGAATCATGAGTGGTGGAGCAGATTTCTATTGCACGATCTGTGACATCAGTATGCGCATGCAGGCTAGATGCTGTGACGTCACTATGAAAACGCACGGACTAGGCATGTCACGCATGTCCCATTAGAATCATGAGAGAGAAAGAAGTCAAACAGATGAGAGGGATGACAGCTCTATGGTGGTGGTACTGTGTACTAGGCCCAGACCTCATGGCGAACACGCTGTTTCCCTCCATTTCCCCCCGCCATCTTGGATTACATCATGGAACAGAATGGATGACAGTGCCCTCTGGTGGTGCTGCTGTGTACTAGGTCAATTGAACTCTGGACCTTGTGGCGAACACACTGGATGGCGGTAGTGCCTCAAATTGTTTAAATAAAGACTGGTGTATCATTTCGACAGTTGATGATTAGCAACTATGTTTGCACAGTATTTTAGATGTATTATTATTTTGACGATTTACGAGTTGCTTGGCTTTCTGGACATAAATGTATTGCATTAGTTACGAGTGGTCTGTAGGCTGTGCAATGCATTATTTTGACAGTTTACAATTAGCAAGCGTGTCTGCAGAGCATTATAAACGGGTTATTTTGGTAATTTAGGAGTAGTTTACAGGTATGTAGGCTGTGTGACATGACCCTAAACATGTCAGCGCAATTTGTTTTGTATCAGTGTAATACATATATACTATCTCTCAAAATCCAACCCTAAATAAATTGCTCCAAAATAAATAAAGTACACTCCTTCCTCTCTCCAGCAACCCAGTGCAGGTTGAGTCATTTTCCCACCAATTCCTAAGAAGAGGTGGCAGTCGGTAGACTTAGGTCAGTGGAGGTAGCCCAAGTGATCTATTTTCCCGTCATTTTCTTAGGTTAGTAGATATGTGTTGCATTGCCTGATAGAATTTGAACTTCCTGCTATTTTCTGTGGGAGGGGAGGTTAGGTTAGTGGAGGTAGCTATCTTACCACCAAAGTTCAAACTTCCCGGCAAAATCCGCCATCTTGGATGACATCATGGCCGCCAGCTTGTATGACATCATGTGCTGTTGCCAAGTCTACAGGCCGCCATTTTGGAGGACGCCATTGCCGCCATCTTGGATGCATCTGGCAACAATGGAGAGTGGGGCCATATGAACCTAGCTCTACTACTTACGTGTATGGTTTAGGAGCACCAGGATGAGTTTGCCACGCTCCCTTCCCACCAAACCCCCTGGACTTAAACCCAATCGAGAATCAGTGGAACCACCTCAATCAGGCTGTTCATGTCACAGATACTCAACAGAGCATCCATCTAGCAGAGCTGGCTGTGGTACTGAAATCAGCATTGCTCCACATCTGTATCAGTACCTTCCAGAACCTTACTACATCTCTTCCACTCGTCCATAATGAGAAAGGTGGTTATTCAGGCTTTTGACGGGTGGTCACATTAATTTGACTCATCTGTGTATAAAATTTCCAGTTCAAACACTGTAGTTCCCACTGTGTAACACTATAATGTAATATTATGAGCAGAAATTGTCCAATATTTTCTACCACAATATAAAGTTAATCCCCTTTTATGGGTAGCTACAAAGTTTGATTGATTTTGAAAGCAAATAATTCTCATTTATTACCTATAGGAATTTGTATTACTACTGTTCATCATGCTATTCCATCCGAGTGTCATGTACATTCCTTTGTATGATAGCAGAAGATGGTGAAAGTCATGGTGTGCAAGACAAAGCTAATACCCTAGTATGGGGTCACTATAGTGTTTGGCTGATTTTCATATCAGTTTTAGCATCAAAGTTTTGACATGAGAATAACATTGTTACTTTAGTAATTCTCGTTGGCAAGTGTACTTTACACTGCAAGTTAGACTAGCAGTAGTCTCCATGTGTGATTTGTAATGATATAGAACCAAATTTTTTGTATTTAGATGAATTTAATACGTTTTTCTAAGAACTAACTATGGTCTTTTTGTTTCTTTCTCCCTTTTTTTTTTTTTTTTGAGTCGTCAGTCTTTTGACGGGTTTGAAGTGGCTCACAGCAATTTCCTCTCTTGTGCCAACCTCCAAATCTCAGAGAAGCCCTTGCACCCTACATACTCAATTACACTCCTGGAATTTGAAATAAGAACACCGTGAATTCATTGTCCCAGGAAGGGGAAACTTTATTGACACATTCCTGGGGTCAGATACATCACATGATCACACTGACAGAACCACAGGCACATAGACACAGGCAACAGAGCATGCACAATGTCGGCACTAGTACAGTGTATATCCACCTTTCGCAGCAATGCAGGCTGCTATTCTCCCATGGAGACGATCGTAGAGATGCTGGATGTAGTCCTGTGGAACGGCTTGCCATGCCATTTCCACCTGGCGCCTCAGTTGGACCAGCGTTCGTGCTGGACGTGCAGACCGCGTGAGACGACGCTTCATCCAGTCCCAAACATGCTCAATGGGGGACAGATCCGGAGATCTTGCTGGCCAGGGTAGTTGACTTACACCTTCTAGAGCACGTTGGGTGGCACGGGATACATGCGGACGTGCATTGTCCTGTTGGAACAGCAAGTTCCCTTCCCGGTCTAGGAATGGTAGAACGATGGGTTCGATGACGGTTTGGATGTACCGTGCACTATTCAGTGTCCCCTCGACGATCACCAGTGGTGTACGGCCAGTGTAGGAGATCGCTCCCCACACCATGATGCCGGGTGTTGGCCCTGTGTGCCTCGGTCGTATGCAGTCCTGATTGTGGCGCTCACCTGCACGGCGCCAAACACGCATACGACCATCATTGGCACCAAGGCAGAAGCGACTCTCATCGCTGAAGACGACACGTCTCCATTCGTCCCTCCATTCACGCCTGTCGCGACACCACTGGAGGCGGGCTGCACGATGTTGGGGCGTGAGCGGAAGACGGCCTAACGGTGTGCGGGACCGTAGCCCAGCTTCATGGAGACGGTTGCGATTGGTCCTCGCCGATACCCCAGGAGCAACAGTGTCCCTAATTTGCTGGGAAGTGGCGGTGCGGTCCCCTACGGCACTGCGTAGGATCCTACGGTCTTGGCGTGCATCCGTGCGTCGCTGCGGTCCGGTCCCAGGTCGACGGGCACGTGCACCTTCCGCCGACCACTGGCGACAACATCGATGTACTGTGGAGACCTCACGCCCCACGTGTTGAGCAATTCGGCGGTACGTCCACCCGGCCTCCCGCATGCCCACTATACGCCCTTGCTCAAAGTCCGTCAACTGCACATACGGTTCACGTCCACGCTGTCGCGGCATGCTACCAGTGTTAAAGACTGCGATGGAGCTCCGTATGCCACGGCAAACTGGCTGACACTGACGGCGGCGGTGCACAAATGCTGCGCAGCTAGCGCCATTCGACGGCCAACACCGCGGTTCCTGGTGTGTCCGCTGTGCCGTGCGTGTGATCATTGCTTGTACAGCCCTCTCGCAGTGTCCGGAGCAAGTATGGTGGGTCTGACACACCGGTGTCAATGTGTTCTTTTTTCCATTTCCAGGAGTGTATTTGCTGGAAGTATTCCAGTTTCTCTCGCTTCCCTACTGTTTCTATCCTACCGCTAATACCATGGAAGTTATTCCCTAATATCTTATACCATGTCCTGTCATCCAATCCTTTCTTCTTTTCACTGTTGTTCGCATGTTTCCTTTCTTTTCCGATTCTGCTTATAAACTACCCATTCCTTTCCTTAGCAATCCTCCTAACTTTTTACAACATTTTGTAGCACCACATCTCAAACCCTTGAATTCTCTTCCTTTCTCGTTTTTCCATGCTCCATGATTCACTACATTACAATGCTGCACTCCAAACATGCGTTCTCAGAAATCTCTTCCTCAGACTAAGGCCATTGTTAGATACTAGCAGCAGGTCAGGAATGCCCTCTTTTCTCTTGCTAATCTGCTATTTATGTTCTCCTTGGTTCGTCCATCATGTGTTATTTTGCTTCCAAAGTAGCAAAATTCCTTCACTTCATCTAATTCGCGGTCCCGAATTTCTATGTCAAGGTTATCACTGATCACATGTTTGCTATTTTTTACTACTTTCGTCTTCTTTTGGTTTACTCTCAATCCATATTCTGTACTCATTAGACTGTTCATTCTGTTCAACACGTCCAGCAACTCTTCTTGACTTTCACTATGGTTAACAATGTCATAGCGAGTCTGCGTTGTTTGACCGCAAGGGTTCCAGAACTCTATTAAATTCTGACTCTAATACTGGAGCCCTAATGTCTTCGATATCGACTGCCATTTCTTCCTCACTCTTGTCATCAGTCAAGTCCTCCTCCTCAGAGAAGCCTTCAGCATTCACTCCTCATGACGACCATTTCTTTTTCCATTTCTTCACATTCTTCCTGCAGCCATTTCGCCTTTGCTTCCACCCAATTATTTATTTCTAAGTAATTTATACTTCTGTATTCCTAAATTTTCCTTAACATTTTTGTACTTCCTTCTTTCATCAATCAGCTGAAGTACTTCCAGTTACCCAAGGTTTCTTCGCCATTACCTTCCTTGTATCTATGTTCTTCTTTCCGGCTTCTGTGACTGCCCTTTTTGGAGATGTCCATTCCTGTTCATCTAAACAGCAGTATCTATATCCTCAGACAACGTCAAATGCATCTCATCATTCCTTATTACTTCAGTATCCAACTTCCTTGAGCACTGATTATTCTTGACTACTCTCAAACTTCAGCCTACTCTTCATCCTTACTAAATCTCATCTGAGCCTATATCTACCCCTGGATATGGCATAACACCTACTATCTGTTTCAGAAACTCTGCCAGAGCATGATCTAATCCAAATGGATCTTCCCACACAGGCCTTCTTCAAGTATATCTTCAACTCGCATTACTTTTTAACAGTGTATCTGCTGTTACCAACTAACTAAAATTTCTTGCAGAATTCAATTAGACTGCCTCCTCTCTCATTCCTACTACCAAGCCCATATTCTCCCGAAACTCTTTCTCCTATTGCTTACAATAATACCGTGCTCCACCCACCATCATTATTCTGTTATCAGCTCCTTTTACATATTGGATTACCTGTTAAATATCCTTATATACTATCTCTAATTCTTCATCTTCTGTTCGTGACGTCGGCATGTATGCCTGAAGTATTGTTGTTGGTGCTGGTTTGCTATCCATTCCAATGAGAATAATCCTTTCATTGAACTGTTAGCAGTAACTCACTCTGCCCTAACTGCCAATTCATAACCAATCCTATTCCCATTATACCAATTTCTGATGCTGTTGATTTTACACTATATGTGTTTGAGCAGATATCCGCGTCTTCTTTCCTTTTCACTTCACTGACCACCACTGTATCTAAACTGAGCTTTTGCATATCGCTTTCCAGATTTTCTAGCTCCCTTACCATGTCAGACTTCTCACATTCCATTCTCTGACCCATAATGTGTTTCTCTTCTGCAAAATATTCAGTCTTTTTCCTATGGTTACCTCCGCCTGTAAAACACCCATATCAATAAAGCAGCAATGAGCTGCGTTTACGTACCTTTGACAATTCACTGTCATGTATTTTGTTTAAATAAATGAATGATTATTTTACGTCTCCCTCGCTGCTGCAAAGGAGATGCACTTCTGTTTCACCTCTAGTTACGACTAGACAGTTTTTCCATTACAATTGCGGTAACCATTTTGTAATATGTAAAATCTACATAAATATCGTAAAGCTAGAAGAACAAAGATAGAAGAACAAAAGATCTTGCCACAAAGTAAGTTAGATGATATCCATACACAATTACAGATACACTCGGGTGACACAGATATGCTAAATACAACCTCTGATAATCTGTTTTTGCAGTGTACCACCGTAGACGATGAAATTATACAGTTACAAAATGTATGTAAGAACCGCCAAGCAACAGTACACAAACCCAGTAAAAATCAAGATAAGCTAGGAAATTCTATGAAAAATATGGAAACCTGTGTGGAAAATGTTGCTAGCAAACAGTAAGGTCACCTACAACAACGGATTTGTGCGCGGTGTTAAATCATCAGAGATATTTACACTGCCTGGCGCAAAAGTAAAAGACGCCGAACTCGCGGAAAACCAAGATTTGAATAAAATAGTCACGGAAAACAACACTGAAATCACCGGAAAACCTGATAGTATCAGTGAAAATTTGCAAAATGAATTGTCTCAGATGGGAGATGTATTACAAAAAGATCTACCCAAACGGCGCGATGAAGTACACACGCAATTTAACACAATGCAAAACCAACTGTCGTAGGCTAGGGAATAGATACGTGATTCGTCAAATAAAATTCGACAGTACAAATCGTGAGGAGTATTCGTCAGATACTGATAAGGCGGACGCAAATGTAGTCTCTCCATCACGTAAGTATTACAAAACGGACAGAAACACCACACTTTCTACATTATTACTGGAGGAAAGTGTGATAAAGCGTCGGCAATTCCAGATTTACTATCCAGAGGAACGAACTCCACGTCCTCTTGTTTTTATTAAATCTTTTCTCGGTGTATTACCCCCCCCCCCCGCCCCCCCCCCCCACACACACACACACCAGGACAGAGCATTAAAAGATTCAGTCTAGGATATGTCTAGGTTGATGGAGCAGAATGTGCAACTGAAATGGGTGAAACATGCGAAATATATGCGCAATTTGAAAACGAGTTTTTAAAGAAGTGCTGAGACAGCCTCACCGGTATTTTGAAAAATACCTGAACAAAGCGCGATACTGGGAAGAGCCCATTTCACCCAAAGACGAGGTAAGAATCCTTAAAGGGAAGCTACCCACAAGCATACATAAAAATTTGGTGTACGATTCCAAAGACGATCTGGATCAGTTTGTGGCCACCTTCGATACAATTGATCTGATACACGAGGATATGAGAGCCAATTGTAATCAAAATAACATGAGTAATAATAACGGGTCCTCGCAGCCAGGCCAATCGCAAAAAACACGGCGGGCTGGTAAAAATAGTCCGCAAAACAGTCATATGTCAGTTACCTCAAGTGACAATATGAGCTGGGTACCGTATGCGCAATGAGGATATTCAGTAAGTGTAGTGGAGGTTACAAATAAGCAGACGCCAACCAATGTAAAGTCTGCGTCAAGAGACGAGAACCGACCGCGTTAAGCCCTTGAATGTCAGTTGTAACATGGGGCACAGAACAAGTAAAAACAAACCTACTCAGATACAGTGATGGTATTGAAATCAGGGACAAACTCACAGGAGTCACACACGTGTCAATATAAGATACAAATGGCACTACAGGCTAAAATAAAAGTAATCGTAGACAAAATGCCAATTCTGTAGCTCTCAACACAGGTGTGACGATAAATAGTCTCTCACAAACATTTTTCGAAAGAATAAGGGAAGTCACAAAATTTCCTGTACTTCCAGTACAAGGTTGCAAAGTCTCAGGTGCTCCTGGTGCAAAATCTATATTAGTAAAATGGCAGACACAGGTAGATATAATAACACTGTGCCCATGCCTAGAGATAAGCGGTCTCACTGTGGAATGCCTCCTTGGCACTGAATTTATTAGAAAAAAGGACGCACTGATCGACTAATCCAAAGGAAAATTCTTTTTGAAGTTGATTTACTGCACATGCCTGAAAGAGAAGGTCATTTTCGTCCAGGGTTAAAAGTATAGTTTCTCAAAGTGCGCAATATGAAAGAGAGCAGTGAAAACAAGAGAGAATGCCTTAATACTAAGACCGCAGAATCCACATATTTAAGTGAAACACAACAACAAGAACTGAAGGCTGTGCTGATTAAATGTTTACATATGTTTGACACAAAACTAGGCATAATTAATATTTATGTCTATAAAATGAATGTCAAGCCACATGAAACACACTGTAGGAAATCATATCCCACTCTGTGGACCAAACTGTTGATCATGTAATTAAGAAAATGATTATGTGGAACGTTATAGAACCGTCTTTAGCTCCATACTGTAGTCCAATGCTTACAGTAAATAAAGCAAATGGACAGGTAAGACTTGGTTTAGATGCAAGAGACATTAGGCCTAATAAAATTATTGTACCAGTTCATAATCAACCAGAGAACTTACACAAACAATTACAAAAATTCTGGGGTGTAAAATGCCTCACTAGCCTAGATCTCAGGAGTTCTTATTGGCAGGTAAAACTTCATAAAGAGTCAAGAAAATACACTGCTTTTGTTCACATCGGAAGGAGTTACCGATTTTGTGTACTACCTTTCAGATTAAATGTAAGTGCAGGAATTTTCATTCATGTTGATGACATTCTCATTGCTACTGAAACATGGTCAAAACATCTTGAACTGACTGACAAAATTTTACATAGATTATTCAAAACTTGTGTTACAGCTAACTTACAAAAAATCTACATTTGGTAGAAATAAACATCAGTCCCTAAGCTTACACACTATTTAACCTAAATTAAACTAACTTATGCTAAGGAAAAATGTGTCATTAATTTACTTACATGTTTCTTCACACAGAATTGATCTATATTACTAAAATGGTGTTCCATTATTTAGATTAGTTTAGTAGGTTAAAGAAAAGGTAATATGTCTGGCCTAAGACCAAAATGGAATTGTAATTTCGAAATATTTGAATACATTTTCTGAGTGATGTGAAATTATGGTTTTATGCTTATATTATTATGTAAGTGGCAGCACTCACACGAAGCAGATCACTTCGAAAACTTGTAATAAGTATAATTTGACGGAATGACTAGTACAGAAACTAGAATTTTTCATTTGAAGGAATACTTTGCACGCACTTGTATGGAAAACTTCGTGTAAATTTTGTATAAACGAACACAATTTCAAGTTAGCTCAATGTGAGGCCATGTTTTGTCTTTTGAATCATTATTAATGACTTAGTGATGGACAAAAACTTGCAATACGCAACATTATGTGTATCTCTGAAACACAAACAGCTCTTTTTGAGCACATATCTCCAAATGTTAAAACGAAGATTGTGCATTTGGCACAGGTGCGTATCCATTAAATAAAAAAGCATAGAGTTTGTTTTCTTATCATTAAGCAGTGAAATGCGTAAATGACCTGCAACCTTATAGAAAGAAAATGATGGGCTATGCTCGAAAAGCCCCCTCCACTCTGTGGAAGGCTGACGTGTAAGTGAAATGTATAAACAATATTTAAAAAGCAAAGCATTATAATAAGTAATTATGAAAGTAAGAAGATTAGTAAAAACTGTAGCCTGTGGTTTCCATAGGGATGTAATTCATATCGTAAAGAGTGAAAATTGTAGTGTGTATATTTTTAAACCAGCACGTCTGACTGCCTAGACAGAAAACATGTGTCGAGTGCAGGCTCTTGAAAGAACAACGTGTGAAATGTGAACATGAATATTAAACATATAGTGTGATAATGAGTGACACGTGAACACATATTACGTGTTGTGTTGGACAATGTCAATCGAACTACAGTGCCAACACAGCCACAGTGAAAAGACGTTGAATTTCACTTACCGAACCACGAACCAGTGACACAGTGAGTCGGTGCCCCGATGTATTGCGTCGATGTGAGATAATCCGAAAGGTTAAAACATCCCACATTTGCACAAACACAGATAAACGATCGCACCCACAAAAGTAGCAGAATTTGCGGAAGACGAGAACAAGAAATCACGAAGCCAGCAGCTAACAGATTGCTTATGCTATGCAATGTCCTCAGCAACGCACTTCAGCTGTCGATGCTGCATGAGCATTTGTGGCGGTTTTTCAAATAAACACTCAAAGTAATGGTCACGGCCACAATAAATGAACGTAATTCCCAGAACACCAAAGGTGCGGAATGGTAAAAATCGTACTCCCCAGAATTAAGAGCTATGTAGTGCAATGATAATTTATAAACGTTATGCACACTACTAACAGAAAACAACGGCAACAGAGAAACGAAATCTAGTCTTTGCAAAAACATTATTGACCACATCCCACCTTAAAGACAAGTAAGTGGGCCCCCGGAAAATTTACAATAATTTTATGTGCATGTTCTATGTTACAGGAAATCTGTAATTATTCGTATGTGTATATATTTTAAATGTAAATCCCAGTGTGGCTTATGTCAAAGGCACGCTAAACTCCAGATACTGCTGTATGATGTGTTTCATGTATACGGCTGCCTGAAGTTTTTCCCACTACTATATGTTGCTGCAACTGGAGTAATGCTGAGGCGCTCCAGACTTCGTGCCCGCGGCTCGCAACTGCTTTGGCTAGCAGGTGTGGAGTACAACACACATGTCGCGACTAAACGTTGTTTCGGACGCCGATGAAACAGGACTATACAGGAGAATAAGAAACTGTAAAATTTTGCAAATGTCAGTTAATGTGAAAACTTAGGTTTAAAAGTGCAAAGAACTGTTTCAAAGATAGACTGTTCAAAAAGCATAATGTATTTATGTACCTTTGTGGCTGTAACTTGTAATGTTTCTATTTTATTTTTGTGTTATTTCAATCAAATTAACACTAAATAACTACTATCAAGAAACATGAACTGTGAAATGCCACTATCTGTGTGGTGACAAACCAAACGATTCATGAATGAAACAGAAAACTGATGATAATGGTCGAACGGCGCTTACAAAACAGTGTATACAGGGTGTTACAAAAAGGTACGGCCAAACTTTCAGGAAACACTCCTCACACACAAATAAAGAAAAGATGTTATGTGGACATGTGTCCGGAAACGCTTAATTTCCATGTTAGAGCTCATTTTAGTTTCGTCAGTATGTACTGTACTTCCTCGATTCACCGCCAGTTGGCCCAATTGAAGGAAGGTAATGTTGACTTCGGTGCTTGTGTTGACATGCGACTCATTGCTCTACAGTACTAGCATCAAGTACATCAGTACGTAGCATCAACAGCTTAGTGTTCATCACGAACGTGGTTTTGCAGTCAGTGCAATATTTACAAATGCGGAGTTGGCAGATGCCCATTTGATGTATGGATTAGCACGGGGCAATAGCCGTGGCGCGGTACGTTTGTATCGAGACACATTTCCAGAACGAAGATGTCCCGACAGGAAGACGTTCGAAACAATTGATCGGCGTCTTAGGGAGCACGGAACATTCCAGCCTATGACTCGCGACTGGGGAAGACCTAGAACGACGAGGACACCTGCAATGGACGAGGCAATTCTTCGTGCAGTTGACGATAACCCTAATGTCAGCGTCAGAGAAGTTGCTGCTGTACAAGGTAACGCTGACCACGTCACTGTATGGAGAGTGCTACGGGAGAACCAGTTGTTTCCGTTCCATGTACAGCGTGTGCAGGCACTATCAGCAGCTGATTGGCCTCCACGGGTACACTTCTGCGAATGGTTCATCCAACAATGTGTCAATCCTCATTTCAGTGCAGATGTTCTCTTTACGGATGAGTTTTCATTCCAACGTGATCAAAATGTAAATTTTCACAATCAACACGTGTGGGCTGACGAGAATCCGCACGCAATTGTGCAATCACGTCATCAACACAGATTTTCTGTGAACGTTTTGGCAGGCATTGTTGGTGATGTCTTGATTGGGCTCCATGTTCTTCCACCTACGCTCAATGGAGCACGTTATCATGATTTCATACGGGATACTCTACCTGTGCTGCTATAACATGTGCCTTTACAAGTACGACACAACATGTGGTTCATGCACGATGGAGCTCCTGCACATTTCAGTCGAAGTGTTCGTACGCTTCTCAACAACAGATTCAGTGATCGATGGATTGGTAGAGGCGGACCAATTCCATAGCCTCCACGAGCTCCTGATCTCAACCATCTTGACCTTCATTTATGCGGGCATTTGAAAGCTCTTGTGTACGCAACCCCGGTACCAAATGTAGAGACTTTTCGTGCTCATATTGTGGACGGCTGTGATACAATACGCCATTCTCCAGGGCTGCATCAGCGCATCAGGGATTCCATGCGACGGAGGGTGGATGCATGTATCCTCGCTAACGGAGGACATTTTGAACATTTCCTGTAACAAAGTGTTTGAAGCCACGCTGGTACGTTCTGTTGCTGTGTGTTTCCATTCCATTATTAATGTGATTTGAAGAGAAGTAATAAAATGAGCTCTAACATGGAAAGTAAGCGTTTCCGGACACATGTCCATATAACATATTTTCTTTCTTTGTGTGTGAGGAATGTTTCCTGAAAGTTTGGCCGTACCTTTTTGTAACACCCTGTATATTATCACTGCCATTAGAGGGGCATTTCTAACACCCATATAACGATAAAGCAGCGAAGAGCTTCGTTTAAAAACTTTTAAGTATTCTCTGTGACGTATTTTGTTTTAATAATTAAATGATTGTTTTATGTCTCTCTCGCTGCCACGAAGGGAGACACACTTCTGTTTTACCTCTAGTCAGGACTAGGCGCATTTTCCATCACCGATGCTGTAACCATTTTGCAATGTATAACATTCACGTAAATACCGTAAAACATATTTACGTTAATTCAGTCAGTTGTTCTAATAATTTAACTAATCTTAATCATAACTATAGTACATAATTTTCTATATTTCTCATTACAGCTTCCCATAGACAATCAGTCAATGGGACTGTCGTCACATGCCGATAACAAAGAGATGCATTTGACCAGCAGTAATTGTCAGTGCTGTTAGTGCAAATTGCACGGCCAAAATATCTAAGACCCTCGTCTCGTCAACCATTTAGTCAGCAGCTGGTGGTCTCGCGGTCGCGTTCTCGCTTCCCGAGCACGGGGTCCCGGCTTCGATTCCCGACGGGGTCAGGGATTTTCACCTGCCTCGAGATGACTGGGTGTTTGTGCTGTCCTCATCGTTTCATCATCATGCATGAAAGTGGCAAGACTGAACTGAACAAAGGTTGGGAATTTGTACAGGCGCTGATAACCGCGCAGTTGAGTTCCCCACAAATCAAACATCATCATCATTTAGTTCAGGTATTTCAAAGTCCGAGCCTTCAAATTATCCTGTAATTATTTCAGTTTCAAATAACACGGTCACAGCATCCCTTTCTTAAACAGGCAACGGCGCAACTGCTAATATTACAAGTCTTCCAGACAGTCCTACGCACATATGCCATTGCGTAACTAACATGCTACTTTATATCTGATCTTCCCACTTGCACTAAAGTTTATTACAGTCACTACTTCCGAAATCCAATATCCGACCACTAAACCTTTCACGGTACCACCTGGTAAAAATCACTGCCCTCTTTTCATGTCATCCCTTCTCAGTAAAAGGACAAATAAAAACTGAGGAAATACGCGAGGGAGAAAGGTACAGATACACACCTTGGCAGTCCCTTCCCAGATATCCTAATGGCGGACCAATAAGATTCTCTCTTTTTTTTTTTTTTTTTTTTTTTTTTTTTTTTTTTTTTTTTTTTTTTTTGCCAGTGGAGAGATGATGACACTTCTATTCAATTACAGACCACATGTCCTGTCTATATACCGTGCTCGTGTTCAACGCAGTTGTTTCCATTGCCTTCTGATCCTGAAACTCTATCTGCTCCTCTGCTCTCTTTGGAAATGCCGTTGGCAGAACGAGAATAACATCTCATACTGGGAGTCTTTGGCTGCCCCTGCTGATGATTTTTATTCAAGATTCAAGCAATGGCCGGGTTCGAATTTGGGACCCAGGCTCTTTTGATTATTAATCAAGGACGCTAACCCCTAGACAACTAGTAAAATGTAATCGTCTAATAACTTATAATTTCTTCTCTAGTGTCAATAAACAAGCTGTGTACATTTAATAAGGTATTTGGGCAATTTACATGTGTAAATATTTGAATATCCACAGCGCTTGTAAAATGTGGTGCAGCAATCAAACTTTGATCGTTAATATGTGCTGCTTAATTAACAGTTTCATCAAGAGGCTGTAAAGTAATTTTAGATGTTGGAAATACTGCATGTAACACGATTTATGCAGTTTTTCGAATAAATTTTGGAATATGACGCAAAAAAAATTAGAGCATTCAGTTAGTTCTGAGCTCAGTCAAGACGGCTGCTCTGGGGCTACCTTCTAACTGGCTGTTTGTTTTAGGTGAAAAAACACTGCACTGTCACAGGCTATTTAGTTTTTAATGGATGCTACAAAATTTTCCCACCACCGTCATTTTGGACTTTTAAGACCCGTAAGAAGCTGTTTCATTCAAAAATTTCTCATCAGCACCTTTTTTTTACTTTCTTTTTAAATTTCGCATCATCTGCCATCTTGCCTATTTTTAAATTTCCTGCCATCACCATCTTTAACTTTTAAAATTCTGCCATCCGCCATATTGACGACGTAATTGAAAAGGGGTCTGTCTTGTGACTTCATAGTGATGACATCATAGATAATAGGGCATGGCTTGTGATGTCACAGACGCAAAAAAATGTAAAATTTTCGACTAGATGCACCAAAGTCCCCTAGTATCCTACTTCAGAGGAATATTGTCTATGCCTTCCGCGTTATTTAATCGCAAATTATCCAAAGTTCTGTTAAACTAGATTCTGTTGAACTTAGATTACTCCATTCTTGCCTTTCTCTGAATGTTTTGTACTTGTTGTTCTTTGGATTAACTAGAGTATTTCTTCTGTTGCCCAAAGTTTCTCCACAGTTACCTATTTGTCTGTTCAACTTATGTGATTACATTTTTTAGTGATGTCTATTCCATTTCAACTAAACCGTCGTTTGTGGTATTAATTATTATGGCAGTATTTACAGCCTTAGATAATTTAAAAAGCGTGTCATCATTCCTCATTACTTCAGTACCTCACTTCTTACCACACTGATTCTTCCGGATGATTCTCTTAAACTTAAATCTACCTTCCACCCTTCATCATTACTAAAATATGTTCTAAGACTATGTTTGCTCATGAGTGCATCCCAAAATCTGCTGTCGGAAACTGTCTCACCATGAAGGAATCCAGTTATAAATTCCCATGTATTTTCCAATTAAATTTCCCATGTATTTTCTGGTGAGATCTTAATTGTGTATTCGCTATTACCAGCTTTTTATTCATTGCAGAACTCAGTTGGTCGTTTACTTCTCCATTCCTGTAACAGAGTCCATATTCTTCCCTAACTCTGCCTCCTCTTCCTTTCCTTACTACAGCATTTCAATCTCCCTTAAGTGATTATTAGATTTTTATGTCCCTTCATACTGAATTATGGAATTAGTATCCTCATATACGGGAGCTTGCTGAAAAGAGATGCCTCCGATTTTTTATGTGAAAACTCTTTAAGATTTTTAAGTAAGATAAACATTATTAACATTCTACATCGTTATTGTTCATGTCTACATATTTGAGCTTTCTGCCGCTAGAGGGCTCCAGATTGTAGGGTGAACCATGGTGATGTGTAACGCAACTATGTTGGTGCGTGAGAAACAGCGTGCTGTAATCGAGTTTCGAATTCGAAGTGTTCGTCCACACAGGGAGACTCCTCCCTTTCAGAACGACAATGCCAAATCGCACACGAGCGCTGCGACATCTGCCTTGGGTCATAGATCACCTTCCGCACATTCCCGACTTCGTCCCATCCGGTTTTCATCTGTTTCCAAAACTTAAAGAACACCTTCGAGGACTTCACTTTGACAGTGATGAAGTGAGGCAAGCAGAGATGAGGTTGTGGCTCCGTTAAGAAGTGAAACATTCTACAGTGTCGGTGTGAACAAATTGGTCTCTCATTGGGAGAAATGTATTCATTGCCAGGGTGACTTTGTTGAGAAATAAATATGTAAACATGAAGAATAAAGATGTAGAATGTTAATAAAGTTTGTTTTATTTAAAACACCTTAAGGTTTTTCACACACAAATTCGGAGCCTTACTTTTCATCACGCCCTTGTACTTCCTCTAATCCTTTATCTTCATCGTATGAAGTCCGTATGTATAGCTGAACAGTTGTTGTTGACGTGATTTCCTCTCAGTTCTGTGATAATAATCTTATCACTGAAATACTCACATTAAATTACGGTCTGTCCTACCTTCCTACTTATCACGAATCCTACTCCAGTTACATCATTTTCTGCAGCTACTGATATTATCCTATATTCGTCTGACCATAAACCCTTATCTACTTTCCATTTAATTTCACAGACCCCTACTACACCTAAGCTCAGGTTTTCATTTCTATTTTCAGATTTGCTAGCTTCCCTATGACATTCTGACTTCTGATATTTCACTCTCCTACTCGTAAAATGCTGGTTGTTTCATCCTTTTTTCTTGGTCATCTCCCCCTTGGCAATCCCCTCCAGGAGATTCCAATCCAGGACTAAACCATAATCATTTGTTAATGGAAAGACCATCATGGTATGTTTAGAATTACATGCCACACGTATTGTAGACTAACATTGCTTGCAGTTGATTTCCATCCTAGATCTTGATATTCGTAAAGCTGCTTTTCTTTCCTTCAAGCGTCTCTTTAATTTTCCTATAGGTGCTTTCCTTATTTCTCCCACTTATATACTGTTCTATAGACTTACATTTGTCTCTAGCCATTCCTGCTTAGCCATTGTTCATTTCCAGTCACTCTCGTGTTTTTAGACGTTTGTATTCCCTTTCATCCATTTCATTTGCTGATTTTTACATTTTTTCTCCTCTTACCGTTTAAATCTAATATGTCATGTGACATCCATGGATTACTACTAGCCCTCGTCTATTTACCTATTTGATCCACTGCTGCCATCACTATTTCATCTCTCAAAGCTAACCATTCGTCTTCTTCTATGTTTCTTTCCCCTGTTTCTGTCAATCGTTACTAATGCTCCCTCTGAAACTCTCGACAACCTGTGGTTCTTTCAACTTATGCATGTAGTATCTTCTTAATTTCCTATCTTTTTGCAGATTCTTCAATAACTAGTGTTCAGAGTCCAAATCTACGCCTGGAAATGTCTTACAGTTTAAAATCTGGTTCCGAAATGTCTACCTTACCTCAATCTGAAAACTTCCGTTGTCTCCAAGTCTCTTCCACGTGTACAACATTCTTTCACAGGTCTTAAACCAAGTGTTTGCGATGTTTAAATTATACGCTGTACAAAATTCTTCCAGGTGGTTTCCTTTCTCATACCTTTCCCCCCAGTCCATATTCATCTAGTATTTTTCTTTCTCTTTCTTTTCCTACTATCGAATTCTAGTTCCCTATCACATTTAAATTTTCCTCCCTTAACTATCTGAATAACTTCTTTTATCTCATCAAATAATTGTTTCAGTCCCTTTATTATCTGCGAAGCTAGTTTTGGTGGGGTTGGCTTCGTGTCAATCTTGGCTCCAATAATTCGTTCACTGTGCTATTCGTAGTGGTCTACCGGTTGTTTCATCTTCTTATTCATTATTAGACCTACTCTTGCATAGCCCAAGTTTGATTTTGTATTTATAACTCTGTACTCACCTGGCCAGAAGTCCTGCTCAGCCTACTACCGAACTTCACTAATCCCCACTATCTCTAACTACATATACTTTCCCCTTTTCAAATTTTCTAACCTACCTGCTAGTTAAGGGATCTAAAGTTCCACGCTCAGAACCGTACATTATCGGCTTTCTTTTACCTGTTGTAGACATCCTCCTGAGTAGTCTTCGCCCACAGATCCGAATGGGGACTATTTTACTTCCGGAATATTACACTCAACTGGATGCCATCATCATTTAACCGTATAGTAGGGCTGCATAAACTCGGGAAAAATAATGGCTGTAGTTTCTCCTAGATTTCAGCCTTTCGCAGCACCAGCACTAGAAGGCCATGCTGATTGATGTTACACGATCAGATCTGTCAGACATCTAAATTGTTACCCTTGCAACTGCTGAAAAGGCTGCTGCCCCTCTTTAGGGACAACATGTTTGTCTGGCCTCTCAATAAACGTTTCTCTGTTTTGGTTGCATCTGCAATACGGCTATCTATACCGCAAACTACTTCATCACAGGAAGGTCTTTGGTTCACGAGGGAAAGGGGGGGGGGGGGGTTGATGCTGTATATGATGAAATTAGGTCACTGTTGAAAAGCGATACGTGGTAGCCAGTGGTATGCCAAGTTGATTGCAATCTTAACAAAAACTGGATTGCAGCCTACAAATGCCAAGTTGAGTGCCATCTTAACATAAACTGGATTGCAGCCTACAAAGTCATGTCCATGTGCTTTTGTAAACAGTGTACAAAACGTCCAGTCTTCCTGCTCATTTATGTACGAGGGTAATCCTAAAAGTAAGGTCTATTTTTTTTATAAGTACATAGACCTGTTTATTTCTACAATGGTTTAAATCAGTTTACAGCTTTACCCATATTTAGAACCTCGCATAGCGGTCGTTTGTAGACCTGCCTTAACATTCGTAGTGCTGGGAGAAATTATGGAGGTAGCGAAGGCACATTTGTATTTCATATTGTGTAAATTGCGATATTACCAAAGTTTGCGAGAGTTTGTTACTATTGTAGTTCTTAAATTAATTTAAAGGCACATATTCTTCTCAAATTTTTGGATGAATGATTTCCAAATGCTATATTTATCTTTATTGCATTTTTGTGGGTGCTAAGCTAAAGTGATGCGAACAGATTATTATTCTCTTCTTCTGTTTCACTTCGTGTTTTAGACAAACTGCTTTTGCAAAATCGATACTCCATCTCTTGTATGGTCCTCCTACATAGTCCTTCGGTACATTTATAACTGACAAACTTTACAGGGAGTCTTTCCGCACCCACATGGTCTACATGTCCCTTCCATTTCCTCTTATTTTTTCGTTTAGTTGATATATGTCTACATCTTTCATTGTATCCGTTTTTCTTTTAATATTTTCTCTTGTACTCCCTTCCATCTTTATTAGAAATCGCACTTCTTGAGCCTGAATTCTAATTTCCTGATGTCTTGCTGTCGCCTTTGCTTCACTTTGTACCTGATACTTCAACTCGGTTTCTTTCCTGGCTTTATTCTGCTAATGTTCTACAATTGTTCCAGGCATGGAAGCAAAGTTTTTTAACTTTTAGTCACCATCATGGTTGTACTCATATGTGATGTAACATCCTACATATTTAACACGTTTAACTTGCCCCAAGGTTTTATTGTTAAAGATTACTTTCGATCTTGCTGGTTGTGTACCCTGAAATTCCATCATTTTCGTTTTATCTACGGGCGATTTTACCTGGTGTTGCGGCCGGAGTAGCCGTGCGGTTCTAGGCGCTACAGTCTGGAACCGAGCGACCGCTACGGTCGTAGGTTCGAATCCTGCCTCGGGCATGGATGTGTGTGATGTCCTTGGGTTACTTAGGTTTAATTAGTTCTAAGTTCTAGGCGGCTGATGACCTCAGAAGTTGAGTCGCATAGTGCTCAGAGCCATTTGAACCATTTGAATCTGGTGTAGCGAGTCTGTCTGCTGCAATCTGTCTGCTGCAACTTATAGACTCCCAGCTGAAGCTCATCTTCATTCTCTGGAGTCAGTGTCAGGCAATGCAGGTTCGAGAACATTTTTCCACTCAAGCGACTCATCATTTACCCCACCCCCTTTTCTTCCGTACACTCTCAACTGTCTCAGTTTTCGCTACGATTTGTGATGCGCTCTGCATACAGATCTTGCACTTGGACAGCCCTGGCGCCCCTCTCAGCTTAGCGTCCCAAGTGGCCGCCACTACTGCTGATATGTCTTGCGTAAAAGTCTTACCAGTCGTGGTGCATCTGGCGCTCGTCCCAGCTTAGCTTCCAAGCGGTAGCTTGTGTCGCTTTTCCCTTAAACCGGCCCTAGTGTTCGGTATTCTCGCTATAGGATTGCATTTAGTTTGGCGTTGCTGTATAAAAATATTCATTTTTCATTTGCTATTTTCCATTTACTACCCACTTCATATAAATGACCGGTATATTTGAAACGGCAATAACAACTAAACGAGCAGCGATAGAAATACACCGTTTGTTGCAATATGCTTGGGACAACAGTACATTTTCAGGCGGACAAACTTTCGAAATTACAGTAGTTACAATTTTCAACAACAGATGGCGCTGCAAGTGATGTGAAAGATATAGAAGACAACGCAGTCTGTGGGTGCGCCATTCTGTACGTCGTCTTTCTGCTGTAAGCGTGTGCTGTTCACAACGTGCAAGTGTGCTGTAGACAACATGGTTTATTCCTTAGAACAGAGGATTTTTCTGGTGTTGGAATTCCACCGCCTAGAACACAGTGTTGTTGCAACAAGACGAAGTTTTCAACGGAGGTTTAATGTAACCAAAGGACCGAAAAGCGATACAATAAAGGATCTGTTTGAAAAATTTCAACGGACTGGGAACGTGACGGATGAACGTGCTGGAAAGGTAGGGCTACCGCGTACGGCAACCACAGAGGGCAACGCGCAGCTAGTGGAGCAGGTGATCCAACAGCGGCCTCGGGTTTCCGTTCGCCGTGTTGCAGCTGCGGTCCAAATGACGCCAACGTCCACGTATCGTCTCATGCGCCAGAGTTTACACCTCTATCCATACAAAATTCAAACACGGCAACCCCTCAGCGCCGCTACCATTGCTGCACGAGAGACATTCACTAACGATATAGTGCACAGGATTGATGACGGCGATATGCATGTGGGCAGCATTTGGTTTACTGACGAAGCTTATTTTTACCTGGACGGCTTCGTCAGTAAACAGAACTGGCGCATATGGGGAACCGAAAAGCCCCATGTTGCAGTCCCATCGTCCCTGCATCCTCAAAAAGTACTGGTCTGGGCCGCCATGTCTTCCAAATGAATCATTGGCCCATTTTTCAGATCCGAAACGATTACTGCATCACGCTATCTGGACGTTCTTCGTGAATTTGTGGCGATACAAACTGCCTTAGACGACACTGCGAACACCTCGTGGTTTATGCAAGATGGTGCCCGGCCACATCGCACGGCCGACGTCTTTAATTTCCTGAATGAATATTTCGATGATCGTGTGATTGCTTTGGGCTATCCGAAACATACAGGAGGCGGCGTGGATTGGCCTCCCTATTCGCCAGACATGAACCCCTGTGACTTCTTTCTGTGGGGACACTTGAAAGACCAGGTGTACCGCCAGAATCCAGAAACAATTGAACAGCTGAAGCAGTACATCTCATCTGCATGTGAAGCCATTCCGCCAGACACGTTGTCAAAGGTTTCGGGTAATTTCATTCAGAGACTACGCCATATTATTGCTACGCATGGTGGATATATGGAAAATATCGTACTATAGAGTTTCCCAGACCGCAGCGCCATCTGTTGTTGAAAATTGTAACTACTGTAATTTCGAAAGTTTGTCTGCCTGAAAATGTACTGTTGTCCCAAGCATATTTCAACAAACGGTGTATTTCTATCGCTGCTCGTTTAGTTTTTATTGTCGTTTCAAATATACCGGTCATTTTTGAAACACCCTGTATATATATATATATATATATATATATATATATATATATATATATATATATATATATATATATATTATATATATATATTTGAAGAGTGTCGGGGAAATACAGCATTCTTGATGTGTTGGTGTTCAATGGCTTTATTATTATGTTTTTCATATCAGCAACAATATTAGTGTTCCTGGATAGACTCTTAACACGTTTTATGAGATGAGATGGATAACCTTGTTTAGCCATTATATACCATAACATTTCTCTGCTTAAATTATCAAATGCCTTTTCAGTATCTATAAACGCAAGATGAGTTTTCCTAGTGAATTCTCGTCTCTTTTCTCTAACTTGTTGTAGAGGAAGAACACTGCCAATAGTTGATCGTCCCTTTGTAAAACCTTTCTTTTGTCTTCCGTCAAGTATTTTGACATATAATATAGAAGTTGAATCCAGGAGGTTACACCTCTAAAGGTCCAGAATGAGATGTTTACTCTGCAGCGGAGTGTGTGCTGATATGAAACTTACTGGCAGATTAAAACTGTGTGCCGGACTGATACTCGAACTCGGGATCTTAGCCTTTCACGGGCAAGTACTCTACCATCTGAGATACCCAAGCACGACTCACGCCCCGTCCTCACAGCTTTACTTCTGACAGTACCTCGTCTCCTAATTTCCAAACTTTACAGAAGCTTTCCTGCGAAACTTGCAGAACTAGCACTCCTGAAAAAAAGGATATTGCGGAGACATAGCTTAGCCACAGCCTGGGGGATGTTTCCAGAATGAGATTTTCACTCTGCAACGGAGTGTGCGCTGATATGAAACTTCCTGACAGATTAAAACTGTGTGCCGGACCGAGACTCGAACTCGGGACCTTTGCCTTTCGCGGGCAAGTGCTCTACCATTTGGCAGAAGTAAAGCTGTGGGGACGGGGCGTGAGTCGTGCTTGGGTATCTCAGATGGTAGAGCACTTGCCCGCGAAAGGCAAAGGTCCCGAGTTCGAGTCTCGGTCCGGCACACACTTTTAATCTGCCAGGAAGTTTTACCTCTAAAGTTGTCACATTCATTTTTACCACCCTTTTTAAAGATAGATATTACTTTGGCTTTTGGCCTGTCTTTGGTACCGTACCTTCTTACTTTTCCATTTCTTACTTTTCCAGAGTTTATTAAAAATGTCAAGATGCCGCAATTGTAAGAATAATCCTCCTTATTTCCACAACACCACATTAACCCCATCTAAACCAGTGGCTTTTCTGTTCCTTGTAACTTGTAGAGCTTCAATCAATTTTCTGTATCAGCATAATCCAGGCCTTAGTTCAGGTATGTTTGAATTACTCCATCATCATATCATAATTTTTATAACAATCCGTTCATTCTTTCTTCTCTGTTTTACTGACACATATACAGAGTGTCCATAAATAAAGCTCCAGTTTCAAATCTTTGTGGAAACAGAACCACTGATTAAAATCTGAACAAAATGTTATTGACGCAGGGGGAAACGTCATACAACAAAAATAATCACAAAAATTTAACCAACAGATGGTGCTGCAAGCGCCAGAATATACACACCAACAGACGCACGGCACCCCGCGGCTGTTCCTCAGTTTGCCCCCAAGATGCCTAACTTGACTGTCCCTACGAAGGTTCGTGCGGTGCTCGTAAAGCTCTTATACAAGAACGGTGACGGTGCGCCAGTTGCCCTGCACATGTTCCGGACACTGAAGAGTATAAAAAAAGGCATGCGTCCGAAGTCTGCTGAAGGTCTGGAGAAAATCATTAAAAATTTGAGAAGACAGGTGCTTTTGAGAAGCAATGTGGCAGAGGAAGAAGAGCAGTTGATCCGACGTCTGTCGAAGATGTGGCCACAGCCCTGGAGGAGGGGTCGAGCGGTGGTTTGCAAACATGCAGCGCAATCGAATTTGCCCGAACATTGGACATGCCTGCGGGCACGGTTCATAAACTCCTACAAAACATCCTGCATCGCTATCCATCAAAAATCACGTATATAGAGTTCTTCCTGTTGACTGTCAGCAAGAGAAACGTTCACTCTGAAATTTCTTGCAAGCGGACAATGAATGACCATGGAAAGTTCTGTGGGCAGACAAAGTCCATTTCCATCTCCAGTGATATGTCAACGCAGAATTGAAGGATATGAGCAACAGAAAATTAGCACCCGCATCAACAGCTATAACTTCATTCTGCAAAGGTGAACACGTGGTGCGGGTTTACGGCATAGTTTATCGCAGGGCCGTAATTTTTCGGGTCCTGTTACCGTCACTGGTAAACGCTAATGAGTGGCTGCTGCAGAGGCATTTTGGAAATGCTGCAGTCTGGCCGTCCAGGTCACCTAATCTTAATCCGGGTGACGTCTGGCTGCTAGGTTACCTGAAAGATGCTGCGTTCAGTGCCCCAATTTACGAACGTTGCTGAACTGAAGGCACGCGTTGCTCAAATCATTCTGAACGTGGCCCCAAGACTCTCTGATCTGTTGTGTAACCCTTTTTCCTATTTCAACTTCTGGCAGAAAATGGTGGAGAGCACGCTAAAGATATCTTGTATCAGTCTCACGTCAGTTAAAAACCGACATCATTTGGCTCTTATGCTTTTTGGGCCTCAGGAAAATTAAAAACTGATGCCATTCTGCTTTTGTGCGGTTTTCGAATTCAGGACAATTAAAAACCTAATTTTCCCGTTCCATGTGGCATGATCTCGTAGTGTGGGTGGACTTTCATAACTAACAGTCCCACAACTGTTGACTGCCGAACTTGTAGAGTCATGCACACTGAAATGTACGGATGTTACTTGTGCAGTTCAAACCTTAGGGGTCGCATTCCAGTACATCTGTCATTTTTAGTCAACCCCACTTACGTTAAGACGCTTACAGCGCTATCTATTGGTAAAAATGTGTTTTTTTTCATCACTTTTCCCCCTGCGTCAATAGTATTCTGTTCAAGCTTGACGCCATTCTGAGAAGTGGTTCTCTTTCTACGGCGTTTCGAAACTTCAACTTTAATTGTGGTCAGCCTGAACAATTCTTTTCTTGTCTACCACGTGTTTTCATCTCTTTGTAAGCAATCATTGGTCTGCCACGCAAATCATCCTGTATTTTACTAGTGGAGCGTTAATATCTCACGTATTTGTTGAATTACGTTCAAAAATGGCTCTGAGCACTATGGGACTTAACAGCAATGGTCATCAGTCCCCTAGAACTACTTAAACCTAACTAACCTAAGGACATCACACAACACCCAGCCATCACGAGGCAGAAAAAATCCCTGACCCCGCCGGGAATCGAACCCGGGAACCCGGGCGTGGGAAGCGAGAACGCTACCGCACGACCACGAGATGCGGGCTTGAGTTACGTGTGTCACACTATTTCTTTTCCCTTTATGTTCATTATACAGTGAGATGACAAAAGTAATGGGCTAGTGACATGCACATATACAGATTGCAATAGTATCGGATACACAAGGTATGCCGGCCGGAGTGGCCGAGCGGTTCTAGGCGCTACAGTCTGGAACTGCGCGAGCGCTACGGACGCAGGTTCGAATCTTGCCTCGGGCATGGATGTGTGTGATGTCCTTAGGTTAGTTAGGTTTAAGTAGTTCTAAGTTCTAGAGGACTGTTGACTTCAGAAGTTAAGTCCCATAGTGCTCAGAGCCATTTGAACCATTTGAACACAAGGTATAGAAGGGCAGTGAACTGGTGGAGCTGTCATTCGCACTCAGGTGATTCATGGGAATAGGTTTCCGGTGTTATTATGGCAATCCGACGGAAATTAACAGATTTTGATCGCAGAATGGTAGTTGGAGCTAGCCACATGGGACATTCCATTTCGGAAATCGTTAGAGAAATCAAGATTCCGAGATCCACAGTGCCAAGAGAGTGCCGAGAACACCAAATTTCAGGCATTATCTCTCATCACGGACAATGCAGTGGCCGACGGGCTTCACTTAACGACCGAGAGCAGCGGATTTTGTGTAGAGTTGTCAGTGCTAACAGACAATCAACATGCGTCAAATGACGACAGAAATCAATGGGGGACGTATGACGAACGTATCCGTTAGGATAGTGTGGCGAAATTTGGCGTTAATGGGCTATGGCAGCAGCAGACGATCGATGTGACTGGCTTTGCTAACAGTACGACATCGCCTGCAGCGCCTGTCTTGGGCTTGTGACAATATCGGTTGAACCCTAGAGAGTTGGAAAACCTTGGCGTGGTCAGATGAGTCCTGATTTCAGTTGGAAAGAGCTGTAAGGCTTACACACTAATCTAACTTAAACTAACTTACGGCCGGCCGCTGTAGTCGAGCGGTTCTAGACGCTACAGTCCGGAACCGCGCTCCTGCTACGGTCGCAGGTTCGAATCCAGCTTCGGACATGGATGTGTGTGCTGTCCTTAGGTTATTTAGGCTTAAGTAGTTCTACGTCTAGGGGACTGATGACTTCAGATGTTAAGACCCATAGTGCTTAGAGCCATTTGAACCATTTTGAACTAACTGACGCTAACAACAACACACACACCCATGCCCGAGGGAGAACTCGAACCTCCGACGGGGGCTCGTGAAACTGAGTTACGTGTGAAATTTAGAGCGGACTGATTGTCACTGAACAAGGTAGTGTAGGCAGTTTCCCAAAACTCAGCTCTGGCTTGAATGTTGGCAGGTGCGTTGCTCCTTTGCTTCTTCGGTGAGGCTCATGTACTCAGCTTCACTTGATGAAAGAGCAATCGCTCTCTACGTGTGTGAACATCATGAGTTTGCGGATCCGTATAATGTGAAGTTGTAGCCTTTAAATGAGTTCTTCCACATCTACATCTATTTTCAAATTCTGCACACCACCGTGAAGTGTATGGTAGAGGGTACGTCCCATTGTACCAGTTATTAGGGATTTCTCCCGTTCCATTCACATTCGGAACGCGGGAAGAGTGATTGTTTAAAATACTGTGTGCATTTTATAATTAGTCTGCTATTATCCTCATGATCCCCATGGGAGCGATATGAGGGGGTTGCATTGTGTTCCTAGAGTCATCATTATAAGACGGTTAATGGAACTTTGTAAGTAGGCTTTCGCCAGATAGCTGATGTCTCTCTTCAAGAATCTGACAGTTCAATTCTTTCAACATCTCTGTGACACTCTCCCCAGGTCTGTATACGCTCTGTATCCCTTGTCAGTGCCTTCAGGTTCAAGTCCTACATGCTTGAAAAATATTTTAGAAAGGGTCGCACGAGTGATTTGTAAGCAATCCCATCTGAGACGACGACATTTCCCTTGTATTCTACCAATAAACCGAAGCTGCTGCCTGCTTTACCCACGACAGAGACTGTGTGATCATTTCATTTCATTTCTCTACAAAGTGTTACATCTACATATTTCTATGATTTTACCGATTCCAGATGTGACTCACTGATATTATAGTCATACAGTGAAGAGCTAAAAGACCTAGTACACCTGCCTAATATTGTGTTGGCCCCCGCGGGCAAGCGTAAGTGCCGCAACACGATGTGGCATGGCCTCGACTAGTGTCTGAAATAGTGCAAGAAGGAATTGACACCATGAATTCTGCAGCGCTGTTTAAAAATTCGTAAGAGTACGAGGGGGTGGAAATCTCTTGTGAGCAGCACGTTGCAAGGCAACCAGATATGCTCAATGATGTTAATGTCTGGGGTGTATGGTGACCAACGCAAGTGTTTAAACTCAGAGGACTGTTCCTGGAGCCACTATATAGAAATTCTGGAGGTGTGGGGTGTCGCATTGTCGTACTGGAATTGCCCAAGTCCGCCAGAATGTACAATTGACATGAATAGATGCAGGTGATCAGACAGGGTGCTTACGTACGTGCCACCTGTCAGAGTCGTATCTAGACGTATCAAGGTCCCATATCACTCCAATTGCACACACCCCACACCATTACCGAGGCTCCACCAGCTTTAACAGTCTCCTCCTGACGTGCAGGGTTCATGGATTCATGATTTTGTCTCCATACCCGTACACATCCATCCGCTCGATACAGTTTGAAACGAGACTCGTCCGACGAGTCAACATGTATTCAGTCATCAACAGTCCAATATCGGTGTTGACGGGCCCGGGCGAGGCGTAACGCTTTGTATCGTACAGTCATCAAGGGTACACGAGTGGGCCTTTGGCTCCGAACGGCCATATCGATGATATTTCGTTCAATGATTCGCACACTGAACTTGTTGAAGGCCGAGCATTGAAATCTGCAGCAGTTTGCTGAAGAGTTGCACTTCTGTCACGTTGAACGATTCTCTTCAGTCGTCGTTGGTCCCGTTCTTGCAGGATCTTTTTCCGGGCGCAGCGCTGTTGGAGATTTGATGTTTTACCGGATTCCTGATATTCACGGTACGCTCCTGAAATGGTCACACGGGAAAATTCCCACTTCATCGCTACCTCGGAGACGCTGTGTCCTATAGCTCGTGCGCCGACTATAACATCACGTTCAGACTCACTTAAATCTTGATAACCTGCCATTGTAGCAGCAGTAATCGATCCAACAACTGCACCAGACACTTGTGTTATACTGGCGTTGCCGATCGCAACGTCGTATTCTAGTTTATACGAGGGCTATCCGCAAAGTACATTACGTTTTGGAATTAAAAATAAATAAAGAATTGGAAATTTTTTTTATTACATACAGATGAAAGCCACACTTTAATACCACTTTTATACATAGTTGCCATTTAAATTAAGGCACTTATCGTAGCGATGGACGAGCTTGGAAATTCCTTCGTCATAAAATTCGGCCGCCTGCGCCTTCAACCACGTGGTTACCTCTTTTGGGACAGAAAAGGTGTGATTTTTGTGGATTTCCTGGAAAGAGGCACTACAATAAACTCTCAAAGGTATTGCCAAACTCTGCACAACCTCAGAAGAGCAATACAAAACAAGCGCAGGGGAAAGTTGGGCTCAAAGATCTTGTTGATTCACACAACGCCCGGGCCCACACGGCAAATGCCATTCGTGAAGTTCTCGAATCTTTTAAGTGGGAGTTGTTTCCTCATCCGCCGTACAGTCCCGACCTGGCACCGAGCGACTTCCACTTATTCCCAGCAATGAAGAAGTGGTTGGCTATGCAGCGTTTCGATGGCGACGCACAGCTTCAAGAAGAGGTAACCACGTGGTTGAAGGCGCAGGCGGACGAATTTTACGACGAAGGAATTTCCAAGCTCGTCCATCGCTGCGATAAGTGCCTTAATTTAAATGGCAACTATGTAGAAAAGTAGTATTTAAGTGTGGCTTTCATCTGCATATAATAAAAAAAATTTCCAGTACTTTATTTATTTTTAATTCCAAAACGTAATGTACTTTGTGGATAGCCCTCGTATATCTGCATACCTGTACCAGTTTCTTTAACCCTTCAATATGTATTCGATGTTAAGAAATTTCTATTTATCAAAAAGGCTTTTCTTGCCATCCTCTCTGTTTCAGCCATCATCAGTTATTTTGTTGCAAAAACAGGAAAATTCACTACTGCTTTCAGTGTCCAGTTTCTTTATCTAATTCCCTCAGGATCGCCTGATTTAATTCCACGACACTCCATTACCTTGGTCTGCTTTTGTAATTGTTAATCTTATATCCTCCTTTCAAGTCACTGAGCATTTCGTTCAACTGCTCTTCCAAGTCCTTTGCCGTCTCTAAGACAATTACAATGTCATCGGAAAACCTCAATTTTTTTACTTCTTCTCCCTGAACATTAATTTCTTCTCCGAATATCATCGGGAAGGGCTGCAACCTTCTCTCTCTCCCTTCTCAAACATTTCTTCCCTTTCATGCCCCTCGACTCTTATAACCGCAGTCTGTTTTCCTTACAAATTATAAATAACCTTACTCCCTGTGTCTTAGTCCCGGTACATTTAGAATTTCAAAGAGTATGTTCCATTCGACATTGTCAAAAGCTTTCTCCAAAGCTACAAAAGCTGTAAATGTAAGTCAGCCTTTCCTTAACCCGGCTGCCAAGTTAATTTGTAGAGTCAAAATTTCTTCGCGTGTTCAGACATTTCACCGGAATCCAAACTGATCTTCCAAGAGATCGGCTTTTAACAGTTTTTCCATTTTTCTGTAAGTAGTTTGTATTAGTATTTTGCAGCCAAGACTCATTAAGCTGATAGTCAGATAATACATCTATCAGCGCCTGTTTTCTTTGGAACTGGCATTATTACAGTATTCTTGAATCCTGAAGCTATTTCGATTCTCTCAAACATCTTGAATACCAGGTGGAATAGTTTTGTTCTCGCTGGCTCTCCCAAGGATATCAGTAGTTCTGATGGAATATCGTCTACTAAAGGGGCCTTATTTCGACTTAGGGCTTTCAATGTTCTCTCAAATTCTTCTCGCAGTATCATATCTACATCTAAATACTCCTCCCACCTTTCAGCTATGAATTCTTTGCTTGCAGTTGATTTCCATCCTAGATCTTGATATTCGTAAAGCTGCTTTTCTTTCCTTCAAGCGTCTCTTTAATTTTCCTATAGGTGCTTTCCTTATTTCTCCTACTTATATACTGTTCTATAGACTTACATTGGTCGCTAGCCATTCCTGCTTAGCCATTGTTCATTTCCAGTCACTCGCGTGTTTTTAGACGTTTGTATTCCCTTTCATCCATTTCATTTGCTGCATTTTTACATTTTTTTCTCCTCTTACAGTTTAAATCCAATATGTCATGTGACATCCATGGATTACTACTAGCCCTCGTCTATTTACCTATTTGATCCACTGCTGCCATCACTATTTCATCTCTCAAAGCTAACCATTCGTCTTCTTCTATGTTTCTTTCCCCTGTTTCTGTCAATCGTTACTAATGCTCCCTCTGAAACTCTCGACAACCTGTGGTTCTTTCAACTTATGCATGTAGTATCTTCTTAATTTCCTATCTTTTTGCAGATTCTTCAATAACTAGTGTTCAGAGTCCAAATCTACGCCTGGAAATGTCTTACAGTTTAAAATCTGGTTCCGAAATGTCTACCTTACCTCAATCTGAAAACTTCCGTTGTCTCCAAGTCTCTTCCACGTGTACAACATTCTTTCACAGGTCTTAAACCAAGTGTTTGCGATGTTTAAATTATACGCTGTACAAAATTCTTCCAGGTGGTTTCCTTTCTCATATTTTTCCCCCCGGTCCATATTCATCTAGTATTTTTCTTTCTCTTTCTTTTCCTACTATCGAATTCTAGTTCCCTATCACATTTAAATTTTCCTCCCTTAACTATCTGAATAACTTCTTTTATCTCATCAAATAATTGTTTCAGTCCCTTTATTATCTGCGAAGCTAGCTTTGGTGGGGTTGGCTTCGTGTCAATCTTGGCTCCAATAATTCGTTCACTGTGCTATTCGTAGTGGTCTACCGGTTGTTTCATCTTCTTATTCATTATTAGACCTACTCTTGCATAGCCCAAGTTTGATTTTGTATTTATAACTCTGTACTCACCTGGCCAGAAGTCCTGCTCAGCCTACTACCGAACTTCACTAATCCCCACTATCTCTAACTACATATACTTTCCCCTTTTCAAATTTTCTAACCTACCTGCTAGTTAAGGGATCTAAAGTTCCACGCTCAGAACCGTACATTATCGGCTTTCTTTTACCTGTTGTAGACATCCTCCTGAGTAGTCTTCGCCCACAGATCCGAATGGGGACTATTTTACCTCCGGAATATTACACTCAACTGGATGCCATCATCATTTAACCGTATAGTAGGGCTGCATAAACTCGGGAAAAATAATGGCTGTAGTTTTTCCTAGATTTCAGCCTTTCGCAGCACCAGCACTAGAAGGCCATGCTGATTGATGTTACACGATCAGATCTGTCAGACATCTAAATTGTTACCCTTGCAACTGCTGAAAAGGCTGCTGCCCCTCTTTAGGAACAACATGTTTGTCTGGCCTCTCAATAGACGTTTCTCTGTTTTGGTTGCATCTGCAATACGGCTATCTATACCGCAAACTACTTCATCACAGGAAGGTCTTTGGTTCACGAGGGAAAGGGGGGGGGGGGTTGATGCTGTATATGATGAAATTAGGTCACTGTTGAAAAGCGATACATGGTAGCCAGTAGTATGCCAAGTTGAGTGCAATCTTAACAAAAACTGGATTGCAGGCTACAAATGCCAAGTTGAGTGCCATCTTAACATAAACTGGATTGCAGCCTACAAAGTCATGTCCATGTGCTTTTGTAAACAGTGTACAAAACGTCCAGTCTTCCTGCTCATTTATGTACGAGGGTAATCCTAAAAGTAAGGTCTATTTTTTTATAAGTACATAGACCTGTTTATTTCTACAATGGTTTAAAGCAGTTTACAGCTTGAACATTTAGCTATTTTTCGACATAATCACCATTTCTGTCGATGCATTTTTGTAGACGCTGTGGCAGTTTTTGTATACCCATGTCATACCAGCTCGCCGCCATGCTGTTCAGAAAGTTATGAACCTCCTCTTTCACCTCGTCGTCGGAGCTGAATCGCTTTCCGGCCAAATGTTCTTTTAACCTAGGGAACAGGCGATAGTCACTGGGCGCCAAGTCACGACTATACCGTGGGTGGGTGATTATGTTCCACTGAAACTGTTGCAGAAGAGCAACGGTTTGCCGAGTGATGTGTGGGTGAGCGTTGTCATGGAGAGCCGGCCGCGGTGGTCTAGCGGTTCTAGGCGCGCAGTCCGGAACCGCGCGACTGCTACGGTCGCAGGTTCGAATCCGGCCTCGGGCATGGATGTGTGTGATGTCCTTAGGTTAGTTAGGTTTAAGTAGTTCTAAGTTCTAGGGGACTGATGACCACAGATGTTAAGTCCCATAGTGCTCAGAACCATTTGAACCATTTTTTTTGTCATGGAGAATGTGTCCGCCCTGCTCAACATTCCTCTTCTCCGGTTCTGAATTGCTCGCTTGAGTTTCTTCAGAGTCTCACAGTACCTGTCAGCGTTAATTGTGGTCCCAGCGATTCAGCTCCAACGACGAGCTGAAAAAAGAGGTTCATAACTCTCTGAACAGAATGGCGGCGACCTGGTATGACATGGTCATACAAAAACTGCCACAGCATCTACAAAAATGCGTCGACAGAAATGATGATTATGTCGAAAAATAGATAAATGTTCAAGCTGTAAAGTGATGTAAACCATTGTAGAAATAAACAGGTCTATGTACTTATAAAAAAAATAGGAGACCTTACTTTTGGGATTAAGCTCGTAGATGACCTCATAATCGCTTCATCAGACCGAGAAAGAACGAAACAAACCAAGGATCTTAGTGCCAACATGTATTGTCTGGGTAACGAGATAAATCCATCTATGGGCAGAATTTTGTGTCAAAGTGGTTACATCAAGGACGTTTTACACCATTTCAGAATGTATAACCACATATCCATAAGGATGCACCGAAAATCGCGAGCAAATTGGATGCAGCAGCTATGACTACAGGAGATGACATTCATTATGCTGTCAGAGAACTGGTTGGAGCAATTATGTACGTCGCCATCGGTACTCGACACAACAGATGCTGTGCAGTCTATAAGTTAATCCAGTACAATAAGAGCCGTTCACCGGCAAAGGGCTAAGCGAATCCTTAGATATCTCAAAGGAATCATAGACAAGAAACTGACTTATATCAAGGATAAGTAAGGAATCTTCGGTTTCACGGACACTGATTGTGGAAGTTCCGATCCGATGGAAAGAATTTGGTACCACACCTACGTTTATTATCAAAAGTATTATTAAGCGAAGTTTGTGACTGTATTGAGGATTTCTTGGTAGGGAGGCACATCAAGTTATCGTGGATGGAGAGTCAACGATAGATACAGGTAACTTCGCTAGTACCCCAGTGAAGTGTATTGCATCCCTCGTTATTCTTGTTACGTATTAACGACCGTGGGGACGATATTAACAGTAATCTCAGACTTTTCGCAGGTAATGCAGTTACTTATATAATGAAGTAGTCTGAAAAAACTGCACAATTGTTCATTCGGATCTTGGTAAGATTTCAAAGCGGTGCAAAGATTGGCAACTAACCTTAAATGTTCAGAAATGTAAAATTGTGCGCCTCAAAAAACGGAAAAACGTAGTATTTTACACTGAAACGCCAAAGAAACTGGTATAGGCATGCGTATTCAAATATACAGATATGTAGAGAGGCAGAATATGGCGCTGCGACCGACAACGCCTATAAAAGACAACAAGTGTCTGGCGCAGTTGTTAGATCGGTTACTGCTGCTACAATGGCAGGTTATCAAGATTTAAGTGAGTTTGAAAGTGATGCTATAGTCGACGTACGAGCGATGGGACACAGCATCGCCGAGACTGCGATGAAGTGGGGATTTTCCCGTGCGACTATTTCACGAGTGTAACGTGAATATCAGGAATCCGGTAAAACATCAAATCTCCAACAGCGCTGCGCCTGGAAAAAGATCCTGCAAGAACGGGACCAACGACGACTGAAGAGAATCGTTCAACGTGACAGAAGTGCAACTCTTCCGCAAATTTCTGCGGATTTTAATGCTCGGCCATCAACAAGTTCAGCGTGCGAACCATTCAACGAAATGTTATCGATATGGCCTTTCGGAACCGAAGGCCCACTCGTGTATCCTTGATGACTGTACGACACAAAGCTTTACGCCTCGCCTGGGCCCGCCAACACCGACATTGGACTGTTGATGACTGGAAAAATGTTGCCTGGTCGGACGAGTCTCGTTTCAAATTGTATCGAGCGGATGGACGTGTAGGGGTATGAAGACAACCTCATGAATCCATGTACCCTGCACGTCAGCAAGAGACCGTTAAAGCTGGTGGAGCCTCGGTAATGGTGTGTGCAATTGGAGTGATATGGGACCTTGATACGTCTAGATACGACTCTGACAGGTGGCACGTACGTAAGCACCCTGTTTGATCGCCTGCATCCATCCATGTCCATTGTACATTCCGACGGACTTGGGCAATTCCAGCAGGACAATGCGACACCCCACACCTCCAGAATTGCTATATAGTGGCACCAGGAACACTCTTGTGAGTTTAAACACTTGCGCTGGCCACCATACTCCCCAGATATTAACTTTATTGAGCATACCTGGGTGCCTTGCAATGTGCTGTTCAGAAGGTAAGTAGGCTGTTTAGGCTTTTATATTGGTAACGCCACGTAGCGCTCTGTATGAAAATCACTGGTTGTGCTGTGTGCAGTCTGTGGCTGGGTACCATTGTTGTAATATTCGCTTTGTAGTGTTGGGCTGTTGGCTGTTAACAGCACGTAGCGTTGCGCAGTTCGAGGTGAGCCGCCAGCAGTGGTGGATGTGGGGAAGTGAGACGGCGGATTTTTGAGAGCGGATGATCTGGACGTGTGTCCATCAGAAACAGTACATTTGTAAGAATGTAAGTCATGAACTGCTATATATATATTATGACTTTTGAACACTATTAAGGTAAATACATTGTTTGTTCTCTATCTAAATCTTTAATTTGCTAACTATGCCTATCAGTAGTTAGTGCCTTCAGTAGTTTGAATCTTTTATTTAGCGGGCAGTAGTGGCGTTCGCTGTATTGCAGTAGTTCGAGTAACGAAGATTTTTGCGAGGTAAGTGATTTGCAAAAGGTATAGGTTAATGTTGGTCAGGGCCATTCTTTTGTAGGGATTTTTGAAAGTCAGATTGCGTTGCGCTAAAAATATTGTGTGTCAGTTTAGTGTTGATCAGAACAGGTAAAGAGCGAAATGTCTGAGTACGTTCAGTTTTGCTCAGCTGTTTGAAAATCAAATAATGTACGAGATTTACCAGCACAGTAATTCACTAATTTTTCTAAGGGGACGTTTCAACAGCCCTGCAGGATTCAAGGTGTCAATTCCCTCCTGCACCGCTTCAGACATTAGTGGAGTCCATGCCACGTGGCGTTGTAGCACTTCTGCATGTTCGAGGGGGCCTACACGATATTAGGCAGGTGTACCAGTTTCTTTGGCTCTTGAGTGTAAATGTATTAGGGTGTCTTTTCTGAAGGTGTTTTTGGCTGTGGTGTGGCCTTGTCTGGAAGTGAGACATGAACGATAAACAGTTCAGACAACAAGAGAATACAAACCTTCAAAATGTGGTGTGTCGTGTCCTGCCTACTCGTTGAATATGACGGGACTAGGAAACCTGCGTTCTCGTCGTGCCGGCGCTTGACTTTTACTCAGGATCATTGCTCTCCCTCCCTCGCCCCCGCCCCCAAAGTGACTGACGATCTTCGTACAAGGAGCTCGACAACGGCGGGGAAGGCAGAGGATTGGAGCTGTGGCTGCAGGGGACTCAAGCTTCCGGTCGCACCCCGCCATATGGCCTTCGCTCTGGCGGAAACGTCCCCCGGATAACGAGCACAAGGGTACGCGTCCATCTTCTGAAGCCCATAGTCAGATGGAGAAAGCCTCGGCTGGTGCGGTGTGGGCGGGTCTTGCTCCGTCGGTAGGGCGACAGGAGGCGGAGGAGGCTCCGTCTCCGTCTCCGTGACGTCCTCCCGCGGGTCGTGATGATAACCTCTTGCGGCTGCTGTGGCTAAGCTGTCCTGGGGATCCGCGAATCTGGAGGGGGGGGGGGGGCAGAGACACAGAAGCATCACCTTGCACGTGATAGTGGCGAATTTGATTGTGATGTCGACGCTGCAATCCGTCTGGCCCTGAAATGAGATACATGCATGCGCCAAGTCGACGAAGGATGTCGCCTCGCACCTACCGTCTGCTGCCGCTAAAAACCCTGAAAAACACAGTATCATGCGGCGCTAAGCAATACTGCGGCCTCACTTCGGCACCGGATGCTAAGCAGGGTGGAGAAAGTGGAGCAGGATCCGATGGCGGCGACCGCGAAGCAATTCCGCCGGCGGTGGTCCATCTCGTGGTTGCGAACGGTAGGAGGCGAGAAACAGTTGCAGTGCTTGATACCTGGTTTGTGCGGTGTGAAGTTTGGCCATATGTTGCTTGAAGGTTCTGACAAAACGTTTCGCTTCGCTGTTTGACTGTGGATGGGACGGTGCACTAGTTAGATGCTGTATGCCATTGCGTTCACAGAATGTTTCAGATTCATTTGACGTGAACTCAGGGCCGTTGTCCGACACTATGACTTCATTTAAACCTCCGAGGCAAAAAATAGACGACGACACCTGAATTGTGCTAAGTGACGTTGTCGAGTTCATTGGAATAGCAAAAGGAAACTTGCTATTCGAGTCACCCACATTCAATCAACGAGTGTTCCAAAAAGGTCCCGTAAAGTCTATGTGATTGCTACTTAGACCGCGCACAGAATTTTTGTGGCGGAGCAGACTGATATTCCGCACATGCAAGACACCGTGACGTCATCTGTCCATATCCGAGGCCGACGAGAAAGAAAGGCCGCGGCACGTACGTCACGAAGGTAGTCCTGAACTCGCTCGTTCGCTCAGCTCAGCAGACAAAATGCGTTTCTAACCCTGTTAACTCGCAGCTTGGCGTGTAAGTACTAAGGAGAATTGCATCATACACTGGAATCTGCTGTTATGAAGTCTTACTGATTAACTGTCCTACAGCAAAATTTAATTTAAGATCAATACTCGATATAAATGGTATAACAGCTTGTTTATGCACTACTGGCGATTAAAATTGCTACGCCAAGAAGAAATGCAGATGATAAACGGGTATTCACTGGACAAATATATTATACTAGAACTGACATGTGATTACATTTTCACCCAATTTGGGTGCGTAGTTCCTGAGAAATCAGTACCCAGAACAGGCAGGCACCTCTGGCCATAATAACGGCCTTGATACGCCAGAGGCATTGAGTCAAATAGAGTTTGGATGACGTGTACAGGTACAGCTGCCCATTCACCTTCAACACGATACCACAGTTCATCAAGAGTAGTGACTGGCGTATTGTGACGAGCCAGTTGTTCGGCTACCATTGACCAGACGTTTTCAATTGGTGAGAGATCTGGAGAACGTGTTGGCCAGGGCAGCAGTCGAACATTTTCTGTCCAGAAAGGCCCGTACAGGACCTGCAACATGCGGTCGTGCATTATTCTGCTGAAACGTAGGGTTTCGCAGGGATCGAATGAAGGGTAGAGCCACGGATCGTAACACATCTGAAATGTAACGTCCACTGTTCAAAGTGCCGTCAATGCGGAGAAGAGGTGACCACGACGTGTAACGAATGGCACCCCATACCATCACACCGAGTGATACGCCAGTATGGCGATGACGAATACACGCTTCCAATGTGCGTTCACCGCGAAGTCGCCAAACACGGGTGCGACCATCACGATGCTGTAAACAGAACCTGGATTCACCCGAAAAAATGACGTTTTGCCATTCGTGCACCCAGGTTCGTCGTTGAGTACACCATCGCAGGCGCTCCTGTCTGTGTTTGACCGTCAAGTGTAACCGCAGCCACGGTCTCCGAGCTGATAGTCCATGCTGCTGCAAACGTCGTCGAACTGTTCGTGCAGATGGTTGTTGTCTTGACTCAGGAATCGAGACGTGGCTGCACGATGCGTTACAGCCATCGGGTAAGATGCCTGTCATCTCGACTGCTAGTGATACGAGGCCGTTGGGATCCAGCACGGCGTTCCGTATTACCCTCCTCAACCCACCGATTCCATATTCTGCTAACGGTCATTGGATCCCGACCAACGCGAGCAGCAAGGTCGCGATACGATAAACCGCAATCGAGATAGGCTACAATCCGACCTTTATCAAAGTCGGAAACGTGATGGTATGCATTTCTCCTCCTTACACGAGGCATCACAACAACGTTTCACCAGGCAACGCCGGTCAACTGCTGTTTGTGTATGAGAAATCGGTTGGAATCTTTCCTCATGTCAGCACGTTGTAGGTGTCACCACCGGCGCCAACCTTGTGTGAATGCTCTGAAAAGCTAATCATTTACATATCACATCATCTTCTTCCTGTCGGTTAAATTTCGCACTGTAGCACATCATCTTCGTGGTATAGCAATTTTAATGGCCAGCAGTATAGGATTCAGTCTCTTCTGCTTAACAGTACTCATTATGTGCTGGAAGTGGTGCCTTATGCAACTGATAATAATTTTAGCATGATTTTATTTTATTGTACGCCAGTACAGCCGTAACAAATTATAAGTCGGCCCATGGACTTCCCATCGTTATAGGATTCCGTAATAGCTGATTCCAGCAGAAGATTCAGTTTTCGTTTGTACGGACACGCCTGGTTACGAGTTGACAGGTGTAGAAACGTAGCTTGTCTGCTGATTTGAACGAGCGAGCGAGCGCAGGACTACCTTCGTGACGTACGCACAGCGGCCTGTCTTTCTCGTAGGCCTCGTCCATACCCTGCCAAGTACAGTGTCGACGCGCTAACTGTTTCTTACCAACAATCCCCCAGTGTCCTTTGTGAAGTAACTGCAACACTTCTTTCTGAAAAGCTTAAGGGATCAACACACGTGACTGTCCACTGTCATTTTGAACACGAATCACACCTTGCTGTACCGGTATAGCGAGGCTATGCCGATGTGAAAAGTATCTCCGCACTACAGCGTTCTTGATGCTATGCAATGAGCGAGGCCTAGATATGCGAATGTATTGCAGCAAAATATTCAAATCTGAATCAGCTTCCGTGCTCTGTGAAATTTTACTATAGTTTAAAGGAAAGGATTGAAGCAATTCAGAGTCCTGAGCATCTATGTGACAACAAGAAGCAGCAGACGCGTCAAAGTCTGTATCAGTGCCAATCGGAAGACATGAAGTGCGTTCTCGTTACCCTGTTGAGCTGTCGGACGATTCACAATCTCGTACTGGCATTGAGACAACAACAGAGCCCATCGTTGCAATTTTTGGGCAGTTCGTACAAGAACCCGCTTCGTCAGATGAAACAAGGACTGCAATGGCTTGTGATCCGTTACTAAGCAGAATATTTTGCCACACAAATAGTGGTGGAATTTGCTGAAACCAAACACAATAGCCAGTGCATCTTTCTCTATTTGTGAATAGTTACACCGAGCTTTGGACACCATTTTTGATGCGAAATTAATAGGCCTGTCTTTATCACCAATTCTGTGCGAAAGCACTGCACCGATTCCATAAGAGGAAGCGTCAACCTGCAACACAACTGGTTTGTCAGGATTAAAGTGAACTAAGCAGCGATCACTGAGCAATGCACCTTTAAGTTTTTGAAAAGTTTCTTGGCACTCAGGTGTCCAAACAAAGACATTCTTGCGACACAAGCGATGCAATGGAGTTGCGATTTGTGTAGCATTCTATATGAACCGAATATAATAGTTCAGTTTCCTTAAAACTGACTGCAATTCTGTGACATTGCAGTGAACTGGCATATCTCGTATGGCTAACAAATGCGACTGAAGAGGATGTACATTTTGACTGTTTATGACATGACCAACAGACTGTGACTCAGGTTAAAAAAAATCACACTTGTCCAGTCTACACTTTAATCCTGCATCAGGTAACACACGAACCAAACCATGCAAATTTTCAATATGTTCTTCAGATGTAGGAACCGCTACGACAATATCGTCCAAATAGTTTGAAAAGTTTGGTACCTGAGAAGTCAGCTGTTCCAAATACCATTGGAAAATGGCGGGTGCGGAAACACTGCCAAAAGGTAAAGTCAATTATTGCCACCAATAAGAAACACCCTGATCCAACATCTATTCCTCAGAAAACTCTGGTGCCTCCAACCTGATCAGGAAATACCTTGTTTATTGTTAAGCAACCTATAAGAGATCTGTATCATATTTCCAATCAGGTATATTTCTGTATGTCTTTCTTCCTAAAGAAGCTAGTGGTAATTTTTAAGTGATTAAAGGTAGTCAAATCTCACAAAATTTTGCAATTTTTGGGAACTGGTATATTTCCACTTCTAACATTGAGATAAACAATGAATAAAATCTGATTTTTATTGTACCTTTTTATAATCATTCGTAATTGATAGTAAAAGGCCTTTGGCTCATCAGTTTTTCCTTCTTCTGGGGCATAAGTTGCTATTATTCTTAGAATTCCTCTTGGGTATTTAATTCCTCCTGACACAATGCCTTCATTTATATATTTTTAGTTCAGTATTTTATCTTCCAGTTTCTATGAATGTAGATGGCAACACCTTCCTTGCTCTTTGTTACTGTTTTACTCATCTGAAGATCATAATCTAGTCATCTACCTATGTATGTAGCTCCAGATTTTTTTCTTTGCTTCTGTAGTTGCCATAAAATCAGTTTCCTTTTCTTTCAGATGTTTAGCTAATTTGGCTTCCTTAAGAGCAATTCCTGAGAAAACAGGATTACATGTTAATGAAGAAAAGACAGAATACCTGCCCATAAGTAAGAAAACCAGAAAAGATTCACCTCTGACTGTAGATGGATTCAGTTTCAAGACTGTTGACCACTTCAAGTACCTAGGAAGTCTTTTTAGTAATAACAATAGAACAGGTATAGAAATAGATGCCCGTTTATCAATAACAAACAAGACACTTTTTAGATTCATCAAAATTCTAAGAAAAAGATCACTTAGCAGTAACTTAAAAATCTGCTTATATCAATCGACCATTATACCTGTGATGTTATATGGATGTGAAACATTAATATTTAGATAGAAAGATGAAGAAAAACTGTCAATATTCGAAAGAAAAGTAATAAGGAATGCTTTTGGACCTGTATACGACGAAAATAACATGGAATGGAGAATAAGAAGAAATGAAGAATTAAGAGGGCTGTACAAACACCATAAGATTGTCAAAGTGCTCAAGAGGAGAAGGTTCAATTGGGCAGACCATATAGCAAGAATGACAGAGAATAGACTACCTAGAATGGCATTCAGCAGAACAATAGATGGAATGAGAGGAAGAGGGAGACTCAGAATCAGATGGTGGGATAACATTCGGGAGGACACTACTAGGATGAACATCAACAGCAACTGGACAAACAGAGCATTGGACAGGCAGAAGTGGAAGAGGCTCATAGAGCAGGTGTATGGTCGATAAGGCCCTTGCCACATGTAAAGTAAAAAAGTAAAGTAAGAGCAATTCCTCTAACATGTGAGACAGCAACTTTCCAAGCTTCATTAAATCATTTCTCTTGTTCCTATTTCTTGCTTGTGTCATGCCCCTGTTTCTGAGGCTAGGCTGAGTATTGAAGAGCATTCAGTCGCACCACAGGTGGACAAATTATTATTATTATTATTATATTAAAATGTTCTAGTGTGTTATGTTCTTATTATTATTAAAATTGGAGGCATCTGTGCCAAGTTAGGGTGAGCATGGGTGACCACAGTTAATATTTGCTGGGGAGGGGGAGAGACAGTGACACTGATTCCTCCTCTCCCTCAGAATCAAACCATGGATCTGCCCAGTTCACGGTCAACTGCCAGTCCTTGCTCCACTCATCAATCCTCTGAGGTTATTCCTCCAATTCGCTAGTCTTCTGGGATTTCTACCTTCATAGGGACAATTGGTTCATCAGCAAACAGCCTCATTGAGCATCAGGCATTATTCACTAGATTGTTTACACATATTATAACCATTAATGGCCATTAATGGCCAGGGTGAAATGCAATGGCAGGAAATGATACCACATCCATTCATAAATGTGTGCCCTGATGTGTAATTGATATCTTGTTTATTGCGGATAGTTGTCTTCACCAATAAATCCATCTTTTATAAATGTTGTGTTCTGAAGTCAGATGCCTTTATTTTAAATATTCACTCTGAGAATAGGTTTACTTCAATTTTCTCAGAAAGAGGGGTCTTCAGCTCTACCCATATAATGGAAAACATCTCTGTCACATCATTCCTTCATGAAGTAACACTAACTACTTCCTACATAAAGTCATCTTCTTCACAATATATGGCATTGTTCCTTTATATATTAAAACCTTATCTCTCAAAAAGTTGATTCCAAGTTGTAAAGTAGGGCACTATGATTTTATCAGATGGCGAGAAAAGTGATTCAGGTTTTCATTACAGGATTTTGTGCTGCAGAATTTATGCAAGAGTGTGCCCAGACAGTTCAGTGATGGCTGTAAATGCTCCAGGAGATCACAGACAAACTGTATGGACCCATCTATCTTGATGCAGTTGTTTTCTAACTAGAATTATATACATGGTTCTGGTTTCAGCCTTCCAAACTAGTGCCTTGCTGCCTGGCCTGGACTGTGTGTGGGCCAGCCTGTTGGATGGCTTAGGTCTGTGCAGATGATTACATCCTGGTGGGCTATAGCTTGGCTGGGTTGAGGTTCCCCACTGTCCCCCTCCCTCTCTAGCTCCCACCCCCCACTCACACAGGCATGTAAGGTTGGTTTTCCCCTGCTACACAGGCCTGTAGGGTGGGTTACACACTGAGCCAGACTGTCGCCCCTGCTGTGTTAACATTCTGCATCATACTGTGAAGCCCTACATCTATTCCCCTTTATTGTTATTTTGATCAACCATGCAGGGGCAGGTTTCGATGAATATTTGATTTTAATGTCTTAAATAAAACCATTAAAAGAGATATTGCTCGTAACTGGTTTTCAGCCTGTCTACAAAAGGGATGCAGAGTGTTCCAGTGAGAAACTCAAGGAATGTTCACAATGAAACAACATCTTCAGAATTGGGAATAACCACTACATGAGTACCATAAGAGTCAATATTTGGTCCACTCTTAGTCTTCTTATATATTATTTTCAGTCAGATACGTGAGTAGCAGAAATAATTTGTTTTGGCAAGTATTATAATCAAGGATAATGGAGTAACTAAAACGCATAAAAATATAAATAATATATTTTTTTAAACTAATAATTGGTTCTCTACAAATGGGAGTCATTAAATTAAGAAAAAAAGAAATACATGCAATGTGATACTGCACAATGTGTGAGCATGCTATTAGAAATAATTGTGGCAGACCCAGTTTATAGTATTTTGTGACTTTAATTACATTGTTGTTGTTGTGGTCTTCAGTCCTGAGACTGGTTTGATGCAGCTCTCTTACAGTAAAGCTGCATGTCCTCGGGAAAAAATACGGCTGTAGTTTCCCCTTGCTTTCAGCCTTTCGCAGTACCAGCACAGCAAGGCCGTTTTGGTTAATGTTACAAGGCCAGATCAGTCAATCATCCAGACTGTTGCCCCTGCAACTACTGAAAAGGCTGCTGCCCCTCTTCAGGAAACACATGTTTGTCTGGCCTCTCAACAGATACCCCTCCGTTGTGGTTGCACCTACGGTACGGCCATCTGTATCGCTGAGGCACGCAAGCCTCCCCACCAACGGCAAGGTCCATGGTTCATGGGGGGTTAATTACATACAAATGATATTTCAGGTAGATCAAAAAATATATAAAACCAGTACCTATTGTCAGTGTAACAATTAGTTTGATCTCAAAAATGATTAGCCTGGCTAATACTTGTCACTTTGCTAAAGAAATCTCCACATTGTGTAGAAATGTTGTCTGTAAAGTTGTGTGAATGGCACTAAATTGCATATCATTTATCGACTTGACACAACTGTTACTTAAGATGGAAACACTTTTCTCTAGCAAAAGGAACATTTAGTCACAAAATACTACCCGTGCACAACACTGACGTATGTCTCCTATTAAAATATTTCGTGTAAATTATCCGAAATAATTAGCCTTCATACAAAAAAAAAGAGAGAGAATATTATGTAACATGCTGTCGGCACTATTTTTAAAAATTCAATCTGAGTTGAATTATGTCTTTGAAAGTAGATTAGGGAACACCAATGCACATTTATTGCCATTCATTTATATCTAACAACATTTATGTTTGCTAAAATTCTTGATTCAGTACTGCCGCCGAGATATTATTGCTAAGATGGCAGCAAACTGATGGTAGTCAATTTGTCTATTGTTATTCTTGATTCCTTTTATATCAAGTTAATATATTCAGATAAAAGTCTTTAAGCCCTTTCTTCTCTATTCTTTAGCATTTAAAATTATTCTCAATGAAAAATTTTTCATATTTTTTATACTAGCTACTAGTAAACTCCGCTGTAAGTTACTAGCGCTAATGGCTGCACTCCTAATTGCGGAGCTGAAAATTAACACTTAAAACCATTAATTAGATTGGATTACAACTGAAGTAAATACAAATCCATGTCTACACAATAGCGATACTATTTTTCAAATAATAATTAACAATATAGTTACAGGTTTTCTCTCTACAGCCCTCACATGTCTCACGTCTGAACAGTTCATCGGTTAGCACAGGAAGAACAACTGAACCACAATTATCACAGATAACAAAAAAAAATTATAATTGTCATTGTCTATGAATGTGGTTCTCTGATGATAATTTTAATTCACACAGAAATTAAATTATTACAGAAATAATGAAATAATTATCGTCATTTTTACACGATTCAGCTTTTTTTATATGTAGTATTGATAATATTTGTTGAAGTTTGTACGCTTAGTTCATTTTAACATCTTGTGGCTAGTACATAGTGTTGTGGATATTACACAATACATAATGGTAAATTGATAAATGAAACTATATTCTAAATTATTGTGTGTTTACATTGGTTAGAGCCCAAAATAAGGTTACATGTTACAGAACTACTTAAATATCTTATACCAGATTTTGAAAAGGAAAATTCATAATATTGACTGACTTATCCTATTTTCATCCACTAATGTGTTATGGAACCATATTGTAGGTTAACTGTTCACTCATCATTGAGGAAAACAGTGTTTCTAGAACAGAAGTGCCTAATAAGGATAATGTTGGTCTTCACTCCAGAACCTCTTTTGGACAGCTCTTTAAATAGTTCACCATACTGACAACAGACTCATAGTGCATTTCCTCCCTCATGAAATTTGTTGCCAACAGTTAATTACAGTTTGAAAACAATAGTAACATTTATAATAATAATACTAGGCAGACAAATGACTTGTGATATGCATCACTCATCCTTAGTTCGATGCAGAACAGACAGATATTTAGCCATAAAAATCTTTGGCCACCATGCATATAATAATAACATACATAATAATGAAAATTCCTTCTGCTCCACAAAAAGTTTCTGGTGTGTGTGTGTTCCTTTGGGTCCTGTATGTCACTTCCAATTGCAACAAATATGGCATCATCAGCATAAAGAACATATTTGAGTGTCATGATATAATGCAAGTTGCTAACAATAAGGGTTCAAGCACAGAAGCTTGTGCTATGTCTCTTGAAATACGTAATAAGTCATAGCTCTTATTGTTAAACTGTACCTCCTTATATTCATGACTAAAATATGATTCTACTAAAGAGATTTCTAAATCTCAAATGCCGTAGTATCATAGTTTATGCATTAGAATTTGATGATTTTCAGATTCGCTTGCTTTATTTGGATCAATCAGTAGAGCAATGACAGATGATTTTGCTTCAAAGGCATTAAGTACTGTTGAAATAACATTTCTGCAGCAGTTACCAAAAAACTATCTGCCACCCTTTTATGTAAAACAACAACTATCTTCAAGTGATTCGGAAAAAAAACAATAGAATTTATCAGTATACAAAGTGGTTATATAATGTCTGTCATATTTTTAACAACCAAATTTGATGAGCCATACAAATCTCCTGATTTTGAGTTGCTTAATTTTTTTCATGAGACATATGATTTTTTTTCAGCAGAACAGTTTTCCAAATATCATATACTATTTCAAAATACATTGTTTTATTCCTTTATATCAGTGTAGTAACCCATTAAAATGTACCTTATAAAAGACAAAAAAAAAAAATTTTTTTAATTTTCTGGTGAAAAAATTACTCTGTATGATAGCTATTAATGGAAACGACACATAATGTCATGCATAAGGGAATGAATATCAGTTGTAACCCACAGACTGTGTACATTAGAAATATAACTTCTAAATTTATTTCAATTTTTTCAAAAACAAAATTTTGGGAAGCAATGGCTTCCTCTTTTTCTAATTCCCTTCAGTTGTGAAGTGATCAGAGGTATGTGTTGGGTGCTCTGTATAATTTCTAATTCTTATTGAATAATAATTGTCACTTTTTATTACATGCAACTACAGTTATTTGTGAAATCCCTTGGAAAAAATATATTAATTTTGAAATTTTCTTAAAAACATCATCAGTGATCTTATATTAATATGATAAAAAAAAGTTTTGATCGCAAATTTCTTTTAATCAGAGTGACCAGTTTCAGTCCTTAAGGATCAGCTTCAGATTCCTGAACGGCAGGTGGACTTCCATGGAGCAGGCTGCGCCAATCCACGATGCTGAAGTGACTGCTCAAACAGTCGGTAAAGAATTCAAAAGTAAAGAATGCTAAGGTTTACCTTTTTAAGCATGTAACATTCAAATGACAAGATGTGATAAGCTATAGATTGTTTTGCTTTGAAACAATGTGTACAATATCTTGATGCACTCACCTGTAATGTGAAATTCATAATACAAAATTAATGTGATAATTAAAAAACGGTCTTGATCGCAAATTTCTTTTAAATTGCCTGCTCCATCGAAGACCACCTGCTATTCTGGAGTCTGAAGACGATACTTCAGGATTGGAACTGGTCACTCCAATTAAAAGAAATTTGCGATCAAGACTGTTTTTTAATTATCACATTAATTTTGTATTATGAATTTCACATTACAGGTCAGTGTATCAAGATTGTGTACACAATGTTTCAAAGCAAAACACATCTTGTCATTAGAATGTTACATGCTTATAAAACTAAACCTTTGCATTCTTCACTACGACGTCTGATTCTATGCTTATTAACACTTTAAGTGTGGAAGTCATTATGATACTTTTCACTGTCAATGCTTTTGCCATTGATGATGTTCAGTAGCCACCAGGACTCAGCACATCAAGAGGAAAAGAAACGAGTGATGGCACATGTAAATTATTAAAGATAATGAAATATAATAAATAAGCTGGAGATTATTTAATGTGCGTAAAAATAGTAACCACATCATATCATCCAATGTCTGGTGTGTCTCTCCCAAAGCAAACATATTTTAATGCACTGCATAATTTTTATCAAATATAAATATTTGACTGTAGGCTTTCTCGGCGTAAACTATTGATGAAGGTTTCTCGGGTCTCCATCCGGGTGGTAGCGTTGATATCTCGTGACGTTTCAAGAAGTGTCATACTACCCATCTTCTGGTGAAGTGTCGAGATTCACGGAGAGCGGGCTATTTATATGCGCAGTCACCCCCCTCCACTAGACCTCAGGTGGCTGCGGTGGACCAGCGGCATGCGCGAGGTTGTGGGGATTGTGGCTGCCCCCGGCGGCCACGATCGGTTCTCGGTGTAAGCATTCTGTCTGCGTCCACGGCAGAGAGATGACCCTGATATAATGATCCTACCAGCGGACAAAGGGAATGCGACAGTGCTGTTAAGTACTGCCGAGTACTGGCAGAAAATAAACCTTCTGCTGCAAGACGAGGCCTACAAGGATCCAACCTCGACGATGAGTAGAAATACGATAGCTCTGCTGAAGAAATCGGACTTACCAGAGCAAATGAAGAAGCAACTGTACCCCAGAGCTCCAGCGATAACACATCTCTATGGACTCCCCAAGATCCATAAGGAAGGGGTACCTCTGAGACCGATTGTGGACTCCATCAACTCTCACAGTTACGAACTTGCTAAATATCTAGTGACATTGCTCAAACCCCTTGTGGGACACTGCAGCCACCATGTGAGAAAATCAGCCGAATTCGTAAAAATACTCAGGGACATGTGACTACAAAGGGAGGACCTACTCGTGAGCTTCGACGTGACGTCGCTTTTCACTAAAGTGCCTCTTCAAGACTCCTTGGCACTTTTAACCCAGCATTTTGAACCACAAACAGTCAGCCTCTTCGAACACGCACTAACAACCATGTACTTTCAGTGCAACGGGGAATCCTTCGAGCAGATCCAAGGTGTGGTGATGGGCTCCCCATTGGCTCCTGCGATTGCAAACCTCTATATGGAACATTTTGAGGAGGTGGCCCTTCAAACTGCCAGACAGAAACTGAAGCACTTCTTCCACTATGTCGACAACACTTTTGTCATGTGGGGACATGGCAAACAGGCGCTAGATGAGTTTCTTGAACACCTCAACAGCATCTATCCGAACATCAAATTTACAATGGAAATGGAGGAAAATGGATGCCTCCCCTTCCTTGATATTTTAATTAAGAGGAAGGCAGATGGATCACTAGGCCATGCAGCATATAGGAAGAAGACACACACAGATCTGTACCTTCATGCAACAAGCTGCCACCATCCAGCACAAAGACAAACAGTACTGACCACCATGGTACATAGGGCGCACGCCGTCTGCGACAAAGACAGCCTACCATCCGAGCTGCAACACCTGTGGGAAGTCTTCCAACAAAATGGCTACAGTAAAATGCAGATTAACAGGGCGCTTAAAAGGAAAAAGGAAGCAGTGAGAACCGCAGAAGAAAATAATGAAGGAGAAGAAGAACATAAACGACTCGCTTTCCTACCGTACGTGGGTCCGCTCTCGGCCAAAATTGCATGACTTCTGGGAAAATACAAGATCAAAACCATTCTCCGACCACCACCGAAAATGAGGGAGCTCTGAGGTTCTGCCAAAGATGCGCTGAACCTTAACACACCAGGAGTATACAGTATACCATGGGAATGCAGAAAGCAATACATTGGGCAAACACAGCGCTGCATATCTAAACGCTGCAAAGAACATATCAGATGTGTGCGACTAGGCCACACAGAAAAATCAGCCGTAGCAGAACACAGCATCAATGAAGAACACACCTTCAACTTCAAAAACACGAAAGTACTGTGCCGAGCATCTGGCTTTTGGGAAAGCGTTATCAAAGAATCCATAGAAATAAGGATTCACGAGGATCTAGTCAACGGAGACGAGGGATACCAACTCAGCACAGCATGGAACCCTGCGATAGCAGCAATCCGTCGGTAGCGGGCCCCTCAATGTCCTCCGCCGCGGACGCAGACACAATGCTTACACCGAGAACCAAACGCGGCTGCCGGGGATGGCCGCCATCCCCACCACCACGTGCACGCTGCTGGTCCACCGCAGCCACCCAAGGTCTAGTGGCGGGGGGTGACCGCGTATATAAATAGCCTGCTCTCTGCGAATCTCGACATTTCGCCAGAAGATGGGTAGTATGACACTTCCCGAAACATCACGAGATATCAACGCTATCACCCGGCTGGAGACCCGAGAAACCTTCTTCAATATAAATATTTCTTCCACTTTCTGTTATACTGGTAGGGAAAGAGATGTTACACCAGCCCAGCTTGGTACATATCTGTGGTGGCATAGTATATTTTGTTTGTGGGCCAGTGGGTAGAGTTATGAATACATTTCAGAGAACAACATTAAGTAATTGAACATCACCATTTTCACATAACTTACATGATATAAGCAGCACGTGGCAGAAATGTTGTCTGGAGGCACAAATGTTAGATGTTCCATATTAAATTGGCGTTTGAAGTGACACCTTGTGGCAATGATGGGAACTCCTCATGATGTAAGTAATGTGTTTACGGCCAATGTAAATATCGTATGTGAATCATGCATGTACGTATGTGTTAGTCAGATGTCAAAATACACTCCTGGAAATTGAAATAAGAACACCGTGAATTCATTGTCCCAGGAAGGGGAAACTTTATTGACACATTCCTGGGGTCAGATACATCACATGATCACACTGACAGAACCACAGGCACATAGACACAGGCAACAGAGCATGCACAATGTCGGCACTAGTACAGTGTATATCCACCTTTCGCAGCAATGCAGGCTGCTATTCTCCCATGGAGATGATCATAGAGATGCTGGATGTAGTCCTGTGGAACGGCTTGCCATGCCATTTCCACCTGGCGCCTCAGTTGGACCAGCGTTCGTGCTGGACGTGCAGACCGCGTGAGACGACGCTTCATCCAGTCCCAAACATGCTCAATGGGGGACAGATCCGGAGATCTTGCTGGCCAGGGTAGTTGACTTACACCTTCTAGAGCACGTTGGGTGGCACGGGATACATGCGGACGTGCATTGTCCTGTTGGAACAGCAAGTTCCCTTCCCGGTCTAGGAATGGTAGAACGATGGGTTCGATGACGGTTTGGATGTACCGTGCACTATTCAGTGTCCCCTCGACGATCACCAGTGGTGTACGGCCAGTGTAGGAGATCGCTCCCCACACCATGATGCTGGGTGTTGGCCCTGTGTGCCTCGGTCGTATGCAGTCCTGATTGTGGCGCTCACCTGCACGGCGCCAAACACGCATACGACCATCATTGGCACCAAGGCAGAAGCGACTCTCATCGCTGAAGACGACACGTCTCCATTCGTCCCTCCATTCACGCCTGTCGCGACACCACTGGAGGTGGGCTGCACGATGTTGGGGCGTGAGCGGAAGACGACCTAACGGTGTGCGGGACCGTAGCCCAGCTTCATGGAGACGGTTGCGAATGGTCCTCGCCGATACCCCAGGAGCAACAGTGTCCCTAATTTGCTGGGAAGTGGCGGTGCGGTCCCCTACGGCACTGCATAGGATCCTACGGTCTTGGCGTGCATCCGTGCGTCGCTGCGGTCCGGTTCCAGGTCGACGGGGACGTGCACCTTCCGCCGACCACTGGCGACAACATCGATGTACTGTGGAGACCTCACGCCCCACGTGTTGAGCAATTCGGCGGTACGTCCACCCGGCCTCCCGCATGCCCACTATACGCCCTCGCTCAAAGTCCGTCAACTGCACATACGGTTCACGTCCACGCTGTCGTGGCATGCTACTAGTGTTAAAGACTGCGATGGAGCTCCGTATGCCACGGCAAACTGGCTGACACTGACGGCGGCGGTGCACAAATGCTGCGCAGCTAGCGCCATTCGACGGCCAACACCGCGGTTCCTGGTGTGTTCGCTGTGCCGTGTGTGTGATCATTGCTTGTACAGCCCTCTCGCAGTGTCCGGAGCAAGTATGGTGGGTCTGACACACCAGTGTCAATGTGTTCTTTTTTCCATTTCCAGGAGTGTAGTTTGATTACTTGGAGCAACAAATGTTGTCCAGCATACTAATACCTGTGAGTAGGTGGTTAATGTACTCACATGAATGCGTGCTATGTGACTGTTAAAAATAAATAAAAAGTGTCAGAGATCTGATATCTTTATAGCATTTATTTTATGTGTAGCTTTGGGAGCTTGGTACTGTGAGAATTAAATGATGTAAATTTCAGTAGAACTCATGCTGTGCTATATTTTCTTTTTTTTATTACCTGTACATTGTGGTTACTACAAGTTGTGTACCAAATTGTAAATGTGACCTGGGCTTCTGCCTCTTGATTTTGATATGTTAGTGAGATTTTTTGTTGATAAAGGTGTTACCTAAACATAACTGCTCACCCTTCAACCTGTCACCACCACTCCTAACTCCCACCATACACTGATAGTACTTTGTCATCAGCTATAAGTGTTCATCAAAGACAGGGGCATCATCAGGAGGGCCCCAGAGAAGTGTGATAGGAATGCTGTTTCTCCTAATAAACATGAATGACCGACCTGGCGGACAGGGTGAGCAGTAATCTGCAACTGTTTGCTGATGATGCCGTGGTGTATAAGAAGGTGTTGTCATTTAGTGTCTGTATAAGTATACAAGATTTCTAGTTGTTGTAATTAATGGCAGCTAAGTTAAAGCAGATGAGTTGGAAAAACAATCCTGTAATGTTCAAATACATTAGTAGTAATGGATTGCTTTACACAGTCACATCAATTAAATATCTAGTCATATCATTACAAAGCAATATGAAATGGAATGAGCATGTAAGCACTGTAGTAGATAAAACAAATGGTCAACTTCCATTTACTGGGGGGGGGGGGGGGGGGAAGGGGGGAGGGAGGGGGGGGGGGGGCTTTTAGAAAATTGAGGATTATCTGTAAAGGAGACAATTTATAGAATACTAGTAAGACCCATTCTTGTATATTACTTGAGTATTTGGGATCTCAACCAGTTCAGATTAAAGGAAGACACTGAAGCAATTCAGAGGGGGCTGCTAGATTTGTTACTGGCACTTTTAATCGATATGAAAGTATTTTTTGGGAACTCATGGGAATTTCTGGAGGGAAGGTGAAGTTCCTTTTGAGGAACACTGTTGAAAAAATTTAGAGAACCAGAATTTGAAGCTAACTGCTGGATGATTCTACTGCTGCCGATGAACATTTTAAGGGCCACAAAGAGAAGAGGAATTAGGGCTCGTACAGAGACATGCAGACAGCCACTTTTGCCTCGCTTTATTTGTAAGTGGAACAGGAAAGAAAATGACTAGTAGTGGTACAAGGTACCCTCCACCACTTATCATATGGTGGTTTGTGGACTATGTATGTAGTCTTAGATGTAGCAGAGTCGAGTTACAGGTTTGGTGAGTGGTATGCACGACAAAAATTAGTAGAAGCAGGGGCATTAATTTTAAAAATTATGAAATTTTTAGAGTTTGATAAGGGGATTTTCCTTTGTCATTACTTGGTCTAGTAAAAACTATTTGTAGATAACTGTGTTTCAGAACGTTTGCCAGGGAGGTGCCTGGTATTGGACAGTTGCAGAATGATGAGATCTCTCATCTACATCTACATGTACATGATTACTCTGCTATTCACAAGTAAGTACGTGGCAGAGGGTTCAATGAACCACCTTCAAGCTGTCTCTCTAGCATTCCACTCTCGAACGGCATGTGGAAAAAATGAGCACTTAAATTTTTCTGTGCGAGCCCCAATTTCTCTTATTTTATCGTGGTGGTCATTTTGCCCTATGTAGGTGGGCGCCAACAGAATGTTTTCATAGTTGGAGGAGAAAACTGGTGATTGAAATTTCATGAGAAGATCTTGTCACAACAAGAAAAACACCTTTGTTTTAATGATTGCCACTCCAATTCACGTACCATGTCTGTGGCACTATCTCCCCTGTTTCACGATAATACAAAACAAGATGCCCTTCTCTGAACATTTTTGATGTCATCCATCATTCCCACCTGATGCGATCCCACACCACACACCAATACTGCAGAACAGGTCGGACAAGTATAGTGTAAGCAGTCTCTTTAGTAGATCTGTTGAACCTTCTAAGCATTCTGCCAATGAAACACAGTCTTTGGTTACCTCTACCCACAACATTATTTATGTGATCATTCCAGTTTAGGTTATTTGTAACTGTAATCCCTAAGCATTTAGTTGAATTTTGTGTAACTTATCAGGTAATCAAAATTTAGCAGATTTCTTTTCGTACTCATGTGCATAACTTCACACTTCTCTTTATTCAGAGTCAATAGCCACTTTTCACACCATTCAGATATCTTATCTAAATCATTTTGCAATTTGTTTTGGTCACCTGATGACTTTACAAGATGGTAAATGACAGCATCATCTGCAAATAATCTAAGAGGGTTACTCAGATTGTCTCCTATGTCATTAATATAGAACAGGAACAGGCCTATTATACTTGCATGGGGAATGCCAGAAATTACTTCTCTTTTACTTCTGTTTTACTACAAACTGTGACCATTCTGACAGGAAATCATGAATCTAGTCGCACAGCTGAGGTGATATTCCATAGACACACAGTTTGGTTAGAAGACACTTGTGAGGAATGTTGTTGAAAGCCTTCTGAAAATCTAAAAATATGGAATCAATTTGACATCCCCTGTCGATAGCACTCATTACTTCATGAGTATAAGGAGCTAGTTGTGTTTCGCAAGATCAGTATTTTCTGAATCCGTGCTGACTATGTGTCAATAAATCATTTTCTTCCAGGTCCTTCATAATGTTCGAATACAGTATATGTTCCAAACCCCTACTGCAAATCAATGTAAGTGATATGGGCCTGTAATTCAGCAAATTACTCCTACTTCCCTTTTTGGGTATTGGTGTGACTTGAGCAGTTTTCCAGTCCTTAGGTACGGATCTTTCTGTGAGTGAGTGGTTGAACATAATTGCTAAATATGGAGCAATTGTATCAGCATTCTTTGAGAGGAACCTGACTGGTATACAATCTGGACCAGAAGCCTTGCCTTTATTAAGTGACTTAAGCTGGATTGCTATGCTGAGGATATCTGTTTCTATGTTTCTTATCTTGGCAGTTGTTGTTGATTGGAATTCAGGAATATTTACTTTGTCTTCTTTGGTGAAGGAGTTTCAGAAAACCGTGTTTAATAACTCTGCTTTAGTGGCACTGTCATCAGTGACTTCACCATTGTTATCACGCAGTGAAGGTCTTGCCACTGGTGTGCTTTATATATGACAAGAATCTCTTTGGGTTTCCTGCCAGATTCTGAGACTGAGTTTCATTGTGGAAATTATTAAAAGTATTTCACATTGAAGCTTGCACTATATTTCGAACTTCTGCAAAACCTTGCCAATCTTGGGGATTTTGCATTCTTTTAAATTTGGCATGCTTTTTTCATTGCTTCTGCAACAGTGATCTGACCCAATTTTTGTACCATGGGGGATCAGTACCATCACTTATTAATTTATGTGGTATAATATCATTCAATTGCTGTTGATACTATCTCTTTGAAATCATTTCACATCTTTTCTATGCTAATATGATCAAATTTAAAAGTGTGGAGACTGTCTCTTAAAAAATCATTAAGAGCATTTTTATCAGCTTTTTTAAATAGACGTACTTTGCGTTTCCTTTTGATGGTTGTGGGTGTTATGGTATTCAGCCTAGTAGCAACTGGCTTGTAGTCGGTAATCCCTGTATTCATCATGATACTCCCTATTTGTCCAGGATTATTTGTTGATAAGAGGTCAAGTATGCTTTTGTAACCATTTACGCTTTGAGTGGGCTCATGAACTAATGGTTCAAAATAATTTTCTGAGAAAGCATTCAATACAATTTTGGATGACATTTTATGCATGCCGCCAGCTTTAAATGTATAACTTTTCCAGCATATCAAGGGTAGATTGAAGTCACCAATGAATATAATTGTATGAGTGGGGTACCTATTTAAAAAGAGACTCAAGTTTTCTTTAAAATGTTCAGCAACTATATCTCCTAAGTCAGCGGGTCAATAAAACGATTCAATTAATAGTTTATTCTGATTGCCAAGTACAACCTCTACCCAAACTATTTCGCAGGAACTATCTAATTCAATTTCTCTGTAGCGAAACTAGTTCTGACAGCAATAAATACTCCACCACCAACTATATTTAATCTATCCTTTCAGAACACTGTTAGGTTGTTTGAAAAAATTTCGGCTGAACTTATTTCTGGCTTTAGCCAGATTTCCATACCTATAACTATTTGAGCTTCAGTGCTTTCTATTAGGGCTTGTAGCTCTGGTTCTTTCCCAACACAGCTACGACAATTTACAATTGCAATACTGACCATTTCTACAATTACCTTACTGTGTTTTACCTGTTCCCTTTTAGACAGATGTCCTTTCTGTGGTTTCCTGAGACCCTGTAGCCTAAAAAACCGACCAGTCCCTTCCACAGAGCCCCCGCTACCCCTGTAACCACTTCCTGTGTATAATGGACTCCTGACCTATTAAGCAGAACCTGGAAACCCACCACCCAATGGCGCAAGTCATGGAATCTGCAGTCTACACGGTCACAGAACTGCCTGAGCCTCTGATTCAGACCCTCCACTTGGCTCTGCACCAAAGGACCATAGTCGGTTTTGTCAATGATGCTGCAGATGGTGAGCTCCACCCTAATCTCGCAAGCAAGACAGGGCAGTCTTTACCATTTCCACCAGCCACCCAAAACCAGAGAGAATCTCCTCTGATTCAAAGCAACACACATCATTGGTTCCGACATGGGCCACCACCTGCAGTTGGCTGCACCCTTCATGGCATCTGGAAGCACCCTTTCCACATCCGGAATGACTCCCCTGGTATACACATGGAATACACACTGGATTCCTTCCCTTCCTTGGCAGTCATGTTCCTAAGGGGCTCCATTACGCACCTAACATTGGAGCTCCCAACTACCAGCAAACTCACCCTCTGTGAATGCCCAGACCTTGTGGGCTGAGAAGCTTCCTCTGGAATAGGGTGGATGACAGCATCTGGCTCAGAGACTTTGTCAGTCACAGATAACACCCGAAACCTGTTCATCAAACAAACCAGGGAGGCCCTACAATCGGCCACTTGGAAAGTCTTTTACTGTCTGCCGGTCGTTGGAATTATATCCCACTCGATCACAGGTGAAGGGTCTACCTCAGTGTAGGCAGTAACCGGGCCGGCCACAGCAGTGGACCAATCGGGGGACACGTGAGTCGTCCTCGACATCCTTCACATCCCTGCATCCGAACCCCCACAGTGATGTCCCTTTGCAGCAGCTTCAAGCTGTGTGATGGAAGCTAACACCGCCTGGAGCTGTGAGTGAAGGGTCACCAACTCAGCTTGTATCTGTATTCACAATATACATAAATGACCTTGTGGATGACATCGGAAGTTCACTGAGGCTTTTTGCGCTTGATGCTGTGGTATATCGAGAGGTTGTAACAATGGAAAATTGTACTGAAATGCAGGAGGATCTGCAGCGAATTGATGCATGGTGCAGGGAACAGCAATTGAATCTCAATGTAGACAAGTGTAATGTGCTGCAAATACATAGAAAGAAAGATCCATTATCATTTAGCTACAATATAGCAGGTCAGCAACTGGAAGCAGTTAATTCCGTAAATTATCTGGGAGTACGCATTAGGAGTGGTTTAAAATGGAATGATCATATAAGTTGATCGTGGGTAAAGCAGATGCCAGACTGAGATTCATTGGAAGAATCCTAAGGAAATGCAATCTGAAAACAAAGGAAGTAGGTTACAGTACGCTTGTTCGCCCACTGCTTGAATACTGCTCAGCAGTGTGGGATCCGTACCAGATAGGGTTGATAGAAGAGATAGAGAAGATTCAATGGAGAGCAGCGCGTTTCGTTACAGGATCATTTAGTAATCGCAAAAGCGTTACGGAGATGATAGATAAACTCCAGTGGAAGACTCTGCAGGAGAGACGCTCAGTAGCTCGGTACGGGCTTTTGTTGAATTTTCGAGAACATACCTTCACCGAGGAGTCAAGCAGTATATTGCTCCCTCCTATGTATATCTCGCGAGGAGACCATGAGGATAATATCAGAGAGATTAGAGCCCACACAGAGGCATACCGACAATCCTTCTTTCCACGAACAATACGAGACTGGAATAGAAGGGAGAACCAATAGAGGTACTTAAGGTACCCTCCACCACACACCGTCAGGTGGCTTGCGGAGTATGGATGTTTGAAACTCGTAAAAATATGTAATAAAAGAAATGGTGTACTCTCGTTATTAGCAGCAGGAACTTGAATAGCTATGTCACTGATGATCTAACCGACACTGAGCTGTTCTAAGCAAAACAAACAAAAGCCTGTAGGATAAAAGAGTTGATAGCAACGCCGGTGCTCTATGCTACACTGTTATTAAAATAAAAGGTTGTTCCTATTAAGCACTCAAACACACAAGAAACTACAAAAATATACTAGTAACTACACAGGTGACTGAAAATCAGTTGCTCCTGCTTGAATCTCGTAAAAATATGTAATAACCGAAACAGTGTACTCACCTTATTAGCAGCAGGAACTGAGAGGCTCTGTCACTGACAGTCTAACTGTCACTGAGCTGTTCTAAGCAAAACAGACCACCTCTGCACAAATTGTCTGTTGATATCACCATATTTCTGGGAGTGTGGCTGAGTTGGCATACTGGCTGAGGGAGGCAAGTGACTGCATCACAGCCCTGCCGGGGCCCAGCTGAGATGAGTGACACCATTACCAGCATTCAGTGTGTGCTAGAGGAGCTTATATCATTAGCGCTTTTTTTTAACTATTTAGCCATATGCTCAGAAATTAGTGGAACCAGGCCCCAGGTGGTGCATTATGCTAAAAGGGTTCAAGATTTGCATAGCTTCAGCACAACTGATATGCATCCCTATAAGATACTCACCATATCAGTTGCCTCCACCTCAGATTAAGATCATTATGAGATGAGACGTTTACAGAGGGTATTATTAGGCCACCTGAATCGCCCTATTCTTCTCCCATATTTGTTGATCTAAGGTGAAGGATATGATATGTCCCATTGTGGATTATCAGACTTCAAACGAAAAGGTTGTTCTTCAGTGAGTACCATTAACTAAGTTTCACTTGTGCTTCAATTTGTTTCAGAAGGTGAAAATTTTCATTACTCTCAACCATAATCAGATATATTTCCAGATTCCATTAGCCAAAGAATCAAAACCTGCCACAACTTTTGCCACAGATTGTAATCTTTACAAATACAATCAAGTGCCATTTCAGCTGTGCTTAGGATCTGCCATCCTTTTTAGAATTTTGGACAAATTTTCAGATCTGAAATCTTGGTGCATTTACTACCTTGATGACTTGGTAAGTTTTATTAAAGGTGTTGACAAAATATTGAGCATACCAGCAAAGCCCTTCAGCATCTTTGCAATGCTGTGTTCACTGTTAAGCCATCATAGTTGAATTTTGCACAACCCGAGATTTCTTTTAAAGGTCCCCTAGTCTCTGCTCAGCATGTCAGAGTAGACCAGAGCCACTCTGAGGCCATCCAGTCATGCTGACCTCTGAAGAATACAAAGTAAGTAGTACACTTTACTAGAATGCTCAATATTTTTTGGAAATTTAGCCCCATCTTTACTTGGCTCACATTACCTCCTAATAACCCCAAGAAAAGGGGGTGGAAATTTGAATGGGGCTCTTCCTAGTATGCAGCATTCAAAGCCTTGAGCTACCTTTGGTGAGTGTCCCTGAGTTGGCAGTGTCCAACTTTGATAGAGAATTTATTACCCCGAACGAGGCATTGATAGCAGATGTTACAGCCACGCTATAGGATGATGCCAGTAGGAGGTAGCCCACCACATATCCTTTGGAATATTGGTCTAAAGAGAATCAGCAGAGAATTTTGAGTGAATTTTCAAAGAGGGGAGAGATTTAACTCTAGGAAGCCTATTGTGAAAGGTTTCTGTCAGCTTTGGATAAACAAACTGAAATATATGGACAAAGAACAAGGTAGTGTACCAGTAATTATGGGTTTAGAGAATTGCTTGTTCCTGCCCCTAGAGTTAATACTAGTGATTTCTTAAGTTATACTGATAAAATGAAGAGGGTGAAGCCATCAGTGGAAGATTGTAGGAGGAATTTTGATGACAATAACCAACCATGGCGAGAGTTTCAGGTATATAGGATGAACTGAACTAATTATAGTAAAAATTCATGGAATGGTTGGGTGGAGGATAGCCAGAATGGACATGGAAATGGTAGGAGAAATTCAAGTAACAGAAATGAAGGAGATGATTTTAATTCTGGATCAAAACATTTAAACTAGATAATGCTCCAGTTTTGGCAGGCACTAGAGCAGGTAGCGATGGAGAGCCACGCATATATAAATGTGCTGTAATCACAGGTAAGGGTAATGTAAATGATAGTAGTAAGACAAGTGTAAATTGTATTCTAGTGAGATGTTGAATGATGGTGAATGTAGCAATGTTTATCCTGTAAAGATAGAGGAGGAAGTTACCATAATAAAATTAAGTGATGAAACAGAGTGTGTTGCTGTTGATCATGATGTCCAAAGTGTCATAATGGATGGTAAATTTTTAAGGGAACATAAGGAATTCAGGTGTTTTGCTTTGTGGTCTAATACTGGGAACAAGGATCAACTAATAAGCCAAGTATTTGAGCAAAGTGAAAGTGACAATGGGTCTGATTCTGACAGTAGTTGTAGTGATGAGAGCAGTGATGAATCCAGTAGTGATGAGAATGAGATATTTGAATTTATAATTGATAATGATGGCAATGTGCTAAGTAAAGAAAAAATAAAGGATAATAATATTAGGCCTAATGAAGAGTTAGAGTTAGAGAGTTTGAGAGCAGTACCGAGAAAGAGGACCATGCTATCTGTCATTTGACTGTGTCTGATAATTGTTTTCGTAAGCAGGATGATAGTTTTTCCAGGGAAAGGATTAATGAGGATCTGTTGTGTGAAGAGGATCACATGGTAAGTAAAAAGGAAGTGTGACAAACTGTAATAACAGCAAATGTATAAGGTATACATGTTGAGTGTTTACTAGACAGTGGTAGTGATTTGAATGGCATTTCAAAGGCATTTTTTGAATCTGTTAAGAACACGGAGTGTATAGTAGTGAAGTATGTTTATGGAATAAAAATTACTGGTGCTACTAGTAAGCTATCGAAGAGTGTGAAACAAGGAGTACTATTAACTGTGGAATTGGCAGGACAGCTGTTGGAGTGCAATTTCTTGGTGATTCAAAATCTCAGCATTGATGTAATATTTGGGACTAATTTCTTGTGCAAATGGTGCATAAATAATGATTTTGGTAGTGGTAAGTTCAGTTTTAAGTACAACAGAAGTAGGTACGAAGTATCATTTTTGGAAGGTATGGACAAGTGTTAGCAAACTGAACTAGATTTTCCATTAGGAGTTTTGACCACTGGGCAGGTTACTGAGAAAGAATAGTAGGAGGCAGTAAGTTTGGAAATAATAAAGAGAGTTGAGGATATTGAAGGTATTACAAATAATCAAAGGGAGGAATTAAAAGTTATTCTCTTGAGCAACTGTAAGGCATTTTCAAGCAGGTCAGGTTTGGTAAAATTTATTGAGTGCAAATTAAAATTTAAGGATCATGAACTTTTTTCAAGAAATCTTATATTATTCTACACTACTGGCCACTAAAATTGCTACACTATGAAGATGACATGCTACAGATGCGAAATTTAACCGACAGGAATAAGATGCTGTGATATGCAAATGATTAGCTATTCAGAGCATTCACACAAGGTTGGCGCCAGTGGCAACACCTACAACGTGCTGACATGAGGAAAGTTTCCAACCAATTTCTTATATACAAACAGCAGTTGACCGGCGTTTCCTGGTGAAATGTTGTTGTGATGCCTTGACTAAGGAGGAGAAATGCGTACCATCACATTTCTGACTTTGATAAAGGTCGGATAGTAGCCTATCGTGATTGCAGTTTATTGTATCACGACATTGCTGCTTTCATTGGTCAAGATCCAATGACTGTTAGCAGAATATGGAATCGGTTGGTTCAGGAGGGTAATACGGAATGCCGTGCTGGATCCCAATGGCCTCGTATCACTAGCAGTCAAGATGGCAGGCATCTTAATTGCATGGCTGTAATGGATCATGCAGCCATGTCTTGATCCCTGAGTCAACAAATGGGGACGTTTGCAAGACAACAACCATCTGCACGAACAGCTCGACGACGTTTGCAGCAACATGGACTGTCAGCTCGGAGACCATGGCTGCGGTTACCTTTCACGCTGCATCACAGACGGAGCACCTGTGATGGTGTACTCAACAACGAACCTGGGTGCACAAATGGCAAAACATCATTTTTTACGGATGAATCCAGGTTCTGTTTACAGCATCATGGTGGTCACATCCATGTTTGGCGACATCGCAGTGAACACACATTGGAAGCATGTATTTGTGTTCGCCATACTGGCATATCACCCGGCAGGATGGTATGGGGTGCCATTGGTTACACGTCTCGGTCACCTCGTGTTTGCATTGACGGTACTTTGAAGATTGGACGTTACATTTCAGATGTGTTATGACCCGTGGCTCTACCCTTCATTCAATCCCTGCAAAACCCTACATTTCAGCAGAATAATGCACGACCGTATGTTGCAGGTCCCGTATGGGCCTTTCTGGATACAGAAAATGTTCGACTGCTGCCCTGGCCAGCACATTCTCCAGATCTCTCACCAATTGAAAACGTCTGGTCAATGATGGATGAGCAACTGGCTCATCACAATATGCCAGTCACTACTCTTGATGAACTGTGGTATCCTGTTGAAGCTGCATGGGCAGCTGTACCTGTACACGCCATCCAAGCTCTGTTTGACTTAATGCCCAGATGTATCAAGGCCATTATTATGGCCAGAGGTGGTTGTTCTGGGTACTGATTTCTCAGGATCTATGCACCCAAATTACGTGAAAATGTAATCACATGTCAGTTCTAGTATAATATATTTATACACTGAATACCTGTTTATCATCTGCATTTCTTTTTGGTGTAGCAATTTTAATGGCCAGTAGTGTAATTTCAAAAAAGAAAGTGGTGAGAAAAGCAATTTAAAAGATGGTCTCATGGGGGATTATTGAAAGGTCAACCAGCAGATATAATAACCCACTTGTGGTTGTAAAGAAGAAGAATGGTGGTGTCCGGTTGGTTCTGGATGCCAGGAAGTTAAATGAAATTGTAGTAGGGGAGAGTGAAAGACCACCTAATATAGATGAAATTTTGCAAAAGTTTCATGGATGTAAGTTTCTGAATTCTTTTGATGTGTCTTATGGTTATTGGAATATCAGTTTGGCTAAGGAATCTAGGCCATGTACAGCATTTTTACATGAAGGTAAGTGTTACCAATACTATGTGGTGCCATTTGGTCTGAACTTAATTGTGTGGGTGTTTATCAGAGCTATTGACAAGGTGCTAGGTGAGATATTAACCAATAAAATAACAGTCTATATAGATGATATCCTAGTTGCAAGTGCAGAATGGTTCAAGCACTGTATGATTCTGAATGAAGTACTGATAACTATGTATCGAGGAGCTATGAAACTAAAATTAAGTAAATCTGAATTTGCAAAGAAGGATCTTAAAGCTATGTTTGGCTGTTTGGCTTCTAGCAAAAGTTCCTATCATATCAGTCATTTAACCATCCTTGCCTTGGTAATTTGTTGGAAAAGAATGTGGTGAGGATTTGGACAGAGGAGTGTGAAGAGGCATTTCAGAGTCTGAAAAAGAATTAGTAAATAGTAAAATATTAGGGCATCCAAATTTTTCGCTGCCGTTCTGTATGAGTATTGATGCAAGTTTTTCTGGTTTGGAGGTAGAAATTTTCCAATTAGTACCTACTGAGATGGGGGTTAAACTCAAAACTATTGCTTTTGCTAGTAGAACATTACAGCCATGTGAAAAGAACTATTACATTTCAGAATTATAGGCTTTGGCAATTATTTTTGGATTTCAAAAGTTGAGTACTATTTGCTTGAACATAAGACCATAGTGTATATGGATCATAAGGCTTTGAGTTCCCTTCAGAAGTGCAGGCTGAAACACACCAGGTTAATTAGGTGGGCGTTGTATTTGCAGAAATTTGATTTGGAGGTTTGTTGTTGTGGTCTTCAGTCCTGAGACTGGTTTGATGCAGCTCTCCATGCTACTCTATCCTGTGCAAGCTTCTTCATCTCCCAGTACCTACCGCAACCTACATCCTTCTGAATCTGCTTAGTGTATTCATCTCTTGGTCTCCCTCTACGATTTTTACCCTCCACACTGCCCTCCAATGCTAAATTTGTGATCCCTTGATGCCTCAAAACATGTCCTATCAACCGAACCCTTCTTCTAGTCAAGTTGTGCCACAAACTTCTCTTCTCCCCAATCCTATTCAATACCTCCTCATTAGTTACGTGATCTACCCACCTTATCTTCAGCATTCCTCTGTAGCACCACATTTCGAAAGCTTCTATTCTCTTCTTGTCCAAACTGGTTATTGTCCATGTTTCACTTCCATACATGGCTACACTCCATACAAATACTTTCAGAAACGACTTCCTGATACTTAAATCTATACTCAATGTTAACAAATTTCTCTTCTTCAGAAACGATTTCCTTTCCATTGCCAGTCTACATTTTATATCCTCTCTACTTCGACCATCATCATTTATTTTACTCCCTAAATAGCAAAACTCCTTTACTACTTTAAGTGTCTCATTTCCTAATCTAATCCCCTCAGCATCAACCGATTTAATTTGACTACATTCCATTATCCTCGTTTTGCTTTTGTTGATGTTCATCTTATATCCTCCTTTCAAGACACTGTCCATTCCGTTCAACTGCTCTTCCAAGTCCTTTGCTGTCTCTGACAGAATTACAATGTCATCGGCGAACCTCAAAGTTTTTACTTCTTCTCCATGAATTTTAATACCTACTCTGAATTTTTCTTTTGTTTTCTTTACTGCTTGCTCAATATACAGATTGAATAACATCAGGGAGAGGCTACAACCCTGTCTCACTCCTTTCCCAACCACTGCTTCCCTTTCATGCCCCTCGACTCTTATAACTGCCATCTGGTTTCTGTACAAATTGTAAATAGCCTTTCGCTCCCTGTATTTTACCCCTGCCACCTTCAGAATTTGGAAGAGAGTATTCCAGTTAACGTTGTCAAAAGCTTTCTCTAAGTCTACAAATGCTAGAAACGTAGGTTTGCCTTTTCTTAATCTTTCTTCTAAGATAAGTCGTAAGGTTAGTATTGCCTCACGTGTTCCAACATTTCTACGGAATCCAAACTGATCTTCCCCGAGGTCCGCTTCTACCAGTTTTTCCATTCGTCTGTAAAGAATTCGCGTTAGTATTTTGCAGCTGTGACTTATTAAACTGATAGTTCAGTAATTTTCACATCTGTCAACACCTGCTTTCTTTGGGATTGGAATTATTATATTCTTCTTGACGTCTGAGGGTATTTCGCCTGTCTCATACATCTTGCTCACCAGATGGTAGAGTTTTGTCATGACTGGCTCTCCCAAGGCCATCAGTAGTTCTAATGGAATGTTGTCTACTCCCGAGGCCTTGTTTCGACTCAGGTCTTTCAGTGCTCTGTCAAACTCTTCACGCAGTATCTTATCTCCCATTTCATCTTCATCTACATCCTCTTCCATTTCCATAATATTGACCTCAAGTACATCGCTCTTGTATAAACCCTCTATATACTCCTTCCATCTTTCTGCCTTTCCTTCTTTGCTTAGAACTGGGTTGCCATCTGAGCTCTTGATATTCATACAAGTGGTTCGCTTCTCTCCAAAGGTCTCTTTAATTTTCCTGTAGGCAGTATCTATCTTACCCCTAGTGAGACAAGCCTCTACATCCTTACATTTGTCCTCTAGCCATCCCTGCTTAGCCATTTTGCACTTCCTGTCGATCTCATTTTTGAGACGTTTGTATTCCTTTTTGCCTGCTTCATTTACTGCATTTTTATATTTTCTCCTTTCATCAATTAAATTCAATATTTCTTCTGTTACCCAAGGATTTCTATTAGCCCTCGTCTTTTTACCTACTTGATCCTCTGCTGCCTTCACTACTTCATCCCTCAGATGCTACCCATTCTTCTTCTACTGTATTTCTTTCCCCCATTCCTGTCAATTGTTCCCTTATGCTCTCCCTGAAACTCTCTACAACCTCTGGTTCTTTCAGTTGATCCAGGTCCCATCTCCTTAAATTCCCACCTTTTGGCAGTTTCTTCAGTTTCAATCTGCAGTTCATAACCAATAGATTGTGGTCAGAATTCACATCTGCCCCTGGAAATGTCTTACAATTTAAAACCTGGTTCCTAAATCTCTGTCTTACCATTATATAATCTATCTGATACCTTTTAGTATCTCCAGGGTTCTTCCATGTATACAACCTATTTTCATGATTCTTAAACCAAGTGTTAGCTATGATTATGTTGTGCTCTGTGCAAAATTCTGCAAGGCGGCTTCCTCTTTCATTTCTTCCCCCCAATCCATATTCACCTACTATGTTTCCTTCTCTCCCTTTTCCTACTGACGAATTCCAGTCACCCATGACTATTAAATTTTCGTCTCCCCTCACTACCTGAATAATTTCTTTTATCTCGTCATACATTTCATTTGGAGGTAAGGTATGCAAAAGGAAAAGACAATATTGCAGCTGATGCATTATATAGGATGCCAGAAGGGAAGAAGGATACTGAACGTAGTGAGAACCATGAAGAAGGTTGTTTTATTTGCACGGAGTGAAGGATGAGAAGATTATTATCCCTCCACTATTCATGCAGGTTTTGAGGACACAGATACTCACACGGAGTACAAATGTAGTCCCAACACCTTTTTTGTTACAAATACGTTTCTTCTCTACGTGATTATTTTATTTCTTTTTATGTCCTTTGTGATGCATGAGTAAATTCGTTACCAATGCTTTTGAAATGAGGGTAGGAATTAAACATTTAATTTTTTAAATGCAAAATGAGTTTTTGTCACTCCACCCATTTATTACAACATGCTACTTTACACAAGAATTAATTACACTATTCAAAATAACTTTAATGAAGAAGCTCATAATACACAAAAAAGTAATCATAGTAGATATGTACAATAAGAAATCACGTACAATAATTACAAACGCTAGTTGTCAAATGTTCAACACTCATCCATTCATTACATTTTGCACACACTCTTCATATTGATTTATTTCTTGATCTGCCCCATATTTTACAACGTCCTTTGCCCCCTTTTTTAGTTTAGCTATTTCCATTTTTTCTTCTGAGTCCTCTCCTAACAACATCAGTCCTCGAATTTTTAGTTGTCTGGGTATCAAGGGCTGTTTCATGATTTCATGAATCTTTGGTTTCAACATTTGCCAACTAATTTCATCAAGGAAATCAGCTCATTTCACTTTGATGTAGTTTTTGTTTGCTGAATAAATGCATAAAGCATTGATAGTGGCAATATTTAAAATATTGTAAAAAATTGTTGTTGGCCATCTGTTAGTAGGTCTTGCTGTATCATAATTTGAACAAAGTACATCAACTCCACCTTTTGAGTGATTGTAGAATGTAACAATCTCTGGTTTGTTTTTTGAACTGGTGGACTCATCAACCACTGCATCATTGTGCGTACTTGAAAGTAAAATTACAGCTTTCTTTTTCCTTTCGCAGTAGGATACAAGTGTTGCATCATGGCTAAAGCCAAAAACAGAGGTGTTTATTTCTTGAGATTTGCTGGGTAAAAATTCCTGAGGTATTTCTTTCTTATTGTATCTGCTCGTTCCAACATAAGTTGTTTTTTTCTCAAGCTGTTCTTGAAGCAGTGGATAGCTAGTAAACCAATTATTGCGTGTGATGTTACATCCTGTGCCTAAAATTGGTTTCACAATTCTCATGACGACCTCCTTTCCTGCATTGCTTACATCAAAAGCCTCTGCCTGCTGTTTTCCACAATAAATTTCCATATTCACAGTCTACATTATTCTACAATCCACTAATACAAACACCTTCAGGCCATAATGAGCAGGTTTACTAGGTATAAATTGTCTGAATGGACATCTTCCATGAAAACCAACCAGCTGCTCATCAGTTGTGAGGTACTCCCCAGGAGTATAGTACTTCTGAAAGTTTTCTAATACCAAATCAATAAGTTCTTGTGTTGGTGCCAATTTGTTGAGCTTTTTTCTCTCACTTCTGGTGCTTACATCATCAAATCTGAGGCAACGATGCAAGAAATGAAATCTATTTCTCAACACAGTCAAATAGACTCTTTCAATGCCACTACCTTTCTCATTGTTCCATATTTTGCAAGCATTAAACTTGGAAGACTTAAGCATACCAGTGAAAAAAAGTATACCAGAAAGGGCACTCATTTCACATTGATCTGTAAATTTTGCATCTCATTCTCTAGAAAATTTGTGCCTGGTGGTTTCTATAAAAATATTGGTACTTTTCATGATCAACTTTATCAGTCGATTTCAGATTTTGCATTTTTTGCCTCTCCTTTTGGACCAGGAACATGCAGAATGATATTGCTGGACTTTGTTTTAACATTAGGACAAGGCTTTAATTTATTCCATTTTGTTTTATCTTTTCCAAAATAAAAATCAGATTCTTCACTTGCCTTATTGAAGTTCTCTTCCTTGTCAACATTACCTTTATGGGAACAGGATACGAGTATCAGTATACAGAATAAACTGTCCCCATTAATATCTGCACATACATATATTTCGACAATGATCATACACATGCCCACAGTACAAGGTACAAGAACAGAGTGAATTAACATGGCGGCCCAGATGAGCAATCTGAGTCCCAAAGATTTTGTTGTTCATGGTCGATATGACCTATTGATGTCACACCTTCTTCCAATTTTTCTTCACTTGCCTTGCTGAAGCTCTCTTCCATGTCCACATTGTCTTCTTCCTATGCTTCCATGAAATTGTTTCCAGTTTGCTCATCTGTTCAATCATCACCCTTGGTCGTATATCCATCGCACAGATCAGAATCTCAGTTGGAAGGCTTGTCAGTCTGCAGTTCTTCCTCTAGCCATTGGATCCAAATCCTTTCATCAGAAGTGTGATCTGCCATTATACCTAAATAATAATGATAAATTAATACTACAATAGCAATCCAAACCTATTTTAAATATAATGGAAATTAAAATTTTTACTTACTATATAAAATATGTGTTGGTAGTTTGAGACTCATGTGGAGTACACATGTGCACCAAACACGACAGGGAATACAGAAGATTTTCCTATGAGAAAATCCATGCAGGATGGCATATGCCACTTACTGTAGATACAGGGTAGAACAAGAACGCCAGACTCTGAGAATTTTAGCTCCAACACTCTTGCCAACAATAAGAAAATAACGTTTAGAAGGACAATGGAGTACATGTGTACTCTGTGTGAGTAACCGAGGGTTACGAAAATTTGCAAGCAAATGAGAAGAGAGCTGGATGAGGATCCAAATTTAAGGTTGGTTTTAAAGCAGTATTATAATTCAGACAACATGCCAAAGGTGAAACTGTACTATACTATACATAAAGGGTTATTATTTCGGAGAAAAATTTTGAGTGATCAGGGCTGGAAGTTATGCTTGCTTGACCAACATGTAGATAAATTTATTGACTACTTGCATGAGAGTTATGGACATTATGGGGCCAGGAAAATAGTAGCTAAGATACAGGAGACAGCTATATTTAACAACTTGTGAAGAAGGGTTGAGCAGAGACTAGAAAGGAGTGATAAATGACAGAGAGTAAAGACAACTGGTGTGCCATCAAAAGGGTTAATGCATTCTGTCCTTCCTAGCAAACCTAAAGAGCTTATAGCAGTTGATATTCTAGGATTGTTGCCAGCGTCTATAGGAGGTTGTAAATATATTTTTGTTGTTTTGGTCACATTCTCAAAATATCTAAAACTGTATCCAATCAAGAAGGCAAATACTACTACTATAATTGAGAAGCTGACATCTGTTTTTTGCACTGGAGGGATACCAAAATCACTTCTGTCTGACAATTGTCCACAATTTGTTTCTGAGAGGTTTGAACATTGACAATACACACGACAAAACACATAAAGATTTCTACCTATTTTCCACAAGGCAACATGAGAGAAATGGTAAATTAATAGCCTGTGCAGGGCTTATTGTAGTAAGAAACACACTGCTTGGGCGGGTCATATTTGATATTTTGACAATATTATCAACAACTTGTGGAACAAATCGACAGGATATGTCCCATGTAAGCTTATGTTCAATGAGAGACCTAGCAACATTGTCAGAGAAGAAGTGGATTTCCCTCAGGAAAGTGAAGTAGCACAGGACAGAAAGATCAGATGGCTAAAGAGATGATGAAAAAGAAAGCAGCAAGAAGGAAGAGAAGGCATAGAAAAGGAGTGAATCTGACTAGTTTCATAATAGATGACCTTGTCCTTGTCCTTGTCAAAACCAAAGAAAAATCTTGCAAAGTAAATGATGAGATAATGAAATTTTTGCATGTGTATCGTGGTCCTTTCAGAGTGGCATGCATTGCACATGACAACTTTTATTAACTGGCTTACACAAAGACTACCAGGATTTTTGGATTAAAGATTGACCTGAAATCCTATGTATCACCAATTAGAAGCTTTAATATTGATCCACGGCAGTTAAAAACATTTCTAAGCTTGGGTAGTATTGATTTTGTTAGGAGAATGAACATGCATTGGACCGGAAGTAAGACCTATGAGCAAGTAGAGGGGCTCAACATTCTGTGTTGGATTAATTATGTGGCAATAATGCTTACCCCAGCTATCTGTCTCATATTTTGTGTTTCCTGAGACAGTCACTCTCTTCTCCTATCTGTAGTTTATAAGTGAACCAGAAACATTCTATCTTCGACTTTCATGTGATTTAGTACAGCAGGATACTTTAGTATAGGAATATTTTAGAAAAGGTTTCTCCAGTATTATTTATATACATTATATTATATTAAGGATAAGTAATGGAATCATAAGAGGACGGAAGAAAAGGCAATATAAGAAGATAAACAGTGGTATTTTGTAAAAATCTATGAGATACTGTGTTTATGATGAAAGTAAATTGGTATCATGGTTCAAGAATTTCTGTCAAAGAGGTAAGGTAAACAGAAAATGAAAGCATATATGGAGGAGAAGGTGCAGAGTATCTGAAAACTATAAAATCTGAAGTAATCAGCCCGTGTGTGAAGTTAGTATAATTTGGTGCAGCAGTAGAGGCAATATGCAGTAAAAAGCCATCTTGAATACTAGGTCTTAATGTTAACTGCGGTGTAATAGAAGTGTTTGTGTTCAGTGGTATAACAGAAGTGTTTATGTTCAGTGCAGTCAGTATATCGAAATAACTATCTACCTATAGAAGTGTCTCATAGTACAGCCTCTTATATCAGTAAGTAAATAAAACTTTAAACATAATTGCCTGGAGTAATGTGTGTGCAAAGAATGAGCAAGGTTTGTATGTATATCACCCTTCAGGCTAGAATCTTAAGCAATTTGATGAAATACAGTGAAATAATAATTTTTCTAAGTGATAATTTTGTCTGATCAGTAATGAGAGTTAAGTTTGCCTTAGCACAAGGATATGTTACTGTGGAGTGATTTTCAGTAGTATCAGTTTTGCATTGGATAAGCAGAGCAGGTGTTTATTTATTAGATAATAAAGCAATAATGAAATAATAAAATAATGAATAAAGTTAGGGTCTTAATGGTTAGGAAACCTGTCTCTGCAGTAGGGACATTTTTTTTTAAGAATGCACTCCACTAGCTACCAAGGTAAGGAATATAAATAATGGTGCTGACAGCCATGATTAATGAAAAAGATAACTGTATACAAATAAATGTGGTGTAACTATATTGAGGATCTATTTCTGAACTAGGCAACATTGGGTACTGTTTATATTGTGTAATTCATGACACTACAGCTGGGAATGAGAGCTTAACAGAAAAAGCAATATTTTAGTGAGATACAAGTCATATAATGCTGCCTTATTGCATCTATAGGTTATATGAAAACTTCTATTTGTATTCTGAGGAATTATGAGTTTAAAGTGGTAATATGGAATGAAGAAAAGTAATTTTACTGATTAATTTGAAGGAGATATCAAGGTGGTAAGGTAATGACCACGATTCTCTCTTCTAATCATCAATACTTTTATTACACGACAAACGTACAGGTCGAAGACTAGGCAGGAACTGAGGTCCCGGAAGTATACAAAACAAAGATCAACTCAAAGACATAATACACATATGATGTTCTGGCCTATTGATCCGTGGATTGACGCCACATAGCCCCCCCCCCCCCCCCCCCCCATGCAGTATGGAGTACGTACCCAAAGGTGGGGGGATTGGTGAGAGTTTAAGTGGGTTACAGTGAGTTCCTCCACATCTAACAGCACGGACCGTGTGGGAGAAGAGCGTGGAGCAAATCCTGGAATGCTGATGCTGAAGTCTTGAAGCAACGTCAGTGGTCGTAGTCATCAGCCGGTGCGGGAGCGCTGGTGTGGAAGCATGTCATCAGCATGGAACATAATGATCACCTTTCCACTTGGCCTAACGTAAGCACGTAGGTTGCCACACGTAGCACTTCGAGAGATTTTGAAACGCTTCACTACACATTGTGACACACCACCTAACGAGTCACATGAATCATCACACGCAAGCAGCACTAATGTGGTATCACCACTAACGATGACAGATAAACCACAAATGTCATTAGGATGAACATGGGTAGAGAGCTCGTAAGTGGAACCTGCTAACAGAGAGGTATGCTGAGTCGGTGGGCTGGGGAAACCGTAGCACGATGAGGGTGGTGTGCTGCGAGTAGAGGGGTGAGTGTCAGATAGTGGGGTCTGAGTGGGCTTAGCAGGAACCTGTGGGCTGCACCGGTTAGAAGAGCAGCACGGTGTGCTGTAGCACGAAGATGGAACTGTTATATTAGAGCCCTGGGAGCTGGGGCCTCTGCTATGGGAGCCGGGAGGTGGAAATCCCGGAATGAGTGTGGGCTCATTGATGGGGCTGGTGTAGGCATGAGTTTACTCGAATCATGAGCAGAGGAAGAAGGCCAAGGGTGGCCAGAGAGTGTGGTCTCTTCAACGGTGGGTGAGGTAGGGGAAAAATTGACATGAGCAGGTTTAACCCTGTTGAGGGAGACAGTAGTTACTGAGCCCTTAATTACTATGTCCATTGTGTTACTGGTTCATTTGACAACTCTGTACGGGGCTGTGTAAGGGGGCTGTAATGGCGCTTTTACAGTGTCATCATGAAGGAACACAAATTCGCAAGTGTCAAGTGCCTTGGGAACATATGTGTGCGGCGGAGTGTGGCTGGAAGGGGGTGGGGGTTGAAGCTAGTTACAGTGTAACCTCACCCGTTCTACCAAGGATGGCAGTTCAGACGGTTTGGTGACTGGAGTAGGAGCAACAAGTTCACCTGGCAGTGTAAAGGACTGGCCGTAGATGAACTCGGCCACTGAGCCTTTAAGGTCTTCCTTGAAAGTGGTCCGCAAACCGAGTAAGACGAATGGCAGGGCTTCTGTCCAAAGGAGGCCATGGCAACATAGGGCCGTCTTAAGCGTCCCATGCCAACGTTCCACGAGGCCATTGCTTTGGGGGTGGTATGCTGTTGAATGAATTTTCTTGATGCCACACAGCCTACATAGTTCAGAAAACAAGGCAGACTCAAATTTACGGCCTTGGTCAGTCATCAAGTAAACAGGGCAGCCAAAGCGTGAAATCCAAGAGTCTATGAAGGATCATGCCACTGATTCGAATGTAATATTGGGTAGCGGGCCAGCTTCCACCCAATGAGAGGTTCTGTCTATAATAGATAGCACGTATCTGTAACCCTCAGAGGGGGTGAGGGGGCCCACCAAGTCGATGTGAACGTGCTGGAAGCGACTGGGAGGAGCGGTGAAGCTGCCTAGTGGGGGCGATGTGTGCTGCGAAACTTTACTTTGTTGGCATGGGCCCCGGCTTGGCAGTCGTGACGCATGTCGTGCCAGACGAAGCGCTCTGAAATAAGTCTGGTAGAGGCTCTCACAGCTGGATGAGCTAGGTTGTGTAATTTGTCGAACACTTGTCTCTGTAGAGGTTTGGGTATGAAGGGACGCAGCGTACCAGTTGATTTGTCACACCAAACCTCGCCTATGACACCGGGAAAGGTGGATCGCACGGGTTTGAGCGATGAGCTGTGATCAGAAATAAGGTCCATAGTGTCCGTGTCGGCAGACTGCAGCTGAGGCAAGTTAGAAAGGTCTATCAGAGTTGTGAGAGCACAGACACGAGACAAAAAATCTGTGACCACATTATCTGCACCCTTGATGTATCGTATGCCAGAGGTAAATTGCAATATACAGTCCAAATGACGGAAGCGTCTAGATGGAGGGTCAGTCAGGGGTTCTTTACAGCAGCAACCAAAGGTTTATGGTCGGTTAAAACGCAGAAGCCCTACCCTCAACCTCGGCGTGAAAGTGTTTCACAGCCTTGTAAACTGCCAAGAGCTCCCTATCAAAGGCTGAGTACTTTTTTTGAGCGCTGTTGAGCTTCTTAGAAAAGAACTGCAGAGGAGAGGTAGTATCTCTGACAGTTTGTCTGAGGACAGCACCTACTGCGGTATCACTGGCATCCGTGGTAATAAAAAATGTAGCGTCTGGTTGAGGGTGGGCAACAGTCACTGCGTTTGCTAATAGGTGCTTCAGTTTGTCAAAAGCTTGTTCCATGGCAGGTGTCCAGGGGACCGGGCAGATACCAGTCGTATTTTTGCCAGCAAGGGTGTCTGTTAGGGGAGCCTGAACCTCGGCTGCGGCAGGCAAGTGCTTCCTATAATAGTTAACTGTTCCGATGAACCTGCGCAGCTCCTTAAACGAGTGAGGGCGTGGCAAATCCAAAACAGGTTTGATTTTTTTCTGGGGAGGAGTGAGGTCCTTAGCTGACATGATGTAGCCTAAGAATCTTACCAAAGTCTAGTGCTACTGGAGCTTCTTATTATTCAGTTCAACACCGGCAGTGGTAAGAGTGTCTTTAACAATCTGCAAATGTTCCTTGTTCTTTTGCAAAGTAGGACTGAAAATAAGAATGTCGTCCAAGTAAACGAAACAAAAATCCAGATGAAACAACACCTCGTTTATGAATCTCTGCCAAGTTTGTGCAGCGTTGCGGAGGCCAAAGGGCATGAACCAGTACTGGAAAAGGCCGAAAGGTGTTGTAACAGCTGTCTTTTCAGTATCCTCTGGAGCCATCGGAATTTGATGATACACCCTCCTACAGTCCACTAGCGAAAAATATTTGGCGCCTGCAAGAGCACGGTTAAAATCCGCGATGTTAGGAACCGGGTACTTGTCTACGATAGTACGAGAGTCAACTTAGTATAGTCACCAACCATACGCCAGGTGCCGTCACTTTTTGTGATGAAATGGATAGGCGAGGCCCAGCATCCGGTAGATGGTTCGATGATGCTGGCTGTTAAGAGATCATCTATTTGTTCACGAGCCACTTTCATGAGTTCTGGCTTGAGACGAGCTGGTTGGCAAGAGACAGGCAGTCCGTCTTGCAATCGAAGTTTTTGGGCGGTGCTGTCTTTAACCACGGAAACGTGCGACACAGTACACGAGGCGACTGTCTGTGGTATAGTGTGCGCGGCAGCTGCTAGGCTGGGTTGTGGCGCGGACAGCGAAAGTTTGCATAAGTGCCAACTGTTGGGTGGCTGGGAGTGACAAACAAGTGAACTACACGACAAAAGATTGGTACAATATTTATTAGTAACCGAAGGCACCGCTGTCGAGCTCGGTGGCAGTAGCGGGCGCGAATAAACAGCTGATGGCGGTAAATCAAAAACATTAACCTGCGCCTGGGAAGTTAGCTGCCCAAGCGAGGAGGGGGATGAGTGTGTGCTCGGATTAACACAGTTAGAGCTGGCAGGGAGTTAGAGCTGGCGGGAACGCGAACACTGTACAGTTTATGTGGTCACAAATGCACTCGGGTGTGAGAACACTGTAGTGGCACCGACTAACCTTATGTGTTGCTGAGGCGTCGTCTGCTGCAAGCTGCTGCCATGACAAACATAACTCGTTACTTAAGTCATTGAGGCGACGGTGTTGCTCAAGTTGTTCCAAGCACAGGCGTGTGGACTCGACACGCTCTGTGAGCCACTTATTTGTCCGTGACAAGAGCTCGGAGGAGGGGTTATTACACTTCCTAGCCAGGTGGACTTGTTTAGCAGTACTATCGACACTCGACGAAGTACACGGGATGTGTTCCTGTGTAGGGTGGTAGAACACTGTATTCTTGACGAGGTCAGGCCACAGTTTGTGACGTAGAAAGTTGATGTCCAAAATGGGATCGTCGATATCAGCCACCAGGAAGGACCACTTCAGGTTGCACTCTGGCGATAGGGACACTGCATATGAAGTAGAACCTAAGCACGACAAACTAGATGAGTTTACAGCACATAAGACAGTTTTGTGTAGTTGGATCTTTTCGGTAGCAAGACGAGATGGAAGTAGGGAAACATCTGCGCCCATGTCAATGAGAAAGTTTGTTCCAGAGTTCAAGTCGTGGACATAGACTCGTCCATTCAAAGCATTAGTGTTGGATACAGAATGGAGCGTGGGACGGCGCCTGTTCTTTACGTCGCAGGAGGTGGAGCCGCTGCCCACCTGCGGTTGAAGTTTGGGTAGGAGCATGGCGGCTTACAACTGTGTGCTTGCTCCCCGAATTTTGCATGGAAGAAACAGTAATTATGGACGGACGTCTGCTCCTGCAAGTGGTCAGACAGCGGCATCCCAGAATCTTCCGCAGAGTCAGATGTGCTGTTTTTGTGCGGACATGAAGGTACTGGTAGTGCGGCGAGCTTGACAGACTTAGGTTTAGTGGGGCGTCCACAATGGGGCCCTGGTTGTGGTTGGAAACTGGTGTAGCTGCCGGACTGCTGGGCACGGCATTCACATAGTAGGGTGGAGTAAGCTTGGTCGGTGGCACTCAAGCAATCGCTATTTGGTCTATTTTTGTAGGCGGAGATGGCCGTTTGGACAGACAGAGGCAGCTTTTACGTCCAAATCTCGGTGAGCGTGGTGTCTGGCATGTCGCATTCATCGACGAGAGGTTGAAGGCATCGCCACAGCTGGGATGGAGATCTGTCGCCATGGCGTTCTTCTTAGACAAGCTGTTGAACGTTTTCTCTTCTTGTCTTCGAGACACATTCCAGTATTGTTTGTTTAGCTATAGCGTACTTCTCGTTCAGAGGAGGTGACTTAACCAGGTCATAAATTAAGTCGACATGGTCGTGTAGGTGGTTCATGATGAATGTGAAACGGGCATTGTCATCAAGTGCACAGACACTGAAAGTTTGCTTGACCAGGTTGAACCAGAATTTCAGGTGGGCAAGTTTGAATGCCGGATGTTAACGGTAGATTCGACGAACTGGTGGTCGAAGAATGCAGGCAGCCGCTCGCGAATGCAGGAGTAGGCAAGTCAAAGTTAACTCTGTGTTTTGAGGGCAGTAGAGAGGAAGCAGACGTGCCAACTGTGTTCATAGTAGCTGGACGGGAAGTGAAATCTGTTAGCAGGAAGCCTGACGTGGAGCGAAGCGGGACCGGTTGTTGCAGCGAAAGGTCAAAGTGGTTGCTCGACAGGTTATTATGCAATTGGTCCTCAACATCTGCAGCGAAATTGTCCCTCCCATAGTCACTGATGAGCTTGGTGGAACCTGATGCACTCAAATTACTGCATTAATGAACACTTGGAGTAACAGGCTGACGAATGTCATTAACGTAGTGTGCAACCGGCGCTGAGTGATACACATGTGGAGCTTGCACATTCAAAAAGGCATCCTGTTGTGGCACATTATGAAAACTATGCTCCCCACTATTTACAGTACTTGCATTAAAGTTTGGTATCAGTGTGTAGTGGTTTCTTGTACTGCTGTGTGGCGGAAACTGAAGCACTTTGGGGCTACCAAAGCCGGAGTCGGAGACCGCTGGCATCATGTTCAAAACCTGACGAGGTCCCTGGGTTCTTGAGGCTATAGGATTGCGGAAATTCATGTCGGGCACTGACTACAGCTGGTGTGCTTGAATTTAGTTGCTGTTGCTGGTGAAAACAGCGAGGTAGTCACTTTGCACTTGGTTCAATGGATTATTCGAACTTTGGGGTCACCACTGAAGGAGATATCAAGGTGGTAAGGTAATGACCACGGTTCTCTCTTCTAATCATCAATACTTTTATTACACGACAAACGTACAGGTCGAAGACTAGGCAGGAACTGATGTCCTGGAAGCATACAAAACAAAGATCAACTCGAAGACATAATACACATATGATATTCTGGCCTATCGATCCATGGATCGACGCCACAAATTAATAACTGTGGTACTAGAGTGATGTTAATACTCTGACAAGTCAACTATTTGGTAACATTTTATGAGGATTTAATTTTCTGGTTTAATGAGAGTAATGCTCAGAGCTGAGTGGAGAAGTAGGGTAATGATTTGGTACAACTTCCATCCACTTAATTTTTATTTAAGTAGTAATCAAGTTATGTGATGGTGACTCTATTCTTTTTTTCATAATGTAATGATTAGTAAATCTATGCTACTGCACATTTTGAGTTTTTGCTAACGTGTGGCGAATTTCTAAGCAGGACTTGGCGTCTTTGCTATTTTGCAAATGAAAAAGAAACCTGAATCTTTCAAGTTTAACTAGTTTAAGACAGAATTATAACATTGTGTAATGTTTTGTGCCTTAATATGCACTTCATTTTAAATTTTTACTAGTCCCCACCTTTCATACTATAGTCAATTTTAGTGCTAATTATTGTGATGTTATGAGAACTATCTAATGAATTTACTTGTGAAGTAATGACTATTATTTGCCATCAGTGTGAAACATTTTTTCCTTATACTTAGTTAGAAGTAAAACTGAGTGTACTAACGTAGGGTATTTTGTCTAATTTTTTCATGTACTGTGGCAGAGGAGAACCACCTCCAAGGAAACATTCCTTGCTAACTGTCGCTTGGACCTGTTGAAGGTGTGATTGACTTGGTGAGAAAATGGGTTAATGCTTATATTAAAAGAGTGAATGTGCTTGTGAAAAATACTAAACATTGAGAAAGTGAAATTTTCTGTCTGAAAATGAACTGCACTACACAGTGTAATTTAATTTTTTCCTACCCATGGTCATTTATTCTGTGAAGCAAGATAGGACTTGCATAAAGTAATAGGTATCTTGGAATGTAATCTTTGTTTATCTGAGAAGGACATCACTTATGATGAAGATGCCTATTTTTATTAAAAATATAACTTGTGAATATTTTGTGCCATTGTACAGCACACTGTATGTAGAAATTGAGAGTATCTGCATAGTCAGCATCGAATATTCAATGCTGAGGATGAAAACATGGAGCACAAATGGAAAAATTCAAAAGTATCATTCATTACGCCTTAGACAAGTATATTCAGAGCAAGATCTTAAGGGATGGGAAAGACCTAATGTGGTTTAATTTGGTAGAATATATTTTGAAACATCAAGGGATCACCAATTTAGCACTGAAGGAAAGTTTCTGTGTGTGTGTGTGGGGGGGGGGGGGGGGGGGGGTAAAAGCATAAGAGGGAGATAAAGAGATGAACACAGCAAGCAGATTCAGAAGGATGTAAGTTTCAGTAGTTATTAAGACATGAAGAGGCTTGAACAAGATGGAGACCTACATCACACTATAGGATGATGCCAGTAGGAGGTAGCCTACCACATATTCTTTGCCCTCTCCTCACTTGAAGCCAAATATTCTGTGTACAGGTTAGGGGACTTGTCCATTTTGTTTGCTGTTGAGAAGTTCAAAAGCTATCTTGAGCACTATCCATTCTTTTCCAAACTGATAAACAAGTCCTTAGCAGGGTGTTGGCAAGGCCAAGATGTACAGGTTGTATTCTGAGGTAAAAATGTCGTGTGAATAGGGCCTCCCATGAGGGAGACCATTCACCGGGTGCAAGTCTTCCGATTTGATGCCACTTTGGTGGCTAGCGCATCGATGGGGATGAAATGATGATGATTAGAACAACACAATACCCAGTCTCTGAGGGGAAAAAATCTCTGACCCAGCCCAGGAATCAAACCCGGGCCCTTGGGATTGACATTCTGTTGTACTGACCAATCAGCTACCGGGGCAGACGTGTTCTGAGGTGAGCAGCGAGTATTTCTGCTGCCCAGATCCAGGTCAAATACATCTGTGATACATATCTAAAAACAAAGATGATGTGACTTACCAAATGAAAGTGCTGGCAGGTCGACAGACACACAAACAAACACAAACATACACACAAAATTCAAGCTTTCGCAACAAACTGTTGCCTCATCAGGAAAGAGGGAAGGAGAGGGAAAGACGAAAGGATGTGGGTTTTAAGGGAGAGGGTAAGGAGTCATTCCAACCCCAGGAGCGGAAAGACTTACCTTAGGGGGAAAAAAGGACGGGTATACACTCGCACACACACACACACACATATCCATCCACACATATACAGACACAAGCAGACATATATTGTAACCACATCTGTGATCCAGATTGACAATGGCTCAGGCAGGATATCTGAGGAAAAACAAGATCCAATTCCATAGAAAAAAGTCCTATAAACTCAACAAATCAGGTGACTTAGATCATCAAGTTTGCTCATTATTAACAGGGTGTCCTCTCCTTTTTAAAGATGGGGAACACCAAGATTCTGACAGTAGCTAAACAGACTGAAGGATAGAATTAGGAAAGGGGAAGCTGTTAGATCATATTTCATGAAGAGGAATATTTCATGTTCCTCCATTCAGGAAAACTGTCGTCTTAAAACAGTGTTACATATGGGTTTAGTCTGTCTTGTTTTTAAATACTACCACAAGTGACCATGAATAGTCATCTGTGGATCTTTAAGCCGAGAATGAAAATTAGAGAGCACTTCTTAGGGAAGACCATGGATTAGAAGATTAGTCATCTCATAGAATGGTCTTAGTGGCAGATAATGCCCCTTACTTCACCTCAGCATCCTTCCGCAATTTCTGCTTTGAAGTTGGTATTGCCTATACCACAATGATATCATATTACCTTAAGTTGTCATTTGCATATTGGGTAAAGTGCTTCAGAAATAACTTGCAGAATATCATTAACAACTTTCCTGAGCATACCATGGTAATAGGGGGTGATTTCAACTTGCCAGGTAAAGATTGGGAGAGTCATGCAATTAAAACTGATACCAGAGACAGGGATTCATGTGACATAATTCTGAATGTCTCATCCAAAAATTACTTTGAGCAGATAGCTAGAGAACCCACTTGTGAAAGTAACATCTTATTCCTCCTAGCTCTAATGAATCAGTTAATAAAGAGGAAAATATCAGTGATGACAAGTCTGTGAAAGCAACTATGACTGCAGGTATTACAAGGAATGTTAAAAAGGGTAGGAAAAGATCTTTGCTTAACAACAGTGACTGGATACAAATTTCAGAGTATCTGCATAGACAGCATCAAATATTCAGTGCTGACGAAGAAGTCATGGAGCACAAATGGAAAAAATTCAAAAACATCATTTGTTATGCCTTAGACAAGTATATTCTGAGCAAGGTCTTAAGGGATGGGAAAGACCCAATGTGGTTTAATTTGGTAGGATATATTTTGAGACATCAAGGGATCACCAATTTAATACTGGAGGAAAGAGTGTGTGTGTGGGGGCGGGGGCTAAAATCATAAGAGTGAGATAAAGAGATGAATACAGCAAGCAGATTCAGAAGGATGTAAGTTGCAGTGGTTATTAAGACATGAAGAGGCTTGAACAAGATGGAGTAGCATGGAGACTTGCATCGAACCAGTCTTTGGACTGGAAGAGCACAACAACAAACAAACAGAGCTTGATTACAGATTCAAGACAGGTCAAAACCAAATGTGGTGAAGCAAGCTGGGATCTCTTTACTTCCTCTCTTGTTTTCCCATCTGCCTCACTAAATTCATTTTTTCATTTTTGACTAATTACTGTTAATGTACATGAATATAATCTGCACTTTCATAAAAGAGAAAGGTTGACCCACAGTCTTAAAGAATATAGCACCAGATCTAATTTTGTGCTTAGTTTTGTGTATTTCATCAATTTCTTAATTTATTTTGACTATTCCTAGTTAATATCTTTTGTTATAGGGTGAAATCAGTAATTGTTTCATGACTTAGATTCTATTGTTGACTTATAAAGAAATATAAATTCTGTACTAATTATAAACATTTGGAAAAAGAATGACTAGGATCCTTAAAGTATTTATTTGGCTCTGTTCAAAAATATATTAGCAAAGCTAGCCCGCAATTAATTCCAAAGTAATTATCAGTTTTGTCAAAAGTACTGTTTGTGTAACTATATCTGTTAATTTCATCATTTAAACAAATAACTTTGGTTTAATATTTGTAGTAGAAGAAACTGATACACATAAGGAATTTTTCTATATATTCCGTTAATTGAATTAGTAATGTTTTCATTGTAATTTCTGTAAATTAAACATCAAACAATGTATAGTTTCACTGCCTTTTATTGTGAAGATATATAAAGGTCCAATTTTTGGTCCTGAGACAATCAGTCCACAGATGATTTTCGGTTAGATCAACAACAATGCATCAACTTAACCATGAAATAAGTGTAACACAAATAGGCCATAGTGTCACACAGAACATATTATTCTGAAAGACTGTGAACTGTGTGGTGAGGGTTTTACTGCTCATAGATGTTCAACGGTCAACTATTGTATCAGTATGCTGGTGTTTGCCTGCAAACTATTAATGAGAATTATCAGAAGTTAACCGATGGTGAACTGGCCATATTAACTGTGTATTATTCGGGGGTTGTGAACAGTGAAAGTAAAGAACTGTGAAACGCAACTGTGCAACTGTTGGCTACATCATTTACACTAGTCAGTGCTGAACTTCCATCCCCCATTTTTCAGCCATTATAACAATGCAGTACTTTGACACCAAAGACTATCAAGAAAGAAATAAAGCAGGTGAACATTAAAAAACAGACAAACAAAAGCTGAACAAAGCAAACATTAGAGTAAGGGGAGCAATGAGAGAAGTGTTGAATGACTCTGAAATTAAAAAATTTTGTCAACCGATCTGACCAGAGACACTTAGAGGCATTTGTCTTGCAGAAAATCAGTAAGTGCTTAGAAAACATCTATTCAGTCACTCAATGACCATACTGGCATTGACATAGAAGGTAACAGAGAGGAGGCCGAAATACTGAATTTGGCCTTCTGAAATTGTTTCACTGCAGGAGATCGTAATATGGTCAGTAAGAGTATGAGATTATCCAGATATTCTGTAGCCAAACTTAGAAATAAATAATTTCATTGAGTGGAAGTGAAATCTCATGTTAATTTTGAATATAAATGAACAAGCTTTCTTAGTAGAATTATATGCTTTTTTGTTATCCAGAATAATTATTCAAAATATAAAGTTTTAATTATTCTGTAAGAAGATTTATTATGGCACATGTCCTGTTTTGTGCATTTTATTATTTTTATGAGGTATTCTGCCTTTCCAAGACAGTTGAAGAAGCACTTGGAGTCTTGATGGGCAAAGTAGTCAAAGGGGGGAAAAAAAGAGCCTTCTTTACCAGCCATGCTGTCAAGGAATACCAATGACCAGGGGTTTATGTCAATAGTATATATATGTACATATTACTCATTACCCAGAAGGCTTCCTGTAACAAGATACTTAGCACCAAATATCTGTTGTATTTAAAAGATTAATAGAAGCCTTAAAAGATCGGAGTTGACAAGTACTGGCTTTTAGTAAAAATTAAGTTATTCTGTGGATAAGAATAATATTTAAGAAGTTGGTGTTTTGCAGACTACTCCAATCTGAAGATCACAATGAGGTAACTTAAAATATAACTGAACTCTCACAAGTCCCTCCTTTCAATCATCAAATGAATGTTGAAATGGTGGATATTCAATAACCAATCATAGATTAGAAAAGCAACTACAGTCACTTAGTAGTTGAAAGACATCAGAACCAGGTAAGATACCTGTCAGTTTCTACAGAGATTATACAAAAGAACTTGCACCCCTCATGGCAGCAGTTTATCATAGTTTGCTGGAGCAATGAACAGTACGTAGCAACTGGAAAAAAGCACAGGTCATTCCCATTTTCTAGAAGGGACAAACGAGAGATGCACATAATTGTAGATCTCTGTCACTGACCTCAATCTGTCACAGAATTATGGAACATGTTTAATGCTCAAGAATTATGATGTTTTTGGAGAGTGAAAATCTACTCTATACAAATCAACATGGATTCCACAACAGAGAACTTACAAACCTCAGCTTGCTATGTTCCTCCATGAGATACACAGCACTATAAACTATGACAATCAGATTGACGCTGTGTTCTATGACTTCAGGAAGGCATATGACACCATCCCGCTCAGCTGTATAGTGAAAAATATACAAGCTTACAGAGTGCCAGACCAGATTTATGACTGGATTCAAGACTTCCTTACAGACAGAATGGAATATGTCACTCTTAATGAAACAAAATTTACAGATGTAGAGGTAATTTCCAATGTATACTGAGGAAATGTGGTAGAACCGTTACTGTTCACAAGATAAATAATGTTCTAGCAGAAAGCATTTGAAGCTCTTTAAGACTGTTCACAGAAGATGCACTTGTCTATAAGAAAGTAGCAACACCAGAAGACAATATAAATTTGCAGGACAACCTTCAGAGGACTGATAAATGGTGAAGGCTCTGGCAGCTGAGGACCATTCCCATAATGCTACAAACATTCTCAATTGGAGAGATCCAGTGACTTTGCTGGCCAAGGTAGGAGTCTGCAAGCATGAAGACAAGCAGTAGAAACTCTTTATCATGTGCAGGTGGGCATTATCTAACTGAAATGTAAGCCCAAGTTGGCTTGCCATGAAGGGAACAAAATGGGCATTAGAATATCGCTGATGTACTACTGTGCTATAGGGGTTCTGAGGATGACAGCCAAAGGGGTCCTGCCATGAAAAGAATTGGCACCCTATTATCAGTATACAAAGTGGTTATATAATGTCTGTCATATTTTTAACAACAAAATTTGATGAGCCATACAAATCTCCTGATTTTGAGTTGCTTAATTTTTTTCAGCAGAACAGTTTTCCAAATATCATATTACTATTTCAAAATACATATCTGTGGTGGCATAGTATATTTTGTTTGTGGGCCAGTGTGTAGAGTTATGAATACATTTCAGAGAACAACATTAAGTAATTGAATATCACCATTTTCACATAACTTACATGATATAAGCAGCACATGGCAGAAATGTTGTCTGGAGGCACAAATGTTAGATGTTCCATATTAAATTGGCGTTCGGTGCCTTATTAACTTGCTCAGGTTTTGATACCCATTTCTTAAATAAATCATCCAGTTTTCTGGAATTGTAATCAATATATATGTCACATACATTTTATTTGGATAATTCCTTTGTCATGTGTCTTTTTTTTTCTGTCTTGGAATGTGTATACAATGGGATTGGTTAATCATTTCAGATGAGAATTTTATTATTGTATGCCAATGGAGAGACCACTGGTTGCTTGCTTTTAATCAATATGGTTTCCAGGAAAACTAAACACATTACTACAGTAAGCATACCAAAACTTAGCATCTGAATAATGAACTTGTATGAAATATGGTCTGAATAACATTATGGCAGATGTGGGCACCCACCACTTATCTGCAATGTGTATGAATAGACTGAAAATAAGAAATGATCACAAGAAAAGTTGATTATTATTAGGGGTGCAATAATAGCAGCTGGGTTTTTTCTGGCTTGCTTCATTTCAAGTTGATCAGCAGATGTAGGAGGAGTGTGAGATGTATTAGGATACAGCACACACAATATTTGATTTTGGGCATGGTTGGAAGGATTGTTCCAGTCTGTAAAGTTCTCAGCAAGACCCTAAGAAGACAGATTGATCTTCACTGAAAATGTGGGCTGCCAAGCGGTATTAGGTGGCTTCTTTGGTGTGAAATGGATGGCAGCTGTCTAAATGAAGGTACTTCTTATGATTAATGAAAATTATACAAACAGAGGTTCTTAGGAATAGGTATTTAACATGCAGGAAGGATTACCAGATGATATTAATTTGGGAGAAGGTGTTGTCGTTCAGGGGGAATAAGAAATGGCTCTAGGTCAAGAAAACGTCACCAAGAAATCAGAATCTGCTGCCAGTTTTGGCGTACTCAGTGGCTATAAAATATTCCTCAGGATGGCCCATGAACAAGCCGATGCAGTAAAAAGTCTTCTGAGCCCCATGGCAGTGCCACACTGTTGTTCGTAGGTGGAACCTTCAAAGAAGAGGTAACTGTGGGTGACTGATTATTACCAGGAGGGAACTTATGGGTATGGAGTACTGGGCACTGGGAGAGGCAACAGTTAATGGCAGTGAGACCATGTGCATTGAAGATGTAACTGTAGGGGTATGTTTTATTGACAGCTGAGTGAATAGGTACTTCATGGCCTGTCACTTGCAATTCAGCAGGCAGAATTCTCCCTGCAACATTTACATTGTTCTCTGCCTTCCCGTTTGCCCTCAACTTGGTCTGCATCAGTCTGCCTCTTGTCTTTGCACCAGGATCAGGCCCTCTTTTTATTTTCTGTTCTACTTATCCAAGCTCCTTCCTTAAAACCTTTTGTTATGCATTAGCTATTTCTCCTAATATGTATCCTTCCCCCATTTTTCTTTTCTATATTACCGCTGGCAAGCATATCCACATTTCCTATCCTCTACTTGTCCCAGTACTCCCACAACAAACCTGTCCACTCACCATATCAAAGATTGCCTATTTGGACAAAACAGTGGCTGCTTGTGATGTATGATGAAGGCCACTTATATACTACACATTAAGCAGTTTCCACTTCTTCTTAAGAGGACTAGTTAAGAAGTTTTAATCCTCACCTTACAGAAACAGTCATATAATTTTTTTTGGTTGCAGGTAATGTGTGTAGTACTGGTACACAATGAAATCCTTGTTCCACAGTACCATAGCATGCCACTAAAGGAAACAGAACAAAATGGTGCAGCCCACTGATAAAGTGGGATGTTGTGTGGTATTTTATTTTCTGCATTGCAGGGGGAACAACCTTAAAATAAATAATTGAGTTGTTGGAAGTGTACGGTAAAAATGCACCATGATATGACACAATCGTTAGGTGGCACAGTCTGAATGAAGAAGTGTCAAACCACCTCACTATGAAGTAAAAATGAGTTCCACAAAAAGTAGAGGCTCTGGTTCTCACAGACTGGCATAACACAACTAAGGTAATAGTGGAGAAGGCTAAAACCAGTCATAGATTAGCTTTCAACACCTTGCATGACACTTTGAGCACAACTGGTCCTTGATATTGGTCCTGCATACTGGTAACAGCACAGAGTTGACATCCAAGCTGGTCCCACATGTTCTATTGGGGACAGATATAGAGATCCTGCTGGCCATAGGAGTACCTCAACATTATGCTATCAGTTCATAGAGATGCGTGCCTGAGATGGATGGGCATTGTCACATTGAAAAATGGCAACATGATTCTGTCATTCAAGAGGTAACGCATGAGGATGCAGGATACATTCAGTTGTCATCAGAGATCCCTCAATCACTACCAGCCATGACATGCTGTCATACCCAACAACTCCAAACACCACGACATCAGGAGTAACGCCATTGATATAACGGGACCTCTCCCTCTAGCTTGCCACAATACTCACCAACGATAGTCATGGACCTCTCCCCAATTCATCACCATACTCATTGACAGTGGTCATCTTGGGTAATATCAAATTGTGTTTCACAACTCAGCAAAGTGTGATGCCATCCACCAGCAGTCTGTGCTTCCAGTTCAGGGCACCCAGACACAGCCATTTGCATTATGGTATTTCTGGCAGCCTACACATAGTATGATAATTCCCTAGTCTGGCTGCTGCTAGTCTTCAAGCAATGGTGAAGCATGACACAAAAAGTTGCAGGAAGTTCATTACTTGTTTCCGGATGGCAGATGCAGACATGAAGGTGTTACGGTGTGCCTTGTGGTGATCAGACGTCATCAATCACAAAATTGACAATGCATATACCTGTTCTCACATTCCGCACAGTCCATTATCAGGCCACTGCCACATTTGAATGTCCCACAAATCTGGATACTGCACAATTCAACCAGCTGGCCAAATGGAAATCCACAATGAAGCCTCTTTCAAACACTGTGAGGTGCCAATAACTGTGTGTCACTCAAGTATGTGGCATACTCATCTCCTTCATAATGATCACTTAACATTAGTCCTGTTCATGCCCCTTACATATCCTACCAGGACTGTTCACAACACTAAGTGCGAACAGCACTACTGCACTCTGGTGGTCATTCTGTCACAGAATATTCCAGCCCTAATCATTTACATAACTGCTGAAAGTGTGTACATGTACAAAGTTACACTGACATTCAACCATGTCTTCTGGGTGTTTCTCTTGTTTTGTCAGGCAGTAAACTTAAGGTCAGTGTATGTCTCCTTCTTTCACATTGAAAGTTTTGCCCTCCAGGTACTACAGCAACATGCACAATGCCACCTCAAAAAACTCTTCAATCTATTCACCTCCTACTCCCACCTTGGTCTTCCACTATCCACCTCTCCTACAATAGCCTCCAAATCCATTCATAGTTCACAAACCCTGCCTCACAGACCTACTACATTTGCCACACCCTCAAAGACTCCTTCAACCACCATAAAGAATCCAGAATATGTACAGACATGAAACATGGTCATGAACCTTTCCTCCAAAAGCCTTAGTCCTATGGAAGTATCAGTCCTTTCAAAAGGCCTTATTTTCTGCCCCACTCCCAAATTCAATCAACCTGGAATTGTTAAAGAATTTCTCTCCTTCTCCCAGTCCTTACGGAGGAAACACTTTTTCCACCACCAACTCTACCTATAAAATAGACTCAACCAAAAACCAATGTTGAATCCTATCTGACTCAGTTCACTCATCCAACCAACCATGATCCATGCCTACTGCCCCCAAATCACCTTCTGTTACCTTTCCAGAATTTCTTAACCTCAAACCTTCCCTCACCATCACTCCATAAGTCCCTCACCATGCAAGCTAACTTTACGTCAACAGAAATAACTGCAGTCCAACACCTAAGAATTGATCCCAACCACCGGCTCGAGTGGCTGAGCAGTTCTAGGTGCTACAGCCTGCAACCGCACGACCGCTACGGTCGTGGGTTCGAATCCTGCCTCGGCATGGATATGTGCTATGTCCTTAGGTTAGTTAGGTTTAAGTAGTTCTAAGTTCTAGGGGACTGATGGCCTCAGCAGTTAAGTCCCATAGTGCTCAGAGCCATTTAAATTTTTTTGATCCCAACCTTTTATTCCTACCTGCTGATAAGGGCTCCACCACTGTTGTTTTGAACCACAAGGATTACCTGACAGCAGGACTCTTACCAATTGTCATATTTGTCCACCTACAAACCCTGCTAGTGACCCCATTCTAGAAATCCAACAGGATCTCCAGTCTTTCCTCAAATCCTTAGGACCATCCCAGAAACTCTCCCCTGACCTATTAACCACCAGCAACATCTCCACTTAGACATCTGCCACCCATTACATACCAATAAGTCTATTCCATACTGCCTAGCCATCCTTGGCTGTCACATCTTTAGTTACAAACAGCCATCTCAAAGCATACCAGGGGATTTACTGAGGTCTTCACAGACCAAAATTACCCTCTCAACTATGTACAGAAACTGATCATCCAAGTCTTCTCTCTCACATCACCCACCACCTCTCAAAGTCCCACCATCTGGAAACAAAGAGACATTCCTCTCATGACTCAGTACTACCCAGGACTGGAGCAACAGAATCACATTTTCTGCTTGTGTTTCGACTACCTCTTGCTGTTGCCTGAATTGAGGAATATCCTACCCACTGTCGTTCCCACCTCTCCCACTGCAATATTCCGCCATCCACTTAATCTACACAATTTGTCATTCATTTATACTCCAACCCTGCCCCAAACCCCTTGCCTCATATCCCTATAATAGATCTAGATGCAAAACCTGTCCCATACATCCTTCCACCACAACCACCTAAACCAGTTTGGTCAAAAGCATCACCTATCCCACCAAAGACAGGGCTACCTGTAAAGCAGTCAAGCGAACTACAAGCTACGCTGCAACTACTGTGTTGCATTCTATGTGGGCATGACACCAACAATCTGTCTGTCCGCATGAATGGACATCAACAAACTATGGCTACGAAACAGTGGGACCACTCAGTTGCTAAGCGTGCTGCCCGTCATAACATTCTTCACTTAAATAATTGCTTCATGGCCTAAGCCAGCAGGACCCTTCCTACCAAATCCAGCTTTTCCGAATTGAATTTTCTCATTCCCACTACAGTACTGCGCAGCTTGCTATCCCAGCAGTGCATCCAGAGTCTTCTTGCTTCACTCCTTTTCCACCCCCTTCCTCCATCCACACCCCTCCCCCCAACCCTCAGTCTAACCTTCTGACTGCTCATAGCTCCCTATCCTCTCCCCACCATGTCTCTGTACGCTTCTACAAGCTGCACTTTACTGACCCTGACCATATCTTGCTATCCCTCCTCCTCACTGCCCGTCTTCTCCTTACTTTCCTCATCATGCACGGTTGCCTTGGTGGCCAGAGACAGTTGTGTGTGTGTGTGTGTGTGTGTGTGTGTGTGTGTGTGTGTGTGTATCTTGTCTACTTCAGAAGAAGGCCTTTTGACTGAAAGCTTCCTTGTTTAGCAGTCTTTTTGTTGTGCCTGTCTGTGACTCAATATCTCCACTATATGATGAGTTGCAATCTGTCCTGTATGTACCCCCTAAGGTAGTTTGGCAATGGGAAATGGAGGGATACTTATCTTCATCCACCCATTCATCAGATTTGGTATCCACTGACTTTCACCAATTCACACAAGAAATTTTCTATCAAAAAAATTTTTTATTACAATGAATTTACAGCTACTGGAGACAATCATTTTTGAGACCTTCAGAAAGGGCAATTTAGAAATGAAAAAGCACTGGAAAAAAATCTATCGACCAGAAAGGGTGCTATGGGAAGAAATAACATTTTCTGAATAAACAGATCATTAATATGGCAAAAAATTATCGCTTCGCTCTTATATTGGAGCATGAACAATCTGACCACACTATGAACATTCAATCAGTCAACTACAACTAGAATTTTTCAATCTTCAAATATCAGTAACCATATGATCTGTAAGAAGAGAGACTGATAAATAATTTCTTAATTGTTTTTAAATTTGCAGAGATCTCAAATTTCCTTTTTTCACCATTGGCAACTACTTAGTGATCTCTACACTGACATACCGAACCAATGTTTGACCTTATGCCAAGAGTCAAAACTATGTTGAAATTTCAAAAGAAAAAGTGCTTTTGTTGAAATGCAACAATTTGTTTTAATTCCTTGAACCCTTTTTTTTCCAAGGAACGAAAAACTGGTTTGTAAGCAGATTACAATTGTTGCAGAATATACTTAACTTTAGTGTGTGTTTCTTCTTACACAGAAGCAAAGTTCACTTGCTATGTGGTTTGCATAATATTCTGTAATTGGAAAGATAAAAAATCCACAAACATAAAAGGTTATAATTAGGCATGCTTCCTGAGTCAGTGGGCCCTTCTTCTGACAGAAGGGTTGAAGGCAAATGAAGAGGGGTGAAGGAAAAGGACTGGAGAGGTCTTGGAAAAGCGGTGTATTTCAGAAAAGTCACCCAGAACTGAAGGTCAGGGGAGGCTTATGGGTCTTTCCTTCTCATCTGGTCCAGTAAGTCTCCCCAGACTGACAGTTCTGGGTGACTTTTCTGAAATCTACCTATTTCCCTAGACCTCTCCAGTCCTTTCCCTTCACCCCTCTTTCTTCCCCTTCAACCCTTATGCCAGAAGAAGCCACTGGCTTCAAAAGCTGGCCTAATTATAACTTTCTTTTATGTGTGTGTTCTGCTGCCACATGGTGAGTAGGTATTTTTATCTATCTAATTACATTATGTTGTCAAAAATTGATTGTTTTTGTTGTTAAATAATATTCTTACAGTTTGCTTGTGCTGAGTAAATAACTGATTTACTTAGGTTGTACATCCCAGAGGGTACGACCACAAAACAATGTGGAGAGAATGTGTGGATAATAGGAGACAAGAAAACCAATCAACAAGCCTTCAGACTGCAAACCATGGCGAATTGAGCTTCCTGATGATTTACCTGAGTGCTGCTCCACTGTGTTAATAATCCAGCATGATATGAAGAAATGACACACACATCACTTTATTTAGTGAATGGCTTTTAATATCTATTTCTGGTACTGGTGAATCATTTTTATTCACTTAATCATGTGTTATCAAATTTTGTGAGTAAAACATATGACTAGGTTGAGTTTGTGTCCCTGATCAATAAAATTTGTTTTATCAACTAATATGACAGTTTTAGAACTGCTTGGTATAAATAGCTTTTTGTATATCAGAAAATTATCACTTCAACTTTTAGTAATTATGATAAACCCACTAACCCTTCAATAATGGGTTAGACACACTGTATCAAACTACTGAAGAATAAAATAAAACTTTCCATTTGTTCATTCATCCCTATCTAAATTCCCAATTCAAGCAGAAAATAGCTCTTGTTCCTCTTTAGGATATTTCTGGGTGAAAAATAAACAAACAAATATAATATTCTGGTGTGAATATTTATAAACATATAAACACGGTAGGTTAAGAATTACAGATCATGTACAATGACAACATTACAATTAAAAATAATGTCACAATAAAATAAATAACAAACTCATTCTTCAGTTCATTCATACAATTTTTTTTCACTCTCAGAATCACTAGCAATCAGGAAACATCTAATTATTGAAGGACATGTACAGCTACATATTCATTCTATTATAAACACTATTTACATCTGAAAATACACACTGTGTTGACAAGAGTCACACAGACATTAAAATTGCACTTCAGCCTAGTCTACAAAATGGTATCTGCAACATATTTCCATCCTCTGTGTCAGCAGTTATACTCGTCCTACTTCTGCTACTATAGCTAAGTTTTGCTGATTCTATTACTTGATTACTAATTCTGACAACTGTCTTTTTACTGATAAAATATCCACTTTCATGAGTTGGCAGAAAAATTATGCTCAAACAACTATTACTGTGCCTATATTACCCATAGGTTCTAAACATTACTTTTATGAATCTCAAACAGATTACACCATCAGTATTATTAGAATCTGTTGTGTGCAAGGAAGAGTCATCAAACATGATATCTTAAACATTGCATTGTACAGAATAATGTTAATTGAATGACACAGCTTTCTTGTTGTATGAGCTTTTAAAACAAAATTCCTCAAAAAATACTATTTTAATGTAAGTGAACTTAGATACTAATATAGTTCTATGGTTCCTGAATTCTTGTACTCTTACCATACAGTCTTTTTCCACATAAGCTCACTGCTTTTAGGCCAACAGATTCTTTCATTGTTATAGGGAATCCATTGTTTTACATAATATATACCAATGAGTTAACATAAACACAAAATAAGTAAATTAATTAGAGTAAGACATGAGTTCTTGGTTAAAAAATAAACAATGCACACACAAAAGAAACTGCCCATGAGTCTGTTAAAATTTCAGCTGATTCTCATTTTGCAAAAAATATTTATTACTTATGAGTTAAATTTTAGTGTACCACTTTGCATATAGGAGACATTTACATCAACATTTTGTTATGAAAAACACCAAAATAGTTTGGACAACTGCCATTTTAACACTGGCAAATGATAAATATTGTAAATACTTCGGTAATCTAAATATTCAGAAAATACTGTGATTTATATATTTCACCCACCTTGAGAACTTAATGTAGTTCTAACACATGACAAACATTTTTGAACTGAAAAGCTGCTGCTATTTGGTGCTTTTAACATAGTAGTTCATTTCAATATTCAGGTGACAAAAATGTTGAATAGTTTTGGGCCCCATACAAAATGAAAGTGTCCAAAGAACAGAAAGGAAAAGCTACTCTCACTAATTTATTTCCATTGCAGAGAAAAGTAAGCATATGCAGTGTTAGTGGTATTTGCAGAAAGGTACAGAGATGGATCACAGGGGCAACAATAACAGTTGGTGGTCAGAAAGCTAACTTATGAATGTGGTAACTAAATGGGGACTTGATTAAAACAAATCTTGAATGACAGCCAATAAACAAGATCATTATTATATGCATCTATCTTCCCTGAAATCCCCTTTCAAGAGGTCACACTTCAATTCTGCAGAACATTCAGAAGTGAAAATCAGTGAGCTTTGCTAACTGAAACTTTATTTTGTCAGTGTGAGCCTCATATAAGTTCTTTCCTAACTAGTGTTATCTATTATTTTCAGATAGGTTATCTATCTCTAGCTAGTGGTAAGTGTTTAATAATATAACCAGCAACCTCAGCTCCTTTACACTTTTTCAAAAGTGCAGTTTATTGTTTTCATATTATTCAAATAACTCATTCAAATAAATTTTGCTTGCCATAAATATTAAAACAAAAATGTAGATATAAATTGACATTTTGGGACAAATTGCATTCTTTCTACAATAAATTTGGAAATAACAGATACCCAGATGCTCTCTTAAGTTATAAGTGCTTCCCATGTTACACTTATACTATTATAAAAAGTATCAACATATTTTCAGAGAACACACTGTCTTTATGTTCCTGTGAATTTTCTGATTTTTTTATTCTCTAGTTTCATGGATGGAATTGTTTCCATAGAAATTCAAAATGCAATTGTATTTAAAAATGAATAACAGTTGTAGGTAAATCCCACATCTGCAGTTCATCTGTCAGATTATTGAGTCAGAAGATGTTGAAAGAATTTTGAAAATAATAGTCATTTATCTGGAATAACAAATACTATAATATACAGAGAGAGAGAGAGAGAGAGAGAGAGATCAACAAGTGAGCAGTTGCGTAGTCGAATAAAACATTACTGCAAATCACCCAGAGCTTAACATCCACCAAACATGAATATTAATCTATGGTTATGTAAGATGCTGGATGTTTGACTCATTGGTGTACACTGTTTATTTCTAGCATAATCAATCTTCATTTCAACAAAATATCTTCACAAGGGGGGAAAAATAATGAAAGAAATTGTTCTCATGCAAAAGTAACACAAATCACATTGTGTGGCAATGTATAATAAACTCACATAATCATAAAACAACTCATTTTGATAATGAACAAAATATTGCTATGAATAAATTGAAGTCTTTTATTGCTCTATTGATGAGACTGAGTTACCTTTGTTGACAAACACACTTCTCTTCCTCCTACAGCTGAGAGATGTCTATTTTCATCACTCATAGGAACAAAATACTTTTGTCTCTCATGCTTAATTTACAGAAAACATTTTTATTCATATGTTATGATAAACAAAGTAAGACTTGAGTATTTCCTTGAATTAGGATTATGACCTTATTGTGCATAAAAAGAGCCAGACACAGAAAATAAATGGACCTACATTGACATGATATCAGTTTAGTAATGGACTTGGCTGCCTTTTATTGATGTAACAGGTTTTGGTGAGCAGGTACTGAGAAATAAAGTTGATACACGTGATTTTCTATTGTCCTGGTGTTTCAAGGCTGTTAGATGATCCAGAAAAGCTAGCTGCACAAGAATCACTAAAGGAGATTGGCCCTCCAACTTTTTCATCACTTTCATCACTAGTGGGCGACACAGTTGGGGTTGGAGTCGTTGCATGTTGACCAGAGGCAGCAGGCAGCTGTTTGCGAGATCCCAAAGTGTCACATGAAGAAGCTCCACTCACTGAAGTAGTAGACATCTCTTCCAAAAAATCGAAACTTGCCACAGCTTCACGTTCTTTCTCACCATATCGAACAAAGAAATCATCTCTGCCTATGATGGAAGGTCTAGGTGCTGATGCAGGGTAACGAAGTACACCCAGCTGGTCACGGGTTGCCGACGCTGAAATTTAATGTGTGCATTAGTCATTTTATTGCCACCTTTCAAAATACAAAGGTAACAGAATATTTTATCAACATTACCGAATGAATCCTATGACCCCCCCTTCCCCCCCCCCCTCTCTCTTTCACGTGTGTGTGTGTGTGTGTGTGTGTGTGTGTGTGTGTGTGTGTGTGTGTGTGTGTGTGTGTGTGTGTGTGTGTGTGTGTGCGCGCGCGCATGTAAATTCCACATCACATCAGCCATTTATTTACCACTTTCCAACAAACTCAAACCCATATTTAGTTTCACTGAACACTATTGACACAGTGTAGGGGCTATGGTTTAAAATATAATCCATAGTACAGATGTACCTTCTGCTTTTAAGAAAATCACTTGGGCATAAACAGAAATATTAGAAATAATGTATTATTTGGCTTAAATCAGTATTGAAATACTTCATAATTTTGGACTTATATTTCCTAATCTTTATCTTCAGTATCTAAAATTACTGGCCTGTCAATCCTAATAAATTGTTCTGCTCAAACTTGCCTTGTATTAACTTATGCTAATTGCTAGTGGTCTGTCTTCATTCTTTTCTGTTACTAGGTTTCTCGTATTTGCTGCAATCATGAAAGAACACACTAAATACGAACTTTAACAGATTCACCCTTGGGTTCTAGGGAAACATTTATATTTCATAAGCTAAATGAAACATTTTCTTGCCTGGTTTCACAAAACATTATAGTTGTATGACCTAAGCATCCAGTCATAAGTCTATTTTCCAGTACACAACTGATTTCAAAGTTGGCATCTTAGCACAGACAACCCATGTCAACTCTTTTACTCTATCACTTCTTGACTTAAAACTATAAAAGTTCCCTGTGTTGACTATTTTAAAAATGAAACAGTTACTTCTGTATTGTACAACCTCATAACATTCACTAGGATAACATTTACTCTAACTGTTCCTAAACAGACAGTGGAACAGAGTTAGGTGCACAGGAAATGCGAAGTTGCTTATGCAAATAGAGCCATCACTATAAATAGGTAATTACACACATGACCATTGACATATCTGACATTGTTACTCCTGTGTACATAGCTCAATTCCAGTTTATGTTTAGTAATAGGGTAAATTTTATTCTAATGAATGTTGTGAGGTTGTACAATACAGATGTAATTGATTTGGCTCCTTGATGAGCAATGAACCCACAACCTTCAGTGTGGATGCACAAAATCGTTCGACCTCCAGTGGGAATCTAAAATTAGTGAGCATGGAGAACATGGATGGAGACTACAGATAGGTGGAACTAGGTGGGAATCTGCGTTAAGTGTTGAGCATGCCGAGATAGTCCATGCATTTACAATAAATACTGTGTCCAGATAACGCAGTGGTTAATGCAACTGCCTAGCAGGTAAGGGATCACAGGTTCGAGTACCAGTCTGGTATACTTTTCACTCACTGTCACCAATTCTACATCAAGTCATGATGCAGCTGATGTCATCAGTTCCTTCCCTTTCCTTTCTCCCCCCTCCACCTTCAATTCACAGATGAAGCTGTTTCATAACTGAGATATCAACAGAGATAACTTTTATGGTTTAAGTAGAGAAGCAATAGATTGAAGGAGTTGACATCTGTTCATCTATGCTTGGATACCATATTTGTAGTCCATTACGTATTGGAAAGGGGGCTTACAATGTGACACCTATGTTGTATGAAAACAAAGTTTTGTGAAACATGGCAAAATACATGTAGTTCATATACTAAATAAGAACGTCACCAAACAGCGGTAAACTGAAAATCAGAGTTATGCTGCATCATGTTCCAGACAATCAGCTGTATTCCAGGAAGATGATTTAAATGAATTCTAACAGACCTCTCAGTTCGAGAGTAAACATACTGTGCATAGATTACTGGTGCAGCTGATACAGTCGATTGCTGGGGAGGGAACAAGTGTTTGAGAGTATATGATTCCTTGAGGTTGTATATGGGGGTTTATGACACATAAAATGTACTCAAGGTGTCATTGTTTAACCTTCATGCGCTCGTGCTAGAAATAGTCTCGTGTTCGGACCTATTTGAACTTGTCCTGAGAAGCAGAGAGGTGCGACTTGGACGAACTTTGAGCAGCATCTGTCGGAAAAAGGTGCAACTAGAGAATATATGTCCCTCCCACCGCCTCCTTACCTTTGTGGAGTAAGTATGGAGCAAAATTGCAAAAAGGCGGCGGTCACTTCACCGGCCGCACGAGCGCTTGAAGTTTAACCAGTTACACTATCAGTCAGAATATCAGGATTGGATTTTTCTGTTCTGTTGATGATGTAGCCATTAGAAATGAAGTGACTGCTTAGCTAGGTCAAGGATTGGACAGGCAACTGGCTGCAGCCCTCTTAAGGAAACTATCCTAACAGTCACCCCAAATTATTTGGAAAAACCATAGAAAACTACATCCATATCAGTGTCCTTTAATTCCTTTTTTCTCATATGTGTGTTTAGCACATTAACCACTGTGCCAACTCACTTGGTCAGACATCGTCCAATACATTTTAAGTATCCATGAACAACATAATTTGCTTGTATGTCCATACAAGCCATGCATGGCTCAGTGTGTCATCTTCCACATAGACTTCTTTGAGATTTATTATCGTTATAAAAGGTGCCACAGAAGATGTCCACTATGTCAGGATGAAAAAAAGAAATGTCATGTGACAAGGGCATTCGCCGGGTGCAAGTCTTTCGATTTGACGCCACTTCGGTGACATGTGTGTCGATATTTCAGGATTATTGCTTTACAAGTATCTCATTAGTGTGATGTCTACTCAATTCATTAGAATCATTGTCCATGCCATAAGTCAGAAATTTATTACAATTGTTTGAGAAGGATAATAAATTCAGCCAATTTCATGGCTTTCAAATTCGCCACTTATTACCTTATTAGATATTTAATCATTAGAGTTTTAATTCTGTGCCAGCCATCTCTTCATCATCTACAGGAACTGTGTTGCCTGTTTGTGGACAACTACGCCATTCACACCTGATCAAATTCTGTGTTACAAAGCCGAAATACTAGTGTCTAGTTTGGGTGGTAAATTCTATTTGATGTCCTTGTATTCATATTTATTCGGTATCAACAATACTGGTCAAATCTTAAAGTTCATAAAAAAGTAAAAAATTCAATGACCACCACTTCAAAATCTACTGTAAATCAGATGACTATTAAATGGACACTTCATATGGAGTACTTCCAGCTACATATCAATAATGAACAAGTACCACAGTACAATAAATTGTAGCCATTCTGCATGATGATAGCTGGACCCAATGCTATTGTCTGGGTGGCCATAATGCTTTTGTTCATCAGTGTATATTATTTACATATCCAACACAGAAAAAAGTATTTACATTTTCGTAAATCAATATACATAATATATGTAAATGTGGTTAGTCCGTGCATACTGCTATAACTCTGCACCCACTCCTGCAGCCCCATAGGGGTTATACAGTATGATAGCCCTCCAGCCCCCATCCATGAAGAAGGTTTCAGTTTCAAACTGCTGGGGGTTGGGTTAGAAGATTTGGGTGTCAGAAGAGGGCACTGCATCCATGGACTTCTTATGGGAAGTCAATAAATCAGCTGTGGGCTACTCCTGAACTGGCCCAGACTAACCAGAATGTTCCTTCCAGAATGTTCAAGAATGCTAGAGAATGTCAGAGAATCTTCCAAAAGGTACAATAACATTCCAGAATGTTACAGAATATTCCATAAGTTTCAAAAATATTCAAGAAATTTCCTAAGTGTACAAGATTGTTCTAGAATGTTCCATTATAATGTGGTGGGGATACATTCCAGCTCTGAGGGATATATGGAGATGATGATGAGACACATGCAGCAACATACTTTTGGAAATGGATTAGAGTGAATCAAGAAAAAGAGAAGTGAACTGCTTAAATTAGTGAACAGTATATTAAGTGGAATTTTAGTGTATTAACTAATAACATTTAAGAGCATGCTGAAATGTAGATGAGGAGCATATCTATTTTGTACGAAATATTGGAGCATATGTGCTTGCTTCTGAATGACATTATTTAGTGTTACTTCTGTGAGCAATGAAGAACATCAATTCAGTCCTCTGTTTTTCATTAAAGGACAAGTCTGTCATAGAATGGGATCATTGTTACCATTGTCAAATAAATCTCATAAGTTTTTGTTGGTTTATTTGACTGGCGATGAACAAATTGAAGTAAATCAATGTTGCACAAATATAAGTGGATTAAGACAGGAAATCCTTGAAGAACTCATGTATAATCAGTTCATGTATTCAAAACAGTAATGGCTCAAATGATACCATATCCAATGACTAAAAAATGTGATCTGATTGAATAAAGACAAGTTGGAGAACATGAATGTTGATTCAGTGCACCTAGAATCAATGAAATTGTCAATGTAATTGTGGACAGTGAGTACACACATCATAATTATTCAACAAATATGAGAAGGAGTACAATATATCATGGAAACACATCATTCTTACAATGCACTTCAATATCCATTAATTTTTACAAGAGAAGAAAATGGTTAGAATTTCAGTGTCAAACAAATGAACCAAAATACGGTGCAGAAACATATAGCTTCAAACAAATTTTATGCATATCATCTCATGATCAGAAACAAGGAGGTACGCATACCAGTTCCTGTATTTTATTTCAACAGTTTTTAGCTGATCTGTATTCAAAAGTAGAGGCAGAATAAATGATATTACACGAGAGAACCAAAAGAAATTGTGCAAGAAGAATATATTCAATTGAGAGATGCAATCACGAATAACAGCAATATTCCTGACGTTAGAAGACTGGTGGCTGTATCACCAACCTAAATAGGAAGTCTATGGCACATGCATGAATTTACACAAGATGCTATGACCTATGTGAGAAAATATGATCCCTTGATTTATTCATACAATTTATTTGCAGTTCATCATGGCCAGAGACAAAGAAGATATGATTTATTGACAAGCTCAAGTTTTTCAGCAGAAACAATAGAGTTTCATGGTTGTCACCAAAAGGAATCATACAATTTAATTTAGTTACATGAAAAAATCCATCCAAATCATATCGACCAAGTAGCTGGAGCTGAATTTCTGAACCCAATAGACAATCCAGATTTATATCAAATAATAGTGAAAACATGATTCATGACAAATGTGGAAGATTAAATTTGAATTCACTAGGTTTGCCTCAAGGCAAGTGCACAAATAGATATCCAAGAGCATACATATATGAGACATACATGGGAAAAGATGGTTATGGTAATGCAAAAGACAATCTCCAACAAATGCTGGTTACACTGCAAGACACAAATGCAAGTAGCCAAGTGATAGAAGTAGATATTCAGTAAGTGATGCCATACAATCTGCTTCTCTCAAAGTTATTTCAAGTGCACATAAATGTGGAGTATTGCAACTTAGTGAAATATGTTAACAAAGGCAATGTTAGGGCTGTATTAGCAATATCCGGAGAAAAGAGAGAGCTACATCCAAAAGATAAAATATTTCAGTATCAAATGGTACGATATATATATTGTAATGAAGAAAATTGCTAAATATCAGGTTTCCTAGCAACAGCAAAAAAAGTGGGAAATCTATTTGCAATATTACAGAAAATCTAAAGTCCTTTGACTCCAAATAGATTATGGAGAAACTCACAGGAAATATAAACAATGACATATTGCATCAGGTGCAAAAAGTTCATTCCAAACTAATATTTAAGTTCAAAGAAAAGGTATTTTCCTCCTGATACCAAATCTATCAGCTCTTTCCTAATCCTCCTAGCCAACCACATCCAGACCCGCACCTAATTCACTTTTGAAGGCCAAATCTATATATAAATCTGTGGTGCTGCCATGTGTACTTGCATGGCACCATCCTATGCCAACTTATTTAGGGGCCATCTGAAGGAATACTTCCTATCCTGTCAATGCCTAAAATCTCTTGCCTGGTTCACATTCAGTGATGATATTTTCTTGATCTGGACCTCAACACCTATTCCCAAAGCTGCTTCACCTGGCCCGTCTCAACTCGTCAGGCCACCTTCCTAAATCTCAATCTCCACCAAAAGTACATCTGTCCATATCAGGCTCACCAATCACCAACAGTAACTCCACAACGATAGCTGTCACCCATTCCATGTCACAAAGTCTCTTCCTTACAGCCTCTCCATCTGGGGATGCCGCACCTGCAGAGGAAAGTTGAAGCTGACAAAATTTACCAATAACCTTACCAGAACATTTACTGGCAGACAGTATCCTATTCAGCTCATCCATAAAGAAGTCTCCTGTGCCATATGCTCCTCTGACACCAGTAAAGCTTTTAACGAAGCACCAATCAGTACTCCAATGACCACCTGTTATCACCTTGGCCTTGCAAAGCTCAATCAAACCTCCACCAATGCTTCAACTACCTCACACTGTGTCCCAAGATGAGGGATACCTACCCACATCCCCCAAGAGTACTGTTCTGCCATCCGCCCAACCTACGGAATACCGTTCTCCATCCCTTTTCCACTCGTACTTCCAATTCTGCACACCATCGATCATTTCCTTGTTAGCCCAGGTGCAAGATCCTTCCCATACACCCACCCATCCACCACCTCCAACCACAGTCTTGTAACAGGTATTTCCTACCCAGTAAAAGAAAGGGCCACAAGTGAAAGCAGCAATGTTATACACCAGCTATGCTGCAGTTACTGTATAGCAATCTATATGGGCATGACAAGTAACAAAATGTCTGCTCACATGAACGACGACCACCAAACCATGGCAAACTGAAAATTTGACCATCAAGTTGCCATTTGAGCTGCATACCACAACACATATGCCTTCAGCAGCTGCTTTACTATGTGGGTCAATTGGATACCCCCTTCCAGGAGAAGATTCTCTGAACCACACAGGTGGGAATTGTCTCTCCAACACATTCTGCACTTTCACAATACCCCTGGCCTAAACCTCCTAACATGTTTCCACTGTCTCACCTGTCTTTTCCATTCAATCTTCTGTCCATACCACTCCTTTTCTGTCCAGATCATGCACTACCTTCTCTCTCTACTACTACTACTCTTCTTGCCATCCCCCCTCCCCCCATGAGGGCATATTCTCTCTCTCTCTCTCTCTCTCTCTCTCTCTCTCTCTCTCTCTCTCCCTCCCTCCCCCCCCCCCTCTCTCCTGCCTACCCCCTCTTCCTACATCTCTTTTCTTGTCTTGTTGTGCAGCCATGAATTCATCTGTCCGAAGGCCTACCCCTTTCTCACTAGCCCATCTTTGTGTCCTTCCCTACGCCATCCCCACCTCTATTTGCTCGAGCAACTACTTTCAATAATCAAGTGTCAATACCTAGTCTTGCCATGGCCACAGGAATGTACGTTTGGGTGTCTGTGTGTGTGTGTGTGTGTGTTGACTGTTCTGGGAAAAGAGCTAGTCCTTGAAGGCTGGCATGACCTGTTTTCTGTTAAGTGTTACTGTGCTCCACACATCAATCCACTATAGGGGAATGGTCGCCTTTCCGCAATTTTACATATTCAATACTTCTTTGTGTGATGGACAGTAACCAAAATATACTGAATAAAATGCATAACATAGTGTTGTTTTTAATTTGGTATTTAGTCCGACCAGTTTCGGTCCCAAACCATCATTCAAGAAAAAAGAAAAAGTAAAAAGCTCATGCATGTCATACATGTTACAACACAAGATTACCACCCTTACTAGAACCACAGCTATTGTTCACAACATAATATCACAGCATTCAACAAGATGATGTGGCTGATTCAGAGGCAAAAGGCAAATTGAACATTTATAACAAATAACATGTGAGAGCTTTTTTACCTTTCTTTTACCCTGGATGATGGTTTAAGACTGAAACAGGTCGGAATAAATATGACATCAAAAAAGTGCACTGTGTCATGGATTTTAAACGAAAATCAAACAATGGAAAATCCAGGATGAAATATAACAATATTGTGAAAAGGCGAGGTGCAACTCACTATATAGCGGAGATGCTGAGTCGCAGATAGGCACAACAAAAAGACCATCACAAATATAGCTTTCAGCCAATAAGGCCTTCATCAAAATTAGATGAGAAACACACACAGAGATAGCAGATGTTTGTGACCAGACTAGAGTAGGTGGTGTTGGGAGGATGTATAGGGCAGGTCTTGCATCTAGGTTCATTACAGGGGTATGAGTCATGAGGTAAGGGGTTGGGAGCAGAGGCTGTGCAGGGATGGACGAGTATATTGTGTAGGTTCAGTGGATGGTGGAATATCACTGTGGGAGGATTGGGAAGGATAGCAGGCAGTACATTTCTCATTTGAGAGCATGACAAGAGGTAGTTGAAACCCTGGCACAGAATGTAATTCAGTTGTTCCAGTCCTGGGTGGTATTGAGTAACTAGGGGAATGCTCCACTGTAGCCAGACAGTGGGACTTTGTGAGGCGGTGGGAGACTAGAAAGATAAGGCACAGGAGATTTGCTTTTGTATGAGGTTGGGAGGATAATTACAATGTGAAGGCTTCAGTGATACCCTCAGTATATTTAGTGAGGGACCACTCATCACTGCAGATGCAACGACCACAGGCGGCAGGCTGTATAGAAGGGACTTCTTGGTATGGAACAGGTGGCAGCTGTTGAAGTGGAGGTATTGCTGGTGGTTAGTAAGTTTGATATGGATGGAAGTACTGATGTAGCCATCTTTGAGGTGGAGGTCAACATCTAGGAAGGTGGGCTGCTGGGTTGAGTAGGACCAGGTGAAGCAAATGGGGGAGAAGTTGTTGAAGTTCTGGAGGAATGTAGATAAGGTGTCCTCACTCTCAATCCAAATTGCGAAGTTGTCATCAATGAATCTGAACCAGGTGAGGGGTTTCGGATTCTGGGTGTTTTTGAAGGATTCCTCTAAATGGCCCATGAAAAGGTTGGCATAGGATGGTGCTATGCACATGCCCATAGCCGTACCCTGGATTTGTTTGTAGATATTGCCTTCAAATGAGAAGTAATTGTGGGTGAGGCTTGGTTGGTTATGGTGACTAGAAAGGAGGTTGTTGGTTTGGAATCTGTCAGGCATTTGGAAAGGTAGTGTTCAATAGCAGTAAGGCCATGGGCATTAGGGATGTTAGTGTAAAGGCAGGTGGCATCAATAGTGACGAGCAGGGCACTGTGTGGTAAAGGGACAGGAACTGCGGAGAGGCGGTGGAGGAAATAGTTAGTATCTTTTATATAGGAGGGTAGATCCCAGGTAATAGGTTGAAGGTGTTGGTCTACAAGAGCAGAGATTCTCTCTGTGGGGGCACAGTAGCTGGCCACAATGAGGTATCCTGGGTGGTTGGTTTTATGGACTTAACGAAGCATGTAGAAGGCAGGAGTGTGGGGAGTGGTAGGGGTGAGCAGAGAGATGGACTCTGGAGAGAGGTTCCAGGATGGTCCTAAGAATATGAGGAGTGACTGCAGATCCTGCTGGATTTCTGGAATAGGGTCACTGCAGCAAGGTTTGTAAATGGATGTTCCTGACAGCTGGCGGAATCCTTCTGTGAGATAACGCCTGTGGATCAAAACAACAGTGGTGGAGCCTTTATCCACAGGTAGGATTATAAGGTCAGGATCAGTTTTTAGATGGTGGACTGCAGTTCTTTCTGCAGATGTAAGGTTAGTCTACATTTTGAGAGAATTGGGGAATGATGGTGAGGCAAGGTTAGAGGTTAAGAATTTCTGGAAAGTTAACAAGGGGTGATCTGAGGGCAGTGGGGGTGGATCACAGTTGGGTGGAGGAATGAACTGAGTTAGCCGTAAGTCTATGGTTGAGTCTGATTGGTAGGGTTGATGGCAAAAAAGTGTTTCCACTGTAAGGACTGTGGGAAAGAGAGGTGGTCTTCAGAAAGTCCTGCATGATTGCTGTTGGGAGTCGGGCAAAAGGTAAGACCTTTGGAAAGGACCGATATTTCTGTGGCGCTGAGGCTTCCAGAGGAAAGGTTCATGACTGTGTTATGAGTCTGTTTAAGTTCAGGATTATGTGTGGTGGTGGGAGGGAGTTTTGGATGGTGTGGTAAATGTAGTAGGTCTGCGAGACAGGGTTTGTCAGCTATGAGGAATGTTGAGGAGGTTTGAAGGTTGTTGTACATGGGGTGGACAGTCGTACTCAAAGGCAGAAGTAGGAAGTGAGAGACTGCATGAGTTTCAATGTGTGTTATGGGTTCCAGGAATTGGGGATTACATAGTAGGATAATTTTGCTGAGGGAGAGAAGGTACTGCAAGGAGATTTGGGCTTGGTTGATATGGTTTTGCAGGACTGTGTTGGTGAGGCTTAAGAATTGGCAGAATCCGAACAGGTGGAGGTCATTATGGAAGGACGGGTGGCAGCTGGAGAAGGTAACTTGATGGCAAGGCCATCTGGGGGATTCCATGAGCCAAGCAACAAAGCAGGAACCAGTATGTGGGACTTGGTTCTGCCTAGGGATAAGGAAACTTTTCCATATTGATGCAGATAGGAAGACCAAGGATCCATGGTGGTGGAAAAAATGCAAAAAATTATGTAAAGTTCATAGAATTAAATCTAAAAAAATTCACAAAAATACACCCAAATACGTGTGAATAATCACGAGAAGGATGAAACGGAGGCAAAAGGGGGAAACAAGATGAAATCTGAGGGAGTCGAAAATAGCAAAAGGTGAAAACTCACTAAAATTGGTGAGAAGTCACAATGAGTTCAAAGAAAAGATTAAATAATATATAAATATACATTATTTAACTGTAGGCAGCAGGTATGGGATGGATAAGCATGAAGAAGGGGGATGACAGATGTGACTGGATATGGTGGAAACAGAGAGTGTGAACTGGGATACAATGGAGAGAGAGGGGGGGGGGGGGGGGGGGGTTCGTACAATGAGATACAAGATCATGTGGCACTGGAAAGGTGCAGGAACTAACATGCAAAAATACGGGAGAGTGATGCAAGAAGAGTGATCAATTAGAAGGTATGGATTAATGGTATCGGTGAGAGTGATGTGGGACATAAGATGCTGCACCAACAATCAGCGTGGTCTTGTAGCCATCTGTTGTGCGCGATCGAGACGGTTGATACAATGTGGCTCATAAGTAGAGCATGCAGTGTGGTTTGTAAGGTGACAAGAGAAACGCAAGAAAAAAGGACAGACACTGAGTATAGTGCTGCATCAGAAAATAGTAACAAAGGAAAACAGCACTGGGCTAGTGTAACACCTATTTTTGACTTATTATGTACCTGTATTGATATCTCTTGTCAATTTGTAGTATTCTGTATGTATAATGTTGTATCTGTCATGGAAATCCTTTGACTATGTATACATGTTTCAGTTACGTGAATTTTTGAATGATGCTGTTTAAATTATGCTTGTGAATTTAAATAACTAATGAAATGATTGTTATATAATGTACTATCAATGACTTGGTCCATAATTAGAGAACATAGGGTTGAATGTAAAAGATGTGGGGAAGCCCCGCAGTTTTGGAAGTAGCCTAGTGGAGTGGAAAAGATGTCATTGGCATGCAAGTGGAGATGTGGTTGGTGTGCAAGTGGAACTTCAACCTTTGTGAGGGGTAAGGAGTCTGGTATTAGCAGTGCTGTGGTTAACACCTCACTAGCAGTAGTGGATCATTGTGGCTCATATTCCTGGAGTTTTGAGGCCAGAAGAGCATAAGGGCAGTATTCATGGGCCTCGGATGCTCCAATTGGAAATACCATTATCATGGCATGGTTTTTGGCCCTATAAAAATATAACTCCGACACCAAGAAGTTATGTAAGAGGGTGAGGCAAACAGTACTGTCATGACTGCATCGCCGCCAGGTTAACGGTCACTGCAAATTATGCCACTAGTGCCACCAGCCTTCCACAAAATTTTTTCTATTTGGCACTTTGCAAATGGACCAGGTATTTGTGAAATCTGGTTGACTTTAATAACAACAGCGGTGTTGCTAAACACACTGTCTTACACCCGTGATTATCCCAAATCACAAACCTGGACAGGAATCCTACCCTAGTGAATTTAATTCTGCATGTCCTAATTTATTAGAAGAATGTGGTTGAACTTGAATTTAATGTTGTGTTGTCAGTTTGACAGCCAACTATATTTTTGATAAGGTCAAAAGACTGCCTAAGAAAGCACATTTGTTATTTAAGGAGTTATAGTTTGTTGTGCTTTCCATAATTAATAATTAATGATATGAATTCTTACCATTTCTCATACATACTGGTGTAGTCTTGTTAGTGAGCATGTTTCTTCAAACCATAAAAGTTTAATGTTCCTCATGTACTAGGCTAGTTAGTTAATGAAGAAATGAAAGGCTCCTTCAGAGCCAGTGTAGTTAGATCTGCATTCTGTTTGGCTGCTTCAAGTCACATTTGAGAAAGAACTATTTATTGTGTTATCTATTGTAATGAAAGTTGGTTAATGCACAGGCATTGAGACCCTGTACTAAGCAATGAAGTTATACATTATGATCGTTATCAGACCCACTGATTTAAATTCAGAACCATTTCAAGCTTTTCCCTGTTCAGTATTGCTATTACTTTCATGTGAGACAGTAATTGGTTTTATAAACTGTTGCACCTACTTCATTTAAGGTACGTGTTGTTGAGAGGCATATGTTGCTGTTTAATATCTCATTGGCCATTTGTTTATCTGACTTACTAGTTAGTAGCACATTTATCTACAAGGTTAGGTTACTGTATGGTAGTATGAACAGTAATAAGGTAAGAGTTTAGTGTGTGTTAAGAAAGGTTAGGTTAGCCTTAGCACTGCCTTCTGCTTTATTGTTTTGCTTGACACAAGAATGCCTAATTAGGCTGGCGACCAGTTTTAATATGTAATGTTACAACTTGCTTTTGTGCTGGGAGAACGTCTGTTCTAGACAAACTGTTTACTACTGTTTATACTCTGCTGGAGTATGTTGGATACGAATCCCAGTTTGATTATTCTGTTTCCATTAGGTTATCTCATAGTCACATCTCAAAAATTCCTCGCAGAGATATAAAGTTAGCATCGATTGCCATTAAAGGCGACCAGTGATTACACTAGGATCGAAGAAAAGCCGTCAGGGAAAATTCAAATAATGGAAAATACAGGATGGAATGTAACAATACTGTGAAAAGGAAAATTGCTACTCACAATATAGTGGAGATGCTGAGTCACAGATAGGCACAACAAAAATACTTTCACAAATATAGCAAAATTAGATGACAAACACACACATACACACTCACACAAATGCAACTCACACACACATGACTGCAGTCTCAGGCAACTGTGGCCTCAGTTGCCAGTTTTCACATCAATTACGGGTTGGAATGCAAGGACACTATGATTGATATCCATGATTGACATCCTTGCCAGTGAACTACCTAGCAGCTGATGAACCTTAGCTTCTAGAAGTTTCTGTAGCCTTTTGCCTTTTCTGGCAAACAGGGCATTGTTGTGTTGCAACACCAGTGAAAGTTACTAGTGAGTGCATGAGGCAGTAGTGGTGCAGACTCAACTGAGTGAACATGTAGTGAAAGAGCTAAGAGTCGAAAAATGTGAAGCTGAATTATAAAGTGTTTATGAGCACACTGGGTGAATTACTTTTAAAATTTGTCAGTATCATGAAAGGAATTAATGCAATACAGTTAGGTACGTTTTCCATTGTTTTACGACGAATAAATTAAGTTAAAGGATGTCATCTTTTATTTCAGAAGCATCTTACCAGCTCTCATGGTTATTTTGTAGTTTTGATAAGTACAGTTAGGCTACAGTTTAGTTCCCTGTGTGACTGTGGCTGAAGTCAGTCTCTCTCCATTCTCTCCATATAATCTGATAGCCAACCATTAAGATCATGGTAGATCTCTTGAAATTATGGACTGAGAGTTTACAGACAGTTCAGAGATGTTAGGGATGACATTTGGTCCTTATGTTAGTTCATTCAAGAATAAGGAGACTTTTTTCTTTATGGCAAAAACTATATTAGGCTAGTACTTGAAATGACACACAATCTGAGGAACAAATCGACCAAGCTAGGTCTAAGCCAGTACTTGAAAAAACACATAATATGAGGAACAAAGTAACCAAACAAGGTCAATAGACACTACTGTTATATAGAATATATGATGCACTATCAGCTGACACTCAACATACATTACAATATCAGACATATCGAGAGTATACAGTGATCCTTCAAGGAATGTATTGTTGTTTGTAGTGATCAAATTACTTGTCAGAGGTTCACTGTTTCAATTTCATACTGTTATCTTTAAAATTCAGTCCCTACAGTATCTATGTCTCAGAAGTAGCTCATTTTATTTCACTTCCATTGTCAATACACTTTATAATTGTAATATTCACTTAGTTATAAATGAAAAAACTTAGAAATTTTGTTGTGATTCTTCTGTTTCTCACAACAAATTAGTTGCTCAAACAGCCCTTGGGTGTACTGCTGGTTCATAGTGACAGACAGGCCAAAATTTCAACACTTACACATACAGCCATTGTCAGTATGTGCTGATGAACTGATCTCCCTGGGGTGCAGAGTTCCTTCATAAAGGAGACTCTGTGCAAGGTCTATGCCTGAGAGTGTATGCTGACAGGTGCAAAGGAGGCTGCATCGGTAATGGTGGTTGGTAAAGATAAGGGGCCTGCTTGATAATTAGTTGTCCAGGAAGATCAATGCTGACATCACGAAAAATATAAAGGTCCTTAATTTACTCAAAGAGGTAATCAAGAAATTATTACTACAAAGGCCTACCCACCAAGACTTGACAGACTCTCACACAAGGAAGTGGAGCCATTATGCAATACTGTCACCAACATCATGCCTCCTTCATATTTGTTCTAAAACATCTCGGCAAATTCAGGCTCAAGCATTCACACATCCTGGTGAGCTTTAATGTTATTTCTGTACTGATCAGCATGCCTCTACAACTCAATAGAACTTTTAAACATTTTTGGAAGGTGATTACAACAGCTGTCAAGTAATGTATAAAATGCATGTTTAACCATCAGCTGCTTTTATTTTAAACCCAAATATCGACCAGTTCCAGTCATGGACCATTTTCACGGATAAAAGTTAAAAAGGCTTAAGCAACAAGTTACATTTGTCATTACTTAAATAATGTGTAGAGCATGTCTTGAATATCAATATACAAAAAACATACTAATAACAGGTGTACACAGAGCAATACTGCTCTAGCAAGATATATAATGAACAAACAGTTTACACCATAAAATATCACTGCCAGTGGCACACTAGAATAATGTATTCTGACAGGTCAGTGGTTGCAGAGCATTGTTTATCTGAGACTCATGCAATAGAATATGAACACACCAGGATTTTAGCACAAGCATCTAAGTACTGACACAGTATCATTAGAAATACCATCAACATATGCACCAGGAACAATCTTACCAGCCGAGACTGCAGCTGTGGTCTCAGCAAGGCTTGGGAACCAGTACTCAGTCTAATAAGGAGAAGACAGTCAGAAAACACAACAAGCTGGCAGCCAGGACGGAAGGAGTGCTTACAATCATGCTGGCACAACTATGACACCCCAGTGGATGTTTCCAGCCACAGTAGCTGATACAACCAGCTCTTCTGCTGCCGACAGGGCACAGATTGCATACAGGGCACAGCTTGCATATGGAACATCCTGAGAGAGGACGCACCTGATGATGGTAACATGCCTGTTCACCAAAATATCGTGCCCAATGAACAATAAGAACCAACAGTATACCCATGAACAGTTGGATCAAAAATTTTGTTGCTTTTTGTTCTTTGGTATAATTTTCATCTGCTTCATAAACAGGATATCAAATGCAGGGCAAATTAGCAACCTAAACTAAATTACTGATCCATCCAATCAACCATTCATAGAGGTGACAGAAGATCTAAGTCACATATGAAACTTCTTGGCAGATTAAAACTGTGTGCTGGACTGTGACTCAAACTCGGGACCTCTGCCTTTCGCAGGCAGGTGCTCTACCAACTGAGCTACCAAAGCAGATTCATGACCCACCTTCACAGCTTCACTTCTGCGAGTACCTCATCTCCAAAACTTCCAAAATTCACAGAAGCTCCCCACTGCAAAGTGAAAATTTCGTTCTGGAAACATCCCCCACGGCTCTAGCTAAGCCATCTGCAATATCCTTTCTTCCAGGAGGGCTAGCTCTGCAAAGTTCACAGGAGAGCTTCTGTGAAGTATGGAAGATAGGAGATGAGGTACTGGTGGAAGTGAAGCTCTGAGGGCAGTTCATAAGTCATGCTTGGTTAGCTCAGTTAGTAGAGCACTTGCCCACGAAAGGCAACGGTTCCAAGTTTGAGTCTTGGTCCGGCACACAGTTTTAATCTGCAGGGTGTTTTATACAGTGCACACTCTGCTGCTGAGTGAAAATTTCATTTTGGTAGGTCAAAAAGTTTGCCAAATTTTGTTCAGGATGTTTCTTCAACATATGTACCCCATTCACCTGAATGGTTGCCAAAGAAGTTACCAGCGTCATCTCTCAGAACAATGAATATACAACATCATTACATTTCATACAAGAACAAAACCCATCTGCATTCATTTATTCATATATAGTATTCCATACATTCCAGTCATGAAGCAGAGTCTTCAATAACATCAAGTTATACATTAACAGGGAGAAACAGCAACAGCAGACTATTTCTATAAATTACACTCAGAATCAATTATGACTATTGATGATCACAACAGACTGAAAATTGGGTCAAAATCATACAGAGCATAGAAATTGCTAAACTGTATGGTAAAGAACTGATAGCCATAAATAAATATTCAGGCATTTCTTCTGAAGTAACCTCATTGAAAGTGTTCCAAGTGGTGACAAAAAAATCTAAACATATGCCTTAAACACAATCCAATGAGATCACAGAAGTCTGTGTTCTCAATCAATTAGCCTTATTGTTTGTACACACTGCTAATCGCCGTGGTGCTACTGCTGTTTCACCAGTACTCTCCACACTGTATTTTTTGAAGATGTATTCCACAGGCAAGTTCACTAGTCCTTATTCATAAAATATCCCACACGGTCCAACACCATCTCCTCAAATTCTAATGTGTGAATATTTCTTTACTGAGGACCCTCCTTATCAAAACACTTCACTTGAATGGCACAATTTCTCATAAATTTGTATCCATGGTGATTAATTTCTCACAATTAGGATAATGACCATTACAAGAGTTTTCTCTCTACATTCATTTATCTTTCTAGGCACTGCATCCAAATGCACCATAGCTTACACGGATGCCTGCAAGCTACTGTTAACAGTAATCATCCATCATTGAAACCAGACATGAACAGTTAAAAGTGGTAAACACTGGCACAGACACATCATGAACAATAGTGTACTGTTTTTCAAATTGGTCTCACCAATGTCAATGCAGAAGGCAGTTATCTGTTATGAAACATAGGCAGTCAAAAAACACGTCTCATGTACATTATCCACCCAAGCCCTCTTTTCATATCCTGTAACTGATTCCTTATCTCAAAATTCTCAGTTTATGGCCTTCTGTATCTTAATTCTAAGGATTGTAGTGTCTATAACAACATAATAATCAATTTTTGACAATATAATGTAATTGTATAGATAAAAATATCTACTTAGCAAGTGGCAGCAGGAGAATACACATATAGACAAAGGTTTTACGTATGCAAGCTTTTGGAGCCAGTGGCTCCTTCTTCTGGCAGAAGGGTTGATGGGGAAGGAAGAAAAAGGAACTAGAGAGCTCTAGGAAATGGGGTAGAGTTCAGAAAAAGTCCTCCAGAACCCTTGGTCGAGGAGACATACAGGACAGGATGAGAAGGAAAGACTGATTGTTGGAGACTGCGCTGGATACTAATCTCTGTGTTGCATGTTAACCTGTCTTCCACCTTTAAGCTCTCGGGTTTTCAAATGTCATCTGGTGCAGTCCCCAACAATCAGCCTTTCCTTCTCATCCCATCTGATAAGTCTCCCTTGACACGGGAGTCTGGTTGACTTTTCCAAACTCTGCTCCTTTTCCTGGAGTTCTCCAGTTCCTTTCCCTTCACACCTCTGCCTTCCTCTTCAATCCTTCTGCCAGATGAAAGAGCCACTGGCTCCAAAAGCCTGCTTAAGTAAAACCTCTTTTTTATTTGTGTGTTCTCCTGCCACAGCTTGGTGAGCAGATTTTTTATCTATACAGTTACAATATACATATGGTGTCGGACATTTGATCTAGCAGTTACAGTGAATTAAGACACATTGATTTCCTTGTCTTTATTCATAGAGGCTGTAGTTAATACCCTCAACTGCTTCAAGAGGTGCCCACAAGATGTGTGGATGTCAACAGTGTGCATAATTCTAATTACTTCCTTTGTTGTCTCTGACAATATTGCAACTGGCACAATCAAATGTCTACAGTAAGTTGCCAGAAGATCCCAGTTACATTAATACAGTGAAACCTCTTTATAACATCCCTCCATAAAATGTTTTCCTCAATATTACATCCATCTTTTCTGGTCCCAACCAAAAACCCATACGCACAATGCTGAAGTTTCCTCTTTAGTATGTTTCCTCTATACAACAATTTCCTCCAGGTAACGCTTGTATTTTTGTAACTCTAACCAATTATTTCCCTCTTTATGGCATTTAAGTCACTGTTGTAGATGCTTCATTTTACATTCTGTGAATCTGCACAGGCTCAGAAGGCTGTGCTCTGCGTGAGTCACACGTCAGCGTCAGTGCCCAAGCCACATGAGATATGACTCACATCATGCTTGTCATTTGTCTCACTGCCGCTACTGTATGTTTTTGTTTTTCATGTGAGCAAATGGTGAACATCTGCACAGTGTGTTTAACACTGTACCCCTATTACATGATACACCTGAGGTATGTCCCATGCGCATGTTTAGAACAGCAGACTGGTTCATGTTGATCAATTACACAATGCACATAGGTTATTCCTGGTGCAAATCCATGCATGCGCGCTAGATGGAATAACACTTGAAAATGGAAGAGGAATGAGTGATTTTTTGCAAAGTCATTCATTTGTTTCTGATACAATCCAGAAGAAAATCCTAGGTATGTGATGTCAAAAGTTATGCTATTTCATAGATTTTACTTCATTATTAAAGGAATTCTTAGCAGCTGATTCTTTTTTTAATTTTTATCATTTACTGTGTTTTTCTATTGTATATCATCTGTAAAATTTGACTCTACTTTTATAATTATCCATTGTAAGTCTTCCTCTTTATAGTGTTTCCCCACATATGGTGTTCAGAATTTGTGGTCCCTTAAAAAATGTTGTACAGAGATTTCACTGCATTATACAACCACTAATGACTAAACAACATCTACTTAGCACCTGAGGGAGTAGCACCTTTTGTCAAACACAAAATTAGTTTCTAACAAATCTGTTGTTGTATACAATGAATTGTTCCACATTTATGGAAGTTATGCTTTATGATGGGATCTATGGAACAGCATCAATCAATGCATGAATCAATCAATTTTATTATTGATAAGTTTTATTATGTATTGCAAAATAATAATAGTGAAATACAAACTGTGATTGGCCAAGTTCCCATTATTGCGGGGATGGGTAACAATCCACGAGTAAATTATCTCCTTAAAAACTGGAGTAAATTATGTTATGGGGCTAGCCTTTTAGAGACTAACACATATGTAGTCACTCTTCTTGTATGGAAGTTTGGCAATTCTATATTTTAGTCTGTCTACAAAAATACAGTTTATGATGTATTACAAATATTACATGTGTGACTAAGAAGATTGATACAACTGTCTTCATCAACAGTCTAAAGTTGCTTCACTTTATCGTTTGAGATGTCAGTCTCAGAAAAGATATGCATTCTCCTTAATTACTTTTCCTAATACTTATAATAATTTATAAACAAATATGGCAGAATTACAACTAACATTAAACTTATTTTAAACTTCATCCTAGTCAGAATTTTAATTTTTCTTGACATTTTCTATTGTTATGTCATTAATCAGTAACTTTGTTAAGAAACTGATATTAAAATCTCTAACACCTAATAATAATCTCTTTCTGTCTGACAGACAGTCTATAGGGCATCAAAACTGTTCATTAAAATTTTCTCAACTGCCAGTATGGACCAGTATAAAGTAGCAGTTACAAACACTTATTATATTTTTCAGTATCACATAGCAAGGACATGATTTTGTTTTCTACATGATCAAAGATGGTAAGGAACCCAAACAACAACAACAACAACAACAACAATAATAAAAACCACCACTTGTGTAAGTTCAGGACCTCTCCATATATTCTAAATGTTTACAACTGCCAACATATGACACAACAGTTACTCTGTGTCCACCACTTTTGTGTGTGGCCACCGTGGGCAGTCACCACAGCCAAGAAACTGTGCATGATGGCTGTGCAGGAACCTCTAGCACCACTTGTGATGCATTGTCTACATTTTTGATCACTGCCAAGCAATCGCCCTAACTCTGCTCTTGCTTATCATGCTATTTACTAAGCTAGCTAGAAATGTACTGCATCTGTCTAACCATGTGGCTATGCCATGCATTGTACCCACTGTGAACCACTGTTCTGTGAGATCATTAAGTATACTTGTTCTGGAGATGTCATCTTATGTTTCATATGCCATGAGTTACAGCATAATTGGTGATTATCATGGGCATTTTTCATGTTCGCCACATGACCATGAATCCTGAAAAACAGGCCATCTTACAGGTTGTGTGTGTTGATGGATGTGATGTTAGAGCCATTTCTGCAACAGCAATTAGAGAGACACAAACATCTGGAAGCCTTGCTGTCCACTTTGCTCTCCTGGTCATCACCTACAAATCTGCCACTGTTAAGGCCTTAAGATGAGGCAGCCGAAGACTGGGAAGCAAACAAGTAGTGCCTCCAGCAGCACTTTTCTGCATTTGAGGTAATGAATCCAGCCATGATAAAATCACTATTTCTGTCATGGATCTCACCCAGTATATACCAGCTTTTGTGCGGACTGGCCCCTCTCATGAACCGGTTAAGTTAACTATCTACTTCCACCTATACTGCCATGTCATCGCATTCTGCATGGGCTTTTATCAATGTAGTAAATAGACTAATTAGTTATACTGCACATGGGCAGCTGAACTGCATGGTCTCAGTAGGAAATAACATTTTGTGATTGCAGAAAATAAGGAACCATATGCAGATGTTCGGTTCGGTTCAGTTGTTTGAGGGAGGAGACCAAACAGCGAGGTCATCGGTCTCATCGGATTAGGGAAGGAAGTCGGCCGTGCCCTTTCAAAGGAACCATCCTGGCATTTGCCTGGAGCGATTTAGGGAAATCACGGAAAACCTAAATCAGGATGGCTGGACGCGTGATTGAACCGTCGTCCTCCCGAATGCGAGTCCAGTGATGTGCAGATGTGGTGATTAGGGATGCAATAAGGCTGGCAGCTTCATAAAAGGAGGTGCAGTAGATAGCTTTAAAATCTGAGGACAGCACTTTGGAGAATATTTTAAAATTTGCGCAATCCTTCAAAGTTCAGCATCAGACTCGAGAAAGGGATTCAACTTTGCAGACACAGCAAATGTGGGAACAGCAGAGCACAAACACTGTCGCACTCCAGCACTGTCTCGTAAACAAGGAAAGAAGGTTCCACCTCCTGACCACACTTGTTTCCATCATGCCTGGACTGTTTTTGAACACATTCCACAGAAGCCCGACAGGTGAGCTCAGTGCAAGTCACGGTGTCTGCCACACTCTGGACAAAAAGTACTTATCTAGACAGGACCTAATGGACAGTAATTTGATTTAATCACAGTCTCAGACCATACTGATGTCTATTAAGGAACTAATCATCATGCTCGCTCACTTTGTGCAGCAAACTAGTTCAGCTACAGAATGAAATTTTCATTCTGCAGCGGAGTGTGCGCTGATATAAAACTTCCTGGCAGATTAAAACTTTGCCAGACCGAGACTCGAACTCAGTACCTTTGCCTTCCGCGGGCAAGTGCTCTACCAAATGAGCTACCCAAGCACAACTCACAACCTGTCCTCACAGCTTTAATTCTGCCAGTTCAGCTACAGGTTGATACCAGTGCCTCTGAATTCCTGTTAAACTTTGAAATGTACCTCCAGCTGGGAGTGCCTGCGGCCTCTTCAATCCACAAGCTAGCCAGGCATATAACAAATTCAAAGGACAATTCACGATCGCAGTGACATTCAAAAATGTCACGCAAGACCTCAGTTTCCTTCTGCTTCACAGTAAAGTTACAGAGCACGTGTTTGGACTTGATGTTTTTTTCCCCATTTTCATATTTGTCATCCATGACAAGGTCCACCTTGTGTCACAACAAATATTGTTTCAGGTATTTAATATTCATTTACTTACATGAGAAACTTTTGACTGCCCACTGGCAAATGTCACAAAGTCATTAATCACGACTCTACAATATCAATAGCAGGAAACTCTGTTCCTTCTCATAGTACGTTGTCTTTTTTTAATGTGTTTGGTTTCAGTGTTGTAGTTCATGTAGTGTACACTCTTTGACATAAAACTCGACCGGCGGCCGGCCGCTGCAGAGGCTAAGTCCGCGCCGATCGTGACATGGGACAAATAAACTGACCAACTCGCTAATTCTCTAAGTCCGGATATCTGCACAATCTGGCAACACTGTAGACTGCAGCACTTCCTGGAGGAAGTCTTGTCCAATGTTAGACGAAAGGTAAACTATATACGCCCGTGGTCTAGCGGTAGCGTGCATTGTATTTGTCTACAATGTTTGTGGATCGAGACCAGCTGGCGCAAAAATTTTTTATAGCCTCTTCTCTCTGAATGCTAAAGATGTGAATGTAATGGTAGCGCAGATTCAATCTGCTTCACTTTCTGTCACACCAATAACAAACTTTTATCCAGTAAGCATTTTGCGGTATATTTCTTGCAGACTGTCCTCCTCTGGACGCCGTATGCGGTAAAGCTCCGGGATCCATTTGCTGGCTATCGACAGCGGCCGTGGCGGCAGCAGCCGCGCTGCACTCCCCCGTTCTGTATCGAAAGTGCCTGCTACCGCTCATCGCTTTTGATAATTTAAAACGCTTTATTATTATTAAATGTTGCTCCACAGAAAATTTCTACGATTTCCATTCTCGTTCGAAAGTAACGGAGACAGACACCCTGATTAGTAGATGGGTACTGTATTACATTAACTGGCAAGAGCTGAGTATGGCCCGAAATTAATTTTATAGACTGGGACGAAATCAAACCACCTCACTATATGCGATGAATTTATAAATGCTTTATACTTCGCTTCTTTTCCTTTCAAATTCAATTATTTGTGCAAATTTTAGCCAATATTCGGATGCTTACGTCAAGCCAGAGTGAGCGTCTGTGGTGTAAAGTGCATTACAAAAAAACGGTTCAAATGGCTCTGAGCACTATGGGACTGAACATCTGAGGTCATCAGTCCCCTAGAACTTAGAACTACTTAAACCTAACTAACCTAAGGACATCACACACATCCATGCCTGAGGCAGGATTCGAAACTGCGCGCGGTTCCAGACTGTAGCGCCTAGAAACGCCCGGCCAGTGTATTAAAGTTTTTGTTTCATTCCTTATGGTAAGTCTATGCAATAAACTGTGTGAATATCTTGCAATGCATGCTCTGTAGCAATGCAGGAACACTGAACATTTGGAGTTCCATGTATGGATTCAAAAGGTATTTAATGTCAATCGGAAGTGACAGTTAAGGTCATCATGTTTAAACCAGAAAAATTTATCTTTTTTGAGGTTTCACAGAACGGAAAGGAATTGCTAACGCCTGTGTCATAAAATGTCTACAGTTAAATTCCATTGCAAAAATTTAGAAGAGAGGGACTACATTAATCAACATGTTCATTTCATAAACAACCTCCTGACGTGTTAGACCTATATGACGAACAAAGCTCACATTCGTATCGTTGACAGTCGGTTTGAATCTTTTCAGAAACAATTTGGCAGTGAAGCACCTTGGCATTTGCAAAGCAGACATCCATGATATTAACATAATTCGAAATTGCACGAAGATTTATGTGTAAAGGCATTCTTCAGATTTCGTATACAGAATTTTTACTGTCAGTTTACAACTCTGTTAATTAAAATGGAAAATAAGAGGTTGTGTTCAGCAGCTTTCACCGATGTTGGAACTGCCATCTCATATAGCACTAGCACTGCAACACGTAAGTGAACCACTGAGCTAACGACACACTGGGTGTAACAGGGGGACTATAGTCATTGCGATATTGCCTGAGCCTCAAAACGCAACATTAAACACACAAACTGGTGTTACTTATGTGAAGAACCCCGTTCTTAGAGTCCAGAAATTAAATATACTTTATAAGTGTCTCATCTTATAGTAGATTATATCGTATGAGTCTTCGATGTGAAAAACGAATGCCAAGTGAATTTAGTGAGGCAATGCTGGGCTACACCCGGAAGTAAATGCAGTCTCACTGTGTTGACAAATACTTGCTACGACGCTGCCAATTCTCAGCTCTCTTACGAGGCAGCTCTTTAGCGAAATGCTTGTCATGATTGTCCGATATGGTTCTTCAGAGGGGAGACGCGAGCACACGTTTGATTTCTTTGCGGCGTTCTCCCCTGATAATTTCTGACGTCGCCTTGTGGGCTATGTATACATATGACGCATTCAATTATCATTAATCCAGAATGATACAAGTTTCAGGTTCTCGCGTGGAAGAATGCTGTGACTCTGACATTATATCATTTCAACGCAGGGAAAGCAAAACGGATGATTCAGTGTTTCTCATTCTGCATAAAGCACGTGAGATAATTTTCCGTAACATTCACAATCATCTCGAAATACAAACGAAGTAAAAATACATCGAAAGCTTATTTGAATTGAATATAATGTAAGATATCAAACGCTTTGCACATTGATGTCGAATGTGTCCACGTGCAATCTTTTGCAGCATACATATAGAATGTCATGATTACCACGAGAGTGAAGAAATATGTTGGTAGGGATGGAAGCAAGAAGAGATGCAATCAACAAATATTCCATTCCTTATGGCATTCATTTCATTTGAGATTTAAGAAGAGGTAAAGTGGGATATTACTTTCGTTAACACAAAAGATGTTCAACACATACGGATAATAAGGAAGTATGCTCTATTATATACTGAGTAGCCTGATCAATGTTCCCGTAATGTTACCCTCTTGTTTGGCCTCTTAAACGATGAACAGATTCCAAATGCATGTCTCTGCATGAAAGTAGTTGTTTGAACCCTTCCTGTCCTTTCCCCCCCCCCCCCCCCCCCTTGGAATTCACGAAGCAGACCGCTGTGCTCCCCCCCCCCTCCCCCTCCCCCCTCGAGGGTTAGGACTCAAAGTTAAACCATTTTTTTTTCCACTGGCCTAATTTATTCAGTCAGCATCAGCACAAGACTATCAAACAAAGCCTTCCATTTACAGTTGCAACGCTCCAACCAGCAGCTGACCAAAGGGTAATCCACAGCCATGGTCCAAAATTAGCAGCTCTTGCGAGTGAGAGAATGACAACAATAATCGTAACGAGAACAAGCAAATAATGAATTAAGTTTATTGCAATGCAGAACGAGAATGGCTGTGAAAATAAAAACCTATAAAAATAGGTTGACAGTTGAGTTGGCACAATGTAAATATCTCCTTAGCATTTTGCTATTGAATTTAGTTCTGGAAGTTTGCAGAGAAAAAGGAAAATTCGGCAATTGTCACTAGTGTAATATAATGTGAACCAGCAACTACCCTTTCCTTAGATCATGACTCAAGGAGGTTCCCAAGTAGCTACCAAGGCAATGCTGCAATCTGTTCCCTGACATTGTTCTGATGACGATTAATGCAGATAGTTCCGATTATGAAATACAAAACTTATTGCAGGGTAGTTCCTAGGACCGAAATATTAAATTTGCGATGTAGATGGCACATGAACGTGACTACTATCGAGATTACTAGTCAATGTAAAAACATAATTGAGCATGGTCCCTCGGCACCAATACTGAAAGACAGTGAATGACCACAGGTGTGCCAAACACTTTCAAAACGTCTGCCAAGTACCAAAAACAGTATCAATATGAAGAAAGCAATGGACAGATCAGAAAGGCCTCACTGCTATCCACAGCCTGTTTAAAGTCAGCCCTAGTGGAGCTGAGCTGCCAGACACCAACCCGATATCACATTACACCACTGAAATCTACGAATGAATTGTGTACTTATACTCATCAGCTTCAGTGAAATTTGTTATACATGACTAGAATATCAGGTGTTATTATGGATAATAGTCCAACACATCGAACTCATATGGTGGATTCACAAAAAAAAAAAAAAAAAATGTAATGTGAGACTACTGAAGAAGAAAGGAAACAATGGGAAAATGCGCTGATGTGCATTTTCATACGTTTTTATCTTCATAGCTGCCATAGTTAATACATCAATAATAACCTCATTTATGGCTTCAGTAACTGTTACCGTCTCGTTTGATACCTAGATGATGTAAACAACACAAATTCGAGTCACTGAGAGTTAATTCTAGTCTCTTCAGGGACTTAGTCTTGTTTTGTTGTTGATGTAAATTGGTATCCGCGAAGAATACTACTGCCGAAAATCCTGAGAGGTTTACAGAACACACATGATATGGGGGGTTATGAATAGTCTCTTAGTTGTGACCTTTAGAATAGCAGTTGTTGCATGGGGTGGCCGCACGTTCTGGGGCTCCGTGTCACAGATTTCGCGGCCGCTTCCGCCGGAGGTTCTAGTCCTCCCCCGGGCATGGATGTGTGTGTTTTCCTTAGAATAAGTTAGTTTCAGTTAGTGTAAGTAGTTTCTATGCCTAGGAACTGATGGCCCTAACAGTTTGGTCCCTTAGGCATTAGAACTTAAAAAAGAGCTGTAGCGGAAGGAATTGATAAGCTAAAGCTTTTGTAGAAAAACTGGAACTAATGAAAAATGAGCACTTTACTGCATCAGTGCCTTGTTCGCACAGCAGTAAATACTGCCCTTACCATAATCGTAGCAGACGGCCGTTATGGCCGAGCGGTTCTAGGCGCTTCAGTCGGGAACCACGCTGCTGCTACGGTCGCAGGTTCAAATCCTGCCTTGGGCATGAATGTGTGTGCTGTCCTTAGCTTAGTTAGGCTTAAGTAGTTCTAAGTCTAGGGGACTGTTGACCTCAGATGTTAAGTCCCATAGAGCTCAGAGGTGACGTATACAGCTCGCAACGTGAAACACGAGAATTTGGCCACCTTTTGCATGAAGCGACCATTTTGAACTTAAATACCACTGCTCCTGTGGTGATTACTCTCAATATGTGTTCGAGATGACAAGAAAATATTAAATGGATGTAGATCTGTATCACCTAATCCCAGGTCGTTCGCGCTCGTTTCTGCCAGCCACTTTGACATGGGAAGTGCGTAATGACAGGGCTAGGAATCAGAGAATGAACGTAATAGTGACGTAGTTTGAGGTTCCTGGTGTCTCAACCTAAAGCCGTTCACCCTGGTGTGCTTTCTGTCAGGAAATATCGTCCTCGAAAAGTGGACAGGATGGTTTTCTTATCCTTTTAAATTCTGAGATAGCCGCGTCAGCACGTTTCCATGATAGTACACAGTTGTTCATGGATTCGAGATTTGTTTCTCATATATCTTTTTCTTTATTCCTCCTTTACATTAAATTTTGATATCAGCTGGCAACTGCCCGCATTGCCCTGATTAAAAATTATATGACAAAGGAACAAATTATTTTCTTGTTTAATATTCCGTAGGCGCATTCAAATATATGAATTGGATTACGATTTACAGATTTTATGATCTTAGTCATAACAGCAACGCTGCATACACAAATTGTTCTTGAGCAATGAACATTACATAGAGATATGTTCTCATAGTGGTATTTACTTTTCACTAATATGGAGGGAAGACTTATCTCATTAACATTCCTGAAATCAGCTATTTATCTCAACTGTAGTCGTTTACTCAGAGCGCGGGGCCGCGTTGACACAAGGTGTGAACAGGCGACATCAGTGGTCACGGTCGCCTTCCGTAAATGCAACACATTGAGCGAACGAGTACATGTAATGTCCATAGAGAATATCTCCCTTTAAAACAGATTTGTTTCTCCTATATATTCTTGTCAGTGGAAGATAGAAAAAAGAATTGAATAGGCAAAGCAGATTAGCTTTACAACCATGCAACAGAGTCTAACAGTTCAACAGACTGCTGCACTGTATTGATCAACTTACACCCCATCTCATCATTACCAAAGCACAAGAGGACGGTATATTCTGAAAGAAGGCCTACCTGCGTGTCATAACTGGCACCTTAAACTATATTACCATTCACTCTGTATTGCCAAAATCACCAGACCTCAACCCCATTGAAACTATGTGGGCGGAGGTTACAAGTTTGTTACCACCGGGGTCAAGGAATTCAGAAACTCTGTGGGAAAATATAGAGAATACATGGTGGGAGATAAATGATCATCATAATCTCTCGAGGAATTTAGCCTTATTACTTCCCTGACACCTTCGAGCAATTACAGAAAACGAGGGAGGATGGGTAGGGTACTGAAAGAAAAATAAAGGACAAACTAGTTGCGAGGTCCTAAACTGTTCCGGAAACCTACTAAAGCTAAATGGTCCCTGTGTATTCTCATTAAATGTGTCACTGCGTGGATGTTACCCACTACTAATTAAATTCTTTACTCAAACAAATAAATAAACAAATGTGTGCGCAACGGTACACTGTTAATCACCTGACTGTGTTTAAAGGAAATGCGTAAGTAACCGGAATTGTAACTGGGCCTGCATAATAATTCCTCCGTTCTGTAAGCTATTTCTTTTCATTCTGTCTTACTTTCATTTCTCATAACATAATAACGGTATTACCAGTAACATACAGGATAAAACTGCCTAACAGCTGATCTTCTAACAGCACATATAAAGATATTTCTACTTCCTATGGACTCTTATGAAGATAACCTTTTTCTCACCCACGGGAAGGAATGGAGGACAGCCCACATTGCTTGACTCATAACGTCACAGCAGCACACTCTCTTATTACTATTGGGCAAAGCAATGATGGTATCTCCACGCGGACCAGTACTAGAAAAATTCTATAACTTCTTCAATCCCTGTCTGATCCCAAAAACACCTCTCATTTATTTATGTGCCTCGACGTTAACTCACTAACTCTCGCGTGCTTGGAAAGTTCGCGTGGTCGCAATTCCGAAATTTATGTTTCCCTCATATTCGTGCGCGGCACGTTATTGCAACTGAAAAAAACCTCCACAAGTTACCTAGACTGATTTCCTAATTATACCTCGGCACCATTAAATAATATACCATCCAAAACCTCCCCTCCAAAAGATACTTAAAATACACACAAACAACTTTTCACAATACTTACAGTTCGTGTACGGCGTGCATAGCATGGCTACAGGAGTTACTATTATGCTGTTTCCCCTTTATTTAATTGAGGAAAGCAGTCTCACTGATTCCCACGTATCTTTCAAATCCCATTGTTCGAAGAATTAGCTTCACAGGTAAATTTCTACTGACAGATTTCACAAAAGGTGACTTCTTATTCTTTCATACTAAATTAGCAACCTTGGCTTTATCCATGAATTTCAGAAACTCGTCAAATTACAAATTGAAACACATGCAAGCTACAAATGGCTTCTTTGAAAACTAATTCTTTCAGATCAAAATTAAGAGCATTGATTTCTACCATGAATTTCTGTTAGCAGCTCGATTAGTTAAAGCCACGAGATAATATTTTCCTACACTTCCAGATCAGATTTTGAAACAAACTAACCAAAATCATTAATTTAAATTGAGCATTACTAAAAAGAATTATGGTAAATCAACATATTCCTACTTATAAACTAATGGTTCCTAGCACTCCGTCATCCACTCTTCATCATTTTCTTCATCAGCCCTATCTGGTGAGTGCCAGGTCCTTAGGCTATAGTAGTTTGTCACATGAATTCTATTTGTGTCGTACCTGCTTTACAATTGAATTCTAACACTTTACAGTTCACCGAATTACTCAAACGAAATATCAAATTCCGTTAACTTTCAAGTTACTTTTTGCGGTCGCGCCAAAGTATTCTCACACTCGCCTATCATCTAATGTAGTGAGGTGGTTTGATTTCGTCCCAGTCTATAAAATTAATTTCGGGCCATACAGATTTCAAGGAGGAAACGTATGAAGATGCAGACTTCCTCATTATCCATACGTGCGGCATATCTTGCCGGTTAATGTAATACAGTACCCATCTACTAATCAGGGCGTTTCTCACCGTTTAATAATAATAAAGCGTTTTAAATTATCAAAAGCGATGAGCGGTAGCAGGCACTTTCGATACAGAACGGGGGAGTGCAACGCGGCTGCTGCCGCCACGGCCGCTGTCGATAGCCAGCAAATGGATCCCGGAGCTTTACCGCATACGGCGTCCAGAGGAGGACAGTCTGCAAGAAATATGCCGCAAAATGCTTACTGGATAGAAGTTTGTTATTGGTGTGACAGAAAGTGAAACAGATTGAATCTGCGCTACCATTACATTCACGTCTTTAGCATTCAGAGAGAAGAGGCTATAAAAAATTTTTGCGCCAGCTGGTCTCGATCCACAGACATTGTAGACAAATACAATGCACGCTACCGCTAGACCACGGGCGTATATAGTTTACCTTTCATCTAACATTGGACAAGACGTCCTCCAGTCTACAGTGTTGCCCGATTTTGCAGATACCCGGACTTAGAGAATTAGCGAGTTGGTCAGTTTATTTGTCCCATGTCGCGATCGGCGCGCACTTAGCCTCTGCAGCGGCCGGCCGCCGGTCGAGTTTTATGTCAAAGAGTGTACATCACCATGGAACTGTCATTTAATATGGTTTGTAAATGTGCATAATAACCATTTACCTATGTCAAGATGTGCTATTATGGCTACAGTCAGATAATGATTACTAAGTATGACGGATGTTTTAAATTATGGAAGAATTTAATTTACCTTTCTTTTGTCGACGAAAACGATGCAACCTATGCAAGTGCTGATAATCGGCAGGTTCATCACCACTTTCACTGCAGCTACTGCTGTTGCTGCTGTTACCACTGTTACTGCTACCACCAGATGAACCACTTGATGCTAACATCACATCAAGTAAATTAGCCCGGGCCTATTTAAACAAAAATGTTGTACGTTTAGACACTTTATCAGTAGTGATTCATGTGTATATACACAATGTTAGTTTTATATTACAAACACACACACACACACACTGCATGTATACTTTTTATTTCACTCCACTGAGATATCATGAAATGCGTAACTTTCATGAACTTCTGAGTAGACCGTGAACGTCATTAAAACTAATGAAGATCAAGTGTCAGGCTTTACAGATGTAACTTTAGCTCTTAAATGGCCATGAACATGTACGCGAGAAAGAGGTTGCAATCACACAAAGGACTATCACAGTGAGTTAATAATCCAGAAGAAGTTAATAATTTGTTTCAGTCATGAATACGTCATATAAGTGCACATGATGGTTATTTTTTTTTTTGTACCATTATAGTTGTGGAATGCATGATATTACCCCAAGTTATAATTTTGGTCTACAATGACCATCTTCAGACCTGAGTACAAACAAGCTTTTTTGGCTTATTACTTTGACTGTATCAAACAACAGAAACTACTGGTTGGAATATCAACACTTTAAGGAAAAGATAGACTGCTACTCACTGGAAAGATGGCATGTGGGCTGCAGAAAGCCATAACAAAAAGACACTTACACATCAGCTTTTGCCCAAAGCCTTTATCAGAAAAGGACACACACACACACACACACACACACACACACACACACACACACACACGTATTCACACAAATAAGCACACCTCATACACACATACTGTCATCTCTGGAAGCTCAGACCAGAACAGACCAGAATGCAGCTGTCAAGCAGAACGTAAGCAGCAATCTAGAGGGGGGGGGGGGAGGGGAGGGATAGCAGGGTACAGATGACAAGGAAAGAAGTGCACTGTCTGGGGAAGCATGCAGGACTAGACTGCTAACAGGCAAAGCATCAGGAGGCTGTGGAGCAGGGAGGTGGGGACATGATGGGGGTATGAAATGGGGAGCGAGAAAGGAGGAGAAGTGGGAAAGGTGAAAGATGGTCAGGTGTATTGACAGAATGTGGCACATAAAGAGAGTGAGGGGACAAGAATAGGGAGGAGGTAATAGGACAGAGGGGGTGAAACTTTTGGATGAAGGGTGTGGAGACAGCAGGTTACTGTAGGTTGAGGCAGGCATCATTTTGGGAGCAGAGAATGTGTTGTTAAGGATAACTCCCATCTGTGCAATTAAGAAAAGGGGAGGATCAGGTGGCTTAGGTAGTGAAGTAGCCATTGACATCAAGCATGTTATGTTCAGATGCTTGTTGTGCCACAGGATGGACCACTTTGCTCTTGGCCACAATTTGCCAGTGGCCATTCATCCTGGTGCACAGGTGGTTGGTAATCATACCAATATGAAAAGTTGTGCAACTATTGCAAAAGAACCTGTATGTGACATGGCTGCTTTCACAGGTGGCCTGGCCTCTGGTGGGGTAGGATAATTCTGTGAGAGGAATGGAATACGAAGTGCTAGATGGATGGATTGGGCCGGTCTTGCACCTAGGTCTTCCACAGGGGTATGACCCCTGTGGCAGGGGGTTAGGCTTGGGAGTGGCACAGGGATGGAGTAAAATGTTATGGGGGTTGGGTAGGCAACAGAACACCACTTTAGGAGGGGTAGGATATCCATCATTTCATAGCATAATGAGAGATAATCAAAACCCTGACAAAGGAAGTGGTTCAGCTGTTCCATTCCAGAGTGGTACTGGGTGATGAAGGGAGCACTTCTTTGAAGGTGGTCTTTGGGGATAGTAGGGAATTGGGGGTGTGTGGGGAAATGACTCAGGAGATCTGTTTGCAGATGAGGTCTGGAGGATAGTGCTTGTATGTGAAGGCCGTGGTGAAACTTTCAGCATACTGGGCAAAGGAGTTCTTGTTGTACATGTGCCTTCCCTAGGTAGCCAGTCCATATGGAAGGGATTCTTGGTGTGGAACAGATAAGAGCTGTTGAAATGCAGGTACTGGTGGTGGTGGTGGTGGTGGTGGTGGTGGTGGTGGTGGTGGTGGTCGGTTAGTTTAATGAGGACAGAGGTGTAGATAGAGCCATCGGAGATAAGGTGGCACGCTGGATTGAGGAGGAGCTGGCGTAGTGTATGGGAGAAAAGGTGTTGAGTTTGTGAAGGAATGAGGATAGGATGTCTTGGTCTTGAGTCCTGATCATGAAGATCTGCAAACAAAGGTTTCACCACTGTTGTTAAAAATTGCACTGACTACCTGTTGGAAGGCTTTTGCCAATTATCTGACTCTTCCACCTATAAACTCTGCCAATTCCATCCTATTGCAGAAGTCCAACGTAATCCTGTTTAAAGCCTTAGACCCTTTCCAGAACCTCTCCCTTGAACCCCCCTTTTCCCCTCACCACTATGACACCCCACACACCCACCTTCTACATGCTCCCCAAAATCCACCAACTCAACAATACTGGATACCCCATTGTAGTTGGTTATTGTGCCCTCACTGAAAGTAATTCTACCCTCACTGACCAACACCTCCAACCAGTTGCCTGTATTCTAGCCTCCTGCATCAAAGATACCAACTACTTCCTTCACCAACTCTCCACTACCCCCATCCCTTTACCCTGCAGATACCTACTGGTAACTGCTGATGCCACGTCTCTATACACCAACATTCCTCATACCCAGAGTCTTATTGCTACTGAACACTACCTTTCTGAATGTCGTTCAGACTATCCCATTCCTCATACACCTTACTAACTTTGTACTAACTCACATCTACTACTTCTTTGAGGGGAAGGTATACACACTAGTCTGCAGCACAGCTATGGACACCCACATGGCACCCCCCCCCCCCCACCCCCCTATGCCAACCTGTTTATGGGCCACCTAGGGGGGACCTTCCTGGCCTCCTTAAATGCCAAACCTCTAGTATGGTTCACGTTCACTGACGATATCTCCATGATCTGGACTTAGGACAAAGACACCCTATCTTCATTTCTTCACAAACTCGACACCTTCTCTCCCATCCACTTCACTTGGTCCTCCTCAATTCAACACACCACATTCCAGGATGTTGACCCCCTCCTCTCTGATGGCTCCATCTACACCTCTGTCCACATTAAACCTACCAATCACCAACAGTATCTGCATTTTAACAGCTGCCATCCCTTCCACACAAAAAAATGCCCCCCCCCCCCTGCTCTGTCTAATCACACCCTCCCATTCTCATCCCCTCACCCTCTTTGTGGGCCGCCCTCCCTCTGCCAATGCACTTATCCATCTCCCCCCCCCCCCATTCCTTTCCTTTTCTGCTCCCTGCCCCCCCCCTATTCCACAGCCCCCCCCCGACACTGCGCCTGTTGGCAGCCTAGTCCCTGCACGCTCCGCCAAACGGTGCTCTTCTCTCCCACCACCCATACTCTGCTATCCCTTCCCTTTATTCACACCCTCCAGACTGCAGCTTCCATTCTAGGTAACAGCTGCATTCCTGTCCAAGCTGCTGCAGATTGTGGTAAAGTGTGTGTGTGTGTGAGGTGTGCTTGCTTCTGTGTATGGATGTGTGTGTGTGTGTTTCCTTTTCTGAAAAAGGCTTTCATTGAAAGCTAACGTATAAGTGTATTTTCATTGTACTTTCCTGCGACTCAACATGGCATCTTTGTGGTGATTAGCAATCTATCTTTAACTTATATCATGATATTTGACTGTATTGCATTTAGATATGTTGGCTTGATGTGATCGACAATCTGTTTGTACTCAGGTCTAAAGATGGTCATCATACTCCACAATTAATTACCTGATGCTAATTATTGTGGTCCATAAATGGAATAAACATTAAAAAATCCTCTTCTGGTTGCTGTGCAATTTTGCTGTGACTGCATCACAACTCACGATAGACCTTTGTTGAACAGAACATAATGTATGAAGCACTACGGGTGTTAGTCAGGGTGGAGAAAGATAAAGAATCTTCAACACTCAGAAAAAAAAATCGTTAACTATGCAGTGGGAGAAAACATTTACCAGCAGAATGAGCAAAGTAAACCACATGGATTTTTACCTTGTCATAAACCCCTAAAGATATTCAATCAGTACAACATCTGCCATGGTTAGGGATGTATTGGTGGCCTATATGCTTGGTAACCTGCCAAAGGCATTTTCTTCACACAAAGACACCAACCATACAGCTTGGTGAATATAGATCTTGTCCCCTTTGTATGGACTCAAGGACAGAGAGATAGAGTCCTGTTCACGGCCTGAAGGGTGATTATTGCTGACTGCTGCATCTAGATCACCCATCACCCATGGACATTTTAAAGTCCTGTCAATATTGTGGAAAGAGCTCAATATGGAGGTATCAGTGTACTTTTTGAAGTGCAGCATCAAATTAGGGACATGTGCATCATTTCATGTGTTTGCTGTGGAGACTTTGAAGGTTGGAGTTTATAAGGATAACAGCTTGCAATGGTATGCACACCTGGAGGATGGTAATCTTAAAGAATGCAGGGGCTGGCTTGGTGGATGGGTATATGCTATATAAGAACTGTTCACCCTCTCACTGGACTTACATCTTCTGGAATATATGTAGAACAGTCTAGGCCAAAAGACTGGTGCCCTAACACTGGCACAATGGACCACTACTGACTACAAGAAGTATATTTTTCCTCAAAAGTGGGGCATTTCTGCAAACCACATCAGAGATTCTGATCCACAGTCTGGGGAATTATTGCCTATCTTATATTACCATGTGAAGACATCACAACCTCTGTTTATGTTTTGTATGTAAATGTGTCTTAGTCACACAATGTTGAACAAATTTTCATGCACATGTGAACACCATGTCTCTTACTGTTCAAATCTAAAAAGCTACTTAACTTATGAACAAGAGTGAACAATGTCAACTGTAGTGTACTTGCAGACATATGTTCTCTGTCTGGAGGAGAAAGGGGGGTCCACCAACCTTAACATCTCTGTCTAGTTTGCAAACTACTATCAGCAGGACCTTATGTCCTCTACCGTACTACATTCCAGAGATGTGTGGGAGGTAAAGACATGCTTTGGAATTGCATCCAAGCATTTCTCCTATTGTATCAGCCAAATAACTAGTATATGAACTTCACTGCAGTTTAGTAACATCCACCATGGACAGAAACTGAAGAGTAATGAAATTATGAGATTAAAATACATGGTTAAAAACTATACTTTAATTTTGTTTTTTACATTATGCTACACAGACAGTTTCCCAGAACACACTTCCATAAATAATTAAAACTTGTTGAACTGCTGATGTTGCATAAATACATTTAATGGTTAAGGAAAACAGTGAGTAGTTTGTTGTACCTTTGGATCTGTGAAGTCAATATCTCTTTCAACATGAACCCAACCTGTTGGGCAACAACAGGCAACATCCAGCTTCGAAGCACCAACTGCAGTGACATCATTTTCACTACCAGATATTCCATCTTCACCTTTTCGGATCATGCGGTTCAGTTCTTCAATAACATCCTTTGACGTAGCATGTTCATGAAAACTAACAGCACTAGCATCCATAATAAGAACACTGTTTGGACTATTGTCACACTGCAAACGGTTCACTACAGTGTCAGGAGTCGAAACAGTGGATGTCAAGGACTCTGACATCTCTCGACACATTCCACCAGTCTGCTCATCTTCTTCTATCACAGTCATCAGTGTATCTACCCTACCTGAAGAGTGCACAGCCCTACTGTAATCATACGAAGCAATATTCATGTCTTTTAACATCACTTCCTTTGGAGCAGGAACATTATATTCATCATCACCAGTGCAGCCTTCCCTTCCAAAAGCACCATCCTGGCTACTTTTGGTCTTTACTGAATCATCAGCACTGCTAGGCAGCAGATGATGAATGGGGAAATTTGGTAAGGATTGGGAATTTGAGGCAATTATGTCATATGAATTACAGTCTTTAATATTTGAGAACTGTTCCGAACCTGAATTTGTGTTACAAGACAAAGAACTGTCCTGTTTCGCTGTAGCACACATTGATTTTCTGTTGAGATCAAAGCTGTCCACTTCAGACTTTGCCTCATCTTTCAAAGAATTCAACATATTTTTGTGGGCAGTGTCATTTTGTTGATTAAGCAGTGATTCAGGGCACTTTTGCTTCCTGTTAGATGATTTTGCTATATCATTCTCACCCAAGGGAATAGCACAATTTCTTTCTCTTGCTCCAAGGCTCACTGCACCTGAAGCTTGGCTATATACATTTTCAGATGCCTTATCTATCTCACCATCAATAAAATCACCTGAGTGGCCATTCTGTACACTTATTTCTACATTTTGTTGCTTTGTCTTAAAATAGTTTCTATCTTGAAAGGTTTCTGCTGCTGCACAGCCTTGACTACAGCTTTCATTTGCAACCACAATGCTGTTTTCATTGTCAATACAGTGTTCTGGAGAAACTGAAATGGCCTCATCAGTTCTTGGCTTGGTAGCACCAGGGTTTGAAACAACAGATATAATATCATCTTCGTCATTTGTTGATGTTTCTAAATCCAATGATGGCTTACTGCAGCATGATTCATGATCAGCTTCATGAGAATTTGAATCATTCATCTCACTTGTACAATTTTCTTCATTAAGATCATCATCGTCACTGCCCTTGCTAACAGTGTTCTGATTCTCATCTTGTAAAAGTGGTGTTGGTTGAACAGTGACTTCCAAATCTTCCTCCTCCCTTGAAGTGCAATACTGTTGCTGTTCAGCAATGAATGTGAGAACACTCTGAAGAGCCTGCTCTCTGTCGGGAGCTGTTTGTAATAGTTCCTGATTTCTTTTTAGTGAGCCTCCATTATCGACAAGACTTCGTGATGATGTTGATGCCAAACTTTTGGTACTTTCAAATTTGACTAGACGATAAAAGTCCCTTGTGAAATCTGTCCCCACTGCGGGTGATTCTGAGCTCACTGCATCATCACTGCAACCACTCATCGCTGCTGATGAACGTTTTGAGGAGCTTTCACAGCCAGCTGCATAAGAACAGTCATATGAGTGACAGCAGTCCTCGGAATTGCTTGACCAGCTTCCACCAGGCGAAGACAGCCCATAGTTGTTATTTTGCCAATAATTTTTCTGGTCAACATCGAGAAGTAATGTCATTAGCTCAGTGCTAGACAGATGGCTAGAGCTATTCCACTGATAATCATTTGTGTCTTCCTCCAATTCCAGTTGGTTATTTTCTTGTATACTTGGCAAAGCTTGTGGCAGATCTCTTCTCCACATGTTTCCCGTGTTTCCTTCAACAACTGGTGCAAAGTCATCACAAGACATACTCCAGTCTTCTAGTTCAGCCTGATCATATTCAAGTTCCAGCATATCTCGATGCTGTTGCTGTAGAGCACCACGTGTTTCATCCAGTTTTAGCCAATGCTGCACATAATCAGAATCCCACCACACTCCAGCCTCATCATCATCTGCAATTTCATTGTTTTGTGAAGATGTCGCCACTGCTGAGCTGAGGCTGACAGTCGCCTTTGTTCGACGGAGAGGGTGAGCAGTTGTTGCAGCTAAGTTGCTGGCTGGTGTGGCAGCTTCTAGTGCTAGAACTGAGGGAGAAGAGGAAGCACTGGAGGCCAGGGAACAAGCTGAGAATGGGGCACAAGGTGAACATGGGGTAATTTTGAGACAGAGATGAGAATCCGAGAAGCTGCGCATTATATGTTGATACGGGAGGAGATCTTTTGCTGGGGGAAAGCTGTGTCTTGGATTAATGCCAACCGTTAGACCAAGTGGAATGTAAAGTACATCAGGATCACAAGCATCTTCTACAACCAGCAGGCAGCCACCAGAATTCATGGGCCGGACATCTGTCACAGTTTCTGTTTCATCAGAAGCTTCCTTCAAGTCTTCTAAACCGGCACCAGCTGCTTCCAGAGGCTTTGGTGCTGCTTCTGCTTGAACGTCACTTGACATGGTTGAATAACCTTCATCCCTATTTCCACTCTCAGGACTTTCACTCCCGACATCTTCTGTCTTTTTTGCAGAAGTTGCAGTAGCTGGAAAAAGATCAATTTGATTACTGAGTGTAATGTGATAAATTATATATATACATAATTAAGAAAATCAAAGGATTGCATGTGGGCTAATTCATTTTAATAACATTATGGCAAATAAATTTACAACAAAATCCTTTACACACAACTTGCAGGAATACAAACAGTGATTGTAAAGTATCAGATCTCACAGTTAGAAAACTTTGAGTATCTGACGGCTGACTCTTTATAGAACTCATGCACTGGCATTGTAAATGTCCAATTTAAAATTTTACTCCTATATTTATATTAAGTCTGTACATAGTTATCTGAAAAATTTCTCAACACAGGAAATGGCTAGCCAGAAAAAGCTGTTTTTCTGTTTAATATGTGTTTTACATTTTACTGCAGATACTGTACATATTGTACTTAGAAATAAACAATTTAAGATGACTATGACATAAGGCTTTGTCATCATAGATGCCTGAAAGGCATTCCTATTAGTATTAACTTGTAAGAAACTTGTGAAACTAAATGATATATCCAATAACAATGTGGGCACCCCTTTCAAAATTATTTACATTATTGTGGTGTAAGTGGGCCAAATGTATATTGATACTGTTGAGGAACAGAGAGATGTGTAAGATCATATTTGACAGTATAACATCAGACTGTTGCCATAACAATTATTATGTGATTTAATGTACCTGTTTTCACAAAGTTATTGCTGTTCTCAGGTGCTACAGCGATTCAGCGTTGCAATATTTTCTATACAATTCACAGTGTCAAAGGATTGTGTAATTTCATATCATTTTTATGATTGTTGGAGTATTAATCTCATACATCAGATGCAATGAATATCACTGCACACCATCAGTCCAAACTACACTAATAATAAACGGGTAAAAACTGTCATGTCTGTCAGTCGAAACATGCTAATCTCCAAAACTACTGGACAAATTTTCATAAGCTTTTCACAGGTAACTTGAGCGTAGCTTGGGGCAACATATATGCTTTATTCCATCAAAATTGGATCACAAAAAAGGAGAGATATTGTAGTTTAAAGTTTTATCTAAAATGGTCAACTCAGCTTAGTAGTTTGGATACTTAATCATCATGACATAGTACATCAAAGAACCACCAAATGGCACTATTGGTTTTGTTTAACTCAGTTACAGATGCAGTTTTGATAGTTTACGTCAGTGATAGTATTAGGCTCCACAATATGATCTTTATGAAAAAGCACTAACAATGACTTTACATGGGCTAGGATATAAAGATTTAGTGATTTCGCTTTACGTATTAAAAATGTAACAACATTGCCTTGCTTTTTTCAAATGGTTTTATTTTTATTCTTTGCTGGAAGAAACAAATATATCAAGTTTGCTTTTTGATTTGTCTGCCTACTCATTACATTTTGATTTTGTTTTGTTTACGAATAAGATTACCTAGAAAATGGTTGAGTCTTCCTGAATACATCAGAGTGGCTAAGAGACCAAGGACTATGTGGTATCAAGAATCCAATGATTTTCTCAAGCTGCAGCAAGTCTTGTCTCACAGGCTTCAACTCACTCTTTGAAAACACTTCCCAAAAACGATGTGTGATGCAACTCTGATCAACAGTGCCACGCATTATCTCGCTTTTCCAAACCCTTCACTCATAGAGATTCTCCAAAGTAACATCACAGAAGCAGAAATTCTGATGTGAAGTGGTGCAGGCAAGTGAGTTTTTATACCCTAAATCCCATTTATTCCTAACAATTTAGTGTTTCATTTTGAACATGTACAATTCCTGATGAGCTTAAGTTATGCCACAACCATAAACAAAGCACAAGACCAGATAATGCATGTTGCCAGAGTGAACTGGACAGCTCTATGTAGTTCTCTCCCATATTAGTGAAGTCAACGATCTGGTTCTGTCCCCACTGCATCCAAAGAAGCTGTACAAATCAAAAATAAATTCCAAACATGTGAAGTCTAAAGCCCAACTATAAACAAATACTCAGGCAATACTGGTTTCTCAGCTAGTTTAACAAAAAATGACAGTGAGGATAGCATTAACAACCATTTTCTACACACTATAAAATTTAACTCATCTGAAGAGTTTGAAGTCTATAAAACAGTGGCAACTAAATTTTTTTTCTATGCATTTATGATATAAACTAATTGCATCAGAGACTGACAGAAAAAAAGGTAGCAAGTAGAGATGGGGGATCCGCTCTTGAACTAATTCATAGAGTTCAATCTTTCAAAGGAGTGAACAATCAGTGATTCAGAAAAAAAGAACGGTAGCTCCAAACGTTTCCCACGGCAGAGAGAGAGAGAGAGAGAGAGAGAGAGAGAGACGGAGCATATCAGCAGCGCCTCTGCTGGTCAGAGCACAGTGCACGCCACACAACACAGCCAGCGCCGGCCTCTGCCCTGCTTCTACCTTGGCTGCCTGCATTGTGCAGTGCCCCATTGGATTTTGTGTTTCACATATGCCGGGCCGTCTCTGTGCGTCGTCTGCCGTGTGCACTGTGCAGTGTCTGGCGCAGCTTAACTTCGCATCGCACTCTGTCGGCGATCGTTTCAGTCGCACGTCCTGCCCTCTGGGCAGTTGATGCGAGCAACAGGACAGAGAGCCACCTAGCGGATAACATAGGAACTACTTGCAAAAACCTGCTCGCAAGGGAGCGGACGATTTGGCTCCGAGCGGGTGAGTTCACCGCTTCCCCCACCCTCGGAACTCGCCCGCTCAACGCTCACCCCACCGTCTCGACTCGAGCCAGAGCGTCGAGCAAAGCGACTCTGGTGTCACTCTGGTCTCTGCCGTCTCAGCTCACGCAGTAATAAAGCTCGCGGCTCGACCTGCTCGACTCAGCGCCTCTGCATCGGAGTTTGTCCCCACTGGATATTGTTCTTCGTAGTAATACCGCTATGTATATTACATTATTATGTTATGTATACATCAATTGTTTTTATTTGTTTAAACTGATTAGATTAGGTTCCTGATGACTCCTCTTACTATAGGATTTTTATTATGGACACTCGAATTTACGCTTTAATTACGAGCGAACCGATAAACGTATCGCAAAATGTGATACACCAATATTTTCCTTGTTTTATTCTGCGTAAGGCTATATGCAGCACTTTCGTTTTACAGTCAAATTTATATTTTTTTTTATTATTCTGGTACGGATTTTGCGATTTTAGGCGTCTTCGAAAGGAAAAATATATGGCTTGCGATGTATTTGTATGAGGTTAATGAAATTTTAATACAGTATAGCCAAATATATTGTTAATGTAAATCTCAAGTTACAACATTTCCCGATCACCCAAAAAACCACGCTAGTGCAAAATAAATCAATAATCAAAAACTTTGTCATATCGTGGAAATTTCAATAAACAATACAAAATTCTTACTCATTATCTGTGTTACTTCAAAATAGGATCAAATAAGATCAAAATACAGGTATAGTACTGGAATAAACCAAGTTTAAAGGGCAATGTGCCTTTCATTTATTTTCTTTTGTAAATGAGTGTTGAGTCATGAAAAAGAGCTAATTCATTTCAGGGAGTGAACAGTTCTGATCCAATCTCTGAAAAGAACAGTTTTGCCCATCTCTAGTAGCAAGCCCAAGGAGGAGTTGTGCGACATAAACAAAAGTGGACAGGCTAGTTTCTACATCTGAAAGGTGTGATTAATTTCAAGTCAGCTGCATGCCTGTGCTAGAAGCACCACTATGAGGATGCACATTAGGTTTGCTTTCAGTACACACTGAAACTCTCGACAGCATTATTTACCTTTGATTTAAAGCAACAAAGATACCACTGTCATCACCTTACTGATTTTGAATGAGGTCGTATATTAGGGTTACAAGAAGCTGGATGTTCCTTCTGTGATACTGCAGAAAGACTTGGCAGGAATGCAACCACTGTACATGATTGCTGACAGCAGTGGTCACGAGAATGTACAGTCACAAGAAGACTAGGCTCTGGACAGCCACGTGGCACTACTGAGAGGAAAGATGATCTTGTTCAGTGTACAGCTCTGGCACTTCAGACTGCATGGGCAGCAGCAATTTTAGCTATTACAAATTGCTGCTGCAAAGACAGCTCAGAGCCAGAAATCCTGTAGCATGCATTCTACTGACCCCAAACCACTGCCATCTGCGACTTCAGTGGTTTCAAGTAAGAGCTCATTGAAGAGCAGGGTGGAGGTCTATTGTATTTTCTGATGAAAGGTGGTTCTGCCTTGATGCCAGTTATGACCGTGTGTTGGTTAGGTGGAGGGCAGTTAAGGGCCTGCAACCAACTTATCTGCATTCTAGAAACACTGAACCTACACCAGGAGTCAGTACACCAGGAGTTGGTGTGTGATTTCATATCACAGCAGAAGCACTCTCGTGGTTATCCCTTGCACCCCGACTGCAAATTTGAACATCAATCTGATGATATGACCGGTTGTGCTTCCATTCATGAAAAGCAGTCCAGGGGTATTTTCTAAGAGAATAGCACTTGCCCACATACCACTGTTGCATCCCAACATGGTCTACAGAGCGTGTACACGCCTTGGCCTGCTCAATTACCAGATCTGTCTCCAGTTGAGCACATATGTGACATCATAGGATGACAACTCCAGTGTCATCCACAAACAGCATTAACTGTCCCTATGTTGACTGACCAAGTGCAACAGGCATGGAACACCAACCTGAAAACTGACATCCGGCACCTGCACAACACAATGCATGCACGATTTAATGCTTTCAATCAACATTCTGGCAGTTACACCAGTTATTAATGTACCAGCATTTCATATTCACAATAGCTTATCTCGCACTTTCATCAACCTGTGACCTTGCAATGTTAATCACTTAAATATTTTACCTAGACAAATATATTTCTGAAATTTCATTACACTAAATTTTTTTGTATTTCAATTTTTTCTGTAAGTGTATTTTATTCAGTATGAACTAAAAACTCACTAATTACATTTTTCATTAATTTATTGATGTATAGTCTTCTTTAGACTCCTCAGAAGACAGTAACCTCAGGAATGTGGAGTGAGCCAACATATATATCGATCATGTGAAATGACAGTTACAAATTGTCTTAATAACCAACTGCCCATAAAATGTTGTAAAACTATGCTTAGTGAAGATAAATGTAATGTACTGAAATTAACAGAGAAGACAGTGCTTTGAAAAGCAATGCTGCTTTCTCAGTTGCAGTTGATCTCCTACTGGTAGCTTAATGTCTAAATGGCCACATCAATATTCAGTGTAAATCAATAATTATTTGTATAATGTACAATGAAAGACTGTTACATAAAACTACAATGCCATGGATAACTTCAACTGTACTCAACTGTGGTGAGAGTTTTACTAAGTCTGAACAGATTTACGTATTTCTAATTTTCTCAAGTACTGGTGGTACTGTGTAAGGTAAGACCAGGAAATTAAGACAAAAGAGACATTGTACAATAAAGAGAAATTCTGACACACATTTTCTAAAAGGAAATTCCACCACATATTTTGTAAATGTGTTTATTTTATATGTCAATTTCTACCCATAAGAGCTTCGTTTCAAACACTAATAATTCATTTGGGGTTGCACAAGTCATCCATATATGCCACAACATAGTTATGCACAGTGGAAGGAAAAAACACTCTTAACATAGATAAAAATGATTTTTCAAGGATGAGTATACACTAGGTCAGACTAATTTGCATGAATAATAAGAAGCCTTTAAATGGCATTTGTATGGTTTTTTTATTAATGTCAAAAGGATATTAGTCTGATTGGTGGATGTGCAATAGTTGAACAAGCCCAAACTTTTTTTTCTTTTCTTTTTGACTTTAAACCATGTGATAATTGTTTGAAACTGGTCTGTATAGCAAATCATATTTAGTAGCAGCACAATGGAATTTTTTCCTTATCTTTATTTGAACTGGTAAGGTTACAGCCTTCAAGCCATCTCTTACATCTATGACATATCTTTAACAATTTTATATTATAGTATGCACACTACATGAGCTCTAAAATAGATACTATTTCTGAAATTATTCATTCTGGAAACAATTACTTGGCTGTGACTAAGCCATTTCTCCACATCATCATTTCTTCCAAGAATGCTTGTCCTGCAAGTTATGCAAGAGAGCTTCTACGATGTTTCAAAGGTAGAGTAAAAGTGCTAGTAGAAGTTAGGGCATGAGGACAAGTTGTGGGTCATGCCTGCGTAACTCAGTCAGTAACAGCATTGCCCATGAAAGGCAAGATTCCAGGTTCAGGTTCCAGTACAGCACACAGATTTAATCTGCCAGGAAATTTCATATGTTTTCTTGCTTATTTCATTGTGTCTCTCAGACAGTGCAGCAATGCTTCCTGCCTTCAAGATAACAACAACAGTTTTGATCAAAATATTCACACTGCCTCTTATCTTTTGTCCTCATATTGTCCCATGTTTTCCTGCTTCATTCAAACTATATTAGTTTGCACAGTGGTGGATTGCAAATATGGGCTATTCAAAAGAGACTTTTCTTATCTCTTTCATAGTTTTTCATAAAATTACTAATTTTAAAATACTTCCCTTAATTGCAGAGTCAGTAAAACCTCTAGCATTATCTTTGGGAAAAAAACTGCATTTCCAATACTGGCTCATCCAGACAGTTAAAAATTGCAAAATAAATAAAATGAGATAAAAAAGTAATACGATGCACACAAACATTTCAGCAGTTGTGGGAGCAAATGGTCAATTCTGAATGCAAGCTCTCAGAAACCTTCTGTGATTTTGCAAGCTAGCACATATTCCCTAAGAAACTGGCTGCCAACATTTATATGCATTACTTTGTTCAGTCAGCTTCAAATCATCTAATACTCACCAAGAAGAGGACGCGAACGTCTATGCTGACAGCATTTTGTGGTACTGTTAGCCAGTGACACAGTTCCAGAGCTGGTTCCAACACCCAATGGAAGTGATCTTGGACGTGTCACTGGTAACCAGAGCAAAGGTTCCACTGACATGTCTTCCCAAAGTGCCCCACTGCTTGGAGTTGAAAGAGATGTGGCAGGTGTGTCAGGTGATGGAGTAGCTGAGCACAAGCCGGGAAGCAGTACATTCTGAAATGCAAAACAGGTACTTATAAGAGCAGTACTTAGTCAATATGAAATGCAAATTCACAAAAAGCACTCATGACAGAAAACCACTCTATTAGCTACGAACAGCGCATCAACACACTGCCTCACTTCATTAAAGATGATCAACAAATCTGATTAACTGGTGAGTAGATCATCGCTTCTAATTAGTTCATCCCCTCCAGTTATTTCAAGTACTATCACAGGAGGTGAAGAGCAAATAGGGGACTAGCCAAAGAAAATGCAGGAAGCACTCATTTAACAAAAGTAGAGCCAGTCAGGGGATTCCGAGATACTGACTACTGCACTCTGAATACTTATTTCTATTGCTGTCATAGAAGATTATAGGATGTTATCAGAAAACAGAGGCAACACTCATCTGACAAAAAACAACAATGAGACTTTCATATCTATCTATGTGTACATCTACACTCAACAAATCACTGTGAAGTGCATGGCAGAGGGTATGTCCCACAGTATCAGTCATTAGGGTTTTCTCCCCATTCCATTCATGTATGGAGTGCAGGAAGAATAACTGCTTAAATGCCTTCATATGTGCTGTAATTAATCTAATCTTGTCTCAAAATCCTTATGGGAGTGATATGTAGGGTGCTGTAGTATATTCCTAGAGTCACCATTTAAATACGGTTCTTGTAGCTTTGTATGTAAGCTTTCTCAGGATAGTTTACATCTGTCTTTTGTCTGCCAATTCAGTTTCTTCAGGATCTCGTGACACACTCCCACGGATCATGCAAACCTGTGACCATTCGTGCTTCCCTTCTCTATAATTGTTCAATACCCCTGATAGTCCTATTTGGCACAGGCCCTACACACTGTAGTAGATCAGAGCTTCTTATTAGAAGCACAAGAGTGATTTGTAAGCTATCATCTTTGTAGACTGATTACATTTCTCCAGTATTCTACTACCACACCAAAGTCTACCACTTACTTTACCCACAAGTGAGCCTGTGTGCTTGTTCCATTTCATATCCACAGAAATAGTTACACACAGTATTTGTATAGGATGATGGATTCTGACTATGACTCGTTGATGTTATAGTCATAGGACATTACCTTTTTTTTGTGACGTGCACAATTTTATGTTTCCCTGCATTTAAAGCCAATCTTTGCAACACTTTGAAATCTTATCAAGGTTTGACTAAATATTTATCCAATTTCTTTCAGGCAGTACTTCATTATAGATAGTTCCATCCTCTGCAAAAAGTCTGAGGTTACTATTAATATTGTCCACAAGGTCATTAATATAAAACATGAACAACAACAGTCTCAACACACATCCCTGGGGTCCATCCAAAGTCACTTCTACATCTGTTGATGACTCTCCATCCAGCATAACATGCTGTGTTTTCCCGATAAAAAATCTTCAATCTGGTCACAAATTTCCCTCAATACCACATACAATTGCACTTTTGGTACGAAGTATAGATGTGGTATACAGTCAAGTGCTTTTGAGAAATCAAGAAATACTGCATTTACTTGGCTTCTTTGATCCAAAGTTTTCAGTATGTCATGTGAGAAAAGTGTGAGTTGGGTTTCACATGACCAATGCTTCCAGAATCAATGCTGTTGGCATTGAGGAGGTCATTCTGTTTGATATACATCATTATGTTTGAGCTCAGAATGTGTTTATACACTCCTGGAAATTGAAATAAGAACACCGTTAATTCATTGTCCCAGGAAGGGGAAACTTTATTGACACATTCCTGGGGTCAGATACATCACATGATCACACTGACAGAACCACAGGCACATAGACACAGGCAACAGAGCATGCACAATGTCGGCACTAGTACAGTGTATATCCATCTTTCGCAGCAATGCAGGCTGCTATTCTCCCATGGAGACGATCGTAGAGATGCTGGATGTAGTCCTGTGGAACGGCTTGCCATGCCATTTCCACCTGGCGCCTCAGTTGGACCAGTGTTCGTGCTGGACGTGCAGACCGCGTGAGACGACGCTTCATCCAGTCCCAAACATGCTCAATGGGGGACAGATCCGGAGATCTTGCTGGCCAGGGTAGTTGACTTACACCTTCTAGAGCACGTTGGGTGGCACAGGATACATGCGGACGTGCATTGTCCTGTTGGAACAGCAAGTTCCCTTCCCGGTCTAGGAATGGTAGAACGATAGGTTCGATGACGGTTTGGATGTACCGTGCACTATTCAGTGTCCCCTCGACGATCACCAGTGGTGTACGGCCAGTGTAGGAGATCGCTCCCCACACCATGATGCCTGGTGTTGGCCCTGTGTGCCTCGGTCGTATGCAGTCCTGATTGTGGCGCTCACCTGCACGGCGCCAAACACGCATACGACCATCATTGGCACCAAGGCAGAAGCGACTCTCATCGCTGAAGACGACACGTCTCCATTCGTCCCTCCATTCACGCCTGTCGCGACACCACTGGAGGCGGGCTGCACGATGTTGGGGCGTGAGCGGAAGACGGCCTAACGGTGTGCGGGACCGTAGCCCAGCTTCATGGAGACGGTTGCGAATGGTCCTCGCCGATACCCCAGGAGCAAGTGTCCCTAATTTGCTGGGAAGTGGCGGTGCGGTCCCCTACGGCACTGCGTAGGATCCTACGGTCTTGGCGTGCATCCGTGCGTCGCTGCGGTCCGGTCCCAGGTCGACGGGGACGTGCACCTTCCGCCGACCACTGGCGACAACATCGATGTACTGTGGAGACCTCACGCCCCACGTGTTGAGCAATTCGGCGGTACGTCCACCCGGCCTCCCGCATGCCCACTATACGCCCTCGCTCAAAGTCCGTCAACTGCACATACGGTTCACGTCCACGCTGTCGCGGCATGCTACCAGTGTTAAAGACTGCGATGGAGCTCCGTATGCCACGGCAAACTGGCTGACACTGACGGCGGCGGTGCACAAATGCTGCGCAGCTAGCGCCATTCGACGGCCAACACCGCGGTTCCTGGTGTGTCCGCTGTGCCGTGCGTGTGATCATTGCTTGTACAGCCCTCTCGCATTGTCCGGAGCAAGTATGGTGGGTCTGACACACCGGTGTCAATGTGTTCTTTTTTCCATTTCCAGGAGTGTAGATTCTACAAGACACTGATGCCAAGGACACTGGACAGTAGTTTTGTTGATCACTTTTACTACCCTTCATGTAAATGAGCATGACCTGTGCTTTCTTCCAACTACTGGGCACAGGTTTTGTTTGAGGGATCTGTGAGATGATATAGTTAATGAAGGGTGCTAACTCAGCCACAAACTCAAGATAGAATCTGATAGGGATTTCATTGGGATATGGAGCTTCATTCAACATTAACTATTGCAGCTGTTTCTCAATATCACTGACACTAAAACTTATATCACTCATCTTTTCAGTGGTACGAAGATCAAAGTGGAGCAATTTCCCTGGTGTTTTCTTTGTAAATGCTTCTGCTTTGCTACCTTCAATTTCAGTTCCTGTCTCATTCACAAGTGAATGGACATTAATTTCAGTGCTAATTAACAGCCTTTACATTTCACCAGAATTTCTTTGAGATTTTGTGAAAGATCTTTTCAGTGTCTTCTGCTATGGTAGTCACTGAAGGCTTCACATGTTGCCCTCTTGACAGCCAAAACACATTTCATTTAGCACCTTTCTACCTATATCTCTATGTCTTATTTTACATTTATTATACAGCAGTCCCTGTTTCTCTGGAAGTTTCTTTACAGTGATTGTATACCATGGCGGGTCCTTCCCGTTATGAACTGTTCTACTGGATACATATCTATGCAGTTTGTGGTCAACTATTCTTTCAAACTTGATCCACAGTTCCACTACATACTTGTGTCCTGTGCTAAAAGTTTTAGGTTCCTCACTGAGATATGGCCCTACTAACTTTTTTATCTAGTTTGTTTTGGTGTGTGTGTGTGTGGGTGTTCAGAGCTTATGGGCACTCAACGGCAAGCGTGTCAGCACCCTTACAGTCATCGAAACAAACAAATGTGGATAAAGTATCCAAAATTGTTTCATACAGCAAGGTGGAAATCCATAAAATGATACTCATTCACTCACTCTCACCTCGCTCGCACTGAGCCACACAATCACTCTTATCTTGTATGTCCAAAGACAACTGAGAAAGGGTGAAAGGTGCTATGCCTGTGATTAAAACAATGTAATACCACACAACAACAAAATAATAATAATAATAATAAAAAGGGGGGGCAGGGAAATTTGAATGGCTGACCACTTATAAACTGCATGGGTGAGCCAGTCGCCCCATTAACACATTAAGAACATCTCCGCAAAAATTTAGTAAACAAGTTGGACATATCACAGAACCTTAAAACTCTCACCACATCTGTGTGTATGTTACCTGAAATAAAGTGCAGATGTGTTGGCAAATCTGCTGCTGCCTTCTGGTCAGAAAATAAACCACAGTCTCATATACTGTGGTGCACAATGATATGTACACAACAAGCACTACACATTGGAGGGTACAAGAAACCATAAATCATAGAGCTGTGGCCTATGTGAAGACAATAAGGAGAATCTTGTCCCATCCACATGGCTGAAAAGAGGTACACCACTGCTGCACTGTAGGTTTTACTAGACAGAGCTTATTGTCCATCACTTCCAGCCACTCATCTTCCCATTAGCACATGATGCTGTAACTCAACAGTCAGACGAGAGAGTGCACACTGATCTAACCAAGGATCAAGACATGCCTCCTAGTCTGCTACATCTGCCCTTTCGTTCGTCGCAATAGCCCTACGCACACAGCAGAAACACACCTCCTTCCCCAGCCATTGTAGCCAGAGGAGGGCAATTTTCTGAGCTGGGTACAAGTGTTGCAGAGACCGAAGGGCACTCATGGAGTTGGAACAGATAAAAAATTTAGCAGGTGTGGCACACCTCATCTGCACCAGTGACCTGAAGAGCACAGATAATTTGGTATCAAAGACAGTGATCTCTGAAGACAACCAAATCTTGAGGACACAATGATCACCAAAAGCAACAAAACAACCAACAGAGTCCCCCTGTTAAGGTAGACCCATCTGTAAATACAGCTACATGGTTGTGGTGTCCATTTAAAATGTCAGAAAACATCACATTAAAAACATAATCAGAAATGCAATCTCTTTTGTACTACACTAAATCTAAAACTGCTCTGGGCTTCTGCAGAAATGAGGATGGCAGTCAGTTAAAACTCAGGATTTGAGCCCGTACATATCCCACACGAAGGGACTCCTACACATTTCGCACAGACCCAAAATGGCCTCATTACCTGTGGGCGTTTCATAAAGAGGCATTCCATAGCACGATGAGCAATGGTAAGGTACGCTGCGGAAGTGTGAGCGTGAGTAGCTGACACATCTGACGAACGATTCTGCTAAAATTTTTACAAAGGTACAGACGGTGTTTAGAAAGGATAGATTGCATGCAACCGGTGGTGGAGTGTTCGTCGCTGTTAGTAGTAGTTTATCCTGTAGTGAAGTAGAAGTGGATAGTTCCTGTGAATTATTATGGGTGGAGGTTTCACTCAACAACCGAGCTAGGTTAATAATTGGCTCCTTTTACCGACCTCCCGGCTCAGCAGCATTAGTGGCAGAACAACTGAGAGAAAATTTGGAATACATTTCACATAAATTTTCTCAGCATATTATAGTCTTAGGAGGAGATTTCAATTTACCTTCAGACTACCTAACAGATCAAAACGAAAATTTCTGTTCCGACACTGACAATGTTGAGTGTTTATGGAAAAAGTTCAAGGCAATCGTAAAATGCATTTTAGACAGGTACGTGCCGAGTAAAACTGTGAGGGACGGGAAAAACCCACCGTGGTACAACAACAAAGTTAGGAAACTACTGCGAAAGCAAAGAGAGCTTCACTCCAAGTTTAAACGCAGCCAAAACCTCTCAGACAAACAGAAGCTAAACGATGTCAAAGTTAGCGTAAGGAGGGCTATGCGTGAAGCGTTCAGTGAATTCGAAAGTAAAATTCTATGTAACGACTTGACAGAAAATCCTAGGAAGTTCTGGTCTTACGTTAAATCAGTAAGTGGCTCGAAACGGCATATCCAGACACTCCAGGATGATGATGGCATTGAAACAGAGGATGACACGCGTAAAGCTGAAATACTAAACACCTTTTTCCAAAGCTGTTTCACAGAGGAAGACCGCACTGCAGTTCCTTCTCTAAATCCTCGCACAAACGAAAAAATGGCTGACATCGAAATAAGTGTCCAAGGAATAGAAAAGCAACTGGAATCACTCAACAGAGGAAAGTCCACTGGACCTGATGGGATACCAATTCGATTCTACACAGAGTACGCGAAAGAACTTGCCCCCCTTCTAACAGCCGTGTACCGCAAGTCTCTAGAGGAACGGAGGGTTCCAAATGATTGGAAAAAGAGCACAGGTAGTCCCAGTCTTCAAGAAGGGTCGTCGAGCAGATGCGCAAAACTATAGACCTATTTCTCTGACGTCGATCTGTTGTAGAATTTTAGAACATGTTTTTTGCTCGAGTATCATGTCGTTTTTGGAAACCCAGAATCTACTATGTAGGAATCAACATGGATTCCGGAAACAGCGATCATGTGAGACCCAACTCGCTTTATTTGTTCATGAGACCCAGAAAATATTAGATACAGGCTCCCAGGTAGATGCTATTTTTCTTGACTTCCGGAAGGCGTTCGATACAGTTCCGCACTGTCGCCTGATAAACAAAGTAAGAGCCTACGGAATATCAGACCGGCTGTGTGGCTGGATTGAAGAGTTTTTAGCAAACAGAACACAGCATGTTGTTATCAATGGAGAGACGTCTACAGACGTTAAGGTAACCTCTGGCGTGCCACAGGGGAGTGTTATGGGACCATTGCTTTTCACAATATATATAAATGACCTAGTAGATAGTGTCGGAAGTTCCATGCGGCTTTTCGCGGATGATGCTGTAGTATACAGAGAAGTTGCAGCATTAGAAAATTGTAGCGAAATGCAGGAAGATCTGCAGCAGATAGGCACTTGGTGCACGGAGAGGCAACTGTCCCTTAACATAGACAAATGTAATGTATTTTGAATACATAGAAAGAAGGATCCTTTATTGTATGATTATATGATAGCGGAACAAACACTGGTAGCAGTTACTTCTGTAAAATATCTGGGAGTATGCGTGCGGAACGATTTGAAGTGGAATGATTATATAAAATTAATTGTTGGTAAGGCGGGTACCAGGTTGAGATTCATTGGGAGAGTGCTTAGAAAATGTAGTCCATCAACAAAGGAGGTGGCTTACAAAACACTCGTTCGACCTATACTTGAGTATTGCTCATCAGTGTGGGATACGTACCAGATCGAGTTGACGGAGGAGATAGAGAAGATCCAAAGAAGAGCGGCGTGTTTCGTCACAGGGTTATTTGGTAACCGTGATAGCGTTATGGAGATGTTTAATAAACTCAAGTGGCAGACTCTGCAAGAGAGGCGCTCTGCATCGCGGTGTAGCTGGCTCGCCAGGTTTCAAGAGCGTGCGTCTCTGGATGAGGTATCGAATATATTGCTTCCCCCTACTTATACCTCCCGAGGAGATCACGAATGTAAAATTAGAGAGATTAGAGCGCGCACGGAGGCTTTCAGACAGTCGTTCTTCCCGCGAACTATACGCGACTGGAACAGGAAAGGGAGGTAATGACAGTGGCACGTAAAGTTCCCTCCGCCACACACCGTTGGGTGGCTTGCGGAGTATAAATGTAGATGTAGATGTAGAAGCTGCTGCTGGATGGTTAGTAGCAGTTCACCAGCCTCTCAATGGGTATGGGGCTGGTGCTGCAAGCACCCATGTCCAGCGTAATTCCCTCATGGTGTACAGCGTAATGACTTTCAGGTACAAAGACCTCGCTGATCCATACACTGTGCACTTATAACTCCAGCCGCAATCAAATGAAATCCCTATAAAACTAGAGCAGATGTGCCCTGTCCCTTCCCCATAGTTTGTGTTGAACACTTCGTGTGTCCCATAGAGAAGCACTTTTCTGTCAGAATATGGCTGCATTGCATAATCGTAAAATAAATTATGTTTAGTTACATCAAAACAGTGTGCTCGGTGAGTAGTGCCTGACCAAAAATCCAAATATCTAGAGTTCAATTCCCAGTTCAGCTTGGAGCTTTTTCTTTCCTTTAACACTTCTTTTGCCATCTCTTCCAATGATTTGTTAATGCAAGAAATGTTCAGTTACACCATGTCACATGAGTCCATATTACTATTCAGGTCCCCTTAATAGTTGACTGGGTAAGTCTGTTCTAACATCGGAGGGAGGCAAGGGTATATAATCTCCAACAAGGCCTCTTGGAGTGGGAATGACGTTGTCACCACACTTATAGGTCTTATGTTATTTACAATCAATTTTGGTGTTACATTATACCACCTTCAGGCCCTGAGTACAGTAAACGCATCATTTTTCATAACTATGTACATGCAGCATCAAATTATCTTCAGTCTTCAAAATTGATCATCGTGAATTTCATTAAACTAAAATAATTTGTTTACAAATGCACATGTGATCAGCAAAGTGATGAAAACTTAAAAAAAGACAAGAGCTGTGGGTAGTGTCTTTACTATTTCATATTTATAATTATTGCTCCAAAACTGTGCAGTCTATGGCATAGATGTGTTAGGTAAGAGCAGTGAAAGCACACAAATTGATCATCTGCACATGGGATTATTCAGTAGAATCAGTTTTGGCTACATTAGCCCTATGAGAAAGGCTGTACAATGTTGGAGCAGTCCCCAGCAGACTGTCTTTGCTTCTCATTCTGTCTGGTAAGTCGCCCCTGACCTGCAGTTCTGGGTGACTTTTCCATAATTCTCCCAATTTCCTAAACCTCAACAAGGCTTTCCCTTCATACCTCTTCCTTCCTTTTAAATCCTTAAACCTAAATAAGGAGCCATTGGCTCCGAAAGCTTGGGCATTTTGCTAACTTTTATGTGTTTACTCCTGCCACCACTTGGTGAACAAGGTATTTTGTTTATACGCCTACCTCAGATATTAAATAAACTTTACTGAACATGACAGCAAGCCCCGCATCAACCGTAACCTAAACATTCAACACTAGAGCAGGAAAAGAAGGCTAAGTTTTCAAAGTTCAAAGTTTTTGGTATAGATAATTCAGAGACTTCATTCAGGTAGGTCAAGGATCAACATTCAACACTGCAAATATTGCAAACAAGTCTGTGCCAATTTGTTCCAATGACAATAATATGTCTGGATCTTCCCTTCTTACACTTGTTACAAAAAAAAAAAAAAACATGGACATGCAGTTTCCAGGGCTCTTGGGTGTCCAGCCGGTTGCATCGTTGAAGTCCCATGATATTTTGGCAAATAGACTTTCCACCATCATCAGTTGGTTCTGATGGAATGGTCTGTCTGCTGATATTCAGTGTTGTTTATGTCCGTCAGTTGGACTTCAATTCCCTGTGCCGATAGTCCGATTGTGGCTGCAAACATTTCAATTGCGAGCACCGACGCTTCGATTGTGGCCACCAGCAATCCGCTTGCAGGCACCAACCCAGGTCCACACTGTCCCCGGTGTCGCGCCGTTTGGTGGAAGATGCAGAATTCCGTGGAGTGCCCCCGGCACCCATCGTGGAAGGATCTTGTGTCCGCTTGAGGTGTGACTCCTTGGTGGAGCAAAGTAATGGTTTCCATGCCTTGCTGAGTTGAAAACCAGTGTCTCGGTTTATGAGATTGTCCATTACATGAATTTCAATGGCCTTCTTGAAGATGTTGTCCCAGTAGAAGCTGTAGGGGGCCAGAATCTTGGTCTCTTCATATTTCACGTTCTGTGCAGTGTCCAAGCAGTGTTCTGCCGGTGCCGATTTGTTGGGCTGGCCTAGGTCCGTTTGGCATTGGTGTTCTTTGCACTAGAAAATGTGTTCCACAAGAACAGGTACAGCAATCGACAGATCCAGACAGCCCTCAGATGACAGAAACACAGCAGAAGCCCAGATGAAAAACAGTCTAAAGATGAGGAACCAGGCCTTGCCTTTCTACCGTACGCAGGAAACGTGACGTCAAAAATTGGGAGACTGCTAAAACTACACAAAACTGACATGGTCTTCCGACCACCATCCAAGATACGCACCATACTGGGGACAGTGAAAGACGGATTTGGCCTCAAGAAAGTGGGTGTATATAATATTCCATGTGGTTGCAGCAAATCTTACATCGGTCAAACAATCCAAACAGTCATAGACCGCTGCAAGGAATACCAATGCCACACATGCCTAGGCAAGCCCAACAAATCAGCACTGGCAGAACACTGCTTGGAAACTGGACACAATGTGAATTACGAAGATACCAAGATTCAGCCCCCCAACAGCTTCTACAGTGACAGCATCTTCAAGCAGGCCATTTAAATTCACATAACGGACAATCTCATAAATCGAGACACAGTTTTCAACTCAGCAACGGATGGAAACTATGACTTAGCTATATCAAGGAGCCACGCCTCAAGCGAACACAAGATCCTTCCACGATGCCTGCCGGGGACACTCCACGGAATTCTGCATCTTCCACCACCCAGTGTGACGCCGTGGACAGCATAGACCTGGGTCGACACCCACAAATGGATTGTCAGTGGCTGCAATTGAAGTGTCGGTGCTTGCAATCAGAATGTCGGTGGCTGCAATCGGACTGTCAGCGCAGGGAATCAAAGCCCGACTGACGGACATAAATAACGCCGACAGTGAGCAGACAGACCATTCCATCAGAACCACCTGACTGACATAAAGGTTATTCGCTGAGGCACCATGGGACTTGAACGATCGCATTCGGCTGGACACCCGAGAGCCCTGGACACAACACATACGCCGGGAAAGCCTCCGATCACATGTACATGCAGTTGCATGTGAGAAAAGTAGAATCAGTATTGTCCATTAGTATGTATGAGTAAGGCTTCCTAAGCTTTCTGAAATAATCCAGAAAGCTCAATCCTGAATAAATCATCATCCATTTTCGAATCAACATCTGGCCATATTTCATGCAGTGTCCAGTGCCAAAGGAAAACATCAGTATTTTTCTTATTGTTAGGATTTTATGTAGCCATTTATTAGAATGGTTCCAAATTACTTTGGTGAGATACTCAGTCTAATGAATAACACAAAGCATAACCAGTACTCCAGCAAAAACTGACTTGCACTGCCATATGGCAGTAGCAGTCAGTGTGGTGTGGTCCAATACATGAGATGTGAAAGGTCAGGCTAGAAAGATGTGGTGACAAATTTTTGTACCAATCTCAGAAGTGTGATAAACACAAATGTTGTGAAATAAATTATTACAGCTCTATTATTTCAGGAAAATGACATAATTAAAAATAACAGACCACAGCTCATACACACATATCAGTGGCACACTGTCAAACAACAAACTGCCAGAATACACAACCGCACATATTTAGGACTTACTAAAATGAACTTAAAATCATTTCTTATAAATAAATACCTCTATAGGCTGAAATAATTCCAGATTACTGTATGCACTATGAAACCAAGGTCTACTTGTTAATAGATCTGCAAGCTACTATCGTATATAAATTTTTGTAAGCAGCAGTGTGCGATTTGCAGGGGGGGATGGGGGGGATTTCCCCCCCTCTGCATCAGACCATCCCCTCCTCTGGTTTTAGTTTATGCGTCCCAACCTGGGATGTTTATTTCCCAAGCACTGGAGTAAAACTTTACATATAATTTAAATTTGTGGAGCCAAATACTGAAAGTTTTTAATAAGTCTTACTATTAATACTATTAATATGTTTCAGTTTTCTATCATCAGAATAAGTACAGCTTTTCACAAATGTGCCTCTACTTTTTGAATTCCCCTCGTATACCTGTATGTAGAGGATTTTGTAAATAAGCTTTACCTATAATGTACTTTTAAAGATATAACAAGGGATGCGTGAATAGGGAGTTTCGGCATTAACATCTATTTACAAATAGCTGTTTAACCATGCGTAATGCCACGGTCCAAGCTGGTAACATATATAATTCTAATAGCCCCCGAAGACATCCCCCCCCACTGGTAAAAGCACGAATCGCACCCTGGTAAGTAGTGAAAGAAGATACAAAATTAGGTATAGACGATGGAAGAATCTGTGCTGCATGACAGAACTGTTTGTTAGAGGCAGATGTGCACTTATGAGAAGCAGATATACACCATTGAAAATAAGCATAGAAACAATTACCTTATTTTGTACTTTGAAATTTGTAAAAACATTTATATTTATATAAGTGAAAACAAAATGCATGCCTTGCAAAAATCTGGCATCCAAAAAATCTAAAAATTAATTACAGGAAAAACTGACAGTTTCTCAGTTCAAATGTTTACTCAAAGTAATTCAGGTGACTGGCCTGGAAAAAAACAGTTCTGAAATTTAAAAAATTAATCCCATAATACATAAAACTAAGATATTACAACACAGTCATCAAATCAGGATGCCTTTATGAGGCTGAAACACATTTCAAACAGACTGACAGGGCATGAAAAGTAACTGGGAAAACTTTACGTACAAATTAGATTGAATAAGCAGCTTACAAACTAAGAGCAAATACAGGATCTGAAAAGTATACAGCACTTATTCATAAGAGGAAAAAACGCAACTACAATTCTACAGGCACATTAGAACAATGGAACCAACCAGTAGACAGGTTGTGGAATTCTCTGAAAGTTATCTACAATGTACTTATGTCTGAAAAGTGCTGCACAAATATTTAGTCAGATCTTGACAAGATTTCAACATGATGCAAAAATTGGCAGTATCTTTAAATGTTTAGAATAGAATCAGTTAACTCATACGAATACCTGGGTGTGACAGTTTGTATGGATATGAAATGGAAAGATAACATAGGCTCAGTCATAGGTAAAGAAGGTGACATGATTTAGTGCACTGGTAGAATATCCTGAAAGCAGTCTATGATGGAGACTGGTTACATAACAGTTGCCTGACCCATCATAGAATATAACTCAATTGTGTGTGATCTGTACCAAATATGACTAACAGGGGCTACTGGATGTATACACAGAAGAGCAACAGGAATGGTCACAGGTTTGTTTTACCTGTGAGGGAGTGTCATGGAGAAGCTACAGAAACTAAAATGCCAGATACTTAAAGATAGATGAAACTATCCTGAAAGTATTTGCTTACAATGTTTCTATCATTCCTGTAGAGGACATGTGGTCAAAATTAGATCAATTATTAATTACAACACACACAGAGGCATTTAAAATCATTCTTCCCACACTCCATATCTGAATGGAATGGAGAGGGGTACCCTCTACCATGTACTTTGGAGCGGTCTGTACAGTATGGATTTAGATGTAGAAGTCAAAGTAAAGCTACAATTGGTACAGTAAAATGGATTGGTGCAGTAAAAGTAGACCTGAAAAATGCAGCAAAAACACAACAAAATATGCCAGACAAAAAACTTTTTACATGGAAGATTCACGACTGAACTGTTGACCTGAAAGAAAAACTTAAGAAAACCAGAACAACCTAACATGAAAATAGAAGTGTACATTCTGAGAGAATGAGAGAAATTTGGGCACTATGGAAAGGTCAAACAAATCTCTGTAATGCCCTTTGTTGTACACTGTGCTGGTTAGTGATGCCCAGACATCGACGTCGTTAACATCATCATCATCATAATCATCATCATCATCATCATCATCATCATGTATTAACCTTTATACATAAATGTGACATTACAAGAGTCAACAATTGATGATTACATGCAAAAAGAAGTGTCAATAAATAAATAAATGCCAAGGCTTAAAAATAATAAGAATAATTTTGCCATTTCTAAGTCCAAGTAAAATAAAACTGAATTAATCTAAAATTGAATGACAAACAAAAACAGACTTAAAACCTAAAACAAAGAGCTAACAGTTGGCAGTTCTATTGCATAAGAATAGTGTATCTGTCCTGTACCTCATGTTCCTATTTTGATGGCTGGTAAATAAATATTTCCTGTATTGATTGTGTGCCTGTTGACGACTCAACATTTCCACTGTTCTGCAAGTTGTTACCTTTATTTACAATTTATTTATATTCTTGTAAGGCTTTCCACAGCTTACTATATATATATATACTTACCAAACAAAAGCGCTGGCAGGTCGATAGACACACAAACAAACACAAATATACACACAAAATTCTAGCTTTCGCAACAAACGGTTGCTTCGTCAGGAAAGAGGGAAGGAGAGGGAAAGATGAAAGGAAGTGGGTTTTAAGGGAGAGGGTAAGGAGTCAGTTCCTTTCAGCTATTAAACAACCTTTTCGGCTAGTTTTAATAACTTTTGCTTTATTTCGATTTCCGTTTTTTCACATCACCGATCATTTTTAGCCGCTTCCCACAGGTTTTAACGTTATTATTTCTCCACCAGACAATTGTTAGCCTCATTTCCATAATCTGCCACCACCATACCACTACTTTTAATACATCCTCACGTAGTTTTTTCGAAATTTTCCCGAATTTCTCCACCCTTTAACGTGTTTTGGCGGCAACACAACCACCTAACCTTTATGCACATCGTTTTCTACCTACACTATTTCACCACAGGATCAACATAACCCAGCTCCAACCAACCCCTTTTCGCCTCTTTTCACACCAGATCTCCATTTGCTTTCTACTTCACCTTTATCTCTCCCCACATATTTTTATATTCATTTTCATTTCAGCCTCACGTTACACTTTCGACCTTCTAGTACCATGTCACCCACACAACACCCCCACAACGACCCCATTAAGTTTTATTTACATACTCCTTACCCTCTCCCTTAAAACCCACTTCCTTTCATCTTTCCCTCTCCTTCCCTCTTTCCTGACGAAGCAACCGTTTGTTGCGAAAGCTAGAATTTTGTGTGTATATTTGTGTTTGTTTGTGTGTCTATCGACCTGCCAGCGCTTTTGTTTGGTAAGTCTCATCATCTTTCTTTTTAGATATATTTTTTCCACGTGGAATGTTTCCCTCTGTTATATATATATATATATATATATATATATATATATATATATATATATATATATATATATATATAGAGGGAAACATTCCACGTGGGAAAAATATATGTAAAAACAAAGATGATGTGACTTACCGAACGAAAGTGCTGGCAGGTCGATAGACACACAAACAAACACAAATACACACACAAAATTCAAGCTTTCGCAACGAACTGTTGCCTCATCAGGAAAGAGGGGAAGGAGGGGGAAAGACGAAAGGATGTGGGTTTTAAGGGAGAGGGTAAGGAGTCATTCCAATCCCGGGAGCGGAAAGACTTACCTTAGGGGGAAAAAAGGACGGGTATACACTCGCGCGCGCACACACACACACACACACACACACACACACACACACACACACACACATATATCCATCCACACATATACACACACAAGCAGACATCTCACAATTATATATTCGGTTTATCATACATTAAATCAATCCATTTTATTTTAATAAATGAGGTTATTGTCTTTAACTAGAATCAAATCAGTAATATGTGGAGTTAATGGTTTTCTCTAAACTTCACATTAAAAAGTCAGGAATTTTACAAGAAACTAACCATGGACGCAGGAGATGGAGTGGCTTGAGGCTGCAACTGCTGCACTAAAACTGCTGTAAGTGCTCTGTTCTGAGCTTCAAGATCTTTAATACGTCTTTGCAGAGTGCCTATTTCTTCTCGCAAGCCCTGGAAAAGATTCCTAGTGTTAACATGGATCTCAGTTAAGGAACATAAATTGCAAAAGAATTACTAACAGTCCATAACTGATGTCATGAAGTATACTAACAATAACTAATGTCCAAAACACAAGTTATCAGCAAATAATTTAATGAACTGCCACAGTATCAGACAACATTTTCTATCAGTTGGTACTCAACAGGTTCAGATACAGGTAAAGCCAGTACGAATTTTTAAATAACAGTTGACATTTCCTTTGATTGTGGCACCATGCACAATCATTAACCTGGCTCCAGGGAGGTAGGGTGCCCTTCCCTATTCCTCCACTGGGGTAATTCCTGTCTGGCGCGTCCATGTCGCGGGGGTGGGCATCCTACACTTCAATAGGCCGGAGTGCTAGGATGGCTGAGTTCAGGCAGGGACCCAATCCCATGGGGTATAACACGGAACCCATGCCCAGGGTTACAGGTGAAGACCTTAATGGCAGCGACGGCGGAGAAGGAAGACTTCGAAACGGCGTAGCTGGCAGATGAGGCAACCCTCCTTTCTGGGGATTAAATGAGAAGGGAACCACTGCCTTGTAGTGGAGGAGAAACTCCAAAGGCTAAGGGAGACAACCCCAACAGAAAATCCTTTCTTGCGTTAGGCCTAGCAAGCCAGTAGGAAAGTCTTCATATATTGCTTTCAAAACACAGATGAGCCTCGGAACACCGAGCGAGGTGGCGCAGTGGTTAGCACACTGGACTCGCATTCGGGAGGACGACGGTTCAATCCCGTCTCCGGCCATCCTGATTTAGGTTTTCCGTGATTTCCCTAAATCGCTTCAGGCAAATGCCGGGATGGTTCCTTTGAAAGGGCACGGCCGATTTCCTTCCCCATCCTTCCCTCACCCGAGCTTGCGCTCCGTCTCTAATGACCTCGTTGTCGACGGGACGTTAAACACTAATCTCCTCCTCCTGAGCCTCGGAACGAACCACTCAGGATTTGACCCCACTGCTTCTTCAAGTACTGGTGCAAATGATGGAGACCTGACGCTATTCATCAGTACAAGATGATGAAACCAACTGGACTAAAAAATAACCTACATATTGGCACCCTTAATATATTAACCCTCAATGGAAAAATGGAAGAAATGACAGATGTACTAACAGAGAGGAAGTTAGATATATTGGGACTAAGTGAAACGAAGTGGAAGGGAAAAGGTGAGAAGAATTTGAGAGGAGGAGGAAAACTGTACTGGAGTGGGAATAAAAGGTCTGGAAGAAATGGTGTGGCAGTAATGATGAATAAGAATGTACAAAGCTGTATTGAAAATGTGAGATATATATCAGACAGGATCATAATCTTAAACCTGAGATTCCAAAAAGAAACACTAAAAGTAATCCAGATTTATGCACCTCAAGTGGGATGTAGCAAAGAAGAGAAGATGGACTTTGAAAATGTGTTAGATAACCATATAGAGAGTGCTAATATAGTGATGGGAGATTTTAATGCACAGGTAGGCAAAGACAGAAAGGGATTTGAGCAAGTATTGGGATGTTTTGGATATAGAGGCAGAAATGAAGAAGGGGAAAGACTCCTGGATTTGAGCCAGAGGAATGGAATGAAAATAGCATAAAGCTGGTTTATTAAGAGAGAAAGTCATGTTATCACCAGATACAGTTGGGATGGAAGAACCAAGAGTGTAATTGATTATATTCTAGTAGATAGGGAATGGGGAGAGAAAGTAACAAATGTGAAGGTAATTCCAAGTGTGAGTGCAGATGGAGACCATAGATTACTGGCGGGACAATGGAAAATGAATCAGTGTGTGAAAAATAGAAAACAGAAGAAAGTGATGAGGATACGGGATTGGAAACTGAAGGAGAGTGAATGTGCTGAGAAGTACAGAGAATTAATCACACAAAAATTTCCAAAAGAAGTTTTCTGCGATGTAGAAAAAGAATGGAGTTTATTCAAAGACACTTTAGTCGAAGCAGCACAAAAAGTATGTGGCAGAACATCCGGAAAGGAAAAAATAAGACAGACAAATTGGTGGGATGATACCACAATCCAAGCAGTTAGAAGAAAATATGGAGCATGGAGAAAGTGGTGGAAAACTAAAAATGATGAAGACCATAAAAGATATATAGAGGAAAAGAAGAAGTGCAAAGAAATAGTGGAAACAGCAAAGAAAAAGGCATGGGAAGAGTTTACAAAAAAATTTGAAGATGTGAAGAGCAATAAGAAAATGTTCTATAAAATGATGAAAAATAAAAGGAAGGCTTCTGAAGTACCAGTAAAGATGGAAACAGAGGACGGTACCATTATTGACGATCCAGGGAATATAAAAGATCTCTGGAAAGAACATTTTAAGAAGCTGTTAAATGCTGAGGAGCAGGTACATGAGGAAACAACAAATAATGGAGAAATTGAGAGAAGTTGGGAAGCAGAATTAGGACAAATTACAGGGGAAGAAATGGAAAAAGCTGTGAACAGTGGACATGATAAGAGCAGCAGGTCCAGTGGGAATGCAGTGGCTGTATAGAGTACTATCAAGCGTGTGGAGAATTAGTACAATACCTGACAACAGGAGAACAGGAGACATTGTTCCTATCTTCAAGAAAGGCAATAAAAGACTTTGTAAAAACTACAGAGGAATAACCCTTACGAGTCATACAGCCAAGATTTTTGAAAGAATTTTACTAAATTGAATAAGTGAAAAGATAGAAAAGGAGCTGAGTGAAGAACAGCATGGGTTTAGGAAAGGAAGAAGCACGATCGACCTGATATTTTCTATCCATCAACTGATGGAAAAAAGTTGGGAGTATAGACATAGAAACGGCATATGACTCAGTTGACAGGGAAAGACTCTGGGAAAGAATGAAGAAGATAGATATAGAAGATGGATACATTAATGTTATAAAGACAATATACAGAGGACACAATTGTAGAATTAGAACACCATTGGGGAACTCCGAATACTTCGAAATAAGGCAAGGACTTAAGCAAGGAAGTATTCTATCTCCTGCAATTTTTAATGTTGTGATGGAGGGGATGAATAGGGCAGTTAAAGATATAGTAAAAGAAAAAGACAAAAAGATGATTTTTGCAGATGATATGGTAATATGGGGTGATAAAGAGGTAGAAGTACAGTTACAGCTTGATGCGTGGAAGGAAATAATGAAAAGGTATGGATTAAAAATAAATAAAGATAAGAGTGAAGTAATGGTATTTGGAAGAGAGAAAGGAATCAATGGAAATATTACCTAGAATGGAGAACCCTCAAAGTGGTAGAAAGTTTTACTTATTTAGGGAGTGAAATATCCAGGGATGGAAGAATAACGAACGAAATTAATAGGAGGTTACAGAAGGGAGGCAATTTCTACCAAACAATAAAACACCTGATTTGGAATAATGAAGTCTCAGAAAGAGCAAAACTCCTTATGTATACGAATTATTAAATCTCTATTGTCACCTATGGTGGAGAAACATAGACAATGACAGAAAGGGACTGGAGCAGACTGCAAGCAGGGGAAATGAAATTTCTCAGAGCAATTAAGGGAAAAACAAGAATGGACAGAGTAAGGAATGTAGAGATTAGAAAGGACCTCAAACAAGAAAGTATGAGAGAAGAAATTGAAAGAAAGAGATTAAGATGGTATGGGCATGTTAAGCAGATGCATGGGCAGAGACTCCCCAAAATTATGGAAGAACTAAAGATGGATGGGAAAAGACCTAGAGGGCGCCCAAGAACACGGTGGAAAATGGGAGTGAGAATATCTGTAAAAAGGAGAGGTGTGACCTGGCAGCAAATGGAGGAAGAAAAGTGGTGGGAGGACCGAGCCAAATGGAGAGGACTCATCAGCACTCAGACCCGGCAGTAGCTGGAGCGGGATTCGGATATAGATAGATAGATTGACATTTCATTCCCAACCAAGAGGAAAATGGAGAATGAAAAGATTTTCAAGCACATTATTTTGTGTTACTTGATGAAATGTCAGTTTTGTACAGTTGATAGTTACGATGACTGGAGCACTATTATTCCAAAGTGTTTTCTGAAGGTAATATGTCATTTTGGGTTATGATTGCAATATAATTCTCTAGTGGGCTACAGGAACACTTTTGTTTGGATACTATGTGCAAGGTTTCCACATTTGTGAGTACCGTCTACATGCTAGGCTTTGGCTTGTGTGATTTCACTCGCACACATGTTGAAGTTATTGCATGAGCAGAAGGCTCAATTCATGGGCCTTTTCCAGACTTTTTCAACATTGTGTGATAATGGTTCACTTCCATCATTCTTGGTGTCATTTTAATGAGAAAATCACATTTCCTATTCAATATAATTACCAAAAACTACAACAAAAATTTGAAAGTCAAATTGTTATCATGATGGCTCGTTTAGACAGCACAGTACTTTTTATGGGTCGACCAAAGTGTCCAATCCCACCCATCGGCTTTGACCCGTGACGTAAGGCTGTTGTGGTGTATGACGTCATGATTGCGCGGAGTTTGATTTGTGAGTGTAGCGTGTTTGTAGGTGTCGTCATGTTGTGGTCCGTTATGCCCTCTGGTGGTGTGTTTAGGGGTTTTGTGTTGTGTGGTGTAATGGGTTCAGTTTGGTCTTGCTCATTGTACTGAGTTGTTCGAGTTTTGGCTGTGTTTCTAGCGGAATTCGTTTCAGTGAGTTAACGATTTAGTGGTTTTGTGTGAAAGTTATTGTAGTGCTGTTCACTGTAGGTCGTGTGTTAATTTGAGTAAATTAACTGGTTGCTATTTTTGGTCAGGTATGAATATGAAGGATAAAATCAACAGCACTCGCCTGCATGCAATGATGGGCAATACTCCATTGGAACTTATTAAGTTTTGACGGATCTTTGGTTTGTTAGCGGAGATTGTGAAGTGCTCTATTTGTGGGCAAGAAATGAGATTGGCCAAAGTTCCGGCATCTCGGACCAGGGACGGTTATATGTGGTATTGACGTAAGGATGGCATTTGGCGCTCCATACGGCACAGTTCCTGGTTCAAGAAGTCTGGGTTGGGCATGCGCGAGATTGTATTGATGACGTATTATTTTTGTTATAGATCCTCACATAGTTTTTGCGTGCATGAGACTGGTGTGAGTGAGAGGAGTGTGTTTGATTGGTTTTCGTTTTGTCGTGAAGTATGTTCTGAGTTTATTAAGAACAGGGGTAAGTTGGGTGGGCCTGGGGTTGTTGTAGAGTTGGACGAGTCGCAGATTGGGAAAAGGAAGTATGGGAGGGGTAAGTCTGTGGTTGGTGTCTGTGTGTGGGTGGGCTGTTGTTCCGGGGGGTGGGTGTTCCGAATGTGTTTTCAGGGTTGTGGAGGGGAGGTCTAAGGTGGAATTAGTGGGGTTAATTGAGGATTATATAGAACCGGGTTCCACAGTGGTTTCAGATGCAACATTTTCTTCTTATAGGGGGTTGGGTCAGAGGGGGTACAATTATTTAGTTGTTAATCATAGCTTAGAGTTTAAAAATTATGAGACGGGGACTTGTACAAATACTATAGACGGGATGTGGGGAGCTGTTAAGTCCGTTCTTGGGAGGGGGAAGAAGCGCTCTTCCAACCTTCAGTCTCATTTAGATGAGTACTGCTGGTAGAAGAGCGTCCCTGAGGGCTACCATTTTTTTAAGGGCTATTAGTAAAATGTATAGGCTGAAAGTGGTTAGTTTGGGAGGGTGGGTGGATGCAGCTCAAGGGGGGGGGGGGGTTTAGATCTTGTTAGAGTGTTTGTGAGGGGGGGGGGATTTAGTTGTGGAGTAATCTATTTTGTTGAAGTTTTTGCTGAGCTGTAGTTTGTGATTGATTTTTTTTTAAATTTTGCATTTGGTTTTTGTTTATGGGTTTTTTATTTTGGGGTGAGGGGGGGAGGTTGGGTTGGAGGGGTGGGGGTGTGGGTGGGTTGGGTCTTTCATTTGGTTGTGTATTTTTTCGTTGGTGTGTGTGTGTGTGTGTGTGTGTGTGTGTGTGTGTGTGTGTGTGTGTGTGTGTGGGCGCGCGCGCACGATTGTGGTGGCCGACCTAGGTTGTGGCACCGGAAATTTGTTGTGGTAAGTGTTTTTTCTTTTTTAGTGTATTTGTTGTGTGTTGGGGTCAAGGGAAGTGATCCATTACAATGTGTGGTTGTAGCTGTTGGTGTTCCAGTATCGGGAGTAGTTGTTGAGCTATATAGGTCAAGGGAAGTGTTTGATCCCAATTTATGGGATCGAGATCTGCTGTTTAGCTATACAGGTCCAGGGAAGTTGTAGATTCTAACTTGTGGGATCGAGAGCTGCTGTTGAGCTACGTAGGTCAAGGGAAGTGTCCGATTCCAGATGATATTGTGTTTAGTGGAATTTGGGGAGTTTTTGTGTTGTCGATTTTTTCGTCGTTTTGTTTGGTTTTGTATTGAGGTGTGTGTCTAAATTTGTTTATATTTATAATAGAGGGAAACATTCCACGTGGGAAGAGCCACTTCCTCATCCCCTCAAACCCAGAACCTCCCACAGAAGAACCCCAAAAGTGCCCCATTTGTGACAGGATACTTTCCGGAACTGGATCAGACTCTGAATGTCGCTCTCCAGCAGGGATACGACTTCCTCAAATCCTGCCCTGAAATGAGATCCATCCTTCATGAAATCCTCCCCACTCCACCAAGAGTGTCTTTCCGCCGTCCACCTAACCTTCGTAACCTCTTAGTTCATCCCTATGAAATCCCCAAACCACCTTCCCTACCCTCTGGCTCCTACCCTTGTAACCGCCCCCGGTGTAAAACCTGTCCCATGCACCCTCCCACCACCACCTACTCCAGTCCTGTAACCCAGTGTACACGATCAAAGGCAGAGCCACGTCTGAAAGCACCCACGTGATTTACCAACTGACCTGCCTACACTGTGAAGCTTTCTATGTGGGAATGACTAGCAACAAACTGTCCATTCGCATGAATGGACACAGGCAGACAGTGTTTGTTGATAATGAGGATCACCCTGTGGCTAAACATGCCTTGGTGCACAGCCAGCACATCTTGGCACAGTGTTACACCGTCCGGGTTACCTGGATACTTCCCACTAACACCAACCTGTCAGAATTCTGGAGATGGAAACTTGCCCTTCAGTATATCCTCTCTTCTCGTTATCCACCAGGCATCAACCTCCGCTAATTTCAAGTTGCGCCGCTCATACTTCACCTGTCTTTCAACAACATCTTTCCCTCTGTACTTCCGCCTCGACTGACATCTCTCACCAAACTCTTTACGTTTACAAATGTCTGCTTGTGACTGTGTATGTGCAGATGGATATGTGTGTGTGTGCGCGCGCGAGTGTATACCTGTCCTTTTTTCCCCCTAAGGTAAGTCTTTCCGCTCCCGGGATTGGAATGACTCCTTACCCTCTCCCTTAAAACCCACATCCTTTCGTCTTTACCTCTCCTTCCCTCTTTCCTGATGAAGCAACCATTGGTTGCGAAAGCTTGAATTTTGTGTGTATGTTTGTGTGTCTATCAACCTGCCAGCGCTTTCGTTTGGTAAGTCACATCATCTTTGTTTATATTTAGTTTGTCCCCACCCAAAAACCCCCAATTTCCCGCACTTATCCCGTTAGTGTCATTAGGCTTTTTGTGGAATGTGTGTGTGTTTGTTTTTCAATGTATTTTCATGTTTATAATGTTAACATAATGACATCATAAGCGCCATATTGGATTCGTGGTTTATGGTCGTTTCCGCCATATTTGTGATGTTATGGGTCAAAGCAGACGCGTGGAATCGGACGCTTCTGTATTTCCCTTTTCATAGGCTTGGGCACATTGCTCATGCTATGCTCTTACCTACCTCAAGCCTGATAGCTGATCCGCCTACCCATTTGCAGGAGTATCTACTGTGCACTGAGAACCATAACGCAAAACTTGCAGTCAAAAACCATTGCTATGAGTGAAAGAATATATTACACTTAAAGAAATGTCACCTATGGATTAGAACACTGAAATAATTCAGCCATGCATATGTTTCATATAATACATTACTAACTTTCTGCAAGAAACTGGCCTCAACTATGAGAGTCAATGTGGACAAGTGCAAGACAGAAAAACACTGGAAGATAATCACACAAGAAAATGTATCAGTGGTGATTTACAAAGGTCTCACTTCATTTCCTCATGGTTACAGTCAATTTGCTACAAGGACACTTAAAGTAACACTACAGAAAAAGGGTACCATAAACATTATTCTTCTAATAAATCACATTATTTCTGATAAAATATGCTAGTGAAATTTAATTTTATTTTAAATACTATAAAATGAATTTTGTTTCATGATAAATATTTTGTAAACATAGCATGTCGTCTACTGTCCTTACTTTCTGAGACAGAAGAGCTCGCACCACTTGATTTGCCACATCATCAAGACAACGCTCATACTGCCTTCTCTGTACTTCTGCATCACGGCTGAGTGAACAGTTATCATTTTCTAGTACACGTAGCCTCTCTAGAAGAGCAGTTTGCACTTCACCTGCTCCCTGAAAAAGAGAATAGCACAGAAGTGAATGATGTGTCAACAATAAAAAAAAATTGAGAAGTAATGAAATATCTGTTAACAGCAGCAATCCAGTTTTAAGTGCAGTAAAATAAATTTGCTATTCTTCAACTATTTTTCTCTCCTCAGTTCATTATTTGTGAATATTATCATTTGTAAAAATGTCCACAAAGGGCACTGAAAAAAAGACCGTAAAAATTAAATTGGTACACACAATGCAGCGAATGTCTGAGCCAGGTTAAAAATCTGTACAAAGGAGGGAGAGAAGCTAGGAGAAAAGAAAATACAAAAACTGTGAACTGGAATAAAATTAGCATCTCTATAGATGGGGATACATGCTACAAGTTTGACATTCACAGCCTAATTTGAATGAATAGTGAATAACATATAAATTTTTACTTAGATCATGCCAGTATGTCGCTATGAATGTGAAACAACAATATATGTCAGTTTTTGTATTTTGATTTTCAAATAATCTAGTGACAGAATTAGCATTACTTAGGTTGTGTAAATCTCGAGTCAAACTGTTCCTATAATGTACATAGTCAAAAAGGTATCTTAAAAAGTACAAGGCTGAGTTTCTTTCTGTTTTAATTGGTCAGTAGCATTTAGAGGGATCACAATGCAGATTTTGGAAAATATCATTCAGTGTATATTTTGGCATACTGCTTTTCTTTTAGTTCATCACTACCAAGTACTATGACCAAATCAAATGAATTCCACGACATACATAAAAAGAATAACTGCATGACATATCTATCTTCACAATTTTTTTAAATTTTATTTTTAACAAAACAAATTTATTTCATGTACCATCTTAGTGCTGAAAAATTGAATAGGAATATTGGCAATATAGCAAAAAGTCTATGGCTGAAGTATTTTGTCATACAAGTGGTAATTTTTTGCAATTTTTCTTGTCTATATAACTATTTTTTCACGCCATTTAATCGGTATTCATGTATCAAAATATTGATAGGAAAGTCATGTTTTTAATACCACAACAACTTACAGCTGCTTCCAGTGCCCGCAGTTGTTTCCTCAGAGCTTCATTTTCATTTCCTAACTTAACCAATGTATTCTGGAACTGATGTATGCGATTCTGAAACCAAAAATCAATAAATAATATTAGAAAAAAATAAAACATGACCCATGTGCACACCATACCTAAAAACCTATTCCTGTCTTCATATATAAGTGTAATTGTAAGACCTGAAAATCAAACATGTACCTTAAAAATTATTGATTCATAAATTTAGGTACACATGCTCTGTCCATATATATTACTAAATTAAAGTCTCCCACCACGTTTTTCTGTCTGTATGTGAAGGATAATCTCATCAACTACTGCAGGGATTTTGATAGAGTTTTCACTAATAGATAGATTGATTCATGAGGAATATTTATGTAGCCTATGTATTTTATTATCGCTACACCAGAAAAGTGGCCTGGCTGCAGATTACTTAGTGCTACCCATGCAGAGCCTGGGCAAGTCAATAGTTTTATTATAAAAATATCTTAAATATCTTAATCCTACTTCAGCGATTTGGATAAAATCATCTTCTGATTCAAACAGTTACATTTAATTCCATTAGAAGTTAAATTTCCCTTTCTTACCTAATTTAGGATAGACAAGTTGGAATAACTGAGGCACATCACCCATCAAAAACAGTCTAGGTACATTATTCGTCTAACAATGTAGGTTTATTCAGAAACAACATAAAAACTCTTTTTATCTGAACCTTTGCCACATAAGATTAGGTTTGGCAGTCTGGTACACTGTTTTAATACAATGTGTTGCTACAGCAGCTTTGAACTACAAACATTCTTTTCAAAAAAAAAAAAATTTTACTAATTTGGTCAGCCAGGCAGCAGAGCCATGTGCTATCATTTTAGCATTAACTGTCTCATTTCAAACTAGTGATGGCAATGAAGGCCAAAATCACACAAATTTAGCAACAGTTCAATGATATGTACACAGCTCTATAAATTAAATAAGATGTGCCAGTAAAATCAGTGAAAAAATTACAAATAAAAAATAAATAATTAAAAATGACAATGAAAACCAGTTGAAACTATGGATATAACCAGTCAAAATTTATTTTTATATCTGCTACATGTCTGAGAAAGTTATATCTCCATCACCAGGTGGATTTACGTCAGTTAATGTGTGGATGAACTGATGCACAATACAACTGTATAACTTGTGGTGCTGTCTTCCAGTGGTCACAGACTTCTTTCCCTGCCATGTTAATAGCATGCACAACATATGTACACTTTGTGTACATGGAACTAAGTATCCGGTCTTACACTCTGAGCCGATTTTGCAGGCACAACTGTGCGCTGCAACATGCACAGCTAATTACCAGAAGGAACAATGTTAGGGCTAGATCAACACATTGGATAACAGTGAAGCCTTCCAAATCAGTGAAAAGTTCCACAAAATGTTACAAGGCTCATACCTTCATATTAGACTTCTCCTATAGCTTCAGTGCTTTGATGACTGTGAATCAGGAGATAAAGACATCCCATCTAATTCAGAAGCTGTCGGACTATTCTGGGTATAAAGTGCATACAGGAGCTAAGAAGAGAAGACCTATAAACACTAAAGAAGGCCGTACTGCTCCCCAGTAGTCATGGGAGGAGAATGTCAGAAGCAGTGTAGAACTCATTGGGAAGTGATCATAAGTTTAAAAAAAAATCTGAAGCCAGGTGCAGGGCTCATCAGTCACCTGTGAAACATGCCCTTTGATGAAAGATCTTGGAAAGCAAGATCATATACAAATAGATGGAGGTGCAGGCATAAGTTTCGATTGCCACTGCGAATTATACGAGGGGAATTCATTAAGTAATGCAACACATTTTTTTTCTCGGCCAGTTTGAATTGAATAAATACAGAATTTCTTGCTTCAGCATCTATAGTTTCATGAAGTTCACGTGGCGACATTATATGTAGCATTCAAAATTTCATGTGTTACAGAGGTGTGTTCCAAGCAAAGAGCTGTCATTGAATTTCTTTTGGCAGAAAAGCAGAGTACTGCAGATATTCATAGGTGTTTGTTGTCTACAGACACCTGGCAGAGAAAAAAAACACAATGAGGTGGCTGTCATCATCGCAACAAGGTCGTGCAAACCTGTCCAATCTCTCACAAGCCAGCTGGCCACACACAACCGTGACTTCTGCAATGTTGGAACATGCAGACACACTGATTCAAGATGAATGGCAGATCACAATCAAGCACAAAGCCTAACACAAGTCTGGGTGCCTCAGAGGATTTCACAAAATTCCATCAGACTGTTCTTTCTCATGCACCTTACAGCCACAATCTCGAACCTTCAAACTTATTATTGATTATGGAAGATTGGAAAATTATTGATGCATGGAGTTGTTGGCTCCAATGTCGACCAGTAGAGAGGTACCATGCACGCATGACAGCCCTCCAAGTAAGGTGGCATATGGCTATCACATTGAACAATGACGACGTTGAAAAATAGAGTTTCATAGTCAAAAGAGTGGGAAATAATATGTTATACTGAAATTCTGAATAAAATCAACTTTCTTTCAGAAAAAAGTGTTGCATTATGTATTGAATGCCTCTCACGTAACTGTGAATGACACTGGGCACATTGCCAAGAATGCTCCATACAAGCATTCTCGTTGAGCATTTGGATAAATCTAGATGCAACATGCTAAAGTAGAGCTTGGAAATTAGTCAGGAGATAGAAATGGTCACACATAGGTGAAATTAACGAGTCAGCACTCACTAGATCACATCATAAACAGCATGGTTTGCATCTGAGTGTTACTGATACTGTGAGAAACTACTTGCATAGTTAATTACCAGAAGTGTGCTTGCAAGAGGAATGCCTGTAAGAGGAATGTCGTTGGTACTTCCGTTCTATGTCTCTCAAATAGGGTTTTATGTTCCACACAATTAAAGGCTCGGGTAAGGTGATGTCGTTAGAAAGTTGTTGGCATCACGATTCTACAACATAATACTTGTACAGACTGCTTTATCGCAAAAAGTACAGCTCTCCTGATTTTAGAATAATTGTGACATAGAGGCAACCAAAGTATTGACATTGTTGCTACAAAATGACCCAACAATGATATAAAGTAATACTTTGCTTATCTAACGCTTTCATACTGTGTGCAAAATGTGTCTTGTCCATAATGCTACACCACAAACCAAGGAAGCTGGCACAGTTTTGAAGACGCTTCACTCACATTCAGAATGAAGGCGTTTCAAATACACCTTCTTCGATTCACATTTGGGTTTTATGTTGTTTCGCTAAATCATTTAGACCAATGACAAAATGGTTCCTTTGAAAAGGAGACACCCTATTTCCTTTCTCAGTACGAGCTTGCACTCCGACTCTAATGACCTCATCATCGACAGAATATTAAATACCATACTAGCCTAATTGTCATTCCCCCTCCCAACAGTTTTTTACCACACCATAAAAATGTCTAATTATTTAACTCTGAGAACAAGGTATGTTTATAAATAAGACTATCAAATAAATGCCTGTTAAACTGACAGTAAGATCTGCCATATTCCTTATTCTTTTGGATGTTCTGCAGCAGGTCCCACTCATTGTTAAAATATAAACCAAAAACGTTCAATTATTAAACTAACCAACTGTTAACTGCCCACGTCAGTGTGATTGTTGGTATGTACATCACCACCTACATTTCAGCAGCAGATGAAATGAAGCAGTTGATAGCCACTAGAATTTTCGTTCTGAAGGAATGACACCAAAATCCATTTCGGTCACTAAGACCCGGTTATTTGTTAATAACAAAAACAAAGGAATACCTAAATAACAAAGGAATAGCTAGTGCACAATCTCTTGTGGCTGTAATGGTAATGGGACGCCGAGTTACAATCTTCTTCTTATATGATTTTTGGGTTAAAATCAGAGTTGAGGATAAATAACAGTCATCTATTGTGAACCTGTGGTTGTTATCTTCAGAATCGATGTAAAAAACAATAAATACGTAAGAACTAATTTAATTATGTCTGACAAAGAACTTTAAAGTAAGCAAAGCAACGTATACGACTAGTTTATCGGTATTTCAAGAGTCGTAGACCTCTTAGGAACCCGTGAGAGTGGTTCTTAGGAGACAGAGCCGCAAATACATAAATACAACTTTCACTGTGGCTTCCTTTATTACCTTTACTCACAACAAAGTATTGTTCTGAATTGTATGGTAGCTAGCAAGTCGTGTCCTTTACTTCGTCCATCCGTAGATTGCCATAGTTCAGTGACTGCGGTTCAATCTCAGTTTTCTGCAGCACTACTGTCAAGGTTATTTAAAAGAACTGGGCACCCTGCAGAAAGGAATGCACCGATAGATCTCTGTTATCGAGGTATCCTTTGATCCTAAACTGCAGCAGCAATCACGGTGTAACTGTGGCAGGGTTGCCAAACGTACGAGGTTCATTGCACAAATACGACATTTGTGGTCTGCTGTACGAGGTACGAGGATACGGTCAGGTTCGTACAGTTATGTAGGAGATTTTTGACACAGGAAATTTTATTACATGATTTGTGATTGTGGGCAACAATTTATAGCGTAAATGGGTATATACACTTTGGCTACATTGGGTCTGCTACATTAAAAGTAGACGTATTGGGTATGTTCGCGGATATTTTTTTTTTTTTTTCATTTTAATGTACCTTTTAAAGTTCTACTACTTGCCTTAGGCCGGTATTAAACTATCACATTTCTTTGTCAAAGATTTGATCAAAGATGTGATCACATATACCGTCAAATATATTTGACAAAGATCTTTGACATAGCTCTAGAAGGGGTTTTACACTGTCATCAAATTTTTCGTCAAAATTCAAGATGGCTGACAACAACTTGTTATTAACCGCAGCAGTTGCACGTACGGCTATTACATTGTGTGCACATGCGGAAAAGATGTGTGGGAAAAAAAGGAACCATACATACAAGGTTGTCAGTCTTTAATTCCTGGGATTACAAAAAATGGTTCAAATGGCTCTGAGCACTATGAGACTTAACTTCTGAGGTCATCAGTCGCCTAGAACTTAGAACTACGTAAACCTAACTAACCTAAGGACATCACACACATCCATGCCCTAGGCAGGATTCGAACCTGCGACCGCAGGGGTCGCTCGGTTCCAGACTGCAGCGCCTAGAACCGCACGGCCACTCCGGCCGGCCCTGGAATTACAACTTGATAATAAATTCAGTTGGGAGGAGCACACCACAGAAATGCAGAAGCGCCTTAACTAATCTGTATTTGCAATTCGAGTGTTAGCAGACATAGGCAACATAAAAATGAAAAAGCTTGCGTACTTTGCCTACTTTTATTCCATAATGTCGTTGTTGTTGTTGTGGTCTTCAGTCCTGAGACTGGTTTGATGCAGCTCTCCATGCTACTCTATCCTGTGCAAGCTTCTTCATCTCCCAGTACCTACTGCAACCTACATCCTTCTGAATCTGCTTAGTGTATTCATATCTTGGTCTCCCTCTACGATTTTTACCCTCCACGCTGCCCTCCAATACTAAATTGGTGATCCCTTGATGCCTCAGAAAATGTCCTACCAACCGATCCCTTCTTCTGGTCAAGTTGTGCCAAAAACTTCTCTTCTCCCCAATCCTATTCAATACTTCCTCATTAGTTATGTGATCTACCCATCTAATCTTCAGCATTCTTCTGTAGCACCACATTTAGAAAGCTTCCATTCTCTTCTTCTCCAAACTATATATCGTCCATGTTTCACTTCCATACATGGCTACACTCCATACAAATACTTTCAGAAATGACTTCCTGACACTTAAATCTATACTCGATGTTAACAAATTTCTCTTCTTCAGAAACGCTTTCCTTGCCATTGCCAGTCTCCATTTTATATCCTCTCTACTTCGACCATCATCAGTTATTTTGCTCCCCAAATAGCAAAACTCCTTTACTACTTTTAGTGTCTCGTTTCCTAATCTAATTCCCTCAGCATCACCTCACTTAATTCGACTACATTTCATTATCCTCGTTTTGCTTTTGTTGATGTTCATCTTATACCCTCCTTTCAAGACACTGTCCATTCCGTTCAAATGCTCTTCCAAGTCCATTGCTGTCTCTGACAGAATTACGATGTCATCGGCGAACCTCAAAGTTTTTATTTCTTCTCCATGGATTTAAATACCTACTCCGAATTTTTCTTTTGTTTCCTTCACTGCTTGCTCAATATACAAATTGAATAACATCGGGGAGAGACTACAACCCTGTCTCACTCCCTTCCCAACCACTGCTTCCCTTTCATGTCCCTCGACTCTTATAACTGCCATCTGGTTTCTGTACAAATTGTAAATAGCCTTTCTCTCCCTGTATTTTACCCCCGCCACCTTCAGAATTTGAAAGAGAGTATTCCAGTCAACATTGTCAAAAGCTTTCTCTAAGTCTACAAATGCTAGAAACGTAGGTTTGCCTTTCCTTAATCTAGCATCTAAGGTAAGTCGTAAGGTTAGTATTGCCTCACGTGTTCCAACATTTCTACGGAATCCAAACTGATCTTCCCCGAGGTCGGCTTCTACCAGTTTTTCCATTCGTCTGTAAAGAATTCGCGTTAGTATTTTGCAGCTGTGACTTATTAAACTGATAGTTCGGTAATTTTCACACCTGTCAACACCTGCTTTCTTTGGGATTGGAATTATTATATTCTTCTTGAAGTCTGAGGGTATTTCGCCTGTCTCATACATCTTGCTCACCAGATGGTAGAGTTTTGTCAGGACTGGCTCTCCCAAGGCAGTCAGTAGTTCCAATGGAATGTTGTCTACTCCGGGGGCCTTGTTTCGACTCAGGTCTTTCAGTGCTCTGTCAAACTCTTCACGCAGTATCGTATCTCCCATTTCGTCTTCATCTACATCCTCTTCCATTTCCATAATATTGTCCTCAAGTACATCGCCCTTGTATAGACCCTCTATATACTCCTTCCACCTTTCTGCTTCCCCTTCTTTGCTTAGAACTGGGTTTCCATCTGAGCTCTTGATGTTCATACAAGTGGTTCTCTTGTCTCCAAAGGTCTCTTTAATTTTCCTGTAGGCAGTACCTATCTTACCCCTCTACATCCTTACATTTGTCCTCTAGCCATCCCTGCTTAGCCATTTTGCACTTCCTGTCGATCTCATTTTTGAGACGTTTGTATTCCTTTTTGCCTGCTTCATTTACTGAATTTTTATATTTTCTCCTTTCATCAATTAAATTCAATATTTCTTCTGTTATCCAAGGATTTCTACTAGCCCTCGTCTTTTTACCTACTTGATCCTCTGCTGCCTTCACTACTTCATCCCTCAAAGCTACCCATTCTTCTTCTACCGTATTTCTTTCCCCCATTCCTGTCAATTGTTCCCTTATGCTCTCCCTGAAACTCTGTACAACCTCTGGTTCTTTTAGTTTATCCAGGTCCCATCTCCTTAAATTCCCACCTTTTTGCAGTTTCTTCAGTTTTAATCTACAGTTCATAACTAATAGATTGTGGTCAGAGTCCACATCTGCCCCTGGAAATGTCTTAAAATTTAAAACCTGGTTCCTAAATCTCTGTCTTACCATTATATAATCTATCTGAAACCTGTCCGTATCTCCAGGCTTCTTCCATGTATACAGCCTTCGTTTATGATTCTTGAAGCAAGTATTAGCTATAATTAAGTTATGCTCTGTGCAAAATTCTACCAGGCGGCTTCCTCTTTCATTTCTTATCCCCAATCCATATTCACCTACTACGTTTCCTTCTCTCCCTTTTCCTACTACCGAATTCCAGTCACCCATGACTATTAAATTTTCGTCACCCTTCACTATCTGAATAATTTCTTTTATTTCATCATACATTTCTTCAATTTCTTCGTCATCTGCAGAGCTAGTTGGCATATAAACTTGTACTACTGTAGTAGGTGTGGGCTTCGTATCTATCTTGGTCACAATAATGCGTTCACTATTCGTTTGTAGTAGCTTACCCGCATTCCTATTTTCCTATTCTATATTAAACCTACTCCTGCATTACCCCTATTTGATTTTGTGTTTATAACCCTGTAGTCACCTGACCAGAAGTCTTGTTCCTCCTGCCACCGAACTTCACTAATTCCCACTATATCTAACCTTAACCTATCCATTTCCCTTTTTAAATTTTCTAACCTACCTGCCCGATTAAGTGATCTGACATTCCACGCTCCGATCCGTAGAACGCCAGTTTTCTTTCTCCTGATAACGACATCCTCTTGAGTAGTCCCCGCCCGGAGATCCGAATGGGGGACTATTTTACCTCCGGAATATTTTACCCAAGAGGACGCCATCATCATTTAATCATACAGTAAAGCTGCATGCCCTCTGAAAAATTACGGCCGTAGTTTCCCCTTGCTTTCAGCCGTTCGCAGTACCAACACAGCAAGGCTTTTTGGTTATTGTTACAAGGCCAGATCAGTCAATCATCCAGACTGTTGCCCTTGCAACTACTGAAAAGGCTGCTGCCCCTCTTCAGGAACCACACGTTTGTCTGGCCTCTCAACAGATACCCCTCCGTTGTGGTTGTACCTACGGTACGGCCATCTGTATCGCTGAGGCACGCAAGCCGCCCCACAAACGGCAAGGTCCATAATGTCGTATGGTATAATATTTTGGGGTAAATCGTAAAGTCAAACAAAAGTTTTCAGAGTCCAAAAGCGTGTAATACGTATTATTTGTGGAGTAAATTCACGGACGCCCTGCAGAAACCTCTTCAAAGAACAGGTTATACTAACTACTGCCTCTCAGTATATTTACTCCTTAATGAAATTTGTCCTAAATAATATATCTCTTTTTCCAACAAACAACTCAGTTCATACATACAATACCAGGAACAAAAATGATCTGCACAAGGGCTTAAAAGCACTTACTTTAGTTCAAAAAGGGGTCAACTGCTCAGGAACACTCATCTTCAATAATTTGCCAGCAAACATAAAAAATTTTGTTACAAATGAAGATCAGTTTAAAAGAAGCCTGAAAGACTTACTAGTGGCCAGCTCCTTCTACTCCATTGACGAAATTTTTAATAGAAACAAATGATGTATTTATTCATACTATTAGTATTGTTATTTCAGCTTAAAAAAAATTGATGTGTTCCACATCCACGAGGATCTTCTCAGCACGGATCTATGGAACGAAAAACTAATCTAATCTGGGTGAAGCCGTGGGTTTTACGACGGCACGATAAAAGCATTCAACAAAACTTGTTACGTGAGCTTACAGCGGAAGACGTCAATTCGTACATTAATTACTTAAGAATGGATGAGCATACATTTCTGTATGTGCTCAGTGAAGTGTATCCTCATATCACAAAGCACAATATTCACTCAAGAACTCCTACATCTTCAGAAGACAGGCTCACTGTAACACTCCGATTCCTTGCTACAGGAGAGGGTTAAGTTAGGTTAGGTCACGTCAGGTCTCCAATCTTCTTAATCTATTTTTGTATTCAGGGTGCCTCACGTTGTAAAGCGCCTCATCAGCTTCATACATCTCTACTAATTTTGTTGTTGTCGGCACACACCAATTTTGTTTACCGGCAATGTTTATACAAACACTACAGACGACAGAATGCTGTAGGAATGCTAGCGCTCCATGTGGTAACATGTCACATTGCAGTGAACAGAAGACAAGCGATTTCTTTGATCAAATCTACAGCGAGGCCCTAGATTTGATCAAATATTGGACGACATTTGACAAAGTCCCTATTACACTATCAAATATCTTTGACAAAGATATTGGACAAAGATATTTGATAGTGTAATACCCAAGGAGGTATATAAACTACATAGAGTGGCTATCTGTGTGGTAACAGCGTTCCCAATGGCAGCAAAAAGCAACAGCGGTCGCCATTTTTTGAAACGTCTACATGTCAGTATATTTACATTTGGTGTATAGTACTGGCGTTAGAAAAACAGTTTTACGGTTGTAATTTGTTTTAAAAGTCTTATTTATCGATCGCGAATCATGCCCAGTGTATGTGCAGCGTACAATTGCGCTAATAGAAGTGATAAAACAACTGGAATATCATATTTCAGGTGAGTATCTAAATGCGTGTTGTACTTAGCGTCTTGTGCATCATTTTCGTGTTTAAGCTGTATACAAAATGTAAATAAGCTACTGTATACACGTCTCTTTATTTTTAGGTTTCCTCTGAAAAAGAGAGAGCTGGAAAGTCGGTGGGTAGCCAATATGAGGCGAGATAAGTGGCAGCCAACTCAATATAGCTACATATGCTCTTTTCACTTTGAAGATAGATACATGTATAGTGCAAACGAGAAAAGGCGACTTCTGGCAAACGCAGTACCGACAATATTTACGTTTCCCGACCATCTGCAGAAAACAACTATAGTATAGAGACAACCAAGGAAACGGCCTGTCAGTGAAGAATCAGCTTAATTATCAAATGTTTTCCTGTTATTTATTTGCTGTATGGGTTATGTGTGAATTTTACTGTTAATCAATGCATGTTTAAAGAAAAATAAAGCTTAATGATAATACTTCATTTTTGTAGGTGAATGAGTGAATCAGAATGATCATACAGATCATTCTTATTGTTTGCCTAGCCCTAAAAAATTGAAACAGAATTATGAAGCACTACAGAAAAGGACCGAGAAGCTGAGGAAACAAGCGAAACATGCAAGGCAAAGTGTTTCAAGAAAGAAGAAACAAATTGTGTCATATAAAACAGTGGTTGTAGGCCTAAATAAGAGACTTCAAGACTGTGCTTCTGAAGTGATAGAATGTGACAAAAATAGTGTTATTCTGAAGCACTTTTTGCAATGCAAAACAAATGTTCAATTCCTCAATATATATCCTAAAGAAATAAGACAGTTTGCCCTTACACTCAATTTTTACTCCTTCAAACCTTATAATTATTTGAGGAAGTCTGTTAAATTACCCCATCCTCGAACACTCCACAGGTGGGAAACTAAAGTAAATGGCAGTCCTGGATTTCACTGGGATTAATAAGAGTTGGAAAATTCCTTGTTTTCTTAATGGTTTAACAGCAAGTGTGAAACTTAATTTACTGCAGCAGTACCTCCGTAAATTGGAGGAAACTAATGGAAAACAGGTTTCATTGCAATAAAATGCATCAAAAATAGTTTTCATACTGATTCCAAAGGGTGTATTAAAATTGTTAATAGTGGCAGAAAGGGTTTTCAGGGACTGTCAAACCTTAATATGGAAGAAGAACTTCCTTCTGTAGTTGTGTGTGGAACTGTTCAGAATGTTGGGTGACAGGTCGAATTTATTTACTCGATTTTGACCATCTAATGGTGGCAGCTAAATTTGGAGAAGAGTCACATTACTTTTTTCTAGTCAGGATGCTGTTAAAATAGTATTTTAATTGTAGGTTACACCATTTGTGCAAAAACCAGGCCAATGGAAGAAAGAGGGAAACATATTCGGCAAATATATAATGGTTCAAATGGCTCTGAGCACTATGGGACTCAACATCTTAGGTCATAAGTCCCCTAGAACTTAGAACTACTTAAACCTAACTAACCTAAGGACATCACACACACCCATGCCCGAGGCAGGATTCGAACCTGCGACCGCAGCAGTCCCGCGGTTCCAGACTGCAGCGCCAGAACCGCTAGACCACCGCGGCCGGCTGGCAAATATATACAAACGTGTATTGTTTAAGGGACAATGAAAGGTACTGCGCTGTCAATTGATCGTTTTTGGACCTACTGAACTATTTAAAATTGTTTTTGACCTAATCTATATGGCATTGCAGCGAAATGAACTGCAACATTTCGTAATAAACTTTTCAATTAATCGATGTCAGAAGTGTCATTTCTTTTAGCTTTAATCACTATATGTTTTACAGTAGAGAAATCAGATTGTCTGTGCAGATTGGCTTTTTTTTCACGCCATGCGTAGTAAACAATAACAACATTCAGTATTAGCAGACGACGTGTAGGCTGCACCTTGACGTTACAAGATATGGCGGCTCAGTTTCCAAGTTGCTTCAAAGATGGCGGTGCCATTGCCAGTATATGTTGTTTATATAGGTCGTTGGTAATACCGGCCTTAGCTCCCTCACTTTTCTTCGGAGCTCGTCGGCAGAATTCGGAACTTTCCGTAGTTTTACGCACTGCTGCCAACGAATGCGATTTGCAATGTGGGGCACTACAATGAACTGAAGTTCAGTGTCCAGTGGACGCGATAGTGTTAGTGATGACGAATGATGACACTGAAATCTAGAGTCCAGAAGAATGCAGTGCCTGCGACTGACGTGTTAATAATTATATGCGTTCTGAGTATTAAAATAAATTTTTACATCGTTTTCAATGTAATTCGTATCTCACTCATTGAATAATTGTCACATCATGATTTACTTTGTTCTGTATTTCATATTAATTGATATAAAGAAGTACCGTAACTTAATATAAACTTCCACAAATACGCTCTTTCAGCAAATGTGTTTACTTTCGTGCTGTTTACACCACAATAAGCGAGGACTGCGTGCCGTTTGCGATATTGCGAAGAAGCCATTCCGCTGTGGCAAGCTGGCTTTTGCTGTCGTACCTCCTTGCCACGCTTCCCCTTCATCCCAGGAAACTAGAAAAACTTCACAGGGAATAGTGGCCCATGTTCACGCATATTATAACTTATACTTCTAATTTGTATGGAAATGACACATGCGCAACAGAATGTTACTCAGCAATTCAAAAACTGTTAAATGCAATACTCATGGAGAATAGATCTATTCTCCATGGTAATACATTAGACTCGTTCGTTTCCTCAAAATGGAGCAGTGTTCTCTCAAATTAGCGCTTCTGTTGGTAAATTTTTGTACTTTTTAGTTGAAATTTAAATTTCTAAAATTTTGACATAAACGCAACATGCCTGTGACTTTCCTATTACTCAAGAAATAAAATGTTTTATTGTAATAATGACATTAATCAATCTTTATTTATTTGCAATTAATAAAAAAATAATTACTTGATAAAGCCTATCGCTGGAATTAATTTTAACTAAGTTTCGAATTTTCACACTAGAGTACGTGACAATGAGCACAAGAAAGTCCAATGGAAGTAAAATAATGTTTTTCTCATTGATATTAATTTTCGCTTCAGTGACCTTCCAACACACAAAAATTGACTAACACTTTCAATCGTATACTGAAAGTCTAGTCTAACTTGTAAGCTATCCCTAAATAAACATGCCATCAATAGTTCAGCGCAGGTGTGTTTCCGGCACTGACAATAGCCCGCCTCACCGTATGTAGTAACTACTTTTTCTCTGTTCCATACGTGCAGTATTGTGTCTTTTGTGTAGTTGTTTGTGTCTACCTATTTACCTATAATTATGAGTGATTGTGAGGGAGACAGTGACCGGTCGTGTACTCTTATCCACCGAGAAAAACACCCAAAAAAGGGCGGCTGGACAAAAAATGGAAAGTAATCGCAGGATGGCTCACAGATGGTTAGAGGATCCGGCTTTAAAGGACTGGCTCTTGCCAGACACCAATGATTCAACTAAAGCTAAGCGTGCATTTTGCCCGGGAACATCGATGGTAGCTGAAATATCTAATTTGAAGACTCACGCAACTACCAAATAATATATAAATAAAAAACCTAGTTTTAGTGTAAAAACGCAAACATTAACATCGCTGGGATTCCAAAAAAGTGTAACTCCACAAAATAAAGAAGAAGCACATGCATAAATTAAACTTGGTGCCTTTTTCGCAGAGCATAACATTGCATTTTCGGTTGCTGACCATTTAACACCTTTTTTTAAAAGAAGTTGTGACCGGTTCTACATTAATTAAGGAAACACAGCTCAAACGAACTGAAGTAACAGGAGTGGTAAAGAACGTTCTTGGAGAAGGTTATAAAGCAGAATTAGCCCAAAAACTAGAAAAAAATAAATTTTCGGTCATGACGAGACAACTGACATTTCAAGGGTCAAAACTGTTTGCGTTGTGGTACGCTGCTTTGATCAAGACGCTCAAAAAATATGTAGCACATTTTGGGAGCTGCACAAAGATTTTACGGAAAGAACCGATGCTGATGATATTCCCACAGCCAGTGCCGAGATTTTATACACATCTCTTATCGATTCATTCACCAGCTGTAATGTCCCACTGATATATGTTATAGGCTTTGGCTCAGATGAGTGTAACTTCATGATGGGTGTAAACAACTCAGTAAAAACTAGATTACAACGTGATTTTAAAGGAATCATAATAGTGAAATGTGTTGTCACTCAGCCCATGTGTGTGCCAGCGAAGCATGTAAACAGTTACCTGAAAATGTAGAGCATCTAGTTCGTGATATTTCTAACATTTTTGAACACAATGATAAATGCCAGTTTGATTTTCGTAACTTCCAGCCATTTGTTGATCTTAAGCCATCTCAGACAAGGTGGCTTTCATTGTGAGCACTGGCTGAAAGAATATTACAGCAGTGGGAAGCCCTACGTCAATTCTTTATCGATTTCACTACAAATCGTGCACATAAAGCCTAAGCCGATGTGCGAAATCGGGAAGTATTTATTTCTGAAAAACTCAGCAACCCATTCTACAAACTTTATTTTTGTTTTCTCCCAATGGTCCCTCCCTTTATTTAATTAATTCAATCTGGAATTTCAAAATGAGAAAGCAGTTATTCACAACTTACATGAGAAAATACGTGAACTCTACCAGGAAACCCTATTGCTTTATTTACAACGTGGATATGTCATGAGGCCAAACCTAGGTGAAAGAGACCCTGCTTCATAACACTGAACTGTATCTTGGCGTCAAAGTGCAAGAGCTCTTAAAACATTTAGATGTGGTCAGACGTCCTGCAGATGCTGAACAATGCTTCTCATGTTGCAAAAATTTCTAGAAAGTTGCTGCCACAGAAATAAAAAAAAAAAAAAACGATACAACATGGAGGACCCTGTCTTGTCAAAGTTATAAGTTTTCAAACCAGAATTAGCGCTCTCCCACAACTTCAGAAGCCATTTCCCAACACTGATGCCTCTTATAGAAGTGGTTCCGCCTATAATTGCACCAGATGATCACACACACAAAAAAAGCAAATAATAGACGATCAATGGAGATGGCTGCCAAACGCACGTGCTCGGTATCTTAAAGGATTGAATTAAATTAGTGTGCCAGATAAGTTTTGGGATCTTTTACTGAAAACTGGATATTTTTCTGAGCGGGCTCTTTTTGCTCTAAATGCACTGTCCCTACCTCATAAAAATGCTGACTGCGAGCGAGTTTTCAGTAAGGTTAATTTGATAAAAACAGACATAGGAAACCGGCTAACTGTGGGAAGTGTGAACGGGACACTTTCTGCTGCAGAGAGCGTAAAAGGACCAGCACGTACTGGAAATTGCGTCAATTTTGTACCGACAACAGACATGTATAGCTGCATGACTAGGGAAAAATTATACGGCAACATAAATAAGAACGATGTCAGTGAGGCTGAGGATGTATCTGATATTATATTTGGAGACATAAACTAAGACTAGAAAATACCACCAAAAAATTCATAGTTGTATGCAAATGTAGGTTCGATGGCGACACAGTTGAGTGAGCTGTGGCGGTGTAGTGGCGTAAGTCGCACCTCTAATGGTAGATCAAGAACGAAAAACGTTTCAACGTGACCAAACATTTGCCATAGCAACGAAGGGGTTTTTCCCGCCAGTGAGAGTGGAATATATTCCATTCAGGTAATAACAAAGTTAACTGAAGTGCCTTAAAGATCGTCTAAATAATAATAATAATAATAATAATTTATCGCCCGCATCTCGTGGTCGTGCGGTAGCGTTCTCGCTTCCCACGCCCGGGTTCCCGGGTTCGATTCCCGGCGGGGTCAGGGATTTTCTCTGCCTCGTGATGGCTGGGTGTTGTGTGCTGTCCTTAGGTTAGTTAGGTTTAAGTAGTTCTAAGTTCTAGGGGACTGATGACCATCGATGTTAAGTCCCATAGTGCTCAGAGCCATTTGAACCATTTGAATAATTTATCATGTATCAGAGTAATTTTATAAACTAATAAATTATCATGTAATCGTTATATCTCGCTGTGAAATTATTTATTAACGTGCATTCTCATTTAACCTCAATGTATAATGCGTTTTTCGAATCCTTGTTACTTCCGAGAGTGAAATAAAATTATATCATAGTTGTTAATCGATATTAAGCATTCATGCATTCCAGTACGTCTCATTGCCCGCTTGGTCCAAACAGCCGAGACGAGTAATGTGTCCAGAATTTGGGTCTAGAAAATATGGCCACCGTAACATTTTACTTGTTTAACTTAAAATTTGTAAATTATCGAATTTAACACGTCTTATTTTTGGTTTTATAACATTTTAAATGCTTGAAAAATGTACGACGTTTGAAAGCCAAAGTAAAAGATTTTTAGTTGTTTATGTACGTTCTACTGTTGGCAACCCTGAACTGTGGTCTTATTGAGGTAGGCGTACTGGCAGACGAGTTAAAGCAGCATCTCGCTATATTTTCAGTTAACTACAGTCAAGTTTATATTGTTATTTAAAAATGTATTACGAAAAGTAATAACAAGTTCCCTCTAATGATGTATTAGTTTCATATGTTAATGCAATGCACTTCGTCGCGCACCGTGGCTGTGTCCGTTGAGTGCCGCTGCCATGAACCTAGATGTCTCACGTTCAATCCCGCTGTATAATATTAGATTGTTATTTCTCTACGCGAAAAATGCTAATTGAGTTCAGGCTCTACGAAAGGCAAGATACTGTAATCTTTCGTAGCAGTAGTTTTCAAAAATGGATTTCGTAAGTTAGTGTTAAAATCGTTGAAAACTTTTCGCATGTTTTCAGGTAAGCGTATACTAAAGCAGCATTTTTATTTTATTTTTTTGCATTAGAAGGCAACGCCTGTGAAAGAAACAAATTATGTCCAATTTGCGGATAAAAGTTTGGTAGAAAAAAACAGTCCTAAACAAACATTTCATTACTGTGGAATAGATAGTTTGAAGTTAGACAGTGCAACCTTCGAAAAACAAAACTCAAATCGAAAAGGAAGCTAATTCCAGATTCGTAAAGCAGCGTGCTCCTAAAACTATGAAAGGGGCGGCTACAGAGGAGAGTGCTTTCAAAACACCAGTGCGTCCCATTTTAGAATACTGTTTAAATACATGGGATCCACGCCAAATGTTGCTAATGGGAGACACTGAACGTCTACTAAGAAGGCCAGCGTATTCATCGTCGACCTCTGGCGACCTGCATGATGTCCAGAGTTGAAGACCCTCACAGCTTTCTGATGACAGCCATAGAGAGTATCATATCCTATGTTTGTTCTTTATCGTCTTCTCAATCGTTCGACTCCCTCTTAGCTATCTTCAACACCACACTTCTATCTGAACAGCACACCAGAAATATTCGCTCTCAGCAACCCTCCCTACACCACTACATAACACAACCATCGTCTCAAAATCATTTTGTGTATCAGACTTCGGAATTATCTTACGCAAAATAACAGAGAAACTGAATTCTTTTCAAACTTCAATAGATAGCTAATAGTCAGCTTCTATCACAGAACCTGTATCTTCCGTAAACAGGATGCTTAGAATTAGACTTTCCGATATTTGAGCCAGTGTAGGCGGAAAGTTATTTACCGTGTGGGTACCCAACTTATATATGTTCGGGATGTGGTCTGCAGGATTTGTTTTGTTAGGAGTGTAAGTGCCATGAATTGCCGTTAGGTGCTCCGTACCGGTACGGCGACTTAGCGATTGCATTACAGTTGCAGTCACTGTTGGTCAGCAGGGCTTTACTCGTAAAACTGTTTTATCAAAACAACAGCAACAGTGCTGTGCACATCGCCAGCATCAACGCATCAGAGGGCTGAAGAACATGATTCGGCAGTTCGAAGTCACTGGCGATTTGGAGAGGCCAACGACTATTTGCCCCACAAATTGTTGCAGAAGTTACTGTTGCCATGGCTGAAAATGCTGGACGCGATGTGCAATCATCAAGCAGTTCACGAACTTTCACGACAGCTAAACATTCCACGGTCCACCGTTTTCGGTACGTGCTGCGAAGAACTGTGGAATGATATTTTTAGTGCGGTTCCTGGCTGTCGTGGATGCAAGACGGTCGTCACGTTGAGCAACGTTTCTAATCTGGAACGAAAACATGGTTATGTCATTTAAAAATGTTATCGTCTCATGTGGAAATTGAAATGTGTTTATTTCAGTCGTTTATTTTTCTTCCACGTGTCCTTACTTAATGTTTCCACGAAGTTTCATTATACTACGATCACTCCATTTTTACGGGAGCTCTCTCAAGTACAAAAGTTTAATGATAACCACCCTATAATTGTGCGCAGCTCACTCTCGTCAACACTCCCCCCCCCTCCCTCACCCCACTCCCTCCACTTTACCATCCCCCTTCATTCCAGTGCACAAACCCGGCAAATACCCGCTTGTTGTGGATAGCTATCGACCCATCAGCCTCACTAACGCTCTTTGTAATCAGTTAGAACGTATGGTAAGTCGCGGTTGTGTTGGATCCTGGAGTCACGTGGCCTACTGGCTCCATGCCACGGCGGTTTCCGCCAGGGTCGCTCTATCACTGATAATCTTGTGGCCCTCAAGTCTGCCATCCGAAAAGCCTTATCCAGACGCCAACACCTGGTTGCCGTCTTTTTTAATTTACGAAAGGCTTACGACACGACCTGGCGACATCATATCCTTCCACAATTTCCTATCGCTCCGTACTTCAAGTCGGTACCTCCCATAGTTCCCCCCATGTCCAGGAGAATGAGGTTTCGCAGGGCTCTGTATTGAGTGTATCTCTATTTTTAGTCGCCATTAACTGTCTAGCAGCAGCTGTCGGCCGTCCGTCTCACCTTCTCTGTATGCTGACGACTTCTGCATTCTTACTGCTCCTCCAGTACTGGTGCTGCTGAACGGCGCCTGCAGGAAGCCATTCACAAGGCGCAGTCATGGGCTTTAGCCCACGGCTTCCAGTTTTCAGCCGCAAAGTCGTGTGTCATGCACTTCTGTCGGCGTTGTATCGTTCATCCGGAACGAGATCTTTACCTTAATGACGATCCACTCACTGTAGTGGAGACATATCGATTCTTAGGACTGGTTTTCGAAGCCCGGCTGACTTGGCTTCCTCACCTTCGTCAGCTTAAGCGGAAGTGCTGGCAGCACCTCAATGCCCTCCGCTGCCTAAGCAACACCAACTGGGGTGCAGATCGCTTTATGCTGCTACAGATCTACAGAGCCCTTGTTCAATCCCGCCTTGACTATGGGGGGTCTGTTTTACGGTTTGGCGGCGCCCTCAGCTTTGCGTTTACTCGACCCAGTGCACCAATGTGGCATTAGGCTGACAACGGGAGCTTTTTGGACGAGTCCGCTGACCAGCGTCCTGGTGGAGGCCAAAGTCCCTCCATTGAAGTTTAGGCGTGCACAACTGCTCGCCAGTTACGTTGCACACATTCGTATTCTCCTGAGCATCCGAATTACCGTTTCATTTTCCCACACATGGCGGTTCATCTCCCGCATCGGAGGCCCAGGTCAGGGCTTACGATTGCGGTTCCCGTCCGATCTCTTCTGTCTGAAGTGGAGTCCTAGCCTTTACCACCTATACTCGAGGTCCATTCACGTACACCTCCATGGTGTACAGCTAGCCCGAAGCTTCGCCTAGAACTTTCCCATGGTCCTAAGGACTCAGTTAACCCCGCGGCTCTCCGCTGTCACTTCCTCTCAATTCTTGACATTTACCGGGACCATGAAGTGGTTTACACCGTCGGCTCGATGGCTGATGGTCACGTTGGTTTCGCGTATGCTCCTGGAGGACATATTGACCAGCACTCCTTGCTAGACGGCTGCAGTGTTTTCACGGCAAAGCTGGCATCATTTCTCGTGCTCTTGAGTGCATCCGCCTATGCCCTGGCGAGTCGTTTCTTTTCTGTACTGACTCCTTGAGCCGCCTACAAACTATCGACCAGTGCTACCCCCGCCATCCTTTGGAAGCGACCATCCAGGAGTCCATCTATGCCCTGGAACGGTCCAGTCGCAACAAAGAAACCGTTTCTAGAGATCGGCATCCCCGTAACTGACCTGCGATCATTATTACGCCGCAAGGCTTTCCAACTTTTGGAGACGGAATGGTATAATCCCAGTATGCCCAACATAATGCGTGCCATTAAGAAGACTACGAATGTGTGGAAGTCCTCCATGTGGGCCTCTCGCAGGGACTCTGTGGTTCTCTGCCGGCTCCGCATTGGCCTTACGTGGCTAACAGATGGCTACCTCCTCCTTTGCGATGACCCACCTCGGTGTCACTGTGGCTCACATATGACTGTCGTCCACATCTTGCTCCAATGCCCACTTTTAGCCCCTCTGCGGCGGACTTTTAACTTTCGCAGCACCCTACATTCGTTGCTGGGCGACAATGCCTCAACAGCAGATTTAGTGTTACGTTTTATTCGTGATGGGGTTTTTTATCGTACCATCTAAGGGTGGGCATTTAGTCTTCTCTCAGAGGCCTCCACCCTCTCTCCATTTTAACTCTGTCGCACTTTCTTTGCATTTGTTTTTCTTGGTGGTCGTCTTTTCCCTACATGTGTTCATCTCGCGTTGTCATTTTGGGGTGGACATTTTAATGTGTTACAGAGTGGCTGGTTCATCCTCTTTTATTATTGTGATCAGCCAGCCCAGACCATCTGCTCTATGGTTTTAATACCTTCTACTTTTCCTTGTGGTGTTCGTTTTCCCCGTTTTCTTTTGTCTTATTTTTTGTTCGTTCCATTCGTTTACTTTTTAGGTGTGGTCCCCAATTCCTTCTCTCCCTTTCACTTCTCAAACGTACTTTGGGTGTTTTTGTACCTTGAGCCTTGCTTGCGTCAGGAAAAAGGGACTGATGATCCTGCAGTTTGGTCCCTTTATACCCCAAACCAACCAACCAACCAACCAACCATCCCCCTTGCCATGCAGTCCTCTATTTAAAGACTGTTGTTTCTTAACAGACATTGTCACTGTCATTTATTTTTCTTCTCTTTCATTATCTCTTCTGTTTCAAATGATACTAAACACGGCTTCATTTGATCTAAGCTAATCCATATTATTGTTATCCTTGATTCTATTTATTATTGTTATATTATTATTATTATTATTATTATTAATGTCAGTTATTATTATTATCGTATGCGAATTATTGTAAGTGTATGTGTCTGTGTTTGCATGTGTTACTCCTGGAAGGCCCTAATTTGGTTAAGTTAAATAAACAATAAATACAACACACAGACTGACAGTATGTCGGTCGGAAGCTATATTGAGAATACAGAAGCTTGTAACTGCAACCGCTGTCTATGGCCAGTGTAAGTGAGAAATTATTTTAAAAAACCAGTGGAATCTAAGTGCCCTACACATCTAGAATAGGTATCTGTTACCAGCTCTCCCCATTCCTCTTCCTTCCTCGTTCTCTCTCCCTCTCTCTCTCTCCCTCTCTCTCTCTCTCTCTCTCTCTCTCTCTCTCTCTCTCTCTCTCTCTTCATCAGAGGTCTATTTATTATTTAGTGGGAGAGTGTCACAGACATTATCAACAAGTCCAGTGGGACAAGAGATTAGAAAGAGCTCGAGTGTCACGAACATTTTGGCTCTTAAATTCAGAGAGTGAATATTCCAAGGCGTCAGAAGTCTACGGCACGGAACTCAACCTTGCAATAGCTTTTTAGAGGCCTTCGTTCAGATCCCTTTGAAATAATCTGATTGGGCATTCACTAATAATGTGATCTACTGTTCGATCTTGAGTACAGTTCTCCATTTCTGAAGGCATGCTTCGCATGTTGCATGCCTGGTTCTATTGTACATTACTCCGGTCCTTATTTTCCTTAGCAAGCATGCAGGGTGTAAAGCGTACAAGTGCGGATATTGCTGTTGGTGGCTGAGGACCGCGTAGTGAACAACATTACATCAGTATTTATGTCACTTGCAGATAATGATTATAGCTATTAGAAGTCATACATTTTTAAGTTGATTAGTACCTCCAAGTACATGTGGCAAGAGCAAGCAATTAATGTTTATTTTCTCCTGGGCAGTAGGTAAGTAGTTGAAGTGTGGATGCTTGGAAGCAAAATTGTTAGTCTATACTGACAGGCATAGTCCACTGAGTGGTGCAGTTATAACCATGCAGAAAATACCAGACAGTAAATTATCTACCTCTACATTATGTTATGTGTTTGGAGGAAGACTGTTTGACATAGAGAAAAAACCAGCAGCACACTGGTTTGTGTACATACTAAGGTATTACATATAAAAATATCTGCACTTACACCCTTTGGACCCTGTATTTGGTGACTGCATAAAGGTATTTTGTGTATATGTAGCTTATCATACGAGGGGCGGTCAGGAAGTAATTTTTATCGGCCAATTTCTGCTGCAAAAGAGTTAGGAATTTGTTGTGGAACATTGTGGAATATTCCCACTTCAGCCCTATAGTTTTACGAAGTTCCGATAGGTGGCTGCGCGATAAATAGCAGTCAAATTGGCGTCTGTAACGAAAGTGCGTCCCAAGCAGAGAGTTGTCATTGAGTTTCTTTTGGCGGAAAACCAGAGCACCGCAGATATTCCTAGGCGAAATGTCTACGGAGTCCTGTCAGTGAACAAAAGCACAGCGAGTCGTTGGGCGACGCGTCTGTCATCATCTCAACAAGGTTGCGGCAAATCTGTCCGATGTCCCATGTGCCAGCCGACCGCACATAGATGTGACTCCTGCAGTATTGGAAAAATTGAAAAAAAAAAGAAAAGCAAGCAAACTTCTCCTTCTCCATGACAACGCAAAGCCTCACACACGTCAGCGTTCCCGAGAGGAACTCACAAAACTTCATTGGACTATTATTGCTCATCCACCCTACAGCTTAGATCTCGTACCTTCCGATTTACTTCTGTTTGGCCCAATGAAACATGCACTCCGCAGGAAACAGTACGTGCATAATGGGCGGGGGGGTTATTCATGCCGCAAGACGGTTTGTTCCAACGTCGATCAGTTGAGTGATACATGCGGGCATACAGGCCCTCCCAGAAAGGTGGCGGAAGGCCGTCGTATTGAAAGGAAATCATGTTGAAAATAGGGTTTTGTAGCCAAAATAGAGGCGAATAATATGGTATAGTGGAATTCTGAATGAAACCAAGTATGCAGGTATCGATTGAAACTAGCTGTGGAATTGATAGAAAGATTCAAATAGAAGCTTTTGTTCACTTTGAAAGTGTCTTCCCTTAAATAATTGAAGGCTGTGGAACACAACACGTAACATCAATTTTAATAGTCCACCTGGTAACTCGAGCTCCGTTTGCTACACACTGTACCATCATCTTAAAATCATAACGGGGAAAGTACGTTTGCAGCAGGAATTGTCGTCGGATGAAACATCTACGTACACATATATTTTGTGAAGTGCAGGGCAGAGGGGTTTTAGCATTGTACCACAGGATCTCTTCGTACGTGAGTGATACGAAGGGGTGCGTGGGGCGGGGGGGGGGGGGGGGGGGGGCGCAAGGGGGTATTTCACTTAATACCGCTTCCTGAAACTTTGTGAATGGGGTTTCGCTGGATTATTGGCGTCTATCTTCAAGCATCTGCCAATTCAGATTTACCACCATATCGGATATGCTCTCTCGAGATTCAAACAAGTTTACGATTATCTGTGTCGCCCTTCTCTGTATGTATTTATTATTCTGTGTTACACCTGTTTGGTATGGGTCCCAGGCATGTGAGCAGTATCCTAAGATGGTACTCACAAGTGATTTGCAAGTAGTCTCCTTTGTAAACTGCATTTTTCCCTTTATCCTGCCAATGATTCGAAGTCTGCGACCTGTCTTATCTGCGACTGAACCTACGTGATCAGTCCATTTCATATCCTTACAAACTGTTACACCCAGGTATTTCTAAGAGGTGACTGGTGGCAGTCATGACGCATTTACGTTGCCGTAGGATACAATGTTCCTGAGTTTTGCGAAGTCTGATAACGTTTATCCCCCGTCAAGGCATCATCAAGACCACAGCTGTCTCCATAGGTGACCCACTGTCAGCCCTGGAGACGAGCCACTGACACAGCCGTTTCCAAAGCACTCGAACGCGTGGCCAATAGCGACACGAGGTAGCAGACAGGCGTCATGCAAATTGTGGCCGGCCTGCGCTGCGAGGGTCGGGACGTACCCTTGTTTGTAAGCAAGGGAGCGAGGTTGCCGCGTCCAGCTAACAGCCAAACGCCTGCAGCTCTACACCGACGCTACGGCGTCGAGGCAGCGAAGCCGAGTGGGAAAGAAATTCAGAAAGCGAGGCCAGGGGCAGTTCCAGCGACGTACTCTTTCTTATTTTACGTTCATTGCAGTATGTTTTGAACATCTTCAAAATCTTCTCATTTAAATTTTGGAAAGTTCTAGAACAAATTTCTTTACACTTTCAGGCCCATGGATGCTCAGCCAAAAACCAACCCTTCTCATTTCCATATGTACCATATACTTAAAACGCAGCTCGTGCCCTGCGGTTCGGGTACAGCGAACAATGCTGAAGTTTTGTTCGTTTCATTATTAATTCGGGTGCTTACGATTTTAGTTCAGGTATCGAAAATTTAATACTGATGCTAATAAAGGCCTATAGAAAGGAAACTGTCAAAATCTGTCGAAATGAATCCCAAGAAAAGTGAACTTATCCTTACGTGTTCTTTTCTGTGTCCTTGTTTCATTGGAATTCGAAATACTGTATTCAGCTCCGACTGGGAAATCTGGGTGGAATAAGTAACAAGAGTAAACTGAGACTAAGGGTTGCCAACCTTTCATGTCCTAGCAGCTAATGTACTGCTACAGTGGGATGCTAAAAATTAAGTTGACATTGTACGAAATGAAGATATACCAGACATAATAGGTGACAAAATGAGAATGGAAACCCTTATCTGAAGAATGGGCTGTTAAGTATGTCGTCGCTTAAGGTTTCCGAAACTGGTTAGTGTGGCAGAAGAGCAGCAGGAGGCACAAGTTGTCGGGTCAAATTTTGCAAAAAAGGACACGTTGTATAGGAAGCATGCGGATGTAGGATACGAGCATCAGCACACGACTGTTACGCATTACGTTAAACTAGTCGTAAGACTGATGATGTACCAAGTAAGGAGCGGGATGCATATCAATAGAAAAAATATTAATTCCTGATATAGACGAAAATTACAACTCAGATCGATAAGAGAGTAAGAACGAGATGTCCCTAGAATTTTATGAAAATCAGACGATACTGAGGAAGGAATTGCTGCAATTCCATCATTAACAATTTCCAGCGAGGTGTCAAGGTGTTACTTAATTCATTATGAAAACGACACTCCTTGAGACATTACCTATGTTACAAACTCATTCCAAGGTTTCTATTTCACTCCCTTTCGCTGTGGCTATTATAGAGAGATTCATATTTACCGCAACAATTAACGAAAAGGTTGACTTTTATTGACAAAAGTATACGCCCTGGTCTTCTGTCAAAATAAATTTTAATGTGTCTTAAAGGCACGCTGCTATGCTAAATCCTGTCTCTAACGCTAACCATTCCTACACTTTACTTTTAGCTCCGGTTAAAAGTTCTCGGAATTTTTTAACCTCCCTTTTAAGAAATAAATTAACCACAAATGATAATATAAACGTTGCACATTACAACTGCTTCATGTTCATATTTTCCCCTTAGATCTAGATGTAATGGGATATCGTAAATCACTTGAATAACGACCACAAAACAGTTTCTATAACATCCAACAGAAATAAATGTGAGTTTGGCTAAAATAAACCAAGTAAAAAGACGCGTTCGTCAGTGCATAAGATCGTCAGTTTCAAAGGACATCAATTTAACACACTACAAAATAGGTTAACTGTCACGAATACGACAATAAATCTCCGAGAAAATTATCACTCTTACTACATCATTCTTATTACACCACTCTTATTACAATGAAATGTGTTAAACAGCCGGCCGAAGTGGCCGTGCGGTTACAGGCGCTGCAGTCTGGAACCGCAAGACCGCTACGGTCGCAGGTTCGAATCCTGCCTCGGGCATGGATGTTTGTGATGTCCTTAGGTTAGTTAGGTTTAACTAGTTCTAAGTTCTAGGGGACTAATAACCTCAGCAGTTGAGTCCCATAGTGCTCAGAGCCATTTGAACCATTTTTTTGTGTTAAACAACGAGTTTTTGGATCTTTGAAACTCCACACACCACATAACGAATATCCCTGCACACAGATTAGCCGCGTCTGTTCTTCGCTTTCATAACCGTCCTACCATACACACAATCATACACTTAGCGTACTCGCGACGTCCGTGCTATACAGGGTGGTCAAAAACAGTGTGAAAAGCTTGCCGGGGTGTTGCAGGGTAGACTGTGTTGAGAGACAATTATTACCAGACAATTCGATACGTTAAGCGCCTTTTCTGAGTTAATTAGCATTTAAGCTAGCCACGGCCGTTGCGTGCGCATTTTCAAGCGGCTCGCCAGAGGCGCTGTCGCCAAACGTGTTCTTGATTTGGTGTCTTCAAACCGAACAAGAGAGCGACACAAAAATTGGACGTGAGGCGCTACTAAGTATCGAACTCAAGCCGAAGGTTGAGCGGTCTCGTGCGGTATGCTCTGAGAATAACTGACACTAATTGTATCTGGCGTGTCGCTTGAATTTGTGCGCACAACGGCCTGACTGGCTCACTTCAATGCTAGTTAACTAGGAAATGGTGAAACGTATCGATTTTTTTTCTCAACAATTATATCCAAGCACCACCCTCCTGCAGCATCCTTACAGGCTATACAGATTGTTTCCGACCACCTTGTACAGCACGCCAGATGATCTGAGTCTCTTTTAATCTCGTTTTAGGCTATTTTGTGGTGGACTATTTTTCGAAAACACATTCGAATACCTACTCTTTTGGCTGGAGAAACGTACAGCAGCAGATCTGTAAGCTCAGACGGATAGTCGAGATCACTCAGGTACCATTCTCTGTCTCTTACAGGATATGCAACAGTTCCGCCGTGAACTTTGGGAAACAGGAAGGAGGTATTGGCACAAGTGATCTACGAGGGCGGGTAGTGCCTGGATAGACCAGTTGCTAAGAATATTGTCCGCGAAAGTCAATATTCTGTGTTCCAATCTCGCTCCGCCACAGCGCGTACTTCGCTGTGGAGTGAAAGTTTCATGGTGAAAACAGTAGTCTTCATCGAGTTGCATGAAAGGTCGTTATATATACGGTACGGTTCAACGCATTCAGACTCGCCGTCTTTCTTATATCTATCGACATTGATTTAGCTCTCCACATTTAACATTACACCATGATCCTAGGCAATGAATTTCAAATAAAATATTGAATGACAGCGTGGAAAGTGACTCCCCCCTCTTTTCTCTCTCTCTCTCTCTCTCTCTCTCTCTCTCTCTCTCTCTCTCTGTGTGTGTGTGTGTGTGTGTGTGTTTTATAATTTGATTTGTGATAAAACTTTGACCTTTTGTGCTTTATCAACACAGTATTTATAACCCTTTTTTGACCTTTTGTGCTTTATCAACATAGTATTTATAACCCTTTTTCTACATCGTATGAGTGTTGTGTACGCATTTGAGGAAAAAAATCATCCCTTGAATCGTGTGTAAGAAAATCAGCATCAACCACAATCGTTTCTCACATATAGGAGTCCGCGAACGCTGATGTATATATTTTATTTCGAATAGTTTATTTGGAATTATACTGCAGAAGTGAAAATTGCTCACATATACAAGTATGTTGATGTCAAAACTGCCTGTAGAACGTAAAATTACTGTGATACAATCAGACAATGGACGTGTGTCCTCGATGTACAATAAAAAAGTCGCAGTAGATACAGAGAAGCTAGTGCGACACAGAACAGCCACTAATCACTCACAAGAAACAAGAGTTATTCTATATTGAATTTATTTGGTGTGGCGAAGAATGAAGGGAAAGCTCCATGCACCAAGTGTAATAAAGTGTTTTGTAACTAGAGCTTGAAACACAAGAAACTGAAACTGCGTTCCCAAAACAAACACCTGAATGTTAGATACCAATCTCTCGAATTTTTTAGCAATGTGGTGCAACATGAGTACATAAATTAACGATTTCTTTCAGTTACAATTATGCAGGCCTTTCAGATTGCATACTTCGTCTTCATATAGAAAACTGAAGAACACGGTGCAACTTTAAATTTTTGCAGTCTGAGAGCCAGAAAATCCTATGACCGAGAAGTTATCGAACACCATATCTTTGTATTCGTTTTTTGACACTACTACCGTCATCAATACGCACTTTCCACTAACTTAAGTGTTGGTCATAACATTAAACAGTTTTAATGAGTGCTCACATAAAATCAGAACCATGTGTGTAATACATGTTATCATGATTAATCAAATGACGATTCACATTTCAGTACTAAAGCCCAATAGAGAGGCAGTCAGTACACCACATAAAAGTGTAGGCCGCTTCTGCTTAGAGCTCAATCTTTACCTGATGTACAAGACAGTGAGTGTAAAAGTATGTTTGATATTGGGGGAAGGGTGGGTTGGTAAGGGAAACAATGTACGAAATGTATTGAGTAATGAACTGACAGGATCTTATCCTGGTACCGTATGTAGAATATGGACCATAAGGGCTGCTTCCCCACTCGGTAACAGAAACAAAGGAATTATATCTAAATCCAATTAGAACAATGCTAACATTTAGGCAGCTGAAAGACACATTTAGGGGAAAATGGTAATTACGTTCTGCTGTTCTAAATGCACACGGCACGTTAAAGCCTTGCGCAAACATTTGGATTCGCAGAGAAATAAGCACATTGTTGTTAATTGGAAGGAGAAACATGGCAGGTATAGGCTTACCATATTTTTCTTGGTTCCAACCCAGGATAAATACCCAGATTTTCTGGGCCCAACACAGGACATATTTTTTTTAAATTACTTGAAAGTCTTAACAGTTTACTGAAACATTAAACTTTATTTATTCAGTCGTATTTTTCACTAGCTTTAAAAAAATCTCTAATGGTTGGTGAAGCAGTAGCATTAACAGAAATACTATATTTAGCTGTTTTCTCGTGGTCTTCAATATTACCTCTACCTTTATGCGTAACAAAAAATTGTCCAGCACATAGAGCACAATAAAGATGTTTATTGTTACTGTCATTACATACTTTCAGAAATTTGTATTCCTATTGCAGGTTAACATTTAACGCTCACTTTCTTTTGCCCATTGATAAACGATGAGACAGAAATCAGTAGAAATACAATGGTCAAAAGCGTATAGACCAGTTGTATGACACACGAAAACAGCATAAATACGTCACCCATGTTGAGTTTCTAAACGTTTGAATGAAAAGCTGTGGCCGGCCGCGGTGGTCTCGCGGTTCTAGGCGCGCAGTCCGGAACCGCGCGACTGCTACGGTCGCAAGTTCGAATCCTGCCTCGGGCATGGATGTGTGTGGTGTCCTTAGGTTAGTTAGGTTTAAGTAGTTCTAAGTTCTAGGGGACTCATGACCACAGCTGTTAAGTCCCATAGTGCTCAGAGCCATTTGAACCATTTGAAAAGCTGTGGCGAACCGGACGCTTTTGCATTGAAGTAAGCTTCTGCTCCAAGTTCGGCTGTGAGAGGCACGGTCATAAGAGAATGTTTAAAATCGCAGTGTCGAAGATATAGGTCTAAAATTTTAAAAAAATCCTCGTCAGTCATAAAATTCTAAAACCGCGGACATTTCTGCAACCTTGGACACAACTAAAAACCTGACTGGCCGGGCTAATTCCGGACGCATGTAAGTCTAGGCAGGTGGTGGTTTACGGAACGCTGGTGAAAACAAAGGATCAGATCTATGACAGATTTCAATACTCCATCTACTCTTTCCGCCAAGATTACTACTTATGTAAAGACTCTACGTAAAGACTCTGTAGGCAATTTGTGTGATACATTTGGGATACTTGTGAAAGAGGAGCGATTGAGGAGGGGAACTGATTAAAAACATATTCAGCAAATAGTAATTTCACCTGCAGCATGCACTGTTCAGAAAGTGTATCGAAGATGGATAGATTTAACATAGTTACGTAAAAGGGCCACGAGATATTCAAGTAAAACGTGCATTGTAATCAAACGCCAGTTCACTTTAAATATTGCGTACTGATCTAATACTTCTCATTTAGATCTGAAAGCAAGTTAGAAACAGAGATAACCGATACAAAAAAAATTAAAAAAATTGTTTCGAGGTATTTGCATTACCATGCCTCGCGCCCGCCTAGTCATATTCTTGAAGCTAGCTGATGTTGCTACGCTTAGGTGCCCACTTCAACTATCGTACTTCTTTAATTTAAAAAAATCCGCACTCAGTGTGGGTCACCATCGCTGTGGTTGATTGGCTGATTAATTAATTACAGTGTGCCACATTAAAGTCTATTGTATACGAGCAGAGCAGTGCAAGAGCCTCTTGGTGCAGTTGATCTCCATTTCTAAAAGTTGTAAAGACACTATCTTAACGACCGCTGATTCGCTCGCGTAGACTATGTGATCTGCACACATTTTTTTTTCTTTAATCTAATTTGTACGTTGTCACGCCCATTGCTCATGTGTAAATCTACACACTATAGAAGACTTAGTGACCATTCACATGGCTGCCACTCTTTGCACAATTAAAGTGTTCCAACGAGCTCAATTTAATTTCGTAAAGGGAGTTAACGAAGAAAGTGACAAATCGGATAAGTTTTAGTTATTAGCGCTAGTCTTCGTGAATTCTCTCATCTCAAACGGATATTTCTGTACATGGAATCGCATTTGAACGTGGTATCTGTTTTGTTATCAGTAATGATTAGTTTACATAGTAACTACAAGAAAACTAATTTTATAAAGATGTACTATCCACACTGAAAAATTAATGTATTAAATGCATTACTTATCTGTTCAATTTTGACAAAGCCGATTTGGTTGGTTGCTTGGTTTGGAGAGTAAAGGGGCCAAACTACAGGGTTATCAGTCCATTTTTGCTCATGCAAACAGGTCTCGGGGTGAAACCGTTCCCAAAAGGAGTCGGCGAAAGTAAAAAGGTGTAAAATTAACTGGGAAACACACTGAAAGAAAAAAAGTGAACCAAATGGGGAAAACGTGCCATAAAAGGAAAAAATCAGAGGAATGTATTAAAATGACACAGCAGATGGCTTGGGCTGATCGCAAGAACAACAATAATAATAATAATAATAATAATAATAATGGCGTGTGACGAGGGCCTCCCGTCGGGTAGACCACTTGCCTGGTGCAAGTCTTTCTATTTGACGTCACTTCGGCGACTTGCGCGTCGATGGGGATGAAATGATGATGATTAGGACAATACAATAGCCAGTCCCTGAGCGGAGAAAAATCTCCGACCCAGCCAGGAATCGAACCCGGGCCCTTAGGATTGACAGTCCGTCGCGCTGACCACTTTTTTTTAATCTCATTTTGTTCGTTTTCGTTCGTTTCATCTGCACGGTGAGGACGTCGCAAGACACCCGTTTCAGTTCGTCGTTGATCCATTAACTCAGTTTTTTTTATTACAGAGGGCAAGCTAACCCCCTGACCGAACACGCTGTTACCGTGCCGGCTATCCACTCAGCTACCGGGGGCGGACATCGTAAGAATAGAAGTGCATGAGCCAGTCACTCTGGAGCACGTTAAAATCTCTAGCCGAAAAACACAACGCTAGAGGAACACAAAGAGAGAAAAGACGAGCATCAAGCCGAACAAACAGCAAAGAAAGAGGAAGGGTGAAGACCAGACGCCCACCCTTAGATTGAGTGATGAAAATCTGCCTCTCGAAGAAAACGTAAAGCTAGATCAGCCGTTGAGGCATTGTCTCCTAACACCGTAGGCAGTGTGGTGGGAATGTAAAAGCCCGTCTCAGGGCGGCTAAAATTCGGCAGTCCAACACGACGCGTATCACAGTGAGATGGGAACCACAGCCACAGTGCGGTGGGTCCTCGCGCCATAGGAGGTGACCGGGAGTCAGCCGAGTATGGCCGATTTCCTGTGGTGTCCGTTCAACAGCTTTTTTTGATTTAGTTCACAAACAGCAACACTTTTTAAACTATTCGCGCTAATTAAGGCCGTAGGAGCAAGGTCTTTTCTGAATGTGCTTCTGACCAAAAAGCGATTCTGATTTCATAATGAAATATTTTCACGAAACTTTGCATGCCCTATTTCTCCCCCTTAGGAGCTGAATTTCCAAAAATACTGAAACTCGTTTGTTTTTATTTCTGAACGAGAAGTCAATACTAATTTTCGTGGAGGTTCTTTAGTCCCTTAATTTCCAAAGACGCTGAAACATGCATTTTTTTTTATTTCTAACTGAGAAACCAAATACCAATTTTCGTTGTTCTAGCTTCAAAATTTCCTTAATAGCGACATAGTTTCAAGATAGTCTTCCGACCCCTAAGTCGCCTCTTTAGCAGTGTAATCTCGAACAATATCTTCTTAAACGATACCTACAGTATAAGAACAACACCCTCTGCAAATCTGAAGTAAGTATCATTAGTGGTTTGCGCTGGGAAGTGATGAGTCAGTGAGTGAGTCAGTCAGTCGGGACAATGCCTTTTATATATAGAGTTTGTACTAGAGCATTGTCTGCTTTACCCCAACTTGTTTCCTGCCATATTAACGTTATCCGAATTTAAACAGACTTGACTACAGGGATCAGTAACGGATCCAAGACGCTCCTCTGAAAGAGAACAACGCGCAAAAAGAGATGTGTGTGTGTGTGTGTGTGTGTGTGTGTGTGTATGTAGACTCTCAAAGGTGCAGCTGCATGAGTGGAGTTTCTGTATTGTTTGACTGTGCCTTCTAGGACAAGAATAGTGGTCGCTGCGTAGTGTCGTGTCCTGTCGTGATGGTAGCGGCGCGGCGCCTGTCGCCCATCGCCCTCCGGCTGCGGCACAACCCGGCTTGGCTTGGCTTGGCTTGGCTTGGCAACGCCGATGCTCAGCGGGAATCCCTGCCCCCGGCAGCCCCCATCGATTATTACCGCTTAGCGAGGTGGGGGCGGCACAGCCTAATTGCGCAGAGCCCGCGCCAGTCGTTTATGGCGATATTCCCGCAACGTCTCGCCTATCGCCGTCTCCTTACCAATTAACGGTGCGGGACCGAACGTTAACGTAGTCCTAACTGGACACAAAAGCAGTTTCGAAGGTAATGAGCTACCTTGCCCCTTCTCCTACGTGGATACTACTGTCGTAATGGCAAATTATTTTTGCGGATATTCAAACGAATCTGCTGCCTTATTAGTGTATTTTATTTAAACACAGTCGGCCGCTGTGGCCGAGCGGTTCTAGGCACTTCAGTCCGGAACCGCGCTGCTGCTACGGTCGCAGGCTCGAATCCTGCCTCAGGGCCGGCTGCGGTGGCCGAGCGGTTCTAGGTGCTTCAGTTCGGAACCGGGCGACTGCTACGGTCGCAGGTTCGAATCCTGCCTCGGGCATGGATGTGTGTGATGCCCTTAGGTTAGTTAGGTTTAAGTAGTTCTAAGTTCTAGGGGACTGATGACCTCAGCTGTTAAGTCCCATAGTGCTCAGAACCATTTGAACCATTTTGAACCTGCCTCCCGCATGAACCTGTGTGATGTCCATAGGTTAGTTAGGTTTAAGTAGTTCAAAGTCTAGGGGACAGATGATCTCAGATGTTAAGTCCCGCCGCGCGGGATTAGCCGAGCGGTCTTAGGCACTGCAGTCTTGGACTGTGCGGCTGATCCCGGCGGAGGTTCGAGTCCTCCCTCGGGCATGGGTGTGTGTGTTTGTGCTTAGGATAATTTAGGTTAAGTAGTGTGTAAGCTTAGGGACTGATGACCTTAGCAGTTAAGTCCCATAAGATTTCACATACATTTGAACATTTCATTTGTTAAGTCCCATAGTGCTTAGAGCCATTTGAGCCATTTAAACACAAAACGCTGTTTCTTTTCCCAAAGAAAGTTGTTGACAGCACTTTCCCATATCTACGCCACGATACAATTCCAGCAATCATAAACTGGTACATGAAATTTCATATCGTAGTCTCTGTCAGTGGTTCAGACTCTCTTCTTTACAACTAATAACTCGTAAGTTATTAAGTATAAAGAAAAAAAAAAACACCCAAGCAAAAAAGGAAAGCTAGGTTCAAATCCCTGTCTACTCATTCGAAGTTGTTTTTGTTTCAGACGATGCCTACGAGTGTAGCGCGCCACCTCAAACGCTTAGAACCGCACGAAAATAGGCTTAGAATATAAATCGCTCGTGTTATGAGCCGTCCGCATGCAAATCTGAGCGTCTTACTACGAGATACATTTGAAGTATCACCTACTTAGGGTCTAAAAAGAGGATCTCTCGTAACGCGAAGAAACAAAGTGTTCATATAACAGGACCAAAGACAGACATATTTAACTGTTACGACTTTCTGCTTTACTTCCCTCTGCTTGAAATAATTATGCTATCCAAGCAACAAACTTTTTTACTGACCTGATTGTACCGCAAAGCTACTAAGTTTTCAAAGGGCAGGTATGGGATTTCAGTGAAGTGGCCAAAACGCAGTGAAACAAGACATTGTTCACATCTGACTGAACCCTCATTTCCACATTCAGCATCTCTTCTGCATTGAAGCAGTCGAATAATAAATGCCACCCTAAGTACATTTCCATAACTTAATTTTTGCCAGGCATACTGTAACATAGGCTTGTACTTCAGTACAAAAAAAAAAAATTGATTGCGTAGCAGAGAGTATAGTCTGATGAGGAAATAACGAACGTGTAATCTTAATTGTGGTTCTTCACACTGCAGTCTTAAAAAATCAACAATCCTTCTCATGTAGAATTCGTACTGTCTAAAGAAAACACATTAAGAGGTTAGCCATATTTCCTGGTTTCCTTGGCAACATTTTGAGAGTAAAATCCTGACAGAGTAAGATCTTGCTATCGTCTTGCGACCGTTGGACGACAGTAGCAGACAAAAGGTGCATCCTGCATAAGAATGGTTCGTACATCCGGTTTTAGGATGAGAGGGTTGTATTCTATCCACATTTTCGTGCAGTTCTGAACCTTCGAGGTCACACGCTTCCTCGTTAGATTTTTCTTCAAATAGGGAAAGGCTGTTTCCTTCAGCTATCCACCTATCTCAAATGATTACTGCTCTGTCTCTAAATACAGTAGTCTGATGACAAAGGGGCGTTAAACTCTAACGATATCTTTTCTCTATTCATCCTGCTTCACACCAACCACTGGTTTTAATTAAAACTATTCCAGGATTGTTTTATGTCTTACGCAATGTTGTTGACAAGATCTCACATGTATGACGAGTAGTTGTAGTATTGTATTTTATTCCATTGTAGGCTAACTGCACCGCCTATGTCTTATCGGTTGTAAGACACTTCTTATTCCAAAAATTTCGATGACAACCCCACACCAATAACAGTCTTTCTCCATACTGATGGGTCTAGCGCCAATTCCACTGGAATAAGTACGTTACGAAAACCAGTTTGACGGTCGTCCGCATTGGAAAAATTGTATGCGTGCCGCCGAGTCTTAGGTGACACCCTTCTATTTTATCTTCTCTGACCGTAACTCCACAACGAATACTGACCACGTGTGACTGTTAAAAAAACTTTCTTGTTCAAGATAAATATTAATCTTGAAGCTCGATTTGACATCTGGAGTGGTGGCCGTGCGGTTCTAGGCGCTACAGTCTGGAACCGCGCGACCGCTACTGTCGCAGGTTCGAATCCTGCCTCGGGCATGGATGTGTGTGATATCCCCAGAAGTTAAGCCCCATACTGCTCAGAGCCATTTGAACCATTTGACATCTGGAATGTTCAAGGACAATATATTACAAAGCCTTTGTTTTGGAATGTTTCATTACACTTCCTGTCACCACGTGCCAGAGATTTTATTTATTATTTTAATTCAAGTGGATACCTATGTATGTTTCTGATGATTTCTAATTACGATACACGAACAGGACGGCAGTTAACAGGCAAGGAGTGACCGATCTCACGTATTGTCCAGCCAGTAACTCCATCTGCGTCGTGGCTGCCAGGACTAGGTCTGCGGTGCCGTCAGCACAGCCTATGGGTAAGTGGCGGAAACATTTACTGCAAACCGCGGACGTAGGTTACAGTTTATCTTGTGAGTTTCGAAATAATCCACATATGAGTATTATTACGATTATGCTTCAGCAGTTGTGCAGCAGGGACAAGGCTGCCGGGAGTAGAACAATACGACCATTGAATCTTCTGACGCGTTTTTTTTTTTTTTGCGTGTTTAAGCATCTCCAAGATTGTTTCCAGCTCTATTGTAGTTATTTCTACTACCGGTGGAAGTTTGTATCATCCATACTGTATGTCTACTGCATCGATGTGGGCACTTCCGCTCACTTGACCAGATTTTGAGCCGTAGTGTGTAATCCGAATTTCTACGGAATCTCGCAGCGTACACTGTTTCTAACGCCGCCTCTTTCTCCTTGGCCATAAATAAGACAGTGCTGGCATTATGAAAACGTCCAGCAGCCTCCGAAACAAAATAGACGCAAACTCATCAAATTTCGGGGACAGTTCCTTTAGGTTTACAATAGTCGTGTTTGAAATACATCATTAGTTAAGCACTGCTTCAAAATGGTACAGATCCACAGACACAGGAATATATCATTTGCCTCGGAGATAGTTATATTCTAATTTTAGGTGAAGATCCAATTGTAACCGTTGTCCATCAGAGCAGTGCATTCTGTATAGGGATACTTAATGCGACCCTGAATAAGAACGATAAGCAGCTTCAGGTATCAAAGCCAGTGTCTGATATTACTCGAATGTTGCAGAAAAAGTGCCATTCAACTTAGCACTGATTTGCTGTCCTTTATCGGTGCTACACATAAAAGTTTCCAGCATACTGTAGATAAGCACGTAGCGCTACAAAAATAATTAGTTAACGTACTGAGATGTGAACTGTATGCAAGTTTTGATGATCTGAATTCCTCTAGCAACAATGAAAAATATAATACGATGTCGTTTGTAATAATCATCAGTATCATCGCGGCCGGCCGGAGTGGCCGAGCGGTTCTAGGCGCTACAGTCTGGAACTGCGCGACTGCTACGGTCGCAGGTTCGAATCCTGCCTCGGGCATGGATGTGTGTGATGTCCTTAGGTTAGTTACATTTAAGTAGTTCTAAGTTCTAGGGGACTGATGACCTCAGAAGTTAAGTCCCATAGTGCTCAGAGCCAGTATCATCGCTCCTAAGGAATGGCTGTGAGCCGAACGACTCTGAAGAACTGGTTCAAATGGCTCTGAGCACTATGGGACTTAACATCTGAGGCCATCAGTTCCCTAGAACCTAGAACTACTTAAACCTAACTAACCTACGGACATCACACACATCCATGCCCGAGGCAGGATTCGAACCTGCGACCGTAGCGGTCGCACAGCTCCAGACTGTAGCGCCTAGAATCGCTCGGCCACTCCAGCCGGCTCTGAAGAACGGATGAAGACATAGTTATGACGTGTACTGCTCTAAAAGCGCTATCGCGATGACAATGCAGAATAAATATTCCATGTGAAGTTCAACGATCTTATTACCTCTTTAACCAATGTTCAGTCTCTATAGCAATTTCGTTTAAGCACCTTATACAATTTTATCGGCTTCGGTCTTCATCAGAATTAAAACGAAAGCAGTATATAGTACCGTATCGCACTCCCTGCATCATCAAAAACTGCAAACCGGACGACCGGGCGAGGTTGCTTCGCCCCCTTCAGGCTAACACGAAGGGACTCCCACCCTCCCGTCGGAAGCTGTGGGAGAAGTGCACTGTGAAGGCTTAATAACCGACGCTGATTGGATAAGCTCATTGCCCAGAGAGACGCTGTTCCGGAACAGCAACTAATGGCAGTTCTACAGCGCGGATATTAGCTGGCTCAACGACACCTCGGGTGGGCCCTTTCAATAACGACCTCGCCTCACTCGAGAAATGCAGAAAGGCATTCCAGATACGTAGCCCGAGCAGCGCTCATGAAGACACGCGTAATTGAGAGGTGAGAGTTGATGAGAAACCATTTACTACGAGGGAAACCTTAGCCAGTAGATCTCTACTCTCGGCTATATTCCATTACTTCCCAGCCAAGATGTTCGCATCAGGGAAAGCTTCATGCCATCGTAATCAGCATTATTCCCCCATGCAACAGCCAAGGTTAGCCATGTACTGCCTCCAAACACAGCAGAAACATCACACGTGGACTGCATTCTTAGTCCACGAAACACATTTGGGCCACCGATAAGCTGCTCCTTATTGAATTGTCCAGCCAAGTCAGTGCCTATTGCTTTCAAAGACTTGTACACAGAAACACTGCGCCGCCAACGGCGTCGATAGCCACGTCGCAGAGGCAATGCAGCGGTACCTTAACACAACGCAAAAGACAGGGGATACAAACTTTATTTAAAGGACGTATCTTCAAACAACATCGTTAATACAACGCAAATTTTTATCAGTGGCCGGTCGGTGTGGCCGAGCGGTTCTAGGCGCTTCAGTCTGGAACCGCGCAACCGCTACGGTCGCAGGTTCGAATCCTGCCTCGGGCATGGATGTGTGTGATGTCCTCAGGTCAGTTAGGTTTAAGTAGTTCTAAGTTCTAGGGGACTGACGACCTCAGGTGTTAAGTCCCATAGTGCTCAGAGCCATTTGAACCTTTTTTTTTTTTTTTTTTTAAATCGGTGACGGTATTCCGACCTTACCGCAAATTTGGTCCTCGTCTGTTTGTGATTTCGGCAATAGTCTGTGATTTAGGTCCTTTATTTCGCATACTTCTAGAAGGTGCGTCTGGAAAGTCGCTGAATAGTATCATAAAATAAAGGAAACAAGAGTTACAAACAAAATATCCTTACTGACCTTCAAAGTAATCGCCATTAGCTACAACACGCTTCTGACATCGATTGTAAAGCTGATTGGAACTGCCATCGTATGCCTGTTGTGGAATCGCTCGGAGCACTGTGGTCAAGCTTTGTTGGGTATCCGTATCATTGCTGGAGACGAGACCTGGTACTACCAACGGCAGGAGACCAAGAGACAGTCAACGGAAAGGTGTTCATCGTCTTCCCCGCCTCCGTTGGGTAGAAACTGACGATGGATCAAGCACATGCTGTCGAAACAGATCAACATCGTCTTGAGTTTCATCAGATCACTTTTTTGAAGGGTGGGGAAGACAATAAACACCATGGTACTGAATGGCGATTAGTGTCCCGATGTTATTGGTGGCACCAGGTCTCTTCTCCTGCAATGACGCGGATATTGAACAAAGGGTGACCACGATTCACCAATAGCGTAATTGGGAGAACTACGTTAAGACCTAACGCTGGATTTCCACAAAGCGATTTGAACCCCGCTTCTCAATAAACTATGTCCAGCATCTTAACCACTGCATCGCGTCATTCGGTACTCCGACTACTGAGCAGACTCGCAGACTACTCTCTCTGTGTGTTAGCAAACATTCCCAAGGGCGTACATAGGATCCGAGCTACGGTGGGGGCCAGGTCATCGTCTTTCGTGGAAGTGGGAAGAGTGTGAGGAAACGAAGCGCAGTGTCTTACAAAATAAAACTCAGAACTGTATTTGACAGTCACCAGACATACTAATGTCACCACTTTACAGCACGTATCTACTATCTACAATTTACGTAGCCGAGAGAGTAGCTTATATGACATTAGTACGTATTATTTTCCTGTCAATTATTTTTATATCCACATTTTTTGTAACTTTGGTCACAACTGATTAACACGAAAATATGGTGTACTGAACGTAAAATGCTACTGGAATCTTTCAGGACAGAGTCATCGGACATTTTCTGTTTCAAGGAAAATAGAGTTAACGGGAAATGATTTTGATATTTCATGACAAATGGGTACTACGGAAGTCAATACCCATTACATGTTTTGTTTTCTGCAGACTGATACTGAACTGATACGTCCGTCCGTGAGTCGGGGCAGGATGTAAGCTCTGTTCGCGATCATAACCTTTTTTGTAAGAAAATGTGTGTGTTGGGGGAGGGGGGGGGGAGGGAGGGAGGCAGCTGTCATTCCGTGCCCCTCGCTGAGTACGCCCTTGATTAGTTCCTGGGGTGAACTTACCGTGTTGATACACACTGTGCGCGTCTGCAAAGTTAGGGCAAACCTTCGAACAAGCAAACAACGCCGTGCGAGGAGGACGCTTACCTCGTACGCCACGGTGAGGCTCGTCTTCTCCTGCTTCAGCTGCTCGCTGCGTGCCTTGTACTGCAGCATGCTCCGCATCGAATCTTCCATCCTACAACACAGAACCACCCTATTAGCAGAGAAAATACACAACGATTCGCCTATGCAATTATTACAATCGATCAGAATTTCTCCATAATGCACTTTATTTCTAAATCAGTGTATTACGATAAGGCTTCTGTCGATAGGTGTGTGGGCGGTCCTATAACCCTTCATGCTAACGGTAAAGCAAGCATGGCGTTCAAACAGTTTAGCCACCCCCCCCCCCCCACAGAAGATGTCACAATAACACCGTGTAACACCAGCGCTAGACCTGAGACTGGCCACAGTTTGGCAATGGGGTGAGTCCACAAGGTTTTTCAGGTATACCATATATACCTCAAGCTACTCATTGATGTTTGTGTCATGTAAGCTACATTTCATCAGCTGTTCCAAATAGCCCCAGATATTCTCTATTGTATTAAGATTGTGTGACTTAGCGGGCTGGTCGGTTCAAACTAGGAACGTAGGTGTGCAGCTCCGATAACACTACTTTTTTTTATCTTCGAAGACGGAAGTGTCCACAGGACACTCATTATGAAGATGTAGAAGAAAGGACCACGCTTGTTACCCGAGAATGTTGAAATAAAAATCCCGGTTAACTGTAGCCAGAATGAGTGGGTCGAAGTCGTCATACGCTAATAGTCCCCCAAAACATCCTCCAGACACAGAGTCGAATGCTTCAACAGGTTGTCGCACTCAGTTACTTAGGTCATTTGATAAGAGCCAAATCACGACTCGTCAGACCAGATTACACGCCTCCAGTGTCATATTGTCCAGTTTCTGTGTTGTTTGTCAAACTGAACACGTGCGAATTAATGTACCGCTGTGACTAATAACCTTCGCGAAGTACTAGATTCCAAGTGCCCATGGCATCCATTTTCCTCTGCAACGTTCGGTAGAAAGCTGATTGAGATTGACCTACATTCACTGATAGCGGCAAATCTCGTGGCTCTTTAAATGATTGCTATTAAAATTACACGTGATACTCGCCTCTGTTCCCTATCGGCAAGGATTTTCCCACGACCACTGTTCTTACGCCTTGCTACGTGGCTGCGTGAAGAGCACCATTCATTGTAGACACACGTCGTGGCTGCTGTTCCTGCATGTACTTCACTTTTCTGCCATTTTAATCACTTATTGCTAGTATACGACTCTACACACCATGTGACTTCGCATAAATTGGCCCATTCTTTCAAGAGTTTGCAATTTTCAAAAACGAATGAGCACTTCAACAGTTCATTTCTGTGTACGGAAATTACGTTTTTACGATTTGTGCGAAGGGTCCTAATGCTTTAAGAGGAATAAAAAATTTAGTCCTTAGTTGAAAATGAAGCTTAAATTTGAAAAAGGCATTGAATGAACTATTTATATGGTGCTTTCCATGCTGTTCGCAAAAGTTAAGTCAGCTGATTGTCCGGAGGGTGATCGACACTAGTCCTTTGTCTGATATATTCATGACTAATAGAATTCATATGCACAGACGAATCAACATTTTCATGTCGTGCTTTTCAGGTTATTCACGGAAATGAATTTATATGATTGTTCGGAAGTTGGTCAACATTAATTCTTTATATCCTCTATTTATGACCAGCGAATTCATGTTCGTGTACGAATAGACAGTTCCATAACATTTACTGCATGGGTCACCGCAGTAATTATTTATTCCTTCCTATTTCACGATTTACGTTCTGGTCTTTTCACAAAAACAGGTCCTTCTAGAGTTATAAATTTGATGCTCTACTCAATATTTCCTGCGTCAGAGATTTATGTCCACTGCCTTCAAGTAACTTGCTGTTATACTCTTAATTTCTAGATTGTTCTGACTCATTAAGTTCAGTTTTCTGCCAAAAACACAGAGGAAGGGAAAATAAGAACAGTTAAGTTCCGCACACAGTAGCAACACTTGAATTGCAAATATCGATCATGCTCTTTGCTTGTAGTGTGGCGTCGCAGAGGACACAGTGGCGTGATCGATTTAGAATCTCATGTTCGATATCTACCGTTTGGAGCCCGCGGCTTCGATAGGCAAACGTTCTTGGAAATCTGGGCAAAGATTAATAGTGGCGTTCAGCCGTAAAACATTTATGAACGGATAATACTTTGAAAGCAAACCAAGTACTATAGTTACATTAGGGGACGCGCTCTAAATCGCTGTAGAGCCTTAAATGTAACAAAAATAATACGAATATAAGTTTTAATACGAGAAACAGCACAATGGATAATTTCATTTACCAACAGTTAACTGACAGCACCAAGTTACCACTGATTTTTTTACGAGATACTTCGCTTCAGACTGACTGCGCTCATTCGTTTCCCCTTTGGCCTCGACAGGTTTATAAACTTAGAATCTGGCTCTGGCTCTTAGCACTATGGGACTCAACATCTTAGGTCATAAGTCCCCTAGAACTTAGAACTACTTAAACCTAACTAACCTAAGGACATCACACACACCCATGCCCGAGGCAGGATTCGAACCTGCGACCGTAGCAATCCCGCGGTTCCGGACTGCAGCGCCAGAACCGCTAGACCACCGCGGCCGGCTAGAATCTGGCAACACATAGTCTACCAAGAGAAACTTAGCTTGAAAAATATAGTCTGTTAACGAGTAAAGTTATGTATTTTCCTTAGCCGTCGGGAACAGTGATGTGTACAGTCACTAATGTCAGTATGTTATGAGAAACGCAAATGATGTATAATATCTGTAAACAGTCATCTAAAACTAATTACCTTGGAAGTGTTTTTGTAACACCTGCATATCGGCGTGGTTCTTCGAACAGCAGAAGTCACGTCAACACCATAATACAAAGAATAATTATAATTCCAAGGAACAAAGGAACTGTTCTGTATTGACACAAAACAGACTTTTGAACTGAAAATCGTTCTTCTAAACTTCACTTTAACTGCAGCATCACTGTTCAAGACAGTTAACTCTGTAGTTAATAAAACTTATTTCTTATCTTACAGTAACAACACTTGCGTAGCAAAGATCAGAGATAGTAGTTTTTTTATCGCAGCACTAAATTTTACGAAGTAACTGTAAGTAGAGTTATTGCTGCAGACATGAGATTTCAATTCGTCTAATTAAATGATGTGCTGTTGTCATATATACAATCAGACATTTAACGAAGAGGCCGGCCAGTGTGACCGAGCGGTTCTAGGCGCTACAGTCTGGAACCGCGCGACCGCTACGGTCGCAGGTTCGAATCCTGCCTCGGGCATGGATGTGTGTGATGTCCTTAGGTTAGTTAGGTTTAAGTACTTCTAAGTTCTAGGGGACTGATGACCTCAGATGTTAAGTCCCATAGTGCTCAGTGCCATTTGATTTTCGATTTCATTCATCAGAGAATGAGCTTGACGCAAAACGACAAAGAAGCAAAACGAGAAGTCCAGTTACAGTCTGCCTACTTGAAAAACACTTTTGGAAGACAGGCAGCAGTGCTGCTTTACGTCCAAAAACTGTATACTGTCCACAATGCCTTTCACTGATTGTATAATTGCATTTAGTTCGACATGATTAGCTAGACACGGAAGGTCTTTCACAAATGAATTACTCGTCACTGGAAAGTAACCGAACGTGTCTCAATAGCCACGGTCGCTAACTCGCTTGTACTGAAGCCTGCGACTCGGAGAAAAGCGAGTTCGGAATTTTCATCGTTAGGAAAAGAAAAATGGTGGGATCAGTTCCCGCTCGTATCCGAAAGCTACACATATGTGTCTCAGTACAAACCACGACCACCAAAGTAAAGGCATCAGGATAGTTGACTTTTAATAATAATGAAGTAGGAAAGAAGCAGAGGATACGTTAAGCTACTTAGGCTGCGAAAGGTAGCACAGTTCAAATGGCAGAGGACAGTCGAAGTGTTGGGCTTCGCCTTTCTACAGCTTATGAACGTACGCATCCTTCCCAGTTGGTCTACATTTCTGAATCCACAGTGTCACGTATGATGAGAAAAGGTGGACAGATAAGGGAAGTATCACGCCAGCTTCCAGGTAGAGACCAGCGAAAACTGCTAAGAATTATTCAAAACAATGGAGAACCGCGACGGCTTGTGAGACATTAGAATTTAATGCTGGAGTTGCCAGACGTTGGCCTTCGATGTACCATCCAAGCACAAAGACCGGAGACAGTGCCTGTTTTTTGATCACCACATTGGGGCTGCTACAGGCCAAGCATTGTCTTTATGGGAAGTGTCCAAATTTGTAATCCTACAAATGCAAGGAGACTCTTGTAGGACACTGAGATTAAATGGTATATTAACCACTTACAGACCTGACGTCACTTCGAGTCTCTTGCACGTCTGCAGCCTGCAACGGGGTCAACACCACCGTAACACTTTGGTGCACTGTTCGCAACTCTCTTGCAAAGAAGGGGAGCGGCGTATAGCTTGCAGACGCTTTGGAAACCGAAGAGAGGTAGCGACAGGCTGAATAACTGCAGGAAAGCTCTCTCCATCAAATAAAAATGAACAGATATCCTCTAACTTACTTTGGACGACCTGTGACACAAGTTACTGGCAGTAAATACTATAAAGTGAAGTCTTCTAGCCATAATTTCCTGTCCAATAAGCTCATGATATAAATCGAGCAAGTCTTGTAGATGAATAAGTACAAAAAAATTAAAGAAATGTGAACTGTGTGCTTGAAAGAATTTGTCATGCGGGAGATTAGGGTTTAGCGTCCCTTGGCCTTTAGCGTCGACATCGAGGTATTTAGAGGATAAGGGCATAGGAACCATCTCAGCTCAGCAGTTGTCTTAAGCGAAACGACCGACCGGGAGTGGAGCATCGGTTTTCCCGAAAGCGAGACCAGTGTCTTACAACAATGCCACATCGCTCGGCAGGACCTGCAGGAAAATTAAACTAAGCTATGGTCTCGATGGACCGGGACTAATATGGCCGTGTACGTGAGGCTTGATGACAGATTTGTTCTCAAGATGTCACCAGTTAGATATACCCTAAGAAAAATCAATTTAGTAATTATCATATGAACAGGACATCATAGATATCGATTTTCACAGAAACTACATTCGTTGCACTTGCGATGACAACCTTTGTGGTAGCTCACTGATGGTATTTTCGCGGGACTTCGGTTGATCACAATTCATAACCGAGAAAATGAGCAGTTGATGTGGAGCCTGAGCCGGCCGAAGTGGCCGTGCGGTTAAAGGCGCTGCAGTCTGGAACCACAAGACCGCTACGGTCGCAGGTTCGAATCCTGCCGATGGCATGGATGTTTGTGATGTCCTTAGGTTAGTTAGGTTTAACTAGTTCTAAGTTCTAGGGGACTAATGACCTCAGCAGTTGAGTCCCATAGTGCTCAGAGCCATTTGTGGAGCCTGCAGAAACTCATTCTCGATCCTACTGCGAAGTCTTAAAGCTTAGCGGACAAAATATTAGTCAGCTCCTTAAACCGGTTGCACTGAAGCGCTGTAGACGGTATAACATAACCTAACCTAACCTAACCTAACCTAACCTAACCTAACCTAACCTTGCTGGTACCAGGCAATCTCGCCGGAGGTTGAGTCCTCTCTCGGGCATTTGTGTGTGTGTGTGTGTGTGTGTGTGTGTGTGTGTGGTTCTTAGTATAAGTTAAAGTTAATTTAAGTAATGCTTAAATATAGGGACCGATGAACTCAGCAGTTTGGTCCCACGGACAATTGAATATTTGAGAATGTTTGGGGCATTATGGGCAGAGCGAACCAACCAGCTTGTGCTACCGCGCCAATTGAACAGAATTTGGCAAGATACCCCTCAGGAGGAACGCAGAATCTGTATCAATGCCAAGCCGGATAGTTGCTTGCATAAGGGCCAGAGGTGGACCAACGCGTTAATAACTCGCTCAATTTTTGAAGCTCTTTCTCTTGAATAAATCATACATTCGTCTGAAATTGTAATCATTGGTTTGTCTGCACATGTACATCACATCTACCGATTACCGTTCCAATCGAGAAATTCCTTCGTGGTGCTTTTTTCTTTTTGTCCTACGAGTGTCCGCGCCAGCGCGTAAAGGTGGGTAGACGTGACAGAATGACAGAACGGACTCTCCTGTTTGGACTTGCCCATGACCACACCGTGACTGACGTTGTCTGGCTTGTTGGTGTATCAACACGCAGTGTCCATCGTGTCTACAAGGAATGGTGTGCCACTTGCAGCCGTGTAACGCGGCGCAAGACCAGTGATCATACAAGACATCCTAGCCGCCAGGGACCGGAGACTATGAGACGCCTCATCAGAGACAGCTTGTTTCACACCCGACAGAAATTGCTGCTGTCTATGAACCAAGGCTATCTCAATTAGTTTCCGAGCAAGCGTTGTGAAGAGAATTACATGCAATGGACATTTAGAATCGCGTAACTCACAAAAGGACTCTGGTCACAGCGACATATGAAGCTGCAAATCTTCAATGGGGCAAACAACACAGAAGCTGGACCGTAGCTGACTGGAAGCGCGTTCTGTAATGAGACGGTTAGCGATTTTTCTCCTTTTCGCCTTCGTGCACTGACGGACCAATTAGGCATTTAAACCGAAGTGTGTTCAGGGTGTCGTTCAGGCTGCTGGTGGTTATTGGGCGTGTACCACGTACCTCGTTCCCCGTACCAAGATTTAGGCTTGCTCATTCACGTTACCCTGAATAAGAAATGTAGCTATAAAATAACGGGACTGATGCTGTCACAGAGTAAGTATGCGTACGCCAAAGAGGAACAATCAATACCGGTGACGCGTGAAGCTTTCTCAGAAGAAAGCGGCATCTCTGATGTCTGTAGACAAATCAGTGTGGAAGTGGCCTTCGTTTGTGTAAAAGCCGTTATTTTGTTTCGCTGGAAAAATGATGTGTAACAATAGAGCAAAGAACTGTCGTGAAGTTTCACATGAAACTTGGAAAAACTGCTACTGAAGCCTATCTTTTACTAAAAAAAAGTGATGGCGAAGACTGTTTATCACTACGCGAGTTTTTGATGGGTTCAAGCGTTTCCGAGATGGCCGAGGAAAAGTCGAAGATGACTCACGTCTGGCACTGACAAAGAATGAGCAAGGCAAATTTTACGTAACCAGCTTAACATGAGAAAAATGTGTGCGAGACTGGTCCCGAAAATTCTCACGATCGAACAAAAAGAAGCTTGTGAAAATGTTTGTACTCACACTTCGAATACCACTGACAATGATCCTAATTTCTTGGAAAGAGTGACAATATGTGACGAATCTTGGTTTTTCGCTTATGATCGAGAAAAAAAGCAACAATCCATGCAGAGGAAGGAACCAACTTCACCGAGAGAGAAAAAAAATCTCGAATGAGCCAAAGACTCAAAGCGATACTGATTTATTTTTCAATTTTCATGGAATTGTGTATCCTCGTTGGGTTCCTGAAGGCCAAATTACACTCCTGGAAATTGAAATAAGAACACCGTGAATTCATTGTCCCAGGAAGGGGAAACTTTGTTGACACATTCCTGGGGTCAGATACATCACATGATCACACTGACAGAACCACAGGCACATAGACACAGGCAACAGAGCTTGCACAATGTCGGCACTAGTACAGTGCATATCCACCTTTCGCAGCAATGCAGGCTGCTATTCTCCCATGGAGACGATCGTAGAGATGCTGGATGTAGTCCTGTGGAACGGCTTGCCATGCCATTTCCACCTGGCGCCTCAGTTGGACCAGCGTTCGTGCTGGACGTGCAGACCGCGTGAGACGACGCTTCATCCAGTCCCAAACATGCTCAATGGGGGACAGATCCGGAGATCTTGCTGGCCAGGGTAGTTGACTTACACCTTCTAGAGCACGTTGGGTGGCACGGGATACATGCCGACGTGCATTGTCCTGTTGGAACAGCAAGTTCCCTTGCCGGTCTAGGAATGGTAGAACGATGGGTTCGATGACGGTTTGGATGTACCGTGCACTATTCAGTGTCCCCTCGACGATCACCAGTGGTGTACGGCCAGTGTAGGAGATCGCTCCCCACACCATGATGCCGGGTGTTGGCCCTGTGTGCCTCGGTCGTATGCAGTCCTGATTGTGGCGCTCACCTGCACGGCGCCAAACACGCATACGACCATCATTGGCACCAAGGCAGAAGCGACTCTCATCGCTGAAGACGACACGTCTCCATTCGTCCCTCCATTCACGCCTGTCGCGACGCCACTGGAGGCGGGCTGCACGATGTTGGGGCGTGAGCGGAAGACGGCCTAACGGTGTGCGGGACCGTAGCCCAGCTTCATGGAGACGGTTGCGAATGGTCCTCGCCGATACCCCAGGAGCAACAGTGTCCCTAATTTGCTGGGAAGTGGCGGTGCGGTCCCCTACGGCACTGCGTAGGATCCTACGGTCTTGGCGTGCATCCGTGCGTCGCTGCGGTCCGGTCCCAGGTCGACGGGCACGTGCACCTTCCGCCGACCACTGGCGACAACATCGATGTACTGTGGAGACCTCACGCCCCACGTGTTGAGCAATTCGGCGGTACGTCCACCCGGCCTCCCGCATGCCCACTATACGCCCTCGCTCAAAGTCCGTCAACTGCACATACGGTTCACGTCCACGCTGTCGCGGCATGCTACCAGTGTTAAAGACTGCGATGGAGCTCCGTATGCCACGGCAAACTGGCTGACACTGACGGCGGCGGTGCACAAATGCTGCGCAGCTAGCGGCATTCGACGGCCAACACCGCGGTTCCTGGTGTGTCCGCTGTGCCGTGCGTGTGATCATTGCTTGTACAGCCCTCTCGCAGTGTCCGGAGCAAGTATGGTGGGTCTGACACACCGGTGTCAATGTGTTCTTTTTTCCATTTCCAGGAGTGTATTAACCAACATTCCTACCCTGTGGCTATTGTTCAACTCCGGCAGAAAATAAGAAAAGAAAAAAAAAAAAAGAAAAACGATCCCACTTATGGAAGAACAAGTAATGGATTCTATATCAAGACAACGTACCGACTCATAGTGGACGGTCTGTTTTCTAGCGAAGTATAGAATCCCAATGTTAGACCACACACCATATTCGTCTCACCCAGCACCGTGTGACTTTTTTCTATTCCTCGAGGTAGAATCAGCATTAAAAGTAATTAGATTTTAGTCCGTTGAAGCAGTGAAAGGAAAAGCAGTGCGCGTCACCAAGGAGTTCACAGAGGAAGACTTCCACCGATGTTTCCATCAATGGAAAATTCGCATGGAGCATTGTAGGGACAGAGGAGGGGAGTTTATTAAGAGAGACAATAACTAAGTATGAATTTTTTGAAATAAAACGTTTTATAGCAGTAGTTCCGTTATTTAACAGCCACGCCTCATATGAACGACGACTTACATTTCAGTATTCTCAATGACAAGAGTGTCAACCTTCCTTCCATATCTTCACGATGACTATGCTACGGAGCATGCCCTCTTCAAGATGACGACAGCCGTACATCTACATCTACATCTATATGATTACTCTGCAATTCACATTTAAGTGCTTGGCAGAGGGTTCATCGAACCACAGTCATACTATCTCTCTACCATTCCACTCCTGAACAGCGCGCGGGAAAAACGAACACCTAAACCTTTCTGTTCGAGCTCTGATTTCTCTTATTTTATTTTGATGATCATTCCTACCTATGTAGGTTGGGCTCAACAAAATATTTTCGCATTGGGAAGAGAAAGTTGGTGACTGAAATTGCGTAAATAGATCTCGCCGCGACGAAAAACGCCTTTGCTTTAATGACTTCCATCCCAACTCGCGTACCATATCTGCCACACTCTCTCCCCTCTTACGTGATAATACAAAACGAGCTGCCCTTTTTTGCACCCTTTCGATGTCCTCCGTCAATCCCACCTGGTAAGGATCCCACACCGCGCAGCAATATTCTAACAGAGGACGAACGAGTGTAGGGTAAGCTGTCTCTTTAGTGGACCTGTTGCATTTTCTAAGTGTCCTGCCAATGAAACGCAACCTTTGGCTCGCCTTCCCCACAGTATTATCAATGTGGTCTTTCCAACTGAAGTTGTTCGTAATTTTAACACCCAGGTACTTAGTTTTATTGACAGCCTTGAGAATTGTACTATTTATCGAGTAATCGATCTCCAACGGATTTCTTTTGGAACTCATGTGGATCACCTCACACTTTTCTTTATTTAGCGTCAACTGCCACCTGCCACACCATACAGCAATCTTTTCTAAATCGCTTTGCAACTGATACTGGTCTTCGGATGACCTTACTAGACGGTAAATTACAGCATCATCTGCGAACAACCTAAGAGAACTGCTCAGATTGTCACCCAGGTCATTTATATACACTCCTGGAAATGGAAAAAAGAACACATTGACACCGGTGTGTCAGACCCACCATACTTGCTCCGGACACTGCGAGAGGGCTGTACAAGCAATGATCACACGCACGGCACAGCGGACACACCAGGAACCGCGGTGTTGGCCGTCGAATGGCGCTAGCTGCGCAGCATTTGTGCACCGCCGCCGTCAGTGTCAGCCAGTTTGCCGTGGCATACGGAGCTCCATCGCAGTCTTTAACACTGGTAGCATGCCGCGACAGCGTGGACGTGAACCGTATGTGCAGTTGACGGACTTTGAGCGAGGGCGTATAGTGGGCATGCGGGAGGCCGGGTGGACGTACCGCCGAATTGCTCAACACGTGGGGCGTGAGGTCTCCACAGTACATCGATGTTGTCGCCAGTGGTCGGCGGAAGGTGCACGTGCCCGTCGACCTGGGACCGGACCGCAGCGACGCACGGATGCACGCCAAGACCGTAGGATCCTACGCAGTGCCGTAGGGGACCGCACCGCCACTTCCCAGCAAATTAGGGACACTGTTGCTCCTGGGGTATCGGCGAGGACCATTCGCAACCGTCTCCATGAAGCTGGGCTACGGTCCCGCACACCGTTAGGCCGTCTTCCGCTCACGCCCCAACATCGTGCAGCCCGCCTCCAGTGGCGTCGCGACAGGCGTGAATGGAGGGACGAATGGAGACGTGTCGTCTTCAGCGATGAGAGTCGCTTCTGCCTTGGTGCCAATGATGGTCGTATGCGTGTTTGGCGCCGTGCAGGTGAGCGCCACAATCAGGACTGCATACGACCGAGGCACACAGGGCCAACACCCGGCATCATGGTGTGGGGAGCGATCTCCTACACTGGCCGTACACCACTGGTGATCGTCGAGGGGACACTGAATAGTGCACGGTACATCCAAACCGTCATCGAACCCATCGTTCTACCATTCCTAGACCGGCAAGGGAACTTGCTGTTCCAACAGGACAATGCACGTCGGCATGTATCCCGTGCCACCCAACGTGCTCTAGAAGGTGTAAGTCAACTACCCTGGCCAGCAAGATCTCCGGATCTGTCCCCCATTGAGCATGTTTGGGACTGGATGAAGCGTCGTCTCACGCGGTCTGCACGTCCAGCACGAACGCTGGTCCAACTGAGGCGCCAGGTGGAAATGGCATGGCAAGCCGTTCCACAGGACTACATCCAGCATCTCTACGATCGTCTCCATGGGAGAATAGCAGCCTGCATTGCTGCGAAAGGTGGATATACACTGTACTAATGCCGACATTGTGCAAGCTCTGTTGCCTGTGTCTATGTGCCTGTGGTTCTGTCAGTGTGATCATGTGATGTATCTGACCCCAGGAATGTTTCAATAAAGTTTCCCCTTCCTGGGACAATGAATTCACGGTGTTCTTATTTCAATTTCCAGGAGTGTAGATCAGGAACAGCAGAGGTCCCAAGAATCTTCCCTGGGGAACACCTGATATCATTTCAGTTTTACTCGATGATTTGCCGTCTGTTACTACGAACTGCGACCTTCCTGACAGGATATCACGAATCCAGTCGCACAACTGAGACGATACCCCACAGGCCCGCAGCTTGATTAGAAGTCGCTTGTGAGGAACGGTGTCAAAAGCTTTCTGGAAATCTAGAAATACGGAATCCACTTGAGATCCCCTGTCGATGGCGGCCATTACTTCGTGCGAATAAAGAGCTAGCTGCGTTGCACAAGAACGATGTTTTCTGAAACCATGCTGATTACGTATCAATAGATCGTTTCCTTCGAGGTGATTCATAATGCTTGAATACAGTATATGCTCCAAAACCCTACTGCAAACCGACGTCAATGATATAGGTCTATAGTTCGATGGATTACTCCTACTACCTTTCTTAAACACTGGTGCGACCTGCGCAATTTTCCAATCTGTAGGTACAGATCTATCGGTGAGCGAGCGGTTGTATATTATTGCTAAGTAGGGAGCTATTGTATCAGCGTAATCTGAAAGGAACCTAATCGGTATACAATCTGGACCTGAAGACTTGCCCGTATCAAGCGATTTGAGTTGCTTCGCAACCTCTAAGGTATCTACTTCTCAGAACCTCATGCTAGCAACTGTTCGTGTCTCAAATTCTGGAATATTCCATTCGTCTTCCCTGGTGAAGGAATTTCGGAAAACTGCGTTCAATAACTCCTCTTTAGCGGCACAGTCGTCGGTAACAGTACCATCGGCACTGCGTAGCGAAGGTATTGACTGCGTCTTGCCGCATGTGTACTTTACATACGACCAGAATTTCTTCGGAAATTCACAGAGCTGCACGCCTACGTCCCTTGGTGGGCGAAACACACACTAATAACAGCGTGTGAGACATTTAGGAGACCAGGTTAAACTTAGCAGTTAACATCCCCGTAATTAGGTTATTTTGCAGGATCCAATTATCAACGACTGGCATAACTGAAGAAACTTAAATTTATTCTGCTTTGCCGAAATGAGACCATTAACAAGACTAGAGGCGGTGATGCAAAGTGCTACCGTGGTGTCGTCTGTGTTTGCTTAGAGCCAAGTGTCCTCCCGCGAGCGGCTTCGGGCTATGAGGCCGCCCTTGCGCCGCCTCCGTGACCGCCTAAGCGGCGGCGCAGAACATTTCCCGCTGGCGCCGGCTATTCCGCCGCAAAGGGCACAAAGAACGGGAATAAAAGTTGAAGCGGCGCCATTCGCTTTACGGCGGTCTTTAATTGCGCGGAGCTGCCCTGGCCCCGGGAAGGAAGGCAGCGACATCAGCGGGCCGTAACACGCGAGATCAAGCCGGCGCCGCTCGTAAAAGAATGCCCGTAAATCTGCCGGCGCCCTCCTGAGGACCCGCCTGCTACAGCTGACGGTCGCAGTCGCCGAACACCAAGTGCCCCTCATTCCTCGGTGGACACGTGTCTTTGCGTCAGAAACGTTCTCACTCTTCCGCGCGTTATCGAGAGACTAGGGCACAACTGTTCCCGCAAATCAAGAAAAACAGTATCTAACTTAATCACAGTGAAAAACAGATGACAGAGCTTAAATAAACGAAGAAAAAATAGTTCCAAGCATATAATATATGCCAGAGCTTAGAATATATTTGCGATGCGTGAGTCATATGTTATAGCCCAAATAATGTTAATGTACTATAGAGGATGTCCCAGGAGGAATGATCGATATTCAGGGAAATAACGGGAACTGTTCTTCGAGGCAAAAAATTCTAATAAGCACGTGTTCTAAGAGCTATGAACATTGTTCGTCTTCGATACTGTGAAACAAATGTCTTCTATTGCAAGCTCTTTTTTCCATATTTTGAGAGGTGGTACTATGGACCAAAACAGAAAATTGTCCCGCGAACATGGGCTCTGAAGTGCATACCTGAAAGTCTATAAGAACTTTTTCATCTTTGCTGCTGCGAAACAGCCGGCCGCTGTGGCCGAGCGGTTCTAGGTGCTTCAGTCCGGAACCGCGCTGCCGCTACGGTCGCAGGTTCGAATCCTGCTTCGGGCATGGATGTGTGTGATGTCCTTAGGTTGGTTAGGTTTAAGTAGTTCTAAGTCTAGGAGACTGATGACCTCCGATGTTCCCATAGTGCTTAGAGCCATTTGAACCATTTGCTGCGAAACACGTCTCTTCTTGGTTCCACATATGATGAGTAGTCGACCTTTCTGCATTTAGCCATTTTAATTCTTTTTTTCTGGTACAGGTACTGCTCCTGTGGCCGTTTAATCACTAAACAAAATACAGAAGGGACAGTAGTGAACGGTATCTGTCAAGTTTGGCCTGCGTGTTTTCGTCATTTCGTTGATTCGATATTGTATTTCTGCGGGTTAAATGTGCTACCAAACCGTCGTTTGCCGAAACTGCCCAAAAATCACGTTCAGACGACCATGGTAGCAGACAACTGTCGTTAATCTGGCACTACGAATTGATCCCTTTCTGACTCACCTCTTTCTCCGTAAGTTCTCAGGCATGTCGATTATGCATTTCTGCCTGCGTAAAGGTGCGTTTACACTGCGATTTGTATCGGCACATGTATGAGATACATGTATATGCGACTTTGCGACATGTATCGCGACTTGTATGAGTTGACAAGTATCAATCTCATACATGTATGAGCGTGCGTTTACACTGGTTGATATGAATCACTGTGCGATAGCTTCCGACGACGATTTGGAAGATTTTACATTTTTATGTGCTGATACACTTGCTCTTTTGGAAGATGATAGGAAGAAAAGGCGGAGGAAGCGTAGATGGTGGCACAGAGAGTTTCTCGCGAATTAACGCTAGAAAATGGCGCATATTTTAGAAATTATGTTAGGATGAGTATGGAGGATTTCCGCGGTTTGTTATCACTTGTGGCTCCTCTTGTGTCCAAAACCAACACAAACTTTCGGGAAGCGATTCCACCAGAGGATCAGTTGGCAGTAACACTCCGTTTTTTAGCCACTGGGGATTCCTCGTAAAACGAAGATTTCATGACAAAACATTTGCACTGTCGCGCGATTGCTAATGCCAACGTCCCACACACGATTGTCGGCATCCGTTGTCAACATTATCACGCGAGGCCGCCGGAATAATAGCAGAACATTGATATACGTGCCAGATGCATGAAAAAATTATATAATGTATTACATACTCTGATATATATAAAACTTTTACCTTCACTTCTTGGGATAAAACTTGCACAATGGCCTCGCAAACACGAAGAATAATGTTGCATATGGCACTTTTTAATATTCTATGCAGATACATTAACGTCGAAACGACAGTCGGCACCTTCAAAACTGAAACAGCCGCCAAAGAGCCTGGTACTACGCATGCGCTAATCGTCGAAATAAGCGGCAGTCGACAAGACGACAGGAAATGATAGTACTGCGCATGCGCGAGTTCTTCAAATGTCGCTCATACATGTCGCGTATATGGCCAAAAAGCGATATACAAAATGTATACGCGACATGTATGAGCTCGAGGGTCCGCATACAAGTTCCGTGAATTTTTGTATGAGGTGATGTATCGCGACATGTCAAATTGACATGTCGCTCATACATGTCGCGATACATGTATCCCAGTGTAAACGTACCTTAATAGCAACAATAACTGCAGGCAATAGACATAATGTCCGAAAGACAAGCCTACGGAGAAAAGTGCGACCAGCCGCCTTAAAAGTCTGCCTACGTTAATGAAATCACCGGTGGTTCTTCACGTAATAAATGGAAAAACGGATCACAGAAATTCTTCTGAAAAACGCACAATCGTCACAAAAAATGAAAGCCTGCTCTCGTATATTGCCATTATGCTTTGATGCATAGGGATAACTTCTGACTAAGGAATTAATCAGCGACTTCGACTGGTTTTAATGCCAGGCCGTCAGTGCTGGAAGCTCAGCGCCCTCTTTGTTTAGTAATTCCAACTTGATGCAATTTTGTCAAAGTTTGAATTCTCTTATAATTAAATAACACGTTTCTGAGTTATGTGTACATTAATATTCATATAGAAAATATTTCTCGTGGAAGTTACTAACAAGCGTTATAGTGTCGCCCTATTACGCATGCTTCTTACGATCAAACTAATAACACTACTCATTAACGTACGTAATTTCTTTATCTGCTTCCTCGAGACGCTCTAACAGACTGTATTCAAAGTTCCTCCTTTACAGTGTTCCGTAGAGGGTCTAGGCGAAGTTCCGGTTCGTTATGTAAATTTTTATAATTGCCACTGTGTAACAGGTTACACTGTGCATTCTCTCGCGAAATTCGATTGATGTGTTCGTAATTACTTTTCACAGTAAACTTGATTATTGGTCTTTGCTCAAAGTGCTACTTGGTTTATGCGCAGCCAGGAAGTAGTAAGGGAAGTCCGGAGCTTTTCTGCTGCGTGAGCAGACTCGCGGTCAAGAAGAAATAGTGGTTGGGTGACGGGGTGACGAGGGGGGGGGGGGGGGGGGGGGGCTTGAGCATTATTACCGTACTGAACGCCCAGCCTAATAATAATTTATTATTATTTCCTTCCGGTTTGGCAACTAAAGACATTGTGACAGTTCCAATTTCCTCCCCTCCCCACCCATTTGCTATTTTCTTTTCCTCCATCTTCTATCTTTTTTCCACCAAGTCTTTCTTTTCTTTCTTCAGACCACTTCACACCTATTTTCTTTCTGCTTTTGTCTCTGAATTGTTCTAACTGTAGCACTTTAGTTCTGAACATAATTCTTTCTGCTGCATCTCCTACCTTCCCCGAGTTTGTGTTTTCTAAATATTCTGTAACTTCTGGGATCCAGCTTGTTAATATCTTCTCACAGAGATATTTGAATAACTATTTTGTCAGCCTATTGTCGTCCTGTATATACACGCCCCCCCACCCCAACATCAAATTTCTTTTCCTTGTTGTTTCTGTTATTTTTCCCTACATTTTCATATATTTCACGATTGTTTTGATTGATATTGCATCTAAGATTTTCCTCATGATTGTTCTCTGTAACATTTCAAGTTTCTCTAACTTATAATTCAGTGATTGGCTGTCACTGGTAAAGAAGAATTCTGGTTTCATTACCGTGTTGTAATAAATTACTTTTGCATTTTTTGATATGTACTTATTATTATAAATATTTTTTGTTATTCTATATGACGTTTCTGTTTTGTAAATCTTATCGTTTACGGCAAGTTTTCTAATCCATTTTCTTGAATTCTCTCTCCTAGACACTTTTAACTTTTCGATTTTTTCTATTTGATCGAATGTAAAAAAGAAATTCTAAGCTTTTTTTTGTTAATTATCTGTCTGTATTACTTCTTAAACTTGTTCTACTGACTGCCTATTCCAAGAAATGGACTTGAATATCTGTATCTGCTAGATTTTCGGATAGTATAGGAAAATTGTCTGCAAATGCCAGGCAATTTATCTTAATACATTGTTTGTTTCTTCGCAGTTTTATTGGTGGTACATGATATTCTTTTAATTTTCTATTCCAATTTCTTACTATTTTTAATTCGAAACTGAAGACGATTAGAGATAAGCCATCACCTTGTCTTACGCCCGTATTTATTTTTAAAGAACTTTAGAAATTTCCCCCACAAAATTTACTTTTCAGACAGTATCTGTAAGCGTTTCAGAATTTGGAAGTTGCTATTTTAATGTAACATCAAATTCTCGGGGTACTGTGTCTGGAGCTTCCCTATTCCTCTCTTTCTCCACATGATAATCACAGCAGTCATATAAAGCAACTTTAATGTCTGTAAACATTTATGTTTAATGTTTTTATGGTGCCATTGTAGCCTGATGATGGCGTATCACTTCGAAACATGTCTCTAAATAAATAATTTAGTAGTCAATAAATCTTGTTACTTGCAGCGATATTTGAAAACCTTTTAATATTTTTGAAATAGTAACTGGCTTCAGATTAGATTTATGCTGCTTGAACTTTAGTAACTGAGGAGGTATCGATGATAACCTGATCCAACTGTGATTATATGGTGCTCTCTGGATTCTGAAGTGTTACTGGGGATATGAAAACATGAAAGAAGTGCAGAGACCATGGCAGGCAGAATTCAGTACTGCACCACCGTCACGTATGACAATAACGAAATTATGCGTCAAATTTGAGAGTGAAGGACGTGTGCGTAATTTGAAGGAAGTGTAGCAGGTAGAAATCAGTTGCAGACGAAAAAGACTGTTCTATGATACTGATAATATGGGAATTGGTAACATGGACATTGTCTGAACCTTGTATGAAAAATTATTGGAAAACACGTAATCTATCTTAGAAGATTATTACTTCGTTAATTCTATGGGCGATGGGATTATCTCGCCAGTTTCGTTTTCATTTGAGTGTGCTGCCGTCCCTGTTTTTATTTTGCCTTCATTTCTGTCTTTATTTCTTTCTTTCTTTTTAGTTTCTAAACTCATCACTTGCTTCACACCTGCAAAGGGAGGTGTGTTTCTGAGTAGGGTGTCGTCGCCCCCTGGGGCATAGCAGAGTATGCCTCCGCTTTTATTTTCGGTTTATGGCAATAAGTCTTGCTACTAACAGCACCTTGCTTTACGTGCTGCGTCGACACTAGAGGATGGCGGCATTTTTGGAGAGGAAAAGGTAGGGCTATAGGGGTATAGGGGAGGAAGGAGGCAAAAAAAAAAAAAAAAAAAAGAGCGGTGGACGCTTTCACAGGATCCCCAAAGAAGTCCGTACGATAAGTTGCGCGTGGATCAGGCGTAAGCTAAAATAAGCTTTTACCGCATTTTAAAACAAGCAAAGTAGAACCCGTACATTCCCAGGTAGCTTCACGCGACGAATGAGGACGATCCGGATAGGTGCCTTCGAATTTTGTGGATACATTTGCAATGAGGAACAGTTCACTGATGTCATTGTTTGGTCTGATGAGGCGACGGTTAGGCCGAATGGAATCGTCAATTGCCGTAATTGTATGTACTGGGCAAGAGATCATCCCCATGTTATGGAAGAACGAGCTGTTAATCTTTCTGGGTTAAGAGTATGACGTGGTATGTCTGCCGGAGGACTTGTAGGGCCATTCTTTTTTGAAGGAATAGTGATACGTGTAAAATACCTTACCATGTTCCATGAAAGTATTGTACCAGCTGTTCACCAACTGTATCGATATGAAGACTTTCTTTTCATCGAGACGGTGCACCGTACACTGCCATCGCGACATGCGGCAATTCCTGTATGCAACACTCTTTGGGAGGCAGACAGCTCGACGACGAAGTGTTGTGTTGCCACACACAACTCATCATCTAGTGCGTTTGGACTTCTTTTTGTGGGGAACTCTGGATACCGTCTACGCCACAAAGCCACGTGCGCTTGATGATATGATGAGGCTACTATGACTACCTGTGAATCCATTCCAGTGGCAAGCATAACACATGTGTGTCGATCTGTTCCGCAGCTTGAAGGCGCTGCATTGCTGTCGATGGATGACTTTGGAAAATTAACAGTAAAACATCAGTAATATCGTGACAATCTACGAAACTTAAAAAACAATAGTTTTTCTTACTTTTGTTAGTTACTAAAGTTGAAAAAGTGTAAACCATCTTGTCGTACACCCTGTATTCGAAAACAATAGTTAAACTGAAAACTCTTGTAGTGAATTAGGCTTATGTATTGATACTCTACTGTCTCAAAATCTTTGTCGCTCATCGAGCTTTAAATCTGGGCACCAATATAAATTCTAACTTTCAAAAACTGTTCGCACATTTTTTTCGTATTCTTGAAACAACTTTACGTGTGGAACGAAATATTACTTCCTTTCACATATCTTTCGATGTAACGAAACACCGCTCAGAATGATACTACGAAGATAAAGATACTTTTCCCTCATTACATTTGCGAGTGGAACAGGAAAGGGAATGACTCACGTGGTAAACCGTACTATCTGCCATGCACCGTACCACGGCTTGCGAAGCACGTATGTAAGAATATATGGCATCCGAGAAGTCGTCTGCAAATAGATGCCACCACTGATCAGTTAATAGTGATGTTGGTTCCAATACAATGATGTCAGCCACGGTCTGTATTGTAAATGGTCGGAGTAACAAAGAGACAAAGGTGAAACAGAACACAGTCGTCATATTGCCGAAAAGCAAAATCACAGGTAATAATTTCATTCACCGTTATTCCTGAACAGCTGCAGGCAAGGTTACTCAAAGTACTCCTCTTAGCGGCTTAGTGTATTTCGTGAGATAAAACTGAATGAAAGTAGAATTATTAAAAATAAAAGGCGAAAGCAGAAAATACTTTTACATTTGACTATAAGAACAACAATAAAAACGTTGTTACTGTGAATAAATGGGACAATCTATGGCTGTGTTGCCATTAATTTTGCTTACTGACTCTTAGATTCCTTACTGCAAGGCGGAAACACTAATTATACGACACCGGCCGCTGTGGCTACGGTCGCAGATTCGCAGATTCGAATCCTGCCTCAGGCATGGATGTGTGTGTGATGTCCTTATGTTAGTTCGGATTAAGTAGTTCTAAGTCTAGGGGACTGATGACCTCAGATGTTAAGTCCCATAGTGCTTAGAGCCATTTGAACTAATGATACACCGCCGATTGCAGAAATATCAGGAAATTCGTAGTAATTGATCGAAAATCACAGAACGATGTGCCATCTGGCGTTCCCAAAGGAAGTGTTGTAGGTCCTCTCCGGATCCTAACACATGTAAAAATGGCTCTGAGCACTATGGGACTCAACTGCTGTGGTCATAAGTCCCCTAGAACTTAGAACTACTTAAACCTAACTAACCTAAGGACATCACACACATCCATGCCCGAGGCAGGATTCGAACCTGTGACCGTAGCAGTCGCACGGTTCCGGACTGCGCGCCTAGAACCGCGAGACCGCCGCGGCCGGCCTAACACATGTAAACGACTTAGGATACAATCTGAGCAGGTGTCTTACATTGTTTGCAAATGATGCTGTCACTTACCGTCTTGCAGAGTCGTCAGAAGATCAAAAGCAATTGCAGAATGATTTTGATAAGATAGCTTTGTAGAAGTTGGCTAAACAACAAAAAGTGTGAGGTCATCCATACGAGTACTAAAAGGAATCTGTTAAATTTCGGTTAACGATAAGTCACACTATCTAAAGACTGCATTCAACTAAACATTTGCGGAACTTAAATTGAAATGATCGCGTAGAAAATTTTGTAGGAGAAGGCGACCAAAGAATGCGTTTCATTGGCAGCATACTTAGAAGATGCAATAGGTTCACTAAGGAGACTGCCTACACTATGCTTGTCCATCCTGTGCTATAGTATTGGTGTGTGGTGTGGGGTGTGAGGTCCTTACCACGTAGAACTGACGGAGGAAATTGCGAAAGTCCAAAGAATTGTAGCTCGTTTTATGTTATCGCGAAATAGGGGAGAGAGTGTCACAGATATGATAAGCGATTTGGGGGTGGCAATCATTAAAGCAAAGGCTTTTTCAGTTGCGGCGAGATCTTTTCACGAAATTTCAGTCACCAACATTCTCCTCTGAATGCAAAAATATTTTATTGTCATCAACCTGCATAGGGAGAAATAATCATCGAAATAAAATAAGAGAACTCAGAAGTCGCACGGCGAGATTTCAGTGTTGGTTTCACCCCTGCTTGCTGTTCGAGAGTGGAATGATAAATAGTGTGAAGGTAGATCGATGAACACTCTGGCTGGCACAACGTGTGAACTGCGGAATGGTCATGGAGATATATAGTATTTCAAATGAAGTTCATCACAACAGTGTGGTTTCGTTCTGTATGTTAAATATGCGATCTTCTTGAACGGAAAGACAAGCAATATATCCGGGACGGAAATTATTGTTATAATTATACGTATTTCACGAAAATTCTGTTGCAGTTTCCACAACTTTCATTCGAAAAATGAGGAAGCAAACACTAATGGATACAGGCACTGAATACTCGAAAAGATCTCTAGGATGAAGTCTTTGTTGTCTAGACCAGTATTTTTTAATTAATTACCAATGTAAGCAGTACTGTTTTAGACATGTTTAAAGTTCCATAAACTGTAGCCGACAGACATTCTACCGTTACAAATTGCTTTTGCTACGAAGAAACTGTAAAGGGCTAGAAAGACTTTAATTAGCCAGTTCTCCGTATCGGGTAACGCAGAGTGTGGCGCTGTTTTGCCACCGGTAGTGATCCCGATGTAACATCACTCCTTGCTGTTGTCTGTAACTCGGAACACTCAACGCTACTTTGCGAAGGAATAAACAAACAGGAGAGTTTGCTTCTGATAGCTGAACTCCACTCCCGAACGAGGCTGGCTGCATTTGGTTTCAGCGCAGAACGTAATTTCCTCTCTACGAAGAGGAGAGCTGCTCGCAAGAGAAAATTAAAATAGCCTTATACCTGCAGTACGACTCCCTCTTAAAATAATGCTTCCTAGTAAGAGACCTTTTCAGTACTACAAATATTAAAATCAACAATTTCATCTCAAACGAGACGCCATTTGCATTGATAGTCTGAACCAACGATGTTTGAAATGTAATGAATATAGTGAAAATTTGCAGAAGCAATTCGTCTGCATTCCGTAAGCCACCATTCCGCGTGTAGCAGACGACAGCGAATGTTAACGTGGGAAAAACTATTGTTTGGAAAACTTCTTTTTGGGATCAGATTCGTGTGATTTATCTCGCCATGGTCATATCGCTGGGTGTATGTTGGAGGAAGTAATAATTGCCTAACACATCTTCGAATGTAGGCCTTCACAATTTTGACACTACGCATCTCTGTCACTTATATAAGCCTATTATTGATGTCTGTCAAGACGAACCTCTTAAAAAACAAGAATGATCTGTGCCTTTTCCAATCACTTGGAACACTTGGTTTCTTCGGCGACCTGTGATAAACCGCTGTTAAAAATATCGATAAAAATCGTACTGGTATCTGATCAGGTACATTTGCTTTTCCTTTGATGCGTCTTCGAGAGAGGAAGACGCTGATTTAAATCCCTGACCGGCTACCCAGGTTTATGTTTGCTGTGGCTTTCCTAAAACCCGCACGCAAAAATGCCTGGGTGAAAGAATAACCTGTATTACGATCTTGCCAATTTTGGTAGACTGAATTCATTAAAACGATCTATTATATTCAAAGAGTGACTGTGTACAGAGTGTTTCGGAATTCTTACTATTGGCTTCTAGAGGTTGTAGACGAGACTTAACACAGAAAATTTTGACGAAGAACCTATGTCCTGTAACGTACCGTTTGAATGCAAAATAAAAAAATGGTTCAAATGGCTCTGAGGACTATGGGACTTAACAGCTATGGTCATCAGTCCCCTAGGACTTAGAACTACTTAAACCTAACTAACCTAAGGACAGCACACAACACTCAGTCATCATGAGGCAGAGAAAATCCCTAACCCCGCCGGGAATCGAACCCGGGAACCCGGGCGTGGGAAGCGAGAACGCTACCGCACGACCACGAGCTGCGGACATGCAAAATAAATATGAATATTTGATCAATTTCAACTCTTCCCCTCCGCGGTAATTACAAATCGGAAGCAATTAGTTCCCGGCCGCAGTGGCCGAGCGGTTCTAGGCGCTTCAGTCTGGAACCGAGCGACCGCTATGGTCGCAGGTTCGAATCCTGCCTCGGGCATGGATGTGTGTGATGTCCTTAGGTTAATTATGTTTAAGTGGTTCTAAGTTCTAGGGAACTGATGACCTCAGAAGTTAAGTCCCATAGTGCTCAGAGCCAGAGCAATGAGTTCTGAGCCGTGTGCTCTACAGAAGCCAGTGGCTTGGGCAATGTCTCGATTACTCATCGTCGGTTTCTCTTCTGCGAGACGAAGGACGCCCTCCTCATGTGGAGAGAACGGCGTGTCCGTGGAGCACACGATCAACCCTGCTAGTTGTCAACATACCAGTTGCTCACAGCCATTGTAGCAGTGGGACGAAAATGGTACGTGATGTCGTAATTACAACAGGGACTCCGTTTGCGTGCGTACAGATCTGAAAGAGATCCGATCTTCAATATTATTTTATATCCAAACTGGACATTTCCGGACATGGGTTCCTGATCGAATCTTTATCCACAAAATCCCCTCCATAACACTTAGAAGACTGTAAAAGGAAATGCGAAACAGTATATGGCTTTTTATCTGTTTATTGTCTTTAAGTAAGACCAAAACTTTTAACGATTTTCGCCAGCTCATACTGCAAAATTTTACTTTCATACTAACCGAAGGCTTCTTGCATGGCACCCGTACTGTTGTTTTGGCTTTTGTTTCCCAACAAGAATTTTATTTCGTTTATATCTATGATAAAGCTCTCATTCCTTTCGTAGTAACTTTATAATACGGCTATTGATCCATGGTACGAGGTCCCTCGCAGTCTTTATCAACACATACGTCTAAAGTCTACTGTACAGTGCTTCCGAATTTTATCTACAAATACTCACCAGCTAAGTACCGAGGAAGCTAGTGGTAATATGCCACTTGTTTATTTCCATACTTTCTAAGCGTAACATTCATATTTACACTTACAAAGCCAATGGTCACTGATTTTCTCCTGTACGGTAACTAAATCCAAAGGTTTCGGTCTGTTTGTTACCAGGATACCTAGACATTACTCTCTTGAATCAGTTCTCCAAGACATTTCACAAGGTAATTTTTATAAAAGACGTTCAGAATAATGTCACAATTCCACTTTTTTGGTACTCTTTTTAGGAGCATGGCTTTCTCATTCCATAGCTGGGTAGCTGAAATTCCTCCCCTGTTAAAAGCCGCGAACAGAAAATTTTCTCGCGATATTCCACAAGTTTTCTTTGAAATGTTCTACCATCTGAGGCAGGTGGCCGATAAAGAATATTTTCACCATGTTTAACCTACCTGAGCCTCTTACCTTCATCCAGATTACTTCGCATTCGAAATCTGTACTAACCCCACTAAATATTCTTGAGTTCTTTGCGGCACTACATAAGCAGCCACTACTGGAATTCAGTGTATCCTTATACAGTCTAATCGGAATTTAATATTTCCCTGCTATTCACTACTGGTTTCAGTCAGGGTTGTATTTCTAATACTATGGGGACAGTACTGCCATTAGTAAGACTAATTTTGAGACTTCACGGTGGACGCTCCTGCAGTTAACTATTACCACATTAACATTTTCTTCTTCTGAGCTGCAAGGACGAATGTTCTTTCTGATGCTGCTGATCTGTTCCCTTCTCCGATTAAAACACTCGTTTCACTACCGAGCCAATGAAGGGTTCCTCCACGCTAAAAGGAATATGCGCGTGACATGTATTTCATCTACATCTACATCTACATCTACAGGGATACTCTGCAAATCACATTTTAGTGCCTGGCAGAGGGTTCATCGAACCACCTTCACAATTCTCTATTATTCCAATCTCGTACAGCGCGCGGAAAGAATGAACACCTATATCTTTCCATACGAGCTCCGATTTCCCTTATTTTATCTTGGTGATCGTTCCTCCCTATGTAAGTCGGTGTCAACAAAATATTTTCGCATTCGGAGGAGAAAGGTGGTGATTGGAATATTGTGAGAAGATTACGTCGCAACGAAAAACGCCTTTCTTTTAATAATGTCCAGCCCAAATCCTGTATCGTTTCTGTGACACTCTCTCCCATATTTCGCGATAATACAAAACGTGCTGCCTTTCTTTGAACTTTTTCGATGTACTCCGTCAGTCCTAGCTGGTAAGGATTCCACACCGCGCAGCAGTATTATGAAAGAGGACGGATAAGCGTAGTGTAGGCAGCCTCCTTATTAGTTCTGTTACATTTTCTAAGTGTTCTGCCAAAAAAACGCAGTCTTTGGTTAGCCTTCCCCACAACATTTTCTATGTGTTCCTTCCAATTTAAGTTGTTCGTAACTGTAATACCTAGGTATTTAGTTGAATTTACGGCTTTTAGATAAGACTGATTTATCGTGTAACCGAAGTTTATCGAGTTCCTTTTAGCACTCATGTGGATGACCTCACACTTTTCGTTATTTAAGGTCAACTGCCACTTTTCGCACCATTTCGATATTTCTACTAAATTGTTTTGCAGTTTGTTTTGATCTTCTGAAGACTTTATTAGTCGATAAACGACAGCGTCATCTGCAAACAACCGAATACGGCTGCTCAGATTGTCTCCCAAATCGTTTATATAGACAAGGAACAGCAAACGGCCTATAACACTACAATGGGGAACGGCAGAAATCACTTCTGTTTTACTCGATGACTTTCCGTCAATTACTACGAACTGTGACCTCTCTGACAGGAAATCACAGATCCAGTCACATAACTGAGACAATATTCCATAAGCACGCCATTTCACTACGAGCCGCTTGTGTGGTAGTGTCAAAAGCCTTCCGGAAATAAGGAATTTTGAGTGTGATCTACTGTAACTTTTTGTGCCTTTGCGCGATTCGAATCACTAATCAGTCCATCAAACTGCTCTCCTTCAACTGTCTCCATTTCTCTATTCCTCTGATTACACGTTGATATTAATTTCTCTGGAATTGCAAAACAGGTACTTGTACGACATTTACACACAAACATAAAAACTGCATATTTCAGATACCGGTAACATAAATAATGTTAAATGGAAAAATACACAAAATAAACAAGCACACAAAGAAAAATTCCTCTCACTCCTCCTACTCCCTTTTCTCACTGTTGTGGCTCTTGTCACTCATGTCTCTGTAAATCATGTTACAGAAGGCACAGAGATCAATTAAGCAACAGGACACGACAAACAGGTACTTTTAAAGAAATCACTAATAAAGTGGGATTTTATCTCTATTCATTTCGAAAATTGTCCTGTGACCTTTAGGCAATAGGTTAATTTCATGTTATAGGGTATCGTCAGTCGAAGTGGTGCTTTATGGTTGGTATTCATTACTCAGCGTCTGCATAGATTGTGTGGTAGTTGCGCTCTGCATTAAGTTATCCGATAACGTGTTAGCGGAGTGTAGCAACTACATTTGATTTTATCAGTTGTTGTACATCACATTTCGAGACACTAAAGGATTCTCAAGCGTGTATTCAGCTAACAGTAGTTATTCAAAAATTGTTGCGTGAGTCCGTTGAGAAAGCATCCAATATTTTTCAAGTTCTGTATCAAAACATGAGCGGTGCCGTATAATATGTACCACAGTAACAAAGGTACAAAATCATTCTGGCCATTTTGCTTGTGCTATTCATGTAATTAGTGCCAAGTGTGTTATTTATAGCGTGGGTAGTTTTTCATCGTGTCTTCTTGTTGGGCAGATGATAACTGGATGGCTAAGAACGACTTAGGATAAATCGATATCGCCACATAATACTCCACTGTCGACTCTCCTTGTCTGCTAGAAACGTTACGCAATGTTATGTAAAACAGCAGTATCATGAATCACCAAACCAAAGATAATTCTCGTGTTCAATAAGTGGCATAGTTGTAGGCCTATTATCACTGGCCGTTCTATTATAGAATTATGGGTCACTTTCTATGCATGCGTATTACCGGCCTTTTTGGAGAACGAAGATCTCCATGAGGGTATCAATACGGTTTCCGAAAACAGAGATCTTGTGAAACTATAGTGTCTCTCTTCGAGCGAGATATGGACAACCTGGGGAACGTAAATAATAATGTCCAAGTTGATTCAGTGTTCCTTGCAGTATTCCAGACGGATCCACACTGACGCTTAGTGAAAGAAGTTCTTCGACTTCTAGGTTCCATTCAGAGGGTCGCAGTAGACAGAAATCAACGCGTCGTCCGTAAAGGCGAGAACCGATTAGGTGCAAGTGTAGCTCCAAACGCGCACCAAATGAGCACTGTAGTACCGTTCTCTTCACTATGTACACAAAGGATGTGACAGGATTACTTAGGCAGCTCCGTGAAGTTATTCGCGTATAAGCAGTTCTACGTACGGAAGTTGTACCGAAAAGAAGCAAGATTCGCCGTTGGTCGACGCCTGGCGCAGCAACTGGCAGTTGAACCTCAACATAAATAATTCCATTTCACATAAACAAACAGAAAGCCCAATTATCATTCGATTACGCTCTTGGTGATAAATCACTGAAGACAGTAACAACTACGATATATCTGACAACATCCATTCAGAGCAACCAAAAGTCTATCGATCACGTAAACCTAGTTACAAGAAAAACAGAATCCGACTTTAGTGAAATGTAACTTATTTGTGAAAGAAATGGCTCACAAGACTGAGGCTTAAGTATTTTTCGTGAAAGTGGGAACCTTACTAGGTGGGATTAAAAGGATGAGAGAAGATCGGTATGCTGGCAACACTATACCCTCGTCGCTGCAATGCCTCAATCCCAAAGTTATTTTACTCGAACTTCACATCCGTCGATTGCATGGAAGAGTTTAGAAGAACCATGAAATCACACGCTTCCGCGCGTGACATAAAATTATAGAGTCGAAAAAGGGTCGGTACTGAAATTCGTCAGTTGTACCAAAAAGTTATAGCACAGAATTCTCTACTGAGAACGCTGTTTAGCTGCTGTGTTTTTTTTTTTTTCGTCTAAAATAAGAACTTGTGCGTTCTGTTTTTACATGTCTGTTTTCAACAATAGACAAAACGGAGGATCTTGTGTTTTCTCTCAATACAGCAGAGCCCCTGTGTTTCCTGGGGTGTGGGCGCTAGCTAATATTTACTTAAAAACGGAATATTCAGCTAAATAACCAGGTAGCATCTGCAAGCAAAAATACAGCAGACAGCCTAACTGGCGGCTATCAGACTTGCAGATTCCATTGCACAGCGACTGCAAAATCAGTTCGCAACGTATCCCAGCGTCCTGTTGCCTGGCTACCGAGACAGACGCCCAGAAAATATTTTCCAGCCCAGAACAATTACGCACCTCTAAACAAAACCAGATTCAGTGTACAAGTATAAAGTGTCGTATCTCGTCTATAAGTGATTAAGTGTATAATTTTGTAAAGCTGCTAAAAGCTCAGATTGTGGGACCTTAATATTCTATATCTGCATGGACGTGCTGGAACGTGATTGACATAGGGAACTTTTCTTTCAGTATATGTTTCGATTGTCCTTGTTCTGTTTACGATTGGTGATAGGGCACAATTAATATCCCTCTGCGTGAAGAGCCATCGTAAATATTCAGAATCGACCTGAGGTACTCAGCAAAATCAGATAAGTGAAATTTTTGAGCCATAGTTCAACAAGATATGAACTTCTTTCATCGAAATTATCTGTTAGTAGACACACACTAACATTTCTGTCGAAAAAGGTGGCCAAATGGTGAGACACTGGACTCGCATTCTGAGGACCGATGCTCCAAATACCTATCGAGCCATCCAGATTTAGATTTCTCTAGATAACTTAAGGCGAACACCTGAGGTGGTTCCTTTGAAAGGAACGTAGCCAATTCCCTTCCCCATCCTCCAATCCGAGTTTGTCCTCCATCTGTAGTAACCTCGACATCAACGAAAATTTAAACCACGATATCACTTTACCTTCCAGTATTCCTTTGATACTATGCCATAATTCATAGAAACCAGTTTTAAAAACTTGTACGTCTCTAAGCCACGGCAGTTCGGTTAATACACTCGAGTATTCGAAGAACTGCCACAACCACTACCATCACGAACCCCGCCACCAGAGTTCTCCGTGTAGTACGGCGCTCCTCCTCTTATAGATCATGTAAATTCCTATCTAAAACTTTCAGAGATGAATAGAAACTACATCTGTGTTGATTCAAGCAGTTAATGGATGTAATAACATCAGCAATCATGTGCACCGAAAGACACCACTATTACCATTCCTGTATTCCTTATCATGTTCTTTGTTTCACGCATCCAAATGCTGGTCCCTAAGTCCTATATAATAGTATATCAACCGATTCTTATATACTGTAATTCCAATATGATGAAGGACCCACAAACATCGTAAGGTTTTCCAGAACAGATCATCCGAGCATTTCGTAAGTAATCTATTTTGTGAAATATCGTATCATTCAACCAAACCTGTTACCTAATGACTGAAACTAGGCGATTGTACTGACATCTGCGTTCGCCAGCGGAGTTTTTCGTTATTTTACTCGCAGTTTTTGAGCTACAATTCCGACGGTTCCCCATAGAAGAATGAGTGTTCCAGCCAAATGAAGTTAACAGCATCCAATGATCAATATACTGGAACCCAGCCATCACACTGTTACAGTATATGTCAAAAGGGGAGCAAATTTTCACGTTAGCGTAAATATTAACCTATTCCGGTGAAAGATTTCTTCTAGGCGATTAACCAGTTAGAGGACAGGCGTGGCATTTGCGAACCATAGAAGCATGCTAACAAGAACGCGTCGAATGTGTGGAAAAGCAGATTTCGAGAACTAACTGGACAGTGACACAGATATTCCGCGAAGTGACGCCAGAGAGTAGCAAATTTTCCTTAGGAAGCACAATGAAAGTAAAGAGAATTGCAATAACGTTTGCGTCATGAACAATAACGAAGCCATGGTAGCATTAGTAGCAACAAACGTACTGCGATATTTCTGCGTCCCTTAACATCTGCCAGACTAGATAACGAAAGGCTTAGGAACAAACTTTAAAAGGAGAAAGAAATATTGAAGATAAATGTCCTCCCGACTGCGTAATCACTGGAGGGTGATCAGTTGTTCATTTAGGCGGAAACGAAAAATCGCCCGTGGCCTATCGAAAGAAATCTTATCGAAGTGGCTTACGGAAACCACGGAAACCTAAATTTGCATGCCCAGGAGAGAATTTGAACTACACTGCCTCCTATAAAATTTCAGTGTGCTAAGCCGGTGTACCACACCGCTCACTGAACAAAAGTTAGTTATGGCCAAGCTTTCTTGGTGTACGTGAAAGCATTACCCCTGATCCCACTTGCCCGACGAACCTGTAGGTCTTCTCCGCCGGCTCAGGCAGAACTGTCGACCCAGCTCGAAAGGAAAGAATCACAACTTCAGTGAGGAAAGAAATGAAAAATATCCGTCAAACTTTTTGCGCAGTTTCAAGATCTACTACGTCGGAACAACTCAAATGTCCTTGTTTGTCTCGAAGAATTCTGTAGGAAGCCACGGAACAACTTGCCAACGAAACTGTTTGTTCTTATTATGAACCGAGAAAGTATAACATGAAGTTGTGCTGATCGATTTAGTTTCTGGTAAAGCGTTTGTGACAAATGATAGTACTTTGAGGGGAGAATTTTTCGTTGCATTCAAGTGATAGTTGCGATACCTTTCTTTAGAGTTGTGTTCTGTTTAAGCAGTTCAAGGAAACTTACAAGTGCTAGGCTGGTTGGTTGATGTGGGGGAAGGAGACCAAACTGCAAGGTCATCGGTCTCATCGGATTAGGGAAGGATGGGACAGGAAGTCGGCCATGCCCTTTCAAAGGAACCATCCCAGCATTTGCCTGAAACGATTTAGGGAAATCACGGAAAACCTAAATCAGGATGGCCGGACGCGGGATTGAACCGTCGTCCTCCCGAATGCGAGTCCAGTGTGCTAACCACTGCGCCACCTCGCTCGGTACAAGTGCAAGGGCCAAGTGCAATATCGACTAGTTCATTTACACAAAGAAGGCACGGCCAGAGTTAGAATTCTCGTAAGCAATTTAATTCCTTTGTGTAGTCTCGGTCTCAAGAGAAAACAGGAGAATCCACCACGGGAAACACTTCTCAAGCATCGGACAGTCTCTGCCCTTACAACCAATCGCACAGCTACTATAAACAACGATAAACTACTGCTAGAAGAGAATCCCTGGTGACTTACGAGGTTTGGCTATAAAACAATGGGACTCATTTTGTCACAGATTATGTATTAAGATGTATGAACAGAAGATAAACGACCAATAATTGTAAGCCCCCTCAATCGAATGTTGTCTCTCCGGTGCCGAGACAGATCAGTGAGGCCGAGGCCTTCGTTTGCCTAAGAGTTGTTTTTTTTTTCGGAAAAATAGTAAGTGTAATATCAGAACAGCGAATTGTCATGAAGTTTCATGTGAAACGTGAAAACAACTGCTATTGAAAATGATCTTTTATTAAAAGAAGCGATTGCGAAGACTGTTTATCGTGTACGCGAGTTTTGAGTGGTTCAAGTGTTTCCTAGACGGCCGAGATGAAGTTGAAGATGACCTTAGCCAGGAAGGCCCCTCAACATCAAAACCAAATGAAAATGTCGAAAAAATAAGTAAAATGATTCGATCTGACCATCAGCTGAGTATTCGATCGATTGCTGAAACATCATAAAGTGTTTGCGAAACCGGTGCCGAAAATTACCACGTTCGAACGAAAAGAAGATCGTAAAATGTTTTTACTGACACTTTGGCTATCCCTGAAAATGATCCTAATTTCTTAGAAAGAATGATATGTGATAAATCTTGGTCCTTTCACTTATTATCCAGGAAATAAGAACCTATCCATACATTTAAATTTACAAGCTTCACCGAGAGCGAAAGAAAACTCGCATTAAAAAAAATCAATATTCTATGATGATTTTTCTTTCTATATTCATGGAATTGTGTAACTTCACTGGCTTCCTGAAGGCGAAACCGTTAAACAACGTCACTACCGTCAGGTTCTTGCTCAACTCCTTGAGAAAATTAGAAAAAAAACGACCCGAACTGGTGAAGAACAAATAATGTGTTCTGTATCCAGACAACGCACCTGCCCATATCGCGTTGTATGTTAAGAGGTTTCTAGCGAAGTACATCATCCCAGCGTTAGACCACCCACATCATTCTATTGAACCAGAACATGTCAATTATCTATTCACCTACGTCAAATGTGCATTAAAAGGAACAAGATTTCAGTCCGTTGAAGGAGTGAAAGGAAAAAAGGCACGCCTCACCAAGGAGCTCTTAAACAAAGGCTTCCAGCACCGTTTCCATTAAGGGAAACTTCGCATCGAGCGTTGTAGGTACAGAGAAAGAGAGTATACTGAGAGTAATAACAACAGTATATATATATATATATATATATATATATATATATATATATATATATTTGCAATGAAATGTTTTATAGCAATAGTCCCGTTACTTTATAGCCACACCTCGTACACATAATAAGGTGCCTCACCTGTTCCCTAAAGCAGATGTTCCCAATAGGGTGCGAATTTAATGGCTCACCAGGAAACGTCGTGAAACAATTTCTCAAGGTAACATTTAGTTCATCACATTTTGTTTCGGTGTCATCATGAATAATAACTGGGTGACAATTTTTTTTATAATCCGTTGCGTTTTTATAATGCGTTGCGTGACAACTGTGAACCCTCTGTGGTTCAACAGAGTTAATTCGATTCCTTAATTTAATTTGGGCGAAAGCCTTAGTAGGTAAGATTTTCTGGAAACGTCGACAATATTGCTAAACTAGCTGTTGTCCCTTCAGAACGACTGTGAACTGTTTTCTTGTAGCTATAGCTACACTACGTCTACATACAAGTGTAGTGCTACACATTGTAACACTAAGTTGTCTCATTTCCCCACGTGCTGCAGGATTTTTATGTTTGCTACGGCTATCAAATTTGATGTTTCGGTGTGATGTGTGATCTCGGAGATGGTAATCATACACTATAGTACAGGCAGGATGGGATAGGGAGTACTGAATAGGGATCACAATGAACATACAGGACGTCCAACGGCCGAGTCGTGGGGTGCTTTTTCTATGGTGTTTTTAAATACATGCGCAGTTTCGTTTTCGTGGTAGGTAGAGTCAAGCCCAAACAAAAATTGTTAAAGTGGTGTTAAATGCGATGCTTCCTGTCAAAGGGAAAATGGTTGGTTCTCATTACAAGCAAACCGTCGTTTAAACTGTTTTAATATTTGTCGCTAACTGGTCTTATGTTGATACCTGCTAAATCTGAAACTTGATGCTGGTTTATTGCGAGAAAGTCATTCCAGCCAAGTTATGTGGTATATCGAAATTGCAATATGAGATAAATTCAATTGCACGACACTTACTGCCTCGTGATCAGGCACTAGGTCCTTGGAAAATACGTTTATCGTCTCTCAGAATACTCATTATAAGGAAGCGTTGCCTTTCTAGCACGTGGCTAACACTTGAAAATATAAACACTAGAACTGCATGACACGACGGCTTGTCTAAGGTGTCAGAGTGAACACGCATGGAGAAAGAGGGTGTGCAAGCTGTAAATAGTACTGATTTCTTTTATTAATATTACAACTGCCTGTGATTATGATTCAAAGGGATTGTGAATATGAATGGTACACGTTACACAAGAAGACTTCTCGTGATAAATATAAAGTGTGTTGGCGCTCCTAAAAAATATCAGAATACTCATTGTCAAAAGGCAAGCAGCCCATTACACATTTAAAAAATAAAAACATTGTGTAGGTAACTAGCTACAGCTGAGAGACATTTATAGAAGATATGTGAAGATGGTATCTGTTCTTTTGGACATGGTGACCATGCGGCTCTCTTAGAATGAAATGATTATTAAATCAAGACCCTAGGCTGTCGACAGGCGTGGACAGTCGAAAATGTGTGCCCCAACCGGGACTCGAACCCGCTTATATGGCAGACGCTCTATCCATCTGAGCCACGGTGGGCACAGAGGATAGTGCGACTGCAGGGATTTATCCCTTGCACGCTCCCTGTGATACCCACGTTCCCAGCTTAATGTCCACACATTACATTCGTAGTTCCCCTGCCCATTACACTCATTATTCGCGGCAATCATACCGAGTCCCGTAAAGAGTTCGGGCAATGTGTGTGCATCCAGCACAGAAGGAGGTCAGTGGCCGGTTAGCTTTAACTATATATGAAGATGGTATCTGTTCTTTCGGACACGCATTGCCCGAGCTCTTACGGGACTCGGTATGATTGTCTCCCGCGAGTAATGAGTGTAATGAGCAGGGGCACTACGAATGTAGTGTGTGGACATTAAGTTGGGACTGTGGGTCTCACGGGGAGCGTGCAAGGGATAAATCCCTGCAGTCACACTATCCTGTGTGTCCTCAGTGGCTCAGACTGATGACCGGCAAGGTAGCTCAGCGTGCTCGGTCAAAGAGCTGGCTGCTCTCTGTAATAAATAAAAACTGAGCGAAGGGATAAACAACGAACTTCAACGGATGTCATGTGACGTCCGCTACGACCAAACATAATGAACAATAAGGAACAAAATGCAAAAAAAGAAAGATGGATAGAACGTCTGCCACGTAAGTAGGAGATCCTGGGTTCGAGTCCCGATTGGGTTACACATTTTCAACCGTCCCTGTTGATGTATATCAATGCCTGTCGACAGCTTTGGGTCTTGATTTAATTATCATTTCTTTTATACAAAAGCTTTTTCATTTGGTATCAGCTGTATGTTATACTTATTCTATGTACTTATAGACCCCAGAACTACCGAACTCTAAGGCATGTCTGAGGGTGAATGTGCATGGAGAAACAACGGACATGTGTTGTAAATAGTAACTGATTTTATTTATTTTTGTTACAACTATATATGATTATAAAGCAAAGTGGATGCAAATACAAATGGTACACACATTATATAAATAATTACATTATATATATAATGTATTTACATACTCGCAACAGAGGGCGATTCTGCTTCTCCTAACAGTAGGTTTTATGCAGCCTGCAATGCCTTCAAAAACCATGCGCCAGATTTTCGTATTTTTTCACCCATTACATGCAAACTCTTGGTCCTAAAAGAAATTTACAGGACCTTTTCATAGGAAATGTAATGTAGTTAAATTTTGTACTGGGATGTGTTTGCGCTGGATGCCATGGTTTTCGAGTTACTCAAGAAAAACGCGTTTGAAAGCCACTTTTGCGCGTTTCTCTTGACTAATTAGAAAATTATGGCCTCTAGCAAAAGTAAATCCCAGTACAAAATTTAGCTACATTAAATTTCTTAATAAAAAGATGCTATTCATAATTTCTGTAGGACTGTTTACTTGTAGTGAGCCAGGAAAAATGAAAATCTTGTATCTGTTATTTTAAGGCGTCGTAGGTTGTGTAAAACCCATGGGCAGGGGCAGCTGAATCAGCCTTTATATGTATCTGATGCCAAATAAAAGGGCTTTTCAAAAATGGTTCAAATGGCTCTGAGCACTATGGGACTCAACTGCTGAGGTCATAAGTCCCCTAGAACTTAGAACTACTTAAACCTAACTAACCTAAGGACATCACACACATCCATGCCCGAGGCAGGATTCGAACCTGCGACCGTAGCGGTCGCGCGGTTCCAGACTGTAGCGCCAGAACCGCTCGGCCACCAGCGGCCGGCAAGGGCTTTTCTATATTAATCATTTGTAGCGATCCTCACTGCAGTCAAGATATGAGCTATCAATGGATCTAAGAGTGTTTGAAACATTCTGCATAGGGGACACATGTATAGAAGCTGCAAGGCTACTTGGAATGGCCGTGTGAAATGTCCAGCTGATACAACTGGATCACATCATCACGTTTTCGGCAGTATTGACGAGTAGAGATGTTGTAGTGTGTTTTTGAATGTCTACTCGACAGAGCCGTATCGGCTACACATTGCCAAAAAACGGTCAATTGAACTAGATCTGTTATAATGAAATTTATGGACAATGGAGATGAAATCAATGAAACTTCAACTGCATGATATCATATCAGCGAGAGTAGCTCGGATATGCTGCACACGCAGTGTAACGAATATGTGGTGGATGTGGGCAGAGAGATGGCGGAGTTTTGAGAGCGGATGATCTGGACGTGTGTCCATCAGAGACAGTACGGTGGTTGGTTGGGCTTACCGGGAGAGCTCCCTCTGGAGGGCGTGCAGGCGCGCGCGGCAGCGCTCAGCCTCTGCCGTACAGTCCCGCAGGCGCGCCTCGGTGTCCAGGCGCAGCCGCCGCTCTCGGTCCACATCCCGCTGCAGGACCTCCCGCTGCAACACGAAGCCAGGTACGCGCTAGACGATACACTCACTGCGGCTATACTTCTGCTATCGTAAATTCAACCCTATCGTATACAAACGCCAGTTCAGCACGCTCTACTATTGTTCGTCGGGTGCTATAAATCAACACAAGATATTGGGCAATCACAGTGAACATACTTTACTAGAGCTGTAAAACTACCGCAGGCTACCGTAAACTACAGTAAGTTAGCGTAGACTACGGTAGTTTTCCTAGCAGCTTTGGCCAGTTAAGATCGTACCAGCATTACCTGTACATTAAGTGTGTTGCGTACTTAACTGGCGTTACATCGTAACGATCGCATCCATTACATATGAGATCAGCGAACATTGTAGATTTTTAACGTGAAACACAGGGGTTTTTGTAGTAAAAATAAAGAAAACAATACAGTTTTATCATATATCTCTAGAAAACGCAGCTTCATCAACAAAAGGCTAAATTAAAATATTGAAACGTCCCCTTAGAAAAATTAGTGAACTACTGTGCTGGTAAAAAGTGTGTGCATTTGATTTCTTTGTTATTGTAATTATGAAAAATTTTTTCAAATCTGTATTGGCCACTGCCCAAAACAATTCGTAAAATTTTTTGTGGGGAGCATGGGGGCTATGTAAGTAGGCTGTTTAGGTTTTTATGTTGGTAACGCCACGTAGCGCTCTGTATGACTGTGCTGTGTGTAGTCTGTGGCTAGTTGGCATTGTTGGAATATTCGCTATTGTAGTGTTGGGCAGTTGAATGTCAACAGCGCGTAGCGTTGCGTAGTGGTGGATGTGGGGAGAGAGATGGCGGAGTTTTGAGAGCGGATGATCTGGACGTGTGTCCATCAGAGACAGTAAATTTGTAAGATTGGATGTCATGAAGTGATGTATATACACTCCTGGAAATGGAAAAAAGAACACATTGACACCGGTGTGTCAGACCCACCATACTTGCTCCGGACACTGCGAGAGGGCTGTACAAGCAATGATCACACGCACGGCACAGCGGACACACCAGGAACCGCGGTGTTGGCCGTCGAATGGCGCTAGCTGCGCAGCATTTGTGCACCGCCGCCGTCAGTGTCAGCCAGTTTGCCGTGGCATACGGAGCTCCATCGCAGTCTTTAACACTGGTAGCATGCCGCGACAGCGTGGACGTGAACCGTATGTGCAGTTGACGGACTTTGAGCGAGGGCGTATAGTGGGCATGCGGGAGGCCGGGTGGACGTACCGCCGAATTGCTCAACACGTGGGGCGTGAGGTCTCCACAGTACATCGATGTTGTCGCCAGTGGTCGGCGGAAGGTGCACGTGCCCGTCGACCTGGGACCGGACCGCAGCGACGCGCGGATGCACGCCAAGACCGTAGGATCCTACGCAGTGCCGTAGGGGACCGCACCGCCACTTCCCAGCAAATTAGGGACACTGTTGCTCCTGGGGTATCGGCGAGGACCATTCGCAACCGTCTCCATGAAGCTGGGCTACGGTCCCGCACACCGTTAGGCCGTCTTCCGCTCACGCCCCAACATCGTGCAGCCCGCCTCCAGTGGTGTCGCGACAGGCATGAATGGAGGGACGAATGGAGACGTGTCGTCTTCAGCGATGAGAGTCGCTTCTGCCTTGGTGCCAATGATGGTCGTATGCGTGTTTGGCGCCGTGCAGGTGAGCGCCACAATCAGGACTGCATACGACCGAGGCACACAGGGCCAACACCCGGCATCATGGTGTGGGAAGCGATCTCCTACACTGGCCGTACACCACTGGTGATCGTCGAGGGGACACTGAATAGTGCACGGTACATCCAAACCGTCATCGAACCCATCGTTCTACCATTCCTAGACCGGCAAGGGAACTTGCTGTTCCAACAGGACAATGCACGTCCGCATGTATCCCGTGCCACCCAACGTGCTCTAGAAGGTGTAAGTCAACTACCCTGGCCAGCAAGATCTCCGGATCTGTCCCCCATTGAGCATGTTTGGGACTGGATGAAGCGTCGTCTCACGCGGTCTGCACGTCCAGCACGAACGCTGGTCCAACTGAGGCGCCAGGTGGAAATGGCATGGCAAGCCGTTCCACAGGACTACATCCAGCATCTCTACGATCGTCTCCATGGGAGAATAGCAGCCTGCATTGCTGCGAAAGGTGGATATACACTGTACTAATGCCGACATTGTGCAAGCTCTGTTGCCTGTGTCTATGTGCCTGTGGTTCTGTCAGTGTGATCATGTGATGTATCTGACCCCAGGAATGTGTCAATAAAGTTTCCCCTTCCTGGGACAATGAATTCACGGTGTTCTTATTTCAATTTCCAGGAGTGTATTATGACTTTTGAACACTATTAAGGTAAATACATTGATTGTTCACTATCAAAATCTTTCATTTGCTAAGTATGTCTATCAGTAGTTAGTGCCTTCAGTAGTTAGAATCTTTTATTGAGCTGGCAGTATTGGCGCTCAATGTATTGCAGTAGTTCGAGTAACAAAGATTTTTGTGAGGTAAGTGATTTGTGAAAGATATAGGTTAATGTTAGTCAGGGCCATTCTTTTGTAGGGATTATTGATAGTCAGATTGCGTTGCGCTAAAAATATTGTGTGTCGGTTTTGCTCAGCTGTTTGAAAATCAAATAACGTAAGGGGTTTACCAGCACAGTAATTCATTAACTTTTCTAAGGGGACATTTCAATATATCAAAGAATGCTTCAATACTTCGTTGAACTTATATAAAACATGTTGCTGTTATTCATAAAAACTTTCGCATTTATCAATAATAACATGAAACTCCTGCCTTTGCTCATGATGAAGAACGTTCCATTGAGTACAAAATGACAACAATAATTATACATAATTTTATAGCTCAAATGGCTCTGAGCACTATGGGACTTAACAGCTGAGGTCATCAGTCCCCTGAACTTAGAACTACTTGAACCTAACTAACCTAAGGACATCACACACATCCATGCCCCAGGCAGGATTCGAACGGCCACTACGGCCGGCTATAATTTTATATTTGTGCATGTAAACTGTCCACACATCATAAGTAACTGCTTTGCTTATATAAAAGTACAGAAGTTATGCGAACAACTAATTTTTATTCGATAAGGATATAAAATGCAAAATGGACTAACACTGAATAATGTGCAGTTCTAATTACCTGAAAAAAAAACAACAAAACAAAGTAAAGTCTTTGGTTCCCATTTTCCTTCATACAAATTAATTTATGTTTCTTTCCCTACCAGTTTTACCAATATATCCAGTACTCCTACCATTTACTGCGCCATTCATGTAGTGCATACCAAAACTACTGAACCATATTTTGGTAGAGCACAACGCGACACTTTACTGCAGTGGAATTTTCTTTGGTTAAATATTGATTGTTTTTTTCCTTTCTTTCATTTGTACAATCTGTGTTATGTAACATAAGTAAATACATGTAAAATAATGTATATGTTGAATTTTCTGTTATAGAAGCGCTATCCCCATACAAATTAAAATGAATGTAAAATAAGAGGGACAGGGAGAGGATAGTTGAGTGGACAGTAACGTCACGTCGTTTGTTGGCTTATTTAGTGGCATGATGTACGAGAAACAGTAAAGCAATAGTAACGAATTATAATAATTAATTATCTGTGTGCAAAGTGGTGTAAAACGGACGCAGACCGTTGAAGGTCGAGTTTGAAGTATATGCTACTGGGAAAGTATGTTACAGTTTGAAAAGTCCATTATGTAAATAGTGCTGTGGAAGGAGGAGTATATAAATAATAACAGTATGAGGGCATAGTACGTCTAACTTGTTACAGTAAAAAACCATCAGCCATTCACCGACTATGAGATCTTACATTAGTGAAACGACTGTCTCAGCGTTTAATCTCCATCCCGTCTAAGCTTTCCACCTTGAAACGTTCCACATACATTAGATTTCCAGAAATTGCTATATTACAGCGATCGAGCAGTCATTTAGCTTCTTCAATAATTTTAAGAGAAATAACATAACATTCAAGAAAGTGAATATGCCATACCGATACAGCTTCAGCGACTGCAGCATCACTTATTCATACGGTACGAGGTAGGTGCAACTTATTCTCAAATGACGACCCCCTCCCCCCACAAACACACAAAATAACGAAAGGAAAAATGTATATTACCAAATTTTCGCTGCCCATGTAGCAAAACTTCAGTGTCAGTCATGACGTTTTAATTTATTACCTTCTTTTTATTACTAACTCCATTCGAGATATACTCTGCCGGCAGCATGGACATATATATCTTAATCTACCTGCAAAATTATACGAGGGGCGTTCAGTAAGTAATTTAACATCTTTCACCTAAAGCAGGTTAGTTTCATTCGAGACTCCACTACACTATATTATTCCCCACTCTTCCGGAATACCGTCGCCATAACATTACCGACTGAGTGTGTGGCTTTGAACTTTATCTTCGAAGGAGAGGCGGTGTGGCACCACTCCATGGATTGCCGTTTTTTTCCGGTTCGAGATTATGAACGTATGTTTGATCGCCTGTGACGATGTTCGACAAAAAATTATCACCATTAGTTTCCTAGTGCGCAAGCAATTCTGCACAGACGGATCTTCGTCGTTATCTATGGTCTTCTGCCAGGCGGTGGGAACCCCAGCGGGCACACACTTTTGAGTACCTCAGATGGTTGAGAGTCTGTGAGCACTACCAGCAGAGACGTCCAGTTGAACAGTGAGGTGTTTTATTGCAAGATGTCGATCACCACGAATGAATGTGCCCGCACGTTCCACCACTGCAGGAGTCACAGTTGCTGCAGCCGGCCAGCAAGCGGGAGATCGGAAGCGTTGGCGCAACCTTGTTGCGATGGTGACAGATGCCTCGCCCAACGACTCCCTGTACTTTTGTTGACTGGCCAAGTCTCTGTAGACATTATTCAAGTGTATATGAATATCTTTGATGCTCTGGGTTTTCGCTAAAAAAAACTCAATGACAGATTTCTGTTTGGAACTCACCTCCATTACAGAGGCCATTTTGAAGGCTATGTAAAGCGTCGCCACCTGTTGGAACTTCATGAAACTATAAGAACTGAAGCGGAAATTATTCCACCATGTCCCACGACAAATTCTGCTCTTTTACAACGGAAATTGGTATAGAAAAAGAATGTTTTGCGTTAGTTATCGAACGCCCTTTGTATCACTGTACGATACACGGTTCGTGAGATATGACGTCATAAACATTGAGGTGTGTGAAAAACTAGGTTCTCTTAAAACGGAGCGCAAATTACTCAGACTGTACTTATCTAGTGCTGGATGCTTTAAAGAATCGGGGGTGGGGTTAGTGGTCTGCACTAACTGGGCACCGCTGTTACGGCGATCTGAACGGTGATACCTGTTAGGGCCAATATAATAATATTTAAGGGTAGAGCTGCCGCTACTCGAATTCTCAGTCGACGGAAGGTTAATTATAATCAGAATCAGACTTAACAGGATGGAAAGGTGAACTTCAGACTCTGGTGCAGAAGCAGTAACCTTTGTGTAATAAACTTAGATAAGAAATTCAGTAACTGAAGGATTGACGTAATGAATTTAAGAGCGATAACTACATTTCCATTTGGCCGCTGTATTGTTAACGACACTGGGCGAATAGCGTTTTGACAGGCTGGGTTGCGTAAGAATGAAGTGTAAAGTTTCTGCAAATGAAGTTACTGGAGCACCAGATATCTCAATGCAAAGAAGGTCGAGTCTAAAGCGCCCTGCTCGCCCAGTCGGCAAAAGTGGAAGAGCTACGCGGAATCCGCGTTAATTAACAGAGGATTAAGCCCGGAAACGGTGAAAGTCCTGCAGCGGAGGAAGCAAGAGAATGTTCCGCAAGATGGGGTCGGTGCCTGGAATTTTGGGCGAGTGTGTCTGCGAGAATAGGAGGAGAGAGGGCGGGACAGCTGGCGCTGAGGCAGGAGTGGCAGGCGTCCGATCGCGCGAGCGGATACAGCGGGGACGCGCGCCACCACTAAATCGTTCCATTTCCGCGGGCAATCCCCGCCGACGGTGGAGGCAGTGCCACCGGCGCTCTCCGATAAGGCGGCAGCAGTAGCTCCGTCCATCTCCTCAAGTGGCAGCGTCTTCCTGCTCGCCTGCCGTGCAGTCTGACACAGTCACGTAAAGCGTAGGACGGTAGCGGCGCGGATGTCGTAGAGCGTAGAGCGCAGCGAAATAGGATCCACATTCCGACGACACTCTTCCAGACGCGAATACAAATTTGTGAATCCACGAATAAGCGAAGGCCGGATCAGCGTAGCTGGTCCAGCCAGGCTTCTAATTCCAGATCTGCTGGTCAAAGCTAACAAAATCAATAACTCGTGTGTTAAGCTGGTGTTAAGCAACACGTCTGTCATACACAAGTCTGCACCAGCCCCCGAAGGGTACATACACTGACGTGACAGAAGCCATGTGATACCTCATACTATCGTGTGGTACCACTTTTTGCCGGCGAGTGCAGCAACTCGCCGTGGTATGGACTCAACAAATCTTTGGCTTTCCCCTGCAGAGATATTAAGCCATGCTGCCACTGTAGCCGTCCATAATTGCGAAAGTGTGCCGGCGCAGCATTTTGCGCACCAACTGATTTATCGATTATATCCCATAAACCCCCCCCCCCCATGAACCATGGACCTTGCCGTTGGTGGGGAGGCTTGCGTGCCTCATCGATACAGATAGCCGTACCGTAGGTACAACCACAACGGAGGGGTATCTGCTGAGAGGCCAGACAAACATGTGGTTCCTGAAGAGGGGCAGCAGCCATTTCAGTAGTTGCAAGGGCAACAGTCTGGATGATTGACTGATCTGGCCTTGTAACAATAACCAAAACGGCCTTGCTGTGCTGGTACTGCGAACGGCTGAAAGCAAGGGGAAACTACGGCCGTAATTTTTCCCGAGGGCATGCAGCTTTACTGTATGATTAAATGATGATGGCGTCCTCTTGGGTAAAATATTCCGGAGGTAAAATAGTCCCCCATTCGGATCTCCGGGCGGGGACTACTCAAGAGGATGTCGTTATCAGGAGAAAGAAAACTGGCGTTCTACGGATCGGAGCGTGGAATGTCAGGTCCCTTAATCGGGCAGGTAGGTTAGAAAATTTGAAACGGGAAATGGATAGGTTAAAGTTAGATATAGTGGGAATTAGTGAAGTTCGGTGGCAGGAGGAACAAGACTTCTGGTCAGGTGACTACAGGGTTATAAACACAAAGTCAAATAGGGGTAATGCAGGAGTAGGTTTAATAATGAATAGGAACATAGGAACGCGGGTAAGCTACTACAAACAGCTTAGTGAACGCATTATTGTGGCCAAGATAGATACGAAGCCCACACCTACTACAGTGGTACAAGTTTATATGCCAACTAGCTCTGCAGATGACGAAGAAATTGAAGAAATGTATGATGAAATAAAAGAAATTATTCAGATTGTGAAGGGAGACGAAAATTTAATAGTCATGGGAGACTGGAATTCGAGTGTAGGAAAAGGGAGAGAAGGAAACGTAGTAGGTGAATATGGATTGGGGCTAAGAAATGAAAGAGGAAGCCGCCTGGTAGAATTTTGCACAGAGCACAGTTTAATCATAGCTAACACTTGGTTTAAGAATCATGATAGAAGGTTGTATACATGGAAGAACCCTGGAGATACTAAAAGGTATCAGATTGATTATATAATGGTAAGACAGAGATTTAGGAACCAGGTTTTAAATTGTAAGACTTTTCCAGGGGCAGATGTGGACTCTGACCACAATCTATTGGTTATGACCTGTAGATTAAAACTGAAGAAACTGCAAAAAGGTGGGAATTTAAGGAGATGGGACCTGGATAAACTGAAAGAACCAGAGGTTGTAGAGAGTTTCAGGGAGAGCATAAGGGAACAATTGACAGGAATGGGGGAAAGAAATACAGTAGAAGAAGAATGGGTAGCTTTGAGGGATGAAGTAGTGAAGGCAGCAGAGGATCAAGTAGGTAAAAAGACGAGGGCTAGTAGAAATCCTTGGGTAACAGAAGAAATATTGAATTTAATTGATGAAAGGAGAAAATATAAAAATGCAGTAAATGAAGCAGGCAAAAAGGAATACAAACGTCTCAAAAATGAGATCGACAGGAAATGCAAAATGGCTAAGCAGGGATGGCTAGAGGACAAATGTAAGGATGTAGAGGCTTATCTTACTAGGGGTAAGATAGATACTGCCTACAGGAAAATTAAAGAGACCTTTGGAGATAAGAGAACCACTTGTATGAACATCAAGAGCTCAGATGGAAACCCAGTTCTAAGCAAAGAAGGGAAAGCAGAAAGGTGGAAGGAGTATATAGAGGGTCTATACAAGGGCGATGTACTTGAGGACAATATTATGGAAATGGAAGAGGATGTAGATGAAGATGAAATGGGAGATACGATACTGCGTGAAGAGTTTGACAGAGCACTGAAAGACCTGAGTCGAAACAAGGCCCCCGGAGTAGACAACATTCCATTGGAACTACTGACGGCCTTGGGAGAGCCAGTCCTGACAAAACTCTACCATCTGGTGAGCAAGATGTATGAAACAGGCGAAATACCCTCAGACTTCAAGAAGAATATAATAATTCCAATCCCAAAGAAAGCAGGTGTTGACAGATGTGAGAATTACCGAACAATCAGTTTAATAAGCCACAGCTGCAAAATACTAACGCGAATTATTTACAGACGAATGGAAAAACTAGTAGAAGCCGACCTCGGGGAAGATCAGTTTGGATTCCGTAGAAATACTGGGACACGTGAGGCAATACTGACCTTACGACTTATCTTAGAAGAAAGATTAAGGAAAGGCAAAGCTACGTTTCTAGCATTTGTAGACTTAGAGAAAGCTTTTGACAATGTTGACTGGAATACTCTCTTTCAAATTCTAAAGGTGGCAGGGGTAAAATACAGGGAGCGAAAGGCTATTTACAATTTGTACAGGAACCAGATGGCAGTTATAAGAGTCGAGGGACATGAAAGGGAAGCAGTGGTTGGGAAGGGAGTAAGACAGGGTTGTAGCCTCTCCCCGATGTTATTCAATCTGTATATTGAGCAAGCAGTAAAGGAAACAAAAGAAAAATTCGGAGTAGGTATTAAAATCCATGGAGAAGAAATAAAAACTTTGAGGTTCGCCGATGACATTGTAATTCTGTCAGAGACAGCAAAGGACTTGGAAGAGCAGTTGAATGGAATGGATGGTGTCTTGAAGGGAGGATATAAGATGAACATCAACAAAAGCAAAACGAGGATAATGGAATGTAGTCGAATTAAGTCGGGTGATGTTGAGGGTATTAGATTAGGAAATGAGACACTTAAAGTAGTAAAGGAGTTCTGCTATTTGGGGAGCAAAATAACTGATGATGGTCGAAGTAGAGAGGATATAAAATGTAGACTGGCAATGGCAAGGAAAGCGTTTCTGAAGAAGAGAAATTTGTTAACATCGAGTATAGATTTAAGTGTCAGGAAGTCATTTCTGAAAGTATTTGTATGGAGTGTAGCCATGTATGGAAGTGAAACATGGACGATAAATAGTTTGGACAAGAAGAGAATAGAAGCTTTCGAAATGTGGTGCTACAGAAGAATGCTGAAGATTAGATGGGTAGATCACATAACTAATGAGGAGGTACTGAACAGGATTGGGGAGAAGAGGAGTTTGTGGCACAACTTGACCAGAAGAAGGGATCGGTTGGTAGGACATGTTCTGAGGCATCAAGGGATCACCAATTTAGTATTGGAGGGCAGCGTGGAGGGTAAAAATCGTAGGGGGAGACCAAGAGATGCATACACTAAGCAGATTCAGAAGGATGTAGGTTGCAGTAGGTACTGGGAGATGAAGAAGCTTGCACAGGATAGAGTAGCATAGAGAGCTGCATCAAACCAGTCTCAGGACTGAAGACCACAACAACAACAACATCCCATAAACTTTCGATGGGTAGCTAAATCATTCGCTCGATTTGTCCAGAATATTCTTGAAACCAGTCGCCAACAATTGTGGCCTAATTAGATGGCGCACCGTCGTTCATAAGAATTCCATCTTTGTCTGAGAACATAAAGTCCATTGATGGCCACAAATGAACTCCAAGTAGCCGAACATAACCATTTCCAGTCTATGATCGGTTCAGTTGGATTAGAGGACCCAGTCCATTTCATGTAAGCAAAGCCCATACTATTAAGGAGCTACTACCAGCTTGCACAGTGCCTTATTGACAACTTGGGGCCATGGCTTCGTGTGCTCTACGCCACACTCGAAACCTAGCATCAACTCTTACCAAGTGAAATCGGGACTCACCTGACCAGCCCACGGTTTTCCAGCCGCCTAGTCCGATACGGTCACGAGCCCAGGAGCTACGATGCAGGCGATACGTGCTCGAAGGCATCCGCGTTGGTCGTCTGCTCCTAAAGCTCATTAACGCCAAATTTCGCAGCACTGTCCTAACGGATACATTCGTCGTAGGTTCCACATTGATCTCTGCGATTGTATCGCGTAGCGTTGCTTGTCTGTTTGAACTGACCACTCTACGCAAACGCCGCTCCTCTCGGTCGTTAAGTGAAGGCCGTCGGCCACAGCGTTCCCCGTGGTGAGAGGTAACGCCTGAAACTTGGTATTTTCGGCACACTCTTGACACTGTGGATCTTGAAAAACTGAATTCCCTAACGATTTCCGAAATGGAATGTTCCATGCGTCAGGCGACAACTACCATCCAGCGTTCAAAGTCTGTTAATTTTCGTCGTGCGGCCCTAATCACGTCGGAAATCCTTACACATGAACTACCTGAGAACGAATGACAGTTCTGCCAATGCATTACCATCTTATATCTTGTGCACGCGACACTGGCGCCATCTGTATATGTGCATGTCGCTATCCCACGACTTCCGTCATCTCATTGTAATCGGAACTGCTGGCTTGTGGACGGTATATGAACATGTCGCTGTCCCATGATTTCGTCATCTCACTGTAATCGGAACTGCTGGCTTATATTCTTTGTTTACGTCGTTGAGTGTGAAAGCTAATATTTTTTTAAAGCTGCTAGTTACTCGCAATGCAACTTCTGAGAGCTCCAGGTTCGTATTTGATAAGCAGTTATTGTTACCTTGCAGCTGGATTAAACTCTTCATTTTATGTCATGTTGGACAACCAAATGTTTTTTCTATGTTTGTGTGTAGCAGCATTTTAAACAGAGAGGACGCTATTGTCTTGCAACATTTGCCGTGACAATGTTCGCTTTCGTTATTAGCAGAAGGGCAGAACGACGACGTAGCGCCAGGAACAGGAATTAGGTTCGACCGTGGCTAGGAAGAAGCGGTGATAAACATTTCCTGTTAATGAAGGAGTTCAGGCTCAAAGAGAGACAGAAATCTGGGAACTTCGTCAGAATGGATGTGACCTCTTTTGACAAGCTGCTGTTGATAGTACGGGATGCGATTCGCGCAAGTGATAGTAATGAGGAACGGTATTTCACAAGAGTGCCACCGCAAAGATGCCAAACGGCTCATACAGTCGCCAGTGGTCGCGGCCAGCACAACTGCTATGGCACCTGTGGCTATTCTATCAATGATATTATTTCTAGCATTCTGAAATAACGCAAAAGATGCAATTGTATGAGTCATGTGCGGTGCTTTCACTGATTTAGGTGACACGTACTCATATCGAGAGTAAAATTATCTGCACATTTACGTAAAACATATGAACTCATAAGTAAACATTTGTAGACGTACGTTATTATGGTCCAGCGTATCTTATGGGTAACAGACACTTTTCCTCGTTGTAAGGCTCAAAAAGCAAGCTTCCACTTTCTTTGTCACTTTTCATTCCTACAATATGTAACTATCATTACATACACAACTTTTCTCAGCGGCAAGACAAAAAAACAAATTTTCATGTGTATTTTATTACTGTATTTACAAAAAAAAATTACTAACTGAAGAAAGTGTACAATATTTCGCGCAACAGCCAGAAGAGTCCTCATGAGCTCACGCATTGTTGGCCTGCTGAGCACAAGTGAAAATAGTAACAAGCAGAAAGACCACTAGAAACGCTGCGTTTAGCGCTTGCGAGCCTATACTTCCACTACTGTGCACCGATCCACAGTAGAATAGAACAGATCCTATTTCTCCCCGACGGTTAACTCGTCTGCTAAAATCGCTGTTTCACCCGTTCTGCCGCTAGGTAGCAGGCCGTTTACACCTGAAGTGCACACGTTAGGTGTGTCTTGTATTACCGACTTTAGACACACTTGAATACATTTTTATATGCTAGCCACTTAACCTTTTTGCTGCCAAGTTGGTGCCAGCAGTACGTGTTTTGTGAACGGCGTGGCGCGCCGCACACCATTCCTGGCCACTTCTGTCCTTTCCCTGCCAATGAAAATGGTTCACAGAGCGGAGGGGGAACTCCCTGTCGTCGTCATCTTCCTTGTCATCACTAACTTCACCCCTGGAAGGCGAAAGCAGGAAAAGCGAAGGACAGTTTTCTTGATCCTGGGATACTGTAAGGTCGGGACCGACGACAGCCGAAGTATCATCCGACGATTAAGAAAAATTCAATTAATACGCACTATCACTATTCTTAAGTAATATTTCTAACGCCTTGTTTGATAAACCACGCTCGTACGTCTTCAAACTGCTTCGCAACATGCCTCTACATCGTAATCCCTTAATAAGGAACGAAAGACAATTAGTAAAACTTTTTCTGTCATATGAGCAGTATCAATGTAATTATTAGTACGACTGACAACTTCATGAAGCGCGACAGGTCACGTTGCGTACTCATGCTGCGGTAAAAGATCGAAATGTACTCGTTTCGCACCTATAAGGCGCTAGCAGGGAGTGCGAGCAAGTTAGCGATGGATGTATACTTTGTTAGCAGTTGAAGGGTTATTGTATCAGGTGTATAGATATCATCAGATCAGGTTGGCATGGATAAGTGCTTTTGCTGACGGAATTCATTCAGTTCTGTCCTTTTTTCGGGGGAAGGAATAATTAACTCTGCGAAATCCGGTAATCGCGGACGCAAATAAATAGGAGGATTTAACATTTTAATGTTACACTATTGTGTCTCCCCTCTATACGTGACGTAAAAATAGGTGCCTCATCAAATATTTTGAATGAATCCGTCCCTTTACCAGTATCCGGAGTGTCAAGGACCTGCTACGACAGTTCTTGGCCAGCTTGCCTCAGAGAGAAGGCAAGGACTTCATGACGTCCATCCGAACCCAATCTGTGCCTGCATCCATGGCAGAGGCGGTGCAACGTAATACTGGCAAGTGGGCTCATACTGGCAAGTTCTTCGTGAATTTGACTTGATTTTGGAATCACCGAAATAACATCACATACTATCGCAAGCCGTGAAGTTTCATTTCATTTCCTACTCCACTTCTGCGTGCTTCCCTATTTTTGTCGGCCAGGATATTATGTTCCTACATTACATCTTTAGGTATATCCAACCACATTTCGTATTAGTTTGTGTGTCAACGATCTTTCACGCTTTTCTTAAGTGGCTGGACTATTCTTTCAGTGTTAAACGCATCACTGAATTTTTTCTGAACGGTATAGACTGTACTTCTACTAAGGCAAACTGTACTCTATTGGATGAACGTAGCTACTGTGCCACACACACTGAAGCACGTTGAGTGAGGGCGGGTTTTGGAGTCACCTCTCGCAGTTGGCACCGTGTGCGCTGCTTCTGCATGAGCCGCGCCCTTGGGAGACAGGCAGCCCCTCGCACCCGGTAAGCCCGCAGCCCCAGCAGTGAATCACCGCGTGTGCTCTCGACACGCCACGCGGCTCACCTCCACACGGAAGCCGGCCACCACCCTGCACATGTCGTGCCGCACAGTCCCTGCCCAATACCATGACCAGCTGTTCGGTAAACAGACTGTTCGCATGTTTCGTTTATACGCTCTGACAAAAAAGAAAAAAAAAAAAAACTTGCACCGTGAATAGGATGAACAGCTGACAGAAAGCTTAGTTTTTATACAGTTAGTAAATTATTATTGCTTTATAAGAAATGTGTTGCAATCTCTGTGCAGACTTATTTGAGTAATCATAAGTTAGCTTTTTTCAATTTTCCTGATATAGCAGCACTATGTAAAATGCATAAGGATCAATTAATGTGTCACCACATTGTTATTGCTCGATGCTGCAAGCAAACAGTTGTCGGACTCATTAATTGGTAGAAATAGGGTACGTAGAGACCTGTAGTGCAATGAGTTACTCAAATAAAATGATGTTACCGATCATCGGTGATGTGGAAAACTGAAATGAACCCAAGATTCCAAAAATACAGACAGTGTTCATATACTGGCTGTCCCGGAACTGTTGCGATCAACTTCGAGGTGTCGTACAGGGTGTATTGAGGAACAAATCGAGGATAAGAATCCGTGCCCATAAACGACATCCAACGACGCTACAGAGTGCCGAAGTTATAGGCAATGGCGCCTGCCATTAGGCCACTCCTTCAGCATCAAACGTGACTTTGTACGCTGACGGCCCGTAGGCGGAACGTCTTGCAGTGTTGTTTATTATTTAGTGATCGCGACTAATTGCCACGATCGCCAATGGAGATGATGGAGTTAGTAACTGCTTAGAAACACCTTGTCTCCTTTGAATGCCATGCTCGTTGCTCTGGGATGATCGTTTGGGACACGGGTTTCCATATGCAGTTTATTTTGTTCCTGTATACCGAAAAACTTTGGAGACTGGAGAGGTTCCAGCAGAAAAATAAACTGTAGATGGGAATGCGTTTCAAAAACCGTCAAAAGTCGACGCAACGGAGCATCGAATTCATATCAGGCTAGGCTTTTCTATGCATCAGTTAGCTCCGACATCGATCGTGGCAATCAGTCGCGATAACTGAATAACAGACAAAATTACGAGATGTTCCGCATACGGTCCGTCAGCGAACAAAGTCAGTTTTACCGCCGAAGGGATGGCCTTGCGGCGGCCGCCGAAGGCTATAACTTCGACGTAATGTAGCGTCGTTGGATGACGTTTCCAGACGCGGCTTCCTGTCCTCGCTTTGTTCCTCAAGACACCCTCTACAACCCCTCAAAGTGTTTCGCAATATTTCTGGGACACCATTTATATCACAAAAGCAACTGAGGTCAGTTTCACGTCAGTCTCTAAAGAATTTCTTTGTCTTCTATAGAACTGCACAGAATTTCAGCAGAGACTTTAAGATCCGTTAACTTAATTCTGCGACAAGACTTTTGGTTTCAGCCACTCATGCATTTTCTTCAGAAATAGGGGCATATTTTGTCGAAGAGTTTACGTTAATGGACAATTTTCGTTATTAGTCAAATAATTATGATTGGGTTGAACACACTGCACGAACAATTAAATTATAAATATCTTCGTAAGATATTCGGTTTAACAAACCGCTTCAGTTGTGTTTAGTCCTTTATTTTTAGATCACTACCGGTTTCGTCGCACTAGGAGCCACATCTTCAGATCAACATATCCATCACAATAAATCAAGAAGGAATAACAACCCTAAGACATCTACAGATACGATAATTTTCTAAAAATATTTTAAGATTTTAAAAAAGTTTTTTTTTTTTTTAAACTTTCGAAGCTTTCTGTAATACACGCATCCGGCGCTGCTCTTTTAAGTCATTAAACATCCGTGGTTTAAGAGTTTCATTTAGGTTATCGTAACTTAAAGGCGTTAATAATGAAAATAAATGTCACCTGTAACTATTTGCCACTACCTATTGTTTTTTTAAAAAAATGTTTTGTATTTGGATATCCAAATATTCCTTGTTCTCATTCACGATTCATGCGTTCTCCCAATACACCACAGAACATTGTTGCGCCAGCGCATCACAAGCGCATGCGCGAGCCGCCTATATAGGCCCCAACTTCCGGCTGATAAACATCTCCATAGCGGCATGTCTTATGTTTATCTTCTGCTGTGCTTTCCATGTGTGTTTCATAAATTTCGTGCTTGTTTTTCTATTTAAAAGCTTTAAGCTCGCGTTTTGTAAGTGTAAATTCATCCAGTCTGTAACGTAGGTTTCATTTCCTCTGAACAGCCAGATGCATAGCTCATTAAAGCATCAGCGTCCATTGGTGACACATCAGGAGGGTAGCAATTTGCATATCTAGATTTCTGTCTGCTGTTGCAGTTTACTTATTTAGTCTTGCCAGGCTTGATAGGATGTGAGTATGCTGCTTGTGGACGCTGGAGGAGCTGGCCGCGGTTCACGAACAGCTGAAGGCACTTTTGGCTATGGTTAGAAGCTTTCAGGCTGCTGATTGGGGTTTAGCGGTGGCGGAAAATTTGGCGCGTTGCTTGGGATACCCCAGGCGTCGCTTGTATCGCCCACGGGCTTCGCTGCCGAGGCACCTATCTCCCAGTGTACTCAAGGCGGCGGATCCGCCCTCACAGCAGAGTGAGCGGCGGATGGTAATACGTTCGCGTCGCTTGTGGCGGAGGGCCAATGTGGAGACTGGCCATCTGTCGTTAGTCATTCACCCTGTAAGTGGACATGTGACCGATGTTTCAGCAGGGTCCGAACAGGCACCCGAGGATAGGGGTTTCCTAGTTATCAGGAGCTCCAACATTAGGCGCGTTATGGAGCCCTTAGACAGACACCTGTCGAGGCTAGAAACAAAGCCAATGTGCACTCGGTATGTCTGCCAGAGGGCTTCATCCGAGATGAGGAGGCGGTCCTGGTCGGCACCAATGATATCTGTCGCATGCGTTCTGAGGCCAACCTCAGGTCATACAGGCGGCTAGCGGAGGTGGTGAAGGCTGCTGGCCTCGCACGCGGGGTGCAAGCAGAGCTCGCAGTTTGCAGCATTGTTCCCAGACTTGATCGGAATCCTTTGGTTTGGAGCCGAGTGAAGGATCTCAACCAAAGGGTTCGTCTACTCTGTGACATACTTAAATGCAGATTTCTACACCTGTGTTATCAAAATGGTTCAAATGGCTCTGAGCACTATGGGACTTAACATCTATGGTCATCAGTCCCCTAGAACTTAGAACTCCTTAAACCTAACTAACCTAAGGACATCACACAACACCCAGTCATCACGAAGCAGAGAAAATCCCAGACCCCGCCGGGAATCGAACCCGGGAACTCGGGCCCTGTGTTATCGGTTGGGGATTTGTAGGACTCCCCATGATAGGTCAGGGGTGCACTACAAATAGGAAGCAGCTACTCTGGTAGCAGAGTACATGAGGGTTTCTTAATTCAGTTGCTAGTTTTAGGTACTCTGATGAACACACACCTTTGAATTGCCCTTGAGCGTATAATTACTCACTAGTCGATGATAAGGTCTTGATATTAAATGAAATATGGGATGATCGTGTTGATTACACCCACCTCCTGTTATCCCTGAAACATATCTCAAAATTATTGTTAACTGAACAAAACGTACATAACACAGCGCCTACCCACCATGTATTATATCTGATGTGCGAGGCTTGCTGAAGTGTGGATTTCCCAATAAATGGAGAACTAAATCTCACTGTTTTGCTTCCCATACCTGCAGCTCTCAGATTTTGATCTCTTCGTGTACCAAATGCACGCAAGAAACAGTACTCTCAAAGTTTTCACTAACTGTGGGATACAGAAAAATTCACAATACAGTCTAAAAGGTTGAAAAAGAAAATCCTTTCTCAAACTCGAATTTTTATCTACGCAGCGAGAAATTATCAATTCAAAATAAGGAACTCCATGTATAATGCACAATGCACAGTGCCGGATTTACACATTTGCCCCCAGTAGGCTATTCAAATTCTGACGCCCCTAACGACCTCTACAGTTCGATACCCTACAGCACAATCATATTAATTACAATTTTTTGTCAGGTGAATTGTAATTTATTGATTTGTGTGGTATCGTCCTGACTACACCACGTGTTTCCCGAAATTAGTGTGACTGTGAACTTAGCGGATCGAGGTGTCAGTTCCTAGATTTTTTTACAACCCAAAGATTTAGTTAAGATTGCGCAAGGTATAGTTTTGGGCATTTTTCTGAGATATTAAAAACAAATTCAATTAACTGAGATACGGAAGTTTTACAATACCTTTTTACGCCATTGTATATTCGCATAATCATCAATTATTTCGTCGTATGAGATCTTCTTCATTAGTTCTGATTCGTCGCTTGAATACATAGTCCCATGCAAACTGCTATATATAAGTTCGGATAAACGTCTTACAAACTCTGTTTTCGCAGGGAAGACGATAGACTTTTCAATTATCCAGAATCTAATTTTACTAAAATTCTTTCAGAATTGAAAATATACGTGTTCTTGAAATAAAGCGGTCTCTAAATCACCAGATACATTTCTTTCATGAAAAGGGCTTTTACATTAGGGTTGGTGATGACAATTCACACATTTTGGTCGGAAATAAAAACTTTTCATTGAACATTTTGCAGGTCTTCTGCCTTTTTTTCTTTTTAATTCAGATACGATTCTGTCAATAAGAACGAGAAATGTGTTAACCCTGAAAGCATCACTCGTAGTCATTCTCATTTCTTCATCGGGTGTTACGTTATAATTTTCTTTCCTTTTCGGTATTCTTTTTCCCACGTCTTTTGTATTGAAATTTTCTCGTTGGGCTACGAAAAACTTGCAGAAAGGTTCGGAAAGATCGACAACAGTGATCAAACCTGCGGTAGTAGCCTGAATCTGAACTGACTTTTTTTTGTTTTGTTTTTGTTTTGAAAAAATAAACAATCACGTAACAACCATTATCGCCGTTTCCAGTTTTTATAAATTCAAAAGTATTCCCGTCGCTTCGTTCCGCGTTACAGGTTTTTCTGTACAATCTTCCTTGATTGACTCCAAAGTTTTAAGAACTTCGTTCCAAGAATGTCTCAGGCTCTTACATGCGTCCTCTCTAGATGACCAACGTGTCAGATTTACTCTCTTTAGCGTTTTACCTTTCTCGATTTCAGTCATTAATTTTTCCCAGCTTCGTGTCGAACTTACAAAAAAGAGTAATCTCTTGAAGCAACAAGCTTCTATGCAAGATTCAGTAGCTGTATCTGCCACTAAATTAAAAGAGTGGGCAGAGCAAGGAACGAAAAAAGCAAAAAGTGCTTCGCTTTGAATTTTAGCTATTGCATACACCAGACACGCTCGCGGCATTCCATCACTCATTCCAACAATTTTTGATCCAAGAACTTTATTTAATACACAATTTTACATTGCAAGTTTTGTTTCTCGTACGTAATTATCAGTATCCTTTGTTCAGAGTTCAGATATTGAATAATTACCTAACATAAGTACAAGAAATTTCTTTACGTACGATATAACTAAAAAAAGTCTAAATTTCTTGCTTAACTTACGAAACAGCTATTTATCATGTTAAATTATGTCTTACTGATTCGTTACAGATGTTTAATTGTAATATACTATGCATACTTACCTACTACAAGTTTGTACGCTCCGGTGACGTTATTTTATGAAGTTATTATTACAACCGACGAAACACTTTGAAAAATTATAGCACACAACCAATGTGCCAGAGAAATATTCGGACGTATTTGGCCACGATAACTTGACGATTGCGCTTGTGCTGGCGCATGCAGAGAAAATCGGCACTAGATGAAAGATATTCATTTGTCTCCGAGCGCTGCCAACTTTAATCTGCCCGTGGAAGCGAAGTGGTATTGTACATATTGTTAAGGATAATGGTGGTAGCGTTGTTGCAGGCAGCAGACGCTGCCTTCCCCTCACCACTCCTCTCCACTCGACAGCTTTAATGTGGAGGCAAGGCAGTTCCCAGCAGCCACCGCGCAAATCGTCAAGTTATCACGGTCAGATAGCATCAGAAGTTGCAGGATGCAACTAACTGAGGAGGCTTTTCTTTTGTTTTTGAAGAAAATACAGGACAGGGCTTCCCCGTTTGTATAGCCGCTCTATATCCATCCCTATCGTACTCAGCGCTACTATGCGGCGGGTATCTACAACAGCACGAGCCCGCTTCGGCTCCCGCGGTGGTCGCCCCCCCCCCCCCCCCCCAACGCTTGTGCACTCAGCAGTCAATGCGCCCAAGACACACTTAGCGCAAGGTCAGGTCACTCGTTCCCGCGCCGCAATAAAAGGTGACTACACAAATTGTAGAAAAAGTTATCTAGCTGGTGAAACATCTTAAATGTTGAATTGTTTGTGCGGACCTAATGACATTAGTTATACAGGGTGAAAAGTATTTGAGCCGACAAACTCTGGGAGGTTGTAGGGGACATCAAAACAAATATTTTTCCCTAATGTCATTTTTTCCTATGAGGAGTATTTAAACCGGTAGAGGAAGATTTCTCTGGCGGCAAATTAATTAAACCAAGAAACACTTTTCCATTTTTTATGACCAAGAGACAACACATTAACACAACCCAATTTCAATTACAGTAGATTTTCAAAAATGCCTCCATTGACACGTAAACAAAGGTTACACCGTCGGATCACGTTCTGTCTGACACGGACAAAACGCCAGGAGTATACTTAATTGTTCATGCTGCTGCTACTATCCGGGCAACCAGAACCTCTTCTGATGCAACAGGAGTTGCGTAAACAAGGTTGTGCATCTCCCCCCCCCCCCCCAAAAAAAAAAGTCCAGAGGGGACATATCTGCGGATCGAGCAGGCCATGGTACAGGACCACCTCTGCCAATCCGGTACAGGACCACCTCTGCCAATCCACGTTTCTGGGAACCGTCGCCGGCCGCGGTGGTCTAGCGGTTCTAGGCGCGCAGTCCGGAACCGCGCGACTGCTGCGGTCGCAGGTTCGAATCCTGCCTCGGGCATGGATGTGTGTGATGTCCTTAGGTTAGTTAGGTTTAAGTAGTTCTAAGTTATAGGGGACTGATGACCACAGATGTTAAGTCCCATAGTGCTCAGAGCCATTTGAACCATTTTTTTGGGAACCGTCGGTCCAGGAATCGACGGACACGACGACTGAAATGTGCCGGCGCCCCGCCATGTTGGAACCACAAGCGTTGTCTTGTAGGGAGCGGGATGTCTTCCAGCAATTCTGGCAATGCTCTGGGTGGATAATCAACTGGTTCCAGGTTGTGGACACGCTGTAAGTGAAATGGACGTAACGATTGCTCTCGAAGGACTGTTCTTACATTCGTCTGATTCGTCCCCGTATTACGGCAATTGCACAAGTGCTGATTGAAGGATCCCGCTCCACGTGCTGCAAGACAGCTTCCTCAAATTGCAGCGTTCTTACCGTGCGACGGCGTCCCTGTCCAGGTAATCTGCTAAATGACCTGGTCTTACTCAGACGTTGGTACACTGCAGCAAAGGTCGTATGATGCGGGATACGGCGATTAGGATATTGTTGTTGATAAACCCACTGTGCAGCTCGTCCGTTGTGGTGCGCTACGTAGGACGCACTAACCATATCAGTGCATTCACTCCAGGTGTATCGCTCCATAAGTAAACAGAGACAATGCCCTACTACACTGGACAGCAGTTGCCTACAACTGAAGAGCGTAATACGCCCTCTAACAACTGAAGATCTTAAAATGGCCTCTTAACAACTGAAGAGCGTAATACGGGCTGCACCGATTTAAATAATCCTCATAGGAAAAAATGACAATAGGGAAAAATATTTGTTTTGATGTCCCCTACAACCTCCCAGAATTTGTCGGTTTAAATACTATTCACCCTGTATAAACATGAATCCTTTTAATTTCTGTAAGCCATAAAAAAAATTGACACTAAATTTGGCGCTCCTAAAATCTGCCGCCCTAGGCAGTCTGCTAGGCCCTAGTCTGCTGGTAAATCCGCCACTGGCAATGCACATACAGATCTTGAAAATTACTTCAGCAATTATAGACACTGATAAAATGATTACCAATCTTGCAATAGAACTCTTAGCTGAGTGTAGGTGAAAAATATGAGGCTGCTATTAGTGTTCCTGTATTACGGTGCAAACTCTTCACACTAGTCGAAATGATAAAACAAATTGCGGCCGCGGCCTGAGGTCGCGCACCGCCGGACAGCTCTTCGCGCCGGACAGGCTGTAATTATCTGCGGGCACGCAGCGCGCTGGAACTCATCCAGCGCTTCCCCTACGTGTCACTTGCGGTTGCTGACGATCTCATTAACGTCAACGCCAGCGAAAAAGCAAATAACTGATAACTGCGAATCAAACGGAATACTGATGCCACGTTGTGACGACCGACTGGACCATCACCGATCCACGTGACAGGCGAGATGGGGTACGTGAATTACTGCCACAAATAAACAGTTCGCTGACACACGTCCGGTTTAGACTGCTTTTCGTCTGACCAAAATAGACATTTCGTGGCCACTCATTTCGACTAAAGGGATATATCTGCCCCAAGGTAGACACGAGTCCAATATCCACCACAGTATAATAAATTATCTCTCAACTAGCTCCGCACCGACCGCTGTGGCCGAGCGTTTCTAGGCGCTTCAGTCCGGGACCGCGCTGCTGCTACCGTCGCAGATTCGAATCCTGCCTCGGGCATGGATGTGTGTGATGTCCTTAGGTTAGTTAGGTTTAGGTAGTTTAAAGTTCTATGGGACTGATGACCTCAGATGTTAAGACCCATAGTCCTCAGAGCCATTTGAACTAGCTCCGCTTATGATGATGATATTGAGTTTGTGATCACATAAAACAAATTATTCAGATAGGTAGGGTGAGAAAAACTTAGTTATGATGTGTAACTGCAATTTTATAGTAGGAAAAGGAAGAGGAGGAAAAATAGTAAGTGAATAAGAACTGGGGGAAAGGAATGAAAGAGCAAAACATGTGACAGAATTTTGCACAGAGCATAATTTAAGCACTGCCATCACTTGGTTTAAGAATCTTGTAAGAAGGCTGTATACATCGAAGAGAACTGGATACAATGGAAGGTTTCAGACTGACTATATAGAGGCAAGGCAGAATTTCGATATTAGATTTTAGATTGTAAGGACCCTGCACACAATTAATTGGTTCTGAACTGAAAGTTAAAACTACAGATTTGGGAAAAAAGGTAGGAAATCAAGGAGCTAGGACCTGCATAAGTTTAAAGAACAAGAGATTATTCAATTTAAGAGGGAGCATGGAGCAGAAAGAGAAAATATAGTAGAAGATGAATGAAATGATATAGGGGAGCCGGCCGGAGTGGCCAAGCGGTTCTAGGCGCTACAGTCTGGAACCGCACGACCGCTACGGTCGCAGGTTCGAATCCTGCCTCGGGCATGGATGTGTGTCATGTCCTTAGGTTAGATAGGTTTAAGTAGTTCTAAGTTCTAGAGGGCTGATGACCTCAGAAGTTAAGTCCCATAGTGCTCAGGCCCATTTGAACCATTTTTATATAGGGAAGCTAGCAGAGGATCAAGCAGGTACAGTGATAAGGCCTTGCAGGAATCCTTGGATAACACAGGAAAGGAAGAAAAATAAAAACGCAGCAAATGAAGCAAATGAGAGGGAATATATACGTCTAAAAATGAGATGGAGAGAAAGTGCAATATAGTTAAGGACGAATGGCTACAGGACAAATTCAAAGCTGTAGAAGCATGTATAGGCAGCGAAAAGATAGATACAGCCTTTAGCAAGATTAAGAGGACTTTTGGAGAAATGAGAAGCAACAGTACGAATATAAATTGCTCACATAGCAAGCCAGTACTAAACAAAGAAAGCTGAAGAGGTGGAAGGAGTGTATAGAGGGGCTACACAAAGGAGATAAACTTGATGTCAACGTTATAGAAAGGAAAGGGGGAATAGGTGGGTCATACAATAGTGCGAGAACACTGTAAGAACTAAGTCGAAACAAAACACCTGACGACATTCCCTCAGAATTATTGAGATCCTGAGAGAGCCGACCATGGCGAAACTATTCCATCTGGTGTGCAAGTTGTATGAGACAGCAGAAATGCGCTCAGACTTCATGAAGCCTATAATAATTCCAGTTCCGAAGCAAGTGTTGGAATGTACTTGAATGATATCAAGTGATGCTTAGGGAAGTAGATTAGCTAATGAGCCACTAACGGTGGTATATGCGTTTTGTACAGTGAAATAATTGTTGACTGCAGACTGGCAATAGACAAAAAAGAATTTCTGGAAAGGACGAACTCGTTAACATATAAACTTAGCAAAGCATTAAATCTGTGGCGCAAGCACGTGATCGGTCTATTGACTGACTCAGGTAGAGTGCAGCCTTTCTTCGTCACTCGGAGGGGGAGGGTGGGGCGCCCATCGCTCCAGTCGCCTTCCACCCCAGGGAAAGACCACCGATACTTATCTGACAGCCGGCTCAGTGGGTTTGGGGCCGTCCTGGAGGTACTGGAACGAGGAACAATCCCCGCTCCTATTCTGGATTCAACCCAGGACCATTAGGATCAGTGATGAGTGCCCTACCCGTTAGACCACCAAGGCCACACTGATATAAATGTAAGTATTAAGAAGTGTTTCCCCCAGGGTATGAGTCTGGAGAGTGACCTTGTAGGGAAGTGAAACAGGAATGATAAAAAGTTCAGACGAAAAGAGAACAGAAGTTTCTGAAATGTGATACTAGTGAATAATGCTCTAGATTAGATGGGGAAATCGATTAACTGACGAGGAGGCGCTGAGTCGCACACAAGAGAAAGAACATTCATGGCGCAACTTGGTTAAAATAAGGGGCCGGTTGATAGGAAACATTCTGAGGCATCAAGGAATCGTCAGTTTGGTATTGGAGGGAAGTATAAGGGGGTAAGCTGTAGAGAGAGACCGAGGAATGAACACAGTAAAAAGGTTGAAATTGATGTAGGCTGCAGCAGTTATTCAGAGATGAAAAGGCTTGCATAGAATAGGATAGCTTGAAGAGCTCCATCAAATCGGTCTTTGGACTAACAACCACAACAACATGATATATTGCAGCCTTTGTAGGGGCTACTCGTATATATTATAGCCTTTATAGGTGCTGCTCACACATGACTTGTTAGAAAATTTTCTGGAGGAAATGCTGCTCTCTAAGGCTCATTCACTCAGAGGGAAAAAATGATTCCCTGCATTCTTTTCGATATACTGCTAACAGGAACATACCACATCAAATTAAAAAGTCGAAAATTATAGCCTTATTAAAACCTGGGAGAGAAAGTAATAGGCATCAAAGCTATCGTCCAGTTACCGTGCTCAGCATAACGTATAACTTGTAATAAAGGATCACTCTCAATAGGATTATCAATAAAATACGGAAATAAATTCCACTTAAGCAAACCAGCTGCCGAGTAAACCGAACCTGTTCAGGCCAGGTTCTCTCTTCTTGTTGAAATTGGTTCTAAATGCAAATGGAATCATCTGTGACATTTTTAGATTTAAAAGCTGCATGTTCAAATGGTTCAAATGGCTCTGAGCACTATGGGACTTAACATCTGTGGTCATCAGTCCCCTAGAACTTAGAACTACTTAAACCTAACTAACCTAATGGCATCACAAACATCCATGCCCGAGGCAGGATTCGAACCTGCGGCCGTAGCAGTCGCGCGGTTCCGGACTGCGCGCCTAGAACCGCTAGACCACCGCGGCCGGCAGAAAGCTGCATGTAATAAAGGATTAATATGTAAGTTCCGTCGTATTATTCGCTGTTGTGAGACTGCAAGACTGCTAGGTAATATGCTTAGTAATATAAAGTTCAAAGTGATTACTGGGAATACGTGAAGCAATCAAATGAAACTGAATAACAGTCTTCCTCAAGGCTCCGTCTTAATACCTCTACTCTTTAGCACGTATATTGCTGATATACCTGCAACAACATCTCTAATACCAATAATCTGATGAGTGGGAACTAGCTACACAACAGAAGGAGATTAAAAAAACCGTATATTTTGACAAATGATTTGTTGCAGTGGGTACCTATTTCCATAAATGGAGGTTCCAGCCTTGTTCAACTAAGACGGAGGTTACATGCTTTCACCTGAAAATAAATTTGCAAACATGGAATACAGAATTCCTTTTAACAATGTCACAGTAGCTCACAATGAAATTCCTTTGTCTCGGAGTTACTTTAGGCAGAACATTAAGCTATAAGGTACACGTGACAAAGACAGCTGCAAAACTCAGCAAAAAGAAAAACCTCAAAGAGAAGCTATGTGGTACCACATATGGGGCTCTTTGACGTCTACGATACGAGCAAGTTTGACTCTTGTTTATTATGTAGCAGGCTACTGCTGTCCCGTCTTGCTTAACAGCTTCCACACCAAGAAAATAGACATCGAAGAAACCAAATTAAGTTATGAGAATGATTTTTGGTGCAGTTAAGAGTACTCCCACCTTCTGGCTACCATTCCTAAGTCATGTACCTCCAATGTGAAGGCCATGTACACTGCTTAGAGAATTTAGAAAAAATTCATAGCAATCAACTACTTCCCTTCATTCGTTCTCCTACTATATAAATATTAAATGATTCTGCTCTAGAAAACCATTTATATGCTCAGAAAATAGTAACTCAATTGTGCAATACTGAAGAAAACCTGCGAAGATACTATATCGGTGGATCTCAAAAAATGTCTACTTATCTCTGAAAACCCGACAGTCTTTGATCTCCCTAGAAAATCGTGGACAACTCTAAACCGAAAGAGAACCAACCACGGCAAATGAGCGGATCCGTTATGTAAATGGAAACTAAGCACATCTTCAACTGCGACTGTGGAGGAGAAAGTTGGACAATACAGCATATAGTACAGACATGTTCACTAATGGAATAGTTTGAAAACTTCCTGAGTACGAATGATAGTTCACATAAGTACATTTGTAGCCTACGTGTTTCTTTATGAAAGTTATTCTCAGTTTACATTCATTAATGATTTGTAATAATGAAATAGATAATAAATCAATACCTTGCACCATTCGACTTCTTATCTCACGCTCGGATTGTGCTTTATAAAAAGTAACACCATACAAATAAATATTTATATCAACCAACAAATACAGTTTTCTTAATTTATTAAATACGTAAATGTTTTACAAGTAAAATTTGAGTATGAATTGGTAGGAGGCACCTCTTCTGAATTAAAGCAATCTACGCAAGCGTGTTCAATACGTTACGCATTAATTCTAATATCTCTGCACTTACTACATTCGACAAACACCTCACCATTCACACACATGGTCCATGCACATTAACGTGACCACCCGCCGTATGCCTGAATAACCACTTTTAGCAAAGCAGACATGAAGAAAGAGAGTCAGTGAGGTTGTGAGAGGTACCAGCAGGGGTCGAATAAACTTCCCACCACTTTTTACTGTTTTGGAGCTTTCGTCTATCGACTTTTGTGAGCGCCTGTCAACGACCCCTGTGTGAAATGTAAGCATTTCGATTATTCATTTACTTAGTAGTGTATGTGCGCTGCAGTGCGCTGTTTCAAAACAATGGCGCAATGAAAATGTATCATATACACGTCATCTTTATCATTAAATGTCAGTTAATAATGCAGCAACCATACAAGGTTTGAAAAAATATTATGATAAATACGACTTGAGATACTAGTCGTACGATTACGTCTTAGTGTAATGGATAATGTCGTCGTATACGGAGTGAAAAGACGTAGGTTCGCAACCCACAACACGCAAATATTTTTTTTTTCATCTCAGCGTTAACAGTGTGGGGGTTTGTAATGCAAGTATGTTCTGATTTAACATTTCCGTCTGATTAGAGAACGAAGGATGAAATAAATACAAGGTGCGTTCCATAAGTAATGCGAGCAAATTCATAAAAAATCATTTATTGAATATATTCATACAAATAATCAAAAATTTTCAAAATAGCGTCGATACACTTCTGGAGGCGGTGTTTCCAAGCCTGGAAGGCATCCCTGGAATGCCTTTTCCAGAATGACCTTTAGAGCTGATTTAACATGCGCCTGGATGCTTTCAATAGAGTCCCATTGTTTTCCTTTCATGACTCCTTTTAATCGAGTAAAGAAAAAAATGTCAGTGGGAGCCAGGTCAGGACTGTAGGAAGAATGGGGAAACAATGGGATCTTCGTCCTGGCCAGGAAGTAGATGACAATGAAGGCGCTGTGACTCGACGCGTTGTCATGGTGAACTTCCCACGTGTCCTTGATGTCGCTTCGGCAGTGCGAGACCCTCCTTTTCAGTCTTTTGAGCACTTCCAAGTAGAAAGCTGAGTTCACTGTAGTCCCGGTAAGTAAGAATTCGTGGTGGACAATACCTCTGACGTCAAAGAAGACAATGAGCACGGTTTTGATCCTGGACATGCTCATGCGTGCCTTCTTGGAACGGGGCGACGATAGGGTGTGCCACTCTGAACACTGCCTTTTTGTCTTAGGGTCGTACTCAAAAATCCACGACTCATCACCAGTGATAACTGAGTTTAAAAAATAAGGATCATTTTCACACATTTCCAACATTTCTTGGCACAGAAGCACTCGCATGTGCTTGTGTTCGTCGGTCAACACTTTTGGGACAAGTTGGACACACACATTTCTCATGTTCAAATCCTCGGTCAGAATGCGGAAAACTGTTGTTTTTGACATGGTTAGAGTTTGTGCCTTCAATTGAACGCTCAGCCGTCTGTCTGAGTTCAAACAATCACGTACACGCGTCACATTTTCGTCGACTCGTGCGAGGTTCGAGGTGATCTCCTCTCGGCCCTCCGTGAACGACTTGTGCCATCGGAAAACTTGTGATTTGGACAAGCAATCAGTCCCAAAGGCATGCTGGAGTGATGGAAACGTTTCGGTGGCGGACTTCCCACGATTAACGCAAAATTTGATAGCGCACCGTTGCTCTACAGAATGATCCATTGTGCCGTAACTCAAAACGGGGTTGAAAGAAACGCTCGTCCTGACTGTCCGACAGCTCGCAGCCGAATGAGACAAAGAGCGTTTAGCCCAGCCGGTCACAACACGCTGCGGTGTACCGTTGCGTCAGAAAAGATTTGGTCGCATTACTTAAAGAACGCACTCTGTATTTGGGTGTTTATTACCGAATATGTAGTGATTTTCTAGTGTGTGGTTACGCAGGAACCTAAGAGGACAGTTTAAATTGCTGCGAGTGAAACGACGAGCAGTAACAGACATATTCTTCCTTGTTACAAATATTCCCGAAGTTGTACAACCACAAACACATTCCTGTAAACAGTTAGCGCTACAGCTGTGCGATTCTCCTCTCACTAACATATCCATAGACCTCAATTCGGTGCTATAGCGGTCGACAAATCGATAGCTCCGTTTCTGGTTGCCATCACAGCGACACTACGTCACGATTACGTCAGTTCTTGAAAAAAGTAGTGTGAAACGTACGTGACCCGTAACGATAGGGGCGTGTAGCTATGCCGACTGCAGTGCCGTGGCCAGTGCGCTACGTTTAACAGCTGAGGAACCATAGCACGAACAGCCCGATCGAGGTGGTCCCGCGAATTCTCGATTGGCTGAAAATCCGGGGTTTGGTGGTCAGGAGAGTAGGCTAAACTCATCCTGGTGCTATTCGAACCACGCACGAACTCTGCGAGCTGTGTGACACGTTGCATTGTCCTGCTGTTACATGTCATCCTACCAAGGAGAAACAAACTGCAAGTAGGGGTGGACGTGGTCCCCCAAGGACAGATACATCCTTGTGTTGATCCAATGTGTCGTCCAGAATGACGAAGTCACCCAGGGAATGCCACGGAAACATTCTCCACACTATAGAGCTTGCAAGATCCCCTCGCTTCTAAACTGATACTGTTATTACTCAGCTTAGCCGTGAGTCCGTAGAGGGTGGTATATGTGACGTACAGTATAACTGGTCAGCATTTCCACCCGGAATTTGCGAGTGTTAAGTCGGACCTTCCTTGATCCGCCTTGGTGGGTCGTGTCGTCGGATTTCCTCCTACCTGTGCGCGGTGCAGCTCTCGTAAATGTCCCCCCGTGCAGATTCTTCATTGGCGCATTGGATGTCTCCATCGGTGGAAGCTAATTATCTGAAATTGCTGTCGATCAACTTTGGGGTATCTATTTATTCGAAATTAACATTCCGAATGCCGTAATATCACTTTTATTCCTATTAAATCAATAATGAAACACGCATGTCACAAACTACTCGTAACCGAGAGAATGGCTACCATCGCGCAAGACAGGAAGAGCTCTTAACGCCGACTGCCAACTTTGGCACGCAGTCCGTATCTCTTACTAGTTTCGTCACAGTTCGTGGATTTCCGATCAAGTTCGTACTTACTATGATATGCATTTGTTAATGGACGGATGTGAATTTTAACGAGGCAAAATTATGATAAATAGTTTTAAACATCCAGAGGCTGATCCTAGCATTCGTGTTGTCATAAATGACTAATTATTCAATATAAATAAACAAAATCGGTGACTTTGGCGCCAAGATGGCGATACTTCCCGTCATGTATATTTCCCAGGCTGACGCTTGTTGCTACGGTCCAGCGTCGAGCCCCACCCCACTACGCTTCGTCACCTAGCCAGCCAGCGTGGGAAATGCTCTCCGACTCATGGCCGGCTACGAACTACAGCACTTCCTAACTATCGTGAATACATCAATAAGAGACAGTAATTTATTAAAACTGGTAAAAATGTCTCCCTGACGTATGAGGCACCTTACAAGCTCCCTCATCGGCCTGGACCCATCTGAAGATTTTTGTAGGGCTGTACACGCCAAAGGTCATTTGTCCCATGGAGCATAAACGTGACTCTTGTCGAAAGCCCACCTGTAGCTACTCAGTCGACGTCCGGTTGTGGCATCGGCGTGCAAATTCCAACCTTCGTTCACGAAGAACAGCAGTAAGCACGTGTGCTTGAACCAACCGCCTGCTGCAGTGTCCCATACGTATCAAGGTTCGCTGAAAGTTCGTTGAGACAGTGTTGGTAGCCCTTTGGTTCATCCAGGCGGTCAGTTGCTCAACAGTTGCACGTCTGTTCACCCGAGACATCTTCACAGTCGTCGCTCACCCCTATTATCTATGGACCGTGGTGCACAATAGTTGTCTCGGCGCCGGTTTTGTATAGCGCCATTTTGCCATGGACGATATGCTTTAACTATGGCAACAAGCAAACAGTTTACAGTCTCAGCCGTTTCGGAAATGCTTCTACAGTTAGCCCTAAAGCCAATGATCATGCTCTTTTGAATGTCAGATAAACCGCTCCGTTTCCGCATTACGACAACGACTGCGCTATTTTCCGTCCGATTGCTTTATATACCCTCCAATGCTAGTTGTGACATCTGCCATCTGTGAGTCATCATTCTACGCTGATGTCGGTTATGGGCGGTGCTCACATTAATATGACTGAACCGCGTAAATCCATAGACAAAAATATTGCGAGGGAGCTGTGGTGACATCAGAGAGTACAGGCACTGCTGCCTTCACCTTGTTTTCTGCAGACAGAAATACAGTAGGACATCAGCTTTCACGAAAATAAAGTAATTCGGACCTTGTTGCACTGGAAAGAATCATTAATTTCTTATATTTGAAGGTCAGGATTCCCAGCTTTCACTGAAAGTTGCTGCCACACATATTCAAACCACATTAATATTCTGCGAGATTCTCCCAGCAACTGAACCAAAATTTTTAGTCTCTCCAGTCATTATATATCGTACGTTAACATTATCTGCTACATAAAATCGTGCGTTATTCGAAATAGGTCCCGGCGGAGGTTCGAGTCCTCCCTCGAGCATGGGTGTATCTGTTTGTCCTTAGGATAATTTCGTTTAAGTAGTGTGTAAGCTTAGGGACTGATGACCTTAGCAGTTAAGCCCCATAAGATTTCACACTTATTTGAACATTTTGTTTTGTTATTCGAAATAAATACGAAAGGATACCCATGACTGGAAGAAACAAAAACTTCCATTCCACATCTGACACAGAAAATATTTGTTGTTTTTTATTGTTTTCAGGAGGGTGGAGAGAGAGAGAGAGAGAGAGAGAGAGAGAGAGAGAGAGAGAGAGAGAGAGAGAGAAATTGATGAAGATATGTACAAAGCACAAGGTCTTATGTCGGTACAAAGCACAAGCTCATAAGAGGATGGGAACCGGACTTGACGGGTTAATATATCATCCTGGAACTAGGTCAAGCGGTTTTGGGAAAGCACGGCAAACCTAAAACACGACGTGCCGACAATTTTAACTGTGATTCGACCGAATGCGAAAGAACTGAGGTGTAGCGTCCCCTGGACCATGAGGTCATTGGAGGCCGGGCACGTGCAAAAATACGAGTAAGATGGTAATGGAATAGACCGCGTCTGTTTCTAAGGACCCATCACCTGATCACCTTATTGGATTGAGGGAAAGTACGGAAAATCCGAGTTACAATTCACATTGGCCCGGAGGGCATTTGAAATCCTAGACTCCAGAACGCGAAACCGATGCTCTATCTCAGTTTGTCTCCATGGAGCATGCATGGTCGTTGTCCGAGAATTTACCACACTGTTGTCCTAGCAATTCAATCCGGTCCAGACATGCTAATGCAAGTCCCGGACAGTCATTAGTAGTGCATTTTCAAATGCGAAACACCACAAAACGTACGGGCTTGGTTCCTACTGAAAGTTACCCGAACACGTTAGGTAACATAGGAAAACGTCGAAGTAAATACCATCTCCCAAAGATTCAAGCGGGTCCCCGAAAGGCAGTTTTGCTGTAACGAATATCTTAATTCTAATCTTGCTTTTCACAACAAGGGAAATGTGCAGTAATTTTTATTGAGAGTGAATTTTTTTCTACCTTAGGTACGGGTATGTCGCGAAATGTAGCACATTACTATGCTGGAGAAGCTGTCAGATAACATCACTCCGAATGGTGTGCTCTCAGTACGCGGCCTTTAGTGGCTTTGGCTGTTAACGCCTGACCGAGGAGTAATTGCGTGCGTTGTTCTAGTACGTGCGCGCGTGACCGTGTGTTTATGCGATCTCGAGAAGACAGGCAGGCGCTTCCGTGATTGTCCCGTTAACCGACTGGCCGCTATTGCGCAGTTCCTCCGCGAGAGGACAGCTGAGCCCCGCGCGCCGCATAAATATTCATCGCCGGCAGCCGGCTGCTGCAATCATGCCAGCTAACGAGGAGATACGCCGCCTTTATCAGCCGGCGACGGCTCCATTGTTTTCGGTTTTAGCCGTTAGGCTACAGAACGGTGTCCGACAATCCCAGGCGGAGGCACGACCAAGTGGCCGTCACGTGCGGCGAGGGGCTGACTCACCACCTTCTTGTCTTGACGCGCAGCATCCATTGTTGATGCAGCCGCCTGGTGCCTGCTAACTGCTTTTTGCCAATAATGCCGCGTTCTTCCGTAAACACTACCATTCTGCTTCTGTTTTTCTCCCTTCATATCACATAAACACGCTTCTGGTGGCATACGGAGTCCGAAATTATTCTGCGTACAGTGATTTCAACGGAGAGGATTAGGTAAACACGAACAAAGGAAGTGAAACGAGTAAGTGAGGTGGCGGTAATGAAGATCAGACCTCTTAGTGAAATGGAAACGTAGTGATTGTCAGGAAAATCTGTAGAGGAGACTTTGTTTACATTCCTTCTGATCATTTCTCGCTCTGCTTACTGAAATACCTATTACGTATGAGTGTGGTTTGAAAAGTCTGGTAAAAAAGGAAGAAAAAAGTTTGTTTCGTGAACATCTCACCCTACTTCTCGACATTGTCTCCTCTGAGGGGTATACTCTTGGTCCATCGATCCTCCAGCTTATTCATCCCATCGGAAAAACAGGTTCTGTCAGACTGAAAAACACTCGTTGATTGTGTCTATCACTTCCTCATTTGATGAAAATTTATTCCCAGCAAGCTCAAGTATCAAGGTAGGAAACAGGAAGAAGTCTCTTGGAGCTAAGTCTGGTTAATAAGGTGGATGAAGAACGGTGGATGAAGAAACAATCAAAGCCCAGTGCATGTACTTTCACCGTTGCTGCCGCTGAAGTGTGGGTTGGTACATTATCCTGGTGAAAGAGCACTTTTTTCCGTTCATCCTTGTCTTTTTTTCGGCCAACCCAAGTTTCAAACGATGCAACAGAGAAGCATAATGGGATCCAGTTACGGCTCTCTCTTTTCCAAGTAATCCATGAGGATTATCTCCTGGGAATTTCTCAAAAACAGTGGCCATCACTTTACCGGATGACAAAACTGTTTCTGCCTTCTTCGGTACACTTTCACCAGACATTGTCCATTGTTTTGGCTGCCGTTTGCGTAATGATGGATCCAAGTTTTGTCAACTGTCACAAATGGCCAAAACGTCTTGCGGACTGCTGTTAAACATCACCAGACCTTTTTGTTGAAATGCTGAACCGGATGCGTCGATTGTGAGCGACCGTGGCATCAACCTCGCACACAGGTTCTTCATAACCAATTCTCCGTGCAGGACATTATGCACTCGCTCGGTTGAGATACCTGCAATCTCAGCAATATCACAAACTTTTATTCGGCGGTCTTGCATTAGCATGTCGTCGATTCTGTCAATGGTTTCCTTAGTGGTGACCTCATCTGGACGGCCGGAGCGCGGTTCGTCTTCGGTGCTTGTTCGATCACTTTTAAATTCATTAATCCAAAAGTAAATGATCTGCAATGATGGTGCAGAGTCCACGTGAACTTTATCGCATTCTGTTTTGATTTGTGCGGCAGTCCAGACCTTCAAATTGAAATGTTTAATAACAGAGCGAAACTCAGTTTTCTCCGTTTTCAATCATAGTCGACACACTGACCGATTCGGATAGCTGTGAACAATGAACTGCATGCTGTACATTGTTGAAATTCTTTATACGATCCTCGGAATAATGAAGGTTATTAGCAATATAGACGCCAACAAAAATGTTTCATTCTTTCATGGAAATTTATCAGACTTACCAATACATCCTCGTACTTCCATCAAATGAAAATGCATTTTCTTCGAACCAATGATAATGCTGAAAAATAGTTTTGTCAACTTTTAAGAAAAAAAAAATTTTGCTTACTTCTGAGGGCAAGAATGGAAGTGCCAAATGAATTTATACATTCGCATATTAACGGACTGCTAGGCTTACTACATGTAGCTGCATTAAATCTTCACAGTGTATGGTGTTCGAATCGGCACGAAATTAACATCTTAATTAATGTCTTGTAACATTACTGGCAGGGCTTTATCCTCTACTCTGAAAAAATAGAGTGGAGTTTACTCCACGACACTGATGCAATTTCTGGCGAACAGTCTTCCCTTTCTCTGTCACACGAATTGCGACGAATAAATCAGCTTACATGACTAACGTTCGAAATAGCTGCTTCCCGGTCACGCGTCACCGTGCAACGGTCAGTTAGCGACGTCGCACCCGCAAGCAGATGAACGTTCTGATTTGCATGCTGTCCTTTCCGTTATTTTCATAATCTGGAATGCGATGAGAGAATACCGAGTCTCAACGTTATTTGTGTAATTACGCAGGAAAAAATAATGTGTAGTGGTATCAAATAATTCTAGATGTTAACTGGAAAATCAACTGCGTTGTTGAAGTGTGGACTAGCAATGACGTACATGCGGATGCCAAAGGCAGCTATAGGCCAATAGTGTGCGTCTCTGTATATAGCCGAAGTGGCGTACTATTTCTTGTAGAATGTCTACGTGTACGCCGCCCTTTCTGGTTAGAGTACAGGCGGGAGAACACAGGACAGCAGAACTCGCAGAATTGAGGAAGACTGAGTGGTTTGGTCGTCCAAATACTGGAAATAAGACGGAAATATCTCGGCTGTATACCCAGAAGCCATTAATCAATCACGTCAAGAAAATCTAAGAGATCACCTCGGTCTAGACCGACCCTCTTTGCAATTTAGATTAGCAGCAGCACGGCCTAATGAACTGAGTCCATGACAGCCGAGTTACTGCACTACGTCGGGCAAAGGGAGGTCTGACATGATATTAGGAGGTATCGCGTAACTTTTTTCAAATGGTTCAAATGGCTTTCAGCACTATGGGACTTAACATCTGAGGTCATCAGTCCCCTAGAACTTAGAACTACTTAAACCTAACTAACCTAAGGACATCACACACATCCATGCCCGAGGCAGGACTCGAACCTGCGACCGTAGCAGCCGCGCGGTTCCGGACTGAAGCGCCTAGAACCGCTCGGCCACCGCGGCCGGCAAACTTTTTTTTCACCTCAATGTACTGAATACCTATTATTTCCAAGTTTACGTATCGATTGCTGCGGTACACATTAGGCCGGTATTACACTATCAAATTTCTTTGTCCAATATCTTTGTCAAACATATTTGATGGTGTAATAGGGAACTTTGTCAAATGTCGTCCAATATTTGATCAAATCTAGGGCCTCGCTGTAGATTTGATCAAAGAAGTCGCTTGTCTTCTGTTCACTGCAATGTGTCATGTTACCACATGGAGCGCTAGCATCGCTGCATTCTGTCGTCTGTAGTGTTTTTATAAGCATTGCCGGTAAATACAATTGGTGTGTGGAGACAACTACAAAATTAATAGAGATGTATGATGCTGATGAGGCGCTTTACAACGTGAGGCACGCTGAATATAAAAATAGATTAAGAAAATTGGAGACCTGACCTAACCTAACCCTCTCCTGTAATGTGTTACAGTGAGCCTGTCTTGTGCAGATGTAGCAGTTCTTAAGTGAATATTGTGCTTTGTGATATGAGGATACACGTCAATGAGCACATACAAAAATGTATGATCATCCATTCTTAAGTAATTGATGTACGACTTGACGTCCTCCACTATAAGCTCACGTAACAAGTTTTGTTGAATGCTTTTATCGTGTCGTCGTAAAACCCACGGCTTCACCCAGGTATGTTTCCTTTTTTTTCGCCCTTTCTCTTCCGCATGTGCACACAGTGCAATTTTGATACATTCAACTGCTACGGTTAATAACAAGTTGTTGTTGCCAGCCATCTTGAACTTTGACGAAAAATATGATGACAGTGTAATACCCCTTCTAGCGCTACGTCAAAGATCTTTGTCAAATGTATTTGATGGAGTATTTGATCACATCTTTGATCAAATCTTTGACAAAGAAATTTGGTAGTGTAATACCGGCCTTAGCAATAACACAATTGAACAAAATCTGACAAATCCCAATTCATAACTGCATAAGCAAATAATGCCAACGAAAGAAGAAAAAGAGGAGAAAAAAGCGTAACGTCTGGATTCTTGTCACTCGTATTGCAGAAGTTTTGCGGATTATAGACTTAAGTGCAGACTGGGGCTTCGCCCACGATTGACGCCGATAATCAGGAAATAAACATAGACCTAGTTACTGCTGATGATGTCAGTTTGGAGGACATTCATTTTTGCCGTCTTTCCGCGGTTGTGTTAGATTTCCTATTCGATGAGCACTGGAGGAGTTATTACCTGGAGCGTAGAGGAGAGGATGGCGAGGCAGAGATTTGGGGAGAGGGGTCGCTGCCTGGCGCCTGCAGTTGTGGCGGCTGGCGGTATCGATGGCCATACCCTGGGCGCGCGTAAAGCGGCCGTAAAATGCAGGCAGCGCGGCGCGGCGCGGCGCGGCGCGGCGCGGGGCACGGGGCAGCCAGCGGCCACCCAGTGTCAGCGCTGGCTGCTCGCTCCATTTCTTCCCATATTCACCGCGCCCTCTAAATCAGCGTTTTTTCTTCAGCCAGACACATTTTTCGCTTAGTGTGTATTTCTTCCTCCTCCATTTTCAAACTGATATTGGAGTTCTGAACTCTGTTTCCGTGCTTGTACAAAATAATGCTGAATTCGGATGGGTTCGCCTTTTTGCAGGCACAAGAAATTATTGTTTTGTTTTAACAACAACCATGTTTCATCACAGTTGTGGCATCCTCAGTGTTTTTTTTTTTCCTTTTATTTTCCTGAAGCACATACATACACGCATACTGATTATGTTTAGGTTACGAAATATGGTACATGATATTTTGTTGTTATTTAAATTATACGTGCACTTTACCGTTTATTTTACGTTTTCAGTGTCCTGTAGCCGCCAACCGAAATTAGCAACAGATCTAATTTAGCACACCATGTCGTCTGCTAAAATGGGGGATGTTAGGAAGTTTTGACGTCCAAAACAGACGGCCGGGGTGGCCGAGCGGTTCTAGGCGCTTCAGTCTTGAACCGCGCAACGGCTAGGGTCGCAGGTTCGAATCCTGCCTCGGGCATGGATGCGTGTGATGTCCTTAGGTTAGTTAGGTTTAAGTAGTTCTAAGTTCTAGGGGACTGATGACTTCAGATGTTAAGCCCCACAGCGCTCAGAGCCATTTGAACCATTTTTGTTCGTACACATCTTTTCATACCAAACAATAGTTACAGGGCAAATATTTTTATTTCAACAAACAGAAGATTTTGATCAAGCATAGAGAATGATTGTATATTTACAGTCAACAGTCCTCTCGCAGTAAATGAAAACGGCCAGGTTTCGCTGAGCAGTTCCACGCGGTACTGAAGCAACACGCCGGGACGGTGCGAAAGTATTTTTAAGCGTGCGAGGCTGCAACAGAACTCGTCTCGCCGGCAACTTTTCATAACTGTGCCCAATATTAAAAAGGAAGGCGGACGGGCGCAGGGCGCAGGACGCGGGACGCAGGAGACGGCGGCAGCCGGACCCGCGCGCGACGCGCAGAATTTCATTTAGCAGGCGGCGCCGCTGGCCTGCCAGGATTACCGAGCAGCCACAAATGACAGCGGCTATATCACGACAAATTAAGGCCGTCTGCCTTAACTCGCCGCGCCGCTCCATTGACGCGACGTACGGTTTACGACAGAAATGAAATTCCTGGCTTTACAGCTGCTCCACGCTGTCATATTTCTTTGTTGACTAAGAGTGATAACTAATTTCTCATAAGAGGTCCACTCTAGTTCCGTCACATGGCTATATTTACGAAGCACTGAAGAACGAAACGGCTGAGTCATTCTAAAAATTATATTTCGAGTTAATAATAGTTTTTAGTTATTAGCTAGGAAATACATTCGTGATGAGGAACCAAAATCAGTTCTCTTAATCATTTGAATTAACGTAATCATAAGAGCAAAGGTGTCTTCAGCATATCAAAACTCGTGATGATACTTAGTAGACCAATGAGGTCGAAAGTTAGAGTTTCACAATTCTTTGCACGGAGAATCCGAAAGCACAGACAGATGATCTATCGAAACCTAAAATACACAAGTACGAGTAATAATTGTCAAGAGTCAAATATATGGTTCAAATGGCTCTGAGCACTACGGGACTTAACATCTGAGGTCATCAGTCCCCTAGAACTTAGAACTACTTAAACCTGACTAACCTAAGGACATTACCCACAGCCATGCCCGAGGCAGGATTCGAACCTGCCACCGTAGCGGTCGCGCGGTTCCAGACTGAAGCGCCTAGAGCCGCTCGGCTACGCCGGCCGGCAAGGGTCGAAAGAAGCGTGTTAAGAAGGGTATACAGGAGATTTCTACGTATCACCACTGTTGTTCAGTTTGCACGTCAAACATGCAAAGCGGATAGTGAAAGAAAATTTTAGAAGAAGAATAAGCGCGTAGTGTAAACAGGTTGCAGTGCTAAGTGGGCAGACGACATAGCCCTTCTGATCGGAGGTAAGAATGACTTAGAAAACTTGTAAAAAATTAATGGACTTCACACTTGCAGCAGAATATCACTTAAGCATAAATAAAGCAAATTCACTGCCTGACAAAAGAACCGAAGCACCCAGAAGGGGTGGAGGAAACGAAATAAAACCTCACAAGTTGAAAGGAAATGTGATGTTATTCCAGTGATTGCAAAATCGACTAAAATCTACAATGACACTGGCAGTATCAGCCAACTTATCCCTATGGCGTTATACCCCCTCTGGCTGGATGATGAACCAATTTGTTTTTGAAGTATGTCATAAATCCGTTACAAGCTGACCCACAACTGATGTAACTGGTCCATGATATTCTGGATACTGGAACTGGAACGCGGTTGGCGTCCAAGCTGATCCCACACGTGTTCTGTCAGGAACAGATGTGGCAATTCTGCTGGCCACAACATCATGCACACTGTACACACAGCACAATCCTGTTTAAAAATTGCACCACGATACTGCCACGTGAAAGGCAACACGTGAGGACGCAGGATGTCCGTGACGTACCTTTGTGTCCTAGAGTTCCCTCAGTCACTACCAGCCATGACCTAAAATCACACCTCATGGCTCCCCCAGATCATGATGCCAGAGGTAGCACAGTTGTACCTCTCCAAAACATTGGAAGAATTAGAACTCTCCCCAGGTCGCCGCCACACTTGCCGGCGATGATCACCGGGGATCACGACACCATCCAGACGCAGTCGTTCGTGTTGTGGTGTCTGACACGCAACGTTGCAGGGAGGCTAATATTCGTATTCGGGTGGCAAGTGCAGATGTGAAGGAGTCACTGGGTGCTAGGTGCACAACACGGTGATCCTCCATTGTGGTGGCCAGACGTGATTGTAACCTCGTCGAAGTATATGCCTGCCATCATTTTCCTATGAAGTCAACATCGGGTCACTGCCACGTTGAAATAATGCCCCACAAATTCTACCATTCGACCGTTCGGGCAAAAGAAGACCCACAATGAGGCCCCTTTCAAACTATTTCAGGTGCTGATAACACTGTCTCACAGGAGTACGCGGTACATCCACGCCCTTCACAGCCATCACTCTACATCTAATCCTGTTCACGCCCGCTTACGTAGCTTTCCAGGCCCCTGGTAACAACGCTAAACACAAATAACACTAATGGACTATGGTGGCCGTCGTACTAGTCACAGAGAACTGAAACGCTAATAATTTACACACTTGCCGGTGGGGTGCACGTGTACGATCTTACACTGACGTGCTACCATGTCTTCTAAGCCTTTCGCTTATTCTGCTGGGTAGTGTATGAAGGTGATGAAGAGTATCAGAAACGAAAGTAACGGCATAATTTGCATCAAAATTGACAACGAGACGGCAGTGGAAGACATAAAAGAATTTGGAAGCAATGAAAGAGTTCTACATCGGATACAAGATTACCCAGGATGGCAGAAACAACTAGTTTCAGTTTGCGATCCCCCCCCCCCCCCCCCGCTATTAGACAGAGAGAAATTACGTTAGTTATCTATCTAGATCTCTCCCCAAATGAACCACGCTAATTAAACTGTGCACAACGGAGCTAATAAACGATAATTTTCAGCTCAGCAGTGTATCAATGTGTGGGGGTAACCACATAGTTTCCTTAATTGTCCACAGGTATGACTAACTATGAAATGAAAATGGAAGATACGATACATCCCTGAGTTTGCTAGCACTAGTTGATTTCGTCAAACATACTGCCAAAGAATTCAGTAACAGTTACTCCAGATGCAACGACAATAACAATAATAAAAACAAAACAATATCAAACTGAGATGATATGGCTGGCAAGCGTCAGGAAGAGAAGCACATGATGGTAAGTTCAGCTCTCTAAAGTATTAAATTTTAACTGATTCAAATCCGCGACTCGACAACAGTGACTGCATTCATGCTTGGGATGTAAAAGAAGTTGCGCGACTATGCCAACCACAGTGGTCAGTAAAACATGACAGTAAAATTATTAAGGGTTATTAAATTCATCGCGAACTGTAGTGCCGATGCTGCCCGTAAATGTCAGCATCTGTGGAGTGTGAATGTGCTGGCTGCGGGTTGTGCCGAAGGCTCTCTAACCACGTACGTATGCGCGCCGCACCCCCTATCAAGAACCATGCCCCGCCGTTTATAATGTCCGGAGTACTGTGCTTCTTCCACTTACCTTCTGTACTATTGTGTAGCAGTTATTTATACGTATGGATCAACTTTCATCGAGCTATTTTTCTGAGCAGTGACTTATCATGCGAAAGATACTTTCGTCGTGACGTTTTACACACCAGTGTATCCGTCGAATTGATGTATGGAACAATTGATTGGAATTCTGCCTATAGGCTCAGTGACAAAAAAATCAGTTTTTCCAAGTTTAACTTTTCAATGGAGAATATGATCTAGATAAGCAACAAATGGAAAAGTTCCTAAGAAGAGTTTTTCGTTATTTATTTGATAACTGTATTTATTATGGCAGCTAATGCAATATGTTTCAAAAATTTATGTCTTACGGAAAGAGAGATTCTGATAGTCAAGATTAAAATTCACTGAACTGCATATTATCGTCACCAGTTTCAATATCCGAAATGACCCACTCTTTCCCATTATTACACGTTTCTCGTACCACTCTCTTTACATCTTTCAATTCAAATGAATAGGAAATGGGTAACTTTGAAACCTACGTTAGTTAAAAACCGAAGAGAAATCGAATTCATTTTGTGAAATGTTATATGCTGTGCTGATCGAAATATTCTAGAGATAAACATGTCGTTAGTTGAAAGCACAGAAATAAGCATTCGTTTTAATGGAGAAGAAGACAGGATACACAGGAATTACGCTTTTATATGTGATCATAATTCCTAAGGAACATGAAAGAACAACGTTTGAGTTGATTGTTCTGTCGAAAGGTCAGCTCAGCTGGGTGTGACAAGGAATTGCCCATTCTCTTGTGGCACCACACTGTCTGTATTCTCATGAAGTGACTCAAAGAAAACAAAGAACTTTAATCTTTTTGTCAGGACTTGGACTTGAACATCGCTTCGTCCGAAGGCGATTCCAGTCTTGTAACCTCTTCGGTTTCAGTTGCAGATAGTAAGTAGTAGGACCAACAACACTGGTGATTTTAATGACATGTAGTATTATGCAAACAGCAAATGAGGTGCAGTCTTAAGACGTGTTCACAACTAACGACCTGCTCCGAGGAGCTTGTAGCATTTCTGGCTGTTGGAGCCATTACTTTATTCCTACACATTGCACCTAAGTAGAGGATGTAAGATGTCTCAAGGTGGGATAAAACAACTATCGCTACCTTGTTGCAGCACTCGTGGGAAACTGTGCCAAAGCAAACTTGCGTTCTGACTGACGCCAGTACTGGAACCTAGGGGAAGTTATCCTCTTGTCTCCGCACCATACCGCCTATTTTCTTTTATTACTGGGAACTAAATTGATTTCCAGATATAGTCCAAAAATCATAGAAGGTTCAAATGGCTCTAAGCACTACGGTATTTAACATCTGAAGTCATCAGTCCCCTAGAAATTAAAACTACTTAAACCTAACTAACCTAAGGAAATCACACACATCCATTCCCGAATTCCCGAGGCAGGATTCGAACCTGCGACCGCAGCGGTCGCGCGGTTCCAGACTGAAGCGACTAGAACCGCTCGGCCACCCCGGCCGGCAATCATAGAAGACCTTCTCAGCACTTTAGTATTATGAAGTAGTTAAAACATGGTTTTTTAGTAAATTTAGATAAATACATGATATACCACGGAGGCACGAATCACAACGTGCGACATCGGCAGTGTAACGAATGACAGCTCGGCGAAGTGGTTCGTCCTACTAGCCTGTGTTAAGTGTGGTGGCATAGTATATAGAAAGTGTGCGGTTAAGCTCGGCCATCTACGAGCAAAGCAAATTATGTTATGAGTTCAGAGGTTTAATTTGTATTGTGATATGTTAGAAAGTAATGAGTGACCGAATTTAGACTAGTACCAATGAACAATTATTAACTGTATGAACTTGATAAGCGTATGTATGGTTGCGTAACGTTGTAGAATAGATCTTTTCCTAACGGAATATATTCATAACAAAAATTAGCTGCCATTCGTACGACTTATCAACTTCATTATGTAGACGACAGAAAAGCTGTTTCATTGCAGTTCCATAGAAACCTCTCATAACGAGCAACGTACCCAGACTTGTGCTGGGACAACGACATTCCATGAAGAAGGCATACTCTTCATATACACGTATACTATGCAAACCACCGAGAAGCGTTTGGCAGAGGGTACATTCAATTGTACCAGTTTTTAGGGCTTTCTCCCGTTCCATTCATTCACGTATCGAGCGTTCGAAAAATGAGTGTCTAATTGCTTCTGTGCGTGCCGAATTAATCTAATCTTGTCCTCACGCTCCCTGCGGTAGTGATACGTAGGGGGTTGCAGTATATTACTGTTCTTAAATCTTTTTAAATAGAATTTCTCGCGGTAGTTTACTACTGTCTTCAACAGACAGCCAGTTCAACTCTTTCGGCATTTCCGTGACACTCTTCCAAGGGTCAAACAAACCTACTACCATTTGTGCTGCACTCTTCTGTATTCGTTCGATGTCTCTCGTTAGTCCTGTTTGGTGCGGGTCTCTCACACTTGAGCAGTATTCTACCTGTGTCTACACAGAGCGCACAGACTCTCTGGTCGCGTGTTCTCTGCTAGACGCACATTAAATCGCTGTTGGAAAAAGTGTGCTGACTGTAAGCCACCAAAAAAAAGCGCCAGTACTTAAGGACAGGGTGAGCGTCTGGTGAGACGGCCAGCAGCCCGCCGCCTGCAGGGAACCGGAGCCGGCCGGGGCGCCCTGTGATGTGGACGGATGGGGATGAGCTGCGCGGCACGGCCTCTCTGCAGGCGGCGGCTTCCGCTGCAACTTGGTGCCGCTGGCAGATAACCACAAAGGCCATCAAAGGGCGGCTACGGTTACGCTCCCGCGCCTCCTACAAGGCGCGTCCGGCTCCTCCTCGAGCCACTAGCTGAGATCTGAGCGCCGCCCCGTCAGCCGATCTTAAACACGGCCAGTGTATCCAATATACAGAAGAAGGAAGGGCGCCCCCTTGTTTGCCTCACTTAACTGTTCCTGATATTCGCTCAAACTTTAACGGTGCGACAAAGCGAGGTCCGACCCTTGCTGGGTTATATATTAGACGACATAAGTTTAGCACCTGTCCATTCCGCGACCATGTAGGGAACGAATATGTTTTTAAATGTGCTCATCGGAGGTGAGGGTATCATCTGGAGTGCCCAGGCCGGCCAGAGTGGCCGAGCGGTTCTAGGCGCTTCAGTCTGGCACCGCGCGACCGCTACGATCGCAGGTTCGAATCCTGCCTAGGGCATGGGTGTGTGTGAAGTCCTTAGGTTGGTTAGGTTTAAGTAGTTATAAGTTCTAGGGGACTGATGACCTGGGCTGTTAAGTCCCATAGTGCTCAGAGACATTTGAACCATTTGAGTGCCCCAGGGAAGTCTGGTAGGTCCGCTGTTGTTTTCTATCTACATAAATCATCTTTTGGATAGGGTGGATAGCAATGTGCGGCTGTTTGCTGATGACGCTGTGGCGTACGGAAAGGTGTCGTCGTTGAGTGACTGTAGGAAAATACAAGATGACTTTAACAGGATTTGTGATTGGTGTAAAGAATGGCAGCTAACTCTAAATATAGATAAATGTAAATTAATGCAGATGAATAGGAAAAAGAATCCCGTAATGTTGAATATTCCGTTAGTAGTGTAGCGCTTGACACAGTCACGTCGATTAAATATTTGGGCGTAACATTGCAGAGCGATATGAAATGGGACAAGCGTGTAATGGCACTTGTGCGGAAGGAGGATAGTCGTCTTCGGTTCATTGGTAGAATTTTGGGAGGGTGTGTTTTATCTGTAAAGGAGACCGCTTATAAAACACTAATACGACCTATTCTTGAGTACTGCTCGAGCGTTTGGGATCCGTTTCAGGTCGGATTGAGGGAGGACATAGAAGCAATTCAGAGGCGGGCTGCTAGATTTGTTACTGGTATGTTTGGTCATCACGCGAGTGTTACGGAAACGCTTCAGGAACTCGGGTGGGAGTCTCTGGAGGAAAGGAGGCGTTCTTTTCGTGAATCGCTACTGAGGAAATTTAGAGAACCATCATTTGAGGCTGACTGCAGTACAATTTTACTGCCGCCAACTTATATTTCGCGGAAAGACCCCAAAGATAAGATAAGAGACATTAGGGCTCGTACAGAGATATATAGGCACTCATTTTTCCCTCTTTCTGTTTGGGAGTGGAACAGGGAGAGAAGATGCTAGTTGTGGTATGAGGTACCCTCCGCCACACACCGTATGGTGGATTGCGGAGTATGTATGTTGATGAAATCTGTGTGAACTGCTTCTCATTTCTTTTTTCTTTAATTTCGATTTCAATAATATCCATACTAATACAGTAAATTACGAAAGCTCTAAGGGCGTTTCTAATACAGACATCCATTTTAATTTCAACTACATGCAATTAATACTACTCCCCCAATCGTTCAGAATTGCTTAGAGACTCATTTCCTGAATCTATCACCTGCAATCCGTACTAATTCACGTCATCTCCACTTATGAGTACCTGTTCAACGCTGCGCTGATCTGGTTTAAGGATATTTTTGAATTATACTAAATCCAAGTTTTACCCCGTGTGCCTGAGCAGTGTCATGTCGGGATTGGATAAATCATTTCAGTCGACTCTGTAATTTGAGGCAGACGCTGTCCGCTTAGGAATTTCTAGCTGTATGCGTCGAATAGAATAAGTTCTGGAATTGCCTTTTTGTTAGCGCAATATAGATACATAAAAATGGTTGGTAACAGGAAAACATTTTGACTAAAAGTAATCATACATGAGAAGTAACCATAGAGTTTCCAAATACTATTGCATAATTTTATTTTATCCCTGTTGGATCTTGTGAAGTGCGCTGTCGTTGATGACAGTAGGTGAATTTCGCAACCAACCACAAAAAACGGCTTAAATGTTTTATTTTAGCGCCATAATCGGTTTAGGGCTACGATATCCGTCTTGAAATGGTTAATATTTTCAGTTACACAGATGTTTTAGTCAACAGCGTGTCATCTGCTCCTACACTGCACAAGAACATTATACGACGGTAAGTCAATTATTATCCGCAAAGTATTTATAAAATTTTATTGTAAGCAATTTAGTTATATTTTTGTTTAGTTTGGTAGTACCGTCACTTTACGTTAATGACGCATGCTTTGTTTATTTGCTGTTATATCTTTGCAATTTTCAAGCTGCTAGGTTAGTTTCGTTATCGCTACCGTGCTGTTAATCATGGCTGCTCCGCTGTCTATCTGCACCAAAGAAGACCACAACAAAACAAAACGCCATCTACTGGAACTTATGTAAGTGAATACAAATATTTCAAATTACATCCAAACAGATGCAAGCACTTCACCTTGTTTTTATTCATGAAACAAGTTATGAAGTGCCACTAAATATTCTAATATACTTGTGCAGTGTAGGAGCAGACTACATGCTGTTGATGAAAAGATCTATGTAACTGAAAATATTAGCCATCTAAAGATGAGTATTGTCGCTAGAAACCGGATACGTCACTAAAAACCGGTTACGTCACTAAAAAAATGGTTCAAATGGCTCTGAGCACTATGGGACTTAACTTCTGAGGTCATCAGTCCCCTAGATCTTAGAACTACTTAAACCTAACTAACCTAAGGACATCACACATATCCATGCCCTAGGTAGGATTCGAACGTGCAACAGTAGTGGTCAGGCGGTTCCAAACTGTAGCACCTGGAACCACTCGGCCACTCCGGCCGGATACGTCACTAAAACAAAAAATTAAGAAGTACTTTTGGCTGGTTCAGTCAACTATTTCATAATGTCCCAAAACTCGTTACCTATGAACAGTATCACTAGCGAATTGTTATAATATTATTCTTAAGTCCTTTCGCTGCACTGTAAAGCACATATCATGGACTGATGCTGTAACAACACAACTATACGAAAGAAGAATGATTAGGGTATCGCATATCGTTGGTGATGTGTTCCTTAGAGATGGATCAGAAACTCGGACTATGTACGTTTCAAAGGAACCATTCTGGTACTGCCTCAAGCTATTTTGGGAGATAACTGAGAAATTAAATCTGAATTGTCAAACTGGAATTTTATACCTGTTACGACCGAATACGAGTCCTCTGTCTTGATGATGCGTCACCTCGCTCGATATAACAAGTACTCGTAACAGACAGAACAAGAAGTTCCCTTAAACCAAACTGCCACCGTATTACAGAGCACACAGACGTGTGTACGTATGAAAAGCCACGGTAATTCATCGCCAAGGCAATTAACTACACTACTGGCCATTAAAATTGCTACACCACGAAGATGATGTGCTACAGACACGAAATTTAACCCACAGGAAGAAGATGCTGTGATATGCAAATGATTAGCTTTTCATAGCATTCACACAAGGTTGGCGCCGGTGGCCGGCAACTACAACGTGCTGACATGAGGAAAGTTTCCAACCGATTTCTCATACACAAACAGTAGTTGACCAGCGTTGCCTGCTGAAACGTTGTTGTGATGCCTCGTGTAAGGAGGAGAAATGCGTACCATTACGTTTCCGACTTTGATAAAGGTCGGATTGTAGCCTGTCGCGATTGCGGTTTATCGTATTGCGACATTGCTGCTCGCGTTGGTCGAGATCCAATGACTGTTAGCAGAATATGGAATCGGGTTCAGGAGGGTAATACGGAACGCCGTGCTGGATCCCAACGGCCTCGTATTATTAGCAGTCGAGATGACAGTTATCTTATCCGCATGGCTGTCACGGATCGTGCAGCCACGTCTAGATCCCTGAGTCAACAGATGGGGATATTTGCAAGAGAACAACCATCTGCACGAACAGTTCGACGTTTGCAGCAGCATGGACTATCAGCTCGGAGATCATGGCTGCGGTTAACCTTGACGCTGCATCACAGACAGGAGCGCCTGCGATGGTGTACTCAACGACGAACCTGGGTGCACGAATGGCAAAACGTCATTTTTTTCGGATGAATCCAGGTTCTGTGTACAGCATCATGATGGTCACATCCGTGTTTGGTGACATCGCGGTGAACGCACATTGGAAGCGTGTATTCGTCATCGCCATACTAGCGTATCACCCGGCGTGATGGTATGGGGTGCCATTGCTTCCATGTCTCGGTCATCTCTAGTTCGCATTGACTGCACTTTGAACAGTGGACGTTACATTTCAAATGTGTTACGACCCGTGGCTCTACCCTTCATTCGATCCCTCCGAAACATTTCAGCAGGATAATGCACGACCGCATGTTGCAGGTCCTGTACGGGCCTTTCTGGATACAGAACATGTTCGACTGCTGCTCTGGCCAGCACATTCTCCAGATCTCTCACCAATTGAAAATGTCTGGTCAATGGTGGCGGAGCAACTAGCTCGTCACAACACGCCAGTCACTACTCTTGATGAACTGTGGTATTGTGTTGAAGATGCATGGGCAGCTGTACGTGTACACGCCATCCAAGCTCTGTTTGACTCAATGCGCAGGCGTATCAAGGCCGTTATTACGGCCAGAGGTGGTTGTTCTGGGTACTGATTTCTCAGGATCTATGCACCCAAATTGAGTGAAAATGTAATCACATGTCAGTTCTAGTATAATATATTTGTCCAACGAATACCCGTTTATCACCTGCATTTCTTCTTGGTGTAGCAATTTTAATGACCAGTAGTGTACTTCACCGGCATTCATGATCCAGGTTTAATAACAGCCAGTACCCTCTTGTCTACAATGCTGCACTTGCTCCGAACTGCCATATGCTGAAAACAGTTGTGGGCGTCGCGATGTGTCGCCTGCGCTGGGCGCCTACAAGCCGCTCTCCCGCCCCGCCACGGGCAGACTGCTGTATCTCAGCGCGCCAGCGCCGCCCTGTGGGTTTCCGCAGTTCGGCGGATCGGGCGGAGCGGGTGATGTACGACCTCGGTAATGCGCTACCTCGCCGGCCGCACTAAATTATTGGCCCTGGGCGGCCGGGCCCTCTTACACTGAAAGCCCCGACCGGACTGAGCAGCCACGTCTTTAACGGGACTGACGGCGCGCAGCCCTCACTGCCTCAATGCAGGGAGAGGTTTTCACACGCAAGACACCACACAGTGGTACTAAAACTCTTACTGCAAATGGCTCTGAGCACTATGGGACTTGACTGCGGAGGTCATCAGTCCCTTAGAACTTAGAACTACTTAAACGTAACTAACCCAAGAACATCACACACATCCATGCCCGAGGCAGGATTCGAACCTGCGAACGTAGCGGTCGGCGAGTTATTAGTGCGAGTGTTAAATGACAGACGAAATTGCCTTTATGTGTCTATGGAGTATAAATGGCAGAAGCGCCTGAAAATTAAAAAAAAAAAAAAAAAGCTTAATAGAGTGGTTTTCAGCTTGAGAAATTGATAGTGGACGACCCACTGAGTTCAGATTACAAATCGTGTGCACTGTCGGGAGGAGCTGGTATTTTAAGGTGTTTAACTGATCATCCGTCGTAAACGAAGTCATTTTTCAAATCCGGAAAGAGTGTGTGTGTGAAATCTTAGGGACTTAACGGCTGAGGTCATCAGTCCCTAAGCTTACACACTACTTAACCTAAATTATCCTAAGGACAAACACACACCCATGCCCGAGGGAGGACTCGAACGTCCGCAAGGGACCAGCCGCACAGACCATGACTGCAGCGCCTCAGACCGCTCGGCTAATCCCACGCGGCCCGGAAAGATTACAAGAATCGGAAGGGCGTCCCCGTGCGCGGGCATGGAATTCTGTTTAGTCGTTTTTCAGTTTCTCTAGACGATTGTTACCTTAAGTGACTTTGCAAGTATTCTGTAAGAAGAGGGTGTAGCCATTAGCTAGCTAGAGGTTGTGTTCACTTTCCATCGTGACACCAGTCCTGTCTCTAACCAGGCGGCGATTCTCGACATCTCTCTCCTTGCACATACATTGCATGCAGTTATGTGCAGACCAGTTCATCGAACTTGTTCACATGCGGCTCGTATTGGCTAAGTTGTAATACTGGTTTCCTCCGCGAACTACGACTAATATAGGCGATAACGTGTACCACGTATCCGCTAGTTTTGAACGAAAGAAATAAGGGTCTAAAGGGGTAAATGACCTCTTTGCAGGTAAGGAGAGAGAGAAAACAAGAAAAGCAACTACCACCGCGGAAAACAAGGCAGACATGAGTCGACCTTGGCAGACAGCGCCCTCGGCGTCAACGACCGATAATTGCCGCTGAGAGTCGGACGATAACACGTGACTCACGGCGGAAGCGACGCTGCGCTGCAGTCGTATTGCGTAGGCGTGGCGTGGAGTACAGCTCGGGCATGACAACAGCTCGCATCTGCGGACACTGCCTGTCACAGTCTACGGCGTCCGAGGCAAGATTTCCACCACGCTCAGCCCTTTCTCAAAGCACCGAATTCAGCAATGGGGATACTCGCATTCCTTTTCACTTTATGAGTCCCTCTTTCGCAATCTGCCGGCCGCAGTGGCCGAGCGGTTCTAGGCGCCACAGTCTGGAACCGCGCGACCGCTACGGTCGCAGGTTCGAATCCTGCCTCGGGTATGGATGTGTGTGATGTCCTTAGGTTCGTTAGGTTTAAGTAGTTCTAAGTTCTAGGGGACTGATGACCTCAGAAGTTAAGTCCCATAGTGCTCAGAGCCATTTCGTTCGCTATCTTACTAAAAATTCTTTTCGGTCTGAAGTCTTTCTCTAAAGTTCAATTATGATGAAGGACACTCCATAACGTGACTAAAATACGGCGTTAAACTAGTACTCACTAATTTGTGCACGTATCAACTATATTGGCCTCAGTTCATAGCTCGTTGATACTGATGAGGTACTGAGGTGGCAGCTAAGGAATCACAAAAAGCCATACGCGTTAGCACATACAGGGTGTTTCAAAAATGACCGGTATATTTGAAACGGCAATAAAAACTAAAAGAGCAGCGATAGAAATACACCGTTTGTTGCAATATGCTTGGGACAACAGTACATTTTCAGGCAGACAAACTTTCGAAATTACAGTAGTTACAATTTTCAACAACAGATGGCGCTGCGGTCTGGGAAACTCTATAGTACGATATTTTCCACATATCCACCATGCGTAGCAATAATATGGCGTAGTCTCTGAATGAAATTACCCGAAGCCTTTGACAACGTGTCTGGCGGAATGGCTTCACATGCAGATGAGATGTACTGCTTCAGCTGTTCAATTGTTTCTGGATTCTGGCGGTACACCTGGTCTTTCAAGTGTCCCCACAGAAAGAAGTCACAGGGGTTCATGTCTGGCGAATAGGGAGGCCAATCCACGCCGCCTCCTGTATGTTTCGGATAGCCCAAAGCAATCACACGATCATCGAAATATTCATTCAGGAAATTAAAGACGTCGGCCGTGCGATTGGCCGGGCACCATCTTGCATAAACCACGCGGTGTTCGCAGTGTCGTCTAAGGCAGTTTGTAACGCCACAAATTCACGAAGAATGTCCAGATAGCGTGATTCAGTAATCGTTTCGGATCTGAAAAATGGGCCAAAGATTCCTTTGGAAGAAATGGCGGCCCAGACCAGTACTTTTTGAGGATGCAGGGACGATGGGACTGCAACATGGGGCTTTTCGATTCCCCATATGCGCCAGTTCTGTTTATTGACGAAGCCGTCCAGGTAAAAATAAGCTTCGTCAGTAAACCAAATGCTGCCCACATGCATATCGCCGTCATCAATCCTGTGCACTATATCGTTAGCGAATGTCTCTCGTGCAGCAATGGTAGCGGCGCTGAGGGGTTGCCGCGTTTGAATTTTGTATGGATAGATGTGTAAACTCTGGCGCATGAGACGATACGTGGACGTTGGCGTCATTTGGACCGCAGCTGCAACACGGCGAACGGAAACCCGAGGCCGCTGTTGGATCACCTGCTGCACTAGCTGCGCGTTGCCCTCTGTGGTTGCCGTACGCGGTCGCCCTACCTTTCCAGCACGTTCATCCGTCACGTTCCCAGTCCGTTGAAATTTTTCAAACAGATCCTTTATTGTATCGCTTTTCGGTCCTTTGGTTACATTAAACCTCCGTTGAAAACTTCGTCTTGTTGCAACAACACTGTGTTCTAGGCGGTGGAATTCCAACACCAGAAAAATCCTCTGTTCTAAGGAATAAACCATGTTGTCTACAGCACACTTGCACGTTGTGAACAGCACACGCTTACAGCAGAAAGACGACGTACAGAATGGGGCACCCACAGACTGCGTTGTCTTCTATATCTTTCACATCACTTGCAGCGCCATCTGTTGTTGAAAATTGTAACTACTGTAATTTCGAAAGTTTGTCCTCCTGAAAATGTACTGTTGTCCCAAGCATATTGCAACAAACGGAGTATTTCTATCGCTGCTCGTTTAGTTTTTATTGCCGTTTCAAATATACCGGTCATTTTTGAAACACCCTGTACGTAGTGACTTACGCTGTAATCACCATGTGCTCGGCAATTTTATTTCTGGAAGTGTAGTGACACAGCTTTTGTGCTGTACCACTGAAGATTTTGCCGTCTATACGATATATGTTAAAGTACGATCTATGATACGTTGTATATTGACATGAATGACTTTTCTTCATAGTAATAATGACTTAAAGTGAAACTAGAATTTTTTTCTGCGTCGCGGTGACCAGGTGTGTACTGAGGGGTGTTCTTCGCGCAGCAAACGAATGTCGCGTCACCGGACCTAGCAGAAAGCCGTCTACCGCAAGCAGAAGGCGAAAGCTGCGCCAATCTCCTGTGCCTATTATGATGGTATAATTAAACAAAATGAATATTCAAATGTATGAATATTGTTAATGTTGTATTCAGTTGTCTAGCCAAGATCAAATTAACATGTACGTTATCGCTTGAAGATGACTCTTTAATACGTACCACTGAATCGTGTTCTTGGACATTAAATACATCAGTCTGAAGTGACTATGCTGGTAAAAATTAATACCGGTAACAGGTTTCCTGAATTATTTATCAAGCAATTTATTTTCAAAAATGGCTCTGAGCACTATGGGACTTAACATCTACGGTCATCAGTCCCCTAGAACTTAGAACTACTTAAACCTAACTAACCTAAGGACAGCACACAACACCCAGCCATCACGAGGCACAGAAAATCCCTGACCCCGCCGGGAATCGAACCCGGGAACCCGGGCGTGGGAAGCGAGAACGCTACCGCACGACCACGAGATGCGGGCAGCAATTTATTTTAAATTGTACCTTGATAGATATTTAATCATTTGCTTACTTACATGAAAAGCAGAGAAGAGAGATATTTAAAGAGAAAATTAGCAAAGGAGTAAGAGTGGTGTCTTTGCTGTGAAATAGATCGCCAATATATATTTCCGAAAGGGTATGTGGTGTTTCTGAAGACAGAGTGATATACTGACTGAATGTGCACGAAAGTTATTTTACTTCGATTGACTGAAGAGTAACTACCAATACATAAAGATCGAACATATTTGACTTCAAATTTGAGTGCTAGCGCACAAGCCAGAGATTCGTTGAGCGAAGCACCATATTGCAGCATTATTTTTCTCGCCCTGTTCCACCTCAAAAGAGACGACTGTGTAAACTATCGAACATCAAATGACGTGGTAGTGCATACGTACCAATACACAATCAAAGTAAGGTTGAAATACACTATGATTCATAACTATGATGTGCGACATCACATTCGCTACGTGTAAGAGTAGTAGAGAAGCCTGCTTGCACGTCTATGCTGAGACAAGCGTACCGCTTTTCCTGCACAAGTTCCTTTCGTATTTGTAATATCCGAATTTCGTCAAATGATTACCGACAATAGCGCAGGTTGAATATAGTTAGGGACTTCAGAAAGCTAGTTACGCATATCGTCCTACACTAAAACCATAGCACAACAAGAGTGGAGCATTGCCAGAAGAGAGTACGTGTTCCGGGTTTCCTGCATAGGCAGTTCTGCTGCGGTACGGATAACATGCGCGCACAGTGTGCGACTGAAGTAGCGCGGTACCTGGAAACTCACTCCAAAGTTGAGGTACGCAGGACGGAATAATTCTTTTGGGTGAAACGTCTAAATTGTACACAGACTCACTGTGAAATTCTGGCGGTATGTGGACCAAATTCAATATCGCATCCACCTGTACGAAATGGTGCCAACAATTTGACCAAGGCAGTACAGACGTGATTAATGCTCATCGGAAATTCCAAACCTCGCACCATGCGATTTCCATCTCAGGTTTTCTCGGTGCGAACGATTAATAGTGTGCTTTCGGGCGTTTTCCGAGTCGTTGCACGATTAATCGGTCTTTTCGGCCAGCTGGAAGAACGTCTGAGGTTGGGGATGGGGAGGAGGGGGTGGGGGGAGAGGTTTCCCAACTGTGAGGACGTTCACAAAGCGATTCTCGAATGGTTCCGTGACCAAGGCGTGGATTTATGTCATAGAAGAATTGTACGATTGACAGATTGTTTGGACTATTGCTTACAAAGGCTTGGTGGCTATGTTGACAAATAGTCAAGTATCTGTGTCACTCTGTGGTGTAGTGCAGTATTAGCCCGCCATAATAATGTGCAAACTTACTTCTAAAGCGCCCTCGTCGAAGTTTGCTGATTTTCCGGGGTAAATTTTCAAAACGTGAGGCTGTTCCTCATTTGCGAAGTTGCAGAAGACATACTCAACCCTTTCTGCAGCTCTATGCAAAAAAGAGAACCGAACCCAAGTTGACCGGAATCTGGAAGGTGCCAATGTAGCTCAGCACATGTAGCTTCTTCCTTCACCTGCAAATTGGCCGAACACATACGCGCAAAATAAATCATTTTATAGTAGACTACTTATTGTTCATAAGCGTATCAGACTGAAAGAAATGAAGAATGTAGAGGATGAGTTTAGAGATGGAGCACGGCCTAGGAGAGGACAAAGGTGGCGAAGGAAATCTGTAGCATTTTATTCCAAGGAACCAACCCATAATTCACCTTAATCTGTTTAGAGAAACCAAAGATAGTCTACATTAGGATGGCCGGCCGATTATTTGAACCCCGCTCTTTATGAATGAAAGTCCATCGTGCTAATCACTGCACCGTTTCCCTCAGTAGATTCTCATCAAAACTATCTCCTTAGTGCGGTAGCAGCTCAGATACATACAAAACGCTACTCCATTCTGATGTTTTAGTATTAACAAGTTCTTGCTTCAGTGTCGTCTATGGAAATCCGATCTTTTCTCACTATCAAAAATCATCGAAAGTGTTCCTTTTAATTGCTTATATCACGACTCGTTGCTGTCTCACTTCAAAATTGGTGTGTAAATATGAGTGATTTTGAAGACACGGTTAACTGCATTGTAAGTTACCTCAACGCTCTACGTAAACTGTACCTAAAACTCCGTCCGAGCAGACCTCAGAGGGCCCAAAGGTACCAACCGACCGCCGTGCCATTCTCAGCCGAAGGCGCCACTGGTTGATGGACATGGAGGGGCATGTCAGCACATCGGTCTCCTGGTCGTTCTGAGCTTTCGTGTCCGAAGCCGCTACTTCTCAATTAAGTAGCTCGTCAATTGGCCTCACAAGGGCTGAGTGCAGCTAGGTTGCCAACAGCGCTCGGCAGACCTGAACGGTCACCCATCCAAGTACTAGCCAAGCCCGACAGCGCATAATTTCGATTGTCTGACGGGAACCGGTGTGACCACTGCGGCAAACACACCGGTAATGTTTACATAAGGCTTCCCAAAATTACGAGTACATAAGGCACTAATCGACACCTCGATGGGGCCGTCTGCGCCACGAATAACACACTACTGGCCATTAAAATTGCTACACCACGAAGATGACGTGCTACAGATGCGAAATTTAACCCACAGGAAGAAGATGCTGTGATATGCAAATGATTAGCTTTTCATAGCATTCACACAAGGTTGGCGCCGGTGCTGACATGAGGAAAGTTTCCAACTGATTTGTCATACACAAACAGCAGATGACCGGTGTTGCCTGGTGAAACGTTGTTGTGATGCCTCGTGTAAGGAGGAGAAATGCGTACCATCACGTTTCCGACTTTGATAAAGGTCGGGATGTAGCCTGTCGCGATTGCGGTTTATCGTATCGCGACATTGCTGCTCGCGTTGGTCAAGATCCAATGACTGTTAGCAGAATATGGAATCTGTGGGTTCAGGAGGGTAATACGGAACGCCGTGCTGGATCTCAACGGCCTCGTATCACAAGCAGTCGAGATGACAAGCATCTTATCCGCATGGCTGTAACGGACCGTGCAGCCACGTCTCGATGGGGAAGTTTGCAAGACAACAACCATCTGCACGAACAGTTCGACGACGTTTGCAGCAGCATGGACTATCAGCTGTGAGACCATGGCTGCAGTTACCCTTGACGCTGCATCACAGACAGGAGCGCCTGCGATGGTGTACTCAACGACGAACCTGGGTGCACGAATGGCAAAACGTCATTTTTTCGGAGAATCCAGGTGCTGTTTACAGCATCATGATGGTCACATCCATGTTTGGCGACATCGCCGTGAATGGACATTGGAAGCGTGTATTCGTCATCACCATACTGGCGTATCACCCGACGTGATGGTATGGGGTGCCATTGTTTACACGTCTCGGCCACCTCTACTCCGCACTGACGGCACTTTGAACAGTGGACGTTACATTTCAGATGTGTTACGACCCGTGGCTCTACCCTTCATTCAATCCCTGCGAAACCCTAAATTTCAGCAGGATAATGTACGACCGCATGTTGCAGGTCCTGTGTGGCCCTTTCTGGATACAGAACATGTTCGACTGCTGCCCTGGCCAGCACATTCTCCAGATCTCTCACCAACTGAAAACGTCTGGGCAATGGTGGCCGAGCAACTGGCTCGTCACAGTACGCCAGTCACTACTCTTGATGAACTGTGGTATCGTGTTGAAGCTGCATGGGCAGCTGTACGTGTACACGCCATCCAAGCTCTGTTTGACTCAATGCGCAGGCGTATCAAGGCCGTTATTACGGCCAGAGGTGGTTGTTCTGGGTACTGATTTCTCAGGATCTATGCACCAAAATTGCATGAAAATGTAATCACATATCAGTTCTAGTATAATATGTTTGTCCAATGAATACTTGTTTATCATCTGCATTTGTTCTTGGAGTAGCAATTTTAATGGCCAGTAGTCTATATACAGATCTGAACAGCGACCTGGATCGCAAGAACGTCGTATTGAAGACGTATTAGCTAATATTTTATAAAGACTTTCCAATGTACGGTTATTTTTAAAACTCCACTAAACACGCAAATGTATCAGCAAAAGCCTATGATGTAACAGTACGAAGAAATACTATGTAGAACGAGTACTTGAGTACGTAAGAAGGACAAGGGTGGAAGAATTAGTAGTAGAAAGTACTTGGTTTGTGTTTATGTTCATTCGTTCGTTCGTGTGTGTGTGTGTGTGTGTGTGTGTGTGTGTTGTGTGTGTGGTGGGAAAGGCGGGCGGGGGGGGGGGGGGGGCAGCACATCCGGGTAAGAGGGAAGCCTTATGCTTTTGTCGTTCAAGACGGCTTAGGTATCTTCAGCTTTGAAATATTTCTCTGTTCTAACGTGGCATTCAGCTGGGAAGACGAAAACGCTGCCGTGCAACCGCGCGCATTGCGTGTGGTAGCTGTTGAGTATAGTAACGCCTGAGTTTTTTGCGCACGGAAACAGAGCCTCTTGGTTGCAGACTAGCCATGCGGGGGAATGTGAAATGAAAGCAAAGTATAGTGCGTTTCCAGGAACAACGTGGACGCAGGAGTGTCTGGAAGAGGAGAGGCAGAGGTGCGGATAACTCGGGACGTAACATCTCGCCGAACGGCTTCCTTTACAGCCGCGCAGCGAACTGGCGCAGGCGCGACCGAATACGACTGGGAACATTCCCAAACTGGAGTAATGAAATGTTGACCCAAGTGCCTGTAGTCTTCTAGAAGCTTTCGGAGATGGCTGAACGACATGTCTGCGTTTGCGCCTGCAGTGTGTCGACCCATGCTGTGACACTAACAACTGTGTTTGACTTTCGGATACACGTACCTCCCTGGCCACGGCGGCTACCAGTAAGATTTTCCAGAAAATGAAGATTATCAGGTGCAGCTAAGTCGACATAAATCTACGGTGATCTCCGTTGTTGTTGTTGTTATTGTTCGTCTACGGAATTGTTCGCAATACAGAAACATTCTAAGAGAGCTCTGTCTCTCTTTTGATGCTGTACCAGCCGACCCGCCGGCCGCTGTGACCGAACGGTTCTAGGCGCTTCAGTCTGGAACTTTGCGACTGCTACGATCGCAGGTTTGAATCCTGCCTCGGGCATGGATGTGTGTGATGTCCTTAGGTTAGTTGGGTTTAAGCAGCTATAAGGCTACTGGACTGATGACCTCACATGTTAAGTTCCATAGAGCTCAGAGCCATTTGAACCATTTGATACTGTACCATTTTGGGAGTGAACAGGTATGCAGCTAAACTGTGGATGTGAAAAACAGCTTTTGTTTTCCTTTTTATCTTGCAATGCAAGCTATTACAGCTAGTATATACGCCCTTGGTGATTATCGTTATATGAGTTTTAGGTTGTGGTCTAAGGGAAGTACCTGCGTCTGGCGTTTAGTGCCTTAATGTTGGAGACATCATCAGAGGCTGTAAAGATGCAATTAGTATTTTAAAGCAAAAATACAAGCTCGGATTGCTGAGCTTGAATAAGTTTGAAAATAATGCGTCTATTAATAATCTGTGATTATATCTCCAGCATCGGAAGACAAAACGCGGGTCATGATTTTTTTGAAGTAGATTAACATCCCGTATAAATCTATGTTTTTATGTATATAAAAGTGAGTGAAGTCATTGTGTTCATCATATATTAACAGAACAGATTCAACGTATTTGCTAGTAAGTGAAGGCATATATCCGCTTTCGACGAAGCACCGTATTTCACTCAACGGTGTACAGATCAGCATGTGATGGAACGGCTGGAGTTAGCGTATCGTACATTTCACCTCCTTTTGCTGGATCTCTTTTTTAACAACCATTTCAACACGTCTCGAAGAAGAGGTCACGGTAGTTGTGTAAGGATTGTGTGCGTAAACTTGTCGTAATCTTATTGACCAAGTATCCTGAGATTCGACTGATACAGTGATGGCTCTTTTAAACTTGCTCATCCCGAATCCCAGTCCAGAACTATCTCGGTCGGTTTCAGCAAAAGAGGGAAAGACTGATTAAAGCAACATGAGTCGAAATAATAACGCTCCTGAAAAGTGTGCAGTAACAAGGGGAGGAGAGGGCGCGAATTCACTAATATAAATGCAATGTGGCAAATCTATCTTTGAAAAATTTTAACATAACGCTATCGAAAATGATTCAATATTCCGTACCTCCATGATGATGTGTGTGTGCCATATGAAAGTACACTGCACATGGTGTTTCCAAGTTATTGCTTCAAACGTCTAGGGGCCATAGATCACGTCAAGGGGAACAACTTTTGTTGGGAACAAAATGTCCGCTGACCCTTCCTATTGACGCTAGGCGTCTTATTACTGATTATGCTCCTGAGAAGCGGAAGGACGTACGCACCCTGTATGCAGTGTGTGTTGCCTATGATCCAGTGATCTGCTCCACGTAAAAGGGGATAGGTCGAGTTCCTGATTGGCTTCCAAAATATCGTTCTCCGATTATACGAACTCATTCTTCCGGTTTCCCTGTTGAAAATTATTCGATACATTTTTTCTGGGGTAGGTAACATGTGGATGCAGCACGCCTTGTTAGTAGGCCCTGCTAGTTCAACGTAATCTTGTCATGCCTGGACCGGCGAATTCAATAGACTTTTGATGCAAAGACTTTGAAACACACTGTGAAGCCAGTAACTGTGTTACTGAAACGATTTTCAACATTGCGCTAACCTTCGAATTGTCACTGTTGCGACAAAATTAAAATCGTTTCGACGAGCGGATAAATGGCGAACTACACTCCTGGAAATTGAAATAAGAACACCGTGAATTCATTGTCCCAGGAAGGGGAAACTTTATTGACACATTCCTGGGGTCAGATACATCACATGATCACACTGACAGAACCACAGGCACATAGACACAGGCAACAGAGCACGCACAATGTCGGCACTAGTACAGTGTATATCCACCTTTCGCAGCAATGCAGGCTGCTATTCTCCCATGGAGACGATCGTAGAGATGCTGGATGTAGTCCTGTGGAACGGCTTGCCATGCCATTTCCACCTGGCGCCTCAGTTGGACCAGCGTTCGTGCTGGACGTGCAGACCGCGTGAGACGACGCTTCATCCAGTCCCAAACATGCTCAATGGGGGACAGATCCGGAGATCTTGCTGGCCAGGGTAGTTGACTTACACCTTCTAGAGCACGTTGGGTGGCACGGGATACATGCGGACGTGCATTGTCCTGTTGGAACAGCAAGTTCCCTTGCCGGTCTAGGAATGGTAGAACGATGGGTTCGATGACGGTTTGGATGTACCGTGCACTATTCAGTGTCCCCTCGACGATCACCAGTGGTGTACGGCCAGTGTAGGAGATCGCTCCCCACACCATGATGCCGGGTGTTGGCCCTGTGTGCCTCGGTCGTATGCAGTCCTGATTGTGGCGCTCACCTGCACGGCGCCAAACACGCATACGACCATCATTGGCACCAAGGCAGAAGCGACTCTCATCGCTGAAGACGACACGTCTCCATTCGTCCCTCCATTCACGCCTGTCGCGACACCACTGGAGGCGGGCTGCACGATGTTGGGGCGTGAGCGGAAGACGGCCTAACGGTGTGCGGGACCGTAGCCCAGCTTCATGGAGACGGTTGCGAATGGTCCTCGCCGATACCCCAGGAGCAACAGTGTCCCTAATTTGCTGGGAAGTGGCGGTGCGGTCCCCTACGGCACTGCGTAGGATCCTACGGTCTTGGCGTGCATCCGTGCGTCGCTGCGGTCTGGTCCCAGGTCGACGGGCACGTGCACCTTCCGCCGACCACTGGCGACAACATCGATGTACTGTGGAGACCTCACGCCCCACGTGTTGAGCAATTCGGCAGTACGTCCACCCGGCCTCCCGCATGCCAACTATTACGCCCTCGCTCAAAGTCCGTCAACTGCACATACGGTTCACGTCCACGCTGTTGCGGCATGCTACCAGTGTTAAAGACTGCGATGGAGCTCCGTATGCCACGGCAAACTGGCTGACACTGACGGCGGCGGTGCACAAATGCTGCGCAGCTAGCGCCATTCGACGGCCAACACCGCGGTTCCTGGTGTGTCCGCTGTGCCGTGCGTGTGATCATTGCTTGTACAGCCCTCTCGCAGTGTCCGGAGCAAGTATGGTGGGTGTGACACATCGGTGTCAATGTGTTCTTTTTTCCATTTCCAGGAGTGTATATAGAGGATTATTCTGCTGCAAGAACAGGGCTTATAACGGACGAGAACCACATATTGACACTACTACTACTACTACTACTACTACTACTACTACGTGATGAGGCCCAGTGGACCGCACGCTTCTACAAGTTTCCTCCTCCACTGTATTCTGTCCATTGCTGCTATCCGCCATCCGTTCACACCTATTGACACTTGGTTTAAATCTTCGTGGAGTCCATCCCTCCAACGCTTCTTGGGTCTCCCAGGCGGTCTCTTTCCTGTAGGTATGAAATCCAGGAGCTCCCGAGGCCATCTGTGATCCTCCATCCGGGTCACATGGCCGGCCCACTGCATTCGTTTGGCTTTGAAAGTTCCTGCTATGTTGAGCTGCTGGTATAGTTGGCTCTGAGCACTATGGGACTTAACATCTGAGGTTATCAGTCCCCTAGAACTTAGAACTACTTAAACCTAACTAACCTAAGGACATCACACACATCCAAGCCCGACGCAGGATTCGAACCTGCGACCGTAGCGGTCGCGCGGTTCCAGACTGAAGCGCCTAGAACCGGTATACTGGTATAGTTCCTGGTATAGTTCCTCAGGCTCTTGGTTGTATCTGATCCTCCATTCCCCTATATCTGCATCCAGAACCGGACCGAAGATCTTCCGAAGCACTTTTCTCTCAAAAACAAGGAGCTTATGGAAGTCCTGTTTCCGTATACTCCATGTCTCACAGCCATAACATATCGACACAAGAAGAGTAAATTTTACCAAGTAGTAAATTCACGAAGACATTCAGTACAACTGAAAAATGGGACACGGAGCGAGTGGAGCTTCAATATAGCTAGCAGAAAACAGTAAAAACCAGTTAAATGACATGGTTCTGCATCCGTTTAACTACGCCACAGCGCATATTAAACGAAACACTGAAATATCAACTTTAAGATGTGAATTATAGTAGAATAAGCAAAGCCCTTCTCGGAACGAAGGTAATACTGAGATTAACATTCTCGTGAGATATGCTGGTTTTTAAGCAATAAGCTTGGGGAGCACCTGAGGTAGAGCGGCGACTGGAAAACTGCTTTATGAGCCTCAGTTAGGTAAAACAGCGTCGCATAAGTAGAGATGGACGATAACGCAGTCCAGTGGAGGAGCAGTCCTAACAGCGGCGCGCTACCCCGCAGTCGCGGACGCACACGTAGGCTAACGCAGCAGACCGCCTTTGGGAGGCACCAGGTTTAATATGATTTCCGGTAATTCGTGCGCCCCAGCGCGCGACCGACGGTTTGCATGGATAACAGCTCGCCGTTCGCAACTTCCATTGCCGTAAAAATTTGCATACGCAAAGAATGAATTTTTATCTCCGCTTTATTACCTGAGCAGCAGTTCCCGCAGCCCACGAGTCGCCGCTTCCCACTGCAGAGCGTTACTCGCGAGAGGAACCTTACAGAACGTGAGTCTGTTTCCAGATCGGACTGTCACCATCAAACTTTCAGCAAACAAATATTTGTGATCCACTCAGGTTAAGAACGGAAAATATCTCAAACCAGGTAAACAAAGTCATCGGTAATCAAAGGACTACTGTGTGAAACTAACGCGTTATGATTTAGGTAACGGCAGTTATAGTAGCGTAAACTGCCCAACCATTTTTTTTTTAAAGAAACCTGGTAACAGAGCTTCCATACGTCTGTTGATAACTTTATAACACCATCGTCATCAGCCCGTTGGTGCTGGAGTATTTGTTACGCAGTCGTCGACAGAAACAGCAACTGCGATGATAATGATGACGACGACGACGACGACGACGACGACGACGGCGGCATCAACATAGGCTCGTGGATAAGGGAGGCACAATCACCCTTCGTCTACACATCAACAAAATGAAATTTATGAGGTGGCAGACGTTTAATTTGTGTTTCTTGGCGATATAAAATATGGCTCATCTCGAGCAATATAAGGAGCAGTCAAGTAAAAACGAGACGGATGGAAAAAAAGAAAGTGAACTGTTCATTATTTCAAAAGTAACCACCATAATTGTTAAGACATGTATTCCACTGTGAGACAGAACAGTCAATACCCTCATAGAAAAATGTTTGCGGTTGCTTCTGCCACATGCTGTCAAGGTTGTTTCGAGTACGCTGCAGAAATTTCACTGGGAAGCCGTTGCACATCTTCCATATAGTCTCGATCTCAACATAAAAAAGGATGAAAATATGTAAAAAGTAGGTAATCTGATGTGATTTGACCGTCGGTTGAGTATTCGATCGACTGCTAAACTGTAGCAATTGACCAAGAGTGCTTAAGGCAATTTTTACGCAACCACTTTAACATCAAAAAAGTATTTGCGAAACAGATTCAGAAAATTCTCACGATCGAACAAAAAAAGAGCTCCTAAAAATGTTTGTACTGACACTTTGAATACGATGAAAAACGATCCTAATTTTGTGGAAAAAGTGATAACATGTGACGAAACTTGGTTTTTCACTTATAATCCAGACTAAGCGCCAATCCACGCTACGGAAGGGCCCAACTTCGCCGAGAGCAAAAAAAGCTCGTATGAGCATATTAATATACAAAGCGATGATGAATTGTGAATCTCCAGTGGGTTTCTGAAGGTCAAACTATTAAAAACGGGTCTGAGCACTATGGGACTTAACATCTATGGTCATCAGTCCCCTAGAACTTAGAACTACTTAAACCTAACTAACCTAAGGACATCGGACATCACACAACATCCAGTCATCACGAGGCAGAGAAAATCCCTGACCCCGCCGGGAATCGAACCCGGGAACCCGGGCGTGGGAAGCGAGAACGCTACCAAACGACCACGAGCTGCGGACGTCTATTAATTAACATTAGTATCTTGAGGCTCTTGCTCAACTCCGTGAGAAAATAAGAAAAAACACGACCTGAACTTTGGAATAAGTAGTGCGTTCTGCACCAAGACAACGCATCAGTGTGTACCGAATTGTCTGTTAAGATGTTTCTAGCAACGTACAGCATTCCAGTGTCAGACGACCCACCTTATTCGCCTAACCTAGCACCATGTGACTTATCTATTCCCCGAGGACAGCCCGCAGCTCGTGGGCGTGCGGTAGCGTTCTCGCTTCCTGCGCCCGGGTTCCCAGGTTCGATTACCGGCGGGGTCAGGGATTTTCTCTGCCTCAAGATGGCTGGGTGTTGTGTGATGTCCTTAGGTTAGTTAGGTTTAAGTAGTTCTAAGTTCTAGGGGACTGATGACCATAGATGTTAAGTCCCATAGTGCTCAGAGCCATTTGAACCATTTTGAATTCCCCGAGGTCAAATCTTCGTTAAAAGGAACTAGATATCTGTCCGTTGAATTAGTGAAAGAAAAAGCGGCACGCATCACGAAGAAGCTCACAGAAAAAGACTTCCAGCACTGCTTCGATCAAGGGAAAATTCGCATAGAGCGTTGTAGGAGGAAAGGATATTGTGAGTGAAAGTAATTAAATATGTTATTGAATTAAAATGTTTTACAGTAATCGTCCCGTTATTTTGCGACAACACTTCGTATTTTTAATCGCAGACTTATTATTAAAACAAAACGGACTTAATCTTTTTTCGACTCGTCCCTGGCAGCATAGTAAAATTTACGGAATCAAAAGCTGAAATACCTTAACCAAAGACAACTCGAACCGCTCTGGTCGGCGCTGTTCGCTGAATGTGTTTGGGAAGGCACCTAGTTACACGTCGTGGTACTCTTAGTCATGGCCCCGCAAAATTCAGCTGTTACGTCGTTTTCAACAAAACTTATCGTAGTACCACTCAGCCAGGTTTCCTTAGCGCAAACTATGTCAGGATTGCCAGACAAGCGCTTTCCCGCCGTAGCAGTAGTTGGACTACATGAAATGTATTCGCAGTTGCGAATATGCACAACCGCGAGCTGTACAATGGAATGACTCGCACCCAGATTTCCCGCTTATCGCGAGCGCTCGCCTTACCATTAAGCTAACCGAGCATCACATCGTATTTCTGAACAAGGAGGCACTGCAGTACTGTAACAGTTGCCCTATTCCAGACGCTCGGCATGTGAGGTGGGCCTAATCCGCCGGCCGGCGTGGACTGCGGAAGGCGCTCGTTGTCGCTGTAACGTGACGCAGCCGGGCAGGGACGGCGCTCCCGCGGGCCTCGCCGCCTTCATTACTGCGTGCCGCTCCCAGCTGCTTAGGGCGCCTTTGAAGTTAAGCCAGCCGCGTAAGGTGGCTTCGTTTCGCCTCCTCGGCGGCGCCGCCGTTGCCATGGTGACTGACATGTTCGGCCTCGCGTCTGTCGGCTTATGCGATCGGATGGCGCCGCTGAATGGCGAACGCGCCCCCACTGAATGTGCAGTTACAAAGCAGAAATAGGATCAAAAGGAGCCGCCAATCCGGCCTGTTAGGCCAACCCCCGCTGCTAACAGCTGTGTGGCTGCCGCATAACCTACGCAAGCTTGTTATTGTTTTCTGCGTTTTTGCTCGTGTGGGGATGACGCACACTTTTTCTTCCACGGATGAACATATTAAATCAGTGCAGTATTGTTCTCATAAGCACCTAACAACGCTCTTGTGCGTCACATTTGTGGCTACATCAGCTGTCTCATCCGTGATGCTATTGCTGGTACACTTCTTTCTAGGATTCTGCTCGTTTTAAATCACCTTCCGCTGATCAATCTGGTCACGCTCTCAGTTTATGCGAGTTGGATTAGTAGTTCACAATCACGAATTTCTTAACAGTCTTAGTGCAATCTGCAAACCGAATCTCTTGCCCACTTCACACGCCGCAGGAAGAACTCACCAATTATTACCACTAAGAAAAGCCGAGCCACACACCTCATGACGGCGGTTAACCACTGAAGCCTTTAGTGGATGAAATAAAAATCTTGTGACTGGTGCAGAAATAATACGAGGGTCTTTCAGTAAATAGTGCAACACTGTTTCTTCTGGAAGCAGTTTGGTTTTACTGAAGATTACAATACACCATATTATTCCCAACTCTTTTGGCTGCAAACCCCTATTTTTCCGTGTAATCTCGGTTCAAAGCAGTAGCATTACACCACCTTACTGGGACGGCTCGTATACCCGCACGGTACCACACTAGTAGTCGACGTCGAGACAACGTCTTGCTGCATAAATAACTTCCTCATCATCCACGCACTGTTTCCTGAAGGGTACATCCAACCTTGACTAGACAGACATAAATGAGAAGGTGCGAGATCCGGAGTGTAGGGTGGCACATATCTTTGAGTACCCCAAATGATTGACGAGTATGTGAGCACCACCAACAGAGACGTTCAGTAGTGCAGCGAGGTTCTTGTTTGTGATCCGTCGATCATCTCCAGTGAGAGTGCCTGCACGTGTCAACATTCAATTATCTCCGCTGTTTGCGTCCGGCCTGCACGCGGGAGATCTGACAGGTTTGCGCAACCGTATTGCCGTGATGACAGACGCTTCGGCCAACGACTCACCGTGCTTTTGTTCATTGCCAGGTCTTCGTGGTCATTCTGCAAGCGCCCATGAATATCTACGATGCTGCGGTTTTCCGCCGCAAAAACTCAATAACAACTCTCTGCTTAGAACGGACCTTCGCTACAGACAATTTTGAAGGCTGCATATGGCGCCGCCACCAATCGGACCTTCACAAAACTATAGGGGCTAAAGCGGGAATATTTCGCGATGTTCGACAAATTTCTCATTTTTTTCAACCGAAATTGGCCGACAAAACAATGTGATGCCTTACTTATTGAACGCCCTTCGTACTTGTTTATTTTAATTAACAGTCACAGTCTTCACAACATAGTGTCCTCACAATACAGTCTATAATGGATGTATTATTTATATATTCTAGTATTATATTTCTCTGCCTCGTGATGACTGGATGTTGTGTGCTGTCCTTAGGTTAGTTGCGTTTAAGTAGTTCTAAGTTCTACGGGACTGATGACCATAGATGTTAAGTCCCATAATGCTCAGAGCCATTTGAACCATTTTTTTCTAGTATTATATATTATTTTTCCAAACGTCACATTCAATGTACATAGTGGGTGCATGCCACAGATGTATCTAGGTATGGTCTCAGAGATAATAGGACATTGTACTATGAGACTCTTTGCCCTGACCACCAGTTCCATGGTTTCATCCTGTGACGGAAGTGTCCGAATGACATCGAAATGTGCCCCTTTAGCGTTTCACAGCTATGACCTGTACACACTACGATCTGTGTACCACAGAGGTAAGGCAGATAATGGACTCTACCGTGATCATGTAGGCATGGTTATGTACATGTTATAATTATGATTACATTGTAGATATCCACGGGTTACATGTTTTCCATAACTACATCAATTTAACTGTCAAGGAGAATTCATAAATGTCACACACATCGTTTGATATAGACATACACAGAATGTAACTAACACCATATTCGTACTGTAGTCTGTACAAAACGTTCGTGTGTAGTCGACGTTGATACGTACACAGTTGTTTGTTTGTCTTCTGTATCAGATGCCACTGATGATGCGTTATGTGGCCGAATACCAGTCTGTCAATTGAATACTTTTAAAGTGAAGCACACGGTGCACAACAAGTCTTTTTTATAAAAGTTATATGTTTTATTCTGTAACTTGAGTGGTTTTCGATTGACTGAAATCCCTCATTCTAGATACTATGCAGTGAGGCAACTTCACAGAGCATTCCTATGATACCACGATTATCTTTGACGAAGACTCCGGTGGTCTTTAATTTTTTTTCCTGTTCAGATACAAGTTATCCATCTTCACTTATTCATGAATAACAAAGTTTGTGAAATCTGAATGGCGATGTCTTGGTGCTCAGTCGGAAGCGAGCAATATTTTCATTCTGATTTGATCCATCCTAATTTGAGTATAGGCTACATGTGAGCCCTGTACACAGTTTTTGACACTTATGATCCTCTCAAACTGGATGATTTCTGCGCCCTGTCATACGCTAAATGGAAACTACACATAAGGGGACAGGTTGTAAACTGACAGAAGCAATGTTAACAGTTAGACCTCAGACCTTTCTATGCTCTGCACTCCCTATTGCGACAGTCTGTTGCAGATGGTTGCAGGAAACGCAGCAGGTTTGAAGTACCAATATCAGAGTGGTGTCGGCTTACACGATAAAAAGAGACGTAAAAAATGCTGTTCAGCATTCCGAAATGTCGCGTCTGTGAGCCTTAAATGCGGACCGAGATCAGATAACATCGAAGAAATTATTCCAGTGCAGCGCCCGCTCGCAGGGTGACACGGTAAAGCCCTCGTGGTCGCGGGCGATTACAACGGGAAACGAAACTCTGGTGTCGGGGGTTGGCGGCCCTGCGTGTCGAGTCAGACGGATGGCCGTTCGTCACGGCAGTTCGCCGTACGCCACTGCCACGGCCCGCTGCGCTGCACTCTTGGGGATTCCCCTGCGCAAAGATAGTAAAAACTGCCTTGCGAGCAAGCCTTCCGGTTGTACACAATTTTTTTTTTTTTTTGTAGTACCAAAATATAGTTTCAACTCTGGCGATGTCTCTTTGGCTGACTGGTGAGCCGAATCTCTGTCGGAGAAAAGTTGTTGCACATTATTTCGTATCAGGGCGAGTGCGCGCGTCCCGTGGCTATTGTGTACGTTAGAGCCAGTCCTCGGTATCTGGGTTAAGACGGATTCTTCCAGCCCGATGATGCAGCGGTCTTTTCCTAATCGTCCTAAACTGGTTTTAGTAGAGGATTGCGAGACCGGCTCAAAAACGTTTTCTCTTGATGGCAAGTGTCCATCAGCGCCTGTTGGAATCGAACTTTGGAACAGATAAGCAGCTTAATCTCCACAATCGTATTATAGCACAGGAGAGTATCGAGAATATAGAAAGTAACTTGGTCTGTCAACAACGCGGGCGTATACGTGTGGCAACTAGCTCTTGGGCCAGCAGAATTTCTATTCGAGTTCTCTTATGTGAACTTTTAACATCAACTGTCTTGGCCTGGCGCGCTCTTGGTTTAGCATCAAAACCACTTTCTGTAACGTGCTCCTTGTCAGTATTCGTAGGAAACTTGCTTTTTTCTTAAGCAATTGTTTAGTGGCACATTACAAGAAATTCTGAGACGAAAATGAATCAATAAACAACACAAGCCTACTTTTGTCGCTGTAATTATCTTTTTTATTAACCGATGAGTCCTAAAAATTCAAGTTCAAAAATGGTTCAAATGGCTCTGAGCACTATGGGACTCAACTGCTGTGGTCATAAGTCCCCTAGAACTTAGAACTACTTAAACCTAACTAACCTAAGGACATCACACACATCCATGCCCGAGGCAGGATTCGAACCTGCGACCGTAGCGGTCGCACGGTTCCGGACTGCGCGCCTAGAACCGCGAGACCACCGCGGCCGGCAAAAATTCAAGTGATAGATACCACAAATCGTCTTGTTGTGGTCTACGTATCTGAGAACAGGGTGTTACAATTCCCCAACAGGAAGCAGCGTTTCGCAGTGGAATGTTAGTAGTGCGAGTGAAAAATGGTCAATGCTGCGAGAATGGCTCGTCTAAAGGCCTGAATGGTGAAGTAATTTTCATGGAGAATTTTGGAGCTACAAAATCGGAGGAGGAGATCGGCAGCACTTCAGATAGCAGGAATCGTAGATTCAATGGAGTGGAGGTGCTGATCCTAGAGTATTACTGATTTCTAGTTCGGAGATTTAGCGATCAATCATGATCCATAAAGTATTTTTTCCAGTGGGATCCCCAGTGAAAGTAAAGAAGTAGTACAGGATCTGTTGAATGGAATGAACAGTCTAAGAGCACAGAATATGGATTGAGAGTAAATCGAAGAAAGACGAAAGTATATGAAGCAGAAGAAATGAGAACAGCGAGAATCTTAACGTAATAATTGGTAATCACTGAATTCTGCTACCTCGCAGCAAAATAACCCACAACTGACGGAGCAAAAAGGGCAAAAAAAGCAGACTAGCTCTGGCAAAAATGTCATTCTTGGCCAAGATAAGTCTACTAGTCTCAAACATAGGTCTTAATTTCAGGAAGTAATTTCTGAGAATGTACGTTTGAAGTACAGCACTGTACGGCGCTGAAACATGGACTGTGGGTAAACCGGAACAGAAGAGAATAGAAGCATTTGAGAAGTAGGGCTACAAAAGAACGTTGAAAATTAGGTGGGCCGCGCGGGGTAGCGACGCGGTCTAGGGCGTCTTGTCACGGTCCTTACTTTATCAGTCCACCTTTATTTTATAAGTTTGAAATTACACCAATAACTGACACTGAAAACTGCAACACTTCAATAAAAATCAGAGGGACTGATATTGAATGTTAACAAATTTAACTTTGACTGGCTACGCTAAATGTTTGTTAAAAATTAAATTTCTCATCTGTTGCTTGTTTAGAGTGTAACTCCGGCCCAGCATTTGTTTAGATAAAAGGGAGAAATGACACACAAATTGGCTATTGTTACAGACTCATAACTTTATCATTTTGTTGGATACGTGCAGCACTGAACCATAACAGGGTATGAGCACTGTTCAAAAGTTAAAGAAGGTGGCATCCATAATTATTTCAATAGTATATGTTACTACTTAGTTATATATTTAATCACGATTACCTTTTAGATATCAAAGTAATCTGGCGAACAAAAAAGAGTCACTTGAAAATCTTCAGTCTTTTGGGAAATAATACGTATTGTGTGTCGTCTGTAAAATTTACTACTTCGGGTGTGACATACCTTCTACTTGACTTAGTCCTTTGTATATTTAGAAAATGGGAATTTCAGAATCTTTTGTGCATCCCTTAAACGAATGAAGAGGTAACTGCTGGGACAAGTAGCGACGACTAAACACATGACTGCTTTTAATGGTGAGTATTTTACTGGTATTGCGGCAGGTTTTACCGGTACGATAGCGACATGCAGCGTTAAAAGCTGTCCGGACGCATACACGTTAAATGCTATTGAGCAGGCGACGATTGCGACACATTTGGCATCACTGGCCATTTTAGCATAACACTAGACTATTAAAGGAAATAACGATTAAAAAACGAAAGCTTTGTGAACTTTTCATGTGACACGTGAAAACTCTATTAAATGCTCGGCCAGAGGCGCCATCTGCAGTCATGAGCGAAACGCTGTTTCGCAGCCCAGTTAGTCCCTGCGATAGGCACCATGAAGCGGCAGCGCGGTGTTTCACCAGCTGATTGCCAGTACACAGTGAGAACAGTAGCGTTCAGTTTCGACTGTCACTGACACACATTCCGCTTTGGCTGTTACGAACGTTACGAACTTACACGCATGAAACATGTTTCACAATGTAGACACTTTCAACAGTAGCGTTTGTTGTTCGCGAGCAATTCGTGTTCAGAATATCAGCGGTTATTTAATAGACTGTAGATTAGGCAGTAGGTTCTAATTTAGAATAGAAATGAGCTATACCGATACCTCACAATAAGGCAAGGCAATTGTTCAATTCCAAAGCAAATGCGACCTTTCACACTACAACATTTCAAGAATATCGATAACTTTTAGCAGGCGACACCTCTAGAGACTGAAGATCTCAATGTATTAGTTGCGCACGTCAGTTTCTCCTCTGGAAATTCTGAGCTCTTAGGTTTTGTGAGCGTAATGGTGTCAATGCGTCACAGATTTTTAGTAAAAGAGAATTAATTGTATTTTATTGACAATAATTACATTTAGCATTTAAGACTATCTTAGAATCCGGAATTTGTATATTTATTGTAATTTTGGAAAAACTGCATTCTCTATTGTAACTGTGGCACAAGTAGCGGACGTCGGGAAGTGACAAGGCCCATGCTGCTCGTGGTGTTTTTACTGAGAGAGGCCATTGAGTAGAGTCACGGTAGCAATATAGTGTACGTTTTAACTGTGGTTCTCTTCTTGCCCAGGTAGCTACATGGCTATTAAAATGCATGAAGTAATGTGATAATTGGCAATCTAAGGTAACGTGAATTTGAGGCACACACAATGTATTTGCAGTTTCGAATGTTGGCAACCATCAGCTGTGTAATGGAATACCGACAATGAAAGTTTGTGCCGGACAGGGATCCGAACCCAGATTCCCCCCTTATCGCGAGCGATCGTCTAGCTGTTTGGCTATCCGAGCACGACCCACGACCAGACCCCCAAGAGTGAAACATGGAGGAAGTTCGGTGTTGATTTGGGCGGCTAAATCGTGGAATTCCATGGGCCCCATAGTTACTCTGCAGTGTGTCCATTCTGGCTGATCCAAGTCCATCCCATGGTACGATGAGCCGCGCGAAATTAGCCGAGCGGTCTTAGGCGCTGCAGTCATGGACTGTGCGGCTGGTCCCGGCGGAGGTTCGAGTCCTCCCTCGGGCATGGGTGTGTGTTTGTCCTTAGGATAATTTAGGTTAAGTAGTGTGTAAGCTTAGGGACTGATGACCTTAGCAGTTAAGTCCAATAAGATTTCACACACACACATGGTACGATGTTCGTTCCGCTATGGTGACGCTGACGACAAAACCCTGTTCACGCAGTTCAAATCTCCCACGACTGGTTTTGTGGACACGAGGAACTGTTGCATCTCCCCTAGCCTCCACAGTCATCAGTTTCAGTATTACTGAGTATTTGTGATCTAATTTGGAGAGAATAGTGCGTGATCCTATCTGAATCCACCGTCGTTACCTGAACTTGCCACTGTTTTGAAGGAAGAATGCTGTAAGATTCGTTTGGAAACCATACAACACCTGTGTTCAACCATTTCGAGACGACTGGAAACGGTTTTGAAAGCCGCCGTATTAGACACTGTAACGTATTTTTCTTGTGTCTATATTTTTGTCCACCCTCCCCCCCCCCCCCCCACCCAATTTACTCATTACTATCATGTGCTGGTTTATTAAGAGGAGCATGTGGTTCCTTTCCAGAACGTGTCTTTTATTTTTCTAGTGTTTAATGTTTTTATTTCTTAACAGTAACAGTAATGAAGACATTCCGCAGCTCAGAATCATCCTCAAGAAATTTACTCAAATGTCTGGTGTTCTAGAATTCTTTGTGCAGTGTAACGGAAATATTGTTGCCTAGTTTTACAATAAATTCATCGCCATTTTTGTCAATATTTAATGGTGGTATCTCTGTTCATTATTGCAGCTTTAATATCCAAGAATTTTAGGGAAATTTTAATGAACTATATGAGCAGTCAGAAAATACTAATATCTCAGAGGCCAATATGAAGTATTTATCGAGCACAAAGCAGTGTAAATGGACCAATCCCGTAAACTAGTTACTTCTTTCCACGAGACAGCATTTTATCGTTTAACTAAGGAAGCCTTTGGACACAATGTCAGGCAAGTACGGTTTCTTTATAGTGTATCCGTCGGCCCGTTTCATTAGCGCTCAGCTAACGGCGGCCACGCCACGAGTGACTGGCTGCTACGAGGGCAATGCTTCGGCGAAGGGTGACGTCACAGACGGCTGCGCAGGCCGCAGGGTTGTCCACGGTGCACGCACTTCCTGCGGCCATGCGCGGCAAAAAGGAAGCGCGCATCCGCCCGCTTTTTGTACGCACCGCGCAGCCGGGTAGCAGCTCCGCCCGACCAGCTGCGCGCCCTTTATCGTCGCAGCTAAGTCGGCGAGGCACTGTTCCTGAACTAACTATCGTCATTAACCGTGTAGGTGCTCCGGGACAGGTGATCCTCGCACGACCACCACAGGAAATCTACAGCAGCGACACAAAGCGAATCTACTTTCTTGAATGCTGCTACGTCTCACAGCTGATTAGATTCGCATGAAATATACGTTATTAACAGACGACGTGCACGAAGTAAAGATCAAAAAAATTATTGCTGGTACTTATGTATGCTCGCGAGATCAAATGGTTCAAATGGCTCTGAGCACTATGGGACTTAACATCTGAGGTCATCAGTCCCGCCGGCCGCGGTGGTATCGCGGTTCTAGGCGCGCAGTCAGGAACCGTGCGATTGCTACGGTCGCAGGTTCGAATCCTGCCTCGGGCATGGATGTGTGTGATGTCCTTAGGTTAGTTAGGTTTAAGTAGTTCTAAGTTCTAGGGGCCTGATGACCACAGCAGTTGAGTCCCATAGTGCTCAGAGCCATTTTTTTCATCAGTCCCCTAGAACTTAGAACTACTTAAACCTAACACCTAACTAACCTAAGGACATCACACACATCCATACCCGAGGCAGGATTCGAACCTGCGGCCGTAGCAGCAGAGCGGTTCCGGACTGACATGCCTAGAACCGCTCGGCCACAGCGGCCGGCTCTCGAGATCAATCCTGTTCTCAGTAGTTGGTGAGACCTTACTTGTGTAATCTTCAAATCTCTACCACCTGTGTGGATCGATTTCTGGGGCATGTAGGTGAATGATTCAGGCTCATCCTTATTTGCTCTTGAGCACAGTCTTGGGTTCAGAGGTCCCTAGACCCTACCATGATGGTGGTTACTTTATCCTTATTTTATTTTTGTTTACTGAGGGTCCTTCGCTATAGCACGACGTACCTTTACCCTGTGTCACCGTTCTGATGCCACGGAGCCAGCGTATTCGAGGTGCCTTGATGTTGGGCCAAGTTCTTCAATTTGTCGAGAAGTCTTCTGGTTGATGCTTGGATGCATTCCTTTATGAGTGGCCAGTGAAGCTCTAGAGTCTGGCCCACTTGGGTACATAAAGTAGTATGCAAAAGCACCTGCTCTGGGTAGTTTGAAGAGGCTGACAGTGTCCCGCGTTTAGCAACCTTATATTGGCGCGTGTAGAAACTTGCTGAGTACAGTCATAGCTTAGTTCTGGTAAGTCGTTGTGTGTTAGCGAGCTGAAACAAACATTGGGAAATCTTGGTCTAGAATGAGTCGGAGGTATTTAATACAATCCGTCCAGTTTAAGGGCCGGTTGTGAAGAACCAATCTGCCTCGGAGATTTGGTCGCCGGCGGTGAACATTACAGTGATCTGTTGGCTATGTTAGAGTTCCTGTGGCGACACTCACTCTCTGATAGGCTGTCGCATTTGACAACCTTTGCTGGCCTACCGTGTTGTATTGACTAAGGGAACTTGACTGTCCTGATGTTCTTTACCATTTTTCTGCCGGCCGCGGTGGTCTCGCGGTTCTAGGCGCGCAGTCCGGAACCGTGCGACTGCTACGGTCGCAGGTTCGAATCCTGCCTCGGGCATGGATGTGTGTGATGTCCTTAGGTTAGTTAGGTTTAAGTAGTTCTAAGTTCTAGGGGACTGATAACCACAGCAGTTGAGTCCCATAGTGCTCAGAGCCAACCAATTTTCTCATAGTCTTATTCACAGTGAGTCCAAGTAGACGTGTGTTTCATACGGTTAGTACGTTCGTTGTCTTGTCTATCATTATTGTATTGTTTACTTTTCCCACTTTTCTTTTAAAGATGATGAAGAGAGAGGTTTGTATGTGAGACATGTGAGGTGTCAGCAATAACAGTTCGTGGTGCCATAAAAGAAGAGTCGATATTAACGGCATTAGTTATAGTTCTCTTCTCTTACAAGTATAGCTGGGAGATGGAAAATGGCGGTGTACAGATTGTCAGTACGCGATAAATCGGAACAGAGATTTTTCGACGAACAAGTCGACTGAGTTATTTGAATCAATTTAAAGACATATTAACTGTTAATCTACTGTGAGTGTTTAAAAATTATGGAAATGTTTCATAAATACCGCTACCAGTCACAAAATTTGTTGACTTCTTAAAATATTTAATTTGCAACATCTTTAGAGGATTGACTTCACCATCAGACTACTGTGGCAGTACAAAAAACATTTAACACAAGTGTACAAGTATGCTCTTGGCATGTGCTGTTGTCATCTTCGTTCTTGTGACCGTAGCACATGCCAAGACTATGCGCGTTATACATTCTTACCAGTTTATTTTTACAAATAACAGTCAAGGTCTATAATCAACAATAAACTCTGCATAGCCGGCCGGAGTGGCCGAGCGGTCCTAGGCGCTACAGTCTGGAACCGCGCGATCGCTACGGTCGCAGGTTAGAACCCTGCCTGCCTCGGGCATGGATGTGTGTGATGTCCTGAGATTAGTTAGGTTTAAGTAGTTCTAAGACCTAGGGGACTGATGACCTCAGATGTTAAGTCCCATTATGCTCAGAGCCATTTGAACCATTTTTGAAACTTTGCATAATCTAGAACTCAGTAATTAAATTTCGACTGCAATATATGATATATGGAATTTCTTTGTAGTCGAGAGGTTAAAGAGTCGCTGTATGTTACCGTAGCTGCAAAAGAATTCGATACGCCGAAGTCAAAAATCTTAATGACAAGAAGTTCCCTCTTCCTATTTTCGGGTGGAGCAACATTCTGTACTGAAAACTCAATCTTCATTTAAACTTTTCATAAATCGTTTTACATCAATGTTGAATATTTCTTTCTATCAATAACCTTTGATCAAGTTCCTCCCCGATCCTAGTCAGCTGCACTACTGTACTGCTCTCTCTCAAATGACTTCGCTCTGGCTGTAACAGTAAACTCTAACTTTACTCTAATGCTTCATTTTACAGGAAACTAAGAAGACTTTTGTGTTTTGAGCAAGGACGCCGATACAAAAACAGGTGGTTACGAGTCACAAATTACATCTCTCCTACCTTTTTACAGGTGACTTACTGTTCTTCCAATGACATAGATCGAGGATACTTGCTACTAGTAGAACGTTGCCACGTGTTGTCGTCGTGGGGCAGACAGTTAATACCCCGGGCTGGACGAAATAAAGCTACCTAGGATGATATGAAGTCCTGTTTTCCTCGCGATGGGCGCGTAGACGCGCAGCGTCGGCTAGTGCAGACAGTGGTATCGCTAGCGGGGTCGCGAACCGGCAGCGTTTGACACAAAGGGAAGGGCGTCGGCTGTGTGTGGCGGCGACCGGAGGCTGCCAAGATAGGACATGAAAGCGGCTGCTCTGCACAGGCAGCCACCGGCTCCTCATCAAAGCCTGTGGTGGTGGTGGCACCGACAGCGTACCGCGTCAATCACAAGGGGGCACGGCTGCTGCTGCCACGAGTTACAGGGAAAAGGCAGCAGCCGTGACTATACAGCTCGTTCCTCCTTTGAAATTGCTGTGCAGCCTCCAGGTTTGTACGACGACAACGCTTCTAACAGCCTGATTAGAAATTTGTACAGGAAAATGCATAGAGAAAAGACCTGCGAAATTCAGCAAACTTGCCGGGTCACGTCCACGCACCGGTATTAACGATAACATTGGCCACCCATAACAACCTGAACAAATGATGTGACGGCTCCCCACCCCTAGCCCAGAAACGAAATACATCACAGAACACTGAGAACTGAAATAAACTTTCCGAAACCGATCTGCAAATAAAGTACGGAAAGAAACTGTAGCTGTCTGGTGGATTCTTTTCATCTAAAAAATTAATAGCACAGCTACGGGCCCAGCCACGTGGAACCTAATCAGGGCGACAAGCTGGAATGAAGAAAGTTAGTGTGTAATATCGCGTCGACGACGAGGTCAATCATCTGCATTCTTTTCGGAGGAAACATTTCAGAATTAGCCAGAAGTGATTTAGGTAAACCACGGAAAAACCCTGATCTGAATGACTGCAGGGGGATTTGAACTGACATCCTCCAGAATGCGAGTCCACTGCGCTCCAGTGCGCCACCCTGCTCGGTTACAACACTGGATAAAGTAGAACAGGACAATCCGAATAAAATTATGCGAACTGCAGAGAGATTGCCTACGTGATTTTCCCTTCCTTATCATAGAGTGAAAGTAATGTGTCGACTGGAATGCCATAATGCCACAGAAGTGTTGTTTTAGCAGCTGCGGTCTTCAGCCCAAATACTGGTTTGCTGCACCTCTCCTCACTACACTCTCCCGTGAAAGCCTCTTCATCTCTGCGTAGGTTTCGTCCAAAAAGTTCCGAGACTCATTTTATTCCTGGCGTACAAGTAACATCGCCGCAGCAACTAAGGCGGCAGCTAGAACTGGCAACTGTACACAACAGATGTGCATTCGACCACAACAGATGTGCATTCGACCAGCCAGTTGTGAGCAGACGGTCTCGAGTAGTGCACGTGCGGCCGTACTGTGCCAGCGTTGGTGTCACAGAAGGAATGGAGCGACATCTCTGTATCGTGTTCAAGACATTCTCCGGAATGTTTTGAAGAAGAAGAAAGTGCCTGAAAAGTTTGTCCCGCACATCTTGATGCCCGAACAAAAGCAACGACTCGTGGACGTCTGCCGCGACTTGATTGAAATTCAAAACGCAGACAGTTCTTTTCTGAAAAATATGACCATGGATGACAAAAGCTTGGTTGTATCAATACGAAGCCAACAAGAACAGACAAAGCGCAGAAATTCACACGAAAGGTCAATGCTTTGATGACAAATCGACATGCAAGCCAACGTGACAGTCGTGTACTCTACTTTCTTGGTTACTTGTTGTCACCTATTCTTCGCTTTCATAAGTTTGGTTTCCGTCCTGGTCGTATTATGCTGTGTTTTTGCAATCGTTCCAATTTATTTAATGTTTTCTCCACGTCATAGATATGCTCAATATGCGATACCACATCCTAGATACTTAAAATATTTAACTTACTCCAAAATTTTATTATTCAAAACTACTTTTGATCTTACTGGTGCCGGCCGGTGTGGCCGAGCGGTTCTAGGCGCTGCAGTCTGGAACCGCGCGACCGCTACGGTCGCAGGTTCGAATCCTGCCTCGGGCATGGATGTGTGTGATGTCCTTAGGTTAGTTAGGTTTAAGTAGTTCTAAGTTCTAGGGGACTGATGACCTCAACTGTTAAGTCCCATAGTGCTCAGAGCCATTTGAACCATTTGATCTTACTGGTTGTATGTCCTGAAATGCCATCAGTTTTGTTGTATGTACAGACAATTTTAGATTATATTCTGATGCTATCTGTTGCAAATTATAGACTCCCATTTGAAGGTCATGTTCAGTCTCCGCAATCAGTAGTATCTCATCTGCATGTAGGACTGCATTTAGTGTAGAGTTACGATCTATAAGTACTCTCTGCAAAATCAGAATTTTTATTTTCAGCTTTAGATCATGCGTCATCAGAACGCGGGTTGCTAGGGATGGAAAGATGATTAGGTGAGAAGTTTGAACCATCTTAATATTCGCCACAAATGGTTCTCAGAAAATACGTGAAACATAACTCCTTTTCACAGAGTAAGGATTTCAAATTCAGTCATTTCTGTTGGAAGTGTATCGCAAGAACTACAACGGTTTTCTCGATCAGTCCTACAGCTGATTTATCTTACTTGTAATATTATTTTATGTACTGATTTCAGATGTTGTCTTCAGTTCGAAGATTTTTTTGATGCTGCTCTCCATGCTGATCTATCTCCGAGTAGCACCTGCAACGTACAGCCTTCCGAAACTCCTTGCTATACTCATATCTTGGTCTCCCTCTACTATTTTTACCCCTCACAATTACCTCCAATACTAAATTGGTGATTTCAGTTAACACTGTCAAAATGTTTCCCTAAGACCACAAATGCTAAACATAAGTTTGCCTTTGGTTAATCTATCTTCTGAGGTAAGTCGTAGGTTCAGTACTGCCTCGCATGTTTCTGCTTACCTTCGGAATCCGAACTGATCTTCCCCGAGGTTGGCTTCTACCAATTTTTCCTTTCAGATAAGTTTGGTACTATGTAAAATAAACAAATAAAATGCCTGTCCTTACTACAGGGTACTCTTAACGTGTAACCCCCCCCCCCCCCGCCCCCCCATCCCACGATGCTGATTTCTGTAACATTAAAACATTCTTGAAAAGTTTAAATGGTTCTTATTTGAAGCTGAAAAGAATGTGTGAAATAATACCCAGTAAGGGTACGCTGCGGTAAATGCATCTGACGCCAGTTTATACGCATACAACTAGTGAGCTGGGACGAACTACTCCCCGCAGAGTAGCTGCCTCCTCTGCGCCACAGAGCACAGAGCGGTGTAGGCGCCGCTTCCCGGCTGGCGCCCATACCACCCCGTCAGTCTCCCGCTTCAGTCAACACTCTGACAAGCGCAAACACCGGCCAGCGATACGCTCCTATCACGGAACGCGTCTCCCTGTGTGCGAAATGCACTCTCAGTAATTAGAACGGAAAAAGGCTGTATCTACTCAAAATTCAGGGAACTTTTGTGACAGGCTTCCTTCTGACACTCTTATGAATAATGATGTTAATTATACAAATAAAAAATACAGGTTCTTAAATGAAAATCTCTCTTTGTAATAGAGCGTATGAAATAATGAATTTTTTGTGTTAATTTTTTTTTTTTTCAAAAAGTGTTGGACGGACATCCGAACTCTTACTTCTACCTTTAACAGACAACATCTATACTTCAACGACTCAAGCCGAGTATGCGCATAGGCCAACTCTCTAAAAATGCGTACTGCCAGGTTACCTTCCCTAGCCTTCCAAGCAGCAAGCTCTTGAATTCTACACGATATTTAACAACCCAGGTTTAAGTTCCAGACAGGACTTCAGTTATCTTCTCTCAGGCGTGCTCAAGACAAATTTCAAGACGACTCAACTCTCTCTCTCTCTCTCTCTCTCTCTCTCTCTCTCTCACACACACACACACACACACACACACACACACACAGAGAGAGAGAGAGAGAGAGAGAGAGAGAGAGAGAGAGAGAGAGAGAGAGAGGCGCTCGCACATCTCTCACAAACACATCATAGCTACCGTATTATTTCAACTTTGAGTTACACATTATTGCTTAATAAAGGCGACAGAAGTTCAAAGTCGTTACCGAAAACACAAATGGTTACAGCACCATTACTAAAGCGTTTTTAATCAGTTATGCTTTAAAAATTATACACTGATGAGCCAAAAGATTATGACCACCTGCTTAATAACTTGTTTCTCCGTTTTTTGAACGAAATACATCACTGATTGTGCGTATCGGGGATCCGACAGTTTGTTGGTATGTTTGTGAAGGTATGTGGCATTGGATGCCTACATACATGTCATGTAATTCTCGTAAATAACGGTCCTCTGATTTGCGTGCGCTGTTATGGCGCCCGATAGCGACCCAGATGGGTTCCACACGATTTAGATCAGGCGAATTTGGTGGCCGACACATCAAGGTGAGTTGACTATAATGCTTCTCAACCGACGGTAGCACGGTTCTGGCTCGGAGGCACGGAGAATTACACTGCTGGAGCCGGCAGCGGTGGCCATGCGGTTCTAGGCGCTCAGTCCGGAACCGCGCGACTGCTACGGTCGCAAGTTCGAGTCCTGCCTCGGCCATGGATGTGTGTGATGTCCTTAGGTTAGTTAGATTTAAGTAGTTCTAAGTTCTAGGGGACTGATGACCTCAGATGTTAAGTCCCATAATGCTCAGAGCCATTTGAACCAACACCGCTGGAAGTTGACATCGCCGTCGGGGAATACATCAAACTGAAGGGATGCAGGTGGTTCGCAGCTCTCTGTGTCTTTCATTACGACAGGTCCTATGCGAGCGCAGGACAATGGCTCATATAGCGCGATACTGCTCCCATCAACCTGCGCCCGTGCGTGCTGCACGTTTCGAGCCGCCGCTCACCCCGATGACGGTGTTTGTGGGGATCGACCTAGTGTTGTATAAATGTGATTCACCCGAAGAGCCGAAACGTTTTCATTGATCGACAGTCGGATGCCGATGGCCCCGTGCCCGCTGCAATCGTAATTGACGACGTCGTTGGATCAACATGTGGACATGTAAGGGTGGTCTGCTGCGGAGCTCCATGTTCAACAATGTACGATGAACGGTGTACTCAGAAACACTTGTGCGTGCACCAGTATTGTACTCTTTTGGCAGAGAAGCCACACATCAGCAAGTCTCCTACTTTACAGAGAGGACAGTGCTACAGACCTGTCAAGTTCTGTGAAGAGTCGTGTACGTTCAACCATTTAGCGCCTAGTGGTAGTTTCACTGTCAACCTACCTCTTTCCGCTTACGTCAGTAGCACGTGAACATTCGACCAGTTTCGCCGTTTACGAGATACTCAAATGTTCAAATGTGTGTGAAATCTTATGGGACTTAACTGCTAACGTCATCAGTCCCTAAGCATACACACTACTTAAACGAAATTATCCTAAGGACAAACACCCATGCCCGAGGGAGGACTCGAACCTCCGCCAGGACCAGCCGCACAGTCCATGACTGCAGCGCCCCAGACCGCTCGCCTAATCCCGCGCGGCTCGAAATACTCGTTCGCAGTCTCTGCGTAATAATAATCTGCTCTTTGACCAAAGTCGCTTACCTCTCATTTGCAGCCCGTATCTTCGCTAGAGTGATTCCCTGTCCGTGTCTGGTCCGCTTATTTACTTTTGTCACCACGTCACGTGCCCGCAACGCTACCAGGCGGCATCCAACGTCACGGTGGGCAAAGGTCATAATGTTTTGGCTTATAGATACTAAAAGGCTGTTTGACGTACACCGAGATCATTTCAAATGGTTATTTATAGTTTAGGTCTAGAAATAGGTTCAAATGGCTCTGAGCACTATGGGACTTAACATTTATGGTCATCAGTCCCCTAGAACTTAGATTTACTTAAACCTAACTAACCTAAGGACATCACACAACACCCAGTCATCACGAGGCAGAGAAAATCCCTGACCCCGCCGGGAATCGAACCCGGGAACATGGGCGCGGGAAGCGAGAACGCTACCGCACGACCACGAGCTGCGGACCTAGAAATAGGTATTACATTGCAATCCTTTTGTCACGTCTACCATACAGTCACGTCAGCGCAAGGTCAGTTACGCAGTCTGGATGAGAAGCGTACGTTGAGACTGAATTAGTACATGCACTCTACATACTACAGCTACAGCTTCACAATATCAGTGAAACAGGTAGTTCACAGCATATGAAGCGGTCGCCTCCTACCGACAGTGCACTGGAAAAAATCTAGATTACATTCCTTGGCCAGTCAAATTCTTCATGTCATGCTGCCGTAGTCAACAACGAGTATGTTAATTGTAGTGTCTGACAAGGAAAACGTAACGAGAGTCAGTGCTCCTTCTTAGAGTAGCTCCTGAGTTGCCCCACACCGCCTTAAACGTCTCGGTGAAAGGTTACATGATTTCCATCAGACTAACATGTAAATCAATACCACGGTTGTAATATTTAACGTCTTGTCGGCGACGATGTCACTACAGATGGAACGCGTGCACAGGTGGGGGGAAAGGAACTCAGCCGTGTCTTTTACAAAGGAGCCATCCTGGCATTCGCCTTAAATGGTTTAGGGAAAATCTGAACCTAGATTGCCCGAGGAGCATTTGAACTACCGTCCACCAGAATGCGAATCCAGTGCCTTACCTCTAGTCACCTCGATCGATGTCTTGTTACAGAAATGTTTAGAAGTTACCCTTCTCAAAAGGAAGAAAATATTTTACCTCTGTGCCACATCCAGCCGTGGGCTGCAACTTTACGAGGCAGCGTGTACGAGCCAGAAGGTTGGCAATGATGACAGTTTGCTGCCGTGCTGTCTCCTATGATGAAGAACGGCGTGCTGCCGTAATTTATTAAACAAAACACCGGGAGTTACCGTGGCATATCACGCGATTTCTCGTGCAGATTGGCCGTTGGTCTACCCCTTGCATACGCGAAAACTCTGATGTTATAACACGTCATCAGCGAGAATCGTCGCCCCCTTGCGTGTAGAGCACGGCTCATAAAACTGGATATGGTAAGAAGCGGCTTGCGTGTGCTCCTTCCGCGATATTTGCGATGGAGGCAGCATAATTGCTGTACAGTTTGTCTGAAACATTTATCTTCCTAATGGAGTCCCACCGCACTTTGACAAAAGAACGTCGCCTCTCACAAAGATTTGCATACAAACTCAGTCAACATCTCTCTAATAATCTCGTACTCGCTGGTGTGGACAGATATAAACAAAGCACATTGCCGCACAACTCCTCCGATCAGATTTCCTCCTCTAGTTCGAGCTGGCAAGGATACCAAATACACTAGCAGTACCCCAAGAATAGGTCACTGATGATATCGTACGCCGTCCCCTTTGTGCAGGCGCCACCCTTTCCCATAATTCTTCCAATAAATCTCAGTTATCATTTTACTCTCCCTGCAAATTGTTCTATGTTCATTCGACTTCGTACCGGTTCGTAGCCTCTATTTACACTAAATGATCGATTGTCGCGGCCGAGTGTTAATATCATTCTCGGAAACTATTGAGTTCTTCCTGAGTCTCACGTGCATTATCCTGCATTAATCCACATTTAAGGCAAGCTGCCATTCTTTACACGGAGGATATGTTCATCCCCTGTACTTCTATTTTGGTGTTGCGCTCAAACAGATATTTCATCATTAATTGAATTTAATTATTACGGCGTAAACTGTAGACGTTTCGTGCAGAACAGCTAACAGCTTGCTTTCTCGGATATTCCAACACTCAAGCGGCTGATTGGCAATCAGAGTAATAAATAATAATAATAATTATTATTATTATTATTACTACAAAAAGTAGTAGCAGTGGTAGCAGTAGGAGTGTAAGTTGTGGTGGTGGTCACAGAAATAATAGTAATAGCCTTAGTAGCACGACAGTCGAAAGCCAGCACATGCCATATAAAGACGAACACCCAACATGACATTTGAATTCACCGGGATAAACAATCTTGTTGCGTCGACATCTTAGTTTTCACGGGTGGAGCACCACTTTAGCTGGGAAACGTTGGGGGACAAAAAAATGGTTCAAAAGGCTCTGCGCGCTATGGGACTTAACGTCTGAGGTCATCAGTCCCCTAGAACTTAGAACTACTTAAACCTAACTAACCTAAGGACATCACACACATCCATGGCCGAGGCAGGATTCGAACCTGCGACCGTAGCGGTCGCGCGGTCCCAGACTGAAGCGCCTAGAACCGCTTGGCCACACTGGCCGGCCCGTGGGGGGACAGAATTGGCCATTTCTTTCAAAACACTCCTGACATTCGCCTATAGTGATTTAGAAGACCATAAAGAAACTAAATGTGGATGATTACAAATGTGATCAATCTACGCTCTTCCAAAATGCAAAGCCATACTAGAGTAATTCACGTGAAAAACAAGAACGCTCTTAAAGGTGGGAATTTAATGCAAGTCCTGTGGCGCCACGTCATGAAGACAAGCTTTCAGTACCAATAAACTGAAGTTTTCGATTCTACCTTTAGAGTGCTGGCGGCAGCAATGCCTCCGTGAGAGACGCAACATTGCGTCAGGATTATTGTAGAATAGCTCTTACAATTGCAAGACTATCATTTTCGTGTAGTATTAGCACAAAATGGAACTTCGTGGCACATCTCATACACGAAGACCGCAGTTCAAGGTTTAGCTTTTAATTCGTCGCGTACATTCTAGGTGGTGTCATGCTGCCTTGTGTGTGTGTGTGTGTGTGTGTGTGTGTGTGTGTGTGTGTGTGTGTGTGTGTGGATACGCATACTTTGATAACATTTAACTGTAATTCTTCATTCATTAAATTTGCGGTTAAATGAACAAATCTGTTAATTTTCCCAACTGCCGCATGAGTTAAAATATATTTCTGACTAATGGAATCGGGCGTTAGTGTTGTTTTGACGACACGTGTAAGACGTACCGGGCTTGGTGAGGTCAAACGGAGGCTAGCGTTATGGTCCATGTGTAAGGCCTGATTCCGCAAACTTCTGGTTCTGTGGTCTGTGGTTCATTAGAAGAACTGAATTTCCACCTTGTACGTAAGTGTAACTATTGCTCGTCTTCAGTAAATGTTTTCAGTTCCAAGTGGCGAATAAAAAATGGTTCAAATGGCTCTGAGCACTATGGGACTTAACATCTGTGGTCATCAGTCCACTAGAACTTAGTACTACTGGATTCGAACCTGCGACCGTAGCGGTCGCGCGGTTCCAGACTGAAGCGCCTATAACCGCTCGGCCACATCGGCCGGCCAAGTGGCGAATAACTGTTACTCTTAGGCACCAGATAAGCAGCGTTGAACTGGTAATCGAGGACGAGTGGCTGCAAATAATAATAAAAATGTGCTGCTGTTACCGTGTACGGAGACCGGTGGCTCGTTAGCATCGGTAAGCGCTCCGTAGAAATTGACGCACTGTCAGCGTAAAACGTTGTTAATTTCTACTTGTCCGTCGCACGCAGATTTCCGTACGTGCATTTTCCATCCTCCTCTTTAACGTCCACCAGCAGCAACAACAACGCTATATGACGCAGAAGACCTATGTTTAACAGATGTGTATTCTGATTACTATAGCCCAACTTTTTACACTTTCCACGTTTAGTGCTCTATGATTTCAAAGAGAAAATCGTAACTTTCCATACTCGTTAATAGCTCTGTTGCAAATGACAGTCGGTGAGTAAACATGTGTGAGTGCACCTGGTAACGCTTTATGTTTCTGTAACACGACCATAACACTGTCCAGGTACTCTCGCCGAGTCGAGAATGTACACTGTTGACTGTGCTGCAAGCAGATGCATGTAGGCGGACTCACGCGGCTGGACTTGGACAGCCGGGCTCCCATGGCCGCCTCCCATGCTGACCGCAGCACAGCCGGCGCGCCGCGCGCTTCGCCGCTCTTCCGAGACACCACGCGCCACGCACCCACGCACCTCGCACCTCCGGTCTACCACGCACTGCCACCGAGGCGGGCACGCACTTTGAGCACGCGGCATGCGGCACGCGAAACACACGCCGTCGGCCGAGCGCATGCGCACCAGAAGAGCTGCGTGCTCACCGTCTGCGCATGCGTAGCTTACTGGCACGAGAAAGCCAACAGAGCTAAGGCAGCAGTCCCGGCAGGGGACCGCACGCCAGTGCTGTTCCTGGCTCTACTTATGGAAAGTGTTTTGTGCTCATCCACTTTGACGTCTTTAGAGAACTAATATCTTCCTTGTTAAGATGAACGCGGATTATATAAGCAGAGATCTTGAGAAACTTAGCTCGCTCTGTTCGTTTATAAAATACAGACTGTTATCCGTAATAGAGCCCAGGTTGATGGTGTGTTCTTCGACTTCTGAAAGGCGTTCCTTACAGTTCTGTACTTTACTGAATAAAATACGACCCTACCGAGTATTGGACTATGTGCCTAGATTCAGGACTTCCTTACAGGCAGAACTCAACACGTTACTCTTAATGGGATGAAATAGGGAGCTGTAATGTTACTTTAGGAGTACCTCAAGGGAGTGTTACAGTATAAGTTTACAGTATATGTAAATCTTATAGTAGACAGGCTCAATGAGGATGTTCGCAGCGATGCTGATGTCGATAGGAAGGTTGCAACGCAAGAAGCTAACGAAACGGAGGAAAAAATGCGGATAATGGGAAGACAACATAAAACGAATTCTGGGAAAAGCAGATGTGATGACGACATTCATTGGAAGAATCTATGTAATTCATCCACGAAAGAAGTGACTTAGTAGTAAACTGTTGTTTCGTCGACTCTTGTGGTGTTCATGAATTGGGGACCCTTATCAGTTGGACTCAAAGAGTAGCGGTACGCTTTGACACGGGATCGTTTTATAACTGCGAGATGCTCGACAAACTTCAGTGGTAGACGTCACATGAGAGTCGTTGCCTGTCATAGAGAAGTTTACTGTTGAAATTCCGAGAGCGTACGTTCTAAGAAGAGGTGGGTACCATATCACTTCCTCTAACATAAGTTTCGTGAAGTGAACACCCCGATATCAGAGAAGATACTGAGATTTATCGACAGTCATTTTTCTCACGCATCATTTGCAAATGGAAAAGGGCGGGGGGATGTTACTGATACCAGAGAAACTTAGCGTCGTACACCGTAAGGTGGTTTGCCGAGTGTGGATGTAGAAGTACTTGTCCCCAGGTGACGACAGTCGTATAATTCTGAGAGGATGTAAACGTGTTGAACGACACACACGCATTCAGAACTCTCAGTGACACTAAATATAAGACAAAAAGATGAGTTTACATGTGGAAAATGAGGTAGTTAACGATGAACAGTCAGCTATGACTGTCAGAGAATTTTAGAATTCGCAATGTGTAGGAGGTGACACAGGCGTTGTTTGTGTCTAACATAGATGTCTGATTTTCTTCCACCTCAGCTCAGTCACGAAGCATAGGAAATTACTAGGGTTCGATGGAACGGAACTGTGAAGTTACGTAGCTCTTACAAATTACATGAATATCCCTCACATCTTTACAGAGAATTTACATGGCACTGTGATTGATCTCGGCCAAGGAGGCAGGAGTTCTCGCGATCCCTCATTGAAAAATTGCGAAGGCATCGAGAGACCTATCGGAGACGAGATACGATGCGGAGTCTTATTTGAGAGGAAAGCGAAGCAACGCGCTATCCAGCCACTAAGATTAAAGAGTGCCGGAGACCATTGCAGCGGAAAGTTGGAGCAGTTCTACAGACGAACCATATTCGATTCCTTCGCCCTCGACATCTCTACGGCTGGCACGTCATTAATTCTCTGTGTTTACGAGCAGTTAGTAGCTAGCCTTCGTTCACCAAGAACGTCCCGGTATCAGTATGGCGGCAAGTTGGTGACTATTAGCGAAAAAGAAATCACACATCTACAGTTGCGCACGTGGCACGTTTGGTTTAAGAGATCTGTAATGCAACACCCTGGTGCACTATACGAACCAGTTTCAAAAAGGGCCAGCGCAACTAATATTTAAAGAAGCGATAGCATTAAGTCACCAAAGAAGATAACGAAATCAATGAAACGTGCGTAGCAGACGCTGAAAGCAGCCTTTCAGTGGCAAATACGGCCACAGTACAATTTGGTCACAAGTGATTTAACCGACGTAAGTAACCGACAATAAATATAAAACATGTTGGCCTAACAACTTCACGTTTTGTACGACGATAAAGAGACACCAGTTGTTCAGCCGGAAGTACCAGTTCGATTTGGTTAGGGCGACGGTAAATATTTCAAAGTAATATTATCGGTACATCCATGGAATTGGCGCTGAATGTCCTCAAAACTTCGGAAGTGTATGCACTGATATAAGCTATCTCCTATGCTGGCAAGTAGCAGTAATTACTTTGTCATATCGTGACACACGACCAAAAAGTCGCTGAAGCTTGCTAATCAGGCCTAAATGCGTAAACATGTAAGGTTGTGCACTTCATAAAGCGTAAAAATATTATAGCAATTGCCTATAACGGTCATGGAATCACAACTGCGGCCAGACATTTCATATCGCCTCCTGATTAACCAAGCGTGTAGATATGAAGTGGTACGATTACAGTCGCTCAGAATCAGTTATACATAAGGCAAATGACGCGGTACGATTCAGTGGTGCAATAACTGGAAATCAAAATTCGTTCACGGAAGAGATTACTTATTAATCACTTGCAGGATCTATACAGCAATACTTCTGAAACGCCTGGGATGCATATCAGAATCTTGGGCATATGCAAAGAAGAGCATTGGGAACCGAGACAGATTTGTTTGAATGAAGACAGATGCATCATGTGAACAGATTTAATCCGATGACTAACAGAGTGCGAATGTAAACCTTTCTGGCTTCACTGAAGATACTGTGACAGCTTGAAACCAGATCATAAAAAGTAATGCTCCACAGGCTTTGTGTGACGACGAATGCACAACACGATTGGTTGAAATTCAGTTACCCAGCACGCCTCTTCGGCGAACATACGGAGCGAGATGAAAGACTGTATATGTAAATTGAAGGAGGAAGGCGGAGAAAGAAAATGAAAGTGAAGGGAAGGGATTACTGATGTCATCTGCATCGGAACTTCACGCGGAGTCAGAGGCGACGAGTGAAAATGTGTGCCGGGTCGGGATTCGAACCCGGGATCTCCTGCTTACTAGGCAGGTGCGTTGACCACTGCGCCACCCGGGGTAGAGCGTTATCGCAAATGCGCGGACTATATCTGTACGCCTCTCTGCCGACCCACATTCACAGCGAGCGCCACCTATCCACAGCCTCTGTCCATTTCGTCCATGCTCGCTGCTCTGAGATTCCCGTCGGAGGTCGGACGTACTTGTGCATCCGCACTGCAGAAGGTGGATCCATTACCCATCTAGGCGAATCAGTTACCTGAATGCGAGGTGTCTGTTCTTTCGGACATCTCCAATAGAACAGACACCACGCATTCATACAATGTAAGGCAGTGTGATGTCCGCTGCACTCTACTCGCAGTGCTAAGCTCTAAACGTTACCTCCGATTCATTATGCTATCGCAGAATTTAGAGAGGTGAAGATAAAACGTAGGACTTACGATTTACGAAACATTTATTACGTCATGTTATTACATTTGTCAGTGAAACAGGATGCTAACTTCTATTACGATGCTAGTAGTGATATTCCTAAGGTGGCACGAGTAAAAAAATGGCTCTGAGCATTATGGGACGTAACATTGGAGGTCATCAGTCCCCTAGATCTTAGAACAGCTTAAACCGAACTAACGTAAGGACATCACACACATCCATGCCCGAGGCAGGCTTCGAACCTGCGACCGTCCAACGCGGCCGGCGGCGGCACAAGTAGATTGTAATAAAATGAAAGGGGAACTTCTACACTGTCACATCACTTACACGCTCGCTGAATGTCTGGAAATGATAATAAAGCATAGTTTGGAATGGTGGTCTGAACACCACGGCCTGGTTACCAAGAATATTTGTAATTTAAATAAATCTAAGATACTGCTGATATAACGATATCATTGATTGCCGGTACATCTCAAATCATATCAAGTGGGTATCGACATAACTGCAGACATCTCTATAGCAAAATTCCATCTGGGTCTGAGAACATGCTGCTTACTACACTACTGGCCATTAAAATTGCTACACCACGAATATTACGTGCTACAAACGCGAAATTTAACCGACAGGAAGAAGATGCTGTGATATGCAAATGATTAGCTTTTCAGAGCATTCACACAAGGTTGGCGCCGGTGGCAACACCTACAACGTGCTGATATGAGGAAAGTTTCCAACGGATTTCTGATACACAAATACCAGTTGACCGGCGTTGCCTGGTGAAACGTTGTTCTGATGCCTCGTGTAAGAAGGAGAAATGCGTACCATCACGTTTCCGACTTTGATAAAGGTCGGATTGTAGCCCATCGCGATTGCGGTTTATCGTATCGCGACATTGCTGCTCGCGTTGGTCGAGATCCACTGACTGTTCGCAGAATATGGAATTGGTGCCTTCAGGAGGGTAATACGGGACGCCGTGCTGGATCCCAACGGCCTCGTATCACTAGCAGTCGAGACGACAGGTATCTTATCCGCATGGCTGTAACGGATCGTGCAGCCACGTCTCGATCCCTGAGTCAACAGATGGGGACGTTTGCAAGACAACAACCAACCGCACGAACAGTTCGACGACGTTTGCAGCAGCATGGACTATCAGCTCGGAGAACTTGGCTGCAGTTACCCTTGACGCTGCAGCACAGACAGGAGCGCCAGCGATGGTGTACTCAACGACGAACCTGGGTGCACGAATGGCAAAACGTCATTTTTTCGGATGAATCCAGGTTCTGTTTACAACATCATGATGGTCGCACCCGTGTTTGCGACATCGCGGTGAACGCACATTGGAAGGTGTATTCGTCATGGCCATACTGGTGTATCACCCGGCGTGATGGTATGGGGTGCCATTGGTTACACGTCTCGGTCACCTCTTGTTCGCACTGACGGCAGTTTGAACAGTGGACGTTACATTTCAGATGTGTTACGACCCGTAGCTCTACCCTTCATTCTATCCCTGCGCAACCCTCTATTTCAGCAGGATAATGCACGACCGCATGTTGCAGGTCCTGTACGGGCCTTTCTGAATACAGAAATTGTTCGATTGCTGCCCTGGACAGCACGTTCTCCAGATCTCTCACCAATTGAAAACGTGTGGTCAATGGTGGCCGAGCTACTGGCTCGTCACAATACGCCAGTCACTACTCTTGATGAACTGTGGTATCGTGTTGAAGCTGCATGGGCAGCTGTACCTCTACACGCCATCCAAGCTGTGTTTGACTCAATGCCCAGGCGTATGAAGGCCGTTATTACGGTCAGAAGTGGTTGTTCTGGGTACTGATTTCTCAGGATCTATGCACGCAAATCGCGTGAAAATGTAATCACATGTCAGTTCTAGTATAATATATTTGTCCAATGAATACCCGTTTATCATCTGCATTTCGTCTAGGTGTAGCAATTTTAATGGCCAGTAGTGTACAAGTACACTAACCAGAGGGGAGTGAATAATCTTACATCAAATACTGTTAGAATATTCTTTATTTATTTACATGAGCGGTTTTGAGATAGACAACCCCCAGTAGAATCTATGAAGAACCGCCTAGCACAGTCGCAACTGCCCATACTACTGTGACACAGGCAGTAGTGATGTCTACAAGCGCGGTAACATTTTTTGTGCTATGTAACCGTGTATTGCGACTGGTGGTCGTCACTTTCAACATCTGCTTTGAGCTTAAGATGTTGGCGAAAGTGGAAGTTATTTCTGTCAATAAAAAAGTAAGTATTCATTTGTGCCCATCTTGAATTACTCAGTTTAGGGGCCCGTACAAGCTGTTTCATGCTGACTCTACAAATTGGGGTCACCCTGTATTTACAAAACCAGTCCACCGAGGAAACGTTCTGTAATAGTTTACGTAAATAATTTTAGTAACTGAGACTTCTTTGGTTTTTAAGGTAAGCTGCGTCCAGAGACTTACAATAGCGGCGTGCTATATTAACAGGCAATAAATTTCTGTACCTCTGTGGCGATAGCGTATCGCTCCATTCCTAAAGTGTGTCGTGACTTCGTACCTTTTGAGAGAAATACAGTAGAGTTTCGCCCTCCTCTTAAACGAGGAAACAGCAGAACGCCACATCCATAATGTCGATATCGTGGTCAGGCAACGTCAAGTTTCCCAGTAAATTAAATTAGCGAAACACGCGACGGCGAATTTCCTTGTAAAGCCAAACAAGTAAATGCGGCTGGTTAGGAACTGGGAGCACTGTGGCCCAGACGGAGAGCCCCTTAGGTGAGGGTTAGGAAGGGCCCAGCTTTGCCGGCTGTTGCAGACACCGCCCGCCCCTACAGCCACCTCCCTCGGCTGGCGCCAACCGCCCTAACGCCTGTCTAATGAACGCCGTTTACGGCCCACGTTCCTCGCTCCTCGTCGAGCTGCCGCCAGACCCCCATGTGTCGCTGCGAACACCGTGCCGGCGATCAACGAGGCGAAGGAACTTCCGCGCGTCAGGGGTTGCGGAACAGACTCTTCCGAGAGCTGCTCACCTGCAAATATCTGAGTGCGAATGTCGCTCAACCGAGGGAGCTTACGTAGGGACTCACTTGTGCGCTCCCCAGTTCCCGTTTACAATGAGCAGCTATTGAACATTTTGACATCAATTTCACTTCTCTCTGTTACAGTAAAATAAAACATGCAAAGAGGGGAGGGCTGCTCGCACACGGAGCTACTAATAGAAACGGAACTGGTAGGCGATCTAAATCTCCAAATGAAGAGACAGAAACTACAGTTGTGTGCAAACTTTGAGGGACACGAGCGCCTTTTGGTTGCACTCTGCGTGTCAAGTTGAGATTCAGTCCTTGGGAATGAGTGGTTTGGTGTTAATAGTACATACCAACGACAAAACTAACAACATTCTTTCATCCACACATTAAAAAAAACGTGAATTGTCAGCTATTTGCAATAGCAAAGGAACTACAATAGAAATGTTCGAAATTCGTAGCTATTTGTAAATTAATTGAAGAATGTTGTCGTGATTTAGTGGAGTATATTATCTAGCCGTAGTGAAGCGCAATACGAACACGAGAGAACACTTCACTTTAGAGGAACGACATTAATCACTCTGAGATAAGAAATTGTTGATTAATTTACCGGGTGGTTTTAAGTAAACTTTCCTTATTTAACACATTATTACACGGAAACTAATTACCGTACTAGTACCAAACTTGGCAGCATTAACGTCAAGGACATGAGGAAGAGAAATAATGCAGAATAAATTCAACTGAAACACTTTTAATGTGCTGCTACGGTATATCGAAACATTAAGTGGAGGGCGAAGTCAACACGTCGTTGTGCGTCTTGCGTTGCAAGCTGCTTTACGATATGGATCTTGCACTGATACCATTTTAAAAACGGTTCGAAGCAAAATGTTTGAAATGGCTCTGAGCACTATGGGACTTAACATCTGAGGTCATCAGTCCTCTAGAACTTAGAACTAACTTAAACCTAACTAAGCTAAGCACATCACACACATCCATGCCCGAGGCAGGATTCGAACCTGCGACCGTAGCGGTCGCGCAGTTCCAGAATGAAGGGCCTAGAACCACTCGGTCACAGCGGCCGGCGCGTTTGTTTCACTTTCATTGTACTTTTCACGAGGAGAAACCACTACTGGATGCGTCGTAACGCAAACCACAAACATGCGTGGCATTTTAAAAAGATTTACACTCTGTGATCAAAAGTATCCGGACACCCCCAAAAACATACGTTTTTCATATTAGGTGCATTGTGCTGCCACCTGCTGCCAGATACTCCATATCAGCGACCTCAGTAGTCATTATACATCGTCAGAGAGTAGAATGGGGCGCTCCGCGTAACACACGGACTACGAACGTGGTCAGGTGATTGTGTCACTTGTGTCATACGTTTGTACGCGAGATTTCCACACTCCTAAACATCCCTAGGTCTATTGTTTCCGATGAGATAGTCAAGTGGAAACGTGAAGGGACACGTGCAGCACAAAAGCGTACAGGGCGAGCTCGTGTGTTGACTGACATAGACCGCCGACAGTTGAAGAGGGTCGTAACGTTTAATAGGCACACATCAATCCAGGCTATCACACAGGAATTCCAAACTGCATCAGGATCCACTACAAGTACTATGACATTTAGTCGGCAGGTGAGATGACGAATCACGTTACACAGTGTGGCGATCCGATGGCAGGGTGTGGGTATGGCGAATTCCTCCCGGTGAACGTCATCTGCCGGTGTGTGTAGCGCCAAAAGAAAATTCGGAGGCGGTGGTGTTATGGTGTGGTCGTGTTTTTCATGGCGGCGGTTTGCACCCCTTGTTGTTCTGCGTGGCACTATCATAGCACAGGCCTACACTGATGTTTTAAGCACCTTCTTGCTTCCCACTGTTGAAGAGCAGTTCGTGGATGGCGATTGCATCTTTCAACACAATCGAGCACCTGTTCATAATGAATGACCTGTGCGGAGTGGTTACAATACAATAACATGTCTGTAATGGACTGGCCTGCACAGAGTCTTGAGCTGGATCCTACAGAAGACCTTTGGGATGTTTTGGAAAGCCAACTTCATGCCAGGCCTCACCGACCGTCATCGATACCTCGATACCTCTCCTCAGAGCAGCACTCCGTGAAGAATGGGCTGCCATTCCTCGAGAAACCTTCCAGCACGTGATTGAACGTATGCTTGCGCGAGAGTGGAAGCTGTCATCAAGACTAAATGTGGGCAAACACCATACTGAATTCCAACATTAACGATGAAGGGCGACATGAACTTGTAAGCCATTTTCAGCCAGGCGTCCGGATACTTTTGATCACATAGTGCATACCTCATAATGAATGATGATAGAAAATAACATTAGGTGCCCACTGTTATTTTCATTCACAGTTGCATTTATACACATATCAAAAAGAGTTTTGCATCAGCCCGGTTCCCAGAACTCCTGAAGATAGACACTGACTGTGGATATTGTATCACAGACGCAGTTCCTTTGACTAACGCCGCCCAAAGATGTATGAGTAGCACCTATTAGAAACCATGTATCAGTAGCACCTATTAGACGGAGGAGGTCCGACAGCCGATCATTTCCAGTCATTCCACGAGGAAGGAGGTACACGGCTCGTGTTGTCTGTAGTTCAACCATGCATACACGGTCAATACCGCGGTTCGGTGACGTCCGCATTGTTACCTTGTGCTAGGATGCGCTCTCAGCAAGGGAAGTGTCCAGGCGTCTCGGACTGAACGACAGCGATATTGTTCGGACACGGAGGAGATACAGAGAGACAGGAACTGTCGATGACAAGCCTGCCTCAGGCCGCCCAAGGGCTACTACTGCAGTGGATGACGGCTACCTACGGATTATGGTTCGGAGAAACCCTAACAGCAACGCCACCATGTTGAATAATGCTTTTCGTGCAGCCACAGGACGTCGTGTTACGACTCAAACTGTGCGCAACAGGCTGCATGATGCGCAACTTCACTCCTGATGTCCATGGCGAGGTCCATCTTTGTAACCACGACACCATACAGCGCAGTGCGAATAGGCCCAACAACATGCAGAATGAACCGCTCAGGATTGGCATTATTACTCTCTTCACCGATGAGTGTCGCATAAGCTGTCAACCAGACAATCACCAAAGACTTGTTTGGAGGCAACCCGGTCAGACTGAACGCCTTAGACACACTGTCCAGCGAGTGCAGCAAGGTGGAGGTACCCTGCTGTTTTGTGGTGGCAATACGTGGGGCCGACGCACGCCGCTGGTGGTCATGGAAGGCGCCGTAACGGCCGTACGATACGTGAATGCCATCCTCCGACCGATAGTGCAACCATATTGGTAGCATATTGGCGAGGCATTCGTCTTCATGGACGACAGTTCGCGCCCCCATCGTGCACTTCTCGTGAATGACTTCCTTCAGGATAACGACATCGCTCGACTAGAGTGGCCAGTATGTTCTCCAGACATGAACCCTATCGAACATGCCTTGGATAGACTGAAATGGGCTGTTTATGGACGACGTGACCCACCAACCACTCTGAGGAATCTACGCCGAATCGCCGTTGAGGAGTGGGACAATCTGGACCAACAGTGCCTTAATGAACTTGTGGATAGTATGCCATGACGAATACAGGCATGCATCAATGCAAGAGGACGTGATACTGGGTATTAGAGATAGCGGTGTGTACAGCAATGTGGGGCACCATCTCTGAAGGTCTCCCTGTATGGTGGTATAACATGCTGTGTGTTTTTCATGAGCAATAAAAAGGGCAGAAATGATGTTTATGTTGATCTCTATTCCAGTTTTCTGTACAGGTTACTGAACTCTCGGATCCGAGGTGATGCAAAACTTTTCTTGTTGTGTGTATATTCCGGGTGTGAAATTCACTTGGGTACTTGTACTCCATGTCAGTATCAAAAGTGTCTAAATTCCCAGAACCTCACCTAGTATCACACGAACTGAATCCCAATAGAGGCAGTAACTATCATCGCCGACACAACTTAGTCTTTTCAAAAGTTATCTATTCCACAGACGCCGTCAATGCAGCATTCTCAAAACAGGGTAACAGATGTAGATCAGTTTCTGACAATCCTTCACGCGGCTGCGACACTTTAACCAAAAGTAACTCCCCATGCTGCAGTCAATACTTCAGATCGAGTCCTCGGAATGTCTGGAGTAGTTTTCTTTCTCCATTAAGAAAGCTACTGCAATACTCCACGCTGATTTTCCTGCAGTTACCTTATTCCGCCATTGTTGTTCTATTAACAGTACAATTGCTGCTTGTCTCTTCTACAAGAAAGGAGGCTGCGAAAATTGCAGGAATTTTGGTTTGGACGTAGGTAACGCTCCAGCGACAAATGTAGCAAAGAGCGAATCCACTTTTCGCTTGAAGACCGTAATTCATTAAGGAGGAGAAATGAAAGATAACCTTGGAAGAAATAAATAATTACACAAAAGGAGAAACTTCAGCACTTTTAAACTCAGAGTTCTCGTGTTATAAATGAGAGACAAAGCATATTTTAGAATTGATCCAGTCTTAACAAGCGGTAAGATTAATTACATTACAAGATGATGAAACATGAACTGAAAGTTTGAGAATAAATCTGTTGCGACAGACGTGAATTATTCCATTAATCAGGAGAGACATTTCATCGCGCTAAGGACTTCTTAAAGCTATTAAGTCATCTTTCCGAAGACAAAAGGTTAAAATTCACCATCAACAGGAAGTCGGCCCGAGGTTACTGAAAACAATTCGTTCCTCCTGGAGGTCTTATCTGTCCATTACTACTCGAATGGCGGCGGTTGCTTCAGATGTTTCTTTAGAAGAAGGTCGTAGAGGAGATTCATTTAGCCTTACGAAGCTACTAGAGTAAAACTGCAGGGACATTGATATGTTGACTGCCGCAGCACCGTCAAATTTTTTATTAGAGAGAGATCCGTCAAGACTTTTCCCATTATCAAAATGAAAGCCGTGCCATTTAAAAGCTGTTGTTTGACACAAACATTTCGAAACCTTCGGCAAAAACAAAAGATGATTCGTACTATAGACAGAACTGCAGGGAAAGTTTTTGTAAGTCTAGTATGTGATCCTCTCCCCTACCTTCTGTGGCGTCTCAAACTGTAATCTGGATGTCAAGAAGTTACTAGTTGAGCTCTTGTTGTTTACATTAGTTTTTTACGATATGCCGAAAACAACTTTTTGCGCATGTTTTATTTTTCCTACCCTGTATATTCACTCGGCCGCGTCACAAACATAAAAGTTTACATTAGGGCTCAGCGATAAAATAATCTGGCTGCGTAAATTCTGAGTTTCCACCACACTGTAAAACTAGTTAAACCTTGTAGACGCAGAAGCACTCCAACGAGGACGTTCGCTGCCAATATTCAGATACAAGATCTAACTCAGTGAAAGTATTCTCTTCCTGCTGTTCTGCATTTTTCATCTGAAGAAGTTTATTCGGTACCGACTATGAGCACCGTAACCTATGTCCATTCTCAGACCTGGAGGGCATGCATACTGTGGAACGAAGATCCCGGTCAGTCCTTGACTGTTATATCGACTGTTTCACCTCATTCAGCCACTTTTTATCACAAGATATGTTCCAATGTCACGATGGAACGGTAAAACAAAAGGCAAAACCATGACTTATTCACCAGTCTATTTTCGCAAATACACACTGAACATGTAACTGAAGTTTCGAAATTCTCTAGCTCATACATGATGTTATGATCACTTGAAAACTTCGAATCGAAAGTACACATACGATCCTTTACAGCAGTCGTGTGTGAAACACAATCTAAGGTGTCTTGTGTATAGCATTGCACAAAACGCGGCGTGAGGTAGCAGGGGTTTTCTGCAACGAAACAAATGTGCGTAAACTCTAAGAGTAAGATATACAATGCAGCAGTGTATCCTATTGCATCATCGGGTTCGGAGAGGAGGCAACGAGCCCTGAAACACAGCTCCTAACTACGGAAATAATTACGTTAACTTTCCCTACTTTTTCATGTTACTGACGACGGTATCAATCAGTGATATTGTGTATTTCGATTACATAAAACTTAAAGAATGGATACGTTCTCACTTTTTACTGCTGCCAAACATGTACGAACCTGAAAACTAATTGCGGGCGACCACTTAGCCGACCTTAACACATATGGGACGTAGTCGTTAAGAATAACGTGATGCTCCTTTATCTCGTGATAGTTGGGGAGAATGGGTTCCCAGGTTCTTAAAAAGGTATTCTTTCAGCTTACGCTAGAAATTTTTGGGAAGGGGGGGGGAATAGTTTCTTTTAATCTAGTGGTAACTCAGCTCAACCTGATGTGAGCAGTAGAAAGTTAAACATACCGTCTGTGCACCACTCTCCTCACTATGCGCGTGAGAAGCTACATCATGGTTCGTGGCAGAGTAACGTGTTAATTTACAGAAAGTATGCGGTGACAACGGCCTGCAAGTTTTTTCCAACAGCATGATAGAGAAGAACCTGTGGAGGCGTGAACTTCGTATTGTTTCATCATTCTTTTCATAGCAGTTGTAGAGAGAAGTAGCTGATCAAACATGAATTGAATGAATATCTCCATACGGTTCACATTTTGGAAGCATTACTTATAGAGTTAAAAAAAGCAACAACTTTTTTTCTGTTTCCCACCACTGCAAAATCTTTGCATTAAGGTTTATATTGGGTATTTCGAATAATAATCTGCCAAATAGAGGAAAAAACCATTAAAGTGTGTAGTAAGGCCAAATAAGAGAGGTTTCAAAAACACATCTCTGTATTTAGCGGGAACCCGTAAGAAAATAAGAAAAAAAGTTTCGATGTTGAACGCTTCTCAATCTATTGTGAAAAATCAATCAAGAAATACGGCACCCCCTCGAACATGAGTGAAGATAGAATTTTGGGAGAAGTGCACGTTCTGACAAGTAGTTCAGCCAGGAGCGCCCCTTTTTAATACGTAAAACTACATTGTAAGACTCCTCATTCCACACTCACTGTAAGTAGTGTTATCAGCGCGCAGTGTAGCGTGGGGGAGGAGGAGGCTATTAGTGTTTAACGTCCCGTCGACAACGAGGTCATTAGAGACGGAGCGCAAGATCGGGTTAGGGAAGGACGGGGAAGGAAATCGGTCGTGCCCTTTCAAAGGAACCATCCCGGCATTTGCCTGAAAGGATTTAGGGAAATCACGGAAAACCTAAATCAGGATGGCCGTGACGGGATTGAACCGTCGTCCTCCAGAATGCGAGTCCAGTGTGCTGACCACTGCGCCACCTCGCTCGGTGCAGTGTAGCGTGCAATGTAAGTGGAACGCAGTCCTGCTTTTCACAGCTCAAGAAAAATGAAGACATCTACAAATGTGTTCCAGTCGGCTTTAACTAATTTCTCCAGGAGGAGGAGAAATACCTTACGAAATTAAAAACGTAAAAAATATGCGAGGCTTCGTCTTAAAAACCCCAGTCTCTGCAAATTTTCAAGCTCTCAAAAACTCATGACTGAGTAAGAAGATTCGTCTTGACTTTGAAACGGGCAGGAGTGATTATTGATAACTAGTACAAACGAGGGTCCTCACTTACCGTTACTGTAGAAATGGAAATTCGAGTGTCCTAAAAGCTCCCCCTCCCCCCCCCCCTCTCTCTCTCTCTCTTGTGTGTCTGCAGTTAGCCCAAGCAAATAACTGCTCATCACGTCTTTTATACGACGCTCAGTGTCAACGAAAAGCGTCGGTTTGTTTCCAGTTACAAACAAAATTAATTTTAATGCGCAATTTTACGTGCCCATTCGGTAGAAGAGTCCCAAGTTAGTCTAGTCCGATATTCGTGTTATCAGTGTGTAATTACAGGCACCGTAAGACGCGAAGAATAAGCCGTACCCCAGCAGTGGCTCACACCCAAACCTCCAGATGTCAGACACTCGTATCTGGATCAAACGTTGTATGTCGGTAGAATATCATCCAAAATTCCGATTTAATTCTTGATATGTACTCTCGTCTAGCAGAACTGGCGTAAACGTTAGTTAAAAGTAACATCAGAACTACCAGACCACATGAAAACTATATCTGAGAGAAATATTGCATGTGGCTTCAGTATGTGAATTGGTAGAGCGATTGATCCTTGTACCCAGGGTCCTGAGTTCAAATCGCAATAATGACATTTTTTTGCTGTATTATGTGTGAAAGTATTATATTGGACAACATTTCAAACCTATAGAGTACATTTGTATAGATAGATGTGGTGTTCTGTCGAACATGTGCAACAGAACAGACACCATTCGTGATGAAGCAGCCAGTGCCTTTGTGGTTCTACAGAATAAACAGAAATAATTGGACAATAGAATAAACAAACAACTGCATCACCCATGCGGGAGTAATAATAATAATAATACTCTGCAGATGACAGCACCGCGTACACTAGACGTATTATTTTGTCTATGTTTACTACCGTTAGTTTTATTATTATTATTATTATTATTTCTTTCCTTTCTCAGACCTTAGGTCTGGTTCGAAATGAAAGTGACGCGGACCTTGATCAAGCGTGACTTCCTTTTAACTGTACGGTATATCTTACATTGCGTTTAGGAACTTTCGGGTAATTGAACATGTTTCAATAATTACGGATTTCTGTAGTTGTATATATATGTTTGGATGTAGCTGTATTGCGTTGATGTACTGGTGGATATTGTGTGGTATGACTCCTGTAGTTGATAGTATAATTGGTATAATGTCAACTTTATCCTGATGCCACATGTCCTTGACTTCCTCAGCCAGTTGGATGTATTTTTCAATTTTTTCTCCTGTTTTCTTTTGTATATTTGTTGTATTGGGTATGGATATTTCGATTAGTTGTGTTAATTTCTTCTTTTTATTGGTGAGTATGATGTCAGGTTTGTTATGTGGCATTGTTTTATCTGTCATTATGGTTCTGTTCCAGTATAATTTGTATTCATCATTCTCCTGTACATTTTGTGGTGCATACTTGTATGTAGGAACGTGTTGTTTTATAAGTTTATGTTGTAAGGCAAGCTGTTGATGAATTATTTTTGCAACATTGTCATGTCTTCTGGAGTATTCTGTATTTGCTAGTATTGTACATCCGCTTGTGATGTGATCTACTGTTTCTATTTGTTGTTTGCAAAGTCTGCATTTATCTGTGGTGGTATTGGGATCTTTAATAATATGCTTGCTGTAATATCTGGTGTTTATTGTTTGATCCTGTATTGCAATCATGAATCCTTCCGTCTCACTGTATATATTGCCTTTTCTTAGCCATGTGTTGGATGCGTCTTGATCAATGTGTGGCTGTGTTAGATGATACGGGTGCTTGCCATGTAGTGTTTTCTTTTTCCAATTTACTTTCTTCGTATCTGTTGATGTTATGTGATCTAAAGGGTTGTAGAAGTGGTTATGAAATTGCAGTGGTGTAGCAGATGTATTTATGTGTGTGATTGCTTTGTGTATTTTGCTGATTTCTGCTCGTTCAATAAAGACTTTTCTTAAATTGTCTACCTGTCCATAATGTAGGTTTTTTATGTCGATAAATCCGCTTCCTCCTTCCTTTCTGCTTAATGTGAATCTTTCTGTTGCTGAATGTATGTGATGTATTCTATATTTGTGGCATTGCGATCGTGTAAGTGTATTGAGTGCTTCTAGGTCTGTGTTACTCCATTTCACTACTCCAAATGAGTAGGTCAATATTGGTATAGCATAGGTATTTATAGCTTTTGTCTTGTTTCTTGCTGTCAATTCTGTTTTCAGTATTTTTGTTAGTCTTTGTCTATATTTTTCTTTTAGTTTTTCTTTAATATTTGTATTATCTATTCCAATTTTTTGTCTGTATCCTAGATATTTATAGGCATCTGTTTTTTCCATCGCTTCTATGCAGTCACTGTGGTTATCCAATATGTAATCTTCTTGTTTAGTGTGTTTTCCCTTGACTATACTATTTTTCTTACATTTGTCTGTTCCAAAAGCCATATTTATATCATTGCTGAATACTTCTGTTATCTTTAGTAATTGGTTTTGTTGATTTTTGCTGCAAGTAGTTTTAGATCATCCATGTATAGCAAATGTGTGATTTTGTGTGGGTATGTTCCAGTGATATTGTATCCATAATTTGTATTATTTAACATGTTGGATAGTGGGTTCAGAGCAAGGCAGAACCAGAAAGGACTTAATGAATCTCCTTGGTATATTCCACGCTTAATCTGTGTTGGCTGTGATGTGATATTATTTGAATTTGTTTGGATATTAAGTGTGGTTTTCCAATTTTTCATTACTATGTTTAGGTACTGTATCAATTTAGGATCTACTTTGTATATTTCCAATATTTGTAGTAACCATGAGCGGGTTACACTATCAAAAGATTTTGGTAATCAATGTATGCGTAGTGTAGCGACCTTTGTTTAGTTTTAGCTTGATATGTCACCTCTGCATCTATTATCAGTTGCTCTTTACATCCTCGTGCTCCTTTGCAACAGCCTTTTTGTTCTTCATTTATAATTTTGTTCTGTGTCGTATGGGTCATTAATTTCTGTGTAATGACTGAAGTTAATATTTTGTATATTGTTGGTAGGCATGTTATGGGGCGATATTTAGCTGGGTTTGGTGTGTCTGCTTGATCTTTAGGTTTCAGATAAGTTATTCCATGTGTAAGTGTATCAGGGAATGTGTATGGGTCTGCAATGTAACTGTTAAATAATTTAGTTAGATGTGAATGTGTTGAGGTGAACTTCTTTAGCCAGAAATTTGCTATTTTATCTTTTCCAGGGGCTTTCCAATTGTGAGTAGCATTAATAGCTTGGGTGACTTCATGTTGCAAAATTATCACTTCAGGCATTTGTGGTATCATCTTGTATGTGTCTGTTTCTGCTTGTATCCACCGTGCATGCCTGTTATGTTGTACCGGGTTTGACCATATGTTGCTCCAGAAGTGTTCCATGTCTGTTATGTTTGGTGGATTGTCTATTTTAATGTGTGTGTTATCTATTGTCTGGTAAAATTTCTTTTGGTTTGCGTTGAATGTTTGGTTTTGTTTCCTTCTATTTTCACTTTTTTTGTATCTCCTAAGTCGTTTGGCCAATGCTTGTAATTTCTGCTTCTTCTCATCTAATTGCTCTATCGCTTCTTGTTGTGAGATTTTACCTAACGTTTTTCGTTTTTTTTTCTGACATTTCATTTCTTATAAATTGTGTTAGCTGTCCGATGTCCTTTCTCAATTTTTCTATTCTGATCTGTAGCCTGTGTTGCCATGCTGGTTTTGTGGGTTTCTTCTGTGTGTTGGTTGGTTCTGATCTCTGCCTAGTGTGTATATTTAGTGTAGTGAGTGCTCCTATATAAACTAGTAGTTGTAACTCTTCCATAGTTGTATATTCATTTATTTTCTTGTGTATGATTGTGTTGATAGTTTTTATTGTTGTTTCGACTTGTGGGTTACTTGGCAGTCTATGCAAGAATGGTCTAATGTCTGTATTTGTGTCTTTGTATTCTATATATGTCAGCTGAAATTTTTCTTCTATATCTAACATGTGTGTCACTTAGTGTTCTATTTGTGCTTGTTATGGTGGCTGTCTTAAGATTTCGTTTTCCTCTGATTGTTTAATTGATGTGTGTTGTTCTTTGTTTGTTTGCTCTGGGATGTTTGAGTCCATTACTCTATTTTCTTCTTCTTCTGTTTGCACATTATTTTGTTCCAGTATTTGTTGTACTTGTTGTTTGATGTTTTCTAATTCTGACTGGGGTATCCTGTTATTTTTGATTATTACACGGATATGATCAGCTAGTCGTTGTTCTGTTAAAAATTTTAATTCTGGGTATCTGGTAATAAATGTTGTGTATACTTGTGATCTGTATCCAGTTGTGTTGGTTCCTACGTTTGTTGCTTGGTAATAACAGAGCATGAGGTGTCGATTAACTTCATCTGACATTATTATTATTATTATTATTATTATTACTCAATAGATTTACTTCTTTCAAAGAAACAAAGCGAAAGCAGACTGCCAAGAGAACATTGCTGTCAACCCCAAAAAGTCCTTTTACATGTCAGGAAAATGTTGTCCCAGATAACACTTGCACAAAAAAAAAAAAGACGTATTGAAAAGTACTGTCGCCATCGGTATTTGAACCCAGGAGCTTGGGATAACGACCTATCGCTCTACCAACTCAACCACGGAAGCTACATTTACAAGCTGTTAGAGATATGGTTTTCATGTTTTCTGATAGTTCTGGTGTAGCTTGTAATTAACGTCTACGTCCGTTCTGCTGGACGACAGCGCATAGTACGAACTAAATCGGAGTTTGGATGATTATTCTCCAACGTTTGTTCCTGATCTGAGTGTCTGACATCTGGAGGTTCGGGTGTAAGCAACGCTGTTGCACGGCGGTAGCAGTTAGCGAGGGTCAGGGCGTTGCTCAGTTACCGCTGGAGTACTGGCTGTTCTGCGTGTTTCATTCTCCCTGTAGTCTGTTTTAATATACATCGATAAAACGAATATCGCACTAAACTAACTTGGGACCGCACTATCGAATGGATACGCAAAATTTAGATTTAAAAATAATTTGTAATGGGAACAAAGTCGACGATCCGTTAATTCTGGGGACTCCTGAAAGACGTGATAAGCATTATTTGTTTGGAGTGATTCCAGCTACACTGCAAAAACGAAATTTCAAACATCTGCCAGACAAAATTCGCTTATCAATATCGGTATGGTTTCTTCAACGATTCGGGTGATTTCACCCACATTCAAAGTCCGTGAACAGCATCTAATGAGCGCAATGTCTACAGGCCGTTAAACTCTAACCTTTCTTACTTTTCTTTCATAATTCCGTAGAGGTAAGCTTTATCCCTGCTGTGTATTACTGCTCTCAAGAAAGTTGTATATTAGCTTAACGACACACTATTTACGAAAACTGAACTACTGCTAAGTACCAAAGCCCGTTAGGGTCGACTAGCAGTACGATTTACTCGTATCTTCTCTATCTGTTCGACCCATTGGCAGCTGTCTTCGCCGCATTTTTGATACAAGACCGGATTTCGATGTAAAAGATGGACGTTGCCTTTGAAACTGAATATTTTGTTCTTTTATGCACTAGCACTGACTACAAGATTGGATGGCAGATGTTCCTGAAATACAACAGGAACATCCGCGGTTTTCTGAGGACGCAGCCATGGGGAAGCGAAGCACAATATTCAGTTCGGGAACGTAAGAATGATGCGTCCGTATGTGGTTCGGAGCTGTATAAAGACTGCTCGGAAAGCTATATCCCCAGTGGAGCCGTAGGATTCCCGCGGTTGGTTTATTCATAGGAGGCTACAGACCTCCCCCTCCCAGGAACAGCGGCTTGGCGCAGATGTAGCTCTACAGCGTTCAGCCACCCCCCTCCTCCCCCTCCCTCTCCCCAAACTGTGGCCGACACAAGTACAGTATATCAACGTGAAACGCCGAGCCATATTCGCACTCCCGGAAATCCTCGACGTGTTTTCCAGTCCTTACAGTCACGGCGTTTTGCGTTTCTTTATAGGTGACACGACGTGGATAGAGAAACGAGAATAGCTTAGGAATTCGGTATTCGCCTGTAAAGTAATAAACTTGGCAGAGATATCAAGGACGATGTTATCTTCAGGAAAGTAAGTAAGCATGACTTAATAATATTAGACAGTGAAATAAAAAAAATATGAATAACTTCTTATTAAATGAATTGATAACATTAAACAGACATCGTATGAAATTTCCCCTTTCAGGACAGAAAATCGGTAGAGCTTGGGACGAGAGACGTAGGGAAAAAAATGTTTCAAATAGCTCTGAGCACTATGGGACTAAATTGCTTTGGTCATCAGTCCCCTAGAACTTAGAACTACTTAAACCAAACTAATCTAAGGACATCACACACACCCATGCCCGAGGCAGGAATCGAACCTGCGACCGTAGCGGTCGCGCGGTTCCAGACTGTAGCGCCTAGAACCGCTCGGCCACTCCGACCGGCAGAGACGTAGGGAACTTCGGAGGAGGAAGTTTCAGAAACGTCCCCCATTTCCATATTGTAAAAACGTACAGCTCTATTTGGCTCAAAATATAATATTACAAAACGTGATCATTAACAGAATAATTATGTACCTTAGTGCGACATTTCATGAATCTTTCATAATAGTTTCCTCGAGGGGAAACGGGATGTTTACGAGGGTCCTTTGCCTAACGGTAAAAATATATGGTTCGCAGCTCGTGGTCGTGCGGTAGCGTTCTCGCTTTCCACGCCCGGGTTCCAGGGTTCGATTCCCGGCGGTGTCAGGGATTTTCTCTGCCTCGTGATGACTGGGTGTCGTGTGATGTCCTTAGGTTAGTTAGGTTTAAGTAGTTCTACGTTCTAGGGGACTGATGACCATAGATGTTAAGTCCCATAGTGCTCAGAGCCATTTGAACCATTTTTAAAAATATATTTGCGCAATGTCAAGTACAGTTGAAGTAATTAGGCACAAAATTCGTCTCCGACAGCAATTACTCTAAATATTTTCAGAAACAAAGCTCTATCTGGTATCTTCTAAACAAAATTAACAAATAATTCACCTCCACATTATTTTGTAAACGATATTTATTATAGAAACCAATTTTCAGACAAGAAGAGAGCAAGAGGAACATGCTTCTCTATACAGTTAATGCTCTCATTTAATATCCCAAAATATGCAAGAAACAGTGGTTTTTAATGTAAATATGTACATCCTTTCAACAAAATTCATGAAAACAGTGATGTAACATCTCTAGACCAGGGCTTACACTTATGATCAACTTAAACTGGAACGACTGTGGAGAAGGGGAACCAAGGGATGAGTTTTACTGGCAGAACACTTAGAAGATGCATACAGGACTAAAAGATAGGCTGTTTACATTACGCTTGTACGTCCTCTTCTGGAGTACTACTGGGCTTTATGATATCCGGATCAGAGAGGATTGACAGAGGACACCGAAAAAGTTCAGAGCAGCTAGTTCTGTATTATCGCGAAACACGGGAGGGATGTCACGAATATGATATGCGAGTTGCAGTGGCAATCATTAAAACAAAGACTTTGTCTTCGTGGAGAAATGCTTTCACGAAATTTCAATCACTAACCTTGTCTTCCGATTGCAAAAATATTTTTTTGACACCATCCTACATACGGAGAAATGATCTTCGTGATAAAATAAGAAAAATCAGAGATTGCACGGCAAAATGTAAATGTTTGTTTTCCCGCACGCTGTTCTAGAGAGCAACCGCAGAGAAATAGTCACAAGGTGGTTCGATGAACCCTTTGCCAGGCACTTCCGTGTCACATAGATGTAGACGTAGACGTAGACTCCTAGCAGTGAAACCTATAACGTAGCCATGATGTCTTTCGCAACGGATTTTATTAAATGTTATCTGTGTACGCGTCACGCTTTTCTGTACACAAATTACAGCTTTCGGCAATATTCACCAGGGTAACTAACTGGTAAATTATAACTGTTTGGTGGGCCAGAACTAGAACCTGGGACCTTTGCTTTTCGCAGGCGAGTGCTCGACCGAATCGACTATCAAGCACAACTCATATCCCGCTCTCATAATGCTTCCTCCACTACCTTCTCTTCAACCTTCCAAACTTCACAGTTCTGTCGCATAAGTTGCAGGTTTAATACTCCCGGAATAAAGAATATGGCCTATAAATGGCTTAGCAACAGATTGGAGCAGTGTTTCCAGAAAGAATTTCCACTCTGCAGCGGAGTGTTCGCTGACCTGAGCCTTCTTGGCAGACAAAACCTATATGCCGGACCGGGACTCGAAACTGGGACCTTTGCCTTTCGCGAACAAGAACTCTGAGCTATCCAAGCACGACTCAGGCCACTCAGCCTCACAGCTTTCATTCCGCCAGTACCCTCTCACCTGCCTTCGAAACATACTGTTTTAAGGTGTTAGTAAGCTTCATATTAACGCACAATCCGGTACAGACTGAAAATCCGTTGTGTGATATTTAGCATCAGTTGAATATAGCAACTAGGCACTTTCTATAGAACTTTATTTATACCATGACATGCCGCGCAGGATTAGCAGAGCGGTCTCAGGCGCTGCAAAATGGCTCTGAGCACTATGGGACTTAACATCTGAAGTTATCAATCCCCTAGAACTTAGAACTACTTAAACCTAACTAACCTAAGGACATCACACACATCCATGCCCGAGGCAGGATACGAACCTGCGACCGTAGCGGTCACGCGGTTCCAGACTGAAGCGCCTAGAACCGCTCGGCCACGGCGGCCGGCTCAGGCGCTGCAGTCATGGACTGTGCGGCTGGTCCCGGCGGAGGTTCGAGTCCTCCCTCGGGCATGGGTGTGTGTGTTTGTCCTTAGGATAATTTAGGTTAGGTAGTGTGTAAACGTAGGGACTGATGACCTTAGCCTTTAAGTCCCAGAAGATTTCATCCTTACGTTGGCTTAATTAAAAAACTGGACAATTAATGCCCAACGTTACCAACCAGCCGCCATGTTACCCTCAACCCACAGGCGCTACTGGATGCGGATATCGAGGGGCATTTGGCCAGCACACCATTCTCCCGGCCATTTTGTCAGTTTACGAGACCGTGCTTCTCAGTCAAGTAGCTCCTCATTTGTCTCACAAGGGCTGAGTGCATCCCGCTTACCATTAGCGCTCAGCAGACTGGATGGTGACCCATACAAGTACTTCCCCAGCCTGACATCGCTTAACTTCGTTGACGTGACGGGAACGGGCACGGCTGTTGGCTCCGTTGACTTAATACACTTACATATTAACGTCGGGTCAATGCATGGCTCCAAGGGCTGTTACGTGATGTTTGCATATCAGTTAAGGCGAAACTGCAGTATTTTAACAGCCTCGGTAGTCAAGTAATATTTAGCGCATTTTTCTCCTAGTTCAGTAGTTCTTGAGTGCCATTAAAGAAAATACATCATTACATTTAAAACTCTTGTTCCTGAAATGCCTCAGAAGACTTAGGTTCCAAGTGTTAACCATACAACAGAACTAATAGGCCGTTACTGTACTGTCGTATCCCGGAATTATTGTTTCAATGCTATGAATTGCTTATGGAACACTCCAGGTGCTAACGTTCGATGGTGCTCGCCGAATTCACAACAGATATTCGGCTGTACTTTAAAAGGATGCTTCAAAGAATCAAACTGTACGCAGAGAGTGCTTCCATCCATTTAGACAGTTTTTTTGGTAAGCCTGGCTGTTGTTCACAGGTATGTACGATACTTTAGCGTGAATGATTTTTTAAATGCGAAATTTAAAACTTCAGCTTTCCTTTTGCTGTCTTCTATTTCCACCACAGACTGGTCGACAAGTGAGTGGATGGAAGCCTTCGAACCGCTTAGTGTGAATTTACGTATGATCATAATTTTCTCGCGTTCTCGGCAAGATCTTCCACTAAGGTATGACTGTGCAAGTTGTATGCTCGGCGCATTGCTATTCTTACGGAAGCGCCAGTTTCTAGTAACTTTTGCGTTTACACTCGGATGTTTCTTAAAATTCTAGCGATTGAGACGATTATGCAGTTTTCTGTAATTACCTATTGCCGTTTGACCGTTAGTACGTAACTTGTTACAGCGCATTAATGACAGTCGCATATATTGTCTCACCAGCAGATGCTTCAGCATTCAGAAAAGTGCTGCGAAGGTCTACAAATTCAGAGCATTAGTTTTCTTGATGAGAGTTTAGACAACCCGCTACAAGTAGAGTGCTGAAAAGCGACTTCTAATCAAGCTGCGGGCCTATGGGGTATCGTCTCAGTTGTGCGACTGGATTCGTGATTTCCTGTCAGAAATGTCGCAGTTCGTATAATAGACGGCAAGTCATCCAGTAAAACTGAAGTGACATCAGGTGTTCCCCAGGGAAGCGTCCTGGGACCTCTGCTGTTCCTGATCTATATAAATGACCTGGGTGACAATCTGAGCAGTTCTCCTAGGTTTTTCGCAGATGATGCTGTAATTTACCGTCTAGTAAGGTCATCCGAAGACCAGTATCAGTTGCAAAGCGATTAAGAAAAGATTGCTGTATGGTGTGGCAGGTGGCAGTTGACGCTAAATAAAGAAAAGTGTGAGGTGATCCACATGAGTCCCAAAAGAAATCCGTTGGAATTCGATTACTCGATAAATAGTACAATTCTCAACGCTGTCAATAAAACTAAGTACCTGGGTGTTAAAATCACGAACAACTTGAGTTGGAAAGACCACATAGATAATATTGTGGGGAAGGCGAGCCAAAGGTTGCGTTTCATTGGCAGGACACTTAGAAGATTCAACAAGTCCACTAAAGAGACAGCTTGCACTACACTCGTTCGTCCTCTGTTAGAATATTGCTGCGCGGTGTGGGATCCTTACCAGGTGGGATTGACGGAGGACATCGAAAGGGTGCAAAAAAGGGCAGCTCGTTTTGTATTACCACGTAATAGGGGAGAGGGTGTGGCAGATATGATACGCGAGTTGGGATGGAAGTCATTGAAGCAAAGACGTTTTTCGTCGCGGCGAGATCTATTTACGAAATTTCAGTCACCAACTTTCTCTTCCGAGTGCGAAAATATTTTGTTGAGCCCAACCTACATAGGTAGGAATGATGATCAAAATAAAATAAGAGAAGTCAGAGCTCGAACAGAAAGGTTTAGGTGTTCGTTTTTCCCGCGCGCAGTTCGGGAGTGGAATGGTAGAGAGATAGTATGATTGTGGTTCGATGAACCCTCTGCCAAGCACTTAAATGTGAATTGGAGAGTAGTCATGTAGATGTAGATGTAGAACGATGCTCAGTACCTTTGACTCTAAAAAAGTAATGGCAGAAGCGTTGGTACTACGTACAGCATTTAGTATGCTCATAGATTTGAAACCCTCGCTGTACCTAGTGTGCATCCGACTTCTTGGGGTATCGCGTCCATAGTGAGCCACAAACATTTGGCTGCAGCAGGCGCACTTGCAGCGGCCGCGAGAACCCTTCCTCAGCGGAGAGGCTCACTGGTGTGGACAAACGGCCATCTAAGGGACCGACGCCGCACCAGAGGGACGCCTGCAATCAGGCCGGCGGCTAACGAGCACGCATTGTGAGCCGCGGAGAGGCGGTCTGGCAGTGGGGAGGGGGAGAGGAGGGTGCTGGGGCGTGGGCAGCCTCGCGGCCAGGCGCCACGCCTCCCACACAGGGGGCACTTCGCTATCGTAACAGCACCAGTTGGACACCCCGGGAGCGCTTCAACAAGTAACTGCTTTGAAACACATTATCCTTAATTCTTTTTTATTCTTCTTCGAAAGGATATTCCTTACATGGTTTATGCACCTGTACGAAACTTTTTGTATCATTCTTCACGTAACCAATATTTTCTTAAGTGCTCAGAACATTTCTTTGGTAGGTTGTAAGCCTGTTGTATTGCTTCTGTTGTCCTTGGATCAAGCATGCTTCTAGCTAGTCTTTTTTCTGTTTTCATAGTACATTTCTTTGGTAGGTATAGCGTCCCGAGCGAAATAATAAGAAAAGATTTAAAAAACAGTATTTATAAAGAAGAGACATTTAAAATTTGAATAATAAGTGGACACTAGCCGCTCAGGCGAACATAAATTTTTCTCCGTATTATAATAATTTCTCTGTGTAAGTTTCGAGGGCAAAGGAATATAACAAAATGATCTAAAGAGACGACGAGATACGCTCTTTTGTTAATTTTTTAGTCGTCTTCACTTCTTCTTTTGTCTTGATTGCGTGTAGACGGACATCTTGCGAGTGCTGGCAAAAGCGAGCATATTTGTACTAATTAAGCAGATAATATATTGATTTAATATCATTGTTCACATTTAATTTGTGAGAGGTGTTCCAGATTTCATGTCCGTCTTCCTTTGAATTAACCTGCATTCGAGAAATTTTCAGTTCAACAATCGCAGCGGCCGATGCAGCCAACGACGCCATTAAGTGGCGATATTAACTTATAAAATTTAGCGGAAGCGAAAAACTCGCTCGCTATTAACGTAATATACATTTTTCTCCACAGCCGCCCGACGTTGCAGAAAATACGTAGCTTTAAGGTTCTTATTTTCAGTACCACAACCGAGAGTCAGAGCCAGGACTCCGACTGCAATGCAATGGTTAACGGAGGTAAGAAAAAATACTCTCGCGCGTCTGTGGGCCGCAATTGTGATTAATAACTAAAGATTTTTGCTTTAAAGTGAACTGACTAGCCCAGGAAATTAATATGAAAACTGTATTCCATTGTTCAACTTATGTGCTCAAATCTTAAGATTCAGCGAGTCTAACATTTATTAACGTAACAAATAATTTAGGATTAATATTGTTAAAAAAAGGGAGAACTTCACAAAAGCGTTTAATTGTAAATAAAAATAAAATGAAATATCATTTTTATTAAGGCCCACCACGTAAGTCGGCAACAATCAAAATAAAAAATAATAATAATAATATATTAAATTACGACGGCCGACGGACTCGAGATAGGTTGTAGCCTGTTGTATTGTTTCTGCTGTCCTTGGATCAAGCATGCTTCTACCCATTCTTTTTTCTATTTTCATAGTTTTGTTTATGCTACAGTTCCGCATTTTGTTTGGTGTAATTACGTGCCAAGGAAGTGGATTAAGGATTGAGAGGAACATCCGTGGTTTAATACAAATTAGGAAAATGCCAAGAAACAGAGAATGACTCACTCTGGGTTCAAAAAAGAGGGCGCAGATGTTGACAGGCAAAAGTTACTAGAAACTGGTGCTTCCGTAAGAATAGCAATGCGCCGAGCATACAACTTGCACAGTCATACCTTAGTGGAAAATCTTGCTGAGAACGCGAGAAAATTATGGTCATAAGTAAATTCACACTAAGCGTCTCGAAGGCTTCCATCCATTCACTTGTCGACCAGTCTGTAGTGGAAATAGAAGACAGCAAAAAGAAAGTTGAAGTTTTAAATTTCGCATTTAAAAAATCATTCACGCTAAAGGATCGTACATACCGCCGTTTGTCGTACAGACCCGAGCATGGAGGTCATAGAAATTGGCATCCATGACGTAGAGAAGCAACTGAAAGAGTTGATAACAAATAAGTCAGCTGGTCCAAATGGAGTCCCATTTCGGTTTTACAGAGTACTTTGTGGAATTGGCCACTTACTTCGACTGCATTTATCACGAATCATTCGCCCAGTTAAAAATTCCAGGCAAACGGGAAAAAAGTGCAGGTGATTTTTGTATATAAAGAGGTAAAATAACTGACCCGCATAATTACAGATATTTACATCTGTCTGCTGCAGAACTCTTGAACACATTCAGAGTTTGAATATAATAAATGTCCTTGAGACAAAAAAGCGATTGTCCACAAATCAGCATGAACTTAGAGCATTGCTCGCGCAGAAACTCAGCTTGCCCTTTTCTCGCATGACGTCCTACTAGTCATGGATGGACAACAACAGGCAGATTCCATATTCCTGGATTTCCAGAAAACATTTTACACGGTGTCCCACTGCAGAATATTGAACGAAGGTCCGAGCATACGGTTTATGTTCTCGAACATGTGAGTTTCTCGAAGACTTTTTAAGTAATCAAACCCAGTACATCGTCCTCGACGGCGATTGTTCATCAGAGACAAGCCTATCTTCAAGAGCATCCCAGGGAAGTATGATAGGATTGCTTTTATTCTGTATATAAATAAATGACCTAACGGGCATGGTGAGCAGCAATTTACGGCTCTTTGCTGACGACACTGTGGTGTGCGGGAAGGTGTCGTCGTTGAGTGACTGTAGCAATATACAAGATGACTTAGACAAAATTTCTGGTTGGTATGATGACTGGCAGCTTGCACTAAATGTAGAAAAACCTAAGCTAATGCGGATGAGTAGGAAAAACAGTCCTAAAACGTTCGAATACAACATTAGTAGCTTGCACCTTGACATAGTCGCATCGATTAAATTACTCGGCATAACGATGCAAAGGGATATGAAATGGAATGAGCACGTCAGGTTGGATCTAGGGGAGGCGAATACCCGACTTCGTTTTATTGTGAGAATGCTGGAAACGTGTAGCTTATCCATAAACGAGACGGCGTGTAGAACACTTGCGCGATCCATTATTGAGCACTGTTCAGGTGCTTGGGATTCACACCAGGTTGGGTTAAAGAAAGACATGGAAACAATCCAGGAGCGTGCAGCTAGATTTGTTACTGGTAGGTTCTACCAGCACGCAAGTATTGCGGAGATGCTTCGTGACCTCAAATGGGTATCCGTGAAGGGAAGATGATGCGCTTTCCGCAAGGCACTATCGTGCAAATTTAGAGAGCCGGTATTTGAGGCCCACTGAAGAACGATTCTTCTGCCGCCAACGTAAATTTCGCGTAAGGATCATGAAGATATCATACGAGAAATTAGGACTAGAACGGAGGCTTTTAGACAGTAGTGCTTTGGCGTCACACAGAACCTCAAATCTCACTACTGTGTTACGTTCATAAACCTTCTTCTTGAATATGTAACTTTCATTCAGAATGCCAGAAGCATACAGATGTGGCTCTCGCAAGAATAAACTCTCTCCGTTAGAGTGCAGTGGCCTATACGGAGACGGGTGTGTGCAATTTCTCATCTCAGTGGCCGGGATTAGGTATTCCAGTGATGAAACGAAGTATAAACCAACTGCATTTTGTTGTCCTTCCGTGTCAGACGTCCTTCCTTCAAGTAACTCGTGACCTCGATGAACGGCAAGCTTTTAACCAGCCAGATAATGACACGTCCTGTTGCTTTTAGTTGACATATCAGCTTGTTCGTTTACTCGAACAGCACGCACCCTGGTACACGGCAGACTGACAGTCCCTTCCCCTGCGGCAGAAGGGTGACCTGTGTAATCTGGACCCCTTTTGTCTACCGAGTTCTCTGCTGAAGGGATTAGAAAGCACTGAGCCAATCAGGATAGATGAGAAGAGTCTTCCCTCGGTCACATCTCAACTGCTCCAATAACTTCAGCAGCTTGTATACCCTCGCTCTGAATACTAAAGTATTTTGAGGGATGTTCCTACACTGAATTAGTAATATGAACAGCAAATATTGTTCCCCGTCTTGACCTGCCTCCCTACGTAACATCAAAATTGTGGAATTGATGTAAAACATTACAACTCATTTTTAAAAACCTTATCTGTCTTTCGGTGCAGTAGGCATTCCCTGCAGATACAAACTTCACTGGGTATTCCGCTGGGTTGCGACCTCTATGTAGCTCATTATCTAGGCATGAGGACATGTTGCTACAGTGATGAGAGAAAATACTTCAGGCAATGTTTTAGATAAGTAGAGTATAGAAATGAACCGTACTGCTGGCTTGATGAAGGAACTGCGCTGAACTAGCTGCCATTGCCGGAATTACCACTACACCATGAGTCTGGAGGTTGTAGGATGCATGTTCGAGGAAAGACCGCTGCAGGTTAACAGGCAGAATGAAACCTCCCCTTAGAAAAATTATAAATGACTGTGCTGATAAACCTCTTTTGTTATTTGATTTTCAAATAGATGAGCAAACCTGAACGTACTCAGACATTTCCCTTTTTACTTATTCTGATAATCACTAAAGTGACACACAATACTTTAGCGCAACGCAATCTGACTTTCAAAAATCCCTACAAAAGAATGGCCCTGACTAACAATAAACTATACCTTTCATGAATCACTTACCTCACAAAAATTTTCGTTACTCGAACTACTGCAATACAGCGAACGCCAAAACTGCCAGCTAAATAAAAGGTTCTAACTACTGAAGGCACTAACTACTGATAGGCATAGTTAGTAAATGAAAGATTTTGATAGAGAACAAACAATGTATTTACCTTAATAATATTCAAAAGTCATCATATATATATATATATCAATTCATGATATACCGTATTACAGATTTACTCTTTCTGATGGACGCAAGTCCAAATCGTCCGCTCTCAAAATTCTGCCATCTCTCTTCCCACATCCACCACTGCTGACGGCTCACCTCCAACTGCACAACGCTACACGCTGTTCACATCCAACTGCCCAACACTAGAATAGCGAATATTCCAACAATACAAACCAGCCACAGACTGCACACAACACAGCCAGTGATTTTCATACGTGACGTTACGTGACGTTACCAACATAAAAACCTAAACAGCCTACTTACAAGAAGACTAATCGGTCCTTCTTCAGAGATGAAATTCATCAGTGCTGAGCATTCCCATGCCAACTGTTATTCATGATAAGCATCTAGTTTCTAATCTCGCATCATTCGACTATCATAACCAGTTCTAAATAAAGATTTAAGGAATCTGCAAAGAAAAACGTCCATTGGACCTTTCCTCAGTGGCAATGAAGAATTGCGGAGGGCATGACCTCGTACGAAGTTAGATCTCTTCTACAACCCATGATGACGCAACAGCTTCGTCCCCACATGCATATGGGACAGTGATCCATCTTCCCTCCTCCCCCCCCCCTCCCCCTGCCAAAGCCCCACCCCACTCTCTTCGTCCTACAACCTAACACACCTAGGTCGTTCGTCGTCGTATTTTGGCTGTTAACGTGGACACGAAGACTACTTATCAGTCGCCCACAGAAAATGTTCCAGACCAGAGCCGAAGTTATCTTTGGGCACGGTCAAATGGACGGAACTGTCGCACTTCTTTGCAACTACGGTGACAAGATCGTTATCTAATGCACTGACTGTTCTTGGACTTGTTCCTGCATGTGTAACAGGATAACCCTACTAGATCTTCTTTGACAACGTATTAAATATCTTTGTACTATTGAATTATTATTACTATTACTATTATTATTATTATTATTATCATTATTATTATATATTGTTTATTACAATAAACACAGCAAATGAGCTCACCATGCTGGATTTCGTATTTTATCACCAGTCTCTCTCTTTTCAAGCGTCTAGGACTGCGTAATATATCGGCTAATAATTCGTATAGAGTCGCGTAAAGTGGCTGGTTATAATTTGCAGATGAATATTCCAACACCCGTGGTTCTCAAGTGCCCACTAAGATCTTTGGGTATAGCTCCCAGTGTGCCAGTAACCACTCGGCCACTTTCACTGGTTTACGTCAGAGTTGCCGCAGTTCGATTTTTAAGTCCTCGTATCTGGGAAGATTTTCTAGTAGTTTCTCATCAGTTTTGCTATAACCTGGATCAGCAATGTCAATGATCTACATTTTTTATTTCCTCACAGTTATGATGTTTGGAGTATTGTATTAAAGCATCCAATCTGTTTGACGCTGAAAGTCTCATAGTGCAATTTTGTCATATGATGACATGATGGAGACCGTGGCTGTTGTTTGAAGAAAAATGTTGATGGTGTTAGGACAGCAACCAGCCACAAATTTACTTTCAGTTCCTTTATTCAAAGGCTACCGTTACCGGTTTCGAATCGTTGTGATTCATCCTCAGACGGTTTACATGCTTTCTTTATGATATGTGGTGTGTTTTTTACAGATTAATTGTCGTGAAACGTCGGTTTCGAGTGTTTGTTTTCATAAAATTCGTCCAGCAGATGTAAATGCATTCCCACTGCATTCTTATTGTTGCACACGTAAATTGTTCTCACTGAACACTTCAGTGAAAAATCTCAAGTGTTCAGTGAGAACAATTCACGTGTGCTACAATAAGAATGCAATGGGAATGCATTTACATCTGCTGGACGAATTTTATGAAAACAAACACTCGAAACCGACGTTTCACGACAATTAATCTGTAAAAAACACACCACATATCATAAAGAAAGCATGTAAACCGTCTGAGGATGAATCACAATGATTCGAAACCGGTAACGGTAGCCTTTGAATAAAGGAACTGAAAGTAAATTTGTGGCTGGTTGCTGTCCTAACACCATCAACACAAGTCTCATAGTAATTTGGTATGATCGTTTCCAGCAAGCGGTTTCTGGCTTGTGGTCCCACCAGTTTCTTGCCACAGGCAGATGGTAATTTTGGCAAAAGTTCCAGTGAATCATTCGAGCCACATCATTGCGCTCTGCTTGTATTTAAGCTGAGCGATCTGCCACAGCTCAAAATATGGTCAGATGTTTTGTCAGCTTCTTCGCAGAGTGTGCACCTTCGGCCTTTTGATGCTATCTCGATTCCGGCTCTAACGGCGTTAGCTATGATGGCTTGCTCCTATGAAGTAAAAAAGCAGTCCTTCAGCCTACTCCTTTAGAGTGTATTCACATCTGCATCTTTCATACGATGGGACTCTGGAAAACGGTTCGCACCGAAAAATCTGAAGTACGTACGTATCCACGACTTCCACTTCGCACGAATTTGCTGTTAGGAACAAACTACGCAAGCCCAGCTACGAATAGGCAGAGTGCTATTTTAACGATGGTATTTTGAGTTACGTGTTGCCCGTAAATCACTTCAGCAGTGTTTTAACGGCCGCCGGAATATCATAAAGAAGAGGGCAACTGCTGACAGTGGAGAAGAGGCAAGAAACCCATTTTGATATGAAGAGCGAGCTAGAGCACGGGGCTCCATCCTCGTCGGTAAGCTCTTTAAAACTTTACCTGCGGCGACGTTTAGGCACTTACATAATTGAAAAGAGGGTGCGTTTAGGGGCGGCCGAAGGGGAGCGCCTTGCTGAAAGAAAACTGTTTCAAAGAAAACTGCACCGCAACACATTTATAAAGGGTCTTGGGGAACGCAGTGGCAATACTAATCACAGCTGGACTGGCGAGTTCTTTCTTCTCGAGCACAAAAGCAGCGACGGGCGGCATCGGGAGGCAAGGCGCGCACATGGGATGCCATATCAGGCGAGGAGTCACTCTACTGGCAACCATTTATTCACGGTTTCGGCTGCACAATTTGGCACGATAGTGAACGAAAATCAACGATAGGACAGGAAACTACGATCAGAATTTGCTTGCGAAACTGTGTGGCAAATGGTAATAATAATTTTAACGTTCCGACGGTATCGACTAGCTTCAGCGTATTCTTGAATAATGCAATGGTTATAATACTCGTATAATATTCAAGTAATACCCTAACTCAAAGTTTGTCTTTATTATCGAAACTGATATTCTAGCACTTTGTATCAGGAATGCAGATAAGTACCTGCAAAAAAAAGTTATAATTACGTAACTTTAAATTTTCAAGTTGATAATTTACACCTTTTGAATACTGCTTGCACGGTGTTAGAACCATAATTCAGTAGCCGCAAGAAAAGGAGCCTTATCCAACCGTTACATCAACAACCGTGCTCAATGAACGAGTCCGAAAGCATTATCCATACTGTCACTGATATTTGATGTGGGTCACGGTCAATAGCCAGCCAAAGAGCGAAGTTGGCGTGCATCTCAGCACCGCTGCTTGTCTGTGCCGCGTGTTGCCTACTCATACGTTCAGGCAATACAGAAAGTTCTACGCATCTGTCGCTACAAGGCCAACAGTACACACACACACACACACACACACACACACACACACTATTTATTTAGTCAGTCTCGATCCTGCAATAAGAGAGATGTGCAAATACCACCCTTGCAACTAGGGTTTCGCTTGGTTCACGTAAGGCAAATGCTGATTACGAAAATCATCCCACACATCTTTTCAGTTGTTATTTAGTAGCCGGCCGCAGTGACCGAGCTGTTCTAGGCGCTACAGTCTGGAACCGCGCTGCCGCTACGGTCGCAGGTTCGAATCCTGCGTCGGGCATGGATGTGTGTGATGTCCTTAGGTTAGTTAGGTTTAAGTAGTTCTAGGTGACTAATCACCTCAAATGTTAAGTCCCATAGTGCTCATAGCCATTTGAACTATTTTGTTATTTACTTACAACCACTTTCAACTCATTGCCAAAATTAAGCGAAATGTGCGACGAAATAAATTACTCTGCATAATAAGTGTACCAGTGAGCTGAGCTGAAGCTTGAGTAACATAGCGGTACTGTAAGTAGTAATGAAAAAAGAGGGAAAGGAATATATTTATTTTTGACAGATGAGTTTCTCTTAGCAATTATTGCCTTTCTAGTCAAAATTTTTCACGAGGTCACGGTTTCAAGAGTAAAACACCATGTACTCAAGTGGAAAGCTGTTTCATTCAACTGATGAAAATACCGACGGTACATGCAAATCGGGTAGATTCTGAAGAGGGCATTGTTCATATGCATGAGACGGTACCTGGACGACGAGCGAACAGGAGGGTTCGCTTAACGCAAGGCAGAAATATTGCTGAACGTGAAATATAGTCTTGGCAAGGAGAGTCGATAACCGGAGAATAACTAATGGAGTTATTGTCAGAGGAAATTAATGGAATACGCAGGAAGGAGAGCTGTTCGTGAAAAGCACTTATTTATGTGTGGTCTCATAAGAAATCAGAGCAAAACTGTAAATCATCAGTGGAACAAACGTGAGCTACAAACAGAAACTATACTAGGAAGAAGAGTAAAACAACAGTAATAGTAATAATAATAATCGTCGTCATCATCATCGCTACTTGTTCCGTTTTGTGCTTTTCTCTTTAGCTGTGCTTACTTAACGCTTTCGCTGTTAGTAGATAACATCTTCCTCTTCCTCCTCCTACTCTCTCTCTCTCTCTCTCTCTCTCTCTCTCTGTCTCTCTCTCTCTCTTTACCATTCGCACAATCCTTTGCTGAAGTGAACACTTGCGTCTCAAAGTATGTCCTATCCAATTTTCCTTTCTTATCCTTACGGCGTTTACGAGTTCTCTGCTCTCCCCAAATCCTCTCAAACCTCCTAATTACTCACTCTGTCTTCTCAAGTCACACCCTCCACACCCTCTTTGTTTCCTCCATACCCACACTTCCTGTGCCTCTAGCATACTTTCCTCAGCTTTTCGCAACGTCGAGGTCTCGATCTATATATAGTATTACGCCAATGTTTTCTTAGGGTTTTTATTCGGTGGCCGATACAACAATTTTCACTTTTTGCTAAACACCTGCTTGGTTATCGTTATTCTCCAGTTTATTTGTGTGTCATACTTAAGATCATTCGTTATACTTTCCAAGTACTTGAATTTTGTAATCTACTCTAGTTGTCCGTCTATCGCCGGCCATTGTGGCCGAGCGGTTCTAGGCGCTACAGTCTGGAACCATGCGACCGCTACGGTCGCAGGTTCGAATCCTTCCTCGGGCATGGATGTGTGTGATGTCCTTAGGTTAGTTAGGTTTAAGTAGTTCTAAGTTCTAGGGGACTGCTGACCTCAGATGTTAAGTCCCATAGTGCTCAGAGCTATTTGAACCATTTGTCCGTCTATCGCGATATTAGCTTTCTCTCCTTTTCTGCGCAATATCAAGGTTTTCATCTTTTCCTTATTTATTTTCATTACGAATATTCCGCATTTGCTATTTAGGTCCTCCACCATTTCATGAAGTGAAATTATTTTTAAAATGTTAGTTGGCTGAAGACACGGGAAAATGACCTGTAACTGAGAAATTCAGTTATCCAACTAGAGGGTGTACTACGAATACAGTAAGTAGAAAGAATTACTAAAGCACTATTATGAAACGAAGCTACGACAGCGTTATTGGGCAATCAAATTTGAAATGTGGAGCTCGTACAAACTCTTTAACCGCTAAAAGATAGTGTGGCTCGTGAAAAATATTTAACGCTGTAATAAAAGTATCCCCCGTTGAGCACTCGCTTTGCGCCTGTTGGCCCTCATCCACCGTAATGTCCCGCGTTTTACAAGATGGATCAGGCGCCGGGGCGTTTCCGCGGTTCGTAACGTCACGTCCCGAGGGTGCGATTGATTTTAATTAACACGCGCCACCGAGTCTCGCGTGTGGAGAACGAAAAGAGCAAAGGGGTTGCGCGCGTAGACAGAAGGCGCGGCAGGAGGTGGCGATAGGGGAGGGTAAAGCGAAATTGAGGAGAGGAGGCGAGTGTGGTTGCCGTGGCGACGGCCGATCAGCGAGAGCGCCGAGACACGATTGTAGCGCAGCGGTTAATTGGGAGTAACGGTGGGAAGTAACGCAATTTGACAATTACACGGTCAGCTATGGGCGCACAGGTCAATAGGTCCCGCTGGGCCAGCCCTGACGTTGGCAATTTGTGCCGCGGCCAGCAAGGGGCGGCCGGCGGGCGATTCTTTACCCTGGCCTGCGGAAGCGACGCCTAAATTATTGCGGGCGATTTAGTGCGCGCCCGGAGAGGCAAAAAAGTCTGCAGAATTATGATGGCCCGAATTAATCACAGTCCCGCGAAAGCCTGCGGTATGCTGCGGCGGGCACGGGGATTTTTCAGCCTTGTTAGCTGGGCACAAAACATACTCGAGGATAGTCACAAAACAGGACAAATACAGATCACGTGAACATATCTGTAACATTACTCTCTCTACGATTTCTTCTTTGGTGCATATTCCAGGTGGTCGGAAACAGTGTGAAAACCTTGTAATGGTGTTTCACGGTAGGTTGTGCTGAGAAATAACTGTTCAGAAAAAATTCGATACGTTGCGTTAATTAGCATTAAAGTTCTCCAATCAGGCCGCTGCGTGCACAAACTCAAGCGGCCTGCCAGAGACGGTGTCGCCAAACGTGTTCTTCGTTTGGTTTCCTAAAACCGAAGAAGAGAGCGATACAAAAATTGGACATAGGACGATAATAAGGATCTAACCCGAGCCAAAGGCTGAGATGTCTCGTGCACTATCATCTGCACGGTGAGAACAAATGATACTGATTGTATCTGCCGGGGCACTTGGATCTGCTCGCTCAAACGGCTGACTGGGTAACTTCAGTGCTAAGTAACTCGGAAACGGCGGAGAGTACCGAATATTTTTTAAAAATTGTTTCTCAGTAGAGCCTACCCTGTAACACACAATTTTTTCAGACCGTTTCTGAACACCTTGTATTTTTTCATTGCGTAAATTGCAATTTCAGCGCTTCGCGGAGTGGCCGCGCGGTTTGTGGCGTCATATCACGGACTGCGCGGCCCCTCCCGCCGGAGGTTCGAGTTATCCCACGGGCGCGGGTGTCTGTGTCGTTCTTAGCATAAATTAGTTTAAGTAGTGTGTCAGACAAGTGCCCGATGACCTCAGCAGTTTGGTCCCTTAGGAATTCACACACATTTGAACATTTGCAATTTCATCCACTTAAATACCTACATTTACGGTAGAATCACACTGAGGAGCCAAAACATTATAGATGATGGTCATGTCGAGAATGAATGCCGCTTCTGCTGTTCCGGACAGGTGACAAGGTAAGGAAAACGTATAAGAGGAACAGCAAAGAATATGGAAGCTTTCTGGTGACAAAATCTACTGACGTTGGCGACTTTCACAAAATACAAATAGTTACGGCCTGGCGCCTGGGAAGGAATATTTCCAGCAAGGCGAAAGTCGGCTGTTGGCGTGCTGCTGTCGGCAGCATCTACGACAAGTGGTTCTAGGACGGCAAGACAAGGTGTTGGATGTCCACACCTCGCCACACGGGTTGGGGAACTGGCCCGCTCTGTAAATTACGATGGACAGCGATCTGTGGCAGAACTGGTGACCGAGTACAATGCTGGTGCAGGCACAATTGTGCCAGAGCACGTTGTTGAATATTAGAATGCGCTCCACACGACCCCTATGGGTTCCCATGGGACCTGTCGTAGCAGCCATTTGCACCAAGGGACTACGTGAACAATATTGTTGAACACCTGTATTGGCATTTTACAGCAGTATAGGGATCCTTGCCACAAAGCCAGAACCATGCTACAGTGTTTTGAGAAGCGTGATAGTGAACTCACGTTGGTCTTTGCCACTAAATTCGCCTGATCTGGACGAGATGGAACAGTCCGCCGGCCCATAATTTACGGAAATTACGGATTTACGGGAATTGCATACCTGTCCGTAGCCATCTAATGCCACATACCTCTGAAAACCTACGAAGGACTTGTCGAAACCATGCCACGCAGAATCACTACCGAATTACGTTTCAAATGAAGAGCAAGACCGCACTAAGTTGGTGATTATAGTATTCTGGGTTATTGGTGTAAGTCGCGTAGCGGTGAGTGAGAGACTAATTGGCGGTCAAAATCACGAGAAGCTGGGAGAATTTACAGAGACGATGAGAGTGGAATGGATAATAGAAGTAACGCTGACCCCGGTGGGCGACTGCTTTTATACGTGCTGCAGATTTATGCCCACAGAGCTCACATCTATGTAAGCAGAACGGAAGATCGACTGATGTTGTTGCACGTATGAACGCTAATTTTGACGTGAAAATGTACTAATTTATTTGAAGTCGAAAATGAAATCAGTTTCTCTGTAACGGTAGCGAGCAGTGAAGTTTTCAACGAAAGAGGAGTGTTCCCACCAACTTAGGTGCCCTACCTGCGTCACAGTTCCATTGCAACCTTCCCGTATGTAAAAATTTCCGGTACAAAATTGACTGAGAATTGAAACTGATAAATTTTGGACGTAAGTAGCGCTACGTCATGGCCCTGAGAAATCAACCTGAATAAACTGAAAAATTCTTACCTCATAATGGTGTCGCCGGATAACGCTGTCTATACATCTGCTCCTAAATGGCACAGTTTAGTGCAATACTGGCCTATCTACTACTACTGAACAACATTTGTCTGAGACTTGCATTATTAGAAAAAAAGACTGACTTTGCTTGTTGACACAGCTGGATAGCTGGTCCTCTGATTATTAAACAACACATGAGTATGATCTGGAAAAATTTGTAAAATATTTAAATTCAAGTAAATGACTGGTAAAAAATTATGTCCTGAAAAACCTTATTATTGAAAAAATTTCTGCAAACCAGTACATAAAAAATTAAACATTAAAAGCCTGGCTTAACTAGTGCTGACAAATCACAAAATGATTGAAACAAATTCATGTTAACATCTCAGATAACAAATTTAAGTACGCGCATGGCGATGAAGAATAATAAAGTTTACCTTACACTACATGGCAATGAACTGCGCTGCACCAGCGGCGACTGCTATTGCTCTTACATGGCTAGCATGTACTGTAGCGGTGAGCTACTACGACTTCGTAACAGCGAGCTATTGAGTCATCTCCATAACAACGAACTATTGCGACTGCACCATAACAACGAACTATTGCTACTGCCCCTAACAACGAACTATTGCGACTGCTCTGTAGGAGCGAGCGATTACTACTGCTGCCGACACTGCTCTGACCTGCGATTCTATTGCAGCAGAGATGTTTTATATCGCAGGTACCGCGTGAGCAATACATCGAAATTACACTTGCTCCAGTAGGCTAGTGAACAGTAGACCTCTTACATAACGAACCCCTTGCACCATCCTACCAGTGGGAAGCACTTACGTTATTCTCAAATCCCTGTGCGGCTGGAAGTCACTTGTTTCCCACCTACCCTTTCCTTCCCATTCCTCTAATTCATATACAATTTATACTATCACTGTCAGCCCCAGGAGCAAGCACTTTATACAATCTGATCAGACGTTTATTAATGTCGGGTATACCCAGCTTTCACCTTTATGATGGCTCGAACTCGACTGGAGACACATTCACTAAGGTGCCTATGGAGGAATGGCAGAGCAGTCTTCCTCACGAGCTGAAAACAGAGAAGGTACTGATGCTGGACGACGTGGCATGAAGTGAAGTAGACGTTTTAACTCATCCCAAAGATAATCCACTGCATTCAGGTCGACATTGTGGGCTGGCCGTTCAATTTCAGAAATGTAACCGTCGACAGATGCTCCTTTGACAGTTCTGTAAAATTTGTTTTTATACTTACGCATTTACCCTTTTTCTTTTTAATAGACTAAGGGGACCACGACCTAAACACAAGACACACCCTTATAACGTAACAATACCTACCCCGCACTTTGCTGTTGGCACTACACGTTCTCAAGGCATTCGTCAAAGCTCAGCCTTTCCATCGGATTGCCACAGGGTACAGCTATAATCATCACTGTTCAGTGACGTCACTCTTTCCACGACCTCAAGTGTCGCTTCACACACATTACAGGAATGTGTGGCTCTTGAGGAGCCGTTCGACGACTGCACCCCATTCTTTTTAACTTTCGACGTCCAGTCACTGTGCTATAGTCAGAGCCACGGACGATGGCCGTTAGCGCAGGTCGAGACACAGACGGGGATTGCGTTTCTGCACGTTCCAAGCGACAGTTGCGGTACGATCGTACACGTGCTTTGAGCTTCGTAAAAGAGGTTATCTTGCATATTATGTCTCTCTCTTGCTTCTGTAGAATTTATAGTTTACTGGTACCATCAGCCACGACCACTCGCAACAAATGGAATAAAAATCACTAAATAACTCGCTACGATCACATTAAAAGTTCGCATTGGTTACGACATCCACAGCAGGGCCCTCAGAATAGTAGTGAAAGCTTATTGGTTGCCGGAGAAGGCATGACGTCGGTGCGCAGAACAAACAACTCGACCGTCATCGTTCGTGAACCGAAGTGTATGTGGACATCTGGTAGCACTTCGGAATTCACGCGTGAATTATTCCGCTGATTTCATGTAGCTTTTTACAATCACTTCCTTAAGGCTCGACGGTCCCTCTCCGTCAGTATATGAGGTCTCCCTAGTCCTGCTTTAGCTGTGGTTGTCCTTCGCGTTTCCATCAACAACAGTCGACTTGGGCATCTCGAAGGGTTGAAATGTCCCTGATGAATTTCTTACTCAGTTGACATCCAATGACTAGTCCCAGTTGGAAGTCACTGAGCTCTCCTGATGGACCCATTCCAAGTAAATAAGCTACTTACAACACAATACTCCCAGCCTTCTTTTACACAGGCGGGTCCGCCCCTCGTGACAGGAAGTGTTCAGTTCGGCATAATACAGAGTTGTCCGGATACTTTTGATCAGGTGGTGCATATTGACTCACCGCTCTGGACACAAGCGCAGAATGTAAGAAACGGTTTTGAAGGTCTCTTAAATGACGCATACTTGGACACAAAGAAAGCACGAGGTAATCCAGTTTTCAAAGCGAATTTCTCTGCTGTTATATCAGCCCTAGTTTTTCGAGAGGGAAGGTGTGAGAAGAAATTGTTTCCGTTGCTACCGGAATACGAGAGTCGAATAGGAGAAGACAGAAGTCCGAAATTCTAAACCTAGCTTTCAAAAACTCGTTTACGGTAGAGGACTGCATCACCATTCCCCCTTTCAATTATCGAACAAACGCAAGGATGGGTGACATATTGTTTAGTGTATCTGGGATTGTAAAACAGTTAAGATCCTTAGACGCCAGGAAGGCATTTGGCCCAGACTATGCTACAAATATAGCACCATTCGTAGCCATCATCTATCAGAGATCATTGGAACAGCGAAAAGTTTCACGGGACTGGAAGAAGACCCAGGTTATAACAACCTATAAAAAGGTTAGAAAATCGGATGCACATAATTACCGGCCAATTTCACTGATATTGATTTGTTGTAGAATCATGGAACATATTCTGTGTTAGATATAATGACCTTTCTAGACCCTGAGAAAGTCATCTGCAGAAACTAGCACGGTTTTAGGAAACAGCGGTCATGCGAGACACAATTGGCCCTCTTTGTGCATGATATACAACAGGCTCTAGGTATCGGCTCCTAGGTTGATGCCATATTCCTCGACTTTCTAAAGGCGTTCGACTCAATTCTGCACTGCCGCCTGCTCCAAAAGTGCGCGCTTACGGTCTATCCGATGACATATGCGGTTGGATAGAAATTTTTCTAACAGAGAGCAGTATGTCGTCCTGAATGGTGTGACTTCAACAAAAACAAGCGTAAATTCAGGCGTGCCGCAGGGCAGCGTAATACGACTGTTGCTTTTTACGATTTACGTAAACGATCTGGTTGATGGTATTGACAGCGGCATCAGACTGTTTGCCGATGATGCTGTAGTCTGCAGGAAAGTAGTATCACACGAAATTTGTGAACAAATCAATGAGGATTTGCAGAAAATAAATGCGTGGTACAATGACTGGCAGTTATCTCTTAATATTAGTAAATGTAACCTACTGCGTATAACAAGGCGAAAATACCCATTAATGTACAAAATAAATGCCCAGTCTTTGGAAGCGGTAACATCCGTCAAGTATGTGGGAGTGACTATTCGAAATGATCTCAAATGGAATGATCAGATTACACAAGTAACGAGCAAGGCGAATTCTAGATTGCGCTTTATTGATAGAATCCTAAAGCGATACAGTCCTTCAACAAAGGAAATTGCTTACAATAAGTTAGTTCGTTCAGTCTTAAGAGTATCGTTCGTCTGTATGGGACCCTTACCAGTTGGGTCTCATTCAAGAGATTGAAAAGGTCCAAAGCCATCGCTAGAGCGTTACAAATCTCATAGAAAGTTTGAAGTGGGACACACTTGCAGATAGACGACGCGCTAAACGGAAGGGGCTGCTCACTAAATTGCGAAATACGATCTTCGCCGAGGATGTAGAGCATATATTATAACCACCAACTTTCAAGTCGCCCAATGATCACCATCCAAAGATAAGGGAAATTAGAGCTCGTACTGAGGCGTACAGACAGTCGTTTTTCCCTCGTGCGGTCCGCGAGTGGAACAGAGGGGGAGGGAGAGGGGGGGGGGAAATCTGGCGCGAATTGTGCCCTCCGTCATACACAGCTTGGTGGCTAGCGGAGTATATATGTAGATGTAGATGTAGAAGAGCTGAGACGTGAGCTAGACGCCTCAGCTGGGCGCGGGCGCAGCTGTAAAACGCGAGCGGGCCGGCTCGAGCGCCGCCGGTCAAAGAGTTAATTATCGGCCTGCGCTCTGCGCCTTCATTAGGCTGTCCATCACCAGAGCGGCAGTAACCGGCTCCGTCTCAAAGGTCTCACCTCTCAGTTTCCCTCCAACAGCAACTGTCGCTAAACTTGCACAATGTAATACACTATACCTTGACATACAGTTCCCTCCTCCAGCGGGATCATCCACCAATATCTGAAGCTTGTGGAGTACTATTTTCGGTATAGCGTGTCCGCAGCTCGTAGGTCAGTTGAAAAGTCCCTGATGAATTTGTTACTCAGTTGACATCCAATGTCAGAGTTGGAAGTCACTGGGATCTGGGGTCCCCAGGACGATTCCCCAGACGGGGTGCCCTGGCTTTATCGGTATTACGTAAATTAACTGCATGTTTGTAAGTTATGCTGACATAACGGCAACCGTCATTGTTGCTGGCGAACTTTCCACCATCCTAGCAGACAGATGCAACAGCGTAACAAGTTATTTAAAATTATGTGAACTGTCTGGTATCCTCCCTGTAGTATTTGGGAGAGGAAGTCAGTGAGATCTGAGTGAACGGTTCGGCCGTCCACATATAACAAGCAATTTTATTATTTTTACTCAGCTGATTCTTGTTCTATTAGGTCAGAATCAGCACAGTTTTATTCAACTACGGAGACACCGATCTGAGTGGAGACACTGATCACACAGGCACCGCGGCAAAGTGAGCTGAATGTTTCACATATCATATTTATGCCATAAAAACGGTTTCTCGATTACTTGGTGGATTTTGATACACTACAAGATAACGGATCAATTGTTTTTATCAGTAATGAACCACATACCTAGTCGACACAGTCCGAAATCCTGAAGCAAATTGCTAATGTGTGCTCCAGGGGAATCGTGGCAGCAATATTGGCTGTGACAAATAGTTCAAACCACGAGACGTTGATATACAGTACTGGACACTGATAACAATGGTGTTGAGTGATCATCAACACTGAGCTGGAAAGATACTGTGAATCGCAGAAATAGATTCCGTTACGAATTCGGAATGCATTTATTGTGGCGTTTTCCGGTCCGGATTGCCGAAAGAAGAGTAAAAAGAAATAAAAAATGTTCAAATGGGTGTTAAATTTTATGGGACTTAACTGCTAAGGTCATCAGTCCCTAAGCTCACACGCTACTTAAGCTAAATCATTCTAAGGACAAACACACACACCCATGGCCGAGGGAGGACTCGAACCTCCGGCGGGATCAGCCGCACAGTCCATGACTGCAGCGCCTGAGACCGCTCGGCTAATCCCGCGCGGCAATGAAGAGTCGTTCCATTGTGCAAGTAGTGACACTGTTCCAACGCGGGCGCATATTATGCAAACAGTTTATACTATACAAGAGTGAAGTACAGAAATTTTACATTCTATTGTGTGCCTAGCTGCGTGTCGTCGGCAACAATGAATAACAGATAAATATAGTTGTTTGTACGAATGTTTTTACGTAAGAAACGAAAGTAACAAAACTGAACAGAGCAATATTTGTGATGAATCATTATTTTCAAACAAACAGCGATGAATCTGTCAGGAAATTATTGCAGTAAAAGTTTTATTACTTTTAGATGTTCATGTATTTGTGGTCACGGAGATATTTCAACTTTAATAAGGAGTCATCGTTCAGCATTCATAGAAGTGTCGTATACTGCTTTTGCATTTGGCAGGTTTCAGTGTGCTATACGTCTTACGTGGAACCTATGTAATAATTAATAGCTTTCTGGAACCTTTTAACTGGTTGGAGGTGGAAAGTTGTCACCTAGTCCTCTCGCAGTTAATAATTTAATCCCGCCCTAATTTGAATGTCGTGCAGATTTGATATCACCTACATGATTCCTCAGAGCTCTTGCAATGTCCTGAGACAGCACCACGCCGTGCTGATTCTCATCTCTCGTGGTAAGTGCACGACACAGCCTTACCTCCAAACGACGCGTTTCCCTGAGAGGTAGACGCCAGATCAGGTGGCGCTCTGTTTCGCACCAGAATAATGGCGGAGATTTCTCTCACGGGACAGGCGCGGGCGCTGCGCGAGACTCCTCAAACAAAACTCGTCGCTGGCGCCATTACGCGGAGCGGCAGCAGTGAGAACTTGCGCCAGTTTCTGCCGACGTGTGCGCCGAGCAGACAAATGGCGAGCGCTGGGGCCGCGCCGTCTTGGCGGGATTCAATAAACGTCTCTCTCTCTCTCTCTCTCTCTCTCTCTCTCTCCCTCTCCCTCCCCCCCCCCCCCCCCTCTGCCCAGGAGTAGCCGCCGCGGCTGGACGCTGTTCACCCCCGCTTGACAAAGGGGCGCACTTAGCGGTCAGCCGCTGGTTTATGCTAATCATCACTCACCCCTGCCGCCATTAATCTCCCGCCCCCACCTAATAAGACATCCATCTTGTCACCTGGCGCCTGTAGCGCCTTGCCGTCGCGCGCCAGTGACGAATACCCCGTATCGCTGTTACCGCTAACAATACAGACGGCCCCCCACGGCGGACTCGCAACAGAACAATACTATTGTCATCAGTGAACATGGATTTTTTATATGTGAGGAATGCGCTGAATGTAGTGTCCGTTTGTCAGAAGACTCTTTAATAGGGTCTTTGTGAGCTCGATATTCACGCCACTGATACATTACAGGTGCAATGATGGTAGAGGTGGTCCTGTTAGTGTTGGTGACGCTGATGGTGATGCTGTGCATATGAATCCCTCCAATTCGTGGTTTTAGTAGGATGGTTTGCAAACGGCTGAATAATGAGATCCACTCTATAGTAAGAACCTGTTACATAGTCCAGACGAACAAGCTTTGACGGTACTCAAACTCTGAGACATCAATACACCACACCAGAAGAATGAAGTAGCGCCAGCTTCGATGCTAAACTGAAAGAATCGTAGTAAGGATACTCTGAAGAACAATTCACATTCACCTTTTCGTCACTCCAATCATAGCAAACAATTTATTTAGTCAATTTTCATCCTCACTACCTCGTTGGGTAACATTAATTTAAAAGCAGGATTTTTACTTGAACATAATAACAACGGCCCTCTCCCATCACAATCTCATACAAGTACTTCCAAGCATTTAAAAGTTTTAGTTACAAATCCTCACAACAGTACGTAAATTCGTAATGGAATTCTTCAAAAAAGGAGTCATCATAAGTAAATAGGAAACTGTTCGTAATAATATTAGAAGGAAAAAAGATCATGTTATTATTAGTTAACCTGTTATTAGTTAACCTGAGATTGACCCAGGAAAGTGTCAGCTCCGATGAGAGATTAATTTCATCTGGAAAAGTAAAACGCTACGCGAAAAACACAGTAAAGTTGAAAAACTGGAAACGATTTTTCTTCACATCTCCTCCAAAGCTATGAAAGAAATTTTCCTTTAGGAACTTTTATACACAGTGCAGTAGAATAACATACTACAAAAATCATACAGATAAATCACAAAAATAATGTTGACTCAGAAAGTATCTAACGTGACGAGACTTATCGCAAGTGTTCGAACAAATGGCATGCCATAAATCAATTATAAAAATACATTTTCAAGCAAAAAATTTGGAAGATTTTTCATGTGTTCAAAACGAATATTTATAATAGCACAGGTTTATAACAGCACAGACTGATAATAGTACACATTTATTAATAGCACACACAACGTCAATGTGGGAAAGAATCACCCTCAGCCACAATACGGTGGCTACAATACTGAGCGACCTCGTTGATAATGATAGTGAGCCGTGGTGCGATTTAAGGAGAAACGGATATCAAACGCTTCTTCGGCCACCCGTCATTAAAAATGGAAAGGAATTTAGGGTTTGAATTCCGGTCGACAATGTGATCCTAGCTCAGGTACAATAAAGAAGCTGCAGATAATCACATTTTTCGGAAGAATTACACCAGCATTCACCTCAAATGATTCAGCAAAACCCGGAAAACCAAGGTACTGGTGCCAAAACGCGAATTTGGAACCCGCTCCTCCTGAATGAGACCCAGGATTTCGACCAGCATTACTGAACAATGGGGTCGAAATATCCGTCCAGGTTCAAAATGGATCAAAAGGCTCTGAGCACTATGGGACTTAACATCTGAGGTCATCAGTCCCCTAGAACTTAGAACCATTTAAACCCAACTAACCTAAGGACATCACACACATCCATGCCCGAGGCAGGAAGCAAAAACTTCATATGGACATACACCCTATTCCGAATGGTTTCCAAGATAGAAACATTTAATGTACATTTGTTTTTGGGCTATTGGCGCGGACGAATATGTCTTACCCACGCAACCTATTTGAAGTTTTATTCTAGCCCAACCTGCCATGTTGCTTTCAGCCTATTTGCTCGAGATTTCTTTCTGCCATTAAACATACCCGCTGAACACGCAGTTGTCTATGGTGTGTAGTGAGTGAAGTAGTGCGTAAGATTGACAGTGTATCAGACAGAACCATCGTTTAACTGTGTTCATTCACGCGCTGGCTAAAATGGTACACACCGAGCGAGGTGGCGCAGTGGCTAGCACACTGGACTCGCATTCGGGAGGGCGACGGTTCAATCCTGCGTCCGGCCATCCTGATTTCGGTTTTCCGTGATTTCTCTAAATCGCTCCAGGCAAATGCTGGGATGGTTCCTTTGAAAGGGCACGGTCGACTTCCTTCCCTGTCCTTCCTTCATCCGATGAGACCGACGACCTCGCTGTCTGGTCTCCTCCCCAAAAGCAACCGCAAGGCTCCACATCTACACTAAGGAAAAATATGCAGTCACGGTTTATGTTTACGACTTCTGCGATGGAAATGCTTTTGCTGCTGTCTCACAACACCATCTACGGTTTCCGACGCGTCGAATTCCTGATCGTACAGTGTGTACCGGTGTTTTCAGCACGCACTGTGAAACGAGAATTTTTCAGTGTTCCCATTTCTCTTCTGAACTTTTAGTCGAACAATCTGTGCAGAAGCAGCAAAAAATTGTTGAAATGGTGCGGCGTAGTCCTCCTACCAGCACACGGTGACCTTATCCACGTATCAACGTCCCACGAAAACGTGTGTGGCCATCGTTGCACGTGCAAAATATTCACCTGTTTCACATACTTTGTGAAAAGTATCTTGTAATGTTTGGTAACTGTTGCACATGTGGACATGCCTAAATATGACAACACACCGAGTAATACAGAAAATAAATAACAATGTACATTAAATGGGTTGTATCTCAGAAAATATTCGTGATACGGCTCATGTCCATACGAAGCTTTTTGCTTTAAATGATAGCTCGTGTCATATACCTCAATATTAACTATTCCTCCCAAAATATCTTCTATCTGCACGAGGGCTGACACGGAAGAAACTTGACTGAATCTGTAATTTTTTTTATAATTACGAAAAAGTGTACACTTCGCCTTCCAAGTGGGAAGCATTTGAGTCTACAAACATCTATATACGTTCCTTCATTTCTTCTTGTCGTTTTTCGTTAATATACTCATATCTACGGTTTCTGTTTCTAGCGAAGCGCGAGAATACGCACGTAGTAAACTGATCGTCCATGGCACTGACTTTATCGATTTGGATGACACTTACACGGCGTAACGACACAGTTCAAGACAGAAAAACAGTCGCTTGCTAATGTGGCAGCACTATCAGTACGGTTTTGTGTAGAGGCACGACAAAAATTATCGTTCCCTTGTGCGTACGACCAGTGATTATAAATTGTTGCTACAATCTAGAAACAACAAAGTACGAACCTATATTACTCAAACTGAGAGTTGAGGTGTGTGTGTGTGTGTGTGTGTGTGTTATAATAATTATATAAATTGCTGCTACACCAGAACAGAACGACTGAACGGTGCAACTGACAAAACCAATGCTAGCTGCTATCAAGAGGCGTTGGGCACCTACGCAAATTTCTGCAAAGACGCCGCTAAATTAGGCCACCTGGTGCGCACACCGGGGATCATTTGCTGTTATTCAGGGACACTACTACTCCCTGCTGTTTGTAGCAGTGTTAGTCATTTAGAAAATAACTGTCAAATCATTTCCTGTCTGTGCATATGAAGTAATAGTGGAGTTTGTGTGTTGGAATTACACATGCTCAGTTGTCTCTCCTTACAATGAGCAAAGATGCGCTTGCGTTTAGCTGCTAACATTTAGAGTGGGAAAGGTCCTGAACGTCATAATGGTAAAGGTTTTTAATTTGTACGTATAAAGAATATTCCACGCGTCCACTAGATCAATCGGCAACAAAAAGTTGAGAAAAGGAAGCATGAACATGTAATAAACTTTTTTATGTCCTCATACATATGATGGGATTGATCGTATTCCACGTTCGTTCCATAAACCACTTCGAGCAAATGCTACGACAGTTTAGTAAGGTCGCTGCCAGACGTCTCCCCTCCTACTCCCCCTTCCAAATACTACTTCAAGTAAGCTACTGCGCCGTACCTTGTAGCCTTCGTGTCAAAGGTAAACGTCCTATTTTCGTTCTTTATTCGCGCAACGCTTTATACAGTATTCATTTCGCGCTGTACGCTTTCCGAGGTGACAGCGAGTCGTGTTGTATCTACTGTTGTTGCAGCGTTTTTCTCTTTTTCTGCGAAATGTATTTGTGCGTCAGCCACGCTGCAATTGTTCACATTAATGAATGAGATTTTTGATATATGACATTTCTGTCACTAGCGTCCGAGATGGAAGCGGGCAGTCTGATTAATTGCTGTTTCTGGTTATCTTTTGTGTAGTGTTTTTATACATCTGACAATGCAAATAACGCACAAGTGTGATCAATATGAAACAATTTTGTTCATCTGTTGAACGGGGTCCCACGTATTAAAACGTCAGCTTTATTTGTTACATTGTTCATAATCGGTGACTGCTCAAAATAGTCGTTTGCCTTTATAACAAACGACTGCTGACTCATCTGAAGTAGTTGTGTGATTCGTCTGGAATAACGGAATATTCTAAAAGCGAAAACCTCAAAGCTTAGAAGAATGGCGCGTTTCGAATGAGGTTGGCTCGTTAATCGATAACAATGTGATGATGATGATTATGAATAGAGTGATGACAGATAATAAGAAAATAATCTTAAGCATAAATTATAGATAATGCAAGACATGTAATGCTTTATCGCACAACGTGACTAAAAGAAGATACAGGCTGATAGGCAGAATCTTTGGAAAACTTAAAGCCTGTCAACAATAAGTAGATTCAGGTGGGTATAGGTCGCAGTAGCAAACTGCATGAAGAGGGTTGTACGAGACAGACCACTTTGGAGATCTACATCAAACCACACTCAGGGCTGAGTACCACCACCACCACCACCACCACCACCACCACCACCAACAACAACAACAACAACAAACAACATCTATTACGTAATTCAATATATATTCTGTACTAGCAATAATATTACCACTTCCTTGCCCGTGGTGTATTTGGAATGTCCTTGATCCTTGCTATGTGCCTCAAACCATAATTTTATTCATTTTGTTTTGAAGTACCATTGTCCTTACCATGACCCACCGACGCTGTAAAAGCCCTGATTCGAGCCTTTCGTATCATCGGTGTTTCATTCTAAAGGCACTGGTATTGTGAAACAAACGAATAAAATTGTGGTTTAAGTCAGAACTATTGGGGCTCAAAGGGTTAGTAATAACAGGAACCCAGGGACCGATAGATTCTGCGCTACAGAAACATACACAAAACAATGAATCTCAGTGTACTGCGTGCAACTACGGCAACCACTGTAATTCAGAGTCGTTGTGAGCCAGCTTATAAGAGGGAGAGTAGTTCCATATTTTACATTTTTAGTACTGTAGCGCCGGCCGGCGTGGCCGTGCGGTTCTAGGCGCTTCAGTCTGGAACCGCGTGACCACTACGGTCGCAGGTTCGAATCTGCCTCGGGCATGGATATGTGTGATGTCCTTAGGTTAGTTAGGTTTCAGTAGTTCTAAGTTCTAGGGGACTGATGACCTCAGAAGTTAAGTCCCATAGTGCTCAGAGCCATTTGAAGCATTTTTTGAGTGCTGTAGCACGAATAGGGTCGTCTCCGAATGTGGGTACTCCATTCACACCAGCCAGCGCAGTCCACACATTCTACTCGCTTGTGAGGGAAATCTGGAATCGTCCAGCACAAGTGATCAGCTGTGCCTTTAGTGTGAGATTAGAACAGAAAATGACGCTATTTGTATTCGTACTTTAACAGATCTGTTGAAAGGTTATTGTATCGGTATATGAAAATTACCTGTCGAGTGCTTCACTAACTGGCAGTAACGTAAGAGAGGCGTTCACAATATTCTGAAAGGAAGTTGGTTTTATTCAGGCTTCCAATATACCATATTATTCGCAACTCTTTTGGTTAAAAAATACTATTTTTCAGCATAATCGCTATTCAACGCGACGGCCTTACGCCATCTTACTGGGAGGGCCTATATGCCCGCATGGTACCACTCTACTGGTTGACGTCGGAGCCAGCGTCTTGCTGCCTCCTGCATCAGTATCCTCCCCGTCACGCGCGTACTGCTTTCCACGGAATGCATCCTTCATTGCTCTATATATTCTCTTCACCTAGGCTGCGAGGAGAGTACCTCAACTGGTGAACTAGTGGCCAGCCCTACCAACAGAGACGTGCAGTTGTGCAGCGAGGTGTCTGATTATGATCCGTCGATCACCTCAAATGAGAGCGTCCACACGTTCCAACACTGTACGAATCACAGTTCTGTGCGGCCGGCCGGCACATGGGAGATCCGACAGATTTGCGCGACTTTGTTGCGATGATTACAGACGCCTCGTCCAACGTCTCACCATGCTTTCCTTCACTGTTTCCGCAGACATTCTGCAACACCTATGAATGTCTGCGGTGCTCTGGTTTTCCGCCAAAAGAAACTCAGTGGTAGCCCTCTGCAGGGAACGCGCCTCCGTTACAGAGCCCATCTTGAAGACTACGTATAACCCCCTCCCCACCTCCCCCCCGCCCAGCGCCTCTCCAACCAATCTGAACTTCATGAAACTATAGAGGCTGAAGCGGGAATATTTCAATATGCCACACAACAAATTTCGCATTTTTTAACCCAAACTGGCCGAGAAAAGAGCTTTTGCATTACTTATTGAACACCCTTCGAAGTAACACGATACTAACACAAAAATGCTCCTGCTTCACCTCGATCAAAATATAATATAAAAACAGAAATCGCATGTAGTGGTAGGAGGGGATATGTTAACATTATCAGGCTGACCCTAATTTTGTCTCACAAGAAAAAATACAGTATTTCACAAGCAAAAGAAACACGAACTCTTTGTTCTCTGGAACACATTGTCACCAAATTTAACTCGGATATGCCGTGTACAAGAACGATAAGAAATGGGAAAGCACTTGTGTCACAAATGGAGGCTGCTACATAGACCCGCCGCTGTGCACTCTATTTGTCAGTGAAATGGTCATCGGTCTGTCCTTGCGGTTACGAGCCGTAAGGTCGGCGGTGAATGAGCGAGTGCGGCCAGCATTATAACACCAGGGCTGCCAACGGCGATAGGGTAGGCAGCAGTAGCCGGATAAAGGCCTGGAGGACTCGCGCGAGTGGCAGGACTGCGGACGCGCAATCAATACGACAGTGGGGCGGCCAGCCCGGTGAGAGCGGCTGATGTGGGGGTGGGGGTGGCCGACGCTCTTCCAGCTGATTTGGCCGGCTGGCGGCTGGCAGCTGGCTGTGCCGGCGCGCCTTCATTTCCGGGGGTTTTCCTGGCCGGTAACAGCCACCTATATTTAGTATCGCCCCAGTATCGTAATTCACTCACGCGTCCTGATGGTAAGAGGCCTGTAACACGGCAAAGGAAACCTCAAGGCCGCGACCGGTCTGCCCGTGGATAGCACATTGTGACCGAATGCGGTGTCTCATTCGACCGTGTTGCACCAGTTCTATTTCCGTCAACAGCATTTAAACGAATAAAAACCTGCAGACAGACATTTTTATCAACAGATGCATTTGTAGGTGAGAAGAGCATAGTTATTCTAGTCTTTGATTGTGAATAATAACAAATAATGTTCGGTTTCAGCTGGCAATGACAATATTCATTTGTCTGTATGCAGATACGCTGTCGTGAAAGGATATTTGAAGTTCAGCGGCCTGAAAATGGTCATTAATGACTGAAACATGACATTTATTATAATTTACGAATAAACATTAAAATAAAATATCAATGTAATGGTTCCTGCACTGCTGTCATTCCTTTTATCAAATGTCTGGGTTTTTATATTAATGAGTGTATTTTCGACTGCCTGACATTTTGCTGTTGCAAATAGCCAAAATTGTAAAAGGATGGTGGCCTGAGTGGCCGGGCGGTTCTAGGCGCTACAGTCTGGAACCGCGTGACCGCTACGGTCGCAGGTTCGAATCCTGCCTCGGGCATGGATGTGTGTGATGTCCTTAGGTTAGTTAGGTTTAATTAGTTGTAAGTTCTAGGGGACTGATGACATCAGAAGTTAAGTCCCATAGTGCTCAGAACCATTTGAACCATTTTTTGTAAAAGGATATTTTGGTATTTTTCCGGAAGGGGGACTTTATTCACGCGCAAGTGCATTTGTGGACTTCGTTATAGTTATGTTTCATTTTTTGGTTGTGCAGAAATTTGACGTGTGATGTAACAGAAAGCTGTTAGTGAAGGGGCGGAACGATTGATTGAGTGTTAGGGGTCTTTAATTTTCACATATAGTTTTTTTTAAAAGACATCCCAAAAATTAATAAAATTCAACACAATAGTGTCTGAAATCATTCATTAAAATTTTACGCATAATTTTAGAAAAACAAAACAGTAAACACATCTCTATTAAACAATAGACTTGCAGTCCCCAGGATCCTCAACATACACAAATGTTAAGTGAGAAAATATTTTAACTGTTAATATGGACTAGTATTACATGAAAGATCACCGGCTGGAAATAAGAAAATTTACACAAAGTCCTTCTCGAAATTGCTTGGCGACTAATGTACACTCCTGGAAATTGAAATAAGAACACCGTGAATTCATTGTCCCAGGAAGGGGAAACTTTATTGACACATTCCTGGGGTCAGATACATCACATGATCACACTGACAGAACCACAGGCACATAGACACAGGCAACAGAGCATGCACAATGTCGGCACTAGTACAGTGTATATCCACCTTTCGCAGCAATGCAGGCTGCTATTCTCCCATGGAGACGATCGTAGAGATGCTGGATGTAGTCCTGTGGAACGGCTTGCCATGCCATTTCCACCTGGCGCCTCAGTTGGACCAGCGTTCGTGCTGGACGTGCAGACCGCGTGAGACGACGCTTCATCCAGTCCCACACATGCTCAATGGGGGACAGATCCGGAGATCTTGCTGGCCAGGGTAGTTGACTTACACCTTCTAGAGCACGTTGGGTGGCACGGGATACATGCGGACGTGCATTGTCCTGTTGGAACAGCAAGTTCCCTTGCCGGTCTAGGAATGGTAGAACGATGGGTTCGATGACGGTTTGGATGTACCGTGCACTATTCAGTGTCCCCTCGACGATCACCAGTGGTGTACGGCCAGTGTAGGAGATCGCTCCCCACACCATGATGCCGGGTGTTGGCCCTGTGTGCCTCGGTCGTATGCAGTCCTGATTGTGGCGCTCACCTGCACGGCGCCAAACACGCATACGACCATCATTGGCACCAAGGCAGAAGCGACTCTCATCGCTGAAGACGACACGTCTCCATTCGTCCCTCCATTCACGCCTGTCGCGACACCACTGGAGGCGGGCTGCACGATGTTGGGGCGTGAGCGGAAGACGGCCTAACGGTGTGCGGGACCGTAGCCCAGCTTCATGGAGACGGTTGCGAATGGTCCTCGCCGATACCCCAGGAGCAACAGTGTCCCTAATTTGCTGGGAAGTGGCGGTGCGGTCCCCTACGGCACTGCGTAGGATCCTACGGTCTTGGCGTGCATCCGTGCGTCGCTGCGGTCCGGTCCCAGGTCGACGGGCACGTGCACCTTCCGCCGACCACTGGCGACAACATCGCTGTACTGTGGAGACCTCACGCCCCACGTGTTGAGCAATTCGGCGGTACGTCCACCCGGCCTCCCGCATGCCCACTATACGCCCTCGCTCAAAGTCCGTCAACTGCACATACGGTTCACGTCCACGCTGTCGCGGCATGCTACCAGTGTTAAAGACTGCGATGGAGCTCCGTATGCCACGGCAAACTGGCTGACACTGACGGCGGCGGTGCACAAATGCTGCGCAGCTAGCGCCATTCGACGGCCAACACCGCGGGTCCTGGTGTGTCCGCTGTGCCGTGCGTGTGATCATTGCTTGTACAGCCCTCTCGCAGTGTCCGGAGCAAGTATGGTGGGTCTGACACACCGGTGTCAATGTGTTCTTTTTTCCATTTCCAGGAGTGTATAATCAAACGTGACAGAGCAACAGATCCCATATGCTACAGTCATCCACTCTATTTGTCCGTTCGATGACACCATTAGCAGCACTACATAAAAGACAGAACAGCTGTGGCCGAGCGGTTCTAGGCGCTTCAGTCCGGGACTGCGCTGCTGCTACGGTCGCAGGTTCGAATCCTGCCTCGGGCATGGGTGTGTGTGATGTCCTTAGGTTAGTTAGGTTTAAGTAATTCTAAGTTCTAGGGTACTAATACCTCAAATGTTAAATTCCATAGTGCTTAGAGCCATTTGAACCATTTTATTTTAAATGGCTCGCATACAAAAAAATGGTTCAAATGGCTCTGAGCACTATGGGACTTAACATCTGAGGTCATCAGTCCCCTAGAACTTAGAACTACTTAAACCTAACCAACCTAAGGACATCAGACACATCCATGCCCGAGGCAGGATTCGAACCTGCGACCGCAGCAGTCTTGCGGTTCCGGACTAAAGCGCTTAGAACCGCACGGCCGCCGCGGCCGGCGGCTCGCATACAAAGCTCAGCACCTCTGTAACGCATTTTCAATGCCATGCAAATTTCGGAGTTGTTGAGAAAATAATTTTTAGAAATTATAAAGTCATTTTTTGCTAGATATGTCAATAATTACAAGCTCGTATGTACCCAGTTTCAACGCCACGTATAAAAAGAAACCACACATTTAAAATCAACCGAATCGGTGCAAAGACTGATTCTGTTATGAACTGTACTGCCCCCGTGTTTGGGTCGAAGCTGTCGCAGATTGCACGTGTAACTCAAAAAGAGCGCCGTTTCTCCCTTAAAATAACGGCTACAAATTTCGAGAAGAGTTACTATTATTAACAAACTGATTTATGCATTTAATTTATTATTTCGTGGACGTTAAGCACAGATGAATTTGTAAGTTTCCTTATAAGAATTCGAACTGGTCTTGTTACTTACCAATACGCCACGTCCCAATAATGAACTACAGATAGTAATGTAAGTTGCTCTATCATGAAGGATGTTCAGGTACACCCCTTCAGAGCAACTAGATACCACCGTAAAAACAGGAATGTCACAGAGGTCAAGAAGTACTTACGTGCCTGCTCTGGTAACAATAGCGGTATAGCAGATTACCAGCAAAACTAAATTTAAAACTGCAAATTTTCTAGATGTGAATGGGCTAACAGCCCTGACTCCTCTGCACTAGTTTGGTAATAGCGAAACAAGATACTTGTATTAAAGGTGAAGGCAGGTTTGTATGTGTATTTACTTATTTGCTCCACATAGATTACGGCTTGCCAGATCTTATGCCTGCCTATCACTCTCGTCTTGGATGTAATCCAGTAGTGCGCTGGTTGTTCGCTTCCTCGGTAAAAAAAGAATATCAGCCAAATATTAAAGTTTTACGTAGCTCATCTGACGTGAAACCTATCACCTCCCTTCTATCGTTCGTCGCTTACCACAGAGGTCCATGCTTTCGGACTACATATCCAGTACACCTAACCTGTTTTTTCAGCAGTATACTCCCGACACTCCGAAACATTTATCCTCTCTGGTACAAGAGGATCTCCATCCTAGTCGCTCCATATTAAGTGAAGAATCGATTTGAGACATTTCAGATGGAAGCAGTCCAGGCTCTTGACTTTGCTCAGTGATCGACGCAAAGTTTCTGAGGCCTAGAGAAAAAGTCCCGCTGATAACATCACATACCTAAACTGCAATTTTTCCCTGTAAATCGTGGGAGGCAAAGTGAATGGTTAGACAAGATGGAATGAGGATACTGTAAGTACAGTACGTTTGTGAACTGCATCATCTACTTTGACCCACCCACAAACGGAACCAAATCCGCCAGGGTACTGTAGCGGCGATGTTTGCAGGCGATGGTGAGAACCTTGGCGCCATCAACCCTAACCCCGTCTCACTCAATCAACCACACACATACGACGTTTTCGCCTCCCACAACTTTCCCACGCTCACTATCTGCTGACGCCTACGAGATTTAACATCCTGATACTGCCGAGGACGTTAGGAGAGAAGGAAGTCTTGGGTCGACTGGGGCAGGTTCGCCCAAAAGAAGCGTAACAGCCACTGAGAGAACTGTTTTGGGTTCACTCCGAGTGGATGCTCATACTGTCGTCTTACATGTTCAAAGATACAGTGTTTACTATCTGATTCAGCGTATCTCAGGATCAGTGCTGATTCGACAAAAAGTGTTGAGATAAAGACTAACAACCTCCAGAACCAAATCTCGTTGTCGCAGGAGATTATCAAGAGTCTTAATTCTTATTGTGCTGTCCCGCCTGGATTACATGGCTTCCCGACGATCCACAAGGAAGGGGGTAAGGGGGTCTCCTAACGCCTACGGTCTGTAACGCTGATGCTCCGACATAATGCGGAGCAAACAACCTTGCTGTTCTGTCGAGCCCACTAGTAGATCGGCGCGTGCATACATTAAGAACTCGACAAATTTGCATTTGAATACTCTGATATTTCTGAAAGTTTTCATGTCGTCCGTCTCTTCACTTGCGTTCCTCAGTCTAATTAGTTACAGTTCGATGACGCTAGGTTTTATGTTGAATCAAAGAACTTATTTCGGCATGTGTTGATTTCCGCTTACGTTTTATTCAGTGAGCGGTATTACGAATGGATAGATGAAGATGCAACAAGGAGCCTGTTGTTACCTATTTTTGCCAATATGTTTATGGAAGATTTCGAGGTATGTGCTTTCGAGTCTGCGACATTGACATTTTCGCATTCTTTTTTTCTTTTTTCAGATACACTATGGGATCAAAAGTATCCAGACATCCCCAAAAACATACGTTTTCTTATTAGGTGCATTGTGCTGTCACTTATTGCCAGGTACTCCATATCAGCGACCTCAGTAGTCATTAGACATTGTTAGAAAGCAGAATGGGGCGCTCCGTGGAACTCACGGACTTCGAACGTGGTCAGGTGATTGGGTGTCACATGTCTGTACGCGAGATTTCCACACTCCTCAACATCTCTAGGTCCACTGTTTCCGATGTGATAGTGAAGTGGAATCGTGAAGAGACACGTACAGCACAAAAGCGTACAGGCCGACCTCGTCTGCTGACTGACAGAAACCGCTGACAGTTGAAGAGGGTCGTAATGTGTAATAGGCAGACATCTGTCCAGACCATCACACAGGAATTCCAAACTGCATCAGGATCCACTGCAAGTACTATGACAGCGGGACGTGAGAAAACTTGGATTTCATGGTCGAGCGGCTGCTTATAAGTTATACATCACGCCGTAAATGCCAAACGACGCCACGCTTGGTGTAAGGAACGTAAGCACTGGACGATTGAACAGTGGAAAAACGTTGTGTGGAGTGACGAAACACGGTACACAATGTGGCGATCCGATGGCAGGGTGTGGGTATGGCGAACGTCATCTGCCAGCGTGTGTAGTGCCAAATAAAATTCGGAGGCGGTGGTGTTATGGTGTGGTTGTGTTTTCCATGGAGGGGGCTTGCACCCCTTTTTCTTTTGCGTGGCACTATCACAGCACAGGCCTACACTGATGTTTTAAGCACCTTCTTGCTTCCCACTGTTGATGAGCAATTTGGGGATGGCGACTGCACCTTTCAACACGATCGAGCACCTGTTCACAATGCACGGCCTGTGGCGGAGTGGTTACAATAACATCCCTGTAATGGGATGGCTTGCACAGAGTCCTGACCTGAATCATAAAGAAGACTTTTCGGATGTTTTGGATCGCAGACTTCGTCAGGCGTCACCGACCGACATCGATGCTTCGATGCCTCTCCTCAGTGCAGCACTCCATGAAGAATGGGCTGCCATTCCTCGAGAAACCTGAGGAATCGTTGTGAAGCTGATTCATGTCACACTTGTGTATGAATCAGCTGCACAACGATTGGGCGTCACGATATCCAGTTTTACGGCGCTATACGGCAAGCTCGTTGATTCGAAAAAAGAGTATGGGGCCTGAAGATAGCAAAATGAATTCCCGAAACAGGTTGATTTCAAAATAAAATAAAATATCTTAAAGTGTACGGCTGTGGGAAAAGTTTGTTGAATTGAAGAGAACGTACCAGCCGATTTCCCCTGGCTGTAATGGACCAACAGAGATTTTGCCAGACTGGTTGTAGGGAAAGACTAGCGTTTTCCACATGGCTTTGTCTATTTATGAGTTCGACACATACTTTGAACTTACATCCTCCTCCTCCTCCTCTTCCTCTGTTCACCTCAATCTCCCACCTCTTCCTGTCTATCTCCTCCGCCCCACACTCTGTCTCTTCATCTCCTCCTCCCAATCTCTTTGTCCATTTCCTCTGATCATATCTTCCTCCGCCCTTCCTCTGACCTTATCTTCCTCCCCCTCTCTCTTTCCATGTCTGCCTCCTCCTCTTCATTTTGCACCTGTCCACCACTCCTCTCCACCATCTACCTGCCTCATGCATCTCCCCGACCTCCCCTCTCCATCCATTTCCTCCTCCCTCTTCTGTGTTCATCCCTCCTCTATCCATCTCACCCTGTGACTAGCCATGCCCATCAGCACTTGTAGACCCTGTAATAAAGTTCAATAAAGCAGGCCGATACCACTACCACAACATACCCGTCATGCAGGGCAGCCTATATGTTAGAGCCCTGAAAACCATTTGTTGCCCCTGACAAGTAAGCATCCTTGGAAATCAGAGTGATTTGGTAGGCCGATACTGCTCTCACGTAACATGCTTGTCACTTAGGGCAGACTATGTATCAGGGGTCGGAAAAAAAAACGTTTTTGTCCGTATCTCTATCCTAGAGTTGGGAGGCTATTAACTCCACAGTGCTGATACTTGTGACGCCTGCTCTTTGTGTGCCAAATTTGATTGAAATCGATCAGGGGTTTTGGTAGGAGATCCCAGACATACACAGATACTCTGCTTTATACAACAGATACCAGACAAGTGCCAGATGTTGTACTACCTGTTGACTGTAAATTGGGTGAGTGATGATGATAACTAGGTAGCACCAAAGTCTACTGCCTTTTTGCCTTACCAGTGGAAACGCTGATGATTGTCGAAATTGTTACTCAGCATAAGTTATCTGAGCATCACATAATTCGAAGCAAGCCTCGATTGTGACATCACAGGGATGCAAAACCGGTTGTAAGGAAACTGAGGAAGGAATAAATTGTAGATACTGAGACAACTCCGCAGCATTTGTGAAATGAATAATTAAACCAGAATGGGTGTACCAGGATTCAAACAAGGCTCGGAGTGTAAATTATGAGGAGAGATCTTGGAATGGTTAAGGCAGTGACTAATATTCATCACAAGTGGAGTTTTAGCGCCTGTTCGACCATCAGCTTCAGTTTCCCACAGTTTCTGTAGTTACACTGCTGGTGATTAAAATTGAACCACAATGAAGATGGAATGCAGCAAATGTCAAAATGGCGTTAACTGTAGAACATGCTTGCAAAGGAAAATTATGCAGCGAGTTTCTCCTAAAAAAAAAAAAAAAAAAAAAAAAAAAAAAAAAAAAAAAAAAAAGAGTATTGTTTGTCATGAAAAGATGGTGTTGTGCTTCGGGTAATAATGAGAGGTGTCTAAAGCCACGAATTGAAACTGTACAGCATCGGTCTTCATCACACGACTGTCAGGTGAATATGGAATCGCTGGGTTTAGGAGGCCCATACTCAACGTCAGGCAGGATCTCAATGGTCCTAAACACACTAGCGCCCACGAAGGTAGACATACTTTCCCGGACGACATCTGGAGCACCATGAACAGCGAACACGGCAACCATTAATGTGGCTTTTCTCGACTCAGCAGCAGAAAGAGGCGTTCAGGTAGAGGTGCTGCACAAAATCCAGGAGCTGATGAATGTAAGTGTAGAGGCTCTGAGGAAAGGGAACCTTGTAAGACTGTGTTTGTCATACTGACCCGGCACTTGGTGTTATAGTATAAAGTACCATCGGGTACAGAACACTATCCACTTCTGGATCGCAGAGCTGGTCATTTGAGCAGCAGCTGTTACATTTCTGACGTGATAAAGACTGTGAATGTGTCCTATGTTTAAGGTCTACATAGCAGTATCTTTCAACAAGATAACGCAAGACCGCATGTTGCCTATGCTATACGTGACCTACCTTCGAGTTCTCTGTGGCGTTATCTTTCAACAATGCAACGCAAGACTGCATCTTGCCAATGCTGTCCTGATGTACCTATATCGAGAGAGTGTTCCACTGTTGCCCTATTGAAAGATAACGCCACAGAGAACTCTAAGACAGGTCAAGTATAACATAGGCAACATGCGGTCTTGCGTTATCTTGTTGAAATGCCATTTTGACTACGAGATGCTGGCCACGGTGGCAGAGCGGTTCTAGGCGCTTCAGTCCGGTACCGCGCGACTGCTACGGTCGCAGGTTCGAATCCTGCCTCGGACATGGATGTGTGTGATGTCCTTAGGTTGGTTAGGTTTAAGTAGTTCTAAGTTCTAGGGGACTGATGACCTAAGATGTTAAGTCTCATAGTTCTCAGAGCCATTTGAACCAGCCATTTGACTACGAGATCATATAGTACGGATCACGAGATTGGGTTGACTAAGGGCTGAGAAAAAGTCAAACGCACCCCTTTATAAAAGCAATTACCTCCATTCAGCACACATACACCGCTATCCCAGGGCAACAGTCGAACACCCTCTCTATATAGGTACGTAAGGACAGCATTAGCAACATGCAGTCTTGCGTTGCATTGCCATTGGAAAAAAAACTGTCCTGGGTTGCTGAGAGACTAGTATACATCCACTTGCCAGCCACTACGATTTATGAGCTCTGGAATTGACCCAAAGCCATATCCAAATCTCTCATCCAAGAATAGTCTGATTTCATGCCCACATGGTTAGAGGTGTTGCTGCTGCCAGAGATCGGAGTTCTGTGTACAAAATTTCGCGCTATGTACACTCCAGGTCGCTACATATTTCATCATGGATTTTTCCAGCTAAGAGGCCCACAGCATGTACACATTGAGTGAAGTTTCGTTGTTTGCTTTCTTCCTGGTCTTGAAATTTTAATGGATAGCGGTGTATGTGTGCTGAATGGAGGTAATTGCTTTTTTAAAGGGGTACGTTTGGCTTTTTCTCAACCCTTAGTCAATCCAATCTCGTGCTCCGTAATATATGATCTCGTAGTCAAAATGGCATATTGAGGCCTAACCTTCCTTTCCTTTTCAGTATTGCCATTTTAACAATGGGGCAGCTTGGTGGAGGTATGCTGAAACTGGCTGTTCACAGACCCTCACTGCCTCGGCAGAAAAAAAAAGTGACGGATGTGCTCTCAAGAACAGAGCCTCCAGTATTCCGTTTCTGGGGATAACCACGTAGAACCTAAACGAGAAGAGCCGGACCGCAAACAGAATAGAAGGCCCGCTGGAAGGGCCGGCGGCGGCGGTCAGAACGAGCTGACTCAGCGGGAAAGGAAGCGGTGGTTGGCGGAGGGTGGTCTGCGCGGCCCAGATTTGCGCGCCGCCCGCGGCAATCGATAGGAGATGCGGCGCACGTAGCTGCCGGCGGCGGCCCCCGGCTGGGCTGCGCTGGGGCGTCGCGACGCGACTCCTGTTGCTCGCTCGCGCTGCAGCCGCCACAGCCCCACAACACGACGCCGCTCCGCCGGGCCTCAGCTGTTCGCCGCAACAGTGCGCTTCTCTCTCAGTGGCAGTCGGCCGACTGCTGCGGCACTGCAATGCCAGGGCCACAGACTGCGAGAAGCGATGCAGCGAAGCCACACTATGGCATCGTCCTTTGGGTTCCTTGTTGGGCTTGGGTTCCTTGTTGACTTCTTTACGACGAAGTTTTGATAAAGTGAGCCTGACAGTGAAAACTGAATCCATGTTTTCAATAACCATTAATTATTTAGCGTAATGTGGCCATTTTTGATATACAGGGTGATTCAACTGTCCCTCCCTACGGGTTTTATGCAATCCACAATGCCTTCAAAACCGACGCGCGAGACTTTCACATTGTCTCGCTCGCTACGCGCGAACTGTTAGCCCCACAGAAAAAAAAGAACAGGATGTTTTTGTAGAACATTTAACGTAGTTAAATCTTCTACTCGGATACATTTCCGCTCTAGGCCACAGGTTTCGTGTCGTTCAAGAAAAACTCATATTAAGGGCATTTTTGTACGTTTTTCTTGGAAAATTCGAAAACTACTGCCTCTAGAGAAAATGTTCCCCAGTACAAAATTTAACTACATTAAATTTCCCACAAATAAGGCCTGTTCTTTTTTTCTATGGGACTAATAGTTTGCGCATAGTGAGTGGGAGGACATGAAAATCATCAGCGTGATATTTCAAGGTTTTGCGAGCTGCATAAATTCCATAGGTAGGGGGAGCTGAACATCACGTATGTGATGGTCCGTTTCAAGACGTTTCATGCCACAAGAGCTAAATGTTATAGGTGACACAAAACGGCTGAACGAGAGGTTTAGTAGAATCACAGGAAATCACATCTCGAAGTGTATGGCAGAATCTGTACTCCATGTTTCGGAGGGGGGGGGGGGGGGGGGAGGGAAGAAGGCAAGTGCCCCCTCGTTCAACTCCGCTCCTCTTGCGGGCGCCTGCGTCCGCACGTGCGCTAAAGACTTGATTCCATATTCATAGAGGCCTCTGGAAGTGCTGCGAAATATTCGGTATTACAGCTGTAATTGCTGCGTGATTGGATAAAAAACTGACCACAAGGGATGTTAAGTTTTTGGAGTAGATACAAGTCGGAAAGAACCAAATTTCAACACTTCATAACACAGATCTCTAGTTTTCCCACTTTGTGGATGAATAAACTGTCGCCGGCCAGTGTGGCCGAGCGGTTCTAGGCGCTTCAGTCTGGAACCGCGCGACCCCTACGGTCGCAGGTTCGAACCCTGCCTCGGGCATGGATGTGTGTGATGTCCTTAGGTTAGTTAGGTTTAAGTAGTTCTAAGTTCTAGGGGACTGATGACCTCAGATGTTAGGTCCCATAGTTCTCAGAGCCATTTGAACCATTTTTTGAATAAACCGTCTTGATAAAAAACGATTTTTTTCTTTGTGCAAATAAGATTCGTTAGATGCTTTGACTAATAGTACCAAGTTACTGTTTTGCCTTTTGGAAGATATGCAAAGAACGTAACTCCTTTTGTACACAAAAATACCAATGCCATGAGCGTCCCCTGTCAACTGTTTCGACTGCTGTTTTGATTCTGTTGTGTAGTGGTGACACATATTCCCTCAGTTGCCACATGCTGGCGATTCAAATAATTTCTGTTTTGACAAGAATGTGCCAAACAATGTCCATAAATTGCGCGAATTCTTTTCCGATCCGTCGTGGGCAGGAGAGTACACATCTCTGTTAAAGCTGTCTTATTTGCAATTCTTAACGCAAAATGTAGCCTTCATCTGGTTTTCAGAAATCCTTACAATCTCGGCAGTTTCATCCCATCTTCGAATATCGATATTCCAAAATCATATTGTACACATTATCGATGATTTCTGGTGTGCTTGCACTTTCCTTCCTGTGGATCTTCTTGGACACTTTCACAGCCTCGTTTACATTCGGTAACCAGTTTCCTCACGGTGGAAACTAAAGGAGTAGTGTCACATCATACCTTTACGAAAATTGCATGAATTGCGGTTGGTGTCAAATCTTCTCTTATAGAAAGCGTATCACTGCACAGTACTAGATTTTCTCCATTTCCCAGAATACATGCACCGCATCTTGTTCAGACAACTGCCTACAACTATCTACTGGACTGAATGTCTTGCAACTTGTACTACGGTTAATGAGCGAAGGTGAGAACTCCTCCGACCACGCTCATATTTCTCTTTAAAGGAGCAATTTGTTTCTTTGTCACTAGAGCTCTGCGAATATTATGACAGTCCGAGATTCTTTCTCTCAGTGGTATTTACAGTAGCTACAGCAGTTGCCTATTCTGGCTATAGCTGCCAGAAACACAGCGTTAGAGCTGGCAAATTTTTAATGATAACCTAAAGAAAAAATACAAATTCAATGTTGTACTCCATTTTCTACTAATAAATAGCGTTATTTTCTTTTTAAATACACTAACAAACAATGCTGTACAGTTGCGAGTAATAATACACGTACAGTAAGCCGGCTGGTCTAAACGATCCGGAAATGGTGGTTGTTGCCCACTCAGTATTTTGCCACGTAAAAATTCCAGATCTAAGGCCTGTCCGTATAAAATCAGCGGCGCTTTTAGTACAAACTATTAATTCTTGGCAAATATATTGCTACACTGTTTTGATTTATTACATGTGCCAAGCACAGATACTGAGATATACCCAGATTTGAGACAGCGACTTAACTAATACGCACTGATAAACCAAAAATTACGACCACTTCCCATCGGGGGACTGAATGACGCCTGGTAGGGTTGCGGAAAATGACGCGGTAAGGAAGGTATGTAGTGGGACAGAGACGACAGTGACAATGGAGAAATCCTCAGACATAAGCGACTTTGACAAAGGGTATATTGTTATGGGCTGGCGCCTGGGAACGAGCATCTCGGAAAAGGTAAAGCAGGTCGGCTTTTCGCGTGCTGCTGTCTTGAGGATCGATGGTAAGTCATCGAAGGACAGTGAAACCACAAGTGGGCGACAGGGTCCCAGAAGTCCATGCCTCATCACAGGACGTGGAAATCGGATGCTTGCCTGCTCTGTACAGCAGGATAGGCAGTGGCCTGTGGCAGGTCTGACGACGGGTACAATCTGGTGCAGGGTACAAGTATTTCGGAGCAAACTGTTTGGTGCACTGTTGAATAAGGGACTCAGCAGCAGACGACCGCTAAGTGTTCCCATTTAGACCTAACGACTGCTGATGGGGTTGTGCTTGGCATTTTAATGTATGGGGAACAAATACGTGTCCTGCGGCGCATCCTGAGTAACTTGACGAAACAAAGCAAACAAAAACAGCTGGTTTTCTTTCTTCAAGTAATTCCGTCCACAGCCATTGAGCTCAACAATCATTAATATGGATAAATTAATGGCGTCTATTTTGGGCGAGAAGTTCCGTGACAGTGCTTTCTGGCGAGCATGCAGTGTACTGTGCTCTACATCTACTACTATGCAATGCACCTTACGACACGTGTGCTTTGCGTACTACCATTTTTTCCCCCTTTTCTTATTCCAGTCGCGAATGGTTCGCTGTAAGCCTGGTTACTGGTGAGCCTCCGTGTGCCCTCGAATCTCTCTAATTTTATATTCATTGTCGTTTCGCGACGTACACGTAGGAGGACGCAGTACATTGGTTTCACAGTTCTAGGAACGTGCGCTCTCGGAATTTTAACACTAATCGACACCATGATGTAGAACGTCCCTCTTGTAGCTTCTGCCACTGGATCACCTCCACGTGACGCTGTCGTGTTTGCTAAATGAAATTGTAACGATACGCGGTGCCGTTCTTTGCATCTTTGCTATTTCGTCTATCAATCCTATACGGTACGAATCCCAGACTGACGAGAAATATTCAAGCGAGCGTTTTGTAAGGTGCTTCCTTTGTTGATGGACTACATTTCCTGATTATTCTTCTAATGAATCTCAATTTGGTAGCTGCGTTACATACGATTAATTTCATGTGGTCGTTCCACTTTACATCGTTCCGTACTCCGTACTCATAGATATTTTACGGAAGTAACTGCTTCCAGTGATTGTACGGCGATCGTGTCATCGTACAAGAAGGGGCCTTTCTGTCTATGTACACGCAGTACTTTAGATTTTTTTATGTTGAGCATCAACCGCCAATCACTGAAACAGGGGTCGATGCTCTGCAGTTCTTCCGGCATTTCGCTACAAATTTCTAGCGTTGTATCTTATCTGTAAACAACAGCATTATCCGCGAAAAGCCCCATGGAAGTTCCTACGTTATTTAATACGTCATTTATATGTATTGTGAAAAGAAGTGGTCCTTCAACACTCCCTTGTGCAAGCCCGAAGTTACTTTTACGTCTGAAGTCTTCTCTCTGTTGAGAATGACATGCTGTGTTCTGTTTACTAGAAACCCTTTGCTCCAATCACGTAGTTGGTGGAAAAAAATAATGACCTATGCTTTTTTCCGATCATTAGTAAGTTTTCGCTCTCCAGAGACCTAAGATGCACTGCTGCTACAAGAGGGGGAGTTCTCTCGCATATTATTTGTAGAATCGTACCGGTGTCCCGTCAGCATCATTCGTCTTTCCCATGTTATGCGACTTCAGCTGATATTTTACCACATGCTCACTTATATCGTACCAGGATACTGAAAATATTGGACAAAAGGCAAAGAATATTGTGATATACAGCAACCCAACTGTATTTCAAAATGTAAAAAAAGGCAATGGGAAGTGTGGAACTGATCATGGCAGGGGTCCGTTCTCCATTTCCAGTTCAGAAACAGCACACACAATATGTAAAGTGTCAAAAATTTACAAAATTTGCAGGGCAATGGAGTACACAACGTCACTCCCATATTCGGTTAAGGCAAACTGCTGGTGTGCGGGAAGACATCCTTCCATAAAAACAAAATAATTCTGAAGCCGGGACAAGCAAGTCCCCATCGTATTAAGAGCAATAAAAAGTAAGAATAATGCCATAGAAAAATATTTTCATGCCCAACCGCGTGACCAAACAAAGTGATTACCAGTCTCGAGAATCAGTATAAATAATCTTTAAAACATGTGTAAATAATTTCAGATAGGACATACGTGCGTCAATATATGTGCAAAGTGGAACAGTGTTTACTATAAGAAAAATAGTAAGCCAGCTGATGGATTAGTGGTTGTATCGACTTATGGCGAACTTGACCCATAGAATATCTAATTTAACAAACTGGGTAACTAGCCAATATGCCATTGCAACTTCACGTTACTGTACTGCCTTTCAAGATGAACCAACGTTGCACGATGAAATATACGAAGAATATAATCAGGGCGTTTATTAATTGGTGTCAATAAATGCAGGGACGTGTTCCTGACAGAAAAAGATTACATAAAGTCCATATGAACGTGGGTCCGAAAATTCTTCGTTCCCGAGAAATATAGTTTTGTTATTAAAGTTACGTATTATACTTTTTAAAGACGTGCATTTATAAAAATTGCTCGAAGTGACTTTCTGCTGCCTCAATGAATGCCCTGAGTCTGCGTTCCATGCCATGCCATGCTTACGCTGCTGAAAATTGCTGGAGTGCGTCGTGCTTGGTCAAATCGTTCTCTCAGAACATCAACGTTAGGCTTAGGAGGTGAATATACCAAGGATTTTAAATGTCCCTAGAGGTAAAAATCCACTGAATTCAGATACATCGATTCGGAAACTGTTTTCCGAGAAGTGAAGTCGAGCACCATTATGTACAAATCACATCCGTTGTATGACAACTAGAGGTACCTTATCCAAGCAATGCGTTGTGGGGGAAAACGGGAACCAATACACTGATCATGAATGACTTTATCCCACACGTTGATGCCGAACAGAGTACAATCAGACGAACAAAAAACAAATGCCAAAACCATCTGTAAAGAAGAATGTATGTAAAAAAGCACATCTGACGTGAATCTTGTAATCAGAGACTACTACAGAATTTTTTGTGGGATTTTGGTGACAGAAGCACATCCTACATTTATGGACCGCAATTTATAAACATCTTATGTATATATTTTTCATTTGCCCCTACATATGGATTTTATGCAACCCACAATGCCTTCAAAAACCACGTGGTATATTTTCATATTCTTTCGCTCATTATGGGCAAACTATTAGTCCTGCAGAAAAAATTAGGACTTTTTTTAAGAAATTTAATTTAAAATTTTGTACTGGGATACGTTCCCGTTGGAGACCAAGGTTTTAGTTGGTCAGGAACATCTGAAGGTCACTTCAGTACGTTTTTCTTGAACAATTCGAAAAGTACGAGCTCTAGCGAAAACGTATCTAGGTACAAAAATTTAACTGCATTAAATTTCCTATAAAAAGGTCCCTTTCATTTTTCTGTAGCACAGTTTGCATGAAGCGAGCGAAAATATATGAAATTCTTGTACGTGTTTTTTGAAGGGGTTGCGGGTTGCATAAAACCCATAGGTAGGGGCATCTGAAGCACGCTGTATATACAGTACATCATTCGAGACACATCAGATGCCCTGTTAAGTGAAGCACGAGCTCAAAGTAAAATATGCATTAACTCGCTCTGCTAGAGATGGCTAGAGGCAGACCATGTGATGAGTGCAGGAAGAGCGGTGCAATGCCGGGTAGCTCACGTATTACGCTGATGTGCGTCCTGTAACAAACAAAACTGCGAACAAAATGTATCTCAGTTTATGAGGAGCGTATGCAGCCTTGCGATTGCGGAGTAAATAAAGCGACTGGTATGAACGAGAAGCAGGTTTGGGCGAGGCGCGGCCGAAAGCCAGTGTCGGAGTGTGTGGCCGCAGGGCGCCGGGCCGGCCACCGCGGGCAGCGTGTTGTGTGTCTGACAGGCCAGGGCTGTCAGCGTCAGCCGCCACGCCGGCTAGCGGGAGCTGCCGCCGTGGCCCCAAATTAGCTGCCCTCCCGAGATGCAATAACGCCGCCCGCCTAGATTGTTTCCGTTTTCCGGCAAAGTCCACAAAATTCGCGGCAGCCGACTTGTCAGCTCCAAGCACGGCGGACTTGTATTGGCTGCGGTTAACGGCAGAGGGAGCGTATCGCTCGGCACAGGAACGGGCAACGCGTCGTTTAGCAGCTGACAGCAACACAGGGTGGCTGAGAGCTGATGGAGTCTGCAGTTACTTTCTCAGTTTCAGAAAGTTCTCAGAGGACGACTGTTCGGGTAAATTTGTGGGTGGACCTAAGAGTATATCACGTATCAACTGTGCACTTCGTGAGAGTATTATGTGGCTTGTGGGTTCAGTCTCCGTCCTCTCTTCTTTCCTCTACAGCGCTGAAGTGCCCTAACCGCTTCTTCCCGGTCGAATACTACCACACCCTACCTCGAGATCCATGTGATGTAGCTCACCTACTGGTGAAAACGGCACCTGTCTATTGTATGATGCATCAGCCGTCGCTTCCACCCTCATGAATCCCATTTGTCTACAATTTTGCTTCCGCCGCCTTTTTTCGAAGTTAGACGCTTTATTGCGAAAACTTACAAAAAAATTACGATTAAAAGTATTGGTCATCGCTGGCCACTACTATCTCCCATCTTTCGGGTAGCCAAGAATCCAACGGCGAAAGAACTGGGCGTCTTTTGAGAAGATTCATGAATTGATCCAATTTTGAACTTCTTCATATGACCAAAAGTTCTGGTTAGCCAGGCTGTGTGCCATTGATCGAAGAAAGTCGTAGTTAGAGGGAGCAATGAAGGAGAATTCATCAATCCATCCAGTTTCGAACTTTTTCATATGACCAGAAGTGCTGGTAAGCCAGGCAGTGTGCCATGGACCAAAGAAGGTGGTAGTCACAGAGGGCAATGGCTGCAGAATCCGACGGGAAGGGTAGGACTTCTCATATCGACATTTCCAAGTATGTTCTGACGGGTTTTGCGACGTGGAGTCGAAGATTGTCATGTTGCAAAATCGCCTCTTCACGTCTGTCGCTGTTTTGTGGCCGTTTGTCTAGCAGTGTTCGGCTCAAACGCATCGGATGCTTTCGATAACGATCTCCTGTGATTGTTTTCCTCGGTTTCAGTAGCACCGAAAACTTTCTCTCTTCCACCACCATGCCGGACTTCGACGTCAAAATCATCGTTCTTGAAGCGTTGAAACCAATCTCTGCACGTTCTTTCACTAACAGTTCCCTCACATTCGGTATTATGCCACATTTTTGTGCCTCAGCCGCAGATTTCCTGACGTTAAAGAATACAACTGAAGCTCCACGCAAATGAAAGATCTCTTGATGTTAAAAATGGTTCAAATGGCTCTGAGCGCTATGGAACTTAACATCTGAGGTCTTGATGTTAAAAAATAATATTGAAACTCCCCGAAAACGACGAGAATTGGGCTCGTATATTGGCATATGCAATCGAGGATAACTTATGACGGAATTGAAAATCGACTAATATTTTGACGTCGTTATGTTTACAAATATCTAATCTTATCGTAGGAAATTTACGACCTACCACTTTCACCAACACTTGCCGTTGTTGCCATCTATTGTAAAACGAAGAAAGCAAAATTGTAGATCTAATATGTTCCAACTCTCCTAACTTCACACAATATTAATATCTAAGGCATGTCTCGAAACTAATGAGAGACTCAGCGATGTTACGCATCGAAACAGATAGCATACGACTTTAAATCGTCAAAGAAAATCACTGTCTGTTACTTGCGACGTTTTCACTATGTATATATCCTTTGGGGGACTGTAATAAAATGAGATTAATATTACTTTTTATTCTAAATTCTCGCTGCAATCAGACGAAAAAAGATATGGAATTAAAGAAATGCTCGTAATGTCAAACTGGTTTAGAGATACATACAGTAAATTCAGAAACCGTTAGACTTTTTCGTAACAGAGCACTGAAGATTCTACAGCGACAAGAAAAATTAACGTTATATCAACTTGTTAACTATCCAAGAGCGAGAAACAACTAATGCGTTAATTAGGAAAATGGTCCTACTGCGGCTAGTTTTCATTTTTATCTTGGATACCTGACTCGACTGATACAAAAGCACTAATTCAATGTATAAAATTCGTTCTTTTACCGTCAAGTAGTTTTCTTTTCTCTTTTCCTGCCGTATTTAATTCGTTCTAATCGGTGCGTACAGAAGAAACAAATAGCATTGTTCATTAATTGCTATCGTAATCAGCATGTCAGCACATGCGTGTATGACGGATACGGGAACTTTTGAGCCACGAAGAGTTATATTTAAGAGAGACGCTGAATCTTTAGCAAATATGTACTGTTCAGGTTTAAAGAATTTCTTTTCTTGAATTATTACAGAATTTTTTTCTTGTTCATTTACCTCTAAAACGATGTTTTTCATTTTATGAACCACATTAACCTACTAAATATCAACAGAATACCTTTCTTTTGTAGTACAATACAGTTATAGCCAAAATAATGTTTATTTGCTAAGCGGAAAGAAATGACATAATATCCACCTGCTGTGAGCCAAGTGACTAGAAAATCATTACCGAGGATGATCTAGCCGATATTTTGAATTCAACATATTTCTCGAATGCGGCCGCAGTGTTGTTTTACGAAATGCCGCGGCGTTCGGTCGGCGGGGATTTTCAATAGTGAACGCAGAGAGCCGTTATCGGTAATGGAAGTGAAGCTGAGCAGTCAGCCCGGCGCCCGGAGTAATTTCCATCCACTGTAGGTCACAGCAAACTTCATCTTCACGGAAGGAAGGAGATGTAAGAGCGGCTCCATTCGCTTTGCTACTATAAACGCCGGGGCGCGGAGATGTCGAGGCGACATTGAATCTGCGAACGAGCCTTCATTGAAATTGGATCTAGGCGACAACGGGCCCCGGGGCTCTTTTCTAATCCCGCGCCGGATAATTCCTGGCCCACTCGCAGACTCGCCGCCCTGCCCGGGGACGGCTCTCGTCGGCAATCCAATTCGCTGCAGCAGCGCAGAGGCCAGCCCGCGAATCCTCGCCCGCAGCTTCTCGAGGCAAGGCAACACAGCCTGGACTGGTCGGTTCTCCAGCCTTCTTCCCGTGCCTCCCCACAAACACCTACCGTCATGACTACCTGGGCATCAACGAATAGAGTTCACTCTTACAGCTAGTCCCTGCAGGATGTACCAGTATTGTTGTCTAAAACACGGAACACAAATTTAGCTCTCAGGAGGATGCTTTGTAACGAAAACCCAGGGGCTTTGGGAAGAAAATTGGACAAGGGACTATTAAGAGTACCAAGTTTGCTACCTCAGAAGTAGGACAAAGCAGAGGGAACCGAGAAAGATAGAGTAGGGAGGACTGTACACGCCAAAAGGGTGTTCTACAAAAAGAAAGAGGGGATGAAGTCAAAATACGACGTCTGATCAAGAAAGACTGAGATTGTATTTTTTTTTTACGGATGTTTATTATGTTCTAATGTGTGTGAAATCTTATGGGACTTAACTGCTAAGGTCATCAGTCCCTAAGCTTACAGACTACTTAACCTAAATTATCCTAAGGGCAAACACAACACCCATGCCCTAGGGAAGACTCGAACCTTCGCCGGGACCAGCTGCACAGTTCATGACTGCAGCGCATGAGACCGCTCTGCTAATCCCGCGCGGCACGGATGTTTATTACTCTATTTCGGTGTTTACATGATCTTTTTCAAAGACACCCCTCCTAGGTGAGTGCACTTGTTTTATAGCGTCTCTGTCAGCCGTCGAACATATGGTGCAGACCATTCTTTAGTCAGGACCTTGAAAATCGCCTTACTTTTCTTGAGTACCGCTTCAGTTCTCAAACCGACTACTCTTTAGTGATGCGAATAAAAAAAATAACAGGGTGCAAAGCAGGGCTACAAGGCCAGAAATGCATGGCCTCATTTGTGAAGTGGGGCCGCGCATTGTCATGATGAATTCGCCATCCAATCTTAGAAAGTTCTGGCCGTTTCCCTGGATTGTGCTTCCTCAGTTTAGCCAATGCGGGCGTGTAGTATTCTGCTGTGACAGCAGTGTCAGGGGAACTGCATGTTGGTAAATCATTCCAGAAATATAATCACCACCACTTTCCCTACAGATGGAACAAATTTTGCCGTTTTGATGTTGGAGAACCTGGCGATTTTCACATTTTTCTGGCTTGTTTTTTTTCAGTATCATAATGATGCAGCCACGACTCATCATCGGTGACAATCGGATCCAGAGACGCGTCCCCTCCATCGGCTAGTCTACATTCGGAAGTGAACAAACTCGGGTAATTTGGAGATGATCATGCTTAAACGTAAAGACACAGTCATATGAAATTCTCAACAGTTCACTGAGGTTACGGAATATTATCCGTAGGTCCTCACGGACAATCACAGCAACTGTGTTGTTGTTCTTCGCCGGCCGCGGTGGTCTCGCGGTTCTAGGCGCGCAGTCCAGAACCGTGCGACTGCTACGGTCGCAGGTTCGAATCCTGCCCCGGGCATGGATGTGTGTGATGTCCTTAGGTTAGTTAGGTTTAAGTAGTTCTAAGTTCTAGGGGACTTACGACCACAGCAGTTGAGTCCCATAGTGCTCAGAGCCATTTGAACCATTTTTTGTTGTTCTTCACTCACAGCAGAAACCGAAACATCAAGCCAACCTTGTTTAAAACAGACAAGTCGGCCTTCTTAGAAGTCCTTGAACAACTTCTTCACTGTTGCACGGAGGTAGCTCGTCTTCACCGTACAGCTGCTGCAGCGCTTCATAAGTTTCATTAGCTGTGTGGTTTAAACGAACACGGAACTTTATTGTGGCATGCTACTGCTCCTCTCGCGTCACCTCCATTGTTTGGTATGTGAAATGCAAAGAGCTTCTACAAAGTACAACATTACTACCAATCTACGGGTACGAGAGTGCTCCCATCTATGGACGTTATACATAAAACCCGCTCTTTTCAATTATTCATTTTGGTGATAAACTATCACGGAAGTTACAGGAAAAAATCAGTCCAGGTCTTTGCTCATTAGCCCTCGCACTCTTATAAACGACAAGAACAAAAAAAACATTTACGAAAATCTCCGTGAGGGTGGGAATCGTAGCGGTAACGATGGCAGAGATGAAATGTTTACAAGCATTTCAAATGCAGTGTTACACGAGACTGTTCAAGGTCAGAGTGTCAGATGGACTGAAATCCTGCACCGAGTCAACGAAAAAATGGCTATTGAAGACATGCAGATAGAATGGTTCAAATGGCTCTGAGCACTATGGGACTTAACATCTGAGGTCATCAGTCCCCTAGAACTTAGAACTACTTAAACCTAACTAACCTAAGGACACCACACACATCCATGCCCGAGGCAGGATTCGAACCTGCGACCGTAGCGGTCGCGCGGTTCCAGACTGAAGCGCCTAGAACCGCTCGGCCACTGAGTCCGGCGCAGATAGAATGTTTGAGTACATATCACACGCTGCTGAAAACTGTAACTGAAGGGATGGTGGAGGGACAAAATCGCCCGCCCAGACCTGAATATGGGTGCATAAGGCAGACTGTGCGTAGTGTAGGCTACATCAGTTATCTTGAAATGAAGATGGTAGCACGTAAGCAACTGGAGTGGAGAACGGCATGGAAACAACCATAAACGGAAATACTACTAAAGAATAACGCATTTATGTAACTAACGCCTCGATAAGGCCGTTGAAGATGCACTTACTCGCTTACTTTGGTGCAGATGACAAGTCCCTACATGTGTGGCTCCACCACATTAGCACCTCTCATGCTGGGTCACAGAGTCAATCACAAAAACCGAAGAGTTGCGAAGATTTTTCTGCACATGGCCGCAGACGTAAAAGAATGTCGTCACCCAGCAGTAAATTTATTATAGTCTTTAAAAATTTAAAGAGATCGCTGGGAATGAAACAGGTGAAAGATGTCTGCTGATGAAAACTGTAACGATCATAACGGGATAAAATGAGAAAAGAAAAAGAAAGCAATGTTAAGCACTTCCTTCTTACACACACACACACACACACACACACACACACACACACAGAGAGAGAGAGAGAGAGAGAGAGAGAGAGAGAGAGAGAGAGAGAGAGAAACTGTCGAATAAATCGTTAAGACCACTATCTATGGCCGGCCGCGGTGACCGAGCGGTTCTAGGCGTTTGAGTCCGGAGCCGCGCGACTGCTACGGTCGCAGGTTCGAATCCTGCCTCGGGCGTGGATGTGTGAGGTGTCCTTAGGTTAGTTAGCTTTAAGTAGTTCTAAGTTCTAGAGGACAGATGACCTCAGATGTTAAGTCCCATAGTGCTCAGAGCCATTTGAACCTCTCTCTCCTCTGACGTCAGCAGCGTCTAGTTCATGAAGTTCACCACGATTATCAGTAGCGAATTAAATGTGAAGTGCGAATTGCAGGCTGGTTGTACATATGCAGTTCGCACACTGAAGTTATTGACAAAGGAAGCAGTATATCTCAGTTGCAAGAGGCTAATATGGTCGGCTCTCGGTTCAAGGAGAGTTATATTTCCGAATTGGCGATGTTTTAGAATGTCGACTCGGCACTCGCTAATGTCAACCGAAACGCCACTACGAAACAGGCTGTAGTATCATACGGCGCTAATATCGTTTCGGAGTTGGAAGGAAAGACGGCAGCAGTGTCCGAACTGGCGTCTTTCGATCCCATACCGCGAGAAGCCAGCGGACAGCATTGGTAGGCAAGGCCTCTTGTGAAGCAACGTCAGAGGAGCTACTGTCTCTGGCGACCTGCTACAGATAGCCGGCTTAGCTCGCCATCCGGCAATGCAGTGCAGTGAATGAAGCTCCCAGTAACGCGACATTTCGGTACGAGTTACTCGACCTGGCTCTGTTGTTTGATTTAAGCTGGTGGATTTCTGCTCTGGCACTGTAAACTTTGGCTCACGACAACTCTGGTATGTTGAAGGATGGTGGATGGTCTGCCGATTCAGTCGAGCACCTTAATTCTCAGCGTGACCACCGCCGGCGCCCCGTTTGTGATACAGGAGTATCACCGCCTCTATTGGCTGCCTCGCTGCTACACGCAGTTATGGCGCACGAGTGATACTATTGCCACTATTAGTAGGCAGGCCACCTTCCAAATAAATTAGGAAGCAACCAGACCCTTATACACTACGCAAGACCCCGCTGCAAGCCAATGGTGTCCGTAGCCATGCTATTGCCAGTGCTTCAATCGACGTGAGACGCGTCCTAAGGCCGGTATTACACTATAAAATTTCTTTGTCAAAGATTTGATCAAATATGTGATCAAATATTCCGTCAAACACATTTGACAAAGATCTTTGACGTAGCGCTAGAAGGGGTATTACACTGTCATCATATTTTTCGTCAAAGTTCAAGATGGCTGACAACAACAACTTGTTATTAACCGCAGCAGTTGCATGTACCACAATTTCACTGTGTGCACATGCAGAGGAGAAGCGAGGGAGAGAAAAGGAAACATACCTGGGTGAAGCCGTGGTTTTTACGACGACACGATAAAAGCATTCAACAAAACTTATTACCTGAGCTTATAGTGGAGGACGTCAAGTCGTACATCAATTACTTAAGAATGGATGAGCATACATTTCTGTATGTGCTCAAAAAAAGTGTATCCTCATATCACAAAGCACAATATTCAGTTAAGAACTGCTACATCTACAGAAGACAGGCTCACTGTAACACTCCGATTCCTTGCTACAGCAGAGCGTTAGGTTAGGTTAGGTCAGGTTTGGTCTCCAATCTTCTTAATCTACACTCCTGGAAATTGAAATAAGAACACCGTGGATTCATTGTCCCAGGAAGGGGAAACTTTATTGACACATTCCTGGGGTCAGATACATCACATGATCACACTGACAGAACCACAGGCACATAGACACAGGCAACAGAGCATGCACAATGTCGGCACTAGTACAGTGTATATCCACCTTTCGCAGCAATGCAGGCTGTTATTCTCCCATGGAGACGATCGTAGAGATGCTGGATGTAGTCCTGTGGAACGGCTTGCCGTGCCATTTCCACCTGGCGCCTCAGTTGGACCAGCGTTCGTGCTGGACGTGCAGACCGCGTGAGACGACGCTTCATCCAGTCCCAAACATGCTCAATGGGGAACAGATCCGGAGATCTTGCTGGCCAGGGTAGTTGACTTACACCTTCTAGAGCACGTTGGGTGGCACGGGATACATGCGGACGTGCATTGTCCTGTTGGAACAGCAAGTTCCCTTGCCGGTCTAGGAATGGTAGAACGATGGGTTCGATGACGGTTTGGATGTACCGTGCACTATTCAGTGTCCCCTCGACGATCACTAGTGGTGTACGGCCAGTGTAGGAGATCGCTCCCCACACCATGATGCCGGGTGTTGGCCCTGTGTGCCTCGGTCGTATGCAGTCCTGATTGTGGCGCTCACCTGCACGGCGCCAAACACGCATACGACCATCATTGGCACCAAGGCAGAAGCGACTCTCATCGCTGAAGACGACACGTCTCCATTCGTCCCTCCATTCACGCCTGTCGCGACACCACTGGAGGCGGGCTGCACGATGTTGGGGCGTGAGCGGAAGACGGCCTAACGGTGTGCGGGACCGTAGCCCAGCTTCATGGAGACGGTTGCGAATGGTCCTCGCCGATACCCCAGGAGCAACAGTGTCCCTAATTTGCTGGGAAGTGGCGGTGCGGTCCCCTACGGCACTGCGTAGGATCCTACGGTCTTGGCGTGCATCCGTGCGTCGCTGCGGTCCGGTCCCAGGTCGACGGGCACGTGCACCTTCCGCCGACCACTGGCGACAACATCGATGTACTGTGGAGACCTCACGCCCCACGTGTTGAGCAATTCGGCGGTACGTCCACCCGGCCTCCCGCATGCCCACTATACGCCCTCGCTCAAAGTCCGTCAACTGCACATACGGTTCACGTCCACGCTGTCGCGGCATGCTACCAGTGTTAAAGACTGCGATGGAGCTCCGTACGCCACGGCAAACTGGCTGACACTGACGGCGGCGGTGCACAAATGCTGCGCAGCTAGCGCCATTCGACGGCCAACACTGCGGTTCCTGGTGTGTCCGCTGTGCCGTGCGTGTGATCATTGCTTGTACAGCCCTCTCGCAGTGTCCGGAGCAAGTATGGTGGGTCTGACACACCGGTGTCAATGTGTTCTTTTTTCCATTTCCAGGAGTGTATTTTTGTATTCAGCGTGCCTCACGTTGTAAAGTGCCTCATCAGCTTGATACATCTCTATTAATTTTGTTGTCGTCGGCACACACCAATTGTATTTACCGGCAAAGTTTATAAAAACACTACAGACGACAGAATGCTGCAGCGATGCTAGCGCTCCATGTGGTAACATATCACATTGCAGTGAACAGAAGACAAGCGACTTCTTTGATCAAATCTACAGCGAGGCCCTAGATTTGATCAAATATTGGACGACATTTGACATAGTTCCCTATTACACCATCAAATATCTTTGACAAAGAAATTTGATAGTGTTATACCGGCCTAAGTAATCGTTGTATTTGTACATTACTACGCTCATTTTTCCTTGCAGTGACCAATCACTAACCAGTGCTACAATCCATGTGAGACTCGTCCTAAGTAATCGTGCATTTTTACATTACTACGCTCATTTTTCCTTGCAGTGACCAATCACTAAGGCTCTGAGCACTATGGGACTTAACTTCTCAGGTCATCAGTCCCCTAGAACTTAGAACTACTTAAACCTAACTAACGTAAGGACATCACACACATACATGCCCGAGACAGGATTCGAACCTGCGACCGTAGCGGTCGCGCTGTTCCAGACTGTAGCGCCTAGAACCGCTCGGCCACTCCGGCCGGCACCAATCACTAAGGAGAATAACGTATTACTCCAATTAGTTGGAAGAGTAACCTCATTCCCTGGCTCCGCAAGCCTTGGAATTTTAATGATCGTTAGGGCATCTTGTCACCCGTGTTCCCGCTCGTATCCACCATGTGTACATGAACACCTGTGGCAATGCAGAAAGGATGGCTCTAGAAAAGGGTGAAGACGTAACTGGTGTACTGACGGATCCAGTTCGTACCTTTACTCGCGGGATGCCACAGCAATTTCACTGGACACTGATGAGGCAAAGACATCCGCGGTTAATGCGATCCTCGTTTAAACCGCTGTAACTGAAGGCGCCGTTAGACTGCCGACTGCCGAGTTGCTCGGAGGCAGGCGTGCCCACTGCCAGGGCGGGGCATAGCTGGACAGGAATGCGGCGGCCGGCAGATGGCCAGCGCCCAGCCGCCGCGCCGTGGGAACCCGGCCACCAGACTCGTAAACTGCGCGCCGCTGCGCTGCATCGCGCCGCGCAGGCCGTCTTTACGAGGCTCGCACCTCGCCTTATCTCGCGGCAGAGGAGAGCGCCGGCTCCACCTGTCGACGCGTCGCTGCGGCAACTTCCGCCCGCAGTGGAGCAGGCGAGCACCTCTACTCGTTAAACTGAGAGGCCAATCACAACGGTGTAGACAATGATACGGTAGGCAAAGCTGAAGCTCATCCGCAAGAAGCCGTACAATATGATCCAACATTGGTGTCCACAACAAGTTAAATACAGTAAATTACTACCGTGTTCCTTATTGGGTTTAAGGGGGGTAGGACGTCAAACGGGCCGACTTGGAGCAGGAGAGGCACCACACGACATTTTAATTTCTACTGTCTATACTTTCAAAAATAAATTCATAATACTTTGTCAGCATGACCAGGAAGGATTGAGGACTCACACTCACAGCAGTGGAAGTTCAAAAACGTAGCAAAATACCTTTTTTTACATGTGAAATTTCATCATTTTTTCACTTACTACTGGCTGCATTTTTTCTGTAGGTACACTTTTCTTCCTAAGTAAGAGAGATTCCTCGATGAATTTTGCACAGCACACAAGCAGTACTTAGAGGTGTATGAAACTCTAGAATTTTCCAACTCTATTAAAAACTGTGATAAAAACTGACATAATTAACTACAAAATTTGAGTTTTTTCTAAACATGAAGTTTAAAATGTAACAGTTCATTCATTTTGTTCATAAATTAAATAAACTCTAGAGTTTCATACACATGTAACTATAGTTTGTATGCTGTGCAAAATTCATCGAAGAATCTCTCTTACTTAGGAAGAAAAGTGTACCTGTAGCAGCAAATGCAGCCAGTAGTAAGTGAAAAAAGATGAAATTTCACATGTAAAAAACGTATTTTGTTAAGTTTTTGAGCTTCCACTGCTATGAGTATGAATCCTGAATCCTTCCTGATCATGCTTTCAAAGTTTTATGAATTTATTTGTAAAAGTATAGACAGTGGAAATTAAAATGTCATGTAGTGTCTCTCCTGCTCCAAGTCGGCTCGTTTGACGTTGTACCCCCCTTAAAGCCCGGCGACACCGAGGTAATCAGAGACGGAGCACAAGCTCAGATGGAGTAAAGGATGGGGAAGAAAATCGGTAGTGTCCTTCCTCAGGACCATTTCGGCATTTGCCCGGAGCGTAGGGAAAGCACGGGAAACCTAAATCTGGATGGCCGGACGCGGGTTTGAGGCCTCGTCCTAACGAATGCGAGTCCATTGTGCATACCCCTGCTACCTTGCTCGGTTAGAAGAAGGCCAAGGGCTGAAAGGTACTGAAATGGGATAAGGGCGGACATGTGTGAAAGGAAATCTTGTACGTTACATCAAGTGATTCATTGCTACAAAAGTGATAAGACTATACTATGCAATTCTTTAGCTTATGCCTGCGTATTTGTTGACAAACAATCCACAAGTGTGCTGCCGGTAATTGATGTCCAACGAGCACAATAATTAGATGAGCAACCCTCTCGCCATGACGATGACGAACTGCGAGACTCGCCGAAATATTGTGCGCTTTGCAAACTGGTTACCAGCAGTAAACCCACGGACTGTTTCATAACATTTCGCGTTTGTTTTCTTTGTTACCGCATTGCACTCGGAAATCAGGCAATGAAATAATTATCGTGTTTTTCTTACAAATAAGTTGTATTGAAATATGAACTTTTTCTGAACTAGTCAGGCTAACCAGCAATGAGATTAAACACAAAATGGGGATATGTCGACAGACGAAGAGGCAGTAGCAAGGTCGAAGTTTGTGATGAGGGACACGTATCGTCTTTACGCCACTGGAAGGGCAACAAAGGAAAACTAACTGTAGGGCCACTTACTTTATTAGGTTCAAAGAGATCATCGCAGCCAATTCTACTCCGTCATGGAAGGTATCACTGTAAAACAATTATCTCAAAGCTGTCTTATAAATAACACTCGAAAAACTACGAAGTTCAGAAACTATATACATATGACTAATACATCACGGCCAAAGGATCTAAGCTACAGCGAGAAACAACAGCACTAAAAAAAAAAAAGAGGTGCCGGTAGGCAGATTGCCATATCAAATAGATTAAGCATCAGTTCTTTTTAATTCTGTCGGGAGCTTATTTAAAATGTAACCTGGAAAATGATGCACGCTTTTTGTGATAGTTCATCAAAGTTTGTCTAACTACATTTAGTTTTTCTGTCTCTTGAAAAATGGTTCAAATGGCTCTGAGCACTATGGGACTTAACTTCTGAGGTCATCAGTCCCCTAGAACTTAGCACTACTTAAACCTAACTAACCTAAGGACATCACATACATCCAAGCCCGAGGCAGGATTCGAACCAGCGACCGTAACGGTCGCGCGGTTCCAGACTGTAGCACCTAGAACCGCTCGGCCACTGCGGCCGGCTTGTCTAATGAAAGCTCTAGTTTCCAATAAATGATTCCATAACGTTAGCCATTAATTTCAAGATGGAATTTATGTTTTGGGAAGGCAGAGTTTAGACACCGCAACGCTTCAACAGTGGGCTACACAAAATTAGCGTACTGACATCGCATGTCGTTCTGATCAATATCTGAAAACTGTGCCCAGTGAAGTCTGCACCCATACGGAAATCTCGGAAATTTGCGCCCACTACTCCACGAAACCGCCTGGTCGCCAAGTCACGGCCTACCTATTCCAGTACAGTCCCCGTCCAAAGGAAACGTTCCGTATGCCTGCAGTGATGCGTTGCACCACCCTGTTGAAGCTGCGTCGATGCCGCATACGAATCACAAGCGACGTAAACGTCCACTGCCGGAAAAAAGAGACTATTAGTGATCTAAGTCTGCACGGTATGCCCTTTTACATACGTATATTGCGCTGGTTCTAGTTATTTTAACATTTAAATCCTGACTTTCCTCGCTCTACGATGCAAACTCTGTTCTAATCTGAAAAATCAGTATGCACGTCACCTTCATTATTTTTGTTTATCATTACGTACGTTATTTTATGCTGCCTTCCTTGTCGTTTCAAAGTGCATCTATAACCCTACCGCTGGCCCGGGTGGCCGAGCGGTTCTAGGCGCTACAGTCTGGAACCGCGCGACAGCTACGGTCGCAGGTTCGAATCCTGCCTCGGTCACGGATGTGTGTGATGTCCTTAGGTTAGTTAGGTTTAAGTAGTTCTAAGTTCTAGGGGACTGATGACCTCAGAAGTTAAGTCCCATAGTGCTCAGAGCCATTTGAACCATTTTATTTCATATTTAATTTAAAGTGTGTTCTGTCAAGTAGATGAGATACGAATTTTAAATTCCATATTTGTAATTTGGTTTTCAAGTTTTAGACTGTAGGTTCTGAACATTCGGCATCAGCAAAATTTTTCGATTGCGTCCGACAGAAAATAAAATAAATTAAGATCACATCGAATTGTAAAGTTTTTGGTATTGCAGTTATTGTTCAAGCCAGTGCTCTTCATCAGTACACCAAGGCAGGAGCCCTCCGTTTTCTATCTTCCGGACAAGTTGCGGATTTCGGATGGAGGGATTAATGAACCTCCCTTCGACCTGCAATTACATATTCATTTATGGATTTATGACTCTGCAAAGTCATCAGAGGGTATTGTGTCAACAGTACAAGTGCTCTGCACCTGTATCTGTACAAATTGATAGCGGATATTGTTACTTTAGTCCAACAGGTGCTCCGCAACTGTATCCCTACAAATTGATGGTGTTGCCAAAACTAAGTTTACGTGTGACAACAGATATCAAACAATGTCACTCAAAATACTGGCTATGAATCACTCGCTTTGGTTGATCAACGTCTACTATTCATATGACTAACACTTTCATCAAGACGTTCTGTTGACAAAACGCGTAGTTTTGTCTTAATGTTAATTCGTCGATTTCTCAGCTAATTTGGACAGTGCTTAGGTAACAAAACAATCAGCCAACTAATATTGTTCGTAATTTGTACACAAAACGTGGAACACGTGTGTAATTTGAACCGACTTTCTGACTGATTTTTGTGAGAAAAGAAAATCCCGTTGCAAAATTCTGATCTGAACCATTATGATTTTTGCTTCAATGTATTGTACATAGAAAGGTGTGGCCCCAAAAATCAAGCACAACAATGCAGCTGCCAATGTTTTAAGTCTGCCATCTTAAATGACGTTCACACCGGAATTCCATAGTAAAGTTATCAACATAATGTGGTTCGTATTCGAGAGGTTGTTACAAATGGTGGTGATCATAGTCGTATTAGACATTTATACCGCAAATAACGGCCCTCCCAATAAAATAGAAAAGAAGCGACATGTTTAGTTTCCATATTGAAATTCGAGTAAATTTTCTTGAATAAAAGCAAATGCAGCAGTCGTCTGTGATTAATTTATGTTTGCCCTAATTATCTGTAAACTGTCAATTCCATTAAACGATTCTGCTGTCTTCCTCGTCTTGGGAAGGAAGTAGCATCTTTTAAAATTTGTAACAGTTTCTGTTGCACATTCATTCAATTTCAGAAATTTTCATTAATTTCTTTTACTGTTTCTTCAATATACGTGTTAAAATGGTGATAAAAAGCAACCCCATCTTACGTACCTGTGAATAAGAATGTGTATTTCTTGAGACTTAATCTTTCATTTTAACTCCTCATGGTAGGCAATGCCCGTTTCACTTTTCACCGCGACATGTGTGGTACTAAGGCAGGTCGCTGTCTTTTTTTTTTTCTTTTCTTTAGCTAGATGGTTTTGGTGAGAATCTACACACCTTATCTCATGCATGGCATTGAGTCGCTATTTCACAGAGCTTTTCTGGTGCTTGGAATATGTAGCAGTTCATTTGCCGTCTTGTAACTATTCCCGTAGCTATTGTAGTAGAGTGATAGCTCTCGTGACCAATGGCTCAGCGAAGACCTTACGTAATCTCGCTGTACTTGTCCATCAAGAGCGGAGCATCCTGATCATTCCGTCAAGGACAGCGGACGGGCCAGCCTGCAGTCGCTGATACCTATTTGCATGGTGAGGCTGCATTATTTTTAACGACTTGAAATTAGTGAGAAACTAGAATCATTTATTTGCCTCACACCGTGACTCAAGCGTGACGTAGAGTCCCTAATTTTGTGGAGCTTGATACATATATCAGCAATTTGTTTGGTGAGTGGTGTATTCACAAATAGAGCTTTTCTAGTCCTTACTTGGAATACTCTCTCGTGACTGGTAGCTCAGCACCTAACGTAATCTCGCTATACTTGTCCATCAAGCGCGGAGCCTCGTGGTCATGTCTTCCGAGACTGCGGACGGGCCAGCCTCCATCGCCCATGCCTATCCACACGGTCAGGCTCCATTAATTTGGGCGTCCATTAGCATAAGGCGTCGGTCAGCAGCGCAGAGACAGATGACTACTACTGCGGGAGCTGCCGCGGTCCTGGCTCATCGCGGCGCACCTGTTAGGGCGGGGTGCGGCGGCGGGCGCCGCAAAAACAGCATCTGATACGCACGTCCCGCCTTGCGCCTGTCCTTGCTTCTGTCGCTCGACGAAGATAGATTGTAAGAGGTGAGCTCATCCGTGTCTGGGAACGAAGGCATTACCAACGTACTTTAGCGGGAGCTACCCGACACTGTAAAAAAGGGCTGGGAGGCACGTGAAAGTTTTTTTGCTCCCAGACAGTTTTGGTACTCTCAGATAGTACTCGCATAACTGTTTACACTAGTGGCAGACTTTCGCTGATAGTTACTATCTGATAGTTCCCTGCGTGTATTTTCTTTAAGTGTCTGTGTGTCTTGCGACAGACAACATAGTTAGAGTGTCTGTGAGAGCTCTCCTCGAGATTTTTCTCTCTTAGTTCTGTGTGTGAAGGCTGAAGTTGCGATAGAAGAGCGTCGGGCTGCAGTTGCACTTTTAATACTTTTATCGGCAAAGAAAAAAGGTAAATAAACGTGTTCGTGTTGGATAAGATAGCGGATTAGGCGCGGGGGTGGTTTTGGAGTATACAAGAATCTAGTAGTAGAGCTTGTGATGGAAAATCCACAATAATATCGAAATTTTACGAGAATCATAGCGTAGAAGATGGAAGAAATACTGTGTATAATTGGACTCAAAATTGCCAAACCAGATACCAACACATGTAAATCGACCAGTGTTAAAGACAGACTACTTGTGACACTATTATGGTAATATTTTTCTACGGAGATGTTAAAAACTGTAGCCATTTCAGCCAACAAACTTTGCTACTTATCTCAGACCCTGTAATCCAGTAACTGTTGATTCCATAACGGTGGCCTTTCCTCGTACATACTGAATAAATTTTCAACTCAGTCCTGAGTCCACTTGCTGGCTGCTTTCCTATTTACTTTTTTTGTCGATACATCGCTGACATTTACTCACAGTGCATATCTATCGCGAACGTAGTTTGGACTATCCCGACAATACAAGTACTTGTTTATACAACTGGTTGCAGTGTTTGTATGTGTAGTGGGTAGCGCGCTCTTCTTTCATGCGTATTTTCACATTAACGTGGGATCGAATGTCTTCGGTGACAATTTTTTTTGTCAACTTTGTACAATATGCCTATAATATTTTACATGTAATTTGCTGAATAGCACTGTTTAGGTCTAGAACTTTCGAAATGGGCTAACTGCACATACTGCTCGTTAATGAGGTAAAACGGACGATTTATTCGCTCAGAAACATGTCACGGTCTCATATTATGGCTCAAAACATGGGTGCATGAGTAACGCAAAATATATTACCATGATATGGCAGTGCACAAACTGTGAAATATGGTACAAATATGGCCGCTCAGCGTTCTCCGAATACTCAAAGCTCTCCCGACAATGCCGGTATAGTTTTCCTCGTCTGAGAGCTACGGCGAGTAGCTGTCGAGAATTGGAGGATGTCGTTTACACGAGATGTCTAAACTCTTAGAAAGTGACTATCTGAGATCTTGTCCTACTCTCGGACACTGCCAGCGAGCTGACTCCCGGCGCTGTTTAAACGACAGGTATTAATTGCAAAAGCTGTCAGAATGGTTCAAATGGCTCTGAGCACTATGGGACTTAACATCTGAGGTCCACAGTCCCCTAGACTTAGAACTACTTAAACCTAACTAACCTAAGAACATCACACACATCCATGCCCGAGGCAGGATTCGAACCTGCGACCGTAGTTTCTCCCTCTATTTTTTGTTTGTTTTGTTTTTTGTTCTACTACTGCTGCTTTATTGTTTTTATACTTGTGGCTTGTAACATGACTGCTATGACATCATACAAGTTCTATGTCAGAATTAATGCTTCATAGAATTTTAATTTTTGCTGGCGGGCAGGTATGTGGTTAATTTAGTATATAGATACAGTATTCGCGGACCCCTCACAACCTACTGATTCTGTTCGCATGCGAGTCGTGTTTATAACATATTGACTGAACCGTATTCACAGTGGATGAAAGAGCCAGAAACACACAAAAATATACCGCTAGGAAAATGTCAAATAAAAATCAAAGTGAATGTTATCGTGATGTTTATCACGTGTGATGGGTTTGACCAGAGTATTACGAAAGTGAAATTCGCTTTGTCTAGGCAAAGTGTTACGAGAATTATCGATGCACGTTTATCGATATTTTAATTAATACTAATTTTCTATTATCGGTTAACTTAAGGCGTCAAATTTGGCAAAATTTAAATCTTTGGCAACTGCTTCTACTTTCTTCGTTGGGAAAAACAACTGAGGGAATAAGAAGTACCATCTGGAACTCTGCAACAGGAAGGAATGGAATAAAATTGTAGTATAGTCCTTTTGTTACAACTTGTGCACTGATATGCCTCGAAAATCATACAGAGCTCAGAGATATCTTAGGTTTGGTTATAGTTATAGTTTATTCTCAACTGCATTAACACGACCGCCCACTAATAATGTACAATCCCAAATTCACACCTCCTGAGTATATAGGTCTATTTATCATACGCTAATTAAAAATTTATCTTAAGTAACACTAGTAATTAGAATCTAAGTGTTTTGACCTCGAGTTTCGATTGAAATACCTTAATGGCTTCAGTGTCAAAATTAAGATGGGCTGTGCAATCGTATTAGGCTTTGTAGGATTACTACGTAGAAGTTGTTATCCATAAAACTTATTTTGTCACTGCGAATAAAGGTAATACTGACTTCCAGTATATGTTCGTAAAGCTGAGGATAATTTGTAAAAGAGAAACAAAACACGAAAACTTGAACCATTCGAAGAGAAGTGAGGAAATGAAATATGCAAGTAAAAAGATCGATATGGAATGGGACTGATGATTTCAAGCAGTCTTATGTATTTGCTAAATGTCTCTGTTAAATAACTTACCAGACATAATGTTACGTCAAACCAACTTTTGTTGCGTAACATTTTAGGTCTTCTGAAGCAGTTGGTTTGGAATAGATCGAGCGATCGAAATCGGGTGCAGATTTATGAAAAGAGCGGAGAGTTCAGTAGCACCATATCACAATCTGTTCACCCAAAAGAGAAGCCAACATCTTACTCTGTAATACTGTATCGCAAGCACACTAGCAATTGGATGTCTTATCCATACTGGTGCGATGATGGTAAATTACGGAGGCTAATTTGCTTCTGAATATTCTCTGACACTGCTTGTTTTTAATACAATATTCACGCTTTTTCTCTTTTTTTTTTTTACATTTTCCTTTAACCGGTTCGAGAGGATATTATAGAATGTAGTGACCATGCTTTCGGAAACAAATCTTGCGTAGAAGCCGGTCGCGATAGTTCTACAGCGCAGTACTCTTACCTTTTACCACGTAATTTATAAGAACTAGGAGGGATACACCTCTCTTCCGGTCCAGATCCGGCTTTGCGGCACGTCAGCAGGTCGGAGACAAACGAAAGTGGGAGGACAGCGGATTGAGCGGTCTGTGGAGACAGCCAGCCGTGACAGATATTGCGTGCGAGGCTGCGGAGACGCGGAGAGCGGCGCGGGTGATGGATGGGGTGGGGTAGGGTGGGCGCGATTGACGCGGCGTCTAGCAGGGCGGCGCCGGCGTCGTTAGCCCAGCTCTGCCCTGGCCTGCCCTCTCCCGCCATTGTGGCTGTCCGGCCGGCCGTGAAGCTCGCCAAAGGACGGCGCCATTTTTATAAGCCGCCACAGGGATTGACACCTTCAGCGCTGGCTGCGGGTGATGGATGTGTTGCAACGCCGGCCTTCTCTGCGCCCCGCTTGGAAACTGACGGCTCATCAGAGGTAGTTTCTCCTTCTTAGCGCTTAACCCGTCCGCTGTTTCTCATGATTTGGCAAAAACATGTTTACTTAACTGTGTGACAGGATGGCCTTTCTGTAGGCGTAGTCGTCCGTGAACTCACAGGAGCGGAGTCGTGTGCGCCATCCGCAGTTTGTTCTTTGTGTGTCGTATTTTCTGGAGCGGAGATTTCCATCAGCTCGATATTTGTCCAAACCAGTCGGGAAAACATACTAAAACACACACTGGTGGTTAACCCGCACTCGGCGTTCCATCTGAGTCTGGCTCACCTTCCTGTCTCCTAAACTAGCGCAATGTGTGTCAAACCAAACGAGCAGGTTGTAATGGTACTTGAATTACGCAACCATTACGGCAAGTCAACTCAACCTCTCGATACCAGCAATATTCTACTGTGTTTCTGTAAAGTAGTTGACATATTTCTGAGACAACATTCAGATTTGATTTCATTAATGTAGAGGTACTTGGATACATCGATATGTTTATGTTGCAATGATATTATTCTTATGTGGATTCTTTCTTTTGTCACTATGATCTTTGACGTACTTTTAACTCTGAATTTTGGGCGCGTAAGCGATTATTAGTTAGAGAGTTAGAGACTGTAAAGTCAAGTCTTGGACGTCATGTTGGAAAGACGCGTATTGTGGTCAGATTATAAAATGTGAACTTTAACAGTGAGGAAGATGTTTTCGAGTATGTTTTGTATTGTGAAGTGATGTTTTGTGTGTTACGTGCTATTGCAATAAAAAGGAGGTGTAACTTAAATTCGGAATGCTGATTATTTTTTTACATCACCATTGTGCTAACTTTGAAAGGTTTAATATTGAAGAATGGTTTGTGAAGCGCATCTACAAAACTTTTGAATATAGCAAAATAAAACCTAGGCCTCTTTGCATCCGAGCGTGGAATCATCACCACCTAGATTTTCGACGATTGAGCCATGATTTTACAACGAGAACAGCGTGGGAAACACGAAAAGATGAGTGCCTAGTTTATTCATTATTACATGAAATGACTTTATTCACTGTGCTCTAATGACACCGCGCGACTGCTACGGTCGCAGGTTCGAATCCTGCCTCGGGCATGGATGTGTGTGATGTCCTTAGGTTAGTTAGGTTTAAGTAGTTCTAAGTTCTAGGGGACTGATGACCATAGATGTTAAGTCCCATAGTGCTCAGAGCCATTTGAACCATTTCTAATGACACCTTCCACATAATAACTTTGTTGTTCCCCGAAAATGCAGTATTTAGCACCGTGAGCAACACCACAATCATTATTAAATTTTGATCTTTATTGTGGTAGGGTTGTTAGAAGGTCGACTCCAAAGATACTTTATTTCTTCTTAATAGAAGGAAGGAAGATTAGAGTTTAACATCCCATCTACGACCAGACAACTGGTGTCGGAGTACAGCTCGGATTTGAAAAGAATGGAGAAAGATATCTGCCATGCCCATTCAAAAGAACCATCCTGGCATCCGCCTCTGGTAATTTACAGTAATCACAAAAAAACCTAAATCTGGGTCGCCAGGCGGAAATCTGAACAAGCGCCCCCCACAATGCTTGTTTTACCACTGCGTCACTTCGCTCAGTCTCTTCCAAATATAGTAGTACAGACTGACGTATTACGTTAACATTATTTTTTTTTTCTTTACGGTGGGAATAAGAAGTAATACTTGCACTGCATCTGCATGGTTTGGTCATTTTTCATAAATCAGTTTTTCGTATATGTGGAATACTTAATAATGTTTCGCATCTGGTATGGCAGTTACTGTGTGATACAGTAAGAGTAACGGATGATGTTATCTCACGAGTCACACGTTACTCTTCCGACTTTCTTTCTCCTGAAGATCCAATTAGTAGTATGCTGAAGCTCAATTTGAGAAGTCAATCATCTTTTATGGCCGGCCGGAGTGGCCGAGCGGTTCTAGGCGCTACAGTCTGGAACCGCGCGACCGCAACGGTCGCAGGTTCGAATCCTGCCTCGGGCATGGATGTGTGTGATGTCCTTAGGTTAGTTAGGTTTAAGTAGTTCTAAGTCCTAGGGGACTGATGACCTCAGCAGTTAAGTCCCATAGTGCTCAGAGCCATTTGAACCATTTTTGTCCTCAATGACACATTTAATTCTCTTTGGCTTTGGGGAAATAGTCCTATTTCCTGTTCCCCAAGGTATCCGAAACTTACACCAGTGGACCTTCTTTTCTCTTTTATTGACATCGGTTAAACGAAACTCCCATAAAAAATATGTTATTTGATGGTTAAATTCAAAGCTGAAATTAAGTGTGGCACTCAAAGAGTGTGGCGGTCTGTATAGAGACTGCAACCACTGCGAGAGATGTACGTACTGGAGTAGACTAAAATGAAGAAGAAAACAAGAAAAGAAAAATGGACTAATGTGTTGTATTGTCCATTCCTATTAGGTGTCCTTATGTTGACTTACGACGCGGTACAGCAGTTTTTGGAAATCACTGTATTTCACTGTCCTCAAATGGGATAAAAAGTTCGCTAATGTGTGGTAAGGAAGTCTACGCAATTTTTTATGGTGGCAAAATCGTTTCCCTGAATTCGGACAGAGTCTAGGATTTTGACATCACTGTAACGTATCGGTAATTACGGCTCAGTAGTGTATTTCCAGGTATTCTGCTGAAAATTTACGGAAAAAGCATTTCTACAGCAGCGTACAAAATCTAATTAAGCTTAACAGGGCGGTTAAAACGTGAGCTAGAAACGGTGGCGTTGACTTTCACCGACATTGTGCTTACTGACAATGGAGCTATCGGGCACGTCTCACTCAACAGTCATACCATACCTTGCATGCTGCCTACTCCAACAAAGGGTGCAAGAATGGAGTTCTAAAAAGTAGCTGACAGATACTGGAAGACTGAAGATTTGATCAGGTGAGCTTGGGTAACTCAGTTCGTAGAGCCATTTCCACAAAATGCAAGGGTCCGAATTGGATTTCTCGTTTCGCACATGTTTCAGAAAATATTGCCATTTTATTTATTCTTCAAAATCAGTAGATTGCACTCGACATATTTTTCTTTGAACAGAAGTACCGTAAATTTCTGGAGTTTCACTCTTTCCTTTAAATAAGAAAACTGGAGGCACTGTATTAATATTTGACATTTCAGCAAACTATAGAAGCCGTTGACCTAAATGTTGAGCAACCAGATACATTAATATTAACTAACTACATTTTATGAAGTATGAATTGTTCAGCAGTCATCTACAAAGAGGTGTACAAGGTGTTTCACCATTCTTATCTTGTAAAGGGGACTTAGTGGATAAAGTTTCGATAAGGAACTCAAATGATAGTCGGAAGAACTGACTCACCATACAGGAACGTCCAAACAGCATTCGGTGAAATTAAAAGGAAGTGTGGTAACATTAAGAGTGGAACGGGAATTCCGCTGTTAAATTCAGAGGAGAGAGCGGATAGGTGGAAAGAGTATATTGAAGGCCTCTATGAGGGGGAAGATTTGTCTGATGTGATAGAAGAAGAAACAGGAGTCGATTTAGAAGAGACAGGTCAGTATTAGAGTCAGAATTTAAGAGAGTTTTGGAGGACTTAAGATCAAATAAGGCAGAAGGGATAGATAAAATTCCAACAGAATTTGTAAAATCATTGGGGTAATTGGCAACAAAACGACCATTCACGTTGGTGTGTAGAATGTAAGAGTTTGGCGACATATCGTCTGACTTTCGGAAAAATATCATCCGCACAATTACAAAGACTAAAAGAGCTGACTAATGCGAGAATTATCGCAGAATCATCTTAACAGCTAGTGCATCGAAGTTGCTGAAAAGAATAATATACAGACGAATGGAAAAGAAAATTGAGGATGTGTTAAATGACGATCAGTTTGGGTTTAGGAAACGTGAAGGCACCAGAGAGGCAATTCTGACGTTGCGGTTGATAATGGAGGCAATACTAAAGAAAGATCAGGACATGGTCATAGGATTTGTCGACCTGAAAAAAGCGTTCGACAATGCAAATTGGTGCAAGATGTTCGAAATTCTGAGAAAAATAGGGGTAAGGTATAGGGAGAGACCAGTAATACACAGTATGTACAAGAGCCAAGAGGGAATAATAAGAGTGACGATAAAGAACGAAGTGATCGGATTAAAAAGAGTGTAAGACAAGGATGTAGTCTTCCGTCCCAGCTGTTCAATCTGTACATCGAAGAAGCAGTGATGTAAATAAAATATAGATTCAGCAGTGGCATTAAAATTCAAGGTGAAAGGACAGCAATGACATGATTCGCTGATGACGTTGCTAACCTGAGCGGAATTGAAGAAGAATTATATGATCTACTGAATGGAATGAACAGTTTAACGAGTACAGAATAAAGACAGAGTAAATCGAAGAAAGCGAAAGTAATGGGATGTAGCAGAAATGAGAACAACAAGAAACTTAACAACAGGATTGATGGTCACGAACTAGATGAAGTTAACGTATTCTACTATCTACGCAGCAAAATAATCAATGACGGACGGAACAAGGAGGACGTCAAAGACAGACTAGCACTGGCAAAAATGGCATTCCTGGCCAAGAGAACTAAAATGAAACATAACCCTTAATTTGAGGAATACATTTCTGAGAATGTTCGTTTGGAGCACAGCATTGTGTGGTAGTGGAACATTAAAAAAACCGGAGCAGAAGAGAATCGAAGCATTTGAGTTGTGGTGCTACAGAAGAATGTTGAAAATTAGGTGGACTGATAAGGTAAGGAATGAGGAGATTCTGGACAGAATCGGAGAGGAAAGGAATATATGGAAAACATTAACAAAGAGAAGAGACAAGATGACAAGACATATGTTAAGACATCAGGGAATACGTTCCGTGGTACTAGAGGAAGCTGTAGAGGGCAAAAACTGTAGAGGAAGAGATTAGAACACATCTAGAAAATAATTGAGGACGTAGGTTGCAAGTGTTGCTCTGATTTGAAGAGATTGGCACAGGAGAGGAATTCGTGGCGGGCCGCATCAAACCAGTCAGAAGACCGATGACAAAAAAAGGAACTCATATCCGGAAATACAATGTTTCGGTGTGTAACAAGTCTGAGGATCGGATCACTTTCAAATCTCCCGCTTCACAGTCGGGTACTGCACACAACAAGTATCACCTCAGTCGATCACGTATCCTTTCCATGTAACTACAACAACGACTGCAAGGAACCGGTACGTTTGAAACTGAGAGGACTGACTGTGCTGCTCGACGGACGCATACTACGGTTTGTGGACCATGTGTATCAAAGCATGCGTCGCAGGCACACCTCGTGCAACGAACAGCAGAATCGCTTCGTGCAGCATCTCGTGTAGACCATACTGGTCAGAGTTTACTGTCTCCGCTGTGAGTGTACCCCGAAGTGAGTGACTCTAATGTGATCCAATATTCAAACTTAAACGGTTCACTGCCGGACGTGGGTTCCTTATCAAAACTTTATCTAGTAACTCCCCTCTACAACACTGAGAAGCCTGTTGTCGGAATTGTGTAACAACCTGTATAACAATTCTGCAGGCTGCATACAATTCATTGTTTCATAGTGTGTATCCCTGAAATTTGTAATCCCACTATACTGACTTCTTTTCTGGGGGAACCAAGATTTTATGCATGAACACTGCTAAAGTGAACACGGTACACAGACAATGGACTAAAATCCCACTCACATGTATTTAGAGACATGATCCCCCTCTCTTTTAAACCGGGTTGAGCACCACTATTAACAAGACGGGCATTCCGTAGACATAGTGACGGTATTTTCCTGGTGCTCTCAGTCGGCGAGTGTAGGTGCCTCGGGAAACAGAGATTTGAGGCAGTGGACAGCCCCAAGTGGTGTAGAGAACCCTGGAGATCGGCAGAGCGTGGTGCATGTGACCGCCGGCTGCAACGCGCTATCGACCGGCCCGGTCCCAAGTCACGGTTCGCTTTCCAAGCACAAAAGTCGCCGGCTGTAATCAGCGCCGCTAGTCGCCGAACCTCTGAAACACGCTGTCCTCCGTACCTCACCACAGCCTCCTGACCGGCGGTACACAGCTTCCCTGCAGGTCGACCTGCTACCTTTAGTGCCAGCAAAATGCTGGAGTGGGAGCTCTTATCAGATTCGAGGTATTTCATTTTGAGACCTAAGCTCACCGGACAAAATATATACATCTACATATATACTCCGCTAGCCACCACGCGGTGTGTGGCGGAGGGCACTATTCGCGCCAAAGTCATATTTCCCCCCCTCTGTTCCACTCGCGGATCGCGAGAGGGAAAAACGACTGTCTGAACGCCTCAATACGAACTCTAATTTCTCTTATCTCTGAATATCAGCAACCCTCTCAAAAGAGCAAACTGCTTGCTTTGGAGTGCTATAGATACAGTTGAACTGGTACCAAGCAGTCATGGTACCTTCCAGCACTAACACAAGTCATGGTAGTGATGGTTTTGTGTATGCGCCAGTCGATTGTGTGGAATCAGCGCAGTAAGTTGAATGATATGGAGGTGTGACAAAATTACAGAAAGGAACAGTCTAGACCGGACGTATACTTGACCACATCGCGAATGAATTTGCAGGATTTGTTTGTGTGTCAGCATGGGCTGTCCAATGTGTCTACATGGAATGGTGTAGCAGTATCAGACATGTAAAACGGAGCAAGATGTGTGACCATCAGGGACCGGATACGAGTGTTACGCCTTGACAATGATGACTGGTTTCAAATCGCTGATGTCAGTGAATGCAGGTCCGTCTCAACCAGTTTCCGAGCGTATATTGTGACGGGAATTCCTTGTAGTGGAGTAACTCGCTGTTTTTCTATTCCGATCTGATGTATTTATTGACTGACGCCTCAGAATAGACGTGCGTGAAGAGTATCCCAAAAATATGTATCCTACTGCGGATATGAGCAATTTTTCTGTCTATTTAAATAGATGTAAAGCGAATGATATACACTATAGGAAATGGTCTACTGGACCCTGCGTGTTTTGAAGCATTCAACCTCATTAGTATCACTGTTGCTGAAATTTTACAACTTCAAGTACAACTATCAAAATTTCTATGAAGCATTCCATTAGGATTATCAGTTCACGCTCAAAATTTTTGATCTTTGACTCCTTCTGGGACACGAAAGTTCCTTTTGGCATACCTCCGTAAAATTAAATACTTTTGGTTGTGTTTTAAGATTAATATGCACTATACTGATCCTGTCCATCTTTCCGGTGGAGTTGCCTCAACGTAGATCCTTGCTTCAAAATAGCATTGAAAAAGTGCTCTAGCCTGCTAAAAGTAAATCCCTTAATCATAAAAAATTTCTCTAATGTATCGACCAAAGCTTTCCTGTAGATACCGTGTAAGCCATGTTGACTGCCCTGTCAACAACGAATAGTCGTTACGAGATCAATACTATTTTCCTCACACCGGGGCGGGGGGGGGGGGGGGAATTTTGCATTTTGAATGGATGTCATAGTGTCAATTACTTACACTATTTAGTTTGAATGCTGTTTCATTGCCTCAGACGATTTGGTGTGTAATTGCGCCGTTACCGAATATTTGCATTGAATCATTTAGAGTGTGGATTGAGGCTGGGCTGCAATTAATGGGCTACAATTGTTCTGATCAGCTCGATTCGCGGTTAATGACTCAAAGAAGAGGCGCATAACGTATTACGATAGGTGCGGGGAATGGCAGTTGACTCTGGTCGTAAATAGATGCAACGTACTGCGCATAAAGATGCGAAAAAAGTTACTAATGTTCACTTGCGCTACTGGGAAAGTCACTGGAAACAGCGAAAACCGTAAAATATCTACGATTAAGCATCTGGAGCGACCTAAGTGGAATGATCACATAAAGAAATCAGGGAAAAGAAGGTACCGTTCTAAGATGTACTGAGAGAATCTTAAGGAAATGTAATTCATTCACGAAAGAAGTGGCTTACAAAACGCTTGTTTGACCGATCCTTGGGTTTGTTCACCAGTCTGGGACGCTTACCATGCTGGAGTAATTGAAGGGCGATGCGTTTCGTCACGAGATCGTTAACTAGGCGCTAGAGCTTTCGGGAGATGCTCAGGAAACTCCAGTGGTAGCACCGTCAAGAGTGCAGTTATGCAACACGGGAGGGTCTTCTGTTGAAATTTCAGGAGTGTACGTACCAAGAAGACTAGGGCAACATACTACTTCCTCTCATATACCTCTTCTGAAATGAGAATTAGAAAAATTCTCACACGCAGGTTTATTGAGAGTCGTTCCTACGCACCATTCGCGTGCGGAACAGGGAAGTGGGAAATTTAGTGGTACAATAGTTACCCTCCGCCACACGCCAAAAGGTGGCTTACGAAGTGTAGATGCGGCTGTAGGCATATAATATTTCATGTAGTATTTAATCAATACTTTTTTATGATCATCTCTTTTAATAGTCATTATCGAAACGCTGAGCACCAAGTCCTTGAGTTTTTATGGATGTCTTTAACATTTACAGTTCCTTCAGAGCTATATCTGATTTTAAGATTCCGATAATCGAGTATACGGAGCCAACATTTGCTCGTGGGCTGTGGAGGGGTCGTGCTAATCCCTGGCTGTTTGATGGACACCGTACGAAAACCAATAAACGTAATTCCTCGACGGCGACAGAAACTCCCAAGTACGCGGAAGGCGCCAGCAGAGGGTAGATCGCTCCCCCAACACTTGGCGCGGGTCCTAGCTGGAAATCGAGCGACTCCGGCAGATGAAACGAAAACAGCTCCTCCCCGCTGCGGACTCTGGAAAGCCGCGCGCGCTTATAAATCCCGTCGGGCGGGTGGCGGGCAGCGGTAAATCAGGCGCCGAACGCTGCACAGTGGGCTAGGTTCTGGCTGCTGCCAGCCGCACACTCGTCCATCATCAAGCAATTTCCTGCGTCTGGCGCGCACCACACCAGAAGAAACGCAGGCCCTCGGAAGGTGTCGGCGTCGGTGTTACAGCCAACGGTGGAGCCGTGTGAGGACAGACACTGTCAAACTGCACACCAAGCGACACTGGAAAGAACTGTAAGAAACTCCATCCTATAAATACGTTCCAAAACACAAAGGGCATTCAATAAGTAACAGAGCACATATTTTCTGAAAGCAGGTTAGAATTATTCAGGATTCCAATAAACTACATTATTCACCATTCTTTTGGCTTCAAAAATATATTTTTCAAATTAATCTCCATTCAATGCGACGGCCTTATGCTACCTTACTGGAAGGGCTTGTATGCCCGCTAGATACCACTCCACTGGTCGACGTTGGAGCCAACGTCTCGCTATATCAATAACCTCACCATCATTTAAGTACTGCTTCCCGCGAAGTGCATCATTTACTGCACCAAACAGATAGAAGTTGGAAGGTGCGAGATCTGGGCTGTACGATGGATGAGGAACAGATCAGTGAAGTTTTGTGAGCTCCTCTCGGATACGCAGATTTGTTGAGGGCTTGTATTGTCATGGAGAAGGAGAATTTCGTTTATATTTTTGAGAGACGAACACGCTGAAGTTGTTTCTCCAGTTCCCGAGGGTAGCACAATGCACTTCTGAGTTGATCGTTGCACCATGTGGAAGGACATCAAACAGAATAAACCCTTCAGAATCCCAGAAGACCGTCACCATAACTATAAAGCTGAGGGTGCGGCCAAGCAATTCCGCACAAATGGTCCTTCGTTGCTCTTTATGGTCTTCTGTTAGGCGGCGCGGAACCAAGTGGGCATGCACTTTTGAGTGCTCCAACCGGTGGACAACTGTGTCAGCACTACCAACAGAGACGTCCAGTTGTGCACCGAGGTGTTCGATTGTGATCTGTCGATCACGTTGAGTAAGAGTGTCCGCACGTTCTGACATTGTAGTAGTCACAGTTGTGTGTGGCCGGCCGGCACTCAGTAGATTGGGTAAGTTTGCGCAACATCAATGAGATGATGACAGATGCCTCGCCCAACAACTCACCGTGTTTCTGTTCACTGATAAATCTCCGTAGACATTCCGTAAGCGCCTATTAATATCTGCGATGCTCTGGTTTTCCGCCAATAGGAACTCAATGACAGCCATTTTTAAGATGCCGCCACCTAAGGGACTTCATGAAACAATAGGGGCTGAAACAGGATTTATTCCACGACCTCCCACAACAAATCCTGCATTTTTTCAATCGGAATTATCGGAGTAAAAAATATGTTGCATTACTCACTGAAAGCCCGTCGTACATCGTACTTACAGCTTATAGGACGATTTTCACGAACAGCACACATGGTATTACCACCATGTGTAAGAAAAAACAAAACAAAAACTTAACTCCTCCCGAACAGGCCATCAAAGCCCAACGGTACTGGCCGGCCGCCGTGTCATCCTCAGCTAATAGCAGTCACGGGATGCGGATATGGAGGGGACCTGTGGTCAGCACACCACTCACCCGGCCGTATGTCAGTTTCCGAGACCGGAGTCGCTACCTCTGAATCAAGTAGCTCCTCAGTTTGCCTCACAAGGGCTGAGTGCACCCCGCTTGCCAACAGCGCTCGGCAGACCGGATGGTCACCCATCGAAGTGCTAGCACAGCCCAACAGCGCTTAATTTCGATGATCTGACGGGAACCGGTGTTACCACTGCGGCAGGGCCGTTGGCACCATATGCAAGAGAAGACTAATATTACGTTAGAATATGGAGACATCATTGGCCTATGGTGTGAGCTTCAATCCTGTCGAAGAGGTAGTATCGTGGTAGTTTTCTGGCGTATCCTCCAACACCAATGCCAATAGTTTTCCGACAATGGATCCATTCAGCTTCAAGGAATGGTACAGGTTCGAAGGTCAAGAAAGCTGAGACACAACTGGCAGAACATAAAAAAAACATTCCATCAATCAATTCATAGGGGCATATATGAGATGCAATACGCACAGTAACGAACATCCTACAGATGCGACTTCAGATAAACAGTAGTTAGTACACGAACGATATCGCTAGGAGGCAAGCTTTTTGTGAGAATTTAAGGATATCTACACTTGCAGCTACAACTACAGTGATGAATATATTCCGCACGACACCTTACGGCGTGTGGCGGAAGGTACTTCTCGCACCACTATGTGATGCCCCCCCTCTCCCACTCTATTCGGAATGGCGCATGGGAAGAACGACTGACGGTAAACCAACATATTAGCTTCATTTTCTCAGATTTTCTCCTCGTGGTCATTTCCACGAGAAGTATGTGGGAAGAAGCTATATGTTGGCCGACTCTTCTTGGAACGTGGGACCAATCCGTAATGCATAAGACCCCCCCCCCCCCCCCCCCCATCTCCTTCGAACCGCCTGACGCTGAGCGTCTCTGTAATGCTGTCCTGGTCAGTCAATGATCTCGTCACTCAACGCTACGCTCTTCGTATGATCTCCTCTTTTCCTCCTATTATTCTGATGAGAGTCCCAGGCCGCGGAGCAATAACAAAGAATCTGTCGAAAGAATGGTTTCAATGCACTTCCATTGTGGATTTTCGTTTCCCGACGTATTTCAACTTGATATCTGCCCGATAAGGAGTTTTATATGGTCATTGAACTTCAGATCGTTCCGACGGTTACTCCTAATTATTTTTACGTTTGTTATTGTTTCCATTAATTTATATTTAAAAGTGACCTGAATCTCTTCGCCTAGCTACACGCAATTCGTTACATTTATTTACATTCAGGGCAGACTGTCTGTCTCTGCAACAACTGTTGACCCTCTTCAGATATTTTTGCACTTCCCTACAGCCTTATAGCACTGCAGCCTTCCAACAGACAAAAGCATCCTCCGCGAAAAAGTCTCACCATACTACTCAGATAATCCACTAGACGATTCGTATATATTATAGACAATAATGATTGCATGACAGCATCCTTGGTTACTCCGAAATTATCTTTGCATCCGTCTATTTCATCTCATTAAAAGCGAAGTGTTCAGTTCTTTCTGCAAGAAAGTCCTCAATCTAAGAATTCAAACAAAAACGTCGTCCGATACTCGGTAAGCATCATAATTTTATTCACTAAACGACATTATGGAAATGCAGCGAATGTTGCCGAAAAGGATGAACCTTAGTTGGCACGGACTATTATGTGTGATAAAACGATTTTTCATTCATCTGAAAATAACACTAGACAACGTCCCGGAAATGTATATTAGAAAACTCCATAATTATCTTGAGGAACTAGTAACACTCTGTAAATTTATGTTTTTCTTCTCCGTTCGACTCGTGCTTGGACCAACAAACAATGGTGTAGAACAAAGAAAAAAATCTGTACATTATGTCGTACTGTTGGAGAGCTGGTCAGGAAGAGAAAGAAATGGAAGTGTTTTGGAGAAGGTACTACTTATAAAAGTTAAAGTGAGTGAAATGCTGGCGTATTACGATAATTAAAGCATACTCTTACGAGACAAAGACACATGTTGATAGAACATAAGCCAAGGCACTGTGGACTTGACTGCACAATGGGCAAAGTATTTGGGAAAAATTGCAGTGTAGAAAAAGACTGGAGCATGAACAGATTAGAAACTGTAATGATAGTAGAAACTATGGGTAGATAGAGGCATTGGCATCTGGATACTAGCAAGTTACAGAACACAGAGTAAGCACGTGATATACGGAGTGGGGAAGCTGAATTGAAGACTGGGATATGGCAAGAATTCGGATAAGATTATTTCATCTTTTAAGAAAACTAGAGATCACTTCTAGAGAACTGCTTCAGTGTTTCGAGTCAACAAATTTGCCTGCTGGAAGAGATCATTTGAATTCAGACAAGCACTGTTGTAACAAGTAGTACAGCCCCTACGAAAGAGCCAGAGAAAATATCGGGGAAATTAAAGGGGAACAACTGGAAGAAAATGGCGATGTTTGCATGAAACCCTACTACTTAATTTTAGAGAACCAGTATAATTCCCGTATTACAAATTTTGATTGATATTTTATAAAATCTAGAACCACTCTCCAAAATTTATAAAATATATCATAAAAGCATCTCAGTTCACCGTCAGTGCCTTTCAGAACAAATCCTGTGACATGGACGATGAAGGTAGACACTGCAACAATTTTACTTACTTCATTCTATGTCTTGCACAGAAATTATGCGAATAAAATAAGAGATATCAGACTGCTTAACGAAGTAAACGAACACTCGTAGTTTCTAGCTTCTTTTGCGAATGGAACATCAGGTAGAACTGGTATGAAGTGACCTCTGCCAAGATCTGAACTAGCATTTCCTGCATAAGTACCCAGATACCACAAACAAATCATAAGAATGTGGCATTACACGTCACTGCTTACAGAATATGTGCAATTTCGCCTGTCGGTATGAGAACGTTCTTACTTACAAAAGTAAAATCTCCAAAGTGTTCACCGAAGCTTTTTCCCATTTGACATCAGTTTGCTCTTTGGTGTTACCTTGGAAATTGGCTGTTTCTCTTCCTCAGAAACCAATCATTAGACATTATAAAACATAATGACTATTAGAACACGTTTTCCCCAATTCTTCTTTGGGTAAAGTAGATATTAGTTTTAATTACGCTTATCGCTTATAGCTCTGAATGGCTTAATGATTGTTTTGACTTTCGTGACTCCGTTTACTCCTAAACTGTCTGGAGAACCTGTTCATAACAATATATGTAGGTAGCACGTAGCGTCCTTTGTTGCTCACCTCTATAAGCTGCATGATATGAGTCTACTACGTCTTTTTCAACGAAGTTATGTGTTAAACCTGAGATAAGTTTCCAAAGGAGAAGAGGACTTGGAGTTTTTTCTTAACACTGCTACCGATTTGTTAGTACTGCTCCGGATCAACCACTTTAGAAATTCAAACGAGGAATAGACAGGGCTTCTATTCACCAACTGTCGTCAAACTTGAAGCGATGTATCTGAAAAGTGTCTCAGTTCTATTCTTTGTATTCCTTCCGACGCATTCCTTAACGTATGTAATAGTTTTCAGTAATATTTAGAGCGGCTCGCAGTATATACCGGATTATCCTTCTCTAAAGTTCATCCGCTGTGGAAAATGTTAGCAGCCGAACAAATTTCTCTTCTTGCGTTAACTCGACACTTTATAAAGGGAATTGGAAATGCAGTCAGACTATCATTCTTTCATTAAGTGATTAGCAGTTTCTGTCCTTTTAACGTTTTTCACGATTTGTTCTGATTGAGACTGTTTTTTATTTCAGGCATCGCTACTTCCTCCCCAAAGAACGCTGGTGTCGCAGTAGTAGTAGCAGCTGAGCGAAAAAGCCAGTTTTATTATGTGAGCTGGCCTCATATTTCCGTTTCGCACTCTCAATTAGTTCTCAGAAGCTGTAAAATCCGCTCAAGCGATCCACAATAAAAGTTAATTCCCGCTCTGCTTTACGTTCCAATAACTGAGCTCTGCCAGTCGACACTTAAAGAGTGGGGGAGATTCGAATCTAAAATTTCGGAATACTGTTGATGTAGAGGTGGTTTCCAACTTAAGCTACAGGGATCGATGTTATCGGTCTTCTGAACGCTTCGTTCTTGCGAGCTGGAGAACAGCGAAGATCAGACCAACACAGAAACATGTCTCATTCTTCTTCATACTGAGCACTACAGCCAAAAATTTGTCAAATGAAGGCAAAATTGTTCCACTGAAACACAACAATGTAGTTTTGATTTAATCTTTTGTTCTTTCATTTCCACACTTCATTTTCGTGACGACAAAGAGAACAGGTGTGATTGCGGATATAGCCATTCTTCGGACCATGTAGTCACTTTATCAAAGTGAAGCCTTATTACAGCGTTGCACTTCTATAATGTTTCCCACCTCATTACAGTCTCTATCAGAAGTCTTATGACAATTCGACCGATTTATAAATGAATAAAGATCAGCGTAATATTTGTGTCCACGATGGGTTGCGAGATAGTGCGGCCAAGGTACCCAACGACACCTTCCATATATCCGGTGTAGTTGGTATGTGAACCGAAAAACGATCAGCGCAGTATCTGCTGGCTGTAATTGTCTTTAAAATCGATTTCCCCATACATAAGTAATATGTAACTTATGGGTGTTACCTTTCAATTAAACCACCATATGGTTTTACTCACTTTTTTTTCCGTATGTCTTCATTTAATTTGGAATAACAGACAACATCCAGACCACATTGCACTTTTTGTGAAATCGTAATCCAAATATTGATTGAAGTTTCTCATAATGAGAAATGAGAAGAAGCGATCTATACGTGCTATAACATTTTTTTATAGCCTAGATCGCGTTCAAAACTGTATTTTATTGGCCACTTTCAACGAGTAAGACTTTCATCTTCAGATTTTTAAATTTCTTTAGTTGTACGTCGTGTACCATTATGCGTTCATTACTAATGCCATGTTAACATTTGAGTGGAGAGTAAATGTGTGAAATGCGCGCTATACTCTCCACTAAAATATTAACGTGGCATGAGTAATGAACGCATGATGGAACATGGCGTACACCCAAAAAGTTTTTAAAGATCTGCAGATGACAGTCTTACCTGTCGAAACCGGTCAATACAAAAGAGTTTTTAACACGACCTTCTCAATAAAAAAGTTTCTTTAAAATCTAATCCCAACAGTTCGAGCAGAGACATAATGTCGTGGGAATACCATAAGCCTGAATGGCAAAACTTTTATTGACAACTTGTTTCATTCCCGAGCACGAATCATCTGCAGATCAGCTAATCAGACATACTATCCCGGTACTAATACTCTAGGACGCAGTAGCTGATCTGAAAATATACAAACCCGGTATTCAAGCAAGAGACGTTTATGGCACAGGCAGCGAGTTCTTTAATAGAGCCGTTCTACTGAAAGCCCGCATTGGCCCGTTACGACAATGGACAGCAAAGAGGCTACGAAATGCCTCCTTAAATAAATGTCGTTACGCTTTGCCTAAAAAAAAACAGAGCGTCTTCTTTATCTCTCTTGGAGAAACGGTTTCTATTCACGTAGAATTATAGAGCGATATGACGATCCGGACTATTTATCGGGCACTTGGCACATTCACTAAGATGCCCGGACACTATGGGTAGCTTACGAAGTATAGGAGACGGTCACAATACTACTCGACAGCACAGCAGTCACGGTTACTCGTGGAAAAAGGAACGGCCCTTAGAAGTGTTTCTCATCGTGGCGTTTAATCTGGGCGCGGGACACTTCCTTGAGAAGCGAAGAGAGAATGGTACTGCTGGATGTGGCGGGGGTTCCCCTGAGTATGCGACAACCCGCAGGACGAGCTCGGGTGCACAATTTCCGGGCGAGCAGCGGCGCTACTAATGCGGCGTTACGGCGCCATTTTATGCCGTCGCTTTTACTGCTGCCGATGCCACGCAGCGCCGCCAGAGATTGAGAAAAGGACGGCGGCAGTAGGAAACGAGATCGTGGGCCGGGCGGGAAGAAAATCACTTGTAAAAGTATGCGCCTAGGGTAGCAGTAAAACGGAAGAGCCGGCGTCACAGCCCCCGCTAATGAACGCGTCGCTGCTAACGAAGTGTGTCAGAGTGGAGAGCACCCCGTGTGTACGGGAAGCCCGATAAGGAGGCGGCGGCGGCGACAGCGGCGCGCCGACATTTTGTGGGGGTCGGCGTGGCGCCGCAGCGGCGCCTGCGGTTCGCTGGCATTTCGCGCGGCGCCTCAGAGGCGTCTCCGGCACAGTTGTTCGAGAGGCGTGTGCTTCACTGACGAGGGAATAATGTGTGTCTCATACCATCTGCTGGTGATTAAATATTGGTATGAAGACAGACTATCAGTTTTAAACCTAAAAACGAACTTGATCCAGACCAAATTATCGTGTCATTTCATTCCTGACCTTTTTGGTTGCTATTCTGAAGTGTCTTACCCTATCACCCGATTTCTTGATGACAACGAATGAGAGAGATGGCGCAGTGGTATGGCACCGGACTAACGTTCGGGAGGACGGAGGTTCAAATCCCTGTCCAGCAACCCAGAGTTAGGTTCTCCACGATTTCTCTAAATCGCTCAAGACTAGTGTGAGTATGTATACTTAGGAAATAACATGGCCGAATTCCTACCCTACCTTTCCCACATCCGTTATCGTGATGCGTCGCGAATATCCTCATCGTCGAAGGTACGTTAAACACTAAGCTTCCCCCCTTTTTTCAAAGACAGTGCTTTGGTCACGCCGGAATAGTTTAGCCTCCGCCCAAAACGTAGCTCAGTTCATCAACCACTGCTATCACTGCGTCTGATTAACCACATATACAACTTGTTAGATATTACGAGTAGTATGTTTTTAGGTCGGTTACTACCTCTAGGCACATGTGGAGAGATAAAGCCATGAATTCTTTTTCCCTTTGGGCAGAATGTAGGTTGAGAAATGTGGACGCGTGGAAGCAAAACGGTTATTAATATACTGATCAGCAAAGTCCACATAGTGGTACAGTTACGACAGTGCAGAAAACGTCAGGTAGCAAATTATGTGTCTTGTTTGCAGGAAGACCGTTCGACACAGAAATAAGAGCACTCACACACTGACGTAGGTACATATGAAGGTACTGACGAACATAATAATCTGCACTTACACACCTAACACCCTGTATAACGCAATTATTTCACCTTAGAGACATTATACATTGCGTGAAGATTTGCTATCGCAGTCAGAAATTCTAGGTGACGCAACTGATTCATTCCTGGTGGGAAAAACAGGTCAGTACGGTTAGGGGCCCCACAAGCGTCGCTGCTAGTGCCCGTATTGTCCACGCTCGAAACACTGCTCTGCATACTGTCTACGTTGTCAACTTGAACCCCGACGAAACGATTGTGTCTGAATGCAGTCGAGACCTCAGTTTCATTGCTCGGCTACTCAAAGCGATCACGGAATGGCATTGACGCCACATTTAGTTCCAATACGAGACCCCTGATCCTCAAGACCTCCGTTCGCTGTCTGAGGCTGCAATGTAAATATTCAGGCACTGATCTAGAGGAAAGACAAAGGCATTACCAGGAAATACTGCTTTTCTTGTAGCCTAACTGATAAATTAACTCACACACACACACACACACACACACACACACACACACACACACACACAAAAGCGCGAGCGCACGCGAGCACTGTAGCGCACCCGCACGGACAGCCACGTACATAAATACATAATACAAACACTTCTACATTCACAACTCGCGACTAGCTAGAAATCCTTTATCCAGTACGCTCTGGGATTTTGTTCCTGGTGGTACTAGAGGTTTTCAGCGAGTTTCAACATAGAGGACTTTCAAGAGTGGAACAGATTTATATACTGCCGGAAAAAAAATAGTACGACCTTTTCGAGGTTTCCAGTTCACTCTAGATTTATGGTTGCAACAGTGAATATGGAGTACATGAAATGATTACATTTTCAGATGAATAGCACAAGCAGTTCTCAGGTACCAGGTATCGACCTACGCTGAAACACCCATATTACTAAGTGGTGCAGGCGCTGACTGTCGTCCAGTCGATTGTACAGATGGCGAATACTGACCTGGGAAAAGTTATGCCACGTCTGCTCGTCCTGTTCCCGTAGTTCTGTGAGAGTTGTTGATTGTCTAGTCGTACAAGTCACTTCTCGTCCCGTTATATCCCACACGTGTTCGACTTGGGACATGTCTATACGTCATGCTGGCCAGGGCACATTGAGTTTCATGGATAGTGTGTGGGTGAGTATTGTCCTATTGGAAGAACACGTCACCTTCCTGTTGCAAGAACGGCGAAAGTTCGAGTCCAACAACATTCTGCAAATACCGAGCGCTGGTTAGTGTCCCCTTCATAAAACAACCAAGGTGAAAGAAAGTTGTAGCTTATTGCACTGCAGGCCATAAGGTCTGGGGGTGAGGCCAGTGTGTCTTGGGCGAATGCACTCGACGAGAGAGTGCTCACCAGCTCTACATTAGACGTGAAGGGAGAATCTGCTTTTATCGCTGAAAACCACGGCGCGCCATTCCATCTTGCGAGTAATCCTCTGACGGAACGAATCGAGCCTTGCACGTAGCGTGAGTGGAAGACGGGCTAAAAGTGTGCGTGCTGGTAGTCCCACTACTAACAACTGGTTCTCAACAGTTTGGTTGACACGTCTGAGTGCACAAGCCCTCTTATCTGTGTCGTGGTAGCTGTTCGATCTGTCACTGCTGTGCTTACGACGATTCCGGTGGGCGCCTGAGCTGCGCCGACGTCCACAACCTCGTCTGCGGCTGTGAGAATGTCCACGTGACCACTGAAACCAGCATCGTTGCACAACTGGCGCAGCACGTCCAACTTACGTGGAAATTCTCCGAATGGACTATCCCGCCAGTGGAAGACTACAATTTGATCCCTTTCAGATTCGCTCGGTTGGCTGTAGGAAGCACGATTGCGTCTCTGTGTCACGGTTGCCTCCTTGCTTCACACTTTTGCGCCACACTGAGCATTGTATCTGCGAGTATACCCTATTAAAGGGTAGTGAAAGATGGCGGTCTGGTAGCTATGCTATTTCGCTGTCTGTTGGCGGACGATATTGAAACCATTATCGGTACGTCTACTATCCCCTGTGTGGCATATGCCATCATCGGATCACAATCGACGTCGTTTTCCAGGTGTACTGATTCTTTTTTCTTTTCCCGATAGTGCAATTCCTACTGAACGTTTCTCATGTGAGGAAAGCCTTGGAAAACTTAGTATGGAGCGTTATGCTCCTGAATTAAATGGCAGGAAAATAACATCATTCGGCTGTACACAGACGCCACCATTTAAATTTAGGCTGCCTCATATCGATTAATTATTTTTAAGTTCTTTTCATTCCCTTTTTGGCGCCGCCTGTTCGAGTACTGACCCACTACAGAGACACGGACTTCTCAAACGAATTTCTGGTGAGCTGGAGGGGAGCAAAGGGTATTTATTGGGAATGTTTGGGAAGGGACTTCCAATTCCTGCATTTGCTTTACAACAAAGGGAAACCTTTCCAAAATCTTGGACATAACCGGAATCTATTTGTAATGTAATTACCGGAAAATACCTTACAGACAAAGATTACAGTTCTAGAGTATGTGAAAGTCTATTCGCTTATGACAATGCAGAATAAAGCCGGTGATTTGCTGTACGTGTGCAGTGACCTGTCACTCCATGGGATTTAATTCAATGTAATGATACTATTTACAGGATACCACATCTGCTCTTTGAGACATTTGAAATTACACGTATCACTCACTCGAGGTGGAGTGAGCGATAGTGATGAAGTTTGACCATGACACCGGGCGCCTTTCGTGAATTCTTGCCTGACGGTGGGGTGGAGGTCTGACGGCAGACAGCGGTCGGGAATTAAAATCGGAGCCGACGAGCTTACGGGGCCAAGACGGATGGCCCGGCAGCGGCCAGCTGTCTGTCAGTCAGCCCACCAGCGAGATGATCGATACGCGTGGCGCCACGGCCGCGGCGGCTCCCCTGGGCCACAAAAGGCGAGCCGCCCCGAACCTGAGCGCTGGTCCGCGCCTGCTCCCTATTGAATAAACGGCTATTGTGTTTGGAATGATACCGCGCCCGAATAAATCTGGATTTCCGGCAGTTCCGACCTCCCTTTGATGTGCGTCTGGGGGAGTTGCGGAACTCTGCGGCGCCCGCTACAAACAGAAATACCAGCCGGCCCCTGGGGGGCGGCAGCGGGCGCCGGGAGCGAGCGCAGCCGCCGTGCGAGCGCCCCAACTCGCACCAAGTGCTTTCATTCCGCGGCGTGACGGCGCACTTCACACACACAGAATTTAAAACTACACTCTCTGGCATGCAGCTGTGAGCCGAAAAGTTGCGTGTCCATTAAATCGCCACTCCAGGGGCACACGACATTAGCCGGCAATTCTCAACTGCGAAGCTGGACATCATAAAGAACAAAAATATTTGGCAATCTTCGTCATCATCGGCAACCCGCCCCCCCTCCACCACCACCAAATTATTATTATTATTATTATTATTATTTGCGTCTAAGCCGCTAAAGGACCACTGAAACGGCTTCTTGAGGTGAGTTTTTATAAGACACCACAATTTTTTCATCTTCTCACTAAGTTGTTCCTATGCTGAATTTCTTGACCACATGTCTCACTTTCTACTTTAGTTGAGTCCTTTGTGCTTAAATATTTGTCTGTAATGTATGTCTCACTCTCTTCTACCAGCATTCTTCATGTCTTTCCTGACTTCGATTATCCACTACGTGTTCTTTATGCTCTCTGTGTGCTCCAAGATCTGATTAGTTCATAGGGCGTCCGGCACGTACAAGATTTCTGGCTTATCAAAAATGTTGCAATGCGTTTGGGCTCATATCTTTCCAACATTGTTTCGAGTACGCTGCAAAAGTTTCGCTGCGAAGTCCTTACACATCCTCCGTATTGTGCCGATCTCCTCTCCCCCCCCCCCCCTTTTCGCAACCCCTGCGATTTCCACGTTTTTGTTGCCCTGAAGAAAGAAGAAAGACATTCGCGGCCGACGATTTCCTTCGGTCGAAGAGGTGCACGCTTGGGCACATTCGTGGTTCCGAAGGGAACCGCAAACCTTTTTCCATGAAGCCATCAGCCGGCCGCGGTGGTCTAGCGGTTCTAGGCGCTCAGTCCGGAACCGCGCGACTGCTACGGTCGCAGGTTCGAATCCTGCCTCGGGCATGGATGTGTGTGATGTCCTTAGGTTAGTTAGGTTTAAGTAGTTCTAAGTTCTAGGGGACTTATGACCACAGATGTTGAGTCCCATAGTGCTCAGAGCCATTTGAACCAGCCATGAAGCCATCGACCGACTTGTTTCACTGAGGGTTAAATTTATTAATGGTTATGGCGATTACTTTTGAAATAATAAATATATTACTTTTTTCCATCTATCTCTCTTGTCATTTGACTGTCTCTTGTATAACTGCTGTCATCTACTGTAATTTAAATGAATGAATTTTAAAACTTTTTTTTAATATACAGGTTGATTATAATTAAGCCTTCAAAACACTGTAGAAATAGCACCACTGGTCAGCATTCAAATTGCATGGAATTATTATCGGAGAAGGAGAAAACGTATGGCAGAAGAAAAAAAATAGTGTGAAAATTGATCAATATAGCCGGCCGATGTGGCCGAGCGGTTCTAGGCGCTTCAGTCTGGAACTGCGCGACCGCTGCAGTCGCAGGTTCGAATCCTGCCTCGGGCATGGATGTGTGTGATGTCCTTAGGTTAGTTACGTTTAAGTAGTTCTAAGTTCTAGGGGACTGATGACCTCAGATGTTGAGTCCCATAGCGCTCAGAGCCATTTTTTTAATCAACATATGGCGCTATATGTGTCAGAATACGTAAATCAAAACACCTGCCATGCGCACGACCTATTGAAGTTGGTATAAACACGACGGGTACACGGCTTTTCCTCTTTTCGGGTCTGCGACTTTCGCCTTGATTGTCTCAATGCAGGATCGCACTCTGCTTGTAAAGCTGTATTACAAGAATGATGACTGTGCACACGTCGCTCTGCAGAAGTTCCGGGCACTGAAGGGTTTTAAAAAAGGCATTGATCCGATGACTGCCGTAGGCCTGGAGAAAATGATTCGGAAGTTCGAAAAGACGGATTCTTTTGGTGTGCAACCAGATACAGGGAGGAAACGAACTGATTCGACGTCAGTGGAAGCAGTGGCCACAGCAATGCAGGAGGAGACCAGCGGTGGTGTGCAACGTCTAGCGCACGGATAATTGCCCGAACATTGGACATACCCTTTAGCACGGTGCGTAAAATTCTGCGAATCATCCTTATTTGCCATCCATTCAAAATTATCCAAGTGCACGAGTTGCTTCCTGTGACCTGCCAGCAAGACAGACCTTTGCTTTAGAATTTCTTGCTCGCATGGAAGTGAACAATAACTTTCAGTGGAAGGTTTTGTAGACAGACGAAGCCCACTTCATCTGATAGGATATGTCAATACACAGAACTGTCGAATATGGGCAACGGAAAATCTACACGCAAATCAACCAGTACCACTTCATCTTGGAAAGGTCACTGTGTGGTGCAGGTTTACGGCATCATTTATCATGAGTGTCTTTTGCGCAACCAGGTTATTCCAGCAGTCCAACAGCGTGTATGTGTGGATGGGATCATTTTTATGCAAGATGGCGCACCTCCGCAGATTGCAGACCCAGTTAAACAGCTTCTGAAGCGCTATTTCGGAAATGCTAGAATTATCATTTCCCTACAGCCTGGCCGTCCTGATCACTTGACGTTTATCCGTGTGACTTCTGGTTGTGGGGCTATCTGAAAAGATGTTGTGTTCAGTGTTCCGATTGCAAACTTAGCTGCATTGAAGGCACGCATTGCGCAACACATTCTGAACGTGACCCCGGAAACACTTCGATCAGTTGTGCGTGTGTTCTGTTTCTAGATTTAAATTTGTTGCAGAAAACGGTGGACAGAATATTGAACATGATGTGCGACACTCATACGGAAATAAATAATCCGATTTGATTTTGATTGATGCTTTTTATGTGGTTTTGGCCTCAGGAGATTAAAAACCGATGTGAGTGATGCTTTTAATGCGCTTTTTGGCCTCAGGACAATTAAAAACCTGTTTTTCCCCATCCGATGTGATATGACCTGGCCCTAGAGGACTGACTCACGTACCTAAAAGTGTCACACCTGTACACCGATGTACACTGAGTAATAAAGTTTTTGCCCGCATCTCGTGGTCGTGCGGTAGCGTTCTCGCTTCCCACGCCCAGGTTCCCGGGTTCGATTCCCGGCGGGGTCAGGGATTTTCTCTGCCTCGTGATGGCTGGGTGTTGTGTGCTGTCCTTAGGTTCGTTAGGTTTAAGTAGTTCTAAGTTCTAGGGGACTTATGACCACAGCAGTTGAGTCCCATAGTGCTCAGAGCCATTTGAACCATTTTTTAATAAAGTTTGTTTAACGTCAAACGTACACCTTAGCCATTGTTATATGATTCGTCATTTGTAGCCGACCACTATTAAATTATGAAGCTTACAGTGCCATCTATTGCCACATTTTGTAGCCGAGTCGAAGCACCCTTGAGCAAGAAGTTCCTCGCTTCTTGCATGCTACTCTTAAGGTGAGGAATTCAGCTGCATGCAGGAAATATTTGTATACTCCTTATTCTGCACTAACAACGGTACGTAATTCCCAGAGTCTCCGTCTCAGTTTGCAAGACCTCGACAATTCAGGCCCATGGCTCATCCTGAGTCAGACACAACACTGCTGTCAACTTTGTTCAAGAGAAGAGTTTCACGCTACACGCAAATCACAGGACTATAGGGATCCGCGTTATTTCCGTTTTGAAAGTTACTGTTGCTAGGTATAAGCGTGAAAATTACGCACGGTACACGGCAGGCCCGCCCCCGCACGTTTGCGCAGCGAGAGGGGTGCGTGCGGTACGCAGGTGCGGCGACGCGTCGCCCGCGCTCGTACTTGTCCGCGTAACGGCCTCGCACGCGGCTAAGCGCCCTCTTCGGGCCGCATAACAATCGCACGCGCGATGCGCCGCGCAGATTAGGCCGCGCGCGCACAGTTGCAGCCGCTCCAATGCTGAGTTACGGCGGGATATTGTGCGCTGCCGGGGGCGTCGCCAAAGTGCACGCCCTGCCGATTCAACTGCGGAATGGAGCCATTCTAATCAACGCGGGCTCCTCACTCATAATGGGGTCGCGCGCTGCTCGCCTGCGCCGGCGAAGGCGGCGCCACCGCCGCTACGGCTTAAAGCCGACAGGTGAGAATGCCGCGGAGTCAGCACACACATTTGTGACAATCAACGTGGGCACAACGTAACTGTTCGACCTGTTACATTTGTAACAAGATAGTGGCTCCGGCGGTGATGCGTAACAGCCGAAACTGTAAACTGTTTAAACTCTATTTAACGCGGTCAATCTATATAAATTTTAAGAAATTGCATGAATAAAAGATTTGGTTTTTTGTTGTTCTAGTGATTGTCAGGAAATGTTTCCATGAAAGAAAATTATTGGGAACCCAAAGGAAAAGCCGAAAATTAACATCACATGCTGCATATATGAAAACCATCAATTAAAAACGCCTCGAGCGGTTCTAGGCGCTACAGTCTGGATCCGCGCGACCGCTACGGTCGCAGGTTCGAATCCTGTCTCGGGTATGGATGTGTGTGATGTCCTTAGGTTAGTTAGGTTTAAGTAGTTCTAAGTTCTAGGGCACTGATGACCATAGATGTTAAGTCCCATAGTGCTCAGAGCCATTTGAACCATTTTTAAAAACGCATCGACATATTTGGCTGATTTTTGCCTTTGTCGCGCTCGCAGCTGTCAGGAAAAGGTTTGTATGAAAGAAAATTTTTGGAAAATCCACCGGAAAAGTCGGGAATTAAAATCAATTGTGGAAAATCATCCCTTGAGAACGGCTCGACCGATCTGGTTTTTTTTTTTCTGTCTTCGTAATTGTCGATGGTAATGCTATTTTTGGTATGGAGAAGAAAATAAAAAAAATTGCGTTCAGTTTGATAGTTCTACTGTCACATGTTTTCATAACAAAAAATAATGAGTTTTACAGTTAATATATACATATATAGGCCTATGTAATACACAAATGGAGAGTGTGCTTACCACAAATCTCGAAAACTTCTTGACCGATTTACTTTCAATTTTGAAATGACATTCTACTGAACATTCAGACGTGAATGGACGTCGTTAGGGGGAGCAGGAGATGGAGAGATGGAGAGAGAAAGAGAGAGAGAGAGAGAGAGAGAGAGAGAGAGAGAGAGAGAGAGGGGGGGGGGGAGGAGGAGTTTATGCACAGAAAAATGGGGGGAGGAGGAGATTAACGGAGAGAGAGAGAGAGAGAGAGAGAGGGCATGAGAAGATGGGCAGAGGCGACACGAAGAATTTACGATGGATACGCAATTCCCATACATGTTCAGCAATTGCAAAGCATTGCCGGGTTCGTTAGTTGTGGAAAAAACGACTGAATTCTTGCCAGCGGCTACACCTGTCTATGCATACATCACATATATTTCACGCTGTCAATCGTCTGACTCTCCGTTATTTTGCTCCATGTGACTCCAAACAAGACATTAAGAAGATTTGAGGTATTGTGTCGTGTATTATGATCTTTGACCCTAAGCACCCTGACAAAACTATCGACTCCCTGCAGTGCTCATTCTTGCGAGCTGGTTAACGCACTGAATAATACATGTAAGAGAGACGGCGCATCATTCCTTTTGAAGTATTTCGAGTGAACTAAGTACACGAAAGGGGTACCAACAGGTCTCTTCTGAACATTTTTACCTGTAGCCCTATCACATACCCACCCCCACCCTTAAGGGTAATATTGGTATCTTACTCCGAAATATTATTATACAAGTAATGAGTCATGTATATACCAAATGCGGTAGGAAATGCTCCAGATGTCCCTGAATTATGCATCAATGTCAGCCCTTTTCACCCCAACCGTAACCCATAGTGGTGTCTTACTGTCACAGTAATTTTTTACAGACTGCAAGTCATATGTGTACCACGTTTGGTAGAAAATACACTCCTGGAAATTGAAATAAGAACACCGTGAATTCATTGTCCCAGGAAGGGGAAACTTTATTGACACATTCCTGGGGTCAGATACATCACATGATCACACTGACAGAACCACAGGCACATAGACACAGGCAACAGAGCATGCACAATGTCGGCACTAGTACAGTGTATATCCACCTTTCGCAGCAATGCAGGCCGCTATTCTCCCATGGAGACGATCGTAGAGATGCTGGATGTAGTCCTGTGGAACGGCTTGCCATGCCATTTCCACCTGGCGCCTCAGTTGGACCAGCGTTCGTGCTGGACGTGCAGACCGCGTGAGACGACGCTTCATCCAGTCCCAAACATGCTCAATGGGGGACAGATCCGGAGATCTTGCTGGCCAGGGTAGTTGACTTACACCTTCTAGAGCACGTTGGGTGGCACGGGATACATGCGGACGTGCATTTTCCTGTTGGAACAGCAAGTTCCCTTGCCGGTCTAGGAATGGTAGAACGATGGGTTCGATGACGGTTTGGATGTACCGTGCACTATTCAGTGTCCCCTCGACGATCACCAGTGGTGTACGGCCAGTGTAGGAGATCGCTCCCCACACCATGATGCCGGGTGTTGGCCCTGTGTGCCTCGGTCGTATGCAGTCCTGATTGTGGCGCTCACCTGCACGGCGCCAAACACGCATACGACCATCATTGGCACCAAGGCAGAAGCGACTCTCATCGCTGAAGACGACACGTCTCCATTCGTCCCTCCATTCACGCCTGTCGCGACACCACTGGAGGCGGGCTGCACGATGTTGGGGCGTGAGCGGAAGACGGCCTAACGGTGTGCGGGACCGTAGCCCAGCTCCATGGAGACGGTTGCGAATGGTCCTCGCCGATACCCCAGGAGCAACAGTGTCCCTAATTTGCTGGGAAGTGGCGGTGCGGTCCCCTACGGCACTGCGTAGGATCCTACGGTCTTGGCATGCATCCGTGCGTCGCTGCGGTCCGGTCCCAGGTCGACGGGCACGTGCACCTTCCGCCGACCACTGGCGACAACATCGATGTACTGTGGAGACCTCACGCCCCACGTGTTGAGCAATTCGGCGGTACGTCCACCCGGCCTCCCGCATGCCCACTATACGCCCTCGCTCAAAGTCTGTCAACTGCACATACGGTTCACGTCCATGCTGTCGCGGCATGCTACCAGTGTTAAAGACTGCGATGGAGCTCCGTATGCCACGGCAAACTGGCTGACACTGACGGCGGTGGTGCACAAATGCTGCGCAGCTAGCGCCATTCGACGGCCAACACCGCGGTTCCTGGTGTGTCCGCTGTGCCGTGCGTGTGATCATTGCTTGTACAGCCCTCTCGCAGTGTCCGGAGCAAGTATGGTGGGTCTGACACACCGGTGTCAATGTGTTCTTTTTTCCATTTCCAGGAGTGTACTTCAGCCATTGCAGGGATATGCTGTGTCACCGTCTCCCTCCCTCCTCCCTCCCATTCTCTCAACCCACGAAACGTTATCAAGACTATTACCAATGAGCTCAATGACCCCGAAAGCTACACATTCAATTTTTTTTATGTCACGGTCTCTCTTGCTCGTCCCTAAAGGCGACAGAGGTTATTATCCTCACAGTATTTTTATGAAAACAAATACACAAACAATGTATATACAATATTTGGTTTAAATGAGTGCAGAAGTTCCTGAGTTACACTTCTATGGAACCCTCTATTCGCCCACACCCCATTGCATAAGACGTAGGTGGTTCTCACCATACAGTGTTTCTTTCCAGATAATGGTGTCTGCGCTAACTGTAAGTTTGGTTGAAATCGGTCCGGTGGCTCAGAAAGAGATGTGAACCATACATACATACATACATTTTAAAAATATACAGGATGAGTCACTAACTATTGCCCTCCCGGTTAGCCTTGCGGTCTAACGCAAAGCATTCCGCGTGGGAAGGCGTGCCGGTGCTCGGCACGAATCCGCCCGGCGGATTAGTGTCGTGGTCCGGTGTGCCGGCCAGCCTATGGATGGTTTTTAAAGGGGTTTTCCATCTGCCTCGGCGAATGCGGGCTGGTTTCCCTTATTCTGGCTCTGCTACACTATGTCGGAGATTGCTGCGCAAACACTGTCTCCACGTACGTGTACACCATAACACCATAATTACTCTACCACACAAACATTTGGGTTACACTCGTCTGGTGTGAAACGTTCCCGGGAGGGGAGGCCGAGGGGGGGGGGGGAGGATCCAATGGAGACCGAACCGCACAATAACCCTGGCTTCGGTGTGGGGCGGCGGTGGGGTTAGTGGACTGCTGTAGCCTTTTGTGGGGTTGTGAACCACTGAGGGCTTCGGCGGGGCCGAAGCCTCTCCGTCGTTTCTAGGTCCTCAGTTCCATGCAATACGATACAATACATCAGCTATTGCCACCTAGAATAACTCCGAAAGTATGATCGTAGGTGAAAAGTTTGTGGCACAAATGTTGGATGGGACAACGGAGACAATAATATGATGTTGGTTTTTTGTTGCTAGGTGGGGTCGCGTCAGAGATACGAAGGTCAACTTTGTTTTGTTAAAACGGGATGCTAAAGTTTGGAACTTATTTTCTGATAGCGGCTATCGAGACGAATCGAATGATGTGTAACAGTAAGGTCTTTGAAGGTCAACGAAAGTTCAAAGGGTGGCATTAACATCCATTTACAGAAGGTGTGCGGAGTGATGACCATTGGTATCAGTGCAGTGCTGCAAACTTCTTATCATGGAATGAATGGTACTCGTTATCACATTGGCACTTATCGCAGCACATGCTCTGAGAATTCCATCTCGTATATCGTGCAAACAGTAAATATTCACCGAACACGGTGTATCCATATAACATGCCATTGGCATGTAAACATCATTCGACGGTTTTACAATACAACACTAAAAGGAGCGGTAAGACTAGTATCGTAGCATCAAGCGTATGTGAATGATGCATTCCGTCGAAGAACAAGTCTATACGCTTCTCATTTCATTTACGGAGAATGCCAACGAAATTCCATGAGAGCTAGAGATTTATACGCTGAAAGATATCCTCAATGTACTCACCCTACACGTCGTATGTGTATGATAAATTGAGAACAATAGGATCTTCAACGTATCGGTAACATATCCGGCAAAGGAAAGTTACTAACGAGGAAACGGAAATTGGTACTGTTGCCACTGTGGTTCGAGATCCTTATGTTAGTTGCCGGCCGAAGTGGCCGTGCGGTTCTAGGCGCTGCAGTCTGGAGCCGCGAGACCGCTACGGTCGCAGGTTCGAATCCTGCCTCGGGCATGGATGTGTGTGATGTCCTTAGGTTAGTTAGGTTTAAGTAGTTCTAGGGGACTGATGACCTCCGAAGTTAAGTCCTATAGTGCTCAGAGCTATTCGAACCATTTTTGTTATTTGGAAAGAAATACGGCTGTTATTGAAACTACAGTAATATCGTTTTGGAGGGTGTACAGTTACCTCGAATTTTTCTTTAGTCTTCCTTGATCAGTCAAACTTCTGTTAATTCAAACCCTCAGTTCTTCGAACATTTTCTGACGTCTGTTGAAACTTGCGACCGTAGCAGCAGCGTGGTTCCGGACTGAAGTGCCTAGAAACGCTCGGCCACAAAGGCCGGTTTATATTTATTTACTATTATTTATTTTCAAGTTGTATTTCATTACAACTGTATTCTCACAGTAACGGCGCACCTACGGCACCCACCCACTCTCCGCATCCGCGACAGAAACAGAAACTGCGACGTCCGCTTCACGAGTTACCTACGCGACATCCAGACCGCGGGTGGAGGCGGCAATCGGGTTGTAGCAGTGTGATTACGTAGACACAGCGATTTTTTTCTTTTTTTACGCAGCACCGCAATTTCGCATGCAAAATTACAGCTTCGGCAAAGTAAATCTCTCAGACGGATAGGGGCAGCGACGTAATCGAATATCGTTTAAAGCTTCGTTACGCGCCCGCCAGTCATCTGAAATTCAAGCGGCGCGGGCCGGATTTGGGACGTTTTCGCAGCGACAGAGATTGGCGAGCTGACAGAAAGAGCTGCAGGTGTTAGGGCGGTTAGCGGGCGCAGGCAATCTAGGCGGGAGCACACCCCCGCGGCCTGCCGCATGAATAATAGAAGCCCGCCGCTGCCGCCGGCGTCGTCGTCTGGCGCAGGCGTCGCGACGCGCCGCGTCTCATCGGCGCCGCCACTGCCGGGGACAGACAAAGGAAGGCGCGCCGGCCGCCTAATGGATATGGATGCCTCCCTCAGGCCTAACCCGTTCACCGCGCCAGCCGCCGCTCGTAAGGAGCCCCGCTGTCCCGCGATGTTTGTGCAAGCGTTCTTTCCCACGTCTCGCTTCATTACTAAACATACAGAGCGTATAAAGGAAAAAGGAAACAAAAAGTCGCGAAGTCTCTGCACAAAAAAAGGAAAAAAATATTGATGTCGACAATGGAAACTTATCATATACTGGGAAAGAGAAAGGCACGCGATTCCATACTTCAAGAACAAATCTACACAACGTGAATGAGACTTATACACTGTGACCAAGCGTAGCCCGACACCCGTTTATAAGTCTTCCCAGTCGTCGTCTGTGGTGATTTGAAACAACTTATAAGCCGCGCGGGATTAGCTCTGCGGCTGGTCCCGGCGGAGGTTCGAGTCCTCACTCGGGCATGGGTGTGTGTGTTTGTCCATAGGATAATTTAGGTTAAGTAGTGTGTAAGCTTAGGGACTGATGACCTTATCAGTTAAGTCCCATAAGATTTCACACACATCTGATCTGACAACTTATAATAGGAAAGATATTGTGGGCACAAATGGCCTTGTGCTGGAAAACTACGCTTACTAAAGGTAATTCGGTGTTAATAAGATCGTGTAATTATTCATTCGCTGGAAACTAGTATAAGAGGCCGATCAAAAAGTTTCAGTTTGAGGGCGTTGCTACAATGTATATGCAATGCAACGTGACTTCGGAAATTTCTGTTACTAACTTCTAGGGCTTATAGACGGGAATGAGTACGTAATATTTTGAATGGGAACCCATGTCCGGAAACGTACCGTCTCTGTTCTAACGCGGTTCAATTCAGATGTTTAACTAATCCACGTCTGCTTGAGGAAATGAATTTGGCGTGACGCAGTACAATGATTAGATAAAATTGGAAAGTAAATATAAAAAAAACATTTTTTACTATTTAAGCATATTTGTGTGTATTAACACTTAAAAATAACGTGTTTACATTATTCCGTAACGAAAAAGAACCCAGCGCACTGTACGTACAGAACGGTATTGATGAATTACAACAGCGGCTCGATGTGGCGACTGCCAACGTTGTTACAGATATCGTACCTATGAATCAGGACAGAGGTGCTGCTAATCTTTTCTTGGCTGACGAGGGAAAAGCTTTAGTAGGAATCCTTCGGAAAATGAATAATGTATATAACACAGCACGTCTGTCCCAAATCGCTATTGTGGACTAGTGCACCAAGTTTCGTACTGGTCCCGATTCGACACAAGGCAACCCATACCGCAAATGTAAGTGCCAACTCAAGTGGGGGACACTCGAGCACCCGCCCCATAGGCACTCCGATCTCTCCACATATGATTATGACTTCGATCCCTTAAAAAAAAATTAAAAAGAAATCCTTGAAGGGTCGACTACTTCTGTCCAATGTACCTGCAAAATTGCATCATCGTACAACATATAGTTCGAAAGACTGGCGTTCTAGAGATAGAGATTCGATTCTTTAAAGAACGGGGTGTACTGGTATGCCACTATACTTGGAGTCACAAACGATGGCGGTCGAGTTTAGGTTTGTTCTGCGCACCTATGTCACGCATTTTCTGACAGCCATCAGGCGTTCAGTAGTGTTGTCAGTGCTCTGCTGTGAATGTCGTAGTCAAAGGGAGTATTAAACGTGATCGCAGCGAATTATTTAGCGAATTTTTATTTTATTTGTTGCCAGCTGTCATCGCTGATTGTGTTGGTAAGTGTCAAAGACTACACAAGCAAGCGGAAGACATAATTTGTTGGATACACGTTTTCTTCAAGAGCAAAGCAAGTGTCCGCGCGCATAGCAAGTGTCGCTTGGAACTGGCAACAACCCAAAGTCCGTCCGTACCTCTACTTGTCAGAATCTCCATCGTTCGTGAATCGGACGATAATCGAGGAAAATAACACACAGCAATTTACTGTATACCATTCTCTACTAAGCCAGGTAGCATCATACGGAGTGCCTACAAATACGTATACGTGATCGATGTGAAGAAATTTTGGCCGATAAAACTCAGTACGTCACAGTGGACAGCGAATCTTCAACAACATATTCCACTTCCATATTTACGACACTCGTCGTCTGCATAGTGTTTGCTCACATTAACTATTTTTGAAAGAGTTGAAGCAATTAGGCAACTAACAAAAATTGTTTTGAGGGTTTTCGCAAGTCTGGACATCGTTTTCATGAGTTGGCTTTTACTTTGACTAATAAAAAGTTGAATGTAGCTATTATTTCGAGGTCTTCTAAAATACGTCTAGAGTAGGGTGGTTCTAATTCGTACCTGGCCATCAAGTTTTACGTTTTCCACTATATCATTAAAAGTTTCAATCAAGATATATTTCATTTTCTCCAACACATATGCGTAATGAGCGTGATGCCTGAACAAAGAAATTTGTATTTACACAGAGACATAGTGATAATTTAATAATTTTTTCATGATACGGGACAACAACCATAATATATTTCTTTAAAGTCAGTACCGCCATTAGACTTATTTATTTACAATGTTACATTACACTTACACAATCATGATTTCGGGTTAAAAATGCCATTATGAAGCGTTTTCTGACAGCAGGTTAGACAATAACAGTGAAATACGTAACAAGTGATATAAACATATAAGAATCGATATTTGTAATGCTTACTTACGTTATAAAATTTCCTAAGATGGCATACTGGCGTATTAAAAAAACACTATTAGACACATTGTCTAAGAGTTGATATTTGGTAAAAATGGCTCTGAGCACTATGGGACTTAACTTCTGAGGTCATCAGTCCCCTAGAACTTAGAACTACTTAAACCTAACTAACCTAAGGACATCACACACATCCATGCCCGAGGCAGGATTCGAACCTGCGACCGTAGCGGTCGCGCGGTTTCAGACTGAAGCGCCTAGAATCGCTCGGCCAACCCGGCCGGCTAGTTGTTTTTTCTGGCAGAGCCTACTGCTTTGTTTCATTACTGAGTACGCCATCTTGACTGAATGACGGTTGGCTAAGTGTCAAATTGTCTTGGAAAAAGAAATTCCTGTTACAAGCAAGTGTCTTTTTTTAGTCTTCGGGCTCAGTGTGCGGTAGGGTAGGAAAGGTTGGGAGCAATTTATTTTCTTTGCTAGTTGTTACATCTTTGCAGTACCTGTTTATGTTAGTATACTATAAGTTGCCTGCTGATAAACATAAACAGTAACAAACCCCTCGATAATATTTTCTGCATCCATAAATATAGCAGTCCAGCTAGTCACTGACGTTGTTTACAATATTTGTTCGTCCTGAGTACCACACTTGAACTGGAAGTGTAGAGAGGACATTAGTCTGATGCATTATGTACACTGGGCGACAGGCCTTAGAGTACATTCAGGAATACAAATGTATGTATCATGGCAAGTGAATGTCGAGTTTGCTCTACTTCAATCCATCCCACCTCTAGCGTCCTCCATATCGAGGAGTTTAACATTCCTTCCATCAAGTTCATTATTTTATGTGCGTCATTGCTATAGAAATACCTTCTGAGAAACCTGCGAACATTTTGAAACTTCTGCACCATGTAAATGTAGCTTACGGGAAGGAAATATTGATTACGATAAAATCATTCATTTAATGTATTATCGATGGACGAAAACACAATAAGATTTCATTTTGCTACAGAAATATGACAATGTTTTGTTGCGGTGTGAACGACGCTGTGTGTACATTACTTAAATGACGGATGGTAACAGGAAAACATTCAAACGCAGTAGTGTGTTATGTAGCAGGTATTACTGACAAACGTCGCACATGGTATTCGTACCTACCTCTGGGATTTCAGAAGATGGTAGCACGAAAACTACGAGACACACAGGAAAATGATATGCATCTTTGGTAGAGGATCACTCAAGGTTTCGATTAGTAATACGCACCGTGGCGTTGTTGCAGAGTGCACAACCCCTAGGGGGTCGGCGTGTCAGAACTTGTAGACAAATCATCTGCTCGAAATTGTCGGATCGAGCTAGTTCGCGCCTACGGAAGGCAACCCAGTGACCAGATTTACAAAGAGGGCTGAGGTTATTGTGCCTTTCCAGGAGGCAGCAGCAGCAGCATCCTCAATGGATTTCGCCCATATTGACGTTTGCTGTATCACGTTGTCCACACTGTGCTACAGTAGTGTGAGTTAAACTTGGAGAGAAGCTCTATCCACAGTCTATTATCGATAAGTCTTGTAATCTTCATGCAGTCATTTTGTGAGACAGTGGAGGTAATTGTAATTACCCCCTACATTCTCCTTTCTCTGTAGCAGAAACAAAGAATGTATCATGTTTGCTACATTAGATGTGAGAATTAAAATTATTACATCACTACATAAGGCCATACAGCCACAATGTATTATATGACAGATGTTAAGAAAGACCGAAGACTTTGCAAATATAATGCAATTTATTGCTCTATCTGTTCTGTGCTTTTTTTAAAAACTTTAATTGGTTTCATGTAAAATAGTCTAATAAGAAGTTTTATTTCAATCTATAAGTTTGCTGTTTTAAACCACTTATGTTCCGTGGCACAGCTTCACTTACGTAAATTAGCTGTCAGGAACTTCCATTTTCCTTCAGGGATAATATCTTATTATATTTTCCTGATCTTGAGAATAAAAGATAGTGTTCAGACGATTATTGTAACTGCGTCGCGGCGTCACAGAGAGAAGATGGATCCGGAACGACGGCTGACGAGGGACCGACCGTTTCGCCGCCACCTCCCCTTCGAACTCCAACTGCGCTTACGATCGCCAGCGGCGCACCTGCGGAGCTGCAGCCCCATGAGAACATAATTTGGCAGGACAAACGAGACTTCCTCTCGGCACTCGAGCAGCGCATTTCTCACGGCGCGGGGGCTGCAGGTGCGCGCGCGTCGTCTCCTCCGTGCCGCCTCCATCTCCCGTGCGGCCCCTTACTGTTAGATTTCGCCGGTAACAATCGCCGAGCGACTTTTGTGCCGGTGTTTACAGTGGGGACCCGGCCCTCCGCCCACGCCCACACCCACTTCCTCATATCTCGCGCACCATTACGCTGCGCCCTCGTTATCTGCGTCTGCTCCTCGCCAGCCCCAAATATCTTTTTCCCTCCTCTGCGCCACGCGACAAAAGCATGCCCGGGGAATTGTAATCGCGCAGAATTTAAATTGACATTTTAATAGATTTCTCCGTTCGAGGAACTAGCGAGATGGATAGCCCTTCAAATCGTCTACGTCTGCGCTTGTTACTTCAGGGCCCTTTTTCCACTTTCGAAATCGGTTTGTTTACTGTCCGTGTATCTTCAAATGCTGTGAACATACTTATAATTCTACTTACTCTTCGATGATTCAAACTACGAAGAGAGAAGAACTGTGTGCCGAGTTTGGTAATAGACTAGCGTGTGTAGAGAGAGTCAAATGTCTCTGAGCAGTATGGGACTTAACATCTAAGGCCATCAGTCCCCTAGAACTTAGAACTACTTAAACCTAACTAACGTAAGGACGTCACACACATACATGCCCGAGGCAGGATCCCAACCTGCGACCGTAGCGGTCACGCGGTTCCGGACTGAAGCGCCTAAAACCGCTCAGGCACACCCGCCGGCAGAAAGAGTCATACAGACGGATTGCGTATGTGCTTTCAAGCGAAACCGGTGTGAGCGCGCCGGCCGCGGTGGTCTAGCGGTTCTGGCGCTGCAGTCCGGCACCGCGGGACTGCTCCGGTCGCAGGTTCGAATCCTGCCTCGGGCATGGGTGTGTGTGATGTCCTTAGGTTAGTTAGGTTTAAGTAGTTCTAAGTTCTAGGGGACTTATGACCTAAGATGTTGAGTCCCATAGTGCTCAGAGCCATTTGAACCATTTTTGGTGTGAGCGCAGTGGTTGGAACTATTCGTATGTTACCAGACTTTGATAAAGTAGGCTGAATTAAGCCATGAAATGACTGGTTAAAATCGAGCTAGCTCTGTGCAACAATTTTACGCCTGGAAGTGGTATCCGATATTTCTCTAACCAACTGCTATAGGTATCTGAACAATTAGAGCGTCAGTGTCTCACTCAGGTAAGCAATTTATAAAAATGTCGTTAAAATCCCTACTCCTCCTTGCAAACCTTCATACGAGGTGACATTATAATTACTACAGGTAACTGAAGAGCAGATCCGAGTACCGTGCGCTAGCCATGAGGGTGAGAACGTGGTTGCCATCTACAGAACTACCGACTCCTCACGGAAACGTGTGAAAATCTAGGGAGAGACCAAGGATATGAAACTTCGAACTTCGGTACAAAATAAGCCTTCTGGATTAGTCTGAGAGTCTCTCTCTTACGTCTCATCTCTTGATCTGTACAGTTGCTACACTTCACATCTTCGGCAACGTTTGCTGAATGTTACTTGTTTTCAGGAATGTCAAATGGTTCAAATGGCTCTGAGCACTATGGGACTTAACTTCTGATGTCATCAGTCCCCTACAACTTAGAACTACTTAAACCTAACTAACCTAAGGAATCCCGAGGCAGGATTCGAACCTGCAACCGTAGTGGTCGCGCGGTTCCAGACTGCAGCAGCTAGAACCGCTCTGCCACCCCAACCGGCTCAGGAATGTCATTTGCGAATCTTATTAGTGGTATCTGTTCTCCTTGCAATTCTGATTTTAACTATGAATTTACTCATTGTCTTCTCTTCGACGAAATTACTTTAACAACTGTAGTGAAAAAAAGGTAACTTTGTCTCTGTTGTTTTGAAAACGGGCCCATAATTATCGTGGTGCTGCACCGACGAAAGTTTAAGCTGTGCTGCAGAGATATCGCTGGATATTCACAAGAATGATATTCACATGAATGTATACAAAGGGTCTGCAGGTAGGCATCGCGACGAACTGCCAACTAGAGAAAGCTACTTATTTACAGGAACAGTGAAAGACCGTAATAAGTTCAAAGATAATCCCTCTCGGGAAGTCCGCAGTCAGCGCGGTGGATTGTTAACTGAAGGGAATCAGGTTCCATTCCCGGCCGGGTCGGAAATCGGGGACTCCGTGTTGTGTTGTCCTTACGTTCGTATCGCCACAACTGACATTCCACTCTTGAGATGGCTGTGAGGGTATGTTCTGAAATCCACTAAAAAAAGAAAAAAAAAGGACTCTCGTCACTCAGCATAAACTGTGCGGGTACGACTGAAACATACATAAACGACATCCAAAACTTTGAGGCTTTAGTGAAGACAAGAAACAAAAACTTCCTCCCGAAAAATTGAAGAACGCATAAACGGCCTGGAACTTGAGCACACAAGTGCGCGGAAGTGCAAAGAAGCCAGACACATTCAGAGCTTTATTGAGCAGCTTGGCTCTTTGTTCAGATGGCAGACAGAAAATATCCCTTTTTCTCTCTTTTATTCCACCGGACGAAATTCATAAATTTTACTTACACAATCGGCGGTTCTTCACTTTCAGTGCTGTAAATTTGGAAAACTCCTAATATAGAGGCAAATGCATTATCATAATCGTTGCTGCAACACTGGCTCTAATTACAGTTGAAAGCAGTAACTGTGTAAGTTATACCTTTTATTGTGGTCCGATCGAATAAAAGCAGAAAAACGAATTACTTGGTTAATAACAACACTTTACTTCACAACCCACAAGATCAATCTGTCTCTCCAGTTGCAGTCTTAGAGTGGAGATACTGTCTTCCATAGTTTCTCATGTTTGGTTTTCCTTCCCCACTTTTTCTGACAGTGGAAGTCGTGAAGTAGAAAGTTACATTTGACTTCTTTTCTTACAGCTACGGCTGACGTCCAATCGACTGGGTAATAATTTATTCCTATGTCAACTGCACAGAGAGCGCACAGCACTCGAGGGAGCGAAGTTCTGCTGAAAAGTGGTCCCAGCGAGGCTCTGCCTGAGCCGCTTCCTGCGCAGCCAGCTCACTCCCGGCCGGCTGCATTCCTTTTCTTGCGGCCGCTGGCGACAGGCGGACAATGCGCAGCAGGTGTGGGACGAGTCGCGACCGCCGCTGCGTGTCCGCTCCCGCTGGAATGCACCCTCCCCACTGCTTTCGGCGCAATTAAAATGCCGGGAATCCCTCGCCACTCATACACGCAACATGTGTTTCGTATCGTTAGAACACGGCGGTAGTCTAGCCGCGAACCGAGGGAGGATACTGCGCCTTTCTAGGTGATAAGCTTTCCTTTGCTGAGCGTATCTTCAGTGCTTGGATTTTGTTGCACGTATATTATTAAAAGCACAGTATCGGTATTATTTTTTGTCCAGTGGACCTTGGAGGTCCTCCTCTACACAGAATTTCGCACTTAAACCCAAATGTTTCATTAACTGTTCCAGGTGATAGTAGGCAAAGGGAAAAGTATGAAGATGTATCGTTAACATATATACCTCGAAAGTCTGGTATACCAAGCAGATATAATTTCATTAATGGTATGGTATACAGAAATGCTTTCGAATGATACTTTGACCTTTGCCGAGGTAAGATCATCTTCGTGAATTTGCCATCACATATCTGTTTTCACAAATTCTTGAATGTTCTTCAAAGGAGAATATTGCTCAATTATAGGATGAACGTACTTGGCTAAACGTCTTGGTCTATAATGAAAATAAACCTATCTGCGTAACCCTACAGGTAAAATTATTTACACTACTGGCCATCAAAATTGCTACACCAAGAAGAAATGCAGATGATAAACGGGTATTCATTGGACAAATATATTATACTAGAACTGACATGTGATTACATTTTCACCCAATTTGGGTACATAGATCCTGAGAAATCAGTACCCACAACAACCACCTCTGGCCGTAATAACGGCCTTGATGCGCCTGGGCATTGAGTCAAACAGAGCTTGGATGGCGTGTACAGGTATAGATACCCATGCAGCTTCAACACAATACCACAGTTCATCAAGAGTAGTGACTGGCATATTGTGACGAGCCAGTTGCTCATCACCATTGACCAGACGTTTTCAATTGGTGAGAGATCTGGAGAATGTGCTGGTCAGGGCAGCAGTCGAACATTTTCTGTACCCAGAAAGGCCCGTACAGGACCTGCAAAATTCGGTCGTGAATTATCCTGCTGAAATGTAGGGTTTCGCAGGGATCGAACGAAGGGTAGAGCCACGAGTCGTAACACATCTGAAATGTAACGTCCACTGTTCAAAGTGCCGTCAATGCGACGATTACACTCTTCCAATGTGCGTTCACCGCCATGTCGCCAAACACGGATGCGACCATCATGATGCTGTAAACAGAACCTGGATTCATCCGAAAAAATGACGTTTTGCCATTCGTCCACCCAGGTTCGTCGTTGAGTACACCATCACAGGTGCTCCTGCCTGTGATGCAACGTGAAGGGTACCGGAGCCGTGGTCTCCGAGCTGATAGTCCATGCTGCTGCAAACGTCGTCGAACTGTTCGTGCAAATGGTTGTTGTCTTGCAAACGTCCCCCATCTGGTGACTCAGGGATCGAGACGCGGCTGCACGATCCGTTACAGCCATGGGGATAACATGCCTGTCATCTCGACTGCTAGTGATACGAGGCCGTTGGGATCCAGCATGGCGTTCCGTATTACCCTCCTGAACCCACCGATTCCACATTCTGCTAACAGTCATTGGATCTCGACCAATGCGAGCAGCAATGTCGCGATACGATAAACCGCAATCGCGATGGGCTACAATCCGACCTTTATCCAAGTCGGAAACGTGATGGTACGCATTTCTCCTCCTTACACGAGGCATCACAACAACGTTTCGCCAGGCAACGCCGGCCAACTGCTGTTTGTGTATGAGAAATCGGTTGGAAACTTTCCTCATGTCAGCACGTTGTAGGTGTCGCCACCGGCGCCAACCTTGTGTGAATGCCCTGAAAAGCTAATCATTTGCATATCACAGCATCTTGTTCCTGTCGGTTAAATGTCGCGTCTGTAGGACGTCATCTTCGTGGTGTAGCAATTTTAATGGCCAGTAGTGTATTGGCACGAGTGTGCCACTGATGGTGATCCCTGACTACGGCATTAAGGTGGGACATTACGGAGCGCGTGGCTGCTGCCTGGCCGTGGGGACGAGAAGCAGCAGCGGCGGGCAGGTGGCAGTGCCCTGCTGTGCAGAGCTGCGCGCAGCTGCCGACTTTATTAACGGAAGCCGCCAGCAGAGGCGCCGCCGGCGGAGACGCCTGTACAATGAGCGGCGAGAACAAAGGCTGCGGCCGCCACCTGCCCCACGCCTGCGCCAGTTTATTAACTGCCAGCCGCTCGTGCCTTTTGTGCTACCGCCTCTTGCTGGGCTTCCGAACGCGGGCCGCACAGCCACACTTCATGACCGCCGACCGTCATTTCCTCTCCTCTTCTATTTCCCTCGTCCTCCGGCGCCTCTTATAATGTAAACAGCACATTTAGGGCTTCACGTACCGTTCCAGGCACAACAGCACACGCCGTTTGACTTGAAGACTACATCAACAAGATATGGATGTAGTTTCATAAAGTTAGGAAGTGCATTAGGAGCACTGTCTTTAAGCTACGCGACAAAGACTTTTATTTTACTGTAGAAAAAACTAGTGAAACAATGAAAACTTAAAAGTCGAGAACCACAAGAAGCGAGGCAGCATTATAATTACAACGATTCAAGTGGCCCTGGTGAAGAATGAAGGGGAAAAAAAGCAGGAACGCCACAGATTCCCGTGTTTGAGTTGCAGAGCGTCTCCCAACGTAAAACTAGCTACACAATTACAACTATCGGAGTTGGAGAGTGATGCATAAGACATCTGGAAGTACTTCGTGTCATCATTCTTTTATCTGAAATGTAAAAGAGCAGAATGTGACACCGAGAGGGACTGAGTTTTTAATGTAATCACATGGCCCAAATCCAAGGACACTCCACTAAATTTAATTATAATACTTTTACCATTGTTATTAACTTGCGTCGTTGCAGACGATGTATACACTCTAAGGAAACAAAAACCGGTGCACCACGAACGAATTATCCTTGGTTAGTACACTGCACTCGCATTCGGGAGGACGACGGTTCAATCCGCGTCCGGCCATCCTGATTTAGGTTTTCCGTGATTTTCCTAAATCGTTCCGGGCAAATGTCGGGATGGTTCCTTTGAAAGGGCACGGCCGACTTCCTTCCTCGTCCTTCCCTAATTCGATGAGACCGATGACCTCGCAGTTTGGTATCTTCCCCCAAACAACCCAACCAATTATCCAAATGGGACAGGAAACTAGATGTGAGGTACATGTACAGATACCCAAATTATTACAATTTCAGAAAAATTGAATGTTTGTTCAGAAGAAAGAGCTTCACAAATTGAGCGAGCCCCTTCCACCCCAGGCCCCTCTGCACGCTGTTATTTGGCTTTGTATTGACAAAGTTGTTGGATGTCCTCCTGAGGAACAACGTGCGGAATTCTGTCCAACTGGCGCGTCAGACCGTCAAAATCCCTAGCTGGTTGGAGGGCTCTGTCCGTTATTCTCAAAATGTTCTTAACTGGGGAGAGATCCGTCGACTTCACTGATCAAGGCAGAATTTAGCAAGCACAAAGACAAGCGGTAGAAACTCTCTGCGTACGCGGGTGAGCATTATCTTGCTGAAATGTAAACCCAGGATGGCTTGCCACGAAGGGCAACAAGACGGTGCGCAGAATGTCGTCGACCGTACCGCTGCGCTGTAAGGTTGCTGCGGATGACTAGCAATGGGGTACTGAAATGAAAGGAAATGGCAACCCAGGCCATCACTCCTGGTTATCGGGCCCTATAGCAGGCGACCGACACTTTGGTATCCCATCGCTGCCCGGGGCGTCTCCAGACACGTCTTCGGCCTGGAATCTCATTGAGTGGAGTAGAATTGTCTTCAGCGATGAGCCCTGCTTCGAACTGAGGGCCGATGACTAGCGTCTTATGCTCATTAAAATCAGAGTTTCAATAAAGAAAGTGGACAAACCCGTTTTGCCATATTTCTTAACGGGAATTCCTGCCCTGACTTCCAGAATGAATTTACACTCGAGAATTGTGTTTGCATAGCTCAGACGACAGAGAAATTACCCGCGATAGGCGAAGGTCTCAGGATCGAAGCCAGGTCTTTAACAATATTCTACCAGCAAGTTTCAAATCAGCACACAAATTCCTAGTCTATCGCTAAGCCATTTATCCGCAATATTCTTTGTTCCAGGAGAGCTAGTCCCGCAAGGCACACAGAAAACCTTGTGTGAAATTTGCAAGGTAGAACAAGAGGTACTTGAGGAAGTAAAGCTGTAGGGCGGGTCGTACACCCTGCTTCGAAACCTCAGTCGGTACGGCACTCGCACGCGAAAGGCACAGGTCCTATATCCGAGCCCCAGTCCAGGACAAAATTTTAAACTGCTTGGAAGTTTCCTGCCACGATGTCTGCACAGAACTTTTTATGAAGCATACGAAAACCTATGTTTACAATATCCCCGTTTTCAATATTCCAGTGAACGACCGTCTACGACACATTTGCCTATTGTACCTGGTTTCGAATTTGTTTAATAGGCTCGCGAATATTCAGAAGGGTTGTTGTTGTTGTTGCTGTTGTTGTTGTTGTGGTCTTCAGTCCTGAGGCTGGTTTGATGCAGCTCTCCATGCTACTCTATCCTGCGCAAGCTGCTCCATCTCCCAGTACGTACTGCAGCCTACCTCCTTCTGAATCTGCTTAGTGTATTCATCTCTTGTTCTCCCTCTACGATTTTTACCCTCAACGCTGCCCTCCAATACTAAATTGGTGATCCTTTGAGGCCTCAGAATATGTCCTGCCAACCGATCCCTTCTTCTAGTCAAGTTGTGCCACAAACTCCTCTTCTCCCCATTCTATTCAATACTTACTCATCAGTTATGTGATCTACCTATCTAATCTTCAGCATTCTTCTGTAGCACCACATTTCGAAAGCTTCTATTCTCTTCTTGTCCAAACTATTTATCGTCCATGTTTCACTTCCATACATGGCTACACTCCATACAAACACTCTCAGAAACGACTTCCTGACACTTAAATCTATACTTGATGTTAGCAAATTTCTCTTCTTCAGAAACTCTTTCGCCGGCCGCTGGTGGCCTAGCGGTTCTGGCGCTACAGTCTGGAACCGCGCGACCGCTACGGTCGCAGGTTCGAATCCTGCCTCGGGCATGCATGTGTGTGTTGTCCTTAGGTTAGTTAGGTTTAAGTAGTTCTAAGTTCTAGGGGACTTATGACCTCAGCAGTTGAGTCCCATAGTGCTCAGAGCCATTTAGAAACTCTTTCCTTGCCATTGCAGGTCTACATTTTATACCCTCTCTACTTCGACCATCATCAGTTATTTTGCTCCCCAAATAGCAAAACTCCTTTACTACTTTAAGTGTCTCATTTCCTAATCTTATTCCCTCAGCATCACCCGAGTTAACTCGACTACATTCCATTATCCTCGTTTTGCTTTTGTTGATGTTCATCTTGTATCCTCCTTTCAAGACAGTATCCATTCCGTTCAACTGTTCTTCCAAGTCCTTTGCTGTCTCTGACAGAATTACAATGTCATCGGTGAACCTCAAAGTTTTTATTTCTTCTCCATGGATTTTAATACCTACTCCGAATTTTTCTTTTGTTTCCTTTATTGCTTGCTCAATACAGGGTGAGTCACCTAACGTTACCGCTGGATATATTTCGTAAACCACATCAAATACTGAAGAACCGATTCCACAGACCGAACGTGAGGAGAGGGGCTAGTGTAATTGTTTAATACAAACCATACAAAAATGCACGGAAGTATGTTTTTTAACACAATCCTACGTTTTTTAAAATGGAACGACGTTAGTTTTGTTAGCACATCTGAACATATAAACAAATACGTAATCAGTGCCGTTTGTTGCATTGTAAAATGTTAATTACATCCGGAGATATTGTAACCTAAAGTTGACGCTTGAAACCTCCGACGTTCAGTTGCGTGTTGTAACAAACACGGGCCACGGTCGGCGAGCAGCATCTGCAGGGACATGTTTACGATGACGACCGTGTTTACGAGTGTGGCTGTAGTGCACTGTTGTGGTTTGGTCTAGCTGTCGCAGTGTCCGCATGTAGCGCTTACTGCTATTGTTATTCTGCATTCGTCTCCGCACGCAGACCAACTGTAGTACACCGTGTTACCGGACGTCTGTGAGAGTGTAGTGTTGTTGGAACTGTGACCATGGTGTATTCGAACTCTGAAAAGGCGGAGATGATACTCATCTATGGCGAGTGTCGACGAAATGCAGCTGAAGCCTGCAGGGTGTATGCAGAACGGTACCTGGACAGAGAGCATTCAACGTGCCGCACATTGCAAAACATGTACCGCCAACTGTATGCAACAGGTATGGTCGTAGCACGCAAACGGGTCCGTAACAGGCCCGTCACAGGAGGAGCGGGTACAGTTGGTGTGTTAGCTGCTGCTGCCATGAACCCACACATGAGTACACGGGACATTGCGAGAGCCGGTGGACTGATTCCAAGTAGTGTCACGCGCATACTGCATCGTCACCGCTTTCACCCGTTTCATGTGTCGCTACATCAGCAGTTACATGGTGATGACTTTAATCATCGAGTGCAATTCTGTCAATGGGCATTAACGGAGAATGTGTTGCAGTTCTACCTGTTTACCGATGAAGTGGGTTTCACAATCCACGGGGCAGTGAATCTACGGAACATGCATTACTGGTCCGTGGACAATCCTCGCTGGCTCAGACAGGTAGAGCGACAGCGACCGTGGACTGTAAATGTATGGTGCGGAATCATTGGCGGCCACCTCATTGGTCCTCACTTCATTGCAGGGGCCCAAACAGCTGCAACATACATCGCGTTTCTACAGAATGATCTGCCAACGTTGCTCGAAAATGTCCCACTGGAAACGCGTCGACGTATGTGGTATCAGCATGATGGTGCACCTGCACATTCCGCAATTAACACTAGGCTGACCCTTGACAGGATGTTCGACGGGCGTTTCATAGGACGTGGAGGACGCATAAATTGGCCAGCCCGTTCTCCTGATCCTACACCTCTGGACTTCTTTCTGTGGGGTACGTTAAAGGAGAATGTGTACCGTGATGTGCCTACAACCCCAGAGGATATGAAACAACGTATTGTGGCAGCCTGCGGCGACATTACACCACGTGTACTACGGCGTGTACGACATTCATTACGCCAGAGATTGCAATTGTGTGCAGCAAATGATGGCCACCACATTGAACATCTATTGGCCTGACATGTCGGGACACACTCTATTCCACTCCGTAATTGAAAACGGAAACCACGTGTGTACGTGTACCTCACCCCTCATGGTAATGTACATGTGCGTCAGTGACAAAGACCAATAAAAAGGTGTTAGCATGTGGACGTAATGTGCTGTTCCAGTCTCTTCTGTACCTAAGGTCCATCACCGTTCCCTTAGGATCCCTACGTAATTCGGTGCTCTCCGATACACACGATCGAACAGCGGAGGAGTGGTACTTAAGCGTCAACTTTAGGTTACAATATCTCCGGATGTAGTTAACTTTTTACAATGCAACAAACGGCACTGATTACGTATTTGTTGGTTCCATTTAAAAAAACGTAGGGTTGTGTTAAAAAACATACTTCCGTGCATTTTTTTATGGTTTGTATTAACCAATTACACTAGCCCCTTTCCTCACGTTCGGTCTGTGGAATCGATTCGTCAGTATTTGATGTGGTTTACGAAATATATCCAGCGGTAATGTTAGGTGACTCACCCTGTATACAGATTGAATAACATCGGGGAGAGGCTACAACCATGTCTCACTCCCTTCCTAACCACTGCTTCCCTTTCATGTCCCTCGACTCTTATAACTGCCATCTGGTTTCTGTACAAATTGTAAATAGCCTTTCGTTCTCTGTATTTTACCCCTGCTACCTTCAGAATTCGAAAGAGAGGGTCTGCCTAGCAGTTTGTCAACTTAAAAACTCAGTTACATTACCCAGAATAGGTTTAGACTATTATTCCCCAGTTTGACCATCGTGAAGCATCAGTAATAATGTCTGATAATACGGAGCCCTACTTGCGATGCGAAACGTTGCAAGTCAGTAAACAGGAGGGGGAATATATAAAATACGCAATCTCCAATGGGGTACCCAGGTTTTCGGCGAACATAGAGAACGCGCCAGAGAACGTTGATTAACTTGCAAACAACTCCCACGTAATATCTGATTTTTTTTTTGTAATATCACGCGCACGTTAACAAACGCATAAATAATCTCGTCAGAGCAAAATATTCATTCGTTTCCGCCGCCTCTCCTTTCAGTTCCTTTTTTTTCTGTATGAATTGCATCGAATGTTGTTTGATTTTTCCGATTAGCAAACACGCCGCGTGCAGGAAATTCATTTGTTGGTGTTTTCCATATGATGGATGCCGCAGAGGGCTTCACCCCGGCGTGCAAAACATTCGGGAAATCCGCGCCCCGGCGATCGATGGCTCCGCCACGGCACGGCGTGAGCGAGCGTGTTGCAGGCCCGGCTCGCGTCGCCACCCGCGCTGTCCCTCATATCGACGACGCTCGGCTTTACCTATGAAAGCACATCCCAGGCTTTCAGTAACGTTAGTAATAACACGTAGCATTCCAACGATGAAACGACAGCAAATGGTGAAGTATACCTGTTTCGATAAATTAAGGAAAAAATAAAAAAGTAACGTACAACTGGAATACTTTGGTGTTTAAACTGAGGAAAAAACCACCTCGTGACACGTGAATCTTCAGCAGTACGCCTGGCATATTATTCTTATACGGAGACTCTACTCCCGCAAGTGGTGGTTTTTGTTACACGTCGGAGGCAAACTCGTGCGTGTCGTGATAGCTGTCTGTTGTGAAGTCTGCACCAAAACAGAGTTTATCTCATGAAGGTGGCACATGTTCGTAGGGAGCGATCTGTCATTGGTGGAAAAAATTGGAAATTTGCGGTAAGATCTTATGGGACCAAACTGCTGAGGTCATGGATCCCTGAGCTTGCACACTACATAATCTAACTTAAACTAACTTACGCTAAGTACCACACTGATACCCATGCCAGAGGGTCGAACCTCCGACGGAGGGAGCCTCGCGAAACGCGACAAGAAAATCTTCTGCAGCAAGAATCGCTTGGTATTTTTACTTCACACTGATCGGTTTCGACTCATTCTTCCTGTCATTATCGGATCTTCGGATTACTTATAGACGAAAACAGCATAAAAAGGAACGTATAAATACCCATTTCACCAACTGTGTGCCCGGGAGTGGAGATGAGCAAATCGAAAGTGCAGTAGTGGCCCGAGCACATCAGAGGAGAAACCCCTGTGATGGGCCAGGGCCACTACTGCACTTTCTATTTGCTCATCTCCACTCCTGGTCACGCAGTTGGAACAATCAGTATTTTGTACGCTTTTTTTATGTATATGACGAGCTAACATGGTGTCGTTTCCTATAAGTGGAAAGTGTTCTAACTGTATTGGTGGCAAGTATGAATGCTAATAAGAATTTTCCGAAGGTTCCTAAACTAATGTTTACGTAGGCTATTTCTTATCACCGATATATGGGTTTCTACACAGTGATAAATTCTCTTTGTAATGGCTTTACTTTTGGTATATTGTAGGTCCGATAACGCAATAGGATTCTGTCGAAACTGGTCATTGTGAAATAAAATAAAGCTGCTAAGCGATCTTGACTGTAGAAGTTTTTCCTATTCACGGAGTTTATCTTAATTAGTTACATGTTCCATATATCATTTGAACGAGTTTTTTTGTATCGAAATAGTGTTGAATGAGTCACATTGTAGGATATATACATGATTAGTGTTAACATTAATGAACATTACTTTTTTAGCCTAATCATGCAGATTTTAGCCTAATCATGCAGATACACTTAAAGAGAAGTTTTTTTCACTGGGTAAAGCAAAATTCGTTGGGATTATCTTGTCTAAGGTGTATGGTAAATACTCCACAATGCTGAGAAATGAAAAAATAGGTTAAGCGTCCACATGTTTAAACACATTAACATTTATTTTCTTATGAAAATTTTCATTCGAAGTGCCAAAGGAAAAAGAAAAATATTTTTTTCAATGGATTCTTTTCATTGTTGAAGAAATTTTCGTTAAAAGGCGTTTTTAACGTGTGTATGTTCTTATTTAGGCACACTGCATCCTTTTTCTTGTCCAGGTATCGTCAAACCTATACACCATTTGCTTTCAGATTTCTGATCTCTCTTATGGGAGAACACTGGAAGGATAAATATCAAGACCTCATGCAATCTTTGCAATGTGTCTTCAAAAAAGTAATCAATAAAATAAAGATTAAGAAGACACAACTATAGTATATCCATTAATAGCGATAACGCGAGTGAGCTTGGCGAGAATATGTTAGCTTCCGACGTTAGCAGACAGCACAGCCCCCAGTTTCTGCACATGTCGAATCTTCAGCTTATTCAGTATTTTAGAACCCTACGTACGACATTGACGTCGGTGAACCACTTGCTACGTGATTGGTAGCTGACTTACACCCAAGGACGTGACGCGCATCCACCACTAGTAGTCTGTTTTAATCAGAAAATGGCTATGGAACCAAAGAATTGAGGTGTATAAAATGTGTGTTTCAGTGTCTTGATAAAACTGACATCCATACGTAGTTGTCACTACCCGAACTGCAGCACATTATATACAGCAAAGTATCATACTGTTATTATAATAATAATTATTATTATTTATTTTATGGCCTTCATTGGACCACTGTAGTCAAAAATACAAAGTTCTAAACAAGTTGTTACACATGGATACAATTTGGTTCGACAATAACTTAATATGATGTTTAGGTAATATAATTATTAGAGGCTATTCTTATATGAAAGGTGTTTTGCTCTTCTGTCTGTCCAATATTTCTTCATTCTTTCAGATATTTTCTTTCTTTCTTCATCTGAGACAGCTCTTCCTGTACTCCTTTTATTGATTTTCATTTGTAGTCTGGTTTGCGGGTCTTGCAGTATTCTGGTTTTCTCTGTCTTGTTTTTTAAGTCGTCTACTGTAATTTGAAGTTCTTTTATATCTTCCTTAATTTATGTGATCCATTTAATGTCGCTCTTGCTATTCCACAATTTTTGAATTATTTTTTTACTAATTCTGTTTTCTGGAGTTCTCACCAGATGTCCAAAGAATGAGATACTGTTAATTACATCTTTACGGAAAAATGAGCGTTTAAAATGTCGTACTGACAAGTCGCAGTCATGCATCAAACAGCGCAAATCATATGTTCGCAGCAATACTAATATTCATGCGCGTCGCGGACGTAAACCTGGTTTCTGTGACAAAGGCAACTGGTGACATAATATCGTGACAAATGACACGGGCCTCCTCGTCTAGGCGCTGTGAACTGTGATTTTGAAGCAAAGGAAAGACCTTTATTGCAGGCGTTGATTCCTGTCCGCTACGTGATTTCTGGTGAGACCTTACGTCTGACGCATATGATGTATCTTCACCTATCCAGATACCAGATTTACGTTACCCTATTCTCATTCTTTAAGCTGCAACAAAACCTTTCGCATTGTCTCTCACCCGGCAACAGATCGCGAATACACTAAGAGCCTACCTACATTAAAGACTGTTTGTTCGTTGTACTTGGCGTACTGGAAAATGATTTCACGACAGAAACGTAACTGTCACGCTAAAGGAAACACAGAATGTTGATGTGAGTCACATGGCACGCTCGTGATATATTCCATCTGCGCAGTTTTGAATCGGACTTAAGATAAACATTGACCCCTGACGTTAATACAGATCTCCGCGAAGAGTGTTCTCCCATACTCCAGGAAAGATTTTGCTGTCTAACCATAAACGCGAATGGGGAATTAAGCCTACAGGTAAAATCACTGTACGACCCAAAAATCATTTACTGGAAATGGGCCCTTGAGTTTATACTGACTGAGATTTTGAAGGTACAAAGGCCATTAAAGTAATGAAAATTCTTAGAAAGAATTCGGCAATAATTATGAATAATCTACACAGCAAGAAGAGTAAGTAGGTAAATTAGGCGGCTACTGCTCGACGTTCAGACGACAGCTACAAAGAAAGGTATAATTCAGAGATCATTTCGCTTCTCAGGATTTTCTGCCTTGCAGTTACGGAGCGAAAATCCAAACGCGTAACCGACACGTACAGACGAGATATTTATGGACTGTGTTTTATTCAGAAGTACATAAGATAAAACCCGTTGTGTGGAAACACCAAAAATTTCCGTAAGCACTTGTAACACTGTTGGTCATCCTGTTGAGGCGTTACGAGCGGAAACCGGTGACGTGAGTCTGCGTGCTGCCCTCCCAGATTGCTGACGCTTTATTCACATGCTCAATATATTGAAAACCATTCGTCCCTCCCCTGGCAGGATCTAATATATTCTAGAACGGCGAGGAGACGCCTGATATTAAGACGAGAGCCAGACCGCTGCATTCCTTGCGTGATCGCTCGAGGGTCCCAGCGACGCCATATCGCCATGGTCCCTCTCACTCTAGAACACCACTCGCCGTATTCCGTCAGGATATATTTTTCAAACTTTACACTGATACTAACTCACTAACGGCGCCATCTGGAACGACACACGTTGCACAGCAGTATAATCACTCTTCTTCTTGACACAGTGACTACACTAAACGTGATCCAGTCCTGTCTTTTCTAATGTATGTCGTTGAAGGGGATCCTGATACATCATTTGAAGCAGGGACGTTACGACAGCGATGAACGTACTTTCTTCTATGTCGCATTTGATAATGACAAAAAGCAATGTCGTAGAGTACATATTAACAAGCGAACTGAATGTTATTCTTAGTGTTAAACTTAAAGTTGCGCATTACCAAACTACGGTTCGATAGTTTCGGTACAGTGCATAAATGACGTAGTAAACGGTAGGATACCGGTAGTATTGGTGGCACTGTTGGGAAAGAAACAGATGAATGTTTGCCAGAGAAAAAACTCTGCAGCGTTTAGCGTTAGGCCATGATGTTTTTTACATCCTTAGAAAATATAAATTGCATTTTATAAGAAAAGAAATAGCTGTTCGAGTAACTACTGCACTTTTATGTAACCAAAACACTTACTCCTGATGAAAGTACAATTTACGGGCACAAACAGAAAAAAATGTATAAAATTATTTTTATTATTTTGTATTCAACAGAACGTTCTTCATTATGATCAGAGGCAAGACTTTCCTACTGTAATTGGTAAGAGCGAAAGTTATTTAGCAATAACAGAAACATGTTTGATAATATAAGCTCGACGAAATATTGAAGCTATGTTTGCCTTTTTTTTTTTTTTGAGGAAATTGTATTTTTCTAGTGCTGTATAATATATGTGTCTTATTTTTACAAAACCATACCTCTGTTTCACATTACATATCATAAATTTCCAAATAAAACCTGAACTAAGCAATGACCATTTTAATTTTGCTTTAAATACTCTCTTTTTTTTAAGTAACAGACAGGAGGCTAACTATGTACACCAAAAATGTTCCGCAGGTTACGCCACCCTTTATATCTAGATGGTTCACTGCCTCCAGTTTCTAGGGGCATCTAGTATGACAATGATCGCATACACAAAGAAAGATATAGAAATGGGGTAACGCCCACTAGGTACGCAACACACCCAACGTACGGGTAACGCAGTTACGGTATTAACTGACCAAATCTGCTAGGAAAACTACTGTTGTCTGTTCTTGCTTACGGTAGTATATAGTAGTTTTGAATTCTCGTTATACTGTGTGTGCAAAAATATTTTCGTTATAAATTGTTGAGAGACAAGCTCTTAAAAATTCTGATCTGTTTTGCTTATTTGCTGCATTTCAACACATTTGTTTCTTGTAAAACACCATCTCTGAAATATACATTATTTTATTTCCAGTATTTAATTTGTAGCCAAACAATGTAGTCCTATTTACCGACACATCCGAAAATTTTAAGACCATGGTACCTAGTTAGGTTATACAGACATGCAGATTATGGATCTTCTCAGTATACATTTAACTTCTATCTACGGGTGCACCTTCTTAAATCATATAGTGAAAGCTACACTCCTGGAAATGGAAAAAAGAACACATTGACACCGGTGTGTCAGACCCACCATACTTGCTCCGGACACTGCGAGAGGGCTGTACAAGCAATGATCACACGCACGGCACAGCGGACACACCAGGAACCGCGGTGTTGGCCGTCGAATGGCGCTAGCTGCGCAGCATTTGTGCACCGCCGCCGTCAGTGTCAGCCAGTTTGCCGTGGCATACGGAGCTCCATCGCAGTCTTTAACACTGGTAGCATGCGCCAAAGCGTGGACGTGAACCGTATGTGCAGTTGACGGACTTTGAGCGAGGGTGTATAGTGGGCATGCGGGAGGCCGGGTGGACGTACCGCCGAATTGCTCAACACGTGGGGCGTGAGGTCTCCACAGTACATCGATGTTGTCGCCAGTGGTCGGCGGAAGGTGCACGTGCCCGTCGACCTGGGACCGGACCGCAGCGACGCACGGATGCACGCCAAGACCGTAGGATCCTACGCAGTGCCGTAGGGGACCGCACCGCCACTTCCCAGCAAATTAGGGACACTGTTGCTCCTGGGGTATCGGCGAGGACCATTCGCAACCGTCTCCATGAAGCTGGGCTACGGTCCCGCACACCGTTAGGCCGTCTTCCGCTCACGCCCCAACATCGTGCAGCCCGCCTCCAGTGGTGTCGCGACAGGCGTGAATGGAGGGACGAATGGAGACGTGTCGTCTTCAACGATGAGAGTCGCTTCTGCCTTGGTGCCAATGATGGTCGTATGCGTGTTTGGCGCCGTACAGGTGAGCGCCACAATCAGGACTGCATACGACCGAGGCACACAGGGCCAACACCCGGCATCATGGTGTGGGGAGCGATCTCCTACACTGGCCATACACCACTGGTGATCGTCGAGGGGACACTGAATAGTGCACGGTACATCCAAACCGTCATCGAACCCATCGTTCTACCATTCCTAGACCGGCAAGGGAACTTCCTGTTCCAACAGGACAATGCACGTCCGCATATATCCCGTGCCACCCAACGTGCTCTAGAAGGTGTAAGTCAACTACCCTGGCCAGCAAGATCTCCGGATCTGTCCCCCATTGAGCATGTTTGGGACTGGATGAAGCGTCGTCTCACGCGGTCTGCACGTCCAGCACGAACGCTGGTCCAACTGAGGCGCCAGGTGGAAATGGCATGGCAAGCCGTTCCACAGGACTACATCCAGCATCTCTACGATCGTCTCCATGGGAGAATAGCAGCCTGCATTGCTGCGAAAGGTGGATATACACTGTACTAGTGCCGACATTGTGCATGCTCTGTTGCCTGTGCCTATGTGCCTGTGGTTCTGTCAGTGTGATCATGTGATGTATCTGACCCCAGGAATGTGTCAATAAAGTTTCCCCTTCCTGGGACAATGAATTCACGGTGTTCTTATTTCAATTTCCAGGAGTGTATATGACAAAACCTGTTGAGAAGCTTATTCAGCAATAACTCCTACGCACACTCGAACAATACCCATTAGTTGTTTCATTGCCATCTGAGCTGAGAAAGAAATCGCGTGGAGGCGTAGGCGGCTGCCGGATGCTGATCTCTCGCCTGCCATTCCTTTTCCCGCTTCTGTCATCCGGGTTCCGTAGAAGATGCAGACAAAAGAGTTTCATCTAGTCCAGCGGTCAGAATGGTACATCCATGTTTCTTGATCGTGTACAGGTACAATGTTGAACATCTAGTTTAATCACTGAGAATTATGCTATCTAAAATCTATTGATAAAATTCCGAATGTTAACCCTATGGTCTCGCCGTCACACAGTGTGGTATGCAGCAACTTAACTTTCTTGTCAGGAAAAGTCTGACAGCTGATACACGCCGTGTGAACAGAGAATATGAGAGCGCCGTTCTCAGAACCGACAATACTATCTGCAGTTGAACACCAGAAATTATTTCATCTTGAAGAAATTTTCTTTCACTCACTCGTTCATTTGATAAACGGAGTATTGTTGAAGAAGAACCACAGAGCGCTGTCGCTTTAGGGCTCCAATGCGCAATGGTATCGAGTCTAAGATAGTGGGAAGTAATCCCACAGGTAAGCTCTAAATTCTCAGAGTCACACGTTATTGAAACCTGTAGCAGTGCCTTAAGCTAGATGCTCGTGGAATTTGCTAAATTAGTCATGTTACCATCGAAAACAAGTGGTAATAATCCTCGTAGATTTCTCTTACCCGTAACACAGTTTTTGTTGAAAGCTACGACTGTAAAAATAGTCAGTGTGTTTGCTACAAAATAACGATTTTTCATGATCTAATTTCTTCATAGTGTAACTCAGGATATAATTCCAAATATAAATTCTCGTGTACTGTGACATTTTATAGACGTGCTGTCTGAAATGTGTTAGTTGCTGCATTATTCTATGGCTATACGTACATTTAAAACGCGCAATTTCGTAATTATAAATGTATCGTTCCCTACTGATAATGACGAATACGGAATGGACCATCAGAATGCTGCATCAGCACACACAAATGATGACCACGCTTAATAATGTCAGACTAAGAAAAGACGCACTTGATAATGGGAATTATAACTCGAAACGTGTTGTGTAGAAAGTAAAGAAAAATAGTGACTGGCAGCAGCAAATGTCATTGTTTAACAAACAAAAGGAGTCATTATATTTTCTACGAAATAGAGGAGAATACTGTTTTTATTAAGTAAACTTACGTTTGTAGTTTGAGTTTTTCGTTGTTTTCCATCACTACTGCTATCCGAACTTTAAAAATGAACACAAACACAACGAGACGGTTACTATTTCATTTTCTTACATTTTTCTTTTCTCTCGTGGAGTTTAAAATTTCGTCAGCTAGCATAGTTTTCGACCAGTTACGTTGTGTTCCAGAAACTTGAGAGTCGACGTGAGACACAGGGTGTAGGTGATGGGGTAGGGGTGGGGAAAAACCGACATGTTAAAACCGATACGGGTATTTTAGTTGCGAATAACCGGTATTTTTCGGTGCTTGTTTGGTCTCAGTTATAATAGGTTTTTTATTTTTTGCTGATAACCAGGTAAAAATCCGAAATATCAACTAGCCGTATCAGCCCAGCTAAAATTATTGGTTTTTAAATAACTTTATTTTAAGAAACGAGTAATTTTTATTCTTAAACTTTCCATTTCTTTGAAATATTGCGTTATCATAGAAAATCGATCTATGCTATTTTAATAGCAATTCCGACAGAAATGCGCAACAAACTCATGGCATAATAATTTGTACAGCACTGCTCAGACAATAATGTACCTGAAACTTCCTGGAAGATTAAAACTGTGCGCCGGACCGAGACTCGAACTCGGGACCTTCGAGTTCGAGTCTCGGTCCGGCACACAGTTTTAATCTGCCTGGAAGTTTCAAAATCAGCGCATTCTCCGCTACAGAGTGAAAATTTCATTCTGGAATAATGTACCTGTTACGATGGAGTGTAGCCAATTGGATGGTACGCGCTTACGTGAGTGTGTGATACTTGCCTGGTCTAGTTGTGTTAGAGAATGGCACCATCTCTAGCCTGCAAGTATTTTACAAAGTGCAGCACCAATGAAGTTGGCCTACAATGCTCCATTTCCTTTAAGAGAGTAGGAACGGGAGTAGATACAACAAACTTGCGACGTAACCCAAGGAGGAAACTTATAACTTAACAGTTCATTGGTGTAGTTTACAATGAAAACTAAAAGTAGCTGGTCTGTTGCCTGTGACTAGTAATATGCCGTTATCTGCTTGTAGCCCATGAAAACGGACAAATTAACACGAAAAACAGAGTTCTTTCAATCTCAGTTTTCACCCTTTAGCACTGACAATTCCTAATGCCCAAATAGTGGTATGATCGTCCATTATAACACGATTTTTGGGCAGAGTTTCAAAGAATTACGAAAATAGGAGGTTTTTTTGTCGTATTTTGCTACCTTATCACTTTTTGAGAGAAGCAGTGAACGTTGGACGGAGTAAGTTTACTTTTTATTTTAATTTAGTATTTTGACACTGTGCATCCTGTAACTGGGGAGTCAAAATCTCTCAGTTATTGTTCGCGGACCGCCGCGGACTGTGCAGAGTACTCACCCTGGCCAGCTGCCGCTGCAGGCGCGTCAGGGCGAGCCGCTCGCGCTGCCCGTTGCGCTGCTCGGCCTCCAGCGCTCGTTCCAGCTCCACGACGCGCGCCTCCAGGCTCTCCTGCAACACGCGCGCAGACAAACTCTTTCACCACACAGTCCGACTCCACACTACGTTAGCAGTCATTGCGGTTCGCAGTTAATACTATTTTAAATACACTGAGTGTAGGGAAAGACAGTCAAAGCGTAAGATTGTCAGGCGGAGAGTATATTCGATACAAATATCACAGTTGCAGACAGGATGAAGTAGCATAACTAGGATACGGCAGCAGGAACGCTGCCCAAGGCGCCGTCTCCCTGGGGACGCGTTTTTATGACAGGCGAAAAAAGGGGAAGCAAAAGGAGAAGAGGGAGGAGGGAGGGCGAAATAGGTGCGAGAGAAGATGATAAAAGGGAAGAAGAAGGGAAAGATTGTAGGTCACTGAAATGGGAAAAGGACAGAGAAGCATCAACGAAAATCAGGAGATTGAAACTGAACTCCGCTGGGCAACGTTTTCATAACATCAATGCCTCTGCCTGGTACGGAGACGATTGTGTCTCGGTTTGGCTACTAGATGGAGGCACTCACGTTACTGCACGTGAACCAACAGCAACCGAAATGTGACGAGTACATTTTGCGTTTGTTGGTTTGTTTCTTAAGGCTTTACATCGACCGCGAAACAAAAAATTAAAGAGCAATCGCTTTACTGTTACAAGTAATGCAACACTGGATTGTGTATTTTTCATGTTCTGAGTTGCATCGCACAAAAAACAATTTACTGAAATTTGTACCTTTTACTTCATTGTAAAATCATCTTGATTTCAATTAAAGAATGAACTTTCACGAGGACTGAACAAAAATGAGGTGTCGGCATGGAAAGGATGGGGATATAAATTCGAAGTCTGCGCAAGGCGCCAGTTGTGCTAGTGGCCAAATAAAAATGAAAAATAGAAATTCGCCAGGTGCGATTAGGACTCGCTTACCGGGACTTCCGTACGAACTTCATTATTTATAAACACAGTTCATCCATTATGGAAATGGCTCTGAGCACTATGGGACTTAACAGCTGAGGTCATCAGTCCCCTAGAACTTAGAACTACTTGAACTTAACTAACCTAAGGACATGACACACACCCATGCCCGAGCAGGATTCGAACCTGCGACCGCAGCGGTCGCGCGGTTCCAGACCGAAGCGCCTATAACCGCTCGGCCACATCGGCCGGCCTCATCCATTATGGAAAAAACTACATTTAGTCTATGGAGTGCGTGACTGATAATTTTGTAAATTTTTTTATTTATTTATAGACGCAATCACATCTTTATGACACAGTCATAACCGGTTTCGGCCATACAGTGACCATCTTCAGATTCTAAAGGCGGCATACACTGAACAGGTTCATGCGTTGTCAAACTCATGAACCTGCGTTCAGCGTATGCCGCCTTTAGAATCTGAAGATGGTCACTGTATGGCCGAAACCGGTTATGAATGTCTCACAAACATGTGATTGCGTCTATAAATAAACAAAAAAAATTTTTTTTTTACAGTTCATCCATTCCGGGGGTCGAGGAACTCTACAATTTCTGACTGTTGCCGGTATTCATAATGGCGAGATATCGCTCCTAGAGTTGCCATGACATTTGAGCATGTTTTAATTTTAAGTTTGAAGCTGGATAGCAAATGATAAAAGCAACATAATGACGCCGCGTGGGATAGCCGCGCGCTCCGAGGGGCCTTGCCACGGTTCGCGCGGCTCTCTCCTCGTCGGAGGTTCGAGTCCTCACTCGGGCATGGGTGTGTGTGTGTGTGTGTGTGTGTGTGTGTGTGTGTGTGTGTTTGTTGTCCTCAGCGTAAGTTAGTTTAAGTTAGATTAAGTAGTGTGTAGGCCTAGGGACAGATGACCTCAGCAGTTTGGTCCGATAGGATCTTACTACAAATTTCCAAACATAATCACTCATTAACAATGGGACGGCCGGAGTGGCCGTGCAGTTCTAGGCGCTACAATCTGGAGCCGCGTGACCGCTACGGTCGCAGGTTCGAATCCTGCCTCGGGCATGGATGTGTGTGATTTCCTTAGGTAAGCTAGGTTCAAGTAGTTCTAAGTTCTAGGGGACTGATGACCTCAGATGTTAAGTCCCATAGTGCTCAGAGCCATTTGAACCATTTTTTAAGTTCTATGGGACTGATGACCACAGCTGTTAAATCCCGTAGTGCTCAGAGCCATTTGAACAATTAACAATGTCGTATATTTTTCTTTTACTTGTAGTGTTAAACCTTGCTTCTTGCCAAATTTCATGATTCTAGACCAACGTGAAGTACTCTATAGGTTCTGATGAGTGAGCCTGCGAGTATCAAAATAGGTGACGTAAATGGCAGTAGCTTTTTAATGCATTGACTTTGAAGCATAAATGTTTTACACCACCAAGGGACCTTGGACCTCTGTATACGACAGAAATTTCAACGTAATACGTCTGCCCGTTCTTGACAAAAAGGGTTTTTAAGCGTCGCACAACAGAGTCATCCTACAAGGGTTCCATTTTTACCGACTGATATACCGAACCATTAGAAGTGTCGTTAACAGGCAGTATGTTTCTGATCTCTGTTTTGTTACATTGATCTACTTTAACGATAAATATTTTACAATTATGAATTTCCTATAACAAGAACTGTAGAAACCACCTGCCCATTTCTTCAGGGAACTTCGCCAACTCACGGGTAAAACTGTGTTCATTTCACATAAGGAGCATTCTCGAGGAAGCAAAAATCTGGACCGGCACAGGGGACCAGGGGCCGGCACGAGCGACACCAGCGTCTTACCCGAACAGTGAGAGCGATCACTGATCAGGCACTGATGTCTCCCACGTCTTGACTCTTACAGTTCAGTTCAGGCCACAACGAATTAAAAAATGTTCTTAAACCTTGACGGGGTGGTGCACGGTATTTGGAGAAGACAAGTAACTGTTTTCCCTTCTAAACTGACATTCACCCACTGTTAATAACTTTTGCATGTGAAGCGTGAAACAGTTATATCGAATCACAGACAAGGCGATCACACTGGATCAACCTGTAACGAACCCGATTGCCCCACTGCCAGCCGTCCATTAGGATATCTACAACACTCTAATTCCCGTTCAAGTCGAAAACAATTAATTCATCAGGAAGCAAACTCCCAATAAAGGCTGCTGGAGAGCGACTCAATTAAAATAATTTGCGTTGCGGCGGTAAACAAAGGGAGCGAGCAACTGGTCCGGCCCAAGTTTTAATGGCAGCGGTAGGAGATGGGGTGGGGGGGGGGGGGAGGGGGGCAGAGAGGAGGGTGTTCCGTCCGGTAATCCGCGCCCGTGTTTCGCAGTTTGCGGACTGCTTGGCCGTGATTAATCGCGGGGATTGCCGGGCTTATCATGCGGCGTGGCGCGGCGAGGCGCGCAGACCCACCCCACCCCCTTAAACATTCATTGGGGCGGTGGGGATTTGCATGGCCTCCCTTATTTATTAGCCGGCAAGTGCGCTCCTCCGAGTGACATTACGCGACACACATACCGTTCCACAACTGCAGAAACCGCCAGGTGATAAGCACACACTGCCAAGTACTTTGTACACTGTTCTGAGACCTGAGGGGCTTCGTGCGGAAGCTACGAGAGTGATGTTAATTTGGAGATGTCCACTGCGTAGAAAACTATACAGTATGACTGTTGTTAATGTTCACGTAGTTCTCGTTATCATTTCCATTAAACATTGTTTACTAACTGAAATATACAGACATATATTTGTTAAAATCCATCTGCCAGTTTTCAAGGCTTTTCAAGCTCATCTTCAGATGAGGCATGCATAAATTATACAATCCCATTAAACTAGGTAAAGCAAGCGAAGCTCTGCAGTCTCGCTCACGGCCCAACAGAACCCGACCGCCTGCTGTGTCAGCCTCTGCCAATGGCATCATTTGGATGCGATATGGAGAGGCACGGGATCAACACACTGCTCTCACGGTCGTTGTCGGCTTTCTCGATCTTCCCCTACTTCTCACTCACGTAGCCCCTCAGCTGGCATCACGGGGCAATTGCACCCCGTTCCAGACCTCCCACCAAGAAAAAATCCGTGGCAGTACCGGGATTCGAGGCCGGGTCCTCCGCACAGCAGCTACACACGCTAACCACTGAGCTACAGTGATGGAGGGACACGTGTTATTGGACATTTAAATGAGGTGCGTTCGTCTTTTGCCATTGTGACGGTTTGAGATCTGCCGGGGACACTTTCAAAAAGGGCTCTGAAAGTCTATGAACGAGTAGCAGCCCATTTTTCATCGCGAGATGAAACCGGAGGAGGTTGTGATTTTCTACGCTGGGATCCGTGGTAAAGTCCACGTTTTCACTCATCCCAAAGGTCTTCCATTGCTTTCAGATTGGGTCTCCGAGCAGGCCAGTCCATCTCAGGCATGTTATTGTTCAAAAACCATTGCCTCGCATATGCTCCTTCATGACAAGGTCCATTATCATGGCGATACTAACACTCACCATCTCCGCACTGTACTTCTGCAGTAAGCAAAATACAGTGACGTAAAATGTGTTCATATCCTTCCGCATGTAGTTCAAATGGTTCAAATGGCTCTGAGCACTATGGGACTCAACATCTTAGGTCATAAGTCCCCTAGAACTTAGAACTACTTAAACCTAACTAACCTAAGGACATCACACACACCCATGCCCGAGGCAGGATTCGAACCTGCGACCGTAGCAGTCCCGCGGTTCCGGACTGCAGCGCCAGAACCGCTAGACCACCGCGGCCGGCTCCGCATTTAGTGTTTTCTTAAGCGCAATAAGGGGACCACAACCTAACCACGAAAAACGCTACAAGATCGCAACAACACCACCTCCATACTTCAAAGTTGGCACTATGCGTGATGGCAGATTACGTTCGCCAAGCGTTAGAAAGACCCAAACACCACAATCCTATAGCTCGCTCTTTACACCACCTCAAGCTTCGCCAAGCTTTCGCTACAGGAATGTGTGGCTTACGAGGGTTTGTTCGACCACTGTACAGCATTTTTACTAACTCCGCACTCACAGTCATTGAGCTAGCAGCACTGCTGGTAGCACTTTGGCACTCACATGTCATTCCTTCCACTGATTTCATGCTATTGTTTACGCATGTAACAACCCTCCGAAATGACCGACCATCGCTGTCCGCCAGAATATATCTGCCTGGTTTTCTTTTACCTATGACTGTTTCTTCGCGTTTCCGTTCGACGGTCAATCACCAACAATCGACTTGGGCAGCTTCAGAACGGTCACTGATCTACATGTTACCCCTGACTGATCCATTCTGCTGCTTCTGTTTCTCTACTGGCAACACAATACTCCCTGCCTCCTTTCACTGTTGCAGAACCGCCTCTCATGACACCTAGTTGTAAATTCTGCATCATACAGCCGTGTCCGAAATCCTTTCGTCATTTATGTATCTCTACTCGTAAGGATGGACTGGCCTGCTCTGTGTCCCGATCTGAAAGCAGTGGAATACCTTTGGGATGAGTGAAAACGTGGACTTCGCCACGGATCCTTGCGTAGAAAATCACTACCTTCTCCGGTTTCTGCTCGTGATGAGAAATGGGCTGCCACTCCTTCACAGACATTAGGAGTCTTTTTTGAAAGTGTTCTCGGTAGATCTGAAACCGTCACAATGGCAAAAGACGAACACATCTCATATAAATGTCCAATAATACGTGTCCCTCCATCACTGTAGCTGTGTACTGGAGGCTGCTTCTGTGTGACAAGAAGATAGGGAAACTTTAATGTATCGTCTCCGTGTTAAGTCAATTGGCATTTTGTTTCAAATGTAGAACCCCTAGTCGGGCTCTGTGGCCGAGCGGTTCCAGGCGCTTCAGTCCGGAACCGCGCTGCTGCTACGGTCGCAGGTTCGAATCCTGCCTCGGGCATGAATGTGTGATGTCATTAGGTTAGTTAGGTGTAAGTAGTTCTAAGTCTAGGGGACTGATGGCCTCAGGTGTTAAGTTCCGTAGTGTTTAGAGCCATTTGAACCATTTAGAACTCCTGTCTGCCGAAATTACGGAAGAATCAACTGTGTACTTTGGAGCACCAAATAATTTCTCATACAACGAATAGAGTCTTTTGGAATGAAGTATACTTCGTGATTGATGTTATACTGTTTATCTGAGTTACTTAAAATAATTTGCTGTTTTCCTGGATAGTATGGCTCGGAGCACTATGGGACTCAACTACTGTGGTCATAAGTCCCCTAGAACTTAGAACTACTTAAACCTAACTAACCTAAGGACAGCACACAACACCCAGCCATCACGAGGCAGAGAAAATCCCTGACCCCGGCGGGAATCGAACCCGGGAACCCGGGCGTGGGAAGCGAGAACGCTACCGCACGACCACGAGATGCGGGCCCTGGATAGTAACGCCGGATAATGCCACACCTGTTAATCGTTTCTGACAGCAAACATATCTGCCGTACCTCGACAACGAATTGTAATTAAATATTAAATTAATGCAATTAGGAATTTAACATTCTAATAGCTAAACCAATAAATAATACTTGTTTACAGCTTGACTTTTTGTCGTACGTAAAAGAAAATGGACGAGCATAGGACTTCCGAATATCGTAAAAAGAAAGAGCATCACCAACTGAAACCAAACAAGATGCATCACCATACAATGACTCTTTGCCTCTTGCTGCTGTACGTACTAAGCCAGTTTGGAATATAGGAAATTTTAATACTTAATTTCTTTCCCAGTTCACATTTCTGTTACAAGTGATGTCACTTACGTTCATCGGCAACCAACAAAAGTGAGAGACACGACACGAGACTACATGTTGGACGCAGGTTAAGTATAGGAAAGGAGTTTAGTATTTGTCCTGTTGTTTATACTTGGCAAAAGAAACTAGTTTTGGAGACTGGTCAGTTATTTGTGCGAAGAGGCAGCGATACAGTACGGGCAAGCTGACCTTTGGAAGAAAGTTGGGCACACTCCATCAACTGCTAAGAACCATGTGACACGGAATACGAGTATATGCCTTATTATATGCCTCTTACCTTCAGCACTTTACACCAGATCTCTGTTTCAGAGAAAAACATTGAAAATAGTAATACTAGTTTCCAACAGCTGGCGCAAATATTGCAATGAGAGAAAAACTGTTGTTTTTATTTGAACTATTTGTCAAACCAGTTGATGAAGTCTTTAGTTCCAATGGTAGAAGTAGTTATCTGGCAGCAGGCAGAGTATCGTTATGACTGCAAAGGCTCCACGCACACTCAGAAACATACACTAGTAGCCTACTGTTAAGGCGCTCTAAAAAAGGTTGTGTTGTTCTCAGGACAGGAATTATCACGTGGAGCGTTACGATATCTGACGCCTTTTATCGAAAGCGGAAGCGTCAGAAAACTCAGTATTTGAAATTTATTCTAATGTTTTGATAGTTTTCTATGGGTGAACTAGTTCCGAACAAAACTGAACATAAGGTGGAGTTAAAAATATCGTTGACGGAGTAGGAAGGGGAGAGGAGATTGGTTCAAATGGCTCTGAGCACTATGGGACTCAACATCTTAGGTCATAAGTCCCCTAGAACTTAGAACTACTTAAACCTAACTAACCTAAGGACATCACACACACCCATGCCCGAGGCAGGATTCGAACCTGCGACCGTAGCAGTCCCGCGGTGCCGGACTGCAGCGCCAGAACCGCTAGACCACCGCGGCCGGCAGGGGAGAGGAGATAGAGTTGGATGGCTTTCGCTGTATTCTTTGAAAGTAAAACCAAAAGCCACCCAGCATTCGTCTTAGCAGACTTTCAGTTAGAAGTGAAGGGGAGGTGAGAGAATATTCATCAAGTAATTTACGAGAGGAATAGATAAAATAATCTGGCAAACTCTGACTAGGAAAATAACATTACAAATTCAGTTATTTTCGTTTTAATACGTCAATGATTTCTGAGTTACGAAGACAAATTATGGCGCTTATTCTTGGAAATAAAGGCAGCTATTCCCGTACTAGCATAAGGGAATCATAAAAAAAACAGGGAGCTAGCCAATGCGAAAAATTGAGGGGGAGAGAATTTTTTAAGATGAAGTTCCGACAGTCACCTAATTTGATTTCGGAAAACTCCCACAAACCAGGAGAATTACTGCGCGAGTTTGTATCCACACTACCACGAAACTTGAGTACAGTGTATCAGTCTTACATACAGCTAACACGACTGTGTGACGTCGAAACTTACAAGGCAAAAAGACATCGTCTTTCTCCCTTTCAACTTTTTAACTTTACATAAATGGAAACCGAGTTACATTTTACTTTAAACAAGCGTAGCAGTACATCTTCACCAAAAACTAGTGTTATTTTAACACTGTGCCGCAAGTGTTTGGAAAAAGCCTGATAAGTCACAGAAATAAATCGTACAAAAAAATGTACGACTTATACTTACCTCTTTCACTGTTAATGACGTTACATCATTTCCTATTAAACTCAAAAAATATTCAAATGCGTGTGAAATCTTATGGGACTTAACTGCTAAGGACATCAGTCCCTAAGCTTACACACTACTTAACCTAAATTATCCTAAGGACAAACACACACACCCATCCCCGAGAGAGGACTCGAACCTCCGCCGGGACCTGCCGCACAGCCTAATAACTGTAGATTTTAAATACATAGCGACATTTGTAAGCAAAATGTCAAGGCATCTAGTTACTTCACTTTTGATTTATTATCTATTTTATTCCACTCAAAATTACACTGCTACCAACTTCGGCAGTGTTACAAAAGTATTCTATAATCCTTGTTTCACATTCGCAACCGACAATCGAAAGGAAGGGAGTGGAGTACGACGTGGGTCATATTTAACGGGTGATTGTCTGCAAAAAATCGGTCGCCAACCATTTCCGAATCGCAGTAGAGCAAAATTGGAAATTTGTGGTAAGGTGTTATGGGACGAAACTGCGTAATCTAACTTAAACTAACTTACGCTAAGGACAACACAGACACTCGTGCCCAAGCGAGGACTCGAATCTCTTATGGGGGGAGCCCCGCGGACCGTGACAAGGCCCCTGAGACTGCGCGCCAGTAGAGCAGATAATGATGAAATGCGCTGGTGGCGAGCGTAACGTGTCCGGATCACAGGTTGACGGATGGAGCAAGGTGTCGGTGTCCAAGTCGATCGCGCGCGGCCGAGCGCGCCTGGCGGCGTAATTAATTAGGAACGTAATTTCACGGAGTGTCCCGCGGCCGCGGGCGGCGGAAAGGCCAGGCCGGCGCGGGGCCCGCGGTCGGTGCGGCGCCACTAATGGCGCGGCCGGCTCTCCCCCGTGCCGTATCGGCAGCTAATCTGCGGCCAGTGATAAATCCCAGCCGGGATTTCCGCGGCCCATAATGCACTGCGCGGGGAGCCACCTGCCCACGAACGGCGCCACCACTGTCTCGACAGCGGGGCCGGCTGCAGCGCTCGACACGACCAGCCTCGGCCTGCTGCCAAGATCTGCTCTATCTGTAGGTCCGTATTAGGAATATCGCGATATTCTTCTCCAAAATACAGTTTCTGACACGGAATACTTGCAAAAGCGCAATTTTGCACTCCCAAACGTGATCAAACAGTCAGTGAAATTGCCCACTTTGACTGGAATACTCTCTTTCAAATTCTGAAGGTGGCAGGGGTAAAATACAGGGAGCTAAAGGCTGTTTACAATTTGTACAGAACGCAGATGGCAGTTATAAGAGTCGAGGGACATGAAAGGGAAGCAGTGGTTGGGAAGGGAGTGAGACAGGGTTGTAGCTTATCTCCGATGTTATTCAATCTGTATATTGCGCAAGCAATAGAGGAAACAAAAGAAAAGTTCGGAGTAGGTATTAAAATCCATGGAGAAGAAATAAAAAATTTGAGGTTCGCCGATGACATTGTAATTCTGTCGGAGACAGCAAAGGACTTGGAAGAGCAGTTGAACGGAATGGACAGTGTCTTGAATGGAGGGTATAAGATGAACATCAACAAAAGCAAAACGAGGATAATGGAATGTAGTCGAATTAAATCGGGTGATGCTGAGGGAATTAGATTAGGTTCAAATGGCTCTGAGCACTATGGGACTCAACTGCTGAGGTCATTAGTCCCCTAGAACTTAGAACTAGTTAAACCTAACTAACCTAAGGACATCACACACATCCATGCCCGAGGCAGGATTCGAACCTGCGACCGTAGCGGTCTCGCAGTTCCAGACTGCAGCGCCAGAACCGCGCGGCCACTTCGGCCGGCTAATTAGATTAGGAAATGAGACACTTAAAGTAGTAAAGGAGTTTTGCTATGTGGGGAGCAAAATAACTGATGATGGTCGAAGTAGAGAATATATAAAATGTAGACTGGAAATGGCAAGGAAAGCGTTTCTGAAGAAGAGATATTTTTAATATCGAGTATAGATTTAAGTGTCAGGAAATCGTTTCTGAAAGTATTTGTATGGAGTGTAGCCATGTATGGAAGTGAAACGTGGACGATAAATAGTTTAGACAAGAAGAGAATAGAAGCTTTCGAAATGTGGTGTTACAGAAGAATTCTGAAGATTAGATGGGTAGATCACATAACTAATGAGGAAGAATTGAATAGAATTGGGGAGAAGAGGAGTTTGTGGCACAACTTGACTAGAAGAAGGGATCGGTTGGTAGGACATGTTCTGAGACATCGAGGGATCACCAATTTAGTATTGGAGGGCAGCGTGGAGGGTAGAAATCGTAGAGGGAGACCAAGAGATGAATACACTAAGCAGATTCAGAAGGATGTAGGTTGCAGTAGGTACTGGGAGATGAAGAAGCTTGCACAGGATAGAGTAGCATGGAGAGCTGCATCAAACCGATCTCAGGACTGAAGACCACAAGAACAACACATTCTCATAACTGGGGGTAGATACGCTGTTATTCAAGTGTTTACGAAATTCCAACTCATCTTTGCCCTGTACACACACTAGTAGAGCCACTATCAGGACGCAAATCAGGTGTACTTTCAATACACGCTGTAACGGTCGTGAGCGTTTGTTAACCTTTGAGATTGGACGTGGTGATTTGATGTCATTCAAGAATGCCTTTAAGGCTACAAAGATGCCATTATTAACAGCGAGGTCGTGTAATAGGGCTACCAGAATCTGAATATTCCTTCTGCGATATTTTGGAAAGACATGGGAGGCGTGCAGCCAAAATATAGCCACTGTACTTGAATGCTGGAAGCAGTGGTCGCCAGACTGTACGGTCGCAAGAAGCCCTGACTCCGGACGGCCTCGTGTTCGCTGTATGACTGGCACGTCGTACTGCATCTGCAGTTGCAATTTGAGCAGCAGTCGGCACCACAGTGACGCAATGAACTGTTATAAATCGGATACTTCAAGGATAGCTCCGAGCCACACGTCTTGTAGCGTGCGATCCACTAACTCCAAATCACCGCCATTTACGACTTCAGTGGTGTCAAGCGAGAGCTCATTGGAGGGAAGGGTGGAGGTCTGCTGTTTTTGTTTCTCATGAAAGCTATTTCTTCCTCGGTGCCAGTGATGGCCGTGTGTCCGTGAGGAGGAGGAGGCGGCCAGCCTAGGACCTGCAAGTCAACCTGGACCTACACGTGGAGTTATGTTATGGTGTGCGATTTTGCATGACAGCAGGAGCATCTCGCTCTTATCCCATGCATCCTGCCTGCAAATTGTCACGTCAGTCTGGGTGGTTCGACCTGTTGTGGTGCCATTCATGAACAGCATTCCAGGGGGTGTTTTCAACAGGCTAACTCTCGCCCACATACCGCTGTTGGAACACAGCGTCCTCTTCAGAGTGTCGACATGTTGCCTTGGCCTGCTCGATCACCAGGTCTCTCTGCAGTCGAGCACGTATAGTACATCGTCGCGCGACAACTCCGGTGTCATCCACAAACAGCCGGCCGCGTTGGCCGAGCGGTTCTAGGCGCTTCAGTCTGGAACCGCGCGACCGCTACGGTCGCATGTTCGAATCCTGCCTCGAGCATGGATGTGTGTGATGTCCTTAGGTTAGTTAGGTTTAAGTAGTTCTAAGTTCTAGGGGACTGGTGACCTCAGATGTTAAGTCCCATAGTGCTCAGAAGCATTTGCATTCATCCACAAACAGCATTGACCGTCCCTGTATTGACCGACTGAGTACAACAGGCGTGCAACTCCAGCACACAAAATGACACCTAACACTTGTACTACGCAATGCATGGACGTTTTCATGATCACATTCAACCTTCTGGCGATTATACCGTTTATTAACGCACCAGCAATTCATATTTGCAATGGCTTATTTCGCGTTTACCCTGTGATCTTGCAAAGTTAATCACTTACGTATTTTACTCAGAGAAATGTATTCCTTAAATTTCTTAACTCTATATTAACTATTTTTTTGTGTTGCGATTCTTTCCCTCAGCGTTTACTCCATCATGCGATTTGTTGTCGACAATATTGACTCATTCAGAAGAAACTACTATAGTCATTCAGTGAACACCTGGCGGAAGAACTATTTTCACTTTGAAATACTTTCTTACGCACTGTATAGAACGGTATGCGCTATTCAGCGGGTTTCATTTTCAGTAAGATACCAGCGTAGCTGAAATAATAAACGACAATACTCAAATCTTTGAATCTGGTTTCCTTGTGGCACACTCGTTCTATTCGCTAAAGGAGTCTGTAGTAGTTGAAAACTTTTCTCTGTAATGTGTTATGTATTCGTATACTCTTCGATAAATCTTCCTTTTGTTTTATTAATTCTTTAGTTCTTTTGTTTATAAATGTTCTAATCGGTATTCTGTACATTATGTACTGATTCGTAACATGATCCAGTAGCTTCCACGTACATTTAAACCTAGATAAATACTGCACAATTCATATTTAAGTGGCTGACAGAGGGTTTTTCAAACCACTTTCACAATATTTCTCTATCATTCCACTCTCGAACAGCGCGCGCGAGATAAACTAATTTATTTCCTTGCGAGCCCTGATTTCTCTTATTTCATTACTATGGTCTTTTCCCTTATGCAGATGGACGTGAACAAAATATTTTCCCTTTAAGAGAAGCAAATTGATGACTGAAATATCTTGAAAAAATCTCTCACAATGAATAACGCCTGTGTTTTAATGACTCCCACCCCAACTCGCGTATCATGTGTTTGAGACTTTCTCTCCTACTTTACGATAGTTCAAAACGAGCTTCCCTTCTTTAAACTTTTTCCATCTTCTCCACTTTGGCTACTGTGATCTCAAGAAATCTGATAAATAAAATAAAATTAATGCGGGTCTGCATGTTTGATGTGATGTATCGAGATTAAAGCAATAAGATAAATGCACGCTTTGTCAGTATCATACCACTACACTGCTATTTACTATTGACTTCAAGTTGCGAAAACAACACATTTATTCACGGCCAGGGTCTGCTACAGATATTTGCACGTATTATATGGCGCTTAAAATAGTATTTCATGAGAACAGGCGCATAATTTTTCCATGCGCACAAGTTAAGAGTTGATACCACGGTCTGATGTGATTTACCCTTTCCCAGAAGGGGGCATAAGTCATCAGAGGCCACCAAGTGCAACATGAATTTTGGAATGTCGATCTGAGCGGGGAAGCGTGAAGTTTTCGACCATGATGGAAAGTGGTTTCTCCTTGTGTCTGCCTATGTGAAATCTACAAGCGCTCAGGGCCCTCGCAAACAGCTCCATACTTTATCGCTGTGGGAGGCTAGTAACAGCTAGTGACATATCAAAGAAGCCTTCTTTTATCTTTCCCCTCCCCCTGTCTCCTCGAGCTCTCTATGCACATGGAATAACGCAGTAGTATACACGAGACTACTAAGCATTTATTATGATACTTTATTAATTTGACACGCATTCACAGCAAACGGAAAAATAACCGAAACACAACAATGCAACGGATAGAAGAACGCACATTACAGTCGCGAACATTTCGCTCAGCCCTACATATCAATTTAGCCACAGGGGAGTGTTCATAAATCTGGAGATGAAGTTCCTTCTTGAAAAGGTTGGGGAGGCAAGATTTAGAGCGGGCGCTGATACGCAAGTGAGGGTGAAAGCTACAGAGCCAGAAATTCTGGGAGCCCTCGCACCTCGGCGGGAAGACTGCACCCACTCCGTAAGCAACGCTACCGTCAAAGGCATGCCCCTCCCCCTCTTTTTTTCCCTGATCCACTCTTCCCTTTCACCCCAGCATTCCCTCATTATAATGAACTTCTCTTGTCGACGAACACGGAGGCGAGCTAGAAGTTTATCAAAGTTATTAAGTAAGGTCCAACTCTTTTATGCGCCCTCCATCAGTAGGCTCGCGCGAGTAGCGCTGGATTCCTGCGCAGCATTTGCCGCTTCAGATAAGCCGAAGTGCTATAGCTGCCCCCCCTCCCCCCCCCCCCCTCCGACCCCAGTCGCAATCCGCACGCCGCTTATGAAAGAGGAAGTCGTGCTCGGAGCCGGCGCGGCGCCGCCGGAATTTCAAACTATCCTGTAATTGTTTAGCGGTGACTGCGTATTGATTTCGCTGGTGGCCGCGTACGATTGTGGATGGATCCTTGCGTCGGTCGGTGCGGTGGCGGGGAGAGAGAGGACAGACAGGGGTGAAACCAAATCACTGCTGCTGACTGCAACAAACAAAATTCTCCGTCGCGACAAATGTCTGCGTACGTGCTCGTCATAACGGAATCACATTCGACAAGACAAAAGAATGTGATACGCTAGTTCAGAACTGTTCATACAAACTGAGTCCCTGGCATATGTCATTTCTCCGCCTCCCTCCCTCCCTCCCCCCCCTCCCTCCCCATCACCTCTCTCTCTCTCTCTCTCTCTCTCTCTCTCTCTCTCTCTCTCTCTCACACACACACACACACACACACACACACACAGAGAGAGAGAGAGAGAGGGGGGGGGAGGAGACAGAGAGGGAGAGAGGAAGCAGGAGGCAGGAGGGAAAGAGTTGGAAGACCTAGGTTTTACAGTGAAAGACTATTTTTCATGTAATGCGCTTTGCCCTGCTTATTCTTGCCACTGACTAGGTTCCATACCTCTGTAAAGCCTGTTTAACAACCCAATAGGACTAATATAAATTCTTCACAAGATACAAAGTGTGTACCAGCCACAAAATTCTTTATGTGAGGATAGCTAGAAATTGGACGGCGCCAAGGGCGTACTGTTTCAATAATTTTCAAATCGCATTGATTTCCTAGGGCCCAAGCATTTTTGTGGATGCGTGGCCTGTTTTGAAAGAATATGACTTTATTTCCCTCTTAAAATTAAGGCCTCCTAGTTTTTTTCATCCAGTTGATCCTTAACATCGGTGATGTATTTGCCAGCTACTATTTCATCGTTTGCAACGTAGGCAGTAGGTACAATAATTCTGAATCCCTTAAAACCGGTAACAACCTTTCCAGCTTCCACATTCACAGCAAAAGGCTGACGTAAAAGTGAATTAGATATTTTTGAAAACGACCCAAAACAGTTTTGATACTCACTCGATAAATGTATCCATCTAACTTGGACAAAACTTTCTTATGACTAATTTCTTCATTTTTATACAGTAATCATAGTTGCGACATGTCTGTGTTGACACAGATTTCAAACACCTTAAACAGTCCACCGCCCAATGCAGTCTCGTGCACTTTCGCGATATTTTCATTTGTGGTCGCAGTTTTGCGACGTCCACTGTGTGCGTCATCTGCAACAGAGGATCGGCTAGGTTTGAGTTTCACCGCTCGTTAATTCTAAAAATGAGGAAGGTGATTTCTTATAGCCCTCCACCAACTTTGGATTAATTTCTGTTGATCATAAACAAAAAAGCCGATATTACTCCAGTTTATCCATTTGGACAAGAACATAAAACACAACTTCCTTATAAACTGTACAGTCTAAACTGCTTCACAGATAAACTTACGTATTGTGCTGATGTTCTAACAGGAAAAACGTTCACTTACGTCAATGTGCTCTCTCTGAAGTAGATCAAGAAATTTGCCCCTTGCTCTATGTATACTTACGCAGTAATATAAGTGAGTTACAACTAATAAAAATGGTTCAAATGGCTCTAAGCACTATGGGACTTTACATCTGAGGTCATCAGTCCCCTAGACTTAGAACTACTTAAACCTAACCAACCTAAGGACATCACACAAATCCATGCCCGAGGCAGGATTCGAACCTGCGACCGTAGCAGCAGCGCGCGGTTCCGGACATAAGCGCCTAGAACCGCTCGGCCACAGCGGCTGGCTACAATGAACATGCAATGTATACACTGAGGTGACAAAAATCGTGAGCTACTTCCTAACACCGTGTCGAACCTCCTTTTGCTCAGTGTAGTGCAACAATTCGACGTGGCATGGACTCGACAAGTCGTTGGGAGGCCTCTGCAGAAATATTGAGCCATGCTGCCTCTATAGCCGTCCATAATTGCGAAACCGTCGCCGGTGCAGGATTCATGTCTAGCGGACTGGGTGGCCAAATCATTCTCTCGATTTGTTGCAAATGGTCTCCAAGTAGCCGAACGTAACCATTTACAGTCAATTATCGGACCAGAGGACCCAATCCATTCCATGTAAATACAGCCCACACCATTATGGAGGCACCACCAGCTTGCACAGTGGCTTGCTAACTACTTGTATCAATGGTTTCGTGCGGTGTGCGTCACACTAGAACCCTACTGTCAGCTGTTACCAAGAGAAATCGCGACTCATCTGACCAGGCCACCGTTTTCCAGTCGTCTAGTGTCCAGACGATATGGTTACGAGCCCAGGAGAGCCGCTGCAGGAAATGTCTTGCTGTTAACAAAGGCACTCGCCTTAGTCATCTGCTGCCATTACCCATTAACGCCAGATTTGGTCGCATTGTGGCAACGGATACGTTCATCGTACGTCCCGCAATGATTTCTGCGGTTATTTCACGCACTGTTCCTTTCCTGTTAGCACTGACTACGCACGTGCCGCTGCTCTGGGTCGTTAAATGAAGGCCGCCGACCGCTGCGTTGTTCGTGGTGAGAGATAATGCCTGAAATTTCGTATTTATGTCACACTCCTGACGTTGCGGACCGCGGAATATTTAATTTCCCAACGATTTCTCAAATGGAATATCCCATGCGTCTAGCTCCAACCACCGTTCCGGATTCAAAATCTGTTAATTGCCGGCGTGCGGCTATAATCACTTCGGAAAACTTGTCACAGGACTCACCCGAGTACGAATGACAGCTCGGCTAAAGCACTGCCACTTTATACTTTGTGTACGCGATACAACCGTCAACCGTATGCGTGCATATCTCCGTCCTGTGGCTTTTGTCACTTCAATGTACATGAGCAGATTGATGTTGGAGAGTGATTCGTACATGATAGGATGGAATCCGCAAAATTGCTGTAGATCTTCCCTGTAGATCTTCCATACGTAACAACTGAAATCGTTTGTTTTGCGGTACTTCGTTTCAGTTTAATGTACCGGGTGACCAAAAAGTCAATATAAATTTCAAAACTTAATAAACCACGGAATAATGTAGATAGAGAAGTAAAAATTGACACACATGTGTGGAATGACATGGGGTTTTATTAGAACCAAAATGCAGGATGGCGCTCGACCCCATATTGCGAGACGCGTGAAAGATCTCTCGTGCTCGTCGTCTGGTGATGATCGTGTGCTCAACCGCCACTTTCGTCATGTTTGGCCTCCCAGGTCCCCAGACCTCAGTCCGTGCGATTATTGGCTTTGGGGTTACCTGAAGTCGCAAGTGTATCGTGATCGACAGACATCTCTAGGTATGCTGAAAGACAAACTCCAACGCCAATGCCTCACCATAACCCCGGACATGCTTTACAGTGTTGTTCACAACATTATTCCTCGACTACAGCTATTGTTGAGGAATGATGGTGGACATATTGAGCATTTCCTGTAAAGAACATCATCTTTGCTTTGTCTTACTTTGTTATGCTAATTATTGCTATTCTGATCAGATGAAGCGCCACCTGTCGGACATTTTTTGAACTTTTGTATTTTTTGGTTGTAATAAAACCCCATGTCATTCCAGGCATGTGTGTCAATTTGAACCTCTCTATATACATTATTCCGTGATTTATTCCGTTTTCAAATTTATACTGACTTTTTGATCACCCGGTATTTCAGAGCTCTGTAGTCAGTGGAATGAGGTGCATTTATTACTGTTTCTTCACTTACACCTTACTCTATAATCTTGCGTTATTGCTGAATCAACGCAGTGAGAATTGCCTCATTTCACTGTGGCATCAGAACAACGTTAATGCGCATATGACCTGGAAATATGGTGTTATTTAAGTCAAAGATGTAAGTGACGGATTAATAAAACAAAGCACTGTCTGAAAGTGGTAATTTAGAGAGACAAATTTCGTCTTTCTGCTTGCGATAATGTGTTCTTTTTTCCATTCTTATCACAGGAAGCCTTGTGGGCCAATGTTACAGCGTAACTTCTAATGATGTGACATATTCTCGAAAATTATTTGGTTAGTACGCCAACAAACTATTCGTTATAATTGCTGCATTATCTCATCTTAGTTTCTGGAAGGTAACAAAGGAAATACATCAGGTGGAGACATTTATGCCTTCAAGAAGCTGGGTCGCTAAAAAGTAGTGAAGATAATGGACAGAACTTTTCTTGCTACAATCTGGGACGCGAAGTGGCAGAAAGGTGGCGTCGCACAGCAGTTTCTGATAAGTGTACCGTCTTTCACGGAAAGAAAGAGTACGGGCGTAAGATGCTATTAACGACGGTTATCCGCAGTCTGGAGAAGGGCACCACTTGGTCCGGTTTCTTCTATTTTATTTATTATTTTTTAAAGAGGCTTATTCTATTCCTCTTCCATTGTTCGCTGCAAGTTTATCATAACAACAGAAACAGATAAAGATCCATGGACAGCGACGACTAAAAGCACCCTTATTACAAATTAAACAAAGGACAAAGGTGGGCAAATGGCCAAGCACTTCTACTCGTGTCTGTATTTTGGTTGCGCGACCACCAGGATAGTAGCGGCTTGCCTCCTCTTGCATTTTCGTACCCAAAATTAATGATCCAGCGGATGGGGCAACTTTTGAAGTAGTAGTAGAGCTGTGATTATCAGAAGAGAGTGGAAGTATTGAAGGCAAGTCTCAACAAACCAACTGACAATCAAAAAGGCTTTACCCAAGGCCGACCTGAGAGCCTCCTCCAACCTTTACGGTTGAACCCTGAAAAATACAAATCTGCACCACGAAGACGAAATCACACAAGGGGAGCAACTGCAGTACAGTACATGGAGAGCATTGAATAGATTAAGAACAGGGGTCGCAAAACACAAATTAAACTTGGTCAAGTGGAGCTACTCTGAATATGGCCAGTGTGAATGTGGAGAAACAAAGACGACTGAACACTTGCTCATGTGGCCACAGATGGAGTTTGTTTGCACACCGGAAGATCTATTTTTGTGTAATGACAAGACCATTAAAGCAGCAGACTTTTGGAGGCAAGGAATTTAGGTGTTTTCGCCCGGACACGGAACGTACCACTGTGAGAATGGCTGCAGTTTTACCGTTCTTGCGTAGTGTTTATGATATCGTGTTCTGTTGGCGGTTGATTCTGATTCTGACGAAATGAACGTGTGAGTCTGCCGATTCGTTAGCGTGTCGCGTAATTACGCTGATATCGAGCTAAGTAACATCTGCAGAAAAGGAGTGAGTGCTGAGAATCATATATAGCCACGGATAAGTGATTCCTCAGACAGCTTAGTAAAGGAAACTAAAAGTCATGGGTAATGCATGAGAAGACTTGTTCGGGATTCGACCTGCAAGAAAGCGAAACTGCAGAAAATAAATGGGTGTGTCGCCACGCGAGAGGGAAGACTGTCGCGAGATGCTGCGTGTTCGGCCGCTGCGACGGCGTGCACAAATAAAGCGAGACGAGGGGGGCGGCCGATAGCAGGTGCGACAACACGGGAGGAGAGCCGGACAAGGGGAGCGCGTCGCAGAGATCGCGGCGGCCCGCGATTACCGCCGGCCGGCGTGGCTGCTAATTAAATGGAGACATGCGCGGCCACGCCCTCCGTGGCTTCATTAAACCGCGCGCGCCTTAATATAATCCGCCTATCTTAAATCAGTTCGCCCGCAGCCATACATCACCGGGGAAGCCGCTAAGAGGATTCGGATTAAGAGCGTGCTTCCTGCGGGCCTTCTGATCAGCCGCACCGATAGCTGCTCGCCTCTTTAGCTGCCAGCTGCCTCCTCTGTGTCTGGCCCTGTCCGAATCCAGCCAGTCGTCAGCGCGTCGCGTCTCCATTCCACCGACCGCGCTGTAGCAGTAGCGGCTCAACATCAACAGCGACAACAAAAGGGGAGAGGGGACGTCACAACATCTATTTGCCCGTGCACCTTTTCGCAACCTCCCTTCATCACTGTCCTCTATGGCCCATGGTGCACCACAGCTGCATCGACACCGGTTTTGGATGCGCCATTTTGCCGTGCACGGTATACTTTAACCACGCCGGCACGGAGACAGTTTACAGTCTTAGAGATTTCTGAAATGCTTCAACCCTTCGCCCGAAAGCCAATGATCATACCCTTTTGAACGTCGTACAAAGCGCTCCATCCCCGCATTATGGCAACGACTCTATTGTTTCCCGAATTCCCCCTAACAAGCTTTATATAGGGTCCACTATAGTGCTGCCACCTTCCGTCTGAGTGCTTGCTGCACGCTGACGTCGAACATTAACTGTGGTGACATTAATGTGACTGGGCTGTTCATATGAGCGTCACTCCAAGAGAAATGCACACTATTTTTGTAAAAATACAGTTTCCATTCTGCATGTGGGAAAGTTTTACAGTGTGTAGATACATACTTCCCACTTGTTTTCAAACTTAATTCAACCTGTTCCCGTGAGTCGCGCCGTCACATCATGTCTTCAACATGGCTGCTACGCTTGACATTCGTCAGAAGCAACGTGCTGTCATAGAATTCCTGTACTGTGAAAACGAGACAGTGGGAAACATCCACAAGAGGTTGAAAAAGCTGTATGGAGATGCTGCTGTCGAGCGCAGTACAGTTAGTCGGTGGGCAAGCAGGTTACGTAATGAAAGCAGGCACGGCAATATTAAGGATTGTTCTCGCAGCGGCTGGCCTCGTACTGCACACACTCCAGACAATGTGCAGAGAGTTAACGAATTGGTGACAGCTGACAGACGCATCACAGTGAACGAATTGTCACGCTACGTTGGGATAGGGGAAGGAAGTGTTTGCGCAATACTGAAAGTGTTGGCGTTTAAAAAGATTTGTGCCAGGTGGGTTCCCAGAATGTTGACAGTGGCTCACAAAGAAACAAGAAAAACGGTATGCAGCGAACTTTTGTACGAGAATGGTGGAGATGAATTTCTTGGAAGAACTGTGACAGGTGATGAAACATGGCTCCATCATTTTTCACCAGAGACGAAGAGGCAATCAATGGAGTGGCATCATGCAAATTCAGGCAAGAAAAAGAAATTCAAAACCACACCTTCTGCTGGAAAAGTTATGGCTACGGTGTTTTTCGATTCCGAAGGACTCTTGCTTGTCGACATCATGCCGAGTGGAACCACCATAAATTCTGATGCATATGTGATGACACTGAAGAAACTTCAAGCTCGACTGAGTCGTGTTCCACCACATCGGCAAAAGCAGTATGTTTTGCTGTTGCACGACAATGCACGGCCACATGTCAGTCAAAAAACCATGGAAGCGATCACAAAACTCGGATGGACAACACTGAAACACCCGCCTTACAGTCCTGATCTGGCTCCATGTGACTATCATCTCTTTCGGAAACTGAAAGACACTCTTCGTGGAACAAGGTTTGAAGATGAAGACTTCCTTGTGCACGCTGCCAAACAGTGGCTCAAGCAGGTTGGTCCAGAATTTTACCATGCTGGTATACAGGCGCTGGTTCCAAGATGGCGTAAGGCATCTACATCTACATCTACATCCATACTCCGCAAGCCACCTGACGGTGTGTGGCGGAGGGTACCTTGAGTACCTCTATCGGTTCTCCCTTCTGTTCCAGTCTCGTATTGTTCGTGGAAAGAAAGATTATCGGTATGCTTCTGTGTGGGCTCTAATCTCTCTGATTTTATTCTCATGGTCTCTTCGCGAGATATACGTTGGAGGGAGCAATATACTGCTTGACTCTTCGGTGAAGGTATGTTCTCGAAACTTTAACAAAAGCCCGTACCGAGCTACTGAGCGTCTCTCCTGCAGAGTCTTCCACTGGAGTTTATCTATCATCTCCGTAACGCTTTAGCGATTACTAAATGATCCTGTAACGAAGCGCGCTGCTCTCCGTTGGATCTTCTCTGTCTCTTCTATCAACACTATCTGGTACGGATCCCACACTGCTGAGCAGTATTCAAGCAGTGGGCGAACAAGCATACTGTAACCTACTTCCTTTGTTTTCGGATTACATTTCCTTAGGATTCTTCCAATGAATCTCAGTCTGGCATCTGCTTTACCGACGATCAACTTTATATGATCATTCCATTTTAAATCACTCCTAATGCGTACTCCCAGATAATTGATGGAATTAAGTGCTTCCAGTAGCTGACCTGCTATTTTGTAGGTAAATGATAAGGGATCTATCTTTCTATGTATTCACAGCACATTACACTTGTCTACATTGAGATTCAATTGCCATTCCCTGCACCACGCGTCAATTCGTTGCAGATCGTCCTGCATTTCAGTACAATTTTCCATTGTTACAACATCTCGATGTACCACAGCATCATCTGCAAAAAGCCTCAGTGAACTTCCGATGTCATCCACCAGGTCATTTATGTATATTGTGAATAGCAACGGTCCTATGACACTCCCCTGCGGCACACCTGAAATCACTCTTACTCTCCATTGAGAATGACATGCTGCGTTCTGTTATCTAGGAACTCCTCAATCCAATCACACAATTGGTCTGATAGTCCATATGCTCTTACTTTGCTCATTAAACGACTGTGGGGAACTGTATCGAACGTCTTGCGGAAGTCAAGAAACACGGCATCTACCTGTGAATCCGTGTCTATGGCCGTCTGAGTCTCGTGGACGAATAGCGCGAGCTGGGTTTCACACGACCGTCTTTTTCGAAACCCATGCTGATTTCTACAGAGTAGATTTCTAGTCTCCAGAAAAGTCATTATAGTCGAACATAATACGTGTTCCAAAATTCTACAACTGATCTACGTTAGAGATATAGGTCTATAGTTCTGCACATCTGTTCGACGTCCCTTCTTGAAAACGGGGATGACCTGTGCCCTTTTCCAATCCTTTGGAACGCTACGCTCTTCTAGAGACCTACGGTACACCGCTGCAAGAAGGGGGGCAAGTTCCTTCGCGTAGCGTTCCTCCGACTTCCGACGGAGTCATCGTGACTCCGTCCGCAGCTCGTGGTCATGCGGTAGCGTTCTCGCTTCCCGCGCACGGGGTACCGGGTTCGATTCCCGGCGGGGCCAGGGGTTTTCTCTGCCTCGTGATGACTGGGTGTTGTCTGTCTTTCATCATCATTTCATCCCCATCGACACGCAAGTCGCCGAAGTGGCGTCAACTCGAAAGACTTGCACCGGGCGAACGGTCTACCCGACGGGAGGCCCTGGCCACACGGCATTTCCATTTTATCGTGACTCCACATCCCTGTCGGTAGCTCCCAGAACGTCACTGACTCTCTTCCTGCACGTCCACGCTGAAAAAGGTGATTATTGAGGCTTCTGACATGTGATAACATTAATGTGACTGGTCAGTGTAGAACTGTTACCCGGCGGTCTTGTGACCCTCCTCTGGTGTCACAAGTCATGGCAGTGAAGTGGTGTATACTGGCCAGTCGGTTGTAGCAGCGTGGCAACGTGGTCGACAAGGAGGTGTGACACAATGGCAGAAACACGTTGTCCTGTTCGGACGTGCCCAAGACGACACGGTGATTGAAGTTGCCCGATTTGTTGATGGATACACGAGGACGGTTCAGCGTGTCAACAGAGGAATAGTGTACCACTCGCAGCCATGAACACAGTTTATGAGAAGTTGTCGCAGAGGGTTCCTTACCGACATTTGAGTAGTTCTTCGAAGTGCGTATCGGCTCTTCATGCATCGGCAGGTCTGAGGACGTCAAGTTTGATTTTTATCTCTTGTTACTGCAGTATGGAAAATTGGTTATAGGGCCAAATTTTGCCCAAAGAGGGGCCTATAGTGCAGTACGTCACTGAAACGGGCAGCATCTGAATAAAGAGATTCAAACACACTGCTGAAGGTGTTACCATTAATTCTCATACACTGAACACACATTGTCCCACCCTCCGTACAAAATAGAAGAAGGATATACGATAGTTTACCGGCAGGGGCCCGAGAAGAGTGTTACTCGTTGTCAATGACAATAGGTTTCAAATTCGACGGGAAGAGCTGCTTAATTGAATGTACAGTCATGGAAATAAGTATTCATGCAGTAGGTGGTGACGAACTACGATGGTGTGTTGGGATAGTAAATCACCCACAGTGCCGATACGAATAAGTACGACGATGTAGCGTCAGACAACCATGTTCTTGGTAATGAAACTTCCCGTATGCCTTGAATCTATTCTGGGAAAATAAAATATCTTACACTCCGCACGGTCTACGACAGGGCAAAATGTATTCATACAGCGGACTACTTTCAACCAAACAAACGGCTGACGCAGCCCCGCAGTGCATGCCACACTTGCGTAGTCACGTGACGGCCGTGAAGCAACAGCACGTCGGACGTGGGTACCGTGGAACAGCAGAATGGGCCGCAAGGGGAAGGAAACGACCATTGAGGAACGAAACATCTTCGTCGCCCAATATCTTCAACACAAGTCGTATGCCGAAATTGCGACTGTGCAATCTGTCATTAAGCTATATAAAGACAGACCTGTAGTAATAAACAGTGAACGACACGGTCGTCCACAGAAGCTTACAACAAGAGAGACCAGAATGCTACTAAAAATCATCAAGAAAAACCCGAAAACGACAGCGTCGGCACTATCAGCATATGTACATGACCACTTCCGAAAGGACATCACTCCAAGGGCAGTTCGTACCATTCTCAGTCGTTCGGGCTACAGAGCCACGGTTCCGAGACGAAAGCCCTACGTCAGCAAAAAGAACAGGAAGTGGCGGATGTATCCAAGACAGCAGACTTCTGGGGCACAGTATTGTTTACTGGTGAAAGCAAATTTAATATCGTGCCCAATGATGGTAGGATCTTGGCCTGGAGAAGGCCGAATTCAGACCTCGACCGAAACAACATTCAGCCCACGGTGAAGCACGGAGATGGTGGAGTGATGGTATGGGCTGTATGTCAGCCTCCGATTTCGGAAAATTAGTGTTTGTGGAAGGTACCATGGACAGATTTGTGTATATGAACATTCGCAAACAGAACTTACAAAAGAGTGTTGACGTATTGCGTCTTCCTAGAAATTATTACTTCCAACGTGACAATGATCTCAATCATACGGCGCAAATTGTCCGGCTGTGGTTGCTCTACAATACTCCACAAACTCTTAAAACACCAGCTCAGAGTTCGGACCTGAATCCCATCGAACACCTGTGGAGTGAGCTGGAAACACGAGTGAGAAAACACAACATCCGTAGTAAGGCCTCTTTGAAAGAGGCTCTCCTTCGAGAATGGGAAGGAATCACGTCGGAAACTACAATGAAACTGGTCCATTCCATGCCACGGAGGTTGTGAGAAGTACTACATCGGAAGGATATGATACGAAGTATTAAACATGTTCTGGCTTTGTTAGAAGTGTCACTTTCTGTTTGTGTATGAATACTTAATTCCCAGCGCAGTAGAGAACTTGGCAGACGTTTTTGTATTTTGTTTTGTAAAGGCTTGTTCCTTCTCGTTCTATATACCAGCATAGCTGCATTGGCGACTGGCCAATGTGTATAGTGCATATCCAATTAGTGTTTTTGGTTTCGTATTGTCAATAAAGGCAGTTTACTCTTCCACGCTCTAGTGTATGAATGCTTATTACCATTACTGTAGGCTCGGAGCAAACATTTATAACAGAACTGCTTGCAGTCTACATCCGGAGTCGAGTAAATTGGAAAACGCTATTGCTCACAGCGGCAGGTATAGCTACACGTCTTCAGTGTACCAAACACTGAAGATACTGGACAGTGGAGGACTGGAGGCGCCTAGTCTCGTCTGATCAGTTGCGATTTTGCTTCTTTCACCAAATGGTGCAAGCAGTTGGTGCACTAACTACCCAGTGGGACGTTTATCTCTCAGGGTGCGGAGGTGGTCCTGTGATGTTTGGAGGGGGGTGCTTTTCGTACCATGACTGGATCTCAATTGTTAAGAATGTTTATATGGTAAGTATGTCGCGGACGCTCTCTTCTGCAAATATAACAGGCGTATTTACAGGGCCGGATGTGGACATTCCAGGTTTCGCGAACATTCAAGCAACACATCGTTCCTCCAATGGCCCGCTAAATCCCATAGAACATGTTTGGGACTGTTTAGAACAGCGGGTCAAACGTAGCGATCAGTACCCCAGAAATCTGGAAGCTCTAGTTATCAACGACTGGCTTCAGTTGTCTACGCCATACATGGAGAAATTTGTGGACCTACTTTCTCGCCTGACCGAGGCTAATATGAAGGGTAGAGGCTACGTTAGACTGTCTTAGCATGGTGTCTCCTGCGGATGCCTAGTTTCCTGTCCGGTGTGCTTATCAAGGGGTCAGCTCTGCATCAAATTTGCGCTCTTACTTAGCAGTAGTTCTGATTCAGAGAAGGTCTCCTTTCGTGGCTAAAGAACTCGTGATATGACGAGCTATCACTTCATTATAGTTTGCAGTGCGCATTCAGATAGTATTGTCACTGCTGTTTATTTTCTAGTATCTGCGTACTTGCTTAATTTTGATGAGGTAGTAGTACCACTACATCCAAAATATTTTCAAAAAACTGGTGAAATGAGTGATTTTCCAGCAACGTTGGTAATCAAATTTATCTTGTCGAAGGTTGTTAGAACTTGCATCGTTGCAGAGGTCACCAACACATGCTACTGTAGTGGCAGTGCGAGATCTAACATAATGGTAAATGAAATTTCAGTCTCTCGTTAGTGTTGGGCTGTTTTGGGGGAGGAGACCAGACAGCGAGGTCATCGGTCTCGTCGGATTAGGGAAGGAGGGGGAAGGAAGTCGGCCGCGCCCTTTCAAGTGAACGATCCCGGGATTTGCCTGGAGCGATTTAGGGAAATCAAGGAAAACCTAAATCAGTATGGCCGGACGCGGGATTGAACCGCCGTCCTCTCGAATGCGAGTCCAGTGTGCTGGTCACTGCGCCACCTCGCTCGGTCACTCTGCCGTTTCGTGCTGCTAATGTGGGAAGAGATGGCAGTATGAGAGTGGTCATTACACGACAACTCAAAATCTTACGATAAGCATTTCACTCTCTCACGAAACACCGTTCAAACAGTGTAATAACATTTTGTTTCGAATTAATTACAGGGCATCAGGCAGCCATTTTCAGTTCCGAAACAAAGTAGCTCGTAATACAGCGACGCTGTCGCTTGTACTAATACACGACATATCTTACCAAATTGTAACCAACAGAAAAAAAGTACAGCTTGTTACTGACAGACTTACAAAGCGCTCCACTGAATTCAGAGCAGGAAGATTTTGATTCCCATTATGTCAGAAAGAGGCATTAACGAACGATACTAGCTCAGTGTTGCGTTTACCTACGATGTTCACTTGATGCCAGTGACACTATAATTGTCACAACTGGCTACTCAAAACGACGGCAGCGATTCTTTATCCTGGAATCGACGAGAATGAGAGAACACACCCTACCGAACTTCTAGATATCTTTAACTTGGCGTTTCCATCTTCTGACGTATTGTAGCAAATGTGTCATGTTTACTACGTACCACAATTGTGAATGCACGCTCTGCATGAGGTGTAATAAATATGACTCTTGTTTCATCTTTAATCTTAAACGGTCTAATTCTAAAAAATAATATCCCTTTTTACGAGATGTGGCGTTTTCATCAACGTATATAGTCCTTCTTCTCTAGCCCGTACAAACAGCTTTTTAATCCTGGGGTAACGACAACAAACGAGTGGACGCAGCAGGAAATCTGGCTGGACTGGTGGCAGGGGTAGTCTGATTGATACTGAATGTTCGACTACTGCTGTTTAAAGGATATAGTAATTTATTTTGAGACACTGAATTTATGAACAGTATTGAAGTAACAAAAGTAATAAAATCTTATTCGGATTTTCGAGCTGAGAAAAGATACCCAGAAATAGAGTGGCGAGTACTGCAATACACGTTAGTTAGTGCAATAATCTGAAGCCAATGCAAGTGAAAGAAATAAGACGGCAGTGCTTTACTATACGCCATTTCTGAATGCGAAGGGCAACAAATATAGTGTGTTACACATTTAAAATTTAACAAGGAGTCACTGACCATTATGGACTAAAAGTATCGCACATATAAATGTTATATTACTGTGCGGCTTTGGCATATGGAACGTAACGTGCGAAAATTTCGTTACGGAGTAATGCTCTGAGAACGTTATGATTCAATATATACGGATATCATGAATTCAGAAGTATTCGATGAGGGTTTACGTTAAGATTTTCGTCGGGGGAGTAACTTACGAACTTCAGCCCTGCACTTACATTTCACTGCCTCATCAGCTCGTTAACTTTTAAATAATTCGTTTATGTGAAGAAACAAATTATAAAAAAAGACAGTAATTGCTGAAAAAGGTCATGAAAGTATTTATAACCACTTTGAAAGTTAAGAATTCGTAATTAGGAAACTCCTGAAAACAGTGCAATGAAAGGGCTTATTTACTTACACCCTGGGACTCTTAAAACAGGAGTTATGGGGCTGCTACGACTGCTGCAGCTCGTAAAGAGATCTACTGTCTAAGGACTATTTCTTGCTTTACGGCTGTTTGCTCTCCAGCTCATCTAAGTAAAATGTTTATGTAATGAGGTTTGCAGTGCACAGCGTAATTCGCGCACAGAGTAAACGTCCTGGTTAATGGCGACCCATTTCTGGAACCGTTAGAGTCGTTACAGATTCTGAAGCACTATGTGCAACCGGTATTAAATATTCGCGCGGCGACAGAACCTCTCTGCACAAGCCGTTATGTTTGTGAACAACTGGAGAAGCGTTTATTATTGACGAGCGTGCTTCGAGGCAGTAAATTAACTTAAACATACAGAAGAGTTGCTAACTACACAGGAAAGAGCCCTGCTACGGGGGACACGACGTCTGCGTAACACGTGAGCTACGGGCAGCAAGTTTTAATGCGAAGAAGCGAATTCCAAGGGCCCACGTTTGAAGGAATACTTCTCCCCCGGTGCCGGGGGTGGAACGACATTCGTTCATGCGAGGGAGGCCTTATGTGTCGCTTTACTGCCGGACACGCCGGACAGGAATAAAACAGATTTATTGCGAGGGTACGCGGAACACTATAAATCCGCTATTAATAATTCATGGTCCACAGGGGGCAAGGGTAAGCGCTGTGTCCAAATCGTCAAGCGGTAGGAGTGTGTTCTCGCGACTTCACGTTAAGGAAGGACGGTAACGACTTTCTGGCCACTCTTGTCGCATCACAGGACTTAATCTACTCCCCTGCACTGTTAACAAGTAACAATGTACAGAATATTGCTGCTGAGAACGGCGTCTCCGTTGTGTTGCACGTGTCACATAATTCATTTATAGAAGACGACGCGCCTGATGAGAAGGGGGAGACTGTGTGCTAAGCTATGATATAGAGGCATACCACAGCTTTCTTCTTGCTCTGATCGCCCAACTCCACAGCCTGGGTTACGGTCGTACAGGTGTGTGTGTGTGTGTGTGTGTGTGTGTGTGTGTGTGTGTGTGTGTGTGTGTGTGTGTATTTTTCGCGCGCACGCGCGCGCATGAGTAGGAAGCCATATGTGTCTCCTTCGGCTAGGTGCTTTCCTATAACTTTCTGAGTCACCGGCAGTTCAGATTTGTCTCGCGCGACATGTATGATGAGCTCGTTCCCTGTCGCCATGACTTCTATGTCACTTATCTCCAAGGCTTCTTTATCTATGGTGGTTGGATCTGGTTTACGAATGACGTTCCTGCGGCATCACTGACTCGTTACGAGGAGGAACCCATAGTTGTGAGGAAAGGGGAGGGGGAGGGAGGACATTGTTGAGCGTTGTTGGAAGTATGTAGCGTCGCTAATATTGGGACTTTAACGGCAAAATTTCTTTGATACAGACTTTTCTAGATATCAAGGAGTACAAGTGGAAGGTTACGTCAAAGACTGACCTATTTTGTTTGATATTCTGTGGACAGTAAACGGAAAGATCCTTTATTGTATGATTATATGGTAGCAGTTACTTCTGTAAAATATCTGGGAGTATGCGTGCGGAACGATTTGAAGTGGAATGATCATATAAAATTAATTGTTGGTAAGGCGGGTACCAGGTTGAGATTCATTGGGGGAGTCCTTAGAAATTGTAGTCGATCAACAAAGGAGGTGGCTTACAAAACACTCGTTCGACCTATACTTGAGTATTGCTCAACAGTGTGGGATCCGTACCAGATCGGGTTGACGGAGGAGATAGAGAAGATCGAAAGAAGAGCGGCGCGTTTCGTCACAGGGTTATTTGGTAACCGTGATAGCGTTACGGAGATGTTTAGCAAACTCAAGTGGCAGACTGCAAGAGAGGCGCTCTTCATCGCGGTGTAGCTTGCTCGCCAGGTTTCTAGAGGGTGCGTTTCTGGATGAGGTATCGAATATATTGCTTCCCTCTACTTATACCTCCCAAGGAGATCACGAATGTAAAATTAGAGAGATTCGAGCGCGCACGGAGGCTTTCAGACAGTCGTTCTTCCCGCGAACCATACGCGACTGGAACAGAAAAGGGAGGTAATGACAGTGACACGTAAAGTGCCCTCCGCTACACACCGTTGTGTGGCTTGCGGAGTATAAATGTAGATGTAGATGTAGACTAGCTGTGAAAAAACGAAATGTTAGTAATTTGATTCGCTTGCGTCTGGATCTCGCTTCGAGTGTGATATGTCTCCAGACATATAAAGTTTTCGAGACTGTATGAATGGAATGCTTTATTTATGCAGGCTGAAACAGTCATGTGGTCAATCTTCGCAACTAATCAGACAGTCTCATTGTTTTAATGTACGTAAAAATGCAATGAAATTGAGCACAAATACCGGGTGGTTATAACTGAAGTGTAGCTTCTCACGGAGGTACAGTGTGAGCTGTAATTATTGAATGGCAGCGAAACTTGGTAGATTCCGTAATGCGTTAATGCGGAACCATTTAGCCGCAAAAAAATTAGTTCTAATATTATCCACTAAGTGCAAATCTTGTGTTGTATACTCTTTGTATGAAGGTATGGCGTCCACTCTGTCATTCGACAAGCCATGACGTGAGTGAAAAGTTCAGTTATCGAGAAGATAGACCGTGCGATTTTAGTGAGACTGTTTTATGAGGAAGGCTGCAATTAAACTGCTGCATTGAGACAGTATCGCTGACATAGGTAGCAGGAGAGGACCGATGTCATTAAATGGTTTAAAGAAAAGGATAATGATATTCGAAAAGAATGGTGAACTTGGTGTGGCACCTGGAAGAGGCAATTTGGTCGTGGAAATTATCAACGAGGTGGTTGTTGCCGTAACTGACCATGCAGTACGTACCCAGGGTAGCTCTAGCACTCGTGCAGTGTCACGAGAATTGTCCATGTCATGGCCAACATTATGGAAAGTTGTACTGTCTTCTTTACACTGGCAACCGTACAAGATCCAGACTATGCAGCAACTGGAACCTCATACTCTGCAGTGAACACACAGAACTGTCGAATTTGGGTTACTGTTAAAGCGCGTGTTGTGCACGAAGGCCCAGTGCACTCGCCGTATATGGCTGTGTGGTGTGGTTTCACAACCACCTATTCTCGGTCCGTTCTTCTTTGAAGAGAATACACCCAGAGGCTTGTCCGCTTGTACAGCAAGTTATTCCTGCTTCGGAGAAGCGCAATTGTGCCGAAACCACTGTTTTCATGTTGCTTGCCCTGTGAAAGATCTGCGTAATTCAAGCTTCTATGAACGTGTTATCTCCAGAGGTTTCCTAGATGCATGACCTGCAAGATCACTTGAAATGAAGCGGTTAATAATGAAATCAACATTACACCTTTCTCACTTTTTGATCTCTTCTGCCCACGCTCCTTCCTAATCCATTACGTACAAAACATTTCCACACGTCTTCCTTGCATTCTGAGCGCCAGATTTGCACCTGGTGGCCACAATTTGAACTAATTTTATTATAGCGTGAATCGGTTCCATATCAACGCATTAGAATATCTACAAATGTTTGCTGCCACACGATAATTACAGCCCACACTGGACCTCCGTGAGCCGCGGCACTTTATAACCACCCAGTATTATTCAATGCAAGTGGTAAATATCACAACTACACTCCTGGAAATGGAAAAAAGAACACATTGACACCGGTGTGTCAGACCCACCATACTTGCTCCGGACACTGCGAGAGGGCTGTACAAGCAATGATCACACGCACGGCACAGCGGACACACCAGTAACCACGGTGTCAGCCGTCGAATGGCGCTAGCTGCGCAGCATTTGTGCACCGCCGCCGTCAGTGTCAGCCAGTTTGCCGTGGCATACGGAGCTCCATCGCAGTCTTTAACACTGGTAGCATGCCGCGACAGCGTGGACGTGAACCGTATGTGCAGTTGACGGACTTTGAGCGAGGGTGTATAGTGGGCATGCGGGAGGCCGGGTGGACGTACCGCCGAATTGCTCAACACGTGGGGCGTGAGGTCTCCACAGTACATCGATGTTGTCGCCAGTGGTCGGCGGAAGGTTGCATGGGGGCTTAATAAAAATATTGAATGCAAATAATTTTAATTTCTGCTTTAGTAGCTGTCTGTCCGATTACGAAGTCTCGTAACGGTTGGCCCTGACTATTATTATTACGCAATCTGACTGCTTAGAACAATAACAAAGAATGAAATGGAAATTTTCATTAACACAGTTAATTAATTAAGTCCCCAGCAACTATAAAACCAACGCAACAACAAGCACAAGAGTAACTGTTCTGTGTGTGGGAGTGTGACTCAACGTACGCATCTGGCACGGTTCTTCTTCAACAACACAACAATTTTTAAATAACATTATACTGAATTAATTAAAGAAAATACAAATACCATAATTACTCAAGAGAACCACAATTACACTCTAATCCAAGAACACAAGCCAGATGCTTTGTTGACTGAACCTGTAATGACACATTATTTAAAACATGGAAATAATGAAAAATAAATCAAGTTTCGTTACCTTCATATATTGAGCAAAATCACTCTCATAATTACAATATATCTCCACACCGCCTCGCTATTACCACATCTGAACAAGAACCTTTCAGTATCACATCTCAGCAAGCACTCCCTACTAGCACATCTGAACACGAACTGACTACTACGAGTCCTGGACAAGCACTGACTACTACGACATCTCAATAATCACTCTGCCAGTGGAGGCGGGCGAACAATGCTCTCTAGCGATCTCTGGCGCTGTGGCTCAGTGTAGCCACCTTTCATATGCCCTTCCTCCACGGCTAGAATTTGATGGTATTTTTGCCAGCATTGGTGGTGAAAATACCACCAAATTCGTCAAAAAAATACAGACAAAAATAAAAGATAATATTAATACGTAAATACCATATAACTAGATAAAATTTTGGCTTTGCACTGACCTTTCAATAACCTATTATATAGAATACAGTAAGCAATACAAATTCTTTCATGCATGTGACTTTACATAATAGTTTACACAAGTATTATGTGGTTAAACAGTTCAATCAATAGCGTCAGCAATGACGAATATGTGCAGGTAAGAGTCTCATAACTTTTCACAACCAGTAATACACAAAAAATCAGTTTATACAAATATTCACATAAACGCTTTCCATAGCCCAAGAAACAAGTAGTTGACAGTTCCAGCAGTAGCACCCAGCAATGGTAAACAGGTGCAAAAACCAACAAGTGAAATTTTTTCAGTAGAAACAGTCCATCAGTGGCACCCAGTAATGTTGAATAGGTGCAGACACCAACAAGTAACACCATTTCAGTAGAAGCAGTCCATTAGTAGCACCAGCAATGTTGATCAGGTGCACACAGCAACAGGTGACTTCATTTCAGTAGAAGCAATCCATCAGTGGCACCCAGCAATGTTGAGCAGGTGCAGACACCAACAAGTAACACCATTTCAGTAGAAGCAGTCCATCAGTGGCACCCAGCAATGTTGAGCAGGTACACACAGCAACAGGTGACATCTTTTCAGTAGAAACAGTCCATCAGTGGTACCCAGCAATGTTGAGTAGGTACACACAGCAACAGGTGACATCTTTTCAGTAGAAACAGTCCATCAGTGGTACCCAGCAATGTTGAGCAGGTACACACAGCAACAAGTCACATTTCTCAGCAGAAGCAGTTCAATAAAATACACTGTCACTGATCACACTGTTCATCAGAGTTTATAAGCAGAAATTAAACATGTCCTAGTGGCACCAATATTGTAGAAAAGGTGCAAGTAACAGTCCATACTATTCACCATAACTACTGAGACAGTTCAGTCATGAACAATAGTTTGAATGCACATACAATTTCTTTAACAAATTATTATCAATGCTCTTACACTAAACATACAAATCATAATAAACACACAAATGATATCAGGTAATTGTCACATTAACTATTACAGTACACAATAACAGTTAACCTATAATATTTATGGGTGTCAGTGCAAGCCACAACAAACAAGTGAAATAATATTTAGGAGATAGGTTGGGATCACTTCTCTGGGATTATAAAAGGAAAACACACAAAACACACTCACTCATCTTTCATCCACATTAGTGCTACTGTGTAATTGAATAGTGTTAACTGTGTAAATGCAATTCTGTCGAAATTTTATGTTCATTATGTGTATCAAGTAGTAGTGGCAGCAATGTATAACAGTCAATAATAGTTAAGTCAACGTCATAGTCATCATGTCAAGACCAATGTTTGCCAAGCCAGATCACATTGTACTGTTGCTGAACAACTGTCAGTGAGCCAAGATATGCAAATACTTCCTCTCTTCAAAAAAAAGTGTATACTGCTTATTGATTTAACAAAGTGTGTGTGTAGGCAATCTTCTTTCTACTTGAGTGTTCTAGTCTGCCATCTTCATCCTCCTTGTTCCATATGGACCAACAAAAAAAAAAATATGCTCCTCACTTACTTTACCTCTTATCCACCAAAACTCCAATAATCATCACTTAACCTTAATACTTCAATAATACCTCATTTACCTTACCTCTTGTCCACGAAACTCGAATAATCATCAACTTTACATAATCTCAATACCTCAATAATATGTCGATACATATAAACCTCAGCACCAATATCATTTCACTTCCATAACAACTCTTTCCTCTAGTCAGTCTCCTCGAACAAGTACAGACAAAATCCTAGTGCAACTTCAATTCAGCATCCCATACAATCCGAAGACACAGTGTCCACACACAACCTCTGTGTAATCCATCTGACCCAAATTTTCTACTCATTATAAATTATAAGATACATTTTGGTTCCTTGTCCATCATTAAATAAAAGAAATGCATACATGACCTCTAACAGACTTTAGTTCGAATAACTCTCAGTGATTAAGTACGATTACGGAGTGTGAATGATCATAATATTTCACAGTGTGTACACCACTTCAAGAATCATAGCAGAAGCAAACATGTGGAGTATTTTTTGTGTCAAGTGTCACTTCCTATTTCAATTGCTCACCAAAATGCAGTGTAATACTGTCAATGGTCTAAACCTAGTTTTGGTCTGTCATGTCGTTAGCTTCCTTCCTATTAGCATAAATTTATACAGCTTCCATAAAACCTCAGCTCATGTGACTTCTATGACTTTCTTGTACTAATGTCGTTCGTCGAATTACTGCAGTTCATTTTCTTATCTTAAAAATATAAGGCACTGAGCGTAGGCAAAACAAGCAATAGCGAGTAAATATACCAGTAGAGAACAGAATGTCAACAAGTGGATGCAGCACAATCCCTATAACAAGGCTCTGCCAAGCGAACAATCTACAATTAATACCATAGTGTAACCTAGTCTCTATGTTTGTACACAGTATATCAGCATTTCTATATACTAAATTGAAGAGTAGTTATGACAACAAAACAGAAATGTGTAAATATGCAATCCATAAGCAAGGCAGCAAATATGTTATCTATCATAATAAACAGGTCATTAGCATCATATCAGCATAAGCAAATAAATGTTTATATGTAATCTTAATAAGTAAACATGAAGGCGCAAGCAGATAAATCACAAAGTATAACTTACATATCTAACCACATCAGCACAATTAATCAGGTGACAATTATAATTTAAATAAATAAGCACAGCAGGCACATAATAGAAAAATATGACATCAGTGAAAAAGCATAGCAGCCAAGCGATGCATAATATATACAAATAACAACCCTGTTCATTAATTAATCATTGTCAAAATCAGTTAATATGCGTAAGCACGTCGCTTCACTAGTAAATTCATAGAACATGAAATTAGCACAAAGTATGAATCACGTAATCGCAAGCAGCAAATTACGTCTGAAGTACGTACCTAAGTGGAATTATGTTACCTGAAAAATAAACTCAATTAACCGTTACCTTTTTTTGTTTATTACTTTCTTCTTCGAAATGACCTTCTTCCTGAAAATTTTCTCCAAAGCAAGTCGTCTTAACGTCGGACACGCACAGAATTTACCTGAAGGTCTTAAATACTTTATACAACCGTATCCTGAAAAATACTGAACGTTAATAACATAATTTATGAAGTCCTTATAGCTTTATACAGAATTTATTCGGAGAAATTAAACTGTGTATTTATTTACGGCTGTCAGTGCATTCGCACTGAGCGCTCGATCAGCTGTAGGCGCGTGACGTAGGAAGTGATTGTTTGCGGTCAACGACTGCCTTGTGCGGCGCGCAGACTGACTGTTGCTTTGAGTATGTGCCGCCGCCAAAACACAGCGCGGTACTCTTGCATTCTCCGCATGTTTACATGTAGCTGTTAGTTTCTCTAAAGTATGTCATTCTACAAAAATTTTTACGTTCGATATATGATGTATTCCCTTACAGCGCCGAGATTTAAGAGTTTCTACTTCAACAGTGTTATCATGAATAATTTTGCGAACTCTATACGGACCGTTATAAAGCAGAAAAAATTTGCGACATAAGCCTTTTCCTTTATGAGATAAACGGTGGGACTTAATTAACACCTTCTGGCCAACTGACAAGATTTTTAAACGACCAGGACGCTTAGCTGATTTCTCTCTTCTAGCAGCCGCCGATGCAATATTTTGTAGAGCCAGGTTGACAACTTCAGAATGCCGCAGTTTCCGTGAAGGCGGAAAAGGAACGATTTCAGAAATGCGATTTGTTGGTACTTTATTTTTTAATATCAATAGAGGCGGTAAAGAAGTTGAGTCATTAGGAAGTTCATTCAGAATGTTTTGAAAAATATGAAGATACTGATCCCAAGTTCTGTGATTCTGATGACAATAAAGACGGCACAATTTATTTATTTCCTTCATCCATCTCTCTGAAGCATTAGATTGAGGGTGAAAAAGTGAAATGAAAATTGGTTTAATCTTCCGACGCCGTAGAGTACGAAGCCAAATTTTAGAGCGAAACTGTGATCCATTATCTGATATAACCTTATCAACATGACCAACTTCTTTAAGAAAATGTTTGATGAAAGCATTAGATACTGAACGAGCTGTTGCTTTGCGTAACGGTGTAAAACACACATATTTTGATGTCAATTCCACTGCTACAAAAATGTACGCAAAACCATTAGTAGATCGAACCACTGGACCGAACAAATCGACTGCAGCCATGTCCTTTAATTTCGCTGGAATGATAGGAAACAACGGTGCTCTGTGAGAAATCGTTGGAGGCTTAGCCTTTTGACATAATTTGCATTTGGCAAGAACAGATCGAATACGTTTTTCCATATTACTAAAGTAGCAATTTTCTCGCAATTTATGAAAGCATTTTCTGGGACCAAAGTGCGCATAACTGAAATGTGTGTACCAAATCAATTTATTGACCCACTCATCAGGAATACAAACTAACCAAACAGAGTTGTCGACCGATTTCCGTTTAAAAAGAATGTCATTGCGAACTAAATAATGCTGTCTAATCGCTACGCTTTCCTTTCTCCTCCACTTCTCCTTAATGTCCTTCCAGATTGGATCCTTATTTTGCTCCTTAGCGATGTCCTGGAGCGAAGACGAAATAAAGTTCTCAAACGCAACACCTTGAATGTACATCAAACAATAATGGTTTTCTTTGCAGTCCTCTTCAGCACTTTGTTTCAAACCCATAGGTGCACGTGATAAAGCATCAGCAACAATATTTGAAGATCCCTGTATGTAAACAATACTAAAATCAAATTCCTGTAGGTACAACGCCCATCGTGACAATCTGCCATGAGTTAATTTTGTCGACATAAGAAATTCCAGAGCTCGATGATCGGTGTAAACCTTAGTATGTCTGCCAAACAAAAATGTGCGAAATTTTGTGAAGGCCCATACAACAGCCAAAGCTTCAAGTTCCGTAATCGAATAATTCTTCTCTGATTTAGAGAGAACACGGCTTCCAAAGGCAACAGTTTTCTGTACTACAACGCCGTTTTCTTCTATCTCTTGAAATAAATGTGCACCTAGGCCTTTGTATGATGAGTCCGTCGCCAAACAAAAATCTTTAGATAAATCCGGATGTGAAAGAAGTGGGGCAGCAACTAAAGCATCACGAAGTTGTTCAAATTCTGACTGAGCTTCCTCATCCCAACACCAATTAGAATTTTTTCCAGATAATTCACATAAACGAGGTGTGGCCAAATTGTCCAATCTAACAAAGCGTCTAAGAAAATTACAGACACCAAGGAAACTACGAACATCACGTTTTGTGGTTGGAACAGCATAATTACGAATAGCGTCTAGTTTCTCTGGATCAGGGAGAATACCTTCTGTAGAAATAATGTGACCGAGAAATTTCACCTGAGAACGACCAAATTCTGATTTTTCCAAGTTCACTGTCATGCCAACTCGTGCAAAAATACGTAATAATGAATCCAAAATTTTGTTATGCTCACTCCAAGAACGTTTAGCAATAAGAATGTCGTCAACATAAGAAGTGATATTGTCACGAAGATAAACAGGTAAAATTTCATTTAAGCTACGAATGAATGCTGCTGAAGATACAGTAAGTCCAAACGGTAATTTCCGAAACTGGTAACAGTTACCAAAGGCTAAAAAAGCAGTATATTTTCTACAATCAGGGTGGAGTTCTATTTGCCAAAAACTTGCGCGCATATCAATCGTGGATAAAACTTTAATTCCATGGAAATGTTGAAGAAGTTCATCTAAATTTTGTGGACGGTCAGTTTCAGGAATAATAATATTATTTATTTGTCTGGAATCCAGAACCAAACGAATTGATCCATCCTTTTTAAGAACAACGTGTAATGGGCTGGTATAAGGACTGACTGCTGGCTCAACAATGCCCTGATCTAACATGTATTGAAGTTCATTCTTAACCTTGTCTCTGTAAGCCAAAGGAATAGCGTACGTTTTTCCGCGAAATGGTGTGTGTTCTTTTACTTTAAATAAATATTGTAAGCCTTGTATAGTTCCTGTGTGATGACTAAACACTGTAGCATGTGAAGTCAAAATATGGTGCAGCTCTTCTCTTGCAACGTCATCTGGCACTTCAGCTTTTTTAACCTTTTCATTAATTAATTCTTCGCTACTAATTATATCCTCCATCGCGTCTCTGTATCTATTGTCATTGTCATGAATAAACACACTGTCGTCATAATGCTCAACGAAAACATCAGAAGTAAGAAACCTTAAACATTTTGTATCTGATTCAGATCTTGCTAAACACTCGAAAAATTTCAAACATTTCGGCATACCGGCAACATTCAAATTCACACTTCCTTCTTTAAAGTTCAAAATTGCCTTATGTGTGTTAAGAAACTCCATACCTAATATAATCTGTGTACTGAGTAATGGAACAATAATAAAATTAGCAGACAATTCGTATCCTTGACAAATGAAATTTATGTTGGTCTGTTGTTTAACTTCCACACCTTTTCCAGAAATCGCTCCTCGAATTGTAGTTTTAGAAATAGGTAACACAGGACAGGCAATAGTTCTTTCACATATACGAAAAACCGATTCACTAATGACGTTCAATGGGCTCCCAGAATCTAAAACTGCAGTGAACTTATTCTTACCCACACATACTTCAATAACAGGATGTAAAAATGCGTCTACATTATTTTCCTTTTCGCCTAGCAAAATGTCTCTCATATCTTCCAGGCGTACGTAGTGTAAAGTTGTAGTGTCATTACTTTCTGAACCGTCTATATTGCTGCCAGAAGCCGAAGCTGCTAGTCATTGTCGATTGTTTGCGTCACGTCTTTGATTATTCCCGACATTTCGCGGATCAATTTCTACTATTTCCACTTGTCTCTCTGAATTTCTATCACGCGGAGGATGCCAATTAGGTCCTTCCTGTCTGTTAGATGCTAATTCTTGGTTGTGTCTGTTATTAAAATTTCTGTTTTCCTGTCTGTCTGCATAACTACTCCTTGTATAATTTCGACTGTCACTTCTGAAATTATTGTTGTATCTACTATCCTGGTTATTTCTGTAGTAAGAATTTCTATTGTTGTATGAATAATTTCTGTCTTTATGATACCGATTACTGTTTCCGTATGAATGATCATTCCGGTACGAATTACCGTTATCATAATTGCCTGTGTAATTTCTGTTAGAACGTCTGTTATTGTCATAAGGCTGGTATCTATTGTCCTGTCTGTTACGTCTGTCATTCTCAAAATTACCCATATAACGCCCGTTCCGATCACTATCCCTTTTCTCTGAAAATCTATCGTAATTACTGTTACTGAAAAAGTTACAAGAAGTCCCGTCGTCGTTGTCATACTCAAGTTCTTGTAACAAAGTCTTAAAAGTCTCAATGTCGTCTTTACATCTTCCAGCTAAAGCAATTTGTCTTATGGATTGTGGCAGCTTAGTTAAGCAAATGCGAATTAATTCAGTCGGGCTGTAAGGGTTAGAAAGGAACTGATTCTTTCGAATCATGTCTTCAAAATATTCTGCTGGTGTGCGGAACTCAGACTGTTTGAAATTACGCTGCATAATAAGACTGTGTTTGACTCTGTCTTGCGTGTTTTCGGACCAATATGCCGATAGAAATGCATGATAAAAATCATTCAGATTATTACACTCTCTAATGAGTGCACGCATCCGCGTCGCCGGTTCGTTTTCTAAATATCCACACATAAATTCCAGTTTGTGACTTAGTGGCCAATTTGGTGGGAGTGCATACATAAATTGATCTAACCATGCACATGGATGTATGTCATTCTTAGAATTGCGGAAGATCTTAAATTTACGAACAGTCAAAAAGTGTTTATAGTCAAAGTTTTCGCCTCGTGGCGACAAAGACCTACCGCGTCTGTCCCAGTTTGAATGTCGATTATTGTCAAGTTCGCGCGCCTGGCGCTCTCTTGTTGCATCCCGTAAATGAAACAAATTATTTTCTTCAAACCCCTCTGGTATCTGTGATTCTAAATCTCTTTTGCCGTCTTTTCCTACGATTTCGCCTTAAATTATTTGACTTGCTTTTTTAATGCCTCAAATTCCCTTTTCACGCGTTCATTAAATTTTCCCTGATTTTCAACATGCTTATTTATGTCCTGATACTCTTCGGTTTCTGCAAATGGCAATGGTGCTGTATCATCTGAATCTCTGTCCCCATGTAAACTAAGATTTGTCAATTTATCTGAAATCTCCTCAACTCTTTCCGATAAGTCACCTATTTTTTCTTTCTGTTTACCTACGTCTTCCGTAAGTGTCGCGACTCGGGTTTCAGTGTTGACACATTTGGTAGTTAACTGTTCATATTGTTGTGTTAGGTTATTTAATCTGTCATTTGGTACGGATTCCTCGATTCTCTCAAATATCTCTTCCTTATCGTGTGCACGTTGTAAATTTAACTCTGAAAATTTTTGTACTATCACGCGATCTCTTTCTTCCTGTTCTCTATCCTGTTCCCTTTGTCTAATCTCTACTGCAATTAATCTATTATTGTGAGAATTCAAAATCGGTTGTACTTCTTCTCTGATTTCTTTCTTTAATTCATCTTTCATGTTTTTGAAACATGTCCCTATTCGTGAATCTAACCGTGTTTCCATTGTTCCCATCTCAGTTCTAATTGTTCCTATTTGTGAGTCTAACCGTGATTCCATTGTTCCCATATCTGTTTCTAAACGTGTTGCCACTGTTTTTAATTCAGATGCTATATCAGTTTTAATTTCAGATCGTAACTGTGATCCCATATTTAATATTGCACCCAACAACTGCTCCATAATAGCCGGTTCGAAATTCTTTTCGCCCCTAACATTTCCCGCAAAACCAGTTTCCTTCGTCATAGCTGTAAAGCTATCTGTGTTCGATACTATTCCAGAATCTTCTATCGGTAATCTCGTATTCTCTGAATTTTCTGATTGAGAAAAATTTTGAAAGGGTTCTGGACTATTTTCCCTGCTTATTAAATTGTTTTCAACTTCATTATTTATCGTACTGTTGTCCTGTGTTGGCGAGTTCGCCATGTCAACAATTTCGTCATTGTGACTATCCATCATTTTTGCCTTTTTCATCGATCGCGTAATCATTTACAAAACATACAAAACTCGTCACAGTACGAAAATTACAGAGAATATAACACGTTATCATCAACAATACCATTCACACGAAACGCTTCCTTCAAACACGATTAACGAACAATTGAAATAATTGCACTAATTTGTCAAACCCATAGACAAGACAACCAATATTAAATTTTGAAAAATACCATCAGAAGAATGCCAATTACCAAATCTACACATGCAATATAGACTACAATTACTAAACTACAAATTACTACAACAATACTACTGTCTACTATTTTTACAATCAGAAGAATTCCAAGGGACGATCCTGGCAGGGTCGCCACGTGCATGGGGGCTTAATAAAAATATTGAATGCAAATAATTTTAATTTCTGCTTTAGTAGCTGTCTGTCCGATTACGAAGTCTCGTAACGGTTGGCCCTGACTATTATTATTACGCAATCTGACTGCTTAGAACAATAACAAAGAATGAAATGGAAATTTTCATTAACACAGTTAATTAATTAAGTCCCCAGCAACTATAAAACCAACGCAACAACAAGCACAAGAGTAACTGTTCTGTGTGTGGGAGTGTGACTCAACGTACGCATCTGGCACGGTTCTTCTTCAACAACACAACAATTTTTAAATAACATTATACTGAATTAATTAAAGAAAATACAAATACCATAATTACTCAAGAGAACCACAATTACACTCTAATCCAAGAACACAAGCCAGATGCTTTGTTGACTGAACCTGTAATGACACATTATTTAAAACATGGAAATAATGAAAAATAAATCAAGTTTCGTTACCTTCATATATTGAGCAAAATCACTCTCATAATTACAATATATCTCCACACCGCCTCGCTATTACCACATCTGAACAAGAACCTTTCAGTATCACATCTCAGCAAGCACTCCCTACTAGCACATCTGAACACGAACTGACTACTACGAGTCCTGGACAAGCACTGACTACTACGACATCTCAATAATCACTCTGCCAGTGGAGGCGGGCGAACAATGCTCTCTAGCGATCTCTGGCGCTGTGGCTCAGTGTAGCCACCTTTCAAGGTGCACGTGCCCGTCGACCTGGGACCGGACCGCAGCGACGCACGGATGCACGCCAAGACCGTAGGATCCTACGCAGTGCCGTAGGGGACCGCACCGCCACTTCCCAGCAAATTAGGGACACTGTTGCTCCTGGGGTATCGGCGAGGACCATTCGCAACCGTCTCCATGAAGCTGGGCTACGGTCCCGCACACCGTTAGGCCGTCTTCCGCTCACGCCCCAACATCGTGCAGCCCGCCTCCAGTGGTGTCGCGACAGGCGTGAATGGAGGGACGAATGGAGACGTGTCGTCTTCAGCGATGAGAGTCGCTTCTGCCTTGGTGCCAATGATGGTCGTATGCGTGTTTGGCGCCGTGCAGGTGAGCGCCACAATCAGGACTGCATACGACCGAGGCACACAGGGCCAACACCCGGCATCATGGTGTGGGGAGCGATCTCCTACACTGGCCGTACACCACTGGTGATCGTCGAGGGGACACTGAATAGTGCACGGTACATCCAAACCGTCATCGAACCCATCGTTCTACCACTCCTAGACCGGCAACGGAACTTGCTGTTCCAACAGGACAATGCACGTCCGCATGTATCCCGTGCCACCCAACGTGCTCTAGAAGGTGTAAGTCAACTACCCTGGCCAGCAAGATCTCCGGATCTGTCCCCCATTGAGCATGTTTGGGACTGGATGAAGCGTCATCTCACGCGGTCTGCACGTCCGGCACGAACGCTGGTCCAACTGAGGCGCCAGGTGGAAATGGCATGGCAAGCCGTTCCACAGGACTACATCCAGCATCTCTACGATCGCCTCCATGGGAGAATAGCAGCCTGCATTGCTGCGAAAGGTGGATATACACTGTACTAGTGCCGACATTGTGCATGCTCTGTTGCCTGTGTCTATGTGCCTGTGGTTCTGTCAGTGTGATCATGTGATGTATCTGACCCCAGGAATGTGTCAATAAAGTTTCCCCTTCCTGGGACAATGAATTCACGGTGTTCTTATTTCAATTTCCAGGAGTGTATATTTTATGTAAACAGCAGGCTGACAGTGCTGGTGATTAATAGCTTGTAAGTAAAGTACAAATAACAATAAAGAACACAAATCAAGTCCTATTGGAGAATAATTATAACAACAATGGTATTAGGGAAGAACAACAAAATAATATAGGCGTTGTTGAAAGATCATTGTAAGACAAAATGTATGATTTGGGAAGGAAAAAGGGTAAGGTAATAGAAAGAGAAGAGTACTGACTGAATGAGCGTTGGGCGGACATTTTGCTGTTTGAACAATGACGAATGTACTTCAAGTTTCGTTATAAAGCTAGCGTTTGTTATCCTTATAGACTGAGCGTATGTTTGCACGAGGAAGGAAATATGCCTTTTCCATTTCGTAGGAATCAAGCCAACATTCACCTTAAGCGACTGACAGAAACCTCAGATTACCTAAATCCACGTATCTGGGCGAAGTTTTGAACTCCGCCCTTCTAGAATGCGAGCGCAGTGTCGAAAAGTCAGCTCTTTCCGTAGGCCGGCAAAACATAGCATATGTAAGGCAAGGTATAGAAGATATTGCATGATGTAAATATCCAGAAATGAAAACATAAGGGGAAGATAGGAAATAACAAGGGAGGGGAAGAGACTTCCTCTACACGACACAATGTAGGATTGATACGCAACACAGAGGCAACAAAAAGAGCACACCGCTGCGCTATGTTTCACGCACACATACCAAAACAGAACTTTCCGGTTCGATCTTGCGTATCGGCAATTGTTTGTAAAAGAAACCCTCGGAAAAAACTAGTAAAATAGCACGGTCTATATCGCACTGTATTTCAAAATGACAGCCAGGATATCGGCAGTTATTTCGCCACTCTGCTGCTTCACTTTTTGTCGCGTACACACAGTGAGACACGTGTTACTCCTGACGAATACGGCAGCCCGCACAGCAGCTGGCGCTGAACGCAGACGCTGGCCAATTCGCACAACGGGCACTCGCTTTCGTACTGTGCGACAGAAGCTGGTTTCTCGCCGATACAATCTTCCCACGGAGTTTGGTCAGAGAATATACTGCTGTACACGCCCTCCACTTGGGTATTGTAACATGCATTATCAAATAGGCACTATTCTTTCTTCGTTAACGTTTTTTTGTGCAGTGACTCCCCCAAAAAGTTACAAATTTATTCAGAGTTTTTAACAACGTTTCCAATACAAACTAAGAGCATAATGAATGATTCATCATTAACCAAACAGCGATTCAATGAAAGAATCCTCAGGCAGTGTAGTCCAACCGCGAAGGAGGTAGCGTACACAACACTGGTACACGAGTATTGCTACGCAGTCTGTTATCTTTCCTGTGTTGGATTGATATAGGTAAGAGACGCGACCGAAAGAAGAGCAACATATTTCGTCACGGGTTCGTTTAGTATACGTGAAACTGTCACTGAGATGCTCATCCAATTCGAGAGGCAGTCGGTACGAGAGAGGCAATTTGCGTCATGGTGTGGTTTCTTGTTAAACTTTCCAGAGCGTACTTTCCTAGAAGAGTCAACCTCTATATTACTTCCTGCTGCGTAAACTATCTCATCGAAAGTGTCTGGACACCCCTACGTAGAGCGGAATTAACCGCTAGACGTCACGAGAAGCGAATCCATCAGTATAAAAGGAGGCGGGGGGGGGGGGGGGGGGGGGGGGAGTACTGTGTTGTCAGCAGAGTAGCAGTAACAACAGGAGAGCTCAGTGATTCGAACCTGGACTAGTTGTTAGATGTTACCCGAGTATCAAATCCAGACCGAGCAGTTCTAGGCGCTTCAGTCTGGAACCACGTGACCGCTCCGGTCGCAGGTTCGAATCCTGCGTCGGGCATGGATGTGTGTGATGTCCTTAGGTTAGTTAGGTTTAAGTAGTTCTGAGATCTAGGGGCCTCTGAAGTTAAGCCCCATAGTGCTCAGAGCCATTTGAACCATTTTCATCAAATCCACCATGCACATTTCAACAACTAGACTGAGCAGACTTCGTGTACTTTTGGACAAGGACCGTCGGGGATTGCGGAAGTGGTTTAAGAAATTGCATAAAATCAGCGGAGAGAATCAATCTGAAGTTCCAAAGTGCTACTAGAAATCCATCTAGCACAGTGACTGTGCGTGGAAGTTAGAAAGAATGGGGAACAACGGTCGAGGAGCTCCTCAACTTCCACAAATTTCTGTAGTCAGCGCACTGCGAAGCTTGAGGTGTTGTAAAGAGCAATGCTACTAGACAGCGGATTACTGAAAATGAGCAATTTGGAGCGCTGAATCACACTGCACCATGTGGCAATAATGGAGGGGTTAGGGTCTGGCGAACACCTGGGGAACGTTACTTGCCATCGCGTGTAGTGCCAAGAGTGAAATACGGTGTAGGTGGTGTTAGGGTGTGGATATTTTTTTCGTGGTTAGAAAGTGCTAAATGCGGAAGTATATGAACACATTCTACCGCGTGCAGTAGAAGAACAGTTCGGAGACGATGATTGAAACACCATGACAATGCACCCTATCGTAAAACTGCACCTGTGAGGCAATGGTTTGTGGACAATAACATTCCTGAAATGGACTGGCCTACCCAGAGTGTCGACATGAACCTAACGGAACATCTCTGGGGAACGTTAGAATGTAGACTTCACTCCAGACTACATCGTCCGACATCACTACCTTCTCTGGTTTCGGCTTTTGAGGAAGAATGGGCTGCCATTCCTCTACAGACATTCGGATGGTTCACTGAAAGTGTCCCCAGCAGAGTTGAAGCAGCCATAAATGTGAAGGGTAGACGCATGCCATATTAATGTCCACTAATACACTAGTAGGTGGCAGGATACTTCCGATCACATACTGTATATCTCGAGAATAAATTAGAGAGACTAGAGCTTACTCGGAGGCTTAACAACATGTAGTGTTTCCTTTCCTCGGCGTTCTGCCGTGAAAATACGAAATAGAAAATCTGATTGGGGTTTGAATTTTGATGGAATAAGTTACGGATAAGGCGGACTTCGTATTACTGATTGAGATAGTGCTGTAATTTGACCGTGAATGGCAGACCGGGTCGGCAACACTACAAAAAGCGACTGTAAGGAAATAGCGTCAGATATAAGTTGAAATTTACCTTATAATTCTGTCAGAAAAGTAGTATCTCTTATAATATAGTCTTCGTGGCTGCATCTGGAATTCTTCTTGATTTTCTTGTAGGATGTCCTTTTTTCATTGTTCGCTGATCCTCTTGTTCTCCGTCTGATAAAAATTTCTTGAAGTTCTCACTTTCTGGATTAATTTATAAATTTGACGATAACCATTGCGAATCACTACTGAAATTACTTGAAGAAGCCGTGTGTTCGTTTCATAATATAGTTTTAATTTCCACTTAAAAGCATTCTTTAACATCAGCGCCAAATAATACACGTCTTAAACGTATGAAGACAAGATAAGAAGAGAGTAATGAACTAGTTGTTAAAACAAGCACCTACGCAAAAGTAAAAGAAAATCAAAATTACTTATGAAAATCTGTCGCTGGCGCAGCGCTCTTCTGCATGCGCGATCGTAAATCACATCTTCGCTCTGGCGGAGGCGCGGTAGTCAAAGTACCGTTACAAACAACAGCTCTTTCTCTCCACCATTAATGACTGGAACGGGTCTGGACGGGGGAAAGGAAGGGGGGAGAGGGCGTGAAGAGACAGTGGTACACAAAGAACTCAGTCGAACACCATAAGGTTGCTTCAGGAGTGTGCGAGTAGATACGCTCTGCAGCCAGAAGCCACGGGTCAGAAATTATCCCCGAGTAACTTCCGGAGATTTGTGAGTGCAGCTAGTGTTGACCCTGTGTACACCTGCGCGCCTGCTAGGGTATTACGGGGTACACGTCGCAGACACAGAGACTCAGCACGCGGCGTGCAGCCAGAGGCGCGCAGCTGCGCGGGACGCACTGCGCACCGCCGCCGGGCAGGCAGCCCTCCCCCACAGCGCACATACGACCTGTCAGCTGCAACACGCACCTAATAAATTGATGTACGGCCCACCACTGCCTGCCACTGCCGCTGACTCTCTCAGATAATACACCGGCTAGGAAAATATCCAGGGCGGATAAACAGATTAAGGGAAAGAAATATTCAATTTCCTGCTGTATGCAAGTAGTTTCGTCCGCCTTACGCAGGTTCTGAACGGCGTTATGTAGAGTCCAAATAAGTCTGCATAGCAGATACGAGATGTGAAAGAAGTTACCGGAAACTTCTGATGGGGTCTACCGCCCTGCCGACTGTGATGTCATTAGAAGCAGAACTAATTCCCAATGGATGAGTATCATCCTTCGCCTTGTAATGAACTATCGCAGCAACTGCCTCTTGTAATTCAATAATACCACAGAATACGTGTATCGTAACTGCTACAAGGGGATATCACATGGTCGCTCACATAAATTAACTCTTTTCATGCCTATCATTTTGTCTGGGAGAAAACGTCAATCATCAATATTTTATCGCTCTATTTCTTGTTCGGAGCGGTGTCGTCTAGTCGTACAGTCCTGTATGTCGTCGGATGAAGTTCTGCGTTGGGATACGCAGCTGCGCCGAAACAGCACTATACTGGATTTTTCTTTCGGGCATATTCTATCCGTTTTCGTAATATTGTTCAACCTCTCCCCTCGCCCCCTCCCCCTCACCCCGTGTGTTGGTTAGTAACTGATTGTGTGCATGCTCTCAGAATAATGTTCCAGGAATGAAGGTTGAATGGTAACATACGGGGTGTATCATAATAAATAGCGAAAACCAGCAGGTCTGAAAGTATGCAGTTCAATTTCTGTGCAGTTTATTGCCACGGATTCTAGACCGGTTACGTGGAAGCTCAAAAGAGGGCTTGCATACTCATTGAAAATGGTGATATAGAATGGTTCGTTATATGTATACAGGGTGTTACAAAAAGGTACGGCCAAACTTTCAGGAAACATTCCTCACACACAAAGAAAGAAAATATGTTATGTGGATATGTGCTAACATATTCACTGTATTCTACAATTTTTGGTCGCTTACAATTGTTTGCAGATCTCAGTCTAACTGCCTGCAGCCTTCCTATACCTGAAAAAGGGAGCAGCTGAAAACGACATGATCAGAGGAACCTTCCTCCCCACGCAGTTCTTCCAGTGTCCAAGCCAGTATGCAATACAACAGAAGAAAAACATTTCAGTAAACATTCATGCTCTTCGGAGCCCTTTGCTAGGTAATTGTGTCCTGAACCGCCACTGACTTCAGTATGAAATACTATCCTAGTTAGTACAAATTTATCTGACTTGTAAATTCTTCAATTAAGTCCTAGAAAAAGACGAGGATAGATCGCGTGGTTGACGAATTTGATTAATGACTTTCAGGTTGAGATACTTTCTTTCTGTGATTACGTAGGCTTTCCCGGCGTAATAACTACGAGCAGCAATTCCTGAAGATGGCGAACAGTTGGATCGCCGAAATATCGAGTCAAGTTGATTTTAGGATCCGGCAGCAAACCCGAAGAGACTTTCAATACTTTCTTTCTCCCGAACGTCAGAAGTTATACATTTCGCGCTCTACCTCAGCTTTGTTAACCTATAACGAACTGATGTGGGAGAAGTTTTTCTGGGCGGTTGGATTTACCTTACAAAAAATTAATTCATCACCGAATTTAGAAACTTACTTGATAATGTGAGAACAAAGTCGTTACAGAGGTTAGCGTTCATGACCTCATGTACTACACGCACTCCGTAATTTCCGGTAAGAGGAATGAAAATTGCTCATCCATTGCCATCGTGGTGGGTCAGTTTCGGTGAATCTTGACACATAGTTCAGAGTGAGAAAACAGTCATACATGGTGTAATCTTCCGGCATATAAAAATTTCCGGTACAAAATTGACTGAGAATTGAAACTGATAAATTTTGCACGTAAGCAGCGCTACGTCATAGCCCTGAGAAATCAACCTGAATAAACTGAAAAATTCTTACCTCATAATGGTGTCGCCGGATAACGCTGTCTATATATCTGCTCCTAAATGGCACAGCTTAGTGCAATACTGGCCTATCTACTACTACTGAACAACATTTGTCTGAGACTTGCATTATTAGAAAAAAAGACTGACTTTGCTTGTTGACACAGCTGGATAGCTGGTCCTCTGATTATTAAACAACACATGAGTATGATCTGGAAAAATTTGTAAAATATTTAAATTCAAGTAAATGACTGGTAAAAAATTATGTTCTGAAAAACCTTATTATTGAAAACATTTCTGTAAACTATTATATAAAAAATCGAACATTACAAGTCAGACTTAATTAGTGCTGACAAATCACAAAAAGACTGAAACAAATTCATATTAACATCCCAGACAACAAATTTAATTACGCGCATGGCGATGAAGAATAATAAAGCTTACCCTACACTACATGGCAATGAACTGCGATGCATCAGCGGCGACTGCTATTGCTGTTACATGCCTAGCGACTGTACTGTAGCGGTGTGCTACGAGTACTTCTCCGTAACAGCGAGCCATTGCGACTGCTCCATAACAACGAACTATTGCGACAGCTATGTAGGAGCGAGCTATTATTGCTGCTGTCGACATTGCTTTGACCTGCGATTCTATTGCGGCAGAGATGTTTTATATCGCAGACAGCGCGCGAGCAATACATCGAAATTACATTTGCTCCAGTAGGGTCGTGAACAGTAAACCTCTTACATAATGAACCCCTTACAATGGATACACCACCGTAAGTAATTCGTTCACATTGCGAGTTGTCTCTTTTCTCGCTATCGATATAGTGTATTTAACCCTACAACACTAAAGCGGGGATGTTACATTATTATTAAATCGTAGCAAATTTTACTGCTCCATATTTTATTCAAAGGGAGTCATAATTTATAGTTTATGCATTAATTAATGACAATTTTAAGGCCCCAATGGTATGTTACATACAAAAAAGTACAAAATGTCCTGTTTTACAACCCATACGGCATACACATCTACGTGATTACTCTGCTATTCACAATAAAGTGCCTGGCAGAGGGTTCAATGAACCACCTTCAAGCTGTCTCTCGACCGTTCCACTCTCGAACGGCGCGAGGGAAAAACGAGCACTTAAATTTTTCTATGCGAGCCCTGATTGGCGGGACTCGCGAATTGGATCAAGTGTGAACTTAAATATTATGGGGGTTCAGTAGTAGAGGGTTAAGATACATAGACTGCAAACCACTATAATCAACATCTGACCTACAGCTTCCGCGATCTGGACTGTTACGGTTTGGAGGAGGTGGTCAAACGTAGCGATGATCATCCCGGCAATTTTGCACATCTGCAGCGTCTGTCAATGAACGACTTGAACTAGATATGGAGTACCTGAAGGAACTTGTGGACTTCCTAGGCTAGTGTGCATGTGTTACACATTATTAACGCAACATCTTCTGTGGGTGAGCCTTTTTTTGTTGTTGTCCGGTGTGCCTGTGTTTGTTAGGTACTTTCAATCGTGAACTGAAGTTTGTTATTTAAATTCTGTCTGTAAGAGAGAGTACTTCAGATATTCTGAATTACGTACAAATAAACATGACAACCATAATTGGCTCCCGTTTTGTAAAACGGAAGTATCAAGAATATGACTCTACACAGCATTACGGTGGAGCCCAAGATCAAGAGCTGTTAACTATCACTCGTTCAGTTTACAAGTGCCATTTTAGCTGGGTGCGCTGCGAAATGTTGACATTTGCTGCTACTGGTCGTTTCGGACGACACACGAACGGTATAACTGCGCTCAATGAAAATGTGACACAGATCGTGAACTGTACTTGGTATACGTGCAGCAGATAAATAAACACACATTCTCTTAACTCATTATTGTACAGAAAAACAACCAAAATGAAGAATAATATAAAACTGTTGTTTTACGCTCGAACAATGCAGCTGCGCGTGCTTTTAAGAGACAACGGTGCATTCACTTTTAATATACTCTTCTACAGGAAAACTTAGGAATTAAAAAAAGTGGTTGTGCTATGATCTAAAAACTGAAGCGAACGCTTAACACATTTGCTATTAACACATGCATCTTCGGAGAATCGTGCGAAATTAAAATAAAACTGTTGTTTTTGGCTCTAATAAGTTGAGTTCGGCGATCAGCAGATAAAATTACATTCCCTATTAATGAATTATACTACAGTAAAATATAAGAAATGAAAATGAAACAGAAATTTTGGTGTACCGTCTGAGAGAGGTTCCCACTGAGGGGTGGGGATCGACTTTTGAAACCATATATACGGTGGTGTAGGTTAGTAAGTAAGGGACGAAAAAAAAGGTTCGGAATTTCGTGTGAGAATCTGTACCATTAAAATACGAAACACATACTGTGAGCTAAAGTATTGCAGTGAACAACACGTCTGCTTACTGTGCAATAGGTTATGGTTTCAAATCTTCTCAGGCGCTGTAACATTTTTTTAATTTTCAAATCTTTATCTTAATGACTTTGATCACTATAGTATTAAATCTTTCCGCGAAAAATGCGTTTTTGACCGCATTGCACAAGAAATAGAAACAGATTATTCTACTTTTCTTTTTAATCAATACATCAGCATTTTCAAACATTTCAGTGTTATGAAAGGTAAATAAAAATAATTAAAATCACAGACACAAAGATGAAAAAAGAAAGACAGGAATAAAAAAAGTGACGAAGTGAAAAGAGTTAATACAATGTTTTCAGCAAACGTTAATCCGCATGTAAGAGCTGAACGCCTAGGTCATCTGCACACAATTCTGCCTTATCTGCTGACTCGGTAGTGCTGTTGCTGATGTCCAAAGCAGATGTCTCTGTCGAGTCTGAATCTGCCTCGTCTGATATATCCTCAGGACCACGCGACGAAATTTCACTTTCACTGTCTGACTGTAATTGAATAATTGCGCTCCCAGGAGCTTCGTCCATCACTGCGTCTCTGTTCCAGAGTTCGTCAATAATAGTTTTCACTTTATCGCCCGCCTTCTTCCACTCGTCTTTCGTAACGCTATGTATTGCAGCCGTAGTCATTGGCTTAAGGTGGGAAAGGGTAACGATGACACTTTGTTTCATTAAATTCCAGATTGCGTGTTATATCCGCACCGAACGGAATTTTATGCTTAGTCAGTCATGATAGTATGTCATCTTTACGCGAAGATATGTTAGACGCCTTATTTTCGTGACCGAATGGGAGGATGCATAGTCTAATACTACAATACTTCCACCTGGAATATTTGGTATTAGGCACTCCTGCGACCATTCTATATAATTTTCAGTGTTCATTTCGTTGTGATAATCTTCCGATGCTGATCTCCAGTCATAGATGAGCTCTGCACTCTCAATGAACCCCATTTCTCCTTCCGCATAAACCACTATTGCTCTTTGTCAAGAAGTCTCATTTTTCTGCACACCTGGTACATTTGCTGCCAACATTTGCTGACGGTACAGTGCGTATCCACCCGCGTTTCAGCGGTATACGCGACGGGTTTCTTGGCACCTTCCTCATTTTCTCTCAAATTTCTAAGAAAGCCATGCTACGATGCCCTCATTCTCAACCAGAAATGTTCGTCTATTTTTACATTTTTTTAAAACGAAACCCAATAGCCTTCAAAATTTTCCAGAAAGTGGTTGTTTCCTCATGAAATTAACGTCTGTATCCTTCACCCCACTGAAAAGCTTCCGAAGAGTGGGTATTTATATTTTAACATCGTAATATTCCAAGAACTTTCTTTTCAGTGAACACTTCTCGAAGTCGTCGAGACACTTCGTTTTCTTCCTCAGTCTCTTTTTCGTTTGTGTCAATTTTCTGACCGACCCGTCTGGCTTTCTTAAAACATCATTCACAAAATTCTGCACTGTCCTTATACTCTTTACTGCTGTGGCTGCTGCTCTTTCCAGAGATCTTTCTAACGGTATCAGCAAACCTTTCTTTTTTTCTTCTCGACAGAACTGAATTACATTATTAATCAATACTTTTCCAGCCGGCCGAAGTGGCCGTGCGGTTAAAGGCGCTGCAGTCTGGAACCGCAAGACCGCTACGGTCGCAGGTTCGAATCCTGCCTCGGGCATGGATGTTTGTGATGTCCTTAGGTTAGTTAGGTTTAACTAGTTCTAAGTTCTAGGGGACTAATGACCTCAGCAGTTGAGTCCCATAGTGCTCAGAGCCATTTGAACCATTTTTTTTCAATACTTTTCCGTCCGAGCGTACTCTTCAATAATGTATATTTGCGCGATCACTGTCCGTTTCAGCAAACGCTAAGAATATACAGCAGTAGTAACGCACTATGACAATAATGTGACTTTACAATTCCGAGCCACGTGCGTCATTCGTATACTGTCGAGTATTGTCGGACGCCTTCGGCCCCGTCAGTATATAAACAAAGCTTAGTTCCAGGTTCTGCCGTCGGAAATTGTAAAATGAACAGGTAATACAGAGCTGTAAAATGACGCTGATACAACATATGCGTCGCGCTGAACGGAGCTTGTCATCAAACAGGGCGGTGTCGGCCGAGTAGCGGATATCGCTTGCAGCTGGCCGTGTACTAACGACGCAGATTTGGCGCTGTAAACACGCGAGGGACCGGCGGGCCGCGGACCGGCTACGGTGGGTAGTGCAGGGTAGGGTAGATGCAGCAGATAGGACATGTGGCGTGGCGTGTTTGATGAACTGCAGGCGGGGGACGGCTCCCCTGGCCGGCGCTGTCTGCTTATCACGGCGGCCGCCGGCAGCGCAGCCCTCGCCGCGCTGTTACGTCCTGCGACCGCCTACACGTACAGTCCCGCCCACAGCTCAGCAGGCTAATACGAGGTCGTGTAAACTGTGACACCATGTAACATTCATCAGAACTGAACTGGAAGGGCTGCACTTGGCATATATATGACAATATTACATGCCAACCATCAGTAATTGGCAAACCCGCTTCGCACTGTTGTAACATCGATGTGATGCTCTGCTCCCGTGAGTGTGGCGGGTTTCGTTCCAATTCTGGAGTCTAAACCCTGTCACAGGTACAGTTGGTCGCTTTACTCTTGAAGTTTCAACTTGCTGAACGGTTGGTCACAAAGGAAGGTCACCTAACGATTACACAGACTGAAAAGGTGGCCATACTTTGCTTTTTTTTTTTAAACAGTTAGCAGAAGAAATTATCTTTCATCTCCTAAGCCGGCCGGTGTGGCCGAGCGGTTCTAGGCGCTTCAGCCTGGAACTGCGCGACCGCTACGGTCGCAGGTTCGAATCCGGCCTCGTGCATGGATGTGTGTAATGTTCTTAGGTTAGTTAGGTTTAAGTAATTCTAAATTCTAGGGGACAGATGACCTCAGATGTTAAGTCCCATAGTGCTCAGAGCCATTTGAACCATTTTTCATCTCCTACCAGGGAACATTCCTGATTACAAGCGGATCTAAAGGTCGGATTGGGGACCACTGTGACAGAAAATCGGTCGCGGATACTTAAAAAAATAATTCCATCAAATATAAATTAAATGATAAATAAATGGACACCCTAGCTGCAAACAGGCGTTTATGTACTTCATTGGGGACATGTTTAAAACGTGTGCCCCGACCGGGACTCGATCCCGGGATCTCCTGCTTACATGGCAGACGCTCGCACATACTACCGTCATATATAGTTAAAATATGGCTTCCCGGCCATTGACCTTCTTGTGGGAACGCACACGCTATGCCCGAACTCGTACGGGACTTGGTAGATTAATCTGCCACGAGTAATGAATATGATGGGCAAACAGCTATTAGGCGCACTACGAATGTAGTAGTGTGGACATGTTGGGAATGTGGGTCTCACGGGGAGCGTGCAAGGGATAAGTCCCTGCAGGAGCACTATCCTCTGTGCCCTCGGTGGCTCAGATACAGTCAGCCTTCGGCGGCGCAGCGGTTCGGACGGTGTTTACGTCCCTGCCGCACATCTGCGCGAGAGGTGTTTACGTTTAGTGTGTAGCGGTGTGTCGCGGTATACATAGAACGAATCATGGCCTTGTCGTTCCGCAAATCGACACTGAAATTTAGTTTTGTTAACGAATATGCTCGACCGAAGGCTTACGAGATCGAACGTTATTTACGGGACGAGGTGAAAATCGAACCTGACGTTCTAGTTGGAATACACTTATCTATAGTCAGCAGCGTGGTTTATGTCAAGCTCATAAATGAAGCGGCATGTGACGAACTACTACTTCGACACCGACAAGGACTTCGTTTCTGTCATTTGGACGGGAATGTTGGAGCGGTAACAGTTGAACACGCCGGCATGGGCCTCCGAACGATCCGCGCCTTTGAGCTTCCATTCGAAGTGCCAGAAGAATTGGTGACAGACGCCCTGCGTCCTTACGGAACGGTCCTATCCCACGTGGCTGAAAAATGGGCGAGTTCCAAGACGTATCCTGTCCTCAATGGCGTCAGACAAATACGGATCGAACTTCGGAAACACGTCCCGTCATACTTGTACATCGCCGGTTGTAGGGCGATTGTCATTTACGACGGACAACCAAGGACGTGCTCTGGATGTGGGAAGGAGGGACACATACGTTCTGAGTGTGCTCAACGAAGGTTATTACAGCTGCCACGGGATGATCCACCCCTCACGCCGCATCCGACTGTGCTCCCCATGACTTACGTCGCCGCATTACGCGATGACGTGGGCCGCGAGACAGACGCGTACCAGAACACACAGCGGCGGATCGTGGCGAGCCACAGAAAGACGATCTTGCGCTGGACCGCCTGCAGCAGTCACAGGACGCCCTCTCTTCGGTTCCGCTTGCGGCCCCTTCAGATAAGGCACTTGGAGACGTCGATAATACGACGGCGCACGATTCCGACGTCCCCCATGAACAACTGGAGACCATGCTGACCTCTGATTCCGAGGCCCGGCAACGTAAACAGCGATCACCAAAACGCCGGAAGAAGCGCCGCCTCACGGTGGAGAACGATCACTCTGATCTAGCAGATAATTCTGAGAAGTTTACGGGTACAGAACAGACGACCATGGATACAGAAGAACTGCCTAGCGTGGATGCAACGGTGGCCAGCGGGACGGCGGCACGACCTACCGCTGACCATGCTCCAGACACAGCGAAGGAGCTCGATAGACGGCAACAGGCTACTGAGGAGGCTACGGCGCCTGCACCGCACGACAACGATGGGACGCTAGGGGACTGGTCAGAAGAGCCACCCCCGTGGGGAATGGATGATGCCGGAGGAACTGCTCCCACGCACTCTCCCGGTGTAAGACCGGCAGAGTGCACGGAATAATGGCAGACCATATGAGGGGACGGCGGGAGACGTTAGTCCGACAGCAGCCTATGTACGGCAAAATTAGCGACCGCCATGCAACAAGCTTATCGGATAGGGTCTGTTAACATAAATAGCATTGGGACGCCGGTAAAAATCAAGATGCTCAGTAACATGATAAAGGCTGCAGATTTAGACATCGCACTATTACAAGAAGTTCGGGTACTTCCCTCCTCGGACTTTTACGGTTACGACATTTACTGTTCGCCGTGTGACGAGAGAGGCGTTGGCACAGCTATACTATTAAAGGAAGGGATACGTGCAGACGAAGTAGAGTATTTGCCTTCTGCCCGTGGTACGGCCGTGACCATAGGTGGAATACGTTTGATCAACATGTACGCACCGTCAGGCTCGGATAAGAGAAGGGACAGAGAAGATTTTTACGCCCATGAGGTTGCACCGTTGTTCCAGGGACGATATGATGGTTGCATACTCGGCGGAGATTTTAATTGTGTGCTCGACAGAAAGGACCAACAACCTAACTATACTACTAGCCAAGAACTTAGGGAGCTGGTCAACGGGATGGAATTAGTCGATACATGGGACCTGAAGTATCGCAACCAACCAGGATATACATTTTTTACTAGCCACTCCGCGGGCCGTTTGGACCGAATCTACGTTTCAAGGGCGTTAGCAATGTCGACGGTGGACGCAGAAATATGGCCGACAGCGTTTACAGACCACGAGGCATATATTTGTACGGTTGAGGGTATGGAGACGGAGGGGTAATTGGAAGATGAACGTCTCCCACTTGCGAGATGCAGAATGCCGACGCGTGGTGGAGGACGCGTGGCATGGCTGCCTCCGTCGACGAAATTCTTTCGGTTCTGTCCTGCAGTGGTGGATCGAGTGCGCGAAGCCAGCTTTACGGAGGACGTTAATAGGTTACGGGAAGGAGATTTCTCAATGGCAGTGCACGACCACTGAGTTTTACTTTACGGCTCTCCGGGAACTGTTAGCTCAACCACCTACAACAGAACGCCAGACGGCCGTCCACCGAGTTAAGGCGAAGCTGGTACAACTTGCGACGCAGAGGATGGCAGGTACGATGATACGCGCGAGGTCGCAGGATTTCCTGCCCAACGAGGTTCCCTCGATGCATTACGTGATAAAGGAAAGACGAAGAAGACGCAGGAATTTAATACACGAGATCGATCTCGGCGATGGCCGTCGTTTTACAACACAAAGGGGAATCGCACAGGCGTTCACGGATCATTTTAGCAGATTCTATGCGAGCAACGCGGAGGGTCAGAGGGAGTTGGGGAACGTCCTGGAAGAGATCCCAGACGCGACGAGGGTGAACGAGGAAGCAGACGGGTTATCTGAAATTACGTGTCAAGAGCTGGAGGAAGCGATTACACGAGGTGCTTGCAACAAGTCCCCAGGTCCAGATGGATTCCCGTTGGAATTTTACCGTGCCTTTGTGACCATTATGACACCGATGTGGCTATGTATGTTTAATGAGCTTCTGCGGCAAGAAGTACCGGTTCACATTCAATTCACGGAAGGGCTCATGAAACCGATACCGAAGCTCCGTGGTGGCAAACGGCCTTGTGATTATCGCCCCTTGACCCTCCTTAATAGTCACTGCAAGATCTTCATGCGCATCCTGGGAAGTCGTATCAAAAAGTCGCTGGAGAAGCGAATACATGCCGATCAGACTTGTCTTGGCGGCATCAGTAATATCCACACAGCCTTGGGAGACTATCGTGACGTCGTCGCCCTCACGGCTGCATGCCGCCTCCGGGGGGCGATGGTTGCAGTAGATTTCGATCATGCTTTTGATCGCGTGGATCATGTGTACCTCGCGGCGGTGATGAACAGGATGGGTGTCTCGCCTTTATTGACCACTGCTGTGATGCGGCTGTTGCACGGCGCCAGATCAGCGATGGTGGTCAACGAAGGGAGAACTGAGTATTTTAAGACCTTAAGATCAGTGAGACAGGGTTGCCCCTTGTCGATCTTCCTTTATGCGATCGCCTTAGAACCGTGCCTCGCAGGCCTTCGCCGCCGTCTTACCGGGATCTCCCTACGGCATTTATCATTCAAATGCAGAGCATACGCGGATGATATTGTGTTCCTCGTACGGAATGAGAGGAAGACTCAAACAGCACTGGATTGGCTACAGACGTATGGGATGACAGCTGGAAGTGTGGTCAACTACCGAAAATCACAATTCATGCATGTGGGGCTTGGACTAGAACCAGGAACGGAAGGACCCTTACCTGCGGTGGAAACCCTCCGCTGTTTGGGTATCACTTTTCATAAAGAGACAGCGAGAACGGCTGCGGACAACTACCGAAGACTGTTACTCAGAGTCCGCACGGCAGTACGACTAAACGCCCTACGGTCGATGGATATGCTGCAGCGAGTGTTACTCGTCAAACTTTATCTCGCGCCCATGATGTGGCACCTGACACACCTTCTCCCCTTGACGCGCACGATGGCTATGACGATTCAGGCGGCGTTTGGGTACTGTGTGTGCCTCGGACAACTCTTTAAGGTACAGAACAACACGCTTACCCTCCCAGCGCGAGATGGGGGCGTTGGTTTAGTGAACGTGCACGAGAAGGCGCGTGCCATGTATATTAATACTATGCTCAAACGGTGGCGCAACAGGAATCACTCGCTTACGGGGACGATCATCGAAGAACTCGTACCAACATCGCATCTTCCTCCAGTCAGTGTCGGCCATATATCGCCCCCTTTAACGTATGTGCGCACGTTCATCGTGGAACACAGTTACGTTCGAGAGCGTTTACCGACGACCCGACAGTCGACATCGAAGGACGTGTACCATCTGCTTCTTCGACAGATCGCCCGGAATAGGGTGGAACGCAAACATCCAGCTGTTAATTGGCACGTGGTGTGGCGCACGGTCCACCACCCCGACCTACCTACATCAGTCAGATCAACATGGTACCTTGTCGTCAACCGAAAATACCCTGCAAATGATAAAAAGTACGCAATACATTTGGCGGTTTCGCCCTTGTGTCAGCAATGCGGCGTGCTGGATACGGACGACCATCGGCTGGTCTGCGGCGAGGCATTGGCTGTCTGGACTCTCGCAAGAAAGATAATAGCGTTCATGCGGGGCACTCTCTATACAGCAGTCTGTTCTGACATAGTATTTTTTCCAGAGGAAACGTATTTTCCGCGTCATAAGACGAACGGAGTGGCGTGGATCACAGGTATGACGGTCCATTACATCTATAGAGACACACGTACGAACTTACTGAACGTCCTGGATTACTGGCAATACTTGCAAGATGGACACACAAAACTATTACGGCTACAAAAGTACAAGGACTGGTATGCCAATTTCCTAGTAATGGTTTTTGCAGACCCGCCATATACTTGGGGTGTGCCGGGTGCGCAAAGATGAGCGGCGGTGCTTTCGTTGTGAAAACGACCAAGTAATGTGATCGGCTAAGAACACTATGCGAGTATGCGACCTACGAAAAACTCACGTTTGAACAGTTAGCAAATTGATGTACTTCAAATTTTGTTTTCATATCCAAAATACTTTTCTTTAGGGTGTCGGAGGTGGCCCCACTTCGATTTTGTTGTTATTTCATGCTGCATGGTAGGACGGCAGCGAGGTTCCTTCCAGAACAGTTATCATGTGTCAGGACGTACTATGTTTATTTTGTTACTAATAAAGGTTTCTGTTTCTCCTAAAAAAATGGTAGAGCACTTTAAAAAAATGATAGATAGAGCGTCTGCCATGTAAGCAAGAGATCCCGGATTCGAGTCCCGGTCGGGGCACACATTTTCAACATGTCCCCAATGAAGTACATCAACGCCTGTTTGCAGCTAGGGTGTCCATTTAATTATATTTGATTTCTAGCAAAGCTGCATGGTCATCAACGGTAACTGTTCTTTCGGGAACAGATACTACCGTCATACATAAATATAAATTACCCCTACGGATATTTGATCTAGGATATTCTAAAACTGACTGCCATGCTTTAATCATTTCCCCTTATTACTCGGGGATACGCTTCTCTGTAGGCTTTGCTTAGCAATAATCGAACCTATGAAGTTCCCGTATACCGTATTTTCGTAAGCAAATAAACAGTAATAAATAACAAATTTCCCGCTATCCATATGTAATCAAACAACTTCATAGTCTCTCATCAAATGTGATAAAAAATAAACCGAATGCGAGTAACAGGTACTGGCCCGCTGTGAAACGGGTTTCAGATAAAAGTACGGCCGGTACCCTCCATTTTCTTGCAACCTAAGCACTGAAAATTCTCGTGATGCCTTCTAACAAGTGCTGTGACTTGCTTGTATTTCTAGGCGAGGAAAGACAGTTATGCTCAGATACCTCGTGGAAGAGCCGCGGTGGTCTCGCGGTTCTAGGCGCTCAGTCCGGAACCGCGCGACTGCTACGGTCGCAGATTCGAATCCTGCCTTGGGCATGGATGTGTGTGATGTCCTTAGGTTAGTTAGGTTTAAGTAGTTCTACGTTCTAGGGGACTGATGACCACAGCTGTTAAGTCCCATAGTACTCAGAGCCATTTGAACCATTTGAACCTCGTGGAAGAACCTCTGGTAGTAGGGATGATAAAATCTCTTGAGTGTCAGGCCGCGTGATATTCCTCTTCAGACTTCTTCACTTCCCGACGTTTCAGTCCCTCATCTAGGGTCTTCTTCAAAATTCCACTGGTATTCTTGGATGGCTGATTACCATGCAGAACCTGTCCGGATAGCTGAGCGCGTTAACGCCCTGCTTCCGGGAATTGGGAAGGCACCGCCGGCCCCGGAATGAATCTTACCAGCGGGTTAACTACAAGGTCGGTATGCCAGCCAGCCTGGATGTGGTTTTTCTAGGCGGTTCCCCACATCCAGCTAAGTATATAGTGGCTGGTTCCCACGTCCTGTCTCGGTTACACGATACGGAAATAAGAGGCGGCGGCATCTGAAAGGACATCAGACTACCTACAGCCACTAACATTGCTAAACTGGTATATTATTGCCGACCCCGTTGGGTAAAGAAACAAGGGAAGGTTAAAAATGAAGAATTAGCTTCTTTGCAATGGAGTTTAGCATATCTGGTCGCTTCGTTTCGCCATGTTGATTTCATCCCCGTTGATTCACACAGTTAATTTCAGCGCATTTAATTAATTTCACTTGCTTAACCAATGCGAATATTGTCACAAAGAAAGCTGAGTAACATAGTTACCATGGTGTAGTGGTTATGATACTAGACTGTTGCATGGAGGGTCGTGGGTTCAAAACTCACCTGACCTGTAAAATTTTAATTTCTATATTCGGTTCGAGTACACTCTAGAAGTATCCACAAATGTCAAGAATCATTGTACCAGAATGTTCTTTAATTGTATATATACCGTATGTGTTCCGGCCGGAGGCAGTTCGCTCCGCGCTCTTGTATGAGCAAGTGCTGAATAAACCTTCGTTAAGTGAAGTTAGTGTTCGTCATTCATCTAATTACACCTTCTTCGTGACAATCACTGAGACAGGAGATTAATAACAACATTAAAGTGATTGTGGTTAGAAGTAACGAGCGTAGCAAGTTACGGTAGCGAGGGCAAACGTTTTGCAGCATTGACATATATACATAAAGTGAGGAAACTAGAAGTCTTCTGAAAAATATTTCAGGACGTAAATATAGAGAATCCAACTTATATCATCCACAACCCTCAATCATGTGAAAACACCAAACATTACTAAAGAAATTTAAAAAGAACGATGCCGTCACGGTAAATATGAGGCACGTTTACAGACTCTGACCAAACGCTATAACGGATCCCTGTTATGCTCTATGCTGTAGAGGTGAATTGGACACGAACTGAGGAGGAGGAGGAGGAGGAGGAGGAGGAGGAGAAGAAGGAGAAGAAGGAGATTAGTGTTTAACGTCCTGTCGGCAACGAGATCACTAGAGACGGAGCACAAGCTCGGATTAGGGAACGACGGAGAAGGAAAGCGGCCATGCCCTTTCGGAGGAACAATCTCGGCATTTGCCTGAAGCAATTTGGGAAAATCAGGGAAAACCTAAATCTGGATAGCCTGGCGCGCGTTTGAACCATCGTCTTCCCGAATGCGAGTCCAGTGTGCTAACCACTGCACAACCCCGCTCGTTGGGGCGTGAACTATAGCAAGCCAAGGATCGATAGCTAGCAAAAACACATTTTCTAGTTAAGTCACTTGCTTAGTCTTCTTTATACCTGTGGAAAATTCATAAGCTGACCACAATGACAGACCATGTTTGTTCTTTCAAGTGATGTCATTGGCTTTGTCTCTTTTTTATTACAATGAGAACTTCAATTACTTTAATTACATGCTTCCTACATAAAATATAACTCCATATTTATGTTGTTAAGATTAAAAAAATTGGTTCAAATGGCTCTAAGCACTGTGCGACTTAACTTCTGAGGTCATCAGTCCCCTAGAACTTAGAACTACTTAAACCTAACTAACCTAAGGACATCACAAACATCCATGCCCGAGGCAGGATTCGAATCTGCGACCGTAGCGGTCGCTCGGTTCCAGACTGTAGCGCCTAGAACCGCACGGCCATAAGATTAAAATGGTTCAAATGTCTCTGAGCACTATGGGACTAAACATCTGTGGTCATCAGTCCCCTAGAACTTAGAACTACTGAAACCTAACTAACCTAAGGACATCACACACATCCATGCCCGAGGCAGGATTCGAACCTGCGACCGTAGCAGTCACGCGGTTCCGGACTGAGCGCCTAGAACCGCTAGACCACCGCGGCCGGCCATAAGATTAAAAGTTAAGGACTAAATTCATAACAATAGTTTTTATTTAGTTTAAAAATATCATAAAAACTGATTCACCGTAGCTTGCTAATGATGGCAATACCATTTTTTTCATGGCAACGTGATACATTAAGTATCTTAGAAGAATGATCTGAACGTATAACATAAAAATATTCCAAGAGAGGCAGCCTATGCTAAAGATTAGTTATTCAAATACACGATAAATAGTTTTTCAGCCTAAAATTAAGAATATTCCATTTGACCAAAATATTATGCCATCGCTACGATATAAAAGCTCACTTGTTGCATTAACAGTGACAAGCTGGATCTCTAAAAATTCGGCCTCGGCTGAAGAAGGGATGTGAAGGTTTAAACACAATACACTGAAATGAGAAAAAATGTGAAAGCGATACGCACATACACAGACGGCGGTAGTATGGCGTACACAAGTTATAGAAGGGCAGTGCAGTGGCAGAGGTATCATTTGTACTCAGGTGATCCAGGTGAAAATATTTCCGATATGATTATGGTCGCACGAAGGGAATTAACAGACTTTGAATGCGGAAAGGTTGTTGGAGCTAAGCGCACTTCTAAAATCGTTAGGGAATTCAATATCTCGAGGTCCACAGTGCCAAGAGTCTGGCGTATATACGACATTTCGGGCATTACCTTTCACCATGGAAATCGCAATGGCAGACAGCCTTCACTTGACGACCGAAAGCAGCGGAGTTTGCGTAGAATTCTGAGTGCTAACAGACAAACAACACTGTGTGAAATAACCGAAAAAATCAATGTGGGATGTACGACGAACGTATGCCTTGGGACAGTGCGACAAAATTTGGCGTTGATGGGCTATGGCAATAGATGACCGACGGGAGTGCCTTTGCCAACGGCTCGAATCACCTGCAGTGACTCTTCTGGGCTCGTGACCATATGGGTTGGACCTTAGACGACTGGAAAACCTAGCCTGGTCAGATGAAACCCGATTTCAGTTGGTAAGATCTGAGGGTAGGGTTCGAGTGTGGCCCAGACCCCACAGAACCCATGGACCCAAATTGTCAACAAGGCACTGTGCAAGCTGGTGGTGGCTCCATGATGGTGTGCTCTGGTCCATCTAAAACCATCCTTGACTGGAAATGGTTATGTTCAGATACCTGGAGACCATTTGCAGCCATTCATGGACTTCATGTTACGGATGACAATGCGCCATGTCACCGGGCCACAATTTTTCGTGCTGGCCTGTAAGACATGGTGGAAAATTCGAGAGGATGTATTGTCGACCCAGATCGGGCGACATGGATCCCATGGAACATTTCCAACTACTGGTTGACTACGTGCCACGTCGATTTGCCGCACTGCACCGGGAAAAAGGAGATCCGACGCGATATTAGGAGGTGTCCCATGACTTTCGTCTCCTCTGTGTATTTCAGAGCAGGCTGCGGCTGCCCAGAGGTCTCTCGCCCTGCAGGCTGCGTGACGTGGCCGACCTACTCCAAGGCAGGGCGGCTGCTCCGGCCCGCGGCTGTCGCACTGTCGTCGATACCGGCGGCGGCGGCCCAGTCGATCGCCTGTAAATAAATAACTAGGGGAGCCGCTGGCCGGAGATATTTTTTAATTTCCTCCTCGTTGTCGGCGTCGGCGGGTAACATCCGCCGGTATCGATGGCGGCGCCAGGAAATGGAGGGAGCCTGCCAGAGCCAGGGGTGCAGCCGACCCGGCGCCGCTCTGCCCGACACCGAATGAGGGAAGAATTTCTCGTGTACTTGCAGGGGCTGTGGTAGGGATGGAAAAAAACAAACAAGTTAAAATCGATGCCGGTATTTTTGTTCTAGATAATCTCATTTCACGCTACTTGTTTGGTCTCGGATATAACAAGTGTTTTTCTACTAATAACTAGACAGAAAAAACGAAAGATCAAATACTCATAACAAAATGCTAAAATTTTTTATTTTTTTTTAAAAAGAGATTTTTGTTCGGAAATTTTCCATTGCTTTGAAATATTGCATTGTTATAGAAAATGGGAAAAGTGATCACTGTTCTTTCAATAACTGTGACCGAAACGAATAACGAGCGCATGGAATAACAGTTGGTATAGCATTGCTGCCTTCCCTATGAACCATGGACCTTGCCGTTGGTGGGGAGGCTTGCGTGCCTCAGCGATACAGATGGCCGTACCGTAGGTGCAACCACAACGGAGAGGTATCTGTTGAGAGGCCAGACAAACGTGTGGATCCTGAAGAGGGGCAGCAGCCTTTTCAGTAGTTGCAGGGGCAACAGTCTGGATGATTGACTGACCTGGCCTTGCAACACTAACCAAAACAGCCTTGCTGTTCTGGTACAGCGAACGGCTGAAAGCAAGGGGAAACTACGGCCGTAATTTTTCCCGAGGGCATGCAGCTTTACTGTATGATTAAATGATGATGATGGCGTCCTCTTGGGTAAAATATTCCGGAGGTAAAACAGTCCCCCATTCGGATCTCCGGGTGGGGACTACTCAAGAGGACGTCGTTATCAGGAGAAAGAAACCTGGTGTTCTACGGATCGGAGCGTGGAATGTCAGATCCCTTAACCGGGCAGGTAGATTAGAAAATTTAAAAAGGGAAATGGATAGGTTAAAGTTAGATATAGTGGGAATTAGTGAAGTTCGGTTGCAGGAGGAACAAGACTTTTGGTCAGGTGATTACAGGTTTATAAATACAAAATCAAATAGGGGTAATGCAGGAGTAGGTTTAATAATGAATAAAAAAATAGTGCGGGTAAGCTACTACAAACAGCATAGTGAACGCGTTATTGTGGCCAAGATAGACACGAAGCCCACGCCTACTACAGTAGTACAAGTTTATATGCCAACTAGCTCTGCAGATGATGAAGAAATTGATGAAATGTATGAGGAGATAAAAGAAATTATTCAGGTAGTGAAGGGAGACGAAAATTTAATAGTCATGGGTGACTGGAATTCGAGAGTAGGAAAAGGGAGAGAAGGAAACATAGTAGCTGAATATGGATTGGGGCTAAGAAATGAAAGAGAAAGCCGCCTGGTAGAGTTTTGCACAGAGCATAACTTAATCATAGCTAACACTTGGTTCAAGAATCATGAAAGGAGGTTGTATACATGGAAGAATCCTGGAGATACTAGAAGGTATCAGATAGATTATATAATGGTAAGACAGAGATTTAGGAACCAGGTTTTAAATTGTAAGACATTTCCAGGGGCAGATGTGGACTCTGACCACAATCTATTAGTTATGAACTGTAGATTAAAACTGAAGAAACTGCAAAAAGGTGGGAATTTAAGGAGCTGGGACCTGAATAAACTGACTAAACCAGAGGTTGTACAGAGTTTCAGGGAGAGCATAAGGGAACAATTGACAGGAATGGGGGAAAGAAGTACAGTAGAAGAAGAATGGGTAGCTCTGAGGGATGAGGTAGTGAAAGCAGCAGAGGATCAAGTAGGTAAAAAGACAAGGGCTAGTAGATCTCCTTGGGTAACAGAAGAAATATTGAATTTAATTGATGAAAGGAGAAAATATAAAAATGCAGTAAGTGAAGCAGGCAAAAAGGAATACAGACGTCTCAAAAATGAGATCGACAGGAAGTGCAAAATGGCTAAGCAGGGATGGCTAGAGGACAAATTTAAGGATGTAGAGGCTTATCTCACTAGGGGTAGGATAGATACCGCCTACAGGAAAATTAAAGAGACCTTTGGAGAAAAGAGAAGCACTTGTATGAATATCAAGAGCTCATATGGAAACCCAGTTCTAAGCAAAGACGGGAAAGCAGAAAGGTGGAAGGAGTATATAGAGGGTCGATACAAGGGTGATGTACTTGAGGACAATATTATGGAAATGGAAGAGGATGTAGATGAAGATGAAATGGGAGATACGATACCGCGTGAAGAGTTTGACAGAGCACTGAAAGACCTGAGTCGAAACAAGGCCCCGGGAGTAGACAACATTCCATTAGAACTATTGATGGCCTTGGGAGATCCAGTCCTGACAAAACTCTGCCATCTGGTGAACAAGATGTATGAGACAGGTGAAATACCTCAGACTTCAAGAAGAATATAATAATTCCAATCCCAAAGAAAGCAGGTGTTGGCAGATGTGAAAATTACCGAACTATCAGTTTAATAAGTCACAGCTGCAAAATACTAACACGAATTCTTTACAGACGAATGGAAAAACTGGAAGAAGCCGACCTTGGGGAAGATCAGTTTGGGTTCCGTAGAAATATTGGAACACGTGAGGCTGTACTGACCTTACGACTTATCTTAGAAGAAAGATTAAGGAAAGGCAAACCTACGTTCCTAGTATTTGTAGACTTAGAGAAAGCTTTTGACAATGTTGACTGGAATACTCTCTTTCAAATTCTAAAGATGGCAGGGGTAAAATACAGGGAGCGAAAGGCTATTTACAATTTGTACAGAAACCATATGGCAGTTATAAGAGTCGAGGGGCATGAAAGGGAAGTAGTGGTTTGGAAGGGAGTGAGACAGGGTTGTAGCCTATCCCCGATGATATTCAATCTGTATATTGAGCAAGCAGTAGAGGAAACAAAAGAAAAATTCGGAGTAGGTATTAAAATTCATGGAGAAGAAATAAAAACTTTGAGGTTCGCCGATGACATTGTAATTCTATCAGAGACAGCAAAGGACTTGGAAGAGCAGTTGAACGGAATGGACAGTGTCTTGAAAGGAGGATATAAGATGAACATCAACAAAAGCAAAATGGGGATAATGGAATGTAGTCGAATTAAGTCGGGTGATGCTGAGGGAATTAGATTAGGAAATGAGACACTTAAAGTAGTAAAGGAGTTTTGCTATTTGGGGAGGAAATAACTAACTGATGATGGTCGAAGTAGGGAGGATATAAAATGTAGACTGGCAATGGCAAGGAAAGCGTTTCTGAAGAAGAGAAATTTATTAATATCGAGCATAGATTTGTCAGGAAGTCGTTTCTGAAAGTATTTGTATGGAGTGTAGCCATGTGTGGAAGTGAAATATGGACGGTAAATAGTTTGGACAAGAAGAGAATAGAAGCTTTCGAAATGTGGTGTTACAGAAGAATGCTGAAGATTAGATGGGTAGATCACGTAACTAATGATGAAGTATTGAATAGAATTGGGGAGAAGAGGAGTTTGTGGCACAACGTGACTAGAAGAAGGGATCGGTTGGTAGGACATGTTCTGAGTCATCAAGGGATCACCAATTTAGTACTGGAGGGTAGCGTGGAGGGTAAAAATCATAGAGGGAGACCAAGAGATGAATACACTAAGCAGATTCAGAAGGACGTAGGCTGCAGTAGGTACAGGATAGAGTAGCATGGAGAGCTGCATCAAACCAGTCTCAGGACTGAAGACCACAACAACAACAACAACAATAGCATTGCTGAGACAACTACGTAACTGCCACTATGTGGTGTGGCCTATTGGATGCAGTGTGCGAAACTTGCCCCATGTGGTCTATATGGTGTTTTCACGCTGTCGTCGTCGAACATTAGTGAATCACGGAATGGCAGCATCTCTAGTCGGGAAATATCTACGAAGTGTGGTATCGATTAAGTAGGCCTACAATGCTCCATTTCCTGTAAAAGATTAAGAACGGGAGGAGCCTTAACAAACTTGCGAAATCATCTAAGGAGAAAACTTTTATCTTAACAATTCATTGGTAGTTTACGATGAAAATTGACAGTAACTTAATCTGTTGCCTGTAACTATGTGATATGCCTTTATATGCTTTAGCCCATCAAACCGGACAAATTAACATAAAAAATAAATTCTTGAACCTCAGCTTTCACCCTTTGGAGATGACTATTCCTAATGCCGCAGTGGTGGTATGATCCTCAATTACAACACAGGTTTTGAGTAGAGTTTCAAAAAATTAGAATGAATTGGAGAGTAGTAGTCATTTTTTGTAGTATTTAGCCACTTATCACTTTTCGAAGAAAAGCAGCTAACGTTGACTAAGTTTTCATTCATTTGCCTATTTAATTTAAAATTATAGTTCTATGTATTTTGAAACTCAGGAAGTCAAAATTTTTCAACCTTCGTTCGTGTTCTACGTATGTTACAGGAAATAATAAGAACAAAAAATCGAAAGTCGGTTATTACAGAAACCGGTTATTTTGAGCGGTTTTGACACTCAGGTTAAACTGGCGTTAAAAAATAAGGATATCACTGAAAACTGGTTGTTTCAGCGATAACCGCCATCCCCGGGCTGTAGCCGCAGGACACGCAACTCGCCAGCACTGAAGCCTGTTCCCCGTAGTGTTTTACCAGTAATTACCATTTCTACCATTGCGTAGTACAGCTGTAATAGGCAGTAATATCCAGTTCACTTTCGCTCTAGCTTACGTTGTGCAAAATTCTTCATAGCTCAAATGAACAGAGAGCTTTGTACTTGATGTAAGGGTGCAGAACCTAAAGCGCCTACCGTATAAGGAAATCAACCCAATGTGGCGAACTGCTCCTTTTCGGAGGAGTCAGTTTCATACCGGAACGGATTTCCATTCTCTTCCTTCTCTAGAACGATATTAAGCGTTAGAAATATTTGTCTGTTATTAACCATCTACTCTCAACAGTTAAACACGGAGCCGCCACTTAGTTCTAGCAAAATAGTGGAACAATCTGCACCTTGGTGAAAGCCGTTCTAATTCGAATACTAAACAGCAATTAGTGGACACGCAGTAATCTAGAACGCAGTGGTAACACGTTTTCCCGTCAGATCACCGACGTTAAGCGCTGTCGGGCTGAGATAGCGGTTGGATGGGTGACCATCCGGTCTGCCGAGCGCTACTGACAAGCGGCGTTCATTCAGCCATTGTGAAACGAACTCAGGAGATACTTGATTGAGGAGTGTCGGCTCCGGTCTCGTAAACTGACATATGGCCGGGAAAGGGTGTGTTGACCATTTGCCCCTCCACGTCAAAAAATGGTTCAAATGGCTCTGAGCGCTATGGGACTTAACATCTGAGGTCATCAGTCCCCTAGACTTAGAACTACTTAAACCTAACTAACCTAAGGACACCACACACATCCATGCCCGAGGCAGGATTCGAACCTGCGACCGTAGCAGCAGCGCTGTTCCGGACTGAAGCGCCTAGAACCTCTCAGCCACCCCAGCCGGCGTTTCACGATGGAAATCTGCCTGTGAGACACTATCTACAAGAGTTAATGAACCATTTGGCACTGTTACAATTTGGAGCATAGATTTTTTTCCCAGTGTGCTTCACATTCATATACGTCTCAACATCTTACTCCTTCGCAGAAATTCAAGAGGAGTCTAGATTACTGCGTGTCCACTAATTGCTGTTTAGTATTCGAATTAGAACGGCTTTCACCAAGGTGCAGATTGTTCCACTATTTTGCTAGAACTAAGTGGCAGCTCCGTGTTTAACTGTTGAGAGTAGATGGTTAATAACAGACAAATATTTCAGACAGTGATTGACAGCGTGGTGGTCAGAAAGGACGTAGCCTTACTGACATTGAATTCAGTACCACACGTCGTGACAGTCCACTGCCTAGTTGTGTGCGTCCGCAAGCACATCCGACGAGATGCTGCACAACTTTAGTTAAGCATGACAGCGCTATGAAGTTTATATCCGTGTGTCACTAATTTGTTTGCGCCGTCACAGTTCCACCGTCCACCATGGATCACGTAAACGTAATACGACTTGTGCCTGCTGTTCTACCCAGACGACCCGTACATATCAACCCCGAACATCTACACAGAAACTGTGGCAGGGGACTTTAATTTACAAATGTACAGAATGGAATTAAAGATCGACTTTATTTCAGTACTGCGTTTAACATAAACTGCTTCTGAAACTGTGTTTGTTTCCACTACCTATGAAGCACCGTGTTCTTTGCTAGTCCTAAATGGCTTCATCCTGTTCAGTTATTGACTTACCCGTTTTATTATTTCCGTCAGCATCTTCATTTCACTGTTAAATTATTTTTAGTTACGGATTATTTATTTTTGGAGAGTACTGAGAAATTTTAAATAACAAACTAGCAACGTCTGAACCGCATCATCTTACAACGGCTTTGTCGGGTTGTATAGACCAGTTCTCGTGCAAGTTAAGCAACGTCAGAGTGCCGTTAGCTCAGGGACACGCTAGTCGCTGAAGTGGTTTACAATTGAAAGACTTGCACCAGCCCACTGAGCCATACGACATTCAGTGTGGCTCTACTGAAAATGATGCAATATATCTTCACGTCGCCCTTGTCAAATCACTTAAATTTAAAAAATAAATCAGAGAGCGAATGTTCAGTCAAAGTTTTTTTACAACTTTCTGTAGTTATATGGAGATACGACACGCATTCTAGTCTACGCGACGAATGAAGAGACTGTAAGCAATAATAAATAAATGTCCATGTCATGCGTGCACCCTGTTCCATTCCGCTGCATTTTAATTATTTCACTCAAACTCCGTATTTGCACCTCAGTGGCGAAAAGGAAGCCGGCCGGTGTGGCCGAGCGGTTCTAGCCGCTTCAGTCTGAAACCGCGCGACCACTATGGACGCAGCTTCGAATCACGCCTCGGGCATGTATGTGTGTGATGTCCTTAGGTTAGTTAGGTTTAATTAGTTCTAAGTTCTAGGGGACTAATGACCTCAGATGTTAAGTCCCAGCCGGCCGAAGTGGTCGTGCGGTTCTAGGCGCGGCTGTCTGGAACCGCGAGACCGCTAAGGTCGCAGGTTCGTATCCTGCCTCGGGCATGGATGTGTGTGATGTCCTTAGGTTAGTTAGGTTTAACTAGTTCTAAGTTCTAGGGGACTAATGACCTCAGAAGTTGGGTCCCATAGCGCTCAGAGCCATTTGAACCACTTGTACGAAAAGGGAAAAACGTACGTCAACACAGTAACATCTGTGCTGGGAAATATTACTGTGTGGCTACTACATATATTGTTCAAAGAAAATTTAGCTTTTAACGTTTATGTCTCACTTGAATGTACAGATCACAACTGTCTGTTGTAAGTTGATATTGCTTCAGTAACTCGCGCTCCTGTACTCTTAGATTTGTTAACCTACAAACATCGATTATATAGAAATGTAGAGGTTTGCAACTAAATGATGTTTACGTAAGGGAAAACAGACGCGTCCCCGCATTTTAAATTCATTCTATTCGTCCGACCTGGGAGACTTCCGTTGTAAGTACGACGCGCTGAGCAGCTGAATCTGCAGCGTGCAGGATACAGGGTAGCAAAAGCACCTGCTGTCTTATTAGAGGGAGTTTTCAGCTGTTAAATATGTTAATTTAATGTTGTGACTGTTGAGGTAACTCCTGTTAGAAATTAATGAACCATTTGGCACTGTTACAATTTGGAGCATAGATTTTTTTCCCAGTGTGCTTCACATGCATATACGTCTCAACATCTTACTCCTTCGCAGAAATTCAATCACTTGCGGCTCCATAATTGTCATTAAAGACTGCGTTTTATTGGTAGGACACTTAGAAAATGTAACATCTACTAAGGAGACTGCCTACACTATGCTTGTCCGTCCTCTTTTAGAATACTGCTGCGCGTTGTGGGATTCTTACCAAATAGGATTGACGGAGTACATCAAATGGTTCAAATGGCTCTAAGCACTATGGGACTTAACTTCTGAGGTCATCAGTCCCCTAGAACATAGAACTACTTAAACCTAACTAACCTAAGGACATCACACACATCCATACCCGAGGCAGGATTCGAACCTGCGACCGTAGCGATCGCGCGGTTCCAGGCTGTAGCGCCTAGAACCGCTCGGCCACTCCGGCCGGCCGGAGTACATCGGAAAAGTTCAAAAGGCAGCACGTTTTGCGTTATCGCGTAAAAGGGGAGAGAGCGTCACTGAAATGATACAGGATTTGGGGTGGACATCATTAAAACAAAGGCGTTTTTCGTTGCGGCGAAATCTTCTCACGAAAAACCAGTCACCAACTTTCTCCTCCGAACACGAAAATATTTTTTTGGCACCGGTCTACATAGGAAGAAACGATCACCATGATAAAATAAGGGAAATCGGAGGTCGTACGGAAAGATATAGGTGTTCGTTCCTTCCGCGCGATACACGAGATTGGAATAATAGAGAAATGTCAAGGTGGTTCGATGAACCCTCTGCAAGGCACATAAATGTAATTTGGAGAGTATCCATGTAGATGTAGATGAAAAGAATAGATTCTAGTAAGAACGTGAACTTCGCGGTTTCTCACCGCGGCTGCCTTCTGACATCTAACGCTCTCTGATATCCATTGTCTCATGGGGACCGAGACTTATCGTTTCATCCTTCGGGCTTTCTAAATCGTATCCCAGGGACTAGTTATTTTTGGGATCTGTCTGCATTTTGGGAACGTGCTTGTTGGTCGCTTTCGTCAACAGAAGCCATTAGCGACTTTCTGTCGATAAAGTGCCACAAGCCCTTCCGTCATATCGCGCTGCGGCATTGGTCTTCATATTATATATTCATTAATCATTAATGTTTAGTATAATTATCATTGACTGAGAAGCGCTGATAAGGAGAACAAAAGGAAAAAGAAACTAACAGTTTACCATAACGAGAGGCACTCCGGTCTGACCACGTATTCACTGCGACCTCGCACGGCTTGTTAGTGAGTGAAGCTGTCGAGTGGTTAGCGTTTAATAGTGACGATGCCCAAGTGTAGACAATGTAACAGCCTTATAGGGTAGGTGGAGTGTGGATGAGAGTCTTCCCCAGGCGCAGTTTGGCCAACAGCCCAGCCAAGTGCTTTCCCTCGGCGCGGCGACCGCTCGGCTTTGTCAAGACTCCTATTCGCCAATGCGGTCGCCACCGGAGAGAAGCGGAAGACTGCAGCTGCACCCCGGGGCGACATGACCCTTCGCTATCGACCGGCCCACAGAAGCGCCGGCTGCCGACCCGAATTAGCGGCTCGCCGGCAGCGGCGGCTATTGTGACGGCAGCGGCCGCTGCGAGGCGCTGCGGTCGATGCGCTGCCGGGGGGGATTCCCCGCGCCGAGCCACTTCCGCTCGCTGCGCTCCTACTTTACTGCACATACTCTTCTAAAGCCCTTTCTGTGCTCTCTTCAGCTATTCCGCTACTCCTGCCAAAGGTACTGCGCAAGCCCAACTGGTTACATTTTACTTCCCTGCCTTCCCCCGTGACATATCGGCGTTAAAGTACACTTCTGAAGATGTGTCTAGAAAAGTAACAAAACAGCGGGTGTTTCAAAATGAATATGAGGGTTTTAAGGCTTTTTAGCATTTATTACATTTAACTTACAATTATAAGTAATACATCAAATGAAAGAGCCTCTCAAACAGTTTTGTCTGTCTACCTGTGTACATGTGCATGCACTACTTGCTGTATCTCCTGTCACAAAGCACTAGTAGCAAAGATGTCGACAGGTGAACAGAAAGGCTTTTTTTTATTTTACAGTTTTCAAGGACGGAATCTGTTGTTACATGCTACGTGTATTTCTTATTAAGTTCCATTGTAATACACCAAGTGATAAAAATGTCCGTAAATCATATCAACAGTTTCAAATGTCCAAATGTGTGTGAAATCTTATAGGACTTAACAGCTAAGGTCATCATTCCCTAAGCTTCCACACTACTTAACCTAAATTATCCTAAGGACAAACACACATACCCATGCCCGAGGGAGAACTCGAACCTCTGCCGGAACGAGCCGCACAGTCCATGACTGCAGCGCCCTAAACCGCTCGGCAAATCCCGCGCGGCAACAGTTTCAAGATACAGGTTGTCTTTGCAAAGGGAGGAGTGCGGGACGACCAAGAGTGACCTGAAGAACGTGTTGAACGACAGAGAGTCTTTCACGCGTAGCCTCAAGAAATCAATTCCGATGGCTTGTGGTGAAATAAAAATTCCAGTGAGGTCTGTGTGGATACTTATAAGGAGAGACGCTTACGTCCTTATTGTTTGCCGTTGTTGCAACCGCTAAAGCCTACTGACTACAGTTTACGTACCAGCTTTGAAAACCAAATGTTGCTGCATACAATGAAGCTCTTCTATATCCCGTCGTCTTCAGGATAAATCGACGTTTCACGTACATGGATACTTGAACACACACAATGTACGCGTCTGGGGGTCAGAAAATCCCCACTAAATGCCGAAGTTGCAACAAGACTCCCATAAATTGATTATTTTGTTGTGTGACATATTTCGGAAAGTTTACAGGCCTTTCTTTGAAGTTACTGGAAATGGTGTTTCTCACCTTGATATACTAGAACTATGGCTTTTCCTCAATTGGAAGAGGCTGAACCACAGAACTTTATTTGGCAGCAAGATGATACGACACCTCAAGGCTTTACTCAGCATACGACTGGTCGGATGACGGAGCTTGTTTCGCAAGGCCTCCACGTTCACCCGATCTGACGACGTGCTTTTCTTGCTTTTGGGGGTTAATAATGGATCATGTGTATGTGCCTCTGCTACCAGCTGAAGTTTCCGACTTAAGAAACATTGCTGAAACAGCTGTTGCAACAATTACCCCAGAAACACTGCTCAAGGTTTGGGAAGAATTCCCTATCGACTGGATGTGTGCCATGTGACGAATGGTGCTCACGCTGAACACTTGCTGAGTCGCTCTTTCATTTGATGTATTATTTATAAATGCAACTTGAATGTAATAAATGCTACAAAGCCTTGTAGCCCGATATCAATTTTGAAACATCCGGTGCATTTTCCGTTCTGCCTGCGTTCTGGAGACTGACATCTACGATTTCCTATTCTTCTTACTGTACTTCAAGGTTCGCCCCGCCTCTGTTCAATTGTTATAAGGCAACAACTCCATTTTAATTCTGTTGTCAGATGCTACTTCCTGTCGCCACAAACAGGAGTCAACATAATTGTGGAATGTTGTGCCATCTGAATAACATCAAGTGTATTTATTAATTCATAGATCTGATCAAGGAGAATCTTCAAGGATGTGGAATGAGTCAAGATATACAATATACATTCTTACTCTGTATGATGCATTGAAAAGAAACCATAATTATACTTAATTATGGAAGCTTATGCCATCTAAATTCAATGAGATAAGTTAGAAAGGATGCTTCTGCTTAGAATGAAGCTTATATAACAGAGCTGCTTTTTGTGTGCTTTAGTAGCTTAATTGTACTTTATTGCAATGTCACTTTTAAGTGTGTTCATTGAAATTCAAACTGATTATGTACTGTGCGTCTGAGGCGACCTGAGAAACCAGCACGGAATTTGTCTGGAGCGTCAAATACTATAAATTTTACAATCAGGGTGGCAAGTCTAATACAACAACAGCCGTTGATCCAGCGAGCGGGTTCAATTTACATCTGACTCACGTCCATATCTTGCGAAATTGTGAGCTTCGCTTTAAGCTATATGAGTAGCTCCTGCTTTCTACGTACTTATCTAGATTAATTTAGAAACACGAGTGTTTTTTTTTTCGATTTTCCATAGAAGATTTCGAAAGTAATAATTATGGCAAATTTCTAACGTGTTCCAATTGAACTTGAGCATGCAATGCATTTTAACAAATTTGATTTGAATATACGGATTTAGTTACGATTCCTCCCCGGGCTAGTTCAAAATTTCATAGTCAAGATGGAGACAGGGTGTGCAGCTCGACTTGCGTTTTTTGCCACTATACCCTAAACGCTTGGTAATTGCTCGAACTTCACCTCAAATAAATTTTCATATCCGTGAGAACGTTATCTATGGTGATTACTAACGTTTTCATGAACCTCAGTTAACGGAGAGGGGTACTTCATACCATTATAAGGTAGTTTCTGGATTGTTCCACTCACGTATGTAGCAAGGGGCTGATATCTTATTCTCAGGGTCCAAACGCGAGATATATTTTGGAGGCAGAAGAACAAGTCTTCCTCGGATATCGGTTCTCGAAACGCTGGTCAACCACTGGTCGCCTTAGTGGCCGCTTCTGTATGAGGCACAGTTTCAGCTGTAGTACATGTAGAACGTGTCCGAATAGTAGTTTCGCCACAGATACTTGGGTACAACGAAAGCTGGTAAAGAAATTTAGAGATCAACGTCCCGTCAAAACAGTAAGACATTGAGCACCAGCACACTTTCTGATAGACTGCGAGGGCGGCCTTGTCGTAGGACCATCTTTGTCTTCGCCTGAAATGATTCTCGCGATGATTCTAACTCAAAACGGTCGACGGTGATTTGAATCACATTTTCCTGAATATCGCATCAGGCGGCACCACGCTTGTTTCGACAAGGCAGTCTCTTAGGCAAATGGCTCACTGGACTACTTTTGCACTTCCAGATTCTGGAGAAGCATACAACTGGCGGTGTAAACCTACAGAATACATAAGAAACTTGGACAGAAGTTTTTCCTAGCCTCAACTAGAAACAACAATCACTTCGAAGAGCAAGCGGAGAAATTGCAGAATAATAATTACAATAAAGGAGAAAAAAATGCCAGCTCGAGGCGTTGGTACTAATGAATGCCAGTGTTTAGCACAGGAAGTCAAATCCGTGGTATGTTCATTTAATAAGGGCTCAATAATTTGTACATCTTAAGCTATTACCGTTGGATAAGCATTTGTTTTGGTGCAATGGACGACCCAAAACGTACAACGTTCTAAGTTTCGGCGCAATTTCATTGCAGATATCAGGGATAACTACCGTTCCGTGTCTGAGCTCTTGGCTGGAGGCTTTCATCTAGCAACACGGCAATGGCTAACGTTATACACAAGTGACCTGGCTTCAAAGCCAGGAGAATGGAGATGAGTACCCTTAATGTAATGAGGGCACTACTGTCATTAGCGCCACACAGCAGCCCTACAAGCCCTGCGGGGTTTCACCTCCCGCTACAAGCTGAGGATGCGACGCGGCATGCGTATTTTGGCAGAAGGCTACACAACACACAGTGTCGACGTATCGGGTCGGCTGATCGCTGCGCTGTGCGCCCGCGGCCGCAGCGGTGGGCGTTATCTGCAGGTAGCGGGCAGAGCGTGTCACACGCTGTTAATCTGCACATGACTGCAGGCAATTACCGTCTGACGGGCAGCTCTGACTGCCGGTGCCAAGTAAATTAACGAATTCCATGTTGGTCGTGCGAACACGCTATTATTTGAACTGTGATTAACGGCTCATTTTAGCAACATGATTGATGTTTAAAGAAACACGTCATGTTTAGCTAGTATAGACTACCAACACAACGTTAATGGGGAAAAAATGTCCATTTAATTGTCATATGAGAGAGGAATAAATAGCACTCTCGTCGAAACGTAGACCTCGTTTTCTTCTCTTCTTTTTCTGTAATTTCTCATATTTTTTCGTTCCAGGCTGGTTTATACATCCTATGTACCCATAATCCCATAGACATTTTACTTTGTGTCATTCTATATCATCTAAAATTAGAGTGCTGCGTGTTCGGTATTAATAGACAGTCGAAGCATGATAACTCGGATACGCTCTGAAACACACGCTACTTCCGTTGCCTTTTTGCAAATTTTTTTGTTCTTTTCCTACACGAGCTGGAAGCATCTCTCAGCTGGATCATTTACAGTTTCAAATTTAACGACTGAAGCTGACAAAATTATCATTTTCCTGTCACAGCCAAACCTGTCTTAAGGAATAATTAAAAAATTTTTAAAAAGCTTTTTGTCTTAAAATTTATAAAAATTTGTAGAAACCGTTTGTAGCTGCTAAGCCTCGTTTATTGTGGAATCAAAATACCACCGATTTCGCAATAATTAATCGCATATTCAGGTTGATTACATTAAGTCATTAAACCAATACGACCTCCCAAGGTTCCTTAAGGCATGTATTCCGACATCATCAAATGCAATGGATGTTGAAACATCCATTAATAATCGGAAGCTAGATTTTTAGAAGATTTTATCCTAAAAAATTTTATAATTTTCTTTAACTATACACAGATTAAGCAACGGTTGCCCACTGAAAACTTATATGTTGAAACGTCTCCTTCGAAAAATAATACATGATTGTGCTTAAACTGACACGCAGTATTTTTAGCGTAACGTAATCTGACTTTCAATAATCCCTACAAAAGAATGGCCCTGACTAACAATAACCTATACCTTTCATGAATCACTTACCTCACAAAAATCTTCATTACTCGAACTACTGCAATACAGCGAGCGCCAATACTGCCAGCTAAATAAAAGACTCTAACTACTGAAGGCACTAACTACTGATAGGCAGAGTTAGCAACTGAAAGTTTTTGATAAAGAACAAACAATGTATTTACCTTAATAGTGTTCAAAAGTCATAATATATATATATATATCTGTGCATGACATCCAGTCTTAGAAATTTACTCTCTCTGATGGACACACGTCCAGATCATCCGCTCTCAAAACTCCGCCATCTCTCTCCCCACATCCACCACTGCTGGCGGCTCACCTCCAACTGCGCAACGCTACGCGCTGTTAACAGCCAACTGCCCAACACTACAATAGCATATACTCCAACAATGCAAACCAACCACAGCCTTCACACAGCACAGTCAGTGATTTTCATATAGAGCGCTACGTGGCGTTACCAACATAAAAACCTAAACAGCCTACTTACAATGTCTTAATCAACTTGTCATTAAAATCGAATCTGCTAAAACTGCTCTAAACTTATTGGAAACTAACGCCTCAACCGCAGTATTGTTAATTTTAGAGTCTGGATACTTGAATAATTTTAATTTTTTCGTCACGATTCAGTGCATTCAGTATTTTCATTCCTTATGCAGGAAGCTAATAAAAAGTAGCCACGGGGGCAAAACAGGAGACAGGAAGTATAAATAATTTTTTAGTCTTTATAAAGTCACATAGGAGGTATCATGATCAACAACATTATATTTATTAAGATTTGCAAGTATACATAAATCCAAACGTGGTGCCCTGGCTTCAGAAAGAGCGCAGAATCGGGCTTCGACATACACAAAGATATGAAAAGTACACGTAGCACAAATTTAATTCCCTTCTTATGGTCATCGTTCAAACTGATCACAGGACATAAAAGTTTTCAAACAATACATAACCTTGAGTGACGGGTAGCCCTTGGAGCAAGGACAGGTGTTTCATGAGATGGTGCTTCAACAAGTTCGCAATGAATGTCCTGGTATTTGATGCTGTTGTGTCAAAATCTAATGCTTCAACTTCGTACTGTAAATTCTATTCAGCAAACAGTTTATAGACAACTCTGACATTGTCTTTTCCATGGTAGGACATATCATAATTGCATAAATACACGATACTGAACAGCTGAATTTCAAATTCTTTTCATTCGTGCCTCTTCATCGATGCTGCAGTTAGCTCAGATATTACGAAGCGTATTCCGAAAGTAAGATCCGATTTGTCCCAAAATGGAATCCACAGTGAAAATCCGATAGGTGTGTTGGACAGTGTCTCTAGTATGTCCGTTGGTCGCGTCACGCCCGTCTTTTCAGTTCTGAGCGCACAGTGAGCACGCAAAGATGCCTGGAGCACATTGTCTCCTGCCAAGTATGAGAGCCCGTGAAAGATCTCGACTGATTTTATGCAGCCCACACAACATAACTGTCATATCATCCGCAATCTGCAGGGGGATTAAGGACGCCCCTGCAGCGTTTTCGATTGGAAGTGTTTGATCTCCCTCATTACAGCCCGCACTTTGCTGCCTCTGATTTTCTTCTCTGTTGACATAAACCGCTGGCTATGAAGTCAACGTTTTGGCACAGACAACGAACTGCAGATCAGCGTAGAGAATCGGTGAAAAGTGCAGGCGGCTCCCTTCTATGACGAGGGTATTGGAAAGTTGGTTCAACGCTACGACAAATCTCTCAGACGGAGCGGCGACTATGGAGAGACGTTGCTGGATGGTGTGGCAAACTCTTGCAAATAATATACTTTTGATTTTCACTGTGGTTTCCATTTCGCGACCGATCGGACTTTACTTTCGGAACACGCTTAGCACCTTTTTTTAAATAGCTGGTGATCGAGGCAATGCAACAACATTGGGCCTCCTGCCGACCGCTGATTGATCAAAATCTGGCTGTCTTCTTCAATAGTAGTACTCCTCGCAGCATTAGTATGTGCTGTGTCCTAAAGTTCCTTTTCACTAATAAACTTCTAACAATCTTCCAGGATAATTATGTTGTTGTCTTCATTTTGTACAAAGCTTTTACTTGTGGTACGCAGTTCCTCATCTCCTAGGTCGAAATGCATACTTGTTCACAGTAAACCATCACTTCCCACATAGGTAGACAGACACTTTCATGCACAGTTAATTTACACATCCACAAATTCTGAATGTTTGTTTGGCTAGTGACAGATTATTTCTAATTATTTCACGCGAGTAATATATATGTTAATAATTACCTCCTGCAAGTGAACTGAAGATAAAAATATTGTATGTGCAACGACTGCTACCTTCCCTCAAAAGTGAATGACTAATAAGGTGGACAGCATAGGGTCGTAAAAAGGAACAGCACGGGTGACTTTGTCCTCTGTATACATTTCTTGGAGTCATTTACCCGTCACGTCACCCGACCAATGAGATTCTGAAGGGAAGATGCCGTGTTATAAAAAGGTTATTTTCCTGTTCCTCTCATCTTCGGGTCTCTGTCGTTGCGGCAATCAGTTCATTATTTCTTATTGGTTTCTATTAAGGCCATTAAAATTAACATAGAGAGACAATCTGCAGAAGCTGAGTGACGCGTCTCAATCGCACACATAGCAGTAGGTTTCGACCATTGGTACTGCCAATGACTTTGGCCTAGTGAGATGACTGAATCAATGCAGGTGAGGAATTATTTGAACTAGAAAAAGCCGAATGAGTTTCGATGGCCGACATTAATAGCCAGCAGAGATACGTCTGATGATGGCTTAGAAACAAAAAGAAATTATGTTAGATTGTTTGGGCGCTGTCCTATACAACTGAGAGCAGATTATCAAATTACTCAGTTCATCGAAGGGGGGGGGGGGGAGAATGTGAGCGTCCTCGATAAAGAGTACGCGCCATGTTTGTAGTGGATGCAATATATGTTGAGCACACGTAGAATCTGGTAAGTAATCTATCGATTCCAAACTTGAAAGTATGCAACAATAAAATACAAATTATTAACGTTTCTTTGATCTGTCGCCAAGTGTCATAAGTTCAATCGGAAAAAACTTTTCGATAGGATTGGTAACGTGCTTTTTTTTCTTTTTTGCTTCCAGAAACTTCAATGGGCATGTGCGAAAGATTAATTACTAATACCGTCCTCCATAAACAGCGGGGCAGCAAAAAGCACAAAGATACCACTCCAAACCAATGAATAGTTTTGATGTTTTTGTATAAATATTTGTTAGACATATTATACTTCAGGTTGCATGTACACTTCTGTGTATTCTACGAGTATCAGCTATAGAATAATTTTGTTTACGCAGTTGCGTGTTGACGGATTTGGTGACCTGTTGTCGCTTTCCACAGAGGCATTCGTGTCTGAATTGTACATCAGTACTGAAAAGTTTAAAAGGTCGTAATTATATTAACATTCGACGAGAGAGAGCTTTAGTATTGAGTCATAAGTAACAGTGTCAAGCGATAACAATGTGGGCTCGGAAGCAGAGAGATGAAGTTGTTTGCTGCTAAGCGAGGGAATGGATTTCGTGTAGGAGCAAGTACGTATATGACTGTTATCGACCCATAGCACGCGCTGTAAATTAAAAATATAACTACATCTAAGTATTTATTGTCAAAGTATAATATCTCAGAAAACTATATAACATTTGAACAGTGGAGAAAAAGGTTTATTATTATGTGGACCGCTTTTGACGCATACGTGGGCTGTTAACTGAAAGTAAGAGTATGACTGTATTTAGGTGCTATTCCTCATAAATCAATATGTCAGTGAATAATTTTAAAGCTACGACGTTCTAACAGTGGAGATAGAAATTTACTAAGTACACTGACGTTAACGAACAATACGTTATCTGCGTGGAGCATGTTCGTCCTACGTCGTCGACTATAGTTAGTGCAACCACCAACGCGGCTGTAGAAGTGTTTAAACAATTTCACATCGTGATACAAGTGACCGTTCAAAGAGCACAGTTACAGTTGCAGTTTATAATACGGACCGCATCACCGGAGTATGGTTTACTGGCTGCCAAAGTGGTATGACGGCACCCCTTTTCCGACAGCTTCGTTAAGTGTTTTCGATATGAAATTCTAATTGTTAGGAAAACCACCCTCTCCTATTCTCTTCTGTTTGAAAAAAAAAAGATTTAAATAATAAAGAGTATAATTCTTTCGCCGAACTTACGTGTAAGGATTCACATTGTTGTTATTTGTTTCACGTAATGTATTTCACTTTTAGTATTTTCAAAAGATTTGAAGAGGAGGAAACTGATTACGGTATTCAATGCGTTTTCATAATATGTCAGATTCAAAACTTTATTTAGCTGCATTTAAAAGCGGAAGTGCAGTCGTCATATCATCACTGACAAGTTTTACAATGTTAGAGAATGAGATAAAAAATGCACTGTTGTGTCTGCACGGGATTATATAAAATCGGACGTTCTGTTTGACATTACACTGATTCACGTGTCATTTACATGATTTACAAATTTTCCGACTTTTCTGCAGTGATACGTAATTTTCCAGTTCATATTTTCTATGTCTTTCACTATACAGACAATGGATTATAGTGCTTTTATTACTATTTTATTCATGTGTGTGCGTACGTTAAGATTATGTCGATGTTTGTGGCATTTTGTACACTGTGTTGCTGAAACACGTTTGTCAAACAGCACACTCACATTACACCATCTGACTTTGAACAGTCAGAAAGTAGTAAATGGATTTTCATTGGTTAAGTGTTTATTCCGCGAGAGAATAAATTTTACAGATACCTGCCAACTGTACTGTTTGTTTACATCTCATAACTTGCCACACTGCAGTATTTCAAAGCCAATGTGAAAACATGCAAACATGTTTTTGATAAACGGCAGTAACATTTTCGGTGCAAGTGGGTGTAATGCTCTGTAAATTCCGAGAAATGTTATTTGTTTTTAATTCTGTTTCTTACTGTTATTTATTCAAAGACTGCATGAAAATTATCTCACGTTCATCCCAGTAGTAATGTGTCAGGTTTTTCTTTCCCTTTTGACAGTTTTTGACCAGATTCTGCGTTCATTTGAGACACAATTTTTGAATAATAGAATATGAATAGGGTCATTTCTAGTAGCAGCAGTATCGGAGGGGATCCTGTTTCAGCAGTATCGGAGGGATCCTCTTTCGTAACAGTTCTCGTAAAAACTTGCGAGTCCCCATACGTTCGGAACAAAAACACTTGTCACGGCCGGAGGGTCAGCGGGCAGCAGGAGGAGACAGCCTGTGATGGAGATTCGGGCTGAGGTGGCGACGGATGGGGGAGAATCATGATGCACGACAGGCTGCGAGGCGCCGCCATCAGCTAATGAAATTTCCGCCCCCGCCTCCGCCGCCGTCACCGCCGCCTGTGACCACTCGCCACGCCGCGGCGCAGCACTCAAGAGCCCGGCGGGCAACAATAGTCGCTGCCCTGGGGGACGACCCTCCGGCAGGCGCCTCGGGCCCTCAGGCGCTTGACCGTCACCACGGCAACGCCGAGGCTTAGTTACTAACGTCTCCCAAGAAGAAATTCCACCGCGTACTTGCCAAAGAAAGTTACAAGTCCGTCAACGCAGAACATCGTTCCCACCACTTGTTGCTTTTGTCCGGTGAACATTTTCTGACAAAAAAACAGTTTGTAGAGCTTAAAACTAAAAGTATGTTTAGAAATCTAAAGTTTTGAATATAAAAAGCATCCGTCTTCAGGCCTACCGGGACCATCCGACCGCCGTGTCATCCTCAGTGGAGGATGCGGATAGGAGGGGCGTGGGGTCAGCACACCGCTCTCCCGGTCGTTGGGATGGTATTCTTGACCGAAGCCGCTACTATTCGGTCGAGTAGCTCCTCAATTGGCATCACGAGGCTGAGTGCACCCCGAAAAATGGCAACAGCGCGTGGCGGCCTGGATGGTCACCCATCCAAGTGCCGACCACGCCCGACAGCAGTTAACTTCGGTGATCTCACGGGAACCGGTGTATCCACTGCGACTAAGGTCGATGCATAAGGTTTTGAATGTAAAGTATGAAATATAGTGCGCCACAGGATTCGACGTCGTTTTTATTTGAATCACGTTAAATACTCCTGTCTAAGCTCCAAAACTGTCCTGTACGTAGACGGAATATCCACTGTTTGTATAAAAGAAAGTTTAAACGAACTAGAGATCTGATGCAGAAACGTGACAAATATTGTTCAATACAGCCTAAATGTATGCACCAGTAAGACATGTCTCACCGTGTTCAGCAGCAACAATTAAACTGTACATAGGTAGCGAAATGGTAAAAAATTGGAGCTTAATATAAAATTCCTTGGTTTGACCATTAAAAGAAATCTGAAATTAGACAGGCATGTTGAGTCTTTATCTTGTAAACTAACGAAGAATAATATATTTGCAATCAATGTAATTTGCTAGTTTTTCAAAGACACTACACTCGTGATGACTGCGTAACATGCTGTATTTTCCTCACAACGGAACTATGGAATCGAAATCAATGCAGCAATATCCAAAGCAAATCTCAATACGCTACTGACTCTTCAAGAAATGGGCTGTAAGAATAATCTGTGGAGGTGGATATAAGGAATGATGCGATGGTCTGTTCCTAAAAACTCGTGTGTTGCGCATAATAAACATGTATATTCTAATATTTTTCGTTGAAAGATTGCACGCCAACATACAAGTGTCAGTCATATGAGAACCGAACACGTGCTATAACGGGACAATGGAGTGGTTCCATTCAGAAGTAATCATCACAGGCGAAGGGTCCCACTGCGATGTGAGACGATCAATTCTTGTTTCGTACAAGAGGGTCGGTCGCTGACGGATCGACAACCGCACCTACTCTTGCGCTTCCTCGACGTCCACGCATGTCTTCCATCAGATCGCCAAAGATGTGACAATGACACGATGAAAGATCCAGGCTGTACGGAGGATGTTACAGTGTTTCCCGACCAAATCGCCGAAGCACAGCCTTGTCAGATTGGCAGTATGGGGGCTGGTCTTATCGTGCAACGGGATGATTCGGTTCGACAGCATTCCTGAGTGTTTTGACTTTATAGCGCGTTGCAGTTTCTACCAAGTTTCTTCACAGCGCTGCGCGTTGACTGTGATTCCAAGCTCGAGGAACTCGACGAGTGTAGGGCCCCTGCAGTGGTAGGAGATCATCATGACCTTACGGGAACTAGTGTGAAGAGCTTTGGATTTCTTGGCGGCGAAGATGTGGCATGTTTCCAGTGTTGGCTTTGCCGTTTGTCCTAAGCCTATCGGAATGCTGTCGGACGATAACGCCCGCAACCATATTGCCAATCGGACGAAGCAATCGTGGTCGGGAAACACGCAACAACCTCTGTACAGGCTGGAACTTTCATCACTCGATTTTCACATCTTCGTCGACCTGAAGAAAGGCATGCGCGAACGTGTTTCAGTCGGACGAGGAAGTGCCGGAGTCAGTGCGGTTGTAGCTCCGTCAGCTGCCGTTCCGTGTTTACGAAACAAGAACTGATCGTCTGGCATCGCAGCGGGCAAAATGTCTTGAGGCATGTGATGATTACTTTTGAATGGCACCACTCCATGGTCCCGGTGTGGCAGGTGTCCGATTTTCATTTAACTGTCCCTCATATACTCGGATTTGCTTAAGTACAATACAAGTAATAGGAAAAAGCATGTGACATAAACAGAAACAGAACACCACCCTATGAAAAGGTTCCACAATATGTAAATTAAAATTAGCCAAATATCGTATGACTCCACCCATAATGAAGCTGAAATTTCAGCTTAAGAAAATCTTTATACAAAACCCTTTCACATGTAAATGCAGAATAAGAAGTGAAGCCGCACGCACTCACGCACGCACATACACAACACGTATCACATCCTTCGACCGTGAGTGCGATTCCACGAACATTCTAAACCTAATTTCAAGAAAATTTTATTTTTTTGTCTAGATTGTAAAAAATTTCGTCTACATTGCAAGAATTTAAGAACAACACTACGTTTTGGAGGCGAAGTAAGATGTTCCGGTGTGAAGACCATAGCAAAATCGGTGATTCTCGATACGAACTGTACCTAGATCGATAATTTTGTCTCAGATTTGCTGATAGCATTTTTGTTCCGGAAATGTTACTTGTTATAAAATTCTTGTGCTTAAAACAGAACCCATGAAGAGTATAACGAGTGTGATTGCTGTCGTACTCCCCTTGACTATGCCGCCATGTATTAAAACGAATGTGATCTAATATACACCAAAGAATGACTTCCGATGTACAGCCACCGATACAGGATCACAAGCGGAGTAATTCAGCGTAGACAATACATGCTGCTGGGCACTGCAGACAGAGAGCTAAGGGACAAAGCTATTTCGGAGGGCGGCGCCGACTTGGCCAAGTTTGACAGGCGTAGGAATCTCGGAGAAGAGCGCGGACAAAAGCCGGGATAGCTCTCCCTGGCGTCCTGTGCTGGAGTTGGCGAGGGGCGATTGACGAGGGGTCGGGGTCTGGGGTCCGGCCGGAGTTTTGACAAACAGCGGCATTCATAATGGCGGCGACGCGGCCCAGGGGCGACGCGGCCCTAGGCGGCCGCTGTGGGCGGCGCGGCTTTAAAGTTGGCGCCACGCAGCCGCAGCCCGCGGAGCTTCGAGACGGCCCTCGCCTTAGCCGAAGTCACTGACGCCGGATAATGAAGCGGCCGGTTAACACAGGCTGATCCACTCAGCTCGCAGCTACCGGTCGGTGGTATAAGGGGGCGGGCGTCTACACGGTTGACACTACCAGAAGTTCGCTACTGCGCTACATGTACAGCACGTGCACCTCTCCCTCGTTAGTTTACGAGGTAAAAACTCAACATGTCTGTCTTATTTTAGATTTCTTTTAATGGTCAAACCAAGGAATTTTAATTAAGCTCCAATTTTTTACCTTTTCGCTACCTATATACAGTTTAATTTCATCAATGGTTCTGTTGCTGATTATTAAAACTGGAACACCATGAAGGACGCCAATATTTTCTACATTATCATTCAGAAACCGCACCTGAATGGCGGTCGTTTGTGAGGAGACTGTATTACGCCTTTTGTAAGAAGGAATATCGTCTACCAGTAGCTATCCGAGTACGGCAGGGGCAGAATCGTGGCCCATCGAAACGGGTTTATCGTTCCACAACATTGCCCCACACTTTGGTCAGGATCACACGACTGTCAAGCGAATATCAAGTCGATGGTCTCAGGAGGGCCATACCACTTGGCAAAAGCTCAGCAGCCTGTGTGACTAGCGCTCTAGACAGAAAAGCTTGGCCGTGCAAGCTCGTATCCCCTCGTCACGCACTTTGACTCAGGAAGTGGGTTTCTTTGCACCAAGACAGTATTCCACATAGACAATGTGGCGACCTCTGGAGTACCGCAGATTATTAGCACGGTGATCGCTATCACGGCTTCACTTGATGCGAGAGAGCGGTACACCGACACTGGTGCAGCCAATGAAAACTGGGCACAAGAGTGGCGCCATGACGAATGCTGGTTCGGCATACAGCATCATGACCGATGTATCCATGTGTAGAGGCCCTGAGGAGAACAAAAATCGCCAGGCTGCATTCGGTCCCAGCACCTGGATTGATGGCATGGAGTGCTATTGGATGTGTGTACTAACATCACTGATTTACACAGCTGGTAATTTGGACTGCAGGCATTACATTTCTGACATGTTAAGGCGGGTAGCTATGCCCTGTTATCGAAGTCTCTGTAACGTTATCATTCAACAAGCTGCATGTGTCCCAGCAGTGCTGACCTACATTGATACAGAGGGTGTTGGAGTGCTGCCAGGGCCAAATCATTCTCCAGATCTCTTCCCTATTGGGAGCTCCTTGTCACGGGTTGCTGACAGACCGGTACGCCTCCATCTGCTAGCCAAAGCAGTTTACGAACTCTGGCACAGAACTGAAAATGCGTGGAATGACATGCCTGTATCTGTCGTTCGAGCTCAGTTTCAGTAGATTCCAGCCAGGTTCGAACCACTGTTGCACCCAGACATGGCTTCTCTGTGTCCTCTATTTCGCACTCTCCACAGTCTCAAATAGTGAATGAATTTAACGATGTATAAATTGCAGTAGTTTAAAAGAAAAATTACTTTTGTATGCTACACCCTAAATTTTTAATTTATTTGTGTACGTAGACAAACTGCGCCTTATTTACGTCTTCATGGGGAGGCATGAAATATTACATGATTTTTGGGTCTGCACATAGATTTAAAACAGTTCATGTAAGTTATTGTAATAAAATGGAAATGTACTTACAGATCAGTGTCTAATTCATTATTTGTAAGCCAGACAATTGGTTGAAAGCTGCAGTTTTCCTTGCAGTCACTCGGTTTTAAATGTATTACCTATATGTGCAAACGAAAACAAATCACATAATATTTCAGGACACCTTTGGAAGATGCCTTGGAAATAAGACGAAGTGCGTTTTGGTGCACACATAAAATAAAAATATTAATGTGCAGCACGCAAAAGGTGTTTTTCCTTTTAAACTACAGCAATTTATATACAGCTGCTGCTAAAATGAGCACCACAAGAAACTTGTTAAGGGTCGATGTATTCTTACTACTTTAATCTGTCCACGAAAAGTAAAGTTAACTTTTTTTGCTATCCTTCCTGGATATGCTCTTGCAATCATATTTCAATTTTATGCAAAAAGATACGTGACTTATAGGGAACGCTGACCGTTTTCTTCGATGAGCTACATGTCCGTCTATCCCCACTTCGAAATTTTGGTACGTCACATAATTTCATTTCTAAGTGAACATGTTCACCACGACCTGTTACAAAGAATTCAAGGTCCTGAATCAAACTGTTCGCAAGGGATCGTAAGTTCGGAGCTATTCTCCTGTGTGGGCCAAACTTGTAAATTTTTATCTTCCGAGACAATGAAGACGCCATTCTTTATTAATGAAACTATTCTAGGAGTGTTGATAGCTCTTGGAAAAGCTAATCGCAGTGATATATAGCTCATTTTACCCATGTGTTCTAAACATGAGTTGACTTCTCGCCGCCGCCGCCGCCACCACTAACTCCGCGAGTTTTACTGGATATTATGAAGGAACAATTAAATCACACGCGTGAATTTACGTAGAAGATCCAGCTCGATCACGAAATGTGATTACGTCGAGCTGAAGCTTCTCACCAAGAAATGCACGGGGTCTGCGGACCACGTGTTACCAATCTCTCCACAATCAGTAGTCAATAAACACATTTAAATAAAATACACTTTGCATATATACTTCACACTCACACTGAAATGCAAATTGAGCAATTCTGAGTATTACTCGGCAATGAGCGCCTGTTCACTCCCAAGTGCAGTGAACACAAATTCCCATGAAATTACTTGGCAAAAGAAATCATCCCCCTATCTCTCCTAACCGAGATGATTCTAGGAAATACCATAGTGGCTTTCCTCAGCAGGGAAGCTGCTTCCAAGTTCAAAGTGAACATGGAATTCTAAATCTTCGCTAACTATCGGAGCGATAGAGCAGAGCGTGCTTACTCACCCAGGTCTTCCCAGCAACAGCCACGATACGGTCTCCCTCGTCCGGGTCCACACCTCGTGGCCGCAAGGACTCAGAGATACCGCACACGGTTATTTGCCAACCTAACGAGCGCTAATGACGCGCGTGGAGCTTATGCCTCTCTGGTCCAGTGCAGTCGCGCTCTACTAGATTCGAGGTTGGCTACACTTCCACTATGCCTATAGCACACCCACAGCCGACATCTCACGCATACATCATACGTTCGCATTCACACTTTGCAGACAATTACCATATCTAATATTAAAATGATCGTCTATATTTAAATAACCCTATCTTACTAATTATCATCAGGCTCTTCCCTGAGTGTCGGAAGGGCACTCAGGTGTCTTTAGTTGTGGGGTCGAGCCATGTAGCGGCTTACATGGAGCCGTTACAAGGGCTTCAAATACAATTCAGTATCATGATAAATCAAAACGTAACGACTATCAGTCGTATTTTAGTAATATATAATTATGTTGACAATGTAAATAATTAGTTTTTAAAAGCTGCTTACCTTTATTAAGCTAGTGAGTAAACTAATCTGAGCAGTATTATTTAACGGAAAGCTTGTTTCAAATATAGTAATATACTAGCGCTACCTTCGTTATGTCAGACATCCTTCCCCACCACAGATTATCGTGCAACTGCCATATTTTACGGGAGCGCCCCCGCCTTAAGAATGTCTTATTTAATAATGACCTTTTTTTAAAAAAATTCCCTTTACCAGTATCCGGCAAAGTAAAGCAGAAGCACTTATTACTCACTATGATAGATTTGATAATTTATAAAATGTAATCTATTTTCTGTCGTTAATAGTACGCTGGTGTTGGCACTTAGAACTGTCAACGAGTAACAAGCCTTTTGCGTCGAAAGTATCCGACAGATCGCAACAGTTGCTGTCAGCTGGAAAGCTATTGACGTGCAGTTGATGGCGTGGGCTCTGCTGGTACGTCAAACCTGTCTTACGGAATAAACTACATGCGAACATGTCACAGGATGACACCTGCATGCCAGTATAGTCCCTCGATGCAACAATATCAGCCTGCTAACGCTACCCAAATGACAACAATACTGTGTGAGATTACTGATAATTAGTACTTGATGGTAATTTCTGATGGACCAAACTGTTGAGGTCATCGTTCCCTAGGCTTACACACTAATTAATCTAACTTCAACTAACTTACGCTAGGGACAACACACACATCCATGCCCGAGGGAGGACTCGAACCTCCCCTCCGACGGGGGAGGAGGGGGGGGGGGTGTTCCCGCGCGAACCATTTCAAGGCGCCCTTAGACCGCGCGACGATAATTAGTACCTATTGAATGTTAGGGAAGTCAATAAAGTATACGGATTTCAAAGTATGAAAAACTTCCCCAAAAATAGCTCACTAAACAGCTGTGGCAATGTGAATAACTGTAGATGTATGTGGTAGTGATGCATGTAGGTTAATTTTTGTATTAAGCGACTAAACGTGTTTCAAATGTTGTAATCTCAATGTTTCGGTCATTACAACTGCCTAGTGGAGGTAGTTTTTTGTCTTAATCTGTAGTGTGGATCTGCTGAGTAGGACGTGTACCTTTGTACTATGACTCACTGAGAACGTCCTTCCTTTCTTTTCTTCAAGGCACGATTACTGTAAGCAAAGAAGCTAGACTCTTAACCCGATCCTAGCTCATTATACTCTCCCCTTTAACAGCCTTAAAACCGGCCGTGTGCGAGACTAACAGTCGGCACTGTCCTACCACAGGGCCCTGTTTCATTCAGAACATTGTCTTATTGCGCAGTAATCATTAATTACACGCTATCGTTCTTCCTCATTCCAGCGGATGATCCCAGTTATCAAAATTCTCTCCTCCATGGGCTATCTTTTACACCAGCGTCACCGCGATGCTCATATTTAACAAAATTACTTACAGTAGCGTTGGGATATCGCATTCAGTTGTCGAAAATTGTTATTCTTATGTTGAAAGTAATCATACAAATAGTGAACCGCTAATATCCTCCCAGAGGGGACTGGCTACTGGATCTTCCGTAACAAACGCTACACACCCTGCAGTAAGCCTGACTGTGGCGGAAATTTACCTAACACTTAGTTTTCATTTGGGTTTCCTTCTGTAGTCAATATGTGTCTAATTCTTTCTAGGTTAGATGTTTAACAACTACAAAATTGAAAACATCTAGTGACAGGCTGAAAAACGAGTGTCCGCTTTATATTTCATGTTTCCTGTTTTCTACGATTAATGTGGAATGTTAATTTATCCCCATATTTCGTCACACCAGTCGGGTTCATTATTTGTATTGCAGCAAAACTCCTAAGTGTAAGGGAATTAGAAAAGAAATACTTTTATGCTAGAAGGCAAGTTTTTACAGAGTATCACATTCAGGCTTGAAATATTTCAGTGCAAGTTTGTGCTGTGTACCTAATTAGTACAAAAATCGTAACTTACAGAGTTACGTATCTAAATTTATGGCCAGCAGTATTGAGTCTATAAACATAAATGACTTCAGAAGTACTTCTGGAATTCCTACTAAAACTGCAACTTGAATTTAGATGTAACTTCCTGTATAAAAACAAGCTCGTTAGTTGGCTAAATGCCTCGTGCTGAGCTGTAAAAGTCCATCAGTGAACACAAAAGTGTTTAAGCTATGCACCTACAGACAGAAAGAAAAGAGTCGGAGGTTACTGAACAAAAGAAAGTGCATCTTAGATGTAAGGAGACAAATCATGAAACGTGGCAGTTAAACGAATTGTTATTTTGTACAGAGCGGCTGTAGCATTTACAGTGCAGTCGATGAAAATGCTGATGAAAATATAAAATTATTACTCCATCTGTGGATGGGTGAAAGCCCGAAAAATGTCTTGGCATGAAAGATTATAGTAAAGAACTGCATGGTTGCTGAATTTGTTCTAGTAAAACGATATGAAATGATATTCTCTTCACCGTACCGCTGCCTTTCTGCCAGATCTATGGTTGAAACTGTACGTTAATGTTTAATCAGACCTTAAGAGGAACCTCGGAAGACCTGAGTAGCGTTACATCCACCGCACTACACGTGGCACACGGATGATCCTCGAGCTAAGTTCTCTCTCATTCTGTGATCATCCAAGCTCTTAAAGGTTATTTACCTAGTAAGAGACTAATATTGCAGCCCTTTTTGTTTAAGGAACTTCCTACGTCTCATCTGGAAACGTAGTGAAAGCGAAAAATCTAAAATCTCAAGCAATGCCACATTAGTCGCTATTACACTGTTTTCGTACGGTGTGCTGTTAAATGACCTAATAGAACTGCACTTAATGATCAGAGAAGCATTAAAACTCCTTAAACTAAACCCTTTCTCTGGGAGAGCAACGATATTAAGGACAGGATATGTGCTCGGATGCGCTGCGGTGGGATGTGGGTTTCTTGCGGCGTCCTCGTGGCGGCGGTGGCGAGGTATTTAAATTTAGTGCCCTGTGAGAGAGTACACAGAGTGCATTCATAAAGTGGGGAGCAGAGTAGTAGGGGGCTGTATAAATAAACGGCTCGGCGCATAGCTCGGAACAAACGTGAGACGCCGCCTCCGCCCCCGCCTCCACCTCCGCCGTGGCCGGCATGCGGGGAATCCATTTCCTCGGGACTGACTCAGTGTCCTCGCTCATTATCGTCACACCATCTGGGAACCTGCCTCCGAATCACTGTTCCTGATTCGATACAGACACTATCCGGAATCCTCGTCAAAAGGTTATGGTATGTCCAGCTGAAGAAAGAATCACAGCTTCACAACGTTCGCTAACAGTATGTCACGTAATGTTGCAATCAAGAACGTTTCAAGAATGTTCAGAAAGGTATGCAAGCATGAGAGAAGGACAATGGCTCCATACACTGTCGCTTGAAATAATTAAACGCCCCAACACGACAGAAGGGTTGGTTATTAGGACTGTCGATATTATTTAAATTATCGGAAATCCGCAGTATCGATACTTAAAAAGTTCCCTTTCAGTCGTCGATATATCGAAAAGAAACTTCTATATATTGACGGAAAAAATATTAATGTACCAGCTTAAAAAAAAGTCAGCTGCACATTGTAAACAAATTGCCAGTTTTAGAGCTGTGTACTTAAGCATTGATTCATTATTCGATATTCTGTACATCAACAAGCTAGCCGCCTGCTCGTCCCCCTCAGAACAAGAACTGAAAGGAAAACGATGCACGTTCACGCTTGGCTCTGAGCACTATGGGACGCAATATCTGAGGTCATCAGTACCCCAGAACTTAGAACTACTTAAACCTAACCAACCTAAGGACATCACACACATCCATGCCCGAGGCAGGATTCGAACCTGCATACGCAGTAGCCATCTGTTAGCTACAGGCGACTTGACTTGTAACTGATCAATGACGTTAAGAAAAGGCTATCCCCAGAAACCTGCAACTCAGTTGCCCTGAAAAGACCGCAGCAAAGACGGCCGAAACGTAGGTTTTAATACAAGTTTTAGTTTCAAAAAGAGTGCCAAAAATGACGTGATTCACTTCCCATCATGGGTATGATAAGTGATCACATAAAAGGACAAACATGTTTCTGAACGGTTAAAACATTATCAAGCAAGATACTGAAGAACTAAATGCTAAGCGTAAAGGATTATTTTACCACTTCAAACATATTCCGTTCTTGAGTTTGTAGTTTAACGCACTCTGTCTTCAGGCCGTTTAAATATTCGCAAAATGGTCAAACTATATGCTAAATTTGAAGTCCAAGAAGGTCGTCCCTTAGCAGTTTTCAAGGTGGACGAATATGTGGTACAAAATTACCACGCATAACCGCAAGTTATTACAAATTTATCGAAAATTCGTATTCCCGTACATCAAGGGAAAAGCATTTATATACGCGGATTCTCCCGGTCTTATCTTACCAGACTACAAAGGAAAAGTAACATCACAGTATCGCATATTGTATTTACGATCTGTTAAGAAAATAGTGCAAGGGACATAGGGAATCAGCGATGGAATTATAGCAGAAGGTGCTAAGTCCTCCGTTACAGTGTCTCCCTAGACCACACGTCTACTCATTTCACCCATGCAACAGTTGCCCTATTTTTGATTTAGAGCAACGAAAACCTCTACTTTCGTCATTCACCCAAGACCGGACAACCATTAACACCGTCACAGCCCTTTATTGACCGAAAAACTGCTGCGTGGGTAACGTTCGCCCAGTGACTATGAGCTGACTGGTGAGGTAAAATCTTTCTTTGCGAACGAAATTAGCGTAAATTCATAATGATTTCATACAACATATGGTGGAATAGTAAAAGTGTGATCTTGAAAAATATTACATACAAGAGGACCAACAAATATGAACGAACTATTTCTGCCACTGAATCGAGCATCACGAAACCCTGTCGTTAATGTCAGTAAGTGATTCCATTATTTCAAATATTGTTTTGTTCCGATTCCGCAACACTCCAAATACTTCCTAATTTTTTTATTGTTTTATGGTTCGTCAAGTCTAACAGCCATCAACTTACGTTGCTCTTTAAATCACCCATGAGACATACGTCAAACATATTAAAAATGTTTGACACGCATATAATCATTCCATATGCCGCATCCATCAACAAGTCGCTAAGTACTGGCACTTTAAAACCAACCCTTCCCCTTCTTTTTAAGGCACCTGTCTTCGGACTGGTTTGAATTCTCCTCTTTTACTAACCTTTTCACCTCAGAGTAGCACTTGCAGCCTATGTCCTTAATTATTTGTTGAGTATACACCAATCGCTGTCTTCCCAACAGTGTTCACGCTCTACCGCTCCACGGTAGCTCCATGGAAGATATTCCCTGATGTCCTATCATCCTGTAGAGAGCATCACATTTGATAAATTTTAATGATTTATGGAAATCGCCTTAATGTAAATTACACATTTATGGTGCTATGAACGATTTCGTTCTTAATACATCTTCAGCTTACCGAGTTGTACTAAAGTCGTGATATAAATGGTCTGGTTGTCATGTGTGATTTTGAAGTCCAAATACAGAAAGATTACTCACAAACATTCTGCCGACCACCTAGCGGAAGTATGGAGAGCAGGCACAGCATGCTGCGTACAGTGAACTGAATAAGTTTCCACCCGCAAGAAAAAATCCAAAATAAAAAATCATGTCACCCTAGAAGTACCCGAAACACTCCGAAGGTGGTAGCCCGTGTCAGAAACGTTCGTAGCTTCCTGTAGAATCTGCACCTACCGACACCGGTTGTCAAAAACAGTTAACTTCCCATGACACTCTGAATTAGGTGGTTAAACAGCAGCCCAATCAACATCACCACTGAACTGTGATCTGCTGGGTACGCCTCTCAACCCAGTATCTGATTTCGGGTGGAAGGAAGGAATATGAGAGTTAAACGTCCGTCGGCAGAGAGATCATTAGAAACGGAGCACAAGTTCGGAAGAAATGATTCTGGTATTTGCCTGGAGCGATTAAGGGAAGTCAGATGAAACTTTAATTTACATAGCCAGACGAGAATTTGAACCGTCGACCTCCCGAAAGCGAGTCCAGTGTGCTAACCACTGCGCCACTTCTCCCGGTCTAATTTCGGAATCTCTTTCTCTCCATGGTATAATCGAGCGTCTCTGCTTTTTGCAAGTATGCCCCTCTTCAGTGATTTCATAAGAGTGTCTTCGGTATTACTAAATGAAATCCACTATCGAACTCAAGTACTCTTTCTCCTATCTCATTCCTACTTCCGAGCCCATATTCTCCCGTAACTCTGTCTTCTGTTCCTTTCGCTATCATTGCGTTCGAATCCCCCATGATTATTGGAATATCGTCTCTCTGTATTTACTGAATTAGCTGTTCAATATCCTCATATACTTCGTGCACCTCTGATGATAAACTCGCCCTTGGCAGTCCCCTTCCGGAGATCCGAATGGGGGACAAACTCGGAATCATTTGCAAACAGAGACCATCATGACACTTCTCCACTTACAGGCTTCGTGTCCCGTGGATACACCTCACGTGTCTTTAATGCGTTGGTTTCATTGCCTTCTGTATCCTGACGTCATCGATAATTGCTGATTCTTCCGTCTATTAGGGGTAACGTCCCACCCGCAAGGGGTAGAAGTTGTCCTAAACCTCTGTCCGCTCCTCTAGTCTCTTTAATAGGATCGTTGCCAGAACGAAGGTGACTTCTTATACCGAAAGTCTTCGGCCGTCATAATGAGCCGAAACATTTGCCTAAAATGGAACTTGAATCTGCAACGCCGGCTGTGCAAAATAGAAAAGTTCTCCCGAGCCTACGCAGTCAGCTTCTGACGCTTTCTTCTCATATTCTACGAGTAGGACCTACTTTGTTCTAAGTCGACTGTTTCCCAAAGTGACAAAGTAAATGTAAATTTGTTCACATGAATATTCTAGAAACGTACGAGTGCTTACTGAACGGTAATGCCTCCGAATTTTTTACGTAAAAATTGGTAAAGGTTTCAGAAGGAGATTTTCACTCTGCAGCGGAGTGTGCGCTGATATGAAACTTCCTGGCAGATTACAACTGTGTGCCAGACCGAGACTAGAACTCGGGATCTTTGCCTTTCGCGGGCAAGTGCTCTACCACCTGAGCTATCGAAGCACGACTCACGCCCGGTCCTCACAGCTTTACTTCTACCAGTATCTCGTCTCCTACCTTCCAAACTTTACAGAAGCTCTCCTGAAAGAAAGGATACTGCGGAGACATGGCTTAGCCACAGCCTGGGGGATGTTTCCAGAATGAGGTTCGCAGGAGAGCTTCTGTAAAGTTTGGAAGGTAGGAGACGATATACTGGCAGAAGTAAAGCTGTGAGGACCGGGCGTGAGTCGTGCTTCGGTAGCTCAGATGGTAGAGCACTTGCCCGCGAAAGGCAAAAGTCCCGAGTTCGAGTCTCGGTCGGGCACACAGTTTTAATCTCCCAGGAAGTTTCACTCGTAAAGGTTCTCAAATAAAACAACCATTATTAACCTTCAGCCTCTTTATTCTTCATGTGCACATATTTATTTCTCAACATTTTCACCCTGGCGACGAACACATACCTCCCAACGAAAGACCAGTTCGTTAACAGCGACTCTGTACAATGAATTTATTGAGGGAGTCACACTTCTACACTGCTTGTACCGCTTCATGATTATCAAAGTGAATTCCTCGAAGGTGTTCTTTTATTTTTGGAAACAGTTGAAAATAGCAGGGGGCCAAATCGGGTCTGTGTGGAGGATGATCGACGACAGTGAACCCAAGGCGTAGGATTGTTGCAGATATCGCAGCGCTTGTGGGTGTTATGGCGTTATCATGCTGAAGGAGAGGGTGCTCCATGTGTGGAAGAACTCTTCGAATTCTGAACCTGATTACAACACGCTGTACCTCAAGCACCGACATACACCGTCCAGTCACGTCGGTCTGACTACCTGTCAAAAGCCTGAAGAACCACGTTCTGCAGCGCGGACCGCTGCGTGGCGTTTAAGAGCGTCAATAAGGTTCTGCAAGGTACCGACAGGGCTCTCCAGTTGCCGTGGCCAGCCACACCAGGTTTCTCGGTTAAGGATCCATGGCGCGTAAAATCCGATCGAGGTGGCCCACAGATTCTCGATTGGGTTTAAATCCCGAGGGACTGGTGGCAAGACGAGTACGGCAAACGCATCCTGGCGCTCTTCGAACAATGCATATTCACTGGGAAGTGTGTGACACCTTACGTTGTCTTGCTGGTAGATACTGTCGTACCGAGGAATAACAAACTGCATGTAGGAGCAGATGTGGTCCCCAAAGACAAATGCACATTTGTGTTGATCCATTCTGCCTTCCTTAATGGCGAGTTCACCCAAGAAGTGCCATGAAGCACACCACAGACAATAACGCTCCGTCCTTCGGACTGGACCGTTCCGACAACTGTTACACGGTGTTAGCTGTCAGACGTTTCGCGCCAGGAGCGTAAAACATGATTCATTTGAAACAGCTACCTGTCGGCACTAACAAGGGGAAGGCCTCAGACACGGCCAACCGATTCGGCTCAAATTTGGCAGGTCGCTTGTGTACAACCTAAAACGAAGGACTCTTAGATATCTTGGATCAACACCCCCGCAATTTTGAGAAAATCGCCCCTAAAGGTTATGACGAGCAGTCGACTCAAAAGTGGAGGGATCGATATATAATTGTAAATAGAGCATTTTTCATCATCAGGTATGGGGTCCGCAAACGCAAACTTTTCCAGAAATCGAGGAAAGAAACTTCTACAACTGCCGCTTCTGTATCCACATGGTAAACGCTTTTCGCCGACTCTTCGGAAGCAGTGTAGCTGTCGAAAGATTGCATTCATTACATGTTCTTAGTGCCGTGAGTAAATTTGTTTCGAATGTTTATATGACAAGTACCATCCATCTAGTTGTTCCAAGAAAAGTGAGGACACGTAAAAGTGACTGGAAGAGCCATTGTAAATTGACCTATAGTAACATTTTAGTTGTTGACTATCCCAAGAGGTTTGAGAAATTTATTTGCCTACCTTATTATTATCATACCTTATTGATTTACTTACCTTATTAACCCTCCTATCCCTATCAATTGAGATACGGAAAAATACAAACGAAAAGAAGATCATCCGCTAGGTTTCTTCGAGATTCGAGCACTGGTTCTCCGATTCCCAGCCACTTACCTTGGCCGTTGCACTATCTTTTTTTTTTTTTTATCTCATGTTGTTCACTTTCGTTCGTTGCATCTGCTCGGGGCGGAAGTCGTAACACATCCGTTTAAGTTCGTTATTGATCGATTAACTCAGTTTCTTTATTACAGAGGGCAGCTAACCCTGTGACCGAACACGCTGAGCTACCGTGCCGGCGATATCGATGCTGTCGATGAGAATCGTTTACTATGTGGTTACAGAACGGCAGTTGTAAAAGTTTCTTACCTCGATTTCTGGAAAAGCATGCGTTTGCGGACCCCATACCTGATAATGAAAAATGCTCTATTTACAATTATATATCGATCCCTCCAACTGTGAGTCGATTGCTCCTCATAACCTTTAGGGATGATTTTCTGAAAATGGCGGGGGTGTTGACCCAAAATATCTTAGATTCTTTCGTTTTAAGTTGTACACAAGCGACCTGCCAAATCTGAGCCGAATCGGTTGGCCGTGTCTGAGGCCTTCCCCTTGTCAGTGGACGTCCATTTGCGCTATTGGCGTACAAATTCCAGCATTGTCACCGATGAACAGCACACAACACGGTTTCCAGCATTGTCGCCGACGAACATCACACATCACGGGTGCATGAAGTAGGTGTTTGCTGCGGAGGCCTTTACGCAGCAACGTTCGCTAAACTGGAGTTGAGGAGACATTGTTTGGTAGCCCCTTGGTTTATCTGGGCGGTCAGTTGCTCAGCAACTGCACTTCTATTCGCCCCTATACACTTCCGCAGCCGTCGCTCACCCCTGTCATTTATGGCCCTAGTTGTACCACAGGTGCCTCGGCGTCAGATTTGGATAGCGCGATTTTGCCGTACACGGTGTACACCGGTCAGCCAGAACATCATGATAACTTACCTAATAGCCGGAATATACGCCTTTGGCACGGATAAGAGCGCCGACGCATCATGGCATGGAAGCAATGAGGACTTGGTAAGTCGCTGGAAGAAATTCACACTATATCTGCAATCACAAGGCACCTAATTCCCGTAAATTCCTGGGAGGGTTTGGGGGAGGGGCATGAGCTGTAACGCCACGTTCAGTCACATCCAAGATGTGTCCGATCGGGTTTTGATCTGCTGAGCTGGGGGCCAGCACATCAACTGGAACTTGCCACAATGTTCCTCGAACCACTCCATCAGAATCCTGGTTTTATGACATTGCGCATTATCTTGCTGAAAAATGCTACAGTCGTCGGGAAACATGATCGTCGTGAAGGGGTGCATTCGATCTGCAACCGTGTGCTACACTCCTTGGCCGTCATCTTTCCTTCCACAAGCTCGACTGGACCCATCGATGCCCACGTGAATGTTCCTCCGAAAATAATGGAGTCGCCGCCAGCTTGTCTCTGTCCCGCAGTAGAGGTGCCAAGGGGCTGTTCCCTGGAAGACGGCGGGTTCGCGCCCTCCTAGCGCCATGATGGAGAAGGCATCGGGATTCATCAGACCAAACAACGAACTGCTCCAACGTCCAGTGCCGACGGTCACGTGCTCATTTCATTAGTAGTTGCCGATGTCATGGTGTTAAATATGGCACATTCATGACTCGTCGGCTGCGGAGACCCATCCCATTAGGAGTGTTCGGTGCACTGTGTAGTCAGACACACTTTTATTCTCTCCATCATTTTAGTCCGATGTTTGTTCCACCACAGTTCACTGCCTGTCCTGTTTTCCCAGTCTGCCCAGGTGCGACATCTGTAATGAGATGTGGCCGCCCAACCCCACGTCGTCTGAACATCGTTTCACCTCGGTTCCGCCACGTGTTGAAGACACCACAGCACTCTAACACCCTGTAAGTGGTTCAGTTTCCGAAATGCTCGTGCCGAGCCTCCGCGCCGTCACTATCTGCCCTCCGTCGAACCCAGACACATCGCACGCCTTCACTACTCTACACAGACAGCGTGGTCACTGATACTACACGCACCGTGCGTGTGTCTGATTAGGAGTCATTCCTCGCCAGGTGACGCTTCCGTCATCTGGACGGGTTTATATCGATAGTAGTAGGTGGTCATAATTTTATGCCTGATCAGTGTACTTTAACATTTGCGGCATGCGAACAGTTTACAAACTTAGCCTTTTCTTAATTGCCTCCGCCCTTGACCCCAAAGCAAATGATCATGCCCTACGAACGTCCGACAAATCGCTCCGTTTCCACATTACGACAACGACCGCTCTGTTTTCTGCTTCTCCCCACTGTTCGTGCTGCCACCTGCCGTCTGTACGTGGTTATTGCACGCTAACGTCGGTAATAGGCGGTGGTCACATTAATGTGACTGCACCGTGTAGTTACGTTAGACACCGCCATGTTACACACTGCAGTCCGAATCACTCTAACAGCAGAGGGCTGCAAATATGAAGGCACGAATAATAAAGATGTGCTATGTTAATAAAGTTTGTTTTATTTGAAAATATTTAAAACTTTTCACATTAAATAATGGAAATCATAGCTTTTAGCACGCCCTCGTAAGTTTTTTGTAGGAAGATGAGAAACTGATCCTATCCATGACATCCGTCGAGCAGTACAGGCTGACAATGGGGGGCAGAAAACGCCGAGACGTCTGTGCCAGCAATCGCGTATTTCCTTTTTCGCCGTCATCCGGCTCCGCAGTGCGATATTGGGGCGGCTGCGCGGCCGTTGTCATAACGAGCGGCCAGCCGGCGGTGGATCGGCTCTCGCGGAGCGCGCATTAATTAGACGCGGAGCCGGCGGATGAGTGGGCGGAGGCGATCGATGCGCTGTGCAGCGCCGCGGCGTGGCGCGCTAATTGCCACCGCCGGCGCAGCCTGCCAATGCCTTTGATGTCGCCGCAGCGCGTTCCTGCTGGTGGCTACCGCGCAAACAAACAGTCCGGATCCGCAAGGTATGCACACGGTGCAGGTGCAGGTGCGGGCCTCGACGCCCAGGCAGGCTGGCTACAGCTCCTGGTAGCAATCGACGCGGAATGTGTTTATGCGTGCCGCTTCCCCTAGACATCCGTGTCTGTGTGTGCGATAAAACTCCACTACGTTCTGTGGAAAGCGCCGATTAAAGTCTAGTATCAGTATAACCACATTACTGAAACTACACTGCTGGACAGTGAAATTGCAACACCATTAAGATGGCACGAGTTGTGACACAGAAAGATATGGACAAATGCAAAATTTTCTTAATAGTTTTCTCCAGTCAGCTCTAAGGCAAGTTAAATCAGACATTCGCGCCGCATAGCAATTAGAGTACGAACCGCCAGGGAGCCGATAGTAGAAATAAAATGGCACACCCTGGAAGCTATTGCTTCACCTTGCTCGAGCAAGAAGTCTGAATCGCTCATTCAGAATATGGCACTCATTGGAGCGGAATCATAACATCATTCCTACAGCGCAGCGAACGATTAGATGTTCCTTCCATAAGATCGTTTGTCAGCCCGCTGACATGGTTGGAAAATCACCAAGTTGAAGCGTTTGAAAGCCACTGTTGTGACACTGAGATGCAATGAGGAACGTTGATGAGCCCATAAAACAAGGACAATTGTGGTCATCTCCAGCCAGACATAACGTCACTGACTATTGGTTTCTGTCCACGTTCTCAAGCCAAAGATTTTTTCATAATTTCTTTGGTGTTTCGCAAGAACAAGTGGCTGGCATTGTCAAATCTTCACCCTCCACTGCTGGTGGTGGTCCCCAGCAGTGGAGGTTAAAAATTTGAAAATGCAGCCACTCATGCTGATGTAACGTCAGAAAAATTATCAAAAAGCTTTGACTGAAGAACTCAAGGCAGAAGCCAACACGCAATTTGTCAACAAGTGGGCACGAATGCCTTAAAATTTTTGTATAACGTCGCTACCTCAGATGGACAATGACAAATGTTCAGGCTTCCAAGCCCATATCCTATAAACTGTAGTGACCCAGCTACAAAGTCGACCCTGTGACGTGCTGCCTACCATTCGCCAGATGACTTCTACCTTCGAGACTGCTGCCTGACAGGCCTACCGAACTTTATCGTTGTGATCTGCAAACAACTCATCCACTGAAGACTTTTGGAGTACTACCTCTGGCTTCCTGAGAACCGAACTAATTGTATTTGGCGAACAGTCGAACTATCGCTGTATTTGGGAGGTGTGATAAAGGCTGCTGTCTCTGACTTACTTACACCTTGAGCAGATACTGGTGCAGAGGCATGCCGTAACTCCGCAGTACCATCTACATCCCATACAAAGCTGCTGGAGTTTACTCGGACACACCCCCTCGGTGTCCACCAGAATGCCCCAGTAACTCGCAGTCTACGATCTGCTGGTCGGCGCCGCTGTACGAAGTGCGCCTGCCGCCCGCGGTCTGCAAGACATCGCGGTACTGCACGAGCAGGCGGCGATGGAGACAACGGTCTCGAAAATCTGCTCACCACGCGCGTCAGAGCATCCTACCACGGCTACGGGGATGATGATTCAGTCGTAGCAATTCGAATAAATACATTCTTGCTAATGTTATTTTATTAGCGCTACTTAATCTCCGTCCAGTGCGACGGCAATCCGCCACCTTACTGGGAAGGAGGGAAGCCCTGTATGCATTCAAGGGTTGTTTGGGGGAGGAGACCAGACAGCGAGGTCATCGGTCTCATCGGATTAGGGAAGGACGAGGAAGGAAGTCGGCCGTGCCCTTTCAAAGGAACCATCCCGGCATTTGCCTGGAGCGATTGAGGGAAATCAAGGAAAACCTAAATCAGGACGACCGGACGTGGGATTGATGGTCGATGTCGGAACCAACGTCTTGCAGTATCAAAAACCTCCAAATCATCCACATACTACTTCCAGGTGACTGCATCCTTCGTTGGGTCTAACAGATGGAAGTTGGAGGGTGCGAGATCTGGGTTATAGGGTGGATGAGGAAGAACCGTCCAATGGAGTTTTTTGAACTGCTCTCGGATGAACAGACTTCTGTGAGGGCTTGCGTTTCCATGGAGAAATTTGTTTGCATTTTTGTGGCGACAAACACGATGAAGTCGCTTCTTCAGTTTCCTGAGGGTAGCACAGCGCACTTCCGAGTTAATCATTGCACTATGAGGGAGGACATCTAATAGAATAACTCTTCAGAGTTCCAGAAGACAGTCACCATGACTTTACCGGCTGAGGGTGCGGCTTTCAAGTTTTTCTTCAGAGGAGTGGTGGAGTGGCACCACTCCATGGATTGCCGTTGTTTCAAGTTGAAAGTGATGAACCCAACTTTCATCGCCTATGACGGTGTTCGACAAAAATGGTCATGATCAGCCTCGTAACAAGCAAGCAACTCCGCACAACTGGTCCTTCGTTGCTCTTTATGGTCTTCTGTTAGGGCGACGAGGAAACCAGTGGGGAGACACCTTTCAGTACCCCAGCTGGTGAACTAGTGTGTCAGCACTATCAACAGAGACATCCAGTTGTGCAGCGAAGTGTTTGTATGTGACCCATCGAACACCTTGAATGAGTGTGTCCACAAGTTCCAACCCTGTAGGAATCACAGCTGTGTGCAATCAACCGATTCGCGAGAGATCGGAGAGTTTGCGCGACCTTATTGGGATGACGACAGACGCCTCGCCCATCGACTCACCATGCTTTTGTTCCCTGCCAAGACTCCACAGACATTCTGGAAGTGCCTATGAACATCTGCGACGCTCCGGTTTTCCACAAAAGAAACTCAATGACAGCTGGCTGCTCGGAACGCACCTCTGTTACAGAGGCCATTTTGAAGACTACATATAGTGTCGCCACCTATCGGAACTTCATGAAACTACAGAAGCTGAAGTGGGATTATTCCACGTTTTCGCGCAACAAATTGGCCGAGAAAAAATGTGTTGCATTACTTATCGAACGTCCCTTGTAGTATACGGTGACAAATCCTTTTTGAAAAATTGTTCTGTATAAAATATGCAACGAATTATATCTTCCACATCCAGGTTTAAGCTGGACGGTGTGTAGCGCCTGGAAAGCCCGATTTGTGATGAGCCTATACAAAATATATTGAGCTACGTGTTTGTGGTAGTGCAAAATATCCAGTACGTCGGCTCACTTGCCTTTTTGTGTGTTCGAGCAATAAGTACCCAACGCGAGGTATGGCCTGCGTTTAGAATCCCAAATCCCAGCTGAACGTGCGAATGCTGCCGAGCACTGGAGGGTGCTCCTGCTGCTGCCGCCGCCGCCGCCGCCTCGCTAGCCGCACGTGCGGGGCCCTCGCGTCCGCCGGCCACCCTTTTAATATCTGATTCCGGCCCTATTGACGCAGCCTCTCCCCCGCCGGCTCGTATGAATACAATAAATCGCACAGGAGAGCGTTCAGCCGCATCCTGATTTACAAGGGCGCCACGACTGCCCTGCAGCTCACGCGCAGATGGATAACACTCCATTTTTTGTGGAGAAAAAGCGACGAGGAAGACAGCTGCTGATATAAATGAAACATAAAATCATCCGACAGTTATACAGCTATACGAGGGCCGAAATCGTTAATCCCCGACATACGCAAGTAAATAAAAAACGGCAACATCAATCCTGCATTCGCTGCTGGGAATCAATACTGCAAGGTGATTTATGAAGCTCGCATCTGACAAATTGTACCTTACGCAACAGCTGAAACGCTTAACCCCCGTAATGGCTGAAATTTACGTCTGTCAATGGGTTTACAATATTTATCATTCCTGTCCGCCCTAAATTTTGATTTTTGAATACAGCAACTTAAGTATAACAATTGTAATAAAGTCTGCGGAGACAATTTCTCCATCACTCCCCCATCCCTCCCCTGCTGGCACGGAAGTATCCCATGTCTGCATGTAGGACGCTGGTGTAATGTTCTGGTCATGTACTGAGCGTGTTCGAGGTAGTGTGAATTCATATGCCGAAGGATCCACATTTTTCTTTAAGAAACAAGCGGAGGATTTCCTTCACTATCTGTGACTAGTTGACAAACCTGCATTCAACTGACAAAGCTGCATTCAAGTGAGGTTTACCTTTAATTTTCTTCCTTCTTCTGTTTACTTACATTACAAATACATCCATAGGCAATAATCGCAGCCACTGTGGAAGATGAGGCAGACTAGTAAAATTAGCTTTAGTATTGACATATTTCAAATGTATACCATGCAATGCAGAGTAAATGTAATCCGTATACAGTTATATACTAGTACAGAATTACGAGTGCAAAGCGTGCGAACTCACGTCTATAAACGACTAGCCATTTGGATTCCAATCTTTGATTTTCTCTTAAAAGTGACACGTACATCCGCTATTCGTAACGTTTCCTCTTTCCCTGGTGATAACTGGTTTAATATGGCAGCTTTTAAAATCAAATCCCCTGGGCAGAATAACGTTTGCGAAAAGTTTTCGGAAATGGCTTATTACCACATTTACGAACAACGTCAACGGACTACTTGTTGAGTGATAGTTTCCTTTTTCATTCCTAATGGTAAATAGTCGTTTGTCAGTGTCCTAGGGCCATATGACCCTGGTTTTATAACTTGCACTCTAACAACTTAATCAGCTTCTTTCTTGTAGCTTTAGCTCCTTTCTGAATCTCCTCACCAATAAAGCCATTGCACGTATCGGTCACAACGTCGCGCTGATCACGTAGCTGTTTGTTCAGCGAGCTAGCAATGTTCACGGAGCTTTACTTTGGCATGGAATCGTGTTGCTTCCCGATAAGGCCGGCAATGCTATGTTTTATATACAGCAATATAGCTAGCAACTCTGCTCGTTTATAATCAGGATTCCTAGAGATCATTCTGTGGACGGTGGTGGTACGATATGGTGTAGTTTCAAATAGCTGTGATCCTAATGAAATTCCAGGGTAGTGCTAGGCGTGAAGCAACATGTAGCGAAACATGGAGCTAGACGAGACAGGAATGGATCCCTTAGTGTTACCAGGTTACAGTCGCGAACGCGAAACTGTATTTTACGCGCTTTTTACAAGAGGTTACCTAAATGGCAAATCCTGCTCCTTCCTGGCTCGGACATGCATCATCAAATCAATTCCAGTTTCAATTTTTCATACGTTAAAACCAAATTCTTCGTTTCCTGTTACTCTTGAACTAAAACATTATTTTATTCATCACAAGTAGCTGGTTTCTGACGGTTACGGAATAATAATTGATATCGAGAGAAAACAGTGGAAGTGAAAATAGTAATGACAGTCGAGGCGATTATTTAGCGAAACTGTCTGAAGATCACCAGTTTGCGAAATGCGTTGTAGTTACAATTTCGTGCTGGCGCACGAGGCACTATTTTATGAACATATGTAGAAGTATTTGTGATTGTGTGCGTATGTGTGTGTGTGCCGCACGCGCGTCGAAAACCGCAATGAGAGTAGTCTCCCAAATGTTGAAGAATCCGTGTGAAAAGTTTGTGTGTCATGTAACAAAGAAAGTAGCAGTTGAAAAGATCTCAGGTTTTTACCAGTTGCAGTTATTTTAAGTGGGAAACTGCTTTTGCAGCTCCGATCACAAGTGATCGAAAGTTCAGACACGAAGAGGCACGTGAAAACACGTATGAATGACAATAATCCATACAAATTATAAAAACGGATGTACGTTTACACGTATGTTCCACATCTCCTCCTAAACCACTGCGCCGATGTCAATCAAATTTGGTTCATATGTCATTTGCTCTCTGGAAATAATTACTAGAAGGGGGGGGGGGGGTGTAAGAACCACACACCTATCAAAGGGGCAGGGGTGGGTGTAAAAAGCAAGTAGCCCAAGACGCGAGAATACCCATACTTTAGTTATTTAGTATTTGAGACGACTTAGAGACTTGCAACAAACTTTACACATAATTTCAATCCTTTACGAAGCTTTCCCTCGGTGACGACCCCAGCAAAATGATGAAAGGAGAAAAGTCATGGCTTATTACATTTTAGCTCTTCGTGTAGTAAAACTGCCATATGAAGCCTGACGTTTTAATTTATTACTTATTAGTATTCGTGACACATTCTGTAGTCAGTATTTACATATACTACTGAATGTACAAGAGAAATTACATCATTATACGACTAATTTCAGAAGATATGATATCACAAACACAGAGATGCAAAAGAAATTGCTGCATCATGTGTGATGTTTTAATTTAGTACTTCTTTACTGCGAATTCTATTCTCAACACATTTCACAGACAGTAGGGCACTCGGTGTACCTGCAAAATTATATCACTCTACAGCACATAGTTCGGAAGATACGTTGTCATAAAGGTTCGCAGGAGAGTTTCTGTTAAGTTTGGAAGGTAGGAGACGAGGTACTGGAAGAAGTAAGGCTGTGAGGACGGGGCGTGAGTCGTGCTTGGGTAGCTCAGTTGGTAGAGCACTTGCCCGCGAAAGGCAAAGGTCCCGAGTTCGAGTCTCGGTCCGGGACACAGTTTTAATCTGCCAGGACGTTTCACGTTGTCATAAACATTGATATTCTTCAAAATGAAACTCGAGGGCGAAATTCGCTAGGCATACAAGTGAAATATATGTATAAATATTTTAAATGTATGTGAAATTTATTCAACATGTGTGTATGCGGGCAGAGCTCCAGGTAGAAAGCTCATCCAAAACTCCTGGAACTTTTCAATTAAATTTGGTTAAAAAAAAAATGGTTCAAATGGCTCTGAGCACTATGGGACTCAACTGCTGTGGTCATCAGTCCCCTAGAACTTAGAACTACTTAAACCTAACTAACCTAAGGACATCACACACATCCATGCCCGAGGCAGGATTCGAACCTGCGACCGTAGCGGTCGCACGGTTCCGGACTGCGCGCCTAGAACCGCGAGACCACCGCGGCCGGCCAATTAAATTTGGTATATTAGTTACAATATGGAAAGAAAACTGCAGGGGTGAGTGGAATAACATGGAGAGGGAAAGAAGGACAGGCAGATGCACAGACAGTGAAGGTGAAGGAGCTGACAGGCACAGGAAGGTGGACGAGGGGGAGGGGGATGGACGGAGACAGGGGAGAGGAAATGGACAGAGAGTAGGGAGATGAGGAGATGGACACGGAAAGGAAAGGAAAGGAAAGGATAGGATAGGATAGGATAGGATAGGATAGGATAGGAAAGGAAAGAGCTGAAGCGGGTGAGTGGGGACGAGGAGATGGTGAAAGAGAGGGAAGAAGAAGAGGTGAAATTAGAGGAGGGACGAGCAGATGAAGAAAGGGGAGAGGAGCTGACGGGCAGATGGGTTAGGAGCAAACTGACGGAGGGAGGGGGATGAGGGGATGGACACAGAAAGGCGTAGGAGGAGATGGGCAGAGAATGGAGAAGATGGGCATAGAGAGGGGCTGGAGTAGATGGACAACGAGTTGTGGGTGGAAGAGTTGGACAGAGAGAGGAAGTGGTGGAGATGGACAGAGAAAGGGGGAAAGAGGAGGTGAACTAATACAACATTGGAGTAAATACATTCCCGGGGAACGCCAGGTTTTCAGCTGGTTTACTTACAAAAATCAATGATAGCGCTTGCGCGTTTCATAATCAGGAACAGCGCTACAGAGCGGGAGAATCGGACTCCGGTGACCACGACCTGTGCCCACTGGCGAGGCGGTGTCCGGGAGGCGCAGCGCTCAGCCAGTGGCCGCCTGGTATTCTCGCAGGCGCCGGCTGGCGTCTTTGCTGTTTACAACTCATCGACAGGGCGGCTTCATCAATAATTCAGCGCGCCGTAAAGTGGCCAGCGCCGTAACGTGAGGGGTGGGGAGGACTGGAGGGGGCGGCGGAAGGAGGAGGGAGGCAGGCAGACGAGCGCGAATTAATGCGCCACGGCCGGGGTCGGCAGGCACGCCGGATTTGCCTCGCAAAAAATCTGGTTATAAGGCGCTTTGGCAGCCGCTCGCCGTCACTCGTTTCCGCAGCCGCTTCCTGCAGCCGAGGAATGACGGGGGAATGAGTGAGGGCGTGGGTGGGGGTGGCTGGGTTCGGCGCCTGCCGACACTGTGAGGAGTGGGGACGCAGAAAATCGCAGACGTTTGCCGGTAATCGGCTTTACTGAAGGGACTGCTGAACTTGAGCTGAAGTTTGTTAATCACGTTTCTTAAGCCGCTTCTCTCAGAGGCTGGGGCACGCAGGAGAGGAGGGAGACATATTAAATCTTAAAAGAGATGGAGGCGTGGAAGGCAGCCCGGTTTTATGAATTCCCGTCGTTTCCGATAGGCGAACGCGCCGAGCTAATCTGGTTGGAACGGCCGCTGGCTGGCGGCGTCATGCGCGGTGCGCTCTGGCTCCTGGTCGCCAGTGCAGGTACCGCAGCCGACTAATCCGTTTTACTTATTTTCTTCCCTGCTAGCCAATTGTCTCCGTCCCGTAAAGGAATAACACCGGTTCCGCCACACGTCGACTGGAACTGCTGATTATTCTTCCGGTGGTAAGTCACTGTTATAAGGCTACGACCAGTCGCCTAATCAGTAAATTTCTCAAGAACGATTACCTAGTTTACCGCTACCTGACATGATTAGTCAGTGAAGGAGGTGATCTGCAATTTTGTATTGTAGTATTCTTCTGAAAACCACATTATCTGCCAAGATCGTTATATAAGCATAATTTCTGGGTTACTAGTTTCGCCAACATGTATTGACATCCTCACTTCCACAAAACTGGGCAGTAGTAGCTACATCATAGAATGCTTACCTGTCACAGGACGGCTATACAATATGTATAAATAAAGAGTCGAGGCATTACTATTACCTGTTTGCTTAGTCACTCTTAATTTGACCTTAGCCAATGAAGCCGAAGTCGGCATTCCCCCACTCCATCATCCATCAAATCCCATCCCATCAACAACAATAGTAAATATGAGAGCTGCACAACTTTAATTCTTGTCATCCAGATGACAGCCACAGTCTGATATACCATCCATATAAATTATTTCCTCTACAATGGTGTCAAGAGAGCAACTGAGTTATGTCCCACAACACCAGCATCCATGTACAGGGGTTCAGTAAATTATATCATCAAAATTTCAAAACACTGTGCAATGTGTACGATCCAAAGCCGGAGACGTCATTCATGACACACAGATAGCAGAAGTTATATAAGGCGAAGGTGCTGGCCGTACCAGTCACACTCGTCGTTGGCCGTGATCGATCCCAGGAGTGAAAGGATGACGTCCACCGTTCAGTGGTGAAACGGTGAATACTACGTTCTGCTATTAAGTGTCTTGCATTGGCCACGTCTGATTTCCGCTAGCAGCCTATTTCATCGTAAACCTTAGACAAATGAAAAGCAATTTTTTTGTGAGATTCGGGTGGTACAGTCAGCCTGAAAAATTCCAAGTTCAGTCAACAGTATAAGTCTTTTTGTGTAAAGTAGTTCTTTCAACGTGACATACGATTCACTCTACTGCCTAGACGATTTCATGGAGTAGCCTAGCGTTCATCTATTCCTGCTACTAAACTACAGGCTATAGATGACTCCATTCTCTTCTACATTGCTTTCCTTTCATAACTTCAGACTTTTTCCTTTGAATACAATACCGAGCTGACAACACCGTAAGTAAAATATATGTCCCTAGCAGTCTCGCACAATGGTACTTCCCTAACTACACTAGAGCAAACTGAACACCTTTAGAGAGTGACGTGGAAATATCGTTCTTGCACAAAGCACTGACGTAGAGCACGATTTAGAGCGCGGGGCTATGTATGGTGTAGGACCCATGTGCAGGGCATTAAAATCTGAGCCGATGTCGATCGTGTATAAATTGCTGATAGAGGGGTCTGTATTGTTATGGTGCCGCGTCTGTGAATATTGTAGACCGGCCAGGAGGACGTCGGCGAGCGTTACATCGAGAGAGGTCTTACTTTTACAAAGAGGAATGTTGATAGTTCTTTTCAAGGAAAGTGTCCATCGTATTGTATACATGGAGTCAACTGCGTGTTGCGGCCGGTGGCGCACAGAAGGTACGCCTGCTTGTCTCCCTGGTTCGGTATAAAAACAGTCCAGTGCCGCCACATCAGACAAGTAGCAACAACCATTGTTGATCGCACAAACTGGGACCTTTCAATGGCGCAAAGCTGCAATTCGTGAGGAGAACATGTTCCCGCTTAGTGTTAGCAACGGCCGACTGCCTAATACGCACCGCGACTGCCATATGCTTGCCGAATTTGTTGAGGAAAAACCGAATATTGCGTGTTACGTCCGTGAGATCATTTACTCGATTATTTCATCGCTTCTAAAAGGCCGGCGGCTTGGTGGCGACAACTAACGCACTCTTATAGGTGTTAAGTCTACCAGACTTTATATACTGTGTGTCTACATACGTGTATTTCAGAATGTATTGCGCAGTGAAAGCACGCTGCTACTCATTACAACTGCAATATCAGGAAGGATAACAAAGCCTTGTGAGCCTACGGTATAGCAGGAAGAATACACGATTAAATATGAATGTGAGTTGGGGATATATGGGGAGTGGAAGTCAGTGTACAGATCTGCTTCTTACCGAAGCAACACTGAGTCTGAACTAGCTGCGCATCGAACTGAACTGCTCTTGGATGACTGATACGGGAACGTCAGATATGGAGAATATGCCGTCCAAGGAAATAGTCGAACATCCCGAGTGCGCCAGGACAGCATTATCTCAATGAAAAATGTCATGTAGACTTGGAAATTACGGCACAAACACCGGCAATAACATGTCAGAAATGTAATGCCTATTCAAAACTCCAGTCTTTGAACCACAGGTGTTCGTGCACCAAGTGCCACCCGTTGGCTCCATGGCAGGTGCTGGGCCCACGTACCAATGATGAATACAACCTGCACTGTCTGTGTGGCTACAAGCCTATTTCCTGACTTAATGTACATGACGTGACTCTACCTGTACGGCTAGCAAACAATGAATCTGTCCTCTCATGCACTACGCACGTGGGGGTCTTATAGGATCCTGCATGAACCAATGGATTCCATATTCATGTGGCAGAGCGGAAATATCGTGGAGCGACAAACCGCCGTGTTGAAACAGACCACGATTCTGCTGTTGTCAGATTCCGACTTCTGTTTTCTGGTAGAGGTTTCCACTTCTTGCATGACACATAACATGACATGCGTCATATACAGGATGAGTCGCGTAAGACGTAACACCCCCATTATTCCGTTGGCGGTTGCACGTATCGACAAGCGGTGTTCAGCGAATCATAGCCGACTATGGGGCACATACTTTGGTACATCCACAGTAATCACAACGTTTATATTGACCGAGATAATGAGGCAAGTACATGTTTTTAAATGGGACGCTATACTTTTTTTTACCATCATTCGAACGCTCTGGAAAAGACGCGTATAGTGATGTAACGCATGTTGCTATTGTGATTCAAACTTCACTTAAAAGACGCTGGAAATATTGTACGATTGAAGGTCGAGGCGGTCGGAAGCGGCTGCAGACCCGCGACCCGCAGGCCGAGTTGCCGTGCTCTATGCAGCATGCACGGCCTACGCTACGTAGGTAAATCCTCATCCGCCCTCTTTTAAGCAAAGTTTGAATCACAATAGCAACATGCGTTACATCACTATACGCGTCTTTTCCAGAGCGTTCGAATGATGGTAAAAAAGTATAGCGTCCCATTTAAAAACATGTACTTGCCTCATTATCTCGGTCAATATAAACGTGGATTTTCAGTTGCTCAATAATGCATGTTATGCAGATTACAGTTTCCACTGTTCGTGAATGTAGCCTCGTCAGTAAATAAAATCATTTTAATAAATGCGTCATCTCTCTGAATCTAAAGTTAAGCCCATCGGCAGAATTCAGTGCGACGCATACAATCTGTACCAGTTTATTCTTGGTGGATACTGACACAGTAAGGATGATATTTATGGCGATGCAGATCACGAAAAACGCTACTCTGGCTCATGCCAGATTCCCTTGCAATTTGACGCGAACTAACACAAGGATCTCGAACCACAGTAGCAAGAGTACCACTTTCCGTTTCCTCATTAGTATTTTCTCTTTACCGGATATGTTACCGATGCGTTAAAGATCCTATTGTTCTCAATTTATCATACACATATTGAAATGTACGACGTGTAGGGTGAGTACATTGAGGATATCTTTCAGCGTATAATCTCTAGCACTCACTGAATTTCGTTGGAATTCTCCGTAAATGAGAAAATGTCGACTTGTAATTTCGAAGGAATACATCATTCACATTCGCTTGATTCGACGATACTAGTCTTACCATTCCTATTAGTGTTGTATTGCGAAACCGTCGAATGGTGTTTACATGTCAATGGCACGTTAGATGGATACACCGTATTCGGCGAATATTTACTATTTGCACGATATACGAGAGACAATTGTCAGAGCATGTGCTTCGATAAGTTCCGATGTGATAACGAATACCACTCAATCCATAAGAATATTGCAGCACTGCATTGATACCAATGGTCATAATTTCGAACAACTTTTGTAAATGGATGTTCATGCCACCCTTTGGACCTTCGTTGACCTTCAAAGACCTTACTGTTACACTTCATTGGATTCATCTCGATAGCCGCTATCAGAAAATAAATTCCAAACTATAGCATCATCCCATTAAAAAAAAAAAAAAGTTGACCTTTATATCTCTGACACGACCCCACCTAGCAACAAAAAACCAACGTCATATTATGGCCCCCGCTGTCCCATGCAACATTCGTCCCACTAACTTTTCAGCTACTATCATACTTTCGGAGTTATTCTAGGTGGCAATATTTAGTGACTCACCCTGTATACCTCAAACGCATGTGCAGGCGAAACTCCAGTGAAAAGGCTAGTTCTCATACACAACAAAAATCATTCACATGCGACTTCTGTAGGAGAACACCCTGCATAATCTGCCCTTATATACAGAACGCAGATAACGTTACTGCTACCTTTTTTTGTCTAGTTGCACTGAAATGCTGAATATCTGCATATCCAGGCACGTTAGGAAACTGTACGAGTATGACTGTTTGACGTTTGCTGCATGTCGCCTTCGTGGTGTTGCAGTTTTAAAGGCCAACACGGTAAATCTGCCCGTATCGTAATATCGGTGCTAGCGCCTGCTTGTACAATTCTGCCGTGTGCTTCGCCGCAGGTGGCAAGCCACACTAGCCCCCACGTGGAATCTGTGTGGCCAGACCAGGCGGTGGCTCTGCCTTTGTGCACCCCACGCGGGCGGAAGAAGTGAATAGCGGCCGACAGGAATTTTACATTACAGCAGCGCGTGTTAATTGCAATCGGGACGTCCCCCGGCCAGCGCTGAAGTCTAATGAAGTGGCCGCGCACGCCGGCCTATTGTGTCGCGCGCTAAATGATGTACGCGCAGCGCCAGCGCCACCACCCTCCCTGTATGCACCTGTACACTGAAACCCCTGATTAGGAAGTATGGCATGCGCTGCGCCCGTAGGACACGTGCTGACTTGTCTGTTGTATTTCAACGGAGCTCTTACGAACCAGTCAAATTTTCACGCTGCACTAATTTTGCCATATTGAGTTGGCGGTATTCAGCCGGATATCAGCGTCGTCCTGGCACGATATTTCGACAGAGTGACTCGTTATGTTCATCATGTTCTATCTGAGACTCAATGCTAATTTCATTCGAAACTTACAGTTAAATGCAGTAATTTCTTTCATGTGTTTAGAGGCTTAATACATCATATCTTCTGGTGAACCTTCCGGGATGTAAGGTCGTGGTCCATGAAACTCTTCAGCTCCTAACGTTTCGTCCAGAGCTGCGCTGGACATCTTCAGAGGGGTGTTTCTCCTCCGGTGAGTCTTGCCGACTGTCGGCAAGACTCACCGGAGGAGAAACACCCCTCTGAAGATGTCCAGCGCAGCTCTGGACGAAACGTTAGGAGCTGAAGAGTTTCATGGACCACGACCTTATATCCCGGAAGGTTTACCAGAAGATATGTCATCCGGTCGCGAAAGCCTTCATACTATTAATACATCATATTCGGGAACTTTTCTCCTACATTTAATCAGACATTTCACAGAAATTCTCTACGGATTCCAGTACACTTATTTCCCATCGGTAGGTAAATATAATCACTTTCGGAACACTTTCAGGCTAAGAAATACCCAAAAGGATTTTTTTTTAAAAATCAAGCTTTTGTCGTTGTTCAGAAATGTTCTGTGAAAGTAAGCGAGAAAAAGTTTTCTAACAATACAGATTTCTCGGAAGAAACTTGCCTCTTACTATGTAGATGAAGTACACAGAAGACCCTGCCAATAGTAATGACTGGATTTTCAAGGAAGGAGAGCGATTTTATGTAATTTCTTAGAATTTAAAATTTTTTAAAAGATCTTTTAATGTCGTACATCGCATACATATACAGGAATTAGAATATGATGAGTAGCTTTAGTTGTCAATGCAACCATTCTCATGTCATGCCCGTACGTTCAACTTGCGTGTCAGACGACCACGCTCTCAGGATTCATGATGATGATGTTTGGTTTGTTGGGCGAGCAACAGCACGGTCATCAGTGCCTGTAGAAAGTCCCAATTTTTACACTGTCAATTTTTTTACACATTCTGTAAACGTCGTTAGCGGAAGTGTTGCGAAAGGTGATGCGTTTATGCTCCGCCACTTTAGAGCGGCGATACGTGAGGCGACGGACATTCTTTTCCCTGCTCTCTGCAACATCATTAAACTTGCGACTGTCGCGAATGATGAAGATGATGATGATGACGGCAGCACAGACACCCAGTCCCTGGCAGACGAAAATCCCCAACCCGGCCGGGAATCCAACCCGGGACCCCGTGATCCAGAGGCAGCAACGCTAGGCACTAGACCACGAGCTGCGGACTATCTCAGGATTGTTGCACTGACATCTGAAGGTAGTCTAGTCATCAAATTTCAATTTGTTTGTATGTACGCGACCTAGACAAATTAAGGTTTTGTAAAAAAAAGATTTTTTTTTTAATTTTGAGAAAAAGTCATTAACCAGAATTATGCTTCCATCATCGTTATATTGCAGGTGGAATGCCACTGCCTTCCTCGGAAATGAGAGGAAACTCTTGACTCGTTCAATGTAACATAGGATTAAAAGCATACGGAGCCCTGACAGTTTGCATGTACACCGAACAGATGAAAATTGCTTTAAGCACCTCAAGGAGAAGCTGGCGATCATTCCTTACACATCTGGATTACACTAATTTGATCCATCAATATATTCGGCTACTGGAGGATGAGGTGTCGCAGTGTATCAAACATGGAACTCATATTCCACATCTACACCTACACCTACATGATTACTTTGCAATTCACAATTAAGTGCCTGTCAGAGAGTTTACCGAACTACCTTTAAGCTACTTCTACACAGTTCCACTCTCGAACAGCTCGAGGGGAAAACGAACACCTAAATCTGCCCGCACGATACATGATTTCTCTTATTATTTATTTATTTATTGTTCCGTGGGACCAAATTAAGGAGAAGTCTCCATGGTCGTGGAACGAGTCAATACATGAAATTATAACACGATAGCAGAAACAGATAAAATGAAATATAAGTAACATATTCAGGCGACAATTCGTAAGTTTAAATAAAGAAAATCAACAATGTAACACTGGAATTGGCTTAATGTTTCAGCTCTTCCAGGAGCTCCTCGACAGAATAGAAGGAGTGAGCCATGAGGAAATCTCTTCAGTTTAGACTTAAAAGTGTTTGGGCTACTGCTAAGATTTTTGAGTTCTTTTGGTAGCTTATTGAAAATGGATGCAGCAGAATACTGCACTCCTTTCTGCGCGAGGTCAAGGAAGTGCATTCCACATGCAGATTGGATTTCTGCCTAGTATTAACTGAGTGAAAGCTGCTAACTCTTGGGAATAAGCTAATATTGCTAACAACAAACGACATTAAAGAAAATATATACTGTGAGGGCAATGTCAGAATTCCCAAGCTACTGAATAGTACGTGCCCTTAGCGCTAGGATTTCACCCGGAACAAGTCCCGCCCATGCACCCCCCTCCACGCCTATCCATAGTGTAAGGCCCTCCCCTAAACAGCCGCCAGTTCCACAAACTGGAAGCTACAACCAAGTTGTTATCGTCACAGTCCAACACAAGTTACACTGTGATGAGATTCAGTAATGATAAGAAATTTAAGTTTTTTGGATAGTAATATAATATGAATCTGCATTAATATGGAAATAAAAATATTTATAGAGAATTGAAAGCATCGCCTGCAATAGAAAACAAAAAATAACGTGATCTTATTTAAGGTCAATTAGGACAAATTTTCTTTAACTAATTCACTTATTATAATACGTTTATTTGAGACAAGGCCCCAGGAGTAGACAACATTCCATTAGAACTACTGACAGCCTTGGGAGAGCCAGTCCTGACAAAACTCTACCATGTGGTGAGCAAGATGTATGACACAGGCGAAATACCCTCAGACCTCAAGAAGAATATAATAATTCCAATCCCAAAGAAAGCAGGTGTTGACAGATGTGAAAATTACCGAACTATCAGATTAATAAGTCACAGCTGCAAAATACTAACGCGAATTCTTTACAGACGAATGGAAGAACTGGTAGAAGCCGACCTCGGGGAAGATCAGTTTGGATTCCATAGAAATGTTGGAACACGTGAGGCAATACTGACCCTACGACTTATCTTAGAAGAAAGATTAACGAAAGGCAAACCTACGTTTCCAGCATTTGTAGACTTAGAGAAAGCTTTTGACAATGTTGACTGGAATACTCTCTTTCAAATTCTGAAGGTGGCAAGGGCAAAATACAGGGAGCGAAAGGCTATTTACAATTTGTACAGAAAGCAGATGGGAGTAATTAGAGTTGAGGGGCATGGAAGGGAAGCAGTGGTTGGGAAGGGAGTGATACAGGGTTGTAGCCTCTCCCCGATGCTATTCAATCTGTATTGAGCAAGCAGTAAAGGAAACGAAAGAAAATTTCGGAGTAGGTATTAAAATCCATGGAGAAGAAATAAAACGTTTGAGATTCGCCGATGACATTGTAATTCTGTCAGAGGCAGCAAAGAACTTGGAAGAGCAGTTAAACGGAATGGACAGTGTCTTGAAAGGAGGGTATAAGATGAACATCAACAAAAGCAAAACGAGGATAATGGAATGTAGTCGAATTAAGTCGGGTGATGCTGCGGGAATTAGATTACGAAATGAGACACTTAAAGTAGTAAAGAAGTTTTGCTATTTGGGGAGCAAAATAACTAATGATGGTCGAAGTAGAGAGGATATAAAATGTAGACTGGCAATGGCAAGGAAAGCGTTTCTGAAAAAGAGAAATTTGTTAACATCGAGTATAGATTTAAGTGTAAGGAAATCGTTTCTGAAAGTATTTGTATGTAGTGTAGCCATGTATGGAAGTGAAACATGGACGATATATAGTTTGGTAAGAAGAGAATAGAAGCTTTCGAAATGTGGTGCTACAGAAGGATGCTGAAAATTGGATGGGTAGATCACATAACTAATGAGGAGGTATTGAATAGAATTGGGGAGAAGAGGAGTTTGTGGCACAACTTGACTAGAAGAAGGGATCGGTTGGTAGGACATATTCTGAGTCATCAAGGGATCAGCAATTTAGTACTGGAGGGCAGCGCGGAGGGTAAAAATCGTAGAGGAATACACTAAGCAGTTTCAGAAGGACGTAGGCTGCAGTAGGTACAGGATAGAGTAGCATGGAGAGCTGCATCAAACCAGTCTCAGGACTGAAGAGCACAACAACATATTTGAGGGAAACAGCTGAGCAAACATACAATGCGAAAACAATGGTCTTGAATCTGTCATGTCGCTAGTAAAGCCACAGATGCAGTCGAATAACTCTGTTGCCTAAAATCAACGTTATATAGAAATAAGTGAAGGTTGTTTTTGTGGTGTCACCGCCAGACACCACACTTGTTAGGTGGTAGCCTTTAAATCGGCCGCGGTCCGTTAGTATACGTCGGACCCGCGTGTCGCCACTATCAGTGATTGCAAACCGAACGCCGCCACACGGCAGGTCTAGAGAGACTCCCTAGCACTCGCCCCAGTTGTGCAGCCGACTTTGCTAGCGATGGTTCAATGTCTACATACGCTCTCATTGGCCGAGACGACAGTTTAGCATAGCCTTCAGCTACGTCATTTACTATGACCTAGCAAGGCGCCATATTCAGTTACTATATGTCTTCTGAACAGATAATATTGTGAATCATGTACCGTCAAGAGCGACGTTCATCATTAATGGATTAAAGTTATGTATCAAACTAGCTACATCCGCTTTCTGAATTATAATTCCTTGTCATGTTCCAGACCTCAAGCCAGTATAGTCCTTCCCTCCTCACGCCAGCCTTCGTGAGCTAAAATGCGTGCATTTTGGCCTCCTCTAGTAACACGGTGTTGGCTCTCCTGCCAAGCCAACAGTAGCTCACGAAAATTAAAGAATATAAGAATGTCGTAAAGTAGAAATGCCTAATGAAAGCAGTAAGATATTTGCTTGTATATTTCGTTAGTATTTGCATGGGTAATGGGTGAATTTTAACTTGTAAATTCTTCCATTAAAACGAGGTTACAAAGAATTGTGGATGTTTCTGTGTGATAAGTGACCTATATGCTGTTGCAAACGTCTCGGGAAAATAATTTGTCGTTATTCTTTGTCCTGTCTGTTTTTAACCAAAAGATTTATTAATTTCGTAAATGTCATTCAAACCATTTTTAAAAAATAATAATGTGATGTGTATGTTTGTCACAGAGCAGTTATGGAGGAAATAAATGCTGCAGTGTTTCACGGCTGTAAAACGTCCTTCATGCTGTGCTTTCACCCCTAAAGCTTTTCAGTAAAACTATTCAGTGAATAGCACGCAAAAACAGCTTGGATCGATCTAGCAAGAGCAAAGTAATTTTGATGCCCTCTGGAAGTATAGTGAACATTGGTGCTTGTTTCACATATACTGTCTGAGTTCTGAAACTTAGCCCGCATCTCGTGGTCGTGCGGTAGCGTTCTCGCTTCCCACGCCCGGGTTCCCGGGTTCGATTCCCGGCGGGGTCAGGGATTTTCTCTGCCTCGTGATGGCTGGGTGTTGTGTGCTGTCCTTAGGTTAGTTAGGTTTAAGTAGTTCTAAGTTCTAGGGGACTGATGACCATAGCTGTTAAGTCCCATAGTGCTCAGAGCCATTTGAACCATTTGAACCAGTTCTGAAACTTAAGTGTCAAGTATACTGTGGTTCCTCTTTCTCCAAGCAAATTATTCTTCGAGGGTAGGTTTATCCTGTTTTAGCTTTGGGTGCTTTTCCTCACATAGAAGTATGTTTCTTCATAGGCTATTCATCTGAATACTGAGATCTCGTATTTAAAGAATTCAGTGCTAACTTGTTTTCTCTTATGTTTGCTGTGGAAGTACCTGGCACAGCTGAGGCCAATTGTGCACGTTTTTTGTAACGTGTTTTTTAACCACCTGGCAAAATTTAAGACCTAGCGAGATATTAGTTTAACATTCACTCCAAGTGCAGCCGAACGCGGTAAACCACGTGGGTCAACTGAAACGATGCCCAGGCGCCGAACAAAGACCCGGAAAACCGGGGGTGAGTGGGCGGGACTTGTTCCGGGTGAAATCCTAGCGCTAACGATTCCTACTGAATAGGGGTCGACAAGAGGTTCTCGAACTTACACCACACATAGCTCGAACAGCCCGTTTTTGAGCCAAAAATATGATTATTCATTATGATGATAATTTCTCTCTATGAAGGTGGTCGCTAAGAAAATATTTTCACATTCTAAGGAGGAAGTTGGCGCTCGAAATTTCATGAGAAGTTCCCGCCGCAGCGAAAAATGCCTTTGTTTTAATGACTTCCGGCCCAGGCCTTGTATCATATCCGTGGCACTCTCTTCCTTATTTCACGATAATACAAAACGAGCTGCCCTTCTTTGAACTTTTTCGATCTCGTCCGTCAGTCCTATCCAATACGAATGCCACACCGCACAGCAATACTCCAGAGGGGGGCGGACAAGCATAATGTAAGCAGTCTCGTTCGTACACATGTTACATTTTCTGAGTGTTCAGCCAGTAAATCGCAGCATTTGATATGCTTTCCCCACAACATTATGTATGAGATCGTAAGTGTTTAAGTTATTCGTAATTGTAAGCCCTAAGTATTTAGTTGAGTTTACACCGTTTACATTTGTGTGCTTTATCGTGCAACTGAAATTTAGCTGATTCTTTTTGGTGATAATGTGGATGACTTCATACTTTTGATGATTTAGAGTCAACTGCCACTTTTTTCACCATACGGATATATTGTCTAAGTTATTTTGAAATTCGTTTTGATCATTTGATGACTTTACATGATAGCAAATGACAGCATCATCTGCAAGCAATCTGAGAGGGCTGCTCAGACTGTCCCCTGAACCGTTTACACAGATCGGGAACAACGACGGCATGGAACACTTCCGTGGAGAACGCCAGATATTAATTTTGTTTTAAAGTCTGACTTTTCGTCCATTATTAAGAACTGTGTCCTTTCTGATAGGGAATCACGAATCCTATCACACAGCTGAGACGATAATCAGGACAAACGGAACTATCTTCTTTAAATTTCCTTGAATCTGGGAATAGGCTATTTTCATATCTTAAAAACGAGGTTACTCTGATTGAATATAACATTTAAATAATATTTACAGTCAATATTCTCACAAAATATCTGTTATGATATCCAATTAAAGCTTAAAAATCATTAAATATGAAAATCTGTGAACGATAAAAGTCTCTTATTGGTTGATGCTCTGGTGACGTCACAGGCTAGGAGTAAGAGGAAGCTATACTTATGTTATGGGAGCATTAGCGGAGTTACGAGACTTCTACGTACTGCCACTGAAAACGCTTTAACTATTTAGTGATGGAAAACGCAACTACAACTCTTAAGTTACAATAGAAAGGAATCTTGTGAACGCCGGTAGTGGAAGTTTTGCGAAAGATGATGTGTTTATGCTCCGCCAATTTAGAGCGGCGATACGTGCAACAACGGACATTCTTTTCCCTGCTCCCTGCTACATCATTAAACTTGCTCAAAACTAAGGACTGTAGAACTTTTGCAAGTGGGTCCGTCTATTATAACTAGATTGTCGACTATCAGTCATGAACCCAATGCACAACAAAATTATTCTTGCTAAAATCTAGTGCTGATTTCCTGTGTAGAAGGTACTCAGCAGAGTTGATGCATATGTCTGGCGTTCCCTGACGCAACGGATAGCGTATTCAACTGCAGTGAAAGTGTCACTAGTTCGAATCCTGGTGAAGTCGTAAATTTTTAAAAGTTTTACACGAAATACGAAAACACCGTTTGCAAGAACTGTTTGTAACGGCTGTTTCGATTATGGGCTGTATTATATATAGTTTCACATTAATCTTAGTCTGAGAAACGGACAACAGGATAAATGCATTTACATTGCGAACAGACAATACACGTTTTTGGAAAGCATTGCTAATAGTGAAGATATAACCATACGTCCACAGTACAACTAGGTGTAGGACAGAGAGCTTATCAGGAAGATATAAAGCGTGTACAGCATGTAGGTGACACAAACTTAAGGGCTGTGATGTTTGTGAGTGGAAACTAATGTAAGCGTCTGAAGCAGTCCAACTTCATCTTTACGTTAAGACGATATCACTGCAAAAGTTTTAACAATAAGTATCCTACCTGGACAGTACGAAGATAAAAACATAGTTTCTAATAAAGTAAAAAGTGAGTGGTTCCATTAACTAGGAAATATCTTTTTGAATGAGACGTGTGCGAACAGCGATTGCAAATGTAAGCGCAAGTAAGCAGCAAGGAAAACAATAATAGTCTGTTTATTATGGGTGTGGTGAAGTATTGCAATTGTGATTGTGATTTGGTTTTTATATGAGAGGACTGTCGAGTCGTTCTTCAAATAAGTTAAAATATTCTTTCGTATCAGGTTTGAACCAGCGATCGACGGACATCGTCTTATAAAATTCGTCGGTATAACGCTCTAATGACTGCTGTCGAATAATTGAAGTGTCGTTAGGTAAAACGACAATTTCCACACGTAGTTTCATTTCGTTGAATGACGCTATCCTTCGTCGTAACAGTGGGAGAGCATATCTAGGAGATGATTTAATGTTAACTTCTCAGTGCAACACGTTTTTAATTAAATTAAATTGTGCGTCGACGTAGTTGCAATTTGCCGTTACAGTGCAACCACATTTGACGCATTTTCTCGTTTTCTGGAACACTCAAAAACAACTTTTCAGAGATAGACGCTATTTGGAACCCATTTTTCGAAACATAAATTCCAAAACAAGACATCTCTGTGAATTACAGTAGGAGCAGCGAGCTAGCCAGTGACGTCAGAGGCTCATATGACTCGAATGGAGCGTTTTAGTGGGTGTTCAAATTATTTGAATCTCATTTCCGTTTTTATAAAAGAATAATGAAATTCAAGAAAATGGCTCAAATGGCTCTGAGCACTATGGGACTTAACATCTGAGGTCATCAGTCCCCTAGAACTACTTAAACCTAACTAACCTAAGGACATCACACACATCCATGCCCGAGGCAGAATTCGAACCTGCGAGCGTAGCGGTCGTGCGGTTCCAGACTGTAGCGCCTAGAACCGCTCGGCCACTTCGGCCGGCAAATACCCTATCAGTCCGCTTATTATGCAAACAACTTTTCTTTTTTAATGCAGAAACATCACCAGGACCTATAGTGTCAAAATCAGTGGGTACTTTTATTTGCTCCTCATTTTCTAGAATAACAGATTCTAATGCTTTCTTTACTGTATAGCTTCCCATAACTATTTTCAAGGTATCTGCCCTCGTCTGCATGGTCATCTGTTGTGGAAACATACACAGGAACAGGAAATAGGATATATGTTTCTGATGAACTCCACTGTAAAATTTGACCAATTTCATGCAACGTTTCTGCTGTGTGCTTGGTCCCAAGGCGGCAGCCTGATCCAGAACAAATATGGTCGGGAACTCAGCTTTAACGTCCGGATCGCTCATCCGCTCCGAGTGGAAAGTGAAGTTAGGTGGGGGCACAACTCGTTGGTACTGTTTTAAGGACAAAGTTGTTTCGGCGACGGTCCCCATCGTCGGGAGGAGAGAATTGCCCCCGGACGAGCAGACCGGCAGTGCTGACGGCGGATAATTTCCCGAGCGTACGGCCCGGACAGGGAAACTCGGCAAACAAGGCGCGGCCAGGTTATTACACTTTAATTACGGGAGCCGGCGGCCGGCAGCGGCTGTGCGGTCCCGCGACCGCGTCGCCGTTGTAATTGGTTTTAAACCGACGGGACGGCGAGCAGCGAGCAACGCGGCCGCTACCGGAGGCCGATGCCGTCACCGGCAATCACGCCGGCCGGCGCCGAGCCGGCTGCCCCCGGCCACCATTAATCTTCGCCAGAAACAACACCGACCTCCCGCGCCGATGCTAATGAACTCTGGCTCAGGAATGGTTTCGGGGGCGGGGAGGGAAGGGGCCTCGAGGACTGTACAACCCCGCTGAAGTAGCATTCGTCTGCTGTCTTCCGCCGTTGATAACTCCTCGATATTCTTCGAGTCAACGAGGTCCCGAGAGGAATTAGTCATCGTCGAGGGACGCTCTGACGAGTTTCTTGAATGAATAAGCAGCGTAACGATGTGCAAGTCGGCGAACTGACTTCACAGAAAGATCCGCTCTCAGCGAAACTACGTAGAGACATCGACCAAGTGCAGGGGAACGACAACGGCAATTGGTACACTATATTCGTACTTGGCCAGCGGCCATCCCTGCCCTTTTTTTGTCCGAAGTGTTTACGCTAGCAGGTAAGTGTTGTCCATATTTAAATAAAAATTTTAATAAATGGGTTCTTTCTAACGCTCTATAAGGACAAAAGACACATGCATGAAGGGATGATACTGTCAGTCAAAATTAGTTTTATCTAGGTATCCAAGAAGGTACACTATCATAAATGGCCTACCTCTTCATTGAGTTCTGTGGTGTTATTCTTTCTAGACCTACTCGTCCAAACTTAGATGGATGAGATTTATATACTGGATTTTCCTACTGATTCTGGGAGTGTGACAGAAGCATTACCTATGTCCTCATAAGAAGCACAAAAATTACAAACCCTCGACCAAGTAAAAACTATCACTTTCGGCGCATTAACATTTTAATTGAAATTTGATACTTCCATCACTGGAGACAGGTAGTTCTGTGCGCTTATAGTTACCTACTAATGGAAAAAGTTCGCTTCCACGAAACTTTTTTGAACAAATATAAAATCTTCGCGAGATTGAACATTAGCGCAGTTTTTATTGCGAATATACTCTCAAATATTACAGAAAATACCATTACTAATATAAAATCCTTCTCCCGCCAGAACAACGTCATTGAGACACCGAAGTAGAAGATTTATAAGATTTATACCTGAAGATGAATTACTCGTCCAAACACCGTTACATGAAGTCATTGTATTTCATTGGGACTTGTTACGGTGCAAGATTCGTTTTCTGTACTAAATTTTATAGTACTCTGCGGACTAACATCGATGCTGTCTGAAGCGTCTATGGTTCAAGGGAAGACGAAACGTTGTAACCTAAAGTTCGTACGAAACACAGTGGTCTCGCACTGTGGTGGTATCAGGGGGTGAGGAGTAATATTTGGACAGAGCAAAGGAAAGTATCCTTCATGGGTGTTATTAGCGGTAACACGTCATGAAGAGGTACCTTGGAGTGGAGCCACGTTACAGTTCCTTACCCCGTTATGAAGTTCCTACTTCGCAATAGTGTCGTTGGATACATTCCCCCAGGCGGGCAAAGCAAATCGGTTGGGATCTTATTTAAGGCACCGTCCCGTCATTCGCCTCAAGCGACTTACGGAAACCATACAAATCTTAAAACTCGAATGGGGACTTGAGGCCCAGTCCAATCCTTGAAGCATGTTCCACCCTGCTCGCTTATTTCCGGTATCTGCGCTGATTAAGAGCTCTCTTTTCTTGGTGCATTATCACACTAACTAAAATTTTGGATCTGCTTAAAGAAACAAATTATGACATTGTGACTCTTGTATGTGAGTAATAAGTAAAAATATGCGGAGCTGAATCTACTTCCAGAGGACGGTAAAGTCAAAGAAGGAAGGAAGGGAGATTAGGGTTTAATGCACCGTTGACATCGAGGTCATTAGTGTCCGAGCACTGGCTCAGTTTGACAGGTAAGGAAATCTGCGGCAATCATTATGGCACTCTCCTTAAATGGTTTAGGGTTACCAAGCAATACAACTCTGTCACCTTAGCAATCCAGAACTTCGTTCGGGGAGACACCGCTAAAGTCGCGAAACCCAGCACTGTTACAGAGTCTCATCTGGTTTACGGTGTGTCTAAAAAATCCACCAACGTCTGCTATTGAAATGACAGCGTATGTTAAATCTGACAGAATATGCACCGAATAAATACCGAGTTTTGTTGCAAATTGCAAAAAGCGGAGATGTAGAAGCATACAAGGTTAGTCCAAATGTGCGGAACAGGAACCTTGGGCAGAATGACTGCAATTGTAATGCAATAAATTATCAAAATCTTCAGGAGAGACTGGCCCTGCTAATACAATGTCTGTTTTTGTGAACGCTTAGTGGTCTTGGGCAGGTCATGGTTGTTAATGTCATGGAGCAGAAATACGGCAAGCTCCGTCCGATGAATTCTGGCAGGCTGACTAGTAAAAGTTCTTTCACAAATTCAGACCTGTTTCTTTGTATAATAGCTACAATTCTATCCTACGCAATGAAAACTTACCTTCCTAACCTTGTTTCTGCATTGTGACACTACCCCTTGTCACACAAGGTAATCTAATTGCGCATTAAGGTGGAGCAATCAGCAATGGCCAACAAAGCCGGAAGAAGAAATCTCTGATAGAGACACAAAGCGCATCACTGAATATCGAGTAACAGTTTCCTCAGTCTTTTCCACTTGATTTGCCAAAATTGAAGAACAAAATTGATTCTCTAACCCGAGGGGAAAAACGCACGAGGATGTGAAAACAAACTTGCAGAAGTGGTGATTTGGAATATTGTACATTCAACGTTGTGTGGAAATTGAAAGAAATCGGACTAAACTGAAGTACAAGCATAAATAAAACTAAAGAGATAAAAACTCACGCTATTATAGGGATAGAAGCACAAGAGACTTTAGAACAGCTATAAATAGGATTGTGGAGTGAGTGAGTTGCACTAAGTCTGTTGCAGTTTTTCTACGAACCGCAAGGGCAGCAACATCAATCATCATATCACGAATCTGCTTCTCTTGACTGCAAGTGTTCTAGAGAAAATACACTAGGAATTGTTGAGTATGCAGGCATATGAAAAAAATGAGTTGAAAATATTATCTGCCAGACATTTCAGTTGTTGGACAAATATATTTTTCAAAATCACGATGCAAGGTCTACTTGAAAAAGACCAGAAGTCAATAATCAAAATGACTATTGCACGGTCAGACAAAGATATAGAAAGAAACGCACGACTGCTGCTCATACAGCAAGAGATTAGATGTGGCTAATGAGAGGACATAAAAATTTTTGTAGACTACGGAAAGTAGTGGTTACCTGCGTAAAAGGTGTGAGAAAGGTTAATAACTACAAAAGAAAAAGAGAAACGAGAGAAAGCGAAACATGCAATACACTTCGACAACGAGAAAACCAAGACACAAAACTTGAAGAAAAATCTAAATTTTGCATTTCGGATAACGTGAGCACCTGTATTACGGAGTGCTTTGTTTGATCTCCATATTTTTCTGAATACTCACTAGCACCTTTGCAACACAACGACGATGTAGCTGTAGAAAATATTAATAGAGCAGAAACACAAGAAGACTGAGTAGGATATTAAGGAAACTAGGTTCCTTTATCGACAAAGCGAGCCCCTAGCTCCGGAAATTTGCAAAACTAAACGCTTTTTGGTGAATTTGCAACGAAAAGACCGTAAACGGCATGGTACCCCGCCCTTTTAACTCTTTTTCCCTGTGAAAATTCCATTAAGGCTCTTTCCACCCCGTTCGGTTATGAAAATCTAGTTAACACGTAAACGCAGAGAGCAGGTCGGGGCACATTTCCAGCGGGCACGAAACAATTTACGGCGCGACAGTGAGCAAAACCCGGCGCGGCGCGGCCACGCGGCCTAAGTTCATTATGCAATTAGCGCTCAATTAATCCGGAGCCAGGCGGCATATGCGGCGGCAGGAATTTACAAAGCCATCCATTCTGGTTGGCGCTCGCCGCCGCGCTACACGTGTTGGACCTAACCGTGATTAATGGCCGCGCCCACGGCTTTTAGCGCGATGAATCTTTGGCGCGGTGAATCCACGGCTTTTTCCAGCAAGGTTCAGTGCTTTTTGTGCTGTCTCGCTGAGGCCAGATGTCAGTCTGTAAGAGTCGAATAACATGTACACCCGGCCAACGAGCAGAGCACGTACGGATATCCCGACATTTGCGGCACTATGTTAAACTTTAATGCAGGGGTTCACAGCATTTTTAGGATTCCGTACCTCAATCGGTAAAAAACAGGAACAATTATAGAATCACTTTGTTGCCCATCTGCCTGTCTGTCAGTCCGACTATTAAAAAGCCTTTCACTCAGCAACGGGTAGATGTGTCAAGTTACAATTTATGTCAAATATTAAGATCTACAGTCTCTTGGCGATGCAAAAAACTGAAGATCCAATGTCAATGCAATCGCAAGATAGAGCCATTTATGTCACATACTTTGACACTCGCAAACTCATTCGTCAAAACCTGTAGGACACTTTCCGTTGAACTAGAAACACGAAATTTGGCAAGAAGCAGGGTTTGACAGTTCAACGAAAGCAAAAAATCCGAAAATTGTTAATTTGTGATTATAACAGAAGAAAATTAATTTTTTGCTAATTTGTCATCTGATTGTTGGTCTGTCTGTTATACCCCTTTCTTCTCAGAAACGGTTGTATGTATGTATTCAACCAGAGACCTAGAAACGACGGAGAGGCTCCGTCCTGCCGTAGCCCTCAGTGGTCAACAACCCCACAACAGGCCACAACAATCCACCCACCCCACCGCCGCCCCACATCGAATCCAGGGTTATTAAGCGGTTCGGCCCCAAATGGACACCCGCCGGGAACCTCTCATACCAGACAAGTGTAACCCCAAATGTTTGCGTGGTAGAATAATTGTGGTGTATGCGTACGTGGAAACGGTGTTTGCGCAGCAATCGCCGGAACAGTGTAACTGAGGTGGAATAAGGGGAAACAGCCCGTATTCGCCGAGGTAGATCGAAAACCGCCTGAAGAACTATCCACAGGCTGGCCGGAACACCGGACCTCGACACTAATTAGCCGGAAGTATTCGTGCCGAGGACCGGCATGTCTTCCCGCTCGGGAAGCAGCGCGTTAGACCGCGCGGCTAGCCGGGAGGGCTCTCTCAGAAACCGTTACACTTATCACGTTGAAATTTATGTCGCATACTAAGGTTTATAGTCTCTTGGAGGAGTAATAAATTTAAGCTTCTGAATCAGTGCTATCAAAAGATACAGCCATATATGTCGCAAACTTACTCATCAAAAGCTATAGAATACTTACCGTTAGTCTAGAACCATGAAATTTGGTAAAAAAACAAGGTTTCGCAGTACAACTAAAGGAAAACAATTCGAAAATTTTTAAAGTGTAATTACATGACATAAAAAATATCTCTTTGCCATTAGAACTTAAACTACATTCATCATCCGTCAAAAGCATAACAGAAACATATTACTGGACGCACACATAAAATCTAAGCTTTAGTTATGTTTTAGTAAATATACTACAACTAGTTTATCAAGTATTCTCTCTCCGGATACATAAACTTAAGTTCCGTTCTCTCTCCGGGATGGCTGAACTATCTGTATACATAATTAAGTTCGTACCGAACCGTCCTATTTGCACTTAGCCAAGTTCTTTGAATGAGAGAAAATTCCTGAAACTCAGACAGAAATTAGTCATTGTTAATACAATATAGGTCTTCAGTTTACTTCAGTTTAAGTTTCAGGGCTGAGAGGCGTGGTCGATATGAGAAATTATTTACTTACGTTTGGTACCCACCTGCGTGAAGCATACTCAGACAGACACCAGGAAGTGGGCGGCTATATGGACCACGGCTTCTCAACCCGGAAATTTTAAGTGAAGAAATTAGTAAGTAATATATTCTGGTACATTATCTACTATACTTTTTGGGTCGTTCGATAGTTCTGAGTCTGAAGTCTGCTATTACAGAATATAACAATTCCTCAACTTGCGTTTTAAGAGTATTGTCAATATTTGAAGCCATTTCTCTTCGTTTGCTATTTCAGTTATGCTTTGTCATAAAGCTAAGAAGAAAATACAGTCTTTTGCAACTGAAAGATTTATTTGTATATACCAAACAAGTTTCGCCTATTCGTGCAATGCATCTCCAGTGGTGTATAAAATAAAGAAAATTATTGAACCATACATATTTTGATGGGGAATCTGTAGTCGTTCTTGCCAGCTCATTTAAATTATCTAACTATTCATAAATATATGGTTCTGCTTCTCTACACTTCTTAAACTTACATTCATTGTATGCATCTACGTGCACATACGGAAGAACACATGAATACATAAAAAGGACACACAAACGAACGTAAGTATAAAAAACACAACCACGCACTTGTAAATGATTTAAATGGGCTGCCAAGAATCACTATAGAGCTATCAAAATACGTAAAAATAAATATCTTTCTTTATATTATATGCCAGTGAAGATATGTAGCAAGAATAGGTGAAACATGTTTGTTAGACACAAATAAAACATTGGGTTGCATAAGAAGAAATTTTTCTTATCTATGTGGTAGAGCATAATTTTAAGACTATTTTTAATCTCGGAGAAATTCCATGGAAGATAATGGATGAAGTTTAATCTGAAGGTTCAAGACTGGGAGAAAATGTTGACTTATAATCACTTCCAACTTAAACGACTCGAAAGCTGCATTCATAGCGGAACTTCATCATTGTGAAGCAGCAGCAGTTGACGTACAACACGAAAAGATCCTCAGGCGCGTTTACCCTGTGATTTTATCTTGAAGTCCATCTGCTCGTGGAATGCAATAGTCGCACAGTGAGTCGCTGGTCAAAATTAAAACCGTTGCTAATTCTTGACTTTGCTGACTTTCAGTATTATGAATTAAGGTGTTCAAAATCCATCGTAACCATATAGGCTTTCTGAACAAAAGTGGCCAACCCCACATTCCATTTTCTAGCGTAGTTTTCTCCAACGATGTCCTCCATGTAAAATGCATAAATATTTTGGCTCTCCCTCCATTACCTCTGCCCTGTATTAAACTCTGTGAGAAAGTATCGGCTTTTCCCATAGCCACCAAAAACATTATTGGTATCTGAAACAATTTAATCCATTTCTACACTGAAGAGCCAAAGAAACTGGGTACACCTGCCTAATCTCGTGTAGGGCCTTAGCGAGCGCGCAGAAGCGCCGCAGAAGCATGGACTCTACCAACGTCTGAAGCAGCGCTGGAGGGAATTGACACCATGAATCCAGGGGGATTGTCCATAAATCCTCAAGTGTAGAACGGGGTGGATATCTCTGCTGAACAGCACGTTGCAAGGCATCCCAAATATGCTCAATGATGTTCGTGTCAGCGGAGTTTGGTGGGCAGCGGAAGTGTTTAATCTCAGAAGAGTGTTCCTGGAGCCACTCTGTAACAATTCTGGACGTGTGGGGTGTCGCAACGTCCTGCTGGAATTGCCCAAGTCCGCCGGAATGCACAATGGACACGAATGGATGCAGGTGATCAAACGGGATGCTTACGTACGTGTCACCTGTCAGGGACGTATCTCGATTTATCAGGGGTTCCATATCACTCCAACTGCACACGCCCCATACCATTGCAGAGTCTCCACCAGCTTGAACAGTCACCTGCTGGCATGCAGGGTCCATAATTCCATACACGTACACGCCCATCCGCTCGATACAATCTGAAACGCGATTCGTCCGACCAGGCAACATGTTTCCAGTCGTATGTGAGTGCAGGCTTTCTCGGCGAATTTCATATATGAAGTCTTCACGGATTGTCAGCCGAGTATCGTCGTCGTCTCATAGCAACGTTTCGATGGAATGCGTCTCCATCATCTTCAGGAGAAGATGATGGAGACGCTTTCCATCGAAACGTTGTTACGAGACGACGACGATACTCGGCTGACAACCCGTGAGGACTTCATATATGTTTCCAGTCCTCAGCAGTCCAATGCCGGTGTTGACGGGCCCAGGCAAGGCGTAAAACTTTGTGTCGTGCAGTCATCAAAGGTACACGAGTGGGACTTCGGCTCCGAAAGCCCATATCGATGATGTTTAGTTGAATGGTTCGCACGCTAACACTTGATGATGGCCCAGCAATGAAATCTGCAGTAATTTGCGGGATTATTGCACTTGTGTCACGTTGAACAATTGTCTTCAGTCGTCGTTGGTCTCCTTCTTGCAGGATCTTTTTCCGGCCGCAGCGCTGTCGGAGAGTTGATGTTTTACTTGATTCCTGATATTCACAGTATACTTATGAAATGGTCGTACGGGAAAATCCCCACTTCGTCGCTGCCTCAGAGATGCTGCGTCCCATCGCTCGTGCGCCGACTGTAACATCACGTTCAAACTGTAGCAGCGGTAACCGATCTAACAACTATACCTACCCTATCGTATGGAAATTTTAGACTGTTTATTTTTTATTTCTTCCCCGCACGTTCTTACAGTTGTTTCCACGCCGTTTCATTGTCCTACAATCACTCGTTTTTCACGGAGGCTCTCTCAAGTAGCGTAAATTTAGCTATTACCACCCAATACGTTGCGCACACTAGTGACGTCCTAAACACATTAATCTATATAGGCGGTAAGCAGCGACATTGGTCATGCATTATTAGTAAACATAAGAAATTATTTAAAAACTGGGTAAACGAGATAATTATGTGTATTATACGAAAATTTTCACCGCTTTATACATTAATAAAATGCTCATATACATTCGCTATCCAAGCAGTATGGCTGCTTTTGACGTGTTGGTATTATTCACTATACACCATTAATAACGAATAAACGGTAGATTCGTAGAAGCCCTTCAACCCGCAAGAGAAAATGCTACAGAAATACGAGTTAAGCGGCCTACATTGTCAACGGAACGTAAGTTTTAGTGCTTCACGAAAGCGAGAAACCCCAGTAAACCCACTTTAACGCATTATAGCAGGTGGAGAGCTCTAAGTATTGGTGTTGAAACTTACACGTACAAGAACTTTCAGCCACAATTCAGTACTGAAGAAGAAAGAGGAAAAAATATTTTTTGACAACTTTATTAGATCAGATCTTCCTAATATTGAATTTACCATGTGTGAGAAATTTAGCAATATAATCAGAACAACACTAGTGTAGATATATTAAAGCTACCCGTCATGTATCGGTAACGATTGCAGTCATTCTGAAGTTGTTAGTGTTAATCCTGGCACTGTGAGTGAAGCGTTGTTCCCATGTGAAACTGAAGGTACTGGAAGACGTCTTGTTACAGAAACATGATGACAGCAGAAGTATCAAGTTTTACAAAATTTTAACTGTTTTTTAAGGACGGTCAATTTTTTGAAGTTTTTTTGGGTAAAGGAGCGCAAGTACGAGTATGTCAGCCGTGTGTCACAATTATTTCTGTAAATCAGAAATATTAGAAATCGATGAAATATTATGAAGCGGGAAGTAAGCAAAAGAATGATACGAAAATATTGGCGCTACATATATAATAATGGGAGTATATCTGGGCTGTTGGACAAAATCAATACTTCTCGCCTGGCCGCGCGGGGTAGCCGCGCCGTCCAGGGCGCCCTGTCACGGTTCGCACGGCTGCCCCCGTCGGAGGTTCGCGTCCTCCCTCTGGCATGGATGTGTGTTTTGTCCTTAGAGTAAGTTAGTTTAAGTTAGATTAAGTAATATGTAAGCCTATGGAACGATGACCTCTGCAGTTTGGTCCCATGGGAACTTAACCACTTCTCTCCTGGGGATTACGCATTACTCGGGATACCATGCAAAATTTTGTGTCATTAATACTATCTGCGTCCTTGTCACAAGATACGGACTGACTTTCCATATAGTATACTGACTGCTTTTTTTTTTCTTCAGAGAACGCAGTGCATTCCACGAAAATTTAACTTACTCATGCCAGTACATCACATGCGGTCCTCTTTCAGAAAAATACGCTACCTGTCTAAAGCATGCGGACGTTTCTGTATACTGCGGACTTTAACACTATATGTCACGACTAGCGGAACCCTCAGAATAAAAGGTTTTCAATTGAGGAGCAGAAGCAGCAGAAAGGGTCTGTCAGGAGAGCTCAGTGACTTCGAACATGGAGTAGTCATTGTGTATCATCAGATTGACAAATCCATCAGAACCATTTCAACCCTTACACAGCTGCCCAAGTCGACTACTGGTGGTGTCGTGACTGTGAAGTGGAAACGCGAAGGAACAGCCACGACTAAACCAAAAACAGACAGACGTCATGTAGTGACGGGCGGGGGCCGTCGAGCTTTGCGCAGAGTGACTGTTAAAAACTCGCAGGAAACCAGCGGAAGGAATCACTCGTGAGTTCCCAAGTGCCACCAGCAGTACAGCTGGCACAATGACTGTGCGTGGGGGGCTAAAAGAGTAGGGTACAACGGCCGAGCTGCCGCTCATAAGCAACACATTCCTGCAGTCAGTGCTTAGCGACGCTTCACTTGAGGTGTGTCAAGAGCAACGCCACTGCACAGTGGATGGCTGGAAACGAGTGAAGAATGACGCTGTCCCCTGTGACCTCCGATGGAAGGATTTCGGTTTCCCGAATGCGTGCAGGACTCTGTCAACGTGTGTGTGACAGCAGCGAATTACGAAATAGATGGTGTTACGTTGTAGGGGTATTTTCCGTGGTTGTGGTGCTGTCCCTCTATTGCACTTAAGAAAAGGGTAAATGCGGAAGGGTGTGAACACATGTTACAGCATTGTGTACTGCGCATACAGGGTGTCTGAAAAGACTTTCCCTGATTACATAAATTGATAACTCAGGCTAGAAGTAAGATACAAATATGTAACTTGTGTCGAATTGTTTACAACTATCAAAGCTTTTCTTTCTGTTTTAGTTTCGCAGTACGTTAAGTAGTGGATGAGGTGCAGTGCCCAGGAAACCATGTTAACCAATCAGGAGAAGGCACAGTGTGTCCTGTGGTACCATGAGACACTTCGAGACAACATTTGGAAGGAATCCACCTGATGTCAAAAGCATTAAAGCCTGGTATGAGAAGTTCAAGAACACAGGATCGGTTGCTGACCTTCCGAGGTCTGGTCGACCAAGAACCTCGGCAGACAGGGTGGAAGCTCTAAGGCAGTCTTTTCTGCGAAGTCCGAAGAAATCGGTGCGCAGGGCCTCACGTGAATAACAGATGCCGAATAGCTCTCTCCATGACATTTTACACAAACGTTTATTGTTTTGTGCATACAAAGTGCAAGTCGTTCAGGCCTTGTTGCCCAATGACAGTACACGTCGATATGACTTTGCGGTCGAAATGCTATCACGTATTGAGGATGATGATGGTTATCTCAGACCAATTGCCTTTTCCGACGAAGCGACCTTTTTTGTCAGTGGAGTAGTGAATCGCCATAATGTGCGCATTTGGGGTTCACAACCCGCTGGCGAGTTCATGGAGTGCACCAGAGGCAGTCCAAAGGTGAATGTTTGGTGCGCGCTATTGCACAATCGAATTATCGGGCCATTCTTCTTCGCTGAGGCTACCATCACATCTGCAGTGTATCTGTACATGTTGCAATTGTATGATGTTCCTCAGCTGCTTTAGTATCACCCCGATGTCTTGTTTCAGCAAGACTCTGCACCGCCTCATTGGGGTTTGGACGTCCGTGCCTATCTCGATATGACCTTTCCTGGGCGATGGATTGGTCGTGATGGTCCAACGGTTTGGCCTCCACGCTCTCCTGACGTAACCCCATTAGACTTCTCTTTATGGGTCTTATGCCAAGGACGAGGTCTACCGAACACGTGTACCAGATCTTGATACCCTGCGGCAACGGATAACCACAGTCGTTGAATCGATCCCTCCAGTGATGTTGGCTAATGTGTGGACGGAAATTGTATATCGCCTAGATGTGCTACGTGCTACCAAGTGTGCTCATGTGGAAGTTTACTGATGTGTGAAAAAAACTTTGATAGTTTGTAAACAATTAGACACCAGTTTCATATTTGTATCTTACTTCTAGCCTGAGTTATCAATTTATGTAATCAGGGAAAGACTTTTCGGACACCCTGTATAAGAAGAGCACGTCGGAGTCGATGACTGGTTACATCAGCATGACAGTGCATCGACTCATAAAGCAGCAAATGTGAGGCAATGCTCTGTGGACAATAACATTTCCGAAATTGACTGGCCTGCCCAGAGTCCCAACCAAAGTCCAATGTAACACGTTTGGGATGAGTTACAAAGCAGACTTCGCTGCAGACCACAGCGTCCAACATCGCGACATTCTCCGGTTTCGTCTCCTGTAGAGAAATGGGCTGCTCTTCCTCCACATAGATACAGACGCATTGAAAGTATCCCTAGCAGAGTTCGGGCTGTCAACAAAGGCTAAGTGAGTACACACCTCATATTAATTTCAACCAATAGGTGTCTATCGGTCAGTCACCAATCTGGGGTCATGTTAACAACACTCGCTCCCTCCTGAGTGTCTGAGAGTGCGTACGCCACAGCTGGTAGATAGTTTCACCCACTGCAACATGACATCACTCGTTTGCAGACAGAAATTCTCGCACTAGCGCATTAGCCTGTCCTCAACGGAATTTCACTTTTCAAACATTTTACAGTTCTATACTTAGGACACGTATTACTGAACCCGCTACAACGTTGCGCGTATTGCACCATCAGTTCGTTATACAGCAGAGAAGACAAATATCTGCTTCAGTTATTCATTCACGAACGTCTTCAATTTATCAAACTCAGCATGTAAATCATGCCTCATTCTGCTGAATTACTCTTAGAAATTCAATAGAATGATAAATACAACAATCACACAAATAATCACCTTCGGTAGAGTTACAGAAAAATTTAGTCACAAGGGTCCATACTTCACACAAGCGAAACGTTAGTGGTGAACGAATGAATGGGTGGTCGGCCGTACAGACGATTAAATATATTAAATACCAAACATGTACAATGTATATACAAGGCACTTGTAATTAAAAAGGTGGTCATATAACACTCCGTTAATGACGTTCGACCAAGTAATTAATAAAAGCTGTCGTTGCGTTAATCAAGAAAGGGGAAAATATTTTTATTAAGTTCCCCCAGCGTAATAAAAGCAGTGCTGTATGAATTGATAATGAAAGCAGCAAGAATTCCCCCTCTCACCATCCCCAACACACACACACATTTTTTCCGTTCTTCTATCGTGAGAGGGCGGTAATGTCAGGAACCTGCCCGCCCATGAATACCTCCTATCTGAATACGAAAAAATGAAATCAGAAAGCATGAAACGAAATTTCTTGATCTAATATAGGATTTGTCCGGAGATCTATTAACAGGAGTTTTAGGCTCAAAAGGGAAAAGGGTGCGCTACGGAACAAAAACGAAGACAGATGGCCCGAGCGTGGGTGTGGGGGTGCACGGCGCACCCCCGAGTCCAGAGCGGACCCGTTGCTAACGAGGGAGCGGGCCGCAATTAGCAGTCGCCAGATACCATCTGCCGGCGACAGCCGCCCCTGATTGATGCACGCAGCGGGGAAGAAGGCCAACGGCCGCCGCTCCGGGCCCACCTCGCACAAGGGTTCTTCGTTTTCACCTCACCGGGTCTCATCATTAGGTCGACATCGACATCATTACAGGCTGCTCCAATCCAGAGGTAATCAAACCTGAACTCAGTTCACAGCATCTCACTACCCAGACATGTAGCTAGTACGATTTCTGAAAACCTGAAGACAAATCCGGATGAATATAGTTATACTATCAGACAGCCAAATATGATCAAAGCCAACGTTTCATTATATATTGTGTAGGGTGGGCGAGAAGTCCCTGTAACCCCTAGTATCGAGTGCTGATTTGGCTTGTTTTAGCACAACTGTGTTCTCCATCATGCTGTAAACACATTTCTATACGCCCCCATGTTCTTCTTGAGATATATTTTAGCATGTCCGGTGTTATAGTGCAAAATGCATCCTCAACAGCATTGCGCAATTCTTTTTAGCTTAACGACGTGCAGATACATGCGTCTTAATGAGCCCCCACCCCTCCTTAACAAGTTGTCACGAGTTCTTGGTGGCCATTTCAAGGGAGCTGGTGTTACCCATGAACCACGACCTGTCCGCCGTCCTGGAAAGAGTTCATTTGCGAACTCCCGCACTGCGAGAGTGTAGTGAGGACGCGCTCCGTCTTGCTGCAACCATATGCGTTCTGTGAGGCCCCTTTCCCAAGTAGATGATGTGATGTCATCGTTGCCCCTTCTTTACGTACTCGACTGTGTAATAATTCCCTTTTGTCCAAACGACAATACTTCTGAGACGTGAGCTGCGATAAATGGCACATTAAAACTTCCTGGCGGATTAAAACTGTGTGCCGGACCGAGACTCGAACTCGGGACCTTTGGCTTTCGCGGGCAAGTGCTCTACCGACTGAGGACGGGGCGTGAGTCGTGCTTGGATAGCTCAGTTGGTAGAGCACTTGCCCGCGAAAGGCAAAGGTCCCGAGTTCGAGTCTCGGTCCGGCACACAGTTATAATCTGCCAGATAGTTTCATGTCAGCGCACACTCCGCTGCAGAGTGAAAATCTGATTCTGGAAACATACCCTAGGCTGTGGCTAAGCCATGTCTCCGCAATATCCTTTCTTTCAGGAGTGCTAGTTCTGCAAAGTTCGCAAGAGAGCTTCTGTAAGGTTTGGAAGGTAGGAGACGAGGTACTGGCAGAAGTAAAGCTGTGAGGATGGGGCGTGAGTCGTGCTTGGGTAGCTCAGTTGATAGAGCACTTGCCCGAGAAAGGCAAAGGTCCCGAGTTCGAGTCTCGGTCCGGCACACAGTTTTAATCTGCCAGGAAGTTTTATATCAGCGCACACTCCGCTGCAGAGTGAAAATCACATTCTGGATACGTTTCTTCATCGTCTGATGGCTCTTTCCCAATAGAGCTTATCATTTGTTTGGCATTTCCCGCCACACAGCAATAGCTTCTGCTGGTTCTACGCGTACGCCTTTTCTCTGGACTCTTAATCTAATTGCTTGTATTTTATTCTATACATTCACTTAGTTTCAATACATTCTGAACTTTTTTTCTGGGTGTGGCGATTTCTTATTCCTTAGTGTATCTGCAATGTATTTTCATCTTACAATAGTGAGTCATTAAACTGCACGCACCAAGAAACCTGTGGACAGAAGTAATTTACACGTTCAAAATAAAATCGCTACTTGTAATTACAAACGAGCAACCAAGTACAGGGTGGTTATAATTCAACTTTTGCTACTTGAGTCACTGTACACGAAAAACTATTTACCGTCCGGGTACCCCACGTTATAGGGACGATTTTCCGACTGTCCGCTGCAGGATTTGTGTTGATAAAAGTGTTAATGTCTTGACTTGCCCTTGGACGCAGCTACTAGTACGGCGAAGTAGGTTTGAAACACGAGCATGAGCGTGTATTACAGCTGCAGACATTCAACGTGTGACCGGACAAGGTGAGCAGGGCTTTATTTGTACATCTGTTTTATCAAAACAACTGCAATAGTTCTAATGCTCTTCGCCAGTATTGACGCATTAATGGTATACAGAGAGGCCTTATTTCCACACCGGGGTTGAAGAACATGATTTGGGAATTGCTCGTGGGAGAGACCGATAGCCAATTGCCACAAACTGTTGAAGAAATCACTGATACCAAAGCTGAGAATGATGGACGCAATGCGCGCTCAACGAAAGTGCACGATCTGTGTCACAATAGCCCAACATTCCATGGTTCTCTGTTGTTTCGGGCAGCAGCAGAGCAATCTATAGTGCGATTAAAGGCTGTCGTGGGTACAGATAGTCGTTACACTGAGCAACGTTTGTAATCTGGGATGTGAACATGGTACGTAATTATGAAATTTATCCTCTAATAAGGAAAAGAAATGAGTTTCCTCCAATGATTAATTTGTCATTTCTCTTTCACATGTCTTTACAAATGTTTCCACAAAGTTTGGTTGTCCTACGATAGCTCGGTTTTCACGGGGGCTCTCTGGAGTAGCGAAAATTTAATTATGACCACCCTGTAGTTCCGGTGGGAAATGGCAGCAAGTGTTTCCCTATCTCGAGTCGTAAAGCCATCATATAATACCAGGAGATATGAAATCCCGGTTACATAATCAATAGTTAGTGCAGTCACTGGAAGGTACTATTGGCGAGCATTGTGTCTCTGACTGTTCTCTTGCCCGTGGATATCGACTTTGCAAAACAGGGCCACTGCTGTTCCGTTTCCTGGCTTGTCAGTTGTCCTCATTAATGACAGAAGAACCTGTTTCCATGCCAAACGACGTGGCCCAGTGATTTAATACTCTGTAGTCGTATAAGGTAACTCCTGGATTGAAATCCACATCCGGCTATCCAAATTCACATTTTCTATAGTTTCAGTAAGTCACATTAAGCGAATGCAGGATAAACCTTCAACAAAACAGTGGCCGAATACACTTCTCCTTCTAGTTCAATAGAGTGCTCCGCTTCGAATGACCCAGACGGAGATGGGACGTCGCATTTTAGCTTACCTTCCTTTTTCGTCCTTTCATCTAGGCAATTCCTTGTTGGTTCAGGGTAGAAACCTGCTCTCTTCGAACAGTAAATACATCAAAAGTTCTTAGAAACCTCTCAGGGTTTCTCTGCTTGATTGATTAACGGTGCGCTTTCGAGTGCACAGCTGTGTTGTTGATTTATTTTTATTACTAACATGTCGACTACCATCCCAGTGGTCAAATGTCAAATGCGTGTGAATTCCTATGGAACCAAACTAATGAGGTCATCGGTCCCTAGACTTACACACTACTTTAACTAACTTAAACCAACTTATGCTAACAACAACACACACACCCATGCCCGAGGGAGGACTCGAACCTCCGGCGGGAGTGGCCGCACAGTCCGTGACATGGCGCCCTAAACCGCGCGGACACTCCGCGAGGCGCCCCAGTGGTATACCACAGGTGCTGCGAGCTGTTTACGCGTACTCACTGCCTGGACTCCAGAATTTGAAGTACTGTTGGTGCCGCGTAGCCATTTATAGCCGAGTTCGACTCCTGACGAATCCTACACCCTTTTATGCACATTTGCTTTTCCAGAGCCCGCAGTCTTATTCCGTGGAAAGCACAGTCTCTCAGAGTTTTCCAGCTTTGGTGGATGAGTTGGCTGACGAGATCTTGATAAAGTGTGAGTCGGACCACAAGCCTTGTTTAAACAGGAATCTCCATCACGGTTATCTTACGTTTCCCGACAACTTTACCTCAACAGAATCCTGAATTATGCTGTCTCAGAATCTTGGCGTTTACAACACGAAACTGATCTCATATTTCCTTATGATCGCGGTAGTGCTCGGCTGGTTGTTTTAGTCGGGCATTTCGTAGAGATTCCTTGCGATTGCTATCGATTATCGTAGTAGCACGTCACATTCGGCTGAAATGCGGTAGATACTCGGCTTTCCTATACCTATGTCGTACTCAACATCATAACTTGGCTCTACATCCGATAGCATACCATGTCAATATAGGATGACCCAGAAGTCCGCTAACTTCGGAAAATGCACTAGTTCACTGCAAAATGTAGGTAGAGAGGTAAAAATCGACACACATGCCTTTAACGACGTGGGGTCTCATTGAAACCAAAAGAGAATGCAAACACCGTCCAACAGAGGGCGCTGGGCAGCATCATGCCAGTGACGCCGCAAGAGAATAGTGTATAAAATGAGATGTAGGGAGAGAGAGGAGGAATCTTTATGAATTGTTAGCCACCGACTTTTGGCGCTGAGAGCATTTCCGGTGTGGGCACTGCAGAAAATGGAGAAAGATGAAGATTGGTTGTCTAACGTGTTGTGGACCTACGAAGCCCATTTCACTCTCCAATGGTTTATCAACACCCGAAATTGCAGAATTCGGGCTCGTACAACTGTCCTGGAAACCCCATTGGATGATTAGGAAGTCACGGTGTTGATTTACGTATCAATCGCGACTGCACACTTTTTCTTCAAGGAAATGCAGGGTCCTCATTTTCAAACCGTCAGCATGACAGTTGCGAGGTACGCCGATAAGCTACAGAATCGCATCATCCCTAGCCTGGCTGAAAAAGAGCTGCAGGAAGGTACGACTTTTATGCTGCTCCTCCTTATAGTGCTACACGTGTGAAAGATCACTTACGAACATCATTTGGCGAGGGTCGGTTCTGAGCCGCCACTTCGGTCATGCTTTGCCTTCCAGGTCCCCAGACCTCAATCCGTGTGATTACTGGTTGCGGCGTTACCAGAAGCTGGTAGTCTACCGCGCTCGTCCCACGTCATTACGGATGCTAAAAGACAACATCCGACGGCAGTTTCTCACCATACCTAATGATATGCCGTACAGTGTTGTTCAGATCTCTGTCCCTCGAGTAAAAGTATTAATGAATGACGGCCGATATATTGAGCACTGAACATTTGTTATGAAGAACATCGTCTTTGCTTTTGTATAGTACGAAGCGCCATCTGTAGGTCATTTCGTGTACTTTTTTGGTTTCAATAAAACACCATGTCATTTCAAGCACGTGGGTTAACTTTTACCTCTCTATCTAGATTGATTTTCCGAATGTTAATGGACTTTTGGGTCGCCCTGTAGATTTCCAATCCCCAGCAAACTTTTAATTTCCACCGAGACACGATCATACCAGACTGCGAACAGCAAAACAAGTGCTGTCTGTGCTTGCAAAGTCTGCGGGATTCAAATGCAAGCAGCATTGAGGAAGGGGTGAGAAGCGCGAAACACAGAGCTGCGCCACGTCACAGACGTGGCCGCTCCGCTGGCGCAGGCGCCGTCATCAGCGGGGCTGCTTACAGAAAGGGGGCTCTTTCAAGCAGGCTACTTGCAGCCCCCTTATCTGCAGCTATTCGTGCCTTTGTTTACACCGCGACACGGCGCTCGCAATAATGTCTCCAGTCCCGCCGCTAAGAGGCAAATTAGCTGCGCCGTGGAGGGGCACAGCGGCGAGTCCGCTCTGACAGAGCCGCGTGCTATTCTTTTGTTCCTCTGAAAGCTTCCGCCAAACCGGCACACACGCCGCACGCGGCAACACGTGGTGCAGAAAACAGTATCAGGGCACCGCAATGTTTCCCTCTTCCATTCTTAAATATGTGTCGGTTTTTATTTTAATACGGTTGAAACAGTATTCAATCATCAATAAAACTAAACAACGTTCCTGAATTGCGGAACCCAAAGGTGTAATGACGTAAAGGAGTTATCACCTAAGTTTTTTCCATTAGGCATGCCCCTAACTTAGGTGAGTACACCAGCGCCTTCGCCCGATCTGACCTGGGGCAGTTACGAGAAGACCTTCTGACTGACGTGAAAATCCGATATAATCCTGGGTGTAGAATGGGACGGAACTTCCGATCTTATGTCCCCAATCTGACACTAAACTACCGGAGTTGCTAATAGATAATGTGAGGATCTGCACTAAATAGATCGGAAGACTACCAAAATGGTTCAAATGGCTCTGAGCACTATGGGACTTAACATCTGAGGTCATCAGTCACCTAGAACTTAGAAATACTTAAACCTAACTAACCTAAGGACATCACACACATCCATGCCCGAGGCAGGATTCGAACCTGCGACCGTAGCGGTCGCGCGGTTCCAGACTGAAGCGCCTAGAACCGCTCGGCTAACAACAGCCGGCGACTACCAAAAAAACGTTTAGTTGAGTAAGAATCAAATTTCATTTTTTCTTTTTAAGTAACTTGGGGCCTCAGTGAGTGACTACAATCCAAGGATTTCGGATTCGATATCTAGTCCTTCGTAAAACTTTGAGTATGCTTTGAGATTCAGCTCTTGCATTTTAAGATTCAGTTTTCGCACGGAAAATTGAAATACACACAGCGAATCGCATTCCACGTTTAACTACATGGTTGAACAAAAATATGGGAACATGAAAAATGCAACGCGCTACCATAATACGGTGTAGGAATACAGTTGACATTCATAACAGCTTCCAGTCGTCTCGGAATGGATAAAAACATGTTTTGGAAACCCAACTCGAATGCGTAAAAACAGGTCCTCTATGGATTAAAACAAGTCCCGTATGGTTTTCAAAGGAAACTATACCCTCACTCCAACAAAATAGTGGAAAATTCAGGCAACGATGCTGGAGGTAGATGGCGATCAGGCGCCATTCTCTCCGAAATAGATCACAAAGACTCCATATCATTGAAATCTGATGACAGTGATGGCCAGGCGACATGAACAATCCATACTGGTGCTCACAAAACGCTCAGAGCTGTATGAAAAGGGCTACTATCGTCTTGGAACACAGCATCACTATTGGGGAATAAACATGGTGCCATGGGTTGGACCTAACCAGCCGAAATGGTCACATAATCCGTGGCGGTCTTGCAGAGTACCCATGGGGCCCTAGGAGTATCACGATATGGCTGCCCAAATCTTCGTCAAACCCCTGCCATATTTCACTCATGGGACGTGAGCCCGGCCCTAAGATGGAGAAGCCCACTTTTTATGGCTTCGGCACTATGTTTTCCTGTTACGGGCACTTGCATCACTGATGTGTAGTTTTGAAACAGTAGCTCGTTCTTTCACTTCCTGCTTCTGGTGATCCCTCGTGTTGTTTTGGTGTTGCGGGGTTGCGAGTGCGACATTTTGTGCTGCAATTAATTTTGCAGTTGTGTTCTCTTATTTTTTGTTGCAGTGCTCTTCAGTGGCCATCCGACACGATCACTAAACACAAACATGCGACCGCGTTGAGACTTAACGGATGTTGTTTTTCTTTTTTCTCTGCGTCTGGTATAAATGTTCGATACGGTGCCTCCTAAAACACCAAACACCAACCATTAGTTACGGAAGTACACACTACACGGCCACCAACAAATTGCCAACGTTCGATTTCGCTTCACTCCGACATACTGCACTGAGAACTGCACTGTTCTCATCACGAACTGAGTACATTGCACAGGCGCCGTTCGTGGTCAAATACAGCAGCGGAACCGGCAGGTATGCGTAGCATCTGCATTTATGTTCAAGCATCCTTTCTCGCAATGCTTCCGTATTTTTGTCCAATCCCTGTGTACCTGTCTTCCCCCCATTACCAACAAATGGCCGATTGCGCCGATTCCTAGACTGGGGGAAGCCAGGAATATAACCTTTACGAGTATGCCTAGGAAACCACTATTTCGTGTTGAAACAAAAAGGTTTGTCGAAGATATTGAAGGTGGTGAATTCACTAGTCCAGCATAGTATTACTAAAAACTTTAATACATTGACTTTCTGCGTACGCAAGTAATAAGCAGCATAACACCGGACTCACGAAATACTTGTTACTTCTTGTGGGTTTTGGATGATTTTTTACCCATCCCATTCTGAAGTTTACAAACGCGTTATTTTACGAAGAGTAACAGTAATTTTAGCTACTATTCCTCATATTTTTATGATCAAATATCGTATATTGGTATACTTGCGTGTATTCGAACTCTGCCAATTGTCGACCACGGTACGGCAAATGCGCAGGATAACATGGTTCAATGCACCATCGTGTATTCATTGACAATATTTAAAAGTTTAAGTTCTGTACAATGGGAAGTGGCATGTATGTTTTGGAGGGAACGCAGTGTTCTAGTTCGCATTTCAGTGTCATTCAGCACATAACGTACTGGTGAACGATTTCAGCGGAAAGTGTTGATTACGTGTGGCGACATCTGGAAATAACTGCTAGGCGCCATCGCGCGTATTCCAGAGGAGAAAAGAGGTCGAGCCACTCGTGACAGGGGGCAGCAGAAATAAAAGGTATGGGCGCGAACTGTTAAAGTGATGTAATGACTAAAGTCAAAGGTAACGGAAAAATTGTCAATGTCAATGAAATTGACCAACAGCCGTGTAACTTATGCTGTTATTTTATTTTATTTTGAAGGCTATGCCATCTTCAGGCCCCATATGCATCTCTCCAAATAAACGAAAATGTCATATAGACCCATAAATCTCTGGATGTCGTAAATTCAATCGTTACACTAGTTCTTCGTTCGAAGACTTAATAGCAACTCCTTGACTTCAAAATAAAATAAAATCTTAAGTTGACAATAACAATTACTTAACCAGCCCGTCCATGACGGACCAACAGAGAACGTTATGAATTATTATCATGGCAGCCTAACACGTGCTACTAGACATGAAGTTGCTCTCAAATCAGTTGCGATTTATCTAGCTATGTTAGGCCTAACGGTTTAATATGAATGGCTGAGAACCAAATTGCCACCTCCTCCCCACACACCAAGAAGCTACGAGTTATCTAAAGGCTGATGCCACTGTGATCGGTAAGCTAACGTTGCTTTATGGGGTTGTTGTCTTACGACGTATCAGCTAACAAGGATGTGTGCCTGCTAATTCTCGAAATATTCTCTATCAGGTAGTCGATCCTCAGTCGAACAACAGTTACATACAGAAAGACGGACCATCTTTCATGTGTCACTAGCGTGGAAGATGGATTCGTTTCCGTGGTACTGACGCATCATCCTTGCTCATACTTATCCCAACGCACTTTGGGGGCTAAAATGGAAGCAAGAATGTATTATAAGAGGCCCTGCGTAGCTGAAACTGCAGTGCTGCAAGAAACGTATCTACGGCAGTTGCGAAGATGCTGGTCGAGGAGAGCGTGTATTTCCGACGTTATAATGACACAGGGGCTACAAAGGCACCGATGGACGTGAAATTTTTCCCTGGGAGAATTTTTGGGTCTTATTAATTATTAAGATAGGGGAGTAGCAAAATGTTTGCTCAGAAATGGACTACTATAACGATTTAATCAACTTCATAAGAAAATGAAAATGCAAAGAGAAAACAAAGGCTTTTGAAAGACGACGAAAAACTTACTGAAATATTTCGGAGTACGATTTTACCCTTGCGCGTTCGCTAATTTTGATGCGAGGCGGACTTTTCTCAGAGGAAAAGAAATTCCCCCAGTACGGGGAGCATAGACTGTTTGCGAGGTAGAGGAAAAGTCAACACGACTTACATTTTGGATGACGTAACGCAGCGTCGCTACGGAATGACATAGGTAAACACTGGGTCCTTCCCGAGGGAGCCCCGAGACCAGAGAAAGCCCGCGCGCGATTACCAACGTCTGGAGGCGCAGAAAAGGGGGGCGTACGCTGCAACCGGTGGGACGCCCTTCACTACAGCGCCTCCTCGCACGAATGCTGAAATGGTCACCTTACGTTGAAAGAAAATACAATTTTCTTTTTACCTGTGTTTATTGATTTCTTTTTCAACGCAATTGGCTCTCCCTTCTAGCTCTTACTTTATGTTTTAATTCGGTATCGTGAAGTTTTAATTATTCTTTTGGTAGTAACATACTCCTCTAGCTTAAGTGACTACCTTACGAATTCCGCTACTGCTATCGTAGAATTTGTCTTTGCTGTGCATAACTGCTCTCAGAGTCAGTATTGTAGCAATATCCATGTGTCTCTATACTCTCTAGTCAGTAATCTTTGTTCTACTGCAGTCACCACAAGAATATACAATTTTGCGATGATTGCTAATACACAAAGTCGATTTTTTGTGTTTTTTATTTTGTTTACTTCGTTCCTCATAGACAGATGCACAGTAAAGCTTTCATCCTATAGAACAGTGAGCAATGAAATGGTCCTCGCTTACAGATTAAAACTAGTCCTGATACAGTAACCGAATTAGAGGTTGGACCGACCTTGACTTGGAAAGGCTAGTCTTCAAGATCGAGTTCTTACGTTCTATCCCCCTTTTTAAGTGTAGAATGGGGCGAAAATTGACCTTAATATTTTCTTTAACGAAACGAAAGAAGCCAGTATTCGCAAGAAGTGGTTTTGATAAAATCACAGAAAAACTACATCTGGTCTTTCGGATGAAGATTTGAATTCCGCTCCTCTTGAAAGCGAATTGAATGGCCCCCTTAACCATAGAGACCTCTCTCTGAAATATCGCAATATAAAAACTTACATGCTTGATTCAGTCGCAGTTTCCTGTTGTTTTAGACTTCAAAGAATCTTAAATCTCTTTGAGATGTCGCCTTTCGCAAAAAAATGTGCTAAACTCAGTAAAAAAGCAATTAAAAACTGCTTGCGTACGCACTGATACAGCTGTTAATCACTTCTAACAACCTACCTGGTAATCGTGTGTATTGCCGGCCGGAGTGGCCGAGCGGTTCTAGGCGCTACAGTCTGGAACCGCACGACCGCTACGGCCGCAGGTTCAAATCCTGCCTCGGGCATGGATGTGTGTGATGTCCTTAGGTTAGTTAGGTTTCAGTAGTTCTAAGTTCTAGGGGACTGATGACCTCAGAAGTTAAGTCCCACAGTGCACAGAGCCATTTTTTGTATCGTGTACATCCTGCAACATTACGATAAGTGTTACTTTCATACTGAGTGAGATCCCCATATATCCAAATGGATTCAGATATTCTGCGGTTCCTCTGCAACGCACGCAATATACTCCTTCCTCAACCCTTGCTGTCCAATTCGAGCTTGTGGTCCGTCTCTAATGACTTCGGGTTGACGATTCGTTGAACCCAAATACTCTTTTCCTGTTATTTCAGGTCGCTTCATTGGTGTTTTCTCGAAGAATGACAAAAGCTAGAAGATATATTTATCATTTTAAGACTCAATACGCATTCATAACTAATCAATATCTAAAGCGCAGAGAGGCATGCGCTTAGAGCTCGAAGATGTTTGATGTTCATATATGAATACAAAGTTAGGCGCCTCGCTTTGGAAGAGACATTTGCAATATTTGGTTGTTGAAAAATCGTTGTTTTGTGCATGAAACTTGTCTTCGTGTTAGCATTGTATCTCGGCGGTGAAATAATAATCATACGGAATTCGTGAAGGTTGACCAGCTCTGATTATTATAAAGGCAGACAAAAACGAAATAACTAAATATTTCCTCAAAAATAAATACAGCCGTTAAACAAAAAAGGATACACTGACAATACAAAACGTATACACATCAAAGCAAATACGATATTTTGAGGCCGTAAAATCCTGATGTTAGCTTTTCCGTATTTCCTGTCTACCTTCATTGTTGTCGAAATTACGTATTATTGCGAAATTACTCGTGGACTGACGAAGTTTTTTAAGCGCGTACTACATTTTATGCGTTCCCCACCCAACGGTTTACAAACACACCACGACGCAAAAATTTTCGTAAGAGCAGAACTTGCGCTTCTTGCTTCGATATTGAGCCGTGACTTCCTGCGGTGCTCTGGGCAGTGTATGACCGCGCGGTTTGAGGTGCCATGCCACGGATTGCGCGGCTCCTCCCGTCGCAGGTTCGAGTCCTCCCTCGGGCATGGCTGTCTGTGTTGTTCTTAGCGTAAGTTAGTTCACGTAGTGTGTAAGTCTAGGGACCGATGACCTCAGCAGTTTTCTCACTTAGGAATTCACACACGTTTGAACAATTTGAACATCTTGGCAGGATAGTTTCTTTATCGAAGTACCCCGCTTTGCGGTGTCTTGGTTGGCTATCGCCCTATTTAGGACGGCCGCGGCTCGCGAGGGGCAGTGATGGAGACTCGGTTGGCGCCAATGACAGAGGGAAGACAACACACGGAGTATAGCGAGTAGTCAGCCGGCGCTAGGTGTACTGCGAGGACGCACGGTGTTGATGTTCCGGCGCCTGGGTCTGGAGTGCGGAAGCAGTCACAGGTCAACATAGGCTCTGTTTAAGAGTTGTGTCTATCTCGAATCCTGAGGAGAGCGCCGGAGTTTACTCTGGCGTGCGTGTTAACGGCGAGCTCCTGGAATAACTTCAAATAGTGAGCCATTTTGTGGTGGAACTTTTGGATGTCATTGCTCCGTGCGCCCACGTTGACTTTCGCTAGTCATTCCTTAAATCGCTTGGACGTGCATCCGGGATACTTGACACTGCAAGTCCATGTAACTGCGCTGTGCCTTGGTTCTGTTGCATTACAAGTGTGGCCGATATTCAGCGATTCCTTTCTTTATTATTATTGTTAATATGTCAAACGGTCAATTTTACGAATCAAAGTTTAATATCTGTATAAAACTTCAGCCGGCAATTTAAATTGGAATTGCCAACTTCTTTTTGTTGGCAACTATACTGGTAACAATTTTGCGCCGTCAAACGGTGCTTTGGTATTTAAGGTTGTACGCGGATTGTCTGGTTATCATCACCTTGAGTTAGTTGTGATTTAGAAATTTATCAAGTGAAATTTCACGTCATTGGAGATTGTTTAATGAACTATTACTTTAATAGTAACTGCGGTTGTCACACTATAACGTTTAACAACTCTTCCTGCATTTGGCGCTACCCAGTGCTTGGCTGTTGGTTTTAGTATTTTAGTGAACTGTGCATTCATACTGGGTTTGTGAGTTCTAGAAGCCGCTATTGGTGTGCGCAGGCCCTTCTGCCCGTTGTCGTCACTTGACCTCTCGAGCACGGAATACAGACGCCCGGCCGGTGTTAACGCCATACGTCGAGAATATACTGATTGCTGTGTAGATCTTTCAGGCTATCTTAACATCATATTCCCGAATGTTTTCCATTATAGTTAATTCTAGTATTTAAGAGAACTTGCTTTTCAGTTTTTTAACCTAATAGCTTTTACAAATTGTTATTTTTCGTATTCACAAGGCCTGATAATTGACTAGTGACCTCAGATCTGTAGTTATGTTAAAGTTATATTTGTGTAAAGCAATTTTTTATAATTTAAAGTCGGGGCTATAAGGCTTTTTTTTCTTTTAAAATTTTTTTAATTACTCTCGTTGCCTTGATACTGTTGAACAATCGGTGTAGATCACAGCAATTTGGAAATACTAATTAGTCATTGTGTTGTTACCAGTGCTCTGTTTTAATTAACGTGGTGAAAAATAAATTTTTGTATCCTCAAATGGGTTCAGCATTCCACTCCAGCAGACCATGTGCCCTGCTTACCAATGCTGTCCATTACCAGATATCACCTGTGTTGCTAAGCAATACTGAGGCGTTAGCAGCCAGTGGTGAGGGAACATATTGGACACTAGAATAATTTTTTTTCCTCTCTCCCGACTGGAGTGAAATGACACGTGCGTACATATCGACAAAGTGGCATACACTTATCCAAATTCCTGTTCCTGCGTGATAGGCAAGGACAGAAGCACAGCAACCAGAGTCAAAGCGCACGGACCAGAACCTAAAGTGGCAAGATAAAATGGAAGATAGAATTTCCTTCATATGCTGTTGCCCTGCATGTGTACACCATCTCAATGATTTGGTGGATTTCTGTTTCCTGTCATGTCTGTGCCCAAAATATTGTTTCTTAAACTGTCTCTGAAATCATGCTTCTATCAATGAGAGGGATGAGTAACGTCAAGCAACTCATCGTACCAGGAAGAACACCTTGAATAAACGACACAAGATACGCATGGAAACGACTGAACAGGTGAGATCAGCATCATGGGGTTCGTATGTGCTGTTTCTCATCAGTACCGTGACGAAGCGTCAGTGAACCAAGCATTGCAATCCCCCCCTCCCCCTCACCCCCCTCTCTCTCTCTCTCTCTCTCTCTCTCTCTCTCTCTCTCTCTTACGCTCCTTCCTCATCCTTCTTTCTTATTTTTTCTGTCTCTCTATTCCTAACATCTGGAACGACACTGATGTATGTAGACGTACGTATCGTACTTGCTGATATAAACACTTCCTACGCGAAAGATACAGCGACGAAAGAAGACGGGTGGCTCAAGTGGGGACGCGATCTCCGCTACCATGCGTTATGCATGAGGCGAACGTAAACACGGCAGCGGTTACAGCTACGGCCACCTCACACAGGCACTCCCGCAGTGACTCACGCGTCCGGCGGCGGCGCTGCCGTCGATATCCAGCTAGGAGCCATCACACGTCACGACACTGTGTGCAGAGTGTTGTTTCTTGGAAGGCACAAAACCGATTAAATTGAACAGTTCTTCTGCAGCACGTTGTCCATACAGGATAGGTCAACAGCCAATTCATAACTTCGTAGATTGATGTAAATTTGGCATGGCGTCTAACAAGGCCAGTTCTACCGCCATACATTATAGCGTTTTCAAGTGAAATGCGACTTAATTGTTAATTCAGCAGCCAACCCACTTGAAGTCACCGCTGCAGCTTCTCAAACGCATCTTCAGCTTGCCGATAGCACTTGTACTGGGTTCAGTGAGTGACTGGTTGGGACAGTGTAAGGACTGATACAGTCTATGGAAACTAAAGTGCAAAAATCGACGGGTCCGGCGATAGAGTTGAACATGTGATGGTCAATCCGACCTGTGGTTTGAGTTGATAATCAATCACTGAGGAAGTCACGTTCATCATCAACTTAGTACGCTGGTGGTTGGTTGGTTCAGGGGAGGGGACCAAACAGCAAGGGCATCAAATGTGTGTGAATTTCTAAGGGACCAAACTGTTGAGGTCATCGGTCCCTACTCTTACACACTACTTAAACTAACTTGTGCTAAGAACAACGCACACACCCATGCTCGAGGGAGGACTCGAACCGCCGGCGGGAGGGGTCTCGTAGTCCGTGATGTGGCGCCTAGACCGCTCGGCCACTCCGCTCGGCGCGAGGGCATCGGTCGCATCGGGTTAGGGAAGGATGGGGAAGGAAGTCGGCCGCGCCATTTCAAAAGAACCACCCCGGCATTTGCCTGAAGCGATTTAGGGAAATCACGGAAAATCTAAATGAGGATGGCCGGACGCGGGTTCGAACCGTCGTCCTCCCGAATGCGAGTCCAGACTGCTGGCCACTGCGCCCCCTCGCTCGGTTAGTACGCTGGTGCTCCGCCTTATTGGAAGAGTGCACAGTATTCTTCATCTTAGTCAGTTAGCAGAATAAAAACTTTTTGCAGTATATCAGGACACAATAATCCGTGATTTGGTCTTGAAAAACGAAATCCTCCTCAAGAAACAGGAGATATTAAAATTTCGACTGTCGCTAGACGTTTATAAAGATTTGCAAGGATTTCCTCTGCGCTCAGTCCGATAGTTGTGTTCACATTCAAATGAAAAACTGAATAACAATTTTCTCAAAATGTATGCTAAGTAAACCATCCACCGGCTTTGTGTAGAATTCAGTAGAAAATTAAAAAACTTAAAAATTAGTAACTGTTTGACTACCACTGTCCACATCACAAATTTCTTTATTTTCAATGTCCGGGATGATCAGTATGTATGCTCCATTTCTACTGACTTCGTTTTCAATCACCTTTAATCCATAATCATCGTTCCTCTCTTTTTTTACGACGGTAATAAAGAATAGTGCTCAGATTTCACGTTGTTGACTTTTTTTGTAAAACTGATGAAGAATTATTCTGTTAGGTGGGGATATATTAAGGAATCAGTAGGATTATGTTGAAGAAACATTCCTATCGTTCAGCTGAAGGAACTTGGGGAAAGTGTAGCGAACCGGATCAAGTTGACGGACGTGACTTTTGAGCTCCGACTCCACGCATACAGGTCTTCTTCGCTCTCTACGGCACGTAATAGTAAGGGACAGAAACTAGAAAAAAAATTTTGAAACTCACTCACACTGCCACAGGAAAATTCAAGTCACGCCAGAGACATACATGGAAGCAGGAACCGAGACAGTAAGTCGCAAGTGTGTCAGGTCGACAACACTGTCTGCCGAGTAAGGATACGCATGCAGCAAAAAGTGCACTGCGACAGAAGACCAAAGGACGCGAGACAAGCAAATTTGTTAGTACATTAGACATAGTGAGGGGCCGACACAGCAGTTAACAGACTAAGTGAATATAGCAGAATAAGGAGGACACTTTCGGTCATTACGAACCGAGACTTGCATCACAGCCTCACGCTAGCTGCCTTTAAGTTCTCCAGCTCTTCAGCTCTCGCCATGAGTTCATCATTGGGATCGATGGCATTCACAGTAATGGCACTCGATTCCATGGTTAGGGTACTGTAGTGAGTCTATAGTGATGCGCCAAAACATCGTGACCACCACATTAGTAGCTTGTTTATCCGTCTTTGGAACAAAATACACCACTGATACTGCGTATTAGGTATCCGACATTTTATTGGTACGTTTGTGGAGGTATGTTAAATTAGATGTCTACGTAAAGGTCATGTAATTCGCGTAAATAACGGACCGCTAATTTGCATACGCGGTGATGGCGCCCGATAGCGACCCAGAAGGATTCCATAGGATTTGCATCAGGCGAATTTGGTCGCCAAAACATCAACTTATGTCACTATAACGCTCCTCAAAGCACTGTAACACGGTTCTGTCTCCGAGACACGGGCAATAATACGAGCTGAAAGAGAGATCGCCGTCGGGGAAAACATCAAGCATGAAGGGATGCAAGTGGTTCGCAGCTGTCAGCGAGTCTTCGATTACTAGCACAGGTCCCATCAAGCGTAGGAGAATGACTCCCACAGCATAATACTGCTCCCACTAGCCTTTGTCCGCAACGCGCTGCACGTTCCGAGCCGCTGTTCGCCTCGATGACGGCGTTTGTGGAGACGACCATCGACCTAGTGTAGCAATAACGTGATTCACCCGAAGAGCCGACACTTTTACATTGATCGACGGGCGGAACCCGATGGTCCTGTACCAACTGCAATCGCAAATGACGATTTCACTGGGTCAACATGTGAACACGTGGGGGTGGTCTGCTGCGGAGCTCCATGTTCAACAATGTACTACGAGCGGTGTCCTCCGAAAGACTTGTGCGTACACCAGCATTGTGCGCTTCCGGCAGAGATCCTACTTTACAGAGCAGACAAGCCTCCGGACCACACCTTCTGAGAAGAGTGTGGACTTCCAACCATATAGCGCCTAGTGGTACTTTCAGTCGTTCTTCCTGTTTCCGTAGATGCTCATGATGCACAGTAGCACGTGAATATTTGACCAGCTTCGCTGTTTTCAAGATACTCGTTCACAGCCTCTGCGTAATTACACACACAAAAAAAGTTTTTCATCACCTCGGTTCCGAGAGTTACAGAAAATTGGAATAGAGATCAACATGAACATCATTTCCGCGCTCTTTATTGCTCATGAAAACCACACACTGCCTGTTGTACCACCATACAGTGAGGCCTTCAGAGGCGGTGATCCAAATTGCTGCACATACCGGTACCTCTAATATCCAGTAGCACGTCCTCTTGCATTGATGCATGCCTGTATTCGTCGTGGTATACTATCCGCAAGTTCTTCGAGGCACGTTGGTCCAGATTGTCCCACGGCGATTCGGCGTAGATCCCTCAGAGTGGTTGGTGGGTTACGTCGTCCACAAACAGCCCTCTTCTATCTATCCCAGGCATTTTCGATTAGGTTCATGCCTGGAGAACATGCTGGTCACTCTAGTTCAGCGATGTCGTTATCCTGAAGGAAGCCATTTACAATATGTGCACGATGGGGGTGCGAACTGTCGTCCATGAAGGTGAATGGCTCACCAATATCCTGTCGATATGGTTGCGCTGTCGGTCGGAGGACAGCATTCACGTATCGTACAGCCGTTACGCTGGGCGGTGTGTCTAAGGCGTTCAGCCTGACCGGGTTGCCTCCAAACACGTCTCCGACGATTGTCTGGTTGAAGGTAATGTGACACTCATAGGTGAAGAGAATGTGATGCCAATCCTGAGCGATCCATTTGGCTTGTTGTTGGGCCCATCTGTACTGCGGTGCATGGTGTCGTGGTTGTAAAGATGGATCTCGCCATGGACGTCGAGAGTGAAGTTGCGCATCATGCAGCCTATTGCGCATAGTTTGAGTCGTATCACGACGTCTTGTAGCTGCACGAAAAGCATTATTCAACAGGATGGCGTTGATGTCAGGGTTCCTCCGAGCCATAATCCGTAGGTAGTGGTCATCCACTGTTGTAGTAGCCCTTCGGCAGCCTGAGCGGGGCATGTCATCGACAGTTCCTGTCTCTCTGTGTCTCCTCCACGTCCGAACAACATCGCTTTGGTTCACTCGGAGACGCCTGGACACTTCCCTTGTTGAGAGTAACAATGCGGACGCGTTCGAAACGCGCTATTGACCGTCTAGGTATGGTTGAACTACAGACAACACGAGCCGTGTACCTCCTTCCTGGTGGAATGACTCGAACTGATCGGCTGTCGGACCCCTCCGTCTCATAGGCGCTGCTCATGCATAGTTGTTTACATCTTTGGGCGGATTTAGTGACATCTCTGAACAGTCAATGGGACTGTGCCTATGATGCAATATCCACAGTGAACATCTATCTTCAGGAGTTCTGGGAACCGGGGTGATGCAAAACTTTTTTTGATGTGCGTATAATCTGCCCTTTGTCAAAGTCGCTTACCTCAACGCATTTTCCCATTTGCAAACCACATCTTCGCTAGGGTGATCCCCGTCGTGTCTTCTCCGCTTACATACTTTTGTTACCGCGTCATGTGCCCGCAACGCCATCAGGCGGCATCTAGCGTCGCGCTGTGCAGCGGTTCTAATGTTTTGGCTTCTCAGTTTATGTCCTGAATGCTCCAGCACAGTCTTTCAACTATCCGACGATTTATTGACACGTAGTCAGCACTGAGTCGGAAAATATCGTTCTTGCGAAACACAACAAGCTCTTTATGCTCATGAAGTAATGAGCGATATCGACAGGAGATGTCAAATTGATTCCATATTTTTAGATTTCCAGAAGGCTTTCGACACCGTTCCTCACAAGCATTTTCTAACCAAAGTGCGTGCTTATGGAATATCGCCTCAGTTGTGCGACTGGTCTCTTGATTTCTTGTCAGAAATAGTAATAGTAATAGACGGAAACTCATCGAGTAAAACAGAAGTAAAAAATAGTTCAAATGGCTCTGAGCACTATGGGACTTAACATCTGTGGTCATCAGTCCCCTAGAACTTAGAACTACTTAAACCTAACTAACCTAACAACATCACACACATCCATGCCCGAGGCAGGATTCGAACCTGCGACCGTAGCGAAAACAGAAGTAATATCCAGCGTTCCCCAAGGATGTGTTATAGGCCTGTATTGTTCCTGATCTATATTAACGACATACGAGACAATCTGAGTAGCCGTCTTAGATTGTTTGCAGATGATGCTGTCATTTATCTTCTTATAAAGTCAAAAAATGCAAAATGATTTAGATAAGATATCCGTATGGTACGAAAAGTGGCAATTGACCCTGAATTAAGAAAAGTCTGAAGTTATTCATATGAGTACTAAAAGAAATCAGCTAAATTTCGATTACGCGGTAAGCCACACAAATCTGAAGGCTGTAAATTCAGCTAAATACTTAGGGATTACAATTACAAATAACCTAAATTGGAACGATCACATAGATAATATTGTGAGTAGAGCAAACCAGAGACTGCAATTCATTGGGAGAACACTTAGCGCCGTTCGAGAGTGGAACGGTAGGGAGGCAGCTTGAAGGTGGTTCATTGAACCCTCTGCCAGGCACTTTATTGTGAATAGCAGAATAATCAGTAGATATACTGCAGTAAATATACCAGAAGCTAGCAACAGGGTGTTCTGGGATCCACGTTTCTGTTCAACAGCTAGGCGCTTCGAGTGCTGACACTTACCAAGGGTAGAAAGGAGATCAACTGATCACACGACTACCGACACAAGGTTCTTCGCGGGTGGGCCCATCGAGGGTCATCTTACAATTCGCAGTGGGACCGAGTACACTCCAGTAGCGAGCGCGATAACCACTTCGTGCTGTGCAACGGGAGTGCTTTCTCGCCGGCAGTACACCGTGGAAACAGGTCACTGGTATCTCCTCCTGAATGAGCAACAACCTAGGCTGGTGTGGAAGAACGACAGCTTGTGAACACTGTGTGTAATTAACTGAACTCTTAGTAGTGCTTCACTAGCGTCGTTGACGCCTTGTACTTTCCCAGCAGCTGTCCTGACTTCACTCAAAGGTGTCTCCGCTCGGCTCTCTGTAGCTCCCTCGACGTCTATGGTGCCTCAATTCGTGTGACACGTTTCACTGTTTCTTCTTTTTCGTATCGTATTTAAAGTGCATGAAAATAACTATCCTGCGTTTGACAACGACAATATCGAGAGGAGAGTAATAAAACAAAGGTGAGCTTATTTATTTCCTCCCCCTCTCCCTCCCCTTCGTACTGTGTGTGCTGTGCGCGACCACTGGCGTGCCACGGCCAGATCCGCGGGAACCGCGTGGAGTGGCCCTCGAGCGCTACGCGCCGCGTGGGGAAGGCGCTCCCCGCTTCCAGCGGCCGCCCTACTCGAGCGCGCGCCGCGCCGGCTGGTCCGGCCCTGAAGGGCCCCGAGGGCGCGCCGAGCCGGCGTAATTGCTCGTCTGCCGGCGGCCGGTGTCGCGCGCACTTGCCGCCGAGCCGAGCCGCCTGTCAATTAGTGCGGCCCTCCTTCAGACTCAGGCACGGCTAAACGTTCCCTTCTCACACTCCTGCCGGCCGCCTCTGTGTTCCTAGTCTTCACATTCAGACTAAAACTCACGTACCACTGCGTAGCGACGGTAGAACCCTTACAGTACACTTTGTCTTCCTGTAAGCATTTGACACGATACAACGCCAGTGCTTATTATCGAATGTACGATCATGTGGAGGTTTCATATCAGATTTGTGACTGGACTGAGGATTTCTTTGTGGTTCAGTCGTCGATAGTAGTAGAATTAACTTCGGGCGTGCCCCAGAGAAGCGTGCTGAGGTCCCTTGCTCCTCGTGTTGTCTATTAATGATCTGACAGACAGTATTAACAACATTCAGAAACCTAAAACTGTGAACTTTTCAAAACGAAAAGGCTTAGTATCCTACGAGCATAGTGCGCATTAATGTGATGACCGCCTATGTTCGACATAAACGTGCAGTAACCACTCACAGAGCGCAAGTGGCAGCACTAGCAATGGAGGGTTATACACGGGGAGTTGGAAAATAAGTTTCCCCTGTCGACTGTGGTCAGAGTTGTTGGTTGATTGGTTGGTTTAAAGATTAAAGGGACCAAACTGCAAAGGTCATCGGTCCCTTGTTTCATAAACACACACAGCATATTGAAACCATCCACCAGTCAGGCTAAGCACTAAAATAAAAATTCCGGGGGAAGAAAAGCCCCAAGGTAATTGGTAAGGCAACATGGAAAATGGAGCACAGCAACAAAAACAACATGTAGAAGAAAGGCAGAAAGAATTAAAACTGTACAGCAGAGGACCGTGGCTGGCTGATCACGAAAATAAAAAGATGAGCCAGCCACTCTGCAACACGTTAAAACCTCCAGCCTAAAATATTAGGGTGGAGTCGAATTACAACACAAAACTAAGTAAAAGATACAGCACAAAAGAGGCTGTGTGAAAGGAAATAAAGAGAATGAGACATTAAAGATAAGACACATCTTTATTTTTGTACATAATTTCCAACCCCTTTATAAGCTTGGAAAAGCCTTCCAGGAAAAAACCAGGGCGTTGCATACGGAAGAAACGTTGAACGGCTTGTTTGACGTTAGCATTGTTGCCAAAGCGCATTCCGCCGAGATTCTTCTTCAAAGCAGGAACCAGATGAAACTCACTTGGTGCGAGTTCCGGACTGTAAGGGGGATGGTGTGGGCGCTCCCAACCAAGAGCTGCAATATGGTTTTGGCGTTGCCGTCGGCGTGTGTGGTCTCGCATTGTCATCCAACAGCAGAACGCCAGATCTGAGAAGGCCAGGCCGCTTTTTCCGAATCACTCCTTTCAATTTCGACAGGGTGGCAAAGTACCGCGCAGCATTGATGGCTGCATCCTCCAGAAATTCCAGCAGCAAAACTCCTTTGGCGTCCCAGAAAACGGTGAGTAGCATTTTACCTGCAGAGTGCTTTTGAACTTCTTTCGGACAGGCAATGACGGATGTTTATACCCCATGGATGCGGCCTTCGATTCGGACGTGTAATGGTGGACCCACGTTTCATCCCCCGTCACAGTCCGAAACAGAAGGTCATTGGCAGATTCATGGTAACGCAGGAGCTGTTCCTGGCTGAAGGCTATGTCGCCGTATCGTCTTTCGCCCATATCACACAACTCTGCCCACAGTCGACAGGGGAAAATTATTTTCCAACTCCCCCTCGTAAATAACGGGTCCGCGGGACATTGAGAACACAGCCGTTATTGTCGTAATGCGGAAACGGAGCGCGTTATCAGCCGGCCAAAACGGCAAGATCACTGGCTTTCGGGCAAAGGGGGGAAGCTGTTAAATTTGTAAACTGTTCGTGTGCCGCCGTGGTTAAAGTATACCGTGTATGGCAGAATGGTGCTATCCAAAACCATTGTCAAGACTACTGTGGTGCACCATGGCCCATAGCTGAATGACAGCTGAATGACGGATGCAGGGATCGGTACAGGCGAAGTGCAACAGTTGAGCAGCTGACCGCCCAGATGAACCAAGTGTCTATCGACAGTGTCTCCTCAATAACAGTTCAGTGAACGTTGCTGGATGTGGGCCCCCGCAGCAGGCGCCTCGTTCATGCACCAATGCTGATTGCTGTTCATCGGTGATGAAGGCTGGAACTTGCACGGCAGTACCGCAATTGTACGTCCACGAGTGGCGCTGGTGACATTTCCAGATGAACCACGTTTTATGCTCCATCGGGTACATGGCCGTTGGCGTGTATGACGTGAAACGCCTGAAAGGAAATACAAAAGCCGAAGGCGGGAGCATTATTGTCTGAGGAATGTTTCTGTGGCCACAGTCTGGAACCGTGCGACCGCTACAATCACAGGTTCGAATCCCGCCTCGGGCATGGATGTGTGCGCTGTCCTTAGGTTAGCTAGGTTTAAGTAGTTGTAAGTTCTATGGGACTGATGACCTCAGAATTTAAGTCCCATAGTGCTCAGAGCCATCTGAGCCATTTGTTTCTGTGGCATTTCCTGGGTCATCTCGTCATTCTGGAAGGCATAATTGATCAACATAAGAAACCATCTATTCCTGAGGGCCATGTCCACCCACACGTACAATCTCTTTTTCCTCCTCACGATGGCATCTACCATCAGGACAACACAATGTGTTACACAGCTCGCAGTATACGGGCGTCATTTGAAGAGCAACATGATGAGTTTACCGTACTCCCCTGGCCAGTCGATAATCTGTGGTTCCACATCGAGCTAGCTTTTCGCTCCATGAATCCTCAGCGGTGAAACCTAGCGCCGCTGGCGGCAGCACTGTCGTCATGACTCCACATCCGCGTCGACACTTTCCACTACGAAGGGTGTGAGACAGGGTTGTAGCCTCACCCCGATGTTATTCAATCTCTATATTGAGCAAGCAGTGAAGGAATCAAGAGAAAAATTCGGAGTAGGAATTAAAATCCATGGAGAAGAAATTAAAACTTTGAGGTTCACCGGTTACATTGTAAAGCTGAACGGAATGGACAGTGTCTTGAAAGGAGGATATAAGATGAACATCAACAAGAACAAAACGAGGATAATGGAATCGAGTCAGATTAAGTCGGCTGATGCTGAGGGAATTAGATTAGGAAATGAGACACTTAAAGTAGTAAAGGAGTTTTGCTATGTGGGGAGCAAAATAACTGATGATGGTCAAAGTAGGGAATATTTAAAATGTAGACTGGCAATGGCAAGGAAAGCGTTTCTGAAGAAGAGAAATTTGTTAACATCGAGTATAGATTTAAGTGTCAGGAAGTCGTTTCTGAAAGTATTTGTATGGAGTGTAGCAATGTATGGAAGTGAAACATGGACGATAAATAGTTTGGACAAGAAGAGAATAGAAGCTTTCGAAATGTGGTGCTACAGAAGAATGCTGAAGATTAGATGGGTAGATCACATAACTAATGTGGAAGTACTGAATAGGATTGGGGAGAAAAGGAGTTTGTGGCACAACTTGACTAGAAGATGGGATCGGTTGGTAGGACATGTTCTGAGGCATCAAGGGATCACCAATTTGGTATTGGAGGGCAGCGTGGAGGGTAAAAATCGTAGAGAGAGACCAAGAGATGAATACACCAAACAGATACAGAAAGATGTAGGTTGCAGTAGGTACTGGGAGATGAAGAAGCTTGCACAGGATAGAATAGCATCGAGAGCTGCATCAAACCAGTCTCAGGACTGAAGACCACAACAACAACAACCTCACTGACTCTCTTCGTGCATGTCCGCGCCCAAAAGATGGCTATTCAGGCTTTTGACAGGTGTTCACATTAATGAGACAGGAATGTGCGTAAATCAGTCGCTAGTATTCAGTCAGCTAGCATTGGTAGGGGATAGAATGAGCAAACAGACTCAGTCGTACGCAAAGCATGTAGTAAATTGCTTCGGTTGGTTTCTTGGGTACTGGGAAAACCTTAGCAGTCTGCAAATGAGCTTGCTTATGAAAATCTCGTGCGGTCCATCCTGTAATGTTTGTCAGTTGTTTGGGACCCATACCAAATAGGACTAGAAGAGACATTGGACATATACAAAGAAAGGTACCACGAATGATCATAGAAGAGTGTGACACAAATGTTGCAAAACATGAACTGCAAATGCCTGAAAATGGATGTTAACTAACTCAGGAAAACCTACATACACATTTTCAAGATGCAGCACTAAGCGAGCAATTCAGGATTCTATAATAATTCCCATCATTCGCTCCTGCACGACGGCGTGAGCAAGGCAGTACTTACTAATTACAGCGAACACACAGTCGTGTAAGCAATACCTCGTTCCACGATTAATATGTGAATGGAATAAGATAAAAGCCTAATTATCCACTGGCAAGCATTGCACATTATTTTGCAGAGCACAAATGTAGATGAAGGCTATGAAAGTACCTGAACACTTTTCTTTTATATTTAATTTGAGGCAGCACACCTAGCTACAAGACAGCTAGAAGCACAGGGTTCGACAAGATAAGGTAGCAATACCCGGCGAGGAGCAGGGGAGGGCATCCGCTCTGCCTCCCCACTAGTCTAGAAAATAAAAAAAAATAAGGCTTCGCAAAAGAACTCGCTTACTACTCCGCCACACCGAAAACCCTGTCAATTCAGGGTCAGTTCAAAGAAAGACAGAACATGTAGTGAGTATTGACTGTTAGCAAGTGCACTTCGGACTATGTCTCGTGAGATTTTAAACTATTTCGCCGTACGCCGCTATTCTTTCCATGCGAAGAACAGTGTTAACACACCAACAAAGCTCGACAAACAAACAAAATAAAACTTTAGTATTTGAACGAAATTTTGGGGTAAATGATTGTATTTTTAGCAACAAAAATTAAGCCTTAATCATTACTTTGTAGACGACATGTTGTTCGCCCAGAAAGTATTTAGAACTTCAGTAAGATTTTAAACTATTTAAAACTAGCAGAATTTAGAGCATTAATGGTGGCGGCACGAAGCGGCTGAAATATATTTGCGTAACGAAGACGGACGACAAAGTATTCGTTACGGAGGAGGAGGATGAAAAGACTTCTTAATTTAGTTGTAACAGAATAATCACTTCAAACATGGCAGATCCAGTAGAATCAACAGAAACTTGGCTCAACAGCTGATTTGAATTAGAAGACGCGGACAAGAGCGCACTACAAATTTGCCACAAATATAGTCCTGAACTGTGTAAAAGTACCAACAATTGACTGGCGACAATGGCAGTTGAAACATCAGTTTCACAGTTATCGAAATATTTCATACTAAAGGTTGGTGCTTACTGTAGTGATTGTAAGATTTACCTAGACGAATGAGAGAGGTGAGGGAGGAAAGAGTGAGGAAAAAAGTCAGTGTGTTCAATAGTTGAGATGTTTGTGTGTGTGTGGGGGGGGGGGGGGAGGGGGGCAGATACTTCGTCAAGTACAAATATCATATGAAGTTCCTTACACCCTGAAGAACCGATAAACTAGGATGCACGAGATGCATAATGCCCGAAGGCCATGGTTTTACGTAGATAATACGTTGTTGTGCAGACATACAGAAACTGTTTATTTTGTGAGTACAAAATGTTTCATTACTACTCTCAGAGAAACGCAGATGTGATGAAAAAAGGACTCATCTTCATATTCATTTCAATACTAACACTTAAATCACGTAACACTCACTGAATCGCGTTGATATAGTGCAGCACGTAATACAATATCACGACGATAACCAACGCTGGAATCCCTATTAGTACTGATTCTCCGAGAGCTAATGCATTACTGACCGTAAGATCCCAAAAAACGAAGTCAATCTTCGTCAAGGAATGTTGCAACTTCTGTTTTAATTTTAAAACGTGACTGTATGATTGGCATTTCTTGAAGCAAATCACTAGAATTCTGAATGAAATTTTATTGTCGGTGTGAAGGATTGATCTGGTTTTTTTAGCAAGAGGAAATAAAACATCTTCGACTTGGTATCATTTCTGCACTCCAGTGATCCTGGATTGTTGCAGGATGGTTGGTGTATTTCATCTCCCTCGAGCAGAACAAACAAAAGCATTAGAAAACTATCTTCCTCGCTTAACTGTATGTTATATAAAACGGACACGACAGCTAGGCGCCGCGCGGGATTAGCCGAGCGGTCTGGAGCGCTTCAGTCATGGATAATTTAGTAACCTAAATTATATATAAATTATAATGTGTACGCTTAGGGACTGATGACCTTAGCAGTTAAGTCCCATAAGATTTCACACACATTTTTTGGACAGCTAGGCTGAATACCTGGAAGCACTCAATGAAACACATCGAATTGTTTACCATGTAGTAATAAGAGAGTGACACAGGAGATGTGCAGTTCCGGGGGCAGCTACAGTGGATCGGACATAAAATATTTCGAAACAGACAACGTAAATGGGAGGCTATTTTGTTTCTAATTTCCGTCGTAGAACATAAAGAAGAAAATGAGGCCGTAAATGCTGAATTTATGGAAAAAAGTAATGAAATCACTTATCGGGAGCGACCCCTTCGCAATCAATAAGTTAATGCCGCTGCTGGCGGCGCCCTTGTCGTAACTGCTTATATATCTGGTGCCGCAATAAAAGCCTCCGTGGACGCTGCAGGCTGGAGGCGCTGCGATCGCACAGCGAGAGTGCTAAAAGCATTAGCGGCTAATCCGGCGCCGCGAGCGGGGAATGTTAACTCGCGGCGGATTATGGGGCCAGGCAGCAACCATTAACTCCGCGAGCAACAGCGCTTCCTGGCCTTCATCGACGAGACCGCAGGCTGTTTATCCCGGCCAGCACTGTTAACGATTCGCAACATGTCGGGCGCAGGAAAAACTGAAAAGATTATATTCTCTCTCTTCTAACAAGACGAAGCAAACGAATCCGGAACAACTAACGTACTTCATTGTTCCTATGAATACAAGACGCAACTCTATTTTTATTCTTTTTGAATGTCCCTAGTCACACATTTAGCGAAATCTTCCTAGATGTAAAACTTATTTTTTATGATATATTTGTTGGCGAAGTTCGGTATTTTTTTCTGTAATAAATCACTCAACATTTGAGATCTCCCTATGACACTGTACGATGAGTGTTCAGTAAGCAATGCAATATTTATTTATATATTCATTTTTTTTGTAGGCTGGTTGATTTTATTCAGGATTCCAACACAAATATTATTCCCCACTCTTTTTTATACAAAACCGTATTTTCCAACATAATCTCCTTTCAATGTGACTGCCTTATACCACCTTTCTGGGACGGCCTGCATGCCCGCATACTACTACTCTACTGCTCGATAATAATATTATCTTGGAACTCTTCCATTTGGTCCGTATTTGCATAGAAAAACAGTAATATCAGAAATTGAGGCCGCCTTAATGCAAAACACCTTGTTATTCGTTTATTTCTTTATTATCCCAAACTAGTTTTGGCGACAAATATCACCATCATCAGTGTTTTTTTTTTTTAAATCTAAAACATGCAGAAAATGGTATGGTTGTACAAATACAGTAAAACATTATTACATTTTTACAAATCGTCTTTTGAAATATAGTTTTATATTGACACTTTCACACTACCTTATTTATTGTATGCTACAGCGTGTTTTAAACAATTATTCGCGCTGTCTGTGACATATTTTCTGTGCTCTTTTTTCTGTTACCGTCTTTTTACTTAGTGAACATCATGTCATGTGCAAACATGTGAGGGGCTGTTAGTAAACAGATACTCAAAGGTGAACTTCGTATGTCAGCAGTATATACTTGGGGTTGTGGTAGTGTTGTGGAAACCAGTTATTTTGGTGTGTATTTAGCTGTTGCTTAACTATTCGTGTACTCACGTTCGTTGGATGGTGTGTGGCTGCTTTTTACACACAAAAACTAAACTTTTGCACTTTGTTTCTGATCCAGAATATTACGCCATCTTGCTGTTCGCGCGTGTCGCGAGAGGCGTATCGCATGTGGCGAGAAAGGGTATGAAACACTGTAGCGCGAACTACGACGACTTCTGTTCATTATTTATGTCTGTGTGTGTGATGGGGAAGTGGTTCTTTTGTGTGTGTGCCTTCTGTTCTGCGTCCTTGGTCAGTTCTCTCAGAGCGGTAAAGAGTTTGTTGTTGCAGAGTGTCGTGTTTTCATTGATTACATCTTTGCCTTGGACTATAGCCTTTTGTATGTGCTAATTTTCTTCTATTGTTATTTGTCGGTATAGACTGTTGCTGTTTCTCAGAATGGGTAGATCGTTTCCGACATTAGTGGGGTTATTCCCGGCGGGGTCAGTGATTTTCTCTGCCTCGTGATGGCTGGGTGTTGTGTGCTGTCCTTAGATTAGTTAGGTTTAAGTAGTTCTAAGTTCTAGGGGACTTATGACCACAGCAGTTGAGTCCCATAGTGCTCAGAGCCATTAGTGGGGTTATGGTTTTTGTTCATTAGATGATCTGCAAAAGTATAATGTTTGCTGTCACTTCTTAGAGCTCTCATGTGCTCTGTGTACCTCGTTCGGAAATTTCTGATTGTTTGTCCTATGTACTGGGCCTGACAAGAGTTGCAAGTGAGTTGATATATTACAGCGTTGCTGAATTTGTCTAAGGTTTTTCTGACTGGTCTTACTCTTTTTTGAACTGTGTTGTTTGTTCCGAATGTTATTGGGATCTCTTGCTTTTTTAAGATGTTTCCTATTCTATGCGATATTTTGTTATTGTATTTTAGCGTGTACCATCTCTCTCTTTTTTCTGAAGTGGTGTGGTCTACTGTGTTGTCTGTGTGTGCTGCATGTTTCCGTTTTACCTTGTTGTTGAGTTTGTTTATGATGTCTGTTTTGTAGTCGTTTTCAACAGCAATTTTTTTGATTATATTTAGTTCCTGTGTGTAGTTTCCTGGTTTAAGAGGTGTTCTGTTTATCCTGTGGAGCATGTTGGTTGGATGAGCTGTGGATAACAGTGCTTGTGGATGTGGGTTTTCTGTAGATGAAGAATTCATGTGTTCGACGTCGGAGCCAATGTCTTGCTGCATCAATAACCATCCCAGTTTCCATGTACTGCTTCCCGCCGAACACATCCTTCATTGGTGGAAGTCGAAAGGTGCGAGATTCTGGCTGTTGGGTGGATGAGGAAGAACAGCCCAATGACGTTTTGTGAACTCACCCTGGTGCGCAGACTTCTGTAAGGGCTTGCGTTGTCATGGAGAAGGAGAAGGTCGTTTGCACTTTTGTGGCGACGAACATGCTGGAGCCGTTTCTTCAGTTTCCTGAGGGAAGCACAATACACCTCCGAGTTGATCGTTGCACCGTGGGGGGAGGACATCAAACGAAGAAATCCCTTCAGAGTCCTAGAAGACCGTCACCATAACTTTACCGGCTGAGGGTGCGGCTTTCAGTGTTTTCGTCGCAGGAAAGGTGGTGTGGCGCCGATCCATGAACTGCCGTTACGTTTCCGGTTCGAAGTGATGAACGCATCTTTCATCGCCTTTGACTATTACCGACCAAGAATTGTCACGATCAGCTTCCTAACGGGCAAGCAATTCCGCACAGACGGTCTTTGTTGCTCTTTATGGTCTTTTGTTAGGTTGGGAGGAACCTAGCGTGCACACGCATTTGAGTTCCCCAACTGGTGGACGAGTGTATCAGCACAACAACAGACACGTATTGCTCTGCGGTGAGCTGTCTGTCTGTGATCCGTCGATCACCACAAATGAGAGTGTCCACACGTTCCAACACTGCAGGAGTCACAGCTGCTGGCCGGCACGCGGGAGATCGGACAGGTTTGCGCGATCTTGTTGCGATGACAACAGATGTCTCGTCCAACGACTCAGGGTCTTGATGTTCACTGCCAGGTCTCCCTAGGCATTATGCAAGCATCTATGAATATCTGCGATGCTTGGAACGCACGTCCCTTGCAGATGCCATTTTGAAGCTATTTATAGCGCCGCCACCTATCGGAACCTCGTGAAACCGTAATGGCTGAAGCGGGAATATTCCACGATGTACCACAACAAATTCGGCATTTTTTTCTATCGGAAGTGGCCGTGAAAAACATTGTCTGCATTACTTGGCAAATGCTCCTCGCAATTCTGTGAGATGGGCAAATGACTTGGGGGATCACTTGAACCGAATGGATAGTGTACTGAAAGCAGGTTTTAAGATGAACATCGGCGCTCAGCAGGAAGACAAGGGAGCTACTAAAAAACTCTGGCCTCTCCGACGAACTGGTGAAGAACTTACGGCCGAGAGCACCTAGGCCACCAAGACTGTACGGTTTGCCAAAGGTTCATAAGGAGAACGTCCTGTTGAGACCGATTGTTAGCGCTATTGGCTCTCCTACGTACAGGCTTGCAAAACACTTAACTAAATTGTTGGCGCCTATAGTTGGTCACTGCCCACATCATATTAAGAATTCAAAAATGTTTGTTGATATGATAAAACAGATGAAGATAGGCCCAAGTGATATCATGGTCAGCCTCGACGTGGTTTCTCTGTTCACCAAAGTACCTGTGGATGACACCTTACAACTGTTGGCTGCTCATTTTTCCTCAGAAATTTTGAAGTTGTTCCGGCATACCTTGACGACCACTTACTTTTTATACAGTGGAAATTATTATGAAATGACGGATGGAACAGCTATGGGTTCGCCGCTGTCACCAGCTATAGCGAATTTTTTCATGGAGGACTTTGAAGAACGAGCGTTGAACAGTGCTCACCTCCGCCCATCATGCTTCTACAGATACGTCGACGATACTTTTTTAATCTGGCCACACGGCAGCGACACGCTGCAGCAGTTCGTCGAACATTTAAATGGTGTACATCCAAACATAAAATTTACATTGGAGGTAGAGAAGGAAGGGAAGTTACCCTTTTTAGATGTGTTGGTAGAGCGAAAGCCGGATGGACGACTGGGCCATTCTGTGTACAGGAAGCCAACCCATACAGACTTATATCTGCATAGCCATAGCTTCCATCATCCGTCTCAGAAGAGAGCTATGCTGAATACTTTAGTACACAGAGCCAGCACTATTTCCGACAAGGACCACCTCGTCCCCGAGATTAACCATTTGACGACTGTTATCAACAGGAATGGTTATTCTACCGGTGAAATTAAATCAGTATTGTCCAAGAAAGTTAGACACGATGCTAGCCATATACAAGAAGAGGACCAACACATAGCGCGGCTTCCTTTTTGCGGTGCTACAACGAGCAAGATAGCCAGAGTCCTGAAGAGGCAAGGAATAAAACCAGTTTTCCGACCACCTAGGAAAATTAAGGAAATGTTGAGATCAGTCAAAGATAGTCTCGGCTTAAGAGTGCCGGGAATTTATACTATTCATTGCGAATGCGGCAAGAATTACGTGGGCCAGTCTGTAAGAACCGTTGCCGACCGCTGCATCGAGCACCAGCGCCACCTAAAATACAGGTATTTGGAAAAATCAGCGGTGGCTGAACATAGCCTGCTTCACAAGCATAAGATTTTATTTGAAGAAACCAGAGTAATAGCCCACGCATCGAATTACTGGGACTCTGTGATCCGGGAAGCAGTCGAAATTAGACTCAGCGATAATAACTTTAACAGAGACAACGGCTATGCACTTAGCAACACTTGGAAGAGTGCACTGGATAAAGAAAAATCGCAGAGAAAAACTTCCCGCACTTTACCTCCTGATTCAAGGGATGGCGCTGCAAGCAACGCAGCATAGAAACTACATCTATGGAAGTAGAGGGCACCACTTCACTACGCGCCATATCGCTGTTGCTATGACGTATTCGAGCCAATCAGAAGCCGTCCTTGGCATATAAAAGTGGGAACCTCGCTAGTTCACGACAGTCAGTTTTAGCCCTGACGACGACTACGGAGGTAGTGGTCGAAAGCTTGGAGTTTCATCCAGAATTGACGCGGCATGTACACCGAGAGATTTTTATTCAAGAAATACGTCGCGAAAGACTTCGTAGCCATCAACAAAAGTAAATCAAGCGCCGCTGAGAGAGCTAGATTAGGTTCAAATGGCTCTGAGCACTATGGGACTCAACTGCTGAGGTCATTAGCCCCAAGAACTTAGAACTAGTTAAACCTAACTAACCTAAGGACATCACACACATCCATGCCCGAGGCAGGATTCGAACCTGCGACCGTAGCGGTCTCGCGGTTCCAGACTGCAGCGCCTAGAACCGAGCTAGATTAGGAAAGGAGACACTAAGAGTAGTAAATGAGTTTTGCTGCTTGGGAAGCAAAATAACTGATGAGACATAGCAGATAATGCGGACCAGCAAGTGCAAAGAAAAGCATTTCTGGAAGACATATTCGATGTTAACAGTTTTCTAAGTTTGTGTGTAAGGAAATCTTTTGGAACGTGTCTGTCTGGAATGGAGCCTTTTGCGGAGATGAAACGTGGGCGATAGACAGTTCAGACAAGAAGAGAAAATAAGTTTTTCAACTGCGGTATTACTGAAGAATGCTGAAGATCAAATGGGTAGGTAAATGACTAATGAGGATGTCCTGAATCGAACTGGGGAAAAGGAATCGAACTGGGGAGAAAAGAAATGTACTTCACAATTTGACTAAAAAAGAGGATTGGTTGGCTGGACACAACCTTAGGCCTTAAGCAATTCCTAATTTGGTACTGAAGGGTCGAGTGTCGGCTAAACTTGAAAACAGGAAGAAGGTTCAAATAGACGTAGCTTGAGAGTAAGTCTTGCATAAAACAGAGTAGCGTGCAGACTTGCATCAAATAAAGGCGACAACATGAAGGATGTTATTTCAAAATGCTACATTAGCTAATCATCTACAGATCCTCTTCATTCAAGGTTCTACATTTGATTACCTGAGAATTATTATCAACATACTGACACTGAAACAAATAAAAATAATTAATGAATAATCGTCATCTCTGTCCACTGTACTGAAGTAGAGTTTAAGGAACGTGTCAGGTAGATGGGAGAAATTCTCCCGCTGATCAGTATCATTCAAATCTTTCGTGCTTTCCGAAATCAGTTTTTCCGAATTAGAGCTGTCTCTTAGCTAACCGAGCGTTAAATATCTCTGCTTACATAGTAGCAGCTGATCACGTGAAGCTTTTGCACACCAGATTTGGAATTATTTGAACTAGATGAGGCATCCATGCATACGAAACATCTCTTGTACGAGCTCAGAAGGATCGACAACTACTTTACATTCTTGTGCCTTGTGGAAACAAAATTCATGGGAATAGGTGATTCATTGAAATTCTTTGTAAAACTGAAATAACTGCTGCAATTTTGAGCTCTTTAATTTTTTCTTTATTCAATTAATCCTTTCTTCATGTTTCTTCGTGATCTTCACCATAATTAAAGACAATATTCTTTATGGGACCGTGAGTTAACATGCAATTTTCTGGAAGCAGCAGTTCCTCAGCTTCAGTTTAATGTTTTTATTTTATTTATTTATATTTCTTTCCAATATACATAAAAGTAAAGCAAAATGAAGTCTGTGGTGCAAGCTCATGACTGGGCAATTGGACTGTCTGCAAAGAGAGAAAGATCCCTGCTGCTGATATGATAGCACGCTAAGTGGACGTTGCACCGCCCTAGAGCGACTGCAACGAGGGAAATTTACCGCCCCTGTTCGGGATTGAACCCGAGACCTCCAGTTCTAGAGGCTAGTGCTCTGCCCTCTGATTTTTCTTCTTTGATGTCGAGATGTTCATTCTGACAGTATTTTGATATTTTTTAAAAATATAACTTTATTAGCAAACACCAATGAGGAACAATAGAGAGGCCGACCGCTGTGGCCGAGTGGTTCTAGGCGCTTCAGTCCGGAACCACGCTGCTGCTACGGTCGCAGGTTCGAATACTGCCTCGGGCATGGATGTGTGTGATGTCCTTAGGTTAGTTAGGTTTACGTAGTTCTAAGTCTAGGGGACTGATGACCTCAGATGTTAAATCCCATAGTGCTTAGAGCCATTTGAACGATTTGAACAATATAGAAACATAATTACAGTATACTATACATTATAAGGAAAGGAAGGGATCGAGGAGAAACACTCGGGGCTATACATATGTCCAGCGGTGGAGCCCAAGGGTACGGATGGCAGGGGTTGTAATTGAGGCCTGGGCATTAGACCACTTTCATGATACAGGTTATCACAGGAGGAATTGTCAGTTTTCAGGGATATGACAGGAACGACCATTCGAAGCAAAAAATGTCTCGTAACTATGGGCTCTGAAATGCATGCATTAAGAGCCATGAGCACTTTTTCAGTACTAGAAATGTGTGTCACAGTAGCGAAGACGAAGTGCTCATAACTTTTAAGGTATGTATTTTAGTGCCAATGTTTACTAGACTTTGGTTGGGTTGGTTTTGGATAAGGAGACAGCGTGGTCATCGGTCTCATCGGATTAGGGAAGGATGGGGAAGGAAGTCGGCCGTGCCCTTTCAGAGGAACCATCCCGGCATTTGCCTGGAGTGATTTAGGGAAATCACGGAAAACCTAAATCAGGATGGCCGGACGCGGGATTGAACCGTCGTCCTCCCGAATGCGAGTCCAGTGTCTTACCACTGCGCCACCTCGCTCGGTACTAGACTTTCTTGGTTCGAATAATCGTTCCTGTTATTTCCCTAAATATTGTTCAATCCTCCCGCGACACCTCACATAAATAAATAAAATATAAACAGTTAACACCTGGTCATCTGATCAGACGGCGTTTAAAGATACCTGAGTACGGCGGCCTGGCACTCACTCTCCAGTGCTGTATGCAGCAACACGTCACGAGCTATTCAATATCCGCGAACCGACCCGTCAATGTTTCAGTGTCTAGCTTTGGACTTGCTCTGTGGATATTTTACGATGGCTTGACTACGACTTCTGCTTCATACTAGCTTCCGGTTTGCAAATCGACACAACTTCCAAGCAGGCGTTTGGGTGGGCCTCGAGCGCGCTGGGACCCTTCCCGTTGACCGTTTTGCCGCTACCTCCAGTAGTCCGTCTGCTCCCAGCCACGCCGCTGCCATTTCCGACCACTTCCGTGTTATACTGTCTTAGCAGATAGTATATCCACCAAGTAGCGTATTTGTTTTCTGTGGCGGGGCAACCGTCATCCCCATACGACGCATTGTTGCGGCCTCTGGAGTCGCAACCGCCGAAACCGGAACTATCTGCTACGCATAAAATATCGCCGCCGCTCTCTGAGTCTCTCCAAATACAGTTGGAGTGAGGGCATACTAGAAGCGCAATCTCTTTCTGACTATGCCTCTTTTATAAAAGACTTTGCATACTCACTGTTCCAAATAAATTATTTCTTCGGATAAAATGCTACTGCTACACTGTTCATTCATTTCTCATCATTTGGTTTCTGTTGTGTCTAGACCATACAGCCTAGACACAATGCTGTAGCCGATAGGGCACGCAAGGCTAACGCAGACGGGCGTGAAGTCTGGAACATGAGAACTTATAAATGAATAAGAAGAAAAGTACGTAGATGCTTGTTACTTAACTTTTAATTAGTCCTTGGAATACATCTCTCTTGAATATTAGTAAGCTATAGGCACTGATACAAATGGCGCCTTGCTAGGTGGTCGCCAGTTAACTTAGCAGAGGGCTATTCTACTGTCTATCTCTCGGCAAATGAGAGCAAGGCTTAGCACGTCCAATCGCTAGCTATGTTGTCCGTACAACTGGGACGAGGTCTCCTCAGTCTCTCGAGACCTGCCATGTGGTGGCGCTAGGTTTGCGATCACACAGTGGCGACACGCGGGTCCGACATGTACTACAGGACCGCGGCCGATTTAAGTTACCACCTAGTAAGTGTGGTGTCTAGCGGTGACACCACAGTTTCCATTTTATATAGTGCAATTTAGCAGGTGTGCGCCTGAAAAACTAGCCAGTAGGCCTCCGTAACGATGAGATGTCGGACTGTGGATAAAAAGTTAGTAACACCCATTTCATAGCTTTGGTGCAGCGCTTTCTAGAATAAACATTATAGAGCAAAAGCGCCGTTGTCATACGACATAGGCATTTAGTATTACTTGCTTGTGTCACTTTTCTATTGTTTTATGTGAGTAATCCCCTCTTACACAGGATCTATCCCTTCATGGGTTCTTTTTAACTGCCTTTTCACATAAGTTTGTTTTAGAAATTTTACGCAATTTATTGTACCAATGTTATTCCCTGGCTTATTTACGCTTAGTAAATATAAGATCTGTCTAGCTCTATATTTTGTTTGTGGTCATGGATAACCTGTCTGAGCAGTAATTACCAAGGTTTCTCTACATGTGCACAACTGGTCAATGTAGTCGCATAATGTAGTTAATATCTCCAATGTTTCGTGCAGATCTATACAATGAGCCCGATTACAACGTGAACTCGTTATTTTTATGACTCCTCTTTTGTAGTTAAAACTTGTTATATGTGCTCGGCAAAGCAGAATTTCAAAGCTAAGAATTAAAGGCCTACCAATATAATGTAACTAAAATTTCTGGCTGTTGTACATTGATGACAGGACATGCTAATGTCACTTCTGCTTAGCAGCATATTTGTGTCATTACACAACTTTAAATGACAACGAATGTTCATACCTAGAAATTTTGTGTTTTTACGCAGTGTATGAGATGGAACCTACATTTAATTAAAGGTATTCTTTTCTTCTCTTCAAACAGAAATTCAGGATATTAATCATTTTTTCCACATCGGGTACCACAGCCACAGTTTTATTGAAGGACACTTCTATTTTCCACCTTGAACGTATTACGATCACAGTCATTTATTTCACACCATCAGCTGACGTCGGTGGTGGGTCGGTTTCAAGTATTTACTATTCACGCAGTCCAAGCTGATACTCGGTGCGATGGCTGGTGGGTGCGTCCATAAGGGATTCAAGCATTTATGGTTGCTCCCACCAGCCACACCGAGTAATATCAGATTGGACCGTGTGGATAATACTCATAAGCTCGCGATTTTACACAGTCACCCTGCGTGGGTGCGTACAATGTATGTCTATCATTTGGCGTTCGCGTACTAAGCCAGCAGTTACATACTTACATGACAGATGTGCGTTTTATACACTACAGAGACTGACTGTCTAAAATTACGAAGATATGAGTAAGCATCTTAAAGAGGCGCGTCAGTGGAATCAGCTGATCGTGTGAAATAAATGACTGCGATCATAATACAACCAAGCTGGAATATGCAACTGTCTCTTAAGAAATTCAAGGCATTATTTTTATTTATTCATTTACTTATTTATTTAATTTGTGTGTGTGTGTTTGTGTGTGTGTGTGTGTGTGTGTGTGTACTCTTTGGTAAAAAGAACAGGCAGATTAGAGAATGAAGGCTTTTACCACCGGATGACACAGCTGCTGGTAAACCTTTCGGGGTATGAGACTGAGGTCGACTAGTGACGAGTGTTCTTGTCATTAGAAAAGAGAAGTTTCTACTCATGCCTATCACTGTGGGGAAAATATCGAAATTTATCACTAACAGTAATAATACTTATATAGTACTCTAAGGAATTCCTATATTAAGATGCAGTCTAAGGTAAAAGAAACGACGCTCCACAAAGGAACTATCCGAATCAGGCGGAAATCGATAGATGTCATGTTCAGGTACAGACGAACAAATGATTACAATTTCAGAAAAACTGGTTCATTTACTCAAGAGAAAGAGCTTCACAAACTGAACAAGTCAATAACGTGCTGGTCCACCTTTGGCTCTTATGCAAGTAATTATTCAGCTTTGTATCGACTGACAAAGTTGGTGGATGTCCACCTGAGGGATACCGTGCCAAATTCTGTTCAGCAGGGGCGCTGGATCATTAAAATCTCGATCTAGTTGGGGATCCTGATTACCTTGCTCCAAACGTTCTCGATTGGAGGGAAATCTCGCTTCCTTGCTGCCAAGGTACAGTTTGACAAGCACGAAGGCAAGCCGTAGAAAGTCTCTTAGTGTGTTACCGGACATTATCTTATTGAGATGTAAGCTCAGGATGGCTCGCCATGAAGGGAAACAAAACGGGATGTGGATATTGTCGACGTACGGCTATGCTGTAAGAGTGCCTCGGATGACAATCAAAGTGGTCCTGCTACGAAATGAAATGGCACACCAGATCATCACTTTTGGTTGTCGGACGGTATGATGGGTGGTTGTCACTTCTATGTCCCATCGCTGCCCGGGGCCTCTCCAGACACGTCTCGGCCCTGGTATCTCATTGAATGGAGTGAAACTGTTTTGAGTGATGACCAGTGAAGACGTGTCTGGAGCGCCCAGCACAACTGTGAGATACCAACATGAATTTCTCCCGCCATATGGTCCGAAAACCATGAGTGATGGTCTGGGGGTTCCATTTCATTTCAGAGCAGGACTCCTTTGGTTGTCATCTGCGGCACCCTTGCGGAACGGCGGTACGAAAAAAATGGCTCTGAGCACTATGGGACTTAACATCTGTGGTCATCAGTCCCCTAGAACTTAGAACTACTTAAACCTAACTAACCTAAGGACATCACACACAGCCATGCCCGAGTCAGGATTCGAACCTGCGACCGTAGCAGTCGCGCGGTTCCGGACTGAGCGCCTAGAACTGCTAGACCACCGCGGCCGGCAACGGCGGTACGTCCGCGATATTCTACGCCCAGTTTTGTTGCCCTTCGTGGCAATCCTTCCTGCGCTTGTATTTCAGCAAGACAATGCCCGCTCGCAGACAGCGAGAGCGTCTGCTGCTTGTCTTCATGCTTGCAAAGCTGAACCTTGGCCATTAATATCACCGGATATCACCCCAGCTGAGAACATTCGCAGGATTATGGGCAGGGCGCTCCAAACAGCTTGGGATTTTCACGATTAAAGGCGCCAATTTGACAGAATGTGTCTCGATATCCGTCGAAATGACATCCAACAACTATATCAATCAAAGCAAAGCCGAATAACTGCTTACATCTGGGCTAGAGGTAGACCATCGCGTTACTTATTAGTTCAATTTGTGAAGCACTTTCTCTTGAATAAATTATCCAATTGTGCTGAAATTGTAATCATTTGTATGTCTGTACATGTACATCACATCTGCCGATTTTCATCCCATTCGGATAATTTCTTCGTGTCACATTTTTTTTGTCTTACAGTGTATTTTCTTTCTGATTTAAGTATCTGTCTCTACTCCTTGTACCCTATACGTAGGTGCGAATGGAAGCAGTCCTTAGCCACTGCTATAATTCCTAAAATATCGTTCTTGTGAAACGCAACTAGCTCTTTATACTCATGAAGTAATAAGTGCTATTGACAGGGGATGTCAAATTGTTTCCATATTTTTAGATTTCCAGAAGGCTTTCGACATCGTTCCTCACAAGCGTCTTATAACCAAACTGCGTGCCTACCGAGTATCGCCACATTTGTGCGACTGGATTCGTGGTTTCCTGTCAGAAACGTCACAGTTCGTAGCAATAGACGGAAAGTCATCGAGTAAAACAGAAGTAATATCCGGCGTTCCCCAAGGAAGTTTTATAGGCCCTCTATTGTTCCTGATCTATATTAACGACATAGGAGACAATCTGAGTAGCAGTCTTAGATTTTTTGCAGATGATACCGTCATTTACCGTCTTTTAGTCATCAGATGACCAAAACGACTTGAAAAATTATTTAGATAAGATATCTGTATGGTGCGAAAAGTGGCAGTTCACCCTGAATAAAGAGAAGTGTGCAGTTATTCACATGAGTACTAAAATAAATTAGCTAAATTTCGATTACGCGATAAGTCACGCAAATTTGGAGGCTGTAAATTCAGCTAAATAGTTAGGGATTACAATTACAAATAACCTAAACTGGAACAATCACATAGATGATATTGTGGGTAGAGCAAACGAAAGACTTGCGATTCATTGGCAGAACACTTCGAAGGTGCAACAGGTCTACCAAAGAGAGTGCTTACACTACTCTTGTACTATGCTTGAGTATTTCTGTGCGGTGTGGAATCCGCATCAGATGGGACTGACGGATGACATCGAAAAAGTACAAAGAAGGGCAGCTCGTTTTGTATTATCGCGAAATACGGGACATAGTGTCACAGACATGATACGTGAATTGGAGTGGCAATCATTAAAACAAAAGCATTTTTTGTTGCGACGGGATCTTCTCATCAAATTTCAATCACCAGTTTTCTCCTCCGATTGCGAAAACATTCTGTTGGCACCCACCTACTTAGGGAGAAATGATCATCACAATAAAATAAGAGAAATCAGGGCTCGCACAGAAAAATTTAAGAGCTCGTTTTTCAAGCGTGCCGTTCGAGAGTGGAACGGTAGAGAGACAGCATGAAGGTGGTTCATTGAACCCTCTGCCATGCACTTTATTGTGAATAGCAGAGTTATCACGTAGATGTAGATGTAATGATTCCAACTAATTTAGTAGAATCTAATGATCAATAGTTCAACAATATCAAAAGCCAAGGACAGATCTGAAAACACGTCTGCGAGACGCTCATCCCTGTGAACAGCATGACGTAGCACTCTGGCAGAATCTGCTGCGGCTGATTTAGTACGGATGGCGGTTCGGAAACAAAACAGTGACCGACAATCTGTGCAACGCATCCTGCCACGCAGAACTGCTGTGTATAATCGGTGAAGTATTAACGGGATTTCACTGCGAGCTTGATTTAGAGAAAACCAATGCTGGGGAAAATACAGGCAAGAAGTTTATGAGCAGAGGCCACAGGGCGCCGTTATTGGACCTGGCCGTGGCTGCGGCGGCGCCCGCCGTGTAAATCGCTGCCGACCGTCAGCTGTCGCGGCTGTTCATTTGGCCAGCGCGGCCGTAACTCGGCGCACCGCAAATAACGCGCACCGCTTTTTGCCGCAGCCGCCGCTTTATGGCTCACGGCTGATGGCGGCGATCGGGTCGCAGACGCCGGGGTGGCGCTATGGCGCTGCTCGCTGCTCCCTGCTGCCACCTGACGGACCACCGGCGGCCGCCGTTCTAATCTGCGTTGCGGTCACCTCCACCCCGTGCCCGTTATGCCGTCAACGGCCGTATCGCTGTCAGCAGTTCACTAGCAACGCTGACATCACCATCGTCGTCCTCGTCATCATCGGCGTCAGTACTATCACCCTACTCCTCACTGCCTGCGTCATCACCGTAATCTCTGGTATGATTGTTCCACAGCTCTTCTGAAAGTCAACGCCACAGAAGACCTGGGTTTTACTTTGTCTGAATTACCACGTTTCTATAATGAAATATTGTCAAAAAAAAATAAAGAAAGAAAAGTTTGTCGCTAGTTGACAATGACATTCTATCGCAAGGATGCTATATAACAGACCACCACCATCGAAGCTTTTATTCTAGTGACAGGAACTGAATAATCAACTTCTCAAAGAGATCGGCAAATCGTTTGCGGAAATTCAAATGGTACCCAGTCGCGAACGTTTTCATCTTTCAACGCTGAAGACAAGGGATTTTTCTCTGCAGATCTCTAAAACCGTTAAATTTCGACGGCGGATTAATGGAAGAGAGAAAGAAGATACAAGGAAGAGCGGCGAGTTCCTTCACAGGATTATTTAGTCAGTGCGTGAGCGTTACGGATATGCTCAATAAATTCCAGAAGTAATCACTACAAAAGAAAAATGCTTTACTTCGCATGGGAAGACTACTGTTGAAATTACAAGAGCGTACGTTCGAAGGGGTGTGGCGTGTTTCGCGAAATGATCACGATGAGAAAATCAGACACTTATCTGACAGCTTATGTTGAAAAAGGTCAAAGAAGGACTGCTCCTTTTGTTTATTGCGAAACAGATAAGAGAGCGTCATTGATACGATACGCGAGCTGCGGTGGCAACCATTAAAACACATGCGTTGCTCGTTGCAGCGAGATTTTTCATAAAATTTAATCGAATACTTAAATACTTGGCTGATTCCCACTTACGAATGACGAAATGACGCTTATAATGAAGTAATCGAAATCAAAGCTCGCAAAGAAAGATTTTTCCCACGTGATATTCGTTAGCGGAACGGTCAAGAAACGGTCTGAAACTGGTTCAATGAGCCCTCTGCCAAGCACTTAAGCGTGAGCTGAATAATAGTGAAGTAGATGTAGGGAAATTAGAGCTCGTACGGAAGTTTATCGACAGCCGTTATTGCCACGCGAGATTCGCGGACGGAATGGGGATGGCAGTAAATAATAATGGTATCAGAGTTACATTCCACAACACACCGTAATTGGGTTGCGGGGTACACAGGTAGATGTATTATTGCGTTGCTTGGTCAAATTCCTTAGAAGTATCAGTAAGCAATTCTTAGGTGATGGAAAGGTAGAGGAAGAAGTTGCGTAATGTTCAACAGCATATCAAGCCGCTCTGCAGTTAGGTTCAGTGCGCAACCAGTATTGCATCTTATGAATTAAGGATCCATTGTCCTCAGTCAGCCTATAATATAAGCAATTTTTATGATTTTTTGCAAAAACTAATAAAGTAGTTGACCTAAATCTTTTTGCACATTATTTATTGATTCTTGGAAATTCTTATTTTTTAACTACATCCAGTCATCATTAAGTCACCCATTCGAGGAGCTAAGGTTGCTCTGTCCAAAATGACGCGTATCCATGACGTAACTGCTGTAGTCTGCACATCTTAACTGAATTTTTTTTTCTTAATCTATAGGCTATTGCGCACGGAGTAATAGCAAAGTTTTTTTGAAATTTCACAAAGTAATAAATTGGTGGGCGTTTGAAACAAAGATGTAGTTTCGCCGTGTGTTTTTGGTCACGTTTTATGGAGTAGCTAATTAGTGAATTGATATAAAAAATTACCTATTGATCCTTGCGAGCATGCCCAAGAAGTAATTCAGCCAAATTTTAGAAATATATCTTCATTAGTGTGTCCGCAATCCATTATGTCAGTTTTAAATACAGTGTATCGGGGATGTTCGCAAGGAATTACAGACAAATTTTTTATTTTAACTTATTTATTAGTTTTTAGATAAAATGTGACCAAAAACACACGGGAGAACTACGTCTTTCTTTCGAATGTTCGCCATTTTATTACTTCATCAAATTTTAAAAAATTTTGCTATTAGTCCGTGCTCAATATCCTATAGATTAAGAAAATTGTTTTTTTATTTTTTTATTTTTTATTTTTTTAAATTTTTATTTCAGGTAAGACGTGCACACTGCAGGAGTTACGCGATGGACACACCTCATTTTGAACAGATCAAATTTAACTCCATGGAAACACCTCATTTCGGACAGAGCAATTTTAGTTCCTCGGATTGAAGACTTAGTGATGACTGATTTTATTTAAAAAATCAGATAATGTGGTCCAAGATACAATAAATGATATGCAAGAAGATTTACGTCGATTGCTGCATAAAAACCGAGAAAATAAATTATTTTATAGGCTGACTGAGGAGAATGAACACGTAATAGTGTCGCGATAGATATTCAGGATTAAAACTCGGGTATCTTTTGCCTTGTAATCGCTTTTAAAACGAGGGTTGTCTTTACAGTGCTCTTTCTGTGTCTATTGTTAACGACAGGGTGGGTTTCTGGGGCAACGAGACTATCTTCAATCTGGAGTTGATGACTCAGTGTTTCCCTAATCCTCTTAAATGGATGGTTGATTGACTGGGATCTAAGAGACCGCCTCATGGTCGAGTGATTTCCCCAGGACGGTCAGTGTTTCCAACACCCCTAGAAGAGAAACAGGAAGCGGCGCCTTACAGAAGTGCTATTAGCGGTAACGTGAAATGGTCAATGAAATCCCCTCTGTGTGACTACTAAGTCTGGTTGACCGAAACTCTGAGTGTTAAGTAATTTCGTGGAGCTCTCTGGAGGGCGCGGAATTATATTTGTTTCCGTGATAATCTGAGAATTGTTTTGGACTTTTCTTTTCCTACTGGGACTGGATGCTATTAGGAACTGTATTCCCGTAATTTTGTTGTTGTGATCATGAACTGTTAGCGGTGTACATAATTCAGTCCATTGATCGGCTCTCGGAATTTTCCCAAGCGTAGTGAGGTAGCTACAGGGCTTTTAATTATTGACTTCCGAGTAATAAAAAGTTTAACCTTGTCTTGCGGGACAAAGCGAGGTAGGTGATGCTTATGTAGACTGATTGCACATGTTTAGTAGCGCACAGAATCACTCCGGGCCCGCCAATAGACGTTATCGATTAAATCCGATGAACAGTATGTGGTGCAATTTGTCTCGCGCTCTGTACGTTGCCAGGAGTGCGTGGGTTGTGGCCGCGGTCGCGTGTGAGATTTCCCACGGAGGCCGCGAGGCTCAGACGAAAGAAACCTTTCACAGTATTAAGTAAACTATTAAGCTTTAAAACTCAAACAATGCCGACGTATGGAATACCCGTTGAACATTCATATGGTAAATGTTATTCTACATTCTGGTTTGTAGAAATAAACTTTACTTCAGTGACACGATTGTTTTAACCGACGTTAATCAAATTGTCCCCATCCTCTAAGTGTAGGAAGGACTCAGACTTGGAAACGCAGACATAACATTTATATCTTCACTTCCAAGATGGAACCAGCCTGCACAGAAATGTGGCATCCTACCGACCTCGATACCTGCATTTATTCTGAACTAAAATGCTTCAGTAATAACTGCGGATTAAACAACGCAGCACGCGGAGCAGTAATGCGCCTTCATAGCCGTTTTGGCAACCCGCGCAACGAATGCGCTATGCGGGAGCATAGTCGGTCCGCGGTAGGGGTCACACAGCCACTCTCAGTATAAAATTGAAGGGGCGTTCGCCACTGTCCTCATATTCCCCCTCTAACACACTGAGTTGCGAGTGGCAGAAAAGTTGACTGACATGATGACACCTCGCATCACCTCTCCTTTTCTCCTCCGATGGTGACACGCATGCTAAATGCGAACAATCTGACGAAATAACAGACTTCACGTTATGTTCGAAATCGTTGATGTGTGGAAATAGCTAGCAGCAAACATTTGTTCAGATTAATCTCGATGACGATAAACTGAGGTATGGAGGATGGGTATAGACAGGAAAACGTAGTAAGTCTCTTCAGTCTGAGTTTTTAGGAACTGTGAGCTGCATAAGTAAAAGAAAGTCTCAAATATGGAAAATGGTCCATGGATAACCGGCGAGAAGGACTTAGTACTCGAGTAGTTGGGCTCGTAACAAACTGATGTAGGTAGGCGTCATTGTCGATGCTGATCTACCTATACCTCAGTACACAGTTCGCAGATGGATCAGCTTGCCTCTGTAAGCACAGACCGCTTTTTGTTTGTGCTGACAGTCGATCGCCGCTCCAGGGATTGCTTGTAACTGAGCTTAGGCTTGTCAGTAAATTGGACCTGAGAGTTGTGGCTGTCAGTTTTTACAGGTGAGATCTGATTTCCTCTAGACAGTGGATCTCACGGACACTGAAGACAACGGTGTTGCTCAAACAGTATCAATGCAATAGATTTCCTATGGCATTTTTATTGCAATAGACGGAGAGCAGTATGTTATGGTATTCATCGCTAAAAGCGCTTAGAAATAAAGAAACTGTATAACGCATTTTTATGTAGCGCGTTTCAAAGAAAGATGAAGACATTAGCATCCGTATACAGAAAACACTACAGGAGAGCTGTTACGTAAATCCGAACAATACGGGAATAGCGAAGAGCTAATTACAGACGTAATACATTCACTACAAAGATATGTGGGACGTTCTAGGTCAGCCCATGTCTAAAGAGTGCTTTTGAGTTCGTGTCTATTCTTTATTCAGTAATAAGTATTCCACCAGAATCCCATCGCATTATTAAGTCCCACGATGCATCGAGGCCTGTACGGTGGAGAGAACCTGTCCTGAAGGATGACAGAAATGAAAGAGAAAGCTGAAGTGGGAGAAAAAGAAGACTCAGTAATGCGGTCACTTTTATACGGGCATATGAATGACATGGCACAAGCATTCAGCATCAGTCGATGATAGACATTCGGAGTTACTGCAAAGAGGAGTATGCAGGAAGTAGTCAAAATCCTTGAAACAACTGACTTAACATGAGATTTGCAGATAAGCTTATTATAACATTTCCGTGGAAGGTACTTGAGGATCGATGTGTAGACTATCGAAGGATTAGCAGTCATGCTTGTATACTGCTGACATCAATAATATGCAGAAGAACAGAAAAGAATGGAAGAAGATAATTTTCGTTTCAGGAAGAGAAAAAAGGGAAGCAATTCTGGCGTTACGATTAATAATGGAAAGCAGATTGCATAAAACTCAGGATACACTCTTAGCAATTGTGAACCTAGAGAAAGCCTATGAGAATGAGGGTAGAATAAGGTGTCACAATCCTTGAAGTTTTGGATCTATAGAACAGGGGCAGACTAATAACCCGAGTGGGAGTAATACAACCGAAAGGTATAGAAAAGCAGTCTTGTTAACAAGAGTTTAAGGCAGGTTGCAGTTTATCACCAGCGTCGTTCAACTTGTATTTCGAAGATGCAATCATGAAAGCGAAAGAAAATTTCGGAATCTACATACAACTCAAGGGCAAAAGGGCCCTACGAGGTTCATGGATAACATAGCCGTTCGAGCTGGGTGTAAGAAAGAGTTAAATAACCACTTGAAAGGTATGGACAGCTTAGCTGGCAGGGCATCAGGCGTAAGGATAAACAGAGAAAAGGCGAGGGTGATCAAGAGTATCAGAAAGAAGAGTAACAACTGGTTTAACATCCTCTGTGAAACACATTCGAGTTCATTGATTAGTGGTAATGACATGTCACAGGCATTATACACGACACACAGTGATACAAGTAACAACTAATGAATATTTCGTAGCTGATGAGTGGTTCGAAAATGGCGAATGCATTAGATTCGAAATTTATTCATTACTTATGCATCTCTGTTGCCTATTCTCGTGCTCCGTTCATAAACGATACAACAGCTGAAGGGGACTTGGCCGATGACGTGAATGCAGACAGAAAATGTGATTCACTCTATTAACCCTAGTTGCAGCTGCTCAGTTACAATTTATTGAATAAATTAGTGCTTATGACTCGTTTAGTGGATCATGTCACTACCGTCATGTAAACATACATTCAGGAAGTACACGCATATACTGATGTTTTGGGGACATCGGGTATCTTGGTATCCCGACATTGAAGTTCACTCGGAACGACTATAGTATCCATACTTGATTATCTAGTAGTATTTTTGCAGCTCAGATAGTTATTAATAGCAAACAACACCATAAAGTACATCATTAGTAATCTAAAATCATTCAGTCACTTGTAATATTCCAAGAAGGCATCAATAAACCAGTACTCTGAATCATATGTACACGAAATTCTTACGGTGAAGAACTGATTCCCGAAACGTGTCATACTAATAGATGTCACTATCTCAAGAATAAACAAATTAGATATTTGTGAGGTCCACGATTATAATGACATATTTCATTCTTTGAGTTTTGGTGAAATAAATCAAAATTCAAAGAAAGGGAAGACTGAAGAAGAGACTTTCACGTCCACGTTGCTGAGAAGCTTCGCGTTCTTATGAATGGAATGCAATGTTGTGGCGTGTGCTGCGCAAGCTTTAGAGATTATTTAAAATTTATCCTTAGAGATTCGTGAACTATATTTGTTGTAGGCTATCTGTGGAATGACCCCTTCATAAATCGCGTTGTTTCTGTAAACTTTTATCCATTTTCAAAATGTAGCAAATAAACCATAAGCAACACAATCTGTTATTTTAGTATACGTCATTATAGCGTTTGTTGAATACGTGGAGCACTGTATATTCCAGAATTTTTCGTGCAGAAGGCAAAAAGAAAGTGTTTTCTCTTTTGCGTATTGTACTCGTACTTATATAAAACGTGTTGTTTTGTTTGTAGAATTATTGTAATGTCAAACGTTAGCATTCAGCAATGTCAAAGGACACCCTAAACTTAAAAAAAGTACACTTGTAGAGATACAGAACGCGGGCGGGAATCCCTTTCACAGGCACTGCACGGAAGTATAAAGAAGGCACCAGCTTCTGGGACTTACATGAAGATCTGTTGCGACTTTAAGTCGTGACCATAAAAGGTATTTCAGCCCCGTTCTGCGCTCGGAGATCTTTCTGCTTTAGTCGTAAATTTCTCTTACTCGTGGTAACAAGGAGGGCGCGCCAGTGGGCGTTTATTTGAATTTCGGGCAGTTGAGGAGACAGTAACTGACTGCAATTCACAGAGACTTATTAAGACACAAATTCTGTTCAGGAGAGGCGGTAGGCCAATTAGCTTATGAAAGTGAAGAGTAAATAAATGAGTGACACCCAGTAATGAAGAAGGGTTTTGTAAGTGGTTACTGTGAGCCTTCTTCATTTAAAAAACACTTTTCACCCTTATGAGATGGATTAATAAAAATTATTATAAAATTCGAGTGCTCCCCTTTACCCTGAAATACAGATAAACATGGTGGATGCAAGTTTACTGAGAGTTTCACAATATGTATACACTGTTCGTTTACTTCTACATCGTTATGTCAGCGTTGGACCATGTAGAATGTGGAGTGTCCGGAGTATCAAGGAAAGAGAATTTTTTTCGTTACTTTGGATGGTAGGTTAGGGTTTTACGTTCAGTCGTCGACGGGATTGTTAGACACGAAGCAGAGCCTTGGGTAGGACAAGGCTGAAATCACTCCAGCATTCATCTCAAGTAATCCAGGAAAGCCCCAGGAAAACTAGATCCGAATAGCCGAAGGGGTGTTTGAACCCCGCTCCCCCAAAATGTGACGCAGAGAGGCGTTGAAGTGTTCGAGGTACTGGACTTGCGTTCGGGAGCAGCGAGAATCATATAGCTTCCCGGCTTTCCTGAGTTAGCTTTTCCACCGTTTGCTTAATTTCGTGACCGAGCTTATGTCTGTAGTGCGCTCTTCGACGAATGTGCATTCAATTCTTAGTCGTCCTTCTTTCTGAATGAGACTCAAGTGCCTTAACCAGTGCGCCAACATGCTCGGTGTCTTTACTATCAGTCAAATGTAAAACACTTCAACCATACCATTGCTTACGCGAACCTGTCCAGGTATGCGCATTTTGCGATTCCAATTCAGTCACTAAGCAAGCTGTCTTCCAGTACTTACGTTAACAATGATAGCTTTTTAACGCACCGTATACTTCAAGGAGTCAAGGCTTAATTTACGGAAGGGATTTAGGGAATCGTTGGAAATATACATCAAAGAAGTTTGAAATCTGTTCCAACTGGATTCGAATCCAATCTCTCGACCATTCCGCCACCTATCTACATACAATTACTGTTAGTCTTGAACAGCAAAAGTCAGTGGTGAGGCAGTTTCGCGGCTATTGTATAGATACAGGTTCATTACCAGAAAGTCTAATCGTTATGTAGAAGCGGGTAAAATTAAGACGATGACGTTACCAGGTATGAAATCGGTATTTGAAATACAAAAAATGTTAACACGTTTATGGTTGAGTTATTTCTAGAACTGCTGATAAAATGTGCTTAAAGACAGACTCCATAGCTGTGAAAGAAGCTAACAGTTGATGGTATAACTTCATGTCTTTTTCTATTCAGATTACTGGGAATTACAAAATTACATTTTTCATCTGAAAGCTCCAGAGGGTATAACTATGTTTGATGGTCTGTGAGCTATACTACTATAACTGTTACTATCGGTAATTAATTATTTATAATAAATTATTGTAAAAGAGTTACTTTCAGTAAAAATTCTACAAAAGCTAGAAAACATCCGAATGATGAAGGTCAGACGAATATCATGAACTTAATTTATGTTTATTCGTTTGTTGCTGTGTGAAGTTGTTTCATAAAAGACATACTTACTTAACCAATATCACAATTACTCTTAGCAATTAACAACACTTCATTACCTATTAATTTTTCGATTACGTGCAAGGCGCCATGATTTCTACCTGTCCTACCCCTATCTGCCAGTACTTCGGTGGTGTTCGTCGCGGTGGACGCCGCAAGGAAGTAAGTGGTGGTGCTGGATTCCGGAAGGGTAGACTAAGTACACCCAAAGGTTTCCCTAAGACTTTTCATGGACTGAGGCCATGTGACAGTATTGAAGGCGACCAATCTATCAGGTGAGGCACCCCCTTTTCTCGTGTTCGACTATAGTGGGCTACGTACTGGCATCCTCCCTTCTTTATCTCATGGTCACCAACACTAAAGATGGCGTCCTATCCTGCATATTCTAGCACAGTATGAAAAAACTATGAAGATAAAAAGAGAATACTGACAGATTTATTCTGTAGTGTACAACGTCATCGCTTGTCCTCTCATACGCAGTCATTTCGCGAAACGAAAATTCCATCGACCAAAAGTCTTTTACAAATTATTTCCGTGTTAAGTAAGAAGACAGCTCAAAAGTAATACTTCCGAAGTTTTTATTTGAAAACGCATAAAACTATTTAAATAAAACAAACGTTATTAATACTTTTCATCTTGTTGACGAAGCTACGACCTCACCTCTGATTGCACCGATTCGTCACTGTCAAAGTGAAGTCCTCTAAGCTGTTCTTTGAGTTCTAGAAGCAGACGAAAGCGGATGGGGTCAAGCCGAGACTGTACTAAGGATGACTGAAGACAGTGAACCCAAGGCGTCGGATTGTTGCAGATGTCACAGCACTCGTGTGTATTGAAGGAGAGGCTGCTTAAAGTGTGGACAAACTCTTCTAATTCGAAACTCGATGACAGTATGCTGTTTCTCACGCACCGACATAGTTGCCTTACACATCGCCATGTTACACGCTACAATTTGGAGCCCTCTACGGGCGGAGGGCTGCAAATTTGTAGACATCAAGAATAAAGATGTAGAATGGTAAAAGCTTTCATTTTATTTAAAAAGTTTTAAGAGTTTTAATGTAAAAAATTCCGAGGATTACTGTTTAGCAGCCCTCTACTATGGCGTTACTAAAATGCAGCGGCCACTGAGCCCATCGATAGAATCATAAAACAATAATTACAATATGGGACACCGATGCTCTGTTTATTTCACGTAGTACAGTAATGCTTGTTTGTTGTTGAGCCTTCATATCGTAACCAGAAGGAAGCTGCAAAAAATTTTGTCAAACCTTCGACAGTGAGAAGGGAGCCAGTTGCTACAGTTAAATTTGTACATATAGATTAGATTTTACGTTAGACAGGTGATTATGATTACCGAACTGTGCATAATCTGAGAACTGAGTGCGTTTTGAAGCTCCCACATTTTCCTCTAACAGTCTATAAACGTCAAGGCGAGGAATAGAAGGGCGTCTGTTTGTGTTCCTGGGTGATCTCTTACAACAGTGATTCCTGGAGCACTGCCACTAACTTTCCGACCAATCGTTTCGTAATCTTGTTCGATAGAGCAAACATGTAGACCATAAAGGCAGCGGTGCCCTCGTTATTCAAACGATGCTTCACATTCCTGTCATATGCAGAGGGACGCGGCCGAGCTGCAATATAGTAACAAGTTTTCTGAAGTGGTCGTACCTCAGACTATAGAACCTTCCTAACATAGAGGTTACTCTTCAGATTCCCGTTGACACGTTGTAGTCCACATCCAATGTTTGATTCAATAGTGCCCCAAACCATTATATTTAGTAGGCATTTTGTTCACGCTAGGATTTACGAACTGTCACTCTAGCACTGTGTGGCAAATGGAACTGGATTTTCTCCAAAACCTACCATTTTGGCGCTTGCAGCACAGTGTTAACCTTTTCAGATCTTCATCCAGCAGCAGACAGTGCAGACGGATCTACTCATTGGGCTGTCATAGGTACTGTTTAAATTACGGGAACATACATTCCTAGAAGAATCCAACATATTGTTTCCTCCCACTTGCATTTCTCTGCTAATTTTCCTTTGGTTCGCTATTATTTACCAATTGGCTTGGGGTACTTATTTGAAAAATGGTTTGCAAAAATACTAATGATACGTCTGTCCTAGGATAAGTACGCCTTTGTGTTAGTATTCCTGCACTGACAGTTGTTTTTTATGTCTTAATGCACAGTCAAAACATTAAACTACTATTATGCGTGTTCGCCATGAAAAGGCCACCAACGTACTGAAATTACAACAGAGGGTAACGCAGATAATGCTCAGCATGGTACCCCAGCTCATTGAAGACGTTAACTAAAGATTATGACTCATCCATCATCATGTATTTTGCAGTGCGAAATTAACATGAGGTTAACTATTCTAGATACCAGCAGTACTAGATGTGTCATAAGTATACCACGAACAAACATTGCCTGGTATCGTTTCATTGACCCAAAACTAGAAATATTTTATAAGCAAAGTAATTAAACTCTTAGAAGTCATATCTCTGTGTATTACCAAGCTACCAGATCAAAAATTCAAAAGAAAAATCGGAATTTATGTTAGAATGAAGTTTATGAATTTCCGACTGAAGTAGAATTCGATTTATTCTGAATTTATTTTAAGATTTGCTAGTAATTTATTAACTGAACATCTAAATTTAATTGAAGAAGTATTTGATTGAACGGTGTGATTGTAACGTGTTTGTTGTTGTACTTGTAGAATTAGGATTTGATACAGTGGTTCAAATGGCTCTAAGCATTATGGAACTTAACATCTGAGGTTATCAGTCCCCTAGAAGTACTTAAACCTAACTAACCTAAGGACATCAAACTCATCCAGGTCCGAGGCAGGATTTGAACCTGCGACCGCAGAAGCAACGCGGTTCCGGACTGAAGCGCCTAGAACCACTCGGCCACAACGGCCGGCTGATACAGTGGTAAACAATGCAATAATGATTAGCTTATTTTACTGTTGTACTCGTTAATATTTATGTCACTAATATATTGATATATGTGATGACGAAGTTATTAGTAATTGGCTGTTCATAATTGGTTGTTCATACATATGTTGCATATGGGAGTATCATCACTATATTTAATGCCTCAGAGGACCACTGAGATCTTCATCATAATAGTAAAATTCAGTTCATTTAAAGGACAACGACCATACTGTCTCGTCGGGTTTCAATCAAACGCTGATACGGCGTCCATTGAAATCGGCAAGGTATTACGGCCCTTGTTTCCACGTTTCAGCCTCTTTCGGCAGCTCCTCTGTGTCAGAACTTGGCAGAGCAACGCTGAACTTTACGATCACACAAGAGGGGTCGCTGGTGGGCTTAAGCATACATCATTCCCCTTAATAACCCATCACAGCTCCACTGCTCTACGAATCCGCGCAGACTGGGTTCATTTGCGTGTTACAGTTTTTGCAGGCACTTGTGCAGCGGCGCCAGGTCGGCAGACTGCAGTCGCCGACTGCGGGTGGCGGGGCGTGGGCGGCGGCGGCGGCGTTGGCGGCGGCGGGGGCGGCGGCGGGGGCGGAGGCGTGGCGGCGGCCATTAATTATGGCCGCCTGCGCCGCGATCCGTCTTGCTCGGCACCCAGCCCGGCCGTCTAATGAAGAGCGGCCCGGCCCAGCCCAGCCCAGCACTCTGCAGGGGAGCGGGGGCGGTCCGAATAATAAATACCCCCCCCCCCCCTCACCCCAGATGCGGCGCCTGCTTACTGCCTACAGCCGACACTTTATTGTTTCGCTCTGGCTTCAAATGTTTTACTGCCTTAATGGATACACGCACAGCATTTTCCGGAACGGAAATAAAGCGCTTCCTCGTCTTCTTCTCCCCTTTCCGATGTCTTGCCCTTGGGCACAGTGAAACTCTTCCCGCCATCAACCCCCCACACCCCCAAAGACAGGCAGACAGTGCTGGAAATGTTCTCGAAAACGTAACTATTTTCTGAGAGTACTTCATTAAACGTTCCAAATACTGTGTGAGGCGGCATGCGTCGTCGCCAGACACTCGACGCTGTAAAATTGTGCACACCCAGTAAAACATATAGTTAAAAGAAAAATATTCGAGGGGGCGTTTCTCGGGGAAATGTACAGCTGTATGCACTGTTTCAACGAGCGGTTGATCACTTTGTTAGTAAGTAACAGATGAACATTCTCCTTTGTTACATCTAAGAGGCGTGTTTTTTTTAAGTAAGTACCGTTTTGAAATTAAAAAAAGACGTGCTAAGGTGTATCAATAATTTTATTTTTACATGAAAGCCTGTACCTTAATCTACTTTTCTACATAATTTCCGTCAATATTGAGGTGCATGTCATAACGTTGTACCAGTTTTTGAATACCCTCCTCATAGAAGTCTGCCGCCTGACTTGTTACCCACTGCATCACCACTGTTTTGAATTCGTCATCGACTTGGAGACACTGACCGACCAGGTGTTTCTTCAAGTGCAGCAGCTTGCTGCAAGACATTGCACAATCTGCGCCGTTCAATTCAGAACAAAAGACGTGGCAAGTTGAGCAAGGGCATCGTTTTGTTGCAAGACAATGCCCGTCCGCATGTGGCGAATCAGACCAAAGATCTCATCACATCTTTTCGCTGGGAAACTCTAGATCTTCCTCCGTACAGCCCCGATCTTGCGCCCAGTGACTACCATCTTGAAGAAACACCCGAGCGGTCAGCGTCTTCAAGACGATGACGAAGTAAAAACAGTGGTTATGCAGTGGTTAACAAGTCAGGCGGCAGACTTCTATGAGGAGGGTATTCAAATCTGGTACAACGTTATGACAAGCGCCTCAATATTTACGGAAATTATGTAGAAATGTAGATGAAGGTACAGGCTTTCATGTAAAAATAAAATTATTGAGCTATCTTAGCACGTCTTTTTTTAATTTCAAAACGGTACTTTCTTAGAGAACACGCCTCGTACACTGATATTCTGCAAATCACATTTAAGTGCCTGGCAGAGGGTTCATCGAACCACCAAGCATTAAACAAAGAAGCTCTTGCTAAATGTACTTTACCGACCTTGGATTTGTACGTCTCCAGCTACCGGCTAGCAAATGGCGTGTCTACCATACCTGAAAGAGAGAGAAACGGTCACAATGAAAAAAAACTGCATAAAACAGACAAATATGACAAATATACGCTATTGTGCAAACTTACGGACGAAAGTAACATTCGTTTGATCTGTCACTACCTAGTAACATGTTGTTGTGGTCTTCAATCCCAGCACTGGTTTGATGCAGCTCTCCATGCTACTCTACCCTGTGCAAGCCTCTTCATCTCCGGACAGCAACTAAAGTCTACATCCTTTTGAATCTGCGTACAGTATTCAACTCTTCCACTCCTACGATTTTTACCACCCACACTTCCATCGAATACTGAACTGGTCATACCTTGATGTCTCAGAATGTGTGCTATCAACTGATGCCTTTCTGCTTTTCCTCTACGATTTTACCATTCACACTTCCTCGAATACTACATTGGCCATACGTTGGTGTCTCGTGTCATATTAACTGATCCCTTCTTCTAGTGAGGCTGTGCCACAATTTTTTTCTCCCCATTTCTGTTCAGTACCTCCTCATTACTTATCCGATCCACCCACCTAATCTTCTTCTGTAGCATCACATTTCGGAAGTTTCTATTCTCTTCTCGTTTAAACAGTCTAGCATCTATGTTTCACTTCCACACATGGCTACAATCCATACAAAAACTTTCGGAAAAGCCTTTCTGTACTTAAGTGTATAGGGTGTTCGGAAATCCCCGTTACAAACTTCTAGGACTTGTACAGCGGCTTGAGTACATAATATTTTGACTAGGAACCCAAGTCCGGAAACGTACCGTTTCGATTCAGATGTGTAACGCGTCCAAGTCTGATACGGGAAAGAGAAAAATCTCAGAGTTGCCTGTTCTAGCATGCAATAGGGTAGACAGGATGGCGTGTACGATGCCTGTAATACTGTGTGTGGTCGCCACATCGAGCCGCTGTTGTAGTGTATCAGCACTGTTCTGTATGTGCAGTACGCTGGATTCTTTTTTGTTTCGGGTTAATGTAAACACGTAAAGTTTAAGTGTTAACTCAAACAAATGTGCTTAAGTAATAAATGGATGTCTCGTTATGTTTCCTTTCGAACTGTTACCTAATAACTGTACTGCGCCACTCTTAATTCAGTTCCTCACGTGGAATTGGATGAGTTAACCATCTGAACTAAAACCATTGTAGAACAGAAATGGCACGTCTCCAGACATGAGGTCCTATTCAAAATATTATGCACCCACCCCCCTCTATAAGTCCTTGAAGTTTGTAACGGAAATTTCCGTACAGCCTGTATATTCGATGATAGCAAATTTCTGTTCTTCAGAAACACTTTTCTTTTCATTGTCAGTCTACATTTTGTATCCTATCTACTTAGGCCATCATCAGTTATTTTGACGCCTAGAAAACAAAACTCATCTCCTGTTTTAAGTGTCTCGTTTAATCCCCTCAGCCTCACCTGATTTAATTCGACTACATTCCATTATCTTCTTTTTGCTTTTGTTGATGTTCAACTTATATCCTCCTTTCAAGACACTATCCATTCTGTTCAACTGTTCTTGCAAGTCCGTTGCGGTCTCTTCTGTTTTATCTTTTCTGTGTAGTAACAGACCTCGATGAAGCTTTGGCCATACATAGAAAGAACTGCTACAGTATAGTAGAGAAGGCAATTGAAACAAATACACAATGAGACGAATAGAAATGACGCTTTTACTCAAAGGCAATAATTACACTGAAGTCACCACCATTCACGACGTTCCCCTGGACATTATAGAAGGCACGACATGGATCTTAATAGGGTGTGCGATCACTACGGTCGCCAATGCATCTTCTGCACCGTGCTCCCGTACATCGGTCGGGTTATCGTGAGTTTTTATCGTCATGTTTCACGAGGAAACGCTGACCTAACGCCATTCACAATTTGAGAGGGTATGTGATGTTATTTCAGTGATTAAAAAATCAAGTTATATTTACAGAGAACTTTGCAACATCACTTGGTAGCATATGCTTGGGACAGTAAGTTTCTATTCCAGCTGACGCTAGTCTCCGACCAATGATGCAGGATGAAACAGAATGTTGCAAGGAGTCCATTACTTGTTCTTCGATGGCAGGCGTAGGTGCTTGGTGCACAGTCTGTGATCCTCCCTTGTTGTGGTCTGATGTGGTCTAATGGAACACAGACAAGTATGCCTGCCCACAAGTTCCCATGCAGTCCAACATCGAGCCGCTGTCATATCCAAATGCCTCACAAATCTGGATGCTCCTCGATATAGACCAGTCTGCAAATGGAGACCCACAAATGATGCCTGTTAGATGTTGATAATGCTGCCTCACGTTAGTATGCGGTATCTCCATATCATCTTCGCGTCCTTCACATCTGACACCGTCTCAACTCTTATATACCCAAACAGGCCTGCTTACAACACAAAACACAGACAACACCAATACACTCTGGTGGTCGTTTTACCTCTTACGTTTACCTATTACCATTTACATACTCGCCGATGATGTGTATGTATACGAAGTTACTTAGACATCTGACCATGTCTTCTGGGTCCTTCATTCTGTTTCTCGGCAATATATTTTAGCTATGGTGGATACAAAATACTATGAACAATCAGTCACAATGATTCTGTATAATCATGTATTTTAATATCATAGCTATCTCGTATCATTTCATCTTAGCAACCTAGCGCAGATTTCTATCAACGTCTTCTAATCATTAGTACTATTAACTAGCCAGTTCTGAACTAAATATTTTAAAAGGATAATGTTACTGAGAGCAGGATTAGATATTTCGAATCATAATAAGAATAATTATAGTCTGTAACAATTTATTACTAACGTTATAATTTAATTTCAATTAACTTCTTCACCTCTGGTTTCATAATCGCTACGAAACTGTCAATATGTTTCTGCCGGGTCTGTGCATCTCGAAAATCAAAATTTATTTCCGCAACGTGTCTGGCCAGTCAAGAGATATCAAGATGTAGGCGAATACACTATCTATGGTAATTTTACGAAACTGGAAACAGCGTGTGTCTAAATCTCTCACTGATCAAGTCAAACATCATAACTGTAATATACTTGTTCGTAAGTGCTTCCAGAGGTTCAGAAGGCGACTGCGTGAACACTGCAAACCATACCGAAAATACTCTCAAACGCCTAACAGTGAGTAGAGCATCTTTCCACGTATGTAACTCACATTTTAAGGGCTCTGCATGAGCCCTGGGAAGGACTGAAAGAATGGGGGAAAGAAATACAGTAGAAGAAGAATGGGTAGCTTTGACAGATGGAATAGTGACGGCAGCAGAAAATCAAGTACGTAAAGAGACGAGGGCTAGTAGAAAGCCTTGGGAAACAGAAAAGATATTGAATTTAATTGATGAAAGGAGAAAATATAAAAATGCAGTAAATGAACAAACAAAGGAGTACAAACGTCTCAAAAATGAGATCGACAATAAGTGCAAAATGGCTACGCAGGGATGGCTAGAGGACAAATGTAAGGATGTAGTGGCACATATCACTAGGGATAAGATAGATAATTGCCTGCAGGATAATGAAAGACGCCTCTGGAAGAAAAAGAGAACCAATTTTATAAATGGCAAGAGCTCCGACGGAAAATCAGTTCTAAGCAAAGAAGGGAATGCAGGAAGGTGGAAGGAGTGTATAGAGGGTCTATATAAGAGCGATGTACTTGAGGGCAATATTATGGAAATGGAAGAGGACCTAGATGAAGATGAAATGGGAGGTATGATACTGCGTGAAGAATTTGACAGATCACTGAAAGACCTAAGTCGAAACAAGGCCCCGGGAGTAGACAACATTCCATTAGAACTACTGATAGCCTTTGGAGGGCCAGTCATAACAAAATTCTACCATCTGGTGAGCAAGATGTATGAGACAGGCGAAATGCCCTCAGACTTCAAGAAGAGTATGATAATTCCAATCCCAAAGAAAGGAGGTGTTGACAGGTGTGAAAAATGACCGAACTATCAGCTTAATAATACTAACACGAATTCTTTACAGACGAATGGAAAAACTGTTACAAGCTCACTACGGAGAAGATCAGTTTGGATCTGTAGAAATGTCGGAACACGCGAGACAATACTGACCCTACGACTTATCTTAGAAGATAGATTAAGGAAAGGCACCTACATTTCTAGCATTTGTAGACTGAGAGAGAGCTTTTGACAATGTTGACTGTAATACTCTCTTTCAAATTCGAAAGGTGGCAAGGGTCAAATATCGGGAGAAAAAGGCTATTTACAATTTTTGCAGAAACCTGATGGCAGTTATAAAAATCGAGGGGCATGAAAGGGAAGCTGTGGTTGGGAATGGAGTGAGGTAGCGTTGCAGCCGATGTTATTCAATCTTTGTGCTGAGCAAGTAGTAAAGAAAATAAAAGGAAAATTTGGAGTAGGAATTAAAATCCATGGAGAAGAAATAAAAACTTGAGGTTTCAAATGTATGTGAAATCTTACGGGACGTAACTGCTAAGGTCATCAGTCCCTAAGCTTACTCAACCTAAATTATCCTAAGGGCAAACACACACACACCCATGCCCGAGGGAGGACGCGAACCTCCGCCGGGACCAGCCGCGCAGTCCATGACTGCAGCACCCTAGACCGCTCGGCTAATCCCGCGCGGCTCTTTGAGGTTTGCCGATGACACTGTAATTCTGTCAGAGATAGCTAAGGACCAGGAAGAGTAGTTGAACGGAATGGACAGTGTCTTTAAAGGAGGGTATACAATGAACATCAACAAAAGCAAAACGAAGATAATGGAATATAGCCGAAATAAATCAGGTGATGTTGAGGGAATTAGGAGATGAGACACTTAAAGTAGTAGATGAGTTTTGCTATTTGGGAAGCAAAATAACTGATGATGGTCGAAATAGAGAGGATATGAAATGTAGATTGGCAATGGCAAGGAAAGCGTTTCTGAAGAAGAGAAATTTGTCAACATGGAGTATAGATTTTTTGTCAGGAAGTGTTTTCCAGAAAGTATTTGTATGGAGAGTAGCCATGTATGGAAGTGAAACATAGACGATAAATAGTTTAGACACGAAGAGAATAGAAGCTTTAGAAATGTGTTGCTACCGAAGAATGCTGAAGATATGGGTATATCACGTAACCAATGATAATGAGGAGGTACTGAACAGAAGTGGGGAGAAGAGGAATTTGTGGCACAACTTGACTAGAAGAATGGATCGGTAGGTAGGAAACGTTCTGAGGCACCAAGGGATCACCAATTTAGTGTTGGATGGAAGCGTGGAGGATAAAAATCATAGAGGTTGATCAAGAGATGAATACACTACGCAGATTCAGAAGGATGTGGGTTACAGTAGTTACTCGGAAATGAGGAAGCTTGTATCGGATAGAGTAGCAGGGAGAGCTGCATCATACCTATGTCTGGACTGAAGACCACAATAACAACATGGGCACTGTTTGTGGCGTGGCAAACGTCTGTACGATCATACAGTTCAATGAAGCCGCTAACTGCCTGGGAAGGTGCGACAGTAGTACGCTTTGGGAATATGTTCATTGGGCTTGCCTAACTGCAGGCGCAAACTCATTCGATGCGACAACGGACAGCTGATTATCTGTCTATATTTTTTGATGTGTCTGCCCCTTAGTACAATTATGAGACAGAGTCAGTTACGAATATCAACTTGCGGAAATGATCAAAATGGCTCTGATCACTATGGGACTTAACTGCTGAGGTCATCAGTCCCCTAGAATTACTTAAACCTAACTAACCTAAGGACACCACACACATCCATGCCCGAGGCAGGATTCGAACCTGCGACCGTAGCGGTCGCGCGGTTCCAGACTGTAGCGCCTATAACGACTCGGCCACTCCAGCCGGCGCGGAAATGTTCTATTCACTGTTATGTATCACTGAAAACTTCTGAATTACTTATGAATAGCCTGTACCTGTGAGTCCGGACACAGCATGTGTCTTCAACAAATATCGGTACACATCGTGTGTGACTGGGATGTGCAAACACATCACATCTTAAGTTCATCACACTACTCGTAAAATCTTTCGTTAATTAAAACAATGTGACGTACAAGGCATCGAATACGGAATCTTACCTTTTGTGGGAAATACTCTTGCTGACTGAGTTGCGCAGGTATGACTTACCATCCACCCAAACACCTACACTTCCACAGGTACCACTCCTGTAGTTTTCAGACCAAAGGGTCCACTGCTTTTTCGTTCTGTAAAGATCCTTGGTGATTTGCTTACACATAAGTGCAGGCAAATGACTAGCGTATGTTTCAATGACGAAATCAGTAATAATTGTGGAACCAACGAAAATACGCAGTTTATTTTAACCACAGACTAAGGGACAAAAACTCGCTGAAATTCTAAGGGCTTGGCTACAAAAGCACCAATGCGGGGGATGTCTGCTCCTTGTTCTTTTTTTCCTTTCTTTCTGCTCTCTCCTTTGAGTCTTGGGGCCGGAACTGTGCTCTGCCTCGTTGCAGGTGTGGCCTGATGTGGCGTGTGCGCGCAGTTATCACGTGCTAAGGGAAGGCGGCGCCAACTGTTCCGCAGAGGAGCGGGCCGGCTGTAAGGCGGCAGGAGGCTGGAGGCTGGAGCACGTGTGAGCAGTTGCCGGCCCGCAATATTCGCCACACTCGGCGCCCGGTCCGGCTCTAACTCTGCACCTGCAGCCGCTGTGTTCTCGCCGCTGCCCTTACGGGCCACTCGGATGCACAAATCGGCAAATAACATCGACCGGCGCCAGCCTCAGGGGTAATTGAATACCTGTTTGAACGGTCCAGTGGGGGAGCTGCGGCTGGGTCAAAAACACAGCAGCTCGCTGTAGAGTAACGTCGCGCCGGAAGCAAACATAATCACGCGGTCACGTCTGTCAACATCTCTCTCCCGTGAGAGCAACAGTGCCTCTGGTCACCATCAATAAATACCGAGTCATCTCGCGTGTAGTAGGATCATTCGCGCATCAGATGTCGACTACAAATACATCAAAGAGAGGAACATATACGAAATTCCAAAGCAGAAGTGCCACTAGTTAAAGCCAGCGGGACGACTTTAGGCAGCAGTAGGATCATTCGCGCATCAGATGTCGACTACAAATACATCAAAGAGAGGAACATATACGAAATTCCAAAGCAGAAGTGCCACTAGTTAAAGCCAGCGGGACGACTTTAGGCAGCAATGTTACGACAACAATTTAGATACGAGAGAATACCGCAGCATGGCCGTAATTGACACAGGCAGCGACAGGGGAGCGCTTGGCGGCAGATGTTACGGAATGTGTCGGCCGGCTTCTGCAGACCGGATCATTCAGTAGGTGTACTGACAGGCGCTGTCAGATTGTAGAAATGTGTGTCTGCTGCAACAGTGATCAGCGTCAATAGCTACTTACGTCTATTAGGCGACAGTCAATTAACCTGATTGGGCAAATGAACTATGGTTAAATACCCTGCAGTAATATTTCAGGGACTTGAACTTGCGTTGCTGCAGAGAGAAGTTGTGAGTGAAAGTTTAAGGCAGAATATTTTCCTTGGTGGCTAAAATAGAAGGGAGATATGCACAAGGTTACACTGATAACAGCCACGTAAAGATGATATCAGAAATCGACTTCATGAGATTTCATTACATGAATAAATTGTGTTTTTTCTCGCTGCATTTGAGAGACGGCGGACTCGTCCCTACCATGCAAGGGCTTTTTTTTTCATATCTTCAGTAGGAGACTACGTGGAAACGGCCTAATATAGTACATTGTTTCTTTTCTGTGCGTATGTGCTAATTATGATCCGTTTATGGTGTTTTCTTCGTCCGCAAGGGATACGAGAAAAAATTATCAACGGCCTGAGTGTAGGTGGGTGGCAAGAGACAGTATTGGTTACATGATGCTTGCGTTCTCCTTACCATCTTCTGTTATCGACGAGTGACGAGGGCATTCAGCTTAACCCTTTTCGTCTACAAGAATATGACTTGCAGTTTACACTCGACAGGTTTCAAAACCTTAACAACTTTGAGAAACACTACGTGTTCCAACAAGACGACGATTCAAAGTTTATATAACTGACGAAGGTTTAATAAATTCAAATATTTACGATTTTAAGGTTTACTTTAATGTAGGAAGACGCCTTCGAAATAATCGTGGAAGTTCCGAAAACCTCTTGCCTGTTCCGTCCAAATACTTTTCAGTTGTCTTCCCAATATAACACAAACATCGTCAAAAGACATGCAGTATGAGGCGTTTCGTCACGGTTCGCGCTGCTCCCCCCGTCGGAAGTTCGAATCCTCCCTCGGGCATGGGTGTGTTTGTGTGTGTGTGTGTGTTGTTCTTAGCGTAAGTTAGTTTACGTTAGATTAAGTAGTACGTAAGCCTAGGAACCGACGACCTCAGCAGTTTGGTCCAATAATCCTTACCACAAATTTCCATTTTTCCTCGAAAGAGGCTGAGAGACAGCTCAGCAAATCAATGGTGCAGTGTAGAAAATAAAACTGGCGTCCTTGGCTAACACTTCATGACTGTGACGAATATTTCACTCCTGCATTGGAGAATACAGGAAAAGAACAGGTCTCGCTGCTCCATACTCTTCCGTCGTTACTTGACTGATTCATGAGCAACAAAAAACTTAAAACAAAAAAAAAAACAAAAAATACGAAACAGTTTGACACTTCGGTAACATCTCCCCTCTGTACGTTTGTGACATCGTGAAGAACGATGAAATATACTTTCACCAAAAACATCTCTTCGTGGGTGCAGACATCATCAGCCAGAAATTCCTCAGTAACCATGAAACTACCTAACTCGAGACGCAAAAAGTGTTCGGAAGAAAGTAGCGGCAACCTTCTGCGCGGAAACATTAATACTCTACAGTATACGAACATTCAGTGGCCAACATGTGTCGTTTTTCCTAGGCAGTGTAGGAGACAACATACGAGACCTACAGGATCTGAACGAAAGTTCGTCACAGTGTTACGGACTGGATTTGAATCTACGAAATAAAATAACTTTGGGAATTAAAACATTGCCAGACTCGCAATCGTCACACACACACACACACACACACACACACACACACACACACACACACACACACACACACGGTGAAGTTTCATCTTATGCTATTACAGCTCCTCACTAAGTCTAGATGTTTCATTGTGAACCTCAAAGACTCATGTACGAGGAAAAATGATTCTGATCTCTTGTATATCACTGTTGATGTGCCGAAATCTTACGGTTAGACCACACTGAGAGGAGCGAAAGGAGTTGTAATGCCGTGAGGAAGCGTAACGGCACACAAAACCTACAGGATTCATGTCGGTGGGTCGATCAGTGCTGGTGATGAAAACACAGTGCTAGGTGCCGGAACGCATCTCCTCAACCATACAAATTCCTACAAACCACATGCCTCCTCCGCCCCACTCCCTCAAGCCATAAAAGCAATAAGATAAGATTTTTGAAAACATGTGATAAAGCTTACAACAAGAAACCACTGTTTACAAAATACTGCTCTAAAATTCAGATTTTTAAAACATAATTACTTGTAATCAAAATAATAACACCACGAGATTTAATGTAAACAAACAACAGGTGCTATCGTCCGTCCCCCTTGCAGCGTCACTTTACTCCCTTGTTCTGCCCTGTACATATCGACACAAGTCTGCAGTCTTGGTGATAATGACGTCGGGTTTTCAACTGCTGCGAGCCGCAGCGTTCAGACAGTTGCATTGGAGTGGCTCTGTGAACGTGTGTCCAGTATGAATTAATAAAGCACTTAGCGATGAATGACGATGAAGATAGTCCTCGCCCAACGGTGTCACATACAATTCCGACTTCCCGAAGAATTAGGAAAAACAAGACACGATGGAATATGAGACTCGGAGTTAGATGTTTGGTAAACGCTCTAAATGTCATTTGTCTTCTACTCACTGAGATGTTTTACAACTGGATTGATTTATGTTCACATTAATTATTACAAATATGAACACGATTTAACACACGTTTCCTATCTTACAACTCCGGTGCCCAGTTGCACCAGTGAGTTCAAACAAATTCCCTGGGAGGTGCCTGGACGCTGTTCCGGCTGAAATTAAGCCCTCTGAGAACACACCACGTATGGTGTTGGTACGATACCATTCCCAGAGTCAGTATCAGCGTGCAGTTGTTTGCTATCCACGTTATCATTCGAATATATTCCCTAGTTAGACGGTGTTCTAACAATAACGACCCATCAGTTTGGTTATGTTTCGGTAAATATTTCCAAACAGTTTTAAAAAAAATGGTTCAAATGGCTCTGAGCACTATGGGACTCAACATCTTAGGTCATAAGTCCCCTAGAACTTAGAACTACCTAAACCTAACTAACCTAAGGACATCACACACACCCATGCCCGAGGCAGGATTCGAACCTGCGACCGTAGCAGTCCCGCGGTTCCGGACTGCAGTGCCAGAACCGCTAGACCACCGCGGCCGGCCAAACAGTTTAAAGCTAAAACGGCTGTATTAAATGTTTATAATAGCAGGAATAGAAGCCCTTGGATAATTCAGTTAATTTTGACGTGTCTTGTCAGGCTGGTGGGCTTGTAGCATTTTCCTTTTATTCTTCAATCTGTGCACATGTTATAAAGATGACTGTTTCTTATGCCATGCAGGATCATTCTTTTGTAAGCATGCTAAGGGAAAACTGACAATTTTTGGAACCTTCCATATACTCCTCCCACTATAATATCTACTATACAAATGGAAATAACGAGCTTTTGATGCAACTTTTACTCATACAACTGGCCATGTTCCTTCATTACTACCGCAACCCTGCGAGACTACGGTCTACAACATGGCTTGCTCGCTGCGATGTTTTTAAACTGCGTACTGTCATCGTCTTGATATTTACTAATGCATGTCATTGCATGACTGCAGCTAATGATTCGTTCAAATGCATATTCATCTCGTTTTTACACTTTGAGCGTGGTTGTAAAAAGCAACCAAAACTAGTTATCGTATTTTAATTGTAATTAGAAAATTGAGGTCTAGGCGTTAAAGTTTTGTGTATGTTCCTACCATTCTCACTAGTTGTATGATTTCTGTACTTATGGGATACTTATTTCTGGAAAGAGCCTACTTTTTCCGTACACCCCCATAACCCCTCGGAGAGCCTAGACACGTCGTTATCGTCCTTATATACGCTCATAACGTGAAACAGAAGTGCCCGATAACGAAACGGTCGGGGCGAAAGACTCCAAATACACTCATTCACTGTTTCAATGCCAACCAGTCCCCACTGAAATCACAGTCCACCAACGAGCACACACACTATGCAGATACAGAAAGACGGGGACACCAGAAGTGTGTGTGTGTGTGTGTGTGTGTGTGTGTGTGTGAGAGAGAGAGAGAGAGAGAGAGAGAGAGAGAGAGAGAGAGAGAGACAGAGAGAGAGAGAGAGGGGGGGGGGGGGTGCCGAACTGAGAGCAGCCGGGAAACAGCCAAAGCCAGGTGGCAGCGTGTGGAAGTAATTAAAGTGCAGTTACGCTAACTGTAACGCAGTAGAGGACTAATTATGACGGGTACGGCGAACACCTGAGACGGTGGCGGCACTGCTGGGAAGCAATTTAAGTTGCGCGGTAATTAAAGTCTGCGGAATCGCCGTGCATCGCAAGACGCGGATCGCGCTCGCGCCAGCCCGCCCCGCCAGTAGCCTTTGGCTCTGCAATAATTAAATCTAAATCAATTATCCGATCGACTTTCCTTCGTTCAAAGTAAATTCCACAGAATCACCCGATTACGTAAAAACTTTTCTTTAATTATCAATCCCCCCTAAAATGGAGTTGGCTCTCTTTGTGCTAGCTGCGAGCAGCAGGCTGTGGCAAGCCGCTTCGTTATTTTCAAATTAATCGACCGCTTGCAGGGCGAAGCTCCTGCTCCGCGTTGGCTCGATCCTCAGCACGCAGTCTCAGAAAGCAACGAGACCGAACGTTTGAACGGGCAGTATGCCACCTGGAGACTAACGATGCCTGCGAATCACAGTGGACTCGATACTTACTTTTAAGAGCACACTGATGAGTCACGTGACTGTTTACTACATAAAATCCGTCCCTCACTGTTGTAATTTCAAGGCAATGAAAATAATACCAAGCTTCATCACACTTCCTTCTATCTGGGATGGAAGGCCATTAAGGGCAGCAGTCTGAATTAATGAACTTCAAACCATACAAAACGTATGAATTCAGTGGATATAAAATTACCTAATTCAGGTCAGCCCCCCTGCTGGGAGATACACGGGATAGTCTTCTGCTGGTAGAAAAGAAGCTCGATGTAAATGATAAACGCAAGACGTTGGTACGAGCTCATTACCAAGTAGATAAAAATAAATGTAAAAGGATGGAAACACAGACAAAAAAAAGGTCGTATACTGTCAACGAAAGATAAAGACTGCAAAGCAGTTGACAAAACGAGTAGAGACTGCAGCGCCATCACAGGTTCCATTTCTTTGGAACAACAACAGAACAAGAAAAACTTCTGCCAGAAACGCGGCTTGGCGCCCGTGAAAAAGTGCACTTTTGGCACGTTATGAAAAATTACAGGGAACAAATCATTATATTTTTACGTGACAGTACAACAACAGAGCAGAAGTTCTAATAGAGCAAAAGATACTCCAAAGTCTGTTACAACCATATCACCGTTAACGGTTCACCACAGACCTTTGAAACGTCTCTGTAAGACGTTCTCTGACATGAAGGTATGATTACATGTGAAGAACAATGAAGCAATATTAGCTACGATGCGGTACTTGTCGCTGTGCTTATTACTGTCGTTGAGTATAGCTGTTCCTCAAAGCTTATAGTCGAGTTTACAGTTGCTCTGTGTTCACAGACATTTAAATTGGCGATACTTCTTCTGGATGAGCGGAGCAGACAGGAAGCTGTATGTATGACTCAACAAGGAGAACTTCGCTTGTGGACGAGAACTGCAAACTAAATTTAACTTCATTGCAATTGCTGAAGAAATACGAAATATAACAACATTTTAGAAATGTTCCAAAAATGTTGATAACTGACAGTTTTCATACTATTGCGGCGTACATATATTATACAAGCTGACGTAGGCCTTCCACTTTATTCAAGAATTCATGTCCTATGTATTTGTATCTCTTTCTCGTTTTATTTCTCTTTTCTGATTGTTTCAGCTACTCGGGCACCCAGAAAGCTGCTGAAGTGATCTGGGCTACTAAAATAGAACGCGACATTTACATTATATTTGTACGCAGTGAAAACAATAATTTATTTTCATGTTTCATTATCTACGTTTTTTCAACCACTTTCTAAATGATTTGTCACATCATTGCTCAAAATATTCGATGGATGGATAAATACTATTATTACTATTACGTGCGGCGTCACCCGCGATAAAATAGTTATTTGTAACAAAATGCCCATATATGTATTATTGCAGTCTCTGTCCATCTCCTCCTACTACTCCTCCTCCTCTCTTCATCTTATCAACCCCACCCCCTTATCGTTCTTACCCCCCCACAGTATTTATTTCCACACCGTATCTAAAATGCGTAGCAAATTTGGTTGAAGTAGTTCCAGGTGTTGAAGGTGAGCTTTTTACCAGTCGCTTTGCCAGTGTATATGTCACATGCATTTAACGCATTTCACACGCATTAACACACATATTTAATCTGTATCTGCAGCAAATTTCGTCCTGCAGTTTTATTTCCACAAAGCTTGATGTTTATGACGTCGTATCTGCTGAACTATTGTCATACAATATCATTTTGTAGGTACAGCCATTCGTATATGTTGCTAATGTCTGCGGGATGTATTGTAGCTTAAGTTAGCACTAAAGAAGTAATAAATGAAAGCGTCATGCATGATGCTGCATTTTTTCACGCATCGAGTGTTTATGACATTATGCACTCCTGGAAATTGAAATAAGAACACCGTGAATTCATTGTCCCAGGAAGGGGAAACTTTATTGACACATTCCTGGGGTCAGATACATCACATGATCACACTGACAGAACCACAGGCACATAGACACAGGCAACAGAGCATGCACAATGTCGGCACTAGTACAGTGTATATCCACCTTTTGCAGCAATGCAGGCTGCTATTCTCCCATGGAGACGATGGCACGGGATACATGCGGACGTGCATTGTCCTGTTGGAACAGCAAGTTCCCTTGCCGGTCTAGGAATGGTAGAACGATGGGTTCGATGACGGTTTGGATGTACCGTGCACTATTCAGTGTCCCCTCGACGATCACCAGTGGTGTACGGCCAGTGTAGGAGATCGCTCCCCACACCATGATGCCGGGTGTTGGCCCTGTGTGCCTCGGTCGTATGCAGTCCTGATTGTGGCGCTCACCTGCACGGCGCCAAACACGCATACGACCATCATTGGCACCAAGGCAGAAGCGACTCTCATCGCTGAAGACGACACGTCTCCATTCGTCCCTCCATTCACGCCTGTCGCGACACCACTGGAGGCGGGCTGCACGATGTTGGGGCGTGAGCGGAAGACGGCCTAACGGTGTGCGGGACCGTAGCCCAGCTTCATGGAGACGGTTGCGAATGGTCCTCGCCGATACCCCAGGAGCAACAGTGTCCCTAATTTGCTGGGAAGTGGCGGTGCGGTCCCCTACGGCACTGCGTAGGATCCTACGGTCTTGGCGTGCATCCGTGCGTCGCTGCGGTCCGGTCCCAGGTCGACGGGCACGTGCACCTTCCGCCGACCACTGGCGACAACATCGATGTACTGTGGAGACCTCACGCCCCACGTGTTGAGCAATTCGGCCGTACGTCCACCCGGCCTCCCGCATGCCCACTATACGCCCTCGCTCAAAGTCCGTCAACTGCACATACGGTTCACGTCCACGCTGTCGCGGCATGCTACCAGTGTTAAAGACTGCGATGGAGCTCCGTATGCCACGGCAAACTGGCTGACACTGACGGCGGCGGTGCACAAATGCTGCGCAGCTAGCGCCATTCGACGGCCAACACCGCGGTTCCTGGTGTGTCCGCTGTGCCGTGCGTGTGATCATTGCTTGTACAGCCCTCTCGCAGTGTCCGGAGCAAGTATGGTGGGTCTGACACACCGGTGTCAATGTGTTCTTTTTTCCATTTCCAGGAGTGTATTTCCTAAACTGTGTGTCGGACAATAATATATTTTTCTAGGTACATTCAGCGGCATATGTGGATACCTCTGCTAAATGCGTTGCTAACAGAGTTAGTAGAAAGAAGTACTAAATTAAAACTCCATATACGATACCGCAGTTTATCACGCATCTCAGTGTTTATGAGATCATAGTCATGTGTCTTACAGTGACGTGATATTTCTGGTACATTCAGGGGTAAATGTGAATACTGTCTGTAAAATGTGTCGCGAATACGATTAGTATTAAAAACGTAATAAATTGAAACGCCATGCATCATGTGGTAGTTTTGTTGGACGATAAGAAAAGAAGCGATTAACTTTCTTTTTTAATCATTTTGTAATGGTTGTCAGCGACAAAAAGGTTCGTAAAAATATGAATTTCGTTACAAGTCATTAAGTGTTCTTATTCTAAAATACTGTATTAATAAGGTATGGGTATTCGCGCATCGTGGGCTACACATTTTTCCACCCCCAACCCTACCCCTTTGATATACAGGCACATATAAGGTAGCCTGTGTGTGAATTCAGGGCATGAACAACCTTCGTTCCAAATTTCATCCAAATCCGTCCAGCCGTTTCAGCGTGAGCGTGTAACAAACATACTAACACACACAAGAACCTTCGCATTCGGAATATAAGTGGAATTATTAAGGAAGCCTATGACACGAAGGCCCAACACTTCCCTCAGTAAACAGTACCTGTCGAGAGCACCTGAAATTCGAAGCGGACGCTGAACGAGATGAGGCCTTGAACTTGTATTTGGGAGCATCCTGGTTCAGTGTCCCATCTGTTCTTTCTCATGTATGTTTCCCAAACCACGGAAACACAGTAGTTCTTCCGACTAGGTCTATTCTCCTCCTCTAAATAACTGTAACCTTCCTTTCATCTATCTAAAGAGGTGGGATCAATCATGACATGCCTTGCTTCACAATCGCATTACACGTTCACTAGGTATGAAGTTGTACTATCAACTGGGAACACCGTGTCAATTGCCCATTCGGCTTGTAAAAGGTACTGTACCAGTAGTTTGTAATCTCCAGTGGAATCAGACTCATAAGAAAAGACCATCTGCTGCAAAAATACGGTATGAGCCCATTGCATCAGGAAAGATCCGTGACTCATCGGCAGGCTATCCATGCTACTAATGGTTCAAATCGCTCTGAGCACTATGGGACTCAACATCAGAGGTCATCAGTCCCCTAGAACTTAGAACTACTTAAACCTAGCCAACCTAAGGCCATCACACACATCCATGCCCGAGGCAGGATTCGAACCTGCGACCGTAGCGGTCGCGCGGTTCCAGACTGAAGCGCCTAGAACCGCTCGGTCACACCGGCCGGCTATCCATGCTTCCCACTGCGCAACAGACGCCGATGAAATTTGCTGATAAAAAATAGCACGTTGTACTAAAAGATAAGGCTCACAGATCTATCATTGCCACACTGATTAGGAGGTTGGCATAGTGCTGCGACCTTACGTTTGGTGGTGTAGCACCTGGTTACGGATAACCTGTTCTCCTCTTCATTCCACTTCTTGACTGCCTTCCTGTAAAGCTTTATATCTTCGCATATTCACGAAGATCGATCAGTCGCCAGATCAAGTTTCTTAGTTGGTCATACTAGTATTCTTTGCAATGGTCAAAGCAGTGACCTCCCCAGTGACGGTTACGTCTGGCAGGAAGTGATACACACGTTCGGCTAACCTCAGCTGTCTCAATTTTCATTCTAATACTTCTGCTCAGAGGGCGCTTCTCAGACGCATGCGTTTGTGTAAACTGATGAAAACAGAAAGTACATCATGAACACCCAGACCGAACGCTACCGAACTGATACTGTAGTATTTTCATGCCAGTGGGATATGTAGATTAAAATTTCATGTGAAGTTGTTTTCAACATATATTTCTACAGATAAAGAATGGTATAAGTGCGTGATGCATACTGGGTGTGTCTAGCGTTACTTCAACTTCTCAGATGGGGATCACAATATATCATGCACGGAGGATATGCACATACATCTTTGGACTTTGAGAAAGGTCTAGCCATTGGCATGGCGTACATGGGAGCTTCATACCAACAGCTCGCACAGACAGTTGGCTGTAGTTCAATGACCACAGTATGAGTCGTGACGAAACAGACTCAGGACAACAATGTGGCGCGAAGAATGGACACCGGTCATTGCAAAAGGAGTACCCCCAAGAAAACTGTAGGCTTGTTTGGCTGACTCTGACGAACAGATGGACGTCATCAGCTGAAATCCTGGCAGAGGTTATAGGCAGGGTGTCAGCACGAACTTTCAGGAACAGATTACTGGACTCTGGGCTGAGATATTGAGTTGCTACGTGTTGTTCACCGCTAACATCATGCAGTAGACAACAGATACTTTACGACCTAGAGCCATAATCAGTTAAAATGCTGAGTAGCATTCTGTGGTGTTCAGTCACGAGATTCTCCGCTGTTTGTACGGTCAGATCTAGGCCAATGCGTCCGAAAACCACATGGTGAAAAGTCTATGAAGCAGTGATTTTCGCGATTAGCGTTTTAAACCTACTGTAGGCTGCGATAGACTGTGGTAAGTAAGCGTACCCTATGGTAGTTTCCCTAGTAGCGTTGGTCAGTTAAGATCGCATTTGCGTTACCTGTATATTAGGTATGTTTCATACCTATCCGGCGTAACCTTATTTCGATCGCTTTGTTTCTGTATGCGACCAGTGTCTTACTAGATTCCTTTACAAATCGCAAGCTGTGAACCGTATAGAAACTGATTGAGGATATATAAAGGGCCACATCACCCCGGGAACATTTTTGTTCTACATAGTTATCTTCCTGTCTGTTACTTAAATATAAACAGTATCTATAACAAAATCGGAATTGTCAATGTTTTGTTCAGGTTTTATCCGAAAATCGCTGATCTGTAACATGAAACAGAGGGACGTTTGAAAAATACAGATTTATCATATAACGATAGAAAATGCGAATCCCTCAAAAAAGACGCAATAAAACGTAACGAATATCGCTTCAATACTTCGTAGAACTTACATGTTTCTGTTTTTGTAAAACAACTTCCGCACTTATCAGTAATAACAGGAAACACTTGCCTTTGATCATGACGCAAAACGTTCTATTGAGTGCAAAACAACAGCAATAATTAATAGCTTTTCTGTGTTTCTGCATGTAAACTGTACTTGCATAAAAAGTAATTGCTTTGGTTACAAAAAAGGGTAGAACGTACGCGAGCACCTTATTTTCATTACTTATAAAATGCAATTTATATTTTATAGGGATCTAAAGTACACAATGGAATAACACTGAACAATGTGCGGTTCTAGTTATGTACAAAGTAAACAAACAAACGAATGAACAGAACAACAAAGAGAATCCGTCGGCTCCCAGCTCTTCTCCCACACATTCATTTACACTTCTTTCCCTGCCACTGTTACCAATACTACCAGTAATCCTACCATTCTCTGCGTCATTTATGTATTGTGCTAAAACTACTGAACCGTAGGTTTGGTAGAGGTCAACTCTGCAAGAGATACATACCTCTCCAACACTTGCAATGGGATGGGAGCTACTGGATATGACAATTGAACTGATTTGGTAATTCTTCAATGGGAAGCTGAATGCTCGTCAGTATGTGGTAAGAACAGTAAACCCTGTTGTAATATCGTTTGTGACCAGATGATATAGTCCAGCAACATAATGCAAGATTCACCACTGCAGTTCACACAACCGTTTTGATGATTCGTTGCCTGTCGGTCACCTGATTTGTCACCTGTAGAGCACGTCTGCGATGGAATGTGAAGACGTATACTTCCATACCAGCTTCGAGTCAGCAATCTTCATGAACTGCCACAGAGCGGCGCGGAGTGACCGCGCGGTTTGAGGCACCATGTCACGGATTGCGCGGCCCCTCTCACCGGAGGTTCGAGTTCTTCCTCGGGCATGTGTGTGTGTGTGTGTGTGTGTGTGTGTGTGTGTGTGTGTTGTTTTTAGCATAAATTAGTTTAAGCAGTGTGTAAGTCTAGCGACCGATGACTTCAGCAGTTTGGTCGCTTAGGAATTCACACACATTTGAAGTAACACAGAATTCAGACAAGGCAATAAATTTGTCGGGATGGCACTGAAAGCTGTTTGCTGCAATGGCACAATGAATATAACATTGTATTCATGGCCATAGTGGTCACAACTCATACTCATATTGATGACGGACATGAGTTCCGAATTTGAATGAAATTTTAAACATTTAATAGTCGTTACGTGATGATCATCTCCATGTAGTTTCCATAAATATCTGATTAGTGATTCATGGTGCAATACTTCTCATCTTTGTCAGTGCATCATGAATTCTGCAAGTTAGGATTTGTTTACGTAGCTTTTTCGTGATGTTGCAATTTTCATGAAAAACGGGGCAGATTAAACATAACTAATTTCACTTTTATTTCAATACCAGATAATAGATACAGTGCTTATCTGGCGCATTTCTTGAGAACACAGTTTTTGAGAGCTTTGTTAACACAGCGGTTTAGGAAACTTCCAGAACTTTTCATACAGTAACAGTCAGGTGGTTCCATTCGCTCTGGTGTGGTTATTACAGCGCAGGATCGTTACGAGCGCTGCGCTGGAGTTCCAGAAGAGCCGGAGACAGGCGGTTCCGCCGCGGAGGCGGGATTTGTCCCCGGGGGCGGCGCAGGCGCCGGATAAGGCGGCCTGCGATCCATCACCTGTCCGCAGCGATACCTGCAAATCCCGTCGCGACGCTTCATTTGTTATTCACTCGCCAAGTCGCTATCTGCACACCGTCACACTGCGAGTGGCAAATGTATATGAGCCTTATCACAGGAAGTATCCGCTACTTACCGAGCTCTGCCGACGGTTCTGAGTACCGACAATTAATGCGAGTCATCTCCTCACTTCCTCTTCTTTTACAGTTAGCAAGCTGTGTCGTTTAAGAACACGCTTCTAGGTAATTATAAAAATGGTTCAAATGGCTCTGAGTACTATGGGACTTAACATCTGAGGTCATAAGTCCCCTAGAACTTAGAACTACTTAAACCTAACTAACCTAAGGACATCACACACATCCATGCCCGAGGCAGGATTCGAGCCTGCGACCGTAGCAGTCGCGCGGTTCCGGACTGCAGCGCCTAGAACCGCGTGGCCAGGTAATTATGCTGGCACTATTCCCTTTCAATAAAATTTCCTTTTTTGAACGCATGAAAATTCGAAAGAGATATCTTTGGGACATAATGCATCCATTTACAGCTCCAAGACTGTGTATTCCAGAAGAAAATACGATGTATCTGCGGCCAAGTGTAAGATGCTTGTAGCCTGACCGTAACATTTAAATTTGTTTCCTTGATATTCTAAATGCAAGAGACAAAATTTCGATCACACTGAAGTAGAGAAAACAGGTTTCCACAGTGCTGGAAACTTCATCGACATTACGATACGTTACATTTGAAAGCGGTATCAATGAAATATCTACACGGAAGTACAGATTACTTCATCATTGTCACAGGTTGATTAAAAAATAAATCACGTACTTATCGGCAACGCATTTATCTACAATTTCCTCTCACTTATATGTTTATTAACAGGTGAGCTACTGTATTTTACTAAGCAGTCACTGTGCACGTAAACCGACAAAAAGTCCTCCTTTCGGTATACCCAACACGTTTTCATGAAAATTGTAACTGCCACTTATAAATTGCTTTCAGTTTCAAACCAAACGTGTCAAGTGAGCAACTGTCTCATACTTGACGATAATGGTGCTACGTACTGCCGTTATTGGACATAATGGTCGATTAAGAATCCATTTTGCACTTTTGGTTAATACATTACTTAGCTATCAGGCGCATTACTAGTTAAACTACTACTTGTTTGCTCTTCCCCGAAAAATCTTGTCTCAACACATTTTCTTCTTCCGTAAACCGTTCCTAGAAATCCTTTTTCCTAGATGTCATTTTTCCTATGTTTCAGTTAAAAGGCCCTTAAAATACCTAGTACTTTATACAAGGTTATTCGTAACAGCGCCCGTGGTTTCAGCAGACGACTGTGCAAAACCCACAAAAAATACAGAAAAATGACGCACATCAGTCTATAGAGCATCTCTGCAAGGTTTTAGCATACACTGCAGGTGCTCAGCATGTACACCGTTTGTGAGGCGGCACGTCAGTATGACAAACTCTTGGCACACATGTCCCAATAAGTCATTGTCGACATCAGCGAGTGCATTAATTAACCTTATTTGAAACTCTTCCAAATTAAGTGGCAGTACTAGCAACTCTTTCAAACTAAGTAGTAGTGGAGGAAGAACACACATATTTTGACAAAACCTCGTCAGAATAAATCGTATGGCGTTATGACACGTGGCTGTGAAGCCCATTGAAGAAGAGGAGAGCCACGATGAGAACAACTAAGTCAACGCTGCGGCAGTTAAGCAACGAGGTAATCACGAAAGTTTGAGAGAAAATACGGAGGAGCACCGTCTTCTTGTAACTGTGGCCGACAGTTCAGCAATAAGGTCATCACGGACGTCTGAAAGAAAATGTGGTGGAGCACCGTCTTCTTGTAATTGTGGCATAAGCCAGTGCTACGGCATGTCCAGGTTCACGAAACCAGTCACAGCTTTCTCTCCACAGAAAAATGGTCTATAAACTCTTGAAGAGGGCATGGCACTAAAACCATTAACTTTATACCATTCACGAATGTTTTCCACGATGTCTTGTGGATGTTCCATGGCCCAAACGCCATGTTAGGAAGATTAACGTTTCTAAACACACCAAACGCAGCTTCGTCACTGAAAATCAACTTCTGAGGAAATCTATCTTCCTTCAGTAGTCACTACAAGTCACTCCAAAAGGCACAACGAAGTTCATTATCTCGAAAGGTCACTGCAAATAACAACTGCAGCCGATATGGCTTTACAAGCAGACTTTTGCGGAGAATTCGACAGAGAGTTGACTGCGGTATCTGCAGTTCCTTGTTAGCTCGTGTCGTCGATTTCTTCGTACTCCTGACGTATGACTTGTGCCCAAGCTCCACCTTTTCTTCTGACGATACTAGCCGCCCTCTTTTCCTCGCACCATGTAAGCAGCTATATGGAAATGCCGTGTGGCTAGGGCCTCCCGTCGGGTAGACCGTTCGCCTGGTGCAAGTCTTTCGAGTTGACGCCACTTCGGCGACTTGCGTGTCGATGGGGATGAAATGATGATGAAAGACACACAACACCCAGTCATCACGAGGCAGAGAAAATCCCTGGCCCCGCCGGGAATCGAACCCGGGACCCCGTGCGCGAGAAGCGAGAACGCTACCGCAAGACCACGGGCTGCGGACATGTAAGCAGCTAGTCTCACTGAATGTGTTATACCAACCATGGGTTGTTTTGTCTGATAGAGGTTCCTGCGTATAGTTGTCACGAAGTCCTCGCTGAACCGACAAACACTCATCGCTCCATTGTACGCCATGTTCTGACAGGCTTTCTCCACAGTGATGCGCTCTGCAACTACGCTACGGCACGTATTATGAATAGAAACTTCGAGAAAGAAGTTCATCTAGTTGAATGTCTGCTTGATAGGTGTTTCTTCCTAACTCCAAGTGTCGTTAGACAATTTTAATTAAAAAAGTTCTGTGTTTCGAATTTGACGAGACTATCAGAATTATTGTAAAGTCATTTCCTTATAATGGTTGCGCAATTAAATCCGTATCGTCTACAAAGATAACTTGAATTTGACACGTATCTGTCGCGTCGAGAAAAAGCTTCAGAAGGGAAGACTTGAAATTTGTTTAAAGTTACAGGCAGATTTGGTAACTGCGACGCCTTGTAATTAATAACTATGATTATGATAACGAAACACCATAATTAAGATAGATATGAAGGAAACTTATTTCCTTGATGTCCGCTTCACTCTACCTCCTGGAAATTGTGAGCATTTCTTCTTCTTCCTTTTTAAATCTTAGCCGGCCGGAGTGGCCGGGCGGTTCTAGGCGCTACAGTCTGGAACCGCGCGACCGCTACGGTCGCAGGTTCGAATCCTGCCTCGGGCATGGATGTGTGTGATGTCCTTAGGTTAGTTAGGTTTAAGCAGTTCTAAGTTCTAGGGGACTGATGACCTCAGAAGTTAAGTCCCATAGTGATCAGAGCCATTTGAACCATTTTTAAATCTTAGAATGATGACAAGACAAACCTTGTTGCTGGAGAATTTTTAAATTTTTTTAAAAATAATAGGAAATCAATTAAGAATTGCTACATGAGCCTGGTCTCATCATACGGAATAACGCTAAATATCCTTTATTGCATTCTGACAGTAACTATCCTGGTGAGAAGACATAATCAGTTTGATCAATTAGAAAGCACGCTGTAAGTGTAGGCCCCAATTTGGAAAACTTTGCTCATTTCCGATAAAGGTTTATGATGTGTAGCACGTTCCCGCATTGCAGACAAACACTGCGTTGGCCTTTCAAGGCTGCTCGACATGCATAGCGCTTAAGGCGTGTACGGACTGCGCGTGATACGCAGGCCGTTCATCAAAGGCAGTCTATACAGTGGCTGATATTCGTGAACTTTACAAATGCTGTTGGCTGGCATTTCCCACACTCGCGGAAAGAAAGCGAACTGCAAATGTCAACAGTGAAGGTGAGTCGGGCCGAGACGAGGCGAGTTGCGTCCTGCGTCCTCAGAGAGCGGATAAAGTTGTTTCCCCAGCCGCTGCTTCCCACGCGCTCCCTGTTACACACGACTGTAGCTAAAAGGCGCCGCCCTTCGACCTGGTCTGCGGAGGTGAGCTGTTGCGCCGGCCCGGAAACCGCGCCAAGGCTCGATTATACTCTCAAAGTGTCCGCTTGTACCTCTGCTTCTGTAACACAGCTTCTTCATGCCAGCACTGGTTCAGTGAAGCAACAGAACCCAGTACGTTTTGCCGGACGGCGAGTGTTCCGCAGAGGCAGAGATATTGCCAGAATGGCGCAGGGATGTGTGGCAGGACCTCTCTTGTTGTCTATGTACATTAACGATCTGAAAGATAGGAAGGGGGGGGGGGGGGGCAAAAATCTACGAATGCTTTCTGGTGACGCTATAGTGAACGGGTCAAAGTCGCCGCTGAGTGACTGTGGGAGGATACAGGATGGTTCAAAATTTGTAGTTGGTGTGATAAATGGGAGCTTGCTCTAAATGTAGGAAAATGTGAATCATGCGAATCATTAGGGAAGCAAATTCTGTAATGTCCGAATACAGCTTCAGTAGTGTGCTGCTTAAGAGAGTCAAATCGTTTATATATTTAGGCACAATGTTGCAGAGTGATACGAAATGAAACGAGCATGTAACGCAGGCAGTAGGGAAGGTGAATGGTCGCTTAATTTACTGGGAGAATTCTAGAAAAGCATAGCTCATTTGTAAAGAAGACCGCATAGAACACTGGTGCCACCTATATGATATAGCCAAGGATTGCGCCTGACACTACAGCTACCCGCGATACACGCATGATTTGTAAGTTGCCTGCGCGCCATATCCACAGGGGACATTCCTTAACAGACACAACCGGCAACGTTACTGCAGGCATGGCGTATCAACAGTAACAATCCAGATTGTGTCTAAAATACGTCGGTCTGCTTTGAAGTGGAACTCCAGCCAGCGCACCACGGAAATGTGCGGCGCTAGAAGCACTACTTTGATTTCAGATATCACTTGCCATCCAAGCATCGAGCAAGTATCACTCTGCCGGGCATGTATTTAAGAAGGTAGCCGGCCGCTCTCGGCCATTTCAGCTTGCTGAGCTATGAGCTACTGCAAGCAGTTCTGAAGCAGAGTGGCAACCAAACCAGGCGTTTCCAGAAGCAGACAATCCAGAGGTACAGCACTGCAGCCACTACGAGAAGCCAGCCGTCGTCCAGGGAACTTCGCTTCCTCAGTCTAGGCATACCACAGACTCGGTGCTCCAGTACTGGTATCCTAGTGTGAAACAGACTGTATTCAGTGCCCAGTTCTTGTCGTCACTATACTATCAAACTTGCGTTTCCTAAATAGCCGCTAGTGCTAACTGAACGTAAGATTTATTATCCCCATCTAAACTAATTAAGTGACTTCTGCAATTGTGATTCCTCCTTTCAAGCGTTTCCATGGACAGAAGCTAAATATCTTTATCGTTACTTATCAGTAAATTGTGGTTAAGTTGAGTCGACATACTGAGTCAGTGGTGAACAACTTTATTTCTACTTTTGTATTTTTGTGTGGAAGATGTTCAGATGTGTGTGAATTCCTAAGGGACCAAACTGCTGAGGTCATCGGTCCCTAGACTAACACACTACTTAAACTAACTTAGGCTAAGAACAACACATACATCCATGCCCGAGGGAGTACTCGAGCCTCCGGCGTGAGGAGTCGCGCAATCCGTGACAAGGCGCCTCTAACCGTGCAGCATTTTGTGAGGAATGAAGATAAATGCTGACTACATCCTGGGAAAATCAGTTAATGTGTGAGCGCTACAATATAGGACACATCACCAGTACTGAGTACTGCTCAAGTGTCTGGGATCCCCACCATGTCGTATTAAAGGAAGACATCGAAACAATTCAGAGCCTAGATTTATTACGGGTAGGTTCGATCCATACACAATTATTACGGGAATGCTACGTCAGCTCACGTGGGAATCTCTGGAGGGAAGACGACTTTCATTTCACAAAACACTACTGAGGCAATTTAGAGAACCAGCATTTGCGTCTGACTGCAGAACGATTCTAATCCCGCTGTCGTACATTTCACAGCGAAGACAACGTAAGAAAAATCAGAGCTCGTGCAGAGGTATGTAGGTAGCGGTTTTTTCCTTGCTCCATTTGCGAGTGGAACAGCAAAGAGAATGACTGGTAGTGGAACACAGTACCCTCCACCATGCACCGTATGTTGACTTGCGAAGTATGTATGTAGGGGTACATAATGGTTCCCAGTAAAAGAAAGATGATTATGATGACATCTGGGTTGTGGGGCGCCCAACTGCGCGTTTATCAGCGCCCATACCAAGTCCCAGTTGTTACACATTCCAATTTTTTTTAACAGTGAAACCTAGCCACTGTCACGAATGATATGATGATGAAATGATGAATTTCTCTGTCATGAGCCAAAGTTGTTTGTCTGCCACCCTAGGCGAGTCTATCTGGCCCGCATAGCACCAAATCTTGACAGCCGTTTCTGTTATTCCTTGGCAAGTTAGTTCGGACGGGATACACGCCGCATGGTGGAAACAAATATTCCTCAACATTCTTCACTGTGCCAAAAGCATATCTTGCAATATTAACGGTCGGAAGAGTGATGCTTCAAACAAACACATGTCGTACGAACTACTCAGACGATGAGTACCGTATATATATGTTGTTGTTGTTGTGGTCTTCAGTCCTGAGACTGGTTTGATGCAGCTCTCCATGCTACTCTATCCAGTGCAAGCTTCTTCATCTCCCAGTACCTACTGCAACCTACATCCTTCTGAATCTGCTTAGTGTATTCATCTCTTGGTCTCCCCCTACGATTTTTACCCTCCACGCTGCCCTCCAATACTAAATTGTTGATCCCTTGATGCCTCAGAACATGTCCTACCAACCGATCCCTTCTTCTGGTCAAGTTGTGCCACAAACTCCTCTTCTCCCCAATCCTATTCAGTACCTCCTCATTAGTTATGTGATCTACCCATCTAATCTTCAGCATTCTTCTGTAGCACCACATTTCGAAAGCTTCTATTCTCTTCTTGTCCAAACTATTTACCGTCCATGTTTCACTTCCATACATGGCTACACTCCATACAAATACTTTCAGAAATGACTTCCTGACACTTAAATCTATACTCGATGTTAACAAATTTCTCTTCTTCAGAAACGCTTTCCTTGCCATTGCCAGTCTACATTTTATATCCTCTCTACTTCGACCATCATCAGTTATTTTGCTCCCCAAATAGCAAAACTCCTTTACTACTTCAAGTGTCTCATTTCCTAATCTAATACCCTCAACATCACCCGACTTAATTCGACTACATTCCATTATCCTCGTTTTGCTTTTGTTAATGTTCATCTTATATCCTCCCTTCAAGACACCATCCATTCCGTTCAACTGCTCTTCCAAGTCCTTTGCTGTCTCTGACAGAATTACAATGTCATCGGCGAACCTCAAACTTTTTATTTCTTCTCCATGGATTTTAATACCTACTCCGAATTTTTCTTTTGTTTCCTTTACTGCTTGCTCAATATACAGATTGAATAACATCGGGGAGAGGCTACAACCCTGTCTTACTCCCTTCCCAACCACTGCTTCCCTTTCATGTCCCTCGACTCTTATAACTGCCATCTGGTTTCTGTACAAATTGTAAATAGCCTTTCGCTCCCTGTATTTTACCCCTGCCACCTTTAGAATTTGAAGGAGAGTATTCCAGTCAACATTGTCAAAAGCTTTCTCTAAGTCTACAAATGCTAGAAACGTAGGTTTGCCTTTCTTTAATCTTTCTTCTAAGATAAGTCGTAAGGTCAGTATTGCCTCACGTGTTCCAGTATTTCTACGGAATCCAAACTGATCTTCCCCGAGGTTGGCTTCTACTAGTTTTTCCATTCGTCTGTAAAGAATTCGTGTTAGTATTTTGCAGCTGTGGCTTATTAAACTGATTCTTCGGTAATTCTCACATCTGTCAACACCTGCTTTCTTTGGGATTGGAATTATTATATTCTTCTTGAAGTCTGAGGGTATTTCGCCTGTTTCATACATCTTGCTCACCAGATGGTAGAGTTTTGTCAGGACTGGCTCTCCCGAGGCCGTCAGTAGTTCCAATGGAATGTTGTCTACTCCGGGGGCCTTGTTTCGACTCAGGTCTTTCAGTGCTCTGTCAAACTCTTCACGCAGTATCGTATCTCCCATTTCATCTTCATCTACATCCTCTTCCATTTCCATAATATTGTCCTCAAGTACATCGCCCTTGTATAGACCTTCTATATACTCCTTCCACCTTTCTGCCTTCCCTTCTTTGCTTAGAACTGGGTTGCCATCTGAGCTCTTGATATTCATACAAGTGGTTCTCTTCTCTCCAAAGGTCTCTTTAATTTTCCTGTAGGCAGTATCTATCTTACCCCTAGTGAGACAAGCCTCTACATCCTTACATTTGTCCTGTAGCCATCCCTGCTTAGCCATTTTGCACTTCCTGTCGATCTCATTTTTGAGACGTTTTTATTCCTTTTTGCCTGCTTCATTTACTGCATTTTTATATTTTCTCCTTTCATCAATTAAATTCAATATTTCTTCTGTTACCCAAGGATTTCTACTAGCCCTCGTCTTTTTACCTACTTGATCCTCTGCTGCCTTCACTACTTCATCCCTCAAAGCTACCCATCCTTTTTCTACTGTATTTCTTTCCCCCATTCCTGTCAATTGTTCCCTTATGCTCTCCCTGAAACTCTGTACAACCTTTGGTTCTTTCAGTTTATCCAGGTCCCATCTCCTTAAATTCCCACCTTTTTGCAGTTTCTTCAGTTTTAATCTACAGGTCATAACCAATAGATTGTGGTCGGAGTCCACATCTGCCCCTGGAAATGTCTTACAATTTAAAACCTGGTTCCTAAATCTCTGCCTTACCATTATATAATCTATCTGATACCTTTTAGTATCTCCAGGGTTCTTCCATGTATACAACCTTCTATCATGATTCTTAAACCAAGTGTTAGCTATGATTAAGTTGTGCTCTGTGCAAAATTCTACCAGGCGGCTTCCTCTTTCATTTCTTAGCCCCAATCCATATTCACCTACTACGTTTCCTTCTCTCCCTTTTCCTACACTCGAATTCCAGTCACCCAGGACTATTAAATTTTCGTCTCCCTTCACTATCTGAATAATTTCTTTTATTTCATCATACATTTCTTCAATTTCTTCGTCATCTGCAGAGCTAGTTGGCATATAAACTTGTACTACTGTAGTAGGTGTGGGCTTCGTATCTATCTTGGCCACAATAATGCGTTCACTAAGCTGTTTGTAGCAGCTTACCCGCGTTCCTATTTTCCTATTCATTATTAAACCAACTCCCGCATTACCCCTATTTTACTTTGTGTTTATAACCCTGTGGTCACCTGACCAGAAGTCTTGTTCCTCCTGCCACCGAACTTCACTAATTCCCACTATATCTAACTTTAACCTATCCATTTCCCTTTTCAAATTTTCTAACCTACCTGCCCGATTAAGGGATCTGACATTCCACGCTCCGATCCGTAGAACGCCAGTTTTCTTTCTCCTGATAACGACATCCTCTTGAGTAGTCCCCGCCCGGAGATCCGAATGGGGGACTATTTTACCTCCGGAATATTTTACCCAAGAGGACTATTTTACCTCCGGAATATTTTACCCAAGAGGACGCCATCATCATTTAATCATACAGTAAAGCTGCATGATATATATATATATATATATATATATATATATATATATATATATATATAGAGAGAGAGAGAGAGAGAGAGAGAGAGAGAGAGAGAGAGAGAGAGCGTGCATGCGGCTATATATATATATAAAACCACGCGCATGCTCGCTCTCTCTATATATATATATATAGCGAGAGAGAGAGAGAGAGAGAGAGAGAGAGAGCGAGAGAGCGTGGTTGTTATCCACAACTTTTATATAAACCAAAATGCCGTTATACGAGTCAGAAGGCATAAACGGGATGGAACAGTTGAGAAGGTAATGAGACAGGGTGTGGCTTGTCCCCGATGTTTTTCAATCTATTCATTGAACAAAAAGTAAAGGAAACAAAGGAAAAAATTTTGACGGGGATTTATTTTCAGGGAGAAGAAATGAAAACGTTTGATGTTTGGCGAATACATAGTTATTCTGTGGAAGATGGGAAAGGACTCAGAAGATCAGTTCAAGCTTCTTCTCGCACATCTAACTTCCAAATAACTTACGGAAATGGCCCGGGTAACGTCCTCGACTACCGACTCAAGGAGAAAATTGTGCGGCAGACAGTTGTTGGGAACCTTACAGAGCTGCACTTCCGGAATGGATAATGTCTTGAAAAAGGCTGTAAGATGAAATGAAGAAAATCAAAACTAGGTTAATGGAGAGTAACGTCAAATAAAACTAAAGGAATTATATTAGGAAATCCATACACGTTATAAAAATGTGTGTGTGTGTTTTCCACACCTCCTCCCAAAAAAAAAAAAAAAAAAAAAAAAAAAAAGTTCAAATGTGTGTGAAATCTCATGGGACTTAACTGCTAAGGTCATCAGTCCCTAAGCTTACACACTACTTAACCTAAATTATCCTAATTACAAACACACACATCCATGCCCGAGGGAGGACTCTAACCTCTGCTGGGACCAGCCGACCTCCTCCTCAACCACTGGACCGATTGCAACCACTTTTGGTAAAAGCATACCTTACCGTCAGGTAACAATCGCTGTGCTGGTAAGAACCACGTACCTATCAAAAGTGTGAGGGTTGTGGTCAAAAAGGAACGTAGCTCGCAATGCGTGAATTCCCAGACTTTTTTCATACAGTATTTGAGAATTGAGCAGTTGGCGATTTGCAACAAACTTCAGGTTTTTTCTCGCTGACAGCCCCTACGAAATCATGAAAGGAAACGTGTTTATCGTGTACTACTTTTCCGTACCGCATGAGGTATGTCTCTATAATTTATTACTTCTTTACTACCACCAGTAGTCACGACACAATTTGCAGACGGTATTCACATATACCACGGAATGTATCTGCAAAATTACACCGCTGTACCAAACATAGTTCAGGAGACATGACGTTATAAACAGTGCAATACGTGAAGAACTACCGCATCGAGCACGACTTTTAAATTTATTACTTCGTTGCCACTAACTCCATTTGCAGACTATTTACGTATGCTGCTGAATTTACGGACAAAGTTATATCACGTGGTTCTGGAGATATGACGTCATAAACATTAAGCACAAGACCAGGCGCTGGGTGGTCCAGGTGCGGACGGTCAGGTATAGTTAAATACCTGGGCAACGCCGGGTTTCTCTCCTAGCGAGTTTCTCTCCTAAAACTAGTACACGAGTTCTGCTATTTGCATAACGATTTAACTGACGACAGTCAATGTACAGAAAGTATAAAAATCACAGTGACAACAACAAATGAGTTTTTGAAGAAGAGACAATTGTAAACATGAAATATAAATTTAAGTTTTAGGAAATCTTTTCTGACGGTATTTTCCTGGAATGCAGCATTATACAGAATTTCCCACAAGACTGGAGTAGAAGCTTTTGACATGATCGTGGTGCTTCATAACGCTGGAGATTGGACGGTTAGATCGGGTAACTAATATGGAGAGCAAAAAGATCTGTATTGCACAGCTTGACTAAATGAAGGGATCTGGAGATAGGACACATCCTGAAGCATAATGAAATAACAAATTTGGTAACAATGGGAAGTATGTGAGCGGTGAATAACAACTGTAAAAGGAGACCAAGGCTTGACTGCTGTAAGGTAGTTCAAATTGATGTAGGTTGCAAGAGTTACGCGGATATGAAGAGGCTTGCAGAGGATGGTATGGGAATATGCATCAAACCGATCTCCGGACTGCAGATCAAAACAAAAACTACAGCAGTTTTAGTGATATTTACACCTGCATGACTATCCTGTTGTAAAAGAGACATGGAAAACGCGCTTAGCGATTGCAAGAAGGTAACGTCATGACGGTGAAGAAGTGAACACGGCTCTAAGGCATCGGGTGTAGCGACGCAGCCGCCGCCGGCCGGCAGACATCTGCTCTTGTCGTAATTACGTGTTACACACACAAGGGGACATTAGAGCCACTGGTTACTGCGTCGTTACGGCGGAAGTGAGGCGTCTTTAAGGCTATGCGGCAGCACCTGCACATGAATTAAGGGCCGCTACAAATACCAGGTGTGGGCCGCTCAGCGCACGTGGCCCACATTAACAACTTAAGCATGCGACCACGGAGAACGACATACCTCGTTCGCTTTTCTATAGATTTCTTGCCTCAAACGAGAAAAACGAAACCCTTATGGGATCATTTTGTTGTCCGTCTGTCTGTCTGACTGGTAAAAACCCTTTTTCTCATAAACCTACAGACGTATTATGTTGAAATTTATGTCACACACTAGCGTTTGTAGTCCCTTGGTCGTGTAGTCATGTAAGCTTCTCCCAAATCAATTCAATCAAGATACGGGTATTTATGTCACATATTTTGATACTTGCATACTAATTCCTCAAAACCTATAGAGTATTTCCTGTTGACCTAGAATCATAGAATTTGACAAGAAGCAAGACTTCAAAGCACAACTAAAGGAAAAAATCCGAAAAGGGTTAATTTGTAATTATATCATACGAAAAAACATTTATTTTGTTATTTGTTATCTGACTTCAAACTTAAAACTTTAATCATGGCTGTAATTATACGTACCTGTACTACGTATTTCAAAATAAAATTCACTCGTCAGTTGCAAACATATTTTTATTTCGCTTTACCGGTTTCGACAAATCAATTTCTCATCTTCAGAAGCTTAGAAAATCGGGGATAGGCCTATTATAAATCTTTAGACCATGGCTACACATTTACGTGAAGTATAATTTAATCTCTTAAAAAATGTGAAAATTAGCCCATTCCTTTTATACGCATATTAAAACTACGTCCCATGTTTTTCCAAATGTATTATATACAACTTCTTTATATACCTTGGTTATACTTTTTATATGCTTTCACATATGTTCCTTGCTGTTAGCACTGCAGCTTGACATATACATACATGTGATTATGATACTGCAAATTGTCAATCTGTGTGTACAATAATCATATACAGTATGTACATATTCTAAACTTTATGATTCTGTGAAACGGAAGATAGCCGACAGGAGGCCGAAATACTGAATTCGGTCTTTCGAAATTATTTCACCGCGTAAGATCATAACACGGTCCCTCCTCCAAATCGTCGTCTGAATGTCGAAATGACAGATATTGAGACAACCGATCGCTGAACAGAAAAACAACTACAATCGCTTAGTAGTGGAAAGACGCCAGGATCTCATGTGATACCTATAAGGTTCTAAAAAGGTTATGCGAAAGAACTTGCTCCCCTTCTAGCAGCAATTTATCGTAGATCGCTTGAGCAACGAAAGGTACCTAGCAACTGGAAGAAAGCGTAAGTAATTCCAGTTTTCAAGAAGGGCCTCAGGAAAGATGCAATTTTTTTTTTTTGAGTCATTAGTCTTCTGATTGGTTTGATGCGGTCCGCCAGAAATTCCTCTCCTGTGCCAACCTCTTCATTTCAATGGAGCACCTGCAACCTACGTTCTCAATTATTTTGTGTATGTATATTCCAATCTCTGCCTTCCTCTACAGTTTTTGCCCTCTACAGCTCCCTCTAGTAGGATGGAAGTCATTCCCCGACGTCGTAACAGATGTCCTATAATCCTGTCCCTTCTCCTTGCCTGTGTTTTCCTCATATTCCTTTCCTTTTCGATTCTGCACAGTACCTCCTCATTCCGCACGTTGTCAGCCCACCTAATTTTCAACACTCGTCTCTAGCACCACATCTCAAATGCTTCGATTCTCTTCTATTCTGGTTGTCCCACAATCCATGTTTCACTACCGTACAATACTGTGCTCCAAATGCTTATTCTCAGAAATTTCTTCCTCAAAGAAAGGTAAATGTTTGATACTAGTAGCCTTCTACTGGCCATGAATGCCCTTTTTTCCAGTGCCAGCCTGCTTTCGATATTCCCCTTGCTCCGTCCGTCATTGGTTATTTTGCTGCCTAGGTAATAGATTTCCTTAACTTGGTCTACTTCGTGACCATCGATCCTAATGTTAATTTTTTCGCTGTTCTCATTTCTCCTACTTCTCATTACTTTCGCCTTTCTTCGATTTACTCTCAGTCCATATTCTGTACTCATTAGACTGTACATTCCATTCAGCAGATGATGTAATTCTTCTTCACTTTCACCCAGGGTAGCAATGTCATCAGCGAATCGTATCATCCTTTCACCTTGAATTTTAATTCCACTCCTGAATCTTTCTTTTATTTCCATCAATGCTTCTTCGACGTACAGACTGAACAGTAGGCGCTCAAGACTACATCCCTGTCTTACATCCTTTTTAATCCGAGCACTTCGGCCTTGGACGTTCACTCTTATTATTCTCTCTTGACTTTTGTACATATTGTACATTACTCGTCTATCACTGTAACTTACTCCTATTTTTCTCAGAACTTCGAGCCCGCATCTCGTGGTCGTGCGGTAGCGTTCTCGCTTCCCACGCCCGGGTTCCCGGGTTCGATTCCCGGCGGGGTCAGGGATTTTCTCTGCCTCGTGATGGCTGGGTGTTGTGTGCCGTCCTTAGGTTAGTTAGGTTTAAGTAGTTCTAAGTTCTAGGGGACTGATGACCACAGATGTTAAGTCCCATAGTGCTCAGAGCCATTTGAACCAATCAGAACTTCGAACATCTTGCACCATTTTACAGGTCGACAAATCCTATGAACGTGTCTTGATTTTTCTTTTGTCTTGCTTCCATTATCAACCGCAACGTCAGAATTGCCTCTCTCATGCCTTTATCTATCCTAAAGCCAAACTGATCATCACCTAACACCTTCTCAATTTACTTTTCCGTTCTTCTGTATGTTATTCCTGTCAGAAACTTGGATGTATGAACTGATAAGCTGATTGTGGGATAATTGTCGCACTTGTCAGCCCTTGCAGTCTTCGGAATTGTGTGGATGATGTTTTTCCGAAAGTCAGATGGTATGTCGCCAGACTCATACATTCTACACACCAACGTGAACAGTTGTTTTGTTGTCACTTCCCCCCATGATTTTAGGAATTCTGGTGGAATGTTATCTATCCCTTCTGTCTTATTTGATCTTAAGTTCTCCAATGCTCTCTGAAGTTCTGATTCTGATACTGGATCCCCCATCCCTTCTAAATCGACTCCTATTTCTTCCTCTATCAAATCAGACAAATCTTCCCCCTCATAGAAGCCTTCAATGTACTCTTTTTCATCTATCAGCTCCCTCCTCTCCATTTAATAGCGGAATTCTCGTTGCACTCTTAATGTTACCACCCATGCTTTTAATGTCAGAGAAGGTTATTTTAACTTTCCTACATGCTGACTCAATCCTTCCGACAATCATTTCTTTTTCGATTTCTTCACATTTTTCATGCAGGCATTTAGTCTTTGCTTTCCTGCACTTCCTATCTATCTCGTTCCTCAGTGACTTGTATTTCTGTGTTCCTGACTTTCCCTGATCATTTTTGTACTTCCTTCTTTCATCGATCAAATGAAGCGTTTCTTCTGTTACCCATGGTTTCTTCACAGTTGCCTTCTTTGTACCTATGTTTTCCTTTCCAACGTCTGTGATTTCCCGTTTTAGAGATGTCCATTCTTCTTCAACTGTACTGCCTACTGAGCTATTCCTTATTGCTGCATCTGTAGCCTTACAGAACTTCAAGCGTATTTCGTCATTTCTTAGTACTTCCGTATACCACTTCTTTGTGTATTGATTCTTCCTGACTAATCTCTTGAACTTCAGCCTACACTTCTTCACTACTACATTGTGATCTGAGTCTATATCTGCTCCTGGGTATGCCTTAAAATCCAGCATCAGGTTCCGGAATCTCTGTCTGATAATGAGGTAATCTGACTGAGATCTTCCCGTATCACCTGGCCTGTTCCAAGTATACCTCCGCCTCTTGTAATTCTTGAATAGAGTATTCGCCATTACTAGCCGAAATTTATTACAGAACTCTATTAGTCTTTCTCCTCTCTTATTCCTTGTTCAAAGCTCTTATTCTGCTGTAACCTTTTCTTCTGTTCCTTCCCCTGCAATTGCATTGCAGTCCCCCATGGCTACTAGATTTTCATCTCCCTTTACGTACTGTGTTACTATTTGTATGTCCCCATATACTTTCTCTAAATCGTCATTTAATGCTTGCGACGCCGGCATGTTTGCCTGAACTATCGTTGTCGCTATTGGTTTTCTGTCGATTCCGATAAGAACAACCCTATCACTGAACTGTTCCAGTAACACACTCTCTCCACTATCTTCCTATTCATAACGAATCCTATTCTCCTTATACCATTTTCTACTGCTGTTGATATTACAGCAATAATTTTAGACTTATATCGTTGACGTCATTATGTTGTAGAATTATTGATCATGTTTTATGCTCAAGAATCCTCTATAAAAATCATCATGGATTCCGCGAACAGAGATCCTGCGAAACTCAGCTCGCTGTGTTCCACCATGAGATCTACATCGTCTTAGACAACGGCACTCGAGTTGATGCCGTCTTCTTTGACTTCAGGAAGGCACTTGACACCGTCCCACACTGCCATTTAGAAAAAAAAAAAAAAAACTAGCTTATTGAATATCGGAGCAGATTTGCGACTGGATTCAAGATAGAACTCAACACGTCGTTCTTAACGAAACAAAATCGACATATGTAAATTCCGGAACACCTCAAGGAAGTGTGACATAACTGTTACTATTCAAAATATATGTAAATGTTCTAGTAGAAAGCATTGGATGCTCCTTAAGACTGTTCGCAATAACGTGGCTGTCGTAACAAGGTAACAACGCCAGAAGATACTAACGATATGGAGAATGCCCTCCAAAGAATTGATGAATGGTGCAGGCTCTGACTTTTGACCCTGAACGTAAATAAACGCAACATGTTGCGCATACATAGGAAAAAAAAATCCACTACTGTGCAACTATACTATTGATGACAAACCGCAGAAAACAGTATCTAACACAAAGTATCTAGGCGTAACTATCCAGAGCGACCACCGTAAGTGGAATTACCACATAAGACAAATAATGGGAAAAGCAGGTGCCAATCTCAGATTCATAGGAAGAATCTTAAGGAAATGTAACTCATCCACGAAGGAAGTGGCTTATAACGCACTTGTTCGACCGATTCTTGAATAGTGTTCATCTATCTTCGATCCCTACCACGTCGGACTGATAGAGGAGATAGAGAAGTTCCAATGAAGCGCGGAGTGGTTTAGTCAAAGCTAGAGCGCTACGGGGATGATCAACAAAATCCATTAGCAGACGTTAAAAAAGAGGCGTTGCGCATCACGGAGAGATTTACTACCGAAATTTCGAGAGAGCACTTTCCGGGAAAGGTTGGACAACATATTACTTTCAACCCACATACGTCCCGCGTGATGACCACAAGGAGAAAATTCGAAAAATTAGAGCCAGTACAGAGGCATACCGACAACCATTCTGTCTACGCGCTTTTCGCGAGTGGAACAGGGTTGGAGGGCTCTTGTTAGTGGTACAAAAAGTACCCTCCGCCACACACCATTAGATGGCTTGCGAAGTATGATGAAGATGAAGGAGATATTTACATCTGATAAAGTAACAATAAATAAGTTTCTGGAATATAATTCTTATACATAAATGTACAGCCAAGATTTAAAAATCTATAACTCTGTAACTTAGTAGGCTTTTGAAGTTGACATTTTCGAAACGGGTAAGGCGGAATAAAAATATATTTGAGACTTATTGATGAATTTTATTCTGAAATTAAAATCATAAAATTGTCGAAAGTTTTGAAATTCCCGAAACCGATATCTAGCTGGTATCAGATTCTTGATTCCCTGGATGTATGAAATGTCTAAATTATATATATATATATATATATATATATATATATATATATATATATATATATATATATAGTTTGTACAGAAACCTCACAGCGCGAGTCCTACTCGTACCCGGACATGTTTTTGTTTGTTTGTTTCCAGACTACAAGGAATTCCCCAGATGTGATCCTAAATTTCAGTCTTCGTACTTCCAGTTTCGTGCCGAAACTCAGGGCCGCCAAATGTATGTGGTGTTCCTGTTGTTACATGAGATTTCAGGACAAGAAGTGGATAACACTAGCGAAAACGCTGATTACTTGCTATTCTACCCAACCATACGTGAATTCAACAAATGACTTTCTTCCTTATATTTGGTTTACCCGGTCGAGCCTGTGGGATACGTTGTCACTTCTTTCATAACCAACGCGCATGATAATATTGTAGCAAATCAAATGTCAGCGAATTCATACGTCGTCTTTTTCACGTCCGGCAGAGTCGAAGCACTGATATATCAATATAACGTGGAAGAAATTTCCATTTTAATGTGGTAAGTTCAAAATGGTTCAAATGGCTCTGAGCACTATGCGACTTAACTTCTGAGATCATCAATCGCCTAGAACTTAGAACTACTTAAACCTAACTAATCTAAGGACATCACACACATCCATGCCCGAGGCAGGATTCGAACCTGCGACCGTAGCGGTCGCTCGGTTCCAGACTGTAGTGCCTAGAACCGCACGGCCACTCCGGCCGGCAGTGTGGTAAGTCCTCGAAATTCGTTTATCTACTGAGAACTATGTCACGGCTAATAGTCATCAGCGCAGATAAAATAGCAACGCTGCTCTCTTTTTAGTGATCGTATCAGGAAATATTACGCCAAGGACAGGTAATACTGTATATTGGTCATGTCTTTGGGGTTTTTGTGGTGGCACATCTAAGCGAATGATATGTCTCACTACCGCTACGAGCTAACGTAGTATGCGAGTTGCGCCTGGGTAACATGATCACAGATCGAGGTGGCACAGAGGAACACACTAGACTTACATTCGAGTTGACAAATATACAGTCAATAATCCAATAAGAAAATCCGAAAAATGCCAGTTAGCGAAATTTTACAGGATGCATGAACTGCCACTGGTTTCCGGAAATGAAGGCAATTTCGTGCATATGTGGTAGCCATTCTGATGAAACTCTTTCAGTTTCTTGCGATGAAGACTCGTCGTTTCAGAGCTCCTAATCGAAAATTTATAAAACAGTATTTTAGCTACGCCATTGCGAATATATAGAGAACCTATCTGATTTTTAAGCACAAGTACACCTTAACTTCAAAGTTTACACCGTCAAATATGTGTTTCACATTTCAATAAAAATAACGACCGTCCATGAAGGAATTATCCGAATGGAACGGAAATCGGTAGATGTGGCGTATCTGTACAAACAAATAAATGATTACAATTTCAGAATAATTGGGTGACTTATCAAGAGAAAGAGCTCAGCAAATTGAACAATTCATAACGTGTTGTTTCAGCTCTCGCCCCTATGCAAGCAGCTATTGGGTTTGGCACTGAGTGATATTGTTGGATTTTCTCCTTAAGGATATCGTACCACATTCTATCCAACTGGCGCGTTAGATCGTCAAAGTCCCGAGATAGTTGGAAGACCCCGCCCATAAAGTTCCAAACGTCATTTGGGGAGAGATGCAGCGTCGTTGGTGGCCAAGGCAGTGTTTGGGGGGGGGGGGGGGACACACACGATGAGAAGCAGTAGAAACTCTTGCCGTGGTGTGCAGGCGGGCATTATCTTGCTGAAACGTAAGCCCAGGATGCCTTGCCGTGAAGCGCAACAAAACGGAGCGTAGAATATCATGCACGTACCGCTGTGCTGTAACGGTGCTGCGGATAACAACCAAAGGGCTCCTGCTATAAAAAGCAATCGCACCCCAGGCCACTCCTCCACACGTCTTCGGCCTGAAATCTCATTGACTGGAGTAGAGTTTTCTTCACTGATGAGTCCCGCTTCGAACTGAGGCGCGGCGACCAGCGAAGACATGTCCGGAGACGTCCCTGACTGTCGCCCGCCATACGGCACAATAACCAGGATTGATAGTCAAGGCTGCCATTCCGTTTCATAGTAGGATACTTTTGGTTGTCATTCGCAGCACCCATCCCGCACACCGGTACATCGACGAGATTCAACGTCGTTTTCCGTTGCGCTCCATGGCCAGCCATCCTGGGCTTACATTTCAACATGACAAAGCCCGCCCCCACATGGCGAGAGTTTCTACTGCTTGTTTTCGTGCTTCCCAAACCCTAACTTAATGTACAAGGCCGCCGGATATTTACCCAAGTGAGGAATCTTGGAGTATTATGGGCAGGAACCTCCAATCAGCTGGTGATTTTGAGAATCTAACGCACCAATTGGAGAGAATATGGCACGATATCCCCCAGGAGTACATCCAACAACGATATCAATCAATGCTAACCAGAATAACTGCTCACAAAAGGGCCAGAGGTGGACCAACGCGTTACTGACTGGCTGGATTTGTGAAGTTCTTTCTACTGAACAAATCATCCAATTTTTCTGAAATTGTAACAATTTGTTTGTTTGTACATGTACATCACATCTGCGGATTTCCATCCTATTCGGATAACTACTTCTTGGTGCGTCGTTTCTTTCCCCGTACAGTGTACATACACTGCAGCGGTAAGTTCAAGATGAAACCCATAAATACCTATGTGCTCGTATGTTTCACAAAGTGGTTCCGTAATGTCACAATAATAAGAATGCAGCCACATGTACATGCAATCAGAGATTTATTCTGTGGTGCTCTCGGGACTCGTGTAGAACGATTACGATGCCGAAGTAAGAAGCACTTAAAAATTTCATAGACTAATATTGTTGAGATCGGTTCTGAAATAATGTTATAGGGTAACGTTGACGAATTTACCTTTGCCTTTACGATAATCTTAAGTTAGGACTACATAGATGGGAAAAATAGGTTTTTACTGACATTTTACATAACCATCGTGAGAAGGTTTTACCGATTAAAGCGTATGGGCACACATTCGGCTAGTTATTCAATTTATGGAAATGAATCTTAGATTGGGGTTGACGATCTGTACTTCTCTGGGCTGTCGATAGAACTCCAGGGTACAGTTACCAATTACACGGCGTCTGCGTCTGATGAGACAGACAATGGTCAGGCAGGCGCAGTGTTGGATCGCTCGCCTGGTTCGTCTCTACGTTTGAAATTGCAGGCTTATTGGCCGAAAACAATACCATTAACGTGACACGTGCAACCCATGTGGAAAGTGGTTCGGCGATTCTATTCTACAGCCTTCTCTTACAGCACACCGTATGGGGCCTTCGCCGTTTTGTCTTTTTTATTTGGATTGGAAAATAAATGGGCCGATGGCGATTAACGGACGAGGGTGGCCACAGGCCTACCAACCCCACCCACCCAGCGAATGTGCTGGCGCCACAACTGAAATACCGCTGCTGCAGAACACAGAAAAGGAGCAAAAAGGGTTTCGCATGGAAACAGAACAATGAGGGGGAGAAGTGGAAACTGTTTTCTCTTCATTGTCTCCAGTCACTTCGCAGCTTTATCCGACATTCTGGCTGCAGCAACGCGTCAATATATTCATTTCGTTTCGACTGTAATGGAAGCATTATGGTAGCTATCGAACACGTATTCGAGCCGCTCACTGTTGTTTTAGTAATGCCAGTAGCAGTCTCCAAGAGCAGAAGTGCGGTATGTTGACTTATGTAGTCAATATCCACAACCTGCACCCCATACACACTAGATCATAAAGAAACATTATTCTATATTAGGTGAATACTGTGTAGGAAGTACGGCCGTTCGTAATTATAGGCTGACACATTTCGCTGTTCGGTATATCGTTGTGCCATTACATGTGCGCTTCTTTATGTTGCAGTTTACTTCTTTGTTGTTTAAGATGTTCAGTCCAGTTAAACTGATGAATCAGTGGACCCAGAAGAAGGCCACGGTAACCGTGGCCGAAACGTTGGTTTCTCCAGTATTATTATTATTATTATTATTTTTACATTATGACGTTGCACGACACTCAGAAAACTTTTGTGTTAACTGACTCCGGCCGCGAAAGCCTGCGTCACTGTATAATCGGCATTTAGTTTCACGATAATTCATATTATCTATATCTACATGAACTTCTGCAATTCACTACTAAGTGCTTGGCAGAGAGTTCATCGAACCACCATCAGGCTATGTGTCTACCATTCCACTCCTGAACAGCGCGCGGGAAAGACGAACACTTCAATCTTTCCGTACGAGCTCTGATTTCTCTTATTTTATTACCATGACCATGTCTCCGTATGTAGGTGAGCGTCAACAGAGTATTTTCGGACTCAGAGAACGAAGTAGTGATTGAAATTTCGTGAAAAGATCATGCCGCTAGGAAAACATTTTTGTTTTAACGATTGCTACCCCACATAGTTGTCAGATCCGTGGTATTATCTCCCGAACTTTTTCGATGTCCTCAATCAGTCCTATCTGACGCGGATCCCATGCCGCGCAGCAGTACTCCAGTAGATGACGAACAAACGTAGTGTAGGTAGTCTCTTTAGTAAATCTGCCAATAAATCGCAGTTTCTGGCTCGCTTTCCTCACAACATTATCTACGTGATCGTTCCAGCTTAAGTTATTCGTAATTGCAATTTCCAAGCAATTAATTAAATTACATTTGTGTTATTTATTGTGTAACCGAAACTAACCGGATTTTTTTTAATACTCATGTGAAGGACCTCACACTTTTTACATTCGAAGGTCAATTACCTCCGTTCTCACCATATAGTTACAATGTATAAATCGTTTTTTACTTCGTTTTCAACGTCTGTTGATTTTACTACACCTTAAACAATAACATTATCTGCAAACAATCTAAGAGGGTTCAAATGGCTCTGAGCACTATGGGACTTAACATCTGAGGTCATCAGTTCCCTAAAACTTAGAACTACGTAAACACAACAAACCTAAAGACATCACACATACCCATGCCCGAGGCAGGATTCGAACCTGCGACCGCAGCAGTCGCGCGGTTCCGGACTGAAGCGCCTAGAACCTCTCGGTCACCGCGGCCGGCAATCTAAGAGGGCTCCGCAGATTGTCTCCTAAATCGTTCATACAGACTAGGAACAGCAGACGGCCTATAACAATTCCTTGAGGTACATCAGATATCACTTCTGTTTCACTCGATAATTTTCCATCAGTCACTATGAGCTGTTACCTTTCTGACAGGAATGAATCCAGTTGCACGTCTGCAAAGATACTCCTTTCGAAAGCAATCTGATTAGAAGCCGCTTGTGAGGATCGGTGTGAAAAGCCTTTTAGAAATCTAAAAATATTGAAACAATTTGACGTCCCTTGTCAACAACACTCATTACTTCATGTGAATAAACATCTGACTGTGTGTCAATAGGTTGCTTTCTTCAAGGAAATTCGTGATGTTCGAATACAGAACAAGTTGAAAAATCCCTGATGCGCGCCTGTAATTCAGCGAATTACTCCTGTTTCCTGTTTGAGTATTGGTGTGATCTATGCAGCAACTTTCCAGTCTTTAGGTACGGATCTTCCTTCGAGGGAGCGGTTGTATATGGCTGCTAAGTATGGAGCTATTGTGACAGTATAATATGAAAGGAACCTAACAAACATACTATGTGGACCCGAAGACTTGCCTTTATGAAGTGATTTAAGCTGCTTCCCTGCACCGAAGATACCTGCTTCTAAGTTACTCACGTACACACCTGTTCTTGATAAGAGTTCAGGAATATTAACATCGCGGTCTTTGGTAATGCAATTTCGGAAAACAGTGTTTAGTAACTGTGCTTTAGCGGCACTGTCGTTCGTAACATTACCAATGCAATCGCGCAGTGAAGGTGTTGACTGTGTCTACCCGCTGGTGTACTTTACATACGACCAGAAGCTCTTTGGATTTTCAGCTCGGTTTCGAGACACTGTTTCGTTATATAAATTCTTAAAAACATTTCGCATCAAAGTCAGCGTTAAATCACAAGATTCAGCAAAAAATGGCCAATCTTGAAGATTTTGCTTTCTTTAAAATTTTGCATGTCTTCTTCTTTGCTTCTGTAACAGTGTTCTGAACTGTTTTGTGTACCACGGGGGATCATCTTAGGAAGGCGTCAACGAATTTTTATCTTTTTTTTTTAACAGATAAATATGGCGTTAATCTGTGATGGATTTGGATGTTATCTAACCTAAATAACTGAGAAGTATTACTTTACGTGAGAATTCATGTGCAAATGAAAGATAAAATTTTATTAGAGGTGACAGTTTCAAACGGTCACCCTCCGTTATCCATATTAAGAGTAAAACAGCAACCGTCGCCGACGTAGAAGGGGTCAACTGCTATAAGGCTACGGCGTTTTACGTGGGTTCGTCCACATTGTAACAGATGATACACAGGCCAAAGAGCAGTCTAGCCTGACCAAGACAAATGTGTGTCTCTAAGGACGACGTCGTATTTTGTATTTGATATTACAGAAGGAGAACAGTCCACACCACAAATTATTGAATGTACATGTAGTTTTTCATCTTTCACTATCGTTGGTATACCTGCAGCTCATTATCTTCTTCCCACCTAATCACAAGAAAGCGCAGTGCTGCTGCCCGTCGAATAGGCATTTTCTTCGTATGGCCAGACTATAGATTACAGACCTATTCAGTGTTGGACAACAAGAGCGCATTACCTCGCTAGAGGCTACAGCAGCCATCATATTTCCAAGACCACTTTAGATTCCCTTTAGAACTACTTACGACTGACGACGATAGCGATACATTCAGATTGTAAATATATGGAATAATGTTCTACTCTCTTGGTACTTCTCCTTTGTGTGTCTAAGACTAACGGTAGAATGCCACTCTGGCAAATAACATCCACTCATTTATTTGCTTGCAGTACACCGCTAGAGACTTGTTCAGCAACACTATATAATCCTTCCCATCGCCGCCAAACTGTGTACTTGCTGTTCGATGAGTATTCTACGAATACGACGGAATGGGCGACTTTTGAACCGTCGGCGATTACCATCTCCCTTTGAGCCACCTGTATGCCACGCCACAGTCAGAGACTATTGTCATAGGGCAAAAAGTGACTATTCTAATCAGCTTTTACTTTTGTAGGTAGATTGGTACAGAGGAGATTTCGAAATTTTGATTACTGTATGACTCTGAAGAGTGACTTACGCCAGACGACCAGAAGTGATCAATAGGTGATGCAAAAATATTACCGTAAACCATGAGCATCGCACAAAGGATTGGAAGGACATTTTACTACATGTCTCTGCAGTGAATTACGGGCTCGCAAGGGGGTACGAAGGCGTCAGATAACCAGACGCTTTTGAGTGTGTACCTTAGCTGGGTAGCGATCGATCCGAGGCGTAGGCCCAAGACATGCATTGCGTGCGTCCACGCATCATCAGAAATATTCCCACAACGCTGTCTGCAGCCTGCCTGATGTGATTTGGAGATTATAAACGAGTCACAGAGATTTATTAATACATCCCCGTTGTTCCGAGTTAATTGAATACAGTTGAACAATCTGCCGGTGGTTTCATTAAATCTGCTCTACTTTTGTTGTTATTCGGCAGTGGCGAAATACATCTACTACCACAAAGTCCAGATTTAAATCGCAGACTTGCCGCAGTTTCTTAAAAAGTCTAAGCCACTGCAGATGGTGATCCTTCCGTCCGATTGGTATCTTTAGCAGAACGTTTTCTTGTGCTACCGGGTGGTTATCACTGAAGTGTAACTACTCACAGAGGTACAGTGTGGGCTGTATTTATCATATGGCAGCGAAACTTGGTAGATACTCTAATGCGTTAATGCGGAACCGATTTACACTGGAAAAAAATTATTTCCAATTCTGACCGCCCCGTGCAAATCTGCCGCTTTGAATACAAGAAAGACGTATGGAAATGTCTCGATATGTAAAGGATTAGGAACAGAACATGAGCATAATAGGTCAAACGAATGAGAAAGGCATAATGTTGATTTCATTATTAACCGCCGCTTACGCATTTTGTTCAACATGAGGAACGGAGACGTCGACGAGTTGCTGCATCGGTAAGACGACGTGATCAACAGTTGCTCGCAGCAGTTCCGGTGGAACCTGAGCAACGTGTTTGGCCTTCAGATCAAGTAGAGACTGAATGTATCCCTGGTACATGCGTTCTTTTAGACATCGCCAGAGTCGAAAACCACATGGGTTCGGATCAGATGATCTTGCAGGCCATGCAACTGGAAAACCTCTGGAGATTACACGTTCGTGGAAGGTTGCAATTAAGCAGATGTTTCAATGGGCGAGCGAAATGATATGTGGCCCCATCTCACATGAAAACAATCGTTTCCATGTAGATGCGCTGTTTCAAAGCAGGAAACACATACTGTAGAAGGAGTTCTTGATGTGCAGACGTCACGTTACACCTGACAGGCCCTCTTCAAAGAAGAACGGAGCGAGAATAAGGGTGCTTGTGAATCCACACCACACTGTCACACACTCATACAGCGAGTGGAATAGCTCTTCGTGCACAACACGCGGTTTAACAGCACCCCAAATTCGGCAGTTCTGTGTATTCGGTATCCCTGTAGCGTAAAATGAACCTCGTCACTCCAAAGAATACTGCTCGGCCGCATGTCATCGAAGTCGAACCGTGCCAGAAACGGAAGAGCCAATTCTGAACGATGCTGCGGATCATGAGGTTTGAGTTGCTGCACCGTGTGGATCTTGTACGGATAGCTATGTAAGACAGAGCACAAAAATTTTCGTATTGTCCGCCGTGGTAAGGACAACTCTGGTGACATTGCATGTGGACTAGCACTTGTAGGGGCACGTGCTGCGTGGTCAGTTACAGCAACAGTAACCTCGTCAGTAACTTCCACCAGGATAGGACGCCTGTCTCTTCCAGGAGCCGAACCAAGCCAAGCTCACCAGTGTTCTCGAATTTCATTATCATTTTCTTTACACCATTTAATGAAATCAGGCCTCTTCTCAGACCTTTCAGTCGGCTATAATCTCTCGGTGCAGGACTATAATTGCTGCCGTTGGAAAAAAAAAAAGTTTCAGTAACAGCGCACGGTCTCTCTTCTCGATAGCCACACTGTTCACTCACTTTACGGCTTATCAAACGACAGCGTGAATGCCATACCATTATACAAACAGTGTACATCCCCAGATTTGCACCTGGTGGCTACAACTGGCACTAATTTGTTGTACAGCGTATATCGGTTCCGCATCAAAGCATTAGCATATCTACCAGGTTTCGCTGATATACGATAATTAATGCCCACACCGGACGTCTGTGAACGGCTGCACTTCATTTATAACTGCCCGGTACTTGGAATGTGGAACATACTTACCAACATCGATTTTATCCACTTGCGTTCTTTCATTCGATACTCGCATCAGTATCGCGCAGGAGGAACGCACCATCCAAATATCACTCGTTTTCGTTCTGCATCCGAAGTCTAGCATTGAATACCACAGATATAAAAGTTGCAGTAGGACACTCCTGAGGTCATTAGGGAGAAATGATAAACTCTGAACGGACAGCAAGACCCCAGCATACGCCATATGCGATTTAAGAAAACTCAGATGATCGTACGGAGACAACCGCATGCCTTCCGAACCGGTCTGTTGGTCACTGTACCAAATCATTAAGTGTAATTAGCTGGGACACTGATTTTGACAACAGAGCGATCGTTAGACATCTTCTCCGGCCTTGTGGGCAGGAAAGAAATGACGAAAGATAAAGGAGGTAATCGACGTGGAGAGCTGTTTGGGAAAATAGGCGGGGCGTTCGGTACGTCCACTAAAGCGCGTTTAGCCAGCATTTCCCGGTTGAGCGCACGGCTAGCTCGCGCTATTGTCTGAACGTCGTGTTCCCCCGTGGCGAGAAAACTCCAGTAGATCGAATGAGAGCTTTAATCCGTAACTGGGCAGTAATTCTTCAGGAGCAACAGGAAGTGCCATTGTCTCACCGCGGCAGAGCTCACACAATACCGGCGCGTATAGTATTCACACTCGAGCTATCACGCGGCTCATAATGGGGTATCGTGACAGCCGTGCGTAAATCATTTCAAAGCAAATTGACGGTAATCTGGCGAGAGCGGCAGGTCCCCTTTGAGTGCCGTTAGTGATTAGCAGGGTGGCTTTGTTGTGAGTGGCAGCATTTCATTAGACGGCCGTGCGCCATCCACGCTGTGACCGCTGCGGGCGTCTGGCCTTCGAAACCCAGCGCCAGCGACTACCAGTTACTGGCCTGTAGAGTCCACAGGAATCCATAGGACAGGGGAAGCTAATATTTCTCTGTTAAAGTTAAAGTGTCAGCCAGATATGTCAAAGATGGGAAAACTGTTACTGTTTTTGCCTCTGGCGATATAGGGAGCATCTAAATCACTGGATACGAGTTAATCCTCTCAACCAAAGCCATATTTCGCTCGGTCGTGACGGAGAAATCATCATGCACACCAGCTCATACATCTTCGGTCTAATGTGGGTGGAGATCTGAGGTCTGCGCGGATATGAGAAACGAGTTCTGCATCCGAAAGTGCTTTATACGAACCCACCACTCTTTTTGTCTGTTTTATTATTTGCTGATGCTAAAAGATTGGCAATTATTTTAATTAATTTGATACCCCGGAACTTTGACCGTAGGATTGTCCCTGTGTAAGTAGCCTGTTTGTATGTTGGCAGCTCTACAGACTGTGTTAATATCGCTGACAGCGCTCTGCGCACTCGGCAAGAGACTCTGGTTGGGCGGACTAGCGGTTAACGAGTGGATAGGGAAGTGTATGGACATGATTTTCTTAGTGGAGACTGTGTTGGTTGGACACACAATGTAAAGTGAGGTGAAATTATATGCAAGGAAATGTAGGATGATGGATGTTGTTCATAATGTTTGGGTTGGGGAATTATTGACAACGGTATAATTTTTGGAATTGGATGACACATGAATAAGGTAAAATTTTCTAAATACGTTGTTCGCTCTACAACAAAATATTTCATTTGCTTACCATATGCCTCCTAGTAATTAGAGTGTATAATAGTTAGAATCTTTATTTAGCTGGCCGTTGTTGCTACTTGCTGCAGTTCGTGTTACGAAGATTTTCTGGGAGGTAAGTGACTTATAAAAAAATAATAGGTTTTAATATCGGGATTCATGATTGAAATGAGTTTACACAATTAACAGATATGGAGGTAGTTTCACGTTTCTTTAATCTCATATTTCTTGGATTTGTGTTATTGTTAGGATTTATTGCAATTCAAGGCCATTCTTTTGTGTTAATTACTGGAAGTCATGTTGTCCATGTATAGCAGTCAGACTGCATCGGGTTTTTTATATTGTGGGTAATAAATGAATATGTTAAGTTTGAGTCGTCTTTGTCAGGGATAATTCTATTGGTCAGTGTTTCATAAGCCGGCCGCTATGACCGAGCGGTTCTAGGTGCTTCAGTCCGGAACCGCGCTGCTGCTATGGTCTCAGGTTCGAATCCTGTCTCGGGCATGGATGTGTGTGATGTCCTTAGGTTAGTTAGGCTTAAGTAGGTCTAAGTCTGGGGGACTGATGACCTCAGATGTCAAGTCCCGTAGTGTGCTTAGAGCCATTTCAGCCATTTGAGTGTTTAATAAAAATAATAATTAAAGAGTTAGTTTCACCTAGACTAAATTTTCTTTTGCTGTAATTCACATTCCATTACTAAACCAGTACACGTCGATCATGACCACATTTTGTGGCAAATAGCCTTGATAGGTTCCGAAGTTAAAATGTCAGCCGTGACTAATTAAACGAGTCTTGCGCAGTTTTCTGTGAAATGTTTCTGTGGCACTGAAAACTCAAATAAAGAACTGTAATATACAACTTGTCTTTACATGTTACGGTTCATTCACCAAATAATGACAACGATGAATCATGTTAATGGCTAACCACGTGCTATGGGCTACTCGTCTCAGTGTAATAAGCATTGCATTGTACGTGTATTTACGAAAAACGTTGATCTTTACACTGGTTTTAAACCAAGTATTATTTGTGTCGTATTTTCTAACCTACAGCTTATTGAAGCCAACGCAGTAGAATTCCATCCCATGTGGTTAATAAAAGTAACTCAAAACAAAAACAACAATAATAATAATTATCATCATCATCATCATCATCATCATCGTCGTCGTCGTCGTCGTCATCATCGTCATCATCATCACCACCACCACCACCGGTTGCATGTAATGCAAACAGATGAAAATCGTAATACAAGTACGCTCGCTGATTACTGCATCAGCATAGACTTTTATAAGGTACGTAGTTATTAATATTGATACCTAGGGATGTATCTGCGAATATCCACATCCTAACGGACTTCTAAACAGGTGCTACTGCAGAAATTTATCGAAGAGAGGGCAACATTCGAAACTTATTTTTTACACAACTTATTCGTGGGTTTAAGAACGTATCATCCCACTAGAACCGAATGACAGGAAGTACACAAAGGTAATTGTATCTCAGATGAATCACTGGTATCCATTCAATGTCCGTAAATTACAATGATACCTAAAAAATGCTAAGCATATTTCATTAATCAACATAAAGTAAATCTATTTATAGTGTCAATCAGATTAGGAATGCCACCTTTCTAGTGCAGTCATGAAATTACACCCTTCTTACGGTTACATTAAGGGTATCCAATGGGCTATTAGAAAAAAACTATGCAATGTACCAGAATGAATGAAAACATCCTATTGGACATCGAGAAAAATAATAAGCAAAAAATGGTACATTAATATTGGCCAAGGTGGAGAAACTAGAAATGAACTGCACATAAAGTTACATGCCATCTATTACTTTGTTTGCTTACAAAGCTTCACTACAACCATATTAAAGGATTTATTTATTATGCCTTCTATTATTTAATTTAGACTGGCATAACTAAAGTTGAATAAAAGGTGTTCTGAAACCTACGTTCTGTTTTAGTACAGCGTAACCCAGAACAATCATTAGACGAACTTGCGAAATTTTTCGGAAACCACCCGTAACTTCCCTGATTGAATCAACTCATAACGGCCTTGAACTGAACCAAACTGGTCCTCGATCTGCCAGTTCGATACACCGTGGCGTCTGGGATTTCTCGTCGCGCTTGGTATGGTTAAATCTTCTGTTTAGTAGAATGGCAGACAATCACTGCAAGAAATGCTTTAGAGTTTATAATGAAAAAAATCTATAACCACAGATTCCAGGAAACGGTGGATGCCCTCTTATGTACGCTTTTCCTCTCCTGACGCCTCCCGCCCTTTGTCCACTCCCGCCCGCCATTTGTGGACTCCCCTACGGCCTTCAGCACGCGAGAAAGACCGTTGGAACAAAAGATTTAGAAGAGATTAGAATATTTTAAATTTTAGTTTCTTAGGAGGGGTAGACAATAGTATTCGGTCCAAGAAAAGCACACAGTGCGCATCTGACAAGCAGTTTCATTACCGCGTACATTTGGGTGCAGAGTGGAAGTAAACTACTCTCAGGATGTGTAAAAGCAGTTCTCTGACACAGTCTGTACCCCGGCGCGTGATTGTCCAGATACGAAAGCAGGAGGGGCTCTGAGGATTTCGGGAGAGTAGAATAGGTTATGGTGGTGATTCGATTCTAGGCAAATTCGCCTGCCTTAGCGTTCAAGTAGGCCTACAAGACAGCTTCACCGGAGACTTAGAGCCATGTCGTGAGTTGCTCAGATGAGTGGACCAGTTAGAGATTTATCGGGAAAAGGCAGGCGTGCGAGTGCGAACTCCATACAGTATTAATACTTCAGTGCGAGTTTTCACAGAAATTCGCTGTGTAAAACTAGGGCATCTACATTCGAATTCGTGTTACGACTCTCATGACATGCTCCCACACGCGATGCTCACTGCAGTAGAAAATGTAGGATTATGAAGAAGAGTACATGAACCTCCCGCCTCACTTCGTATCGGTAGACGCTGGAATAAAAATATAAGTACGGCGTTTTAAACTTCAATATAATTTTCAGTTTTCGCATCAGATATATTTAATAGCTTAATTTATAGAGCGACAACATTAGAATATGTCAACGAGTTAACACGGCTGAAGTCGTCGAACCATCGAAATGAGTAGATTTCGGTTTTTTTTCTTTTTCTTTTAAGCGAAAGGCTGACAGCCATTTAAAGCAATTTCAACAGCAATCTGTTAACTTAAAAACTCCGTTTACAACACAAAACGAATGAAGTTGAGCACACATGGACGGTTACCACTGATACATTTTTCTGGATGTGTTCTACCAGTCTTTCTCAGAAGTGCAATTATCTAAGAGGATATGACATGGCGTCACATATATGGGTTTTCGTGTCCCGGAATAACCCAAACTCACGCAACCTTTGGTAGATACGGCTGTCTGCTCATCGACTTCAGAATTAGATACGTGTACGATGTGGATCCTTACAAGCGGCTGATCAACTGGAGAAGACAAAAATAGTGGAAGGAAGTACTGCGAAGAAGAGAAACTACATAATGAGGATCAGCGACTAGATAACTGCGAGATACTGTTTGACTTTTCGGCCGGCCGTTGTGGCCGAGCGGTTCTAGGCGCTTCAGTCCGGAACCGCGCTGCAGCTACGGTAGCAGGTTCGAATCCTGCTTCGGGCATGGATGTGTGTTATGTCCTTAGGTTAGTTAGGTTTAAGTAGTTCTAAGTCTAGGGGACTGATGACCTTAGCTGTTAAGTCATATAGTGCTCAGAGCCATTTGAACCATTTTGACTTTTCGTCCCACATGACTTTATTAGCCTTATTTCCCCTTGTTTAAATGGTATTCGGTGAATAGCTCTAACAAAATGTTTATTCAAGGAATTTGAATTTTCGCAATACTAATGCGTATCATAGAGATACGGGTGACGTCGCACGCCAATGGTATGAGATAATGTATTCCTATCTGCATAGCAACAAATAGTGCCTGCTATTTCTGTCCTTCACACTTTTTCGCAGTTTCTCTATCAGCCTTACTGAAGCCATACTTTTGTTCTCAGACGTAAATCAATTATAATCTTTACGCTCCGTTTTTTGTTAGGAATCAACGTTCGGTCGGCATCGAGGTTATCAGAATTAATAATTTTTTATCTTTAATAATTACACCCACATAAACAAATGTCCTTGTATTTATCGTGAATTTTCAGATACAATTTCTATTCATAAAACAACTCAATGCCTGAGAAGTATTTACGAACAGCCAGCGGCAACCGTTACATTTATGTCCACGTGAGCAATTGTTTTTCACAACAAACGTCGGGAAAAGATAGCGATAAAACTTGTTGCCATTTCTCTCAGCAGTTCTACTGATTGTGAATTCGATTGCGTTTACACTATCGCATTAACTGGTTTATTTTTCCCTTGCAGATAACATCGCGTTTTCTATGTATAGTGTGGTATGAGTCACCAGTAGCACACAGAAACAAAGTAGATATCGTTTTCCATGCACATTCCGCTTATCTCCATTATAAAAGAATTTTATGAATTCCAGCTAGATTTGTAAACGCCGATGATGGAGCGAATGTAGATAACGACCGAGCTCTTGTTACGTTTTCGTAAAACAAGAACAGTATACACAGATTTACCGGCTTATTTATGTAGTCTTAGCTTCGAAAGGAGTGAGAACAAATGCTCTGTTACAGAACAAGATACAGATACATCCCGGTTAGCTTAGTGCATCCAAATATCCGAAACATACAATTAGAATACTTCTGAATCGAAGATACAAGTAAGAAAACCGGAAAAATGTCTGCGGCAGAAGCTGGAACGGTGATAGTTTATTACGTCATGGCGCAATCAAACACGGAAAAGAATTTTCTCAAAAATAATTATTTTTTGTGAAACATACCGATACAGAGGACGTAAATGATGGTATAGATCAATGTGAAACATGCTGGAATATTCGTGTACAAACCTGAAGGGACTACTGGAACGAGATAGTGGAAATAAAAGTATACAGTAAGGTTCTCCGCACACAGAACACCTTTAATGAAACTCTTTGATAGCACGAGTTGTTAACTGGTCGCTTGTGAATCATTTCCTGTGCAGCTGAATAGCGACTTTCCATTATAGGAACGTGATGTCAAGTATCTGTCAGTGACTTAGTATTCGTTGCCAAGCGACATGAATTGCACCGTCTCCTCGAGCATAGATTGAAAATTTATTTACCAAAAGCATCAGCATCCTCCTACGAGAAATGAGACACAGTCTTCCACTCACAGGGTCTATATCCACAACTACATATACATAATACTCCGTAAGACACCGTACGGCGCGTGGTGGAAGGTACCGTGGTCCTTACGTGCGATGTATGTTGGTGGCAGTAGAATCGCTCGGCAGTCAGTCTCAAATGCCGGTTCTCTCAATTTAACAACAGTGTTTCTCGAAAAGAACGTCGTTTTCACCCGAGGTATTCCCAAATGAGTTACCGAAACATCTCCGTAACACTTACGTGTTGTTCGAACCTACTGGTAACAAATTTTAGCAGCCGCCTCTGAACTGCTTCGATGTCTTCCTTCAGTCCGACCTGTTACGGATCCCAAGCACTTGAGCAGTACTCAAGGATAGGTGGCACCAGCGTCCTATTTACAGTCTCCTTTACATGTGGACCATTCTTTCCTAGGCACGCAGTCCGGAACCGTGCGACTGCTACGGTCGCAGGTTCGAATCCTGCCTCGGGCATGGATGTGTGTGATGTCCTTAGGTTAGTTAGGTTTAAGTAGTTCTAAGTTCTAGGGGACTGATACCCACAGCAGTTGAGTCCCATAGTGCTCAGAGCCATTTGAACCATTTGAACCATTCTTTCCTAAAATTCTCCCAATAAACCGAAGTCGACCATTCGCCTTCACTACCAGTTCCATTTCGTTCCATTTCATATCGCTTCGCAGTGTTACGTCCAGATATTTTAACGACGTGTGTATCAAGCAGGACACTAGTAATACGGTATCCGAACATTATAGGTTTGATCTTCCTACTCATCCGCATTTACTTACATTTTTTCACATTTAGGACTAGCTGCCATTCATCACATCAACTGGAAATTTTGTCTAAGTCGTCTTGTATCTCCCTACAGTCAATCAACTTCGACACCTTACCGTGCACCACTCCATCATCAGCAAAAAACCGCAGATTTTGCACACCCCGTCCGCCACATCATTTATGTCTGCAGAGAACAACATCTGTCGTATCACACTTCCCTGGGGCACTCTTGACGATACCCTTGTCTCTGATGGACACTCGCCGTCGAGGACCACATACTGGGTTCTATAACTTAAGAACTCTACGAGCCACTCACATATCTGTGAACTTATTCCATACGCTCGCATCTTCGTTAACAGCCTGCAATTGGACACCGTGTCAGATGCTTTCCGGAAATACAGAAATATGGACTCTACCTGTTGCCCTTCATCCCTAGTTCTCGGTACATCATGTGAGAAAAGGGCAAGCAGAGTATCGCAGGAGCGATGCTTTCTAAAACCATGCTGATTCGTGCGCATACGTTTCTCAGTCTCAAGAAAGTTATATTCGAACTGAGAATGTGTTCAAGGATTCTGCAGCAAATCGAAGTTAGGATATTGGTGTGTAATATTGCAGGTCCCTTCTTTTACCCTTCTTATACGAGTATATTGGAATCACCTGCACTTTTTTCCATTCGCTTGGCACTTAGTGATGGGCGAGAGATTCACGATAAATGCTCGTTAGGTAAGGGCCCAATGCCACAGAGTTTCTTTGTAAAATCGAAGCAGGATTCCATCCGAACCAGATGATTTATTTGCTTACAGACCTTTCAGCTGTTTCTCTACGCCAGGTATGCTTATTACTACGTCGTCCATAGTGGAGTCAGTCTGATGGTCAAATGACAGTGTGTGTGAACGATTTCTTGAAAGTGAAATTTAAAATGTCGGCTTTGGTTTTTCTATCCTCATCTGCCGCTCCAGACTGGTCAACAAGCTACATCGGAAACGCGGAACCTCTGCACTCTACTTGTGGCAGCATCTGAGCGCACCACTGACCCTCGGCTACAGACAGAGAGGTACATAATCCCATTTGGAATTCACTTCAAACATTAGTTGGAAAATCTCGATATTCGCTACTATTTTTTTTTATGAAAAATTGCATTGGTACTATCAATTCAAGCTTCGATGGTTACGTTAATTTTTACTCACCGCACTTTGTTTACATGTACATCGATGGCCCTCGGTTTCAAGAGTCTAGGATTAGTATTTCTTCTTCGGAAGTCTAAATATTTCAAGCAGTATCATCTTCCTTCATATAGTTCAACTTTTAGCGCGGAATCCACAGATATTCGAGAGGCTCTCGAATTCAATCGTCATGAGCGACACCAGAACCTGCTAATACTGACGGCAACCTACTAAAAACCCAAATGGGAACTGTGAAGTGAATGTTTAAACACAAGAAATTATACCAGAATCGTTGATAAATAAACGAAAAGGAATGAGAATCTCCCTTCTATGAGCCCCAGCTCGCATGGGATTGGTTTAAAATGACAAGCTTCACTAACTGGCGAAAGAGGCCAGTGTTTGTAGCCCTGTAGAGAACTGAGATCCAGCCAATAATTAGAAGCTCCTACTGGTTTCGAAAATTTTAGGCAAGCAGGAAGCTGATAACAACCTTGACACGAATCTGCGCGAACCATAGTTCAACTCCTTCCCAGTTACATCGGACAAGCATCAAGGAAACCCCTTCTCCGACTGTCAGTAGAAAGAAGGAGATAGAAATTACTTGCCGCTTTCCTGCAGGCTCTTCTAAGCACAGCAAAAATATTTACTGAAAAACTTTGTAAAATTGAAGGTGCTCCTTCCAAAAACTGCTCCTGTTTTAATGTTTCATGATGATCCTCAAATATACAAAGACATTTTTTGTGTTATACACCATAGTAACGTTTGTATGAAATTTCGTGTTCGTAACTGTAGTAGCGTAATCTGCAGGTGAATGCTTGCAAATATCTGTTGAGTTCTCTTATTTATATTGTTTTGTCTAAACCTGATATGTAAAGATTCCGTATTTATAAGTATTGAAGCGATGAGAAAATTGTAAAATAATGTAAATCAGGGTTCAAACTATTTATATTGCGATTTCTCTGTGTATATGATTTTATGTTTGTACCAAGCTCTTGGCAGTATGGTCCAATAAACCCAAGCCAAATTAAAAAACAGAAGAATGTCTGTCTTGCTTTATACTGAAAATGAGCGAGCAGATTTTAAACATTAGCATTTTATGCTAAGTGGGAAAAAATTTCATTCTGTTCAATTATACGCTCCCAGGCTACTTAAGGACAAATCTGTTCACGTTCTGATTCTACCGGCACTTTGGCCAGGTTTTAACTATGCTGTTATATCTGTTCAGCGATGTCAAGCTAATTTTGTTTATGTCTTATGACGAAACAGCTCTGGCTTAATGATATAAGGCTGCAATTGTTTCATTCATCTGAAGATATTACGGATCGAAACAGATAATCCGACGCCTGTCTTTTGGTGATGATCGACTAGAATTAAAAAAAAAATTTAATACAAAAACCGTGATGTTATGTGGGAAGCATGATATCATTAACTGGTATGTTGCGTACTGTACATCTATTGCTTGACAAAAAAAAAAAAAAAAAAAATAATTCCATCAATGGGAGAAAATATACAGAAAAAGTAAATCATACTGGGATTACTCTTTTGTGTGACTAGCAGCGGCCATGTCGTTCTGTAAAATTAGATTATTTTGTGCAAAAAAAGAACAGAGTTTTCGTACCAGAATGAAAGTAAGAGACCAAAATATTCTATGTCTGGGGGAATTATCCCCTCTATTATGCTGCTGCTTGCAACGGTAATGGAGGGAGACGTGAGGTAAGATTATTATCATCCCGTCTACATCAACGTCATTTGAAAAGGGAGCAATACCCCTGATTGGCCATGAATTTTGGAAACAACAGACCCTGGTCTCTTTTGAGAAGTCGTCCCAGTATTACGAGGCGTACTCATAAAAGTTTTTCATTATTATGTCTAACTAATAAAGCTATGCAATGAAGCTTTGTTTATTTACAGGTACGTATGAAGCCCCGGCACACATTTAAACACTCACGCCGTAGTACCTTAGGAGCCATAACACACTGCAGGAACCCATTGCTAAAGTGAGGATGAACTCCGCATTTTGCTTTAGCCTCTCTAGCGCCGTGGTACTTTACCGTGGCGCGGGTATTTCAATGTGCACCAGGACACCCAGACATCTACTTGCAAGCAAACAGGGCCAGACATTAACTGCGTAGCTAAAAATGGTTCAAATGGCTCTGAGCACTATGGGACTTAACATCTTAGGTCATCAGTCCCCTAGAACATAGAACTACTTAAACCTAACTAACCTAAGGACATCACACAAATCCATGCCCGAGGCAGGATTCGAACCTGCGACCGTAGCAGTCCCGCGGTTCCGGACTGCAGCGCCTAGAACCGCACGGCCACCACGGCCGGCAACTGCGTAACTCTGTTTGTTTCAACTATTAACTGCACTGAGATGAGAAAAGTCAAGGGATACCTCTTAATACCGCGTCGGACCTCCTTTTGCCCGGCGTAATGCAGCGACTGAACGTGGTGTGGACTCGACATGCCGTTGTATGTACCCTGCTGGAATACTGAGCCATGCTCCCTTTATAGCAGCCCATAATTGCCAAAATGTTGTCGGTGAAGGATTTTCTGCGCCAGATGACCTTTCGATTATGTCTTGCAACAGATGGAATTCTTGTCGGGTGATCTGCGTGGCCAAACCATTCGCTCCAATGGTCCAGAATGTCCTTTAAATCATTCACGAACAACTGTGGCCCGCTGACATGACACTGTAGTTTGGGAACACGAAGTCCACGAATGGTTGCAAATGGTCTCCAAGTAACCGAACTCATCCATTTCCAGTCAATGATCGGTTCAGTTGGACCAGAGGACCCAGTCCATTCCATGTATTGGAACAACAACCAGTGTGCACAGTGTCTTGTTGTCAACTCGGGTCCATATCTTCGTGGGGTCTGCGTCACACTTGGACCCTGCTGTTACCAACTGAGACTGGGACTCGTCTGACCAGGCCACGGTTTCCCAGTCGTCTAGGGTCAAACTGATGTTGTCAGGAACCCAGGAGAAGCGCTGTACGTTATGTTGTGCTGTTAGCAAAGATACTGGCGTCGGTCGTGTGCTGCCATAGCGCAATGACGTCGAATTTCGTCGCACTGTCCTAGCACATCAGTTCTTCGTACGTCCCACATTGATTTCTGCAGTTATTTAACGCAGCTGTTTGTCTTTTAACACTGACAGCTGTAGTTAAGTAAAGGCCGTCGGCCACTGCGTTGTCCGTGGAGAGAGGTGATGCCTGAAATTTGTTATTCTCAGTACTATCTTGACACTGTGGGTCTCGAAACACTGAATTCGGTAACGATTCCCGTTAGATTAGGAAATGAGACACTTCAAAGTAGTAAAGGAGTTTTGCTATTTGGGGAGCAAAATAACTGATGATGGTCGAAGTAGAGAATATATAAAATGTAGACTGGCAACGGCAAGGAAAGCGTTTCTGAAGAAGAGAAAATTCTTAACATCAAGTACAGATTTAAGTGTCAGGAAATCGTTTCTGAAAGTATTTGTATGGACTGTAGCCATGTATGGAAGTGAAAAGTGGAAGATAAATAGAATGAGATTTTCACTCTGCAGCGGAGTGTGCGCTGATATGAAACTTCCTGGCAGATTAAAACTGTGTGCCCGACCGAGACTCGAACTCGTGACCTTTGCCTTTCGCGGGCAAGTGCTCTACCAACTGAGCTACCGAAGCACGACTCACGCCCGGTACCCACAGCTTTACTTCTGCCAGTATCAGCGCACACTCCGCTGCAGAGTGAAAATCTCATTCTGGAAACATCCCCCAGGCTGTGGCTAAACCATGTCTCCGCAATATCCTTTCTTTCAGGAGTGCTAGTTCTGCATGGTTCGCAGGAGAGCTTCTGTAAAGTTTGGAAGGTAGGAGACGAGGTACTGGCAGAAGTACAGCTGTGGGTACCGGGCGTGAGTCGTGCTTCGGTAGCTCAGTTGGTAGAGCACTTGCCCGCGAAAGGCAAAGGTCCCGAGTTCGAGTCTCGGTCGGGCACACGGAAGATAAATAGTTTGGACAAGAAGAGAATAGAAGCTTTCGAAATGTGGTCCTACAGAAGAATGCTGAAGATAAGATGGGTAGATCACGTAACTAATGAGGAGGTATTGAATAGAACTGGGGAGAAGAGGAGTCTGTGGCACAACTTGACTAGAAGAAGGGACCGGTTGGTAGGACATGTTCTGGGGCATCAAGGGATCACAAATTTGGCTTTGGAGGGCAGCGTGGTGGGTAAAAATCGTAGAGGGAGACCAAGAGATGAATACACTAAGCAGATTCAGAAGGATATAGGTTGCAGTAAGTAGTGTAAGATGAAGAAGCTTGCACAGGATAGGGTTACATGGAGAGCTGCAGCAAACCAGTCTCAGGACTGAAGACCACAACAACAACAACGATTCCCGAAATTGAATGTCCCATGCGTGTAGCACCAACTACCATTCCTCGTTTAATGTCTGTTAATTCCTGTGGTACGACTATACTCAACGTCGGAAACCTTTTCACATTGATCACCGGTATACAAACAACAGCTCCGCCTATGCACTGTCCTTTTGTACCTTGTGCACGCGATAAAATGCCATCTGTATATATGCATACAGCTATCCCATGCCTTTTGTCACCACAGTGTAATGGTTCATCACTTCTACTCCATGAACACTCAAACAAAAATTTAAACACAACTTTTTCTTACTACCCGTCCAGTGTCCCAACCATAGTGCTACTTCTCTCGGTCATGACAAAGAGGGATAAGCAGAGTACGCAAGCACGTCGCCTCCCCTCCCGCCACTTCCGTGTGGCTACCACTGGGATGGTGCGTGCGGATCCATCCCGAGGCACTGAACTCGCTCAGCAGGGCGCTCTCGACCCGCCGCCGGCAAGTAAATACACGAGTGTAAACACGCGCTGTTGACACTGCAGGCGGCGCCGCGCCGCGGCAACCAGAGGAAACCGTAGAGGCGAGCGCGCGTTGCGAATGGTCGCGCCCCGCCCCACACCCCAGGCCACTCGTGTAGTTCGGCGCTCATTGGTCGCTGCAGCTCCGTCGCCGTCGCCGTGCGTGCCTCGGCGCAAGTGCCGGCTTTGTTAGTTGCACCCGCGGGAAACGGCAACAGCCACTTATTTTGGTCATCGAGCGAGAAGCACAAAATAGCCAGCGCTCTGGAAATTGCAAGAGCTTATTAAGTTCCTTTCTGAGTGCAGATAGGAGAAACGGCGTTGACAAAGCATCGGCGCACCTTCTATTTGCAGGTCGCTTCCCTAGCAGCAGGCTTGAGAGCTTTGTACGCGAACCGTTAAGTTTACGTGTTTCAGCGTAATTGCTTGATACCATTTTCATACAAGCACTGCGTTTGACGCTCAGTTTTCTTTTGAAAACTCCTCGACCAAAGTTTTGAATCACAGTTCCCAGGTCAAATATGCAGACTATCTACAACTGTTGTATAACAACTATGTTTATGATTATTGTCCGGAACAAGAAACGCTTTACATTTCTGTTTTCACTAATAGGAACACGTAATCAACAATTCCGACTCCCAAGTTCAGCATCTGATTAAGAATCTGATCGGGAAATAAAATTTTGAAATCTTGCATGACAAGCATGAATTTTTGAAAAAGAGGAGGGAAAGAAATGAAGGTTTAACATCCAATCGACGTCATTTCACTAACATTAAGTACAAATTCAAGGACGGGGGGAGGGGGAGATGACACTCGGCAATATCCTTTTTGAAAGTATTACCTCCAAAGCCTTGTTTCCGAATTTTTTCTACAAGTTCAAGGCTTTATCGTGAAAAGCACATGCGACATGGGGTCGAGCATTGTCATGCTGCAAGATCACCTTTCCATGTCTATCGCTCTATTCTGGTGATTTGTCTTTCATCGCTCGTCTTAAACGCATTACTTGCTTCCGATAACGAGCTCCTGTCACTGTTTCCGTCGGTTTCAGTAGTTTCGAAACCCTCCTCTCTTCCACCGCCAAGCCGATCTTCAATGTCAAGATCACCGTCCTCCTATCACTGAAACCATTCTCTGCACGTTCTTCCACAAATAGTTGCCTAACCATAGGTCTTACACAGAATTTTATGGGCCTGAGCCGCAGATTTCTTCATACAAAAGCAGAAAACTAAAACTACCCGCAAATGACGAGAATTGGGTTCGTAAGTTGACATATTCAGTTGAGAATAAATGACGCAATCACAAATCGACTAATATTTTGATGGCGTTATATTTACAAATACCTATACTCATTATATGACAGTTAAGACCTACCAGCTGCACAACTAGTTGCCGCCACTACCATCTGCTGTAAAACGCCGGAAGCGAAGTGAGACACCTAACAATATTCCAGCATTCACTATAAGTGGCGATGGAAAACCTAAATTATTATGCTCGGGTGTCCATTTGAACTCCGCTCGTTCATAATCACTGTGATAGCCACCGTACCACCTTGTTCGATGTGTAAACAGGGTAACTAGCTACTCTCCATCGGCTCCAATCTCTTCATCCCACTTTTTTAAAATTTATCTATAAAAGGGAGGGAGAAGAAGAGAGTACCGATACATCCTAGAGCACTAAGCTCGAATGCTGACGCTATCTATGTAACGAGAAGTCTCAATCACATGGTGATTTGTTCGACTAGTCAGTACCTCTAAGGATATCTATATTGATCAAAATTTATTGTCTACCTTCTTTCCTTGCTAACTTGCTTGCTGGCTTGCATCCTTGTCAGCTATCGGTTAAGGAGAAAACGAGATGATCATGTATGAAACTGCATTGACTAATGGCCATCAATGAATTTTGTGAGAACCAAAAATACTTAGAGAGAGACCACCCCGAACAGAATATATGCGCATAATGTAATCTGTTCCATTGTGAATACCTAACTATTTGTGGAGTTCGTCATGAAGACACACTGGACATTAAAATTGCTACACCAAGAAGAAATGCAGATGATAAACGGGTACTCATTGGACAAATATATTACACTAGAACTAACATGTGATTACATTTTCACGCTATTAGGGTGCATAGATCCTGAGAAAACAGTACCTAGAACAACCACCTCTGGCCGTAATAACGGCCTTGATACGCCTGGGCATTGACTCAAACAGAGCTTGGATGGCGTGTATAGGTACAGCTGCCCATACAGCTTCAACACGATACCACAGTTCATCAAGAGTAATGACTGGCGTATTGTGACGAGCCAGTTGCTCGGCCACCATTGACAGCCGTTTTCAGTTGGTGGGGGATCTGGAGAATGACTGGCCAGGGCAGGAGTCGAACATTTTCTGTATCCAGAAAGGCCCGTACAGGACCTGCAACATGCGGTCGTGCATTATCCTGCTGAAATGTATGGTTTCGCAGGGATCGAATGAAGGATAGAGCCACAGGTCGTAACACATCTGAAATTTAACGTCCACTGTTCAAAGTGCCGTCAATGCGAACAAGAGGTGACCGAGGCGTGCAACCAATGGCACCCCATACCATCACGCCGGGTGATACTCCAGTATGGCGATGACGAATACACGCTTCCAATGTGCGTTCACTCCGATGTCGCCAAACACGGATGCGACCTTCATGATGCTGTAAACAGCACCTGGATTCATCCAAAAAATGACGTTTTGCCATTCGTGCACCCAAGTTTGTCGTTGAGTACACCATCGCAGGCGCTCCTGTCTGTGATGAAGCGTCAAGAGTAACCGCAGCCATGGTCTCCGAGCTGATAGTCCATACTGCTGCAAACGTCGTCGATCTGTTCGTGCAGATGGTTGTTGTCTTGCAAACGTCCCCATCTGTTGACTCAGGGATCGAGACGTGGCTGCACGATCCGTTACAGCGATGGGGAGAAGATGCCTGTCATCTCGACTGCTAGTGATACGAGGCAGTTGGGATCCTGCACGGCGTTCCGTATAAGCCACCTGAACCCACCGATTCCATATTGGATCTGGACCAATGCGAGCAGCAATGTCACGATATTATAAACCGCAATCACGATAGGCTACAATCGGTTGGAATCTTTCCTCATGTCAGCACGTTGTTGGTGTCGTCACCGGCGCCAACCTTGTGTGAATGCTCTGAAAAGCTAATCATTTGCATATCACAGCACCTTCTTCCTGTTGGTTAAATTTCGCGTCTGTAGCACGTCATCTTCGTGGTGTAGCAATTTTAATGGCCAGTAGTGTACATTGGGGAGACAAAAGTAATCGGTTACCTCTCAATATCGTGTCGGACCACCTCCTCCCGGCGTGGTACAACAATTCCACATGGCTTGGACTCAACAAGTAGTTGAAAGTTCCCTGCGGAAATATTGTGTCATGGTGCCTCTACAGCCATCCATAATTGCGAAGGTGTCGCTGGTGCAAGAAAAATGTTCTTCAAAACAAATGCGAACCACTTTGGCCCAGTGACATGGCGCATTGTCATCCTCAAAAATTCCGTGGTTATTTTGGGAACATGAAGTCCATGAATGCTTACTGATGGACCAGCCAAACATAACCATTTAAGGTTAATGATTAGTTCAGGTGGACCAGAGAACCCAGTCCATTCCGTGTAGACACACCCCACACTATTATTGGAGCCACCACCAGCTTGCATAGTACCTTACTGACAACCTGAATCCATGGCTTCGTGGGTCTGCCCCACAGTTAACAACGATTTTCCAGTAATCTAATGTGAAACCAATATGGTCACGAGCTCAGGAGAAGCACTGCAGGCGATGTCTTGGCTGTTAGAAAATGCACTTGCGTCCTTCGTTTGCTGCCATAGTCCATTAACGCCAAATTTAGCCGCACTGCTATAACGGATACGTTAGTCGTATCTCCCACACTGATTTCTGCGGTTACTTCTCGTACTATTGTTTGTCTATTAGCACTGACAACTCTCTGCAAACGCCGGTGCTCTCGCTCGTTAACTAAAGGTCGTCGGCCACTGCGATATCCATGGTGAGAAGTGATGCCTGGAATTTAGTGTTCTCGGCACACTCTCCACACCGTGTATCTCAGAACACTGGATTCCTTAACGATTTCCGAAATGGAATGTCCCATGCATCTAGTACCAGTTACCATTCCGCTTTCAAACTCCGTTAATTCTCGTCGTGCACGAAACCTTTTCGCATGAATTATTTAAGTACAAATGACAGCTCTGCCAATGTATCGCTCTTTTATGCCTGTGTACGCGATCCTACTGCCATCTGTATACGTACATTTTGGTACCCCATGACGTTTGTCATGTCACGTAAATGTTGACACCAATTACAACTGCATTAGCATTCATACATGTAAATTACATATGTACTCTGCAAGTTATCACGTTGGCCGTGGAGGAGAAAGTGGTGAATGGCAGCATCGGCAACCATTACTTAATCACGAACTGTTATTGTGTTGATCATTTCAAAATTTTCTATCAGATTTAGGTCCAATGCCTCATCATTCTGGAATATTCGGCTATTACTTGCTTTTTGTAACTCCGATATCATAGTACTACCGGCAGCAAGAACATTTCTTTCTTTCAGAGTACGACAACATGTACACTACTCTCAACATGCGTCAATGCACAACGGTTTTAGCAATGCTTGCGGAAGTGTTCTTGACATGGAGCCTGGATGAAGCTCTTGTAACAAGACACGCACCATGGGCTACCCTAGTACGAATATCTGTACTACGTTGCTTGCAAAAATTAAACAAATGGAAACACGTCTCAGTGATGTTGTTGCCTAAGGGACTATAATATAGGTAAGGAAAATTTAAAATTGGAATTATAGCTCAATGAGTATCATGATTTCAGTATTTCTATAAAATGCAAAATACCGTTTTGGCAGGAGAGGGGTTGTTTCTGGTTGAGTTGGGTTATTTGGGGGACGAGACCAGACAGCGTGGTCATCGGTCTCATCGGATTAGGGAAGGGGGAAAGGAAGTCGGCCGTGCCCTTTCAAAGGAGCCATTCCGGCATTTGCCTAAGCGATTTAGGGAAAATGACGGAAAACCTAAATCAGGATGGTCGGACGCGGGATTGAACCGTCGTCCTCCAGAATGCGAGTCCAGTGTGCTAGCCACTGCGCCTCTGTTTTTTCTGCAAAAGCTGAATTAGACAATAGTCGCTAAGCACACTGGAAAAAAATGACACCACTTCCCCCTCGAGGAAATAGTTAATTCCATATAACAGCACCTCTAGCGTTTATAAAAATTAAAACTAAACTAAACTCTGATGGAACAGACCATGAAGGCCCAACGATACCGTTTATAATAGCCTCAGTGCAGCCAGAAAGGGAGTCCTGAAGTTAGTGCAGGTGGGCCATATCCAGCTGAAGCCATTCGTTGATGATTAGATCCCGTAGAGCTAACATGTATTGTGGGAATTTTGATAGCTGCATTTCATCCGCAGTTCCAAATAGCCCGAGACATTTCCCATGGGAAAATGGAAATGCGCCTAAGTGATTGAGCCTTTTGGGGGTCAGACGTAATGAGATAGGGTACCTGAGTAGTGGTCAAAGTAGGGACGTATGCGTGCAACGGTGTGAAAAGAGCTGTCATTCATCATCATGGGAGACAGGAATGTCCACAATACACTCACCGTGAAGACGAAGAAGAAAGGGAAGTACTTGATCACAGAGAGTGTCGAAATAAACATCTACACTACTGGCCATTAAAATTGCTACACCAAGAAGAAATGCATTATCCTGCTGAAATGTAGGGTTTCGCAGGGATCGAATAAAGGGTAGAACCACGGGTCGTAACACATCTGAAATGTAACGCCCATTGTTCAAAGTGCCGTCAATGCGAACAAGAGGTGGCCGAGACGTGTAACCAATGGCACCTCACACCATCAGGTCGGGTGATACAGCAGTATGGCGATAACGAATACGCGCTTCCTATGTGCTTTCACCGCGATGCCGCCAAAGACGGATGCGACCATCATGATGCTGTAAACAGAACCTGGATTCATCCGACAAAATGACGTTTTGCCATTCGTGCACACAGGTTCGTCGTTGAGTACACCATCGCAGGCGCTCCTGTCTGTGATGAAGCGTCAAGAGTAACCGCAGACATGGTCTCCGAGCTGATAGTCCATGCTGCTGCAAACGTCGTCGAACTGTTCGTGCAGATGGTTGTTGTCTTGCAAACGTCCCCATCTGTTGACTCAGGGATCGAGACGTGGCTGCACGATCCGTTACAGCCATGCAGGTAAGATGCCTGTCATCACGACTGCTAGGGATACGAGGCAGTTGGGATCCAGCACGGCGTTCCGTGTTACCCTCCTGAGCCCACCGATTCCATATTCTGCAAACAGTCATTGGATCTCGACCAACACGAGCATCAATGTCGCGATACGATAAACAGCAATCGTGATAGGCTACAATCCGACCTTTATCAAAGTCGAAAACGTGATGGTACGCATTTCTCCTCGTTACACGAGGCATCACAACAACATTTCACCAGGCAACGCCGGTCAACTGCTGTTTGTGTATGAGAAATCAGTTGGAACCTTTCCTCATGTCAGCACGTTTTAGGTGTCGCCACCGCAGCCAACCTTGTGTGGATGCACTGAAAAGCTAATTATTTGCATATCACAGCATCTTCTTCCTGTCGGTCAAATTTCGCGTCTGTAGCACGTCATCTTCATGGTGTAGCAATTTTAATGGCCAGTAGTGTAGGTTCATGGTGCCGGAAATCTCAATGTCTCTGCGCATGTTTTGGCACGGAAAACACACCTAGAAATATTACAAAACAATCTTCGGAGTGAACTACAACCTCCGCGCTCTGTGGGTTAGAAGACGTGCACTCATAGGAACATTCGACGCCTTCCATTATTTGAAAACAGGCTTCAGACTTTTTGGGCCACATTAGATGTATCCATTGAGCTACTGTCGATATTTTGCGTATTTGTCCCAATGAAGACTTGCAGCTGTGTCACTGCGATCAGAGGCCTTTTCCTAAGTACCTGACTCCAGATGTCCTTTTTGTGCAGTTCCCTTCACAATGTTCGCTTAGAAACTGGTTGAGACGGGGCTAAATTTCATCGTCAGTGCCAAGATCTGTCGGGTTCGAAGCCGATAGTCACTGACAAGGTGCGACACTGTCACCTATCCCTGTTGGTTATTGTCTGTTGACGTCCAATGTTTTTACACTGACTTACGTGACTGCGTGTGGTACACTATAGCTTGTATGCACGTTGGACAGTCCGCGCTAATACAACAAACAAGTACTTTCATTAACGCTGTAGTCATCGGCAGGTCCGAACATGATGGCTCGATTCTGCCATTCAGTGAGGTCTGCATGTCGAAACATCTTGCTGCCCTGATTCCGTGTAACCGACTTGCACCCACATATCACTTCACTGCCGTGGCTTGGCATCTACGCAGGGCCAGATGACAGCCTCGTACCAATCGTACACTATCTATAGCGTAACAAAACGACGAAGTGCCCCTTTAAATGGGTGACTGGTATTTTCTTCGCGAGCTTATTTTTGTAACATGAGAGAAACACCCATGGTGAGCAATGGTTATTGCTAATGTAACACACAGAGAGAATCTCTTAGTCACTGCCATAAATACACTACTGGCCATTAAAATTGCTACACCTAGAAGAAATGTAGATGATAAACGGGTATTCATTGGACAAATATATTATACTAGAACTGACATGAGATTACATTTTCACGCAGTTTGGGTGCATGGATCCTGAGAAATCAGTACCCAGAACAACCACCTCTGGCCGTAATAACGGCCTTGATACGCCTGGTCATTGAGTCAAACAGAGCTTGGATGGCGTGTACAGGTACAGCTGTCCATGTGGCTTCAACACGATACCACAGTTCATCAAGAGTAGTGACTGGCGTACTGTGACGAGCCAGTTGCTCGGCCACCATTGCCCAGAAGTTTTCAATTGGTGAGAGATCTGGAGAATGTGCTGGCCAGGGCAACAGTCAAACATTTTCTGTATCCAGAAAGGCCCGTACAGAACCTGTAACATGCGGTCGTGCATTTTCCTGCTGAAATGTAGGGTTTCGCAGGGATCGAGTGAAGGGTAGAGCCACGGGTCGTAACACATCTGAAATATAACGTCCACTGTTCAAAGTGCCGTCAATGCGAACAAGAGGTGACCGAGACGTGTAACCAATGGCAGACCATACCATCACGCCGTGTGATACGCCAGTGCGGCGATGACGAATACACGCTTCCAATGTGCATTCACCGCTATGTCGCCAAACACGGATGCGACCATCATGATGCTGTAAACAGAACCTGGATTCATCCGAAAAAATGACGTTTTGCCATTCGTGCACCCAGGTTCGTCGTTGAATACACAATCGCAGGCGCTCCTGTCTGTGATGCAGCGTCAAGGGTAGCTGCAGCCATGGTCTCCGAGCTGATAGTCCATGCTGCTGCAAACGTCGTCGAACTGTTCGTGCAGATGGTTGTTGTCTTGCAAACGTCCCCATCTGTTGACTCCGGGGTCGAGATTGGCTGCACGATCCGTTACAGCCGTGCGAATAAGATGCCTGTCATCTCGATTGCTAGTGATACGAGGACGTTGGGATCCAGCACGGCGTTCCGTATTACCCTCCTGAACCCACCGATCCAATATTCTGATAACAGACATTGGATGTCGACCAACGCGAGCAGCAATATCGCGATACGATCAACCGCAGTCGCGATAGGCTACAATGCGACCTTTATCTAAGCCGGGAACATGATGGTACGCATTTCTCCTCCTTATACGAGACATCCGAATAACGTTTCACCAGGCAACGTCGGTCAACTGCTGTTTGTGTATGAGAAATCGGTTGGAAACTTTCCTCATGTCAGCACGTTGTAGGTGTCGCCACCGGAGCCAACCTTGTGTGAATGCTCTGAAAAGCTAATCATTTGCATATCACAGCATCTTATTCCTGTCGGTCAAATTTCGCGTGTGTAGCACGTCATCTTCGTGGTGTAGCAATTTTAATGGCCAGTAGTGTAAGTATGTAGAGATTGCCAAATGTTGTGGTAGTGCGTCAGTCAACATGACAAGTAGCGATGCAGCTACAATCTTCTTCCCTGGTCAGAACCTGCTTCCCCTGCAGGCTTGTTGTTGAGGCGAGCGTAATTTCCGAGAGAAACGGCGGGCTCTCCCCACTGGCGTCCGGAGCCAGAGCGGTCGGCTCGGCCGCCCCGTGTGCAAACAGAGGGCGGTCCGCAGTCACGCTCTGGCCGGGCCGGGCACTGTACAGTACAGGCCCGAGCGGCCATCAGCGGAGCGCGGGGCGTCCGGCGCCAGGCAGCAGGCAGGAGGCAGGAGGCGCTAATGCTCACAGCAAACACTGCACGGCGAGGCTGCGTGCGCACGCTACCAGCGCCTCCTTCCTGCACACTGCTTAATCGCCTGCAGGCCTCACACTGCTACACTGCTGGACGTTAAAATTTCAACACCGTGAAGGCGGCGGCATGCAGCAAACGTCAAAGTGACACGAAGTGTATCTGAGGGCGTGCTGCAAAGTAATGCCTCCGAATATTTTATTCTCTTCTCAATACTGGCTGAGGTATTACATGTCATGCATACTAGTCGGTCGACTTTCTCGCTTCGCTGACGCAAATTGGAACTCTTTGCCGCCGGAGGGCTCCGACTTGTAGCGTGTAACATGACTGTGTGTAACGTAACGACGTCGGTGCGTGAGAAACAGTGCTGTAATTCGGTTTGTAACCGCTGGAAACGTGCCTCCAATTGAAATTCATAGGAAAGAGAAAGCTGTGTACGGTGATTATTGTATAGACATCAGTAATGTGCAACGTTGGGTTGTGGGTGCTCGTAATGAAGGAAACGGTGATGATAACCTCAACGAGTGTGACGGAACTCGAAGTGGAGGACCGCGTGTGACAGTCGACGAGACTCATCGGACTCGGGTTGATGAACTCATCAGATAACATCGTCGGACAACACAGAGACAGCTCCCAGACGAGTGTAGCATACCATGAGAGTGGGTACAGGCCGTCATTGCAGGAACTGAGATACAGAAAACTGTGTGCGTGGTGGGTCATCGAATGCTCACTCTTGACGTAATACAGGGCGTCAAGCTTAAGGGTGATGGGTTCCTTAACAACACTGTGCGAAAACAAGAGAACATCAATGGAGTTGCACCAAAAAGAATCAAGGATGGCAAGAAAGTTCAAGATCACGCTGCCAGTAGGCAAAGTTATGTTCACAGTGTCCTGCAATATTCAAGGGGCGCTCAGAAAACTGAAAGCACGAATTCGAAGAGTTCGGCCACACATGGGGCTTCCTCTCCTTCAGCGTGATAATTGCAGACCACACAAGAGTGCTGCAACATCCGCAAATGTCCGACGCTTGGGGTTCGCTGACATCGATCTTCTTCCATACGGTCCTGGTTTGGTCCCATAGGAGTTTCATTTGTTACCAAAACTTAAAGAACACCTTCGAGGACTTCTCTTTGATGGTGATGAAGCGGCGCAAGCAAAGGTGAGGTTGTGGTCCGTCACCAAATGGAGACGAGTGATTTAGTTATTTTTACAATTTTGTATAAATAATAATAAGTCTTTGCTGCTATAGTTAGTGCGCACGGCTGCTATTGTTATGAACAGCCGCTATTGTTACGAACAGCCGCTATTGTTACGAAGCCGGCCGCGGTGGTCTCGCGGTTCTAGGCGCGCAGTCCGGAACCGTGCGACTGCTACGGTCGCAGGTTCGAATCCTGCCTCGGGCACGGATGTGTGTGATGTCCTTAGGTTAGTTAGGTTTAAGTAGTTCTAAGTTCTTGGGGACTGATGACCACAGCAGTTGAGTCCCATAGTGCTCAGAGCCATTTGAACCATATTGTTACGAACAGCTGCTACTGTTACGTTCACCTGCAACACTAGCAATTAATGTCTTATAAAGTAATGTCCGCGAAAGTTATCGCTTTACCTCGTTTCTTCTTGACAACAGCAGCTGCGGAATCTTCTTCTGCTACCTTCCTCTTACTACATAAATAAATTCCTCTGACCGTGTCGCGTCGATAAGGCATCGTCTTAGTAATATAATATTTTTGTAGAAGGAATCGTTCAAAATGGTTCGAATGACTCTGAGCACTATGGGACTTAACATCTGAGGTCATCAGCCCCCTAGAACTTAGAACTACTTAAACCTAACTAACCTAAGGACATCACACACATCCATGCCCGAGGCAGGATTCGAACCTGCAAACGCAGCGGTCGCGCGGTACCTGACTGAAGCGCCTAGAGCCGCTCGGCCACACCGGCCGGCAGAAGGAATCGTAATGAATGTAGATTTATCCTCCTGCTAAATGAAACCCCACTCCACACTTGTAATAAACACTGTATTGAATACTTTTTGATAACGTTTACACCGTCATAAAAGACGGTGCATCTCCATAGCACCTTCGACCATCTAGGCGACCGAAAAAAGTTCTTGGAAATTTGTGGTAAGGTCTTATCGGACAAAACTGCAGAGGTCATCGGTCCCTAAGCTTACACACTACTTAATCTAAGTAAACTAACTTACGCTAAGGACGTCACACACACCCATGTCCAAGGGAAGACTCTAACCACCGACGGCGGAAGCCGCGCGGACCGGGACAAGACGGAAGGCGATCGAAGCACATTGATTCTATACCGATTAGGTGTATCTTCCCATAAATCATGAGAAAGAGTGAGACAAACATTTAAAAAATTACCGTCTTTCATGTATCCCAGTTTACGTACACTACAGTCAACAAAGCCAAACATTCTTCAGTGACGGTAACAACAAACTGATCTCTCGTTGGGAGAAATATGTTCATCGCCAGGGTGACTATGCTGAGAAATAAGTATGTGGACATGAGGAATAAGCATGTGGCGTGTTAATAAATTTTGTTTTGTTTAAAAAGTTTGACTTTTCACATAAAATATTGGCAAGCATTACTTTTCAGCACGCCCCCATACATGTTTGAAAACGCAAATTATTAGCAGCCCAGTGGAACTTCACAAAACAGATATAAGTAACGTTATCTACATTCTGAGTATAACGAAAGACTACGCAGCGGGTTTAGCCTTCCGCTTTGCATTTTTGAATGTGTGTTATTTGTCATTAATACAAGTTATGCCTCCTGTAAGGAGAAACGTCTTATGTGTCGGAATTTAACAGCGCCAAGACCGTAACATGTCAAGCCAGCGGTTTATCGTTCCGCAATACTGCTGCTCGCGCTGGTTGGGAAACCCCGACCGTCATACGAATATTTAACCGATTTACGTATCCGCGCCATGAGCGACCTCAACGGCCTGACTCAAATAGTGCCCAAGAGGAGAGACATATTGTTCGCTCGATCGTGAAGGACTGTACAACCACATCACATACTTTGAGTCGTCAAGAAATATGTTTGTCGCAAGCCAAGTATGCATACCGACAGTGCATCTCATCACGGCCATCATTGTTAAGAATTTCCTTGACGCGCCAACAAGGCGCCGGCAGTAGAGTTCCTGACGACAACATTGGACATAGGAGGCGTACCGTATCATCTTTTCAGATTAGTAATGGTTCTACGTATGACATAACGACGGAAGATTCCATGAGTGGAGGCTCTAAGAAGACCGGGCTTTGCATTCCTCATCGGCAACCAGGCCCAAGAAGTGGTGTGATTTTGTGGGTTGGCGATCACCTAAGAATCGCATAGCCAGGCATTCTGACAAGGGCTGTTACATTACGGACGTTCTCGCGGTGTTATCTTCAAGAAGAGAACGCAAGATCGCATGTTGCTTGCCTAAATACAGAGGGGGTTTGACAGTTGCACCGATCACCACGTTCTGATATGTCACCCACTGAAAACATGTACGCGTAGATGGCGTAGAGACTCCCACTTCATGACTCGCATACATCGTATGTTGTACGGTAGAAACTTGAAGAAGCACAGGATGAGGTACTGCATCTATTATCCAACCTTTTGACTCGATGCCAGCTGGGCTCATGTTGCTGCCAGAGCTGACAGCTCTGTGCACTAAATTTGACACACTCTTTACCACAAATCACTTACATATTTAATCAAATATTTTTCCTGCTATAATTATATGCACAAGAAGTAAATTTTGGGTTTTTCTGTACTTCCTGGCGTTGCTGGTTCAATAGTCAACAGCGCACTAACGTGCGCCCCCGGTAGCTGAGTGGTGAGCCCGACAGAAATTCGATCCTTAGGACCCGGATTCGATTCCCGGCTGGGTCGGAGATTTTCTCCGCTCAGGGACTGGATGTTGTGTTGTCCTAATCATCATTTCATCCCCATCGACCCGAAAGTCGCCGAAGTGGCGTCAAATCGAAAGACTGGCACCGGGCGAACAATCTACCCGACGGCAGGCCCTAGTCCTAGATAGTATCGATGGATGGCAAAGAGAAGTTCCGAAGAAGAGAACAAATTGTCGTTATGGGTTCGGATGATTAGTGGTAATGCGTCTCAGAATTGGTCATCCGACTGGGATGTTAGACATTCTAAGAGAAGCGTTTTGCTCTACGGTGTGGTATACTGTTAAAGTTAGGACAGCTTACGTTCCTGTGTAATCAACACATTGCTTCGTCCTACATATATCTCGCGAAAAAACCACAAAGGTGGAATTCGAGTTGATACGGAGGTTTACCAACAGTCATTCCCTAGCACCAATTTCTACTGTAATGGAAAATGGGGAAATGACATGATACACAAAGCAGTCTCCAAAATAGGCGATATAGTAACTTGCGGAGTATTGTTGCAGATGTAGGACAATGGTAAAACGCTCCTAGAAGGTAAGGACCACCTTATCATCACTTTCTAATATTGTATTACAAATGTATTGTATAGACGTTTACCGGGATTAGAAGAGATAAGTATTTTCTACCAATATACCTGAATAACATCCATACGAAATAAAATCAGCCTCATTCTCCTTGTCACTTGCTCTCCCTCGCTTCAGTCCCACGAACTTCCAACATACCACTTTTTCGTTTTACACTTTCGTGCTGTAACTGCGATATAGTTGCTTCCGTTCTCGAACCTTCTAAAATGGTACTCTGACCAGATAAGTCACTAGTTAAGAGCCTCCCGGTCCACTGACAGCAGACAGACGATGTGCTTCTAGCCTAAATCCTGTGCAGAAAGTGCAACAGCTACTGCAGGATGTAGTGCGGTGTAGTACATACACTAAGAGCACGAAGAGACTGTAAGCGTTTTCCAAAGGGCAACCAGTAACTGCCAATACTTTTTGAAATGCATAAATCCATACTCGACAAAGACATTCTCTCTCTCTCTCTCTCTCTCTCTCTCTCTCTCTCTCTCTGACACACACACACACACACACACACACACACACACACACACAGAGAGAGAGAGAGAGAGAGAGAGAGAGAGAGAGAGAGAGAGTTATTATTGCTATTTTTCAGTCAAAAAACCCTAAGATTTCGAGATTAGAGGACATGATGAAGGCAGATGTAAGTTCCTTTGGTGATGAATTGCGAGGGAGCAAAGTAAGTGCAAGGTTTATGGCCGCAGCTCCACATGGCGTTCAGGCAACAAGAGCTTTGTACATTTCAGACTATACTCTCCATATTTTCCTTTGCCGACGTTGGATGGGAACAATGACCGGACGCCTTACACTTACAAGGCAGCAGCCTGGGAAATTTGCCATTCGTACGCCAGCGATCTCCACGGTGCTGTATTGCTCGCAGAGCAGAGCGCCTGCTGCATCGGCAGCCCGCAGTGCTCCAGCGTCGTGCGGGCGGCCTAAAGCGTGTCCTGGGAAATTCGGCTGGCGGGCAGATTAGGTGTGGCGGGTGCGCGCGCGTTATGAGAATGAGTGGCAGGGGGCCGGCGGGGCGAGGGCTCAGTCAGATGGGGGCGCGCCATCTGCCGCACTCTCCTCACTCACTCACTCTGCCCCACCTCGTCCGCCGTATCCAACCAGACAGCTCACACAAATGCTAACGTTGGTGATCTGTGTCGCTCTTTCCACGGCAGTGGCAGAGGCACCTGGCCGAGAGCTATCGCATGTGGAACTCTCGCACACAGTATCAATTGGGAAGCACTTCAGGAACTCTCAAAATAAAACCACGAGAACGAACAGTTGACTGAGAAGGTCCGTAAAAGAAGGGTACTAGGCGTAGTTCCAAAGAAGTACAGTGTGTCCATAAAGTTAACAGTTTCAAAACCCTGTAGAAAGAGAACCATTCCTCAGAATGACCTCAAACTTGAACACCATATTACTGACGCAAGGGGAAGGATCTGCACGCTTCAGAATATCGACACCAACAGACCTGCGGCACACGACTGTTCCTCATTTTGATTCCGAGACGCCCGACAGAACTGTGACTCTGCGCCAGTAGCCCTGCAGAACTCCTCACATTGAAGGGTGTTGGTCTGATGTCTGCTAAGGGCCTGGGGAAAATGATTACAAAAATCGAAAAGACAGGTTCCTTTGAAGTGCAATGTGGCAGAAAGAGGAAAGCAATTGATGTGGCCACAGCATTGCAGGAGGGATCGAGCGGTGTTGCGCAAACATGCACCGCACGGGGAACTTCCTAAACGTTGGACATGCTTGAGAGCACGGTGCATAAAATCCTACGAAATGTCCTGTATTGCTGCCCATACAAAATCAGCCATGTTCAGCAGTTTCTTCCTGCTGACCTGTCGCAAGAGACACGTTCACTCGCGAATTTCTAGCTCGCGTGGAAGTGGGCAATAAACGACCATGGAAGATTCTGTGGACAGGCGAAGGCCCTTTCCATTCCCACAGACATGTCAATGCTCAGAAGTGTGAGCAATGGAATATTCACACTCACATGAAACGGTACCACTTCATTCTATAGAGGTGTGTGGTGCGGGTTGACGATATCCTTTATCGTAAGGCCTTATTTTTTCGATGACATGAGTTCTGGTGGTCCTGTTACCTATGCCGTCATTGGTAAATGCCAGGAGAGTCTTTTGCGTCTTTCCAAACCTTCAACAGCTTGGATCTGTCGGCAGGACCACTTTTATTCAAGACAGCGCTCCTTCGCACATTGCAACACTAGTGAAGCGGCTGCTGCAGAGTCGCTTTGGAAATTCTAGAATTATCAGCCCTCACTTCCCTACTACCGGGCCGTCCACGTCATCCGATATGTGTGACATCCGAAAGATGTTGTGTTCAGTGCTCCAATGAAGAACATAGCTGAATTGAAGGCACACATTGCGCAATGCGTTCTAGCCGTGACCGCCGAGACACTCCGATCTGTTGTGGAACGTAAGTTTCTCGATTTCAGCTTGGGGGCAGAAAACGGAAGACAGTGTATTGCACATAGCTTTCGCCACTCTCACGACAGTTAGAAATCGATGTCATTTAGTTTTTTGTGCGGTTTTTGGTTCCAGGACAATTAGAAACCGATTTTGCCCATCCGATGTGGTATGATCTCGTCGTGGTGGATGGGTTCACCTATCCAGCAGCGCCACAACTGTTGATTGTCGAACTTGTGCAGTCATGCACACTGAACAGTACGGTTGGTGTACTGTGCATTTCAAACCATAGTCATCGTATTGCGATTCATCTGTCATTTGTAGCCGATCCCATTTACACCGATCATCCACAACATTATGATCACCTACCTAATATCCGGTATGTCTACCGTTGGCACGAATAACAGCGACGACGCGTCGTGGCATGAAAGCAATGAGGCCTTGGTATGTCACCGGAGGGGTTGGTACCACATATGCACAGGGAAGGTGGGGGGGTGGGGGCTGATGAGCTCTGATGCCACGTTCAGTCACCTCCCAGACGTACTCGATCGGGTTCAGATCTGGAGAGTGTTGGGAGGGTCAGCACATCAGTTGGAACTCGCCACTGTGTTTCTAGAACCACACCATCACACTCCTTGCCTTGTGACATGGCGCATTATCGTGTTCTTGAAGATATGTACATGGTCTGCAAAAAAATGGCTCTGAGCACTATGGGACTTAACATCTATGGTCATCAGTCCCCTAGAACTTAGAACTACTTAAACCTAACTAACCTAAGGACAGCACACAACACCCAGCCATCACGAGGTAGGGAAAATCCCTGACCCCGCCGGGAATCGAACCCGGGAACCCGGGCGTGGGAAGCGAGAACGCTACCGCATGGTCTGCAACCAGTGTACGATACTCTTTGGCCATCATGGTGACATGCACGGCTGCACCGACACATGGATACCCACGTGAATGTTCCCCAGAGCATAACTGAGCCGCCTACAGCTGCTCTCTGTACCACAGTGCAGGTGTCAAGGAGCTGTTCCCCTAGAAGACGACGGATTCGCGCCCTCCCGTCGTCATGACGAAGGAGGTATTGGGATTCATCTGTCCATGCAAGGCTCTGCCACTGCACCAACGTCCAGTGCCAATGATCGCGTGCTCATTTCAGTCGTAATGCCGAAGTCGTGGTGTTAACATTGGCACATGCATGGGTCGACGGCTGCAGAGGCGCATTGTTAGGAGTGTTCAGTGCACTGTGTGTTCAGACACACATGTACTCTGCCCATCATTAAAGTCTGATTTTAGCTCTACTACCGTTCGCTGCCTGTCCTGTTTTACCAGTGTGCCCGTCCTATGACGCCCGGGATCCGTAACGGGCGATGGCCACCCAACCTGCGACGACTGGACGTGGTTTCACCTTGGTTTCGCCATGTGTTGAAGACACTCATCACAGTACTCCTCGAACACTCGACAAGTCGTGCAGTTTTCGAAATACTCGTCCGAGCCTCCGGGCCATTACAATCTGCCCTTGGTCAAACTCAGATAGATCGCGCACCTTCCCCATCCTACACACGGACGTCACACTCACAGATACTAGATACACCATGCTTGTGTCTGACTAGCAGTCATTCCTTGTCCGGTGACGCTGCTAACGCTTCGACGGGTTTATATCGATAGTAGGTCGGTGTTCATAATGTTCTGACTGATCAGTGCACGTTAGGACACTTCAGCGTCATCTATTGGTAATATTTTTGTTAAATATTTTCGTTCCATGACGTTTCCCCCTGCACATCAACAAGCTGTTCAAACTTGATGTCATCCTGATGAGTGGTTCTCTTTTCACAGCGTTTTGAAACTGAAGCTTCAATTATGGACACCTTGTACATTGAAGTTATATAGTTAAATTTTTGTTTACTGGTACATATCTGCAGTCATGGTACACAATTACAGCCCATTGAGGAAGTCGAGCATACCTCGGTAGGCCGGCCGGAGTGGCCGTGCGGTTGTAGGCGCTACAGTCTGGAACCGAGCGACCGCTACGGTCGCAGGTTCGAATCCTGCCTCGGCCATGGATGTGTGTGATGTCCTTAGGTTAGTTAGGTTTAATTAGTTCTAAGTTCTAGGCGACTGATGACCTCAGAAGTTAACTCGCATAGTTCTCAGAGCCATTTGAACCATTTGAATACCTCGGTAATTTGTATTCTCAATTTGAGTGGAAACAACACTGCAACAGTCCACGCTGATTTGGTGGAAGTGTGCGGCAACAATGCACCATCGTGCGACACAGTGGTTAGGTATCACCGTGGAAGGTGATGCAGAGTGTTTTTAATGCCACGGTGTGGTGCGTCGCATTATCACGCTCGTGAGGGATAAACTGTTGGAAGCGCACAGTACCGAAATCTCCTGACAAGGTTACGGGCGGTTATCAAGAGGAAGTGCTGCGGATGTCTGTGCAGGTGGGTGTTTTTTCTCCACGAAAATGTCCCAGCTGTTTCTGCAGAGGACGAAATCACACATGCTGCTTTTTTCTTCTCCCGTTTTACATCTGACATGGCATCCAGTGACTCCTTCCTCTTTCCTCGGATTAAGATACCATTGCTTGGCATGAATTTCGTTTTCGTGGTGGAATGTTTCTTGAACAGCAAAATTCAGACTTCTACAACCAAGGTTTCTGCCAGGCCGCCGGCAGCTAGGTATAATATATCACACTGAAGTGTTAGTATGCAGAGGACTAACACCATTATCAACTTTGATACTCGCAGATATTTTTCTCGACGTGATAATTCCAACTTTCAGAATACTCTTCATAGGATGCTAAAAGAAAAAAAAGCTAAACCAATCTGACGTGAGGGAGAGATATCCAGACCGTGCTTACGAGTTATCACCTAGACTTAATGAGGACCTACTACAGAAGTATGCGCAGGCTTAAGTGATTATACGTTCTGACGGAAATTCTAAACCACAGGTGGGCACGGAAGACCTTCTGTTCTTAGTGGTGTAAAGACTGTGACACATCATGCTTCACAGGTGTATTATGTGTTTATTACAAACAAAAGACAAGCTGTGAAATTAAGGAGATATTTTCAGATTTGACACGTGATTTGGAAACTACTAAACTCAGAGCTTCCTTTCGTACAAAAGGAGCAAACGCCACAATTAAATTTGCGCAGACGATTCTCCCAATGCAAAATAAATACCATGTTATCTCAGAATGTCCGGTAAAGAAATATCTAAAGCGGTATTTTTAAGAAGGTGGTGCCCCACAGCTCGTAGATACGAGTTTTGTGATTCACCGCCAAAAGCTGCTGATAGAAGTTTCGGTCCACAGACTGTTATAAGGTATTACAAAATACTTACAAGAGCCCACACGGAGACATAAAATCAGTGGCGACAAATAACGTAAAATCCACAATTCGCCACGTCTGTCAAATCTACTTCTATACGTTCTATACAAATATGAAGTCGGTTACTGCGGATCCGGTGTGTGTGTTCGGGCTAATCTCATGAAATACTGTAGGATTTTTATACTGTTTTGTAATACATAGACTGAGTCACGGGGAAGGTTTATGAACATAATTTGTAAATATTTCGTGCCAATTGGCTGAACTATGATGAACTAAAGTCCTTCACCCCTTTGAAAACGATTCCACGGCCATCTATCGGTGAATGGTGTAACTTATTGGAAGCATCCGCACATACTAGAAATTAATGTCTATATCTGAAGGCTAAGGTATGTAAGTAGTGTAAGAATTTTGATAGAGTTTTCAGTAATGTATAAAATAATTCACGAAGGTGGATTGTGGGCATAGGAGACGCGAAAAAGGCCGCCCCATGGCAGTACCAGGCGGCCGCGACTACCACTGCTGGGAGAATGCTGCAAGCGACTGCTGATGTCCTAAGCGACCAGCGAGACGCGAGTATTACATATTAAGCTCATAAGAGCAATTTTTTTTACCTAGAAGAGATATTTAAGGGATGTGAATGGAAATGTGGGAACAGGTCCCACATAAGGTGTAACTCGCGCCGGACAGGCTCTGGAGTGGGCGGCCAGACATTAGCTTGGCTCGTGTCGAACACTGGCGGGCCGCACAGTGCTTGTGCCGCAGTGAGGCGGCCGGTGTGTCGCACAGACCAGAAAGCGCACAGCCTACAAAATGGCTCTGAGCACTATGGGCTTTAACATCTGAGGTCATCAGTCCTCCATAACTTAGAACTACTTAAACCTAACTAACCTAAGGACATCACACACATCCATGCCCGAGGCAGGATTCGAATCTGCGACCGTAGCAGTCGCGCGGATCCGGATTGAAGCGCCTAGAACCGCTTTGCCACGGCTGCCGGCCGCAGCTTACAGCTCCCGTCATTGCCATCTGGTGTCACTCCAAACGCTAAACGTTCGTGCCTCCCGAGAAATTCTCAAGAGTGCCCTGCTTAAGTCATGTACGTTGTTTGAAAGTGATGATATTCAGTTACCTCACGGTGGTCTCCAAATTTTCAACGTAATTCCACGCAGTGGCCCATAAAAAAATTACCGCTAGCCACATAATTCAACCGGCTGGAGGTAACGAAGGACAGCAGTGTCTGGTTTTTACTCCTGACAATGAAATTTATATTATTATTTGACAACAGTGGCAAACTACGGATTTTATGTTATCTGACACCACTGATTTTATATCGCCTTGTAAGCTGTCGTAAATATTTTATGATAGCTGATGATGCTCTGCGGACCGAAATCGGTTGAATAACGAAGAAATTTTTATCAACAGCTCTTGGCGGTGAAACGTAACGTTTTTCAGATATAAAGAGGTAGTTTGCCCGGGCAACCAATCATAATGAGATTTTCACTCTGCAGCGGAGTGTGCGCTGATATGAAACTTCCTGGCAGATTAAAACTGTGCCCGACCGAGACTCGAACTCGGGACCTTTGCCTTTCGCGGGCAAGTGCTCTACCATGTGAGCTACCGAAGCACGACTCACGCCCGGACCTCACAGCTTTACTTCTGCCAGTATCTCGTCTCCTACCTACGAAACTTTACAGAAGCTCTCCTACGAACCTTGCAGAACTAGCACTCCTGAAAGAAAGGATACTGCGGAGACATGGCTTAGCCACAGCCTGGGGGATGTTCGCAGGAGAGCTTCTGTGAAGTTTGGAAGGTAGGAGACGAGATACTGGCAGAAGTAAAGCTGTGAGGACCGGGCGTGAGTCGTGCTTCGGTAGCTCAGATGATAGAACACTTGCCCGCGAAAGGCAAAGGTCCCGAGTTCGAGTCTCGGTCGGGCACACAGTTTCAATCTGCCAGGAAGTTTCAACCAATCATAACCGAACGAGATACCACACTGGTTAAGGTAATACATTCGTTTTCCGGAGGATCAGAGTTCAAATCCATGTTAGAAAATGGTTCAAATGGCTCTGAGCACTATGGGACTCAACTGCTGAGGTCATTAGTCCCCTAGAACTTAGAACTAGTTAAACCTAACTAACCTAAGGACATCACAAACATCCACGCCCGAGGCAGGATTCGAACCTGCGACCGTAGCGGTCTTGCGGTTCCAGACTGCAGCGCCTTTAACCGCACGGCCACTTCGGCCGGCAATCCATGTTAGACCACTGTGTTTAGCTGTGCTGTGGTTTCCCACTGACGCTATTCTGTCTCCATGTGAAATGCGGGTTGCTTCCATAAATTAAGCCACTGATCACTTCTTTCCCATCTTTCCAACACGGTTAGTCCTCCAGGTCGCATAAACTCGAATCTAGAGAACCATATACTACTGTACTTCGACTCCATTAGCAGTTTCATATGCCTATGAGAATGCAGAATAGCGAATACTTACGAGAAAAATCGCTGAGTGCCTCATTATCATTACATTTTACTGCTAAACGATATGAAGAAGAGACTTCTTATCACATTCAAACTGTGTACAGAATAGGGACTCAAACTCGGACTGTCGCCTTCCGCAGGCAATGCTCTTACTGACCGAGTTATCCAGGCACGATTCTCGATCCGCCATCGTATCTTCTGCCAGTACCTCTCCTCCTACCTTCCAAGCCTCACAGAAGTTCTGCATAGCTAGCGGGACTAGCAATCGTAGAAGAAAAGATACTGAGAAGACATGGCTTAGGCACAGCGCACGCGCCACTGTAGAGTAAAGAGACGTTCTAGAGAAGACTTTTATGATTAAGTAACAGAGCAAAATGATACGTGGTTAAGTGATAAATTGCCGCTTCAATGAAAGACAGAGTCCACTCTCACATAACTCTCCGAAACACAACAGCACATGAAAACACTCCCCTCTCCCCACCTCCACCCACCAATCTTCTCCGCACTTTGACATATTGGTCATATTGTTCGGGATATGGTGCTATGTTCTCCGATTTCTATTCGAGTCGACTCCATTTCGTACAAAATGTTTGGACGACTGACCTACATCCTTCGCATATTTCGCTCAAAAGCCTTGACGTCTGGTTTACAACCAGCCTGTGAGGGTCCATCAGTGTTGCGTCAGTGTTTGTAGCAGAGCTCGATTCAGGGTTTCCGCTTTTCTCTTTGCTGCACAATTTTATTTTGCTGTGCCTGTGTTATTATTCTGTGGAACATACATATGCTCGATGTTTATCGGCTCTGATGATCGACTTGCAAGGGAAGGTCTTTATACACTGATTATGTTTAGAAGAAAAAAGGTTATTTTTACACTAATTTTCCGCTCATGTAATTTTCGTTTACCTTATTTGCAACCCATTTCAGATCGTATCATGGGCTCGTTCAGGCACTTAGGCCCATTCATGCAAATGACATTCATCAACAGGTATATCCTGACGCTGTACCACAGCATCCTCTAATGATCTCGATAAATGACAAATCACCTTTTCACAATGGAGGGTGTCGTGATTTAGCAGTAAGATATATTTATTGGTGAGTGTATCTCATTTCCAGAAATTCGCCTAAGTGCCTGAATGTGAAGCCATAAAATAGTTGGAAATCGAAATCTAGTGCCCGACAAACACAGCTGAGTGAAAGTTAGTACGGAAACAGTTAGTGTGGTCCAAAACAAAATAAATTTACAAATGGCTCAAATGGTTCTGAGCACTATGGGACTTAACATCTGAAGTCATCAGTACCATAGAACTTAGAACTAGTTAAACCTAACTAACCTAAGGACATCACACGCATCCATGCCCGAGGCAGGATTCGAACCTGCGGCCGTAGCCGTCGCGCGGTTCCAGACTGATGCGCCTAGAACCGCTCGGCGACAACGGCGGCAAATTTACAACTGAACTTCCCATTATCCAGTGTCCTACATGCAACAAGATTAATATATTAAGTTCTGGATTTATTCAGATCTGACTTTCGTATTTCCTCATTTCTCAAGGCCACAAAACACCTCACCGTCAACCACACCGGAAAACCTCAGATATTAGAAGCCATTCGCTACATACATTTGCACCAGGTTCAGTTTCTTTGCTTTCATCGGGATCTGAACAAGCAAAATTGGCATCATCACCTTGCGGCAGCTTACAGAATATCCTTTTCAGTGTAGCATCGACTTCTGGCAAGTGATGTCTCACATCCAATTTCAGTCTGCATCTTCTATCCTTGGAAATTGTGTTGTGAAAACGCTACCAAGAAAATCTGTTACACGACGATCAAGACGGTGACAGTACTATTTACGGGAGTAGGGCGGTCCGTTTAAGTCATCATCTGCTGTCAATGTCATTCGTTTGCACGTCTGCTCGGACGGGAAAACATTTGTTCTGCAGTGTAACAACATGTCATTTCGCAGTTCAGCCTCGTAATAACGCTGTCACGGCAGCACTTCACTGAGCGCAGGTTGACATTATAGATAAATTCAACATTCCAGCGGAGTTACAGCCATTCCATCCTCTAGCAAACACTGTCGAAAAGTTTCTCGTGTAGGCAGTTAAAAAGGATCATCATGACGGGAATAGCTTCCGGAGTTAAAAATTACAGCCATCGTTTGTCGGAGTGGCCGGCCATGTTTTGACGCAAAACAGAGCGCGGGTTCCAATTTGGGCACCCGGCCAGCCCACATGTAATTGCGGTTACAATCAGCCCGCGCTTGCCTGCCTAAGCGCATAATTAGCTTCTGCCGTATTCACGTAATTTTCCTCCGCTAATCGCGTATACTGGTCGTTCATTTACACATGCTTTCCATCACTAGCATCATCCCTCATACACCTAAAATAACAGCGCCGGCCGCACAAAGAAGCGGAGCCAGCAATAAATTCCACTTATTTCCGTTCGAATTGTTCCGAGTAAACAGCTTCAGGCATGTGCAACTGACACTGCGCAGGCCGAAACGACTCCAATCAATTACTCTCATATAGCGCGGTAATGCAAACAACTAGGACTGTCGTAATTGAGTAAATGCACGATTTAATTGCATCAGAGTGGGTTTTGTAATTTGTATGTGTGTCCGCTTTAAAAAAAATAGCTGTATTGCATATTTTTTTTTTACAAACATGTGACAGTTACTCTTTTCTGTAGTATCTTAAACTGAAAAATAAAAAATAAATCAGCAAATGTAAACATTTGTTTTCTGCGAGTTCCGTTTGATGTTGAGACAAGTGAATACAGCCAAATAGTATTGTTTTAACCCTGTTTTTGTGTGGAAGAATGGCTATCAGTAAGTCTACATCTACATGACTACTCTGCAATTCACATTTAAGTGCTTGGCAGAGGGTTCATCGAACCACAATCATACTATCTCTCTACCATTCCACTCCCGAACAGCGCGCGGGAAAAACGAACACCTAAACCTTTCTGTTCGAGCTCTGATTTCTCTTATTTTATTTTGATCATCATTCCTACCTATGTAGGTTGGGCTCAACAAAATATTTTCGCATTCGGAAGAGAAAGTTGGTGACTGAAATTTCGTAAATAGATCTCGCCGCGACGAAAAACTCATTGCTTTATTGACTTCCATCCCAACTCGCGTACCATATCTGCCACACTCTCTCCCCTCTTACGTGATAATACAAAACGAGCTGCCCTTTTTTGCACCCTTTCGATGTCCTCTGTCTATCCCACCTGGTAAGGATCCCACACCGCGCAGCAATATTCTAACAGAACGAGTGTAGTGTAAGCTGTCTCTTTAGTGGACTTGTTGCATCTTCTAAGTGTCCTGCCAATGAAACGCAACCTTAGACTCGCCTTCCCCACAATATTATCTATGTGGTCTTTCCAACTGAAGTTGTTCGTAATTTTAACACCCAGGTACTTAGTTTAATTGACAGCCTTGAGAATTGTACCATTTATCGAGTAATCGAACTCCAACGGGTTTCTTTTGGAACTCATGTGGATCACCTCACACTTTTCGTTATTTAGCGTCAACTGCCACCTGCCACACCATACAGCAATCATTTCTAAATCGCTTTGCAACTGATACTGGTCTTCGGATGACCTTACTAGACGGTAAATTACAGCATCATCTGCGAACAACCTAAGAGAACTGCTCAGATTGTCACCCAGGTCATTTATATAGATCAGGAACAGCAGAGGTCCCAGGACGCTTCCCTGGGGGAACACCTGATATCACTTCAGTTTTACTCGATGATTTGCCGTCTATTACTACGAACTGCGACCTTCCTGACAGGAAATCACGAATCCAGTCGCACAACTGAGACGAGTCTTTGTAAAACTCTGAAGATTGTAACTGCCGTAATGTGAGATGTGCGTCGCACGAGATAATTTGTTGGAACACCAGCTTCCCGAATTCTAGGAATGCCTTCCTGTGACACACGTCGTGACTGTAGTGCCTCCAGCGACGTTTGTTGCGCATCTATTTGGCGTTTCCTTACTGACTAAATAAACCAATGACGAACCTGATGACTGGCCACTTGACCTCCATCACTTCCGTTAACACATCTTGGTTTCGGTCCTTTACTAACAAAGAACACACTGGTTGGTAAAGGCGAAGTTAAAATACTAAGGAAAACATGATACTGGAAGCAACTGGGACTGATGAAAGTGGGGATGTAGACGAGGTACAGAAAGCCGGCCGCGGTGGTCTAGCGGTTCTAGGCGCTCAGTCCGGAACCGCGCGACCGCTACGGTCGCAGGTTCGAATCCTGCTTCAGGCATGGATGTGTGTGATGCCCGTAGGTTAGTTAGGTTTAAGTAGTTCTAAGTTCTAGGGGATTGATGACCACATATGTTAAGTCCCATAGTGCTCAGAGCTATTTGAACCAAGCCAGAAAGAATCATAGGAGAGTAGAACGGAAGCAGTTACGTAATAATAATTGTAGAAATCGCAGAAGAGCACAACACTGAATAAGAAAAATATGAAACGAAACGAAAATACGGAGACCGCATCTGAGCCAGAATTAATTACTTTTGAAAATTAACGATTAGCCTAGCTCAGTTATCGACATGCGGTCAACATTTAAAGAGCAAAGGCGTTATTTTAGAATAACCTTCTTCGGTTTACGTGAACGTTGTTTGCATAGTTAAAAGGAAAGTTTCCTAAATTTTATGCCTGGGAGTGTCCTGAAGTTCCCATCTCAGTGACAGAGCACCGTGTCGAGGGTCTGACATTGATGGAAGACGTGCCGGCGGTAGAAGAAAAATCCAAGTACGTGCAAAATATGTAACCACGATACTTTAAAGAAGTATCGCTTCCAACACTCAGCCTGAGGTGATACGTAAATTTCGGTTTTAAACTGTCAAAGTACACTTTCAAAATACAGCTACATGTCACACTTACTAAGAACAGTATTTACACAACTACAGAGTTAGGTGACCACTGATAGCAAACAAATAAGGAAAAAAGAAAGGCACTTTAAACTTAAGAGTCTAGTACGTGCACTGTCTTAGCAGTGGCGTTGAATACTTGAATGTGAAGTACAAATAATACTGCGCACTCCAGTGTTAGGTTGAAAAGGATAATTTCTGTTCGCTATATTAGAAACAACTGTGACAACATCGAGGGAAATTAAATTTTAATACTGTATAAAGACAGTATGATGACTAAGTAATACGTCAACTAGTCAGCGTTAATAATTAGAGTATCCACAGCCTGGAGGATTAAGCTGATGAATAGAGAACGTTATTGAACTCGAAGCTACTTTTGGCATACTGTGCTATGTGATTCTCACTTGAAAAGAAAAGGCATACATCACACTCCACTGAAATGCTGAGATAAGTGATAGCGGAATAGAGGATCAACCAAAACTTCTCAACAACAGAAACACAACTGTACCAGTTGAGACATCCGTGAGTTTCTGCAGAGATTATGCGAAAGAACTTGCTCGCCATCCAGCCGTTGTTTATACCAGGTCCCTGTTGAAAATAATGCATCAAACTATTGGGAAAAAATCAGAATCGTATCTGTTTTCAAGGTAGTTCGACCAAGAGAAGCACATAATTAAAAGCCTGCCTCGCTCCCGCCAAACTACTGTAGAATTAAGCAACATTGCTTATGATCACTCAGGATGACTTTTTGAGGAACGAGATCTCTTCTGGAACTATCAACGTGGACTGGGCAGACAGAAACCTTGGGAGGCGAAGCTCGCTCTGTTCGTCCACGAAATCCAGGACGCCGTAAAGAAAGGCGCCCAGTTTGATGCCGTGTTCATCGACTTCAGGAAGATGTTCGATACACGTACGCAATGTCAAAAAAAAAAAAAAAAAAAAAAAAAAAAAATGGCTCTGAGCACTATGGGACTTAACATCTGTGGTCATCAGTCCCCTAGAGTTAGAACTACTTAAACCTAACTAACCTAAGGACATCACACACATCCATGCCCGAGGCAGGATTCGAACCTGCGACCGTAGCAGTCGCGCGGTTCCGGACTGCGCGCCTAGAACCGCTAGACCACCGCGGCCGGCTACGCAATGTCGTTTAGTAAACGAGGCACTAGCTCAGCGAGTATCGGACCTGATTTGTGGCTGGGTTCAACATTTTCTTGAAGATAGAGAAGTTGCACAGAAGGTAATTTCCATGGTACCGCAATGGAGTGTTACAGTACGGCGAGTGTTGTCTAGAGGAAAGCTGCGACGACGGAAGACTGTAGGTAAATGCAGGAAGACTTGCAGAGAGTCGGCAACTGGTGCAGGCACTTTAAGTTCTACCTGAACGTAAAGAAATGTAGATTACTGCGCATAAATAGGTGAAGGGATCCACTAATGTTCGGTCCTATATTGACAAAAAATAACTGTAAACAGAAAATACTGTATAGTACCTACAAGCGACCTAAAGTGGAACGACGACGCGAAACGGTCAGAGAAACAGATGAAAGGCAGAGATTCACTGGGAAAATCAAGGGAAAATGTAATTTATCAACGTGAGAAGTGGCTTGCAAACCACTTGTGAGACCAATTCTGGAGCGTTGTTCCTCGATCAGTTTGGAACAGTTGAAGAGTTAGAACGAAGAGCATCGCGTTAGGGAATCAAGTAGTCGACGCGAGAGCATCCAGAGAGTCTCAACAACGCTCTAAGAAACACGTTGTAAATTACGGACAGGTTTAGTGTTGAAATTCACCGGGTGTATGTGCCAAGAAGAGTCGAGCGAAATATTTATTTACTTCCACATGTATCTCGCTAAATGTCCTGACTACAAAATTAGAGATATTAGAGTTCATAACGAGGTTTATCGTACCACCTATGAATGGTAAGGGAAGGGAGGAAGAAGTACCCTCCACCACATAATGTGAGGTGGTCTGCGAATTGTTAGATGTAGATGTTCACTGAGATAACAAGTCACGGGACAGCGATACGTAGATATACATAGTATCGCGTACACAAGGTATGGAAAGGCAACGAATAGTCGGCTAATTCATGTGAAAAGGTTTGCGACGTTATCATGGCCGCAAGACGGGAATTAACAGACTTTGAGCGCGGAATAATAATTGGACCTAGCGACATGGGACGTTTCATTTCGGAAATCGTTAAGGAATTCATCATAATGAGATCCACAGTGTCTCGACTGTGCCGAGAGTACCAAATTTCAGGCATTAACTCTCACCAGGGACATCGCAGTGGCCGACGGTCTTCACTTAACGACCCACAGTAGCGGCATTTGCGTACAGTTGTGAGTGGTAACAGAAAAGCAACACTGCGAGAAGTAACTGCAGATATCAATGTGGGAGGTACGACTGACGTATGCGTTAGGACAGTGCGACGAAATTTGGCGCTTATGGGCTACGGCAGCAGATGACCAACGCATGACATGGACTGCAGCGTCTCTTCTGGGCTCCTGGCTATATTGGTTGAACGCTAGACGACTGGAAAACCGTGGCCTGTTCGGATGAGTCCCGATTTCAGTTGGTAAGGGTATGGTTCGAGTGTAGCGCAGACCTCAGGAAGGCACGAACCGAAGTTGCCAACAAGGCATTGTGCAAGCCGGTATTGGTTCCATAATGGTGTGGGCTGTCTTTACATGAAACGGACTGGCTCCTCTGGTGCAACTGAACATTTCATCGACTGGAAACGACTACGTTTGGCCACTTGGAGACTATCTGCAGCCATTCATGGACTTCATGTTCCTCAATAAAGATGGATAACATGGCATCATGTCACCGGGGCACAACTGTTCGCGATTGGCATGGAGAACAATCTGGAGAGTTCGAGCGAATAATCCGGCCGCCAAAACGCCCGATATGGATCCCATCGAATACTTTTGGGATATTATCGAGAGGTCAGTTTGTGCACAAAATACCGCACCGGCAATAGCTTTGCAATAATGGAAGGCTATAGAAGCAGCGGGGGACTCCCAACGACTTGTTGAGTCCACGCTACGCCGAGCTGCTGCACTACGCCGGACAAAAGGAGATCCGACACGATTTTAGGATGTATCTCACGACGTTTTTCACCTGATTGTGGATGTGTACAGTCTGAAGATACTGAAGTTGGCTTGGAAATATATGTTTTCTTATCGCTAAAATCCGTGTACTCTGAAGCGGAAAAAGAATGGAAACCCTCAATCGCGTTATTTTAAAGCACGAGTACGATGAAGGAGGTTATAGAAATTCGATGTTTTCTACAAAACGAAGTACAAAACACATCCGTTAAACAGAACCAGAACAGACCATCGTGGTCCAGTTTCACCTGTACAGTATGTCTTTTCATATTCCAGGAGACGTAGCTCTTAGCGGTACTTCGAGAACAAGAGTGACATCCGGCTTAGAGAAATATTTACGAGCCCGATTCGGAGTGAGAGGTGAGGAGAAGAGAGCGCGCACCTGCGCACGGCGAGCCAGAGGCATGCGTGGTGCAGCCGCGCCGCGCCAGCGTCGGGCCGTCTCGTCGGCTTCTGCGTCGGCGGCGGCGGCAGCGGGTAGTGCGCGGCGCGGTCCACAGAGGGCGTGGCGTGTCGTGGCGGCGGCCAACGCGGCACTGAGCTGCGCGCCGCGGCGGACAGCACGCCCACTCCCCCCGGCAATCGATGCGCCCCCGCGAGCGACGTGCCGCGACATCTGACGCCCGCAGGCGCAAATACCACCCCTACACTCCGCTCCGCACCCTCGCAGGGTGGCAGGCGGCGGTCACCACTTCGTGCGCGCGCCTGCCCATCAGTTACACCGTTTTCATTTCTGTGCGCACTCGCCCTGCCGTCTGCTTACGGCCATTCCCATCGCTGCTTTCACACATCCAAATCTCTACTAGTGACACCACTGTCTATTCCTTTCTTGACCTGTAATATCAGAAATTGAGTCCACCTTGATGCAAAACACCTTGTTATTCGTATATTTCTTTATTCTCCAAAACTAGTTTCAGCGACAAATATCACCATCATCAGTGGGGTTTTTTAATCTTATTTAATGTATGTTACAGCACGTTTTAAGCAATTATTGTCGCTGTTTGCGATATATTTTCTGTGCGCTGTTTTCTGTTTTCGTTTTTTACTTAGCGAACATCACGTCATGTTCGTCGGATGGAATGTAGCTGCTTTTATGCATAGATAAACAAAACTTTCGCACTTTATTTCTGATCCAGAATATTACGCCATCTTGCTTAAAACATGCTGTAACATACAATAAATAAGATTAAAAAAAACCACTGATGATGGTGATATTTGTCGCCGAAACTAGTTTGGGAGAATAAAGAAATAAACGAATAACAAAGTGTTTGCATCAAGGCGGACTCAATTTCTGATATTGCTGTCTTCTATGCAAACACGGACCAAATGGAAGAGTTCCAAGACAAAATCATTCTCTCTTGACATGCTGCATTAGGTGGGTCAATTTTAGTGTTCGATTCTAACCGTCCGTTTTGAGCAATGACATCATACTTAAGGCAAAGACGCAACATAGAGCCACCCTTTGAAACCAACTAATCGTATTCGGAAACAAACCCATGTAGCACACGATAAAACTACAATCACAGTTCACGTGTTTATTTACTCAGCCACGGATTATTTCGAAAAGAACTGAATGCGACGAACATACACTACTGGTCATTAAAATTGCTACACCAAGAAGAAATGCTGATGATAAACGGGTATTCATTGGACAAATATACTAGAACTGACAAGTGATTACATTTTCACGCAGTTTGGGTGCATACATCCTGGGAAATCAGTACCCAGAACAACCACCTCTGGCTGTAATAACGACCTTGATACGCCTGGGCATTGGGTCAAACAGAGCTTGGATGGCGTGTACAGGTACGGCTGCACATGCAGCTTCAACACGATACCACAGTTCATCAAGAGTAGTGACTGGCGTATTGTGACGAGCCAGTTGCACGGCCACCATTAACCACAAGTTTTCAGTTGGTGAGCGATCAGGAGAATGTGCTGGCCAGGGCAGTAGTCGAACATTTTCTGTATCCAGAAAGGCCCGTACAGGACCTGCATCATGCGGTCGTGCATTATCCTGCTGAAATGTATGGTTTCGCAGGGATCGAATGAAGGATACAGCCACAGGTCGTAACACATTTTGAAATTGAACGTCCACTGTTCAAAGTGCCGTCAATGCGAACAAGAGGTGACCGAGGCGTGCAACCAATGGCACCCCATACCATCACGCCGGGTGATACTACAGTATGGCGATGACGAATACACGCTTCCAATGTGCGTTCACTCCGATGTCGCCAAACACGGATGCGACCTTCATGATGCTGTAAGCAGCACCTGGATTCATCCAAAAAAATGACGTTTTGCCATTCGTGCACCCAAGTTCGTCGTTGAGTACACCATCGCAGGCGCTCCTGTCTGTGATGCAGCGTCAAGGGTAACCGCAGCCATGGTCTCCGAGCTGATAGTCCATGCTGCTGCAAACGTCGTCGAACTGTTCGTGCAGATGGTTGTTGTCTTGCAAACGTCCCCATCTGTTGACTCAGGGATCGAGACGTGGCTGCACGATCCGTTACAGCCATGCGGATAAGATGCCCGTCATCTCGACTGCTAGTGATACGAGGCCGTTGGGATCCAGCACGGTGTTCCGTATTACCCTCCTGAACCCACCGATTCCATATTCTGCTAACAGTCATTGGAACGCGAGCAGCAATGTCGCGATACGATAAACCGCAATCGCGATAGGCTACAATCCGACCTTCATCAAAGTCGGAAACGTGATGGAACGGATTTCTCCTCCTTACACGAGGCATCACAACAACGTTTCACCAGGCAACGCCGGTCAGCTGCTGTTTGTGTATGGAAATCGGTTGGAAACTTTCCTCATGTCAGCACGTTGTAGGTGTCGCCACCGGCGCCAACCTTGTGTGAATGCTCTGAAAACCTAATCATTTGCATATAACAGCAGCTTCTTTCAGTCGGTTAAATTTCGCGTCTGTAGCACTTCATCTTCGTGGTGTAGCAATTTTAATGGCCAGTAGTGTATATAACAACAGAAAAAGAGAATGCCTGTATGTGGTGTCTATCGGAAACAATATCATCATATATAGATACGATGAAGATGAAACGGGCAATAGGAAACAGTGAAACGCCGCGAGTAGAGAGGACAATGTGCAAGGGGCATTACATTTGTATTGATTGGTTAAGTTAAGAATTTGGGCCTGGCGGGAGGTATGCTAGAGTAGTCTGTGCAGTTGCAATGACAGCTGTGGCCAATTTGTACAGTGGTCAAGGCATCTGCCTAGTAAGTAGGAGAGCCTGGTTCAAATCCTGCATCTGGTTGTACATCTGCAGTTATACTCTGCGAAAGTCTGAAGTTCATGGCAAAGGTTACTCGAATTTCATTACTCTAGATTTTTCAAGTAAATAATAGAAAATGTCTTTTCTTCTTCTGAGAAAAAAACGTGATGGATCTAATACGGTGAAATTTTCATTTTGCTTTGTTCATCTGTTGTGTTAGCTGAAAGATATTTATTGAAGACGAAGAATAGCACCGTCTGAGAAAGGCTGGTGTGCCTCAAGATCGTATTACACATCACAAAAGTTGTACTGTACAGCACAACAGATCTTCCGCAAACGGTTTGGCTGTGCGTTTCGTACTTTTTAGTTCAGCTCATTAGCCACTGTCGTCGCAGTACAGTTCTTAGCAGCTGTAGTTTAATGTCCTGCTTTTTTTATTGGTGAACACTGCATTCAATTTTTATTTCACTATCGTGTTTACTAGATCACTTTCTCCCACATCAGGGAACTAGGTACAGTACACCGAATCATAGTTGATAGCGAAAACTGACACTGGTGACAGTATACCGCGACAGAAGGAAAAGCGTTGAAGTAAACATGGGTCCGCAAACCAGCCGTTTTTAAGATACCTCCCAGTGTGTGATTAGGAAGCGCGACTGAATTTAGGACGCAAAATTGCCCTCGTACAAACGGATTTAAAATGTTCACTTTCCAATAAAGTCATCATTTGTCCAACATTTAGTTTTTTTCTATATTAGGTACTGAACAATGGCATGAACATAATTTATTTCTATATTTAACACATGAATCTGTATGACTATTGCGAAAGGTTTGATGTGTGTTAGATCTTCCAGGTGAAAGGTCCAGAAACTGTGGCACAAATTAAACTGAAATGAATCACATTAAGACTGAAGCAATACACCAGACATCAAGTCCATGTGGCTGGAAGAGTGAAGACTATATTACTGTTATTAAATGACATCAACGATTTTACAAGGAGTGGAATTAACTAACCTCAACTTTTCGAAAGTGGTGCCAAGTGCACTCCAGGTACCTTCTAGGTGCTAGTTATCAACTCATGCTGGGCTTGCCAGTTCGGTAGTTCCCCTCCCTACTAATCGTCGTTGCTGCTTTTCGGTGTTGACGTCAGACCCTTCGACTGTGACAAATCGCCCTGTTGACACGCCGTTCGCAATGACGACTGACGTAAAAACGTTGTTCCTTAGTGTTTCCGATAAACTTGAAATAATAAGCCAATCGAAGAGAGGCGATAGAGCATTATGCTTCGCTCCAAAACATCGAGTTTTAAATGGAGCACTAATTCAAGTTAAAAGTCATGTCATGAAATTTGCGGTTATATTTGACAGTGACAGCTTGCACAGAAAGCTAAATGCAGGAGACACTGTTTAAAGCTTGGAATGAGCTCATTCCTTGAGATCAGTCTGTCATTGCACACAAAGGGCCACCAAGCAGCCAATTTGTAATCGAATTGGCAAGGCTGATTAAGGAATCTTCAGGATTTGAAGAATGATATCAGGAAAACATTCAAGACTGATTCGAACGTGATGTTGATGACTCCGGCTATCAAGTATCGAGGGACGATGAAATAATAACCAGTGTCATCGATGACCAAGACCATTGCGACGATGAAGACGTACCTACCAATAATGACAGTGCCGAACAACGACTATCCAGTGAAGGAAGCGTTCCTCTGCCATCAGACGGCTATGCCGTGGTTAAACAACAAGAACAATATGATGATGTCCAGCTGCTGTCTTTAAAACGTTTGCGAAATTTAGCGGTATAAACGAGTCTCAACTATGAAGCAAAATGAAATTTTGGACTTCTTTTCCGAAATTGTACGTCTACTTTAAAATTCATTTTCAACTTTTCAAAACACGAGAGGCGTTCAATAAATAATGCAACACATTTTTGCTCGGCCAGTTTTGGTTCAAAAATGCGGAATTTGTTGTGGGACATCGTGGAAGATTCCCGATTCAGCTCCTATGGCTCAAATGGTTCAAATGGCTCTAAGCACTATGGGACTTAACATCTGAGGTCATCAGTCCCCTAGCACTTAGAAATACTTAAACCTAACTAACCTAAGGACATCACACACATCCATGCCCTAGGCAGGATTGCCCGCATCTAGTGGTCGTGCGGTAGCGCTCTCGCTTCCCACGCCCGGGTACCCGGGTTCGATTCCCGGCGGGGTCAGGGATTTTCTCTGCCTCGTGATGGCTGGGTGTTGTGTGCTGTCCTTAGGTTAGTTAGGGTTAAGTAGTTCTAAGTTCTAGGGGACTTATGACCACAGCAGTTGAGTCCCATAGTGCTCAGAGCCATTTGAACCTAGGCAGGATTCGAACCTTCGACCGTGGTGGTCGCGCGGTTCCAGACTGAAGCGCCTAGAACCACTCAGCCACACAGACCGGCTCAGCTCCTATGGTTTCATGAAGTTCTGATAGGTGGAGTCTCTATATGTAGGCTTCAAAATGGTGTCTTTAGTGGAGATGCGTTCCAAACAGAGAGCTGTCATTATGCTTCTTTTGGCGGAAAACCTGAGCGGCGCAGATATTCACAAGTGCTTGCAGAATGTCTACGGAAACCTGGCAGTGAACAAAAGCACGATGAGTTGTTAGGTGGGGCGTCTTTCATCATTGCAATAAGTTCGTGTAAACGTGTTCTGTCTCCCTACAGCCCAAATATAGCACCTCCAACTTCCATCTATTTGGCTCAATGAAGAATGCGCTCCGCGGGAGACACTACGTGGATAATGGCGATACTACTGGTGCATCAAGACGTTGTTTCCGATGTCGACCAGTAGAGTGGCAGCATGCGTGCATACAGGTCCTCCTAGTAAGCTGGCGTGAGATCGTGGCATTGAACGGAGATTATGTTGAAAAATAGGGTCTGTAGCCAAATAAATGGGGATTAATGTGATGTACTGGAATCCTGACTAAAACCAAAAATTTGTTGCATTACTTATTGAACGCCCCTCGTAGGTTCTCTGTGTTATTTGTATGACGTGTGATACAAAATACACATGTTAAGTTCAGTGTTTACTGCAAGTGTCTTTGTTTCATATTTCTATGAATACTGTTTTTCGTAAACGACTGGTTATTCAAGAAATCAGATATCCAAACACCTCTTGTGACCAGCTGTTTTGAGTAATCGATGTTGCCGATGGATAAATATTCTGGAACAAGAAATGATAACTGTGATCATTTACAGACTTACGTTTCTCTCACGCATCGACTCGGTTATGCAATGGCTGTTGGCCGTGTTTCCGAAGGCAGCCGATAGCGGCCGGCAAACGACCCCTCCGCCAGTATCGCGCGCCTCTGCTTATTTACGCCGGTAATAAAATTATAATTACGCACAAGCAAAGGCCCGCATGCTCACGCGATAGCCGGAACAAGGTGGTCGTAATTATAAACTGCGGCCGGATTCTTTTTTCTTCACCGCGCGCAGGATTCGAATAAAACTCGCCGTGGAAAATCTGTTAGGCAATACGAACTCACACTAAACTGGATTAACAACATGATAAAACACAGCACTGTGCTTTAAAACGACAAAGCCCCTGCAACTGGGGACAAAACAAAACGGCCCGTCCTGGTGTAATTTGATTTTTACGTAATTATTAGCCATAATATTAATTAGTATTTCTGGATAAACGAAAATAGCCACAACGAGAAAGGCCGTTTCACAAAACATCATTTTACAGCGCCTAGGGCCTCATTCATTTGTTATACCATTAAATATTTGCTTACACGCATACAGCCACGGTTTCGCCAAATCGCAAGAGCAGACACGCTGTAAACTGCATAACTATGTTGCAGTTACAACGTCACTTACATAAGCTACCTCACAGGCAGCCGAGAAACAAACAAAACTAAAAAATAAGATATCCATCTCTGTTTCGCGAATGGGTAAGAAAATTTCTCTCTCTCTGTGATAAACCTGGGGCTGTAGATTGTTTAATTTCTTCTTTATTTCAGCCCCGCAGTATTATGATCGTACACACGGGTTTACGAGACGCAGGCAACTGTTAATAAACAATTGGGTTAGCCTGTGGTTACATGCTCCAAATCTGATGCACAATATAATTCATAGCGCCTCAGAACACGGAGTTGCACAATATACAGTTTATTTCTAAAACATATATTCCGTTTTACAAGACAGTATCCACTGCACGAATAACGATAAAAACTTTGGGTGATTTGTAAACAAATGTATAGAAATGAAAAGGTTGCCTTGGCGGCAGTTATAAACTGCCGGTTCGTGTGTTGCCAATAGAGGCTTACCGGACGCACCTAGTTCGCATGGGTAAGTTGGTGATCTGATTTTTAACACAATTGTGAGAAAAATCTCGAAAATTTCATCTTCACATAGAATGGATTATACTGCACTAGCACCTGCGTTTCTTAACAAAGAATTGCCTCAACCATTCAAAAAATGGTTCAAATGGCTCTGAGCACTATGGGACTTAACATCTGTGGTCATCAGTCCCCTAGAACTTAGAACTACTTAAACCTAACTAACCTACGGGCATCACACACATCCATGCCTGAAGCAGGATTCGAACCTGCGACCGTAGCAGTCGCGCGGTTCCGGACTGAGCGCCTGAACCGCTAGACCACCGCGGTCGGCGCCTCAACCATTAATGCATCGTAAGCTGCGTACGGACCTCGTAGTGCACCATTGGTTCCCAGTATCACCTGATGTCAGGGTTTTCGCCTCTTTTCTTCTTTTTAACACACTGTCGATTGGTCTACCCTCCAGCAACATTGGCTGAAGGATGATGCGGCACAACAACAGCACTGAATGCATTAGTGTCTGAAATACTCGCAAAAAGTGTAGGCCGAGGACTGATAACGTCTGGATGTTTGTCGTATGACAGATGGAAGGCACTTGTGAAAGGTAAATGAAGACTTTGAACCTAATGTAATAGTAAAAAGGACCCCAAAGGTAAATACACTACTGGCCATTCAAATTGCTACACCACGAAGACGACGTCCTACAGACGCGAAATTTAACCGACAGGAAGAAGATGCTGTGATATGCAAATGATTAGCTTTTCAGAGCATTCACACAAGGTTGGCGCCGGTGGCGACACCTGCAACGTGCTGGCATGAGGAAAGTTCCCAACCGATATCTCACACACGAAAAGCAGCTGACCGGCGTTGCCTGGTGAAACGTTGTTGTGATGCCTCGTGTAAGGAGGAGAAATGCGTACCATCACTTTTCCGACTTTGATAAAGGTCGGATTGTAGCCTATCGCGATTGCGGTTTATCGTATCGCGACATTGCTGCTCGCGTTCCAATGACTGTTAGCAGAATATGGAATCGGTGGGTTCAGGAGGGTAATACGGAACGCCGTGCTGGATCACAACGGCCTCGTATCACTAGCAGTCAAGATGACCGGCATCTTATCCGCATGGTCGTAACGGATCGTGCAGCCACGTCTCGATCCCTGAGTCAACAGATGGGGACGTTTGCAAGAAAACAACCATCTGCACGAACAGTTCGACGACATTTGCAGCAGCATGGACTATCAGCTCGGAGACCATGGCTGCGGTTACCCTTGACGCTGCATCACATACAGGAGCTCCTGCGCTAGTGTACTCAACGGCGAACCTGGGTACACGTCATTTTTTTCGGATGAATCCAGGTTCTGCTTCATGACGGTCTCATCCGTGTTTGGCGACATCGCGGTGAACGCACATTGGAAGCGTGTATTCGTCATCGCCATACTGGAGTATCACCCGGCGTGATGGTATGGAGTGCCATTCGTTACACGTCTCGATGGTTCAAATGGCTCTGAGCACTATGGGACTTAACAGTTGTGGTCATCAGTCCCCTAGAACTTAGAACTACTTAAACCTAACTAACATAAGGACATCACACACAGCCATGCCCGAGGCAGGATTCGAACCTGCGACCGTAGCAGTCACGCGGTTCCGGACTGTACACGTCTCGGTCGCCTCTTGTTCGCATTGACGGCACTTTGAACAGTGGACGTTACATTTCAGATGTGTTACGACCCGTGGCTCCACCCTTCATTCGATCCCTGCGAAACCCTGCATTTCAGCAGGATAATGCACGACCGCATGTTGCAGGTCCAGTACGGGCCTTTCTGGATACAGAAAATGTTCGACTGCTGCCGTGGCCAGCACATTGTCCCGATCTCTCGCCAATTGAAAACGTCTGGTCAATGGTGGCCGCGCAACTGGCTTGTCACAATAAGCCAGTCACTACTCATGTTGAAGCTGCATGGGCAGCTGTACATTTACACGCCATCCAAGCTCTGCTTGACTCAATGCCCAGGCGTATCAAGGTAGTTATTACGGCCGGAGGTGGTTGTTCTGGGTACTGATTTCTCAGGATGTATGCACCCAAACTGCATGAAAATGTAATCACATGTCAGTTCTAGTATAATGTATTTGTCCAACGAATACTCTGTTATCATCTGCATTTCTTCTTGGTGTAGCTATTTTAATGGCCAATAGTGTATGCAAGCGTGTAAAATATATATTTTGAAGTCCTAAGCTTAAGTTAAAATTCACCACCAAGTTTCTGTCTTCATTCACGTAGAAAATATAGCCATGCAACAGTGGATGAAACTTACTGAAAACACTGAAGTAACTTGTCGGTCTCCATAAATCAGAGTTTCTACTATCTCGCGTTGTTTACGATGAACATTGGTTCAAATGTCTCTGAGCACTATGGGACTTAACTTCTGAGGTCATCAGTTCCCTAGAACTAATTCAACCTAACTAACCTAAGGACATCACACACATCTATGCCCGAGACAGGATTCGAACCTGAGACCGTAGCGGTCGCGCGGTGGAGTCTGTAGCGCCTAGAACCGTTCGGCCATTCCGGCCGGCTGGGATGAACATTATCAGACATTTTTGCGACTATTTTCATTCTAAGTATGGCGCTGCGAAACTTCAGATGTAATTTGAAGACCTCGGCTGTAAACAATCGCAAGGGACAGTCAGTGGGGAAGAGTTATTCCATACAAAAAAAGGTAAGTGCTGCACCTTATTCATGTTCGTTAATAGTACCATGATAAACCAGGAAATGGCATCACTCTCTCTAATTCAAAATTGTCACTAATGCAACTTCGTTGCGACGCAAGCACTTAAAAACAGCGGTAAGTTCCACAAGAATAGCTACCAGTAATAATAACGTGTGCGATGTTCGTGATAGGAAAATTATCTTCCGGGACGATTCTTATGATTCTGTGGATGATGTATGCAACGGCGACTCAGACAAAGGCCCTGAATGTGTTTCCAAGCGCTAATGCGCTTGAGAAGTTATTGCTAATTAGGTAACTGTAATATTTATTTAAGCAAATCAGCTCTGTTGTGACCCATACGACACTTTACGTCCATTTACATGCCAAAGCGTTAGCATAAAAATTAGGGGTCATTCTTAGCATGGATTACGTTCTTGTCAAAAATTAATTTTTCGGTTCTTACACTTCATTATTGCAATGATTTATTGAAAATAGGAACAAGAACTGAAGCACTTGCGTCCTTTAAAATTTCCATTTTTGAGAGGTTTTGCATAAATGTTTTGTTAATTCTCCCATCAAGTATACAGTGATAAGTTGAAGCTAACCCATATTAAGTGCGCTCATTTCTGTGGATGATGTGTCAGTATATCTGGAAACAATGAGTTATCTGAATAAAATATCACTTTCCATGTACTTAAAATATCTTATGAAGTTTTACTGTGCCATTGAGCATGAAACGTCCCCTTTGAAAAATTATAATTTACTGTGCTGATAAACCTCTTACGTTATTTGATTTTCAAACAGCGTAGCAAACCTGAACGTACTCAGACATTTCTCTCTTTACTTATTCTGATCGTCACTAAACTGACAGACAATTTTTTTTTTTTTTTTAGCGCAACGCAATCTGATTTTCAATAATCCCTACAAAAGAATGGCCCCGACTAACAATAAATTATACCTTTCATGAATCACTTACCTCACAAAAATCTTCGTTACTCAAACTACTGCAATACAGCGAGCACCAATACTGCCATCTAAATAAAAGATTCTAACTACGGAAGGCACTAACTACTGATAGGCATAGTTAGCAAATGAAAGATTTTGATAGAGAGCAACAATGTATTTACCTTAATAATGTTCGAAAGTCATCATATATAAATATATATCAGTTCATGATATCCAGTATTACAAATTTACTCTTTCTGGCGGACACGCGTCCAGATCGTCCGCTCTCAAAATTCTGCCATCTCTCTCTCCACATCCACCACTGCTGGCGGCTCACCTCCACCTACGCAACGCTACGCGCTGTTCATATCCAACTGCTCAACACTACAATAGAAAATATCCCAACAATGCAAACGAGCCACAGACTTCACACAACACAGTCAGTGATTTTCAAATAGAGCGCTGCGTGGCGTTACCTACATAAAAACCTAAACAGCCTACTTACAAGCATAACAACCATCTTGTCGCTTACCACTAGTTATAGCCAAGCTCTTTTTTAAAAAGAAGTTTATTATGAAGGCGTGAAGATAATGTGATAAATTTCTTCAGGGAAATGTGTAATACAGACAAAAAGTAACTTCCACTAAGGAGGGACAGGACATGACGAACTCACGGTTTATTTCGAGACATTTTGATAAATACTCGCCTACCACGATTTAACATTTCGAAAGGGTGCCTCCATTGTTCTTGGTGGTAAATGCAGATTGCCAGATATGGGGTGATGAAGCAGGAACCGATACATTTTTAAGTTGACGAGTACGCAAAAAGTGAGTTTTTTTGTCGTTAGTTGTAGCGATGCTGTTTCGCCGCAATTTAAATCCGGAGAGAAGAGCGGACCGAATTATTCATTTAATCCTTCTTTTCTTCTTCTTAGCGTTAATTGAACTTAGTACAAAGCCGCTGTACACAAGATTTTATTTTCTTTAAATCTGTGGCCGGATGCCCTTCCTGTCGCCACAGCCGTCAGTTACCTAAGTGAGAAAAGTCGTGTACGCTATCTGTCTGTGAATTGTATAAACTTTGCTGTGTATGTGTTCGTATTTTGACTGAGTATCGTAGTTTCAAAGGCAACATGGGAAACTGTCTAAAATCACACTCAGACTGACCGGTCACCAGCCACTTTCGTTAACCTGCAGCGCGGATTTGATCCGGAGTTAGTTCACCTCCCTGTCCTGCACTCTAGCGCGCTGCACGTTACCCTATACGAACAGGTCAAACAGTAGATTTCTTTTTATTGTGCTATTTGATGCTGAGAAGTAATCATTTATAAAGGAGGATGATATGACAGCGTATAGAAAGCAATCGAAAGCAGGACCAGATATTCGCAGCAACTTTTTGTCGTGTTTTGCTGCATTCAGGGGCACAGAGCAATAACAAATAAGTACAGTACACCTGTGAAGGAGCACGTCCCTACAATTACGACATTACGTGTTACAGTATGCGCTACTGTTCATATTTTTAAAAATATCGGGAATTCCATATTTGTCGATGTTTTGAAAAAAATATCATTATTGGTATGCGATGTATCGAGTAAAATATTGATATATCGATATATCGACGGGGAAAATATCGACATATTGGCCAAAAACCTATCGGCTGCATATTGTAAATATACTGCCAATTTTAGAGTTGTAGATTTAAGTATTGATTTATTATTAGATATTCTGTACATTAACGAGCTAGCAGCCTACTTATCCCCTTTAAACAAGAATTGAAAGGAAAACGAAGGAAGTTCACCCTAGACGATAACCACTTTGCTAACAATGATAACTGTAGGTATGTGGCACAGTAAAACGAGTCCGTCGTTCGTTTCGTCACATATCGGATTTGTCTGAAGCACTGCATGTCGACTTCCCTGTTTTTTTCTTTTTTTTTCCGCAAACGCCCGCGACCTAGTAGTTTTAGTGTCAAAATTGCGTGGCGATGTAAAACGTTTCAGTTTCTGTTGGTAGCACTGAGCGCCGATTACCCCTCACAGATCTCCGCCCACCGCAAAGACCAATCTTGTCATTTAGTTCGTTGGTTTCAGCAACTATTTTTGAAGAACGTCGATGTGAAGAAATATTACGCTAGTTACGTTAAAAAATGTTTTTTAACGCAACTAGTGTGCTATTTCTTCACATTCGATATCTCGTTATTCCATTCACACCAGCACCTCCCCTCTCCCCCCCCCCCTCCTCAGTAAAATCGGACTGCTTCTCTGCGCCATCTATACTTGTATCACACAATCAATGACTGGACGTGATGTAAGCTCTAGAAATAGTAAGAGTCCTTCTCACAGCGAAAGGTAATTTATGTTCTACTAGAACTTCAAATGAACTGCTTCAAATATTTATCGAAAATTGCCAAAAAATTCAATATAAAATAAAAATATCGGCACTCTATATTGCCATTTCGATATCGATATAGCGGTGAGAAAGTTACAGCCTATATTTGTCGATACCTTTTGTATACGACGTCGATATATCGATATTTCATCAACAGCCTTATGACTTTCGTAGTAAAATGTACAGCGGATCATCCGACATCCGTCTTTTAAGGGGCAGCGATACCTCGCCGTCGAGTTTTACACACAAGCTGGCAGTATCTAGAACTGGTAATATGCTGATATTGACCAATCAGCGATGTAAAATTTGATTTAAGTTCGCCTTCAAAACAAATTTTGGAAGTAGCATATATATGACTACTTTGTGAGGGATGGAAAGAGGTTTCCCATGTCTTAACATTCTAATGAAGTAGTTTAATTGTCAGTAACGATGTATGCAGATTTTAGCGCACTGTACTGCGTTGCTGCGAAATCATCATAAATGCGTAATAATCATGTGGCACAGTATGAAAAAATTTCGTCATTGATAGGACGTCGTTGCATATACAACAACAACAACAACAACAACAACAATAATAACAACACCGTGTTAACACGTCATGAAAGTCTCAGAGTGCATTCATTTGGTGCTCATTTAATAATTTTGGAGACGCATAGGCTTTAGTTTCATTCTAAGTAAATTTAGTGTATTTGAATCGACAAATTTGCTACAGTTCACCCATATTGCTGAATGTAGCTTGGCAGCTGTTAAAATCGTTGCTCTCAGCAAATAAACTCGAATGATGAAATAAACACTGGTCTTATTGTTTTCAAGTTTCTGTCAAAGAACAGCTTATGTCTGCGACGTGATGAGATCACCGAAGTTACTAACAACGCGGCTTAAGTAAATTTGAACTATTAATCTGCGATGGAAGTGGAAGAAAGATTTTCACAGTAGTGCCTACATGTAGTGACCATGCTGACTCGGTTTTGAGCATTAACTGTAAAAAGGCTCTCGCATTCAAGAATGAGTTATATGCACTTTGGTGAATTTTATGGCATGGCGTGTGGTTAGCCAACGAGATACTGTGCAGCGCGATCGTAAGAGCTGCAAACCATGCAGTTTTTCATGTAGCCGGAAGTATTTAAATTTCTTCACTTGACTCTTCCACCACTACCGAAACATGCAAGAAAATCTCGTTGTTGGTGGGACGCTGTTGCCTACGTCTGTATTAGACTTTTTTTGCAAACTATTGCACGGGTGGACGGCGTGAGTTAGAACTGAAATTGTCACAGAGGATTATCAGTCTACTTTGCAAGCAGTCAACCAGCAACTTAAATATTCATCCATATTTTACAGAGTATATCTAAGCTTCAATTCTCTTAAGCGATTAGTTAGTAGGTAAGTTTCTTCGTCTAACACAAAACTAGCTACATTCACTCATTTGTGGTTTCACTAACTGTTTTTAATTTCTAACGAGATTTAGCATACTAGCTAACACTGCTTTAATAGTAACAAAGCTCGTGTGCTAATTACCACTATATTCGCTCTGAAAGACATTGTTGTCGCTACTTGGAAGGGCTCCCATGGAAAATAAGAGATCGTAGAGCAATGAAACTTTGTCGAAACATTTTTAAGGACATGCTGAAGAGAAATGACGAATAAACTATTAAAAGAAACACATTTTAATTTCCAATGAGAGGATCTAATTGTTAACTGCGTACCACGTTACGTTCCACGTTATAAACGTTGCACAATGTGACGACCACGTGCATCCACAACAGCTTAGATACCATTTCACAATATTGTTCGCAGCCCTTTTGAAGATGCACCATGGAATGTCCAGCTACCGTGCACTGCTAACTGATCGTGCTTTGCGTCCAGCATTTTTAGCCATGGCAACATTCACTTCCACAGTAATTTGTGGCGCAATTGGCCGTTGGCATCTCCAAGGTGCAATTCCCAAATTGCCAGTCAATTCGGAATTCCAAATCATGTTCTTCGATCTCGGCGCGGAAAGAGAATACTCGCAGAGAGCAGCAGTACTACTGCTGTTGTTTTGATAAAATAGCTTTACGAGTATAAGCCTGCTCACTTTGTCCAGGCCCATGCTGACTGTGTGCAACTGTAATTCACAATGATGCTTGTGTTTCAACCCTACGTCTTCGCCATACTAGTACCGTCGCCTAACGGCAAGTCATGGCAATACTATTAACAATGCAAATCCTATAGCAAACAGTGTGAACATCATTCCTATAAAGTTGTTTAGCCATACGGTAATTAGTTTCCTGTCCATACTGGTCGAAGTAAAGAAAGTTTAATTATAACTACCACGTATATTCCATCATCATAGTCACGGTTAGAATCTGTACCGTTGTGGTTTTCCACTCAACTGGATATAGGAGAGAATAACAAGCCAATGAAAAGAGCTACAAAAATGAAAAGAGCTACAAAGAAGTTAGAAGTTTTTTCCCATACTTACCTGTCAAGCTTTTACAGTTTTGATTCATATGGCTCTGAGCACTATGGGACTTAACATCTGAGGTCATCAGTCCCATAGACTTAGAACTACTTAAACCTAACTAACCCAAGGACATCACTCACATCCATGCCCGAGGCAGGATTCGAACCTGCAACCGTAGCAGCAGCGCGGTTCCGGACTGAAGCGCCTAGAACCACTCGCCCACAACGGCCAGCTTTTACAGTTTTGAAAAATAGTGAACTGTACAATGCTTCAGACAATAAATTAAAAATTATACTTTCCTTCCGGAACTGTAAGTAAGTCTGCACCTGCCTGCATAAGTTGGTTCCAATTTTAGGAAAGACGAAGTCACACAAGACAAATGCCGGCTAGTGTGGCTGAGCGGTTCTAGGCCCTTCAGTCTGGAACCGCGCGACCGCTACATTCGCAGGTTCGAATCCTGCCTCGGGCTTGGATGTATTTGATGTCCTTAGGTTAGTTAGGTTTAAGTAGTTCTATGTACTAGGGGACTGATGACCTCAGATGTTGAGTCCCATAATACTCAGAGCCATTTGAACCATTTGAACAAGACAAAGTCTCGGAAAGCTCATACGTATTCGAATAGACTTACGAGTGTGTGGTTGTCTTGGGTCATTCCGTCATGTTGCCCGCACGGCAGATCTAAAAGAATCGGATGCTCTGATGGTATCGCAGCAGCCCAACAGCGTTTGCGCAGGGCTGGGAACGGAAACGGTGAGCTGGCGGCGGTGGCGACGTGCTTGTAATGGCTTGTCTGCAGCCGCGGCGAACTCAGCGGAGTGTATCGGCAACTGCGAAGTGGGAGGCACTCCATAAATAAGGATCAGCCGCTGCTAACAAGTAGCCGAGCCGGCGGTGGCAGCCAGCAGACGTTTCCAATTTACAGTGGCACTTTCCGCGCGCCGTGCAGAGCCGGGGGCCATCACGACCAAGCGCCACTGTACTGCCGCCGCTTCTCTACCTACAGTTTTATAAATGGCTCGAAGCTGCCTGGAGCGGATTCTTATTAAGCGAGCGGATCGAGTGCTGCAGATGCGGAAAATTCAATAAAGAATGATCATTAGCTTCATTCGATGAAATTTACGAGAGCGTGCTGAAAAGTAATGCCTCAGATTTTTTTGGTGTGAAAACTCTTACAGCTTTTTTTAAAAAATAAAACGGGTGTCAAGGTTCTACGCTTCGTTATTCACGTTCGCATATTTATTTGACAACATATTCACTCTGGCGGCGAACACGTTTCTCCCAACCAGATATACCGTCACTGTAGAATCAGAATGTTTGATTTTGTTGACTTCACTTCTGCTTGCACCGCTTCATCACTGTCAAAGTGCAATCGTCGAATGTGTTCTTTAAGGTTTGCCAATAGACGAGAATCGTATGGGACAAAGTCGAGACTGTGTAGAGGAAGATCGATGACAGTGAACCGAATGCGCCGGATTGATGCAAACGTCGCAGAGCTCGTGTGTGGCCTGGCATTTTTGTGCTGAAAGAGAGGGTTCTCCATGTGTGGATGAACTGTTCGAATCCCAAACTCTATCCCAGCACGCTGTTTCTCTCTTATTGACATACACTGAGCAGCTGATTTAAAACATAACTTTATAGAAACCCCGTAATTGTCTCCTAAATGGTGTAAGGAGTGTGTCAGACCTCTGCCGCAAGCGTGATGGCCGTGAACCTTAGTCTTTGTGCCACACTCTGTTCCTAGAAACAGGCGTAACCTTCGGTTGTAGGACTTCGTATTCTGCCTTACGGCAGGTCTTGTCATGTGGGAAGCCTCGTCAGAGAGATCCACCGCATGAGCGCCTAGGGAAGTGACTCCAGTGGTGGTTTCCCGTTGCCTTCCACTGATGATGATGAAATGATAATGAGGACAACACAACACCCTGCCCATGAGCGGGGAAAATCTCCGACACAGCCGGGAATCGAACCCGGGCCCCTCGGCGTGACAGACCGCTGCGCTGACCACTCAGCTATCGGGTCGGACATTCCGTATATGAGATAAGATTAACCCAGCGACTCTCTCGTTCACAAATCGCATTTGGATGTTGGCTGTTAGTCAGAAGGTCAAATTAACGGTGGTGTAAAAAGAAAAGAAAAACTGTGCCTTGACGTGCCGGAATTCGACAGCAGCAGGATAGTGGCATATCGAGACTGCGGTTCACCGTTCTGCGCAATCGCACTGATCGAAACTGCACGTTTGTAATGCGAGTATGTGATCGAAGATTTCAAGAGGGCCATACTTAACGCGATGCGAGATATTAACGGCCCCGTACGACCAGCAGCCGAGAGGAAAGACATTGTTCATGGGCATGTTTACAGCAAGATAAGAGGACCCACGGACACTGAGGCGACGACTGGAGCAGCACTGTCGTGCTCCGACAGTGGTGTGTTCAGCGACAACAATGCTTACAGGAAGGAGTAGCACCACAACGTCTTTTCATATGAGTCCCGGTCCTACGTACAGAACAACGGTGAACGTATCCGTGTGTAGTGGTACAGGGGAGAACCAAAGTTGAATTCGTCATCTTCGTAAAAGCTCAGCACCTATCCTGATGATATGGCATTCCAATGGGTACACGACACCGTCACCCTAGGTTTGCATAGCTACTAATTTTGACAGAAAGCTTAAATTTCTGACATATTAAGGCTGGTTTTTGTATTCTATCATCTAAGGTCCCGTGACGAATATCTTATGAAATAGGATTATTTGGGACAGGAGAGAGAGAGAGAGAGAGAGAGAGAGAGAGAGAGAGAGAGAGAGGGAGGGAGGGAGGGAGGGAGGGAGTAGAAGATGAAGAAGCGGCTGAGGAATATGATAACAAACATGAGGCAATTCCAAAGAGGAAGCGCCCGAGGACACCAAATCCCCTCCCATCACTTACACCAAAGAGGTTCCACGCTATGCAGCTACCTGAGATCATAAATACATTCCAGACAAGTCGTTCCAGATGCTGGTGCCTGTACGTAATATCTTCACATTTGTGGAGTCCTCTAAATGAAAGTAGGTACCTCTTTCGCAGAAAAAGGGAACTGTTTTTGAAATTTACTCAATAAAATAGCCAAACTGTATGAAGTTGTGACTTATTTTACACGTAATACGAGTAATGTAAGATTCTATTGCTATGTACTTAAATACATTAACGTATTTCAGTTGTCTGTTTATAATTCGTAAAACTGGAAAACATTCCTGGGACGAAAATCAAATTTGAAAGCTAAAGCTCCATTCGCAAAATTTTGGTGAACCATATAAATTTTTATTATCGTATTTTTGTTATTTTGCCACTCGCTGATGAATTATACAATCATTACATCATGCAATGTTGGCTTTCTCGGTCGGAATTTGGATCCATGGTGATTTTTGTTATATAGGCTGAGATTCTTTGATTTTAAAAGTACTAACTGCATCGTTACAGCAGCCGCCCGGAGTGGCCGATCGGTTCTAGGTGCTACAGTGTGGAACCGCGCGACCGCTACGGTCGCAGGTTCGAATCCTGCCTCCGGCATGGATGTGTGTGATTTCCTTAGGTTAGTTAGGTTGAAGTAGTTCTAAGTTCTAGGGGACTGATGACCTCAGATATTTAGTCCCATAGTGCTCAGAGCCATTTTTGAGTATTAAGCAGACGGAATATTTGGCGCAGAAATATACCTTAGACCACCAATAGACCGCCAATGCAGCAAAACCCACCAAGGGAACATTTCAGATAAGTACAGAGGAGTTCGGTGGTGAGGTTAGTCACTGTAATGGAACTGGACACTGCACTCTTTCTTTTCCTCACGATACAAATAATTCACAACACGATCCAATGACATCGGATTTTTATTCTCTAACTTTGATGTAATTACCGAAATGGTTTTACATTTTATAAACAGAAATAATGATGAAGCCAACATAAAATTAATTATTTTATGACGAACATAATTATTTTTGTACTTCCGATGTATTTAACAGTTGTATTTATATTTGAAGTCATGAATATTTAAAATTATAATTATGATCACACTTATTGTTTCTATAATTATCCTGAAAGATAAATTAACAGACATTCGTTTTCCTCTGTGAATTAGTAATGAAATTTAGTAGTCTTAGTTAACAAATATCGACTACATCGAACGTATGAACATTTTTGTACTAAAAATACCATATCTGTATTCTTGTTGATCTGAGTATCTAGTAGTTGGAGAGAGTCTGTTGTGAGCTGTTGGCTTGTGGAGTTGTGTAATGACAATGCAGGAAGATTTTTGCTAGCAATGTGAAGCTGAAGATAATAAATTTACGAAGTTCTGCACGTTTTACATGTGTCTTAAAATTCCAATAGCAGAAATATGACAGCCTGAATCGGTCTTTTCAGCAATCGATCGTAATTTGGATCTTCCCTAGACATCGGAGCAAGGAATAATATATCTACAAAGAAATACGTCGTCAAAAGTTAAGCAGAAAGAAGTTTCTGAATTTTTCATGTTATTAATGCACGAATACTACCATCCCCACCTTACTCATCAAAACTGGGGACAATATAACGGAAGCGTAACGTGGTGTGCAAGTGGTTCTTTTATAATTAAAACTGAGACAATTGAATAAGGTGGGAGGTGTTATAACACCTATAAACGCAACGATAGTAATTAATTAAAGTGTGGCTTATTAGTGTCTATAAGGCCGTAATTAATGGTGAGTGTTTATTGGCTGGCTGCAGACTGGCGTCGGCACAGCAGTACGCGCCGGCGCAGCCAATCCCACTCTCCCCGCTTTCTCCAAAACCATTCCACCCCTTCTCCCGCTGGCGCCGTTGCGGCTTTACCCCGAGTTACTGGCGCAGACCTCGTGGACACATTTTCATGACAAAATACCGCGGACGTGACGAGCATGCTAAGCAGCCGCGGGGGTTCCGAACGTGACTGGGAAAAGCCGAGATTTTAATTCATTCGCAAATGGCGTGGAATAAGTGTGTTTATCAGCGACGGGAGGGGAGGCGCGGAAGTTACCGCGAACGCGGAACGCACGCGTTATCCGGAATGAGCGTTGCTAATACGTGGACGCTCGATTCAGAACTCTCTCCCATCTACGCTCCGTTACAGTTTTTAATATCGCAACAACTGAAAACAAATTAAACACACTTATGGACTTCCAAAAATCTACGCGACAGTTTAAATTTTAAAATTTCATACTAATTAAAGCTATTGTGTAAGCAATAACATAGAGTACACTACTGGACGAACAGTGAAGCATCCTCTAAACAGTTTAGTATGTAAAGTAGTAACGTGAAAGGAAGTGCGTGAATGTTCTTAATGATACAGCAGGTAAGTCACTAGAACAAAAGAAGGTGTGGAGATAGAACCGATTAGGCTAAAAAGAAGGTATGGAGACAGCACAGATTAAGTTAACGCTGTTATCACTTACACGAAGTACAAGACTATACCAGGAGGAAATACAGGTATTCCACGTCGTACAACGTGAACTCGATCTTCCACGACAAAATTCCGGAGATTATTTAGAGGTATTTCCTGAGTATTTTGCTATAAGTGATCTCAAGACAGACTACCTAACTACGTCAGTTGGAACACCAGTGATTACCTGCAGGGAGCTCGTCTCGTGACTTTTCCGAGAGCAGAAGTATTCTGAGGTTCAGTACGTCAGACACAGTGGCGACTGTAGTTGGAATAACGTTTTGTACTCTTCTGTTTGTTTGATTTTTCTATTTTTCCCGTTTCCAAGATTCTGAATCCCCAAATACACTCTGAGGATATGTACGACATTCTTAAACAGTTTACAATGACGGTATTTAAGGTGACGGGTGTGTAGAGGGGCGCAGAATATTTAACGTCCCCGTCGCAATTCATGAACAGCACTAACAACATCGTATTCAGCAGCATGGGGAAAGCTCAAAGCGCACTAACAATAATGAATAACAGCATGGTGATGGTACGCTATACCAGCAGTTTATGAGTGTGGCACTGGAATCTAAAGTTCTAAACGGCTAAATTAACACAACAACCGGATTTCTTGCATGTGGTATTTCCCTTACCAAGTTCTAAACTCCCATTACGAAATCCGATCTGAAGAAGTATACAGATAAGTCTGCTTCCAGTGAGAGTACATTCAGAAAGTACTTATGCGTCTGTATGAACAAAATGTGTCATAAATCAGACGACAAGTAGCTGATGATCCAGCGTATTTTATTCTAGATGAAACCGCTGACAGACAACACTGATATGTAATGAATATTGTACGAAGTCCATGAATCGAGAACATGTGAAACCTATGTTGTTGTTAATTGGCTCTCTGGAGAAAACAGGTAACGCCGCCATGATGCAAAAGATTCACCAGTGCCTTGTGTTATGGCCTGATGGGTTACAATCTGACTTATGCGCCTATTGTTTACATGTGGACTTTCCTCCATGTTACTTGCAGTTTAGAATCTCAAGTCATGTTACGTAAATTAAAACGCATGATCAGTATCGCTCACGCTTCTGATCGAGTCTGTGAGGAATTGGAGGAGGAATATATATACATGAACGAATTTGTACCTTGTATTGAGGGAATCTTGGAAGTAGTTCATCCAGAATACAGAAGTACATACATATTACGGAACTTCCTTACGATCTTTTCCCATCATCACTCACGGGGACACCTGGTTAATGTTCCAATGGCCTAGGTAATAATTTTCAGGGCTTTTATGCAGATTTTCAGATGCTTTGTCTGGCGATTCTTACACTGCAATGAACACTAAAGAAGAAACGAATACAGAAAAACTACACGATGAAGCTCATGTCGGAGAATAGCACTCCTTCCTCACAACAGCCATGAGAAAACTAACGGACAATGGTCCATTCTAACAGGTGCTTGAAGGTATTGAGAAACAAAATCTAGAGCAACGCGTAGCCAACAAACTCTAATGTGGAAGACGTGGCAATGAACAGGATTACCGTTTGAAAGCAAATTATACACCTCCTGTTGCTGTTGATGTAGACTGTTCCATTTTTTGTTTACGAATATTTGCTAATGATCGTAGATCTAGTCTGAATACAGAGAAAAGCACTGAATGTTACTTTTATCAACACTTTTCTCAAAGGCTGACGGAAAAAGGTATGTTGACAACATGTTCCATTCGATTTTTCAATGCTCGAGTAAATTACTGTGGAAGGTTTGCGATTAAGTGACGGATATAAATTCCATGATAAATTTTCGCATATGAAATTGGCACCAAAAGCACGTTTATCACAAATTCCACCACTTTGCACCTTTTTCGTCACATTTTTGCACCTGGAGACCATAGCTCCACTACGTTACATCGTTTTGAATGTCATCGTTCCTTACAATGGCCAATTTCTACAGCGAACTACAACTTCGTATTATACGCAACGATGTCCTGCTGACAGCTTTTCTGACACTTCTCCAAGATTTAGTGAAAGCAGATGTTATGTGTCAGGCTGACGTGCAGCACCCAACTGAAGCTTTGCACCAAAGACTTTTTGACGTTGTGGGTACTAGGATGGACTGCTCCCCATTCTTAAGGATGTTTTGTAATTACTACTACATTAGTTTCATGTTTATCAGTTTTCGGTGATTGTGCTTTTGATATACATTGCAGGAAGTAGCTAATTTTTCATCTCCGGTAACTAAGTAAATGAGTGCAACTTTTAATGAAAACAAATGTTATGACTTAGAACCTCTTATACCTTACCAGAAAGTCTATTATGTTTATCACGTATTAGCTCTCTGTGTTTCACGTAATTTTCTTCTCAATTAGTGGGTTAACAAACTCACGACATGAACAGAAAATTAGGCGACAAATACGAATCCCTTATTTTCTTAGTGAAACAAGTATTCTCTTAACGTCGAGCAAGAAGTGTGAGAAATAAACGCTTGCGATCTGTCAGCTCCGAAAGAGGTCCGTCAGACATTGTTGTTGTTACTGAGAGATTCTTTCCCCAACATTAATATTGGTAAACGAAACAGAATAAGGACTGTTCGGGACGACGGCGGCACACTCAAGCAAAATTGTTCTTTAAAAGATTATAAATATCAGTAACTGTATAATTATAAGAGAATCATACAAATGGGTGTAATTGGAGATCTATAGCTCGGTTGGATAACAGAGAAAACCGATTCAATTTTGCGGACTACGCTGTAACTCGTTTGAGCCATATATATTTCTGTCTCAAGAGTTCTGTAGATCACATGCATGCATCACTGTTGGAAAAACTAAATTTACAGTTCAGAGAAGGGCTTGAGATTCGTTTTATAGAATAAATCATTCTGTAAAAGCCTGAAATTCCATGCAACTGTTTCCATTGGGGCTCATTGCTTTATTGCGTTTAAAACAGTTTACACTTTATTAAAAAACAGAACGCATCATTGTCCGCATAGAAACAGGTTATCGAAACGTAATTAAGCATCAATTGTGGTCCCCGCAATCGCCTTTATTTACCTGCGATTATGTGGCGCACCGATCTGAATTGCAGTGTATGTTTAATAAATAACAGTAAACCAAAATGTATCGTTTTGCATACAGTGCGTTCCGTCGCAATTATCTGGCAAAATCTGATCAGCTTCAAACGACGTAATACACAAGCGAACAGTGTGCGCGTAACACATCGATATCTGACCGTCCTGTTTTTCTTTGAGCTTTTCTAACAACCTTCTGCAGAAAATATATATGTGACAAGTATACTGACTTCGGTACTAACGTCATTAACTTTCAGCGCTGTCATCGCAAGATAAATGAAACAGAATCTAGGTTCTTTTGATGAGCCACGGACTGGTATAAAAAGATCTTGTGAAAAATGTGCCACTTGCATTTAGTTGTATGCTGTGGGCACAGGGGTTACAAAATGGACGGCGTACAAACGGCCGTAGCAAATATTTTCAGGCAGTGATCCGTTGATAACGTGGAACATGGCTACAGGAGGCATTAACCCTCGCGTTATGAAGACAGGCCTGTGAATGAACTGCTGGTTCGTAAGTGGATGCTCTATATCGTGGTCGACGATGTATCTGTTCTAAAAGGTACAACTGTGGCAGAAAGTCATTCTCGACATGCTGTTAATGTAGTATACTTTGTTCATATGCGAGATATTCAATATAGATGTGTTTATCACGTGAGGGTCAACAACGTTCTATTTTATGGTACGTCGAATTTTCGTTTCCCATGGACAGTTTTTGTATGTAAAGCATCTAAGGCTGAAAGAAGCGCAGCAAGGGCATGATATCTGACCCATCACTGCGACTCACACGGCGCAAAATTCACAGGGAGGATGCGAACTCTGCCAGCAAAACTTAGACTGTTGTGAGGGATATTTTTGCGTATGTGTTTGCTGGCTTGTATCAGAGTAATTACATTTTGTTTGATATCTTACATTCACTTATCTTTGTATGCGAAATGCGCTGAAAATATTTGTACAACATTGCAAACAACTGTATGCGTTGTGGGTATTGTTTGGAAACAAACTTGTTTCAAAAAAAAAAAATGGCTCTGAGCACTATGGGACTCAACTGCTGAGGTCATTAGTCCCCTAGAACTTAGAACTAGTTAAACCTAACCAACCTAAGGACATCACAAACATCCATGCCCGAGGCGGGATTCGAACCTGCGACCGTAGCGGTCTTGCGGTTCCAGACTGCAGCGCCCTTAACCGCACGGCCACTTCGGCCGGCAAAACTTGTTTCATTTGTTCACGATGCTTACTGCTGGAGATAAAAATGCCCACTGTATTTTTTGTTCTGAAACTTACGTTCAGTGTTCCTCTGTTCTGATTTGGATTTGTTTTATCGGCGTACGTTAACAGTGATACACAGCGGTTTGAATAGCTACACTCGTGAAGAGTTGGCGAATATACATCGTCGCCAACCCCATTGCATCTACAGGATGTTACAAAAAAGTACGGCCAAACTTTCAGGAAACATTCCTCACACACAAAGAAAGAAAATATGTTATGTGGACATGTGTCCAGAAACGCTTACTTTCCATGTTAGAGCTCATTTTATTACTTCTCTTCAAATCACATTAATCATGGAATGGAAACACACAGCAACAGAACATACCAGCGTGACTTCAAACACTTTGTTACAGGAAATGTTCAAAATGTCCTCCGTTAGCGAGGATACATGCATCCACCCTCCGTGGAATGGAATCCCTGATGCGCTGGTGCAGCCCTGGAGAATGGCGTATTGTATCATAGCCTTCCACAATACGAGCACGAAGAGTCTCTACATTTGGCACCGGGTTGCGTAGACAAGAGCTTTCAAATGCCCCGATAAATGAAAGTCAAGAGGGTTGAGGTCAGGAGAGCGTGGAAGCCATGGAATTGGTCCGCCTCTACCAATCCATCGGTCACCGAATCTGTTGTTGAGAAGCGTACGAACACTTCGACTGAAATGTGCAGGAGTTCCATCGTGCATGAACCTTTCGTACTTGTAAAGGCACATGTTATAGCAGCACAGGTAGTGTATCCCGTATGAAATCGTGATAACGTGCTCCAATGAGCGTAGGTGGGAGAACATGGGGCCCAATCAAGACATCACCAACAATGCCTGCCCAAACGTTCACAGAAAATCTGTGCTGATGACGTGATTGCACAATTGCGTGCGGATTCTCGTCAGCCAACACATGTTAATTGTGAAAATTTACAATTTGATCACGTTGGAATGAAGCCTCATCCGTAAAGAGAACATTTGCACTGAAATGAGGATTGACACATTGTTGGATGAACCATTCGCAGAAGTGTGTCCGTGGAGGCCAATCAGCTGCTGATAGTGCCTGCACACGCTGTAAATGGTACGGAAACAACTGGTTCTCCCGTAGCACTCTCCATACAGTGACGTGGTCAACGTTACCTTGTACAGCAGCAACTTCTCTGACACTGACATTAGGGTTATCGTCAACTGCACGAAGAATTGCCTCGTCCATTGCAGGTTTTCTCATCGTTCTAGGTCTTCCCCAGTCGCGAGTCATAGGCTGGAATGTTCCGTGCTCCCTAAGACGCCGTTCCATTGCTTCGAACGTCTTCTTGTCAGGACACCTTCGTTCTGGAAATCTGTCTCGATACAAACGTACCGCGCCACGGCTATTGCCCCGTGCTAATCCATACATCAAATGGGCATCTGCCAAATCCGCATTTGTAAACATTGCACTGACTGCAAAACCACGTTCGTGATGAACACTAACCTGTTGATGCTACGTGCTGATGTGCTTGATGCTAGTACTGTAGAGCAATGAGTCGCATGTCAACACAAGCACCGAAGTCAACATTACCTTCCTTCAATTGGGCCCACTGGTGGTGAATCGAGGACGTACAGTACATACTGACGAAACTAAAATGAGCTCTAACATGGAAATTAAGCGTTTCCGGACACATGTCCACATAACATCATTCTTTATTTGTGTGTGAGGAATGTTTCCTGAAAGTTTGGCCGTACCTTTTTGTAACACCCTGTATAGAGAATTGTTGCACTACTCTGTGTTCTGGGTTGCATGATTTGGTGATGGCATATTATAGGTTTTTTCACTACTGTGAACGTGTTTTCCCAGGAACAACGCTAACCGGTCGAACAAACCGAATAAAAGTAATAATACCCCGTAAAACGTACAAAATTTTGACGGTTGAGTTCATGTTCCCCCATTGTACATAAGAACTGTTTCAAACCTTTCCAAACAACAGATTATCAGTGAGCAAGAAGACACGCTCCCCTATGAAGCGAGCACCGTGCTGCCACCTACCTTTGCGACGTCGCATTTCTCTTCATCGTGTTCGCTGGTCTGTTGCGAGCGCGTCACGGTAGCTGGCGCTGGCGTCGAGGTGGACACGGGTGGCGACACCAGCGTCGGCGTCGGCGTCGGCGTCGCCGGGAACACGGGCGCGCCGCCCGGCGGCGTCTTGGCGAACTCTATGCGGCCGGCCTCGACAATAATGTTGGGGGGCGGCGGGTAGGTGGCGACCGGGTGCGTGGGCGGCGGCGGGGACGGCAGCTGCTGCGCCGGGGGCTGCGGCGGCGGCGACGGCTGCTCGCCGCTCGCCTTGTTGTCATATGCCAGCAGCTGCGCCTTCTCCTCGCATACTGGGTGGATTTGTCTGCAACGAGGAAACGCGCCAGGGTTAACGCCTGCACCGGCATGTAGAACTGATTGAATAATCTAAGAGACTGGGCAGTCACAAATCTGCAGACACCACACTGACAGCGCCGATTTGCGTACGTAGGAACGTAAGCTCCACGAATCCAATACTAATTACCCCATAGCACGGGCGCACTGGTCTCTTTGGAGCCTTGTACATGGTGTACAACTGTTACCAGACTGTCAAGTGACACCACATCGTGGACGTAAGTAATGGTGGCGAAGTGGTGTGTATGTGCCAGTCTGATACGTAGAATCCCAAACTGGGCTTCAGTTGGTGTTGTCCGGTAGCTCCGGACAGTACACCACGTTGCGCTCGCCTCTGTATGACCCTGGAGCTTTTCTGTCGCAATCTAAGTGCACATTTACTCGCTGTAGAGTTGACTAGTCCATTCAAGATGGCCTTGTCATACACGCTAGCAGCATACAAGGTTATTTTCTAATCTTCCATTGTTACTTAAGATATTAAAAAGAGGATATGTGACAGGTGAAGCATACCTAATTGTCACTTTAGTAGGCCTAAGAAATAACTGATGAGTACCGCAGAACTATAAAGTGTACTGTTTTGACTAATCGTTAACTGTTTCAGGGGACATTCGTCGCATCTGAAGTAATGATATTAGTGATAACCCACGGTGGAACAATGCTGCCAAAAACCACTGATCCTAACAAACGTGCGACGTCACTTGGAGTTATGTAAAAAAAGTGATTGTCACATGCAGCACTAGAATAAATGTGTAATGCAGTGATGAATCACGGTACAAGATTGGCGCTTTGATGCGCATCTGATGTCCTCGCGAAAGCCTTGGGAGTGAGCTTGCCTGAGGATTCTGTGAAATTCGAAGACAATGGGATGTTCAAATGTGTGTTAATTCCTAAGGGACCAAACAGCTTAGGTCATCGGTCTCTAGACTTACACACTACTTAAACTAATTTATGCTAAGAACAACACACACCCATGCCTGACGGAGGACTCGAACCTCCGGCGGTAGAGGCCGCGCAATCCGTGACATGATGTTTACTGCACACAGTAGTAAGTCAGGAGTGTAAACAAACACAAGTACTTAAATTCTTCTCAGCGAGAAGCACCACCTATTAGAAATTATTTTTCTAAATATTTCAACTATATTCAAGTAGAAAATTTAGAATAAAGTTCACTGCATTTCCTTTCTGACTGGTGCGTACACATATGTATTTTTATTCATTGAAACCCGTTTTAGGCTAATTAATTCTTAAGAATAAGGACAAAAGAAAATAAACAGATGGTTTTTAATATTATTTAATTTACTTTCAGAAATGAGCTTTTAGAATTTTAATACTGCATCCACGCCAGCACTGGAAATTATTCTGTAAATATTTGTCAGCTGAAATATCTGAGTGACGTGGTTACTGGACTATACACCGCATTTCCATTATGTGTACACTTACATCTGCTTCACAAATCGAAGTACTTGACGAATATGGACCCAACCAGATGATAAAACAATGCTGTAATTGACAATCACTGTTTGGTACTGTCCCATGAATTTCCTCTTGAACTACAAATTGAATAACCAAGATCTTCGCTGATATTTGATTGTTAGGAACATAATTCATCAGCAGTTGATGTTAATGCCAAGTAAAGGATTTGAATTAATGCAAACAGTCTGCCTAAATAATATGCAAAAAGTTTCAATTATTAATCGTATGACAAAATGTGCCTCTTTGCATATCGTTTGCAAAAATCATTGTTTCGATGTCTTGATCGTTTGTGAAATATTATGATTGTTATGACCATACAGTTCCGGATATCATTCGGTTCTCAACTTTAAATGTAATTTCGATATTTTGGTTATATTTGATACACAGAAACGTATAACCTAAAATAAACCAAACGCGCAGTCTACGCAATGCGTTTTCACCACTGCAAAATCGTAAGACTTCGTGCAATGTTTTACTTAAATTTAGTACATCATTATGACTGCAACGAGTAACGAAAATAAATTCAGTCTTTATTGCGTGAAGATATAAATCTATAAAACGGGACAGAATCATATTTTTTATGGGCTTATTTTCTTAAAACCGGGTGATAACTGTTTCATAGCGGCCGGTACGTCCGCTCTAGAGCTTTATCGAGAAGCCTCAGCTTTCGCTGTCACGTACAGTTCAGCAAAAAAGATTCAAACACCTTTGAATTCAGACCTAACTGCTGTAGTGGCGACAAGCAGCGCTACAGACGTCGCTAACGTAGGAGACTTCCGTAGCCGTGTCTGCGGTTGTGTTTCGTGGACCGAAGTGTCGCGAGCTGCCGGTCTCTTTTCTCGCTCACGCAGTACGCGACCTAAAGGTACCTTCGCACTGCAAACCAACTCCAACAAACAGAAACACACAACTGCACTAAGTCTGGCAAGTTTACAACTGCTCTGACTGCTGCAAACTTAAAACAGAATGCTGAATACTGTAGTTACTTCTGTGGGCCAGTCGTGAGTGGCCGTTGTATAAACACAGGAAGGAAATACAGCAAACAAAATGGCAATGCACATGCACCAGTTACCCAACACTGCTGTGCTTTTGCTCACTGATCGTCAGCTACACACTCCATATAAAATTCGCCTCATCTAGTTTTTCAAACTCGCGATTTCAAACAACTGATGACCACAGTTGGAAACTAAGTCAAACTTCGAACTGAACAGTTATCAACCGATTTTGCTGGATTTGGTTTTCTGCGTCAAAACATCTGTAGACGACCGTGGCCGATTGCTTCATCAGCGGAAATAAGGAATGTGGTAATCGAAATGAAATATGTTAGTTGCTTTCAAGATGTTCTTGAGCTCCCCGTGAAGTAATATGTTGCAGCTCAAATTTTTATACGCTTCTGTGAAGACTGTTTATACTAATATAGTAATTAAGTTATCGGTGTATGGCTCAAATGGCTCTGAGCACTATGGGACTTAACATCTGTGGTCATCAGTCCCCTAGAACTTAGAACTACTTAAACCTAACTGACCTAGGGACATCACACACATCCATGCCCAAGACAGGATTCGAACCTGCGACCGTAGCAGTCGCGCGATTCCGGACTGAGCGCCTTAACCGCGAGACCACCGCGGCCGGCAGTTTTCGGTGTAGTAGTGGTTTATTGTAAGATAAACTTTTCGTTTGTTAAAAAGGTGAATGACTTGAGATTGAAGTATTTTCTTGTATTAATTTGACTGAATGTCTATTGGGGGAAGTTAAATGACGTAAGGTACGTTACACTACATTAAAAAATTATTTTATTACGTGAAAACTTATACAGCAAAGACACTGAAAGGTTGGTTTGACTTTACGGCTGACCACATATCAGAGTTTAAGAGTATTGGTTTACCTAAAAACAAGACGTATGCTCTGATTAACTGGTTAAAAAGAACGCGGCAAGAATAACTACACATTCAAAAAGTTTATTAAAGCGAGGCAGTGAAGCATTTTAAAAGCATATTTCGATGCATGTGTATGAGCAATACCATCTCTGACTTTTAAACACTTTTGGAAAATGCGTCATACCAACACTACCTTGATGAAGAGGCCGAACAGCTGCGGAAACTTGAAGTTGTGACATTGGCGAGAAGTGGCGAAATTCAAGATCTGTCTTGTGTTGTATCAACGAAGAGTTTGGTATAAAAAAACTCGCTTGCTATGTGATCGTAACGAGATCGTTATTTCACTAAACAGAAATCATAGTGACTGTTACTGAACTGTTTTCGTGGGAGTTTAAAGCAACATAACATAAATTTATGCAGTTTAATCCTCATTACGGTTAATAAGTATTACATAGCAAAAGGTAATGTAAATTACACAACAGGAAACAGTGTTCATGTCTTCAAGTTTCCTAAAGGCGATGTAATGACACAGAAATGGCATGATTTTGCAGATACTAATTATTCAATGGTAAGGTTCGTTTTGAATGTAATATAATACTGTATGTTTTAGATTATGGTATGTTATTATTTGCAGAGTAAATTTGCTTGAATACATTAAGATTAATGTATTTCACTGCACATTTTTCAGTTGTGTCACAGAAATTTCAATGCTAACGGAGTTATGTGGGAAGCATCTGTCACAGATGGAAAAACCTTAAATGCTGCACTTCCAAAACCACAGTTTCATTCAAATGCCATGCTAGGCATTTTTCTGTTCTGTCCACTCTTTCTCTCTTCAGATGCACGACGATCCAGAGAGGGATCAGAAGCAAAAGCTCCTTGGGGGCAGCAGTACCGAAAGAAAGCATGATGATTAGTGTAGCCTGCGATAGTGATTGTTTAAAAAGAATATCATATAACAGCCATCATGAACTGAAAGATGAAATTGACGTAATATCTTTACAGACGAACTGGGTGAAAACAGTAAAAGAAGAGTTATTTTTCATGTGTATCGATCTGTCTGTGCAATCCCATCATTTAGTGTTTATTGTGATTGATAATTATTAGAAATTTGAGATCTATTCAGAAGGAGTTTCATTAAACAAAAATGTAGTCACTGACTTTCTTCTTGAAATTGTACTGGTAGCTGAAAATTGTATGAATATAACCGACAGCGATGTGCACGCTTAAGGGTATTGTATAAAAATATTATGTGAGAATGGTTTTATTAAACCGGTAGTGTGCCTTTAGAAACGCCCGAGAAGTTCCTAAAGTTCATACGTACGAAGATAGCACATTTTTTCAAACATGTCAGCAACTTCGCTTACGAACGTGAAAGTCATGTTCAATATGCTACGCACGAAATTAATCGTAATTCTTAATTGTTTAAACCTCATTACCACATAAACAACTATGCGTGTTCTCTCAGTTAACTAACCTTCATATACAAGTATCAACTCAAAAATCGCTAATTTTACGAGCGACACAATTCTTTTGGTCTTCGCTGCTGAGTATTACGACCGCAGCCTGGGTGTGACGTTAGGATACGGTTGTTTGGATTCGATGTTGGTCATAAATCTCAATGTGAATTGTGAGGTTTTTACAAGATGCAAATTTAAATCCACATTTTAGCATTAACATCACTGACGTTATATTATCTGAAAATAATGAAAGTTTTTAAAATCTGTCAGCAAAAGTACGCCGTTGTTGCAGGTTCAAATGGTTCTGAGCACTATGGGACTTAACATCTGTGGTCATCAGTCCCCTAGAACTTAGAACTACTTAAACCTAACTAACCTAAGGACATCACACACATCCATGCCCGAGGCAGGATTCGAACCTGCGACCGTAGCAGTCGCGCGGTTCCGGACTGAGCGCCTAGAACCTCGAGACCACCGCGGCCGGCGTTGTTGCAGGCATAAAACAGTGTCGTAGTAGTGTGGAGTAGAAACAATGTCGAAAACAGTATACACTACTGGCCACTAAAATTGCTACACCAAGAAGAAATGAAGATGATAAACGGGTATTCATTGGACAAATATGTTATACTAGAACTGACATGTGATTACATTTTCACGCAATTTGGGTGCATAGATTCTGAGAAATCAGTACCCAGAACAACCACCTCTGGCCGTAATAACGGCCTTGATACGCCTGGTCATTGAGTCAAACAGAGCTTGGATGGCGTGTACAGGTACAGCTGCCCATGCAGCTTCAACACGATACCACAGTTCATCAAGAGTAGTGACTGGCGTATTGTGACGAGCCAGTTGCACGGCCACCATTGACCACAAGTTTTCAGTTGGTGAGAGATCTGGAGAATGTGCTGGCCAGGGCAGCAGTCGAATATTTTCTGTATCCAGAAAGGCCAGTACAGGACCTGCAACATGCGATCGTGCATTATCCTGCTGAAATGTAGGGTTTTGCAGGAATCGAATGAAGGGTAGAGCCAGGGGTCATACCACATCTGAAATGTAACGTCCACTGTTCAGAGTGCCGTCAATGCGAACAAGAGGTGACCGAGACGTGTAACCAATGGCACCCCATACCATCACGCCTGGTGATAAGCCAGTATGGCGATGACGAATACACGCTTCCAATGTACGTTCACCGCGATGTCGCGAAACACGGATGCGACCATCATGATGCTGTAAACAGAACGTGGATTCATCCAAAAAAATGACGTTTTGCCATTCGTGCACCCAAGTTCGTCGTTGAGTACACCATCGCAGGCGCTCCTGTCTGTGATGCAGCGTCAAGGGTAACCGCAGCCATGGTATCCGAGCTGATAGTCCATGCTGCTGCAAACGTCGTCGAACTGTTCGTGCAGATGGTTGTTTCCTTGCAGACGTCCCCATCTGTTGACTCAGGGATCGAGACGTGGCTGCACGATCCGTTACAACCATGCGGATAAGATGCCTGTCATCTCGACTGCTAGTGATACGAGGCCGTTGGGATCCAGCACGGCGTTCCGTATTACCCTCCTGAACCCACCGATTCCATATTCTGCTAACAGTCATTGGATGTCGACCAACGCGAGCAGCAATGTCACGATACGATAATCCGCAATCGCAATAGGCTACAATCCGACATTTATCAAAGTCGGAAACTTGATGGTAAGCATTTCTCCTCCTTACACGTTTCACCGGGCAACGGCGGTCAACTGCTGTTTGTGTATGAGAAATCGGTTGGAAACTTCCCTCATGTCAGCACGTTGTAGTTGTCGCCACCGGCGCCAACCTTGTGTGAATGCTCTGAAAAGCTAATCATTTGCATATCACAGCATCTTCTTCCTGCCGGTTAAATTTCGCGTCTGTAGCACGTCATCTTCGTGGTGTAGCAATTTTAATGGCCAATAGTGTATATAAAGAAGTGAAGGGATCAAACGGAGACTGCGAAACCAGGAGAGGGATGGTACTTGGATGGAGTGCGGCGCTTGAAGCGTCGAGAATGGCAGCGCTGTCTCACCTGGGCGACGCGGCAGGCCGGGTCCTGTCGACGGCGTCCGCCTGCAGCGGCACCTCCGCCTTGGCCGAGCCGCCGCCGCGGCGCCCGCCGGCCGCCCTGCAACACACACACGCACACATAACAGAGCTTGGCTCTCCACACAGCTTACACGCTGCGCTCAGGTTACCTCAGCTACTTGTGAGAACCTTGTCCCACGTAAAAGCAACGTCTCGCGGATCAAGTTCTTACCTCTCTCCTTCCTTCCTTCCTTTCTCTAATGAAAAGTGAACCCGAATTCCACCGACAAAAGTTGGGAGTATGTAGTATAAGGACCCGTGGCTTCCTCGTCTCATTACAGAATATTGGGTTTCGTTAGATTTCTTACCAGCACTTATCTTTACAATGGGATAGGAATGAAGATGGAAATAGGATCACATTTGAGGAAGTGGAGAAAATGGTCAATAGATTGCAGTGCAATAAGGCGGCTGGGGTGGATGAAATTAAGTCGTAACTCATCAAATACAGTGGAATGTCAAGTCTTAAATAGCTACACAGGATAAGTGAAATGGCGTGGGAGTCGGGACAGGTTCCATCAGACTGGACGAATGCAGTAATCACACCAATCTTTAAGAATGGAAACAGAAAAGACTGTAACAACTACAGAGGTATTTCTTCAATCAGCGTTGTGGGTAAAATCTTCTGAGGTATTGTTGAAAGGAAAGTGCGAGTATTAGTTGGGAACAAATTGGATGAAAATCAGTGTGGGTTTAGGCCTCTTAGAGGTTGTCAGGACCAGATCTTGAGCTTACGGCAAATAGCGGAGAAGTATTACGAGTGGAACAGGGAACTGTATCTATGCTTTATAGATCTACAAAAGGCATATGACCGGGTTCCTAGGAGGAAGTTATTGTCTGTTCTACGAGATTATGGAATAGGAGGCAAACTTCTGCAAGCAATTAAACGTCTTTACATCGATAGTCAGGCAGCAGTTAGAGTTGACGGTAAATTGAGTTCATGGTTCAGAGTAGTTTCAGGGGTAATACAAGGCCGCGACCTGTCTCCGCTGTTGTTCATATTATTTATGGATAATATGTTGAAAACAATAGACTGGCTGGGTGAGATTAAGATATGTGAACACAAAATAAGCAGTCTTGCATATGCGGATGACTTAGTTGTGATGGCAGATTCGATTGAAAGTTTGCAAAGTAATATTTCAGAGCTAGATCAGAAATGTAAGGACTATGGTATGAAGATTAGTTTCTCCAAAACGAAAGTAAAGTCAGTGGGAAAGAGATAGAAACGGATTGAGTGCCAAATAGGAGGAACAAAGTTAGAACAGGTGGACGGTTTCAAGTACTTAGGATGCATATTCTCACAGGATGGCAACATAGTGAAAGAACTGGAAGCGAGGTGTAGCAAAGCTAATGCAGTGAGCGCTCAGCTACGATCTACTCTCTTCTGCAAGAAAGAAGTCAGTATCAAGACTAAGTTATCTGTGCACCGTTCAATCTTTCGACCAACTTTGTTGTATGGGAGCGAAAGCTGGGTGGATTCAGGTTACCTAATCAATAAGGTTGAGCTTACGGATATGAAAGTAGCTAGGATGATTGCAGGTACTAGTAGATGGGAACAATTGCAGGAGGGTGTCCACAATGAGGAAATAAAAAAAAAAAAAACTGTGATTGAACTCTATAGATGTAGCAGTCAGGGCGAACATGCTTAGATGGTGGGGTCATGTTACACGCATGGGAGAAGCAAGGTTACCGAAGCGACTCATCGGTTCAGCAGTAGAGGGTAGGAGGAGTCGGGGTAGACCAAGGAGAACGTACCTGGATTCGGTTAAGAATGATTTTGAAGAAATAGGCTTAGCATCAGAAAAGGTACCAATGTTAGCACTGAATAGCGGATCATGGAGGAATTTTATAAGGGGGACTATGCTCCAGACTGAACGCTGAGAGACATAAGCAGTCTTAAATGATGATGATGATGATGATTTATCTTTACTTATATCTATAGTCCGCATCTCGTGGTCATGCGGTAGCGTTCTCGCTTCCCACGCCCGGGTTCCCGGGTTCGATTCCCGGCGGGGTCAGGGATTTTCTCTGCCTCGTGATGACTGGGTGTTGTGTGCTGTCCTTAGGTTAGTTAGGTTTAAGTAGTTCTAAGTTCTAGGGGACTGATGACCATAGATGTTAAGTCCCATAGTGCTCAGAGCCATTTGAACCATTTGAACTTATATCTATATCTCTGTATCTGCACAACAGTGCGAATGTGACGGTGTGCTTTGTGTCCTATGTTTGGAAATAAACTTCCTCCATTAACTCGCGGTACTTCTGCTGAGATCAGCAATGCCCACTTATCTCTCTCAGTACTGCCCGATTGGATCGTGGGGTTGTGTTCCTCCCGATAGGGTTACACAGCAGTGTTCATAGGTTTACTGGAGACAGTTGATCGATATGAACCTCGTCTCTAGGTGCCCTAATTGCTACGGAACAGAAATGCAACGACGCCGTTTCCGCAGCGACGGCAGCTCCCGTCACAGTGATTTATATCTGAGAGTTGTTAAATCACTCACAGTTGTGTGCTGTGCATTCTAGGGATTGCGTGTTACAGTCGTTTTTACTACTGTCAAGACAGTTTCACAGAAGGAACGGAAACTGAGATAGGAAGTCGAATAAATCGTTAGCCGCGCGGGATTTGCCGAGCGGTCTACGGCGCTGCAGTCATGGACAGTGCGGCTGGTCCCGGCGGAGGTTCGAGTCGTCCCTCTGGCATGGGTGTGTGTGTTTGTCCTTAGGATCATTTAGGTTAAGTAGTGTGTAAGCTTAGGGACTGATGACCTTAGCAGTTAAGTCCCATAAGATCTCACACACACAATAAATCGTTATTACGTTATTACTCTGTAACGAGACCATTATAGAAAAATACTCGCAAAGTATTCTAAACTTATATTTGTGGACTTCGGGTTCACCTTGTGTTATAAAACAGAACTAGCGACTTTCACAACCTGTAAAAGTGTACGATAGCTAAACAAGCAACATGAGCTTTATGTTCAGTGATTTCTCGTTCAACATTCATCAAATTCCAGAGAAATTGCCAGGTTTCAAAAAACTCGATCCATTCTCATCCACTAAGCGTAATGTTCCGGCGGAGTTTAGTTCATACATCAATAAAAAAGGAAGGCTCTGCAACATGCCATTGTAATCAGACATTGTTAAGTAGCATTATTACATAACCTTTTCATGCCAGTTACCTAAAACAGGAGTCTGTCAGCATTTAGGGCAATGTAATCAGCTTCAAGCGTCACGATCCACGCTTTCCAAGGTCCACCTATATCAGCTGGCGCTAACGCCAGGGTCATTCCTGCAAAGAGGCTACACTGATTCTATTTTCTGACTGACGTTCTTCATGCTGAAGGCAAACACTCCAATCCTCCTCTTTGCTTCACAGAGAACATTTTAGAGTCTAAATAAGACTTAATTTATAGGAACTTTTAATGAAGAAATGTTCAAATGTGTGTGAATTCCTAAGGGACCAAACTACTGAGGTCACCGTTCCCTAGACTTACACACTACATAAACTGACAAACTAACTTACGCTAAGAACAACTTACACACACACACACACACACACACACACACACACACACACACACGAGGGAGGACTCGAATCTTCGTCGGGAGGGACCGCGCAATAAGGCATTAAGGACGCGTCTCCGTGGAATCATATCCACAGACTGAAAACTGTTATCATGACGTGGTCCTAGCGCCATAAGTGAAGCAACTTGGAACTGAACGGTGAACGCGTGGTGACAGGCGGCGTCAGAGTGTCTCATCGTATCGACAATTGGCGCAGTACACACTGGTGCCACCGCAGAAGGCCAAGAAGCTGGAATAAGCCACCAGTCGGGCACGCTTCTGCAGAGGTCCTGCGAACAAAGCTGGTGCTAACGAACCCCCTCCCCCTTCCCTGCCAGTAATAAGCAGGCACCTAATGAGGGCGCCGCTTATCGCGGGGATCCCCGAGCGCACTTGTTCGCTGCTTGTCGGCTGCACACTGTTTCCCGCCGGATACGGCCGTGGAACATTGAGAACTCTACCAATTAGAGCCCACGTCCGTGCCGCCGTCTCTCACACGCTACCGTAGTGCATCTCGTCCCAACGCCGTATTTCTTAATTAGGAACATCTCATACTCGCTATTCCAGAGAAAAATCGAAGTAAGCAACAAAGAGAAAAGCTCCCCAGTTGGTTCCCCTTTTAGGTTCCAGAATAATGTGTTCCATGCTACAAATAGTGCAACCAATTAAAATAATGATAATACACTTTCCAGCCACATCGTGACCACCTGTCGAAAGCCTGAATAACCACCTGCGGACCATTGCGAGACTTTCAGGAAGAGAAGCAGTCACTGGCAGGGATGTGGTGCCATGCCCCCGGTTGTTTCTCCCACGGGGAGATGCTTGTTTAGAAATAATGAGACACAGGCAAACAAGAACAAGGGTTTAGTAGACCACAGCAGAAACATTTAATAACAAAAGAAAACTCTTCTCAATAAAAAAATCATGGAACTTCTTGGACACTAACAGGCACACGCCTGTAACACACAGTGAATAAACGCAGTAGTACGTGAAGACTATGCCGCTGATAATTCCTAACGACGTGAACTTCTCTGAATGTCGCTGCGGTGGCTTCCGACCGGGCCCTGACTGGTGGGCTGCTAAAGAGCTGGCGCTCCGGTTGAGCGAACTGCCGACGTTTGCTTGCAACGCCCTGTATTGCGGGGTCGCAGAGGAATTCGTGCCGTTCAGGTTCTGCTTACGTGATACGACGGAGGAAATACACCCTTGGCACGGAGGACCTCTGGTGGCGCTTGTCATCTGTCGTCGTCGTGATCGATGCTGTCCGGGAAGATAACGCCTTGTACTTATGCAATACCGTCACGCTTCAGTGTCTGAGGGGTTGCCAATGCCTGTAGGCGATCGGCTCTCCTCCAGTGCCATGGTCATATGCGCTGGGTTTCTCGGTTAAGGATTCATTGTGCGAAGAGCCCGATGGAAATGGTGCCATAGACTCTCGATTGGATTTAAGTACGGGGAGTTTGGTGGCCAGGGGAGTACGGTTAACTTATCCTGGTGCTCTTCGAATAACGCACATACACTGCGAGCTATGCAACACGTTTCATTATCTTGCTGGTAGATGCCATCGTTCCGATAAAGAACAAACTGCTGGTCCCTAACGATAGACACATACTTGCGATGATCCATTGTGCCTACTTGAATGACGAGGTCAGCCATGAAAGCCACGAAAGAATTTCCCAGGCCATATCGCTTCCTCCCGGTTGCACATGTTTCACGCCGTACACGCCAAAGCCCATCTGTCCGATGGACCATAAAACGTGATTCGTCTGAAATGGCCAACTGTCGTCACTCAGTTGTGTGTCAAGTTGTGACACTGGCCATCGATGAACAGCAGTCAGCATGGATGCATGAACCAATCCCTAAACGGTCGTTGAAGAGACACTGTTGGTAGAGCCCCCAGTTCATTTGCGCTGTCAACTGTTCAACAGTTGCAAGTCTGTTCGCCCCTACACAGCTCCGCAGCCGTCGTTCGCCTCTGTCATCTACGGCTCATGGTGCTCGACAGTTGCTGTGGCACCAGTTTTGGATTGCGCCATTTCACCGTGCATGGTATACTTCAATCACGGCGGCGCGTGGGCAGTTTAGAAAATTATCCGTTTAGGAACTGATTCTACCCTTGGCACGAAGACAAAGGACCATGCCCATGCCCGTTTGGAAGTCAGATAAATCGGTCCGTTTATGCATTATGGCAGCGACTGCAGTGTTTCCGCGTCTCTCTGACACACTTTATAAAACCTCCACTGATAGTACTGCCATCTGGTGTTTCTAAGTGGTTAATACAGGCTGACGTCGAAAATAGGCGGTGGCCACATTAATGTTGCTGGATCGTGTAATAATAATAGGCAGTTGACATTACATTGTCAATTTCGTTGGTTAGCTACAAGGTAATATCAAATGGAAAAAATGAAATTACATAATTCATATTTTGTTTGGAATTATGTTTCTATAGTCCCGGTCCACAATGAAATCCCCTCGCCACAGTACCGAAGTACGTTGCTAAAGGTACCTAAACAAAATGGCTTACCTCAATGAAAGTGGATTATCGTGCAGTAATTCGTTTTCTGCATTTAAGGGGAACGACCCCCCACCAATCCATGCTGCGTTGGTGAACTTCAAGAAGAATATAATAATTCCAATCCCAAAGAAAGCAGGTGTTGACAGATGTGAGAATTACCGAACAATCAGTTTAATAAGCCACAGCTGCAAAATACTAGCATGAATTCTTTACAGACGAATGGGAAAACTAGTAGAAGCCGACCTCGGGGAAGATCAGTTTGGATTCCGTAGAAATACTGGAACACGTGAGGCAATACTGACCTTACGACTTATCTTAGAAGAGAGATTAAGGAAAGGCAAACCTACGTTTCTAGCATTTGTAGATTTAGAGAAAGCTTTTGACAATGTTGACTGGAATACTCTCTTTCAAATTCTAAAGGTGGCTGGGGTAAAATACAGGGAGCGAAAGGCTATTTACCATTTTGTACAGAAACCAGATGGCAGTTATAAGAGTCGAGGGACATGAAAGGGAAGCAGTGATTGGGAAGGGAGTAAGACAGGGTTGTAGCCTCTCCCCCGATGTTATTCAATCTGTATATTGAGCAAGCAGTAAAGGAAACAAAAGAAAAATTCGGAATAGGTATTAAAATCCATGGAGAAGAAATAAAAACCTTGAGGTTCGCCGATGACATTGTAATTCTGTCAGAGACAGCAAAGGACTTGGAAGAGCAGTTGAACGGAATGGATGGTGTCTTGAAGGGAGGATATAAGATGAACATCAACAAAAGCAAAACGAGGATAATGGAATGTAGTCGAATTAAGTCGGGTGATGCTGAGGGAATTAGATTAGGAAATGAGACAATTAAAGTAGTAAAGGAGTTTTGCTATTTGGGGAGCAAAACAACTGATGATGGTAGAAGTAGAGAGGATATAAAATGTACACTGGCAATGGCAAGGAAATCGTTTCTGAAGAAGAGAAATTTGTTAACATCGAATATAGATTTAAGTGTCAGGAAGTCATTTCTGAAAGTATTTGTATGGAGTGTAGCCATGTATGGAAGTGAAACATGGACGGTAAATAGTTTGGACAAGAAGAGAATAGAAGCTTTCGAAATGTGGTGCTACAGAAGAATGCTGAAGATTAGATGGGTAGATCACATAACTAATGAGGAGGTACTGAATAGTATTGGGGAGAAGAGGAGTTTGTGACACAACTTTACCAGAAGAAGGGATCGGTTGGTAGGACATGTTCTGAGGCATCAAGGGATCACAAATTTAGTTTTGGAGGGCAGCGTGGAGGGTAAAAATCGTAGGGGGAGACCAAGAGATGAATACACTAAGCAGATTCAGAAGGATGCAGGTTGCAGTAGGTACTGGGAGATGAAGAAGCTTGCACAGGATAGAGTAGCATGGAGAGCTGCATCAAACCAGTCTCAGGACTGAAGACCACAACAACAACAACAACAACAACGTCGATAATGTATAAATACACGGCTCAATACTTCAGTGGCGCAGACACTTCCATTGTGGTCTGAATAGCGAAGAATGAGGAGGCAGGCACTCTCTCTGTGAAGAACAGCAAATCGCAAGTGAAGTGAAGGCTGTAGTCCTTGATAATCAGCTTATTACAATCGAGTTGTCAGTGGAAAAAATGAAAGTCGGTTATGGATAGGTTACCGACACCCTACGTGACATTTTGAAGATGGCGAAAGACGCCACCCGCTGTGTTCTGCGTCTGCTCACGCAGCGGAAGTGTTGCAGTTATGTTAGGACAATCCAGGTGACTTCTTCAGCCTCCTAAGCACCTGGTTGTATGGTTCAAATGGCTCTGAGCACTATGGGACTCAACTGCTGAGGTCATTAGTCCCCTAGAACTTAGAACCAGTTAAACCTAACTAACCTAAGGACATCACAAACATCCATGCCCGAGGCAGGATTCGAACCTGCGACCGTAGAGGTCTTGCGGTTCCAGACTGCAGCGCCTTTAACCGCACGGCCACTTCGGCCGGCCCTGGTTGTACCGCTTGCTTATTATTAAATCTACGCTCAGAGCTCCAGTATGGCAACGAAACTTGGTAGATATTCTGATCCGTTAAAGCGGAACCGAATTAAGCTGGAAAAAAAAAATTAATTCCACTTTTGACCAACAGGTACAAATCTGGCGCTGTGAATTCAGGAAAGACGTACAGAAATGTGTCCTTATGTAATGGATTAGGAACGGGACGTGGACAGAAACAGTGAAACAAGTGAGAGAGGCATAATGTTGACTTTATCATTAAACGCCACTTACACAATTTTTTCAGTGTGAACATTGTTGACGCCGACAAGATGCTGCATCCGTGAAATGCCGTAATCAATGTTGCTGGCAGCAGTTCCGTTGGAATCTGAGGAACGTGTTACTTTATACTGGCCGTAAGATCGTGTAGAGACCGGAAGTGTCCCTGTTAAACGCTTTCTTGTAGATATTCCTAGTGCCAGAAGTCACATAGATTCGGATCAGGTGTCCTTGCAGGCCATGTAACTGGAAAACCTCTGGAGTTTACTTTCGAGGTGGAAAGTTTCCTGAACAGCCGAACTGCAGACCTCTGCTACCGAGGTTACCGTCAAATCATTCATCGGAGAAAAATGAGTAGTATTGAAGGACGAATGTGTAGAGATAGGGTAACACGATTACCAAGTTTGCAGATCGCAGCTTGAAATTAACGGTGCACCAATAAAATAGGCCTCTTCCGCCGAATCTCTAAGAGGTCCACACATCAATAAATACGTACTAAATCCATTCTCTGCAAACTAGCGTGAAGTGCATGACCGAGGGTACCTGTTATTGTACCTGTTATTTGGGCTTCTCGAGAGCGGGAGTAGATTGTTTTAACATCTTTGTGATCGCTGAAGTTAGTCTAACGTTATCCTCGAGGTCCCTACGTGTGCCGTAAGTAGGGGATGTAGCACGTCCCTAGATTTATCATTTAAGGCTGGTTCCTGAAATTTTCTTAGCGACCTCGAGACAGTTTGCCTCTATCCTCAAGCATGTGCCAGTTTAGTTTCTTCAGTATCTCTATGACACTATACCATGGGTCAAACAAGATTATGACCATTCGCCCTGCCCTGCTTTGTCTATGTTCAATAGCCCCTGAGTCTTATTTGATAAGAGTCCCAGAACTTGACAGTAATATTCTAAGATAGGTTGCGCAAGTCTTTTGTAAACAGTCTCCTTTGTAGATTCATGATATCTTCCCCGCATGCTATCAACGAACCGGAGTCTGCCACCTGCCTTACCTAGACCTGAGCCTACGTGATCGTCTCATTTCACATCCCCCAAAAATTGGCGCACCAGGTATTTGCATGAGTTGACCGATTCTGATTGTGACTCGTTGATATTTTAATCACAGTATACTAGGTTTTTTCATTTTGTGTAGAGCACAAATTTACATTTCTGAATATTTAAAGCAAATTGCGAATGCTTGCACCACTCTGAAATCTTATCAATATTTGTGCAGCTTACTTGAGACATTACTTCGTTATACGAGGGTTGGAACTTAAATAGTGGCAACTACTTATTCACAACCGATACAAAAGAGTTACATGTTGGCATCTGTTACTGTCCTTCAAAGTAGTTACCAACGTTGTGTAGAACCCGTTGCCAGCGATGTGGAAGGCGTAGTATAACGTTATCAGAGCCTGTTCTGTTGATGGTGCGAAAAGAGCGGTCTACTGCCTGTCGAATCTCTGGAACAGTTCTGAAGCGGATGCCACGAAGTGGTTCCTTCATCTTCAGAATCATATCAAAGTCACAAGGACTTAAGTCCGGGGAGTATGGTGGATGGTACAGTACTTCCCAGTCCCATCGACCGAACAGAACAGCCACAGTTTGCGCTGTATGCGCTCGCGCATTGTCACGCAAAATGATGGGTGGGTAGCACAGAAAGTGTCGCCGCTTCTTTCGCAAAGCTGGTCGTAGGTGATACTCCAAAAACGAACAGTAATACTGTGCACTGACGGTCTGCCGTGGAGGAATTTAATGCGTTAGGATAACACCATCACAGTGGTACACGAGAATCACCATAACGTTAGACCGCTCCATTCGCACCATCAACAGAACAGGCTCTGCTAACGGTATACTACGCCTTCCACATCGCTGGCAACGGGTTCTACTCAACGCTGGTGACTACTTTGAAGGACAGTAACAGGTGCAAACATGTAGCTCTTTTGTATCGGTTGTGAATAAACAGTTGCCACTATTTAAGCTCAACCCTCGTATGTAACTGCATCGTTTGTAAATAGTCTGAAATTACTATTAATATTGTCTGTAGAGTCATTAATACACAAAATGTATAGAAATGGTCACAACGCACTTCCGTGGGGCAAATAAGCGTAGGTACCGTACTAAGTCAAATGTGTTAGAAAGTCAAAAAATACTGCGTCTGCTTGACTGCCTTGATCCCCGGCATTCAGGACGTCATTGAAAACAGTGCGAATCGGGCTTCGCATAATAGAAATTTTCGGAATCCGTGCCGGCTGGTACTGATAAGGCTATTCTGTTTACCATATCTTCTTAGCTACTTAGAAGACAAAACTGACAAGAAAAAAAGACATGTTACCAATTTTATGGATACTGTCATTTTACGAAGCACCTACGGATTGTAAATTATTGACTAAAATCTACATACAGCATGATGTTAATATTTTGGGCTTGTAGACTGAAAATGGAGAAATAATTGTCTCGAAGTTTTATATATGAAATGATCCACAGTACTTGAACGTCAGACGAGATGCCATTGTTATACGAAAATGGATATCAAATACTGTTTAAAATTACTTCCAGAAGTTTATTTTGTACACAGTTCAGTTGCTGCCACGCATAGATGACAATAACAACAATAACGGAAACAAATTCAATGTCATTAATGATGATAACTTCCTAAATAATACCAATAATAATGATAATAATGTTATCTGAAATATTAGTAACTAGAAAGTCTGCAAGCAAGCTTTTCAGTTTCTCATCTTAATGACTTCCGGTTAATATTACAAGTATTACATGTAGTTGAAATTATGCTCATCAAATGAATATTGTTTTATTGAACACCTTGTTAAAATTTGGTTATGAAATCACCAGATTTAAATAATAAATATGGAACTGATCCACTTCAATTATTGATCGTCCTTCGAGTGATCGCCCCCTCACATTAACAGTATTCATCCTAATCCTTGTACTAACACTACTATCAGTAGCCCGTTTTAGGCTTATGGCCCACAAGCCAGTTCAGCAACTTGACACTTAATCCTACCTTTCTCCTGCAACACTATTTCATACTGACAACTAAAAACTATAGATGGTACGATTAGGGGTTCGTTTGATAAAGCAACATCGGAATGTATGATGCTTACTGAGAGATGGACATTTTTTGCAATATTTAACAAGGGTATTTGAAAATAGTAGATCTTTATTTTCTGTGTGCTATTTTACCACGTAGAACATTTAACATCAGATTACAAAAGTCGAATCCAACCTTCTGAATTGCTGAAGTATCTGTGTCCGCGAAACTGAGACCCGACACACCTTGGCAGAACATACCGGCCATTGCAGTAGTACGTGATCACTGTTAACAATCCACACTTATTGTGACTATATTAATAGTTAAACAGTTGAAATGCGTCAAGACATTAAAAACATAGTATACAAATATACACACGCTAACAAATGTGACTTGAGTCATGTATACACACATCTGGCTTAACATCAGTCAAGTGCAAATTACTATCCGGCCAAAGTTCTGACGTAAATCGGCGACTAAATCAACTGATATTTCTTTTCATTACGAGTAGAACGATATTGCTAATAAGTTTGCATACCAAAAGACACGTTAATAATCGGTCACAGCTTCATGAGAGATGCAGACTTGACAATATCTGTGTCCCTGAGCGGGGAAGATGAATAAAACTAGAGAAGTAGATGAAGCTACGTGGGCGATAAAGACTTAAAATGTACATGCTAAAGCATACATTGGACTGTTTTAAATCATTACATACAATGGTTCATTATAATTATTTTGCTATGTAATATTCCTGATACGTTTCTACGCTGGTGTAGATGACTTGAAGGTTACCGCTTGACGGAAACGAAGTCTTTGAATAAATATACATCACATCAGTTTTTGGTGGTTCCGCATTGCTGTTCTTTAATCTTGCGATACACTTAATATATACACTGCTTTAGAAACTAAACGCACAAAAATATTACATGTCCGCCCTCCGATGGTTGGCTAGCCAGCAACTTTGTTTTAAAAACTGGCAAGAACATTACTACCGTCGATCGGTTCGAGTCATCTTCGTTGATGCAATCCCGTTCTAAGTTATTATTTCTATAAATCTTTTACCCACTTACTAACTTCAGTTTTGTTCAATTATTTACGGTCGGGACTTTCCAGCAACTATCATTTTAAACAGTTGCTTACTTTCGGTGTCAATCGTACAGCGGTGGATACCATAGGTTCAGTACGTTTTCTGGGTGTCAATGTTACAGACTCCCCAAGCGACTGCTATCAACCTTTTGTCGACACCGTAGGACTGCCTCCAAGCAGAGTGGTGCTTGTTGCTGTCGCACTAGTTTTTCATTACTCTGTGGACTACTTTTAGACGTATGTTTCACGATTTCCTGTCAGAAAGGTTACAGCTCGTAGTAACTGACGGGAACTCATCGAGTAAAACAGAAGTAACACCTGGCGTTCCACACGGAAGTGCTGTAGGACTTTTGCTGTTCCTGAGGTATGTAAATGATTTAGGAGACAACCTGAGTAGCATTCTTAGATTGTTTGAAGATGACGCTGTCATTTACCGTTTCATAAATTCGTCAGATGATCAAATTACAAAATCATTTAGACAAGATACCTGTATGGTGCAGAAAGAGGCAACTGACTCTAAATAGTGAAAAGTGTGAAGTCATCGACACGAGTACGAAAAGGAATCCGCTAAATTTCGGATACACGACAGATCAAACAAATGTAAAGGCTGTAAATTCAACTAAATACTTAGCGATTACAGTTACGGATAACTTAAGCTGTAAAGATCAGATTGATGTATCGTGGGGAAAGCAAACCGCAGTCTATGATTTATTGGCAGAACACTTAGAAAATGCAACAGGTGTACTAAAGAGACTGCCTACACTACGCTTGTGCATCCTATGCTGGAGTATTACCGTGCGGTGTGGGATCCGCATCAGATAGAATCGACCGAGGACATCGAAAAAGTTACATAAGGGCAGCTCGTTTTGTACTATCGCGAAATGTGGGAGACAGCGCCACGGTTGTCATACGTGAAGTGGTGTGCCAATCATTAAAACAAGTGATTTTTCTCTGCGACAGGATTTTCTCATGAAGTTTCAATCACAAACTTTCTCCTCAGAATGTGAAAATATTTTGTTGGCGCCCACCTATGTAGGGAGGAATGTTCATCATAATAAAATAAGAGAAATCAGAGCTCGCACGGAAAGATTTAAGTTTTCGTTTTTCCTGCGTGCTGTTCGGGAGTGGAACGGCATAGAAGTAGCTTAAAGGTTTTTCGATGAACCTGCCAGGCACTTAATTGTGAGAAGCAATCACACAGGTGGAGGTGCAGATGTAGATAACTATGCCGCGTCCAACCGACGGTTACTGAAGTCGGATTAATTTAACCAAATCCATCATTTTTTGCAGGTAAAACAATACGAGACGCCACGTGAGAGGAACAAAAACTGTGGAAAACAAATTCAGCGGCAAGCAAACGAAATCCCATGGGAAGAGAACAAGCACGGTCAGCGCTCCCTCTCTGCGTAAGCGTTCCGTACGCGCGGCTGCAATTATGGGATAACTTCATACCAGGTTTTTCCATGGCAAGCACTCAGGGGGCATCACGGAGTGCCGCTTGTAATGGAATCTGAGCTCTGTGCAGCAATTAAGGCCCTCCTCCGAATTACAAGCGAGAGCAGACATCAGGCTGGGTGGCTGCGCCCGGTATGAGGGTCATTAAACCCATTAGCGGGTCGTGGAGTCCCGCAGGAGCGGAGATGCGGCGATACGGCCGCCAGGTGCCTCGCGGCGGCGCGCCGGCAGCTGTCGGCTGCCGGCACAGCGGAGGCACTCGCCGGCGACACAGGCAGCTGCACTTAACGTGCGTACAATGCGCGCATTAACTGCCGCAGCAGTGCTCGCCGGCTAAGGAAGCGACCGCCCAAGAGATACGAGCGGCGGAAGCGGGACCGGACTGTGAACCAGCAGCAGGTGAATGCGCGCGTCTGTATTCGTCGGGAATTCACATATCTGGCTCGCCGTGCTGTGATCTAAACGTTTGTTTGTTCTTGGAATATTACACACATTAGCCTAACCTATCATTCTCTATACGTGAATAGGGCATCCGGAGAGTAAATTTCGACGGTTACTCAAAAGAACAAAACATTTAATGAAAAATATTCTTACAGGATAGTATGTACCATGTTTCAAAAAGATTCAGTCGGCTTCACACACGGTAAATTTTTACACACCGAAACTAAAAGCTTACCTTGATGGCAACTGTAAGCTGCTGGTTCATGTGTTTGCCGGTAGGGGCATCCCTGGTGGAGATAGATCACTCGCTCGCTCATTCATTCATTGCCTAACGGGTACTAATATGCGAAAATAAGGACGAAAGTAACTTTCGCGTGATGTGTCACAGTCAAGTAACGTAGATCGACGAAACTTGGACCATAGATATAATTGCTGCAGTATATTACAGAAGGTAACTGAAGGAAATACGCAATGAGACGAACAGAAATAACACTTTTGTGAAAGACAATAGTTATACTTTTGTCACCACGATTCATGATGGCCCCAAGAAGGGACAAGGACCGTAACAGAATGTGTGATCATTACTGACGGCAATGTGCGCGCTACAACGTGTTTCCACGGTGGCGACAAGGTCAGTAAGAAGTTCTTGTTGTAGAACGTTCTATTGTTCCCCAGTGTCGTTAGTGGTCTTTGGTACATGTGGACGTGCTATAATACGTCTCCTCAAAGCATCCTATATATGCTCGATGGGATTTAAGTCGGGAGAAGGGCAGGCCAGTCAATTTTCCGAATATCCTCTCGTTCCCAGAACTCCTCCACCTGCGGCTGTTCGATATGGTCGCGCATTATCAACCATAAAAATTAATTCAAGGCCAAGTGCACCTCTGTAACGACGCACATGAGCAAGGAGTACAGTGTCAAAGTAACCTTGGCGGTTAGGTGTGCGTGTTCGAAGATCGGGATGTCAGTACACGAATGCAACATTATCTTTTCGCACACCATAACGCCTGGACCACCAAACCTGTGTTGATAATACTGGACGCACCCTCAAATGGCGGGAGGTGGGAACAGGTAATGTGCCCGGGGACAATTACGAATCGCGGTACCATACTGTAGCATTTCTTTCTATGTATGGTCCGAGTTTCCTCGAGCTATGTTACTTGACAATGACAGAGCATGTGAAAATTACTTTTGCCCTTAAGTTTTGCACACCAGTGCGTGTCGAGTAGCAAACAGCATTTTGCGTTCTTTGTTTTAACAGGTGCAATTCAGTTACGTCTGTGCGGTGAGCTTTTCGTCGAGAATACGACACTGTGTCTACTATGGCTTACGTATTCGACGACAGTACGAACAGGGAATATCCAAGATAACTCCTGTGTGTTCGGTCAAAACGTTGAGCACATTCAGCTGAGCTCTTCACCTAGTCGAAAGAGTAGACGAGAGAAGACGAGAATAGCCGTTTCTCAAGCGTCTATCTGGCGGGGCGTTGTTTGTATTTCGAAGCGTTCTTTTCTTCTGCACCAGCATCCAACGTCCTCAATTATTTATTGAATGTATTCCAAACTTTGTCTTCCTCTAAGTTTTGCTCTACAGCACTCTCGAGTTTTATGGAAGTTACTCCTTGGTGTCTTGTGTCGTATCATGCTGTCCCTTCTTCTTGTCAATATTTTCCGGTTTTTCTCTCCTCACCAGTTCCGCGCAAAACCCTCTCGTTTCTTATATTATCAGTCCATCTTATTGTCAACATTCTTGTTCAGTTCGACACCTTAATTCCTTAGATTCTCTTGCTGGGATCGGTTTCTCCACAGTCCATCATCCACTACTCCAAACGTACATTCTCAGATATTTCTTCCTCAAATTAAGCTGAAGTTTAATAATAGCGGACATTTCTTGGTCAGGAATGCCTTCTTTGCCTGTGCTACTGTTTTTCTTATATCTTCTGCCTATTTATCTGAAACGATTTAGGGAAATCACGGGAAACCCAAATAAGGAGACGGCCAGACGCGGGTTTGAACCGTCGTCCTCCCGAAAGCGAACACACTCCTGAACGTTTCTTTTATTTCCGTCAACACCCATTTGATGTATGGATCGAACAGCAGAGGTGAAAGACTGCATATTTATCTCACACCCTTTTTAATCCGAGTACTTCGTTCTTAGTCTTCCACTGTTATTTTTTCCTCTTTGTTCTTGTACCCATCTTTCCCTACACAGGACTCTATTGCTACATGCTCATCGTAAAGCGAAGTAAAGTCCAATTGCATCCACGAATGACTGGAAGACCGCGAAGGAAAGGTTAATCCACCTAAATAGGGAAGATCTTACTATCCCTCGCAAACGCAGGGTGAGGGGTGTGTGTATGGAAGTGTACCTGTTAAGTGTAGGTGACAGTGTGTGTGTGTGTGTGTGTGTGTGTGTGTGTGTGTGTGTGTGTGTGTGTGTGTGTGTGTGTGTGTCAGTGACAGAAGAGAGAGACTGAAACCCAGTGCCGTCGCATAGCCTCTCACAGCGCACGAAGCGGCAGGCGAGCGTAACGTCTCCAGCTGACGGACGGATCGCCATTAATAGCGTCCCATGCTCTCACTCATTGACACACTGCGGAAATGTTTGGAATTTAATCCAGGACACTGGCGCAAAGACTGGTGATCAGGGACATTACGCCACCACCCCTCCTGTCCCCCCCCCCCTCCTGTTGTACAGCAAAAGGGTAAACTGTCAACAGCACGCGGGATAGCTGGGCGGTAACTCATCCTCCCGACGGTGTTTAACTTCGGTAATCTGACAGGAATCAGTGTATTCACCTCGACACGGTCGCTAACCAAATCCCGTTGCGATGGTGATAAACAGCAAGGTTCACAGTGTCCTGAAATTATGCTGGGCGTGGAGATGGAAGATAAATATTTCTTTTAGTAATGAGGCTACGTTCTATTTATGTGGGAAAGTGAACCGCTCCAACGGAAGGATGTGGCTGACAAAGGACTCGCATAACCAGGTCGAGCATGTGTTTTGTGGCGTTTCCAAAGAATGACTTACGGTTCGTCCCTTTTTATGGAAAAAGCGTTATACGAATCACGTTCCTGAATACGTTGGATATATGACTTTTTCCACAATTGTGAGAACATGCCGGAACTTTCGACAAGATGGAACAACACCGCACTGGTATCTGCATCTAAGAGCATTTCTTAACAATGATATGCCTCCAAGATGGATCTTCAGTTATAGTTCTGTGAAATAGGATGAATAATTTGGGAACACCCTATAATGTTGTTCGGGGTGCACTCAGCCTCGTGATGCCAAATGAGGAGCTACTCGACCGAATAGTAGCGGCTCCGGTCACAGAAAACCATCACGAGCGGGAGAGCGGTGCGCGGACCACACGCCCTCCTATCCGCATCTTCATACAGGATGACACAGCGGTCGGATGGTCCCGATGGGCCACTTGTGGCCTGAAGACGGACTGCTATGATGCTGCACGCGTGACAGCGAGTGACCGTATCTTCCTCGTATTTAATAACGATATTTATAACGTGCACTCTAGTTTCCAAGTGTACAGAACAAGTACGGTTTTACACTCTTCTGCAACGCTACTGTGTACTGTGGCACTCGTTCTCACATTCATTTCTTGCTTTCTCACTTGTTTAACATCTCTTTATAGCTGGTTTGCGAAAGAAATGTTTAATTAATGTTATTACCGTAGCCACCAAGTAGACACGCGGAACTGAAGGATTTAGTTTGAATTAATCGTCTTTGTTTTCGTTGTCCCGAATCTATTTCAGACCAAGTCGAGATGAAAATGTACAAACTCTTTTTGTGTGTTACACAGTGACAAGAGATTTCTTAGCAAACACTTTAATTAAAATAAGTGATAGGGCTAAACACTATGCTTAATCAGGCCCGAACAGGATTAATTTGTTGCTGTTCTTTAATTACTTAATCCTCTGTGAACCTGTAGGCTACATCGTTGTGTCCAGAGTGTTCGTAAAATCGCTGAAAGATGCCAGAGAGTTTTTACAAAATTAACGAAATACCACTAGCTTCAATACACGTATATAACTTGACTTAGAGCATCTGACATAAGTAATATACTCTTATTTTTTTCCTGTAACACCATGTAATATTATTTGCACTTATGTAGGGGTTGGTACACGTTAATGTTGTTTATGAGCACTCTTACGTTCGAAATACACGGCCACAACGTTACACTTAGTGTTTGTACACGAACTCTTTGATATGAACTGCAAAACTGCCTGCCAGATTAAAACTATGTGCCGGAACGGAGATCTAACATGCGAACATTACCCCATTCCGGAGCTTAGTTTTAATCTAGCAGTAAGTGAAAATTCATTCTGAAACTGGAAAATTGTTAATGTCATTGTAGTCAAAGAATAGCTTAAATGTTCCAGAGCAATTTTCACAGACTTTTTTGTTCTCGTTGAGATTATACCTCGGTCACGTAGTTTTATGTGCGTGGATTTTCTGCTGTAGATAATGTTCGTGTCCTTTTACGATTGTTTGCTGTTGTACTTCATTTACTATGTGGTCATTGTTATTCATACGGTTCCTTGATAACAACATAAGATTTATGTAGCCCATAATAATTAAGATGTTTTCAAAAAAGTGTGAAAACTGTTTTTACGGGGGTGAGGGAGACACTCTTCCTACGCGCCTGAACAGCACTGAGCGAATACCCTGTCAAACAGATGCGTCATGTGGGTTGCGTGAACCACAGGCGCTACGGAGCTACAACGTCTCGTGATTACTTTTCCTCTATTATTTTGTTCTTGAGTTTGTTAGGGAATAACAATAGCCAATGCCTGTTCGTGAACACTTTTTCTTGTAGTGACTCGTAGGACGATGCGTAGGACAGCGCAAACGTACGTAGTTTTTCTCTGAAGCGGTAAAGCATCTGAACAATTTTACGTTTGTTTTTAATAATAAGCCCCTAAAACCTCAAAATTGATTAGTTATGATAAGATATAAATAAATAAAAAAGTTTATCCTCTCCGTCTCCATTCTTATCATATTCTTTTTCCGCCGCGTCGGTATCTCCGATCTACATGTATAAGGCATAAAAAAATGCAGCTGCTGTCTTGTTATCCACGGCAGGTATGTATGCTGCTTAGTTGGAGTGACGCAGCGCATTAAAATTGTGAAAGACAACAGACACGCCTGTCCAGTACAAAAATTAGACTGAGACTTCATTAGAAGCAATATCACACTGGAGACGACAGACTCAACTTACAATAAATGAACCTATATGAAAGCAAAAGAAGTAAACCCTTTCGTGTAGTTTGAGAGAGTAAACTTTACAAACGTTTTAATGAAATCAAAAAATTAATTTTTTTCTTGTCCGAAAATCAGTATGTTACATCATTAAAATGATTGATGCCCCATTCCAACGTTCGCGTACAAGATGATACAAAAGAAAAATTGTGATGTAGTTTCTGCTATAGTTACAATTTGATATTTGTGTTTTACGCATAGTACGACTCAAAAGCTACTTTGGAATTTTAATGTGTTATTACAACTGAAGCAAGGAAGAAAAAGAACTTTTGTTGGGTTATGTTATTCCCAATCTCAGAAAAGTTTCTTATGTGGATGTTCCAGGTGATATCAAGTGTGTAGCGCAATGACGCCTGCTACAGAAATCAAGCAGCGTGTTGAATGGTTTATTCAGACCATCTTCGACACACAGGTGCAAAGGAAGACATAATATTGGAAGGAACTATACTCAACGCCCCTGAGACACGATACACTAGTATACCATTTCACTCATACTGACAGTGTGCGCGCGTGCGAATCGCCATTCTAGCCCATAATACCGAGGTGAAGGTCATCCAGCTTAAATGTGGGTGGATTTCCATCTTTCATCACACAAGTCTCTTCGAAAGGTCTTTCAGCAGTTCCGATCCTTCGAAAACGATTACAGTCTGATACATAAAAGTTGCATATGTTGCAAGCGCTGAAATCTGATCGGAAGTCATAGGTTATGTAGTTTGCTTTAGGTACCTTTGAGCATTAAAAAGGAAAAGTCGTTTTCAGAATCAGTGGGATCTGCCGAGAATCCACGTTTCACGTATACGATGCGGTAAACAAAGTTAGCGCCTGCATTTTGGGCACAACCAAACCGCTGACTGTTAGGGAAGTGGTACGGCGTAGTGCTAAATTGAATGTGTCTTATTGTGTAAGAGCTTATCGTATATTTAGACATACCTTTTTCACACAAAATTAATTTTATCTAGTATCTGGTTGCATTGCAGCTGCATCCTAACCGCAGTTACCTGAGAAATAGCCAACAGTCTTCTTCAACAAGGTATAGCAGTATGATAATGGGCGAAGACTCTGCGAGACGTCGCGAACCAGACGCTTCCAGAACGTTGGGTAAGATAAGATAGCACTATTCCCTTGCTTCCTAGGTAACCCGTATCGGGTTACCCTGAGGCTTTTTATTATAGGGGTTTGGCAATGATAACGTTTTCCATTTGCCTGTGAATGCAATGATTTGAAGAAAACCAGTTATACCACCGACACATTTGATGCAATCATCTTACGTCGAATGAGGATGAAGGTGGAATGTAGATCAGTTGTGTTTGAGACTGAAGGAGAGGGAATCGTGAGCGTCCGAATCAAATCAATCAGAAGACTGATGAACCCAAAAATTTTTAAATATATTTAAAAATATTTTTTAATAGTTTCAGTGTTATAATACAATTAAATTATGAAGAGCGTGTAGCACCACATTTGACGCACAGTGAAAAAGAGCTAAAGTCTCTCAAGCTGCCGCATGGTCGCGAATAGAACAGTTATCCAGAAAATACAGAATAAATTTGTTTGTTTCCGTCTATGATCACAAACTTGTTGGGGACCTCAGACTACAAGTTTCGGTCAGCAATGATCATCTCCATATCTGCAGAAAATTATGGGAAAAAAACACAGAAACACAACTAGTGGATTGTCTACAGCTTAAAAAAATAAAATAGGCCATAATGAAAAGTATTACTGACATGCACGTGAAATTTATGTGCTCTAAATATGTCGAGGCATACTACACTCCTGGAAATGGAAAAAAGAACACATTGACACCGGTGTGTCAGACCCACCATACTTGCTCCGGACACTGCGAGAGGGCTGTACAAGCAATGATCACACGCACGGCACAGCGGACACACCAGGAACCGCGGTGTTGGCCGTCGAATGGCGCTAGCTGCGCAGCATTTGTGCACCGCCGCCGTCAGTGTCAGCCAGTTTCCCGTGGCATACGGAGCTCCATCGCAGTCTTTAACACTGGTAGCATGCCGCGACAGCGTGGACGTGAACCGTATGTGCAGTTGACGGACTTTGAGCGAGGGCGTATAGTGGGCATGCGGGAGGCCGGGTGGACGTACCGCCGAATTGCTCAACACGTGGGGCGTGAGGTCTCCACAGTACATCGATGTTGTCGCCAGTGGTCGGCGGAAGGTGCACGTGCCCGTCGACCTGGGACCGGACCGCAGCGACGCACGGATGCACGCCAAGACCGTAGGATCCTACGCAGTGCCGTAGGGGACCGTACCGCCACTTCCCAGCAAATTAGGGACACTGTTGCTCCTGGGGTATCGGCGAGGACCATTCGCAACCGTCTCCATGAAGCTGGGCTACGGTCCCGCACACCGTTAGGCCGTCTTCCGCTCACGCCCCAACATCGTGCAGCCCGCCTCCAGTGGTGTCGCGACAGGCGTGAATGGAGGGACGAATGGAGACGTGTCGTCTTCAGCGATGAGAGTCGCTTCTGCCTTGGTGCCAATGATGGTCGTATGCGTGTTTGGCGCCGTGCAGGTGAGCGCCACAATCAGGACTGCATACGACCGAGGCACACAGGGCCAACACCCGGCATCATGGTGTGGGGAGCGATCTCCTACACTGGCCGTACACCGCTGGTGATCGTCGAGGGGACACTGAATAGTGCACGGTACATCCAAACCGTCATCGAACCCATCGTTCTACCATTCCTAGACCGGCAAGAGAACTTGCTGTTCCAACAGGACAATGCACGTCCGCATGTATCCCGTGCCACCCAACGTGCTCTAGAAGGTGTAAGTCAACTATCCTGGCCAGCAAGATCTCCGGATCTGTCCCCCATTGAGCATGTTTGGGACTGGATGAAGCGTCGTCTCACGCGGTCTGCACGTCCAGCACGAACGCTGGTCCAACTAAGGCGCCAGGTGGAAATGGCATGGCAAGCCGTTCCACAGGACTACATCCAGCATCTCTACGATCGTCTTCATGGGAGAATAGCAGCCTGCATTGCTGCGAAAGGTGGATATACACTGTACTAGTGCCGACATTGTGCATGCTCTGTTGCCTGTGTCTATGTGCCTGTGGTTCTGTCAGTGTGATCATGTGATGTATCTGACCCCAGGAATGTGTCAATAAAGTTTCCCCTTCCTGGGACAATGAATTCACGGTGTTCTTATTTCAATTTCCAGGAGTGTAGTTTTAAAAACGTGTCCTACGTAATGGAGCCAAAGTGGCGTCGTCAAAGTATAAACACAAAATCATCTCAGAATCGTCGCGCTTCTATAAAAATATATAGTATTTATTAGGGTCATCTTGTTAACAGCGGTACTGTTCAAAAAATAAACTGCTATACAGTAGTCACAAAATGTTTGTGTCGCAAGCTCCCCGGACGACATTTCTGTACGTTTACATATATTCTTAAATTATATAATTGTACGATTTAGAAGAAAAAGAAGAATGTAATCGGTGAAGTCTGCAGTGCACTTACCAGACGTATTGGTCGTTATAGTAATAAAAAGCAATAAATTAAAAACACTACCTAAAGTAGCTCATTAAAAAGGAAATAGTTAACTCGAAAAAAAAAAATGTTCAAATGTGTGTGAAATCTTATGGGACTTAACTGCTAAGGCCATCAGTCCCTAAACTTACACACTACTTAACTTAAGTTATCCTAAGGACAAAACACACACCCATGGCCGAGGGAGGACTCGAACTTCTGCCGGGACCAGCCTCACGGTCCATGACTGCAGCGCCCTAGAGCGCTCGGCTAATAACGCGCGGCAAATAGTTAACTGACAATAATTCTGATAAACTCATGTGGCGAATTTTAGGTAAAAATATAATGACGTACATAAGAACAAGCTTATGGAGTTCGAAGAATAATAATAAAAATCATAAAAAAATACGGAAAGAAGCCAAATGAATGAAATCACACTGTAGTAAGTAATCAGCGCTCTCTGTTGGCGTGACCGCCAGAATGCAGCATAGGCGAGAAGTGGTCTGAGGGATTTAACTGCCAGCGGTCCCTCGTACAATGCGACACGCCTTTCCAGGAAATGAATGATAAAACACTATATCGTACAATTATATAATTAAAGAATATGTGTACGCCTACGGCAGCGACATCTAGCGAGTTTGCGACCCAAACCTTTTGTGGCTACTGTACAGCTGTTTGTTTTGGTTCAAATGGTTCAAATGGCTCTGAGCACTATGGGACTCAACTGCTGAGGTCATTAGTCCCCTAGAACTTAGAACTAGTTAAACCTAACTATCCTAAGGACATCACAAACATCCATGCCCGAGGCAGGATTCGAACCTGCGGCCGTAGCGGTCTTGCGGTTCCAGACTGCAGCGCCTTTAACCGGACGGCCACTTCGGCCGGCTGTTTGTTTTGAACAGTAGCGTATTTACAAGATGACGCCAGTATATACCGTATTTTTATACATGTGCGACGTTCCTAAGCTGACTTCGTGTTAATCCTTTGACGATGCCACGACGGCTCCATTATATTACATGTTTCTGAAACAAGTGTGCTCATCATATTTAAAGCACTTAATTTTCACAGGTATGTCAGTATTACTTTTCATTAAGGCCTGTTTTACTGTTTTAAGCTGCAAACAATCCCCAATTGTATTTGTGTTTCCTGCAGATCTGAAGATGATCATAGCTGACCGAAACCGGTAGTCAGAGGACCTAAGTAGTTCGTGACAATAGACAGAAATAAAGAAATCTTAAGACGCCCGCATAACCATAGTATCGATAAACAGTTCCACTCCCTTGAAATAATCTTTTCAACTTTGAATTTCCGAATATGGCCAAACGCGTCTGGACCACGAGAAGGAATACCGTTACCACAAGGTAGAAAGCTGCGCTTGTTGGAGGTGCGTCAATGATGCAACGTGCGGCGCCCGACTGGCTCACAATGGAGCAATCACGACCGGCATTTTCATTGATTACGCGGCCGAGAGCACTTAACGTCTCGTTGCGACTGTGCGATACGGGCGCCGAGTGATTGTTTTCAGTGCACGGCTCCATTCACTTTAACGAGGCCATCCTAGCGAGGAAGCGGGCCGGGACAAAGGAACCATTTGCCTTGGGAGAGGCGGAGGGAAGAGGGACCAACACGTGCCCCGTGGCACGCGCCGCAGAAAGCTGGCGGCGCTGTTATCTGCCGTCTGCCCGCTTGTATGTCATCCGTGCAGGTGCACCGCGGGAGCATGTGGGGCTGCCCACGCGGGCCGAATTCATAATGCAAGCTCCTTGTGTGACGCCGTTGTGTGCAGATGGAATCCCGGTCCTCTATGACCAGCAACTCCCTGCGAAAAACACTGGTCACTGCCTCTTTCCTCCGCACTTTTGTTAACTTCCGAGACTAAGTGAATAAGGGAAGTTAAGCTTTAGTTTCATCAACAGCGATGGACAGTAGAGGCGAATCTCGAACTCGGTTGGATTGCGTTTCCTTTGCTCAGACGCTGAACAGTGTACTACATCAAAGCGTGATCTGGAACTTTCTACATGCAGGCTACGTGTTTCGTGATTAGGTACGAGATGAGTTTGTCAGAGAGCCGAAAGGTGCTGACTGTACGGACTGATACGGAAAGACGGCGCCCCCTAAATTAAAAAAAAAAAAAAAAAAAAAGAAATAATTATATAGCATGACGAATCTTTGGTGAGCCTTCTATAGAGTCATTTTTACACCTCTTCAACTACTATTCGGAAGATTCAATCTTCTCTCTCTCTCTCTCTCTCTCACACACACACACACACACACACACACACACACACACACACACACACAAACACAAACACAAACACAAACACACACGCACACGGTTAACTTATTGAAAATCAGAGTATTTCTACCAGCCGCCTCAGCCAGTGGCATCTAGCGAAATAAAATTACTATAATCACAGAGGAATTTTAATTACAGCATGATTTGAACAAGGCAGTAACGTCCCATGTAAATACGTTGCTGTCACAATGAAAGATGTAACAAGGAAGGTATTGCCAACACTGTATGATTCATTTGGCAGTGTCTCAGTAAGCGACCTTCAAGCTTACGTGTCCAGTGGTTCTACAACAACATAGAAACCTACTATGAGATGATTTTATAGGAAAGAGCATTACAAGGTCCAAAATCTCATAACCCTAAAGATAAGAGATCATCACTTCCTAATTTCGCGGAAACGGTGGTAAGGTGAAAGAAAAGGCGAAATAAACAGTGATCTTAAAATGAAATCCCTTACCATCAGTCAGTTATGACCTCGTATGGCCGATATGTCAAGTGCCAATATCGAATTCGGTGCCAGCTGAACTCGAAAGATACAATCACAGTGAAATTGACCCTACTGAAAATAGATTATGTCAGTTCCCTTTGTATGTGATGCAGCTGATGGAACACCCGGTGTGGAAGACATCAACGAGCTAATAAGTCCTGAACAATATCTCCGGAAGGTTTCTCATTATGAATGCATCCGCTCCAGTTGTACTTGACAAATCCTTTATTTGAATGAATTCGTACGGACGACCCGGGTATCAGGATGTAACTCCAATCTTAATGGGCTACAAAAAACAAAGTGATCCAAGAGAGATTCTACATATGATTAATTAACATTAAAATTGTCCATACAAATGTTAAAATCGTGTCATACCTTGACTAAATACGAGAAAATCGTGCCAGTCATTTATGCCTTTATTCTACTTTCCTAAGCCCACTAGACCACTTGCAAAAAGGGCATTCCTCGCCGAGAGAAGTTTAGTAGTAGCAAACACAGGCCTTCATTCCAGAAAGAAATTTCTGAGAACGTACGTTTGGAGCACAGTGTTGTACGGCAGTGAAACATGCACTGTGGAAAACCGAAGAGAATCTAAGCATTTGAGGTATGGTGTTACAGACGAATGTTGAAAATTAGGTGGACTGATAAGGTAAGGTAAGTAATGAGGAGGTTTTCCGCAGAATCTACGAGGAAAGAAATACATGGAAAACACTGACAAGATGAAAAGGATCTCTTGAGACACCACGGAGTAACCTCCTTGGTATTAGAGGGAGTTGCGGTGGGTAAAACCTGCAGAGGAAGACAGAGATTGGAACACATCCAGCAAATAATTGATGACACAGGCTGCAGTTGTTACTGTGAGATGAAAAGGTCCGCACAGGAGAGTAATTCGTGACGGGCCGCTTCAAACCAGTCAGAAGACCGACGACTGAAAAACGCCCATGCAACATGTCTAGTCGTTCGCAGTTGTTTCGTACGTTACACTAGAATTGGCTATTTGCTGTTACATTCATGGTCATTGTCGGATAGGCCCTGTTTAACCGGTGTGGTACTCGTTGACTCGGGGAACCTTTTCGTGACTCACCCGCGCGGGACCTCGCATGCTACTTGATCAATTTGATGGCTATTTACATGCCTGGTACGATTTTCTCGTACACACTCAAAGTATGACTGATGTTCACGCTTATATGGACCCTTTTAATATTAATTAAATTTATATACTTAATCCCTCTTAGTTTCCGTTGTTTTTGGTTGCGCCTGAATATCGAACTTACATCCTGAACCAGTGTCGTGTGTGTGATTTTATCCAAATAAAGGATTTATCAACTATAACTGGAGCGGAAGTATTCAACACGAAAAAAAAATTTAGCAACAACTGCAGATGTTCCCCAAGGAGCATATCTCAAAAACAATTGAGAACAATATCATGCTCACTACAGGTACACCCCAAGTCTTTTCTCCTTGAACCTCCAGAGATTATGTCGTTCAAGAAAACGCAACTCTTCTTCTCAAAACAACACGCTTGTCGACCGGTCGGATGTTATTATTTCGTTACTCCATCCGTTTACAATTTCTTGTCCTTGCGAGTACTAGAAGTATCCTCAAAGCAAATCCTACATGCCTGACTCAGTTAATGGATGTTTTCTCATTTAGCGCTACCTCCATTTCTGGAATACCTCTGTCGTACCATTTGTCTCACCATCCTGTATCTTCATCTGGTAAAGCTTTTCTAGGCATTCCTTGGTATTCTCATTCTTTCTGAAATACCCTTATTCAGCCTCATTTATAACACACATATGCAACACTTCATTTCAAAACTTTTTTGCGATATCACTGAAATGCTCATTATTTGAATAATTAAGCATGCAGTACACTTCATGACAATTCGACGTTTTTTGCATGTCGCCTACAGAGTCTTGCAGTTTTAACGGGGAGCAGTGTAGTAGCTAATCGACAGCAGTGGGGAACGCAAAGCACATAGGAACTTCAGAACGTAAGTTACGCAGTACCACAGTGTCGCCACTAAGCAACAAGAGTGGAAAATTGTCTGTAAAGAGTATAAGTTCTGAGTTTCTTGCTGTCAGAAATCTGCTGCGGAACGGATAACAGGAGCATCACTGTGTGAGACAAATGGCGCGGCAAATTGATACGTACTCAACAACTGAAGTAGGTGGACTGTGCGATTCTCCTGGGCGAATCATCTACATTGCACACAGATGCGTCGTGAAATTCTGGCGGTATGTGGTCCAAATACAATGGCGCTTCCAGTCGTTGTGAAATGATGCCAACAGTTTTAGTAAGGACACACAGACGTGGTTGATGCTAATTGAGATGTCCATATGCGATTTCCATATCTTTAGGAAGCTGGAAGAATGACTGGGGAAAAAGAGATTTTTGAACTATGAGGACGTTCACAGAGCGGTTCTCGAATGGCTCCGTGGCCAAGAATCGCATTTCTGATGTCGGGTAACTAAACGATTGGCAGACAATTGGCTACAGAGACTTCGTCCCTATATTGAAGTCACTTTGAAGTGTAGTGCAGCATTCCATAAAAGTTACCTGGCCTGTCATGATAACGTGTAATCTACTTTCTTGAAGTCTCCTCGTAGATGTGAATTTGATTTATATGAAACATAATTACTGCAGGTCTCTACAGCAAGGGCGACAACAGACGTACACTGGCGCTAGCGATCACATCGATAAAGTGCCAAGTTCATAAAGGAGTGGAGAAAGAAGTCCTTCGAACCATGTGTTGTGAGGAAGTGAACTGTGGGAGTCCACATACAGAGGAACGAAGTATCAGAATATGGCACAGTCGTTTGATGAACAAAGTAAGAGCGTAGACCACTTGTGTGATTGGATTGAAGAGTTCCTAGATAACAGAACGCAGCGTGTCGTTCTCAATGGAGAGAAGTCTTCCGAAGTAAGAGTGATTTCAGGTGTGCCGCAGGGGAGTGTCGTAGGACCGTTGCTATTCACAATATCCATAAGTGACCTTGTGGATAACATCGGAAGTTCACTGAGGCTTTTTGCGGATGATGCTGTAGTATATCGAGAGGTTGTAACAATGGACAATTGTACTGAAATGCAGGAGGATCTGCAACGAATTGACGCATGGTGAAGGGAATGGCAATTGAATCTCAATGTAGACAAGTGCAATGTGCTGCGAATACATAGAAAGATAGTTCCCTTTTCATTTAGCTACAAAATAGCAGGTCAGCAATTGGAAGCAGTTAATTCCATAAATTATCTGGGAGTACGCATTAGGAGTGATTTAAAATGGATTGACCATTTAAAATTAATCGTCGGTAAAGCAGATGCCAGACTGAGATTCATTGGAAGGATCCTAAGGAAATGCAACGGAGAGCAGCGCGCTTTGTTACAGGATTATTTAGTAATCTCTAAGATAAACTTCAGTGGCAGACTCTGCAAGAGAGACGCTCCGTAGCTCGGTACGGGCTTTTGTTGAAGTTTCGAGAACATACCTTCACCGAGGAGTCAAGCAGTATATTGCTCCCTCCTACGTATATCTCGCGAAGAGACCATGAGGATAACATCAGAGAGATTAGAGCCCACACAGAGGCATACCGACAATCTTTCTTTCCACGAACAATACGAGACTGGAATAGAAGGGAGAACCGATACAGGTACTCAAAGTACCCTCAGCCACACACCGTCAGGTGGCTTGCGGAGTATGGATGTAGATATAGATGTAGAATATTAAAAAGTAGATGAACAGGTGAAACAGGCTAATTACATACAGTGCTGAGATGTTGCTTCAGCTGTGCTCTGTAGTTACCCAGTTCGCCTGCAATGAGCCTGAGTTGGACGTACCTTCCTTGACTGCACGAGTGCATTTGGTCACGGGCCGCCGCCGGCACTTGCAACGTCTGCGTCAGAGTCCGCGTCATAAAAGATGCGCCTGCAGCACCTGCAGTCCAGTCTTTACGAGTGGCGGCGTCGTCGCCGGCTGGTAATAGCAGTCCGTCAACCAGGACGTGCCGCGCAGCCAAGTACTCGCTGCGGCACCACTTGGGGTCAATGTCGTTAACCTGCAGCGGATAGCCTCCATCACCCCAGATGTGTTTCATGCATCCTCAAAACAAAATATGGTCCGCCCGTACGGATTTTAACGCTGGATCCGGCACTCTACGTAAAACATCAGGGATGAACCTCCTACATAGTACATCAGCGATGAACCTCGTCATCAGCCCCACGTGACGCACTGTCCTAGCCAATCAGTAAACAGGCCCTTCTATCTTGTACTAAAAGCTGAAGCGAGGAGACAGCATGTGCTCGAAAAACACCAGTGCCCTTCTAAAATGATGTATACAGGGTGACCAAGCAGCCTTTACTGCTGGGATTATGCAGCCTACAATGCCTTCAGACATCATGTGCAAGATTTTCAAACTCTCTCAGTCACTACATGTGAACTACTAGTCCTACAGAAAAAGTGAACACGACCTTTTTGCTGGAAATTTAATGTAGTCAGGTTATGCACAGGAATACGTTTTTGCTAGAGGTCGTAGTTTCTGAATTTGTCAAAAAAAAATGTACAAAAGTCTCCTTCAAATGCGTTTTCCTTCAATAACTCGAAAACTGTGCCCCCTGTGAAAACATTCTCCAGTACAAAATTTAATAAAATCAAATTTCCTACAAAAAGGTTCTGTTCATGTTTTCTTAAAGACTAATATCTTGTGCATAGTGAGCGAGAGAATAGGGAAGTCTTGCGGGTGGTATTTGAAGGTGTTGCGGGCTGCATAACACACACTGGTAGGGGCAGCTGAGTCACGCTGTATATGCAGCGCCAGCGTGTCTTAAACACAGGTGGCGTGTGGTTAACCGCCGGAAATTGCGATTATAAACGTCTAGCGGGGGAAGCAAGGAGTTCTGATGCGTGTGTAAATGACACGAGTATTTCGTAACGTGATTATAGACAAGTTTTGATCTGTAGTAGTAAGCTGGTCCATCAATGTAATTTTAATGATTTCGTAAGTACACAGTCGCAATAACGTGATGCGGTGGCAACTATCGGTGTCTTATTTAAATCGGTGTACCTCAGTTAATGTAAGTTCCGCCATCGCCACACTTCTATCGGGGATAGCGTGAATTTTCTGGAAATTGTAAGGAATTTTATATAAAGCCGCCGTCCTTCGTCAGTAACAAAACCAAGGACGCCCCTATTCTTCATGGTCATACGACACACATTCGCATTATGAATATTTAAGAAATTCTAGCAGTTGTCGAAGATACGCAACAAGCAAAAGCAAAGAACGCAAACTATCTAAGTTGTTGTATATCCGGAAACTCACACTAGCCAAATTTGGCCGCAAAATGGATCGCAGATGTGGAATCGAGTGGGAAATCCAGAAAGAATATAATGGGGTATTTTGTCGGGAAAATATACGTTGTCACATCAAGGTCATATAACGATCGTGGAGCAAACTACGTAGTTCGCTTAGGTTACACCAACAGTAGAGCACGAAGACTATTTCTGGTCACAGCTTTCGCTTTTTCTGTTGTACAACTGTATGTACAGATCAGGATTCCCTTGCACTTACAATCGTGAGCTTTTCGTGTAAATGAATGATGAATGCGTTTTCAATGTAGATCACAGGCCCAGTTTCCCTTCTCTGCATATGAAACACAACAAATATGCTGAAACACGTAGGTCCAAATGCACACAATTCGCAATGAATGCAATAGACAACTTGTATCTTTTTTCGTATGATGCGACGAGAAATAACGTGCATCCTAAATCCTCATCAATAAATTAAATGAAATAGACTCTGTAATATCGATGATTTAAATATGTTATCGAGAACGTTGGATGTAACACATGTGAGGAAAAAATGTGTGTGTGTGTGTGTGTGTGTGTGTGTGTGTGTGTGTGTGTGTGATGCGATACCGAGGTTGAGAGCTGGTAGCGTACACACTTGGACCAAAAGAGGAGGAGGGAGGGGGCGAGGATGACCAGTTTAAGAGAACTACTCCGGATTAAGCTTCATGTGATTTTGGAAAAACATAGTACAGGGATGTGCTGTCAGCCTAGACTCCCGAACACGAATAGGTAGTTGTAATGCGTTTTTACCCAATTACCTTAATGGCAGCACAGTTGAGACTGATAATTAGCATCTCTCCGCTTGTTCTAAGTCTGTTATTAGAGAGAAACAGTAAAGACGGTAACGAAAGAATCTGAAGTGAGTAGTTTGATTTAGACCGTAATGAATATCGGAAAGTTATCTAAGTAAAGGAAGGAATATTACGGTTTAGCAGGCCTGAAACTCCCATGGTAGTAGGAACGTAGCAGAAGTTCGGAATACAACAAGAATAACGGGACGAGTGGGCAATAATTCCAACATCTGCTTTAACTGTGAAAAACCCCCATCAGGATGGACGGACCCTAGTCAAGTCGAACAAGATAAACCGAGACTCTTAACCTGGTACTAACTAAAAAAAGTTCGAGAGCAGACTGGATATTTGTTTCAACGTTCAAGCCGCTGGCAGCCCTATGGGATATAAACACAGAGTAATTGGTTACATCTACCGTACACTTGAGCAGAGATTAAGCGCAGAATGATAGCATCGTTAAGTGTTTCGATAATCTACTTTGTGAGCCCACGCAGCTAATTGGACCTTGTTAGCGCTAATCTGCTCGGTGCAGAGAGCGCGGGAACTTGGCCGTAAAATCTTAATAAGCTAATCAACTTAGGCGAAATTCCCGTCGCTAACGACGGATAGCGAACAGGGGATCGCGGAAGTACCGACGCGACCAGGTGCGGCGCGTGTGATCCGGCGCAGGGATTATGTCAGGGCGTGAGTCAGCGGCCGCGGGGTCCCACTCCAGAGATTAATGAGCGCGCCGCGAGGACAAGCTCTAAAAATATGCACCTGCGGCGGCAAGAACGGAGCGTTACACGCGCTGAGAATAACGTATTCTCTTCCCTGTCTGGAGCGCAACCTACATCATTAAAATACTTAACATCGGGTTCGTGCGGAAGTTGGTAGTTTTTCCGTAACTTTAGTAAACACAATAGATACACATAACAGAGACTTTATCATCGGTAATATATCTCCTTCACTATTTACAACAGTCTTCCAACGCTGAGCCATGTTCGGAGCGCATTTTCATCCGGAGAGGAAGTTCCTTGAAGGTTATCTGATAGCGGGAAAGGTGAAAATCTGAGGGTGCGGTATCAGATGAATCAGGTGGGTGCGGAATGACTTCCCATCCCAACCGAACCCCTGTATATTGTTTTCTGCCAGTCTAGCAGAAAGCGGGTGGGCATAATCGTGCAATAGCATTTCTTCACGCAGTCTTCCTGGTCGTTGTTCTTGGACTGCTTCTGCAAGACGTCTCATTTGTCGACAATAAATGTCTGCAGTGATTGTTACACCTCGGGAAAGCGATTCGTACAACACCGCACCGTCGCTTCTCCATTCAGATGCATAACAGTATCTTTTGTGGATGCGCGCGGGTCTTTGTACAAGTAGTTGCTGCTTTGTTTGCGCTCAGCTGTTCCATTCTTTTCCTTATGTTAGCATAAAGACACCATCTTTCGTCACCAGTAACGATACAGGACAGGAATTACCGGTGTTGTTTAAAAGCTAATTGATGAAGAGCAAGCAGAGATGCACTTATGCCCTACCGCTGATTTCTGTGATTTTGGCTTAGAGCATGCCGTACCCATACACCCGATTTCTGAACCGTTTCCATTGCATGCAAATGTCACACGATCGTGGAACGGTCGAAGTTCAACACAACTGTCAGTTCTCGAGTACAGTGACGTGGATCCTTCTGGATTAATTCGTTTAAACTATCTTTATTAAACTTCGAAGGTCTTCCTGAGCTTGAAGAGTAAAATAAAAAAAAATGGTTCAAATGGCTCTGAGCACTATGGGACTTAACTTCTGAGGTCATCAGTCCTCTAGAACTTAGAACTACTTAAACCTATTTAACCTAAAGACATCACACACATCCATGTCCGACGCAGGATTCGAACCTGTGACCACAGCGGTCGGGCGGTTCCAGACTGTAGCGTCTAGAACTGCTCGGCCACCCCGGCCGGCTTGAGGAGTCACTAATGTCAAAACGATGCTCCTTGGAAGGAAAAAACCATTTTCTTGCCGAGCGCTGTCCTATGGCATTATCCCCATACATGGCACAAATGTTCCAGCCTGCCTCCGCTGCTGTCACCCCTCCACTGAAGTCGAACAGAAGAATAGGTCAGGAATGTTTATACTCGGCACTCCATTCTCTAGCGTCTACAGCTCGACTCACTATCTCCAAATGACAAAATGACAATATTAAAACTCAAACAGCAACAGTGAACTACAAATAAAAGAATGACAGTCACTAAATAAACCCATAGCAACCGGAATACCAATATGCAAAACAAAAAAGCTAGGAACTTATGCACCAACCTAATACTTATTTAACTTTACGAATATACAGTACTGTCCAGCTGTATTATTACTGTCGGCCGCGGTGGCTGAGCGGTTCTAGGCGCTACAAATGGCTCTGAGCACTATGGGACTTAACATCTATGGTCATCAGTCCCCTAGAACTTCTTAAACCTAACTAACCTAAGGACATCACACACTTCCATGCCCGAGGCAGGATTCGAACCTGCGACCGTAGCGGTCACGCGGTAGGCGCTACAGACTGGAACCGCGCGACCGCTATGCTCGCAGGTTCGAATCCTGCCTCGGGCATGGATGTGTGTGATGTCCTTAGGTTAGTTGGGTTTAAGTAGTTCTAAGTTCTAGGGGACTGATGACCTGAGATGTTAAGTCCCATAGTGCTCAGAGCCTTTTGAACTGTAACTACTATACTCTGTTGAAAACTTCTTCACAATTGAGGGCTCCGAAGGAAGTAATGGGGTAAGGCTCACGCGGCAGGCATGACACGCTTGAAACCGATCTCGCGAGGCCCTCACCAAGAAACTCACTTCTCGCCTTCAGTATGCTTCAGCTTCCGGCTCCTTGCTGTCCTCTGGATTGCTGGTTGCTCATATTTGTTTTCATTTATTACGATTGCAGGAGCTATTTTTCTATTTTTCGTTATTGTTGTGTCCTCGCAGTCTTTCTCGGCAGGAAGTCTGAGTAAAATCTTGGTTTTCGAGCCGCGTCAATTAGAACAAAACATGCGGGCTTCCGTTGGCTATGACCGCCATCGTCGTCAGGAGTGCAGATGATCCTGATATCGCTTCACGGAAAAAATGCACTGCAGCCGTTCGTTGATGCCATTAACGTTGTCAATCCCAAAATTAAATTTACTATCGAGATGAAGAAGGATGGCAAGTTATCGTTCTTGGATATTTTTGTTGAGCGAAAGGCAAGAGGTCGGCTTGCCCATTTAGTGCACAGGAAAACATCGCACACTGACCGATGCTTGAGCGCCGATAGCTTTCATCACCCTGTAGACAAGAAATCGGTCCTGAATACGTTAGTAAACATAGCACAGATGTTTCTAACGACGACAACCTACAGTCTGAACTGTAGTCTTTGAGAGACGTGTTCAGAGACAATGGTTATATCAAGGGTGACATTGCAAACGCTTTCAGATTCACCGACGAAAGGCGCCTTGAGACTCGGCAGAAGAGGCCGAGCCGGCTGCTTTCCTGCCATACTGTGGGGCAACAAGCACCAAGTTAGGACGTGTGCTAGAGAGACACAAACTGAGACCAGTGTTCCGACCCGCCCCCAGGATATGAGACGTGAAATGTTCTACGTTCTGTTAAAGACGACATAACTCTTCGTGTGCCCGTAGCCCTTCGTGTGCACGATGTCCCTTGCGAGTGAGGCACCTCTATATAGGTCAAACAGTTCGCACGGTTGCGGAGCCTTGTTCCGAGGAGAAGTGACATGTTAAACAAAGGGAGCTTCACAAGTCGGCCATAGCTAAGCATTGTCTGGAAAACGGACACAAAATACATTCTGAAAACACGATGGTCTTGGCTCATGCGTCAAAATATTCGGATACCGTTATAAAGGGCGCGGATGAAAGCGGATTAAACAGCAACAATTTTACCAGAGCTTTGTATATCGAAATGAAGCAAAGACGTATGCTTAACGCCTGTAGGGAGATGGGAGCGGCAGTCTGAAACGTTAAGGCGACCCCTCGCGCTACTTACGTCGCTCTGTCGGGCGGCGGGCTACCGTTGCAACGAGCTGCCCGACACAACTGCGCAAGCGTCGTTTCGTCCCTCTCTTGGTTGTGACGTGCTGTAGAGGATGGGTATGAGGCTATTCCAGGATGGAAACGGAGGGAGAAATGTTCAACAGACCTTCAGTTTGTCTTTGTTTTCGAAGCCCAGTTGTCTTCTGATCCGAAGTGGAGCCTGAAACGGAGACTTGATCTTCAATACCTCAGGTCCCATACAGGTGATGGAATGGGAAATACTGCAGCACTCCCTCGACTAGTTTTCGGAAGCGCGAGGCATCTGAGATTGGAGCGAAAAAGAGACTGGATGAAGAGTACCCTATCCACTAAAATTACTTAAGGTTACACGGAAACTATCTAATCACCTCCTCCACACATCTGTGTATTAACGACAAATCTCTTTCGTTTTCATTTCTATTCTTTTTTAGATTCCTTCTTTCTCTCTTTCGATCGTTATCTGTACCCAGCCGTTACTGTTAGTTGTTAAGGTGTAGTTCTAAAGGAAAAATCAGTAGTAGATTATAGCAGAAACTAGTTTCTGGTAACACGCATTGAAATAATCGTAGTTCGCCGACAGGTAACGAGTCACTAGGAACATACACAACTGCAAAAAAATGCAACACCATCAAGAGCTGTGTTATATGCCACTCAGGTATAATATGTGCATACTGAAGAGTTGTAGCGTTAGTAATTCATTTGTCACAGTCATCGGACATCAGATAATGCTCAGGAGTCCTCTCTGTACACCCTTTGTTTTGACTCTGCAGGCAGTAGCTGCACTGAGATTAGAGGGGAACAGTGTTTGTAACACCAATTATAGACAACAACTATACCCCACCAGCGAGTACGTTCCCCTGTTGAACAGCTTCAGCCATATGAATGTGGTCCCGTTGTGCGGCTGGGGGAAGCTGGATGGAGGTATCGACGCATTTCTGCACCTGTTGGGCACTATCTATCGGTGGTGAGTCGCTGCTTTCGACAATGGCCTGTGGAAAATTCTCATGCCTGTAGGCCAGGCTCTGGACGTTCACGCAGCACATACGCACGTCAAGATCGACGCGTTGTGCGAGCAGCGGTGGCCGACCGAACGCCTTCCAGGGACGAAATGCGGCACGTGTTACACCTGACGTGTCTTCAGGGACCACAGTGAACCGTCTGCTTGCAGCAGGATTACGATCATGACTGCTTTTGGCCAGGCTGCCTCTGACACCCCTGCACTGTCAAGCATTGCTAACCTGGTGTCGTGAAAGATTTGACTAGACAGTGGAATGAAAGTATGTTCTACCTGTACGTGAGTGATCAACATACACATGCATGGGGTAGACGTGGTGAACCGCTCACTCCAGAGTCTATTTGCTCACGATACACAGCCCCTACCACATGCTTATGGTGGAACGAGGGGAGGGCGGCCAACAGTTACAACTCGCGGTTCCATTCGTTGTTGCTGCAGGGTAAAGTAACCAGCAGCCGTATATTGCACAGGCTATGGTCCCGTGCTACTGCCATTTCTTCGACGAGAAGGTGATGCGCTTTTTTCACCGGCATAGTGTGCATCGACGTACGGCTGCTGCTGCGCAGCGTGCTCTTCGTGGCGTGCAACAACTGGCCTGGCCAGCAAGATCACCGCATTTCTTGCCAACTGAACGCGTATGCGACACTAGCTCACTCGTCTTCCAGCGCCTGTAAGAACCATTGCCGAATTGCAACAAAAGCGCAAGACGCTTGGAACAATCTTTCGCAAGATGCCGTTCGGCACCATTACGATCGTTTGCATGCGAGAGTACACGCCTGCGCTGCCGCCAGAGAGCGGTGCCATTTGTATCGATGCAACTGTTTGGCACGCTTTACTGTGACATGTGTGTTTCATTTGGTTTGAATATGTTATCATTTACTCCTTCAGTGATGTACTAACTGATAACTCACTTGCCACTAAGTGACCTCGTCCGTGAGGTGAAGAAGAAAAAAGTTTTCCTTTTGAAGCGAATTAGTCAGCGAGCCATTTTCGTACATTTTCATAGGAAGAAGGCTGGACAATAAGCCGCAAGATCGATTCCCTGACCGGTTTTGCTGCGTGTGATGGGGTGCTATCACGGAGCAATATCACTTCGTGTTGCCTTTTCCCATATTCCGATCGTTTTTCACGTAATGCTCGATTTAAATCCATCATTTGCTGTTGGTAGCGATCAGTGTTAACGGTTTCACCAGGTTTTAGGAGTATTTTCTTCATTCCAAAGCGATTTGCTCTTGCAGTGGATGTCGATGGTTTGTCTGGATTCACCCTTGATTTAAGAAGCATATGATTCTCAAAATATATTAATTTTTCATGACCTGTCACTATTCGATGGAGAAACGGCTTTCTTTTGTATCTGGCGTGCAGCATTTCACAAGTGGTCTTTCGATTGCTTGCTGTCTTTCATTCAGACCATGTGGAACCCATTTTCCCACTTTCTGCGCCTTTCCCATAGCTTTCAACCGAAGAGAAACGGCTTTCGGCGTCACATTCAATGGTTCCGCGAGTTCCTGTTAAGTGAGTATCATCTTCACCCAATAAGACCTGCATTTCGTTGTCTTCGAACTTTTTAGTTTGTTGTCTCTCGCGTCAAAATCGCCACTTCTGAATTTTTGAACCACTCGGAACACTGTGTTTTCTCAAGAGCATATTTGCCGAAAGCTTCGAAAAGCATTCGATACGATTCTGCAGCAATTTTTTTCAAATGATCACAGAAAACCAATGCTGTCTGCAAATCGTAGTTCTTAGGCACAAAACTCGACATGTTTAAGTGCTTGAAACAGATACCGATGTACGGAAATTCGGTTACTGTGTGTTGACATTCGTCGTCAGCCGGTACAGGAAGCAGATGCGTTGCAGACGCGGTCTCGCGCGCCCTACACTGACGGCTGTCACCGTCTATAGGGAAATTCCGGTTTCATACTTCTACACCTGGTAAATAGTGTAAGAAATGGGTAACTAGCTGGTGGACGGTCAAAAAAAAAAAAAAAAAAAAAAAAAAAAAAAAAAACGTAAAAATGTAATGCAAATGCCGTTGTTCCTTTCGGACAGGATTTTGATGATGGTTGCGTTGCTGTGTGATTTGGCTCTGAAAGTCGAAAAGCTTCTGCTGTTCCGATTTTACTTTGGTACGTTGTACGAGATGAGGTCTTCAACCCTAAAGAATGTTGTGGAAAAACGATTTGTGTGGTTCACAAGAATTTTTTGGCAGCAACACCAGTCAGGTAAAGGCTTCGGACAGAGGTGTGCGATGAAGGCGGCAGCAGCAGAGTAGCGATCGCCTGCGGTTTGGAGAACACGGAATGGGCGCCGGCGGGAGGCAGCGTGGCCCCAATTGGCGGCCGTTCGGCGCTGCCCGGCGGGCCGACCGCAGGCGCCACGACCGCAAAAGCGCGCCCGCCGACCACAGCGCCGCTCCGACTCGCGAGTGCGACTCCACCTCGTCTAGGGTTGCACTCCGATGCGCCGAATCTGACTCGTATCAGCCCGCCTCAACAGATCGAGACAGACCCTCGTTGCCTCGTGATGGCTGGGTGTTGTGTGCTGTCCTTAGGTTAGTTAGGTTTAAGTAGTTCTAAGTTCTAGGGGACTGATGACCATCGATGTTAAGTCCCATAGTGCTCAGAGCCATTTGAGCCACCAGACCCTCGTGTCTACCACACACTCTCCTACTTTCAGAGGATAAACACTCTACCTGGATTATCATCAACGTTCAAAAACTGGTTGGATCCGCCTGGAACAGAAGACTGTCCATCTTCTCCGGTATTCGCACTACCTCTCTGTCGCTACTATGACCCGGTCGCCTCCTGTCTTCCAATTGGTTTTCTCCACTCCTTTTGTAACACATCATTCCCAGCCGCAACTGCGTGCTCGTCATGTTCGCAGCTGTGAACGCCAGTGCTGGTTTCCAATATCCGGTAAAAAGGGCTTTGTTCAGCCTAGAGTCAATCTTTCCATAACCTTTGTGGTCTGCGCCGAATACACTGGGCTTAAGGGCTTCTTAATCTCCACGTCGTCTGGTATTTTCCAGCACCCTTTGGGCAGAAACTTCTGTCTTGGCAGGAAGCAGCGCTGTCGGTGGAATCAACAAATAGGCAATGAAATTTTCTTACTGTAGCTACTACGTCTGACTTGATGAAAAGCATGAATGTTGAAACAATTTCTTGGAGAGGTCTGTGGCTGGCGAAATCGAGAAGTCCGTCAGAGGACCTGGTGTAGAAATTGCATGCCCTCTGAGACAGAGGCGTTGTTTTCGACGTGAATATCCAAAGCCGGGAATAGGTTGATGTGTCGGCAGCTGGGCCAACACCTTGTAGATAGAAGTGGCTTAAAAAGGCACGCGAGACTAACGCAGACGGGCGTTAAGTACTGGAACAGGATACGTAATTAATGCTATGAAGAAAAGAACGGAGTTTCTCATATACTTATCTTTAATTTCTTCTTGTACATCTCTATGGTGAACACAAGTGAGACTCTAATTACAATCACTGTAAGGCTAATGGCGCCTTGCTAGTTCGTAGCCATTAACTTAGCTGAAGGCTATTCTGTCTCTCGGCTAATGAGAGAGAAAGGCTTCGTACGTCTAGTCGCTAGCTCTGTCGTCCGTACAATTGGGATGAGTTCGAGTCAGTCTCTCGAGACCTGCCTTGTGGTGGCGCTAGGTTTGCGATCACACAGTGGCGACACGCGGGTCCGACATGTACTACAGGACCGCGGCCGATTTAAGCTACCACCTAGGACGTGTGGTGTCTGGCTGTGACACCACATTGGTAATCACTCGTGATCAACAGAACTGTTTCTCCCAGTATGTAAAACCGAGAAAAACTAAGGTGGATTTCATGAAAAAAAAAAAGTTCAAATGTGTGTGAAATCTTATGGGACTTAACTGCTAAGGTCATCAGTCCCTGGGCTTACACACTACTTAACCTACACTATCCTAAGGACAAACACACACACCCATGCCCGAGGGAGGCCTCGAACCTCCGCCGGGACCAGCCGCACAGTCCATGACTGCAGCGCCCCTGACCGCTCGGCTAATCCCGCGCGGCTGGATTTCGTCGCAGGTGTGGATTTCTAGTTCAATCATTTCCTATTTTCTAGGTGAGCCATTCAGTTTAGAGAGTGTGCACACCATCACCAGACAGAAAGTTAAATTGTGGAACTCAGTAACTAGGTAGAAGGTGGCATTTAGTGAAAGAACTTGGTTATGTTTCTTGGCAGCTAATAAATTACATTTGTTTCCGTGGAAATCTGAGTAGTTATTTTGTGCGACATTTTTCCTATAGCCTATCAACCGTGTTCCTGTTTCGTTGTTAAAGTAACTGAAGGAAGATGCTAGGAGCCGTTCGGAGCCGGTGTATTGTCAGCAGAGTACATGTTACAGTCCAGCTGTCGGATCTCGGAATTTCCTAAGAACAGTTAGGTAACCGTAAACCTTTAATTATTGGCTCTGGAGTAGCCAGTTCAAGCCTGTCTTGCGGGTCACAGCGAGTCTGACGGACTTTATTTAGATTAGATTTGCAATTTTAGCAGTGCAGTCAATTAAGACCGGTAAGCCAATAGAGGTTTCCGAGTAAACATGCGGAGCAGTAGGTCACGTAATTTGTCCTGAGATCCACACATATCTAATAGTGCATGCAGTCGCAAGTGGGACTTAATGTGACGCAACGGAAGCACTGAGGACTTACCAAAGGGACATCTCACTCTCAGCTGCTTGTCCCTTTACTTTCTCCTTGGTCTCTCGTCCTCCATCTCGTGCATCTTCCTGCAAGGATCCACCCTCTTCACATTCCCACACCATTTTCATCTTCTTCCCTTAAATCATTTCTCCCGCATACATTAATATCTCATCGCTTCGTTTTTTGTTACCAACTCAGTTTCTCAAAATCTTCATTTCATTTGCTCGAACCTTGCTTCCCCTGTGCTTCATGATCCAGGTTTCCACAGTGTACAACTGAACGGATATATTATATGCTAACACATCACCTTCTTACTTTTCCATATCTTCTTTACTTCTTTGTTCCATATCACTTCTCTCAATGTTCTGATAAAGCTCCCAGCTTGGTTTCCCGGTTCACTAATCTATCTGGCATTTCGTACATTTTCCCGTATTACACACCCCATGTACTTGAGATTTTCCATCTTTTTCAGCTGTTTCCTATCCAGTGTCATGTTTAATATTAGTCTATATTTCTTTCTTCTTGTGATCACCACACTACTGGTACAAGGGTATGCTTACAAAAGGGTTCACTACTTCCATATGCCATAAATTTTCTCCTCCAGAATGCACACTAGCTCTCTCGCAATCTTCATAGGACTTACAATGTGTGCTCGACCAAGACCAGCAGCCGGTTGGGGCTGCAGACTGCTTCTCCGTGCTATATGTAAAGTCGAACGCCGCACCGTAGTCTGCGTCCGCATTTAACAAATAGGTTTCCGCAGCCAACATGACACTTCTTTGACCCTCATGCTGCGACACGTGTTTGGGTACAAATTACCCGAACGAGGGAGGAAATAGTATGCCTCCGCCACCATCGGCTTCATATTAAATTAAAGTGTAACGGCCTGAAACTTTTAAGCAATTTTGCCATCTTGAGCACTTTCTACACTAAACAAACAGAGAGAGATGAAATGACTTTGCTCCTTCCATTTGATGGTCCTCCTTATAGGCAATGCATCGGTGACTATCGTTGACCGGGCCAAGTTACTCTCATTGCATAAATTGATCGATTAAGTTCATAACTTCTTAATTATGACTCGTCTGGTGTGAGACGTATCAATAAACTCGAAATTATGTAGGTAACCCGAAGCTCTAGTTGGAATTATGAAATTAATTTCATTTGCTCCTCTTTTATTGTGAACGGGACAGGTCTGGACAGCCGTTCTGGCCTTGCTACGAGGGTAGTATGCCCTCGAAAAGTCTCCACGTTATAGGTTCAAAATCACACTTCAGTTGTTACCTTTCTTAGAGAAATATTTTCAGCGTAAAAATTATTGAACTAAATGAAAAAAAAAAACGTACATTAGTTACAAACTATGGAGTGCGCACACTTTATCCAACATGTGAACGTCACTACAGATATTCCGGTTTAGGTTATGACATGTTCGATATGCCTGCCATCATTCGCGATGATGTGGCGCAGACGAATAGCGAAATTCTGCATGACCCACTGAAGTGTCGGAACAGCGATGCTAGCGATGACCTCCTGAATGGCTGTTTTTAGCTCAGCAATGGTTTTTTTTGTTATATTTGTACATCTTGTCTTTCATATAGCCCCACAAAAAGGAGTCGCATGTGTTCAGATCCGGAGAATATGGCGGCCAATTGAGGCCCATACCAATGGCCTCTGGATACCACAGAGCCAAAATGTGATCTACAAAGCGCGCGTCCAGGACATCAAACACTCTCCTGCTTCGATGGAGTCGAGCTCTGTCTTGGATGAACCACATCTTGTCGAAGTCAGCTTCATTTTGTATAGTGGGGATGAAATAGTCTTCCAAAACCTTCTCGCACCGTTCGTTAGTCACCGTGCCATCAAGCAATATCGCACCGATTATTCCATGAGGGACATTCCATCCCACTCAGTCACCCGTTGAAGGAGTGGAAACTTCTCGATCGCGAAATGCGGGTTCTCAGTTCCCTAAATGCGCCCACTGTGCTTACTGACGAACCCATAGAAACGAAAGTGGGCTTCGTTGCTATATGCACATACTAGTTCCCATCATGCCCCGCGGCCAACCATGCAGTTTGAACGTCCTAACGCAAACAGTTCAGAAGTTACGAGGATTTTATTTCATATAGTTCAATAATTGTCACACTGTCTATCATATGGTCATGGAACATGATGAGAGCGTTTGGGTCACTCTGTGGTTTTTATACCGTTGGACTGTTTGCTCTGCTGATACCTGTAGGCTAACGTTTATATACTCCCACCACCCAGTAACTATTGAATAACTGAAAGGAGGCAATAGAAGATGATGCCATCGTTCCACGCGCCCTGACACACTGCCACCATACAAGGGCACTACCGTAAAAACACTCTGAAGTAATCAAATGTGTGTTTTCCACAAACATTGTATTTTGTTTCTTGTTTCAGTTTATTTGATTTCTATTAAAAAATAACAGAAACTTCACCAATATGATAGTTCTTTTCTCCTGCACCCTCTAAAGCAAATTCGTTTTAGCCCAAATTTAAACGATCGGTTCCAGATGAACTTGCTTATTCCTCTTGGGAGGGGTAGATATTGTACGAGGTTTCTCAGTGTCTGAGTTACTAAGCTTATGCCGTAGAGCGCGCTCATTCCGGAAGCTTGGCTTCCCTTTCCTGAAGTTACACTCCAGCATATACGTTTAAACACGTTTCCCAAGAGATATTAGGGGTGGGTGGAATCTTAAAAATTGCTAAGGAGGAAGAGAGAGACTGTAAATTTTTGTCTGTAACTTGCTAGAAATACAACGATTTCGGAAAAGTCACACATTGACGTGGAAACTGATAATCTCGCAATAGTTAGTTAGTTAGTCACATGTTCCATAAATTACTTGAAATATTGTTTTATCGAAATGATTTTAACGAGTCAGTTTTCAGAATATGTATACATGAAACTGCCAAAACTATTTTTCGTAGGTTCCCTAAGTCGTTCCACATGAATGCTAATGTGATGCCATGTCACGATCAGTATTTATTATTTACTCGATTTATAACATCTTTTGTTTTTAAGAAAGTTATTACTCAACTATATTATAATGCAGCTTTCATCATGCAGTTAAGAAAAAGGTTTACATGTAAGATGCCCTCTCCAGTAATAAGAAAAAATTAAGAACGACGGCACAGATCAACCGATAGAAAGTTATCCAGATAGTGCAACTTGCCCCAGTAACATACTTACAGAAATAATAGCGTGTAGAAGTTATACTGTATCTTACCACGACAGTTCGCTCTTAGATGCACTGTCAGGGACGTTGCAAGATTCGTTTCACAGGCGTTCAGCAACAGACACGCTTGGAGTGTAGGATCAGACCCCTTTTCCAGTCAACATTCTGATCCTCGCATTATCAGTGCAACTGTCTCCACCTGCCGTGTTTATGCGGTTCATAATCACATTTTCATTATAATAAGGAAAGAAAACTGAACATCGGGTTCTTCGAAAATTTTCAGTAAATACAATTTTTATCTACTTTTTCTCCTAATACCTAAATGCTTTATCACATTCAGTTCAGCTTTCTAAACCGTAAAATTTCTTGATTGTTTCTTCCTTAGCTTACTAATTGTAAAGAATAAACAATCAATGGAAGATGTGCTCAGTGGCACGCAGCGTTGGAAAATGACAGAGGAAGGTGCAAGACAATCAGGAAGATCAGGAGAACGGAAATACTCGGGTGTGTGAATAAAACTACGCTATACCAGCCTGATCATATTTCCATAGGCATGCGTCTAATTATTATGCCAGGTGTGCTCCATCTGTAAAATTTCTACCATTTTGTAGATCTAATGCGCAACTGAAATTAACTCACCACATCTCTGTAGACTGAATGAAGACCACTTACCTGAAACAAGAACAGAAAACAAATTTATATTGTTTATGAAAAAGCGACTTTCGTGCAATAGAAATTTCACTCACATACACATATAAGAATACGTATCAAAATTGTACTCGTGCCTACCAAAATGCAAATATGCAGGTAGTAATGTCGTTCTCTTGGTAGGAATAGATAACTTTATACTACCGTAGAAGAAAATTAATTTTATCATTAAGGTAGACCAACAAAAATTAATCACATTTAATTTGGTGTTCTCTTCTTTTCTATGGTACAACAAAAATGAAAATTAGTTGGAATAAGTCACAGTATTAACATGAAGCAATGAAATATTTATTGAAGGTTATTTTAGAAGTATTTAATAAAGGACATATTTATACAGCAGGAGCTACACTACAAATTTTTTATTTACCAAAACCGTTATTCGAGCTTATAACCCACCATCCGTGGCATCTGATATAGAGGAAGAAACAATTGTATGTACATTGATTTCTACAAAATAAATTTACATATAGAGAATATAATAACGTTAGTGACGCCAGTCCCTCAGCGTTCGGCGCTCATTGAAGAGAATATAAACAGTCTGCCAATGACATTATCAAAAATATCACCATTTTCTATAAAGCAGAAAGAAGCAGATTAATAAATATTCTAGAAGAAACTGAAATATACACCCACGTAATAAAACAATCGGGCAACATACTTAAAGACAAACAGAATTAGGGAATAAGATGTATGTACAAAATTTCAACAGTGTTGTAACCGAATAATTTTCGTTTGGAGGCTGTGTCTTGCATGTAAAATTGTGTAATTGTTGGATTATTTTGAAATTTTATACCCTCTTTATATATACGAATTGTCAAGAAATTGTAATTTAGATATATGAACACAAGTCACAGATATATGTAAATATAACCTTAGAAATAATGAAAGACAAATAATGTAGACTCCTTGAACTGTCAGTTCAATGTTTACAATGTATGACAGTTATCTAGAACGTTGTCAAGAATTGTCACTGTCTAAAATCTGACAGCAGTAACATACATAACAAACCGTACGATATTACAGGACAAATTTCAGATCCTGTCCTGTTATAGATGCACATACTGTAAGTAGACTTATATTACTGCTACTATAAGTACAGTTAATTTGTAGAAATCTATGTACATACTGTTGTCTGCTCCTGTATATCAGATGGATAATGTATTATTAAGCCCGAAAACCGGTTTTGGCAAATAAAACATTTCTAGTGCAGCTCATGGTGTATAGAAGATGCCGTCAATAAATATCCGAAAGCTGCGGAGCACCAACCATTCAAGATTCTTACAACAAAAATAGGCAGCAAATTAATGCTTTATAAATGCTGTAATATAAAAGAGAAATAAAAAGAGGGGAAAAGAAGGGACACACTCATTAGAAATCCGGTCAAACCGTGTTCCCATGGTACGTGAGAGCAGCACTGTAATCTCTACACCAATTCTTGCATTTGTTACTAATAGCGAGACTAACTCTCCTTATCGGCACGACATTCCTTAGGGAGCGTTCCAGCGATAGTGCCGACGTGTATACCTGAGTGACTTCAGAGGAGCATACTACGTCTCCTGCTAGAGTTCACCGAGACAGTTTGTAGTGGACGTAAATGACCCGAGATTTACGGCGTCGCTTGAACAAGGTGCAATTAGTAGTGAGTGCCGAAGAGACAGCACTCCTCAAGCCTCACATACCGCCAGGCGGCTCCACGCACGGCACGCAGATAAACCCGTTTTTATCAGCCGCTGCTTGGTTTACGGCCACAGCAGCCGAAGGCGGAGCCTTCCGTAAATAAACAGGGGTGAACGCCCTGCTGAGGACTCAATAAGCTGCCCATGCAGCATCGGCACGCACGCCATATATAAGTTACCTGAAATTAATAAACACTCACACACACACACACACACACACACACACACACACACACACACACGGGCCATAGCCTTACACGGCGAGATTTGTGAGGCATCGTGGCGACAGCGGCGATTATCGGGCGTCACCCATCACGGACGCGCCCAGGCAGTGGCGATTACCGGGATCAGTCTTACCAAGGAAGAGGCCAATGAACCCGAGAAAAGAGGTTAGTAGAATGGTGAGGCAATCCCGCTCCAGACTGTTGATTTTTGAACGGCAGTAACCGTACACTGACATCAGTTTACTCAACAGTTACGAGGGCGTACCGAAAATTAATTCCTATTTTTCAAACGAAATCTCTTAAAGTTTTTTAAATGAAACATACTGGTCTCCCTGGTGACGAAAACATTTCTCCCAACGACAGACCAGTTCGTCGATACCGTCAGCATATAACAGTGGTCGTCAAACTTTTTCGCTCAGGAGCCAATACTGACATTGGCGGCACCTCGAGCTACTAAGGTATCGTAGTTGTTAATCGGCAACGCACATAAATCAGTATGTTACCAGCACCAGTAGACTAGGTATAGTGAGGGCGCGATAAGTTATCCACTGATTCCCCAAGTACCGATGGTTAAAAGTCTGCACCATTCGGAACACTTCGTGTCGACTGTTTTCTGTTTCAGATTCCCGCCACTCCCAGCGACCACAAAAGTGTCGCACTGTAATTGCATGACATTGCATGACGAAGTTTTGTTTTGCTGTCTATTTGATCGCACGATTAACTTGAAACGTCCCCTTGGAAAAATTAATGAATAAAATGGCTCTGAGCACTATGGGACTTAACAGCTGAGGTCATCAGTCCCCTAGAACTTAGAACTACTTAAACCTAACTAACCTAAGGACATCACACACACATCCATGCCCGAGGCAGGATTCGAACCTGCGACCGTAGAGGTCTCGCGGTTCCAGACTGACGCGCCTAGAACCACACGGCCACACCGGTCGGCACTAATGAATTACTGTGCTGATAAACCTCTTACGTTATTTGATTTTCAAACAGCTGAGCACAACTGAACGTACTCAGGCATTCACTAAACTGACACACAATACCTTTGTTTTTTTTTTTTTTTTTGCGCAATGCAATCTGCTGACTTTTAATAATCCCTCCAAAAGAATGGCCCTGGCTAACAATAGCCTATACCTTTCATGAATCACTTACCTCACAAAAATCTTCGTTACTCTAACTGCTGCAATACAGCAGCGCAGCTAAATAAAAGATTCTAATTACTGAAGACACTAACTACTGATAGGCATAGTTAGCAAATGAAAGATTTTGATAGAGAACAAAAAATGTATTATTTACCTTAATAATATTCAAAAGTATATATATATCAGTTCATGATATATAGTACTACAAATTTACTCTTTCTGATCGACACACGTCCTGAACGTCCGCTCTCAAAATTCTGCCATCTCTCTCCCCACATCCACCACTGCTGGCGGCTCACCTCCAACTGCGCAACGCTACGCGCTGTTCACATCCAACTGCCCAACACTACAATAGCAAATATTCCAACAATGCAAACCAGCCAGACTTCACACAGCACAGTCAGTGATTTTCATATAGAGTGCTACGTGGCGTTACCAACATAAAAACCTAAACAGCATACTTACAAACTGATTAATAACAGTAATTGTACTCCGTCTTTCGGCCACGAGTGGCCTACCGGGACCATCCGACCGCCATGTCACCCTCAGTGGAGGATGCGGATAGGAGGGGTGTGGGGTCAGCATACCGCTCTCCCGGTCGTTATGATGGTATTCTTGACCGAAGCCGCTACTATTCGGTCGAGTAGCTCCTCAATTGCCATCACGAGGCTGAGTGCACCCCGAAAAATGGCAACATCGCATGGCGGCCTGGATGGTCACCCATCCAACTGCCGACCACGCCCGACAGCGCTTAGCTTCAGTGATCTCACGGGAACCGGTGTATCCACTGCGGCAAGGCCGAACAGTAATTGTACTTTATGTAATTAAGCTGAGACGACCAATGATCTCTTCAGTGCAGACGCCAACCAGGCTCAAACTCTTACGGAAATCGACGAGCATCCGCGAGTAATAAGGATACTGGGCAAAGGACTCTACATTAGTAGTGTGTGGGTAAGTTGAGAATCTGTGTCTGACGGGAGGCATGGTAGGGTAGTTCGTGCATTTGCAGTGACCACTGTGCCCGGGTCGCTTAGTTGTCACAGCATCTGCCTAGCAAGCAGGAGACCCGGATTCGAATCCCGGCTCGGCACAGATTTTCAACTATCCCCACTGATTACAACCAATGTCCGCTCGCAGCCAATGTCTGTAATTTCTGTGTGTCTTAACTGCACTTATATTGAAATCCAATGTGATACAACCATAAATGTTTATTAAATGTTTCGAAAGTCATTTTTTCTTACACTCACTGGATTGTATTACAACAAGCTTATATTAATTTCATATTCTTTGCTAAAACTAAATATCGCTTTTGAAGATAACAGCCCCCACAATACGCATTCTCGAATCTGTGCTACGACTGTGTCAAAATTTATACCATAGCAGCTGATTGGTATGAGTCGCGAAAGCCTGTGAGTTGTCGGTATTGGAAAACAAACAACAAAACACTCCCCCTTCTTACAGCCTTCGACCCCGCAGTGGCCACGGTGCTTACCCCTCTGCTCCTGAGGTAAACGGCCAACTTTACTTCAAAGAATTCACTGACGTCAATGAAAATCAAGCACATCTTTAAATACCAGTGTCTCCGTAAGTATTTCTGTTTGTTACTGAGCAGGAAAACTACACTCTTAAGAATCTCTTAACGTCAGTTATCGTCTTTGGATTTGGCTGTTAGTTGCTAGATGCGTATCGTAATAAAATACGGCTGAGACAGAGTGCAGCTCGATTACTTGATTCGGGCGGTATGTGAGCACTGCTGTAGAAAGTTTAACTTCGTTGACGGAGCCACAGCCTCACCTCTGCTTGCGCCGCTTCATCACTTTCAAATTGAAGTCCTCAAAGGTTTCTTTAACTTTTGGAAACAGATGAAAATGGGATGGGGGCCAAGTCGGTATTGTACGAAGGATGACAGCATTGTCTGCCTGAAGCAGATGGTGCTCCGTGTGTGGACAAACTCTTCAAATTTTAAACTCGATTACAGTACGTTGTTTCTCACCCACAGCCGTAGTTACGTTACACAACGCCATGCTACACGCTACAATTCGGTGGCCACTAATTGGAGAGGGCCGCAAATACGTAGACATGGAGAATAAAAATGTAGAATGCTAATACTGTTTGTTTTATTTTAAAAGTTTTAGGAGTTTTCACATAAAAAATTCGCGGTTATTGCTTTTTAGCACGCCCTCGCACTAGTAAATCTACGAGACAACACAAGTTGAACTAGAATTCATTCAAACAGCGAAACTTTTCGAGTTAATATTATTGAACATCAGCATTCCAACATAATGTCGGCATTTATTACCAGATACTAATTTCAGAACAGTACCTCAATATATATTCATTTCCTGACGGAGATGAGAATTTTTGATTTTATGCATCTGCTGACTCTGAGACCAGATTTAGTGCTAGGTGTTCCCTAGTGTGACGAAACGGCATGTGCGGGTTGCATAAAGAAGTTTTCATTAGAAAATTTTGTGTCTGAAAACTTTTTTTAAGTGCAATATCTCTAAAGGATATTGTATTGTAATGTAACTTAGTCGTCCATTGGCCTTGTTTTCTTAGCACAGGAAGTTACAAAATAAGGTATGCTAAGAGAAAAATATATCTGTGCAGTATAGAGCGAGTATCGTAGTTAGTACAGGAAATCGAAGACAATAGACGTAAAACGTTCCAGTAAACATGGGTTCGAAAATGAACCGTTTGTGAGATACTTGCAAATGTATTGTAGTGAACAGCCACTGATTTCAGTATCTGTACGAAATATTATCTCCAAATGAATTTGAAATTTAAATTTTTTTTGAAGTCCCCGCTAACTGGGTTCGTATGTCACCCATAGTTAGGAAATATGGTACATGTATGATGGAGGACCTACCGACATCTAACGCGCCAATGTGCTTCAAGATGAACAGGTTGACCAGGGCCTCCAAGGTCACCTGATCTCCGGAATATGCCATCTCGATCTCATAAGTTACGTTTACGGCATTTCCGATGACACGGTTAAATAACTATGGAGTTATTTGTAGTGTATTTTCGAGCTTTACGAAATGATTTGGGGTGGCTGAAAGAATAAATAACTGAGTGCAGTTATTGCATGCAAATGATAGGACGACATATGGAAATCCTCCTTTAACAGGTACTAGTACATAGTACATCATAACATGTAAGATGCTGAAATTTTACTGTTCTCATATTTCTTGTTAAGGTAGGTCATAGCCGAAATTTGAGCGTAGTTAGATGGGGACTTAACTGAAAAGTGTAAATTTCAAATACATTCATACTAATTAGGACAATATTTGATAATGAAGTCAGTGGCGGCTCGTAACCAGACATTTGCAGTTATCTCGCAAATGAGCATGTTTGCTGGAACGTTTTTGATTCTATTGAATCCTTAACTATATCAAATTTCGCTATTAATTGTGGAACGTCCTGTATAATTCAAGTACGAAGGAAAAAACATTTAAACCTAACATAGACTGCTGGTAAGGCTATAGCTGGACAAGTCTAGTTGATAAACCCCAACCGCGCCATATCCCATCACCCATTTAAAAAACAGAAATGAAGAGAGAAAATTTCGAGCGCTGATACGAAACGGTGTCGTTTCATCGCACACATTTCATCTTTGCCGCATTCACGCATCCTGGAAAGCTAGTACGAGAGTAAATGGAAGTTCTTTACGAAATGAGTTAATCGATTTTGCAATTGCAGCTTTGGAAATATTTCACGGCATGAGCACGTTATAATAAAACATTATGAAAGAGTATCCACAGTTTCCCGAGCTCCAAGATAATATTATAAACGTCTTTAATACAAATAGGATTTGTAATCTTTTCGCTATGTTTTTATTTTAAAAACATTTGCTGGGACTGGCTCAGCTTCCCGTATCTCTTTTTTTCTGGCGTCTCTCCTGTCCTCAAGGAAAGCAGGAGAGATCTTGTTTAATCTCTGATTCAAACTACAATAACTTTACCTAATACTATCATTTTTTACTGTCATAACCTGGATTTTAAATGTTTTTACAGTTTCGCAACGGTAAGCAACGAACGATTTTGGGAGTTGTTAATACGGTGATGCTACTGATCGGCCGCCATTGTTGCAGCCTTGAATGAATATTGAACGATCAGTAAAGGAATCTGCATTTATTCTAGATTAATTTTTCGAACTCCGATACCTTTCGAGGAATCGCTGTAATACAACGAAAACACTGATACTGAAATACTTATATTCCTTCCCACAGTCACGCATCAGCATGTTAGTAACTACTAACAGTTAGTGATTATGCTGATACCCGTCTCTGCTCCCTTCATTAAAATATTTCCGCTTTCTATGCTTGATAGCCATTTAAAACAAACAACTTTCTGTTTCACTAAAGAGAAGGCGGAAGTGTCACATCTACTTGTGTGTTATAGGGTAACATTATGAGATGTATACTATAAATTACTTCTGACTGCAGCTTCTGCTTCTTATTTATTGGTTCTTCTACTGTTTTCCTGAGCACTGACACTGACACTTTTTGGAATTCAAGTTACTGTATGTTGATTTAGTAACGTGAAAAGTGGTGTTTCTATTTGCACTTCAAACCGGTTAATGGTTAGAGTATTATACAGCGTGCATCACCTAAAACTTGCACCGTAAATGTTACGGAAATGGAATGTGCTATTGATGCGGGGATTTCACAGAATAGATTGGTAAATAGGCACACATATTGTTAGCCAATTAATAGTTTGTAATAATACTTGGAAATTGTATTTTTTCTGCAAATACACACTTTTTTAAATGGAACAATGCCTATCGACATTAATAAACTAAAAGTAGGATAAATTGGAATGTCAATGGTATTTGTTGCCGGATTCTAGTGCAAGTCGTTTACGAGATATCGTATTTTGAAAAGTTTCTACACCGACATTAGTTTGTGGTATTCAACCTGCGTTGTTGCTAGGTACGATGCCGTTACGTTTGCTTAGAGTGTGCTTGTGTGTTCCTTGAGTGCGTTGCGACTTGCTCGTGACTTAGTGTGTGGAAGTTCAAACAGTAGATCATGAGTGGCCGATGGGATTTACCAACGCAGAAAAAGTTAACATGCTCATGCTGTATGGAGAATGTACGAAGAATACAGTTCGTTCTTGTATGGTGTATGCGCGCAGATATCACAATAGACGTCAACCATCTCGGCAGTTATTTATCAACCTCTTCAACCAGTTACGTGAAAGTGGTGGTGTAACACCTATACAACGTAACAGAAGGAAAAAAGTGACAACAAAAGAGGGGGAACTTAATGTTCTTGCTGCTGTTGCAGTTGATCCGCACGTTAGTTCCCGCGCAATCGCACGAGGAAGTGGCATGAATCAAGCAAGTGTCCCACCCATTCTCCAACGACGTAGGTTCCGTCCCTATCACATCTGTCTCCATCAAGAGCTGCATAGAAATGATTATGAGAATCGTGTTAACTTCTTACATTGGTATTAAGACAGGATACGCTAGATGTGTCATGTATATTGTTTAGTAATGAAGCCACATCTACTAATCATGGCTAGGTCAACCGTCGAAACATGCACTATTGATCTGTTGACAATCTCCGTTGGCTTCGTCAGGTGGAATGTCAGCTTCCAGGAAATGTAAACATACGGTGTGGAATAGTGAACGATCAGCTCGTTGGACCGTTTCTCATAGACGGGACACTGTACACGCACAAGTATCGCTGCCTCCTATCAGCCGGATGCAAGAAGACGTTTCCCTGCAAGCTAGGAGGAACATGTGGTACCAACGTGATCCAACGTGATGGCTGACCAGCCCATAGTGCTCGAAGCACTGCAGCATGTCTTCACGAATTGTTTCCAAATCATTGGACTGGACGCAGAGGACATGTACTTTGGCCAGCCAGTTCTCCGAATTTGACCCCTGTAGACTTTTTTCTGTGGAGAAATCTGAAAGACACTGTCTACAAGGACATATCAACTAAATCCAATGATATGCAACGAGATATTACTGCAGCCTGCTCGAACATCTCCGCTGAAATGCTAGTATGTGTGCAGCATTTGTTCCACACTACACTGGAACAGGGTGTTGGCGCTGCCGGCAGTCATTTTGCACACAACCTAAGATGATCAGTTGCCTCGTTACTGGTCAGAATCCACATAACAAGTGTATATACTTATGTTGTTCTTTAGCGTGTCCTACCACAGGTATTGTACAATTGTCGGTGTGGGAACTTTTCAAAATACGATATACGGTAAACGACTCGCACTAGAATCCTGCAACAGACACCAATGACATTCTAATTTACCCCACCTTAAATCAGTTAAGATCAAAAGACATTGTTACGTTTAGAAAGGTGTATGTTTACACAAAAAATGGAGTTACTAATTATTATTACAATCTGTTGATTGGTTAATAATACAGGCGCCTGACTACCAATTCGTTCTGTGAAAACCGCACATCAATAGCACTTTCCAATTCCGCAATATTTGCGGTCCAAGAGTTAGGTGATTCACCCTGTACATAAACTGAAGTGTGATATTTTAAAAATTGTTTAATGTAAGATAACATTAAGTGTGTAAATTCATAGCGACGTGCATTAGCAGAACAAATTTAGCGACGTAGTATGTAATATTCAATACGCTGGGAAAGCTAGCTGGCGCCAGCACTCGCTGCGTGGGAACACGTACCGCGTGGCTTCCCGCCCTACCGGCTGCTGCCTTTCGTGTAATTGGACGGTGGCCAGTATGTGAACACGACCGACCTCCCGGGCGTGATATCCAAGGAGCACGTGAGAACATCAACGTGATTATTTAATATTCTAATTTACCTGTCGAATATTTTTAACGGAACCTGGGATCGACGACGTTAAAGACTTTAATACCTGTACGAGAAGTGGACTTGCAGAAAAAGCCAAAACGTAACGTCATCGTAAAAATCTATTTGTAACTGCAGGCTGCCCGCTGACATTATTTTATAAAATCGTTGATAATAGTCCGCTGATGATTAAGTAAAAGTATCAACATGAACTTTTGTACCCATATTTTCCCCGAGCCTGTGGAGTAATAAGTAATTAGTTGACAGTCGACTTCTCGCATGCGTGATGGCTGGGTGTTGTGTGACGTCCTTAGGTTAGTTAGGTTTAAGTAGTTCTACGTTCTAGGGGACTGAAGACCATAGATGTTAAGTCCCATAGTGCTCAGAGCCATTTGAACCATTTTTTGACTTCTCGCATGACTTCTTTTTTCAGTAGATTATACCCTTAATGTAAATATTACATATTACGTCGACTGAAAACGGTAAAACCATGACGAAACGTGTTTCGATATTTAAAAAGTGAAACACTTTATACTGCAATAAGATACATCTTTAGTTAGTAAAGATTATGTACTATCTATCTCCATTTGCTTAAGTGAGTTTATACATACGTGAATCCTGCTTGCATGCTTAGAGGTAGATAATATTCACTGTGACGACTCAATTACCATGCAAACACTTGGAGTTTTAACTTTAACATTCATAATGAACTATTAAAGTAGAATTCGCTAACGTCTGAACTCTGAAGTTTCATGGTTCGAAATGGTTCAAATGGCTCTAAGCAATATGGGACTTAACTTCTGAGGTCATCAGTCCCCTAGACTTAGAACTCTTTAAACCCAACTAACCTAAAGACATCACACACATCCATGCCCGAGGCAGGATTCGAAGCTGCGAACGTACCAGCAGCGCGGTTCCGGACTGAAGCGCCTAGAACCGCTCGGCCACAGCGGCCGACTGTTTCATGTTACAGGCGGAACCTAACTGTGTAAAACGTAAGTTCATGGACGTAGCGCAGCCTCGAACAGTACGAGTAATGGCGAAGAAAGTCATCCTTGTTTCGTTCCCCAGCATCCCTCTAACAGCACCCACAACCTAAATCGGACTTACTGGTTGGAGATTCCAATCCCGTTACACTGGAATATGAATGCATCGTCGGAACCATTGTGCAAACACTCTCGCTGCAGTGGGGACGCGAAAAAAAAAAACATGGCATAGAGGTTCGATTATTGAGTTACGTCCTTAGGTCGTCGGTGATTAATTGAAGGAGAAGTTTAGGGGCTTGATGTCTTGATAAGCTAAATGGCTGTACTTCGTGTGTGTTCACGAGTAGCTGTTCCTATCATGCGTAGAAATTCACGGAAACAATACATCTTTTGGCAGCAGCAAAGCGTTTGGCAGACAGCTACAGGAGTGTGTAGCAACTCATCACTTATAACTATAGCCAGCCAGACATTATATCTACGATCACCATTTTCTTTTCAACGGGTCCATTGCTGTAAATTCCCCTGCCGAAAATAGCATAGCTCTTCGACAGTTCGTAACTGTAAAACGATGTTTTGGTCTGACAAGCTAAGATTTTCTCTCTTATTTTGATGACTGACTGTGAAACACGGTATACCTGAGCAAGGCTTTTGCAGCAGCTGCACATCGACGAACCTTTTTTTTCCCCAATGACACTGGTAGAGGATTTTCTTTTTGATTGATTCTACATACCGCGATTTCTGGTGAATTTGGTGTATCTGTCAACAATACACTTCCAAAACAGAAATACATATTGCCTTACCACCTACATCCCAATGAAGCCGCCATCCGTGGTGGCCGAGGGGTTCTAGTCGCTTCAGTCCTGAGTCACGAGGCTGCTACGGTCGCAGGTTCAAATCCTGCCTCGGGAATGTATGTGTGCGATGCCCTTAGGTTAGTTAGGTTTACGTAGTTCTAAGTCTAGGGGACTGATGACCTCGGATGTTAAGTCTCATAGTACTTAGAGCCATTAGAAACTTTTTTTAACCAACGAAGCCGCCGGCCGTGAAACTCCTGAGTTCGCGGCATCCGATAATGAGTTATTTTACAATGAAATAAATACTCGTTGCTGCATACAGGCGTTGATATAAGTCAACGAGGTCAGTTGAAAATGTGTGCCCCAATCGGGACTCGAACCCGGGATCTCCTGCTTACATGGCAGACTGAGCCACCGAGGACGCAGAGGATAGTGCGACTGCAAAGACTTATCGTTGGCACGTCTCCCGTGAGACTCACGTTCGCAACTTATTGTCCCGCACTATATTCATAGTGCCCCGGCCCCTTATACTCATCACTCGCGACTTTACCGCCGATTCCCGCAAGAGTTCGGGCACTGTTTGTGCATTCGAACAGATGATGGTCAAATGGCCTGTGTGCCTTAACTATATATGTGTGTCCGAAAGAACAGATACCATCTTCACATGTATATATAGTTATTTTACAGTCAGAGCCAGCAGTTTCTCCTCAGAGGCTTCTCACACGATGTTTAAGAAGTGTAACTCTCAGATCTGATCTAACAGGGGCTTTTTTAGACCATTCTTTGTTCGAATGGATTGATATCTTCGACATCTATCTTCATTCTTCTGGTCTTTAATTGTACGCGTGTCTTCCACACCTATTTTCCTCGATAGCTGTTTTACATATTGCAGTCTTTGTCAGTCATTACAAATGTTTACCTCTGCTGCTCTGACTGCTTCTGAGTTAATCATCGCCATACGCTATGAAAGTTGAAGGTCAATTACACAGAACCGCCTCACTGAATGTGTAAGAACTTCGCCATTTTACAGCAGTCCCTCCTGTTAACTCCTCCGTCTAACGAACTGTATTATGGGCATAATACTATCCAGCTTTTGTCGTTCAAATAAACGGACAGTGGGAGATCGTCTTTTGTTTACAATATCTGCGTATAATATAGGTTTAGTGATATGGTAACTAGAGGTACCAGTTATTCCTTGTCCGTCGGTTTCGCAAAAGTAATAATGCTGCTGTAGCGTCTCGAAAAATTTAAAAGACAGTAGGACCATGTCACACCTCTAAAAGTTTGCAACATAAACGCTCACTACGGTGCCGTGTTTTTTGGAGCCGATAGAACGTATTTAAGCTTGTCAACAATTTTATGTTAGGCCACACGGCTTGCAAGCTGAAGTCTTGAATGAACCTAATATTGCCAAGCGACATGACGGGGACCGCACTGCGGCCACGAAGAAGAGACCAGCTGTCTGACAGTACAATAGCACTGCACTGCATGTGGAGTCTCTCTACAACAGCGGCGTGACAGAGTGGGAAGGCAGCGCCAACACCGGCCTCCGAGCGCCTGTGATATATGGCAGTGGGCAAGAGCGCTGTGAAGCAAGGCAGCATTTATAAACAGGCGAGTATTCTCCGCAACGTAATGCGTCCCCCTGCGCTTCCGCTTTATGAAGTTCAAAGGATATCTTTGACATTGACTAATATGAAACCGCTTTCGAAATGAAGGCGCTTCCAATTATGCCACCTTAAAATCACTTCCCGTGCTGCTCCATATTTATCATGTAAGGAAAGCAGGATCGACGTCCGCATAAATCTCACTTAATGCTTTAAAACATGTATAAGTTAAAAAGAAGAAGAAAAGGTTACTGCTATTTCAGGTAGTGTGTCAAAGTCTTTCACTTCTTAGATTTAAATTTCATAACTTATCGACTCCTTACATTATTCAGAACAGTGATGCACAGTCATAACCTTCACTGTACTGTGGACAAACTAAGAAAGAGAATGGCAAATTGCACGACTCACTGATGAAATACCGAGGAGCAGGGCACGCAAGTTCACACTCACTGACGTTCAGTAGGAATAATGCACTGAAAACCTCCGAGTGGAAGTGGATACTACTGAGTCTCTTCTTCCTTCGCATCACTGTCTAATACAGGCACTTTGATGCGGGATCACAAAGAAGTTTGCTGTGCGTATGAGCCGTTATGTGAGTATGAATGCGAGTAATGGTACAAATGGCTTTGAGCACTATGGGACTTAACATCTGTGCCAGCCGCGGTGGTCTCGCGGTTCTAGGCGCGCAGTCCGGAACTGCGCGACTGCTACGGTCGCAGGTTCGACTCCTGCCTCGGGCATGGGTGTGTGTAATGTCCTTAGGTTAGTTAGGTTTAAGTAGTTCTAAGTTCTAGGGGACTTACGACCTAAGATGTTGAGTCCCATAGTGCTCAGAGTCATTTGAACTTAACATCTGTGGTCATCAGTCCCCTAGAACTTAGAACTACTTAAACCTAACTAACCTAAGGACATCACACACATCCATGCCCGAGGCAGGATTCGAACCTGCGACCGTAGCTGTCACGCGGTTCCAGACTGAAGCGCCAGAACCGCACGGCCACACCGGCCGGCCGAGTAATGAAGAACATGAAAGTCCAAGTGGCAGACGTCGACGGATGAACTGCAGCGAAATACCTGAAGCCCTTGTATTACTCCACAAGACAGGCAGGCCTGAGAATAGCGCAATAAAGAAATTTAGGAACCTAATACCGTATGTTCTTAGCAGCGTCATAACCGAGATAGCTTGATTAACATGGCCGTGGGACTGAGTCCTATTAGAGAGGCATCCGTATGACTGCCATTTAGGATAATCCACTGTCTACGATGCAAAAATTATGAATACATTAAGTTACATAAATGTTGCATTCTGTGAAGGACGCACTGCCACATAGTACTCGTGTAGCGATTTCTTAAACTAATGGTCTTAATGTAGGAGAGTTACACCGCACTTTATAAAGGGTATGATATAGGGTGACGGTCAGATTTTGCTTTCGTGAGTATGGAAGATGAATGCAATCCGTCGAAGAAGACCTGTGCTCTTAATGTCATGCAACAGCAATAATGCCAGAAAATAACGTTGCAAATGCGGTGTTACAGAAGTGCATACAGCGTGTTTAGAAGCCAATAAACACCTCAATAATGAAACTTCCTGGCAGATTAAAGCTGTGTGCCGGACCGAGACTCGAACTCGGGACCTTTGCCTTTCACGGGCAAGTGGTCTACAATCGCAGGAGAGCTTCGGTACAGTTTGGAAGGTAGGAGACGAGGTACTAGCAGAAGTAAAGCTGTGAGGACGAGGCGTGAGTCGTGCTTGCGTAGCTCTGATTGTAGAGCAATTGCCCGCGAAAGGCAAAGGACCTGAGTTAGAGTCTCGGTCCGGCACACAGTTTTAATCTACCAGGAAGTTTCATATCAGCGCACACTCCGCTGCAGAGTGAAAATCTCATTCTGGAAACCTCAATAATGGATCAAAAGTAGCATTATCATTTGTAGATAAAAGCTTGGTTCACACTGAGACAGAATATGAGAGGAGGGAAACGTGTGAAACCATGTACCAGTAGAAGGAACAAGTTTCTATGACATCTGCTCAAATATCCAGAAATGGGTATCTTTGAACTTATGTACATGGAAAGATATATCAGTAGTAAGTAAAACGATTGCCTTATCTTTCACAAAGTTCGAAGTATGTCCTCCTTCCTTCAGGATACTCAGAACACAGTGAATGTTGTAAACTATAAATTTTATTGTTTCTTAAGCTTTTCAAACCTTTGAAATCGAAATTTTTTTTTTTTTTTTTTTTTTTTTTTTTTTTGCATCACACGAGAGCACTATTCACTAAGACTTAGAAATATAATTACGTAGGCTTCCGCGGCCAGAGCCAGTCGACATAAAAGACTCCTGAGTATCGTAACGCGTCATAACGTAACGAACTGTACTGAAGAAACCAACGGTTCTGAGTCTACTGATCAGTAGACCCAGAAAGTCGCCGGAACTTTGGTTTCTTCAGTATAGCTTTTTACATTATGATGCGTTACGATATTCAGAAAACTATTAAGTCAATAAGACTTAGAAAGTTTTGAGAACAGCACTTTTCTTCGGACGAAAACCGGCGTTAAGGCAGTTTGCTGAATGACGTAATAGATTAGCGCTTTGCCACTTCTTGATGGTCCAATCCCACCGACATTTTTTTTTTTTTTTTTTTTTTTGCGTCATAGAGATTTCAACAGGTTCACCTCAAGCGGATGATCAAGATTTAGTGCCGTCAGTCAGGGAAGCTTTCTAAAACCCGGTAAGCTCGCCGCTAATGATCATACAGTGATATTGTTTCAGAGGTGTTAAACTAAGCTACGCTTAGTCATACTTCTGATTCAAAAGTAAAGTCCCTGACGAGACCGTCGTGATAGGATGACTCTTTAAAGGGAGCGAGGACACAATGCGACCCTTATGACCAAATGCGCTGCGGAAGGCGTGCCCCAATGAAGCGGGTAGGCGAGGCGTTAAGTGATTACCCGGGACGGGACGGGACAGCGACCGGGGGCACCTAACGAAGGCCCGCTGCTAAGTGATTGGAGAGCGGGGTCCGCCCCGCTGTACCTCATTCAATTCCTCGAATTACCCACACTTAATGCTGACTCGACCGCTACGTCTCAATTTACTCCTCGCTTACTATCTTTGCCCTCTCAATTAAACTGCCCTCTCATTTGTTTGTTCTCCGAGAATACGAATCATCCTTCGACCTTCAGATACCAATATACTTCCAGCTTATGTGCTAAGACAATGAGATACAATACAAATTCAATTTCTAAACTGTCATACTGTCAATTTTGGCTCCTTTTTAATTTTGCTATAAAGATCCTTCAAAGTCAAGAGCAATTTTCTACGTCAGAGAGCATTCCCAGTCCACCATTTCAGTTCCACATTTCTTCTTTGAGGTCAGTTGCATCATGATTACTCTACAGTCTTCCAAAGTACACTCTAAGGAAAAGAATTTTAAAAAAATCAACGTACCACGAAGAAATTATCAGAATGATACGAATATCGGTAGAAATGATGTACATGCACAGAAAAGCAAATGATTGCAATTCCAGAAAAGACTTTATCATTTATTCAAGAGAAAGAGCTTCACAAATGGAGCAAGTCAATAACGTGCTGCTCCACCTCTCGCCATTATGAAATCAGTTATTCGGATTTCCATTGATTGATGCAGTTCTTGGATGTCCTCCTGGGGGATATCGTGCCAGATTCTGTCCAATTCGCGGGTTACCCCGAGATTATTGGAGGGCCCTGTCCATCAAAAGTACTCAGCTGGTCGACTGCGGAGAGGTCCGGTGATCTTGCTGGCCAAGGTATGATGTGGGAATCAGAAAAATAGTAAAAACTCTCACTGTGTGCGGGGGGCGGGGGGGAGGAGGCATTATCTTGATGAAATGTAAGCCCACGACATGAGCGGCAACTAAATGGTTATCGTCGACATACCGCTGAAAGGGCGCGGCGGATGACAACCAGATGGGTCCTTCTTTGAAAAGAAACGGCATCCCAGACCATAACTCCTGGTTATCAGGGCTGTATGGCAGGTGACATTCGGATCAAGCCATTACAGTTACATTTCAGCAAGATAATGCCCGCTCGCATACTGCGTGAATATCTGCTGCTTGTCTTCATGCTTGCCAAATCCTACCTTGGCCAGCATGGTCTCCGGATCCTAGCAATTGAGAACTTTTGGAGTATTATGGGCAAAGCTCTCCAAAAAGCTCGAGATTTTGACGATGCAACGCACAAGCTGGACAGAATTTGGCGTGATATCCCTCAGAAGCACACCCAACAACTATCCAACTTGTTATTGACTTTCTCAGTTTATGAGTAAATCATCCATATTTTTCTGAAATTGTAGTCATTTGTTGGATGTGCATGTACATAACTTATACCGATTTCCATCCCATTTGGATAATTCCGTCGTGGTGCGTTTCTTTTTTCCCTCTCCTTAGAGTGTATTTGACCACCGCCCACCTGAGTTAGACGTGCTGATGGACATTAAGAATAGGTTTATAAACTAACTGACATCGTTAATCATTATTCTGTGGACAACTACTTTTATTCCACGGAACAATCTTTAAATAGACAAATCGTTTGTGTGCGTCTTTAGTGGGAAGTTTATGCATAGCTTACGTAATTTATACATTAATCCCTCAATTTTTATGTCCATATCTTTATATTGGGTGTTTCGCAATTCCTATTACAGGCTTCCAAGAGCTGTAATGGGAACCTAGTAGATAAAGTTGTTATAAGGAATTCATGGAAGGAAATGTACCGTTTGGAAGTAAAATAAATATGGAGATCAGATCACTCAGTGAAGACCAGTGTGCTCTACAGGAGTCTACGGCAAATACCATGTTTCGAGTACTTGTGTCGGGCTCTGTTCGGGCTCTATTCTACGTAATGAAGGAAACACTTTACAAAGTCAAGAAAGTGGCGTGTCCGTGGAGCACCACAGCAACCCTCCTCTTTGTGAACGTACCAGTTTTCCGCAGGCGTTGTTTTAGTCGGATGAAAGTGGTATGTGATCTCATAATGACATCAGGAAATGACGACGGTGCATACTGTTAGGCGGGAGATTTGAAAGTCATCCGATCTTCGAACTTTGTATCCAAACGATACATTTCCAGACATGGATTCCTTATCAAAGCTTTGTCCACTTAGCCACTTCTGCAACCCTCCCTTCTGCAACCCTAGAATTCTGTAACCTCATTTGGAAACAGTTTGTACTTGTCGCTATCCTACGACAAACTGAGGACAAGGTTTGGTATTGCTGTCATTTGAATATAGCAGAAAAGACAGAATTCTGTTACAAAAGTGAGGTAATTCGTCTCATTTGCAAATTTTACAACAGCAAATAGAGTTTTTTTAAATCTACATTTTTCAGTAATGTTACTTCCTATGAGATTAAAAAGATATAGACAATTTTATTCCTTGTAGCAGTCGTTGGCCTATTTGTAGCAAGAATTTCTACGCGGCTTGAGTGTCCAAACAATTACAATGAGAAAACCTGTGACTTTACTGAAAGCCGGCTTGCAGAGCGAGAAGCCGTGATGAGTTGAAATTAATGGTGGAAACTTTCAGCTATCTTACTTTGGGCAGTGCTACTAGTTTCGGTCTTAGTCCATTTTCAGGCTTAGCAGACGTACCGAAGCTAGTAGTAAAGTGCAAAATGAAAAACAGCTGAAGGTTTTCACCATGAATTTCAACGATTATTAGCAGCTGGTTTTCCCCTCCCATATGCATACGTGATGAGTGTTTTGACAGCTCGTGGCACCTAGTGGCCGGAGCGCTTGGCTGAAAGAATGGAAATGGCTCAATAGTGGCTAGATGTAGGAAATGAAAGATGATTATAATATAGTGGTATTTCAAGGGAAGTACGTTACAGACCGTATAAATATGGCACAGAAGAAAACTACAACAGGAAAATCGCGGCCTTGAGGTAAGCTCACAGCATTTCAGGTATTATTCTAGAATTTTTTAAAAATTAAGACAGATTATAAAATTAATAACAATTGAACCACTGGAGACATCTGATCAAATGATGCATCAGTAAACACCACAACTAGCTATCTTTCATATTATGCATGTGTATAAAGAACTACATACGAGTTTATTAAAAATTTATATGCAATTATCTACATACATACTCCGTGAGCCACCGTACTCTGAACCATAGCACGCAGCGATCTCCAGGAGCAAAATGGACAGATGGGTATGGGCAACCTAACACAACAGCTGAGAAGCAAATGAACCAGTGTCACAAGCCGTGCCTCGCATTGCACGTTTTACACGCAGGAGAACGAAAAGTTTCTACGTTAGGGAGCCCCAGGGAAGTGTGGTAGGTCCGCTGTTGTTTTCTATCTACATAAATGATCTTTTGGATTGGGTGGATAGCAATGTGCTGCTGTTTGCTAATGATGCTGTGGTGTACGGGAAGGTGTCGTCGTTGAGTGACTGTAGGAGTATTCAAGATGACTTGGACAGGATTAGTGATTGGTGTAAAGAATGGCAGCTAACTATAAATTAATGCAGACGAATAGGAAAAAGAATCCTGTAATGTTTGAATACTCCATTAGTAGTGTAGCGCTTGACACAGTCACGTCGATTAAATATTTGGACGTAACATTGCAGAGCGATATGAAGTGGGACAAGCATGTAATGGCAGTTGTGGGGAAGGCGGATAGTCGTCTTCGCTTCATTGGTAGAATTTTGGGTTGGCTCTGAGCACTATGGGACTTAACTGCTGAGGTCATCAGTCCCCTAGAACTTAGAACCACTTAAACCTAACTAACCTAAGGACATCACACACAACCATGCCCGAGGCAGGATTCGAACCTGCGACCGTAGCGGTCGCGCGGTTCCAGACTGTAGCGCCTAGAATCGCTCGGCCACTCCGGCCGGCAGAATTTTGGGAAGATGTGGTCCATCTGTAAAGGAGACCGCTTATAAAACACTAATAGACCTATTCTTGAGTACTGCTCGAGCGTTTGGGATCCCTATCAAGTCGGATTGAGGGAGGACATAGAAGCAATTCGGAGGCGGGCTGCTAGATTTGTTACTGGTAGGTTTGATCATCACGCGAGTGTTACGGAAATGCTTCAGGAACTCGGGTGGGAGTCTCTAGAGGAAAGGAGGCGTTCTTTTCGTGAATCGCTACTGAGGAAATTTAGAGAACCAGCATTTGAGGCTGACTGCAGCACAATTTTACTGCCGCCAACTTATATTTCGCGGAAAGACCACAAAGATAAGATAAGAGAGATTAGGTCTCGTATAGAGGCATATAGGCAGTCATTTTTCCCTCCTTCTGTTTGGGCGTGGAACAGGGAGAGAAGATGCTAGTTGTGGTACGAGGTACCCTCCGCCACGCACCGTATGGTGGATTGTGGATTATGTATGTATATGTAGATGTAGATATATGAAACTCCTGATTCAAGTAGTCAAGCAGCCGCCGCACATCTTAGATCGATCTGTATGTGGTGGTACTAGCCCCATTTTTTCTGTTATAGCGAAATCATAGATTTTTTTAGAACGAGCTAATTCAGCACCTTGACACATCATTTGTTCGTGCCGGCCTCCCCTTATTTTTCCCAGTTGCTCCAGCATACTGACCACGGTCTGAGGTCCTTTTATTGCCGATGGAACAAGCAGCAGTAGCATGGTCACACGCTAGTGGTTTGAATCCGGGGCCGTAGCGTGCCGCAAGGTCTTCGAAACGCGGATTTAATTGGGGACCTGTAAGCGTCTGTTAGGGCTCACGGCAGGGTGCAGTATATCGTGGCTTTTCCCGCAGGCAGAAAAGGAAACCCAATCCAATCTGCAGCTGCTCTCTACCTTGGAGCGCCCGAATGCGGCTATCTGTCCGGGGAAATGGCCCCCTCCTGACAATTACTGCCATTACTGTCCGACAACGGTGTCACAGACAGTCGTGTCGTCGACAAAAGACGGCTAATTTTATACCCATGGACAGGTGGCTAGTCATACTCGTGGAACTGATTATTTGTTGCAACAGAGAACCTAAGTACTGTATACACAGATCAGGCAAGTTCGAATGGAGAAACTAGACGTGGTCTTCCCTATAGAGAAACTATGGAACCCTGTGCAGCTACCAGATCATCAGAATAGATGGGAGCCATGTGTCTAGAATGGTCCCTGCTAGACTGCTTGCCATAGTGCCAGTACCCGGGCATTTTCATTAAGTCGCCTGGAGCAGTTAGTGATTCTCATTCTGCATTTGTTCATATTATGGTTGTCGATTTCTGTTGCGGACAACACGTCTTATTCGTTACTACATTGGCAGTTTTGATATGCAAGACGGCGTGGAGAGAGTACAGAAAGTGTGCCGCATTGTATCTTCACATATTAGTTACATTAGGTAACAGACGCTGAAAAAGCCACAACTGAAGATCACTAGTAGTCTCCGGCATGTCCTTGTTGCGACGTTCCCTACCCTAATAGTTCTTTATTCATCCTGCAACAGTTTAGTTTGCTGTGATCGGACATCTATTCCACGAATATTCAAGTTTCTCAAATTTAGACGGAAAAACATGTTGCTTTTCAAAGATAACAGCACATACCATTTTACTTCGTTCATTGATTTCGTATGTAACACACCTGCTAACAATTCCAGGCCCAGTCATACTCTTATTAACAGTTATGGACACGCTCGTATTTTTATGACTTTCCTACTCGCAAGTTGTTCCTGTTTTTAGCCCAGTTAGAGAAAAATATATTTTCATTAAACCATTCAGGAAGTTGGAATGTACGTCTATACAAGATTAGAGCATTTTAAATTTGAATTTATGATTTTTAAGACGTAAACACTAAATACTCATAATGACAAAAATTAAATCTTACAAAGACAGTGTATTCTGGAGAGTTTGTCCTTTGCATCTTATCGGAAACATTGTCGATATACTCGTAGCAAACAGAAAATGAATGTCTACGAACTAACCTAGTACAAGTCTAACACACAATTTTGGTTTTCAGGTCACTTTTTTTGGACGCGCCTCTCATCTCCCAGAAGACAATCTAGCTTTATTTTGTCTCGGCTCTTCCACTCTAGTGATGGACGTCACGGCAGATTTTATACGTGAGGGCGAGAGCTTCTTGTTGTGCACATTTTTTCCACAGAGTGCCATCCTCTTCTTCTTATAGCCTGCTTGAGAGTTTGCAGCCACAGTCTGTGAATAATCACTATCTACCTCCTGCTCAATATCTGTATCCTATGATCACTCTCCGAACTGTGGCCACTTTCCTCTCAGACTCATTATTTATCTCATATTCGTTTGCGAGATATTGAATCTGCAATCTAGTCCCAAAGTTCAATGGCTACAGTGGCTACGTATTTTTTTAACCAGTAAAAGAAGACACACATTTACTCAGCAAGACAATCCATGAAACTGGGTAACTTGCACATTGTTACAAGGAGGGACAGTTAGCTGAAAGATATGTGGAAGGCCATAGCTGTAGAATTTATGTAACAATGCCGCCAATATACGTATATTCACTCTGTTTATAGCTACAGCGGGGTATATTTTCCACAAGCGTGTGCCTACGGATTAACAGTTAAATTTATTTCACGTTCACACTAATATTTTCCATTGGTGTATTGCTTTTCCAAATAACCCGTTCATGCTATGACAGTCCGGCTGAGACTACAGACCTTAGATGCTGTTGTACACAGTCGTATCACCAATAAAAAGTAAGTTTCATATCAGTTCCACGACTCCTATGGAAAGTGGATACAGAGTCATCTTTCGACAGTTTACACATACGTCGAGTCCCTACACAAACAGGTTTGTCAAAACAGACGTATCACTTCTCGTAGCAGCATGAGACTGAGTTACCATAAGTGTTCTGTATGCGATAAGGTCAAGAGGTGGAAAATTCTCCAAACCCGTCGTCAAAGAACTCAGAGCTGAATCAATCCTAAGAATAGTAACAGTTATCCACACTTGGCCAATTTCAAAAGCCATATTAGTTAAAGCAAAATCAATACGTCCCACACTAAACACAAATGAACCACGTAGAATATCAATAACCTTAGTTGCATCAACATTCATATTATAGTCCGTCTCAACATCTAGAACAGTCTTGTAGCTATTGGGACGTCATCAATACACACGGCGGTGAGGCGTCTCCTTTTCCCGGTTGGATAACAGGCATAGGTTAGGGATACTTAAGTCGCCGACGTGGTGTCCAGTTGAAAGACATGCACCCAGCCATCGTACCACACGAAATAACAATAATACTAGTAATAATAACAAAATAATAATAATAATAAAATAATAACAATAATCCAAGACAGAGGGAACCATTCAAGCAATCGTGAGCTGCACACCTCTAAGGCTTCTCCCATTACGGTTGTGATAAGCGTGATTTTAGTATAATTCGTGTTTTTTTAGCAGTTTTTTAGTCACTTCCTGCACTGAGTAGGTTTCTAGCTTCATACTGCGAGTCCCTATCGCTCTGTGTATGCTTACAAGACTTTCATTCCTCAGGTATGTGGGAGCTAACTTCCTCTTCCCATCTCTTCATCCTTTCAATATATGCTTCAGTGGGCGGTATCAGCTATCAGAAGTCAAAGAACGGTCATGTATGAGTGTTCCCCGATAAACATGTTAAGAATATATCATTTGTATAATATGTAGCTGCCTTTCTCGTGTACTAGAATATTCATACCCGTAGAATACATCTGACATTGTAGCTGTTTTGAGGAATTTTATAAGCGTGTGCCCGTGAAATTATAAATGCATTGATCTGATACTTTTTCCACCTTTCAGATTATTTAAGAAAATGACTAACAGTAATAGTCATTTTCGAACAAAAAAGGCAACAGAATTCTGTGGTCTGGCAGTTTTAGCTTGCGCAATAACTGTCAAATGTAAAAGAATCGTTTTCAGACGACCTACGAAAGTTGCACTGTATCATATAAACTGAAGTTTCCACAGAAATCAGAATGCTTTCAACCTTATAGATGTCATTTAAAAAGAAGCGAAGCGCCACACCAGACCAAAACGGACGAAGTAATAGGTCGTGATCGTGTTTAAGGAACATCTAAACTGCTTAAGTAACATCTAATTTGGATTTCCGTATGGAGGTCTGAACCTCCTCCTTTTCCAGTGCGACTCCAATTTCGTAACCAATGCTCCGTCTTGTTCGGTTACAAATTCAAATGGAACTTCGTAATTTTTATTACACGATCAAAACATCACTACACTCAGATGAAAGCAATAGCAGTTTTTGATTACTTCCACAAAGGAACTTGCAGCAATGCCACAATCTACTCCTGTATGTCTAAAGGTTCCGTTGCTGTTCTGGTCCTCTGCCATAAATTATTTGATAAAGTGCACATTTAGCTCTAATTAAATGTATAATATTCTCGCAATTGCTACATACGAAATATTCTATTCTCAATATAGCTCAACTTACATGTAAAGTCTCTTATGGTTGAGTGGTTGTACTCTTGGCAGATGGAAAGAAACGCGTCTTTGAACAAATATTCCACGCCCTACCTCCGCGTCAGGCAAACACTACGGAACACTAGTCTCTACTCATCAGCTAATGAAATGGAAGAGTAAACGCACCTGTCAAAGCAAGACATCGCACATGCGCAGTAGGCGCTAGCGGACGTTAAGTGCACCGCCCTTGGCAGCCGCTGATAATCTGTTTAGAGTACCGCCTCCGTCGTCTCGGAGTGTGCGTTCGTGCACTGACCAGTGGCTCTGCTGGCTCACCGGCCGTAGCTGTAAGTCTCATTTACCCACTCTAGTTTTTACTCACGCTGTGACTGCAATGAAAATATAGCTCAGCTATTACACACCTCACTCCCAAACTCGGGACGTTACATGGCAGAAATATTTTCTAATATCAACTTTTCTCAGGCCGCTCCTAATTACGTAAGTATTCCATCATTTTTCGGTATCACTTCAGACTATAAATGTACTTTGACTCATCAAACAGTGGCTAATTCAAACACAATGTTCTGTTTTCTTATTGCGGAGAAACGCCACATTTTTATGAATTGGTTCCTCTGTAAGCAAGAGCAATTTTGGATAACTCCTACAAATGAACTTACCTCAGTGCCACAATCGACTCATTTGCTGGATCTTAACCATTCCGATACTGCATATCTAAAGGTTCCGTTGCTGTTGTGGTCTTCAGTCAACAGACAGGTTTGATAACAGCTCTCCATGTTAGTCTATCTTGTGCAAGCCTCTTCACTTGTGAATAACTACTGCAACCTCCGTCAATTTTAACCTACTTCCTGTATTCATACATAGGACTCCCTCTGTATTTTTAACCCTCCACACTTCATCCCATAACCATATCGACTATTATTTGATGCCTCAGGATGTTTCCTATCAGTTTATCCCTTCTTTTGGACAAAATTACTTTTCTCTTCAATTCGATTCAGTACCTCCTCATTAATTATTCGATCTACTCAACTGATTTTCTGCGTCCTTCTGCAGCACCGCATTTCAAAACCTTCTATTGCCTCCTCCTCTCAGCCGCTTATCGCCCACGTTTCACTTACATACAAGGCTGTACTCCAGACAATTTTCTTCAGAAAAGATTCCTTCTACACTTAAATTTATATTACATATAATAAAATTCTTCTTTTTCAGTAAAGAATTTCTTGCTAGTGCCATTGTGCATTTTATAATCTCTCTACTTCGTCCATCATAAATTATTTTGCTGCCAAAATAATTACACTCATCCACTACTTCTAGTGTGTCTTTATTAGCCTAATCCCCACTGCAACGCCTGATTTCATTCGACTACATTCGATTATCCTCCCTTAACATTTGTTAACGTTCATTTTATAATCTCTGTTGAGTGTACTACCCATTCCATTCAACTGCCCTTCCAAGACCTTTGATTCTCTGACGGAATAAAAATGTCGTTGGGAAACCGCAATCTGGCACTCTATGCAGCCTGGTTTCTATAGAACTGTTAAATAATCTTTCACTCCGTGTATTTTATCCCTGCTACCTTCAGAATTTCAAAGAGTGTTGTCCAGTCAACATTGCCGAAAGTTCTCTATAAATCTGCAAATTCTGTAAATGTAAGTTTGAATTTCGTTAACTTATCTTCGAAGATGAGACGTAGTACCAGTATTGCCTCATGCGTTCTTACATTTCTCCGGGAACCAAACTGATCATACCCGAATTCAGTTTCTACCAGTTTTTCCATTATTCTGTAAATAATTCGTGTCAATACGTTGCAGCTGTTACTTATTAATCTGATGTTTCGGTAGTATTCACACCTGTCGGTACCTGCCTTTTTTGGAATTAGTATTATTATATTCCATCTTTAAACCTCAGGGCATTTCCTCTGTCTCATGTATCTTGCACACCATATGGAAAATTACTGTAGTGGCTGCCTCTCCCAAGGATGTCAATAGTTCTGAATGTCGTCTACTCCTGTGGCCTTGTTTTCACTTAGAACTTTCAGAGCTCTATCAAATTCTTCTCCCAGTATCATATCTCCCATCTCCTCTGAATCTACTTCCTCTGCTCTTTCTGTTGTATTGCACTGAAGTACGTTTCCCTTTTATAGACCTTCTATACATTTCTTCGGCGTATCAGGTTTCCCTTCTTTTCTTACAGCTGGCTTCCCATCTGCTGCTCTTTTCTCCGAAAGATCTTTAATTTTCCTATAGGCGTCATCGATCTTTACCCTAATCATGTGTATGCCTACAAGCTTGCATTTATCCTCTGTGATCCTCTGCTGCCTTCATTACGTCATCCCTCGAAGCTGGCCATTCGTCTTCTATTGTATTCCTTCCCCCTGTTTGAGTCCAACGTTGTCTAATGCTCCGTCTGAAACTTTCAACAACCTCTGCTTATTTCTGTTTATCCACGTCCCATCTCCTTAGAATCCTGCCTTTTCGAAATTTCTTCAGTTTTAATTTACAGTTAAAAACCGATAAATCATGATCAGAGTGCACATCTGTTCCTGGCTCCTGGAAGTATTGTTAATGGCGGGGGGAGGGAGGCAGGGAGGGGGAGGGGGAGGCAGGGAGGGGGAGGGGGAGGCAGGGAGGGGGACGGGGAAAGAGAGTGAGAGAGGGAGAGAGAGTGGGGAAGAGGAAGAGGGAGAGGGAGAGAGGGAGAGAGAGAGAGAGTGGGGAAGAGGGAGGGAGAAGGAGTGAGAGAAACTTTCAGGAAACATTCCTCACATACAAAGAAAGAAAACATGTTATGTGGACATGTGTCCGGCAACGCTTACTTTCCATGTTAGAGCTCATTTTATTACTTCTCTTCAAATCACATTAATCATGGAATGGAAACACACAGCAACAGAACGTACCAGCGTGACTTCAAACACTTTGTTACAGGAAATGTTCAAAATGTCCTCCGTTAGCGAGGATACATGCATCAACCCTCCGTCGCATGGAATCCCTGATGCGCTGATGCAGGCCTGGAGAATGACGTATTGTATCACAGCCGTCCACAATACGAGCACGAAGAGTCTCTACATTTGGTACCGGAATTGCGTAGACAAGAGCTTTCAAATGCCCCCATAAATGAAAGTCAAGAGGGTTGAGGTCAGGAGAGCGTGGAGGCCATGGAATTGGTCCGCCTCTAGCAATCCATCGGTCACCGAATTTGTTGTTGAGAAGCGTACGAACACTTCGATTGAAATGTGCAGGAGCTCCATCGTGCATGAACCGCTTGTCGTGTCGTACTTGTAAAGGCACATGTTCTAGCAGTACAGGTAGAGTATCCCGTATGAAATCATGATAACGTGGTCCTTTGAGCGTAGGTGGAAGAACATGGGGCCCAATCTAGACACCACCAACAATGCCTGCCCAAACGTTCACAGATGACGTGATTGCACAACTGCGTGCGGATCCTCGTCGTCACACATGTTGATTGTGAAAATTTACAATTTGATCACGTTGGAATGAAGCCTCATCCGTAAAGAGAACATTTGCACTGAAATGAGGATTGACACATTGTTGGATGAACCATTCGCAGAAGTGTGCCAGTGGAGGCCAATCAGCTGCTGATAGTGCCTGCACACGCTGTACATGGTACGGAAACAACTGGTTCTCCCGTAGCACTCTCCATACAGTGACGTGGTCAACGTTACCTTGTACAGCAGCAACTTCTCTGACGCTGACATTAGGGTTATCGTCAACTGCACGAAGAATTTCCTCGTCCATTGCAGTGTCCTCATCGTTCTAGGTCTTCCCCAGTCGCGAGTCATAGGCTGGAATGTTCCGTATTCCCTAAGACGCCGTTCAATTGCTTCGAACGTCTTCTTGTCGGGACACCTTCGTTCTGGAAATCTGTCTCGATGCAAACATACCGCGCCACGGCTATTTGCCCGTGCTAATCCATACATCAAATGGGCATCTTCCAACTCCGCATTTGTAAACATTGCACTGACTGCAAAACCACGTTCGTGATGAACACTAACCTGTTGATGCTACGTACTGATGTGCTTGATACTAGTACTGTAGAGCAATGAGTCGCATGTCAACACCAGCACCGAAGTCAACATTACCTTCCTTCAATTTGGCCAACTGGCGGTGAATCGAGGAAGTACAGTACATACTGACGAAACTAAACGAGCTCTAACATGGAAATTAAGCGTTTCCGGAGACATGTCCACATAACATCTTTTCTTTACTTGTGTGTGAGGAATGTTTCCTGAAAGTTTGGCCGTACCTTTTTGTAACACCCTGTATATATGTTTGTCAGACTAAGGTTTTATCCCTGCTCCTCCAGAATACGGGTTCGAAACAGTGCGCAGGCTGCTACCTTGCTTGATCCTCAAGATTTGGGAAACGGATCACTGCTTCACCAGTCACTATAATTTTGGCGGAGACGAAAGCCTTAATATCGTAACAGAGTATTCTGAAGAGAAGAGTGCAAACGATAGAAAACACAAATCAGATCTGCAAGAACTGGTATTGTAACGAGTAGGAATTCAGTGGACGAACCAACAATGTGTTTCGTAGTATAACCTGTGTTGCCAGGTGTTCGGTTTTTTACCGACTTGTTCGGAATTTTAGCTCCGCGTTCAGTGGACGGTACCGAAGTGTGACTGGTTCGGTATTTTTAGAATTAAATTCAGATAACTAAATTATCAACAGAATAATGGGAACTCTATGGAGCAATGTCCAGGCGTAAAGTCTCCTGACGCATGAATCATTTATTGTCTGAAGCTTAAAAGAAACTGACTGCCGATACGGTAAAAGCGGAATTATGCATTCGTTGTAATTTGAAGCTTGCAAGATGCAACGACTTATAGCAAAAACTTCGAGGTAACAAGGATTTGTTGAAAGCTGTAACTAGCAAAAAATAATATAACTTTTAATTTTTACTGCGTGTTTTATATTGTTCACTCTCAGTCCTCAGATCAGCAAGTCCTTTCGCCAGGAAATCTTTCGTAATTTTGTCAGTTTCATCCAATAACCCCAAGTGTAACATTATTTCTGTGCAGTTTAGTTGCTAATCATTTATCTGGCCCTCAAGTTACTCCTATTTATATATTACGACTAATGGAACGGAAGTTTCCTCGACTGAAATGGCTCTGAGCACTATGGGACTTAACATCTATGGTCATCAGTCCCCTAGAACTTAGAACTACTTAAACCTAACTAACCTAAGGACAGCACACAACACCCAGCCATCACGAGGCAGAGAAAATCCCTGACCCCGCCGGGAATCGAACCCGGGAACCCGGGCGTGGGAAGCGAGAACGCTACCGCACGACCACGAGATGCGGGCTCCTCGACTGAGAATAACGTTACCCTCAGTGGTCTGCCTAGAATGGAGTGGAGGTGACCTTTGATGCACATTAGAAATTTGAGAATTTCTGTCTCCTCCCACAGTCCCTATTTGTATATAGCATCACTGAAAGGCCAAAAAACGTATTTATTGACAATAACAGCAGAGCAGTCAACGTCTATCTAGAAAGAATCTAATAACACGTCGCTTGCACAACAGACGATTAGTCATCAGCTATCTGTAACATTTTTAAAATTTCAGAAATAAGTTGTGCAATAACTCGATACAGCTACTAATTGTAAGTTACGTTTAGCAGTTAGTACAGGCAAATCAAGGTGAGCTTGAGTTTCCACTACTTTAGCAACAAAATTCAGTGTTAACTAGCATACAGATTTCACTGTAAATATCGTGATGCAAGATAGGAAGATAAACCAAGCATTGTTAGCGACTGACAACATGTTAACTATTTTACTTGGACTTATCACTTGTAAAAGGTAAAATTGTGTGCCAGAGGTAATCAAACCGAGAAACTTGCATTTAACTGGCAGTACTCTCGCTGCTGAAGCAAATTATCAGCTTGCTATCTCTTTTTCGGTTATGTGTATGTTGTTGACGGAATCACAAATACGAGCAGAATAAAAAAGAAAGTGTCACTCAAAAATAGGCGACGTGATAACGCAGAGTTGAGATAACGTAATACAGGAACGAGGTCGGCAAGAGAGCGTTAGCTTGGAGCGTGCTGAAAGCCAGAAGAAGAACGAGTTTGTGGCGGGCGTACAGGAAGCTGGGGGAGTGCCCCGGCCGCGGTGTCGCGTATCCCAAGCCCGCATTTCCGCCGCTCAGCTGACGGCGAACACCCGGTGCCCTGCTCCCAGCTCAGCCCGCGAGTCCTGCGCAGGCACTCCGCTACGAACAAGGTGGCCTGGTGCCGCCTTTCGCGACCACCTCTCTCAGTTGGACACTTTCCAGGATATACTCCGCAGACATTAAACTGTAAGAATAACTTTATTCATGACCGCTTGCCTTGTGATGCAACAGGCTACATGACAGAGAGAAAGAGCCACCCCTTCAAGGAACTACACCGCTGACAGCAAGTAGCTAAAAGCAACTGTTACGTGGACTGGACAACGTACTTAGCACGGAATATGGACAAAGGATACACAAAAGAAATATTAGTGGTTCAGGATACCAAAATACAAACAGTGTCTCGCTAAACAGCGAAACTATAGCAAGGATGTTCAAAAGAATATGGGAAGCATGACTCTGGGCGTCTGCCACCCCCGATTAAGCAATAACTGTGGGCTGACTATGCTACAAAATTATGCCTTTACCTGTTACAAATTAAATATACAACAAAACATCATTACATGATCGATCGTTTACGTAAAACGAGCTGAAATGTCCGAGAAGTGTCGAAAACAAAGTAGAAACAATCATACATCCCGTCATCTTGGGTGCTTTCCATTGGTTTTGATAACTTCAATAGCGTATGTGCCCTCTGTGAGCGTTTACAATCGTCTGACACCTACGTGGCAAACTCCATATAGGTCTACGGAGGTCACCCTGTGATATCCGTTCGCACTCTTAAATGAGAGCCCATGAGAGTTCTTCGAGAGTATGTGGTGGAACAGGACGACCACGAACACATCTGTGAGGCATGTCCCACACATGCATGATGGCGTTTAGGTCGGGATTCACTGCCGACTATTCCATTACTTAAGGACACAATACATCCTTGATGATACCACACATACGGGCCCTGTGATTAGAAGGAATTCATGGCCACCAACGTTTGAAGCGTCCACCAAATGATTCCACAGGATCTGTTCCATGTACTCCACAGCGGTAAGGCGACCATGGACGACGACAAGATCCGTACAGCTGTCAATACTGAAGCCGTTCCACAGCATCACCATCGGTCTCCTTACACAAACATAGCCATCACATTGCGCCAGAGGACATCTGGACTCATCTGTGAATAACACGTTTTCCCAGTGACGAAGTTGCCAGCTGTCATGGGAACGACATAACTGAAGGACAGCTTCAAGAAGCTGTCATGTCAAACGGCATATTCAGACAGTACGTCTGGGTCGCACGGTCCTATCTCGTAACCTGTTCGTTACAGTCTGATCGGGCACAGGGACTGCAGTGACCCTTCTAAGATCGTTGTGCATTGATCAGGCGGTACATCTTCACGTGCAGTTGTAACGCGTCGGCGACCTAGTCTAGCTCGTCGTGTGTGCTGACCTGTCTCCCTGTAGTGTGTCTACAACCTATGGATGACAGATGGAGAGACATTGCCATCTGGAGCAAAACGACTCAAGTCCATCCATTTTTGATCAAACAGAACTCTCTTGCAACGTGCACTGCGTCAAGGTGTCGCACTGCGTGTGCTTGGCTGAATACAATGTCCACAAATGACAACTGACATCTGTGTACCTCACTACATGACACTGAGACAGCGATATTCACTTGCTTTTGACAGTGAATGCGGGACATAGCCAATGGATGGTGAATTATTGCAATTGTTGCATACATTGAAAGTGAAGATCTCAAACCATGCAATAAGACCACAGGTTCCGCCTGGATCAATTATGCAAAAATTCTCAGTGTACCCGACGATCCCAGGCTTTAGAAGAAAGCGCTGGAGGGAACGAAGCTTTCCTCAAAATCGAAGTGTTATAGTTTAAGTACTGATATACAGAGAAGGTGATTCTGAAACTGAAGGCCTAGAGAACAACACTGTATGAAGCTGAATGTGCACAGAGCGGAAATTATTACCGGAACATACGAAAATTTTTGGCAAAAACCGCAGACACATAACGAATTACAGAGGTATTATGAAAAATAGAGGAATTACTCTTACCACAATAACGGACATATTATAAGGTATTCAGAAACACGTAGTTAAATTGGCATTGCGCCATGCAGCAGATGCGAAAAACTTCTGTGGCACTGAAATATTATGTTTAAAAGATAAATTGAGTGCACAAGACATGTGGATAGAAAGAACAATGTGAACGTGGCAAGACAAGAAGGAAATGGCATGTAGAAGTCGGAAGATTGGTGTACACCAATAATTCACACTCTATGCCATTTTTATAGTAACTGGGGTATAAAGACGCAAAGAAACGGCGTAATTCGAACCCACAGTATTCACTTTACGTGGCAGCGGCGTGACTCTTAGTCCACTGAGGCCGACCAGTTCAACTATTTGGTGGTGTCCTGTCAGAATAAACAAGAGACGAGGCGTACATGCACGCAGTCTTTAAGACGATGATGTGAATAATTTCGTCCATAAGCATGTGGGCTATTTGGTCATAGCCCTTCGAACTGCCATATTCCCATCGCATCTCACTGCAGTATAAATGCAAGATGATGATTGGACCACCTGTTGGAAGTGGAGATAACATTTCTCCAAGGGAAGTATGCTGAATATCGCATACGATATTTGTTAACGAGGCAAAGATGACAAAGTCGACGTGACTGATTGTGTTGCCGAAAATAAACGTGGGACATGTGGTGTCATACCGTTTCCACAGCCACACATAAATATGCTGTAGTAGAAACAGGTTTCTGAGCACGAATGAAACGTCATGTCGTGCCCCAACATTTGATATGTGTCATGTAAAATGATCAATGTAGTCCAAATACTTAACGGTCCAGGAAGTGCATAAAAGCAATTAGTTGTACACTAATGGTTGGTTCAAATGGTTCTGAGCACTATGGGACTTAACATCTGTGGTCATGAGTCCCCTAGACTTAGAACTACTTAAACCTAACTAACCTAAGGACATCACACACATCAATGCCCGAGGCAGGATTCGAACCTGCGACCGTAGCAGTCTCGCGGTTCCGAACTGCGCGCCTAGAACCGCTAGACCACCGCGGCCGGTAGTTGTGCACTGTCATGACGGAAAATACTATTGCTGGTAGAAAGAAAGTCCATGAATGACGAACACGGTCCTCCTCAGAATTAACATAAAATTAATGAAGCTTTGAGTATGGCGGTATTTGAACGTATTATATTTACGGGAGTAAATTGGCGTACATATTAACCAAATTTATGCAAAAAAAACGGTAATCAATCGTCACCGAATGCTAACTTTAAGCCGTAATTGCAAATGTAGTTGCTTCAGAACGCATATAATGTCGCGTTTCGACACTAGCACAACAGTAGTTAACGAATAAAGAATGAGCTGTCCCGTACATCCCAGGGCTGGCAACGCCACGCTTTTGGTAGGGAAGCACAGGACCGAGCGAGGTGGCGCAGTGGTTAGCACATTGCACTCGCATTCGGCATTCGGGAGGACGATGGTCAAGACCAGCGTCCAGCCATTCAGATTTAGGTTTTCCATGATTCCCCTAAATCGCTCCCGGCTAATGCCGGGATGGTCCCTTTAAAAAGGCACGGCCGGTTTCCTTCCCTATCTTTGACACAATCCGAGATTCTGCTCCGTCCATCTCTAATGACCTCGATGTCGACGGGACGTTAAACCCAGTCTTCCTTCCTTTCTTTTTCGGAACTCAGGAGCATGCCGTGTGCTCCTTTACTGTGACTAAGGACGCCCCGCCGCAGAGCCAGCCGTTAACATGTGCAAAAACCGACCCGCCCTGCAGTTTATCTGTTGTTACGAAACAAGAGCGTCGTGTTCACTTTTCACAGCTCATTGACAGCTCCTTTACAGCAGCAGGCATTTTCTCGTGGTGCCCTTCGCTTCCAAAGCCGTAAAAGCGGTTGCCAGTTGGGTACTGAAGCAGGTAGTTTCGTGAACACTGGAGGAAGCAAGTGAACTTATTATTTGCCGGAAATTATTGCCTGGGCCACCACAACTCTGACATACCAGTCTCGCTGTTCGCGTTCAATAAACAGATTCTCTGATTTCAACTGAGCTACCCTAAAAACATCTAAAGCGTAACTTTATAAAAGAAATTATTGGGATTTCATAGACCGAAATGTAAAAGTAATTGAAAAAATAGATGTACTTAGTGGCTAACACCTTGCAGGCGGACTCACGTACTTTGGGTATGCCATCAGTGCCAACGATGCACTAAAGACTCGGACGGTACAACGGAGCTCAAAGACAAAGAAAAAAGGAAAGAAAAAGGTGGATATATGATGCCAGGTGCAGCACTTCTTAAATGAGAGGGAAGTAGTTTTATCATGTTTCCAGGTGTCGGAAAAGACTTCATGGCCCATAATAAAAACATTTAACTTTCTATATTTTCCCATTAAAATTTAATACACAATTTACTTTACAAGCATCGACATAGAGCAGCTTTATTATATCAGGATAGGTTCTAAACAAATCTGAAAGAGCAAAATCAGTATTCTGACGACAGTAGCTGTGATCATAGAATGGAATCACAGACAGAAATGGTATCTGTCCACGTTACACCTGTGTAGTGTCATACCGATACCACGTTTATATTGGCATCTTTAAAAACTGTTGTCAATCGTATACCAATAGCAAGCACTGGTTCTTCGTCTTTTAATTTAATTCTCAAATTATGCACTCTCCCCCTCCCCCTTTCCCGCCCCACCACAACCGCCCAAACTCACAAACTCACAAATGGGTGTCGTTCCTATCTGCATAAACTTCTTCCACGAGTTAAGGAATTGTTCACTTCGAACAGAAACTAGGATGTACCCAGGCCCGTGACCATGTTAGCTCCTATTTGCAGTCAGGAAAGAAGCTGTCGTTTTTCTGCGACAGCCACTGACTGAGGAATACACGCCGACATAAATTTTCTGTGCACCGCTAAATTCCAAAGCTGTAAGGGTTACAGAAAGAGCGCAAAATGGGGTCTACAAATACAAACACTGAATTCACGTATGTTACCGAAGGGGCACTTTAACAAAAGCGTTGAAACTAATGAGTCCGAGTAGTTAAGGCCCCTGACACGCAACTCGTTTAAGTACCGTCAGTTAGAAAAGCTTCTCTCCGGCTATGATTAATACTAGTAAATCAGTAATACAACAAGATGACGAAGGTCATATCTCCAAGTACGGTGTCGGACTTCCGTTTGACCCGCATATTGCCAGAACTCGACATTACATGGACGCAACACGTCTCTGGAAGTACCCCGGAGAAATACTGAGCCATGCTGCCTCTATATTCGTTCATAATTGCGGAAGTGTTGCTGGTGCAGGATTTTGTGCAAGAACTGACTTCTCGAGTACGTCTCATAAATGTTCGATGGGATTCATGTCGGGCGATTTGGGTGGCCAATTCATTCACTCAAATTGCGCAGAAGGTTCTTCAAATGAATCGCGAACAACTGTGTCCCGGTGACATGGCGCATTGTGATACATAAAAATTCCATCCACGAAAAGCTGCAAACGGTCTCCAAATAGCCGAACATCCAGAGGATCCAGTCCATTCCATGTAAACACAGCCCACACCACTATGGAGCCATCACCAGCTTACACAGTGCCTTGTGATAACTTGAGTCCATGGCTTCTTGGGGTCTGCACCACACTCGGACCCCACCAACAGCTCTTAACAACTGAAATAGGGACTCATCTGACCAAGCCACGGTCTTCCAGTCGTCTAGGATCCAACCGATATGATCACGAGTCAAGAAGAAGCGTTGCAGGCGATGTAGTGCTGTCAACAAAGGCACTCGGGTCGATCGTCTGTTGCCACAGCCCATTAACATCAAATTTTGCCGCACTGTCCTAACGGAAACGTTCGTCGTACGTCCCATAATGATTTCTGCGGTTATTTCACGCAGCGTTGCTTGTCTGTTAGTACTGACAACGCTACGCACACACCGCTGCTCTATGTCGTTAAGTGAATGGCGTCGGCCAATGGGTTGTCCATGGTGAGAGGTAATGCCTGAAAATTTGTATTTTCGGCACGTTTTTGAGACTGAAGGAAGACGTGAACCAAGGACCTCTCGTTCCGCAGCTGCTCACGCTAACCACGGGACCACGGCGCTCCTGAGCTCGTATGTCCTTGATGTTGCCTATCTTGCGCATGGACTATTTAGTTTGTATATTTTGCTTATTTGTTCATAGTTCTACACAGCTTCTTCCTGTTTTCTCGGTTGATATGTGTTCAGTTTTTCAAGGCTTATCCACTGTGCCGACTTATAACTAAATCTGAGGGGGGTGCGATGGGGACGTTCCCTTGTAAGAAACTGATAGCATACACAACAAAGCTATGAAATGATGTAACGCCTACCGGGTATGCAACACAACCGACATATAGATAACGCGGTTACTACCCTAGCAGACTAAAGCTACCAGGAAAACCACCATACTCTACGCTTGCTTTCGACAGTCTACGGTAGCCTACGACAGTCTACGGTAGCCTACGGCAGTCTACGGTAGCCTACGGCAGTCTACGGTAGCCTACGGCAGTCTACGGTAGCCTACGGCAGTCTACGGTAGCCTACGGCAGTCTACGGTAGCCTACGGCAGTCTACGGTAGCCTACGGCAGTCTACGGTAGCCTACGGCAGTCTACGGTAGCCTACGGCAGTCTACGGTAGCCTACGGCAGTCTACGGTAGCCTACGGCAGTCTACGGTAGCCTACGGCAGTCTACGGTAGCCTACGGCAGTCTACGGTAGCCTACGGCAGCCTACGGCAGTCTACGGCAGCCTACGGCAGTCTACGGTAGCCTACGGCAGTCTACGGTAGCCTACGGCAGTCTACGGTAGCCTACGGCAGTCTACGGTAGCCTACGGCAGTCTACGGTAGCCTACGGCAGTCTACGGTAGCCTACGGCAGTCTACGGTAGCCTACGGCAGTCTACGGTAGCCTACGGCAGTCTACGGTAGCCTACGGCAGTCTACGGTAGTTGCACAACTCTAGTCACGTTTCTACGGTGACCCATCTTCTGCGCTGCCATGGCTGACGTCAGCGGTAGAGTGCCACATGACCGCCTGGTGACAATTCTGCGGTAACTGCAGCGCTCCAAACCGATAAGCGCGCTGTTTTAACTGGGTGACTGGGTGTCCGGAGAGCACTGGGAAGCTGAGTGGCAAAGGTAAGTCCGTGGTCGTTACTCCCGGCCATCAGCGTAATTTACGGACGTGACTGCCGGCTCGTCAGGAGGGCAGCGCCGCCGGAGTTATAGGAGCGCTAAATCCGGGCACCAGCTGCGAACCGTCAGCTCACCGCCGGCGGAAGCGGAACAGCCGTGCCTGCACTCCGCTTCTGGTAAACCCGCAGCTCGGCACGTATCATCGCTAACCCGCAGCAAGCGTCCTTATATAGACGCGGCCTTCTTGTCTGTTCCGACAGACATCTTACGAACGTTCCAGTTAAACACTGTCCTAACTCACGAAGTGGCTGCCGGGAAACTGCCTCTATATGTGCGCATGCTACGGATCATTTTCGATTACATGGTGGCAGGTCCTTGTTTCAAATAAAATTTCCTTTTCTTCCTTTATTGGCATATGAAGGATGGGAAGCAACTTTGCACAAAGGATCGAACGTCTGTTACGTAACGAGAGGGTGCAATATTTGCAATTCATACGTGGGAAAACAGATTCAAATTCTCTCAGGTCTTCCTCACCAATTACAGTGAATGTTGACTCTTTCCCCGCCCTTGTGGTGTCCCTGTTACTGCTCCAGAATTAATGAACTCGTGTGTGTTTAAAGATCTAGGTAATTTCTCTTCCAGTGTAGCAAAATAGTGAAGTATCAGCTATGACCACTCATATTAATTAATGCAATATCTACAAATCCCTAAGTGCATGATTATACTCAACCCTGTCGCATGGGTCTGGCCCAGTAGTAATCAGCGACGCACAAGATGTCATTATCAGTTGGATATTTTCATCTACGTTTACATAAGAGTACTGCAAATTAGCGTAACGCTTGCCAAAGGATACTTAGCAACATATCACCCGTTAGAATTTCTGCTCATTGTAAACGAGTATGTAGCGCGGGAAGAATGGCTGCATAAATAGCGCTGTGACCGCTGTAATTAGCCTTATCTGGTGTTCGTGATCTCTACGGCGTGGTACGTAGGGGGCATAGGTAAATTTCTGGGTTCTTCACTTTATATTGATTCCTGAAGAAAAGAGAAAGGCTTTCGCGGGATTAATTGTGATTATTTTCTGTCATCTGCAAATACATGTCATTCAACATTTTCATGACGTCCTTCCTTGACTCAGACAAACCTGTGACGTATATGTGTAATGTCTGTCCTTTCGGATCTGGCAGCCACTGCGAATTAAGATAGAAAGAAATTACAGATGTTGGCTTTAAGTAGGCATTGATTTAAATCAAGTGAAAGGTTGAGAATTTGTGCCGCACCAGGATTCGTGGCCGATCCCCTGCTTACTAAGCACATGCTCTGACTTCTGGGCCATCCGGACCTAGTGGTCGTCGCAACTACACAGACTACCACACTACACTACCACGACTCCCGTCAGACCCAAGTTTTCAGCTTATCCACACTCTATTAATGTAGTGTCCGTTGCCCATTATCCTCATTACTTGCGGCATTTTGCCGACTCCGAGTCTTGTGTATATTCTCACATCTTTGCCTTAATTACATATATGTGCAGCCTGTTCTTTCGGGCAATGATGTCAATGCAGATGCACACCAGGGAATTCTGGTGGGAATCCGCGAAATGTCGCGAGTGAGGAGGATAAGGGCAAGGGGCAGTACGTTAGTGGTTTGTGGATTATTGAGAATTTGGATCTGACGGGACACTTGCTAGGATAGTCTGTGAAGTTGCGATCTGATCCAAGCACAAATTTTCAAGTTTCCCCATTGATTTAAAGCAGTGCCCAGTTGCAGCCAGCGACTGTAATTCCTCTGTATTTTAAACCTGTGACAGTTCGTATTGTCCTTTGAACACGTTCGATATCCTCTTTTAGTCCAGTTTGTTGTGGATCTCACACACTTGAGCAAAGACGGGGCGCACAAGCTTTTTGTAGCCAGTCTTCTTTGTAGACTCACTGAATTTTCCCAGTGACTTACCAATGACCTGAAGTCTGCCAGCCGGCCAGAGTGGCCGAGCGGTTCTAGGCGCTTCAGTCTGGAAATGCGCGACCGCTACGTCGCAGGTTCGAATCCTGCCTCGGGCATGAATGTGTGAGATGTCCTTAGGTTAGTTAGGTTTAAGTAGTTCTAAGTTCTAGGGGACTGATGACCTAAGATGTTAAGCCCCATAGTGCTCAGAGCCATTTGAACCATTTTTTATGAAGTCTGCCACCTGCTTGCTCTACGACTGAGCCTACACAGTGTCCAATCAGAAGTATCCGGACAACACCATGCGAATTGACCACCAGACCTCACCAGAGCCGGGCGCTAAAGACTACACTGTTGAGCGCCCATAACACCACATCCATCCGAGAGTCGATCCCGCTGCTAAAAAAGTAGGCAGGGAGTGTTGTGTTGTCAGCAGGGAAGCACTGACAGCAGAATGGGTCGGTTAGAAGAGCTCAGCGACTTTGAACGAAGGCTAATCATTGCATGCCACTTGATCAACGAATCCATCAGGGACATTTCAGCCTTTCTAAAGCTGCCAAGTCCACTGTTCGTGATGGTGAGAAGTGTAAACGCGAAGCAGTAATTGACGGAAAGTCCTCGAGTAAAACAGAAGTGATTTCTGGCGTTCCCCAAGGTAGTGTTATAGGCCATTTGCTGTTCCTTATCTATACAAACGATTTGAGAGACAACCTGTGCAGCCGTCTTCTTGTTTGCAGATGACGCTGTCGTTTATCGACTAATAAAGTCATCAGAAGATCAAAACAAACTGCCAAACGATTTCTAAAAATATCTGAATGGTGCGAACAACTTCAATTGGAAGGAACAAATAGAAAATTTTGTGTGATACAGGATTTGGGATTTTCGTTGTAACGGGATCTTCTCACGAAATTCCAATCACCGACTTTCTCCTCCGAATGCGAAAATACTTTGTTGACACCGACCTACATAGAGAGGAACGATCACCACGGTAAAATAAGGGAAATGTGGCAGGTGACACTAAATAACGAAAAGCGTGAGGTCATCCACATGAGTGCTAAAAGGAACTCGTTGAACTTCGGTTACACGATAAATCAGTCTAATTTAAAAGCCGTAAATTCAACTAAATACCTAGGTATTACAATTACGAACAACTTCAATTGGAAGGAACAAATAGAAAATTTTGTGTGATACAGGATTTGGGATTTTCGTTGCGACGGGATCTTCTCACGAAATTCCAATCACCAACTTTCTCCTCCGAATGCGAAAATATTTTGTTGACACCGACCAACATAGGGAGGAACGATCACCACGGTAAAATAAGGGAAATCAGAGCTCGTACGGAAAGATATAGGTGTTCATTCTTTCCGCGCGCTATACGATATTGGAATAGTGGAGAATTGTGAAGGTGGTTCGATGAACCCTCTCCCAGGCATTTAAATGTGATTTGCAGAGTATCGATGTAGATGTAGATGAAGGAACAGCCACAGTTTGAACAAGACCAGGCAGACCTAACGTACTAACTGTACAGGGACCGTGGACCATTCTGGAGGATGACTGTAAAAATCGAATGGTCTCAGCAGAAGAAATTACTTTTGAGTTCCAGAGGATTACCAGTGCTACAGCTAGCGCACTAATGGGGTACAATGGTCGAAAAGGCTCTGTAGTCAGTGCTAAGCGACGTTCGAGGTGGTGTAGAGAGTGACGCTTTGGAGTGATGAATCACGTTATACCCTGTGGTAAACTTTTGGAAGGGTTTAGAGTTGGCGAATAGCTGGAGAACATTACCTGCCATTATGCATAGTGCCAATACTGAAGTACAAAATGGTTCAAATGGCTCTGAGCACTATGGGACTTAACATCTGTGGTCATCAGTCCCCTAGAACTACTTAAACCTAACTAACCTAAGGACATCACACACATCCATGCCCGAGGCAGGATTCGATCCTGCGACCGTAGCGGTCGCGCGGTTCCAGACTGAAGTGCCTAGAACCGAACGGCCACACCGGCCGGCTACTGAACTACAGAAAGTGGTTTTACGGTATGAATGTCTTTTTCGTCGTTAGGGTGTTGGTTGTTTGGTTGGTTGATTGGTTGGCTGGTTTGGGAGAGGGGACCTAACAACGAGGTGACCGGTCCCATTGAATTAGGGAAGGATGGAGAAGGAAGTCGACTGTGCCCTTTCAAAGGAACCATCCCTGCACTTGCCTGGTTCGATTTCGGGAAATCAAGGAAAACCTAAATCAGGATGGTCGGACGTGGGTTTGAACAGTCGTCCTCCCCAGTGCGTGTCCCGTGAGCTAAATACTGCGTCACCTCGCTCGATAGTTAGGGTGTGGCCCTGTATTGTGCTCCAGAACACGCTAGACACGGAAGGATACACATTTTACAACATTGTATAGTGTGTGAAGTACAGGAACAGTTCGGAGACGACTATTATATGATCATGACAACACACTATGTCATAAAGCAGCATCCGTGAGGCAATTGTTTGTGGACACCAACATTCGTGGAACACCACTGCGGTGAGTTAGGACGTCGATTTTGCTCCAGACCACAGCGATTGTAACTTTATCGATTTGAAATTACTTGCTGCAGTGTAGCTTTGTTCTATCTCTACAATTCTCTCTGTTAATAGACTGACGATTCCTTGATGCTTCAGGAAGTGTCCTCCTTTTAATCAAATTACGACAAACATTTCTTTTGTAGTTAATAGTTATTGTCACATGGTCCACAGATCATTTGAAAGGTTCTTTCGTCGATATGATGTGAAACGTGTCACTTTATGGATATGTAAACACGAAGAGTGTTAACATTTATGAAGACTTTTATTAGTCTTACTCATGCAGCTAGACTGAAAAAGCGAGGGTTTTTCCAGGCTACCAGTTTTTAAATATAAATTCCTCCATGGAACCGAAGGAGTGGTCCATGAGAAATTATTTTAAGCTAGATTACAAACTTCTTTTGCTACCTGTCAGGCATTTCATGTTAATGGGCAGTTCGATCCAGTACCTCCTCATTAGATATCCGATCTCCCGATCCAATCCTCAGCATTCTCCTGTAAAACCACCTTTCAGATCTTCTACGCCCTTCTTGGCTGGGTGTGTCGTCCGCATCTTACTTTCTAACAAAGCCACACTTCATACAAATATCTTTAGGAAAGACTCCCTAACATTTGAATTTATATCCAGTATTAACCAACTGCTCTTTTACAGAAACGGTTTCCCTGCCTCTTGTATCCACTCCACTTCGGTGATCGCCAGTAACTGTATTACCCAAATAGCAAAACTCACGTGCAACCATTACAGCCTAGTTTCCTGATCAAATTCTCTTTCCGTCACCTGGTTTAATTCGGTTACATTTCACTACCCTTGTTTTACTTTTGTTGCTGTTCATCTTATAAGCTTTTTTGAAGACAAAACACAGACCTTTCAACTGATCATTCAAGTCCTTTTACGCCTCTGACAGAACTGCAATGTCATCGGCAAACTTTTATTTCTCTCCCTCCACTTCAATTTCTTTACCTATGTTCTGCTCGATTCCCTTTAATGCTTGCTACCTATGCGTACATCGCGCTTAAGTATCGTACACGATGTCTTCCGTTAGTTAACGACAGTTTTGTAAACTTCATTCAATAAACTGGGATCTTTCCGTGTGGCTTACCTGAAGTATTCCGAGACGCTTCGTGTCTATTCGTTCCGAGTTGCCAAGACCAGATTTATGCTGTGTGTCTTTAAGCAAGCAGTCTGCTGAGAACAGGTGTGTGTGTGTGTGTGTGTGTGTGTGTGTGTGTGTGTGTGAGCGCAGGATGTCAGCGTGGCGGCCACCCACGGAGCGTGCGGCGTCGCCGGCGCCTTCGCCTTCGGCCTCTCGCGCTGACACGTGTCGCCACATCCTGTCACCAGCCTCTCCACTTCCCCACACACCACACACCTGCTACCTGCAGCACACCGGACGTCTGCCGCCTTCAGCGTCGTGCCTCTCACTTTGGTATGCATGCAGCTGCAGGCGCTGCAATTTGCTCAAGGTATGGACAGAGATGTAATGTCAAGCACTCACTTGATGCTTGGTACAACCGGGTGTGTTAATCTATTGAACTGTGCACATGAAATCACTTCTTACGACGACCTTATTCTACAGATGATGATATAGCAAGGCACTGGAGACAGAAACTAGGAAGAAATACAGGGGTGAGGGGATGGAGGGAATAAACGTCAGAGTTAATGAGGTTTTTGATACTGCTATCTCACGCATTCTCATAATTTTGTATAACATTGTTAAGGAACAGCCATCTTTACTGTCCTAAAATTATTTAAGAACAGTCTTGACCGTAGCCGATGTTAACTTCTGACCGGTTTCGGCCTTTTAATTACGAGTTCGTACTGTAATAACAAAAATAAACGTGCTATATTACATAGAGAAGACAGTTATGTAAAATTGTAGTCTAAAACGATGCACCTTAACCCATCTGGATGACGGTGATGGATCCTGGCCCACTGTGGAAATCTCAGTCACTAAAACTAATGCTGACGACTAAGCAGCCACGAGTTACATATAGTAGACAGAGAGTGCTCCAGAGCCTAAGGCATCGCCGTCAGCCAATGGGGAACGACTTACATATCGTTTTGAGTCTTCTTTTTAAATATTTATCTTTTAAAGAAACGAAATTATATTCATTTATGTTTCATGATCTATGTTACAGCCAGCCTCATAAAATGCATTAAAATTTAGTGAAATTCGTTGACTGAGGTCCAGAGCGTCGTATGGAGAGAATAATTAACACTATAAATCGTTAATTGTGAGTTACTGATATTTATTCGTAATAAAACCAAATGTATGACGTATTAATACGAAAATTATACACATCGACTTATTTGTATTATTAGGGGGAAGTCTTAAAAACCACTAGGAAAAACTAAATGCATCGTTGTACATGTGTGCGATCTGTTCGTACCTGTAATAACGCATTAGGACGCCGTTTCCATGGGAACATACAGGTTATCAAAGATGTACTTGACAAGTGAATAATAATGGAGGTCGATGTCACTCACCAAAGATAAAAGGGACGCTGTTCACAGAAGTGGCGTTAGTTTAGCCACATTATGTTATTGTGGATTATCTGCAATACATCACTGTTCACAAGAGGAAACGATTTCTTACAAATAATTTAGAAACATTTGGAGCTTAGAATAAAAGTGCATCATAAAAGAAGCCGTAAAAGTGCTATGCAATATGTTTTACTTTTGTTATTACAGTACAAACTCTGATGATAGCCCGTAATTAAAAGGCCCTAAACGGTCAGAAGTTAACATCGGCTGCGGTCAGGACTGTTTTTAAATAATTTCATACAATCTCTATAGCTGAAAAGCATCGAATACATCATGCACTTCATTAAGGACACATAAGAATAACGTATGAGATAGAAGTCTTAATATTTGTAAAAATATCGGGACTCCGATGTATTGATATTAAAAAAAAATATCATTATCAGCCCTCCATATATCGAAAAAGAGTACTGATATATCGACGGAAAAAGTATCGACGTACCAGCCTATAAAAATATTGGCTGCACGTTGTAAATATATTGCCGGTTTTAGAGCTGTATATTTAAGTACTGGTTTATTATTAGGTACTCCGTACATCAATAAGCTAGCAGCCTGCTTATCCCCCTTAGAACAAGAATTGAAGGTAAAACGATACATGCTCACGCTTTCCTATAACAGCTTTGCTAACAGTGATAACCGCATGTAACAGGCACAGTAAAAGGTATCCGATGGATACAATGTTCGGTTTCGTCACATACAGGATTCGGTCGGAACACTTCATGTTGATTTCCCCGTTTTTTCGTTTCTGCAAACGCCAGAGAAATAGCAGCTGTAGTGTCAAAACTGCGTGGTGAAGTTAAACATTGCAGTTTCTGTTGGTATTGCCGAGTGCCGATTACGTCAGCATTTCCCCTCACACGTCTCCGCCAACCGCAAAGACCAATCTTGTCGTTTAGATTTCTGTTCATCATTTTCAACAACTGTTTTTGAAGAATGCTGATGTGAAGAAATAACACAGTAGTTGAGTGAAAAATTGTTTTCTAACGCGACTGGTGAGCTATTTCTTCACATCGGAAATCTTGTTATTCCATTCACACCAATACCCTCCCCCCCTCCCCCCTCTCCCCCCCCCTCCCCAGTAAAATCGGACTACTACTTTGTGCCCCCCTGTGCTTGCTTCACTCAAAGAGAAAGACTGGACGTGATGAAAGCTGAAAAAGTAGTAAGAGTACTTCACACGGGGAAAGTAAAATTAAGTTCTTCGACAATTTCAAAGGAAAAATTTCAAATATTTATCGAAAATTGTTAAAAAAATATATATAAAATAAAAATATCGGCACTCCTTATAGTCATTTCCATATCGTTATATCGATGTATCGGTAAAGGATTATCGTCGACACACAACTACATTTCTTGGAAAATTGTCGATATAGCAATAGTTTATCAGCAGCCCATAGTTAAACTAGTTCGAGATATATATACGTCCCGGTTGCCGACTTGGAATAATAAATTGTGCTCCTTCCTAAAGTGTACAGTGAATGACAGTACTGATAAAAGATACTACATTACTCTAGAAAGTTATTTGAGTATATAATCTAACTTACGTTGACCATGTAACAAAATGGTGGCTTTAATTGTAGTCATGTCGGAAAAAGAGTTGTTAGGAATTTTTGCTGTATACAAACAAGTCAGCAACAGCTGTATATAGTAATAGTTTTTGTTCTTAAAAATGTTGAACTTGTAGTAGTTGCAATAATATTAGATAAAACTTTCAGGACGAGAAGTAATGTAACAATAAGATGCAACTAAGTCTAGTAGCATATTATAATCAAAAAATCAATGGCTCGCACTGTTTTGCAGAAGGGGAAGGTAATTTAGATGTAAACCGATGACAGAGCATATCTGCAAGTCTCAAGTGTTATAATAATGACGGTAATACCATTGGCACAGCAGCAATAGAAGCAGGAAACAGTAGGAGTTTAAAACGAAAAACTTTGTGTGGCGATCCGACGTATAGATTAAATGTAGATAGCAACTCACTTAGATAATAAACTAGTAGCAAAATGCAAATGGATATAGAATACAGTCAGGACCAGAAAAACTGCTGTGGTGAAATTAAAGAAAATTAATCACTAAAGAGATAACGTGTCTGACAACTGGTATCAGAATATGTCCAATTTGTTATGGAGCAGCGTCAGATAACGAGAAGAACTGTCTGGCCAGAAGTGTCCAGCCACCATTCGAAAAAGAGTGTGATGCACACAGCAGGGTAGTGGCCATTACAGTTAACTTAAGATGTGAATAGCTACAGTGCCATAAAATATTTCTTTTTCCATTTAATGTTAGTGCGTGATACTGAAGCTCGCCGGAAATAAGTCAAGCGTCTGAGTGTTAACAGTGCAGTACGTAACACACCTAGTGAGTAGAATGACTTATGTGACAATAATATGATAGACCTTACTGCGCTTATAGACCATGATCCTACACAAAAACATACATATTTCTTCAAGCGTTCCTCTATTCCAAATTAGTTTTGCTCCTCACTGCTTCGTTTTTTCTTTTTTTATGTAGCTACACCAGCCTTCTTTGTTTTCTAATCGTATCTTATACAACACACACTATTGTTTCCTTACTAATGTAGCATAACATCATCATCATCATCTCGTCTTCAGTTGTCGATTTTCTTAACTCCCACTTGACTCCAGTTACCACGACTATGGGACCAACATTAGAAATTATTCGTGCAAATTAAAGAGATTTAATGAAGAAAATACGTATCTTTCTCTGCTGCCTTTACCTGCTCGAAAATATTTGTGTATTTTATTTCATTGCCACAAATGCTTTTCAAATTAAAAAAAAAATTTTAAGTAACTGCTTGGGTTCTTTGTGACTTAAAACACTACTAGCTGTTTGGTGTAGGTTACTTATGCAAACTATATGTTGTCTTGAGTAACATGTATCGGTAATGTTCAACTGTCTGGCCTGTGTCCCATAGTCATCTAGGTCACAGTGGCTCCTGGTCCCTCTCATCTTTCAAAAACGTTCTTGTTCTCTCGGGAATACGCTGTTCTTGTTTGGCTCCGGTCTGATCTAAGTAAATATATAAAGTGCCTTGTGCTGAATGGGATCACGACTATCCTCTCATATTTACACTTGTCTGTAATTTGCTTTTGCTAGCATCACTTCGTATATGGTCTCTCTCTGATTTTGAAATCCAAATTAAAAACAATGAAGGAGGCTTACATTAACATTCCACTGACAACCAGGTAAGCAGACTCGGTACATAGCTTCTGACTGTAGGCTGCAAATGATGTGGAGGATATCTTCTCTATACTAGTCAGTAACCTGACAAATAATTGACATCAGAGATTCACAAACACTACAGAAAACCTATATCTTGATAGCTGCTTAGGGACTTCGATCCTACTGCTCCCGAAGGTGCATCCAGCGTCATAACCACCTCGTCCGCATTACAGATATGTATCACTTACGGGGCATGTATTATAACAGGTATATTTATGAGTATTTACAAAAATGATACAGAAACTTTTCGTGCAGTATTTTACGTACGCTTCAAATTACTCCCAAGAACCTAAATCTGAGTTATGGGAAATGGAAGAACAGTAGGTGTTTCGCATGTAGTGAATTTCATCTACTGTCATTACATCATAATTAAACACGTTATGGAAGAGACGAATCGTTTTCTTGTTATTTAGTTCTGTAGAGGTTCTGGAGTGCACCCGTCATTATGTCTTTAAGAGCCTTTTTCTAGTGACAATTTTAAACGGAGCTTGGTAACTACAAATAAGGTGAATAATCGTTTTTATGCTCCCAATAACTTACAAAATTCTGCCACAGCTCGTAAAGAATAATTTGCACCCTGGAAGACCTCTCATTAATAAAACTCGCAGATTAACATTTCGTCTACGTAACACATGGGAGATGATCCATCTTTCCTGATCCTCCAGGGTCCATTTCGGCTGACAGCCTTTCCACACCGTAATTTTGAGTTGTTAACGGCCTTGCAGAGATTCGGTACATCGTGAATCTCATAAGCGAGTCGTTAACATAGGCAGTTTGTTTACGGGCAAGCGGTTCTTGCTATCCACAACGTGAACTTAAAGCACCGTACTTTGCGGCACTGGATTCAAGGTTTTTTCCTCTCCTTTCCGAAGTGTGTGTATCGCACACGTCAGCTTTTCATCATTTCCGTCACCTGATGGTTTCCCTTTCTCGTACGCCTCTTGCAGCCGCATAAGGTGATAATTTGTTGTTCTCCCTTCTCTGTGCTACTAGTCTTGGTAGACAACCACCCAATACAGAAAAGCTATGTTGCAATCCCAATCGAGACTGCTCTTCGGCTTCTTTAGAGGGCTCTCATTATACGTAATAAATCACTAAGAACTATCGGAGATAATTGATACTATAAATTTCCGACCGCTCTTTAATATCATTTAATTGGGGATCTGGGCTCACAAACTAGTTTGTCCCAGTTTTTGGAGAGCAGTAATTATGTGGTTTCGGTCTTCTTTGATCACAGGCGTAAAGAGATGCTTCTTGCACGACTGCCTTTCTGGGGCCGTAGTCACACGGCGTTTTGTTACCTAAGAAGGGCTGGAATATCAATGAAGTAACTTCAGTATCGCAAGGGATTTGTATACCCCCAGCTCCCACACCGGAATGTGGTATTACTTACAGTCTTCAGAATAATGTTATTACTTTCTTCACGCCGGCCGAAGTGGCCGTGCGGTTAAAGGCGCTGCAGTCTGGAACCGCAAGACCGCTACGGTCGCAGGTTCGAATCCTGCCTCGGGCATGGATGTTTGTGATGTCCTTAGGTTAGTTAGGTTTAACTAGTTCTAAGTTCTAGGGGACTAATGACCTCAGCAGTTAAGTCCCATAGTGCTCAGAGCCATTTTTTGAACTTTCTTCACACCACGCACAGTAATGCCAAAGAAAATCATGTCACTGTTATTGTTATTGTTAACGTGAAAATCGAGTTTGTATTTGTACATACTTTGCCGTGACGTGAATTCTTTCCCAGTTTGCCGTCCAAGAGAAAATGTTAATTGGGAAGCGTTAATCCGTCGACAGGGCGGTCGTACAGAACTAGCAAGCACTTTAGGCACTCCGTCATCAGGCCACAAGTGGCCCACGGGGACCATCCGACCGCCGTGTCATCCTCATTGAGGATGCTTATAGGAGTGGCGTGTGGTCAGCACATTGCTCTCCCGGTCGTTACGATGGTTTTCTTTGACCGGAGCCGCTGCTATTCGGTCGAGTAGCTCCTCAATTGGCATCATGAGGCTGAGTGCAACCCGAAAAATGGCAACAGCGCACGGCGGCCCGGTTGGTCACCCATCCAAGTGCCAGCCGCGCCCGACAGCGCTTAACTTCGGTGATCTTACAGGAACCGGTGTATCCACTGTGGCAAGGCCGTTCCTAGAATTAGCAAGACGTTGGAAGAAATCGTCCAGAGTTACCGCGATACGTGTGTGATATGATTCTGGGAAATTAAGTTACATTTGTCACCCTGAGGACAGAAGCAGCCTGCTCACAAATGCAAATTCAGCATTTTATTAGTGATCCACTCTCTCTCTCTCTCTCTCTCTCTCTCTCTCTCTCTCTGTGTGTGTGTGTGTGTGTGTGTGTGTGTGTGTGTGTGTGTGTGTGTGTGTATTTCACAATTTCGTTTTTTATTCGCAAGGTTGATAATTTACGAACTATGTCTGCAGCCTTTACGACCCAGTCACAATTTTCATGTGATTAGAATTTCGCAGTCTTCCTAATAATCTACAGTGTCCGCGATTTACGTTTTTAAGTACAAAAATGGTTATAAAAATGTTGTTAGTACGTTACTGCGCGTGAGTATTCAGTGCAAAATCTACGTCACAGACTTCTAACAATTCGAGAAACTTTTGTCTGTGTGTACATCCTACATAAAAGTAAGGAATAACAACGGTTTCCAACCTTACACAGTTTCTCGTTTCTCCAGTTTTTCTTTTCCAATATTCTTTAAGACAAACGTAAAAAGATTATAATTAATGAAAATAAATGCCGTTTCAATAATGTCTGTTACCTGAATGATCTGGGAAAATCATTACGATGAAGATATGTTTGCGTTGTCTTGCATGGGAAGAAATTCTCTCCAATAAAGCGTGAGGAGTAGTGAATGTCTATAGAGTTCAAATACGTTGAGAGCATGTGTTTCAACTGTGTGCCTAACACAATTGCCCCCTAATGATGATCAACAGCAAATCTATAAATATGCTGATGTTTACAAATATCGTCTTTTCCAATGTTTACACTGTTTCGAGGACGATATCTTTTCCATATCTCATAAGAAAGTATCAAACAAAAAGCACTGATGTGAACTTCCATCTCTCCTACTGGTGGGAAGTATCACATAATATCGTTACGGTCTCTTCAGAAGTCCAGTTTCAACAGTTCCTGTCACTGTGTTATGCTAATATCAATAAATATTTTGAGTTTAGGTGTAATTTAGAGACAAATATTTTGAGTTTAGGTGTAAATGGTTCAAATGGCTCTGAGCACTATGTGACTTAACATCTGAGGTCATCAGTCCCCTAGAACTTAGAACTACTTAAATCTAACTAACCTAAGGACATCACACACAGTCGACCGGGGTGGCCGAGCGGTTCTAGGTGCTACAGTCTGGAACCGATCGACCGCTACGGTCGCAGGTTCGAATCCTGCCTCGGGCATGGATGTGTGTGATGTCCTTAGGTTAGTTAGGTTTAAGTAGTTCTAAGTTCTAGGGGACTGATGACCTCAAATGTTAAGTCCTATAGCGCTCAGAGCCATTTGAACATCACACACATCCATGCCCGAGGCAGGCTTCGAAACTGCTACCGTAGAGGTCGCGCGGTTCCAGACTGTAGCGCCTAGAACCGCTCGGCCACACCAGCCGGCAAGTTTAGGTGTAATTTAGAGCCTAACTGCATTCATAGCCTACATGTGGGAGCCGAGTGACTTGTGACATGAAGAGGTTAATCATTGCAAGAAAGAGGGTGAAACTCTCTGTGGCGGTAACTTCAAGACAAATAACTGTCCGTTGTTCTTACATGCAGAATCTAGATTTTCAGATTTAAATAGATATTTAATTTCTACTATTTTTGACTTGTAGTTAATAATCTGTTCACATATTTCCCACTTCTTGACTCAACAGTCAACAGGTACCCTAGCCCGCTGATGTGTGGCCTCCAAAACGACGAACACATAAAGAGGGCGCAACGAAGGGAAGACGATTAGGCTTCATTAGAGGTGGGGCACAGGTAGGATTGGGAAAGGTTGTGAATGGAAAAAGGGCGTGTCCTTTTCAAAGGGACAGTCCCAGCATTTGCCTCAAATTATTTAAGGAAACCAAAGAAATTTATATATGGATGGTCGGACAGGGATTTAAACCGCTGTCCTCGCGAATACGAACCCATCTCGCTTGTTAGAAAAGATGGAGCCGGGTTAAGGCACTAAATGACTTGAAATAATCAAGAAAGGGTTCCTCGAACTACGACATAGCCTACAACCTTTGCCACATTTCTTATATTTCCGCTTCGCACAATGGGTTACGTTTAATAGGCTCGCATGAATAATGTTGGGACTATTGAATGCCGGTCTTAGAAGCACCCAGCTGCTTCTTCCGAAGATTGAATTTCGTTCGGATGTTGTGTTCAGCGAAACAAAATCATAACTTTTTTTAAATGGAGGCTATTCCAGAAAGTATGTAAGTAAATAAAGCAATAAGTATTTATAATTAATCACCAACTAATTGCTGTTTTTTTTTTAAATCAACTTCTTACCGGAATGCAAGGAAAAATGGTACAACGCGAGCGAAAAAGACACAAGTTTTAGATTCCACGATAGTCCGCCTTCTATTTCTTTCCGTTCTTCGCAAATCAGCCTTAAAATCCAGCTACTATCCGCAACTCCGGCTATGAGCCATTTTTTAGGCAACAGTTGCAAAGTGCTCTTATACCGCGAAATAAAATTGAAAACTTTACGCCAATGAAACAGCCAGGCATTATGTCGAAGAACACTCACTGTACAATATACCAACAGAAGTACATAGACTGTTGATCCGAGGACTGGACATGATTGCTTCTACAATTTCACCAAACGGTTACTTGTCGGAGGATGCGCAGGAGTCAACGAACAAGTTAATAAGACCATGTCGTCTAAGGTTTGCTCGAAAGTGTTCTAGTGTAGAAAAGACGGAGGATGTGTGCCGGAGACCTCTGGCAGCAAAATCCACTCCGAGGAAGGTGACAACCTTGTTTTCGGAATCTGTTACCCCCATGGTACCTGCCGCAGAGGATTAAGAGGTATCAGATGCTGAGAATGATGAAGAGAATACGTATTTCGGTGAGGAAGAAGGTGAAGAAGAAAATGAAAATAATGAACAAGAAGCAAAAGAACAACAAGATTAAGAAGTGCTTCTTGAGTTTCTCCCGGCGTATTTGATAATTCTCGTGGTCGTGCGGTAGCGTTCTCGCTTCCCACGCCCGGGTTCCCGGGTTCGATTCCCGGCGGGGTCAGGGATTTTCTCTGCCTCGTGATGGCTGGGTGTTGTGTGTGATGTCCTTAGGTTAGTTAGGTTTAAATAGTTCTAAGTTCTAGGGGACTGATGACCATAGATGTTAAGTCCCATAGTGCTCAGAGCCATATTTGATAATCAAAATATCCACGCTTCGTAGTATTCTCCATTAAAAAGAAAATACGTGGAAGTCAAGACATGCCTAAAAAGTTCAGTGGTCTTCTCGTCAAACGGAGGGAGTCGCCATGGGTAGCCCACTCTCACCGGTGGTAGCGAATTTGTACATGGAGAACTTCGAGGAGGAAGCCCTGTCGTCACCCGAATGGATATCTACTTGCTTTTTCCGTTACATGGACGACACGTTCGTCATCTGGCCACATGGTATGGATAAACTCCTTGACTTCCTTACACATCTAAACTCCATACACCCCAACATCAAATTCACTATGGAGACTGAAACGGAGGGTAAACTACCTTTCCTTGACGTCTTGGTCAAGAGAAGGCCTGACGGCACCCTAGGCCATGGGGTGTATCGGAAGACAACGCACACTGATCTGTATTTGCACGCAGGCAGCTGCCACCACCCTTCACAGAGGAATGGGGTGCTTAAAACTCTAGAACATAGGGCGTGCAGTATCTCTGACGCAGAGAGTCTACCCCAGGAATTGGAACATCTGAGAACTGTATGTCGAAAAAATGGGTACTCAGAGTGGCAGATTCAACGTGCTCTCCGCCCACCCACTACAGCACAACCTGTGGAGATGGATGAAATCACGAGGGAGGAGGTAGGCACTGCGTTTATCCCATATACAGGCGCACTCTCGGGGAAAATCGCCCGCATTTTGAAGAAACACCGGGTAGGAACTGTGTTTTGTCCTCCGAATAAAACTCGTGCACTGGTGGGGAGCGCCAAAGATGACCTCGGTTTGAGGAAGGCCGGCGTGTACCAGATTCCGTGTCAGTGTGGCAAGTCGTATATTGGTCAGACGATGCGTACCGTCGAGGATAGATGCCGTGAACACCATGGGCACACTCGACTGATGTATCCGAGCAAGTCGACGGTCGCTGAACATTGTTTGTCGGAAAATCACGCTATGGAGTATGAACGCACGAGGATTCTGGTACAGACGTCGAGATACTGGGACAGCGTTGTTGGAGAGGCCATCGAAATTCGCACCAATGACGACCTCATAAACCGTGACTGTGGCTATAATCTTAGCAAGGCTTGGGAACCAGCGATTGGGTTAATCAAGAGTAAATCGAGCAAATGTATAGTTGTGACGACCACGGCGGACAGAGCCATCACACCGACGTCATCTCAGACGCCGTCGCAATCTGTTCCACCGCGCGACCGTGGCGCGGGGCGCGGACGGCGGAGTGAGCGCGCCGCGGGCGGAGGGTATTTAAATCGGCCGCCGCCGCGACCGAACCCAGTTCCCCCTGAGCAGCCATAGTGTACGGATCTCCGTGCCGGCACGTTCACAGGAGTTAAGTCCGTCAGTTCACCTGATGATGGCGACATGTATGATCGCCGAAATATTGTGCCCGTTGGACACTGTAGACCGGCAGTACACCCGTGGATATTTTGATTAAGATTAAGAAGAGTTATAAAACTTTCCATTTTTGTTACTAATATATCTCTTCTATAATAAAGATAGTAATAAATTCTTCCATTAAAATTATAAATGTTGACCGAAAACATTTTTGTGGACTTCATTAATTTTTCCCATATTCTTTTTCCATTATCAGATTTACTATTTTGAATTTTTCAGTGTTTATATATGCGGTATCGATTGAAATCCGGTCAGCCACATTTTCAAATACGCCTGGCCAATTACGCAGTCGCGTTTCCTACAGCCGCCACCACGGAATGAGAGCGCTGCCACGAACGATTACGCCGCTGCCAATGAGATGCAAGCATCCCCTCCCTGGAGCTCCAGCGGCGGGTATACTTAAGTGTGAACATTCATGCTCTGAGCCCATTTTGTGTGTTTGCCAACATATTCTGAATAGACGTTGTATTAAAAAATGGCAGGTTTATAAATCTTTCGTTGTTGTTGTAGTCTTCAGTCCAAAGACTGGTTTGATGCAGCTCTCCAAGTTGCTCTACCCTGTGCAAGCCTCTTCTCTCGAAGTAAATACTGCAACTTACATCCTTCGGAATCTGCTTACTGTATTCACCTCTTGGTCTCCCTCTACGGTTTTTATCCCCCACGCTTCCCTCAAATACTAAACTGGTGATCCCTTGATGTCTCATAAAGTGTCCTAGCAACCGAGCGCTTCTTCTAGTCAGGTTGTACCACAAATTTCTCTCCTCCCCAAGCCGGCCGAAGTGGCCGTGCGGTTAAAGGCGCTGCAGTCTGGAACCGCAAGACCGCTACGGTCGCAGGTTCGAATCCTGCCTCGGGCATGGATGTTTGTGATGTCCTTAGGTTAGTTAGGTTTAACTAGTTCTAAGTTCTAGGGGACTAATGACCTCAGCAGTTGAGTCCCATGGTGCTCAGAGCCATTTGAACCATCTCCTCCCCAATTCTATTCAGTACCTCTGCATTAGTTACGTAATCTACCCATCTAATCTTCAGCATTCTTCTGTAGCACCACATTTTAAATGCTTCTATTCTCTTCTTGTCTAAACTGTTTATCGTCCGTGTTTCACTTCCATACATAGCTGCACTCCATACAAATAGTCCGCAGCTCGTGGTCGTGCGGTAGCGTTCTCGCTTCCCGCGTCCGGGTTCCCGGGTTCGATTCCCGGCGGGGTCAGGGATTTTCTCTGCCTCGTGATGACTGGGTGTTGTGTGATGTCCTTAGGTTAGTTAGATTTAAGTAGTTCTAAGTTCTAGGGGACTGATGACCATAGATGTTGAGTCCCATAGTGCTCAGAGCCATTTGAACCAAATACTTTCAGAACGGATTTCCTTACAAATCTGTACTCGACGATAACAAATTTCTCTTCGTCAGAAACGCTTTTCTTGTCATTGCCAACCTGCATTTTATATCCTCCCTATTTCGACCACTATCAGTTATTTTGGTTTCCAAATAGCAAAACACAACTATTACTTTAAGTGTCTCAATTCCTAATTTAATTTCCTCAGCACCGCTTGATTTAATCAGACTACAATCCGTTATCCTCGTTTTGATTTTGTTTTTGCGAACGTGCAGCGTAAACCACAACTGTAAGGCTACTGCGTGACCGAAGAGCGCTTAGCTGATGGATCCTCAGCGTCAGGTCGGTCTCCGCTCAGCCGGCGTTCCCAAGAGGGCGGCCGCAGGGGCGTCGATGTTGTCGGGACGGCGGCGCTAACGCCGAGGGGTCATCACTCGGCGAGATGGGACGGGATGGGCTGGGACGGAGGCGTCGGGCAGTCTGGGGCCGCGACCCGCCGAGGTGCTCCTAATACGGAACGTGGCCACCGGAGCCTATATTTACCGCGTGACTCACTGCTCGGACATCTCGTAAACAAACCGGGCGAGGCTTCACGCCGCGGGCGTGAAAGGCGCTTTGCGAGGAAGGCGAGCCGAGACGAGCAAAAAACAAAGAGCCGCCGGCCGGCCGTCGTGACGAAAAACGAAGACCTGAGAGCGCCGCTGTCCTCGCTGGTGGCGGCCTAATCACGTCGGGACGACTCGGACAACCACGACGAGCACACGTCTAGCCTCGCTCGCTAGGCCCGTATTCGAGTTCATTGCTCTCCGGACCACCGCAGAGGTGCTCAAAGAAGTCGCTCGCCGCCCAACGAGGCGCTGCGCCATGTGAAGGTTGCAGCTCCATCCCAAAGACATGAACTGTGAATACGAGTTTCGATTCGTACCAAAGCAATGAGAAATAACATATTCGGATCTGCTCCGAAGGCTTGCTTCTCGCAATCATGCGAGCATTTCATTTCACTGATCTATTTTGCTTTATATAACTACGAAAAATTGTCATAAGCTTTTAATTATCTCTTCGAAAAAAATAATTTTATGTAATTAATTTTTTGATGGTTTGCAAGTACAAATCTGCAGTCATGGTACACATTTAAAACTACGCACTACAGTACATTACTTAGCACGCCACTGGAGGAGCCAAATCAAAATGGCGCATCAAACTGATGAAGTGGCGGTGAGCTGCGCCACTTTTTTTTTTTGTTCTAGCGGCATGCTACGGTACTGTAGCACGGAGGTCTAATGTGTATCACGATTGCAGTCAGATACCTGCAACTAAACAAATAATTAATTATGCAACTTTGTTTTTTCAAGGTTTTAATTGAAACTTCTTGACGATCCCTCGTAAGAAAACGCTTCAAGTGTAACTGATAGTTTCATTTCCTTTTTTCGTCACTGTATATCTCGTTCTTTTTAATTTAGCGACTGTATTCTACGAGAATAGCACTGTTTACATTATAAAGGGTCATTGAGAAAAAAAAAGGTTTCAGTTGTTTATTACAGACAAATTATGAAAGATAGGAAGCACATTGTGCATGTCACTAGACAGAGGAAGTTCAAAGTGTTGTACTCGCACTGACGCTGTGCCACACATTAAACATTAGCCTCATGCGTTGCTGGAGGAACAACGAAACAGGTCCCTGTTTATTGAGTCGACCACTTCCACAATTCGATTTCTCAGCTCTTTAAAGAGTTCCTACCATAGGTGGGACAAAGATTGTCTTTTTACGAGCAGTCCACGGAAAAAATCTCAAGGTGTGGTGTCTGGTGACCTGGGAGGGCAAAAGCAATAAACATGACCTTGTTGTCCATTTCTTCAAAAATGTTCAAATGTGTGTGAAATCTGATGGGACTTAACTGGTAAGGTCATCAGTCCCTAAGCTTACACACTACTTAACCTAAATTATCCTAAGGATAAACACACACACCCATGCCCGAGGGAGGACTCGAACCTCCGCCGGGATCAGCCGCACAGTGTCCATTTCTTCGAAACCAACGTTGTGAGATGGTTTTGTTATGACAGTCCTGCACCTGAAGGTGCAACAATTTGCAGCATGTTCAGGTCAAACATTCCTGTCAAAGTTTGCTCCGCAAAAAGGAAGGGTCCATAAAGTTTTTAAACGGATACGGCACGAAACACATTCAGTGTCGGTGAGTCTCTTTCATGTTTGACGACGATGCTATGATTTTGTGATTCCCAAATTCTTACATTATAGCGGTTTACTTTACCTGTTAGATGGAATGTCTATTCGTTAGAAAAGGTGAGTCGTTCGGAGAAACTGTCTTCTGTAATTTCCTGGAGAATTGAAATGTAAAATTCGTAACTTTGTTATAGTCGCTGCTGAAATTATAGGGCTTCATACGCACGCGTCGTTTCACAACACGCCACACCGTTCTTTGAGGAAATTTAAGTTCTTGACCTGTCCTCCTTGTGGACTACAGATGACTCCGTCAGGACGCATCTCGGGTACGCTCGACATTTTCATCAGACGTGCATGGCCTGTCAGCCCTTTGCAAATGCAACCAACTTCCAAGAATTTGTTATGCCAGTCATAAACAGCTCGTGCAGAGGCAGCTTCTTGCTGAATCGACGGCAGAATGCACGCTGCACTAGAACAATGGTTTAAATTCACGAAAATTCCAACACACAGAATTATTTCTCTTGAGGTGTAATGCCATTTTGCTACATACGAACACCAACGAAGATGTGTCAAAGCTTTGAACCCTCCTCTGTCTAGTGACATGTGCAATGTTTTTCTATATTTTATAGTTTGCCTGTAACAGACAACTGAAAACTGTTTTTCTTCTGTCTGAATAACCCTCTATGTAAATGATCTACTACAATGCATCGGTAGCTCTTTACGGTTGTTCGCCGATGATGAGGTTGTATATAAGACGTTAGCAACGCCAGAAGACTATAACTATCAGCAGAAGGGCCTACAGAGAATTTGACAGCAATGGTGCAGGAACTGGTTGTTGACCCTGAACGTAAATAAATGTAATATACTGCGCATACATAGGAAAAGAAATCCACTAATGTACAACTATACTACTGATGACAAATTGCATGACACCGTAACCACTTAAAATATCCAGCAGTATCTATACGGAGCGATAGTAAGAGGAAGGACCATATAAAACAAACAGCAGGAAAGGCAGATGCCAGGCAGATTCATATGGAAATATAATCTATCCACGAAAGAAGTGGCTTACGAAGCGCTTGTTGGACCAATTCTTGAGTACCCTTCGTGCGTGATGGATCCTTACCAGGTGGGACTGATGAGGGAGGGTAGGAGGGAGGGAAGGAGGGAGGGAGGGAGGGAGAGAGAGAGAGGAATTAGAGGTAGTACAGAGGCCTACCGACAATCATTCTTCCCAAGCGCCATTCGCGAATGGAACAGAGAAGGAGGAATCAGTAGTACAGCGTCAGGTGCCTTGCGAAGTATAGGTGTAGATGTACCAACTGTTCCCAGGAACGGACGTCACTACTCTGGGCTTGCACACACGGTCTTGTTTCTTTTATTTTTTGAGACATACACTATGTGATCAAAAGCGTCCGGACACCTGGCTGAAAATTACTTAAAAGTTTGTGGGGCCTTCCAATTCAGTATGGTGTTGGTCCACCCTTAGCCTTAATTACAGGTTCCACTCTCGCACGCACAGGTTCAATCAGTTGCTGGAAGGTTTCTTGGAGAATGGCAGCGCATTCTTCACGGATTGCTGCACTTAGGAGAGGTATCGATGTCGGTCGGTGAGGCCTGGCATGAAGTCGGCGTTCCAAAACATCCCAAAGGTGTTGTATAGGATTCAGGTCAAGACTCTGTGCAGGCCAGTCGATTACACGGATGTTATTGTCGTGTAACCACTCCGCCACAGGCCGTGCGTTATGAATAGGTGCTCGAACGTGTTGAAAGATCCAGTCGCCATCCCCGAATTGCTCTTCAACAGCGGGAAGCATGAAAGCGCTTAAAACATCATTGTAGTCCTGTGCTGTGATAGTGCCACGCGAAACAACAAGGGGTGCAAGCCCCCACCATGAAACACACGAATTTTACACGCCAGCAGATGAAGTTCACCGGGTATTCGCCATACCCACATACTGACATGGGACCGCCACATTGTGTAACGTAATTCGTCACTCCACACAACGTTTTTCCACTGTTCAGTCGCCCAATGTTTACGCTCCTTACACCGAGCGAGAGGTCGTTTGGCATTTACCGGCGTGATGCGTGGGTTATGACCACCCACCGACCATGAAATCCAAGTTTTCTCACCTCCTGCCTAACTGCCATAGTACTTGCAGTGGATCCTGATGCAGTTTGGGATTCCTGTGTGATGGTTTGGATAGATGTCTGACTATTACACATTACGACCCTCTTCAACTGTCGGCGGTCTCTGTCAGTCAACAGACGAGGTCGGTCTGTATGCTTTTGTGCTGTACATTCCCCTCACGTTTCCACTTCACTATCATATCGGAAAAAGTTGAGCTAGGGATGCTTAGAAGTGTGAAAATCTCCCGTACAGACGCAGCAAGTCTCTTTCTCATCCCACGCCCGGGTTCCCGGGTTCGATTCCCGGCGGGGTCAGGGATTTTCTCTGCCTCGTGATGGCTGGGTGTTGTGTGTGATGTCCTTAGGTTAGTTAGGTTTAAGTAGTTCTAAGTTCTAGGGGACTGATGACCATAGATGTTAAGTCCCATAGTGCTCAGAGCCATTTGATTTTTCTTTCTCAGAAATCGCAATGTTGGGTGTTTGAAAGAAGACCGTGTTATGCCTCGTGTAAGTAGGAGAAACATAAACCAGCAGCTAGTGGAATTTGACAGCGACAGGAACGTGGCCCATCGAGACTGCGTTTTACTGTACTGCGACAACGCTGCTCACGTTGGTGGGGGTGCCCCGACTATCATGTTAATATGGAATAGTTAGGTCCAGGAGTGTCAATACTCAGCACCATGCAGGATCTCAATGGCCCAAGTGAGTAGCGCCTGACAGGACAGAAATTTTCTTCGCTCGGCCGTGGAGGATCGTGCCTTGAGTCAGAAAATGGTCTTGTTTGCAGCAACAAAATTTCCTACACGGCCAGTGCGACGACTGTTGTGGCTTCCCTTGTAGAAGAAAAGAGGCACACCGATAGTGGTTCGCTCTACGAGAACACTGGATATAGCTGTGACACCAAGTCCCCATTTCAGACGAGCATCAAGATGGACGTAAACGACTGTAAGGGCTCCGAAGCGAATGAACACCGTGCATTCGTGAGCATTACATGGGCGTAGTAGGTGGCTTGATGGTACTGAGGTGCCACTGGGTACAAAACGCGATCATCTCTACCTCGAACAACTGGTAATTTGGACAGAAAGCGTTCACTTCTAACGTAGTTAGGCCTTTGGTTGTGCTCTATCATCTAGACGACCGTGACGTTATATTTTAGTAAAATAATACAAGACTGCATACTGTCCTGGCCTACCGCGATACAAGGAGTGTTTGTTTCTCTCGCTAGAGAATTCTCAAGATCTCTCCCCTATCGAAAATAACTGGCCGTGGGTTGTCGGAGACGGACACGTTACCAGCAGCCAGCCACTAAATTGATTGCTTCTGGTATAGAGTAAAAGCAGAATGGAATGACAAACAAGTACCTTTCGAGGCTCCATTACACTCTATGTGCAGCAGTTCAGACCCACTGTTGCTGCAACAGGTAGCAGGTCTGTGCGCTAATTTTTGAGATTCTCTGTACCCCAAATCAGCTACAAATTTAATGATGTATTCTTCTTTCTATTGCCGTACACGCACCCCCATAGATAGAAACGAGAAACTTAATCACACTGTCAGAGGAGGAGGAGATTAGAGTTTAACGCCCCGCTGACAGCTAGGTCATTAGAGACTGAGGAGAAGCCCGGAAGACTGAACTATGGGGAAGGAAATCTGCCGTACTTTTTCTCGAAGGAACCATCCTGGCATTTGCCTGGAGTGATTTAGGGAGATCGCGGGAAACCTAAATCTGGATGGTCGGACGAGTATTTGAACAGTCAACAGTCTCCTCCCGAATACGAGTGCATTGTGCTCACCACCGCGCCATCCCGCTCTGTGAGTCGCACTTTTAGGTAAGAATCAGCTGAGTGGGAGAACTTTCTTGAGCAAGCATTCCCATCGTGCCTGTGAAAGACACATCGGGAGCCACACAGTATGTAGAATACTGGTGGAGCAACAGTGACATCTCTCCTATAACGTGTGAAACAGTTAGGCCAAATAATTTTGAACCTAGAGATCAGTTTTGTCAATAATTTGCATTGTAATGGTGTACTGAGACAGCCTGTCCTCACTTTGAACAGCTGCTATAAGGTTAAGTTATTGCTATACACCCTATCATTATATATATTTTTTTTCATGATTGAAATTGTCACGCATTTTCTTCTTATGGTTGCGAAGGACGTCATCAAATGTTATTTGGACTCAATAAGAGAAAACTACTTTTCCTTCGCACATAAGAGCCCCACTCTGCTGTGTTTTCACCGCAAAGGCTTATTTCCGTCGGCTCGACTTTCAGTTTTAGCTCATTTCTAGGATAGTTCTGAGAAAAGTTACAGTGCCAATATTAGCATTCGTTGCCTCGCCGTGTTCGTCTTTGGAAGGGACTTTGAATGCCGTTAGAAAGCATGTCATTGCATTTTTTTTAAAAAAAAGGTACTTACTTCAATATCTCATTCGCGTATTATTTCGAGATAATATCTCCATTTCTGGAAAAAGAAAAGTCTCGAGAAAGGGGCTGCAAAATAACGGATTAAGAAAAAATATGGAGTGGATTATACGCCTGCTCGCAGTGCAGCGTCTCGCAACAAGGGCAGCGCGCTCGGGATGACAGGCACGTCCTCGCGTACAGGATGTCCGTGGTGCAGAGACAACGGGGCTGACGTCACCAGGTGGAGGCGAGGCGCCGCGGCTGGCGGCTGGGGTCACGCGGAATGCGCGGTATCTCTGGAGACAATGCGGGGGTGGGGTGGCAGACTCGCGACGCGCGTGGGCAGCCGGCGGTCCCGTTAGGCGCGGCCCAGGGCTCAGCAGCGTCGCTAATTCCGCGAGGATGCCCCATCCGCTCCGAGAACCAACACGCGACCGCTGTCGCACAGTGTGGCGTGCTGGTAGCGGCAGCCGCAGCGCCTTGTCTTTCCCTAATGTTCGCACAGCGACGACAATAAAACCAACAGCCCCCAGCTTGTAATTCCACCCTCCTTCCTGATTCCGTCTATTGTCCACATTAATCTTTTATGAAGATTTAAGAGGAGTCAAGATTACAATAAACTTTCTAGTTTACTTAGCTCGTCTAGTAGAGTTGGTCTAGCTCTTCTTGTCTAGAGGTATGTTTCTTCAAGTTCAAAATGTCACATTGAATTGACCTAAATAAATCTGAAATTACTATTGGAGAATTTTTGTCTTTGCGTAAATATATATTTTTTCACATTTTAATATATAACAAAATCTTATGATTTTTCACTTTAACAAAGCCAAAATTACATTGTTCGCCACAAATTACAAAAATACGTCCGTTCACATCAGAGGCATGCTTACGAGTCTCTCACTCTGCGGAAATAACCATATTCCAAAAGGTTTACAATTTTTCTTAACCAATGAGTTTCTACTAGTTTCTGTTACATTATTACTTTCGATTATTATTTCATAGCCGGCCGATGGTGGCCGAGCGGTTCTGGCGCTACAGTCTGGAACCGCGCGATCGCTACGGTCGCAGGTTCGAATCCTGCCTCGGGCATGGATGTGTGTGTTGTCCTTAGGTTAGTTAGCTTTAAGTAGTTCTAAGTTCTAGCGGACTTATGACCTCAGCAGTTGAGTCCCATAGTGCTCAGAGCCATTTGAACCATTTGAACCATTATTTCATAAATGAGTCCAGAAATAAACATAGTAACCAGTACAGTAGTACGAAATTAGCAATATAAATTTTAACTGTGCTAATAATACATAATATCAAATGTTTCTAAAAACAAAAAATTAACTGTGCATTCAGAATTAGTATTCATCGATTATAACATCGAGATTAAAACATTTTATAAATATAACGTACTGTGTGTAAAATTATATGAAAGTTTTCAGAACAGCAACTGAGGTAATATTGGCCTGTACAAAATTCGAAAAATGATACTGGTATCGAGAACTACTGTTGAGGAAAAGTAATGGTAGAGGAGGATGTCCCGTTACAAGCTCCACAACGTGCTGTCGGCTGCAGGAGTGAACCTCAAGCATTGTTGTTGTTGTTGTTGTTGTTGTTGTGGTCTTCAATCCTGAGACTGTTTTGATGCAGCTCTCCTTGCTACTCTATCCTGTGCAAGCTTCATCATCTCCCAGTACTTACTGCAACCTACATCCTTCTGAATCTGCTTAGTGTATTCATCTCTTGGTCTCCCTCTACGATTTTTACCCTCCACACTGCCCTCCAATGCTTAATTGGTGATCCCCTGATGCCTCAGAACATGTCCCTTCTTCTTGTCAAGTTGTGCCACAAACTCCTCTTCGCCCCAATTCTATTCAATACCTCCTCATTAGTTATGTGATCTACCCATCTAATCTTCAGCATTCTTCTGTAGCATCACATTTCGAAAGCTTCTATTCTCTTCTTGCCCAAACTATTTATCGTCCATGTTTCACTTCCATACATGGCTACACTCCATACAAATACTCTCAGAAACGACTTCCTGACACTTAAATCTATACTCGATGTTAACAAATTTCTGTTCTTCAGAAACGCTTTCCTTGCCATTGCCAGTCTACATTTTATATATTCCCTACTTCGACCATCATCAGTTAGTCTGCTCCCCAAATAGCAAAACTCCTTTACTACATTAAGTGTTTCATTTCCTAATTTGATTCCCTCAGCATCATCTGACTTAATTCGACTAAATTCCATTATCCTCGTTTTGCTTTTGTTGATGTTCATCTTATACCCTCCTCTCATGACACTGTCCATTCCGTTCAACTGCTCTTCCAAGTCCTTTGCTGTCTCCGACAGAATTACAATGTCATCGGCGAACCTCAACGTTTTTATTTCTTCTCCGTGGATTTTAATACCTACTCCGAACTTCTCTTTTGTTTCCTTCACTGCTTGCTCAATATACAGATTGAATAACATCGGGGAGAGGCTACAACCCTGTATCACTCCCTTCCCAACCACTGCTTCCCTTTCATACCCCTCGACTCTTGTAACTGCCATCTGGTTTCTGTACAAATTGTAAATAGCCTTTCGCTCCCTGTATTTCACCCCTGCCACGTTTAGAATTAGGAAGAGAGTATTCCAGTCAACATTGTCAAAAGCTTTCTGTAAGTCTACAAATGCTATAAACAAACGTAATGGAGTCAAAAGAGGCATTAGAAGATCTGACCATTGTCCCATCGTGCCTTTAATGACGATTACATACGAGTCTGGCATCTGCTTCATTGCCGAAATTTCGCTTACAAAACAGGTTCGAAACGTTTTAGAAGGTAGATATAGAACTTATGGAGTACCTGCTCGTCGCAGAAATGATATACTTTATTTTCACTATTGTTCTTGCCACAACAGGATCCACGTTCAAAACTTTATAAACTGATTCGTGTTTATCAATCTAAGTCGCGTAAGTCTGTGTATTTTTTCCCTCTCCCTACACTCTCTCTCTCTCTCTCTCTCTCTCTCTTTCTCCCCCCCCCCCCTCATATCTCCAACGCAATAGGCAGGATCCATTTCTTGCTATTTATAGTCGCAGTTCTTCAGTAAGGACATTTAATTGTACCGAAAGACGCGTAGTAAAACAGCAGATTGACAAACTGAATATTTTATACGCAGGAATCAATGGAAAGAATATAGAACTCTCTGAGAAATAAAAACGGGAAATCTAACAAAAACTGCACTCGTGTTCATAAGTTTCACATAAACATACATTAAATACAGTCGCAGTTGCGAATATGAATCAACAACCATCAGCTTTACAATGGAATGGCAACAATGAAAATTTGTGCCGGACCGGGACTCGAACCTGAATTTCCCGCTTATCGCAAGCGGTCGCCTTACCATTAGGCTATCCGAGCACGACTCTTGGTCAGATCCGAAGTTCCATATGTCATCAACAATGTGTCTACAACTGCACTCGTACATCCACAATCCATTATGTATATTCCCGTACAGGGGAGACATTTTACTTGGACGTCGGTAGATAAATACTGCAGTGCCAATGTTGTTCAGAGGTACGACGCAATTTTCCTTCGGACATGCATGCGCGTCCGAAGATGTACTGCATCGTAATTCTGAACTACACAGTCACTGCTAAACTGCAAAATAAATATTACAGTCCACCTCTGTAATTCACTGTGAAAGAAAATCTTTGCTGCGACTTCTTCTACTGCACATCTCTGGCATATTCCCAGGCTATCAGTCGCGAATCAAGCAAAATATTCACATCACTATAAGTTAATGCGAATATTTACAGCTTCAGTTTCTGATTCTTCCTTAGAAAAAGCGGGAACTGAAGCTATAAATATTTTCATTAAGCCGGGGTGGCCGAGCGGTTCTAGGCGCTTCAGCCTGGAACCGCGCGACTGCTGCGGTCGTAGGTTCGAATCCTGCCTCGGGCATGGATGTGCGTGTTGTCCTTAGGTTAGTTAGGTTTAAGTAGTTCTAAGTTCTAGGGGACTGATGACCTCAGATGTTAAGTCCCATAGTGCTCAGAGCCATTTTCATTAAATTATATTTCCATCGCATATATATTTCTTGACATCTACAAAAGTCCCTTCGAAATTTTGCAACAACTGTACTAGCAATTTAGGAATCTCTTCTTCACGCCACACCGATGGTCAATAACAGCATATCCGACAGTGAACCGCATCTGAGGATGAATTCACAGGATTCGATATCCATCGTGAGTCATTAATTTAAAAATAATTTTGACTGAATTCTAATAACCATTTCCGTTATAAATAATTTAAGGCTTGATTTTTTTAACATGACTGTCTCACGACACTTATTTTAATGAATAAACAATTTTCTATAGATAACTTCGTACTACTTCAGCAGGGACATTTGGGATAACGTTAGAATCAGTAGAGTATGCACAGAAGTTCAAGTGATTTTGAATGCTATCTCGGTGTGAATGGCATAAGAAGAAAAGTGATTTATTTGTAAAAAACTACAGTCAGCCACTCATTTACATTAATTTGCGGAATGTACGTAGGGATGCTGGTAGTTCTGATGATATCTGCTTGTACTCACATTAATTAGAGAGCAGTTGTTCTTATTCTAGTCTTATAATTCCCTGTGGCGATATACAAGAAAAAAATACAATATACCCTACTTTCGAATGACGCACAGTTTTTTCTAAAATATTGTTAAGTTCACCTTATTTTCTCATCTGATACCACTCTCCTCTGCAGATACTTATTAGGCATTAAGGATGTGAACAGTGGTTTTCATTATTACAGAAGTTCAGAAGCAAACACTACAACTGTTCAGAACGCAGGAACTACGTTCTCAGCTGTCGTAAGTTTACTGATATTCTAGCTAGTGCGCGCCAACGTTTGGCGTTTCTTCCTCATCAAAATTGTTTTGCTTTTATTTCACAAGGACTAAGAAGATTTCTCTGCTACAGTACCTTAGTGGCAGAGATAGCCGAAACTGGTGATTAAGAGACAGAATTCACGTTCAACTAGGCGTCGTGATAGGACAATACAGCTACGGAAGTTCATTATTATTATTATTATTATTATTATTATTATTACATGTTACAGTACCTTTAAAAGACATTACACTTTTGTATGTGTCGTCACAGAATAATGTACGGTGTGCATTACTCTAATTAAGAATCTGTAAGGAGGCAATTTTATGGAACAGTGTCCATCAAGTTGTCTTGATTTGGAACAGTATCAAACAATACAGAAAATTCGCAGATAACATTTTGCGTTTTATTGCTTGTTAGGATGGAACAACATCAGTAACTTGAGGACAGTTTGATCACGACATCAGTGTTCTAGTAACAAGGGAATTACAGTGCGTGTGTAATTAGGATGCTGGATATTTAGCTTAAACGCCACCGCCGGAAGTGACCAACTCGATACATCCAATTAGGTCAACAGTGGGGAACGTTAATGGGAGGGCTCCTATTATGGACGGTTCTGACTGTACTATCCTTCCCAACAATTACAGGTACATATTACAGTCATTTGCCGCTACAGCTTGCTCTCACTTCACAGTGAGTAAACAGCTGTCGTAAATTTTGATGGCTTATTGCTGCACGGGCTTCCTGATAGAAACATGTAGCGGTATAGACAGGGATGTTAACCAGGGATACTCACGTCTTCCTAGGAACGATTATATAGTAAATTGTTCTTAGGTCCCTGCACGATTCCCAAGGGTTATGTAAAATCTATGTTTGCCTATTGTAACAGCAAGTGGTTCCGATAGAAGACAGAAACTCTTACGTATGTAATTAACTGCACACATCGACCGCAGAATTAAGACATGAAACTTGAATTACAAAAAAGTCACTGACTAATTTTAACAGATGTCTTGGAAACCATGAATGTTCTGAAGGTCTTATTTCAAACCCAGTGTGCGATCATTTTAGACCTAGATATCTTCTTTATAATCTTGCGTGTATGCAAGAGGGTGACTGACTCTCCCGTCAGCTTTGTTTCTGTGTTTTACACAGCATATTTATTAGCCGATTACTAGGGGTTGTCCCTCTATCAGAATCTTCTGACAGACACAAATCGAACCAAATTCATATATTATGTAAATTCAAAGATTTTTTGGGGGGAGATTTTTAAAAGTGTACCCCCCCCCCCCCCTAAACTGTTACACCGAGACATTTGTTTGAGTTGACAGATTTCAGTTGTGAGCGTCTGATATTTCAGTGTCGGATGCTGATTTCTGCCTTTTGCGGAGAGTATAATTTTACATTTCTACACATTTAAAACAAATTTGCAAATCTTTGAAGCTTTTTGAAATCTTGTCGAGATTTGTTTTGATATTTGTACAGTATTCATATGAGGGTAGTAGTACTTATTGTATAATACTACAAAACTGCAAAATAATAATAATAATAATTCGTGTGGCTCAATGGTCTGGTACAAGGCTTCCACTGGACACTACTTCGGCGACTTGCATCTTCCTAACGTGTCCCCGACCGTGGAAAATGGACCTACAGTTTAACATGGTATCCGAACCACGTGCCGTTTCTGGAGACTGCAAACAATCTCCGATTACGATTAGCACATTATTAACGGATAATACGAAGCGCAAGGAACCTAACGCAATTCCCCAGGAGGCAACGCTTCAAGTTACTTCTGCCTTCTACCTCTGAAGATGACTCTCCACCCAGGATAAGATGCTGCTTCCTAGGTATCAACAAATCCTCACTCGTGTCACAAATTTGATTTGAGTCCCCACTTGATCGTAGTCGAACTTTTGTCACTAAGCGCTGGTGGGATATTGTGTCAGACCAACCAGACTACCTTCATCCATGGCTTTCTGGATGTAATGTAAGGAAAGTGTTAGTTAAGCTCACATGACCGCTGTTTCCGCGATCCATGTTGGTTGGTTTGGAAGAGGTCATTCCGTTGGAGATACCTCATTACGTTTGAGCTCAATGCTAATGGGTCAATGAGAGGCAGCATGTTCACATCACACATTGACTGTGCCTACTTCATCTGATGTTCTACATTCTCTTCTATTATGACAACAGCAGTTGGCGTTGGGTATTGTCACATTGGTTAGATTGTTATATATGAAATGATAAGCTGCGTCAACAGTGAATTACTATCGCTCCTTCACCCGGCAGACTCGGGAATGCAGCAGACATTACCTTAGACTTTTGTTCCTAAACCACAGAAACAGTACATTTTCGGACCCCACTTCCTATCCAAAACATTACCCACCCTGCCCGCGCTATAAACCCTCAGAGTGTGCAACGAGAATGTGGAAACAGGAGGCGTGTTGTTGTGTGTCTGTGTTAGTCATGAAAGTGGATGTCGCCATCAGGTGCGATGTTTAGGAGAGGAGAGCTGAGGTGATGCTAGTTTTAGTTTGATTGGAAGGCAAGAGACAGGACTTAGGCGTATATTACGTGCACCACGACGCTCACACGTAGACCAGCCTGGGAAGCCTGTAGAGTTGCTCTCTACCAAAACTACAGTTCAGTAGTTTTGGTGCGCTACATAAATAACCTAGTAAATGGTAGGATCCCTGGGAGTATTGGTAGCATTGGTAGGGAAATAAACACAAATAAATGTGTAAGAAAGAAACTGGGAACCGACAACTTCTCTTAGTTTTTTGTTTGTTTGGTAGTTTATTTTGCACGTGATTAGAGCCGCAGATAATTCAGCGTTAGTCGATTTGTGTTTTATATCCTTACAGAATATAGGTTGCATTTTATAAGTACAAAAAAGTAGTTGATCGCGTAACTTCTGCGCTTTTATGTAACCAAAGCAATTACTTTTGATACAAGTACAGTTTACATGTTCAAACATAAAACTGCATATTTACTATTACTATTTTGTTCTCAAAGGCAAGACATTCCTGCTGTTATTGATAAATGCGGAAGTTATTTATGTATAACAGAAATATGTTTAATGTAAGTCCGACAAAGTACTGAAGCGATGCTCGATATATTTTTGTTTTGCGTGTTTTTACTATTTTACGTTTTTGTTTAGAAAATTGCGTTTTATAGCGTTATAAGGTAAATGTGTATTGTTTTCTTTATTCTGACCAAACCATTCCTCTATTTCGCATTGCAAATCAACAGTTTCTATTTTGCTATAAATACTATTTACTTTTATGTAATAGACCGGAGGGTTAAGTATGTAGTACAAAAATGTTCTGTACGTTACCTAGCTCTATATACACTCCTGGAAATTGAAATAAGAACACCGTGAATTCATTGTCCCAGGAAGGGGAAACTTTATTGATACATTCCTGGGGTCAGATACATCACATGATCACACTGACAGAACCACAGGCACATACACACAGGCAACAGAGCATGCACAATGTCGGCACTAGTACAGTGTATATCCACCTTGCGCAGCAATGCAGGCTGCTATTCTCCCATGGAGACGATCGTAGAGATGCTGGATGTAGTCCTGTGGAACGGCTTGCCATGCCATTTCCACCTGGCGCCTCAGTTGGACCAGCGTTCGTGCTGGACGTGCAGACCGCGTGAGACGACGCTTCATCCAGTCCCAAACATGCTCAATGGGGGACAGATCCGGAGATCTTGCTGGCCAGGGTAGTTGACTTACACCTTCTAGAGCACGTTGGGTGGCACGGGATACATGCGGACGTGCATTGTCCTGTTGGAACAGCAAGTTCCCTTGCCGGTCTAGGAATGGTAGAACGATGGGTTCGATGACGGTTTGGATGTACCGTGCACTATTCAGTGTCCCCTCGACGATCACCAGTGGTGTACGGCCAGTGTAGGAGATCGCTCCCCACACCATGATGCCGGGTGTTGGCCCTGTGTGCCTCGGTCGTATGCAGTCCTGATTGTGGCGCTCACCTGCACGGCGCCAAACACGCATACGACCATCATTGGCACCAAGGCAGAAGCGACCCTCATCGCTGAAGACGACACGTCTCCATTCGTCTCTCCATTCACGCCTGTCGCGACACCACTGGAGGCGGGCTGCACGATGTTGGGGCGTGAGCGGAAGACGGCCTAACGGTGTGCGGGACCGTAGCCCAGCTTCATGGAGACGGTTGCGAATGGTCCTCGCCGATACCCCAGGAGCAACAGTGTCCCTAATTTGCTGGGAAGTGGCGGTGCGGTCCCCTACGGCACTGCGTAGGATCCTACGGTCTTGGCGTGCATCCGTGCGTCGCTGCGGTCCGGTCCCAGGTCGACGGGCACGTGCACCTTCCGCCGACCACTGGCGACAACATCGATGTACTGTGGAGACCTCACGCCCCACGTGTTGAGCAATTCGGCGGTACGTCCACCCGGCCTCCCGCATGCCCACTATACGCCCTCGCTCAAAGTCCGTCAACTGCACATACGGTTCACGTCCACGCTGTCGCGGCATGCTACCAGTGTTAAAGACTGCGATGGAGCTCCGTATGCCACGGCAAACTGGCTGACACTGACGGCGGCGGTGCACAAATGCTGCGCAGCTAGCGCCATTCGACGGCCAACACCGCGGTTCCTGATGTGTCCGCTGTGCCGTGCGTGTGATCATTGCTTGTACAGCCCTCTCGCAGTGTCCGGAGCAAGTATGGTGGGTCTGACACACCGGTGTCAATGTGTTCTTTTTTCCATTTCCAGGAGTGTATATATATCTCCTCAATCAGTTTCTAGACGGTTCACAGCTTCCGGTTTTTAGGAGAATCTAGTAAGACACTCTTCGTAAACGTAAAGAAAGCGATCGTTATGAGATAACGCCTGACAGGTATGCAACATAACGAATGAAAATGTAATGCTGTTACGACCTTAACTGACCAAAGCCACTAGGAGAACTACCGTAGTCTACGCTTACTTACGATAGCCTACGGTAGATTCACAATTCCAGAAGCCTGCACCGGCCGCAGTGACCGAGCGGTTCTAGGCGCTTCAGTTCGCCTCGGGCATGGATGTGTGTGATGTCTTAGGTTAGTTAGGTTTAAGCAGTTGTAAGTTCTGGGGGACTGATGACCATAGCAGTTAAGTCCCATAGTGGTCAGAGCCATTTGAACCAGTAGCCTGCGTTCACACACAGGTTTGGGTGTGCTGCAGGCTGCAGGCAGCGCCGGCGCCAGCCGCTAACCACGCCCCGCCCCTGGCCTGCCCTGCCTGTGTACAAACGGCCGCATTAGCCTCGGCCCTGGCTGCCCGCGCCGAGGCTTTTGGCCGTGATTTACTGGCCGGCCACCGCGGCTGGCCTTGCCGGCAGCTGCCACGCGGAATGCAGGCGCACCGCCACTACTTCACGCCACGTTCGGCGGGAGACAGACTTGTGACAACGGCCAGTACAGCGTAGCGGGACCAGAACACAACGGACCGGCACGGCGTTGTTATTTTTATTACTTGTGACTGACGGTGAAATGGTTCAAATGGCTCTGAGCACTATGGGACTTAACATCTGTGGTCATCAGTCCCCTAGAACTTAGAACTACTTAAACCTAACTAATCTAAGGACATCACACACATCCATGCCCGAGGCAGGATTCGAACCTGCGACCGTAGCAGTCGCGCGGTTCCGGACTGAGCGCCTTAACCGCGAGACCACCGCGGCCGGCCGACTGACGGTGATCTAAAGTTCTGACACACTGGGTAGATAAAAACGACCTTATGAAGTCAGAGCAGGGTAGGGTAGGGGACATGGCAAGAGCAAAATTTTCCAAATAATTATATTTAGGAAACGCTCCGTTGTGGACATAGAGATATGAAACGAGTAGACGAACGAGTGGGAGTGTGTGCGTTTAAGTTAACTTTTCTCACCTACTACCTGTACTGCTAAAGACTGCATGTACTGACAGTGGCTGAAGTCTTCATCTGGGTCAAATCTAGGCACATTTTAAATTGCTATACATAGCTGGTGAAGTGGGACACGAATTTCTGTGATGATTACTGGGTAACGCTTCACTATGAATTGCAGCAGAAGACAATAATCACAGCGCAACCCAACAGCGGAACTGTCGGACAGTGCGTTAGACTCAACGAAATACTCTCTTGCCGGACAAAGCTCCGCGCGTTTGTCACTGACGGGCTGCTCTGCAGAGCATTTTTGTCCTGTGATTGTTTCGGAAACTGCATGACTCGACGTTCCATACTTTACACCGTCATAATTATGAGGTCTTTTTCTCCATCATGTGTCGGTTGGAAATTGTCAAGAACGGTGTCAGTGTAAATTAACGTATCCGTCTACACAGTTGTTTATGTAGTTGGTTCAATTACAAAATCTACGGGCAAAAGCGCATATATGAGTGGAATTGCTTGTTAGTGTTACCAGTGTCTGCGTTTGCGATAGTGAAAAACGTGGACACCATGCACTCGAGATGTTTCTGTACAAGCGAGCTCGATTGACACTGAAGTTAAACCGCGCGGGGCAGCCGCGCGTTCTAGGATTTCTTGTCACGGTCCGCGTGACTCCCCGCGTCGGAGATCCGAGTCCTCCTTCGGGCATGCGTGTGTTTGTCGTCTTTAGCATATGTTAGTTTAAGTTAGAGTTAGTAGTGTGTAGGCTTAGGGACCGATGACTTCCGCAGTTTGGTCCCATAGGATCTTACCACAAATTTCCAACACTGAAGTTAGCAGTGCCTTTTCTGAACGTGACAATAGAACGCTCTGGCACCTTACCTGCTATGTCCCCATTCTTGATAGTTATTCACAATTATTTCTAGAAAACAAATGTCTGTCGTCCAGAAACGGCGTTTATCCACATCTAAATCTACATGTACATACAGAGGGGTCCAGAAAAAATGTAGACATTCTTTGACACTCAGTATTAATGGAACAAAATGATATACCGTTACAATTCTTGTACAGAGGGCAGGTTCTTTTGTGTGCTCAAAGTCCTCCCCATTAGCAGGGTGTGATAGCGGCTCAGGATGCCCCGACGGTTTCTCGTAGCTCGTCCTGTGTAGCTAGCTTATGTTGATGAACTTCATTTTTCAAGGTTCGCCTAGGTAGCAGTCAAAAGGTGTAAGGGCTGGAGACAGTGTTGGGTACTCAGCAGCTCCTCTTTGACTTATCCATCGTCCACGTAGATTTTGATCCAAGTAGGCTCTGTACCTCTCTGTGGTAGTGAGGTGGAGCGCCTCCTTATTGTGGGTAAAATCTTTCATTTCCAAACACATCACGTACGGCAGGTACAATCGATGTTTGTACCATACGAAGATACACCTAACCACTTACTGTACCTTCAAAGAATGGGCCGATCAAACCGCACGCACGATGACAGACGACATCACACGTTAACACCCGGTTGATGAATATGTATGTCAACGTGAGTGTGAGGGTTTTCAGGAGCCCAGTACACGCAGTTTTGGCGTTTTTCAGTACAGTTCAGTTTGAATCAGACCAGATAACCATACTTGAAAACCGTTCACACTCGCGAAGCGTGCCTTAAAACCATTCGCAGTACTCCTTCCTTCGATCCGGGTCGTCTTCATCCATAGCGTACAACGATCTCGAATGTACACTTTCCACTTTTCAGCATTCAGAATTTGTCGTACGCGACATCTGCTTACCCCGTTTTCGCGTGCACCCTGCTTCGCAGATTTCTGAGGTCACCTAGTAAAACAAATGTAAATGTCGTGTGATTAGGGCCTCCCGTCGAGTAGACCGTTTGAAAAGGCTCTGAGCACTGTGGGACTTAACATCGGAGGTTATTAAGTCCCCTAGAACTTAGAACTGCTAAAACCTAACTAACCTAAGGACATCACACACATCAATGCCCGAGGCAGGATTCGAACCTGCGACCGTAGCGGTCGCGCGGTTCCAGACTGAAGCGCCTAGAACCGCTCGGTCACAGCGGCCGGCAGGGAGTAGACAGTTCGCCGGGTGCAAGTCTTTCTATGTGACCCCACTTCGGCGATTTGCACGTCGATGGGGATGAAATGATGATGATTAGGACAACACAACACCCAGTCCCTGAGCGGAGAAAATCTCCGATCCAGCCGGGAATCGAACCCGGGTCCGTAGGATTGACATTCTGTCGCGCTGACCACTCAGCTACCGGGGGCGGCCAGGTGACCTAGTGAAATGTTGCAACACAGTGGCGGTGAAAGCTGTTATCGATGTTTTTGGTTGGCCATATCTTTCCTCGTGCACATCCTAAACGGTATTGTCAGGTTCAAATTTATCCCGAGTGCGATAAATTGTTGTACGTGTTGGTAGCTGAGTACCGTAGACATTACGCGATTGCCGTTATACCTTCATCATGGGGTTGAGTTGTTTTGGGGGAAGAGACCAAACAGCGAGGTCATCGGTCTCATCGGATTAGGGAAGGAAGTCGGCCGTGCCCTGTGAAAGGAACCATCCCAGCATTTGCCTGAAGCGTAGGGAAATCATGGAAAACCTAAATCAGGATGGCCGGACGCGGGATTGAACCACCTTCATCATGCTTTCGTACTTGAAGTACCACATCAATACGGCCTTGCGTTCCTCAAATGACAGTCTTACTTCATTCATTGCTGCACTGTCATCTGCTGGAAAACGAGCGGCAAGATCTGTTGAGAAAACGATGGACTACACTACCACGCAAAAGGGCAACGAAATGCCATGTTGTTCCAAAGATATTAACTATCAAAGAGTGTCTACATTTTTCTGGAGCCCTCTGTACATACTTCGCAGACCATTGTGAAGTGTGGAGCACGGAGTACTTTTCACTGTACCGCTTATTAAGGCTATTTCACATTCCATTCGCGTATGGAATGCGGGAAGACTGATTTATTAAATGCAGCTGCGAATACCGTACTTAGTCTAATCTCGTCTTCACGGCCCATAAGAGAGCAATACGTAAATGGTTGTAGTATTTTCGTAATTCCTTACTTAATGCCAAGTCTTGAAACATTTTAGCGGGATAGTTTCGAAATATCTACAAGCGTCTGCCAGTTCAGACTTCTGAGGATCTCTGTGAAGCTCTCCCATAGTTGAAACCCGTGCTATCCTTTGTATACATTCAATACTCGTGATGGTGCTATTTGGTACGGGTCCCACACATTTCTAGAATGGGTCACACGACATTGTTTTCTAAAAAAGAAATTTCTTTGCGGACTGAGGATTCTTTGCCAGTATCCTACCAATGAACCGAAGTATGAAGGAGACTTCCAAATGATCTGCATTGCTCTATAGGAGTGCGGATGCGCTGAAGTTACGATTGGCAAGAACAAGGTACCGTCCCTTGGATCGTTATTACTACGTGTATTAGAAAACGGAAGTGAAAAGCGTGAAGCTCTGGACGCCTCTGCCGAAGAGGATCGGAAATCGCTGCCCGTATAAAGTCGATGTTTATAGAGGGCCGTGCCTAGGACAGACTGCGGGTGTTTGGGCCCTAGAAGGGCTGAGCAACAGTAAAGCGGCAGCATAAGCAAATAGGGCCTCCTCGCCTCTCGTCCCCAGAGCCGTAAAGAGAGGGCTTTAGAAGAGGGCAGGCCTATAAATACGCGGACCGCCCTGGGCACGTCCCGCCTGACCTACGACCCCGGCCGGCGCACCGCGACGCCCAAATTCGCCGGCCGTATCGCGGCTGCGACAGATGCACGGCGGCGGTACCCGCACGAGATAAACGCCGGCTGCTCGCCGCCGCTGTCGCCGACAGATAAGCGCTGCCCGCCGAATAAAGCACGCCCAGCCGGGCTGCAGCGCGGGCGCTGATTTAGTGCCAAGTAAGGCCGTACGATGTTTTCTGCTACACTACATCTGCACCAGGTCCTTAAGACAGTACGAGGCCAGCAGGGTCGCAGTTTCAGATGGCTTTCTCGCACTGAATGTTGATAAGTTATCTTTGTTTGCACTCTCTTCCACTTAACGGCACCAGAAACCGTGCTCTATGTCTGCAACCGTGCCCGTGTGTAAAACTGACATCTGGGGTTCCCCAAGAGACTGTTATAGGTCCGCTGCTGCTCTCGATCTATGAGAACGATTTAGCAAACTATCTGAGCAGTCTTCTTATATTATTTTCAGATAATGCTGTCGTTTACCGTCTGTTTACAGTAACCAGAGGATCAAAACGAATTGCAAAATGATTCAGACAAGATATCTGTATGGTGTAAGAAGTGGTAATTGAACCTAAACATTAAAAAATTGAGGTCCTCCTATGAGTATTGGCAACGGCCTTGCCGCAGTGGGTACACCGGTTTCCGTCAGATCACCGAAGTTAAGCACTGTCGGGCGTGGCCGGCACTAGGATGGATGACCATGCGGCCGCCATGCGTTGTTGCCATTTTTCGGGGTGCACTCAACCTCGTGATGCCAATTGAGGAGCTACTCGACCGAATAGTAGCGGCTCCGGTCAAAGAAAACCATCATAACGACAGAGAGAGCGGTGTGCTGACCACACGCCCCTCCTATCCGCATCGTCAGGATGACACGGCGGTCGGATGGCCCCGATGGGACACTTGTGGCCTGCCGACGGAGTGCTGTGAGTATTAAAATATTCATTAAGCTTCAGTTACAATGTAAATTACAAAATGTTTATGTTGACACCTAAATATTTACAGATTACATGTAGAGCGAAACTGTCACATAGAAAATCTAGTGGGGAAGGCGAACCAACGTTGTGTGCGACATCGTAAACAATTATAAGGAGAGGTGGGCTGCAGAGTAGTGCGGCAACTGTCGTCGTAGGAAAGCTATACAGGAGCAGAAGTGATTAGTGCACAAGTTAACACAACGAACAGAAGATTTACTTAACTTGTATTCCTTAAACGAACGAAGACTCAATACAAATGGACAGCAAGAAAGAGAGTGTGGCTATCACAATGTCCACAAGCAAAGGAAAAAGACACTCTGCACTAAAAGCACGAACGATGAAGACGGGGCCGCGATCAGGCGGTGTCCGTGTAGCATCCTGTTAATTGGCGGCTCCCACCGCGAGTGAGCCGAGCCGCTGCCGCCAGCCATGCTGTACTGCGGCGGCAGTGCACCGAGCTGCTGGAGGCGTGGCGCAGCGGGCGCTCACCACTGGTTCCGCCAGATCCCGAGCGACCGCTGTTGGTGTCTTACGGAAACTATGACGACGTTTAGAAGACGCAACAGATCTACTAAACAGTCTGCCTATGCTACGATTATCAGTCCTCTTCTGGAGCACTACAGAGCGGCACGGGACCCTTACCAGATAGGACTGACAGAGGGTATCCGTAAAGTTCAAAGAAGAGAACCGAGAACCTTTTTTTTTTTTTACCCCAAAATCGTAGAGAGTATCACAGGTATGACACATGAGTCAGGGCGTCAATCACTAAAATGAATCACACGTTACGACAATATCTTGTCACGAAATTTTGTAGATCTACTTTCTACTCTGAATGCGATAATATTTTTCTGGCTCCACTTATTTAAGGAGAAGCGGTAATCGTAAGAAAATAAGAGAAATCAGAGATTGTACAGGAAGCCTTAGGTGCTTTTAGATAGTGGAACAGTCGAGAAACGTCTAAAAGTAGGTGCCTGAATTCTCTGCAAAACACTTGAGTACGAACTGGAATTTAGTCATGTACATGTAGAGGTTTTCTACTCTAGAATGACTTGATATTTTCTGTAAACTGTTTATGGGCAGCCTCGGGCCACTTATGGCTGTTATTTAACTGGAATAATGGAGGAGGAGATTTAGTGTGTATCGTCCCGTCGACAACGAGGTCATTAGAGACGGAGCGCAAGCTCGGGTTAGGGAAGGATGGGGAAGGAAATCGGCCGTGCCCTTTCAAAGGATCCGTCCCGGCATTTGCCCGAAGCGATTTAGGGAAATCACGGAAAACCTAAATCAGGATGGCCAGAGACGGGATTGAACCGTCGTCCTCCCGAATGCGAGTCCAGTGTGCTAACCACTGCGCCACCTCGCTCGGTCAACTGGAATAATGCTATTGATCAATTTTGACATTATTATTTTCAAAAAAGCGGTCCCTACGTGTTAATGAAATATACTTTTTTACACTGTAGATAGAAACACATGTACACCCATCAAATGTCAAGAAACGAACCAACCTATTGAAAAATATAAGAGAATCAAGATGACATGCATGTCGAAACTGTCCAATAGCACCGGACTTTCAATAAACTGACAGGCATATTCTTATAGTCCAAGGTATCGTCATAATATGAATACCATTTTGTACACTAACGCGAAAAACAATTTGATTTACTTCAAAATAGAGAATAAGACTCTTACAAAGAGATGGCGTGTATATTCACTTCCGACTGCGTTCTATAGTAAGATGATAGTAACAACAGTGTTAATAAAGCACATCTACTACAGATGGTTACTCCTTCTACATGTTTACTAAGTACTAGCTGTTGTTACCGCTGGCTGCGCTCGCTTGTCAGTAGTTTTGCAGTGATGAGTTATAGTGAGTAACCACGCCCCCCCCCCCCCCCCCCCCAACTTCCCCGCCACACTATTGCCCCAATGCAAGGAGCGGCGGTATGCACAGCGTCGCTAGCGAGCAGTGTGTGTAGAGAGGCGTGGGCAGGAGCAAGCATCTGTGCATCGTGAGACTGGAGTAATCGTGAAACACACATTGCAGACATTAAACAACAATATTACTTTTAACATAGTTTATGTTCACTGCTACAAAAGACGATTTTCCATCTCCTTTTAGGGGTCGACCTCCACACCAAATTACATACGAATCGATTCAGCAGTATAGTCTTGAAAACTTAAAAGAAAGGGTTACTTTCGCGTTTGATAATGTTAGTATGGTTAAAACAAGTTGATGATTGGATACACAATGTATTCGTTACGTTAAAACGTATTACGTAGAGAGAATCAATCAATAAAAACATTTTCATAAACACACTCTAAAAAGAAAAGAAATTTTAAAATAAAAAAAACCGCATCCCGAAGAAATTATCTGAATGCGATGGAAATCGTCGCATCTCGTGATTTCCGTCCCATCAGGATAATTGCTTCGTGGTGCATGTTTTTTGTTTTTGCCTTGAAGTGTATTTTTCCCCATGTGACACTACATTCTTCAAACGTGATAAACTTTAAATTACGATATCTTTTTCCGAGATAGGATTTTCATGAAATAAAGCTCATATGTTGCACTAAGCTACGCTTAAGTTAGCTGTCAAAGCCCACTGAAAATTCGTCTAGTATCTTTGGACATTAGCGTGTTCAGTCAAACAGACAGACAGACACGGCGGTTTTAGAGCTTTATTACTAGGATAGATTACACCGTCAGGAATATTACACGATATATGCCGATCTGGCAGAAAGCCTGATACTGTGACGTATTCTTGTAAAATGAGGGAAAAATGGCTCAAATGGCTCTGAGCACTATGGGACTTAACATCTGAGGTCATCAGTCCGCTAGAACTTAGAACTACTTACACCTAACTAACCTAAGGACATCACACGCATCCATGCCCGAGGCAGGATTCGAACCTGCGACCGTAGCGGTCGCGCTGTTGCAGACTGAAGCACCTAGAACCGCTCGGCCACAACGGCCGGCTGACATGGAAAACAGTGCAGTCGTTGTCCTAATGTGGAAGAGGAGCTATTTATCTGACGTCCAAAAGGTCGTGGTCATTGCAGAGAGAGTATCTGCCTCCTCGTCTTTCGCTATTCAGACCACAATGGAAGTTCAAAAATGGTTCAAATGACTCTGAACCCTATGGGACTCAACATCTGAGGTCATCAGTCCCCTAGAACTAACTAACCTAAGGACATCACACACATCCATGCCCGAGGCAGGATTCCAACCTGCGACCGTAGCGGTCGCGCGGTTCCAGACTCAAACGCCTAGAACCGTTCGGTCACACCGGCCGGCTAAAATCAGAGAAACTAGACAATGTCAGGTATGACTTCAAGACACTAGACTTTTCGTAACGGTTTAATGCATTTAGTACTTTCAGTTTGATTCTTTGAAGATTTATCACAGCTCTTTGTGTGTGACCAACGAAAGAGCGATAAAATTCTTTACGTTTATTATACACTTTGACTGTCGAGGCTCGAAGAAGGCACCGAAGAGCCAAACACCACCTTTAGGAGAGCACGTCCTGAAGTATTCGAATTCCCAAGGAGATGGACAGATTCAAATGCGCAACAGTATCTACATCTCACTAACTGATTGCTGAGTATGGTAAATTACCCGTCGAATATTTTACAATATCAGCTTCTTTCAATTTTGCGAGCGTCGCTAGCCGAAATGCTCGCACTGCTATCTAAGTTGTCCCAGAACACGATGAAGGCGATGTAGCCGTTTCATAGCCCACGAAACGACCGAATCTTGTAGTTGGCCTGGAGTTCTCCCACATACAACGGCCATTCAGTAGCCTGGATTGCACGAATATGCAACAACTTGCAGTAGACGTTATTACTAAAAAATATAGTGCTTAACGCCCCGTCGACGACGTCGTCATTAGAGATAAAGCATTCAAGCATTAGCTCGGAGCAGGGAAAGATCAAAACAGGAGTCGGTCGTGTCCTCTTCAAAGGTATTTGCTTTCAGCGACATATGGAAACCACGCAAGCCTAAGGCCTGACAAGGAAAATTTGCAGCCGACCTTCCGGATGCGAGTCCATTATCTCTGCACGACATCCCTCGCTTTATTCCTAGTAAACATGGGACTTAAATCTTTTTCGTGTTTCTGGAACAGTAAACTGAAACAATTCGTTTTCAAGAAAGCAATATATCTCCCCAGAATTCCAAAACTCCCCGACAGCTATTCTAGCTAAAGCGTCTAGAATGTTCGATTTAATGTCTCAAGTAATGGCAGCGCCGTCCTTTGTATTATTTCCAACGGTACATATGTAAACGACCCACCAGCAGGCTATCCTGTGGGATAACTGCTACATGCTAAAAATTTGTTTTATGTACTCGTGTGTGATAGTATCTGGAATTTTGAGAATAGACAATGGAGGCTTATAACGGCAGAAGAGGACACAAACAAATAATATTGTTGTGCAAGCTTAAGTTGACAGGGAGTTATTCCACAATTTAATCTAAACCGTGATTGAAAATAATTGTTTTAGATGTAATTACCCTATATGCATCACGAAAATGACACAACATTTCATGTTGAACATATTTCATTCATCATCGCAGCAGTGAACAACAAAGGGTCTGCAGATTATAAAAGTTGTAAACAGTTTTACAAGTGAGTCAGCTCATGATTTACATATATACAAATTGTGTGTGTGTGTGTGTGTGTGTGTGTGTGTGTGTGTGTGTGTGTGTTCCACATCTCCTTATAAACTACTGGATTGATTCTACTTATCATCTGGGAAGACGTACTGTGGGGGTAAGAACCACCTAGCTCCGTTAGGGGGGAAGGTGCGGTGAAAAGGGTCGGTAACTTCTGATGTCTAGGTTGCTTCCATATAACAGGTCTGTTACATGGCTAATATTGGAATTTGTTACAGAGGGTATATATAAAGATGGGCACAGCTGAGCAGAGAAAGAGAGGAGGAGGAAATGGATAGTGAGAGACAGCAGGGGGAAGGAGGTGATGGACAGATGGAGGTGGAAAGTTGAGATGGGCAGAGGCAGAGGGGGGGGGGAGGGGTCAAGAGTTGATGAACAGAGGGAGGGAGATGGACAAAAAGAGGGTTGAAGAAGGGATGGGCAGAGAGAGAGAGAGAGAGAGAGATAGAGAGAGAGAGAGATAGAGAGAGAGAGAGAGAGATAGGGGGAGGAGATGGACAGAGGGGAGGGGGGAAAAGGGAAGGAAATAGAAAGAGTGGGGAGGAGGGTATGGACGACGAATGGAGATGGAGGATATGTAGATAGAGGGGAGGAGGACATGTTTCAGAGAGAAGGGGAGGAGGGATTGGACAGAGAGACGGATATGAAGAGGTGGGCAGAGAGAGGGGAGATGGAGAGCGATAGGGGAGAGCAGGAGACTGAACTAGAGATGGTGAAAGAGGAAGATGGAAAGGGAGAAGGAGGAGGAGACATGTACAGTATATGTGCTGTTTGCCTCCGCTCGCGAAGCTGCGAGTAAAAGGCTAGTTGTACTAATAAAACCTAATATTCACTTTAGAAAAAGAAACCCAGAATTCGTTTTAAATGAATAATGATCCTATATATATCACTTCACGAACTGTCGTTTTATAAAAATTGTTCGAATAAAAAAAACCGTAATATTAACAACACTTCTATATACGTCTCATGTGTATGCAGAAAGCAAGTTCAAAGGAACAGTTGTAACTCACAATCAGTAAGTTACCTAATCCAATATCTGATTTATGAGTGACGCCCCGTGGGAAGACGTAAGCCGCGGAGATCTCCCATGTCAGAAAATCCACTGATTTTATGCTATTTTTAACACAATTACCCTACCAGCTGAAGTATGATCATGGAGTTTCTTAGTCTTCTACGTCTGACGAGATGTCAGCGTCTGCCTGTGACAATGTAAGTTTGCAATTAGATGTGTTGATGACGGGTTCTTAGAGGATCGAGTATAGTGTGAGAGCGGCAAGTCAGTGGAGAGAGGAAGTTTACAAGAGTGCTAGAGTGAAGTCTCAAGATCCGTTCTAGTTAGAGCTCTCAAGTTTTCGATGCAATATCGAAGTTGGCTGAGGTGTGCAGAGTAGAAGTTGCAGAGTTTGATCGAAGTTACCCCGTGACGTAGGTGGTTCTTCCGCAACGAACTTAACCTCCTCCCAGAGCTTTTCGAACACAGCTGCGATTGAGTAGGTTTTCCGTAGCAAAAATCTAGCGTCTCCTGTACTAACTACATATAACAACTTGATAGGCTACTAAGTTAGTTAGAGCATAGACTCGGGAAGGGATAACTGAGACCAATACATTACAGTTGTTGCGCCAAGTATATATTAAGTGCTGCTATTGAGTACCTTTTGTAGCACTTCTTCCGTTTTTAATTGCCAGGATAGCTATTGAGAACTATTAACACCTCTTAGGCAAAGTATCAAAAGTAAGTAACTGAATACAAAAGACCACTGTATTGAGTAAACTCTAGTGCAAGAAAATATGTAAAACGCATGTTGTAGCGGTTACGGAAAACTGTTTTTGGTGTTTTACCACTCGTTTGTGAGAAGTTCAATTCAGTGATACTTTTGTCTCTTGCATGTTCACTGACGGAGGAATCCCCTCTAGAAAAGCGTAGCTGATATCAATTACCGGCTGAAGTTCTAATTCCTACAACTCAGGCAGACAATCCAAAATATTTTGTACTAGAATATTGGTACAGTTGACGTACTAGGGTTCCCAGTTCGCTCTTAAGCTCCGGTAGGGCAAGGGACACGCAGTTCTTCGAGTAAAAATAGGTAGCCCAGAAAATGGCTCTGATAACTAAGGAATGTCCACAAACATTGAGTGTTTATACGCATACATCATTTTCGAGACCGCTATTTAGGTCCTAAAGACGTTTCCTGCAGACTTTGCATGTCTTAAATATTCGCAGCCACTTGTTGACGACATTCCTCCCACTTAACAAATAAGTAAATACATTTCTGCTCTGGATGGAGCACGATCTCACGTTAGCCACTGACGTTATCAGTCTTACTCCGCTTTTCGACGCGACATTCGCCTCACGTCTCTCAAATTCAGCCATTGACCCGATGTCAATTGACGACTTGTTCCGTATGCCAATCCTTGCAGGAGCTATATTTACATTTCGACCGAATACTCGAGTGATAAACTTGAGGGATTGAAAATACTTGAGACTCAAGCTAAAAATTATAGTATTTCTATGCACACCTAGTGAAACGAAATACGTTCAACATTGTTGTAGGCGATAAACAAAATTCGACCCATTCTAAAAACGGCGTAAAATAAAAATAAAAGCAACAGCGATGTAAATAAGTGATTGTTTCAGACAAACACTATCAGATTACGCTCGCAAAACTGTTATTTGTAATGATGCTACCATACGTTGAAATAAGATTTTAATTACCAACACCTAATCAAAAAGCCATATGGAAGTGTATCTTAGCTACGCATGACACGAATTTTGGATCTGTCATTTAACTGGAGCGTAAGTCAAACATGTCCAGTCGATGATAGGTACAGCGAGGAAGCATTAACTGTTGTTCTAAGAATTTTTGCCAGTGTTCTGAGCTTCTTATTGTCTTATTGTCGTATTGTTCGAAATTGCTGTTGCTAGATTTGGTGAAAGAAGTCTACATGAAGTATTAATTGCAAGAGGGACGATCCGCAAATAACAGCAGTTAGCGTTTACAATCACACCTGTTATTAGCCCCACCCTACTGCTCAAAATAAACTTTGGAATATAAGCGACTGAGCTGTCGATGCTCTAAACTGCAGTGTACTCATTACTACAGCCAATGGCTTGCAGTCTGATGTTGGGGCATATAATAAGTTAAGCCTTAGTATTAACAGTTAAAGCTGTACACAAAAGCCCATAAAGTGATAGCTGCTATTTTGCATACTTTCTATACCGTTATATAATGTTATAGGTCAGATTTGAATAGAATGAGGTTTTCACTCTGCAGCGTAGTGTGCGCTGATATGAAACTTTCCTGGAAGCTATGGTCGCAGGTTCGAATCCTGCCTCGGGCATGGATGTGTGTGATGTCCTTAGATTAGTTAGGTTTAAGTAGTTCTAAGTTCTAGGGGACTGATGACTTCATATGTTAAGTCCCATAGTGCTCAGAGCCATTTGAACCATTTTTCCTGGCAGATTACAACTGTGTGCCGACCGAGACTCGAACTCGGGACCTTTGCCTTTCACGGGCAAGTGCTCTACCAGCTGAGCTACCCAAGCACGACTCACGCCCCGTCCTCACAGCTTTACTTCTGCCAGTATCTCGTCTCCTACCTTCCAAACTTTACAGAAGCTCTCCTGCGAACCTTGCAGAACTGGCACTCCTGAAAGAAAGGTTATTGCAGAGACATGGCTTAGCCACAGCCTAGGGGATGTTTCCACAATGAGATTTTCATTCTGCACGACCGACACTCATTCGTTTCATCCAGTTACCCTGCATTTGTGACTCACAACATAAAAATATTCAAAGCAAAGAGATCTCCGGCACAAGTTACAGGTTACAAACTGCACAGTTTGACGTAATGAACAGCGTCAAAGCAGTATTTCACAACCATCTTACTCACTCCGATGTACATTACTTCGCGCTCGGGCATTTAAGAAGTTGCAGTGGGGCGGAACGAGTTACAAACAAACGGTGTTCGTAAAATTTAAAAACTGTACATTCAGAAGGTCATAACTGTGTACTGTCAGAATTAAGGCAGAAATTTTCATGCGGAATCGATTGCTAGGGATGATGTCTTGCAATTGTGCGCTGTTGTTCTTAAACGAAGAGGTCAAGATGGTGATCTTTCCTTGTTAGTAGCGAACTTAATTGTCTTTGGAGACTTGAGATAGAAGTTTGAACGTGTTTACTTTCTGAGGTACATCTATCAACTCGGCTGGACATAGAAATTCTGTATCTTATTGAGGAGTGGGAAAAAAATAGCATAAAACTCGTTTCGGAAAAATCTTATGGCGGTCTTGAATAATAGTGTGATGAAATATCGGCACTATCTTTGCTTGCGAAACAGGGAGAGACTTTTACGAAGTTCATGCAAAATTAGTTTTATATTCACGTTTTGGTGGTATTAACATTTGTAGAGCAGAAGTTGGTCACGCAGAGCCAGAGCGCGGCACACATGCTCTCGCGAGGTGCGAAACTACAGCTGGCTTTTATAGCAGGCACCTCCGTTCGTATCTGCAGCAGTCATCGTGCCTGCGACGCATCGGCGCGCAGATGCTCCCCGCAGATAGCCGGCTGAGTTACGGGCTCGACGTCTCCAGGGCGCATGCGGGGCCAACTTGCGTTTTCGACTGCTGCGTGGGCGCGGTTCAGAGTGCACTGCCTATTGTTCGGCGTTCTCATTTCTCACGTCACGCGGCGATGCTTTACGATGTGTGAGAATATGGCCAAATACATGGCGCAAGACGAAGTGCTGTGAATAAATTTAGGAACCCAAAAAGGAACAAGAACGCATCATTCAAGGGCGGAACAAAAGCATTTTTTCAGTTAATCCATTGATAAATTTCTTTCAGAAACATTTAAGCTAACGATACTTTAGTTACATAGAATTTGTTACCGAAACGCGACGCTTGAGAAATGAGTACTTTGGGATTCTCGTGTTATTGCTAAATAAATTACGTCTGGAGTCTCCCTTCTTGCACTTCTCATTTTTACAATATTTCCTCTTCTCTCTTCCTCGCCTACGCTAATAATTTTCTTCATATCTGACTCTCCTGCTTCTCAAACTCCATCATCCCCTTTTTCTCCCTCTAGTTACTCTTGGGCATAGCGGCTGTTATATGGAGAAATACAGGAAGGGCGAAATCGGAAACTCAACATCGATAATATTACATCTAAATTTTAAGGCTAGTCGTAAGATTATCCCACGATTATAACTATAAAGTTAATACGTTCGCCTCTGGAGTTTACAATATCAGATTGCGTATTGGTTCACTTCTCAGTTCAACATGTACATGGTACAGCTGTGTTCAATCCGAAGGCTACCAATCACGGTTCTATTGGTGGTCATAACCAGCTGCTTACCTTCTCTGAAGGTATTTCAAATGGTTAAAATGGCTCTGAGCACTATGCGACTTAACATCTACGGTCATCAGTCCCCTAGAACTTAGAACTACTTAAACCTAACTAACCTAAGGACATCACACAACAGCCAGCCATCACGAGGCAGAGAAAATCCCTGACCCCGCCGGGAATCGAACCCGGGAACCCGGGCGTAGGAAGCGAGAACGCTACCGCACGACCACGAGCTGCGGGCCAGGTCCACGTGAAGTAAATCTCTGTGGTGATCAAACCCATCTTATGAACAACAACTTAATTTTCACTCCGAATACGAGTTCGGTGATTATCTACGTGTTTTGTAATATGGTCAATGGAGGTCATTGAAACCATACATTTATATGATGTTGCTGTTTCTACAAAAGTCTCTCACACTCCTGGCCACGTCAGTTGCACATTATCACTGAACGTTCCGGTGATTATCTTCTTCATTTTAATCTGTAGGAAACGTTGCTAGTGTTGCTGCTTTTCGTGTTTCATTAAACACAGACAACTGGTGCTTGTTTTCATAACGACAATAGAACCACTCGATAGGTGTGCACACGCGGTTTTAATATGCCTGTTTCTTTGGCAAAGCAGCAAGAAGCTAGTCATCACTAATGAGCGTTTCGTTTGGAGTAGAAGGCAGCGATTGATGAATTGCGCAGGCAAGTGAACCTACTGTCCATTCGAAGAGCATTTGGTAAAAACGTGGGAAAAGAACGTAAACTTTCCAGTACGGCGTGTATGACAAAAGATGTTACGCAAAAGAAATCTAACAAGTTATCCATAACGTTTTCAGAACATATAACTTTCTACCGAAACGTTTCTATAATAGGAGAGAAAGGAGGTACTAAGAAACAGAGGTCATAAAACAGTTGATGAGGCGTGCTAGGAGGCTCCGAGTGCCAACGGGCAAATCTCCAGGAAGTTCAGCAATGTCCACAGCAATCTGCCAACTTGTACAAACACAGCGGTAACAAACAACCACTTAACAACTAATATTTTGTAATATTTTTTGCTACATAATTTGTGTCACTTCCCTCAAATTTTAGTCTATTGTTGCCTTCACACACTTCTTCTGAAACGTAGTGAATTGGTGGAAATCTATATGGATTACAGTTCACATCTCACAGTAATATCAGAATACGTCAGATAACGTAGAATGATGCAAGTTTTGTTAAGATTGTTTTCTTAATGAACCACAGACAGACTACAGAAACGCATATGTTCTTTCCAGGTGAAATATCGGTTGGATTCCTTCTATGCAGAACTGCCGTTACTATCTTGCATTAGACACCTCGCTCTTCTGAGACGATGAATGGACCACATAATTTTGTGCTTCACTTCATCCCACTCCGTGTAGCAAACCGAAACTACTGATATCGTATTAACATCTTCGAATAATAAGAAAATAAAAGGAAACGGCAAGTTCAGTTTTTGCCCTGAGAGTAATGTTGTTTCTAAGCTGATTACTTGTTATGGCAGCATGATAAGAGAGCTCCGCACGCTATCGATCTATCTATTATAATTGGTAGGAGTGGCGAACGACGTAACACAATATGTGTTAATTAAGATACTTGTCTGAACGCCGATCTAAAAGCGTCGATCATAGGATCCAATGCTGTAAAAATACCACGTAAAATAACACCATCAGCAAAAAAGCGAAAAACCAGCAAAGCAGTCCTAAGCACGCCACTCTCCAGTTCACACATTGTCTAAATGTAAATCTTAACAACGGCCAGAAGCCGTACTTTAATGGAAGGGAATCTAGCAACACAATTTGGAAGTACAAACTAAAATAGCCATAAGCTATACGAACTTGCTCGAAGCAGATTTTCTACACTCTTACATACATTCTAAGAAGTACTGAAATACAGATTTCTTTCTGCAAGCACGCATAATTACACAAACAGTGCAAGGTTTTAATTTCCTCTTTCGATTCCTACCTAATTTTTTATATTTGCTTTGTGTTAAAGATAACGTTTTACTTTACAATAATCGCCAATTTTAAGAATAATCTCAGCGACAGTTACAGTAATAGTAACAAACATAATGAATTCAGGTTTGAAGATCATAATATAAATTACTGAAATTTCGATAGCGGCACAAAAGCTATTCCTCTTAGTAGTAAGAAAATGGCCATCACCTATTTTACCATTTCGGTAACCATCGTTATTTCATTAAAGTGCGTATTCACTCATTAAAATTATCCACATACGACAAATACTCATACACATCAAGGAAACTCGTGGAAATGGATCACAGTGTTTGCGTTCGACAACATTTAAATGAAATCGCGTGGCTGCCCCCGTCGGAGGTTCGAGTCCTCTCTCGGGCTTGAGTGTGTGTGTTGTCCTTAGCGTAAGTTAGTGTAAGTTAGGTTAAGTAGTGCTTAGGGACCGATGACCTCAGCAGTTTGGTCCCGTCAGACCTTACCACAAATTAAAAAATAATAATAATAATAATAATAAAATAAAATAAATTTAAATAAAATGTGAGACTGGCTACAAAACAGAAGGCATTCAGAAATCGGTCATATTTAATTTGATATCGATACTCGAAATTGTGATTGTAGCTATAGATACGATGCACGGCACTTAGATACCGTCATGTTCCGGCCACTATGTCACTTCTCTTTATGATAAACTTCAAGGACGAAAATTTTTCGTGTTGGAAACCAAGCTCATAAAAATGATTTCAATGACACGACTTACTCTGGTAAATAACTCTGCTCCTTTGGCTCTAAAAGTGGGTTTTTTAGCGTAAGGTAGGCCTACTCATTGTTCTCATGTAACCATGCATACTTCGGCATGTGTCCATCTCGGTTATTTGCCTGTCGTAACTTCGTTTCTTGATCCCACGTTTCCAGTAGAGAATGACCTGGGTGACATATGATCCTTCTTCTCCAAATCACAGCACAATAGACCCATGACTGTTGACTGCAGGGGCTGTTCGGTCTATCACTACTGAAAGGTCAAAATAGGACTCGCACGCTGCCACTCAAGTACAAAGTACTCGCGCATAGAGCATACACGTTTGAGGTCCTGCCCGCGAATTGGAATTCCAGCGCGTGATACCTCTGAAGCCGCAGGAAGATCACACCGATAGAAGGACAGTGCTAATAAAAAGGTGTTCACTGCACTAAGTGGCAACAGCAGGAAACACACACACACACACACACACACACACACACACACATACAAAGAGAGAGAGAGAGAGGGGAGAGGGGGGAGAGGAGAGAGAGGGGGAGAGGAGAGAGGGGGGAGAGGAGAGAGGGGGGAGAGGAGAGAGTGGGGAGAGGAGAGAGTGGGGGGAGTGGGGAGAGGGGGGAGAGGGGGGGGAGGGAGGCAGAATTGAAGGATGTACAAAAACAAGTCCTGTTGTCCGTTCCGTTGTGGGGTGGCAACGGAGTGCGCTATGTCCGCACCGGCGTGGGAATGGAAAAAGGCTCGTCATTCGTGTTCCGGGCCAACGGCATCACCGGGTGAATCTGTCTTGGAGAAAATTTTGTAAACGCTTTGTTTGCAATCAGCAAGGGCAGGAGAGAGTGAAATAAAATACTATTCCATCAGCTTAAACACCATTGAAATGGGTACCTGATCGGGCGTTTAACTTTAAACCCTGCATATCGCGGACAACTGCGTTATCAGCTTAGCTATAAAACAACGTCTCATGCATCGTCTGGAAGCTTCAGTCTAGTAGTACGTCTGGTACTCCTCCAAACGTCACGGAATCTCTTCTGTACGCCTTAGTGGAGGAAAGGTAGGAAGGTTAGTTTTTCCTATCTGGTCGACAACGATATCTTCAGAAATGAAGCACAAGCTCGAGTAGAACGAAGTTAGGAAAGGAAACGGATCCTGTCATTTTCAAAGGAACCGTCTCATAAATCGCCTAAATCGAAAACTTGTAAAACCTAAATCAGGAAGGCTGGACTGGGTTCGAATAACCGCTCCTGTCGAATGCAGGTCAATTATTGTAACCACCACACACCATCGGTCTTTGCCTTGCTGAACTACCACTTAGAGAACTTTAGAAAATCGCAAATCTCAGCACAGATACTCCCTAGTAATAGTTTCCATACTGCAAAACAAAAGTTTTATTTTGGAAATTACAACCTAGGATGTGGTTACGCCATCATCTACCATATTTTTACCAGCAGGAACGTCAAGACGTGTCTAGGAGCTTCTGCAGAGCTCTTAAGAGCAGAGAAGACACTGCCAGATTGAAAATTTGAACTTTGGCACATCAACGGTAAAGTAAAACAAACACACTCACGGATTAAGTCGTCTGCTGCCTGCAAGGCAAGCGCTCTACGATCAAACAGACATGTGATTAACATGTCACCAATCGCTCTAGCCGCTGTTGCCAGTAAACGAGCCCTGACGAGACTGCTCCTTCATTAATTAAGTAGCTCGTAAGGGATGAGTGGACCCCCCACCCCCTACTTCTGAGGAGGTAGCGGTAATCGAACCCGGGTTCATCCACACCGAATGCAGCGACGTTAAATATTCACGTCTGGATGCGGTCCACATCATTGATTGGTTGATTTTATAAGAGAATGGATGATGAATGGAAAGGGTCTAGGTCCACTTCCTCTGCCCAACACAGATCTGGTAACAAATTTGTATGTAATAGTTCTTGCTATTCCTTATGGCACCATAAATCTTGAGTAACTCATTTGAATTACTAACCAAATAACCGAAAGAAATGACAGCTTCTGCCGGTTATAGGACATTATACAAGGGATTTCATTCAACTTTATTGCGTTTCCATTCGCATTACATTTTCATATGACGTTTCCCGTATATACGTCTTGAAGAAGACGATGATCATTTTCTAGACTTATAATTCGCTCAGATTCTTTAGTTGATCCACTTTTAAAAACACATTCCGAACCATCGCAATCTGTCCGTTGTGAAGCAACCGTATCTCTTCTTTTCGGCTCAACTCTGTATAACCGAGTGTCTTGTGTCAGATGAAAGACGCTTTGAAGTAATTAATTCTGTACATACTAGTCTGCTACTGTAATAGTGTCAGTTTAATGAAACCTCTGAAAGCGTATACTTGCAAGGAAGAAACTATCGCCAAGTGGGAAACGGTCCTATTACTTGCATATCCTTCTGGAGGTCTTTTTTTTGCATTCCACGCTTCTGAAGCGACTTAGCAGCCTCGAGTAGTTGCACGAGGGCGTAAATCCCAGTCGCCGCAGATTAATGTTCCACAGAAAATGGAAAGTGTACCACTTTAGGCGTGAGGGAAATTGTTTTGTTCCTGCGGGAGAGATAAGGAACGGTCTCACCATCGCCAGTCTTAATTACAGCGCCAGGCGAACATGATCAGAGCTCGATTAAAATTCTCAGGGATTACCGAGCAATTTTTTTCTCAAACCTCAGCAAACCGGTTTTGTTCTTGTGTTCGTGTGGTTAACGATCTTGCCAAAGAATTGCTACACACTCGCTTGGATACAACAAAGCGAGCTGCAGTAGTGTTTAAGACACTGCTCTCGCACTCAGGAGGACGACTCTTCAAACCCTCGACAGGACACCCTCATTCAGGTTTTTGTGTGGTTTCCCTAAAGAAATTAAGGCAAATGCCCAGATGGTTCCACAAAGAAGGACACGGATTCTTTCCTGTCCTATCCTACACCAAGCTTGTCCTCGGTCTCTAATGACCTCGTTGTTGACGGTCGAAAAACTAACTTTCCTTCGGACAGAATCAAGAAATAATTCGTATAATGGAATACGTTGTCGTAATATCACAGGAACGAACACAACCAGTTTACACCTCTAACTAAAATCTATTTCTTAAACAGCGACATCGGTTGGTGGTCGACAGATGAGACAGTATATCAACGAACCATGAGATGTTTATGTTTTTCAAAATATCCGTCGCCTTCGGTGCAACTAAATAATATACACTAGCTCACTGCTTAGATTTTTGACCATTACTTTTTAGTGATGGATTCTGCGACTGTGTTAATGAATATATGGGCAGAACTTCGCACAAATAATTACTCCTTGTCCTCACTTTCCCAGGTGAACAATGATAGCAACTACAAAGTGCTGAAATGCAGGAATACCTTAATGCACGTGAATCGGAACTCAGCTATCTACAATCTGATAAATGAAGAATTAAAAGCGCGATGTATTTCACTTCCTGAGCGACTGTGTCCATTTCATTAAAATCCTCCTGAGTGTACTGCCGCATTGTCTTACTTCTCCAGAGCCCAGAAGGATTTTAATGTGATTAACACCGGTCACCGAAGTGCACTTATTTATGTAATTCTTTTTGTTGTCAGTCTTCTTTCCGGTTTGATGCAGTCAGCTACAAACTCCTCTTCCGTGGCAGTCTTTTCTTCTCAGAGTAGCACCTGCCTGCAATGTCCTCAGTTATTCGTTACATATATTCCCATCTTCTTGTCTTTCCCTGACGTCTTGACATATGTTCTATCATCCTGTTCCGTCTTCTTGTCCGTTCATCGCTAATTCTGCCCAGAACCTACTCATTCCTTACCCTATCAGGCCACCTAATTTTCAACATTGGCTCAAATGGCTCTGAGCACTATGGGACTTAACTTCTGAGGTCATCAGTCCCCTAGAACTTAGAACTACTTAAACCTAACTAACCTAAGGACATCACACACATCCATGCCCGAGGCAGGATTCGAACCTGCGACCGTAGCGGTCACGCGGCTCCAGGCTGTTTTCAACATTCTTCTATACCATCACATCTCAAAAGTTTCGATTCTATTCTTTTCCGGTTTTCATACAGTCCACGATTCACTACCTCACAATGCTGTGCTCCAAACGTACATCCACAGAAATTTCTTCCTCAAATCAAATGGATATAATTGGTCAGTAAGGGAAACGCATCACGCCTTAAATTGTTCACTCCGTGGATTGTAGGTAGCTGAGTTCCTGGCAACGTTGTAACTGTAAATACATAAAACTGCAACCACTGACTTTTTGAATAGTTATTTGTTATTCCACGAACCGGTTATAGAACCCTTTTCAGGTTCATCTTCAGATGGTTTTCTGGATGTTACATCATTATTTCTAGCATAATGCTGGGTGCTGGCTCTGCGACAAGAAGATGGGGCTCTGCGACTAGAAGATGGAACACACTTTAATTTATCGCCATGACTATTGTTTATCTGTCGATATGGATGCAAAATGTAGTCTTGTACTTACTGCGACAGTATGTGTGGCTTTTTTCGTTAGTGTCCATGTGTCTGCTTCCATTTTGATGGATACTAACGAAAAAAGCCACCGATACTGTCGCAATAAGTACAATACTAAATTTTGCATCCATATCGACCGATAAACAATAGTCGTGGCGATAAATTAAAGCTTGTTCCATCTTCTTGTCACAGAGCCAGCACCCAGCATTATGCTAGAAATAATGATGTAACATCCAGAAAATCATCTGAAGATGAACCTGAAAAAATTCGAAAAGCGGTTCATGGAATAATAAATAACTATTCAAAAAGTGACTGATTGCAGTTTTATATATTACATTCAATCAACAGTCACGGGTTCTCAAATATCCGTAATGGATAAGCTTAATAACGTTGTAACTGTTTTGTGTTACTATTGTTTGTATTTTTTGTGTATGTAAACTACAGGTTTTGTATTCAAAAACTTCGTCTATGTGTTGTAATGTGTATCTGAAAAATGCAAGTGGTGTGCTTACGTAAACGATAATTGATGAAACGAGTCGCCAAATCCAACTGGAACTGGGTAACTGTATTGCAGTTAAGTTTTACCGAGAATAATTAAAACATGTAAACCTGTATCCTAAGGAAACTGTCCAGTGAAATCCTGTATCGTGCAGTGCAGTGCAGTGCAGTGCTGTGAACGGTGCTACAATGCGTGACGTTACAATACGTATCTTGCAGTTCTCACGCGCACGAAAACACAGAATAAAATTTCTACATAAAATTACAAACCGAACTTCGGGAGAATAACTGCAAGCAATCCAGCGACAACGTTACCTGAATATCTACAGATTTCTCAAATCAGTCTTTACAAAATCATCACATTTCCATAGAGCTACATCCTCTATATTTACATCTCTGTGTTTTGCTAGTTATTTTCAGACCGCTCAGCAGCGTGACCAACACGCGACACTCTCACTTATACATTACTGAATGATACACTAGCGACAACAATGCTACTGAAAACCACGTATCAAATCAAATGGCTCTAAGCACTATGGGACTTAACATCTGAGGTCATCAGTCCCGTAGACTTAGAACTACTTAAACCAACTATCCTAAGGACATCACACACATCCATGCCCGAGGCAGGATTCGAAACTGCGACCGTAGCGGTCGCGTGGTTCCAGACTCAAGCGCCTAGAACCGCTCGGCCACATCGGCCGGCAAAACCACGTATCACATTGCTTGTATTCAGAACCTTTATGGCGTAATATATCGACTATCGAAGACTTCCGTTTGAAAAATATCCGATGTACAAATATGAAGGAGGACACATCGAAAAAAAAGCACACATCACTTTTAATGAATATCAAAAACAAGCTACAAAATTTACAATGTGCACTGCGATATACCTGCACTTCAGCACTTTGTACTTGCTATCATAGTTCAGCTGGGAAATCTAAAACAAGGAGTAATTATTTGTGGAAAGTCCTGCCCATATATCCATTAATAAATTCACTGTATCCAGCGCCAAAAGGTCTAGTAGATTTACACGTGCACATGTTTGTAGGAAGCGATCTGCATTGGTGAGTAGCACATCTTCTGCATGCAAAATCGCTTGGTATTTTTATTTTATTTCACAATGACAATTTTTTTAAAATTTCTTGTAACATGTGTACATGCCACCAACACAGTGAGTGAATGGGAAGTGCTCTCATTGTATTGGTGGGATGTATACATGTTAATAAGAAATTTCAAAGATCCGATGATGACAGCAAGATTCTATAGAAAGCAGTCATTACGAAATAAAGAAAAAATACGAAGCGATTTTGGCTGCAGAAGATTTCTTATTCATCTAGTCGACTTGCTTTGGCCAGAGATTCCCTCTCTCCTGTTCTAGTTCATGTTATATGGCCCACTTGCTTCGTCCGTCATGTGTTAGTTATTTCGCCTCCGACGTAGGAGAATACCTTTAATTCCTCTACATCGTGGCCCTCAATTTTTATGTTGATAACTAATCTCATTTCTGATACTCCTAATTGTATTCGTCTTTCTTCACATTTTCTCTAAACCCACTGCGTGTGCTCATTAGACTGTTCATTCCATTTAACATCCTTATTTTCGCTCCTGAAGTTTTAATCACACTCCTGAACTTTTGTTTTATTTCCGGCGTTGGCACCGAGCGAGATGGCGCAGAGGTTAGCACACTGGACATACATTCGGGAGGACGACGGTTCAAACCCGCGTCTAGTCATCCTGATTTAGGTTTTTCGTGATTTCCCTAAATCGCTTCAGGCAAATGCCGGGATGGTTATTCTGAAAGGGTACAGCCGATTTCCTTCCCCTTTCTCCCCTTATCCGATGGGACCGATGACTTCGCTGTTTGGTTTTCTCCCCCAAATCAACAAACCAACCAACCGGCGCTGGTTCTTCGACGTATAGACTTATAGTAGGGGCGAAAGACTATATCCCTGTGTTATCCCTTTTCTAATCCGAGCACATCTTTCTTGATTTACTATTCATATATTTCTCTCCTGGTTCTTGTACATACTGGATACGAACCATTTTTGCCTATAGATATTGTATCATTGTAGATATTGTATCATTTTACGTTGTCGAACGCAGTTTCTGGTCGACAAATCCTACGAACGTCTCTTGATTTTTGTTAAGTCTTGGTTCCAATATCATGTAAAAAGTCAGAACTACCTCCCTGATGCCTCTGACGCCTTTGACGCCTTTGACGCCTTTACTTTCCTCAAAGCGAAAGTGGTTCTCGGTTTATGATAAGCTAAAAACAAGAACGAAGACAGTGCACTAAAAGTACATGGAATTACTCGCATAGAGGGTAGAAAGCTAAAGCGCCCATCCCATATCAATGCAATAACTACACTTTTCTAGCATAGTTTCTACTAGAGGTGGCGCACCCCTGCCTTCCACCAGGCTGAAAATCAGCGAAACGTGCAGGGTATGGGAAGAACTGCAACCTAAATGTGATAGTATAATCATCATCATCATCATCATCAGAATGAAATTTTCCCACTGCTTCGGAGATTAAAACTGTGTGCCGAATCGAGACTCGAACTCGGGACCTTCGCGTTTCATGTTCAAGTGCTGTAAAGAATGAACTGCACAAGAATAAGTCACGACCCGTCCTCATAGCCATTGTTGTTGTTGTGGTCTTCAGTCCTGAGACTGGTTTGATGCAGCTCTCCATGCCAGTATAGCCGCATGTCCTCGGGAAAAATTAAGGCTGTAGTTTCCCCTTGCTTTCAGCCGTTCGCAGTACCATCACAGCAAGGCCGTTTTGGTTAGTGTTACAAGGCCAGATCAGTCAATCATCCGGACTGTTGCCCCTGCAACTACTGAAAAGGCTGCTGCCCCCCCTTCAGGAACCACACGTTTGTCTGGCCTCTCAACAGATACCCCTCCGTTGTGGTTGCACCTACGGTACAGCCATCTGTATCGCTGGTGCACGCAAGCCTCCCCACCAACGGCAAGGTCCATGATTCATGGGGGGTGGGGGGGTGGGGGGGGGCTCATAGCCATACTTTCGCCAATATCTCGTCTCCTATCTGCCAAACTTCACAGAAGCTCGTCTGGCACGTAGTTTTAACCTGAAAGGAAGTATGATACCAGTGCACACTCCGCTGCAGACTGAATCCTCCAGGCTTTGGCCAAGCCCCGTCTCCGCAGTATTCTTTCTTGCGGGACTGCTAGTCTGCAAGTTCCGCAGGAGAACTTCTATGAATTGTGGAAGGTAGGATACCATGTACTGGTAGAAGTAAAGTTGTGAGGATGGGTCGTGAGTCGTGCGTGGGTAGCTTAGTCGGTAGAGCACTTACCCGTGAATGGGAAAGGTCCCCAGTTGGAGTCTCGGTCCATCACATCGTTTTAATCTGCCAGGGAATTTCATCATCGTGATCACAAGCATAACCATCCCCACCACCAAATCACCACCGTCGTCGTCGTCACAGTGTCTCTCTTGCTTGTACAATCAAAGAAATTCTCCTTTATATGCACACATAATGTTGCCTAAGTCAGTAATAATGTTTCATATTTTTTCAGTAGACGCACAAAACTAAAATGGCGCTGTTTTGGTGATTACCAGAGACGAAGTAGTAGTGTCAGTTGTTAGGAAACGACGGAAATGGGGGCGTTGAGGCATTGCGTGCACAGCTCGTGGCGACCGCAATCAGCAGTGAGTCATATCCGGTAGGATACACGCTCTCGTTACTGCAAGAAGAAGGAATTTTTATCCTTTATCCTGAACTGACAATTTCTCTTTTCACTGATGAAAGGACTGCAACTTTATTGTCTTTAAACATTGCTTAATGTATTTTCCAATTGCGTTGAAGAATGTCGTGAAACCTACAACACATCTCGTTAAAAGACACAAGTGATTAGGTGCCTGAATAGACATAGAAGGTTATTGTGATTAATCTGATAATCCCCATTTATTCCTTTATTAAGTAATGCCAGTCATTCATTGAGCAATACTGTACGAACGGAAACACAACCTGAAAAAATGCAGGCGCATTGAAACCTGTATGTTTTGGTAGTCGTTATTAACTTCTGACGTTGACGACGTAGCACCTTACCATTCAGACTGCTTTTGCTATTTAATATTCATTTATTATTTTACTTGTCATGCTAATGTGCCGACAAGAATTAGATGATACCAACGTGCTGATAAAGAAGTGCATGTGAGTGGTTATTGTACTTTAGCATTACTTTCTACTAACGACCTGCGTTGTCTTGAGCTGTGTTGACTTGACCTGCATTGTATGTATTGCTGTACGTTGCTAAATTTTGTGTCGTCATATTTATGTCGGATTAATATCAAATTACTTTAACATAATGGAACTTATTTATATAAACATCATTTGAACCACGGTGACAAACTCTGAAAATCTCCATTAGTTAGCTGTATCGTATGTGTTCGCTAAGTGCTGACCAAAATTTAAATGCAGGTAGCAAGTCCCTATTGCGATTAACTAAATATAGTAGATACCGGTTCTCTTTTTTTTGTTACCTTTTCCGCTCTAGATCACTTGTCCATAAAATTAACTAATAAGGCACATAACCACACAGGAATAGAGTATCACATGTTTTGTATATTTACTCAAGTAAAGAGTACTTGAAGATCAAGATATCCATGTGTACTCTTTCTGTTCAGAGATTCGGAACAGTCGTCTCATCATCGACCTAGAGACAGATGTATTAACTATTTTGGCCTTGTGCTGTGTCCAGACTGACTGCAGTTTTAAGTATTCTCCTCACAGTCATTTGTACTGATAACAGTGTATTGAATCCTAAAATGAACAAACCGTGTCAACAGCAGTCCATGTTGACGGATAAGCAGCAAGACGATACGAAAGAAAGGAATAAACTATGTCTCATTTTAAACTCTAATTTCAATTAAAATTGAAAGAAATGAGCCCTCCGTCACAATTTTTTGTTCTTAGTAACCAGGTTTCAACACTTCTAAAGTGCCTTCATCAGAATTTAGACATTTAAAGTGGTCTCTAACATAATTACGAATTTATGAGAAAAAATCTTTTTACATAAAAAAGAGTAAGTACTGACTATCAATACAAGACAAAGACAGTACTTACACGTCACGTATAATACTTTGTGACTAAAGCCCTTCTAGCCTGTTATTTTATACGTGACATATAAGTGCTCTCTCTGTCTTGTATTGTTAGTCAGTACTTACACTTTTTTTATATAAAAAAATTTTCCAATAGATTTGTAATTATGTTATAGACCACTTTAAATGTCTAAATTCTGATGAAGGCACTTTTAGAAGTGTTGAAACCTGGTTAATAAGACTATAAACTTGTGACTGAGAGCTTATCTGTTTCAATTTTAATTTATAAACGGTCACTGAACCAAGCAGCCATTTTAAAACTTTGCTTTTTTAATTTCAATAATCAAATCAAGCATACGTGTCTTTACCGCCACTCTATGCAGCAATGCTTCAGGCAAACTAATCTTCACGTCCGGCCTGTTCATACTCTGAACTGAGAAGTTCCACAACAATTATATAATTCAAATCAGAATCATAAATTATTGTCGCAGGAGATTTCTCCCAAAGTGAGCTTAGAAACAATGCGAGTAAGAGCGTAAATCGGATTTTTGTGTGGAGAGTTCGGGTGATTACACATTACAACATGCTGGTGTGTTAGAGGGTCTAGCATGGATTCCTCCTTTAGTTCTAAAATACTGACGAGACAATTCTAAGGCAGAACAGCGGGATGGGCAATCACCGAGCCTTGAAATTACGCGGCGGTGACAGTAACAGGCAATCTGGCAGGTTTACGAAACGCGCTTAAAAATTAGCCGTCCTGCGACCTTAATGGTGGCCATCAAGTAAAAAGGCACAATAAGGCAGAATACAAATGGCTACGCCAGTCAAGCCTTGCGCATTCATTCGTACGTGCTGCGACTCCACGTTAGCTGGCCGTCTGACAAATTCCTCGTCAAATAGACGCGCCAGCACGTAGCGACTTTCACTAATGCGGCGCCGGTTTCCACCGCAGGGCAACCGTAGAGTTAGTCTGCAGCGGAACGTTCCTACGTATAATTAGTTTACATCGCAGCGATAAGTTCTGCAACAACAACGGAGCAGGCTGCACGCTCTTTTATGAATGCACTCTGTACGAGACTGAAATAGCCGCAGTTTCCTGTCCACGCTGCACTGTCGTTACGACTAAACGGTTTTGTTGTCAGCGCTCCTCCACAAAGAACACAATAGCTGACATTCTACGTATTTGCTTTTCTCAGCAACCCGATCCCATTCCTTGACATGCCATACGGCTAGCCAGCTCTGATCAGCTAAATACATCCCCATTTGGCGTCGACAGCTAACACTGAATTCGTGATACCGATTTTAGGAAAATTACACAAACGCTTCTTACATACTGACACTCTGGTGAGTATGCGTGAAACGCTCTTTTCTAATAGTGGCTTCGGTGGACCGAGATGTGTCGCATGGCACTTTACGTAAAAAAGAAATATTGCTAACATTTTTGTCTCGAACCTGATGTCACAGCGCACTTTCAGCCCAATTAGCATGTGCTGCCGTGACAGCTAAAGGTATGGTGCGCTATTCCGTCAGACGTCTCCCTCAATAGTGCGTTCTTTCATCAGGCTTTTCCCTCACAACTACTTATGAAATATTAACGGGTCCGCACTACGTGAATACTCTAATAACATTTTTATACATTGACGTACTCTCTGTAAACGTTACTTCTTACGAAACGTAACTCTATGATTACTCCGAAATGTTTCGTGGCAATCTATCAGAGCGACAATAGCTGCATTTTAAGCCATTTTTTCGTGATCTTCGCTCGCTGCTTGGTAGCACGAAAAATTTGAATTTCGGATATAATTTAGTATTTATTATCCTTGTTAATGTGTTTCCGGTGCTTAAGATCATTTTCACACAACATCTGACAACCGTGATTAGAGGAAACATAACAACAACGACACGTTGAAATCAAACAGTGACTGAAAAGGAGGGGAATACTAAGATGAGATGAATCACATAATAAGTTAAAACTGTACATCAACTAAATGTTAGTTAAAAACCTAAGGAATACCTACTATTTATGTTACCACCATGAATACATAGAGCGGACGCTTATGCCCAAGAGGGTAACTGTAGAGAGATGTCCTGCTCCACATGTATTTACGACCGCAAGTGGTAATTTTGCATTTTGTTTGTGCATACTTGCTTCGACGCGAGTTATGAAAATGAATTTCATTAAACATGTATAATCCACAACTCCATTTACTGACACGTTTGAATGACCCCGGAGTTGGTTTTCATTCAAAATAAAGCTTACGAAACTTTTGTTTTTACTGCAGACTTTAAATACTATCTAAGGCCCACAGTTCTGGCCACAGACTGGCCAAACGGGACCGACCGACTGCCATGTCATCCTTTCTCAATGGCGTCATTTGAATGCAGTAAGGAGGGGCGTGGGGTCAGCACACCGCGCTTCCGGTAGTAGTCGGCTTTGCTGGCACTGGAGCCACTACTTCTGTCTCAAGAAATCCCTCAATTGGTTTCGCAAGTCTGCGTGGACCAGTCCTCTCACCAAGGAAAAATACTAGGCAGTAGCTGGAATCGAATGCAGGTTCTCCGCATAGCAGTCATCCACGGACCTTTAAATCCTGTACCCGTTTAAAATTCAAGCTAAGTCTAAATTAGTGAAAAATTTCCCGATCTGTAACATCTGACGTCAATTGTTGTCGCTCACAATATCTGTGCCAAGAGTGTTACTGATTCTCCAATCACGTTCACATTTCTGGTTCACTAGTTCCGTATCCGCACAATACGCCACTAATTCACACAGATGTAAAAATAACTTTCAGTAGAGGTGACGACACTATGCAGTACAAGAAAAGCGAGAAGGGCTGAGCGACGTCCAGTCATTCAAAATTTATTTGGCGTTGAATACGCAGCAAGTGTACCTAAAATGCTCATCAGTCATAGTCAACGTCGATTTCATTCCTCAATCTCGTCAGAACATTTGTTAAATGCTCTATCCTTCAATTTAGTTTAACGCTGACAGATATGATAAACAAATTATCCGTCGACTTTTTGATACACGTGTGAAAAAGAAGGTACTCACAGCACTGTAAGTTCAAATGGCTCTGAGCACTATGGGACTTAACTTCTGAGGTCATCAGTCCCCTAGAACTTAGAACCACTCAAACCTAACTAACCTAAGGACATCACACACATCCATGCCCGAGGCAGGATTTGAACCTGCGACCGTAGCGATCGCGCGGTTCCAGGCTGAAGCGCCTAGAACCGCTCGGCCACCCCGGCCGGCGCACCGTAAGTGTCTTGGGCTCGTAATCGTGCGCCAACTGCAGTCCGGTACTGCCTCGACTTAGAAGACAGGTCGAGAGGGAGAGTGTCGGCCTGTGCACAGGTGTGCGACACGCCGAGATCGCCCTCTGAATAACACATTGCGAACGCCGCACTTCTCAGGAACATGTGTCGTACATTTCCTGACAACAGCGGACGCAGCGCAACTGGCGGTAAAAGCCTCTCTCGGCTGCAGGGGAGCTGTTGCGTGGCAGAGGACCGTCTGCCGGGCGGTCAGGCCTCGGGTCACGGCGTGTATTCACTTTCCCTGCGGTCGCTCCGAGGTCAAGGCCAAGTCCCCCTCCTCCATGCCACACCCTCCATCTCACGCACTCCTGCTAAGGCCTGTCCGACCGATCCACTCCATAAAGTGTTACAGGCAGTTCCCGTAAATATCCAGCAGCGCTGCGCGCGGACGTCCGTGCGTGTGCGTTTCGGGAGTGAACAGCTCATCCACAGGACGGCCATTATAGAAGGAAAACCTCCGAGCACGAGTATAAAAGCACCCAGTTCTCATTTTCTGTGATTCAATGAAACAATTACATATTTACACGGAATGTCTCTAACTAAAAGATACTTATAACGAGTATACCGATGACTCATAATCACAACACTCAAAAGGCTAGTACAGTGCCTAAAATAACTTTTACCGAAGATTAAGTAGCTAGAAATACACAAATGATTAGGATTACAGAAAGTTACGTGTTATATGACAGTGTTCAGTGTGATATGACTATCACAAGGTAGGTACGGAACCCCGAAACTTTATAGCGTACAATGAAGTAGGGCCTGGATACGTTCCTTGGGATTTTCACTTCGCGTGGTTTGTATGTCATTCTGTAAGACATCAACGAACATACCACCGACCTGCCATGTCCTAGACTTGTTCTGTGAGCGATAAGTGGGTCACACATGCACGTCAGGAAAACAGAGATAACAGTCATTCGTCGAGGATGGCTTGCATTTGCCTTGCCACATACGATCAAGCATATCTTGCCATAGTCATAAGGTGGAGGTATATTGGTTTTTGTTCCGTCTGGCTGAAGGACAGCGCACTGTTTTGTAGACTCTTCCCGGTCGGAACTATAAACGTGATTACGAGTTGACTAGAGTATCAGTCTCCAAGAAATTGTGGCATTGCATGTAGGCACGTCGCCAGACCAAAGTAAGCGACAAATACTACATAAACAATGGTGAGACGCCATTTACAGAATACTTACTTATAAGTAGGCGACACCGATCCAATAAAAGATGTAGCCAGATATCAGTAACACACCGCAGTAGCAGCGTTAACTATCGTAGTAATTGGTCACTCTGCTATTATCAACCGTGCCAGTCTCTGCGCATCCCGCCTATGTTCGTAAATTTACTATTAAACGATCCATGTAGAGCTGTCGCATGCAGCAGCCAGCGTTCGTACTGCGATCAGTACGTAAGAGGCGAGGACGCCTGTTGTCACTCTTGGCGCTTTATAGCGAAGCCGACTGCTGGATCAAACGTGAAAGATTTACGTCCGCGAATATATCTGCGGTTCGAAGGAAAGGAGATATGGAGGATTATTTACCTTAAAGTTTTCCATTCACGTCTGATTACCACATATTTTTATTACTATGCTGTGCCACAGTTCACGCCTGTATCAGCGAAGCTGTCGTGGTCGCAATTCGCAGTCCAAAGCAGGTAAACAAGACTAACACGTCTTTAAGATGAACGATCGAAGCCGTCCGCTGTGGACGAGCGGTTCTAGGCGCTGCAGCCCGGAACCGCGCTGCTGCTGCGGTCGTAGGTTCGAATCCTGCCTCTGGCATGGATGTGTGTGATGTCCTTAGGTTTGCAAGGTTTAAGTAGTTCTAAGTTATAGGGGACTGATGACCTCAGAAGTTAAGTCCTATAGTGCTCAGAGCCATTTGAACTGTTTTTAACTTACAGCACTATACTTGAGAATGGAATAAAAGCCTAAATCAGTACAACTGCTGTTCTGGTCTTCACTTCGAAGACTGATTTGACGCAGTTCTCCATGTTACTCTATCCTGTGCAAGCCGCTTCATCTCCGAGTAACTACTACAACCTACATCTTTCTGAATCTGCTTCCTGCATTCATCTTTCGGTCTCCTATGATTTTTACCTCCCACACTTCCCTCCTATACTACCTGGATAGTACAAAAAATAGATATATTAACTCACAGTCAAATGGCGATTTACTCTTAAGAAAAAATTTTCTAGTCAGTGTGTGACAGTCCAAACAGTAGGTCGTGAGTGGACGACGGGATTTACCAATGCAGAAAAAACAGACATGCTCATAGTGTGTGGAAAGTGTAGGAAGAATGCTGTTCGTTCATGTACAGTGTATGCGGCACGATGTCCTAACACACATAACCATCTCGTCATTTATTTACCAACGTCTTCAAACAGTTACGTGAAAATAGTAGTGTAACAGTAGACAACGAAACAGAAGGAGACAGGTGACGACAGACGAGGGGGAAATTAATGTTCTTGGTGGAGATCCGCGCAATCGCACGAGGAAGTGGCATGAGTCAGGCAAGTGTCTTACGCGTTATCCATCGACATAGGTTCCATTCTCTCTCCATCAAGAGCTGCGTGGAAATGATTATGAGAATCGTGTTATCTTCTTTATATGGGCAAAGACAGGATACTCCAGATATATCATATATATTCCTTAGAGATGAAGCCACATTTACCAATAACTTACACCGCCGAAACATGCACTACTGGGGCTGCTGACAGTCCCCATTGGCTTCTTCAGGTGGTACGTCAGTGTCCATAGAGTATAAAAGTGTGGTGTGGGATAGTGAAACATCAGCTCATTGGCCCGCATTTCATAGGCAGAACACTGAATTCGCACAAGTATCTCAGTGTCCTGACAGACCATCTTCCACGGATGATAGAACATGTTCTTCTGCAGTCTAGAAGGAACCCGTTTACCAACATGATGGATGTCCAGAGCATAGTGCAAGAAATACTACAGCATGTCTTCAAAAATTGTTTCCAAATCGTTAGACTGGACGCAGAGGACCTGTATCCTGGCCGGCTCGTTCCCCGGATTTGACGCCTGTAGACTTTTTCTTTCCGTGGGGACAGCTGAAAGACGTTGTCTGCTAGGACATACCAAGTGCACCCGATGATATGTTACGACGTATTATTGGAGCCTGCTCGGACGTCTCCGTTGAAATGCTGGCACGTGTGCAGCAGTCGTTCCATACCATACTGGAATCGTGTATTGCCGCTGCCGGTGGCAATTTTGAAGACAGCCTATGATGGTCACTTGTCACATTACTTGTCACAATTCAACTAACTAGCTCATGCACTTGTGTTGTTCCTTAAAGTGTACTACAACGGGGGTTTGTACAAGAGTCGGTGTCAGAACTTTTCGAAACACGATATCTCGTTAACGACTCGCACTAAAATCCTGCGACAAACAATACTGATATTTTAATTTACGCTACTTTTAGTTTGTCGATGTTAATTGGAATTGATACATTTAAAAAAAGTGTATGTTTACACAAAAAATGCACTTTATGTATTATTACAATCGCTTCATTGACTAGCAGTTCAAGCCCCTGATTATCAACAATCCATTCTGTGAAAACGGTGCGTCAGTAGCACTTTCCATTTCAGCAATATTTGCGGTGCGGGTTTTATGTGATTCTGCCTGTATAGCGGCCTACTGTGGACTTCAATCAAGAGTGTAACTTGACATTTTTTACGCTAAGAATGCTATTGCGAGCTGAAAGAAGCGGTAATTGACAGAGTAAACTGTTAGGGCGACTGGGATACGAACCACAGACCTTTGGATTCGTAGTCTGTCACTTACTACCAGTTCATCAACACCATTAGGTCATGCCCGCATCTCGTGGTCGTGCGGTAGCGTTCTCGCTTCCCACGCCCGGGTTCCCGGGTTCGATTCCCGGCGGGGTCAGGGATTTTCTCTGCCTCGTGATGGCTGGGTGTTGTGTGCTGTCCTTAGGTTAGTTAGGTTTAAGTAGTTCTAAGTTCTAGGGGACTTATGACCACAGCAGTTGAGTCCCATAGTGCTCAGAGCCATTTGAACCATTAGGTCAACAAAATCAAATAAACGTATATAAATATACTGAAAAGTCTGGAGCCGCCATAAGTCCTCTACCAAATGAGCGTTTAAGACTTGCATCATCATTTGAATGCTGAACTATGTGGCAATTAGACGAAGTGCTTCATAACACGACGTCTACCTCAACGAAATTCGGAGATACCTAGATTAAGCCAGCGAATGTGTTTCCTATAGCGTAACAATAAAAACCGTGTCCTCTGAGTTAACACAGTTATGAAAAAGGAAACCACGTGCAGACATTAGTATCGATATTAGGAAGAGTGTTGTGGTAACTTTAATACCATATTAGTGTCAGCCTCGTAATCACTGACGCTGGTATTGAGAATCTTTAAGGATAATTTTTTCCGTCTTTACCTCTATTACAGTTGGCGGCCACAATTTTCTATAAATTGGTTATTTGAAGGTAAGTTATACATTATCATTGCAGACCAAGTAAGTTTTATCGGATGCTGCACTAATTTTAAAACTGACAGAGATATAAGAAACTATTTTTTCCAGTATAGTCACCAAGTTTCTGTAAACAAAGGTTGGAACGTTCTAAAGTAGTTCAATTCCTAGACTACGGAAATCCGCTCCTTGGTCACTGAGCTATCCGAGCACCGCTTTGTGAACGTATTCATCGTTGTAAAATACCTCTCCCCTGCGCCCCCTCCCCCCAAGCTTCCCACCTACGAAATGTTCAATGTTCGTCTTGAATTGCCTGGACATTTTTCTCTATGGTCGATGTCGATGGCCATCTTTCCCGGTCAGCATCACCCACACATGTGGCCTTGGTCAAACTGTTGGCACCATTTCACTATGGCTGGACGCGACATTGCATTTAGTTCAAACGCCGCCATAGTTTCACGGTGAATCTGGGTGTTACTTACACGTTTTTACACAAGAATCGTACTGCTCGCGTACTGCCACTCTGGAATACATTTGCAATTGCCACACCACTTTATTCCCACTCTGTGATGCACATGCTATCCGCATCACAGCAAAACTACACTGAAGTGACGAAAGTCATGGGATACCTCCTAACATCGTGCTGGACTTCATTTTTCCCGGTGTAGTGCAGCAGCTCGACGTAGCATCGACTCAAGAAGTCGTTGGAAGACCCCTGCAGAAATATTGAGCCATGCTGCCTCTATGCCGTCCATAATTGCGAAAGTGTTGCCGGTGCAGGATTTTGTGCACGAACTAACCTTTCGATTATGCCGCATAAATGTTCGATGGGATTCATATCGGGCAACCTGATTGGCCTAATCAATCGCTCGAACTGTCCAGAATGTTCTTCAAGCCAGTCGCGAACAATTGTGGCCCAGTGGTTTGGCGGGTTATCATTCACAAAAATTCCAACATTGTTTGGAAACGTGAAGTACATGAATAGCTGACAATGGTCTCCACGTAATACAGCTGGACCACAGGAAGCAGTACATTCCATACAAACACAGTCCATACCATTACGGAGCCACCACCAGCTTGCAGGGTGCCTGGTTGCCGACTTGGGTCCATAGCTTCGTCAGATCTGCGCCAGATTCGATCACTACCGCCAGCTCTCACCAACAGAAATCGCGACTCAGCTGACCAGGCTATGGTTTTCCAGTCGTCCATGGTTCAGCCGATATTACCACGAGCCCAGGAGAAGCGCTGCAGAGGATGTCGTGCTGTTAGTAAAGGCTTCGCGTCGATCGTCTGCTGCCATAGCCCATTAACCCGAAATTTCGCCGCACTGTCTTAAAGAGATAGTCGTACGGCTCGCCTTGATTTCTGCGGTTATTTCACGCATTGTTGCTTGTCTATCAGCACTGACAACTCTGCACACAGGCCGCTGCCCTCGGCCGTTAAATGAAGGCCGTCATCCACTGTCCGTGGTGTGAGGTAACGCATGAAATGTGGTGTTCTGAGCGCTCTCTTAACGCTGTGGATCTCGGAATGGAATATCCCATGCGTCTATCTCCAACTACTATTCCGCGTTCAAATCTGTTAATTCCCGTCCTGTGGCGCTTATCACGTCAGAAATCCTTTCGCATGAATCACCTGAGTACAAATGATAGCTCCGCCAATGCACTGTCCTTTTATACCCTGTGTACGCGATACTGTCGCCATCTGCATGTGTGCATATCGTCAACCCACGACTTTTTTCACCTCAGTGTGTGACTGCAGCAAAGTCGGAAAGTAGGAGTACAGGGTGATTCAGCTGCTACTACAGAAGTCGTTTTATGCAACTCGTACAACGTCTCTATTGGGAACGGTATCCACGCAGGTGAAACTACATGATCGATACACATTCCCTCTCAGAGCTTTGGACGACTGTTAGCAAATAGAATCATACTGTAAATAATACAGGTGAGAATTCACTATGGGTTACAAGGTATTTTTTAACCAAAATATAACTTATTTCTGTCATAGTTATCCAAAAGTCTTCGAGTTTTCTTTGAGTTCTAATCGGCACAGTCATATAGGTTTTGGATGTCTCTGTAAGTTTATTCCGCTTATCGTATTTAATCTTTCATAAATGGTTCAGTAACATAGCCCCCTGATGTGTTTCTCCATCACTAGAAACAACGAAGTTAAATAGCAAATATCAAAATGGAAACGTACAAGTCACAAATTTCCGTTATATAACCCAATGAAAAGATTAATATATGGCTCGCCGCGTTAATGTATTAAAGTACAGTATTGGCCATTAAAATTGCTACACCACAGAGATGACGTGCTACAGACGCAAAATTTAACCGACAGGAAGAAGATGCTGTGATATGCAAATGATCAGCTTTTCAGAGCATTCACACAAGGTTGGCGTCGGTGGAGACACCTACAACGTACTGACATGAGGAAAGTTTCCAACCGATTTCTCATACACAAACAGCAGTTGGCCGGCGTTTCCTGGTAAAATGTTGTTGTGATGCCTCGTGTAAGGAGGAGAAATGCGTACCATAACGTTTCCGACTTTGATAAAGGTCGGATTGTAGCCTATCGCGATTGCGGTTTATCGTATCGCGACATTGCTGCTCGCGTTGGTCGAGATCCAATGACTGTTGGCAGAATATGGAATCGGTGGGTTCAGGAGGGTAATACGGAACACCGTGCTCGATCCCAACGGCCTCGTATCACTAGCAGTCGAGATGACAGGCATCTTATCCGCGTAGCTGTAACGGATCGTGCAGCTACGGCTCGATCCCTGAGTTAACAGATGGGGACGTATGCTAGACAACAACCATCTGCATGAACAGTTCGACGACGTTTGCAGCAGCATGTACTATCAGCTCTGAGACCATGGCTGCGGTTACCCTTGACGCTGCATCATAGACACGAGCGCCTGCGATGGTGTACTGAACGACGAACCTGGGTGCACGAATGGCAAAACGTCATTTTTTCGGATGAATCCAGGTTCTGTTTACAGCATCATGATGATCACATCCGTGTTTGGCGACATTGCGGTAGCCGGCCGGAGTGGCCGAGCGGTTCTAGGCGCTACAGTCTGGAACCGCGCGACCGCTACGGTCGCAAGTTCGAATCCTGCCTCTGGCATGGATGTGTGTGATGTCCTTAGGTTAGCTAGGTTTAAGTAGTTCTAAGTTCTAGGGACTGATGACCTCGGAAGGTAAGTCCCATAGTGCTCAGAACCATTTGAACCCGCGGCTCTACCCTTCATTCGATCCCTGGAAATCCCTACATTTCAGCAGGATAATGCACGACCGAATGTTGCAGGTCCTGTACGGGCCTTTCTGCATAAAGAAAATGTTCGACTCCTGCCCTGGCCAGCACATTCTCCAGATCTCTTCCCAATTGGAAACTTCTGGTCAATGGTGGCCGCGCAACTGGCTCGTCACAATACGCCAGTCATTACTCTTGATGAACTGTGGTATCGTGTTGAAGCTGCATGGGCAGCTGTACCTGTACACGCCATCCGAGCTCTGTTTGACTCAATGCCCAGGCGTATCAAGGCTGTTATTACGGCCAGAGGTGGTTGTTCTGGGTACTGATTTCTCAGGATCTATGTACCCAAACTGCATGAAAAAGTGATCACATGTCAGTTCTAGTATAATATATTTGGCCAATAAATACCCATTTATCATCTGCATTTCTTCTTGGTGTAGGAGTTTTAATGGCCAGTAGTGTAGTTTCATAAATAAAATTTGTACAATACGTCTAAGATGTCTTTGTGAACTTTTAACAGTTATTTTGCGACATTTTGACAGTGTGCTTTACACCTCCAGAGCGAACTGGCCAACAATATTATCATGGGGTTGGATAAAATGACACTGGTAGGGGCTACTGAATCACACTTTTCTAACAATGTGCCACTCCAGGTGCGCAATGGTCTTAGCGTCGAGCGTGTGTGTAACTTTCTTAACTTTCTTAAGCCCCTACGAAATCCTGCCGCGTAGTTTCGTACTGACGTAGAGAACTTAGTTGATGATGTGAAGCACTAAGCAAGCAGCGAACGCTCCGGCCAGCTAGCGGCGTGCGTGAGGCGGCGCCGAGGCGGCGGCCGCTGGCGGCTCGGCGGGACCCCCGTCGGCGGCGTTGTTAGCGGCCCCGCGACACGGCGCCGCCGATGCGGACGACGCGGCCGAAATTGGCGCAGCAGGCTGTCGGAACACGCGTTGTAAGCAAACCGCAACGGGCCGGCCGGACGGAGCTGCGGGCGAAACGCGAGCCTGCTGCCCGTAAATCCGATCCGGCCGCCGCAAGAAGACTTCCAATTACGCCAAACGAGCCGGCCGGCCCGGGCTAGACGCGACGAGACGCGCGTCCCCTGCTAATGAGACGCGCGCTGCGATTTATGTACTGCGTCAGGCCGGGCTTCACTTACGACCGGTTTTGTCCGAGCTGCATGCTAGACGCGCAGGAATCCAGACGGGGGGCCTCGCGTGGCCGGCGGCCTCATGTTTCTGGCGCGGTAACGGCACACTCCGTCCGCAGACTACGTGCAAGCCGCGGCACAAAGTGACTACACGTGCACCCGCACCAAAACACGCGGTAAGCCCTGAAGTGGTAACAGACTCAGCAATTAGTACTATGTGATTTTATTCCAAGTTATAGGGGGAGGTACGAATAGAAGACAATTGCGTACAAAAATTTCATGATTTTTCACAAGAATCTGATTAGGTTGTTAAATTCCCAGTTTCGTTGTTCCTTTTCTTCTGGCAGTCAGTCTGAAGACTGTGTTGATCCGGATTTCCATGCTAGTCTACACTCTCACATATATATTGCAGCTTGCATCGATTGAAATCTAGTTACTATAGTTAAGCATTGATCTGTCCCCACAATTTTTATCCCTCCCCTCCTCATTGCACATTACCAAATTGACGATTCCTAGATACACCGCCGGCCGAAGTGGCCGTGCGGTTAAAGGCGCTGCAGTCTGGAACCACAAGACCGCTACGGTCGCAGGTTCGAATCCTGCCTCGGGCATGGATGTTTGTGATGTCGTTAGGTTAGTTAGGTTTAACTAGTTCTAAGTTCTAGGGGACTAATGACCTCAGAAGTTGAGTCCCATAGTGCTCAGAGCCATTTGAACCTAGATACACCACAATGTGCCGCCTTCTTTTAGTCAAATTATGCCATAGATTTGTTTTCTCCTTTTTTAGATTCTGTGCCTTTTTATTAGTTATCCGAACTACCTATCTAATTTTCAGCTTTCTTCTGTAGTACCTCACATCAAAGCTTCTTGTCTGTACTGTTTTCGTCCAAGTTTCTCTTCTATGCCGGGATACGCTCCAGAGAAATACCTTCAGAAAAGACTTGCTGACACTTAAATTTATTTCTTAAAGGACATCATAGTCGCCGTTGACTGTATGCAATATTTGTTATTACGATTGCAATTTCGGCCTTAGAGCCATTTTCAAGTAACACTGCAAAAGTTTCACTCTGTCAGAATATACGACTATCTGACAAGAATACATGTCGTCGTCAAAATGTAGCCTTTTGACAGCGAGAGTCCCACAAAATCCGATGAGTACGACACTTATTACATAGTAAAATCTTGTTAAATTTATATTCGAATAGTGACCTGCTCTGACTTCCCGTGGTTAGCAGTCGCTGAATGACTTGTCTTGCGTAGCGCTAATTTTGTCAGTGGGCCAACGTATAGAGATATGATCAAAATTCAGTGAACAACATTAAGTAACTGAACAACATTACTTTAATGTAGCACAACCGATTAAAGCAGTGCGTGTCAAGGAAGTTCTCAGGAGGTACGAATTTTGTCGGTTCCTACATTTGATTTGTCTTTCAAATAACATCTCGCGACAATGATGAGAGCTGCAAGCTGAAGTACCGGCAATTCCGGTCGACTGCAGTGCCAGTTCGGTGCGAAATAGGGCCACTTGCCAGTCGTCCAACTCCAGCACCCACCTCCTGATTCAAAATGGCTCTGAGCACTATGGGACTTAATTTCTGAGGTCATCAGTCCCATAGAACTTAGAACTACTTAAACCTAACTAATCTAAGGAATCACACACATCCATGCCCGAGGCAGGATTCGAACCTGCGATCGCAGCGGCCGCGCGGCTCCAGACTGTAGCGCCTAGAACCGCTCGGCCACCCCGGCCGGCCCACCTCCTGGCACGAAAGACTGGTACGAAGCACCCACTGCCAGGCAACGACCTAGTTGTGCTTTGCGTTTCGAGAAGAAAAGTATGCCGGCAGTGGCAGGGGCACTGGACGTATGCTTAAACCCATTCGGTTGCAGTGTCAGCCCACACAAGCTACCGTCATTCCGAGGAGTTCTGCCTTTCGCTGCTAGATGCCAATGGCATCGTTTTCAGAGCTTCGACGTACTAATTCATCATGATTCAGCCAATTTGCACGTAATAATAATTAATTATTTACACAAACCTTCCTCTTTCTATTAGTGAAAACCGTACGATAAAAATGCGTACTCTAGTTTCTGGGATTATCCCGAACATACTGACAGAAATGCAGCTTGATCTTCATTTCATATATGAATAGATTTTAAGAAATTGCATTTTCATAAACGTTCTTTTTTGCTGTTGCCAATCTTCAATTTGTATCCTTTCTTCTTTCGCTATCATTACTTATTTTACTACCCAAATATTAAAAATTACTATTTCCAGTGTATCATTTCCTAATCCGAGTCCCTCAGCATGTCCCGATTGAATTCGACTGAATTCCATTTTACGTGTTGTACTTCTGTTGAAATTAATCTTATAAGACGTATTCAAGGCAATATTTATCCAATTCAACCTTTCTTCCAAGTCCTTTCCCGTCTTTAACTCTATTTCAATGTTATCGCCAAAAAATATCATCGCCAAATCTTCAA